>NC_063987.1:5000000-10000000 GCF_932276165.1 Plutella xylostella | reverse complement strand
CAACATCCGCAGTAAATGCATACTGGTATTGTCTCCACTTGATAATGAGACACTGCAGATCCTGTTGTAAATTTGGACCCCGGCACATGAGGTCATTTAAGCTGTATTTTGTTGTTGTGGCTGACGCGGCATTGTACACTACGCGTAGAGGCGAGCTTGTTTTTTTTTTTTTATAAAGTTTATTCATATATTTTTCTTAATTGGTATTAACTACAATTTAGGTCTGCTACACGGAATCATATGTCCAAGTGCAATGTACTCGTTCATAAATTGCTTATACTGTTTCGCAATCTCCGGTTGTTTTTGTAATTTTCTTTCTAATTGGTAAAATTGTGCTACGGCTTTTGTCTTTGATTCGCCCAATTTTTCTTGATAGTCCCTTTTCATAGGTAACCTCACTTCGTATCGGCCATCATCTTTTCTTGTTGTGGATGATTTGTATAGCTCAATACACTCTTGATCTTCTAAGGATAATTTTGATGACTCGGTTATTTCTTCTATCTCCCAAAACGACTGAATATCTTGTAAGTTGTTTAGCATAACATTGCAGTGAAGCGTTTTGACATTCCCACTGAGTATCCAACCGAGCTTAGTTTGTTGCGCAGTCGGCAGATTTGCATTTGTTCTACAAATACCACCCATAAGTATTATTGAGTATACGTCGGCACCTAGTAATATATCTACAGGGCGACTATCATAAAACTCCGGGTCTGCTAACTTGATTTGGTCGAGGTACGACCAGTCTGGTTTTGAAAATGATGAACTTGGTAGATTTCTTATTAATTGATTCATGATGTAGGCGTCGGTTTCAAACTTGAAGTCGCCGACCATTGATGAGCATTCTATGTTTATCAGACCTTTGCATGAACTTTCTTTCGCGCCTATTCCTGAAATGACGCCGACACATCGCTGTCGTGGAATTTTCAAAATCTGAGCTGCATTTTCTGATATAAGGGATGCTTGTGACCCTTGATCCAGGAGTGCTCGCATGGTATGATAGACTCCATTAACTGCTTTTACCTTGATTAGAGCAGTTGCAAGTAAAGTTTCAGAGCATTTATTTTGCGACACGTGTGAACTTTGTACTTGTTCATTCGGTGCATTCACACTTGATTTTGCTTGGTGTGCGTTCGGTGACGTATATGCGCTGTGCAATAATGAATTATGGTCTCTATTGCACTCACGACACCTATTTTCAGAAATGCATGGTTTTCCTGTGTGTCTATGTAGGCAATTTGGACAAATTTCGTTTTGCAGGACCGTCTTTTTCTTGATATAAGCGGGCATGTTCAAAAATGTTGGGCAGAAATATATCCCATGATCATTGGTACTACATATAGGGCACTTGAATATCGTAGTACGCGTAATAGGTATGTGTTGTTTTACCGGTTTAGCGTTCGATACTAGGGCATTGTAATGGTGTGCGGGTTTTTGACTCGCGTGGTATTTTGATACGTTATTGTTGATCAGTGGTTTAGGTGGAGGGTTCTTCTGCTTTGATGTCTCCAAGGTAGTGAATTTAGCCTCTAGGAATTCCATGAAATCAGCTAATTTTGGTAACTCTCTTGGCTGTTTTAGCGATTCCATGTAGTCGTTATATAACTCAACATCTAATTTTTGAGACAACAGGTATACTAGCAATGGATCCCAGGAAGTAATGTCTATTCCCAGGTTCTTGATGGCATTCAATGATTCGTTGGCTGTATCATGTAGTCTCTTGATGTTGCTGATGGATAAATGTTGCACAGTAGGTACATTCATGAGAGTACCGATAAGTGAAGTGAATATGAGCTTCTTGTTGTCATATCGATGCGCAAGGATCTCCCAACAGACAGTATAATTTTCCGAAGAAATATTAAGATGCTGAATTAAACGCTCTGCTTCTCCCTTGATTTTCCCTTTCAAAAACTGCATCTTCTGAGCGTTTGAAAGGGATGGGTTGTTATGGATTGTCTCTGTAAATAAATCCTTGAAGGATACCCATTGCGAATAGTTCCCGTTAAATGATGGTATTTCTATTTTTGGGGTTGACTTTTCGACATGAGCAACTGACCACATTTTCTTGTTAACGGCCTTCTTCATTTTATTGTAATGAGACTCGTACTCGGTGAACTGCTGTTCATATTCTTGGTTAGACCCGCCAAGTTCACTATCTAATTCCCAATGGAGGCTGTCGATAGCTGACCAACGGATCTGCAAGTTGCGTAGCACATCCTCAAACTCCCACTTCTCTGATACTGAGTCGAGGTCAACGCTGGTAACGGTTCTCATAAACGCCTTAAAATTGCTAGCTTGTTTTTTGAGCATATCCTCTGTTTTGCTGCTGGAGCCCCGGGACGTCGTTGGTTGAATCTGATCTTGGGCTTGCCTTGGCGCCACTGACGGGCTAGGCATAAAAGATGGTGGCTTTATAATTGGTGTCCCAAGCTTGTAACTCTGAATAGTCTCCCTGATTTTGATGTATTTATTCTTTACTTGCTCGTATTGTTGAGAAGTAAAGTAATTATGAGATTTATCTTCACATGATAACAAATTGATGTGGTTGTTGTGAAACTCGTTCCAATACTGGTCTAGAGTTTCCAATCGCTTCTGGATGTACTCCGGTGTCTTGCGGTCGGAACTAGCCTTTTTGAAATTAGTGTAGAGTTGATCAATACCCCCTACCACTTGCTCTTGTGTAGCAATAATATCCTCCATCCTCAACATGATGATTTGAGTAGAAGAAGATAAATAGGAAAGATCTTACTTGAATCAGACGTCTCCTGGTTCTGTGTGCACCTTGGTATGCACGCTCGCTGATGTCTTTCCGAGCTCCTTGATAAGCTCAGAAAGTGAATGCTGCTGCTTACTGTATATCTTGTGATACAGTAAGAATCCTCCTTAAGTGGCTGAGAACTACCACGTCACTTCACCGGAAACACTGACACGTATCCAGGTCACACGACGCGTGTTTTAGTCCCGCCTGTTCGGAGGCTCGAAGGACCAATGTTCGGGTACTAGCCGATGATGATAGATCCTAACTAATATTATAAATGCGAAAGTAACTGTGTCTGTCTGTCTGTCTGTCTGTCTGTCTGTCTGTCTGTCTGTTACTCTTTCACGGTAAAACTACTGAACGGATATGAATGAAATTTGGTATACATATGGTCTAGACCCTGAGAAAGAACATAGGCTACTTTTTATCCCGGAATTCCCACGGGAAAACTTTTTAAGGCGAAGCGAAGCTCGCGGGAACAGCTAGTTGTTGATAAATGATAAAACTGTATGTATAAGTTTACCAGAGTTTATTGGGAGAAATAATTACTTGATACTATTTCTAAATGATAATGAGTGACGCGCGACGTGATTGATGTCTACAAACGTACTGAAAGTAAAGCATGCAGTAAGTAAGTAAGCATGAAATTAGGTTAAAGTGTAAAATGATGATGCGGCGAAATGATGTGCTGTTGCTGTGTGCGTGCCTTGCCCGTACACGAACTGTAAACAGATAGATAGATAGATAGATAGAATACACTTTATTTGTACACCAAAACAGAATAATACAATTAACAAAATGTAACTTAATTAGGGTACAAAAGGCGGTCTTATCACTAAAAGCGATCTCTGCCAGACAACCTTTGGATGGAGGGAAACAGAGATTAAGATTGGGTGCAGTGTACATGTTAAATAGGAATATAGATTATTTAATATACTACACACTAACTAAAATATTACAAATAAACACCAAAGCAGTAAACTAAGTATATATTTTATATGCATTACCGACAAAAAGTATATAATAATACCATATGTAACACTATCTAATAATATGTTCCAGGGCAAACCAACGAACAACCAGCTCATCCACCTACGCAACAAGATCCGACAGCTGAAGCAGATAGAACCTCAACTGCAAGAGCTGAGCGCGCAAGCCATAGTGCTACAGACCAAGCCGCTGTCGGCTGCTCACAAGGAAAACATCGACAAGGAAACCAAGAAGCTGCAACAAGAATACCAAGAGACACTGACACTGCTCATGCAGAAAGAACAGGACATCAAACTCGCCCTCAAAAAGCGCCCCGGACAGAAACACGAAGACGACTTCAAGAGCCTACAAGCCAAGATACAGAATATCGAAGCGCAGATTATATCCGAACACGCCATGTACAGTTCAGTTGAAGATATGAAGAAGAAGATCGAGGATTTGAATGGGTTGAAGAAGGAGTTGGAAGACCTGCAAGCGATGTACGACGGGGTTGTCAGAGACAGGAGAGACAAGTACGAGAAGGGAAGTGTAGAGGAGCTGAGCTTCAGGAACAGCCTGGAGAATCTCGTGTTCATGTTCGGAGATACGAAGAATATATTGGACCAGAAGATTGGAAAACTTGAGAAAGGTACGTAAAGATTTTGATAGTTTACAACGAAGACTGTAATAGTTGTTGTTTTAATGCATACAAAGTGCTGTCTCTAGCGGAAACAATCATGAAACATTGAACTTTTTCTTTTACATAAATAGTGAAATCTGTACGACCAGCACGTAATGTGTCGACGTCCCTAACTTGTCCTGAACTGTTGCCTTCACACCTTGTTCCGACCAAGGGCTATCAATGGGCAGTCAGCGACTGACACTGTTCTGATTGGTTTATACTTTTACCCCGATGACAAACTATAGACAAGCTCTAATGTTTATTACCACAAAAAGGAGACTAAAATTATGCCTATAAATTCCACCCTCAAATCCCCATATGACAACAGTATCTTTTGCCCCTTCCAGGCGTGGAGCTAGTGACGTCACTGACCGCGCGAGTGTCGTCGGTGCGTGGGTGGGCGGCGCGTGCGCAGGAGTTTGTCTCAGACCACAGCAGTGTGCCGGTCGGGGACACGGAGAAATTGGAGGCATTGCTGGACCAGAGCAATGTGAGGATTGAACACGTTATTATTATGTATAACCTAACCAACCCCGAAATTCAACACCGAAATTCGAAGCCGATTTTTATTAAATATGGCTAAGAACATTGCATATTTATAAGCCTAAAATTGTCGTCGAAAACTGACGAACTGTGTCTATAAGGAAGGAAACATTAGAAAGTTTACTTTTGGCTGCAGTTCTAAGCTGTAATCGTGACAAAACTCTTGACTCTATATTTCATGAAACATTGATCTACAGAACACAATATTAATGAATTTTCTTTTTTTACCTCCATAGAAACTAGAAGAAGAGAAAGCCGACATAAAAACGAAACTTACCGAAATCGAAACGATAAAGTCCGAAATCCTAGAGGACTGTGCGGAAGAGTTCTCTAGATCTGTCAAGGAGGACACGGGCGAGCTGCAGAGTAAATTCGACGCTGTCAGCGAGCCCGCGTTCCAGCTGAACGAGGGTCTCCGGAGAGGCCTGGAGAAGACGGAGGCGGTCTACAGAATGATGGATGAGATCGGTGTGTTGCATGTATATTCGTGAGAGCTTATTCGCTCCACAAATAACGATATTGCAGA
Source organism: Plutella xylostella (assembly GCF_932276165.1). Taxonomy (NCBI): domain Eukaryota; kingdom Metazoa; phylum Arthropoda; class Insecta; order Lepidoptera; family Plutellidae; genus Plutella; species Plutella xylostella. The sequence goes on along the minus strand of NC_063987.1, from coordinate 9,994,525 downwards.
TTAGGAGTAGGTATCCTTTATTAGACCCAAATCCTACGTAATCGCATACATTTTAACAAAAATTTAGTTTGTTATAAAGTAGCTAAGTTTTAAAAATTTATTAACAACCACTCGCCTTTTGACTGTTGTAGCTATTTTAGACCTAGCTGAATTGAGTACAAAAATAAGATCTTTGTATCAAATTATAATACAAATAATTGCCCTGCCATACGTTGCTAATGCCGTCTGTTCTATCTACTACTTTGGTTATTAATAATATTCAGTTTGTGATGTAGCAGCTCAGCTGTAGCGTCTGGAACACCGGGGATCGACCACTGGGTGCGCTGACTCTCTGTGCCTTCCCCGAGAGTATTTCCCTAATGGCCCCAACGGTTCGTTGCAAGTTTATTCAAAAAGCTTCAATCTAATCACAAATGTCCTGCCACAGAGGAGTTCCTGTCGTCGATCGAGGCGGCCATGCCGTCGGCGGCGGAGTGCGACATTGCGGACAGCAGCCAGCTGTACCACATGAAGTGCCGCTTCCAGGCGCTCAAGGACCGCTGCGACCAGACCACGGAGCTGTTCCGCGAGGCTAATGAACAAGGTAACGGAGGCATCATCATGCAGCCAGCTGTACCACATGAAGTGCCGCTTCCAGGCGCTCAAGGACCGCTGCGACCAGACCACGGAGCTGTTCCGCGAGGCTAATGAACAAGGTAACGGAGGCATCATCATGCAGCCAGCTGTACCACATGAAGTGCCGCTTCCAGGCGCTCAAGGACCGCTGCGACCAGACCACGGAGCTGTTCCGCGAGGCTAATGAACAAGGTAACGGAGGCATCATCATGCAGCCAGCTGTACCACATGAAGTGCCGCTTCCAGGCGCTCAAGGACCGCTGCGACCAGACCACGGAGCTGTTTCGCGAGGCTAATGAACAAGGTAACGGAGGCATCATCATGCAGCCAGCTGTACCACATGAAGTGCCGCTTCCAGGCGCTCAAGGACCGCTGCGACCAGACCACGGAGCTGTTCCGCGAGGCTAATGAACAAGGTAACGGAGGCATCATCATGCAGCCAGCTGTACCACATGAAGTGCCGCTTCCAGGCGCTCAAGGACCGCTGCGACCAGACCACGGAGCTGTTCCGCGAGGCTAATGAACAAGGTAACGGAGGCATCATCATGCAGCCAGCTGTACCACATGAAGTGCCGCTTCCAGGCGCTCAAGGACCGCTGCGACCAGACCACGGAGCTGTTCCGCGAGGCTAATGAACAAGGTAACGGAGGCATCATCATGCAGCCAGCTGTACCACATGAAGTGCCGCTTCCAGGCGCTCAAGGACCGCTGCGACCAGACCACGGAGCTGTTCCGCGAGGCTAATGAACAAGGTAACGGAGGCATCATCATGCAGCCAGCTGTACCACATGAAGTGCCGCTTCCAGGCGCTCAAGGACCGCTGCGACCAGACCACGGAGCTGTTTCGCGAGGCTAATGAACAAGGTAACGGAGGCATCATCATGCAGCCAGCTGTACCAAGTCAACTCAAGGTTAATTTATGTTTTTATCAAATTAATATGAAACGCAGACAGGAATTTCCAAAATTCGTCCGAGCGAAGCTCTGATAAATCAAGAGCTAACCACTTTCTCTGTCCCGGCCTTTCTTTCTGTTTCCCACTATCTTCATAATGATTCTCATGTCTTGTTTGTTCACAGGCAATGACATGCTACTGTCCGCGTCGCCGCCGCCGCCGCAGCTGGCGCGGCGCCTCACGCAGCTCAACGCCGGCTGGACGCGCGTCACGCCGCTCGTGTACGAGAGATACAAGTACGGATGGAGCTACTATACAGGGTGTTGTAAAGGGGGACAGTAAACGTATTTTGCAAATTTTGCAAAAGACGTTTACAATGCTCGAATGTGACGCCTTTGTCACCCCATTTTGGCATACTTGGTCTTTGCAACACACCTCGTAACTCGTTCGTATCGTTTTACAAATATTTCGGTTGAGATATGAATTGCGCCCCTGTATGTGTGTTCAAATTGATTCTATGGATAAATAGGTAAATGTCGTACTTGTCACAAGCTTTTGTTACCGTTATTGTTAGAGTGCGTTGCAGATTAGTGTGCATGTCTGATGCTGGCTGCAACACGAGAATGGCCCTATGGTATTCGCTTATGCTAGCAGTGTTTTAAGCTTCTTTTAGTGGAAACTAGCACAGTTTCAGATAAGCAAACTTATCTCACTCCGACTTTAGCTAACCACGCCACGGCACGCTTCACTGGCTGCCCTGTGCATATTCTTAGTCTCAAACCACGTTCTTTCTCTTCTGTTTTGAATCTGCCACCCCTACGCCCCACTGTCCTCAATCTTCACAACCAAGCCCCATATGTTGATACGAGGTCTTCCCCAGGATCCTAGCAGAAGCATGGCTGGAGTCTGGCGAGCTGCGGTCGTGGCTGACGCGCGAGGCGGCGTGGCTGCAGGGGCTGGGCCGCCTGCTGGCCCGCCCGCCCCGCGCCGCCGACGCCGAGGAGTACACCACGCTGCTCACTGTGAGTACACGCTCCTCACTGAGTACACAAGACAGATGGTGAACATTTAACAGGATTAGTCAGTCTAGTTTAAACAGCCTGCAGTCTGATAAATAAAATGACTGACTGCACTTGGAGGGTTTTATAGACGCTTCACAAAAACCACCTTTATATGCCTTTATATCTCGATGCTAACTTGACTTGTCTCCCTTAGGACCTGTCCTATGGCACTCCAGAGGTGCACAGGGTCTCTCTCTACTAACGTCCGCCTTGTCCGCATCGTCGGCTATATTTATAGCCTCGCCCTAGCCAAGTCCAGCGGCTCGTAGCTCGCTTTCAACGCTTCTTCGGCACGTTTGGACAGGGCGTCCACCGGATCGCTTGCCATTTGGTGTACAATGTCCTAACTTGACTTGTTTCCCGCAGGACCTGGAAAGTTACCTGGCGAAGCGCAGCAGCGGGCAGTGGGAGCGCATCGAGGACGTGGCGCGGCAGCTCATAGCGGCGCAGATCATGCCCGCCGCGCTGCAGGCCGACACCCGCCGCCTGCGCGCCGCCTGGGCGCAGCTGCAGCCGCAGGTACACGCGTCCTCTAGTGTCCTCATGTGTCCACAGCACCGCCGCGCTGCAGGCCGACACCCGCCGCCTGCGCGCCGCCTGGGCGCAGCTGCAGCCGCAGGTACACGCGTCCTCTAGTGTCCTCATGTGTCCACAGCACCGCCGCGCTGCAGGCCGACACCCGCCGCCTGCGCGCCGCCTGGGCGCAGCTGCAGCCGCAGGTACACGCGTCCTCTAGTGTCCTCATGTGTCCAGCAGCAGTTTCGAACCTATGGTTGTATCCCCAATTCCCCATTTTTGTTTGTCTAAATAACGGCCCTAAGAATAAAGAAGTATCGTTACATAGTTACTTCCTCCCAAATTTGTTATACTTTGCCTTTACCATCAGTGACCATTCCGCTGTTCCCCTTATACCTTCCTCCCAGTGTGTAACCCCTCCCCCCCTCCCCCGCAGGTGTCGGAGCGGCTGGCGCTGCTGGAGGCGGCGGCGGCGGAGGCGCACGCGGCTGAGAGTAAACTGGATGAAGTGAGGCGCTGGCTGCAGGCGCCGCCCACTGATGAGGTTAGTGAGTGCCTGTCCAGTTACACACTTCAAGGCTAGGTATCTTCATCAGTGACTTGTAGGGCAAGTACGGGGCGCTATTAAGACGTGACAAAAGTTCTCCGTCGCGCTCGTTCTTGAGGCTGCGCGATGTGGGTGAGCGCGACGGAGAACTTTTGTCACGTCTTAAATGCGCCCCGTGCTAGCCCTGGTCCTAATACACATGTATAATTATCAAGTAGCTTTTCCGTAAGGTAGTTGATGAGGTATAAAAGGTATAAAGGGTTAAAAAGGCTAATAGTAAGCCGAAAGATGTAGAAAAAAGTGGTGTGGCGGGCTGAGTCACCCACTTTCTTCACTATATCTCTTTTTTACGTCCGTGTAGACGGCTCCTTTATTTAAAGGTAGATTTGATGCGGTGTGCCTGAGGGTACCATCTTGGGTCCCACACTTTTGCTTATATACTTGCTCATATTTTACTGTATTTTTTTGCGCTGTCTCATTCTTAGACACACACTTCTTCACATTATTTTCTTTCATATCTAACTATCCTAAGACGAGTCCCAAAAATCCGCAAACCTACCAAAAAATCTATCTTCCAGGCCGTGCTAGCATCGGAGCTGGCCGCCCACCGTCAGACGCTGACGGAACTAGAGGCACTCGCGACCGCGCACCGCGCCGCCGGCCGCACTGAGGCCGCCGAGCACCTGGCGACCCAGGCGCACTCGCTCACGGTGAGTGACTCACTCGCGCCTCACCCGCAGGACCGAGCCCGCCGAGCACCTGGCGACCCAGGCGCACTCGCTCACGGTGAGTGACTCACTCGCGCCTCACCCGCAGGACCGAGCCCGCCGAGCACCTGGCGACCCAGGCGCACTCGCTCACGGTGAGTGACTCACTCGCGCCTCACCCGCAGGACCGAGCCCGCCGAGCACCTGGCGACCCAGGCGCACTCGCTCACGGTGAGTGACTCACTCGCGCCTCACCCGCAGGACCGAGCCCGCCGAGCACCTGGCGACCCAGGCGCACTCGCTCACGGTGAGTGACTCACTCGCGCCTCACCCGCAGGACCGAGCCCGCCGAGCACCTGGCGACCCAGGCGCACTCGCTCACGGTGAGTGACTCACTCGCGCCTCACCCGCAGAGACAGCTGAAGGGCTAGTACGGGGCGCATTTAAGACGTGACGTTTCCATCGCCCTCACTTACATCGCGCAGCCTCAAGAGCGAACGCGACAGAGAACTTTTGTCACGTCTTAATAGCGCCCCGTGCTACAGGGCCTGGACGCTCTCGCGTCAGCAGCCAGAGACACGCAGACAACATCAATCAGAAGACAACAGTTGTGCATTGCTAGATTTGAGCCTATCTTATCAGATTTTACCTTTCAGATTTGGTTTATCCGTTTAATTTCTTATGGAGCCTCCTCGTGTGACGTATTAACTGTACCTTATAGGTTCGGCGCATCCTGAGCTGTCACCGGCTGACAACTAACTGACTGGCTATTCCTTTCACCATCGTGACAAATCCTAGCTCTAGCCCTAGTGGTGGTGTATCACGGACTCGCTAAGACGAACATTTTTTATGTGTCGAAGGTTTGTAACTTTGAATACACAAAACTTAATAAACATGTAAAACAGTCAGGTATACCTACAGCTATGGTTGATTGTGCTTAGCAGTTTATTTGAATCGATATTGTAATTTGGTATTCATAAAGAATGCTCGTTAAATCGCTCGGAGGGAAACTTTCCCCGCCTTTATTAAAACGCTTGAAATCAATACACTTCTTGAACATTGTGTACTGTTAACGGTTGAAGTTTTACAAAGTTTACTTAAATTACTTGAACTTTGTTAATAGCTTGAAGCTTAGTACGCGGTTTGTGTGAATAAAAATATACTTCCAAAGTTTAAGTCACATCGATTTACGTTCGTCCAACAGCATTATGTCCACCTTTTGTACACTTATGTCATATGTGTGCAATATAGTTTAAATTTTTTTATATCCAATCGGTATTTGTATCTCGCTTCTCAGAGATAAATCCATTCGCCTTCTTTCCCTTGATTCAATGAAGATTCAAAGAGACTTCGTATGGTGTGAAAACATTATTCCTTCCAGCTGTCCGCGCTGCTCGGGTCAGATAATACGGCGTAGATAAACTATACTATATCGCGATTCGCTATAAATACGGTCATGTGATTATGTGATTGGTGGTACATTAAACAAGTTTATCTACGTCGATAACGGACCCGTGCCGCGGGGCCTGCAGGGCTACTACGAAAATCGAACGAACGAACGAACAAGAGCTGTCATGCAGTTGGTAAGCCTAATACAACGAGGTATAGTCGTGGTTATCGCTGCATATTTGTTCTTCCGAAGTTTCGGAGCGCTGTGCTAACCTCAGCTCTATCTCGTTGTACTAAGCGTGCCGATTGCGTGACAATTCTTGTTCGTTTGTTCGTCGATTTAGAGAGTGAACCCCCTGTATCACACTAACTAGCCCTTCCTTCACCAGCGAGCGCTGTCAGCCCTAGACACGTCGTCGCCCGCGCCGCTGACCCCCGCGTGCATCGCGCCGCGCCTGCAGGCCGCCTGGGACAGCCTGGCGCGGGTGCAGGCCGCGCTGCCGCAGCTGGCGCTCACCGGGGCCCGGCCCGACCCTGTGAGGGATACCCTGAGGGACTGTCTCGTGAGTATACGCATCAGAAGGGCATCCAGCGACGTACGGTCAGGGGAAGAGAAACTTGAACCCCCTCTCATAGTAACAATGCTTACGCCAAGGTTGTCTGGAAGAGATCGCTATAAGCGATAAGACCGCCTTTTGTACCCTAGTTAAGTGTTTATATGTAAAATTGTTAATTGTTTCTTATTTATTTAAGAAAAACTTACAGCACAATTTGATGGTATAACAATAGGATGACCAGTAAAAGGCCTTTTACAAGTTTCCACTGATCTTGGTGTACAAATAAAGAGTACTCTATCTATCTATCTGCTCCTGAGTGGGGTAAGGTTTCTCTGTCCCTTACATATTTTTATAGTGAGGGTTTTTACACAATTCTCTTTCAGCTAGCACTATTTATTTAATAACTATCTAACTATCTTCTTCTAATTAACTATCATCTTCGTTCTCTCATACATAATTATGATCCAATTTCTGAAGTAATCCAGAGAATCCTCGAGCATAGGTATCTTTTTAACACCTAATGATATAAATAGTCAGAATAATGTTCTCCAACAGTTATAGATTACCGAGTTGTGTGCGGCAGAGTAGAATCATTGATTACATTATAATATACAGTGCTCAGTAGCCGGGCCGCTAACCCAGATATTCAATACGACACGCTTCACTGCTGCCGGCGACATGTCACCGAGTATACATGTTCGCATTACGCACCAATGTTTGATCAAATGTTCACACGTACTGTTTACAGATTCATTTTCAACCTAGCCACAAGGGACCTTTCCCTATAATGGTTCGTTTGCTTAATTCTAACTAGGTTACCTACTATTATATTAAAACTGGTTAAAATTTATTTTCCAATCCTTTATTTCGCCGATACAAACAATAACCTTCCGATATGTATGAATGATTTGTACAATCATTGATCCAGCATTGATTCAATGACTCCAAGCAACATTATAGACTTACTTGTACTGTAGTGATTGTGACTCGGAATAGACTAGTACTATGTGCGTATTGTGTTGTGTTGGTCAAAGAGATCCAAATTAACCATGAATGTACATAAAAGTGATTCGAGATCCAAATTAACCATGAATGAACATAAAAGTGATTCGATGAATAACAATAACTGTGTAAGCTATGTAGTATTATGTGTAATATTATTTAACTTAACGTATGTTCCTAACTCTCACCTATATGGCTAGCTAGCTATGTAATTGATTGCACCTTCCTTAACCAGATCTATTATTTATTTTTGTTTGAAAAAATATATTATGCTTTGATTGCGTTTTCAAGAGAGATAGGACACCATTGCATACTGTGCTATTGATATATGTATATTTAATCCAATAAAAGTGCAGATAAAATGTCACGAGGGATTAGCGTCGCGTGCTCATACGGACTAGTTGAGGGGATTCTGCGATGCCATTTCTATTGTACTGTAACTATCATTGTCAAGATCTACGAGGTAACTGATTTAAATGGATGAGGCATGTTAAATGGTCTTGCAAAAGCATTAACTAATCATAGGTTGTTTGCAAGAGATCGCTTTATGCGTTACGACCGCCTTTTGTACTCTTATTAAGTTTGTAATTTGTTTATTTTATTATTATTATTATTATTTTATTATTATTTAACTCTTTATTGCACAAATATTACTAATAAAAGTACAAAGGGTGGACTTAATGCTAAGAGCATTTTCTGCCAGTCAACCCGCAGGAGGTACAGAGATAAAAAGTACGGGTGTGCAAAAACGGAAAAAAAAAAGATCAGTATGATTGTGAAGTGCCTAAATAAAAATAATACCTAACCCTAAAACTAAGTAAATAAATATATATGACCCTATACCTAGTAATACTAAAATACTACCTATACAAAATATATATATAAATATAAATATATATATAAATATAAATATATACATATAAATATACATATATATATATATTAAATATATAAAAACAGGGGGTACAAGAAAAACTGCCTAATTAATCTGTCCCAACTTGCTGAGGTAGTGAGCACGAACCATAGACTTGAAGAGCGGTCGAGAAGGGGCTTTCCTGATTGACTCAGGGAGATCATTCCACAGACGGACTGCCGTGACGGAGAAAGAATTAAGCATGAAACCAGACCGATGTAAGGGTAAAGATAGTAAAAGGTTATGAGAAGAGCGGAGGTGCCTGTTATGGGTATCGGAAAGAAAGTTAAACATAGATTTTAAGTAAGAAGGAGAATTTGGTTCATGAAGGATCGAAAAGAGAAGACAAAGAATTCGTAAATTCCGTCTATCCCGAATAGGGAGCCATTTTAGTTTGGCGCGGTAACCTGACACATGATCGTATTTACGGAGACCGAAAATGAAACGTATGCAGGTGTTCTGCAAACGTTCCAGCTTATTAAGAAGTGCTTCAGTCAGGTCCAAGTAACACACGTCAGCGTAATCTAAAATGGGCAAGAGCAGAGACATTGCCAATGAACGTTTGGTCTGGAAAGGAAGAAAGTTTTTAAGTGGAAGAAGAGAATGCAGAGAAGCAAAAATCCGACGAGACACGCTGTTGACCTGTGGCACCCAACTTAAATTTTCGTCAATGGTCACTCCGAGGTCTTTGACTGTTGATGAAAAAGGTATGTTGCATCCGTCGAACACCAGAGGGGCTGAATTAAGGTCATGGTTAGAGATAAGTTGAGAGCTACCGACAATGATTGCCTGGCATTTCACAGGGTTTACCAAAATACCGAAACGGTTGGACCAGTCAAGGATACTGTTAAGGTCCCCATTTAGTTGATTAATGGCAGACACAAGGTCTTCAGGTTTCACTTGACAGTAGAGTTGCAAATCGTCGGCATATAGATGGTAGGAACAAAGAAGACTTGAAGATACTAAATCAATAAAGATAGAAAAAAGTAATGGAGAGAGAATACCGCCTTGAGGAACGCCAGCAGACAAATCGGACCAGTCGGATAATACCGAGCAGCTACGAATCGCTTGCTGGCGACCCCGAAGATAAGAGGAGAACCAGCTAACAGCGGCGGGAGAGATCTGAGATTTTACTAGGACGGCTAGCAGAAGGTCATGATCCACGGCGTTGAAGGCATTGCTGAAGTCAATAAGGACCAGCACGGTAATCATCCGATTCTCCATACCAGACCTTATGTCTTCTGTGACTTTTAGCAATGCAGTAGTGGTGCTATGCCCCGCACGAAAACCAGACTGGTACGGATTAAGTAAACCACCATTGCAGAGAAACGCAGTGAGTTGTCGGTGAACAATCGACTCGAGGACTTTGGAAAGGAAGGGTAAAATTGAGATGGGACGGTAATGGTTGAGAGATGAAGGATTGGAAATTTTGGGGAGAGGGATAACGTAGGCTTTACGCCATAAATCGGGAAAATTACCGGAGTCAAGAGAATGGTTTATGATGTGGGTGATAGCAGGGAGAAGGATGTCAAGAAGATTGGTCACCATAATGCGCCCTATGTTGTCATGACCAACCGCCTTAGATTTAATAGACAATATAATTTTTCTGATCTCTTCAGGTGATGCCGGTGCGAAAATAAAGGAATCTATGTCTGGTGTGGGCATATTATGAATAAGATTTAAAGTTAAATTTTTGGTGTGAGAGTCAAGAGTTAGCGAAGATGCAAAGTGATTATTGAGAGTGTTAATATCGAAAGGAATTTGGTTATCTAGTTTAGGAGGCTTGCCCACGCCCAGAGACCTGAGGAATTTCCAGGTACCTGCAGGTGAAGATAATTCGAGTTGCTCTGCGATATATCGGCGTTTGGCGTTCCTACACATCTGATTACACCGATTCCTGGCAACCTTGCAAGCTGACCAGTTTTCCTCAGTGCGCGATATCTTGTACCTGCGAAAAGCTCTATCTCTCCTAACCATGAACTTCCGGATGGTTTCATTGATCCAAGGGGTAGGTCGATGTTTCAGCTTAACAGGACGTACAGGAGCATGCGTATCAAATAGTTTTATGACATTACTGCAGAGAAACGCAACCTTCTCATTGATATCGGGCAAGTCCTGCATGTCACTCCATTGGATTTGCGTGGCGTCGGATCTAAGCCTCTCAGCATCCAACTTCGAGAAGTTTCGTTGAAGTAGCACCACGGGCTTTGCCTTAGGAATTCGTAAACGATACGAACAGAAAATTAAATCATGTTTGGAAAAACCTGGAGCAAGATGTTGTCCGTGGCGAGCTACTAAAGAGTCATCTGAAGTAAGAATAAGGTCGATTAGAGTGTCGGTCGTGGAAGAGTGATGAGTGGCCGACAACGGCAGAAATTTGAGGTTAACTGATTCGACAACTGAAAGTAATTTGCGGGTTCGAGAATCAGGAACAAGTAAATCAGTATTAAAATCACCCATGATTATATGATGAGAATAGTTAGAGATAACATTTTCAAGGACGGTTTCAATCGAAAGGAAGTAATCATTACCTGGAGGGCAATAACATACTCCAAGTAGAACCTTGACACCAAGATTAAGCTCAAGGAAAAGATATTCCGCAGGAGCGTTACTGGAAGTCGGGGACTGGGCAATTACGGAGAAAGGAATATCGCTCTTCAAGTATATGGCCACCCCACCACCCGATCTACCCACGCGGTCGTTGCGAACCAGGACATAACCAGGGAGGCAATACGCATGAGAAGACAGAGTGGGTACTAACCAGCTCTCTGATACTAAAATTGCGTCCACCATACCTGATTCAAAAGTGCTAAGGAGCTCATTGTAGTGTTTGGGAATGCTTTGAGCATTAATATGGCAGACATTAAAATTTTTGGCAATAGGGGAAAATTCATTGTTTATGATGTCACTAAGACATAGCCCATCACTATCAGCGCTTAGAAAAGAAACAGATGAATTAGCTGAAACGAATGAATCGTCATCAGACCCATCGTTAGGCATGTATAAAATAATATGATTGCAATTTATAAATAAATAAAATATCTATAACAATATTATATAAATAAAATAATACAATAAATGTTTATATAACGATACACTAACAAACAAAAAAACTTATCAAAAAGCACAGATAAAAACTACCTGCACGATCCTGCTGGCAAAAAGGCAAAAAAAAACAAACAAAAAAGGAAATTAAATACAGACTAGACGCTCAGAATAACGATAATTTGTAACATTGAATTACGATAAACATATTATATAAAAGTTTCTGAACGCAAAAAGTATTCACAGATTAAAAAGTACATTTGGTTTGACATTTCAATTCACTGTGGTTGGTTTGACATTTGACATACGGAAAAAAAAGCTTGACAAGTTGAAAAACATAAAAACTCTAATAAAAAAAGTTAAAACATTCGAGAACGGTCCGCACAATCTACACAATATATTAAAATACCTTCAATACGAAGAATTATGGTGCAGAAAATGAAAAGGAGGCGCACGCTATTGGAATCAACGCTTATCCTTCTGAGCGGCGGCGGCCTTACTCCTGGTAGTGGGCGCGGGCTGCGCTGCCGATGATTTGGGAGCCGATGACTGTGTTGGAGTCACAACTCTGGATGAAGCTGGCTTTGGGGCGGGCTTGGAGCCGGGCGGCTTGTGTGCCGGGGCGGCGGGCGCCACTGCCGGGTGCTTGCTGCACAGCTCGTTTAACTCCAGCTCAGACACAATCTTCACTCGACTACTGTCTGGAAGTTGCACAAATATTGCTCCGTTTCTCGTCCAGCAGGCTCTGATCCCGAAATGCTTACGGGCCCGAATGAATATGTGCTGCCGCGTCCGCGTCAGAAATTCGCGAATGACGATGGGACTGGCCTTCAGATGCTTCTTGGTATCCCAAACTTGCGACCTGAGCGATGGATTGGAAAACCTCACCAGTATCGGCCTAGGCTTCAGTGGATCCAGAACACCACCAATTCTGACACACTGGGAGATCGCAGAACGGTTAAAGTCAGTCAGGCCTAGCTTGGAGACTATGGTGTGTGATACCAGTGCTGCAGGGTCCTCCTCTTTCTCCTCCTTGATGCCGGTGAACAGGAGAGCATTGTGACGACTCTGGCTATCCATTTCATCGACGTGTCTTGCCAGGCCAGCTATCTGCTCATGCATCAGCCGAAGAATGGGCATTACCGAGTCCTTGAAAATGATGAAGTCCCTGGATAGGTCTTCCAGCTCTGGCTTCAAAGGCGTGTTGGAGGACTGCAGCTTCCTCTCAAACTCATCCATCCTGGTACCAATCATTCTCTCCATGTCTCTTTGCTGCTCCAAAAGTTCTTGTGTGGTGACCATAGTGACAGTTGTCAATGTAAATAATCTGATAGGTAGGTACTATGCCAGCAGGTAGGTGCAGTTGTACTATTACTGCATATAATTGCCAGAAAACAATTATTCACTGATAATGTATATGTTAATTATCGGAAAATATTAAAAATACTTTGTTGTATATGTTATAATACAATTAAAGCAATTATTAATTAATAAAGTATTGTTGTTTATTTATTTGCAACTACCCGAAAGATTATTGGTGTACTAATAATGAGTTATTACGACCGAATGGCGTATTGGTTAGTGAGTGAGTGAGTTATTATACTAAGCCGAAGGTCCCGGGTTCGATTCCTGGCTGGGGCAGATATTTGTTTAAACACAGATATTTGTTCTCGGGTCTTGGATGTGCCCGTAAAATGGCAATAGGCCCGTCCCTTATTACATTGGGACTAACATAACACTCTGGCGAAAAGTGGGTGCAGCAATGCACCTCTGCCTACCTCGCAAGGGAGTACATTAGTACAAGGCGTGAGTGCGTGTTTTTTGTTTTTAATAATGAGTGTCAAACTTTACTGTAAACACGTAAACCTCTGTTATGTAACGCGCAAAATTTCCATAAGTACTCGTAACGATAAATTCCATCAGAAATAACTTTCGAATTATGCAAGCATTTCCAAAATCGGATCAGGAAACTCAGAGATAACAACATCACAAACTGACAAAAACACATTATGACTTAAGTTAATGAATGAAATGAAACTATTTTTAGGATTCACTGACATAGTAACGCGTGCTTTGTTAATTAGGTATTATCAAATAAAAATAGCACAATAACTGTCTGTTTTATATGAAAATGCCATCATAAAGCACTATCAGTTGCATCTTCGTGGCTGGATGTCGGTTCAGCGCACTGTAGGTACTTACAGGTACTTGTAGGTACTGGCGGCGACCGCAGGTTCAACAATACGCAATACTATAGTCACGGACGAATATCCATCTCAAATAGACCACTCGGTGGCTTCAGTCGGGATATTGTTTGTTGTGTAGTTCCGAATGCTAAACGTTAACGTAAAATATAAATTGTTAAATAAACTAGAGTTGTTACCGAATAATACCATATTTTTTCTTTAAAATGGTGTCTGATGTGTAAAGTACATATCTAATACGTTCATAGTTAATATCCTCCGTCTGTTTTGTCAAATATATTTAAAAAAAATTAGTAAATATGAATTGGGATTCGTGGTATGTGGTGGTGGTGCTGTCGTTGGCGCTCTACAAGTGGCTTGTGAGACTTTATTAATATCTTAACAATACAGTTATACCTAGCTTATGTGAGCAACTACCTACACTATTATGTCAAAACTCCACCAGACGTTATCATTAAATCGGCCTATAATAAATTGACTCGAGTTACCGCGCGTATAAGATAAAAATGAGTTCAAAATCGTAGAAGCGAAATTGAAATGAATATTGTATACTTGCAGAGGTTCTACCGCACGCTCAGCGAGATCAAATCCGAAGTGGAAGGCATCATCAAGTCCGGACGCAAGATGGTCGAAGAAAAATCCGTGCCTGAACCTCAAGAGTTCTCCAAAAAAATCGACTCTCTGAAGGAACTTTACAACAAACTCGGCGCGCAGATCACCGAATCGAAAACGAAACTCGAAAGCGCTTTGATCACAGCGCGGGAGATACAGAACGACCTGCAGTCATTGACCAGCTGGCTCGACGGCCTCGACGCCAACATGGGCAAGCAGACGCTCGAGCTAGAGATGTCTCGCATGCAGGCGATAAGAGACAAGCTCAACGCCAATCACGTGGAGTTCAGCCGCCACTGCGACGCGGCTCATTTGGCTGACTTACGTGAGCAGATCGACGCCGTCAACCGGCGCTGGGACCACCTCAAGAAGCACGGAGTCTCTAAACCCCTAGACCTGACCTCCGTGCAGAAGTATCTAGCTGATGTAGACGCTCAGCTAGACGGTGAAGTGACCCCCGAGAAGTTAAGGGATATGGAGAGGGAATTGCGGGCGCAAGCCAAGGACATCGAGGCGCTGGATAATAAGGCGGTGCATAAGCAGTGGGAGAATATACTGACGAAGATCGCGGTAAGTGTGTTAGATAATGGTATGTTAGTTCTGTAGCTAGTTATTTTTTTACTAGTAGAAGTTAATTTAAATTCAATATAATTATAATTCAGTATATATATAAACAGACGACAGTGTTTGGACGAGGAAATCCGGTAATTGTGTTTTAGGGCGCTCTTTTGGAGAGACCTACATATTATGTCCACCTGGCCTGCAATCGCGTAATTATTAACTGATAATGAAATAAGCTTCATTGAACATGAAACAAATTCCGTACGTATAAGTTTGATTGTGAATCATTGCTAAATTCATTGGGTTCTACATTACAAGTGGTGTGTGACCATTGGATCATTGGAAATAATAATACATTAGTAAAATGCTTTAGAATGTAAGTCACTGTGTATAAGATGCACGTAGCATAGACAACATACTCCGGACAAGGTAAGTGTCGCCTGCGGCGTCGTTGTGTGTATATCGTGTTGTAGCCGTGTGACCCTAGTGTGAGTCTAATCTACTAAACTGTAACAACGAGACATGGCAACCCAGAGGAGACCTGGAGAACTAAACGAATGCGCTGTGACTGTAAATACATGTACATAAACATTGCGACTTGGTGTTGGTGTAAACTGTTGTGTGAATACGAGCTTTACCACTCACGGCATACGGGCCATTACCCATCGGCCGCGGACACATTGGCATCACGCTTCAGATCATTCGCCATCAAAATTCAGCGCTTTCTCATACCACGGGACGGACATCACTAACATGTAAATAAACCTAACGGCTTGTTCAGTGTGCGGTTTGGACGTAAAAAACTAAACCAGACCCTGAGTGGAGTGTCGTTGGTTGCAGACGGCCCGGCCGGCGTACGCCGAGGTCACCGACACGGTGCGGCGACGTGTGGAGAGCCCCGTCGACCGCAACAACGACTATAAGAAGTCGAAGATCCCTCTGGCCGTGCGCAGCCCCGCGCCCATCCGCCGCGAGCTCACCCGGGGCCAGCGCTCCCGGACGCCCTCGCTGGAGCGAGCCCCCGCGCCCCCCAGCCCCGCCAGCACCCGGTCCGTCGACTCGCTCACTCCCGCGCCAGTAGACAAGGACAGCAGCACCTTCAACCTGCTGCAGGACAGCGAGCTCTTCACGCAGATCAACAACAACAAGATCGAGCCAAAGCCGCCCCTGCCGCCCGCCAACAAACCAAGTTCTCTACACGTTGTGGCCGTCAAGGAACACGAGATAGTCAAATCAACTGTCAACGAAAACAGGGATGAATACAAAACTGAGACAGTGGAGACAGTGATGCAGTTTATACCACAGACGGTGGAGACTGTAGATATAGTCGACGACGATTCTGACGACGAAACGAAACAGAAACGACCCTCAGTGGACCTGGGGAACGAGCCGAAGACCTTCGTCGTACAAGTGACGACGCTAGAGCAACGCATGAAACCGCAACTCGGCATTCTGAAGCGCAAGCATTCGTCTCCAGACGAGAAACAGAAAGTGATGAAAGTGACCATAGATTCTGTCCCGGATATCATTCCTTCTGCAGAAATCCACGACGAGTCTATGAAGACCCCCCCGCCCACGCCAGCGGGTGAAGAAGACCAGGACAACCCTCTGGACATGGCGGAGAAACAGAAGGAGGCTCACCAGAACTTGAGGATGGATGAAGTGAATGAGTACCGTATTCTGGACGAAGTGCCCAAGGACCAGGCGGCCTTGCCCGAGCCCTCCGCGACAGAAGCGGCTAGCGATGCCAATGTCAATACCACACCAGCTGATAAAACTAAACACAAAGATGAAGAAATTCTAGATTCTGCTGATGTAAAAACGGATGAGGAAGCTAAAGTAGACGATGACGCAGAAATATCTAGAAAGAAATCCAATGGAGTGGGAGAGGAAGAAGTCATTTACACTGAAGTGCAGGAATCTTCCGAGGTACATAGTTTTAGATTTGATAATAATTTAGTATGTCTGACAGTGGTTAGCTGACGACGATGAAAGATTATAACCTTTAGCTCCAATTTCGCCATAGTCGGTGAGATGCATAGAGGTGATCGTAACCAGGGAAGGTTTCATCAATTATTCGTCATCTCCATATTAAATTCTTGACAGATGTGTCAAGAGTTAACCAATAATCCCTGGTTATGCTCTAACCCACAATGGCGAAATAAATTTGGCACTTGAAATTGTAGACTATATTACTTTCGAATTAACTTTACTATTTGGCATATAAGTCTTTTGTCTTGTTTTGAACCTCAAACTGATGATGATGATGATGATGCCGATGCCTACAGGGCCGCGAGTCCCCGCAGGGCGCGCCTCTGTCCACGTCCACGCCGCTCAAGCACTCGGCGCAGGTCGTCGCCGTGTCGCCCAAGATCGGCGCCCGGGAGAACAAGGAAGAACAGGATAAGGTAACTTCTGACATTTAGACTGGAGGAACTTTATGTCCATTTAAAAGAATGATAAACTTTCACAAGTTTATTAATTAAAATATACAATTGAGGTTAAATGATAGCGCGAGTGCGTGCTTGCCGCGGTACGTGGTAGCTAGTCTGGCGGCCTCATTCGCCGCTCGCTCAGGCATCTGACGCGCTCCCCGCGTCCCGCGCCCGCTCCCCGCTAACAGGCTTGTCCATAGACTTTTAGGTTTTATATCTGCTCCTCAGGTCTTAGGTGACGCGTGGGCAAAAGGAGGAAGTTGTGGCTCCGTAATATAAGAGAATGGACGGGAGTGGCCAGCGTAGAACAGCTGGTGCGATTGGCGAAGAATAGAGAGGAGTATGCAGAGCTAATCGCCAACCTCCAGTAGTGGAGAGGCACTCGAAGAAGAAGAAGGTCCAATATTGTATCCGCCAAACGTGGAGAGAGATTATGGCAAAAACACGCCAGTCTTAGAGGCGGTCCATGTTCTGCAGACTCAACTATGGGTCAATCCAACAGATGCATTCATATCGCACCCATCGATCTTTAGAACGCAGCAATATTCAATTTTATTAACCGTACAGAGATAAAGTACCTAACTAATGATTTTAAAATACTCACTGTTTTCAGTCTAAATCAGAAGACAGCAAGCCCCGCAAGTCCCCACCCAGCCCGCTGCCGAAGCTGGCCCTGCCCGCGGCCCCCGCGGCCCCCGCGACCCCCGCGACCCCCGCGTCCCCCGCGACCCCGACGACCCCGGGCAGTCCGGGGGGCAATAGCACCCCAGGGAGAGAGAGGCTTACTAGTGTCGACAAGTACCAGAAGACTGAAGACTTTGATGAGGTAAAACTAATTATATAATAACAGGATTTTTGCTCCTGAATGAGTTGTTTTATGTTGTTACTGAATCAACATTGATTATTAGTGACTTATACTCAAGTTGTGTACATGATTATTGAGTAAACATGAAGAATATGTCAGCTAATGACACATGACATTATCAGCTGTCATGACACTACTGGTGGCGTATATACCTGCACTACCTACCATTTCAACATCCTACATCCTACTAATATAATAAATGCTAGAGTTTGTGAGTATGTGTGTATTTGTGTATGTTTGTTACCTCTTCACGTCAAAACGGCTGAACCGATTTTAACGAAATTTGGTATAGAGTTAGCTAAGACCCTGGATTAACACATAGGCTACTTTTTATCCCGGTATTCCCACGGGAATACTTAAGAAACTTAACACTTTCTTAACACTGAAATCTTCCCCTTCCAGCTGTCCCCCCTGCCCGACTCCCCCGGCACGCCATCCCTCCTCTCCGAGGCCTTCCAGTCGTCATGTTCTGTGGAGCTGGCGGCGTGGGAGGCGGCGGCGGCGGCGCTGGCGCGGCGCATGGGCGTCGTGGCGCTCACCGTGCGCGGCGTGGCCAGCGAGCGCGACCCCGCCAAGCGACTCGAGGTACGTGTTGTATTTATTTATTTATTTACAGAAATAGACACACCAACAGCACATTGGATAAAAAGTTTTTCAGACACAGTATATGTTGCTTATCCTATCCATGCACCAATTATAGGTGTGCAACAGCATTCAAAATGTTATCTTATAAAATACATTAATTTAAATACTAACATGCATACATGCATACAATGCTTAAATCTAAACTAAATTAGGTATAATATTGTACAATGAAATTTATATTGATTTGATTACCTACTTACAGAAAATAATTACAAAATAATACAAAAATTCATTACAAATTAATAACACCAATACAATAATTGACAGAAATTATATAAGTATATAATAGTACTGAGAGACACCTGCTGGTGTACAGACCCCGCCAAGCGACTCGAGGTACGTGTTGTACTGAAAGACACCTTATTAGTAATATTTAAATGAAATAGTATTGTATGTAAAGCCTTGGTTCTGCCGCTTCTTTTAAGCTTACATTCTTTGAGATATGTATCACAGTTTTACCAGGGCATTGAAATGAAGAGACAAAAACGTTTTTTGGCTCTCCTGAAAATTTTGTCTCTTGGCTGTTGCTATGTTTTGAAATGGCACAGCCGACCAGCTGGTATACATACTGACAGTCGTCGTGCTCCGTGGAGTATATAGACCCGCCAAGCGACTCGAGGTACGTGTGTACTGAGAGACACCCTGCTGGTGTACATGGCTACTAGAGGCACACATACTGACTGACAACCTGGTGGTATTCATGGCTACTAGAGGCACACATACTGACTGACAACCTGGTGGTATTCATGGCTACTAGAGGCACACATACTGACTGACAACCTGGTGGTATTCATGGCTACTAGAGGCAGGCCTGTGTCACTCCGCGCGTGGGCGGCGCAGGCGCCTGCCCCATCGAGGGGGCGAATCTAGTCGGCTGCCGCAAGCGGAAGACGATACACGCGCGCGCTATTTGTTCCTATTTCGTACTAGTTTATAAATGTCGTATTTAGGTATTTATTAAAATTTATGAATAGAAAAATGGACCTAAAAAGAAAAAAAGCAGCAAAAAATACTGTGCCGTATTTAACTGCTTAAATACGGATCGTGATCCAATTTTTTTTTTTTTTAGATTACCAATAGATGCTGACAGGTAAAACTAATCTTAGTATTTTATTGATTTCTTCTACGTTCCTTATTTGAAATGAAATTAATCCGAACTACAAACCCTTTTTTTCTCCATGTTGAACAAAGTCTATTCCAATTTTGTTTTCGTTAAAGTAATAAATTTACAGACACAACTACCTTCAAAATGTATTAATGAATCGATTATAAAATGTGCGCTGAGTGGGATTAGTGCTTAACGAAACTAACACGTTCTGTATCATAATATAAATTATATCCATAATATAAATTATAACGAAAAAAAAACATGTTTTCACTAAATTAAATGTTTTAGGTAAGTACTTAGATTCATACATATTTTATGTACTTCAAAATATCTTAACTATGAAATTTTTATTGTTTTTACTGGTTATTTCCAATAGAAAAAAAGTATGGAATAGCTTTTTATTCTAAATTCAAATTAATTTTGTTTTAAGACATGACATTCTTTTTACAAAGTCAGTCCGTTGCTTTGTAAACGTTGTAGTCTGTGGTGCTGAGACAACCCTAAGGTGGCTTCTTTTTCAATGCGAATAACTACGTATAACTTATTATGCACCGTAGTCAAGTGAAATAAGGCGCATATTCCCTCAAAAAATAATTGGTAGGTAAGTAAATAAAAACGTGTGCGGCTGGAACGCGATCTAAATTAGATCTTATTGCTTATGGGATGGAGTCATATTTCTTTGCAAGCCATTGCGAAGATAGACTTCTGTACCTGGTACTAGTTATTATTCTGTGCTAGAGGCACACATACTGACTGACAACCTGGTGGTATTCATGGCTACTAGAGGAACATATACTGACTGACAACCTGGTGGTATTCATGGCTACTAGAGGAACATATACTGACTGACAACCTGGTGGTATTCATGGCTACTAGAGGCACACATACTGACTGACAACCTGGTGGTATTCATGGCTACTAGAGGAACATATACTGACTGACAACCTGGTGGTATTCATGGCTACTAGAGGCACACATACTGACTGACAACCTGGTGGTATTCATGGCTACTAGAGGCACACATACTGACTGACAACCTGGTGGTATTCATGGCTACTAGAGGCACACATACTGACTGACAACCTGGTGGTATTCATGGCTACTAGAGGCACACATACTGACTGACAACCTGGTGGTATTCATGGCTACTAGAGGCACACATACTGACTGACAACCTGGTGGTATTCATGGCTACTAGAGGCACACATACTGACTGACAACCTGGTGGTATTCATGGCTACTAGAGGAACATATACTGACTGACAACCTGGTGGTATTCATGGCTACTAGAGGCACACATACTGACTGACAACCTGGTGGTATTCATGGCTACTAGAGGCACACATACTGACTGACAACCTGGTGGTATTCATGGCTACTAGAGGCACACATACTGACTGACAACCTGGTGGTATTCATGGCTACTAGAGGCACACATACTGACTGACAACCTGGTGGTATTCATGGCTACTAGAGGCACACATACTGACTGACAACCTGGTGGTATTCATGGCTACTAGAGGCACACATACTGACTGACAACCTGGTGGTATTCATGGCTACTAGAGGCACACATACTGACTGACAACCTGGTGGTATTCATGGCTACTAGAGACACACATACTGACTGACAACCTGGTGGTATTCATGGCTACTAGAGGCACACATACTGACTGACAACCTGGTGGTATTCATGGCTACTAGAGGCACACATACTGACTGACAACCTGGTGGTATTCATGGCTACTAGAGGCACACATACTGACTGACAACCTGGTGGTATTCATGGCTACTAGAGGCACACATACTGACTGACAACCTGGTGGTATTCATGGCTACTAGAGGCACACATACTGACTGACAACCTGGTGGTATTCATGGCTATTAGAGGCACACATACTGACTGACAACCTGGTGGTATTCATGGCTACTAGAGGCACACATACTGACTGACAACCTGGTGGTATACATGGCTGCTCGAGGAACACATAGTTGGGCCTTCAGCACACTTGACGTATATTACAGTATATGTTAAAAATCTAATGGTTATCTTTTCTCCCAAGGAGCAACAACAACAATTTATCCTCAAGCCTTCTACATTACTTTCTATTTCTACTGCTTATCTGTCTAAGCTCGCTAATTTAACGCTGAAGGATGTCCCATGCTACGTTGCCGTTGGTCTGTACGTGGCCTCCACTTGTGACCTCGTTTACCCTACTGGTAAAATTGCTTTAACAATAATCTAGTGAGCGATTTGATTTGAGCGATCTACTGCCAGCGTCCCCATTTCTGAACCATACTTTTTCTCAGGCTGATAACTGGTTAAAGACCCATTTGGTGTTAATAAAGTTTTTTAATTATATTATATATGTTCTAATTCTATTCCGCAGATCCTGAAGCACCAGCTCGGGGGCCTGGCGGCGGACGCGGCGGCGCTGATCTCCCGCGGGGACTCGCTCGTGTACGAGCAGCACCGCACCGACCCGCTCCTCGCCGCCGCCATCCAGACCACGTACCAGGTACACTCGCGTACAACACAGCTGCTCAAGCAACAGCTGGACAGGCTGGCGGCGGAACTACTGAAAGGCTTGAAGCATTGTATCTACCTATGAGAAAATCTCTAGTATAAAGATAAGATAAAAGATAAAATACTCTTTATTGCACACAAAAAGAAACAGTATTACAAACATGAACAGAAAATAAATAGCACAAACGGCGGCCTTATTACTAAAAGTAATCTCTTCCAGACAACCAAATATAACCTATATTTGCATGGGATCCATCATGCCATACCAGTTAGTAGGTAGATAATGCCTCTAGCACTTAGTCCGCCCGTTATATGTATATGAATAACAATTTGCTCGCTGTACCTCCTGCAGGTTGCCTGGTAGAAAATGCTTTTAGCATTAAGTCCACCTGATTGTACATAATTAAATTTGTATATTGTGCAATAAAAGGATAAATAAATAAATGATGCAACATAATATATTTGATATAACTTATGTTCCTCCACAGGACAAACTCCGCAACAAATGGTCAGCGGTTGTGGCGGAGATCGAGAGCCTCCGCGCGGTGGCGCTGCGGGCCGAGGACCAGCTCAAGGAGCTGCAGCAGCTCAGCGCCAGCCTGCAGCCCCTGCCCGACGCTACTGATGACCAGGTACAGTCAGCAACAAGTGGGCGGCCGTGGTGGCGGAGATGCGATGAGAGCTCAATGTCAACTTCCTGTAAACTAAATTGAATGAAAATCCGTTCATTACTTATAAGGCAGAGAAAGCTAACCCCTCTCAGAAGCATTGTTACTATGAGAGGGGGTCAGGTTTCTCTGCACATGACCGGACGTGAAAAAGTATCAACTATTGCGTTGGTAATTTAAGTAGGATATATCGTAATTATTGTTCTTCTGATCGATGACAAACTTACAAGCCACGCTATTCCTTTATCTATTTACAACAAAAAACCGAATTTCGTAAACTATGATCCAAGAACCTATTAACGTGCTTATTATCCCCCTACCCCCAGGAGGCGTGGCTCCAATACTCTTCACGCATGGAGCGCCTGGCCGAAATCTGCCGCTGGCTGAAGGCGGAGCGAGTGGGCTACCCGGAGCGAGCCATAGCTGACCTGACCACCAGGTGGAGCCAGGCGAAGAGGGACTACGAGCTGCAGAGGAGTAAGGAGGGGAAGGTCAGTGCTTATTACCCCCTACTCCCAGGAGAAGTGGCTATATATAATACTAGCTGTTCCCGCGCGCTTCGCTTCGCCTTAAAAAGTTTTCCCGTGGGAATTCTGGGATAAAAAGTAGCTATGTTCTTTCCCAGGGTCTAGACCGTATGTATACCAAATTTCATTCAAATCCGTTCAGTAGTTTTGGCGTGAAAGAGTAACAGACAGACAGACAGACAGACACAGTTACTTTCGCATTTATAATATTAATATATTAGTTAGGATTAGTTAGGATATGGCTACAATACGAGGCGAGCTGTGAGCGCAAGGCCTGAGCTGGACGGAAGCCAGAGTAGTTGCTGAGGACAGGACGGCGTGGCGCACGCTTGTAAAGGCCCTCTGTACCACTGTACCTTAGGACAGGGAGTACGAGCTGCAGAGGAGTAAGGATGGGAAGGTCAGTTTAAAAAGGTGTTTGCCGCCTGTAAAAAAATATTATCGTAGCCTTTATTTACCTACTTATAAGTTAATCTTTACGGCTCATTGTTCGGCGGACCAGGGACGAGAAAGTTGGTCTTTTCTTCAGGCTTATAACTACAGATTTAGTGTGCTTTGGAGCCAGGCGAAGAGGGAGTATGAGCTGCAGAGGAGTAAGGATGGGAAGGTTGGTCTTCAAACACACACACATTGCGTGTCAGTGCCAAATACCTACTAGCGCTGGGCTATGGTTTGTCACCGTGGTGAAAGCGCAGTCAGATTAACTAAGACAAGGCCAATGAATGAGGCCAAGCTGTGAAACAAATAACTCCCTTTGCATAACAGAACACAAGTCCAGGGTGGAAACGTCGCTCAACACTTGTCCCCTTCTCAGTAATCTAAAAATGTTACCTTCATTTTCTGTAGCATGATTCATATTATTTCAGTTATACGGTCAGCTGCATAAGTCCTTATACACTTCTGTACCTTGTCAAACTGACGAACCGTCAATATTTCAATGAATGGATAGGCAGTTTCAGATTGACAAGGTACAAAATTGTATTGCTACTTATGCAGCTGACTGTACATTATTTCACAACCACATCTTTTCCCCCCAGGACAGCGCGGAGTCCGACAGCGCAGCGGCCGTACGCGCCGCCAACGTGGTCCGGCAGCGCGTAGCAGCGTGCGTCCGCGCGCTGCCCCCCCCCGCCGCGCTGCACCACCAACCTGAGGCCGCGCTGCAGGTACATTCTAATATTTATTCACTAAATACTTATTGGTACATGTAATTAGCAATAATACACTCACGGGCAGTGAAAAAGTTCCACTCACAAAATGCTTACACCAAACGACCCCAATTTTGTCAAAAAATTATTTTTAAATTTGACCAAAAATAGCTGTTTTTAGTTGGCAATATCCTGATGCTCTTTTAAATGTACTTCAATGTTGCAGAAGGCATCATTAAGCAAGCCTTTTCCGTTTAGGAGTAATTTGGTACCTTTTTTCAGTGGAACCTTTTCATTGCCCGTGAGTGTATGTCAACTGTTAATGCTAAAGGTAGGGAAATGCTGATCTGAACTAGGAAATAACTGAGTTTTTCCTGTATTTCAGATGACAAAGATGGTAAAGGCGACAAGACGCTTGCTGTGCAATTTTTTGACGTTTTTGACCTTTTGTGGTTGACTCCAAAGCCTATTAGGAGACACTAGGTTTTGAATAAAATTTATTAACTGTCGCATAACAATCTCTTCACAGAAGATCAAGTCATCCATAGCTGAACTGCAACCGGCCGTGGAAGCAGTAGAGAAGCAGGCGCGGGCGGCGCGCGGGGACCAGGCCGCCAGGGTCGCCGACAAGCTGGCTGCTGAGTACCAGGCGCTACGGGAGCAGTACCAGGAGCGATATGAGCTGTGAGTGTTGTAATAATAATGTCATGGGCACGGCCGTACCATCTTTTCTTGAAGCGATTCGCGGCTGTTTCGCCCCCCCTATATCTTCGACGTGGACAAAGCTAGAAATGTAGGTTTTCGATGAAATATAGTAGGCATTAGAACGAACATAAGTTCAAAATTACATGACATTATATAAATATTTTAGGAGTTAGGGTGGATCAAAGTTACACCATTTTGCCACTCACTGACGATCATCAAAAATCTAAGGTACTTTTAGCAGACTTGGACGTCTTCAGTCTCCGGAGCGCTGTTTGTTATGTTATTACACACCTATCTATTAAAGCTACATCATAATTCGTTTATAGGTTATAAGATCTAAGCCTACATAGATACAGACGCGGGGAGCGACTTTTCTATATGCTATGATACTGATACTAATATCATAGATTTTTCTTCTACAGCCTATGTCTACCCACTGCAGGGTACCCACCCACTCACCTGATGTCATCAGACCAACGTTTATAGGTGTGTACAGATCGGCCCAATGAACGGGTTTCGTTGACCTTCGTTGCTGCAATCTGCCCTGTATTATGTATGATAAATATCCATCGTTGGGATAACCGTTGGCGTTGGTTGGGCGTTCGTTGACCCGGTCTGTACGCAGCTTATAATGGATTAACCCCTCACTTCCTACCCCCAGTTGGGAACAAACCCAGTCGTCCATCGAGGAGCTGTGCGGGCGGCTGCAGACGCTGGAGCGCTGGGCGGAGGGCGCGGCCGCCGCCCTGCACGACCCCGCCGCGCCCAGCAAGGACCTCAAGCAGCGCGCTCGGGACATCGACCGACAGGTCAGTGCCTCTACACGGTTATTTACTAAAGCCGGTGACAGATATTCGACTATGTCTAGATACCTACTTGTAACCCGATGTCCTTCTTCGCCTGTATCTCATCTTAAATTTTAGTAAAAGATTCTTTCCTTACTCGGCTGTCTTTCACCCACGAACCACGTTGATGTCCCAGTGCAGTATGCAGATTTTCAAGATATATTGATGAACAAGTAAGTGGCTTATCACGGCCATTTACGGGACGAAAGCAATAGCACTAATGGGATTTTAAAGCATTTACCACAGTGGAGTTTTTTATACTTTACAGCCAATGGTTGGAATATACCGCTAACCGTAGAATACTTCGCACATAATTAAACAAATATTATTTGTAGATTGACCCTCCGAGAAGTGATACATCTTCTTTTGGCTGCCACACATTAACCCTCATTCCCCCGCAGATGTCATCCCGCATGAAAGCCCTCGAGGAGGCGCGCGCGGCGGCGCGGCAGTACACGCAGCCGCCGCCCGCCCCCGCCCCCGCGCCCGCCCCCGCCGGCGTCTCCCCCGCGGCCGCCCTGCAGCAACGACTGGACAGACTCAACCAGCGCTGGCTGCTGCTGGCGCTGCGCCTGCAGGGGGCACGGGACAGGTAAAGATAATAATAATAATAAATATGTGGGGACATCTCACACACGGCCATCCGACCCCAAGCTAGGCAGAACCTGTGTTATGGGTGTTGGACAGCTGATATATCTACACAAATACATAGATAGATACATACTAAATTATAAATAGGTCAGTAGACAAGAAAGACAGAATGTTGTAAAAACGGCACTGACTAAATGAAACTATCCTCATACGTAAAAGGTTCTTCAAGTCTGCTAGATTCTCTGAAACTACAACAATGGAAGAGGGTGGGATAGGCAGCCTGCTGCTGAACCGATAATCTTAGGAAAGGGATGGTGGGATTAGGAAGGCTGAACATTGATGAGTTAGGACGCTCCTTTGTTTTATGTCTAGCAGAGAACAGATAAATTTGTTTCTGTCTTATTTTTCTGATTTGTATTTGAATCTTGAGTCTATATTAGTTTCTGTTTAACAAAGAAAATTATATTTATTTATTTATACTTTTATTGCACAATTTACAAAAGTAGATGTACAATCAGGTGGACTTAATGCTAAGATCATTCTCTACCAGTCAACCTGCAGGAGGTACAGGACAATCGACAATTTCACACCTACAACCAAACCACAACAACCCGTCTAACCTCCACACCACCCGCAGGATATCCGCCCAAGAGTCATCCGCCCTGCTGGCGGAGGGCGGCGCGGCGTGGGCGGCGGCGCGGCGGCGGCAGCTGGCGGAGGTCCGCGCGGTGCTGCGCGCCCCCGCGCCCCACGACGGGCCCGCGTTGCAGCACACGCTCAGCATGCTTGAGGTACGTGCACGATCAATCCTAACTAATCCTAACTATATATAATATTATAAATGCGAATGTAACTGTGTCTGTCTGTCTGTTACTCTTTCACTCCAAAACTACTGAACGGATTTGAATGAAATTTGGTTTACAGATGGTCTAGCTAGACCCTGAGAAAGAACATAGGCTACTTTTTATCCCGGAATTCCCACGAGAAAACTTATTAAGGCGAAGCGAAGCTCGCGGGAACAGCTAGTACTCTATAAGTGCATCGATTATAAGATTTTCGAACTTCCGTTAACGTTGCGTATCGTCAACTGTCACTGTCAAAATATAAGGCTATGTTAGTTCCAGAAGTGGTTACGTTGGCGCTGTTCTTTTTCCATATGTTTGTGTAGAATCGTACATCATCGCTAGCGTATTGCCACGTAATCCAAAAAGTGATCGGCGTTTATTTAAAAAAAAAAATTATTCTACGAACTTAAATACACTACGTTCTGAGTCACCTTTCGGCTAACTATACTTTTTTTTGCTACACTCTATGTTGGATATTTTTCACTGAAATAAAAACCGTCATACGCGGCGGCCATGCATGTCTGTCTACTCTACTGCATAGACCTACTACACAGTCTATTGTATTATGTTTTTGTGGCTTACGTGAGTTACATGAGTGTCATAAGTGAAATAGTTCTGATAGGATACAATGAAACTGTCTGAGGTAGATAAATATTTCATTTACACCGTCATCTAGTGACTAGACACAACTCTACGCGACCTGGCTGTCCCGAACGGTAATCTTCGACGCGCACGTCCGTTCAGCATTTCAGGATTTAGTTTCACGATTCGCCGCTAGGTGGCTGTAATTTGTGTTTTGTTCAATAAATTATAATAACTTACGTGACCGTAGTTTGTGATCTACTATCATCTTGTAACTCATGCTACCATGTAGGTTGTTTGATAACATTACAGATACCTATCATAATATAAAAGGTTGTCCGACAGAGATTGCTGTTAGCAGTAATTTGTCACTATAACTGAAGAATGCTTTATCAATCTATCTTTTTTCTTTTATTTTAAACAGTAGGTAGGTGACATAACAGAGTAGAATACAGTTTATATGCAGAAATATGTCTGCGTTTGGGCCAATTGCAGTAAATCACATCACAAAAAGCCTCCCTCATAACTCTCGGACAAATTTCCAACAGCTTCTACCTCCTGGCTGCCGTCCAACACGAGCGGGGCTACTCCGAATTTACCACTGACTGACTGACTGTATGGAACGTATCATTGCCACGAGTGGCCACGACTACAAATTGTTTTGTGTTGGATAATAGAATCTTGATGTAGAACTTAGCAATTGCATTTAGGTATATGAATCGTAAAACCGGAGTGTAGGCCCCAAGCTGTCGCGATTTAGGAGTGAATAAAGTGAACAATCAGCTCTCGGTAAGTGAATGCGTCTGGTTTACGGCTGCGATGGCAGGTTATGGTTATGGAGCTATCCGAGTTTTATTCCTCATTCCGAATGGCTCCTCTTACGACCGGGCCAATGACTGTTGTTTATTCAACACATTACATTAAATCATAAATAATGTTATTGTTTACTGTCGCAGTAAATCACGGCTAAAAGTAGCTTCCTGTGTATATAAATATATTGGTTGAAATATTACAGGACAATGGGTACTATAATACTTATCCAGTAACACGGCACGGCCTAGCTAGGCCACTACTTAACCTATTCGGCACGGTATACACTGCGAATCGCTATACAATGTGGTTTGTGTATAGTCCGACAACGCTTACTTTGAAACGAGTAAAATATGGTAGTTTTTTTTTATTTAAGCCCTAAAAGAATAATAAGTCAATTTCAGAAATTATCAAATATAATTGAAGCCCTAATAATCCATATTTTGGTGTTGGCACTATTGTGTCTGTTGCAAAGTTACACGGGATGACAGGAGCGTGTCTAGGGCCGCGCTGGCACCGTGCCAGGGAGCGGGGGGCCAGTCCGCGTCTTTATGTACTGTTTAGTAGAATTGGATATGCTGATTAGCCTATGTACCTACACACTAAAAGTTGCTAAAGTGTAAGATAGACTACTGTAGCGTTTCAGATGGTGCTGGTTTTATATTCAGGTATTTCGTATGCATACTTTATTTGTATAGTATGCAAATGCAATAGTAGTAAAGTTTCTAACACAAACTTGCGGAAATGATAAAACAGTCCAAAGCAGATGTCAGAATACACCCCCTGCTCTTGAACTTATTGGCCTAAACGTATCCTTACAAAAACACAAAGACATTCAGCTGTATTCACTCGCAATAAGGATCACTGCAACGGCTAACACCGATGCTGCAGTCGGCTTAACCGACATCGTGTCCTTTTCACTTGGACATACGATTTCAGACTTTATTCCCAAGTTTAAAGGGATGATATTGATGAAATGATCTGTTTTGTAGTCGTCAGGAATGTTGTTATTTATTTGTTTGTGTAAGTTAGGTAATGGCGGGCGGCGACGCTTCCTTGTTCGTCGTTCACTGTCGTTATAGTTTGTTTGTTGCGAGTTGTTTTACTTCAATTAATGTGCAATGTCGTCAAAGGACTGCGATGCATTGAGGTACAAACGTTCTCTATTATTGAGAGTTAACTGGTCTCGGGATTGAATACTGACCATGGACAAAGCTTATTGAAATCGGGAAGATTAGATTGCTAGTTCCAGTTCCATACACAGAGAGAGGTATCATTAGCAACAGTTGCAACAGTTTCTATTTACTATATGTTAGTTTTAATTAAGTCTATTTGAATAATATACAGTAGCAGGCTAGTTGATACAAACATAATATTTTTAAAAATAGTTTTCTTTCTAATTCCAGCATACATTTTAGTCGTAAATTTCATGATCGTTCCACTAGGGGAGCCACTTTGTATATAAGAAAACGTGAACTTTTCTCATTTAACCTGTACCTAGACCCCGTGACAAACGAGTACTTCCTTCGCGAACTGTTTCTATTCATGACACGTGCTACTCCTATACACATGCACGATGGTCCTGCGACGCTAAACACTCAATAAATGAAATATTTACAAATAGACTCGAACACCCTTGAGTTTTTTTTACTACAGAACATGCATGCTTTTGCTGCCCCGTTTAGGTTAAAGTGTGAAAAATATGTTGTAGTCATCGACTAGCATTCGCGCCCCGCGTCACTCGCCACCGCCTTATTATGGATAAGTGAAGACGGGTCAGTTCTACTGTATACAGATTAAAAAGAAAATCACAGGTGCTCAACAGAAAAGCATAATTTCATTTGTTATATTTATGATCATTAAATTTCATAAATGAATAATTATGTTCACGATAGCATGATCATAAACAGCGATTATGATATTTTTACATTTATCTATCAGAACGTTTTCAATCATAGATAAATTATCATTTGTTTAGACACGACAACGGATAAGATCAGAAAACCAGATGAGTGAATGACTGTTGCAAAATAGCGGAAATAGCTCACTTCGTTCATTCGTTTCGTTCACATAGCATTGGGACTGTAGGGCGGGCGGATTATAATTGTTGTCACTTTACACTTCCATACCAGTCGATAATGTATCTACTTCATTCAATAGCAATACTTTCTTTATATCCTCAACGAAACAGGAGTCTTTTTTATGCAATTTTGTTGCTGGTAGGCTTGGGGTAAGAAGGCATCAGAGAGTTTTTGCTCTACTTGGGAGCGGCCTAGGTCTAGCCATGTCTGTGGTGTGTGTGTCTTCAATATTATACATAATCTTCCCAATATATTTGAACTGGTCAAATAGTTATCTAAATAAGGCTAGTGCTAGTTGTGTCCACATAGCGAGGAAGCCCGCTCCGCTAGGCGCGCGCGTCTATTTCTGAAACTATCAAAATATTCCTGTCGCATCGTTGTTTATATCCCAACCACCAATAACCCTAACCACCGACCCATTCTACAGCGCAATATAGACTTTGCGCCGATTATCGTAAAGCCGAAATTAAAACGGATTGAATTAGAGTACGCTTATAAAGTAGGAATGAAATATAGTGTTCAGAAAGTGAGTGCGTTGGCTTAGTGCGTCGCCGGGCATTTCCCGGAGTGTCAGTGCCGGCCACGTCCCGCACCGTCGGCCCTCGCGACTTGTCTGCTACATGCGCGAGGAATGTGCAAACAAGATTGATATTGTAAACAGTGCCATTTCTTATTATATTTATTTCGCCGGTTAATTGCTATCGTCGTGAGTAAGTGTGTTTTTTTCGGTTTGCTTTTAGTTTCGGTCGCTTCAGTGGTGTGTCAATTTGTGACTTTCAGTTTGTCTTGATCTCATATTTGAATTTATATATTAAATTTAGTTTGCTACGTAAGTAATGCGTTACAGCGTTTGCTGTGCTAGTATTCTTTTTGTCTTACTGGTTTTGAATCTGTGATCAGATAAGTGTGATTTTTACGAAGCAACGTTTGATTACCAAAGTATATACTCGAATCTTCATTTCCTTCTTCTTGTCGTGTCGATGGCAACTGTCATAATTCCGCGGCCCAGTGTGTGCACATATTCCTCTTTCACTTTGCAAGTTCAGCAACTGTATGTAGGAACAAACGTACCAAACGTCGACCTGGGCGGTGAACAAACCTTGTAGTATTTGGTAAATTCAATGATCGGAAACCACAGACAGAGTCACGCTACAGCCTTCCACTTCAAACGACCTGACACTTGCACTAGTCGCACTAGCCCAGCACCAAACAACCAAACTCACTTTGAAAAAGCAACAACATTTCTGTGCTGCACTGAAACACCCGACAGTTCCAAATTGGCTCTTACGATGCATGAAATAGAAGTGATGTCAATTCCGGAGTGTTCAGGCTGCTCCATCGCACCAGGTTTCAGTTTCCGGTCCCGCTGTAGTGCCTGCTGGGGGGCTACTCTGACATTTCGAATAACATGCACATGTTTCACATAAAATCCCATAGGAATCAAAATTTAATTTAGTGTATGTATGTAGATGAATTGCAACGACCCCAAAAGGAAATAGAGTCGCGGGTAAGAAGTTCCCGGATACACCTATAATTCGACTGTAGCAATTAACAATGTCGTAACTGACTTTTGGCCATTTTTCAGATTATTTCACTAGAAGGTCATTATATCAATAAGGAAGGTGTTAGGAAAGTTTCAGCTCTTAATTATGAATATTTCCCAATTTTTCTTGTGGAAAAAAGTCGGATCTGTTCATGGCGACCGCTTAACACTGTCGGTAAGTATGTTGCGACACTGTTCCCGGGGCGGGCGAGCGGGGCGGCCGGTCGTATCTACCACTTCCCGCCATGTTAGCGGGATGAGCCCAAGTTGCGTGATACAATTTTATTATGTGGTCTTTAAGACCAATTAATTTATAAAAATAATGAAACTATAATGTCTTGCTCTAAATTATGGCAGACTTAGTGTATCAAGGAACGGGTAAAATCTCAAAACAATGTATGACAGAAATTAAAGACTTGTGTACAAACATGTTCCATTAAAACGGATGCAATTAAACAAATATTTATTTTTATAGCATCTCACATTAACATGCTTGCTTAATACAATGAATTTTTTTAACAATTAGTATTTTATTAAAATTTTCGCATGGAAGTTGTATAAACAGTACTGAACAGGTAACATTGTAGCAAACGGCACATTCAACAGTATTAACTGCGCATCATTTTTATTTTGAGTCGGATGTACCACATCCCACATTGTTACTTGCTTGCGTTTCAAGTACTACTGTTGTATATGGTATTACCGACTTTATTATTTGTTCTTCTTTCCCTTGTGATTGTTGGATATGGAAGAACCAACCTTGTTATTTGTACATAATGTTAAACTATTGAGTTGGATGTGGTACACTGTACCATTATTTTCTGTAAACGTTGTAAAATCTCGACCGGCTCTCTATAAAAGATAGAGCCCAGCCTCACTAGAACCTCATTGACCGCGTTACCAGCAACGTGTCCAAGCTGTAAGTATTGAAATGTATGGTACCTAACTCACTTGGCGACGGTGTGGCGTCGTCGCTAATACCATACATTTCCTTAGACTGCTTGGATACGTAGTTGCTGATGTGACCATGGCCTAGTAAGAAAGGCCTCTTACTGTAAATTTACTAAGGGCAGATTTTTCAAAAACAGTTAAAAGCTCTGGAATCTACAAAAATATTTTACTTTAATTTAACACTCACATCTTTCGAAATCCCATACATAATATTCCAGAGTAGGTAATTCTGTATGGTAAACTGAAAAAAATTATAATTTGCGTAGGTATGTCCCTTAGACTTTTTTAGTTGGACTGAAGGACCACGTGGTTCATGATTTCAGGAGCATTGCTTTTACATTCTGTATGTTTATAGGTACCGATATTTTATTATTTAATTTGTTGTTTTTCGGATAACAGCCGTCAGTAAAATTCCTAATGGATTTGAAGATGAACTAGTGCAGTCACGTGCACTGTAAGCTGCAGGTTTCTCAGCCTCTTACTGTACAGCTGCAATATATGCTAGATCTTTAGTGATAACAATAATAAATGACATCAGCGTAGGGAACAACACTGTCATGAACATCCAAACGAGCTTTTTGAGACACTTTCTTACTCCTCATAGTCCTCATTACAGAGTTCCAGGCTCCAATAAATTTATCTGATTTCCCACTTTCACTTTCAATATCCCCCTTACATCTCTCGTTAACAGGCTACCCAAACAATACAAACTCATTCTCTAGCTGTGCTCTTTAATTCTCTATCGTGATCTTACACTCAGTCACGGTTTCATCTCTTTCAAACATCATTACTTTTGCCTTTCATTCCCTTCATTTTTAAACAACATACCGGAAAGTTACTTATTTTTGCAGCTGTTCTACCGACGATGATAGTAAGACTAAATTGTCAGCATACAGCGTGCACTTAAGAAGTAACTTTTCGATTAGCAATCCTCTTTATCATCTTTTATATCCCAAACATAACTTTCTTTAAATAGATTAAATAGCCAAGGCGAAGCACACATTAAGCAGGGCTTAACACCCCTGTGGATGCTAAACCAGTCAGTGAAGGCTCTATTTATCCTAACGCAAGTCAAAGTTCCTAAACGGATCCCAGTGGTCGCGTCAATTGGCTGTCCACTCCATAAACGAACATTGTGTCCCACAAAATCATTTCCTTACTATAAAAGCCTTCCCTACATCTAAGAAGGCACAGAACTCTGTTAAGCCAGTACCTATCTGTGACATTTCGTAGTGATAAGATCGTAATCCACAAATCCCATTCCCTTTCTTTAAATACTCTATTCTATCTTTCTTTAAATACTATACTCTATTCTATTTTTTATTCTCTGTCTCCCTATCTACCCTTTCAATCAATATTTTTGCATACAGAATCAACGATACTTAAGAGGCTGATGCCATGGTGAATGTTGCGGACCTGGAGAGAGCCTTTGTCTTTATGCAAAGGAACTATGACCGCTCCGTTCCAGTTACCTGGCACTGTACCGCAACACCAGCACTCATGGAGGAGTTGGTAAATCTCAGTTGCAGCCTCCCGATGAGCGCCACAAGACTCGGTCCTCGGACTTACTCCTGCAACCACTACCGGCTACCCGCCTACGGTCCAGCGGGCAGCAGGGCGTCCCACCCTGCGTCTGCCTGTTCGTGGTCCCCACTCGAGAACTCGTCTACCCTAACTGTTATCGATTCTTCGGCAGATATGACCAGCCCACTGCCACTTCAGCTTGCATATTTTGACAGCTATGTCGGTAACCGTAGTCCTCTGACGGATAACCTGATTTCTGATACGATCTATCAAAGAAACCCCAAGCATTGCTCTCTCCATAGCACGCTGAGCGACTTGAAATCGGTGGACCAGTCCTACCGTCAGTGTCCAGGTCTCTGCACCATACGTCCTCACTGGCAGGACGCACTGGCTGAACACTTTTGTCTTCAGGCTCTGAGGAATGGCCGAGGAGAATATGTGACGAAGTTTCCCGAATTTCCCGTTCTTCGCATGCCTTAAGAAACTGCGACATTCAGTTTTGTGTCGAGAACTATAAGCAGATTATCGTTGCATTATTATAATTGATAACTAAAATTTTTCTTTGAAAATAGAAACAAAATAATGGAAAACTACAATGTTCATAGAAAAATGGATTCAGGAAAGCATCAGACATCGCAAAGAATATAAAGTCCACTTAAAATAGCAGGATTTCCCACTTCCGACAAAATCTAGAGTACTAAGTTCAGTGAACATTGTTGAATCTCCCACTACCAACAAAATTTACAATACTAAGTCCAGTTAACATTGTTGGATCTAACTCTTCCGACAAAGTTAATCTGGGATTTGACGGTTAATAATGTCACATGTGCCTTTTTTCACCTTTCCTATCAAAAATACTAACTTTTTATCTTACTACCTTGTGGCACATTTAAAACTAAGTCACCATGCCGAATTTGGTTAAGATAGATAGAGTAATGTAAATTTTAGAACTATTTTAGTCATATTTAAAACTTAAAACGGCTCTACTGAAAAGTAGCGATTTTTCACTTACGACTATGTTAAATGCAGCAGTCGAATTATATCTGTATAGAACCTTAATAATAATAATAATAGAAGCCACAATGATTTTGATCAGAAGTTTATCAGTTTTGAAAATTATTCCCAAATCAATACTTCGTCATTTACAATTTTACACTATTTATAAAAGCTCTTTGATGTAGCAAGACCGGCGTAAGCCCACCGTTGTTTTAGTACACGTTCAACAAACTAACCGCGCGGAGATTTTACAACAAAAAAAACTCTACAATGGATATCGACTGAACGGTTTCACCGGACCGACTCGACTGTTCTTAACTTCATTTTGTAAAACGCTCGTTTTTCTTGCTTTTGCATGATTGTGTTCAATTTTCAGAGTATTTTTTATACATTTTGT
The DNA here is from genome assembly GCF_932276165.1 of Plutella xylostella. Classification (NCBI taxonomy): domain Eukaryota; kingdom Metazoa; phylum Arthropoda; class Insecta; order Lepidoptera; family Plutellidae; genus Plutella; species Plutella xylostella. Next base: position 9,958,110 of record NC_063987.1, on the reverse strand, counting down.
CATGAAACGAACGCAGGTGATTGCGTGGTGGAAGAGAAATGAAATGTTTCGGTATAGGTATTGAAGCTTGGCCACTGAATGTTGGTTTACTTATCTTATTCCAATAGCAGTCTAACCGGAATGTTTAGCCATAATATATCACAAATGCCATACCATCACACCTTCTACCATATTCTTTGAAGACTACCTGTATACTATTCAACAGTCGATCGCATAGACGCCGTGTGGTCGCTCGTAAAACTCAATTTATGTCGTCTGCCTCTAACCACCGCCTGATACTGCCTTTGTTTCCACTGCGGGGTAAATATCCAAGTTTTGTTTTGTAAATTTATTCTTTGTCGTTAAAATTACTTCTACTGCTCTAGAAATTATGGATTATTTATTAAGGAATGCAGGAAGTAAGGTTAGTTCTATACTATTCAGTCGTACAGTAATCATCTTTATCGGTTTAAAAGCAACCGTCTCTCCATTTAGTAGCAAGTAGTTCGGTATTTGTCCGCAGATGGCGCTACGTGAGGTATCGCCGCCGCACACTCGGCGACCAATCAAAACACGTTTAGATGCCGGCCATAACTCGTGCAGTGTCCCGCCAGATATTATAGGTAGCTTACTTCCATTTCAGTGGCAATTTAGGTGGACAAATGTCGTATTTTATTGTGGTTGGAAGTCAATATTTTATAAGTACCTCTTCAACTTATTTACTGAAGTTCACTTCTGTTTACACTTTATTGCTCTTTCATCTCGAGCCAGATTAGTTAATTAATTTACGTCGTGAGGTGGATCTCCCTCTATTTCTAGTCTGTGGCATGTATTGTCTAGAGAAAATACAAAGTTGCATATTTGATCTCTGCTTTCCATTTAAATACGTTGCTTTAGAAACTGCACATCGTGAAATGTAAATGTGAGTGTCTTTGTCTCGCACGGCTCTGCTACTGATTCCATTGTTTTCTTTCGCGATAATCTTATGTAGATTTCACGCTATTTGGTAATTTTTTGTGAGCATGATCAGATGATGTGACTACGCTGATTACTGAAGCCTGAAATAAGCCTGGGAATTGAGATGGTGAAACTATACAGACGGCTTCACCCTCCGCCCCGCGCCCCGCGCACCGCCCCCGCATGCCGCGGTCGCGACAGCACCCCGCGCACCCAATTATGGGAACTCCGGGGTAGTTTGATTCCCAATTGTTATGGGCCTTCACAATCAGTACAACCCAGTCAATCCAGCCATTTAGTGTTTGGTGTAAGTTGGATACCTAAGCGAAGTAGAGAAGCCCAAAAATACTTACTAAAGAAAATATGGTTATTTCAAAAGGCCGTTTTGGATATTTTTATTCAGTTTATTATTATTATATGGCAGGCTACTATAAGTCTATAACCCTACCTATTAGCTCTATAATACCGACGAGTGTAGTGTCAGCTAGGGCAATGCACTGCCTGCGTTTAAAGACAGACCAACAACTACGTACAGCCGGCAAAACCTATAACCAGCTTGGTCCGCGGTACCAACCAGCGCCCTGCGTCTCCAGATAACGACACATTATTTATGATTTAACTCACAGAATACACCGACTCGGGGAAATGCAAATACACTACCCCTGTCAACGCAAAAACTACCCTCTCCCGTCGTTACAAGAGTTAAGGCGTATAGTTTGAAGGTGATATTAGAAGCCGTTTTCCCCTAGTCCTGAGCTCATTGACGGATGTCGGCGCGGAACAAACACGCCGTGTTGACTACTGCTAAATGATCTGCTGAATGATTTGTCGCCCGACAAACTAATACTAAATGTATTGCCCAAGTTGCAAGGCTGTGTTTCGATTGAACGGCTACACTTTGATTATTCGGATGAAATGTTGTAGGAAAACGGTTTAAATGCGAGGAATGTTTGCGGATGTTGTGAGCGCCTCAGGACCCGCTTGAGATGTAATGAAGAAGATGGCGGGAACTTGCCTCGTTTAGTTGCTATTGCTTTGTTAAATTTTAATGGAAATACAACTTTTTGTCTCGGTGGGCCCTGTCTTTCGAGGTTGCAAATGCATTGAAAAATGTTTTTGTTTTATGCAGTGAGCTATAGTATAATACAATCGTGTCATCAAGAATTGACTACTTTGAGTTTGAACAGCACGTGGCGCAAGACGCGTACATCAAGACGTGACAAAATATTTGCATCGCGCGGCCTCTAGTGCCAGAGCGACGGAGATTTTTTATCACATTTTGACGTGCGAGTCTTGACCCCCGTATATAGGTACTAGGCTCGCAGGATGATAACTCGGTTGTTTGTCGCAGGCGCGCGCGGAGGAGCTGGTGGCTCGGCTGGCGGACATGGAGGTGCTCCGCAAGAACAAGCAGCTGCCGCGCGACCACGCCGCGCTGCAGCGGGACCTGGAGGAGGTATGTAGCACGCCCATTCGACTAAAGTTATGGGACTGAACACTAAAGTCCAATGTGAAGTCACACGTGACGTGTGTTGCGAGCTCGCATCGCGCCGATTCGCTATGTGTGGACCCTGCCAAACTGAGGTATTCTGAAAAGTAAAGATATGGTGGTACGCTAGTTGGACTATGATTTTGATAATTACCAACTCCGTAATGCTTTGCGAGAGTTAGCAACAATCTGCAATAAGAGTTAGAAAATTACATAAAAGATGACATAATTAAAGTTACGATTTTATCAGTGCTCAAAGTAATTTAATATCCAATATTTTCTAAATTTCTCAAGCACAGGCCACAAGACGTGACTATAGCTTTATAGCTGTCTATAGGTATTGAACATGAATAGCAATATCTGAAATTCTGAATCCTAGAGATTAGTCGCGTCGGACATCTTAATCCAAGTTCGACGGATGCGGTCGAGCTGCATTGTTTGAGCGCTGCGGCGTGCATAATAGCTTTTATACGAGTACCCACGTTCACGCAGCTATAAATATAAGTGTAGGTATGTTGGTATTGATGCTGGAATATAATAATAATTATGATTACCTCCTGAATTGTGTACCCTATGAGGCCTAAATCCATTTGAGATCTAAATCAAACAGCTATTACAAATTTATTCTAAGTATACATGAGCTAAATTTTGTAATCGGCTTCGTCAAATGACCAGAGACCTCCCGTAGCTCTATTTCCGTGTAATCGTTACCAGATGTCGCTTCAGGCCAACTCCGGCATTCTGTTTCTAAATTAAATTGTAGATGTCATTTCCCCTCTATTAACAACTTAAACTCAGTGTAACTTTATTTAGATCAAAGAATTAGGAAACTTGGGTTATTTACTTACGTAAACTTAAGGTAAACTTATAAAAAATATGTAAATTTGTTTTTAGGTTTCTTCTTAGTCCACTATCTAGACAAATATACCTAGTAAAGTAACTACAAACATGCAGTGACAGAGTAGATTAAACTTGTGCTAGAGGGATGATCACATTACCAGGACTTATTTCAAGTAGACCTTTCTCTATCTGTAAGTCGGTGTTTAGCAAAGTTTAATCGCGTTTACACGAGTTAAGTAGTCGCTCGCTGTTGGCGCCCAACTAGGAACTAGTTAATGGAGGAACTTGCGGAGGCTACAATAGGCACTGCCCTGGGGACTACCCATTGTGCGGCGCTGGTAGCTAACTAGGCACTTGCTTACCTGAATACAGTGCAAATGTATAGAGATATACAGAAACTACCTTATGAGAAAGGAATACAAAAAGTAAACAAAGTTTTCTCACAATTGTTGGTTAATTTCTAGCAGTCATCAGTCAATTACGAATAGGTATCGTTATTGTCGAGGCAGATGTAACTGATCGTTGCTGTAGCATGTCCCCAGAGGCTCTACCGATACTCATATGTGATGAGGGGGTGCTATCTAGGGCTAGGAGGGGTCGTCTCAGCAGCTTCCGCCATCACGGCTCTCGTCGCGACAGATACGTTACTTTGCTTATTGTTTTCGACAAGTTGTTCCCCATGCACGTGTAATTTTAAAAGCAGACGATATATTTAAAGTTCCCTCAAGACTTTTCGTCTCAGGATCTTTAGACTCGTGTATATGTAAATATGAATAGGTCCGGTAATAAGAAAAGTAATACCTCTACAAGTCTGCAGTCGTTCCCCGCGGTACAGTTAAGTACGAGGTGATTGCGCCAACATACGACATTACTCATTAGAAGCGGAGCTGTGTGGCGGTGTCAGACATACGATGCTAACGGCGTCATTCATTTCATTTACATTATGTATTCTACATTATCATATTGACAACTTCGTGCGCGACCCTCCTTGCGGGGTGAAAGAAGTGGCGGGGGCGAGGTAGCACGACATTTTAGAAGACGAGTACACACGGAGAAAAGTGTGCCCGGATAAATCTCGCGATAACGTGTCACTATTTGTGACGTAATGTAAGAGTAAACTATGTTGATCAATAAAAAGGTTCATAAAACTAGTTTCATTATTTGGGGTGTATTCGACCAAGCTCGAGTAACTTTTTACTCACGAGTAAACTACCAGTAACTCGGGAGTAAGCAGATTTTGCATTCTACCAAACCTCGGCCAAACCAAGATTCGGCACACGGTTCTACAGAAAACCCCCGAAGATTATATACTTGTCGGGGAGTGGGCACGAGCTAGCAGTGGTTGGTCCATGATTCGATCTGCTAGGTCGTTGGTATCGCCATTCATCATCATACTCCAGAAATAAAGGCATAGATAGGTAGTACACTCGATTTATTCGGAATTACCGATCTTACAAAATACACGAGGATGCACTTGATACAGTTGGATTAACTTTGATAGCGAAACGTGGTGATCACTGCGGAAGGTGCACAATCGACCCGTTCAATAATTGAAATCAGAATGACAGTCCGTCCCTGCTCAACCGACTACCCCCCTTACCTTTTTATTTTTTAATATGGACCGTCCACAGATTTCACCCAAACTGCCAACATTTCAAGTGACAATTTGACGTTTCGATTAATTGAATGAATTTAGTAAACCTAATATAAAGCAAGGTAAACTCAAAATCTTCTTGAACTCCGACATAGTTTTATAATGCGATTCAATCTATTTGCGAAAATATACGATTTGTGGTTTTTGACGTTATTTTATTGACGAATCATAGATAATAATAATATGATTATTAAAATTCAAAAGGTAAATATTCCAAGGATTGTAGCAGTTCTGGCCTCAACACTCATCCTAAGACTAATGGTCTCAGGATCAGTGGTCTCATGTGCGTCGAACTCAGATTATGACAGATTTTACAACACATGTGGCCGCCTCGCCTGCTCGGCCGAGACTGCCGCAATAATGACGTGCAGTGCACGCGTTGTCCTTCCCCGCTACCTCACCCGCTACCCGCTATCGTCTTGGGTACCTCGTCCCCTCCGCGTCTGTCACCCCGCAAGGAGGGTCGCGCACGAAGTTGTCGAGCTATAGTGTGAGGCTTTACTCTTTGATTACCACATCATATTATTATCAAACTGAAAACTTCAAAAAGTCAATAGTTTGAGTGATGTAAAATGTTCTAAATGAGAAACCACTAGGCCCCACTTGCACCAACATATTTAATCTAGATTTAGTGTTAAATCTCGATTTAGTGTAAAATTTTATATGGACTGACGTTTCTTAAATCGAGACTTAACACTAAATCTAGATTTAATATGTTTCTGCAATTGGCCCTAGAAGTCTTATTGAAACTTCATATAAGTAGTTCCAATAAGAATTTGTAGTTCCTTTACAGATTGCCCTTGCCATCAAAACTTAACACATGATTAACGCTGTCTAGTACCGTTTTAAACACCACCGCTTTTGGATGTTAGTTAATTTTCGAATCTAAATGAAGATAGATCTGTATCCGTGAAGCAGTTCTGTGAAATGGAAAGTCACAACATGTCACGTCGATGGCGAGTATCACTGCCTGTCGCCCGCTGTCACTGCGCTCGTAATAACATGCATGATGCGACATGCAGTATATTGTGACATGTGCCGCGCCACTCGTGACGTGTGTCACGGAGATTATGTCAACATGATCATACACAGGATTACAGACAGCAGCAGTTGAACTGTAGTTCTGGATATATCTTATGAGTTATTTTCCACCGTTTTTATTGCATTTGTCACACGATGTATTTCAACATTCGTGAGGTTTCTACATGCGTTTATGTAATTAACAAAATGAGTTGTAAATTGAACTAACCAATCCTAATCAATAAACAGTTGCTTTATCCAACCGCAATCCTTATCACGCGGAGGCCACGCATCCCGCCACCGATATGCAATACACTATACCTTATTTCACATCAGAATCTTCTGACCTGAGGGACCTTACTGTACTGCATTTAAACTCCATAGTAGCTTGTCATATAGGACCTCAAGGCATAGTGTATGTGCGGTGCAGTCTGCAACGATGGAATCTTACTTGCCCCGCCGCTGTGGGGCCGCGTGGAGTCACGGTGGTGCCCCCTCCTGCACCTGTCTGTCTGTTTGTACAGGGTTGTGGATTAACTAACTGTGTTTAACTAAATGCTGTGGTAACGTTTAGTAACATGTAATTGCACTGAAAAATATCGAGATATTTGTTAGTTGATTAAGAGTTGAAATGACCATGGCCGAATAACTAATAAAGATATTCCATTGATGGGCTGCAAACCGCACATAAAAGGCATTTTATAAACAGATACAACAGCCTTAATACCTACAAAAAAACATACTCTTAATTAAAACCTTCAATTTGTATAAAAAGTATATTAATACTAATACTTAATACTACCTGAACATTCACCTTCACCCTATAACTGCAGTCGGTAAGAGCCCTAACAGTCGACAACTAATAGACGAACTAATTTGTAACACAATCGCTCCAGAGCATCGCATTTGTACCGGCATCTGTATAACTAGGTACAGGCGGACACAAGTGCGTCTGCCGCAGTGCTGATAGCACTCGAACCTGATGATACTTCGCTGAACTAACGCGAGGGTTTACACAAGTGGGCGGGGGACCGAGTGCTTACAATGGAAACTACAAACCAACTTCTAACTTAAAGAGTTTACTTTCTACTTTTAAGAGGGTGTGGATATTCCTGGATCTATTCTAAAAACTTATTCTCTCGTATCTTAGTTATGTCTTGAGAAGCTACAGGAAAACCAATGATGATGAAAGTACTTAAATTTATGAAGGTATGGTAATAAATTCCGACGTCCCGCTTCGCCAAAATGCCAATTTCAACAAATGTGTTCGCGCGCGCGTAAAGCACCCCCCTCAAGGTCACCGCTGTTCACTGCACTGCGACCCCCACCGTGACCTTGTCGCAAGCGAATTTAGACTGTACAGCAGGGATATAAAAACCACGTGTAAAGAAGCGTGAGGGGCAGGTGATAGTGAACGGCCGGCGAGGGGTATTCAGTATTGTGCAAGAACTAAAGACAACAAGGCCCATAGTGTTGTGTCTGCGGTGGTAGTGAGATGTCAACTACGCTTCTACTAGCGAGGGAGTGCGGAGTGCAATGTTCGGTTGGCAGGAGGCCGTTGATCTCAGTATTATAATTCTGTTCTCTCAGGAGATGTTTGTGCTGTGCTAACTAGACAGCTCTGCAAATGTACCTTCCAGGAATTTCATTAAGTAGCTGGCACATAGTTATAGTCTACAAAGCTAATACTCGTTGGTACATATCTCAGTTGATGGCGTTGAAACTGAAAGCAAGTTATTAATTAGGCATTGGTTCAGCGCGTCGTGTGTATGCAAGTAGTCTGCTCTCAGCCATACGCCTTGCAAGTCAGCGGCAACTGACATGTTTTGATGCAATAAAATTGTAAGGTGCCTGTTATGATTTGAAAGAAATTAGTTTCCACCAGTGCTATGCTATATAATTATGTGCACCAATGAACACGATAGGTGGATATCAAGCGTATCGATAGCAACTCAGCACAGCATCATCAACATCTCTGGCAGATAGGCGCCATTTTGCGATGACTTAATAAAGGTTCACCCCTATAAACATCATCATCATCAGCCAATAATAATCCACTGCTGGACATAGGCCTCTCCTAAGGAGTGCCACAACACTCGGTGCTCGGCCATCCTCAACCAACCACTACCGACTACCCGCCTAAGGTCGTCAGTCTAGTGGGCAGGAGGGCGTCCCACGCTGTTCTGTGCCTGTTCGAGGTCTTCACTCGCGAACTCGTCTACCCCAACGGTTGGGGATTATTAGATCCTGTAGATACAATATACTTTTGAGTCTATGTATGTACTAACGTGACCTCTCTCCCCAGGCGGCGTCGCTAGTGTCAGCGCGGCGCGCGGCGGTGTCGGCGCGGCTGTCGGCGCTGGCCGCCCTGCAGCGCCGCGTGCTGCGCGCCGACACCTGGCTGCTGCGCGCCCGCCCTCAGCCGCCCACGCAGGTACACACACACACACACCACACAGCTAGGTACATACACAGACAAACAAATGGCTGCTGTGAGGCAGGGGGAAGCCGGTCACGCAGGTACACACAAGTACACAGACACCTATCTACTACCTACACACACAAGTTCAAACACCGTGCAGCCAAGTGTAGTGACACAAATGGTATTGGGAAGGAACTCAGGTTTCATGTGCATGAATCTATCGTATAATCATAGATAGAACCGTCTTCATACCCTCCCTATTCAGACACCAATATCTAACTGGCCAATCCTTTCACTACGATGGCAAAACTATAGTCTAACTCTACAATTTCTCTACGGCACGGTTAGAAGAAGTCACTAATAACCGTCTAACATTACAGGAGGAAATCAAAGAGCAAGAGCAAGAGATGAAGGACATCTTCGAGCACTACAACAAAATGGAGGCGGAGTGCGCGTCCCAGGGGCAGCCAATGAGCTCCGAGCTCGTGGACCAAGTCGACCAATTAAAGACCGACTGGGCGCGCTTCCTGTCTGAAGGGCGCAAGTCTTCAGACCCGGAGGTGCGGGTGACCTCGCTGCGGAAGTCTTCAGACGAGCGGAGGTCGTCAGAAGGAGAGTCCAGGAAGAGCTCCGTCGACAGCGCGGCGTCCGGTGAGTGTGCGCGGGGATTGCGCGGCCGCGGCACTTGAATACAGACTGGTTTGTCAAATACGAGACTATTTCTATGGACTACGAGAACTCTAAAGAGGTCTCTCTCTACCATGAGGTATCGACTACGAGAACTAGAAATCATGAGCACTGGTCCATGAGGAATGGTTCACAAAACAGTCTGCATTGAAGCAAGCCGATGGTGCTGTCGGGACGGTGGGGGTACCTAACGCGGTGTTGTATTGTCTACTAAACTGTAACACGAATAACTGTAGCACTAGAGTGTGGATTAATAAATGGTTTGAGTACTAACAGCTAGTTTCATTCACTAACACAATAGCTTCACCTGTGGACGTCCGCTATTATAGTTACACTCACGAGCAATGAAAAAGTTCCGCTTGCCATTGCCGTTCCATGACAATGGAACTTTTTAATTGGTCGTGAGAGTATCACTTAGGGACACGGTGGTGGGTCACACAACTGATGAGCCGCAACGATTTTAGCGGTTGGATCATCGTGAGTGTCGTCTACTGAAGATGTAGGCCGTGCAGGTAAGTTTACGTGAAAACCAAATTAAGAAGAGAATCATACGTAATGGTGGGTGTCGAATCAATAGTCTGCATCATTGCTATGCAGAGAAAATTACTGGACAAAACTATTTTTCCCACAAAAGAGTAGCTACTTACTGTATTTACACAAGTGTACAAGAAAAACATTTTTAACGAAAGCCAATTTAAAACACATAAATTCTCGCTTGCACTGCGCGATGTTATCTAATAGACAAAGTGTACAGTGAGCCGACAGTCAAGTGATTAAACTGGCGTCGACTCACGAGGAAACGAACCCGGGAACTTAGCAACTAGTAGTAAAATAACTTATAAAGATTATTTGTTTTCTGTAGAAATCTAACTGTTTCTTAAAAGCAATCTTATGTTAATAACATTGTTAACATTGTTATGTACTACATAGTACACTTGGATCGACTTATTGATACTTTAATACTTCTACCATTATTACCTCTATTCACGCGAGTACAGTGAATAAGACTTGTCACATTAATTTATTAACATTTTGGATACTTCGCGCTAAGTACCCACTTAAACAAAGTAAAGCACGAGCCTGCAGGTGAACTCAGCCTCTAAATGAATTTCCTCGCGACGGCCCCTCGCCTCGTTACCAACTCCTCTCGAGCAGAAAACTTTTTGAACTTACATCGCCTTCAACTGAACATTGGAAATGAGTATCGATTGATTTGTGCTTGGCCAGGAAACAATTATTTGGATACCTAATGTAAGTTGTACTAACATGTTTTATGTATATTCAATTTAATATTGTATAAACACGGTAGCAACAATGTTACACCAACAGGCAAATTGCATTCGAAACGCTACGGCTACAAAACAAACACAAAAACAATTTGGAAAGTCACCAACTCCCGGCGTCACGGTGTAGAACAAATGTGCACAAAAAGTTTAAAAACGCATTCCGGCCGGGGCTCGAACCCGGGGCATAAAAGCGAACCCTCTCGGAGCCGCCCATAAAACGCCGCCGCTGCCTCACAAATCAGCCGCCCGGTGACTCTGCCCCACCCGGCCGCCCGTCGAAACTACTCCTAGATACTCCTAGTAAATACTATCGGAAAATTACAGAGGTCACTCTGACCTCGCAGAAGACAACAAAGCAGCCATCACAGTGAAACAACCGTCTATTGTCATTGATGTAATTACTTTTCGCAGAATCACTCTTGGAAATCAAGTGATTGGAGTTGATTGGACATTTCAAACAATGACCCAAACTATGGATAACTCGATGAGCATTATATCGGTAGATTAAGACTGTAGAGTTGGAGCCGCACTGCAGCTGCGCGGAGGCTTCGTGGAGTTACATTTAGTTCATTTACTGCAATTATGGCAATGCTAAACCCGTCACTTTGCTACAATTTTCAATTCTGCATCTACTAAAACACTATGTCCATATTTTTGCTATTAAAAACCAACCGTCAACCAAACAATACGGAATGGCCATTGCCTCTGAAACTACGCATATAAAACGCACCTCACAAATCACTCTTGCCAGTGGCACACGGCCACTGTCGTAGTTATTCTTTAGCGTTCCCAGTGCGTATAAGCACCCTGGCTGGCTCGCGGGCGCGGCGCACGGCCGGTGAAGGCGACTGCTGCGGCGCAGAGCATTCGGACATGTTAGTGTTAGGGGATCGTTATTTATGGCCTTAGGGTTCAGTCGATCGGGATATTGATAATGCATTGCTTTGATTACTCTGTTAGGTATACTTACCTAGATGCCTCTACGTATTGACCACAAAATCAATACTTTCCTTTAAGATGTGGACTTACTAAGCTCTTATTATATTTTTCTTTAAAACATTTTGCCGCATACAAACTTATTCCAAAAGCAATCTTTCTTTCCCAACAAGATTCCAATAAGAGTGATAGCGAACTTCTCACATGTATATTTGGTTGGTGAAGGTTGGCGGCCGCTCGCCACTTATTTCCTGAAGTTTCAGCGAGTCGGCGGGAAGTGGCTGTAACTCGCGCATTCAATTTCAGAACTTGTGTACCGCCTGAGCCGCGCACTGTAGAAAAGTCTTTGCCGCAAGTTTTCTTGTTACTTAAATAGGCGTGTTATATGAATTAATTTAATGGTATACTTTTGTTTTTGTGTGAGAAAAATGTCGGGGTTGTCCGGGGGTATATCCGGCTTTTGGCAGGTAAGAGGTATGTTACTGTATTAGAAAATTTACATTACTCTGAGAGCAATTTCTTTTGTACCCGAAGTAGATCTAGAGAACCTAGATCAAGTGTTTAATGTTACACTCATAGCACCACCAAGCGGACGTGTGTTTCACTTCCAAAACTCCAGAAAACTTTTCCTCTCTTGTTACCTCAGACACATACTTACATATCAGTTCACGTCCACACATAGTTGTCGAGTTTCGTAGAGTCTACACGGTGTCACTGCGAGAATGTGTTCGGAATGCTTTGTGTTCCCCGCAGCCGCGCGCCGAAGTCAAAGACTACTGTTGTCCTGAAACTTACAGAGCCTACTGAGTGTACCTACCTACCTACAGCCTACAGAATGTACCATGTACCTACCTACAGCTTGTCTTTGTACTTTACTCTACTTGTGAGTTATTATTTGCCCCAGATTCCTTTCGGCAACTTTAGTTCTCGGTCGGTTGGCCTCATTTCAGATTATCCATCAGGTATAACTCAAACACAGCTGTTTCCTTAACGCTCTGATTGACAACCTAACTTCATCACACATACACATATCTGACTAGAATTTAACCAAATCTATCATAGCAGAACTACGAATGGCGAATTTAGGAGGATCTTCCGGGTTTTTACGGCTAAAGATAGAATAAACTCTCAATTTACATAGCGGCGGTGTGCACAGTGAATATAAATGTGATCCGCGCACTCCACCACAGCAATATGTCACTCGCACGCACTCGGACTCGAGGTGTCATCATGAACCGAACTATAGGATACTTATCCAAGTTCTTTTATAAGTACATATAATAGCTTGTGGGAACCTGATATTACGCCACCTGAAAATCTATAAGTAGTCTAGGTCTATCTATTACAGACATTCTATGGTCCACTTTGGTACTTTTATAGCATCAACCAGTATCTTATCTCAAGGAACCTTACGGTGACATCTGTATTTGTACATACTTTTCTTTTTAATTCAGCCATGGCCATAACACACACATTTTTAAATGGAGAAAAAAATAGGTGGCTTATAGAACTTCTGTCGTCCTAATAGTGCTCACACCCCGCCCCCCGCCCCCGCCCCCGCGGCCGACGCCCCACTTCACGGACAGTTCGGAGAGGAAATATTACGCAAACAATGCCGACGATTTCTTTTGCTGTTCGCGACACAGCGCGGTGGCAGACTGCTCACTGGAAACTAGATCAAAATACTAAACTGGCATTGAAAAAGTTCCAATAAGAAAAGCAAGTTCCAATGAGAAAAGCACTAAATTACTTTAAAGACACCTTCTGCAATATTGAAGTAAGAATAAAGATTGGTTTATTTCAGTTCGTAGTCCATTCTGATAATATATAATAAATCGTACTGATAACTACCACCATCATCATAGTTATCAAAACGGAGACGTCTCATCATACGCCAAATTTACCCATTTCTATGACAGTAAAATCAAATTATTTACTTAAATCAAAGTAGAGTAAAAACTCTAAGCTTAAAAAGTGGTGCATCTGCCTCGTGGCTGCAGGAGCGACCCAGAAACTGCACAATGCGAGCAAGTAGCACGAGCCGTGACGTCACGCGTGAGGGGGGGTGGGATGATTACGATCTTGTGCCGAGGAAGATCACTCTTCATTTTGTTTCAGGAGGTATAGTCATTTTGATAATCATGAAAATGTATTGATAAAGGTGAACGTGCTTGGAGCTAAAATTCAAAGTCAGCGCCACTGCCTTTACATTCAAATTATGCACTTATGTGCAAGTTTAAAAGTTACTGTTCGTTTTTAGGGTTCCGTAGTCTACTAGGAACCCTTATAGTTTTATTTGCATACTTAAATTGACAAAGATAATTTCATTTTAACTTGTTAAGTAAGTAGTGTAAAATAAGATTCGTTTGATTTGAATAAAAACTGCAATCACAACACGATTGCCTCCCCTGTCCCTGTTTGCAGGGTTGCACCGGCTTATTCACCTCGGGCAGTCGCTTTGATTCCGCCACGCCCGGGCCTCCCCTCGGGTGGCGAATATTCGAGAATGCTTATGAAAGCAGTCTGCAATCTGCACCCATTACGTCCCACACGTTGGGGAACTAATAATTCCGATTCACTTTCAACAGGGGGCTGTTATTTCGGGCTTTGACTTTCTGCGATTCAGTGTTTTTTTTTGGTATTCGTAAGCTGTAGGCTGCTGGAAAGTAGGTACATTTAAATAGAGTGAGTCAATAACATAGAAGTTATGAAGACGTGAGCTCGTGAGGACCCGCGATCCTCGCATTAGCTCCGCGTCCTATCGTGTGATCTCGCCGCTCTTCCGTTCCATTTCTTTTGACCTTTTTTTATAGAACATGAAAAGTAATGATCACGTGGAAATGAGGGCCTTCTCTACTTCTCTAGGCTGTTTTATTAGACGGACAGTTATATTCCTTCAAGATGTACCTATCTTGTATAGTTCAAATTTTAATATATTCTCCTAATCCAGTAAAAGCTAATAGTTTTAGTACTTTAAAGGATTCCTAAAGAACAAAGTAAAGTACCCATTTTGGCATTCACACTCCGCTGCGCCCGCTCGTAAAACCGTCCAAATGCTAAATATTGAATGTCAGTGGATTCATCCAACTACAAGGAGGTACATGGTCCGTCTGCCTGTAGTGTACCTTCCACAGCCTGGTACGTTGCAGACATTTCATACTGTGAACAAACGAAATCGAAAAGTAATCGTCTTCTTGCTCCCAATTGCAATTTGTTCAAATCCTAACTAATATTATAAATGCGAAAGTAACTGTGTCTGTCTGTCTTTCTGTCTGTCTGTCTGTCTGTCTGTTACTCTTTCACTTCAAAACTACTGAACATATTTGAATGAAATTTGGTATACATATGGTTTAGACCCTGGGAAAGAGCATAGGCTACTTTTTATCCCGGAATTCCCACGGGAAAACTTTTTGAGGCGAAGCAAAGCTCGCGGGCACAGCTAGTACACAATAATTACAGGTCGAGTCATTTGATGGCTAAACCTCCAAGCTTAGCTTAGCATCTTTGTCGATATCAACGTGCTCAGTAAGCCAACATTAGATAAAGTCCAAGTTTTATTATAAAATATTAGTCTAGACATTTTATGAAATTTTATTTCCCACTCCCGCGAATATCGCCCTTGCTAACATACCGCAGGTTGTGTAGGTGCAGGTGTAGGTGGCGACACCGGCGCAGGGAAATGTCGGCATTTCTGGAGTATATTGAAAAATGTCGTGGCTTATGTCTAAGAGCCTTCAAATTGCAATGGAGGGGAGCCAAGAATTCCAAACACATGCACCGTTATTACCCACAGCGGAAAATGTACTCTAGGTTTGTGAATATAAAGTTTAGCCTTTCACCGTACCTTCATCGGTTTCACTTACAGCACCTGAAATTAAAACTCGTATTTTAATACGAACAGGGTTCTAATTTCGCTGGTGGTTCATATTTCGGTGATGTTGGTGGTGACTTGTAAAGAATGTGTGCACAAAGCCGTGGTGGACATATTCAATACACAGTTCGCTTCCAATGACAATATTTTATTTTTGGGTCGTACAGGGATTCCTTTTATTGTCGCTGGCGCGGAAAGTAATAGGGACAGGGTGTTGCCAGGTGAACACATTATTAACACTTATTGAGGTCCCACCTCCATACGCCGAGTCTAAGGGCAGATAATATAGTACAACATACTTTAAGCGTGCAAGAAATTATGGTAATACCGTCCAGTTATGTAGGTATGTAGCGTAGATTTGTACATATTATTTTGCCTAAAATGATATTATGTTAAAAGAAAAATATTTGATATAAGTACACAAGTCCTTTAGATAAGAACTTTTATCCTACGCAAATACAGAGTGCCTCTAACTGTAAGTGGTCAAGTGTGTTTCCATGTTCCGGACAGAAATATGAAATGCTGACATTTACCTCAGCGATCTTGAGAGCTTTTAGCCCAAGTTCGTGCAAACTGGAGGTGATAAAATAATATTATAAAGTAATTTCTGCTGACATCGATCCTACAGAGAATTCCCAAAAGCAACAAAAAATCTACCCATCTGCTAATTACATTTTGAACTTACTTATAACACATAACTCGGTTCTTATTATCATATACTAATTAAGTTATTATAAATTCTTTATTGCACCTGAAAACGATAAGTTCAAAGGCTAAATTACATAATGCTAGATGTATTCTCTACCAGTTAACCTTTGGTGATGTCGTGAAAGTGATTGGTAGGCTGAGAGGAGAGAAGATTACCTATTTTCTATACTGAGACACTAATAACTTATAAATAATATAAATCTTATACATACACATAAGTAATACATAACAGTCATATACGTAGTTAAGTAATCAGAAATACTCACCCAGGTTTAATTACAAGCCTTCTTTCAATCGCACCCCCTGCTATTAGTTACCTACCTACACCCGAAACAAAT
Source organism: Plutella xylostella (assembly GCF_932276165.1). NCBI lineage: Eukaryota > Metazoa > Arthropoda > Insecta > Lepidoptera > Plutellidae > Plutella > Plutella xylostella. Next base: position 9,941,923 of record NC_063987.1, on the reverse strand, counting down.
GGACTAGGAGTTCATAAGTAAGTGATGACGTCACTAGTGGTGGTGCTCCCTGCTGGGAGCCTCACGGTCACGGGAAGGAAAAGGGAACATGGGTCCATGACATAATCTCAATACACCACATTATTGTTTAGCTTGTGCGTTATAAATGTAGAGGTATAATGATTATGTCGTGTATAAATTGAGTGATTGAAAATGGCACCCCATATGTGATTAAAATATAGCTTTACCTTGGGAACATTTATTGACTAATAATTTCACGACAAAGGATGAAATGGTTAATTTAGATACAGGCATAAAAGTACTGTAGTATCTTTACAGATTTAATCAAGAACTAACAAGACCCAATCGTTTCCAAAATAAATTGAATCTATTTCCGCGAATAAATGTTATCACCGATGATTACGTTGTCGACCCTCCACCAGTCGCTGCGAGCCTGGTCACTACCACCGCCGTGATCATTCCACTAACAACAACTCCCCTCTGTGCCCCCAGAGGGTTACTCTACTCTCGAAATACGAACGAACGAGAGCTGTCGGTCAATGTATACTATACAGCGAGATAAGAGTCGTGGCTCGCGTACCAGCGATCCGAAACTTAGTTTTTCTTCATGATAGAGTGACCCCGCCGCACTATACAGGCAGTGCTACTCTGTGGCTGACACCTTTCATAACACTATGATTAGTTTACCGAATAGAAAATTATACGTTGGCTTTATGGTTAACCCTTAATGTAAAACGTAATCTCTAAACAGTGGATTAAACAAAACTATGTAGGTATAATATAAGTGTAAAAGTATCCGTAGGCGAGCAATGTGCAGAAGTACCAAGGGTGAGGTGAAGTACAAAAAGAGTGGTGGTGGAGGCCATTGTAGGTATGTTTTCTTAGTGGTAGTTTCAGGATCTTTCTGAATGACGCCATAGCCTATTACTATATATGTATAACTTGTATATAACACAAAAGTATCGTACGTATCGCTATATAATTTGTTTACCCTTTCCCAGTAAAAAATGAGCCTGCCTGCTTTCATAACATTTCAGTTAGTTTCACGCATGCTGCGGTCACATTATTTATTTTTAAACGCCTGTATCAGTCGCATCAGTCCCGCGCCGGCACACGCCGCCGGTGAATAGCGGACGCGGACCGCTTATCATGAATCATTTTTATAGCTCACTAATTTGCAAAGAAAATATTCACCCTTCTTTGTGCCGTGCCGGCTCAGTGGGTGAGTCAGCGTGCATGTACCTTGCATGTACTTTATGCTCTTTGTTGGTTTTTTTTCTTAATTGCATTTGTTTTCCCCTTGCTTTGTTTTATCCTCTATTTTTCTTTTTCCAGGTAAGTACCTAGTGTTCTGCCGATCGGTAAGCGAGTTAATTTGTTTGCTCGATGTTAACACAGCGGAGTTTTTGTATAAATATTAGCCCCGATTAATTGATATCGCTGCTGACCACGCAGTTCACCGAATGTACAGTCGGACACTAGCTGAGATATAAAAAATATGAACAAACTGGTTTATGGATATAAAATATAAAATAATAATATTTTATCTATGTTTACCCAAAAGAAAACTTACATAGGTTCACAAATAATCACGTCAAGCAATCGAAAACTGAAACCGATATTTTACAGGAAAGCTCTGTCGGAAGCTTTCAATATCTCGGCACTTGATATCGGAACAGTTTTAATCTGCACTCTGCAGTGGCAGAGCGAATAGCCCACTAGTACCGACCACCCGCTGACCTACTGCGGGAAAAATACTAGGGAAATATACGTAGAAAAAATGCAGTCTGTATTTCAAAAACATATATTTTTACATTATTTAAGCAGTTTAAGCGCTTGCTAGGATGTTTTTCGTCTAAATACTCGTATCTATTTGAATTTGTGTATATTTGTAAGTAGCTATAGTTCCGTTCTTCTAGCACGTACGCCCTGTGTATGTAGGGCGGCACATAACTTGCGGAGAAGTATGCCGAGGTGCCAGCAGGCTGCACTCAGCGAGATTGAAACTGAAACCTGAAACCCGGGGGACAGTGGCACGGCCCCGCACTGACACCAACACATGCAGGCTTCTGGGTTATCACTACTTGTTATTGAAGTCTTATCTAGTTTCACTAAAGAGTAATTAGCAGTAAATCAGTGTTATGTCGTATCAGATGAAAGTCTGAAAAAGATATTAATATCTTAAATTGTGAAGCAGTTTGAATGGTTCGTGTAGGAAGTTGGTAATTTATCGCGATCTGCGGACTGCAACTGCAACTAAGCTGTTTGCCGCTAAAATATTGGAATCAGAGGAAATTTAAATGCACTTGGAAATTGCTATCGTTGCACTATTTGCAATCCCATTTTCTTACAGCCATCAATTTATTGAAATACTTTTTCAAGGTAAGCTACTTTTATGGATGATTTTACCTCAAAATCAGACCGTGCGGAAGAGTACTGAAACGTTTTTTTTTTACTTATGAAGAAATCAAGACACGTTACGGCACGTCCCACCAGCCTCCTTGCGTTTTACTGACAATTGTTTGATTGCCGCTAACCTCAACACATTTGTCGTCGTCAACTATATTCATAGTGAAAATGTTTATAACGGGAAACACGGTTACAGCGCTAGGCCGGTAACTACCGCACACTATGTAGTTAAAGAAATAGAGAACCTTTCCCAAATTAACCCAACTCATAAAACTTGTCTTTATTCAAAGTACCTACAGCGAGTACGTAACAAGAATATGTAAAATCATATAAATAATATGTTAATAACGTTTTAACAGCACAGATATAGTACCTGTTATTTTGAATTCAAAATATAGCCGTTTCGTTGCAGCAAAAAATAATGACGACTGCACGAAAAATACTGTTCAAAACTGCACACGCGACCGTGCGATGTATTCCGCATTCATGTTCCGCGAGCTTTTTAATTGTTCAATTAAATTCATAAAAAGCTTTCACATTTTTATCGAAGTGATTTAAAACTTGCAAACAGAATAAAGAGGCAATTACTTTGCATTGTTGAAAAGCTAAATACATATTACAAAGGAAATCTTAACATGTCGTGTTTTGGAAGCGAGTTGTGGTTGTACATAGGTTGTAAAGGCAACTTATTATAAAAATGTATCAGTTGTTTAGTATATCCGGTTTGGTGTTTACCGTTCGCAGTTCCTGTGCATCTTTCGATGGGTGACCCGCCATGGGTCCATCGCTGAGCATCAAATCAGTGACAATTCTGGCACAACGGCTGCATGCGACAGGCGTGGCCTGCTCAGTGCCCAGGCTTCAGATACGCGGTCTCTGTGCCCACATCAGTAACATTTAGTAAAACTTGTGAAGAACGTATGGAAATAGTAAAAATATCTGTATGTTTTCAACAGACACACATTTTTCAGACGACCGAATGGCGTAGTGGTTAGTGACCCTGACTACTGAGCCGAAGCAATGCACCTCTGCCTACCCCTCAAGGGAGTACATTAGTACAAGGCGTGAGTGTGTGTGTGTATGTATTCAATACTGCAGTTAGTAGTGTAGAGAAGACTAGTTGTTCCGTTCATGTAGCGCGACAGTGTAAGAGGAGGCGGCTATTAGCGGCGCGCAGTCGAAAGCTGCGTAATTACACGACTGAAAATGTTTACCTCTCACAGCAACACCGGTGGAACGCTCCATGCAGGGGGTAGCCAATATTAACAAATGGTACCTATTTCGTGATGTTGACTGATTTACCTGCCTTGATAACAATTTATGACTGTTGTCAACCTGCATAATATTCTTACAGCCATTATCCCCGAAGAGGGAGGTGAGGGTAGATTGATCAAAGAGGTACTTTATATCACTTCGTCGATCGAATCCTTAAAACAAATTTTACGAATTTTTATCTGAGTACGTAAATCTGTAGGCGTACGAGTGTTAATGTGCCTTGTATTGTTATCGTGTCGGCATGGCGCCGTCCCGAAGCTCTGAAGTGTACAATAAGGTGCGGAATGCGGAGAAGCTTTAAGCTCAAATTAAACTTTAGATTTATAGAGAAGTGGCGTCGACGAGATAAACGGCGGCTAACGTGTTAACAGATGCGCGCTGCAGACAAACTTATCGCTTTAATAACACCAAACACGGTTCTAGCTAATTTATAGAGCAAATTACAGCTGTAGATGTTCCATTCACTAATTGCTAGAACATTTACTAGCAAAATGACGGTTAGGTATTACAAAGTAATGCCTTGTCGGCTCCAACTCATTCTCCTGTAGCCAACATGTCTTTGAGTAGTTCCACGAGAAATTAGCGCCACGACAGAGAACTTCTTGCTTCTTCAGAAGTCCTTGCAAGAGTCCCCCCCCCCCGCGCCAGGTAGCCTCTCCCCCGCGGTCAAGGACCCTCCACACTGCACTCAGGACCTGCCGCGTGTGTGAGGACCATGCAGCTAGCTGTGCCTACTTTTTCTAGGAAGTTAGAAGTTGCTGATTCTGGGGTATTAGCCGTTTCTGTGAATAAAACTGCCGCGATCACTACACATTGCCTCACTACAGTCCTTTTCCTAGCTAAATACATATTATGTACTAGAATTGAAATGTACTGAAAGAACATGTTCAATACAGCTTTTACGGTTTTCCGTTTCGATTAGGTAAATCTCTCATATATTCAGAAACGTCTAAAGAATAAGAAAAAACATCAAATTTATCATCCCTCAAAGCTCCAAATGTATGTTTGTCTGAAGATTCCGGAAAGCTAATAAATAGCTTATCTTTGTTTTGCAAATATTAGCATTTTTACTTCGACGCTTTTGCGAGAATTCCTCGGCTTACGGAGTTTACTCGAAGCCCGCGCCGCCGCCGCCGCCGCCGCCGCCGCGGAGGTTCGACAAATCGCCCGTTCCACTCCATGTATTTCCTTTCTCGCATAAATGATAAAATCCCGCGGGAAATTACATCTTACCGCGGAAGATAAAGTGACACCGCGCTCATACAGCATTACACCCAGCCGTGGCAGTATTCTGGATGAAAAACTCTCAGCTACTAGAATATTCTCTCGTCATGTTTCATTCATATTGAGCCGCGAACATTATCTATAAACAATACTTGTTGTCGCTCACTGGCAGAAGAGGGTTAGTCGCACGATTGTGCATACGTGATGTCGCAGCTACAGTTTAGCTGACTTACCTGTTCTATGGTATTTTTTGTGATAAAAAGTACTTACTATAAAATAAACTATAATGTATGTAGTTTCATTCACAGTATGCATATAATCGGGCTCGTCTCTCACACAGCGGCGCTACAAGAGGTGATAAATAAATCAACTCTACTGCGGCGAGTCTTTTTGCGAAGTAATCAGGTTATCGCTCGCGGCTCGCTGCCCGCTGATTCACCGCGACTGAAGCTGAATTCAGACCCGGATATTAAAGCTAATTATTCAATTTATTCCGCTATTCATATATTACGCTTATATGAAAACAGTTAGGGTAGGTTACGTAGAAGTATTTGCTTAATTATTGAGTGTCAACCACTCATAAAATATGTAAACTGAGTCATTTCTATTGAATATCTCTCTGACCTACCACAATTTAAAAGGTAAACCCCGTAAAACCACCCTTAAAATGTAATTACAACACCAACAAATCATTCCGAGTCGTTTAATTAAACGCGTCAGAAGAACGGAAAACAAAAATTACTAAAAAAACCCGTATCAGAGTTGCAGGCTACAGCGGAGCGTCAATGAAACCATGGGGACATTGAGGAGCGGAGTTAGGAAAGTGAGGCTGAGGGGGAGACGGGGCGAGAAGGGAGGGGGAGGGGAGAGGGTGAGTTTCCCTTTCGTTGGCGGCGCCGTACGTCAGTGCGTGCAGGACTGGAGGCCGCGCGGCCGGTGTCGCGGTGTCGCGGGTGTCGGTGTCGGTGTCGCGAGTGCAGTGAGTGACACACGGCTAGTGCAGTGAGGGTATGTGCGGAGGGCTGGGCTGACTCACGTGGCGAGTTAGCAGGTTGGTGTTTATCTACTAATTAGTGAAAAAAGTTGAATTTTATGGTGAATTTTGGAGGGAAGGCAAGTTTTTGGCAGTCACGTGCTGCCGAAAGATTTATTAGAAATTCCAAAACACGATAAAAGTTTGTACGGAGCTTTTGAGGAAATGAATACGTAAACTTTTTTCATTTATCATTTTAAGGAAAATATACGTTCAGCTAAATTAAGAGTCTAATTTTAGACTAAAGCGGCCGTGAACGCTCTTGTGATTTTACGTAAATATGGAAACGCGGCCAGAACAGATTAGCATATTTTACTGAAGTTTTTTCTCCCCTTAATTATGCAGTAAACTTCCTGAAACGACCACAAGCCTGGTTTTCATATTGTAATTACACTTGTGTGTATACACTCATAGTATCGCGTACAGACGCAATGACCTTGCACTCGGGAGCTCGTCGGTTCCCGCCACTTGTCGTCTCAAAACTTACAATAATGGCTCCCCGACCCGACCCCTCAGCTCCGCACAAATCCAATTAACTTTCAACCCTTTTACACTTCAAATAGAATTTATTTCGAACTACATCACACCTATATCGAGCACTTCAATGGAAAATTAACTTTCTTTATTTGCTGATAAAGTTTACAATAGTAAAAAGTTGTTTAAAGATATTAAGCTGAAGTTTGTTTTGGAAGGGATTCCACCCCCTGTTTGAATGCAATAAGCACTATAATCGTAATTTATGCCCCGAGGCGTGGCAGGGGAGATATCTTTGAGGTTCACTCTCGATTTTTAGTTGTATTTTGCGAAGAATTTTATAGAAGCTTTAAGTAACTGAAACGTAAAATTACAATTCCAAAGAAAATTCAAAATAAAAAATATATACAATACGATTAACTCATGGTATAATAATATAGGCTAACTACGAAAACATGTGCAGGTTTTAACCAATGTTACTGCGGATTTTATAAATATCTAAAACACCTTATAAACACCTGTTAAACTTGTTTTCGTGTGCTTGATAGCAATAGCGATGACTGTAAAGTACAAATTTAATTAAACTTTGTGGTACATAGGTCAAGGCCGGGTGGAGATGTTATTAATACCTTGAGGTTCGGCTTAATAACATGTGAATGAAAATATTCTCAGGGAAAAGCTCTCATGTAAACCCAGGCTTTCACAGAAGTCTCTAATAATGTAACGTTCATTCAATGCATTTAGACTCTACAACTGGAGCATTATGAAGGTGATCTGCTGTTAATCTACATTTTATCAGAACATTCTATTTACTTTTTTACTGTTATCAAAAGAAGGTTGAAAGTCCCGTACCAAAAGTTTGGTCTCAGTTAGGTACTTTGCTTTCATTAGAAGTCTTATCGTGTGTCCCGTAATTTTCGGAGCAATGTAATGTAATGTCTGTTTATGTATTTATACAACAAATAATTGAAATTATCCTATATTTAATGTATACAAATTACGAGTAATTCGTAAAGCAATTAATTTTAATATAGCATTCACATTATTGTCATTCATAATCGAGTTATGTCCCAAGAGTGAGAGCTTTCATACGGAAAATAAGATATTATTGTGAGTTACCCTTGAACCCTACCTTCAATAATTTAATGTGAAGGATATAAAATTCTTTTTATGGCTTATCGTGAAAGGAATAAAAGTGCTTTTTACGTTACCATTTCGATGTATGACCATATAACAGAATAATAGAAATACAAATAAAAATAGAATCTCTTTGGCAATAACCCAAAAGAAAACTAAAAATGCATTTTAAAATATGCTGAAGCAGTTTTTCCCATTTGCTTTGCCGTGCAGCTCCCAGCTACTCGCCAGGCCGCGCACGCCACCGCTATATTTCGTTGCATTTTTTTTTTGGAGTTTCAGTGCCGCTTGCTACCAGATTCTTTGCCTTACACTGCAGCCTGTATAATCTGAAAATAGATAATTTTATTAAATTAAATCGTTTTGAGTGCGATTGCTAATATACCTACGTATTATTGATAACAACATTTTGTTTTTATTTAAAATTATATGTATCCGTTTTAACAACCCCAAGCTGCTAGCTACTCGCAGTAATGGCCACTCGACGCCCATAAATATACATTATGATGGTTTCCAGGGAAAAAATATCGAAAATAAATAATTGGAACCCCAAGACGTCCAATTAATGGAGAGGCTTCCGGTTTTATTCTATTTCCGGGAAGTTTCTCTACAGAATCCCCTCGCGGTGTTAAGTTACTTAATTACGAATTATGTGCACGTTTAATATTGTAAAGCATATTTTTTGTTCTGTACTTCCCCCGCGCCCCTGTTTTGCTTCTATATTTCGGTGGAGCGGTGTTTACGGGGTGGCCCAAGTCGCTGAAGATGACGTAAGGTCCCTGACGTGACGCTGATATAACTACTATTTATGCATATTAATTACATTGTCAATATTCATATATCTTCTGGTCCCAGAACATGGCGTTTGTAACTGACCTTTGTTATTCAAAATATCTGCTACTTCTTATATTGAAAAGCTGGTATGAGTAATACTAACTCTTCTAACTATACTCTCTCTCTCTCAGCCTTCCGTAGTCCACTGTTGGACATAGGCCTCTCCTAACGATCGCCACCCCAAACGGTCACCCGCCATCTGCATCCAGCGGCTTCCCGCTACCTTCCGCAGATCATCAGACCAACGGGTTGGGGGGCGACCGACACGCCGTTTGCCGACACGGGGTCTCCACTCCAGAACCTTTCTACTCCAGCGGTCGTCGGCTCTGCGGGCTACGTGGCCAGCCCATTGCCACTTCAGCGTGCTAATCCTTTTGGCTATGTCGGTAACTTTAGTTCTCCTGCGGATTTCTTCATTACGAATCCTATCTCGCAGGGACACGCCTAACATAGCCCTTTCCATAGCACGCTGAGCAACTCTGAGCTTGTGGATAAGCCCTTTGGTGAAGCACCACGTCTCGGCTCCGTAAGTCATCACTGGCAACACGCACTGATTGAAAACTTTTGTTTTCAGACACTGAGGTATGTTTTCAGTGAAGATGTGTCGTAATTTCCCGAACGCTGCCCATCCGAGTTGGATTCTACGAGCTACCTCTTTATCGAAGTTGGATTTTCCTAATCGGATCACTTGTCCTAGGTAGGGATACTGATCAACAACTTCGATGGTGACACCTCCTACAGTTACGGGCGATGATGAAACATGTTCGTTCGACATGACCTTTGTCTTGTCCATGTTCATATTCAGCCCAACTTGTTTAGAGGCATCATTGAGGTCTGTGAGCATTTCGCCTAACTCCTCCAGCGTTTCCGCCATAATAACTATGTCATCAGCAAATCGTAGATGAGAGATATATTCGCCATTGACGTTAATGCCCAGTCTTTTCCACTCTACAAGCTTAAAAACATCTTCCAGTGCACAGGTGAACAGTTTCGGAGAAATAACATCTCCCTGTCTCACGCCCCTTTGCAACTGGATCGGTTTTGTGCTATGTTCGTGTAATCGAACTGACATTGTGGCAGCATTGTACATACATCTCAACACCTCGATATAGTGATAGTCTATATTAGCACCGCTGAAGGGATTGAAGCATCGCCCAGAGCTCAATAGAATCAAAGGCTTTCTCATAGTCCACAAACGCTAGACATAAAGGTAGATTATACTCCTCGGTCTTCTGTATAACCTGCCGAAGCGTGTGTATGTGATCTATGGTACTATAGCCTTTTCGGAACCCGGCTTGTTCGGGTGGCTGGAAGTCGTCGAGTCTTTGCTCGAGACGATTCGTAATAACTCTCGAAAACAGCTTGTACACATGGCTCAGAAGTGCAATAGGTCTATAATTCTTCAATAGGGCTTTGTTGCCTTTCTTGAAGAACAAATTAAGTCACTACACTTCTGCTCCATGCCTCCGGGCTTGTGCCTTCGAGTATGACGGAATTAAACAGCCTCCGAAGTGCTATTAAAATCGGTCTACCGCCGGCTTTCAGAAGTTCTGTCGTTATTCCATCATCTCCCGGAGCTTTGTTGTTTTTTAGCTGTTTGAGAGCTATACTAATCTCGTCTAGACTGACGTCCGGAATATCTTCGGTATAGTGTCGGGTGAGTGGCGCTCGGCTGTCGTGAGCACCGCTGGTAATAGGGTTTTGTGTTGTGGTGTATAACTGTCCGTAGAATCTCTCAATTTCTCCCAGAATTTCGGGCACTGATGAAACGGTGTTGCCAGTGTCGGTCTTCAGTTGGGTCAACAGAGTCTGCCGAACAGATCGATCTCTAGCAAAGACTTTGGAGCCCTTGTTTTGCTCTATTGCGTCTTGAATGCGCTTGCAATTGTAGCGTCTCATATCGCAACGTCTTGCTTTGGCGATCTGTCTGTTTAGACGTCTGTATTCGACCATATCAACTGAAGACTGCAACCTCATTTCTCTCCGTTCTCTTATGAGACTCAGAGTCCCATCTGAGAGTTTTTGAGGTCGTCGGTTGGTTCGGGACGAAAAATATTTCGATCCTACCTCTCGGACAGTTTCCACAAACCTATTATTTAAATCGTCAACTGTAACGCAATTCTCTAAACATATCAGGCGGTCGCAAAGCTCAGACTGAAAGCTTTCGGGATCCTGGATTTGAGCAGGAGTAGGACGGAGCGTGGACTTCATTAGACGGGAGCGTTCTATTTTGCAGTTTATATTCAAAGTGCCTCTTACGAGTCGGTGATCGCTGCCGGTCTTAACCCTACTGATCACTGAGACATCATTGAATATGTGCTTCTTATCCGTCAATATGAAGTCGATCTCGTTTTTAGTCTTCCCATCGGGGCTAATCCACGTCCACTTCCTTTGTGGCTTCTTCTTGTAGAAGGAGTTCATCATATAGAGGCCCTCCTTCTCCAAGAAGTCAGCCAGCATTTGCCCACGATGGTTCCTGACTCCAAATCCATGTGACCCCACTTTCGTCTCGCCGCCTTCTTGTTTTCCGAGTTTCGCGTTAAAGTCTCCCATCACCACCGTGAAATGAGTAGTGAACTTACGCAGGGCAGACGATACGTCTTCATACGCAAGTTCGACCTCATCATCGGTGTGCTTAGATGTGGGTGCGTAAACCTGTATGACCTTCATTGAGTATCGTTTAGATATTCTCAGGATGAGGTACGCAACCCGTGTCGACACACTTCCGATTTCAACGATGTTGTTGACGAGGGACTTGTTGACGATGAACCCGACACCCCCTTGGGACAGTTGGTCGCCCTCCCGGTGGTACAGCAAGTTTCCGGACTGGAGAATTTCCGTATCCTCTCTCTCTTTTCCCCATTTTAACTTGCTGATTTCCTCTTCCAGCTCCTCTATCTTCACGTCTTCCCTCAGTGTCCGTGCGTTATATGTTGCCAGGTGCAAGGGTCGGTTGGGCTGGTAGCCGACTCTCTGCCGGAGATTCTTCGCACCCCCTGCCCCGCCGTTACCGTGACCGCTACCGGAGTCCGGGATAGCGGGGCTGCCGGGGACTGGGGGCCGGGGCTTTGTTTTTTCCATCATTAGGAGGTGTATTTACCATAATCACCGCGCTTGGCAGGCGTGTTGGTGATTCTCCTTTTTTACGGCGGGAGATCGCCGCCTCTGCTAGGAGAGGAGGTCGGGTCGATTTACCGCCGCCCGACATTCGGCGTTGTCACTCGTTAGCACCACCCAGGGGGCACGTGTAGGGTAACTAGGGTTTGTACCTACGGACGTGAGCGACAAGCCCCCCCCTAACTATACAGTCATATACTTTTTTCCAATAATCCATTTGTAGCATAGATCTCAACCTTATCCTCCCGTGACTTGGGATACAGTTCACCCCCCCCCCCCGCCCCCCCGCATGGCAATGGAGATTCCTTCCCGCTGTCATATCAAAGGAACCATTTAATATTACCATAAACAAAAATAACAAAATACAGCTAAAACAACCGACCATCAAACCCAGAAAGCAGACACCCTGCTATGCAATTTCAACCCTTGATCAATTAACATACGGATCGCTTTCCAATGCTTTTGTGTTTTTATTTCTATTATTGTAAGTTCGACTTTGGTGCACCAGTAATAGGGTTAAATTTAGCTTTCAAGTTATGTGTGCACGGTGGCTGAGTGTGAAGCAAAGCGGTGCATTTAGTATGTAAATTTAAAAGAAATATATACAAAGAAAATGAACCCTTTCTGTTTCTTGATTATATTTAAAAGGAAAGGATTAACTCTAATTAAATGCAAGCTTCCATATTTATTTAAAGCATAGGCAAATACAAAACGAGCTTAAGATCTTTTCTAATACAAAATCCGCACTATTGAATAGTATTCCAGTAGTTGTGTAGGCAGGCATCCCTACACACTATCCCTCCTCCTCAATATTTATAACAAAGATTATTTATTGTATTGAATTTTCCTCATAGCGTCTTGTTATCCAATTAGTGAGTATCTCCTGACATGTGTCATACGATACCAACATGCAATCGCGGACTGCACACCATGTCTACAGGGTGGCATTTATCAGTGAGATGTCTTTTTGAAAACGTCTGTTTACCACCGTGGGTATCTTTCATGACGTTACCAACTATGAAATGTGCTTTATACATTCATGTCGTATAATAGGTATTTATTTAGCTTTTCTAGGATACCTACATCTGTTTTTTTCCCGCAATTTCAGCGTTGGTCCCATAGCGAAAGCTTCTTATTTAGTCACAGGAACTTCACTGATAAATTTTCACCCTGTGTACACAGACAGAAACGTATCGTACAAATATGTAAAGAATTACAAGAAAGTCCGACCCTTCTAACCTTACCACACGATAATAACTGCCACTCTTATCACGTGAGCATAAGGTTGAGTTTCCGCCGTTATTTTTCTGTCACGTTTGTAGGTAGTTCAGGAAGAGCAGCTTTATTATGCGGTCGGTGTGTCTGTCTGTCTATGGAGGCGGTGTGTATGGCGGAAATGAGTTTGTACGTTTTTTACGCAGCCATTTACATCGCTCCGTGTACATACACAACGTTAGAAATACAAATAACTGTTGTGAGAGAGCGACTAAGAATATACAATTGCCTTTATACGATGGTAGATACAACAGATATGTGAAGTGTTGTTATAAGTTTGTCTGCGCGGTGCGTGTCCCCCGCTGCTGGTGTGTGTCGCAGATGTGCGCAACGAGCGGGGGCCGGTAATGTGCCGTGATTGTGACACCAGCCTGTACACTGCGCCACAAGTTCAACATGGCCATAAGTGATGACTACTGCTCAGCTGAAATAATATTATACATAAGTATACAATATTATGTATTCATTTTAGTTTTTCGAATGGTTATATTAATTAATTTATTGGATAGCTTAAACCTGATAAGTAAACCATTTATGCCCGCTATACTATAAGATTGAATGGAATTGTAATAGTAATATTCAGATTATCCCGCAGCTTAGTGTACGGGCAAGAGATAATAGCCTCAGCTGTGGTTAGGGGACATAAGTAAGCATGATTATTCACTAATGTGAAAACTTGCTCAATTTGTAGTGTTGTATCAATCAGTAGGTTTCTTAATTTATTGAGAAGAGCATAATAATATCTTTACCACCCAAATCTCGTCGGTATAGAATAAACAAGTAATATCATTAATATCGTTATAAGTACCAGTTAATGTTAGTAAAACTCACTTACAGTTTACAAATGTCCGTTGATTATGTTAATGTGGAACTGGCAAAGAATACGGAGGTCCCCCAGCGTTGGAGCATTAATTCTGAAGTGGGCACCAACAGCTGTTGTCTTCAAGTTTACATAAAAAACCTTCAACAAACAACAAACGTCGCGTGTCTCTGAAGAATACTCAATGAGATATAATTACGAGTAGCATTCACAGTAGATTTATTACAAAAAAATTATCGAAAAGTATTTGTTAAAGTAGTGACTGGGTATAAATAAACACATATTAAGCAATGCAGTATCCAGTATCCATTATATAAAACTAAAATTAAAGCTATATTTTATATATATTTACACATTACAAATAAAAATAAATAAATAAATATAAATAATAAATATATGGGGACATCTCACACACGGCCATCCGACCCCAAGCTAGGCAGAACCTGTGTTATGGGTGTCGGACAGCTGATATATCTACACAAATACATAGATAGATAGATACTAAATATAAATATCAACACCCAAGACCCGAGAACAAATATCTATCTTTAAACAAATATCTGCCCCAGCCGGGAATCGACCCCGGGACCTTCGGCTCAGTAGTCAGGGTCACTAACCACTACGCCATTCGGTCGTCTATTTTATTCTTTCTTCAAAACAAACAAAGGAACCTTTGAATGTATTTTCTGAGTTAAATATATTAGCGCAATGTTATAAAGAGGCCCGACGTAGTATTTGCTTTGAGCAAAAAAAAACGTGAATATGTTTTTCAGCTTCAAATAATGTGAAAAGTGGCCTGTAAATAAAGTAATTGCTATGCTTTACATTGTTTATATGAGGATTATTAATAAAATAATATAAGTGGGACAGTAGTCGCATTATAAACATGCTACGCCAGCGCTACGCCGCGCCGTAGCGAGCGTAGCCGACATTCGTGCTACGAAACTCGTAGCCGCCGTAGCACTATTTACTACGAGCTCGTAGCATACTTTTGTTCTTAGATTTACTATACTAACTACATATTTCTTATGCTGTTGCTTCACAAACGTACTGTCAGAAACAGCACAAAGCATAAGCATGAATAATAAACACATCTCCACACAATATTACATTACACGCTTGAATTAATTGAGTACAAAATGTCGTCGACTCGTGTTTATCACTCCACCTGTCGTCAAAATTTAGCACAAATTAAATATTCATCTTTCGCCACAATCGGTAGACCGCAGCGGGCGGGCGCGGGGGGAGGGAGCCACTTTCGACTCGGATTAATGTCGAAGAGCACTGAATCGGGGAGCAGCAGGCTGCCAGTACCGACAGCTCCCCGATCCACTGTCGGCTCGCTCATCGGAACTGACAGGTTCACGTTGAGTTGATGAAAGTGAGTTGAAAGGTTCGTCTCGTGTTTCTGTTGTTGCTACGCGGTTTAAATATAGCTTTATTGGGAATCACGTTCGAAGGTCTTCATTTGTATATTAATGGGCAATCATTAATTAATTTTTGTTAAATATAAAAGTTGTAAATTAAAAATTCTAACTTTATCAAGCATAGATGGATTGGCCCCTACATTTATCACATAATTTTAAGAATTACGGCATGTCATACGCACTTCTCTCTTTTTATTTTACATACATGCATTATGATCACAACTCTTATGCCCAAAGGGGTAGTCAGTGGTGACTCGCAGGCGAGCCACCCGCTTTTCACTGTACAATTGCTCTCACGTCGGTCGTGAGCTGTATAGCCGCTTTTGGGTACAAGCCTAGAATCTACATGTGCGGGTTTCCTTACGATCTTTATAAATAATATTGAAATAGCGCTGACCGTGTCAGTCCCATTGTGTCGGCGACTGTACGAAATCTCGGTTTAAATTAAAAGCCGGTCGGACAAATCGGCATTCATTTGTTTCCGACGCGCACACACACACCGCGCGCATAGCGACTGTGTGTGTGTGTGTGTGTGTTGTCATCTGTCCGTCTGTGCGTCTCCGCGGGGGTCAATCTGGATAGATTGGGGGTAGTGCAGTGGACGCAGCCAGACTGCGGAATTGGACCCAACTAGATACTAGTTACGAGTATAAAATCACGTAATTCTGATTAATGTTGCTTTTTTAAATGACATTGATTATAAAACATCAAACTTATATACATTTTAAAATTGTGTTAATTTACAAAAATATTTATCTACATACCTATTTAGTTATTGGCTCAAGCATTTCATTTAAGATGTTTGTGATTAAAGTTAAACAGTGAGCGCAAGCAACGAGGTTCTGAAAGAAGATAAAACACAAACGCGTTCGGTCACAACCAACAGTCCATCGCGTCTGAGCCCGGAGTCCCAGGTTCGACTCCTGCTGATAGCGTCGCCGGTCCGGCCCGGTTAATGACCTTGGAGACTGCGGCCGACAGTCCGAGGGACTGACGAGTACAGGACAGGTTGCACCGGCCCTTTGTGTAGTTTCCCTGTCACTTCTAATTTCCACAATAGAACGCAATTATTTAGGCACAATACTTACATAGTGTATGAAGAGGTGAACGACGCAACCTCTTAGGTATATCTTTTACTTTTATCACCCGGAATATACTATATGTAACTGTAAAATAAAATTTAGGCGCGATTAAATTAATTGTATTAATTATTAAAGTAGGTACATTTTATGATTCAACATATTAGTACATATTAGTAGCAATAGGAATGTACGAAGGTCCAAGACGCCAAGGACACAAATCTAACCAGCACTACCACAATGAAGGTAAATTCTTGTACGGCCCGACCTCAATTCTGCTTACTCTGAGCCAAAACTTACCGCTGACGCTGCCTTCAGAACTAATTATCCAACAGGCCATATACGTGAGAAAAGCACGATGTGTAGGATAGAATAGTGCTGATTTGCAATATAGACCTATTAGGGAATAGTTATAGCAGAGACAATGTATCAATAGTGTCTCAGCCCATATAATAAATTATTTTGTGAAATACGAGTACGTGTTTTAGACAGTCACCCTAATAGCTACTAGCAGGTAGTGCATGTCGGTATGTACCGCAGCTCTCTCAGTTCAGCAATAAGTCTGGTTCGGGAGGTCCCGCGCGTGCGTTCGCAAATTAATAAAGTAGAGTCGTTCTGAAACGCCGACACGTCTCCCCCCCGCGCCCCTGCGCCCCCGCCTCACCTCCGCGTGGTGATTGGAAATACTAAGTGATCGCAAAACAAAATATATGCAGTACATAAATACAGCCATCTTTTAACAATTTTTATTTTGTCACAACCTTGTCCTTTGAACTTGATACGTCTGTGGGTGATGTAGAGTTATTTACTTAGTTCATTTAATTAGAATGAGAGTAGCCTCTGGCTATCGGAGGATGAGTCTGCTAGAACTAAAGTTCAATATTAAAAATTCCCCGGGAATCCTCCCCAGAATATTGTAGCAGTCTGGAGTTAGTCTGGAGCTAGCTGAAAGCTCATAAAGTGCGAGCTTTTATGATTATGAAGTGAAGCTCGAAGTGTGCAAGTTACCCGAAGTAGCTCAGATCGGTATCTGAAAAGTTAACAACTACGACGGAGATTTTATGTACCTACTAGACTAGAGATAACCATAAACTGTTTCGTTAACGTATTATTAAAATTAGGGCTATGTTTGCTTAGCCTAGCAGGTTGCTAAGTTATAGGTGTTTGTAAAACTACTTTACTCTTGCGATTATGAAAGGAAAACGTTATTTTTCAGGCCCATTTCCGCCGCGATAACATGAATCCTGAACACACATTTCCGTGATGACGCGTCCAAATGACTTTCTAAACGAATTGCCATCTCATCTCCATCGCCGCGACAAATGACCATCGCTTTCCTTTCCTTTACAGAATGACTACCTCCAACCTATTACCATATGCCCCGCAGATTCGCCTTGTATCTCTTAAGCTCAGGGACTAAGCGAGGTTTTCGCGTGTTTAAGGGTCGAATGTGTGAACGACGCGCCTCCGTTGAATGAGCGATGTGTCATTACGCGGATCGTCGTCGTAACGACGTGACGTCACTGCGCCAATCGGTTTCAAATAACCTGAGTGTAGAGTACGGACCGGCACAGTGGTACTGGTAAAATATTTGCTGATACAAATTACTTATATCATTTCGTAGTGTCAGTTGCACTGAGTATTTTTTTATCAGTTAATTTGCATTCGGCAGGTCAATGTAACTGACACAAAATTTCTGCTTTGTAAGTACTTATTAACTGAGGCCCATCAGAAACTGATTAACGAGAAGAAGAGACATAAACACTAGAGCTATAGTTTGAGCTACTAGGCTAGGGTTTGTAGCAAAGGCAAGGATGTTCAGAATCAGTCGCTGAGTGCACGGGATAACGGATATGCCAGTACTATAGGGTCACTCGAAGGGCTCCTTCCGTGCACCCCGGAGAAACTACTGAATCCTCGCTACTCTGCGGAGCTCGTGGTGACATGTCGGTAATGAATCCCGCGTCGTCTGCGCGCGATCAGCTCCGTATTGTGACCTCCCCTGTCGGCTCCTGCAATACATACTCGCCATTTTGTCATTATCAATTTCTCTTTGAATAACACTGAGTAAACATACCCACCTACATACGTATATATTTTATGATGGGGCTTCTTTTGTTGTTCTTGTGGGAGACTCCTAACTATTACTGCAAATTAGTCAACACAGTCTTGATAATAATATTTCGATCACGTCTAACACTTTCGTTTTTCACTGCAGATGAAGCAGGCCTCATTGCGTTGCCTTCATCATCCACAGTGCATGAAATTTGAATTGAGTAATGTTTTCACTTATAAAACAGTAAGATTAAACTCCAAGATCTACATATAAATTATATTTTCTTTTCTCCATGAGTGAATAAACGCGGCAGATGCGTTAAACCGGAATCCTATACTTTTTAATGATTTTCCTGTGTCTGCTCAGGCTGTCTGCAGATCGTTAAAAGGACATGCCGTGGTTAAATGCGCCATAAAGGCAGGTGATCTGATTAGCCAAGCGTCGCGACGAGCGACATTTATCACTTTACATTTATACATTTTAGTATACTATAGTGTACTTACGTAATTAACAAGCTATGTGAGGATGCATGAATGGACGTCGATCGCCCCCGGGCAGTCAGCAACCTGATGCCTATGGGTATGATAAGGGCAAGATTTTACTTAGGTAAAAACTACCAATGGCATAATGTTGCGGTGATGGAAACTGTAACTAAGCAGAATAAAAGCATGCTTGTTTAACTGCTGCTTGTTTACCATCTTTGTGAAGTGAACAGTATCCTCATCCCTGCAGGTCCCGGGAGGTTCCGTGCCACTGACTACGAGCTATTTATAGCTCGTCTTTTGTGGGCGGGGGATTTTGTGCCAGATTTTAAACAATAAAATGTAGGTTTCTCTGCGAATGTCCCGCCTCGCTTGCCATCAGCTGGGCGACTGTTTATTGTTATAAAAAGAATCTGTAAGCACTCTTTTTATGCTACGCTTGGGGGTTTTATGCTCTAAAGACTGATCTGAAGGGCCGTTTGATGATTTGGTAAAAAACTAAGTCGAAACGATAAAAATGAATTTCACTGAAAATACTTTATTAATAGTGTTTTTTGGAAAATAGTTCCTGATATATATATATAATATATTTGAAGCTTCATGTAATTGATGTGATTAAATAATGTAGGTTTGTAGTTTTGAGGATCAAGACGCAGTTAGCGAACAATTCCGTAAACTGAAGCTAAAGGGTCTTGTACCTTGAAATAGTTTGCAATTTAAATGCTTGTTGTCCTCACTAAGTACTCATTCTGTGCCTCACTCTGAGCAGTGAGCATATCAAATTCTATTTAGTGTTATATACTGTAATAAATATAGTAACATGCTTATTGCTTATTACTATTTCAATTAATAGTTTTAAAAATCCACTCTGTAGATACTAGATTCAGATTTTGTAATGTAAAACATGACTTTCCTAGAACCTACCTGTGTAACTAAACTTTTTTAACAAATAAGGAACTTTAATACAAAAGTCGAACGTCTCCAGAACTTATGTATCCGATTTATTTTTGGATTACGTAAGTATGATCACATTTCAGAGTATCGTGCTCAATTGAAGTGGCTCCCAATTCGCCTTCGCCGGAATACCCACATTCTCAACATGTTATTCAATGTTTTGAATAACCCTACTTCCCCCCAATATCTCCGATCTAAGTTTTCATTCCTATGTTCCCACGGCCGAGCGTTGAGATCTACAGAGAACAAGATGTTGAGTGTGCCTGACCGCAACGCTGCTTCTTACAGTGACTCGTTCGCTGTGAAGGCGGCGTGTTTGTGGAACACCTTGCCCGTAGACGTGCGACTTTCACCTTCACTTGCTACCTTTAAAAAGAGCGTAAAGGATCACTATTATAAAACCTTAGGTTGGTAAATAATATGTATTATATTATATAGTTATATATGTATTTATATAAATATAGCGGATATATATTAAGTCTATTTTGTCATTTAGGTCATATTTAGGTATTATGTGTATTTGTATTATTATTATTTATGTAAGTTAAATAGGTAGTTAGTTTGTATTTTTCGTTTTTATCTTAGATATGTTTTAGTTTAGGTTCTTTCCACATTGTTTTTGTATAGCTTTTTATTGTATTAAAGGAGTTTTAAAACTTTAGTTTTCCACCAAACAAAGGTTGGTTGGAAGAAATTGCTTCTTGGCAATAAGCCCGCCTCTGTATATACTTACTATTTTTAAGTCCATTTTTGTAACTGTTTTTATTATTATACAATAAAGTGTTTATAAATAAATAAAAGTTTAAGGTCTACAATAGCTAGTCGAGTTCTGGCGTGGACCTGCAGTGGACCCAACTTTCTGTCGACAGTTTTTAAGTGGAAAAGTTACCGTTTGTTATTTACAAGAAGTTCCAACTCGGTAAAGGTACAGTTTTTTTGGGTTTTACTTGTGTTGGTTTTATAGCATTGCTGTGGGTTGACTTATTTACTTGAACAAGCATTTACTTTTAATGTATTTTGCAGAAGATAAGTTTATTTTCTTTTAACATAGGTACAACATCCTCATTGATTTGAAGTTATGGAATGGTCCGTTATACCCCAAGTTATGACTTGATTGTGAGCTGCCAAACCATTATCTAAAAAGCATTTAGCGCTGTTTTACAAACCTTTTACAGCAATTACAGCTGAAAGGCGCCATTATCGACTTAACCTAGTTTTTCCGCAAACATTCCGCGATTTTACAAAATGCCCGACGCCTTCACGGGACCAGCCGCCGTCTGCGGGACCAGCCGAGAATGTTAATTGGACATCCTTCAGGAAGCTCTAATCCAATGACAAGGGGTTGAGAACTTGAGAGGTACTTATTGAAGTGCTGCCGAAGTGACAAGTTACTACGGACCTAGAATTTTAATGCGAATTGTTCCTAGTTTATAAGTACATTTTGAAAGTGTACTACGTACTGGTATGTAATGTATGCGTAGCAAATCCAGACATATAATGATTGTAACTAAAAACCTAAAAAAATCAAACAAGTGTCATCTATTAGGTATCTTTTCGTTTACGGTTACAGAACAAACCGGCACCCACAGTTCACGGGTATGAAACCAGGAATATATGTTGCGGAATGTTACATTATACCCGAGGTAGGGCGGTCTGGCCGGTGTATGCTCTCGCCCGCATGCTTGCCCGCGCCCAGTACACACGTTTACTGCCCCGGGCCCACGAGGGTACTTTATACTGACGAAAAACTAACGATCGGGAGCTGTCGTGGAATAGGCACGTTTAATACAACGAGATAGAGTCGTGGTTCACGGAGCAGCGCTCCGAAACTTAGTTTTTCGTAATATAGAGTAACCCCCTAGTGCACGGTGCGTGTAGCGTCTAGGCAAACCTCGCAAGTGGTCCAGAGCCAGGGCGTGGCCAGGGCTGTCACTAGCGACAGACATTTGAGGGCGTTTTACAAAAGCCTTCCATTGCAGTCGTTTAACTGCTCAATTGTTACGTGCAGTTAGCGATAGGCATTGTTTAATTTGAGAGCTTTATTACTAGTATTAATGTTACAGCATCGTGAGCAGTCATAGTGAGTAAATAATAACATATTTAACAACAACAAAACAAATGTGATGAAAATATTGCAATTCACAAAATAACAGTGTTAAATAACATCCGTGCAGTGTAACAGCTAATGAAAATAAAGTAGAGACAATATTATTTCCACCGTAATTATAATAATAAGCAAATGTGAATAGCCTGCCCGCCCCTGCGTCTAGCCAGGGTTGCCACACATCAGTTAATCTGGCCAGGGTTGCTACACGTCAGTTAATTTTCCGATTTCGTGGTTCTCATAACCGCTGGCTCGCGAACCACTCGGCGCGCCGCGTCGCTGCACTCGTATGCAAATTAAGTTGATTTAAGCCATGCTTCTCGAGCGGTGCAATTTTTACCATCTCGTGGGAAATTTCACGGGAACTGGCCAGGTACTTAGGTTTGCTTAGCATTTGAATATTCAGTTTTAATCAGGTCAAAACTAAGTTTTACGTAGCTACTGTAAAAACATCGTAGCTATACTACGAAAAGCCATATTTGAAGTATAAATTTTATAGGGTTTTTGCAGATGAAGATGAATGGAGACAATTGGTTTTCGCATGATAGCGACGACTTATAATCACATTATAATGCAAAATCATAATAATAACGATAAAGCATGTAAATACTAGACTTAAATTTTTTAAATTCTATCCGTTGATCTATTCTCATATTTGTTATATTTTTTATATAATTTATCATGCTTTTTAATTTAGAATCATTTCGCTCATGAAGTAATTCCACGGGGTAATTCGTATATCTTTCGTGTCGTGACGTAATTTACTTGACGTTTACCGTGAGTCGTGAGTGACGTATGTTCGAAGTTGGCGATCGCTCGGCGCCTCTCTGTTGTCGCTAGTTCACACTCGAACAGATTTACGGCACTTTTACTTCTTATTTAGTTTTTCATTGAAACTTTATGAATAAAAACTACTAACTTCCTGTACTCGTAACTCTTGTCATTGCGAGATTTTTTACCGTTATTTTGATTGGGGCTCACGGTGGTTCAACCACATTCAACGGTATATATCTGGAAAATCCGTGAACTGTTTTTTGTGAAACTATTTGGAAACCTTAATGATCAAAGTTATATATTCTATAAAATACCTAATACCCTAGTTGAATACTAGTTAAATATATGAACTTCATAATAACAATCCCTAAATCCATCATCAACATCAACTTCTTAAACCCGCTTTACAGAACTTTACGGTCCCTTAATCAACATACGTAATACTACGTTGTAAGGTTCAAGTCTACTTTATCTATATAGGGCTTAAAGGATAGTCTTGTTGTAATTTTAAGTACCCTATTATAACTCTGCGATGTCACAGTGTTCGACAATATTCTCTGTCGGTCGGCATTCGTATGGAAATGTCGCACGGTTCCGACAAGAATGATTCGATTAGCTTCGAGAATAGTCGCCGCCGTCCGAGGGAAGGTCCTGTGTATTTGCTCCGGATTAAATAATACTCCGCTGATTATGTTATTAGTCGGGTTGAATGTGCTCAAGCTTATCTACCCATTGTGTCGCGAGCCGTTGGGTAGATTATAATTAGTGAAGGAGAGCTTTATACATGTGTATTGATTTGAAAATGAGCAATTTATTTACTGAATAATTAAACAAATATTGGCTCGATCTCTGATTATAAGCGTATACTTGAAATAAAGTCATTTTCTGTATAAAATATAGCCACTTAAGTATTTAGGTGCAATGTGCTGGATTCTTTAAAGACTGTTCATAATGTTATAGTTATCGGTGATATGAATATTGATATCGCAGTGAATAATAAAGACAAATACTGTGATGAATACCTCGAGATGCTTGCTTCTCACGCTTTGATGCCCACGCATTACCTGCCTACCAGACTCGATAGATCATGTCTCGATCACATTGCTCTTAGGTCTCGTTATATTGACAATACAACTCTTGTTCTTGACACTAAGATAACTGATCACGACCCAGTATTTATCAATCTAGTCTTTGACTCAAAGTCAAATCTAAGAAAACCACCCAGTATGGGCACCCGTACAAATACCGCAGCGGTAATCACTGCCTTAAAAGTCGCGGACTTCTCTCACATATTTAGAATAAAAGACCCTAACGAAGCTGCAAATACTTTGGTTAAAATTGTGTCTGATATTGTCAAAGATCATACTGTCATAGTAAAAATTCCTAGAAAAAAACGTATTTTAAAACCCTGGATTACCCCTGGCCTCCTGAGATGTATAAGACATAGGGATAAATTACATAAAAATGTTAAAAATAATCCAACCGACTCTAATGCAAGACTGATATATTGTCGTTACAGGAACTTTTGTAATAACTTATTGAGAAAACTAAAGCAAAATTTTCAAAGACTACAATTAGATGCTGCCAAAAATAATCCTAAGGCAACATGGGATGCCATTAAAAAGATAGCATACTTAAATAAAACCTCATCACCCTCAACAGATTTATTAAAAACTTCGAAAAATCCTAAGGCTGCAGTGAATGAAGTAAATACCTTTTTCGCTACCATAGGGAAAGAATTAGCCATAAAAGTGCAACAGCTTGGAACAATTCAATCATCAGGCCTTTCTTCTGCATGTTCTCAGGGTAGTGTTGTTGATTCTATGGCTATTGTCGTGGCTACTGAAATGGAGGTTGAACGCATCATACTGGGCCTGCGAAATAGCTCTGCTGTTGGATGCGACGGGATCTCGACGACTGTTTTGAAACATGCACGCCGATCCTTATTAACCCCGCTCACTCACATTTTTAATAATTGCCTACTGACTGGAATTTTCCCGGAATGCTTCAAGAGGGCACTTGTTCATCCAATTTACAAGAGTGGGGACAGAGACAGTGTTACTAACTATAGGCCTATTTCAGTACTTCCTGCGGTTTCTAAGGTCCTAGAAAAGTTATTAAACTCAAGACTTGTTAACTTTTTGGACAAACACAAAATAATATCCGATAGACAATTTGGGTTCCGCAGAGGGCTGTCTACTGAGGACGCGGTTCTTACAGTTACCAATGAGATTGTGAACAAGCTTGATTCAGGCAAGAAGTGTGTGGGGATCTTTCTCGACCTCTCTAAAGCCTTTGACACTGTCTCTGTCCCTATCTTACTGTCCAAGTTAGAAAATATTGGAGTGAGAGGGCTTGCGCTTGACATCTTCCGAAGCTATCTCTCTAATCGCTCTCAACGTGTAAAAATTGAGCAACACATTAGCGAAGATGAATGCCTGAGCTTTGGTGTGCCTCAAGGAAGTGTCTTGGGACCGACCTTATTTCTCATCTATATAAACGGCCTCTGCAATCTTCCCTTATCATTTTCCAAAATAGTCACATATGCGGATGATACAGCAGTTATCGTTCATGGTGACGACTGGCCTGAGACTCAGAGTAGAGCTGAGGCGGCACTGGATGAGATTGGCAAGTGGCTACGGAATAACCTCCTAACACTTAACCCATCGAAGTCTACTTACATCACATTTGCGCACAGGGTCTCATCCCAGCCGTCATCAGACGAATTTAGCATGGCAGTTCATTCGTGTGACCGCCCGGCTGGAATCTGTGGTTGCCCTCACTTGGTCCGAGTCCCTTTCACAAAGTATCTTGGTGTCATACTGGACAGCTCACTCAATTGGCATCAGCACATCTCCACTTTGGTTTCACGTGTGCGCAAGCTCATATATATCTTTAGGAGACTCAGAGATGTTGCAAACCCAGAAATACTTAAGACTGTGTACCTTTCACTTGCACAATCGATCCTGAGCTATTGTATCCCTGCTTGGGGTGGTGCAGATAAGACGGCCATGTTACGTCTGGAGCGTGCACAGAGAGCAGTCCTGAAGGTTATGACTCGCAAACCCATCCACCATCCCACCAGTCTATTATATGCAGAATGCAAAGTTCTCACAGTCAGACAGCTATTTATTTTGCAAACTATCCTCCGTAAGCATTCGTCTCTCTCGTTTAACAACTTAGTGGCCAAAAAACGTAGAAAAGACCTTATTTGCGATTTACCTACCAGCAATACAGCACTTGCTAGACGAAGCTTTGAAGTGGTTAGTTCACTTCTTTATAATAGAATAAGTAAACACGTAGTTATTTACCCACTTAACAAAATAAATTGTAAATTAACTCTGAATAAATGGTTGCTAGAAAAAAACTATGCAGATACGGAAAACATACTTGCTGTCCAAAAATAAATAAAAAAACACACAATCCAATTTAAGCATATACCTACCTACTTATTTATTATTATTATTTAATCCCCCCCTACCTCCTCCTCCCTTATTTAACTAACATTATGCATGTTAGATAACTAGAACTTAAGTAAATTATTAACTATATGTATAAATGAATAAATACAATAATTTGATTTTATTTAGGATAAGTTAATTGTAATTTTAAAATGTTAATTTTAATGTAACATAAACTATTTTTAATTTCATTTTATTTTTTTACTCAAATTATTCTGATGTATAATTTCAGGAAAAAAAATGAATTAATGAATTTTGTAAATTATTTTGAACTTGCTATGTCTACTTATTATCCACAAATTTGTCAAATACTGGAGGGCACTGACACCTAAATCTCAAGATTTTATCTTACCTTAGGTGTCAGAGCGACTACTTAATTAGAATCCCTTGCACCATGATAATATTATGTTACTTTACATTAATAATTACCTAATTTAAGTGCAAATGATTGATATAATAAATTACTTTTTTTTTTTTTTTTTTTTTTTTTTTTTTTTTTAGGTACTAATTTACGATTACGATTCGCATAGAGAATAATTTCAGAAAGTCAGTCTCTGATGCTGGGCGGTTATTAGCCGGGTGCTGTTCATGTTCATCAATCATCGCCCATTTGTTTAGGTTCTGTCTAAAACAGAAGTTGTGACTGGCGTAAATAATAACGACAACGATAGAATCAAAGTTGAATTGTGTGACGGCTTTTTTAACTGCGGATTTAGCGATGATGCGGAAGCCGCAGTAACTATTAAAAATAATAATTTAAAAAAATAAAAAACCGACTGCAAAAAACCACTAAAATGTAAGTAATAATTTAAGGTTTACACAAATTATATGTGACAGTACAAATATACCTAAGCAGGAACTGTTCTTTTTTGATGTTGGTGCAGTGACAAAGTAATCTGAAGAAATATGGCACCAACTTCAAAAAAGAACAGTTCCTGCTTAGGTATATTTGTACTGTCACATATAATTTGTGTAAACCTTAAATTATTACTTACATTTTAGTGGTTTTTTTAAAGTCGGTTTTTTATTTTTTTAAATTATTATTTTGTTTTATAGTTTTTAGTTTATTTGCGATAATTTTTAATCAAAAGTAAGATGCAAATGATACCAAAAAGTCCTACTAATCAATACGAATCATTCAAGCCTAAACACGAGGTAGTTGCTATACCGTTGAGGAGTTCCCTTGACTGCCTTCCGTTTCCATCATCAGATCAGCTCAAGGTCACCATCATATTTTATTGTTATAAGAACTATATTTACGTTCTTAATTTCATTAGAATCGGTTAATATGTGTCCAAAATGGAAATTCATACCCTGTTTTTACCCCTTTACCCACCCTTAGGGATGAGATAAAATTCTGAAAAAAAAATGGGACCACCTGGAAGCTCAACCCAATACAACAAAAAAGAATTTTCAAAATCGGTTCATAAACGGCGGAGTTATCGGTGAACATACATAAAAAAAAATATAAAAAATTAAAAAAAAATATCCCGACGAATTGAGAACCTCCTCCTTTTTTTGAAGTCGGTTAAAAATTAATATAAAATTACATGTGAATCATATCGATTGATGACTGTATAATTTACCTAACGGTAACGATTTTATCGCGTTATTAGGATACAGATAGAACTTATGCTGCATAAAACATACCGCTACCTACGCCCCCCTACTCCGACCAACACACGATGTAGACAGATAATGAGGAGCGCATATGAGTACCGCCGAGTACGTGACTCGCGAGTCACAAAACGAGTACAACATGCAGTAGTCACGTCCCCCCCCTTCCACCCCCCGCACAGGGGACGTGACTGAAAGGTCACACGACTAATGAAAAGTTGGGCCGTTTCGATTTGCACCTATATGAAAGTTGAACACGTATTCAGCAGGTGTCTAATTTGAATTTTAATATCCGACGCGGTCACAATTTCCGGTACAACAAAGTTGTTTAGGACAGTTATGTAAAACAACATGAAACGAATTTTCGAGCAAAATACCTACCATTATAAAACAACCAGTTTATTATGTATATGTACGAGGAAGCAGATAACAACATTCACGATACTACCGTGAGCTGTCCTGCAAATGCTATCGGCAACTACCTACCTATCGTGATCAAATGAGTATGGTAATAAGGAGTCCAATCTAAACGCGATAGTGTATTATTCGGTGCCTCCTTACCCCGAGATGGTCTCTTTAGGTGTCGCTGATCTGTTGGCTGCTCGCCAGCGGGGGCGGGGGCGGGGCGCGGGGCGGGGGCGGGGAGAGGAGACCACTTACTGGAACAACGAGCAATTTCCTTAATTTTTCACAGAGATTTACTTGTATCGTTGTTTAGGATTTTTCGAGTGGGAGAATTCCCAAGTTTGTAAATTTCTGGCTACTTCTATGTGTCTACGTGGTCCAGTCCAGTGTCATCTTTATGTAACTACGCTATCATACGAGTATGGCTTTCGGGATATGGCGAGCCCATCCACTTTTATCCCACTAACCCTATCCCTATATGCATTTTTTTTCGAAAGATCCCATCTCCTATTCTAATAAAAGAAAGAATACGTTATCGAATAATAAATATAGGAATGTCAATAGCAGCTCGCACGGCGCGGGTAATGCTAAGCTGATTACACACTGCGGAGTGAGCGGCCGCTAATGTGCTTAGTGTGCACCGCGCGCGACGCATGCAAGTTTCACGACCAGCACGAGGGAATCCCCAGCCTTTGTTTATTCGCTTTTTATACCCGACTCAAAGGGAGGTATTTTATATTTGATAGATATTTTAGTAATGGTTTCAAAGAAATATATTCTACTTATAGTGTTCTGAAAAACTTTACATAAGAGAGTATAGGCTTCATAACTAGGCTAATACCTTGCATCACACACAAATTATGTAGGTAAATTTTATAAATTCAATCATTGAGTGGTATGGTAGTTTGACATGCTAGTTACTAACCGCACAGTAGGTTCTTAGCGGATAATATAAGCTCACAATATCTAACATCCAACTAAATTAGAATTCAGTGCGTGTTTTCTTTGCACATTTTCATGGAAAAATACATGCCTTTGCGGAAAGGAAAATGGGTAATGTGGATTAAGCACTCCGATATGGCCAACATGGAGGAAGCTTTGTTTTCTGGCATCGGGGATTTACGAAGAATACTTCGATATTATTATCTCACTCACGAAACTCACCACCTTCAATGAATATACTTAAATAGTTTTGCTCTACACTACGCGTACAAATGTCTAAATTTTATAGCATTTGTTATTCTTAATTAAATTCATAATCATCCTAATCTAACCAATTCTAGATGATCGGGCAGCGCAGACATTAGCGTGATCCGATTGGTCCGTCGCGCGTGAACCCACAATGCTGACATGTGATTGGCCAATTAGCCAATACCGTCACACGCGACTAGAATCTAATGACGTCGTGTATTGTGGTCGGTTGAACATGAATCATGTATTTGATAATTGATATAAACGATAACTACACAGCTAGTTTCTTGACAATAAAAGTTATTGGAGACAAAGACAGTCGAAGTTATATCAAAATGTGCCGACAATATCTCATAGAGAGACAAAATCAATTAAAAGTAGTTTGTGAGAACGCGAGGGGAATACCCGTGGCAGAACTTATAACACAATAGGTACTGGGGCTGGGGGGCCACTCTATATGACGAAAAGCGAAGTTTCGGATCGCTACTGCGCGAGCCCCAACTTTATCTCGTTGTATTAAACGTGCCGATTGTACGGTTGCTCTCGTTAGTTCGTTTTTCCTCAGTATAGAGTGTTGGTTCTGCAGAATTTGACACAAAAGTTTAGTTCAAGTTCGTGATTGGTATCGATCCTGGAGCCACCTGCTGCCGGCTTCCAACTAACAGGCTGATGGAAACTGAAGCTTACTGTTATGAAATACTTACCCAATATCAAATAAGGCAAAGGTGTCATAAGAAAACGTTACTAAAAAACAGGAGATGCTTATCTCGTAAATGAATCTTTAATGACACACAACTTCAAAGTTTAGATTCTAGGATTTTATTTTAAAGTCTACATATTGAAAGTAAAACTAGTTCCGCTGCTAGTTACTAAATGGTGGCTTTCAAAATGGACCAATTGATTAATATCATTGAACATAGGACTAAAAGATATGATTTAAATAGTATATTTTAAATAAAAAAAAAATATCGTTAGTTATTTTGTTGTAAAAGACTTTAATATCTCATTCTGACTCATACATATGTATACAAAGAATAGATGTCGGCAATAAATTGTCGTTGAAATATGAGAACGATCGTGCGACACGGAATCGTTCCATTCCGACTAAAACAAATAGATTAGTTTGTTTTATTGATTTCACGGAAGTTTTACGTATTTTTCTTCCTTTAGCCTAATGTTTAATTCTGGGTTTGGTGGGATTTCGTTATATCCAGACTAATTTATATTCACATTGCAGTTTAAAGTAGTTCATACGTTCACCTACTGTAATCATTTTATTGTTAAGGTGAAATGTAAGGCCACTAGCGCTAACCAATTGATAAAAAATCATAACTTAATATTTCCCAAAACTGCCACGTTTCACGCCCTCTTCATGCTAATACAATTTTTTAGAACCCACCACCCAAACGGAAGCTTTGTTTTTAACAAATGTATGTGTATTGTTGCAGAGTGGCTGTCGGGGCGGCGCCGCTCGCAGCAGAGCCCGGCCGCCGCGCTCGCCGCCTTCGACACCAGCGTGCTGCAGGTACACACACATACATACACACACACACACACACACACATACACACATAAATACATGTACATACATATGTATTGTATAATCATCGTCATCAACAGCCTATTATGGCAGTCCGCTGCTGGCGGTAGGCCTCTCCCAAAGCATGTCACTGGACGCTCTGCGACGTGTGTGTGAAGACTCTCCCGAAACCATGTTCTAGGAACCTTCTATATTCACGTAGCAATAATAAAATCGTGAGATAACGTGATAAGGATTGTGGGTCTATTCTGTACATTTATCCTTACTACAATTATGGTCTCTTTTGTGACTGACTTATCCTCTTGTATTGATAAAGGTGCACAAGTTGATGCAGTTTATACTGACTTCAGTAGCGCCTTTGATAAAGTCAGTCATAAGCTACTAATAAAAAAATTGGAACACTACTCGATACATGGGACTCTGTTGGATTGGTTTAGGTCATATCTCGATGAAAGACTCCAAACTGTGTCAGTCAATGGTTACGAAAGCCAGATATACATTGCAACGTCTGGTGTGCCCCAGGGGTCCCATCTGGGCCCTATACTATTTTTAATCTTTATCAATGATATCTGTAATGAAATTCGTCATTGTAAATTCTCTTTGTTTGCTGACGACCTTAAAATATATGCCCAAGTTAATTCCAACAATGATGTTATGCTCATCCAACATGATTTGGATAGAATAAAACGTTGGTGCAATGACAATGCAATGGTTTTGAATGCTGATAAATGTTATCATATCAAATACACGAAAAAGAAAAATGTCATACCGTCCACATATACCCTTAATGGCAGACAGCTGGAGGAAGTAAGCGAAATCCGAGATTTGGGCGTGCTTATTGATAGTAGTCTGAAGTTCG
This sequence comes from Plutella xylostella, assembly GCF_932276165.1. Classification (NCBI taxonomy): domain Eukaryota; kingdom Metazoa; phylum Arthropoda; class Insecta; order Lepidoptera; family Plutellidae; genus Plutella; species Plutella xylostella. The sequence goes on along the minus strand of NC_063987.1, from coordinate 9,910,376 downwards.
ATTCGCATATCAATGCGGTGGTTAATAAAGCGGCAAAAATGCTTGGCTTTATCAGGAGAAACACGAAAAAATTCAAATCGCCTACGTGTAAGATCTTACTCTACAACTCTTTGGTACGCAGTCAACTCGAATATGCGTCTACTGCTTGGAGCCCCTTTTATAGTAATCAATCCCAAAGGATTGAAGGTATTCAAAGGGCGTTCACCCGGTCATTAGCGTTCTCTGCCCCAAATATATCACATAGGAGTCCGTACAATGTTCGCTTGCAGTTTTTTAAAATGTGTACCTTGCGGGATCGAAGAATAATTCAGGATGTCTGCCTATTGCACAAAATTCTTAACCATAACATAGACTCGGTCTCGAATCTTACACCCATATCGTTAAATGTACCCTCGCGTTACCCTAGGTATCCTATAAATAAAATATTGGACCTTCCTTTTTGTAAAACGAATACGGGTATGACCTCTCCTGTTTGTAGAATGTGTAGAGAGTACAACAGCTTGAATACACAAGTGAATGGTCTCGACATCTTCCACGACAGCCTTAACTGTTTCAAAACCAAACTACTACAATTCTTTTCAAAATAAAAATAAAAGTTAAATCTTATTTATTGGGTTCATACCTACATCTCTGTTCTACTTTTTTGCTCACATTGTTATGTTAGATTAATGTATTAATATTAATGTTTTACTGTTACCTTTCACATTTTTAGGTTAATCTTTAGTTTAGGTTAGTCTTTAGTTTAGATTAAGTACTTAACTTATCGTGTTGTAGTATCGTTTAAGAATGATGTGGATACCTATAATGAGGCATACATATCAGTATTTTATAATAAGAAATACCTTTGTATTGTTCTATATGTATGCTGTTGGTGTTCCTTAATAAATAAATAAATAAATAAATATATGCATACGTGTACGAGCTTTAAAGAAAAGTTTCACAGAAAATAAACCGCAACCCAACACATGAGGACCCAAAAATAAACCAATTTAGGTCTCCGGCGCAAGAAGCTTTACAAAAACGTCACGAGCCCGATCCATTCCTTCCAGCATTCCCTTACAAGAAAGGAAATCAATAGGAAATAAAGGTCTCTCTAAAGTGGTATTTGAGTAGGTAACTGCGGCGCAAAGGGCACTGGCTGACCCCTGGGAGCCTGAAGGTCTGGAACTAAATGCCAGCTCTTTGTCCCTAGACTATAAATATAAAACACTGCTGTACTAAAATTTGCATAAAGGATCGCGCTCTACATTTTGTACCTAGCGACGCCCTGGTGCGCTGTGGCAACCCTAGTAAAAATTAGGTAATTGTGTACTTCTGTAAAATGTAGGCATATTTTCTGATCTTACAAAATTCCGCATGGATCTTTTTGAAATAAAGTACCTACCGATTAATGAGTTTCAAAAAGAGTTCTTCAAAGTTGGTCCGTTTTATGTTTATTTTTCTAGAGTGGTTAACAGGATAATTTTACATTACCTACCAATAATTTTATAGCACCTCACAGAGATCGTAACAATGTTCAATTTACCTCAGAAAGGTTTTCATCGATGTCATTTAGTAGCGGGCTGGTGGCGCAAATAATTGAATAGATGTCGCTACTTTTTTGCTTTGCGATTTTGGACAAACTTTATTTGCACCATTTCTTTAGAATATTTGAGAATCCACAGCCTGATTTTGTGCAGGTCCTTCAATCGGCAAACTTGTTGAATGGAAGAATTCAATTTACTTCCTGACTCGAGTCTAGACATTTAGTAAATATCAGTTTTGAGAAGAAGCTGTTAGAGCTTGGGCAATTCTTGGGAGAGGTCTGAGTTTAGCAATCATCAGACGATGATTCATATAGTAACAATTGCAATATAATATGTATTTCAAGATTCATCATTTATAACGTCAACACACAAGTAAATACATCCGCCATTTGAAATCGACCCCACGATTTATCAATTTCTTTTCATGAATGCTATTTTTTTACCCTGAATATCCTTCCTGAATCCTGGAGGAAAAAAGGAAAGGTTTTTCAGTAGAATGTGCGCCGTCAATGACCTCCAAGGGACCCGAAGTCTTTCCTTTTGTAGAAAAAATTGGAATTCCCACATGAGGAATATCGGTTACACATATAACAACGAAAATGGTAGAAATGATCTTAACAAATCACATCGATCTGTATTATGAGTAGAAGCGAAATTAGAAGGCTTCTATTTGCGCGTCATGTAAGCACACACAAAATTACTCTCTTCACAATCACTTAGCAAAGTCTCTGATCAGATCTCTCTCATCAAATCCGATCTCACCTCTCTCTCTCTCTCATCAGATCCGCACTAACCTCTCTCTCTCTTTCTCTCATCATCAAATCCACAGTAATCCACACTGACCTCTCTCTCTCTCGTCCTCAGATCCGCACTGACATCCCTCTCTCTCTCGTCATCACATCCACACTGACCTTTTTCTCTCTCGCCATAACATCCGCACTGACCTTTCTCTCTCATGAGACGCGCACTGACTTCTCTCTCTCTCTCTCTCTCTCTCGTCATCACATCCGCACTAACCTCTCTCTCTCTCTCTCTCGTCATCACATCCGCACTAACCTCTCTCTCTCTCTCTCTCGTCATCACATCCGCACTAACCTCTCTCTCTCTCTCGTCACCAGATCCGCGACTGGCTGTCGGCGGAGCAGGAGATGTTGCGCGCGCAGCCCGTGGCCGTCGGCGACTACGACGAGATCATGCAGCACCTCGACAAGCAGAAGGTAAGTGTGTTACTGCACCTCCTGCATTTGTTTTACCCATTGAGTGCCAATGGTACCACGTGTCACATACGAAATATTGCGTAGTCGGCATTGAATGTGTTAAGGCTCGTACACAAAACTGTAAATCGAATAACGACGTCACACTTTCTCCTATTTACCAAAATATCATGGTGTAACATTTATGGAGGTGGTAAGTAGGGAACGGCTCTTTTTTATTCTAACTCTATGTTTTTATGTTCTTTTTGACCTCACGTGATGTTAAGGGCAACGATGGTGTGAAGATGTAAACATTTCTGCATCACGGCAGAGCTTGGAACACCGGAACTATTTACCTATATTTGCTTAGAATTCTAATTATTTTACAAGTTTTAAAGGAATCTCAAAGGAATTTTCACGAAAAATTAAGACTTCAAAAGCGAAGTTAGAAGTTGTTTAACATTGTACCTTGTGCTGTTGACGCTATTGTTGGAAGTCGCTTTGTGCAGGAGATAATAGGGTATGACCGGGCGGCCAGTAGTGAGGTCGGTTCTCATTGTGAAGGACAACTTGTATAGAAAATTTCGTTAAATATTACTGTTATTTACTTTGAGAAGTGGTCATTAGTTGATTCAAAGTTTTCAACTTATTGCCAAAACTTTTATAAATACATAATAAGATTTTAAACACTCATGCCTGAAATCTCTTAAGATAAGAATGTACCTATTTTTTTTATGAAGTATGTTCCCAAACAGATTTGAAGTTGTCTTTTACTATAGAAATTTAAGATTCTTACAAGTTTTAACATCATCATCATCATTAGCCAATAATCATCCACTGCTGGACATAGGCCTCTCCCAAGGAGCGCCACAACACTCGGTCCTCGGCCTTCCTCATCCACCCACTACCCGCCACCCGCCTAAGGTCGTCATTCCAGCGGGCAGGAGGTCGTCCCACGCTGCGTTTGCCTGATCGTGGTCTCCACTCGAGAACTCGTCTACCCCAACGATTATCGGTTCTTCGGCAGATATGACCAGCCCACTGCCACTTCAGCTTGCATATTTTGACAGCTATGTCGGTAACCTTAGCCCTCTGACGGATAACCTCATTTCTGATACGATCCATCAGAGAAACCCCAAGCATAGCTCTCTCCATAGCACGCTGAGCGACTTTAAATCGGTGGACTAGTCCTACCGTCAGTGTTCACTCATTCTCTTCATCACTGGCAGGACGCACTGGTTCTTTCTTTGAGAAACAGCCCCAGAGGAAGTGGACATGGGCAAGCCCCGATGGTAGGACAAAAAACGAAATCGACTTCATTATGACTGACAAGCGGCACATATTCAGAGATATCTCAGTGATCAATAGGTTTAAAACTGGCAGTGATCACCGACTTCTCCGAGGTACTCTGAATATTAACTTCAAGCTGGAGAGGAGACGTCTGGTGAAGTCGACCCTTCGTCCCACACTGCACCAAATTAGAGCTGGCAACACCAGCTTCCAGAGAGAACTACAGAGCCGATTCGAATCGCTGGAAACCACTACTGATATTGACGCGGATACAATCCAAATTGTGAAGGCTCTTCGTGAGGTGGGCCACAGACATTTTAGCATGAGAAGCAAAAGCAAGGAGTCTAAACTTTCAAGCGAGACACTCGAGCTTATGAGGCAGAGATGCGAATTTCCGTCGGCAGGTGACACTTCGTCAGAACTACGGGTACTCAACAAGCGTATAAAGAAGCTGATACGAAGAGATTTCCGTCGCTCCAACACACGCTTTATAGAAGCAGAAATTGAGCAAAATCGGGGGTCAAAAGTCTTCGTTCAGCAACTTGGGAGAAGCCACTTGACGAAGTTCAGGTCTGCAGATGGTAATATCGTTGCCTCTAAGCCGGAGGTTCTTGCCGAAATCGAAGGTTTTTACGGACAACTTTATGCTTCACACGCGCAGAAGTCTGTGGCTCAGCTCACCGATTCCAGAGCGCCACTAATACGCCACTACACTGATGACATCCCTGACGTCGACATAGGCGAGATTAGGATAGCCGGATTTAGGATAGATGCATGAGCAGCTTAAAAACAACAAGGCTCCGGGTGAAGACGGAATTACTACAGAGCTTCTGAAAGCTGGAGGTATTGCAATCCTCGAAAAGCTCCAGAGGCTCTTCAATTCGGTTCTTCACAATGGCATTACACCGGAGGCATGGTCTGAGAGCGTCGTGGTATTTTTCTTTAAGAAGGGTGACAAAACCCTTCTGAAGAACTATAGACCGATCTCGCTTTTAAGCCATGTATACAAGCTGTTCTCAAGGGTTATCACGAACCGTCTTGCCCAAAAGTTAGACGAGTTTCAGCCCCCAGAGCAGGCTGGGTTTCGAAAGGGCTTTAGTACAATAGACCACATCCACACAGTAAGGCAGATTATACAGAAGACCGAAGAGTATAATCAGCCTCTGTGTCTAGCCTTTGTGGACTATGAAAAAGCCTTCGACTCCATCGAGACCTGGGCAGTTTTGGAATCCTTGCAGAGATGCCAAATCGATTGGCGCTATATCGAGGTGTTGAGATGTCTGTACAATGCCGCTACTATGACTGTCCAAGTACAGGACCACAAGACAAGACCTATCCAACTGCAACGTGGAGTGAGACAGGGGGATGTGATATCTCCGAAACTGTTCACCAATGCATTGGAAGATGTCTTTAAGACGTTGGACTGGAAAGGACGTGGCATATGTATAAATGGCGAGTACATGTCACACCTCCGCTTCGCGGACGACATCGTTATTATGGCAGAATCTCTGCAGGAACTCAGCTGGATGCTAAGTGGCCTAAATGCTGCTTCCCGACGTGTAGGCCTCGGTATGAACTTGGACAAGACGAAAGTCATGTACAATGCTCACATCAAACCGGAGCCGGTCGCCGTTGGTGAGGCAACAATCGAAGTTGTGCAAGAATATATCTACCTCGGGCAGACTATTCGGCTAGACAGAAGCAACTTCGACAAGGAGGCTGCAAGGCGCATCCAACTGGGTTGGGCTGCATTCGGGAAACTTCGTCGCATATTCTCCTCGGCCATTCCTCAGAGCCTGAAGACAAAAGTCTTCAACCAGTGCGTTCAAGTTTTAACAGCTTATTTACAATTCAAGATTCCACAACTTTTGTGTAGTTTAATAGTTACTCAGCATGCACCATAGCCTACTAAAATATGGCTGATGTCGCCAGCAGCGGTAGACAATGTTGTATGAAACAATTCGACCGCATTCCATGAAGCATACATTGCCCGACCCATTGTGTCGTGATTTCGAGCCCAACGAGGATTGGGAGAACTGAACAAAGTGAATTTCCATTACATGTTAAAAAATGTGTGGGGCTTTTGGTCTACTGTAACATATTGTGTCAATTGAAATCATTCGTTAGTTGGGTAACCAATCTTATCGGATATAAATGCTATGGAACGTTTTATTGTATTGTAATATACGTGTGTAGGCTTGCATTATAACTGAATAGGTTTTAATGGTAACTGATACTAATTTTACATGCAAAAAAATAATTTTGATTAATATATAAACTCAAAAAATATTCACAAATGTGACGACAGACTTCACGCAGTTCGGATATAATATTCATAGACAATCAATTATGAAATAATGGAAACCTAAGACGGTTAATTAATTACATTTATGGCAACATTGGGAAATTTATTCAGGTTTCGAGCGAGATGTTTCAGGATATTGGAGCTATTGAAGGCTTTCAGGGCTTTGTCTCATGGCATATATTTACTGTAGGTATTAGATACATATGAGACGGTGTAGGCACATGCAGAAGTCATGGTTCAGATTACACAATGGGCTCGTGTATTGTGCGATACGAGTATTGCATAGCTCGTATTGACTTCGAAGCTTTAGGGACTGTAGTGGTTAGTGCAACCTGTGCGACGTAATAACTAGGATTTATGTTATCATTTTTTATTTTATTATACTGTGTGTTCCACGTTAGGACATATCTGACACAACTAGTTTAACAAAACTTTTTTTCTTCGACTTTTACTATACTTCGGATGTGCAATATAGCGTAGGACACCCTGCGTGTTTAATTGGAAAACGTAAATGAGTTTTCTTCCTTTCTGTGTTTGCTACCATTATACGCATAGCGTTTATCTAATAATAACATAATAACTAATTCATAGCTACCCTCTGACCGTTTACGAAAATAGGATGAAAAACTAACTATAGCTTTCCCTTCATCGCATTGCGTTGCCATTTTCCCATGGAAACATAGCATCATCCCACATATTAAAACAAACTTCACTACCCCCTACGTATGAACACGGTTGATAACAAATGCTCTGTCAATAGTTTCACAATGAGTACCTGCTTCGGTTTTCAGACCACATTCAGGTGAAATAAGGCAATCTATATCGGTTCCAGCGCTCGCAGTAACAATATTTCCACCTGCGCCTGTAAACCCCTTTAGCGATAAAGTAACTGCGCCGACTGAATACAGATGGCGCGGTCGGCGCGCTGTACTCTGACCAACAGTTTTATATCGCCACGGTGGCGTTGGTCGGCGATAATTGTTGAGAGTTTTTTTGTGTGAGTTTTTCTTTATAACTGTTACTTCAATTTGTAGGTCTTCATAAAATAATAGTACAATACCTACATTTAATTTTATGTTCACACTCAATTAATAGTAAAAACTTAATTAACTTTATACGTAGGTACAGATGGCGGTCTAATCGATCGATAAAAAACTTTATACGTAGGTACAGATGGCGGTCTAATCGATCGATAAAAGCAATCTCTTCCAGACAACATTTTGATGGATGGAAATAGTTAAAGTAGCCCCCTGGGCATTTGGTTCATAAATTAAGTTTTAAAGTGACTTTAATATTCAATTCCAAAAGTAAAAAAAAAAGTATGCGGTCTATACCACATCGAAGATCCTAAGTTAATTCAGGATCGTACAGTCAGCTGCATAAGTACCTAGTTATACACTTTTGTCCCTTATCAATCTGAAACCGTCAATCAATTCATTGAAACATTGACAGTTCGTCAGTTTGACAAGGTACAGAAGTGTATAGCTACTTATGCAGCTGACGGTACATGAGACTGGCGGAAAAAAATGCTTTTTCTAGTCATCTAACCTGACCTAAGACCATTGATCTCTTTATGTAACATCGTAAAATTACATGCACTATTTTTTTGTTTAATTAATAATTTTAGTGCTCACGGAACGGTGTTTTTTATTATGTTTATTTTTTATTGGACTCTGAAGGAAATTTAGATTTTTAGGGAATGTGCACATTGCATAAAAGTTATTTTCGAGTGAGTCAGATGCAAGAACTAGTAATTTACTTATAGTGCCTTACTGCGAGCTTTCATTATATTTAACACACTGCAAAAAACCACCAAGCTAAATTCAATCGCTATAGCAACTGTATACGAGAACTTTCTAAAAAAAACACAGAAAGGAAGTTCATAAATTTCACCATCGTAAAGAAAACTTTGTCAGACTATATTACGAGCCACGCTGCTATTGTGAATGTGAAGGCCAACAGAAGAAAGTTAGCAACGCATTTTCCTTCTCACTTCGGTAATGTAACTCACTAATAGGCAAAGCTATGTATAGGTAGAAATATACAAATATATCCTTGTTCTTTTAATAAGAATAATTTTTGGTGAAGTCTATAGTTTGTTACCAGATAACTGTATGTTCATGCTGTTCGTAGTTATTGTCAGGTTTATGTTAGTTCTATGTAGGGAACATTATCTACTGCCATATTTTAGATATCAATGGATTGAAAATAGAACTACAAACTACTCCAGTACTTACCTAATTTACTTATCAAAATGTACACGATTGCCACGGGAAAGTCACAAATACCTACTTTAAATAATATAATAAACGTAATGATTAAAAAAAACATGTCTTTATGGAAATCTTGCATAAAATTTGCCCAAAACAACTATTAAGCTACACCTTCCCCAATTCAAACACAATTTGTCTTGCAGTATAAACAGGGTCCCATCAATCTTAATGAGTACCTCCGGTCTAGACGTAAACATGTCTAAATGACGAAACTTGTGCGGATACGGAGCCGTATAGCCCACAACTCCCCATATTATAACCCTTTGCTACGTTAATAGGGTTGGCACTTTGTAAACTAAATGTACTTATGCTATTTAAATTAAATAACATAGGTACCTACTTATGAAAATAAAATATGCAAACAGAGACGACCGAATGGCGTAGTGGTTAGTGACCTGACTACTGAGCCGATGGTCCCGGGTTCGATTCCCGGCTGGGGCAGATATTTGTTTAAACACAGATACTTGTTCTCGGGTCTTGGATGTGCCCGTAAAATGGCAATAGGCCCGCCCCCTATTACATTGGGACTAACATAACACTCTGGCGAAAAGTGGGTGCAGCAATGCACCTCTGCCTACCCCGCAAGGGAGTACATTAGTACAAGGCGTGAGTGAGTGTTTTTTTTTTTTTTTTTTATATGCAAACAGTTTTGAAGCAAAATATAAAACTGAACTTTTTATACTAAGTTCAATTTTTTCAGATAAGTTGTTTAGAATGACCCCCTGAGTCACCCACTTTTGGATTACTTACTATAGGTACCACTTTTGCACACCCTGTAGATATAAGATAGACGGCTTCAGAGTCACTTAGTGATTAAGATCGGATGCCGAGGAAAGAGTTAGGTTGCTCCCTAATATCCACCAGTTTATTATTATTGGCCGATTGATGATACTAGCTTATATTTAACGTAAACTTTACAAGTACAGTTTAACTATGATATTATAGTCGTTACTGTCTTAAATATGATGAATAAAATTAGCAAGGATTGAAGTATTGTGGCAACCCTATGCATTGTTCAAAACCAATGTCCCAGAAGAGCTTTATTCATAAACAAAGGATTACAATGAACGCACCGCTACCGAAGCTAAGTTTACCTTAATACCCATTCAATTAAGTCTATAATCGAGTTGCTACATATTCTTGGAAGTTTGGTACTTTAGCACCTTAACAAAGGTATTGAATTAAGTGAAGCTCCAGAGATTTCGCATGATAGGTGATCGGTACGTACTAAAGTTACAATAATCTTAAACGAGATATGATTATGTGTACGCTATATATGGTTGTCTGGCAATGGTTGTCTGGAAGGGATCGCTTTTAGCAATAAGACCGCCATTTGTGCATATCTGTTATTTAAGTTAAATTTTAGTATTTTTATGGTTTGCAAATAAAGTTTATTGTATTGTATACCTATATGCTTGCATTTAGGTATCGACTGATTATTAATGAACTAGCTGTTCCCGCGCGCTTCCCTTCGCCTTAAAAAGTTTTCCCGTGGAAATTCCGGGATAAAAAGTAGCCTATGTTCTTTCCCAGGGTCTAGACCGTTATGTATACCAAATTTCATTCAAACCCGTTCAGTAGTTTTGGCGTGAAAGAGTAACAGACAGACAGACAGACAGACTGACACAGTTACTTTCGCATTTATAATATTAGTTAGGATTTTCGATCAATGTGCATATTCGCATAAACATTTGATCGTTATGTCAGTATACCTTAGTAATTAACGAAATGAAAGTGTACCTATCGATAGGTTGGATTTAAATTCCAAGATAAAGACATCCGCCAGGGTGAAACAGTTGTGATGAAATTGAAACTCCTCCATTAATGATTTTTTTTTCTGGAGTGGATTAATTATTTTTATTTTAATACTTGTCCTCCTATTACTACAATAATTTTACTGTTTATCAACAACAAAAACAAAAAGCTTACTTTCCACGCGTGTATCGCCTTCAGTGTCTCGTACCTGACTGCCTGAATGGGGGGCGATATCACAACATGGTCGGGAATGGATGGGAGCAACGCGCATGCGCGGGGTTGGGGGAGGCGCTAGTGATGGGCTGTAGTCGATCATCAATTTATTTTATTGCAAAAGGGTTTTGAGACAGTATTCCTTATAATCTTGGGTCGGCTTTGTGCGGAATCTCACTTCATTTTACCCTATCCTCTATCATATACTCGTTCAATCCACACTATCTCTTATTTTCTTTCACGCAATCGAGCAACGTCTTTCTTGGTCTTCATCTTCAACTCTTGCACTACAGCTACCTCATAATCATAAAATTATTCTCTTCCATCTAAAGGTTGTATGGTAGAGATTGCTATAAGCAGTAAGAATACTGCCTTATTGTGCTGTTTTGCTTATAGTTTTTAATGTTTTGTACCTAAGTCAAAGTCAAAGTCAAAATTTTTTATTCATCGTACAAATATAAAATTTTCTGATGAACGTCAATTTTTACAAATTACTCTCCGTTTGGATAAGGGTGGCTCTTTCTGTCTAAGGAGAAGAACGGAGGCAAGAAACTCCTGAGCCATCTTTTCAAAAAAAGACTTAAAACTGGTTGGTATACAATACATATAAGCTTAATAATTATTATTATAATAATATGAGCAGAGCTAACTACTTATCACAGCCATGCATTAACGTCCTCTAAGTAATCATCAATTTTATAATAAGCTTTTTTACTGAGTTTCTCTTTAATGTAACACTTAAACTTATTCTCTGGCATTTGAGCAACTTCTGCTGGAAGCTTATTATAAAATCTAATACAGTACCCTAAAAACGATTTATTAACTTTCGCCAGACGCATCGCTGGAAAAGCCAGCTTATGCTTGTTCCTGGTATTAATGTCATGATTACTGCCAATTGTATCAAAAGTTGAAATTGTATTATTAAATTAATCCTATTGTATTAAATCTCGTTAAAAAAATCTCGTCGTAAAGATTTATTGAAGTGGTATGAAACGTTTTATCTCTGGCAAATACTCTGCTGATACCTACATGCAAATGACGGAAAATTTAAGATTTTAATTAATCGCACTCCTATCAAAAGTGATCAAATTTTTATAAACATAATCGAATGCCATTCAATTATAAATGCGTGTTTACTATGTTTGAAAAATATATATTTGATTGTGTTTGACACTGAAAGTGTGAAAATTTTATAGTTCTAAGTTGTCAATAGGTCTCGAATATCTTCATGAAAAAGGCCATCCTTATTTATAATACGGCATAGCCATAAAAAATCATACTAACCAAAGTTTTTATACAGTGGTAACTTTTTTATCGATATCTTACAATTAGCGATAACTCTGTATCGACATAATGCCCATCATTATACTATTTGGGGGGGGAGGGGGTGGGTGGTTGCCTAGCAACGCCGCCGGTAGCCGGCAAGCGCCGACCACGTGTGTAGGGCCGGTTGACTTCATTCTACCCGCGGGTGTCGCGGGGAACGGACGCGTAGGGAGGCGATTTTCGTCTAGATTTTCTAAACTTATGTTTTTTATGTTTACTGTTAAAAAATAGAACGATGTTCAATGTAGTCGTAGATAATTTAACGGGTTGTTGCTGAGCGTTTTGTAAAAAATATGTACTTTGCATGATTTGGTGTTTTAGGTCAGTATTTTTTCATCCCATGGTAGATTGAAGATTTCAGAATTTGATTAAATAATAATATAATGAGTAATTAGGTATCTAAATTAATACTTTCGATTAAAGATTACACTGCACAGAATTTCAACTCGGTTATCCAAAACATTCCCCGACTAGATCCTCCGACCCTCCGGGATCCATCACAAAGTCCTCGGCCCAATAGAATAAACTAACCATCCGGGCCGAGGACTTTGTGATGGATCCCGGAGGGTCGGAGGATCTAGTCGGGGAATGTTTTGGATAACCGAGTTGAAATTCTGTGCAGTGTAATCTTTAATCGAAAGTATTAATTTAGATACCTAATTACTCATTATATTATTATTTAATCAAATTCTGAAATCTTCAATCTACCATGGGATGAAAAAATACTGACCTAAAACACCAAATCATGCAAAGTACATATTTTTTACAAAACGCTCAGCAACAACCCGTTAAATTATCTACGACTACATTGAACATCGTTCTATTTTTTAACAGTAAAAATAAAAAACATAAGTTTAGACCCCTAGACCCTTAACTGAATTATTTATTCCTCGCTGACAAATTATTAAAACAAAACCGCGTCCGCCGACGGGAAAACGCCTTAAGAATTGGCAAGTTCCTTCCACCTGTATGCCTCCCACCAGTGTATCCTGAGCCCCGGTGGCTGGTACAGTTGCTCCTATCGGCTATGTAAGGGTCCTGTGTCGCGGGGTGGGGTAGGTCACGGTACAGTGGCGGCCGCTGACGGCAGATCGATACAGGGTGGTCCCAGCCGCACTGAGACACTCCACTCTTTACTGATTTAATCTCATCGCAGATTTTTATGCCTCCTGTGTATTCATTTAGTCAAACGCATAATTTTGGTTGACAAGGTGGTTTCAAATGAATTTCTGTTGTTATGTTCATTTTGTTATGATTAATTTATACGTCAATGCATTTTAAGCATGCAAATCACAGAATGATTATTGTTTTCTTGTGCTTTATGTTTCGTGTTGTATATACCTACGAGGTATATCATCGTACATGTTTATGTTGCATCCGTCTAAATACAAGAGTGACATCCGCACTATAAAAGCAATGTAACATTTTATGATTGCAATTTGCCGGCTGGCCGAGTGTGTCCCGCGCTAACCGAGTTATCTGCCGACGTATTGCGAAATAAAATATGGAGCCAGATTCATGAAAAAGCTCTTTTCAGAGGCATTAAGTGATTAACATAGTGCTGGATGATTTAAACATGTATTTGGTCACGAGAATACAAAACGGATAATTTCTGTTTTAATCGCGACCGGCGGTTGGCTGACCAGTTGACCACATCTGTCGATAAATGATCAATGAGTGGAAAATGTAAATTTAAATAAAGAACTTCACAATCGTATCTCCTCGGTTACTATAAATTGCATTTTTTTATACTTATTCTAATGTTTTCAAATACAAAGTACCTACCTAAAACGAGCAATTAACAGTACCTACTTACGTGGTAAAACCTCGGTTATTTCACAATGTGAGTGTTCAGTGAATATGTGAATCTGTGCGGAGCTGGGGGTCACTCTATATAACCAAAAAAGGAGTTTCGGTCGGTTACTGCGCAAGTAACGACTCTGTCTCGTTGTATTAAGCGTGCCTTTTGTTTGTCAATTCTCGTTCGCAAGTTTTTTGTCAGTGTAGAGTAACCCCCCGTGTACGAGTCCACCGTTAGTTCCGTCGTCTGCGTTTGCCGCTTTGCTAACTAAAAGTTAGATGTAGTTCAGAATATTGTACACATACTTCCGTGTAGTATAGCGTATTCCGTATAGTAGGACTAACACTACTCTACTACATCCTGAATCCCAGCCATGACAATTTATTCCTGTGAGAATTTTTCAGAACTTTATAAATGTGTAAGTATATTATAGGTTTTTGAACAGTATTTTACGAATTATGTATACCTATTTGAGACATGACTAACTTTGATAACGTCATAAGTACCTAATATTTTAGATTATGCCGACTCATGTTATCCCGATCTTACCGAAGAGCAACTTAACAAACTTGAGCGCCTCCAGAATGTCTGTATACGGTTTATATTTGGTTTACGCAAGTATGACCATGTTTCAGAGTATCGCGCTAAGCTCAAGTGGCTCCCCATTCGCCTTCGCCGGAATACTCACATTCTTTCACTTCTTTACTCAATACTGTTTAACCCAGCGTACCCCGATTATCTCAAAGAGCGATTTCACTTTCGACATGAATCCCACAGCCGGGGATTGCGTTCTTCAGAGAACCTACGGCTGAATATTCCACCTCATACCACAAAATTCTTTAGTGACTCTTTCACTATACAAGCAATCACCCTATGGAACGATCTCCCACTTAGTATACGGAAAGCACCGTCATTGGCCTCATTCAAAAGGATGTTAAAAGACCATTTCCTCGGCTCTTGATTGAAGATCACTATATCCTCTTTAATATGCTTATTATTGTATATAAGTAACGTGGTATGTATTTTATTATATATTAATATATATTATATATTACGTATATAAATTATATATGTAAATATATTGTAGGTAGTATGTATTGGTATATTAAATATCTATGGTATATTCTTTATTCCTAGTACACTTTACCCTTCTTTACATCTAAATATCCTTCCACCCAAAGGTTGTCTGGAAGAAATCGCTTTAAGCGATAAGACCGCCATTTGTACATATGTGTTAGATTAAGTTTTGTATTGTTGTCCATATTTTTGTGTGCAAATAAAGAATATCTTATCTTATCTTATCTTATCTTATCTTATTTTAAAATCAGGCAGTGAACTATACCTACAGACTTAGTAAATGACAAACTATGCAAGATAAAACAACTATGAAGGTATTATCCAAGTTGGGAATGTCAGGATTCTGTTGAGCATTTAACAAACCGTCAGCCGCCGGAGTCTGGGGCATGTCTCCTCCAACTTGGCTCTTGGCTCCTCCATCAAATATTCATAATTATGCTGCTCCGCCCAAATTTCCATTTCCGTTTGTTTTTTCTTGCTATAAAACTGTACCTTTTGTAGCCCTGTTTTCTAAGAAATATGACTGTTAGAAGATTAGAATTCCCATGTTAGAGATTTTATCTGATAAGGTAATGTTGTAGCAAGAGGACAATAACAGTTTTCCATTGACGATGCAATTATGAGATAAGGCAGCCGTCACAACTCGGGTTGATCAGCCCAATGTCCTAGAATCAATCCCGGCCGGGAAGAGTAGATGTTTGCTTTAGATTATAAATAAAGCTCCCGCCTCACATAAGCTTTTTAATCGCGTGTGTGTGTCTGGTGCTTTACCCAGCTTGCTGTCGAGCCTGTGAAACATTTAAAAAGGATATATTTTTAATTATTGGTACAAAATCCTGTACACATATTTGTATTCCCAATAGCCTCCGAATACTTTCTATACTTAATAAATATGATATTGGTAAAATTCCAGTCAACAAAGTGTGTGAAATACTTTTATATGTATGTATATGTGTGTATATGTGTGTGAAGCTCGCGAACAAAATTTTCGTGGAATTTAATAATAATGTCGGCATATGGCGGCTGGTACTCCTGCAGGGCTAGCACGAGGGCAAGACCAGCACATCAAGACGTGATAAAAGTTTTGCATCGTGCTCACTCACATCGCACGGCCTCGAGAGCAAGCGCGACGTAGAACTTTTGTCATGTCATGACGTGCGATTCTTGCGCCCCGTGCTAGGCTAGCTGGCTGCTACGGCGTACTTGTCGATTCTAGTCGCCTGCTCGCGTCTGCTACTCGGTCCCAAAATGGCCCGCTTTATGGCGAAACTATTTTACTTCTGCTATTCATCGTACGCGATAAATTAGAATGTTACCAGATTACAGTGTTAATGGTAGTTTTTATGTATTTATAGCTTTTATAAATAACTGATCATTGATTGTTTGGACTAGAAAATATTCAGAAATTTATTAAATTTAGAATGTGTAGTGTAAAAGTAAGTAAAAGGTAAAGATAAGTAAAGGTAAGCGTAAGAGTCGTTGAATTGAGCTCAATCTTTGGATTCCATTCTGTTTTCTATTTGGTTAATTTTCACACAAGTTTATGGCGTATTTCGATGCTTGAAATACTTACATTTATATAAGTAGGGAAGTTGACAAATGCCGGTGATAATCCTAACACGATCAGCTACTTACAGCAACACCCAGCACTACAATGGTCGTTACCCGAGTGGAACTTATGCCGCTTAAGAAAGGAATTTATTTATTATTGTACTTACATAAAACACAGTATAAATTCATCACAAATGAAAGCAGTAAAAGCATACAAGGGCGGGTTTATTTCCAAGAAGCAATTCCTTCCAGCCAACCTTTGTTGGTGAATGAAAGAGTTACATTATTAGCGAATGGCCCATCCTTGCACCACGGTGACAAACCTCGGCTACTGTTCTAGAATGAAATAACGTTTTAATTAACAATACAGTCCCTTAATAAACAAAAGGGGCTTAAAGTTGGATCTAGGCAAATAAATAGCCATTATTTGTAGCTCTGAAGGAAGCCTGAAGGTTATAAATAAAAGTCTTAGTGAAAATCCTCGGGATAGCGAAAGCTCTTTGTCGCCAAAAAATATATTATTACCTTAGTATCTTTTGTGTTTGGCATCAAAAACTTTCCTAATAAAATAAAATGGTTTTATTCACTTTTAATTCAATATTATAAGTATATGCCATAAATAATTTAATATCTGTTTATTCTCTAAAATCATTTTGAAAAGACAATGTATATTAGTGACGTGGGTTCGACTGTACAAAGCTCGGGTCACTGGTTCGTGACAAGAAAAGGGTTACCAGGGTATCACACCTTCACCACATAGCCTTGTACTTCACTGATAAGTGTCATATAATTTTGCACCTGTCTCTTGGAATAGTGTTCCGTAAATAACTCTCAGAGAAACGTACCTACTTAATTCTAATTGTATCTTAACTTTGTATTTTCTTCTAAGAACCATCGTTGAAAGTACCTAACCATATTATTTGTCAGATACATTTATACATTTAGGTATCTAGTTAAATAACGATGACAATATTCCAAATCGATCTTTTATATCAAAATATGATGTAAACATATTGGCCATCCATCTAGTTGGATCCTCCAAATGTAGTTATCCTCCACGCGGCACCGCGAATGGAAAATGGTAATATTTCACATGCGGCCGAGCGACGGCTCGACCGAGTAGGTGAATGCATCATGTGAATGAAGTACTTTGCAGTTTGAAATGTTATTTCAATTTTAGAGTTTTCATCCGTAGCACGCAATGCATTAAATTGAAAGCTATTGGAACATATACATAATCTCAAATGAAATCCTCAAACCCTCTTACCGTATCTTGAAATAAATGAAATGAAATCGTTTATTTTTTCGACGTAGAATATTAGAATTACTTGTCAAAAGTCATAATTGTCAAAAAAAGACGACCAAATGGCGTAGTGGTTAGTGACCCTGACTACCGAGCCGATGGTCCCGGGTTCGATTCCCGGCTGGGGCAGATATTTGTTTAAATACAGATATTTGTTCTCGGGTCTTGGATGTGCCCGTAAAATGGCAATAGGCCCGCCCCCTATTACATTGGGACTAACATACACTCTGGCGAAAAGTGGGTGCAGCAATGCACCTCTGCCTACCCCGCAAGGGAGTACATTAGTACAAGGCGTGAGTGCGTGTGTGTTCATAATCTACCTGAGCACCTAAATTGTGTAGTTTTCATACATTGCCCAGTCATTATAAACAATCTACCTTTCATGTACCAGTTTTGCGGTAATTCTGCAGTAAAGATTGGTACATAGACTGAGTTATTATTCAAGACCCAATCACGTTCTCGATTCACGACTTCATTCTTAACTGAATTTCATACCATAACAACAACATAAAGTCATCTCGAAAGGTATTTTTTTTATGCATTAAAAAATTAACTAGCTAACCTGCTCCAGAAATTTAGGCGCGTAGTTTACACCAAGTTGATGCCTTTGCCGCCTATGTGATTCTGATGCTAGGACCCCACTAACGGTAAATTCCACGCTGTAATTGATGATATTAAACAGTGAAAAATATAGGTACCTACCTTAAATCATTTGTTTGGTGATCAAATTACACCTAAGATTAGCGTCCATTACCGCGGTAATTATTGGCATTTCCCGTTAGTATGGAACCATTATGAGTCACAAACCCAGCTACATACCGTCTCCTCCGCAGGGCGTGCATATCTCTGCCACTCAATTATTCATTTTAAATACAGCTAAATACAATCTATTGTCCCCCCAGGGCGTGCTGCGCGAGCTGGAGCAGAAGAAGCCACAGCTGGACGAGCTGCTGCACACGGCCGAGAGCCTCAAGGGCACCGAGAACAGGCAGCAGCTGCATGGGAAAGGTACGTCGCAGTAGCATTACCAGTTTCAGAAGTCAGTTAACCACCAGTTTATCTTTAAAGAAAGAGACAATCTATATGATGAAGCTGTTGCGAGAGCCAGCAAGACACTGGTATCACCCGTAGGAATATTACCCGTAGCAGATTTTGTACCTGGGGGTCTCTATGACGAAAAACGAAGTTCGAGCGCTGCTGTGCGAGCCATGACTGTATCTTGTTGTATTAAAGACTCCATCTCGTTGTATTAAACGTAGGTTAGTTTTCCGTCAGTATAGAGCGACCCTCCTGTCCCGTAACATTACTGTACCACCCGTAGAAAGCTATAAGTACCTGCGGTTGTCCGAAGCTTAGATTCTAATGTCACAAACACAGTCCATTATGCAACCATAAAACTGGATTATTTCCCACGAAGCTCACAGAAACGTTTTTTTAAAGCGCGACGCTTCGCCGTTTTATATAGCCGTTCAATATGGTCTAGTCCAAAAGTTATCGGTCTAGTATTTGATACCTACATATCTAATGCTTTATTTATTTTATGCAATTAAATAGCTTTTGTTGTCACTTAATGCTATGATTAAGTCACAATTAAGTATATATTGTTATATTGTCATTTGTTAGGGTAGGTTTTATACCTACTTATTCTTATCGTGTATAAGTTCCTGTTTTTTTATTATATACCTACCTATCTTAAAAATGTGCATTTACTAATATGTTACATAACTTGTTTTATAGTTTTTTATCTCACAGCTGATGTTACTTAATTAATCCCACATTTATTCATATGTTTCAATAGATTGTAAGTCTTGTAAACGTTATTATCTTAAGATTGTTTAGCCTAGGATTAATGTACACTGGGTTGTTAAATAATTGTGTAAGTTTATGAAAATAAAGACCTTTTAAAACAAACAAACAAATATGGTCTAGCAGTATAGATAAAAAAAGTTACAGACGAATATATATAAACTAAGTAAATTGAACGGTTGATGTAAATTACAGCTGTCGTTCTGTTCTGTTTATATAAATGAACAATAAAATAAAAACAAATAAAGAACGAATTGTTCGATTTAAAAGATTAATAGCTTAACGATCCTTCTTACTGTTCGAAGCTAAAATAATCCATATCCATTTACAACAAGGACTAAAATTAAGCTAAAGCTCTCATCCACGGGAAATTCCTTAAGACGATTTAGACATCTTTTCTTTTCCTTCAATTCGATGCTATACGTTTTAATTGCATTCGATAATCCGCTATAATCCTTTCATTAAGCTATTAAGTACTTAGTTCGTATAAACTAAGTATTTTAATAAGAGATTAATTAGCTACTGAACCATTTCCCTTTCATAATGTGTTGCTTCTTATTTTTGTTTGCGTTAAATTGAAAAAAACTTTTCTTTGCCTTCTATACACCCTCTTGCTTAACAATGGCATTCAAAATTAAACCTTCATCAGCACAAGTTATGGTTATTTTTATGTTATCTGAAAACGTAAGAAGAGCACACATGAATTTATCCTTTATTTAAAACCGTTAAGGTTGCAAATAGAGTCAACTAGGTTCTTAACTTGAGCTCTTCAAAACGTTTGAATTATAAATGCATTTTTCCAAGAAGAAAATATCTGATAGATGAAGTCATGGGATTATAAAATGGGTTGGTTTAATTTGCGGCATAAACATTCCTTGTGGTAAGAGACGTTGATAAGTTTAAAACGATGTCGTGACTTGGTCGTGACATTTTTACCTGTCACTTCGAAACAATAATTACCTACTTAATAAAGTTAGCTGTAGTAGCTGCATTTTTTTAAATATTATGATTAACACATTGTCAAATATTTAAGTTAGCAAAATTGTCACTTAGCTTTTTTAGCATTAATATCTTTAACACACTTTAAAATTATCATTCATTATATTATAATTTTATATAAGTACCTAATACAAAACAATAGTACTAATAAGATTTAACTGGAGTTGAAGATGTTTTATTGAATACCCATTGTGCGCTCAAATTCAGTGTAAACTACTCAGCCGTGATCAAACTATTCCAAAGCGATTTGAGAATCGGATAAGATGAAACGACATTATTATTGTATTAGACCTGAGTGGATCTAATCCAATCTCGTTAAACACTTGATTCGATTTCCAGGACAAACGTATCATTAGTAATTTCTCTATCGGGGCAGGCAGCCGGGGACCTGGTTTAGTTACATAATTACTAATAGGCTCGGTTTTTTGATCCGTGGTTAACTTTAACCATTAGTCAAGTCACGTGTCAAGCATAACGGCTGCATACGAATTTTGGTGGTTTTTCAACTTGTTTTGAACAATGTCTTTGTAGTGATTAGTTATCTTGGAAAGGGACGATTTTGCAGTCCTAGTTTCGTCAGAAAATATAAAATATTTATCTATTGAATATTAGCTACAAGCAGGTTTGACTGGTACAGTAACATTTACGAAGAATTGTAGGTACGAGTAGCTTATTTCTTTAATACGTGAAATTCCCAAACAAAACAATATATACGCATTCGTTTTTTTTAAATGCTATGATGATGGTGCTATAATTGGAAATCAACCGATAATAATTGAATGGGTTTCGTTCGTCGATCAGAACTAGGGGGTTTACCTTAGCTAGATAAATAATGAACGAATGAGAGCCGTCCTGCCATTGCAACTCTTAGTACAACGAGATAGAGCTTTGCTTGGCGCCGCGCAGAGTGACCCTCGACCGACCCGCGGACCTCGAGTAAACACTTCGGTTAACAAACTTGACTCAACTATTCTTCTTTTAATTCTGTTTCAGAAGAGATATCTTCTTTCGTTCTTCCTTTTATAATTATTTCATCGTCATTATGTGAGTTTCCACGAATTCAGGCCCATAAAATTTACATAAGAATGAAATGTTTTCGAAGCGAGCTGCCTTTATTATTAAATGATACTGTTATAGAAATACTGATATTAGAAAATGGTACTGTTGCGGACAGGTATTATTTAATTGTGTTATTGTAACAATCTGAGATAAAGTGACTTATTTAGGTATCTATAATAATTATTTCATGAAATTGTTTGCACGACTCTCCGTGAATCATCGTCACCAATACTATGATAACACAGATAAGTTGTACTTATAATTCGACAATGTGATGTTCAGATACTTTATAGATTGCAGGTTTCAATTATGCTCTATCTGTGAATCCTACCTACCACGTTATCCCATTTTGTCACTAGGTGTGAATTTTATGTATTTTGAAGTAAGAGAGAAACTAACATGTACAGAAGGAATCATTATCACACCCATCTGTTAATGATTGAGGGTAAAAAATACACAGTTATGTTAAATTTACACAGTGCATCGTAGCCTCTGCTACGGCGCTACGGCGTAGCTCGTAGCAAGAGTCTCGTAGCGCGCCGTAGCAACAGTCGGCACTCTGTCATAGTGATGTCAAATGGCGGTCAACTCGTTTTCTGAGTCTAATGCATAATGATAGTATTCATTTAGATCCAAGATCGCTTTAACTCACGAGTTCCAGTGACAATAGCACCAATTTATTCCTAAAAGGAACAGGCTAGCATACGCCCTATAATTTTTGGAGTACAACTTTTTCAGTTCTCGCCAGTGTACTCAGGGTTTTTATCAGTATATTTATACACAATACATATTCCTGCATTATATTTTTATTAGATGCTTACTATTACCACTAAACAAAGCATGACGAACACTACGTCGAGACGATAGTAGAAACAGTTTCGTTAGATTGTAGTGTTCTCGTATATTCGAGTGGCACATCACTACAAGAGTGGTCGTGTCAATATTAGCCGCCGCTTCCACTAACCATTCAACTATGGACGTTTGTTTGACAACACACACACACACACACACGCAGACACACACACACACACACACACACACACACAAGACTAACTTCCATAAACTCGACGGTCAAGTGGAGACTAAACGCAGACATCTCAAATGAAAATGTTTCGTTTAGCTTTCAGGTTACTTTGTACATTTACATTATGTTCAGGTACTATTAACGGATGCTATGCTTTTTCAGCTAAATAGTCAATTTTACATATTTTATCTATCGATAGATTAATTAAAAACTCCATAGAAATGGCTGGGCGTTTTGTCGTGAGCGCAACTAAGATATTGCTTCAGCTTTTTGGTTTTTGTCACACCGAGACAAGAAATAATGGAAAAATTTATTATCCTAAAACCATTTTTAACTTTTAATGAAGTCCTACCTTGTCTTTCTATGAGTCGAAATAAAAGCGTGGAACGAAACGGAAAATTAAAGTCGAGTGGCTTTTTAATGAATGCTCTTTATAACTCAGGTAATAAAGTTTAGTTGAGTGCCTGGAACTACTAGGCTGTGTAAGTACTAGTGGCTTCCTGTGGCTTCGGGTGCGTATATTTTCATAAGATGCTTTTCAGTGAGTTTTCCTGCCGGATCTCTCTCTAAGCTTCAAAAGATCGCTTTATGACGTAAACGACATATAAACATAAATTATGGTTGTTTTTTATGACAATGGAAGTAGAAAAAATAATATGTTACGACGTGTTTATGCTTTGTTTTTAATACATATTATTTTACATAAAATAAAAATGCATTACGATTTAAGGTTTCTATAACCTTTGAGAGTTTAATTTTTTCTTTATTTTGAAAAGAACCGTGTTTGTTCACGATTTCCAAAAATGACTTAAATATACAGCCACTGACATACACATTAACACAGTGCCATAAGTAATACATAGTGAGTGAGGTTGAACCTCTCAGTTCCGTCCGGACCTACTGCTGTGTCATTTTTAATTAGGTTCAGCCGAGTGTCTGTCTGTTTGCGATCCCCACTCACTTTAATTATATATATACCTGTATATAATATACAGAGGTCGTTTGTGCGTCATCGTAGAAGGCGTAATTTCGTGAAATATGGACGCTTCGCCTTAATTAAATACGGGTGGAATTTTGTTGAAGGAATATGTGAGTCTTCACAGATAATTAAACCACTGTGCAGGTGTAACTTTACTTTATTATGTATCAGTGAAATTGTGTCTTTATACTCATTTACGGTTATTAAACATAAATATATTCTTAAGGCTCTTGTTAGGCTATGGAATAGTTTTAAAATCATATTTAGGGCTTGTCTCACAATGGGTACCTGTGGGACAAAATACATAGTGTAACTAACTAAAACATAATTGCAGAGAGTGACAGCATGTCTTTACAACAAACAGAAGTAATACTGATACCATTACCCTTAATATATAAAAAAACTGCGATACGACTCGCAACCGTATGTATTTAATATAATGATGTATTTGTATACTATATAAACACTGAATTATCTTATTATATACTATATTAGTCTTGCGGCAGTTGCTAGAAGTGCCTCATCGTTAAAAGCTCAGAACAATGTTTAACTACATCTAATTAGTACTCTCCGTACTCACACTGCCCTCGTTATAATGCCTTCTTGTTATTATTCCGATGCTTCATGTTTATGGAGCTTAAACTTCGCGAACAATTTGTTTTAACTGCGTAATTAATTAATATTTTGTCTAAGTAAGTTATACTGGGAACTACTTTTTAGTTACGACACTAATTTGAAGTCAGAAAACTTATTTATAAAGTATAAATTTAAACATACTTACCACTAATTGCATGGCAATATTATTTGCTAAGTGTGCTAGATATGGAATATCTATACGTATCTATAGACTATACATTTTCCGTCTTTTTAAGTTTTTTCGAGACTGAAGAAAATTTTTAACTTTACACCAGAATTCCATTCTGAAATGTATAGGCTAAATAATTTACAGTAAAAAATACAAAGTAGGTAGGCTTTATTTTAATTCCAGAACAGTTTGTTAATAAGTGTACGTCTTACCACAAACATTGTGCTTTTATAAATTATAAAAAGCTCTTGAAATTAAAGCACCCGCCCTCGCAGCGAGGCGCGGTGAAATATGAAGCTCCTCGTTTAAAATGCACTTTTTTACCAGCACCTGGCCAAGTGTGAGGATTTAAACCTAATTATGTAGGTATACGTGATAAATATACTTAGTTGCCTGTGACAAAGAGGAAGAAAGTGGAGTAAAAAGTTATTACAAACAATTATTAGACTTCCACTTATAACACACGATTTTTTATATATAGCATCACACATTACATCAACAAACAAAATATTGACGCGTGCCCTCAGTAAACAAGACCTTAATCCTATAATCCGGCAACAAACCCACCCACCGAGCCGCCGCTGACCTGTCGACGCAGATCGCAGCCTTCGAGACTCGACAAATCAACGGAAAGAAAAACATTAGCGTACATCAAACGCGCCCAAGAAACCTGATCGTTAACCCATTTTGTCCCGGACCTGTGGAGGGCGGCGGCGGGGGTGGGGCGAGCCGGCGGGGCGCGGGGCGGGCGGGGCCCGGCAGTCGCCGCCCGCCCGCGCGCCCGCCCGCCCGTCAGCGGAGCCCGCGATGTCTGACCCACTCTCACGAGGCCTCGAAACATACATATCAGAGCTTTTGCTGTAAATTAGTGTTATAGTGCTAGTATTTAAGGTGATTTTGAATTATTTCGTGAGTGATGCTGGTGTAAAACTGGTGGAGGCAAAATTATCATAAAAACATGTTTTTCAAGTTATATTTTTCGGTAGAGATTTTCCTGGATTGATTGAGGGTAATTGTAGCTGATGCGTATCACCTAATATGTGGTTGATGAATATTTAACGAGCAAACGGTTCGGTTTAACAAAGAAGCTGTCGTAAACTCGTAACTTTCGCTTGGCACGCCACGCGCCACGCCGGTCCGCTGTGGCCGCCACACACACTACTAATAATCAACACGTTCCGAATATAATGGAAAGGAAATCCATATTCCCGTTTGCGCTCCAGACACAACAAACCGTAACTCAGTTGCTGAATGCCGGTGTTATGTACCTACCTACATACATACCTAGGTATATAATATACACTATGAACTAATCGAGTTCTGCAACATAGTGTTTCAATGAAATCTCTCACTTCACGAGCACTGCTTCTAGTATATTCTAGCAGAGGTGCCTCAATGCTCGCAATGTTTTCATATTTATTCGGTAGATATGTGTATATGGTAAATGGTTTATTTGTGGTTAAATGTTCCACCTGTTAGTCTGTTTATGAAACGTCGAGGAAGCAGTTCCTTCGCATTCGTTTGATGTTTATTTTCTGTAAACATTTCAATTACAAAACAATATAAAGTACAAAAGTGTAGTCTTCATCAAACCTAGTAAGTTTTTGATATTTTAACTAAGAAATTTAGTCTCGTACCGATCATTACTTAAATCTAAACATTTCTTTTTTAATTTATGATTTGTTACAAGAACCTATAGTTAGCTTACATTTATGTTTTTTTTCATGTTTTCACATAGATGAATATTATTTCAAGTACTTATGTTTAAAAATGGCATTTATCTGTATTTAATCAAAGTACTTATAACATTGTGATCCAATTTTTTGTCGATCCCCATGCATTATTTATTTAACATTGTGACCCATCCATTCTTGACTAATGAGTAGTCCTACTAAGAAATCGAACTTAATTGCGCCATTAGAATCCGAATGCTGAAATAGGCACATAAATTTGAATTATTTGATATCAGAGATTTTGTATTTTTTTATAAATATAATACTTTTTGAAGGTCAGCGAAGGCACTGAAGCCCTTAGAACCTAGACGGTGTGCCCGCAGACCTAAATAACTCGAGCTTGACATAAACCGAACAAACGGAAGCCATCATGCAATCGGGACTATTAATACAACGAGATGGAGTCGTCTTTACCGAATTAGTCCTTCAAAATTTATTTTTTCTTAAGCGACACTAACCCCCTGCTACGTCGCTACGAGTGCTACGAGCGGGCCCGCTACGCCGCGCTACGAGCGGCTACGAGCGGCTACGCGGCACATAGTAATGTGATACTGGGACTCTAATGCGATCGATCCCTTCTTCTCCGCGAGGACGATTCATGTTTTATGCAGGACTTAGTGATCATTGCGATGTGTTCCAGACATTTTGTACATCTTCGGTTTCTTTATCCCGACGTGGTCGGCAAATAAGTGAAATTTGAAAGAAACCGTCATCTTTCAATAGTCGATTAAAGATATGTGGCTCCAGACAGAATTCGCATAAACGCAGGAAACTTATGTCAACCCTCTATTTCGCCTAGGTTGTAAAATAAACAAAAAACTCCTAACTTTTTGGAGCCTACTCTTTATAGTTCTGCAAAAGAGCTAGCATCAGAGCAATCACTAACAACTAAATCTGTTGAGTACAATAAAGAAGTCTACGTGAACGTGGTCTACAGAAGGCAGTGGTTCAACTCTACATGTTTATGGTCCTGTATTCAGGAAAGGGTCGTGGAATTGGCCGTTGAGGCCGTAACTTCAAGTGGTCTTACACATTTTAAATACATTTATTCACTTCCATACAAAACACTGCTCTTACACTGTAAGATTTGTAGGTTGTGGCATTGATTTTCTGAAAATCCTTAATTGAAAAAAAAACTTTGGGTTAAGATGATTAGGACCTCCGACTTCTTGAATGAGGGAAATAGGCAACAGTCGTCACGTTACCGCGGCTCTCTTTATTATAATAAATATTGTTAAACACTCGCAACGTTCATTGGAAATGGAACTATTCAAGTTTGTGAATTCGTGCATAGTGTTCTTCTATTGTCCCTATTTAATCATCAACGACCAGGCTTTGTTAATAGGTTTCACACCAAATATCGTACATTTGAAAATTCGTGGAGCCGAATTTATGCAAATATCAATTAAATGGTTCGCCGAGAACGCGGGGCGAACGAACTACTCAAATTAATTAAAAATCAAACGAACTTACCTTACGTGAAGTTTGATGTTAATTATGTGAACTGCATCGTCCGAGAGATTACATAACATGTAGTAGTACGTCTAGTGCTTACCATTGCCACGATATTCATAGACAAAAAAGAAAAAAACTAAATCTTGTCTATGCCCTAGTCGACCGACACTAGCGCCCCCTTCCGGAAATACTTCAATAAGTTTAGAGTCCTTTATTTATTTCACTATTTAGGGAGTATCCTGGTTTACCTATCTATACCTAGGATACGTGGGCTTCTAGGGTGGGTTGTAATCTCTCGGACGATGCAGTTCACATAATTAACATCAAACTTCACGTAAGGTAAGTTCGTTTGATTTTTAATTATGTTTCATGCATCGTCCTTCGAGATTACATAACATGTAGGATGTTTAGAGTTACGTGAAATAAATAAAACCAATAAGATTATCATATATGAGATCTTTAATTTGTACCTCTTATTAAAAAATACAAATATAATCCTTGTGTTAAATCTCTAACAAACATACCCTTATAACATTACATATATTTTTACCCTCTTCGGATTTAACATAAAAGTAAGAAAGCCTGGTATAATACTTATGTTATATCTCTTCTACTTTCAGAAATTATAATATAAAACATACTTATGAACACACTGTTCTAGCAAATAGATTACTATAATTATTCAAAAATACAAGTAATAAAACATGGTATATAATACTTATGTTGTATCTTTAACAAACCTACTTTTATAAATTATAACATAAAAAACATACTTTTATGGAACATACTTATGAACACACTGTTCTAGCAAATAGATTACTATCATTATTTAAGTCTACAACATTTCTGTTATAAAATCTAGCGAACACTTGTGAAGATTGACTCCATCCGGCAGTCTTCCGGATCAGGTCAATGTTTAATCCTAACCTCTTAGCCTTAGATGTAGATGCATGTCTGGTACTATGTGAAGTAAATATACTAACATCTATGCCAGCATTCTGTAATGATAACTTAATCCATCTACTAAGCGTCTGGGTGCCTACCACAGAATGAGGTTTCCTGAAACTTAAAAACAACCTTTCTTCTTCTGACCTTAAATTTTTAGTCTTTGACATATAACATATTAAAGTTTTTGCAGGACATATCTCAGGTTTTTCTACAAAGAAAGGCAGAGTTAAGAGTGGTTGCTGACTATTTGGTCTAGATGTTTTAATTAAGTCTGGAACCTTTATTAATATTTTATCACTTAAAATTTTAATATTTGTACATTTAATCAAACTGAACGTCTGTACTCTGTGTGCCGTTACTAGAGCAAGTAATGTGATGAGTTTCTTAGAAAGTATCTCAAGAGTTAACTTATCATTTGGATATAAGCTACTGAGATAGTCTAATACTGGGTTTGGGTCCCAAGTTAGATCGTACTTTGGGAGAGGGGGTCTGCTTCTGAAAACTCCTTTGAAAAAACGTTTTAAATCTAAGTTATTTCCAATGTCAGAACCCACCAGAAAAGATATAGCTGAGCGGTATGTATTTAGCGAACTATAATTACAGCCTTGTTGATATAGCTTAGTAAGAAATGCAATAACGTTAGCTATAGATGGCTGATAACAATCAAAATTGCAAGATTTACAAAAAATGAACCATTCCCTTATACAATGACTATACTGTTTATGAGTGTTCTCCGAAAGAGAAGAATATAGGATGTCAAGTGCATCAGAGGGAAATCCCCTCCTCACAAACGCCTCCCTGATAATACACCTGCAATCAGGGACAGGCTCCTGTGGAGTTGATGTTGAAGGCTGGAATGAGACAATAGGAGTTTGTTATTTGGTTTGAATGTTACTGTATCAGATACAAGCAGTTCTTTAAACAAGGGATACCAAGGCTGATTAGGCCAGTTAGGTACAACCACAATGCCCTCTGCCTGGTCATTAACGATTTTTCTTAATGTTTTTAATATTACAGAGAATGGAGGAAAGGCATAAAAATATTCATCTGCCCAACTGATTGTGAATGCATCTATAGCTAAAGCATAGGGGTCGCTATGCCATGAAATATACCTACTGCACTTTGAATTTATTCTATTTGCAAAAAGGTCAATGACTGGAGTGCCAAATCTCCGCTTTATTTTGCTGAAGGCATAATCTGCCAGCTCCCATTCAATATCGGTAGAGACTTTTCTAGATTCAGCATCAGCAATATAGTTTTCTTGCGAAGCAATGTATGATGCGAATACAAAAATACGTCGTTTTTCACACCAAGCCCAGATTTTTTGTGCAATATGGTTTAGATGTGGAAACTGGACACCACCCATTCTGTTGATATATGAGATTGCTGTTGTGTTATCGATGCGTAAAAGTACTTCACAATTTTGTATGTGCTTAGCAAATATCTTTAACCCAAAGTAAGCTGCTTTTAACTCTAAGAAATTGATATGATTATCTAGTTCCTGTTCCGTCCATCTTCCGCTAGCTCTATCGTTACCACAGGCTGCGCCCCAACCCGTTCTAGAAGAATCACTAAATATTTCTAATATAAAGTTATTCCCTCTTATAGGATGAGTTGCAGTGTCAATATTATGCAACCACCAGTAAAGGTCACCCTGAATAGATCTAGGAATATTTAACTTACTGCTATAGTTATCATTCTTCAGTAAGGCTAAATATTTAATTCTTTCGAAGTGTTTTGTGTGGGCCCAACCATAGGAAACTGCAGGACAAGCTGAAGTAATAAGACCAAGGAACCGTGCAAATTCTCGGATTGTACAATGTGAAGTATGAATCATTTTTATTATTTTTGCTTTTATCTTTAATCTCTTTTCTAAGGGTAACTCTACCCTCATTGATTGAGAGTCAATACAAAATCCTAAAAATTTACAGTATGTGCTTGGAGTTAGGTTACTTTTCTGATAGTTAATTATAAACCCTAATGACTGTAAAAGAGACTTAGTTATGTTAAGGTTCGTAAGGCAGTCTTCATATGTGTTGCCTATAAGACACAAATCATCGATATAAATAACAGACATTAAACCAAGCAAACGCAGGTATTTCATCACTGGTTTCAAAAGTTTAGTGAAGATGTATGGAGCAACATTAAGACCAAACGGCAAGACTAAAAACTCATACAAATTAGATTTCCAATTAAACCTTAAGTACTTGCGGTCCTGTGCGGCTATAGGCAGCAAAAAATAAGCGTCCTTTAAGTCTAATGTACACATGAAACAATTAGGATTTACTAATTTGATAACAGTCCTCAAATCTTCTAATTTAAAATGTTTGGTTTCAATAAATTTGTTAAGCCCCTTTAAGTTTAAGATGAACCTCTTTTCACCGTTGGACTTATCAACTAAAAACGTTGGGGATACATATTGATTGGGTGAAGGAGAACAAATCTGCACAGCACCCTTTCCAATAAGAGACTGTATCTCAGTGTCCATGTAAACTTCATCTGATATGGAAACAATGTTGGCTTTAGAACATGATTGCTGGTGAACCGAGCATGTAAAAGGTATATGTACACCTTGTATCCAAGATAGAATAACAGGATCATTTGTAATGTTGCACCAATCTTTATAAAAGAAACGTAGTCTGCCCCCAATTACCTGTGGGTTTAGTATCTCTGTCGTGTCCGGTTGAAATGATTGCCTCGTCTCGGTGGTCCCTGCTTGAAGTTGAAACTCTGAGGCCTGTACTGCTGGTTGAACTGGTTCTGCCTGCCCACACTCGGCTTCATTTGTGGCCGTGGTGAAGCTTGAGGTGGGCCTCTGAAGTTTCCCGGCCGCTGAGGTAAAGAAATGGTCCGTGCAGGAGCAGGTCGTTGCTGATAAGCCTTCATCTCGGAAGCTGACTTGCCTAAAATACACAATAAAATATATATAAATACCTTATACATAAACAGTAGTACCCAATGTGTATAAATAATAGAAGTGTTGACAAGTTTTACCTAAGTTCCTATAATTTTTCCATCTCTCGCTAAGGTTTTCACCAAAAAGGTATTCATCCCGTGGGGCATCTTTCAACCCCTCCTTTGTGATTTTATTTAACCCATTCGTTATTAACCTCTGTCTTGATACCGTCTGTTGATGATGGAGGTCACAGAGTAGTCTGCCCGCATCACTCAGTTTTTCTATCATTGTTGGATTCTTGTCCTTCAAGGCTAGGCCCAGGGCCTGTCCCACGGCAGTTAGGGCAATACCCAACTGCTGCTGGTTGGCAGCTAGAATTCTGTCTCTCTTAAGTGCTGGATCGTTCACGGCGATCTTGACTTCTTCATTTAAGATGGGTGCCGCAAGAGCCTTGCAATTGTCCGGCAACAAATATTTTTCTTTAATTTCTTTCTTTAGGGTTTTTAAACCATGCGTGAGGGTGTCATTCCACCGGTTACATAGTTGGAGGTGTAGGTCCTCCCCACGCCTCATATTTGAGGGGTCCTCCCCCAACAGATTGCAGAAATCATTGTGAGGATGGTCCTCTGTAACAAAAAAGGACAGTATTTAAAAAAAAAAAATAATATGTTTTTAGTGTTATTGCGTCTGAAAGAGCATTTACACCTGAATCCTCGCAAATAGGCTTGATCAGTAGGTGAGCCTTCAAGACTGCACTTGAACTGTCGCCTTAACTGATTAGGACAGTATTTAAAAAACTATGTTTTTAGTGTTATTGCGTCTTAAAGAGCATTTACACCTGAATCCTCGCAAATAGGCTCTATCAGTAGGTGAGCCTTCAAGACTGCACTTGAACTGTCGCCTTAACTGATTAGTAGGCGAGTCTTTCAGACTCACTTGAACTATCATTAAATTCATAACATAATAGCATGTTATGCGAGTAAATTAATATTTTTTCATAACCTCAAACTGAGCGCCACATGTGCGAGCATTTAGGAAAAATGAATGTATATTCCCCCTTCATGCTTGGGATTATGCAATCAATCACTGATATCAATATTTAAATAGTACCTGGGGATACGATGTCTTCATTTTCTTGTCCTTTATCATTTATTTCGTCCTCCGACGACGAGTCAAGGACGGGAAAAAACCGGCGTCGATTTTTTGGAATGGGATCTTCCTCGCTTGAAGGTGAATCAGAGCTGGGTAGTCTGCGCCTCTTCAGCCTCTCCGATCTTCTTCCCGGCATTGCTTATCACCTCTATAATTATTTTTTTGCAGGAGTGAAAATTGAGCGTGTGCAATGGCGTCGCACGAAAACGTAAATTGAAGTATTTCCGGAAGGGGGCGCTAGTGTCGGTCGACTAGGGCATAGACAAGATTTAGTTTTTTTCTTTTTTGTCTATGAATATCGTGGCAATGGTAAGCACTAGACGTACTACTACATGTTATGTAATCTCGAAGGACGATGCATGAAACATAATGAATAAGTAACGCTCACTGCTGAAGTGTGAAATGTATTCCGCGAAATACATTAAAATGTACCGTGTTTCTGGACGTTAAATATTCAGCATTCGGGACCACTCACTCATTGCACAGTGATGACCAGTGACACCACCACTCTATTTTACGTCGAATGCATTTAGATCGATATTTATATGATGTTAGATATCTGATGGACCAAATATCTGTTTGAGTACAAATATGTTTTCGTTATTTTTTTTCTTACTGCCAGTTTCTATAACTCTATCTACCGATGACTGGTAGTTACATACTTTCATACAATTTTGACAGGTTGTAACTTTTGATGTGTCAATACAGTATGAAAGTAACTACCAGTCATCTGTAGATAGAGTTATTGAAACTGTCAGTCAATGAAGGCCACAATGTTAATATAGAGGTTGTTTGTGGCAATAAGATAATTTATGATAATGTGGTTTGAAATTTTGACATAAAATTGTATTGTATAGAAATGAACGAAGCGCTTAGGATACAGTGATAGTTCCTTGTCACATTACCATACGCTCACACATCTACATTCAGATTATCCCGCAACCCCATCACCGCCACAATACTTATTCATATTAGGTACGAAATGCTTATTAGCTATGAAACGTATTGCTTAAAAACGTATAACACCGGGCTATAGTACTCTGCCATGGTGTAATCTTTATTTTATGACAAAACAGAGGGCTGTATTAGAATCATAAAATTGTGTGTGTACGAGCTTTGATTTGTACAGCTTCCTACAAAACGGTCTTGATTTTTGTTCATTTCGTGCTACACGTCGCGTCGTTACTAAATGCAAAACAAACTTTTATTATTAACATGAAATACCTAAAAACATAATACTCGTGATTAGATAAATATGTAGGATATTGGTATATTATTTTGTTACCATTTAGAAAGAAGACATAAAGCTAAACCTTGAACTGAAAGAACACATAATAATTATGAAAGTGAACGAATTCGTGGAAATACGAGCAATTCAATTAATACAGATTGTTATAATTACCATAACACAACGACTTAACAAAATCGTTTCTATTAATGACGGAAAGCTACTGAAATGTCAATAAAATATGGCCTTTACGAGCCATTACATTACTAACCAGATTGTGTAACAAACAAGACATTGAGAGAGAGAGACACACACTGTGTCGTTCGATGTCATTATTTTGATGAGTCGTAAACCCTGAAGACATCTTCATTTCGACGAATTTTGAATAATCCCTCGGTTCTGTTTAATTTTATTAGCATTTCAGCTCCTTTAAGCGTCTACTGATGTTACTTTAAAAAGTAACAGTTTATTTTACAGAGATTACAATTCGTTACGAAATGTATGCTCTCAATCATGCAGCCAACAAAAAGCAAATACTTTTTTCATCGTAATAAAAATAGGGGATTTCGGAAAACAAAAGTAAATATTTGCTTTTTCTAGTATCCACCTATTCATCAAATAAGTAATTATTCGACAGAAAGGATCGACAAATCGACACAGAAAATATACCGAATCTAATATTTATAAAGGTTTTTTTCATAAATATTTTTGTAAGATATTTCGATAGCCGAGGAAACAGATGTAACTCATAAATGATTTATTATTGGAAACGTTTTCCCACAGAATACCGAAACATATTTCTTATCTTTACAAGCCATTTAGTTATAGCTAGTTGTAGTAGAAAATTATTCAAGTATCGTTAATATTAGTAGATTGATATCTTTTATTCATCCACTTGTGATTATGTGCTTCGATTATATACGATTACAAAAAAATCATAGCTGAATGAAAATTCACTGCTGCACATAAAAAGTAGTTATCCTTCCTACGGATCTAAATTTCATTGTCGAGTTATACAATATTTTATTTTCAAAATCTTTAGATAGAAACAATAATAAACAAAGAAACGCTTATAACTTTCACTCCACTGTAAGCAAAGTCCCGCATCTCACTGAACAAACACAAAAGTATCCATTATTTAATAAAGCTATTGTAGCTCTCCGGTACTTCGATATTCTTTCAACAGTCGAACAACAACTAACAAATCGAGAAACTTGGTCCAACTTGATGGATGCCTGATGCTAGCTACTCTCCAACTCTTCACATTATATGATAGATAGGTACTTATACAGATGGACGAATTGCTTGATATTTACAACTAACTTTTCCCTCCAACTTCAATCTGCCATGAAAGGTTTTAACATAGGAATTCCTTGATAAACGGTAATCTATGCATACTTGTCTTAGTTACTTGTCTAACTTAACACATCGGCATATCCGGCCAAAATAAGCTGTACTTTTTGACATAAAATTAGGATGGTTCTACCTTTTTTGGCATAAGATTTTTTTGCCTAATCTCGTATTGCATAGTAACGTTTGGTCAAAGTCTCGTTACGCCGAAAATCGTATGGCATAAATCTCGTTTAGTAAAAAGTTATTTCGCATAACATTGTTTAGCCTAATAATGGTATGGCCAAATCTTGAATAGCCTAATAATGTATGGCATAGGTTTATACAAAGTAATAATATTCGTTTGGCTTTAACTTTGACGGAGCGTCTCCCTACATAGCGCAAACTGGTGCCTTGTATTGTTTCCGCTGTTTGGAAAACGCTCCGCTCCGCTTCGCTGCGCTCCGCTTTGGTTTTGATGAACATGTGCACCTAACACGCTCCTCCTCGCTTTGCTCGTCGTCGCACCTATTTTTAGGTTTCGATCTCATGGGGTTTGTAATAATTATATTGGTCGTTAACTTTCGATTTTTTGATCATACAATATCGTGATTTTCGGGATGTAGGAGAAAAATACCACAATTTGTACATTAACTACATACTTAATATATTATTTATTAAGATAACATTAGGAGAAACAAGATTATACATAGGTATAGACGAACATAAATTTGAGCAAACGAAACTTAGGTGTTTAAAGATTGTGCCTAAAGAGTTTTAGACGAAATGAGCCTTATGCCACATAAGTCTTGGCAAAGTGATGGTTCGGCCAAAAAAGTTTAGACCATACGAGTTATGCGAAATGAGTTTTGGTCAATAAAGATTATGCCAGATGAGCGGAACCCAATTAGGATACATCTCAAACATGACTACAGTGTACTATTTTACTGTGAAATCCGGCCAATCAACAAACAACAACAAACCCCTCCCATTATACTTAAAGTTGCCTAGACAAATTGCCCGACAAATATTAAATAGCACGCCATTAATTCTGCTGTTTAAGTATCGATACGCCGATCATTCACGTTCAAATGATATTGATTCATTTCAGCTCCAAGCGCGGTTATGTTGAAAATACATTATTTAGAAGAGTACCTATTCATAGGTGATTTTTTTATCATGATGACAGTTGTAAACGCATGTTTGATACGTTTTTATCTCCATGTGAAAATCGTGTTTTTTATTGGTTCATATATTGGGCGGTGGTAGCTCAGTCGGTTAAGTGCCCGCTTCTCAATCAAGAGATGCGGGTTCGAATCCCTGCGCTGACATGTACCTATGAGTTCTTTTAACTTAAGTACAATATATACCATCGCTCTTACGGTGAAGGAAAACATCGTGAGGAAACCAGCATATGTGAACCCACCAACCCGCAGTGGACCAGCGTGGTGGGAAATGGTCCAAGCTTAGGAAGGCAGTTTAGACCTTGGGATATGCACAAAGGTTCCACTCGAGTGAGCCAGGTGTAGGTACTTACACCCCCACAGAGAATAGAATTGGTTCATATAATTTGTTATTAGTCATAATACTCCGTAACCTTCATTTCTAAAGGTCAGTGAGCTAATGAAGTCAATCAATTCTGTAATCACGGCATGTGCGTATTATTACTGAGGTGATGAAAAACATCCAATTATGCCCCCCATTACTATAACGTTTCAGGAATAAGCGAATTCAGGAGTAAGCAATATCACTAAACCCTCGCAAAAGGAACCTTATTTCGTATATGTTAATGGTTATTTTGGGGTTGTTGCTGAGAAACAATCCGGTAGTGAGGTAGAAATATCGGATAATATCGGATATTGGCGTCGCTCCAGCGTCGTGATGAAATAAATATTACACAGCGATGTACCGGGCTGTGATTGCAGCTGCTGACTACCTGGCTACGCCACGCACTGGGTCAAGTTTGAAACTTAACTTTATAGTTTTATTGTGTACAGAGTGTTGCAAAAGCGGTAGGTATTAGGAAGATGAAAGAGCGACTCAGGCGGTCATTCTCAAAAACTTTTGCGGGAAAGAACTTCCTGTCCATAGAAAAATCGTTGATCACGTAACATTTTACTATGCGAAGTAAAAAGTTTTTTCTCGACTGTCCAGTAGTTGTAGAACCCTTTTTTAACCCTTAACCGGGGGTAGCTAATTTTGTATTTGTTTTATTACCATAACATTTTTAATTAAAGGTTTAAATTACCGCCTGAATTACCCCCTTTCG
The DNA here is from genome assembly GCF_932276165.1 of Plutella xylostella. Classification (NCBI taxonomy): domain Eukaryota; kingdom Metazoa; phylum Arthropoda; class Insecta; order Lepidoptera; family Plutellidae; genus Plutella; species Plutella xylostella. The sequence continues at coordinate 9,873,081 of NC_063987.1, read as the reverse complement.
TTTACCACTTTCGCAACATGTTGTAGAAACTATGATCACAAACCAAACAAAATAGAGCAGTATTCCAAGTAATACACATTAGTCTAGTTAGAACTGGCTTCCGAAAACTTTGTGCTCGCGACCCCTCTCGCCCAATAAGTAGAAGACTCCAGCAAATGGCCCGAGTGCCCGATGTATCATCAAGGTACCCTCGACTGGGTAGGTAGGGGGGGGGGGAGATAGATAATACGAGAGTATTCATTATTCATAGCTTAAATCTATTTTAGGGGAAGGCAGTATGGGATGTTTGTTATGTGAGTGTGGGAATCGCTTCTGTTGTATTTAGACTGGCGAAATTACCTACTTACTAACAAAATCATTGGTGATGCACTGACAACAGTAACTGTGTACATAGTTTCTTACACTAGTACCTAACTAGGATTCCGTAATATGGGAATAGTAAACATAATTAATTAATTATATCCCCCACTTACATGTTATTAAAAAGTTGTTAGTAAGTATATAATGTATTATTTTGCAATAACTTAAATACATTTTGAGAAATCTTGCGATGTGTTTGTCGAGCAAGTTACTATCGAGTTACCGGCACAACACGAGGAACAAATAACATGAACTCTAAACAAACGTAATAAAATATAATGTTTTTAGAGAGGAGCTTCCTCCGAAGATATTTCTCAAGAACTTGACAATTCCAGTAAACTAGATTACAGACGAGGGTGACAGACTTTCTGTCACAAGCTATAATGCACTCTTTTACCCAGGACTTTAAATCCCAAATTCCTTGATACATTTCATAGTCAAAAATCATTTGATTTGCAACGTTCAGATGTAAGTAATAAGATTGAATATGGGCTACACAGTGTCAGGGAAACTTTTGTAATCCATTTTATTTTATCCCTTATGCGTTGTTTTAGCAAATTGAGTTTTACTTGTGCTTGTAATCAACGGTTTGAAGAAATGGTGCAAGTTTACTGTAGGTACATGTTATTTTTTATTCATTGCACCTACCCTCAATCAATCTAATATTATATGAATATTATCATGCATATCTATAATTTTGCCTCCACTGCAACATAATTCATTTGAGTGAGTGAAAAGTGAATTAATCCCACATTTAAACCAACAGCTATACTGTATTCGGTTGTGATTAAAACTTTGTCCTATACTGACTTCGAATATATACCTACTAGTAGCACATTTGGTAAAACATTTACACGTAATTTAGATAAACATTTAACTTTTTAAACTCGTATTAATTCAGTGCTGTCAATTATATCTGAACTTGAACTGTGAAGTGCGACAATATGTCTGCTCCAGAGAAGCAGGAGCCCGCGGAGCCGCCCCGGGGAGCCCCCGACGAGGGCACACCCAAGAAGGAGCCCAACCAGAACCACGAGACGCCTAAAGACACGAAGCGCCCCGAGACCTACAGCCCGCGGATGCAAGATGGCGGCGGTGGCGTCAAGAACCCCTTCTCCCCGCACTTCTACCCGAGCCGGCGCCAGCACCACTTCGAGATGGGCCCCCGCGGCCTGGACTACTCCCCGCACCGCGGTGACTTCTCCAACCGCCTGCGCGACTACGCTCCCCAGCGGTCCTCCTCGGTCCACGGCCACGAGTTGACTGACGGGCCAATGAACGAGCTGTACCACCGGAGCCAGTTCGGCAGCCAAGTGGTGGCCCCGGACGTGTTGTACCGGCATGACTACTACGGGCACGGGGGGCTGCCCCCCCCGCGCGGCCGGTTCTCCTCGCAGGAGTACCTGAACGCGGGGGGTGGCGGGGGCGGGGGGCGCTGGCCCGACCACGCGGCGAGACAGGAGTATCGCAGCCGCCGCCGCTCGCAGCAGGACCTCATGTCGCTGGGGCAGAGCACGGAGTCAGGTAAAGCGGGGTTCTGTGTACTTGTAGGTACTAAGGAGGTGCTTATTGACAACGAAAGATGTGAGAATGAAGGTTTATTCAATGCATCCATGTTATAAGTAATAGAAGGGTTGCCACAGTACAGTAGGTAGTGGCTCGTAAGCCCGCGGCATCGGCATGTCATCTTTGTCGTGATTGTCTCACCAATCACATCATAGTGACGTTGGCGTATGTAGATAAAGATGCCATGCCAGAAGTAACTGTTATTTTAGTCTCTTGGTGTCTGTATGCCAAATCAGACAATTATCATTCGCTTATTCATATGGATTTCATTTATCGATTCTATTCAGATAACCCTTACTCTATAATTGAAAATCGGCATTACGTTAACTCTTCAGATATTCTCAAGATGTGGTTCGGTAACTCGAAAATTGAATCTAGAACCAGTTTGGTGGCATTATCTCGTACTGTGAGACAGCTGAATAAATACGAAAGCAAAAACAAGGTTGCCCCGATTTCATTTATTTCCTCGACTCGGAGTTCCAATTCGTACAGTTAACCTAATAAAGAAAGTTATCTCTCGGCAATCTTGCCACGAATTCGCTCGTTTTATGCAACATCATATAGAAAATAGACGCAATTTTGGCGTCTTATTTTATTCAGGATATGATTTGGAAAACTTGCAAGTCATGGATGGTTTTATTAACAAGTTAATACTTTGAAACTTCTCAGCATAAACGGTATAATACTAGTTATTGCTTTTGCTAAGATTAACTATCGTAATGAAGCTGTGCAGAGCTCATTAAATATTTCCTGAAGAAAACATGCTCAACTATCGACGATATTTAAAATTATATAAAATATCAAATTTATTCAGAAGTTCTCACGTTACCTGCTTAGCTTGAATATTATAATACGTGCCGCGCGTGGCGCTCTAATGGCGGACCTGTAGAAGAAACACACACATTGTGTTCGATATAAACTTTATAAACTCTCTTTTCAAGTTATAAATAATATAAGTATCACGTATAAGTACATAGAGGTCTATAAAAAGATTTAAAAGTTAATCGTGAGTCGAATTAACTGCCTTTTTATATTTTCCTACTCGTTGTGTTGTGTTATGACCTGTGAGTGAGAGTGTGAAAGACAATCAGTGGTTTTCAGTTTATTATTTCTCTCATAAAATGGAAAGAATCCAGTAAAATCTCGATTAAAGTAGTTTTAAGTAACTAAAAACATTAATTTAATTTATTTTAATAACATATTTAATTTACATAACTTCATGTCGGAAAAAAAACTTATTAAGGTAATTCCTGTAATACCGGAGAAATAACTCAATTTCATAATGAACATAAAATATTCAATGCAGTAATTAATGTAAATCTCCCGGACCGCCGCTTAATGTTGATTGATAGCCGCACTACGTCACACCGCGACATACGCGGGACACGCAGCACGGCGCGCGGGTCTAGCTGTGATAAAGCTATATCACACCCGACATTTACCGCGTGATGTGAGCCATGAACCTCCACCGCACAGAATGACAGAAGTCATAAAAAATCTTCAAACAGCATTAATTATCTTTCAAAACTGACATAATTTGTACGTATGTGACAGATGTTTGTCGGTGTTGGTAAGGCAGAGTTGGCAAAGTAAAGTAACTACCGACAGAGTAGACGTAACAAAACTTTTTGTCGCACGCCATGCTTAGCTTCACTTTTGACAAGAACATTAATTCAGTTTATGTTTTAACTTAACATAAAATATTCAGTTAAATTAATTCAATAACACGAAGATATAACAAAGTAAGCACAATATTTTCATGAACTTGTAAAGAAGTCATAAAAATATAATAACAAGTCTCGAAACCCCGAGGCGAATATTTTATGTAGATAATTGTGTTACAACACAGTGTCAGCCACAGCTTCATTAACGGTGTAGAAGTGACAGTCTCGTCGGCAGCTTGTTATGATCGACGATTTGCATAATTTCCGCCTAAACCCCGTGTGTTGAGGGCCTTATTGCTGTATTTACCGGGTGGATTTAGTTTCCTATACCTAATCTCCCGATGAGCAGGAGACGTTATTATGGTGTTAGTATGTCTGAAAACGTAAGTAGGTACTATTAGAAATATCGAACTCCACCTATAGATTTCAACTTGAGTCCTATAAGGAATAATTGAAAAAAATATCAGGATATTTTTGTTTAATGTCATAATAAATACAGATACCTACTTAAACAAATATTTTGCGTATTGCGTGTGTCCGTAACGACACGGCCCAATTAAATCTTTATCTGAAGTAAACACCAGTGAACCGCCCACAGCTGGCGCCGCCGCCGCCGCCGCCGCCGCTGCAAACAAAACTTTAATTATTGCGTGAAAAGGAAAACCGAATCCTTTATTACGCCTTTTATTGGGAACATTGCAATCGTCCTCCCTTTATTATAAAATATATATCATTTTGTTTACATTCAATAAAATTACCCTGTCATTAAAGCCTCTATGTTAGCCTCTAAGCCAGACACAATGCCACAAAAAGAAAAAAAAAACACAAAGCGCGAACATCCACAGATCAAAATAAATCAACAGATGAGACACACCGATCAGCTGTTCCGAGTTTAAAATCATTACAGTCCCGGGCGGGGTCAATGCCCGCGCGGGGGGCGCCCTCTATCGATCCTACCCATGCGTAAGACGTAGTACACTCGGCCACGTGCGCGCGGCCGCTACACCTCCATTCTCGCCCTTCCCTCCATGCAGCTCAGACGCATTCACACCACGTCTCCCCGCCCCCGAGTGTACCGTAACAATGTTGCTACGCCGCTATTGAAAAAGTAAACTTGTCATCGAAAAAGCTTTTTTATGTTAGACGTAAGTTTCTGGCGCGAAATATTAGTTTTTCCTGTTGCTTGAGTCGCGGCGCGTTGGAGTAAAAATGATTTATTGCAACTGAATTGACTATTCGATGTTGTACTTGAGAGCTATATTGGAAAGGTTTTGACAGAGTCATTTGTAAATATAAATAAAGAATACCTGCTACGGTTTTTCGTTATTTTAAATACTTTTTTACATGTATACTGTATGTTTACCTCCGTACACGTATCATAGGTACGTTTAAAAAGAAAGGAACTTCTTCAGCTATTTCAATTTGACTTATGGCCGTTACTTTAAGTTAAATGCATTAACGAAAGTAAATAAAACCATCTCAACGAGTCCTTCTCTTCCACTCCGTATCAATTTGAACTAAGACAAGTGGAAGTTGTAAAAGGAAGGCAGAGATATAAACTAGGATGCGAGACGACTGGCGCAGGGTAGTTAATAATTCAGAGAGAATTGCGGTGACCTTGGGGGAAGGGTTACTCTGTGTTTACTCTGTACATTATTATGGCGTACAGATTGTTTTATTCATAAGGCGACAAGAACTTTGCAGCTGGTTCACATCACACCAAAGAAAGTGTCTACTTAAAGTGTTTAAGAATGTGGCCGATAAAATATCATATTTTTTCTTGCATTGATTTGATCATTTTACAGCTGGATTTGGTGAAACAGGCCATTTATTTAACTTTTTTGTCAGTATTTTTTTACTGCACACCGCACGGCTATAAAACCGGACACTGTGACTATTCACATTCACCATCGCGACTGCCACTCCAGACACTTACCATCTCATTCTGTTCAGTCTGGGCACAGACGACGGACAATAACCGTCATTACACGCTGTTGACTCCGAGCCTCTGAGAGGCAATGCCGTCTCACAGACAAGTGTCATATCTGTAAAGTCACTGGTATTTTGCTTACATCTACAGTTGCACTAAATGTGTTTTTATAGATGAATGTTTACACATATAGCCAGTTATTAGGCCTGTAAGAGTAGGTTTGCTCATGATTTTACAATAATGTTTTCAGAGTTAATAATTAAAATATTTTTCTCAATTTTATAGTTTTAAATTGCATAGTTCCAATAATCCGTAGTTTCGCAGATTCAGCATATTTGCAATTTGGTTGCGTTTAAATTCATGTATTTCAAGTAGCAATAATATTTCAATTATATTTCGGCACATACGATGAGATTGTATTTCTGCAAAGAATACATATAGGTAGATGTAGGTAGATAGATACTTACTGCCTTTGAAATGAGGCTTTGAAATCTCTGCTCTATATTCTCGTCTACTCTGTGGTCGTAACCGTTCAATGGAACAGGCGGTCGTTACGTTATTCTGTGTTAACTTCCGTCGATGTATCGATTGCGTTGCATCGGAATTTAAGAGACTTTGTTTGTAAGAGCCTTTTAAAGTTCAGATGTTGTTTGCGACGGTCGCATGTGGCGCTCGCTTGTTCACTTATAGATGGGAAATAGGATCTTGTCTCTGGTTCTATGAAGACAACTCTACATCCATTTTTGATTATTGCGCGCCTACGGGGCCTTTGCATTCCATACGCTATTAGAGAGTGTTCAAATAAGTACTGTGCTTCTTTCGCGGCTGTGCTTTCGAATATTCTATCTATCTACCTACATTTCAATGGCACATAAATAAAGTTAAATCTGCAGGATTTACTACAAAAACACCTGATATAAACAGATTTGTGCTCAGAAAGAAAACAGTGTGGTGAAATAAGTTTACTCGCTGTATTTATATTTCTGTGAACTAGTTCATTTCAATGAGATCTATAAACGTGATCGGCGATTGATTTGGTAGCTCCGGTCTCTGCCGAGTGCCGGCGATGTGCAGACTAATGTATTGGTAAATAGTTCACTGCGGTGCACAACTATTTATTTACTGACTTACTCAGGTGGGACTCGGTGGGAAAAAATCCGGTTTTAATATAAAATAAATGTATATATGTAATGAGGACATTCAAATCCAATCCAATGTCTTGATATCCCCGAGAACAGAGTGTTGTTGCGCTCCTTGGGAGAGGCCTATGGCCAGCAGTGGACGGTGTTATGATAAAGAATAACGCAACAAAGCTGTATACATAAAAGCTCATACATTGTAAGTCAAATTGTAAGTTTGTACGATTAATGTCGACATGCATTAACACTGGGCTCAGCGTATCCCGTGCTAGGTCTAGGTTCAAAGCTAGATTATCTGCAAAGTTGGAAGTCGACCAAAAGCTAGAATCAACGGCTTGTTAGTCTAAGTGCTTCCTAAATATACAACTGTTGCATTTGTGTTTGTGCTCCGCAATTAAATGCACAATTATATTTTGTAACGATAACTGTTAATTTAAAACGAATTACTGATAAAATTTATTATTTATTTATTCAACAGCGAAATGCTATAAGTGATAAAATTTAATATAATATACCTAACTAGTAAAAATACAGGTATTAATAAGTAACCTATATTTATGAAACCACACGTTTTCAACTAAACAATTTTTTCAAGAATGTTCAGTTTAAAATTCAGTTAACCGCCAGTTCATCACTAAAGAAAGAGACACCATCAGTTAAAATGACAGAGACGGAAGTGAGAGTTGTTCTACTCGAGTATCCATTACCAGTCGGCCGCCGGAGAGAATAAAATGAGATGTTTCAAATGGACGCTTTTGATCAACTTGACGACTACGGATTATAATATTTCGTTCCCTTTGGAACGCGGTAGGTGTTATGCCTTATTTCATTTTCATTGTTAGGTACTTATTTACATTCATACAAAACATAAATTCACTTCGATTGAACTACCTACACGGTTATTGCACACTATGACTAGGTTTTTGTTAGTTTATTTGTTGATTATGCAATAAAAGTATTTAATAAATAAAATATATGGAAATTAAAAAAGCAAATCCCCAAATAAAACTATCCATACACAGTAGTTGAGTTTGTATCCATCAGTCATCTTATCATCTAATTAATTAACGAATGTGATGCTCCAGTGAATCATTCAGGAGCGGTGGATTCTGTCGTGTCATAAATGTGGTATTTATAGGATTTACGACGTCGCTCGTTGCCATATCGCGTTCTGTTGCAACAATCTCATTCTTGACGGAAAATTGTGATTACAACACAATAATGATAACTCTGAATACCTCATTTTAATCTTAAAATAGGGATGGACCTGTTGTACTTGCAACATACCTACCTATATTATGTAGAGACACCTATAAATAAATAATCATTCTTACACGAACCACAATACCACTACCGTATTCAATGTACAGTGAAAACCTGGCGAATCGCTTGCGAATCACCTCTGACTGCTCCTTCGGGGATTAAAATCGTGAGAATTATGTATTATTCCTTGTTTGTTCCTTTCAATGTCACCAGCGTAAGTTTTCTGATTCGTCCGAAATTTGCTAACAAATACATACATAGTCTACAGTCTCCAGCACCACCGAGAGACACCGGAATTTCCCGCGAGAATTCTCCAAACATATGTAAAGCCAGAAGATTCCGTATTCACTCCGCCTCCGACTACACACGTCCGTCAAATAAATAAGTAAAGGGAGGCGAGTAAAAAACATAATTTGTTCTGGACTCGTTCCACGTATCCAAGATTTACAGAGGTCTGGTTGCAGCGGGCTCCAGATCTGAATTTACGGTGTTTCTATACTGATGAAAAACTAACAAACGGCACGTTTAATGCTAATTTTCATCATAGATATAGTACCCCAGATCTGAATTCCCGGTAGGTATTTTGAGGGCTCGGCTTGGCCTGACCAGTGTCAGAATAACCACCACCAATAATAGTGGTGCTGGAATTATTTTGAGCTACACTGGTTTTAGTTTGGTAATTTATATGCACTTTTAAATCCGGGTCAATATATTTTAGTTTATTCAATAATTCCTCTTATCATGATGATGAATACATGTTTTACTTTAAGTTATATTCATAACTAGCTGTTCCCGCGCGCTTCGCTTCGCCTTAAAAAGTTTTCCCGTGGGAATTCCTGGATAAAAGTATTCTATGTTCTTTCCCAGGGTGTAGACTGTGTATACATTCAAATCCGTTCAGTAGTTTTGGCATGAAAGAGTAAGAGACAGACAGACAGACAGACAGACACAGTTACTTTCGCATTTATAATATTAGTTAGGATATGTATACAATATCCTAAATATAATTATTGCGCCTTTGACATTAATGTTCTATAAAGTTGGCTCTTCACGGATTCTTCCAATTTGAAAGTCTGATTGAATTGACCGAATTACGAGTAAACATCAAGAAAATTATTCTACAGTAATTTAATGACATACGAGTATAATATTATTATCATGAAACAATTTAACAGCAAATAAAATCCGAGACCAAAGACTCCTTACATCAGAAGCGACACGACATCAAAATCAACGCGTATAACGAAATGACTCGTCAAAGAACAAATGAGTGTTACTACCGACAGACGAGATAATTCGTGCGATATCCATCGTGTCAGATGTCAGATGTGACAACTTGGCTCGTGGCCAGGCGATTAATGTTACTCTGCTGTTTAAATTTATACCTATTCGTTGAGTTATTTGGTACGATAAATAACGATAAACTCACGGGCAATGAAAAAGTTCCATTGAGAAAATCATCGAATTACTCCTAAATGCAAAAAAACTAACTTAATGATGCCTTCTGTGTAATATTTAAGTATATCGTCTCCTATTGCTTTTCTGTGCAACTTAAGTATATCTACAGCTATAATGCCAGATTCCCTAAAAATTGCCAATATAACCCCTGTACATAAATCCGGTGATCAACTAATGCCCGAAAATTATAGGCCAATATCACTGCTCAGCTGTCTATCAAAAGTAATTGAGAAAGTAGTAAATAAGAGACTTCTAGCATTTTTAGAAAATAACAAACTGCTTTCTGATAATCAATACGGTTTTCGTCACAGGAGATCGACAGAGGATGCCGTTGCTCATCTTGTGGATTTCGTATCCAGCACACTTGATAAAGGTGATAAGTGCATCGGTGTCTTCTTAGATCTTGCGAAGGCGTTTGATACCGTTTCTCGACCAATACTTTTTCGCAAATTAGAGTCAAAAGGCATAAGAGGTGAGCCCTTAAAATGGTTACAGTCCTACCTCTCTGGTCGTACGCAAAGAGTTAAGTCTGAAGAACACCTTAGTAGCTTAAATTCCATTGACTTCGGGGTACCACAAGGTAGTGTACTTGGGCCGACCTTGTTTTTAATTTATATTGACCAACTTTGCTCCCTTGAACTGCTGCAGGCAGAACTTTTTACTTTTGCGGATGACACAGCTGTAATATTCTATGGCAAATCTTGGGATTCAGTACAAATGGCTGCAAACTTAGGTATAAATGATATTGCTAAATGCCTTCAACAAAATTTATTAACTTTAAACGCCACCAAGACAAAATTTGTCAGCTTTAGTATATCCAAGCGTTCTGCTCCGATGAAACCTATTAACATTTGTATACATACATGCCCAAATAAAAATCGATGTTCTGATTGCCCCAGTCTACAAGAAGTAGACCACATTAAATATCTTGGAGTGTTTATCGACAGCAAATTGTCATGGAGAAAACAAATTAATGCACTCACCCAAAGAGTAAGAAAGTTGTTTTACGTATTCAAGAGACTTAGACATGTTAGTAATAACTCCACACTCAATTTGGTGTATTTAGCTCTCTGTCAATCTGTGCTCACTTACTGCATAGTTTCCTGGGGCACAGCATGTAAAACCCATCTGCTGAGCCTTGAGCGAGCACAACGTGCAGTTCTTAAAATTGCATTCTGCAAACCATACAGATATCCGACAGATAATCTGTACAGGGATGTAGAATGTCTCTCTGTAAGACAGCTGTTTATAAGTTCTACTACATTAAGGTTTCACAAAAATGCCCTAGCTACAGCCATAATATCACGTGCGGCAAGACGTACCACATGGCATACAGAGAGAAAGTATACTGTCTTTGGACAGAGGTCCTTTTCTTTTCTCGGTCCCTTTATATATACAAAAATTAACAACTTGCTCAATATATTGTATATACCTCGTAAGCCATGCAGGGCAAAAATAAAAAGATGGTTGTTGTCACTCGATTACAATAAAACTGAACAATTTATAACCACATGCAAATAAATTTAATACCTAAATCATAATAATAATTTATCTTACTTAAAATAACTTAAATACTATACATGGGTTAGATACTTAAAATATAATTAATTGGTGTTGTTTGTATGTATTATATATATTTTCATTGCATAGATGCTAAATGTTATAATTATGTATAACTTATTGAATTGTTAAATTGTTTAATTGTACAACTTAATTTAATTGTTTAATGGTTCAACAATGTAATAACTTCATATTTGCTGAGTTAATTAGTAATTCACGATTTTTAATGATTGTTGGATTTAGTTATAAGTAGTTATATTGCACAATATCGGAAGAGACTAGTACCCACAACACAGGGTATCCTAGTGTGGGGCTAGTGATATTTTTTGAATAACTTATCCTGTATACTTAAATAAATATTTCATTTCATTTCATTTCATTTCAAATATTTAACGGTGTAGCAGAGTATTACGAACTAAAAACGTAAATATTTTATTCAAATTTTAAGTTTTTAAAAAAATCGGCTATTTGGAGACTGCATTTTGTAAGTAGAACTGTTTCTTTGCACGTGAGTGTATGTTGTTATTTTTTTTAATAACATGTTTGTGATACTCCCTACACCTGGCTTTTTTGCGCCAAATAAATCTAACAGGTGCCTAGTACAAACATTACTAGAGGCATTATCCACATCACTCTGCAAACTAAATGTAACTTAGAAGTTGAGTGAGTGAGTGACGTCACAAGCACGCACTGATATGTGAGCACAAACACATGATACACAAACGTATCACTTAAGTAGAGGGGGCTACTCCAGGTTTTCGACTCGGTAGTAGCAGTATCTTAAATCAATTAAGTACCTGTAGGGTATTCCACATGTATTTCATGAGTGTACACACTGACAGTGAACGAAACTGGGAGGTCTCTTTATAGCTTACAAAAAACGATTAGCGCAGCAGAGCGCTCGCGCTCGTAAACTTGTAAAGGTAGTCTGAAAGCCACAGTAGACCCTCGCACCCCTACCTGCTTCGTACGGGCTCCAGGCAGAAGGCAGTACGTGTGTTTGTACGGCGCGCCCGAGTCCGGGTGAATATCTTAATTATACGCCCTTCTACCCGAGCACCGGATAAGTAAAGGTCTATGTAACTTGCCCGTCAGCGTATTACATAATGTCGGCTTTGTTACATGTTTAATTGCATAAAACATGAAGTCCGTTGTGTATTTGAGACATGTGTGACTGTTTGTTGTGGCTTTTGTGAGGATTGTTTTGGTAACGCGAGTGACTTCTTATCCCGCAAGGGTTGACTTAAGACCTGTGTACCTTGTTTCGACATCCATTTTCGGATTCAAAATGTTATTTTGTTTTTTTGTAATTGTGATAGAGGCCCCCTGTTAAATTTATACTATATATTGTGGAACGCGCATTAAAGAAGTTTATCTACGTCGATAAAGATGCCGTGCAACCCGGTCTTGGCCGATGGCATAATAACGTACTTAGGTATATAGCGCGATAACGATACAATTGATTCCTTTTGTATTTACGGTAAATGTTTTGATTAAAACATACAGCCGTATCATTTGTGGCTTCATCATTCGGCAATGAAACCCAAGCGGCCTCGTTTAAGCTTACATTAACATTATAATTAATTAATATTTAGAAGTAGAAATGTTTGCTTACCTATACATAGGTACTTGATTAATTTTTAAACGGAAGAATGTTTACTGAAATGTTTATTGATAAAACATTTTTGAAATACACTGATTAATAATATTTCTACGTACATTTTTTTTTCGTTACAAATTACAACCATGTGACTACTGTAACTAGGCATTACGCAGTTACAGCAGAAAGCTATCGTATTATTCAATTTCAAGAAATCCCAACCAACAACGTGATACATCAACAAGATACATTCCCTCCCAACTAACTCCCACCAGGATTACATCCTAACTAATATTATAAATGCGAAAGTCACTGTGTCTGTCTGTCTGTCTGTCTGTCTGTTACTCTTTCACGCCAAAACTACTGAACGGATTTGAATGAAATTTGGTATACATATGGTCCAGACCCTGAGAAAGAACATAGGCTACTTTTTATCCCGGAATTCCCACGGGAAAACTTTTTAAGGCGAAGCGAAGCTCGCGGGAACAGCTAGTAACCTATAAATCCATATAATTACGAATTTACTACGGTATAAATTATGAAAATAAGGTAACTGGTAGAGATGCTCTTAGCATTAAGTCCACCTGATTGTAAATCTACTTTTGTAAATTGTGCAATAAAAGCATAAATAACTTAAGGTTCTGTGAAAGTGGCTATTTTTCGTTATAAAATGCTGCTAATTATTTAACTAACTAAAAAAAAAACATAACATTATGTTCAAAATCATTCTTCGACTTCTAGTTCGACTAGTAAAGTCTAGAAGTTCATTTTATAAACCGGTAAAACGACGCTTCTAGTGGACATGAAGTAAATAATTTTTATATTCAAAGTATTACTAGATATTTGGAGGTAGAGTCGAAACATTTATTTGGCCTCACCATTTTACATAATTTTCTTGTTGAATAACAGATAACAGAGTTGATATTTATTCGTTGTGTTTCTGTAGACTTCTCTTGTTACCAATTTATCTAATGATTCTGTTGTGTTGTTCACAGGTAAGTTCTACCCAGTAGAAATCGCGACGGAAAAATGTATTTTTCCAGGTAAGTATATTTACATTTCTCTACCGTTTTAGGTATTTGGTATATTTCATTAGTCGTTATTTCGTGTCGCCATTGTACCAAATAGGTATGGTGGGTTTAAATTTAATAGTTCATACAATAGAATTATTAAAAAATATAATTAGTAATTTATCTTCAAGTTTAATTCCGTAAAGATGAGACGTTGAAGTATCTTTCATGACGGATGACGCCTTTTCAATTATACAATAAAAATACATTCCTGTAGAATTCAAAAATTAATATAACTTATTTACCTTATCGAGTCACTTCTCGTTGACGTTAACGTAAAGCGCGTCAACCACAATTTATGCGGAAGTAGTTAACTGAACGTAGCGACCGCCTCTGAGGGGCCACTCTATATGACGGGCGCGCGCCACGACTCTATCTCGTTGTAGCGATTGCACGACAGCTCTCGTTCCTTCGTTTTTCGTCAGTATAGAGTAGCCCCCCGTGGCAGGCGCTGGCTATTCGCGACGACTAGCGGCGCCGTGTGAGCGCAGCCTTATTTGAATATCTTAATAGGGCGCTGCCGCGGAATAACTGAATAAAAATAGTTTATTATAGGTACTTATCTAACTTGTTTGTGATAATGTTAATTGCTAAACCGATATTTTATCTAATGTTATGATTCAGAGTAACATTATGAAAGTCCAAAACTTGAAGATTTCATAGGTAAGCCGACAGGGGATCCACACTCCCTACGGCGGCGGCGGCGTTGCGGCGGCGCGGGTTGTGCCATACGTTATAAAGTTACCAAGTTATAGTAGTGGTTGTAGTTTGTCTAACTTTCTGATATTGTTTGTGCGTGCGGCATATAAGGTACATTGTATCATGAACCATTATGAGAGCATTAGTAGTCTTACCCCGTATCAGTGCCGCTACAAATAAAATCAAATCTTTAAAAGTTACAGTCACTAAAAATAAAAAGTATAATATGATTTAGGTTGGTATAGTAGGTGTATCGTTTGCATGTTTAAACAATACAGCAGCGGCGCCGCAACACTTTAATTTTCTCGTTTTGATTGTGATACTGTAGATGTATACAGGGTGCAACCAATTAACCTTTGAAAGGTCCCTATGTTGCTCTGAAAATTACCTACCACCACGGACCGTATTCAATTTAAAAATGAATTTCGCAATACAGGCTTCTGCACTTTATCTAAAATTAAACTGGGAAGAAATAAAATCACTTGAAATCCTACCGTGAAGAAAAACAACTAGCCCCCTATAAGCCTACTTCCGGGAACATCCTGTATATAGAGGGGGAGATAAGCGCCGGAGCGAGGCGCCTATTTGCAGCCAGACAGAGCAATATGGCGGCGTGAGCCTTATACAGGGGGAATGTATTTTTAGAGGGTTATTTTTGAACATCCTGTTGTGCGGAGGCTTTGTTTGATGCGCGTTGATCAGTCATTTAATTCTTTGTCGGTAGGCTTTTGCAGGTTTATTAATTTTGATCGTAATGTTTATGTTTTGTTAATTTAATTATAATAATAAACATGTAGGAGTGGGGTAATTTTGGCATACAAATTTCCTAAGGATTAAAGAACCAGTTAGAATCTGCGTTATAAAATATGCGTAACTGTTATTTCTATTCTATGATAGCCATTCATTCATCTTCTCTAGGGCCCTTTTACTTAAAAAATACCCCAAAAAATATCCCCTTTTCGTGAAGCACAGTGAAATAGCCCGTACGGAGTGCAAGTGAGTACAATTAGTCTCGCGCGGTGGTTCACACGAGTGCGCGACTGTACCGAGCCTCGGCAAATGCTCGCTTATGTGGCCGACTGTACCTGGGCGCCGCATAAAACATAACGTGTGAATAGACTTTAAACGTACGTCTTTGCATTTCATTTTGAAAATTCTTTCAGCATAAATATTTTATTTGTTTGTGGATGCCTGGATTCACCGTAAACATGTCGGGTAGTAGCGTAAATTGCGAGGCGAACAGGTTTTTTGGCATGTACCTATGTTTAATTGCACCT
Source organism: Plutella xylostella (assembly GCF_932276165.1). NCBI lineage: Eukaryota > Metazoa > Arthropoda > Insecta > Lepidoptera > Plutellidae > Plutella > Plutella xylostella. The sequence continues at coordinate 9,857,495 of NC_063987.1, read as the reverse complement.
CATTAGTATCCATTACCCCCTCCTACCCCCCTTGCCCCCTCTAGGGGCGTGAAGATATGCTAATCGCCCTGTCTTTATGGTTTTGGACACGCCAACTGAAGTTCTGCGTTTGTACGTCTTGTGTAGAGCTACAAGTGTTCGTAAAATACGGCGTATGCAGACTTAGTGAACATTTGAAGAGGTTATTTATCATCATTTTAATTTAATACTTACCTACATATATTATGCTCACGACTGTAATCCCTGAAGGGGTAGTCAGAGTCGACTCGTAACCTGGACATTTTCATTTCTTGTACTGTTCGCTGTACATTTTGTACTCACGTGATAGGTCGCGAGCCGTATCGCCTTTTATAAGCAAGATACTAATAATACTTACCTCTGAAAACTGAAATAAATATAAGAACTGCTAAATTCAGTTCAAACACAGATTAATATTAGCACTTATTAACCCACAGTTTTATGACATAAATGGATTAACTTGCAGCTTACATTTTCCGCCTGATTCAACTCTCCGCACCGCTGCATCGCTTAGCAGTAAGCGCTGCACGACTTTAAACACCAGTTAGGTGTTACTTAGTTGCTAATGTTAGCGTAATGGTATTAATTTTACTGCTGGATATTTATACTATTCATGTATTTTATGTTAGAAAAACCAGCATTTTAGTAGATAAACTTCTTTCCTCTCAGCCTATCACACTACCAACCACTTTCTCGGCATAACCAAAGGTTAACTGGTAGAGAATGCTACTAGCATTAAGTTCGCCTTTGTACAATTTATGTGCAATAAAGAATTTATAATAATAATAATGTACGTACTTTAGGTAATCGGTGACAGACATATGTATGAGCGCGTATAGGTTTTGTCACCGTGGTGAATAGATTATAGTCCGTCAGAATAGCGTCAGTTGCTGAAATAACAATTGACACGTCACTCTGGTTTACAAGTATTAAAAAAAAAACACGCACTCACGCCTTGTACTAATGTACTCCCTTGCGGGGTAGGCAGAGGTGCATTGCTGCACCCACTTTTCGCCAGAGTGTTATGTTAGTCCCAATGTAATAGGGGGCGGGCCATTGCCATTTTACGGGCCCGACAAGACCGGATACCTGTGTTTGGACAAATATCTGTGTTTAAACAAATATCTGCCCCGGCCGGGAATCGAACCCGGGACCATCGGCTCAGTAGTCAGGGTCACTAACCACTACGCAAACATAAAAGTTTCATATTTATTTCCGAGACAGAGATACATAAAATTGGCTTATATTATTCACTGTAGAAAGTTATTTATGACGGTGAAGCCCATGCTATGTATGTGTGGTGCAGACAGTATTGAAGCCGACGGCAGCGCCACCTGTTGTCATTGTCAATGCATTTGCGGTTAGCTGACTTATCTATCCTATTCTATTCAATACATTAAAATGAGGAATACCATCCCTACATATTGTGGGAATAGGTATAAAGTCATGTGATGCTACAGAACCGTTATGTGCTGGTTTAGGTACATTATACATAACACACCCATAGCTGTGTTATTTGTTCAGCGTTGTTACAATAAATACCGAATGACAATTTATAATCAACTAGCTGTTCCCGCGCCCTTCGCTTCGCCTTAAAAAGTTTTCCCGTGGGAATTCCGGGATAAAAAGTAGCCTATGTTCTTTCCCAGTGTCTAGAACGTATGTATACCAAATTTCATTCAAATCCGTTCAGTAGTTTTGGCGTGAAAGAGTAACAGACAGACAGACAGACAGACAGACAGACAGACACAGTTACTTTCGCATTTATAATATTAGTTAGGATGCATGCCTGTTTTAGCTTCCTGAAAGTCATATTCGAATCATTTATTTCAAAGTACATATGTATAGGTAGATTATTTTAAAACTATTGTTAAATTCAGAATGGCTCGTCTATCATCATCATCGTCATGATACACACATCACGTATAGGAACAGGATATTTTCTACATACATCGAACTTTGCAGTATTGCTGCATTTGCCATACAAATATTAATATCATTTGCAACAAGCATATTATGAAAGATATTGATAAATAGATAGATATAGATACAGATACGCTGTGTGCGATGTCTGTTTGCTGTTAGTCTGTGGCTCGATCTTCTGGTAATTGGTAATATTGGTGCTTGCTCCCGCTTTGCTTTGAATTGAACCTTGCAGCAAACATTAATTACTTCACAGATGTGACGATGTAGATTGATGAATAAAGTACGTAAAGTAGAATTAAATTATTATGTTATTAGTTCTTGGCTGATATTTTAGACAACAAATATGTATTGTTATTATTATTTATCTATTTACTCTCTTTACACATTCATGTGTGACATTGTGTTTCTCTTGTGCTGTAAACATAACTATTATTTTTATGTTACGATCTACCTATAAAGATATTACGATAATCAAAACATATCTTACCGATGTGTCTATCTGTACCAATGTTAGTTAATCTTTGCTCTTCCCCGTCTGAGTGCGAATCCATCGCCGGCTTAAACGCAAGCAAATAGCTGGGAAATGCGAGCAGATTATTGCCGACGCAGAGGAGACGGTTCACAGGGTGTTCTCTGGAGTAGGCGGGCACATACAGGGTGTTCAAAGTGGAATCTAGATCTTCAGCCTATGTCAGCTAACTAAAGATAGCAGGCTTCTTCCAAATGCAGTTTTCAATAATCACCTAACTTTGAAAACACACACAGACAAAGAAATGTGTTTATTTCTTTATTTATTTTATAATACCCCTCATTTTCATCGGGGGTAAAAAATATAAAAGGTGGCTAGTAGGGTGGTGTGTAGTGGTCGTATAAATCGTTATCGATAGGCGTAGTTCGTTCATTCCGTGAGACTCAGGGTTGACCCTTCAAATGAAAAGGGTGTGGAATAGTGATGGGAAAGAGAGATAGAAGTCTTGGGTAAGTATTCAAATGGATAGATAGGGTAGTCCATATTTTAGAGGATGAAAAAATAGCAATTAATCCTTTCTACACTAAGGTGAAGTGCATATTTTTTTAGTGGCGAGGGGGCATTGACGTCACACTTTCTATTACTATAATACAGAAAAGACACCCTCTATATAGAAATTTTAACACAACATTTACGTTTTGAGTTGGTAATATTCTGATTCGCTGTTAAATGAACTTATTTCATTTTCCATTCTTATTCATTTCCATTTAGTGTCACCAAATTACTATAATTATTATAACACAAGATGAATTCCCAACACTATTGTATATTCCGAAGCCATTTCCGATTTCACTTCGACACCATCAATTCAATCGGCCATTAACCTTTCAAAATGATCGCACCCACTTACAATAGAAGCCTTTAACTAGTTCTTTTGTAGCGGCTCCGGTGTACCTACCAGAATAATAATACAGCCTTTTGATGATTCGAAGAATGATTGATTGTTTTTAAGATATAGAAAGGTTTTTACGATGTTATTGAAAAAAAACTTACCACATATGGCTAGTAAATGGAACGGGACTGGAGGGTTAAGGTTTAAGATAATTTACAACATTCACTTAAAATGGGAACTTAAATGTATTTATTTTTCATTAATTTTTTATACATTTTATTATAAAATATAGCTGTTCCCGCGAGCTTCGCTTCGCCTTAAAAAGTTTGCCCGTGGGAATTCCGGGATAAAAAGTAGCCTATGTTCTTTCTCAGGGTCTAGAACATCTGTATACCAAATTTCATTCAAATCCGTTCAGTACTTTTGGCGTGAAAGAGTAACAGACAGACACAGTTACTTTATTATATTGCATTATATTAGTTGGGACTACATATTTAATTAAGTATAGGGTAATTGTCATAGTGTCTACGTCTGGCATCTGAGTATCACACACCCCGAACCCGCCAGAGATCAATCGATCACTTTATTGTATAATAGCTACATAATATTATGTTTCTCTGCTGTTTTAATAATGTTCCTGTCAACCACTATCATGCATTCATAGTCAATTTTGCGTCATTGCATCAATCATACGCAAGTCATTTGTTGCAGTAATTCTAATCTGGTTAGCGTTGAAATCAGGTTTTCCAATTATCTTGTCGATTGAACGATGTTTCTGGTTTGATTTCCACCGGGATTCATGTGTGCTTCAATTATTTATTATTGCCATGAAGGTAGGTTTATACTGTAGCATTTTCGGTCACTGAAATAATATAATAACTAGTGGTACAGGCAAGTCCTTACAGTGAGCAAAGAAAACTTAAATATTCGAATTATTAGTTGGTTACAGGGCAAAAAATTTAATGTCTGTTGCCACTTTAACGTTCTTACCAAATGATTTGTCATGGAGGTTAGGTGATAGAGTGCTGAAAACATTTACAAACGAATCGAATCGTAACATTTCGATACTCCACATAATAATTAATACTCAAGCCTTCTATACGCACCTTTATATTATATCCAATTTATTTGTCACTATCGGGTCCCGGTCATATTACCGAGTCTACTATTGACACTGACAGAAAGAGACCAGTGGCCGCTACAGTGGTTGACGTCGATAAACTCGTTTAACGTGCGTTTAATCAATCACAGGGCCGTCTTTATGGCGTATCTTTAAACGCTTATATTAAAATAGTCAACCCCACTTAATCTGAAACTCTTCATGCCAGAGAAACTCAATTTCATGACGTATTTTAATATATTATTATATTTTCTTATTTGGCGCACTTGAATTCCGTAATGATGCTCGGCCTACATTTGTAAGACATCTTGATTTAAAAGAGCAAAAGAGAAAATGGAAAATAAATTCGTGAACGAAGTAATTGGAAACAACCTTGAGCTCCAACGACGCACCTGAATAATAAACCTTTGAATTAAACATCTATTTTACATTAAAAAATAATTTCTTGGCACGCACATGGTATGATTTACCGCTTGAATACCTTCAAATCAGACACAATCGAAATCTATTGTCAGGCGCGATATCGCGACTTCGGGACGCAAGAGGTTAGTAATAGAAAAACTTAAAATAGACCATTAAAATAGACAGGCAAAAATGATTCAAATTCTGTAAAACTTTGTGGCTATTATTACAATCCTCCATATCCAGATCCATAATTACAAAATATTGTGGCTATTAGCTATTCGAATGTGAATACTGGATATTTCGGACTTTTTATTGCTCTATCGGCTGATTGGATTTTCCTAAAACCGGATATCCGTTGTGGTTCTTATATCTTACATTACTGCATATATACCTTTAAGCATTCTAGAAATGAATAAATAAGTTAACAAACATCACTACAAGTATAAATAAGGTAGTAAACAGGCACCACTACAAGTAATAATACACACAAACACACACACACGCACTCCCACACGCACTCCCACACCATTGTTCTAATAATCCAGCGTTCTTTCAATCAAAGGCGCCTTGTCTTTGCCGCCGACTTCGCCAAGAGATGAAAGAGTCAAAGGGATGTCCCTGTTCCTTTCAGACGTTTTTTCAGAAGCGGTTTTTTTCATATCCGTATAATAATATATACTACTAGCATTAAATACATAAACATTAAATGCATATTATTATATACTACTATACTACCAATGTTGCCCGTGAGCTCTGCTTTGCCTTAAAAAGTTTTCCCGTGAGAATTCCGGGATAGAAAGTATCATAGGTATGTTAATCCAGGGTGTCAGCTTCCTTAAATACGCATCAAACATTACATAAATACATACGCCCATCCATTTTCCCGTCTTCTCGGTAGGAGTAAGAGTCACTCATACTTAAAAAAAAAAACAGTTTATTATATTAGTAGCATATTCATTTGTGTTCATGGTTATTGGGAATCTGAAGTGTGAGGTAGAAAAATTAATTAAATAAAAAAAAAAAAAAACACACGCACTCACGCCTTGTACTAATGTACTCCCTTGCGGGGTAGGCAGAGGTGCATTGCTGCACCCACTTTTCGCCAGAGTGTTATGTTAGTCCCAATGTAATAGGGGGCGGGCCTATTGCCATTTTACGGGCACATCCAAGACCTGAGAACAAATATCTGTGTTTAAACAAATATCTGCCCCAGCCGGGAATCGAACCCGGGACCATCGGCTCAGTAGTCAGGGTCACTAACCACTACGCCATTCGGTCGTCAAATTAATTAAATCTCGGATCCTAAACGAAAAATCATTTTAAATCTAAGTAAAAATCTGGTGTGTACTCGTTACTAACAACATTAATCGGAGACAAACATCATCATCACGTGATCGATGAGATTTCATATAACTTTCCCTACTTCTGACCTCGAAATTTAATTAAAATGGCAATATTACTAAAGTTTTATTAATAAGTGTCGTCGCTCCACTGACATCCATTATCATGATTTTTCCTTTGAGGTGTTACGAGGCTATGTTATTGATAAAATAGAATTAAATTGAATCATCAGAGTTTTATCCCCTACTGGACTGGACTTGTCATTGTATTAATTTCATTACAAGTAGTTTCAAAAATACAATATAGGTAAATCTTTACGGAAAATATCTCGCAATGTTCAGTAGAAGATTTTACTTCCGTTACAATAAAGTCAATTTTCGAAGGGCATCCCTTGAGGTTTTGCCATTTTAAGCTCGTTATTTCAGGTCTATATTTGTTAAAAAATTTCAGTCGTCAATTATTTATATCCGACCAGCTGACCACTTTTGTTAATAACGAAGTATTGCTATTTATTTAATAGTAAGTAATTTTAAGTCGTTGGCCAATCTAAACCGCATCAAATATATGAAATTTTTTTATTGCACCGAAAAGTTGTATCTGCATATTTCAAGAAAGAATGAATAATATCATAGCCTGTTTGTCGTTACTATAATAAAAGCACATTCTATGCTGAAACGAAATCTCCAACAAACATTTTAATCTTTGAATAAAGAGTCGTTCCAACAATACGTTCAAAAAAAGTAAATAGCTTCCGTAGCCGTTTCGTCTGGAAACTTCGAAATGAAATAGTTTCCCAAGACGAAAGTATAAAAACAAAACGATTTTCAAATTAGTTTGTTCTGGAGAGTTAGCTTTTTAATTGGACTAATACGACTTCTTACACTTTCTTTGACTTTTGCGTCTCTGAATTATAAATTTGGACGAGAAATCGGGTTCATTCGCGGACTAAAGGTTATTGGGATCTATGGATAGACTTAAGTAGTAATCATCTACTTAATAGGAAAATGGCAATATTATTTTTCATACACGTGGAAACCTGTAATTCGGTGTCTCTTTCACATTTTGCTGTTAATACTTGTTGTTGTCTCTAGCTGTAAGTTTTATTATCAATAAATAAAATATCATGCAATTTATGAAATCTTCTTATAAAGTAACGAGGTACTTTCAGTTTCCACTGAACTTTTGCTGCTAGGAGCAAGTTATACATAGATAATAAGTTATATTCTATTTTATTTAAAGTCATCCTTATTTACAACACTGGAGACACAACAAACAATCCCGCTCCCTCGCAGTAATACACTCTATTTACACCAGACTAAGGTTGACAATCAGCAAGGCACTACTAGTTTTGATTAAGTTGAAATGAAGATTGTAGTCCTTTTGGACGGACGGTTAATCTTTCTGAGGATTTTATTAAACGTAACAGCGCCAAAGAAGATTTTAAAATGCGTTTTTGCTGCAAAACTGTAATATAAGAGCACAGAAAGGGTTAAATATAGAACTACTAGTTTTACGAGTAAGATTCGTAGCGGCATAACGGATAAGGTATAAATAATATAATATCAAGCAAATTATCCTCGGAACTCGTATGATAAAAGTTGATAACCTCGTTACTCTGCAGAATGGCATCCTGTCGGATCGAAGCATCTTGCTTCCGGTCGGTGACGTCGCATCCGGCGTGTGACGTCACACCCGGCGTGAAGCCGCCATGAATAATGGACGCTAGCGCAGGAGACTCCTCAATAAACATTACTTATTATGTATTGGACCCGCTCTGTTAAGGCTGCTTTTCTGCCAGAGATGTGCGGTGTGAGGTAGAAGGATGTGTCTGTAATTGAACAATAGAAATACTGTATTTTACTAGCCTTCAAAATACTTCATCGCTATTGGTTTTTAACCGACTTCAAAAAAAGGAGGAGGTTCTCAATTCGTCGGGATCTTTTTTTTTATATTTTTTTTTATATTTTTTTTTATGTATGTTCACCGATTACTCCGCCGTTTATGGACCAATTTTGAAAATTCTTTTTTTGTTGTATTGCATTGAGCTCCCAGGTGGTCCCATTTTTTTTCAGAATTTTAGTTCACCCCAAGGGTGGGTAAAGGGGTAAAAACAGGGTATGAATTTCCATTTTGGGCACCTAGTAACCGATTCTAATGAAATTTAGAACGTAAATATAGTTCTTATAACAAAAAAATATGATGGTGACCTTGAGCTGATCTGATGATGGAAACGGAAGGCAGTCAGGGGAACTCATCAACGGTATATAGCAACTACTTCGTGTTTAGGCTTGAATGATTCGTATTGATTAGTAGGACTTTTTGGTATCATTTGCACCTTACTTTTGATTGAAAATTATTGCAAATAAACTAAAAACTATAAAATAAAATAATAATTAAAAAAATTAAAAAACCGACTTCAAAAAACCACTAAAATGTAAGAAATAATTTAAGGTTTACACAAATTCTACTCGTATGTGACAGTTCAAATATACCTCAGCAGGAACTGTTCTTTTTTGAAGTTGGTGCCATATTTCTTTAGATTACTTTGTCACCGCACCAACATCAAAAAAGAACAGTTCCTGCTGAGGTATATTTGAACTGTCACATACGAGTAGAATTTGTGTAAACCTTAAATTATTTCTTACATTTTAGTGGTTTTTTGTTGTTTTTTAATTATTATCTCGTAGTAACGTATTTCTGCCTTTCACAAAATATTGTTTCTTTCTTACTAAACAGTTATATTCCATGGACCATTACCAACTCACGTATTAGCTATTTACTTAGCTCATAAATTAACCTTCAAAACCTCACGCATAATTAACCAAAGCAGCCATCCCGGGTAGCTTTCATAAATCTCCAAAATGAAGCTAAATTCGTACATGTTGTTTGTTTTACACAATAACTGGAGCGGTGTAACGACGTGACGCGGTTCGAGTCCCGGCCGAGACACAACTTCCACCATTAGTGCAATTACACCGGAGCTACAATGTTGCCCCGCAATTCTGTCGGACAAAAACTAAACCGTAGTTTGTTTAATATTGGCGTGGCCGCGCGCTGCAGCCGGATTTCGATAGCACTTTGTTAATTGGTACCAAATGTTGGAAAGTTGGATTGTGAATTTGTTCGTTTAACTTGTTTTTAGTTTAACTAGGTAAATTATATGACATTAAGTTATACCTAACTTTGTAATTTTTATAAAATAACTATAGTTCAGCCTGTTAGTGAACGCTCGATAAATTCATAGGACTGTTTACCTTATTTTATGAAGTGACTCACTATCAGTTGCCGTCCCAAATGAAATAAACTATAAATACAACAAACACAGTCCTGGCAACTACTTTATAATGCTCTATATATTTTATATGCAAACAAAATGATGCAAATCCTAGATTTAAAAGATTTAAATCGAATAGTTGTTTACATAATAATGTATTCGTGCATTTGCTTTCAATCCCCGAGCGCCTGAAACGGGGCAATTCAGATAAATATGTAAAATATGATTTCAATATAACTTGTTACCAGTACATATGTGGTTTTGAATAATTTATTTTTGTTACTAAATATATTTTTTTTACTTTGTATCTAAATCATAAATACTTATGTTTTTTTATTGTTTCAGGTAAATAATAATATATTAAGTATATTATGTTCATCAAACTCAACCTGCGTGATCGTGCGTATAAAAAGTTATTTTTGTTTTTGTTCGCCCCCACGTGATATCATCAACATGAAAATATGAATTAAAACTCAGTCATCTACACTGTTTTAAACAGAACGTCTATTAAAAACCACATTAAAACTCTAAATGCTTCTCAACAAGCAGAATAAAAGTGAGAAAATATTAAAAACGTAATCGGATTTAAATCCAGTCTCTCATCTCTCTGTAAGATGTTTTTTTCTTTTATTGGATTTCCACTGTGAATTTATCTTTTGCTCTCTGAAAAATAACTGTTTAAACTTAGCGCCTGCTGAGCGAGGTCTGGATAAAGTTTATCTGTGGGATAAAGAACATGTTGTCCCTTTTATTTTTAAAATGCTGATTTAGACGATGACACCATCATGATTGCATAAATCCTTAGCATAAAGTACCAAAAACCTACCAAAAACTACCACAAAATGCAGGGATATAATTTTTGTTTGTAAAATCCACTTTTTACAAAACGTAATTTTCGCATTAGTTTTCAGCTTGTTCTATGTTTGACAGAATTGTAATGACATCAGGCTTTTGTTTTGACGTTCTGACGACATTTACTTATAATGTATAAACACTATTAGAAATCTATTTACCTGATAACGTTAACCCTTGGCGCGGCGGCGCGGCGGCGGCGGCCCAGTTTGTTAATTATTACGCGTGGCGGCCGCAGCCCAGCGGCGAACTACATATATTATACTTGTCCTGTATTCCAAGAACTGTTACTTCTGAAACAAGTTTTGAGAACTTAAAATTTGTAGCCTGGAAGATCTATGCCGTTGCCTAGGCAGTTGTCGAATCGTTACATTGTCAGTTAAACTGTTTTCAATTATGACAAAATAATGAAGTTTATTTTCAATAAAAAATAGATATAATATTTAGAAACAAATAAGACATATTTTTAAGCACAAAAAAATCACATCCCTATGTAGTAGGTACATATATCATCGACTTTTAAAACCTTTTAACTGAGTCTATCTACGTTCATCCACATATAGCTATACAGGTGCTTATATGACTCATGTGCGAAAGAGACAGATTTCATGCCATTTCAATGAGAGTGAGGGGTATGTAGATGTTCAGATTTTTGGTAGCCGTGGCTATTAAATATGGGATTCGCCGGCGGCGGACACACGCAATTACATTTTGAATGATAAACGACATTTCTCGCTACAGCGAAAATGTCAACATCATGATGTAAAAACCCTTACATTTAATTTATTCTGGAAAAGGCTCTTGAGGGGCTGCTTAACATAATTTGAATTGAATTTTTAATTAAGTACAAATTTATGAGAAGTATCTACCTCGAATTTTTAACGAAACTAAGCTTTAAACCAACTTCATTATCACTAAAATTTTGGCTCAAAAAATCCTATGTAATATTCTGAAACTATCCGAATCATAGGGACACCCACCACTGAAGCTTCCCTATTTATATCGTTAAAGATAATACCCCAGCACACATCTAGCGAGCCCTAGACCCTGTCAGATGTAAGAAGAACTGGCCGTCGTTTCTTGCTGCCGGCGAGTAATGAACGAGCTCTGGGCTCATTAATCTTGCCCCACGTGACGCCACCAGTTCAGGGTTGACAGGGTTTTCTGTTTACTATACTTACCGTGGTTTTTCTTTAAGTCCAAGATGAGTAATGGTATATTTAAGGGGGAATTCAGATTTACAAAAATTGGTATGGACATGTAGATGTCTATCAAAACACCTAATATTTTAATATATGCGACCTTTTATCTTTAAAAAATACTTTCCTTCTGGTTACATTCTTATCACATTTGATACTGACTACGAAATATTGAGTAGGTAAGTTGGTACCAGTGATACGAGACACGAGGTACCAATGACTGACACTCAAGGGGTTAAAAGATTTTTATCTACATAATATAAAGTACCTACCTATTGCAACTCTAAAACATAAAAACGGCTTTCGACTTTAAATGCCAGCACCTATTTCAATTAAATGTGTCTGTATCACTATAGTAAATCTTGAATGGTGTATTTTTCCTCTGCCGTGTCCTGGCCGCCATATTACTGGTGTGCTTCATTGGGCGGTTCCGACCAGCGTCAGTGGACCCTACAGCATTAATAAAATAAACCTAGAAGACTTAAAGAAGTACGTAGAGGTGATAAATAGCGTAAACCTATTAAACCTTTCAAGCAGGGTAGACATCTGTTCGCTGTTCTTCTTCTTCTTAGCATGTCGGTGTCAAACACTAGAGCTAGGTTTTATCACCGTGGTGATGACATTATTTATCTGGTATTCAAATCTGACACAGTAAAAGCGATGATTTAAAATATAAAATTAATACAGCAATCTAAACTAATTTAATACGCGCAAAATGAATGAATATGATTATAAATGGATGCAGAAACTTTCATTTATTTATTGAAATAATAAGCCGAAATTATTTCATAGTTATTGGTTCAGCAAACTCTGAAATCAGATTTGCATACACAAACAGGCCTGTAAATTTTACTCTCCCAATTAATTCAGCTCGCTCGTACTTTAAACATTTATACGAGTATGTATAACATTTGCTCCCTCTCTCAACAACCAGAAATTAACCTCCTGTCTGAAAAACATAGAAAAAATATCATTAAATTTAAAAAAAATATATTTTTAGACAAGAAGTCCGTAATTATCAATTTTTGACGGTCGAATGGCGTAGTGTTTAGTGGCCCTGACTGCTATGCTGAAGGTCCCGGGTTCGATTCCCTTCTGGGGCAGATATTTTTTTAAAGACAGATATTTGTACTCGGGTCTTGGGTGTTGATATTTATATTTAGTATCTATCTATCTATCTATGTATTTGTGTAGATATATCAGCTGTCTGACACCCATAACACAGGTTCTGCCTAGCTTTGGGTCGGATGGCCGTGTGTGAGATGTCCCCACATATTTATTTATTTATTTATTATTTTATTTTGTTAGTAAATACAATGATCTTACATAAATATTATTTTCATCACGTTGACTAACTTTGATTTGCGTTAGTTAAGCTCTTGTTTAGATCGACACAATAAGAAGAATATTTATTTATATCTAGAATATACCTTGTAGAATTATACCCTAGTCCAATAGACTGGGTCCAACCTCACGGGCCTACGTGAACCGGCGGTATATTCGTAGACTAAACTAATTAGCCGGCAGCTGCTTCCGTTTTTCTGTTAAATGACTGTGACTGTACCGCGCGGGTGGAACACAGTGTTGGCGATGGCTGTACCTAGTTACCTACACACTTTTTCCACCGCCTGTACTTATTAACTTATTTTGCTTTTACAACTTAGCTTTTACTGCTGCGAGATTTTCTTTCGTTGTTTTGTTTTAACAATAGGAGTTAGAAACAAAAAATTAGTTACTAAGTTTAATGTTCTTAATATGTTTTGTATAATTTTACTGGTTTGTACACAGAAGCGGTAGGATAGTATATAATGTATTATGTAAAGGACATGCTCACGGAAAATGAAACTACGGAATCTTTTCTATGTATTGCATGGGATATCTATTGGTCATAGTTTAAAATGCAAAAACATCTGTGAGTTTTAAATGCATTCATAATTTATCTCATCACGACCCATTACGTCCCCACTGCTGGGGCACGGGTCTCCTTCCAATGAAGGAAGGGTTTAGGCCTAGTCCACCACGCTGGCCAAGTGCGGGTTGGTGGACCCCAACACAAGCAAGCTTGTGCTGAGAGAGTTGTCGGGTAAGTGGGCAACCCGACTGTCAGATGTTTTCAAGCCGCCCGAAGGCCTCTGACTAGGCTTAACGACTGCTGCCGAAGCAGCAACCGGGACCCACGGCTTAACGTGCCGTCCGAAGCACGGAAGCGTCCAGAAAAGCACCACTTGAAATTGGTCACCCATCCAATGGCTGACCGTGTCAGTTGTTGCTTAACCTCAGCGATCAGTTACGATCACTGAGGCTCGCTCGACTACGGACGCTTCATCATCATAATTTATCTAGTTAATATTATTTCCTCCAAATCAAAGTTAGGCGGTTCGGCTGATAATGAAGATAGGGAAAGAGAGAAGTAAGTAAATAATAAAATCAGAAACGCCTACGCCGCCGCTACGTGGCTACACGTAGCACCTCGTAGCACTTGCTACGCCGCGTCGTAGGCCTTTTCGTAACGCTAGCTTATGTCCCCGATTTGCGATCAGCTAAAAAGTTTTCAGTATGATTTTTCAGCCTCCTAATTATCTTTGAAATAATATCCATTTATAGGAACCTGATAGTAGCATTACCAATATCATAAAGTGAATTATAACGTTACATAGGATGTGGTTACGTAAAGTTACGTGTACATATTAAAACCAAGCCTACAAAGTTTTAGGGAATTTGGCCATCTATCTTACCTTCCTTGAACCTCGCTATGTATCTAACACTATGTAGAATACTGACTAATCGTGATGCTTTAGACACTTTAGGTTCAGTCCGTATTATGTTGGTCATAAGAGTGATATTTGCACTGCAAGTATGTTGTAGCTGGTTGCTACAGTACCTATGTACCTGCTTGTATGAGAAGTCATCAATTTACGGCGTTATCTCGCCTCTATGTACCCAGTGTGTTGGTAAATGGTCATAATGTATCTTACCTGGAAACATACAGGGTGTTGAATAAGATAATATAATTTGTCGTTTTTAATGAGGAGCCTTTTAAGTAAATTAGTGTAGTGTTCTCGATTTTGGTTCATGTAGGAATACTTGAAGGTTCTCAGAAAGTTTGCGCATACAGTGCCTACTAGTTTTTAATATTATTATACTTATGGGCTATATCCACATTATCTTATTTTGGTACCATTTAAAGTTTAAGTTGCATTTCTTTATAACTTATTCACACAGATTTTTATATTTTTCAATAATATTTCGGTCTTTTCGCATGAATCTTAGGCATATTTTGAACGTTAGTATATAAACATTTATATTTTATGTATATTTATCTATTATTATATCGTGTATTATGTTTATGTATGTCTATTTTTGTTTTCAGCTGACATTACCGGATTTCCGGTTTCCAAAACGAGCGCACAATTCTTACATTTGAGAGCACTGTTGAAAGGTTTGATGTCTGTTTAGAAATACCTAATTCTATTAGTCTATTACTAATTACTATACTTATGATAATTCTGTGCGTTGGGTGTTCTATAAATAACCATCTATCCTCATTCCATTATTTAATCTGAATAATAAATAAATAATAACGACTCCCAGAAAAAATACTACAGTCATTTTCATAACACAGACAGTAAATTATTGAGATTCAAACCTGGACTGAACTACTTTTAGTACCACGCCACTCCGCGAGGCGGCGCCACTGATCGCGGCGTTCTAAATATAAAATTATAAAAACATTCCCAAATTGTCGCCCGATTCCCGCCGGAGCTCTCCACAAAAATTAAATGTTTATTTTATGTAAATGTGTTATCTTTGTATTACTTTTGATTTTATGGTAATGTCTCGAACGTTTATATTTCGTGATAAATTCATAAAAGTTATTTGATGGTCAAATAAATTACTTCTTACCTATTTCAATTGATTTCCTAGAATTTTAATTGTATGTGTTTTAATATGTAATTTAATTATTCTAAAATTGGTTATACATTCAATTACTTTGTGAGAAAACGTTGATACTTTTATCATTCAATATTTGCATCAAATAATTTGAACGTGTGTCAGCGTATTGTACAGTGAGGGACATATTCACCATACATGCAGCCATAAAAGTTAATCATATTGATGAAAGTGGTAGAGCATTGAGTACTACTGTTGGCGAGATATTGAGTACGTATCCGCCAGTACGCTCCACTTTGTACTCAGTTATCGAGTACACTCACCACACTGGACATTTCAAAGCGATGTTTGTTCCGCGCCGGTGCTTCGTTGATGCTCGTTTTATGGAAGGCTTGCTACTAGTTGCTGCTGCCTCATTTAGTGAGTATATTTAATGGCATCGTTTTTGTCGCTTATTTTGTTAAAATTTTAAGTGGTAATCAGTTTCTGTTTAAATATGCTAACCTTAACAGTAACGTACAGTGGTCTGAGGTAACTGCTAACTAATACTGAATTTAGTACTTTAAATTTATACATTTTAAGTCTGCATCCTATTTATTCTCTGAAAGAGTATTTAATAGACTCTAAGTAAATTTACCTAATTAAAAGTTTTGCAAGCCACATTACAGATTTCATTTTATATTCACAAAACAAAAATTAGGTTATACTTACCAAAATTGGGATGGGACCATGATAGCTAACTAGCTTAATAGTCAGAGGTTGTCGATAACTAACTTAACTTCCATAGCCAGCGACCATCAGTCGGGAACAGGTCAGCTGATGAAATTGATTCATATGAACATGAATTTCATTGTTGACTGCAATCTGGATATAAAACCGCGGTTGATGCAATGAGTAAATACTTGTTATAAAAGATAAACAACTTTGTGAACAATTATCGCTTTTTTGTTACCCCTTCAAATTTAAATTAGCTAGAATAACCATAAGGTCTTTTTAGGAATAACATTATGGATGTCATGCAAGAGATAATATATTAGGTAATTTACTTAACCAAACTAAAAAACAACTGGCCTACTGTGTGATGCGTAATGAATCCGAGCACCCGCAATGAGCGCCACGTCAGTAGGCGGTTGAAACCAAGAACAGTAAAGTTGAAGTCCAAACTGAGGTTAGTTTGCAAATAGCGGCCAATCCAGCTCCCGTGGCTCGTTGCAATTAATGATGCTAATTTTGCATCAATATCGACGGCTGATGCAATGAACATACATATAAAGGTTAATTGGAAGAGAATGCTGTTAGCATTAGGTTCGCCTATGTACAAATTAATTTATGTGCAATAAAGAATTTTATAATAATAATAAAGTACCTGGTTAACATGTTAAATCATTGATGAGACAGGACGGGAAGCTAGAGATCGCAGTCAATGGCGTGCTTTGGGAGAGGCCTACGTTTAGCAGTGGACTGCTATAGGCTGATGATGATGATGATGACAGGTGGCCACTGGTGGCTGTCTCGACACTGCATAATGCTTCTTATAAAGTTTGTGATGAATAGATTAGCAAATATGCTCAAATAAAATTGACTTTATAATTCAGCACCTAAATGAATTCATTGCACCGTGTGTCTAATATACAGTGCCACAAACTTATCTGTTCCATTGAGAGTTCACATAAATGTCTAATATTTCTCCATTCTATAAGATTTTATGTTTGTTCGTTTTGTTAATTCGCTCTTGCGGTGTTAATAAACCCATCTAATCTTTAACAATGAAGCGTCCGTAGTCGAGCGGGCCTCAGTGATCGTAACTGATCGCTGAGGTTAAGCAACAACTGACACGGTCAGCCATTGGATGGGTGACCAATTTCAAGTAGTGCTTTTCTGGACGCTTCCGTGCTTCGGACGGCACGTTAAGCCGTGGGTCGCGGTTGCTGCTTCGGCCTAGTCTAGTCAGAGGCCTTCGGGCGGCTTGAAAACATCTGACAGTCGGGTTGCCCACCTACCCGACAACTCTCTCAGCACAAGCTTGCTTGTGTTGGGGTCCACCAACCCGCACTTGGCCAGCGTGGTGGACTAGGCCTAAACCCTTCCTTCAATGGAAGGAGACCCGTACCCCAGCAGTGGGGACGTAATGGGTCGTGATGATGATGAATCTTTAAACAATATACAATTCATTAGTAAGTAATGAGATATGGGTCAATTTAGTTCGCTCTCAACGGAACAGATAAGTTTGTGGCACTATACCTACTACAGTTTCAGACATAGAAAAGAACAACAACAATGAAATAAAACGTTAAGTTTCCACGAGACATAAAAATAAATAGGAACACAACTTTATACCGCGATTACTTTAAAGCTTAAAAGCTCAAACTCTTATTAAGCCGAATGTTGTTCTTTTGTTAAGCGATGGTTGCACGCTTTTGTCGTTTTTTCAGTTGTCCCTTGAGTTTCAGGACTGTCCTCGCTATAATGTGCTTTCGTGTGGAAAAGGACGTTTTTTTCGGGATTTTATGGAGACTGCCGCTTTTGGTGTTATGGTTTTATTGGCCTATTGTTGTTTTGGTCTTTTTTTCTTACGCAAACTTTACTTTTGTTTTGTCGATGAGAACTTTTCTGTAAACTGGGTTAACTTTTTTATGTTTCGTGAACATATTTTTTACGTAAAAAAAAAAATATAAACTTATCGCTTTGCGAAACTAAAGCAATTTTGCGTATTTATCTAGTAGTTGCTTCAACAAATTCGCATCGAGTAACGCGGGAAGGGTTTAAATGAAAATGCAAATGTGTTGGTCTGAGCAGCTCCAGCCCAGACCAGGCGGTCTAGCCGGTCTAGGCGGTCTAGCCCGGCTACAGCAAACACTGAATAATCTAGATAACTACCGTGCGCCTTGATTGGAATTTTGTTTATGGTTTAATACTCGCCCTCGGTTTTAACGGAAATTCGAAAATTGGAAGTGAGCACCTCATTTAGTAGATTCTTTAGTCTCATTATTAACTCAGCGCCGAGAGCTCGGTTTAGTTATTAATAGTTTACGGAGGAGAAGATAATGCCTTGTCTAGAATATGTGGTGGAGCGAGTAAATAGATATATGAGCTAGCTTTTAATTAAATATACTGTGCGGTGGAATTTTAGGTAGCCACGTTTTAAAGCGCATATTTTACATGATGATGCACTTTTCTAATATTAACTTATATCAAAATTGTGTAATTAAATCATGAAACCGTTTTTTGTTTTCGACGAAACGAAGCAATTTACCATACGTCTAGTTCACCCCGCGAGGCCCACTGTGCGGCACTTGGCGAGTGGCTACATTTGCATGTGGTTTACACCGCGGCTGGAGAATACTCACCGCACAGTGGGCCACATCCCGGCTGTCTAGCACACTCTGACACTCAGGGGACATTGAGGAGACGTTATTTTGATTTAGTTAAATGTTACTTACCCCAAGTTTTAGGTGTTTGTAGAGCCTAAGCAATGTTTTGTATCAGATCTTAGGTATATTTGATAACAGGAATACAAATCTTAATTTATTTATATTTTTTTCATCGTCATCATAGTCAACCTGTTAATGTCTGCTACATAGGCAATGTAATTTGAAACACATAATTATTTACACGTAAGAACATAAATTATGTATTTGATCATTCGAGCAGAGTACAAACCTCAACTAGGGGACAACAAATCTGTGCTCTGGACATTATCTCAGTGGTCAATAGCAAGTGGGCCCCATAGGGCAGAGATTAGCTTACGAGTGTTGGCAGAATTAGAGATTACGGTACAACCCTCATGCCCTGATGGTCAGTTCATGTCTATTGGTATGATGATGATGATGATGATGTCTATTGGTATACAACTGTAGACTTAATTATGGTATATTTATGACTTAAAATATTATTTATTATTTAAACTCAGGTGTAAACCTGCAATCTTTAACAAAACGGTGTACGGCATATGGGTTTAATTCTATCAAACTAAGATTCATCAGAAATGGTAAAGCAGTAAAGTAAAGAAGTAATCGCAGAACCAATCGTAATAGCCAGTTAGTGTCAATGTAATCCAGCCGCGTAATAATACTTGCCCGACGTAGCCGGAAATCAGCCTCGAACCAATCGGGACACCGCCACTAGCAATTTAACACACACATTAATGCTTACCTACATGTATACATACAAATAATCACGTTTTCTGGACTGAGTGTACGGAGAAAAGCAGTGTTACATGTTGAAATTGAATTGATTTAAAATTTAATATAACACGGTAAAATCTTCTATTCTCTATAAATAAATAATAAATAAATAAATAAATATGTGGGGACATCTCACACACGGCCATCCGACCCCAAGCTAGGCAGAACCTGTGTTATGGGTGTCGGACAGCTGATATATCTACACAAATACATAGATAGATAGATACTAAATATAAATATCAACACCCAAGACCCGAGTACAAATATCTGTGTTTAAACAAATATCTGCCCCAGCCGGGAATCGAACCCGGGACCTTCGGCTCAGTAGTCAGGGTCACTAACCACTACGCCACTCGGTCGTCGTTGTGAGCTTAAGTATTATAACGGGACATTTATGATTTAATTACTAACCATTATCGATTATTGGTGGAATCCTGGATGCAGTCTAAGTCTTTGCTTGCATGCTCATCAAGAGTAATTTAAATAGCGAAAACTCATAAACTATCATGATACAACAAACTGCATAATGATGTCTACGTCCATCAGTCAGAAGTCAGCCCACTGTGCGAGTGTCACCGCTCGGAAAGGTCTATATTAATGCACAGTGGGGCGGGCGGCGTTCCGCGCGGACATAGCTAATATAAATCAGACGGGAAATTCACATTCAGCCAGCCAGATGGCGTTGATACCAGGTGGCGGCGAGCGCGGCCGCGGTGACGTTGACGTGTGGCGACGTTTTGTTTCACGTGACATTTTGTGGCAGAACATAGGGTACATCTACCTACTTGAAGAACAACTAATATCTTTATAATATATAGCTGTTCCCGCGCGCTTCGCTACGCCTTAAAAAGTTTTCCCGTGGGAATTTCGGGATAAAAAGTAGCCTATGTTCTTTCCCAGGGTCTAGACCGTATGTATACTATATTTCATTCAAATCCGTTCAGTAGTTTTGGCGTGAAAGAGTAACAGACAGACAGACAGACAGACAGACAGACTGACACAGTTACTTTCGCATTTATAATATTAGTTAGGATGATACAAACATTACACATAAAAATATTATATAAATTAATTAGGATCGGTTCCATTTATGTATATATGTCATTGACTTATATATTACTAGCGTAAGGACAGGCCCAATCGCACTAGAAAATGACACCCTCGCGTTGGCCCTAAAATCTCATAAATCTGTCATAATTTGTATGAATTAGGGCCAGCGCGCGGGTGCCATTTTCTTTTGACAAAACGTTCTGACGGGCGTATCCTTCCTTTTGAAATCATTGATATATGTGAAGATATATCGGCTGATCGATACCCATATTACAGGCGGTGCCTAGCTGGGGGTTGGATGGCCGTATGTGCATGAGATGTCCCAAAAACATTATGTAGGTATTTATTATCTTCCTCTAAATTATTTTGTACGAAATTTGAATGCCTCACAATAACACAAGTAATATTCGATATGTTCCATCCATTAAGTAAGTACGTTACCTACGTGTAAGAAAAATAATTTTAACATAAGCATCCAAAATATTTTAAATTGAGCGGAAATACGTACGTTTTGTTGCCTTCGTGAAATGTTTTATAAATTCATAAAAAATAAAGCTGTTTTCTGGAAAACACGAAAAAGCGTGAATTCACCTTTGTATTTCCAAAGTAAGTCATGCATACACACTGTCGATTATTTTATTCAACGAAAACGGTTAAGTACGACGAGGAAAATATTCGGTTTTAACACGTTCTCGCCTTACTAACTTTATATTTTACTTTCAAAGGTATCTATTTATTTACCTAAACAGGAAGTAAATCTATCGATCGAATATATTGATCGATCGACGGACCCATTTGTATCTCCTCAATACATATAACATGACTCAAACTTATGAACAAAATTGAGACATATATGTATGAGCAACTCAAGGTAAACAGTTTTAAAATACCGTACTTACTTAAATTTATTTATATGTTTATTTATTTAACTCTTTATTGTACAAATATTACAAATAAAAGTACAAAGGGTGGACTTAATGCTAAAATCATTTTCTGCCAGTCAACCCGCAGGAGGTACAGGGAAAATAGGTAATAAGGTGTACAAAAAAAGTAAATTAAATTAAAACTATATGGCGAATAAATGTATCCTGTAACGCTTAGGAATTTTACGAAGGAACCCTATTTTATAGAATCACGACGGCAGAAAAAGCAACAATCTGAAATTGGGGTGGCGGCTCCTTGTTCCGCACACTACTTACCTGTTTTATATTTAAGCCTGGCGTAAAAAAGTGTATACCTAAAATAAAAGTATACTACCTAATACTAGCTACATAAATACAAGATTGATAGAAAGAAAGTATGTGCAGATTATACTTAGGAACTATACGCCGCTTCTTGCAAAAACCACAAAGCCACATCTATTCTAATCTATAATTTTCAAAATGGATTTTTATGTGTGCGTGCAGTACATTCTATACCTTCGACTCCTAGAGTGCCCTATATTCACTTTTATTTTATGGGAAACAGCTTACATAGAGGTATCTACCATGATAATTCCCCTACCCTATATACCCAATAGCCACCCATATCGGTTGGGTACCAGACCATATATTATTATATTAGTATTTTTTTCTTTTATGTAGATGATCTGTCAACGCCTCTGTAGCTCTGGGGCCATGTCTGGAGTCCTATCAGGCGATCATTCTCTTCCTTTACTTTTACCGATCGCTTTAGTCTTACGGATCCCCACTTGCATCCGTCACCGAAAGAGCTAGCATGGGGCGCAAGTCGCTCACATGAACATATGCTAGCTTTCCGTGATGGGCTTTCTGAGCTTCCTTTTTTACGAGAAGTAAATCTTTAGAAAGATTCCCGCCGACCTCGGGGGAGGAAGGCGGGATATTTGGGATTTTTACCCACTAAAACCTCCTCGGTGGCCACCATCAGTGCAGGGAGGTGCTCCGGGATCTCCAGGGGAACGCACCGGAGCCACCTCGCACGGCGCCGCAGCTCTCCACTAGCAGAGCTTCCTAGCACAACATATTACTAACCCCCCCTCTTTTGTTTCAGTGACAGCCCTCCGTGAGCACTGGGACGAAGCCAACGCTCGCGTGCTCCAACGGAAGGCCCAACTGGACGCCATGTTGGGCGACTCGGCGCGCTACTCCGCGCGGCGCCGCGACGCCGACGCCTGGCTGGCGCGCATGGAGGCCCGGCTCGCCGCCATGCCGCCGCCCGGGCATACGGCTGATGTGCTGGATATGCAGCTTAGGGAGCAGAAGGTAAGTGGACGGGTTTACCACCACCGAATATAAGCAATTAACAATCGATAAGCAGCGTCGCTGAACCGACGAGTTTAACCCGCCAGTGGTGACGTATATGTCTGTGAGACCGGGTGGTTCGAAAAAGTCGAATAACTTTCTCACTAGCCATCGATTTTTGTTGTGATTTCGGGTAGCTGCCTCATTTCCCATCCCCCATCGTCAGTCCACCCCGCGACGGTGACTCGTGCGCAGGTTTCGGAGTTTTGGCGCCAACCCGGTGCGTGAGACCGGGGTCACCGACTATGTAAGTCAAATTTAAAGATGTTTTTTAAATTTTTCATACATTTTTTTTATTTTTCTTGACTGTATTTTTGTTTTGTGATTGTAAATTTCATGATTGAACTATTTTTAATAGATAGTTGTAGGTATTTATACAAATATAAGCACTTAATAGATTTCAATAAGTTTTTACAGTTGTTCAGTTATCAAGTAGTTTTTAGGTATTTACATAGATGTCACTATGCCAGAATCTGTATCTCGGTATTAAGAGTTCTTACATATTAATAACCTTTCTTCTTATACAAATAGACGTCGCTTCTACTACCAGCGATCCGAACATAAGGCTACCAAGCCTTTTCATGGTCCTTCGAGCCGGATCCAGGTGGATGTGGTCACTGACCACACCACCCTAGTAGTAGCCACTTTTTGATCAGGCGCTAGAAATCAGAGACGCATCGTCTCTGAAGGCGTCAACCGGGCGATCCGAGGATCTTTCCGGTAGGGATGGCTGCATTAGCAGTCGAGCTCCGGTGTGCCCAGTGATGCACCGGTGCGCCACCGCCCTATCACTTAGCGGCACCAGGACAACACATCAAGGCGCGCTTCGGGTCAACTTAACCGGAGTCAGCGGCCCCAGCAGCAGCGGTCCAGTGCACCCGGTGACAGGATGCCAGCGGTGACACTCACGAGCGGAGCGTCATCGTGCCTATCGCCTGCCACTTGAGCGGTGCCAGAGACAGTCCAGTGCACCCGGTGACCGGATGCCAGCGGTGACACTCACGAGCGGAGCGTCATCGTGTCTATCGCCGGCCACTTCAGCGGTGCCAGAGACAAAGCAGACATCAGCAGCGGTCCAGTGCCCCCGGTGACAGGATGCCAGCGGCGACACTCACGAGCGGAGCGTCGTCGTGCCTATCGCCTGCCACTTCAGCGGTGCCAGTGACAACAGCAACAGCGAAGACGGAAGATCCCATCAAAATTATATTGTAAATTTGCACTTATCAAAATTATATTGTAAAAATTTATGTAAATAACTGTATATACCAGCAACATCTTAAAGCACACAGGATGCATGTAGGTCCTTATCAGCTTGTTATCAAGTCCATGCATCTTGTGGAGTTACCCCCTTCACCTCATGGTGAGGGTGGTAATGAAGAACGTACGTTCTTGGTGGGCGGTATGTTCAGTTATCAAGTAGTTTTTAGGTATTTACATAGATGTCACTATGCCAGAATCTGTATCTCGGTATTAAGAGTTCTTACATATTAATAACCTTTCTTCTTATACAAATAAACGTCGCTTCTACTACCAGCGATCCTAACATAAGGCTACCAAGCCTTTTCAACAGTAATATCAGCTAGTTTCAGCATGTCCTTGAAAATGACGACGGAGATAGCTGGACCTTCAAAAAATTGTCAATGTTATGAATGTGGATAGCGAAAATAACAGAAAAATTTAATATATTTGTCACAAAATGTAAGAAATATATGTGTTACGACCATGTAAGTGCCGTCTTGCAGAGACTGTTTGGCTGTGGAGAAACAATGACTTTTAGTGTATTATTATTATTATTTTTTTGGTAGAAGTATATAAATTTTTGTTTTTTCTTATGAAGTTCGTAGTGTTAAAAAACTATAAAAGGTCGACTTAGTTATAAAAAATTACATCATTGTTGTATTTTTTTAATTTTTAAGATGATAGGTGAAAAATTATGTAAATATTAAGTGTTCTAAGTACCATGGTAAAAGGACTAATAAACGAGCCGTGATTTATGATAATGCTTTGTTTTATTGTCAAACAAATACTTATCTTTAAAATTAAACTAATTTTAAGTAGCATGTGTAGTTAATTAAGTAAAAAAATAAGTTTGAAAATCCCGGTGCGTGAGACCGGCGTCACCAACGATGTAAGTCAAATTCACGTCACCACTGGCGGGTTAAGCGGGTAGCCGGTAGTGGATGGATGAGGAAGGCCGAGGACCGAGTGTTGTGGCGCTCCTTAGGAGAAGCCTTTGTCCAGCAGTGGATGATTATTGGCTGATGATGATGAAACAGTGTCGCTATGTCAATATGAACAGCTTTTGTTCTACAAGTTTTGCAAATTCGCGAAAAAATCATGCCTTTTCACCCCATTTCGGCTTAGTTACCCCTTTTGCAACAACTTTGGTATATGCTAAAATCATTTTTATTTCGTTACTGTAGGCATACAAAATCCTTATTACAACACACAGACAATCCAGGACTTCAACAATATTTCAAGGGAAATCCTTATAAATTTCCCGGTAATGCCGTGTAACTGCGAAACTTTCACATTAGCATAATGACAGGCATAAATATGTCCTCTTACTGTGGAGGGGGCTCCAATGGCCACACTTTGGCGAAAAACTTATTCTATTATAACTACTATATTTTTGTACTGATGTCTGCTATCAATTTATGAAAGCTATGGTATATAGACAACTTACATACCATTAGAAAAAAATGATTTGTAGAAAGAAAGAGAATTATAGAAAAGCATTTCTATAACTATGTACTTATTAGCATTAGGTATGTGTTATTTACATACAATTTTGCAGACTTCTAAAGCTGGCAAAATGTTTCCCTATGTTTCGCTAGCAGATACAGATAGGATGAGATTTTATAAGTGGAATGCATCGGTTTGATGCCAGCTTCCACCATCAACAGAGGTTATTGAGGTAATCTCGGCCGACCGATCATTAATTGGTCACAAATGTCACCGGATTGCCAATTAATTGCCGGGTCAGATGCGGACGGTGATATCGATAAGTGTCGTTATCAAGTTATTTACAGTAGCCTCTCATTAATTAAGTTGACAGAAATGGGTTTTAAATTTGAGTTCTGTTTCGGCGGTCTTTTGGGTAGGTACCTACTTACACAACTTCAGTGACTTTGCCTTTTTAACCGACTTCAAAAAAAGGAGGAGGTGCTCAATTCGTCGGGATCTTTTTTTTTTTTTTTTTTTTTTTTATCTTTTTTTTATGTATGTTCACCGATTACTCCGCCGTTTATGAACCGATTTTGAAAATTCTTTTTTTGTTGTATTGGGTTGAGCTTCCAGGTGGTCCCATTTTTTTTTCAGAATTTTATCTCACCCCCAAGGGTGGGTAAAGGGGTAAAAACAGGGTATGAATTTCAATTTTGGGCACATATTAACCGATTCTAATGAAATTAAGAACGTAAATATAGTTCTTATAACAAAAAAATATGATGGTGACCTTGAGCTGATCTGATGATGGAAACGGAAGGCAGTCAGGGGAACTCCTCAACGGTATATAGCAACTACTTCGTGTTTAGGCTTGAATGATTCGTATTGATTAGTAGGACATTTTGGTATCATTTGCACCTTACTTTTGATTGAAAATTATTACAAATAAACTAAAAACTATTAAATAAAATAATAATTAAAAAAATTAAAAAACCGACTTCAAAAAACCACTAAAATGTAAGAAATAATTTAAGGTTTACACAAATTCTACTCGTATGAGACAGTACAAATATACCTAAGCAGGAACTGTTCTTTTTTGAAGTTGGTGCCATATTCCTTCAGATTACTTTGTCACCGCACCAACATCAAAAAAGAACAGTTCCTGCTTAGGTATATTTGTACTGTCTCATACGAGTAGAATTTGTGTAAACCTTAAATTATTTCTTACATTTTAGTGGTTTTTTGAAGTCGGTTTTTTAATTTTAATAAGCTGATTTCGTAAAAGGAAAACCCTATAGAATCTAGATTTTCTGTAGAGGTGTAGATAATTTAGATTCTATAATATATGGTGTACGTTAAGTGCATTGTACTCATTCAAAAACGGCGATACAGCTCGGGACCTATCACCTTTGTACAGCGAATAGCCGGTGGCTCGCTTGCCTGTCACCTCTGACTGCCCATTCGGGCATTGCAGTCGTGAGCATATGTATATTACTCCAATGAAGGTTCACGCACATTATGTCGGGCCCCAGCGTGCTGTGCCACTACATACAACCATATCAATTTCCATGAATATTAACCTTGCCCTTTCCCCCGCAGTCGTTCCACGCAGAAGTCCATCAATACAAGCACCAGATGGAGCTGTTCGCGCAGCTCACGCAGCGTCTCATCGCCGTGTACCGCAGCGACGACACCTCGCAGATCAAGCGCGCCACCGAGGCCGTCAACCACAGATACCTAGAGCTCAATAACAGGTGAGTGAGACCACAGATACTAGGGTGGTCTACAGATGTAATGAGCTCAATATCAGCTGAGAGCATCGAAATAAGTATACTAGAGGTAAATAACATGAATGAAGAGTCGATCACTTGAAGGTCTAGGGCGCATCGCGTCAGTATCATGTGGTCGTCCCTCCACGCCGCGCCCGCTAGCAGCCTAGATCTTTCTTAGAATAACTAAATAAATAAATGGAAACAAGATGAATCGTTTGTAATTTAACAAGATATTGAGATTGATAAAACAACGATTAATAACAACCTGTGGTTTACTTGTCTAAGCTTCCGCATAATACTATTTAACCCTTTTATATACCGATCAAGTCTCTTGCTCGATAAAAAGCCGTGAAACTGCAACACCCTTCCCATTAATTACTCCGAGTTAACGCCCCCTCTGTAAGGCTGCGTGCACACTGGCGCCCCGGGGACGCGGGGGCTGCGGAGGCCGGGGGCTGGGGGCCGGGGACGGGCGACCACAAACACGGTAAACGACGGTGAAGTAGAGGGTGAAAAGAGAGTCACTTAGATTCATTGTAGGTTTGTTCTTTCAAATTTTTGTTTCGACAAATGCATAACTAAATGACAAAATCGACAAAAATAATTTAGAAATTATTTTTTGAGAAGAATTCGTTAATTGTATGAATGAATGGGGTGACTCTAGCAGCTTCGGGTATCGGTACGTGATACTTAAGTAACTCTATTGTTCGAATATAAAAACCACTTTAAGATTTCCAATAAGTACGAATATTTTTATAATCTCCGGTAGGGAAATACGTCATTATTATTATACACATAAAGATACACATACATATGTCATTATTATTATACGTAAGTACCTACATAAATATGTGTCTGTTTATTAAATGTTTGATAACACGAGACTAGTATACTTACAAACCTCATGGTAGCACTTCCACGAGGGTAAGGCCGCATTACCATACTCGAACTGTAAAACGAAGGGTCGATGGGAGGTGTGTGTACGCCGCCTAATGACTGGGTTACGCTATTGTATTTTAAATGCATTGTTGGTAAGGATTATTTGTTTTTGGTTGTCCTTAATTATGCCAATCCACCGTCCCGTGGGTTTAGAGTACTTAAATAAGAAGTACGTGCCTACATCAAAGTATAGTAAACAACCCGTTTATTAGATCTGCTATAGACAAGAAATAAAAAAAACAGCCTACCTACATACTATCTACCCTTCTCCCAAAATTTCAATGAGCTTCACACAGCTCCATCTACCGAAAAACTACGGAACTTAGACAGTAACTAGGAAACCAGCTACACCTTTTTATCTGTGTGTTTTTTACATATAGGTACGGTCAGGTGCAGAGAAACTCCTCCCATAGTATTGCTTCTGAGAGGGGTTAGGTTTTTCTGCCCCTTACTGTACCTATTCAAATCGTGGAAACACAAAAAGCTATACAGGTGTTGCAAAAAGGGTATACTAAGCCGAAACCTTCGAGTGCAGCATTTTATATCTAATCCCGAAAATTTAATCAGAATGTCAAAACCCTTTTTGCAATAACCTATATAACCTCTAGCTACTCCTACTCATAATAATTATTATTACTTAGGTATAGCATAACTCAATATCTAAAGCACATAATTTTGTTTATCCCAACAGCATCGTGGCTCGCGGCAAGGCGCTCCACTCGGCCGTCTCTTCTCTGCAGAACTTCGACCGTTCGCTGGAGAAATTCGTCGCGTGGCTGAGCGAGGCGGAGTCGCTATTGGACGCGGCCGAGCGAGACCCTCAACTGTTAAAGGTATGTTTGTTTAAAATAATATCTAAACTTGATAGAGAAATAGATAAGGAAAATAATCAAAATTTGTTATTATACGATGTTAACAATAAATTTCATAAACAGCGCCATCTACCGTGGGGCGTTTGTAGCTTGATGAAAGCTTGCTTGTTCGTGGCACTTCTGAAACAGTGCGCTAGGTGTCTTGGAATATTTGATCAGAAACTGCACGTTGTAGTTCCGCTACCCTCCGTATAGATGGCGCTACTTTTTTAATTCGGCTACCCTCATACAGATGGCGCTCTTTTCTTCACTTTACGTGAGAGATGGTTTGTAGCATAGGAAGCGTTTCTCTAATCAAAATGACAGATGGCGCCACTCTCATCATATTAGGTAAAAGGTACACTGATTGAAAATACATCGTATAATTTTTTTCACCACGATTTTCCCAGTTTATGTTTTCTTTTCTAAAACGGATAGATTTGGATAGTTAAATGTTTTAGATTTATTTTTTAAAATTATGTTTTAAATCCTAAGTAAACAGCAATTGCTCATATGAAAATTTCCCTTGTCTCAAATAAAGCGGCTGCCGCAAGATTTCACAAGAACAAGAAACTTTTAATGACGAGCCACCATGCACGACGTGTGACGTGCAGCGGGTTACGCAATTACCAACTTTAATTACGGGGTGTTGGTGTCAAATTGGAGTGGGACCCGCAAAAACCGCGATTCCCGTCTTGGTCAAAGTTTATTGTGAAGGGGGAGGCAAGGAGGGGCAGGGGGAGGCAAAAAATGCTCAATTACTGTCTTAGAGTCGTGCTGCCCTGGTAGAAGTTATTCTAACATCTTGTTTTATTAGTTTGGGGGTTGTAGCTTCATTCGTATTAGAGGCGAAATAGCATGTTATGCTCAATCATTATTTTATTGAACATAAAATTGGGTTATTAAATTAATCAAATCGATGAATCTTTTGCTTTTCGTAGGTTACATAGGGTAACGTAACGTACCTTGGGACGCTTGTACCTCGGGACATTGATTGTATTTTAAAAACCGGCTAAATAAACACATTAAAATTCTACCCTAGGCATAGTATTTTACTCGCTTGGAAAAACTTGTGAGTCTCGTGATCATACCAGCATCGAGTGTGTGGTGAAGACAATATGAAGTTTTTTGGAGTCAAAAGTAGCTTTTGTATAGTTTTTTGTGTTGCTTTATCTCATTGAGGCATGCTCAAAATAAAGACATGGATGTCACGTATAACTTTTCAGTTATTTAATTTTATGACATGGCAATTATCTGAAAGATTCCTATTAATTAAAAATAAAGATATTTAAATTTTGGTTAAATATTGCTTTTTTGTACCTTGGGACACGATTAAATTTGTACCTTGGGACACTGTTTCCTATGGCTTTGTACTATGGAAAATGCAAACATCTAAATAACGCCTTATATCTCTGTTCTT
The DNA here is from genome assembly GCF_932276165.1 of Plutella xylostella. Taxonomy (NCBI): domain Eukaryota; kingdom Metazoa; phylum Arthropoda; class Insecta; order Lepidoptera; family Plutellidae; genus Plutella; species Plutella xylostella. The sequence goes on along the minus strand of NC_063987.1, from coordinate 9,826,964 downwards.
ATTAGTGCCAGAGTGAAACTAGACAGAAGAGAGATGCAGTAAATCAATAAGAACAGAGATATAAGGCGTTATTTAGAAGTTTTCATTTTCCATAGTACAAAGCTATAGGAAACAGTGTCCCAAGGTACAAACGTGTAACGTACCTTGGGTCAAAACAAGCATTTTTACTTTTATCTTAATTTAATAAAATCTGGCCACACTAAAGCTTTAGCACAAATACTAGTGATAATAGATTATATATCCTACCGAATAAAGAAAATTTCACATTAATATCTTAGTTGTACGCTGCGATAGCTTCATTCAAAGTTGGGGTAGTCGAAAATGTCCCTAGGTACGTTACGTTACCCTATATTATAGGTACCTACTTACACTGAACTTGTTTTCACAATGATTTTCGGATTCAAAATTCGTAATTAAAGTAAGTAACTTTGTTTTGACTTCACGATACAGATATCGCATCTTAATAGGATGTGGAGTTGTGGAGGCAAAAGTAAGCGTTGTAAAGTTAGTATTGTTGAAAACTACACGTAGACACCCACCAAATCAAAAGGCTCTACTGTCAATATAAACAAGCTGAATACTTATTTATAATAATACTTACTTATATATTTTATATTACAATTATGAACCTGAAACGGGACAAAACCTCAGAGAATTTTATTGTGGTCAGAGCAATGAGCGCATTATGAAAACTTATTTCGTAAAGTCATAATTGCTTTTGAATTTTCAGTAGCGGTTGTTGTATTTAGCTCTAAATCAGTTTTGGATCAAACATTATTATTTATTCCATGTTTGAGCATTATTTTTGAAAGTATTTATTTAATGATCTACTTATACGTTTATAATTGTAGGATTATGTAATAAATAAAATATTAAATAAGTACATAATTATTCGAATAACTATCTTACAAGATCGTCGCATCCTACCTCAGTAATGCCTCTACCCTTCAGTTAAAGGTTGTTCGGCAACTAAAAGGCAGTTTTTCTCAAACCTCATTCAGATCAGTTAATAATAACCTAAAGTAAGTTAAAGCAGCAAAAGCCGTGTGAATAAGCAATTTCCTGCCATTTGTAGTTTAAAACTGAATCCGGGAAAGTTGAAGCGAACACTGAGTTATACTGTAGCCTCCAGTTTAATAACTTGGCAACACCTTTTAGTGAGGATTAAACGATGGGGTTATTGTTTTAATATGGCAACATTATCGAGTCTATTGTAGAGTTTACTCAAATACCCCGATTGTTACCTACTCTATATAACTTTATATTTGGTTACCACGTGAATTAGGTTTTATCTACGGGGACTAAATATTAAAGCACTTTTTGGGCAATGTTGGTCATTATTATCATTATAATAACTGTATTGGATGGCTATATTGTGCATGACATATTTTTGAGTGACTTTGACTCCATTTCTATATTTTCAGTTTTGCACAGAATAATAAGTAGTACCTGAAGATAGGATATAGGTATACTATTTTGTTCTACACAAAAACTGAATTTATTCTAACATACCTATAGATACAAAAGACAGTGTTAGGTATTTCTAAAAGAGATATCATCCACCATCGAGTCACTTTGTTAGATTAGGTATCTTTACATAATACAGTTTACTGACGATTACTGAAATTCTCTGAAAGCCGTAATATAAATGAAAATGAACAAAAAGATACCGTAAAATAAATTTACTGAGATAGATCCCTCAGTTATTCGTTCCAAAATGTCGGTCTCGCTGTTAATTTCGTTGCTGAAATTATGTCGTTATTGTTGAATACATTTGTTAATTTTATCATCGTCGTACTAAAATAATTATTCTCATTTTCAGGTAAGCTGAAGCTTTGTATTGTTACAAAGGGAATTCGCAATAGGTAAGTTTCTAGTTGTAAGTGTTATATTAAGCTATTGTCGATTTTCGTTTCGTTATTATTGAAATTTAAACAGGGCTGTTTTGTTATAATTTTCCTTTCCCCTGTATACTTGCTAGGATATTATAAAAATGTAAACCTGTTATTTAACCTGAATATACAGGGTGGAAAAGATAAATGGGGAAGCGAGGGTCGTAGGAAGCTTTACCGCTGTAGCAGGAAAACAGTTTTTTACTGTCAGTAAATTAACAATTTCAAAAATAATGGCTAAGCTTAACTAAAACCTCTGGAAACATCAAGCTTCATGCCCATATAAATATGTTTTCAGTCGTAGCGAGTAAAGCGTTCTGTTTATAATACAGACGAATTGAGAACCTCCTCCTTTTTTCGAAGTCAGTTAAACAGAATCAGGGGTGCCCAACTTTTTTTCCGGGCGGCCCAATATGGAGCAGATGTCACCAACCTGTCCCGAAGCACTAATATGGGCTGCCGATTATTGCATATGCGCATAATGTATGAGAGGCAGTTGGGTGCACGCCGGGGCAGGTTTCACACCCCTGACATGACGAGCACCAAAATATTAACGGCTTACAAATAGGGTAGCGGAATTTTCTTATGAGGTTGGGAAAGCATATAAAGGTTTCCCGTGGGAATTGCGGGATAATAAGTAGTCTTTAAACAACTCTAACACCAGCACCGCGGAGACATATCCTAGTCCAATACACCACCACACAAAAAAATCTATTTTAAAACTATTCGGTACATTAACCCATAATACACACCATTCGTAAAAAAACATATACTCTCTAATTTTTAATTGAAAAGAATTCTGACATTTTATAAGTGATCCTACTAAAAAAGTTCTTTACCGAAAAAAGGAAAAATTGCGATCCATTTCTGGGCAATATTTTTTTCTTAATATTTTTATACAAAAAGATAAATCTAAATATTTACTTGCTCAAGTAAACTAATACAAAAATAATAAATATTTCAATATAATAGCTGTTCCCGCGAGCTTCGCTTCGCCTTAATAAGTTTTCCCGTGGGAATTCCGCGATAAAAAGTAACATATGAGTTAATCCAGGGTGTCAGCTAACTCCATTCCAAATTTCATTAAAATCGGTTCAGCCGTTTTGACGTGAAGAAATAACAAACATACACACGTACATACATACATACATACACACATACACTTACAAACTTTCGCATTTATAATATGAAGTAGGATCACGACTCACGACCAATGTATCGAAATAATTTTAATTGCTTTATTTTATTCTTTAGCATGGCATCACTTCCTACTAAATTCAGGGATAATAAACCTTTTTAATCAATTTCAAAAAAATGTTATCTATTCGGTAAGTACATATATGTTCGGTATGTATGTAAGATTATTGGAACTGCACCATATTGACATATGACAATATATTAGGGCTAATAAACAAATATTCAAAATTTTATAAATGTTTATGTATCTATGTATGTTTATATGCTTGTTGGTATGTATGTTTGTCCACGCATACCTCCGAAACGATTGATCCGATTGTCACTATTCTTTTTGAGGGTTCCGTACCTCAAAAGGAAAAAAAAGAACCCTTATAGGATCACACTTTGTTGTCCCCACCTTTTTTCTCGGAAACGGGTAAAGATATCAAGCTGATATTTCGTATAGATGTACATAATTATGATGAAATTAAAAGGAAAACTACCTCAGGTAATTAAGTAGACTTGTACGGAACACTCAGTGCGCGAGTCCAACTGGCTCAGTCGTGTAAGTGCCCGCTTCTCAAGCAGGAGATGCGGGTTCGAATCTCGGCGCTGACATGTAGGTAACAATGAGTTCTTTGAATTTAAGTACAATGTATACCATCGCTCTTACGGAGAAGGAAAACATCTAGATGTGTGAACCCACCAACACCGCAGTGGACCAGCGTGGTGGGAAATGGTCCAAGCTTAGGAAGGCAGTATGGAGATGCTGGAGGCGCTTCCCCATGGCAAAGGGAGGATCCTCCGACCGTAGGAACCAAGTGTAGGTTTCATCAAAATCGGTTAGTGAGTTTTCAAGAAAGATTTTCATTCGACTTCTTTGAATGCTCGAATGCGCTCATATGTTCTCAGTCTCAGTGTAATTTGCTTCTATTTCTTGTCTACATCTTGTTAAGTTTCTGTTAGGTTTTTCCTTGTTGACTTTTCGCGTTGTGATCGTTTGTTGATTTTTATAAACGTTATGGAGCCACAACCTGGCCCTTCCCGGGAAACAGCCCCAACTGACAGAGCACAAGAGTCAGACTTTCTCTCTCCCAGAAAAAAGCGTCCTCGTGGTTCTTTTTCGCCAAACGAAAAGACCATCATTCTAAATATTTACAAATATAATATAGAAAATTGGCCGGAAACAACTGATTGGAGTGCAAAGGAATGTGCTAAAAAGACTTCCGAGATGATTGGCGTGAGTCTGTCAAGTGTCTATAAAATTATCAAAGAATATAAAGACACAAAAGAGTTTCAGAAACCGAAAAAGAGTGGTCCGCAACTATCTTTCATACATTTTGATGACTTTACTTTTACGACAATTCGACGAAAGGTTCACGCGTTTTTCTACAGGAACGAAATTCCGACTATTGCAAATTTTTCACCTCTCTTCAAATACGAACGCAACATCGGCCTGACATCGGCGTACTACGGCTACCGTTTCAAAAAGAATTACTAGTTGTTTTTAGATATATTTTCTACGACAGCGATAATTATATAAGATAATTGAGATTATCTTTAATTGTATTTTTCACTGTTTGTGATATATTTAGGTACGGTAATTATTTCTCACCGTAGGTAAATCCCCTTTTAATTTGGAGCGCCGCACTTAATAAAATGGATACAGGGACTAAAAAAAAATTATTATAGTCTCAGATGTCCAGACTCGTATTGAAAAAGTGCCCAGCCCAAAAAGGTTTGTGATCTCTGATTTGTCTAAAATTGATAACTGTCAGAATTCCGTAAGAATACTAATTACAGTGTAGGTATAAAATGGTTATAAAATGAATAGACTAGAGTAGATCATTAGGTAAAACTTTTTATAATGTATCCCAGAGTAAATGAAGTAAACCGACCCCAAAATAATCCAGCGGAACATTTTTACGGCGTCTGTTGTGTATTAAATTTGGCAGCATATGCACTTTATACCCCGTATTATGTAAAGAAAAATGTTCGGACATCTACATAATGTACGCATATACGCATGTACTTATTATCTGCATTATGTATTGGCCTTATAATATATAATATACTTATATATATAGATATATATATATATATATATATATATATATATATATATATATATATATATATATATATATATATATATATATATATATATATATATATATATATAATTCAAGAAGTCAGTCTATGTAGTTTACTGCTGGACATAGGCCAGGCATAGGCTTCATTGTATGACAATATATAGATTCGATTAAAAGTTATTTGAATTTTCAGATGAAATATACAGGTAATTTAGAAATACCTACAGTAAGTACTATATGTGAAGCACCTGCAGTCTAGCTTAGACTCACAATATTAAACTAAAGCACTAAACCTAAGTTTGAACATTAAACTGTCGTTAGACGGAAACATAGCTGTAACTGAAGATACCTTATGAGGAAGAGAATAGGATGTAATTTCAGTTGTTTATTGCTTTCTTGATACGTCGTTTTCTTATTGATCGGTTGATTCAAATTTTAAGATAACATTTTGGTTGGTAAGTGTTCTTTAGTTAGACTTTGAGTAGCTTAGTCATTATACCCAGCTATGAATAATTAATGTAGATTTCTAATAACAAAATAAAATACTTTATTTTCGATAATTTCTCATCATAAACTTTACTGTTTATTTATGGACAAAGATGTCAATTTCATGTCTACGTCTTAGGGCGAATTCGTCCAAACATCATCTTACACGAGAATAACTATACCGGAATAAAATTTATACGCGAGTAAATATCTAGGATAAGTACATTTGCATTCTACCAAGTTATACCATGATTAATTGAATGAACGAGGAACGAAACTGTAATGCAACTAAAATAAAAATAGTTGCGTTTCAAAGCATGCAATAGAAATGACATGCCAACTTAGTTTGAATGGATTATAATAGTATGAAATTGTTTATGTTTTAATATTTTATTCGCTGTTGTTATTTTGAGAATTTGCCTATTAACTTACTTTTGTTTATGTTTTGACAGATGTGCTTATATGTCATTATGACGGTTTTATAATCAGCTGATGTGCCGCCGCCATTACAAAATTACTCTCGGATAAGCTCGTTACACGGTCAATTTTGGCGGTATAACATTTTATTCTTGGGATAAGCTACTTATCTTGGTTTCGGGTTTGGTAGAATGCAAAATCGGCTTACTCGCGAGTAACTGCTAGTTTACTCGTGAGTAAAAAGTTACTCGACGTTGGTCGAATCCACCCTTATTATTCTTTTTACAATTTTATTACACAAACCTATTTTCAACAATTAATATAACTTATCTCATACTTTAAAGAATTAAATTAGGTGAATATAAAACTCATACCATACACTGTACAGATATTTTACAGCACAAAGCGTTTTTACATAATTATCTTAGAGCCTCGATTAAAAAGGAGCTTTGTTCGCTATGTGCGGGCTTTTGCCGTGGTAACTCCTCAAAGGGCCAATAATAATAAATAAAGTTTAGCTATATATTAAAAAAAACAAACTTATCGTTTCATCTAATGTAAGGAGGTAGGCTGTCAGTTTATTTCGTATAAGTAAGGTGTTACTGTTAGCAATTGGTAAAAAACTCAAACTTATTACCTACTACTTTATCTTAGACCTCTATGTAGGTGATAGAAACCTTTGCCGTGAAACGAAATAACCAAAAAACGTGTAACCTGAAGAAAGACTAACAACTTCCACAAACACATCCGGTTTACATCTAGCGCTGTATTTTCAAGCCTCACCTACAACCTACACTGGGCACCTCCGCGCCATACATTTACAAAAGGCGCTTTTTCACTGAAAAACAAAAGAAAGTACTTTTTGCTGTAAGTAACAATGGCGCCGTTAGCCCTAATGAGATTTTAATGTAATGTTTAATTATATACTTGGAGCAATTTGTGCTAGTTTTCAGTGCTGAAAGTGCAGCGGAGGCTGACTGTGTAAATGCAGAAGAATAACCGATTTAAGAGCCGATCGCTCTGCGTTGATTAGTTGTGAAAATTGTGGCGGTATGTTGACCATGCCTCAAGTATGTACATCTATTGTATATTCTGTAAAAGACTACAATACGTATTAAAATCATAGTTTTTATTAATTGATATTATTGAATTTTTTACGCACCAATCAAAGATTAACTAAGAAAAGTCTGAAGTTACTTACATTTAGTCGGTAAATTTATGAAATAAGTATGCTGTCGTAAATTTACTCTAAACAGATTCTGAGCATCTTACCGATATCTTGTCGTAAAAAAATCGAGTCGCAATATTTAAAAGCATCCGTTAGTTTACGCAGTCAACCCGCAGATCCATGCATTTGGCTTCTTTGTATGGTTTTAAGAAACTTGTTGTAATTAAGCTCTTTGGAAGCCATTTCAATGAGCTTTCTAATTAGTCGGTATCTTTGAAACAAAATGAGTTGTATTGTGGTCGCATTATGCTATTTTTATTTCAACAAATGCTTTTAGCTTTCCGTAACCGAATGTCATTACGGTTTAGCTAAATGATAATAAACGATGATAATATTATTATTAGGGATAACATAAAGCCGCAAAACAATGTTTATCGGAATTAATTTTAATTGCATAGAGTTAAATTAGATTATATTAGTAGTATTATCTGTTTGTGACATGACAGAAAATGTCACTTGTTTTTCAAAAAAAACAATATTAAGTATAGTACTATTTATGAACTTAGAAAGTAAAAAGATAAAGATAAAGATAAAAATTCTTTATTCGGTGTCCAACACCAAAAATACACAAGAAAATACACAAAAACAAAAAAGAAAGGAAAATAAAAAATAGGTAAAACAAAACAAACAAAAAAAAAAAAACCTTATATAATATAAAGTTATTAGTAATAGCGGTGTGTGTTGTCCAGCACCGAAAAGGCCCGCGCCTCAGCTTACACCACTTCAAGTGAGGTGGCATCTACCCACCTGAAGCGGCACTGAAGTACCTATAGTACATAATACTTAATGTTGTCGGACCATCGCTCCGTTCCGCTTACAGAAGCACAAACTAATAAATATTGGAAACTACATAATTCTTCAGCTCAACAATATTCTCTTTGTAAACGTTGTAAAAGGCCATTAGTTTTCACTCGAGTGGTTGTTAATTAGCATCAACTTGCGTTGAAACAAGTCCAGTAGGTACTATCCGCACTCAATATTTACTTTCTACTCGAATGAAATATCACTTACTTAAATTATAATTAAATTTAAGTCCGTTATTGCATTGGGGTAACGTTGTTTATCCTTATATAAATATAGGTAACTTAAGCTGCTTTCTTGTAGAAAACGCAACAACTGAAATACTTTAGCCATTCATTCGTAACTTTTTTCCCGAATAGTCCAACACTTTTTTGTTGGTTTTTGAGTTAAAACACTCTAATTATTTCATTTTCTCAATGGTCTATTTGCATATTTAATATAATTATATACATAATATTATTATGGTTAAAACAACAAATAGGACAGTAGCTAGTTAAAAGTTTGGATACCGAATCAAGAAATAAGATATACCAAAGAATTCTTATTTAAAACTGCAAGCTAACACTACTTGTAAACAAAAGTTCAGTTTGAATAGAAATAACAAGAGAAACTAGACACAGTACAGTAACGAGGAAAATAACGAACCCCTTCAAATTATTAAGAAATATCTTACCATAGCCACTTATACTTTATAATTCAGAATTATTATTGTACTATCTATTTCAGTAAGATTTCAGTTTAATGTGGGCTGGTAATATCTGTAGGCAAACCGAACTGATAAACGTGGCGAAAGGAAATTTATCGATAGCACCAACTAACGCCTAAAAAAGCTAGTAAATTTGTGATGACAAAAACCGCTCATAAGCTAAGGAAGTGCAAAAAAAAAACCAAAAATGGTTTATATCCATTTGAAGTTACATGCGATCTATTGCTTCCGAAAGAGATACACGTTACACATTCAAGACACACTTTAAACTTATAAGACCCTTATCTTGCAGTTGGTGGATCAAAAATAGAATACGGTTATTGTTTTATTATGTACCTAAGTGCTTTCCGATCTTAAACTTTCTAGAGTACCGGAGTCTAGATTATTTTTAGAAATTCTTTTGTGTTTATTTTTAACTTTCTTGGTTCAGAAACTGGAGCTCCTTATAAATTTAATAAAAACATTACATCATACATTTAAGAGTGCAGTGTAGTTATCTATTCTAACTTATATTATAAATGCGAAAGTAACTGTGTCTGTCTGTTTCTTTTTCACGCCAAAACTACTGAACAGATTTAAATGAAATTTGGTGTTCATATGGTCTAGGCCCTGAGAAAGAACATAGGCTACTTTTTATCCCAGAATTCCCACGAGAAAACTTTTTAAGGCGAAGCGAAGCTCGCGGAAACAGCTACTATTAAATAAATCTATTGTTTACCTCACAGTAAGACCAGATAATATTTAAGGCCACTTTTAACAAAAACTTTCAAATGAGCCAGGTCCCATAAGTGTAAAAAATAAACTCCCAAAAGATGAACTTATTACTGCCTACCTCTGAAAACAGTAAGTCATAAATGAAATATGAATCGATATTTGATTCAAAACCAATTGAAAACCCTTCAAGTTAAACCATGATTAATGGCATGTGAATGTTTGCAGTAGATTTACGAGTCGGAACCCGGCCCTGGCCGTGCACCCAGAGTGCCTGCTATTTCAGGACTCAAGTGCCTGTTACAGGGCACGTGGCACATCACTGCTCTTCAATTGCTGTATTTTGAGCATTACTCGACTCTGAAGCGTTTGTTGACCGCAGAACAAAGTGTTGAGACTATTTCTTTATGCTTCACAAACAGAGGAATTCCATACTTTTGAACTAACGTAGGTACATTTATTTATTTAATTCTTTATTGCACAAATATAAAAATAAATCGTACATCGGAATCATAAACTTTTAAAATAACAAACAGCGAAATTTCGTACTTCGAAATAAAGTAGCGGAGTCTATTTCTTCTTATAGATTACTGTCTAGGTTTCTTTTAGTGGAAATATTCAGCTTAACGTTCTAAAGCGCTAAAGTTCAAGCTTCATTTAAAATAATTGCCCGCCGCTGCACGAGTGTGACACGTGACAAATTAAAACAACGCTCACTTTTATGAACGGCAGAAAGTTCCAACTTAACGGCCCCAAGTTGGGCGCCAAACTTAAATGAGGCGAAAAATTCAACTTCAAGCCAGCCACGACACGCTTCTGCGGCGAATCACCCTCTAGCTACCCGCTACACCGATTCACTCACTCGACCCGCTGAAACTGCGACTAAAACGAGTGCAGAATAGACACCGCCCGACCGAAACAATCGCGACCCCGAAACCGTCGTCCGCCAAACACGCATGAAAAATTCAGGCCCTCGCAAGTCTTAATTACGGCGCAGAAAATACAACATGACCCACAAAACGGCTGAAGCCGCTGCGTCGATGCAAAGATAGGGATGCAGCGGCAGTCGGGCGCCGAGCCCCGCGCGCGACGGTCGCCACGCTGCCCGCTCCCGCCGCGAGCCCCGGGGCGGCCCGGCCGCGGCCCGCGCCGCCCCGCAAGCCGGACTCGCTCACGCTGAGCTGGCCGCGCGCCTGGGAGGACCCCCCGCCGCCGGCCCCCGAGCACAAGCACCCCGCCATGGCCCCCTTCACCGGGGACTTCGGCGGCTTCAGCCCCTACGTGCCGCCGGCGCCGCTGTCCGGGAGCCGGCGGCTGCGGCGGCCGCAGAGCGTGGTGGCGCCGCGCGTGGCACCCCCCCCCGCGCGCCGCCCGCACTCCATCGGCGCCATCGACGAGGACTGGCCCGCGGTGCCGCTGCTGCAGCCGCTGCCGCGCCGCCCGCGCCCCGCCGCGCCGCCCCCGCGCCCCGCCGCCTACAGCACGCTGCCGTCGTCCCGCAGCGACTACCAGCTGCAGCGGCCCGCCATCATGACCAACGGCTACGGCGCGGTGCCGCCCGCGACGTCGCGCCGCCTGTCGCTGCCGGGCGGCGGCGCGCTCAACCCGCCCAAGCCGTCGGCCACGTTCCACGGGCTGTCGGCGCTGCTGGGCGGCCCGGGCGCGCTGGGCGGGCAGGGCGGGCTGGGTGCGCTGGGCGGGCTGGGCGCGACACCGGGCACGCCCAGCACGCCGGCCGCCGTGCGCGAGGCGGTGCGCCACCTGCTGGCCCAGCCCCGCAACGGCTTCCCCATCATGGACCACAAGCTCTCGCTCTTCATCGAGATCCTGGACGCGCAGGAGCGCTTTTCCCAGGTACAGATCTGTGACAAGTTGAATGGGAAATAAGCGTTTTATTGCGCATGGAACGGCAGAAATTTTCTGCTAAAAGCAAAAACAGTTCATCCCTAATTTTATGTGAGTTTAAAGTGGAAACTACCTCGGGAAGCGCCAGTGTGAGACACTAAATCCAAACGGGCCCCAAACTGGCGCAAACTAACCACCCACTTACGAACCGGAAAAACTACGTCTAAACTTTACTCCCGCGACCCGCACATAATCAGCGAGACATACAACCAAACTTTACAACAATAACCGCGCTGCGTCTATTTCTTTCAAACTATTTACATAATTGAAAACTCACTCCTGAAACATTCCCTGCTCTGAAAACTCCATTGTTTTCTAATCGGATAAACGTATGAACGTTCAGCATACTTTTTCCTGTAGCAAAGTTATTCCAAGTGAAGTTATTACAAGAATGTCTCGTCAGGTTCGATCGCCGCAATGGCTTCAACTTCCAAGTGTATTTAAATTTTGAATGTTCACCTCCGATTGTTTCGGAATACTTCGCCTGAACTTGTACTTAGCGGAATTCGTAACAAATTGTTTTTGCTCGGTTCAGCTTGTGATTTCGAAGTTTGTTTCTAACAGGATTTTTACGTAATTGTGAAGATTTGTTTCCAGATTATTATTTCACCATGAAAAATATTCGTTTAACTAGATAACTTTTACGCACATAGTTTTCAGAACACATAGTCCTAGTTTATAACTTAATCAAACAAAGTTATGAAAAATTGTACATAACTCGACTTCCACCGCAAAAGTCCTCAGGTGTGGGTTACCAACAAACATCAATAAACGGAAACAGTAAAAATTGCTATAAAAAGGAACTGAGTCGTCCCCACTGTTGCATATTTAATTTTGAGCGCGTAAACTTGACAGTAAAACTAAAATTTGTTACACCATGCGAGGTGAGCAATAAACTTCCGAACCAAGTTAGTACGAGTTTACTTATTTATATTAAGTATGCTATGGTATGCACGGAAAACGAGCTTTTAGATCAATTAGTTATAACTTTAATTATTCAAATCTACTTAAACCGTACCTAAGAATACCAACACTATTTCATAGTCACCACCATAATTTTATTGCATAACCTAATCCATTGAAATAAAAAAAACCTAACGAAACCATGACGTCAATTCGAAACCAAACAAATAACGGCTCTATGAATGCGTTTATCTTTTAATAATCACACCATCATCTTTATTCTCTTTAAAGACTGTGTACTCGACGGTATAGTGATGTTTATGAAGTATACAAGTTCCGCTATCACTCATACTCGCCGAGAGAAGATCTCTCACTTCTCGCGCAAACATTTTAAAGCGAACTAAAACACTCTCCACTTTCCAACAAAAGGCGATAATCCATCACTTTATGAACCCACCAACAATACAACTCGCTAAAATGTTTCACTCGAAACGCTCCGCTTTTGTGTTTAAAGCAATATCTTCCAGATAAAAAGTAGTTTCATGGTACAGCATAATAGATGCCACTGCGTTCCCTCGACTCATATTTCTAATTGGAGTCGTAGTGATGGCACTTTTTATTGATAGTGTTGCAGAATTGCATTCCGGGTGTAGCCGGAGTTCCCGGGCGTTCCCGGGCGTCCCCGGGTGGAGCCGTTCCCGGGTAATGATGCTGACGAGGCGACTTTAATACCTACTAGATGGCTGATCTCAATTGAGATTGGCCGCCGTAGTCGAAATTCGGCTAGGAGGACATTATTTATTTATTTATTTAAATACCTACTTGCAAAATACACTGGGACGGAATTTATGGATTTTGTTCAATGGTTTATTTTTCTACCTTGGCCTGAAAAGAAGAATGTTCTATGCATGTTATATGTATGATTGCATGAGATCACACAACTATGTGTTAAATAGATGGAACGATTCAAATGCTAGGAAGTTAGTGGAAAATGTTCCGTAATTCAAATCCCCGGACATGTAAAGTCACAACTCACAATGTCCACAAAATGCAAACAAAAACAACAAATACAATTTATCACTGAACCCGAGAGCATTTTAACAAATTCATTTCAGCTTAGACTGAAGCACTGGACCATCTGGACTCACCACACCCTGTATGTGCGGAACTCGGTGCACCCTGTATAAGCTAAATTATTGCTCTCTGCTTTAAACAAGCGGAAGTCTTAATATTATTTATTTTCGAGCCAGCGCCATTGTCTAGTGCCTTTACCACTACTATCGTAGTACGATTTCTTTAGTTTTTGTTTCACCTACAAAAAATCCTATAAATAAAATACAGTTTTCATAATTTTTGGCCATCACAATCAGTGTTTAGTCCCTGAAAGGGTAAGAATATAGAAATCGCTATACTTACATAATTATTTTAGCGGCAATAAAATTAGTAGACCTTACCTAGGGCTCTGAAAATAAAGGACGATAACTTTAACAATCAAATTATCTTACTCTCTTTATAATGTTCTATAATCAATTATTGATTGTTACTGCATTGTTTAATGTAAGATATTTTTAAAACATCTATCTAGGTAGATTTAACATGTTTCAAAAGAAAAATGACCACTATAATAATTAAGCTTAAAGTTCCAAGTTGCGAGTCTTAAAAAAAGTTGAAAAAAACTTGGTCGCCTCAAAGTCTGTTGTTTACTTTTAATATTTTAAGTTGGTCGGGATTTTATTGTGCACTTGCTGCACTCAGCCGGGGAGAGACGCCATCTCAACGAGTTTTCACATTATCTTGCATTTTTCACAGTTTATTTATATTATATACTTGTATGAAAGGAACGTGAGTAAAGTACGAATAAGTAACTTCAACATTAGTAGGACTGCCGGCTTTTAAACTACCGGGTAACAAAAATGTCCTTAGGTTTTAGACCATTATTACCTAATAGCTCATCATTTTAGAGGTTATCTGATGGATCTCCGGTGCTTTATTCACTTTTTAATATTGTATTTATGCTTTTGTTTATATTTTATTTTTCTTAAATTGGGGCAAATAAGGTGTAATTAAACAAAGTTTTATTGAAAACCAAATAAATAGTCTCTGTAAACGAAATATTCATATGTAATTACTACATATTATGTTATTTTCGGTTGGAAGATACAGTACGACAATGTTTGAAGTATGAGGAAAGTGTACTAAGTAGAGTCCCGCGGGAGCGAGCAGGGAACATCCTGTGAAAGAGACTGAGTAAGGACGCGATATGAAGGGAACTCTTCAGGGATGCTCCCTGGGTACGAGACTAGTTTCACAGAAAAAAAACAGAGGAATTACGATAGCTACGAAAAACTAAGTTTCGCAGCGCTGTTGTGCTTACAGCGACTCTATCTCGTTGCATTAAGAACATATCGATTGATTCATTGTATGAAAGGTTTCGTTCTATAGTATTTTTGGAAAGCCAGGGTAACACTACCATGCAATAGTTAGTGGAACCGTCGTGGTCAAAATCTACTTGGGGCGGAATTTAAATTACTATTGAATAAACCACGTGGGACCTTCCGGCAAGTAGCTGGTAGTGGCTGGATGAGGAAGGCTGAGGACAGAGTGTTGTGGAACCCCTTGGAAGTGGTCAATGCCCAGCAGTGGATGATTTCTCGTTTAAAATGATCATGAGGACAATGGGCTATTTCAACTCACACATACTTTTCCACATAATAAAAACACAAGACACACTCACACGCTCACACATGGTAAGAAATTAGCGAAGTAACAGAAGCTTCCGCATCGGTGTTGAATTACGACCATTTAGCGATAGTGCTTTTAAAAGCTCCCTTTAAACTCAAATGTGAGCTCCGGAGCTTAGCCGCCAACTTTAAGAGCTGTTGTGTTCTGCTCAAGAAAAAGCTGAGTTTTTTCTAAGCTTACAATTTATAACTGTAATTTCTTACTGTAGGTATTCACAAGTACTACTACATAATATGTATGTAAGACATGGTAAGAAATCCCGTAGCTATCTAGTGTATAATAGATTGTTTCATAGCTAAAGCAATATTTTACAAGCAACTGAGCATACTCGAATGTTCAGATAGGGTAAATCTTTTGTAGTTGCGATGTATAAGGATATTTACAAGTCACAATCATGTCCTATTGTATCAAAAATAAACCCCACAAAATGGAAATGCGTAAAACCTCTCGGCATTATCAAAAAGAAAACTGTGACAATACTTACCCTCCTTCAGTTCCCAGGGGAGGCGCGGGGTATCATCAGAAAACCTAACATCGTGAAATTAAAAACGAACTCAAAAGATTTCCCAAAATTCTCGAGTAATTCGAGCGAAAGAATGTGCTCTTTGAACTCTCGCCTTTTTCAGTATTTCCCGAAAGGTTTTGTACCTGCACGCTATAGGAGATAATTATTATGTTACACGTATTGTGTTTACGTATTTCACAAAAACTATCTGTATAGGGTTTTTTAAAAATAATTATAATAGATGGTTTACGTGTGACATAACTTTTGTTATTACTATAAGAACATACCATTTGGCATGGTCACTATTTTGTACAGTTTGGCACAATATATTATTAAGTATTATTTTGCTAAATTTATGTTAAAAAACATGCTATAAATTCGATATAGGCTAAACGCTGTGAACGCCTTATAAATATGTTAAATTTCACTTGTTAACTTTTTTATGTTAATTTAGTGTCATTTTATTTTATCTTTTATTTAGAAAGTAAAAAAAAATCTAAACTTGCCCTTTTCGCCTCCACACATAGATTTTCAATTTATCTAATACGTCCCACAGTCGCTTGAATTCACCAAAATGCATTTCCACTGTCTCCCCGTGCAGTGTCGAGACACACAGCTGTCGAATGACTCTCTCCACCGGAACCTTCGTTGCAAAACCTACAGTACTACTATAGAGATAAAGTACAGTTTCATTAGCTTATCGTCTGTCGTTTATTTTGATAAGCTGCGAATTGCTTTGCGAGTTGTCCGTCTTTAATCTATTTTGGGGTTTGTGTTTATTGATTTAGGGTTTAAACTTTGTTAGTTTATTGTGGGGTTTTTTCTTTTGTTTTCAGATAAACTGAAGTTTGGTTGCTTTTTACAGTTACGAACGGTTTATATTGTTATACCACTATCATCTATGAATGGATAAGTCTACCAGAGTAAACAATTAATAAAAAAAAAACAAAATGGATTATTTTAAAGCATCAAAACAAAGTATATAAATAATATATAACTAGGGATTTATTTTAAATTTATCTTTCATACGAGTATGACACCTTATCTCAGAGAGAGCTAGTTCTTTGAGACATTTTATTAAATGCTTCACGTTTCTACTACTTACCTACTACTGCCCTCGCGTTTCTACTACTTAGAAATTAAATTTATGATAAATGTCTGAGAGTAAAATCTTATCCACATTTGAAAGAGTTTAAGACTGTTAACAGATAAGTTTACCTTTTCACGCGATTACAATCACAAGACAGAAAATAGAATTACTGAAATTTTCAAATATGTCGAAAACCCGATAACTAATGGGTCAACGTGTTCTACTACGCAGAAATAGTGTAGAGCAGAAAGAGGGGGTGGTTATAAGTTTAACGTGTCTGTGCATCAGCGTGTGTAAATCTGTCGTTGCGTAGCTCCCAAACGGCTGAACCTAATTTCAATTTGTTTTTTTAGGGTTATAGGTAATGTTCCCCCAGTGTTCTTAGCCAGATTTTATCATAATTGGCTGAACCGTTCAAAAGTGATCCGAATTTTAGTGCTAAATATCAGGGGTTTTAACGTTGGTTAGGTTTTCAACCAATATTTGTCCGACTATCCCCCCTCACCCCACCCTTTCCCCCCTCCTCATTACCGCTCTAATGAGAGAAGTATTAAAACTCTGGACGTCTCTAGGAGATAGATTATGATTAAATTCAACTATCATTTTTATAACAAAACTGTCGCCTCGGTTTTATAAAGTGCGGGGTTTAAAGTTTCTGCTTTACACATTTTTACTTGACTTGTTTTACTTTAGTTTGAAAGATTGAGAAGATAAGATGCTTTAAGGAAGGTAATAAGATCAGCTGAATTAAAATGGATCTAATACAAAAAGGCTATTTTTATGAATGTCTGTTCTAAACTAATATAAATGATATTTTCTGAATTTTATACTCTCCTAGTCTAGTCAATTATTACAGTGGTAGAGTTGTTGTAGAACAAGCAATTAAAAATCAATCAAAAAAATATTGACAAAGCAAATACATATCTCATTCCCAAGCAACCGATCCCATCGAGACATGGATCCGACCAACTTGTACTGACCCCTGGTATTGTCTCTCCATTGTGATACTCAGAGTTCCCCTTTCATTGGTCTCGTGTAACAAATTGCTTCAGTAAGTAAACAGCTCCACTGAAATGTCAAAATAAGACGAACGAGCTCACAGAATAGGGACCCGTTCCAATTTTGAAATGATCATAAATTTATTACGTTGAAATTATAATTTTAGGTGTTCTTCATGGAACTTTTTATGGACTCGGAGATATTTTAGAAAAACAATATGGATACTCCGAGGAATAAAATTCACCAAACCACAAGCAAAAAATACCATGTAAAATGTTGTTGGTGATAATTTACATAGTCGGTTTCTCACCCCTATTTACAATACAATACAATCCTCTTTATTTGCACCAAAAAAACAGAAACAATACAAAATAAAACTTAAAAATAAGAACAGTACAAAAGGCGGCCTTATTGCTTATAGCAATCTCTACCAGACAACCTCTGTTTGTTGTTAAATGAAAATCAGATATAAATAAACATTTGTAGAAGCAATTCAACCTAAAACCACAGATTGAACTTAAGTTACTAACCGGACATAGAATGATGAAACGATTACTCTCTAGAGCATCAATAATGCACCACTTCAGCATATGCTGATAATACGAACGACGGTCGAATAGCGTAGTGGTTAGTGACCCTGTCTGCTATGCCGAAGGTCCCGGGTTCGATTCCCGGCCGGGGCAGATATTTGTTTAAAGACAGATATTTGTACTCGTGTCTTGGGTGTTGATATTTATATTTAGTATATATCTATCTATGTATTTGTGTAGATATATCAGCTGTCCGACACGTGCAGATATATCATCTCACGCGCGGTCATCCGACCCCAAACTAGGCAGAGCCTGTGTTATGGGTATCGGACAGCTGATATGTCTACACAAATACATAGATAGATATAAATATAATACTAATACATATTAAATATAAATATCAACACCCAAGACCTGAGTACAAATATCTGTCTTTAAACAAATATCTGCCCCGGCCGGGTATCGAACCCGGGACCTTTGGCTTAGGCAGGGTCACTAACCACTACACCAGTCGGCCGTCAAATGCTGCGGAGGCAGTAACACACACACACATTATATTGACTCATGTGGATCATTTCCCCTGCCGCAGGTTCATGTTGACTTTGGCTTTTTATTTATGAAATTCCGATATCGGTTTATTTATGTTTGCATTATTCAATCATGCTTCTCCCATTCTAGCTTGTTTACATTACATATTAGACGGTATAAGGAGGTTAAAGATAAATTTACAATATGAGGAAGGTATTTGAGTTACATTATTTTTAAAGTGGGGATTTTGTTGACTTTCTTTGTCAAATTGTTTAAGAAAGAATTGAACATTGTTCTGTATTAAGTAATATTAATACGCCTGAATCCAGATAACAGTTACAAATAACTCATTTCAATGTTTTTCGAGCCTCCTAAAGTAACCCTTAATTTATGAATTGATCCAATTAAATCCATAGAATAATCTCCAAACGTAAATAATTCTATTAGCGAGGGCAGAGACTAATTAAATACGAAACAATAAATAAAGGAATATATCTGAAATTCATGAAAACGGCCCCCGGAGCCTCCCTAGGGGCTGCATCTACTTCGTTCTGTTACATTGAGAATTCACAAGTTTACATTTAGGGATTTTCAATGAAATATTTAAAGAACAAATCTTAAATCATATACATAATCATTTATTTAAAGATAAAACGATATACTTTATTAGTTATGTTATTTTTTTCGTTCTATATAATATATATAATATTGAACGAAATAAACTATATATTCTTCTAAATCTTGTCTATATGGAATTATATCCACACTAAGAACACCTGTATGTTTGTCTGCACGCAATAAATCATAAGATTGTTAACACCGTTATCAAGTCCAATTTTTGTTAAAGAATAACAAAAACACAACCATTTTCCAGAGAACAAATAAATATGCCTATTCAATTTCACACCGTTTCAGCCTCAGCCATTTGACCGCTCTATCAGAGCCTGTCACTTAATACGTCATCATTGGGAGCCATAAATATCAGAAAAACGGATACGAAAAAAATTCTCATATTTTCCACCAAAGGAAATAAAAGAGATACAAATTGAATTTGCTGTCGATCACTCAGTGTCGTCTCGGTTACTTTTTACGATAAACACTGAAGTAATACTTTACTGGGAAAGCAGATAAACTTTATTATGAAAGTTTATTGAATACCATTTAGATTTATAATAACTCACGTGCAACCTGCTCGTTGTTGGGCTGTTGGGTGAGGCATTGGGTGAAGCGATGCATTTTTAACTAACCCACGAAGTAATTACTACACTCATTTCTAGACCACAATATGACGAATAGTTCATAACATCGACCTGTGCAGCGATTATAAGATTTTCGAGCCTCCGTTTACGTTGCGTATCGTCAAACGTCACTGTCAAAATGTAAAGCAAATTTGTCAGTTCCAAAAGTGACATTTGGTAGTTCCATAAATGTTTGTGTAGTATCGAAAATAGTATCGAATTGCCACGTAAGCCCGTGATAGGCCTTCTGGTTTGTCATCTTAAAAACAGGCTAGTTTCACACGACAGATATAAGCTAAATTCAGAACTGAATATAAAAATTTCCAACTCTGCACAAGACGTAGTACAGCTACTCCTCCTAGCAGAAGTGACGCAGTAAAATTTAAAATATTTCCTCTCATAATATGTCAATAAAGTGTGCCGAGTGTGGCGGCGGCGCGATCCATCAAGTAGCTATTCACTGCGCACAATGCACGCGAGCGCGCGGCGGCGTCGACGCCTAGCCGGCAATGTATGTCACTCATATTGCTAACTTGGTATAGAATTTTATTATAGAGGGTAGAAAGTTGTCAGTGATGGAGTTGACTGGTCAACGTTATGTGACAAATAATGTTCTGAAGTTATACCTACGATGCGACGTCGCAACGCAGTTTTGTGTACATGCCCTACGTAAGGCTGAAAACTGTCAAATTTATGTGTGTGAAAGAATGAGACAATAACATTGGTCAGTTGCCTTTTGCTAGCATGTTTGCTACGATTTTTCGTAGTTACGTGTTCGTAGCGCTACAATGTTTGCTACGATTTTTCGTAGCTGGTTTGGCGTAGCGCGTAGCAGCTATTTTCAACGCCGTATTGTCACTTTCGTGAACGCAATAGATGTTAAAATAAAAGAATAGCGGCTCTGACTGCAGCCGTCACAATTAAGTAATGAAGTTAGCAATTTACTTGAACTTTGAGTTGAGATAGAGTGACCTACTTAGAGATAAGTCGACTGCAACTTAAGTCGGTTAGAGTCAGCTTTGACGTTTGTTTGAACTGGGCTCGCCAGTTTCTGAAACGTTGAAAATAACTTATCAATTAGTTAGTTATGAAGTACGTTTGTTGATTATGATCATCATCATTATCACGTATAGTTATCAATAACTCGTAATAAGCTTGTTTCAAATTTCAGATTCAATTTTAAATTATGTTTATTCATACTACTCCGATATAATATTTACTCTAGTTATGAGAATATAATATTTACTATGTTTATAATCATTAATTATCACAATTTAAACGATATCAACAACGTAATTCACAACGAATAAAACTGCCAATAACTTTTTAAAACTTAAATATTCTGTTAAAAGGCAACACTGTTAACCAAATAAATTTTAGGGTGTTTTGCATCCAATAATAATACTCCTTTTGTTTTAACCACTTCACATTCAAATCATATGTATGTGCCAGGTTAAAAAACCGAAGTCTTTCACAAGTAACCAACCGTGAAATGTGAAGGCCTTCGAAATTCAAAAATAATTTTCTTTTTCGATCGCGGGCCCGGAAGGCGTGTTTCCGGATGCGATCCTTTTTTTCTTTTTTCCAGTTGCGATCTCAAAAGAGGTCCTCGTTTCAGGCCCTAATTAGTTCGGTCGCGTTCGTGTATGTTCGGGTGTGTTCGGGTGTGTTCGGTTGTCGCTCGCCCCAGATTTTAGTCGCTGTCATAATTTTGTGCCATTCATTCGAGCACTTACCGACCATCATTATTCGAGATGATATAAAATGTGGAAAGACTCTAATCAAAGGTTTTTAAATCATGAATAATAAAACAACATAATGATATCAAAAAAATAATATTTAACACGTAGGTAGTAAAAGAAAAATATAAATAAATAAAAAAACGTAAACAAATATGCCGAAACCTAAAATGTGAAATAAAATAAAGTGGACTCGAAAGGTATCAGCTCAGCATGTGCTTAAAATAGTTGCTAAGCTTTAACATGTTTTCAGTTAAAACGTGTAAACTACAAAATTACTCGTAAGGGAATTTCCCCAAAATATAACCCTTTCCTTTTAAATATAATGCTATTTGTTACGGCAAAAGGACAACCCTTTACATTACATAATGTATCCGGAATACTTCAATGTATAGGTTCAAGTATGATCATTAAAAGCACTTAATCTCTAAACCTTTCTATACGTTCTTCATCACAGATATAACCCTTTAGGTTTAGTTCCAAACTGATCACGAATCGAAAATGAAACGAAACATTACATTATAGAATTTTGTATGAGAGATTGAAAAATAAATTCACTTCCGACGGTATATTTCTTGAAAAGTAGTTCAGTCTGATCATTGTTGTTTATACCTCTACAAACCCTTTCACATCTCATTTTTCCCATTCTACTGATCATAACAGAATGATCCATCTGCAAGGCAATATCCTAATTTAATGTATTGAACACCTGTAAAACTTATGTATGCAACAAATGATTGAGTATTGAGTGGTCCTAACTTATTGCTAATTAATCTCAGATTGGCCTATTACCACAACACCCCTAGGACGTGATATCCAGGACGCCACCTCCCACTGACGGGTGTCGGTTTGAACCCCGACTGTGACAGATTTACTTCTAATTTGATTTCAGAAATGTCAATGCACTAGCAAGAAATGAAAAAGTTATATTTTCAAAATGATGCCGACCGCTGTTTTTTAAATATTAAAATTCAAACACAATATTTAAGTTTCCTCTCTGTCTTTCGCACTACAGGTCGCACCCTGTAGTCCCGTTGTCCCCGTAACTGTGTCCCCGTTACGGGGACAACGGGACGTCATTATATTTTCGTTTCGTTGTCCCCTTTGCGGGCAATAGGGAACGGGGACAACGGGCCGTCAAAATTTTACGTGTCGTTGTCCCCATTGAGTATGAATGGTCTGGAGACGAAATAGGCAGACGTTCCCCTCTGGCGGGGTGGTAGGCCAGAAAGGCCCACCGATTTATAAAAACTAGTTGCAGTCTCAATTTTCACTAGACTCAATCTAGTTGGCAAAGCGTTCGTTTCATAGAAAATGATTTATTTACATACTAAAATGACAGCTTCAATTCATAGAATATCCGGATTCCGGATTTGATCACAGATTTGGTCATGGTTTATTGTTATTAGCTGTTTCCTAGCAACCAATGTCAAAAAAATGCAATAGTGATATACCGGTATGTAGATATGTATTAATCGACAAAAAAGGTCATAGTTGGGAAGCGTCCGTAGTCGAATTGGCTTCAGTAATCGTAACTGATCACTGAGGTTAAGCAACAACTGACACGGTCAGCCATTGGTAGGTACAGCATGAGTTACCGATTTCAAATGGTTCTTTTCTGGACGCTTCCGTGCTTCGGACGGGACGTTAAGCCGTGGGTCCCGGTTGCTGCTTCGGCAGCAGTCGTTAAGCCTAGTCAGAGGCCGCCCGAAGGGGCGGCTTGAAAGCATCTGACCGTCGGGTTTCCCACTTACTCGACAACTTCAGTGCATTGTACTCATTCAAAAACGGTGGTACGGCTCGCGACCTATCACGTGAGTATAAATGTACAGCGAAAAGCGGGTGACTTCGTTTATTAATCATTCCTAATTAAATTTAACTATACCTAATTAATTTGAAATTAGTATTTCTAACCCATGTTCTCGAATTCATCGATAACACTTATCGATAATTGTTACATCCATTGGCAAGAAAAATGAAGACACTGTGTTCATTATTAAATGTCACTTCACGTAACCCTTATTGCTGGGAATTAAAACTCATAATGATATGTCCCATGAGACATAATCATGATAAACGGTAAAATTTCCCCCCGCAAAAATTGGCATACTTTTTTGTATCAAGAAAGATCGCTATGACGCTTCCCGAGGGTACACCCGAGTCCGCGTTGTTCTATGGTTGTCCCTTCCGAATTATATTAGCACGAAAAAAAAATGAAACAAAATGTTACATGATAGGCTTTAGGTAATGGGCAATGTCCGAAAAAATTCGACAACGCTCATAATTTTTCTGATGATAGGAATAACCCTCCGTATCATCCTAAAAAAATCTCAGTTTTTTTCTATGCGTTAGTAATTTTATAAAAATTAAAAACATTTCAAGTTTCACAAAACGGGGATTCTACGGACTTTAGAACTTTTTCCATCGTCTCAATGAGCAATAAAAAAAATATTAGACAGGTATGAATGTTCAAAAGGGTAAGTGTAGTTACGGAATCTCTCATTGGTTGACTGATTTTGAATAAGCCAATGAGAGTTTTGCAAACAACAATCATATCTGTGCTTTTGTTCCGCGGCAGTATTTCGTCGTGCCGTTAGCGCATCCTTTAAAATTTACACGGTCATCAAATTTGCCAAATTATCACCCAGGTTAGTTATGAATTGATCTAAGCTATAAAAGCTATTTGATGTGAAGATATTATATAAAATTCATGAAATAAAAAATATATTTGTGTTTTTTAAAGTTTATTTTGAGAACGGGGACAACGGGTCTGATTTTTTATTTTTTTATTAAGTTCCGCTGTCTCCGTTGAGGAGCTCACGTCCAACGGGGACAACGGACCTGATTTTATTTATTTTCTGAAAGTACCGTTGTCCCCGCTTAACGGGGACAAGAATTACGGGGACAGCGGGACTACAGGTTTCGCACGACCTATAACTTTCTCCACAACACCCAAGGTTAGCTGGAAGAGAATGCTGTTAGCATTAAGTTTGCCTATGAATGCTGTTAACATAAATTTATTATTGTGCAATAAAGTATTTAATAATAAGTATTTAATATTTACGTTTTTAGTATTACAGATGACAACATTAAGCTAGCTTTTTTAATCTAGGACTAATTCGGTGCATTTCTCACTGGAACTTTTTCATTGCTCGCTTGTTTACTACAATTGAATTACAAGTAAATATAAAGAATAATTAATGTTTTTATAACTTCAACTTCAAGCCATAGTGCACTCGGTCGGATAAAACATATTTAATTATAAAATATTTTTTTATCCGTTGCACTCAATGCACATATTTTAAAATGCTATTGGGCAGTTCTTCTTTTTAACCTACATAATGGATAAAAAATTATCCCGAATTTGAAAAAAATAACTTTAGCTTTTTGGTGAACTCTTATAATTTTTATGATAGCTACATTTCTATTCTATCGAAAAAGGTGGTTGGCCGCGAAGTTTAAGTATTTTTTCAAGATTTTCAGAACATAATACGTGGATAAGGCAAAGAAAATTACACCTTCGTCACAGAATCTTTTATTTTATTTTAACGAAATAGTCTTCGTCGATTAAAATGAAACTTTTTTGATACGTTAATAAACAAAATACCATTTTAGAAAACATATGAAAGAATGGATTTTTAGTTATAACAAAATATTTATTAAGTAGTTATTACCACTCTGTCACAATTTCAGCTAAAATGAAGCTTGTTTTTGCTATAAATATTTTTTCGCTACTAATTACAGTAAAAAATTAACAGCATAGACGTTAACATCAATGACTAAATTTAATATGATTTTTCCAAAGTTGCACTATTTATAACATAACATATAAACGACCAAAAATAAGTTGAATACCAGGAGACACCAATCGTTACAGAGTGGTAAACGATGTGACATAGTTGTTATTCTATTAAATATGCGGCAGCGTTTTGGAATAAAACAGTTTTATTTAAAAATAATAATTTAGTAACTTACATATAAATCATTATGGTTTCAAGTTAGTCAAAAAATTTACTGGAGATATCTTTATTATTAGTATAACTAATGAAATCACACTTGAGAACCTCTGGAGAGTGAAATATCCGTATTTCAGGAACTTAAAGGACAAATTTGTTCCAACTACATAAAATAATGTTTATCTGCACAAATAATATTTTCGGCAACCTAAAATTTAAGTAACGAAATGAAAATTACGTAATTTGTTAAAGTTTTAATCAGCCATATTTCGAAAATACAGCAGTGGCTCTTAGAACTTGAAAAAAATACTCTTTCCTTTTTTAATTACCTTAGAAGCTGAAAGGACTTTAATGTTATCATCAAACATCCGATAAATCATTCTCCACCATATTAAACAGTCTACCACATTCATCGTCTGTTCTTGAGAACAATAGCACGAAATTAGCTTTTTCACTAACGAAACTTTTTATTAATGAAGTGCAAGTGTATTGGACGTTCCTTTCGCTTCGTACTTTAACCAAAACGTGTAGTTTCTCTTCAATTTTTCTTTGATGAATATTCTCAGGTTGGAGTGTTTGGTAAGAATGTGACAGATTTGTCGTGTGACAGAGGGGTAAAATGTGTTGCAAAGTCGATTAGCATTTAAACAGTAACATAAAATGTAATATTCACATGTTGATTTCAAAGTAATTGTTATTACCAATGAGTAAATAAAAAAATAATAATTTCATTGTATTTTATTTTAACAATTACCTACGTGACGAAGCTGTCGCCGAATAAACACACGCACCTCCTGTCACACTTTGCGGGTGGCCGATACGCGGTGTCTGGATCTCAAAGGGGAAATCTTACCAAGGGGAAAAGGAGACCTTAAACTCAGATCGATGGCAATAAGGACGAGTGGCTCAAACAAATATTTTAAATGGCAACCTACGTGACAGAATGTTACTACTAAAACATTAGGTAGTAAGAGACAAATTTTCAACAATTTTAATAAATATTTCAGAAATCATTTAAAAATATATATTTTGTTTTACTAAATAGGTAATATCTTCTGGAGTTTAAATAATTTTTTATATTTTATGTTGTCATATATATTTTTTGTAACATTATCGAATATGCGCAGGATGAAGTGGCGGGAGACAGCCAAGATTCGTATGAAATACTCCTCTGTCACGCGGATTTACCACTCTGTAACGTAATTTTAAATACAAAAATATAAATTTATATTTTTGTAAACGTGCACAGCCGTTGTGTTTTTTGTACAATGCACGCTGAAATATAAATAAATAAATAAATATTTGTAAAACTCATGATTTTTTCTTCACAACTGATGGAGACTAAGTTATGTAGGTTAAAAAGAAGAATATTGTGAATGGTATGATTTCCGAACAATGTTTCCCAATTAATTATGATGTTATAATGTTGCGATGTGAATTATGCCACTCAAAAAGTATTCCGCTTTATTGCCATGTAGATCATTGAACGAACTGAAATGATAATATCCGGATTGCAGAAAAGCCTATTATTTGTATTTCGTCAGTCAATTGGTTAATTTCAATATCAATCATTGGATTTTCGTATAAATAATTTATCTTAAAAAAAAATATATCTTCCCTTACTGTATTTTTATTAATTTGTGTTATCATTGAGTAACCGTAAGATTTAAGAATCTACGAGTAAACATTCAAACTTTCTTAAATCACATCTCCTCAGATAGTCGTTCAGTATTGTATTTTGTATGTATGTATGTACTGAAGGGTTACTTTATCCCTATACTGATGAAAAACGATGGAACGAGAGCTGTCGTGCAAACCACACGTTTAATACAACAATATAGAGTCGGGGTTCGCGCAGCAGCGCTCTGAAACTTTGTTTTTCTTCATACAGAGTGACCCCCTGTAACTACATGCGAGTCACTTGGAGTGCTTCAAGCCAATTCAGCGCAAACATGGTCAAATATTGCTTCAGTTTCCAACCAAAGTTTAGATACTCGAGTTTGATCATGCAGGACCTGTTACCAATTTGTGCCGAATAAACTTGGCCTGGACTCGCATAAAACTAAGTTGAACTGAACCGCTGCAGCCTGTTTACTGAATACATGCAAATGACAAAAGTTTCATGCGCCACTATTTGCTGCACCGGAAATATGTAAAATACCCACTCATAATCTCAGTTTATGTTTGGGTTCGTGGTAAGTATATATTTTCTGGGGCATAAAGTAATATTTGAAATCGTATTTTTCTCACTTCTTTGTTTTGTTTAGTTCTCAATTAACTACTGTGTAGTCTTTTGTACTTATATTTTATAAGATTATTCGTAACATATTTTTTTATGGTAGGTGATTATTAGGTACCAAATGTTTTAAATTCAATAGTTTCTACAAAAAAAATACGGATTTTTCACTCACTCGCTTTATTTCGCTCATCGCTGCAGTCGAGGTATAATTTTAGTCATTTATCGATCTGTCTGGAATAGCGACAACTTTAGCTGCAGCATGTTTCGGATATAACTTGCCACTAATTGGGCGCGCTTGTATGTTTTGGAAACATATTTTGTGTTATTGTTATTGTTTACATTTTAACAGCCGAGAAGCGAATTTAATCTTATGTTTGTTCAATTAACAGAAATTATTGAACACATGCTTTCGCTGTGATCTTCGCATCGCTTTTATTTTACTTCATGATATATTTACCTTTTCCAGATCTTGGATTTCATATACTTAAAGATTTCACTTACATATTTTATGTTTATATTTCATTTCCAAAAAGTAGGTACATTTTATATTTGTTCATTCAAAAACGGTGATACGGCTGCAACCTATCACGTGACTACAAATTTAAATGTAAAGCGAAAAGCGGGTGGCTCGCTTGCGAGTCACCTCTGACTAGCCCTTCGGAGAGTATAGTAGTGAGAATGTAAACATTATATAATTATAAGTATTTTTATGTCAAAATAACAGACAGACACTTGCAAATGTGTCCTTTATGAAGCGTCAGCAACACAATGCGTCGTCAGATGCGTCGGGAGCTCAGTCGTAGTCGATTCAGCGCCAGATGTGGTCTGATTGATTACACCCGTGACGTCACACCGGGGCCCTCATCACGCATTGATCATCGGGACTGCGATCAATTATCACGCACAGTTTGTAAATCAGCTGTAATGACTAAGCTGTAGTCATTGTAAAAATATAAATTATATGAATTTATTTCGGTTGGTAGTGAAAATGCGAAAATATTTCTCAATGCTTTAATTCCCAACTGATCATTGCAGTCATTATATCGGTATATAGTTTTTGTTATTTATGAAACATTTAAATTACAGCATGGCGACCGAATGGCGTAGTGGTTAGTGACCTGACTACTGAGCAGATGGTCCCGGGTTCGATTCCCGGCTGGGGCAGATATTTGTTTAAACACAGATATTTGTTCTCGGGTCTTGGATGTGCCCGTAAAATGGCAATAGGCCCGCCCCCTATTACATTGGGACTAACATAACACTCTGGCGAAAAGTGGGTGCAGAAATGCACCTCTGCCTACCCCGCAAGGGAGTACATTAGTACAAGGCGTGAGTGCGTGTGTGTGTTAAATTACAGCATCGCTTGTGTAAATAGGTACTTACCAAATAGTTTTGCAGACCGAGTGGTGTAAGATAAAGATAGTACATTCCCACATTAACGAGAGTCTTTCCTTATTTCCAGGTAAGCGGTATTCGGGTCACGTATATCCACAGCTTAGCCGGGTAAGTGATGCAACTCTCGGCTCGGTTAAGTGTAAAAACATTTGTACAATTGATTCCTTGGCTTAGCTCGGAGCCGCGGGTTTTATGTCTCAGTCTGCGGTGGAAATCGATATTTTCTACTCGGATCGAGACGATTTACGACCGGTGACTCCGAGTGTGTTCGGGAAATGTTACGGAATAACAGAGGAACTTTCATTTTATTACGTACAAAAGACGCCCGGATTTTATCTGCGAACGTAATGATTCGATAAGGTCCTTTTATTTTTCGCGTATTATTTTATTACGTGTGCTTTGATTTATTGCGGACGTAATGCCGTTTTGATGCTGTCATTTTGACTCTCGCAACGTAAGAACGCTTCCAAAACAACGAGTAAAACGTACATTACTAAAATACGTACTAACATAAGAAGGTGTATAAATAATAAGATTGTTTCTCTAATTGGAGCGTCTTCGATACATTTTTGTCCCGGCTCCAGTTCGCAGTGGGTTAGTGATTGGATTCGATTCTCGGCTATATTTACTTTCCGATTGGTTGGAGTTCAATCGACTTGATATTTTTTTAGTTACCCGGCGGAGTTGGATTTCATTTTGAGTATAGAAGGAAGTTGTTTTACAGAAATAAGAACACAACAATTATTGTGATATTGAAAGAAAAAACTGTTTTAGTATACGGTTTGTGGAAGTAACTTCCCTACGCAGAATAAAACAAATATTAACGTATGTATGCTTATCGAATTATGATGCTGTTTTAATAGATAGTCACTCGTGAGGAAAGGGTCTCTGCATATTATTGGACCCACATAGATGAATTCAAAATTAATGGTTAGAAACATTCAATTTTCGAGAATGCATTTGTGAACCCCCAGCATTGGCTACAAATACCATAGTAAAATATGTTGATATTTATTTTAAAAAAATATTTGCTTCGTATTAAATTATTTACATTAATGCTAATTTCCTAAGCAAAAATATTAACTTAAATTAGCAAACGTGGCGGAGTATGTTTTGATCGCATAATCCGCGGCTCAGTCGCGTCTGTCGCGGATTTGCACCGAATTACCGCCAGCTACACGTGTTTACGTGTATTACAATGCTAACATTTAAACAAAATACAAATACAATGCTGAGATTTTAAGTCGAAAAGATTACCGCGACGAAACAATGTTTACGTGAACCACTTTACTAATGAAACGAAAAATCTCAATTAGAACAAAACAAATACAATGAGAGCAATGATTTATCTACTTACTAAATTAAAAAAACAAAAATAAAATGAAAGCAGTTGGGCATAAACTCTCTCCGCGTCTTACGCAAAGCCACTTTTTCACGAACACAATAAATCCTCGCATCAATACAACGAGCGAACATTTTTTAATTAGCGAATCTATTTTCATTGCGGTCTGCGGAGGTCGCGAGGAGGCGGTCACTCGAAAACGCGCCCAATAATCAGGCGTGAGGGTGTAAACTCGAGTGAGTTATGAAAGCTAGGGTAGTGGACCGTGGGGCGGTGTGAAACGCGCACCGTTTTGAATATTTAAAAAGATTATTTCGGAGCTCTCCGCCGCCACCGCCGCCGCCGCCGCCGCCCAGTAATGGAGAGGCGCCGCCGCGAGTAATTACTCTCTAAACGAAAAGTTCACAACTATGTCAGGATGTCTGTTGGTATGTGAATTTATTTTTGGCGAGGTGTTTTCATGATTCAGCCTCCCTCACCGCGGCGAGGTCAATCCTACATTTTCACGTGCAAACATTTCCCGCATAATGCGGAGCTTTTTCTGCCTCATCTTTTTGCGTACGTTACGTAAGTCTAAAAGTGCTATCCACATAAATATCACGAATGTATGTTGTTTTTAGTGGTAGGTAGGTGGCGAACTATGAAACTTGTATACTTATGTATATTTGATGTCTGGTAAACAAAAAAATAAGCATCAGGTTAAGGTTAAAATAACCTTTAAAACAATGCAAACCTCTAGTTACGCTCCGAGAGATAAATGAAATTAAAAATCCGAAACGGCGACCTCTATTTCGCGACACAAAAGCTGCTAGATTACAAATAACGGATTTAATTTTCTTAAGCACCCCCTCTTTATTAACTTTGATCTAAGCACAGCAGGACAATGCACCTTGCTCGGTGGGTGGAAGGTACGTTTTTTCTTGCGGGATTAAATTGCGTGGGTGCTAAAAGATAGCGGGAAGGTGTTGTAAGTTTTTATATCACCTGTTGCCGGTTGTAGCGTTTCTAGCAAACAGTTATTGTCCAATAAAAACGTTGCTTTTCTAACCGATGGCGCACTTCGTGAGACACTTTCATGAATTTAAATGGCTGTTCTGTGGAATCTTGGCGTGACCTTTCAGCTAGTTTGTTTTTATGGCGGCTGCACTGATATCTGCTCATTTGCTTGGAAGCACTTGTTTGCATTTAAAATACAAACAATGTACATGAACGGAGTATCAAATTTAACTGCAATTAAGGGTAAAAGTACACAGAACAGTTGTCAACGTGAAAGTAATGGCACAAACGTGAGGCCGCCTAAACATACCAACTTTAATTTTACAACGCGACAAACAACATGTTTACTGAAAGAATCCTCTCGGGGGCCACAATGGACGGCATCAATTACGGGACAAAGCTGTTTGTGCTCGAATCTTCCGCGGTGTGGACACCCCCGCGGCTATTGTCGGCCGAGTCGAGACGGATTATAAATAACTTTTATGTTTTTGCGTTATAAATCGAGATTAAGTAATTTTTTTACTTTTATATTTCTAATCTATCAGAAATACATTAAGGAATTCCGCTAAAATTTATGAAAAACTAATTACAGAAACAAAACATATATTCAAGTAATTTTATTGTCATTCCTAGATTGAATAATCAGTAAGGACAAGGCATGTTGATGATCTGTTAGGACCGCCACTATGCGCTAATGTTGTGCGGACAATGTGTTACAGAATGCGCCAGTCGCTGTGCCGCTGAGTGACGGCGGACGAGCTCGTTACGTCACTGTGAGAGTTGTGGACTGTGCCGTTATTACAGATCTATAGTTTACTGATGTCCGTTTACGGTTTCTTATGTATGCATTTGATGCGCAAAGTTTCATGATCCCTTACTCTAGAGGAGCTACTTTCTATGCGAAAAACTATAACTAAGTTTATGCCCATAATAGTCTAGGCACATTGTAAAGACAGAAGAAAAAACTAGACTAGAGTTTACAAGCAGCACAATTTACTCATCCACTTATAAAAATCCTCTCTGTAAATACATACTGCTATTGTCTCACTAAATACTACATATTTGAGTTTCTGTTGCTATATTATTCTTATACAGAAGAAAGGATATACTCAGGTGTAAAAGCGAACACCGCCCCTACCTCTGTCAATACGTCGATCTTCGGTCTGTCAGCGCGCGCCTATTTCCGTTTCCTGTTCAATAATACGGGGGAAATACGACATGTCTTTTTAGACACCTTCGTCGGAGATTGACAGTCTTGGGAGGGCGTCCCACGGGCCAAGATATACAATCGGGTTATTTGTAGAAAAAGCAGAATAAAACTGATACTATACTGAAAAAACTGAATTAAAATAAAAAAGTACGAAAAGGCGGCGTTATTGCTCTCTGCTTCTCAATCTTTACTAGACCACCTGATTTCAATTCCGAATCGGCTACAGTTTAAAAGAGTTAAATGAATTGTTCCACAAATCAGGCAAAAACACAAAAGTGTAGATCCTTTACTATTAGCCAAATTAAGTCTGCGGGATATCAGCCAACAAACGACTAACGTAGAAACAGCAGAGCCTGTTGTAATAAAAACCCTTCAAAAACAAGACCAACAAGATGTTTAACCCCCTAATTCTCTCGTCACCCTCTCTCACTGAAATGTAACAATAAACTGTACAAGTAGTATGCCCTTCACCTGGCGAGGGTTGTGCCTGAAAGTTCAGAGCCCTCCAGAATTATGTCGCAGCTCTTAACACGATTCTGCGATTCTGCCACCCCTCCGGCGGAGGACAACAACTCTGGGTAATGATGTGATGTGATTTATTTATTGACTGTTTGTTGCATAAAGTTCTGTCTAAATGGTCGATGATACTAAAGTACGTACACAAATGTTTTGCGAACTGCATAAATCTGTTATAAATATTTTTACAATATCTATTAGGTACCAATAAAGTTATGGCTATTTGAAAAACCGATAAATGATTTATAAATCGAACAATAATAAATGATTTATAATTCGAACAAGTTTATTTAAGAAAAAGCGCTTACAATGCTTGTTCTTACATCCTGCTAAAGTGACAGGGATTTTTGTCCGGTAACAAAGACTTTTTTACCTAAATTCATTGTTCCGAAGTGATTTCCACGATTCATCCTCGTTTCCACGTCGCCTCGGGCCGACAAATAGGGTGGCCATTGTTTTGTGTTTTGTTTGAGTTTTTTTATAATGTCCTAAAAAGTTTATTTTTATCTTGTATAGCTACGAGGGAATGGGAAAATTGTTTATGAACAGTGTATGATCCCGCAAAATATGAGTGACTCAGCGAGTCACGTCAGCCTACCCCTTCAGTAATAGTAACCTAGTCTGTTATTGAAATAAGATAACAAATGATAATATAATTAATATAGCAGTAAACGTAATATATTATATCTTACGCACCATAACCCAAAACATCCACTAAAATCGTGACCTTTCGACTTTCGTACTCGTATTCAAATATCGAACTCGACCCTATTCAAACTCTTCGGTGAATCGAAGACACTTCTTCACCGATAGCATCAGCTGGAGACCCCCTTATCTCGTCCCTGAAGACTGAAGAGCCACAGCAGTGCCGAGCAGGTGCTAACGAGGTGTCGCCGCCGATCGGACTGCTGATACCAAACTGAAAGGTATTGGCGAAAAATTATATTGAAATTTGCTACCTCCCCACTTTCCTCTCCAAGCGAAGAAAGACTTTAAACCTATAGCAGGAAGAATACTATTGCCTTGAGCTTTGAGACTGTGAAAGAAAGAAAGCAATTGAAAAAAAAGCGTTATGCCTAATTTGATTTATGCGCTGAGCAATACGGCGTCGTGAATATCAATGTCTGAGCTCTGATATAATGAGGTCGAATGAATCGA
Source organism: Plutella xylostella (assembly GCF_932276165.1). Classification (NCBI taxonomy): domain Eukaryota; kingdom Metazoa; phylum Arthropoda; class Insecta; order Lepidoptera; family Plutellidae; genus Plutella; species Plutella xylostella. The sequence goes on along the minus strand of NC_063987.1, from coordinate 9,792,463 downwards.
CAATGACAGAGATTGTAGTGGGAGAGGGATCCCTCTGAGACTGGGAGCTCCTGAGGTCCCAGGTTCAGTATAGTCCGGGCAGGTATGTTTATTAGATACCTATAGATTGATAACTTCATTTACAGTTCAGATTTGTCAGAATTTAGAGGATCTGTTATTACTTATGACGATCTATACAGTATATACACTGATACATAGTCAGTGAGTCCGTAATGACAGGTTATGATTAGGTACCTATATAAATATTATTATTTTTTTACAAGTCAATAACTTGAGAAAAAAAAACATTAGCTCGGTGAGGAATAGCGTGAACACAGGAAAAACATTATGGTCGAGAATCTGACAAAAACTACACTTAATCTAAAACAGACGATAAATTGTATATGTTACGAAATGATATTGGAAGATACTCGAATATTTCAAAAAATGCTTGACGATATAAGATGAAAGGAAAAGCTTCACTTCTACTATTTCTCACTGTGTTCCCCTAATGTTTTTTCTTCTACAAATGTGTCAGACGAGACAGACAAATGATCAGCACTTGTACAAGCCCCCGTTAATACGAAAACCTCAGGAGGCGTGGTTCTGTGATAGATTTGGCTGCTATGGAGTACAGTCAGCGAAAGATATGCTACTAAACCAGCGTTAACACTTTACATTTACATAGTTGTATGACTTGTATAATCCACTGAAAAGTGTTACGCGGTACATGTAAAATACTTGACTTATAGAGATTGTATGTATCGTTACAATCATTATTTGATTCATTCCACCCATTATTACATAAGATCAAACTATTTGCGCTAGGGTGGCACATATTACCTTTAGCTGACTGTAGGCACATGCCTTAATATACATAGTTGCAAAGTAGTTGCGAAAATCGGAAAGTTTAGATCTGACACGCGTAGCAAGTGTAGCAACAGGTCCACACTTCAAAAACTGCACCACGCAACTTGTTCCATTACGAGTACTGGAACTCAACTTGGGAATTTGAGAATTTACACCCTATCACCTTCCTAATAGAATGCCTAATCGACCGAGCAAAGCTCTCAAATACCCCCGTATCCCACGTAATTTGTAACGTAAAGATACAGATATAGAGTTGAAAATTGTATGGTCCCAGGGAATGAATAAGTAATAGAAATTGATGAAACTTCAGCGATTTTGAGGTAAGAAGAGTATTAGTTCGACAAGTTTAGAGCTTCTCCAGTCATTTTGGACGTTGAGCTGGAGCTGTTGCAATCTGAACCGTAAAGCGACGTATCTTTGGATCGTCTTTAGATTAGATCTGAAATGCAAGCTAAAGTTATTCGCAGACTTTGTTTTTTAACGGAATTGCGATAAAATATAGATTCTAAAGTAAAGCCTTTAAATTCTAAACCTAATCCTCAGAGTTACCTGACTTCGATTTTTAAACTTACTTTTATATTATTCATGCACACATATTAAATTGCTATATTACCAGACTTCATGCATAGCATAATTATATTATTTATTCTTTTGAGTGGCAAAATAATGTGGAGAGTGGAGAGAGTAATTACCTATTATTAACTTTACGCATTTTATTATGTCGCAATAACCGCATTTTTTTACAAAGAGCATAGCTGCATGAACTTTAATTGTTATTTTTTATTGCGAAGTCTCTTCTAAGGCGGTCGAGTTTAATGGTTGAATGTAGAAAGCTATAGATGGCATCCAGTGGTGTGTTTTGGGAGAGGCCTACGTCCAGCAGTGGACTGCTAACTAGGCTATAGGCTAAACCAGAAGTTTGAGTTTATGTGATAAACCTCCTATCACTCTAATAACAAATTTCAGTAGGTATAAGAAACTGTAAATAAATTAAACTCGTAGATACATTATAATTATAGCACCTGCATGATTGTACTAAAATGACTGTGTCTGACTTAGTATCCTATGTCCCCTGGATGGGGCAGAGGGCGTCCACAGTGACTCTCCATCGCAACCTGTCTTGAGCTTCGCCTTTGATTTCACTCCAAGACTTCCCGATCTTTTTCGCTTCGTCCACTACCGTGCGTCGCCAGGTCTGCTTGGGACGGCCACGCTTTCTCTTTCCTTGCGGATTCCAATCCATCGCCTGTTTGGGTATGTGGTCAGAATTTCTTCGGAGGGTGTGGCCAATCCAGTTCCACTTGCGTCGCTTGATCTGCTGGTCGATCAGGGTATCGTGGCCCCGTTCTCTCAGTTGGTCGTTGGAGATTTTATTGGGCCAGTATATTCGGAGTATGCGTCGAAGGCATCGGTTCACGAAGACTTGAAGCTGGTGCGAGATGGGTTTGGTTACCTTCCACGTTTCGCAACCATATAGCAACACGGACTTAACGTTTGACCTGAATATTTATATTTATATGAAAATGACTGTGTACAGTACCGAAAACATTTTTTTTTGCTTATGGACGGAATTGAAAGTACTTTGATACATTCCGGAAAACATCTATAAAGTAATGATCTATCATAATTCATTCATATACATGAGTTTATCACAATAAAGCAATATGGATCATCCATTATGCAGATATAAATGAATAGAAATATACAAACAATACATATACACCACAGACACACACAAAATCATTGAACTTACTAACTTTTTTCTATGTGATATTGAAAATATATTGTTATAAATCGAAATATAGTTCAATTAAAAACTTTAACTATATCGAATAAAACCTAAAATATCTGCTGTTTTAACCAGCTTTGAGTGATATTTTATGCATTTCAGCTGTGGAATTTAAGTAATTACTGGTTTATCGTCGGCGCCGGCAGATGGCGTTGTAAATAAAGCTATTTCGGTTCATATTCCGTAGGCGATGAATTTATACTTTATAATACACTTTATGAAGCTATCAAAGGTTTATATTGTTTTGTCTATAATATGTATAAATAATTAATTAATACCTTGTTTGTGAGTTTGGAAGGTGTATTGAAACAGCCATCAAATACGCATTTTATTAAAAACTAGTTCTTAAATAGAAAAAAAAATACAAAATTGTTTAAAATACATGGGAAGTTCTATACTTGGATATATATAGGGCATTTTAACCTAATTTCAGCCCGCATGTAGGATTTTACCACAAAAATGGGTAAAGTTACCATACATAGCCAACGAGGGTAGGGTAAAACTTTTCCGAAAGTTTTTGTTTCCTAATTAAAGCCTTCCCTGAAAGCCTTTTCATTTAAATTATTTTTAAATTATTACAAAAATAGCATCATCCTAAGTGACTTTATACCGAATCACCGAAGTTAAAATACTGTTAAAAATAGTTTTAAAGCTAAAACCAAAAAATGCAAAATCGAGCGCAAAAAATAAAATTAAGAAACAAGAAATTATTCTAGCTATAAATAACTGTGGCGAGATATCATTGATTTATTCATCCAATGCAGGCAGCCCTGAGGGCATACATATTACATACATTGGTCAGTTTCTCACTCATCTTAAGCACATGCTTATTATTATAATAATAAGTCTTAGTCACATAATACTGAAGTCGTCTTCAGCATCAATGCGGCCAATCACTGCAGTGCATTCCATACAAAATTTTGTATCATCATCATTAGCCTATAGCAGTCCACTGCTGGACGTAGGCCTCTCCCAAACCACGCCACTTTTGTATGTTAACTTGATTTTTTTAAAGTGAGAAACTAGGGCAAAAAATACAATATACGTAAATATAACATTCACAGTTATAACACCCCAATTATTCTGTCTGAAATACCTACTTGCAATCATCAGCAGAAATCACAAACACTTACCTACAACAAACCTCCCAAAGTGGATAATGGAGCTAAATGAATACCTCATATCGATCAGTAATGTGTGTACCATTAATCATCACAGGCGTTTCACTGAGTGCCTAGTCATTATAGAGAATGCCTGGTCGTTATGCCGAGTGCCGGGCAATACGCCAGCCAGAGTGTTGTCTCTGCATGATGTATCGGTGTTTAGTTATGAGGTATTGACTGTTTAACTCCCTCTTTGGGGATTGTTTTTAAACCTCGACGAATAAGAGGGGCAGAGGGGTGTTATAAGTTTAACGTGTGTGTCTCTGTCTGTGGCGGCTAAGAACGGCTGAACCTTTTATTGTTTTTAGGTCATAGGGATTGTTACTTCGAGTGTTGTTCTTAGCCATATTTTATCAAAATCGGCTTAGCCGTTCAAAAGTTATGCGTGGTCAAAAGTTATAGTGGTGAATATCGGGGATATATTTAACGTTGGTTAGGTTTAGGTTATCATAGTATTTATTAGGATAAAATTTTAGAGTTTCTTCGTTTATAGAGCATTTAAGCTCTCATGTTTGTATTGTAGGTTACATAAAGAAATCGCTAAAATGAACAGATGTTTCATACTAGGTAAAGAACTTTTTCAAGATTTCAGAGTTTGTCTCTAACTGAAAGTTCCTTACTTACTGGCTTATTTTATTGTCTAATCATAGAATATTTACCTAGCAATCCTTTTCATCTTGATCAATTAAGCTATATTAATAACGAACGCCAAACTCGCAACATCATAATATACAGTGCCTTTCGTAGTCTGTAAATGACAAACAACTTATAAAAGCTTTAATTTCAAGCTTATTTGTTACAGCAAATAGCTTTCATGTCCACAGTACGTTCAAACCATTTCGCTCCCGCTTGTTTAAACGTCTACCACCCAGACACAATTATGGCTCAAAGCGGTCTCTTCACTACCACCTTTCAGGGAACAAATCAGGGATGCCAACGCGAAAAACTTCAGTCGCTACGATAATAACACTTTTACACTCCTTTGCGAAGCGTAAAGCTACGAACAGCCTATTCTGCTAACAGTGTTGTCAGTTGCATTGTTTCATCGAATATATGTTTTATAATAATTGATGATGCCTTTACCGTGAATATAAATAATTAAGCATGGAAAGAAGGCTTTTAATTCCAAACCCAAAGTCCTATATCTTCATCACGACCCATCACGTCCCCACTGCTGCCGCACGGGTCTCCTTCCAATGAAGGAAGGGTTTAGACCTAGTCCACCACGCTGGCCTAGTGCGGGTTGGCGGAGTCCTACCTTACTTTTAAAACCAAACAATGTACAAAACAAATAATGTATGCAGAAACCTTACCAAGGCCCTAAACAGATCAACGAGTGACGATTGTTAGTAGAATGTGGCAGACAAAGTCGGCCGACTAGTCTGTCGGCGACAAATGAGGACGACAAACGGCGACTATTTGTCGTTCTTTGTCGTCGCGATCTTTGACTATGTGTCGCGCGCCGTGCAGTGCGCTATTCGTTTGTTTTGCTAAAGTTTCCCAGAAGGTGAACGGAAAGCTGAATCTGCTTGAGTTAAGATGACGTTTCCACGTAAACCGTATTAAATTACACGTGTGTGTGTGTGTGTGTGTGTGTGTGTGTGTGTTTAAGTGTCTGGTAGTGTTGGTTGGAAATCCAATAAGTTTGTGTTGAAATTGATATGCAAGTCCTTTGTGTGTTGTACCATTGTCTGTAGTAAAGTAAATTTAAAAAAAAGGAAGCTATGGGAGGGGCGAGAGGGAAGGAAAAATAAAGAAGATGAAAACAATATAGGTGTTTACAAAAGATATGATTATAGTGTGTTATAAAATATTATAAAGTAAATGAAGAGAAAAAATCACACACACACACCGTAATTTTTTCAAATATAATTTAATCAAAAACCAAGAAACATGCACACAAAATTCCACTAACCGTGAAAGGAATACCTCATAAACCATGGAAAATATTCCCTTCTTCTTAAAAAAACTTGAAGAAAACCCACCGTATCTCCCGTGTAATATCGCCTATAATTACGGAACCTTTGTGCTCTGAAAGAAATTATTAAAAATTACTCGCGCGAGAAACTTGAAGAGGTGCACGCGAGTCGCGAGCGGGGTCACTCCACCTTATGAAGAATGGAGCTTCGGAGCCCTGCTGCGCCAAACACGACTCTATCTCGTTGCGTTAAATGGCCGATTTGGAGCGGTGGTAGCTCAGTCGGGTAAGCGCCCGCTTCTCACGCAAGAGATGCGGGTTCGAATCCCGGCGCTGACATGTACCAATGAGTTCTTTTAACTTAAGTACAATGTATACCATCGCTCTTACGGTGAAGGAAAACATCGTGAGGAAACCTGCATATCTAGATCTAGCACATCTAGATATGTGAACCTACCAACCCGCAGTGGACCAGCGTGGTGGGGAAATGGTCCAAGCTTAGAAAGGCAGTTTAGACCTTGGGGATATGCACAAAGGTTCCATTCGAGAGAGCCAGGTGCAGGTACTGTTACCCCCACAGAGAATAGAATAGAATAGAATAGAATGGGCCGATTGCATGATCACTCCCGTCACTTAGTTTTTTATTAAGCTGTGTCTTAGTACGGTCAGCTGCATAAGTAGCTACACAATTCTGTACTTTGTCAAACTGACGAACCGTCAATGTTTCAAAGAATTGATAGGCGGTTTCAGATTGATAAGGTACAAAATAGTATATAGCTACTTATGCAGCTGACTGTACATGGATAACAAGTACACGGTATCGTTTAATCGTGTTTTTATTTTTGTACATTTTGATTTTATAAATATATCATTGTATTGATAAGTTTTGTATTATACTTTTATTTTATGAGGAACTGTTTGTTATGTCTATAATAGCCCGCCAGGCTGTATGTCTAAATTTCAAAAGATACCATTCATGTTACCCTGAACATTTAAATTGTTATTTCACGTTAAATTGTCCAACAATAAAAAGTCAACTTCCAATTTGAAAGCGCTCTCCTAAACAACATCGAGCCTGAAACTAATCACACACAACAGCCAATATGAAAAACTGGGGCAGTTTATACGAAAAAAAGGTTATTCGAAATTTCAATACATTGTTCGATAACATCCTTTGATGGTGATATTGATAGTTCCGCCACGCAATGTGAGGAATCTAATTTTGTTGCTAAAGTGAATCTTTTGATAGCACGGCGCCCTGCTCCGTACAAACTAAATCTAGTTACAGAGTTATTTTCCTGAACGAAACCTATCTGTGGGGATTCTTTCAGGTTATGTCTGATAGCTACTTAAGGGCTTCACGGGCATAATATAATAAAACAAATAGCTTTTCCCGCGAGCTAATCTTTGCCTTAAATAATTTCCCGTGGGATATCTGGGATATAAGGTAGCCAATGTGTTAATCAAGGAAGTCAGCTACAATACATGTAAAAGAGTTGCAAACATCCATCCATATACTTACTTATTATTAAACGTATACTTAACTTCCATGTTTATAATAATAGCTTTGGATGAAATGGAAGGAAAAAAATACGTATATTAATGTTACGAATGTCATACGTTTGAATTTTTTGTTGTTATTATGTCTGTTGTATTCGAAAATGGGAAGGAATGTGCCATTTTGATTTAGTGCCTTATTCAAACAAAAATAGCTAGTTTTATTCGCACTTTGCTTCGTAGTTATCTCTAGTTTACGTCCTTGTGGAGTCGTAAAGACAACGAAATACCCCTTTTCACGACTTCAAGATACTATTTAAGTAACTTTGACTGTCGTAAATCTATTTATCTATGTTATTTTTTCTGCACAGATATACAGGCTGTTGCAAAAGTCGCATAGTAAGCCGAAATGTGGGTTACTTAACCCTTTTTTAAATCTTAACTAATATTATAAATGCGAAAGTAACTGTGTCTGTCTGTCTGTCTGTTACTCTTTCACGCCAAAACTACTGAACGGATTTGAATGAAATTTGGTACACATATGGTCTAGACTCTGAGAAAGAACATAGGCTTTATATCCCGGAATTCCCACGGGAAAACTTTTAAGGCGAAGCGAAGCTCGCGGGAACAGCTAGTAATCTATACTTTCGAAAACTTATAGCCAACACCCATGCTAACGCGTTGTTCAATAAAGCTTGAAAACCCCGAACTCTGTTCCCAGGACCCATTGTTGTGAGGTAAAGCTTCATTTACAACTACACCTCGGAGGCGTTTTATTAGCTGACTACAGACAGACAAGACATCATCCGACTAGACGCAACACAAACGAGGTTGTCGAGCAAAATCATAAGCCAGTTACGAGTTGTCTATCCCAAACCCATTTATACACCGTCCACTTTAACTTGTCCTTTAAACTTGCCACGACCGTATAGGAATGTTCTGAGGAATAAGGTATGTTTTTGTTTAAATCTAGCGCTTTAACGGGACAGGGGGGTCACTCTATAAATCGACGAACAAACCAACAAGAATTGTCACGCAATCGGCACGCTTAATACTACGAGATAGAGTTGTGGGTAACGCTGCAATTTGGTTTTTCCGAAGCTTCAGAGCGCTGTGCTAACGACGGCTCTATCTTGTTGTACTAAGCGTGCCGATTGCGTGACAATTCTCGTTCGTTTTTTCGTAGATTTGACAAAGTGACCCCCCAGACAGGGTAGGGTTATGCGAAGTGGCGCGCGGGGTACAATATTCATGAGCGACGTACGTCGGACCGCTGATGCGTTTACGGGTTATGTCTGATCTGCCACCTGGTTGCTTCAATTATTCCATCAGTTTGATGAGATAGGTAGACTTGAGGGAAAGGTAGAACTGAAACAGCGTTTCTTGATGTTACATTAAATTTTAACCAAGAATTTATTAAGTACCTTATTTATTTGTAAATAACAACTGAAACGTTTGTGTTTCTCGGTTAAAACCAATTTTCTGTGCTATTTCTCGGCCGGCCGATAGTCGAAATAATGTCAGCGACACCACTAGATGGCGCTGTGACTGCAACACACGAGCCCCTCTCGGGTAATTCGTTTACAGAATGGAAAATATAAAATTCCACCGTTCCCAAAGTTTTTAAACATTTGATTCCGATGTTGCGCTTCTCGACTGTCTCATAAATATTTTATATTGAATCCCCGCGCCCGCGATAGCGGTTTATAGTTTATTCTTTATGTGTGAAAACAATGATAACATTTATGTATTTTTTAGGGTTATGTTGAGGTTTGAATAAGTACTTTGTATGAAATCTTTGTTAGCTTATAGAAATATCTAACCCACTAAAAAGCTAGTTAAGTACGGAAGTCCGATTTGTCCGATACTTACCTTCTCCATAAACCTTATTATTTTACATACATTAAAGGTAATACTTCACGCTATTACAAATAGGTACACACTAAAGAGTTGCTCATAAATGTGCCGATATTTACATCGCATCGACACCATAACATCGAACATAACATAAACTCACTATTGGAAATAAAATCATTAATTAAAATATTCCAATCAAATAGATTTTTTTCAATGAAATGCAGTCAATTAGTTCTGAAACGGAGGTTGTTTCAGTAATTCGGTATGTCATGCGCGGGCAATCTATTAGGGAGGCGGAATGCGCCGCGCCCCGCGCATAAAATATTTATGACTTTTTCTTCCTACCCGCTTACACCGCGGTGAGGGAGCAAGCCATAGGCGACAGCGGGGAACTAAAGTCACTATTTCAGAAGCAGATAAACGTAGACGGGGAAAAGGAAAACTTCATCAATTGCGCGTTAGGGTGCCTTCTAGTTTGCCGTCGTGCTGCTTTGTATATTACACATAACGCATAATATTCTTAATTTAATAACGACAGTAAAACTGAAAATGCTTATAGCAATCTAACCCCCTTATTCATAAAAAAGTTACTGGACGGATTAGCTATTGAACTGTTTTGTCACTCTCTGTCAAAGAACAAATTGTTCTCTGTCAGAGAGGGACAGAACAGTTCAAAAGTTAATCCGTTCAGTAACTTATGCTGTAACCCCGTAAACACCGTTCAACCCTGTAAGAGATCTGAGAGAGACTTTAGAGTACTTACTATTAACAAGTTGTCAATGGCCTTCTGCGTGTAATCAATTTATGGTTGTCTGCTATAAGCAATATTATGACCACTTTTTTACTGTTTTTTTTTAATATAGAGCAAATTAATAGTTGGCATAATATATTTTTGGTTTTCCACCAGTCTCTCATGCCTTATTCATCAGCTTACAGAAGCGGTTCGGATTAAAGTTGGGTCGGACAAGATCCCACTCGGAAATCACGTTTACAAGTGAATTTTTATGGAGTTTAGCGAACAGTTTGTGTTGAATTTTATATTGTGTTGCGTCTTGCTGACTCTGAACTAAACATGTTCTATTTATTAAAATAAAAAGGCTGCTTAGAGCTTGTTTGGAACTGGGATATACTAATAGACGATTTTACCTATAACTTTATAAGCAGAACTTCAGTATAACATGCATCACTGTACACACCCTTTGGTGGCTTAACGAACAAACCATTTAATACCGGATGTCCTTCTAACATTTCATGTTATTCATAAAAAAGTGAATGTTTTTTATAATTCTTCCATCGATGGCCCTGTGATTGACACGAAAAGTGATCAAATTAAATCACCAAGTCACAGTAAATGTCCTTCTAATATTTTCCTAGTCTCCTCCACCTTACAGTAATAAAGAAGAACAGATACCGTATAAAAGCTCCACCGAGACATATAATTCAAAACAAGAACTCAGGTAAAAAAGATCATAATTTCAAACCTCGAGTTTAGAAAAAACTGTTGTCCTGGGACACTCGATTAATGTAAAAAAGGTCGTGTATAAACGCAATATTTTGATAACAGATGGCGTTAACCACGTGTTTTGTGCGGCGGTAAAAAGTAATGTACTGCGGGGTCAGGGCTGCCCCGGTAATGTCCGGGCTATGATATGGATATGCGCTTTATATTCTGTTTATTGCACCATGTCTGGCTGGGAACGGGCTCGTAAAAAGCCATCTCATTGAAAATAGACAAGCAATTTATTTTTTTATTATACTTATTATATTTTGGATCTTTTGATATTGAACACACACAAAAACACACGTACTCACGCCTTGTACTAATGTAAAGTAAGAGGCAGATAAACCTGACCCCCCTCATAAGCATTGTTACTATGTGAGGGGGGTCAGGTTTCTCTGCACTTGACCGTACTCCCTTGCGGGGTAGGCAGAGGTGCATTGCTGCACCCACTTTTCGCCAGAGTGTTATGTTAGTCCCAATGTAATAGAGGGCGGGCCTATTGCCATTTTACGGGCACATCCAAGACCCGAGAACAAATATCTGTGTTTAAACAAATATCTGCCCCAGCCGGGAATCGAACCCGGGACCATCGGCTCAGTAGTCAGGTCACTAACCACTACGCCATTCGGTCGTCTTTTGATATTGCTCCTTTTTAAAAGTACTTACAGCAAAAAACATTACATATTTATAAATCATTTTTTTTCTTACATTCAAAATGAGAAAGATGATTAAAAATTTAATTCTTTTTCAAAATAAAATACAGTAAAACTTATGACTTTTAATATGTCTTTAAAAACCAACTCGTAGAAATAAAACCTACGTCTACGGCAGCTAGAGAAAGCCAAATATTTTTTGCCTGAAATCCTGAAGGTCACAAAGTAAATGAAAGCCGCTTTTGGCATTGTTGTTTCTTTTATGAAATCATCAAATGAATAAATGTTATTGTCTTAGATTTATTACCAACACTACACAACATAACACACACACGTTTTATTTTATACTTGCTACATATACGGGCACAAGGTAACTCTCATTTCAGCCATTTTACATAATGCCTGAAGATTTGCATAATGTGTAAGACAACCGGCCGGTTTAAAAGTGATGCGTTAAGGAAAAAAAATGCTCAAATGTAAGTAGCGTTCGCAACGAAATGAGCTTTAAACTTTAGCTGAAAAAGCCAAATTTACATATTATTGCTTTTTATGACATAATTTATTTGACGTTGGATGTGGTTTTGTCGTGGTAAGCATGGAGTTTTTATGGTATATTTTTCTGTACTTAAGTTAAGTTTTATATGTAAGAAAAAATAATATTATAGCTGCAACGTAAGAAAAATCAAATCATTAATATCAGAATAATCAAATGATAATTTGATTATTTTAAAAACAAAATTGTTTTTGTTGATCTTCCTGCTTATAGGTTCCATTTTCTTTTTCCCCTGTGATAAGCCACCTCGTGAGTTGGCGCGTCAATAATCATCCTTACGGATAACGGAATGTATATTTCTCTTTGAGGCCAGAATGTTATTGATCTTGTCAATATGCTGTTGCTCAAGTAACAATATGTCTTATTTAGATATTTTAAAATTGGTGTTAAGTATTGCTTTTTTCAAATTATAGTAAATATTGTATAGGTTCTATGTCACGATTACAAAAGGAATCTTTAAACTTAAACAGTATAATGTGTGAAAGGAAATAGACATTTCCTTACAACATCCTTTTAAGGTACCTACTTTAAGATAACATCATAGTTGATTCTATTGTCGACCCTTCCATTATGTTCATCATAACAATAACTATTAAGATACCTCCAACTTCGTATGGCAGCAGGCAGTTTGAGAAGTTGACCCCTTTCTTAACTTAACCCATAAATGTAACCTTAATTATTTCCCAAACAATGAATTTAATGACGTTCACGAAATTAAAAATAAATGGCTCCTCATACTTTTCCTGCCAGTCTTTTCGCATAAAAAATATGAGGTTAAAAAACTTAAAAAAGGAATATTGAGTAACTTAAATACACGCACGTGCCGCCATGTTGTAATTAACTGACAAAATGGCTGCCACGCGTCTGCCGCCTGATGGAATAGCTATCTGATACATGAGAATATTCAGTTTAATATTGAACTTTGAGGTTTGCAGTTATTTCGACGGGATTATGGTCTAATAATGTTTAATCATATCTGCTAATTTTAGCGGAACGGATACTAAACAGATTCTACCAATTTTCATGATATTGTGAATTATTGTTATTGAAGCGTCGGTCTTCTATGTGTCTCTTTATTGCCAATTATTTACCTTTTTTCTGTTACTGACAAGCATTTTATCTTTTCAGGTAAGTCTCACTACAAACCGGTCCATACTACGGTAAGAATTTCAAAACAAAATTGTGTTTCAAATTAGAATAAACATAGTAATGAGTACAAATTTACATTTAAATGTGAATGTGCAGACGTTGTGAAAGAAAATTTGGGATGAATCCGCGAAGAATGTTGGAGTGAGGTAATAGAGAAAATCTCTCATTATGCACTGCTTTCCTACAATTCCAAAGGATACAGATCCTTATAGACTGATACAATATATTTTTTACGCGTATAACGTATATAATTGAAATCAAAGAGGTTTATCAATCTCGTTTTAAAAAAATAGTGTAATATCTACCAAATCATTAAAGAAAGTTTTGGGGTGTGGCAATAAAATTTCTCTCAGTGCAGCGTAGCGAAGTCCTGAATATCTCATGACCACGTCCTAATGTCGCCGCTCGCTTCCTTGTTCGCTTTTTCCGTGGCCACACCCTTATAGTTGCGCTCGACGGTGTAATTTGCAGCGTTCTCTTCCATAACAACCTCAGAACACTTACTATCATCATCTGCTGCTGCCACTACATTTCCCTCCTTTTTTCTATCACTTTAGGGTGCAAAGTATTTTGTTATCAGAGCCCTTTCATCGCATTCAGACATTTTCTACTTAGTGTTTCATCCAATTATCTGTTTGTAACTACTTGTACTTTTGCTAGGTCTTTTAAAAACACTTAGTTCACGTTCTTTATATTACGTTCCAACTATAAAAACTGCTTCTAGTCTAACTTTTTTCATCGTTGTAAAATTCTCCCATGTTTATGATAGTTTTTGTAGGTAGGTTATGATATACATACAAATACATTATCTTGGAAAATCCTTATATGTAGGATAGCAATTATAAGTATAATCAATCAAGATGATAAAAGAAGAGAACTAATTATGAGTAAGTACTTCAAAAAAGTTACTTTCTAAAATAGGCATCCTAAATACGAAAACTTAGAAAACATAAATATAATATTTTATTTCCCATCAATCCTAATTCATTAATCTCTAGTTTGCTGCTCAAAAGTGTAAGAGCCAGAGGAGTCGTCCTCACTATCTTCCTTCGAGCCGGACCCGTTGTCGTCGTTCTTCGGACCGTAGTCGTAGAACATGTGGTCCCCGTTGCGGAGCCCCGCGTCCGCGCCCGCCGCGTCGTCCTTGCAGCGGTGCGAGTGGATCTTTACGAACACTGGGAAAAAAGTGCAAAAATCTAGGACCCTATTGAATTAAACTTAAGAATGTATTTATTTTAAGTAGTTACTTATGAAGATATTTCAGGAACTAATTCCTGCAATAAGAAATGAGTATCCATGTTTGTTTTTGCTTTATAATGGCTATTTATCTCAATTATTCATTCTCATCCATTCAGCATGGCAATAAAAAGGATACTTGCTATAACTATAGCTAACCTAAAGTTTTTTTTACTATCAATTTGAATTTATACATCAAATAATTTGGACTGCTTAGAACTCATCGGTAGGCAATCGTGAATATAAAGCTAGTGCCTACCTCATATTTTTCTATTGATCTATTTGACTAGTGTCAAGGCTTACTGGTGCCGTCCTGGCAGTTCCTGTACCGCATCATGCAGATGCTCTTGAAGCTCCTCCGGGCTCGCTGGTAGGCGCCGCAGATCCACCGGATGTCCGGTTGCCGCCAGCCCTGCCCCATCTCCGTCGGGCATGGCTGGCACTTGCGTCTACGCGTGCTCCTGTCTCTGCAAATTTTAGAGGTTAATATCTGTTAGCTTCATACTTTTGTACCTTGTCAAGCTGACAAACGACCTATTAATTCATTCAAAGATTTACAAGTTGTTAGTTTGAAAAGGTATATAAATGTAAGCTATTAATGAAGCTGACAGTATTTACTAACACTTGTGGTATAGTTGGAGGTGGATAGGTTTAATTAATTTGCAATAATTCTAGTGTCTCTACTTGGAATTTCATTGAAATTTATTAGCAAATAATTTTGCTGCTATGTATCGGATGTTAATGATGAGTTATGAGGACGTGGAATTGGATTACAGTGATTATTAGTTTATACCACATGAGCCACAATATTATGAGTAATATTGTATTGACAGTACATACTCTAGTAAATCGTTACTAACTCAGATTTTTTATTCTTCTCATCGGATGTTCCAGTGGCGACTGCTGAAGAATCTAAGTTTAGCTCGTCCTTCCGTGAAGACTTTACTTCAGAAGAAGACGTTTTGTCTCCGTCAGATCTCCTTCTTGTACTTATTAACACTCTCTCTTCTATTCCTGTTGTGTTGTCTTGCACACGTCGGAAAATTTCTGCTTCCACTACGTACACTGAAAATACTCTAACTTACTTCAATGATATCATGATATCTATTAATACAAATTTCCTTATCACACTATAATTTTAACTGGATAATAAACTGTTACATTATCTTACATTAAAGAATGAACTTACAGATCACTGATAGTACAGCAATAGAGAATAAACGTGAATGCACCATTTTGACATGATAAATAAGACTTGGAAATAAACAGAGCGAAAAATTGCAATTCCATTTGTATTTTTTCAATTTTCTTTGTTTTACGATCACTTTACGACCTATGAAATATTTTTCTGTACAAACGTGTTTTATATAATATTACTTTTCAAACCGACTCAATGGGCTGAAACAAATTTTATCCTATATGATATACATGAAATAATATATTATTAGTACCTAATTAACGACATAGAATATGTTCTAGTTTGTTTATAAATATCCAAAATACTTAAGGTGGACTCTTCATAAATAAAAAAGTTTTTTTTTCTAGTTTATCAAATGTATTAACTCAGAAGTGTAAAAATATGTGCTGTGAATATTTGCTGATCAAATATAAACTATAAATATACTCAATTTTCCATTTCCAAAGCCATGTCGTCGTCGTTATTTCATCCAAGTTTCATTCATTTAAACCTGAAAAGAAGATAAATTTCTATTGAACTATTTTATTTCGAGCTGCAGTAAATAATAATTGAAAAGAAATATGAATATATCCAAAGAAACCATAATTTTATTCTATACAAAGACTTTCAATGATATTAATTAACCAATCAGTCACAAAATATATTTTAAAATAATTTATTTTATACATATTGCTAAGTACATGAAGAAGGGGAGGCCTTTGCCCAGCAGTGGGAAAACAAATAGGCTATATAAAATAGCTACATAACCATTCTGCAGTAACAACCAATAATTTAGCTAATAACAGGGCCTCTAGTACAGGTTTTGCAATAGACGTAAACGAAAAAAGTTTTGGTTTTCTTCTGTCTCTTGGGCCTCTAGTACGGTTTTTGGAATTTACGTAAACGAAACAAGTTTTGGTTTTCTTCTCTCACCAGCATACATTATCTGTCAAAAGTTTTACGCGAGTTTTTGTATGCGAGAAAACGTAAACTATTATAGTTTTCGTCAATACATCAAACCTACTAGACCTACTGCATACATTATCTGTCAGTTAAACTTTCAAAAAAAGTTTCATGAAAGTTTCCACTAGAGGCGCCACTTTGTATTTGTGAAAACGTGAACTTTTTTTTAGTTTTCGACAAACTATGAAACTAGACGGGCAGTAGCTTAGTTGCTTACGCAAGAGTCTCCGTAGCAGACGCTGTAGAGGCTCCCAGTGGCGTTGCGGCGACAGAAGCACGCCTCGCAGCCCTCGTGGTACTTGTCCCCGTCGTACTGGCACCGCTGGCCTGGAGGCATGCCGTTATACAGGGCGTTGCAAAAGCGGTGTAGCAAGCAGGTGACACAAGATGTCGTGTCTTTTTTGTTTTACGACTTTTCGAAATTAGTAAATAAATTACATTGTTGGTAATTTTTTTCATAATTTTTTACTGGGAGGTAGAATCAAATCAAGCTGCCTTTGAATTTAAGATAAGAGTTATCAGTTTGAATGAAAGTAAAATTTTGGCTAAACTTTTCGTTTATTTATAAAAATCCAATAAACTACGAAGCTCCGGTAAACGGGATTATGTACTGAGAAGTTTGATTAAAATGAAATTTGCATGCAGTCCGCGCCAGCTGCTCTCCTAATATATTTTTAATTTGTTTCTCGAAGGTTGTCAGTTTTGACTCAAAGACGCCGCTACGGGACTTTACCTGAGGATCTTTTGTTATATTTTTTAGAAATTGTTTATTAACAATTCTGCTTTGGTTAAACTTGAGGCAAACACAATATTTGTGATAAAAAGTTTGTCAAGTATTTTCACGTGTCTTGAGAGACTATGTTGAAGGTTTTATTAATTAACATAATTTGTTGTCCGTAGTTGTAACTTACCGGATCTAATGAAAGGTCCTGATGGTGCAGTAGAAGAATTAGATGATTCAGGAATTACTGAAAATAAAAATACCTAAAATTAAAATAGCCTCGGAGCCTCCTTTCTCCGTATGAAGCTGTTATTTGGTAATAGTGAAAAACTAGCAATTTCATTTTCCAGGTTCTCTATCTTTTATCTAGTTACCTATCTCTATTTAAAGATATAAAATTCTTGTAAAACAATCAGTCGTTTACTTGTGGATAAAAAAACACCCTTCTAACTTTAAGAAGATATGAGCATACATAACACTACAGTATTATAAATAATACCATAATACTTACGAGGTGAATTAGGTAGGTCCTTTTTCCGTGACGGAATAGTACTCTCGCGGCCACCCACCCCCTTGCCCTCTGACTCTGGATTCGTTCTGCCGATCTTCACTGGAACGTTCGGGGAAGAAGGCAAATTATTCTTTGGTTTCTGAGTTGATCCCAGGTTGTAGACCCCATCGACGCCTGACGTGGTGTGCGTAGCAGGAGTAGTGGCTCCCTGGCCCGAGCTACTGGGGTTCTTGTAGAGACGAGGCGGCAGTTGATAGGCCGAGTTCTCAGAGGGATCCTGCTGTTTGGAAGGAGAACCTTCTGGTAGAACAGCATTCACTTCAGCATTCCGATTTTGATTTTTATGCCTCGGTTGACTGTTTAGGTGCGGTTTAGATTTTTGTAGCCCACTTTGATATTCAAATCGGCCTGGTTGTAGCCCATTCGGATAATCGCCTTGATATTGGTTGGGATAAGCACTCGGGTAGTATGTAGGCATTTGTTGACCAGATCCTGGTGACGGTTGAGGTGGTTTGTACTCGTAGGGTGGTCCAGGGTACACGACATTTGATGTTGGATATACATTGCTTGGTGGGTTTTGTGGTCTGTTCAGTGACGGTTTGTACGAATCTATGAGCGCGTTTAAAGGTGAAAAGTTATAGATTGGCTCAATCAGTCCAACGCTATTTGACTGCCCAAAAGTTGGCAAATATGGAGGTACTACTGAAACATAAAATAATATATATGTTACTGTAAAAGCCCGAACAACGGTAAATCCTAAGATTTACGCGTAAAACCTAAGATTTACCAACTCTTAATGGTAAAAGCCCGAAAGATTTTGCGATTCGCACTTTTACCACTATTCACTTGGTAAATCTTAGGATTTACATTAAGGCACGGTAAATGTTGAAAAAGCCAGGTTATAACTTATAACCTCCGTAGTCGAACAAAGCGTCCGTAGTCGAGCGGGCTTCAAGTGGTTCTTTTCTGGATGCTTTCGTGCTTCGGACGGCACGTTAAGCCGTGGGTCCCGGTTACTGCTTCGGCAGCAGTCGTTAAGCCTAGTCAGAGGCCTTCGGGCGCTTGAAAACGTCTGACAGTCGGGTTGCCCACTTACCCGACAACTCGCTCAGCACAAGCTTGCTTGTGTTGGGGTCCACCAACCCGCACTAGGCCAGCGTCGTGGACTAGATCGAAACCCTTCCTTCATTGGAAGGAGACCCGTGCCCCAGCAGTGGGGACGTAATGAGTCGTGATGATGATGATAGCTTATAACTAACCGAACTTAAGAAATATTTATTATTGTAATCTACTTTGCTCGACGTCAACAATAATAATACGTGAAAATTATTTTACTTCCGGTTTCCGTGTTTAAATTATCGTTCAGTGAATGAGTGAAAATAAAGTTATTTTCCAATAATCCAGGATTCAATGATAATTCGACCTTTTAACCAACTTTTACTAGGTGTCAGTGGTAAAACCTAGCATTAACCAAATTCTAATGGTAAAAGCCCGAAAAAAATGACCCATTTTCACAAATCCTTACATTTACCAACTCATGTTGGTAAATCATAAGATTTACTGGTAAATCCTAGGATTTACCGTTGTTCGGGCTTTTACAGTAACATATACAAGTTCTTATATATATTTTTTACCATGACAAAAACGAAATAAATAGTTATTGACAAAATCTTACCGCAGTTTGGTTGAAGCTTGCATTTAGATATAACATACTTGTATACAACTTGACAGATACAAACTTTGCACCCGTCAGCAAATATAATATTGGGAACCTGGTTTATACATCTTTGGTCTGAAAAAGAAAAATGCCTTTTTATAATATAGTTTCTAACTATTTTGTTTGTATCAGATCAAAATTTTATCTCCACGCACTCACAAAAATAACTTCCTTACTATAATAATTATTATTATGCTTTTTACCTAGAAACTGCAGTTTCTCGGACGTTATTTGAGCTGAAAGGGAAGCGATATGAATTTAATAAATAGATTTAGAATCTTAAATATTCAAATACACAATTAACCTCTTGACTATTTACTTACGGTTCTGAACGGGGAAATTACCTGAAAATAAAACGTTAAGATATTTATAAAACATTCGGCTTTTTAATGAAATATATATTATTATATGTATTGTCATATTCAAAGATGAAGACAAATAACACCTTAACCCAATTCTGATTAAGTACACAATCACAACATGTACTGAGTATTAGTTTCACTATACATGTGTGTTGTTACAAGGCTGTTAGGGGCAGTGCTCACTCAATCACTTGTCTCTGGTGGGGGTCGACCGCGAACGTGTTAATTGACTATTGATTGCGAAGCATTCTGCGTGCAGCTTTATATGTGTTAATAACTATACGAGTATCCCTACAGTTATTTGATAGACGAACTGTAGGTCTGTTCATTCACCAATAGGAACGGTTGTGTATTTATAGGTATACGGATTTTGTTAATGCTTTATTATGCCCTTTATGTTAACTATATTGCCAAGAGTGTGTTTTTATGTATGTATGGATTTTATTATTATAACCTGTTTGTATCTGATAATATTTCGACCCGAAACTTCTGCAATGGTTAAACAAACCATTTACTTTACCATCCATAATGATAAGAGCATATTGATAGTTCAAAGAGATTTTGGCTGACCTAGCTAGTGTCTCAAAAGAAATTACTTCCATTCCCAAGCAGCCTCAAATGTTAACCCTTTCAAAATTAACAAAGTCCCAAACTTTCATTTGATTTACTCGTTTACACAGTTTTTATTCGCATCGCATTCAGCGTGCCCTGTCTACGCGTTTTGTCAGTTTAATTTTACGGCCATTTTTGCGGCGCGTCGTAAATTTTTACTTCATTTATTTGCACCTCGTGTGTTTTTATTGCGTCCCACCTAATTTCTGGGCTCACTTTTAACGGGCGCTGTGGAACTGAAATTTATTATATTTGGACCTTTATAAATTCGTGTTAACTAATTCCCTTCAATGTGAGTCATTATTATTGTGTGTATTTATTTTAAAGTGACTTGAAACACTAAGCTACATGTGAGTAGTCTGAATGTCGCTTGGCCACTCACTTCATGACTATAACATACTATTAATGTATCGTGCTAGCCTCTGAGACCTGGCCAATGACTACGATAACTACTATAGAGAGAATCCGTGTGTATGGAATCTGAAAGTACTCACACTCTGGTCTGTTGGCCTTTTTGCACACTGGCGCGATGTAGGACCCGTACAGATTGCAGCTGCACTCGAGGCACGGGTCGCGGAGGTGCGGGAACTCAACCCCTAGTTGCTTCTCACCACACATCTCATCTGCGAACGGAAAACAGATTTACGTTCGTTAAATCTTCAGTCAATAAGGAACACTTCCCAAAAACAAAAGTTATCAAAAGGTTTGCGGGACATTATTCGATAATTAAATAGCAAGAAGTAAACATAAACAAATCATACCAACAGGAACTCCAGTCAATCCTAGAACAAAGCAAATAATGTAAACCTATAGTAGATTAAAAATACATCAATTCTAGAAACAACAATTGCTACATAGATAGTTACCGACTATTTTCATACCTATATAATTATTATGATTGAATTCAAAGTAAAAATGGAAAGCAGTGGATGATTACTACATGGTGAATAATAATAAAGATGATGAAAATAGTGATGACAAGTAAAAAATATAAATAATACCTGGTCCAAAACTCGGCGGAGTAGCGTCCGTCCCCGGCATGACACCTGCAACACGGATGAGAATAGTTGAGCTGGTCAGATTAAGGTCCTGTTTCACAATCTCTGGTTAGTGGCTACCTGTGAGATAAAATACATGCTGTCACTCTCTGTTATTATTTTTTAACAGTGACAGCATGTATTTTATCTCACAGGTAGCCACTAACCAGACATTTTGAAACAGGGACTTAATGTGACAATTCATAGTTACCGACTATTTTTATACCTATATAATTATTATGATTGAATTCAAAGTAAAAAATTGACTTTGAATTATTTACGAAATATATATTATATTTTGTAGTAATCTACATGGTGAATAATAATAAAGATGATGAAGATAGTGATGACAAATAAAAAATAAAAATTATACCTGGTTCAAGACTTGGCTTGATAGCGTCTGTCCCCGGTATGACACCTGCAACACGGATGAGAATAGTTGAGCTGGTCAGATTTAATATGACACGAACTAGCCTTACCATGGCCGGGGCCCAGGCCAGCACCAGCGACAAATTTAAAATATGTACTAAGTAGATCTTGAAGACTATAATATTATTAAACTTACAACATTCCTCTTTCGTGACACAGTCGACCTCGACTGTGGTCTTGTCGTATGACCGACTCTCGGTGCACACGCACTCCTTGCATGGGTCCCACGGGTGGTCGAACGTCACATTCGGAATGTATGGGCTGCAAGATTCATCTGGGACAGACACAGAATGTATGTTAAGACACTGATATAATCAATGCTAATAACAACGTCAATGATACTGATAAAATAATTATGAAAAACTCATTTCACATACTAACAACAATAAGATATATAGCAAACAACAACATAATGATGTACGTATAGAACGCAACATAGAATAAAAGGTTGCAGTCTGTAGAGCTGGAGTAAAGCCGCGAGCTGGAATAAAGGCCACAGCGCTGATTTTCAGCTGGCGCCTTGTAAGACAAGAATTTTAGACGTAAACATGAATAAATAAACGGAGGATAAGATGTTGTACCGCTTCTTGAAAAAATATTTTTGACTGATATAGAATTAATTTAATTTTATATTATTTGATTTCTATAATACCTAAGTATTAAGAGTTACTTACGAGGAGAAGGTCCTGGCAGAGGTCCTATGATAATTGGTCTTATTGGTGGTGTAGGCGTCGGCGGCTCTGTGGCTGAGAAATTCAAATAATTTCAAATAGTATGTAGGAACTGCTTTATTATTTTCTTGTTTACTATTATGTACTGTTTATTTATAGTGTACCGTCTTGCAGAACGTTTATTAATATTAAAATTTTGAAAATGATATCCTTTATGCAATTGTTAGCCATAAGACCCCTTTATATCCCATATTTTTTGTTCTTTTGTTAAAATCTAACCCCCTTATTCATAGAAAAGTTACAAGGCATTTTAACTAATAAACTGTTTTGTGCCTCTCTATCAAAGAACAAATTGTTCTTTGTCGGAGAGGGACAAAACAGTTTATTAGTTATAAGTTATAACGTTCTGTAACTTCTGTATGAATAAGGGAGTTATTCAGTTCAAGTATGTTTTTGTATAGTGAATTGCATGTTCATCTGTTTGCATTATTAATATTCTTACTTGGTCTTTCTCGTAAAGGTATCCCTATATGAATTGTTTCATTACTACTGGGTTCAGAGGGCTCACTTGGAGGTGGAGGCTCCGGGTACTGGGGCGTGGTCACATTGAACTGGATCTGGTGCGGCGGAGCAGGTGATGATGGTTCTAAAAAATAACAGATGTATGATTTTTAAGAAAAAAAACAGCTGTAACAATTATACTAGAAATAAATACATATTAATGAATGAAAGGTAAAAGTTTTGATAAGACGCGAGCCATTTTGCCGTTTTGAAACAAGTACATAGGCTGGTTTCCACACGATGTTTTCCTTCATCGCATCGTGGAATAATATAATTGCACTTAAATTCGATAGTTGAGATTTAAGACATTTATCTAGATAATTGTGTAACTTAAGAGTCACTGGTGTTGGTGGTAAAGAAGCTGTAAAACAAAAATAAATGTATTTTATATTTATATTTTTTTGAGTTCAAAGATTTGTTTCTGAATAGGTACAATAATATTAAAAACAATAATACTATATTAAATGTGAGAAACTTACGCAAAGTGGTGATCTCTGGCGATAAAACTGCAATAGAAATAAGATCATAAGACCAGCTTCAGATGCAGACAAACTATTACATAAGGAAACATACATTCAAAAGTTGACATACCGCATTGAGGATTTTGATCACAAACTATATCGACATCAAGCTGCCCAAGCTGCGTGAGTACTTCTCGACAGATGCACAGCTGGCATGGATTAAATGGGTTTTGGAATTGTTCGTTGATTGGAAGATATGGTTCACATGTTACAGCTGCAAAAAATTAAGATACATTGTGGAAATGAAACTAGACATATATATAGACAATATTAACATGATAGTTGCAGAAGATATAAAAGACGATACAGAAAACATAAAGAAATTTCACAAAGTAAACTCACGGTCGCTTATAGGCGGTGGTATAATAGCAGGTGCTGGCGTAGTGGTGACCTCAATGCTAGGTGTGACAGGCTGCATGCAGCCGCCGCAACTGGCGCAGATTGGCTTCAGCTTGTCGTGGTAGCCGACGCACGCGCAGACAGAGCAGTCGACGGTCGACGACGAGTAGTAGAACAGCTCGCCGATATGGGAACAGACTATGGTACTTGTGCCTCCTGTGGTAATATAAAATATAAATTTGTAAAACTTATGACGTCACTAAAAGATTGTAATATCTACTGGTACTGAGTTATTGCTGACCTACTATTGACGAAATACACTCAACAACAAAAAATATGTTGAATACTTATGTAGCCAGGTCGCAAAGGGCCAAACTTCGGGTAAAATTTGATAATATTGGTGCTAATGAATTTAATTATTTTGTTAAAAAAATAAGATCACAATAATTTGACTCTTAAATTATATACAATTAAAATACGCTTACCTGTTATACTTCCTGGGAGTATGTACTCGCTGGTGTGCACCCGTCTAGACTGAGACTGAGACTGAGACTGAGAATGAAACTGAGATCCTGAAAATAGTTATCTTTTAAAGTTTGCAATTAAACCACCACCTTAGGAAATGATCCAAGCGTAGAAAAGTAGTTTAAACCTTAAAATACCATTACACGCAAAAATCTTCCATTCGAGTGAACGACATAGTTGCAGCAATTACAACCCCCACATATTGTAATTATGATTTAGAAAGTTGAAGTAGGTAATGGTCAATTGAATACTTCAATACCTTGTATTAAGTTCAGAAAATTGGGTCAGAGATTTTTCAGTTCCTATAGTTAAAATGCATAGTTTAGGCCTGCGTCTCCTATTTTCGCCGTAGGTCGCGTCCAGCGTCACGCCGTAGGCCGCGTCACGATGCTCACTATAGAATTGTACTGATGCGGTCTCCCTCACACACCGACGTTGGCGCATAAACGTAGTGAGCATCGTGACACGGCCTACGGCGTGACGCTGGACGCGATCTACGGCGTAAATAGGAGACCCAACTTACTTCTAGATGATATTGCTTCTTGATTTTGTGAACTCAAAGAATTCTCTCGTTCTGGTTCTTGTGCCCCTGAAATTGCAGTAAAATATTATTTTTAAGTGGTCCTATTACTGTTAAGGTTGCTGGTTGTTTTATTAAACTGGAAATGAAAGAAAGAAAAGTTTTTTCGAAAATGTCTGACTCTTATGAATGTGATTCTCAATCCTGCCAGGTTTATAACTTTTTTTCCATATAATTCCTGCTGCATAAAAATATATATTATTATGTATATTCTAGGTCTTGCCCCTGTGAACCTGAAATTGATTCACAAAAAATATCAGTCTCTTTTTCTTTTGTTTGCTTGTGCGATACCTCAGTCTGTCTCTTTGTTAGGTACCTACATATTTTGTCTTTAGTATAAAAGCTATAGAGGAATAATAATAATATAGAGGAAGAAATTTCAGGAGCTGGGTCAAATATAAAAAATACGTGAATATTACCCAGCATTGATGGTTGCAGCAGATTTTGATAGGTCGATGAATTAACAGAACCCAGGTTTCCTAAAAATAAGTTAGTGAATTATATGTATAATTTTAAACATGAACATACATCATATTATCACAAAATATATGACCTACATACAATAACAAAGATAAGAGAGACATAAAAAACTCAACAAAAATCCCAAACTTTATGTTGAAAAATCCATAACATAATTGGCCTCACCAGCAGGAAACTTAAGCGGTAGAGCATTTTGTGATTCTGATGCACCTGGTTCAGATGGTGATGTATAGCTTCCATCTGGCAGAGTTAGAGAAGGTGAAGATCTCGGTTTTGACGGCAATGCTGGAGGCAAAGTTGACTCGGATCCGGTGTCAGTTAAAGTGCCGGGATCTGGATAATTTTCTGATGCGGCCCTGAATGCTGGTTTAATCACTGTGAAATACATGTTCGTATCACAACTATCCAAAAACTATGTAATGTTATAATATAGTGCAAGCGATATTGTACTTTGTACTTTTATTTGTAATATTTGTACAATAAAGAGTTAAATAAAAATAAATAAAATAAAATATTGCATAGAAAGTTATATTAGTTTAAAATTATACTTACCGTCTTTGGGATCTATAATATTTTCTTTTTCGGCAGCAGGTGACAACCCTCCCTGTCCTAGAACGTCATTATCAGATTCAAGGGCGCTATTTTTACCTGAAAAATTAATATGCACTGTAGTCTCTAATGCTAAAAACTTATTAAACTATTGTTAGTTAAAAGAAAGGACAAACAACTTACTGTCTGCAGATTTTTTGAGATCTTCTGAAAGGTCAGCGTTCCCTCCTGATACCAGCAGACAGAAGAAGAAGACGCACCAACCCACACAGCCCCCACGCATCATTCCCAAGAGAAAGATCACATCTGATCACATTTTCCAGTAATTGGGTTTATAAATGACCCGATATCTTGACAAGCAGGGCAAATTAAATGCATATCGACTGAGACATGGTGTGGCTAAATGTGAAGTATTTATCGCGAAATGCTTGTCAGAGTATAAGTTTTCATTTGAAGTTTATGGGAAAATGCATGTTTATCAAGAATTTTACCTTTAAAGTTATTGTTTTTAAGACAAGATAATGGATTTGTGATTTGTAAATTAATACAAAAAATGTGTGACCCGATTCATTTATTTCATTACAAATTTATTAATCTATTATCATAATAAATTATATTCAATACGAAAGTGGTGGGCCATTATTTGCTCAGCTATATTAAAATAAATATATTATCAGTTTTCATTGCCATCTTCTTGCCATTTTCAATCCTTGGTGTTAAAAAGTCGATTTTTGAAGCTGCAATAAAACAAAATTCATATTTTATGCTCTTGAAACGGTTACAATGATTGTGTGAAAGATGTAGATGGCAAAACTTACTAATTGAATTAGTAAGCTCATCCGGAGGATTGGGATTGGGATTGAGCTTGCGCCTGGGCTGCGCCGGCTCCTGAAGACTGAGCCTGGGCTTGGGCTTGAGCCTGAGCTGAGGCGGCTGCTGAGGCTTGAGCCAGGGCTTGCGCTTGAGCTTGCGCGGCTGCTGACGCCGCCGCCATGGCTTGGGCTTGTGCGCTGCCGCTGGCTGAGGCGGACGCCTGCGCCTGGGCCATAGCCCGAGCCTGAGCTGAAGCCATGGCCTGGGCATGAGCCTGCGCCATAGAGGCGGCCTGCGCCTTGTTTCGAGCTTCTGCTTGGGCAAACGACAAGGCCTGCTCTGCAGCCTGGGCCTCCGCTGCGGCCGTCACCGCTGCTAGTTGTGCTCTGACAGCACTTTGAACTTGTGCGGATGCTTGAGCTTTAGCGCGTCCGAAGCTAGAAGCTTGGGCAACAGCGGATGAGATAGCTTGAGCTGCAGCTTGGGCCTGTTGCTGAGCTTGGGATTGAGCTTGAGCGCTAGCTTGGGCTTGGGCTTGTGCTTGGGCTTGGGCTTGGGCTCGGGCATATGATTGTGCCTGCGCCTGAACTTGGGCTTGGACTTGGGCTAAAGCTTGAGATTGAGCTTGTGCTTGTGCTTGAGCTTGAGCTTGAGCTTGAGCTTCAGCTTGGGCTTGGGCTTGGGCTTGAGCTTGGGCTTGGGCTTGGGCTTGGGCTTGGGCTTGGGCTTGGGCTTGGGCTTGGGCTTGGGCTTGGGCTTGGGCTTGGCTAGACCCTGAACCCCATGGTCCTGCTCCATTGGCTTGTGACTGGGCTTGAGATTGAGCTTGGCTATCGCCTGCGCCCCATGGTCCAGCTCCATAACCATTGGCTTGTGACTGCGCTTGAGCTTGAGATTGAGCTTGGCTATCGCCTGCGCCCCATGGTCCCGCTCCATTGGCTTGTGACTGGGCTTGAGCTTGGGCTTGGCTAGCGCTGCCTCCTCCTCCTCCTCCACCGGCTGCTAAAGCTTGAGCTTCAGCCTGAGCTTGAGCTTGAGCTGGAAACGAAATTAGAAGTTAGGACCAATGAATTTTTTAATATGGAACACCCATAGTTTTTAAGCATGTATCTTCCAAACAAAGTAAGAGTGAAACATTTTTATTTACACACTACATTTAAAATAGTAGTTTTGTGCTAGTACAAAATAAAATATTAAATATATACTTACGTTTTGGATAAGCAGTAGCTACTGCAAGCAAGCAGCAGAGGCCCAGGATGGTCTTGAACATTTTCATAGCTTATTTTTGAATAA
The DNA here is from genome assembly GCF_932276165.1 of Plutella xylostella. NCBI lineage: Eukaryota > Metazoa > Arthropoda > Insecta > Lepidoptera > Plutellidae > Plutella > Plutella xylostella. Next base: position 9,764,437 of record NC_063987.1, on the reverse strand, counting down.
TTTAGCTACTTTTTGTTGGCACTTAATTAAAGCCAACGACCGAAGAATGTGGTGTGCTTTGAAAACTCGTTCGTTTTTATACAGTGTCAGTGTTATGCGACGAAATGCAGGAAAATCAATTTATTTATTAAAAATCTTGATTATTTTTACGTGAAATCTATTCGATATTGTAATTTAATTATATCGGTAATCTTATAATTTAGGCGTCCCAAATTGAATAGCTTAACATGATTAAAATCTATACCTATACACTACTATTCTATTCTATTCTATTCTCTGTGGGGGGGTCTCGAATGAAACCTTTGTGCATGTCCCCAGGTCTAAACTGCCTTCCTAAGCTTGGACCATTTTCCACCACGCTGGTCCACTGCGGATTGGTGGGTTCACATATCCAGATGTGCTAAATCTAGATATGTAGGTTTCCTCACGATGTTTTCCTTCACCATAAGAGCGACGGTATGCATTGTACTTAAATTCAAAGAACTAATTGGTACATGTCAGCGCCGGGATTCGAACCCGCATGTCTGGCGTGAAAAGCGGGCCCGACACCGTAGGCACTTGTAATTTTCAGTGGACAACGAAACAAAACAAGCAAATGTGCATATCACTTTTGCATTTTTTCCAGTATTTTTATTTCTTCTTATTTCAAAATAATCATGTTTGAATTCCTAAATGACAAAATAGACTAAGGTTAACTTGGTTGTTATTTTAGGACTTAGCACTGATTTTTCAATAGTCAGATAAATGTTATCATGTCGTGGTCTCATCATATCATGAGCGAATAGGATGTGTGACAGTTGGATGAGACAGGCCGAGGACCGAGTGTTGTGGCGCTCCTTGGGTGAGGCCTATGTCCAGCAGTGGATGATTATTGGCTGATGATGATGATATTAAATAAAAACATATTCAGGGGAGTGAGGGGCTTATTCAATTAATTATTAATATAAGAAAAACTACAAACCTTCATTTATCGGCTTAGTAACAAAAATGCTTTGATTAAAAATGTTAATCTTTGGAAAGAAACTAAACAAAAAAAATATTAAAAATATACTGTTTCTTTTTTAATAGTCTATTTATTTTCCCACTGCTGGAAAAAGACCTCCCCTTTAATTTTCCACTCATCCCGATCCAATGCGGCTACCTCCTACTGATGTTACAGCTACTTATTTACCCCGTGGGGTTAGTTGTAGCAGCCACCGGGCAAGTAATTATTAATAATATTAATATCTAAGGCCGAGTTTTTTGATCCGTGGTCAACTTTAACCATTAGTCAAGTCACTTGTCGAACATGACAGCTGCATACGAATTTTCTTGGTTTTTAACTAATGGTAGCCATTTTTGACTAATGGTAGGGTTAACTAGGGATCAAAAAACTGGCCCTAAGTAATATCTAACTTTGTTGGTCACGTGACTTTTACTATGGAAAATAAAAATAAAAATTCGCGAATTTCCAAATTCTGATTTCAGTTTCGGGCTTAGATATACCATGCTGCACATGTAGTTTTCGGCTTAGTCTACCAATTTTGCAACACCCTGTAAATGTTATTAATATCTATTAGTTTTAGTTTATGACCATTCTTGCGTATTAGTTTTTTTTAGGTTGTCTCCTGTAGGGTCAATGCCTTGCAACCATGCATTTGAGTTTAGGTATACCTAATTTTGAGTGTTATTCTTTATCTGTAACTAACAAAATACAGGACTGCATGTGCCTTTACAGAATCTTAAAATAAAAACAAATTAAAATTTTATTCAATTTTATATATTTCGTGACAAGACTAGACATTTATTAGCTAGGCTTGCGACATCCGAAGGTCAAGCCCTAACCTGCATAAGGTCCGATACCACCCCCCATGGCTTGAGAAGCAGCTTGAGATTGAGCTGCAGCGTCGCCACCCAAGCCTCCGAGGCCGACGAAGCCGCCACCTTGGTTTAGGGCTTGGGCATTGGATTGGGCTAGACCTTGGCCAGAACCCAAACCATATGGTCCGCCTCCCAATGAATTTGCTTGTGACTGGGATTGAGATTGAGCTTGACTGTCGCCGCCGCCGCGGAGACCGAACGGTCCTCCGCCGTTGCCAGCGGCCATCGCCTGCACCTCGGACTGCGCTTGACTGGCTCCAAATTGAGCTGGAAACAAATGAAGAAAATGTAGCCACAGACTCCATATTACATAGGTGGAGAATAGAATTATTAAGAGGCTGGGAGTTACCGATTGAAGGGGATTTGTGGAAATCGTTGGAAGGATTATTAGGTGTATAAACATAGTAAAATTGTGGGACAGGAGGCCTTCTTGACAAACTTTGGTGAAAGAAGTAGCTGCTTACAATTAGTTATTATTTTCAATGACACAAAAAAACGAAATTATATAAAGGTAAATACTTACGATTTGGGTAAGCAGTTGCTACTGCGAGCAGGCAACAGATGCTCAGGAAGACCTTGAACATTTTCAAACTGGATTTATTGAATCGTTCAGTTGCTTGGTATTGACCCGAGAAGCCAGCGTCTGAAGAACTGTACTGTTCTTCGAAAATCCATACATCCGTTTTTAAACAATTTCAGTGCCATGCGATAATAAGCACAAAAAATCAATTAATTTATTAAAATCTTGATTAGTTTCGCATGAAGTCTAGTCCTTATTCGTAATATGATTAAATCAGAAGTTTAATAAAATTATGGTCATAAATGGATCGGGCATTAGTGCTTATCATAATTAAAATAAATTTGATTGTTTTCAGAGGTCATTTGGCTCTCCACAGAAAACCGACGTAATACACTCACGGGCTATGAAATAGTTCCACTCACAAAAAGTCGACACCAAACGACCCTAACTGTGCTACCACAAAAAAATATAAACACTGTTTAACTAGTGTTTAAAACGAAATTTGACAGATTTTGTAGGCGTTTGACAGCGCTAAACATCTGTTAAATACTGTCTAAGTTTTTGTGGTAAGTCCCTAAGTTTTTCCAACATTTAATTTAAAATTTGAACAAAATATTATTGTTTTTAGTTGGTAATATCCTGGTGCTCTATTAAATATACTTCAATGTTGCAGAAGGCATCATAAAGCTAGCCTTTTCCGTTTAGGAATACTTTAGTGTTTTTCTCAGTGGAACCTTTTCATTGCCCGTGAGTGTATATTAACACGCACTGGACACCATCCTCGATACCTCGGTCAGGATTATTACGATATTTGCACAACTTTGACCACTGAAACTGCAGTTCTAGTGCATTATTCTAACACAGTGGCGAGTTCCGTCTGTTCTAATTGTTTTAGCAATATTTTGATAATGGGTACCATTGAAATAAATTATTTGAATTTAAAATTATAATACATATTACCTATCTCATTTTGCAGTCATATTTGGTGTAAAAATATTTACCTACATTAATAATTGTGCTTTTAGTTTGCAATCCGCCACAAGCTTTGTCAATTGGTTTGTCACATGCATCTACCGTACCATCACCGACATAATAGAAATTTGCTGACCACCACCGAACATCAGCAATTAACAATCCATAAGCAGCGACTCACGCCGCCGCCGCCGGTCAGGTCAATAAAAGTTCCGTCAGATTTGACAAGCGACCCTGCTTAAGTATTGTTAATTGCTAATGTTTGGTAGTGGTCACCTCGCAATATCCACGACATATTTTGTCATAAAAACCTATTTAATAAAAAATATTATCAATATGCAACGTCAAATATGACAGTCCAAAAAGCCAGCCCGAGATGTTTGTTGTACCTAGGCTGAAGGTACCCACTATACTCTTGTTAGCAAGATAATATCTTTTGAGCAAGGTACAACAAACATCTCATTCGAAAGTTTATAATTTGACTTTATAGAGTTATCTTCTTCCTAGAATTTTCATTTTTAAGGGTCGGCTTTGGGCGACATGTCACGCCATTTTACCCTAACCTCTGTCGTATCATCATTCACTCCGCACTCTCTCATGATTATTTTCTCTCACACAATCAAGCCACGTCTTTTTTGGTCATCCTCTCTTACGCTTTCCTTCAGCTCTCATGTCTAACACTTTCTTTGTGACATAGTCATCTTCTCTTCTCATGTCATGTCCAAATTAAAAAAGGCCATACCTCCCCTTATATACTCATTTCTTATTCTATATTTTCTGATCACACCACACATCCATCTCAATCTCACCATTCTCATTCAATTCAATTCAATTCAAATCGTTTATTTGGCAAAAGAAAGAAAAAATTACAACTAAGGTACAAATATACATTGGTTTTGTAACTACTAAGTTCAATAATTGATCACTGAAAACCTAAACTAGGTTAAACCTGTATCATAGGTTTCAGTTCCTTCCATTTGACACTAGAGATAGAAGTTTACAATTTACTACAAAAAATCTCCAAAGTAAGGCTCTAAAATGATTTAAACTTTAGTTCAGTATGTATGACAGTACTTATAGTATTACTAATAATTAAGCATTATAGTTGCATCGTACAAAAAATCAACATAATAGTTTACAATATTATTGCAAAAGAGATTGAATATAAATATGATAATATATATATAAATATATACACCTATACATATATTTATTGCATATACATATATAAATAAATATGTATATAATAACCTACAATACATAAAAGTACTTAAGTACTTATAAATTATTTATTACCTAACTAACCTTTCCGGATTTGTATACCCTTTTTGCAACATCCTATATAATAATAATAGAGAATCACACCTGTAATACAATACCTATAGTCTTGTTTGATGACAATAACCTACTTTAGCTAGCCTAAGCTGATGGCTTATTTTTGTATTGATATCAAGGCTTCTGTATCTTTGTAAGTTAGTTTCTGTAACCAGGTGTTTAGTTTGAATTTACATTTAGAATAATTAAGAGGGAATAGATCAATTTCTTTGTTTATCTTATTATATAGGTATGGTCCTAGAAAACAAGTGCTCCTTTGCATAAATGTCGTCCTATGACTTTTAATGGTACATATTCTGTCCTTTCTTCTCTTTCTTAAATTTGGTGTATACGGTTGGTTAAGATGTTGTCGTAGAACAGTTGCTTTTATGAACAGTTGTCGCACTGTTAGTACACCACACAGGGAGTAAAGTTCTGAGGTAGCAAAAAAGTAGGGTTTAAACAGCATGACTTTCAGTACAGCTCGTTGAGCTCTTTCTAGAAGAAGCATACTGGTTAACGGCGAGCCTCCCCAGGAGGTGATACAGTATTGTAACAATGATTGGGCTAGGGCATAGTAGGTATTACGCAGAAGAGCAAAATCAGCGACCGGTCGGAGCTTTTTCATTATATGTATAAGTCGTCTCACTCGTCCACACAGAGCATTAATATGGGGTTTCCAAGAGAGCCGTTCATCCAGTAGCACACCCAAGTATTTAATAGTTTTAGTACGTTCAAGCACACCACAGTCACATACTGGATTGCATAGGTCTATATTGTCACATTTGTGGGCACGAATGGAAATATCGGTGTCTTTTGGTATTGTCCTGCAGGTCATTGCAAATGTGATAAACTTAGTTTTTTGGACATTTAGTGTAAGAAGGCTGTTATTCAGGTGATGGATTACTGTTCCAAGCCCCATTTCTGCATTAGCTTTTGCCTCCTCCCAGCTGTTCGCACAAAATATAAGTGCAGTATCATCCGCGAAAGTAAAGACTTTTCCATGTTCAAATTTAGTATTGCAAATATCATTTATATACCCTAGGAAGAGGCTAGGACCAAGTACACTTCCCTGAGGGACACCAAACGTAATTGGAGCATCAGAGCTGCAGTATGAGCCAATTTTAATTCTTTGTGTTCTGTTAGTAAGATAATCTTTGAATAATTTTAGTATGACGCCCCTTACACCCATCATTTCCAATTTCTGGATAAGTTTAGGGATAGAGACCGTGTCGAAAGCCTTGGCCAGATCCAGGAATACACCGATACATTTCTTTTTGTCGTCGAGATTTTCCATTACATATTTAGTTAGGCCAGTTACAGCATCTTCAGTTGACTTACCTGCCCTGAATCCAAATTGGTGATTTGAAAGGAATTGGTTATTTTCTAAGTATGATAGTAAGCGTTTATTAATTATTTTCTCAAATATTTTAGAGAGGGCAGATAAGACTGATATTGGTCTATAGTTCTCGACACGGTCCCTATCACCAGCTTTATGGACTGGATGGACGACCGCTCTCTTGAAAACCAAGGGAAAGATTCCCGTATCTATAGAAATATTAAAAATGTGAGTCAATACAGGTACCAGAGAAGATTTACACAATTTCAAAATTTTAGCACTGATGTTGTCCCAACCAATTGCACAGTCATCTTTTAAGTTTAACAAAATTGCTTCTACTTCACTTGAATCCGTAGGTAACATGGTCATTGAGTTGACCGAACTGTTATTTAAGGTATTGGTTTGTTTATTACACAGGTTACCGTTTAGTGAGTTTATTTGGCTTGCTAGTTTTTTACCAACATTAGAGAAGTAATCATTTATATAGTCTAGTGATTTTTCAGGACATTCTTTTATATTCAATAATTCAGTAGGAGGTCATCTCTGTCACATGCGTCTTTTTCTCATCAGATACTTTATATGTTGTCATATATGCGTTCATTTCTCATCACATACTTTATATATTGTTGTATGAGCACTTTGTGTATGCCCTGTATGTGCTTTATGGGTGCTCATTTCATTACGATTTTCCTACAAACGGCAGGTACGAGTACTTCGGTACTAATGAAACTGAACCTGATAAGCCATTAAATCTTGTATGAAAAGGAGAATTGTTGTTAAACTTTTTTGTTGTAGGTGTAGCCCAAAGATACTCTTAATTGCACATAAACAGAAACAGTTTCACAAACATAGAAAAGAAAATGTACTTAGGTATATATAAATAGTACAATCGGCGGCCTTATTACTTAAAGTAATATCTTCCAGACAACCAGATAGAAAGAAAATCGATAGTATAAAAAGGGTAAAGTGTGAAAACAAGAGTTCTATCTGTATATCTATCTGCATACTGATCAGATATTATATATTATGCCGTGTAAAATTGTATACTTTACTTACTGGTTTTGTAATTATGTCATTTTTATTTACTCAATTCGTTAGTAAAAATATTAGTATTTTGATATTTTTTATAATAATTTAATTTTATCTTTATTATACTTTCCTGCACTTGTTCATGTTATATTATATTATGTAACATTTCATCGACAACTTTATCAATATTGGCTTATTAGGGTGAATAGGTACTCGGTAAATTATACACACTTTTCTACCTTCTAAAAAATATGTGCTCTCTGATTGGCACGGCGCAATCCGGGTTGCAAGGTAACTCCTGGCTGGGTGTAGCGCAGTAAAATATTTGACATGTCATAAAAAATATTTATAAATGCAAATCTAATTTTTTTTAAATATCAGTTTGAGATTTAACCCTGGCATGCAGGTGGACAAATTAGTTTTCAAGGATTATCAGTAACACTCCTCAATAACCATAAGGATGCATCAGCAGAACGTGTTAGGTACATTTACCATACCACCAATCAGCAATCTGAATAAATTCCTATAGTATTCTTAAAAAATACTAATTTGTGAATTGTAAATAATACAATAATATTTGACCCAATTTACTTTTATATTTTTTAACTAATGTAATATATATGAAAGTGATGGGCCATCTTTCCTCAGCTACATTAAAATAAATCTTTCAGTTTTCATTGCCATCTTCATTGCCATTTTCGATCGTTGGGTTCGTGGTGTTAAAGTATCGATGTTTGAATCTGAAATTCATATTAATATTTTAAAATCCAAACTATTACAAAGGTTATTAACGGTAATTGGTAAAAGAAGAAACCATCAGTTATATTAAAACTTACAAATTGAATTAGCAAGCTCATCCGGAGGATTGGGATTGGGCCTGGGCTTGCGCCTGGGCTGCGGCGGCTGCTGAAGACTGAGCCTGGGCTTGGGCTTGAGCGGCCGCTGACGCCAACGCCATGGCTTGGGCTTGTGCTGTGGCACTGGCCGACGCCTGTGCCTGCGCCTGGGCCATAGCCCGAGACTGCGCTGAAGCCATGGCCTGGGCTTGAGCATGCGCTATTGCGGCGGCCTGCGCCTTGGCTTGAGCATGTGCTTGGGCAATCGACAAGGCCTGTGCTGCAGCCTGGGCCTCCGCTGCGGCTGTCACTGCTGCTAGTTGTGCTCTGACCGAACTTTGAACTTGTGCGGATGCTAGAGCTTGAGCGCGTGCGAAGCTGGAAGCGTGAGCGGCAGCTGAAGAAATAGCTTGCGCTGCGGCTTGGGCCTGTGCTTGGGCTTGGGCTTGAGCTCGAGCACTAGCTTGCGCTTGGGCCTGTGCTTGGGCTTGGGCTTGAGCTTGAGCAGTAGCTTGCGCTTGGGCCTGTGCTTGTGCTTGAGCTTGGGCCTGTGCTTGTGCTTGAGCTTGGACTTGGGCTTGACCTTGTCCAGAACCTCCCCATGGTCCTGCTCCATTGGCCTGTGACTGGGCTTGAGCTTGAGCTTGAGCTTGGCTATAGCCTAGACCCCATGGTCCAGCTCCATTGGCCTGTGACTGGGCTTGAGCTGAAGCTTGAGCTTGGCTATCGCCTGCGCCCCATGGTCCAGCTCCATAACCATTGGCTTGTGACTGGGATTGAGCTTGAGCTTGAGCTTGGCTATGGCCTAGGCCAAATATTCCAGCGCCAAGAGCGTTTGCTTGTGACTGAGCTTGAGCTGAGGCATCGGCTAGACCCGCGCCAAACCCGTAGCCTCCTCCGCCGCCGGCCGCTAAAGCTTGAGCTTCGGCCTGAGCTTGACTGGCTCCATATTGGGCTGAAAAAAAATTGGAAGTTATTGCTACAGACTCTTTCATTATGCAACCCCTCATAGTCAGCGACGAGGGCACTCATTTATGAGCACTCTCATGAATTGAATTATGCAGAGTTACCTAGTTTTGGAATCAAAGTTTTTAGAAACTGTGTCCTCTTGGTGTGTTATTTTGTTGATGTGGTATTATTGATTATTCTCAAAGATACAAGAAATCAATACTTACGCCTCGGGTGAGCAGTAGCTACTGCAAGCAGGCAGAAGAAGCTCAAGAAGTTCTTGAACATTGTGAAAGCGGATTTATTGAATAATTGAGTTGATTGGAAGTGGCACTTGAATCCAACGACCGAAGAATGTGATGTGCTTTAATTACTCATATGATTTTATACAATATCAGTGTCATGCAATGAAAGGCAGGAAAAATCAATTTAATTATTGAATTCTGATTGGTTTCGCGGGAAATCTATTCGATATTCGTAACATGATTAAATCAGTTATCATTATGAAGTTAAAATTATAAATGAGGCGGCCTCCAATAGCCACTTGTCATGATTTTAATTTATAGTTTGTCCCTCCTATTTATATTATTAGTTTGGTAAAATGCTTTTCTACAGTCTAGTGGTAGTAACTCAGCTTATACCCCCAGAGGCGTCGGGTTTGATCCTCGGATTAGTTAATTATTTTAAGTTCCAAGTTGAGTTAGGCCATAGAAGGTCACTTGATGTCTGGAAATTTAAATGGCTCATGTTATCTGATAGGCATAGGTACCTTTAGATACTTTTCAAAATTAATAAAATGGTAAGATTATAACAATATCGACACATTATTATAACAATTATAATTATTTTAGAGTATTAACCATTTCATACACATTACATAATAGGTACATGGAAACAAAAAAAATATGTTTTTATTCGGGTTTTTTAGGTATTTATTATACTTAATTATAATGTCCCAAAATAGATAAAAAAAGTTTTATAACTCAGAAGTTCTAAGTTACAATAATGTTTTTTTGGACTAACTTTCTTACCATTAGTTAGTTATTGCTGCCGGAAGCTGCTTGATTGACCTACGTTCAACATCCTTTTTGGTTTCTACCTCGGCTTCCTTACCGTTTTTTGTTCTGCTTGTTTTTTGGAAAGAGTTTCGTCATTATATTCTTGGTCTAACAAGCTAGGTGTAGGATCGATTACTTTGCTATCCTTCACTACGTCGGCCACATTTGGTTGAAGTTTTATTTCAGTTGCTGGTGTTGTTGGTTAGATAGACTTGGTCTAAGTTATTTTTAATATTTGCTTCTACTTTGGCGTCTTTATCTCCATCGGTTGCATTTTTGCTACAGAAAGAGCTTGGCCTTTATCTTACAATAATGTTGGTTTAGAATCGACTGTTTTGCCATCTGATTCAGTAATTTCAGTAATAAGCTTCTCTTGGGTAGCTTCGTCTTCAATATTTGTTCCTTTCGTGGTAGGCTGAGAGTCCATATTTCTTTTTTCATTCAATATTTCAGATTTAGTTTCTAATAATTTACTACCCACTACGATTTTGGGTAGAATAATTTCACGTTTATTCACAAGATGTGCTTGAGGATAAGCTGAAGCTTGACTTAGACTTAGAGCATTTGATGAAAATGGGTACTGCATTAAACCTGGAACTATTTGGCTATTTCCTGGTTGAGTCATAGCTTGGGCTTGTGCTGTAGCTGATCCTGAAAATATTTTATATTTTTTAAATACAGAAAACAGGACTTGAAACCTACACCAAATTGACATCTATAAAATTTAGCAGAATTGCAGCCTAGGAGATAAGTTAATTTTAGATCGGTTTGTCTTATGGTCTTTGATCTTTTTTTTAAAACCACTGTTCATTTGTCATATAGCTTTAATAGATGTCGCTATCCTTTAGTTAGCCTATATCTCGGTACTAAGATTTCTTTCTTGTTAATATAATAACCTTTGTTCGTATGCCAATTAAAAATTTCTTCTACTACCAACGATCCGATCATAAGGCTATCAAGCCTTTTCATGGTCCTTCGAGCCGGATTGAGACGCACTAACTGAAAATGCTTATGTAACAATAATTAATATGATTTATGACTCAGATCGGATCTACTGATAACTATAGTGTGCCTATTTATAAAAGGTAGTCTCTGCCCTCACCTCCACTTCCAGCCCAACTCTGGCCCGCGGCGCTCGCATCAGCGGTTGCTGTGACTCCACTGTTTGATTCCTGGGCATTTCCCATGCTGCTGTATGCCTCTGCATTTCCCATGCTGCTGTATGCCTCTGGATTTCCCATGCTGCTGTATGCCCCTGCATTTCCCATGCTGCTGTATGGCCCTGAATTTTCCATGCTGCTGTATGGCCCTGCATTTCCCATGCTGTTGTATGAGCCTACATTTTCCATGCTGCTGTATGGCCCTGCATTTCCCATGCTGCTGTATGGCTCTGCATTTCCCATGCTGCTGTATGGCCCTGCATTTTCCATGCTGCTGTATGGCCCTGCATTTCCCATGCTGCTGTATGGCTCTGCATTTCCCATGCTGCTGTATGGCCCTGCATTTCCCATGCTGCTGTATGGCCCTGCATTTCCCATGCTGCTGTATGGCCCTGCATTTTCCATGCTGCTGTATGGCCCTGCATTTTCCATGCTGCTGTATGGCCCTGCATTTCCCATGCTGTTGTATGAGCCTGCATTTCCCATGCTGCTGTATGGCCCTGCATTTTCCATGCTGCTGTATGGCCCTGCATTGGCCGCAGCGCTTGCACTGCTGTACTCTGAAATAGCAATGGCCAAAGTTATATGGCGGTATGACCCACAGCAGCTATTTAATGAACCTACACTAACATTGATAAATTTAAATATTATTCCCATCCAGGGGGCACGGGGCGCATTTATACGAGTAATAAGTTTATAATAAGTTTTACATCGCGCTCACTCACATCGCGCAGCCTTAAGAGCGAGCGCAACGGAGAACTTATGTCACGTCTTAAATGCACCCCGTACGACCCCATCAATTAAGACTTACGATTAGACAGATTTCCCTCATTAGCGACTGCCATCGCTTGTGATCGATCTCCGACATACACCGGAACCTTCACGTATTTCGTAACGACATAAGGAACAGGTCTATCAATATATACAGGGTATGGAACGCGTTGTATTCCTCCTTCACCTGTATAAAAAAAATGTTTCGTTTAGTATAAAAAAGACATTTCGTAATATTAGTAGTATTTCGTATATCATTTTCGTGTCATGTTGTATCCAAATCAAAATAAAATCAATAAAATACTTTTAAAAAACTTACATTTCTTTGAATCGGTTAAAGATGATGAGGAGGATGCCTGTGCTGGCGAGGTCGTAGGTGCTGAAGAGGTCGGCTGTGGAGACGAGGGTGACAGTGGGGACGAGGGTGACAGTGGGGACGAGGGTGACAGTGGAGACGAGGGTGACAGTGGGGACGAGGGTGACAGTGGAGACGAGGGTGACAGTGGGGACGAGGGTGACAGTGGAGACGAGGGTGACAGTGGGGACGAGGGTGACAGTGGGGACGAGGGTGACAGTGGAGACGAGGGTGACAGTGGGGACGAGGGTGACAGTGGGGGCGAGGGTGACAGTGGGGATGAGGGTGACAGCGGGGATGAGGGTGACAGTGGGGAGGAGGGTGACAGTGGGGACGAGGGTGACAGTGGGGATGAGGGTGACAGCGGGGATGAGGGTGACAGTGGGGAGGAGGGTGACAGTGGGGACGAGAGTGACAGTGGGGATGATGGTGACAGTGGGGACGAGGGTGACAGTGGGGATGATGGTGACAGTGGGGACAAGGGTGACAGTGGGGATGATGGTGACAGTGGCCCCGAGGGTGTCTGTGGGGACGAGGGTTGCTGTGGGGACGAGGGTGCGTTTGTAGAGGTTGCTTGTGCTGAAGAGGTTGGTAGAGGAGATGAGGGTGCCAATGGCGAAGAAGGTGAAAGTGGCGACAAGGGTGCCTGGGGGAACGAGGGTGCTAATGGTGAAGAGGGTGCTAACGGTGAAGATGGAGAAAGAGGTGACGAAGGTGAAAGTGGCGACGAAGGTGCCAGTGCTGGAGAAGTTGCCAGTGGGACCGAAGGTGCCAATGGCGAAGAAGGAGAGGGTGTCTTTGGTGAGGTAGATGTTTGTGCTGATGAGGTTGCTTCTGCTGAAGAGGTTTCTTGTGGAGATGAGGGTGCCCACGGCGACGAAGATGGAAGTAGAGACGAGGGTGCAAAGGGCGAAGAAGGGGAAAGAGGCGACGAAGGTGCTTGTGGGAACGAAGGTGCGAATGGCGAAGAGGGGGAAAATGGCCATGAGGGTGTCTGTGGTGACGTGGGTGACTGTCCTGGGGAGGTTGCTTCTGCTGAAGTGGTTGCCATTGGAGATGAGGGTGCCAGTGGAGACGAGGGTGCCACAGGCGAAGAAGGGGAAAGTGGCCTCGAGGGTGCCTGTGCTGGAGAAGTTCCCAGTGGGACCGAAGGTGCCAATGGCGAAAAGGGGGAAAGTGGCCACGAGGTTGCTTTTGCTGAAGAGGTAGTCAGTGGAGATGAGGGTATCTGTGGGAAGGAGGGTGCTAGTGGAAACATGGGCGCCGGTTGCGTGGCGGGCGTTTGTGGGGACAAGGGTGCTAGTGGAGACATGGGCGGTAGAGGAGACATGGGCGGTAGAGGAGACATGGGCGGTAGAGGAGACATGGGCGGCGGTTGCGAGGCGGGCGTTTGTGGGGACAAGGGTGTTAAAGGAGACATGAGTGCCGGTTGCGAAGAAGGCATTTGTGGGGACGAGGGTGCTAGTGGAGACATGGGTGCCGGTTGCAAAGAAGGCTTTTGTGGGGACAAGGGTGCTAGAGGAGACATGGGCGGTAGAGGAGACATGGGCGCTGGTTGCGAAGAAGGTGTTTGTGGGGACAAGGGTGTTAGAGGAGACATGGGTTTCGGTTGCGAGGCGGGCGTTTGTGGGGACAAGGGTGCTAGAGGAGACATGGGTGCCGGTTGCGAAGCGGGCTTTTGTGGGAACAAGGGTGCTAGTGGAGACATGGGTGCTAGAGGAGACATGGGTGCTAGAGGAGACAAGGGCGCCGGTTGCGAAGAAGGCTTTTGTGGGGACAAGGGTGCTAGAGGAGACATGGGCACCGGTTGCGAAGAAGGCTTTTGTGGGGACAAGGGTGTTAAAGGAGACATGAGTGCCGGTTGCGAAGAAGGCATTTGTGGGGACGAGGGTGCTAGTGGAGACATGGGTGCCGGTTGCAAAGAAGGCTTTTGTGGGGACAAGGGTGCTAGAGGAGACATGGGCGGTAGAGGAGACATGGGCGCTGGTTGCGAAGAAGGTGTTTGTGGGGACAAGGGTGTTAGAGGAGACATGGGTTTCGGTTGCGAGGCGGGCGTTTGTGGGGACAAGGGTGCTAGAGGAGACATGGGTGCCGGTTGCGAAGCGGGCTTTTGTGGGAACAAGGGTGCTAGTGGAGACATGGGTGCTAGAGGAGACATGGGTGCTAGAGGAGACAAGGGCGCCGGTTGCGAAGAAGGCTTTTGTGGGGACAAGGGTGCTAGAGGAGACATGGGCACCGGTTGCGAAGAAGGCTTTTGTGGGGACAAGGGTGCTAGAGGAGACATGGGCGCCAGTTGCGAGGCGGGCGTTTGTGGGGACAAGGGTGCTAGTGGAGACATGGGCGGTAGAGGAGACATGGGTGCTAGTGGAGACATGGGTGCCGGTTGCGAAGAAGGCGTTTGTGGGGAGAAGGGTGCTAGCGGAGACATGGGCGCCGGTTGCGAAGAAGGCGTTTGTGGGGAGAAGGGTGCTAGAGGAGACATGGGTGCCGGTTGCGAGGTGGGCGTTTGTGGGAACAAGGGTGCTAGTGGAGACATGGGCGCCGGTTGCGAAGAAGGCGTTTGTGGGGACAAGGGTGCTAGTGGAGACATGGGCGCCGGTTGCGAAGAAGGCGTTTGTGGGGACAAGGGTGTTAGAGGAGACATGGGTGCCGGTTGCGAAGAAGGCTTTTGTGGGGACAAGGGTGCTAGAGGAGACATGGGCGCCGGTTGCGAGGCAGGCGTTTGTGGGGTCAAGGGTGCTGGTGGAGACATAGGCGCCGGTTGCAGGGCGGGCGTTTGTGGGGACAAGGGTGTTAGAGGAGACATGGGTGCCGGTTGCGAAGAAGGCTTTTGTGGGGACAAGGGTGCTAGAGGAGACATGGGCGGTAGAAGAGACATGGGCGGTAGAGGAGACATGGGCACCGGTTGCGAAGAAGGCGTTTTTGGGGACAAGGGTGCTAGAGGAGACATGGGCGGTAGAGAAGACATGGGCGGTAGAGGAGACATGGGCGGTAGAGGCGACATGGGCGTCGGTTGCGAAGAAGGCGTTTTTGGGGACAAGGGTGCTAGAGGAGACATGGGCGGTAGAGAAGACATGGGCGGTAGAGGAGACATGGGCGGTAGAGGCGACATGGGCGTCGGTTGCGAGGCGGGCATTTGTGGGGACAAGGGTGCTAGAGGAGACATGGGCGCCGGTTTCGAAGAAGGCGTTTGTGGAGACAAGGGTGCTAGAGGAGACATGGGCGGTAGAGGAGACATGGGCGCCGGTTGCGAAGAGGGCTTTTGTGGGGACAAGGGTGTTAGAGGAGACATGGGCGGTAGAGAAGACATGGGCGGTAGAGGAGACATGGGCGGTAGAGGCGACATGGGCGCCGGTTGCGAGGCGGGCGTTTGTGGGGACAAGGGTGTTAGAGGAGACATGGGCGGTAGAGGAGACATGGGCGGTAGAGGCGACATGGGCGCCGGTTGCGAGGCGGGCGTTTGTGGGGACAAGGGTGTTAGAGGAGACATGGGTTTTGGTTGCGAGGCGGGCGTTTTTGGGGACGAGGGTCTCGATGCTGGCGAAGTTGCCAGTGCTGTTGACTCTTGTGTTGGTAGATTCGACGGTGTATCTGTGAATCAATGATAAGTTAATTCAAAAGAAAAATAACGCAATATAACTACACAACGGATGTTAATTCGGTTTTCTATAGAGATAGAATGCTTTTCACTCCAGCGACACCTACATAACATGTTTAATATTAAAGGTATATGCCAGTGCATTAAATCAAGCAGCTCCATATCCTGTAATAGACGTGTATGTTGCACTAAACTCTTCACATCCTAGCCATTAGAAAACTGAAGATCCTACTTATATTACAAATGCCAAAGTTTTGAGTGTGTTTTGTTTGTTGTTTGTGAGCGTATGTTTGGTACTTCTTCACGTCAAAACGGCTGATCCGATTTTAATGAAATTTGGTATGGTGTGCTGACCCCCTGGATTAAAACATAGGCTATCACGGAATTCCCACGGGAAAAGCTTACGGTAATAGCTAGTAACGTTACAAAAGGCCATGAAACACTCACCGGGGCAATGGTTACATTCGACGCACTTTGGGTACAGGAGCTGGTGGTATGAGAAACAGGCGCAGACGTAGCAGACTCCGGAGAGCTTCACGAAGAACATGTCCCCTTGCTGGCGGCACTGCGTCCGGGAACTCGGGTCTGCGGAGAACAACGCAATAACAAACAAGACCAGGGTATACGGTCCGATTTAAGGGCGACTCCCGAGGTAGGGATCCCAAGTGCCGAGAAATCGCTAAAATTACGTTTATCTCGCATAAAAATAGAATAATGCTCTTATGCCGATCTCGACTAAAACGTCGAATAGTCTTTGATTTTGACATTAAATTGGAGATTTGTGTGTATGCGAGATCGATCAACAAACCTCCGGAATCGAGCTCTCATGACTAAAAATTGTGATAATTAAATCTCTTTTTGCTCTCAGACCAAAGGACGGTACCAGTAGATTGAAATAACAGAAATGAAACTGTTGTTGTTGTATACAACAATATATAAATTTAAATAAATCCAAGAAAAACTTAAAAGAAGTCGTATCTTTTCACTTCAAAGTT
The DNA here is from genome assembly GCF_932276165.1 of Plutella xylostella. NCBI lineage: Eukaryota > Metazoa > Arthropoda > Insecta > Lepidoptera > Plutellidae > Plutella > Plutella xylostella. Next base: position 9,747,682 of record NC_063987.1, on the reverse strand, counting down.
ATGGAGGATTAAAAGCCTTCATTCCTTACTTCTAGAAAATTTTAACAAAAGTTTCCATACCTTTGGCCTATTCACTAGTTTTAGCTAAAATAATGTAAATTAAGTATCTTGCGAACTACAAAAACACATAAAGGCACTTACAGATTTGCAGTGACAACCTGACCGGTTCCCAGATATCATCCTGTCTTGATGACAAACTGTTTGCTGATGCCATGTTGCTTGATGATGACTGGCTGCTTGATGATGAAAAGCTGTTTGCTGATGACATGCTGCTTCCTGAAGACGAGGCGGAGGATGACCACGAAGCCGCTAGAAACAAAGTTTAGCATTCGTCGATTGTAATTATATATTTAGAGCCTTACTCTAACTTAAGACTACTCGCCTAAGAGTGGTACTATATTATCATTCTGTGAATTATTTAAAAAGACCAAGAGTGTTTCAACAAAAGTGCAAAGGATATTCCAATTAGACATAGACATAGACAAATCGTTTATTTACTAAAAAAATATGGATCACAAATACAAAACAACATTAATAGGAACAGTGACATGAAGAATCACAATAATTGTGGTGTGTATTATGTCAGATAAATGGCTCTGACTCAGCATGTGCTGTAAAAAAAAAATTATACAGCGCTGGTAATTCTGCCAGAACCAGCGAGTTGGGGTGGTACGCGGCTAAAATATAATATTATATTTGACGTCTGTGTTTGCTCCGAAAGATTTATGAAATAAGATAGTGTTGATAGTTTAGAATAAATTTATATACATATCATAATATAATAAGGTCTTTAGTGTAGTCAATTATCTGTTGCACGTATGCAATAAAGTGTATAAATACACTCACAAATAATAAAGTTCCAGTGACAATTAACTTAACTGCCTAGTGGGTGAAACTTTGTCATTGCTCGCGAGTGTACTTACGCAGTGGTCCGTAAAACCTGTCTATGGCATTTAATTTTGATAGCAACTGTGATAGACGCAGAAGACAAGACGTTGCAAAAGTTTCGACCGCTCCATGCGAGAGAGCGTGACGCAGGATTTACGTATTGTTTTGTAGGTCTTGCATCCCGTGCCTGTAGTGTGGGGTCACTCTCTACGACGAAAAACTAAGTTTCGGAGCGCTGCCGCGTAAGCCACGACTCAATGCTTTAAACGTGTCGATTGCACGACAGCTCTCCTTAGAGTAACCCTCCAGAAGAGCTCGCACGGGGCGCATTTGTGACAAAAGTTTTGCATCTCACTCACTCACATCGCGCAGCCTCAAGAGCGTGCGCGACGGAGAACTTTTGTCAAGTCATATTTGCGCTCCGTGCGAGCCCTTCAGGTGTGCAGGACTCACCTGACTGGGTCGTGGCCGCCAGGAGGCATGCCAGGGTCAGCTTCCACATTCAGCGGCGTTCTTCCCACGATATGGACCTAGACCGAGACCCCGACTGCTGCCATGCCCTGACTAATACTTATTTATATGTAAGCTAATGAGACGGAACCGTTAATAAAATATAATAATAATAATCGGCTCGGTTTTAGTTTAAATTAAATTAAATTAAATGGTAGCGGGGCGGAGGTGTGAAATCCGTTAGTTTTCGTTGAATGCCGTGAAGGCGTTTATAAGTGGAATGTGAAGAATGTGTTATGTAATTACTGTTATATCATATTAATTTAATACGCGCATGGTTTGAAGTCCAAGTCGATACTTAATTAATGGTCTAGATTTGGTGATGATGATGTGAGCAATCTGGAAATCTTCTTCTTATAAGCGTGACGCTACGCTGAACAAATTATTCCACAAAATCTCGTAACCAGCAGAACACATCAATCACCTGCACATTTTTCAAAATGATTTAAATGTGGAGCTGGCTTGCGTAGATGGCGCCACTGGTCTCATTAGCGGCGCGACTTCCGGTTCCGGCGCGAGGTACCGCGCGCTTCCGGCGACCGCGGGCATTGTTGTGTGTCTCGCTCATAATCACAGCCTTTGTGAGAGCCTTCTAAACTCTTAAATAAATTCGTTTAGTGGTGTTGTGATGATTATAGTGCATAGACGAAACTTGTAGTTGAAATGCATCCCTGTAACTGATAATGTAAATAGCCTCCTCGAGTGAAGTATCACTTTTTATGTACGGTGGCCTGCGCCTAAAAGTATACAGGCGGAGTTTTTAAAATAGCGATCCCTGATGATGAAGGGACCAGCTACATCTGTTATAAATCCGGGGATGTGTTGTGTGTGATGTGTGTAGCAGTGGTGTTTATGTGGATGTGCTTGAGCAGCATGTGAGCTTGAGATCGCTATTTTAAAATCGCCGCCTGTATACTTTTAGGCGCAGGCCACCGTACCTGCTTCCGCTACACGGGTTCGTTATCGACGTAGATAAACGTCACTATAGCGCGATTGGCCATAAATACGGCGCTTCGATTGATGAAACGCACTTTAAACGAGTTTATCGACGTATATAACAGACTCGTGCCGCCACCGCTGGGCAGTCAGCAACGGACCTTAATGTGGAAATTCAATTCTTGTTTAAATTCAATTCAACGATATAAGATGAAGATGAAACTATTCATAGGAATGGAGGAATAAAAAAAATTAAAAATACTTTCATAGTTTAATATTATTTCTTAGCTTTTTACTTTCGTAAGTTTTGCGTAACGATAGAACCTACTACCTTTACTGTACAGGGAGGTAACGGGCGTGAATGCTTTTATTATTATAAATCCTATGTACCTACAGATTGTACAGCTATCGTAATCTAATATAAAAGTGGAGTCAGAAAGTCGATTGGAGCGGGGTGTCCGAGGGTGATTGATTATAATTCATGGGCTCTCAGATTGCAGACATTGACGGAGGATGTATGCGGTGTACCTCAATTTCTCACTAACCTAAGCTTTATTTTTAAATTCAGTCTTGACTGTCGGTTTAATGATAATAATTAATTAATGTAACGACACATTATTCCGATATTGAAAGAGTGAGAGGGGTCATTGTTAGGACCAATAGTAACGCAGTAATAAATCACGTGGACCAATAGCAACGCAGTAAAATAACTTCAGTGCCCGTTTCTTAGAAAATAGATAAAGTATAGCGAATATTACTAACAAAAACTTATATAATATTTTGATCAAATTCTAAGTGATTTAATTTAAAATTTGGAGTAATTATTGGTGTCGACATTTTGTAACTGGAACTTTTTTATTGCTCGTGAGTGTATAAAGATGGCGTTTAGTCCTCCACCGCTGGTGAACACAATAGTATCGACCAATCGGCGGAGGGATTCGAAATGATTCTAATATTTGCTGCCAACTTGAAAAATATTATTTTTTCATTTGTTCCCAAAAGGAAACTTTTCGATAACACAAGAAGAAATAACTTATTTTTCGTTTGATGTCATGCCTTATGCCGATATCCGATACAGATATCCCCGTTGGGTCAACTGTATAACTAAATGAAAATATGCATACATACCTACAACATGTCGAAATTTCTTAAGATCTGCTAAAATACAACGATAAAAGTACTTATTAAGCGGGGACTAAAATTTTGTTTCGTTCCACCTTTTTCTCTTTAATGAGATTATTTATCGTTGATTAAGTTATTAACAAAACATTGTTTGTTTCAGGTACGTTCCGACAATATCCCTGAAGTTGTTTTCCAGTTTTCATCACACACGTGAGTCTACCTACCGACCTACATACTTACCTTTTTAGCCCCGACAAAAAAGAGGGGTGTTATTTTCGAATTGTTTTTTTTTTTGTCATATATATAGTATAGGTGTTACTGTTACCCTAGTTTTCTTAGCCATATTTTATTAAAATCGGCTTAGCCGTTCAAAAGTTATGCTACTTTTAGTGTTGAATATCTGGGGTTTTTATGGTTAGGTTGTGGCTTGACTTTAGTTCTTTGTCGAATATCCTAACTAATATTATAAATGCGAAAGTAACTGTGTCTGTCTGTCTGTCTGTTACTCTTTCACGCCAAAACTACTGAACGGATTTAAATGAATTTTGGTATACATACGGTCTAGACCCTGGGAAAGAACATAGGCTACTTTTCTCCCGGAATTCCCACGGGAAAACTTTTCAAGGCGAAGCGAAGCGCGCGGGAACAGCTAGTACTCGTATTTAGATAAGTATAATTATTAGATGGAAATATATAATCGTCTTCTATACGATTATCCATTTAACTTTGACTTTAATAACATTTAAAACAAAAAAAGTATTTGAGGAATTTAATATTGAAACTACATGTACACAAATTCTATTGAAATACTGATATTAAAATGTATTTTAATGAGAATAAAGTGTAAGTTTTGTCTAATTACGAAGTATCGCGGAGTCCCCGATTGCGCGACTTGTCGCATAATTACTACAAGTTCGGAGCAAGTTTTAATAAGGAAAAGCAAAGAAAATTAACAGGGTCGCGGCTCACTGAGCGGAAAATGACTTGTGCATTTCATTTTTGGCTAATTTAACTTAAATAATCGCATAAAAATAATATTAATAAAATTATTATGATAAATATAAAAATGGGAATAATTCTAAACTATGAGATGCGCTACATACATAAAAATACTACTTATAAATACTATTTTCGCCAAATTGCCAATTAAAAATTTCACCTGCAATTTATCTAAGATAGCTGTTCACACATACCGCTATGCTTATTATTTATAAATATATTTGTTCTATATCCAACACATATTTTACCTACACATAACTTCATAATATTATACACTACAGTAATATACAGGATGATACGAAGCCGAAGGTGATAGACGTAACGTAATAATTACATGTTGGTGCGGACGCCGCGTACAAATTAGTAATCTCATCGAACGCAGTACACCGCCCCGGGGAAATATGCCTCGCTAACACAATGTATTCCAACTGATGTTAGATTTACTAGGTATAATAACGAAAAAGTGAGTTTATGCCTTTTTAAGGCCTCTATCGGTATGGTACTTATTAGCATCAAACGCACTGTCATATCATAATTGTATGGAGAAATGAACGGCAACACATGTGAATTTCTGTACGTAGAATACTGAATGCGATGCGTCCGTTGCGTACGATGCCGAAACGTGGACCTTTAGGTACTTCTTCTTCTTCTTCTTAAGTCCTTTAACTCCTAGTGGAGCATAGGGCCGCACCTTTAGGTACAGCACCCTAAAAAATACGATAAGTCTGGATTTCCGAATAAAAATATATAGTATACAGTGGAATTTTTTTTTTTAACTAAACTATTTTATCTTTCTATTCTCTTTCTCTATTCTTAACTATTTTTATGGCATTTGCACTTGGTGTACCTACGGCCTTCTTCCGGAGAAGTACTAAAAGTTAAAACTATTGCAATGGCGCTCGACACTTCGTCACTTCTCACGTGTTTATTTTAAAGCCTTTTTCTTCTCCTTTTACTAGGACTATCAGACCGTATGAATATGTATGTATAAATGTATTTTTTATAATTTATAACTATATAAGTACAATTTTTTAACATATAATAATAATACTTTTATTAACAAAGTCAACAAGTCCTTAACAATTTTATTTATCTATCCAAAACCTTCTTTGCCCAAATTCCAACCGCATTTTTGTTGAAAAATCTACTACATTCCCTGAATTTCGTGCGACCTGCGCTGTTTCAAAGCTTCCCCTTTTATGCCAACGAATGTATAATACAGTATACACCTATTTATTATACATGTATACCGGCTAAGAGTGAAGATAGTGCTTTTCGCTATGCACCGGAATTTTAATTATTGCCCAAAACTTTGAGAAGCGTTATTTGTGAGCGCTGAGTGTTGTTGCAGTCAAAGTTTGCAATATTTGGCCGCTTCAGTTTATAACTTTGTATCTTTTCATAGTTTATGAAAGGCTTTATTTGTTGCCAGTTTGCTGCAAGTTCGTGTCAATCATAATTAGGGAGCGTCAGGAGTCTTGTGGTGACAGAACCCTAGTCTTCTTCGAGCTGTGGGGTTATCGCGAAGTGTAAACGAAGTAACAAGCAATTAGTGTCAAATTCAATACAATTCGAATCCTAAAACCGTTGTCGAAATAAGTTCGTGATAGGGTGCCTGTTCTTTAGTCTCTAGTTCGATCTACATAAGGTAAAAATATATGATGATACTGATGATATAAACAAACAAAATTTATGATTCCATAGCTTATACTCGTGGTCGGCTGGTCGGATGGTCGGATGGTCGGCCCGGGTGCACAATTGGTTTAACTAAGCTTTGTTAGCTGCTGGCCGTGTGCCGAGTGCGCCGGAAGTGGTCGGAATGGACTGTTAGATTTCGTAATTGGAACTTCCGGCCGTTAGATTTATTTTCTGAAATATGCAAAAAAAAATTACACACTCCTGAAATATACAAGTAATTTTATGACGTAATAATGAAACATCAATAAGTGTTATTTTTGTAAGAAGTACCTACCTATAGCTAGCAACCCATCCTGTTTTGTTTGTTTAATAATTTATATCTGCTTCTCTATGGTAGGTACTTACCTACTTCAAAGTAACAAGTTTAGTAAGCTATTTCAGTTTAAAATGAATAGGCCAAAAACAAATTCACCGCTTTGGCTTTTCAACTCTTGTTTGTATTGTATTTATTGAACATCAACTAAACTATTCCGTTAGTCGCTCCTAATAATTATATTTTGCGAAAACACAATGAAACTGATAACTTGGCACTTAAAATTTGATTTGATATAATTTATTTATTATTGTTGTCATAGAATTGACTTTTGATTGAATAAATATTGGCCAAAATTAAATATTGAGTGGGACTCGAACCCATGACAGAATCTACCGATTATAGAATAAAAATGCAACTATTTTTTTCATAAAAACAAGGAATCTAGAAAAATCCAACACTGCCTTTCAGAATCTGCACAGAAGGTCTCATTTATCAACTTTGAACTTTAGACCGTTTTTAATTAGAGCTCATTTGAGCTGACAGCATCGAGTGTAGTGTGGCCATCATTGCAGGATATTGCCGATTTGTACTCAATATTCTTTAATAGAAAAGTTCACTTCACTAACAGCTCCTATAGGGGGGGAGGGGGGTTAGTACTTAATCCCCCTCTTCTTATTTCAAGTTTAACATCGGCTCTCAGGCAATCAGGTAAGTGGGTTATATATTGCGGGATTTGTGGACCGGGTTCGATTCCCGTTTAAACTGATTATGGAGCCACTGCCGGGTTTTAGAAACGATTATCAGTTTTTAGCCGTCTACGTGAAAAAAGGGGTTATGTGTTAGCCCGGTATGCATGTCACAGCTATAATAGGTATATAATGTTCGGATTTTCTCTTGTTACTGATGATCACTGAAACCTCAAATTTTTGTATTTTTACTGTGAACTGAATAAAAAATTGAAATGAATACTGGAAACTAGATTAATCACCACTATCACCGGCTGAATCGCCCTCCACTAACAATAGTTACAATACCGTTTTCTACCACCCTGTATATAAGTAAGTCGCAATTTTTATGCAAATGATATTCAACTCTGAACGAAGTATCTGTTAACCGGAGCCCCCGGCCTCATCTCCATTCCTCGACTCCTGGAACACCTGCGCGCTGAGTAAATACGACAGACGCACCATTTTTACACTAAGAATTGTATAATAATGATTTGTAGTCGTGATTATAATGTTTTGAACGATTTCCGGTCCAGAGCTTGCTCTTAGTAACTTGTACAGATGTGTGTGTGAATGGTCGTAAGTGGGAAACACCACACTGTGAAAAAGACACCAGCTTTACAGTTTAATTTGCCTTTTCAGACGACATCTTCATAATTATGTGAGGATGTTATTTAAAAACTTTAAAGAAGTATCTACTCGAATATCGTTCGTGTTATTTCTGACTGTCGTTGTGGAAACCGGGCGCGCCGCACAGGTGCGCGGACCCGGCGGCGTTAATAATTCACGGACAAATTCATCTCTTTACCCGGCTGTTCCCGGACGGGTGATCCGGACGCCGGGTGTACTCCGCCCCTCACTTCACTGGTTTAGGACGAGCTTCAACTAAATCAACACACGCCTATCCTTAATAATATTATAAACGGCTCAAACATTTTTATTGAATTTTGCTACATAGTCATAGTTTATCGCGGAATTCCCAACTTTTTAAAGCAAAGCGAAGCTTCCTTTGGTATTTGTTAATTAGCAAAGAACCCTTAAGCTTTTCACAAAAATAATGACGCGGCTTTAGTGCGTCCGTTCATTTGTCGCGACATCAAACACCAAATATTTTGCTAAAAAACGCCGCTCAGTAAGAGACCCTTGAAAGCCTGAAGTCCCTTATCGAGGCCACAATAAATAATATCTATAACCAAACCTTTCAGTGTGAAAACCCATTGAGAAGACGAGCGAAATATTTCAGCAAACAAAGCCTCAACCGTGATGGCTGACAACGAAAAAATAAGAAAAAAATATCTTCACAATTTTTTTGTATCGAGTCTCTGCGTCGGTAAATATTGGTGTTTCATTTTGTTAATTTGTTTGGCCATTTCTGCTGACATAGCGTTTCAATAAGATGACAAGTCTTTCGGTTGTTTAACTTCAAATATTGGTTAATATTGTTTAATAAAGTTTTTCAGTAATTTAGAGATATTTAAAATTTCTGCTCTGAAGATCAATTCATTATTATTACACTCACGAGTAATGAAAAAGTTCCAGTGACAGCACTAAATAACTCCTAAGCGGAATATACTTTATAACGTCGTCTGAAGTGTGACGACCGAATGTTTTTGTTCTCGGGTCTTGGATGTGCCCGTAAAATGGCAATAGACCCGCCCCCTATTACATTGGGACTAACATACCACTCTGGCGAAAAGTGGGTGCAGCAATGCACCTCTGCCTACCCCGCAAGGGAGTACATTAGTACAAGGCGTGAGTGTGTGTGTGTGTTTTTTTTTGTTAATTTGGCATTTTGGTAAGAGGAACTTTTTCGTGGTTCGCGGGTGTATTATTATAAAGTACGATATCAAATTTCGTTTTGATTCTGCACCTACTGGTCACACTCCAAAATTGCCGGTTAAAGTTTCAAAAACAGTGTAAGGCTCGGCTGCCGTTCGAGCACGGCGAGAATAGGCCCTCTTGAAACCGCAGCCTCAAAGTGCGCGGTGACCAGGCTTCACGGGGAAACTAGGATAAGTGAGACTGTTGTAGGTATAAATTGCCAGTGATATAACGTACACTTAAAGAACAAAAATGATTTTTTATGTAATATTTGACTACTAATACTTTTTTTTTCATACGTTTTTAGTTGTTATTATTCTGAAGCACTGTTTATTTTACTTAATTGTTGCAGACAGCGTCATTAAGCTAGTCTTTTCTAATTTTTCTATCTATCTTTTCCGTTTAGGGTTATTTGGTGGTTTTGTCACGGGAACTTTGTCATTGCTCACGAGTGCAGTACCAATAAATAATTAGGTTGCATTAAAAAAGACTAATAAGTATAAGCGGTTCCATACAGTTTATGTTTCTGAAAGTTTTCTTCATTGCACTGTACAAAAAAAAATACCTTAATTTCTTAACCCCGTTAGTCTCTCTAACCCCTTCACCGATGGTGACCCTACTCCAGCGACACACCGTGGATCGATGTGCTCGACACACTAGTACCGTGACCCGTATTCACCCGCTAAGTGCCCGCTGTGTGGCCCGCACTTTGTGGACAGACCTCTAGATGTGTCGTCATGGCTATGCATACGGCCCTTTATACTCCAGTTGCTGGACATTGTGGCTACTTAAAAAGAGCCTTGAAGCCTTGATTTCAATGGCAGTTTCTTGAGGCTAGATGGGGAGTAATAGGATCTAGTGCACACTTTTTTGTTTTAAAAAAGCTAAGTAAGTATTTTATACAATTTAATTCAAAGAAAATTCTCACAGCTTTAAGATTTTTAATCACAAAAAAACAATTTTGTGCAAGAATAACAACGCCTATAGTTTTTGTCACCGGTTAAGAACTTTTAATAACGGCGGGTTTTTTTCAGGAAAATCCTCGCTCCACAGCAAAACAAGCGTTTCCCTTTGTTAAGGAACAAAAATGTGCAACAATCGCATTTTTTCGTGTCCAAGTGCAATTACATTAGTGCGCTGAAACTTACAGGAACACGGACTGTTCTACTTCAGTTGATGTTTTAAAGTTCAAAATTAAAAATCTTATATTTTTCTCGCAGTTCCGGTCTTTTAGACTTGTAAGAAGTATTTTAATTTTTCTTTTATAATGTACGTAGGTACCTATTTGAGAGTCTTTAGATAATATATAATATTCATTTTACTGTGCGTGCACTTACATCCTAACTAATATTATAAATGCGAAAGTAACTGTGTCTGTCTGTCTGTCTGTCTGTCTGTCTGTCTGTTACTCTTTCACGCCAAAACTACTGAACGGATTTGAATGAAATTTGGTATACATACGGTCTAGACCCTGGGAAAGAACATAGGCTACTTTTTATCCCGGAATTCCCACGGGAAAACTTTTTAAGGCGAAGCGAAGCGCTGTCTGTCTGTTACTCTTTCATGCCAAAACTACTGAACGGATTTGAATGAAATTTGATATACATACGGTCTAGACCCTGGGAAAGAACATAGGCTACTTTTTATCCCGGAATTCCCACGGGAAAACTTTTTAAGGCGAAGCGAAGCGCTGTTTGTCTGTTACTCTTTCACGCCAAAACTACTGAACAGATTTGAATGAAATTTGGTAAACATATGTTCTAGACCCTGAGAAAGAAGATAGGCTACTTTTTATCCCGGAATTCCCACGGGAAAACTTTTTAAGGCGAAGCGAAGCTCGCGGGAACAGCTAGTAGGTAATAAGTGTGAACAGATGAATCTTATACATAGGCGGCCTACAATAGATAAGTATAACAACACTGTTAAAATAGTAACTGATCAGGGAGAATAATGGTAACGTCGTGTAGCCAACTCTACGAATAACATTAAATTTATCTAAACACCAAAAATATGTGTGTGTAATGTGGAAGAAGTGTAGCATTGCGCGTCACAGCATATCAGGCGCTGCCAACGTTACATTATAGGGCGTACCGTTATGCTTCGTGCAGTTGTTGGTATTCATTTTTAGTTGGTAATATTGTGAAAGGCTATATAATACACTAGCTGTTCCCGCGCGCTTCGCTTCGCCTTAAAAAGTTTTCCCGTGGGAATTCCGGGATAAAAAGTAGCCTATGTTTTTTCCCAGAGTCTAGACCGTATGAACCTATACCAAATTTCATTCAAATCCGTTCAGTAGTTTTGGCGTGAAAGAGTAACAGACAGACAGACAGACAGACACAGTTACTTTCGCATTTATAATATTAGTTAGGACGTGAAATGTACTTACTTCAATATTGTTGGAGTCATTAATATTAAGCTAGCCTTTTCCGTATCACGAGTAATTTGATGCATTGTTACGGGAACTTTTTCATTGCTCGCAATTGTGTTTATTTTGATCTAGGGTCTTAAAAGTTAAATGTTTGTATTGTGTGATATCTCCGACCCACCTGCTAAGTGTTAATATTAATGATAAAACACTCCAATCTTATGGAGTGGACTATCACTGACTGTTTGTTTGTGTGTGTGTTTGTGTTTGAAGCTCAGCTATTTGAAATATTTGCTTACATAATACAATTTAGCATAATACAACCACAGTCATTTTACTAAAGGCCCTTTGGTCGATGAAATCCCATGGAATCTGCTTAAGCTTTCATGCGGTATTTCAGTCCACAAGGAGGCCGCAACGCAACCCTCGGAGCCACCCCGGGGGTCACTCTCTAAGACGAAAAGCGAAATTTCACGTTGTATTAAACTTTCCGATTCAGAGCGGTGGTAGCGCCCAGCTAGCGCCTAGCTCAGTCGGGTAAGCGCCCGCTTCTCACGCAAGAGATGCGGGTTCGAATCCCGGCGCTGACATGTAGCAATGAGTTATTTTAACTTAATTACAATGTATGTGAAGGAAAACATCGTGAGGAAATCTGCATATCTAGATCTAGTACATCTAGATATGTGAACCCACCAACCCGCAGTGGACCAGCGTGGTGGGTAAAGGTCCAAGCTTAGGAAGGCAGTTTAGACCTTGGGGATATGCACAAAGGTTCCATTCGAGAGAGCCAGGTGCAGGTACTTACACCCCCACAGAGAATAGAATATAAACTTTCCGATTGCACTCCAACTCTCGTTTGGTAGTTTTTCGTCTAGAGTAACCCCCCAGCTTCAATATTTTATTGCGGCAAGGGATCGCGGTATTAACAGCCAAATTGTTTATTTATTTACTTATTTATTATGCATGTTTTACAGTACTTAGGGCAATGTGGCGTTGAATAATAATTGGAATTATGTTTAACGGCACAGTTAATATAAATACCTATAGGTAATAGCTTAAAGTATTACACAACCCGTTTATCTTCACTTATTAGGTTCTACAAACTGCTTGCCTATAAGGATAGATTGGATAGGTAGAGTATTATATCTACAAGCTTTTTCTACTATAAAAATACTTTAGCGTACACCTTTAACTGTCCGCAAGACATCTCATAATATCTATAGGTACTTTAAAAAACCTGTTAGTAACATTAACTCTACGTTTTAAACCAAACACCCTCTTATCAATGTAATTAATAGCCGTCACTAACTTTTTGTCCTAACAAACTAGTTAAAAAAAAAACTAAACGACATGTCTGATTAAGCTGATCATTGCTGATGGCCGATGATCGGTTAGGAGAAATCCTAATCAGATGTTTTTTTTATTTGATTACACTCTAGGATAGTGTAAGTGCCTTTTTTATTTGCCTGGCTCATGTATAACATAAGTCTATACATCGTTTTTGTTATTCGTAGTTACCGTTTGGAATTTTAGCACAAAATATTGTTGTTTATGGCATGACATATCGGATCGGTAAATGGACAGCTGGCTAGTAAAATGCCGTGTATGTAGTGGAAAAAGGTCCCAATGATATAGGAAAAAAGGCTGACAATACCCTGTTTTTATTTACAGGTCCAACCTGTAGTGTGTTTTTTGAATAAAATATACTTAAGTAGATACAAAAGGTACCCAGATATAATGAATCCTGGCATTATACTGTACTACAAACGTGTGTAACGTGTTAATAATAATTCTTCCTCATACTACCTACATAATGTTTATTGCAAATCGTATAATTTTAGAAATAGTAATGTACCTATATCAAAGGCTTTTATTTAACCTTTTTACAAAAAAATAAACTGTTACGGATCCCTCCAATCTTCTCCATCCCTTCTCTCTCAGAAATGGCCAAGTGAAGACGCTGCAGGGTTTCACATTTCAATTCAATTAAGATAATTTTCCCGCTTTATCCCTGAGATAGGTTTTGCGGTAAGTCGCGGCGTGGCAACCCTGGCTGGCATTTTGTAAAAAATAGGATATCGGTTCGTAATGATGATTGATGGGAACCATTTAGTTAATACACTGAGTTTTTTAGAAGTGATACTCGTTTTGGCACTGGTCGTCGGAATAAGTTATACTTAACGTACTCAGTTTATTGTGGTAGTGAATCCAGCTAATATAATTATAGCTACTAGGTATATTTATTACTGAAAAACAAATCTAATATTATTCTAAATTACTTAAATGATGGTTACTTTATGTCGTATAACGTGCCATTTACACATAGAAAGGAAGTACTTACGTATATTGACCCTAAGTATTTTTTTTGTCAGAAAGAGAAAAAATACCTACAAAAAAGGCAAACCTCAGAAATGCTACCAATCCGTAACGAAGCCAATAACTTGTGAACGAAATAGGGGATTTTACAAACGTGAAAAGGCCATTTTTATTACACAATCGATACTCGACCAAGTCACCGTGTCTAACACCTGTCATACAGATTTTTATTTATTATAACCTATCACAAATATGATTTATTTAGCTATTCAAAGTAAAAGTGGAAGGTACTGTCAGTGTTTTAAGCCTGCCCACAACATATTCACTAGAAAGACAGACCTTCGAGCCACGAATGGTATTGTTTTTAAATGGCCAGTATTCGTATCCCCAATGGCAATGGTACCTAACCTACGTCGCCCTAATAAGCACCTTTCAACACATCTCACCTGTGCACTGACCAACCTGCGCTCTCGCCCACATCCCGCACTTGCCTTGCAGGTATGACCTATTTCCTACACATCCAACTCCAATATAACTCTTACGAATCAAGAATTAAGAGTCATAAACAGACAAGTAATGTTGCCGAACAAATAACAGTATCAGAGTCCTCCCACGCGGGACTTTTTTGTCTAAAGCTTCTCCTATCGCGTGGAATTATCACCAGTGCGTGATGAAAGACTTTCGATCTATGGACTTATACGTGTTTGGACGGATTGGACAAATCTGGTGGATGGTACCGAGGTTTTACACCTCTGGAAATGTGCCTGCTTCGAAAGCCAGTTGTGTTTAATGTTAGATATTTGGTGCGTGATCTTTCTCTAAGCTTTTTTCCAAACGCGGAGATTATGGAGAATCCTTCTAATGTATTGTCAATTTGATAACACTGAAACATTTTATGTAAGACCTCAGTTTGTGTCAGTGCAAAATATTAAGTACAAATTTTATATTAATGTGATTTTTTCTGCACTGAAACTGATAGTTACTTTATTGATATTGATATGACTATGTGATTGGGAATAAAAGCTACTTGAGGCTATTACCAAAATGACACTTTCTATAACAGTAAATACCCTTCTAGTCCGCCCACTGCTCGCTGCGATTGAGAAATATTGAAATTCACTTATTCGTTACAGATGGTTTTAGATCTAGCAACTTATGACCTTTTGCATTATTTAATCTGTTTATTTTTTATAAAAATATAATCCCGTTTTATTTATTTTTTATTGTAATTAGGTACGTTTCTTTCTATTAAAGCTAGTGCTAGTGCAAAAAGCTAGTTGTATCTTTACTGTACACCTCACAAACCAGACAGCAGCAGTCACATAAACCTCTTAAAAATAAACACCAGCTATTTCCTAAACAAACGTTTCTTACGTTCGATCACAAATCGGTCAAGTAGGTACTCTCATGTACTCTCGGCCACTTGTCGAAGTACCGAACCACTCCGCTGTCAACACAGTTGTACAACTTGTGGACCAATCGATCAAGATCCACCTACGGCGTCAGTCTTCAAGCTCTTTGGAATGTCGTGTGGTATTTTGGGGGTCTGTGTAAAATGGTTAGTTAGGCCGGGAGTTGTGTTGTGTGTGTTGTGTTTTTACTACTCATACGTGACTGTGAATAAGTAGGCAGATTCATTTTGACCTAGGCATATGCGAGGTCGTTTTTGTGGTGGATAAGAAAGTTAAGAAAGAAATGAACAGAGTAGTACAGACTACTACAGACTACATAACGTGTCTTTGTAAGTAAGTGAAAATGTGTATCATATTCATGACTATCATGTTGACCAAATGTTCTGATCTGACTTACAATAGGCTTCCATTTTGCTATAAACATTGCAATAAAAAAAATAAAAAAACCATCGGTCAAAATTCACCAGTAGGCATATCTCCCGGACTATATTCCCAAAAGCTCTTTCCACCGACTTATTCTAGCATGCACACTTGAGTGCATAAACACATGCACACACACTCACACACACATGTTGGCGCCATCACACACACACACACACACACAAACAAGAGGCAAGTGTCAAGTAGGCATCGATCGTCGCTTGTTTCGTAGCCCGAATGAGAAACTTCATAGGTAGTGTGGGAATTTTGATGTTATAATAAGGAAAAGGTGACATGGTGGATATAGCATTTTAGGTAAAATAATAAAAAAACAATCAATACTTAATAATAATAAACAACGCAAATAAAAACAACCAAAAATAATTGAACCCAAATTCAGTCATAAAATATGATAAAATATCACTTATGTTATTTTTTTGTTACAGGTAAATGATCAAAACAACGTGACACTCCAATGTGGCCGAACTAACGTGAGTTTTTTTCCCAATTCTTCACGCTCTTGACAATAGCGATGTGGACAAAAACACAAACGAACAAGTTAACCCTCAAACGCGGGACGAATGACGGCAAGATTAGATCATTCGCGGGTCATGCAAGGTCTATAGGCCCTGTCAATCTTGCGTCGTCATTGTGGCATTAGTGGCCTTTAGCTTTGAGCTTTTGGGCCGCAGAGCTTTTGACCTTTAAAGCTTTTTTTAGGTAAGACTAGGTCGATAATATAAATAGATACGGATATATCTAATGATAATAATGTAATCTAAATAAATATTAGGATAGTTACCAACCTATAATATTTATTATATCACACGCGGTCATCGGACCCCAAACTAGGCATAGCGAATAATATGGCTTTGGGACAGCCCAGAGATAAATATGCATAATAGGGGAAAAATATATATTACATTATTTTCACCTTCCTTTTACCTACCTAGTAATTTTTGTTGTTGTAATATAATTGATAAATTCAAGTTTAGAATTTGCTTATGTACTTAATTTCTAACTTCTACCTCGCAAATTACTTACTTACTTACTTATTCCCAATCTCCGCTGGGGAGCAAAGGGCCGAAGTGAAGCGCCGCCATTCTTGCACCTCGAAAATATTAGGTTTATATTTCCAAACTGTTTTATGATCAATTTGTCAACCACTAGTATATCAGTTCTAATTATAATAACTTTTTAAATATAATTGGGCTAATAAATTTTGATGTGGCATCAATAAATCTATATGATATACTTAATTAAATACATATGTTTGATACCCATTTGATACATCACGAAATAGTTATTAAAATTAATTAATAGCGGGAGGATTAAGGAGGTTCTCAATTATTTTTTGTGTTTTATACAAATTACAAATTACTATATAGGTGATTTGAGTTATACTGACAAAACATTCTAGATATCATAACATTTAAAGTATGAACCATTCTTCCCATAGCCTATAGTTGAGTGGATGTAATAAATAAAGTAGGTGGCTTTATAATGTACCTAATTAAGTCTATAACAATTCATTTACCATCAATAAATCAGCTGGATACCTCCATAAAAACAAAGCGTTTTCTAATTAATTCAACCATGTAACCAATTATTAATTTAAGAAAAATCTTGTCTTATCAATAAGTTAAATAATAAAACAAAAGTGTTATAGGTTATAATAAAATTAATGCAAATGAAAAGTTTTCTATAAACATACCACACGTCCTACGCGCGTCATACCCAAACTAAATTCATATTAAATTGGGCATGAAATTGACAGTGCACAAGCACGATATTACCATATTTAGTTAGTCTGTGCCTCGCTGCTGCAACCGGCCAACGCACGTGGGTGAAACTGCTCATAGAAAGAACAGAATTAACCTATTAAGCCAAAATAACAACAAAAACTAACTCTAAGTTTAGCTCATGTATAATTACAATAACCACAAAATACACGTTAATAATAAATTAAGGCAAAAAGTGTGCCTTAAATACCAAATAAAATAAATAATGATCGTTTATTACCGTAAAAACTTTGATTTTTAGCTTTTTTTCGAATGTAAGTAATAAGAAAAATCATCGTCCATTCTACCTCCTCATTATAGCTACTCTGTGGCACTGAATGATTACGCAAGGCTAGAGGGAGACGCATGGCCGAAGCCGTTAGTCAGTCACCGTAGTAAGCCAGCACGCGCTGCAAGGCACACCATTCCATTTTTGAAATTTAGTAAAAGAAAAAGGAAATCCGAAATCGCTTCGAGTGTGATTGGTGCAGTGATTTTTAAAAAGTGCGATTGGTATTCGAATTTGCCGGCCAGTGTTTTGTTTGTGATCTGTGAGTGCATAGAAAGGTTTGTCTGTGGGTCATTCATAAAGAGATGTATCAATGGAATTTACGCGCGCTTTTGATGCCGTGTTGGATTGGCCATTCATGGATTTGTTTTTTGTTTGGTAAGTTTATTTTTCTTTTCTAGCCTTTATGGCCGGGAGTTTATGGTCTGTGCAATCAGCTGATTAGTTCTGGTTGTGTAGGTTGGGTTTGAGGAAGCTGTGTTCGTTTATGTCGAGGGTTCAAGGTTTTTCTCCGCCAAAACAGTTTTTTTAATGGTTAGCTTAATGTTACGCTCTGTTCTAATGTATACGTGGGTAGTTTAGACCGTATCTAAAAGCAATTTAGATACTTACATGTCGTAAACATTCATTTTTACATCTTCTTAAAATATGAAGTTCAGGTCCATATTTGGCCAGGTCTCTATTTGAATTAAGCCTAATTCAATGTTATTTTTTGTACAAAAAAGGTCACACTCAAGACTGTATATGGTAGCGATATTAAATTTAAGATGCATTGAAGGTTAGTGTGAACAGCAGTGCCGCTTGACTAGAATTACATTTAAGAATAACATAAAAAAATCATTTTTTTAAACTAGGTACTTAAGTTTTTAAGGTACCATCAATAAATACTAAATGATTTTATTCTTACTACTTACCTAGTTACCTATCGGTCAATTTAGTCTGTAATAATAAAGACACGTTTTTTAAAAAACCAACAAGGCGTTAAATTGAGTTTTTAATAATAATATAATTATTCTGCCATTAATTTTAATGACACGTGCTTGTTGTTAGAATTTATTTTTTATGAACTAATATACCGCCATAATCCCCTTTTCATAGAGATAGATGCGTTATGTTAATCGTATGATGTTATCAGATGTAACGTTTGTTATTATTTGTGTTTACATAATTCACTTTTGATCATGATAAAGACTCTAATTTATATGAAAGTTAGTATATTATAATGTATTTCAAGTGATAAGTCCAAGTAATGTGACAGATCATGCAAACACGAAGTATATTATAATTTATATATACTTACTTAGATATTTGTAAGTAAGATTTTTGTTAGTATTACTGGATAATTCGTATATGACGCATTTTAAATACGTTACGAGTAAAATTAAATTGAGAACTTGCGTTAAATTGGCCTTTCGCACCACACACGGGTCTGAATGACCCTCGTCTTTGTAGGGTTGTCCAGTTACTTATTCATTTACCTTAGAATTGCCATCGCTAAGTTTGAATTTTGAAACCAGCTGATCACAAAAACAATGACCAAGATTCCTACGTCCGTGCGATGACTAAACAATCTGTCACAAGTCCGCCATGACAGTACCATAGAGAATCTAGAGGTGATCGACCGGATTGGTCGCGGTAGTCAATATGGCTTCCATTTCCGGTCAAATAGTTGCATTAGGAAGTAGGCCGGACGCCCGCGCACTTTGACTTTTTTTATCTAGCATAGGTACAGGTAGAAAGTTAACCTTTAGTTTTTAATAAGTTAATTTTACGAAAGTGATATGAAATCCTTTTATACTTAATTACATATTTGAAATAATTTACAAAATTAAAGTCTAAGACATTTTAAGGCATAAATACCTACTCTGAAAACGCTCGCTAGCCCTGTAAAAATATATTCGAAAATGATACACAAATAAACATATTCATTTGTCAGTCACACAATATTTTTAAAGTGCAATTACATAACTTTGTAAAAGTGAATCATTTTCACTACGCAATTCGTAATTTACACCACTGTAACTAACACACACTGAAAAAATGTGAACTTAACATGAGGTAAAAAATATGTATGTTTGTTGAAGCAACTGTCCTAGATAATCATTGTTTCAATATTTGCCAATTAAATTACTCAATTTTGACCGTGCGGTGTAAGGTTTCTTTACTTTCAATTATAATTAGGTTTTTTGTTTCTACTATTGCGTTATTCATTCGAATATGTTAGCATTAGGTTATAATATTACAGATTAGGTTATGAACCTATAAAAAATATATACGTTTCTTCATAAATTTATGTACCTGAGTAAAAAATATTGCTGTAACTATTACATTTAAGATCCTAATAATAACTTTATCATTGTAAATAGGTAAATTGTTTAGAAGTATGACTAAAAGAAAAAAGTACAGTCAAGTTAATATAAAACCGCCCACCTAGTGTTCGTTCCCAGTGTTTAGCTTGTGCCTGGTAGTTGCATATTTTACAGATTTGCCTAACGACACCGCGACAAACACAGTATAAACAAAATTGTAGAAGAGGTAGTGTACAACAGGGGTCATTCTATCTGCAACAGACCATTATAAAGTTTAAGTGTTGTGAGTGTATTAACCAACATTTCGATTAAAAACACACATAAGATGTTTAGAAATTATCTACAATTTTGTTTACACTCAGTCGTTTTTCTACTATATATTTTAGTCACTCCGCCATTTCCGCCATCTCATATTTGGTATTCCTGATTAGCGTAGCGTTGTAACGTGTACCTAACTACCTACATGACTAGCTAAAAATAACTGATGCTTAATGAATTGCGTCGTGGCGACCACGTGGCGCAGCCTTCATCTGCACTGACACTCACAGGGTCCTAGGATCGAATCCGGCCGGGGAAATTATTTCTTATCGGCTCTTAGATCTTCAATTTCATATGGTAACCTTCCAGTCTTGGCGACTCAGATCCTGCAGTAGACTGTAATAGTCATAGGCATTCGATTAGCTACAGAAGCAATCATAACTATGGGCCCTATGTGTGTCTGTGGGTCACCCCACTGCACGCGGTCGCGCTGTGCCGTAAGGTATAGATTTGTAAGTAGTCGGTATAGATTTGTCGCGCGGTCATCGACCCCGATTGTTCGGGGTTTTTGCCGCGGAACGGGCCGCGATCTGGGAACCACCTACGGGTCTGCAGGGCTGCCACAAGCAACGATTCTTACTTGGTGAGAAACTGTGACTGTCGGCGGCTTTTATCTTTGTAATTGGCAACTGCCTAACTTAAGTAGTTATTACAAAGATAAAGATAAAGATAAAAATTCTTTATTCGGTACACCACACAGCACACACCAAAAATTCACAAGAAAATACGAGATAAGACCAGCGGATATTCGAATGGTCATCATATACTCATGACCAATGAAAAAGTTGCACTTTCAAAATGAATTCATGATCAAATTCAAATATTTTTTAATACATATTTCGATGCGCTGCTGTTAATTTTTTGCACTTCAATCTTGCACACTGCATCAGTAGGCTAGCCTTTTCCGTTTTAAGAGTAATTTGGTGCTGGTTTAGGTACTAAATCCTAACTATATAATATTATAAATGCGAAAGTAACTGTGTCTGTCTGTTACTCGTTCACGCCATAACTACTGAACGGATTTGAATTAAATGGTATACATACGGTCTAGACCCTGGGAAAGAACATAGGCTACTTTTTATCCCGGAATTCCCACGGGAATTTTTTTCAAGGCGAAGCGAAGCGCGCTGGAACAGCTAGTTATATATATGGCAGCCCTACTGGCTACCGAGAGCTGCCGCGTTCCATCGACTCTGCACTTGAACTTGACAATTTTAATTATACATTCTTGTTGACTTTCAACGAACAAACATAAATACATATTACATACACACGTATACATACAATGTACCGAATATTCCATTTCTTACATCGCTCGGAAGTTATTTTATGGAGGCAAGAAATTATGTTCGATGTATATGTTTTTGTTACGACGATGTGGGTGTTCAATGTTCATTTAAGTTCCGGTCTACTAGACTGATACGCTGACAGGTAGCCGGTAGAGGCTGGATGAGGAAAGCAGAGGACAGTTGAGGACTCCGAGGACACAGAAGGTTTAGTACAAGAGGAAGTGAGGTTTTAATGATTAATAAGTGTATGATGTTTGTAATTATTTTATAAAAAAATAGTTAAGTACTGTATAAAATTTTAAAAGCACTGTCAAAAGGTCGCTGAATAAAATCCAAAATAAAGAAATTGATAAACGAACATTAGATAGAGCCACTTCTTGTGTGGATGTAGAAATTTTAAGCAGTAAAAGTTACAATAATCTCACAAATTACTTTCAAGAAACCATCAAAACGACATAAAATGTATTATTTATTACGACAGCCGCATAATAAAATCGATGGGAAATCAAAGTAGCCGAATTTTAGTTGGTCTAAATTCATTTTCATTCTCACCTAAGATATTTGAACCATTTTGGTGGTAATTTACAACACTAAACTCAAAAAGTTTATATCTCCAAGTATTTACTAAAAGCTGCAGGGTTATTCCAAATAAACAACAATCCTGAAAAAAAATTAATTAATTATTATGATTTAACTGGTTTATATGTAGACGGGTTCTCGAGTGGAGACCACGAACAGGCAAATGCAGCGTGGGACGCGCTCCTGCCCGCTAAACTGACGACCTTAGGCGGGTAGCCGGTAGTGGTTGGATGAGGAAGGCCGAGGACCGAGTGTTGTGGCGCTCCTTGGGAGAGGCCTATGTCCAGCAGTGGATGATTATTGGCTGATGATGATTATGATGATGAACTGGTTTATAAAGCATAATTTCATGCGACACGGCATAAAACCTCCAGTATTAGTTGCATGTAAGAGATATTATAAGCGAAAAGGCCGCCTAATTTTCAATTTTCCTAGTTTATTAGATTTTTTGTAAGTAAGTATTATTCTATTCTATTCTATTCTATGTCTATAATATGATACCTACCTACATACACAATAAGTACAATAACAAGTTGATAATTAGACCGGCTCTAAATACAATTCAAGGTTGCACCTGCACAAGTTAAACGCTTCTATTCCCTCAGAGTTATATACTAAAATCGAACTGTAAGTAACATCTGACTTGGCGCTGACGATACCCAGGTACTTGGTTTGTGGCTAATGGCTATGTCCGTTGTTTTCACACTTTATTAGCATTCATTATCGTATTAGGAGAAGGTTAGAAGGTAAGTAGGTACCTACATGGACATAAACTGGGCGATTCGCATTGTTTTTAAATAATCTAAGCCCTAAAGGTAACCTCAAAAGGTGGAAGAAAAGCGGGGGCCTTTGCTCAGCAGTGGGAAAATAATATACACTCACAGGCAATGAAAAAGTTCTACTCACAAAATATCGACACCAAACGACCCAATTTTTTTCCAACATTTAATTTAAAATTTGAATAAATATTACCGTTTTTATTTGGTAATATCCTAATACTCTGTTAAATGTACTTCAACGTTGCAGAAGGCGTCATTAAGCTAGCCTATTTAGTTTAGGAGTAATTTGGTGCTTTTCTCAGTGGAACCTTTTTCCTAAGGTTTTTCTCCTGAGTGTAAAAAACTCAAAATATTTTTTTTTTGCAATAAACACACGGTTGGAACCTGCGTAATGACGTTACTATTTACTATCGTACCGATAAAGCAAGTATACAATATTTGACGACCGAATGGCGTAGTGGTTAGTGACCCTGACTACTGAGCCGATGGTCCCGGGTTCGATTCCCGGCTGGGGCAGATATTTGTGTGCGTACAGATGTGCCCGTAAAATGGCAATAGGCCCGCCCCCTATTACATTGGGACTAACATAACACTCTGGCGAAAAGTGGGTGCAGCAATGCACCTCTGCCTACCCCGCAAGGGAGTACATTAGTACAAGGCGTGAGTGCGTGTGTATTTATCACACCGACTACCTACTTATACATACATATACACTATTGCACTTTGTGAAGTATTGGCCGTAGTTTATTAATTACTGTTTTATTCATGCCGCCTTCTTTGATTTAATAAACTCGTTCACATCCAGTTTTATTTATACTTAATTGACGTGCAAATTGAATACGATTTATGAAAATTATGATAATTATGTACTCATTTATTTTAAATGTTATACGTTTAAACTTACTTTAGTTATACTACTTTCTACACACTTAATAATTATATTGTTATATATCTTCGGCTATATAGTACATATAGCATGGCTTGACTATTACATTATAGCAACTAACCTTTACGAATCCTATCTCGCAGGGACACGCCTAACATAGCCCTTTCCATAGCACGCTGAGCAACTCTGAGCTTGTGGATAAGCCCTTTGGTGAAGCACCACGTCTCGGCTCCGTAAGTCATCACTGGCAACACGCAATGATTGAAAACTTTTGTTTTTTGATGAAGAAATCCGCAGGAGAACTAAAGTTACCGACATAGCCAAAAGGATTAGCACGCTGAAATGGCAATGGGCTGGCCACGTAGCCCGCAGAGCCGACGACCGCTGGAGTAGAAAGGTTCTGGAGTGGAGACCCCGTGTCGGCAAACGGCGTGTCGGTCGCCCCCCAACCCGTTGGTCTGATGATCTGCGGAAGGTAGCGGGAAGCCGCTGGATGCAGATGGCGGGTGACCGTTTGGGGTGGCGATCGTTAGGAGAGGCCTATGTCCAACAGTGGACTACGGAAGGCTGAGAGAGAGAGAGAGAACTAACCTTTACACTTTTCGCTATAATATTCTTTAGTATTTACGGAACCATTTCAATTCGGAACGAATTCGTTCAAATTTCAATAATGCTAAAAAGCCCATAATATACATTTCATTCATTCGAATACGAACGAATCAAAGAAAAAAACTACCTACAAACATTCGAATAAAGCAGGAAAATACATGAAAGGAAATAAAACCGACAACTAATGATTTTACGTCAGAAACTATCTTTGAACCCTTATGCCTTTCACAATAAGGGCTACACCCTTAAATATCCTCATTGAATTTTGAACCATTACACCATGAATATACGGCGATATTCGTACTGAAAGGAGAAGACTACAATTTTTCACAATATTTCCGAGCCATTTTGGACATAAAACCAAGGGTGATGCCTGAATGAGAAATACCTGAAAAAGGTTAAAAATAACCGTAAGCGCAGCGTCTTATCAATATATACAGTGAAACTAAACCGATAATAATTATGCACTGCAATGTTAATGTGAAAAAGTTTCTCACTACATCATTACATGACTCAAAAGTATAGCAACACACCACATGGTAAGCCGTATAGGCTGGTTCAATTCTATAGTAGATTAACAATAAATAAACGTGATAGTGTCTTCTTCTTCTTCTTCTTCTTCCTTGCCTTATCCTTATTTAGGGTCGGCTTTGTTGGTCATGTCACGCCATTTTACCCTATCCTCTGTCATATCCTCATTCACTCCACACTCTCTCATATTTTCTTTCACGCAATCAAGCCACGTCTTTCTTGGTCTTCCTCTCTTGCGCCTTATATATAGCGCCGTGATAGTGTGTCACATACAAATTGTCAATTGTTAATATAAGGTTACAACCGTTGAAAGAAAACAAATAGGAACGATCGCATTTCCAATAGAAAAACAAAAGACGGATAGATACAGGGAAGGGATTCCCCCAATTCTAGAGTGATGGATTGACGCGAAGACAGAGTGGAGATTGGCCCTAAATCTCCATCCTATGTTATATTATCCCTTTTATGTAAAGTTTTTTTTTTCTTTAAATAAAAATAAAAAAAAAAAGATAATGTTTTTTTATTTTTTTTGCTAAATAAATAGGCCATATTAATCTCATAAATAATGTAGGTACTACGAAAAAATGGTTTTCATATGGTACAAAATTCAAAGCCTATACCTTCTCACGTTAATAAATAAATAACTGTGTGATAAAAGTGGGTGTAGATAAACTATAGCAGCTAACTGCGTCTGACATTTTTTGTAAATCAAATAATAATAGACCGACACACAGTTACCACTAAACAAACCCGATTCAGATACTTACGTTTTAGAGGCAGTTTCAAATAGATACTGCTACCTAAAAAAACGATCTCTGTCTTATGCGTAGGAACAAACTTATTGCTATTGTAGATGTTTGAAACAGTACACACTATAAACAACAGGTTTTCCACATCTCAGCTCTTGGTCATCTAGGTAGTACTCAGCCATAAGGGACAGTACTAAGATTTTCTGTCCAGTAGGCCCTCATCACCTTATTTTTAGGGGGTTGATGGCAAAAACTAGAGCTGATATAAGGTTTCTGGCTGTGGTTTAATGTTTAGCCAGTTGGACTAGCACCAGTCGCATTTACCTAACACAAGAGGCCACTTACGGGCACAGAATAGGCTGTAATTGTAAATAAACTTGAGAAGTTCGCCAACTAAGACGTAAAACTCCGCTAGCTACTAGACCGACACTAAAGGAGATAAATACTATATCGATTTCATAACGACTAAGTCCTCGGGCCTCTGCGTCGCTGAATCAAGGACCATATCTCATAAATCTGTCCCAAATGACAGCTACAATGAAATTGAGGCGGACGCTCTTCATCAGCATCACGACACACAGATACAGAAGGTTGAACCACTTGACTCAAGTACAGTGGGGGTTTCAATGAGTTTAACTATTAGTGTTGCCGAAAAAACTATAGTATCGCCACTATCAATTTACGTTTATCTCAGAACGTATTGCTTAAATGAACTAAAACTTATCTAAACATCAAACGGAACGGAAGGAAATAACTAGTTACCAAAAACACATTTATTAAACTAGGTACGATCTATAATATTCTATAATATCTCCCACGTTAGAAACCAAAACCTATAATTAAGTAGTTAGAATAATATACCTACGTACAGTATTTCATATCAGCCTGATCACAGATAAGGCAGTGCGACATAATCTGTGATGAATATTCATCACACAGGGCCACAGAGTAAGGCGGTAATGGCACAGTTGTTAATCAGCCAGGTGTCGGGGTGACGGAAAGATTGCAGGTTCAGTGCCGGCTGAGAAATATGGGCAATGGTCGTTTGTAGCGCGAAATGAGGTGTTGGTCGCTGGTGAAATTTAGATTTGTGTTGTGTTCATGGACGCAGTTTATTGTGTGTCGTGTGAAGTCCTCAGGGGATTTGGAAAGATCTGCTTCCTGGGTTCCTGTAATAATAGCATTATGTGTAATAATACTGATCATTTATACAACTTACAACTTTTAAACTAATTCGGAAGCAGCCGATGAGTACATAGCATGGTCTGTATTTAGAAGAAAAGTCCAGCCATGATGACGATGGTGATGATGATGATACGAGTTTCCACCACTGTAGAATTATGCAGCATCATAAAAAAAAGATAGCCAACTTTTTCGGCTGATAAATATAGCAGCGTTGCGTTACTTTTTCCTCAACAGCCTACAAAATATTTCTAAAATGTCGGTGTAGATCATAATCTATCTGACATCGTGACTCCTTGTCGGCTATCTGTTTTTTATAATCATCTGTCAGATTGTGATTAAACAAAACCGCAGGTCGATGTCAAGCTACAGTTAGATCATCATTAAAACAAAACTAAAATAGCGGTTAACTAATAGAAATTAATTTAGTTTTTTAACTGTTTTGCTATGGGAAGTTTGTTGGTAGGTCAATAATGATTACTAAGTAGATTTTCGCTTTGGAACTATATTGTTATTAGGGAAAATTTATACAGATACTTCGTTATTTACAAAAAAAGTGAAAGTAGGTAATATTTCTGAACGAAAGTCAAATATACCTACTTACTTAATCTTCACTGAAATATTCCTTTTAGTCTATTAGGGCAAGAAACTCTGGAGACTTATTTTTCAATCTCGAAAATACTATTTCATTAACATCTTCATGGTATGTGTTCAACCTTTAATGTACTCGTATATGCTATGAGATCACTTCGGAATGGGAATGACACACACAAATTCTGATAATATAATCTCAGACTTCCATAGAACCGGAACTGTGCGGAAATAGTTACTGAGCCTTATGTTTGAATTCGAATTAATTATAATTATATTACAAGATTATGACTAAGAATCGAATAAAAGACTCCGACCACACACCAGAAAACAAAAGTTAATTAAAAAATATTATCATGAATCATCATTATTCATCATCAAAATATTTTAGTATTTATAAACTAATTGGTGACCTCAGATTTCAAACCATAGTTTTAACAAAAAGCCTTACCAGTTTCAAATAATATTTTATTTTAAGTTTTACTCAGCTGAAAGATAAAACTAGGTCTTCTAGGTACACATATAAATACTATAATGATG
This sequence comes from Plutella xylostella, assembly GCF_932276165.1. Taxonomy (NCBI): domain Eukaryota; kingdom Metazoa; phylum Arthropoda; class Insecta; order Lepidoptera; family Plutellidae; genus Plutella; species Plutella xylostella. The sequence goes on along the minus strand of NC_063987.1, from coordinate 9,719,782 downwards.
TCACCATGTCCTTGCACCAAATACCACAGCCTGGTGTGAGGCAATAGTGAAGTAACTACAAACAAAAGACGTCCTTCCTATGGCATATAAACTAATTAAGGTTAGTTTATCATGCTCGAAATATATAAATAAATCTTAATAGTTTAGTTTTTCGTATCGTCAAGGATATAGAGTTTATATAGTCGCAGCAAAGAGTCGGTTTCAATACTATAAACATTATGTATAATATTGAGGGTGTGCTATTGTGTTGATCCATCACAATGTTTTGTCATATATATAAACGTTTTCTACCTCATATCATGTATGTACCATATTGTTTATTTGTATATTTATCGTGAAAGTGAACTAACTAGATAGCCGACTAACTTCTGCCCCCCGGGATTCGAACTCCGACCAACACTGCAGCTGCACCGCTATCCCAGCAAGGCGGTTGTTTATCGCAAATTTAACTTAATTCTACATTTTGCGTAGTTTTATGTTAGCAATAATCGGGAAGAAATACAATATTTGTTTCGTTCACAATAGGTTTTATTGTATGCCCTAAATTGGCCTTAATTCCATTTCCAAATTTGGAACAACATTTTTATTGATTTTCTCTTCAGTGGTGTGGATACACGGATATTACGTAGACACTGGAGGTCCTCATGAAAAATATCTCGTTTTATAAGCATTAAGATTTTCATCCCTTTTCCCTCAAAATCTTCGCATTTATTATTATGAAAGACGTCGGGATATGAATAAAACGTCACTCAAGTGGAATGCTGTGAATTTTTTTTTTTTTTTATTCATGGCCTACGGAGCCTGCCAGATGGGGTGAAAAAAGAGCAATTTCTTTCTGTTGTAAGCCCTCCGCCTCACCCATGCATGATTATTGATCGTGAGCATGTGTGTATCTACCTATAGATAGACAAAAGATCGATGAGTTTCTGTACATGTTGCAAAGTACCTACCTACATGACGTTAGAGGATGCTTCTGGAAATTCCTAGATTTTGGTCAGAGGTTTTGTCCTGTTAAAAAACTATTGAGTACTGCACTTATAGATAACGTGGGGTATTCTTATAGTGGGGTATTTTATATTATTAATCTTACCACATCATCCTAACTAATATTATAAATGCGAAAGTAACTGTGTCTGTCTGTCTGTCTGTCTGTCTGTCTGTCTGTCTGTCTGTCTGTTACTCTTTCACGCTAAAACTACTGAACGGATTTGAATGAAATTTGGTATACATATGGTATAGACCCTGGGAAAGAACATAGGCTACTTTTTATCCCGGAATTCCCACGGGAAAACTTTTTAAGGCGAAGCGAAGCTCGCGGGAACAGCTAGTTAATTATAAGATTCACATTATAATAGAAAAATATACAGAAAATAATCATCCGCACCAAGCAAATTGATGGCAAACTCGACATAAACCGCAGTCAGAGACTGCGCCATTAAAGACGAATGTCCAATAAAAAGCTCATGCGCTGTTTACGATTTTTAAAAGCTCAAGAAGCAATCTTACTGAGTGGTCTAATCCATGAGATAGAAGGCTACCGGGAGGAATTTTATAAGTGGGCGAGCTGCGAGCCGAACGTTTATTTCATCATTGATCGGTCTTTTTAAATTATCTTGAACAATATATATACCTACCTAGTGTAAAATATACACAATGATAGGATCTCAAATTTTATATTTTTCATTAAAATACTAAAATCATTACCCCGTATATATTCAAACACATAACCATAATTGTTTACCGTAGTTAGTTGGTTTTGTTTGTTTTTCGCATAAAGCAAAGGTTTTTTGTAACTTAGGCCATACGTCAAAGAGGCCGTTAAGTGCGTAGTTTACGGACCATTATTGTGACCCGCTTCCATTGTCTCACTGTACACCGACACATGCGCCTTTATGGCCCTGTAATAAGGGCTATTATTTATTAGTTTACAATAGCATTAGGTGTTGCGTAAATCTTTGACGATAAACTTATTGCCACCTTTAGGACTTTGCAAGAAGGTAATATTTTTGAACTGGCCTTTTCGTAAATTTTTCTAGCAGCTAGAAACTGTATTCAGTATCTATAGATTGGTCCATTAGGTATGTTTCGTTTTATTTTATAACAGTAGATATCTCTGACGTAGGTAATTATTAATCTGTTTTTTTTATTTGTTTCAGGTAAGTCCTCCGTACATAACGGCTGCGTTGGTAAATCATGAATTAGGTATATTCATAGCTACATAATATAGAACCAGTCCCATAAAACTGAAAAGAATCAAGCTTACTTAAAACAATTTTGGTCGGTTATGAATAAATTATGATTTATGATTATAAATGGTACTTTTATGGCAATGCTGTTGGTAATTTAGGTTGATATTAAAATATGTGCGCGAATATGTCTGGACAATTGCCATAAGAAGGATACGGAAACATACAATTAATGCACCAATCAGAGGCCGGCATTCTCAGATGTACGAATTTTGATCCCGTTAGGTTGGCAACAAAAAACTCCCGGTCTTATATGGCGTGTGTGAATCTTGAATCTTGACTTAAGTACAGGAAATTTCTTTAAATGTGCCCTTTTGGGCATTTCACCGACGAATCATTCGGCAGTGGATTGAAGTTAAGTAGATAGGTTTTTAAATTCAGATTTTAATTGGGATTTGGTATGACAAAAGTTTCAAGATAAAAGTCAATGATAAAAATAAAACTACTGGTATGTTTAGTAAAGATTTAAAAAACAAACAAGTCTTAATGAAATGAAAATTTGTTATGATAATTATCAGTTTTATTTCACCGTAGTACTTAAAACTTATGAAAATTATTTAAAAAGAAACACACATAGTACCTACACTACAATAATATGCAATAGCACCTCATGATTATGAATCAACGTATTTAGCGAAACTGTTTCGTATTATCTTCCCAAATAGCCGGAGGACACTTATTCGTGTAATTATCGGTATTAAACATTTTGCTACCAACTTGAAATAACTTACGAGTTAATTGATCGCGGAATGAGACATTTTGAATCTTATCACCGTACAGAAGGGCTTAAATCCGATTGTGAGTAAGCATGGTTTATGGGTTCAATCCGTATTTTATGGGACTTTAATGGAACTTACCAACTCGTCGTTTCGGTGGCAGTTTTGTTTTGTACATGCATGCATTACCTAAAGCATATATGGAACAGTCATACCTTTGACTGTAAAACCTTTACAATAATAATTTCATGATTTTCATTGCAGTTTATTGAATGTTACTTCATTAATGACTACAGCTTTACATAGATTTGGATCAATTCGTTATTTACAAATATTAAAAATAAAAATGCTTTTATTTTATAATTTAGGTTGAAACCATGTTGGTAAAATTCCAGCTAAAATCCTTAGCGAGTTTTTTTTGTTGAGCTTTTATAAAAGGGAATACTTTTAAACCATCGACACTGATAGATGATGGCCAACAGCAAACACAGCGGCGCTCTACACTAGAGCGGATTTAGTGACGAAAAGTGCGATGGAAGAGATCAGTTACAAACTATTAGGGCATGATATTATACAGAATAATATACAGTCAGTAAAAGAGATAGCTTTGTACAAATATCTGCATTTAAATAAATATAATAATAAATGAATATCTGCCCCGGCCGGGAATGGGACCCGGGACCTTCGGCATAGCAGTGAGGGTCACTAACCATGAAACCATTCGGAATTTATCTATGCGTTATAAAATTGAAAACCTTTTTTGAAAGCTTTACGTTACGGCTTTGTCAGTTTCCCTGATCTAGTTACTCCGTGTGGGGAAAGCACTTAAAAGCTCATTTAATTAGATTATCTCAGCTCAGACCTCTGCTCTTTTTCGCCCATTATTCCGTCTGGTGTGACGAGTCCTTTATACTCCATTAACCGAACTTTCCCGGCATCGAATCTTGTCCTCGACAAACCTAAGATGTACCCTTGCCCCATCAAAAGTATCTGAGACCCATTAAGAAAGCATTATATGCAAATGGAAGGGGCTTTTGTCAGCCAAATTAGATTCGTCGGGGAAGGGAGAGCATTCGGAAACCAGCAGATAGCCGCCACTGATTAGTATGTATTTATGTTAATGAATCAATTTGTCAGCGGCTGCTTATTTTCAATACTAATTGCCGGTCGATTAAACGCCCACAGCGAATTTGATTTCGGCGGTTTGTTTCGTTGTTTTTTCCCTCGTTTTGTCTTTGTATTTAAATGTAGATAGAAGTTGGTTTATAGTCTGTGGGCCGCGGGAATCGCTTGATGTGTCAATTTGTGCCTCACTTGATACTTCTCACTACGAGGTTCGATTGTTGCTTTGGCGCCTCGCCATGTCCTACAATTTGTCGTGAAGTTATTGTGTCTACTGTTCAATTAACGTTCACGTAAGTATTCCGTGGCTGTAGGTAAGTTGCGAATATGAAATTTAAAATATCTGAATAATTCTTAGATAGATAGTTTACACAATAGCCTGATATACTCACTATAAATCCTTTACATCTGGAAAATCTTTCAAAGCTGGAAAATTCTAAAACTGGAAAGTAAAATCTAAAAATCCTATAAAATTTCATCACCCCGTCTAAAATTCAGCGTTGCTGAACTATACAAATTTAAATAAAGAATGTAATAAAACTAATAAAAATAACAACCGAAGAACCACCTTGACCTAAAAAACGTTTTCGTCACAAAAAGGCAACATCTGGTCAAACAAAGACTCGTGTGAGGACCACCTGATTAACCCCCCCCCCCTTCAATGGTCGAGGATTCATGTAAAACGACACTCGAACCGAGAGGATTACTCCATATGGAGGATCTATCGATATCGATAGTTTTTTGTCCGAATACTTTCAGCAAGTACTTAATTCCACTAATAACTTAATGTATTGGTATCCAATAGAAAGGCAGAAAACTCCTCTAAAGGGTTTAAAAAATGGAAATTTATGGAATTATTAACTTGATCTATCTACTAGCATTTTTAGCGAAGAAACAGAAGATAATTTATTTACTATCAGCAAAAATAATTTCCACTAATAGGTTAGTGAATTGAATTTAAGTTTTCAAAAAGTGTAATCGATAGATTTTCATTGTCAAATACCCACCACTATAGAAGTGCCAGGCTGTTGGTGCTGCTCGTACAATATTTGAGTTGGCGGCGCGGCCTGCACAAACACTACGGCTATACGGGAACCCCCTCTTACAGTTTTAGAGAGGGGCGAAGTGGCTCATGAGTTTAGACAGCATTTATTACCTTAAATATTTTGGGTTTTTGAAAGGAGCCATCGGTATCTTATAGGTGTTAACCTGAAAATGTGTAAGTTTGGATGGATGACGTTTGTTAGTCTTACACGGGAAAACGGCTGGAGCAATGTTAATGAAAATTTGTACTTAGGAAGCCTGAATTAACACATAACTAATATGATTTTTATCCCGGAATTTTTACTGTTTCTTTTTAAAAGCTCGCTACCAACAGCTAATCTAAGAATAATAACTGCCTAGCGCTTATTTCCTTTTGTTTGTCTCACAGACACAAGTTCTCTGCCGCCACAGATCAAACTTGGCGCCTGGTCTGTGTGTGTTGTGTCCACTCCACACTCTCGCTATTGCCCCCGACTCTTCGTGGCCAATGTTACAGGTAGTCGGGATATTTTATTTATCTTGACTGGGAAGTGTTAGTTTACTTTGGTTGGCGTAAGAATATAAATCTTGTAGAGTTCTTTTTTATGAAAACTTTTATTGATTATCAGAGTAGTTAGCTTAGTTAGGTACTTATGTGTGAATTAACATTTACTAGGTATCTAAGTAATATATAGATTTAAAAGCTGAGTAAGTATCTTTAAAATACAGAAAAACTAATTGAAGCGTGTAGTTATAACCCCTAGGATATTATTATTCAATACCAATCTCCGCATACACAAGCTCCGTACAATATTCCTATTCAATAGTTGTGTGGTGGCGGCGCGGGAACGCGGAAGAAGCTTGCTTGACCCGACACTAGGCATGGGTATAATCATTTAACGACAAGAACTTATATTGGAGTTAAAACCCCCGACTATCGAAAATGACGTCAAATGATCCTATAGTATAGTTTTGAACGGAATGCACTAACCACGGCTCTAATCTCGTTGCAATAACGTGAAAATGTGTGTTCGTTCATTCGTCGATTTAGTGACTCTTGACACTCTGTGGACCATCGACTAGTCGAATGGGCGATTTCTAAAAAATTATAAGATTCTTCTCCTACTTTTCAACAGTCTGTTTTGTGGTTTCAGTATTTATAAGCTGTGTCCATATACACAATAACTGACCCATGTCCTCCAGTGGCTACTATCCGCCGCCTCCGACGGAGCATCACTACGTCGTATGCGCGCGCGCCCGTGCGGCGATACCGTCTCGTGCTGCACCTAATTGTACGCTCCTTTATGCGCGTTGAGAGATTTCATTCATGATTACACGGCGCTGTGCGCGCTCTATTGATGGCTCTAACTGGAATATTTTGGGCAATTGAATGATTGTTTGTGTTGTGTTAGTATTATCACTTATATTTATTTATTACCTAATAGCTTCTGTGTTTATACAGCAATATATTAATAGGAGTCAATATGATCGGTGTTGTTTTCAGGGTTCTTTGAAGTGTTATTACAACACCACTGGCACTGGTATTTCACTCTATTTTTAAGCCAAAATTAAACCAGAGACAATGGTCTTTGTCTAGTTAAAAATATACAGTTACTGCCGCGATGTCCATATTGAGGTGCGAATTAGGTCGGTGTTACATTACAGTACGTCCAGTGCTTTCACTGAAGTTTGCCCTTTGCTTTGTTGTCTTTGTAGCCGAGAGTTTAGTGGGATCCTACACATTAGTTTTAATTTTCATTGAATCTTATTGGATATGTTTCATGAAAAGAGGGTAGTTATTCAACTTATTTTTAATGAAAAGTGTTTTTTATTTTATTTGCAAAGGGACTTCATTGAAAAGCAAAATCGTCTCATTTGTTATCATTGTCACGCTTCGAACTTCTAACTATATGGAACTTGTTATCACAACCACTTTCCCACAGTTCAGTAAGTGTATGCCCCATAGCGAATTAAGGACCCTATATCGGCTTCTATTACCAACAACAAAGATATTTGAAACCGAACTAGATGGAGTGTCAGTATAAAGGAAAAGTCTCGACAAATAACGCCCACTTCTACCACTACGCTCGCATTGTAACTATTTGTGACTTATTTCGGTTAGAAGATTTGTGACTTTATTCATTGGTACAATGCTTCTCATTAGGTTGGACTAAAAACGGTTTGACATTTAACAAAATGCGGTCAGTTTCACCAGACTACGGCGAAGTGAAAAGGAGGGTTATGATTGGCTTTGTTTTTGTATGTCATCTTGTTCGTATATTGTTAATCTAAGACCAACACGGCAGTGGCCCTATTGCCGACGCTGGCCCTATTACTAACTGACACAGATAGTCGGTGTAAGTGCGCACTCGCGGCTCGCCACAACGTGAAATATGAGACTGCCTGCTCATATCCTTAGTGGACTATCGACTTTTCTATTTATGGTCTCCGCTCTCTATTTTGGAATTGAAGGCTTTCCCGTTTTGGACTGAATGGATGGGCTTCGTTGTTTTTTATGTGAATCTTAAATGAAGGGTTAGCATAATATGGTTGTTAGTTAGTTTTTTGGATGATTCGCATCAGTAAGGAAGACTTTTAAATATGCAAGTTGTCTTTTATTCCAAATATTTTAGTGGAACAAAAGTTATTATTAGATTTATTTCTTTAACTTTCTGTACCCCTTTTTATATCGCCATAGTACCTATCGTATGAGTTACATATATATATATATATATATATATATATATATATGTATATAACAGTTAACAAGCATGGGTAAAGATTAGGTAGAGTTTGTTATATATATATATATATAATATATATATATATATATATATATATATATATATATATATATATATATAACAAACTCTACCTAATCTTTACCCATGCTTGTTAACTGTGCGTTTCATTAACAGTATTCCAATTGAAAATGTTGGAATCCAATTGATATAATGATAAATACTAGGCACCTAGACAGTTCTTATAAGAATCCCAATATTTGGGTGGTAGGCAGAGATGCGTTGTTACAATCGGTAATTTTGCTACTGTTATTGTTTTATTTATCCTCTTCGGGTAAAAAAGTTAGTCTCTGTTTTGATAAATGGTACCTAATAACATGAGAATTATTCTCGTAATACCTACAACGCTCACTTTGTGATAGATGTAAGTTTAGCGAAAGTTCACAGATAGTTGGATAGTTAGAGATGAATAATTTATTCGATATCTATCTTACTCAATTCTGCGGACTACCTCGTTGTATACAGTCTGCTAAATTAGTCGCTAAACATTTTTGTACCTTATGAAATCACATAGTCAATGATTCAATTAATTAAAATGCGGTTTAATTGTTTTAAGATACAATCAATAAATGTATTGTACATTATAAATAAAAAAAAATTATAAAATAGCGTATACTTAAAACTACTAAACAAAGTGTTAGTAAATTACTTTTATTACGAGGCATTTACGCAACCTGAAACAAAAAAACGGTATAGGTATACCTATTAATAGGTTACAATTGTTTTAATTACAAATTAATATTCAAATGTAGCTTGAAATCCAGAGAATCTAAACCTTTTCAATAACGGGAAGTAAGAAAGGTCAATGACACGAATAATGAATTGTATAAACAGAAACCAAAAGTAAAATATTATGTTTAAGTTTGTTGTTGCTTACTGACCACCCACAAGCCGTAGAGAAATAGTGAGAAATGTAGCTAAATATACAAAGCCAATAAGATTTATTCGTATGTTTGTTTGTTTGTTTACACAGTATAGAAATAGGAAGGTGGAAGTATTAAAGTTATGGTTTAATTCGAAGCTATCAAAATGAAAACGGAAGTCATAAAACTAACCAATCCGTGTATGGTTGGTAATCTCTGGAATTCCAAATTTGAAATGACCCAAAATTGGAATTTTTCGTCGAATGAAGTTCTAAATTTGAATTGTTGAATACTCGTAACGTACACGTGTTGTGAGTAATTGGAACATTTGAATATAAAGTAAGGTTATTCTTTTCGATGCATCCGTATAATGGCCTCAGACAGGCAAACAGCAACATAAATTTTATACAACCCCTATTTTCGATCAAGGTTAAATATCCCGGTAAGGTAGCATTCCCTTAATCCGTCCAGGCCATAGTTCAACATACGTGAATGCGGATTTATGGTGTGGAAACCATAACAATTAGTCAACATGTCAGCCGCTGACGCCGTGATGTACGCCGGCAGGGAGGACCGCTGAGGATGTCGGCATGCTGAGGAAATCCTCTAGTCTGAATGTCACTACGAGCTAGTTTTGGGTTCCGTAGTCAAATATGTAACTAAAATGCAAAACTTTACGGATGACAGACTTGTTTTTGCATTAATAAGAAGTTTCTGACGAATAACCGACCTGACGATACGATCAATCAAAACAAAAACACCATTATGAAAGTATTTCCTACACAAAGTTAAAAGTAAATATGTAGTTCTAGCACGAGGCGCAAGTCGCGCTCGTCAAGACGTGATAAAAGTTTTGCGTCTAAGTTCACTCTCGAGAGCTTTTGTAATATCTTGACGTGCGCGTCTTGCGCCTCGTGCTAGGCCTGCTGATCTAGCTTCCTTCTGTGGTACCTACTTACCGTATCAGAGATTAGATTCCGGATCCGTCATCACACGGTCTAAAAATCCCTTTTTCCTGTGTGAAGCGGTCATGGACCTATTGAGGTTATAGATTATAGAAAATACAGTGGGAAACCCTAACTACAGGGCCTAAATATGTTTATACCAGGCTTAATTTATACCAGGCTTAATTAACGAGGTACATGGTTTTATTAATCGGAATTAAATTGCATGTTCATTTTTTTAGCTCGGTATTTTTCTATAAAATACTGAATATATGAAAAAATCTTGCGGCACGGCATTATAACCAATAATAGTTGAATACTGAACTGGGACACCTCCCAAGGGCTATTTGTCCTCAACATTTGCCGTTTATCCCACCACTTTTACAATAAACTCTTAGATGTGTGTGTTTGTGTAGTGTGTACATCACTGTATTTCCCCGACTCTGTGTAATCTGACCATGTCCGAATATGGCACCAGAATCCGTGGTACTGCAACCAGCTAACGGTCAGGGGACATGTCGGTATGTGGACCGGCCACCTTGTGAGGGCCGACTTTCCTTTATTATTTCATATCCAAACATCTAGTGTGAGTGGTAGTTGTTAGAATTTTAGCCATCGAAATTGGTATAGTGTTTGAATGTAACAGTTTTAAGAGAGTAAAGGCCCAAACGCCCAAAGCTTTTTAGAAACAGACGGAATACACTCGAAAAACTAAAATCAATATCAAATAGAACTGTATCTCGAAAACCTACACCAAAACAAAATTAACAAAACCCCTCAATCGAATCCCGACTTTATCCCGCGTCTATTAAAACGGAAATTCGGCCGGCGCGGCGCGGCCCGTTCCGTTGTACGCAGAGTCGCTATGCAGATTTCATATTCAATTTCCGATAACAGAATTTATTGTTTGGTTGATGCGGGCCTACGTTCCAATTTTGATTTGTTGTGCGCGGGCCGTCGGCCGATGATGGCGGCTAATTTATCGGCGCGGATTTTCGAATTTGGAAACGAAAAACTTCATTTGTGTTCGGAAATCTCGTTAATTTATCGCACGAGTCTCGAACCGGCTCGGGACGGGCTTCGGTTTCCGAACGAAAGATCGAGATGATTTACCGCGTTTTTCACTTACGTATGCTCATGTTCGGGCTCTGTAAAACCTATCCGCTACACTCGTAAATTTCACAGACCATTGATTTATTTTCTCATTCGCGTTCGCCCGGGAATATTATTAATCTGTATTGTGTTCAGAAACTCATATTGCTTACTTTCATTCTGACACGTTCCACCTTTAACTCGATGCAGAATATAACCGCATTACGATTGGTTTTTATGGTCAATGTTATTGTACTATTCTGTAGGTTAGGTATAGTTAATGTTATTGTGTCGTAAACTAACAACAATACACGCAGCATACCAAGACGCCCGCAAGTTTTGTGATTACGTCACAAAATGTCACGAAGTGTCACACGTCACGAACTGTCACACAGTTGTGACGGAGATCGGGGCCCACCCCAGTCTCTGTGACAACTGCCGCGCCGCCGGGTGACTAATGTGTTCTTACCTTAAAGTTGTTCAAGTATTTTGCGTACTTCATGTGTTTGCTTTGCGTATTAAAGCAAGTTAGTTGAGAGTACATATTTAAGCGTTTCTTAAAGAATAACAGAATTATAAAGTAGATCAGCAAAGATTTAAGCCACCTATGCAAACACCGTAAAAAACTCGATAAGCCCGTCAGTGCACAACAACACACGTGTCACAGAACATGGGCGTATGTAGAACGCCCCCTTAGATTAACACAATACCTATACAAACAAGATGGCATGTCACATACAAAATTAAAATAAAAAACTGTCCGCATTTTACTTACTATACAACCGCTTTAAGTTCAACAAACCTAATGACAACCATCGTACCAATGAATAAAGTCACAAATATTGTAACCGAACTAATTCAAAATAAGAGCTCTATCTTGAAAGTAGGGTGTTATTTGTCGAGACGTTTCTTTTGCACTGACACTCCATCTAGTTCAAATATTGTTAATCTAAGGACGCGGGTGACGGGCGCGCGCACTGACGGGTTAGCTCGTCGTTTGATTTATGAACTCGTCTCGCTTGTCAATCAGCGACCAATAGGAGCGCTCGAGCGAGGGGTGCGGGCGCTGATTGGTTGGTGTCAAATGATTGGTAGTTGGTTGGTTTATTATTGTCTTGTGCTTCGTCACAGAATAATAACTAGTACTTACCTGGCTTCGTTTATGTGTGGCTTAAAATATTTATGTAGTATTTATTAAAAGTTAAGTGAAGCAAGTTACTGATTTATTTTTTTCTAAACCGTCACAGAAGAAAAATTGAAAATCAACGATCAGGTATTATGTTCTCTTGATGAAAGTTCACATCGTTTACAAATTATCACCATCAACTTGAAGGTTCAAAGCAATGAACCCTCCACGATTAATCTACAATATGAGGGTTCTAATGAACTCCCCGCGGACCCCTACTGCAGCAGCTGCTGAACTAATTCAAACGGATATTTATTATTTCAACTTAAACTCGATTCCATTTTCAATTTCTCAATGGAAAGTACACTGGGTCACGGAAATAATGGCTTTCTTCTAATTGAACATTCAAGTAATGGAAAAAAACTACTAATAGATTATTCCAGTTTTAATTTTAATGCGTAGTAAATAAACTAAACTAATTAATAAATATAAAGTCATCATTATCATATCAGCCGTACCTAAGCGTCCAGTGAGGGATATAGGTCTCTCCTAAAGAGCTCTAATACACTCTGCCATTGGCCTTCCTCAGTCAATCACTACCGGTAACTTGAAAGAAAGAAAACTCATTTATTTATTACTTGATACTTTTACCTGCTACGTAGGTATAAAGTAACTCATCAAAAAATATCCCAATTTTCGGGTTCCCGGGATTGCAATCAGGAAAATTAGCGCCGCGGCAATCTGCTAAATGAGGCGTGGGACGCCGCCGGGCGCGGGGCGTCCCACGGGACTGTCCGAGGCGGTTACCGGAGAGTTAGGAAGCAAGATGTCTTTCCTCAGAACGTGGGTAAATGAGCGAGGCCATTAGAGTGTGCTCTGGGAAAGAAAAAAGTGGCCAAACGCTCCTGCCTGTCACGACCTCAAAACGGATGAATTTTAAACTAACACAAAACCACCACAGAACACCTAGATTTTAATAAATATGATCTAACGAACGTTAAAATCCCCGATATTGAACACTAAAAGCCGCATAAATTGTGAATGGCTAAGCCGTTTTCATAAAATATGGCTAAGAACACTTGAGGTAACATGAGGTTTGGTAGCTAGCTACGCAACCCCAGAGAGATACACACACAGACACGTTTAACTTATAGCACCCCTCTTTTCCTGTCGGGGATTAATAAATACAAGAATTGAATGACGCCGCTGCCCTGCTCGCCGCTCGCAGCATCAGCTGTGTTAAGGTTTTATTACTGCGAAGTTGTTATTGAGTTTCCGCCTGACACCCGCCATCTTGGTATTGGAGGCTGACAGTAGCAGGCTCTAGCACTGCTTTTATCAAATACATAAAGTATGGAGGGGATTTTATTGTAGTTTTTATTACAAGTATATAGTTATTTTTTAAGAATAATAAGGCTGTAATACATTGAAAGTCTGACAACCTCTTATCCTATAAGGGTAACAACATCTAAAGATTTATTTGTAATTTCTGACACTGAAAAGTGGCGTCTAACTCTTCTTCTTGCATTTAGGGCCACCAGATCTCCCATTTTTACCCGTTGCAAAGTCGGCATAGTCGGTCTCTAAGTAATTTCTCCCTTGCTAACTCATCTGAGTAACTAGATTGGTGGATATAACTCATGCTGTACGTCGTCTCGGTGGCGTTTAATAATCCACGCGGAGAATAACTTGGCCGTGATAAGAATTTACGGCGGGCAATATTGTCTACGTTTTTAATCACCGTCAGAGACAGAGAGGTTGCATACGTTTACTGTGTGTCAGTCGTATCGTGAGCAGTTTCGTGACCGCTGACTTATTTTCATATTATACATCATCATTTATAATTGACAAATTGACTTATTTTCATATTATACATCATCATCATTCATAATAGGGCAGTTCTTCTTTTTAACCTACATAAAGGTGTCTCCATCAGTTGTGAATAAAAAATCATGAGTTTTACAAATATTTATTTATTTATTTATATTTCAACGTGCATTGTACTAAAAATACAACGGCTGTGCACGTTTAAATAAATATAAATTTATATTTTTCTATTTAAAATTACGTTACAGAGTGGTACATCCGCGTGACAGAGGTGTATTTCATACGAATCTTGTCTGTCTCCCGCCACTTCATCCTGCGTATATTCCATAATGTTACAAAAAATATATATGACGACATAAAATATAAAAAATTATTTAAACTCCAGAAGATATTACCTATTTAATAAAACAAAATGTATATTTTTAAATTATTTCTGAAATATTTAAAAAAATTGTTGAAAATTTGTCTTTTACTACCTAATGTTTTAGTAGTTACACTCTGTCACGTAGGTTGCCATTTAAAATATTTGTTTGAGCCACTCGTCCTTATTGCCATCGATCAGAGTTTAAGGTCTCCTTTTCTCCTTGGTAAGATTTCCCCTTTGAGATCCAGACACCGCGTATCGGCCACCCGCAAAGTGTGACAGGAGGTGCGTGGTTTTATTCGGCGACAGCTTCGTCACGTAGATAATTGTTAAAATAAAATACAATAAAATTATTATTCTGTTATTTACTCATTGGTCATAACGATTATTTTGCCATCAACATGTGAATAACACACTTTATGTTACTGTTTAAATACTAATCGACTTTGCAACACGTTTTACCCCTCTGTCACACGACAAATCTGTCACATTCTTACCAAATACTTGAACCTGAGGATATTCATCAAAGAAAAATTGAAGAGAAACTACACGTTTTGGCCAAAGTACGAAGCGAAAGGAACGTCCAATACACTTGCGCTGCAGTAATAAAAAGTTTCGTTAGTGAAAAAGGTGATTTCGTGCTATTGTTCTGAAGAACAGACGATGAATTTGGTAGACTGTTTAATAAAGTGGAGAATGATTTATCGCATGTTTGATGATAACATTAAAGTCCTTCCAGCTTCTAAGGTAATTAAAAAAGGAAAAAGTATTTTTTTCAAGTTCTAAGAGCCACTGCTGTATTTTCGAAATATGGCTGATTAAAACTTTAACAAATTAAGTAATTTTTCATTATGTTACTTAAATTTTAGGTTGTCGAAAATATTATTTGTGCAGTTAAACATTATTTTATTTAGTTGGAACAAATTTGTCCTTTAAGTTCCTAAAATACGGATATTTCACTCTCCAGAGGTTACCAAGTATGATTTTATTAGTTATACTAATTATAAAGATATCTCCACTTAATTCTTTGACTAAATTGAAACAATAATGATTTTTATGTAAGTTACTAAATAATTATTATTAAATAAAACTATTTTATTCCAAAACGGTGCCTAATGTTTAATAGAATAACAACTCTGTCACATCGTTTACCACTCTGTAACGATTGGTGTCTCCTGGTAATCAACTTATTTATGGTCGTTTATATGTTATGTTATAAATAGTGCAACTTTGGAAAAATCATATTAAATTTAGTCATTGATGTTAACGTCTATCTGTTAATTTTTTACTGTAATTAGTAGCGAAAAAATATTTATAACAAAAACAAGCTTCATTTTAGCTGAAATTGTGACAGAGTGGTAATAACTACTTAATAAATCCTTTTATAATACTAAAAATCCATTCCTTCATATGTTTTCTAAAATGGTATTTTGTTTATTAATGTATCAAAAAAGTTTCATTTTAATCAACGAAGACTGTTTCGTTAAAAAAAAAAAAAGATTCTGTGACGAAGGTGTAATTTTCTTTGCCTTATCCACGTATTATGTTCTGAAAATCTTGAAAAAATACGTAAACTACGCGGCCAACCACCTTTTTCGATAGAATAGAAATGTAGCTATCATAAAAGTTATAAGAGTTCACCAAAAAGCTATAGTTATTTTTTTCAAATTCGGGATAATTTTTTATGCATTATGTAGGTTAAAAAGAAGAACTGCCCAATAGCAGTCCACTGCTGGACGTAGGCCTCTCCCAAAGCACCCCACTGCGATGCGGTTTTTAGCTTTTCCCACCTTTCGCAAATCTAGCCGGAGGGCGTCCCACACTACGTTTGCCTAGTCGCGGCCTCCACTCTATCATATTATACATCAGTGTCAGAAATTACAAAGGACAATAAAATGGCTGCTCTTATTTTTTTGGTGTTTGCACTTGTTTCTATTGCAAAGTATGTGGTGTGGGACTCTAGGAGAGTAAATTTTAATACTCTTGATAGGATTATAATTGATTTTAACATTCAACACCTACAACTATATTTACATACATATAATGATGTAGGTATTAGGAATATTATTTTAGGTACAGTCCGTTTACTTCCTTGAACTACATATACAACTTTTGTGATTTCATGAAAAATACTGAATAGTTTATTCTTTTTTGTTACAGGTATGTTTCGAAAGTACCTACAGCGGCACTAAGCTAGAGGGTAAATACATAATTGTTTACTAATGAGTAAAGTAATTGTATAAGTACTTACATTTTTGTAAGACAACGAAAAACTCGTAGGTATTAGGGTATAAAGTATGTTAGGTGTTAGGAAAAAATATATATTTCATAACATACACACACAAAAAAACACGCACTCACGCCTTGTACTAATGTACTCCCTTGCGGGGTAGGCAGAGGTGCATTGCTGCACCCACTTTTCGCCAGAGTGTTATGTTAGTCCCAATGTAATAGGGGGCGGGCCTATTGCCATTTTACGGGCACATCCAAGACCCGAGAACAAATATCTGTGTTTAAACAAATATCTGCCCCAGCCGGGAATCGAACCCGGGACCATCGGCTCAGTAGTCAGGGTCACTAACCACTACGCCATTCGGTCGTCATAACATAATCCTATAAATACCCCCTTTCCAATGGGTATAATAACTATTATGGTTTACCTAATTATATTGTAACTTAACCCGTATTCCCTGACATATTATACCGAACTGAGTATGAAAATATGTCGAATGCCGACTCACGTCGACGAAGCCTGATGAATTCGTGCCTCCGTGAAATAACGATCAACCACAGTGCTTGAACTATTCCCGCGTACAAGCTAAGTAACTAACTATACCTACCTAATGTCTCAGTAAATAAATAGTAATACGTATAAAACTTTATTATGTATCACAGTATTCAATACTATATACAAGTCTTACTGTAAATTACTTTAAACAAAAAAAACACATTTCTATCAAATCTACAAAAACCGTTAGTTTAAATAAACACAAAATGGAGTTTAGAACGCGTCCTCAAATTAATATAAATGCAAATATTATTGCACTAAATGGTGAGTCCCCTGAAACATGGTTGATCCTTAATTTTGAACAAACAGTGGAGTCAGGGGCTGCCAACCCGCCGGTAGCGGGCCTCTCGCTGGGGACCCGGGAATGGGCTGAACAAAGGTCAATTATGTGAAACAAGTCAATGAGAACTCTTAAATACATATTATTATCTTGAAATTTTTTTATTTTATTACAAAATCAATTTTGATTAATTTTTTTTGATATGTTTGTGCATTTACATTCTTTATTGAAGTTTTCGCACATAAACTACATTGTTAGTGCAAAAAAATTGATAAGTATTTAAAATCTAAATTTAACACTACTTTAAAAAATATAGGATATGCGAATAAGTAATGTAGACTCTCAAATAAGTTTTAATAAACAAAATAATCCGTGCATATCACCCAGTGACTTGTATAGTAACGAAATAACACGGAGCATTTCAGTATTTCAACACACAAATAAAATTAATTGCTGCAGCCCGCAAACGTTTTAAAATGAGCGCTGCCAGATATGAATAGGGTCAAATTAGGCCGCGGGCCGCATAATTTACATTTAAGAGCCCCTGACTTGGCATTGCATATTTACTTTACTTGTTACATCCCTCTAAGTATATTAACTTTGCATATTAAAATATTTACTTTCATATTTAACTTGGGTTATTATCGTTAATAATATTTAGGTTAAAATTAAGCTTGGTTTACCTAACCAAAAAGTATTTAAGTACCTTTAGCTTTAGAACCTCGTCTATAAATTGAGTGATGGGTTGAGGAAAGCTGAGGACAGAGTATTAAAAGAGCTCCTTGGCAGAAATATCTAGTTTGAGAAAAGTGCTTTTCATTTTGTGCTCGTGCTAACTTAAACTTTCTATTTTCAAAATAAGCGTGAGCACGATTTTAAAGTACCCACATTTTCTGAAACCCTAGTTCCTAGTGTCAAATAAACCCCAGAGGATGTTATGAAAAGACTAGAATACAGCTCAGAACGTAAAACTAACTTTTTACTTATTTCTCTCAACTGAAACGGAAGAGAAAAGCTAATAATATAGAAACAAATGCACTTTAATACTCTCCGAGAGACGATAAGAATAACTTGAGAGCTGTAGAAGTTTCAGTTTCCTGTTGACATGTTAATAAAATAGTTTCTTACACATTCATTATACGCAGTAAAAGGATAAACTTTATCCGTGAGCGTTTTATGGTTGAAGTTCCCAGTAGGGAAACTGACTAGGTAGGTAACATTGCTAATAGGGAATATGCATGTATTTTTTTTAAATTCCTATTCAATAGCTTTACTTTGCTTTATTATTATAAAAAATCATCTTAAATAAAGTTAAAAATTTACTACCGACACGACCACTATAAACACCCGTCATGATGGCGCGCTAAGTGTGACGTCACACTTTCGTTTCACGGCGCAGAATAATACGCTCGGCTACGCTCAGTTCTATGGGCATAGATTATTCTGAAATTGACATATACTTACTTATGTTTTACGTCACATCCGCCCTAAGAAAATGCGTGACGTTTCTAAAGTTTGAATTTACCGCAGTTTTTTCCACTTATCAACAATTATTTACTTGCTCAAAAATAAATAATAATCAAAAATATTGATGGAATAATAATTTAGAAATAACAAGATTTATTAAAAATAATATTTGATTTTTATTTGAATTATATGCATATTCCCTATTGCGAGCGACTCGTCGTACTGAACCGATATGACGGTGACACTCACTTGTTTGGATAAGAGGATTGTATAATTTTATTGTTTAAAAGGCAAAATCCAAAAATCTATTTTTATCTATATTTATCGTGATAAAATGTTCATTGATGGTCGGTCTTTATTTGCATATAAATAAACGAGGATTATGGACTCTTCGCAAATGCGGGTTCGGGCTAGGGTTGCCGCATGCACGCAGCCACTTGCCACACTATCTTATATTTATTTTTTATTAGGTTTCACTGTCCAAATTCTTAAAAAAACATAATATCACGAAATTTTCGAAAAAAACTTTACACCGAATAAATTTAGAAATTATTTTCATAACAGATACTTACAAAATTTATCGTGTGACTTATAAATTAGATAGTATTTTTTGGTCCATTCTTTACATTAAAATTTTGCATTTAAACACACACACACACACACGCACTCACGCCTTGTACTAATGTACTTGTACCTTGCGTGGTAGGCAGAGGTGCATTGCTGCACCCACTTTTCGCCAGAGTGTTATGTTAGCATTTAAACTTATTAAAATTAACAAACAACCCTTAGGTATACTTACGTCTTTCATAAAAAATAAATGAACATTTCTATCTGCACGCTAATTTAGGGCTAAAAGCATTGACATAAGGACTACACAAAAACAATGGGGTGATCGGTCCGCGCGAGCACTCATTATACGGGCTGATTACAAACTTCACTCCGGTACAGTCAGATCCATAATTAGTTATACGCTTTTGTACCTTGTCAAACTGACAAACCGCCTATCTATTCAAACAACATTCAAACATTGGCGGTCTGTAAAACCAGGTTTATCGGACATTTAACATAGATAATATGTGTTCCTAGTTTTGTTTAAGCGAACGTTTAAATAAAATTACAGACGAATTGAAAACCTTCTCCTTTATTCGAAGTCACTAAATGACAGTAACAATCTCAAACGATACGACAAATAGGTACCTACTTGACTCAGACTCGTAAAAACCTATTACTTAACGTAGATATAAAACATAACCTTAACCATTTTATAAGTCTCAATGTATTAAACAACATAATACCAATACGGAAAAATCAATACTTACATCGCACGTTATAAAACCTTTGGGGCCAGTTGCACCGCACGCTTAATCCTCCCCACACTTAACTGGAGCTCTCTAAACTTAGTTTAAACCCGCGCAGCTGCGACGGATGCAAATAGACTCGTAAACTGCGAACGCCAGTATTCTGGAATGTGCAGAGATATTGGGATCTTGGAATTGCATTCCGTAACGGGAACATTAATTTAGATAGCTGTCATAATACTGCTAGAAGATATTATTATACACTCACGAGCAATTAAAAAGTTCCAGTGAACGGAAAAGAACAGTTTAAAGACTCCGTGTGCAGCATTGAAGCATACTCAACAGCTCATTAGAATATTACGAACTTGAAACGTAAATATGTATAACTCGTATGATCAAACTCAAAATTTAAGTTTTTCAAATCATTTGGTGTCGATATTTTGTAACTGGAACTTTTTTATTGCTCATAACTCTCGTTAATGTATTTAGGTACCTACTCAGTATTTTTACAAGATAAAAACGAAGAGAACAACTTACCTAGGTCTTGAATATGGCGGCGGTCTGTGTTGCGACAATGAAATAATGCGCTTTTACTTATTGTATTGTGTTCGAAGAGGGAACTAGCAAATGGTAGATTATAGTGTCTTCATAAATGCAGCTTAACTCTTAAATTGTGACTGTATTGCATTATTTAATAGATTCTATTATGTTAATAATGATAAAGTGTTATACACCGTAACTATCTGAAAATAATTGCTTTCAGATTTTTCCGTAAAATAATGTAACTTACAAAGCACACTTTTTTAAAAACAATAACATTTTTTATACTAATAACAACCTTACAAATATTTGCTTCTCAGTCTTGTTCAGTAAAAGAAATTGTAATACACTCAACTAAAGTCAGCAAAAAATAACTTGAGAGTTACCTACTAGGATATCAGTTGAATAATATTATGTATTCGATACATACACAGACGCTCTAATTGACTATACAAATATTTTTTATGTAACCTATAAATTCAAGTATTATTTCTGGACACATATCTATTTTGCTGACAGTACATCATGAACACAATGTATACTCAGACAAGTAAGTACATTTGTGTATTTAGACAAAATCTCTGAAGCGCAAATGTGCATCTCGTCCCAGCATTGTTCGGAAGACGCAGCTGGGAGCGTAGTGAGCGTAGTGAGCGTATTAGCGTATTGTCTCAATGCAATCCGACAGTCGCCGTTTACTCTAGTGTGACTGTCTATTTGACTTCCTTAGCTCGCACTGTTGATATGAGAAGTAGTGGTGGAAGGATTAGCAAATAAAGAAATACCAATAATGTACCGGTCACAATCCCAATGCTTGAATGAGATGTATTTTCCGCATTGAACGAAGTGGGAGGTCTCAATTAGTTAAGGGCTATGAAGTTATTTTTTTCTATAAATTGATTATTTTCTGAAAAATCAACTTTTTCACTGCTCCTGCATGCTTTATTTTTACTTATATAGGTACTGTGCTTATCTGTCACCATGTACTATATCTCGCACGAGCCTGTAACCAGGCAGTTTTCAGCAAAGAAAAAAAGAAAAACACGCACAAACGCCTTGTACTAATGTACTCCTTTGCGGGGTAGGCAGAGGTGCATTGCTGCACCCACTTTTCGCCAGAGTGTTATGTTAGTCCCAATGTAATAGGGGGCAGGCCTATTGCCATTTAACGGGCACATCCAAGACCCGAGAACAAATATCTGTGTTTAAACAAATATTTGCCCCAGCCGGGAATCGAACCCGGGACCATCAGCTCAGTAGTCAGGGTCACTAACCACTACGCCATTCGGTCGTCTCACTAACCACTACGCCATTCGGTCGTCAGCAAAGATTCATTTAAATTTCACAGTTAGCGCCATCTACATTCTATTAACACAAACTTGAATATTCTCTCCGCTAATTCAATGAAAAGGCAGCTGAACCAACCCTATACATAGTACTTTAGGTACTGGCTATACAATTAGGCTTCGTAAGTCTTGTGGCGTAAGAGTGCAATTATAATAGGAAGTTTTGCATTATGATACCTAGGTATGGTCGATCCCGATAAATTTTGGTTCCAAGTTTAGTTAGGAGTCAGTTCCTATGGAGGCTGACTATGACGGTCGATTCAGCAATAGCGGATCCTTCTACGAGTAAACCTCATGGTTGTCCTACTTGTAAACCTTAAAGACCTTACCAAACACATACCGCTGCCAAGATCCTGTCAAACGCCTTGCAAATAAGCCCACTAACACCGTTCTTAACAACCATCCGTTTTAAACAAGTTTAAGTTTTTTGGAGGTTATACGCTAAATGGCTGTCGTCTGGGAAACATTTCTAATTAGATCCAATAGGATCAGAGTGGTTGGATGACGCCGTGATCTGCCGGTTAATGTTCGAGGTACCGTCTTTAGCGGCGTTAAACCGATTTTCGGCTTACAACTTGGCCACATCTTGAATAATGTTTATAGTATGTACCTTCTCAAATGAGTGGCTGTAAGGGTTTTAATCGATTCTGATCTGCCCTGAATCAGTAATTATTATAGTGTCAAATAACGATGTTGCCCTAATAATAAGTCATTGAAGGATTGTTTAATTCTTTAGGGATTTCTTTATAAATTAAATAAGTCTAAAAAAACTCACAGTTATCTGTAGTTTTCCAAGAAGCTATTAAAAAAATATGTCATAAACTCAAATAGGTATCTAAAGTTTGAGGGCAAGTTTTACCAACTCTAGTTAAAGTTAACTGAGCGTCGCGCCGCTCACACCCGCTGTAATTGAAATCGTCAATTTGAGCCGATTATCGTAATACGTACGGCGCGCGCTAAACCCTAAACGACGGTTAACTGCCCATGTGTGATTAATTTTGTGGCCCCAGCACTTCGTACGGCGGTGCAGTTTAAGCGTGGCTTAAATGTTGCCTATAATTATCATACGTATGTACTTATATGTGTCGCAGGCATTTTGTAAGATCTCGCCGTTTACAAACGGCGTCGTCATTTTACAAACGCTCGCTGTTTTGTAATTTGCCGAAGGCATATTGATAACTCGTTCAATCGTTCTGTTTTCGACGTTAATTGCAGTTTTAGGGTGACCATGATAAAACACAGTTTGAACTTTGAACAAATGGAAAAATCGGACTTTATTTCAGAATTTCAAGTAAGACTTTTTACTTTTGTTTTCTAAGCAGGTACTTCATAAGTTTAAATATTTAATAAAAAGATACATTTAAATAAATACGTACTTATTTATACACAACAATAAACCTAGGCATTTCCAGATAAAAACAAACACTGGTGCCCGAATGCACTAAACTTAGGAAAACGCTAAACCCTTTACTAAACAATTTATGAAGCTCTAAATTAATATCCTGCATGTGTCCTCCGTACACCGGGATCTATGGATAACGTAGTAGTTTTTAGGTGCGGGATAACCTCAAAAACTTTGTCGTTTGTCTACGGCCTTTTTACTGCTCCTGCACTATAATAAATGACTTTAAAGTCACAATTATTTGGTGAAAATGCTTCTACACTCGTAATATTTGCACTGTTTTAAGTATTTATTGAGTCACAGAACCACTACTTGATTCCATTTTTGTTGTTGTGATCAAAAGCGCCGCGCGTGGTAAGAACCAGAACTAAATTCTTCAATTTGCCGCGGCATTATGTAAACGGCGTATGGATTGTGAATGAAATGTTGTGGCATACTATAAAATGACACGGCAATATACATTTTGCCTTCGGCATATTACAAAACAGCGAGCGTTTGTAAAATGACGACGCCGTTTGTAAACGGCGAGATCTTACAAAATGCCTGCGACATATGTACCCTTTGGAAATCATGGGAAAAGTAAGTTTGTGTTTCTGTACAAAAATCAATGTAGGTAGGTACTTACCTCATTCTTATCATGGCTTAACTACGAGTATATTGTGACTATATAATACATTAAAACATAAAAGCGATTACATCAATCTTTGCATATTTTCTAAGCTAAGGATTAATAGCAATTTATCTTTTATTATGTCGTATATTGAGTATTATTTGATGATTTTTCAATTCACATTTCCGGACTCTCACAGATAAACCGATGATTGCTACCCAAAATAAGTTGTTAGACAAATGTTCTATTTGTCTACCACTCGTTGCGTCCAATCAAATCCGACCGGGACAATAGACTTACGGCCGGTCACCGGTGTTTCGTCGACCCGGATAATCCGGGACCGACAGGTTAAGCCGCGGCCGGGTCAAAATGTTAACAAACTACGCGAGAGCGGGATTTAGCGGTGGCGGCTCCGGTTTTCGGAATTGCGAAACACTTATTGGCACAAGCATTTATTTTTAAATGTCATCCACAGGAAACTAAATTCAAGAGTAAATAGATAGATCATTCTTTATTGCACACACAGACAGAAATTACCCAGGGAAATGTTCAACATAGACGAGACGGTACAAATGGCGGCCTTATTACTAAGAGTAATTTCTTCCAGACTACCTCGGAGGAGAGAAATTTTATTATACAAGAAGTAGAATTCTACTGAAAGAACTAATATCCTTTACGATTTTATCCTGTAACAACTTAATAAGATCCTAACGGCACTCTAAAACCAGAAAACACCCGTCAAACAATTACCGTTGCAATATCCATACCGGTGCTAACCGATATTATCCGGATCGAGCGGCTGGATCCGGCTAGATCACGCCATTACCGGTTACCGATAACCGATATTGAACTAGCCGGTTAAATAGCAATTACCTCTGTGGTAGCCACGTAGTGATTATATCCTCTTTGGTGCACCGGCGATTGATTTTGAGGGCCTATTGTTACCGAAGTTGATTTAAATTTAAACAGCCTGTAAATTTTTAACCATTGCGACCAAAAAGAGTTGTTATAAAATTATATTGTTTATCTATCTGAAGCGTGTTTATATTCTGCTCCAACCAAGTTGGCACTGAGTTCCTTCCAAAATGAACTCTCAATAAAACACCCCAGAAATAGCTATCCATTTCCTAAGAAAGTATTTGCACCTGTATTCACCGATATATCTCTGTCCAAACCGGCACCGCTGGCGGAACTACACGGGAACACACTCAACCTATTCTCGTATGCGGTTTTATAAAAATCTAGACAAACGACCCGGAGCTAGACTAGCTCTATTCAAATGACCTGAAAGAGGTGTGTCCGAGAGCCATCCGTTGCGGCTGTCGATATCCTCCCGTGGGTTAATGGGGGTGCCTGGGAGGGTACTAGGGAGCTCTCCGAAGATATTATTATTGTTTTAGGTTCCCACATTAAGGGTGTCTTGCACCAAAAATTTAAACGTAGGCATTTATACTTTTATATTTTTTTTATACTAACAATAGATGTCTAAGTCGTGTGATTGTTCTTGTACATGTATTACTAACACTTTGATCCATGTTGGTTGAAAAATAAATAAATTATTATTATATTATTATTATTATTTAAATGTATTGCTGGCTTGTTTTTTACAGTTTAGTGGCAGAAAAATATATAAAATAAATAAAATATATAAATATATAGCAATAGATTTAAATGCTTTTAAATACACTCACGAGCAAAGAAACAGTCCTACTTTCAAATGGTTCCAATTTTTTAAAACTTTTAAACCTACGTTTTTTTTTCTGATGCACCGTTAAATGTACTAAAATATTGCTGACTTAGTTATTTATATCGTTAAGGAGTAATTTGGTGCTTTTCTCACTTAAACTTTTTTACTGCACGTAATTACTAAATATCTTGATAATAATATAACACACAATATTCTAGGTAGGTATATGAATCTCTCTATAACTACGATAGTAATTTGTTAGTTAAAGCACACTCCGCGCTCTGCGGGGCCGCTGTCACCACTACACCCGGATCAATCGCTAATTAATCCCGGGTTTAGTTGGTGGAATCTGTAATGTGACGCGTCGAGTTAGGTGTCAACATGTCGCGACGTCGTCAGATATGTTTACTCATTTGTTATCTTTGATATTAGAGGTCTTGAAGCTAATAGTATTATGTACGTACCAGTTTTCGATATTGAGAAGAAAGTGATAGGTGGTACAAGAGGAGGCATAGAGAAAAAAGTATTTCGGTTGATGGATTGTTTTTGAGTTGAGTCGTAAAAATTACTCTAAATAGGTATTTTTTTACTATAAATAATTATTTTATGTTTTGTTTTTTTTTTAGTACTTACATAATCTACCATCTTTTTCACTACAGTAAATACCTGTAAAGTATTTTTTTTAAGTCTGAGTATTAAGTATGAAATCACGTCCAGCGTGACTAAACAGGGATTATTTACGTTCAACTATCAATAACTTGGGCACGACTGCAAGCTGTTTAAGCTCCAGATAACGGGCAGATATCCTCGTAAAATAATAACATGCGAAGATTAAACCGAGATAAAGCACGTGCCCGATTAACTAACGATTAGCTGAACGGTGAAACTGAGAGAAAATATTAAGGTTATAAGTTATTAACGTTTGTATACCTATGTTTGTCTGTTGGTAAATTTACAGAGCTTTTCGCTACAATCACTTTAAGATGCCTCAAACTTAGACATAAAGAACAGGTTTTTTGCTTTAGCTTATTTCTATCATCAGAAAAATACGCAGCCCGATAAAAAATTTTACACGGTTCAATTAGTACATGTTTCAAAATATTTCTGAATACCTATAATCATTTAAGTAGGTCTAAACTCTAAACTAATCTGAAAATAATCATTGGAGAGATAAAGTAGGTACACTTAACTATTTTAACATCTCAACTAGTATCTCAAGAACCGCCTCCGCAGTAAAAAAACGCAAGCTAAACGGCACCGCACGAGCGCAATCACAAATTCGGTGTACATTGCTCGGTAAGTGCCGGACATAACTCGGCGAGCGCACACGCCCCCGGCAATGTATGCGCAGAATACTGAACAGTGCATCACCATGCGTGAGTTTTTTTTGGCAGAAACGTTTATTTTTTTCATGAGATTCAGTGGAAAGAGGAATGTTTACATCATAGAGGACAGTTTAAATCAAATTACTGGCAAAAATATTTCGGTATCAGTATCAATCTACTATTGGCTGTCATATTACATTAAAAATTAAAGGCAGACTATATTCCATTTAAACTGCTTCTAAACTCAGTTTTATTCAGCTCACACACAAACTTAAAACCGGCAACTTATTTCATTTCAAATTTCAGCTTCAATTAACCTTCAAATATATCAACCAACCGGGAAATCCTCGGAGCGCTGAAAATCGCGCTCTGACTGCCACACGCGACAGCCGCCGCCATGTCACGTGACGCGCATACAACCGGGCTCTTTGAGAAACGGCCGGCTCCTTCCGGCAATATGCAGCCGGGTGTTGCACCGCAACTTATTGCCACTAAATTCATTGAATTGCCCTTTCGTTTCAGGAATACCGGCTTTGTCGATGGGAGTGGCACTGTTTGGCGCGCGTGTTTTGTTTGTTGATGAGATTGTCGAGTTAGTAATATGGTTAGTTCAAGTTTCTTGTAGATGGCGATAAAGACAGGAGTATTATGTACAAAGCTTATGGAAGAAACAAACAAAAACATGTATGCAATGCTATATTGCTGTGTTTCTTTCATGTGAGCATCGCATCGGGTTTAGGTATCCCTTTAAACCGAATATCTACGAAGACTAAAATCAACAGTTAGTTTCTGCACTTTTTAACCCTTAAATGTGTTAGCATTTTGCGAAGTGAGCAAAAAGTGGTCGTTTATCTAGTCGAGCTGGCGACTAGCGAGTGCATTAGTTACGCACGAAGGGTTAAAACTGACAGAGGGACTTAGGACCCAGAAAATATGAGCCTTTGTGACGGAGCCTTTAGTGGAGCCGTCGTTAAAATATGAGTAACAAGGTTTCCGACTTATATTTTGGAATAAAATATATAGGTACGTAAAGTGACTCGAAAAATCGTTTTCTGTGGGTAAAGATTTGAGTTTGTACTGTGTGTTGTATTCCGAATTGGGTGACATTGTATCGGATATTTGAGTATAGGTATCAAAATTTGTTTATTATTTCTGTAAATTTTTAAAGCCACATATTTATGAAATGCAGAATTCTTAGATCTAGTTGGGACGAATCTGACATTAAAAGTAAAGACAGACACAAACCCATTTGTATATCCTAGATGGATTAACCGCCAGCCGTTAAATTTTAGGTGTTAAAAAATTTACGCGATGTCATCAAATGCACAAAAACCAACCCCTGCTTAGCTGACAGTCGCAAATCCGAAACCCACAGCTAGATGGCGCCACCATGCATTAGCCCGCTAGCACGGCCTAATCTCTTGGCAAACATTACCGACTTACTTCTACGTCATTAGACCGAAACATGCACGGCTGGTCTAATGTTGGTGGTAGGATATGTAGTTTTTAGCCTGTTAGTTCGTGTTTAATCCTTAAGAAAAGCCTTTAAAGTATGGGTATTTGGAAGCATTTGGCTCAGCCATCTGCGCAAGAGTGGATTGTAATGCCAGGAGCACTCTCTGTTCCATCACTCTCATAACCCAATGGGACGGATTGACCGGATTGGATCGAGAGAGCTAGGCGCAGGACCGACTGCTTTACATGCCCATCCGACAGCATGGATCGTTTCACTGTTTCGGACATCAGGTGATCAACCTTCTATGTCCTATTCAAACTTAGAATCATAAACTTTGGGGTTCGCTTCTACCACTAGACCATGCAACCCTACGGGGTAGGTCCTGAGACACTATAAGCCTAGAACAAAGAATTGTTTTTATAGGGTTGTCAATGCAATTCATTACCTTCTAAAAAAACGTTATCACTAGCGATCCGGGAGCCGGGTGTAGCGGTCAGTGCCCCCGCCCGGATGAGCCGCCTTGGATTAAGAAGTCGCGGCCGAACACGGAACAGTACTTTGTTTCTTGCTGTTTCCGGTAGGGTTGCCACACTTCTGACAGTAGGCATGTTTCCAGTTTGCTCAATTTTAATTTCAGGTCCGCATTGTAAAGAAAATAAAAATATTATGAGACACGTTTTTGTTATTAGTGAAAAAACAAAGTTACTGCAGTGTAAGGCCAGCTAGCGCCGCCAATTGAAAGAAAATTATATTAACTTCCGTTCCGAAAGCGTCTTTCTCGTTACTGCCACGCTTCACGCCCTCTTCAATTTATTAGAATCTACCTCCCAATGCCCAGTACTTATCTAGAATGCAGATGTTAATGTAACAAACGCTAAAAACAGCGGTTTCTGGTTAATATTTTTCATATTTCTTTGGAATACTTATAAAACAATCTTCTAGTAGCTGCTACAATCATTAATAAAATACAAAGCTGTTTGTGACAACCCTGCGTACCATTTGGTTGAGTCCTTCTTGTTAGTCCTAAGTACCGTCATCAATCACTGCCCATGAATTATGTTTAGCTTTCAGTTTACGCAAAAAAATATACTTACCTATGAATAATTGTAAAGGACAGTAGTTACATCAAAATACACTCACCAAAGTTCCAGAGACTTGGCACCAAATTCGGTACTCCACGATGGTAGAAACTAGCAAAATCATCAAAATGCAGCATCAATCCATACCTCATTCATACTCATGTTTGCGTTTTACATTTGTAGGATTTATGAAACTTTATTTTATTATTTATGATACTTTAAGTGGATATTTGAAATAATGTAAGGTTTTGCCTCATCAACTGTAGTTATTATACATATTTATAGCGCAAGATGAAAAGGCCAAAATCTTTTTAGAGTAATATTTTTCGTTTATCTCATAATCTCCTTAGAAAAGATGGTGGTGTATCTTCAGAATAATATCTCTCTTAATTCCTTAATACTGGCATTAAGGGCTAGAACTCCACTCATTGCAACATTTCTTTCGTTATATTTTTGTGAAAGTATTTACGTTTTACTTTGCTGTCGCAATCTTAGGAGAAGCCACCATCTTCCATATTTCTTACAATATGCAAAGGCTGATAAATGTCCAAAATTAATCACAAAATATTAAATAAAGCAGTAAGACTGCCTTTAGATATCAATATGATATCAATTGATAAATTTTAGTTTACCAAGTATGCCAGTTCATTTACAAAGTACTTGAAGACTCAAAATATCTACCAGAATCACCCCCCTTTGATTCTTTGAATACACTAAATACCCTTTTCCAAACACGGCAAGTATACATATGCAGGTATCTTTACTCAACTCAAGTCCTATAACAATATACTCCACTTTCCATGCTTTCACTTTACAAAACATAATAGTGAGCTATCACAACCGGCCCCTCACAACCGTGACCTGTGGACCTCAGATCCAACTATCATTGAGGAATTATTGTATATGATTCATATCTATCGCTATATTTACGATCGCGATCGCTATGACAACCGAAAAATACTTGAAAAGACACACATCTTAGTACGGTTTCACGACCAGCAGTATACCATCCTGATGCGTAATGGTTTAAGATTAGGAAGACAGTTTAGACCTCAGGGGATATGCTTAAAAGGTTCCCTTAAAAAGAGCAGGCACTAACTGTAACACATCCCCCTGTAATCTGCCCCGCATATATCTGATGCCCTACCCGCAACGGGATTCGAACCCGGGACGATCGAACAACAGGGATCTTACATACCTACTCTAAAGTTATCACAATCCTACAAAAGCTAAAATCAAACAATACGGCGCCTCGGCACTTAACCTATTAAGTACACCGAATCGCTAAATCAGAGGGTTCGGTAGCAATTACAGACGGCTTGGATCGTTCCACTATTGAACCCTAATGGCGAGGTTATTGAATTGCAACTATTAAAGTAAGATATTTGCCCCGTTTCTTGTAACTTAAGTGTGGCCTGCAGGTCAATTTAATGATTTGTTTTCGGTACATTATTTATACCTCCGTTGAGTTTCTTACACCTCTGCTGTATAAATATTAAATTATCGATAAATATTTGAGATATACAGATTTACAACGATTGGACCAGTTTCTTAATTGTATTTATTGTATCTATTTAATTTGTTTAGGTATCTAAGCATAAATGAAGTCCTGCTAAACACAATCAGCCAATCATAGCGCTACATTCCATACGTACTCAAGTTTTATTTGTGACGTTTTTAATTTACAGCTGATACCTATTGTATATTCCAAGACAAGGATTCACAAATAATTTTACTAAATCTTTCAAAACAGAGCGCGTGGAGGACCTAGCATTCCACATACTCAACATTTCCACCTATGTCTCAAATTTACTTATTCTATAGTCCCACCAACCATGTTAGGATTCTCGACTCTATCCAGCATGTATCCATAACTAACTTCACAAGAACAGTACCGATAACTTAGCACCTATCGACATAGAACTACGCAGCGATGTCCGAAGTAATACCCCCAAATATATCGATAGTAAGCCTCGACTCGGTCTGTGTAACGCTTATCGACTAATTGATCGCGGCTTGTTCTGAGGGGTCACTTTAGCTTCACAATCGTAGGAACGAAAGCTTCCATGCAAATTGTACGTTTGCTACAACAAGATAGAGTCGTGGTTAGCACGGAAGTGTTTTGATTCTTCGTTTTTCGCAAGCTGGAGTACGCCTGCACCTGCTAGGGGTGGGGTAAGTTATCGATATCGACGGTATTGTTGGACGTCTCGATTATGGCCCGCTATTGTCTTCAGGTAGTCTTGTTAGATATAAGTAGGGCTTTCAAAGATAGGATGCGATCTTGTTTCCGTTTTCATCCTTCCAGTTTGCGAGATAATATTCTGCAACAGTTCACTTCTGTAGTCTTGCGAAATTCTATCTGAAGACGGTCCTTTTCAGCAGTTTTAACTAAGATTTAAAATTAAATTTAATTCAGTTTTTTTTGAAGCACTGGCAGTCCAATTATACATATTTTTCTTTTGATATATGTAAACTGTAAAGTATAACAGGCTGCCAAGAACTCGTTTTTCACAGTCATATTACCACAGAACTATCAATACAAATATTACAAATATTCGATGAATGTCGGTATAGAGACATCACTATCCTATACGCAGCCGTTTCGGGAGGGTCACTCTATACTGACGAAAAACGAACGAACGAGAGCTGTCGTGCAATCGGCACTTTGAATGCAATGGGATAGAGTCCAGGCTCTCCGAAACTTAGTTCTCCGTGATATAGAGTGACCCCAGTGCCATTAGAGATACGCGTTCTCGCATACGAAGTGAGCATTCCCGGTTCAATACCACCATGTAGGTACTATCGGAGAAACTATCGGTGCTTAAAGCGTACGGTTGAAGCTTTCGCTCGTGTTCACTGCAAACAAACACGCTCATACAAAGAGTTGCGCACGGGATATTTTTGATAGGGTCCAGCCAGACTAGTTTTGGGTTGAAACCGTTTTCGTCTGACCGTACTTTAAATGTGCAAGCGAGTTGACGACATAAAAAACGGAAGGTGCCAACCCACGCCCACTCGCGAGTTGACGAATAATTCCTACAAATCCTGGCATATTTAATTGGAATTTAAGTACAATTATAACACGTGCGTTATTTTCTGTACCTTAAAATCATCAGTTTCATTATACGATATGCCTCAAGGAACCCTAATTGCTCGCTGGTCCCGCAGTGCCATACATTCGAAGCGTCAAATAAGCGCAAAGTGGCGTGCAGGGTAACTTATGCACCAATTTCCCCATCACTAAATCACGTATGGAATCCGGTGTCCCAATTTATTGGGCAAGCAGTGGACGGCGCGATAAATTCGGGTGGTATCGGACTGAACTTTCATAGAGAAAGATTGAGTTTACTTTAAGTTAGAGCAATTATTTTTTCTTCTCAAGATATTGCATTATCCACTGAATAAGTACAATGTCCATATTCATTTAATATTTATTTAAATCAATTGGGTATTCAATTTAACATTGATTTGCATTTAGTTTTTTTTTTGTAACATTGCTGTTTTACTGCAACTAATCGGTATAATGAAGTGATTAAATTATTATCACACATCATTATTAACCTACTTTGTGAAAACTTTAATTACCTTTTTGTATAAGTATTGCTCTATTTTTGGGATAATTTTATTTATTAGAACTATGAATTTTTATTGTTTTATTTCGTCAAGCTCTAAATAAAATTGTTCAAAATGCACGAAACTAAAAAAATAATAACATCAGCAAACTATCTCAGCCATTTTGGAAAATGGCAATAATATTGTTCAAAACACACGAAACTAAAAAAAAACACTTCTCAATAATAACATCAGCAAACTATGTCAGCCATTTTCCAAAATAGCCAGGATGTTTCACTAAGGCACTGGGGTCCCAGCTATCTGTTTATACTAACGCGCGCGATTTGCCTGATTTGGTCTTTCCGTGGAGGCTTCGAGGCATTACGCTACACGCGCGGCCATCAGCGCTACATTCTGCGAGGCCACCCTGTATAAATTGGCTGTTTTGATGCGACCAATTCGGATTTATTGTATTGGTATTTTTTTTTTGTAATAAATACAAGTTAGCGCTTCTTCTTCTTCGAAATTGGTTGAAATAATCCATGACTATTTAGTTATTTAAACATGAAAATTGCACACAGGCCTACTTACAAACTACGTATAAAAAATAAATATCATAATTATAACCGAATGCCTCAAATACCACACACGTAAAACCACAAACAAACTCAAAAAATCATCTCTCAGTCCTCTTCCAATCCAATGTTCGACGCGATGAGTTTTTACCTCCCGAGTGCCGCCACGCCAGACCTGTCTGCTAGTTTTTGTCCCGTTGAACGATTTACCACTGATCGACACGTCACGACATCAGGCAGCGACATGCCGTCTATGATGAATAATAAAGTGCAGTATAAAAACCAGAGAATATACATAAAATATATGCTACATAATAAATCTGCCTATAACTTTTGAACAGCGATATTGCGTTGTCGAAAAATGGTTTACTTACTTATAATCACAACAAAAAATATTGCCTCCAAAAATTCTTAAATACTTACGCCACCAGAACTTCGTACTTACGACAACAGAAATACAATGCAATGCACACGAATCAAACTCAAAAACTCTCTTCTCATCATCAGCCCTCTCAAGAATTAAGAAACTCAAAAACGCGCCATGAATTCCCCAGATCACGTTTCTCGTGCCGTTTCGTTGCCGTCCCGTGTCCGTCCGTGGAACGTCGTCCACGCTCGGTCGCGGACAGTCGGGGCTATTAGTCACCCCGTCCGCGGGTCCGCGCCCGATCGCCACTCGTTTGTCAGCCGAGCGAGTGTACTTTACGGATCTGCGCACAGATCATGCACGCAGTGATCTGTTCGGAATATTTGCCGTCCTGATAGTTAGTTATCGGAGGGGAATTGGGGGCTGGAGTGCGTTACGTATGAATGGATGAGAAAAAGGGTTTTTTAAATTAGATTTTATCATAACTATTGATTGCCATCTCATAATACTGATGAGCAATATACCAGCTCTAGTATTTGTCACCGATAAAACATTAACCTAAAAAGCCACTTTCCCCAGCACTGTAACATGCCCACCACCAGAAGACAAAATATAAAAGGAAATTATGCGGAAGGTGTTGCACAGAAAACAGTTCATTTAAGATCCTCAAGTTCTGCTGCACCCACTATCTATGAATATCAGCTGGTACAATTTAAGTTTTATATTTTTGGTAGGTATTATCAGTTGGGTCACATTGGCCCTGGGTCGGTGCATGGACCGTGAGTGACAGATAATGTGGAGTCATTACCGAGTCGTCTTTTGTTTCGTTGCCAGAGATTGTGCCACTAATGTTTTATTTGTTACAAGGGTTTTTTCCGTTTGGATAAATTGTTTTTCCTTTTCTTCCGTCGCTTTCAGGCCGGGGTTGTTTTGTCAACGAGTTGACAGCGTATTTTGTTGGAACGATAATGATATTTACTGCATGGTCACTTAATTGTTTATGAAGCTTGAAAAAAACGTTTGCTGATAGAACAGCAGCAAGCTTCATGCTGAACATTGATTGAAGTATTTTCGGAAGTTGTCTATAGTTTAAGCCATTAATTTTGTACCATTTAATAACTGTGTGCTATTTGAGTAAAAATTTCTATCTACATTATAAAGAGTACTTCCTCGCCATCTTCAGCTGGCATTACTGGCAATTCTATCCTGTTTATGATATCTACGTCATGCAATAAGCATTAACTAACAATATAACTGACAAATAACAATAACCTCCATAGCGGATACCGGCATTCAACAAGTCACTCGATTAATACCATAATCAATCAGATACACAGTACCATCGATGTATCGAGATACACTCCCTTATCAAAACAATCTACCCAATTTCGCGTAACAATTGAATACGTGTTGCCGTTGTGTAAGTATCTCGGCCATCAATCTCAGAGAACATCGCATCGGTCTCTCGTTCTCGAATCAAAAGCGATTTGTCAGTTGTTCGCCGGAATGGCATCGCGGGTAGTTACAGAATCGGCACATTATTGCCTGTGTTGGGATTGTGTTTTTGGTACGTGGTTTGTGAATCTGTTCAGATTGGATTTTATTTGGTGTAAATCAAGATTATCGTTCCACCCAGGAACAATAAAATTCAATTTATCATAATGAAATATCATGGAATGGTCCGATAACGGACTAACTTTGCAACAGGTCAAATATGTACAGGTATACCTACTTTTTTGCGTCGACACTCTTGTTTCTGTTACAAAGTTAGCGTTGACTCTAGTTAACTCTAATTCCAAACAACGTTTTTGACATTCAGAAGCAGACCCATCCTCTTATTCGGCAACACTCCACATCAAAGGACTAGGAAACCAGAAAATTGTTCTGCATTTTGCCAGTATTCTCACTAGATGGCACTGCTATCATATGACGAGTCGCAGGGGGGTCACTCTATATGACGAAAAACTAAGTTCCGAGCGCTGCTGAGCGAGCCACGACTCTACCTCGTATTAAACGTGCCGGTTTCGATAGTCGGTTAACGCCCGACACTACCTGGGTCCTCTTCCCAGGTGTCCATGTGGATTTTCCCCCAGCAGTGAAAAAAAAAAGAGAAAAAAAGAGAAAGAAAAAAAGAACAATACATATATAAAAGATAGAATATATATAAATGAAACTTCCTTACCGAGTAGAAAGTAGATAAAAGAATTAAAAACTATCTCATAAAAATTACCACTCTTCAAAAGGCACGGACATAAAGTCTGTGGAGCGATAATCATTTATTAAAAAAAAAAAAAAAAAAACTTGCCGATTGCGCGACAGCTCTCGTTCGTTCGTTTTTCGTCAGTATAGAGTAACCCTCCAGCGGTGCGGCTCTTATTCCCACTGAGCTATTTCGCCTCCAAGCTATTTCCTGAGAGCTATTTCTCTCAGCCGTTTCCTGTCTGCCGCGGCGCAAAATGGCGTGAGTAGCGAGTCTCTTCCTCTGTACACACACACGGCGCAGATAACTATTGTAGCTATGTATTAGATAAATATTGTTATAAACTATAAAACCTGTACTAGACGTACAGTCAAGTACATATGGATATACATTATACATGTCCCTCATCTATATTTTAATGTCTTTCTGTCTGTCTGTTATATTAATGACGTGTATTTATGTAATATTTAATCTTAATGTAATCTTTTCTGGTAAACTTAAAGCAAATAAATGATTTAGGTATCTATCTTATCTAACTCGCAATCTATTGTCCCTTAGACCACGGCTGGTGTCGTGCCGTGCCCAGAGGGTCACTTTAGCTGAAAAACCAAGTTTCAGAATGCTGCTGGATTAGCAGTAGTGGATGGATATCCACTACTATATCTCGTTACATTAATACTACGGAATACACGACAGTTCTGTTTTGTTCGTATTTATTTAAACTAGACTAACCCCGGTCCGCTCGAAAGACCAGTTCCTTCTGTTCAGATTTATGAAAAATGTAGACTCTTCGTCAGCCATGCGCTCCTGGTACCTCGAAAGCCATTTCAGCGTCGAACTCGGCGCTGCTTTATTTACTAAATTACTTGTCTGCTCTAGCTAATGCTACGAAAACGGAATTGCTAATGATGTTTGCCTTAGACGTTTGTTTAAGTCTAGAAGGAAAGGTTAGTCATAGATACGCGTTTCCTCCTTCAGAGACTGGGACATAATTAAAGAGTGGGAAGTGATATATTCAAATAATAAAATTGTGTTTTCATAATATATTATGATGTTCTATTTGGTTTAACATTTTACACGAGATCGATCTATCGTGAATTGAATGTCGACATCGATATGGACTTGTGTGTTTGATATTAGTTTCACATTTCATATTAGTTTGACTTGCTCGTGCTCATATTATCGGGTATTATTAGGTACCTTAGTGAGCGGTGGTAGCTCAGTCGGGTAAGCGCCCGCTTCTCACGCCAGAGATGCGGGTTCGATTCCCGGCGCTGACATGTACCAATGAGTTCTTTTAACTTAAGTACAATGTATACCATCGCTCTTACAGTGAAGGAAAACATCGTGAGGGAACCTGCATATCTAGATCTAGCAAATCTAGATATGTGAACCCACCAACCCGCAGTGGACCAGCGTGGTGGGGAAATGGTCCAAGCTTAGGAAGGCAGTTTAGACCTTGGGGATATGCACAAAGGTTCCATTCGAGAGAGCCAGGTGCAGGTACTTACACCCCCACAGAGAATAGAATAGAATAGAATAGGTACTGTTGGGGTTGATTGCTGCCCACAACAACGGGGTTGATAGTTATTGATAATTGATAGTTTGATAGGGTGAGTGCCGAACCGCCGCGTGACGTATGATAATGAAAAGACGTCGTAATGTGTGAACGGTATATTGAACACTGAAATATGATTATGTAGGTACAATTGTCGCTAAGTCTAAGTAGGTCGACACGTTTAAGTAAATGCAAACTAATGCTTAGATGTTAACTCTAACAGGTACCTTAGTATCGAATAGTCTAAGACGTAAGTTTTATTCACAAAATCCGCAATACGGACCATGGTTTAAAAATAAATGTTAAAAGGTATTTCAGATTACATTTATAAATCTTAAATCATAAAAAACATGTTAAGTATATAATAATTACTAATAACAACAAAATATTGCCATAACAATCGCCTTTATTTTCACCGTAACAGAACATATTACACATTACAACTAAAATTGTGCAAAATGTGGCCTTATTGCTTAAAGCAATTATTCCCAAACGCTGCTGCGGTGAGATCGCCAGTCAAATTCGATATTTCCGAAGTATATTTCATTTTCATTCAATTTGAACACGAGCCAGAGTGTATCCTCAGTTAATTCAGCAGCAGATAGGTAGCAGTACAAGTTAAGTTATAAAACTGAAGAACTAACTTTTGTCTGTAAATTCATCTCTGGAGTCACGGATCGGTTGGTCGCTCGCACGAAGTTTCAGTTTGCTCTTAACTCTTAATTAACTTGAGTTGATCTGAATTCGGGGAACAGATCGATATATTTGCTCGACTGTACTTAATTTACAGTTCGGTTCGGGTTAATGTTGTAAGTTTTTATAATGGCTAACTAATCAATCTGGATTGCTTATATTTTTACCATTTATATATTTTATTTATTTATTTATTTATTATTTTATTGCACAATATACATATGTAATTATGTACAATCAGGTGGACTTAATGCTAAAATATATAACTTTATATAGCTTTAACTGATGATGTTAACTTACTATTATTTGCTTAAAAACAGCTCTTGCTACGAAAAAGCTTGCAAGTGCTACGAATTTGCTACGGCGGTTGCGGCGTAGCATCTTTCCGCTACGCGCGCGCTACGTAGCCTGAAGTGTTCACCACGAAACACAGTTGTTGTATAAATAGTTTACATTCTTTGGTATTTATATACTTTCTTATATACTTTACTACATTTCTTTTGTAACGCTATACACTAAAAACTTGATAAATACGTTAGTACACTTATTAGTTTTTTACCTAATAATTTACATACACAATTGTATCACTATACAGAGTTAATAACATCTTTAAGTATGTTTTTTGAAACTCTTTATTAATTTTGTTCCTGAAGTAGGTGCTTCCTGAATTTTAGCTATAAAATTAAGAGTTCTATTTCACTCTGTAGGAAGTAGTAAATCATAAGGGCTTTCAAGTTTATGGGAGCTTTGGCCGTGGAAATTATAAATTGTATTTTAAAATACTCAATTTACTAACTTCCATTGTACTTACCTACTTGTTTTATTATTTTTAATGAATATATGACTTCATAATGTAGAACGTTGTTTAGTCGGTTTCATTTGACATATTTTGAACAACGCAAATATTCTCCATATTAAGCACTGTAGTATGAAAAACATGAGATTGATCATCGAACTCTTTAAATACATCACTCACGGGCAATGAAAGGTTCCACTGAGAAAAGCACCAAATTACTCCTAAACGGAAAAGGCTAGCTTAATTGAAGATTGAAGTACATTTAACAGAGCATCAGGTTATTATATTTCGTCGCTTCATTCTCGATATAATATTAATTAACCATGTAGTAACCTAAGCCTACAAGGCGACTTCGCACGATTTAAGAGATAGTCAATTGACTTTTTACCAACTGGCAGATGTCAGGCAACTTCACTCCCATCCGTTTCCCTTCGGTCCCTTCCGCTTACGGACTTCATTCCTTTTCGTGCGAGGCGACGAAGCGCACACGTCTCGATTGCTGCGCTCGGATTATTTCTACCAACGTATAAAATAAAAAATGCCTAAGCGCAGCGCAGATAAAAAGATCGAGAAATACAAAAATAAAATAAGAAAACTTGAACGTCGACGAATAAGAGTTTTAAGTGATTCGTCTTCTTCGGATAGCGAAGGTAAGCAATTTCTTAAATATTTAAGTGTGATTAAATTTAATTTTGGATTACATTGGGGTTGACTGCGAGTCATCAACAATGAAAACATACATCGGAGTGGACTGCGAGTCCTCGACGATTCATTAGCAGAAAATACGTGTAATCTTAATTAGATACACGTTGCCCTGCGAAAATTTACAAAGTACCCTCAAATTTTAATAATTTTTATTTTTCATTATTTTTAGTGGAAAACCATGCGCCAGCGCAAAATGGTACTAATTTATCACCTGAGAGGACGATGGCCAATATCGAATTAGACGATGCTCCACAGTACGACTCGATAGAAAATACTACCGAGGTCGAGACGTTAGATGACACTCACAACGCTACTGATCCAACAAATAATCCCGAAGAGGTCGCTCCACCCGTAGAGCCGTTAGATCCACAACTTCTATCAGCATTGGGTGAAGCAACAGATGATACCCCAGCCTATGGAGAGAAAATACTCGATAATCTCGCAAATTTATGGCTTCCGTTGCTTAAAAAAGGTTTATCTAAGGAACCAAAAGAAAAACTATTAAAAGAGTATAATATACCCGATAATTGTCGGCTTTTGCAAGCACCGACACTTAATGCTGAAATATTTCATGCAATACAGGACATGCCAAGGAACCGCGATAAAAATTTGACGGTGCCCCAACAACAATTGGGTTCCGGCATAACAGCTATAAACAGAGCTATGGAAGTTCTATTAAAAGGACAGGACACATCTACTGCTATAAAGCATCTAAGCAATGCCTGTCGAATCCTCTCTGACCTGCATCATATGAACACGCAGTCACGAATAAAACTTATAACACCAGGACTTGACCGATCATTCCTACATGTCATTCAGGATGCTGAGCGTGATGAGACGATATTTGGCAACAAATTATCGGAAAAAATTAAGGCTGCTAAAGCAATAGAGAAACAGGGCATTCAAATAAAGAAAGTTACAGCGCCGAATCCAAAGCCTTCGTCTTCAACGCATATACAAACACCTGTTGTTCGACCAACGTACTCGGGAAACTGGACAGCTCCTCCTCGGTACTCGTCGAACAGGGGGGGGGCGAGAGGCGGCAAGAAGACGATGCAGAGCAGTCGCCGACCGTACAATGCGGCTCAAACGTACAAACCAGCGACCTCCTCCTACTACAGACCCCGAGCTTCGAACCAATAGTCCAGGTACATGCGGGTAGAATAAGCCACTTTTATCATAATTGGAATAAGGTTACTTCTAATGCATTAGTGCTTGACTGGATTAGAGACGGCTACAAGATTCCATTCTGTAAAAAAGTAAAACAATACTTAATACCAGAAAATAATTTAACATCAATTGAGCAACTTGAAATGGAAAATGCCATACAAAACCTTATAAATCTAGGGGCCATCTCTGTATGTGAGCCAGTCAAGGACCAATTCATTTCCAAAATTTTTTTGGCTCCAAAATCGAATGGATTGAAACGTTTTATTTTAAACCTAAAACCGTTGAATATGTTTATACCTACCCACCACTTCAAAATGGAAGATTACCGTACAGCATCCAAATTGATTCCGAAAAATGGTTATATGGCTTCTATCGATTTAAAAGAAGCCTACCTATTAGTCCCAGTAAATTCGCTTGACAGAAAATACTTACGATTTCAATATAGACACCCAAACTCAAGTAAAAATATTACATACGAGTTTGCAGCTATTCCATACGGCCTCTCTGTAGCTCCGTGGGTATTTACAAAAGTTATGAAAGAAGTAGTATCGGATTTACGCAGACGGGGTCTCAAGTCGGTCATATATCTCGATGATATTTTGTGTGTCGGTGACACTTACAATGAATGTTCATATAACGTAAACGAAACTATAAAATTATTAAAAAACCTAGGTTTTGTTATAAACTTTGAAAAAAGCTCATTAAAACCAACTCAAGAACTTAAATTCCTCGGATTTGTCTTTAACAGCCAAAATTTAACACTGTCATTGCCTATTGATAAACGCCACCGTATTGTCGAAATGGTTAAAAGGTTTTTAGATCTTCCACAGTGCTTAATTAGAGAATTTGCTCAACTTATAGGTATATTAGTAGCTTCCTGTCCCGCTGTTAAATATGGTTTATTATATACGAAAAAACTTGAAAGGCAAAAATATTTGGCATTAATAAACAATGACGACTATGACGCAAAATTTAAACCATCACTCATCATTCTGGATGACTTACGTTGGTGGTTGAAAACCATACCCAACGCACATTGTCCTATGAGACATCCAGTATACAAATATGAAATTTACACCGATGCTTCAGGCACTGGCTGGGGGGCTGTGTGTGGCGATAGACGTGTTCATGGCAGATGGAAGCCATCTGAAAAGTCCAACCACATAAATTACTTAGAGCTCCTTGCCGTATTCCTAGGTCTCAAAAGTTTTATAAATAATGAAACCAACTGCTCAATACTCCTGCGGGTAGATAATACTACCGCTATTAGCTACGTGAACCGTATGGGTGGTATACAGTTTCAGCACCTTAGCGATTTATCTCGATCCATTTGGCAGTGGTGCGAGACACGAAATTTATGGTTATTTGCATCTTATGTCAATTCAAAAAATAACATCGCTGACGTTGACTCCCGAATTGTTAATCCAGATACGGAGTGGGAGTTATCAGATAAAGCATTCAAAACTGTAGTCCTTCACTTTGGTATGCCTCAAATTGATTTATTTGCGTCTCGCTGCAATGCCAAATGCGACAGATTCATCTCCTGGAAGCCAGATCCCGATGCGGTGGCAGTGGATGCTTTCACTGTAAACTGGGGCAATCAATATTTTTATCTATTTCCCCCATTTTCACTTATAATGAAATGTCTGAGAAAAATTATTGATGATAATGCAACAGGCATTATTATTTTCCCTAATTGGCCATCTCAGCCCTGGTTTCCGCTGCTACATGATTTGTTAATATCCAGAATAGTTTACTTTGAACCTAGTAAGGATCTAGTACAATCTAATTCCAGGGAACACCACCGTCTGCACGCGAAGCTTACCCTGGGTGCAGCGAAACTTTGCGGAAAGCCTACATCCAACGTGGCTGTCCACCAGAAACGATAAATTTGATGTTATCGTCACTATCCAGTAACACCCTAAAACAATATAATGTAACGTATAAGCTCTGGTGGCATTATTGTATGACTAATAATATCGACACTTTTAAAGCAACCAAAAGTGCTATGCTATCGTTTTTGACCCAACAATTTAATTCCGGATGTTCATATGGCTCGCTAAACAGTCATCGGTCCGCCCTCTCCCTGATTTTAGATGGTAAAATCGGATCGGACGAGGACGTGAAAAGATTGCTCAAAGGCGCGTACAGATTGAAACCAAGTCGACCTAAGTACACATATACCTGGGATCCACAGCAAGTTTTAAACTTCGTATCTAATTGGTATCCAAATGACGATCTCAGTTTAGAAAAAATAACCGAAAAGCTAGTCGTCTTGTTAGCAATCTGTACAGCCCACCGAGTTCAAACGCTCTCTCTCATTAGGCTCGAAAATATAGTTATAAACCAAAATGGGGTAAAGATCGGAATTACAGATATAATAAAGACATCAGCGGTGGGACGGGAGCAACCCGTCCTTTACCTACCTTTTTTCATGGACAATATTTCCATCTGCCCGGCTACTACTTTAAAAGATTATATTTCAGTTACTGAAACTCTTCGTACCGAAAACCTTGGTAGGCTGATTTTAACATACAAAAAACCACATAAACCTGCTACATCCCAGTCCATTAGTAGGTGGATTAAAAAGGTATTGGCGGACAGCGGAGTTGACGTAACAAAATTCACGGCACACAGTACTAGGCACGCGTCGACTTCAGCGGCCCATGCCGCTGGTGTCAGTATTGATATAATAAGAAAGACTGCTGGGTGGGCAAATTCATCTAACACCTTTGCCCGCTTTTATAATAGAATCACATTAGATGAACGTAATTTTGCAGAATCAGTCTGTTTACCTAAATGATTTAAGTTTTAAATAGGCTCACCTAGTTAATTGTATGTGTAGAACATGATATGTTGAATCGGTTGATTGTAAGCTATTAAGATGATTATGTATGATTATAAAATAAAACTATACAAATC
Organism: Plutella xylostella; assembly: GCF_932276165.1. NCBI lineage: Eukaryota > Metazoa > Arthropoda > Insecta > Lepidoptera > Plutellidae > Plutella > Plutella xylostella. Next base: position 9,675,839 of record NC_063987.1, on the reverse strand, counting down.
ATTCTGGTCTGATATTTTATTTTAAAATCTTCCTTAAGTAAGTAGATCTACCCAACACAAAACTTTCTTCTCTGAAAGTCTACATGGTTAATTAATATTATATCGAGAATGAAGCGACGAAATATAATATAGGATCAAACGAACTTCTCAAGTGAAGTTCGATCATTATTATATGAGTCGCTTCATTCGAAGATATAATAACCCACCCTCCCATGTCCCCCATAGTGCAGAAAGTTTTGAATAAATCTCTAAAGAATGAAGTCCGTAAGCGGAAGGGACCGAAGGGAAACGGATGGGAGTGAAGTTGCCTGACATCTGCCAGTTGGTAAAAAGTCAATTGACTATCTCTTAAATCGTGCGAAGTCGCCTTGTAGGCTTAGGTTACTACATGGTTAATTAATATTATATCTTCGAATGAAGCGACTCATATAATAATGATCGAACTTCACTTGAGAAGTTCGTTTGATCCTATATTATCAACTAATAACGGTAGTAGGTATTTTGTTCAAATTTAAAATTAATTTTTGAAAAAAATTTACGTTTTTTGGTGTCGGAATTCGGAACTTTTTCATATCCCATGAGTTTAATATTGACGATGAACTGTCAATGGCAGTAGCTGGATGAGGAAGACCGAGGACAGAGTTTTTACAGACTTGTCCATACATCCATAAATCATAATTATGTCTTCAAAGACATGGACATAAAATGCTAATTAAACCTTTCTTTGTTGCAGGTACATACATTCACAATGAAAAAGGCCAATCTCGTAACACTACACGGTTTGTAGATATAAATATGAATACTTAGTTTTTTTTACCAACTAAAGCCGCAAATTTATAGAACGAGCATTTCGCGCTTAAAATCCTAGACAACACCAGTTTTTCTAGACCATTAACTGGACACGACCTAGATTGCCTTCGTTAAAATTTAAATCTTTTATTTTACACATTTTAATTCTATTTAAATGATACAAAAGTTATGCTGAGAAAAATAAATTAAAGTAATAACTCTTTTATATTTTTCACGTACTTACAAATTGTAGATTCTTGTTTTTAATCCTTGCTTAGCAAAACCCACAATTATTCTTTTTTTGTTTATCATTATTAATGTATTGAATACTCACTTCTTATTCAAATCATAGCACAACAAATAAATTTAGGAGAACATCCCCTGGAAGTTATAGGAACAACAATAACCTCCGCAAATAAAATAATAACATAAGCAACCAAACAAACAGATAAAGCAATTACCAACATTTCTAACAAAAACAAACCAGTGGTTCCCAACTTGGCTTGCTGTTTAATAATTCAGTCAAATCGATCAGATACACTGGATCGACTGACTACAAGAGGGGTTAAGGGGAAGCCTTTGTTAGCCACTGGAAATATCCTCATAATTTTTGGTCATAATTTTTCGTATTCCCAAGTTTTCTTTATTTTTCTATTTCCATGGGTGGACTACGGTTAACTTGATAAGTCAAATTTTATTATCTTTTGCCTTTTTGTTTTGTATATTTTTATAAACAGATTGATATATAATCTCGTTGATTTTATCTCGTCTTTGTTTATATTTCCCAAACTTGGTTTAAACTTGGCCACCAAAATCAAGAAAACCCTATAATATTATTATATTTTTATCATTTTGTCACTTTTTCGATTAATAAACTTGGCCTTAACTTGCAGATTCAATTCCAGAGTCAGCATCAAAGATTATTACAGACAGGATATCGTTTTAATTTTTACAAATATCTTTTTTGTCCAGCAAAAGAATTTCATTTTATGAAATTACGTAATTTTTTCCATCTCCATCGACTTTGAAATTATAATCCGCAGTCCCAGATGTCCGACAAGAGATATTCTTCGGAGGGCATTTCGAATTTCTACCTTTGCGAATATTTTATAGGTTATGTTTGGAATTTTAAATTAATTCTTTGTCTTTACAATGCTTTATGGTCATTATTTTTGTGACTTTTACTGTCTTATAATCGGACAATCGGGACAATCTTTTGATGTCGTGACGGCGTAAAAGGTATTATTATTTGTGAAACATTTCAAACTCCTATTTTGTAAACATAAACAACCGTTACATAGGTAACAGATCGTTCGTGAGTTGAAAGTAATCCTACGAAGCTGAATCGTCTAAGAACCTGCAACTAAATTCTAGATTAAGCACTTTCAAATCCTGCGATTGTCTAAGCCGTGTTCAGCAGCTGAACTTATCTGGCAAGTGTAGTGAGGCTATTGCACGGAGCCTTAGATTAACAATATACGAATAAGATGGAGTGTCACATACAAAAACAAAGATAAAAAACTGTTAAAATTTTCCATTTTGTTTACTGGCAAACCGTTTTAAGTTCAATCTAATGACAACCAATGAATCAATTACTTAAGTTGCTCTGACCGAACTTATTCAAAATTAGAGCTCTGTGGTAGAAGTGGGGTGTTATTTATCGAGTTTTTTTGCACTGACACTCCATCTTATTTGTATATTGTTTATCTGAGCACGGAGCTCATGAGTCCCAAGTTTTAGAACCAATGGTCGATCGATGCTGGGACCTTACAGTTGTTTATTTCATGGTCTGTTTTTGTTATTTTTGACTGAAGGAAAACGTAAAATTTTGCTTTTGTAAAAAAAACACACACACACTCACGCCTTGTACTAATGTACTCCCTTGCGGGGTAGGCAGAGATGCATTGCTGCACCCACTTTTCGCCAGAGTGTTATGTTAGTCCCAATGTAATAGGGGGCGGGCCTATTGCCATTTTACGGGCACATCCAACACCCGAGAACAAATATCTGGGTTTAAACAAATATCTGCCCCAGCCGGGAATCGAACCCGGGACCTTCGGCTCAGTAGTCAGGGTTACTAACCACTACGCCATTCGGTCGTTTGTAAAAACAAATGCAGGGGTAAGGAGTAATCGGTGAACATACATAAAAAAAACATACAGACGTATTGAGAACCTCCTCCATTTTTCGAAGTCGGTTAATAAAAATGAAATAGAACACTGTTAGTACTATCACAAATCCACCAGGACCATAATCATAATTAAGAACTATATAATTGCGATGTATATTTGCAAATGATTTAATCGGATGCAATAAGAACAGCACCTTATTTAATTTCGTCTTACTCTACCACTTTTGAACATCCTGTAGATAGATATTAAAACATTTCAGTAAGGCTCCGGAACTATTAATTTCCTTTGATTTTGCGAAGCGTCTTACAAGCCGGTTCAATCTGCTTTCGGACGGGCGAAGAAAATGGCCGTATTTCTCTCGCGGTTTTATGTTTGGGAACTCTGTGAATAGTTATTTTGCCATTTCATGAAGTTCTATTCTATTCTATTCTATTCTCTGTGGGGGTGTCAGTACCTGCACCTGGCTCTCTCGATTGGAACCTTTGTGCATATCCCCAAGGTCTAAACTGCCTTCCTAAGCTTGGATCATTTCCCACCACGCTGGTCCACTGCGGGTTGGTGGGTTCACATATCTAGATGTGCTAAATCTAGATATGCAGGTTTCCTCACGATGTTTTCCTTCACCGTAAGAGCGATGGTATACATTGTACTTAAGTTAAAAGAACTCATTGGTACATGTCAGCGCCGGGATCGAACCCGCATTTCTGGCGTGAGAAGCGGGCGCTTACCCGACTGAGCTACCACCGCTCTTGAACCACCACCTTTCATGAAGTTACTACCCTTAAGTTTAACTCAAACTCAAACTCAAAATTTTTTATTCATCGTACAAATATAAAATTTTCTGATGAACGTCAATTTTTACAAATTACTCTCCGTTCGGATAAGGGGGGGCTCTTTCTGTCTAAGGAGAAGAACGGAGGCAAGAAACTCCTGAGCCATCTTTTCAAAAAAAAGACTTAAAACTAGTTGGTATACAATACATATAAGCTTAATAATTATTATTATAATAATATGAGCAGAGCTAACTACTTATCACAGCCATGCATTAACGTCCTCTAAGTAATCATCAATTTTATAATAAGCTTTTTTACTGAGTTTCTCTTTAATGTAACACTTAAACTTATTCTCTGGCATTTGAGCAACTTCTGCTGGAAGCTTATTATAAAATCTAATACAGTACCCTAAAAACGATTTATTAACTTTCGCCAGACGCATCGCTGGAAAAGCCAGCTTATGCTTGTTCCTAGTATTAATGTCATGATTACTGCCAATTGTATCAAAAGTTGAAATATTCTTTCGTACATACATTAAATTGGAAAAAATGAACTGACATGGAACTGTAAGGATGTTAATTTCTTTAAATAGTTCTCTCAATGAATCCCTGGAACCAAGTTTGTATATAGAGCGGATGGCTCTTTTCTGTAATACAAATATAGTTTCAATATCAGCTGCTCTACCCCAAAGCAAAATGCCATACGATAATAAGCTGTGGAAATAACTAAAGTAAACTAATCTGGCGGTTTCAACGTCGGTCAGCTGTCTAATTTTCCGTACAGCAAAAGCTGCGGAGCTCAACCTTCCAGACAATTTTTCAATGTGAGGTCCCCACTGTAACTTTGAATCTATAGTCATCCCAAGAAAGACAGTATCATTAACTAGGTCCAATTTATTCCCATCTAGAATAATGTTAGTATCGCATTGTCTAACATTCGGCAGTGTAAATTTAATACATTTCGTTTTCTTAGAATTCAATAGAAGATTATTAACGGTAAACCAATCGTGTATGTCAGATAGAATTGAATTAATTTCATTAAAATTATTTTCTCTTCTTTTAACTTTAAAAAGCAAAGAAGTATCGTCAGCAAATAAAACTATATTAGTCAATTTTTCAACCATAAAAGGCAAGTCATTAATATAAATGAGGAATAAAAATGGTCCTAGAATAGATCCTTGAGGGACGCCTATTTTTACATGAGCCCCCTGTGATTTAGTATTGTTAATATCGACCCTTTGTTGTCTCTTGTCTAAATATGAAGATATCAAATCTAAAGCCTTTCCTCCTATTCCATAGTATCTAAGTTTCGAAATTAAAGTCTGATGGTCTACACAATCAAACGCCTTCGACAGATCACAGAAGACTCCAATAGCATCGTGATGGTCTTCCCAGGCGTCAAATATGTGCTTAATCAACGCAGTACCGGCATCGGCTGTTGATTTGCCTTTTGTAAAACCATACTGCTGGCTATGAAACAATCGAGCATCATTGAAATGCAAAAGCATCTGACTGAGTATGACCCTCTCAAATATTTTACTCAAAACTGGAAGAACCGAGACAGGCCTGAAATTTGCAGGGTCCTCCATATCCCCACTTTTGAACAGAGGTATAATTTTACTAAATTTCATAAGATCTGGGAACACACCTTCAGCGATACATTTATTAAAGATGTTAGCTAAAATTGGGGCGATTTTATTAATAATAGAAAGAACAAATTTAACTGACATTCCCCACAAGTCTTCAGTTTTCTTCATATTTAATGACTTAAATGTTTTTATAATAGTTAATGTATTAATATATCTGAATTTAAATTCCTTATCGGTTGAAGGTGCGTTCTCCTTCGTCAGGGTTTCAGCTGCTGCAGCCGAAGAATCCAGGTTACACGTAGTCTCTAAAGGAATGTTCGTAAAAAACTCTTCAAAGACCCTCGCCACCGCATCATTCGATGTTATAATGTCATTGCCTACCTTCAAAGATAAATTTGTCTCGCGTGTTCGATTCTTCCCCGTTTCGTTATTAATAATAGTCCAAACGGCCTTAGATTTGTTAGCAGAGTCTTTAATCTTGTTATTAATAAAAATTGTCTTCGCACAGTGACAGACACATTTATACATCTTGCTATATTTCTTCACATAAGATTGAAAGTCAGGTCGGAGTATGAATGTTTTCATCTCATACAGATCATATAATGTCGCCCTGCTTTTGCGAATACCCTCTGTAGCCCAGTCACAAAATTTAATTTTACTGTCAATCAAAACTTCCTTCGTTTCAAAATTACTCTCAAACTCATCAGCTATTATCTTAAACAAGTTACTATACATCTCATTAGAATTGCAATCTAATTTAACATTCGGAAGTTTTTCGTCTAGTTTCTTCAAGTAATTGTCAATTTTCTTTGTAGTAATCGGTCTGCATCTCACCTTAGTTTTATTTGTCTTGTCAGTGTTTACTAAGGTAATGGTCTGCCCACTGTGGTCTGACCTCAGACAATTAATCACACTACTGTCTTTAAACTCACAGTTACAGAATATGTTATCTAGACAAGTGGCTGACGTGGGTGTAATTCTAGTTGGTTCCAGAAAAACATTAAAAAGATTAAATGATTTAAAAAGTAACAACAATTTCGACCTATTAGGAGAGTCACCTAATAGGTCAACATTAAAGTCACCACACACTATTACTTCCTTTTTACTATTGGAAGCTAACCTTAGAACATCCTCCATGACAGTCTCAAAGGTAATAAAATCACCAGTAGGTGGCCTGTAGGTACATACTATTATATACTTATTAAGCTCTGCACATGAAATTTCTATATGGTGTTTAACAGAAAGAGCAACTATATCCTTTCGTTCTTTACATTTACAATTTTCTTTAAGAAATATAAGTGACCCACCATGCTCGTTGATATTTCTGTTAAAACAGCTTATAAGTTTGTAATTTTTTAATTGGAACATCATTTTATTCTCGTCTAACCAATGTTCTGTGATACATAAACAATCAATGTTAAATTTTTCCGAAAATAGTTCTATTTCTAACAATTTAGAAGAAATACTCTGAATATTCTGATGTACCAATTTAAATTCATTCTTAAATGTCTTGTCCTTCGATAGTTTTGAGCCGAGAGAGCAGTGAACTGAATCAATCTTTATATCAACGCTATGATGCTCTCCCGTTGTCTGAAAATCTAATTTAAATCTACTGTACTATTTTCAGTATTACTACTGACGGTGTCAATAGGGACACAAGTTTTCTTCGTTATAATGCTTATAACTGAGTTAATAAGAGGAGCTACTTCTGTAGCTAAACGTCGTTTCTGATTTAAGGACAGAAATAAACTGTCCCAGGTCAACTTAAAATTGTCTACATACAAATTAGTATCAAAGAAATTGATACAGTCAGATTTATAACACGCATTGTACATATTTTTATTTAGGCTACATGTCATATAATTGTATTTGTCAGGCAGTGTGCAAGAATACGGAAATGCACAAACAAATATATGTTTTGCAGGAATGCTTTCTAATATAGCAAAACTTCTATTTATATCAGAATTTGACACACCTAAACTATTTCCCACCATAATTAATATAGTAGTTTTTTCGGTGTACGACCTCTCTGAAATCAGTTGTACTATTTGTGCGAATGAAAGTTCTGGGTAACAATGATTAACAACATTTCCAGTTACATGATTACCCAACATGTGCCCGAAATCCTTGCCAAGCCTATCGGAGTATACAACTGTGCTGTAATCCTTGGCTGAACTGCTACTACTTGTATCAGTAGTAAGCCTTGTCAAGTAAGTGGGTGACATCTTAGGTAACTGCTTATTACCTACTATTCTACTAGCTGCCTGAGCATAGGTGGGTATCCTATGTAATTTATTATTGGAGGTCGGAAAAACATCTGCTGTAGCCGATTTACTCTGGATGACCCTTGAGGATGGCGTGGCCGTCGGGAGGCTGGTGGTGGCCCTCGGGAGGATGGTGGTGGCCCTCGGGAGGATGGTGGTGGTCCCCGAGAGTCTGGTGGTGATCCCCGAGAGTCCAGTGGTGGCCAACGGGATGCTGTTTGTGGCCTCCGAGGTGGTGGTGGCCCTCGGGAGGATGGTGGTGGTCCCCGAGAGTCCAGTGGTGGCCAGCGGGATGCTGTTTTTGGCCTCCGAGGTGGTGGTGGCCCTCGGGAGGATGGTGGTGGTCCCCGAGAGTCCAGTGGTGGCCAGCGGGATGCTGTTTGTGGCCTCCGAGGTGGTGGTGGTGGCCTCCGGAGATGCGGTGGTGGCTTCAGCAGGTGAAGACTTCTCCGGCAGCATCTCAACCCGAACTAAGCCCACACTACTCAGCACCAGCAGCTGGTTTTCGTATTCCAGAGTTCTCTGGTCTAGGGCAGACTTCAGTGTGGCCAGCCTAGACTGTAGCATGGCAATGTTGAACTCGCACTCCTGGTTGTTGTCTGCGAGCTTCTGGTTGTAGTCTGACATCTCTTGTTCATATTTATTCACCAGTAGTTGAAGTCTCACTCTATCCTTTGTCAATGGAAGGTGCGTCTTATGCTTTTTCAATGCTCGCTCAGACTTCCTGATATATTTCTTTATTTTAATATATTTTTTAAGCCTGTTTGCACCTGTGATATTGGTTGATTTTCTTGGAGTTGTGAGGTCTATTGTTGGCATAGGGGTGGGGTGTAGGGTGACTAATTCATCGTACAATGCCATTGTCTTATCTGTTTCCTCGCTTGCATGTGCTTCATTTATTTGCTGGATCTCTGCGTGTGCTTCAGCCAATTTCTGCTCTAGGCTATAGATCTTAGACAAGGCAGCTTCATGTAAATCCTGACACTCTTTGTATGATCTAAGTACAATCTGTAGCTCATCACATTTGCCTTGCAAGTCTTGGTATTGGATGTCCATTTCAGCTATGTCATTCTTTAAGTCCGAGTTCTTTTTTAAAAGGGAATCAAATTCCTTTTCATTGTCCTCCCGCTCTGCCATCAGTTGGCTTGAGAGGTCACGAGATGCCTTGAGATCCTCCAAAGCTGTCCTCAGCTGGATCTCCAGGTCACGGCTCTGCACCTTCCGGGTCGTCATCCTCGACATGTCTGAAACCACCCGGGGTTACCCGTTAGTATGTTGATAGGTAGAATTGAGAGGATGTTTATCCAAGATATATACAAAATAACCCTCTTTAGGTATAACTTGATCAAACCAATCAAAACTTGATATATTGTAAGTCTATGTAAAAATGATCAAAAGGTAACTTATTTGTTAGTTATCATATACAATGTAGTCATGAACACAAACTATGGGTGGGGAGGGAGTAATATGCATAATATGTTACTTAAATGAATAGGTACTCAGTGGTATTATTGACTTAGAATTATGTAAACTTTAAGCCAAAAAAACAATCACTTGATCATTATTCAATGAAGTACTAATAGCAATCAAGTAGGTGGAGACTATGGTATAGTAATAATAGGGAATAAGGGATACAAAAGCTAATAGAAAGTTTGAAAATTAGAAATGAAAACAACAGAGTTTGAAAATGACAAAGTCTAAAAGTGGGTTAAGGAAGTGTGAAAAACATTTCACGTATGCAGCAAACTAATGAATAATGATTAAATAATCTAGTGATTATGATTTTAAATGAGTAATACTAGTAAAAATATGTAATTTTAACAATACTCCCCTGATAGATATCCGTTGGCAAATTCGAACTTTGACAGGTGCCGCTGCTTCAAATATCCGAGTCCCGTAAGTGTTTTATTTCAGGGTTTGAAGGCTTGTCTTCATTTGCACAGCTGTATAACACTATATTCTTTAAGTTAACACTAGTTTTAAACGTAATTACACATTAAATTTAGTAATATTAAAATAAATTAAATCAGCTGGTTTTTTTGACACCCGGTTCGTAGGGTTGCCAGGGAAAAAAATAAAAATTATTTATGGGGTTGATGCATTTTTTATAAGTTACACGTAACTTTCGAAGCCAAAAGGATAGTTGTTTTAAATCCTAATAATATTATAAACGTGAAAGTTTGTAAGTATAAATAATCTTTCACGGGAACATAAATTTTCCATGGCCATGTTTTATGAAATCTGGCATGTAGACAGCCTAGAATCTAGGGCCTAGATAGATTCCACAGACATTCCAATAATTTCACGCTAAAACCTTATAAGGCGAAGCTTAGTTTGTTAACCAATAAAATCGATCTTCATTTTCTTCTTTTCTTTTTCAAAAACTACGTTTGTTATAACTTAAAGGTTAGGACGTTGGCAATGTTTAAAACTGGTAGCCATTTCCTCGTCTGGCATATTTAAGGCGAAGCTCTGCTGGCCGCCCGCCAGACACTTGATAATTACCTTTGTACAGTTTCCCCTTTTAAATTGTTTCTCTAAGTTTAGTTTCTGCATATTCTTACTGTGAATTTCGCTAGTGTCGTGTGCAAGAATATTTGCATTTATTTTTGTTTTTTTTTATTTCTTTAGCGATATTCTTAATTATTATTATAAGCGGTAAATCAGTACCGAAAAAGTCACCTAGTTCATAAGTAACAAAAATATATATATAGGTAAATATCGACTAATAATTGAGATACCACCATAATTATTCTTTAGCAATGCCACAGATTGCAGTTATTTACAGTAGTAAAACTTATAACACCCATCTGTTTCCGTCTAGAGTAAAAAAAAAAAACACAACCACACAACCTGCACCAGACAGGTCTCCGAGACTTTTAATTGCATCTATTGGAGTGTAATTAGGAATTTTCTTATTAATCACCGAGTGTTATTTGATTAATTTGATTAATAGGCCCTCGCTAATCTCGGGTTGCAGGGGGGAAGGGGGAGGGGCAGTGAGGCGAGCCTCTTAGGGAAGTCTCAACGGATCACGTAGATCGTCTGAGGTGATACTGTGTCGGCTTTCATTGTTATCTGTGTAACACGAAGATCTTTCGAATAAGATGACTAAAACGCCAATTTCTCACGATTTTTTTACCTTTAAAATATTTTTTTTAGGCATAAGTACATTTTGTTGCTATTTTTGCTGCTTATTATTTTTATACTAATTACAGACCTTACATGTAGTGTAGGTACCTCCTTAATTATTAGCAGTGTACCTAAGTATTATATTACTGGCACAGTATAGTAAAGTTTTACCTATGTATGAAAAATTACTTAGTTTAACGCATATTGCAAATATTGAAATTTTATATGGAGGAGTTATAGTATAGCTTGTCATTTTTATCTTTCTTAAATTTATATGATCAGTAAGGAATCCTACGATGATTTAGTGATTTCTTTGAGCTGTAAGTTTCCTTCGGTTAAGATTTTCCATTTTCCATTAATTAATGAGTAGCAACACAACAAGAATGATTAAGGGGTATTCGGTTCTTAGCTTGGAAATATAAAAATGCAAGTATTCTTCAGCCTGGCTTTATTATTAAAGTGTTAGTTAAGATTATAACGAACATTGTGTATTAATAGTACCTTAAAACTGCAATAAATATCATTGATACATCTCTCAACGAATGACGCCACGCAAACCCAACTATAAATATTAACAACCGCTCAAAACCAGGTCTAAATGAAAACAAGGAAGTGCAGCCAAAAAACACAAAACCACAGAAAAACCACCAGAACCGATGCCAACCAGGACTAACTAAGGCCGTGGATTAAAAAAACACGAGTGATCTCAAAATGGAGGTTCAGACCTACAGCTGATAGTCCAGGCAGTGAAGAGTGGAAGCTGCCAAGACCCCTCCAGGGGCCAGGGCCGCGCAGCCCAACGGGCACATGGCCGCGCCGCCCCCGCACCGCGCGCGCGGGGGCGGCAGCTGTCAAACTGACACAAAATGGCGGCGCAACAAAATGGCCGCCACAGCATTTTTCCGCCTGGGAAAAGTATATAACCAGGGGACTGTGCTACGGCTGCGGCGGTGACTGGGACTATAAGGGTGCACTCAAAGTGGACGTGAACAGTTCGGAGTATACGGGTTATAGGTATTATTATAATAAGCCCGGCTTTCGAAGAAAAGCCAGGTCTTGTGAAGACGCCAGGTTCCTTCATATCAACTATGCGCTGTTGGCAGAGTTTCGACATTTTGAAAAGGTGAGTATTTTCAGTATCTACGCTTTTCTTTACAGATTGAATAATTTGCCATAATATCACATAAATATGACCCGTTTCGGTCCATTTAGAAAATTATGACTTAAAATTAGAATATCGTTGGAAAAATCTCCGTATAATATATCAACCAATAAATAAGTCCGTATTACCTACAGATAAAGTGCTGTATAGATTAACGGAGCCACGGTGTAGCTCAAATTGTGTTAAGGGCAAGCCATTTTACATTCAATTAACTCGGTTACTGGGCTAATGGATATTCGGGCGGCTGGCGGCTTACCTGTGTTAATCCTAATCTCCCTCGTTGGTAGTTAGTTTATCCATCAAATAACTTAGCAAACGTACGTTTACTCGTTGTTTTTTAAATAATATTTTTTATTAAGTAGATACTCTTTAAGTACATTTTTATTATAATTACAATCATTCGTATCATATTCGCACGGAGACTCCAAAACCGACACCGATCCTTAAGCCAGCCAATATTTTTACGGCGCCAGAATTTCAATTACCGATCCAATTAAAATTTCCGCCACATTTTAACGTGCTACCCCTTAACGGAATTAATTTGAGGCTTGACATATGCGGCCCAGCTATCTCGGGCACGCAGCTCGTGAATATTAATGTTTGTATTCACTCCACTGTTAGTTCATTTTGAGAGAATTATTGCGCCTTCAAGGAAACTGAGCATTAGGGACCTGCGACTTGAGGGAAAATATTAATAACTTGGATGTGGCTGTGACACCGACATGTTACGTTTCCGTCAAATTACACGTACGACCTCAGAGTACGACTCACACAGCGAGATGTGTACGAAGTTACAAGTTTTACATTTAACTTCTTAGATCCTCATTCAGTTATGTGAAAGAATCCTCCAGGAAAGCCATCGCCTCACATAATACTGTCTGGGCTTGTAAGAACATTCAAATCAGATTCAATCTAGTATACATAGATACCATCAATCTCGTATAGAAACCCCTCTACATAGAGCAACACCTTAAAGTCCCCCATCACTGCATTCATAAAATGGCACAAGTATAGGTAAAATCTTATTGGCTAATCCAATCCCCTCCCCACCCCCCTCTAGTGTGATCTGCAGCAGACCGCATCAGCACTAACTCGGTTACCGTTATTGAGTAGAGCCTAGGGCTGTCGCTAAAAATGTGATAATGCAGCGAGTGCCTGCGAGTCGAGATTAGCAATTACACAGCCCTGCGACTGTGATTTGGTTAGCTCAGTGGGAATGGTTTATTAGCTGGCGTCAATATAAATAGATTTTGGTCTTCAAAGTCACAAAGAAGGTGTGATGGAAAGTCTAAAAAACGCATTATTACTGTTTTGTTGTCGTATGAAAGATTTACGGTTTTGCCCCGCCTTAGTCAAAGTAGTCTTTTAGTTAAAAATTAATTAATAAGTATAGAAAAAAACAGAATTATAAATTTTATTTTAGGTTAATATTATAAAATGTATTATATTTATCTTTCCAACCTTACCCAACACTTCAAAACTCAATGAAACTGCACAGTAATAAATTACATTATCCTCCGACACCACACGGCAACTAGAATTTCATAAAGGCAATTTTACACGCGCCACGGTAAAGTGCATAGTTAAATAAATTGTGGGATCCAACTCACTGCATTAGAGTATCGAGTCACACTTTATCAAGTGGCTTGCGATATAGCAAATTGCATAAGAAGTGTCAGAATGTAATTTTTAGGACCGGCGTAGCACATAGGTACAAAAAAGAATCAAGTCAAGATCCGCCATACATAAAACAAACTACATAAGTATTTACTACTTTTATGTAACCATCCAATCTTGCTATAGGCGATATAAATAAAATACAATCTTAAGCGTTTGCGTTGATTAAATATTTTTTAAATGATGGCTAAACAATGCCATTAATAAAAGTTCGCACCACTAGCTCTACAATATGAGTTAGTTCCTCGCACTTGTAATTTGTAAAAATTTACTCTCGACATGATGTCGTGCAATAGGAAAGAGAATTAATACAACGAGAAAGAGCCGAGACTAGCGCAGCAAGTCTGAAACTTAGTTTTCCGTAAGCTAGAAAGACCCCGTAGAGGAATAGAAGAGTAGTAAAGATGTCTGCGGTATGACATAGAGTTACGAACCACGCGGCGATAGATAGGGACCTCACGTGCCGCTCTGCACATGTAGCGGTTATCTGCCGCCTCCATGTTACATGTTAATGTTCTGCAGTCTACATTCATTCATCTTGCATATGAATTGCATCATACACTTTATGTGGAGACTTAAAACTCTCATGTAGAAGGAGTTCTAAATACGAGAAATCATGAAATTTTATATACTGGTGTTTTATTTTAACAGATTATCAACCACAATAATTGATCTTTATACCGATTGGAAAAGTGATTTATTTTGTCCCAAATGTAATAATAATAATAATAATAATAATAATTTATTTAATGAATTAAAAAACACAGATTTTAAGCCTAGTTACAGTCACTTAAAACTAAGTTTTAATATCTAGGTAATTAAAGTAATTATCTTACTTATACAAGTTATCATTTCATGTAGGCATAAATGTTTTCTTTTTTATCAATGTTATGGTTTCTAAATTACCATATTCAATTTAATAATTTATTATATATTTATTTCTATAGTATAATAAAATTTAATTGTATTTGACCCGATCTAAAACAACAAACGACCAAAAAACCGATGAACAAGAATACTTATCAAACGCACAAAATAATACGCGAACGGTTCCTCAGAAGAACGATAACATTGAGCACACAATAGAACGGATCCTGACCGGCGCAGCTGCCGACTTCATTCACTCATTCATCTGATAGCGAGCCCTTTTGATGTTTCGCTGAATGGAAGAGAGTTTGGTCGCACTGTGTTTGGGGTATCCTTACGGTTATATTGTTGGGCTTTAAGTTGAGGAGATTTTAGCAATCAATAGACAGATGGATGGAGATAGACTTGAGACTATCTAAATATATTTTTAGCAGCTGTGTAGGCTTAAAAGCGCAATATTCATACAGTCATACAGACAACAGACATACCTACAAAACTTTTTCTATAGATAGTAAAGTGATTGCCTAATTCTATTATAAGTGAAGCGTACACGATTTGAACCCAGCACACGGGCCAAACAATTACATTAACAACTTCGCAAAAATCCTTACAAATCCGCCGAAGTACAGTCACAATCAGAAACCCGCAGCAAAGACGCAAAGACTGAACAAATCGAGTCCACTGGAGCGAGACGGCAGATCGCCCTTCTCGCTCGTTATCGCAGGTGGCCCCGAACCGCCCGGATCCGGTTGAATCTGGTTAAATCTGGTTTTATCCGGTTACAAGCCGACTACCCGGGAGGGGATTACTCGCTGATCCGGTTGTGCATAGTCGTTACGTCTTGATTTATTCACTCCGGAGTCTCTGCCCGGTGACTGAAGTTTCCTCTGATCAAGGTGCGACGTCGTTGTACCTGGCAAGATTGATTGGAGAGCAGTTAGGGAGTTCTTTGCGACTGTTAAAGGGTGGTGTACGTTGAGTGGATTAAAGGTTTCTCAGAGAAAGTTTCCCCCGGTTTTAGTGTCTGATTTATGTTGCCTTGCTTCTTAACTTTCTTTTCTCGATGTCTTCTTCGCCTTCATTAAAATTAAGTGTTAAGCTCAGTATATTTTACTTGCTTCAATTAGTAAAAAGATTAAAACATTATTATGTGAAAGCATTGCCATGCATGAATGTAGTTTGCCTGAATAATTCAAAAATTGCCGCAATTGAGTGAAACACACTGAATAATTGATATTTTAATAAATGAGGAGCTTATTTGCACGTTATCCGCTAAACCGAACAAAGGGAGCCTCGTCCCAAAAGTAAAACCGAATTAAAGCAACAAATTAAATTCATGTCCACAGACTGACGCAGAGCTTATTATAAATTCATAATGAATCGTCTAATTAGAAGCAAAAACTGTCGTGTCCGCCATTTTGTTCGGAATAATCCGGTTGAAACTGGATAGCGGATTAACTAAACCGGTTATAGTTATAACTTTTAAAGACAAAAGGAACCGGGTTGTACTAGGCATTATAGAGACATTTAGCTAGGTTTTTACATCAAAAGTATTTACTTGTATGCAGTTTAGGTAAATGTTTCTATTTATATATTTTTTATACATTTATTATAATAACAAAATATTTAAATATAATATTGAAGTTTTCATTTAGCTAGGTTTCTACATCAAAAGTATTTACTTGTATGCAGTTTAGGTAAATGTTTCTATTTATATATTTTTTATACATTTATTATAATAACAAAATATTTAAATATAATATTGAAGTTTTCAAAGACAGTTTGCAAATCGAACCCAAGTCTTGATTTTTTTTCAAACCAACTTTTACTTCCTTAAATAAATAAATTGAATATTCACACAGCCCATTAGACATGCTATTCACACAGCCAGCCACTTCATAAACTGGCGGGACATCGGTTAATGTGGGCGTTTTTACATAATATGTCCCGGGATGTCCCGACTTGTCCCGGCGCCAATCATTGTCCGTACAGAATAAGGGGTCCGCATACTAATAGGGCGCCGAGTTCGAGGGTAATTTGGGACTCGTTTGCGCCATTTTTTGCGAGTGTGACATAAAGTTAGTATGAATAGTTATAATTCTGTGGTATGAATAAAATTTCGCTCATAATAAGATGAAAAAAACATCGAGTAAGATATACCCTAACCGAATAAATATAATGAATTAACTTAACAGAAGCCATTTCCGGGTGAAGCTTTTTTCGGGTAGTTGCAAATAAATAGACAACATTGCACTGTAGAGTTTTTAATAAATTAAATAGCTTTTAAAAAAAATCAAAGTTTTTACAAACATAAATTGGTTATTTACATACACAAATCCAGTGAATAATTGTTATCTGGCAATTATATGCAGTAATTCCTGAAACTGCACCTACCTGCTGGTCAATACCTATACTCTACACTATTGACACTGACAACTGCACTATGGTCTCTACACAAGAACTATTAGAGCAACAAATAAACATGGAGAAGATGATTGCGGATCGCATGGATGATTTCGAGAGAAAGCTGAAGTCCTCCAATTCAAGCAGGAAGCCAGAGCTTGATGATCTCTCCAGGGATTTCGGCTTGTTCAAGGACTCAGTCATGCCCATCCTGCGCCTGATGCACGAGCAGATCGCTGGCCTAGTAAAGCAGGTTGATGAAATTGATACTCAGAGCCGTCACAATGCCCTCCTCTTCACTGGCATAGCAGAGGAGAAGGAAGAAGACCCCACGGCGCTGATTACACACACAGTGGTCACCAAGCTGGGTCAGTCACACTTTGATCAGTCTAGTATCATCCAGTGTGTTCGGATCGGAGGCATACAGGATCCTGCAAAGCCCAGGCCTATTCTGGTGAGGTTTTCTACACCATCTGTCAGGTCGGTAGTATGGGATAACAAGAGGCAACTCAAATCAAGTCCCATCATTATCCGTGAATTCCTGACCAGGACACGGCAACGCATCTTCATCCGGGCCCGCAAGCACTTCGGTATCAGGGCCTGCTGGACAAGTAATGGTGCCATCTTCATTAAGCTCCCAGACACCAGGGTGAAGATAGTGTCTGAGCTGGAGTTGGACGAGCTGTGCAGCAAGCACCCGGCGGTGGCAGCGGCCCCCGCGGCTCGCAAGACGCCCGGCACCAAGCCCGCCTCGAAGCCTGGTTCCAGCAGAGTTGTGACTCCAACCACGGCGCCTCAGCCCCCAGTCGCGCAGCCTGCTCCCATAACCAGAAGTAAAGCCGGTGTTCACAAGCGTTGACTTCGGTTGTGCTTTAAATCAATACGCATTTCGGTGGATAATTTCTTATTTTCTTAGCGGATTGTAGCTTTGTAGGTGAGATTATTAATTAATGTAAGGTAGTTTATTATTTATCTTTTCTCAATTCACCCAAGTTTGTTTTTTATTTTGTAACTTTTCTCTCGTGTCAGCTTCAATCTGCCAAATTTTTATTTTTAATCTGTGATACTGAATTTTTGTCAATGTCAACTGTCAAAGTATTGGCTGCGTTCAGAAATCCACACTTGTTCTGTTATTAATATTTTTAAGTGTCAGTATTATTAACTTTTTGGCCAGCAGGAGGACGGTGCAGGTAGTTTTTCTACTTGTGTTCTTGCTGTATTTAAATCAATTTTAGAGTTATATAATTTACTCGCAATTATTATAAGCTTTATTTATTTTATTCTATAGTAGTTACCTATTTATTTAATTAGTATAGCATTTATTTAAGTATATTACTAATATATATTTTATTATTAAACACTTATGTCTGATGAGTCTGACGATGAATCATTTGTATCGGCTGATTCTTCTTCATCTTATCTTAGCGCTGATGCTGATGGCCTGTGTCTAGGTGATATTTTAATTAAAGAATTCTCCTCGCTTCCCAAAAATTTTAACGTTTGCCACATTAATGCTCAAAGCATTCCCAAACATTACAATGAACTGCGAAATACTTTTTCATCGGGCATAGTTCATGCAGTTTTGGTATCTGAGAGCTGGCTAAAACCTACCTTATCTTCTCATGCGTACTGTCTCCCTGGATATGTCCTAGTTCGTAATGATCGCGTGGGAAGAGCGGGTGGAGGAGTAGCTATTTACTTGAAAAGTGATATCCCGTTTTCAGTCATTGCCCAGTCTCCTTCGTCCAGTAATGCCCCCGCTGAATATTTATTCCTTGAAATTAATCTGGGCGTCAAGGTTCTACTTGGAGTGTCCTATTGCCCCCCAAGTAATAATTATTTCCCCTCATTAGAAGCTGTGCTTGAAAATATAACCCCCAACTACTCACATCACTTAATTATGGGTGATTTTAATACGGATGTGCTCGTTCCTGACTCTCGCACCCGAAAATTACGATCAATTGTCGATTCAGTGAACCTAAAAATTCTGCAGTTATCGGCCACTCACCACTCTTCCACAACTGACACCTCAATTGACCTTATCCTCACTTCTGATGACTCTCTCATAGCTCGCCACGGGCAATATCTCGCGCCTGGTTTCTCCAAACACGATTTAATTTTTTGCTCGTATCGCTTACGCATTCCCAAACCAAAGCCAGTGGTACTTTTTCAACGCAACTTCACCAAGCTCGATGCTGAGAAGCTTAGATCCGATGCCGCACAAATCCAATGGAGTGACATGCAGGACTTGCCTGATGTTAATGACAAAGTTGAGTTTCTCTGCACTAACATCATTAAACTTTTCGATACTCATGCTCCTGTTCGACCAGTAAAACTCAAACATCGACCAACTCCTTGGATAAATGACACTATCCGAAAGTTTATGGTTAGGAGAGATAGAGCCTTTCGTAGGTACAAAATGTCGCGTACTGACGAAAACTGGACTGCTTGTAAGGTTGCTAGAAATCGGTGTAACCAGATGTGTAGGAACGCCAAACGCCGATACATCGCTGAGCAACTTGAATTATCCTCGCCTGCAGGCATTTGGAAATTTCTTAGGTCTCTTGGCGTGGGTAAGCCTCCCAAACAAGATGAGCACATCCCTTTCGACTTAAACAATCTGAACAAACACTTCGCATCCTCTTCCACTGTCGACACCTTTACTAAAACATTAACTCTAAACCATATTCAAAATATGCCCACGCCAGACATCGATACCTTCAATTTCGCACCGGCAACAGCGGAAGAGATCAGGAAAATTATATTGTCCCTTAAATCTAAGGCGGTAGGTCACGACAACATTGGGCGCATTATGGTGGTCAATCTACTCGACATCCTTCTCCCTGCCATCACTCACATCATCAACCATTCCCTTACCTCTGGACATTTCCCTGATCTTTGGCGTAAAGCTTATGTTATTCCTCTCCCTAAAATAGCAAATCCTTCTTCTCTTAACCATTACCGTCCCATATCAATATTACCTTTCCTGTCCAAAGTCCTGGAGTCGATTGTCCACCGCCAGATCACCGCGTTTTTGTCAAATGGTGGTCTCCTTAACCCATACCAGTCTGGTTTTCGGGCTGGGCATAGCACGACGACTGCCTTGTTGAAAGTCACAGAGGACATACGAAGCGGTATGGAGAAAAGAATGATTACCGTGCTTGTTCTTATTGATTTCACCAATGCATTTAATGCTGTGGACCATGACCTTTTGTTAGCTGTACTAGAAAAATCCAAGATCTCTCTCGCTGCTGTCAGCTGGTTTTCTTCCTATCTTCGGGGTCGTCGGCAGGCTATTCGGAGCTGCTCGGTACTATCCGACTGGTCTGATCTGTCTGCTGGCGTCCCTCAAGGCGGTATACTATCTCCTCTACTTTTCTCAATTTTTATTGATCTAGTTTCCTCAAACCTTTTCTGTTCCTACCATCTATATGCTGATGATCTGCAACTGTACAGTCAAGTTAATCCTGATGACCTCGTCTCGGCTATTAGTCACCTAAATGGAGACCTAAACAGGATACTAGAGTGGTCAAATCGGTTCGGCATTATGGTAAACCCTACGAAATGTCAGGCAATAATAGTTGGAAGCTCTTAATTAATGTCAAACCATGACCTAGTTTCAACTCCCTTAGTTTTCGATGGATGTAATATTCCATTTACATCTACAGTCTAAGACCTTGGAATCATAATCGATGAACATTTGAGTTGGGTCCCACAGGTTGACAGTGTGTCGCGTCGGATCTACGCTTCGATGCACTCTCTTCTACGCCTTAAAAACTTTTTACCTTTTCAAACTAAGCTTTCTCTGGCCACCTCTCTTCTCTTACCCATTCTCGACTACGCTGACGTGTGCTATTTGGATGTGACCGAGGCACTCCTTAATAAACTGGAACGCTTGCAGAACACCTGCATACGTTTCATTTTCGGTCTACGGAAGTATGATCACGTGTCCAGCTACCGTGCCAAGTTGAAATGGCTTCCTATCCGAGATAGGAGAAATTTACGTATTCTCTGTCTTCTGTTTTCTGTCCTCCATGAACCCAAATCCCCTCCATACCTAAAGTCCATGTTTAACTTTTTGTCTGACACTCATAGCCGACACCTCCGCTCCTCCCACAACCTTTTATTATCATTACCATCACATCAGTCTGGCTTTATGCTACATTCCTTCTCTGTCTCAGCAGTCCGTCTGTGGAATGATCTCCCTGAGTCTATCAGGAAGGCTCCCAGTCGTGCACTTTTTAAATCCTTAGTTCGGTCTCATTACCTCAACAAGTTAGGATATAATTAATTACAGCCTTTTCATGTACCTCTGTTTTAGTGTTTAATATTTATATATATATGTGTATGTATAAGTATATATAAATGTATTATTATATATTATTAGAATGTTAGGTATAGGTTTATATATATATTTTTTATATATGTAGGTATAATTATGGTAGATTTTGTGTAGGATTTTTTTTGTGAGATTCATTGATTGATTGTGATTTTTGTTATTTTTTTTGCACTTCCCTACTTTCTGCTCCTGAACCTCCTGCAGGTTGACTGGTAGAGAATGCTCTTAGCATTAAGTCCACCTCATTGTACATCTACTTTTGTAAATTGTGCAATAAAAGCATAAATAAATAAATAAATAAATTTCCAATAAATTCCAATGGACAACATTTCATTTTCTTTACCCTATATTTTTATTAGCTATTCGGAAAGTTTATAGAAAATTAGTGGACCCGTATTTTTTTATTTTGTATATATACATTAATTTTTGCATGTTATTTTTAACTTTAAAGTTAATTATTTTAAAACCGTAAGTGACGTAACATATTAGGCACAATTTTTATTTTTGTCTATTGCCTGAGTTTCGAAAAAAAACATAAATGACACTGACAAGTGACATTTAAACTTTGTTTACATGCCAACCAACAAATGGGTCATTTTCAAATGACATTGATATTTCTGATGATGGAAAGTAGGTACTTATCATGTAAAAAAATAAGCAGAAGCATTTTTTCAGCTGTGTAGGCGGTGGCATGCTCTGGGACATATTATATAGAGGTCATCTCTTAATAAAAATAAAAAAAAATAGTACGAAAGTGTCAGAACAGAATTAATGAAAATGACCCAAATAAACAACAACGTCACGATAAAACGTCAACGTCAATCAAAAATGAAAGTGACAGTTACTTTGTTTTTAAATCTATGGGCTTTGATCATCAAAATGCATCGCACCTGATGCATGACGTCATCAGCACTTTTTTACTATTTTATGATTTTCTCGAAAATGATACATCCAAATAATACAAAATCATTTTTTTTGTGGCCTTTAGAGTTAAATCTCGAAATGGTTTTCGATTTATAGCAGCTTTAGTTTTTTGAAATGTTGTCCATTGAAAACACATCCTTTCATTCACTTTAAGAAAATTATACTTTCCCGGCTGTATAAACACATAATACCTTTGCCAAGCTGAAAAAAAACAAAGCTAGCGTACTTTGTAAAATGCCCCGTGCGTAGCAAAGGCGGGCATTTCGCTGGCGCTAATAAAAAAGTTTTCCGTTCAAAAACGCGCGCCCGCTTTACCGATTAGCGTTCCGTGTTTTTTAATTTCGAGATTTGCGAACGAGTATTTTTTTAATGAAGTTGCGCATTTGGCTTTAATTAAAATTTCTGGACGCGCCCCGCACTGCGTTGTCGGCACTTGTTTTTTGGTTGAAATAGCAACATTGTTTGGACGTGATCGACATCCGCAAAATATGTCTTTTCGTTTTGAAATTAAAAAAGTTTTCTCAAATTTTTCCCGTAGGTATGGCAAATAACTGTGGAAAACGGAAAGTTAAACTTATTTTAGCTAGTGTTTAGTAATTTATTTATTACCATTATATTATTTTAGATAGTAGGTACTTAATAAAGAATCTGTGCAAAATTTACTTTGGTCTGTTTATTTTCTACTCTTTTTTTAGGCTTCAGGGTGTACCTACATGTTTTTATGGAATAAAACGTTTAGCTAGTCCTATTTACTACTCGCATAATTAAGTATCTACTTAGAAATTTTCCTGTAAGGTACTCATGTGAAAAATACTTCAAATAAAAAATTGTTGAGCAGAAACGATAAAACTAATTAACGTGCAGGCGTAACGTCGGAAAATCAATTAAACAAAAAAAGCTATTTTAATTTTCACCTGCACCGTTTCATAACAGCCAGCGGTAACAGAGCAGTCTCACTTTTAATTTAAAAATTCGATATTGCGCAATGAAAACAAATCGCAATTGAATGAATGAGTGAACGAATGAACGAATGACTGGAATGAGTCATTGCGGACGCATCGCGGGTTGCAATTCGTTAATACCCGTGTCGAATGAAAGTTTTAATCAGAGGTCCTTTTGCTGCGGCGTTTCAGTGGCCGGGTATCTACATTAATAATTATTTGCTTGTCCGTTAATTGTTTTTTAAACCCGCGAATGAAAACGCAGTATGGACTTCCATAGAAAAATAATCATTCTCGCACTTCGTTATACCGTGTATACCTACATCCTTTCTTGTTTTGGGTCTCTGATCTCAAGGGTTATTGATACTCCAGCAATACTCTGGTACAGTACTGCTAAGCTTTGCACTTTTGTACCTGGTCGAACTGCCAACTTAACAGACCGTATTTTTTTTATGAACAGTTTGTGAGTATGACAAGTTGCAACCATAGACCTGTACGTTTACTTTGCTACATTAGCACCTACTAAGGCTTTATGAACGGTGCAGTGTGAGTATTCCAAGTGATTCTTATTTCTACAGCCGCCTAAAGCGAGCAGTTATAGAATAGTTACTCCATAATTATGCCAGGTTTATTCCTATCTCAGCTTTTACGACACCCAGGCTTGCTGCTCTCATTTACACGCTCACCAGAGCTAGGCTGGCTGAGCTGAAATTAGGGGGATAACGCGATAAGTCCGCCTTTGTGTACATAGACTGTCAACCTGTAATGATCTGTACCTACTTTGTATGTTTCTATGTGTATGCAATAAAGAGTTTAAATAAAAATAAATAATAACAAAGGTTCCACTATACATAGAGAGCCACGTACAGATTCTTCACCGCCCCTTAGAATAGAATAGAATATGGCAGGTTTATTCGTAGGAAATGCCGCTACTGCCTTCCGTGGCTGTGCGCAGGTGCCACAGGAAACATTGATATTAATTGTTGAGTTGGTATCAAGATGGACAATGATCAATGAACACGGTTTTAGCAAGAATATTAATGGTGCGGCTATTTCAGTGGAGGTAGTAGAGAGTCTATTGTTGTCTATGCTGCGGAGAATAGGTATTATGAGCTTAGACATTAATAAATAAATATTGTTGGTGTTAGATAGTTATTTATATCTGTATTACGACTTATGTAAAATTTATAAAAACTATACCCCTCTGTATTTTCATTCTAATACAAAAAATGCATTATTCATTATATTTAGTAAGCAAAAATAATTTCTTTTTTATATATTTATTATATATTAACTTATTATGATTAACTCGGAATTTATGTCACACCTATCAATCGGAACAACTAAATATCCTTGTAATTAGGCACTTCGACTGTCGGACACATATCACAGTCTTATAATAATATTATGTGTAAGTAAACCATCTGAGATAATATTCTGCTTACATACATTAGTCACCTCACCATTAGCAGACTAAATCTAGTTCCTATGGCGTTCAAGTTAAGAACCATTCAAGGTCCACAGGGGTACCCTTAGTCCCCCAGTGTACAACAACACAGATTGACCAACACACGGGTAACTGAATTTGCATACACAAACACAGTGGATAGTGGACGGCGAGGATAGTGATTTTGCCTACCATAGTATGGTAGAATTTATTCACACTAGGCTAGGTACAGGGTGTTAAAAACGGTGACTCAGGGAGCCATTCAAAACAACTTTTGTTCGTACGACTTTTGAAAATTCTCGACAACACCCCACATCTACCACTGAAGTCATAATATTTTGAATTAGTTCGGTTAGTAGATTTGTGTCTGTATATATTGGTACAATAGGTTGCACTTACAGTGCCACAAACTTATCTGTTCCGGTGATTTTAAGTTTGCCAGTAGTGGTAATTCGCTCTTGTGGTTTCAATAAACCCATCTAATCTATATCAATATATAATTCATTAGTAAATATTATTATAATTATTATTATTAAGCTTATAAGTATTGTATACTAACTAGTATTAAGTCTTTTTTTTTTAAAAGATGGCTCAGGAGTTTCTTGCCTCCGTTCTTCTCCTTAGACAGAAAGAGCCCCCCTTATCCGAACGGAGAGTACTTTGTAAAAATTGACGTTCATCAGAAAATTTTATATTTTTACGATGAATAAAAAAAATTGAGTTTGAGTTTGAGAGTTTGAGTTTGAATAATTAGATATGGATCAATTTAGTTCGCTCTCACCGGAACAGATAAGTTTGTCGCACTGTAAAACGGTTTGACAGTAAACCAAATGCGAACAGTTTTTTTTGCTTTGGTTTAGTATGTAGGTATGTATGTGACACAACATCTTGTGCGTATATTGTTAATCATAATAAAGATCGAGGTGCTCATTGTAAACAGGCGTCTAGTTTAATCTTAATACACATTACCCCAAAATAATGTTAGTTAACAAGCTCCATTCTCCGTAGTTGTCTGCCAGGCAGTGCAGGGGACATTGTACTAAATAATTTACGACATTATGAGCTGCATGAAATGCTAATATTGTGAAGTGGATATTATTCAGACTGCATTTTCCCTGTTTGAAATAGTTTGAATACATTGTTGATGTCTTTAATGAAGCTAACGTTACTTTGTGTTGGGTAATGTTGGGAGCCCATCATAGATTTTGACTAATACAGTGACCGTAAGGTAACCTCGCCTCTGCGTCTAGGTTATGACTGAATATAATTATTACGAAAACGAAAAATATTGTGTATTACTAGATACCTACAAACTAGTGCACAGGTTTTGATATGAACTATGGAATAAGTGAAACAACTTTCCTTTTTGTCATTATTATCCGTAAAATACATCATCTATACAAAAAAAGGTCTTCAGATCCTGAATGTTCTGTTGGTTTGTTTGTAAAACGCTTGCGATAACGCACTGGGGTTTGTTCTGAGCCGATAGCGGGACAACATCAATGTGTGATGGCTTGAACCCGGGACTAGTGATGGGACGGGATGGTGTCATTTTTTTTTACGTATCCGTATTTGTATCAATATAGAAGTAAAAAAATACGTTATAGTAGTTATTAAACGGAAAACGGTACCTACTAAATATAAATAAAATTAAGAAAATTTTATATAACTAGGTATTGACATAAAAGTATCTAACGGATTATCCAGGTAATTTTGTAAAAATAAAAATTAAGGCCATTAAAATCTATGCGAAACGAAAATATTACTTTTTATTTTTAACATTGACATTGCTGGAGCGCGATCACAGGATTCGATACTATTTTCGAAACTACACTGAGCGTCACTTTTACCAAACGCTAAACGTTTATAAAATAGTATTTAAATCAAATTTTAAATACATTTTGTACTAACTGACAGACGTATGACAGGCTACTAAATATGTTTAACGTTTGGTGAAATTCTACCTAACATGGAAAAAAACAAATGTCACTTTTGGAACTAACAAATTTGCTTTACATTTTGACAGTGACAGTAGACGATACGCAACGAAACGGAGGTTTCGAATCCTGTGCTCGCGGCTCTGATATTCAACGATGAGCTTAGGATTAAATTCATACATAGTCTAACATAGCAATAGCAAAAACGCGTAAGTATTAAAATGACGTCCCATCTCTACTCCCTTCAACACGAGGTCACGAACTGAAGTGAGACAACAGAGAGTTAATGCGAGGATCCTCCGCGCTTCAGCAGCTCCTCAAAACTGAAAAACGGCTGACTTATTCCCGTGCCGTGATAACGTTGAATTCATATTTTAAACCTGTTGTGTTTAAAACGACTTGTATTTTGTCAAAATGTATGATCTGTGTATGGGTATTATAAGCACTACACAAAAATAATACCTTAGGTATACCTATTGATAATATTTTATGATACATATTAGGTAAGGTATTAGGTCTTACGACAAAGCCAAAGCTACGACTGGCAAAAAAATCTACTTTAGTACCTATTCTGTTATGTAAAAAAACCTAGTAAAACTCTCAAAATACACACACAGTAAATCAGCTTTCAAAACCCCATAAAACAATGTCTTCTTCAATTTATAAATCCCGCTGTTTCAGTAACATAATTCTATGACCCTCCGCCGCAAAATATATGCGTTTATTGTGTACATAAATAGCCGTATCTTTATTCACGTTAGAAAACTTACGTTAGGTATGGGTATACTTACTTTGTTTTTTTCTTACGGTACCTTTTTACCACAAACAAAAAATCTAGTCTGTTTCAAACCTCTCTAGTTCTGTACAAACTACATATAAACATGTTCTTTCGACTTGCCATATCCATCCTCCATTTTCCATCATCCCTGTTTCCGGTCTTCGTCTTGCAAATCTCCGCGCGAGCCTACACAGATATTACTAAATCTATCTTCGTTATCCGGGATGGGTATAAATGTTGCCCTTTTCGGGGATAAAAAATGTAGACAGAATAACCATCAATAGTTTCCTATTGGATTCGCCCCTTTTTCGCACTAGGCATAGTTAGTTATTTATGTTTAAAAAATCTTTATCGCAAGTTTTCAGTTCATGTAAAGAATTTTCAAAATGTTGCATTGCGTGCCCCTGTGTAGAATGCACTTGAATAAAAATACCAAGTCTCCTTGATAATTATATTAGTCAACCTTAACTTCGTCATAAATAAATAACAAACCATGAATATTATAATTCAGGCAGCTACTCACAATACCCTGTCCTGGCCTCGTAACCATAACATCGCCTGTAAAACGTTGTCTTATTCAAAACGGCGTACGCTGTCACATACAATGAATTCTCGGCATTCTACGGCCTAAAATGTGGATCATTTGAATGAAATGTGTGGGGCGACTCCGGAGCTTAGGAGGGTTACTTTATACTGGCAACAAAATAACGACCGAGAACTGTCGTGTGGCACGTTCGATACAACGAGATAGAGTCGTGGCTCGCGTAGCAGCGCTCTGAAACTTCGTATTTTGTCATATAGAGTGACCCCCCATTGGCTGTGAATAAGGCGACTTTTAATGAACAACCACGTTATAATATTATAAGGGTATTCATCATTGTTATTGCAATTAGGTACGAACAAATCTCATAAGTTTGTTAATTTCCAAGGATTATTTACATTGTGACTCTGTTGCGTGTATTTATGTGTAATATGTGTAGGTATATCTAATGAAAACCTACTGTTTGAGTAGCTAAAATATATGCTAAATTTGAGTTCACAGGAACGTCGTTTCTGATAATACTTACCTCTTTAGCTGGAGATATCATTATCATAATAATTATAATTAATGCGTATAAAACAAGCTACATTATCGACTGTAACTTCAGCAGAAAATCAAGATGCTACAAACAAAATGGCAGCATCATGAAATTGCAGCGTTTCCATCTAGCTACACGAGACACCAAAAATTTCGCGGCGCCTAAAAATACGGACAACAAAGTGATCCGTATTTTTCATTCCGCATGTTGTATATAATGTATGTTATGAGTGCAAATAGTGCGACATTTGTTACTCGCGTTCAGAGCTCGTAATAAATTGGCCACTTACTCCGCTCCGTACGTTAGAGTTTGAAAGAACTATTTTCTCTGCTCAAATAGTGCGGTATTTCGTCGTGCATGGCGGGATGTGGATGTCTCGATGTTATAACTGTTAGTTCAGGCGCCGTATCGCATTCATGAACTTTCAACTATAACTGTAATAGTTCGGGGTTTCGCGCTGCGGTTTTTAACTGAGATAGTTGAACGAGACATACGCAAAAGTCTCGTATCCTGTGTTCCTATGCCCCGCCTTCCTTTAAAAGATTATGAGAAATCATAAATGTGTAAAAGCCATGATACTGTCATCGTCATTAACAACACAATGAACGCACATCACTGAGGAATCATGCAAATTTAAAGCAACTTTTTGAGGGCTGTACCCAATTGCCTAAGCCTTCTCATTTACCACCACAGCCAACCACCATCTATCCTCCCCCTTCTAAAACCCCTTTCCTTCTTCCCCAGGACCTCCAGACGGAGATCGAGACGCACCGCGATGTGTACGCATCGCTCACGGGCACGGGCCGTCGCCTGCTCGGCTCCCTCTCCTCACAGGAAGACGCCGTGATGCTGCAGAGACGACTGGACGAGATGAACCAGCGGTGGCACCATTTGAAGGCCAAGAGTTGCGCTATCAGGTCAGTGCTTTTGGGATGTAAAGAATAGGGCAGTTGTAAACCGTACTGCATTTCAGAGCGGCTCCGAAATGAGGGAGGATTTTAATATTTTGATATAGTTACTGTACAAAAGTAAGAATTGAATCCCTCTTATGGTTGCTAAAAACCTCCGGTTTAAAGATTAGAACAGGACCACATAAATAAACATACAAAAGGTACGGTGTCCTAATGTTATGCAGGAGCGTGGCAATAAAATAAATAATAAAACCCTTATAAATATCCGTTTAAAACAGCTTACGGTGAGAAACAAGGCGACTTAAAACACCCGCCTTTGCCGTTGCCTCTAGTGCGAAAAGGAGGTAGTTTAAAAAATAAATAACCAGTATTTATACTGTCTGTACTGTGTACATGCGAACAACCCCATTAAACCTTATTTATGGCTACGGCAGCATTTTCCGGCCTCCACAGCGATTTTCCAATAATTCTTTACTGAAAAAAACAAAGGATACTATTGATAGGAAAAATTGTGGGTTATTTTATAGACATTTGGGTATAATTATTTGAAAAATAAACAAGTACCTACTGTAGCAGACAGAGAAGTAATTTAGGAGTACGTCAATATGTCTGGTAAAATTTACTACAGTACACCCAGTTCAATACTACTTTAGTGGGTATCCATGATTAATGTAATCGCCACTTTAAAAATGTAGTTGCACGTAAGTGTTTGAAAAATTTCAGTTTTATCGAGCGTTCAATAAAATATTTCTATACTTATTGGAAACTTTATCACCTAGAGACTTGGTCCGACAAACTAGGTGTAGAGTGCTGAGTGAGGACGAAATGTTACGGAAACTTGCCACTCGGTGGACCGCCATATCGCACACGACACGCCTGACATACGGCCACTGCCACATGCAATATTTCTTCAACTTTGTTCGTTATTTTTGAGTCAAAACTTTGCATTTGCACGGAACATTGACCGTTATACGTTTCTAAAACGGTTAAAACAACAGTCCATAGTTAAAACGCATTGCAATTTGCGAGAAAGCATTTTTAGGTTATATTTTTTTCGTATTCGCGCGTATTTTTTGGGCGGCCATCTTGCCATCTGTTATTCGGACTTTGACAGTTAAAAATGCGTTTTGAAACGCGCTGCGTGTCGTCCTTAATCGACGGTACGTTTGTTTTTTTTCCATGTCGTTGTTATTGGATAGTTCCGTGAGGGCTATAAATAAAATTTATGATATTTTGCATTCGTGTTTAAATTATTAAAATACTATCGTTTGCATTTCTGGATATTTGTCTATGCAGTTGTCTAGATAACCTGAACTCAAACCACTTCAGTGAGGAGTTAACAGATTAATTCACACTTAATGAAATATCGTGCAAGTCCTGCGGCCATAATTTGCGGCCCACTGCGGGCGGAGTGGCTACGAATTTGATAATATTATTAAGTTATTACAGTCTAATCGCTTCCGTACTCATCACGTCGAGGTTAGAAAGTGCTGTGCATCCGTCACTCATATTTTTTTAATATTTTTTTTTCCATGTTTGATAATAATCTATTGAGGAGTGTCTGAATGTATTTTTCCTATCCTTTGGATATGATTTTTAATTTCATTTATTTTCCTCAGAAACGAATAAGTTTAAACATTGTAGGCATTGATCTTTTGAATAAATTGAGCCGTTAACAATCACAATACGGCCTGGCTGAAAATATTAAAAGTTTAAAAAAAACTATTTTTAAATTTGGAACACAGAAGTACAGATTGTACAGAATGTGACAGTCGTCGCCCGCCTCGCCCAGGGCTGTCAATTAGTGGACAGCGCCGCGGCCAGTGCTGAGTGGCGGGCAAAGTGCGAAATTAATATTTCCCCCAAATGCCCAAATTGACAACTCCCGAATTTTCCACATCGGTATCGTAACTTTGCGCGAGGAATTTCAGAGGTTTGCGAATTCAATACAGAATGTTTCAGAGTAACGGAATTCTTGTAAAAATATTTCCCGCGCCGAATATTTCATAGCGGATGATAATGTTGCTGTTATAGATTTGTTTTACTATTTAATGCAACGTTTAGTGTTCAGTTTTAATCATTAATTTAATTATTATTAAGTGCCAATTTATGTGGCTAAAATGTCCAATAAATTACTTGCAAACTAGCTTATTGGTTACCAAATAGGCGACTCTTCTCTGTGAATATTAGAATATTATGCCAAATTGCTCCCCGTTGCAGTTTTAATAGCATGTTTCATATTAAGCTAAGTACTGATAGTGACCAATATTTCGGCTACTTAGTATTAGCGCGGCTGGCGCATTGCCACCGATTAACTAATTAGTTACACAGAGTAGGCATGTTTGCTGACGGACTGACTGATTCAGGTGTAAAGCGAGCAAATATTAATTGACTCGTAAGTATCTGAAATGCACAGCTTTTTGAAAATAGAATCACAACAATGTTATGTTATCATTAAAATTTCAATCACCAATAAATAAAAAATTGGTAAGAATTTAAAACCAATAAAAAAATACAAAAGTATTATTGCAGTACCTAGGTACCTATGTATGAATTAACTAATTGATAAGGGTATTTTGTGAATAGATTAGTGAACAAGTATCGCACAAATGTTGTATTTTGATGTAATTTTCCTTCACAGAGTAAAGTTGTGACAGCAGTGACGACATAAAATCTGCACCGGAATATTCAATCAGACTGTAACTAATTACAATAATAGGTTGATAGTTGGATTATTGGATTCCTGTTTACCTTGTTCAATACAATACAAATAATGCTGTTTCCGCGACTCTCTTATTAACGCAAATAATTGCATTCATAAATTTATTGGACAGTTAATTTAATTTATGATTTTGTGAAACCCATGCTTACAGATTTTATTAATTGAGTTCATTTATAAAAATGATATATGGCAAGTTTTGAGATGATAACATCGCATAGTTATGTTAAAAAAAAACCAGTCTTTAGAGAATAAAACCTTGCTGTGCTGCGAAAACAAAGCGCCTACAGATATTTACTAAACAGTTATGACAATAAATAAAGCCGGTCACAGTTCAATCAGAACAAAATAAAATAACAAACACAGTCGAGCCTGCCCGCGGCTAAACCGGCTATCTCCCGGCGCACTGGCGGCACTAACCAGACAATTCAGTGTTTGCCCGGATCCGCACAGAGCCCTGCTACATGCGACATGTACTATTGTACTACAGGGAAGCACACCCTGTATGTCACATTTACGTAGTTTTTTAATTAGAATTAAAAATTTAGATCCGAAGCACGAAGGAACGGTTAAATGCACAAAGTTTTAATGGTAGGTAATGAATTCGTTAAGCATATCTCATATTATGGAATTCATATATGTATATTCCGTAGCAAGCTTAGTTTTAATGTAACAAAAAATACATAAGATTTTAAATAAGTAAGTTTTTCAATTTCAAATTCTATCTCAGCTTAAAGTATTCATGTTACAGGCTTGGATGTCGGGTTCTTTACTTAAATCCTAGTCTAGAATACTAGAAACTGTTTTACATTTTATGTAGTTGCTTAACATTTTAAATTCCCAGTTGGACTTTTGAAACACTAAGTCGTTTTTATATTTTACTTACGTACGTACCTACTTACATCTCGATCTCGAGTAATCTTATGTTTCGCGTCTTGGTTTATATTATACGTATTAATTATAATTATATTTTGTGCACATCAATATAATATTTATTTGAAATAAGGTTGTTATTCTATCTGGAGATCGATCCTAATACCTGCGAGGTACGAAGAGTAGTATATAATCTCCAAAAAAAATTCATATTACGTAAAAAAATATTTCATTTAACATGTAGGTAAGTTAAGATTAAGTATAGGCGGACATGTTAGGGCTGTTTTCGACGGATATAGGTATAATCTCCATACCTCCAGAATTTAGCTCCAGTTTTTAATCCCTTCACAAAATACCTACGTGTATTTGACACTCTCATGATCATGATAAGAGAAGCAACCATTTAGAATTTATTTTATGACTCAAGAAGTGATATAATTTAGATAATAAAGGATTAAACCATTAGCACTTAAACCTTGGCATAAATTTTACGATTTTCCGTGAGGTTGAGGTTACTGTCTCTGTTTAATACTTGTTTTACTCATGACTCGGGAGTTTCAGGACTAAGGTTTATAAAATTTTAAATTTTCTAGAGTTTTTTTTTTTTAAATTTTTATTTATCATAATATTCTTTGTTTTGTTTGTGAGAAACCAAAGTTCCCAAACTTTAACATATAAATTATTTATTAACTAAATCAATCAATATCATCGTTTTTGTCATCAACAACAAACAATTCATGGTTTTGAAGATAACAAATTACTGCTCAGGCTAATGGTGATATTATTATGGCACAGCATGGATAAGGCGGTATAGTCCTCCTGAGGTGAACTACTTCATTGTATAAATAATCCAACAATTTAAACGGACCTTATTCCCTGGTTTATCACCAAATAAAACAGTATGGAACGGTTGTAATGTGTATCTCAGAGGTTTATGTATCGGAAAAGACATATATCAGCGGCTTTGAAGCTCTTAAATTGATAGAACTGCGGTTCAAATGGCTAACGGCTGTTTTAAGGAGACGTTAAAAGCTACATTTCTGTAGGGTGAAGTTTTATTAGTGATCGGAGGCATGAAAGGGTATTTCTAACCGACATCCTCAACAAGATCTGTTGAGTAAAAATACTGTGACATTATGGAATAAAATCCTGTAAATCCAAAGAATAGGTCATCTAAACTAAAATATATGTACTTATACTTTAATAAATAAATATGACATCTATAATAAATCAATAAGACGCCAATCCTTCCACGGTTACACACCCTCACCAAAAACATTGGTGTTTGTCACCGCTTTATACGCTAAGAAGACTAAGAAGCTATAAGACTAAGAAGCTATAGTTTACACTATATCTGTAGTACCTTACTGACTGCACAACATCAGATCCAGTTTACCACCAAAACGATTTGCTAACATACTCAACTATTCACTAAGAGCGCAGCCCAAATCATATAAGTAGGTAAGTGGGCCCGTTTACAAGCTCATTGCTGACCCAGTTGCGACCGCGAATCAGCTCAGGGGCAAATCCAACAGGACCGAACGGGATTGTGGTCGCTTTTGTAAAATAGGATTACGTTCTGTTGCGGTACTCGTGTGGATTTGATTTTAATATATTTAAAGTTATTTTTGGGGAAATGTGGACTGTGGAGGGTCTTTGATAATATGTGGCTGGCAGAGACGGTATGCAACGTTCTTTTGATCGCATTTGACATCTTAAACCTATTATTATTACGCTAATCTGACTGATGGTCAGTGGTCAGGTCAGGAGGTCTGTATCTGAGATAAAAGAATAAGATATAGGACCTATATGGATATGCGATTCGATTCTTAAATTTTAAAACTTATTAAAAATTCAACACCATGCTACGTAACCTTGACACTCAAAGCAATTCGATTTAAACATCCCATTTCAGAGCTTAATGTTCCCGACACTGCGTGCCGCGACTGAAACATGAAAACGGCACAATTTGTACATTTCAACTGAAGTTGTCTTACAATTGTCGGGTATAAGTTTCTTTGCCCATTTCCAGGCTAAATGTTGAGATCTTCAGTTGAGGTGCTAGGGATGTGGCTACGCTTATCGATGCCACGAGTTTTGTTGAAGTGAAAACTGAATTTGGTTACGGATGTTCAAGATGGAGGAGTATAATTCTATGGCTGATACAAGTTTTGTCACCAAGAGGATTTTTAGTCGCTGATTTCCTAGGGTGTGCCGGATAAGGAAGTTGCATGGGGAAACCCCTTTGTGCAAGTCCATAAAAAAAAAAATACTGTAATAGTCCCGTCAATTTCTATTCTTAATATTATTATGATGCTGATTTATGTCGTATATTCTGAATAGAATTGTTACATGACTGAGTATTAGTACCCTGAAGATGTTGAGTGAGAAAAGAAAAGTGTTGTGGATTCACAGGACAGAAAAATCTTTTATATGATACGCAGCTCTATAATCAAGATCTGAGATGGAGGATAAAAGGTATTATGGAGTGGAGCGCCGCCAAATTTTATACAATCATACTTATTAAGATCTTTGTAGGTCTGCCAACTTTTACAATTATATCGTCGTGCAAGATTTGTACCGATTTTACGGGCGAGATTTAAATCTGTCTCGTGAAAATGAAAATGTTGGCTACGTAGACTCGGAAACCTATTTTATAATATTTAAACAGTATGTACTTAGTATGTATTGTATGCCTACTATTCTATTTCTATTCTATTTTCTGTGTGGGTGTCAGTACCTGCACCTGGCTCTCTCGAATCGAACCTTTGTGCATATCCCAAAGGTCCAAACTGTCATTGTATAGGTACCTACATAGACAGCATTATTTTACTGTTACGGAAAGCTCGCTTAAAAAAGTAATGAACTATTAGAAAATATAATACTTAAATAAAAATAAAATTCGTCAAAAGCGAACGATAATTAAAATACAACAACATTTTCAACCTGATGAAGTGGCTTCTCCATTTCGGGTCAAACGTCGCGGTCCAAATCAAAAGCAGCCGTCAGCGAATACATTTCAGACGCCACTCGTTTCAATGGGCCCTTCAAACCGGAACTCTCTTTGTGTTTTAATTATTAACCGTCGCTGTGAGGTTGTAACCCCAGCTCAAATGAGGAATGTTCTGGAATTACTAGCCATGAACTTTGAACAGTGTTGAAGTGAAGAAGGTTTGGTCGCATTGTCACTGAATACCGCGGACTCAGTGTCGATGTCTTTGATTGTGATAGTGACTTCCCGTGAAAAAATCCCTCATTTTCCTCTAATTAGTGGTTACTTTTACATAAACTATGTTTTTACTACCTACGTATCCAGTTATCCACACTCCCAGACTACAACCGTCTGACGCAGCATAACCCCGCGCTCTGATTGGTCCGTTCCAGGAACCGCTTGGAGAGCAACGCCGAGCATTGGTCGGCGCTGCTGCTGTCGCTGCGGGAGCTCACCGAGTGGGTGATCCGCAAGGACACGGAGCTGACCGCGCTGGCGCCCCCTCGCGGCGACTTGGCCGCGCTTATGAAACAACAGGTACGTGGTTTTTGATGACTAGAATCATTGGTACAACAAATATACCTACCTAATACACTCACAAGCAATTAAAAAGTTCCAGTAGTAAAAAATTCCGGTTAGATCATAACAAGGGATTAGTGCGTCAATTATACATCATCTTCATATTAAATCCCTGGTTAAGATCTAACTGAATATGATAAAACTGGGGCTTATTATAGTGGGTAATTTTCTGATGGAGTTAAATGTAATAGTCCGTCATCATCGTTTAAAAAAGACTAATTTGGTACTTTTATCACTGGAACTTTTTTTTCATTGCACGTGAGGGTAATAATGGTTGGGTTATGTAAGGGCTTAACAAAATGGTAAGACTCAGGGGGGTAATTCTGAATAAAATCTTTTTAATTGCCAACACTCAGTAATTTTTCAATAGTGCAGCCTCTTACTACCAACAAATAAATAATACAGCCAACAATTTATCCTACCTAATTTATCTAGATGTCAATAAGCTAATATAGCCAACCCCGTCCAACAGTAGATATTCCGTAGTAGCTTTTTACAGGTTTTTTCCAATGTAAAAAATACCCTGTTGAAATTAAGCATTAACGCAGCCAGATGTGAGTTGTTGATTAAACGCGGGTAGATCGCGAAACCGCTATCGACCGCACATTCACTACCAACTCGGAAAACATGCCTTTTTACGCTCCCTCGGTCCCAATGAGCCTGTTTTTTACTGAATTACTCAAGTGTTCTTACCGGACTATGAAATTAAATTTTATTTCATGTTATTTACATTTAGGCAACCTAGGTTTATCGTAAGTTGGTATGAAAATAATGCTTCTACTTTCGACTTTACTTTCACGTAAAAATAGTTAATACTTATCCAAAACCAGCTTGAAATTTTCCTTTGCGGGAGACCGAAAATTCCATTGAAACATTTTAAGAAAAATTAAAATAGAATGCCAATGCTAAAACTGCTCCATCATAATTAATTTTAAAAGCAATCTGTCGCGGAAGCCTGTTAGCATTCCCGTGTAACAATTACGTGCGGGAGGAGCGGCCATTTTGTGGTTCGCTGCAAACCAAAATGGCCGCCACGCGTCACCGGGATTCGCGCCGCGCGGCCGATGACACGGCAGGATTAGCCACGTGGCCAAATTATTTATTGCTGATCCGAATTAGCCGGTACATGGTAATGAGCTTAATATCCTTAAATGGTAATTTGCGACGCATTTACATGATTTGACAAATGGTTGTTGCTAAGCGTTGTACGGCTATAAACATGTTTGCTCGTGATTAATTATCTAATATCGATTAGGAGGCTTCCTACCAATTACCTATTATATTATGCTTCAATGATAACTAAAATTTTAAGCAATGCCAAGAATTCAATTAACATAAATAGGCGCGCCATTTTCAACCCGCCGCGATGTAAATTACAAATGGGGACCATTCTCCGACTCGAGTAGCTGTTTACCTTACCTAATTATGTCTCCCTCTTCGGGAATTCATTCCGAATCTGCTTTATTGATAGAATGATGGTTTCGTGATGCGCGAGGAGGTAGAAATGAACTGTCGCAGACGCGACACTCGCCTGCGGCACTTCGTGAGGGAAAATGAAAATCAAAAATAATGGCTTCCCCGAGCCAGCGCGGCTAGCAGTCGATAATACTCATGTTTTATGATTTTATAAGCCAAGGCTTTTAAGTAAATGCCTTTGGGAGCGATAAAAAATGTGGTTTTGTCGTTTTTGACTCATGCAGCCATAAATTTGTAGGTGGTTTTTGGACGCTTTCCTAGTGGAAATTCTACCGGTTTATTTTATTTTATACCTCTACATGCGGTGGTTGTATTTATAAAGTCGTTATTTTTAAAGTTTATATTTACCTTTTTTGGAAGCATCTAAAACAATAGTGTTTATAAACTCCAGTCACAGCTTTTCAATGGGGTTTCCACGTATACTGAAAACTTTATTCTATAGACGAAGATTCTGTTGCTAACAACAGTTTTTAAACGCGATTTTTCAAAAATTCCAAATTGTACAGGAGAAATGAAACCTGAATCAATGAATTCTTGGCTACGGACCAAAGCTTGTACGCAGTCTGAAATAAGGATTTACTTACAACATTTTATCATTTTATTTCTCTCTCCATCCGCTAACAAGTCTGTACTAAAAGGTTTTTCTGGAATTCCGCTAAGCTGTTCACCAAACTGTTGGCATTGCGAAAACTTTTCTGTGAATGCCTTTGGCTTTTGTATGTGATTCAATAACGAGGAGGTCGCATTAGACGACAGCATGTTTTACTTTGATTACGAAACTTTAACCATGAACTTTAATGAAATAAAAAATCTAAATGGTCACGAATTTGTTTCTATTTTAAATTACAACTGATGAATTACTATTCTAAATAGGATCCCTCCTATGGATGGAATTGGTTAAATCATATCTAATATGTTTAAAAGATGAACAATCTACTTGCTCTCTTACTTTCATGGTAGTCCACTGGTAGACATCGACCTACTTATTGGAATTACTTCGCATCAACCTCCATTATTATTTATTTGTTTTGCATTTTATTTAACTTTGTTTGTAAGTATCTTACTGCTGTGCTGGCCAAAAGCTTCCCATACATACTAAACAGATCTGCTGTTGTGGACCTCTTGACGCCATTCCGGAAAATAACTGTTCAGATAGTTTCTTCACATCCAATTAGGTCTACCCCGAGCACGTTCGTCCATCGTTCGACCAAACCAAGAGTATAATCTCTAATGTACCTTCCGTTTCTTCCCCAGGACGACCACAGAGCCTTCCGGAGGCAGCTGGAGGACAAGCGGCCGGTGGTGGAGAGCAACCTGCTGAGCGGGAGACAGTACATCGCCAACGAGCCGCCGCTGTCTGACACTAGTGACAGCGAGCGTGAGTGTTGATGTGGCTTTATGATGTAGTGGAGTCGGTTTAACCCTCAATTTGTCATGGGGTGTATGGTTGAAGCCTTGTTTTGAAATTCAATTCCTTGACTTAGGGAAAAATCAATACATATAATAATTTAAATAGTCCTGTACGATTAAGGGTTAGAAGGCCACAATTTTACCAAACTCAAACGTTTTTTCGATATCGTGGACTGTACTAAAGTTAATGATTAAAAGGGAATGCCGAAATTCAAAACCAGAAATCTAAAACAGTACTCCATTGCTAGTCTAAAGGCCAAACGTTTCGCAGCCGAAACAATTTAACACAACAGCCTACACATTCCTGGCTACACGTACTGTACATTATACAATCTATCTTCCTACACCAATCACAGATGACCTGATTCCACGTTAATTGTGAATTCCGATTGGCGGATCGCTAGCCGGTCCGATTCAATCATTCACCGATCCCGTTCCATCATTCATTCAATCGTTCACTCGGCTCCGTAATTAGATTTCGGCTGTAAGATCAGTTTGAGCGTAAGGGAGGCCTTTTGTCAGTAGATTTGTGAATTAGAGCAAGACTCGTCCGAGGAGGGTAAAATTATGTAGGGCTCTAATTTGGGATGATTTTTTGTATGATGTTCCTTCATTCTGTAATATCCCCTATACCCGATATCTTTTTTAAATTAATAGACACGTAAGTTAAATGTTCACTATTTTTAGAACTACCCCAATTAATAAGAAAGTTTTTTGTTCTTTACCTAAACCATTATGCCGTGGTAGATGCACATCATGGCAAACTAAACACAGCTCAAATTCACCTGTAGGCAGTGTCAATCTCACAACAATCACCAGTAATTAATATGAACAGGCTTATCAATCAGTTATGTATCTTCTCAGATGGCATCTGACTAGGCAACAATATTGAGTGGCACGCGTCTATACGACAGCTACTTGGCAGAAGCTGATATTGCAATTTGCAACATAACACATACTGTGTGAGCTTTGGCTGTGCATTGAAGTGATCTGAAACATGATGACTGTTGCATTTTGATACATGCGATGCATGCATGTATCTATGAACAAATTTTTGAAAAAAACAGTAAATCTTTACAAAAAGGTAGTTAATTGTAATTTGTTAAACTTAAGAAACTGATGTTTATCCTATGGCAAAACTTGAAACTCGCATTTAAATAGCCTTTGAGGTTTGAATTTCACTACATAGGCACCAACATAAATTTTTGCCTGTTGCATGCTTCAAACTTATGTGGTCTTCCTATGTACAACTTTTCCATGAAATTTCCAAAAAAATACAACCTTCTCCCACGCCTGCTTGCACAAAAACCGCAGAAACCACAAACATTTCGCGAACCCAACTTTTTTCTTTCTGACGTGTAAATCTCTGAAACGCCGC
Source organism: Plutella xylostella (assembly GCF_932276165.1). NCBI lineage: Eukaryota > Metazoa > Arthropoda > Insecta > Lepidoptera > Plutellidae > Plutella > Plutella xylostella. The sequence goes on along the minus strand of NC_063987.1, from coordinate 9,635,269 downwards.
AATAAAATATTTTCCGTTGGCAACACTCGCGCCAGCCACTCAATATCTGGAGCGTGAACAAGGGGCACGGAAAGCGCGGGAATTTCATAATTACGTCATTACCCCCGCTGAGGGGCGGGAGGGATAGTTGGCGAGGATATGTCTTGCTTTTGAGCCTTCTTGCGAATTCCGTTTGCACGTTGAAAGGGTTTTGTTTTCACCTACGTCAGTGAAAATGAAGAAGGTAGAAACTTACTTTTGATATTACTTTCCGTGCTTACTTATTTATTTTTAATGCAAAGGGTACAAGATTTTTTTCAACCCTGTAAAGAATTATTTCAACAATTCACAAAGCAGAAATAAGAGCAAAAAATCTGGAGCACTCCTCAAAAACACTTTGTCGTCCGTCAGAAGCCGTAGACGTCAAAATTTACGCGCGCTTATCGACAAAAATGGCGGTGAAACGGTCGCGCGCTCTCTCCCCGCGCCCATTGGTCCCGGGAAGTCGTTCCATTTCCAAATTTATGTCAACATAGAACCGAGGAAACATTCCGGCGGCGTTTCCACCCGTTTGACCCTTTGAGTTGTTGATAAAACATGATTTAAAAAGGGACACTAGTTTATAGAGTGGCCGTCATCGGTAAAGGGTTAGGCATGTGGCGTGTCGAGGAAATATTTATGTTATGTCATTGTTAGGGTCGGGATGGGTCTTTTTGGGGTATTCTTGTCTTGTGAATTCCTTCGTATTTTCTTTAGGTAAACATCGTTCCACCCTTCCTGTCCCCTCTTTAAATTATTCACATCCTTCCTCGATTTTGAGGTTAGTTTTGTTGCGGATTTTGAGGTTAGTTTTTCTTGCAGCGACTCGTGACAGCGAGGGTGACAGCCGAGGGTACCGTTCGGCGGAGGAGCAGGCGCGCGAGCTGGCCCGGTCCATCCGGCGGGAGGTGGCCAAGCTCGCGGAGAAGTGGAACTCACTGGTGGACCGGAGCGACGCGTGGGCAAGGTGTCTGGATGACGCTGCTCAGGTATGTTCTATTATTATTATTAATCTCAGATTTCTAGACATAATATTATATGTACTTATCTCTTAAAATCACGAGCAATGAAAAAGTTCCAGTGACAATAACACCAAACAACTCTTAAACTGAAGAAGCAAGCTTAATGACGCCGTCTGCAATATTGAAGTAGGTACATTTTAACAGCGCACCAGAATATTACCGACTAAAAATGTTAATATTTTGATCAAATTCATCCAGGCACTACCACTTTTATGACTATTGAGGTGTCAGCCTAGAGGTATTAGTGATAAAATGCGGTTACAGCGCCATCTCTGCTTTCCAATAGAAACCGTTTGAATGTATCGATCATTGTGAAAAGACGAATGGCAAGTTACTCTAATGTTGGTTTAGGTGGCAGCACTAAGCCTTACTTTGATAAGTAATTCTCAAACATAAATTGAATATGTTATTACAATAATGGTCGTTTATTTGTTTTTAGAGGCTTCGTGTGGTACACTTTTAGTAAATTAATAATTATAAAATTTTATATATTTTTTGCTCTTTTGCATTACTACAGTACATCAAAATATAATAACCATTAGGTACATAGTGCGTAGGTGTAGGTGGTACTTGGGTTAATTTTTAAACATTTTATAAATATATTTATTTGCGTAAGTATGTAAAACTAAGATGCCCGTAATAAGTACGACAAAGAATAGAGAAACCTTCACAGTGCACAACCGCCTACAATATACCCAGTACCAGTCACATAACATCTGACTAAAGCTTAAAGCCTAACGAGTTTCATTGAGTGCAAGTCACATCGGTGAGCTCCATACACTAGGGCCAAGATAAATAGACGAAACTAAGACGGAGTCTTAGCTTAAGCACATGCTAAGAACACGAATTCACTAAAATAGACACTACTTGAGCACAGACTATGCCAGTAAGTTCGCACTCTCACTTAGCCGAGTTCGAGTTCACATTTGTCAAGACTTGGCCCTTGCTTAGCATACATACAATTTTGTCTATTGTCACATCTGCCACACTCTCAGGAAATTATTATTCTAAGCTCTCAGGCTATCCACAGACCACATTTATACCAAATTTGCTAAAAAACTACGGAATGAAACCATGACCACAGATAAATAAATATATATTTGACGCAGATTTGACATAACAGGTTCTAAGACAGTGACTTAGCCGAGCAAACGCTAAGTAGTGTCTATTTTAGAGACTCATTGCAACTCGACTTAGTTCAGGTGAAGTCGTACTTGGCTAAGCAGTAGTTTGAGCAAGTGCTAAGCAACGTCTATTTATCTGGGCCTAGGACTTACTCTTTGACAATCCAAGCAGGATGTTAACACAGCATCCATAGATAATACCCACTGGCTTTCAGATGCTCACGCCCATCCGCTCTGAATAGTTACAGCTCAATCGACCGGCTCTACATCTCTACCTAATTGTTGCTATAACACATCTGCGCTAATTCATCTTTGGACTACTTTGGCTCATGATCTTGTAAACCTTACGTGTTCGTGTTAAAGATGAAAGTCTATCGGTAGTTCACATGTTTTAAGGGACCTAATCGTGTAGTGAATATGCTTACTGAAGGTATTTATAATTTAATGCGTCGATTGTCTATTGTGTATCGACTTCCTCATTTCGAAATATCGTTAATAGATTGACGATTATGAAGGATTAGAAATTATAGCTGACTAGTTACTTTTACCTTTTATTATGAGCGGCGATATCATAACGTGTAAAATATGGACTTGCAAAATAATTTTATTTTATTTAGGTACTCACCTAAATGAATATTGTAGATAACAATAAGTAACGGTTCTCATAACGGTCACAATTACACCTATATAAATAAAATTCAATAATAATGTGCAATTTGTGTGTGCACATACCAATCTTAAAACTATATGAAGTACCAATGTATGTAGTTTGTTTTGCTGACTGTACCTACACTTCATTATTGTTAATGTCTTCATTTTTATTGCAATCATGCCATTTTTAGTAACGGACTAGGATAACTATTTAGTAGTAATTTGAGTTGATACCTAACAAGATCAAGTCAACCACGATGCCCAAATGTCTCATCTACGTCGGAGGTGTCTACTCTATGTCCCATCGATCCGGCGACAGAACTGACAGTCCGTTGTCCCACAATTTCCTCCTGACGATTACCGCTTCACTGTTTATGGATGGAGTAGGGTGCTGACAGTGCCGATATGCAGTTATTTCGTTCAGAAGGGATTCACAAATTATATTATTTAATGGTAGCGTAATTATAAGTAGTTAGGTAAAAGATAATGTTGACTATATTAAATGTTAGTCAATATTATTATAATCATTTACTTTAAAAAAAAAGTTGCTTGGAAGTGATTAGGATAAGGCCGCATATTGTACTAAACATTTCAATATTAAAATTGTAATATGTGTTGTGTGTTCTTTCAATAAATGTATACTTAATGTATTGTAAAAATATTGCTACGAGAAAAGTACAGTTTTTGTGTGTTTCAAAATATCAACTTTTTATAAGTAGGTATAGTACTTAGGTACTTACTAGTACTACTTTATTCGTAGATTATTTTTCTTACACACTGCAGAGGGTTATAATAGTATCCTGTTGAATTCGGAGCGAACCGAATTGAGGATAGCTGCATTTACAAGTAGAACAATCTGAGGAGGCCTTTATTCAGACGCACGCGGCTGTGACGACTACTTGACGTGTGTTTGTGTGTGTGTGTGTGTGTCATGTGTGTATGTGTGTGTGTGTGTGGGTATGTGTGTGGGTAATCCTGATAAAGTATTCTCAGCTGCTTGTGTCCTATCTGAATGTTATGATAGTCTTTGCTAAGAAATTCGACAGTTGCCTAGTTCGTAATTGTTTAATTTAGGTACATCTCTCACTTTTTCCATATTAAATATATGGAAAAGCTTTTAGTTTATTATTGTAATCTATGTGAACGCCACCTTAACACCTATATTTAAACCAGTCTCCTAATCTCCGCAAAAAGGCTTTCCAAAGCCACTACGCCATCTAAGCTCGTATTTTTCGCCCCCGTGTCTTACCCTAATGGGTGCTGAAGAAGTTAGCAGCAAAAACTTCAGGCAGGTTACTACATAACATTCTTAGTCGCGGTCTAAGTCCGAATTAATCCTACAACCGCGCTCGCCGCTCGCCTCAAGTTTGTTCTCAATTTTCAGATAGACCGCACTGGGTCTGTAATTAAAATAGTTCTCTGATTTATTTCTGCGCGCCTGGTAGCGAGCGGTCGGGTCTGTCATTGTTGGTTGATTTTGTTTGATTATTTGTTTGTCCCACTGCTACCACTGAGCTCTTATTTTGAATTAGTTTGGTTTCAAGATTTGTGACCTTATTAATCGGTACAATGGTTGTCATTAGGTTGAACTTAATAATACCTAAAAACATCACTATCTCCAATGGGCTATAAATCAGCTAACCTCCCCATGGTGCAATTATAGACGAATCCCGTTTCTAAACGAGTTGTAGGTAAACCTACATACGTAATAGGTATAATATTTAATGAAAAAAAATATATCAAGTAGGTTCCATTACATTTTATTTTATGGATCCTCATTGATGATGTGACAACCCTAGCGTTCGTAGATTTACATTTAGCTCGTTAGGGTTGTCTCTCGAGACAACCCTAAAATTACTAAAATAATCCTACATCTTTCATGAGAGACTGATACAACTTCTTTTATTTTATATCTCATTTATCACTCAAAATTCGTCTACTTCTGGGCATAGACCTCTCCTAAGGAGGTCCACAACCAACCGTGCCTGGTATTTTCATCAAATTTTAACAATTTCAGTGTCAACTTCCATCCCTTTTAACTGCTGGACAAAAACTGTAATTTTATTATTTTTCAGTTAAAAGCTTTCATAGGTATTCCTGTTCTATATTTTATGATGTCCGCGCGAATATCACTGAAATTGCTTTTCACTTGTGGCAGTGAATATGTTATTTATTTTATGATAAAATCGTTGCCTTTACGGCTTCCGTGTAGTGTGTGGTGGTCATTCTGTGAATTTAGGAGACTTTATGAAATATGTATTGCATAATATGGCCTGGAAAATATAATGTTAATTTGGACGTGGGTAGTTGAGGTATTTTCGACCATATGAATCATAAATAATAAATGAACTTACACACTTTAGCAACATATTTAAAATATTATAAACTCCGTCACTTACATTGGCGTAGATTATTTTTGACAAAGTATGCGATTTACGGAGACTACGTTAGATATTTTCAGGTTTACCGTTGCGCAACCTCTTGCTGTTTATCCCCACAAAAAGTGACAATTCACCCCCTTTCACCCCCATTTTTTCACGTCACAAGGCCTGCCTATTACGCACGCTGGACAGACGCGCGTGTACGCGCATATATTAGGAGGAGAGCCCATGCGACGCGGTGCGGACGAAATTTCATACACTGTATTGTCGGGAGTGCAAAATTTACATATATGTGCCTGTGTGTGTGTGTGTGTGTGTGATAGTTTGCATGTGACTGGGTGTTGGTTTAATTAAAATTGTTGACTGCGGGATCGGATATGTTGTATAAGCTCAAAGATTGGAGGACGTGTGGCTATGAAGAATGTTATGTATGTTGTGTGTTTTTTCAATAAAGTTATATTGTATTGTATGAATCTATGAAAATTATTATTTACTGTATTTTTAGTTGTAGTTGAGTATTAACAAAAGATGAAGAAATAAAGGTGAGATGGAAGAATTACTTTGAACAATTGCTGAATGTAGAGAATGATAGAGTTGGTTTACCGGAACCGCAGGGCCTTAATTTAGGAATGGTAGATAAGATTAATGAATGGGAAGTCAAGCTTGCATTACGAAAAATGGGTAATGGGAAGGCTGTTGGCCCAGATAACATACCTGTAGAAGTTTGGAAATTATTGGGAGATGATGGTATTTATTGGTTGACCTATCTTTTCAATAAAATCTTCGCAGAGGAGTCGATACCAACTGATTGGAGAGGGAGTTATCTGGTGCCAATTTATAAGGAGAAAGGAGATATTCAAGATTGCGGAAATTACAGGGGAATTAAGTTGATGGCACACACGATGAAATTGTATGAGAAGGTTATCGAAAGTAGGATTAGGAGGGAGTCGACAGTATCGGCAAACCAGTTTGGATTCATGCCTGGAAGGAGTACAACGGACGCCATATTCGCAGTGAGACAATTGATGGAAAAGTTTCGAGCTGTACAAAGAAACCTGCATATGGTGTTCATTGACCTTGAGAAGGCTTACGATCGAGTCCCGAGAGACCTGTTGTGGCGGTGCTTGCAGAACAAGGGTGTACCCGTAAAGTACATAAGTATTGTTCAGGACATGTACGCAGGTGCCAACACACAGGTCCGCACCGCAGTCGGGGTTACCGACAGGTTCGAGGTCAGAGTAGGCGTGCACCAGGGTTCATCCCTGAGTCCATACCTATTTTTATTGGTAATGGATGCATTAACATCTGCAATTCAGAAGGAGGCGCCCTGGTGCATGCTCTTTGCAGACGACATCGTGCTTGTCGATGAGAGTGGGGATGAATTACAGGCGCAACTGAACCAGTGGCGAGATACCCTAGAGAGTGTGGGATTGAGACTGAGTAGGACCAAAACAGAATATATGTTCTGTCAATTCGGAGGGCCTACTTCAGCTGCGTCGATATCTCTGGGTACCTCGCCACTAGCAGTAGGTGAGGATTTCCGATACCTCGGCTCCCTTCTACAGAGTGATGGAAGTATTGACAGGGATGTGACGAGACGAATGAATGCAGGATGGATGAAATGGAAACAACTCACCGGCACGACGTGTGATCGCAAGATGCCAATTAAGATCAAAGGCAAAATATATAAAAGCGTCATAAGGCCGGTGATGTTGTATGGGGCTGAGTGCTGGGCAACCAAAGTATGCGATGAGAAAAGGATGCATGTGACAGAGATGCGAATGTTGAGATGGATGTGTGGTGTTACAAGAAAAGATAGAATACGAAATGAGTATATAAGGGGAAGTATGAAAGTGGCTCCTATAGTGGAGAAGATGAAAAGCCATCGTCTTTCTTGGTTTGGGCATGTTATGAGAAGAGAAGATGATTATGTGACAAAGAAAGTGTTGGAAATGAGACCCGAAGGAAGGCGCAAGAGAGGAAGACCAAGAAAGACGTGGCTTGATTGCGTGAAAGAAAATATGAGAGAGTGTGGAGTGAATGAGGATATGACAGAGGATAGGGTAAAATGGCGTGACATGACCAACAAAGCCGACCCTAAATAAGGATAAGGCAAGGAAGAAGAAGTTGAGTATTTTTTTAAAACATAGTATATACCTACTTGAACATGTAGAATGAATATTATTATGCAACACAAAAGTATATTAATAAATTTACAAAATTGTGATTCTGGACACGCACCCGCTCTATTTTGCTGGAATAAAAACAAAAGTGCAACTGTGTGTGGTGCAGTGTGGTATTGTTATTATTCCCGTTCATTTGTTCATGTTTGATTCGTCTATATACTCGTATGTCTATGTCAAAGTTTATTGACGCATTTATCAGCTTATTGGTATTCAATATACTTTCCTTACTACTTATAGCTTACAGTACTTAAATACTAGACACAATCATCATCCGATAAATAATATTTTTAAAAGTCGCCAAGTTAAATAAGTGGTTGTCGACGGGTTCCCCTCATCTCGCCTAATCTTTATTGCCCTAAACTCGTTAGGCATAACTCGTAAGGTCTAAATTTTTTTGGTAGAATCATCACTTCGCCAAGACTTATGTGGCATAAGACTCGTTTCGTCTAAAACTCTTTTGGCACAAACTTGAAACATCTAAGTCTCGTTTGCTCAAATTGTTCATATTGGTATAATCTGGTTTCTCCTAATATAATCTTAATAAATACTATATTAAGTATGTTGGAAATGTACAAATTGTGGTATTTTTCTCTTACATCTCGAAAATCGACGATATTGAATGATCAAAATGTCGATAATGAATGACCATTATAATTATAACAAACGCCATTAAACCCCATGGGATTAAAACCTAAAGATAGGTGAGACATGTTCGTCAAAAGCAAAGCGGAGCGTTTCCCACATAGCGGCCACAATACAAGGCACCAGTTTGCGCTATGTAGGGAGACGCTCCATCAAAGTTAAAGCCAAACGAATATTATTACTTTGTATTACCTATGCTATGGCATTATTAGGCTATTCAAGATTTGGCTATACCATTATTAGGCTAAATAAGATTATGCGAAATAACTTTTCACTAAAAGAGATTTATACCATACGATTTTCGGCGAAACGAGACTTTGACCAAACGTTAGTATGCAATATGAGATTCGGCAAATAAATCTTAGACCAATAAAGGTAGAACCGGTTGTCGACACCTAATGGGTACTTATAATCAGAACAAAATACTTAATTCCTTTAATTTCTATAAGTAAAAAAAGATTTTGTTCAAATTTGTCTTTTATTTCTATCTCTTAATAACTGCGTCCCCCAGTAGGCACGGCGTATTCCGTGATACAGGGTAACTCCTGGCCGAGTGTGATGCAATCGTTTGTATTTATCTGAAGAAAAAAAACGCTGTCAATAAAAGAGTGCTACCTCTTTTATAACAAAAAACCAATGTAATTAGCTCTACTATAATTAAAAAAATTAAAAAACCGACTTCAAAAAACCACTAAAATGTAAGAAATAATTTAAGGTTTACACAAATTCTACTCGTATGAGACAGTACAAATAAATATACCTAAGCAGGAACTGTTCTTTTTTGATGTTGGTGCGGTGACAAAGTAATCTGAAGAAATATGGCACCAACTTCAAAAAAGAACAGTTCCTTTCCTGCTTAGGTATATTTGTACTGTCTCATACGAGTAGAATTTGTGTAAACCTTAAATTATTTCTTACATTTTAGTGGTTTTTTGAAGTCGGTTTTTTAATTTTTTTAATTATTATTTTATTTAATAGTTTTTAGTTTATTTGTAATAATTTTCAATCAAAAGTAAGGTGCAAATGATACCAAAATGTCCTACTAATCAATACGAATCATTCAAGCCTAAACACGAAGTAGTTGCTATATACCGTTCAGGAGTTCCCCTGACTGCCTTCCGTTTCCATCATCAGATCAGCTCAAGGTCACCATCATATTTTTTTGTTATAAGAACTATATTTACGTTCTTAATTTCATTAGAATCGGTTAATATGTGCCCAAAATTGAAATTCATACCCTGTTTTTACCCCTTTACCCACCCTTGGGGGTGAGATAAAATTCTGAAAAAAAAATGGGACCACCTGGAAGCTCAACCCAATACAACAAAAAAAGAATTTTCAAAATCGGTTCACAAACGGCGGAGTAATCGGTGAACATACATAAAAAAAAAATATAAAAAAAAAAAAAAAGATACCGACGAATTGAGAACCTCCTCCTTTTTTTGAAGTCGGTTAAAAATGGTAGTTCCATTAGGCGGGATTGCGACGTGTAAATGCAGCGGTGTTTATGCGGCGGCGGTCGGAGCGCGACTCATTAGCTTGATCTTGTAGCAATTAGTTCGGCCGTCGCCGCCGCCATTTGCAAACCGCAATGCGGCCAGCGCCATCTAGTGGCGCGCGTGTGAAGCTGCTAGATGAGTTTTGTTGCGGTTTTTGTGCTTACGTTCGCTGTTTTCTAAATTACTATAATTATGTAAGTATAATAAAAATAAGTTTTTTATAATTCTAAAATTAAAAGTATATAAATGTTAATCAGTAATAAATTGGATAAAATCAGTTATGAAAATTATAAAATCATAGCCGAGTCACACAATTTTTTTTGTGAGACAGGGTGGTATTAATTTTAAACATTTCAATGGATAAAATACTTGATTTTTAATAAAAATATTAAAGAAAATCTACCGCGGTATCGAAAAAACTCAGTCAATAAGGTGAGAAAAATAAATTTTGCTATAATTATCAATCTAGTTTGTAAACTATTACCAGCCATGGTCATACGAGACCCATTTCACCGGATTGTGCGAATTTATCAAGCTAAGTAAATACCTGTCGCATACGTACCATGATTCAATGGGGTCCCTCTATACGTATGTATATGTTTGTCGAAACATTCCGAGCGCTGCTGCGCAAGCCTCGTCTAGGTATTAAGCACATCTAGCTATGTGCCAAACCCAGTTGGTCCACTGCCGGTTGGTGGGTTATGGTCCAAGCTTTGGAAGGCAGTTTAGACCTTAGGGATATGCATAAAGGTTCCATTCGAGAGAGCCAGGTGCACCCCCACAGAGAATAGAATAGAATAGAGAATAAAAGCTTCGACTATAGCTTTCGTGCGTTTATTTTTCTTCAGTATAGAGTAACCCTTCCCCCATACGGACATGTGCTGACCGCAGCGCCCGGGCGCGGTGGGATCTCACTAACGACATCTAGTGGCAGTTGCGGCGAACTAAATGTTTAGTTTAGGTTCTCGGAGGTGGTAGGTAACCCTGACGACGGTCTAGGTTTTAGATATGTGTTGTGTGCCTAATATGTTTTAGATAAGATGGGTTTTATTTACGCGGAATTGAGTTTTGATTGATTTTTTTTTGTTTTACTCGCATTTTAAGTTTTACCTGCACTAGGTCAGCGTGGTGGACAAAGGCCTAAAACCCTTCTTTCATTGGAAGCCCGCGGTCCGTGGGCCAGCAGTAGGGACTTGATGGGTTGTGACGAGTATTTATAAAAAAAAATAGGCGCAGTTCCTCATTAGCAATGAACTTAAATCTTCAACGACATATTTAAGTCAGTCAATCATAGCGCTCCAATACTTCATTTAAGAACCTACTTACCTATTACCTTGACGTTCGCAGAAAGTCACTGTTAGCATATTTGTAGTAATCTTATATTTCAAAACTATAATAATATTTTTATAAAAAATATTTTTAATAGTCAAATCTCAGTGCTAAAGTGAACAATGAAATAACGATAACACATATTATTTACAAAACTAAATAGAAACAATAATTTGTCGCCAGCCAAGCCGCGGTTACAGAACAAATAACGGAATACAATAGTGATATTTTCCATTTTGAATTAATCCGTGTATACTGAAATTAATTTTTGCTGAAAACTGAATATATTTTGCGGCGTTGTGGGCCGCTGGTCATTATTGTTTGTGTTTTGTCATCATGTATCCATGTGGCAATGGATGTTGCTTTTTAACATGTATTTTGAATTAAAATAATTTATTAGGATCTTGATCTAGAATGTAGAACATTTCATAAAGGTTCTACAATCATAAACATGATAAGAGACCAGAGAAAATGCTTACTTTCCAAAGGAGTAGGACACACTAAAATGTATGCCAACGAACGTCAAAAAAGTTTATTATAGGCACCAATGGGCTATGTCCGAAAAAAACAACGCTCATAATTTTTCTGATGATAGGAATCCGTATCGATCAATCGATGGAAAAAGTCCTGGAGTGCCGTAATTTCCCCGTTTTTATTTTTATAAAATTACTAACGAGTAGAAAAAAATCTGAGATTTTTTTAGGATGATACGGAGGGTTATTGCTTTCATCAGAAAAATTATGAGCGTTGTTGTTTTTTTTCGGCATAGCCCATTTATCCTGTAAACTTACAATCATATTTATGGCACGCACAAGTCGCACAATCGTGGCATAAATATCAGTTGTAACTGCACAGGACAAGTGATAATTACACACATTACACTCGACTGTCTCACGGATACATTCATTGACTCTTGCACCACAATAAAGCTGTCCTGAAAGTTTATCAGCAAATTGCAACATAAATAAATAAATAATTATCTGGGGACATATCACACACGGCCATCTAAGCTAGACAAATTAGGATTTAAGATTGAACATGTTCTGAAATTTATTTACTTTTCCGGATATAATATTATTTAGAACTGTTTTATTTTGTTACAGGTAAGAAAAATGCTCAATTGCAGTAGATTTGAATTATGATGACACACACAACCTTACAAAATACGTAAGTACCTATAGTTACCGAGTTAATATGTAAATATCCGTTGTTAAGTTTAGTAGGTTTTAAACTTTTGTCTTTGGTTCACACAGTGATAAAACTTTAATATTATTTCATTATTGACTGTATCAGATGTATGTAAGTAATTCAAAGATGCTTGAAACAGTCATGAAGCGAAATAAAACTATCTACCTAGGTAATTGGAATTATTTATACATAGCCTATGTCATTTATCATATTTACTACTGCAATGAATACTTATATACTAAAGCACGTTGCATCTTAGCACCCAATATAATACGTGTCCAATCGCATCTAAAACGATAACGGTTATCGATAAATCGATTGGAAGACGCTATCGTTTTATTTAATAGTCATCAAAATGGGAATTTAACGACTCTTTTGACAGCCAAGGAAGACGTTTTCGACGATAGTTAAAGTAGGAAAATTCATATTTTTCAAAGATTTATATTCATAGCCCAAGACTGATTTCTGCAAAGCAGTTTATGAAGACATAAATCTACCATAGCTAAAGATGTCACCATAATAACTTTATAATCGTGACGTCACAACGAAGTGACATTCACGAAGTAATTAAGTGTCAAATTCAATATAATATTTGAATCCAAAAATCATTGGCAAAACCAATTTGCAATAGGGAGCCAGTTATATCTACGGCGGAGACGTATTTATTTTCTTTAACCAACTAGTGAATCTTATTCGATATTGATTTTCCGTACAATGGTTTATGTAAATCACTCAGCAGTCTGCTATCAGCACTCCACATGTCATGATTGGTTTACATTTGGCATCACAGGTGTTCTAATTAAATTTAACATACACACATTTGCATAGATCTACACAACTGCCTGAGTCTCTACGCATAGTATACGCAAGCTAACGCAATGTCAACAATCTTATACCATCCCTTGTCGGATGCTGTTTCATAGACGAAGTTAAGTCAGTGGAACCACTACTGTGATACTCTTTAAATACATTAGCTTTTCTCATCGCTTTTAGGTACATAGTTTTCAGTCTGTCTGTCTTATTGGTGATCGCAAAATTTACACGCACGTAAATCTACAGCAGACTTCGCTGAAATAATAGTTTAATGATTATGTCGTAGGTCATATTCAAAACATTCTTCAGATTAAAATTTTAATTTAAATATGTTACTTACTAAAAACTTAGACCAAACTTAACCACGCCTGAAGTTAGTAATAGTTTGATCATGACTGACGGTACTCTATCTACTCTACGCTCGTTACTCTGTGAGCTCACAGAGTATTCACAGTCTCGCATCACTCGCTAGCTAATAACGTATCGCATTAATATGTTAATCTGTGGCGCTCGACGGCACAGTGGGCCGATTGGCCGCGAGCCAGAATTGGACATCGTTTCTTTTATGCTGATTGTGCATTTGAGGACTTTGAATTTTCTCGCTGTATCTAGCAGGTACCTATTTGAATTTTAATTCCGATGTCGTGTTTGCATAGGTATCAACGGAAAAAGTGTAGGTTAATTTCAACCGCATGACTAGCAGAATAAGTTATGCAGGTACTTACCTAAACTGAAATTCACATTATTAGGCCAATGACTCGGGTAGGGAAAAGACCAGTAATGAACTTAAAAAATTGTAAGTACCAAAAAGCGCCTCTACTAGCTTTAAAAGCTTCACCTCTTACGTCAAAATTACTCGTTTAAGTCTATCATAAGTTGCTGTGCAACCCGCGGTGCATTATCCCGGCGCACAGTGGGGCGAGACACGTTATTAGGTTGACGGAGACATGACGTCATCGTTCCCGCGGGTCTGCGCCTGCGGCATGGGGCATCGACTTAGCACACCTTCGGCGGATTAGATTACCTACTAGAGCTTACCGACAACACACAACGTTCAGTTTGAACGATAGAATAAGTTAAGTACTGACTCGTTGGTTGGTCAAATAATTGTAGCAAAAATTTATTACAAATTAGTTTTTAAGAGGTTTAGAATGACAAAATTATTTACTTACTAAATCTTACAGCAGCTGGTGTACTAAAAGCGTATTTTATTTTATACTTACAACTGAATTTTACTATAAATGAGGACTTAAAGAACATTGTTGCTTAAACTGCACAAACTTGCCATGTATAAGTTTGTTGCAAAAATGATAACAAAAATTGGCTTTCAGTAGTCTTCCAACTTTTCCGTTCACTACAACTTTGGCTTCGCAACAAAGAGTTGTTATAAAAAAGACATCCTGTGGTGTTCATAGAAAATGTCTTTTAGACAGAATTTATTATTGGTTGATTTTTTTATGCGGTGATTCGATAAAAAATACTGTATCGAATAACAAACAATACAATGTTGGTTTCGCACTTTTTACGAAGAATAAACGTAGTATACATACACAGAAATACCATGTACAAACCGTGCCAGCTGTAAATTTTGCAGCGAAGAAGATAAAATTTAAAAGATCTTTGATCAAAATCATTTCAGAGCGACCGGATGGCAACCATTCATGCGTTAAAATGGTGTAATTTATTTCGTCACTAAATTGTCTTCTACCTTTTCATATAAATTACCATCAATTTGTGTTTTAACTGTGCAACACTGTGATGTAAAACGCGCTCGACCGTGTATCACTCAATGAGTGCACTTGGTTTCCGGAAGTGGTCGTCCAATCGTTTAACACTTTTTTAATTTACACAACACTTTTCAACTTACACCTACATGCCGTTAATTCATTTTGGTTTAAGGCTTTTATATTGTTAACAGAGATATTACGTCGGGAAATGCAGTAACAAATGCACTTTTCCTCGACGAGATCATACCTAGCCGCGGAAATTAAATAATACGACTGACGCTGAAGTTGCATAGCGAATGAAATTATGAATTTATGAGCGACGGTGAACTGTGAGCCACCGGTGAAGTGAAGAACTAGCAATAAAGAATACTAACTGGTATTTATCTTATTATCTAGTTTTACCAACGAGTTCCAGTCAATCTCACACAAAATATCAATGCTTGCAAACCTACTACGGGAATTTATTGTAATGCCACTTCCTATACACAAATCACATTTAATCGTGCTCAATCTGCGCTAGATCTCTTAAATCAACCTCCAGGCGTCGGATATGCTACCCAGATTGAAAATTATGCATCAAATGAATCATTTGTACAAGCATTTCAATTTCCTGTAGCGTGTTTCACTACATATTTTACTTGTACCGTAGACACCTTTCATTTTCAATACTTCTCTTATTCCACCTCCTTCCCTTGCTAAAATAATCCGCCGCCTACCCCTCCCCCCCCCCTACTCCCCACAGCTGCATTCCAGCTTTCTGGTTAATTAAGACTCAGTTTGGAGAGCCACTTACGGCGAGCTAAATAAATAATGGTTTCTACATTTTTCGTGTATTTCGCCCACTGTGCAGTCTCGCAGATGAGAGGTTAACAAATATTTGAGAGTCGCTGAAGTTTTTTGAGAACTGAAACATTTTTGAGATTATGGAATGGATTTTGCGTTGTTATATTTTCTGCTTTTATAAAAATTAACATTAAAAGCATTAAATTAAATAAATATTTCGCAGTACCGGTACCTAGAGGTACAGTGATTTATTAAGTAGAAAGAAGGTACATTTAATGTTATTTATTACATAAGCACTTCCTGTTTTCGCACTAGGAGGTCCCGCCGACTCCCGCCTCTCATTTAAATAAAGGTACTTTATATTTTATACAAGCCTATGTATAGCCTATCTAGAATCACTTAGATTTTTTGGTTTGATCTACATCTGCTTGTAACCTATGTAAGTACAAATATAATTCACGTACCTACCTACACACATTTAATATTTGAAAAATTTTTACGTGATAATTAATAAACATTTAAAAAGAATGACCTTTGACCGCACTCCCCGAAATAGTTATTGAACTAATAAATAACGCAATTGACCAAAATATCTGTATTTATAATCGACGTTCAGCACCTATACGTGCTCTATATGGACCTATATGCCCGCTAGAAAGACCTATAGGTACCCTATAATGACCTATAGGTACCCTATAATTGATAAAGTTATTATTATACTTATTCCTCTCCCGACTATGCGCCGTTAGCCGTCTCTCTATCGGAGCAGTTTGAGAGTTAAACTTAATTAAGTGCGAGCTAAGTAAGCGTTTGTTCAAAGTTCGAGACGTTATTTAAGTTGCGAAATTCGGAGCAGTCTGTATATTAACTGGGGTAAGTAATACGAGGTATAAAAACGAATGGTATAACATTCACAAGGTATACGCCCATATGATATAAATGTATTAAGTATAACGATCACTGTGCATAACAAACGAAAGGCATAATTACTAAATACATAACTTCGTAAAGAATAACGTTCAAAAAGTATAATTTCAATTGATATAACGATTAAAATGCATAACGTTTATAACATATATTCTACAACGGATATAATTATCATAATGTATAATGCACAAAAAGTATAAAAGATTGTCGTATCGTATTTTCATTATTATTGTGTTATGTGTGGGGAACGCTCCGCTCCGCTTCGCTGCGCTCCGCTTTGGTTTCGACGAACATGTGCACCTAACACGCTCCTCCTCGCTTTGCTCGTCGTCGCACCTCGGCTGTCCCATTTCAAAACACAGTAACCGCCAACTTTAAAAAAAAACGGGTCTTTGATTTATACATTATTTTAGGCGATTCCGCACAAAACTGCATTGTCAGAATATCAAAAAACCGCTTAGAAACGAAAATAAAATTTCTAAAAACCTAGTAACTCCACCCTGCGAAATCAAAAATGCCACGAAAACCATTTCAAAACATAGTAAGAGCCACCAACCATTTTAAAACACAGTAAGTGAAAATGACTTACTAGGTTTTAAAATGGTCAATGGCGCTTACTAGGTTTTGAAATGGTCAGCAAAGGACAATTTTCGTCCGTTAATTTTAGTAAGTCACAAATGGCATACATTATTACTAACACTTTTTTCGAACAAAATATCAGACATTTCAGAACCTGTATCTTTGCACCAATGAAACCTAGAGAGTTGAATTAAAAGTAGAACATAAGTAAATTTTGTCTTCTTTATAAAAGCTATAGAGACCTCTATCTTTAGCTTTTGGTACTAGGGGTTTTGGCATTATTATTATTATTGACGCTATATGGGGTGACGCTCCGCTCCGCTTCGCTGCGCTCCGCTTTGGTTTCGACGAACATGTGCACCTAACACGCTCCTCCTCGCTATGCTCGTCGTCGCACCTATCTTTAGGTTTTGGTGCTAGGGGGTTTAACGGCGTTGGGTAATTATACACAGATTATGTTGTTGTATGTTAGTATGTTTTATGAACTTTATACTAAATGATAGTATATATTTTAAACGATATTCGTAATGTATGTTATACGAATTGATATTAGTCCTCGTCAGTATTATATATTTTGATATTATATAAAATGTACGTTATACCAATTGAATCTTATACCTTATGAAAATATAGATTTTGTTGTTATACGTAACGTTCATTATATGTTGTGAACGTTATTAATGTGAAATTATACATTTCGTTTTTATACGTCGCAATACGCACCCTATTAACTGATGGTGTTAATAGAAGGGGCTGAGAAATGCCCGCTTTTGATTCGTCAATTCGCCGTTGTAATTGCATTTATTTATTTTATTGCTTCATATAAATTCATTTGAAAATTATTTTGAGTTAGATAGGTACTTAAGTAAAAAGTAGTCGCAATGTTGATGTCACTTGTGTTGATAAGGGGCAGCCACTGCGGCCAAATGTACGTACCTATTTACCAAGTTTCTTAAAAGCTCCAACATTTCCAACATAAAGTAAAAAAGATTAATAAGCCGAAATGTTTCGCAAGTCTAAATAAGAACTAACACGCCACCAAGTAGTCCAAGTATAGAGCATATTTTATGTTGATAAAACTATACAGGCGGAGTTTTTAAAATAGCTATCTCAAGCTCACATGCTGCTCAAGCACATCCACATAAACACCACTGCTACACACATCACACACAACACGTCCCCGGATTTATAACAGATGTAGCTGGTCCCTTCATCATCAGGGATCGCTATTTTAAAAACTCCGCCTGTATACTTTTAGGCGCAGGCCAAAGTACCTACCTAATTCCCTATAGGCCAAACACACAACGTACCTACATAAAAAAAGCTCTCACTCACAACCACACATAAAAAAGCTGCGCCAAAAAGCGTTACCCGAAATTCAAATTCCGAACGCGGGTATTTCGATATTCAATTTGAAGTCTCAATTTAATTATCATGATCTATGGTCGGAGATGGCGCGCCGCCGCCGCCGCTGCCGTCCCGCGGGAGGCATTGTTGGAGCATCCTGTATGTGCGGAGTTGGAGCATCCTGTATACAGAGCACACCTCGGCGGGGTCAACGACCCGCTGTATCGATGTTTTGATTGCTCAGCTTGCATTTTGATCAGATGGTCTAAGTCTTCTATGAGTTTTTTTTTTTATACAATGGTCAAAACTATCTAACTGTATGAAATTTACGAGCGGTTTGATTTTAAAATTTTAAATACATTATGTAGGTATTACCTAACTGAGCCTGTTTAAAGTTTTTATTGTGGTAAAACAGTTAAAGCTTACAGGGAAGTTTAATTAGCATTGAAACATTCGGGTACAATCAATAATTTTAATAATTTACTATCGATAAGTTTGTAGTCAATCATTAAAATAAAATTCTCATAAGTCTATATAACTTTAGAACAATATTGCTATCTAATCTACTTAGTGTTTCGTCACCTTAAATCGTAAACCGCCCAACTCCACGCGAGCAAATTTTACAGGAGACAAAAAAAACTGTTTATTTTGTACTTCTACTTAGGATACCCCCTAATATTTTTTTGATACTAGACTAAAAAAGTGGTTGCGCTTTCAATGGCGTTATGAAAAATTAGTTATTTTTATCGCTTTATACATAAAATTGACTTACGATCTTTTCCCGATCTCTATGTGAATACTATTATTGGAGATAAGTGTTTTTCCTGGAAATACGAGTTTTTCGGACTTTGATTATGAAAAATATTGATCTCTTTGATGGACTTACGCTGTTCAAATATAGATAAATCTACTTACCTTTTCCTTTTACTTGAAATTTATAGTATTATTGATGTACTTAATAAAATGATTATATAATCAGCAGTCATCGTTATAAGCAGTAAAAAACATAAATCAGTACTAGGAGGCCATGGTCCCGCCGTTGCCGTTGAATCCCTGGTAAGCACGCTGTTTCCCAGGGACTAGGAACATCATCACGTTTTCTTTAATGGTGAAAAATAAAGAGTATTCTATTCTATTCTATCTTCTGACGAGCAAGGAGTGACGGATCTAGAGTTGGAACAGAGCGCAAAAGACTGTTCCTAGCCCCGATGGAATACCAGACCGCGTGTGAGTGCTGGCACTCAAAGCTGGTTTGTACAGAAAGTTTATCTGTCTGTTGAACAGCAGCCAGAGTGCCATTGAGGTGTCCACTGACTGAAACGAGGCCACGTTAAAGCTCCTGAAGAAAGAAAGCAGTCCTGCAGATTCTTTTTCTATGTACAGACCCATCTGCCGGCTGTAAGAGGCTGACAAGCTTTTTAAATTGGTGACACCCCTGGATGAACGGTCATTACCTTTCGGATTGTCAGTTTGGCTTACGAAATGTACAATCAATAGTGGATACATTACGTATTAGTAGAAGTACTTCTATGTTCGTTCACTGTCGGAGCAGGATGTGAACCGCGGGGATAGTTGCGCTGCGTGTTAGATTAGACCAAGGATTAGACATGGTGTACCCGTTCAACTCTATCCCTTGAGGAACCTTCAGGGCCTCTCTTGAATACCATCGGCCGATCCTACCTCCAGCAAATAGTCAGAGGTCCAACTGGTACAATAATTACCCGATATTCCCGATAAGAGAGGGTTAATGTTCGCAGAAGGAGGTCAGTTGTGGAGTTCCACAGGGGTCGGTCTTGAACACCTCTGCAATATAACTTGGCATACAATACTGTCCTGCAAATGAAGCTCGCAAAAGGCGTTAGCACAATTCATTCTGCTGATCTCCATCTTCAATGTGTGTCACATTGAAGATGGCTGAGAGAGCGTTCATCGAGGATGATTTATCAAAGACGATAGTGGCATGATCCACCGCCTAGGCCTTAAAACAGCGCCCCTCCTGATATCCTACAAACTCCTAATGAGCAGGGAGCCAACAGATCTGTCAGTGCGGGTTAGTGAGGTTCATATTGCTATAGAACGGCACATGTGCTACCTCAGCCTAGTCGTAGATAGTTGCTGGTCATTCAAGGAGCATTGCAAGATGTTAGTTCCCCAGAATCAAAGAGTAGCTGGTGCTCTACACGCCATGCAGTGCACGGGCTACTTTCAAATCTGAGGGCCCTCGCAAATGAGTCCATCGCATCTATACGGGTGCCGTGCAATCTACTGCCCTTCAAGGAGCACCTATCTTGTCAAGTCGAAGAGAATGACTGTGATGAGATCGGTTAGAGGATGGATGGATTCGTCAGCAACGGGTTGCAGCAGCCGTCCTGCCTTGTTTGCAAAAAACCTATATTAGTATGTAGTAAAGTGCTGATTCCAACCAAAATATACAAAATATTTTGTTTGTGATATACGCGTAACTTTTAATTTAAGAGCATAATATTGCTAAAAAATAGCAAAATTTAACTATAAATTGATCAATAAGAGTGTTAAGTTCAATAATTTATTTATGTAGTAATAAAAACAAAGCCAAACACATAGTTTTATTGCAAAAATGTACGTTCACTCCCGCCT
This sequence comes from Plutella xylostella, assembly GCF_932276165.1. Taxonomy (NCBI): domain Eukaryota; kingdom Metazoa; phylum Arthropoda; class Insecta; order Lepidoptera; family Plutellidae; genus Plutella; species Plutella xylostella. The sequence goes on along the minus strand of NC_063987.1, from coordinate 9,614,437 downwards.
ACATCGCTCGTTGTATGGGAGTAGGAGGAGTTACGAGGTTTTATTGTTTAAAAACCGGCCAAGTGCGAGTCGGGCTCGCGCACAAAGGGTTCCGTAGCAGCAAATATAATTTACAGTTAAATCAACCTATCTCAAAAACTATAAGAGATACTTTGATCAAACCAAAAATCGTTGAAAGAGTTAATTAGCATGCATCACCTCTATTTTTTTTAGAATTTTATACCCCGTAGTTATAAAAATAGAGGGGGGGGGGGACATACTTTTTACGACTTTGAGAGCTGATATCTCAAAAACCGTTCACTTTAAGAAAAATGTTTTTTAGAAAACTTTATATCATTTTAAAAGACCTTTCCATTGATACCCCACACGGGTATGTACATCGAAAAAAAAAATTTCATCCCTCAGTTACATGTATGGGGGGCCCCACCCCCAATTCTTTTTTTTACTATTTAGTGTCATATTTTTGTAGCGGTTTATACAACACATATTCCCATCAAATTTCATCACTGTAGTACTTATAGTTTCCGAGTAAATCGGCTGTGACAGACGGACAGACGGACAGACGGACAGACGGACATGACGAAACTATAAGGGTTCCGTTTTTGCCATTTTGGCTACGGAACCCTAAAAATCACGACTTAGAGTTAGGAGGAAAACGAAAACTAAATTTTCTCAGAATTCAGATTTTTTATCGATTTACGAGTAATACGAGTAGATGCGCCTTGAAAAAACGCTTCTATTGATACCAAAAAGTCATTTTCGCCAAAAAGTGGAGTTAGGCGGTTTACGATTTAAGGTGACGGTTTATGTACTATTTAAACAGTTTATATCTCCATTATTTGTCACTTATTTGTTTCTAAGAAATGTATCTCTTATCATTCAGTACATTAGACCAGGATAGATACGTTATTATCCTTATTCTAAAGTTTATTTCCAAGGGGAAAAATCATAAAGTTATCATAGTTTTGTATTGCTTTAGACAGATTCAGATAAGAATATTAAAAACTTAATTAATTAGGGCTAAAATATACCACATTACATAAATAGTTAATATAAATGTCTCTGAAATTTCAATTTAGAATGAAATTTCGTCATAAACTGTACATTAGTGATGGCCATTGGCCAGCATGGATGAGATACCACCAGCTTTTTATCTCTCTTCTGATATATCTTACAACTGCTTACAAACTTAACACCGGTCTAGAATCATGTTCATTATAGTGATGCGATTACAAAGTCGTGTTATATCAATGATTTTTATTATCAAAATGTGATCTGCTTATCTAAAAGAAATACACTATTGAATTTAAAAAGGGTACATCGAAATTGTATCAATTAAGTACCTATAATATACTGCAAGTATGTAAAAATAACATGGCAATGCACTTAATATTTGATATAAAACATACACTTGTATTGAGTCAGGTAATATCTGAGCACAAGCATGAACAGCAAGCCACAGCCAGGACCGGCAGATAGTTCACGCACTTAATTCTTCATCATCTTCATAATTTTTTTATTTATAGCTTTGTCCAATTTCGTACTGTAGTATAAATGAGTAGGTTACTAAATACACAAAACCTATTTTTCAACCGCACAGAAGGACATCACACTTTTCAGAATAAACACACAACAGACAGAACGAAACAAATAATTATACATTTAAACCAAAAGACCAGGCTTCGGAACGACCACGGAAACATAGTGGTCCATCTATAAAAGAGCTGTGTCAGGTGCACGCAAATACAACGATAGCGTAAACAGAACCATTGCGGTTAATTTAAACAAATCCGACCTGAATCGTACAAGATTTGAAACACTCAAATGTTAGTTCTTATTTTATTACCTTTTTCGTTTTTATACTTTCACTGCTTCGAGTTTGATCTTTTTATGCAGATTCGAGGAAGTTGCTGAAGGGCTGTGTGAAAGATGTGATTTTCCAATTTCAGTAACAAGTAACAACTAATTATTCAATGTAGCTATTACAGTTTGGTCCTGTCACTAAATTCACGGAAGTGAATAGGTACTTTATTTGCTTGTAATACCTACTAAATTTTAACAAGGTAAGTATTAAATATCTTTAGCAAGCTAACTATTCTGAACTCAACTTGTTTATTTTTAACCTAAAACTAGGCTTAGAACAAGCAACTTTCTAACAAGGAGAGAATGTTGATGATTCTCTACTGTATTTTTCTGCGAAGATTATTTTTATCGCCGAGAAAGGGCCCACACTAATGACCACAGCCGAGAAAACAGGCAACAAATTAGATTAACTTGCCCTTATAATATGCTCAAGACCGAGATTTATTATTCTGAGACTGAGGTTGGACTTAGCATTAGTAATTATCTGAAATCTTTATTTGGTTCCGTCCCTTTTGTTTATATTTTCCTTTAATTGATTTTTACCACATATTTGCCCTTTTCCTAGACCACAGTGTTCTGTGTAAGGAACTTATGTTATAAAAATAATAATATTATTATAGCATCTGTAATATCCACTGTACAGGCTACAGCCTTTTCACATACCTAGAGTTATGTTGTCTTACGCAGCAGTTTACTTAACCTAGATCTTACATAGTTAGATCAGTCGTCACTTACAACTGAACCATTACAGTCCATCTTTCTGTAATACTTATTTAATATATTTTGTGAACTAAACTCCTCACTGACTTTACTGATTGGAGTCGACGGGTACCTCGCATCGGCCCCTACATGTTTATGGTCCTTAGAACCTAAGTGATTAGTGAAGTGCATCTGTGACGGTAGCGAATCGGTATTCTCGGCCTTCCACCAGCGGACCTCCCCGAGAGTATTGAGACAAGGAAAATCGCACATACCTGAACGTGTTTGTACCAGCTAATCTTAACTGACACGAAAACAAATCGTGTAGACGACCAACCAGCAAAACTAACTACTTACCAGCAAAACTAACTACTTATCAAGAAAACTAACTACTTATCAAGAAAACGAACTACTTATCAAGAAAACTAACTACTTATCAAGAAAACTAACTACTTACCAAGAAAACTAACTTCGACATTCAACACAATGAATACCGAAGCACTGATCAAGCGTCAAGAGGACTGCTTTGATAGCATCAAGAGGATATGTGTTAATTTCGGCAAGGACGCTCCTGAAAGAAAAACACTGGAGTATCTTAAGAAGAGAATCGAAGCTCTCGATACGCACTGGCAACAATTTGCAGAAACTGACAAGTTACTGAACGCGGGTGAGGAGAAAAACTTATCTTATTTTACTAGCAACGTGTTTGTGAAAGCTCAGAAGAAATATCTTAGAGCTAAAAGTCAGATGGTGGCTTTACAAGCGCAGTGGGTAGCTGAACTAATGAAGATTCAACCACAACCGACTGCTGGAACGTCTAAGGAAGAGAGAGGAGAGTCAGCCGGGACGTTCGGCGTAGTGCAAGACATATTTGGAGGGATAAATACTGATTTAACTGACAGGAAGAGCGTCTTGTTACAACAACAACAAGGTAATTTCAAAGCTTTTCAACGTGCCGCTACCAAGGTCAACATCGACACCATCGAGGAAAAATGGGACCTGGAAGATCGGTTAAATATTCTCAAGACTAAATGGAATGCTATTGACAAAATTCATTGGGAATTGGACAACTGGCTCAACGGATCTAACGAATTATATGAGCAGGAGTATAACAGGTTAGAGAATCTCTATGAAGAATTACGCAAGGTCATCAACAAGAAGATGTGGGCCAACTTACACTACGAGAAGTCTACGCCGAGAGTAGAAATCCCGGAATTCTCTGGCGAGTACGCTCAGTGGGTTTCATTTAAAGATATCTTCATGGAAACGATTCATAACAACCCCCTTATCAGTAAAACACAGAAAATGCAGCATTTGAAGACAAAACTTAGGGGTGAAGCTGAGAAACTGGTGCAGCATTTAACTGTGTCAGCAGATAATTACGAGTGCTGTTGGGAAATTATTCAAAACCGGTTTGACAATAAGAGACTGCTATTTTCATCATACATCAATACTCTGTTAAACCAACCTATTGTCCAGCAACCGAATGCGTATCAAATAAAAAGGATGCATGATACGACATTAGAAGCCTTGAACGCGCTAAAGAACATTGGATTGGATACTTCGACTTGGGACCCGATAGTGGTTCACCTCTTGTCACAGAAGCTGGATGCAGCCACTTACAATGACTACGTGCAAGGCTTACAAAAACCGAGAGAGTTTCCAGTGCTAAAGGAGTTACTAAACTTTCTAGAATCCAAATTCATGGCCTTAGAAACCGTCAAAACTAATCACCCAGCGGTGAAAAGTTATTACAAGAATAACGAGGTCAAGGCGCCGAACTTCAAGAACGCGGAAAAAGGCAGCAAATCATTCCATGTTTCTATTAAAAACTGTCCACTATGCAAGAAAGATCACGTCCTCATGAATTGTCCAACATTCTTAAGCACGAACGTGCCTAACAGAATTGCAACTGTCACGAAATTACGAGTGTGCAGAAATTGTTTATTCGACCATTACGGTAAACAATGCGATTCTAATAAAAAATGCAAAGTGTGTAACAAATCGCACCACACATTTTTGCACGAAACTAACTTCAAAGGACAATCAACATCAACCCCTTCGTGGTCACCCCAGAAAAATACTAACCTTGTTAAAAAAGAGGAAGAAGAAGTTTTACTTACCACCGTGAAAATTATGGTTAAAAATACTGATGGGAACTATATAGTATTGCGAGCTTTACTGGATCAGGGATCTCAAGTGTCACTGATCACTGAGAACGCGGCGCAGCGACTCAGACTGGCGAGGCAAAAGGGAAACGCAGTCGTATCAGGAGTTGGATCAGCAATGGGCAGCAGCAAAGGCTTACTGACACTGGAGTGTAAATCAATACATTCAGATTATACATTTATTACAAAGGTGCTCATAATGAAAAAACTGATTAATAACTTACCCAACACTAAACTAACCACGTCAAACTGGACGCACCTAGACAATATTAAACTGGCTGACCCCGATTACTTCACTCCTGGCCCTATTGATCTATTGCTCGGAGCGGATATTTACTCCGAGATTATACTGGAGGGAGTGCTGAAGCAGGATTCAAACTCTCCCGTCGCGCAGCAGACCAAGTTGGGCTGGATTCTCTGCGGGAACACCAAAACATTCAAGTGCTTTGTAACCCTCAATGAGATAGAGGAGTTAACTAGATTCTGGGAATCAGAGGAAATAACAAAGGACACCGAACTCACAGATTCTGAAGCGTACTGTGAAAAGTATTACGCGGAAACAACTGAACGGCAAGAAGATGGCAGGTACATCGTTAAGATGCCTCTCAAGGAAGATATAGCCTCCAAACTGGGAAGCTCAAAACCTCAGGCTATCTGTCAATTTCACCAGCTAGAGAAACGAATGGCAAGGTGCGATAAATTGGCAAGTCGGTACAAACAATTCATCGAAGAATACATTGAACTGGGTCACATGAAACCGGCGGTCAATCAACCGAATACTATGACACTGCAAGTTTACCTACCTCACCACGGTGTAATAAAGGAATCGTCAACGTCAACAAAACTACGAGTTGTATTCAATGCGTCTATGAAAACTAGCAGCAAGTACAGTTTGAATGACCTCATGGAAAAGGGGCCTAACTTGCAAAACGACATACTGACTCTAATAATCAAATGGAGAACTTACCGATACGCTGTTATCGCCGATATCGAGAAGATGTACCGAGGCATACTTATACATGAAGATCAGCAGCAGTTACAAAAGATTGTTTGGAGGTTTACACCTACTGATAAGCTGAGAGAAATGCAACTCTGCACTGTATCTTATGGGAGTAAATCTGCCCCATATTTGGCTATGCGTACGCTAAAACAACTGGCCATCGACGAGGGAGACGCTTACCCTCAAGCAAGAAAAGCCGTAATGTCAGAATTTTACATGGATGACGTCATATCTGGGCGAAATACTATTGAAGAAGCAAAAATTCTACAAAATGAGCTCTATAACCTATTACTGAAAGGTGGTTTTGTACTAAAAAAGTGGGCAACTAACGAAGCATCGATCCTGGAAGGCTTACCTGACAATTATAAACGTCAACAAAATACGATCGATTTTAAACAAGACGAGTCAATGAAAACCTTGGGACTCAGCTGGAATACTACGGAAGATGTATTTGTTTTCAATTGGCAATTACCTCAGCAAAAGTCAAGGCTCACTAAACGAGTACTACTGTCAAACATCAGCAAAATCTACGATCCGCTAGGATGGTTATCACCTATGACCGTCAAAGCAAAACTAATCTTCCAAAAACTTTGGTTAGATAGACTGAACTGGGATGAAAACGTTTCCGAAAGCTCGTCGAAAGAGTGGGAACTGATAAGAAGCGAAATAATAAACATAAATGATGTAACAATACCGAGGTGGATCAGCTGTTATAACAATGTGACCGAGTTGCATGGATTTTGCGACGCAAGCGAAAAGGCGTTCGCCTGCGTCATATACAGTAAAGCGACGAATGATACCGGAGAAGCCGTTATTACACTAATGACAGCAAAAACTAAAGTCGCGCCTACGAAAAAGAAAACTACATTACCGAGATTAGAGCTTTGTGGTGCGCAATTACTGGCTAAACTGATGAACAAATGTCAGATGGCATTAACTGACCTTCAACTGGAAACCTACTGCTGGACTGACTCACAAGTGGTCTTAGCGTGGCTTCAGGGAGATAAAACAAGATGGGATAGATATGTTGCTAACCGAAGCATACTGATAACTAACTTAGTACCGGCATCAAAGTGGAGTTATGTGAATACTAAAGAAAACCCTGCTGACTGTGCAACTCGCGGTTTATCACCGAAACAGCTAGTTGAAGAAAAAATCTGGTGGAATGGTCCACAGTGGCTGAAAAAATGGAGTCCAGACAACTTAAAGACCGATGAATCATACTCAACTGATCATGACCTACGACAAACTTGCACTGTGACAAAAGGTGCAGACACCGCAGCTACAAGCGCCGGCGAGTGCATAGTGATGACGTTGCTAAACAACAATAGTCGGCTCGAATATGTAACACGAGTAATTGCTTATTTATTACGTTGGGAGAAGCAATTAACTAATGACTCTTACAATAAATACTTATCTATATCGGAACTGAACTACGCAACTGAAGTAATTATCAGAGCTGTACAGCGAGACGCGTTCGCAGAAGATATCGAGATGATCTTGAAAACTGGATTGGTGCACTCCAAGAGTAAATTATTAAACTTATCCCCATTTTTGGATAAAAATGGTGTACTGAGAGTGGGTGGAAGATTGCAGTTTTCCGCCTTACCTAGCGAAACTAAACATCCCATGATATTGCCACATGGCGGGAGATTAACCGAGCTAGTTATACAGCAAGCTCATGAACTGACTCTTCATGGAGGGGCACGCTTAACATTGGCACAGACGCGACAACGCTATTGGATTGTTGGAGGAAATAGAGCTGTCAAGAAAATAATTCGATTGTGCATGAAGTGCCGGCGATACGCGGCTTCGAAGACTGACCAAATAATGGGAAATTTACCTAATGAACGAATAACCCCGTCGCGCCCGTTTACGAACACTGGTGTCGACTTCACAGGACACGTCGATGTTAAAATTAACAAGGGACGAGGGGTCAGAACATGCAAAGGATATATAGCGATATTTATTTGCATGTCTACTAAAGCGGTGCACATAGAACTGGTGTCTGATTTAACAACACAGTCATTTATTATGGCCTTGAAGAGACTATGCGCAAGAAGAGGAGTGGTGAAATCGATGTTTTCAGACAACGGGAAAAATTTTGTCGGAGCAGCAAAAGAATTACAAAGAGAATTTCAACAGTTTGAAACACTGATGTCACCAGAATTTTTCAAAGAAGTGAATAAACTAGGCATTAACTGGCACTTTAATGCGCCATTATGGCCAAGTGCAGGCGGACTATGGGAAGCGGCAGTGAAGTCGATGAAGTTTCACCTGAAAAGAGTCCTCGGGGAGCAGAAATTGACTTATGAGGAATTCACGACCTTGTTACACCAGATTGAGGCGTGTATGAACAGTAGGCCTCTTTGCCCCATAACCGAAGATCCGGAAGACCTGGAATACCTTACTCCAGGCCACTTTCTCACTGGTGGTCCAATAATGTCATTGCCACAGGAAGAACTTACCGATGGAAAACATTTGGATCTAAGGAATAGATGGAAGTATGTAGAACTGATGCATCAGCATTTTTGGAAGCGATGGTCCAGTGAGTATCTTCATCAACTGCAGACCAAAAGTAAATGGTTGACGCGAAAAGAAGATCTAGAAAAAGGAGATCTTGTCTTGGTGAAAGAGAAAGGCTTACCTCCAGGCAAATGGGCACTGGGAAGAATAACTGAAGTTCATCCAGGAGCTGACGGATGTGTTAGAGTTGTCACACTGAAGACTCAAAATAACACTGTCAAGCGCCCAATAACTAAACTGACTCCATTGCCAATGAAAACTGACAATAACTTACCAACTGAAAAGGATCAACATAAATCAAAAGAGACAGATACTGCTAACAAACTGAAGCCTAGAACCAAAAGGAGCAGACTGTGTAACTTTATAACAACACTTATGCTGACACTTATGATATTCCCGACGGTTAATGCACAAACATCAGCGAAATACCAAGTTACGCCATTTGAAGCTAACCGACCAATGTACTTTGATGAAATAGCCAAGGTTCAAGTCATACACGACGAATGGATTGTACTGGTGTACTACAACTTAACAAATTACTGGCAAACTACGGAAAAGGTTCAGCGGTTTGTAGATCACTTAAGCAAGCAGTGTGGAAGAATAGAAGTCGGGTACTGTAGTCAAGTGACAGATCATTTGCAACATGAAATAAAAATGATATCAGAAAACAACATGATGTTATTAACTGACCACTCATCAAGAAAGAAACGAGGCTACATAAACGGCGTAGGAAGTCTCGCACGAACCTTATTTGGCGTACTAGATCAAAACTTTGCCGATAAGTACGCAGAAGACATACAAAAGCTGCAAATGAACGATGACTACCAAGTAGAATTGATGAGGAATCAAACACTTATAATTGAAGCGGAGAATTCACTTATCAAGAGCCATGAGAAGTTTATCAACAGCCAATTCCAAACCATCAATAAATACATAAATGAAACTGAATCGGATTTTTCAAAGATTGAAAACCGATTACTTCAACTAGCAGTAATGAATGAGTTAAATGCTGAATCACTGACGGCGAACTTATTAATAGCAGACTTGAAACAACAGCAAGAAATGCTTACCAACGCACTTACTGACGTACTCCGAGGACACTTGGATATGAGACTGTTTACACCCAGTCAGCTGATTGATCAACTGAGTCATATTTCATCCACATTACAGAAAAGACTCTCCTTTCCGGTCAAAGACCTACGGAAAGACATAAACAACCTTTACAAGTTGATCTACGTCAAAGCGAGAATAACAAACTACATGCTATTTGAACTGCACATACCACTAATAAGCGATGACGAATATGTCTTATATCGCACTATACCGGTACCAATGAAAATTGGACAGAGTCAACTAACGATAAGGCGGTACATGGATTACATCGCTACTAATTTTGTCAAAAACACTTACATAGCCATGGATGAATTAGAAGTGCAGCAATGTATAACAACAGACGATAACAATATATTATGTCACGCGCGGCACCCAATATACAACTTATACAATAAAGCGGCTCCGTGCGAAGCTAAATTGTTAAGTCAGGGAAATGCCTTACAATGCAACTACACTCAAGACACATGTTCGGAAAAATGGATCAAATTGCACAAACCGAATCACTGGATATTTGTTTGTTGTGATTCATATTTGTTACGCATAATGTGCGGGGGTCAGGTGAAAACCAGTACAACATTGAATAACACCGGAATGATTGTGATTGGACAGGATTGCGTAATGCAGAAGGAGGATGAAATTATTTACGCATACAACACCTATGGAAACAATAGAGTGGATGTAGATACCGGGATACAAGTTCCTACTATAGACTACTAACAACCTGGTCACCGTCAATTTGAAGCATGTGGATAAAAACTTACAAATACTAAATTTGACTGAGAATCATCGTGAACTTGAGGAGCGAATTCTAGAGCAGAAGCAGCACGAGATGACATTGAACTCGATATCCGTGCATGAGATAGGCAACTACGCGGTGTCGTCAATACTACTGGTGATAGCAGCCACAGCCGGATGCTGGTGGTGGATGCGAGCGCGCTGCGGCAGGAGGCCGGCGGCACGCGGCGGCGGCGGCGGCGCGGGTCGACACACTCACTCCAACCAAGGAATGGAGTTACAGGAGATTATGCACCAGAGAGCTATTCCTATTGAGTCGCAGAAGCAAGCGAACTCAAAAGGATTTAATTTTGATTTTTAGTTTTGATTATTTTACTTAATTTTTTGCTTTGTAAACTGATATGGTTCAGAGTTTTATTGTTAATTTTGTAATTAGCTAGGTAATATAATAACTTAACTTATATACACTTACTTACTAGAGATTTTTAAAACTTAAGGTACTTTAATTTTTTTTCCTTTTTTGTGCCCTTGGGAGCATGTACAGGCTACAGCCTTTTCACATACCTAGAGTTATGTTGTCTTACGCAGCAGTTTACTTAACCTAGATCTTACATAGTTAGATCAGTCGTCACTTACAACTGAACCATTACAGTCCATCTTTCTGTAATACTTATTTAACCCGCCAGTGGTGACGTGAATTTGACTTACATCGTTGGTGACGCCGGTCTCACGCACCGGGATTTTCAAACTTATTTTTTTGTACTTAATTAACTACACATGCTACTTAAAATTAGTTTAATTTTAAAGATAAGTAAGTTTGACAATAAAACAAAGCATTATCATAAATCACGGCTCGTTTATTAGTCCTTTTACCATGGTACTTAGAACACTTAATATTTACATAATTTTTCACCTATCATCTTAAAAATTAAAAAAATACAACAATGATGTAATTTTTTATAACTAAGTCCACCTTTTATAGTTTTATAACACTACGAACTTCATAAGATAAAACAAAAATTTATATACTTCTACAAAAAAAAAAAAAAAAAATACACTAAAAGTCATTGTTTCTCCACAGCCAAACAGTCTCTGCAAGACGGCACTTACATGGTCGTACCACATATATTTCTTACATTTTGTGATTTATATTATTTTTTTCTGTTATTTTCGCTATCCACATTCATAACATTGACAATTTTTTTAAGGTCCAGCTATCTCCGTCGTCATTTTCAAAGACATGCTGAAACTAGCTGATATTACTGTAAAAACTTATTGAAATCTATTAAGTACTTATATTTGTATAAATACCTACAACTATCTATTAAAAATAGTTCAATCATGAAATTTACAATCACAAAACAAAAATACAGTCAAGAAAAATAAAAAAAATGTCTGAAAAATTTAAAAAACATCTTTAAATTTGACTTACATAGTCGGTGACCCCGGTCTCACGCACCGGGTTGGCGCCAAAACTCCGAAACCTGCGCACGAGTCACCGTCGCGGGGTGGACTGACGATGGGGGATGGGAAATGAGGCAGCTACCCGATATCACAACAAAAATCGATGGCTAGTGAGAAAGTTATTCGACTTTTTCGAACCACCCGGTCTCACAGACATATACGTCACCACTGGCGGGTTAATATATTTTGTGAACTAAACTCCTCACTGACTTTACTGATTGGAGTCGACGGGTACCTCGCATCGGCCCCTACATGGCCCATCGGTTCACCATACCCATGGGTGGATGGGTGTGGTGAACCGCTCGTAACTTTAATATTTTTGTGATCATTAAACTGTTGTAAACAAACTTTTGGTAATTTGATTACATTCAGCGGCCATAAAGTGTTATAATACCTGCTTATACAATATAAGTACATGAAAATATTTAGGATTTTTTTTAAATATTATTCAGGTTACTACATTTTACCTTTGTAATAATATGTATTTTGTGTAGATGTAGAGTATTACAATACTTATGACCTTACCGTGAAAACTTAGACACATGCTAAAGGCTATATCTTGGATGTCAAAAGCCTTATAAATATTTTATAAAAAAGTAATAGAGTTAAGTTTTTAAAAAAAAAAGGACGAAACCAACCGGTCGAAAGGGCCAACCGTCACGGCTCGACAATTTGCTGGTATTCACACAATCCGGTTGATTGGCGCGGCGCTCAACACTCCCCCGTAGATAATAACGAGGCGCACCAAATTGTGGCATCCCTTATTGGTCTGTGAATCGCTTTTAATTAAAACCTCTAGAGTCGCCCGGTGCTCTATGGCCGCGCTTTGGCGGGAGAATTGACGTTTCAGCTGTCAGTTAGCAACTTTTTTGTGTGAAAAAGTAAAAAGGTTATTTTATTTTTTGTTTTGCAAGCTTTGAATTTATTAAAGATGACCGGATGGTTTGTAACTGTGATAGTTATGCTGAGGGTACCTGATTTAGATCTGAAAAAGTACTTAGGCTTATTACTTTTCAAAATCTTTGCATTAATAGAAGTAAGTATAGTAGTAAAATGAACATTGCAATATGAAACTGTTATAAAATATCGTGTAATATGCACAAACGACTGTCTAGAATACTAAAATTTCCCTCCTGATAAGAAAATAGTAACGAGAATTCTCGGATTTCAGACCGAAATGGAAACTTTTATGTGTAGCTCCAGACCACTGATGTCTTCTAAAATTAAATGTAAATACTTGAAACGGTTTAACCCCAGATAAGACTGGGTTTTGAAAGTTATTTCATTGGATTATGTGGTACTTAGTGAGTTTAGAAAAACAATATGCACAACACCGTTAAAATTTAGTTTTTGTTTGCCTCTCTATGGTCAACAATCAACATGCGGCGCGCCTTGTATTTCATTGCAATAACCCCTATAAGATTCCAATAAGATCAACCCAATTTGCACCGACCGACTGCCAAAACATAATCAAAACTCCTTGAAAGAGATCTGTTGATGTGCATGCGCAGGATCTGCCCCCAACATAAACAGACAGCCGCGTTTGCATGTGAACCTCAGTGTTATGTTACTCTGTGCTCAGTGCGATGGCGACCGCCGGGCCCGCGCGTGCGTCCGCGCCACCCGCCATCTTGAAAATTCAAATCGAACTTTTTTCTTCGAAATAAAATTATAAACTGCCAGTCTTAAAATGTATGCGTTCTAGTTTTTTGTTGTTATCTGTGGCGATTAGTGGAGTGTGAGTTGTGGTTGAAGCTGTTCTGTGTTTGTCTTTTATTGCGACCTCAGCGGGATGTCTGAAGTTTTTATTTTATTTTTTTTACATTTAATATCGAAAATATGCAGATTAATTACACTTTTACGAAAACCATGTCAGACCGAACCATTTATTTAAAGTTTTACACAATAATTAAGGTTTTTGTAACTACCTCTCGTATATAGGTCCAATTATCCCATACAACTTTTACAGTTAACCATACGGTAGCAACTCTATACTTTAATACTCGTAGAATATTTTTACATTCATCAATATCAATATTGGGTCACATATCCGACATTACGCCTTGTCTGTCGGGTATCTTGTAGGCTTATCGTATTTCTGTATCGAACCAGTTTTATTCTTGCTCTTATTACAATAGATGTAGAGGCGATTTTGGAACTGGAATGATAATCGTTTATTTGCGGCTGAATGATTTCTCTGGTTCATACGATATGCCTGTAGTTGGGATTCCAGGAGAGAATTGGAGCAAGGCATTCGGCTAAGGCTAATTATATAACTAATTCATTAGCATACTAATTAACGAATATGGTAAAGCTAAAACTTTTCAGTAAAAAGGTAATAAAGTAGAAAGATAATTATGTTACTAAAATTCAGTTCTGAATGTATATTTACACATGGAGATTTTTATTGCGGTCAAGATCATGATGCCTCGGTAATATCTTTTTTAAAGCATTCGAAAAGTTTTAAGATTCGAAAATACAATTTGAGATTTTGTTTCCAATGAACTCGCTAATGATTCACTCAAACAGAAACTTGAAACACACACGTGTGCCTTTTAAAACAAATAACGATGCAGCTTTTGAATACCCATCGTCGGCAAAATACAAATTTTAACTTAAACTAAGTACGTAAACTGCTGTAATTACCGTACTAAATTCAATTGAATTTGTATTGCTGATTATGGATGTATTTGTTTTGTATGTTAAATTAATTATAAACATACTAGGTACTCTACTCAAATTAGTTATTTGTCTAAATTAGATCACCAACAGATCATAATATGAGTGATTGATTAGTAATTATAGTATTTATTGACATCATCAATCATTAAATGCATTTGTTTATAATGCTGCATCAAAATATCATACAATAGCCCAAGTTTAGCGTAATGGAAAGCGTCCCACACTTCATTTTCCTGGCCACAATGTTCTCTCTACTCTTCTATCACAATCCTTGCTATTAAACATTTCTTGTAAGCCCAAAACTCAACCTCTGAATTAGTATGGATACAATGCCCTATCTCTTTCACCTATCACTATTCCAAACACGACCAAAGTACAAGTTCCCAGCTCAAATAGTACGTAAGTGTCCATTGGATGATTGTAACAAATAACTTCTTGTTTGCTCATGTCTCCCTAGTACTTTTCTTGGGTGACGTCAAGTGTTGTTAGATTGGTGTTTATGTTTGTCCCTTCTTCTTTTCTTTTTGGAGTTGACCAATGTGAATATTCGTTCATAAAGCTTACACAGGCACGATTGAAGTTGCAAAGTCTTTTGATATTATATTATTGTAGCTTATTTAGAAATAATAGACTTTAGTCTCATTAAGATAGCAAAGAAATAAGTTTCCTTATTAGTTATACCTATTCCGTATACATTTATTTAGATTTGTATGTGTATGTATGAAGGTTTACAGTTTTGAAAATCTTTTGTTTCATTTCACCGAAAAAATTACTGCAGTTACATTGACACTGAATTTTCTTATTAATATTCAATACATGGAAGCAGTAAAGTGCCCGATTGGAATTATCTAAAAGGGAATGTTTTACATAACATCATGTCCGCACTGACAAACGTGTCATAAAGAACATTCGGTATTTTAATATGATGTAACCTTATCACCTATTCATCTATAATCTTCAGTTTATAGTTTCATCTCACTATCTCGCAATCATGAATTCTGATAAGAATGTTCATAATATGATTCGTATTAGGATTAAAGAATATTTTTCTGTTTATGTTTCAAAGCTCACTGTATAATAAATAATTTTATGCGGACAAATCTGTGAATTATGTGGTATCGATTTGGTGGCCATTAACTTTACGCGGACTAATAGGTATAATACGAGAATCTATTAATACGACAAATATTGCATAAACGCGCCATTTATTCCCAGTCTAACCGTTAACTTATTAATGACTTGTCAACTGTGTAACCTACAAAAGTAAAAATACTTGAAATAGTTGTTAGCAATCAATAACTATTAAGTTTAAACAGGAACAACAAAGTAGAAGTTACGATCCAAGTAAATGGTCCTAAATCTAATTTTATGCCGCACAGAAATTAATGAATTGTACTAAGGTAACATGAGTCACGTAGAGTTGGCAGCCGCGCGCGCATTTCCGCTTAGCTCGATACAATGGACTAACGTCACGCACCTACGTGATGTTTCACTTCTTCACCAGTCTTGTGCGCCTGGTACTTTCGTCGTATGTAAGCGTGTGTTTTTTTACTTGACCTACCTTTACCCTTTACTTTTTGCGAATATTGACCCCTATAATTTGTGATGTTCATTCGCTATTCATTTCATGCCGAGAATACGTTTTTGTTTAATATAAGTAACCTTTTTTCAACTAAGTGTCTTGAAGCATTGTTATAATAATTAACGATTGCGTGACACTAATTTCATTAACAAGTCTATTCTTCGATATTCTGTAACAAAAATTCAACTGTTAGTGTTTATCATAAGATGATTGAAGTGCTAATCTGTGTAACTGAATTGCCAGATAGCACTTAGTTCATTAAAATGAGAAAAAACATTGATTTTTTTTAACTTTACCATAAGAATTCCAGTCTTTTGCAAACCAGCGTGCCTGATCCAGTTACCTATGACGTCACCCTCGAGGGCGTTTTATAACCGGTTCGTTTTCAAAGTCAACTGTTGTGGAATCAGGATCATCTGCGTATGCTCGGCACTCAAATTCAACATTAACTCACCAGATATTACAGTTTAAAATGCACTGGGGAAGCAAAAGACTATAAAAGTATGCCTACACATTCCTGCCCTTTCAAGGCATCTATTTGTAACCTAACCAGATACAAATTTATTGCGAAACCGATAAAAACAAAAACAAATGACAGTACAAAAAAAAACATTATAGAAGAAAGCGAATTTAGCAAAAAAAGGAGTGAAAATAAATCGGTCCACATTTACCGCGAATGCCGCTCTGAATAAATATAGGCTGAGATCTCTCGGCAATTTGTATGCGAAGGTTGGCAGCATAGACGCGGGTCGTGGAGGAGTCGAGGACGAAATGCAGATATCAAGGATGTCGGCTGTCATCGCCGCTCTCAGAAACTCGATTCTATGGAGGGGTTTAAACCGACACGTTATGTGTTTACAAACCTTCTTATTTAGATACACTTTTCACTTTATGTTGGTATCGTGTCTCTATACTTCTGATCATGCTTTCCAACCAAAATTAAATTTAAAATTATAATTTACTGCAATACTGATAACTATTTTTTCAAAAAACACTGAAGAAATTCTTCTTTAGTTAGCCATTAAATTAGTATCAGGATATACGTTTCCTCTAGATTCCAGTTTCATTCAACCACAAGTCTATTAATTAATCATTTTATATTCCAACCTCACCATTACTCATTCTTTTCCAAAGTAATAAATCATATTTAAGCCTGGCAACACTTCGGGTAAATTGGTAGCATTCGGTCGTCCAGAATAAGAAGAATAAATAATTTCAAAACTTGTTCTTATTTTAACATGTCCTTAATTACCTACTTCTGTCTGCATCTTTAGGGCTATACGAGTAAAGTGTATGAAACACATATTTGATGAGATATCTAAATGTTCCAACAGTGTTTTTTCTTTATTTCATACGTCTCACAATTACATTAATTTAGATTAATAGGTATATGTTTTCAAGATCCTGAAAAAAATAAGCCACATTGAAATAAGAAAATAATTCGCCATGTTCAAAATGTCACTGATAGAGAACGCTATTAATTATTATTTGATACGAACAAATGCGACACAACTTTAATTACCTAGCACATGTTTTCTTATTTCAAACATGTCCAAGATCACACGAATACCCTAAACCATGCCTGAGTCCTGTGAGTCACATTCACGTGTCTGTTTTCGCAACAAGCTTCAACAGAATTGGCTCGTCGGATCTAAACTTAAATGACATTCCTGCACCGAGGACCTTAGGGCGAAGTGAAGACGAATTTTATTGGCTGCCCGAGAGCATGATGTATGGAATGTCAAAACAAAGTTATTTCCATCAACTTATTAGGGAGTCAAGTGGCATTTGCAGTGCATTTCAATTTCGCACGTTGAATGTAGCCATTCTAAACGTTAACAGAATTTAAAAATAATGAGTATTCTAATTTGATACTTTCCATGAAATGGCAAAATTTTCATAGTGTAAAATACCAAAACATTAGAATAGGCCAACGATGCAACTACTGTTTTAATAGTTGGAGACCAAAATAAATGCAAGGAAAACAACACATTTCCCACAGAGCCCAAGGAAATGGCCACAGAATTAGCTTCACAGTTTTCAAAACAAACGCTAACAATACACAACAGGACTGCAGCGGTGCTTAGATCTAGGTACCCGAGCAGGTACTAAATAATATCCTATTTCTAGACTTGGCGTGCAAGTCGTTGGTCCGACGTTCCATTCATTTGTTGCTTTTGTCACCGACTGTACTTAGTACTTTATGACGGGCACTTTCTCGCTTTCTTTCTGTTTGAAAAAGCTAGCTGGCAGTTTCTGAGATAATTATGGAAAATCGTCTACTCATTGGATGTAGAGTGTTTAGTGAGTAATCATTGTACCATATACATGTATAAGAATATTAAGAATAAATTATTGGTCGTGACGTATAATATTTTTACAATAGATGTGAACTAGTATAGATCAATACTTAACTAGGTCCAGTAAATTACTTTTGTCATTAGCAAGTTGACCAACATTCCTATTGCTGCCTAAACATTTTTTAATCACACAACAATTTATACTTCACCATTATCTTTCATTATATTACTAACCGCCAATAGGTATCCACCTTTTGCATATACATATATTAAAATGAGATTCCCAAGTCATGCCCTGGCTACATTACTTTGAAGGAAAACCTCTCAAAATTAATGAAGTCCACGTCAACTGTCTCATAAGGAATCGTTATATTTACGTCGCAGGTCATTACTCCTTGTCTCTCATGTTAACCGATATGCAGACTGAATTGTGAGTTGTGACAGGTTATTTTGGCTACTGACAGACAAAGCGTTTGTGTGATATTGAGACTATTGTAAAAGAAAAAAAATATTTTGTCTATTGTAACCTGCTTTACGTAGGTCTAGTAACTCAAATAGGAACATACAATAAAAGCTCGTAAAAATATCTATAGGTTTAGGTGACAAATAGTTTCAAATACCCACGATGGTGATTCATCAAAGTATGTATAATTAATTACTTTAAAATCGGTCTATCTTTGTCATTCATAGGCGTGTACACAGCTAACAGATGGTAAATACACAACTAGATACACTAACCAGTACCTATTTTCTGAGACAGATTAAAATCGGAAAGAAAGACAAACACGAAATTATAATCAAAACTAATTTCAGTGCAAGCGTATTGACCAAAGAAACTTTACACTAAATATATTTTAAAAGAAAGCCATATAAAATCTGTGATTCTAAAAAGTGATAAGTGAGAACATCCGCAAAATAAAAAGTGGTAACAGCTGCTACAGCAAAAACAGTGGTAAAGTTACCAAGGAAATTACTAATGGATTAAGTGTTACTTGATGAAGTGATAACCATAGAAGTGCAACAAGTGATTCAAGTGCAGTGAACAAGTGAAGCGAAACAATATGAAAATGCATCTGCAAACGGAGCTAGCGAGTGAGTTCTCGTATCACAATGGAGATATGGAGAAGGTTCAGATCTCGGCCGAGGCAGAAATGCTTTACTATGAGCTTATACAAGCTCTTGAAGAGGAAGAAATGGTACAGTCTTTTGTTTAATTAGTACTTAAGAGACTCCATATTTAGGTAAAGTAAAGTTTCGGAACGCTGGATCGGTGACCTTAGATAAGAGTTGGTTGGGTGAAAAAGGTCGAGGTAAGAGTATTGGGGAGATCCTTTGCAAAGAGAATCCTGTAGCTAGCAGTTGTATAATCTTGTTTTAGTTATCGCCATCTAGGAGTCACTGAACAAAATGTTCGTTACGTCATAATTATTTATTTTAATATTCCCTATTATAGGGAAACGTAGGTATACATTTTCATTATATTACTTGGGGAAGTATTAGATTAATTTCAACGCTATAAGATTTACAAAAGCAAACGCTAATAATTCGATGCCGCAAAAGCACCAAAATCATCAGCACATGTTTTACCACATGCTAAAAGTCGGTTGGTTAACTGTTGAAAACAAAAAAACACATTACGTTAATTGAGATTACAGGGCACACATTTGTTTTCAAATCAACGATATTATCGCTTTTGCGAGATCTCTCTTTAAAAGCCTCTAGACATTAAACATTTCTGTTTCTGAAAATAATTATCCATATAATATGTAAATAATAAATGTTCATTTATTTGCATACGTTGGCACACTTTTTATATAATTATTCAGTTTTATCTGAATCCAGTTTTAAAATTGATATCAAAAGTAAAATTCGCAAGGAATGTTGTTTACAAACAGTTAGTTTGTGTTGAGCAATCTATGTATTTAGTAATTTCTACAACAAAATTTTATAAAACATATTATAAAAAAGCAACCCGTAAGCATAAAGTCGTCTTTAAAACAGTTTAGTAAAAAAAGCGTGTTGGTCGTGAGAACAAAAATTTGTAACTCGATACCAAGAAGGATGTGTATTATAAAATCCTGCATGAAGGTGGTAGAAAAAATGCCGGCTTTTGTTTTGGTTATTGAGGTCATAATTATATACGTTTTTTCAGCTTTTTAGAGAATATTCTAGGTATTACCAAAAGCACTGTTCAAAATTCCAAACGAATTTTTAATATCATCCATTTGTTTTTTTATATGTTATTCAAAATCCTGGCGTTCATCAAAGTTTATTCTTAAATAGTGAAATAGGTATACTTACATAAGTTTTGCATTTCTCGATTTGAATTATTTCCGTGTTTGGCAGTTTTATTACTTATCCATGTTTTATGTTACTAATAAATCTATACGAACATAAACTTGCTAAACAGATAGATGAGAAGACGAGAGACATAAACCAACATCCACCACAGTCTGTCTTATAAATTTCAAATAAGTTCAGTATGTATGTACATAGGTATTGAGATTTAATATAAGTAGGTACAGTAAGTACATGTACATAGGTATTGATACTAAAAATGCAATTTATGAATGTAATTACTGGTATTGGTGAAAACCGAAATGGCAATAATAACAAATCACTTATAGCGGAAAACATATTACAAGATGTCAGAGAGAAAGGGATCATTTTGAACAACATTATTTTCTCACGATATCTTCGACTGGTCACGCAATCTTTGCTTGCTTTTTTATTTTTTTTACTCATATTCCAATAACATCTCTGCGTGGGATGTTTTTTTCTTCCTTCAGCTCATTTTCAAGTTAATAATGTATCCTTATTTTGTAATTGTACTGTTTTGGATGCAGTATTATAGTGATTATGTATGGAAATGGTTTGAGAAATTGCTCTATTTTTGTTAAAATTACTTACATTGCTACCTACTTATATAATGAGCAAAAGGCAACAGAAAAAATATTCAACTTAAATAAACATTTATAGGTAGTTATCATATAGCAACCTATACATACATCGATAGCACCAGTTCGTAATGCTGAATTTAAAATTGTAATCACAAACTATGAATATTCAAAAACAACCATAGCACAGTTTAGGCCAGTAATTATGTCAAATTTTCACGCCTGTCGCTTTTCAACAAACAACCGGAGCGTATTAGTCAAAATAATTCATTTGTAACGGATCCAAGATGGCGGCCGATCTGTCAGTGTCTTGCGCCCGCGCATGTCACATTTGAATTTCGAATCTGTGCGTTCGAACAACAATACCTCGACTTTTGTGTCACATACATGTGCGTGGATGACTCACTTGCTTTTTGTTTTATTTTCTTTGTTTTGCTGCGAGATCTGTTAACAAGTGATGACTGTTTCTCAGCACGTACTGTATGCTGATTTGGCAAATGGAATTGACTTTGCAACTCGTAAAAGGATTCAATAATATCATATTTATGTTAACAAGTGTGTTTCTGTTTGTTTCAGGTAAGCAAATAATATAAAGGTTTTGGTATGTCTGATTGACTGTACAAAATGACATGTAGGTAAGTATAAGTTCGCAAGGTTTTACTAATCGAAGATAATTAAGAGGCTTAATCCTATAACTAACTTTACTCCATTATTAAAATTTTACTTTAATAAGTAAGGTAGGGGTAGGATAAAGTATCATTATTTGCTTTTTGTTTCTTCCAGTAATTTATAACTTTACCTATGTCTGGTCTTTACTTTTATAAATACATGAAGATACATATATGTATATTATGCATAGATATTGCGTATGCATTATATGCTCTCAAGATGGCGCCTCGATAGCCACACGAAGCCTCAGGACAGACTATAGACGGGGTGTAGTTAATGACCATAATCTAACAGCCTGCTAGCTAACCACTCATCTCCTAGCTCCTATCTTATATGCCTAGGGCTTAGGTCTTGCGCTAGAGACTAAACCGTCCGAAAGAGTTGGAGTACTGATTAAGAGCCGAACATAATATTCATCTGCTAAAATAATAAGAGATACAAAATAATATTCTTCAAAAGACTATCTTCAAACAGTTTTTATAGAATTTTGAATTATTATATTTTAAGATAAGCCGTTTTTAGATAGAGTTTCTCTTATTTTGATCCTTATATTTTACAAACATTCTTCTACGGCTTAATCAAAGTATTGCTGTATAAAACACATACAATTTAAATTTGAAAAGAGTGTCTATGCTTCTTGATCTAAGATCAGACTTAGACTAATAATAGAACCTAGTGCTCCGACAGATCTAGTTTAGATATCTCGTGCTATTGCCGTTTATTCATGCTATACACCGCTTGGAAAGGATGAAACTGTCCTCTTATGATTTACTATTGCAAATCATGTACATTCATCATTTCATTAAGAATCTATAGAGTTTATAAAAGATTTTTATGACTGTGTAAAGTAGGTACCTATGTAATTTTTACAATGTTTATTATAGGTACATACATTCTGTGTAAAGAGTATCGGGATTAGATCAATAGAACCAAAAATGTTTGATATTCATCCAAACTTATTTTATCACCTTCAATGTATGCTCCTTCAGAAACGATACACATACCCAATATACCCATAACCAATCATCACAACATTTTTTAAACGCTGTTTTCAGAGTTGTGTTTAGTCCTCGCGGCGATTTTTCCTTATTGGTGATGTTTTATGTGTTCTTAAAAAATATAATAATAGGTATTATTTTAAAAATAAACCAAACATGTAACAATATAGAAATTTGTGTAACATACAATTAAGTACATTGATTTAGATTCGATCTCGATGATTCAACGGATAGACAGACAGACACACACGATCCACACAACACCCTCCTCCTACCGCCATCGGTAAAACACAAGACTCGCAAAAATATCCGAGACCGGATCACAAAACCACTTTGCCGGGACAGACAAAAGCCACGTTTAACTTTATAGCTACATATACATAAAATGAAATGAGCAAGACAAACAATAACAAGTCACAAACAGGGAGAGATAAAGAGCGGGTTGTAGATAGCTAGCTGTTGGCCGCGGCGTCGCCTGCGGGGGCGGGACAGGCTCGGGGGTGATATAGTGGGATCAGAAACAAGTAAAAAAATAGGTAGGTTAGGTATATTATACAGTAAATGGTATTGCTAAAGTAGTATAAATGACAATTCCAAAGGGAGGGACTCAGCTAAGTTTAGATCGGTATTCTGAACAAAAATAATCACCCGTTATTTAATCCTCATTTAAATTTGGACATTCGTTAAATAAAATCTGTCAAATTCCATGATAAACCTGGTGTATATATTTTTGGTACCACAGTAAGTGCATATTCTTATATTTAATAGTTCCTCACTGAATGCCAGCTGTGCCTACATCAGATACAGATAGCATCACAATTTGCAATCGACAAGTCTCGCTCTTGTTCTGTGCAGCCTCCACGGCGGAACTCTGAGTCTGACTTGTTCACATCGTCTTGACGTAAATAGGAAAACTACAATCAGTTCAAATGATAGTTATTTATATATTTAAAAATATTAGGTAAAAATCAACAGCTTAAAAAATTAGGTAGGTATATACCACAAAACATTATTCCATAAAATTATTTAATTATGTGATCCTTATCCTGTAGTGTAGATCATTTGATATTATATTTAATAAATTAGTATAAGTACTTACATAAATTGTATCTAGACATTGCTGCAGTGTAGGGGTTTGATTAGATTATATTATACTTATAAGAATCTTTCTAATTTGAAATGAATAGGTACTTACCAAAGTACTTAAGTACTAAACATATTGCAGATCTACAAGTTTGGCAACCTGTGATATTTTGTACACTTGAAATGTCGGTGACAAAAAGGTCAAAAATTACACAACAAAATAACAAATGCAAACGACTTTCACTCAACCTTATTTAACTAAGTACTGTCATAAATGTCATAGGCAGATTTAACCCAGAAAAACCATCAGTTTTGCCAAAATATAACGTTAAATCAAAAACCTAACTAGCACTCACATTCAAAATTGTTAATAACCGAATAGATAGATCGATTGTATCTCATACCAAAGATATTTATCTATTTATTCATAGTTTTTCACTCAAACCATAAACATTGTTCATTGATAGTTCACAAAAAAACTGGAAGCCCTACTAACTACTACTAACTGGAAGTACTCATCTATCCTATAAGTAATTTTATTTTTATTCAATATTAACCTAAGAAAAAAAAATTTACAACTCAATGACGCTGTAAAGGTGTTCCGGTTATATCCGGTTTTACACCCGGGCAAGCCGGTTAAATCCAGATTTGCACATAAAACGAGACGCCCCGCCCCGGGTTTGATACTAAACTGTATTGAAATATTGTTTTCTTGATGAAAAATTTTAGGGCCAGAGTTCTTTTTAAGAGCGTTTTATATTTTTGAGAGTTTCACCAAAGCCAAAACTTTTAGTTTTATGGACACCTCAAAATACTATGAGATTTTTTAAGAATATGAATATTAAAAAGTCCTCGGATGCCGGGAAATCAGAACTACCTACTTTTGTCGTGTTTAGACACCTGAAGGGCTAGCACGGGACGCAATTAAGTCGTGACAAAAGTTCTCCGTCGCGCTCGCTCTTGAAGCTGCGCGATGTGAGATGTGAGTGAGCGCGATGCAAAACTTTTGTCACGTATTAAATGCGCCTCGTGCTAGCCCTTCTGTAGGGTTAATGAATACAACTGAAACTGCACCTACACTGATTTGTCAGCCCTTTGTCGTCCACTGCTGGACACAGGCCTCTCCCAAGGAGCCCTAAAAGACAATGTCCTCCGCCGACCTCATCAAGCCACTACCGGCCATCTGTCGTTCACCCGTCGGAGGGGGCGTCCCACGCTACGTTTGCTTGTTCTTACACAATGTCTTTAACACATAAGAGCTCAATTAATAAACAATAATTACGTGCCTTTTCTTAATTAAATCAATCTCAACCAGACAACTCTTGATGC
This sequence comes from Plutella xylostella, assembly GCF_932276165.1. Taxonomy (NCBI): domain Eukaryota; kingdom Metazoa; phylum Arthropoda; class Insecta; order Lepidoptera; family Plutellidae; genus Plutella; species Plutella xylostella. The sequence continues at coordinate 9,589,329 of NC_063987.1, read as the reverse complement.
CAATGTTTATTTTCAAAAATCATACTCTGAAACTTTGAATTATTATGACCCTAGCATAACTAAATGTACCTATAGTGGCTAGTGGTTGTACTGGCGCCGCTGGGAGTCGAACCGGGGACCAGTTGAGTCACTAATTGGCACTATTCCAGTTTACGGTAGATACTTCTCCTTGGCGACTTATTTGTAAGCTCCCAACATATTGCGTGGGAAGACTCAAACGGACCACAAACTTGAACATTTTCAACCTTGAGTCTAAGGGAATAAGGGTTGTTTGTCTAAAGGTGTGCCTAGAGAGTTATTTTATTGGTTTTCACTTAGTGGACATGGAAATGCAATTCTTGAATTTGTTGAAGATACAAATAGTTTGCGGGAAAGTGTTATGTTCAGGCAAATCGTCTTAAATAAATTTATTTATTTACATAAGTACTATTATTACGTTTTATGCAACTACTTGCTTACTATTCCATTTTTTCAACTCCCTGTATATTACGAAATTTCTATTAACGATTTTGAAAATATCGTCAATGCGACACTGCTCCAGAGGGTCTGGTCCAGACAGAGGTTGCTGAACCGATTTGCATGGAAATTTAGCTGGACGACCCATTTAGATAACGGTAGCCGCTCTGTGGCCGGGAAAAACTAGCCGGGGCATCCCGGCGGAGTTGCCATAACCATGAATACAGACAATATTATTATACTTATTTATAATCATACCTACCTTAAAAGAAAAAGGTACCTTAAAGGAAATAAATAAAAAGTCGATAATGGAGCCATTATAATAATATATATTAATAAATATTAATGGTAAGGGTAGAGGAAGCATTTTGATTAAACATACAGGGTGTCCGTGGTTTAAGGTACACATCCAAAAGATAGTCACACAACTCGTCATTGCAGACAACTGTTATTGTTGGTAAAATTGATAAATGCACGATAGATTAGTCTTTTTTATAAATGATATACTTAACCAGGGACAGGATCGGTATAGCTAACTACTCTCTTGATCATATCACCAATTTACATACATTTATACAATTTACATAATTTAAATTATAAACTTGTAACACTGTTCTTTTCGATCAGGTAACATAAACAATTATAGCTCAATTTCTAGTCATAAATTCCGCTAATTTCCACGACTGTTGTACCGCCTAATCGAATACTACGCACCAGATGATCTCAATCAACAAACATATACATAACCAACTGTGCATAATATACAACACACATTCGTTACATAGGAAGGACTGATTGTCCAATAATTGCATATCGATAACACCATATCATTCGCTTGCGTATTAGTTAAGGCGCAGCACTCACGAATAGGGTTGAATTTTATCAATTACAATGCCGTAAGCAGGAGTACCTCACCGTCATACCGAGACTTTAATTATAGGACTAAAAAAAAAACATTTTCATACATTTTGGTTGCGTTCGTCACATAATGAAAATAAACCAGTTAGAATAATGCCAATGATAAAACTTCATTCTGTACCTTCATACATACATGGAAAATTTAATTGTTTGTCTGTTTGTGCGCAAAATGTGTTGGGTTTAATTGTGATTGTGTGAGGAGAGAGGAATGTTTATTGCGGGAGTCATCGGCACACACTGCGGTTAGATGCTTGTGTTGTGTTTATAAATAGTGGTCTTAACTTGCTTGATTGGCGTTGGCGTAAAACTGGATATTATATTTTTGTTGTTGTTATTAGTTTTTTTAATAGGGTAACTAAGGAAGCCTTAAAATCAAAATAATTTATTTAATACTAGATGTTCCCGCGAGCTTTGCTTCGCCTTAAAATGTTTTCCCGCGGGAATTCCGGAATAAAAAGTAGCCTTGTTCTTTCTCAGAGTCTAGACCTTCTGTATACCAAATTTCATTCAAATCCGTTCAGTAGTTTTGGCGTGAAAGAGTAACAGATAGACAGACAGACAGACAGACAGACACAGTTACTTTCGCATTTATAATATTAGTTAGGATAAATCTAAGTCCCAGTTTCGCACGTGAGTAAATCTGCCCTATCATGAAACTCAAGTCTGGCGTGGCGAAAATTCACAAAGATACTGCTACTTTGTTAAATTCGCAAAAAAAACTACTACCAAACTAAAAAGCCTAGTTTTTATGTAGAAGCTTAATTTGTTTTTCGGAAATTTACTACACTCCTTTTCCCCATGCTACACCCTTTATTCAACACCCTGTATATTCTAGTCCTAATTAAAATTGTCTATTCAAATCTCAGTTCAAGTCGTGACGGAATGCAAATCCTATGATTACAGCGATCGTACACTTAAATAACAAATGCATGGCGACAGGCCACGCCTTAACAAAGATCGGTGACCTCTAATAGCTGGGTACTAGCCTTATAAACGCGGTGTAATGTTGCAATATTGCAGTGTCATAGAAATGGGCTAAGTTAAACTAAAAGACTCATGTTGATTTGAACTTGAGATTAAGTTATTCTGGGTAGGTAGTAGGTACTCGTGGTGTAAAGTCGTAATATTGCAGAGAATTGTGCCAAGTTCAATTTAAAGATCCATGTTGATTGAAATTTAAGATTAATTAAGTTGTTCAGATTAGGACTATGAGTTTACGCAACTAGCCGAATCATACTTACCATAAGGTAACATAGCTTATTAATTAATGATATCTTATTTTTATTTAGTATGCAGTTTGTTAACATGAAGCTTCAAAAACTATTATTTTAAGATGTACATTTTTAAAATTTCAGTTTGATATACCTACATTCGTATATGTGTTAATATAATATGGTAGGAAAGTTACTTAAGTCTGAGTTTTGTTAGATAAAGTATACCTACTTAGTTTAAATAAAACTCTTCTATTTTTGTGAGACCTTAGAGCAACGTCTAGTCTACCTACTTGAAGTTTTTATTACCGTTTCAAAAAACTTTTGTTGGCAACTTTTTTATTTAAAACTTAGGCGGTCTTTTATGAGTGAAAACTAAGAGAGGGATTTTTTGTTTTATAATAAATTAATTTCTCAAAGTTTGTCCTAGCATAGCATTTCTGATTCACTGAAAAAGGTTTTACTTTTTTCTTATTTGATGTAGCGATGTACCAAGTTAAGTTGTTTATGTTTTGATTACTTAATAGTACTAACATATAACACCATTCCGTAAATATTTTCATTGATAACTACTTAGAAAGTAGTTTCGAAATGGTACACAAGTCGCACTCGCCAACCCCATGGCGCAAGATAAGCCTCGAGATAAGGCGAGTGAAATAAAACAGTTCTATTTATAAACCATTCAACTTGTGTCCCTATTCTGAGAGGGATACTAATATTATTTCTGTATTATTGATAGATTGTACTGTCGTTTTTATTGACAGGTCATAATTTGTGTTTTGTTTTAGGATAAATTAAAAATATACGAGGAACTTCGAAATCTGTTAACTTGAACGGCAAGGTTTAATGGCTTCGTCCATTTCTCACCCATCACGCCCCACAATCTCTATTCTTCATGTACTTCGAGTAACTACTTTGACCTCATATAAGACTTATGTAGAACATTACCAAAATACATAGGTAAGTATTAATTCTTTCAGTTTACAATATTAAGTTTTCCTGTTCCTATTTAAGTAACACCGTATCTTATCAGAGATATCGGCGATATGCTATTATCGAATGATTCAGTAGAGTAGATTCAAAGGTTGTCTGGCAGAGATCTCTTTATGACCGCCCTTTGTACCGTAATTAAGTAGCAATTTGTTATTTTTTTTATCATTGACTTATATATTACTAGCGTAAGGACAGGCCCAACCGCTCTAGAAAATGACACCCTCGCGTTGGCCCTAAAACCTCATAAATCTGTCATAATTTGTATGAAATTAGGGCCAGCGCGCGGGTGCCATTTTCTTTTGACAAAACGTTCTGACGGGCGTATCCTTTCTTTTGAAATCATTGTTTTTTATATATGTATTCTATCTATCTATTTAAACCTTAATTCCCTTTTGTAAGTATCTTAATTAAGTTGCAACTTGTTAATTTTTTTTTGGTGAAGTACAAATATAGAGTACTCTATCTATCTACATATTTAGGTAGATGTCAGATCGCAGTAGCGTCGCCCGCTGGTCCAGAATAGTCCGCCGGCGCCTGCGCCGCTCCGGCACACCGCACGTGCATATTGTGAAACTGCCCTACTAATGATTTACATCTTTTATTATTTACTTACTTGTTATTATGATACGATAGGTACTGCTTACTGTGACACCTTTGTGGAGTTGCTAGTTCAGCTTAATAATGTTCAATGGACATTATAGCGGCAAAAAACATAAAATTTATATCTATACCTGCTACCAACTTAGCTAAGTTATCTTTAGACTATAAGTATAGGTACCTACTAAAGTATATAGCGTTCACCGCGTGTTAAATAACTTGCTTACGGTACTTCTTGTAAACTAAAGTTAACCCTATTTACTTATCACGTTTAAAAGTAGCTTTGCAGTTTCATTAGGTACTTACATTAAATAACTATATCTTAACTTCAGCAAACTGCCTCTTCACGGTTAACAGAACACCGAGTGCAGTAGGTAAACAAACATAAGCCTACATCCGCAATAGCTTAAATTCTGTTTAATTTAATATTTCAGCTATGAAAAACTCGTTAAAAAAACCTCTGTTAAACTTTTTTGAAGCACTTTTTTGTCGTAAAACCTCAAAATAGACCGAGCAGCCCCCACTATTATCCCCTTGTCTTATCTTCATAATAAAATAAGAAAACCGAAACAGACCCACTGTCCCTAAAGTTTGATCCCTAAGGGCTGGATGCTACGGAAAAATTTAGAGGACTTTGTTATCACATATTTTTTGGGATAGTTTTGCCTCAAATAGGCAAATATACTTCAGTAGATGTTATAGGCAAAAATGCTGCAGTAGTTATACACTTGTTTTTTTACTGACTAAAGCAAAATAAGGGTAAATTAGGTACCTATAAGTCGGTATCTAGGTATGTTTATATTGGTCACATCGAATACCTACTGTACAATGTACATTAGGTAACTACATAGTTAGCTCATTTTAAATACTAATTATTTTTTTATTAGAAACAAGAACGTCGACGAAGTTTATTTAGTAAACACTAAAGCTAATAAAGTTTCCCAAATACCTCTCCAATAACTAAACTAAACAAGCAGTGTTACCAAAGATATTTATGCGGAATAAAATAAGTCATGACTATCAGCGGGCGGTCCACAATGACCGCATATGAAAGGTCGTTCCCTAAGGGTGTCTATTGCGGGCGGCTGAAAAATACGATAGAAAAAACCGTCCGGGTAGATAAGCGTTTGTTATTTGGCTATTCAAGTTTGAAACTATGTTTTTTTGTCCATTTTTCTCAGCATTTTGAGGCTTAAGTTTATTTATAGACCATATTTACAAAATAACGTCGATTTATCGCTTAATCCTTGTTTCATCGCTAAAACAGGATAGGAAAAAACCTATCGACTAAGATGACAAAACATCAAAAGCGTCGTCGTAAATACACTATGTCCATCAGACGGGCGACCCACGTGACCGATCTCTCTGAACAATATTTGGCCCGGTCCGGTACATTGCCCGGTCCGCCCGGGTACCCGGCTAATATCCGGACCCCGGATATTAGTACATTCTGCATGACACTGCGGTGCCCCTCAACTCTACGGTTTGGCGAGGCGGGGTTTATATTTGTGAATTTATACTATATACGTATATTCTATGTATACGGTTATATTGCCTAAGCTGTATTGCTATAACGCTTCATCTTAATACCTACGTTCAGATTCAGATAGAGTAATAAAAATAAACCCTAAATATAGCTGTTCCACGACAAATACCACCTTCGTCGCGTAAGGTAATAAAACACGGCCAAATAAACGAAAACTCATCACATGAAAGCCAAATAGCATCAGCATTATATGAGCAAACCACCCTTTCGTTTTCATTAGTAGCAACTGCAAAGCTACAAGACTCAGAATAATAACAGCCTCGCGCTTCGCTCTACAAGATGAAAGTCATACGTCACAGAGTATGCATGTAAATAATGATTTTAATAACATAAACCTTCTTCTGAGCTTCAGCCGCGCTCGTGACGAAATATGACCGCGTGTGGTCTATGTATCTGGAGCGAGCATCTCACGACTGACTGATCTACTCACGTACTTAGCTCAAGTTTTTAACTCCTAGTCCAAAATGTTACCTATAAGTTTGATGTTTGTATCTGCTTAGCTGGAATTCTGTCGGACATCGCAACTCCTGAAAGAATTAACACTGCTCAATGCTGTTGTTTAATGTATGCACTTATTTGTCCAAGACTAGGTTTATTTAAAAAGTACTACATATGTAAAATCAGAAGTTTTGAAGTTATGGGAATGACCGATTGAACAATATCACTTTACTTTACCAACTCTGTTACTATGTTCAAAAGCTCAGACGGTATTAAGTTCGTAAAAACATTGGTAAAAACAATAAAAGAGCACAGTGTGACAGTGACAGTCCCTAATAAAATTAATGGTCTTTATTTATATCCCTTTCCTTTTAAAAACCTATTAAATGACAATTATCCTATTTAGTTTCGTTACAGGGTGTTTATTTTTATAACTTAATTATAGCTGGTTATGGTGCGTAATATAGGGTGTCACTAAATGGTTTGAGTTTTTACAATCATTGTTTTATCTTTTGAAACGAATGAAATTTTATCCATGGATTAGACTCTATCTTTGGTTACATTATTGAGTACTTAGGTAGTTATATAGGTTATCAAGGTATGCTAATGGAACGTGCAAGTAGATTATTAATATTAGGCGCCGTTTAATACTCTCAGAAATAGTTTAACAAGGTTTTATATTTGTCAGATTGATTTGATTATTTTAAGTATCGGATTTCAGATTAAAATAATCACAAACCAAAGCGCTATATTTTTCTTTCTATCCATACATCTCTAAACGCATAAATAATAAAATCAAAATAAACTTAATTCGATATCAGTTACAATTAACAACACTCAACATTGACCGCCCTCGCCGGTGGTCGAGTAATGCGATCGCGAAGACTAATATTAGGTACATGACTGCTTTATAGCATTTGTGGGAATTTACTGCCGGTAGGCTTTGAAGTTATTGCCATTGGTGTTAATGCCATGATGACATGGATAAATGAATTTAAGTTCTTGACAAGGTTTGGCAAAGATGCGTGGAAGTAGCTTATTCCGGCATAGTGTCTAGAAAAACAATAATATAATACCTACACAAGTAAATAATATCACTGTTACAATCCTTTACAGCATGAGAAAGTTTGTTCCAGTGGTGATTTAAATCTTACGGTAGAAAATAAAACTAATGCTATAGAGATAACTCTTACTTTAAAAGAGTAAGTACCTAATAAAAGTTTCACAATGGTGATAAAGTTTACAAATCTATCTAAAATAAGCATAAAAAGTACTTAGAAAAATCTCTAAACAATAGCCCAAATCTACAACAACTCTAAGACTCTACTTCAACACTGCTAACCTAATTACCCAGCTATAGCAAGTATATTGACGACGAGTTGCAGCACAAACTACGCCCAACTTGGGGCAGGTGTGGTGTCGCTGTTTGTTTGTTTCTAATTTCCAGCCCCAACTCCTGGGGACCGCCGGCTTGTCGGGCTAATTGTGTGAAGCTGCTGTGGTTTGTGGTATTTCGACTTCTTACTTCTGTAAGAAATGGGTTTGGGAAGCAATAGGCTCGCCACGGCGAAAAGTGGGTACTCTGCAATGGACTATCCTAGTATAGACTAATTAATTACTAATTATATTAGAGGATAGACTAGTATAATCAACTAGTTTCAAATAAAGTTTATTGAAATCATGCCCATCAATTGTGTCTGAAGATGGATAAAACTACTCATATTATTTTGTATTTCTACCACTATTGCTTTACTATTCTAAAGTCCATAATAATATATTATAACCCGCCAAGCTTCGGCTTAAAACCCGACACCAGTTTGCGTAGCTCCCCGATGTCTTCCAAGACCCATATTCTCAAAGTCGATAGCATAATTCTCCACCGTCTGGTCACTTTTCGTGCTATAAATCCGCTTAATATTGTCCGTGCTCTCACATAAATACCATCTGACGTCCGATGTTACTGAAGGAACGGCCAGGGAATAGCCGGGCGTGCTTTTAGAATAACTACCCGGGTATAATGTAGAGGGTCTTAGTAGCTAGTAAGTTAAGGCTTTTAGGCTGTATTGTCGAGGAATTTGGGCGTTTTGTCGCTGAATTTGTGTTGGCGTTCAATTGTGTCTAAATAGTTTACCTAAGTGAAGTTGGTCGATTATAACTACAGGCTGATTAAAAGTTGCCAAGCTCACGACGTGCAAACATGCAGAGTCAGTAAGTAAATTGTGGAACCTTTCCATCATTTATTTCCAAATTACGATATATGATAAGAAAATATGATAAGAGATGGATAAGAAACAGAAGTTTTTTTTATATAAGATAGTGACAGCCATAAACACAGGCCAAGAAATATCAGACTAATCCTCGCACCGCACATAAAATTTTATTCATTTTACACAGTCATGGTTAACACACCGCGTTAAATAAATAAACAAATCTGTAGCGAAAAATGTCAAATGTCCTGGCCACGTAACATGCTGTCGCTAGCGTCTAGAACGTTCCAGCTTAGTTCCTAAAGACTTTAAACTGCGAGCATCGCCTGAATGGAACCCCGGTCGCCAATAACTACGTGATTAGACTTAAACTATTCTAAAGTTAGGGTTAGGGCTGACGGAAGACTTAGGTGAGTATTAGGGATTCTGGAAATGGCGCTAGGAATTTGGAGTGACATTTATTGGTGTTAGAAGACATCGATTGAAACAAATTTTAAATGGTCAGTGTTTTTATCTAAACATAGTTTCATTTATTATTTTTCTTTTTAAAACTAATACACAATTATGGTTTTAAAAACTTTCCAAATACTTATTGCATGTTAAATAGAATTTAATATCAGGAATGAGAATACTATCATTTTTTGACAACCCTAAATTCTGACTGAAAGCTGGACTTAACTCCAAAACTCGTACTAAGCGCTATCGAGCTTCCGCGTGCAAAATTAACACCCTGTATAGTTGTACCACGAATCGTCGACTTATTGACTATTGGTAATTCTGATTCGGAACACCCTGTTGAAGTATAGAGCTGAGTGCTTTTCGGATTTCAATGGATTTGGATTGCATATATATTTGGATAGGTATGACTGTAGTTGTACAAATTGCCAGACAATTAAATGATTTTCAGAACAACGGCAACGCATACTAGTAGAGGAGAGCAGATTATACTGTATGTATACACGTATGGATATTTTCAAAATACGGTGTTTCGGCACAAAAAATATACCTAATAGCCAATCAATGTACACCATGTCATGATGCTGACGTCACGCTGTGTCAACTCTGACGCAGCCAGATTACCCTGGCCCCTGGGGACCCTCCGCTGAGGGCTCGAGACACTTGGCTAATATGCCTACACAAATTGGACATGTTTAGTGTAGGCTCAGGGGGCTGGAATGGAAAGAAAAGCTGGGAATGCGCGGTTGATGATAAACGTTCAATTTCACCCTAAATAGAATACTTAGTAGGTAGATAGGTATTATCAAAATCTCTAGATTTTTACAAAAGTTTTTCAAGACATAAGAGTAGGACTACAAGAATTTTTTGATATTTTTAACCGTCAACGAAAAAGAGACTGTAAAAGCTTAGCTCCCAAACAGATGAAAATATTTTCGATAAAAAGATTGAGTCATAATTATGTAGGTAATGCGTTCTTACTTCTTAGCCATATTTTGTGAAACCGGCAGCCGTACAAAAGTTATGCGACTTTCAAGTGTCGAATGTCGGGGGGTTTTAACGTTGGTTAATTTATTTATCTTGCCATCACTGAACAATCAGAAGCTCCTATCTACCCGAGCCTACGCATAAACAGCCGACGCTAGTGAGGAAATGTGTCCAGTGTCACCCGACACGACTGTCAAGGAGATCGCCCTCGCAAGGCCACCAGACACGCGAGCAAGTGCAGTTAGGGTCATTTTCCTTTGAATTAATTCTACCATTGCTACTATCAAATATACGCAAATGTTTTTGTTATTTTTCATGGGAAACTTTGATGGAATTTGGTATGTAGGAGGTAGACACCCTGGATTATCAAAGACTTTTTAAGATCCACCAAAAAGCTTTATTTGGCTAAGCTTTTTGGCTGGTCAATGCAATAAAAACAGCTAAGATGTTGGTGGATATGTTGGAATAAATTCAAGATGTTCTACATCCGTATGATAAAAAAAGAAATAACTTATTGCAAGCATGATGGTTGCGAGTATTACAACTGGTTCCTGCTTTGCCAAGTAAAGGAGTCTGCGACTCTGACAGTATTGATTGATATGAACGATCGGTATTAATTAGGTATAGTTAGTAAATAGAGGCTTCCTGTGACCTCATTTGGTCAATTGCAATTGCGAGTAGGTAGGTAGGTAACCTATTTTATTACCTATTCATATAATGTGACTACGGTGAAACAAGGGCAAAGAGCATCTAACTTTGTCTGAAATCGTGTTATTAACCTACATACTTTCGTTGTTCTGCCAATATCTAAGACAAATCTACAACTTCCAACAAACCGGGTAGCACGGCATTATTATCGACGTAGTTCATAAACATCGCCATGTGTGTATCGCGAATCGCGATTTAGCGGCGTTCATCTACGTCGATAATACTGCCGTGGAAGAAGTTGCATCGGGGACAGACACTCTTATTCGGGCACCCTCCTAGAGTCTTAGGGTCCTTAGGGCCTTACCACAATAACATAAACAGATGTTTAACGCGTCAAATGCCTTATAATAAAAATAATAATATAGACCATTTTAAACACCCGGAAAATGTTTACCAACTTTTTTTTTTATTCCTACGGTTGGAATCCCAACTAAACCCCTCTTTTCCTCCCCCCCAGCGCGTGCGCACATTCACGGCGTCCCTCGACGAGCTCTCCGGTCGCGTGCAGGCGGCCGAGGCGGCGCGCTCCACGTGGCGCGGGCCGGGCGACGCGCGGGATGCGCGGGCGCAACTCGACGCCGTGGCGCGGGTGCGGGCGCAGCTGCCCCCCCTGCGGCGTCTGGCTGATGAGCTGCATGGGCAGGCACAGGCGCTGCAGCGGGAGAAGATACAGCTGCCGGAGCATCTGATGGGGAAGCTGGATGATTTGAATACCAGGTGAGTTGGATGGAGTTGGAGTTTTAGTGCCAAAGATCTGTTAGTTTTGTAGAACTCCGATATCCATAGTTTGGATCTGATATTGTTTGAGATACATCATCGAGAGGTATCTAGGTATCGGTTGCGGGAGGTTTAAGTACCTACTTATAAATGTATATTATTAGCGTAACCATGTTGCCAGAAAACTATAAGATTCTCATTGGATTTTCATATTGGTCTCATTTAAAACATTTCAATATAGGCACCTAAATATACACACCATATCAACGGCCCATGGTACAAGGCAGTACCATGGCAGGTACTGCGACCCATGGCATGGGCCGCAAGCATTGTTACTATGAGAGGGGGGTCAGGATTCTCTGCACCTGACCGTACTACTGTACCCGAGTGTTCTCTTCAACTATTTTCCCTCCCTGGGTCAATAGCATTTCTTCAACCCTCTCCCTCCATCTTCCAGAGTATCAGCCCTCTGCTCCGGCGGCGAGGAGCGGGCGCGGCAGCTGGCGGGGGTGGCGCGGGACGGGGGCGCGGGGGCGGCGCAGGGCTTCCTGGCGGGGTCGGTGGACGCGCCCTGGGAGCGAGCCGTCACGCCGGCTAACGTGCCGTATTATATCAAGTTAGTGGGCATCATCAGCAAATCCTTTTAATGGCTCCTTTGTCCAACTAGTGGTCTTAGTGGATCTTTTCCAAGAATCGAAAAAATACTCTGTACTTCCTAATCCAAACCGGCTACGTACCGTAAGTTCAGGTTTGCTGTTCGTGGTCTCCAGAGGCCCTTATTATCTAGTTGGCTAGTTAGCTACCCCAAGAGTTATATCAAGCGTGGAGATCATGGCAACGACCCTTCTGTATCGGATGGGGCTTATGTTCTGCCTGCAGTGGATTATTAAATTGATTACGGGCTAGCATGCGTGCCTGCAACAGTGTTGCCCGGTCCACTGGCACTTCAGCCTGTAGACTTTATGAACTGTATCGTTAATGATGCGACACCTGTTAGAATCTGTCACTTCAAAATCAGCTAACACGAACAACCCCCCACAGCCACGAGCTCGAGACTACCCACTGGGACCACCCGAAGATGATCGAGCTGATGAACTCCCTGGCGGAGCTGAACGAGGTCCGCTTCTCTGCGTACAGGACGGCGCTGAAGCTGCGGTCTGTGCAGAAGGCGCTTTGCAGTGAGTTTTACAGCATTACCTAGGCTTTTATAGCTTATCTTGGGCATTCCGGGATGAAAAGTAGCCCATGTGTAAATTAAAGGTCTTAGCGTACTAAAAATTTTAAGGCATTTTCCCGTCCAAAAACAAATCGAACATTTTTTTAATAATTATTGCATATCTTAAGTATATTCCCTAACAAACCTCTACTTACATGTAAGTATCAGAATCTAGAGCAAACTTTCTTAAGGGTAAAATCTACAGTCTACAGGTTTAAGAAAACTTGCAAAACTAGGGACACATTTTGTCATAAAAGGCAAATATGGAAGCGAAAGTGACCGTGTTCATAAGATAACGATCTTCATAAATACTTGCAGTAAGCGCGTGGTACGCACTTGTCATGTAAGGCATTAAATTTTAATGGCGACATAATTATCAATAAAGAGGGATTGTTAACTTTCTTTTACGATATGTTTTATGTTAATAATAAATCTTTCCACACCGTTTTATCTGGGTAGATAGAGGCTGTGTCTGGGTTGTTTATTTTAATGGTGTACCAATGATATAATTTTCATTGTAACTGTAAATATATTAACTAGCTATAATTTAAAATCTTCCTACATTAACTACTTTTAATAACTTGTTTAATAAACTTATTTAACTGCCTCTGTGGTCTTGTGGTAGAAGCTTCGCTTCATGACCCAGAGGTCCCGGGTTCGATTCCCGGGTGGGACCATCAATTTGTGTTTCTAAATTGTGGTTCTAAGTTTGGTTAGGACATAGAAGGCTGATCACCTGATGTCCGAAACAGTGAAACGATCCATGCTGTCGGATGGGCATGTAAAGCAGTCGGTCCTGCGCCTAGCTCTCTCCAGTCGTGTCGGTCAATCCGTCCCATTGGGTTATGAGAGTGATGGAACAGAGAGTGCTCCTGTGTACTGCGCACACACTTGGGCACTATAATCTACTCCTGCGTAGATGGCTGATCTCAAATGAGATTGGCCGCCGTAGTCGAAATTCGGCTAGGAGGACATTATTATTATTATTATTAATAAACTTATTTTTTTGTTTCCAGTGCATCTATTGCAACTGCCGGCTGCATTGGAAGCGTTCGACTCACACGGCCTCAGAGCACAGAACGACAGGCTCATCGACATACCTGACATGATCACCGTTCTCACGTCTTTATACGAGGTAAGCAACGCAAAATCTCAAAGCTCAATCCAAGTTAAGACGGCTGTATGGCTGAAAAATGCATTTATTACAGTGATAGTAAGATTTTTAAAGCGATTCTCTTGTTCGTGCATTTTATTGAAAGCACAAAGTAGATCGAATGGATAGTAATACTTGATTCATATCGTATTTGATTCACAGAACTATTGGTCTTTACTTAATGCATAAATCATAATTATTTCAGGTGATAGCGGCAGAAAACCCGAGTGTGGTGAATGTGCCATTGTGCCTCGACATGTCGATCAACTGGTTGCTGAACGTGTACGACAGCCAGAGGACCGGACAGATCCGAGTGTTGAGCTTCAAGGTTGGACTAGTCTTACTGTGTAAGGGACACCTTGAGGAGAAATACAGGTGAGAAATCTTAATAACTATAAGAGTCAGAATACAATTTGATGGACAAAGTTTTACTGACGTGAATTTTGCTACATTTTATTTGGAATAGCAAGTAATTTCGGGTATTCTTTTTCAGATATCTATTCCGGCTCATAGCTGACCCATCATGCAGAGCTGATCAAAGAAAACTAGGACTTCTACTCCACGATTGCATACAGGTATGAATAAAAATCCTAACATCCATGATTTTCGGTATATTCATCGTAATAATATGTCCGAGATTTATGATTTCATTATATTTTCAAGGTTCCAAGACAACTTGGAGAAGTAGCAGCATTTGGAGGCTCCAACATTGAACCGTCAGTAAGGAGTTGCTTCGAACAAGCCTCAGCCGCCACCGGCAAGGAAAGCAAGACCAACACTTTGGATAGGAAACAAGGTAACACCGATGATACATTAGTTCAAAACCAAACGCAAAAATTATACATAGTTACTAAAATGAAAAATAAAAGGATGGACTTCAAGATATACTTAAACATGCTATTACAATAATTTCAGACAAAGAAAAAGAAGCGGAAACGAAAGAAAAACCAGCAACACTAGAACGCGATGCAGATGGCCAACTCCAGTTTATTGAGGCCTTCCAATTCCTGCAATGGCTGCAAAGAGAGCCCCAGTCTATGGTCTGGCTGCCAGTTCTTCATAGGCTGGCTGCAGCTGAGACTGCTAAGCACCAGGCCAAATGTAACATCTGTAAGGAGTACCCCATCATTGGGTTTAGGTATGTTGAAAGCAAACACTTGAAAATATGTAGATTATGACTTAAATACGATCGCAAAAACATTCTAGTCTACATTTCCATGTAGGGACGTGGGGATATGTTGGGACTCACAAATATTTGATTTATCTTTTGCAGATACCGTTGCCTCAAATGTTTCAACTTCGATATGTGCCAGAAATGCTTCTTCAGTGGACGCAAGGCGAAGAACCATAAGTTGACCCACCCCATGCAAGAATATTGCACCGCTGTAAGTATTTAAAACTACTACATTTATTATATCTCTTGAACCATCATCATTTGACCATTATTGCCCACGTTGGGTATAGGCTTCCTTTTGTGTACGCAAAGTCAAGCTCTAAGCCATAAGTTATTTAAATTGATGCCATGGGTTTTTGATGAAACTCTGTTTTTTTCAGACAACATCAGGCGAGGATGTCCGCGACTTCACTCGCGCTCTCCGCAACAAGTTCAAGTCGGCTAGGTACTTCAAGAAACACCCGCGCGTCGGATATCTTCCGGTCCAGACTGTTCTAGAAGGTAACACGATCTTTACCCACTACTTAATTACTTATTTTCAACTTCTAAATAATGAAGGCTTTAGCCATTACTCCTTTATTATTACTTTACCACTATCGAATTTATTTTTGAATACCTGCTGCCTACCGGGTCTCCCGATTCATGTTGCGCCTAGTGCGGGTATCCTGTATCCTATATTTTACTGCTTTACTAGTAGGTATAGTTAGTCTACTATTCTTACTGAACTGCTCTGTACTCATACTCATCTACTCTTCTACCTACAGCAAAATTTATGTAACCTATTTTGTCTTAGTCTAAACAAACAATCATCATTACTCCAGGAGACGCCCTAGAGTCCCCAGCGCCATCCCCGCAGCACGGGTCCACCATGGGCGGCGGCGACGACATGCACTCGCGCCTCGAGCTGTACGCCACCAGGCTCGCGCAGGTCGAGCTGGGGAACCGGCCTAATGAGACCCCTGATAGGTGAGTTTTATTATTTATTTTATTACTATTGGGGCGGACGCCTCGTCACACAATCAACAGATGGTGCTCGGAACGCAACAAACAGAACGAAGTATGGAAACGAAGCCAATCTCTATGAAATCCTACATCGCGGTATCGATGTTTCACAGCTACACTGCATCATATACAAAGCCCTAACACTAGCCGTTGGTCAGCTGCCCGCCAGCCACGCCACACGGCCTGGTCGGAGGATCCTTTGCCATGGGAATGCACCTCCAGCATCTCTATAGTGGCGCATCCCCATAGTGGTGACCCCGTGAAAAACATCTCCATACTACCATTACTCCAGGAGACTCCCTAGAGTCTCCACGGGTCGACGATGGGCGGCGGCGACGACATGCACTCGCGCCTCGAGCTGTACGCCACCAGGCTCGCGCAGGTCGAGCTGGGGAACCGGCCTAATGAGACTCCTGATAGGTAAGAGGACAGCTCTAATAGTGTGATGTACTGCGAAGAAACCAAGTATGGATGATCTATAATAGTTACTGTTTTGTGTCACTCTAGTCAGTGAGATTTTTGTTATGCACTAATTTAGGTCGATTATCAGAAGGTGTAATTTTAGCAGGAGGTAGGTATCTGCTAGTGAAATCGAAGTAACCTAGGCGATGTCTATAAAGTTACATAAATGTGATGCAACATAAGTCCACTCATAACTAACGCCTCTCAATAAACGCCTGAACACTATCCGCATACAAATCATAATCATGCATTTTCACATGGAACAAATCATTACCCAGCTGTCTCCCTCTTTCCCTTCTTTATATTTGCGTGTTGGTAACCAGGGTGCACCCGACACATATACGCTGACGTCCAGTTGATACGTCACTCATTTAAATCTTCTTTCGAACCAACTGCGTCCGGGTTGTTCTATGTTTCAGACACCTGACTGTTTTCTAAACTCCCTTACACAACAAGCCATTAATCCCATTCTTTTCCATTCCAGTGACGAGGAGCACCAGCTGATAGCGCAGTACTGCCAGTCGCTGAACGGCGGCGGCGACAGCGACGACGCTCCGCGCTCGCCCGTTCAAGTCGTGTCTATTATACACCGCGAGCAGAGGCACGAGTTGGAGGCTATGATCAGGTTTGTACTGTTTTTGTGGAAGGGTTGGTTTTGTCTAGATATTGGATTAAGACTTAATCTCACTTAACTCAACTCAATCCCAGAGGAATGAGCTGGATAAGTGGTCTATTTGTGGAGGGATAAGAGTCAGTTGAGTCTGGAGCCAATCGTTTACATCACAGGGGCACGAGCTCGAGATCAGGTGTCTGGTCTTTTATTTTCTCTCTAGGGATGTAAGTACTCGCACTTGGCTCTCTTGATTAGAACCTTTATGCATATCCCCAATGCCAGTGCAAGCTTTAAAACTTGTGAAACTCCCAAATCCACGCTACGGTAATGGACATTATTTCCTTGTTTTTCTATGCCAACGACTTCTTGCTGTTCTCTAAAACAACAATGCAAATTCGACAAAACAACTACAAATAAATTCTCAACATCAATCCGTACCGTTCCACAGAGAGCTAGAAGAAGAGAACGCGAACCTGCAGGCGGAGTACGAGCGTCTGAAGGCGAAGTCCACCCCAGGGTCTACTCCTGAGGAGCAGCATGTCGTCAACGACAACCGGAACGCACCGCCTGACCAGGTAAGTCTTCATCATCATTGATGCCGCAGAATGCAGTGTGGTCCCTTCGCAAGAACCGGTAAAACACTCACGTTATTTTTGCTTCCGTTATTGTCTACACTCGAGAGCTTGTCTTTTCCGATGGCTTTTCGGCAGTCAAACTAAAATAATTCATCTTGCAGTTTTTAAAGCAATCCCGTTAACCTCCACGTCAAGCTTTCACCAGGCCACCTAGCAGGCAAAACCTGCCTGCCCTCTCTCTTTAGGATTGAAAATATGGCTTTGAATCATTTTACTTCTATTTTTTCTAATCTTTAGAATACTAAAGAAAGAAGGAAGAAGGTCGTAAAAAATTGAACCAACTAAATATTATTGCCTGTCCGTTCCAGGACATGATGGCAGAAGCCCGGCTGCTCCGGCAGCACAAGGGCCGGCTGGAGGCGCGCATGCAGATCCTGGAGGAGCACAACCGACAGCTGGAGGCGCAGCTGCAGCGGCTGCGGCGGCTGTTAGATGAGGTAGGTGAACGAGTAGGAAACTGAGGGCCTATCACTGGTTAACGTAGCAATTCGATACTACACAAACATTTATGGAAAAATAACAGCGCCAACGTAGTCACTTTTGGAACTAACAAAATCGCCTTTTATTTTGACAGTGTCAGTTAACGATACGCAACGTAAACGGAGGTTCGAAAATCTTGTAATCGCTGCACTCAAGGACATTTGGTCGTTGAAATCGTCAAGGCACCATAAACAAAATAAATATGCCCATAAAAATCTACATCCAAACTGATCCAAACAAAGATCCATATTTTTTCGAGTTCAAAATAAACTTCCTCGCGTGATGTGTCATGACGCACCGTGGGCAGTCAATCCTTTCACTACATCGACAAACCCTAGTCTAGCACTTGAAGAAGACTGGCGTTAAACCAACTGTCATTTATTTCACTACTACGACAATACCTTTCCAAGAAGACAAATTTCCCGCCTAATCTCACATCCCCCCTCTCTCCGCAGCCCCAGCAAGGCTCCTCCCCCGCGCGCACGGGCACGCTGCAGACTCGCTCCGTCACCGCCTCGCAGCTCGCCACTGACTCGCCAGCCAAGATGCACAACGGACTGTACCACGAGGGGCAGACTAGTAAGTGTTATCTTGATTGGATAAAGCTTTTGGGGATTTTGCAGGTGACTGCTGTCAGATGAAGACAAGTTTATTTGTTCCAACTTGTACAATTTGAACTACTGGGATCAAAAAACACAGTCACTTAAATAAGTTGAGGAGAAGTTAGGTGTTTTGATACCACGCGGAATTTATTGCTCTTGTGGGATTCCTCGGCATCTGTAACAATTACCTACAATGCCGCACGATAACTCGTATATTCACGGTTGTCGAATAAATAATGTCCCATCTCTAGAAGAACGGCGAACTTTGTTGGATATGTGCCTATTATTTGACATAGTACACGGGCGAGTAGACTGCAGCGGCCTGGTGGGCGGCGTGGCGTACCGCACCCCGCGGCGCCGCACGCGCCACACGCCTCTGCTGCACGTGCCTGCGCACCGCACCAACTACGCCAGTAATGAGATACTCACACGGCTAGCCCGCACCTACAACAAGCTTTTTACTGATATAGATATATTCTGTCCTTCTAAGTCTTCTTTTAAAAACCTTATTATAAAGGTGCTGATAGATAAAGATCAGACGCATTGATAAGGGCGCAATAGCAATATTGAGTAGCACAATCTTCCCACATTTTTTCTTTTTCTTAAGTTCATAATTTTATAAATAATAAAGTGAATTATAGGTCTTCTTTTCTCTACAAATCTAGTAATATAATTTACATACATAATTGTAATTGTATAGGTACATTCTTATTACATATTATTTAGAAACATACAACGTAATATATATACATATAATATATATAAACATATACTTATCTTATTGGTTACCTAGTTTATTTAAGTTAGTAAGTTCTGACTTTTTCCTTCTTTAAGTACCTACATATTAATGCAGTTATATTATGTGCACTCTGTTTATCATTGTATTTTTATATACACTTAAGGATACCTATTACTGGCCTTATCTTAAACACACTACTTATTGTATAATCTTCTTCATAACGCTGTTGGTTATCTATAAATAAATAAAAATAAATAGATATTAAAAACCTGGACTTGTTCTTTTTGTGAATGGAGTTATTAAAGCTGTAAGACATCTTGATAGATTATGATTATGACATTTCCTAAGGCTCCACTTTTCAACATAATAACATAAACTATCGAGTCGTCAATATAAGCCGCCGTTTTGACATCTTATTCCTTAAACAAGATGGCCGCTGGAACGGCGCGCCGATGCCAGACCGCGACTCGCTGGAGCGCCCGCCGCCGCCCCCGCACAACGTGCAGTCGTTGATGCATTGCGCAGGTTTGAAAATAGAACTGTTGCTGATTGGATATTTGATTTGCTAGAGTTTTTTGTCACTAGTGTTGCTGTTAACAAAAATATAGCCGGCTACTTTTTTAGACTCAAAGATTGTATCATTTTGGTTGTATAAAGGTTTTGCTTCGAATTTTTATGTTGTTGTTAGGTTTTAGGCGTTGCTGTGTTGCATGGTTTTGAGCATGTCGTTGTTTCGTTTATGAAAATTGTTGTTCGTTTTCTCGAATCTAACCGATTGTATTTTTCTGTTCATGCTAACTTCGACAGGACGTATACCGTGAGGTAAAGTATTTTACAGATTACTTTCCAGCGACAGTAAAGTTACAGTCTGGGCCAAAGAACCTGAACCTCCTCAGGTACTATTGTCACTCTGCCTCACTCAGGGCCCGGACTTACCTAGCCTCCCTTCCAATCATCCTTACGTCGCTCTCTGCCTAATGATCACCAAATTAATAGTATTTTGGTTTTTCTTTATTTCCAGATGACCTAGGGCGAGCAGTTGAAGAGCTGGTGTCAGTGATGACGGACGAACAGCAGAACCAGACCACCACGACGACGGCCCCGCCTCAATACACCAATGGGAAGCCGGCAAACAACGACAACTAAGCTCTTCAAGTGACCTATCACGGCATTTCTAAACGAAACTCGCAACATCGAGATATACAACGCGCATTTGGTGCTTTCTGAACCGATTGTCTGTATTGCTAGCAGAGAAAATTTACTAGCAGTATCGTGACTTTTATGAATTTTATGTGGCAACATTTGGTGGTTATATTGATATCGATTCTGAAGGCAGAAATTTTAAATTTAGCGATGTCAAAACCTTAATTTCTTTGTTTCAAATTCGACTCTATGATTGTTTCCGTAAATGTCATTTTATGCTAGCATTTTTTTTAGTTTGACAGCGTTAAAATTAGAATTTCTGCCTTCAGAATCAACATCATTGTTTTAAGGATTTTGGAAACTTGACGTTAAAATTGAGGTCTAATAAGCTAACTTTCGACTCATCACTAACACATGGCGCATGCTCCGTTGCAACTTCGCTTGCCGCTAGTTCTAACAATACATTCATATTTATTACTAAAACGGTCGAACTAGGCTGACTTACTGACGCAAACCTTGAACTTTCACAGAGTTTCAAGACAACCTAACATATACTTTGAGTATGATGACTTTAAAACCTTTTTGACAATGCCAGCAGCTATGAAAAGCTAACCCTTAAACTGGTTTAGTTGGTTGTAGTTGTGAACAGTTCGACCGAACGACCAATCGTATGCAACGCTTATTGAATCATAATAAGGGCATGCCAGTTGCACTACGATTCGTGATTGAGTCATTTAACAATGTGGTTAAATCAGTAGCAGCAAATTTTAAATTTCGTGCTATCAGAAACTTTATTTTTATTATTTAAACTAAAAAAATCCGGGGGCGGTATTTTAATATCGATAGCACTCAATGTATTATTTGTTGCTTCGGGATTTTCACATTATCATCTTGCTACTTCTTCTATCTTCAGCTGTAAGTCACCAGTGTTGCCATATAAAATGCATTGGATAAAAGACAAAAATAAACGATATTAGAATTGTACCAAATTTGTCTATACTTTACATATTTTAAGTACATATCTATTAGTACAATCCTCCCCATTGAACTATCATATCACTTCTTGTAAATTTCCCATATCATTTTTGCTGTGTATAAATTTATCTTCGTTTTGTAAAATAAAATGGCCGCTGTCGATTACGTTGGCGCGATCAATCGATCGAATTTGTTGAGAACATAAATTGATAAATGTAAGGGTCTTGCTGATTTCGGCAAAAGCTTTAAAATAATCACAATTTATAGCTTTAAAAAATCCTGTTTTGAGACGTTTTTGACCGGTTCGATCCGGTTATTGCCCGGTTTATCCTATCCGTATTGAGATGAAGGCCTACGCATTGAGAGTTTCTTATAGAAATATCCAGTCTTCGTTATAGAAAGCAATGGTATTATTATAAAGATAATTATAACTATACACCCTTAACAAAACTCATATTCTGTCTTTATAATAGTGTTCTTGTATTAAGCGTTTAATGCCATAATTGGCGGTAGATGAAAGGATTTGTTATCGATTTTCGCATGTAGAAGTAGTAGTAGCCACACAATGTCGGGCATGTTATAACTTAGGCATGTTTGTGTATGTTACATTATATAACGAGTTAATCCAAAAATGTATCGTTAGAAAAATATTACTACTCGAGAGTTCGCTTCAAAGCAGAGCTGTAGCTGATTACAATTTACTTTCCAAAACTTCCATTTGATTTATTCATAAAATGTAGTTTTAACTGTCTTAGGGACTCAGCATATATCAGACATTTCCATTCTTAATATAACTTACCTACTCAATATTTGGGGGCCGATTTTTTATCAAGTGAGATTGTTAAAAAAATACTCCCAATCCAGTTTCTCGGCATACGACACTTTATACTTAGGATTAAAATGAGAACGCGACAGTGTTTTGTCTCGCTCAGTCATTTTGACGTTTTATAGCGTGTGTCTACTCGTAAGAAGCTGCCTACCTTTTTAGATAAGAATATATTGGAGAGATGACTTTTATACAAATGTTAAGTATAATCTGTTGAAAGCTAACTTTATATAAGGACTTCCGATCTAACCATATCAACGGTTTTAACTTTTCCGTCAATGGGTGTGCTGACATTTTGAATTTGGAAAGAACGCTGTTGATTGGCCAGTATTTAATTTTTCAAACTGGCAACATTCGAAATTTCAGTCCACCAGAGACTTTTATAATTAATTTTGTTAATTTGGCTAATATTTAGAAATTAAGGGAAAAAGCACAATTATTAATCTATACTTTATTTTAACGAATAAATAAATCTACACTAATATATTGTTAATAATTTTATTGTATTTTGTTTATGAATAGAAAGTAGTATTGTTTCTCTGTTCGAAATTAAATATTTTTGGATTTTTTGGCATGTATAATGGAAGACGTATTAATTTCTGCATTTATTTGTATACTTTTACTATGTTTATGTTCTAGAAGTTAAATGGATCCAAATAAACATTCAACATAGTAAATTTCTGTTTTATTTGAATTTATCCTCCTCTATAGAAGTAGCTAAAGTATAATAATTGACGTGAAATGATGGCCGCGACGCATCTATTGTATTTATTACAAATTCCTTCTCTGATCTCTAATCAAAATCTGACTGAGAACAACACACAGTCTAAATCAATATAATTATAAGGTGCTAAATGTACTAATCGACATAAAACTGGATATGTGGACTAGAGATATGTACCATCCCATATAGGGCTGCTTATGGTTGGAAATGTGGAAATTTCTATATATAATAGATGTCATCGTCACGGTTAGGGAAGGAGAGAAGGTAAGAGACATTGATGATGAGGACAAAAAAGGGGATGGAATAGATTAAGCTAATTTACGAATTACATATTGTATGGAAGACTGTGGAACATTGAAAAAGTCTGTAAATATAATATAACATTTATTCCTATAAATTGCTTGCAAACAAGTATAAAATATATCCTTATATTTTAGTTAACTTAATTAAGATGCTGACGATGCATGTCTCAGTAAAGCTTAAATGCTTAGTAGTACCTATTTACTTATCACAAGCAGAATATGGATCACTAGAAGTATATATGCGTTCATACATAAATCATACCAACAATGAAAAACAGGGAAAGGCACACCTTGGTTGGTATGAGGCTGATGATGATGATGATGAATTATGCAAACAGTTCAATAACTACATGTTTCTTACTTGATTAAATTTATTGATCAGCTGTACTCAGTTGTGGACCTTAGTTGTGTGTGAGAGTGGCTAAAAACTTATTTTTATTTTTAAGTAGTATTAAAGTATCACACTGCTGTGCAAAAGCTAAACATTATTGTGTATTTTTTTCTCATACAACCATGAATAAAGTTAAAATTATGTCATTAATGGCACAACCCAAGTTAAATTGAAAAATAAATACTGCCAGAGGACCAGATTTTTGGGCATACTGTGCAGTGCAAGTATGCAGTATTGGTCCATCTGGATTTACACAATTAATTTCATAAAAACTATTAAACTATGTATAAGTAGGTACATCATAGTATAGTTTGGTTAGAGATTATTTTTGAAAATTTGAATTATATTTGCTACTTTGATTGCTAAATGGAGCTAAAATGTTAATATTGATACATACTTTCATATCATAGATATGAAATCATTCCATTGGGCATGTATGAATATGTTTCATTACATAAATACCAATTTGTCATCATAATCAGAACTTAAAAGTATACAATATACATGTTCAATCTACTTGGGCAGCAAAACATTAGACCTAAGGCACTGTTTAGTTACTTATATAATCTTTATAAATGCATCTACAGCCCATTATTACTAAATATTTTGGTGACACTGATTATATCTTCATATGTATAAAGTGCAGCTTGCACCAAATATTGAAACAAAAATTAATCTATTGCTGTCCTTCTCACTCTACTGTCAAAGAGAGCAATAGGTAAAAAAAATTGGTGCAAATTGCCCTAAATGCTATATCTCTTTATTTATACTCTCAGTGTACATTCTCAGTGAAAGTAATTTTATTTAAAAACCTTTTCATAATTGAATACTTACAAACTTTAATAGGTGTTCAAAAGAATACATCCACAAACATAACCAGTATCACCGAAATGAATTCCAAAATCCTAATAGCACAACCACTATACTCTCACCACTGAGTTCGTATTACTATCAAGTCCATTGACGACGGGCTGGGGGAGGTCGGTGCGGGGTCTCCGGAACAGCAGCACGTGGGGCTCTGGATTGTGCACCATGAAGTGGAGCCAGCCGGGACTCTGCTGAACTCCGAGGTTCCGCCACTCTGTCTCCGTCATGAGGTGGGACTTGGGGACGAAGCGAGCGATGTCTGGTGGCAGGATCACATGTCTGGAATAAAATGGTTAAGAAATTGTTTACTACATTGGCTTTAAAGAGATAATAGGATAGTAAATTCGTATAGGCCTATTCCCTTTGGATAATATAAGACATCAAGAGGTTAATGCATTAGATACAGACTTTTTTGGGCAACAGTGTATTAACTTGCATTTCATATACATTTAAATGGGTATAAAAATAGTATCTTACCTGTATTCATAGGTATCGTCTTGATATCTTTCGGAATACTGAATTTGATCCACCGGCATTTCTTTAGCGATAAATGTAGGACACTTCACCTCGACTTCACTGTATCATCAACACAATAATAATATATATTAATAACCGAAGGAGGATAATCGTTCACTAGTAAATAGTAATTTTAACAAGAATTTCAAGTTAAAATTTATTTCAAGAAGAGTTTTCGTTTTCTTCTTTACTTTCAAAACGTCAAAATATGGTTGGCGGGTCGTCTTGTCAAGTCAACTGTCATAGCATTCTGCCAGTGTCGAACTTTCGTTTCGAACTCAAACTTACATAAAAAAAATACTCGTTATTTGACAATATATCCGTTACTGCAATAACCTTAGAATCGTTATCGTTATACTGGCACCGACAAAGGACTCCGAAACACAGTCATCAGCATCATGAATTGACTTCTTCGATCTCGTCTACTTCCACTTTAAACTAGTTCACTCTTATGAGTGTTCCTAAAAATATAACAAGGAATGACCGTACCGTCACTCGCAACATGCACAAAGCACAAATTAATACTTTATATACCTACCTAGCTAGTTACCTACCTAATTTATAAAGACAGACGGTAGGTAAGTACCTAATAGGTATAATAAAGTAATTGTTAAATAGAAGAATGCATGCGCATGTTTTTTTTATCAATTTAGGTATTGATAGTGTTATTGTTATTAGGAGTAGTTACAGTACTCACTCCTTAGGCCCGTTCATAGCAACGTTAGTTTATTTAAAACTTACCTACATGATTTGCCTTCTCCAACACTTTGACCAAAAGACTGTTGACGAATCCAGTAGAAATTATTCACCGATGTAAAACTCACTTGTTACCAAAAAGTTATTTATTAACTACACTGTAATTAATAATCTTACGGAATTCTGACAGTTATCAATTTTAGACAAATCAGAGATCACAAACCTTTTTGGGCTGGGCACTTTTTCAATACGAGTCTGGACATCTGAGACTATAATATATATTTTTTAGTCCCTGTATCCATTTTATTAAGTGCGGCGCTCCAAATTAAAAGGGGATTTACCTACGGTAAGAAATAATTACCGTACCTAAATATATCACAAACAGTGAAAAATACAATTATCTTATATAATTATCGCTGTCGTAGAAAATATATCTATAAACAACTAGTAATTCTTTTTGAAACGGTAGCCGTAGTACGTAGCCTAATGAAAATCAGTCAATGTGACAGATGCATCAAGGGCGTACCCTGGATTTCAGCTAGGGAGGGGCAGCTCATACCTGTTTCAAAATGATGGTCTGTCGGGTATATTTAAACAAAAAATCATGAAAAATTCTTTTAGTTTGAGTCAATGTATCATTAGTAGGTAGCACGCTATCACCTTAAATCATAAACATCCTAACTCCGCGCGAGCAAATTTTACAGAAGACAAAAAAAAATGTACTTCTACTTAGGATACCCCCTAATGTTTTTTTGTTACTAGACTAAAAAAGTGGTTGCGGATTCAACGGCGTTATGAAAAATAAGCTATTTTACTTAGTTTTACTGACTTACGATCTTTGGCCAATCTCTATGTGAATTGAATACTATTATTGGAGATACGTGTTTTTCCTGGAACTACGAGTTTTTCGGACATCAATTATGCAAAATACTTTTCTCTATGATGGACTTACGCTGTTCAAATATAGATAAACCATACCTTTACCTATTACTTAAAATTTTGAGTATTATTAATGTACTTAATAAAATGATTATATAATCAGCAATCATCTTTATAAGCAGTAGAGATCATAAATCAGTACTAGGCAAGCTGAGTCCATGGTCCCGACGTCGCCGTTGAAACCCTATCTAGTCGTAAGCACGCTGTTTCCCAGGGACTACAAAATGACGAGCAAGGAGTGACAGATCGAGAGTTGGAACGGAGCACAAAAATGGTTCGTAGCCCCGATGGCATACCAGACCGTGTGTGGGTGCTGGCGCTCAGAGCTGGTTTGTCTGTCAGTTTATCTGTCTGTTGAACCGTAGCCTGAGTGCTAGTGAAATCTCCACTGACTGGAAAGAGGCCACGTTAAAGCTCCTGAAGAGACAGTACTGCAGATTCTTCTTCTGTATACCAACCCATCTGTCTGCTGTAAGAGGCTGACAAGCTCTTTAAACTAGTGACACCCCTGGCTGAACAGTCTTGACCTTTCGAATTGTCAGTTTGGCTTACGAAATGATACAATAAGTATAAGTAGAAATTCTTCTGCGTTAGTTCACCGTCACACGTTCACTGCTGGACATAGGCCTCTCCCAAGGAGCGCCACAACACTCGGTCCTCTGCTCGAATGCTAATAAACAGCAAAATTTTACTTTAAATTGACCAATAACAATGTTAAGTACTATAATTTATTTATTTATGTAGTACTTAATAAAAATAAAGTTAAAAACCAAGTTTTATTAGAAAAATTTACGTTTAGTCTCGCCTACATTGCTCGTTGTATGGGAGTAGGAGTTACGAGGTTTTTTTTATTTAAAAAATCATGACTTGGAGTTAGGAGAAAAAAAGAACTAAATTTGCTCTGAGTTCAGTATTTTATCGATTTACGAGTAATACGAAAAGATGCGCCTTGAAAAAACGCTTCTATTGATACCAAAAAGTCTTTTTCGCCAAAAAGTGAAGTTACGAGGTTTACGATTTAAGGTGCTTTTATTAATGTCTTAGTAGGTAACACGTTTTAAATTTTAATTCCCACTTGGCAGGAAAATTTAACTTTATTTTATCTTCTAGGGGGGGGCAGCTGCCCCCCCCTGCCCCTACGTGGGTACGCCCTTGAGATGCATCGTGACAGTCATTGACCTCAGAAAAAATATATCTCATAAACCTCTTTGGTGATAGCTATCACCATAAAGTATTACATCATAGCACTTCCACGTCCATATCTTGAAAACTCACTAACCGATTTTGATGAAACCTACACTTGGTTCCTACGGTCGGAGGATCCTCCCTTTGCCATGGGGAAGCGCCTCCAGCATCTCCATACTGCCTTTCTAAGCTTGGACCATTTCCCACCACGCTGGTCCACTGCGGTGTTGGTGGGTTCACATATCTAGATGTTTTCCTTTTCCGTAAGAGCGATGGTATACATTGTACTTAAATTCAAAGAACTCATTGTTACCTACATGTCAGCGCCGAGATTCGAACCCGCATCTCTTGCTTGAGAAGCGGGCGCTTACCCGACTGAGCCAGTTGGACTCGCGCACTGAGTGTTCCGTACAAGTCTACTTAATTACCTGAGGTAGTTTTCCTTTTAATTTCATCATAATTATGTACATCAATACGAAATATCAGCTTGATATCTTTACCCGTTTCCGAGAAAAAGGGTGGTGACAACAAAGTGTGATGCTATAAGGGTTCCTTTTTTTCCTTTTGAGGTACGGAACCCTCAAAAAGAATAGTGACAATCGGATCAATCGTTTCGGAGATATGCGTGGACAAACATACATACCAACAAGCATATAAACATACATAGGTACATAAACATTTATAAAATTTTGAATATTTGTTTATTAGCCCTAATATATTGTCATATGTCAATATGGTGCAGTTCCAATAATCTTACATACATACGGAACATATAATATGTACTTACCGAATAGACAATCTTTTTTTGAAATTGATTAAAAAGGTTTATTATCCCTGAATTTAGTAGGAAGTGATGCCATGCTAAAGAATAAAATAAAGCAATTAAAATAATTCGATACATTGGTCGTGAGTCGTGATCCTACTTCATATTATAAATGCGAAAGTTTGTAAGTGTATGTGTGTATGTATGTATGTATGTATGTGTGTATGTTTGTTACTTCTTCACTTCAAATCGGCTGAACCGATTTTAATGAAATTTGGAATGGAGTTAGCTGACACCCTGGATTAACACATATGTTACTTTTTATCGCGGAATTCCCACGGGAAAACTTATTAAGGCGAAGCGAAGCTCGCGGGAACAGCTATTATATTTAAATATTTTTTTATTTTTGTATTAGTTTACTTGAGCAAGTAAATATTTAGATTTATCTTTTTGTATAAAAATATTAAGAAAAAATTATTGCCCAGAAATGGATCGCAATTTTTCCTTTTTTCGGTAAAGAACTTTTTTAGTAGCATCACTTATAAAATGTCAGAATTCTTTCCAATTAAAAATTAGAGATTACGTTATAACGTTTACCACATTCACTTGTTTTATCCATCAAGCATATTATGGTTACAAAATTTATTTTACTTTTAGCCCGCAAACAACTGACAAGCGTATTGAAAAATATGGCGGAAGTAGGGTTAGATAGAACGATACTTTCGATACCAAGTAAGTATCGATACTTTCGATCGCGATACTCAATACTTTTGTACCGATACTTTTTCGGTATCGATACCCTCGTCTCGGTACGCAAATCGCTGGTATCGAGTACTTTGTCATCACATTATGCGACGGTACATTAACGACCTACTTAACTACTATATTTTTTATGAAATTGTTATAGGAACACGTACACTCAGTAGTTAACAACATTCTTTCTCAAAAGGTCTTAAAACAAAACCGATCCGTTAAAACCTCAGAATAGGCAGTCGCATCTATTGATTTTTAAAAAAGTTTTTATTTTTATGCCAACGCCCAAAGATAGAATGTTTTTTTTAATAGGTATTCATTTGCATCTTTAAAACCATTTTATTTTTCGCCATGGAAAAGTAGATAGAGTCTGGCTACCCAATGCGTGTCCTGAAGAAAGCACAGATAATTCAAAAAAATTATATGTGGTATCACTGTCTATTGAAGGTAGGTGTAGTTTAAAAATGATTTGATACTTGAGTATTTTTTACACTACGACTGTCCATTTGACAATGATTTACTCTTACCTAATAGTTTTGAGAGAGCCATAATTAACAGCCATTTATTCTAACTTACTACACATAAAATAAAACAGGATATATATCTGGGTTTGATTCGATGTTGTTACCTACTGTTGATTGTTATATCTTGTTCTTATTGTGATTTAAACTACATATTTACCTACTCATCTATTTGTGCCTAGCTTTCTTGTATAAATTTAAAAACGCTCCGTGCGGCTGTACTACTCATCTACTTACTTATTTTGTATCATCAAAATTCAGTGTGTATGAAGTTGGTTAGTTAGTTGCTAATAAATCATCGTTGCTTAGAGACGTGTTTTCCTCAAAACCTACACCTATACAAGCGAAACTCAACCTTATATACGTAACACCTACTTATTCCCAATATTTGACGGGGAACAAAAGCGCCAACATTTTTCGATGGAGATAAAGATCCGGATCGAGCCATTTTGCGTAAGCATCTATTTATGAAACCTGTAGTTTGTTAGTGGTTGAACTGTTTTCTTCCACGTTTTGCAACCATAGAGGAGGGCGCTCGTTACGCACGGGTTGAACAGATGGGTCTAAGACCCAGGAGAGTAAATACGGAATTATTTACTTATCATTTTGAAAATCCAAATAAGATAAGATAAGATAAGATAAGATAAGATAAGATAAGATATTCTTTATTTGCACACAAAAATATTGACAACAATACAAAACTTAATCTAACACATATGTACAAATGGCGGTCTTATCGCTTAAAGCGATTTCTTCCAGACAACCTTTGGGGTGGAAGGATATTTAGATGTAAAGGGTAAAGTGTAGCAGGAATAAAGAATATACAATAAATATTTAATATACTAAAATATACTACCTACAATATATTTACATACATAATTTATATACCTAGCATCATAATATATAATATATTAAAATATATATTAATATATAATAAACTACATACCATGTTACTTATATATAATAATAAGCATATTAAAGAGGATATAGTGATCTTCAATCAAGAGCCGAGGAAATGGTCTTTTAACATCCTTTTGAATGAGGCCAATGACGGTGCTTTCCGTATACTAAGTGGGAGATCGTTCCATAGGGTGATTGCTTGTATGGTGAAAGAGTTACTAAAGAATTTAGTGGTATGGGGTGGAATATTCAGCCGAAGGTTCTCTGAAGAACGCAATCCCCGGCTGTGGGATTCATGTCGAAAGTGAAATCGCTCTTTGAGATAATCGGGGTACGCTGGGTTAAACAGTATTGAGTAGAGAAGTGAAAGAATGTGAGTATTCCGGCGAAGGCGAATGGGGAGCCACTTGAGCTTAGCGCGATACTCTGAAACATGGTCATACTTGCGTAAACCAAATATAAACCGTATACAGACATTCTGGAGGCGCTCAAGTTTGTTAAGTTGCTCTTCGGTAAGATCGGGATAACATGAGTCGGCATAATCTAGAATAGGAAGAAGTAGGGATTGAGAAAGCACAATTTTGGTGGCTGTGGGCAAGAAATTTCGCAGTCTGCGGAGTGATCCTGCAGAAGCGAACACCTTCCGACTGACCTCATCAAGCTGCGTCTTCCAGGTCATAGCATTGTCCATGTAGACCCCTAAGTTTTTCACCTGTTTACTCCAAGGTATGTGGACACCATCAAAAACTATTGGAGGTAGGGCATTGTAGTCAACAAATGAGCTGAATCTGGGGCTGCCTAATATAATGACTTGAGTTTTGGTTGGATTGACTTTCAAACCGTGATTTTGACTCCACGCCAGTATATAATCCAAATCTTTATTTTTATCAAATCAAATAATGAAAATTTAATTACGTTGATTCCTTTAGTGTTTCCAAGATTATCTATTAACATAAGAAAAATAATAAATAACTAAGTGGAATCGAATAATAATCCTTCAAAGATCAAGATTATACACAGTATTTCTCTCTAACTATACCTATAATATCTGAGATCGCCTGTAAACATTGTTGTTTTTCTTTGTATTATGCTGGATAGTGTAGCTTCGGTTGAAGATAAACGTCTTTATACTGAATGCAGCGACACTACTATAAAGACGTTTATCTTCAACCGAAGCTACACTATCCAGCGAGATCAGTGTGGCACATCAGACGAAAACAATTACGACATCAATATCTACATTGACGGAGCCAAGAACAAGAAGGGCAGCGGTGGAGGTGTCTTCTGCCCGGAACTTAATTTACAATACTCTGTCAGCTTCGGGAACAAAGCTACTGTTTTTCAGGCAGAAGCTGCCAGCCTACTTGACGGAGCTACACAAATAAAAGACACAAAAAATTGCAATATCTGCTTCTACACAGACAGTATGGCAATTTTAGGTGCCTTAGGCAGAACTGTAACAAAATCTAAATTAATTTTAGAATGTCACAGAACACTTGAAAACCTAAGCATTTCAAATAATGTAACAGTACAATGGATTAAAAGTCATAACGACAACATAGGAAATTGCGAGGCTGACCGACTAGCAAGAATGGGATCAAATACCCTACCAATAGGGCCAGAACCATTTATTAGTTTGTCATCAAAGGCAATAAGGCAATGTCTCACCGATAAAACACTATCTGAACACAATCAGGAGTGGATAAATCGTGTAGATTGCAGACAAAGTAAAGCGTTTATTGTATCATACAACCATAAACTTACACGCTACTTACTCAACCTGTCCCGTAGTAATATATCATTAATGGTAGGATTAATAACAGGACATTGTTGCGTGAATAAACACTTATATACCATAGGTAACTCAACTAGTCCCTTATGTAGGACATGTAAGGAAGTAGATGAGACGGTTGAACATATTTTGTTAGCTTGTCCACCTACTACAGAAACAAGATTATCTATTCTTGGACCAACAGAGCGCCTACCTCAGCTATTACAACACCCAGGCCTGCTACTCCAGTTTACTCGGGAGCTAGGCTGGCTGAGCTGAAATCAAGGGGATATGTACAAAGGTTCCACTCGAGAGAGCCACGTACAGGAACTTCACCCCCTATGAGAATAGAATAGAATAGAATCTTTGTATTAAACTTCTTTTTCTTCTTGTTTTTCTTTAAACTTGCTTATCATAATATGTAGCAGCTTTCGAAAGTTACTTCTTGTTCTTCTATCCATATTTTACGGTGTTAATAAACTATTATTGTTGAAGAATTTATTTGTTTACAAAATACTGACATTGCCTATCATAGACTATGACAGCTAATTAGTCTATGATAATGTGGCCATAAAAAATTAAAAACAAAACGCTCAAGTCGGAGATATCCTGGTTCTAGTCTATTCAAGCTGGTGAAGGTCCATAATTTAACGATTTCGCAAGTACTCGATACTGAGTAGTATCGATACTTTTGGGCCGATACGTTTTCGCTATCGATACCCTCGTTTCGATATCACAATCATGAGTACTCGGTATCGATACCGGACGCCGATACTTTAAACCCTAGAGGCGGAAGCCGGAGTCAGTCGAACCTAACTTCCTTTTTTGAAATATTTAAATAAGTGTTAAGTACCTACTGTATTCATAAATTTAAGTTGTTAAGTAACAATGTTTATAATAATTAACTATTCTATTTAATATTTATAATATTATTTAACAATGCCATGATTACTGCATTCTTTGGAATTTTAAATTACTTTTATTAATAGCAACTGAAAACATAACATTTTACTGAACGGATTTGAATGAAAGGTATACTTTATGGTATAGACCCTGGGAAAGAACATAGGCTACTTTTTATCCCGGAATTCCCACGGGAAAACTTTTTAAGGCGAAGCGAAGCTCGCGGTATCAGCTAGTCCGTTATAGCAGTATAACAGTGAACAATGCTCAGACCTCAGAATAACAACTATCAAAATTAAAAAGTAAATTCATTGGAATGAAACAGAGTGGTAACTTATTTAATAAATTCATTATTTTATTATTAGGCCAGTTGTTAATGTATGAGTTTCAACGTCCTCGCGCGGTCCAGCCAATCGGAGCGCGCCACGTAGCTGCCGCCGAGCACCCGCTCGCCCGTGAACGCCGTCCGCCCGTGCAGCACCCTGAAGTTGTCGAAGGCTAGGACGAGCCCTGAAAGGAAAATAGTAGGTATCTAGGGCCACTTGCAGAAACATATTAAATCTAGATTTAGTGTTAAATCTAGATTTAGTGTTAAATCTAGATTTAGTGTTAAATCTCGATTTAGTGTCAAATTTTATATGGACTGACATTTCCTAAATCGAGATTTGACACTAAATCTAGATTTAAATGTTTCTGCAAGTGGCCCTAGTCTGTTTTTAAGTCTCATGTACTAAATTGACAGATTCTGAACGGTTCATGAACAGTCGATTGTGCCGCCCCACCGCCAATAGACATCACTTAATGGCGGTACAATCGACTATTGACGAACCGTTCAGAATCTGTCCATTAAGAGATAAATAAAGCAGACTTTTCTTAGGTAGGTACTTACACTTTAGACTTTAGAAGGAAATAATAAAAATATATTATGAATAAATAAATAAATATGTGGGGACATCTCACACACGGCCATCCAACCCCAAGCTAGGCAGAACCTGTGTTATGGGTATCGGACAGCTGATATATCTACACAAATACATAGATAGATAGATACTAAATATAAATATCAACACCCAAGACCCGAGTATCTGCCCCAGCCGGGAATCGAACCCGGGACCTTCGGCATAGCAGTCAGGGTCACTAACCACTACGCCATTTGACCGTCTTCGGATCTGCGGAGAAGTTAACCAAAGAAGAGTGCTCGGCTGTCCCATTTCAAAACACAGTAACCGCCAACTTTAAAAAAAAACGGGTCTTTGATTTATACATTATTTTAGGCGATTCCGCACAAAACTGCATTGTCAGAATATCAAAAAACCGCTTAGAAACGAAAATAAAATTTCTAAAAACCTAGTAACTCCACCCTGCGAAATCAAAAATGCCACGAAAACCATTTCAAAACATAGTAAGAGCCACCAACCATTTTAAAACACAGTAAGTGAAAATGACTTACTAGGTTTTAAAATGGTCAATGGCGCTTACTAGGTTTTGAAATGGTCAGCAAAGGACAATTTTCGTCCGTTAATTTTAGTAAGTCACAAATGGCATACATTATTACTAACACTTTTTTCGAACAAAATATCAGACATTTCAGAACCTGTATCTTTGCACCAATGAGACCTAGAGAGTTGAATTAAAAGTAGAACATAAGTAAATTTTGTCTTCTTTATAAAAGCCATAGAGACCTTTCTCGTCAGAACCTTTCTACTAGCCCTATTTTGCATAAACCAAAAAAAAACAAGTTATAAATAAGAGAAAACTGATTTTTAGATAGAAATTTAGGAAATATTGTCTAATTGAAGGCAGCCATAAATAATTTTCATGTTAGAGCCTTCTGAATATGGCTATTTAATTCATTTACATAAAACAAAAAAACAAACATAAAAATATGCCCGTATTTCAGCTATTACTTATAGTGCCGTCGTGTAAAAGTGTTGCAAAATTGGATTTATAATATGTGAAGGATCCCAAACATATAAAAATGAAATTATTACGCAATTATTGCAATTTCAATATACTTAACTTGTCTTAAATGACACAATAATGGCCCTTACTAGGTTATGAAATAATGGTCAGTGAGGGCGGTTTTAGGGTGAGAAAACCATATAAAACCTAGTAAGTGTTTTCTTTTGTGCATTACAGCAACAATTTTAGTCATATTTAAATGAAATAGTATTGTATATAAAGCCTAGGTTCTGCCGCTTCTTTTAAGCTTACATTTGTTCAGATATCTATCATAGTTTTACCAGGGCATTGAAATGAAGGTACAAAAACGTTTTTTGGCTCTCCTGAACATTTTGTCTCATGGCTGTTACTGTGTTTTAAAATGAGACAGCCGTGCTAATTAACTACTAGAAGGAAATAAAAACGGTTGGTTTCGTTAAAAAAAGAGGGCTGCTAGGTTTAGTAACCCCGGTTGTATGTTATTTGTAATCTATGCTTATACGTAGGTGGTCTGAAAAGTTTCCGACCTCAACGTGAAGATGGTAGCACACATCAATTAAAGTCAGCTTTTGACAGCAACACTTCAAAGTTTCAACCATTTTTGACGCGCGGTTTTTATTTTACAGTCGTTTGAGTGAGTCGATGTGAGCATTTCTGTGAAAATGGAAAAAATCGAGTATCGAGCTGTCTTAAAATATTTGTTTTTGAAAGGAAATGCCCCTACGCAAATCAAAGATGAGTTAGATTCTGTGTACGGGGACTCTTCACCGTCATTTACCACAGTAAAATTTTGGGCAGCCGAATTTAAACGTGGCCGTAAGAGCTTCGGAGATGATGAACGTTCGGGACGTGCAAAAACTGCAACTACTGACGATAACATCGCTAAAGTTCACCAAATGGTGTTAGACGACCGCCGAATTAAAGTGAGAGAGATAGCAGAGGCAATGAAAATGTCCAGAGAACGTGTTTGTCACATATTAAATCAAGATTTAGGCATGAGAAGGCTGTCCGCGCGTTGGCTGCCGCGTTTGCTAACGTCAGACCAACGACGTGTTCGAATGAACATTTCCAATGCTCTGTTGGCGCAGTTTAGGCGTAATAAATCCGAGTTTTGGCGCCGCCTAATTACTATATGAGAGACTATGTAGAAGAATAAAAATAAAATTTAATAAAAAAAATCTTGTACCTATGTTAGGTCGGAAACTTTTCAGACCACCCACGTACGATTAAACGTGCACACTATTCAAAATAAAACATTGCTATGCTATGTAAACTAAGCTAAGGCGCTAGAACATTATCTACTCCGAAAAAACTCATTTAAAACTTAGTTATTTGGTAGGAAGTTTGCTTGAATCACGTCAAAAGTGTTCAAGATGAGGCGTTACCTGGTGTTAACTTAAAAATCCACTGGTTCTTCGGATCTTCGCAATACCGGGCGAAGGACCTCAGAGATCTGTAGTAGCTTCTACATTCCTCTGCAGAAGAAAACGCCATTGTGGAACGATCGTAGACGTTGTATCTGGAAATATTAGGTATTCAAAGTTTTAGTTTAACTCTCAAGTGAATGGATCAACACTTAATTATTACCGTGGCTAGATTGGTGCTGCTATAAATTATCCTCAGTCATTGGCGTAGTTCGTCCACTGTTTTATAGGTGCGAATCCTTACCTATTTTTATAGGTTTACTTTCCAGTAAAAGTCTTGGTGATGGATATTATATAATAATATAAGTATATAATTATATCCGTTACTAAACTTCAGCAGACGCATGTACTTAGATGCTTCAAAACCTTTACACACAGCATAACTATAACAAAATGGTAACTAACCTGATTTGCTTCAAATCGCCAGTCCTCTCATCCACACTGATCACGGGAGCCGAGCAGGCGTGATGGTGTCCCGGCTCCACATACTCAGCCTGCAGGTGGAAGGTACTGAGGAAGGTGAAGTCCTCAGGGTGATCTGCCTTCAGCTGGGACGCGGCGAAGAAGCCGTCAGACAGGACTGTCTCCCCGCCGGTGCCGCCCGAGTGCTGCAGGCAGTGGAAGATCTGGAGGCTGGAAGATGATAGGTGGATTTGAAAGCTACAATTAAGTTATAGGTACCTATATGAAAGTTTGACTGGCGGAAATTGCTACATAAGTACCGTAGGTATTCCCCATCCAGAAAAGTTTGGCTTTCACTACACTTGGGACTATCTCCACTGGAAGGCCTGGGACAGAGTGTGTGTACCTACCGTCTTATAGGTTTATGCTATGTCCATCAGTAGGAAGAATGTCCACACAAGTACCTGCCTACCTACCTCGGATGCATTATTATTACATGCGAATCACATAACAGGAGACGCTCATGGCCGCTGCCGGTGATGAAAATACTGGTATCGTATCTAGGTATAAAGTCAAAGTCAAAGTAAACTTCGATCAAAGGAAGTAGTAGGTACTTACCCAGCGGCCTCAGTGCAGTAGGTGTTATCGGTGTGCGCGGCGAGCGGCAGGCTGGTGTAGGCGGTGTCCGCGCGCTGCTGGCCGCTGCTGAAGCGCCACATGCCGCCGAACAGCGTGTGCTGCACGCCGCCCAGAGCGCTGCAGATTGCTTCGGTGGCGTCGAGGGTCGGTTCCACCTGGGTAGGGGAGGAAAGGTTAGGATAGTGGTGGTAAGCACTCTCTCGAAATTCTCTGAATTAAGTAGGTAGGTATTATAGGTATATTATTTGCACGTCCATATGCCGTGTGTTGAGATGATGTACTACCTACTTACAGATGGTTGGGCCTCGTGATCCTAGTATGGGCCAGGCTAGGTTTAAGATATCCAGTAGGTGGAATAAGAAGAATCTCAGTACCTCTAGGTAGCATGTGATTAGTAGGTAGTTAGTACTTAAATCTAGCGGGAAGAAAACTCCTTACCCCTTCGAACAGCACAACCCCATAATCCAACAACGACTGAAACACTTTCTTCTGCGCGTCCACAGAGTTGAGAAACTTATCGACAGGCACCCGCGCCACTCGACACGCCACGTCGGCGCCGCGCCACAGCACCGGCCGCAGGCGTGACTTGTCCTTCCACGTTGCGTAGTCGAATTCGGACAGGAATTCCGCGGCGTAGCTGGATTCGTGGCCGTCATTCCCTGGAATTTTACGAAATAAAGGATTAGACTAAGTTGGTAGTTAATAAGTTACTTAGGGTATTGGGATGAAAAGTACAAGTTAGTGCATTTTGATGCGAATTAAAATCTGTTTAACTGGGAATTATGAGCCTGTTGGTGTTGGAAATAGAGGGAAACAAGTGAGTATATTCAAACTTTACTTACAGGTCAAAGATAGTTGAGAAGGGTCAAAAACGATTTTTGCCACTTTCGAGTCAGGAATGTCTAGAATATGCGTAGCTCTCTGGAAAGTCGTGTGGTTGTAACATGTAGTGCATCTGAAACATGAAATTTCAGATATTTCAGCAATTCTTACTTTCAGGCGTCGCGCTCGCTCTTGAGGCGGCGCGATGTGAGTGAGCGCGATGCAAAACTCTTGTCACGTCTTAAATACGCCCCGTACTAGCCCTTCTGATTCATGTATTGCATTGGAACAAAATTTGTTAATGCGACGCCGCGCCGTCTTATACCATTTGTATGTTTTACGTATACCTACCTACTTAGGTAGTTCTAATTAGAATCCGTCTTATAAGTACATGAACCTGACCCCCCTCAGAAGCATTGTTAGTATGAGAGGGGGGGTCAGGTTTCTCTGCACCTGACCGTACCTATACGTTTACCTACAACCTATATTTGTAAGACGGATTCTAATTAGAACTATAAGTACCTAAAAAACAAGAATACTAGTTAGATCCGACTCACAAGCGGGTAATTCGCGTTTAATTACATCTAGGTACTTACGTATACACCTCCTCCCCACACGGGATTTCCTACAAGTTTCGGACTATTAGGTCCTTACCACAAAAACTTAGACAGTATTTAACAAGTGTTTAGCGCTGTCAAACGCCTACAAAATCTGTCAAATTTCGTTTTAAACGCTTGTTAAACAGTGTTTAAAGTTTTTTGTGGTAGTACAGTTATAGTTTAATATACTTAAAGACCCATCCATGGCCTAAGCTCCTAAGTACCTACTTAAGTACTAAATGAAAATAAGGGTAGTCAGTAAATAAACCTGCATTGATCGCGCAGCCAGCAGTCCTCGAAAGACAGGGAGCGGCCATCCTTGAACACCACGGCGACAGCTTGGTCCACCAGCTCAGCGGAGCTTATCAGAGGAGGAGTCTCTGGAAATCACAGAAACATTATGTGCACACTATTCAGTTAAGAACTATAAGCTAAGCGCACACTATACCTTTTTGCCCGACTGCCGAAGGAGGAGGGTAATGTTTTTCGATTGTATGTTTTTATTCAAGTTAAATTATTTATGGGTTTTTATTCAAGTTAAACATTGCATGGTAGATGTGATTAAAGTTTACTACACGATCTTTATATGTAGTAGATAGATGTTGTCGACAGGAGACATAATTGTTACTATTTAGTTAGCCAGCTTCAAGCATGGGATGGCATCCGTGTTCGTCAGCCCTTAGATAAAATCATTCTTTTCGGAGTACTTATAGAGAATGATCATTCTGTTCCACCCCTTTTTGATAATATAATTTTGGCAATATATTTTGCAATGTAGAAAAACAAAAAAAAATAAAGTATGATGATCAAACCAGCTAATTTATCCATGTTTTCCGCCAGCACTTATCACTAAACACCAAACAATACTGAGAAGAATTGACAAGATCGAGCCGGCCTACTGACTCGTGTTATCTATTCAATAACATACTGGCCAAAGGTCACATGAGCTAGTTATGCTAAACAATTATGTATTTACACACGCCTCCTTTCTCTTTCAAGATAACTTTAAATAATAACTTTATCAAAGTTTAGTAACCCCGTTAATGTTTTAACACGTTAACTTGAGTCAAACACACCCTGTGTTTGACTTTCAATCACAAGGAACCTATTCTAATCGAGCTCTTTATGCTGCGTCATCAAGGCTAGGTCTTCTTTTTGTGTCGGTGATGAACACTAGATCTGACTAAGGTTTTATCACCATGGTGTAAGGATAGCTAATCAGATAGTGCCTGTTGCTGACTATGTACACATGCCCAGGGTGCTTCACTTCGTGTATTAGGCCAGATATACCTCTATGATATGAACGTGCATGTTGTGCAATCGAAACGTGTCACAATGACATAGTTATTTATTAAAGTATACTTATTGATGAGGAAACAAGCTGGACATTATCCAATCCCGTCCCCCCTGGCCTGTCAGCTATTTCATCAAATCCCCCTCATGGATCGCGGTGACCATGAGTTCACTAACAACTAGCGGGACACGAATTTTATTAAGTAGAGAGGAATAAATTTCTTCTCTTCTTGGTTTTGATTCTCGGGTGAAATTCTACCAGGTACAATCTAGGCATTAAGTTAAAGCAGTTGGAGCAGTGTTTAGATCTCTTAAGACCGATTCATACACTGTTTTGTGCTAGTGTTTAGTAGACGTATATTGCTGAGTATTTATGACAGAC
Organism: Plutella xylostella; assembly: GCF_932276165.1. Lineage (NCBI taxonomy): Eukaryota > Metazoa > Arthropoda > Insecta > Lepidoptera > Plutellidae > Plutella > Plutella xylostella. The sequence goes on along the minus strand of NC_063987.1, from coordinate 9,548,342 downwards.
TCAAAAGTTGAGAAAATACTATAAAAAAGGCCAAAAATGTACGTGTACTAAACACTCCCACTAAGTCGTGTGTGAATCGCCCTTTAGTTATTAAATGCAGGACATCCGACCCATTGCGTTATGGGGAGTGATTTATGAGAATATCGAAACAGAGGCTTATTTTGGCGTATTACGCCAACACTTCGGCAGCTACAATTTACTCCTGCCAACTTGCACACTTTAAATTTTAGTTAAAAAAGGAGGCATTTCCGTGGTAAAAATTTAAGGAGGAGCAGGAGGAAGCATGTAGTAGTTCTAATACAATACCTTCAGTAAAAATGGTAACCCTACACATGAAATAATCCTAAACATTCCCACCGCACTGTCCCGGCTGCAGTGTGCTCTCGCGCCAGACTCCCAACAGACCCCTGACAGACCCTGGGGAGACCAGACCCTCGGAGACCCTTGGATCCCCTCGGGAGACCAGACATGACGGACATCACGCTCGGGTTCCTCCAGGGACTGCTTCGGGAGGAGCTGCCTGATGTCACGGTCACCAGCTTTGAGGTGAGTTGTAGGAGGATATTTGGAAAGATTTCGTGGTTAAAACTTATCTGGGGACGCAGGTGATAGATTATATTCGCGGCACAATAAAAAATAGTTTAAGATAACTTTCAACATGTTTCCAAATCAACATACTTAAGCGTAAACTAAAGTTCTTTTGAAACTTTTTCAGAACTACCCTACCTACTTATTTTTAATTTTGAAGGTTTCTTTTCTTTGAACGGTAAAGGCAAAGGGCATTATTCCACACAGCCTGGTCTTATTTCACTATGTTACATTGGTAGCCAGAATCCTTGTCTTTCGCTGTAGACGATACTGATGAAGAAAATGCTAAAACTCCCTCTCATTCCAGGGTGCTCCAGGCTCCAACCGCGGAGACAACTACACCTCCATGGTGTACCGCATCACGCTGACAGGAACCCGCAAGTCCATCGAGCCCGACGGGTCCAGCGAGCGCGAGGAACCCTGGCACGGCAGCATCATCTACAAGTGCCTCCCTGAAAGCACCCTCAGACGAGAAGCCTTCAAAAGCGATGAACTCTTTTGCAATGAAGTTGCCTTCTACAACAAAATCTGGCCAACACTCTCTAAATTCCAACACCAATGGTCGTACAAACTCAAGTTTCCGTTCAAAAGTATCCCAAAGTGCTACCTGGCTCAGAACGACTTGGTTATACTAAAGGATTTGAAGGAATTGGGGTTTGTGATGCCGGATAGAAGGAAGGGACTGAGTATAGAGCAATGTTACTTTGTGATGAAACATCTTGCTCAGTTTCATGCGCTGTCGTTGGCCATGAAGTATTATAATCCTGAAGGGTTTTATGAACTGCTGAATATCCAGGATGGTATCTCTGAAGGTAGGTTTAGTTCACGTACTTTCCTCATTGTATAAATGTTTCCATAAGCTTTAAATTAAGGTGATATGATTTTTCAGTATTTTTCGTAGCGGAAAATGAAGATTATTACAAAAACTATTACCGTGAAGCAGCCGTAAATGCAGTGGCTATGGTGGAAGAAGAATTAGAGAATTCAGAAGATAAGGTAAAATTTCAATGTAAATTATTATAGATTTAATAACCATGATCATGGAAACTTTACTAAAACTGAGTATTTTGCAGGACACGTACATTTCAAAGTTCAAGGAATTCTGCAGTGAGGAGCATTTCTTCCAGAATATGGTGGATCTGGTAACTCCCAAGGAACACTTAGCGGTCATCACTCATGGGGACTGCTGGACTAACAATCTACTGTTCCGATACGTCGATGGCGATATAGCAGAGGTTAGTTAGTATCTAGCTTTACCGAAGTTATGCCATTTATTACATTTATATTTATAGTTTGTACTCTTATATCTGATGAATTACGTACTTTCCTTTCTTTTATGCAAATCCCCAACTCTTTTACGTCTGTGTCTTTTTGTGCCATAGGTAGTTTGTAATGTAGTCTCTTTATAATTATACATCGTGGAATAAGACAATTTAGTACAATAACTAACATGATGTTTCCAGATGTACCTGGTAGACTTCCAACTGGCCCGCTACGCCTCGCCCACCCTAGATCTGGCCAGTCTGATGTACCTGTGCCTAGACCGAGGGCAGAGGAAGGAACACCTGACGTCTCTGCTGGAGTACTACACAGAACAACTGCACCAGAGACTGCTGGAGCTCAGTGATGATGAGTCAGTGTTCAGTGGCGCCTTGAATAAGAAGGCTTTGTGGGATTTGTGAGTATATTTTTGTCTATTGATGGGAATTTGATCGGAGTAGAAGCCTGATTTGGTAATTAGGTAATGATGTACGTAAATACTCAGTTACCAGACAAAAGTCTATGTATTGGCTTTTACTTCAGATGTAACACAATTTTTGGATTTCAGGGTGCAATCGGAATTCAAACGTAGCAGTCGTTTTGGTCTGGGCCTGGCGTTGGATATGTTACCAATTATGACATGCGATAGTAACGAAGCGCCTAACCTTTACCAGGCTAAGGTAAACCATTTTTTGACTTGAAACATACAATATTTTACGTCGTGGGTAAGAAATAAATGAAATCGGGATCCCATTGTGAAGTTAAATTAATTGCTGTCAAAATTCAATCTGTAACAAAAATGTCCACACTGTAGAATGTAAACAGTACTAACTAAGTAGAACAATCGCAAATGTCTAATTTTTTTTCAGGAAAGTGTAGCTCCATCTCATGAATGTATAAAACCGGTTTTTACTTCAAATGAAGAGTGCAGAAAGAAGATAACCGACCTGGTTCAAGAATTAGTCGATGAAGGAGTTATATGAAAACAAATTGAAGATCAGACGAATATACATATATGTATATTAACTAGAGTGAGTGAACATGTTGAGTGAAAGAGTGGTTTATTCCAATATAATTTATTGCATTTTGTTTAGTACGTAAACTAATACAATAAAATTGTTAAAATCTTACTTTAATTTAATTTACTGAATAAAAATATATAGACATATTTATTTTGTGACGAAATATAACTTTTTGTTTGTCAATATCGGCCCAATATAAACTTGTTACGTATTCAGATCTTTTTGAGATGTCTTTCATTAATATATTGTCTAATATCTTAAACTAAGTAATTATAAAACATTAGTATTAGTTAGGTTTACAAAAAAGTAATGACTGGTTCAACACAGGGTCTGTCCTATAAAAATAAATATAACTGGGGTTTATAAATAATTTTACCCGTAAATTAACGTGGCACCTTTTCTGTAAAAAAATAATTTGTGATCTAATTTTAAGCTCAAAGCTATACTATGTGAGCAATACTGGGGTTTAAATTTTCATATAAGTGGTCCAAAATTAAGGTACAATAACTAACATGCAAAAGTTAGCTTGGTTATAATTTAATTATCGTAATTAACAAAATTAAACCTATGATTTCAGTCATTGAAACCTTCAAATAAAGTTGAGATTCTAGCACCTATTAAACATCTGAAGATTCCAATAATTTATTCAATATCTATATTGTACATATTGTATTCATCTACCTAGTACTGGATACTTTAAAGCCTGCAAATAATAAGGCACATTTTATAATTCTATCTCTTGTAGAATGAGACTCCACGTCATGCAGCAAAGACCTCACTTAAATTTAAGTTGGTTTGACTGCAGGTTTCACTCCGGTGGTTGTATTTCCTCTGAATTTGGACGCTTGCGTAGGTCTCATGAAACCGGAGGTTCTAGATGATTTCAAGGGAGGTCTAGACGTGCCCACTGAGCTGCCACTAGAAGAAGACCTAGATGCAGGCATCCTGGATACCACAGGTCGTGGAGGGGCTGGCTTAGGCACAGGTTTCACAGGAACCGGGGCTTTCTTGACAGTCGCGACCGACACTGAGCTATTTAAAGAGCTACGGGAACTCCTAAGCGAAGCTCTGGATGGAGAACGTTCCACTTTCAAAGCGTTATTCCTTTTTAATGGCGTTCGTTTTGGATCTAGGGGAGTCCTTGGGGGTGTTCGGGTCTCTTTGGCAGAAATTTTCTTTGGAATATCAAGGGTCTTGGTAGGTTTCGGTGTGGGCGAGTCGCATTCTATATTGCATCCCGAAGACGCACCTTGGGAGGCGCTCTCTGAGTTCAAACTTTGTGTTTCCTCGAAACCTTCATCGTTCAACTCATGTTCGCTTTTAATTTTAGGGATTTTCGGAGATGTTGTTCTTTCTTTTGTAGCCCCGTCTACAACTGAAGATACCCTGTTAGGTGTTGTTCTTCTGTAAGCGCTCCTGGACCATACTCCGGTTGGTGTTTCTGTGGGTGATTTCAGCTCTCTGATAGCTTTCTGTACGTCTTCCTGGTTGATTGACGTTTGCCTTCTCATTCTTGAGTAAGGAACGCTTTTGGTTTCTTTGGTTGGTGTGGTTGGTTTAGATTCTACGCTTTGGTTTTTGAGTCTGTCCTGCCAACGTTTGAGCCTATTCTCCTTTTCATCCTTGACTACAATCTCTAAAGGTTTCGCTACAGATTGGGGCGCTTCCACTGTGTATGAGGCCTGGATTTCCAGTTTGGATGGTCTGAGTACTTGAGTTTCAGCCACAAGTTCCTGAATTTCAGGCTTCTTTTCTTCATCCTGAGAACTAGAATCGGCACTCTTCTTGTACCGTCTCGTCCTTCTAGCTGCCGAAAACCTATCGAACTGTCCGTCCCCTAAGATTTCCTGACATAGATCCCTCATTTCTGCCTGAGCTTTGTCTTGGCTGTTAAACCTACTTGGAACCACACTTGGTTGGAATTTCCTGCACGGTTCTCTTTCTGGTGGTGGATTAAACATTTTCCTTTGAACTGGGGGGGTTTCTATATTATCCGAATCAATTTCAACCCTGTCCGCCCGTTTTTCTTTGTTAATAATATCATTCGTAATTTTTATATCCGGCATTTTTCTTTTATCTTCTTCTGTGATGGAGACTAGTGGTTGAGCTTCTAACTGTGGTCGTGACCTTTGCCTACGAAGTCTTCTCATCTCTTCGTTTTCTTCCGTCTTTCTCCACGGTACGCGGTCTTTAGTTTGTGGTTGCACATCTGTAACAAGATAATATGGTTCTATAAGAAGAAGTAAAAGTAGCAGATAGTTTTTAAATTAATTATGTATTGTACACACAAAACAGCTTACTTCTTCTTAGCGTATTGGTGACAAACAAATTGGTTAATACCTAACTACAAATGACATACCTTCAACAGTCTCGATGGCTCGCACAACATCACTATCCTGCAGCACGGCAGGCCTCCAATCAGCTCGGCTCTCTGGCAGTGTGTCCAGAGTCGTACTTCGTTCGCTCTCTGCACATATAAAACAATAACACATCAAAATATCTGATTCAAAACAGATTCATGTCTGATTCCTAGTTGTGATTGATTTTTGGTAATAGTATATCGTCAAGATACATTATTTGGTAATGCTCTAATTACAGTCGTTAGCACAATTTATTTTCAGATGTTATAAAGATTTATATATTTTCAACAAATGTACTCTTGTGTCAAATGATATTCAAATATCAATACAGTCAAAATTACATAAAATACGTAAGTATAAATTAAGTCAATCTGCTAAAACCCTGGAGCTAGGTCTAGTGAAGCCAGGTATACATACCGGAGTCGTTTTCCAAGGACCGCCTGTTAGCCTGCAGACGTCTCGCTCTCTCTCGCAGTTCTGCTTCCCTCTTCTCTTCTTGACTGTTCGCTCTCAACCATGACTCGATCTTTTGCCGCCATTCCCTGAAAAAAGAATCGAATCTAGTTAGTTTTGGGGGTCTACTTTGTTTCATTTATATATATGAACTAACCTCATAAAATGTTAGATTAATACAAGTAAGATTTCACAGATAACCAATGCTACAGGATTGTTGATTGCTAATGTGCGGCCACTACGAGTACCAGTAGCTGAACAGATACATTGCATTCACTTAAGGCCAGTTTTATGATCCGCAATCAGGTAACTTAAACATTGGTCACAAAACACAACCATTAGTTAAACACCGACAAAATTTATGTGACTCACGCTTGACACGTGACTTGACTAATGGTTATTGTTGACTAAGCTCCCATTTCTCCATAGTCGGTTAGATCGTAACCAGGGAAAGGTTGATCAATTATACGTCATCTCCATATAAAATTCTTGACAGATTTGTCAAAAGTCAACCAACTAATACCTGGTTTATGCTCTATCTAACCCACTATGGCGAAATTGGCACTAAGGAACCTATAACCAACCCTTTGATTACCATTATTACAAGTGTCATACTTGGGTTTATTAGCGTTGTCGCTGTCGGGCGTGGGCGGCGCGGGGGCGGGCGCGGCGCGGGGGGAGGGCGCGCGCTCTCGCTCCGGCAGCTCGAGGCGGGCGCGGACCGGCGCGCGCCGCGACCACGAGCGGTCTGGAATGATTATTGGTTTAGTCACTAAACTTTAGTGTGTAGTTAGTAGCCATCTATACTAATAATAAAAGACGGAAATCAGCAGGATGATTGCCAACCTTCGCTTGAACACGGCGCTAGAAAAAGAAGAAGATACTAATATTATAAAGAAGAAAGATTTATATTTTGTGCTCAAAAACTACTGGGCGCAAATCGCAATATAGTGACGTTTATGGACACGGAAAGAAGCAATTCAAAATCTATTAGGTATAACAAAATATCTACGGCTGTCGAGCTAAAACCAAAACAATACATACCCAAACTCCCCCAAGCGCTGCGCTCCCTCAAATCATTAGTGGCTGGTGACGAGTGTCGCAGGAACTCCAGTAGCCCCTCCTCGTCGCCCTCGCCCGGGCTCGCGCGGCTGCGGCGCCGCAGGCTGCCGGTCGGGGTCACGTCTGAAGAGGAAGGATTAGTTTAGTGAATAATGGAGTTGTAAAGCCTCAAGTGGGATTATGTAGTCAGGGCGTTGTTTAAACTGCTGAGCTAGAGACGATAGAAGACGATGCGACAAACGTAGCAAGTCGAACGTTGTTTATTTTGACTAACTTGCATTCTAAGTTAGCGTTGGAGTCAATGAGAGTTCAATACGGGATACTATGATGGTGAGATGAACAAGGCTAGATCAGAGAACAAGGTGAGACCACAAACAGGCCAATATAGCGTGGTTCCCTCTTTAGACCGCTGGACCGACGACCTAAGGCATCTTGCTGGGACCTGGACCAGCTAATAATGATGTTGAAGACAGTATCATTCCGGGCGATGGCGAGATAAAAATGACGCTAGAAAAAGAAGTTAATATTTATGTTGAAGACAGAATCCTGACGCAAAATATCATACCAGGTGACAAGAAGAAGTAGATAATGATGAAGACAGTATCATACCGAGCGACGGCTAGATAAAGATGACGTTAGAAGAAGAAGTAGACAATGTTGAACACAGTATCATACCAAATGATGGCCAGATAAAGATAACGCTGGAAGATAATGAAGAAGACAGTATCATACCAGGCGAGGGCGAGGCGTCGTGCGCGCGGCGCAGCGAGCGGCGGCCGAGCCCGTTGCGGATGTCCAGCAGCAGCGACTCCATCAGCGACTCGCACTCCGACACCGGCGTGCTGCACACGCTGCCTCCTGGAGGAATTATAAAAAAATATATATAAATACTAGCTGTTACCGCGTGCTTCACTTCGCCTTAAAAAGTTTTCCCGTGGGAATTCCGGGATAAAAAGTAGCCTATGTGTTAATCCAGGGTCTCAGCTAACTGCATACCGAATTTCGTTAATATCGGTTTTGACGTGAAGAAGAAACAAACATAAACACTCACAAACTTTCGCCTTTATAATTATAGTAGGATAGCGACAGAACAGCGTCACGGGGAAATTGTTGTTCCGTGACAACAACGCTGAGTCGTCCGACCTATTCACACTAGAAGTACGGTCAGCTGCATAAGTTGCAATACACTTCTGTACCTTATAGGCGGTTCGTTAGATTGACAAGGTACAAATGTAAGAATAAGAATAATATTTATTCAGAAAACTATAGGTAGTATTTTTAAAATAGGTCAAATCTTAATGCTAAAGGTAGGTGAAATACTGCTCTGAACTAGGAAATGTTTATAGCTACTTATGCAGCTGACTGTACATGACAACTGTCCAATGAAACTAACTATTCGCGAGTCGCTCTCGAGTCACTTCTGACGGCCTCTTCGGGGATTACAGTCATGAGCATATTAGGTATGTATACTACATTATCACGTTTGACGGTCGAATGGCGTAGTGGTTAGTGGCCCTGACTGCTGTGCCGAAGGTCCCGGGTTCGATTCCCGGCTGGGGCAGATATTTGTTTAAACACAGATATTTGTACTCGGGTCTTGGGTGTAGATATTTATATTTAATATCTATCTATCTATCTATGTATTTGTGTAGATATATCAGCTGTCCGATACCCATAACACAGGTCCTGCCTAGCTTGGGGTCGGGTGGCCGTGTGTGAGATGTCCCCACATATTATTATATATTATATTATTACGTACCAGGTTTGACCCGGCTAGCGGCCTGGTCCCGCGCCCGGCGCCGCGCCGCCGCCTGCTCCTCGTTGGCGCGACGACGCTCGTTGTCGTGCACCGCCGCGCGGAACTTCGTGCAAAATGTCACGAAGATCTGCGGAGAAGAAGATTAATTGCAACCAAACAGAAACAGTATTACAGACATGGAAAAGAAAATAAATATTGCAATAAGAAGGTGCATTATGTAAGAGTGATGCGTCAGGGGTTATTATGCATGCAGAACGTAATGAACGACTGGAAAGGTAGGCGTCTTTTTAGGACCATGTGGTGAAAATGATGCGTCTAGGTTTGGTTTTGATGCAGTTTTGTAGGGAACAAAATTAAATGATCATGAAATAATGGAGGTTTTTAGTCTGAGACTTCTGATTCTTTCTCTTTGCGTCAATTCAAGAGTAACTAACTCTTATAAAATTTTACTTTTCAACATCGGTATCGGTATTTATTGGCGTATATTTACCTTGAAGCACTCTTCTAATTTGAAGGAGACGGGGTCTTCACAGAAGAACTCTGCCAGCTGCGTCCTGGTCACTTCCACCTCTTCCATGTCTTTAGATAAAGCTGACACTTCCCTCTCTGCCACCTGAGGAAAAAACATTTATTTATAGGTACTTTCGTCAGTTTTTTTCACAAATTACCTCATATAAATTTGGAAATTTTTGAACCCCAGCCTCCAATTTTATCATTATCAAACATTATTACGATTGATCGACCCCACTTTAGAAGATGAATCCTATGATGACTATCCTATTTACACCTTTTGATACTTAGTCCCTAGATATTTCTCTTTTCAGGGTTGTTGTAGTCCTATAGCATCCCAAAGGTTCATAGGTAGGGTCTCCACTCCATTAAAATCCAGCACTATCCCTTATCTCCATTTCTACTGTTTAAAGGGTACCGTTTTATAAATTTAAATAATCATTACCTGTAAGAAATCCCCCATCTGCTCCTTGATATCTCCCTGTGTGTTCGGCGACTGGATCTCCTTCTTCAGCACGCCGACCCTCTGGTCCAGGGTCTTGATCTCGTTGTGAAGTTGCTCCACGCTGGCTTTAGCCGCTTCTTCTAACACTCTGATGTCGTCCGCGAAGTGGACTAGCTCTTTGTTCTTGCGTTCTGCTTGCTGAAAAGAGAATAACAATATGGTTAAATAAGTCACAGAAGTTCTGAAGACAGATCAAATTACATTCGTATACTTCCTATTTCCCCATCGGGTCCAGGGTCTCTTTAGCTTTCAAAAATCTATGTTTCCCCAGCTTTGCGTTAACCACGACTCTATCTCGTTGCATTCAATGCAGTAATGGCTCGCTTGCGAGTCACCTCTGACTACCCTTTCGGGTATCACGTTCAGAGTAATAAACCGTAGCAGCAGACTCACCAGCGCGACATAGTGTATCAGATTCATGCCTGGTTAGCTTGATAACTCATCTACCGGACATCGATCAAAACAGCCCACTACCACTTTACCTTGCAGATTTTAGGAGCTTCTTGTAAAGCTAGATTAACAATAGACTCACCAGCGCGACATAGTGCATCAGGTTCATGCCTGGCTTTTGGCCCGTACCTATGTTTGCCAGCTTTTGTACCAAAATGTTGGTGACTTGCGAGTCACCTCTGACTACCCCTTCGACGATCACAGCCCCGGCTATATGCATGTGCGTAGAGTAAGAAACCATAACAACACACTCACCAGCGCGACACAGTGCATGAGGTTCATGCCTGGCTTATTGGCTTGATAACTCATCCACCGGTCATCGGTCATAGCCAGGCCACTACCACTTTACCTTGCAGATATGAGGAGCTTTTTGTAGAACTAGAGTAACGATGGACTCACCAGCGCGACATAGTGCATCGACTCATCCACGGCTTGATGGCCGTTAGTTTCCGTAGCGAAATGTGGGTAGCTTTCAGGATCACAGCCCTAACTACCTATATGTACGTATCAACACACTCACCAACGCGACATAGTGCATGAGGTTCATGGCGGGCTTGTTGGCGCGGATGTCTGCCAGCTTCTGCAGCGAGGAGAGCTTGACGCCCGCCGCGCCGCCTGCGTAGCCGCCCGCGTTCAGGAAGTTGCCCGCGACCAGCGCTATGTATAGCACCTCCTGCGGGTGGAAATTATGGATAATATTATGAGGTTAGAAGTAGAAGTAGACCAAAACCTACTGGGGATAGATAATATGAGATTTGAAATAGAAGTGGACCAAGAAGTCCGAGGAATGAAAATGATGGATATGAGATTTGAAGGAGAAGAAGAGGTAGACCAAGTAGACATGGGTGGGTGGCATGAAAGGGAATTTTATTGAGTGTGGATGTGGAGTGAATCAGATTAGGTCACTTATGATAAAGTATCAGAGATAAAATGAAGGGCATAAATAAAAATATAAGTATTAACATTGAACATACTGTATGCCTTGAGAGCTATCAGTTTCAAGTGATAGCGAATAAATAAACAGGCGCCAACAGCCCGTAATAATCCCGCAAGAAAAGGCTTCCTCCAACACTGAAAGGTTATTGTCATAATCTCTTCACTGATGGGTTGGAGATCCACACATCTAGGTTAGATCCACCCAACAAACCCTTAACACCCAGAGCAAACATCCGCCTAAACCATATGTAAGTACTTGAAAGGCGCACAAACCTGCAGCGCCCGGGAGCTCATCAGGTCATCTCCGGCGACCAAGATGGCGTTGATGGCGCTCTCGAGCCCGCCGGCCGTGGACGCCCACTCCTCCTTCAGCAGCATGCACTCGATGCGGAGCTTGTAGCTGGAAGGAAGGTTGGTAATGTCAAAGATCAGTATTGAGATTTAACTTTCTGTATCTAGGACTAAAAACCCTTCCTTCATTGGAAGGGAGACCCATGCCTCCGCACTGGGGACGTGATGGATTGTGATGATGATGACCTACGAGTATCTTCAAAACAGTGGATAAGAGCGGCACAGGACGGAAAAACTAGGAGTAGATACCTACTTAAATAGAAGATGATATTTATTTATCTTGGAAACCAATATTTCGCTTTTGATAGATTCTTAGAGCTTCGTTATGTTCAGTTCAAAGATTTGGCTTTTGAAAGGGGATTCAGCAGGTAGGTGCATTTTTGCCCTTCAGAATCAGGTGCATTTTTATGCACATAAAAATAAAATAAATATTTAGGTATAAAGTAAGGTAAGCGTATAGGATGCACCAATAAGTTAGGTAATAGAGTAAACATACTTCGGTAGCTGTATAAGCTGCAGTAGAAACTTCTCAGCATTGCCAAGTTTGGTGACATCTCCAGTGAAAGCCTTCAACATCTCAGACTCGTCGATTTCAGGCAGAATCTTCAGCAGGCCGCGCAGCTTTTCAGTGCCGATGTCGTCGTGAGCTCCGTCGCGAATCATTTGGATGATGTCTTCATTGGAACTAAGGAATAAGTAAGTACTTAAAGTTAATTTTGTGGTTAAATGAGAATGAATATACCTAATTACTTATTACTGTTAGTACGAATTCTGCCGATGGATTTTAAATGTTAACCATACGATTCTCTTTTAGTTAGACCCTTTACAGATAAATTGCCAATTATTTCCGTATTGCAATCGGATGACTGAAAAATCTCTGGTGATGAAATATATCATGCTTAAGCTTAACATTAAAATCCTCCAAAGCATGCTACTCTTTTATTTCATTAGTAACATTTTTCTTTAGCATTGGCCAGACAATCGAGTCCATCGCTGTCAAAAAGCTCCATAATCCAAATTACCTCCTAAACTGCTTCAAGAAGATGTTCACATTGAGGCTCCTTTTCCCATCTAACAGGGTGATCTCTGAAGACTCCTTCCTCGGCTTCCTCTCTCCCGAGGAGTCGCAGATCGGGGACCGGCCGAGGCGGGGGGACGAGCCGGCTGAGCCAGTCGGCTGGATCTAGGGGGGATAGGGAAGATAAAAACGGTAAGTTGCTGTTGTTTTTAATTCGTTCCTATAAGCTTCAGCTACATCGTTCGATATATGGCTGTAATTTTGCCCTCGCTCCATCTAAGTTAATGGCACCCAAAATTCTAAAGGTCCTTGGTCAATTTTGAAGATTTTATTTTATTTTATTTTATTTTACATTTAAGGAAAACTTACAGCTATTAATAGTTGGATAGCAATTAAAATGTATAGCTAAAAGCCAATTATCAGTTTTCACTGATACAAAACTTAATAATAAAGAGCACAAGATTGTACACTCATACTTAATTATGCTAACAATAACTTAACTTGATTCTGTTATTAGACTGAAATAGTAATTTAGTACACTACAATATGATTATAACTAATTAACTTAATTAATCAACAGTTAATATAGTGGTAGGTTGTACCTTACTATATTAAAAACAAGTCTAAATGTATACTTACCTACTTAACTCATACATAGAACTTATACATAAAACAATTATACAAAGCAACATGACACAGACAAAACATCATGGTTTAAAGATAAGATAGCACTACTACTGCCGCTACGCCAAAGACGATACGAATTTGCGTATATAAGTGGCTTTAACCGTTTCTAAACTACTGCCAAATATATCGACCTCGTTTGAGTTGCAGAGACTGTTAATTGCATTACTTGTTCGTATAGAAAAGAAGTTTTGCCGGAAGTTAGTGCTGCAAGCGGGTATGTGGAGGGTTTTGAATTTTCTGGATGGTCTGGTTGGGACATTAAAGTTTACCATCTGAAGCAGCTCCGGACAATCTACGTAGCCTCTAATTATTTTAAATAAGAAAATGACATCGGCTACTGTCCTACGGAGTTTAAGAGGAAGGAGATGGAGTCGTTCACAGCGGTGTTCGTAGTCGGTGTAGGGAATCTTAAATTTAAATCCGATGTAGCGTGTGAACTTCCTCTGTATCTTCTCCAGCCTATTAATATAAACCTCGTATTGAGGGTTCCAAATCTGACTGGCATATTCAAGATGACTTCGGACATACGCGCAGTACAGCAGCTTTACAGTCTTCATTGATTTGAAAGGCTTAGAGGCTCGCATGATAAAGCCAAGAGATTTGGAGGCTTTACTAACAATATTGTCAATATGCTGGTCAAATAGCAATTTGCTATCATAGGTGACACCTAGATCACGCGATGAGAGCGCCCTTGCTAGGTTATGACCCTTGATTGTGTAAGAAGCTTCGAACAAATGTCTCTTTCTAGAAAAGGTAACACAGTAGCACTTGGTGACATTTAGGTCTAACTTGTTACTCGCACAATAGTGGTCAAGTCTACAGATATCCTCTTGGAGACGTAAGGCATCAGCAGCATTGTTGACGACCGCAAATACTTTCATGTCGTCTGCAAAAAGTAAGTGGGAGGAATTTTTAAAACAGGAGTCAATGTCGCCGATGAAAACAATAAACAGCAATGGACCTAACAGAGAACCCTGTGGTACTCCAGAAGGGATGTTTCTCCAAGCAGAAGTGTAACCATTAAGTACTACCGCCTGAGACCTATTGCTTACATAGGATGTAAACCATCTGAATAAATTACCTCTAATGCCAGCAAGATGAAGCTTGTTCAGGAGTAAACAATGGTCTATTCGGTCGAACGCTTTGCTGTAATCCGTGTATATTGCGTCGACTTGATCACCATTATTCAGCTTACTTGTAACAAAGTCACTAAAAATTAAAAGGTTGGAGACCGTGGATCTTTGTTTTAGAAAACCGTGTTGGGCTGGACTAAAGGTATGCTTCAGAGCGCTGTAGAGCTGCGTGTAGATAATGCGCTCAAGTATCTTAGACAGTAGACATAGTTTGGATATAGGCCTGTAGTGCTCGACGCAGTCTTTGGAGCCCTTTTTATGTACTGGTGAAATAAAGGCGACTTTCCAGCGGGACGGCATAATACCTTCATTAATACAGCGTTGAAAAAGTAATGCGACCGGTACACTTAACTCTGATGCACAGTTTACTAAGAAAACGGCTGGTATGGTATCAGGACCTGCTGATTTGGTCAGGTCTAATGACCGCAGTAGTCTCTCAACCTCAGATTCAATGATTTCAACTGAGCCAATGTCACAATTTGAGTTAGAAGGGGCTATATTATTCAAAAAATTCTGTTTAGCAATGCTAGAATTACAGTGGTCCAAAAAAGTTGACTGAAAGTAAGATGAAAAAAGTTCACTAATACCCTGGCCAGTGTCAGAGGTTACTCCAGCAAGAGACATGCAAGAGGGAAAAGTACTATTATTATTTTTACTTTTTAAGTACGACCAGAATGCCTTAGGGTTAGTTTTGATAGAATTTTCAATGTTAGAAATATAGGCTGAGAAACAATGTCGCTCGGTTTTATTAACTCGGTCTCTCAGAAGGCGAAACGATGATTCATCTGATAAATTATTGTAGTTTTTAAACTTTTTCAAATATTTGTACTTTTCTCTAATCATCTTTATGAGGGAGCTGTTGTACCATGGCGGGTACTTTAACCTAGACTGACTATGGGTAGGAATGTAGATATCTCTTAAATCAAAAATAAGTTTATAGAACACTTCAACCGCGTTATTCAAATCAGGTGCGCTCAACAGCGTGGTCCAGTCTGTCTTACTCATAATTTTCTTTATTTCCGAATAATCCCCCCGGTTGTACGAATACCGTTTATGCGGAACACTAGCTAACGGTTTAAAGTTGCCGAATGATGCATTGATATTTAGAGCCTTATGGTGGGGATCCTCGGGCACCAGCGGGTCCAAACAGGCCTGCACCGACACCGTACGGGTGCACTAGACCAGATCTAAAAAACCTGGGGTCCGAACGTAGAGCAACATGGAAGTGTCCGAAGTGTCGTATCTCGTCCCCGAGGATTCCGAGTCCATCTCTGCAGAGGAACGATGGTGCCCTCGAGGAAATCCTCAGTCGGCTCGACCTACTGACACAAAAGCTGGATGTACTGCCCAAACTTATTGCTGATGTCAATGACTTGAAAACCAACATGCAAGAGGTCATTAAAAGCTGCGAGTTCGCATGCCTCAAGGTGGACGACTTCGCGACCAAGCTGGATGACCTAAGCGGCCGTGTTGGCCAGTTGGAGGAAGTCAAGAAGATGGTGGAGGTCTCACAGGTAGCCGTAGACTCGCTGAAGCAGGAGAGCGCTGAGAGAGACCAATGGTCGAGATTGAATAATGTGGAGATCAAGGGTGTGCCACTGAAAAGCACTGAAAATCTTTTTAAGATCGTCGAATCACTTGGTGAGCACACTAATTTCTGCATTTCTAAGTCTCAAATTAACTTTGTCTCTCGCATCCCATCCTTTCATGGCAAAGATAAATCAATCATACTTGGCTTTGTTAATCGCTACATTAAGGAGGATTTCATTGCGGCGGCCAGAGGGAAGAAAAACATACTAGCCTCTGACATCGGATTTGCTGACTCAGATCAACGCATATTCGTCAATGATCACCTATCATCAGGTAACAAAAAACTTTTAAACGAAGTTAAGTTACTGGCGAAAGAAAAAAATTGGCAATACGTGTGGGTAAAACATGCCAAAATCCATGTCCGCAAAAACGAAATGTCTCCCGTTTTGGTCATTAAATCATTGAGTGATTTAAACAAATACAAGTAGTCAGTTACCATATATATAAAATCTCACTATTTCTATTTAAAGTTAACATTTGTAATTGTTCCAAATTGTTTGCAACCTCTGTCTGCCTATCGCTTGACCAATTTTTTGTGCCGCTTCTTATCTTTTGTGCTCGCCTCGAAACCCTTTTGTTCGTGATCGCTACCTGCTACCGCTCGCCCATTACTTGTTTTTTAACAAATCATGCCAATAGTATATTAGCTTCAATTGCATTGCGTATTACGTGTTATATTAGCTTACTTGCCGTACTTGATATTTTTTGGTGTACTAATGCTGTTTTGCCGAACTGTGATTATAATAATTTTACCGACTTTAGTTGTGACTTACATCAATCTTTTTATGCGTTTTTAGATGTTCTGCGTTATCATTTAAGAATATCACTAGGAACTTTAATTTGCGTTTATTATAGTATTGCTGTAATAATCTATCCCCATGAATAATTTATGTGTTTATTATCAAAACGCCCGCGGGCTTCGTACTAAAACTAACACTTTTAAACACAATGTAAGACTTAATAACTATGATATCATAACTATAACTGAATCGTGGCTGCTGGATGGCATATCAGATAGTGAACTTTTCGACGAAAGGTATTGTGTATGGCGCCGTGATCGCGACTATGCAGCTACTGGGCAGACCAGGGGCGGGGGGGTCTTGATCGCAGCTAAGAGTGAGCTCCACGCATCTCGGCGGGTGGAATATCAGTCCTCAGCCGAAGATATATGGGTGACGATTCGCTCCCCCGACACACGGCCGCGCGGTGGGTCACCTAATATCCAACTCTGTCTGCTGTACCTATGCTCCGACAAAAAAGACTTATCTTTCTCAGCGCAGTTACATAACTATCTCACGAAATTATCAGATGTTATTAGTGATAACGAAACGGATATTTTTTTGGTTGTAGGCGACTTCAACATGAGTTCCATAACGTGGTCCCCTTCGCATGATGGTTTTATACCGAGTAATTTATGTGCTGATTATATGGTAGATTTCATTGATGCTATTAATACTTGCAACCTACAGCAGTACTGTGATATCCGTAACGCGCATGGCCATATATTGGTCGCGAAGTCGTCCACCTTGAGGCATGCGAACTCGCAGCTTTTAATGACCTCTTGCATGTTGGTTTTCAAGTCATTGACATCAGCAATAAGTTTGGGCAGTACATCCAGCTTTTGTGTCAGTAGGTCGAGCCGACTGAGGATTTCCTCGAGGGCACCATCGTTCCTCTGCAGAGATGGACTCGGAATCCTCGGGGACGAGATACGACACTTCGGACACTTCCATGTTGCTCTACGTTCGGACCCCAGGTTGCGGTATCCCCTTTCCGTGAGGTTGGAACAGGAGAAACACAAATCCTTGTGACAGTTGGAGCAATTGGCGCCGTCCCCAGATGTCGTATTGCAGTCGGCACACAACATGACTTGATAAATTATTTAAAGTAAAAGGTTGACAACCACTGATTTTTGCTAGCAAAAAGACGAGCGTTCGGTGATACCACTTGTGAGCGAATGAGATGTAATGTCATGAATGGTTTATGCACTATTCAATTAAGTATTTTTCCTTCTGCGTCATTTGATGTTTCTGATTTATGATGTTTTGATTAAAGCTATATTAGAATTAATAAAATGGTGGTACTTGGGCTAAACATAATATTTAGAAAGTATTGTATGATAAAATTTTACCTGTTGACAAAACAGTCCTTCGATCTCGGACCAGTCCAACTCAGCTTTCGGTGAATGTTTGTGGCTGGACGCCACCAGCGACCAGATGTTGTTCTGGCCAACCACCTGAAATATTCAATAAATTTAAGGTTTATATGGATGTTGGGCAACAATAGAAAGATACATAGAAACAATTTTTAACCGACTTCGAAAAAAAATGAGGATGAACATACGTCTATATGTATGTTTTTTCCACAATAACAGGATATATTATGAGTAAAATACAAGAACTCATCATAACCATAACGATAAATGTGAAACATCTAAGATGATAGATGAGGATGCAGTTCATCGCAAATAATTTTCCGAACCTTGGGTAGGAATATTTTGAAAGACACATTTTGCTTTTGGCACTTATGTAGGTTGCATGCCTACATGTTGAGGGAAAGCTAAGGCATGAAACTTATCAAATAAGTTTTCTGCTATGAATAATTAAACCACTCCACAAACCTTATTATTAGGAATCTTGTTCCAGTTGATCGTCTTCATCTTGGTTTTCGGTATGGGTGTTTCCTGCTGCGGCAGTTTGACGGTGACGGGCGCGGGCGGGGGCGCGGCGGCGGCCGGCGGGGGAGGGGGGCAGGCGGGCGGTGATGGCGGTGAGGGGAGTGAGGGCGGCATCGGCGGCGCGGGGGGGGAGGGAGGGGCTATGAGAGGTGGTGGCGGTGGCGGCGCTGGAATAGAATTTAGACAGGTATAAATACTTGCAAGACATTTTCAACATGCGGCTTTTGCGGAAACAGGCATATGGTTTAGTCAAGGTCGATACTAATTAACCCTTGGAGGTATCTGCATTCTGCACCTAGTGCAAGAAATACTTAGTTATGTAAAACCAGTGATCTTTATAAAAATCTTGGGCATTACAACACCAAAACTTTGGCACATGCTAAACACTGTCAAGAGTATGTCGAACACCTACTCGTAATACAAATACATCTTTCAAATTCATGTTTTATGTTTTAATAGTAGTAGGTAGCTTCTGTTTTACAATGGGTGCCTAAAACATTGACTTTTGGACTTGCGAAATACGTAAACCGCTAGAAGACAAAGGTCAAATGATAATGGTGATATAAATCGAGGTGCTAAATGCAAAGTGACGATAAATGTCACAAAAGATTACACTAATGGTTCTCCTAATGCTGATGTTGATATTATCTACCATTACATTACGTATAACGATACTGGTCTTGAAATAAGACATGATAATAGAGTGAATTATAAGTTAATGCACCTGGTTCACTCAAATGAACTGCTTTTGTAAGGTTTTACCTAGGAAAATATACTTAAAAACCAAATTGTGTGTCGATAAAGAATTTAAATGATCACTCGAAATCACACGAAAGGCTACCACAGGTTATTATTCTGTGTCACAGGGCCACAGGTGACTGGCATATAAGGATATTGTAAGGGAAGGATGGAGAATTGACGACTCTGTTACTATAAATCTATATCTATTACAGGGAGATAGAATGAGACCTTTACCTACTTTCACAATTTTTTATGTATTCACTAAGTTGTTCATAAGTAGGTACTTCGTTAACAAAGATTTGTCGACATACCAATAGGCGCAGGCGGCGGCGGCGGCGGCGGCGACAGCGCGCGTTGCAGGCTCTGCTTGCGTCCAGCTGTGGAGACGTCCCGGTGCTGGCACGTGCAGCCCACCTTGGCCTGGAAGACGGGACATAAGGAATTTATTAAGATATAAGGGAAACCCGTCATTATTTTGATCACATTTAGCGTCTATCGCTAGGTATTATAGTCTCACCCGATGAAAGATACAACTCTCTGTGCTCGGCTTTCTTCCTTCAACGGCTATCAGCTACCTGTCTACGGTTGTCAGTTATGCTACATAAAGCCATCTCGTTACATAAATGGCTATAGATTTTTCAGTTATCTGGGCTCTGGCTCTGGAAAACTTCCACTGCTGCTCGCAGAGCTGTTTCGGCACTTTTAGTCACCTTAACGATCTATAGGTATACACAAACTTGGATCCTGTAACCATTTCTGGTAAAAATACATTATCTTTTCTTCTTTAGGTATCATCTCCTATCGGATGTTAGCAAGCATTTGAGTTATTGCCTCTGAAAAAGACCTATAAGATACCCAAAGTATCCAGTCTCCCTACCTGAACACTAGGCGCCCTCAGCAGTTTAGCAGCATCCTCCCTGGTCTCCAGCAGCGTGGCGCGGTGCAGCAGCGTCTCCGCCGTGTCCCACACCACGTCGCTCATCGCCTCCTTCGGGTCTATCCGGAGCAGCTAGTTCAGGATGCTCTACATCAGCGGTTATCGATTCTTCAGCTATCTGGGCTCTAGCTCCGCAAACTTCAATTGTTTCTTGCAGATTTGAAGAGCTGTTTCGGCACTTTTATTCACCTTTACGCAACAACCCTGAACCCTTTATTCTTATTCATAATACCTACTTCTTCGTAAGCTACCATATCGAACCAAAGGTTAGCAGTCGTTTTAGTAAATGCGTCTGAAAAACGCCTACAATTTGTCCAGAGATCCAGTCCCCTTAACGCAACCATCCGTACAGAATCTTGTCATCCTTGGCAACCTACAAAAAGCGCTCAAAGTTACCAGTCTCCCTACCTGAACGCTAGGTGCCCTCAGCAGTTTAGCAGCATCCTCCCTGGTCTCCAGCAGCGTGGCGCGGTGCAGCAGCGTCTCCGCCGTGTCCCACACGACGTCACTCATCGCCTCCTTCGGGTCTATCCGGAGTAAGTGCTGTAAGATGCTCAGGAACGGGATCTCTTGGGGCGTGTCTGCTACCTGGAGAGAAATATATGTGAGAATTGAGAGAACCTTGGGATTAAGAAAGAATCAGAATATCAACTAGGGTATGAATATTAGATTATGATAATATGTAGGGCTCTAAGTTTAGATAGTAAGTCCATTTAGATGGGGTAAGACGATGTGAACTAAAGTCAAGCGCAGGCATGTTTCGATGCATAAGTTTTTCCAGAAGAACATCAGAATTTACGATCAATCAGCACGATACGCTGTGAGTGCGATTTCTTACACATCGACTCTCTCAAACTTTATCTAGAAATAAACAGATATTTACAAGTAAACACCACCAAAAATCCAAATCATCAAAAATCAGCTCCTACACATCTTCCAAACCAGAACCCCCAACAAACCTGCTTCAAGATCGCGTAGAACACATCGAGATGCGAGTTGAGGTTGATGCCGCCGAACAAACCTGCTTCAAGATCGCATAGAACACGTCTAGATGCGAGTTGAGGTTGATGCCGCCGAACAAACCTGCTTCAAGATCGCATAGAACACATCTAAATGCGAGTTGAGGTTGATGCCGCCGGGCCCGTGCGCCTCGTCGCTCTCGCGCTGCTCCTCGAACACGTCCAGCTGCACGCCCAGGTCTGAATGGCCGCGCGCTTCGTGCCTGGTGAGGGGAACCAGGGATCAGGGATTATTTGTCGGTTACGCTCAGTGGAGTACACTCTCTAAGACGAAAGCCGAGCCACGACTCGTGAGAGGAACCAGGGGTGTTCAGGGGAGTTATTTGTCGGTTACGTTAGTTAAGCCTAGTCAGAAGCCTTCGGTTGAAAACATCTGACTGTCGGGTTACCCACTTACCCGGCAACTCTCTCAGCACAAGCTTGCTTGTGTTGGGGTCCACCAACCCGCAATTATTAACTATCAAACATGTCTGTAAGATTCATACTAATCACGCCAGTTTCGTCAGATAAACAATGCTGCTGGATTGTTGATTGCTATGTGTGGTGGTGTAGCAGGTTAGAATATCTGACGTATCTGATCTATCTACTGAACTACTTACTTATGTCTGCTAAACATATAATTTCGATAATAACGAAAATCAATATAATAATAAACATCCTTATAGTTAACATTGCCTCTAATGAATCATCACACTAACAACATAATTGCATTACCATACCACTTAAGTAGTATTGTCAATCTTGATTAATATCTGCTATTTAAATTGACACATTGCAATTATTGTCTCCTTCATCGATTCTATTCCGATTACATCACTCCATCATTCAAATCCATATTAGGAAGAAAATATTACCAACCGCAAAAAACTTGTCCTACTGGCAATTTTATGCCATTGTATAATATCACATAATAAGCCATTATGTTCGCAAAAACTTTATTCATTAAAGATGCAAGATTTATCGGATAATCAACCTTTAGTTTGCGTTTTATTTGTAACAACTGCGATGAGCAAAAGCACGTGTGCCTAGTTCAAAGTTTCTTTGTTTATCAAGGCTTTAGATGTAATACGGGAAGGGTATTGTGGTTAGCAAGAAGTGTACGATAATCTAAGTAATGGTGGACGTCCATATAAGGGTGACGACGGATGTCTGGTGCCACCCACGCAGGTTTAGTGAACAGGTTGGAGCGAAGGACACGGGACGAGAATATAATTTGAAAGCCGTTTGAAATTGGACCTGCTTACAGATATTTGAGAAGAATGGTCAGAGAACAATTTGTCACAGCAATATAAAAGCAATGCTTGGTTTGATTTCGGTAATTCGAGCATAATTAGCTAGCCTGGCTGGTCGTTTAGGAATAAGTATCAATAATACTATAATGCTTGACAAAAAATCCTCTAAGTGGTCATTACAGGACCACTATTGTCAACATGCTTTATCTTTATAACAACATTCTTGTCCTGTTTCAAAGGATACACATATTCAAACATCATCAATCATAAAGTCCTTTTAAAATTCCAAGATCAAAACTGTCACTCAATACGAAAATAAAATTTTACGACCATAACCGTATCAATTTCTTTGTCCACTTTAAGGTCACTTCGTTATAGGTACCATAGCAGATTACTGAAGCAAATCAATCTGGACAAAAACATTGTACAAAAACTTTAATGCGTGGCCTTGGCCTAAGTTAATTAAAACTTGACAATTAAAGTTACAAATAAGTTCGACAACTCACCTTAAGTTGTTCAACGTGGGTAGAAGTCCGAGCCCTGAGGAACGCATAAAAAGATTATTAGTAACAATATTACTGTGTGACGCATACGTTTTGCGAAATAACACGTAATGATCATTAGGCCTGGATGAATCAGCTCATTTTCTTATTTTAAATGCAAATCTGTGGACATATGGTGATCCAACGAAGAAAACAGCTCTATGAATTAATACAAATAAAACACATAGTTCTGATTGATTGAAGGGTTTGATGTGATATGACCAATGAATGGTAAAACTAGCACTAGCAGAAAGCTCCTGACCACTAATTCTTCAGTTGAAAAATAGCATTTTTGGTCACAACTACGTTAGCTGATAATGGTGATACTGATCATGATACATGAGACAAAATCGTTAAATCGGCAAACTGATAAAAAGAAACACAAGATTGATTAATCTGTAAAAGTATAGCTCTTTAGGTCAGAACTAAGTATTCTAGTAATGAAGACTCTAATGAAACATGAGAAAAGGTAACAGAACTCATATCTTAATGAAAGAAAACTACCTAAATATATCCTGAAAACGAGGGCTGGCATGGGCCGCATTTAAGACATGACAAAAGTTTTGCATCGCGCTCACTCACATTGCGCAGCCTCAAGAGCAAGCTAAACGGAGAACATTTTGTCGCGTCTTAATTGCGTCTTGTCCTACCCTTCTATTCTATTCTCTGTGGGGGTGTAAGTACCTGCACCTGGCTCTCTCGAATGGAACCTTTGTGCATATCCCCAAGGTCTAAACTGCCTTCCTAAGCTTGGACCATTTCCCACCACGCTGGTCCACTGCGGGTTGGTGGGTTCACATATCTAGATGTGCTAAATCTAGATATGCAGGTTTCCTCACGATGTTTTCCTTCACCGTAAGAGCGATGGTATACATTGTACTTAAATTCAGAAAAGAACTCATTGGTACATGTCAGCGCCGGGATTCGAACCCGCACCTCTGGCATGAGAAGCGGGCGCTTACCCGACTGAGCTACCACCGCTCTTCCTACCCTTTCTGAAAGCCTGAATCCTTACCGATGAACTCATTCCGCACGCGGATCCTATCGGGCAGGCGCGGCGCGGAGATGATGAGGCAGTTGATGAAGGCCACCAGTGCCGTCTTGTAGTCCGTGGTGGACGCGGACTTCAGCTCCTCCACCACCACGCTGAGGCGGTAGCGGGAGCCTGAAAGGGCCTGGGGGAGGAATTTCAAAGTATATAAGTGAGTACGTATGGTAATTTGTGGTATTATGTTATGTAAGGTTGGAAGTGAGGGTAGATGTTTAATTCGGGGTGGGTGGAAAGTAGATTTGGTAAGGAGATATGTGCTGGTAATGTAAGGGTAATGTAAGGGAAGGAACTTTGGATCACATTGTGATATGACACAGTTGCTGTAGATTTTATAGGAGATATTATGAATAGGGATGCTAAAAAGGAGATCCCTGTGGTGATGATGAGTCAGAACTGTCAGAAGAGGAAGGTCGTCACTTAGGGAACTTCCAAATAAGTTTTTTTTTATTTGTATGTAAATTAAATTTGAAAATCTAGGTGCACACCTTATACCGGTCGAGAGTGTCCACAGCCCGTGCGTAGCCATCAGCATTGTAGACACACAGCGCAGATAGAAGCTCGAATACCTGAAGTTACAAAGGGTAAAAGTTATACATAAAGTAGGTAACTAAAATACACAAGGATAAAACTAGCAAATTTTTGAGCTGTAGTTTACTATGTTTCCTGCTGCCGCTACAACGTTTCATTAGCGGCGCGACGTAGATAAACGTCACCATATCACGAATTGCCATTAATGCGGCGCTGTGATTGGTGGAACGCGCATTAAACGAGTTTATCGACGTCAATAACGAACCCATGTAGCGGCCGCTGGTCACTTCCTTATCTCTTCAGTCTCACCTGCTTCTTGACTTGCTGCATGCATACTTCTCTCATTCTGTCCCACCTCCTCATGCATCTCCTCTACAAGAGTAACAGAGACACACTGACCTGCTTCTTGACGGGCTGCGCTGGCGAGGCAAGTACCGCTTCTAGCTTGCCCGTATCCTTCTGTCCCCCTCACTCCTTCACGTTATCTACAAGAGTGACAGAGACACACTGACCTGCTTCTTGACGGGCTGCACCGCTGGTTTCTCCATGACCTTCTGTCCCACTCACTCCTTCACCTTAGCTACAAGAGTGACAGAGACACACTGACCTGCTTCTTGACGGGCTGCGCGGGCGAGGCGAGCGCGGCCGCCAGCTTGCCCGCGTACTCCGCGTGCTCCACGATGTAGTCCAGCCCCACGCGGCTCTCCATGCCGACCCTGGGCCGAGGGGAAACGAGGGTCAGTTAGATAGGTAGGTAGGTATGTGTTCTTTAAAATAAAAATAAAAATAGTTCCACTGATAATGGCATCAAATTAATCTTAAATAATAACATTTAGTTCTAAAAAATGGGGTCATTGGGTTTTGTTGTTGGGGACATTTTGTAAGTGGAACTGTTTCATTGCTCGTGAGTTTAAGTAGGTACTTCTTTTATAAAATCATGTTAGTAACTGTTCTATTATTTTCTTTGTGGGACTGTGGGCCTGCACCTAGCTAGAATATAAATTTTCAAGATCTAAACTCCCTTCGTAATTTTGGTCCATTTCTTACATTGCTGGTCCACTGAGGGTTGGTTAGTTAACACATCCATACCTGCTACTGCTAGATCTAGATGTTTCCTCATGATTGTTTTCCTTCACCTTAAGAACGTTCATAAATATTGTACATATTTAAATTCCAAAGAATTCATTGTTACATGTCAATGTCGAGAATCGAACCCGCATCCCTGATGTAAGAAGCGGGCGCTTACCTGAGTTGAGGTACCACGACCGCTCTCGTTGATAATTATTGGCGCATCGTTATTTATCGATCGGTAATCTATTGAATATTCATTTATAAATAAATACTCAAGTTATATTTATACTTATGTTCCTATTCGCTAAAAGGACAAGACTATAAAATTACAAATTTATTGAAGATCACTACTGCGCATTTTGATTTTTATCTCATTTTTGTAATTGCTTTGATCCATTAACAGACATTTATAATGTCGTAAAACATAAATATTCACATGATATTTTAGTACTAGGTACCTACCATTGAGGGTTTATATTTATATAATTGACGGATAATAATTTATTTAATAATAAATTATTTCCTATGTAAATAAAATTTCGATACCTTTTTGGATTATTTTTCTCGTTAGACAAATACTTAGAGGTATGTTCCTTGATTTAGATCTACCCTAATTAGACAAAAAGCCCTCAAACGGAAATTAGTTTGTAAAAAATGGATGATTATCAAATTGTTTTTATATTTATATGTACTATGAATTCATAGTACCTACATAGAACTTTGACTACAGCCAGCCAGGACCAAAAGTTGTATTTGGAATGGGAAGCAAGAAATTCTCAATTTACCTCTCTTAGCAGTATTTTAACTGGCAACAGATAGTTTATGCTAATTATATTCGCAGTTTGTTTATGTTTATTATCTCGGCTGCTCGAGCGTTTTACAACACCTAAAGTATCTCATTTGGAATAATTAAGAACTAGTTCTAATCGTTAATATAATATTAATCAATGATTTTATTTCAGTGAGAACAAAAACTGATCTAAACGCAAAAATTTTGAAAATATTCATTGTATTGGTTTTAAGTAGGTACCTACCTACTTATAAGAAAAACGGCGATACGGCTCGCGACCTATCACCTGAGTACAAATGTACAGCGAAAACCGGGTGACTCTGACTACCCCTTCTGGGATTATATTCATGAGCATAATTATGTAGTACCTAATAAAAGGCAAACAATTTGAAAAATTATATATTTTCAAATAAAAGCTATACTTAATAGAAGTCTGCAGTCATAACAAAGTGCGTGACAAACGAAAATTGGCAAACAAAAGTTCCTTACTTATATTTTCACAAAGGCCCGTCAAAATATTCCTGATAAATATCAAATCAATGATTTCAAATCAAAATTAAACTCTATTGTGGCGGCATAAACTTGAGTTTAGATTGATTGCAAAGCATAAACAATTGACAGCTGTTGATTGAAAGAGATGGGGAGAGTGTTAATCTGTCATATTGCTTTCTTGTCACGTCTTTAGTGCTTAAACATCAGGGGTTCGCAACTATCAGCTCACGATTTAAAGTTTGGTTTTGTGAATTTATGATTAAAGAATATTTCAATATAAAAATAAGTAAGTATGCGATGGTATAAAATTGCAAATTATACTGTCTAACAAATACAACCAGTCTTTAAAAAATATGTAGTAATAACCAGTATGCTGCACAGTAAGCATTAATTAAAATACGGCGTTTTACGTAAAGTCATAATCTTATGTAGTTTTTAACTACGTAAATAACTTTAATTGTATGTTGTGATAACCATCAAAGGTTGTCGTATTATCTTGTCATCGTAACTATAATAGGCATAATTATAGTTTAGTTTACATTTTACCTGCCTATCGAAGAATCTAAAGATATAACACAGTGACACAGTGGGACTTCGAACATTTTATAAATTGTATGGACAGTAGACGTCTAACTACTCATGATGAAGAAACTTTGAATTGTGAGTATTATATATAAATATACCTTTTTCATATAATAAGTAATAATTATTCCTCCAGGCGATATGCAATCGTAATTTGTACTTATTATGAACTGAAGTTAGTTAGTCATAATGTAGATACTATAGCTATGCTACTAATATTATAAACGCGAAATATTGTAAGTACGTATGGATGGTTTTTGTAATTCTTTTACGGGAGAACAAACAAAACCAAGTGTTCACCGCCCCTGACGTTTAGCTTGAACCGGAAGACGGTAACATTACGATCGCTTCTTGGAGCATGTGGTGACATACAAACAGACAATCGTAATCGTAATGACAAACTTATGAGATAGGTACCTAACGATCGGTCTATTGATCAGTAGGATCACTGTTGCCCGGTTCTACCTTTTTTGGCATAAGATTTTTTTGCCTAATCTCGTATTGCATAGTAACGTTTGGTCAAAGTCTCGTTACGCCAAAAATCGTATGGCATAAATCTCGTTTAGTAAAAAGTTATTTCGCATAACATTGTTTAGCCTAATAGTGGTATGGCCAAATCTTGAATAGCCTAATAATGCTATGGCATAGTTTTATACAAAGTAATAATATTCGTTTGGCTTTAACTTTGACGGAGCGTCTCCCTACATAGCGCAAACTGGTGCCTCGTATTGTTTCCGCTGTTTGGAAAACACTCCGCTCCGCTTCGCTGCGCTCCGCTTTGGTTTTGATGAACATGTGCACCTAACACGCTCCTCCTCGCTTTGCTCGTCGTCGCACCTATTTTTAGGTTTCGATCTGAGGGGGTTTGTAATAATTATATCGGTCGTTAACTTTCGATTTTTTGATCATACAATATCATGATTTTCGGAATGTAGGAGAAAAATACCACAATTTGTACATTTACTACATACTTAATATATTATTATTAAGATAACATTAGGAGAAACAAGATTATACATAGGTATAGACGAACATAAATTTGAGCAAACGAAACTTAGGTGTTTAAAGATTGTGCCTAAAGAGTTTTAGACGAAACGAGCCTTATGCCACATAAGTCTTGGCAAAGTGATGGTTTGGCCAAAAAAGTTTAGACCATACGAGTTATGCGAAATGAGTTTTGGTCAATAAAGATTATGCCAGATGAGCGGAACCCCTGTTGCCCATTTAGTTTCTAAGTACATATTCCACACCACAACATTTAAGGATATATTTATTATTTTGTGTACTTATAGGAAGTTGGTAGACAGATAACTGACACAAATTGTTAACTTCCCGTCTTTAGAGCGAAGGTAAGCTCTTGGAACTTTGGCAAAAGTTAAAACTACACAATAAGTATAACTATTTTCACTTGAACTGACAAATACAGCAGCCTTCTCAAAGGACACAAATTACCGTCCCTTATCCTCGAGGTCCTATCTCCACAGACAGCCCATTGCCAACAATAATCGTGTCTATTACACGCACATAGGACCTGACAGTGGAACGTACAGTGCCTCCTGTTTGACATTGGCGTAAGCTACAGGAAGAAGCGGTTCCATACCATCAGAAAAATCTCGAATTATATTTCTCCAGAATTAAAGAAAAACCTTACATTAAATCTTAAAGTAGTGTAAACAGACCAAACTAGATGAGTGTGAACTGGGGCCTTGATTCTTATTGGAACATAGAGAAGTACCTACAAGCAGCGGGCTGACAAATGCAATGATGATGATGCTAAAAAGTGTAGAAAATTATAAAAACGAATAGTTTTATCATAGTTTTTTACGATTTCCGGCTTTATAAATACGACGCGGATTATCGGGCCTACGTCAAGATTCAATACATTTTAATCGGATTAGGTTAGCTATTTTTTGTATTTATTCATGTACACTGTCTTGATATAGACTAAAGAGTTATTATAGTTGGAATGTTATCTTATCTGGAAGATTAATTCTATTTAGGGCCGATTTTTCAATGCTCAGATAGACAGATAGATAGCGTTTATTCGACAGATAGCGAAATATTACATTTTTCAAATGTCAGATAGAGCTTATTCGTCCAATAACTCAGTTAACTGGAGAATATATCTATCTGCTGCTTGGGCCGCCAGATAGGGCTTATTCGATTGATAATTTGACATTTGAGGTTATTGTAAG
The DNA here is from genome assembly GCF_932276165.1 of Plutella xylostella. Classification (NCBI taxonomy): domain Eukaryota; kingdom Metazoa; phylum Arthropoda; class Insecta; order Lepidoptera; family Plutellidae; genus Plutella; species Plutella xylostella. The sequence goes on along the minus strand of NC_063987.1, from coordinate 9,518,801 downwards.
TTCTTTTTTGCGTTTATACCAATTCTAAACTACCGAGCCCAGAGAATAATCGTCATTTTCAATGGATATTTTCGATGATATTGATGATATGGCGATCGAAGAAGAGGCAGTAATGAACGAATATATTAATCCATTTGAAAGGAAAGTCACAGTCGTCAAAACGAGGCCTGATCATTATAGTATGGGGGATGCAAAAGAATTTCATCGCCGAAAGGCACCAGACTAGAAACATTATGTTGATTTATTTTATCAATCATTAATTTTATAAAACAGGAATGTAGCAGCACTTCCTTCATAAAAAAATATTAAGGTACATATAGTTTTTCATTTTACGATAAGTAGGTAACCTATGCTATATATAAGTATCTAAGACATCCCTCCGGCTTGGCGGGATGATCTTCAATGTCCAGTATTGGACTGCTATAGGCTGAGGAGAAAAGAGAGAAATCATCCAGTACTTGATAATAAAACATAGGTGTTATAATTATTTCTTTCAGTTTTTATTTGTTAATTCTAAATTAAGGATATGTTGAATGGTAATGTTGCAGCAAATGCCTAACACCTTTTCTTCTACATCGATAAATGGAGGTGCATTTGAGGGCCCACCTCCAGTTTTGTACATCTCCTGCCTTTGCAGGGAAGACTTCTTCTTCATTGTTTTTTTGATGCCCTCGTACTTTAACTTAAGGGTTTTCCATGAGCGGACAGGACACTTGTGGTTATACCACTGGAGTTAAAAGAAAACTTAATTTTCTTCCATGTAGTCTCCTTATCTTTATTTGTTGCAGCATCGGTCTTTTTATTTTCTATGACATGTTTGAATTTTTCATTTTCATTTTCATTTTTCATCTACCAAACTCACTACACAGTAACTTCAGCATTATTAAAAACGCTAAACGCTCTCTTTTTTGTGAAACCATTGTGATTCAAAAATAATAAATTTAAATACCAAAATCAAAATAATCAAACGAAACAGTCAATGAGGCTTGTGGCTTGATTGCTGTTTGCTTGACAGTGATAGTTGACACTGACAATTGAAATAGTAGTCTGTCCTGCTTTAGCACTAGTGTCTGCGCATATACTTGTTTCATCTCTCCTGAGTTCAAATAGAAAAATCGGTAAGATAGTTATCTATGGAATAAATCACAATTGAAAAATGGTTAAGCAACTACCAGGCCGATAAACAGCCAAATAAAATTATTCGTTAGATAGTTATTTGACGTTTTATCCTGGCATTGAAAAACCGGCCCTTATAAATATTTCAAGATTGTAAGTGGCATAAGCGGTAAAATTAGATTTTATAATTTTTACAATAAATATTTTACCACACAGTCATTGTTTGATTGTGACACCCCAAAAATGATATCACTGGCTAAGTTATGCTTGAAATATTTAATGCTAGCTATTTTTAAATATTGAAAGTTCTAGATACTGTAGCACCAGTAAAAGTTATAGGTACTTTTACTTCTTTTGAGTTATGTTTATGATACTAAGCTTGCAACTTGCACCAATCGCAAACCTTCGGCCACATCGCCCGGGTTCCTATGATAATTAAATAGCATTGTGGAATAAATTCTAGACGTCTGTCCGGTAAAGAAATGCCGTGTCCGGAACCCGCAGTATTCGAACAGGTAGACAGGGCCTCAAGTCTGCTAATGAATGTCGGCTCAATGCTGTGTCGTCTGAATGGTTTTCCGACTTTAGGTATCTGTTTTCTCTTGGTTAGTGAGTCCCAGTAGTGAAATATGAAACACTTAACACTTGTTACTGTTTATTAAAGTTAGTTCTTTAAAAAAGATGCAATAAATGTTTCCTAAAACGCAGATAATGAATACCTACAGTGCGAAACCCATGCTGCCGACACACAACTGTGCCGCCATTCTTTAGCAGACTTGGGGCCCAGCTCTCTGCGAATAGCTTGCAATCATGGCTCTATTACTGCAAATAGCTGGGATTGTATTAGGCCAGGTCTAGTGTTTATTGCCAAATAGGCATCCGGACTATAGACAGTTCAATTAAATTGCAGTCATTCTGCATTATGTTGTAAAAAAGTGTTTTAATTAAGTTACAATCAATAAGGTGAGCTGATTGCGATGATCTTACAAGGGGCAGCTGATTTTTTTTTTGATTTATTTGTGGTTGTTGTGAGTCAAAAAAAGATTATTTATATGAATTTTTGACATAGGTCGAGCTAATTCTGAAAAACATAACGTCTACAGACTCTTTAGCCTTTTTGAGCTCTTTCTATAAATATAAAATTTAATTAACTTAGGACTCAGATTAATTATGAGTGGTACCAAGTCCTAAGTGTAACTCTTATTAGGTACAAGTAGGAATCAGAATTACCTTGAAGGCTGCCACCTACACCTAACGCAGCTAAGAGGATAAGTACATACAATCGATTAACTTTAGTTAAGTAATGTGTTACTAGCTGACTTTTAATTAATTACTAAAAAAAATATTCGTTTTGTACGGGCGGTCTCGCTGTTTTTCAATTTTAATAATTGTAAAGTAAAAATGTAAATTATTTAAGTAAGTAGGTATGTCTAGGTATATTGAGCAATCGCTAAACGTAATTAAAATATGTTTTGACAGATATAATATAGGCACTCGTAGGTACACTAGGTACTCTTATTGCGTTGTTTTATAAAATACTAGCTGTTCCCGCGCGCTTCGCTTCGCCTTAAAAAGTTTTCCCGTGGGAATTCCGTAAAAAGTATCCTATGTTCTTTCCCAGGGTCTAGACCGTATGTATACCAAATTTCATTCAAATCCGTTCAGTAGTTTTGGCGTGAAAGAGTAACAGACAGACAGACAGACAGACAGACACAGTTACTTTCGCATTTATAATATTAGTTAGGATAAGTTAGGATACTAGCGGTTCCTGCGCGCTTCGCTTCGCCTTAAAAAGTTTTCCCGTGGGAATTCCGGGATAAAAAGTAGCCTATGTTCTTTCCCAGGGTCTAGACCGTATGTATACCAAATTTCATTCAAATCCGTTCAATAGTTTTGGCGTGAAAGAGTAACAGACAGACAGACAGACAGACACAGTTACTTTCGCATTTATAATATTAGTTAGGATTAGGATTAGATAGCCAGCTCTAACCAAGTATTTAATCATCATAAAATTCACATGATACTTAATAATCATAATTTTGATATTTGATTGAAGGCATCAAAAATGATTTTCTTATGAAATATCGTATATCTAATTTACTTTTAAGTTGGCAGATCCGAATGTCATGGACGTACGATAAGCTATAATGTTGTTTCCTAATCTTCAATAGATTGTGTGATAGGTACATGGGAATTCAATTATACCAACGAACGAACATATATTATTGATACTTAATGTTGAGACAAGAAAATATAATTAGTCAATAAAAGATCAGGGACACCATGTTTTATCATAATTATTATCTACTTACTTACTAGAAAAACATAAACACACATTAGTAAAAAAACACAATAAAGTTTAGTAAAATTTCATAAAAATAATTAAGTATTTGAATAAAATCGGTTAATATTTACTCACAAGCTCACCACCACAGACACACTTATAACTCTGCTCAGTTAACTTATGTTGGTTAATACAAAAATAATAAAAAGGAAACCCTTTTAAAATGTATTCCCATAATCCTGTTTTGAATGCATTTATTATACCTTAATCCGAATTAAGTACCTACCGCTGCCTGTAACACAAAACAAAAAAAATCACAGCTTTTTTCCACTGATCGGTCAGAAATCATAATAGACATTTTGCGCATACGCCTTTACATAAATTCTGAAGATAAACGTCGTGATCGTATACCTTTTTTCGTGTAAGCTTTCAAAGGCGTGTGGTACGAGTCAGCTACCTGGTTATCTACCCCAAACAGTGTGCTTACAGTGGTTGACCCGCGCTGCCCATATCGGGAGCAGGCCGACCTTGCCAGTGGAAAGGTCATCGGAAACTGGTCGCAGGTTTGTTTTTAAAAACATTACAATATTTTCGTTGAAACCCGTTCCGGCAGCGCCTGGGATGTTGAGTGTAGAGAAATTGTATGTTCATTTTTATTATGAGTTTTTTGCCACCGAATGTCAGTTGTTTTCTCTCAATCTCTACCAATCAATTGGCCACAAGAATTTGCTTGCTGTTACCAGTAAACGTTTGTAACTGCCTAGTTTTTTTTTCTGAAAAAATACACACATTGAAAGCATAATTAAATGGATCCGTAATGTTTCCATTGAAATCGAAATATTTTTTCTTTATTTTAGATTCCAATTACAGAAAATTAAACCTAATTCGATCAGTTAAAGCTGATTGGTACCAAATTGCCTGATCCTTAAATTTCTGCTGACCAAATAATAAAAAAGCAAAATAAGACGGACAAAGACTGTTCGTTAATTGAGTCATTTGATTAAATCGATCCAGTTATGGCTAAATTGGAGTCCACCATATCCGTTACTAAGTATATTTGTGCATAAGATAAGTAAATATCCAAAAAATCCACATACAAGAAAGCAGAAAGACTGTTTCTCATAATGATTTCAACTCTGTAATACCAAAGCGGCAAGTTTCCTGAATGACTGGGTAGGAAAAGCTCCTCTTCATAGTCTATTTAAACTTTTCAGGACTAACAGACACAATGTACCTAATGCCTAAAATACTCAACGCACAATGGCACCACCTACTAATAATGCGATCTGCCTACCTCAAAGTGAAGTTGCAACTAGTTAACTAAATAGGCTAGAGGAAGCTATTTATTCTACTCTGCGCGTCTGTCCCTAAACCTGGCAGATCCTGTAAGTAATTGTTCATTGTAACCCAATACCCCTTTAACTGGTCAGTTAGTCTTACTGAGACGATAACCCACTTTTAAAGTACTTTCCATATTTTTACAGAGCTGGAAGAATCACTCCCTTATACTTTCATCAATCAATCGTTACAAAAGTGGTATAGTTACTTACACGAAATGGGGTGATTCAGTTTCTTCAATTTAGTTTTAAAAAGTTGTTTTAGTTAAAGCAAAAAATATATAGGTACAGTATATTTCACATAGAATTATATTATGAGTTTCTGATATTACTATATAGTCATCCAGTCTCATCTCTTCGGCTTATCAGGTATACTCGTATTAACCTTTTTTCAAATGCATCGTAAGTATTCCATGCAACATTTTGTTTGATGCTTTTTATCCTTTTGAAACCACCGTTTTTTTCGCAATTTCAGAGTTGGTCGCAGTAATAGTGAACGTCGTTCAATAGGTCGGGTACATTGCCCTGCCTTCGGGAGGTTCACTGATGAAACTCATTCACTTTCGCATTCAGAACATTAGTATGGATATGGAAAAATATGGATTGGTGCAGTCTGGGAGATACGAGCAAGAAAATCGCTCGAGTTAGCCAATCAGCGCCCCGGGCTGCGTACAGTCGCGCGCAAAGATCTACACACCGTGATCGAAAAAGAGGGATATTATAAATTTGAAGTGTGCTTCGGTCTGTTGCCACAATATGTACCTAAATGAAATATTCGTTTTTAAGGAGTGGTTGTAAGATTTGATTGAGAATGTGCTCATTTAAATTTTATCAAAATCGTTATTTTGGTCATTATAACTTATTGTAATAAAATAATAAATACAAAGTCGGAATAGTCCACAGTAAGTTGAAAACGGTTTGTATTTTTTTCGAAATGTATCAGAATAGCAACTTATTTATTACTTGGTACGTATTTAAATAACTAACAATTATAATCAAACGAAATAACTTGTAACTTGTAATCGCAGTATCCTTATCCGTGTATAGGTTAAAACATGCTCAAACCAAATCGGTATGAAATATGGCGTGTAATTATAATGGAGGAAAACACACTCTTGTATGAATTAATTTATTTATCCATGAATGGGTTTAGCTACAAAACATTATTATTACATAGGACTTAATATGCATTACATAATAAATCACTTTTGTATAACACTGTAACTTGTAATCCCTCCCTGATGGATGTAAACAACGTTTATTTTATTTTATTTAGTATAAAATTACATTTTATTTAGAAAGGTGCTCATCAACTCCAATCTGACATAAAATATGTAACTTGTACTTGATCTAGCAGCCCTTTCACAGACTGATACGGCGATGTCTACGGCGGCGGAACAGGCCTAGGGCCTTTTGGCAATGTCTGGATAATGGCCACCTGTGGGATAAAAGACAAGCTCCCTGTAATTGTGTTTTATTCATGTCTTTCATGTCTTTTATCCCACATGTTCGTCGCGACAGTACAGTGGGACCTAAAAGGCTAGGTCACAGGTCACTTTCACTCGGGCAGGCGAATGCCGCTTTTGTCATCGCCTGCACCCAGAGCTGCGCAATACTCGTGTGGGAATAATAGGTTACTTATGAATACCACTCGGGACTGTAAGAGGTGATAGACTTAAAGTTTGTTGTGTGTGTATGGGTTCTACCTTTTTTGGCATAAGATTTTTTTGCCTAATCTCGTATTGCATAGTAACGTTTGGTCAAAGTCTCGTTACGCCGAAAATCGTATGGCATAAATCTCGTTTAGTAAAAAGTTATTTCGCATAACATTGTTTAGCCTAATAATGGTATGGCCAAATCTTGAATAGCCTAATAATGCTATGGCATAGGTTTATACAAAGTAATAATATTCGTTTGGCTTTAACTTTGACGGAGCGTCTCCCTACATAGCGCAAACTGGTGCCTTGTATTGTTTCCGCTGTTTGGAAAACGCTCCGCTCCGCTTCGCTGCGCTCCGCTTTGGTTTTGATGAACATGTGCACCTAACACGCTCCTCCTCGCTTTGCTCGTCGTCGCACCTATTTTTAGGTTTCGATTCATGGGGTTTGTAATAATTATATTGGTCGTTAACTTTCGATTTTTTGATCATACAATATCGTGATTTTCGGGATGTAGGAGAAAAAATACCACAATTTGTACATTTACTACATACTTAATATATTATTTATTAAGATAACATTAGGAGAAACAAGATTATACATAGGTATAGACGAACATAAATTTGAGCAAACGAAACTTAGGTGTTTAAAGATTGTGCCTAAAGAGTTTTAGACGAAACGAGCCTTATGCCACATAAGTCTTGGCAAAATGATGGTTCGGCCAAAAAAGTTTAGACCATACGAGTTATGCGAAATGAGTTTTGGTCAATAAAGATTATGCCAGATGAGCGGAACCCGTGTGTATGTGCAGTACTGAAACGGATTGGTCGAAATGTGGTAATTTTGTTGTTTGGGAGACTGAAATTTGTCCTGCAGAATTCTGGGGTGATTTATGCCTTATATTCACTGAAAGCTCGGTATCATAATCGGCAAACTAAAGCCAGTTTAATAAGGATTTCCAAAAAACATTGTAAGTGTGTATTGACTCACATAATATTATATGGTTTGACGGACACAAAACCACCTTTTTCTCTTATCACCATTGCGTTACCTTCACTTAAACACAAAAGGACCTTATCACCATTATTTATTCGTTTAAAATAGGTGTTTTATCTAAATTGTGACTAAGTTGTAGCTAAGTATGGGGCCATCAGGATGCGTAAATGGACTTAAGGAGGTTAAACTGTTGATCAAAGATTGGTTAAATTTTTAATAAGAATTAGTGGTATGACATGTTATTGAATTCGATAACGATTTAAATAGCACTCTGTGTAAAGGTACCGACCGGATGGTGCAGTGGTTAGATACTCTGACTCTGACTGGGCCGAGGTCTCACAGTCTGTCTGTCTGTCTGTCTGACTGTTACTCTTTCACGCCAAAACTACTGGACGGATTTGAATGAAATTTGTTATACATATAGTCTAGACCCTGAGAAAGAACATAGGCTACTTTTGATTCCCACGGGAAAACTTTTTAAGGCAAAGCGAAGCTCGCGGGAACAGCTTTCTAATATAAGATACTTAAATTATTTTCGGACATTCGACATTAGGACTATAGACATAATCAAATACAACAGGCTCCCCCTAAAGTAGTTTGTTTTGCGTTTGTATAATGTAGATTTATATTCAAATCTTACTCGTACATAGTGTGTCCACATGAGACAGATTTCAGATAAGTAAAGTTACTTATCCTGCATATAATATGAGTGTCATTCTCCATAAACGTCTGTATGTGAGTGACACAGCGGACTCCGGAAATACCGGAATGCTCGATGCAGCCACGCTGTGGTCTGAGACACAGGACACAGCGATATTTTGTTCTTTTTGTATTGAAATGTACACTTACAGTGGGACTGGTTCACAAACTGAAGGTCACTCAGCGAGCTATGGAAATAGCTATGCTTGGAGTCTCTCTGAAAGATCGCATCCGGAACGAAGTAATCCGACAGAGAACTAAAGTCACCGACATAGCTCACCGAGTTAGTAAGCTTAACTGGCAGTGGGCTGGTCACATCTGTCGAAGAACCGATGACCGATGGGGTAAACGTGTTCTGGAGTGGAGGCCGCGACTAGGCAAACGCAGTGTGGGACGCCCTCCGGCTAGATGGGGTGACGACTTGTGAAAGGTGGCTGGTTATGATTGGATGCGGAAAGCTAAAGATCGCATCCAGTGGCGTGCTTTGGCAGAGGCCTACGTCCAGCAGTGGACTGCTATAGGCTGATGATGATGATAGGGCAGGTATGTTTAAATACATTCCTCGTGTTAACTTGATGTAAATAAAGGAAAGGTTATAAGTTTGATAGAGGTTTGACCTATGGGTCTGTCACAACTCACACAGCCACTTAGCTAGGAAATGGATAAATGGATTACAAACTCAACAACTTTCTGTATTGGACCAACTTTAATATGGAATGTAGATAAAAACGAATTTTTTTAAGAAAGCCAATTTAATCTTTTATTTCGTGTAATTAAATGTAAAAATAAATGATGGCCCGCCATCTCCTAAACCTTGCAGCCTCCACACGCGACCAATGGTCGCCCCAACACATTGACCTTGATCAGTCGCGCGACCGATCGGGCGAGCGATCCGCCGACCGGTCCGTGATGCAATCGCCCACTGCCCGTGTTTGTGGAGCGCCTCTAATGAACCCGGGGTACAGGCGGCGACACTATCCCCCTTATTCATAGAAAAGTTACAAATCGTTTTAGCTTATGAACTGTTTGTCCCTCTCTGTCAGAGAACAAATTGTTTCTTAACACTCTTTACAGAGAGGGACAAAACAGTTAAGTTGCTAAAACGTTCTGTAACTTCTCTATGAATAAGGGGGTATATTTATTCAGGGTTCCGCTCATCTGGCATAATCTTTATTGACCAAAACTCATTTCGCATAACTCGTATGGTCTAAACTTTTTGGGCCAAACCATCACTTTGCCAAGACTTATGTGGCATAAGGCTCGTTTCGTCTAAAACTCTTTAGGCACAATCTTTAAACTCCTAAGTTTCGTTTGCTCAAAGGACAAAGGCAGGGTTCTAAGGACGATTTGTACCACTATGGAAATGACGGGTTCCGTAATGAAAGTACCATGATTAGAGAGACACTGTACAGGTACACAAGTCAATTAATTACTAGATTTTTAGAAGCTGGGAGAAAAGAGAAAAACGGAAAAAAATAATCTTTAAAATGTAGTCGCAATGGAACGTAAACATTCATACAGGAAGAATGGAACGTCAAGTGAAGTAATGTTTATGCCAAGTACTCTATGATTTACGTCATAAATGTCTAGGTTGGATCTCAGTATAATGATAAAAATTGACAAACCAGAGCAGAAAAATTGAAATGATAAAAAAATGTGTCATGTCAACAACTAAACGTCAACACCATGTCATGTCAACACTTGAACAACACAAGACGAACAACGTGAATAATAATTTGATAATAATATGTTAGGTATATTAAGTTATATGTTTACGTTTAATAAATACGGGACGTGCAACGTACATAATAAATATAATGATTTTATTAATATTATCGACTAGATCAGGCTACTACTTTCATCATGGAATAATGTTATACTTATCCAACTTCTGAAGTTTTAAATTGCCATTCCGCAACAGGGATCTGCTATGCCATTTCGAAATGCTATTTGTAAAGGTTCTACTACCTATATGGGTATGCATTTGGCGAGTAATGTAATGAAATAAAATATACTGTTTAAAAGATCATTGTTTTATTTACATAACATAATAATTTGCCTGGAATCAACTTTAGGAATTTTATGTTCCTATTACCTACTCTATTCTATTCTCTGTTGGGGTGTAAGTACCTGCACCTGGCTCTCTAGATGTGCTAAATCTAGATAGGTACGCAGGTTTCCTTCACTGTAAGTGTGATGGTATACATTTTAATTAAATTCAAATAACACATTGGTACATGTCAGCGCCGGGATTCGAACTGCAGAACGCAGTTGCTCTTCTCATATTTGACTTAGGTATTTATCATCCTATGGTTCATAGAAAATATTGTCAGGATTTTGCGTGTTCTTGTTCTGCTGCTTCTGCAGGTTCCTGATGAAGAAGTGGGACGGGAGCCTGCCGGGGAGGTGGAACAGGAACCGGGTCTGGTTCTCCCCTTTGTCACATTTGTTCTATATCTTCAGCAGTTTCAGCGGTATTCAAAATATTAAATAATTAGGTTAGGTAATGGAAAATGAAATAACAAGTACTATGACAAGATTGACAAGCAAGATTCAGTGTTATTAGATTTAAATATTCAAAAAATATCGATTATAGTGAATCGAATAAAGAGAAAAAGAAAATGGTTTACTATAGATAAAAGTCTTCAAGACTTAAATATAATGATATTTTATAAACCAAATGTACTAGTTGTGGCACAAATAGTACCAGAACATGTAATTTATTGATAAATAAAATATTTTTTGTATTTAAGAATGTATCGATATTTCTATTCGATTACTTTTTTGCTCGGATTTGCTGGTAATATTCCGAGGTCTGGCACCACTGTTGTTACGTTCCTTTCTCTATATGTTTGTTTTTACGTTCCACTATGCTTAGATTTAAATATTCTTCATTTATCATTTTTTCTTTTCCCCCGACTTCTAAAAATATTGTAATTACTGAAAATACCTTATCTACACAGTATTAATAAATGGTGAAAACATGGTTCTGAAACGCGCCAAAAAAAAGGCGGTACGCCCACTGCCGTTCTCCTTTATGTTCGTCTATACCTATGTATAATCTTGTTTCTCCTAATGTTATCTTAATAAATAATATATTAAGTATGTAGTAAATGTACAAATTGTGGTATTTTTCTCCTACATCCCGAAAATCACGATATTGTATGATCAAAAAATCGAAAGTTAACGACCAATATAATTATTACAAACCCCATGAGATCGAAACCTAAAAATAGGTGCGACGACGAGCAAAGCGAGGAGGAGCGTGTTAGGTGCACATGTTCATCAAAACCAAAGCGGAGCGCAGCGAAGCGGAGTGGAGCGTTTTCCAAACAGCGGAAACAATACAAGGCACCAGTTTGCGCTATGTAGGGAGACGCTCCGTCAAAGTTAAAGCCAAACGAATATTATTACTTTGTATAAACCTATGCCATAGCATTATTAGGCTATTCAAGATTTGGCCATACCATTATTAGGCTAAACAATGTTATGCGAAATAACTTTTTACTAAACGAGATTTATGCCATACGATTTTCGGCGTAACGAGACTTTGACCAAACGTTACTATGCAATACGAGATTAGGCAAAAAAATCTTATGCCAAAAAAGGTAGAACCATTTATTCAGTATCCCGGACATCCAGCGGCCGTTACACGGGTTCGTTATCGACGTCGATACACTTATTTAATGCCCGTTCTACCAATAAAAGCGCTGTATTTATGGCGAATAGAGATATATACGTTTATCTTCGTCGATAACGAACCCGTGATACACTGGTACAATAGTTATTTTCATACAGATTTTTAATAGTTTAGTTAGTAGTATACCTTGCACCTCTACTCCCATTAATTATGTTAAAATTGTCTCTTCCATCCAAAGGTTGTCTGGTAGAGATTGCTTTAAGCAATAAGGCCGCCTTTTTTGTACTATTTTATGTATATAAGTTGTGAATTGTAATGTGTCTTTAATGGTGCAAAATAAAGAGTATTCTATTCTATTCTATTCTACTATTGAACACTTGAACAGTCCACAGCTGTCCGTAAACCTAGTTTTCATATTATCTACCTATCTCATATTATAAAGATAAGTTTAAAATCAAATTAGTATATTTTTTAAAATAATATAATAAAATGGGATTTTTAACTTGGCCAAGGATAGGGTAAATTATTTTAAAATTGTGTCTTCTATCCAAAGTTTGTCTGGTAGAGATTGCTTTACACAATAAGGCCGCGTTATTGTACAATTTTATTAAATAATACATATATTTCAATTTTATTTATAAGTTGTATTTTTGTAATATTTTATTTCATGGTGTAAAAAAGAGAATTCTATTCTATTCTAAATATTCTACTGGATTATTAGATAGTGGCGCCGCCTGTACCGCGTGGGCGCATCTTGATTGAGGGCTGCGAAGTACAAACATGTGTTTGAGAGTCTCACTGTACTCACTTATAATACTAAATAATGGTAACAAATCGTTTTAAGATGGACACCATTCATCTATATTCCGACAGTCATACTCACTCAGCAATTTTGAATGAATATCTGTTTTACATTTTGTTTCGTAAGCTCTTTAATACTAATGTTAACTGCACATTGGAAACAGACTTCCGAGATAAAAGTGCCTAACCTATTTCAAATATCCCTACTCTAAAAATATATCGATACCGTTATAAAAAGGGCCATTAGTCAATGCTATTTACCTGTACGAAATGGTTCTAATCATATAAAACAAAACACGCACTCACGCCTTGTACTAATGTACTCCCTTGCGGGGTAGGCAGAGCTGCATTGCTGCACCCACTTTTCGCCAGAGTGTTATGTTAGTCCCAATGTAATAGGGGGCGGGCCTATTGCCATTTTACGGGCACATCCAAGACCCGAGAACAAATATATGTGTTTAAACAAATATCTGCCCCAGCCGGGAATCGAACCCGGGACAATCGGCTCAGTAGTCAGGTCACTCACTAACCACTACGCCATTCGGTCGTCATCATATAAAACAACTGCACCAAAATGTATAACAATTCGAGAGGGCGTCTATAACTGTCCGACTATAACCACATTTACCCTACTACTTATTCTGGAGTGATGCGCCGGCGGGGTAACGGTCCCGGCACAATGAATCTTTGTTTCATTTCACACTTATGAGTTGACACGCGCACCCATTGAGCTAGGGTTGACAAATTACGAATAAATAATATCGTTAATAATACCTGCTGTTTTGTTGTGTATATTTTAATTCCAAGAGGAACACACAATAAATTTCTATAAAAAGTAAGATATTTACGTAAAATATTGGCGATATTAAATATTATAAAAAACATTCAAACAGACCCTCTAGTACGGGTTTTGCTATTTATGAAAACGAAAAAAGTTTACGTTTTCTCCAGTCATCTGCATACATTATCTGTCAAAAGTTTCTATTAGTTTCCATTAGAGGCGCCACTTAGTATGCGAGAAAACGTAAAGTTTTATAGTTTTCGACAAACTGTCAAACCTGTACTAGACGTACCAGACGTTCTCGCCCGTCAGATCGTTGACAACCAAAGTTTTGACACCACTTACAAATTAATACCAACTAGCCCTCATTAAATTCACCCGACCGACGCGAGAACGAGATAAGAAAATCCAGTGAAATCGGCCCCTTCCGTCTATATTGATTAAAAATCTCTAACTAGAGCTTACTAATTGGTTTAAATCATAGTTTACACGTTTAAATCAATAATTATGTACCAGTTTCTAACTAGTTCAGTGGTGACACTTGCATACATAGTTAGACGCGTACCCCACCCGTATTAAGGGTCGGGTAATGAATAGTGTGATGTGTGTAAGTATGGCTGAGTTGGTTTTCATGTGGTTTTAGCTCTTACATGGGTGGTTTGCCTGTGGTTAGTAAGTGTTAAGTTAATTAATACATGTCTTATACTTGTTAAGTATTAACATCACCTCACTTTACACATAATTGTATAGGTTAAACCTCTGGCCACCCACTGTGAAAGTAGAAGAAGGTAAAAGTAAACTTTTCTTACTATCTACTACACATTGAATAATACTCCTTAGGCTTACGAAACGATTTTTTCACAAAAAAGGATTTGAATTTTGAGACGATGTAGTATAGATACAAATAGTGACAACCCTAGATGGTCACCGGAAATGTCAACTTAACTGTGACAGTCAGACAAACGGATATAATATCAATGACCTTACCTCAGGACCAATGTGTAAATATTAATATAAATGTATGTTTGTATGCCCGAGCGTGTTGTGTTTGACCCAGATGTTGAGATAGTTTGAAAGGCCTAAGACCAATATTGATAAACAAAACGAACTTAAAACACCCTGTATATGCATATTATTATGCATATGATAGGTAGTCGAGTAAAAATTATAACACGACACATATAATTTACACTTTACATAAGTAAACAGTGTTATCACACAATCTAAAACAGAACATAATAAGTTTCTTCCATATCGGTGGTACACGTGAGGGTATCACCAGTAATGTAGGAAGCATATAACGGCCTATATACGGAGTGTAATATCGCTATATACGGCACATAACCATCTTGTTTACTACATTACACGGGCACTTTTATGTGTAAAATGCTAAATGTGTAGCAAATTGCCTTGTTGGGGAGAAAAAGGGTATTAAGTGTAAATTATACGTCTTGTGTTATAATTTTGATATAAATGGAGTAAATATAGGTGAATTGTGGAGTCATGTTACCTATTTAAATTCTCTAAGCTTTCTGTTTCGTTCAAATCAGTTTAGCTAAAGGTTTAGGACTAAATTATTATTGCTGAGACAGTAAATAGACGCAAAACTAAGGCTTTTAAAACCATGTTCCCTTCAATTTCATTTACGAGGGTTTCTATACAGTAAATTGAGTTTTCAGGAAGAAATCGTTCAGAATTTATCTGCATTACAATAAAATACAGGTTTAACCGAAACATTTAACAGAGCTAAACCTCTGGGTAATCGTATGATTAAGTTTTCCGGCAACGGGAAATACTTTTATAGAAATCTAAAGTGTATGTACTTACGTTTATCTTTCAGTTTCAGTCATTAGGAAATCTGTAACAATTCAAACAGTTGATTAGTGATCTTCTTATATTCTCGTGGATAGAGGCACAACACACAATATTATACATCGAAAAAGGTGCCTTAAAAGATTAAGTACCAAGTGAAAAATTGAATTTTAATAAGTTTTAATTAAACTTAGTACTTAATTAAAATGACAGACAAAGACTCTTTAATACTAATTCTAAATCTAACTCCACACTCTGACATAATACATAACATAACACACGCGACTACCTGAAGAATAACCCAAACGACTTAAGGCTGTCACTAAAGCTAGAAGAAAATCAGAATCTGTCAAATCTAGTGAGGGGGGGTTGAGGTATGCGGGGCGTTCTCCGGACAATGACATGAAATTTTAACATAGTACTCGAAAACATTAAAGTGAAGACATGCCACTTTGTTTTGTAAGTGATACGAAAATATTTATTTTTATTTGAAAGTATTTTTAATATTTAATCATTAATTATAAAAAGTCGTGCCCGTGCCGATATTTATACAGGTTGTTGCAAAAAGGGTATACTAAACTAAGCCGAAACCTACGTGTGCAGCATGTTATTGATGTTATGTCTAAAACCCTGGAAATGAAATCAGAATGTAAAAATTCGCGTTTTTTTTTTTCGCGAATTAAGTATAGCCTCACTTGGGGGCAGATTTTAATATAAGAGGGACTACAGGGTGTTGTATTAAAAAAAGTATAGTTAGCCGAAAGGGCGTTACTCTGAATAACTTTTATCCTACGTATTTTTTTATATTCTTAAAAAAAAAAACGCTTCTCCATATATTTTTTTTGGTCACGTGACCTTTTAGTTAGACGACCTGTTTTATTTTGGTGTTTTAAAAGCGGAACAGTAGTTTGCAGAACTCTGCATATACAGGGTGTCCCAAAAGGTTACGTAGCTGGCAAAGGTGGTGATATGGGGTGGTCTGGGTGAGGTATAATATGTACTTAAGTATGTGTATTTTGGATATGATAGAAATAATATTTTTGTTTCTTAAAACCAAAAAAAAATAAAACCTTGTTGCGCTCTCTTGCTCACTGTAAGTACCTACAAATATTGCTGTATAAAAAAAATTGCGGTTTTGTAATAACGATTATAAAAAAAGTTATTTTCAAGTCAAGGAGTCAGTACCTAATTACAATTTCAGTCAACACCAGGTGAACTGAAAAAAAATAGATAGTTCTAATTATTCTATAATCACTTTAGATCGCAAACATTGTAACTCCACTTTTCTCGGCGAAAAGTCAATTAGTGTCAGTTGGTGTCAATTAGGGCATGCAATACCGGAATAATTTTCAATACCGGTATTGAGTTTCGGTATTACTACTTCGGGATTCCGGTACTAATACCGGTATTAGACTTTCTTGTTGTTATTTATAAATGGCAAATATTGTGTTTAAAGGACTATAGGCCAAAATTAAACAAGAAAAGGCAATCAAATTCTATAATTATAGATATAGATTTCTACGACAATTGAGTATTAGAGTTAAAATGATAGATTTGAAAAAAAATATTTGGTGTCGGTTTACGCATGGGCAACAGTAGATTTCCAACGGCCAAAAACTACATTAAACTATTGGAAACAAGTGCGCTTTCATAGTATATAAGAACACAAGGCTAACTATACCTTAATCGCTTTATTTATAGCCTAAAAAGTCCGATTCCGGTATTACTTCAATACTGGTATTGAAAAATACTTATTTTTTTTCCGGGTTCCCGGTATTGTATGCCCTAGTGTCAATAGAAACGTTTTTTGAATTTACATGTTTTGTTTTACTCTTTATTCGAAAAAAAAACTGTATTCCGCATTTTACAATTTGTTTTCCTCTAAACCAGAAACCGTGATTTTTAAACAAGAAAATTTAGTAATTCCCTTTATTCTCATATACAACGTGCGATGTAGGCGAGCGTGAACGAAAACTATGCAATAAGCCTTTGTTTTTATTACTACTTTACTAAAATAAAATAACATACTCAACAATGTTAATATTTTTTTTTTGCAATATTGTAAAATTTAAATCTAATTATTAACATGAATTTCAACTTTTTTTTGCATCTATGCGTCGAATGACGGCATGACGGCTGCTGCAGCTACGTGCTGTCCAGACCTCCAACCAATCCCACCAGTACTGCAGGTTGCGTCGAATACGAGCCATTCTCTTCGACTTGACAAAACAGGTGCTCCTGGAAGGGCCATAAATCGCACGGCACCCGTACCGTATAGAGGCAACAGACTCCTTTGCAACAGCCTCCCAGATTCCTAAGTAGCCCATGCACTGCATGGCGAGCACAGCTCCAGCAATGGACAACATTTCAAAAAACTAAAGCTGCTATAAATCGGAAACCATTTCGAGATTTAGCTATAAAGGCCACGAAAAAAATATTTTTGAATTTTTTGGATGTATCATTTTGGAGAAATTCATAAAATAGTCAAAAAGTGTTGATGACGTCATGCATTAGGTGCGATGAATTTTGTTGCTCAAAGCCTATCGATGAAAAAAAAAAGTAACTGTCACTGTCATTTTTGATTGACGTTGACGTTTTATCGTGACGTTTTGTTGTTTATTTGGGTCATTTTCATAAATTCTGTTCCGACACTTTTTGACTTTTTTTTTTATTGATCGTATATAAAATGGTTAGTACGCATTAAGAGATAATCATAATAATCATAATCATAATTTATTTCATTTTCATTTACAGAGGTACAGTATATAATATAAAAATTTAAATATTAATTAGGCTATATTGAATGTGGTCTGTATATACATTCTATTCGTCTCTGTTCCCTACACTAGGTAATCCTGTATTGTAGGGTCACAGCGGTTTACAATGGTGTGACAAGTAACAGTTAACTTTAATTATAAACTGAATTAACTTAAATTATGTTAACATCGATAACTTCTATCATAACATAGCTCTTTTAGGTAAGAGGTAAGTATGTTAAATTTGAATATAAACTTATCATGCGTTTTTTGTGCAAATACACTCATTCATTCATTAATATAATTTAAATAAAAATATGCAATTCAATTTTAGTAATAGACACAAAATTATAAATAATATTAAAAGAGAATAATTTAAATACATGCATTGTTGAGTGGAGAGTAACTATATTATGAGTGTTTGCGTGCGTGTGTGCGTGTGTGTGTGTGTGTGTGTGTGTGTGTGTGTGTGTGTGTGTGTGTGAGTGTGTGTGTGTGTGTGTGTGTGAGTGTGAGTGTTGTGTGTGTGTGTGTGTGTGTGTGTGTGTGTGTGTATGAGTGTGTGTGTGTGTGTGTGTGTGTACCAATGCGTGTATGGCTCGTGCTAGTAACTTGTTTTAAGGAATTCCTCTGTCTCTAGGTAGTTCTTTTCTGAAAGGAAGTTGTGGATTTGTTTGGCACAATGGGTACGTGTTAGATTTAATAGATTTAATGTTTTACTCAGTTGGTTGTAAATGAAAGGTCCTAGGAAGGAGTGTTTTTTTTGGGCAAAAACAGTGTGAGTCGATGGCATAATAAAGATACGATCTGTTCTTCTTTGAGTATTCATTTTAACTTTCATTTCATCAAGGTTAATGGTACAGTGTTGTTTTATTATTAAATGTTTTATATATAGTTGGCGAACTGATAACACTGAGCAGTCATTGTATAGTTGAGTTGTGGCGTAACGTCTGGGTTTAAAAAACATCACTTTTAGAAGGAGGCGCTGAGCGCGCTCCAGCGGGAGCATATGCGTCTGAGCTGCGGCACCCCATGCTGTGATGCAGTAGCCAAGTATGGACTGGGCGAGAGCGTAGTAGACCATCATTAATACATCACGATCTGCCACATGCCTGAGCTTTTTAAAGATGCGGATCAATTTGCGAGTTCTGCCACAGAGGATTCGGATATGCTCAGACCAGTTAAGTTTTTCATCGATGATTACACCAAGATATTTTATTGAAGATTTCCGCTCTAATACAGGGCAACTACAGCTCAGTGTGTTACTGCACCCGTGCAACACCAGGTCTAGGTTACTTGATGGGAGCGAACGTGCAGTGATTGCAAAGGTGATGTATTTTGTCTTAGTTGTGTTTGCAGTCAGTAAGTTATCTTGGAGCCAAGCAGAAACTTTTCGCAAACCTTCGTTAGAGTGTTGCTGAACATCTGCCCAAGATGGCCCATGAAACAAGAGAACTGTGTCGTCAGCAAAGGTAATTACTTGGCCATTTGTGATGGTCATCTTACACAGTTCATTAATGTACACGAGGAACAGTGTGGGGCCCAGTATACTTCCCTGTGGCACTCCAAAATTAACAACAGCATAGTCACCCTCGTCATTACCAATCTTCACTTTCTGTTTTCTGTTTGAGAGGTAACTCTGAAACCACAGCAAGGGCAGACCACGGATTCCAATACTTTCCAGTTTTGCCAACAGTATGGGGATGGACACGGTATCAAACGCTTTGGCAAAGTCCAAGAAAACGCCTAAACACCTCTCCCCCCTGTCGAGTTTACTGGTAACAAAACTGGTGAGTTGAGTAACTGCATCTTCAGTTGACCGTTTCATCCTGAACCCAAATTGGTTGTTGGATAAGATATTTCTGGACTCCAGGAAGTTTTTCAGCCTTTTATTTACCAGTTTCTCCAATATTTTAGAAAGTGCCGGTAAAAGAGATATAGGCCTGTAGTTTGATACGTCATCTCCATCCCCGCCCTTGTGAATAGGACGGATAGCAGATACCTTTAAAGCATCAGGCACTACTCCAGTATCAATGCTGAGGGTACATATTTTAGTTATAGGCATCAGCAATGAGTCATGAGCAAGTTTAATCAGCCTATTTGATATCCTGTCCACTCCAGGAGCCGAGTCACTCTTAAGGGATTTTATCATTGAGCTAATTTCGAATTCATCAGGTGGTAGGAGCAAGAACGAGTCCAAGGCACATCCATCCGATTTAATTTTGTGGGCCAACTCAGTTTCTGTGCATTTTGTATTGGACAAGATGTTGTGTGCTAATGTAGATCCAATAGTCGAAAAGTATTCATTCGTTTTGTTTAGTGAATCGTTCACATCCATTCCCTTTTTTAATAATCCATCAGAGTTATTAGACTTATTATTGGTGTTGCATATTCTCTTAACTTGTTTCCAAACTCCTTTACTATCACCTCCTTGTTTCTTTAACTCGGCCTGGTCGTATAAGTTTTTAGATTTTCTTATGGCTGCTTTGCATATATTTCTATAATCTAGATAGGTTTTTCTGAGAGTGGCATCTTTGGGATTATTTCTTACTTTATTGTGCAGTTTATCTCGCTTAGCTATAGATTTCATTAGCCCAACTGTTACCCATGGGCATATATTTTGCCTTGATCGTGGTATAGGAGTTATTGTAGTATTGTGTGATATTAAATTGGATACGATGGTTATAAATTTATCAGTTATTTCATTTACGTTCTCAGAGTTGAGTACCTCGTCCCATTGTATTGTTTCCAACTCCTGACAGATGGCGTTATAATTAATTTTTGTTTTAGTTTTATTTTTATGGGCAATACATATAGTGCGGGATTCAGTGCAGAGGATGACAGGTGAATGGTCTGTAATCGAGGGTGGCAGAACTACTACTGTAGACTCATTCATGGACTTGATCATGCAGTGGTCAAGACAAGTATTGCTAGGATCCCGAGTTGGAAATTGGTGACCTGGGAGCAAACCATGCGTGGCCAGCATATTGAGATAGTAAGAGGCATCAATTTCATTATTGTTATTATGTTTTATGTCAAGGTTTACGTCTCCAAGAATGAATACGTTAGGAAACATTTTGTATTTATCAAGGATAAGGTCCAGTTCGTCACAGAATTCGGATAGTTTCCTATTAAATGGTGGTCTATATATAGCTATGAATGCATATTCCTTACCAAGTGTGATAGCCAGGCAATTAGTGTTTGGAATTTTCTCTTCAATGACTTTGTAATTTTGTAGGGAATGTTTAATAAAAATAACTATGCCATCATTTTGGTTAATGTAATTGCTAGAAGTAAAGATATCATATCCCGGAATTTGAGGAATATTATTTTGTTGTTGTGAAAGCCAGCATTCGGTAAGAATAATGATATCGAAGTCTGAGTTTATTTGATTCAAAAGTAACACAAAGTTGTCAAAATTTTTATTACAATAAATACTACGAATGTTTAAAGATAATGCTGTAACTGTCCTATTATTAAGCTTTATGTATGTCTTGCACTGCTCGGGTTCGGATAAGTAGAAGGATCGAGACACATTGACTTCGTCAATGCTCGGTCCTATATCCCTGAGATTGTTCATGATTTTTAATATGATTTATAAAGAACCTGGAACGAACTTGTTTCCAGGAGCATGTTATCTTGTAAGATTTGAACCCGGCAAGTGCTCTGTGTTGGAGTTGAACATACATAGAATTTTTTTTGGATTGGAATTGGATATTAAGAATACGGTGTGTAAAAGGTAGTATGTGTGGGTGATTTAAAGTGTGTGAATGATTTGTGTGAGCAGTACTGGATGATGGAGATGTTGAGTGTGTGTAACAATAGTAGTGCATGCTTACAAAATAGGTTATTAAAGACAAAATTACATAAAACAAACAAGTAATCAATTCATTTTTGCATAGTCATTTGGAATTGGGTGCTAAATTATTGATATCTTCCAATTGTTTCTCATTAGCGATTAATATGTATGGTGCATTGTCATCTTTTCTGAGAAACACTCTTCCGCTCGATGTCCAGCAGTATTTGTAGTCTTTGGATTTTGCATATTCACGTGAGAGATAAAATAATCTTTTTGCTTTGGCTGTCAAATGCTCTCCAACATATACCGCCTTAGAGGGCCCTTCAAGGCCAAGATGAGTTGAATTAAATTTGTCGTTTTTATTACTTGAGTTAAAAGCCTTTATTCCTTTTATTAAGTTTTTCTTGTCTATGGCAGAATTAAGATTGACGACGATTGGTTTGTTCGCCTCTGGTTTACCAGGAAGGCGCCGAATGTCTTTGATGTCTTTATTGCTTATTTCAACGTTGGCAGTTTTGGCTGTGTCTATTGCTATTTTCAACAGGTCATCAAGGTTTTCTTTAGGTTTCGTAGGTACATTCCGAATTTCTAATAGCGTAAGAGAGGCTTGTCTGTCTAGTTCTTCAATTTTACTCTCAATAAGACTTATTTGCTTGTCGTTTGCAGAACAATTCTCTTCAAGTGTGCTTACTTTAATTGATACATCATCTAGTTTAGTAGATAAATTATCCACGCACTTTTCAATTGAATCAGTAGATTTTTTAAGCAATATGTTTTGTGATTTGATCTCACTTATAATTGCGTGCATGTCCTCTATGACTTCCTTGTGTTTAGCGGAGTTGGTATTTAATGATTCTTGTAGTGATTGAATTTTATTGTTTTGTACTTCAAATAGATTTCTCATTTCCGACATGAACGCATTCATTCCCATTTCCATATTTAGGCTATCTTCATGTTTTCTCTTCATCCTATTCCTATAAGCAATGTTATGTTGGTCAAACGGGGTTGATGCAGTATCAAGCGTGTCGCTGTTAGCCATTTTTGATTCGTCTGATTTTTCGTTTAACTCCATATCACCTTGAGGTTGAGGCGTCGTTGGTGGTGAACGCTGCAGAGGCATTAGAAAAATCACAAAAGAAAGAAACGTCGAGCCTGGGATCGAACTCGAGTTAACGTCTTGAGCGGACGGTGCGTTCGCGGCTAGACCACTGCGACAGTTGACAAAGAAGTCGAATTTCTCAAATATATGATATCAAGACGTGACCAAGTTCGAAATCAGTTACTATTCTTGCGTATTACGTTTTGTACACTGACCCTCACTCTTTAAAAATAACTTTGCTCATTTTCTTCACTTTTAGCACTATTTCACGTAAGTTTTAGTTCACTTTTAATACATATTGATAGAAACTTAGGTTTGCACTTGTTTTTACGCGTTAAATATGCGTACTTCTTATGTTTTGATTTTTTAAAACGGAGCGTTAGGAAGTTACTTGTACACTCGGCGCGGGTAGCGGGGGGAATGACCCGCTATATAATATGTCCCAGAGCATGCCACCGCCTACATAGCAAAAAAAATTGGGGTAAGTACATTATATTTATTTTAAAATAGTAATATATTATGCATTCATGTGTTTCAATTATGCTTGACTGGAATGCTTAGTAAAATTATTTTTTCATGATAAGTATTTTGTATCATCAGAATTATCAATGTCACACTTTTTTTGTCATTTGAAAATGACCCATTTGCTGGTTGGCACGTAAACAAAGTTTATGTCACCTGTCAGTTGTCAGTGTCATTTATGTTTTTTTTTTTTCGAGACTAAGGCAAAGGACTTATATCAAAATTGAGCCTAATATGTGACGTCACTTCCGGTTTTAAAATAATAAACTTTAAAGTTAAAAATAACATGGAAAAAGAAATGTACATGAAAAATAAAAAAATACGGGTCCTCTAATTTAATTTTAATTAATAAATTTTCCGAATAGCTAATAAAAATGTAGGGTAAAAAAAATGAAATGTTGTCCAATCCTTGGGATGTCAGCCCTCTAGGAACGCGGTTACTATTTTTAAGCTAAGAGCTAGTTCTCATCCTGCTCCGACAGTGAACGAACGATCACGCATTTCGGATGCCAAACTGACTGTCCGAAAGGTCGAGACCGTACCACCACGTACTACAGAGGTAGTGGGTGCAGCAATGCACCTCTGCCTACCCCGCAAGGGAGTTCATTAGTACAAGGCGTGAGAGTGTATGTATGTGTGTAGATATGTAGATAAAGTCGCACTTAACCGCTTTTTTTGCAAAGCTTGTTAAATACCTTCATAGATTTAAAAAAATATGTACATTTTAGTTCTTCAATTTTTAAAAGTACTTATACTTTTGAACACCCTTTAGTGTACAGACTACCACATCTTAAAATATATATTATAAAAAATTACGGTTTTTGGTTTCAAATAATACAAATTGAGAACTTAATTTTCAACACCCTGTATATTGTGTAGCTTACCTAGCATACACAACCGTTAAAATAAAATAAAGTTAAATTATTACCCCTCAGAATATAAACAGGCTCGCGCTTTGGCATACTGTATTGACCGTATAGTTCTTATTCGGAGAATCTAATAAGTGTCATTATGTGTAATGTTTACCTTTATCTATGCATCTGTAACTCTATAGTAAAAAATGTAAACAAATCGAAAAGGCGAAATGTTTTCTAAGAATTTTCGGCTTTTCTCCATCTAAAATGTTTAGAAAATTAACTTTTCATAGCAAATGCATATGTATTATAATATTTGCAGTCATCATTTGTTGATTTAATCAGTTTTTGTGAAATATTTGATTAAAAATAAAATGGCGTGGGTATCGCTCCTAACAGGCCGCCACCAGGGCGACGACTGAAGAAATCTGAAATCTGTCACGGCGTCATCATTTTTAAACCGGAATTTATTAGTTTTTTGCAAAAAAAGTTGACTTCTGGTCCATTAAATCCAACTCTTTAAGGTAACTTTGTTAAGAATTTAATTACCTACACATACATATAAGATTCCATGAAAATGGGCCCTCTGATTTCGAGGGTTTTTTCATAATAAGTCGAAAAATGGCAAAAGACATGGTCTGTTTGCAATTTTTTTTAACATACTTATTATAATCCTGCACCAATTTCTAAGCAAATATCATGTTGAGTATACCCTCTGGTACAATATATATTTTTCTCAAAGTGATAGAAGCTACCGTTTTTCCAATCCAATCAAGTATATCAAACCGACTTTAGCATTTTAGGTTTCGTAATCCCCTTAAGACTTTATTTCTAATCAAATACGGTGCATTACCGAATGGCTCGCGCGCTGGCGGCGACATCAAAGAGATACTTTATATGGCGGGACAGGAGTGCGGAGATTGCTCGTATCCTTAATGTCATGGTGACGCTGCAGATACAGATATGATATAGAAAATATATCGCAGCACTAATCACTACTAACATTGAGAAACGATAAGCAGGTACACATACATAAATAATAATAATAAATACCTATGTGGGGACATCTCACACACGACCATCCGACCACAAGCTAGGCAGAACCTGTGTTATGGGTGTCGGACAGCTGATATATCTACACAAATACATAGATAGATAAATATTGAATATATAAACGACAACCAGACACAAGGCAAACACAAATTTAATGCTCATCACACAAATGTTTGCCCTGAGCGGGATTCAAACCCGCGGCCCCCAGCTTCGGAAGCAGCTTCACTACCGCCTTAGCTACGGTACTGACATGACAGCATGGTACGCCCTTAAGACCACCGCCGGCGGACCAACACCAACAGACAGGTCTGGTGGTATAATATAGTAGAGACCAAAAGTAGCCAGAGTGGCAGATTTAGTGGCATATAATTCTTTACTTCAATCTCACTGCTGCGACTTTAAAATTTAAGGATAGGAAAGGCTGCATAAACAGGGTGTTGCAAAAAGGGTATACTAAGCCGAAACCTACAAGTGCAGCATGATATGCCATGCTGCACATGTAGGTTTCGGCTTAGTATGCCCTTTTTGCAATAACCAGTAGAAAGTTTTAGCTCGCGCCCAGTACTTAGTTAGATTTATGAGAGACTTGTGTCACATTATAGTTCAATTTCATCACCATCAGAGATAGCCTCAGTATCTCATCCAGCCACTACCGATACTTGTCTAAAGTCGTCAGCTAGGCAGAGGGCCGGGGGACGCTAAGAGTCTCCACTCCAGAGGTCCAGAACTTTACCCTACCAGTGGTATACCTGTATAACCTGCAAATTGCCTCTTCAACTTTCAGATTATAAATAAGAGTAAAGTCAATTTTAAGTGAATATTCCGAGGTAACACACTATCGCATAGCATCGCTACCGCCCAAGTTGGAACAATAACTTAACAGCTCTAAGGTAATTTTCAATTACAAAATGAATCAGGAAATAAAAACATTGGCAACATTTCTCCGTCCGCGATCGATATGGCAACACTTTCTAGCTGTTAGAGTCTATTTCTAGCATGCCTAAGTGGTGTTGCCATACTTAGTTCTGAGTAGCTGATTCAGGCATTGTTTGCTGTTTTATATGAATAAGTTGCTGTGAGTATGAGCAGACCAAAGGTGTCTGTCGTTGATAAGTAAGTTGGTATGTTTGAAAATATATTTTAGTTTGTGTGCCTATACATATATTACCAGAAACGATCCATGCTGTCGGATGGGCATGTATAGCAATCGGTCCTGCGCCTAGCTCTCTCCAGTCGTGTCGGTCAATCCGTCCCATTGGGCTATGAGAGTGATGGAACAGAGAGTGCTCCTGTGTACTGCGCACACACTTGGGCACTATAATCTACTCCTGCGTAGATGGCTGATCTCAATTGAGATTGGCCGCCGTGGTCGAAATTCGGCTAGGAGGACATTATTATTACTGTTCAATGTACAAAGTGTACAGTGCCTGTATCAAATGTCGGGATAAAAAGTTTATCTCATTTCTTACAGGATATTTTTTTATTCTTTATTACAGAATGTTACAGATGTAACTTTTATCGGGACATCTTGAAACTGTTTCAACTGCCTTGAACTCATTTTGACAACAATAATCGAATTTAAAGTTAATAATTTTTTGTCGATTACCTACTTAGGTTATAATATATCGACACTCGAGAGTAATCGCTTCATTTCTGTACCAAATTAAATGTAGATATGCAAAATGGTTGCCCTTCTTGGGAGGTTGTACACAAATAACTAAGTACTCTGTGCTTCAAGGATTTATTATCACTTCCGATATTGCTGAAAGATTGACACTGAAATTATCGTTTACGTAAATGGAGTTAAATTTTTACTATAGATTGCAAATTTAGAAATTTGATTTATAATTAAGTAGTCTTTTATTTTTTTAAACTAGATTTTTAGGTGAGTTTCTATAGAAGATGACTTCGTATTTCTATAATAAAAACTCGTATGGATTTAAACACTCATATTATTATTTTGTTGTACCACGGAGTACCTACCACCACAAATATCACCACCTGTAGGTTGGCTGGTAGAAAATGCTTTTAGCATTAAGTCCACCTTTTGTACACTTATATTTCATATTTGTGCAATAAAGTATCAAATAAATAAATAAATAAATATCTAGCCAGGAATCGAACCTGGGCCATTGTTATCATTTTGTTCAGTCTAACCGCTGAGATATACGATATACCGTGTATTTGTCATACTAAGTGCCAATTTCTCCATAGTCGGTTATCCAACCGACCGGAATTGGTTTATAAACTATACGTCACTAGTACCTGGTTATGCTCTAACCGACTATGGAGAAATTGGCACTAATACTACCAAAGGTTTTCCGGTAAAGCCGGAAAATGTCTGAAAGTAGCGAATGTTTTCATGAATGTCTGATAATGGTAATTGGCGGCGACCGTGAATGTTCGTTTGTCCTCGCTGTATCGGTTTTCACGGTTCTTAGGGCATGCAATACCGCAATACCGGTATCCGTAATACCGGTATTCCGGACTAAATTCCCGCTTTTTTCAATACCGGTATTGAAAGTTAATACCGGTATTGAAGTAATACCGGAATCGGACTTTTTTAGGCTATAAATAAAGCGATTAAGATTTAGTTAGCCTTGTGTTCCTATATACTGTGAAAGCGCACTTGTTCCCAACTGTTTAATGCAGTTTTCGGCTGCTAGAAATCTACTGTTGACCATGCGTGCACCGACACCGGATGTAAAAAAATAATTTATTCTAAAATTTAAACTCTAAAACTTAATTCTCGTAAAAATCTACAACAAAATACAGAATATGATTGCATTTTATTGTTTTATTTTGACGTATACGACCTTTAAACACAGTATATGCCATTTATGACAAGGAAGTCTAATACCGGTTTTAATACCGGGATCCCGGTATTGAGTTGTAATACCGGAACTCAATACCGGTATTGAAAATTGTTCCGGTATTGCATGCCCTCGTTCTAATGCATTAATACGGTTATTTTGCCAAATTTAGTGCTTATGTTTGGTAAATAGTGTCATATGCATATTAGTTTTAGCTACTATTTGTTATCAAACAGTTATTTTCTTAGAAAGTTAACATTTTCTCAGTAACTATTAAATCTAAACCTTATCAAGTCTATTTCAAACAATGTCAATCGAATTCGTTTATTTAAAGATGTGCGCCACAAACAAAATACTCGGCTGCTTCTAGTGTAATTTACATACTTATAAAGTACCTATATAGCAGCTGTTATGTTTTCTCGATTACAGATTGATTTCCATATTAAAAGTTCCTCAGAATGTCAACTAAATGGAACCACACTCATAAAACTCCACCACCACTATGCAGGTATACAGGATGTCCCGCAAATAATGGACCAACGGAAAGGGGATTCACGGATTCAATCTGAACAACTTTAGTTAAATGACTTTTTTTTTCGACAAGACTGCTTTACGGTCTGCTCTAAGAAATAATTAAGTATTGACACCGTATAACCATAACCTTCGTCGCCCATTAAAAAAACCTACAACGCCATACACCATGCCATCTGCATATCGAGAACAGAACAGTAATTTGTCATAATTAAACTGAGGAGCCTCCAAGTACTCGTATTGTGTGTACTGGCGGCGTCGTAATATGGACATGTCTCTTTTGGTGCGGTTTTAATTTGACCAAGAACTTGGGCCTCTAACATTAAAATAATAGTATCTGACTGTAAAGATTTATTTTAACGAACTGAACTTTGAAAATTTACAGAATAGATATAGGTAGGTTGAAGGCTGACTAAGTAATCTCTCATCGCAAATTGTTGAATCGATGGAGTTGAAATTTCACTACCTTCATTTAAAACGATGTAAAATTTCAATTTTAAAATTATAATGATCTAAACTAAAACATCATTTAGTATCTTTAAAAAATTTACGGATATTTAATAACAAGTACATTTTTACGGTTTCGAGTAAAATCAATAATAATTTTAAGGTCCAATACATACAATCGGTGGTTTGTTACAATCTTCAACAGGGTTCAATCATCGGCCGGATGGGTCCACAGGCCGGACAAGTAGGTCAAAAACACAAGTGTCCTGCGCGTGCGATTTTCACGGCCATCTTTGAAGAATTACATATTTATACATACTCACTGTGACATACTTAGTTCAAGTTATGTATACCTACTGATTGCATAATGTAGATATTTACATACTCAAGAATCATAAGGTATGTAGTTATCTTAATTCGTTTAGGAAGTAGGTATGCAATTTACCCACGGGTTCCCAAGGAATATGCGGGATGAAATAAACGCAAAAGTAAACTAAAAACAATGCTTCTTTCGCATTCAGTTTATTTTGGTTTAGATCCTCATCTTTCATCATCCTGCCTTCCTCTTGCAGATTGTAAAAGAACTGAGCTTTTATGATCCATACGGTTCTACCTTTTTTGGCATAAGATTTATTTGCCTAATCTCGTATTGCATAGTAACGTTTGGTCAAAGTCTCGTTACGCCGAAAATCGTATGGCATAGATCTCTTAGTAAAAAGTTATTTCGCATAACATTGTTTAGCCTAATAATGGTATTGCCAAATCTTGAATAGCCTAATAATGCTATGGCATAGGTTTATACAAAGTAATAATATTCGTTTGGCTTTAACTTTGACGGAGCGTCTCCCTACATAGCGCAAACTGGTGCCTTGTATTGTTTCCGCTGTTTGGAAAACGTTCCGCTCCGCTTCGCTGCGCTCCGCTTTGGTTTTGATGAACATGTGCACCTAACACGCTCCTCCTCGCTTTGCTCGTTGTCGCACCTATTTTTAGGTTTCGATCTCATGGGGTTTGTAATAATTATATTGGTCTTTAACTTTCGATTTTTTGATCATACAATATCGTGATTTTCGGGATGTAGGAGAAAAATACCACAATTTGTACATTTACTACATACTTAATATATTATTTATTAAGATAACATTAGGAGAAACAAGATTACACATAGGTATATAGACGAACATAAATTTGAGCAAACGAAACTTAGGTGTTTAAAGATTGTGCCTAAAGAGTTTTAGACGAAACGAGCCTTATGCTACATAAGTCTTGGCAAAGTGATGGTTCGGCCAAAAAAGTTTATACCATACGAGTTATGCGAAATGAGTTTTGGTCAATAAAGATTATGTGAGATGAGCGGAACCCTGATCCATACACCCAACAGCAGGCAATTTTTGGTCAATGATTATCTACATATTTTTTAAGATGACATAATGAATGAACCGCAGTCTCGTCTATCTTGCTCTCAGTACAAATATTTGATCTGAGTGTAGTTTTGGGAGCCGGCGCTTGTGGATAAAACTTAGATAACACAAGGTCGTTGACCCGTTGAAGCGTAGCGAATCATTCTTTATTCATTAGAGGAACTTGTTATAAAATGATAAGCTTCATGGTAAGGATCAAGCAATTAATTGCAGTCATTGAAGCAAGGGCGTACCCAGGATATCAGCTAGGGGGGGGCAGCTCATACCTATTTCGAGATGATGGTCGGTCAGGTATATTGAAACAAAAAATCATGAAACGAATGTTGTACAATATTTAATTAAGTATAACGTAAACGCAGGTATTACCGCCATTCTTAAGCCATTTTTTGACTATGAAGATCGAAAACAACCAAAACCCTTGTTTTATTAAATATTATAATGTATTTTTGTATACGATATACAGTGTGTTGTTTTTCGGACCCGACAAACTTTAAGCATGAATTCTACGAGTAATTTCATCGAGAAAACACCCCCATATGTGGTAAAATCTCAATTTTCTAGAAATGGCGGCCATTTTAAAGTTTTAGGTACTTAGTTTTTCTTCTTCGTCATAAAAATCATATCTCGAGATTTAAACGCCTTACGGACATACATGAAAAAAAAATGATTTTATCCGCAAATAGTCATTTCTATCCAATAAAAATATCCTCAACTGCTAAAAAGGCACATAAAATAAGTTAATATCACCTAATCTAAATTTTTTACGAAAAATAAAAATAAGTTATTTTAGTATTAAGTCAAGAAAATTATCAATAATTTTATATAAAAACTATTTCGTAAGAAACCAATGTTCTTACGGGTCCGATCTTGCAACTCTGTCAAAAAACCTGGTAGGTAAACCCCGCTGAGCGGGAAACTACTGAAATATTTCTTCTACGCATACCAATTACTGTCTTATTAGATGCATATCACACAAACACAGGTAATTTGAATACGTTCTATGACTAAAACCAACTGGTTAGCTCAGTTAATTGATCTTTCTTTAAGGTGGCGGTGACATGTTCAATTTTTTTGGGTGGCGGTGATCGCTGCGTTTACCTTAGATAAAAATAATATTAAGTAACTCAAAATATCTGACCGAAAAGAAAATATATTTTGTTTTTCCAACACTTCATTTTGCGCAGCGTTTTTAATTCGCACTTGGCTGGAAAATTTTAGTTTTTTTATCTTCTAGGGGGGGGCAGCTGCCCCCCCCTGCCCCTACCTGGGTACGCCCATGCATTGAAGACATCTAAACTAGGTACATCCTTAGGTGCAGAGAAGCATGTTCAAGCATCTACCAATTTTATATTACTTATTTTAATGTCATCAGTATGTGGGCCAGTGATGAACCAATCAGGTGAGACGTATGTTTTACTAATCAACTTCCCAATTTCAAACCAACTGTAAGCTGAGAGAAGCGAAGTGAGTCCACCGCCCTATTTGATTTGCATGCATCTAAATTGTAGGACTATGGTAGCATCAACCAAATCAGCAATACAAAACCATAACAATGACCAATGAAATCTGAGACTATATTTCTGAATGCAATACTACTTCCTCTCACATCGATGGGAGGCACTAAAGATATTATCATGAGCCACGTGTGATATTCGGGCACGTCGGAAGGCGGTCAAATGGCCTCTATGGGAGGGCCAAATCTACATAAATGCTGGATTTAACTGTTGAGGCCAGTTTCAGAGAAACACATTTAATATGTTTTAGGAAGAGCGGACGGTGGAGTGGTTAGTCACGCTTGTTGTCGCGCTGACATTGCCAGGTTTGTTCAAGCCGGGACAGATAGGTTTCTAAAGAAAGTTATTTTTGGTGGCGGACCTATTACCTACTGTACCCTCAGACGATGTTCCATTTAATTTCCATGTTCCGTTAGCATTAGGTACAGGTTCAAAGGTTCTGATACATTACCAGTTACCGGCCAGTTAAAAACTCGCATATGTAGATAGAGCTACTAAAATAACTCTACATTATGTTTAAACACTACGGTTATACGATTGTGACAAACTTTAGCTTTCTTTATACATCAAACTTTTATAAAAGCAATTACCAATTTGTCACTAATCGATAGATATTATTATAATTAGGTATACATACCTAGAGTTATGAGACCATGGAAGTAGGTAGTTATTAACCGTCCACAATTTGTGGTAAAATTCAACTTGACACTGAAGTCATCCCAAAAGCAGAAGTGTCAAACCGTAGTAATTTATGCCAGGCAGCGTCCAGTAGGGCTCCGCACTGGGTCAGTGTGGCTGGAGAGATTTCTATGCGTGGGCGAAGTGTCTCATGGCATGCTCTCGGGTATTGGCTATATCGATGGCGTTTTGTTGTGTTTTGTAGCTACTAGTGTTTATGTTGCATTTGGGTTGATACTGTAGTTTGAGTTTCTTGACACGGTTTGGACTCTCTAGACTCAGCGAAATTGAACACACAAATGTTGGTTGTAAAACTTTTTTTATAATAAATACGAATTACATTAAGACATGGTTGATGGTTGGATGAGGAAGGCTGGTGACCAAGTGTTGGTGCGCTCGCTGGATAGGCCTAAATCCAAGAAAGTTTGTTAGTTCGTTCGTGGGGTTCGTTCTCAGGACAACCAACAATTTTACAAGTACTGCGGCTGCTAGAACACTGTACAATGCGTTGGTCCGCAGCAAACTAGAGTGTAATGCAGTGGTCTGGGCACCCCATGAAGCAAAGTATAATCTCATGCTAGAGAAAATCCAAAATAAATTTACTAGATTTCTCTACATGAAACTCCATGGGGTGGTAGTATTATAGTGGCGTATTATAGTATTATAGTGGCGTGTGTAGGCAGGATAAGCAATTAAAGTCCCAAGTGCACAATAATGAAAGTAAAGTTTATTGCACAAAGTACACACACAAAAGTCTTTTAGAAAGAAGCAAGAAGGAGTAGAAAGTATAGTAGAAGAAATAGCTTAGAAATGATAGCACATACAATAGATTTAAGAATAAGCGGAGTAGGTATTCTCGACGCAAGCAAATAATTAGCGAATAAAATAATCTACTAGCGGCGGAGTGCGAAAGCGGACTGCCGGCCGCGGGCCGGCTCAGGTAGCCGCGTGCGAGTATATGAACAATATCATGCGATCTCGCTCGCGCGTAGATCTGCGATAAGGATTCTACGTCACCGCATGCGCTACCGCTGGCCGGCGCACGACTCGACAGAATTATCTATATAAAATACGTTTAGTCTTGTCTGTCTGTTTGTCACTTATTTTAATGTTTACTATATTATAATAATTTTTACTTTTATACATTATATTATTATGATATTAAACAATTACTACTAACTGTAAATATTGTAACTAGTTATTTTTATATTTTATACAATGTAAGTTAACAAAATATTTTGAATTTAAGTTAATGCAAAAGATGTTAGGTACTTAGGTATTTAGGTATCTATTTTAATAAATTGAATAAGTAGGCCATAGGGCACTACATATCCTAAGTACCCGTTGATGTACCCCACTTTGTTTGTCCTGGGTATGGTGGGGTATAACCAGTTAAGAGTTAGGCGTGAACTATCTCTGGTATCGTACTTGTTTCGAGTGTGGCGAGGTAAGGCTGATAACATGGTATTACTCATGAGGTTCCAACTGCGGGTGCCCAATGACTCGCTCCGGAAGCGCGAGGGCCGACTGTTCCTCGTTGACAGCGGAAGGACTAATCTCCAACAGCAGGCGCCATTGACGCGAGCGATGGGGTTGCTCAATAGGATCCACGATCACGTAGACCTCTTCCACTGCTCGCTGAGTGAATTCACACGAACGGCATTATATGTAATTTGTTATTTATAATTTATAGTCTGTTATGTTTTTAATTGTTATTAGGATATGTTCTAAGTTGTAACTTAAATTGTTAATATTATTTATCTACACTACTGTGTTGGTTTAGCTGTAAGAGTAGCGTAGTTATGGTTTTAATAAATAAATGAAAGTTCCAAAAGTGGCATGTGTTTTTTCCATATGTTTGTGTAGATTCGAAAATAGTATCGAATCCTGTGCTCGCGGCTCTGAATTCTGAGATGTGAATTCGTCACCAAAGCTGACAAGGATCACAAGGATGCCATATTCATAGCATCCAACCTTCCGAATACACCAGTGAGT
Organism: Plutella xylostella; assembly: GCF_932276165.1. Classification (NCBI taxonomy): domain Eukaryota; kingdom Metazoa; phylum Arthropoda; class Insecta; order Lepidoptera; family Plutellidae; genus Plutella; species Plutella xylostella. Next base: position 9,484,195 of record NC_063987.1, on the reverse strand, counting down.
CACCCGAGATTTCTCCATGAAGAAGAAACCACACACAGGATTCGATACTATTTTCGAATCTACACAAACATATATTATGGAAAAAATGCCATGCACTTTTGGAACTAACAAATTTGCCTTACATTTTGACAGTGACATTTGTCTATACGCAACGTAAACGGAGGTTTCGAATCCTGTGCTCGCGGCTCAGTTGAAGTCAAGTTTGTATCGAGCTCACAGGAAGTTCTTAGACAAACAGTTATCAGACGCGCTTTGTTCTAAAGCCTCTAAGTAGTTTACTGCTCTAATGATGGGGCGTTGTGTATATTCGTGGAGGGTCAGCAATGCAAGTATACTTACCTATATTTTTTACATTATACTAAGAAATGCCTTCATTTTATCAAGATTAAGACATAATTTTGATCCTGTATATTCTTTGGTGTATTTTGGAATAGGCACCATGGTGCCTGCGATTCTATAGGTATATTATGTATAAAATTATTCAAATATAATATAATGATCCTTTATAGTCATACTTTACTTTAAATATTAGTACCATGTGATCACAAAACATACACAAGGGATGATCCGTCTGGACACTTTTCCATTTAAACAAAATTTACAAACTCTACAGTGTTGTCATTTTTATTAATCGAGATAGGAAATATAAGTACATTTATAGTAGGTAAATAAATAAAATTAATTTCAAAAAATATTTTTTTATTTCCTTTCAAATAACAACTATCAGACAGACATTTTCGTTAATCATTATTGCAGTCAGTACCAAGTCCACCACGGTGTATGTTACGACATATTGAAGTTGTCTCGGTGACTACTGATTGCTCGTCCAATTACACATTTAAAAGGTTTTAACTTAAACGCTTCGGTTTGTTTAATCTATGCTACCTAACCTTCGAGGCTCAAACACAACTCATGAAACAGCGTTTAAAAAAATGTTGTGATTGGATTTTTCGTTGGCGTATGTGTATCGTTTCTGAAGGAGCATACCTTGAAGGTGATAAAATAAATTTGGATCAATAACAAAAATTTGTGTTTTATTGATCCAGTCCCGATACTTTTTACACAGAGTAGTATATATTGCATTAAATTGAGACCAAAACCCTAGGAGTGAAGAGTAAGTTCTTTTGGTAGAAAAACTAATAAACTCATTAAGATATTTGTTTTCGTGCGGGATTATTATGGTCGTATTAGAACAATAAATCTTATTTATTTACGTAACGACCTACCACAGACTAAACTTTAATTTTACAATCAATTAATTTAAACACCGGTCGTAACTGCTGACAATCGTAAATTATAAAGATTGGCAACCAACATGAAACTACCTACTTTAATTAAGTCTACGTATCCGTTAACTTTTCTCAAAATCAGTGCTATTTTAGGAAGTATTCAATCAAAATACATAAACAAGTTATGTAACTAAATCTCTATAAACATCTATTCATCCCTTCAACATGATACCTACCTCATACATGCCTTCTTATATACCATATTAAGGACTTCTACATGCATTTGTTAGTTTACTCGTATTATGTATTACAAAACAGTCTCCTGATTTAATTTTTTGTCTTCACACCTACGTTTAGAAACTGCTAAAACAAATCTTATATTAACATACAATAAGTTTGCAACCTCTGCAGCCAGACAGTCCGTTCCAAATATTTCATGTATCTCTGAATTATTATTATAATAACCTTAAACAAACGGTAGCAAAAAAAACAATTTAAGGAATAAAACACCATTTGATCAACAGTGTGTTTACAAATATATTTTTTGTTTTAACCAGTAGCACCTCATCAATCTTACTGCATATAATAAAGTACCAATCCATTTGTTTACTATTTTTAGCTTCAAAAACTAAAAGCATCGATTTCCTTAGCGCATCCATCTTCAGCGTTGTGGCTGTCAAACTATCAATGTTACTTCAACTTAAAGACACGAGTCATTAAAAAGTGAATAAGATATTTTTAGAATGTGTTAGTGACTCATTCAGTGGGTGTAGTGCCCAATCAATCTTGAGATAAGGGTGGTTTGTTAAATCTTGTGATTAGTTATAGGTACATATAGAAAATATTATGAAGAATTATTCACCTACTAATTCAAAAAATTCAAATCCGCATAAAAAAATAAAAGACATGTACAACCATCACTGTTACTTAGGTAATACCCCAATCCACAGACTAACAACTTAATTTCGTAATCTACAAGTAGGTATTTAGACCCAAGTATACTCGAAAACCCCTTAGTGGAAATTCACGGCATGCCCTAAGAGAGGGCTTGAAAATACATAACTGATTGTGTAACACCATAACAGCTACTTGCACTTGACCGACTTTCATTCCGACAACAATGACGTTTGACAGCTTGCAGTTTGACAGTTGTGACGTAAACACATGGCGAAGGAGTCAAGGCTGCCGGTTGGCCGTGACTTTCGGTCTAATAACTTCGAAAAAAACACTGTTTAAAAATTTCGAAAGATTACGAATATCATGGTAAGTTCAATCAATATAAAATAAAAAAAACTAGCCAATACAAAATGACCCGTTAATCCTTAATTTTACATATGTAATATAATAACGGTTTTTAACGCATGTTTTACTACACAAAGGAACCATGATTGGCAAAAGTTGATATCAGGTTTGGACGTCCATCACCACGAGTCAAGGCCAGGCTGCGGCCGTGACTGGAACAAGTGACATAAGTCTGTTAACAAGGAAATTGCCATTGTCTCGGATACGAATCAAACAAATTGATAGCGATTTATTGGCTGTTGAGTTTTTTGTCGAGATGGGTATTGAATGCGGCTTTGCTCGTCGTCGCACCTATCTTTAGGTTTTGGTACTAGGGGTTTTGACATTATTATTATTATTGTCGCTATGTGGGGAGACGCTCCGCTCCGCTTCGCTGCGCTCCGCTTTGGTTTCGACGAACATGTGCACCTAACACGCTCCTCCTCGCTTTGCTCGTCGTCGCACCTATCTTTAGGTTTTGGTGCTAAGGGGTTTGACGGTGTTGGGTAATTAAACACAGATTATGTTATTGTATGTTAGTATGTTTTATGAACTTTATACTAAATGATAGTATATATTTTAAACGATATACGTAATGTATGTTATACGAATTGATATTAGTCCTCGTAAGTACTATATATTTTGATATTATATAAAATGTATGTTATACCAATTGAATCTTATACCTTATGAAAATATAGATTTTGTTGTTATACGCAACGTTCATTATATGTTGTGAACGTTATTAATGTTAAAATTATACATTTCGTTTTTATACGTCGCAATACGCACCCCTAAAGGTGAACCGTTCGAAGACAACAGACATGACCAACAGCACGAAACGTAGGGTTGAGGTAGATAGGCAGGAAATACAATATGTCAATGAGTAATTTATTTGGGCGAGATAGCGTCCTTCGTCGTGGGTGCTAAGACCGCCAAACTGAAGTGAGTAGTATGTCGTGTCATGCAGCCGGATAGGTAGGGTAAAAATGCTACCAAATGGGTAGCCGATAACGGCCGCCGGCACAGGGGCAGACCCAGAAGAAGACAGACGAACGGGATGACCTAGACGTGTTTAGTAGGAACTGGAATGAAGAGGCCATGAACAGGGATAGCTGGAAGACCCAGGAAGAGACCTTTGCCCAGCAAAGGGTCACAAATATCACAATTGAGTTGGGAAACTCCGTCACATATTCTACTCGGCCATCCCTGATCAGAGAAGAAGACTTCTATCATTAGAGCCTGAAGACAAAAGTCTTCTTAAGCCAGTGCATTTTGCTAGTGATGACGTATGGGGCAGATAGGTGGGCACTGACGGTAGTACTGGTCCACCGATTTAAAGTCGCTTAGCGAGCTATGCTTGGGGTTTCTCTGCTGGATCGTATCAGAAATGAGGGTATCCGACAGAGGACTAAGGTTACCGACATAAATGTCAAAATGTGCAAGCTGATGTGGCAGTGGGCTGGCTATATCTGCCGAAGAACCGATAACCGTTGGGGTCGACGAATTCTCGAGTCACAAATAAGGACAGCCGTAGGCTGGTAGCCAGTAGTGGCTGGATGAGGAAGCCCGAGGACCGAGTGTTGTGGAGCTCCTTGGGAGAGACCTATGTTTAGCATTGGATGATTATTGACTGATGCTTGGACACAATGGGGTCTTCAAAAAACATTTTATAAAATAATTGTATTTTGGGACCAAAAATGGGACCTAAACAAAAAATAATATAGCGCAATCAGCACCATCCTAAATAGGTTATTTAAAGATCCGTCTTTGAATTTTTCCATATATTCCCTAAAACAACGATGAAAAGTATAATACGCCATTAGATACGCAATAAAAGTCCGTAAAAAAATGACGTATCATATAATGCGATATAGTAGGATACATAGAACAATGACCTATCTGATTTTTCAGGAAACCTAGACTTATTACAGACTAATTATACAGGCTATATTACAAAAGACCATTCGTATAATAATGTGACCAAATTTCAAATGAATTGCTTCAGCCGTTTTCATTTTATCGAACAAAACGTTGTTTAAAAACTTTAACTGGCTCTCCTGTAAAGTTGCTGTTTTGCAGATCCGTCATTGTTCTACGACTGCGACGAAGTAGCTCGGCTCTGAAATAGTTCCAACAAATTATGACAGATGGCAGTTATTTTGCTTGTATGAAGAAGGTTTGAGTAAAATGTTCTGAAGGGCGTATCCTTCCTTTTGAAATCATTGATCGTAATGAAGAAATCCGAAGGAGAACTAAAGTTACCGACATAGCCAAAGGATTAGCACGCTGAAGTGGCAATGGGCTGACCACGTAGCCCGCAAAACCGACGACCGCTAGAGTACAAGGGTTCTGTAGAGCGATCCGGAAAAAACGCAGCACATTCTATTCGATAGTCTATTCGAAAGTGCTGTCATCCTGTCATCAACAAAATGGCGGTGTAGGTATAGATTTGCGAAAGTTTGACAGCTATCATTCCATAGGTCATTGTCAGAATAATATTATGTACTCTGTGGTCATTCTTTTCGAAACTCATTCGAAAGGTAAAAAGTGTTCGAAAGTGCTGTCAAGTTGACAATAGTCGCACTCGGATTCGATTCTATTCGTTAGCTCGAATTTTCGTGATACGGGTACTGGAGTGGAGACCCTGTGTCGGCAAACGGCGTGTCGGTCGCCCCCCAACCCGTTGGTCTGATGATCTGCGGAAGGTAGCGGGAAGCCGCTGGATGCAGATGGCTGGTGACCGTTTGGGGTGGCGATCGTTAGGAGAGGCCTATGTCCAACAGTGGACTATAGAAGGCTGAGAGAGAGAGAGATATTGAGATGCATGTGGCTAATATTTTATAGTGAAAAAAATAACAGTTTTTCATGGTCACACAATTTTCGAGCACATAAGTTTATAAATAATACAGAAAACGCTTGAATAAGCTTCGCTGTAAAGCTCATTGGAAGCTTTGACAAAGCTCGTTTACATTATCGAGTAAAGTTCAAACATAGGGTCATCGGGCACTGTTGCGTGTCATTGCATCGCAGTAGCATGATGCACGTCACTCACTCGGCATAGAACAATAATACGTTTTTAAATTAGGATTACCTACATCTATCTAGGGTTGCCAACCGCTCCTTTATTTAAAAATCGAGTTTGCACTTCCGAGAAGGGTAATATCTAGCAGATAATATAAATAATTAACTACATACTTACATTTCCTTTAGTTTTCTTTATTAGGCCACTCACGAGGAATTGGGTAAGTTTCATAGTTTTATGAACCTGTACAAACGTGGAGATGGTTTTTAACTGCCACTACGGCGCTTTCGTTTGCTTTTTATATCAACAAATATAACAATTAAGTATTGTTATATTTTAAACTCACGAGTTCCCAACCCTAGCGAGGCTGCTAGTGATGTCCCCAGCGCGCTTGATCGCTCCCGAGGGGCGATGACACTGACATCGTGACATGCAACGTGAAATGTGATACAATATTTACATCGCTACCTTTTGAACATAAGTACAACAAAGTCGTATGAAGCGTGACGGGTTTGAATCTACTGTGCTGTGAGTTGTGGTTGTGACTCTAATATGAGTAACGAATTTATCAGAATAAGGAAATTAGACACATAACAAATTTTAATGATTCTTAAACTTAGGTAGGTATCAGGAACAAAAGTCCTAGCACGGGGTGCAAGACGCGCACGCCAAGACGTGACAAAAGTTTTGCATTTCGCTCATTAACATCGCGTAGCCTCGAGAGCAAGACTTAGTACATCTTGACGTGCCCGTCTCACATTCCATGCTAGGCTTTCAGGTGATATATCACTCGAGGAGGCTCCTTTCATGCACCCCGATAAAGTTATATACAATTCTTACAGGTTTTTACCTAGTTTGAGAAGATGGGGACACATTATTGATACACTATTGCTTACAGCCTAATGGCCTAATCTATGTTTGTTAACTTTGATTTTTGCACTTAAGTTTGGCTATGAAATAAATTATTTATTACTAGATGTTCCCGCGAGCTTCGCTTCGCCTTAAAAAGTTTTCCCGTGGGAATTCCGGGATAAAAAGTAGCCTATGTTCTTTCTCAGGCTCTAGACCATATGTTTACCAAATTTCATTCAAATCCGTTCAGTAGTTTTGGCGTGAACGAGTAACAGACAGACAGACACAGTTACTTTCGCATTTATAATATTAATAATAGTCAGGATTAGGATTCTATTCAATAAATTCCCACAGAGGAATCACGGATGACGCCGCTGCACCACAGGTGGTCTCTGCCTGATTGTGCGTAAACTGCCAATAACAAAGTAATGACATCATACTGTACCTTCATTGTTACGAGACAAACAAGCCATGAATTTACAAGTAACTTCGATGCGAGTACTGAACATTATTATTATAGTGTGTAATAAAATTGACGAGTGCTATTTTTGGCAGTAAAATTTATACACTCACGAAATGAAAAGGTTCCACTGAGAAAAACACCAAAAAACACTAAACTGAAAAGGCTAGCTTAATGACGCCTTCTGCAACATTGAAGTTCATTTAACAGAGCATCAGGATCTTAGCAACTAAAAACAGTAATAATTATATTTAACATATTCAAATTTTTAAAAATAATAATTTAAAGAAATAAAAAACCGACTTCAAAAAACCACTAAAATGTAAGTAATAATTTAAGGTTTACACAAATTATATGTGACAGTACAAATATACCTAAGCAGGAACTGTTCTTTTTTGATGTTGGTGCAGTGACAAAGTAATCTGAAGAAATATGGCACCAACTTCAAAAAAGAACAGTTCCTGCTTAGGTATATTTGTACTGTCACATATAATTTGTGTAAACCTTAAATTATTACTTACATTTTAGTGGTTTTTTGAAGTCGGTTTTTTATTTCTTTAAATTATTATTTTTAAAAATTTGAATATGTTAAATATAATTATTACTGTTTTTAGTTGCTAAGATCCTGATGCTCTGTTAAATGAACTTCAATGTTGCAGAAGGCGTCATTAATTATTACTTACATTTTAGTGGTTTTTTGAAGTCGGTTTTTTATTTTTTTAAATTATTATTTTATTTTATAGTTTTTAGTTTATTTGCAATAATTTTTAATCAAAAGTAAGATGCAAATGATACCAAAAAGTCCTACTAATCAATACGAATCATTCAAGCCTAAACACGAGGTAGTTGCTATATACCGTTGAGGAGTTCCCCTGACTGCCTTCCGTTTCCATCATCAGATCAGCTCAAGGTCACCATCATATTTTATTGTTATAAGAACTATATTTACGTTCTTAATTTCATTAGAATCGGTTAATATGTGTCCAAAATGGAAATTCATACCCTGTTTTTACCCCTTTACCCACCCTTAGGGGTGAGATAAAATTCTGAAAAAAAAATGGGACCACCCGGAAGCTCAACCCAATACAACAAAAAAAGAATTTTCAAAATCGGTTCATAAACGGCGGAGTTATCGGTGAACATACATAAAAAAAAATAAAAAAAAAAAAAAAAATATCCCGACGAATTGAGAACCTCCTCCTTTTTTTGAAGTCGGTTAATTAAACATTTTTAAAAATAGGGTCCTATGGTGTCAGCATTTTGTGAGCGGAACTTTTTCATTGCCTGTGAGTGCATTTGTCACAGCAAATAATAATTAGTGTCAAATTCAATACTGTTTTTGATCAGAATTAGTCCATTGGTCTGGACCCCTGAGGATTACTGATAAAATTCTACCCTATCCACAATTTACTTAAAGTAAGTACCGATAGCAAATTGATTAGTAAACATCTGTAGTATGTAGTTTTACATTTATTCCGTTTTTACATAACATTAAGATAACAATAAAATGTGGTTTGAATTTAAATCAGGATGTAATCGCATTTTATGTTAAAACCGCAAAGTCACTAAATAACCTTGACCCAAAGAAATCTTATGTAAGGTAAATTATTTTTTGTTACTATTGTAATCTTCTTCGTTCACCAATATAACATTATGTTGTGTAGAGCTGAAGTATTGTTTGAAAATATCTTAGGTCTGAGAAGAAGAAATAGTAGGGCGATTATTAAATTATGACAAATAATGCAATTTTCTTATTTTCAAGTAACTCACGAAAGTTGCTAGGTATATCGGAATATTTGGTTGGTAAGTATGGCCCTCTTGACATTTAACAAAGTGTAAATATTACTTATTTTAAACGCCTACATAACACCGTGAGAATTCGGCACTTATACATACAGTCTTTAGAAAATTGATCTGAATCCTTATGATTTTATGATTTTTGCGAACCCCTGTAGAGGGTTCTGATGGATTTACTGTATCTAGCTACCTATTTGCAATACAGGATTTTAGATTATACGAAGTTCGAGGTATACTTAACGAATAATGACTAGAAGGAATCTTAATCATATTTGCTAACAACATTGGATTCTCTTAAATATAATAACCCTGCCGACTTGCATAAGTTAACAGATCTGCCTCTGTTCACGATGTCCGATCTTATGTAAACAATCACGACAGTCCTTGAAACACTGCTCGATCCACACTTCTCTATACTTAATCAAAATATGAATACCAAAAAAGCCTCGGCTTTTCTCCCACACACTACCACTCTTATTCCATGTTAATAAAGCACAATATAGCATGTAAATTAGGTGGGTACAGTTGGGTGGAAAATGTTGCAATTTTTCGTTAGGAATTCTGTCAATAGTGGGATTAGTGGGTAAACATTGCATCGTCAAGACATGTTATTTTCACTAGCTACTCGCAACTTATTTACATATTTATCTATGTATGGCCGTGTTGTGTAACCTCTTGTACCCAGATACATAACAAAAGTATAAGTTTCAGTTATGTAGGTTCAAACTTTGTTTTACAGTATTGACTGAAACTTGAGTTAGGCACAGATTGTGATGTGTGTGTGACTGGGTGAAAAGATATAACGTATGCGAGTATACGAAAAGGACTTACCTAGCTAATATATCGAACCATAAAAATATTAATCAAAGTTTTAGTAGGTAGGAAGTTTATAATAGATATTTGACATATTTTTAAACATTGTATATTTGACATATTGTTGAGGCTGGGGAGAGGCCTGTGTCCAGATTGTCCAGTCTAGCTGCAGATTCCAATAAAGACTCATCCACCTAAACAATTTGACAACATCTCGTCAAACCGAGTATTCCAGACAATTTATAGAACAAACCATTATACCCATATTTGTAGTGGGCAAACTCGCATTTCACTTGTTTAGCGTCGTCGGTTAAGGTCATGTGGGGAAAGAGGTCATGATTGTGTACTTCACAAATACTGTCTGTTTGTTTGTTGTTAGTTTTCGCTTTCCATGGCCTTTTAAGGGGCACTTGAGGGTGCTAGGGTTTATCACGGACATAATATCTAAATTATTATGTATATATTTTAATGATGCAAAATATACCTAATGACATTTGTAAAGGTAACTTACCCGGATCATCCAAAAGTTTCATCTGTAACAAAAATAAAGAACGATGACTTTAATGTTTCTAAATATTTTCGTTAAAAAGAGCTTTATGTTTTAAATCGGCTCGTTTGTATGATAATAATCCATTTTAGAGCAGAGTACTAGCTGTCTCCTTAACTCCTATCCTACCCACAGCTCTGTATTGACAGTGGTCACATCAATGATATCTTAAGGCTGTCACTAAAGCTGGAAGAAAATCAGAATCTGTCAAATCTAGTGAGGGGGGGTTGAGGTATGCGGGGCGTTCTACGGACAATGACATGAAATTTTAACATAGTACTCGAAAACATAAAAGTGAAGACATGCCACTTTGTTAAAAATATACTAAGTAAGTAATATTGTTTTGTGATACGAAAATATTTATTTTTATTTGAAAGTATTTTTAATATTTAATAATTAATTATATATAAAGTCGTACCCGTGCCGATATTTATACAGGTTGTTGCAAAAAGGGTTTAATACTATGCCGAAACCTACGTGTGCAGCATGTTATTGATGTTATTTCTAAGCCAGGAAATGAAATCAGAATGTAAAAAAATCGCGAAAATATTATCAGAGTTTAATAGTTCAGGGTGTTGTATTAAACTCTGCCCCCGTGTAGTAAAAAAAGTATAGTTAGCCGAAAGGGCGTTACTCAGGCGTCACTCTGAAAAACTTTTATCCTACGTAATTTTTTATATTCATGAAAAAAACGCTTCTTCATATAATTTTTTTTTGGTCACGTGACCTTTTAGTTAGACGACCTGTTTTTTTTGGTGTTTCAAAAGCAGAACAGTAGTTTGCAGAACTCTGCATATACAGGGTGTCACAAAAGGTTACGTAGCTGGCAAAGGGATATGGGGAGGTCACCAGAAAAATAATAACATGTAAGTACCCCCGCAAGGGAGTACATTAGTACAAGGCGAGAGTGTGTATTTTTTTTTTTAAGTACTTATGTGTATTTGGGATATGATAGAAATAATATTTTTGTTTCTTAAAAACCAAAAAATTTACACCTTGCTGCGCTCTTTTGCTCACTGTAAGTACACCTACAAATATTGCTGTATTAAAAAAAACGGTTTTGTTATAACGATTATAAAAAAAGGTTATTTTCATGTCAAGGAGTCATTTACCTAATTACGATTTCACTCAACAGCAGGTGAACTGAAAAAATACGTTCTAGTTCTATCATCACTTTAGATCGCAAACATTGTAACTCCACTTTTCTCGGCGAAAAGTACTCTTTGGTGTCAATAGAAACGTTTTTTGAATTCACATGTTTTCCTCTTTATTCGAAAAAAAAAAACTGTATTCCGCATTTTACCATTTGTTTTCCTCTAAACCCCAAACCGTGATTTTTAAACAAGAAAACTTAGTAATTATACCCTTTATTCTCATATACAACGTGCGATGTAGGCGAACGTGAACGAAAACTATTCAATAAGTCTTTGTTTTTATTACTACTTTAGTAAATTACAATAACATACTCAACAATGTTAATTTTTTTTTGCAATGTTATGTTGTTAAATTAAGATCTAATATTTTATTAACATGAAGTTACTTTCAACTTTTTTTTGCATCTATGCGTCGAATCACAGCATGACGGCTGCTGCAGCTTCCTGCTGTCCTGTCCTCCAACCAATCCCACCAGTACTGCAGGTTGCGTCGAATACGAGCCATTCTCTTCGACTTGACAAGACAGGTGCTCCCGGAAGGATCATAGATCGCACGGAACCCGTACCGTATAGAGGCAACGGACTCCTTTGCAACAGCCCCCCAGATTCGGAAGTAGCCCATGCACTGCATGGCGAGCACAGCTGCAGCAATTTTTTCGTAATGAATCATTGGGATGTCATCCCCGAAGGAGGCTCTCAGCCTACCTCACGACCTGTGTGACATTAGAAAAATGCACTGTGCTAACGCCGTTTGCGAGCTTGATTTGCAGGACCGCGTTGTATGCCAAGTTCCACAGCAGAGGGGTCCAAGACCTACCGCTGTGGAACTCCGCAACTGAACTTCTTCAGTGAAAACCAAACCCTCTCTTTTCGCATCCTTAATGTACTTGTTAGACACGTATGACCTCTGTCAATTTTCTGCAGATAAGAAGACAAGTGATGGTATACAAGAGCCGCCCTAAAGGTTCGCCCTCTAGGGGATAGAGTTGAACGCGGTTACTATTTTTAAGCAAACAGCCAGCGCAACAACTCGCCCGTGGTTCTTATCCTGCTCCGACAGTGAACGAACGCAAAGTATTGTACCCACTATTCGAATCCGCATTTCGGATGCCAAACTGACTGTCCGAAAGGTCGAAACCGTACCACCACAGAGGTATGACTCGTTCGAAGAGCTTATCAGGCTCTTACAGCAATCAGATGTGTCGGTACACTGAAAGATAATCTACAGGCCTGCTTTATTTATTTAGGAGCACTAATGGCCTCCTTTCAGTCATTGAGTCACTGGCACTCAGGCTGCGGTTGAACAGGAAGATAGACTGTCTACACAAATCATTTTTAGGCTAGTTAAAAAAAACTTTAGGTGGGTAGTATGCCAACTAGAACTACAAATAAAACAGTATTTTTGTCTCCTCTAAAATTTGGTCACGAGGAGTTACGATGATTACGATCTAAGGTGACGCTGACGATATTTTATACAAGGTATTGAAAAAAGGGTATAAAGCTTAGCCAAAAGTGGATTTAGGTGCCATTCTGATCCACTTTTCTTCTACAATTTTGAAAATTCACGTAACAAAACCTTTTACATAGAAACTTATTCGATCACGTGACTTTTTACTATATAGAGACCGAATTTATTTTTCGAGAATTTCCAAAACTTGGAGAACAAAAGTTGTTCAGAATAACCCCTGAGTCAAACCCTTTCGGCACAGTATACCCTTTTTGCAACATCCTGTATAGGTAATATCAGGTTTATAAAAGACCTGGGCCTGTAGAGTGAGACTCGGCATGGGGAGTCATAATTTATAGATCTTTTAGGTTGCAGACGACCGAATGGCGTAGTGGTTAGTGACCCTGAATACTGAGCCGATGGTCCCGGGTTCGATTCCCGGCTGGGGCAGATATTTGTTTAAACACAAATATTTGTTCTCAGGTCTTGGATGTGCCCGTAAAATGGCAATAGGCCCGCCCCCTATTACATTGGGACTAACATAACACTCTGGCGAAAAGTGGGTGCAGCAATGCACCTCTGCCTACCCCGCAAGGGAGTACATATGTACAAGGCGTGAGTGCGTGTGTGTGTGTGTGTGTTTTAGGTTGCAGTGGCGAATGGGCACTGGTAGCCCTGCCCTTTTCTATAACTATAACTATAGGTAATTTTATGGCAATTTAAAAATGGTATAACATTTATCTATTTGAAAAAATCATAAAAAATATACATTACCTATCACCCTAATTTAAAAAAAAAATTCAGCCCTTACTTTAAACTTATAACACCCCTCTATTTCCTTCAGGGGTTAAAAAACCTGTGTATTTAATATTTTCTTATGAGTTTTTTTTAAAAAACTAGGCTCTTACATAGTTGTACATAATATTATGCGGTATTTTATTCCACTTGTAACGCATAAAATTCATAGCTAAAGTAAACATTTCATTTTTTTCATGGCGAGATACAGTCGCACTTAACCGCTTTTTTGCAAAGCTTGTTAAATAGATTTAAAAAATTATGTAAATTTTAGATCTTCAATTTTTAAAAATACTTACTTATTTTTAACAACCTGTAGTGTACAGACTACCACATCTTAAAATATATATATTTTTAATTAACTACGGTTTTTGTTTTCAAATAAAACAAATTATGAACTTACTTTTCAACACCCTGTATATTGTGTAGCTTACCTACCATACACAACCGTTAAAATAAAATAAATTACCCCTCAGAATATAAACAGGCTCGCGCTTTGGCATACTGCATTGACCGTATAGTTCTTATTCGGAGAATCTAATAAGTGTCATTATGTGCAATGTTTACCTTTATCTATGCATCTGTAACTCTATAGTAAAAAATGTAAACAAATCGAAAAGGCGAAATGTTTTCTAAGAATTTTCGGCTTTTCTGCATCTAAAATGATTAGAAAATTAACTTTCCATAGCAAATGCATATGTATTATAATACTTGTAGTCATAATTTGTTGATTTAATCAGTTTTTGTGAAATATTTGATAAAAAATAAAATGGCGTGGGTATCGCTCCTAACAGGCCGCCACCAGGGCGACGACTGAAGAAATCTGAAATCTGTCACGGTGTCATCATTTTTAAACCGGAATTTATTAGTTTTTTGCAAAAAAAGTTGACTTCTGGTCCATTAAATCCAACTCTTTAAGGTAACTTTGTTAAGAATTTAATTACCTACACATACATATAAGATTCCACGAAAATGGGCCCTCTGATTTCGAGGGTTTTTTCATAATAAGTCAAAAAATGGCAAAAGACATGGTGTGTTTGCAATTTTTTTTAACATACTTATTATAATCCTGCACCAATTTATAAGCAACTAACATGTTCAGTATACCCTCTGCTACAAAATATATTTTTATCAATGTGATAGAAGCCACCGTTTTTCCAATCTAATCAAGTATATCAAGCCGACTTTAGCATTTTAGCTTTAGGGATCCCCTTAAATTATAGAAATAATCCTATGAGTGATAAAAACAGTTTATATGAATAAAATTTGCACAAGTAGGTGGTCACATATAAAACTGCCTACATATATAAAAAGTTTTAATCCTTAACGGCCCCAAGGATAACGTATTCTAGCATCACATGAATTTTTATTTTATATATCAATTGCAGAGTTATTTATTATATCTTGACGCCCTTTTACGGCGCATATCTTTTCATATAAGGATGGAATAAAACGAATATAGTTGTTATAACATATTTTTAATCCTTTCCGACAGGTCTGGTATGTGATCGGCGCCTACATGTTTGAATATGTATAACTAGGTAAGTACATAATATAATAAAAAAAATCACTTATTAGTACCTATACTTAGGTTAGGGCCCGTTTCACAATGTCTGGATAATAGCTGTAGGATAAAAAATCATGCTGACACTCTCTGTAATTAAGTTTTAGACAGTGACAGCATGTATTTTATCCCACAGGTAGACATTTAAAAAACCGGCCAAGTGCGAGTCGGGCTCGCGCACAAAGGGTTCCGTAGCAGCAAATATAATATTACAGTTAAATCAACCTATCTCAAAAACTATAAGAGATACTTTGATCAAACCAAAAATCGTTGAAAGAGTTAATTAGCATGCATCACCTCTATTTTTTTTTAGAATTTTATACCCCGTAGTTATAAAAATAGAGGGGGGGGGACATACTTTTTACGACTTTGAGAGCTGATATCTCAAAAACCGTTCACTTTAAGAAAAATGTTTTTTAGAAAACTTTATATCATTTTAAAAGACCTTTCCATTGATACCCCACACGGGTATGTACATCGAAAAAAAAAATTTCATCCCTCAGTTACATGTATGGGGGGCCCCACCCCCAATTCTTTTTTTTACTATTTAGTGTCATATTTTTGTAGCGGTTCATACAACACATATTCCCATCAAATTTCATCACTGTAGTACTTATAGTTTCCGAGTAAATCGGCTGTGACAGACGGACAGACGGACAGACGGACAGACGGACATGACGAAACTATAAGGGTTCCGTTTTTGCCATTTTGGCTACGGAACCCTAAAAACAGGCTATTTATCTAGAATTTTTGCGGGAAACCCTTTAAAGGCGCTCAGGGGAAACTAAGGGCTTTCAATTGAACTTTATGGAGATGCCATCAATATTTCAGCTAATTCATCTAGTACATTCTATGAATCTAGTAAGTATCTATAGTCTACAGAGGTAAAAAGAACAATAATATTTTCATTTCAACTCCTTCAAAACAATTCCTTCTGTTCCGATTGCGGCACGACACACGACGCCATTCATCACTTCTACATATTCATGCCGTTTGTCGAAGGGTTGCTTGCTATTAATGCTTTGTCACTTATGCGCATATTGCACAAAACGGAATCCTTACCAGCCACTCTTGGCTGACCTCCACAATAGCTTTTAAACCCTCTAGCACTTTACTTTGCACAGCTCTTCATGCGCTGGCTGTTTACGTGTGGAGCTCTAGAATGCAGTCGTGAGGATTCTCTGAATGGTGGTTACGGTGTAACTAATCGTTGGAGCTTCCTGCTTTGATGAGCATCAGGGGGGTCACTCTCTCGAAGTATCGAACCACGACTCTTATCTCGTACGTGTGCCGATTGCACGACAGCTCTAGTTCGTTAGTTTTTCGTCAGTATAGAGTAACCCTCCTTGTTGCCTTGTTTGAGGGTATTCGTGACGTGACGTGCGACCGACACATTCCTGGGATGCAGGTGGCATGGCCGAGGCATCACGGAATAATAAATGCATGTTGATTTTGACACGTACGGTAAGTAAAGTCAGCTAAAGATTTGAGTACCTATACCCTCAGAATCAGAAGAGCTATGGATTCTATGTATCGTTTACCTATTCTTCCATCTTGTAGACGTAGGAATAATCTTTTACCTATTTCGGACTGTACCGACCTGTCATATTACTGGACAGGCTACCAATTGCAAAATTATGGCAGAAATACGATTACTATTGCGAATTTTACTACACGGTAATCCAGTAAGCACAGGTAATCTAATCTGGAATTCCTACGCAATATTAAATAGATTGATATTTAATCCAGAAATGTGATTAAATCGTGCAACCTAATAGATTTGTTGTAATAAAATTTAACCATTAAGATATATGATAGTTTTGTTATAAATTGTGTTTCAATCGTTAAACCGGTTAGGGTAGAGGTGTGACATGAGATGCTGTCAGAATAACTGACAATTCTATAAGTTGTTAGTTTCTATGAAGTATTTGCTAAGAACTCGAAAACGAACAGACCTAGGATTAGCTTTGCCTTTAGATTTAGTTAATGCGTTTATACTCATTGAAGAGATGATTTATTATTAATTTTATGAAATGGAAAATTAAGTACCTACTTACTTGTAATTTAAGGGCAAATCTAGATTGACTAAATATTAGATAATATTCCTGTTATTTTATTGCATTTGTACCTACTTACATTATTAGTTATTAAGCAATTTTTACTTTACAGTTTTGCACTAAGTTAAAAAAAACCTCTTTTACTCGCTTAGTCGCCGTGTTCCAGCGCCGTATATCCAAGAATATTTGAACTACGCCTAATAATGTTATATCCACGTAGTGACCATAGAGCTGCGTATTATAGTTTTCTTTTTACTAGTTACTGTTACTCTTCCCCCAGCGTCCCGCTTACCCCACCTGACCTTATACTTTTTATTTTAGGCACGCGGCTTAATTTAAACTGATATACTTAACTGCACAATCATCACTCACATCGACACTGGCCAAGTCATATCAACTGCTTATTTGTCTCACACCAGTCTCATACAAATACAAGACACACGACATATTTGAATCCAGAAATGGCGAAGCGAAGTCGTGTCCAAGGCAAACTGATTTACAGAAACATGTTGTACTAACAGATCATAAATACGCGCAAGGTGAGGCAAGGCCGTCTGTTATCTGTCAATGCTGCGATATCAGAACGTATCGGTGTCGGTATCAGATGATTAATCTGATATGATATCGATATTCACGCGTAGTAAGCCTCAATAATGGAGTGGTGATGGTGAGTGTCTTTGATAAAGATCGGAAGAAGCTCAAGACAGAACAGAATATTGAATAACCTAACCAACGTTAAAAACCCCAGATAGTTATCACTAAAAGTAGCATAACTTTTGACCGGCTTCGCTGATTTTGTTAAAATATGGCTAAGAACACTCAGAGGAACATTACCTATGCCTCATAGGCATTTTTTGTATCGAAAAATAGGTTCAGCCGTTTGGGAGCCACCGGTTTTTTAATATTAATTACACTGCAAATTAAACTACACCTAGTTTCATACCCGGAAGCACTAATCCTGCATATTTATATACAAACATATATATAGGGTGTCCAATTGACTGGGGATATGTGACCCACATGGCTGAGTGTGGTCCGGAATTAGCCCGCTCTCCTCTTTGAGGAGTTCATCAGCCTGAGTCAAGTAGATCAGCTGAGAGTAGGAGGTAGAAGAGAAGGCTATTTTTTAAGATGATTATGTTGATCAACTGCTAAAAAATTGGGTTTTGCAAACGTGCAAAATTTATCTAGACGCGATTTTGAAAATCTCATCGTGGGTCGCTGGGTTGAATCAAAGCCTTGTGATCCTAGTCCTAAATTAGAGCTAGAAAACAATCAAATACAAGTTTAATTGATGAATTCAGAGCTATTAAATTAAAGTTAAAGACGACCGAATGGCGTAGTGGTTAGTGACCCTGACTACTGAGCCGATGGTCCCGGGTTCGATTCCCGGCTGGGGCAGATATTTGTTTAAACACAGATATTTGTTCTCGGGTCTGGGATGTGCCCGTAAAATGGCAATAGGCCCGCCCCCTATTACATTGGGACTAACATAATACTCTGGCGAAAAGTGGGTGCAGCAATACACCTCTGCCTACCCCGCAAGGGAGTACAGTAGTACAAGGCGTGAGTGCGTGTGTGTGTGTTTTTTTTTTTTAATTAAAGTTTCTTTTGGTTGTGGAAAATTTGCTTTATTGTATAGTGAGCCGTAACTTCACAATCAGCTACAATAACATTCCATGGAAACAAGCAATGCAAGGGTTTGTCAGTTCAAGTCACAAAAAATATAGCTCCTGAAGCCAACCGTAAATCTACACAACTAAAAATAAGCCTTCTCCATGTATCGCGCTCCACGTTCCCTACAGATTATGATAGCGAGTCCATGCAGCGGCGGCGGTGGATGGATTCGTCATACATTACAATTAGAGCGGCGTCCGGCTCCGATACTAATGCTATTATGATACATGATGCACTAGAGAGCAATCAAACAGTTCCACCTGCCATTGCTGTTCCATATGTAACTGCAAATTTTTCTTTGCTTGTGATTTCGTGAGTGTATTTATGATTGATATTGTGCACACGGGACCTATTCTTCCAGGAGTTTAATTGCATACTTTTAAGTACCTAACTAGTACTTGTTTATAAAATCTTTGATTGTATTCAGTATAACTTTATGTCATTTGGAATACATCAGCTAAAACTGTTAAAATTATACTGAAAATAATTTGTCTCAACATCGTAAATTTCAATTTTATTGATTATTTTACTAAATTAAAAAAACTCAACTCTACAACTTTTTTCTTTCCCTACCGAATCTCCATAATTCTAAGCAGTACTTGCATGGGACTTGTACTTACTTTTTACTCGCATACATACATATGTATTAGGCACTATCTATGTTGCAATCAACCTCACTTTATGGTATTTTTTATTAAGTTGCCAGCAAAAAGTCACAATGGCGGTAAGTGGACCCATTAAAATATCAAATATGGCGACCCACCCACCTTATTACTGCGAGTTACGGTAACATAGGAGAGTCTCATTCTAACTTTACATAAACGTGTCGTATATGATACCTTGTTAAGTAATGTTATAGTTGAAACAAGCTAAGGAAAGTTTAGAAAGAAAAAAATTATAGTTAACATACGGTTTTCGCGAAAAAAGAAAGTTACTAAAGGTTGTAGTTTATTGAGTTTTTCTAATTTATAATTAATTTAGAAGTTATGTAAGGTGTGTTGCTACCTACTAGTTGGCAATACCAAATCAAAGATGAAAATTATGATAGTAGGTACCTACGGGTAAACAAAAACCCTATCTAAGATCATCCTATTGAAAGATGCGGAGTATACGAATAACCCCACATGGGTTTTAAATAAAACGGTTTTTTTAAATAAATTAAAAGTTTTTTCTATGGATATGAATAACAGCCATCGCTTTATATGTTCAGATATCTATAAGTACTTATAATAATGATCGTTGTTAATATTCGTCTGAAGTGGACCTAAAAGGTCACAGAGAAAGGAAAATAGGATCAAGTTTCAAGGGATGATCCCTGAAGCAAGGTCATGTGAGTTCAAGTGAGAAACACAATACTTTAGTCATAAGATCAGATGCACAAAAAAGAAACCATATAATTGTACCTACTAAGAACTTTAAACTTACTCTATCTCGTAACTTTTTCTGCTATCTTGGCGCCTCTCTATATAATAGAGTACATAAATTATTGAACATTTATCATCTCCCTAAATTCATAGCTAAACTGACCATAAGTAAATGGCTACAACAGCTTAACTTTGCTGACACTGAAAGCTTTTTACACCCCGCTGTATAGTGCTCTAGCCACCTCTGCGCTCTTGCCCCACGCACAGTATATTTCCTTTTTATATATTTTATATGTATTGGTGTTTTAAAAATAATGCATATTATATGTGTCTTGTATTCAATATTTAAATTTTATTATCCCACGAGTGGTTTTTGTCACTCTTATTTTATACAGATGATTTATTTTACGAACGTTAACACTGACTGGGCTACAATCACCAGGGGCGTTCGCTAGTGTCTATAGCTCAGGATTTATCCTATTTTAGGCGCTAGCACTTTACTTGTACACTTTGATTAGCCAATCTATTGTATTGTATCTTATCGTTGCAACAACCCAACATTTCTTAATTTTATAAGTTTAGTTTATATTCAGCTCTGCATGTTAGTTATAAGTTATTTTTAAGTTGTGTGAAACTATATAATAATTATATCGTTGTAATATGGCTATTGAAACAATAAATAAACGTTATTATATTATTATTATTATTATATTATTATCTTTTACATTTTGGTGTGTATAAATAACTAAAATAAAATTATAACGATGAATACTTTAAACAGCGGACCCTGTCCTATCATGTTCGATACAGTTACAGTACTTAGGTACGTTACGTTATGGAAGAAAATGCCACTCATTTATAGCCGGTTTTATGTATGTGGAAGCTTTGTGCAAAACCCCAAGGTCTTCGAGCGAGCCAGGTGCAGGGACATACACCCCCGCAGAGAATAGAATAGAATAATGGTAGGTACCTCGCATATTACTGCACTGTGAGTGTTTAATATATCAAATTTGCTACTTTACATAGCAAGTATTAGCCATTTATACACAGCACAAAAATAATAAATAAATAAGCTCACAAAAAGCTTAGACCTAAATCCAGCAAAGCTAGCCAGCCCAACACGGATGCGCGATGCCTATCTCCTAATTGGCCGATGTCCACTTGTTGCCATTCATACCGGCCGGTGGCATTGAGCTGAAAGTGGGACGTTTTTTGCGACCGGCGCCTGCGCAGGGTGCCACGGAACTGAGACACCAGCGGAATGAAAATGCTGTAAGTTTTGTTCGGGATATTGTGTGATTATAGTATTGGATGCCGTCTTGGATCGACGTGACTATCATTGTATTTCATCGTAAGAATAACCCCGAGGTGAATGGCAAATTAGCGCCGCCAATTGAAAAAAATACATTTGAAACGCCCTTTCCATGCTAATTCCATTTTTAGAACCTACCTCCCAACACCCAGTACCTAAAACGTCAAAGTTTAATGTCATTTCCGCCAGAAAAGACCATATGTCTATAGCGTTTTTTACAGCATGTATACAATAATAATAATTCACCAAGTATATATCGTATATGATAATCGCCCTGTCCATAGCCTTTAAACACATAATAACACATGTGTAACAATATTACACGCGCAATTAACAGCTAATAGACTCCGGAGAATAACACTTTACTACAGCCGTAATAGGAGTTAGCTTTTTATTATTGTTTATGAAGAAAATGTGTTAATCTGTTCAAGATAAGACTACGTAGACTTCAAAATCTGGTTGGTTATTATCAGGTTTTTTTTTATTAATATAGGTATTTATTCTAAACATCTCATAAACAAATATTATACCATCCTAAAAACTATATAAAATTAATTAATACCTACCGAAGTAAATATAACGTATGCGCCAGGTTAGATTATACACTCACGGGCAATGAAAACATTCACAAAATTCCAACACCAGAAGAACCCAATTTTTTCAAAGTTCTTATTTAAAATTTTAACAAAACATTATCGATTTTAGTTGGTTATATCCTGATGCTTAGTTAAATTTACTTTAATGTTGCAGAAGGTGTTATTAAGCTAGCCTTTTCCGTTTAGGAATAATTATGTGCTTTTCTCAGTGGAACCATTTAATTTACATTCATTTTATGATTACATTTTATGATACTCAGTGAAATCTTTTGATACAATTTACATAAGCAATATGTTAGTATAATTTAATGCTGTTATTATGTATTAAGTATATAATAAGTTCATTTAACTTTATACATTTTTAAATACAAACATTTTAATAAGCTACCATGTAAAATTTAGAATACTATTATTATTACACATAAAACTATTTTGTTTTGTTTATTTTTTTCGAAAAACTTTACGATTCTTCCCGTCCGAATATGTTTTGAACTCTAAACGCAGGACAAAACAATTAAGTATACTTAATAATTGGAACGCTATAATACCCCTCAATGCATCATGTAAAAAGTCTCGCGGAAGTCCGAGCGGACGACAATAATTAAAATCGGTTATTGTGGAGCACGGAATTTAAAAAAAAGTTAAACAAGATGAATGGCGTCGGGCAGGTGCCGTCTCTGAGTTGAAAATCGGACATTCATTGTTGCCAGTGGAGAAAAATATGAAAACTAAACGGTGGCTTCAGGAAACATTGTACAGGTATCAAATATTATTTTGTAACACATAGGTACAATATTCTTTTACGTGTATGTTAAATTTTTGTTCTAGATGTTTCACAGCTTAAAGCTTCCTTTCTTCGATCTTTCCATACTGGGGATCCAGCACTGGACTGAGATTCACAGAAAATGTTACTTTTACCTTATAACAGTGTGACCTGTGTATAAAAAAGTCATTGCAGATTTCTAGATAAGTATTAGCTACACTTACTTTTCTGCAGTTGAAAACGTGCTTAACTTTCAATTACAATCGCGCATTCAATAATGTCACTATTTCTTATATAAAATTTGTCACGACTTTCAGGTGAAAGCTTTAATCTGGCAACACCGTCAAGAATGCGCTCTGTCGCGACCTATTTCAGGAGTGCACCTTTTTGTCGCGACAAATATAACCTCATTCAGGACTTGTCAGCAATTAACAACGCCAACCACAGAAAATTAAACCTTAACACCACATGTAAGTTGCTACTTTTCAGTGGTCGAGCCGAATTTATCTCCCATTGATTAAGCTTTAGGGAAATTAATTTTATGTCCCGTAATAAAAGTTATTTTCGATTGGAGTTCTTCTGTCGCCGAGGATCGGAATGTGGTGTTTTGTTGAATTGTTAGAGCAACACTATTAATTTCTTTTTTGGGAATTTGAAAAAAGGCGCGCTATTTCACCAATAATGTAGTAAAAAAAAAAACAGAAAACGCATTTTGATTAATGTAGGTAAGTTTGAAATGTACCCTGATTTTTATAAATTTTGTGACAATATTATCCGTATTTTGCGACCTCAACGCAGACACACAGATCTACCATTATACAAAAATATACAGGTGAGTCTTTCCCAGGTGCACATCCGGAAGTATGTCACAAAGCTTTTCATTCTGGCCATGTAGCACAGGGCGCTAATAAGACGTGACAAAAGTTCTCCGTCGCGCTCGCTCTTGAGGCTGCGCGATGTGAGTGAGCGCGATGCAAAACTCTTGTCACGTCTTAAATGCACCTCGTACTAGCCCTTCTGAACAACTTTTGTTATGATGACCTTGGGATATTCCCGAAAAAAAAACGTGTGTCACGTAAACATACTTCCGGATATGCACCTACGAAAGACTCACCCTGTATTTACCAGCCGTGGATAATACATAAACAAGTAAACCTAAACCATGCACTAAGTGCACTACACCCATTACGAAAAGCGTCCACTTGCGAAACATCCACAAGCAATAGTAAACAATAAAGCCGTCCTAAAAGCGATTCGTAAACGATATGATTATCCAATTCACTAGCTGTACCCAGCGGAGTATTTGTCACATAAATCTCAATAGAACGGCAATATGGAATAGGGCATTATTGGACGCCCTTAGTAGGGACTGCTTACTCATTGAGGGATTACTTACTCTCTATGATTGAATGAAAGTAGATGGTTTAGCTGCCGTGGCATGGTATGTTTGTCGACGTAAGTAAAATCGTTTAAAGCAAGGCTCGCTATGGTACGTGACGAAAAATTAAACATGAAGTTTCGCAGGCTAGGATTCACTCTCTAAATCGAAGCTCCGAAGCTTAAGAAAAACAAAACTGCAGCGCTAACCACGACTCTATAATATGTATTTGTATCAAACGGGCCGATTGCGTGATAATTCTCATTCGTCGGTATAAAATGATGAAGTGATCGTAATTTAAGTGAAAATATTTACGGGTTCTCTTTAAGTAATATTATAGAAATTCATTTCCAATAGCTAATTCATCGAATAAGCAATGTTCATAATATATTATCTCATCGATTAAGTGCACTATCTATCATCTAAGTACATAATAAACTTAATATCAATCATCTCACACAATAACTATCGTTTTCTAAGAATTATTCGATATGTGAGCGTTCTCACTTCTGAGAACGAAATGTTTGTAAACAAATTTCTTGCGACTTCGCACATTGATAAACTAACTGTATACCTAGCACGGGCCGCAAGACGTGCAAAACAGTTTTTCGTCGCGTTCACTCTTGCGCGAAGTGAGAGAGCGCGCCGCAAGATTTTTGTCACGTCTTTTTTAGCGCGTTTTGCTGCCCGTGCTCCGTGCTACGAATGCAGAATTATTAATTATGGATTCATGATGATTGATGCACAATTTACATGTAATAAAGTAATGTTCAATCAGGTCGATTAAAAACTAAAAGCATTTTCTACCAGTCAAACCGTGTATGAAAAAAAATATTAGTACAACATTACACGGAAAGCACAAAACATATTTTTAAGAGTTCTCTCTATTTAGACGTAATAAATTCGGACTTCGTACCTACTTACTTCTGTTATCTATTGCAAGGTTTGGTATACTAGGATTTATAGAATCAGTTAAACTAAGTCTATGAGTTATAAGTATTTGAAACAATGATGGCCGATGGATGCTTATCTGACTGTTGTAATGCTTTTCGCTCCTTACTCACAGTACTCTAGTTAAAGTTGAAGTTCAACTATTTTAAACTACATCATCCTTCACTGTACACGAACACACCACAATCTGTCGCTACATTATGCGCGGGCGCAGCATTCTACGAACCAACGTATTTGAACAATTGCCCGTAAGCCAAGGAATTTGTACACTCAGCGACCCCCAGTTGGAACCTTATCGCTCCAAATTCAAACTTAGCTACTGAGACTTCACGCTGACGTGTTAAGTAAATTTACTGCGATAAGGTGGCGAAGTGTTAAACGGTTGCTTTATGGGGAACTATCTGTGAATTCCTTCGGATAGCTTACTAAGGGGTCGGTTAGTCAGAGATAGTTACTGGCCTTATCGATTGAGTCATAAATATTGGTGCTGTGGTTGGTAGTTCGGCTGTGGATTTTTAAAGTTGTTTTTTGATTCCAATTGGCTTACCAGCACCGACACTTCAACAATCAACAATCCTTAGCATCGCTTATCTGTCAAACATCCATAAAAATATGTCAGATTAATAAAATAAGGAATTCTGCTGAAGGATTGTTTATTGCCAAAGTGGTGGTAATGCGGTAGCTAGCTGGAAGTTTTATTTTCGAAGTTTTACAAACATACCCCTTCATTCATAGAAAAGTTACGGAACGTTTTAGCTAATTAACGGTTTGTCCCTCTCTTTCAAAGAACAAATGATCTCTGTCAGAGAGGGAAAAACACTTCATTAGCTAAAACGTTCTGTAACTTTTCTATGAATAAGGGGATAGTAGTAATATTAGTAACTTTATGGATGTAAATTTATAAACTATTCGTCCTTACATTTCCACTCTAACTGGGTATGGCTGCTCGTACATGACTGACAGTGAGACGTTGGTATCGAGATCGGAAATAACTTCCTAATCCTTGTTAATCCCGTGATGCTGTCCATCCAGCCGTGACTTGAGGCAGGTCGGGATATAGAGTTTTTATTTTAATTTCTATTTATTCTATTTTTAAACTTGGATAGAGCACTTTAAGTAGATATACCTACTCCATTTCAACTTGAGCTATTAGTGTTATGTTGTGTTAGTGTTATTTAAATCATTTTATTACTAGGTAGCTATTATTGTATTGTCAGATATGTGTAATTCATGACACCGTACACCTATTCGTACCCGTAAAGCATAAACAATAAAAAGTTACTTCTTCAAACGCTAGAGAAACGAACTTACAAACGGAAATACTGTTAAGTTAACTGAAAGTAGCTTGCCTAAATGCAACCTTCCCACCATGTGACGTCTCATCCGATATACACTTATCCATCCGTGATATAATAAGTAATTAATTTCCTTAAAAAAACAACTCAAACTATTCATAGTTACAAGTCTCTTCCGCAACTCTCCGGTAAAAAGCCGTCATGTGCACATGGAAATGGCTTTCCAAAACAACTCGTCGACAGACAAACAACCAAACACACTTTTCCCCTTTAAATCACGCGGGAAAAGCTGTTAAAAACGCGTTGGCCAATCACGAGCGAGCTTGATTGACAGCCCGCGCATTCTTGACAGAAATAAAACTGTTGACTGTCACCGGAGAAACCGGCAATACCAATTGTAGGTGGATTTATTACAGCACTTAATTTGTTAAGCAAGTGTACGTTCCCGGTTAATTTTAACTAATCGGTCTATTGCTCTTGGGGTAGGAGAGCGGATTTATTGAGTGGCTCAGGCAGTTCTTTATTTCTGAACATAGATGGCGATGTTCTTTTAGAATTATTGTGTCTGCCGCTCGCTGGGTACATTTATGAGATTGTAAATTAAATGCATAATGTTTATCGTAAGCATATAGGTAGCTATCGTAGATCGATTCATTATATATATTTATAAATAGCAAGATTAGTAGTGACTTAAAATACTGAGCTATACTTACAGGGCTTAAAGGTAGTTGCCTGATCTTTTTTAACAACATGAGTTTAAAATAAACATTGAAATGATCGTGAAATACTTAAAACAGCCTCAGCTCACGACAGTCGGGCTAGGTGCCTGCGTCACTGGCCCGTTATGGTAAGTATACGTCTGACTCAGGTGACAGCTACCTACCTACGCGCGTCCGCAAGGCTGGGCTAAGGCTACATGTTTAAAAATATAATGACTCATGATTTGTTCAATTTGCACAGAATTGTAGGTTATTTTAACGGGAAACGGATAATGTCATCGACGCTACGTGACTGCAGATCTAATTGAGGCATTACAGGAATCTAATTTGTCTTTTTTCCTTAATTTCTGAAAGTTCCATAATTACTGTCGGTGACTTGCACCAAACATTTAAATGTTATTAAATCTATTGCTGGCTTGCTTTGACAGTATAGTGTCAGAGCAAGCTGGCCATAGATGAAATTATAAGGGCCTTACCACAAAAACTTAGACAGTATTTAACAGATGTTTAGCGCTGTTAAACGCCTACAAAATCTGTCAAATTTCGTTTTAAACACTTGTTAAACAGTGTTTAAAGTTTTTTGTGGTAGCACAGTAAATGTTTGGTGCAAGCCACCCTGTGTTTCGCAAAATTTCGTTCGTTTGTTCGTTCATTTAGTTTCTGTTTCTAGGTATTGTTAGACTGTGAATTATCGCAACATTTGAGAATATCGGGCGTAGGAGAAAACCACCTGAGTCTGGGAACCACAGAACGTATCTAATCTTCAACACCTTACATCAAAATACACTTAGTAAAGTCAAGATTAATTACTTAGGTCTTAGGTTCCCACTTAAATGCCAAGTAGGTTTATCTAGCGCTTGGGGTCTAAATCCGCGGATTACCTAGTCAGTTTGCGAAATGGTTTACGTACTATGTAACAACACCTTGTCCAGATATAGATAATTCCTTTGATAAATATATTGTATCGGACAAAATTTTGTTTTTCCGATTTTAGCATTTCCTCTTTGCATATTTTTTGTCTTGGGCGCCTTTTAAAGGCTAGATACAACTAGATAGATAAGATAGATCACTGACAGCGATGGAAATTATATTAATAAATAATATTTACCTACAGCCACCACAGCTAGTCAACAATAACGTATACATCATGTTCAATTTGCGAGAGCCTTGACCCGATCTCAGTGAGTAAACACGTAAGCAGCGGGGTTACTCTATACTGACGAAAAACGGCACGTTTCATACAACCAGATAGAGTCGTGGTTCGCGCAGCAGTAGTAGAGTGATCCCCCAGCATGGGCGGCTTTAAGTTAAATATAGTTATTTATTTGAGGAAATTTCTGCGTTTATTGTCTCATCCTCAGCGTAGGTTGAGGATGGTCATGAATTTTGAAGTAATGAGTAGGTTATTAATGTTATTATACTATAGCATGATGTATCTAAGAAACAAGCCAATGAAATATACTTATTTACAGGTAGTTCTGGAGAATAATGTTGAATAATTGACTACTGAATGATGTAGTGGTTAGTGGCCGTCACTGCTATTCCCGGTCGGAACAAATATTTTGTTTAAAGCCAGATATTTGTACTCGCGTCTTGACTCACGTGACTTTTTACTGTAGAGAATGTTTTTCTTTTGCGAATTTTGAAATTTTGATTCTAGTTTCGGGCTTAGATATACCATGCTGCCCATGCTGGCTTCGGCAGTATCTATCTACATATTATGTAGATCAGTCAGGGTCACTAACCACTACTCCATTCGGTTTTCTCCAATCAAATCCAGTTCCCCCCGTCAGCATACCAGCGTTCAACCAACAAGCCTCCAGCATCACATAAATTAAAACGAGAGTCCCAATGTCAAGTATAATTCGCAGTCAGGAAAAAGCTGTTACGTTGTTATGACTACTTATGAATTTATGACTTTGATTACTCGGAGCATTTCACGGGAATGTCAATGTCATCTGGTTATGTCATTGCTATGTCATTGATGTAGTTTTTGCGTCAAGCTGGCAGCTCGCAGCGGCGAACGCAGGGGGCTCCATAAATTACGTGTGATGTTAGTATTTAGCTATATTTTCTCAGGTCTTGGATGTCGACAAGGCTCGGGGTCATTCTATATGATGAAAAACTAAGTTTCAGAGCGCTGGTGCGCAAGCCACGACTCTATCTTGTTGTATTAAACGTTTTGAGTGCACGACAGCTTTCGTTCGTTCCTTTTTTGTCAGTATAGAGTATCCCGCCAGGGTTGTACTATATTGGAACTACCTCTGGTAATTCTTAGCATATAAAAAGGTAATTATAGTCTTGGGTATATGGATCTTTTACTCAATTTTGAAACTTTTACTCAACTACGTTTTGTTTCGACCTTTTTGGTATACCATTGTGTGTATTGCATATTTTGATGCCTGGCATATTTCCCCTAACCCCCCCCCCACCCGTCGCCCTATTTTTGACAGACAGACCGAAATACGGACGCCACCAAAGTGACATTATAGGGTTCCATTCTAACCTTTTCGTTATCGGAACCCTGCAAAGCCGTCACACTCAGCTCTTGCTGCCAGTAGGCAGGCAAGGACCTTCTGCCGAGAACATCTGTTGGCGGGAATGTCGGTTTCGCAACTCGCCCGATATGGCGATACGGGTCATTGCTACGGCCTCACTGCTCGAGTACTATGCGTTTTTTTTATTGATTTACATAGAAGCGTTTGAGGTTAGGTTTGTAGGCTGAGTGGCCGGCTGTTTGACCTGCGTTAGGTACTGCAGTTGAGGATTTGCGTTGAATTCTCAAGTAGAGGGAATACTTTACAGTAGTCCTTTAACGCATTGCTTGAGACAGCGAAGGAGACTGGACGAGGAAGGCCGAAGACACAGTACGTCAAGGGGTTTTTCAATTTACGTAAGTAAACAATAAAAAAAATTATGCTTTCTGTCACCTGCATACAGTAGGTATCTGTTAAAAGTTTCATGACATTCACTTTGTATGCGAGAAAACGTAAACTTTTATAGTTTTCGACAAATTATCAAACCCGTACTAGACGCACACACAGTTATGAGACGCTCCATAGCAGGTCCCTATATGCCTAGCAGTGGACTTGTGTTTTCAGCTCCATCATTGATAAAATTCAACCCAGCAGGTGTAAAAAAAAAAAAAAAAAAAAAAAACACGCACTCACGCCTTGTACTAATGTACTCCCTTGCGGGGTAGGCAGAGGTGCATTGCTGCACCCACTTTTCGCCAGAGTGTCATGTTAGTCCCAATGTGATAGGGGGCGGGCCTATTGCCATTTTACGGGCACATCCAAGACCTGAGAACAAATATCTGTGTTTAAACAAATATCTGCCACAGCCGGGAATCGAACCCAGGACCATCGGCTCAGTAGTCAGGGTCACTAACCACTACGCCATTCGGTCGTCTCAGGTGGTGTAATGTAAATAAAATCAAGGTGAGCATAACTCATCAACATTAGATATCTTTTGCAAGTAATCTTAAAGTTCTTATAGTTAGATTGATGATGAATATTAGTCCCTTCAATTAATTACTGTGTGCGAGTGGGAGGCATCGCGGCATAAACTCGTAATGTCTCAATGTAAAAGTGATTAATGAATATCAATAACTTGAGGTAGCAACTAGCCACTGCTTTATTGTACAATGCTTATATCTATCGCAATAACTTTGATTAAAATGAAATGGAAATTGAGCCGTAGCTACCTCAAGAAATGATAGCTTAAAATTAAAAAAATCTCGTCTAAAGTAGAAAAATTCCCGAATGCATACTGATATAATAAATTACTTTGTTTGCAACAAATAAACATAATAATTAAATAATTTCAAAACCTTTAATACAATAATAATGCTACATTATTTCATACATAGAGGGAACCAAACCTGTATAATATCAAGATTATTCGTAAAAAGTTTAGTTTAAGTATACAAGATGCAACAAAAGTGGTATAGTAAGCCGTAAAGGGATTGCCGTTCTGAACAAATTTTCTTCTACCACTTTTAAAACTTGTATAAAATGACCCCTCATGTTACTCTCTTTTGGCTTACTTCCCTTTTTGCAACACCCTGTACAATAAGGCTGTTTTAGCTACTGTTGTTACCACACAGACCAGAATATAGCGCCGGCGGGTAATTTTTAAATCGATACCTTATGGCATTATTATAATCAATTTAAACCCGACCACTTTATATGCTTTCACAATATTTTAACTTGCCTATCTATCGTATAATTTCTTATGAGTTTGGCATTGTAGATTACGGTTGGTATTAGTATACCAATTTGAATAATAATAATAATAATAAATATGTGGGGACATCTCACACACGGCCATCCGACCCCAAGCTATTCAGAACCTGTGTTATGAGTGTCGGACAGCTGATATATCTACAACACAAAAACATAGATAGATACATACTAAATATAAATATCAACACCCCTGATTTATCATGGAAAATATACATACATAAGATCTATCGTATATGTAATTAATTTCATATTCAAACTATTCTTACATATTTTTTTGTAAGATGTTTCAATTATTGCCAACCGATGCAAGATCGAACGTCCCAAAAGAAGTTACCTATAAAAAATACTTATAAACAAATTATACTATCAATTACTTTGAGATCAAGATATTGCCACAGCAACAACACAAAATGATTACATTACTGCGATACTGTTAAATTGTATAAAGTGGTTTGACATTGCTTCGCTGTCAAAAATTATATTAATGTAAAATCGATTACAATTTAGTGTGTCAAAAGGCTAAACATGCTGTCAATGTAATATGCGCTTGTTTAATATTTTATTGGGCGCCGGGTTGGCAACCACTTACATCCTTACTTAATATTATAAAGTTTTATACCTATATTTTTGACGTGTCATAAAAGGTTAATAATCTTAGTGTGTATTTTTAATTGTATTCATTTAAAAATTAGGTTAATATTTTGATTAAACAGAGACACTTAGATTGTTTACCGTTTATCATATACCTATAGGTAAGTATCTCGGATTCCAGACAGGAGAAGTTATTAAGGCGATGCGAAAAGCAGACAAACATGTAGATAGTATGATAAAGTATCAAACATAATATATATTTAAAAAACTTACCAATTGAAATCTCCTTGTCCGGTCACAGTTCACTCACACACGGGACACTCACTCACATGAACACATTTCAGACCTAACTAAAGTCGTTTATCTCGAAACTCCACTGAGTTTAAGTTCCATGAAAACCTGAAACAATAGGATTGGGATTAAATACACTGTCTAATGTTTAAAGGCCTATTGTGACAAACATCGTATATTTATCTCAATATTAGTTTATTTCATTCAATGGAAATAAATATAATGGCTAGAACATAGGATAAAACAAAAACGAAATACAAACTGAAAAATAAAGCTGTATTGTGTGTGACATACCACTCGCCTAATATTGTTTTAATTTAGTCTAATTAATCAAAATTATTCCTCGCAATTGTTTTTGATTAGTAACATTAATTTTAAAAAAGCTAAAATTATGCTTAACAAGGTATTTCAATAACATAATTGCAAAAATTAACCGTAGCCACTAACTGATCACAGTTACACTGTTGGTGCAACCTTCTTCTTATCATCTGTATCTGGGTTAAAAATACACCGTCCTCAGCGGGAACCCGTTTGTGGAAGATTACATGTGTTGTGCGTTTATAGAGATAGGCAAGTTAGATTTGTGCTTGCTGCTAGATTTTTGTCTATTTCGCTGACTGTACAGCTGCCAAGGAGCGCCAGGAGGGTTATTCTATACTGACGAAAAACGAACGAACGAGAGCTCTCGTGGATAGACTCGTGGCTCGCAGCAGCTCCGAAACTTAGTTTTTCGTCTTATAGAGTGACCCCTCAGGGAATACTCAGCCTTCCTTATGTACATAGTATTAAGCCTTAGATCGTCAGTATTTATTACAATTTCCAAGTTGGAGATATATTATTATATCCTATCGGGCGATCGGATCGCATTGGATCGTTTGGTGGAGATCCGGCTATTAACTTGTGATAACAATCTCTATATATACAGGGTGTCCCAACAGGGCACCCTGTATGTATGTACAATGAGGTTGAGCAATATAAAGAGATTGCGTTGTAGGCTCAGTATGACGTATAGAGTATGACAAAAAACTCCTCCAGATGGCACTCTTTACACAATTGTTTATTTTTTCTCTATGGTAGCTACGCGAATGTCTCCGGTGCTGTGTTTTGTGATAATTTCGACGACTCTGGCTATTCTTTTGGACTTTTGTGACTTCTATACCCGACCGACCTTTGCACTCCCCCTGGACCCTTGCTTGCCATTACGATTTACTTTACCTATTATTAAAAAGTTTGTTTTAATTACCTACCTACTGAATGGGCAAGAATAAGTAAGTATTACCTAAGAGGTAGTCTGATGGTTTGAAGTGGCCGGGGCATATTCTTGAATGCTTTTTTATGTTTAATCCAGGCTTTAATTCTTTTAATGCTTGCATCCATTTTGCCCGTCTTGTTTCGTTTTGTGGATTTTTGTGCACCCCCCTTTCTCTACAGTAAGCTACAATACAACACGACGACATATCTACTATAAATGCTATTCAGAGAGTCGGAAAACTTTAGTTTTGTGGTGTGGGTAGAGAAAACTAAGTACCCACCTACTAATGTCTGCTCTACCATAGAGAAATCATTACTTCCAACGTGCCTCAGAATAATTATGATACTTACACACGGCGGTCGCGCCTCGGACATGGACAGAGGATGCAGATGATCTCAACTAGTTCACACTTAATATTATGTAGTTTGCACGTTCTCAACAAATACCAGTTATGCTACGAAATCATTTGTATTTGGCAATATTTGCCTAATAGGCAACTTGTAGGCAAACTATTTAATCATAGTATTATTCTGTGGAATAAACATGGATTTTTGTATTGGCTGAAAGGACTCGAATCCATGCCAGTTATAAAAAAATATGCAGTCCTGTTCAGTATGAAGATTTACTAGCGCCATCTATTGTCGGGTTTTGTCTATGGACGTTGTCTATGGTTGAAAACCTCCCATTCGTGTGTAAAACAATAAAAGCAACAAAACATGTCTCACACAGTTGATTCTTTAACCAATTTCTAGTGAAAGTAAATATAACAAATTACCGACATTAGTAACTATTTGGAGTGACCTCGAAAAGGGCTGGAAATGCCGGTTTTCAGACTTCTGTATTTGTGTACATTGCGCTGGACAGTCGCGGACAGATTTTCAGCTTCGATCAAGTTACGTAAAGAAATCAGTCACTGCTCATATATCATACTGCACACACGAACAGGCACCGACACATTAGCAGCGACGCACGCCTGTCAAACATCTGTCAGGTCCATACAAGTTACGTCAGATTTAATAAGCAAGCAACGCTGCTTAAGGGTGGTTAATTGCTACTGTTCGGTGGTGGTGGCCCCACAGTAGTACCTAAATAGATATATCCAACCAATCTCGAAGATTTAAAGGTGTTTTCATTCCTTGATCTACCCTTGAGTGTACCACCAGGGAAAGTGGAAGTACTAATGCAGTATACCAATGTGTGTTTGTCTGTAGCTTGCTGTTTGCAAGGTCGCCATTGTATGTGACACTTTCACTTAAAAAGGGAACTATTCTATATTTTTTTGGCGTTATTTGTTATTTTATACTATTTACTTCGTAGCAAGAGATTAGTTTAGTTAAAAATATTATGTAGGTACAAGGAGCAAGCTGTTGCTATTTTGCTAACAAAAAATATATATTTTCACAAAATGAAAAATCTCTTATTGATTTAGTGCGCAAAAGCGTTTGCGCATGAGCGATTGTATTGTACCAAGTGGTTTTGTGGGATGTAGGTATGTAATAGCATAAGTTGTTTTCTTTGAATAAAGATTTATTCTATTCTATTCTAAGTATATATTAAACTAAGCATATTCCAATTTGGAACGGAAGAAATTCCCGTAAATTACGAGCTATATTTTTTTTTACTCTCACACCCAATGAATTTGAACCTTCCACTTCAATCAATGCACCACTGAGGACACAGCATATTGTACTAAACTATAACATATTGTATAAAATAGCTAGTCAGTCTGTATATAAAAGCATCCCTATATGGTGGCGGCCATGACAGCTTATGGCTGTGAGGTGAGTAATGCTGGGACTGACCTTACGCGTTCATGTGGCCAGCTTGTTTACTGCACGCTCTGGGAAGTGTGGAGAACCTCGGAAGAATGATCTGGGATGTTTTGGCTACAAACAAATGGATAGGGTCCATTTCTTTAGATGAGCTAGGTCAAAGATAGAAATGACAAAATTGTAACCCAAATATGAGTAAATACATAACAATGTTATGAAACATGGTTAAGAACACGTACTTTTGACTGAGTCCCATTGAATTTCAGGAATTTTCTATTGAAATTTGTGCTAATCCCTGAGGAAACTAATATAATGAATGAGGTTGTAGGAAGGGTCAGACTTGATTATCGCTAAGTTTGTCAAAAACCTAGACCAAAAGGTGGAAAACTGACGTAGGATCATCATCAACCATGATACAAACCAATAAAATAGCAAACCATAGAACAATGCTAACGAACAACAAACTCTCTACATAGCTGGCACATTATAAACGCAGCCCAAGTCGCAGCCCTTAAAAAGAAGAAAAAATTCTTTCCATTCGAAGCACGTTCCATCAGCGACGCACACACGGGGCGCCCAGGAAACGCATGACAGCAATTCGAATATAGAATCCCCGTTTCGTTCAGGACATGGTACGAAACTGGATCGTAACGGACGGGAATAAGAGGCAAGTTGTAAAGCGTGAATAGGAATGCATACGGCGCGAAATTAGGTGAAGTGGTGTGGGCTGATGAACTTTTTGGATTATTGTATGAATCATCTATGACAATGAACCGTTTGTGGAATATGTTTTTAGTGGCTAGCTGAAATAAATAATTTATTTAGGGACACATACAGAATGGCCGAGGAGTCCAAAAATACCAATATAAAAATAATTTAATAATTAATAAGTATATACTTATTGTTTTCTTTTTTTTCGCGACGTTTACAGATGTTCTTACAAACCTAAAAACATTAATAAATAATTATTTTGTTTAAATACTATATTATTACATACATATATTTTTCAATCGTAATTAGCTTCTCTCGGCATGCACATTGCACATAAATGACATACCTAAGTAAGTAATAATATTTTCAACAAATACTAAAGTTTATAAAAAAAAAGTGTAAAATAACTATCCAATATGAATAACACAAATTCATTAGAACTTACACACACGCATCAAACGAATCACATAAAAATACGCATCGCTATAAACCGCCACCGCTGCATGGGCTGCATGGCGCCAAAATAAAATGCATTACGAAAATCCATATAAAAACATGAAGAAGCCGATATTAGAGTTATTAAAGCATAATTATAGCTAAAACGAATGTAAGCCTGCGCCGGCGCATCTTTGATCTATTCCCGAGGAGGAAGCGATGGCCCTTCATTAACAGTTGACCTGGAACTATTTTCGTGAACATATTTTTTGTCTCTTTTCGTCGCAAAAGTTCCATTTTCCCAGCTTCCCGGCACGGCCAGCGGTTCTAGCGGGAATTTTAATTCGTTAAACACATTTTGAAACGCATTTTTTAAGTTAATTGTGTCACTTGGATTAGTTTAATTATGGCATTATGGGTGTTTTTAACATGGAGAGGATGGCAGCTGGCATGGAGGAAGTCAAAACACTGCGGTTAGCAGTTCGGAGCACTTTGGATATTTGCCGAACTCTCTAGAACTCTGAGAACTTAGAGTCAGTTTTCAAGAATTAACAATATCTCCACAAATCGACCATAGAGTTAAAATTCGTTGTTTCTATAATTACTGCAGTTCTATGCACCTACATATTATAGTCCTATTTCCCCACCAACCTATTTTCAGCCTCCACATCCGATTCTACCCAAGTGGTTTACCCGCAAACAACATATAACTCAAAAAGACCCGGTCACACCACCATCCGAGGCTCTAAGTCGATTAACACCAACCGGTGATAAAAACAGTCTTATGTTTAATTCACCACGCCCGATCGGATTGGCCGATATCGGAACCTGAGGTTATCCGACCAAGTTGAGAGTGGCTTGTGCCCTACAATTTTATTTAGGGTTAGTATTTGATTTGAAAGCTAAGGCATTCGATCAGTGATATAAAATTCGTATGTAGTATAAATAAATAAATAAAATCCGACCCCCAAGCTAGGCAGAGCCTGTGTTATGGGTATCGGACAGCTGATATATCTACACAAATACATAGATAGATAGATATTAAATATAAATTTCAACACCCAAGACCCGAGTACAAATATCTGTGTTTAAACAAATATCTGCCCCAGCCGGGAATCGAACCCGGGACCTTCGGCTCAGTAGTCAGGGTCACTAACCACTACGCCATTCGACCGTATATTTAAACTAAAAACATTAATTAAATGGAGACATTGGTTTTGATTAATTAATTTTAATAACTGTATTTATTATAGCTAGGTATAGTTAAAATAGTTTGATCTATGTTGATTTGATGTTATTTATTTACTACAGTAAAAATACTTGAACAATCGGTAAAACAATATGATTTGACCCCTAATTTGGTTCCAGAAATAATTTCCGCACTCGCAACTTCATTGACCACTCACCAAACCATAAAATTAATATAACATAACACATAACTATCAAAGTAGGTATCTACATAGAATGATTTTTAATGCATTTGTTCCATATAATACAGGTTAGGTAAACAACATCATGAGAAATGTCGAGTCTTCAAACTTGGGTATCTATAGGGACAACATTTTCCTAAATAGCTAACTGAATCAACTTTCCATTTTACTAACAATCCGATGGAATCTCCGATCGGTAGGGTTATACTCGGAACAGGTTCTTTAACCGGGTTCTGTAGATGTCACTAAGGGCCTAGGGGACGGATCGACTAGCCAAATACCAATAGTAACTACAGAATATCGATTATATAGTAAATTAGTAGTGTTTACATTTTGGTCAATGACTTTTGGAGTGGATGCATGCCTACACCCTGAAAAATTTGTGTGTTTCATAATAATTTATTTATTATTTTAAGCTTTATTTTTTCTACTTTTCGAGTAATTATTTATTTTTAAATTTGTGTCATACTACTTATATTCTAAGTGCAACCCCAAAAAACGCAATCATTACAAACCAACCTAATAAGGTTTTATTAACCTATACATTATTATGATATTTGTATAATTATGTTCAGCATAAGATAATATATGACCAGTTACAACATTTAGATTAATTCAAATACCTATCTATAGAATTTTCCTTTTAAAAAGTTATCTAACTAAAGGTTTTAAATTAGATAAAGGTTTTGTAATGGATTTAATTTGTACTTATTTATTTTTAATATACCTATCTTGCTTTTCACTTGATATACCTAAGTGGAATTTTAAAAAGGTTTATCTTGTTGACTGTATTTATGAGGCAAATCGAAAGGTTTTTTTCTGTTTCAGAGTATCTATGGAAAATCGAACAGAATTTAAAATTTTAAAAAATATTAGAACTCGAGAGAATTACTTTTGGATTAAAACACTTTTACACTCGCGAGCAATGAAAAAGTTCCAGTAACATAGCACCAAAATACTCCACAAAATTGTCTAATAACCTAAATAACCAGCTCCTAAACGAAAATAACTATGTAACGCCGCCGTATTATTGAATTGCATTTAACAGCTAATCAAAATACTACGTAACAACTAAAAACGTAATACCTATATTGTGTTCAAATTTTAAATTGAATGTTTAAAAAATATAATGGACTAGCTGTTCCTTCGCCTTAAAAAGTTTTCCGTGGGAATACCGGGATAAAAAGTTCTTTTTCAGGGTCTAGTAGACCATATGTATACCAAAATTCATTCAAATCCGTTCATTAGTTTTGGCGTGAAGGAGTAACAGACAGACACAGAAAGTTACTTTCGCATTTATAATATTAAGTTAGGATTCGCTGTAAGTCTTTTCTAGATGGAACTTTTTCATTGCTTGCGATTTTAATCCAAAAGTAAGTCTCTCTTTTCTGATATTTTTATTGGTCACAAAAGGAACTTAATTTGACCTCTGAGAAGATTCATTTATAAAAGATATTAGGGTTTAAAAGGCATAGAAAGTTTCCTCTTTGGAATTACAATAGTTATCCTTTTACATAGAAATAATGCGACCAGTATGTACCTACCTACAGATACATAATATATTAATAGCTAGAACAAGTTATCGCAACTGTGCAAACTAATGTGGTATAAATTGCCATCTGTCAGTCAAATTTCTTGAATAATTTAAGCATTATTTGTAAATAAACAATATGAGTACTTAACACAAATCTAAAAAGAACGACATCATAATTAAAACTATCTTACCATAAATAGACGTTTGCATTAAGACTTAGGTTTAATTAAAATATATAACTACAAAACAAATAAATACTTATTTAGGTAACATCCAAAATTTTATTATGAAACAGTATCATTTATAGAACAATTTTATTATTCAAACTCTTAAATCCTGGGGCTGCGGCACAAGACTCAATGTCAGTTATAGTTTATAATAAAGAAACAAATAAAACTAACTTAATTTATGTACTTATAAATATTTTGTAACATGTACTACTTACCAGTAGGTCTTAATTTGTAAAAAAAATATGAAAGTTTTAGGATTTGAATAGAACGCCTCCTCTAGGTCAAATTTTAAGAAGATACCCTTATTTCTCCAACTTTATGAAAAAACAAATTGAATAGATCAAAGTCAACATTGATAAAAACTGATAGGCATTTACTTAATTCAGATGATAATGATTCGTTAATTACGATTATAGATTATCGATTATAAATAAAATATTGCCTACGTGAGTATTTAAATAAAAATTGCCGCGTTAATTAGCATTAAATGAACAAACTTCAATTTTAGACTAGCCAAACTTCAATTTAAAATTGTTTGGAATAGAGATTAACTTCCGTAATAATTATAATAAAATTTACCTGGAGTCCGAACTCCAATGAGTATTTCAAGAAAAATATACGAAAATAGCCGTTAAATTCAAATGTCACACACAATGCGCTATTATGGACGAACACAACTTCCGTGATTTGCAAGAAGATTCTCTAGAGACGCTCCTCATTATGTAAGAGCTCACTTTAAAAAAATACATACTTAAAACAGCATTTTCACGCACAAATCCTGAACGCGTCCGTTTCGGATTGTCAAACTTTTTTATTTTCAAGGCGCGTCGTTCGCGCCTTTTTGTCGCCGTTCGGAAACGTTCACGCGTTGCGCGCGCTCGGGACGCACTGCTGGCAGCCAGCGTCCTTCTACTTTCACTGAGAATGATAATATTGTCATATACAACCTATTTCGATATCCTCTGTGGCTTTGGAACGCACGCTTAAATAGGTTAGTTCGAAAATGGTCGGTTAATAAGGTTTGACGTTTTGTAGTGTTTAGTCCTTTGGTCTAAGGGCGGGGTAGGCTTGCATAATGTCGATTGTTTTTGTATTGTTTTGCATATCCTTCCTTTGTTTATATAACTGCAAGTATGGATTAAGTAACTAGGCGTGCATGTTTAATATTAATAGAGAATCTAGCTTCTAGTTTTAACAATAAGGTATACTTAAGTACTTATTATAACTAGCTATCGTCACTTAGATCATGCGGTGTCAACTAGGTGGGTATTATAAAAAAGTAATATTCCTTTCTTCTGCTTCATGCTTTGTTAAATATATTTTTCTAGAGTGAATGATGATCATTTTAAAATTGGAAGACATTTTAACCTAGTAAGTTATTCAGTATACCTATATACCTACGATACGATATACCTATAGCTTACCTACGATATTTTACGTGTCCACCCGACACTTTTCAGAATGGCATTCTTAAAGGGTGCTATTTTTAAAGATGAAGGTAAAATCTGGTTGAACTTTAAGTTCAAGGCACTGGCAGTGTGGTGATCAAGAAAATTGTTGCTTTTCCCAAAAATGGAAAATGTCACGACCAACATGGCTACCGGAAAGGACGTTCAAAACAAGATGGCGTCGGCGCGACGCGGTTATTAAATGAATTTATGCACTCAGATAAGACACAATCAATTTAAGAATAATTAAAAGTAATAACGACGAATTTATGAAGCTGTTAGTGCGTCCGCGCAGCAATAAATGTTTTGATTTTCTTGTTTTATGCCCAACATAACAAATTGTTTTATATCTACTCGGAGACATTATGGATAAAATTACTGAAACGGGTGAATTAATAAAACCAAAATGATCTTATTTTTATTAATAACTTATTTACTTACTATTAACACTAACATACTTTTGCTCTATAATTTTACTTCCGATAAGGTAGTTTAGTTCTTTATTATGTTATTAATAATTTTCAATTTTAATACACACAATAGAAACATACCTAATTTACTTGTTAACATGAGCATTATTGTAGTTTCTGCCCCGGCCTCAGTTTAACGATTTCAGGGTGGTTAGGATCGCTGTTTCCTCTTACCACGTAAACTATTTCAACCCCCTCTTCTTTCTCTTCCATGTTGGTATTAAAATCATAGTCATTATTGCTTTCCACATAAAATCCATTTTCATCCAGCTTGAAGTTGTTTGTGTTAAAGACTTGAGTGTATGGCGGGTAGTCATAATAGTCGATGTATTGTCTATTGCTTTGCGATTCAGGAAAATTGAAACCTTTCGCTTTTTTATTATTGATTTGAGGAACAGACGTATTTATACTAGGTTTATGCACAGTCTGGTCGTTTTGAGGAAACTTAATAGTTCTTCCAAACCTTTGCTTTTCAGGGTCTATTTCATATCTTGAATCTCTTGGAAACTTGAATTCCATATTTTCATTCTGGACCTTATCAACATAAGTCAAATCAGGGCGGTTTTGAATTCGTTTCTCTATTTTGTTAGTTCCGATTTCATCTTTGACATGGTTTTTATAACGATTTTGGTTTCCAAAACCATAGCCATTGTTGTTATGATAAGGATATCGGTTTCCATAGTTTTGGCTAGTAGAATACAATCCTGGTTGATTTTGGAATCCAAAACCTTGATTAGGTAAATTTGGATTTTGTTGACTATACCCTGAATACACTTGATTTGGATTTTGCAGACCGTATCCTGTCCCAATAGGATGCAACCCATAATTTTGTTGATCTTGAATATGTGGCTGAGGCACAAGCCCATTTGGATAAGAAGGAACAGGTTGGTTTGGATACTGTCCTGGATATTGCTGATTTTGTAGCAAACCATACTGGCCAGGAATATTAGACAGATGATTGTAAAACTGCTCGAGGTTCTGCTGGCCGAGCTGTCCAGGGTATTGCTGAGGGGCGTTGAAGAATCTGAAGAAGCCCCCGTTGTGGTTGTTGAGGTATTCGACCAGCTTCTCAGGGTCAGTGGGACACTGTGGGTAGGCGTATCTGCAGGTGCCGGCGTTGCCTTTAGATGTCATGCCTAAAATGGCGGCTCGGCCGAAGACGAAGAGAGGGGACGTGCTGATGCCGTTGTAGGCTGCTAATAGGCTGAAACAGATAGTAAAGTACAATTAGTTGTGTTGCCTACATAAAATGAAAAGTGTAAGTGTTATGGGGCTATCCACCATCTACGTAACATAACATGTAACCACTGTACAATCATCATCATCATCATCACGACCTATCACGTCCCCACTGCTGGGACGGGTCTCCTTCTAATGAAGGAAGGGTTTTAGGCCTAGTCCTGTCCTGTGTCCATGGCTAACAAAAACA
Organism: Plutella xylostella; assembly: GCF_932276165.1. Taxonomy (NCBI): domain Eukaryota; kingdom Metazoa; phylum Arthropoda; class Insecta; order Lepidoptera; family Plutellidae; genus Plutella; species Plutella xylostella. The sequence goes on along the minus strand of NC_063987.1, from coordinate 9,441,279 downwards.
CCATATAGCTATACACACGAATTGACAACCTATTTTTTTTTTAATTGTTAAAAAGGACCCAAAATACGCAATACTCACGTCAACAACGGCTGCAGGTTCGCAATGGTCTGCAAGACCCCCGCCCCCGCGCCCTCCGCCGGCGCCCTGCCCCCCGCCACCTCGCACAGGAGTCTCGGCACGCACTGGTGGTCGTCGTGGCGGGCGATGGACGTCAGCGCGTGCGTGATGGATGATAGGGCTTCTTCGGCGTACGAGGGCCGCGGCCGCCGGGGTGGTCCTGCGTTTAAGGAAATTTACTATATTACTGGTAAAAAGTCTAAACAATATTTTAACGGTTTTAGGACCGTATTTGACAGATTTGATAGCGCTAAACATCTGTTTAGCAGTGTCGTAAGTTGTTGTGGTTATAGCCTTTAGATTTTGGCGGTCAAGTTAATTTTGTTCTGGTGGGTTTTATGTTCGTTAGATTCAATATTCTGGGTTTGATTATCAACTGGTGGTTTATATGCAGTATGCACTCAGAATTATGCGGGCCCTTACACATGGGAATAAGACATTCTACACAGTTTACTTCTGCAAAAATATGCCTTAAATTAAGTTAGTTTGCTTCAGAATACACATCCATAATTCAGGAGCAACTAGTCAGCTTTCTATAACCAATACAAAGATTCTTCAACTTACTGTAATACTGTCCAGCTGGTCCAATTGCAGGTCCAGGATACACAGGGGCTGGTCCTCCAGGATAACCAGGAATATTTCCAACTGGAGGTTGACCTGCAAACCCGTAGCTTTGTCCCGGATATTGCTGCAAACGCGGTTTCCTTCTGCGTCTTCTTCGCTTCTTCTTTTTCTGTCCAGAATTCTGCCCCGGATTATTTTCTATTCTGTTATCATCTTGAAAAGTTATACCACCCCCCGGTTGGTCTACAGGGTTTTGGTTATCTAGTTCTTGATGGTTAGGATTGAGCAATCCATAGCTGCCGGCGTTTATTGACGGATCTTGATATAGATCTGAATTTGCGTTTTCATTGTTGTCTAGTCCTTGATTTTCAAATCTAAATGGTAGTTTTGAAGGTTCATCTCTGTGGTGGTTCGCTGGCTGATCTTTGAAAGATATTAATCCGTAAGCACCTGGCTGTTCATCTTCGAAATGGACCGGATTCTTTTGGTCTTCAAACGTAACGAGGCCATAACCAGCTTTTCTTGGTGTAATAGTTGAGTTAGTCTCATTTGCATCATTTAACTGATGTTCATGGTCATTCCTGGATGTAACATCAGTAATACCGTAACATTTATGAAACCATAACGCTAGGATCAGCCATATCATTGGGACATGACCCATTTTAAACGATGTTCCTGAAATAGAATGAAACGGTTAATTATCAGTTAGGTTCGTATTGATAAAAGTGATAAGATTACTAATGAATAAATTATGAAATAATTACAATGCCGAATCTAAGATATAATCTAAATATGTTTGTTGATATGAAATTTCGAAATTCAATCATTATACAATAGTAATATTACCCACACTTTTGTCAATCTACCTAGAAGATAAAGGATTGAAAGTTAAATAAAACTTTATTGGTCAACAAAACTTTTTTCTCGCGAATTATTTTAAGTCGAAAACTAAAGTTTTTCAAAATGACCCCCTAAGTCTTTCTTCTAGACCCTTTGGCTTACTAGACCCTTTTTCCAACACTTGTATAAACAAACTAGAGGTTGCGTTGTGGCGCGGGCTGCAAGCAGCCGCGCGGTGCTTTGATGCTTTCGGTTTAGGTTGGTGTCTGTTTTCAGTATGAATTTCCATTTCAGCAGGGTATTGGCTTGAATATACCGTAGCAAATCTTTCTTGCGTTTTGTTACGCCTTAAAAACTGTGTTCACTATGATTTTTTTTAAATTAAAGGGGTACTAACGATTTTGTTTGACGTGGGAAACAGTTTTTAGTATGAATTTCAGTTTCAGCAAGCTATTGACTTGAACATACCGTAGCTAATCTTTCTTGCGTTTTGTTATGCCTTCAAAACTGTTTTCCCTATGAATTTCTATATTAAAGGGGTACCTACTGATGATTTCGTTTTAGGTAGTTATACGTTTTCAGTATGAATATTGGTTTCAGCAGGGTATTGACTTGAACATACTGTAGCAAATCTTTCTTGCGTTTTGTAAGGCCTTAAAAACTATTTTCATTATGAATTTCGATATCATGTCGGTATTGATGCTTTTGTTTTTGTTTTCAAAACAGTTTTTTAAGTATAATAATCGGTCAGCTGGCTTTACTTATAATATACCAAATTTCTGGCGTTTTCCTTTGTATTCAAATTTGAGTGAAGAATACTTATGGCTTTATGCTTATGATTTTCTTATTATGAAATGTTGCTATTATAATTACTTTAGTGGTATTCATTTCGCCTTAAAAATACCAGTAGGAAAATTCAGGTAGGTATACTTTACAATGACGTAGCGGATCTTTCTGGTGTTCAAGTCAAAGACGCATCCAAATTTTCGGACCATATCCCAACTCTCCATCCCGTACTCGTACTCAAAAGAATTGGTTCCTGTTACGGATTGTCTCACACAAATACGGTAGAGAAACTAATCTATATAAAAAAAATTGGTTTCGTAAACTTTACCTAGTGTCGAGCCGACATCGTTTTGTGTACAAATCGTTTGGTGGTTCGCCTTGTTTTGCCTCGCTTCGCTTGGCTCCTCTTTTACGGTAAGGTTATACTTAAGTTGTATTGCCTCGCTGCGCTCGGCTCTTCAGTGGTTGTGGTATGATGTTTTGAAATGTTTTGCCTCGCTGCGCTCGGCTCACCAAGGTTTGAGGTATGATGGTTTGGATTGTTTTGCCTCGCTGCGCACGGCTCTCCAGTTAAACAGGCAGTTGGTGATTAAAGAAGTTTAGCCTCGCTTCGCTCGGCTCCTCTCTAGGTCTCGGAATGATAGTTTCGATTGTTTTACCTCGCTTCGCTCGGTTTTGCAGTAACAGAGGCATTTGCTGTTTATTGCGCTTTAGCCTCGCTTCGCTCGGCTCTTCGGGTTTTTGGATTGAGGTTTAGGTTGTTTTGCCTCGCTTCGCTCGGCTTTCCACTTCTTAAACGTGACTTTTCCCGTAGTTTTTCTTAAATATATTTATTATTATGATACGTAGTGCCTCGCTTCGCTCGGATTTTTTTTTCTTTCAGGCAGGATTACATGTCGCATGCCTCGCTGCGCTCGGCTGGTTTTATTTTGGTATAGCTTGTAGAAGGACTATGGCCTCAAACTGCACTTAAACTGTAGTAAAGTTGACTTACATTTTGTATGTTTTTAGGAAAAAATATTTTTTTCCCTAAAAGTGGGGAGTTTTTATTTTAAATAATAATTGTTTGTATTTATCTACACAAATGCGCCATATACCACAAATCTGTCCGACCACTTCAACGGGGTGAAATTGCTAATGTTGGTAATTTTTTCTACGTTTTTCAGGAAATTTTGATTTTTTCCCTAAAAGTGGGGAGTTTTTATTTTAAATAATTATTGTTTGTATTTATCTACACAAATGCGCCATATACCATAAATCTGTCCGACCACTTCAACGGGGTGAAATTGCTAATGTTGATAATTTTTTCTACGTTTTAGGGAAAATTTGATTTTTTTCCCTTAAAGTGGGGAGTTTTTATTTTAAATTAAAATTGTATGCATTTAACTTCACAAACACGCTATACATTCGAAACCCCTCAGACCATCTCAAAGTCATAAAATTGCATATTTATGTAAATTTTCCCATGTTTTTAGAGAAATTTTGTTTTTTTTCTATAAGTGGGGAGTTTTTATTATTAATTAAAAATCTTTGCATTTAACTACACAAACGCGCCATACATTCGAATCTCCTCAGACCATCACAAAACGACAAAATTGCATATTTATGTAAATTTTCCCATGCTTTTAGAGAAATTTTGTTTTTTTTTCTGTAAGTGGGGAGTTTTTTATTATTAATTAAAAATCTATGCATTTAACTACAAAAACGCGCCATACATTTGAATCTCCTCAGACCATCACAAAACGATAAAATTGCATATTTATGTAAAATTTCCCATGTTTTTAGGAAAATTTTGTTTTTTTCACAAAAAATGGGGGGTTTTTATTTTATAGAAAAATTAAGCGTACCTAAACACACAAACGTGCTCTACAAGTCAAAACTGTCAGACCACTCAATACAGGTGAAATAGCCTTAAAACATTTCTCTTTTACAAAATGGCTGCCACTTCATCCGCAATTTTGATTTTTGCAGTTTTCGGAATTTTCCTATTAATTTCACCATATATCCAACTATGTACAAAGAAAAACATCACCCCACCTTCCCCCCTTCTGGGAGATCAATTCACCTCAACTTGAATCGACGTCGAACTTTTTCAAAAATATAATCTCCCGTATTTTTCAGGGTTGCCAGCCAAAAGTGATAAAAATAGTCAAATGTCATTAGTACGAGCCTTTCTGACTAAACTACATCATTTTTTTAAATCCAAAACGGTTATTTCTATTTTTCAGGTTTTTGGGGAAAATCTCAAAATTTTCCCTAAAAATGGGGAAATTTTATTTAGTAGGTATAGTCTACCCAACAAACTACACAAATGCGCTATACAAGACAAATCTCCCCAACCACTCTAAACATGTGAAACAACCAATCAAAAATCGTGAAAAAAGTCACTTTTACAAAATGGCCGCCAAAGCAGTCCGCCATTTTGTTTTTTCAACTTTTCGGAATTTTCCCATAAACTGCAACATACATCAGGCCGTAAACAAAAAAAATCATCACCCCACCTGCCTCCCTTCTGGGAGATCAATTCACCTCAAGTTGGGTCGACGTAAAAAAATCGGAAAAAATATAATCTCGCCTATCGCCCAGGGTTGCCAGTCGAAAGTAATAAAAATGGTCAAATGTCATTAGTACGGGTCTTTCCGACAAAACTGCATCAAATTTTAAAATAAAAAGTTGTTATTTCTACTTTTCATGTTTTTGGGGAAAATCTCGAAATTTACCCTAAAAATGGGGAAAATTATTTCACATGGCAACTCTACTCGTCAAACTACACAACCGCTCCATACAAGTCAAACCTGTCAAATGTCCCCAACACAATAAAAAAATGCTTTGAAAATCCCCGAAAAAACACGTTTTTATAAAAAAATCTCCCTTCCCCCCGCAATAAAAAAAAAAAACATTTTTTGGAATTTTTCCATAAATTTCATCATGTGCCCCACCGTTTGCAAAAAACACCATCCCCCCACCTCCCTCCCTTCCGGGAGATCAATTCACCTCAAGTCGGGTCTGACACGCCCTAAACTTTACCTCACTGCAACTCGGCCGCCATTTTGTTTTTTTATTTTTTTTCTATTTTTTTTATAATCTGTCAGACACTCTAAATACACCCTCGAAATATAAAAAAATGTATGGTCACCAAAACGGAGGAACAAAAAAAATTTATTTTTTTTACAACTTTTTTTTAAAAGTCGAGGTTTTTCTCTACTCACCCGAGCACCCTGTACATTTCCCTAAAACATTTTCATATCAAAAAATGGCTCCTTCTGGGAGAACAATCATGTCAGTCAGTGGTAATCCAGCTTTATATAGTATAACTAGAGGTCGCGTTGTGGCGCGGGCTGCAAGCAGCCGCGCGGTGCATTGATGCTTTCGGTTTAGGTGGGTGTCTGTTTTCAGTATGAATTTCCATTTCAGCAGGGTATTGACTTGAACATACCGTAGCAAATCTTTCTTGCGTTTTGATACGCCTTAAAAACTGTGTTCACTATGATTTTTTTAAATTGAAGGGGTACTAACGATTTTGTTTGACGTGGGAAACAGTTTTCAGTATGAATTTCAGTTTCAGCAGGGTATTGACTTGAACATACCGTAGCAAATCTTTCTTGCGTTTTGTTATGCCTTCAAAACTGTTTTCACTTTGAATTTCTATATTAAAGGGGTACCTACTGATGATTTTGTTTTAGGTAGTTAAACGTTTTCAGTATGAATATTGGTTTCAGCAGGGTATTGACTTGAACATACTGTAGAAAATCTTTCTTGCGTTTTGTAAGGCCTTAAAAACTATTTTCATTATGAATTTCGATATCATGTCGGTATTGATGCTTTTGTTTTTGTTTTCAAAACAGTTTTTTAAGTATAATAGTCGGTCAGCTGGCTTTACTTATAATATACCAAATATCTGGCGTTTTCCTTTGTATTCAAATTTGAGTGAAGAATACTTATGGCTTTATGCTTATGATTTTCTTATTATGAAATGTTGCTATTATAATTACTTTAGTGGTATTCATTTCGCCTTAAAAATACCAGTAGGAAAATTCAGGTAGGTATACTTTACAATGACGTAGCGGATCTTTCTGGTGTTCAAGTCAAAGACGCATCCAAATTTTCGGACCATATCCCAACTCTCCATCCCGTACTCGTACTCATAAAATTGGTTCTTGTTACGGATTGTCTCACACAAATACGGTAGAGAAACTAATCTATATGAAAAAAAAAATGGTTTCGTAAACTTTACCTAGTATCGAGCCGACATCGTTTTGTGTACAAATATTGGGTTTTTTAATACCTCATAAATCTGAGTCACCCCCATTCGCGCGTTTTTCTAGAATCTTGATTATTAGTTTACTCTGTCCTGAAGAGAAACTTTTTCATACAAAAGAAATACACAGGCTTTTTTTTTATTCATTAATTTCTTACGTGGGTTTGCTGTTTAAGACTATTTTTACAGAGCTATGTTTTACTTCAATTTAATCCATAATTGGAACTATAAACGCCCAAACATACACTTTGTATTTTTTTTATTCATTCAAGATATTTCTAAGCCACAATCGGCTCTCAGGTTATATAGTTGTGTTGACGAGGGTTTGAGTAGTGTTGCCTCGCTTCGCTCGGCTCTCCAGGGTTTGCAGTATGGTGGTTCGCATTGTTTTGCCTCGCTTCGCTCGGCTCCTCTTTTACGGTTAGGTTATAAATACTTAAGTTGGATTGCCTCGCTGCGCTCGGCTCTTCAGTGGTTGTGGTATGATGTTTTGAAATGTTTTGCCTCGCTGCGCTCGGCTCTTCAATGTTTGTGGTAGGATGGTTTGGATTGTTTTGCCTCGCTGCGCTCGGCCCTCCAGTTAAACAGGCAGTTGGTGATTAAAGTAGTTTAGCCTCGCTTCGCTCGGCTCCTCTCTAGGTCTCGGAATGATAATTTCGGTTGTTTTTCCTCGCTTCGTTCGGCTTTGCAGTTACATAGGCACTTGCTGTTTATTGCGCTTTAGCCTCGCTTTGCTCGGCTCATCGGGTTTCCGGATGTTGATTTCAGTATTTTTGCCTCGCTCCGCTCGGCTCTCTAGGTTTTGAATTGATGGTTTAGGTTGTTTTGCCTCGCTTCGCTCGGCTTTCCACTTCTTAAACGGGACTTTTCCCGTAGTTTTTCTTTATTAATAATAATAATTATGATACGTAATGCCTCGCTTCGCTCGGATTTCCTTTCTTTATGGCAGGGTTACTTGTCGATCGGATGCCTCGCTGCGCTCGGCTGGTTTTATTTTGGTATAGCTTGTAGGAGGACTATGGCCTCGCTGCGCTCGGCACTTAATCTGTGGTAAAGTTGATTTACATTTTGTATGTTTTTAGGGAAAATATTTTTTCCCCTAAAAGTGGGGAGTTTTTATTTTAAATAATTATTGTTTGTATTTATCTACACAAATACGCCATATACCATAAATCTGTCTGACCACTTCAAAGGGGTGAAATTGCTAATGTTGGTATTTTTTTCTACGTTTTTAGGGAAATTTTTATTTTTTCCCTAGAAGTGGGGAGTTTTTATTTTACATAATTATTGTTTGTATTTATCTACACAAATGCGCCATATACCATAAATCTGTCTGACCACTTCAACGGGGTGAAATTGCTGATGTTGGTAATTTTTTATACGTTTTTAGGGAAATTTTGATTTTTTTACCCTTAAGTGGGGAGTTTTTATTTTAAATTAAAATTGTATGCATTTAACTACACAAACGCGCTATACATTCGAAACCCCTCAGACCATCTCAAAGTGATAAATTTGCATATTTATGTAAATTTTTCCATGTTTTTAGGCAAATTTTGTTTTTTTTCCTATAAGTGGGGAGTTTTTATTATTAATTAAAAATCAACGCATTTAACTACACAAACGCGCCATACATTCTAATCCCCTCAGACCATCACAAAACGATACAATTGCATATTTATGTAAAATTTCCCATGTTTTAGGGAAATTTTGTTTTTTTCCCTAAAAATGGGGAGTTTTTATTTCATAGAAAAATTAAGCGTACCTAAACACACAAACGTGCTCTACAAGTCGAAACTGTCAGACCACTCAATACAGGTGAAATAGCCTTAAAACATGTAAAATTTCTCTTTTACAAAATGGCTGCCACTTCATCCGCCATTTTGATTTTTGCAGTTTTCGGAATTTTCCCATGAATTTCACCATATATCCAACCATGTACAAAGAAAAACATCACCCCACCTCCTCCCCTTCTGAGAGATCAATTCACCTCAACTTGAATCGACGTCGAACTTTTTCAAAAATATAATCTCCCGTATTTCTCAGGGTTGCCAGCCGAAAGTGATAAAAATAGTCAAATGTCATTAGTTTGAGCCTTTCTGACTAAACTGCATCATTTTTTAAAATCCAAAACGGTTATTTCTATTTTTTATGTTTTTGGGGAAAATCTCAAAATTTTCCCTAAAAATGGGGAAATTTTATATAGCTGGTAAAACCTACCCTACAAACTACACAAATGCGCCATACAAGACAAATCTCCCCAACGACTCTAAATAGGTAAAAAATCCAATCAAAAATCGTGAAAAAAAGTCACTTTTACAAAATGGCCGCCACAGCAGTCCGCCATTTTGTTTTTTCAATTTTTCGGAATTTTCCCATAAACTGCACCATACAACAGACCGTGTACAAAAAAAATCATCACCCCACCTGCCTCCCTTCTGGGAGATCAATTCACCTCAAGTTGGGTCGACGTAAAAAAATCCGAAAAAATATAATCACGCCTATCGCACAGGGTTGCCAGTCGAAAGTAATGAAAATGGTCAAATGTCATTAGTACGGGTCTTTCCAACAAAACTGCATCAAATTTTTAAATCAAAAGTGGCCATTTCTACTTTTCATGTTTTTGGGGAAAATCTCAAAATTTACCCTAAAAATGGGGAAAATTCTTTCGCATGGCAACTCTACTCGTCAAACTACACAACCGCTCTATACAAGTCAAACCTGTCAAATGCCTCGAACACAATAAAAAAATGCTTTAAAAATCCCCGAAAAAACACGTTTTTATAAAAAAATCTCCCCTCCCCCCGCAATTAAAAAAAAAAACATTTTTTGGAATTTTCCCTTAAATTTCATCATGTGCCCCACCGTTTACAAAAAACACCATCCCCCCACCTCCCCCCCTTCCGGGAGATCAATTCACCTCAAGTCAGGTCTGACACGCCCTAAACTTTACCTCACTACAACTCGGCCGCCATTTTGTTTTTTTATTTTTTTATATTTTTTTTATAATCTGTCAGACATTCTAAACACACCCTCGAAATATAAAAAAATGTATGGTCACCAAAAAAGAGGAGCAAAAAAATTTTTTTTTTTTTACATTTTTTTTTAAAATGTCGGATTTTTTCTCTACTCACCCGAGCACCCTGTACATTTCCCTAAAACATTTTCATATCAAAAAATGGCTCCTTCTGGGAGAACAATCATGTCAGTCAGTCAGTGAGTGGTAATCCAGCTTTATATATTATAACTAGAGGTCGCGTTGTGGCGCGGGCTGCAAGCAGCCGCGCGGTGCTTTGATGCCTTTGGTTTAGGTGGGAGACAGTTTTCAGTATGAATTTCAGTTTCAGCAGGGTATTGACTTGAATATACCGTAGCAAATCTTTCTTGCGTTTTGTTATGCGTTAAAAACTGTGTTCACTATGTTTTTTTTATTAAAGGGGTACCTACTGATGATTTTATTTCAGGTGGGATTAGTTTTCAGTATAAATTTCGTTATAAAAGGGGTACTGATGATTTTATTTCAGGGGGTTACAGTTTTCAGTATGAATTTCGGTTTCAGCAGGGTATTGACGTGAACATACCGTAGCAAATCCTTGTTGCGTTTTGTTATGCCTTATAAACTGCTTTTACTATGAATTTCTTCATTAAAGGGGTACTGATGATTTTGTTTTAGGTGTGATACGGTTTTCAGTATGAATTTTGGTGAGATACGGTTATTCACTTGACTATAACGTATCGAATATTTTATGGGGTTTAGTTTTCCCTTGAAATCTAATTTCAGTATGAAATTTGGTAGTAGATGGGTATTGATTTTCTCATAATACACTCACAACTTACAAATTCAAGAAATATCCGTTGTACACTCCCGGGCAATGAATAAGTTCCACTCACAAAATGTCGACCCCATACGACCCCAATTCCTGTAGAGTTTTTTAAAACTCCACAGAAATGTTAATATTTGCCGTGTCACACAAATACGGTAGAGAAACTGATCTATATGGACATTTTTTGGTTTCGTAAACTTTACCTAGTAGCGAGCGAACATCGTTTTGTGTACAAATATTGGGTTCTTTAATACCTCATAAATCTGAGTCACCTCCATTCGCGCGTTTTTCTAGCGTCTCGATTATTAGTTTATTCTGTCCTGAAAAGAAACTTTTTCATGGTAACGAAATTTACAGGCTTTTTTTTATTCATTAATTTCTTATGTGGGTTTGCTGTTTAAGACACAGTAAGTAGGATAAAGTGCATTTTTAACATTATAGAACTGTGTTTTACTTAAATTTAATTCATAATTGGTTGCACACGTATGGAACTATGAACGCGGCCAAACTTATACGTTGTCTTTCAAGTTATTTCTTAGCCACAATCGGCTCTCAGGTTATATAGTTGTGTTGACGAGGGTATGAGTAGTGTTGCCTCGCTTCGCTCGGCTCTCCAGGGTTTGCAGTATGGTGGTTCGCATTGTTTTGCCTCGATTGGCTCGGCTCCTCTTTTACGGTTAGGTAATACTTGAGTTGTATTGCCTCGCTGCGCTCGGCTCTTCAGTGGTTGTGGTATAATGTGTTGAAATGTTTTGCCTCGCTACGCTCGGCTCTCCAAGGTTTGTGGTATGATGGTTTGGATTGTTTTGCCTCGCTGCGCTCGGCTCTCCAGTTAAACAGGCAGTTGGTGATTAAAGTAGTTTAGCCTCGCTTCGCTCGGCTCCTCTCCAGGTCTCGGAATGGTAGTCTCGGTTGTTTTGCCTCGCTTCGCTCGGCTCTGCAGTTGCATAGGCACTTGCTGTTTATTGTGCTTTAGCCTCGCTTCGCTCGGCTCGTCGGGTTTTCGCATGTTGGTTTCAGTAGTTTTGCCTCGCTCCGCTCGGCTCTCTAGGTTTTGGATTGATGGTTTAGGTTGTTTTGCCTCGCTTCGCTCGGCTTTCCACTTCGTAAACGGGACTTTTCCGTAGTTTTTCTTTATTGATATTAATAATTATGATACCTAATGCCTCGCTTCGCTCGGATTTCTTTTCTTTATGGCAGGGTTACTTGTAGGATGCCTCGCTGCGCCCGGCTGGTTTTATTTTGGTATAGCTTGTAGAAGGACTATGGCCTCGCTGCGCTCGGCACTTAAACTGTGGTAAAGTTGATTTACATTTTGTATGATTTTTCGGAAAATATTTTTTCCCTTAAAAGTGGGGAGTTTTTATTCTAAATAATAATTGTTTGTATTTATCTACACAAATGCGCCATACCATAAATCTGTAGGACCACTTCAAAGGGATGAAATTGCTAATGTTGGTAATTTTTCTACGTTTTTAGGGAAACTTTGATTATTTTCCCTACAAGTGGGGAGTTTTTATTTTAAATTAAAATTCTATACATTTAACAACACAATCGCACTATACATTTATAACCCCTCAGACCATCTCAAAGGGATAAAATTGCATATTTATGTGAAATTTCCCATGTTTTTAGAGAAATTTTGATTTTTTTCCGTACAAGTGGGGAGTTTTTATTTAAAATTAAAATTCTATGCATTTAACAACACAATCGCGCTATACATTTATAACCCCTCAGACCATCTCAAAGAGATAAAATTGCGTATTTATGTGAAATTTCCATGTTTTTAGGGAAATTCAGATTTTTTTCCCTACAAGTGGGGAGTTTTTATTTTAAATTAAAAATCTATACATTTAACAACACAATCGTGCTATGCATTCATAACCCCTCAGACCATCTCAAAACGATAAAATTGCATATTTATGTAAATTTTTCCATGTTTTTAGGGAAATTTTGATTTTTTTGGCCATAAGTGCGGAGTTTTTATTTTAAATTAAAATTGTATGCATTTAACTGCACAAACACGCTATACATTTGAAACCCCTCAGACCATCTCAAAGTGATAAAATTGCATATTTATGTAAATTTTCCCATGTTTTTAGGGAAATTTTGTTTTTTTTTCCTATAAAAGGGGAGTTTTTATTATGAATTAAAAATCTATGCATTTAACTTCACAAACGCGCCATACATTCGAATCCCCTCAGACCATCACAAAACGATAAAATTGCATATTTATGTAAAATTTCCCATGTTTTTAAGGAAATTTTGTTTTTTTCCTTAAAAATGGGGAGTTTTTATTTCATAAGCAAACAAAATGCATCCACTTACACAAACGCGCTCTACAAGTCAAAACTGTCAGACCACTCAATACAGGTGAAATAGCCTTAAAACATGTAAAATTTCTCTTTTACAAAATGGCTACCACTTCATCCGCCATTTTGATTTTTGCAGTTTTCGGAATTTTCCCATTAATTTCACCATATATCCAACCATTTACAAAGAAAAACATCACCCCACCTCCCCCCCTTCTGGGAGATCAATTCACCTCAACTTGAATCGACGTCGAACTTTTTCAAAAATATAATCTCCCGTATTTCTCAGGGTTGCCAGCCGAAAGTGATGAAAATAGTCAAATGTCATTAGTATGAGCCTTTCTGACTAAACTGCATCATTTTTAAAAATCAAAAACGGTTATTTCTATTTTTCCGGTTTTTGGGGAAAATCTCAAAATTTTCCCTAAAAATGGGGAATTTTTATTTAGCTGGTATAGTCTACTCAACAAACTACACAAATGCGCTGTACAAGACAAATCTCCCCAACCACTCTAAACATGTGAAAAAACCAATCAAAAATCGTGAAAAAAAGTCACTTTTAAAAAATGGCCGCCAAAGCAGTCCGCCATTTTGTTTTTTCAACTTTTCGGAATTTTACCATAAACTGCACCATACAATAGACCGTGTTCAAAAAAAATCATCACCCTACCTGCCTCCCTTCTGGGAGATCAATTCACCTCAAGTTGGGTCGACGTAAAAAAATCCGAAAAAATATAATCTCGCCTACCGCGCAGGGTTGCCAGTTGAAAGTAATAAAAATGGTCAAATGTCATTAGTGCGGGTCTTTCCGACAAAACTGCATCAAATTTTAAAATAAAAAGTTGTTATTTCTACTTTTCATGTTTTTGGGGAAAATCTCAAAATTTACCCTAAAAATGGGGAAATTTTTTTCACATGGCAACTCTACTCGTCAAACTACACAACCGCTCCATACAAGTCAAACCTGTCAAATGCCTCGAACACAATAAAAAAATGCTTTGAAAATCCCCGAAAAAACACGTTTTTATAAAAAATCTCCCCTCCCCCCGCAATTAAAAAAAAAACATTTTTTGGAATTTTCCCTTAAATTTCATCATGTGCCTCATCGTTTGCAAAAAACACCATCCCCCCACCTCCCCCCCTTCCGGGAGATCAATTCACCTCAAGTCGGGTCTGACACGCCCTAAACTTTGCTTCACTGCAACTCGGCCGCCATTTTGTTTTTTTATTTTTTTATATTTTTTTTATAATCTGTCAGACATTCTAAATACACCCTCGAAATATGAAAAAATGTATGGTCACCAAAAAAGAGGAGCAAAAAAAATTTTTTTTTTTTACAACTTTTTTTCAAAAGTCGGATTTTTTCTCTACTCACCCGAGCACCCTGTACATTTCCCTAAAACATTATTATATCAAAAAATGGCTCCTTCTGGGAGAACTACTATGTCAATCAGTCAGTGAGTGGTAATCCAGCTTTATATATTATAACTAGAGGTTGCGTTGTGGCGCGGGCTGCAAGCAGCCGCGCGGTACTTTGATGCTTTTGGTTTGGGTGCGAAAATGTTTTCAGTATGAATTTCAGTTTCAGTAGGGTATTGACTTGAATATACCGTAGCAAGTCTTTCTTGCGTTTTGTTATGCGTTAAAAACTGTGTTTACTATGTTTTTTTTATTAAAGGGGTACCTACTGATGATTTTGTTTCAGGTGGGATTAGTTTTCAGTATGAATTTCTTTTTCAGCAGGGTATTGACTTGAACAAACCGTAGCAAGTCTTTGTTGTGTTTTGTTTTGGATTAAAAACTGTTTTCAGTATGAATTTCGTTATAAAAGGGGTACTGATGATTTTAATTCAGGGGGGTTACAGTTTTCAGTATGAATTTCGGTTTCAGCAGGGTATTGACGTGAACATACCGTAGCAAATCCTTGTTGCGTTTTATTATGCCTTATAAACTGCTTTTACTATGAATTTCTTCATTAAAGGGGTACTGATGATTTTGTTTTAGGTGTGATACGGTTTTCAGTATGAATTTTGGTGAGATATGGTTATTCACTTGACTATAACGTATCGAATATTTTATAGGGTTTAGTTTTCCCTTGAAATCTAATTTCAGTATGAAATTTGGTAGTAGATGGGTATTGATTATCTCATAATACACTCACAACTTACAAATTCAAGAAATATCCGTTGTACACTCCCGGGCAATGAATAAGTTCCACTCACAAAATGCCGACCCCATCCATACGACCCCAATTCCTGTAGAGTTTTTTAAAACTCCACAGGAATGTTAATATTTGCCGTGAAAACTATTTTTAAATTACGGATTGTCTCACACAAATACGGTAGAGAAACTGATCTATATGGACATTTTTTGGTTTCGTAAACTTTACCTAGTAGCGAGCGAACATCGTTTTGTGTACAAATATTGGGTTCTTTAATACCTCATAAATCTGAGTCACCTCCATTCGCGCGTTTTTCTAGCGTCTCGATTATTAGTTTATTCTGTCCTGAAAAGAAACTTTTTCATAGCAACGAAATTTACAGGCTTTTTTTTATTCATTAATTTCTTATGTGGGTTTGCTGTTTAAGACACAGTAAGTAGGATAAAGTGCGTTTTTTAACATTATAGAACTATGCTTTACTGAAATTTAATTCATAATTGGTTGCACACGTACCTATATGGAACTATACGTACGTTATCTCAAAATTTTCCGACCTCAACGTGAAGATGGCAACACACATCAATTAAAGTCAGGGAATATAACTGTGCATCTTTTGACAGCAACACTTCAAAGTTTCAGCCATTTTTGACGCGTGGTTTTTATTTTACAGCCGTTTGAGTGAGTCGATGTGAGCATTTCTGTGAAAATTGAAAAAATCGAGTATCGAGCTGTCTTAAAATATTGGTTTTTGAAAGGGAATACCCCTACGCAAATCAAAGATGTGTTAGATAGTAAACGCGGCCAAACTTAGACTTTGTCTTTCTTTTTTATTCATTCAAGTTATTTCTTAACCACAATCGGCTCTCAGGTTATATACGTAGTTGTATTGACGAGGGTTTGAGTAGTGTTGCCTCGCTTCGCTCGGCTCTCCAGGGTTTGCAGTATGGTGGTTCGCATTGTTTTGCCTCGATTGGCTCGGCTCCTCTTTTACGGTTAGGTAATACTTGAGTTGTATTGCCTCGCTACGCTCGGCTCTTCAGTGGTTGTGGTATAATGTTTTGAAATGTTTTGCCTCGCTAGGCTCGGCTCTCCAAGGTTTGTGGTATGATGATTTGGATTGTTTTGCCTCGCTGCGCTCGGCTCTCCAGTTAAACAGGCAGTTGGTGATTTAAGCAGTTTATCCTCGCTTCGCTCGGCTCCTCTCCAGGTCTCGTAATGGTAGTCTCGGTTGTTTTGCCTCGCTTCGCTCGGCTCTGCAGTTACATAGGCACTTGCTGTTTATTGTGCTTTAGCCTCGCTTCGCTCGGCTCGTCGGGTTTTCGGATGTTGTTTTCAGTAGTTTTGCCTCGCTCCGCTCGGCTCTCTAGGTTTTGGATTGATGGTTTAGGTTGTTTTGCCTCGCTTCGCTCGGCTTTCCACTTCGTAAACGGGACTTTTTCCGTAGTTTTTCTTAATTGATATTAATAATTATTATGATGCCTAATGCCTCGCTTCGCTTGGATTTCTTTTCTTTATGGCAGGGTAACCCTGTAATTGTCCCTGTGTAATTGTCGGATGCCTCGCTGCGCTCGGCTGGTTTTATTTTGGTATAGCTTGTAGAAGGACTATGGCCTCGCTGCGCTCGGCACTTAAACTGTGGTAAAGTTGATTTACATTTTGTATGATTTTTCGGAAAATATTTTTTCCCTTAAAAGTGGGGAGTTTTTATTTTAAATTAAAATTCTATACATTTAACTACACAATCGTGCTATACACTCATAACCCCTCAGACCATCTCAAAGGGATAAAATTGCATATTTATGTGAAATTTCCCATGTTTTTAGGGAATTTTTTATTTTTTTCCCTACAAGTGGGGAGTTTTTATTTTATATTAAAACTACGTTTTTATTTTATTTTACATTTAACTACACAATCACGCTATACATTCATAACCCCTCAGACCTTCTCAAAGGGATAAAATTGCATATTTATGTGAAATTTCCCATGTTTTTAGGGAAATTTTGATTTTTTTCCCTACAAGTGGGGAGTTTTTATTTTAAATTAAAATTTTATACATTTAACTACACAATCGCGCCATACATTCATAACCCCTCAGACCATCTCAAAGGGATAAAATTGCATATTTATTTAAAATTTCCCATCTTTTTAGGAAAATTTGATTTTTTCCCTACAAGTAAGGAGTTTTTATTTTAAATAATTATTGTTTGTATTTATCTACACAAATGCACCATATACCACAAATCTGTCTGACCACTTCATAGGGGTGAAATTGCTAATGTTGGTAATTTTTTCTACCTGTTTAGGGAAATTTTGATTTTTTCCCTACAAGTGGGGAGTTTTTATTATAATATAATTATTGTTTGTATTCATCTACACAAATGCGCCATATACCATAAATCTGTCTGACCACTTCAACGGGGTGAAATTGCTAATGTTGGTAATTTTTTGTACGTTTTTAGGGAAATTTTGATTTTTTCCCTGAAAGTGGGGAGATTTTATTTTAAATAATTATTGTTTGTATTTATCTACACAAATGCGCCATATACCATAAATCTGTCTGACCACTTCAACGGAGTAAAATTGCTAATGTTGGTAATTTTTTATACGTTTTTAGGGAAATTTTGATTATTTTCCCCATAAGTGGGGAATTTTTATTTTAAATTAAAATTGTTTGCATTTAACTGCACAAACTCAATACATTCGAAACCCCTCAGACCATCTCAAAGTGATAAAATTGCATATTTATGTAAATTTTACCATGTTTTTAGGGAAATTTTGTTTTTTTTTTTTCCTATAAGTGGGGAGTTTTTATTAATAATTAAAATCTATGCATTTAACTACACAAACGCGCCATACATTTGAATCCCCTCAGACCATCACAAAACGATAAAATTGCATATTTATGTAAAATTTCCCATATTTTTAGGGAAATTTTGTTTTTTTCCCTAAAAATAGGGAGTTTTTATTTTATAAACAAACTAAATTCATCCACCTACACAAACGCGCTCTACAAGTCAAAACTGTCAGACCACTCAATACAGGTGAAATAGCCATAAAACATGTAAAATTTCTCTTTTACAAAATGGCTGCCACTTCATCCGCCATTTTGATTTTTGCAGTTTTCGGAATTTTCCTATTAATTTCACCATTTATCCAACCATTTGCAAAGAAAAACATCACCCCACCTCCCCCCCTTCTGGGAGATCAATTCACCTCAACTTGAATCGACGTCGAACTTTTTCAAAAATATAATCTCCCGTATTTCTCAGGGTTGCCAGGCGAAAGTGATGAAAATAGTCAAATGTCATTAGTATGAGCCTTTCTGACTAAACTGCATCATTTTTTAAAATCCAAAACGGTTATTTCTATTTTTCAGGTTTTTGGGGAAAATCTCAAAATTTTCCCTAAAAATGGGGAATTTTTATTTAGCTGGTATAGTCTACCCAACAGACTTCACAAATGCGCCATACAAGACAAATCTCCCCAACCACTCTAAACATGTGAAAAAACCAATCAAAAATCGTGAAAAAAAGTCACTTTTACAAAATGGCCGCCAAAGCAGTCCGCCATTTTGTTTTTTCTACTTTTCGGAATTTTCCCATAAACTGCACCATACATCAGACCGTGTACAAAAAAAAAAAAACCACCCCACCTGCCTCCCTTCTGGGAGATCAATTCACCTCAAGTTGGGTCGACGTAAAAAAATCCGAAAAAATATAATCTCGCCTATCGCGCAGGGTTGCCAGTCGAAGGTAATAAAAATGGTCAAATGTCATTAGTACGGGTCTTTCCGACAAAACTGCATCAAATTTTAAAATCAAAAGTGGCCATTTCTACTTTTCATGTTTTTGGGGAAAATCTCGAAATTTACCCTAAAAATGGGGAAAATTCTTTCGCATGGCAACTCTACTCGTCAAACTACACAACCGCTCCATACAAGTCGAACCTGTCAAATGCCTCCAACACGATAAAAAAATGCTTTGAAAATCTCCGAAAAAACACGTTTTTATAAAAAAATCTCCCCTCCCCCCGAAATAAAAAAAAAAAACATTTTTTGGAATTTTCCCATAAATTTCATCATGTTTCCCACCGTTTACAAAAAACACCATCCCCCCACCTCCCCCCCTTCCGGGAGATCAATTCACCTCAAGTTGGGTCTGACATGCCCTAAACTTTACGTCACTACAACTCGGCCGCCATTTTGTTTTTTTATTTTTTTATATTTTTTTTATAATCTATCAGACATTCCGAAAACACCCTCAAAATATAAAAAAATGTATGGTCACCAAAACAGAGGAGCAAAAAAAATTTTTTTTTTTTACAACTTTTTTTAAAAAGTCGAGGTTTTTCTCTACTCACCCGAGCACCCTGTACATTTCCCTAAAACATTTTCATATCAAAAAATGGCTCCTTCTGGGAGAACTACTATGTCAATGAGTGAGTGAGTGGTAATCCAGCTTTATTATATATTATAATAACTAGAGGTTGCGTTGTGGCGCGGGCTGCAAGCAGCCGCGCGGGGCTTTGATGCCTTTGAATTTTGGTTTCAGCAGGGTATTGACTTGAACATACCGTAGCAAATCTATCCTGCGTTTTTATAGGCCTTAAAAACGGTTTTCACTATAAATTTCTATATTAAAGGGATACTGATTATTTTATTTCAGGTGGGATTAGTTTTCAGTGTGAATTTCGGTTTCAGCAGGGTATTGACTTGAACAAACCGTAGCAAGTCTTTGTCATGTTTTGTTTTGGATTAAAAAGTGTCTTCAGTATGAATTTCGTTATAAATGGGGTACTGATGATTTTATTTCAGGGCGTGATATAGTTTTCAATATGAATTTCGGTTTCAGCAGGGTATTGACTTGACCATACCGTAGCAAATCCTTCTTGCATTTTGTTATGCCTAAAAACTGTTTCTACTATGAATTTCTTTATTAAAGGGGTACCTGATAATTTTGTTTCAGGTGGGATTAGTTTTCAGTATGAATTTCGGTTTCAGCAGGGAACTGACTTGAACAAACCGTAGCAAGTCTTTGTCATGTTTTGTTTTGGATTAAAAAGTGTCTTCAGTATGAATTTCGTTATAAAAGGGGTACTGATGATTTTATTTCAGGGGGTGATACAGTTTTCAATATGAATTTCGGTTTAAGCAGGGTATTGACTTGACCATACCGTAGCAAATCTTTCTTGCATTTTGTTATGCCTAAAAACTGTTTCCATTATGAATTTCTTTATTAAAGGGGTACCTGATAAATTTTTTTTCAGGTGGGATAAAGTTTATTAACTTGACCATAACGTATCGAACATAGGGTTTCGTTTTCCCATGAAATCTAATTTCAGTATAGTCCAGTCAATAAATGACTCAAAATGACTATGGGTATAATGTAGATATGGAAGCATTTAACGTAGCTGAAAAATAATTTCAGTATTAAATATGGTAACAGATGACTTTGCCATAATACAACGGATATTTCTGGCATTTGGCTTTACATAAAAAAAAACTTGACACGAAATATTTGCCTTAAAACTATTTTCATTATGAATTTAGATATCACGTCGGTATTGATGCTTTTGCTTTTATTTTCAACACAGTTTTTTAAGTATAGTAATCGGTCAGCTGGCTTTATTTTACTTATATTATAACTTCTGGCTTTGTATTCAAATTTGAGTAAAGAATACTTATGGCTTTATGCTTATGATTTTCCTATTATGATGTGTTGCTATTATAATTACTTTAGTGGTATTCGTTTCGCCTTTAAAATACCAGTAGGAAAATTCAGGTAGGTATACTTTACAATGACGTAGCGGATCTTTCTGGTGTTCAAGTTAAAGACGGATCCAAAATTTGGACCATTTCCCAACACTCCATCCCGTACCCTTACTCAAAAAAATTGGTTCCTGTTACGGATTGTCTCACACAAATACAGTAGAGAAACTGATCTATATGAACATTTTTTGGTTTCGTAAACTTTACCTAGTATCGAGCCGACATCGTTTTGTGTACAAATATTGGGTTCTTTAACACCTCATAAATCTGAGTCACCTCCATTCGCGCGTTTTTCTAGCGTCTCGATTATAACTTTACTCTGTCCTAAAGAAAATTTTTTCATAGAAACGAAATGCACAGGTTTTTTTTTATTCATAAATTTCTTACTTGAGTTTGCTGTTTAAGACTTTTTTACAGAACTACGTTTTACTTCAATTTAATCCATAATTGGAACTTTATAAACGCGTTCAAACCTTTATCTTTCTTTTTCATTAATTCAAGGTATTTCTTTGCCACAATCGGCTCTCAGGTTATATTATAGTTGTGTTGACGAGGGTTTGAGTATTGTTGTCTCGCTTCGCTCGGCGCTCCAGTGTTTGCGGTATGGTGGTTTTCATTGATTTGCCTCGCTTCGCTCGGCTCCTCTTTTACAGTAAGGTAATACTTAAGTTCTATTGCCTCGCTGCGCTCGGCTCTTCAGTGGTTGTGGTATAATGTTTTGAAATGTTTTGCCTCGCTGCGCTCGGCTTTCCAAGGTTTGTTGTATGATGGCTTGGATTGTTTTGCCTCGCTGCGCTCGGCTCTCCAAGGTGTGTGGTATGATGGCTTGGATTGTTTTGCCTCGCTGCGCTCGGCTCTCCAGTTAAACAGGCAGTTGGTGATTAAAGTAGTCTATCCTCGCTTCGCTCGGCTCCTCTCCAGGTCATGGAATTATGGTTTCGGTTGTTTTGCCTCGCTGCGATCGGCTCCTCTCCAGGTCTCGGAATGGTAGTGTCGGTTGTTTTGCCTCGCTTCACTCGGCTCTGCAGTTACATAGCCACTTGCTGTTAATTGTGCTTTAGCCTCGCTTCGCTCGGCTCTTCGGGTTTTCGGATGTTGGTTTCAGTAGTTTTGCCTCGCTCCGCTCGGCTCTCTAGGTTTTGGATTGATGGTTTAGGTTGTTTTGCTTCGCTTCGCTCGGCTTTCCACTTCTTAAACGGGACTTTTCCCGTAGTTTTTCTTTATTGATATTAATAATTATGATACGTAATGCCTCACTTCGCTCGGATTTCTTTCCTTTATGGCAGGGTTACTTGTCGGATGCCTCGCTGCGCTCGGCTGGTTTTATTTTGGTATAGCTTGTAGAAGGACTATGGCCTCGCTGCGCTGATTTTGTATATTTTTAGGGAAAATATTTTTTCCTCTAAAAGTGGGGAGTTTTTATTTTAAATAATTATTGTTTGTATTTATCTACACAAATGCGCCATATACCACAAATCTGTCTGACCACTTCAAAGGGGTGAAATTGCTAATTTTGGTAATTTTTTATACGTTTTTAGGGAAATTTTGATTTTTTCCCCATAAGTTTTTATTTTAAATTAAAATTGTATGCATTAAACTACACAAACACGCTATACATTCGAAACCCCTCAGACCATCTCAAAGTGATTTATGTAAATTTTTCCCATCTTTTTAGGGAAATTTAGTTTTTTTTCCTATAAGTGGGGAGTTTTTATTATTAATAAAAAACCTATGCATTTAACTACACAAACACGCTATACATTCGAAACCCCTCAGACCATCTCAAAGTGATTTATGTAAATTTTCCCATGTTTTTAGGGAAATTTTGTTTTTTTCCCTAAAAATGGGGAGTTTTTATTTTATAAGCAAACTAAATGCATTCACCTACACAAACGCGCTCTACAAGTCAAAACTGTCAGACCACTCAATACAGGTG
The DNA here is from genome assembly GCF_932276165.1 of Plutella xylostella. Lineage (NCBI taxonomy): Eukaryota > Metazoa > Arthropoda > Insecta > Lepidoptera > Plutellidae > Plutella > Plutella xylostella. The sequence goes on along the minus strand of NC_063987.1, from coordinate 9,418,717 downwards.
AAATAGCCTTAAAACATGTAAAATTTCTCTTTTACAAAATGGCTGCCACTTGATCCGCCATTTAGATTTTTGCAGTTTTCGGAATTTTCCCATGAATTTCACCATATATCCAACCATGTACAAAGAAAAACATCACCCCACCTCCCCCCCTTCTGGGAGATCAATTCACCTCAACTTGAATCGACGTCGAACTTTTTCAAAAATATAATCTCCCGTATTTCTCAGGGTTGCCAGCCGAAAGTGATAAAAATAGTCAAATGTCATTAGTATGAGCCTTTCTGACTAAACTGCATCATTTTTTAAAATCCAAAACGGTTATTTCTATTTTTCAGGTTTTTGGGGAAAATCTCAAAATTTTCCCTAAAAATGGGGAAATTTTATTTAACTGGTATAGTCTACCCAACAAACTACACAAATGCGCTATACAAGACGAATCTCTCCTACCACTCAAAACACGTGAAAAAATCAATCAAAAATCGTGAAAAAAAGTCACTTTTACAAAATGGCCGCCACAGCAGTCCGCCATTTTGTTTTTTCAATTTTTCGGAATTTTCCCATAAACTGCACCATACAACAGACCGTGTACAAAAAAAATCATCACCCCACCTGCCTCCCTTCTGGGAGATCAATTCACCTCAAGTTGGGTCGACGTAAAAAAATCCGAAAAAATATAATCACGCCTATCGCACAGGGTTGCCAGTCGAAAGTAATGAAAATGGTCAAATGTCATTAGTACGGGTCTTTCCAACAAAACTGCATCAAATTTTTAAATCAAAAGTGGCCATTTCTACTTTTCATGTTTTTGGGGAAAATCTCGAAATTTACCCTAAAAATTGGGAAAATTCTTTCACATGGCAACTCTACTCGTCAAACTACACAACCGCTCCATACAAGTCAAACCTGTCAAATGCCTCGAACACAATAAAAAAACGCTTTGAAAATCCCCGAAAAAACACGTTTTTATAAAAAAATGTCCCTTCCCCCCGCAATAAAAAAAAAATCATTTTTTGGAATTTTCCCATAAATTTCATCATGTTTCCCACCGATAAGAAAAAACAGGATCCCCCCACCTCCCCCCCTTCCGGGAGATCAATTCACCTCAAGTCGGGTCTGACACGCCCTAAACTTTACTTCACCACAACTCGGCCGCCATTTTGTTTTTTTATTTTTTTATATTTTTTTTATAATCTGTCAGACATTCTTAACTTACCGTCAAAATATAAAAAAATGTATGGTCACCAAAAAAGAGGAGCAAAAAAAATTTTTTTTTTTTACAACTTTTTTTAAAAAGTCGAGGTTTTTCTCTACTCACCCGAGCACCCTGTACATTTCCCTAAAACATTTTCATATCAAAAAATGGCTCCTTCTGGGAGAACTACTATGTCAATGAATCAGTCAGTGGTAATCCAGCTTTATATATATAAACTAGAGGTCGCGTTGTGGCGCGGGCTGCAAGCAGCCGCGCGGTGCTTTGATGCTATTGGTTTAGGTGGGATTGTTTTCATTTTGAATTTTGGTTTCAGCAGGGTATTGACTTGAACATTTCGTAGCAATCTTTCTTGCGTTATGTTATGCCTTCAAAACTGTTTTTACTATGAATTTCTTCATTAAAGGGGTACGATGATTTTGTTTCAGGTGAGATACAGTTTTCAAGATGAATTTCGGTTTCAGCAGGGTATTGACCTCGTACCGTAGCAAATCTTTCATGCGTTTGGTATTGCTTTAGAAACTGTTTTCAGTTCAATTTTCGTTATGACAGGGGTACTGATAATTGGTTTCAGGTGTGGTACTTACGGTTTTAGTATGGATTTGGTGTGATATGGGTATTGACTTGAACATGCCGTAGCGAATCTTTTTGAAGTTTTGTTTTGCATAAAAAAAGAGTTTGCATTGTGATTATTGGTATCACGTGAGTGTTGCATAATGCATTGGAACATTAAGCAGAGTGAAAGTGGTATAAGGGCCTATCGTCAGTCTGATTTCGTTTTCAAAATTTATTAGGAATGAACTTTTTCAGTATTAAAACGGGTATAGACTTTACCATAAGCTATCGGATTTATAAGTATATTTGCTACGATAATCATTTTGTTTGATTGTAAATGTGTAGCTGCATATATATGTAGGGGTGTTGCAAAAAGGATATACTAAGCCGAAACTCAGGGTGACTCAGGAGGTCATTCTAAACAAGTTTAGTTCTAAAAGTTTTGAAAATTTACGAAAAAATTATTTGTTCCCTAAAGGGTAAGCCTAATTGGGTGAATTTCCAAAACTCGTAGAATAAAAGTTGTTCAGAATAGCCCCCTGAGTCACCCTCTTTCGGCTTAGTATACATACCCTTTTTGCAACACCTGTAGTAAAAAGTCACCTGACCAACAAGTTTCCTTTCGGCTTAGTATACCCTTTTTGCGATATAGCTGTATATAATATGCTGTATTATAACAATAAAGTATATAATTTTACTTAACACCAGGTTGCCCCTATCCTATTTCTTCTCTACGTCGAGTCGCTTAATCATTCATTAGTTTTTTAAAGTAATTCTTCTTCGAGTAGGTATGGATTTAAGATTGTTGTTCTTTATAACTTTTCATAAGCTAACGAATGATTGAGCAACTCTGAGTAGATCCATAATTAGGCTAAAAGTTATATATTTATACAATGAAAACAATTTTTTTGAGCATTAAATAGTTATTTATTAGACATTTTAACTTTTTTCTGGATTGTGCTTCATTATGCTTTTCTAACTTGTTGTAGGTGTGATATTTCATGAGTTTACCTGAAAATAAAATAAATTCTTTAATCTACAATTCAAATTCAATAGGAAAATAATATAACTATCTAACTGTGAGAATAACTTGATAATATTATACGAGTTTCTACCACAGTGGAAAAACGAATGAGCTATGCTGTACTTAGGTGTAACCGGTTATCAGCATTAATAGAATTGCAAATATAAATAGCACAATTAGGAAGTATTTTTTCAGGTATTTGGTACCACAATATAAATCTTTGAGTACATTATAATGAATCGAAGATACTTGTAATGAAAATGTGAAGAATGATTTTTATTTTATATTTATAGGAAAAACTTACTATATGACATTGATTAAGACTAAAAATAAATTAGGTCTAACAAGTTTTAATATGATTACGTATTTTCGTCTTACAGTACCATTTTTTCAATACCTGTATATACTTAATAATTATAGTTGTGAAGATTATTTTATATTTTGTGTTTAAGAAAGTAACAGTAATGTAAATTGGAAAGACATCGGAGAGGTTTCCTTAAGTGCAGTTGGTCCATAATAAGCTTACTGCCAGTTACTATCATAGGATTTTGACACATAAAAAGATTTTAACCAAATATTTATGTTTTTAGTTGGTAATATCATGATGCCCTATTATGATTTTTCCGTTCAGGAGGAATTTTGTGCTTTTCTCACTGGAACTTACATTGTCCGTCAGTGGCCTTAGAAGATTCTTCATCATTCAGGTTGAGGCGATGCACGCTGCGCAGGAATGCACTTTTGGCGGCTATGCGATGTGGGGGGCGTTACAGTAACTCTTTGGTCTGAAAATTGAAAAGAAGCTTCGTTATCATCAATAAATAAATTACATAATTACAATGTACTCTACCAGATGTTTTAAAAGCCGAAAGGGATGCCCATTTTCGTCTTACAGTACCGTTTTTTCAATACCTGTATATACTTAATAATTATAGTTGTGAAGATTATTTTATAAAGTCAAAGTCAAATTTCTTTATATTTTGTGTTTAAGAAAGTGACAGTAATGTAAATTGGAAAGACATCGGACAGGTTTCCTTAAGTGCAGTTGGTCCATAATAAGCTTACTGCCAGTCTACTATCATAGGATTTTGACACATAAAAAGATTTTAACCAAATATTTATGTTTTTAGTTGGCAATATCATGATGCCCCATTATGATTTTTCCGTTTAGGAGTAATTTTGTGCTTTTCTCACTGGAACTTACATTGCTCGTGGTTTTAGAAGATTCTTCATCATTCAGGTTGAGGCGATGCACGCTGCAGGAATGTGCATTCCTTTTGGCGGCTATGCGATGTGGGGGGCGTTACAGTAACTCTTTGGTCTGAAAATTTAAAAAAAGTTTCGTTATCATCAATAAATAAATTACATAATTACAATGTAAACTCTACCAGATGTTTTAAAAGCCGAAAGGGATTACCCTTCGTCGTTGTTTAGAATAGTCTATGGGTCACAACAACTATTTAATAGGTAATGGTATGGAACCCTTAGTGCGCGAGTCCGAGTGGCAATTGGTTGTTTTTTAGTAATTATTTATGAAGGTGTAATGCTGTCATAGAAGGGGCTAGTTAACTTTATCCCTATGGAGTACTTAGAGGGGTAAGTACATTTGTAATATAGTTTTCATTAATGATCGATTACCTAACTAAGGCATTATACATATTAATTATTTTGTGTCTGAATATTCTAAGATAAAGGATTGGATACAATAACGAAATAGTTACACACCTGAAAAATATTATTTCGTGTTTTCTTAATTTTGGTTCTTTGAAGATTCAGCCCAACTGGTTTTTGTTTTTCGACGCGTATTTGAGAATCAGCTTTCTGAAAAGTATTAACTTCATATGAAATATATAAAGTACTGGCAATAGGTACTATTTTTTTTAACACGAAAACACATTACATATTTAATTTTATAAGTCCTTTAGCACCACCCGGAAGGAACGTGCAGGGTAACTGAAGTCTGACATAGATTGTAGTTAGTTATACCTATACATAATTAATAATAATACTATGTTCTGAGATAAAGAAACATTTGTTGAAAAATATAGGACTTGGAAATGAAATAATGATTTTATTTGTAATTATTTAATAATTGATTGCTAAGTCCTGTATGCGTAAGCAAATATGTTTCTTCCTCAAATAGACCGAAACGTCACTTAATCGCGGGACAATCGACTGTTGATGAACCGTTCAGAATCAGTTAATTTAGTATCTGAGATTAAAAAACTGACTTTAGGTGTACTCAAATTTCTTAATCGAATAGTCTTTATTGGTACCAACCAGCACTAATGACCATGAATAATTAAAGGCTCTATGTCAGGTTTCAGTGGTCTTGCCTGCGGACGTAGGACAAAATCCTCCCATCTAACTACTTCTACTTACTATTCTATGCCATAGTAAATAATGTACTCCCCGTTCGGAAAGGACCCTTCTACTAAAGCCCGATTAACATTTTAACAAGTACAGTAGCGCAATTTCTATGAACTACTTATAATTTAAACTGTCAAACAACTAAACTCGCTCCAACTTATTTAAGTGCAAATCGTTCTTTACGGAGAAGAACGGGGGCAAGAAACTCCAGAGTCATCTTTTTTTTTCAATTATAAAGCTACATAATTTGTATTAACAAATTTAATAAATAATAGTACATGATTATAATAAAAATACCTGTGTGTCTTGATGATAAATAAGACATAGTTATAAAGCTTTTTTACTATATTACAGTCTAATAAAGATTAGCAAAATTACGAATTAAATTTAATTTAAATTAAAAGCAATAATAAAATATTTGTGTAAGTATGTAGTGAGTGTTTGTGAACGTACATTTTATTTAAATGTACTGACTGGGGACGTCATTAAGTTTAATTGGGTATACAAGCAGCTCGATCGGTAGAAGAAATTAACACAACCATTTTCTGAATACTATTGCCGTTCCTGATATGAGAACGAATGCAATAATGATTAATGACGTAACAGTATACAAGAAACCCGAAGACCATTTCCCGGTTGTGCCAATGAGTGGAAGCACCAACAGCCAAGCATGAAAATGGATCGATAGAACAGATATCGGGAGCACCCTTGAACCGTGTAGTCAGTATTTGATCGAAGAACTGATTCTAGGTCCACCTTTATCGGAGCCACAATGGTGCCAACACTGTGACGCACAGGTCAAACACAAATATCCTCGGATATGGGCAATGGCGGGGTCGTGGTTTTTTCACAATTGTTTGTGTTCGTCGCAACGGCTGGCCAAGAGGCGGTGCCGGCATACCTACACCAGACGGTATCATGTACACCTACTATCTTCTGGGAACTTCGTGCACGAGTGTCCTGCGCTGAACAGGCGGTGGCGTGGCCCAGGCACACACCACGCTAGCGGGTGGCGCGTGGTGTAGCTCAGGGGGGCTTGCCGTGTAACCGAGCGTCTATATACGCCAGTGTCTGTCCCTTAAACTGTCTAATCTACTATAAATATGATATAGTATTTTTCAATAACTCAGGTAATTTATTTGTACATCACACATATTTGTCACGTATACACTGACTCATTACAAAATCTCAGAAACTGCATGGGGTTCCTTTTAGGACTTAGGTGCTGACTAAAACGGGATTTTGCGAAAATCAATCCCTATTTCGCAAAAATAAAAAAGCAGGGGTAAAAAGGGGTGTCAAAGTTAGTATGAAATTTCTAAAGTTTTAATAGTAGGGTTTTGGAATTTCGAACAAACGTAGCTTAGGTACCGTGGAGGTGGAGGTGCACTAAAAAAAGGTATTCCCGATTTTTTTAAGAAAAATCTAAACCGTTTACGCTAGAAGCTTGAAATTTGGCATGTAGATTGTAGGTAGGTATCTTAGTAAATTTAAAGTTACAACAGGAAATTCCTACGGGAACGGGAGTTTTAGAAAAAACATTTAGTGTGAAATAACGATAAATATTCCGTGAAAGTTGTTAGTAAGCTGTATGGTTTATTATACAACTTTAAGCCAAAACTAAACGGTTTTGATAAAACTCAAAGCATATCATGAAATATCATCAGAACATACAGGCTTATTTTTTTCGCAGAATTTCCACGGGAATATCTTTTAGAAGAAGGGAAGCTTGCGGGAAATGCTAATATAATGTAAATTGATCATTCTATTTTATTCTTTGTCGTGTAAGTACCTGCACCTGGCTCTCTCGAGATAGAACCCTTGTGCATATCCCCAAGGTCTAAACTGCCTTCCTAAGCTTGGACCATTTACCACTATGTTGGTCCACTGCGGGTTGGTGGGTTCACATATCTAGATGTGCTAAATCTAGATATGCAGGTTTCCTCACGATGTTTTCCTTCATCGTAAGAGCGATGGTATACATTGTACTTAAGTTAAAAGAACTCAACAGTGGAAGCGGGCGCTTACCCGAGTGAGCTACCACCGCTTTAAATTGATGATTTAAAGTTCATTAATTAAACTACATAAAACTGGATGACATACTATCGTTCACTACATAAGTACTACATTTTAAGGTTATTAAATGTATCGTGTATCATTATTATTAAATCCAGTATCTTGATTATCTTGAAAGACTGAAGGGGCGAAATAGGGTTTTAGAGTTAAAAAAAATAATAAAGAGGGTGAATCGCGTATTCAACATCGAGAAGTGTCAAAATTGTGATCGCAGCACTGAACAGTTGAGGTCAAATGAGGTCCGCTTCTTGGGAGGTGCCTACTTACACAGCGAACGTGTATAAATTTTTAGTATCTACACAATAATAATACTTTGTTCTATTTTCATATTTTCGGCCGAGCCACTCAATCGCGCGATGGCATAGATAATAATTTCAGACTAATTAAAGTAAGAATTAATTTTACAAGTTACCTACGAAAAAGAAAGATGAGATGATAATAATAATGTATTATGGTATGCCTATTTCGATAGTTAAGTACCTATATAATGTTCTAATAATGATTTGCCTTTTTATGTATTTTTTTATTATTTCGTATTTCATTTTTTTTGTCTTTTTATGTTTTTCACAGTTTTTTTTTCTTTTTTTATCTTTTTTATGCCAGTATATTTTTGTTCTTTTTATGTTTTTTTATATTTTTTTGTAGACAAACCATTATTTACATAAAATTGTACCAACCTACATGACCATACCATAAACAAAACATATTTTACTTAAATAGATTGCAAAAGTTGTATACAAACCTAAGGGGTCATTCCAAATAAGTTTAAGAATGTCGTGAAAAAAATCTACTACCATTACCTATACCTATACTGCCATGTGAGCAACTTAGTTTCTGTTAAGAATCACTACCGTTAATTAGTACTTAAAATAAAATCAGTGAAACCATCCCGAAGAATTTTATGCCAGATTTGGTGAGACCCAATAGCTAATATCACGACCGATGATTGATGCCTTCGGATGCCGCCGAGCCTGCCGCCTTGCTTCTGGTGCTGGCGCCGAAGCTGCAGTGTGACTGCTGGTTGAAGTGTCCTTGTACTGGTTGGTCGTCGGTTTGATCATGTGAGCCTAGGCTGCCACCTCGGCCCTTGTAGTGACTGTGGGGTTCTCATCCAGTACGGCCTCAGTGTCAACTTCAACAGGAATGCGCCAGAAACTGCTGATCTTGAAGAGTCAGGGGTGTGAAGGGAAGATGCGCTGCCTGGGCTAGGTCATGAACATCCTGATGATGACTGATGATGGCTTGACTTTAAATTTCCGAAATTGGTCGTGTGGAATGTGTGTCGTACAACAAGCTTCACGCAGTGGATGTTGTATCAAAGTTGGAGACCATCATGTTATGGTTCAACGTGGATGGATCTTCACCATCATCCTTTAATGCCTGAGAAGAGTAAGGCATTCTGGCGGGCTCGGCATCCATCTTTTCTTCTTTTGTATGGCGACACTGCAGGCGCAGAATTAGCAGTACCGTCTTCTGGAAGTTGTGATAGTGCCGCGCGAGCTTCTCGAGTCTCACCTTCTTAGTGATAAATTGAAATTCCCGAAAACTTTTTACAAATTTATTTTAAAATAATAGTGCTTATAGCATTAGTACTAAGTGAAAGTTGAGACATTGGAGAAATTTAAAGGCATGAACGGTGGTTTATCGAAAAAAACTGTGACTTGAAATGTACTCAGAAAGAGTCATTTATAACTTTGCTATTTAAAGAAAGTTAAAAGACATCTGAGTCATTTAAGTCGCAATACCTATTGAAATATGTTAAGACGAGGACACGTCGCGAACGGCGCGGCATTTCGGTTATTTTTCATACAAAATGAATAGAAGTATTGCGAGTCAACGCAAACAGAAAGAACGGGGCGCGAACGCGAACGGGGTGAGAAGACACGACGCTTCTATACATTTTGTAAGGAAATTAATCGAAAGGGCGCGCTTGTCTGCGACGCGTTATCGTCATAAGTCTTGTATGTGTGTTTTATTTTTAAAAGGATGGATGACGGAGGTCATAGAAAGTATCAGAAAGAGTCATTTATAATTTTGCTACTAAAAGAAAATTAAAAGACATCTGATATAACAGGAGGCTATAGTTGGATTGATACTCATAGTTACGTGCACCGTGATGCGATTTTTCCCCGAATGACTATATGATTATATTAATAAGTTAAAACAGTCTTAAGTATAATAATAATAATTAATTTACAATATTGACATGTTATCTAATACACGTCCACTGGAGGTAGACACCTACCAAGGATTATCTCAATCTCAATACTCTGGTCAGAACTTGAGCGAAACAAAATAAGTACGTTCCTATATACTTTTTAAATGTTGTTTTGATAACTGTGGAATATAGTAGTTGTGTAGTGAAATAATTATGTACAGACAGAATTGCCATTCCGGTTACGAAACCGACAAACTAAGGTAATGATAGTATGTCTTCCAGTTAGATGTAATTTTCGCCAAAGAAGTAATGCACTAAAAATAACATGAAGCGACATGATATATGTATGTAACTATACAAATAAATTACCTGAAAAATACTATATCATATTTATAGTAGATTAGACAGTTTAAGGGACAGACACTGGCGTATATAGACGCTCGATTACACGCCAAGCCCCCCTGAGCTACACCACGCGCCACCCGCTAGCGAGGTGGGTGCCTGGGCCACGCCACCGCCTGTTCAGCGCAGGACACTCGTGCACGAAGTTCCCAGAAGATAGTAGGTGTACATGATACCGTCAGGTGTAGGTATGCCGGCACCGCCCCTTGGCCGGCCGTTGCGATGACCACAAACAATTGTGAGCCAACACACGCTCCCGTCTCTGCCCATATCTGTGAATAAATGCATTTGACCTATGCACCCCAGTATCGACACCTTTGCGTCTCTGACAATGATGGCCCAGAACAGCTCAACGAATCAAAACCAACTCACACGATCCTCAGATACACCCGACACTGAACTATGATTCATCGTCATGAATGACTATTAGCACTTGCACAGACTGGCCCAACAGGGAAATTGGGTCTCCGAAGTTCATGCATACCGAACATCGTCAATCGATGATTGCAATCATTACCATATCGAGAAGTGCAATGATTCAAAAAATGGATTATGAAAATTTCTTCACCGAGAGCTTTAGTATAGCCAATTATACTCAAATTAGCACCCTGCAGTAATTTAAACAAAATGTACATTCAATGTAGGTAAGTATGTGTACATATTATTATTTACAGAATATCAATAAAAAATATATAATTCGCACCCATATTCCAATACCGTCATTATACAAAATTTTCAATAAAATTTATGAGTTACTGCAATATAAAAATATTTAGATTCCGCGTCGAATCCAAATCGTCACTATACCAAAAGTTACTAAATGTTGACGGTGTTGGAATAAGGGTGCGAATTATATACCTACATAGCGTTGTAAAAAAAAGCCCGCATAAATTTAAATAATTGAGCAGTGTATTTGTAGAGTGTAAAAATATTTGGCATGATTTACATCTTAATCTAAAGCAATAAATAAACGGGTCAAAAAGACAATATGCAACCATGATTTAAATTGATTTTATTTACATAATAATAATTTCACGAACAAAATTGATTTAACTACCCGCCAAATAGAGGTGAGAGAAGTCGCTTAATTACATTCTACCTAATAACTCAGGGAATACTACATTGTTAACGTACGGGTGATTATTAACGACACGATCACGGTTAATAAGAATAGTTAGATCGTTTCGATTCCGTACACGACCTAGCGCGACATAAAGTTGTCCGTGGCTGAATACGTCCGACCTAAGATCAACTCCCACACGGTTGATAGTCTGTCCTTGACTCTTGTGTATAGTCATGGCGTAGCAAACTTGCAACGGAAACTGACGACGTAACATTTCTATGGGGCTATTCGTAGCGATAGGCGCTTTAAATGAAATTCGCGGAATAAAATATAACTCATGTTCATTAGGTTTCCGCACAGTTATTAGACGGGGAGACGCAGCTACTACTATTACTTTAGTGCCGTTCACTAAACGATCCGAAAAACTTAAATTACGCATGACCATGCAAACGCTACCTATCTTTAATTGCAGGTCATGTTCCGGTATTCCTTTGGGCTGCGCTTTGTTCAACGTATCCGTACCTAAAAATATTTCGTCGGCATTGTCCGCAACGGTTTTATCGACTGAAAAGAAATGCAGCAGTTCTCCGGAAACCCTATTTAGTACTATATTATTAATTTCTCTAACGCCGTTATTATGTGTACACAGTATCGCTCGCTGACAACAGATATCTGGGTCATTGAGGCATTCAGTTGGGAATACAGAATCAATAAAAAAATATACTTCTGTGACATAATTTACGTTAGAGACATTTATCAAATTGGTGATGTTGCGGCCTGAATCTATAGGTTCTGACTGAATATTATTAGATCCGATATTTAATAAAAATTCTGAAAATTCCGGGTCATCTCTACTCCGCTGAGCGGTTGATAGGGCAAAACATTTTAACTGGGGCCAAATATGAGAGGACTTTAATGAACAATTAATTACGTCTGCGTTACTTCTAGCGTTTGTTACTACTGGTGGGATCTGACGGAAATCTCCCGCAAAAATAATGACCTTCCCGCCGAAAAGTCTATCAGACTTCATTAAATCCCGTAAAGAGCGATCTAATAAATGCACGAGATATTTGTGTGCCATAGGGGCTTCGTCGTAGATTATTACTGACGCATGATAAATAAGCTCCGCTCTCTGAGTGCCGTTCGTAATATTCCAATATCCTAAATCGTCCACAATGTCTAAAGGAAATTTAAACATGCTATGTGCTGTTGTCCCGCCTACGTAATTTTGCGCCGCTATGCCGGACGTTGCGGTACACAACACTACGCCCCCTAATGAGCCACGGACATGAGACGCGACCACGTTTAATAACAGGGTCTTTCCTGTTCCTGCAGGCCCATCAACGAAAATCGCATTGTTATTCGTTGAATGATAGACTGGGTCTTTTAACAGTTGATCAACGTAATCGAATATTTCGCGTTGATCTTGCGATAAGACAGGCAACCAACGTTCGACGAAAGCATGGAGTTGAACTGTGCTGAATTCACTCATCTGTTCACGAATTAATTCAGTCGTGTCATCTGGAACATCCGGGAGTCCCTGTGCCACAAGATTGGTGCCGTGTTTTCGCAAAAGTCTATCAATTTGTACTAATGCTAACTTGTAAGCTCTTTCGGTGTCGTTGGGGCATCGTTCAATGAAATCTTCACAAATAAGATTTTTCGATGTTTCCCACAAAAGAGCCGCAGGAGCTCCATTAACGGCCAGTAGCACGAAAAAGCTGCGTAACCGGGGACCGGTAAAAAATGTGGCAGCTTCTTGTATGGCTCGTTGGTATTCCTGCTCATCGTTGGCAATACCTACATTCTTTGCGACTTCCTGGAACGTTTTACAATCTGGACCCCCAAAATTGAGCAAATCGTTATATCCCCGACACGGGTATAAAGCCAAAAGCATACGCAGGTAAAACTGCTCACCTCTATTTGGTGCAACCCAAAACAAACGCGTTACATTTTCTCCGCGCTGCCGTTTAGTAATAAACTTATTCATGATTTGGTGAACTTCCACCCTATTTGATTTTGGCCTTTGCGTGTGGACAATATACCGTTCATAAAAGTCTAGATACGTGAGATTGTCGAATTCTGGACCGGTCGGACGCGCGAAATATAGCATCAACGTGGAACATGAATTGTCGGCCGCGTCACTTGCAGCATTCGCTCTAAAAACTACGTTATGCGCCCCTTCAAGGTGAACCGTCAGTTGTTGGACAGTGGGCTCGCGAGCTGTAATGTCGAATTCGAAAATCCGCCACGCCGCGTCACAAGACCCTATGTACCGTTTTGTCACGTAATTCTCGACCTCATCATTTTGATCACCGGTGACCATAGCTACGCGCGTTTCATCTTTGCCCTTCGTTATATATTTAAATAAATACTTAATAACTTTATGCGCGGAGGAGACCTCTAAATTAGCATGACAGTCATACTTGAGGAGGATGGCAGCGTTGTAAGGTACTACCCACAAATCACTCACTTCTACTGGCCGGTTACGAAACCTTATAGTACCGCTATTGTTGGCATCTCTACGAAGACGTACAAACCCTTTATCGTCTGTATATGTTACGTCTGTAGCATTTTTGGGGAAAAACTTGGAGCATTTACTTTTTTCATTATCCCAGCAAGGTAGGTCTGTTCTGTGAGGAGGTCCACAGGGCCCGTGGATCATGTGATTTAAAACTGCCTGTCGTAATCTACCTTCGGCTTCGTCCGCGGATGGTATATCTGCCCTGACAAATTTATCGATATCGGTGTTTTGAATTGGTCCGCCACCATCAACGCGGAAACAAATGTGGGCATGTGGCAGACCACGCTTTTGAAATTCAATGACGTGTATGATGTATGTGCATTTGCCAAACCAAGTACCGGACCGTATGTCCCTCAACAACTGTGTTAATTTTAAGTTAAATACTCTCGCACACAAGCTTGGATAAGGTTTTTGGCCTGGTGCAAGAGATTTTTGAATTTCTGACCATTTTGGGTTACAAGTTACTGTTAAAAAGAATGATGGTGTGCCTAGCCGGTTTACAATTGCAATAGCGTCCATATATTTGGTTTTCATGTAACGTGGCCCGCCAGTAAAACTGTTGGGTAGATAAACACGTCCCGGTACGATACCACCCTCCCCCTGTACGGTTTCATCGCCTACAAATTCGCGTTCATTGTTCCTAATTTCATTAAACGGGGCTGATCTTAGCAAGTCGGTTTTATTTTGAATATTTAATATATATCTAAGCCGTTCTTCTTCAACACGACAATACATATCGACTACCCATTCTTCTGATAATCTACCGTAATCAACAAAACGCGCTTCAGACAAAAGTAAGCAACGTACGTATTTATTTTGAGAAAGCTTTGATCCGTCGTTAGTCTGTTTGTTAATGGTCCAACCGGGAGTTCCGTGAGGGTACAACAGCGGGTATTGAAAAGATTCATATAACGGGTTAAAATAATCTACCTGATGAGGTCTCCTGTTTCCGATTTTCCAAATTGCTATACAACGCGGACTAAACTCTTCCCTTTCTGTGCTAATGATCGCGGCGATTTCATTACCTAAAGCCATATCTCCGAGGATGTTACCGTGAGTTCGACGCGACGTGGCTTCAAATCTAAGGTACGCGTCATCAGATGTTTCACGAGCGAGTTGTTTAAAGCAATCTATGTACGGGTTGACACTATGCATAAAATTATTTATTTCAGTCACAGTCTGTCGGTCGAGTCTTTGTCCGCTAGCTATTCTCTGACGTTCCTCATGATCTTCGATGTATAGACCGATAGGATTTTGCGTGTCTCTATATCCTAAATCAAATACACGGTGGTAGATCCGACCTTGGATTTTGACGAATGCTAAACCACTATCGGGGTTTTGAAAACCATGAGACACGCCTAGAGCACTAAATGCAAATAAATTGTTGTATGCTCGCGGTCTGTCATTAAATGGCCGGCCATCATAAAAGTTTTCGGTCAAAGGTGGGAAATTCTGAACGTTATACTTCCCACTGCCACAACACCATTGAGTTCGGGCTTTTTCTTCAAAAAATAATGTTGCATTGCAATGTGAACACCGATACGCATCATGTTCCTTCAGTGATTGCCTCTTCAAACTAAATAATGGCACGGTGTTGAGATTATTACCGCTTCGAACCGCAATCAAGGAATCAGAAACCCGTAAGCGTTCATCTACATTTCGAACTGTGTTGTAACGTTGGCTAGCTAACCTGTTAACTTCCGGATTCGCCTGACTATAACGCTCTACCGCTTCCCTGTGAACTGTTGGATTCGCACGATTATAACGTTGAACCGATTTTCTATGGACTTCTGGATGAGATGCTACGTACTTATTCACCGCTACTAAATGTGGATTCGATACAGTTTTTTTTGGGCCTTTACATATTTTTTTTGGTCGCCCACCAACGTTTATTAATTTATCTTCTACAACGGCAGCGGCAGTTCGTTCTATAATAACAACTGGGTTCATTGATAATTTAGGATCAACCGCAACGGTATCGATTTTTCTCTTTAAATTAATCTCGGGTAATCTCGTTAATAATACAATCGGATTTAAATTACGCGGTAAATACTTGATAACGGTTAACTTATGAATGTCATACTGATTTACTCCCTGAAAACTACAGTTACCTAATAATAATCTGGCGAGAGACAGAGAATCGTGACATCTAAATAACCGGGCGACGTTCAAAGTGTTGTCGTTCGTATTGTACAGCCCTGTGGGATCGACACCGTGACTATTAAATAAATAATATTCATTCCTAAAACGCCAAAACGATACCGTTTGATGTTGTCCAGTAAATAAATAGCTGGTTGTATCATCTTGTTCGTTACACATCAAATTGTGAATCAAATTGCTCAATTCTTGCAACGAATTATTCAAATCGCACATTTGGGAAGGATACAACGCACTATGACTATATGTAACAGATATGTCTACATCGAAATTTGGAACCTTTATATGGGTAGGTAAATCTTCGGGGCAAATAAATCTCTCTCCCTCTGGTCGAGGTACTACTGGATACAAAGCGTGTCCAGCATCAAGGATGTTGTCCATGTCAGTCTGTTGGAATATTTGTCGCTTTTTGATGACGGATATTATGGATGCACAAGTAGACATGGCCACACATTGAGCTCCTTGACCCTCACCTGCAAACCTCGGCCCGCCCTGGTGCGTAGACGCCGCCGCCACGCAGCTCACCCCGTCGATCCCGCCGTCGCTGGCCGGGCCGAGGCTCTCTCCCACCTTGGACGAGGTGGGCTGCGCCGTCGTCGTCGTGCTGCGACGACCGCGACGAATCTTCTTGGGACGTCCCGCACTGCGTTGCATTTTGTTTGTAGTCTGAAATTATTATTTTTAGCATGTTTATACATAGTATACATATGTATGTAATATAAATTTATAAAATACTTAGATAAATATGATTTTTTTAAAAGCTTACTATCTAATATACATATATAATACATACCTATATAATGTTTAACACTGCAATGAATAATAAAAAGTTGAAGTTGAGGAATTGAGAATGCTTCATACCTACAAAAAACTATTAGAACAAATGTAAGGCAAGACAGTGTGAATTATATATGTATTTTTTATAATAATATTCTCAATACTTATACATATAGTTTCTGTACATAAGTACGATTTTATATTGTAAAAAAAATGCATGTGTATTATTCATGAGTATTCTTTAGGCCATTTGGGTAAGACGGGATACAGTGGTAATTTTTTAGCTTTGAAATCTTGTAGATTCTACATTTATAAACTATAAAATAAAAAATAATTAGGAATAATCGACAATATTTTTTCTAAAATAATTATCTTCCTCTGTTTTTCTCCTGATAGAACCAGTCATATGAAGTTCACTGATAAATTACACCGTTAAAAAAATATGTATAACGGAATGCATTTGTGTCAGAGCTCAGAGTGTGTCAGAGAAGTTCTACTTGTCACCTGTCAGTTGTCATTGTTCTATATTGACATATGTTCAAAGTGAAATAATCTCAATTTGTTTAGCTAATACAAATAAGTACATAAAAAATATTTTGTTTTCATCTAATTGTAAAAGTAAGTGAAATCTTCAAACAGTTTTAAATAATTGGTTTTGTGCTGCCGATAAGACATGATAATCATCTAATAAGGAAAAGGTTAGGAAGAAGAAGAATCATCTATCAAGGCAATGTTTATTTTAATACTTAGCAACCTACATAAGACCAGTTGGACCATAGAACCTGCATCCAATGGTGAACGTCTGATGAACTAATGTGATGACTAAAAACCTGAGAGCAAGATTGAGTGTTTCTGGGAATCCCTTGAACTAATGTGATGATTATAAACCTGAGGTCAAAATTATGAGTGTTGTTGGGAATTTTCTTTAAAAATGTGAAGATTAAGTATAGTTTCTTATTAATAATTACTTAACAACCAGTATTCAAACGAAGAAAAGTAATAATTGCTAAATAAATTTATCATTTTCATTAATCAGCTGAATAATTTATGGTAGAAATGATTTTTTTATAACTATTCTGTTTCTGCATAATAAGCTAAGTATTTGTTATTAACTTCACAATAAACATGGACTTATTATACAAAAGTTACATGGGAAGTTAAACATATCATTGGGAAGTGCACGCTAAATGGATGGGAGGTTTAGAACACGACACAGGCCTAGCCCAGTGTGGTAGCCCTTCTTATATCACCTATTCAAATTTTTACCAAACACTGCAACCTATTTTTTTTGTAACTTTCATAATCTTTAGTTTAAATAAATATTTTTTCATTTTTTCAGAATTTAGGTATTTTGATTTTTAATCATTCAATAAATTTAAAGTTTTTTGTAAATACTCATTTCTAGTTTGGTTCGTTTTAAATGTTGCCAATAAATAATTGTTAATTATTTTGATTTTATTCAATGTAGGTACCATACTGTAAACAAAACATGAGTAACGGCTCGGGTTCATGATATCATCAGAAATTGAATTTTAAGTATAAAATCATTATATGAATTGAAAACATTTCACAACATATTTAATGAAATAAGTAATTTATTTATTTAATCTAATCATTTATGAAAAAAATTCAGTTAATTTCAGGTACTTCTACTATATTTAGTTTGGAATACTAACTATATTCCATTCTAACAGGGAAATTAATAATGAATGAACACAGTTAGTGAATGAATGATATAATAAGTTGGGATTATCTGGATTTAGAATTTTATGTCTTATTTTAATTGACGAATTAGTAATTAACTTATTTAAAGTACTATAATTAAAGTTATCAGAGGTGGTAGCTAGCCTGCCTCTCACGTCAGAGATTTGGATTTAATTCCTGACAGGATGAGAAATGGTCCATGGTTAGTAATGGAGATAACTTGGAGATATGCATAATAATTGCACAAAGATTACATTCAAGTTAGTCACATGCAGACACTGACACCGCACAGAGAGAAAATAATAGATATAAGTATTAATAAATTTAAAAGATTTTTGTAGTGATCACAAAGAGGTTTCCAATTTTTGAGTTAACTACACATATCCCACTTAGTAACTCATTGGTGACCCATAAGTAAACCAGAAACATTACCATTAGAAACAATAGATTTTGTATTACAGGCAACCAGGATAAGCTTACAACTTTTACAACATCGTTATACTAAGTTTATTGCTCATAATTTAATGTTAGTTGTAAAATAAAACTTTAATATACATTATTTCCAACAGACAACTTCAGCAAGGAGTTATGGATATTGAGGTGCCCGAAAGGAGTCTGAATTTAAGTGCTACACGATTAATCTGACGCTGATCTGTCTAGCTAATCTTTTCACAGCATTAGCGTCGTTAGCATCATGACGCCATTTTAGATAAGTACCTAGACTACCTAGATTTTTTCAAATTAGAGTTATAAATACGTACTTACTTAACATTTAGCACAATAAACCATCCATATAAATGTTGTAAATTTGTTAAAATGTACATATTTGCACTTTATCTAGGAACGGAAAAGGTTCCTGGAGTTGATGAGATGTAGAGAAATTTCACTGTTCCCACTATGTCTATTTTAGGTAAATAGTAACATAAATATATATTTTTATTGCCCATTAGACTCAATTGATACTTCTATATCATTAAATCATAATTAAATAAACATTAAGGGACTTTCAAGAAAATTTACAAATATTCACATGCACTCACCTCTGAAACTTAAGCAAAAAGTGACAACATAATTTTTCACTTTAACTTTTTTCTTGCTCTTTTCTAATAAATTGGCGGCAAAGTTTTGTTTCTTGTAAAGATTAACTAAAAAAAATGGCCTTCTGCGGTGGCTATAACAAGACAACATTACTTGACACTCTTTATTTGACATAGACACCAGCGCCCTCGTTAAACTGGGTAAAAAAACAGTGGTTGTTCAGGAAACACTTATATTTTTTTTATGCAAAAACCATAGACAATGTTTTAAAAGAAAGATTTTTTTAAATTCATTCCAGACTCTCGTCTAACATTATTAAAAAGAACTATTTAGGTATCTTTCATATCGTGTTAGTAAAGTTAGTAATGAAATACGATTCTAATTTGAAATTCCACGAGCTATCTTTTAAATAAGAATAATTTTATCGTATTGGTTTCGCTTTGTGCATGGTGTGCTTTAAGCTGCATACAAACCGGCCCAACGAACGCCCAACGATGGATATTTATCATACATAATAATACAGGGCAGGTCTGAGGTAAAAAACAGTGGTTGTTCATGAAACACTTATATTTTTTAATGCAAAAACCATAGACAATGATTTGAAAGAAATACTTTTTAAGTTCATTCATTCCAGACTCTCGCTCGTCTAACATTATAATGATTTATTATTAAAAAGAACTATTTAGGCATCTTTCATATCGTGTTAGTAAAGTAAGTAGTTAATGAAATACGATCCTAATTTTAAATCCTTAAAGAAGCGCAAGAATCTGCCACGAGCTATCTTTTAAATAAGAATAATTTTATCGTATTGGTTTCGCTTAGTGCGTGGTTTGCTTTAAGCTGCGTACAGACCGGCCCAATGAACGCCCAACGATGGATATTTATCATACATAATACAGGGCAGATTGCAGCACCGAAGGTCAACGAAACCGCCGGTCTGTACGCAGCTTTTGGCAAACAAGTGTACCTAACTAATATTACTATGCCACTTGGCTATTCTTATTTGCTTGTTATCAAAAACTACCATATCGTGTGTGGTCAGTATACATGTTATATTCCTCAAAATGATTGCCGAATTCGCCTATATTTTTGGTATTTAGCAAATACATCAAACATCCAAAACAAATGCGAATAGCCAAGTGTGGTGCCAGCATAAGATGCTGCTTCTGACGTCTTAAGTGAGTGTCGAAACGAACTCGAATGTAGAAAAATAGGGAAGGTTGGCTTGGTTGTCGCCACCGCCGCCGTGGAAATAACACTACGTGCCGTGCCGTGTCGGTCGCCTCGACTACGATTCTGCTGTTTGATTCCTGTTGGTTTTTGATTTTTTAAGTTTTTTTTCGATTTCAAATTACCATTCGATATTGTGAATTAAACAACAATAATAATTACAGCAGTAGAGCGAGTTCTTCAATGTTTACCACCATGTTTTTGGGTTTCCTTTTAGTTGTAACTCCTTATTCTGATGATAATTTAATTATCTGTAAGAATGACAGATCGGATGATCTGTGGTATCGATTTCCCATGATTTCTGACGTTTCCGACCATTTCCGACGGATACCACAGATTCTTTTTTGTAGACATAAAACTGATAAAACTAACGTAGTTTATTTGCTCAGTGGATAAAACGAAAAACGTAGATTTTGGGAACTGGGAATTTTGGGAAAGTGGGAATATTTAATACATTTTTAATAGGTAAAAGTACTAACATCTTGCATATATCTTGACTGTAATTAAAATAATGAGTGTCACTAACTATCTACCTATCTACTACTTACCTGCTGATGGGAAAACTGAAAGATTAATCTAAGATAAAATATAAAATAAGGTAGAACTTGATGTTTACCTGCAACAGGAACAATATACAATTTTCGAAAACTTCCGAAAGATGAGAGTCTACCTGACAAATTAGATGAGATCACAAAGAGAGTGTGAGTGAACACTTAGCCAAGAAGTGCCACAGCCACAACACTACCTACCTGCCAATAGTGATTAATTTATTATTTTATGAACCTAATGAACAATCAATCAAGGGCAATTCTACAAAAGTATACTTACTACTAAAGAGAAACGTTAATTTGGTTAAGTAGTTGCCAAATTCTGGAAAGGAGTCCCACTAATGTGTTTATGAAGTTAACTTGTACAGAGGAAACAAAAACAA
Organism: Plutella xylostella; assembly: GCF_932276165.1. Lineage (NCBI taxonomy): Eukaryota > Metazoa > Arthropoda > Insecta > Lepidoptera > Plutellidae > Plutella > Plutella xylostella. The sequence continues at coordinate 9,397,504 of NC_063987.1, read as the reverse complement.
TTCATTATAATTCAATCTTACTTTATAACAGCCTATATAACAATAAACTGATTGGATTATCAAGAATAATTAAATTGTTAATTTTGTGTAGCTGTCAAAATGGGTTCAATAATAATAATTTGATGAGTTAAATAAATCCTTAATCAAGAAATTAATCATTGTTTGATTTCTAATCCAATACAATAATCTAGTGACTATATCCCATTCCACGGGGAAAGACATTTGATACAAACAAAAACTACAGTTATTCGAATTTAATAAGGGTTCTGTCTGATGTCTTTCCTAGGGCTGATATTTCAATAGCCAGATAGATGTTATCTGACTAATAAAATAGCTGTGTCACAGTTTAATACAAACATTCACACAGGACAGAATGAGAATTATTCTCCTGATAACTTTTATCTGGCTATTGAAAAATCAGCCCTAATTTGGTTTAATTTAGACACAGTTTATATTATAGATTAGATTATGAGGAAGTCATAGTTTTATTATAGGTAGGTAAAAAAACTACTACACTATGACCTGCATAGTTATAGACTAACCCCCTTATTCATAGAAAAGTTACAATACGTTTTAACTAATAAACTGTTTTGTCCCTCTCTGTCAATGAACAAATTGTTCTTTGTCGGAGAGGGACAAAACAGTTTATTAGTTAAAACGTTCTGTAACTTCTCTATGAATAAGGGGGTAAAATTATACTTACATAGTATGTCTCTTTGTGTGGAGAATATTTAAAACATTTATCTACCTACTAAGGTAATTGTTGTTAAGACCAAATCAGTTAGTAAACCTTGAAGTAGGTATGTACATTATATCCAGGGATGAATATTGAATAAGTAATAAGATGGGTGTCTATGTCTAACTAAAATCTACCTTGAATGTTATGATCATTGTAATTAACAAAGATTGGATCAATTATATAATGGATTTGGCATACCTATCATTTGAAAGGCATATTAAGATAAAATTGATATTTTTTTTCCATGTTTTTAGAGAAATTTATTTACTCCCCAAAAGTGCAGAGTTTTAATTTTTATTAAAAGAACATGCATTCATCTACACAAATGCGCCATATACCTTAAAAAATCTGTCCGGCCACTTCAAAGGGTAAAATTGGCAATGTTGGTAGTTTTTTACAAGTTTTTATGAAATTTTTGTTTTCCCCTTACAAGTGGGGAGTTTTTATTTTAAATATTAATTGTTTACATTTACCTACACCACTTCAAAGGGGTAAAATTGCTAATGTTGGTAATTTTTTCTACGTTTTTAGGGAAATACTGTTTTTTTTTTCATATATGTGGGGAGTTTTTATTTTAAATTTAAATTGTATGCATTTAACTACACAAACACGCTATACATTCGAAACCGCTCAGACCATCTCAAAGTGATAAAATTGCATATTTATGTAAATTTTCCCATGTTTTTAGGGAAATTTTGTTTTTTTTTCCTTTTAGTGGGGAGTTTTTATTATTAATTAAAAATCTATGCATTTAACTACACAAACGCGCCATACATTCGAATCCCCTCAGACCATCACAAAACGATAAAATTGCATATTTATGTAAAATTTCCCATGTTTTTAGGGAAATTTTGTTTTTTCCCTAAAAATGGGGAGTTTTTATTTCATAAGCACACTAAATGCATCCACCTACACAAACGCGCTTTGCAAGTCAAAACTGTCAGACCACTCAATACAGGTGAAATAGCCTTAAAACATGTAAAATTTCTCTTTTACAAAATGGCTGCCACTTCATCCGCCATTTTGATTTTTGCAGTTTTCGGAATTTTCCCATGAATTTCACCATATATCCAATTATGTACAAAGAAAAACATCACCCCGCCTCCCCCCCTTCTGGGAGATCAATTCACCTCAACTTGAATCGACGTCGAACTTTTTCAAAAATATAATCTCCCGTATTTCTCAGGGTTGCCAGCCGAAAGTGATAAAAATAGTCAAATGTCATTAGTATGAGCCTTTCTGACTAAACTGCATCATTTTTTAAAATCCAAAACGGTTATTTCTATTTTTTATGTTTTTGGGGAAAATCTCAAAATTTTCCCTAAAAATGGGGAAATTTTATTTAACTGGTATAGTCTACCCAACAAACTACACAAATGCGCGATACAAGACAAATCTCCCCAACCACTCTAAACATGTGAAAAAACTAATCAAAAATCAGGAAAAAAAGTCACTTTTACAAAATGGCCGCCAAAGCAGTCCGCCATTTTGTTTTTTCAACTTTTCGGAATTTTCCCATAAACTGCACCATACATCAGACCGTGTACAAAAAAAATCATCACCCCACCTGCCTCCCTTCTGGGAGATCAATTCACCTCAAGTTGGGTCGACGTAAAAAAATCCGAAAAAATATAATCTCGCCTATCGCCCAGGGTTGCCAGTCGAAAGTAATAAAAATGGTCAAATGTCATTAGTACGGGTCTTTCCGACAAAACTGCATCAAATTTTAAAATCAAAAGTGGCCATTTCTACTTTTCATGTTTTTGGGGAAAATCTCGAAATTTACCCTAAAAATGGGGAATTTTTTTTCACATGGCAACTCTACTCGTCAAACTACACAACCGCTCCATACAAGTCAAACCTGTCAAATGCCTCGAACACAATAAAAAAATGCTTTGAAAATCCCCGAAAAAACACGTTTTTATAAAAAAATCTCCCCTCCCCCCGCAATTTTTTTTTTTACATTTTTTGGAATTTTCCCACAAATTTCATCATGTGCCCCACCGTTTAGAAAAAACAGCATCCCCCCACCTCCCCCCCTTCCGGGAGATCAATTCACCTCAAGTCGGGTCTGACACGCCCTAAACTTTGCTTCACTGCAACTCGGCCGCCATTTTGTTTTTTTATTTTTTTATATTTTTTTTATAATCTGTCAGGCATTCTAAACACACCCTCAAAATATGAAAAAATGTATGGTCACCAAAAAAGAGGAACAAAAAAAATTTTTTTTTTTTACAACTTTTTTTAAAAAGTCGAGGTTTTTCTCTACTCACCAGAGCACCCTGTACATTTCCCTAAAACATTTTTATATCAAAAAATGGCTCCTTCTGGGAGAACTACTATGTCAGTCAGTCAGTGGTAATCCAGCTTTATATAGTATAACTAGAGGTCGCGTTGTGGCGCGGGCTGCAAGCAGCCGCGCGGTGCATTGATGCTTTCGGTTTAGGTGGGTGTCTGTTTTCAGTATGAATTTCCATTTCAGCAGGGTATTGACTTGAACATACCGTAGCAAATCTTTCTTGCGTTTTGATACGCCTTAAAAACTGTGTTCACTATGATTTTTTTAAATTGAAGGGGTACTAACGATTTTGTTTGACGTGGGAAACAGTTTTCAGTATGAATTTCAGTTTCAGCAGGGTATTGACTTGAACATACCGTAGCAAATCTTTCTTGCGTTTTGTTATGCCTTCAAAACTGTTTTCACTTTGAATTTCTATATTAAAGGGGTACCTACTGATGATTTTGTTTTAGGTAGTTAAACGTTTTCAGTATGAATATTGGTTTCAGCAGGGTATTGACTTGAACATACTGTAGAAAATCTTTCTTGCGTTTTGTAAGGCCTTAAAAACTATTTTCATTATGAATTTCGATATCATGTCGGTATTGATGCTTTTGTTTTTGTTTTCAAAACAGTTTTTTAAGTATAATAGTCGGTCAGCTGGCTTTACTTATAATATACCAAATATCTGGCGTTTTCCTTTGTATTCAAATTTGAGTGAAGAATACTTATGGCTTTATGCTTATGATTTTCTTATTATGAAATGTTGCTATTATAATTACTTTAGTGGTATTCATTTCGCCTTAAAAATACCAGTAGGAAAATTCAGGTAGGTATACTTTACAATGACGTAGCGGATCTTTCTGGTGTTCAAGTCAAAGACGCATCCAAATTTTCGGACCATATCCCAACTCTCCATCCCGTACTCGTACTCATAAAATTGGTTCTTGTTACGGATTGTCTCACACAAATACGGTAGAGAAACTAATCTATATGAAAAAAAAAATGGTTTCGTAAACTTTACCTAGTATCGAGCCGACATCGTTTTGTGTACAAATATTGGGTTTTTTAATACCTCATAAATCTGAGTCACCCCCATTCGCGCGTTTTTCTAGAATCTTGATTATTAGTTTACTCTGTCCTGAAGAGAAACTTTTTCATACAAAAGAAATACACAGGCTTTTTTTTTATTCATTAATTTCTTACGTGGGTTTGCTGTTTAAGACTATTTTTACAGAGCTATGTTTTACTTCAATTTAATCCATAATTGGAACTATAAACGCCCAAACATACACTTTGTATTTTTTTTATTCATTCAAGATATTTCTAAGCCACAATCGGCTCTCAGGTTATATAGTTGTGTTGACGAGGGTTTGAGTAGTGTTGCCTCGCTTCGCTCGGCTCTCCAGGGTTTGCAGTATGGTGGTTCGCATTGTTTTGCCTCGCTTCGCTCGGCTCCTCTTTTACGGTTAGGTTATAAATACTTAAGTTGGATTGCCTCGCTGCGCTCGGCTCTTCAGTGGTTGTGGTATGATGTTTTGAAATGTTTTGCCTCGCTGCGCTCGGCTCTTCAATGTTTGTGGTAGGATGGTTTGGATTGTTTTGCCTCGCTGCGCTCGGCCCTCCAGTTAAACAGGCAGTTGGTGATTAAAGTAGTTTAGCCTCGCTTCGCTCGGCTCCTCTCTAGGTCTCGGAATGATAATTTCGGTTGTTTTTCCTCGCTTCGTTCGGCTTTGCAGTTACATAGGCACTTGCTGTTTATTGCGCTTTAGCCTCGCTTTGCTCGGCTCATCGGGTTTCCGGATGTTGATTTCAGTATTTTTGCCTCGCTCCGCTCGGCTCTCTAGGTTTTGAATTGATGGTTTAGGTTGTTTTGCCTCGCTTCGCTCGGCTTTCCACTTCTTAAACGGGACTTTTCCCGTAGTTTTTCTTTATTAATAATAATAATTATGATACGTAATGCCTCGCTTCGCTCGGATTTCCTTTCTTTATGGCAGGGTTACTTGTCGATCGGATGCCTCGCTGCGCTCGGCTGGTTTTATTTTGGTATAGCTTGTAGGAGGACTATGGCCTCGCTGCGCTCGGCACTTAATCTGTGGTAAAGTTGATTTACATTTTGTATGTTTTTAGGGAAAATATTTTTTCCCCTAAAAGTGGGGAGTTTTTATTTTAAATAATTATTGTTTGTATTTATCTACACAAATACGCCATATACCATAAATCTGTCTGACCACTTCAAAGGGGTGAAATTGCTAATGTTGGTATTTTTTTCTACGTTTTTAGGGAAATTTTTATTTTTTCCCTAGAAGTGGGGAGTTTTTATTTTACATAATTATTGTTTGTATTTATCTACACAAATGCGCCATATACCATAAATCTGTCTGACCACTTCAACGGGGTGAAATTGCTGATGTTGGTAATTTTTTATACGTTTTTAGGGAAATTTTGATTTTTTTACCCTTAAGTGGGGAGTTTTTATTTTAAATTAAAATTGTATGCATTTAACTACACAAACGCGCTATACATTCGAAACCCCTCAGACCATCTCAAAGTGATAAATTTGCATATTTATGTAAATTTTTCCATGTTTTTAGGCAAATTTTGTTTTTTTTCCTATAAGTGGGGAGTTTTTATTATTAATTAAAAATCAACGCATTTAACTACACAAACGCGCCATACATTCTAATCCCCTCAGACCATCACAAAACGATACAATTGCATATTTATGTAAAATTTCCCATGTTTTAGGGAAATTTTGTTTTTTTCCCTAAAAATGGGGAGTTTTTATTTCATAGAAAAATTAAGCGTACCTAAACACACAAACGTGCTCTACAAGTCGAAACTGTCAGACCACTCAATACAGGTGAAATAGCCTTAAAACATGTAAAATTTCTCTTTTACAAAATGGCTGCCACTTCATCCGCCATTTTGATTTTTGCAGTTTTCGGAATTTTCCCATGAATTTCACCATATATCCAACCATGTACAAAGAAAAACATCACCCCACCTCCTCCCCTTCTGAGAGATCAATTCACCTCAACTTGAATCGACGTCGAACTTTTTCAAAAATATAATCTCCCGTATTTCTCAGGGTTGCCAGCCGAAAGTGATAAAAATAGTCAAATGTCATTAGTTTGAGCCTTTCTGACTAAACTGCATCATTTTTTAAAATCCAAAACGGTTATTTCTATTTTTTATGTTTTTGGGGAAAATCTCAAAATTTTCCCTAAAAATGGGGAAATTTTATATAGCTGGTAAAACCTACCCTACAAACTACACAAATGCGCCATACAAGACAAATCTCCCCAACGACTCTAAATAGGTAAAAAATCCAATCAAAAATCGTGAAAAAAAGTCACTTTTACAAAATGGCCGCCACAGCAGTCCGCCATTTTGTTTTTTCAATTTTTCGGAATTTTCCCATAAACTGCACCATACAACAGACCGTGTACAAAAAAAATCATCACCCCACCTGCCTCCCTTCTGGGAGATCAATTCACCTCAAGTTGGGTCGACGTAAAAAAATCCGAAAAAATATAATCACGCCTATCGCACAGGGTTGCCAGTCGAAAGTAATGAAAATGGTCAAATGTCATTAGTACGGGTCTTTCCAACAAAACTGCATCAAATTTTTAAATCAAAAGTGGCCATTTCTACTTTTCATGTTTTTGGGGAAAATCTCAAAATTTACCCTAAAAATGGGGAAAATTCTTTCGCATGGCAACTCTACTCGTCAAACTACACAACCGCTCTATACAAGTCAAACCTGTCAAATGCCTCGAACACAATAAAAAAATGCTTTAAAAATCCCCGAAAAAACACGTTTTTATAAAAAAATCTCCCCTCCCCCCGCAATTAAAAAAAAAACATTTTTTGGAATTTTCCCTTAAATTTCATCATGTGCCCCACCGTTTACAAAAAACACCATCCCCCCACCTCCCCCCCTTCCGGGAGATCAATTCACCTCAAGTCAGGTCTGACACGCCCTAAACTTTACCTCACTACAACTCGGCCGCCATTTTGTTTTTTTATTTTTTTATATTTTTTTTATAATCTGTCAGACATTCTAAACACACCCTCGAAATATAAAAAAATGTATGGTCACCAAAAAAGAGGAGCAAAAAAATTTTTTTTTTTTTACATTTTTTTTTAAAATGTCGGATTTTTTCTCTACTCACCCGAGCACCCTGTACATTTCCCTAAAACATTTTCATATCAAAAAATGGCTCCTTCTGGGAGAACAATCATGTCAGTTAGTCAGTGAGTGGTAATCCAGCTTTATATATTATAATAATAATATAGTGGAAAAAACCTATCTTGTTCCTAACTCAGTAAAATGTTCCCATTCCCGCGTCTGTTACAAGAAAGTGACAAACGATGTGTTTTCTTTTGTAATCAAAATCACCATAACTGGTTGTCTTTAATTGGTAAGGCTATTTATGCATAAGGTTAGTAAAATGTATCATCTTTTAATCATTTAAATTGTATTTGTAATCAGATTATAATTTATTGGTATCATAAATACACCTACAGTTGAAAAGCTCTATAAAAGTTTCTAATTGAAATTGGAATGAAAGCTTCGCTATTTATTATTTTGTATACCTTAAAAGTAGCTAAATCATTATTGTATAAATATTTGTTTTGCTCTCCATTTAAAACCATTAAAAAATGCAGATCATGAAAATGCTTCATCGGTCTGATTTATTTCAGGAAAAGGAATTTATCTTAAATAATTAAAACTGATTTATGTGTGCAAAAATTAATATTTGTGACATGTGAATATAATATTACGCAACATTGTAGCGAGTAAAAGTTGTTACTTAATTCCGCGTGTCCTTACGTTATTTTCTAAATTACCGCACTAGGGTTTATTTTGGTTAAAGATCAAGGTAAGTACTGTTTTTTGAAAAAAAAAACAACTTTCAACAAATCATAATTTAAAATACAGGACCATTCATGTCAGATCATGAAAGAGTTAATTGTAGAGATAATTAAACTACTTACATATTATTATAATAGGCAATGATTATTACAAATGGATTTATTAAGATAGTTTTTGGTTTGTAGTATAGATAGACAGACAAAATTAGGCCCTTACTATATTTATGTACCTACTTTTATTGCAAAAATGTACTCACCATAAATATATATTCCACAGCACACAGCTCGAAGGCACACAATCAAATGAGAAGGAAAGAAGGACGAGGAAATTTCACTTTTCTGTTCTGTGGGAGGATGAAAGCGCGTGATGTCAGCGACGCCTAATGCGGCAGATCCTTGTTGTATGATACAATGAAGCTAATTTCTATATTAGGTTATTTTGTTTCGTTGGTTCTAGGTGCACAAAAACTACATAATACTCGTATGTTAGAATATACTTGGTAGAGGTACATTTTTATCATCACTAGATTTTTCTCTCTCTCTCATTAAGATGGGGAAAATGGGGAAAATATAATATAAGTCACGCCAAAAGCATATCGCGGGCTTCATGCCAGAGGGGCGTAAGCGCAAAAAATTGATTTTGCGTTTTTCATGCCAATCGATTCCTATACTAGTAATACACTTTCTGTATTTTTTTTTAAATTTTCAGTAAACTAGTTTTTGAGATATTAATAAATAACATAAAGGCGTATACGATGTATCAATAATTTTGTGTCGTGTCAAAAAGGCGTATAGACGGCGTATAAACATCAGTAGGACGCATTTCAATAATTTCGCCATGTCAGAGAGGCGTATAGACGGCGTATAAGCATCAGTGGGGCGCATTCAAATAATTATCGTCATGTCATATAGACGTATGTGCATATTGTTAACAAAATAAAATGACAATATGCTTTCACTGTTGATATTGATGCCTAGTCCTTTCCAGTCCAGAGTTTTAATACATCTTCCAATGCATCACGGAACAGTATCGGAGAAATTACGTCCTCTTCCCTCACGCCCCTTTGCCTATGGATAGATCTTGTGGCTGGTTCTATACTTGGACAGTAATCGTTTCAGTGTCATTAGGCACTTCAGCGCCTCGATGTATCGTCAATCTATTGGACATATCTGCAAGGATGCCAGAACAGCCCAGATCTCAACGGAGTCAAAATTTTCGTTGTCTACGAAAGCTAGGCACAGAGGCCGATTATATTCTTCCTTCTTCTGTATAATCTGCCGAACTGCTATAACCCCCACGAAATTCGGCATGCTCCAGCGGCTGAAATTCATCAAATCAAGTCTCGTGATGACTGTTATAAATGTACATAAACATCTTATTCACGTGGTCAAGAGCGTGATCAGTCTATAGGTTTTTAAAAGCAAATTTGTCTGCTTTCTTGAAAAACAATAGACCTACACATCTGGGGTTCTAGCTGTTGTGCATGTGAAGCGTACAATCTTGCATATAAGTCCTTGATCGCTGCAAGTATCTCCGGCTCAGATTTGACGATTCTGCTATGGCTGGTTGTCAATTTTTTCGTTAGGGTCCCTTCAAGTCGCCTGGCAAAGACATTCGATCCCCGGTTTTGTTTAATAGCTTCTTCAATCCGGAGTGTGTTAAACCACTGGAGGTCACGATGAAAATAGCCTTGCGTATCATTATGTTGAGAGCCTCTAGTTCTGACGGAATGGTCCAGCACAAGCCAGCACAGTTTGGTCTCCGTAAGTCCAAGAGTCCCCCCTGAAAGCTTAGACTTCCTTCCCGTGTTTTACATTGCACAGAACCTAGTGCCATCTTTCTGTATTGCATTGATCACGTCGTTGCAGTGGTCTGGCGCAGAGTTGGTCAGAGGGTGGACTTCATCAGTCGCCGTTCTTCAAGCTTTAGGTCTATATTCAGAGTTCCTCTGAGTATACGGTGATTAAACCGATTGATCTCTGAGATATCTCTGAATATGTGCCTCTTTATCAGTCATGATGATGAAATCGATTTAATTTTTCGTGACAGAGTGTGACTTGCACCAGGTCCACCTTCTTTGGGGCTTCTTTTTGAAGAAAGAGTTCATCAAGGAAAGCCCCTGCATTCTGCGAAGTTCCAGCCTCAGCCCTCTGTCATTTCTTTAAGGAGTTTTTTGAGTTTATGTTCACTTAATTAAGAGTAAATTTTGTTTTAACAGTAATTCTTGTTTTATTTTGTACTCTTATTGTTTCTAATAAATTATTCTGTGTTTTTTACAGCTTTACTATGTATTTAATAGTTACTTAAATAGATTGTTACTTTTTATAGGCGTATCATCTCTCTTAAATTGAGAACATCCGTTAAATTACGCCATGGCAAAGGGGCGTATGAAATTCGAAAAAAATAGAAGCAGTTACATTTTTGGTTATATTTTGCTATCAGTATATTAAATGGTTTAAGTGTAAAACAAATAAAATATATATAATATAATTCTATACATAATATGATAAAAAGGGATAGCAATACAATAATTTCCGTCAAGGCAGATAGACGTATACGCCATAAAGTGTACTTAAAGCATAGATATTATAAAAATTGAGTTTTAATTAAAACAAAGAATAATTAACTAAGGTATATGCAAAATTATAGCAAGCTAGATTACTTATTTAAAAAGGTATGATGTTTTTTTGCTCTCCTGAAAAGTAGGGTCGATGCAGATACGCCCCTCTGGCATGAAGCCCGCGATATGTATGCTCATATAAATCACATAGATGAATAAAGATTTTAAAATATGGAAAAAAATAGCACTAAAAATTACAAGTCACGAATTGAAGACGCGTTAGTTTATTTGCTTATAGATTCGCCCTTGTCAACGTCACCCCATTCGCCGTGTGGGCGACACCTAAAACAAAAGCCTATCGACCACCATCACCAGCCAGCATTGACCTTCGCGGCGCCACTGTTTCATCACCGCGAGATGTCCCGATATCTTGGGACACAACTAGTTCTGAGATTAGTGTTTGGCCTGTCACAGCTTGAAGCCCAGGGGTCACTTTAGCTCGCAAAAAACGACGGCTGTCATGCAATCGGTACGCTTAATACTACGAGATATAAAGTGGTCAGCGCAGCCCTCCGAAGGCTAGGAAAAACGAAGTTTAGGAGCATTCCTGCACTAACCACGACTATGTCTCGTTGTATTAAGCGGACCGATTGCATACCAGCTATCGTTTGTTGGTTTTTGGTAAGTTGCAGTGACCCCGCTGGTAACCTTCGGATGCCAGTGAGTAGCTCGCAGATCTGATAGGCAGATAACTATTGACGCGGGAAAATCAATCACGGTAATGACAACTTGCATGGTACTGAGGTAGTGAACAAAAGTAAAAATACTAGTCAGTAACTGCTGCCTATAACTACCTACTGCCCGTCTAGTACAGGTTTTGCAATTTTTGGAAACTATAAAAGTTTACGTTTTCTTCTATCATCTGCATTTATTATAAGTCAAAAGTCGCATGATAGTTTCCGCTAGAGGCGCCACTTTGTATGCGAGAAAACGTAAACCTTTATAGTTTCCGAAAATCTAACAAACCTATACTAGACCTACTGAAAATCCGTCGCTTCGCTTCGACTATGCGTCAATGTGATTTTTGTGTCAAAATAAATAATATAGTAAAGTATCTAAAGAGCAAAGCTAAACTAGCGTATACTTAGCCATATTTTAATTCTGCAAAAGCGTATTTCTTCACGCAATATAAATTTATAGCCAAACCTACCCACATAGCATGATAACGGTCACAGTATATGGATATTTATCCACACTAGCCTTAGCTAATATTTCGAAAACTGAAATAAAATCTGATAGGCCGGAAAATTTACATTCGTTAGTGGAATAGGTAGACCTACATAAACACGCTTTAAACATACATTTTTATAATTGCTATCACTTAGAAACTTATAAAATTTGCGTCTGCTCTTTTTCCGCAGAGCCACCTTTTTAGAATTTGATTTCGCAACAATATAGCCAAGAAACCGTTTAAAAAAAAACACCAAATAATGGGTAAGTATGGTTTCTAACGTACAAAAGAAAAAAGTATAAACATACAACTTTACGAAGTTTCCTAAATCTCTTCGTATCTTCTCACTCCTGCACTCCACTTTCCAAAATATACCCTGAAGGAAAATACTTCCAACTTCCACTACTCTCATTCTGCAAACCGGTAAGATTAAACTGTCAAAAACAATAGTGACCCCTGACCTTGAGGGTGGTTTCATCACCCTGGCTGACGCCTGGCGCTGGTGGTTGAGCAACGGTTGACAGTTGTGGAGGTGTTGCTCAACTGGGCGCAGGAACTGGTCCGGATGTTTGAGAAAGGAAGGCTTTAAAGGTTGAACCGGAAACAATGATTTTTAAAACGTTCATATTTAAGACAGTTTGAAACGTTGTGAGTCTATTACTATGGCCATAGCATAACTAAAGACGGAATATTTAGGTTTAAATTAATCAAATACTACGGAATGATATGTGGTATTTGTAGATCATTATCGAACGGTCCTGGTTTCAATCAATCTCTGTCGCTAATAATAATTTCAATTTATAATTTTAAAGTCAGATTAATATAAAACTTTAAACTAAGCCGAAACCTATAAAATATAACATGTTGCACATGTAGGTTTCGGCTTAGTATACCCATTTTGCAACACCAGGCAGATCGATAGTAGTTCCTTGTGGATAAAGGGATCGTCCATCCATACGTCTTCCAAAAGTAGAGATTACAGCAATATCACTAACCAGATGCATTTTGATATAAATGGTAGAAAAAATGATGGGCCATAGAGGACAAGGACCATAAATCCTTTAGTTAGCTTATATTTCAAAAAGGAAACCTTTGATTTATCTTAATCGACATGAATAGTGATTAATTTTTTAGGGATAATAAATGTCCCTATAGGAGTTTAGTAACGTCATTAAAAACGTTTGATGTCAAATGTCAAAAGTGTTTGTGTGTGAGTTCACTATAACTTCCTCACCTTGGTCCGGCCGGATTTGCCCGGATCGTGACTGACTATCGATCTATTGGCTCATGCTCGTCGCTCGTCGGTACCGGTATCGATTTTATATTATCACTTGCCATTTTTAAAGTTGGTTGGTAAGGGCATTGTTTGTGACTTATTATCTTGCTCAATAACTATGTTCATACAAGAGGTACCTACTACATTCATAAAAAAAACTCAATAGAAGTAAAATTTACTTTCAGATTAAATATTAAAATATCCTTGATTCACTCTAGATCGTCGCCTAAAATTTCGCTCGTTCAAAAATAAAGCCTACTACTTAAAACCCCCCTCTATAGTTAATGTCCCATAAAAGCACGTGCTACTAATCCACCTCTATCATTCATATCCCATAAAAACCACGTTCAAGTAAGTATCAATATCAACGGATTTTGACAATGACGCCTTCTAATATGTGATGAGCACTGCAGCGGTTCTGCAACTTTATACGTCACTTCAAAAGGAGCGTGTAGTATCTACCCGATCGATGTGAAGAAGTATACCTACATAAGTAAATGGTCTAGTTTAGTGAATAATATATTGAGACGATTGAATTTGCGTTTTCTGGCTAAAATAATTAATCAAATTTTGAAGTTAATCAGAAAAGTGTTAAGTATAATAATCAGAAAAACATATTATAATGTAAGTAAACATACTAAAATAACTAAAAACTATCTAACTCGGAAAAACACGAAGTCTCAATAGAACGACTAGTACATATCTAACGGCCTAAGTATTAAGGTAGATATACTTTTTTCAGTCTTCAAAGTTTATCTCTGTTTGCGACGTAAACACTTCTTTTTCTACACCTCCGTCAAGGTCCTTGCAGATGGAGCCATTAGTGCATAATGGTGGACCTTCAGCCGAGTCGGTGGCCTCTGCGATTATCCACACCAGGATTGTCACAGATATAGTCTATTGGTAAATAACAGTACCTACGTATGTAGGTACTACTAGGTACTAATACAGGCTGTTGCAAAGAGGTATTGTAAGCTTAAAGGGGGCTGTCAAGGGTTAATTCTGGAACACTTAATTTGTTCAACGACAAAAATGAATTTATGTTTTACGTCTACTGCTGAAGACTGGAAGTAGGAGTAGAGAAACAGACGATCTTAGAGATGAAGTAACATCTGGATGAGAAAGGCTGAGTTACAATGAGTTGGAAACCTAACCACATAGTGCATATAGCGTTATACATATACATATTATATTCGCTTATAAAAAATACTAAACATTTATGTATGGATCGACAATGGCATTGGCAGGTGGAACGTTTTCATTGGTCGTGAGTCGTGAGTGTATTTAGTTGTAATAATTCTCATACTTTTTGATCCAAATCTGTGTAGCTACTATCTGCTATATGTACCTATACATTTAACAAACTAAATGGTGCAAAATTGCTTCTTGACTAGTTATATTTCCGCAATTTTCTTCAAGGAAAAACTAGCAGCATTTATGGTTCTATTGCTATGGTTTGGAATGTTTTGACAAGTGGAAACTGGTACCGTTACATTTATTATTTATCACTTTTTTATGTAGGTGTGAATTTTGACAAATAGCTTTATTATTTTTTTTATAAGTTAGCAATTAATGCTTAGATAGAATATCTTTAAAATTTCAATTAATTAATTTCGGTTTTGGTTACATCGCGGGATTTCAAATCCTTTGTTTCATATATTGTATTCTGTCTCTCATAAAGATCCGATTTTAAATAGCACCGCCTCATGGTTTGTTAATAAAAGAGTACATACGAAGTTTTGTCTCGTGCCTATGAGGTATATGAGGCATTCTCAAAATAGTTGGTGGCAGGCATAGGCACCCCGTTGAATTCTTTATTATGAAGGAATCGCGTTGACAATATTGCAATCTAAAATAAAATTCTTGGTCTTTTTTTAGTTTTGACAATTTTTGTCACCTACATTATTAGGTAAAGTAATTATAATAAATAAATAAATCATTTATTTCGGATTGATCCATATTTTGTTAGTAACAATGAACTTAAAAAATTCATTGTGTCAGTAAATTTATAGAAACAAAAAAGAGTAATATAATAATATCTTCGAACCTTTATTTTTAAAACATAAAGTTTTATGTAATTGTATATCTTTAATACTTTTGTATATGTGTTATAAATTTATGAATGTTATAATCGATACATTATTAACAATTATCTCGTTAAAATCTACAATAGTGTTAAGTGCGTGTGTTCCGTTTACATAAAATTAAGATAAGTTGTGAGTGAAATACGATTTAGTTTCTGAGCTCTTTTTATGACTTGAAATTTTGTACAATAAAGATTGTCCCTGTTATTTATTAACTAAAATAAGTTCAATAACTAAACGTTCAATAACGCTTTTCATGAATAACAGGGTATTTGTAATGATATCAATCAACTGTAGCCAGTAGCGTAGGTAATTTACTTGTTTATCTGCTGGGGTCAAAAATGCATAACTTCACACCTTGTCATACAAGGTGTGCAAATTATGACGACGTAATAATAATCAACCTTGCAGCCCACCCATATCGTGTTGCATCAAGAGTTCAACACAAAAATCATACAAGGAGGGAAAGTAAATTAAGTTGCAGAAGTAATAAAAGTTTTTGCTTGACACTTTTAAACAAAACACTAAAAAAACATGAATGTATTTTGTTATGAAATTGATGTAGATTTCTTGTGTCTTTACAATTTATCATCATCAGGTAACGGTAGTCCACTGCTAGACAAATGCCTCACCCAAGGAGTGCCAGAATACTGTACTTGGTCTTCCTCATCAAGCTCCTAGCAGCAACCTGTCTATAGTTGACGGTCTAGTTGTATGTCACCTGGCATCCCACGCTATGTTTGTCTGCTCATCACTAAACTCAATACGAGAGTCCTTCGTCAAGTCGCGCGCCTTAGAGTCGCGCGCCGCGCGAGATGGCATCTACTGTTTTTTTATATCATCAACTCGCGTGCCCATGTAAAGTACATGTAAAGTACGGTCAGATGCAAACGAATTGAAACTAAAAAATATAGTTAAATATTGTCCCCTGGCTGATTAGCATAAGAAGGTACCGACTAGACTGTCGCCATTAAAGTAGATGCTTTGATTTCGGGACAATAAAGCCTATGTTGGAAGTGCGGAATGAGGCAAAAGGGGAGGGGATGTGACCTATGACGCATGATACCCAAGATTGCTATCTCTCTCATCCCGTGCGCCAATTTTACCTGTCATAGCTATGTCCTTCAAGTTTTTGTTGCAAAAACCGGTTTAAAGGGTTAAAACGTCATTGTTTTAGTGACTTCGTTTTAGTGTTACTCCTAATGCGAAGCAGAGATGTACAGTGCATTACTTACAGTCTACAGTACAGTGCAAAAATATTAAAATGTGTCAGTTTTTACTGATGTTGATGTATTGTGGGGGTAAGTCTATAATAAATTAACTTTACTATATTACCAAGTCTATTTTGCCGTATAATAGATTTAGGCAGTACCAAAACTCACACAAATATTATACCAATTTTTTGTTGTTGATTATTATTAGAATATTATATCTTAAATTATACATCTCCGAAAGGATATTGTGTTTTATTTTAAGGTAAAGTCCTATAAAATACCCTATACATTTTAAGTAGTTACCTTAAGCATAAATAGAATAATAAATTATAACTTTTGTGGCTGACTCTACATATTTTCACAGTCGAGCGAGTTGACGACAAAAAAAGTAGGTAAATACGGGAGGGGCAACTCGCGCGCGGCGCGCGAGTCTAAGGCGCGCGACTTGACGAAGGACTCAAATGAAGAGTCCTTCGTCAAGTCGCGCGCCTTAGAGTCGCGCGCCGCGCGAGATGGCATCTACTGTTTTTTTATATCATCAACTCGCGTGCCCATGTAAAGTACATGTAAAGTACGGTCAGATGCAAACGAATTGAAACTAAAAAATATAGTTAAATATTGTCCCCTGGCTGATTAGCATAAGAAGGTACCGACTAGACTGTCGCCATTAAAGTAGATGCTTTGATTTCGGGACAATAAAGCCTATGTTGGAAGTGCGGAATGAGGCAAAAGGGGAGGGGATGTGACCTATGACGCATGATACCCAAGATTGCTATCTCTCTCATCCCGTGCGCCAATTTTACCTGTCATAGCTATGTCCTTCAAGTTTTTGTTGCAAAAACCGGTTTAAAGGGTTAAAACGTCATTGTTTTAGTGACTTCGTTTTAGTGTTACTCCTAATGCGAAGCAGAGATGTACAGTGCATTACTTACAGTCTACAGTACAGTGCAAAAATATTAAAATGTGTCAGTTTTTACTGATGTTGATGTATTGTGGGGGTAAGTCTATAATAAATTAACTTTACTATATTACCAAGTCTATTTTGCCGTATAATAGATTTAGGCAGTACCAAAACTCACACAAATATTATACCAATTTTTTGTTGTTGATTATTATTAGAATATTATATCTTAAATTATACATCTCCGAAAGGATATTGTGTTTTATTTTAAGGTAAAGTCCTATAAAATACCCTATACATTTTAAGTAGTTACCTTAAGCATAAATAGAATAATAAATTATAACTTTTGTGGCTGACTCTACATATTTTCACAGTCGAGCGAGTTGACGACAAAAAAAGTAGGTAAATACGGGAGGGGCAACTCGCGCGCGGCGCGCGAGTCTAAGGCGCGCGACTTGACGAAGGACTCAAATGAAGGACCTGTTTCACAATGTCTGGTGGCTACCTGTGGGATAAAAGACATGCTGTCACTATCTAAAACATAATTACAGAGAGTGACAGCATGGCTTTTATCCGCAGATAAGATAGCCATACAATGTGAAACAATACAAAGTAATCCATACATTGTGAAACAGGCCCTTACTATCGATTTGCAAATGTTAAGGATATAAATTTGATAAACATTTTGTGCGCACACTTTTATTATCTTGCTCAGTCCGGTCTAACCAGTTTAGTGTCTTTTACCTTTTTACTGAATTTAGCAGATTTTCCAGTATTACCGGATTTATTCACCTGCCTACCGCATCCTTAAGGTCCTTGCACATCGATAAAACATTAAATTAATACCTAACAATTTTTTTGGCTGATCCATATTAGGTACCTAATTAAGTACAATGTTTAGGTACAAATTTCCCACTGAGGCAGTGCGTAAAATTTATAAGTAAGTACCTAGAAGAAAAAAATACAAGTGCAAAATAACGTTTTTACATACCTACACACTGCATCTAACAATACCGACGGCGACGCAGATCTAGTCATACCTATTCATAAGAATATTCACCTAACGGCACTTTCAGAATATATTGTCTGTAGAAATTGAATAAGAAGAAGGTACAGCTAGTTCACTGATAAAAATCCTCCTTATACTTACAAAGCATCATACACATACGGAACCAGGCGCCTTCCATCGGAAGTACCTCACACGTCGCGTCCTTACTTCGACAGTCTCCTCAATCTCATGCTTTTCCTTATCAGCATCAGTTCCGAACAACGCCTGCCGTAGCGCAGTCGTTTGTTTTATTTTTAAGACTACTCATTTATGTATTCCGTTGTAACGATATGTTTCGTGTATAAATGACTTATTTATTGTTAGTTTTGTGAATACTTTGTATTGTTATGTGTTGGTTTTATGGATGATTGTGTTTGGTCACGTTTTACCGGTTAGTTGTTTCGGTGAGTCGCATTTTTTGTTGTTGATGACAGAAAAAATATTTTTTTCACAATTACATAATTCTGAAGTTTTATTTTATGACTGAATTTACTTAAATAAGCGTGACCTTTTCCATATTTGTTTTTTTGTCATCTATTTTCAGTACACATCTTTATTTGGTACAACTACTTACAAATAAATAGAGAATTTAAATAAATAATATGGTTTTATATGTATAGTTTATATGTAGGTTTAGCTTAGTATATTATGGGGCATGAATGAGTCTGGACATTCAATTAAAAATCCTAAGTTAGATTATAAATATCTAAAATAACAAAATGCATCTCAGAGTTACTGAAGGTTTCATGCTAATTTTCATAACGAGTTAGTGAGTAGTCTACGAGTTAAGGCATTTGTTTAGAGTTCTTTCAGGGATCCAAAGGTGAACTATGTACGTCTTAAACGTGCCCCAAAAATACCAATCGTAACCCTGCCTACCCCCTATTTATTTGATTTGCATTTTAATACCATACCAATCTATTTTATACACCTATAGGTATCAGAGAGCTCAGGGTCAATAATTGTAACGAGTGCCTAAACCTATTTATTTCATACTGATAATGTGTACTAGTGGAGTGGCTTTATAGAGCTAATACGATAATATTTAATCAACCTTAGTTACTGTAGGTAAGTGAACGTATTTAAACTTGCCGAAGAATTTTGTTTTAAGGATGCGTTGTCTACTGGCCGACTAATCTTAACTTTCGGTAGAGGAATAAGCACAAAATTACTTAGTTTTAAACTCCTATTTTTCTTATTGGTTCTGCAAGAGGTTACTTTCAGTAATAAGGCCACAG
Source organism: Plutella xylostella (assembly GCF_932276165.1). NCBI lineage: Eukaryota > Metazoa > Arthropoda > Insecta > Lepidoptera > Plutellidae > Plutella > Plutella xylostella. The sequence goes on along the minus strand of NC_063987.1, from coordinate 9,378,053 downwards.
ATTGTACTTTATTTATAATATCTTCTGTAAGTAATCACAATTCACAATACATGATTGTTTGTCAATTATGTGTGACTTATTTGTATTTTTTTTATGTGCAATAAAGATTTTTATGACTTTTCTGAGGGGGGGCTGTCCAGCAGTGACTAATTTTTAGCTGCCTAGGTACATATGTATAAATAGGATACATAAGTACAGTACCAATCCTACGTTTCAGGCTGCACACGTCGTGTTTAAAATCAGTTTCAAGGCCTTCAATAATGGTGCCCGACTGTCCGCCCACGAAACATCGCCTCTTCTGGCTATTTAGGCCAAATGTTATTTAAAACGACTCACCTTCTTCATATTTGGCTAACTTAATTTTTATGCAAAAATATTTGCTATGCAGATTTCTTATGATATTGATAACACCCTACCTAGGTCTTACAGCAAATTGCCAAGGTACACAGCTTCAGCCTGGCCTATAGGCTGGCTAGGTAATAGTTTTATAATATCTGGTATCTGTGCCTAGATCGGTAGTTAATTTAATAATGTGTTCAGTGTTAATTACAAATACCTAAATTACCTATATTTTTTATGGTGACACCAATAAAACTGTATTTAACTGTAGCACTTATCAAATCAAATCAAAATCATTTATTGCAAAGATTGCTTAGGCACACTGTTACCTACATAGCGAAGGTGAATTTAAAGAAAATTTTAAAATTATGACTTTTTTCATTTTATACCAATATACATTATGTTCGTGTATTTTATAAATGATGATGCTAAAACAAATGTGATTCTACTACATTGTAATAAAAACTTATATGATTAAACCTTGTGGACACGAGGTAGATAGAACCATATATTTAATTCACGGTCATATCAACGATTTATCACTTAATATATTGAACGCATTACAGATGGACTTAATGTCAAAAGCAATTTGACCATCAGTGATTGTAAACTAGAGAAGGGATTATAAATAACTTGCGCAAGATTTAATGAACATAAACAATTTTGTATGATGAGGGCCTTGATTCATAAATCTATTAGAACTGAGACTTAAAATAATTTTTGAGTGCGTATCCAAACCTATTTACACTAACCAACCTAAGATTTGTTTATCCGAATAAGCCGCATTACCGCACCAAATTTTTCTGTCTTTTCATAACGCTATTCTTATTTTTTACAAATTCCTATTTATAGATTGAATAATGAAGTTACTGCCCTCATATAACCTTCAATAATATCTGCGGAACCGATATACCTAGGTGTCATATTTATCTGTGTCTAGGTCCCGGGCGACGACCGCCACCGGTCGCTCAACTCAATTAATATTCCTATCTCCGCGAACCGTTCCAGGATTTAAAAAATCTTATATATTACCTACATTCACTGCTATTTATTGAAATATTGTCAATAATTTGTATTGTATACTTACCGCAATTATAGCCGCACACTTTTCTATTTTATATTTTTAAATAGGATAACAATCGCTTTGTTGTCACAGTCTTTACATAAGACACTAGAATAGTTGAACATGCAATTTCGATTAAGTTCATTCGGCTTCATAACTGTTTCAATAGCTGCAGATTATTTTTTGAATTATTGCAATCGGACAATCGTACCAAAACATAAGTCGTGGCCACTCGTGGCTTATACCTACATGCTAATCTTTGTTATGGTGATGTTACGAGTATGTGATCAATTCATGATATGATGATGATGTCCTCCACGACGTAACCGTCGACGGCAACACCTTGTCAGTTCCTGGCATGTGCTCGTACTAACTTGGTCTTAAACGTGCGGCTACAGATGTTGCACTGTAACTGTCCGCTCGTGTTGTAGGTGTTCAATTCATGATATACAGGGTGTCCCAAAAGTCAACGTCATCCCTTAAAGGGCTGATAGGTCAGCTCATGAGAGGTCAGAATATCACAATATGACCTTAGTAAAAACTCGATAATTTTCGAGATAATGACACTTTTATAAATTTGCTGAAAATCAACACCTTGGATCAGTTTTTTGCGTGCCGCCGGTACAAAAATCCATATTGTTAGAATTTGTTTGGTGTTGCATCACCCTGTATAGCGCTGTTATTGATCGCAGTCAAAAAAAATATCGAGTAATGCTGTATGTTTAAAAAATACACGGTTTTCAAAGTCATAAAAGGTAATCGTATTTTTTTATAAACAACTTTGACTCTACATACTGTAAAAAAAATATACCACGCAAACCTGGCACCTTATTTGAAAAGATTGCTTACTTAATGCAGTTTCCAAAATGATATGAAACGTTGCTATTGTTTCAATTAACAAAAAAGTTATTGCTATTTTAGTACCAAACGACCTCGGTTTAAAATTGTTTGAAGGAAATTTATCTGACTGAATTTATTAAGGGTAAGTCATGTAGGAATGAGTAAAAGTAAAATAGGTGGTGGGGTCAGCCGTGGCAACATAGATGACGCAAAAATAGCTAAGAAAAAACTTACCAAACTCTTATAAAACATATTTTTACACCTTATTTAAAAAAACAAACAGTATGTATACTGTTATATTTTTTTTACAGTATGTATAGTCAAAGTTGTTTATAAAAAAATACGATTACCTTATATGACTTTGAAAACCGTGTTTTTTTTAACCATACAGCATTACTCGATATTTTTTTTGTCTGCGATCAATAGCAGGGCTATACAGGGTGATGCAGCATCAAACAAATTCTAACAATATGGATTTTTGTACCGGTGGCACGCAAAAAACTGATCCAAAGTGTTGATTTTCAGCAAATTTATAAAAGTGTCAATATCTCGAAAATTATCGGGTTTTTACTAAGGTCATATTGTGATATTCTGGCCTCTCATGAGCTGACCTATCCGCCCTTTAAGGGATGACGTTGACTTTTGGGACACCCTGTATAAAGCTATAGAGTACCTACTTATAAAGGCATGGAAGATAAGCATTTCTACAGAAAAACCTTTCAAGATCCTAAGCTCGCGCGAAAAGATAAATGAAATTAAGAAATAGATGGAAAAGTACAGAGGTCTATTCATAATTTTAAATTCCTAATATTTTACACAGTAATGAAATAAAAGTACAGATAAGTACGTACTTCCTTAAACAAATGGATGTCGCAAAACCTCACTTGAAATATTTAAGCAGATACTATTTCCTAAATCAAGTTCTAGGTCAGGCTCAAGGCTTAGTTTTACGTCGTTTATTCTTCTTCATATTGTCGTGTGTAAAGATACTGAAGACACATTAGCCTTTGTGAAAATGTTGGCACAAAAACAGTTAATGTGTCTTTGTAAGATGATAATGATAAGCCTCAATACAAATATATGTAGCAAAGATTATCACGATTTAGTTGGTCCTGAAATAAATCTGCTTGATAGTAGAGTATACTTAAATAAAATAGATCTCACGTGATTGTCATGAATGAAAGATTATTATTATACGAGTAATTTCTTGAAACTATACCAACAATAAGAAATATTTATAGATAAACGAATGTTTGTTTAATTTACAGATGCAGATTATCCGCGACTGAAGATATAATAATAGTGTTAAGATAACTTAATCAAAGTAAACCGAGGTTACCGTTCTACTAAGCATGAGAGTCCCAGAAATAACATTGAGTCAAGATAAAATAAAATAACAAAACAAAATCGCTATCTCATGAACCGGTTTTTATGCGAAAGACTTCAATGCAAAGCGAAACTGACAAACCACAAACTGGGGAAGATCAGCAAAAATAACTTCGTTCAGAATAGGACAAAAACCTCAGAAACAATTAGACTAAACTAAACAGACAAAGCCTCAAAATGGTGCACAAGATCATTAGCAAAATAACCTCAAACACCGACACAGGCAAAGAAAAGGAAGACGTTCTAGCCAAACTACTCGGCCATATTGGAAAATGGCAGCTCATAGTCTTCACTTCCATATTTCTGGTAAAATTCTCATCAGGGACTGTACAAATGGCGATCATTTTCCTCACCCCAAAAGCCTCCTTCTGGTGTTCGAAATTTGACTCTAACAGTACAACAACTGTTGTTAATAACACGTGCTACAGTGGTTGCGTGGAGTATGAGTACGACACGAGTCCTATGGAGACCAGTATCGTGTCGGAGTGGGACCTGGTCTGCGAGCGGCAGTGGCTCGCTAGCTTCACACAGACTGTGCTGCAGTTCGGCATCTTGATCGGAAGCATCATGTTCGGGTTTCTTTCTGATAGGTTTGTTTAGTTTAACTGTTATTTCTGAACACATACACCATAACCATATTATCATAAGAAAGTTATCTATTACTTACTTATAATTTTGAATATTATTTAATATCCAACAAAAGGCAAGTTCAATTCCCAAACGGGCCAGATATGGGTTTATAAACTGCCCTATATTATAACGTGTTTTTACTGTTTTTATACCTAATGCAGATTGCAGAACTGGTATTATAAACCGAAGTTCACTTATGTACGAGATTATGATAGAAAAATATTGCTGATCGCAAAAAGAAGGCAATGAAATCCAAACCCTGAACTAATTTTAATGATTGCCGTACGCAACAACGCATACAATTAACTACTTAAGATGATAAAGATGTGTGATACACTATCCTCAAGGTAGTATGACCTCCAGCTCACACATCGTATACTATACATATTTTCCTTAGCATTTACCGACAAGAATTTATCCAACAATTTATTGGACAATTATCCTTTCAGATATGGCCGCAGAAGCTCCTTCCTGGCATCGATAACCCTCCTCATAATATTCGGATTCGCCATCCCTTTCTCACCCAGCTACACAATCTTCACCTTACTACGCTTTATGATGGGTATAGCAACCGCAGGAACTATGGTTGTCTCTTTCGTCATCGTTATGGAGACTGTCGGGCCAAAATACCGGGAGGTGAGGGAAAAAGATGCTCGATTTTTTCTCCTGAGTGACTGAGCCTTTGTGAAATGGTGGTAGAGTAATATTATGACTATCAACTAATCCTACTTATATTATAAATGCGAAAGTGAGTATGTGTGTATGTTACTTCTTCAAATCAAAACAGCTGAACCGATTTTAACAAAATTTGGTATGGAGATGGAGTTAGCTGAGAACCTGAATAAACACATAGGCTTTTTATCGCGGTATTCCCACGGCGAGACTTTTTAAGGCGAAGCGGAGCCCGCAGGAACAGCTACTATGTAAGAATTTTACGTCGAATAAAATTATATTCTATTCTCTTCCAGGTTTTGGGCTGCGTTTTCCAGATCCCCTTCATTGTAGGTCACATGAGTGTGCCGCTATTCGCGTATTACTTCAGGACTTGGGACAGTTACAGTCTGGCTCTGGCTGTCCCTCCGGTGATCTACTTGGGGTACTTCTTTCTGCTGAGCGAGTCGCCGAGATGGCTGGTGTCGGTGGGGCGGGTGGAGGAAGCTACTAGGATTGTCACGGATGCCGCTTTGTTGTAAGTTGTATTTTTCATCATCAGCCGACAATCAGATTTGTAGGTATATAGAGAGAGAAATAATTTGTCAAAGTGAGTTTGATTTGTCAGAGTTATCACTAGGTACATCGAAAAAAGTATGAATTACACCATTTTTATATTGTTCTTTATCCGCACGTGGTATTAAAAAGTTTTACGATAAGTTATGGTTCATTTAATAGATTGATTCGATACCATTATGTTTAGTTTACTATAATCGTATTTCATATTTTTTAGATTGACGATAACATTTCATAGGCCTTATTTCGTAATATAAGTAGTAGACAAGTGTTCCTATCTCAATTACCTACTGTTATCAATATTATGAAAGACAATTAAACCAACTTGCGTCATTAATAGCTGATTTATCAAACGCCGAAATCTGAATTAAATTGCTATGTAGTAACTAATGACCTAAAATTATTCTATTCTATTCGGCGTAGGTAATTTCACATTTAACAGTATTTTCATTTAAACGTTATTCACTAATGCAATTGTAAAGTGACATAAAATAATATAATAACTTATAAATAATATATTATTATAATAGCTAAAATCCAATTTCCACTATCTCAACTTCCAGAAACAACCTCCCAACCGCCAACATCGAAGACACCCTGACCAAACTCTCCAAAGAGATCCTCAACAACAAAACCGACGAGCCTAAACTCAACTACATAGACTTGTTCCGCACTTCGAGCCTGCGCAAGCGCACAGTCTGCAGCTGCGCGCTGTGGCTCATTGGAGGACTCACGTTCTTTGGCGTCAACCAGTACATTACGCAGACTAGCCCTGACCCGTTTGTGAGCGCTGCGGCTGCCGGGGCTATACAGGTAGGCAGGAGTTTGGTGGTAGGGTTTAGTCTTAACTCGGATATGATGATGATAATGGTGGTAAGGGTAAGTACAATGGGAAACACGAAAATACCATAAGTACCTAAGCTAGGTTTATAACATCTATATTGGTGAATAGAACGTTAAAAGAAGAGGAGGAAAACTATACCTACATCTCACATTGAAAACATATCGCAAAATTCGAACGTTTGTTTCAATCGACATCAACTCAACACGCGACATTATCTTGTGAGTTCTATAGCTACAATATTTAATAGGTACTTAGAAGTGATGGAAAATTGCCCTGCCCCCCTCATCATAGATAGACTTCTCGCAGTTACAGGCCCATTACAGATAGGCTACCACAAACTACAAATTTAAAACTACCCTATCCAACACCAACAAAAACATTATGTATGGTACTTACCTTGCTTCTTGTTTCGTTGCAGATCCCGTCCAACCTGTTCGCGATATGGATGGTGAGGACGTTCAACAGAAAAACTTCCACGGCCATTTTCTTCGCATTGGGAGGCATTTTTATAATAATTCTAGGATGCGTGCCCAAAATATTCTGGCTCACTTTGACACTCGGCAGTTTAGGCTCGGCCTGTGGCGCCATTTTTAACACCGCCATCTACATTTTCACTTCGGAACTTTTTCCTACGGTAGCTCGGAATATGGGGATGGGAGTGTGCTCTATGTCTATGAGAATAGGGTCGATGATCGCGCCATTTGTGGCGAATGTCTCCTATTCGTTGCCGTGGATGCCCACTGTCATTTTCGGTTTGGCGCCACTAGTCGCGGCCGCCATTTGCATGTTGTTGCCAGAGACGAAAAATAGAAAGTTGCCAGATAGTGTTGATGATGTTGAAAATTTTGTGTAAGTAATTTATTTATAATTTAATTGTAGACAAACGAATTTATATTATGTTGTTTAAGTGTGATATTAAAATAAGATTTATGTAATTACGACTGAAAATGCGTGTGATATTGTAAAAATGCATGCACCTAACTACCGACTAGATTAAATACAAATTAATAAATGCTACTAAACTTTGTTAAATATAGTATCAATCCTATGACGATTGTCAGATCCTTATGCCTGGTATATAAACTTAGTTTGCCCTTTAAAACTAACAAATGACAAATAAAGTGTATGGATTGACTCATACTATATTTTACAAAGTATACTAAATATACTAGTACAGAAATAAATAAGTAATAAACAACAACTACGGTTTAAATCGTAATTTATTCCAAAATAATTCTACTTAATTACTTACTAGGTAAAATAAAATAGCAGGCACATGAATACAATACAAACTAAGCATAGAACATAGTTAAACGTTACTTGTATCACTCTGCCCCGCGTGCTCCCAGAGAGAACGGTTTAGTTCCAGCTGTCCTCAGGTAGAAGTTGCCTCGCAGACTGAAATTAACAAATATATTGATGAGTTTAATTAATTAAGCTTGTCATAACGGCAAGTAGAACTATGTAGGTACTTCAATGTAGAGAGAGTACCAACGTATACGCCGAGGACCGAGTGTTATGGCGCTCCTTGGGAGAGGCCCATGTCCAGCAGTGGATGATTATTGGCTGATGATGATGATAATTATAATTTGTGCGGCTGTAATCGTAAAATCAAAATAATGGGCTAATTAAAATAAGTTTTTAATGGAGAGGGTGAATAGCAATGTATCACAAAATGGATGCATTTTTTCAGCATTGCAAGGCGTTTTAACTTCAGTACGAATGCGTATGTAGGTACATAAGTCATTAATTCGTCCAGCGCATTCTAGGCGTACCGCCTATGTTATGTACCTACCTATATACGTCTAACTGGCTAGTCCTTTCAGCAAAAGGCCAACCCCAGTTCAGAACTAGTATTACCCACTGACAATCTAAGAAGAACAAGACTCCGGTTCAAAAACAACAGTAAGTACTAACTCCTTATCAGCCTTCTCGCCCATATACGCCACGGGTGCCGTCTTGCACTCGCCGCGCGTGAAGGCCTCGTAGTCGGTACACGGGCGGGAGTCGAACCCAGGCCCGCCCAGCGACTCCACCCAGAACCGCCACGAGCGCCAGTGCCCGCAGAAGTCTGGAAATTAGAAGTGATGTTTGTTTTTAGTATTGAATAATCAATATTATGAAACAAATGCAGTAGCGTGTAATATTGAATAGGCTTATCGTTTTTAAGTTTTCAAAGGTAAAAAAAACTATTGGTATCTAAAATGGCCGTAAAAAACTAGATTTTTCAATATGTCTCACTGTTGCATATGGCACTGTTGGTACATTATGCCGGAGCGCAATGTCATACAATTTCATTACTTTTCACCCTGGGTCACGATTCCATAGAGTTTTGACCAAGTTTTGGCGAAACATTTGATAGACGATAAATTCTGTGGCCTAACAATTCCTCAGCTTACCATATACCTATCCCACAACCATTATAAAGTATCAGTAGTCAACCATATTAGTAAGTTAGTATAGTTACCTTCGTAAGTGAAGAGCACGGTATTGATCTGGCAGCCGGGCTGGCGCGCGGTGCCGCCGTTGGGCCAGAAGTCCGCATGCCCCGTCTTGGTCGACGCGCCGTAGCGACCGCCGTCTGGAACATTGCATATTATAAGTCAAAGTCAAAGTCAAAGTCAAAATTTTTTATTCATCGTACAAATATAAAATTTTCTGATGAACGTCAATTTTTACAAATTACTCTCCGTTCGGATAAGGGGGGTCTCTTTCTGTCTAAGGAGAAGAACGGAGGCAAGAAACTCCTGAGCCATCTTTTCAAAAAAAGACTTAAAACTAGTTGGTATACAATACATATAAGCTTAATAATAATTATTATAATAATATGAGCAGAGCTAACTACTTATCACAGCCATGCATTAACGTCCTCTAAGTAATCATCAATTTTATAATAAGCTTTTTTACTGAGTTTCTCTTTAATGTAACACTTAAACTTATTCTCTGGCATTTGAGCAACTTCTGTTGGAAGCTTATTATAAAATCTAATACAGTACCCTAAAAACGATTTATTAACTTTCGCCAGACGCATCGCTGGAAAAGCCAGCTTATGCTTGTTCCTAGTATTAATGTCATGATTACTGCCAATTGTATCAAAAGTGGAAATATTCTTTCGTACATACATTAAATTGGCAAAAATGAACTGACATGGAACTGTAAGGATGTTAATTTCTTTAAATAGCTCTCTCAATGAATCCCTGGAACCAAGTTTGTATATAGAGCGGATGGCTCTTTTCTGTAATACAAATATAGTTTCAATATCAGCGGCTCTACCCCAAAGCAAAATGCCATACGACAATAAGCTGTGGAAATAACTAAAGTAAACTAATCTGGCGGTTTCAACGTCGGTCAGTTGTCTAATTTTCCGTACAGCAAAAGCTGCGGAGCTCAACCTTCCAGCCAATTTGGCAATGTGAGGTCCCCACTGCAACTTTGAATCTATAGTCATACCAAGAAAGACAGTATCATTAACTAGGTCCAATTTATTCCCATCTAGAATAATGTTAGTATCGCATTGTCTAACATTCGGCAGTGTAAATTTAATACATTTCGTTTTCTTAGAATTCAATAAAAGATTATTTACGGTAAACCAATCGTGTATGTCAGATAGAATAGAATTAATTTCATAAAAATTATTTTCACTTCTTTTAACTTTAAAAAGCAAAGAAGTATCGTCAGCAAATAAAACTATATTAGTCAATTTTTCAACCATAAAAGGCAAGTCATTAATATAAATGAGGAATAAAAATGGTCCCAGAATAGATCCTTGAGGGACGCCTATCTTTACATGAGCCCCCTGTGATTTAGTATTGTTAATATCGACCCTTTGTTGCCTCTTGTCTAAATATGAAGCTATCAAATCTAAAGCCTTTCCTCCTATTCCATAGTATCTCAGTTTCGAAATTAAAGTCTGATGGTCTACACAATCAAACGCCTTCGACAGATCACAGAAGACTCCAATAGCATCGTGATGGTCTTCCCAGGCGTCAAATATGTGCTTAATTAACGCAGTACCGGCATCGGTTGTTGATTTGCCTTTTGTAAAACCATACTGCTGGCTATGAAACAATCGAGCTTCATTGAAATGCAAAAGCATCTGATTGAGTATGACCCTCTCAAATATTTTACTCAAAACTGGAAGAACCGAGACAGGTCTGAAATTTGCAGGGTCCTCCATATCCCCACTCTTGAACAGAGGTATAATTTTACTCAATTTCATAAGATCTGGGAACACACCTTCAGCGATACATTTATTAAAAATGTTAGCCAAAATTGGGGCGATTTTATTAATAATAGAAAGAACATAACTAATTAACATAATGTACTATTAGGTGCATAGAGCAGAGTAAACATGTAACTTATAGCTAAAGGACAAAATGTAAAACAGCTGGTATATTCTGAATATATGAGTAATAGTGAAAGCTTCGAACGTAACATCACACGACGCTTCTTTCGTCGCCTCCTTTCACATCGTAGTACCAAAGGTTGGTGACGTCATGACTAGCATAAGTCACGTTAAAATTACTGAATTCTGGATTAACACACAGGCTACTTTTTATCCGGAAACTCACGGGGTCAGTCAATATCGCGAACCACCTTTCATAAATGCAATATGCACGATGCAACATGGCCCATTTCTATCAAATTGTCTGCTTCATTCTACGGAGCAATGCAAGATGTCCGATATTTTTATCAAGTATCATACTTGTTTTCCATTAAAAATATAGGTACCTGTATGTATGATGTCGACGAAGGCCGCATCATCAGCGGTGACGTGGTCGCCTAGGAACGACAGCGGCGGGTAGAACCCGGGCATGGCCGGGTCTAAGCCGGTTATCCTGAAACATTACCGAATATCTACTTGTAATAAAACTGAAGATAGAAGAGACTCTACATTAAGTAGGTACAGTGACTTCCTTAGCTTTCATCTGCCTGGGATAGTGTGGATAGTTTCGTCACTGCCAAGAAATTAACTTTTGACAGTATAGTAGTGTCAATTTAATGTCAATGTTTATTCTATGCTACCTCTGTCTCCTATTTTGGATAGATGGTTCAGGAGTTTCTAGCCGTTCTTCTCCAAAGACAACAAGGGCCCCATTTTACAAACGGAGAGTAGTTTGTAAAGAATTGATGTTCATAAGAAAATTTTATACGTTTATACATTTGACTCTGTGTTCGACATTCCTAAATTACCTTGGCACAATAACGTATATATACGAGTAATTAGTCTTCATCTGCCTGGCGGCGACAGTGGCGATGGCGGTGTTAATAGTTTCGTTAGAGCCAAGCAATGAACTTTCGACAGCAGTGTCACTCTAATGTCAGTCTTTCTAAGCTAGGCTCCCACATTACCTCGGCACGGTGACGTCCTTAGTCTTCATCTGCCTGGCAGCATACGCGGCTAGATACTTTTAGTAATGAGATAGATTCAATAAAACATAAATGTGATAAACAGTTTTTAGACCGGAACAGCTATACAATTTATCAAAACAAATCTATGAGATTCCAAAAAGTTACAACAGCTTCAGTAATTAAAATACTAAATAATTTAAATGTCAACAAATCACCAGGAATAGACAAAATACGATTGTGTGATATTAAACTAATCAAAGAAGAAGTCAGTCCAATTATCGCCCACTTTATTAATTTGTGTATACACAAGCAGCTGTATCCGGATGAACTTAAAGTTTCTATAATAAGACCTTTGTTCAAGGGTGGTAATCACAGCAATCCTGGTGATTACAGGCCTATAGCAGTTTTGCCTACCTTAAACAAAATAGTAGAGAAAGCCATCGTAAACCAAGTATCATCTTATTTAAATATAAATAATATAATCACGGAATATCAGTACGGATTTCAAAAAGGTAAAAACACAACAAACTAATGCCTTCAAGGCTCAGAAAAGGTGCATCAGATCAATTTGTAAACTGAAATCTACAGATACCTGCAAACCCCATTTTATAAAACTAAAATTATTCACATTGCCGTCATTATATATTTTAGAGATAGCGCTATTTGTAAAAACGAACAATGATTTATTTGGCCAATTTAACAGTGCAAGATATAAAAATAAGATCAGTGCTGCGAGTCGCTCAACAGCTTTATATAATAAAAGCATATTTGGAATGGCGCCCATAGTATATAACCATCTGCCGAATAGTATTAGGGAAATACAAGTTATTCATTTGTTTAAAAAAAGGCTGTCACAACTTCTCATTGAAAAAGCCTATTATAGCCTTAGTGAATTTCTCCAAGACAAACTTTAGTTTCCTTCCTTGTGGCTGTGCCTAGGGTTCCTTATAAATTAATGTTAAATATGTACCCAGTGTGAATTGTAAGATAGCATTGATATTTGTTACTACTTAAGCCTAATTTCATGAATTGTATAAAAATTATATTGTTAATATTTTAAATTTTGCAAACCCTTTCGGGTAGAGTATAGCTAAGCAACCTTTAATATAATTATTATCACCTATGTAACCTATATTCAGCAAATAAATGCCTTTGACTTTGACTTTGACAAAATTATTATCAAAATTTGCAAATGAAATAAACACTTCATTAAATAGTAAAAAACAAGTAGCTGTACTTTTCATTGATTTTAAAAAGGCTTTCGATACACTTGATCATAGCACACTATTAACTGCTCTGGATGAAAGCGGGATACGCGGGTCACTTCAGGGTTGGTTTGCTAATTACCTAAAGAACCGTACTCTAACGGTAAAAATTTCAGACGAATACAGCTCAAGAAAAATGGTTAAATATGGCGTTGCTCAGGGCTCTGTGTCTGGTCCCGTATGTTACATAGTTCACGTGAACAGCATGGTATCTATAATTAAAAAATGCCAGAAGTACATGTTTGCAGACGACACCTGTTTAATGTACGCTGGACATGATCCCGTCATTATTCAGAACAATATGCAGAGTGACCTGAATAATATTATGATGTGGGCACACGATAACGGAATTATTTTAAATAATCAAAAAACTAAAATAATGAACATCTCTTCCAGCTATCGCAAAATAGATATCCAACAAATTGAATTAAAGGGACACTCGTACGACTGTTTACATCTCGACTTCAAAAACTGTAAATGTTTAACCATCGAGAGCGTAATTAAATATAAATATCTAGGCCTAACAGTAGACAACCGTTTTTGTTGGAAATATCAAATAAACGAGGTAAGTGATAAACTTCGAGTATTGCTAAGTAAATTTAAAAGCCTCAGCTATTGTACCCCCAGATCAATTTTATATATGTTGTACCACGCTTTAGTGGATTCAGTTTTATCGTATGGGATAGAGTGCTTCGGATTTACTTTCAAAACCCAGACTAATAAAATAGACGCATTTTTCCTGAAATAAAAATGACATATTATGTATCTAGCCTATCTGAAACCTAGTTAAACATTGTGAGATATGGCGTTTCGACTTTCTCCGTGTTCGGCATCATAAGGGTCACAGTGACAATTAAATAAAGTCCATTTTTCTCTCCACCTTTAGTTTGCAAGGTGCGGGTGCCTATATAAATAGAGTGAGTCGCCCGCGCGCCTCAGTTGTAATATCACCATGCAGAAATGACTAGGTTTCAGATAGGCTAGATACATAATATGTCATTTTTATTTCAGGAAAAATGCGTCTATTATGTAGTCTGAGCCTATCTGAAACCTAGTTAAACATTGTGAGATGTGTTTATTATCGCATGGTGGAGAGAAAACCAACTGTGACCCATAAGCTACTGATGAGTATATCAGTAGATAAATATTTGAATCTATAAATTTATAATGCATAGATTTCTAGGTAGTAGATATACTAAAAAGAAAGGTATAAGTATACATAAGACTTAAGTACTTCCTTATTATTCCTGACTTGTCAGAAAGTTATGGAAGGTATGTACCTATACATATAGGTAGGTATTATACATATGGATACACACAGTGCCTCTTCGAAAGCAATACTTATAAGTAATTATTGATCAAAATCTTGTTATTGTCAAGGCAATATTTTTAACATACACTAGCCGAATGGATGGAACCAGTGTAATACTTTGCAACAATATTTAAAAGCTGCAAAATGTAGAATATCGATCCAGGCCGCTGGGGCTCAGGTCAGCACATGCTGACTAGGGTATGTAATTCTGGACCTCAGAAATGCAGCAGCCGACCCTAGAACCTCGTGGACCTGCTCAGTCAGCCCTGTACGACGACACGGCCTGCAACACCTGGCGCGGCATCTAGTCCTTGGAAAGAGGAGTGGTGCTTGAAGGGAAGATAATTTTACTAAATATCACGCCTCATCAGCTACTGGAAAAGATTAGATGAAGGCTGTGACACTGGCGGATAACTAAGTATTCAGTTTTTCAAAACATGATGCAGGTCACCGTATTCATATTCTAGATTGACAAGTAACACACAGTCTAATTTTGTATTCTAAATAACTCGGCGGTTAACGAGTTCCTGTGCAGTCCTACTAGGAAAGAAAGTTATTTTATAAGCCTTTGCACCGATTTTGTTGGCTACTATCATTCTGTATCATCATGTGTGAATATTATGAGCTCTGGCAGCATTCCTTGGTAGATGACATCAATTAATAAAGATTGATTAACACAACAATCCCGGCTAAAATGTCTTAACTGGGTAAGTAAATGATCAGTCATGCCACCGGGATAAGTAAAATGTTCAGTACTTCATATGAAAAACATTAACAAGGTCACCTGTAGGTATGTTCGTCAATACTAAGGGCAGGTCCCGGCCAAAACCTTAATTTAGGCTTCGTCTTGTTGCAACTTCAAAGGTACGTAGGTACCTACTTACATTGTTGTAGGTTATGAATGTTGAAGTGTTAAGTAGAATACACAAAGCTTTCTGGTCGGTTCGATTTTAAAACCATTAAGTCAACCAAGACAAAACAAAATAAAATAGCTCGATTAAATAAAGATGGTACGTAAAGATGTTAGTTGTACCTGATCAGACCTGATGCAACGACAGCCAACATAGATAGACTCTCTAATCTGTGGAAGCAACAATCATGGTGGCGGGAACATGGACAGTTGGACGAGCCACCTCGAGCCTAACTTATCAATCAGACTTTTAATTGATAGTTCGCCAACAGCAGATAGCTTGCGGCTATCTATAGGTAAACTTAGGTAGTTAGCTATACCAAGAAAAAGTCCTTGGACATCGATATGACAGTGTAACGGCGAATATAACAGCGACATTCTTTAAAACAAAAAGGCTTGTTGTTGTCCAGCTAAGGAAGGTTACCTACTTCAGCGACCTGGTATTGCAGTTCTCTCACGCCTTGTACTAATGTACTCCCTTGCGGGGTAGGCAGAGGTGCATTGCTGCACCCACTTTTCGCCAGAGTGTTATGTTAGTCCCAATGTAATAGGGGGCGGGCCTATTGCCATTTTACGGGCACATCCAAGACCGCCGGGAATCGAACCCGGGACCTTCGGCTCAGTAGTCAGGGTCACTATCCACTACGCCATTCGGTCGTCACAAAACTTAACCAAAATGGAATTGTGAAAACGGCACGTCTGCATCTTAACCAGTCAGTCTAAGTAGTTTCAAAAGATACAGTGTTGAAAAATAGTTATGAAACGTTTGCGCCAGAATCGAATTAAAAATACATTTTCATTAGAGAAGCCGTTTAGGCATGAATAGGTACTTTCTCCCTTTGAATTGTGCTCCAAATGATGACCTTCGAAGTTCATAGAAATTTAATGACGACTGCCATTGTTTATTATCTAGCCCAGTAAATTGAGTTGGGCTACGGCTACACGTGATGTGATACACAGTACACAGTAGGTATATGCATGTTCCCAGAATAGTGGAAATTATAATTTTACCAAAAGGTAGTCGTCTCGTGCAAGAGCACCGTTACTCGATTTATTCGATACACAACTAGTAGACAGCTGCTGCGTAGGAGGTTCACGCATTTTTCAACAAAGAGCTCGGACACACACTCACAATCCACTGGGACATAAGGAAGACAGCTAATATGGTGTCACTCAGAAACCGCAATGACACTCTGAT
This sequence comes from Plutella xylostella, assembly GCF_932276165.1. NCBI lineage: Eukaryota > Metazoa > Arthropoda > Insecta > Lepidoptera > Plutellidae > Plutella > Plutella xylostella. Next base: position 9,361,687 of record NC_063987.1, on the reverse strand, counting down.
CATGATCATCCGACAGTAGGATCATAATAAATTCGGTAACTTGTGAAGCGGTATGGTATAGCAACAGCGACTTTCACGAAATCAGGAATTAGCTCAGTGCTTTCAGGTTGAACACTCGCCGGTGGGATTCACTTTGCTCACAGCCGAGAAAAGAAAAGACTCAAAGCTGGAATCTGCCGATGTGTCATGACACTTAAAGATAGTGTCTGGGGGGTCACTTTATATAACGAAAAACTAACTTTCAGTGCACTGCAGCGCGAGCTATCTGTTTGTATGTATTAAACGTGCCGATTGCACGACAGCTCTCGTTCGTTCGTTTCTCATCAGTATATAGTAACGCTCCTGTACTTACCGTGCGTCACCATTCCCATGAGCAGTCCAATGATCTTTAGGCAGTTTAGAACAAAAGCTGCATTAGACAGTTTCTTCAGCAAACATCGAAATAAAAATAAAAAATTCTTGCACAACTATCCCCAGGAGCAGTCTACAGGTCACTTTGGGCAGTTCAGAAGAAAGCTGCTTTAACAGAATACCCTACCTCAGCGGAGGCATCAAATTGATATAACACTTGTAGAAGCGGTGCACGTTACCCGATTTGTCGTCATCCATGCCGATGCGGCTACGGCGACTGCAGGTGGGTACTCAGGCTTCGTTGGTGTGCCCTTGTATGGCTAACATGACCAACCTTGGCAGTAAACGTTCGTCCGCATATGCCATAATCACTGATGAATAGCGCACGATACCTTCTAAAGAAGTCGCTAACAATTATGGCTGATGATGATGATGATGATGATGACCGTGCTAGCAATAGTGGAGGCGGTTCCGCTGAGCATAAAATCTCTTCCCAGACAGGGGCGTTTGGATCTGGCAACCAGAACAGGAGAGCCAGGTGTGCGCAGCGATGCAGGTGGGACAACACAGCCGCCAGGGCAGGAGTGCATGGCTGGGTCTATGCAGCGATGCAGGTAGCACAAACCGGTGGCCAGGGCCAGGACCGGGTGTACAGCCGCCAGGGCAGGAGCGCATGGCTGGGTCTATGCAGCGGTGCAGGTAGTACAAACCGGTGGCCAGGGCCAGGACCGGGTGTACGCTGCGACGCAGGTGGCAAGAGACGGCGGCCAGCGCAGGAGCACAGGGCCGGGTGTATGCTGCGATGCAGGTGGCACAAACCGGTGGCCAGGGCAGGAGCGCAGGGCCGGGTGTACGCTGCGATGCAGGTGGCACGAGACGGCGGCCAGCGCGGGAGCACAGGGCCGGGTGCAGGTTACACGAAACTTCAATTTCACCAAATCGGCCTGCCTACCCTTCACCGGGTAGGTACCGGCGCGATCACATTACTCGCCGCACATGCCACAATGTCCCAACATACTGAAACTCGGAGCCACGTGCTTCCTGTAAAAAATCCTATGACGGTCCTGGAAAGCTCCTGTTTGTAAAGCCTTACATCAGCTATAATAAAGTGCATTATTGTAATAGCAAAGTTTTTATCAACTGTTTTTTAAAAATATTAGAAATTGAGGGTAGAAAAATATATTTTTATTATTTTTTCCTGTATAAAATAAACATTATGCTTTACTTAAAGCGGTCATTAATGTAAGTATCTAGCTCAAGCGCCACTAGTAGGACCGGAATATGTGATCAATCATCACCTCGACTATTGAATCGGACCCTACTGCGTGGGATAAAAACCCCAAGCGCCGGAGCATTATGACCAGTGGCTGAGCTTTTAAAAGCAGTAATTAATAGCATTTTACTCACGGCTTATCAGCTCAAACCTTCGTTGCGAAATCCTCAGCAATGGCTGCGTGCGCAGCAGCCGGCAGGTCCCGCGCCCCGCGCCGCCTGGTCCGTATCACGCTGCTCCCGGCAGTGAGGACTCCGCAAATTCAATATTATATTTTTCCCCGTTCGGAGCGAAGCCGACGGGAACCGAGGCTACATTGAGCCATTTTGCCGAAGTGTTCACTTCAAAAATCAAAAACCAACTGAGGCGCGCGGGCGACTCACTCTATTTATATAGGCACCCGCACCTTGCAAACTAAAGGTGGAGAGAAAAATGGACTTTATTTAATTGTCACTGTGACCCTTATGATGCCGAACACGGAGAAAGTCGAAACGCCATATCTCACAATGTTTAACTAGGTTTCAGATAGGCTCAGACTACATAATAAAAGATTTACAGATTAGATTTCTGAAGGTAATTGTGGGTCAGAAGACTAAAAAGCAGTATGCAGAAAACTATGAATTATTATTCCAAAAATGCAAAGTTCTTACAGCACGCAAAAAATGTTTTCTTTTATTAACACTCGACGAATTTTGGAATGACGAATATAAAAATAAAATAAAAAGTAACTATAATACGCGTTCAAAAACCCAACGTAAACTTGTAGTGCCAAAAGTAATTAATTTGTATGGTAGACGGACTAAAGACTGGCTAATTCCAAAGTTATTTAACTCAATCCCAGATAAGATTAAAGATATTAAAGGAACAAAAAATATGATAAAAAATAAACTAAAACAATTCTTTCTAAACGATACGGAACTTTCAAATCTATAGATTTTATTAAAATTTATAAATACCAATTATACACCTAAAACAGCGTACCTATACATCTAAATAATAATAAAGAAATACAATAATAAAAACACATTAAAAAATATACCAACTTACAAAAATAATTATACACCTAACTAATAGTAATTATACATGGCACTGCCAGCGCAACGCACACACAATTATTTTTGTGAACTGATTTTATGTCTACCCGCAGATACCGGTGCGGCTTGGCCGCTTTGTACTACTGTTGCGATGTACCATATTTTTATTTATTTTAGCAAGTAACTTTAGTAGTGAATAGATATTAACAGTAAATAGATTAAGATTAAGTAAGTAGTTTATAATGAGAGCATGTCTGCCGATAAACTGTTTTAACAGTTTGGCGGAATATTTGTGTATTTTTCGTGTTTATTATGATAAAATAAAGTTTTAATAAATCAATCAAAATCAATGCGCCCCCAGCGAGTGTCCCACGAGGTGCAGGCGCGCCGCGGGCAATCCCAGGGTCGTGAGTTTGAAGACCCACCTGGGCCTCACTTCTGCTAAGGAATGGCGGCTCAATGCTGTGTCGTCTGAATGGTTTTCCGACTTTAGGTAGGTATCCGTTTTCTCTTGGTTAGTGAGTCCCAGTAGTATACAATTACTGTTTATTAATGTGAGTTCTTTAGAAAATATGCAAAAATATTTCCTAAAATGCAGATATTTAATACCTACAGTGCGAAAACCATGCTTCCAACACACAACAGTGCCGCCATTCCTTAGCAGACTTGATGCCCTGGAGGTTGTGATACGAGTGGTGACGTTCTGCAACCTATATTCTACATTACCTCGGCACAATAACGTCCTTAGTCTTCATCTGCCTGGCAGCGTAAGCCACTAGATGTGCTCCCAGCGAGTGTCCCACAAGGTGGAGGCGTGATGCGGGGAGGCCCAGGGTGGTGAGCTTGAGGAGCCGCCTGGGCCTCAAGTCTGCTAAGGAATGGCGGCTCAATGCTGTGTCATTTAAATGGTTTCCTTAGCAGACTTGGAGCCCTAGAGGTTGTGATATAAGTAGTGGTGACGTTCTGCAACCTGGCTCCTACATTACCTAGGCACAACAACGTCCTTAGTCTTCATCTGCCTAGCAGCATACGCCACTAGGTGCGCTCCCAGCGAGTGTCCCACGAGGTGCAGGCGCGCCGCGGGCAATCCCAGGGTGGTGAGCTTAAGGAGGCGCCGGCCGAGGTCGCGACCCACCTGGAAAGATTCATAAGAGAAGGACCTATATAAAGACCTATATAGCAAGGTGTTTATGTCAATTATGTTTTGCGTGTCTTGCGGCCCGTAACTGTTGTACCGGGATGGTGATAGACGGCAAGTGAAAGAGAAGTGGAGTTAACATGTTGAGGCATATGCACAGCAGCGGGGCACGTAAGTAGCCTTTTAAAAGAGGAGCTCAGGTGGGTAGGCGCCCGCCGCGTAGTTTCTTCTTTGACAGATTCGTCATCATCAAAAATAATCAGTGCTACTGCTACAGGCGATGGCGGGAATAATATTTGACAATATCTTGTCGATCTAAGTTGGGAAACTAATCACCATCGACTGAGGTAGCGGGGGGGCGTATTAGTTTAGTGTGCCAGGTGTTCACTGCTTCCTAGATTTGCGCTTGTCTACGCCATTTGCATCAAACTGTATGCCTACTGTTGTTGTTGTTTGCCTTAATCTAGGACCAAGCCAAGTACGACTAACACGTTCAACTAATGGCAAGTCCTCACCAGCTGCACATTCCGTCCGGCCTGCAGATAGCTTCCGAAACCGAGGTTGGCCCAGTCCACCACCACCACGTTGTGTCCGCCCGCGCGCAGGTAAGCACCCACCACCGTACGCACGCTCTCGTCTTCTGCTAGCTCGACGAAACTGGAAACAAATATAAATAATAATAATACAGGTGTTGCAAAAAGGTAAAAATAAATTGAGGTTTAAAAAAATGTGGGGACCTCTCACACACGGCCATCCGGCCCCAAACTAGGCAGAGCCTGTGATATGAGTGTCGGACAGCTGATATAACTACCTACACCAGATAAACGACAACCAGCCAGACACAAATGCTCATCATGACCCCAAGCTTCGGAAGCAGCTTCACTACCGCCATAGGTACGTGGCTATATACGTGGTAACTATTGGGCTTGAGAGCACGCATGTTCATGTAATTTGTGTCGGAACTGATGGACTCCACAATACCAACGTTAATAGGGTATGAGTACATAAAGACCGGCCATTGAGTACGTTGGAACACCCGATTCTGCATAAATCTACGTGGCCTAGTGCCACTTCAACTTCCACTTGCCGGTTTCCTCTGTAGAGCTACATACCTACGTATAGGACCATCATTGATCCGGGTTCGATTCCCGTCCGGAGTCGGAGTTGTCATTGGATCGTCCAGACAATAAGGACCACTGTGCAAGTTCTAATAATATTACTTAGCGAAGACCACATAAATGAATTTGCAACTCGGAGAATGGAGATTAGTTAATTGATACAAATTGAATTACAAATTAACAATTTTCACATAAAACAAGCCTGATTTAGGACCGGTTTATTCGCCATTGAAACAATCATGCGAAGATTGTAGCCAGTAGCTGTTGATATTCGATTTTAGAATTAAATTACAATTATAAATTTATAATCATCTGCAAACACCGTCCATTTAATTATGCCACTCCAATTATTATCTGTTTTGAAGGCGTAAAGTAATTTATCCAGCTTACCCATGAGCGTAAAACACGGTTGGTTTTTCAGAATCAAAGCTGGACTCTTGTAGTACATCTTGAATCGTGTTCAGTCGATATGTCTTTACATCTTCAGTTGAATTTCCCCTGAAATTTTCAAAAGTTTTATTTTTATATTGATCATGACATACTTAGTTAATTATAAGTTATAAAATAAACTTATATTTTGCATAAATAATAGGATGTAGGTACCTATGTATATTTTGAAATATAGAGAAAATTCCCAATAGGCTTTGGATCGGACTACTCGAAAGATTTCGATCGAATTTGTAAATTAATATATTAAAATAATTTTATTCTTACCCATAATAATGTAGTCTGACATCGCTTAAAGTAGCCTTGCGACCTGATGGCACTGAAAATATGTGTCTTTTTAATAAATAGAAATAGTATCTATGGAGGATGTCTAGTAAGAAGAGGATGTAGTTACTAAAATTTTGTCTAAAGTCTGATTTTTTATCTCATGCCCGCTAGACCGACGACCTTAGGCGGGTAGCCGGTAGTGGCTGGATGAGGAAAGCCGTACACCGAGTGTGGTGGCGCTCTTTGGGAGAAGCCTATATCCAGCAGTGCAGCAGTGGATGATTATTGGCTGATGATTGATTGATTGATGTTTGAACGGTTCATCAACAGTCGATTGTCCCGCGATTAAGTGATGTTTCGTTCTATTGGCGGGACAATAGATTGTTGATGAACCGTTAAGAATCTGTCAGTTCAGTATCTTAGATTAAAAAACTTACTTTAGTTCTGATACCTCTTATTAATTGCTTCGGTAATACTTACGTGGGGTCTTGGTCCTGATGATTTGCCGAAGGGTGTCCGGGCCGAATGGCAACATGAACTCACTCTGTCCATCGCATGAAATTATAGCTGAAAATGTGAGTGTTATGGATTATAATAAATTTCAAATTAGTAGACTGTACCTATCGGCTAATTAGCAACAAGTGAACTAATATATCGGAAAGCTATGAATCACATCCCGTGGTGTGCTTTGGGAGAGGCCTACGTCCAGCAGTGGACTGCTATAGGCTGATGATGTTGAACTAATATAATAATAACTCCTTAATCCTTGCTACCCTATGATTATTAACGTCCTAGGTATACTATTATAAGATTTATTATTTGGTTAGGTAACTGTTTTGATCCTCTGTTTCTTCCAAATATCACCTACCAGGCACCTACCTACTTATTATCTAATACTTAATTGATGCCATTAGGGTGCTGCTATCAACATACAAATAAGAAGCAAATTATATTCGAATTAAGTGTAGCGAATACGGAAATATCATCAATACCAACCTTGGCGGTCATATTAAAATAGTGTATCTTTGTCAGTACCTAAATAATACCAGCTGAAATAAATAATAATAAACCTACATATTTTTACGGCTTAAAAGTATCATCAGGCACACTACCAAGGTAGGTAATTAATAAGTATAATATAGTAACTATTCATATTCAGATACATTGCTGGGCTTGTTAAACATTTGAATTTGCCATAGGTACATACTCAGCTATGTACGTCTTCTAAACACACGCACTAAACAGTGTATGAATCGGCCTTTATTAGGCTAAGTTAATAATTGTGGACTTAAAAGAGGATTTCAAAATATATTTGGAGTCACAGTGGGATACAGATAAACAGACAGGAGAACAAAGCCTAGGTAGGATGTATAGGTAGCTCTACCAACCTGCCTAAGAATAATACAAAATACTATTGCACTCTTAAATTAGTAGTAATTACAAGTCCGAATGCCTAAAATAAGTAAAGTGACTGTTTCGCAATGGTCTCCGAAATACGTTAGTTGTTACATAAAATATGTAATTAGCATTGTTACGTAGTTTTTATTTAAAATAGCGAATCTACTGAGGTAAAAGATTTAAGTAAGTATACAGTAAATCATCTCTAGCTAGGTAAAAAAATACGATTTAATGGCGGTTCCAACCTGTGTGTATTTTTACTTTATAAATTTACCATAGGTGGTATATGATGTTGTGAGTAGTTGTGACTAATTAGTACATAGATAGACAAGTGTGAAGTAGATAGTTATAAAAAAATACTTACCAGTGAACACAAGAAACAATGCTTTCACAAAGGATTTACACATTTTCACTTTTCACAAATACCACTATGTAAGTAAGTAATTAATTAAATATTTAAAATAATACTTAATTGTAAAATTAAAGCTATATATTAGGTCGGTTTCGTTTTCTAAATCAATTTATTTCTCGTATAAAATAAACACAGCCGCTTTTTAAAAAATCACACTAATAAATAAGGCTGTATACACAGAGCGGCTCGCCGGCTGATGCCTTGAACTTACATCGTTCAAAGTCAACACGAAACATTACATAAAACTGTGAAATTGCACGTCTGTCCGTCTATGAAGGTTTTTTCACACGGTACGCTGGTCTAGGGTTTGACACCGTGGTGCAAGGATTAGTATACCTATTGATTTAATACGTCATTGGGAATGCACCTTTTGTTTTTTAGATCCAAATGCATTTTCACATAATTTTACAAAAAATATCATTGTGGGTACACAACCAGGATATTGTAATGTTTGTGTGTGCGTCATTATTGTAAAGATAACTGCCAATCTGCATTCAGTTCTCAGCATTACAATCTCTCTACAAGACAAGTCTACACTTCCTGTCTAAGGCCCGGTCCCCAAGGTGTACCCACGATATGTAGGTATGCCTCGACTGTTACTTATCAGTTTTTCGGCAGATACATGCAACCTACTGCAGATTTGTTTAAAACAAACACGGATCTAAATTTCAACAGTCAACTGTTTATTGCACACATTAAGGCCGGCTCCATACGTTGGCCCCAACGCTCGTACCAACGTTGGACTGCAAATTGGGTAAGGCGTACATACGTTGGCTAATAAACTAGTTGTGTCCCGGCAGGGCCAACGTAAAGATGTCCGATACAGAAATCTTAACTGCTCTGAGGCGATAAATATGTGCTCATTAATGATTCCCGCGTTTTTGAATCTTCAATTGAGAAGATCATGCCCATCTTCTGTTGAATGCTGCGCCATGCATCAGCTAATACATTTTGATTTTTATGTTCCTTTCGAGTTGCGTCCCATATTATTGGATGTGCTTGTTGTTAAGTTCAATAAAATCTGTAGCTTTTTAATTTTTCCATAAAGGTGACGATGTTGTGGATGAGATCCATTCTCGCTCGACGTCCGCACTCGTTGCGTGTTGCAACAGCACTGAGCAAAGCGCCAACGTGTGGGCGTGATCGCCAGCGTTGGCGCAGATTCCTTTGATAAAACCGACACAAGACGGCCAACTACCAACGCTCGCCCCAACGTTGGGGCCAATGCAATTTTCTAGATCCATACGTTGGACGAGTAGCGTTGGGACCTGCGTTGGGGCCAACGTATGGAGCCGGCGTAACATACATTTGCGTAATATAAAGGCTGAATTTATGTTTATTTTGGAAGGTGTTCTCTTCTTTAACTCGCCATCGCTGGGCAATATCTTAATAATCGAGCAAACCCAGGAAATAAAGCCGATGTCTGTGTGAACTAGATAAACTCACTCAAATACAATTATCGCATTAAACCTATTGTTTCCGTAATAAATCGCTCATGATCAAGGTATTTATTTTTAATCAAATTACTCTCAGCTATAAAACGCAATACGTAAGGGCTAATAACTCGTTAATAAGGAGATGTTTGCAGAACAAAGGAAGAAACAGGCTCAATCTACGCGTTTAAAAACTGGAGAAAAAGTTGGAAAATCGAGAAAAAATGCTTCTGTTCAGATAAATTACTTACCTATTTAGACGTGTGTAGCTCTTTGTTTGCTCTAGTCTAGACATTTTATAAGTCTCCTTCAGATTTAGTAACTATTAACTAGTAACTATCTATTTAAATTTTAAGTAAGTAGGTACCTGTGAAGAAATGGGAATCCGTAGGTACACATAAACGAAAAAAAACCGCAAAGAATATACATTATGAAAGGACTATGGCAAGGGCCTTACCACCAACAGACAGAAGGAGGCTGTCCAACGCCTTATCATCACGACCCTTCACGTCCTCACTGCCAGGGCACGGGTCTCCTTCCAATGAAGGAAGGGTTTAGGCCTAGTCCACCACGCTGGCCTAGTGCGGGTTGGTGGACCCCAACACAAGCAAGCTTGTGCTGAGAGAGTTGTCGGGTAAGTGGGCAACCCGACTGTCAGATGTTTTCAAGCTGCCCGAAGGCCTCTGACTTACGCCTTATAAATGTGTACAAATCTCAGGTCCAAATCAAACCTAAATACATGTATATTTCTTACAAACGTATTTCTACAAATTATCAACATACACTAAAAAGAATAGTGTTTACAAGGCAAATAAGTGTTGGAGGGCAAACAGATTAGCATAATACTCATTTAGTGAATAATTATGATGCAACGACCACTTTTGAAATATGTATCTAGTTATGTTTATTTAGTTTTGCGCGCCATTCCGAGGTCTAGGCTAGATGAAGAGATAAAGTGGCTAGTTTTATTACTATGAAAATATTCAATTTTGTTTTGTTATATTTCCTTGTAAGTATTTCAAATAAAAATTGGTACCTGTGGATACTCTGAATTAAAATACATTATTAATAATTCGATAGATACTTAGCTAATTATTTCCTTTTAAGTACATTGATAAAGGATTACAAGATTACAGATAGGTAAGAGAAAATTAAAATCCATGGAACGGTGACAAACTGTTTATTTAATAATTGCACAGGAATGTTATAATTATAATATGTATTCATAAAGACTTAAATATTTATATAAGCATCATTCATCCAACATTATACATTACGTAGGTAGGTCTATACAAATTTATCAAAAGCCAAAATACAGTAAGTAGGTACCTGTAACTAGACCTAAAACTTAATTATAAATAATTAACAACTCATAAAATAAACTATAATAACAATGTTTCGAAGTAGAGAGAAGAGTAAAAAACTAAAATTAATTTAATTGACAAAGAAAAACTAATTACATATTACTTATTTACAAAAAATATACACATTATTCAGCAAAATCGGGTGGTTCATATAATTTCTAAGTGTAACGTAATTGTAGAAAAACATTTGCAGATTTTCATCGGATAGTTATCAGCATCAAACCTTATATAACATACATTTTAATTACTTTAATTCAATTGTATTTTAAAATACAATTTGAGCTTCCCGACGCAACATGAGTAAATTTAAATTTTCATTTTATTACCTACATTAATGAACCAGAACATTTCAATTTCAACACCATGCCAATACTAATGTTGCAAAATAATGTGGTAAACACACCAAAGTAGAGCCAGTAATTTTCTTTTACTTGAAATGTGACCAAATGACAGAAATATATTAGAAAACTCCTTAAACTGAGCTCTGTGAAACTCTTAAAAATATCCATATCCATGTTGTCACGGCTTGAGGGCTATTTTCTAATAGCATATAATTCCATTCAACATGATCGCACTATTGGAAAGGCTATGTGGCCTACCTTAAAACGTGGAACGACTTGAAGTCTGGCTCTGCCGTGTTCACTACAAATACACTGAACGTATACACTATAAAGTAACGATCGGTTAATCTAAATCTGCAACATTAGTATGACCTTATCTCTCTAAATCTTATTCGCAACGCTAAAATTTAATATTCAATTTCATTAAATTTAAAATATATTTTAACGCTTATCCAATCTTTCTGTAAATAAGGTTTTAATGGATAATTTGGAAGGAAAGGCCCGCGGCTCTTCCAATTACTTTCCAAAAAGTGAAGAATTTATAGAAATGCTTCAATTAATCGCACATGAATCACGGATGAATCTTTTTACCTTTCTGTAATTTAGAAACCCACAGATTTTACTTCTCATTATCGCTTTCCCTTATCATCACCAGCAGCACTTTACTTGAGATCGATGTCATCAGCGAGTAGATCCTCACACTCCTTCTCCCATTGTTTGTCATCTCCAGCCTTTTCAGCAACAACCTCGTATTCTTTCAGCTCAGCCTCCAGTTCTTTCTCCCATTGCTCTGAAAAAATCGTGAAAACGATTTACTTAGTGGTTTCGTTTTGAACGCGAGAAAATAATACCGGTCTGTTCTGTTTTTGTGTGTTATTTCAATCTGCCTATATCTATTCTATTCCATTCTATTCAGCCTATCTTTTTGTTTGATGTATTTTTGATCATTTGTCGGTATAGGCGTATAATATATAATAAGAATAAGAAAAGTGACAGAACGTTTAATCTGTTGAACTGGGTATAGAATACACGGAATCAACCTAAATATACCTTTTGGAATATTTTGTACCAAAGCTGTATACGTATTACAGTTGAGAAATATGCCATAACAACATTTGAATTGCTTGGGTAAGTATCATACAATATACTCTCTTCTTTGATGCTTCAGAATCACTCTCAATGGAAGTCGCAACCCAAGGAATCAGTTAGAAATACTTTCAAGGGAGCTGTAAGTTATCCGACGTATGACGTAACCAAAAAAGTTAAAAGTTTAAAATAACAACACGAATATTATTTTAGAATAATATAATTATTTCAATTCATCATAATAACTAACTATAAATGCCAATTTCATTTGAATGACTATGTCGTCGTAAAACACTAAACATCTTAATCTGCATTACTGAAGTGTCTATGTAAACCCCCTTAAGTACACGTTGAAAATTAAACATTGGGAAACTACGAAATGTAACTGATTGAATTGAAGAATTTCTTGGTATGCAATAGAGTCATTGAAATAAAAGCTATGGAAAGACTACAACGGTTATACGGCTTTGCCACCGTCGTTAATTAAAAGCTACTGTTTTTAAAATGTTTTCTGGATTAATTATTAGTTACAGTAAAACGTTACAATTACCATCTTATTATATAACGAATTTTCTCAGAAAACTAAAATGTCATCAACATACATTGTGTGTTTAAATTTTACTGCTAAAATATGTATATGATCCACTGATTCAATGCAAGAAAGGTCGTATTAGACAAAATCATTCAGTTTATAGTTTTTTAAGATATAGTCTTGCCAGCTTTAGTAAATGTATTCAGAATCAAATAGATTTTTCTTTGTAGCAATTCTACCCACCTATTTCATTATGCATTGTGCTATATCGACGACTATTACTTGAAGAAGACAAAATTGTTTGAAGTCTGTTAATTTGTTAGTAATAATTTTAATTGGGATACATTAGACAATTCATGACACACAGCTTAGCCAAAATATATTATAGAAGTAGACACATTAAATATGTTTATGATGATGATTAACGTGGTAACTACCGTAAGTTAGAAAACCATCCTCGAACAATCCCACATCCATTACACCGATGACTTCGCAATCCAATACATCACAAATTTACTTTCTACTTCTACGAATAGTTATTTTCCGTTTAAAGACACATATTTTTTCAGAACTATATTATACTTTTATTATATACGAGTATATTTTAAGTGGACACCAAACAGATATCTTACAGTGGCAAGTGGCTGGCCGAAGTTGATCACACTATAAATTATTGCTACAAATAACATTTTTATCCTGAAGCTACGAGAAATAATGAAGTGTTTGGAAATTTGAGGATTTAAAGAAGCAACATTAGAGTTAGTTTATGATATGAATCTCTACATTTTGAAGTTGTGACCTGAAAAGATTTACAGGTTATCGCACATTTTCTTCTTCAATAATCACAAACATTAATTACCATTATCGTGTTTTCTTCCAGCATTTTCTTTTATATCCTTCCCTGCTCTTCATCTGTTTTAATTTTCATTCTACGTCATATAATTAAATGTAGAGATTCATAATTTCAACAAACTGTAGGCCAACATTAATATCACTTTATCAAGTTCTTTAAACATTTACGTTCATAATGCGTTAACGTTTTCTAATTTATTGTAACGCTACACATTTTATTTTTAACAAGGTATTCCTCCTTCGGAAATATAACACCTAATCTAATTGAGTAAATTATTACAAAACTAAACAGGAAGAAAATGTTTGTGTTGCCAGGTTATAAGATGTGATAGACGTTTTTAAAAGGGATATCGTTTAATTGACTTTTCACCCATAAGTGATATGTCGCGGCTTAAATTTTGTTCATCATTCATGATTTTATTTAGGAACGGATTCAAACATTTATGTTTAACATTCTTTATCATTTATATCAAAAAATAACCAATCAGCCTGAGGAAAACATTTCTGACAACACAGTTTTATGTACAACAGATAAGTTTCAACATTGCTACACACATGTGGAATGAAACCAACTTTGAGAAACATAGAAGCCAAAGTATTAGAAATAGATAAAACAATAGGTTTGGAAGCAGATAGTATAGATAAAAATAAAATTTAAAGCAAAACAAAACGTCAAGCCAGAATAATCAAGCTGTTATAAGAATAATCAAGTAGCAATGTCAAAACCCACGCAAGAAACGCTTAATATTATCACTACTACTGAGCTGAATATTAAACTGAATGATGACGTCACTATAACTTCTTAATAGATAATAATTAATCAATACTTAGACATATACGTAACATTCAGTAGACATTAATACAGTTTCCATTGAGATTTTTTATCGAGATTATAAGTATACAATTCGTGTCGTGGACTTTACTTCAATGGCTGAGGACCAAACGTTAATGTCGTAGAGGAAAAATACTATACCAAGATTGTTTTTTTTTAATAAACAACGCTACTGAAGTACAGTCCAGAGACTAGTAGTGACAGACAATAGGTCATATATAAAGATACAATAATATATACAATCCATATTTAATCCTCCAGTGAAGGGATAGAGAAGCCATATATTGTCATTTAACATTCATCTATACCATACATATGCAACAACAATTATGAGATATGAAGAGTGATAAACATTTTATAAACGTTTAAAAAAACACTTTGCAAACATTGATAGAGTTTTACAAATTATACATAAAATATGTGAAGGGATTAACAGTGGTGACATAGTTCCATGTAATAATGCCAGTTGAAAACATTAAAACATCATCGATGTATGTAAGTTATCGTCCTCTTAGTGGCATTTAAACTATTTTGTGGCTAGGCCTTTGATATAATGTTAAGACTTTATAATTTTTAATTTCAGTTAAACTATTTAATTTTAATAAAAAACACTTATATGTGCGTTAATTCTCTCCTAGGGATCTGAAAGTAACCACTAACTACATCCAGAGTGGCATTTTTACAAGGAACATTTGATATATTTTATTCCATGAATAGGATCCTAACTTTGCAAAATATATTTCCACTTCCATACATAAGCTTCGTTAATATCAACTAGTGAATATTTTCGATTTTGTGCACTATCCACCTTATGGTAATCAACTTTATTATATTTTATTGTTTTCATTAAATGAATGTAAACCTTAATGAATAGTGGGCAAAATCGTGTAATGGTGTTATAGTTTAATAATATTAAGTGATTGCAGTTGCCTTCCAATGTCCAATCGTGTCGCTTAGGCTGCATTCCAGGAAAAGAAAACAAATACTCAGCTTTGTGTTAAAGTTCAACAAACAGTTACCGTACCACCCATCTTACATTGGCAATCAACAATCTTATGCGTCAAAGGTCACGTTTGGTGGGAAAGCAATACTGTTGATTGCTAATGTGTTAGTGGTCGTACGATAGCTGGTTCCATTTAAATGAATTTTAAGATTGCTACATTGTTTGATTATGTGATAAGTACAAATGGTCATGAAAGAGTGCAAAATTTATAGGAAAGTATCCATGCAAGCCGAATATTCCTCAAAGTTGGTTTTTATTTATTTCTATAACACGAATAATGTGTATGTCCAGATTTCTAATTTGATTATGTTTCAGTTACACGAGTACAACCAAAAATTACTGTGTCCATGTGTGAAATGAATTTGGAAGACGTAAAAATAATAAATCACCAAATATTAAAAATGAAATAAATTCCGAAATTAATTGAAATGTAAAAATCCAAAGTTTCGTTTTTTTCATGATATAATATATAATAATCCCATGTTAGTAAGTTTCGCCCTTACAATTATTAGTATATTTATACCTATAGGTATAGAATATTATACGGAGAACATTTCTTACCATCATCGTTGTCTCCATCGACTTTTAAGGACTTAATCCTTTTCTTGACATCATCTATTGATTCTTGCGAAGCTTTCTCTTTGCCTATGAGCGTTTCGCTTGCCAATTTATCCCCTGTCAAACGTGACTCTGGATCTTTGGTAATAAAACATAAAAAAAAAACAAAAATTAAAACAAAAATAAATACCTAAATGTGTTCATGGCTTTTTTGTTTAAGAAGTGATTTTTAACTTCTTATATTAAAGAGGTTTACAAAGCCATAAATATGGATTTAGTTAGATCACATAAAAATAAGTAAAATTCATTCAGTTCTTACATAAGGTGCAATATCTAAATCTGGTGATGGAAAAAACATTGTTATCTGAAAAAAATTAGCTCATTGAATCAGAAATTGAATGTTATAAGTTTTTACCTTTAAAATGTTTACTTTCAAATAACAACTTGTTTTGTATGCGCTTGGTATGTATGCTCCATGGCAGCTTATGATTCTAATAGGGATTAACCTAAGGGATGCTTCCACCAACAAGTATTCCGTCAAGCTTGCAGATAGTTTAGGAACTGCCTTTTAATTATTACAGTTACAAAATCGAGTGTTATAAAGGACAAATTTATGATAATAATTCATAATGTTTACATGATGGATGTTCCATTATTGCAATTTTGTAAATAATAATGGATATCTCCCACACGAGCATCCGACCCCAAGCTAGTCCTAGGCCAGAGCCAGTAATATGTTATCGGACAGCTGATGTATCTACCTACACAGATACTAGATACCCACGAACCGAGTACAAATATCTGTCTTAAACTAAATATCTGCCCGACCATAGCAGAAATAAAAGCTGATATAAACTGGCAGTACTACCTGCAAGCTTGACAGCAGACTATCGGATCCCTAACAGCATTTTTTAACTAGATGATATCCTCATCTATCCCAGTCAGTCCCCGGATGCTATCCCCCATGAAGACAGTGTCTCACTCACCCTGTTCGTCGGTGCTCGGCTGGCGCGCGGCGGCGGCGTCCGCCTCGTTGGCCTGGCAGATGAGAGACAGGCGGTAGAAATAGTTCCGCCAGAAGTTCTCCTCTGTGATGCTGGAGGAAAGGAGAACAGACATTAAGAACACATTTTGAAATTCAAACAATTCCGGCGCTATTGAGGATTGCACAAATTAATGCAATTTGTCCGTCAGCTTAATGATGTGAATTGAATGGAATTCGAAATCTGGATTTTCTGCTCCTCGTCTACATAGCTTACTAACCATCTCGCCAATATCTATACTATGTACTATCACTCTTATTGGTGCGATTTGCGACGATAAACCGAATCAGACAGGCAGCGACTGAGACTGACTACTAAAATGGCTGGCTAATGCTAACAACCTAGCCTTGGTTCAACTTAGCTGTAGCTACCGTACCACTACCGACGCATTAGCAATCAACAATTCACATCTTAACTTATAGACAGATGCTTGACAGATAAGACATGCTTTTGTAGGGATTTAGCAGATCCTGACAGAGTAGACATTAGACCTTTAGTAGATCCTGACAGAGTAGACTTACACTTTGGGCACGAGATCGAAGCGCATCTTCTCCAGGTTGGGGTCCTCGGCCATGATGGCGACGGCCGTGGGGTACATCTTGTCGTAGTCGAAGTCGAACTCGACACCAGCTGGCGGCGCGCGCACGAAGTTCCGCCGGTCCTGGAATAGCCAAGGAGAAAAACATTGTCAAAACCGCATGAGATTTTGTGCAGGCTATAAAGTTGCTGCTCTTTGTTCTGGATTTTAGATTTCAGATACTGACACGCAAAACCACGAACGAGCAAACGTAGCGTCAGAAAGCCGTCAGCTTTTTGGACTGACGACCTTAATTAGATAGGTGTAACAGAGTGGAGACGGAGAGGGGTTCAGCAGTGGAAACTTGTAGGCATGCTTAGAAAATTGCTTTTCCACCAGAATTTTGGAATGAAGCCCATCATCACGTATCATCATGTATTAGGAAACTATGATATAGTATAATAGAGTTTATTAGAGGCAATCATTGATCTGGTTCTAAAAAAGATTTCATATGCTTGTATCAGTTGGCATTAGGAATCTGTTGACAGTGAGTCTATCCGCTGAAGCTTTGAACGCATCCATCACCCATCTCACTCACACCCGTTCAGAAACACTTACAGTAGACAGCGACAGGCACTCCTCCTTCAGCGCCGCCTCGTTGGGGGCTCCGACCCAGGGCGCGGTGGCGTCCCCCGCGCGCCCCTCCTGCCCCTTGATGAACGCGTCCTGCTCGCGGTTGAACTCGCCCAGGATGCTCTGCCGAGGAAAGAGGTTTCAGATTAGGGGTTGGATACTACATACTAAACTGTTGTAAATGCAGGCGTTCCATAAGAGATAGCGAGACGGTTAGATACTGGCTACAAGATATGCATGTGTTGGAATGTAAAACCTCCATGGTATTGGATACTGGCTGGTGGATTGTAACGTTTTTGCCGAGTAATTAGATGAGGAACGAGATTGGAAGTAATATTTAGACGAGGATAACTTGAGAAGATATTTTATTATGAAATTGACCTCTGTCAAATCGATGAAAATTTATTAGGGACGACACATAATAAAAAAACCGGCCAAGTGCGAGTCGGGCTCGCGCACAAAGGGTTTCGTAGCTTAAATCAACCTATCTCAAAAACTATAAGAGATACTTTGATCAAACCAAAAATCGTTGAAAGAGTTAATTAGCATGCATCACCTCTATTTTTTTAGAATTTTATACCCCGTAGTTATAAAAATAGAGGGGGGGGGACATACTTTTTACGACTTTGAGAGCTGATATCTCAAAAACCGTTCACTTTAAGAAAAATGTTTTTTAGAAAACTTTATATAATTTTAAAAGACCTTTCCATTGATACCCCACACGGGTATGTACATCGAAAAAAAAAATTTCATCCCTCAGTTACATGTATGGGGGGCCCCACCCCCAATTCTTTTTTTTACTATTTAGTGTCATATTTTTGTAGCGGTTCATACAACACATATTCCCATCAAATTTCATCACTGTAGTACTTATAGTTTCCGAGTAAATCGGCTGTGACAGACGGACAGACGGACAGACGGACAGACGGACAGACGGACATGACGAAACTATAAGGGTTCCGTTTTTGCCATTTTGGCTACGGAACCCTAAAAATAAGGTTTCCAACATCAAAACCACAACCTATCAATATTCATCCACGATATACAGTATATTATATTCTTTCAAACCCAATATAATACTGTGAACAAAAGGTTTCCATTACTAACCACGTCATTACGGAACGATAATGAAAGGGGGGAATTTCATGAGCTGGCTATAAATTACACGAGAGATAAAGGACCAGCCAGGGATGGCCGAAATTGTGAAAATGGTTAATTGCTCTTGGGTCACCTTCCATGTTTTACTTTTTCCCTTCGGCGAGGTTCTATCGTTTAGTGGCGAGAGTAGGAATAATTCAAAAGATTGTTTTTTTTTGTTTCGGATCGAACATTCGAGTGTCATTTTAAATTAATATATTTTTTTTTCGAATCGAATCTAACGTATGAACAATTGAACAAGTACTGGCGAACAGATATTTAGAAGAACGTCAGCCATTTCAAAACATATAATTTGAAGACCATTTAAGAAGCTGAAAGTAAATAAAATGTAACAAAAGATTCAACAACAGCAAGGACGAAAAAAGCAGAGGAGATGCTTTTAAAAAGCTTTGTCCTTTGTATATTCAGCTTCATTTCTAATTTTGCGCAAACCCTCAGAGTTAAGAACTAAAGGACACACTGAAATTTCTGTGTGGGATGCCGTCAACTTTTCGCTTCAGTAGCCACGCTATAAATTGTCCACAGAATATTCTGCGTGGGTGTTTCTAATTTAACTTGCATGAGGGTAAAGTTATATTCATATACCTACATATATTATGTAAGTTGTATGTAATGTGCTAATATAGATTTAACTAGGTTTTCCCGGAGCTTTGCTTCACTTTAAAGGTTTTGCCGTACGGTGAAGCATAATCTGGCTTACGGTTTGCTACAATTTCAATTGCTATACCCAATCAAACATTTTAATAATAGTGTAAATATTTTTGTGAAGTTGAACAGGATGAAACACAGAGATCCTGATCAAATACAGATTGCTAATACGGTGGATTCATTCATTGAGTCTACACAGAAAGCAATCGACTGCAAACAATAGAGTCCGGACCAATCAGATTAATTCGCAGAATTTGACCCCTGTGCGGAGGCTGGAATGGATTAATTACACTGTTGTATAAATCAGAAACACTTTTCTTCTTCAACAAACTGTAGGTGAGCAATAATTACATCTTCTTTAAAAAATTATATCTTTACATTTGTTGAAGTCGGCCAGAAGAGTTTTTTTTTCACTTGTTTAACTGTGGGGGAGACGCCGATACCAAACAGCTGTTAAGTCTTCTTCAAACATTCTTGTTAATTGGTTTTTAAATTTACGTCCAGTTTTACGGTCTACAAACACTGTTTAACAATTTGTCGGCAATCGATAATAATTAATTAAATAGGTACTCAAAAAGTTTCAAATTACCCGATATTACTTAAAGAGACCAAAACAATATCGTCAATATATCTTTCCCATACCTACATGAGCAACGTAACAAGAAAAAAACATGTAACATCATAGCTTCTGCCATTCACCCAACCTTTTTCCGGAAAGTTGACGTTGTAATTAAAAGGTTAATTGATGGTGGAAAAAAAGGAGGGTTTCTGACCGCGCACGGGGACGCTTCAGGAAACACGACGAGGGTGCTCGACCGACGCCCACGCCGTTCCGCCACGCATCTGGGTCGAGTGACATCGAATGTGGAAAACAGAGAGTCTGATAGAAATTACGTAAATTACGTTAGTAACAAATGAATCAATTTGCGTAACCTATTTGATTAAGGATCGTTAGGGTAGGTACTTTCGCAAAAAGAAGGTGTTCCCAACTTTACGTAATATAATTATGATAAGATTATCGATTAATAGATTATTAATAGATTACATATTTTTGAGCGTTAATTTTCCAATAACGAAACTATGTTCAAATTGAAGTGGGCGGTTCAGTTTTACTGCACGAAACCACAAAACGTGTCCAATTAGGGTTGAAAGGCATTACGAGGAAACATCGGAGTATTTGCTCAAGCGAATGAAAGCTGAAAACAAACAAAGCCCGATGAAAACATCGCTGGTGAAAGCATTACTATTAATTTGCAACATTCATTAGTAATGCGGGTTCATTAAAAGTGATTAAATTTTGAATGAAGCGGAAATAGCATTGAATACTGTACCAATAATTAATGATCAAGTGATAAATAATAGGGTATATAATATAGTACAGAATTTTTGAATTAATCCAAAATGAATATAAGATACATACCTATATCACAAAAGATACGGCACCTTTACACCATATATCAAACCGTAGCTTAAGCTTAGGTATTCTAGGATTACGAGAGCACATCTATCGCGGGGATTTATAGCTCAGAGCAATGTCTCTACGCCCTTAGGATAATACATTCACACATATTTCTTCCCCTTGTAGACATGTCAATACCGCAGTAAGGGGTTAGGAAGCAATATCGTCATCGACAAAGCCATTGTGAAAATGATTTACATGTAGCTTTCTAGTGGCATGGAGTTTTGATAAAGCACACTGTACACAAGAACACATCCATCACTCTCATAACGCAATTGGACGGTTAAAACTAAAGCCAAAACAAACATATCTAAAAGGGAGTGTGTATAATTTTCATGTACCTTCTAAGTCCTATAGTATACAGAATTGTACCAACTCCAGCCGTTACTAAAAGGTATAGAATTCTGAGAAACTCGATCGAGAGGAAATAGTCCTTTGACGTAGCGGAGCGAAGAAAAAAGTTGCTAGACGTGGAGTGAAAAGAAAAATATAAATTACAAATGCTAATAGGGAACGGTCTACATTTCTTTGAAGAAGTACTTTCGGAATTCAGAATTTTTATCATTAGGTTAACTTTGAATGTTCCTAAAGTTTTTAAAGTAATCAATACAATCAAGTTAGTAGAAACGTACCGAATAAAGTAATTGTTTTTTACATTATATAAAATTTGTGATAGAATTTTCTTAATTATTTTTATTAACAAATAAAATAATGGCTATCAATGAATATATAAGGAACGTACTCTCGCTTTAAAAGCTATTCAGCTACACGTAACATGTATGAATTGGATATCCTTCAGTGGTATAATAACACCAACTTGTAGTAGCAACACGACACACACACAAGGGCAGATCCAACACAAAGGAGCAGCGACGGCAGTCGCACTCTCATTCCGAGTTGTATAACTTCTGTATAATGCAGTTGGCGCGAGACGTGAGCGACAACTTCGAGGGTAGTTTGCAAATCCATTCCTGATACTTTGACGAGGACGAAACTTTGAAGGTGAAGCTGCTAGCGTTGTATTTCATATAAATGGAGTCGAATATTAGGAAGAACATGTAAGGGAGAGACCAAGTAATATGAAAATCTAAGAAAACCTGAACGAAGTTATAACCCACGAAGATGATAAATTGAATACAAAACAGTCCACAATGAAAAAGAAAAAATATAAATTTGGAAGAAAAAATACTATACAAATGAATTCTAATCAAACACAGATACGCACCTCAAACTTAAAAAGGTTTATAAATGCAAACACAAATTCCAACTCACACTTTTAACTAACCAACTCTTTCTAGGTATAAAAGAGGAACACGCGTAACTTCACATAAACAGTGCAAATTGTTTGCGCTGCAACAAACAGCAGCATAATGTTATGATGCAGTCTAAAATGTAACGAGCAACTTTTATCTGACAGTAGCCGGAACAGCGCAGGAAGTCACATTGTTGCGAGAACTACAAGTTGAGTGCAAACTTATTTCATCTCGTGTGTGGTGAGAAAATGTAGCGCCATTCAGTTTAGAAACCCCTAACGCTGATAAATATGTTAAAAGTTTGCCAACGAAGCGTTTGTTTGGTCGCGTGTCTCATAAATTTTCATTTTGGTGCAACGCAGGACATAAAGAGTGGTTTAAGTAGCATAACTATTAAAAGGAATGTAAAATACAACTAGTTATTTATTTAAAAGCGAATTATCTAATCGTTTAAAACAGGAGCCGGGAAATGAATTCGAGACTTGAGCTTAAAACTGAGTAACAAAACAATGATATCCATTCACCTTATAATATGATCCTCGGATGTGATTCGGAATGATGCTATGTATCCTTTGATTATAGGGTCGTATATAATCAAAGCGTGTATCATGCCGTGTTGTCGCAAATGAAATCCGCATTGAATATCCTCATCCAATCTAGGCATCGTATTAACACTGATATATTCTGATTGGACAATACATGCCCGGACCCAACCCAATAACGGAAACCAGCCAGATTAAAACAATACGAGACACAAAACAATATTAATACACTGATTTGACTAGATGGTTCGTACAAATTCATTCGTATTATGCGATTATATTGTCGAGTGGAGACCACGAACAGGCAAACGCAGCGTGGGACGCCCTCCTGCCCGCTGGACTGACGACCTTAGGCGGGTGGCGGGTAGTGGTTGGATGAGGAAGGCCGAGGACCAAGTGTTGTGGCGCTCCTTGGGAGAGGCCTATGTCCAGCAGTGGATGATTATTGGCTGATGATGATGATGATGATGCGATTATATGAGATATTATTAAGGGTTTCGCTCAATACGCTCTTTTCGTCTTTTTTTTTCTTTCTGTGTTTGGTGTACTATGAGAACTTATGCTGAGAACACTCTTGACATTCAGCTTCTCAAGCAAAGCCTTTCAACCTCTTGAGTCACAAATGTAAATATTTAAAAGCAAAGAGACTGCGTTTGGCTCTTTACTTTCAACTGGTTCTAGAGAGCACAAAAAATATCAGGATTATACTCTACTATTATACTGGTCGGACATTTTCATATCTGTCTTTAGGTCTATCAATGATCACGATCTAATATTCTCTGCTCAGCTCTGCATTTATTCCAATTATTTGATAAAGCAAATTTCTCAGTGTTTTCTTTTCCATAAAAACAAACACTAATAAATAACCGTCGGGAGGCCAAGAAACGTAATTTCAGTCGACAAATTAAGTGTGATAAGATTTAATTTACGACATCGCAGCTCATGGCGAACCTGCTACTGCAGCTCAGGGGCGCGATTCACATCTCAACCGAAATATTTGTAAAACGATACGAACGAGTTACGAGATGAAATCCGCAATGTTCAAAAACGCGATTCATAACACACATACTTTGATCTCGTTTTCATATCGCTAGTTCGTATTTGGATGGCTTGAGTGAAATGAATGAAACTATATTTTTTTAATTGCCATGCAAAAATAATAAATACTACCACTAATTGTTTTAAATTATTTTGTTCCTACAATATATTTTGTTGGAATTAGTTTCGATAGCAAGTATCAAGAAACGGCTTTTTAATTCAACGTTGAAGAAATTCATAACCTGTGGCACTTTTGACAGTCGCCATGTTTTCTTTCTCGATAAAAACATTGATTTTCTTTGCTCATTTTCGTGTCCACGTAGTTTTTTTGGAAAATAAGAAGAAAGGAAGTTTAACTAACTTAGAGAAATACGACTGAGACATGTAAGTATCTATGTATTAACCTATTTTTTTTGAAATATAAATGTTACTGGTTGTAGTCAAGAAGGTATTGTAATTTACGATGTATCCAATTTCTGTTTGAATTGTTTTAGAATCATGAACAAGTTGAACACAAGCAGCAGCCGATGTGCTTGAGTTGCAGATGGAACAACTGCGTTATGAGAGGGCCACGGCTTCAGCCCTCACAATGAATAGCTGAAGCAATGAACAGACAGGCTGCAGTCAATGAGAGGCTTCTTGAGCAGGGGCTCCTCATATGGAAAAAGGTTATTCCTAAATGTTTGGCTAAATAATAGAATAGAATTTAACTTCATTGCTACCCCAATAATGTGTTAGGAAAACTGATGTTGAATATTTATGTTACAGTGTAGTTTTGTTAGTGTCTGTAATTTTTTAGAACAATATCATACTGAACTTTTGATTTTGTCTTTTCTAGGCTAATGAAAGGAACAATCAAGACTGGCGGTGCGCGGGAGGATCCCGTCCCTGCGCCTGGCCCTCAATGGCCTCACGCCTCTCTTCTTCCTCTTCTTCATGCGTCAATTCAAATAGAGGAGCACCTGTGATTACTGATTACCTAAGTTCCTATATACAATAATAGTTTAATAATTGTTAACAAAATATTGTATTATATAAGTATTAATAACTATACACAAGGCTAAAAGCATTTTGTAACAGTCAACCTATAAGAGAGAATATGAGAAAAAATAAGACAATTTAATCTTTGATTGCCATTATCTGTAGCTTTATTAAGTGGTAAAGGGACCTAATATATGTATTTGTGATAATTCATAGAATTTATTAGTTCTATCAATAAATAAAATAGACATGCATTACAATGTGTTTAATTCATTAACTTACAATTTGCACACTGAGGGAAAAATATTCTTCCTCATTCTGCGAGGGCCTCAGGCTAAAACCCACGCCAATCAAATAAATATCACTAATACAAGCTTACTATAAAGGAAAATTACGGATTCGGTAAAGATGGAAACGTATCTCGTAGGGACGGCTGTCCGGCTGAAAAATGGCTTGAAGATGTTGGAGAGATGCGTACATGGTCAATTTCACTGTTAGCAGTAGGTATTTTTTCTGAAAACTATCTTACAATTTCACCCTTTTCTTCGAAAGTTTAAAATCGCTTAAACGTCAAAATATGACAGATAGGCGATATCAAAAAGTTCAAAAAAAATGACATGAATCGCGTCATTCTCCATTCGTTCATTCATTTTGCGATCTCGAAACGATCTTACTATGTAGCTTGGGTTTTAGTGCCATGTGAATCGCAATTTGACACCTCGTTCGTAAAAATCTGAAAACGAGATGAAAGCGACGGGGTTTTTTGTGACACGAATCACGCTCCAGATGAATATTAAATTACTTGCAGCGTCAGAATGACAAAGCTTACGCAAGGCTATGCTCAACAGTTATTACTTAATTATTAGATAGGTACTTACTCCTTCATAGATAGTTAGTTAGCAAATTAATCACTTATAACGCTTTTTTGGAAAATGGATATTTACTTAACTTGTAATCGATAAGTTTAATTTTACATTGCATTTCCAATCCAGCAAACGTCAAAAGTATGTGTAGCCTTGCTACTAAAAAGTGTTGTCAACTTGACAGCACTTTCGAATAGAATACTCGTACTCGATTCTATACGTTAGCTCTGAGTCGTGAGCACAAGTTTCGATCCTCCGTTAACGTTGCGTATCGTCAACTGTCACTGTCAAAATGTGAGGCAAATTTGTTAGTTCCAAAAGTGGCATTTGTTTTTTTCCATGTTAGGTGGAATTTCACCAAACGCTAAATGTATTTAGTAGCCTGTCATACGTCTGTCAGTTAGTACAAAATGTATTTAAAATTTGATTTAAATACGTTTAGCGTTTGGTAAAAGCGACCCTTCGTGTAGATTCGAAAATAGTATCGAATCCTATGCTCGCGCCTCAGTAGAGCTATCCGGAAAAAACGCAGCACATTCTATTCGATAGTCTATTCGAAAGTGCTGTCAACCTGTCAACAACAAAATGGCGGTGTATAGATTTGCGAAAGTTTGACAGCTATCATTCCATAGGTCATTGTCAGAATAATATTATGTATTCTGTGGTCATTCTTTTCGAAACTCATTCGAAAGGTAAAAAGTGTTCGAAACTGCTGTCAAGTTGACAATAGTCGCACTCGCATTCGATTCTATTCGTTAGCTCGAATTTTCGTGATACGGGAACTGTTTTTTCCGGATCGGGCTACTGGAATAGTTTTTAAAAACATTACATATTATAAAATTGAAAAGGGAAACAAAAATGATGCTCGCTCTGCTATACATCACTGCACCAAAATCTTTCAATCTTCTCTGTGAAGGGACAGTATATTTAGAATCAAGGTACCTGCAGTAAGATAACCATCATTTACCGTCAACTGCAACTCCGCTGACGCGGGGCTCCTCAGTATCCGGAGAGAGGAAGTAGGTCAAGTTCTAATCCAATTTCAATATTGAGGTCACCCTACAATTTTACGATTGAAAATGTTCAATAAAAAATATTTTTTACTAGAATATTAAAACCGAAAGCTCTCCGCATTGAAAGCTCCGCTGCTTTGAAATGTGCAATAAATATTAAACAGGAATTTGTTCTGTTTAAACATTAAAGTGCACTAGATGGGACGAATGCTAAGGTTTTTTTATTAATATTTTATAAAAATGCAATATTAAGTAATGTCTAATAAAATCTACCCTTTAATTCGGTATGTTAAGTAAAAAAAATTGATGCTAATTCCAAAACCGTTTCGAGATATTATCATCTTAATAAGTGTCTCATTCTTAAAAATATAAAATATTCAAGGATTCCGATTATTTTATCAAAAATGAAAATATAATTTGTCCTTCAAGACGCTGCGCAAGGTTAAAGTTTCAACCAAAGAGAATAAAAATGTTCAATTGTTAAATGTCACTTCTGTCAATCTAAAGTGTAAATATTCACAGAGTTACGATCTTGATGACGTCAGCGGCTGCATGGTAGCGAATGACGTCATAAAATCGTCGAAGAGCCGATCTTTAATTATTTTTTATTAAATTAACGAGAGCAGTAAAAAAAAAAATATTCAAATTAGTGTCTCAAATTCCAACATACTTAAATTTAAAATTATAAAAACAATCACCATAAAATTACTTAACATACCGAATTATCCCGCAAAGGATTATGACGGATACTAATAATGAATTCCACTGCACTTAGACAATATTTTTGAACTGGAACATTCTATTCTATTCTATTCTCTGTGGGGGTGTCAGTACCTGTACCCGTATCATGAAAATTCGAGCTAACGAATAGAATCGAATGCGAGTGCGACTATTGTCAACTTGACAGCACTTTCGAACACTTTTTACCTTTCGAATGAGTTTCGAAAAGAATGACCACAGATTACATAATATTATTCTGACAATGACCTATGGAATGATAGCTGTCAAACTTTCGCAAATCTATACACCGCCATTTTGTTGTTGACAGGTTGACAGCACTTTCGAATAGACTATCGAATAGAATGTGCTGCGTTTTTTCCGGATAGCTCTACTGCACCTGGCTTTCTCGAGTGGAACCTTTGTGCATGTCCCCAAGGTCTAAACTGCCTTCCTAAGCTTGGACAATTTCCCACCACGCTGGTCCACTGCGGGTTGGTGGGTTCACATATCTAGATGTGCTAAATCTAGATATGCAGGTTTCCTCACGATGTTTTCCTTCACCGTAAGAGCGATGGTATACATTGTACTTAAATTCAAAGAACTCATTGGTACATGTCAGCGCCGGGATTCGAACCCGCATCTCTGGCGTGAGAGCTACCACCGCTCCGCAACTGGAACATTCAATGTGTTATATTTGTATACCTATGCCGTAACTCCTAACACAAAACATATAAAGACACAGAAAAATAAAATATATTGAATAAATGAAAATGAGAGACCTTTGCCCAGCAGTGATACTAGAGGTTGAGGAAAAAAAATAAATGAAAATTATTATCCTATATGAAACCAGCCACCACGGAGAGTCTGGATCACGCGCGAAACGAAACGAAATTGGATTCGTGGAATATGAAAAATTGTACTAATTCAATTTGGAGGCAGCAAAATAACAGAGAAAAATAAATACGGCTTCATAAAATTTATCTCAATACCTGTTTGGGCGTGAACTGATCTGAAAACATAACAACAAACGTACTTAACAATGTGTGAAAAGGATTTGATTGTAAAAAATAATTTAAACACAGAAATCATAAACCGTTCGAAATATTTTATTTATTGAGGATTAATAAGGAAAGTAAGGACATTCACAAAACTTACAAGCTTTAAATTAAGCACTTCAGATTATATTGACGATCAAGCCACTTGTTAGAAACAATAACAAGATGAAGTGACACGCCATACAAAAGCTTTGAAAGTATCTTCCAAAGAAACTGTAGGTCACGGCTGGAGATAAACTTCGCAAAAAAGATAAGAAATCAAATTCAAGTGGACACAGCGTAAAAGATTAAGGCCATCGCTAAATCTCTGCGAAGTTTTAACAAGATATGATCTCATTTGTTACGCTAACCTTAACGTAAAACTTACTAAAAGAAAAGAAAATATTGTTTGTGAGTTTGACATGGACACGTTAGGGTGCTACCCTGATTCCAACCTACTCTTGGGTTCCGCTAGCAATTTCATTCATGTGAACAAAGTGTGTGAGTATTAACTAGATCAACAACCTTTACGGAAATCCACTTACGCGAGAGTTGATAGAACCCTTTAGCAGGATCTATCAAAATCAGTTTACCCGAGAACCCTTGCGCTAAGCCCTGTCAGCTCACGGCACACATCAAACTGAGGACTTAGAGTTTCACTCCGCAACTTAATTCTGTTAGTTTGAAACGTTTACCTAAATTGAGTTTGCTCTCGTAACGAAGGAGACTCTGAAATCTTATAACAAGTTCTCGGGCACTTGGAAGTCCTCTCGATATACATTCTGAACTCTCTGGTGGAATTATGAAATCAGGGTTTATAGGGGTCTGTTAGTGAGTGAAAATTTAAATATATTTTCGTTACAGGCTGCAATGTAACCGTCCCAACGATATTGGATGTTAAAAATGCTGATCACATTGGGCACGCCCACACGAGAGACCTCAATGGAAGTTAACAGCTTATCGGATAGTACTGGTGAGAACGGATTCAATTTCAATATTTGATAGAAGACATCCGATTTCCATAAAAGCTTAATAACCACAACTCCATTTTGGAAAACGATTCGGAAATTGTTTCCAAATTCATAAATTAATAAAATTCGTCGTTTGTATGTTCCTGAAGATGGGTGGAATAGCGAATATGTACCGTAGTAGGGTTAACATTATTGATTGCCTGTTTTTGAAGCTAAAGTGGGATATACGACAGAGTCTACGACATAAAAAACTGTAATCATTTTATGATTACAGTTGGGTGAAAAACTAAGCGACTGCGGCATTCGGGGACCTCTTGGCGAATGGTGTAAAAACTATCTCAAAGAAAGATCTTTCACAGTTAAAGTCGGTGACTCACTGAGCAAAAAAATAGCAGTATCTGAAGGTACAGCACAGGGATCTGTCTTGGGTCCCCTGCACTACATAACATATGTAAATGACGTGGTCAAACTTATAAAATACTGTGAAATCTACCAATTTGCCGATGATACATGCCTCATTGCAGCCAGTAAAGACATAGAAACGGCTTTAAAACAACTGCAGAGTGACTTCACCCTACTAACCAAGTGGTCCCATGATGCAGGTTTGGTCCTCAATGCGAAGAAGACAACCTTGATGTATATTAGCTCTAGTCAAAATAGAATAACCACAGAACCTAAACTAATTGTACACAACCACCGCTGCCTCCACATGCAGGACAACCAACATTGTTGTTGCCCACCAGTCGAAGTCGTCAGCAAACAAAAATATCTTGGGCTGATATTCGACGACAGGCTCAAATGGACAGAACACATCAACCACGTATGTGATAAACTGCGAGCAATACTAGCAAAAATAAAAATTATCAAACAAAAAATCCCATACAATATACTGCTGCAGCTATATAAAGCACTGGGTGAAACTACCATATACTATGGGCTTAGTTCTTATGGCAGAACTTGTAAAACAAACCTAGACTCCATATACGCACTACAACTAAGAATTATTAAAGCGATTGTCCCATTTAAAACTAAAATTAAGCACCAAGACAACTACCACCAACTATTCCACCACTGCAAAATAATACCTATACATAACCAAGTTAAATATAGCCTTTTGATCGATAACTTCTTTAATCATAAATATCAAAACGTAATACATAATCCAAAAAATACCCGAAGCGGTCTAAATAATAAACTACAAGTCCCCCAGTATCGTAATTTATATGGAAAACAGCTACTGCAATACCAAATACCTACCTTAATAAACCAACTCCCGCTAAATATAAGACAACAAATAACAACCAGTAATATTAAAAACAAACTTACACTTTTCTTCTTACAATCATAAATATGTAAAATAATCACCTAGTGTGTCTACACAAACAACTACTCTTGCATGTTATTCATCATAGAACATCACGGACTCGATGTTATTTATAATGTGTTAGAATGTAAGCCTTATCTTTAAGTATTTTAAGACCAATGTACAATGTAATATAATGAGTGAAGCCGTGCGAATGTCGGTGTGCGGTCAAACCTAAACTGGTTTTTGTCACACTGTAACTGTCTTTTTATATAAAATGTAACTTTGTGTAATTTATAATAAATAAAAATAAAAATAAATAAAATAAATAAATAATGAACCACAAATTCATAGCAAAAAATATCAATAACCGACACCATACAGCCTCTAATCCAACAAACATAAGCCGAGAACAAAGAACGCAGACAAAACAAAAGGGAGACAGAGTATCGCAGTATACAGCACAGCTATTATTAATGGGGCGGCTGTCCGGAAAGATCGATGCTGCGACTGGTGCACATTACTTTTGTTTGCGAGAAAAACTCGTGAGAAATGAGGTCGATGCTGCTTTTGAAATAGAGACTACCCTTTGGGAGGTGAATCGTAACAATTCCCTGAACTGGAGTTACTCTGGAGATGATGTTTGACACCGAAACATAGTGTCGACAGAGAAAATGGAAATAGAATATCGAGGAGAGTTCACAGAAAAACAGTAGCCTTTTTTACAGCTCTGCAAAGTGCTTCAGTCTCATATACCTTTTCATTACAATCAAAGCAATAACGATTCGTATTTATCTTCAAGAGTTTACGGCGGACGGCTGCAAGGGTCTTCAACACATTTCATTAACCATTAACACAGAGATAACGGTGGAACAGTTATTTTGATAGTCTTGTATTAGCCGCATCTGACTACCGTCTGCTTTAATAGTGTTTGTTAGTGGTTCAGCCACGGCCAATAATAAATACATAACGTGAAATTCAACAGTTTTGCCAATAACTCGTTTCACATTTCATCAAAAATGCCAAAAAAAACTTATTTATTTTCGTACGACATTTTTAAAAGATGTTTCTTTGTCACCACAAAATTTCAGTGTCATATCAGCTCTTTTCTCATAATTCGCATATTAATTCCTTGCACTGAAACTCTAGTTCGTTCTGAAACTAGAGGTGATTACGAGAAGCACCTCGTAATGCTCGCCCACAAATCTCTTTAATAGAATGTTGAATATTCAGCTGCAAGGACAATGGCGCCGGCGGGGCTCGAGAGCGCGTCATATATCTTCATTTAGCCAGTCCTTCTCGAAATAAACCCACTTTTGGACAGATTAACTCGTTTTTGCAATTATGCCGATGATAAAACTCATCGGCATAATTGCGCAAGACCAAGCGTTGAAAGTTAGAAGTACCATTTTGAGAATAAAAAACATTTAGAAAATTAAAATATGATTCAGATTATAAAGTTGCATTTGCATCATACATGGCAGAAAATTCGATTATCGCTTCGTTTACTTGACATGCACTTACACTGTTTAAAGAGAAAAAGCATAACTTATAGATGAACTTATAGATGAATATTGAAAAAATGAAATGGATATAGGTACTTAAGTAAAATTGTAGGTACTAGATATAAGTAAAAATTGTAATAGATTATAAGGAAAAAGTTGAAAAGATGCTCGAGGAGTTTCTTTCGCCATTTCTTTCCTTCTCAATGATGACGGGGCCTTTGTGAAATGGTGGTAGATGACTATCGACAAATAATTGTAAAATTTTACGTCGATTAAACCATTTGAATTTGAATTTGAATTTGAACCCAGAATATGTGTGTACTGGTAAATAGGTATTTGAATCAGCCACAAATACGTTTAACTATGTGCAATATTTACGCAGCAAAAAAACCCCGTAAATCAAGGATGCTATGTAGATTAAAATGGTTTGCCTGCCAAATAATTTAATCTCGGCGTTTCCAGTTTGATTGTAAAAAAAAACTTTTATTTACAAATATTTTTAACATTGGTCCAATGGAAATATTGGGAATATTTTATCAGGTTTATTGTTTTGTGTAACATCGTTGATGAAAGTCTTTTTTATTACTTCTTCGAACAACAAAATACACAGTTTGAAATTGGATTTACCTTATCAACATTTATAAACATAAGCTCACGTCTGAAATCACATACATCATATCTTTAGGGCACAATTTTGTAAACTAAGACTATAGAGATAAACTCATCCAGAACTGAGCCTCATTATGACGCTCAACTCAAGTAACATTAAACTCATTTGTTCCCTCTCCAATAGATCAAACGTTGGGGCGCCCAAACTATAAATTGGCCCGACGCGGCCTCACTTTTTACTATGCTTTACAATGTAACAGCCTTTGACAGAAGCTTTCCGAGGACAAAGCGGAAATTGAACTGCAAATTGGTTTAGCAACTAAAAGCAAAGAGGAAATGCCGAGTAAAGCCGCCGTAATGATGGAAGAGTATGCCTACGATAGTTGTGGTGAAGACAAGTTGAGTGTAACGGGAAGACTTTAATGAAGGCTAATAAAATAAGTTATCACAAAAAAAAAGTTACAAAGTTGGCCTTGTCAATAATGTTTATAAGTTTGAAGCAATAAAATAAAATTTGTTGTTTCAGAATTGGTCCCTCTACGCAACTACCAATTTCATTACTTATAAATTAAATGAAGCAGATATCACTAATTGCAATATATTTAGAACCATCACAGATTATATAATTAACTAGCATTATGTAGACATATGAAGGTACAAGATAAATTGAAACAAATTATTTATATTTTTGAACATTATAAAACACTGTGAACATGTAAACGTGAATAAGGAATTAGATCATTCAGACAAATTGTTACGGAACATTTAAGTTGTCGTGGAATTACAGTGACCTGAACGATCGATGGAAATTACTTTCAGGAAGTAGTTACAACATTCCGGTTCTTTGAAAAGGCGGCGCCGGCAGCTCTTTGACTAGCGTCAGTCAATATTTCAAAGGCAGTTGCTGAAGGACGGCAGACGACGCAAGGAACACTGACATTAAAATTGTACGAAGTTTAAAGGCTGCTACTCGTTAGAGTTTACCTTTGAGACTTGTGAAAGTTGTTTGTATTTCATATTCATTCAACTTTTACAACTCAACAGCTTTCCTTCGTATGCTTTACGAACGTTTGTGACGGCGAAAGTTTTTATTTAAATATTGAATGGATATTACGCAGCTCGTTCCAAGTTTTCAGTCTTTTCAGATAAGAGGTCTCGAGTGTCTTTGTTCACTATCGCTGCGTTGAAAGGGTAGAAGAGGGAAGAGACATTTTGTTTGGTAAGCAAATATAAAGTGCCGCTTTGCTACAGAAAGGAGATGAAAATATGACACGGGGCGTAAAAAGGAATGGATATACGAGTACACACACAGGGCAGGTCTCTCGTAAAACCCAAGCACCGACAAATCACGCTCAAAAGTCTAAGAAGGTAATAACAAAATACTTTATCGATGATGGTGTATGGTATACTGACGATATACGGTAGGTAATATGCCATCTGCAAAAGATGGAACATTCCGAAGTGAGTGACGGCAATTAGTATTCATCCTGTTTTATTCACTTTAATAAAGTTACGAGCTGGAAACTATAAGTGAAGCGGAAGAAGCAATTTCTAGTCCAGGCGGTAGGGAACAGATAAAATGGCTGTTTCAGTAATGGAAATTAACGTTGCATTTAATATTAAACTTTGTAAGGAGAAAAAATATACTTCTCCTTATTTAATAATACCTAGCCAACTAAATTAGGTGCAACTGCAGGTTTTTAGGGGTTGGCTAGGTAGGGTAGGTACAGTAGTTACTGTTCAGTCATCATCATCAGAAATCATAAGACCACTACTGGAAAGTATTTAAAATATTCGACTATCTCTCTGAACTAAACCTAATAAATAACGTTGCATTTTTTTCGTAGTGGTTAGTGACCCTGACTACTGAGCCGAAGGTCCCCGGTTCGATTCCCGGCTGGGGCAGATATTTGTCACAGATATTTGTTCTCGGGTCTTGGATGTGCCCGTAAAATGGCAATAGGCCCGCTCCCTATTACATTGGGACTAACATAACACTCTGGCGAAAAGTGGGTGCAGCAATGCACCTCTGCCTACCCCGCAAGGGAGTACATTAGTACAAGGCGTGAGTGTGTGTGTGTGTGTGTGTTTTTCCATATTCATCAAGAAGTCCATACGATAAAAAACATTGCCAAAAAATATCCTAACAGAACATTTTCTCTGCAGCTCCGGACTAGGAGCCACCGTTTATGGGCGAAGTTCAGACGGAGCTGCACAAATTAAATACGATAATAATTCGAGTCTGCACGGCGCCGTCGGTTTATAACCTCCAAGTTGGACGATGCCAATTTAGCAGGAGGTTCTGGAAAATAACATTAGCTTTCTGCAGTGTTTCCGCTTTCATGCACAGATGGTTCACGCTTGCGTTTCCGTGTCCATCCCTGCTTGAACACTATCACTGGAAATTTCGAAAATACTTCTTAACAATTACCGGTTATTTGAAGTAATGCTACGTGATTTACAGGTTTTAGGTACCGCAATAAGGTAAAAGAAAGATGTGTGGTAAAAAATTAGGTAATATAAAAGATAGCTATTTGGACTTCAATCGTATTTAGCTAGAAGGCTAGAAGCAGCCAGATTCATACTATTGTATTTTACTTTAAATATTTGATTAATTGTGCTGATATAACATTTATCTTATGAATACTTTATTGTACACAAAACACAGTATAAACACAATTCCACTTATTGGAAAAGGAAAATCAATGGGATCTTAATGCCATGAACAAAATGTATCCAAGAAGCTAAGCCATAAAAATATACCAATCCTGAGGTAGCCATTTTTAATTGGAATTGCAGGCGTCGAATAAAAATTCGGACCCAGGCCGAATGTTGGTCGCGGTGAAACTTTCAGACCTAAATGTTTTTTTCACTTTTAATCGAAAATAGTTTTCAATTTTCACCCGAAAAATAGACGGTAGAATGAATAGATATTAGATTGGGCTTCGGAAAACGAAATTGGTAAAAGTATTCGTTGACCAGCGACATTTGTTTTTTCCATATGTTAGGTGGAATTTCACCAAACGCTAAACGTATTATTATTTTATTATTAGTAGCCTGTCATACGTCTGTCAGTTAGTACAAAATGTATTTAAAATTTGATTTAAATACGTTTAGCGTTTGGTAAAAGTGACCCTTCGTGTAGATTCAAATCAATACAATGGTATTGACTCCAGCTATCTTTTGTCACTACTGTCTTTCAACACAAATAATAGAACTCGAGCTTTTAAACCGTTTGCCCTTAGGTCCTATATTAACAACACCTCGTTTTACAACCCTATTGTGCGAATGTGCAGACTCTACAACAGCATTGTGTCAATAGACTCTAATATAGATATTTATGTTGCGAACTATATTAAATTTAAGGGATCCTTGGCAGATGCGCTCAGACGCATAGACTAAATAGATACAAATACCTTTAATTTAATTTTATTATTATTTTCTTCTTTTTTTTTCTCCATTTCTGGTTTCATTCAACCATTTTTGTTATTTAGTGTAAGTCTTTTAGTTGCTTAGTTATACTATAGGTTAAGCATAAGCACGATTTGTTTAAATTAATTATGCTGTAAACACATATTTTGGATTTCAATTCAGATCTAAATTTATAGTACGTAATCATATTATTGTGATGTATTAATTGTAATCCGTTTTGTGTTTTAATAAATAAAATAAAATAAAATAAAATTCGAAAATAGTATCGAATCCGGTGCTCGCTGCGCAGAGCCGCGAGCACAGGATTCGAAACCTCCGTTTGCGTTGCGTATCGTCAAATGTCACAGTCAAAATGTAAGGCAAATTTGTTAGTTCCAAAAGTGGCATTTGTTTTTTCCATTATGTTTGTGTAGATTCGAAAATAGTATCGAATCCTGTGCTCGCGGCTCAGGTGACAAAAACTTACCTCTGGTTGAATCATTTCCTATTTATTTTACTTGCATGTGAGTTTACAGTACTTACCTGAAACAAACAGATGAAAAATTTAACACACATACATTTTATTTAAATACTAATTTAGCTACATACGTTTGATCTGTCAGAAGCGGGACTCCCTATACATCTGGTTAAATATAAGTTTTCTATTATTAGTTTATTTAATATTATTATGTATCTGCTTAAATAAATTCTACATATGTATATAATAATTATGTAGTTTCGAACATACCAAAGATATTTTAATGCCAACTAGATGGAGTGTCTGTGCAAAAGAAAAGTTGCGACAAATAACACTACACTTCTACCACTGAGCTCTTACTTTGAATTGGTTCGGATAGAAGATTTGTGACTTTATTCATTGGTACAATGGTTGTCATTAGATTAAACATAAAACCATGATTGAAAAATCATGTTTATTTTAATATAAACTAAAAATGTAGTCTATTAAAGAAGGTGAACTCATTTATTCACTAAGTAACACGATAAAAACAAGAAACAAAATCCCTTTACCAACTCTTTCGAGCAACGTAACAAACTGAGAATATTACCCTGACACCGACAAAAATATTCATAAAGACTCCCACAACAACGAGCTAGCAAAAGTAAACTCTATTCCAGCGCAGTAGAGACGAAAGTCAAACATAGGAATACATTCGGAAGGGCCCTCAGAAAAAGTGTGAAGGTAAAAAACTGCTCCAAAGTGGACAGTTCTAAAAATACAGCGACATTCTGTGAGTGCTCGCTCTCCGCTTTGAATACCTAACTGAGAGTGCCGGCTGTACGGTGAAATATGTACAGTGCGGTCCAAACAGCATTTAATAAAGCGTTTGATAGCAAACTGACAGCGTTAAGCATGTGTCTAGCGCCCAAATTCATAGAGATTTTTGACACTTTACAATAGGCTTAAAATTGACGTTATGATATACGAATTTCAAGCTTTTCACTGACGTTAAGAGTCGAAACTCGTGTGATTCAAAATCAATTTTAACCTTGTTGTAAATTTACAATAAGTTCTATGAATTTGAGGGTAAGTTTTGTTGGTGGCCCTAACAAACGCGTAAATTTATGTCAACGGAACACCTAATTGGCCCGGTCCAGTCCAACCGCTGGCTGAGGAGGACCCTAATTGACAGGGATTGATGAAGGTTTCAATTTGGACCTTACAGAGGGCAACGAGAATCCAACTCACCTATTGGAAAAAAAACCTATATGTATGTCGGTAGGTTGGGAGAGGCCTATGTCCAGCAGTGGATGATTATTGGCTGATGATGATGATGATGTCGGTAGGTATATGATAAGAGCGTACCGCCAACAAACTGTTACCAGTTTGGCGAAACAAATTGTTAAAAATAGTCGTAAGTTTTTGATGAATAAAATTTAAAAAAAAAAAAAAAAAAAAGTACTTACTCTAGCTTTTATTGCGTGTGAGTAGAGAATAGAATAGGGCATGAATAGAATAATACAGGGTGTCCCAGGTTAAAGTGACACATCTGAAAGATAAGGACACAACTGGTCATTCTTAATATTACAAAAATGCCAAGTAGATTAAATTGATTGTACATCCGCCACCGCCGCCGCCGTAGCCATTGCTACGCCGCGTCGTAGCCGCTACGCGCTACGAAACTCGTAGCCCGTAGCCCGTAGCCGTAAAATTCTTTTCAGTTTTAGTATTGAAATTTGTTATCAACAGTCGCGTAATTATTATAATTAGTAGCACATTTTATTCTTAATAAATATATATTTTTTAATATCTAGTATACCGGTGCCACTGTATCTGCATAAAATTATCTGTGTGAATGTTTAAGTGACTTCATGATTCACCCCATAGCTGTTGCAGCAAACTGCGATACGGCTCGCGACCTATCTCGTGGGAGCAAATGTACAGCGAAAAGCGGGTGACTCACTTTCAATTCAAGTCACTTCTGACTACTCATTCGGGGATTATATGTATATTAAACAGAGATGTGTAAAATTATGCGAAAAGCGGGTGACTCACTTTCAAGTCACCTCTGACTACTCCTTCGGTGATTATATATTATTAAACATATATGTGTAAAAATGTATAGGCTCAGCTAGCTTGCATATTCGTGTTACAAGTGTTCATTTACAAGGGAGCAATTTGGGCCACCCTTAGCGAGACAAGGTTCCAACATGAGCCTTTATAGCCTAGTTAGACACGCTTGTCACAAGACCATTCAATTGGATATTAAGATTATATGGGGCGGAAATATGATATGTTTTTCTTGAGTATTTTTATTTTATTTCTGTAACACCAATGCGCAATGTGTTATCTACTGAAATATAGTGAAATAAAATTAAAGTCATTAATATTTTCAATACCAAAGCCTAGGATAGAATGAGTTTTTGCTTTTACATAATTTTATAAATATTTTGTTTCAGGTATGCTGTAACATGATAAGTGCTTATGTCATAATGACATAATCAAAACTAACGGCTACAGCAGTGCGGCTGCGAAATTAACCAGTTGAAAATGAAGTAACGAAGACAAAGAGGACCGAAAATTGTATGAATGAACCGCGATTCTGCGGGCGAAAATGTGCGATGTGCGGGCGAACATAACTGAGGAAACTGTCCCTTAAGGCCGCCGCTCGCTTACGTAACCGACGATGTATTGATCCAGCTCCGTCCCGCTCGCACGCCGCAGCCGTCTCTCTCTTACGCCGGCCAATCACAACGCGCGGTTTAATTTTAATTCGATAGCCGTTTCGAACGGTCGCGCCCCTGATTGGTCGGCGCGCGCTGTAGTCACAAAGCACGTGTTTGATTTCGTCACATACTGGCGCTGCGTGCGAAAACCATTTTTACGTCGGAACTGAAACGTCCTTTGAGAGAAAGCGCTTTTGTATAGCGCAAAGCACTTTGAGTCCGCAAGTTTTAATTATGACGGAGCTTTGTGACGCACGCGTTCGAGAATAAACACCATTTTTACTGGGCAAAGGGAATTCGCGCTTTTGATCAGCGAGATAATTAATTTAAATTACGAAGTTATAAAGCAAATTGCTTTGTTCATTAATCTTGGGATAGTAACAAGGAGTATAATTTGGGATTTACGTCAGAGACGGTGCTAATAAGTCGTTTCAGGCGCGATGACTCGGAAATGGAACAATAACCAATAGCAGAGCCCATCTCCCGCTTCCGCTCCGATTTATTACTCACCTTACGAACGACGCAGAATACGGGGCAATATTCACCAGAAGAAAAACGTAAAAGAGCTAAAGCACCTCGGCGATAAATGCGAATATTGAATGACATTCAACGTAGGATTAATAACTCGAAGTCGGTCAATAGGGGCGGGATTTGCGTGAATAGTAATTTCGGTCGACGCGGAGAATGAAGACTGATGTGCTACAATCAGGACGCATGACTAATGACGCAGGACGATTTGATTCCATAACAAATGGAATCAGGGCATACAGCTGGAATGAGGGCACACAGCTTAAGCTTTTGGAACAGCTATTGTATAATTACGATGTAGTCAAGCTAAAGTCCGTATATTTCAGAATCCTATTTCACAATTAACAATAAAAGTAACATATTTCTAAAGATACATTTTGTTTCACTCAAATAAATGGTCCATTAGCGTGTGTACAATAGAGACGCCAACCATACCATCGTGATGGTAATAAAAAATAATGGAGACACTCAGGAGCAAGTAAAAATGAAAATATATTTTCTCGCAAGAATTAATGCAATAAAAAAGTAATTACGCAGTAATTTCATTAGAGCGAAATAAACGATACATTAGGGCGTGCTTATATTGTTCAAGAAGAACAAATAAAGTAGGGTATCTAACGATATTTGAATATTTATGAGCTTCGGGTCTTCAGTCTTGTTGTGTGGAAAGGTTCTACTTGAAATAAAAACTGAAAGAAACAATCACCATAGGAACAAAATAAGTATTTCAAATAAATACCTTTACAATTGGACATCCCGCATCAGAAAAAAAAACTCTTGCAGTTTTTTTTAATATTTCTGGGTATATTCAGAAATAAGTATTCTGCACGCTGAAACAAGTTTCTAGTGAAATTACCTACCTGGCGCTTTTAGCCGAAGTAGGAACTTATACCTTTTTAATACGTTTTGTATTCAACCAAAACGGTGCTTCGGTTCGGTGGCAAAAGTACATTTGATAGGTTCCCGAATTCCAACGTCCAATTACTCCCATCCTGGATATCCCTGAGAGGGCGCTACCCACTCCACACACTCTCAGGATCAAAGGAAACCTTTTTGAGAAAACCGTTCAAAGGTCGAAAGACGCAATCTTATCAATACCTGGATTTCAGGGAAATATCGTATCCTCACGATCACTACAATCATATTTAAGTGAGCCAACCAACTTATTAACAACAACACGATTACTCTTGGTCAACAGAAAGCCAAGTAATTAGTCAGAGTAGACAAATAACAATAAAAGAACAATTAACAACTAAGAAACCCTTAATTAAAACCATCGTCTGTAAGCGAGAAACGTTTGATGCCCCATTTACGGGATAAAAACTCCCTTGACATTAAATAAAGCGACAATTTCGCCAAAAAAATTGGCAAACTTTGTTGTTGCATCATAATAAGAGGATACAAATTGCCCTCGAAACAGACAAGAAACGACTTTGGACTGGCAAATTAGAGGTTATTTTCGTTCGTGGAAATTGTTAAGGGAATTGTCTCGCAGGTCACGTATTCTGTCAACTTTTAAGTGAAGATGACGAAGATGAGGGCAAAACACGAGACACTCAGAAGAAGTAAGTACAAGAACACTGGCCAGAAATAACAACGCAAAGTAAGAGGAAAGAAGAGAAATAACATAATTTAGAAGAACTTATGATAATGATAACGCAAATGGTACCTACAGAAAATAAAAGAGAAGAAACGTGAAATATGAGGTTGTAGCCAATTGAATTACAAAGAGCACGCGATCCAAACGTAGTTCACAATGTTGTCGTGAGAGAGCTTTCGGCACTTTCTATTCGGTGAATTTATAATGGGAACACGATATGGAAAATATTTTTAGATTTGAAGAGTTCTTACCAAATTGAATTAAAGTATGTTGGACTTATAAAAGACAAGAATTTGTTTTCTGATGTGTTTCGTAAAATTGAAACAATAGAATAAAAACATATTGAAATGAGGAAAATCTGCTATATACCCATATAAACTTTAATAATAAACAGGGTCATCGACGGCTATCAAGCATCATTCGATTAATTAAATAATAGATCCTAAAAAAAACTGATGAGGATAAAATAATAAGAATTTAAAGATCTTAAAAGCTCGCAAGTATAAAACTGTTTGTCAGTTGTAGCTTTGTGGAAGAATAATGGTACCTACTTGAAATTTTCAGGAAAGTATTAATTATAAAGAAGTTCTGGCTATTTCTGATGATATTTCAAATGAAAACATACTTAATCTTATTTTAGAAACAAACACGGTTCCATTGCACTACACAAAACTTTAACAGAGCTTCTAGCACAGATGTCGACAAAAGCAATGCTAATCTCTTCACGATATTTCCTTTATCCTTTAAGGGCGGATTCGACCAACGTCGAGTAACTGCTTACTCGCGAGTAACTGGTAGTTT
Organism: Plutella xylostella; assembly: GCF_932276165.1. Classification (NCBI taxonomy): domain Eukaryota; kingdom Metazoa; phylum Arthropoda; class Insecta; order Lepidoptera; family Plutellidae; genus Plutella; species Plutella xylostella. Next base: position 9,319,432 of record NC_063987.1, on the reverse strand, counting down.
ACTCTCGAGTAAGCAGATTTTTCATTCTACCAAACCTGAAACCAAGATAAGTAGCTTATCCCAAGAATAAAATGTTATACCGCCAAAATTGACCGTGTAACGAGCTTATCCGAGAGTAATTTTGTAATGGCGGCAGCACATCAGCTGATTAGAAAACAGTCATAATGACATATAAACACATCTGTCAAAACATAAACAAAAGTACGTTTAAAGGCAAAGTCTCAGAATAACAACAGCGAATAAAATATTAAAACATAAACAATTTCATACTTTTATAATCCATTCAAACTAAGTTGGCATGTCATTTCTATTGCATGCTTTGAAACGCAGCTATTTTTATTTTAGTTGCATTACAGTTTCGTTCCTCGTTCATTCAATTTAATCATGGTATAACTTGGTAGAATGCAAATGTACTTATCCTAGATATTTACTCGCGTATAATTTTAATTCCGGTATAGTTATTCTCGTGTAACGTGATGTTTGGACGAATTCACCCTAAGACGTCTAATATACGAACTTATCGCCGCGACGGGTTGCGCATCTCTCCTTAAGGCTCCATTGGGACCTATTGTTAGCTGCTACCATTTCTGAATTGTCCAATAGCATTGTACGTCGACGAACATACAAATATATGAGAGCATAAATCAGGTTTATGTTATGATTACACGGCATGTTCTGGAGCGTAATGGGCGGTGGGAGTTATGATTATTAGAACTCGGGCGTGATACAGCCAGCGAGTGATATAAATTGATAACTGTATCACAGAATAAACAAATTATTAGGTGAAAAGGCGTTTTGGTAAGAACGAACGGTCCTTCATTGTCATACATTGTATGGGCACAGGCTAGTGGTAAGTTTGTAGAGAAATACACTGTGGATGCTAATATCAAATAGAAAAACTTATTATTGAATTACATTTTGCAATCACCGTGTACTTATTAGTTAACTAACAGAATCACCTAACTGAATTACCGATTTTACATGGATCAAAATAGGCTCTTAGGATATGCCTATATAATATTCTACCATTATTTTAAACGCTACTATGTATACCCTAAACCTAAATCTCAGGAGCACAATTCTACTCTAATTGGCCGGGTTACATCAATAGTGCGGTCAAAGTTCAAAGTTCCCCAGTTACATAACATCATCGCGATAGTTCTATAGGTTACAAAATGGCCGACAAGTTGGTGCACAGATGCGTGCGACAGCGGCGATGGCTGTCAGGTTCTGGCGCTTTGTGGAAACTTGCATAGAAATACACGTATTATACTTAGTAGAGTCCGACAATGCTAACTTAGATAACAGAAAAAATTGCCCACACAAAAAAATATGGTTAGCAATTTTATTATTCTTTGACACTAAAGTGGTTGGATTTTTTCTTCTTCATTCATTTAGGAATACCAGTTAAAAAAAAAACATTATTATTCTTTATCTTGATTTGCGTCACTCAAAATAACACTTAATTAAAATCATGTTTTTCGTTCCATTTCTGGGAAAGGTTGTTCATGAATAATATTGCCTCCTAAAGAGGCGGACGTCGATTGAATCGCCAAATCTAATCACCAATCCGACAAACAAGTCAACACAAACATTAATGAGAAACCCGGAACACCGAAGACAACCAAAACTAATGAACAAGTTCAAACAAACAAAGCCAAGTCCAATTCAGAGTTGAATTTAATCAGTAATAATACTGAACTGAGTTTGACCACTACGTTTGGTACAAAGAAAAAAAAGAATGTTTGAGGATCAAAACGGTTCAGCCCAACGCCATATAAATGCCAACATACAGGTCGATCTGAGAATCCCTGTTTTAAAAGTTGATAATAAAATAAATTATTGTTTATTAAACTTACAAAATTACATAACTTGAACTGTCCCAATAGCTCTGCCAATTCAGTAGTCGTAGTATCATACTGGTCAAATTCCACCCAGCTATAACAATATTTACAAAGAAATTCATGCACGTTTACCATTCCGAAAATAAAAGCCAGAAAAGACAGAATAACTGAAGCAATCACGGGGCCATTGCGGGGATCCCGGGACACAGAGTAGAACGGCCCCACAGAACCTCAGAGAGCCCAAAAAGGTTGTATTTGACCTTTTATTAGGTAAGGAAGGAGATTGACCACAAAGAAATGGACGTTTGCCGTCGGTTGATAAGTAATTCACTTACGCATGGTTACTTTGTGGAAATTCCAAGAATAGGAAAAAAAAATAATCCAGATAAAATAAAATAAAAAAGATTGCCGCAAAAAAACATAAGATAATCTCTTTTCACGAAGGTTGTATCCAATTTCATATTTATACATGACGGTAAATTGAAACAAGAACTTTCATCACATTACAGCGAGATTGAAAAGAAGCCGACTGAATAATTATTGTAACATGTTGTTTCATGTGTAACATAATACTTCAGCTTCGTAATTGAAAATCATATTTGTACAATGGGATTTTTGTAATAGCTAAAGTTTTGCAATCCAAACTATACCTAGTCTCTCGTTCAGATACTATTTATCCATTTAATTTTTCTATGCCAAGCCATGGCAAAGTTATTGGCAACCTAATTAATACGCTTTATTCGAAAACTCCAAGCATAGAATAACGCAATAAGTTTTTTACAACCTCCACGGCCTGATAACGACGTTGGCGAGTTATAAACTTTTAACGACGGCCCACGTTGGGCGCCAAGAATTATTTTATTTTGCGCTCACACCCTCGAAACACAAGGAGGTAAATGTAATTTAGTCCCAAGTAGCGAGTGGGCACATCGCCGCGCAGCTCTGTATGCAAATTAACACCGGACAAAGGAACTGGGGCAAAAAGCTCGGCTATTCTACTAATTACATGACCCGTGACTCACTTACATAATAATATTTGTAACGGCGTCTTACGGTCTGAGACGGTTTTTTTTTTTACATACACTACTGTGCATTGAAATAACTTTTTCTTTTTCTATACTAATTTGATATTAAAGACAGAGGGCGCTCTGTAACGTAAACATTACCTCCGTTTAATTAATTGGTTTTTAAATTTGATATTATTAACTCGTTAGTCGAAGTAAGATATTTATTAGTCATGGTCGAGGTAAGAGTTTCATCAAACAAGGTGTTAGTCAAGATTTGCAATGAAAACTATGTATCTAGTAAAAGCACCATGTACTGTGTAAATTTCTCTGTAAACCACGATCAAATATTTATTCACATGACTTAAAAAAAAGCCAAGTCATAGACGACGAAGCGACCAAGAGTGTAGGTGCGAGCGGGATGAAAGGGGAGGAAGGCCGTGTCAGCCGCCGCATATCTGGGTCACAGCGTATAAAAGACTTAGGAAAGTTGAGATTAGTGGCCATGGGGGCTTAGTGCCGGTGGCGGTGCAAATGGAATTAAAAATGCTGCCGTATTAGCAGTATTATGCGGTAGTGTATTGGATGGAGGAAAATGTGAATTTAATTTCGTTTTAGTGCATTCCCCACACTCTTCTATCGATGACAATGGGGAAGAAAACAAGTGAAACTTTGGCAGCACTAGCGAGTGTGCCTTTTTGATTCTGACCAATTACATTGTTGGGGAGAAAAATGGCGACTGAACCAACCAATTAGAACTGGGAAAATAGTCGCCTAAGGCGCCATCTGTAATTAGCTTTTAGTTTTTCTCCCCATTAAACACTACACAAGGGTTTATCAATGTTGTGAAAGTATTTTCTAGTCAGATTAGCGTCAGTCAGCGCTGGATGTAGTTAAGAAACAGGTGATACGTCACTCGAGGAGGTTACTTTCCCGCATTATGAAATGTATCAAAGTGGAGACAAAACACGAACAAAGAAATAATCACAAACAAATAATCTCACTATCCCGCACAGCAACCAAACAAAGCACACATCAATCCAGATTAATCCTGAAACGGTTCATTAACAGCGGAACCCGCGACTTCATGTTCCGAGTGGGATTGGATCAGCCTCGGCATTACAGACTCGATCCCCGCTCAAGGCTCTCCAACCGCGCAATAAGTTCCAAGAACCCTGACAAGCGGAAAGGAAATACCACCCTAATAGCATTTTCCGATATCGAGTTTTAAGCAGCGTAAAGTGTGGGACCGAAGGATATTTTTGAGGTCGCGGTCTCGGACTTTTGACTTGTTTAACTGTTTAGGTGTAAATTGTTGGCAGACGACAAGAGGACTCGACTGAGCGTCGCGGCGTGTCGTGAAGTCAAGGTTTCCATATAGTTTTATGGGATTCATTTGGCATCTTGCGACGACACCATGACGGTCGACAATACGTCTATAGAAATACATAGAAACCAATAGTGACGTTGCAACACATAATCTGCTTCAACCTGATATACACCTTCTTCTTCCTAGACTTGTCCTTATTTACAGTCGGATTTGTGCGTCATGTCACGCCATTTTACCCTATCCTCTGTCATATCCTCATTCACTCCATACTCACTCACACCTGACCTAAGATTCTAAAATAATACAAACACAGCCTCTGCAATATTCAAAAGAAATATTTTTGCTTCTACCTCGTAGTTCCTTTGTAAAGCAATCTTAAACAATAGCGGTTCTACTCCTTGAGATATCGTGTAATTTAAAAGCGCCTCAGTAATTACCGCTGTAGCGCTTTACAAATAACTTAAAGCGAAGGCTGCATTAGCCGGCAGCAGGTGTGCTAAGAAACTAGCAGCAACTAGCGCTAATGGGGTTTTGGTTTGACGGACAGAAATGTTCAGTTTTTAGCGTTAAGCACAAACGATGTGATGAAAATGTGGTTTTCGTGTTGTGGTCTCATTAGGATCTAGAATTTCAGGAAGAGAGAGCGTATAGATATAGATATATTCGACTGTGATTATCCGTTTCAAACTTCTCCACACCATGTACTATAAGGAGGCATGATGCGCAACACATAATACACTCGCGAGCAATGTAAAAGTTCCAGTGACAGAGCGCCAAATTACTCCTAAACAGAAGAGGATAACTTAATCACGGCGTCTGCAATTTTAAAGTACATTTCAACATTGCAGACGGCGTCGGCGGCTATCCACCAGCCTTAGAATAAAATGGGGCCATTTAGTGTCGGCATTTTGTCAGTGGAACTTTTTCATTACTCACCCTAAAGCCTAGTTCACTCGCCTATGTGAGGGCAATTTTTCATCATGTCTAGTTACATTGCCAGCTGACGCAATCGCACCCACAACGCAGCTCATTACAAGTATCCGCTGACATCGGAAGGCTGCAGTGCGCGGCCCAGTTCCACATCCATGCACCTTGGAGCCGTGCCAACGGAGCCCCACACACAACCGGAGCAATAGGCCCGGCGGCCTCACGTAAGTGGAACACTGGAGGTTTTGGCTGCACTCTTAGGGGTAGATTGGTTACGAGTCGTTTGGAAGATTTTTTGAACGTTGAAGTTTTGAGGGAATGAACTGGATTCATTTTGATAAAGCAGTCGGAAGGAAGTAGGAAATGTAAATGAAGAAAATTTGAAATCTTTTCCCCAGCTATAGGAGTTAATAATGTTAGCAAAAAAGATCAAAGGAGAAAAGTAATTAAGTAAAGAAATGGGTTGCAGTGCGGGCGAATATGAACGATGAATAATTGAAAAGAAACGAGTAGTCTAGCATTCCGTTATCTTATGAAGTCACTTCTATAATTTAACATTCAAAGACCTCGTTCAAGCGCTGACCTCAATCTCGCAAAGAGGAGAGTCAACAAGAAAGTAATTTCCAACTGATAATTTCTTGCAAAAAGAAATAAAAAGTATCTAAAGTCGCGTCAAATACAAGAGCAAGACGGATAAGTAGAAGAAAACTCGATATTTTCATTAATCTAAGCATAATTTTGCTCTTAAAAATATACAGTAATAATATAATTTCCACAATTGATAATTTCAAGTTGTGATTTTATTGTTTTTGTGTGTATGTTGAATATGTGCTGAAACTTTGTTCAAAGCTTCATTTTATAAACGCTGTATAAGTAATTACTTTGAGCATAATATTTTCACGAAACAATGTCAAATAGAACCGAAAAGGCTTTGAAATGGAAACATAAAACGTTATTGCAAAAGCAAAATTCCTCTGCTGCAGAATATCACTGTGTTCATTATTAAATTTCCAATATTATCCCATTCTAACTGTCGACGTTTAGTTAATCAAATGAATACCAAATCAATGGTTAAATACAACGAAATAGTTAAATTATACTGATTCTGTAAACAACATTATTTACAACAGAATTTAATAACAATGGTCCGTTAATTAATATGAAAACACTATCGAAGTAAACCTACTAACGAGAGTTTATAATGAACTAGATTTGAAACAATACCTTTGCCCTTCCCAAATAAATGGGTGCCACAAATATAGAGGCGTATTTCCAATTCCTACAACCATTCCTACAATTCGTAGCACCATCTCATATGCAGGTTGATCAGTTAAATCGGACATAATTTGTATTCATCTGACAAATGCTTAACTAATATAGAAAATAGCAGCTGTTTTTGTATCGAACCCATTTTTTCTTTCGTACCTACTCATTTGCGCTTTCATGCACAGTATTCACGTTTCAATCAACCACATTCAATAATTTTGCACATATCCGGCCCATGTCCGTTTCGCTAAATTGATATAAATGAAAACAGCCAACAGTGATTCTGTTCACGACTGTTGGTACTCAGTGGATGCCATTAGCAGATGTTAGCGGGGATGTGTTGGGATCTGGAGCAGTTTTTACGTTTGTTCCTGACGACTCGTTAACGCTTCGGTACAGACTTGAGAGCTTTTCGTCTACTAATGGCCGCATTTATAGAGGGCACGGGAATGCCAAGGGAGAATTATTTTTTATTATTTAACAGGGAATTGGCCTTTCCTCCTTCCCTTCCGTCATGGGGTGCAAGAAAGAAGCCTCCGATAGTGAGGTATAAACTATATTTTATATACGCACAATCAGTGAGAGACTGACGCTATTCTGACTGGCAAATCCTTTCACCACGGCGACAAACTCTAACCCAGCTCTGGCTAAGATAAAAAGATAAATGCATATACCTTTTTATGACTCAAGTCATAAGTGGCACAAACTTATCGATTAACACGATGTTAATTAAAACCGGGCCGCAGAAAAAGCTTCCCTCAAAAGGCGAAATAAAACACAAGCCGTTTCCAACAATATTACGACTGAAGATATAAAAGGAGTAGTAAATAACAATAATCGTCTCATATTGTCGCGACGGTGCGGCTACTAAAAGCTTAACTTCGTACGTCGTTTCACACTATTTATCAACAGACTACCACGATATAAGGTCGTAAGGTCAGCTAATGCTATCCACCCTTAAAGGTTCCCAATTCAGTTAAAGAAAGAAGCTTCGGCCCGATCGAATGGTTCTTGGCCTTTAAGTGCTTTTCTATTCGATTGGAACTCGTTTGGATCTGAAATTTATTGTAGTTAAGGTATGCTTTTTCGAAAACATTACAGGTTATTCAGTCAGTATACAAATAGTTAGGTATGTATTACGTTTTATTATAAGGCAGCTCCATAACATATTTAGTAAATCAAATCAATAATTATCTATCAAAATCAGAATCGGGATCCCGTTATTAATCCAACAATATCTTCAATTAGCTATGATTCGCCATGACAGCCAGTTAATTAAAGGAAGTGGTTTGGCTATATTAAGTGATCTATATTAGTTTCGGCGTGCTTCATTATAAATTAATCAACATTGACATCAATGGCAAATACACAATGAGTACGGGTGTATGGATGGATATAGAAAATTACATAATTACAGAGAAGCGTTAAATCAGATTATTTATATTTTTCTTAGGTTGAAATCGAATAATCTACATAAAAAAATAACCACAATACAGTTAACTTTAACCGAAAATATCCCACAAATCGGATTGTATTGACTATCTGTATCAAGACAGATTTACAGGGAAAACACGATCTGTTTTCTTATCGGAGCCATGTATTTTCATAAGACACAACCCTTGGAACGATTTAATCGTCAATATTTACTTTCCCCCTATTTGTTCCGGTCGCTCTGAGTCAAATATATCTCATATAAATAGAAATTCAGGCTGCGAAGGCGATGAAGGTTTGCAATAGATATAAATATTGAAAAATTCAGCTTTAAAATCATTTTCCGATGTTAACTTCTCATATGATGATAAGATGCCGTGTTTAATCGAGTAGAAGTTACGATAAATTGAATCGTTTAAAGCTGCACAACCAGCTGAATCGAGTTATCGAGTCTTTTTATGTCCTCTTTCCGGAAGTAAAAGGTTTTATAGAGATTGAGAAAAATCAACATCGAGCTCGTCATTTGAGTCTGATGTAGAGGAAAATTAATACAGGATCATTTATTTCTTCCATCGGGCATCGATGAATAGGCTCAATATAAACGGTAAGTTCTTTCAGCGGGCGTTCCTCAAGGCACGGTACTCGGCCCCATTTTATTCCTCTTCTATCTCAACATCAAGGCGGTGACCTGAAACGCTAGTTCAATTCTAATGGAAGATCTACTTCTAGAACATTCTAAGAGTACTCACGTTCTTCTCGACGGTCTCCTTGATCTTGGCGCTGGCCTCGCTGACCTTCGCCCCGGCCTTGTTGACGGCCGAGTACAGGAAGTTGCCCAGAGACTTGGCCCCAGCCACGGCCTTAGTGGTCACTGCGGGAGGAAATCACTAGTGTAAGATACTGGAGATGGAGATACCTAAGTCATCATTCATCAGCCTATACTCAATATAGATAGTTGAATCGGGTTATGTTGTGGGCTGATGGTAATGAAGTTTTACCAGTAATCTTTATGTATATGGAATTCTCCTTTAAATTGAATAGTTTTGCGCACAAATACATGGGTTAGACTATAAAATGGTCCTAGGAATATACCTACATATTATAGAATTTCAATTTCAATCGTCGTCAACGCGATAAGCAGTATTTCTCAATATGTCTTCTTCAAAGAAAGATCACAAAAGATACTAAAATCAATGGCAGAAATAAGCAAAAACAGAAACTGGAGAGGAGTACAGATAAAACAAAAAATAAAAACGAAAATATAAATACTAACGCTCTTGCATGTCTGGCACATCGCTAGCATCGACTCCGAACATCTTTTTACTGCGAGCGGCTGTGAATTTCAAAACAAAAAGGGTAGCAACATAAAAGTAGCAAACTACAAAAGGTAACATAAAAATTATATGTATAAAGGAAGGTATATAAGAATCAATACTACAATTATAAAGTAAACTACACTGAAAAGGAATTATAATAATAACAGAGGAGTATTAAAACTTAAATAAACAACTCAACATATACGATATTAAAAATAAGATAATAGGCAAGTGGGTGGTAGGTACACACAATTGACGTCAGACAGCCTGAAGCGGCGAGGGAAGCGCGCAGATTTTAAAATTGCAGACGTTACCTTTGTCCCCCTTTTCTTGTTTAAGGGCTTACGTAGACGATGTACCTACTATTTTCCTTTGTTCATATATTCTACATATTTCATCAAAGAAAACTTAGCTAGCAATGCTTAGGTATCATTTATACGCGGTTTTCCACTCGTGAAATATAATGTATCGAATATGTATAATATATAACATAGGTAAAGTCTACTTTAATACGTAATTTACGAATAAGAGCGGTTTCAGACTAGCGCATTTTTTGCGCACTGAGAAACCAGATTAATCAGCCAAGCGGATTGCTAAATTTCATCAGTCATAAGCATTTAGCTTGTAGCAACCCAGCTTAAACTGTTTTAACAGCGTGCGGCATTGATCACGCATGCGGGATTGCCCCGCACGCGGTCATTCGTATGACAGAGCTCTCGAGACGCGGGAAGATGACGGCCATCCCGCGCGCCTAAAAACAGCCTTAAGTAATCTAAGTTACCGACATCCATCTCCTCGTCAGCAGCTGAACTCACCGTTCCCTCCGACGGCGGCGGGCTGCTCGTCCGTGGGCGTGCCGCCCGTGGAGCCCGGCCGGCTGTCCGCGCCGCCCGTCGCGCTGCGGGGAGATGGGGGTTAGATGGTGCTGGTGGTGGCAGGAGGGGGGAAAGGTAGCTTTAAAGCGCGTTCCAGAGTCAAGACAAAACTGCACGAGACGCAGCGAATACCTTTTAGAAGTGTAGAAGCCCTTTTCGGCAGGTCTCGTCAGTAGCTTTAATAGTGGATAGTTTTGTCGAGACCCGAGACAAAACCTCTCAGAGAGTATGGAGCGCGCTTATTGCGAGTTGGCGCAATTCTTGGTCGCTCCGCTCACTATACTGGAGCCGAGGCGGCGTCGTGGTGGCATCGCATCGGCTTTAACGCACAGGGAATTATGTCTCATATACAATTTAACTCGCCTCGCCTGCTCCGCGACTCTGCTTCGACTTTAGCAGTAACCATCGACTTGATGGCATATAGAAAATATAGAGAAGGCACGTCTCTTGGTCACCGCCGCCTCGGCTTACGTGCAGTGAGCGGAGCGCTTTACTCGTATGAATGCGCAAAGATATTGATATTAAAAAGGTCTTCGATGTAGAGCAATGATCGCGATTCGCGTTCTATTTGGATGACGCCTAAAGGTGTGTTGGTGTAGGCTGAGGATTTCTCAAGGAGACTCAACTTCGTAGTGAGGCTTATCAATTCAGAAGAGGATGTTACGCTGACTGTATAACTTACGATTATAATAATGTAATTCGTTCTTGTAGAGCGATTAAATAAAATAAGTCTCAGTCATTGATAGAAACCTTTTCTGGGGTTAACATACTATAAATACGATACGTAGTTCTAAACAAATAAGGTACATAATGCTCGATTAACTTTTATATCGATACTAGCAAATGTAGGTTAGGTACCTAAGTCCTAAGTAGGGCATGCAATACCGCAATACCGGTATCCGTAATACCGGGATCCCGGACGAAATTCCTGCTTTTTTCAATACCGGTATTGAAAGTTAATACCGGTATTGAAGTAATACCGGAATCGGACTTTTTTAGGCTATAAATAAAGCGATTAAGATTTAGTTAGCCTTGTTTTCCTATATACTGTGAATGCGCACTTGTTTCCAATCGTTTAATGCAGTTTTCGGCTGCTAGAAATCTACTGTTGACAATGCGTAAACCGACACCGGATGTAAAAAAATAATTTATTCTAAAATTTAAACTCTAAAACTTAATTCCCGTAAAAATCTACAACAAAATACAGAATATGATTGCATTTTCTTGTTTTATTTTGACGTATACGACCTTTAAACACAGTATATGCCATTTATTACAAGGTAGTCTAATACCGGTATTAACACCGGGATCCCGGTATTGAGTTGTAATACCGGAACTCAATACCGGTATTGAAAATTGTTCCGGTATTGCATGCCCTAGTCCTAAGTGTATTGATTCTGGACTATAAAAACAATTGCGAAAATGCGAAAAGGTTTCCAATGTAACTTTGCAAGCACCCACAATACAGAGAATGAATGTAAAACACTAAGACTCTCTTAGAAATTCAAGATCAATACTTTGGTTACCTATTCCTGGAGCAGAACTAAAAGTCATCCGACCAAATCGAATGGTTTATTCTAGAATATAGGGAGGGGATATTGTGAGTTCCTCTAGAGAATTATTCAGTAGGATACCGTATTTTCATATATTACGTAAGTATTACTATGCAATACGAGCACGATTCTGAATGTAGGTAGTCGAAAAGGTTCTGAATTCGATACAATTCCATCTCTGGCTATTGACTCGAATATTTTTGGGCTGGTTTTGATAAAGCGATTCATTTTGAATGTAGGGTGGGTCTCTATAGAATAAGTCATCCAGGAAGTCCTTTGTGAATAAACTTACTAACACAGTATCACTGAATTTAAAAGGCGAATGACATTTTAATAATATCTTGTCCTAGGGAAATAACTACGGTGCACGAAAACGGCCTCCAGGGACGATGTAACTGTACTATATATATGTATACTTATTTAAGTCCGGCGCCCCCCGGCATCCAAAGACCGACGCTATCCTGACTGGCTAGTCTTTTCACCACCACGGTGACAAACCCCTAGTCGGCATGTAGTTACTCGTGTTCGTCCAGAAGTCACAGTACCTACACTCAGAAGACAGAGAGGAGTGCGAAAATATTTACCTACCTGATTAGTATTTACCTAAACGGCCGTTTTACGTTGATCACGTAACAGACTACGCCCAGTTCAGTATAATAAAAAAACAGACTCTTCTTTCAATATAATACGCTATCTACCCAGTAAATGCCTGTTAACTATGTATTATGTTTGCGCTATGCTATTTATTCAGTCTTTTAGTGTGTGTGTTTAACTGCAGGTACTTAGGAAAGTTGACTAAATAGAATGCACAACAATGAAAAATAAAAAATGGGGTCGAGCAGAATAAATGAGTTCACCTTGACGAAAACTAGTTGAAGAAAAATCTAAATGATGTAGACTTGCAGGTATTATCATATGGAGACCTTAGATAACTGGTGAAGTACTAATTCCAGTTATCTTAAAACCCTTTGTCACTGGCATGTTTTATTTTAAGTTTAAGAAAGTTAATTAAAACTAGAAATTTAAAAATATGTTAATCATTATAATTATAGTTAATTGGTGCAACAGTAAGATGAGAAATAATAAATAATTGGTGATTTACACTAAGCTGAAGAGGTAAAAGCAATGACAGGGTGTATAATTATTAATATATAATTATTAATAAAATTACTCATTTAATTAAATACAGATTAATTACTTTAACATGGAAATGTGCATATTTGATGTGATATCCTAGACCTAGAACTCCTGTGAGACTTAAGCCTTTTACACACAGGTCTAGACTCTAGAAATAGCACACCAAAGACAAAGAAAAGCAAAGCCCATATTTAAATAGTTCCTTTAAGGTATCTCCAGCGTATTGTGTGCACAAGCAGAGATTGTAAAAGAGAATTGTAAACTCATCGCATCTGCTAGCCCCTCATACCTAGTGTACCTAGAGTTATCATCATCATCCTTCGGCTCGGGCTTGGGCTCAGTTGGCTCGGCCGGCTCGGCGGGGGCGGCTTCAGCAGCATCTGCAGGGGCGGCCTCGTTTTTCCTCAGCCCTGGAATGGGGATCCCGGAGCCCAGCCAGCCAGTGATCTGTGACTTTGCGTTGTTCAGCAGCTCCAACTTGCTTGCCCCTTTTGTTGGGCTGTAACATACATGTCTCTGTTAGTCACACAGAACATTCTAGAATACAGATTTTAATTCAAAATTGTTTATAAATTCAATTAACAAAGATTCTCATCAAATTGGAATGAATGTAGAAAGCTATTGACATTGAAAGTGAGCATTGTGATGGTTGACCCAGATTTTTTCAAATGGATCAATAAGGTATGCAAATAGCTTATGCAATGACCATGTGCAGCTTTTCTATTATTACTAAACTATTTTTACAGTACCTGCAGTGCAGGGTGCTTATCTAAAAGCTAATCAGAATCCCATTTGATTATTGATTAGTCATAAAAACTTATAAACTCCATTCTAGGTATAAAGTGACGATTAAAACGCGTAACGAAATTAATTTAGATTACACAAAATACTTTAAAACTGAGGTGTTTAATAGATTTTACAAAAGTAAACAAAGAGCCTGACCTTTGTTTTTCGCCTTCGACGGAAGGCTCCCCGGCCTCCTTGGTGGGAGTGGGCACTTCCTCATCTTGAGGCTCGCCCTTCGCGGCTCCCATCCACGAGCTGACCTGATTCGTGAGTCCTGAAAACATTTTCACTTGCACTATCTAAACTGGTAAACTACACAAGATCACAAACGCGGCCAAATTCACTACGCTTCAACAGTTTCGAACATGACACACAGTACGGCAGGGCGACACGGCTGTGGAATGCGCGATCAGCTGGAAAACTAAGTGAAAAACCGCGATCGACCAGGGAAAACGGGAATTCAGTGCGCATGAAAACTTGCGCCATTTGAGTTGCGTACTAAAATTCAGGGTTGCGTTTGGTTTTTGTTTTGAAATGAAGAATCTAGATTCAAGACTGTCAATGTAAATGTCACAATTTTTGCAAAAACAAAACGTTTTGCTTTTACCATAGACAATGTAAAGAGGAAAGTGATAATCATAATCGAAATATTTCGTTATTTATCTAAATATTCGTTATATAGCCCAACACTACATTCAGAAAAAAAACTTTGACATTTGCAAATGACGTTCGCGGAGGTTTTTGTTTGCAAATTTTTTCTCTAAGAATTTTTGGAAAAATCTTATTGTTTTTATCCACAAATGTAGCGTCAAGTGGTTTTAGTGACGAATAGATTGCATCCCATACTTACCCAGTGGCCGAACAGCCGGTGCGGAAACCATCAAAATGGAGGCGCGTCGAATACAGCTTCACCTTGGCAAATGCATCGAGGATCTGGACAATCTTCACAACGTCCCCGATCTGAAGACGAAGAAAGTGAAACTGTGAGTCCATCCACCATTACCACCACCTCTGTCCTTAATCCGTAAGTTTTTCTCCTCTAATTTTGGCCATTATTGTAGGTTATGCAAGACTGCCCAGAAGCTGCTTGAGAGTGCTGAACAAGCGCGGGAGAAGGGTGACGAGGAGTATTCCTACGTGTACTACATGAAGTACCTCCGCGTCATCGGCTTCATCAGCAAGGACCAGGACTACCAGCGACACAAAAAGTACTACACCGACATGCTCGGACCAAAGAACCCCAACAAAGCTATTGATGCCGCAGAGAAGCTGAAAAATAGCCTTATTGAAAGGTCAGTGTGATGATTAGGTGGTTAATGTTAGGATGGAGGGTAAACAGCCATATTTGATGGTGACTGATAAGGTTTTTGTTCATATCAAGATAACATTGACAAAATAATGATAAACATGAGTTTTAGTTTGCTTAAAATAACATGAGTGACTGAATTTTTTCTGAAACAAAATCCTATTGGATTATATTTTATGTGTAAAATTCATTGTAAATTAAATTCTTTTTGCTTATTCTAAGCCAAGTTGTTAAGCCTAGCTTTTTCTTGAAGAGATCAGAATTGATAAGTAGCTTCAGTATCTTCTGATCAGGTTTCCCCACACAAAAAGCATTCCATATTCTCATTATATGAATTCATTAAAGCTAAACACACCAACTTAATTCCTTCTCATATTCTTCCAGGTATTCCAAGGAGCAGAAAGCCAAGCGTCTCAACGACATCAAGGAACATGAAGAGATCAAGCAGAAGATTGAAGACAGCCGCAAGAAGGCCATGGAGGCCGCCCCTCCGAGTGACACCAGCTTGCAGGTCACACTGCCTGGTAAGTAGGAAATCATCATCATCAGGTCGTTGGATTACTAATCAGGTACATAGGGCTAGCAGTATCTTCCTCCATTTGGCTTGATTTGACTCTTTTGATTGAGTTTTTTTTTGAGATTGCCAAGTCCCAGCGCAGTTGCCTCTTTCTCAACTGAACAGCGGCAAGTGGTTTTCAGACATCCCCCCTTTCTTCTGCCTTTCTCTTCTGAGGATATGACTGATTCATGACCACTTTAGAGTTAGAATTTCCGAGTCAATGGGTTAAGCATGAAATACTGTTACATAATTTAAACTTGATTAAGAATAAAATGGTAGAAGTAAAGTGTGGCCTCCTGAAACCATATAAAAGCAAGCAAAAAGTTACAATCAACATAGTGTACATAAAGGTTACATAACTGTACAACTATAACTGGTACTGAGTGTTCAAAGTTGTTTTTTTATACATTATATTGATGTTTTGAAACATTAGAAAACTTAAAAATGTATGGTTAGTTATGCCAGATTTTTGATTGAATACAGACCAGGCCTAGTGGACCACAGCGGCGCAGGACCTGAAGAATTGGCATACAAATAAGGAGGCCTATACCCAACAGTGGGTGATAGAAGGCTGATTATGATGATGATGATTGAATACAAACACTGAATATTATTCACTATTGACTAAAGCCTAGACTTACCACGGAAATATGAAATATACACTAACTATAGTCCTGGTTTCCAAATGGTTTAACCCAGAGCTTTTGTACATACCAGTAGTCTAAAGCAGGTTTATAAGCAGGATAAAGATCATGGATCATACAACAATACCACACACTTTATTTGCACCTAGAGGAAAATACAAAAAAGTGGCCTTATTGCTTAATGAATATATTTTACAACTCATCTAATGAGGAGCTACAGTTGTCTTTATCATAGATATTATCACATCTTTCCCCCACTCCACAGGCCCAGACGAAGTGACCATCAAGTGCGAGCAGCTCTACGCAATCCTCAAGAGCGGCAAGGTGAAGGTGATGATCCTGGACGCGCGGCCAAGGGACGACTTTGTGCGGTCGCACATCAACCACCACGCCTGTATTAGTGTGCCGGAGGAGGTTATTACTCCTGGGTGAGTCAGCACACTGAAAAAAAAAATGAAAAAAAATATTTATTCAGTATACAAAGTCTTAGAACACATACAAACTAAGTTACATTTAATAAATTTAATATTACAATAGTTAATGGGTAACGTTGAAGACCAAGATAGGTGTAGACCTGAGTTTTGGCCTCCAGCACCGTCCGCCAAGCAGCGTGCATAAATAATTCAAAGAGAAAAATAGAATACATGCTCAAGATATCAAAGACACTAACTTGTACACTAACACTATATGGAACCCTTGTCTGTTTTATGTATGAGGCTCCCTTGAATAGAACATTTGTTCATAAGGTCTAAACTGTTTTCCTAAGCTTGGACCAATGCCCACCATATTGCAGGTTGGTGGGCTCACATTATGTGTGCAGATTTCTTCACGTGTATTCTTCCTTCCCAAATTCCAAATAATTCCATAGATTAACTGTCAGCTGAAATTAAAACCCACATCTCTGTCGTAAAGAGCAGGCGCTTACTACTACCTTCTACATTATAAACACCATCATAATAAAAAGCCCTCCAATAACCAAGTCCGCCCTTTCTATACGTTATATGAAGAAGGAAACACATGACCACAAAATGATGGACAGTTTATAAGGAGGCCTATGCTCAGCAGTAAGGGACAAATTCGCTTGATTTTTTAAAATTAAATAACTAATTTACCTCTTACCATCCCTTCCAGCCGTTCAGCGAACATCCTTGAACAGAACCTGCCGGCGGAATCCCGAGCGGTGTGGGCGGGGCGAGCCGCCGTCGAGCTCATCGTGATGCTGGACTGGGGCAGTCGCGCCGCCATCCCCGGGCAGGCGTTGTACCTGCTCAAGACTATACTGCTCAAGGTACAGATAGCCTAGTGGGAGTTTTCAAACGGACAACCCGTAATAATACATCGCAATGGTCCTTATTGAATACTATAAGGTTATTAGTATAACCTCTGCGCTTGGCAGGCGTGTTGTTGATATCAAACAGCGAAAATTAACTCGAATTTAGAAGTATTGCAGCCCTGTACCGCTAGATGGAGACTGTGCCGCATCATACAAATTCACACTTCGCATGCATTATTGGCAAAGTTATAGTGCCCTAGCATATTATAGTGCCCAGCGTATTATAGACAATAGACAACACAACAGCCAGAGTTTTTTGGGCAATGCCCTAAATATACTAAATCCGGCACATAAAGCATATAATACTTAGGGTGGGTTGCATCAACATCCCGGTTATCGTAATAGTTAAGGTTAAACTTAGCAATGACAGAGTCGTTACAGTTAATATTTTACTGCAACGTGTTGCACCATCAAATCGTCGGTCATTGTTAATGTTATTAGGGTTGCTATTCGTTTGAGACATAATTATCCCCAAAGTTATTGTGGGAAACGTTTTTATGTAAGGCAATACCAAATCTAGCTGTCGGACTGAAGCCGTCACAGAGTACATTGTAGCCGTCATTCTCTGTCAAAGCAGTCAAAGTCAACATGTCATAGGAACTAAGTCTGTTGTTCCTCCAAATATTTACCAAAAAATTATCATCAATAAAACCCGCGACAAAGTAGACTCTAATAAGCCTTTTATTAAGAGCGGTGGTAGCTCAGTCGGGTAAGCGCCCGCTTCTCATGCCAGAGATGCGGGTCCGATCCCGGCGCTGACATGTACCAATGAGTTCTTTTAACATAAGTACAATGTATACCATCGCTCTTACGGTGAGGAAAACATCGTGAGGAAACCTGCATATCTAGATTTAGCACATCTAGATATGTGAACCCACCAACCCGCAGTGTACCAGCGTGGTGGAGAAATGGTCCAAGCTTTGGAAGGCAGTTTAGACCTTGGGGATATGCACAAAGGTTCCATTCGAGAGAGCCAGGTGCAGGTACTTACACCCTCAGAGAATAGAATAGAATAGAAGCCTTTATTATTAATTATCTTATTAATTAATTCTTAACAAGTTGAAATAAAAACTAACGATGTAATCTATTAAAATAATTATTTATTGACATCCTTCGATTATGCTCATCATTCCTGTTAACTGCATAGACAGGTTCCTCTTCATCAGATGATGAATCATCATAAAAAACCTAGCTGGTGGTACAGCACAGGGTCTCTATTTTGTTTACATAATATATTATGCAGCTATGCCGTAGCCACAATAATGGGCTGCACTCTTCTTAGTTCTGTCCTTATTTTCATTGATATATTTCTGTATTTGAGTGATTGCAAAATTTCTGAAAACAAGGTTATTCAATTAAAGAGTTACGTAGGTTACTTTGATATTAGATTGCTGCGCTGAACCGGCAACCGGCAGGTAGCCGGTAGTGGCTGGATAAGGAAGGCCGAGGGCACAGTGTTGTTTCGCTCCTTGGAAGAGCCCATGGCTAGAAGTGGACGCTTATTTGGTGGTGAAGATGATCATTACACCTACAACATAATAATAGGTGCACTTACTTAGTCGTTGGAGGCAGTAAGAAAGGTTCTAGTTTTAAAGCCAACACACGAGCCACATTTTTGAGACCTGGAACCTGCGAATCTATCAGTTCTCTGAAAGTACACCTTTCTCTTCATATTTCGTAAGTTCCGTACTTACTCCACCTCAATCTCAATTTCTGAGGAACTTGTTTCAAGCACTATTTCACGTAGAAGCGACATGATAAGAATTATTGAATATTAATATTTGTACGTAATACTGTTACTTTGAGGTTATACAACGGGTTTGACAGCTACCTGACTTTAACTTTAACAGTAACCGGCCAACATGGGGTGGTTATGGTTATCGTTAAAGTTATGACGTCATTTTAACCATAGTTGAATGGTGCAACCAATTTTTCGCTTAACCGATGCTTTGACAGACGATGTGACGTTTGCAATAGTTAAAGTTAAATGGTGCAACGCACCCTTATATTCGTCGAAATATGATAGGCCCGTGGACAGCTCCAAAATGTATGACTGCTGTCATAGCTGGTATCAAACCTAAATCATGAAAAATAGTAAAAAACAATAAGTAACTTTTGGTGCTTCAAAAGTTCTTTTTTCTTTCGGCCGTTAAATATTAAGCCAGATTATGTGTCATTTTATGTATTTCATCAAGTAAATCAAGAGTAAATAGTAAATTTGTGTAGCAAAGCTTAAATAACCGCATTACTTTTAAAGATGACTAACGCTGAGTTGCAGAAAGGGACATTAAGCTAATGTCGGCATTAAATATATGTCTGTCTCTTTCTGCCCGTATACTGTCAAAGCAGGGCAGCTAGTCATTTAAGGTCGACATTAGTTTAAAGTACCTTTCTGCAACTCAACGTTAGTCATATAAAGTAATTGTACTTTAATTCTAACACACAAACCCTTCCATCCACAGTGGGACGTGAAAGTGCAATACGCGCGCGCCCCGCTCGCCCTGTGGGGGGGCTACTCCGAGTGGCTGCTGCGCTACCCCGCGCTCGCCACCGCCCCCGCCGCCCGCCCTGCGCCCGCCCCCGCCCGGGACATGCTCAGTGAGTTGCACTTTTACTTATTTATTTTATTTAAACACTTTATTGTATACAATATACATAGGTATAACAATAAAAAATTGAGAGCATGAAACTAGACTAGTATACAAGGGCGGACTTATCGCCTCAACGCGATCTCTTCCAGTCAACCCTGGAGGTAAGGACACAAGTGGCGACACTTTGATAGACAATACTACGGGCTTGATGGAGTGTCGGTGCAAAATAAATGTCTCACTTTTCAAATGAGCTTCTATTTTGAATTAAGTATACCTAGTTCAATTAAAAGAGGATTTAAGTATTAAATAAATAAATATAAATAAATAAATATGTGGGGACATCTGACACACGGCCATCCGACCCCAAGCTAGGCAGAACCTGTGTTATGGGTGTCGGACAGCTGATATATCTACACAAATACATAGATAGATAGATACTAAATATAAATATCAACACCCAAGACCCGAGTACAAATATCTGTCTTTAAACAAATATCTGCCCCAGCCGGGAATCGAACCCGGGACCTTCGGCATAGCAGTCAGGGCCACTAACCACTACGCCATTCGACCGCCATTAAATCTACCTGATTGTACATTATTTGTTCGATACTATTATATTATTACTATCTTATATCTATCGTAACATTATTACTTCTGTAAATTATGCAATATAATAACAGTACAGGAAGTATAAAACCTGTAAGTAGATAAACAATGTGAAAAGGATCGAAACATAATTGAGAGTACAAGAGAGTATAGACAGGCGTATGATGAATCCGTCCGCCATTATCTATTTATTTATTTAAACTTTATTGCACAATTTAAAACAGTAATAATGTACAATCAGGTGGAATTAATGCCAAAAGCATTTTATGCCAATCAACCATTATCATATTGTTCCTTTCTATTCTATTCTTAGAGGGTCGAAGTTCCTATACGTGGCTCTCTCGAGTGGAACCTTTGTACATATCCCCTTGATTTCAGCTCAGCCAGCCTAGCTCCCGAGTAAACTGGAGCAGCAAGCCTGGGTGTAGCAATAGCTGAGATTGTTAATTTATTTACACACATAACAACTGTTTCAACTAATAAACTGTTTTGTCCCTCTCCGACAAAGAACAATTTGTTCTTTGACAGAGAGGGACAAAACAGTTTATTAGTTAAAACGTTCTGTAACTTCTCTATGAATAAGGGGGTAATTATGTATCATGTTCCAGGTGAGATAGAGTACCCGAGTTGGTCGGACATCGCGGCGCCGGCGTCGGGCGTCCCGCCGCAGACTGTGAACAGAAACAAACTCGGGGAGCCCGTCGTCGACCGGAGTAGTAAGGTGAGGAAAAGTGGTACTTTTGTAATAGGAATTGTGATATACACTGTACTACTTATAAAAATATTTTTCATGTAGAATTTATTCAAGAATCAGAGATTTTGACTCATTTCATGTATTTGATATTTCGTAACTAAAAGACATCAGCTTCATCATTTTAAATGGATGTTCAACACGGTATTCGAGTCTTTCATAGGGTATTTGAACATCTATAGAAACTTGTTTCACTTACGAAGTCTTCTGATAGGGCAGAACCTTTCAAGTTTACATTCGTTTAAGGGCTGATTTTTCCATAGTCAGATAAGTGTTATCTGAGGAATAAAATTTTAGCTGTCACTGTCTAATACAAACATTCAGTCGCGACAGCATCATAATTATTCCTCAGATAACTTTTATCTGACTATTGAAAAATCAGCCCTAAATGAAACCAATAATAAGTTTTTAATTTCCCAAAGTCGCAAACAAAAATTGATCAGCAGCTACCCCGTTTTTCTTTAAACCTGTACATAATAACTATCTCTGTTACATTCCCAGGTAACTTTAAAAAAAAGTACTATAATTAAAATATTACCGCATAGAATGCTGTATCTGGAATTATATATTTAAATCATTGAATATTTTCGGGCCCCCTTTAACATTTTTTTTATTTACGACATTTATTTCATTGACGACCGAATGGCGTAGTGGTTAGTGACCCACTGAGCTGACTACTGAGCCGAAGGTCCCGGGTTCGATTCCCGGCTGGGGCAGATATTTGTTTAAAGACAGATATTTGTACTCGGGTCTTGGGTGTTGATATTTATATTAAGTATCTATCTATCTAACACAGGTTCTGCCTAGCTTGGGGTCGGATGGCCGTGTGTGAGATGTCCCCACATATTATTATTATTTCTGAACACCCTGTATCACATTCCCAGGCGGCGGCAGTACAGGTGTACCGCGAGCGCTCCCGCAGCATGGCGCAGATCCTGGAGCGCCAGGAGACCATCGCTGACACATCACTGACGCTGGAGATGCAGAGGATCGAGTGCGAACAGGTGAGAGATAGAGAGAGAGAGAGAGAGAGATCCAGGACTAGTAGGAGACCATCGCTGACACCTCGCTTACGCTGGAGATGCAGAGGATCGAGTGTGAACAGGTGAGAGATAGAGAGAGAGATATAGATCCAGGACTAGTAGGAGACAATCGCAGACACCTCGCTCACGCTGGAGATGCAGAGGATCGAGTGCGAACAGGTGAGAGAGAGAGATAGATCCTGGACTAGTAGGAGACCATCGCCGACACCTCGCTCACGCTGGAGATGCAGAGGATCGAGTGCGAACAGGTGAGAGATAGAGAGAGAGAGAGAGATAGATCCTGGACTAGTAGGAGAACATCGCCGACACCTCGCTCACGCTGGAGATGCAGAGGATCGAGTGC
Source organism: Plutella xylostella (assembly GCF_932276165.1). Lineage (NCBI taxonomy): Eukaryota > Metazoa > Arthropoda > Insecta > Lepidoptera > Plutellidae > Plutella > Plutella xylostella. The sequence goes on along the minus strand of NC_063987.1, from coordinate 9,296,787 downwards.
GAACAGGTGAGAGATAGAGAGAGAGATAGATCCTGGACTAGTAGGAGAACATTGCCGACACCTCGCTCACGCTGGAGATGCAGAGGATCGAGTGCGAAAAGGTGAGAGAGAGAGAGAGATAGATCCTGGACTAGTAGGAGAACATCGCCGACACCTCGCTCACGCTGGAGATGCAGAGGATCGAGTGCGAACCGGTGAGAGAGAGAGAGATAGATCCTGGACTAGTAGGAGAACATCGCCGACACCTCGCTCACGCTAGAGATGCAGAGGATCGAGTGCGAACAGGTGAGAGAGAGAGAGAGAGAGAGAACAGGTGAGAGACAGAGAGAGAGAGATAGATCCTGGACTAGTAGGAGACCATCGCAGACACCTCGCTCACGCTGGAGATGCAGAGGATCGAGTGCGAACAGGTGAGAGATAGAGGGAGAGAGAGAGAACAGGTGAGAGATAGAGAGAGATAGAACAGATGAGAGATAGTGTGGAAAGGACAGAAAGAGAAAGAGCGCGAGCGAAAATAGGTTGAATGTTTTCATTTTACAACCTTTTTTAAAATTATTTTATATTTTATTCTACCCATTACACTCAAAATTCTAACACTTCACAATAATTTCCAGGACTGGGAGAAAACCCGCGTTCAACAAGAGACTGCAGAAAGAGACGAGCTGAAGGCTCTCTTCCAACTGAGAGAGCAGGAGATCATCTCACAGCTGATGCAGTTGGAAAACAAACAGTATGACATGGTGAGTGAATTGGTTATTACAGTTTAAAACATGTTTTTGAAAAGAAGAGGCAGAAAAAGTGCTGTATGTCACAGTATTTAAACATCGATGCTGTAGTATTTTGTACTTTTATTGTTTGGTAGATCTGAGTATCTGGTATTTACAAGTATGATACGGGTGAATCTTGGAATAAGCAGAACGAGAAACCTTTCACCAACACCCAAGACCCGAGTACAAATATCTGTCTTTAAACAAATATCTGCCCCAGCCGGGAATCGAACCCGGGACCTTCGGCATAGCAGTCAGGGCAACTAACCACTACGCCATTCGACCGCCAAATTATTTCAAAATTGCTTCAGTGGATCCAGCTAGGTCTTTAAAACTTCATATAAAATCCACTTATATTCCCCAATATCCTCAAAAACAGGAACAAGAGAACCAATCTCTCCGGGAGAAGCTCGAGGAATACCAACGTAAAGAGAAAGAAGAAGCGGAACAACTGGCGGAGACCATCACCAGTAGTAGTGCGCCCGCGCAAAGTGATCTACAGCAGAGCGGTGAGTCAATATCATTATCATCAACCATAGCTTAAGGATGGATGGATGGCTGCTCAACAGATTAAGGAAGATCCAACATGATCATCGTCCCATTAGGCAGAGGAGTAGAAGCTAAAACTTCTTCCAAAAATGTTGCTTTGTAATGCGTATTATCAGCTGTCTGATACCCATAGATTAGGCCCATAGCAGGGTACCGACATCGGTTACGTAGTCAGCACATTTTTCGTCTGATTTCTATAGTGACCAGGGCTCTGCCTACTTTACGGTTATATGTTTTTACATTTTCAAATACCAACCCAAAACCTTTCCCCCTCCAGAAACGGCCCGCCTCCTCCAAGACCACCAGCTAGTCTCCGCCGACTTGGCGCTCAAGAGGCAACGCATCCAGCAAGTGGAGGCTCAGCGGGCGCGGCTGGACCGCACGCGGGAGCGGCTGGAGGCGCAGCGGAAGAGACGCCTGGCGCAGGCCAGGGCCAGCCGCAAGCCCGTCGAGAAGGTAAATAAGTATATTATCTTATACAGTCTACACATATACATATAAATACATATACAGTGTAAGGCAGAGAAATCTGACCCCTCTCAGAAGCATTGTTACTATGAGAGGGGCTCAGGTTTCTCTGCACATGACCGTACATACAGACAAGAGCCGAAAGCCAGTAGACAAGGTAATAGAATCAGGTAAATAGGAAGAGAATCTTTCCTTTCCAGAACGGTATAGTAAACGCAAATGATGTATCTTTACTGCGATCCAAAAAAAGCAGAGCCAATGTAGAAGCTAATCCAAGTTTCCTTTTTGCGGCTCAAACCAAACGTAGCAATACGTGGGCACTGTTTTACAAAACTCAGTGTATATTAAATTTCATTAAATAAAAAAACATGTAATCTTCTGCCCAATTTCACTGTCATCGGTGCCGAACTGCCGAAGAAATTCTAACGCTGATTACGAATTTAAACCTTTTTATGCCTTACCACAAAAACTTAGACAGTATTCAACAGATTTTTTGCGCTGTCAAACGCCTATAAAACCTATTAAATTTGGTTTTAAATACTAGTTAAACAGTTTTAAGTTTTTTGTGGTAGCACATAAAGGCTTTTGTTGAAACCCATGTGATATTTTTACCCGGTACATTATTCCTGATATTTCTAACAAGTGTATCATTCCGTCAGGATGAAGATGGCGACACATACATGGTGTCCCCGGGCGACAGTCCCCCGCCCGGCCTCAACCGCTCGCACTCCTCGCCCAACATCGCCAAGGTAAAAAACCATAAATAAAACTTACTAAAATTAGTTTATTGGAAAAACTGTTATCAGCTACAAAATGACAGGTTGACAGTTATTTAAAAAGAACCGCGCCATCAGTGGCAGCAATATAAACTGTTACGGGAAATCTATGAAGTCAATCATTTTGTAAAATACCGTGGAGATTTATACCATTTCCGATTATTATTGTATACTTTGTAAAATATACCTACCATGAGTCCTATAACGTTTCATTGAAAAATGCTTATGACTGGTAAATAAACTTTATTTACCAGTCATTTTCTCTTGAAAAAAAAAACTAAAATGTATGGATTTGACCACTGTCATAGAGCTCATGCTTTATTTTACAGACATAAATAAATCTATCAATTCAATAGTGTCTGAATTTTTGTACATTTTCAATACGTTAAATTGCCAATTTTTTGACTTATTGTTAAGATTATGAGTATTATTACCTACATTCGCAGTTTAACCCACTCTCTCCCACCAGATATCCTCTGACGAGGACGAACCAGCCGTCCCCACATTCGACCGCAGCACCAAGCCCGTGCCCAAGGTGGCGCCCTCTAGCGACCTCAAGCAGAGGGACTTCCAGCCGGTTTGGGGGGACGTGGTGAGTGTAGATGTAATGCTGCTATAACAATTGGCTATTCGTATTTGCGTATTTGCCAAATCTTCCACTGGCTATAGTTAATTTTCTCAAATAGACATTTTATAGGCAAATACGCTGAATATACTGATCACTTACTGAATAGTCAAGTGGGGTAGCAGCACAAGATAATGTTGAGGTTTTGTAGGTAGTGAGGAAAAACGACAAATATGAGATGATTGTGACGCTTACAGGTAAAGAAGGAATACCTATGTAAAATGGCGAGCTGACGCATGTGGCAGTCACTCTCACTTATGTGAAACGGCTGTTATTTTCGTTTTTTCCTTTACTCTAGTGTTTGTCACCGACACTAAAAGAAGCGGTAATCAAAGTGACATAGCTTGTATGAATTCGAAAGCATAACTATAATTTAGGGACACAAATGGTGATGGTTTTGTTCTCTAAAATACTACACTTCCATAGGTAATCTAAAAAAGATGAAGAAGCCAAAAAGCGAACCTGTAACTTAATCATAAAATATGCATTACACCTATAACAATTTTTAACTAGCCACACAGATGACCTATAACCCTTTGAGCAATCAATGCCGCCTGTACCCAGCCAAGGCCGGGAAGCCTAGGCAACGCACTAAGACCTACGTTACTAAACAATCAACGTGTACGTTACACGATTAGTCCATCATTATATGCGCGTATGTGTGTGTGCGCTTTGCGTCTTTGTGGTTAGTAGACTCACTTGTTGAACTAGAGGGGGTTATACGTTATGTGTCTGTAGCTTTGTAACGATACGTTAGGAAGTGACATATCTGTCACAAGTCATTGAAGTCCCAATTTTTTTAATTTCCTATTCATTTCTCAAAACACCCAGTTATCGGCAGCTGAATGTACAGTCAGCTGCATAAGTAGCTATACACTTTTTTACCTTTTTATCTGAAACCGCCTGTCAATTCATTGAAACATTGACGGTTCGTCAGTTTGACAAGGTACAGAAGTATAGCTAGTTATGCAGCTGACCGTACCTACACTGATTGATAGAGGAAGATAACGCTAACTTTGCTATGAGTAAAATATGGGATAGTATTTTCTTCTAGTAACCCTAAACGAATGAAGAAGAAATTAACAACGTCCTTCGAGAAAATAAGTACAAAGGATAAATCATTTGTTTGTTGCGCCAATTAACTTTATTTTTATTTTTACACTTTTGTTAATATTGCAAAGTTGCGTTGCCAACTTCAGACACGTGATAATGCGATAGCAACCCGACAATAAATGTCCGAACCGCCTAATCGGTCACCACACGTCCGCCACACGTGTGTGCGGGATTAGCGCCCAATTCTCACGAGGCAACATGGCCGCCAACGTGACGGCACCTCACATTGTGTAATTGATATGTCTGGGTGACCACTGTTGTCATCTACACATGTTAGGCGGAAATAGAGAAAGAAAATGCTGACTTGGCAGCGGGTAAATCTAGGGAGATTATATTTTCTTTAACTGGTATCCGTAAATTAATGAAGATGAGCAATTTGTACCATTTTTTGTCGTGTTGTCACAGGTTTCTGTTGCAAAGTTAGCGTAGTCGGACTCTAACCTTCGTTCATGATACGCCGTAGTCGGCGTCATAGATTAAACTAACTTATGAAGAGCCAAGATAGAAAGATGTGAATTAAATTACATAAAAACATCAATAAAGCACTGAAATACAGATCATTATTCTTATAAGACAAGCCCACAATGTTACAATGAAACATGTACGAACCCTAACAAGGATAAAATGAGCTTTTACAATTTCAAAAATTGTCCTGATTAGATAAAATTAATATACACCTACATCTATAAAATGTTCGATTATAACAGCTTACATATAAGGGTCAAAATCAGAGAGGTGAGCATTTTAGGTTTTCAAATATCTGAGAAATTAAGTTTTATTTTGAAGAAAACTAACAAGTGGAGTCTGTTGTGGCATTTGTCATGAACCTATCCTGTGATGAGGCACGCACAAAATTATATATTTTAGAAATTATACCTGTTAATAAGAATAATGACAGGGTCAAGAGTCATTTCGGGAACACTTTTAATTATTTTTTAAATAATATTATAACGAACACGTTTAAGAATCCCCTTCAACAAATTGTAATTAACCTTTTCCTAAATCAGAAAATATTATTATTTTGATTTTTTTCATAATGAAAACACTTATTTTTCAAATTACTCTCCATAAATTTCCAATTTGTGCAAATTTCGTTCCATAATTTCAATTTATTGTATACATTTTTGCACTACGTTATATATTATTATTATAAATACAAAGGTTTCAAGGTAATTTAATGCTGTATATGCAAGATTTAATAATAGCATTACATAATAGTGACTTATTTGCCGTTTTTGTGATGTTCCCGAAAATGATGGGAGTGTTCCCAAAATGACAACGAAGTTCCCTAAATGACGTTGACCTTCTCTAAATGAACGCAAAGCTAGGTTTTTGGTACATTTGGTGCATGAAAATAATATAATCATCATCATCATCATCTCAGCCATAGGACGTCCACTGCTGAACATAGGCCTCCCCCAATGATTTCCACCTTGTCCGATCGGAGGCGGCCCGCATCCAGTGCTTCCCCGCGGACTTGAGTATATCGTCCGTTCATATCGCGGGGGGCCGCCCAACAGTGCGCTTGCCGGTACGTGGTTTTCACTCGAGGACTCTTCTGCTCCACCGACCATCAGTCCTTCGAGCAATGTGTCCGGCCCACTTCCATTTCAGCTTACTGATTCGATAAGCTATGTCGGTTACTTTGGTTCTTCTACGGATCTCTTCATTTCTGATTCGATCACGTAGAAACACGCCGAGCATAGCCATTTCCATAGCTCGCTGGGTGACTCCAAGCCTATTCAAGAGGCCTAAAGTTAGAGACCACGTCTCGGCACCGTAGGTCATCACTGGCAACACGCACTGTTCGAAGACTTTCGTCTTGAGGCACTGGGGAAGTGAAGACGCTTCGTAATTTCCCAAAAGCTGCCCAGCCAAGTTGGATTCGCCGAGTGACCTCTATCTCGAAGTTGGATCTTCCTAGTTGGACTGTTTGTCCAAGGTAAACGTAATTTTCCACCACTTCAAGAATCGAGTTCCCTATAGATATTGAGGTGGGCGCTACCTGAGAATTGGCCATGACTCTCAACTTGTCCATATTCATTTTGCTGAGGTCTTCCAACGATTCTGCCATAACCACGATATCGTCGGCAAACCGAAGGTGAGAGATGTATTCGCCGTTGATTGCCGAGTTCTTCCCAGTCTAGGAGCTTGAAGACATCTTCCATCGCATTAGTGAAGAGCTTTGGAGATACTTATAACATCTCCTTGTCTCACACCTCTCTGCAATAGAATTGCTTCCGTAGTCTGGTCCTGTACTCAAACTGACATGGTGGCGTTTCAACACTTCGATATACCCGTAGTCAATGTGACACCGTTGTAAGGCGTTTAGCACCGCCCACGTCTCGATCGAATCAAAGGCCTTCTGATAGTCCACAAACGTTAAGGTTCTATTCTTTTCTCTGTGGCGGTGCAAGTACCTGCACCTGGCTCTCTCGAGTGGAACCTTTGCGCATATCCCCAAGGTCTAAACTGCCTTCCTAAGCTTGGACCATTTCCCACCACGCTGGTCCACTGCGGGTTGGTGGGTTCATATGCAGGTTTCCTCACGAGGTTTTCCTTCACCGGAGCGATGGTATACATGGTACTTCAGTTAAAATAACTCATTGGTACATGTTAGCTCCGAGATTTGAACCCGCATCTCTTGCGTGAGAAGCGGGCGCTTACCCGACTGAGCTACCAACGCTAAGGTTTTTTCTGACGCCTTTTTTGACTTCCCCTTCTCTTAATTTTTATCGTTCTCCATCTTACTCGTACTAAATGGATACCTAAAACCAAAATTTTGCAAGTTTATGGTTTTATAAGCATTAAAGCATCATTTTGCCCATAAAAATGGCATTTCAGGAACGTAGGCGTCATTTCGGGAACATCTGTCATATACCAGAACGTTCCCGAAATGACCGTTCCCGAAATGATTATTCGTTAAATATTTTCATGTCACGCTTGACGCCGCCATGTTAAATATTGGTTTTAGAGATTATGAACAAGTGAGCAACAATATTTATAAGAATTTTGCTATAAGTACGCAAATTTTCGAAAAACTAATTACTAAAGAGCGTTCCCGTAGTGACAGGGAATTAAAGTACGCTTCACACATATGAAATTAAAAGGCACTTACCAACAAAATCTAATATATATTTTTCGAAAACACAGCACACGCCTTTCGCTTTGAATTGTGAACTTTACACTGCTGCTCGCTAACGCCACCTGGCGTGTGTTGTTTTATTTACATCGACCGATATCCACCACGTTCACGGAATGATTTGATAAACGACGGACAGCATTTGAATAGCCAAAATATGGAGAAGTTTTACTTGTAATAATGTAATTTATACGTATATTCTTAATTTAATTATACTAAAAGCTAATATTAAAATATGACAGTATTAAGTGATAATTAAAAAAAAAATTGACTTGTCTGAACTATGAAACATGGAATAAGGACGCATTCCCGAAATGACGATTTAGACCTTTTTTGTTTAAAATCAAATAAAACTAACCATAGCGAAACAAATAGGCTGAGTGTACCGTAATTATATGCACAGAACCTTTATTTTGAAATAAGTATTTTAGTAATATCATGTAATAAAATGAGGAAAAACTTTGTCGGAAGCATAATGCTCACCTCTCTGATTTTGACCCATAATTACATACGCCATATTCGTAACAAATAAAAACTAACTTGTCTAGGTTAGTAAAACCACTATAGGTACATACCGCTACCCCATAAATCCGCTGTTCTATTTTTAACTACCGCATACTGAATAAAATTAATGCCTTTCAGACTTGATCCATAAAATTATTAATGGTTTAACCACTTCGGTTGGCGAAGCAATGTGGAATAGGCAAGGTCATATGCTTAGGTATACATAGAACTGTTTTACAAGTCATATTCGATCATATTTTGCACGAAGGAAACCGTTTTAGAGTGCCCATAATACATGAGAATTGAAAAAAAAAGTATGAAAAATATGTTGTCTGAACAAATAAGGAAATAATAACTATTTTCGTAAATTCTAAGGATACGATATACCTACCCACTGCAAAATCGATAATTGTGAAAATAGATTTAACTATTAATAAACCAGTGATGCGGATACCAAATACACCCACATGAGAAAATCTATAAAAACTATAAATAGATCTCAAAGTGAAGACCTTTCTCTTATGGTGTACTGAATTTATAACAGCGAAGCATACACCCACATAAGAAAATCTATCAAAACCAGAAATAGATATCAATTTTTCAGAGTTTTCTTTTTTTTTTTTTTTTGTAACTTACAAATAAATAAATAAATAAAGCTAAATGCGAAGATTTCTATCTTAAACAAGATATAAAGAAAGAAAGAGGGTGTGTGGGTAGTGTGGAGGTATTATTTAAAGAGTATCTCAAAATACATAAGTAGGTATTATTAGTCAAAAGTTATTTTGCAAACTTATTGTAAACAACTTCAGTCCTACGAGTTTTCGAAATTCACGAAAAATATAATGGCATCCGTTAAGCTTTTAGTCATAACAAATTCCTCGAAAACCTCCAAAAAAAAAATATGTAACGTAAGCTTCCAAATAATCATTCGAGCACGTAACAATCACACAACGTTTGAAGAGCACAAATCCATCAGAAATAAGATCTTCCCGACCTTTAACTGAGAGATCAAATAAGAAAAAAACCTGCAATTAAATTTCACCTCCGACGTTGACCTTGCCACCCCACGCCTCCCCAAGACTGGGGGGTGACTTACCCCCTACATGTGAACTTCAGTTTCCCCACAACTATGCTCGCTAACGCACGCAAACAAACCATAAACGAAAATAAACAAGAAGCGACCTCTTTTTACACGAAAAAATATTCAAATTAAGAAAAAAGTGTTCGTTGCTTTTGCAGCTCAATTTAAAAAGTTTACGTTCGGAAATCAAAACAAATGCTGCGTTCGGTTTTGTCGACGATTTTCATGCTGTATCTAATATTTCTTCTTGTGCTAGTGTTTCCATTATCAAAGTACACTAAAATACGTAGTTTTCTCTAAAAGACTGAAAGCTTTTTGGCTGTAAACTGTTGAACGTGAATAAGTTCGTCGCCCCCAATCTGTCTGGTGCGAGTGACACGACGGAGAGTAACCGGCGACAGTCACGAATGGAAAACTTCAACCCTCTGTTACTTACAAACTTAACTTAATCATTGATTAACTTAGAAACTATTACAGTATTAAAAACTAAGCTAAAAACATTGTGAAGAAAAATCAAAAGTCTTAATCATTCGGACATTACGAAAGCTCAGAACACGGACTTAAAGTGAGTGAAAACGAACTCAAGTGGGTAAAGTGAGCGAACGCGCTGGCGTGTAAAGTGAGCGTGCGATACGACCACAGATGCATCCCACTGGACACAGCTAACATGGTGCTCAAAGTCAAAGTGAGGCTAAAGTACTCCCAGAACCATATTGTGTGGCTGTTCAGAAGGGTAAGTATGTGTGCCGAGACGTTTGTAGAGTCAGGTAACGCTAACTTTGCAACAGAAACCAGTAGTGCCAGCGGCTGAAAAAGTTTTTTGGGGCCAAAAATATTCTTTGTAATGTCTGACACTGACACTGACAGTCATGGTGCGATTTATTTTTTTCATTAGGCCACCAACTTTCATCCGTTACAAAGTTAACGTTGTCCGACTCTATGCGAATATCGCCGCTATGGATTTGAATCCTTGTATGCTGGGTGTTTTTTTACCCGCAAGAAGCAAGAGGATCTTGGTTTTGTATAAAAAATGGCATAGTTTAAATATTATCTATTTCCCTTTTTAAACATAGTAACATTCAGACAGATTTTATCGTAGCACGATCCGTCGTAAAAAAACACCCTGCATAGCACAAATACTTACTTTTGTTGATTGGATTTATACCTATTCTAATAGTTTGTTATTAAACTTTTAGCACGTGTAAACGTTACAAGCACATAATATCTACAAAATTTAATTGAAAGAATCGTTATTCAGACCCGAAACGGAAATGAAAAACTTAAATCTTTTACGAAATTTAAAGTATTAATTGTGGTCATGAAATACTTTAGTCTTACAACTACCTAACTGTTTCATAATATAAAACATGCCAGACAGATTTTCCAGTTAAAACCCTCTATATTTCTTCGAAGAATTTTAAATGTATAGATAGAGGCTTTAAAGAATTCGTGAAAAGGTCGTCAAAATTCATTATTTACTACATCATCTACCTGAAAATTCAACTGGTCTAGCTAAGTCCTTTTCATATTTCTTTTTATGTTGATTCCACGAAATCTAGTTATGAATTTTATTGGCCGAAGTAACGTTGCATGCATAATGAGCTAAGTGCTTCAAACTGTAGCATTTTATTTTACTACCATCAAAATCACTGGCGATTACACTATTTATTCTATTACCTTAAGTTTCAATTCAGTCCATCATACATAATAATATGTAAGGAAAACTTATAAGAATAAGAATTATTACATTTTTCCACGTGTTTTCCCCTTGAACTTCACTTCAAATGTCAAGTCCCTAAAGACTATGATTCTGCTTTATGTTGTTGGGATATGATTAGGGTTAACGTTACTAAATCTTTGAAGTGGCATAATACATACCGCCTGTTGGTCGTAGCGAGGAAGTATAAACTGGAAGACTTATTCCCAAATAATTATTTATCATATTATTTTACAAATCACATGAAGCTGTAAATTTACTTAGGTTTGCGACTATAAGGTCCGATGTGTGAACCAAACCACCAAATTGTTTTACTCATTTTCGCTGATAAGTTTATACAAGCTATGTCACTTATAACTTAACTGTGCCGATTTATAACATGGTCACTTTGAGACAGTCTAACAATAAAACCTCAGTTATCGGTAAGGCAAAAGACACACAGAAAAGACTTAAGACGACGAAGGGTAGCAGACGGCGGGGCATTTATACATTATATATTTACACGTCGTATGTACCTACATGTATAAATATTATATTTACATGTGTCGAATCGCGACGCTTTTAAATATTTTGTATGAAAATGGATCGAAGAGGCGAGCCGTCTATGACGTTCATCTTATGTCTTTCCAGTGTATCCTAGGATACGTTGTTAAAATGTTTGCTTTGTATAATCCCAGCTAATTGCTAATACGCCTGAATTTTTGCCATCCAAACATCTCATCTCATAATCCATGTCAATAACACTTATTATTATTGGCAGCCAGATGTAACAGTAATATGCGGGGCTTAGGCTGCGTCTCCACCAGGCAAACTGTTTGCCGCAGTTTGATTTAGCTAATATAGTAAGCCAGCGAAGCAGTTACTTGATTAATTGAAAAAAGGAACTTTTAAACCTATGCCTGTCTCTTTCCGTTCGCATGTTTGCCAAGGCTGAAATATATTTCAGGCCGAAATTAGATAGTTCCTTTGTGCAACTCAGCGGCAGTGTGCAGCATCACTACGCCGCTAACTCAGTCTCTGCAAACTGTTTTCCAACTGGAGACGAGCCTTATACTTTTAAAAACCTTGACCAGTTAATCTGACCCCTCTCCCCCCACAGAGCCGCGGGCTCACGGGCCTCAAGAACCTGGGCAACACGTGCTACATGAACTCCATCATCCAGTGCCTCAACAACACCGCCATCTTGGTCAACTACTTCTGTAATGGACAGTACTTGCAGCATGTTAACAGGTCAGTGGGTAGAAGACAATAGATTTTAATATTAGTTTATTTAACACCACATACAGCAAACAATAGGTGGCCTTATCGCTAAAAGAAAAATCTTAAGATATGAGCTCCACAACACTCTATCGTCAATCGTCCTCAGCCTATCACTATCCTCTACCTAAAGGTGACAGTCAAACAGGCTGTAGAGCGTCCAACTAAGTATTCACCTCAAATTTAATAATCACCTCTTTCTTGCAACATCCTACATCATCTCGAATTTTCTCGCATCCCCCAGTACAGTCATGCAGGAAACTCACAGTATTGCGTCAGCGGTGACTCTTACTGCCGCGTCGTAGCTAATCCAGTTAACGCACGTTTGTGGCAACGCGGGTTGCGTGTTGGCTGGGACTTGACGGTGTATGAACTCTGGGTGACGGTGTAGGGAAAGACGGAGAAAAGTTGCTTTGTCATTACATGTGGGGAAGGATGAATGTTGTTTTGTCTCTAAATGTTTGCTATCTAAGTCAAATCGTTTCTTTCATTACACATTCTTTAATTTAAAAAATATTCTTTCATTCAATCACTACCGGCTTATCTTTTTTTGCTGGCAATTGTTCCACTGAGTTCCTTCTTTAAGACCCAAGAATGTGCCAGTGCTCAGCTGAAACCAGTGAATTTTACTAGATTTTCCAGACGTGTATTTTGCCATGAAACCTTTACTAACTGTAGTACAATTTCTCTGTAGATCTCACGGCACGCGCGGGCAGATCGCCGAGGAGCTGGCGGCGGTGGTGCGCGCGCTGTGGTCCGGACAGTACCGGTTCATCGCCACCAAAGACCTGCGGGTGAGTTGTAATGAGAGAGAAGGATAACACTTGGAATGGGGAAGACTTGGCACCGTATGTGACTGTTATCAATCAGTAATCCTTAAGAGTAACTGGATCTCCGGGTGACTCGCAATCATAAAGATAACACTTGGGATAGGGAAGGCGTGGGTGGTACCGTATGTTAACGTTATCAATCAATATTCTTTGACATTCAGGAACAGGGAAGAGTTGGTACCGTATGTAAACTTTATAAACATAAACATAAACATATCTTTATTGTAATAAGTAAAAACATACAAAGTGGGGTAGCCCTGGTTCCTAAACTAGGGTGACCTGTGTGTCAGGAACCAGTTCCTTCCAAACAGTGAACAATTCTAGTTAAGTATTACAATTATTGACATACAAAATTAATGTGTTTTGGCAGAGTTTAAGTGGGTTAGTAATTAATTATTATCAATCAGTAATCCAGTACTAAAGACAACCAGTAATTAAGATTCACTTCCAAATAGAGCTACTTCGTCGTCAATGACGCAGCGACTGGGGACCAATAGTGGTAGAATATGTTACAAATTATGATGACGAGAAGATAATAATTATGTCAAGGCCGACCTTCCGATATCGTAAGCGATTCCGCAATAATCTCATAAAAGCTCGATAAACGATATAAAACGTTTGAAAAGCCATCCAAAGCGCGCGATTATCGGCCGAGCAACACACGGCGAAGTTGAAGGTCGCAATTACTATAGAAAACACCCCTCCCCTTGTGATCAGGGACTGTCAAACTATTTGTGCAGGAAAGTTCCGCTCGCGTGGAGCTTGCCAAGTGATTGTATTCGATCAAATCAACCGTACGGTTTTTTAGCTCCAACGGTAATCGCTAAAGAAGTTTTTGTTTTGCAATGTTAGCCTTGTTGCTTTGGTCATAACTTGCGTTTATATCTTATTTAAATGTTTTAAATAATCTTCGATTTTTCAATAGTCAGATAATTAACATATTTTAATGATGTAATGTTAGGCTGTATTATAATAATAAATTTGGAGCAACCAACTATAATTCTGCCTATTCTTGCATTTTTCTTGCCAAGTATATTTTCATACCTTCGTATCGCTAATTTAAGACTAATAGGCCTAGAACATGCGATGAACTTTTCATTAGTAGTAAATAATCCCACATTTTTATACGCTGTAAGTGTTTGGTATTTATACATCCCGGAAACACTAGGTTTCGTGTTTTTTGGAGTGTTTCCAAATGTGAAAGCCTATTTGTGTACTTTTGGAACAAATGAAAGATCGTGGTTGCGATAAGCGTAGACATGTAAATTTGTGATGGCAACTGAATAAAACATACATAAGCTCACGACTATTTTCCGCGAATAACATGGTATTTATATTTCGCATTATATTGGTTGCGAATTTGATGGTTGAACCATAATAATACCATTATAAGTTCCAATTGAATTTCAAGGAAATAAAGAACAAAAATATTATACCAGTTATCAGAAAAAAACACTATATTTTTTTAAAACATACATTGATTGTTTTTCAAAAGTTGAGGCCTCTTTTTCAGCTTTTAGTGAGACGCTGCTCTTCCTATAAACATATAACGTTGCCACAATTTTTGAAAGTACATTCTCTATCTAATCCATCACTTTTCACACTCATCTGAACCCACATCTTCTACCCCCCAGAACGAGGTGGGCAAGCACCAGCGCGCGTTCCGCGGCTGCGAGCAGCAGGACTCGCACGAGTTCCTCACCATCCTCATGGACTGGCTGCACGACGACCTGCAGGTGCCCACCCACCAGCCCACCAAGGTAATAGACTTGCCCACCATGTCGACTGTACTGTAAGTGCAGACTATCCCACCAAGTCGACTGTACATTAGAACACCAAGTTATGGCGGACTAGCCCACCAAGTCGACTAGCCCACCAAGGTAATGACAGACTAGCCCACCAAGTCGACTAGCCCACCAAGGTAATGACAGACTAGCCCACCAAGCTGCAGCAGGACTCACCATCCTCATGGACTGGCTGCACGACGACCTGCAGGTGCCCACGCACCAGCCCACCAAGGTAATAGACTAGCCCACCACGTCGACTAGCCCACCAGGTCGACTAGCCCACCATCCTCATGGACTGGCTGCACGACGACCTGCAGGTGGCCACGCACCAGCCCACCAAGGTAATAGACATGCCCACCAGGTCGACTGTGGAATAGCCCCCCAAGGAAGTGAAGTGGCACACCAGCCCACCAAGCAAATTGCAGACTAGCCCATAATAACTGTACATCAGCCCACCAAGTACATTCACCAGCTTACCAAATCAACTGTGTGTAATATATTAATTAATCTACATTTCCTTTTAACATGTACACTACATCCAATCTTAATCTCTGTTTCCCTCCATCCAAAGGTTGTCTGGCAGAGATCGCTTTTAGTGATAAGACCGCCTTTTGTACCCTAATTGAGTTGAAATTTGTTAATATTATTATTCTTTGTTGGTGTACAAATAAAGTGTATCTATCTATCTATCTGTGCACCAGCCTACCTACTAGGTCAACTACAGACAAGCTTACCAAGTAATTGTGTGTGTGTGTGTGACTCCACTAAGTAAACTATACAGGAGCCCACCAAGCCAACTATGCATCAGCCTTTTATGGAGGACTCTCCCAAGGAACGACACACAACACAATAAATTATTCTCAGCCTTTCTTATCCAGTCATGGAGTAGCATCGGCCTTGAACCTTCTTAACTAAGTTAAACACTATAAATTAGAAGTAACAATTTACCTACCCTACAATTATATTTCAGGAAACCCTCCCGCCAGCCGAGAAGGCGTGGCAAGAATACACCAAGTGCAAGGAGAGCCTCGTCCTCCGCTTGTTCTACGGGCAGATGAAGTCGTCCGTCCACTGCAAGACTTGCTCCGCTAGTTCACTGACCTACGAGTCGTTTAGTAACCTGTCCTTGGAGCTGCCGTCGAAGCATAATCGGTGTACGTTGCAGGTGAGTTGGAGATTTTGAGTGTTTTTAAAGGAGGGTTATCAAAAGATGGACACAGTATATTATAACACTTTTGCTATCGCTTTTGCTGTCCATTATATTATTGGTTTTTTGACGTTCCAATTCCCATACATATTTGATGACTGCAAAGGAAAACCAACTTTACTTAGCAGACATAAGGAAACGTCAAAAATACAATAATTTAGTGGAAGCTCTATAGTAAACGTGAGTAAGTGGCTCACTGTTAACGACATTGCAAGAAACAGGAAGATAATTTTTGGCTACACACTGTAGAATAATCACAGTCAATAGAACATTTTTGATTAGACGCCCTGATCACCTGTGTACGTAGTCAATACATGCATTTCAATTACCAAACAACGAATCTTCTTTGAATCAATTATAATTTTATTTTATTTTACGTGGTGACCCTGACGTGATTAGCTTATAACATCTTATTTATTGCGCATACATTTCGTTGTTTAATATTTGTGCAAGACCGACTATTATATTAAAAAATATTATTTTACAAACACTAAACCGTATTTTTCTCCACAGGACTGCCTCAACCTATACCTGCACGGCGAAACAATCCCGGGCTGGAATTGCCCGAACTGCAAAGAAAAGCGAGACGCCGTAAAGAAACTAGACATTTCCCGTCTACCCCCAATCTTAGTCATCCACTTCAAGCGATTCTACGTCGACCCCAAAGAATACATGTGCAATGCGTATAGAAAGAAACAGACGTATATAGACTTTCCGTTGGAGGATCTAGATATGAGGCCGTTTTCCCTGCATGGGTCTTCGAATCAACTGTATAATTTGTACGCGGTGTCCAATCATTATGGGTCGATGGAAGGAGGGCATTATACGGCATATTGCAAGAGTAGTGTTTATGGAAAGTGAGTATTTTTTAGGTTTTTACTATGTAGGTTGATCATGCGTCATATGTCTACAATATAACGCATGATTTACACATAGATAAATCTTCCGGAGTCCTAATTAGGAAGAAAACTAGACTTTGTATTCACGACTTAACTTTATAATATGGATATCGATCCACATGAATTCACTATAACATTGTATAAGCGGAGGTGCCCTGCATACGATATGTATGACTTCTGTTGCCTTGAATAGGGTCCGTGTTTACTGGCCATTGTACGAGCCTATCCGAAATGTAAAATAAATTGGCACGGATCTCCCTACCAATGAAGGAAGGGTTTTAGGTCTAGTCCACCATGCTGGCCTAGTGCGGGTTAGTGGACATCTATTTGCAGCAAACTAATACTAATACTATAATCCGTCCGTTCGCAGATGGTACAAATACGACGACCACGTGGTGACCGAGATCCCGGCGAGCGAGGTGAAGTCCTCGGCCGCCTACATCCTGTTCTACACGTCGCGCAGCGTCACGTGATGCTAGAGCGAGACGGCAGTAGCGGCGCTCTCGCTCGCACCACGCGTCTGATTGGCCAGCCTTTGTGGCGGGGAGTAGCGAAAAATTGTGGTAAAATTCCGTGTGAATATGGTTGCTGTTTGTGCTGGAAATTTCGGTGTAGCATATTTTGGTGGTCAAAAATTTTGAGTGTCACTTGTCACGTATGTAAAAATTGTAATCTTAAAAACGGAAATTACGATATATTTCTTGGACGCAATTATGTAATGCAGTCTCATTTATAAAAGATATCTTGGAAGTTCTGGTGCCTGTTGCAATGATTGGCCGATCAGACTATAGTGCTCGAGTAACTTAATGAGTGCGCTGTTTGTAGTATTGAATTTGTGAGCGAGTGCGGTTGGTGCATAAATTGACGTGTCTTGGATGGTTCTACAAGTGTAAACGTGTATTGTTATCGCGATCATTTCGTTCCCTACCCTAGTCGTCCCAATGTACTCGCTACCGTTTCACTCTTTGGCAAGATAAAATTTTGGATTTGTGAAAAATATGATGTGTAAAATCTGATACATTGGATTCCACACTTGTTGAGCATTATGTAAAAGACGTCAAATGAAATAAGGGTATACGCGTCTGTGATCACAGCTAGAAAGAGAACATAAGGTTTGTAGCGACATGTATTTGTATAAAAAAACTACTTGTAAAAATATTATTAGAGTATTCAATGTCTTAGAGTTTTCCCTTGTATCAAGAATAACCAATGTTTTATCAGGATTTATTGATGGCTATAATTATATACTTTTGCATGGATAAAGTTTACATAGGGTTAGAAATTTTATAGTATGTACTACATTTGTACACCAAATTCTACAGTAATAGCCCTATGATAAGTGGCATATTTTATCATCATCCAGTACTTTAGTATGAGGTAATAAAATCTTAGTTTTTAAAGCATTTTATTTAAATTTGGCGATCCATAATATAATTACTTATTTGGATATCTTGTTACAAGGGAATGTCACCACAGAATGTAAGAGATTTTGTATGTTGTGATTATTATAATTATTTAAAAAACATTATTTTTATGTAGCCGTAGTTAATTTCCTAAATGTATAAAGTAGCACCCAGTAATTTTATTTTGTATGTTATAGTGTAGAATTGTTTTTGTTAATACAAGTAATAGATTTGATTTACCTAATAAGTTGTATAAATACCTACTTACCTTGGGTCCCAATGGTTTAATTGAACATTACGCGCACAGGTATAAACTATTTGAAAATGGACAAGCTGAATTCTTAGTTTCTTAATATTCCCTCTTTCGCCATTATCCTATTGTATGTTTATCTGTGCGCGTTATGCTTACCACTTTAAAATTTTGTTGTCTAAAAGTTTAGTATTTTTCTTTCTGTATTATGTGTTAATAATGTTATTATATTTGACCTACCATCCATTTGGAGAAATGTAAATAATTGCTTCTGCTAGATACTTAAAGATAAACAGAAAATACTGTATTTTGTATTATGGTAGCGCTGAACTTAGGAATAACACACATAATGCAGGCAACGGCATATCAAGTGACAAAGGAAATTAAAAAGAAACCGTATGATGATTATTTATAAAATTTAGAATAAAAGCAACGCCGTGTCAACATTATCGCATTACGACTCGACGTGATAATAAGTACTCTGAAAATACGTTTTTGAGTGACACAGTTATCATTTAAATGTAATTAAATGGCCTATAAAACTTTTATCTTAATTTTATGCTTTACAGCTCCATCATATTCTTAGAGCGTTCAGTGTAAAACACAGCCGGTCTGTGCCAACATTCGCATACTAAAACACATACGGTCAGCTGCATAAGTCGTTATACACTTTTGTAACTTGTAAAACTGACGAACCGTCAATATTTCAATGGATGGATAGGCGGTTTCAGATTGACAAGGTACAAAAGTGTATAGCTACTTATGCAGCTGACTGTACATACGAACAGAGAACCACCTTTTTTGCGAAGTCGGTTTAAAAAGCACTTGATATGCGGATATCTGCACCTACGTATGTGTATAAATTAATGTTTCTCACTGTATGTCTTCGAAGGCTGATGCAGCCATAGTATAGAGAATTTAAATTTACACATTTCACATCGGTCCAATCAGAACCTCGTGAGTGATACATTCATCACAATGTTTAAATTAAATGTAGGTACATTATGTAAACAGATGACGAATGTTAGTGCCTAAAACTACGGAGTTTCCATAATTCTGTGCCATTTCATTGATTGAAACCAAGTCTAAAAATATGACCTTTGACCCTATAACTACTCATTTTAACTTTCTGTTCAGAGTGTCAATAAATAAAAATTTAATGTCCAAGATATTCTTCTCTGACCACCATTGGTTGGACGTTTTGCTAATTAGTCATAGTACATGAAGCAAAATTGGTTGTTTTGCTATATTTGTAATTGTAAGTAAAGACATATTTCTACAGTTGTATTGGCAAAGCTAAGTTCTTGTGCATCAGAAACATAAATCTGTTTTAACTATTGACAGAAATTGTACATATTGCTACCTTAACTATATAAAAAACAAAAATAAATTATAAATGTAAGGCAAATTTATTAAAATTCTTTGTTTATTATTTGACTTTTTTATTAGTATCAGTCTAGCAGAGTGTCATTAAAAAAAACTACACTTGATACAAAAGGTATGTAATCTTGATGTGTCTTTTTATTCAAACTATATTTTTATCAAGATCGTGTACCTTTTATACAGTCTCCAAAACACCCTTTACAGTTCAAACTTTGAAATGAAATCTAAACATGAACACCAGTGAGATATTGAACTTTTAAATAGTTTTAAAATAATCTCATCATCATCATTGTCAAGCTGAACTACACTTCTTCCAAAGGCGCCACAACACTATCCTCGGTCTTCCTCCCCTGGCCAGTATTAGCTTCAGCTCTGCTCCGCTGCCCTTCAGTCCTGATCTTGTGCCGAGTTCATGAACATGTTCATGTCAATGAGAACATTATCAGTCTCATTCTCGTCATCTTCCTCCTCTTCATCAAAGTCCATGTTGTACGAGTCGAGGGCACCCTTGCGATCTGGAGTAGAATGGGGGAATTTAAACACATCATTTGTTATAGAGACTTCTAGTATTGGTATGATCTCATTTATTTCTAATTTTACAAAAGATTGTTGAGAACAGTGCAAAAGGTAGGTATTTAAGTTATTTGATTGATATTAACAAATCTTAACCACTGCTTAACTTGAACAGATGGTTTAAGAAGAGATGCTAAGAGGTAGTTAATTTTGAAGATATAAAACTTACTCAGCACAGGATTAGTCACACAGAGGTTCAGTTCTTCAAAGTTACAGACTCCTTCATCCAATATCTGCACCTCAGAGGACTTCTCAACCATAGGCTGAGACACACTAAACATAGCCATAGTATCACTTCTGCTTTGTAACAGTTTTTCATCCAAAGTAGCAGTGGACTGTGGACCGATTGGCTGAGGAACGGCGTCATTGGTAGCTGTCTCACTTACTTTTCCATATTTCAGTTGTGTCAACATGCTTTCCAGTTGCAGTCTTTCTATCTGCAATAAAAAGGTTAAGTATAATGTTTTGAGGATAAATAAAGTTTAAAGGTTTTTTTTTGGTATTTATTCTTTTAATGTGCTATTAATATTAAGACAAACAGGTGATTTTCAGTTACCTGTAGCCCATTTCGCTCGGACCTAATTTTTCTAAGTGCATCTACTATCCATTTTTCTTCTGCTAGTAACTGAGCTTCTTGAGCGATTCTCTTGCCAGAACTGTCTTGCATCTTTAGAGGCTTTAAAACACAATTTGATATTCAATTCACGTATTTATTACTTCTCGGCTTTTCTAGACCCGAAAAATGTCGATGAATGGTTAAGAAAATGAACCACTGCCTAACCGATACAAGAGTAATTTTCCGACATGTACACTGTTTTAGGCGTTTATACTATAATATATAAAATTACATTATCAACAAATTTATTTTGCCTCTGAGGCATAAATTCATGAATTATAAATTCTATCAAGTTTCAACTAGAGATAAGTCGTTCCGGACCGTAATAGTTCAAGGAGACATGTCCGATCCCGGACCGATATCGTTCCTGTCCGACCTGCCTAAATTAGTATACTCCACATGTCCGGCAGGCAATACGTACTGTCGCAATGATCGTGAATGAACAACTTGTGACGTTGCCGCTCCGCTCCAACCTGAACTCCGAACGCGAGATAGCGCGACGTTGCCAATTCTCCGCTGGAGATTGTGAACTTGTGAACCGACATCCGACCGAGTGCAGCGAACACAGATGCTCTCCGTTATTGAATTTTCGACCTAAACAACTTATAAATAAGTCACAATTGATGCACTCGAGTCTCTTGAGTTATTGCTTTTTCGGTTTGGATAGACACCTGCATTGCATACTTCCGTTTTCCGTATTTCCGCTTTTGTTTCCGTAAGTTTTTTAGTTTTGTTTTGACAATTTGAATAAATTACGCGTGCCGTAAATGCTGAAATATAGTATTTCGTGTTGCTCTGCAATTGCAAATATTATTGTGTATCAAGTAGGTATTAAGTGGGTCAAGTGCGTAGCTATTTTAAAAATAAAGGACTATATTGGATTGTTTTGACGATTGAATAATGTTGAAATATAATATTTCGTGTTGCTCTGCAATTGTAAATATTTAGTGTGTTGTCAAGTATTTAGTGTGTCAAGTGCGTAGCTATTTTTAAAATAAAGGACTATTGGACTGTTTAAAGTGAAACAAAAAGTTAAATTGATTTCAATAAGTACATTGGTGATTCTACTTGCATACTTTTTAAAATGGCATCACGGAAAAAAACTAGCATACTATGGGATCATTTTACTGAAGAAAACGGTAAAAAAGGAAAGTGCAATTATTGCTCCGATTTTATCTCATTCACTTCAGGGACATTGGGCAATTTAAGTCGACATTTGAAAAGGAAACACCCGACGATTTCATTAGCGCCAGAAGAACGTTTACCAATGCCTGTAACAGACGTACCCCAAGTGCAATTTGAACAACCAGACCTGCTGTCAGCCAACACAAATTTCCGCCCCGCAAACAACCCAAAACCGAAATCTTCTGAACAATTGAAAATGGACGGATTTACGAAAAGGCCCATTACACTGAGCAAAAAAGCCCAATTAGACATGCAATTGCTGCTCATGATAGCAAAAGAATACCAGCCCTTTAATTTAGTAAACGACATAGAGTTCAGAAAATTCGTGACCCTATTGAATCCATCCTACACTTTACCGACCCCGAAAACCCTGTCAGAAAACCTCCTGCCCCAACAATATCTAAAGCTCAAACAAAAAGTTAAGGATCAGTTATCAAAGGCTCTTGCAGTATGCGTCACAACCGATGGCTGGACTTCAGACAACAATGAGAGTTTTATCGGTGTCACTGCACATTATATTGACCCGGAGACCAGTGAACTTTGTTCATATTTACTCGGCTGCATCGAATATGAAGAAAGTCATACGGCAGAAAATCTTCATCAGTTTTTGAGAGAGCAGTTCAAGGAGTGGGATATTGGACATAAAGTGGGGGCGATCGTAAGTGATAATGCAGCTAACATTTTGGCTGCAATCCACTTAAGTGATTGGCGGTCAGTCAGCTGTTTTGCTCACACGCTTAACCTAATTGTACAAACTGCCCTCGGATGTATATCGGAAATTACAGGCAAAGTAAAAAAAATTGTAGAATTTTTCCATAGATCGACAACAGGATTAAATAAACTAAAAAGTATACAACTACAAATGAATGCACCCCAATTGAAATTGAAGCAGGACGTTATTACACGCTGGAACTCAACGTATGACATGCTGGATAGGGCCACAAAGATAAAAGAAGCCTTGATTGCTACATTGGCGCTTATCAGACAAGATTTAGTACTATCCGCTGAAGACTGGAGGGTAATCGAAAGTGCTGTCCCGATTTTAAAAATTTTCTACGAAGTCACTACTGAAATTTCAAGCGAGAAAACAGTAAGTCTCTCCAAAGTGATCGTCTATTGTAGACTACTTTCGCGACACATAGATCAGCGCGTGTCGCGAACAGAATTAGAAGATCCAACCCAGATCAAGAATCTGCTGCAAACATTGCAAGATCAATTGAAAAAGCGTTTCAAAAATATAGAAACGAGCGTGTTGCATGCGGAGAGTACGATACTGGACCCCAGATTCAAGCACCGAGGTTTCCGACTTGAACAGAACTACGAAAAAGCTTTAGCAGACCTGAAAACAAAAGTAGGAGCAATGCGACCAGCAAATACGCCGCACCTGGCTGAACCTGCGCCTCCTTCTGCTATCGCATCGAACACACCATCTGCAACTGCAACCTCGGGAAACTCAATCTGGAACGAATTTGATACGGAAATAGCAAACCTAGTTCCAGCAAACAATACAGCGGCGGGAATAGTCGAAATTAATAAATATCTGCAGGAACCTATTATTAATAGGTCAGAAGATCCACTGCTTTGGTGGCAAGCGAGAAAAATGGTGTATCCCCTATTATACAGATATGTATTAAAAAGATTGAACATCGTAGCCACGTCAGTGCCCTGTGAAAGGTTGTTTTCCAAAGCGGGGTTGACTTTGACTAACCGAAGGAGAAGATTAAAGGCGAAGAAAGTATCACAATTACTGTTTATAGGACATAACTATAAGTAAAGAAATATTTGTAAATATGTACATAATACGTATGCCACTAAAAATAACACATAAAATTATATATAAAAAAAAAAAAAACAAAAAAAACAAAAAAAAAAAAAAAACAACAAAAAAACAAAAAAAACAACGTATATACGTAATAAATAAAAAAATAAAGATCATGTATATACAATCAGTTGATTTATAAATACGCCAACCAAAATGTACTTACTAATTAAATAAATAAATAATCAAAATAGCAATGTTAGTCACAAAATCATTACATTTGTTTGTACATACATGTAAAAGTTCAATTCAATTCAATTTTGAATTGAATTGAACTTTTACATGTATGTACAAACAAATGTAAAAGTTGAAATTATGTAGTTTTGGTTGACAGTCCTAAGCCTGTTAAGTATGAAGGTAAATCAATTGATTATCATAACCATAGACAAGATCACATGAACTAAACTGGCCAAATAGCTATACTCCAAGGACTGAGATCATTAGTTTCCACCTCCGCGGACCGAGAACGAGATCGTGTACTCCGGGAACGCGTCTCCCTGTGCCGGACTATAGTATACTCCGCGGACTATACTAACGGAACCCTGTCCGCACCGAAGAAGACACGGTGCATGTCCGGTCACTTCAAGGACAGGATTGACTGATCTCTAGTTTCAACCAAAAAATAAAAGTTAAAATTACAAACGAAACAAACTTGGTGACATTGACATTTTGTACACAGAGTATTCTACTATAATTTTATCTGTGCTCAGTGGTGCTCAACCTTTGTTCTTTCGTCATTGTGCTCAACCCAAGGACTTTACAAAGTCCTTGGCTCAACCACAACCATGCTCAACTGCTCAGTGATTAATCAGTGTCTTTTTCTGAGAGAGAGAGAGAGATGCGATAACTTAAATGTGTAGTTGACAAAAAAATATTATTATTTATAGGAAAGTCGTTCCACGGGGCTTGCTATACAGATATTGATAATTATAAGTATTTTATAAACATTGTAAGTACCTACATTATACTCGATATACGTACGTGGCACACCCGCGGTCGATTGGGTAGTTAATAAGCTGTCAGTAAACTGCCAGGATCCCTACACAGTACTCAGGTACACAGGCTATAAAATTCTTGTGAAAGTTGTTCAGTTTTACCAGTAGGTATATCGGGGAGCTAGTCATAGTCTGCTGGTCTAAGGTCTAGGAAGGCTGTACACTGTAAGTAGGTACTTGTACTGAGTATATGAGCAGTTATCTAGTTTGTAAGTCATTACGCGATATTTAACTAACTGAGCAACTTCAGAAATATAAAATTAACCGCCTATATACCACTTTATTCACAGCTGGATAAATTTTCACCCTTTTTATTTTATTAGCTTCCTCGGAATAATAATATGTTTTCTGCCTGCGTTATCATATTTAAACGATATATTTTTACGTTATATTATATAATCGATCGATTCTGAAGCAAACAATATATGGCAACACCGTTTACGAAATTTGAATTTTGTTTGATTTGAAGGTGATTTGAAGTTTTGAACTAGTTCAACGACTTCAATCAACGGACTTTTGCTGATGCGCTTATTGGAGAAATATTTGAGAATTATTTTGTGGTTTAGTTTAGTGCTGTGTTTTTGATTGAGTGATAATATTGTGACACATTTTATGTTCGTTAATTCAAAATGATGTCTGAAAAGGCAAGAAGAACGGATAAAAACCAAAATATCCAGGTTTTTGTAAGACTCAGGTAAACCACCGTTAAAACTTGATAGAATTCTTATTTTAATGAAACAATTTATGCATTTAACAACGTAATCAAGCACGATACTAGACTATACCAAGCATGTGACCATACACGGTCAAAGATGCAAAGTCTAATAATATTTTGCTAGGATGTTCACATTACAGGAATCTGGTATGTCGCTATGATGCTGTATAAGCTGGATTCTATCCAGGAAACCGTGCTGAAACACTTTGTAAATAACTAACAAAGTGTTTCTCTTTATTTTCTTGTGATATACCATGAAATTTAGTGGGTCAACTTGTGAGTCATAATTTCTCATAAACATACCTCAGTATTGTTATTAAGCTCTCACTTAGATGATTTGATGAAAGCATGATTTTTATAGTATGTATATGCTTAATTTTTAAGTTATAAGCTAACTTATTTGTAAATAAAGTACCTACCACCTCCTATTATAGACTGCATGTAAATCTGTAATCTTTATAAATAATAATATGGAAGTACTTATACTTATAATAGTTAAGAACCAGGAGGAGGACATAGGCTAGACTTTTTAGTGTTGAATTTTCAATGGGAACTTTTTATCTTGAAGCAGGGCTCGCGGGAAACAGTTATATTTATGTACATACATACATCACTCTGGAAGGCTCCTTTTATACACCCTACATTAGTTGGAAATATTGGCAATGTGTTCTTAATGCCAAACATCACTTTTTAAAATATTAGTTTTGCAATGAATCCTCTTACTGCATATTAATCTTTCTATTAAAAGATTTGCTTAAATGCCATGTTTCCCAAAACACCCCTTTCTTATTAAGTGCTCATCAGTTTGGTCAAGTATGCATAAACACCATGCCTGCCTGGTGTTCATGGATTATTACTGGAAATAGATTAGGAAATTTTAAAAGGGATTAGTGTTTGTTTGTTTGGAGATCAGCAAATGTAAATAGTTATCTACACTTCTAGACATGTTCCCTATCAGAGAAGTTACCACCACTGAACATTAGCAATAAGAAATCCTTAACAACCCTCACTTGGAGCGGTGGTAGCTCAGTTGGGGGAGTGGTTGTAGCTCAGCGGTAAGCGCCCGCTTGGTAGCTCAATCGGGTAAGGCCTGCTTTTCACGCAAGAGATTCAGGTTTGAATCCTGGTGCTGACATGTACCAATGAGTTCTTTTAACATAAATACAATGTATACCATCGCTCTTATGGTGAAGGAAAAACATAGTGAGGAAACCTGCATGTCTAGATTTAGCACATCTAGATATATGTTTAGACCTTGGGGATATGCACAAAGGTTCCATTCAAGAGAGCCAGGTGCAGGTACTTATACCTGATAATAGAATAGAATTTAAGATAGTCATCTACACTTCCAGACCTGTTTATCAGCAGCTTGTGAAATCTAACATGTATGGATCGGACAGATTTTTGACAGGGGTGCAACACTGCTTCTTTCTAATATGTCAGCACGGTAGCAATCAGGATCACAGAACCTCACGCACCACATCTCATTCCAGGCCGTTGAACCAGCGCGAGAGGGACATCAAGTCGCTGGGATGCGTGGAGGTGGTGAACAACCGCGAGGTGGTGGTGCGCCAGTCGCAGCAGACCTCGCTCACCAAGAAGTTCACCTTCGACCGCGCCTTCGGACCGCATGCCAAGCAGGTAAGGAGGAAGATAGTGTTGTAATCCAATACAATTTTTATATGAACAATCTTATCTGTGCTGGCCGCATTTTGATTTATAAAAAAAACTTTGACCCATAATGAATTTGAGCAATCCTTCAATATGATCACAGGGGATACTGTTTGCAAGAAATCATTCATTTTTAATCTGGTACATTTCTCATGACGCCTGGTAGTCATGCCACTGGAAGTTAAGTTTTTGGTTTTGAAGCTACTAACAACTCTTCTTATTTCTTTCAATTCCACACTGTAGCCAACAATTGTCTTTCAAGGATCACCACAGCATACTTATCCCTCTTACATCTGTAACCCCCCCCTCTCCCCCCTACAGGTGGAAGTGTACCAGGACGTGGTGAGCCCGCTGATCGAGGAGGTGCTGGCCGGGTACAACTGCACCGTGTTCGCGTACGGACAGACCGGCACCGGCAAGACCCACACCATGGTGGGCGAGCAGCCCGGCGACGCGGACGGGACCACGTGGCAGAATGTGAGTATACAGACCCTGGGTCCGACCCGAGCGTTGGCCATAGCTCAGTCAACTATTGTGGCATAAATTTTATAAGAACCCACTCAAGGTATACTGATCAGCAACAAGTTATCGCTAAGCTTCGCTTGGACATGACACGGTGTAATGTGAAAAGTGCTTATAGCATTATCATGATTTATCAGTCAAATACTACCTAGTAAAAATTTAAAAATGAAAACACAACAAAAGTTGTAAAAAGGCTACAACTGCACCGTGTTTGGGTATGGGCAGACCGGGACCGGCAAGACCCACACCATGGTGGGCGAGCAGACCGGCGACGAACGCTATTTTGCGAAATCAAAAGGCAATGTAAGGCCTTTTGATTTCGCAAAATAGCGTTCGATTCGAATTAGTATAATACTAATAATCCTCCATTTCCCAGGACCCGCTAGCCGGCATCATCCCGCGCGCGCTCTCCGAGCTGTTCGACGAGCTGCGCCTGTCCAACACGGAGTACACGGTGCGCGTGTCGTACCTCGAGCTGTACAACGAGGAGCTGTTCGACTTGCTGTCCCCGTCCGAGGACAACAGCAAGCTGAGGATCTACGAGGATGTCACGAGGAAAGGCAGCAATATTGTCAACGGGCTGGAAGAAATTACTGTGAGTCTTACGTTTTCATCCTAACATTGCTTCTCCATAGTCAAAGTCATGTGACCATCAAAGTTACTATGGAGAAGCAAATATACTTACCAAAAGATGTAGTATAAAAGTGGTTCACATTGACCCCAAGAGTCACCTCTTTCGGCTTAATACACCCTGTATAAGGAACTGGCTTGCGGGTCCTGTACCTCGAGCTGTATAATTAGGTGTGGTTAGCTAAAGGCTAAATAAGGTGCCAATGGGTGCCATGCTAAGATTCTAAACTTTATCCACACCTACCTGTATAAAATGCCGGCAAAAAAACTTTGATTTGTACACTGTGCTGCAAAACAAAGAGAGCAAAAGCAAGGGGAGATTGACTGGCCAAGTCGTTTTAGAAAATTACCGTGCCGTTCGCACACCCATCTTCAATAGAGCAAAACCATCCGCTATCGTGTATAAATGTTGAGTATACATAATTAACGACTATATTTACTGACACGATGTCTGTCCCCAGGTGTACAACAAGAACGAAGTGTACAAGATAATGTCTCAGGGACAGGAGAGGAAGCGAGTGGCTTCCACTCTCATGAACTCGCAGTCCAGGTACGAAGATATACTATTTTAACTACCCTTAAAACATAACCAACCATGAACAAAATAATACATTAATTTACGCGGTATAAATGATTCTGTTTTGCCCCGATGTATTTTTATGAGCGTCTAGTCAGTTCCCTCTCAAATCACTAGCCTGATACGAGTATAATACTATTTTTAATAAACATTCGCAAGTTTCAATTACAACCTAAAGAAGTTATTATTCATTTGCAGTAACCAATCTCGAAGCATATCGTCGTAAGTCGTAATAAAAATCAGATTGAAGTATTATTTTAATTTTGTTTATGTTTCCTCTGTTCAAAAAAAATAGCTTTTCTTTACAATGTCAGGTTTTTGATTGGTTGCTGCAAAGAAAACGAGGAAGCATATTCAAACATTTATATGTATCTTATTCCTATTGCTCATATCGCTAGACGAAGATGTAATTATAATCCTCATTATTATTTGTATTCACGAACCCACACTACATGATATTAGTTTCTGGTATCTTGTTGTAGTTATGTTTCACTCAATTTTGATAATTTCACCCCACCTCAATTCATAACCATACAACAGGTAGAATATGCTGGACAAATTTTTTTGTATCACCTTATACAGTATACCCATATTCTAGCAAATAAATAATCATTCAACCCTTTTTCCCCCCACAGCCGCTCCCACACCGTCTTCACAATAGTAGTCCACATGAAAGAGAACAGTCCAGAAGGCGAAGAACTAGTGAAAATCGGTAAACTCAACCTGGTGGACCTGGCAGGGTCAGAGAACATCAGTAAGGCCGGGTCTGATAACCCCGCTAAGAAGGAAAGGGCGAGGGAATGTGTGAATATAAACCAGAGTCTGTTGACCCTGGGCAGGGTGATCACTGCGCTGGTTGAGCGACATCCGCATATACCTTACAGGTTAGTGTTACGCTGGTTTTATAATGGTGCTGGATACTATACGGGGTAGGTAGGTTTACCATTATACCAACTCACCTTACACCAGTTTTATTTTAATGCAATTATGAGAAGTAACTCTAGGTAGTAGATAATCTACCACTTATTTAGCGACTAAGTATAGTCACTGTCATAAACCAGGGTGTCCACTATCTGGAAAGTCAGGGAAAGTCAGGGAAGCTCAAGGTGGTCAGGGAAAGTCAGTGAAATTGATGGGCCACCTGGAAAGTCAGGGAAAAATGACTATTCCAGCATATTTTTGAAAAAATATTAGTACGTAACGTTATAATTTTATACGTGAAAGTTTTATTTATTTAAAATTACGACTATGTAAAATGTAACAGATGCTAGAAAAACGTGAAATACATAAATAATAAAATAAAATCTCGTTTAGTTTTCAAACATTTTTAACTGATCCATAGTCACTATTACATAAAGTATGGTGATTTAATAAAATATGACTAAGATGGAAAAAAAAGTGCTAGGAATTTAAAAGATTAGCTAGGAGTAGATCTCAGTCTCAGTTCAGAGGTTTTGGGTGGTATACCTAATGATGTCCAATATACTATGTGTTGTTTTTCGAACCCGACAAACTTTAAGGGTGTATTCTACGAGTGATTTCACCGAGAAAACACCCCATATGTGGGGTCAAATCTCAATATTCTAGAAATGGCGGCCATTTTAAAGTTTTAGATACTTAGTTTTCATAAAAAATCATATCTCCTTACTAGATCCACCATAACCAACTTCAAACAGCTGAAACTTATCTTTTTGCAATAAAAACCAGTGAATGTCGCTTGGCTTTCCAATTTGTACACTGGTCTTTTTAAGTATTTATCTAAAAATCTTAATACTACGTAGTCATTATCGCAAATACACGATAGACTTACACATTTATGGTAAAACAAACGTGAGTTTGTATGCAGAGTTTTTTTTGGGAATTTAAAGAACAAAAATACTGACTTCATAGAACCTCTAAAAAGTAATAATAATTAATTTAATGTGTAGACCAATTCTAAGTGACATGACAGTACAACTATACTTACCTAAGTAGGAACGATTCTTTTTTTATGTTGGTGCGGTGAAGAAGTGCTTAATCTGAAGAAATATGGCATATATGGAAGATATATTTGTAGTGTCACATAGAATCGTTCTAAACATTAAATAAATTATTATTTTGTTTAAAAGGTTTTAGTTTATTTGCAATAATTGACAGTCAATTAATGTAAGGTGCAAATGATACCAAGTCCTACTAGTCATTACGAATCATTCAAGTCTAAACACGAGGTAGTTGCTATACCGTTGATGAGTTTTATTGACTGCCTTCCGTCTCCATCATCAGATCAGCTCCAGGTCACCATAATATTTTTTTGTTAACATCGGTTAATACGTGCCTAAAATTTAAATAAATACTATATTTTACTCTTTTTCCAACCCTAAGGTCCAACCCATAACATAATTTATTTTTATCAAAAAAGGTCCGTAAATGTAGGAGTACATAAAAAAATAGAGAACCTATCCTGGGTCAGGTAACTCACGTACTTTTAGCTTAGTATATTTACCGCTTTTGCAGCCCCGGGTAAAAATATTTTACACAGTCGATATTTCAATAAGACTCAAAGAAAAGAAAGCAAAACTTCAGGTTTGCGTCTTCAAATTACTCAAATTGGGTTTTTATTTTGCTCTCTGGTCAGGGAAATTTTCTGAAATGGTCATGGAAAGTCAGGGAAAAGTCAGGGAATTTTTTGAAGCATTCATAGTGGACACCCTGATAAACAGATCTGGTTATTCGACCACCTAAAATACTGACATACCTAATTGACTCCCTCAGAGGACGATACTTTTGTCACGTCCTAAATGCGCCCGTGATAGCCCTTCAGACGATAGCTTACTGTATTTAAATGATATCCAACTACTTCTATCTTCCAGAGAGTCAAAACTGACGCGAATCCTGCAAGAGTCTCTCGGCGGGCGCACCAAGACGTCCATCATAGCGACCGTGTCGCCCGGACACAAGGACGTGGAGGAGACCATGAGTACACTGGAGTACGCGCATAGGGCCAAGAACATACAGGTGGGTGTTTTTCAGACGACCAAATGGTGTAGTGGTTAGTGACCCTGACTGATATGCCGGACCCGGGTTCGATTTCCGTCCACAAATATTATGTTCATGTGACCTTGTCGCTCGGACAAAGCAGCCTTAGGCAGTTCTCCCAGTGCTTCTACGTTTTCTGTGTGTTGGACTGTGCGTGTTTTCTACACAAACATAGATACTTACAAGCACCGTTTAACGGGGCATTTATGCAACATGCACAGTTTTTTTCCTCCCTGCACACATATTACCATGTCTGTTTTTCCACAAGTAATAAATATTAAATATTTTTGTCGTATGTAACAGAACAAGCCGGAAGTGAACCAGAAGATGACGAAGAAAGCCATTCTGAAGGAGTACGCGGAGGAGATCGACCGCCTCAAGCGCGACCTGCAGGCCAGCAGGGACAAGAACGGTGAGTTGTGTCAGCTACTGACTACTTAGCGCTCGGCCACAACACTGCGTTGTGACGTCGCATCGCAAAAATCTGCGACAATTTTGACAGCTTTTCAAGACAAATGCTTGATTACAATGGAACATAAAAGAGTAGAGAATAATTGAGGGCGTTGCAATCTAAGAAAGTGGCCACACTATTATAGTATAGAAAACGGACAAAAGTATCACGATACTTTAGCAGAAAAAATCAAAACGAGAAATGTTTCAAATATTTACTAATTATAAAATGCGACTTTTTGGGGAGGTTTATGTTAAGAGAAGAAATTAGTAGGGGAGAGGGGGGCAGTCTTGAATGAATTTCATTAAATCAAATCAACTGTAACTTTTATTTCATTGTGTATTTCATAATGTTTTTTTGCACTGAAACATGTGTTGGTTATCCCATTATGTAATTACTATAGGAGAAAAGTGATAGTATCACACATCGATATTTTATTACAGTTTTTTCTTGCTCAGGAAAAAGTTCAAATGTGCCCCGGCAATTCTTCTTAAACTGTGTTTACCGATTTTCCTGCAACAAATTATTTAATTGGTCAGAAAAGCAGTGACTTGCAAATTATTATGTCTGGAGAATTTATTCCGACTCTTACACTGAGTTGCAGAAAGGATCTTTAAGTTAATGTCGGCATTAAAGTTATTGTTGCCTTGCTTTGACAGTATACGGACAGAAAGAGACAGACATAGATTTAATGTCCACATTAGCTTAAAGTCCCTTGCTGCAACTCGGCATTACATATTCTTACACATATTTTTACAATAGGTACTCTACACGGAGAGACCGACACACATAGACACCTACAGCTGTAAAACTTATCGATACCCTTTTTGAGTCGGGGGTTAGTAAAAAAGTATCTAGACCTGATGTTTTGACAACATTAGCATCCAGACCCTGATGTCATGTAACGTTTGACACTAGTATTTTCTAACCTCTATAAGAATAACAAATACACATTGAAAGGCATTCTATTACATCAAAATAGTACTTTTTTACAAGAAATATAAGCAATGTATGTTAATGGTTAGAAATTAAGTACCTACTCACCAGTATAAAACGCTGCTCTTTCATAAACATCGTATATATTGACTAATACTTCTCCAGCCTCATTCTCCGCCAAACATCGTAGGTAAACGCTGTAAATCATCTGTCTAGCTTCTCTGCGAATGGTTTTATTCATTTTCACTTCGTGAACAAACTCAACAATCCACAAAACTCCAAAATTAAGCAAAATTCGATTTGTTTATACAGGAACAGGGCGAGTTTGACATTCAAACCATAGAAACAGACCACAAATCACAAGTTTTTTTTAATTGCCAGGTTTAAATCTGTTTAGTTCCAAAAACATTAATCTCTACTCTTTTGTGTTCAGCTGTACTGTCGCAGATTTTTGCTATGCGACGTTGCAACGCAGTGTTGTGGCCGGGCCCTTAGCTCACAGGTCTTTCATCATAGCGGCAGAACTACTTAGCTGACAGGCATGGTAGTCTGTGTACCATGATGGCAAATGCCGGACTAGGCCTAGGGTTTGTCACCAAGCAGGGACAAGAACTGTGAGCCGTTGTGTCAGCTACTGATTACTTGGCGCTCCTCTCACTGCTCAAGAGTCGAGGCGGTGTAGGTGTCTGACATCCAAGTGTGAAATTATGATTGATTTAATAATAACATGAAAGAGCGAAAGGTGTGACGACTGAATCATTGATGAGGGAGGATTCTACAACTAAGCTGGATGGTGTAGCTTAGTTGGCTATTGCCGACGGTTCATTATAATCATCATCATCAGCATTAGCCCGTAAACCTTCACTGCTTATAATACCTAGGACTCTGCTATGCTATGGATCGTCATAACACTCTATCAGCAGTGGACGATTAATAACCGATGACTCGCGTAAATTAATCTGACTAACTAACGACTCTTTTTTTTTTCAATCACAGTATTCACAATCAATGGCCCTAAATTCTAAACATAATTTCTTTCCCCAGGCGTGTACCTAGCAAGCGAGACCTACGCGGAAATGACGCTCCAATCCGAGGAACAACGCAAGGAGATCCAAGAGCTCATCCTACACAAGCGAGCCCTCGAGGACGAGCGGGACAAGGCCGAGTCGGTGTTCGCGGAGCTCAGGACCGCGTTGAAACAGCGGGAGAGCCAGCTGAATGAGACCGTGAGGCGGTTGGATACTACGGAGGAGAAACTCAGCAGTACTAGCAATGTGAGTGTTCTCTATACTCAATAATTTATTGCATCCATAGGTTTCCAGGTGTTCAGTTGTAGAAATAATTTAGATAATTATTATGGAGTGAGACAAGGCGGAGTCGGTGTTCGCGGAGCTCAGGACCGCATTGAAACAGCGGGAGAGCCAGCTGAATGAGACTGTGAGGCGGTTGGATACTAAGGGTGGGTTGCATCAACATCCCGGTTATCGTAATAGTTAAGGTTAAACTTAGCAATGACAGAGTCGTTACAGTTAATATTTTACTGTAACGTGTTGCACCATCAAATCGTCGGTCATTGTTAATGTTATTAGGGTTAATGTTATTCGTTTATTAGGTGTAATGTTATTCGTTTGAGACATAATTATCCCCAAAGTTATTGTGGGAAACGTTTTTATGTAAGGCAATACCAAATCTAGCGGTCGGACTGAAGCCGTCACAGAGTACATTGTAGCCGTCATTCTCTATCAAAGCACTCAAAGTCAACATGTCATAGGAACTAAGTCTGTTGTTCCTCCAAATATTGACCAAAAGATTATCATCAATAAAACCCGCGACAAAGTAGACTCTAATAAGCCTTTATTAAGAGCGGTGGTAGCTCAGTCAGGTAAGCGCCCGCTTCTCACGCCAGAGATGCGGGTCCGATCCCGGCGCTGACATGTACCAATGAGTTCTTTTAACATAAGTACAATGTATACCATCGCTCTTACGGTGAGGAAAACATCGTGAGGAAACCTGCATATCTAGATTTAGCACAACTAGATATGTGACCCCACCAACCCGCAGTGTACCAGCGTGGTGGAGCAATGGTCCAAGCTTTGGAAGGCAGTTTAGAGAGAGAGCCAGGTGCAGGTACTTACACCCCCAGAGAATAGAATAGAATAGAAGCCTTTATTATTAATTATCTTA
Organism: Plutella xylostella; assembly: GCF_932276165.1. NCBI lineage: Eukaryota > Metazoa > Arthropoda > Insecta > Lepidoptera > Plutellidae > Plutella > Plutella xylostella. The sequence continues at coordinate 9,261,140 of NC_063987.1, read as the reverse complement.
TTAATTAATTCTTAACAAGTTCAAATAAAAACTAACGATGTAATCTATTAAAATAATTATTTATTGACATCCTTCGATTATGCTCATCATTCCTGTTAACTGCATAGACAGGTTCTCGTCATCAGATGATGAATCATCATAAAAAACCTAGCTGGTGGTACAGCACAGGGTCTCTATTTTGTTTACATAATATATTATGCAGCTATGCCGTAGCCACAATAATGGGCTGCACTCTTCTTAGTTCTGTCCTTATTTTCATTGATATATTTCTGTATTTGAGTCATTGCAAAATTTCTGAAAACAAGGTTATTCAATTAAAGAGTTACGTAGGTTACTTTGATATTAGATTGCTGCGCTGGACCGGCAACCGGCAGGTAGCCGGTAGTGGCTGGATAAGGAAGGCCGAGGGCACAGTGTTGTTTCGCTCCTTGGAAGAGCCCATGGCTAGAAGTGGACACTTATTTGGTGGTGAAGATGATCATTACACCTACAACATAATAATAGGTGCACTTACTTCGTCGTTGGAGGCAGTAAGAAAGGTTCTAGTTTTAAAGCCAATACACGAGCCACATTTTTGAGACCTGGAACCTGCGAATCTATCAGTTCTCTGAAAGTACACCTTTCTATTCATATTTCGTAAGTTCCGTACTTACTCCACCTCAATCTCAATTTCTGAGGAACTTTCAAGCAATATTTCACGTAGAAGCGACATGATAAGAATGATTGAATATTAATATTTGTACGTAATATTGTTACTTTGAGGTTATACAACGGGTTTGACAGCTACCTGACTTTAACTTTAACAGTAACCGGCCAACATGGGGTGGTTATGGTTATCGTTAAAGTTATGACGTCATTTTAACCATAGTTGAATGGTGCAACCAATTTTTCGCTTAACCGATGCTTTGACAGACGAAGTGACGTTTGTAATAGTTAAAGTTAAATGGTGCAACGCAGCCTAAGGCCTAATTTCACACAATTCGGTTAGGTTAAAAATACCTCGGTTTGGTTACATGTTGGACCGTTAAGGTTAGTGAGTGTCCCACCATGCTAAATCACGGGGTTAACTCCCTTGATCGGGTGATAAACTTGATTGCTGCTGTGGGGTTCCGCTAAGACTTGGTTGAGACCGGTAACCAGGCAACGGGTTGTTTACTTGTCACTCATTCTGTCAAGATTCAAGATGGAAAAATGAACAGAGCCTTTGATAAACAATATACGAACTAGATGTTGTGTGACATAAAAAATTAAGCAAAATACTGTCTGGGTTTTATATAATGTCAAACCGAGATAAAAGTTTAAATTTAATGTCCTAACCTAACTTGGAACTGCAATATAGAAACACAAATTCATGGCCCTACCTGGAAATCGAACCCGGGATCCCTGGATGATGAAGCTGAGCTTCTACCACTAGACCACAGAGGTAGATTCAAGAAGTTAAACCTAATGACTTAATGAGTACTATTGAATTAAGTGAAAAATCTTCTAACAAAATATTTTAAAATAAGACCTTACTTAGAAATTAATATGTTATTTCCCGAGAAGTTTCTTTTGCACTGACACTCCATCTTGTTCGTTGTATTGTTTTTCAAAGGGTATGGCGTAATAATATTATTTTCAACGACGGATGTCAAAAAACAATCTCGGTAGAAATAGTAACCATGGCAACCTCAAAACCAAAAAGTTTGTTTGTTTGAGGTTGTTTGATATCACAGAGACATAGACAACAAATTTCAATGAATATGACAGAATATTGAGTGAAGTGTGAGTGAATGATACACATCATGCTGGATTTATGAATGGTCTGTTAGATTTTCGTCGTGGGACTCATCCAGTTAACAAGGGTAATAATCCTTAAACGCGTCGTCAGCAAATCCGTTATTGAGACTGTAACTAACAGAATCATGAGAAACCAGGTCTAAGGAGGAGAAACTTAGCAGTACTAGCAATGTGAGTGTTTGACTGTTGTAGAAATAGTTAATGAATGTTGTAGAATAGGGTAACTTGACCGATGCATAGAAGAAGCTGTATGGGTCCCCTAGGAGGTGTGTCAAAACCGCTGTGGATGCGGATGTCAAGTATCTACCCCAGATGTCGAAATAGCACGTTTTGGCGTGGGGAGGGTTTATAAGTCGTTATTAATGCAAAATGTTTAAGTTGGTCAAACATAAATTACGTGGTTACTAAAGTATAAAATTTTGCTTAGGTACGAGGCCGCGAGGTAAACTATTAATTGTATCTGAGAGTTAGGAATACCTATTCTATTATATTCTATTTTATTCTCTGTGGGGGTGTCAGTAGCTGCACCTGGCTCTCTCGAATGGAACCTTTGTGCATATCCCCAAGGTCTAAACTGCCTTCCTAAGCTTGGACCATTTCCCACCACGCTGGTCCACTGCGGGTTGGTGGGTTCACATATCTAGATGTGCTAAATCTAGATATGCAGGTTTCCTTACGATGTTTCCTTTCACCGGTTACTAAAGTATAAAATTTTGCTTAGGTACGAGGTAAACTATTAATTGTATCTGAGAGTTAGGAATACCTATTTATTACGTAATAAATTGTACAACAATACATTATTGCCTACCATGCAAGAGCGAACATTGTACGTATCTTCCTATTTCCCAATAAGTAAACAATACAATAAATAACCATTCCATTCCAGTTGCTAGAAACGACGAAGCTCAACTACGAAGAGCAGAAGCACCTGGTGGCCAAACGTGAGGAAACCGAACGCCAGTTGTCAGCACAAGCTCGCGCGCTGCTGGCCACTGCTGATGTGGCGACGGAGCATGTCAGCAAACTACACGACACGGTGGATAGACGACGGTGAGTGTGGCAAATATCATCATCACCGTTTCTAGAAACTGTGTTCACAAACATGTCCGTTGTCCGTGCTTGTTAAAGTGGTAAGTAGGTACGATAAGATTCAGTAACCTTGTTTTTCTTCACATCCGCCATCCATCCTCTATAAATTCACAATCTATTCACAGAAACGTGGAGTCCACGAACCTGGAAGTGACAAAGATATACAGACAACAAGCGGCGCCTTTACCTTGATATCATCATGAGTGTATAAATAATCGCAGTGACAATAAAGTTCATAGGGCTGATCAATTTCTAAACGGCGGACGCATTCATATCATCCCACGCTTATTTTAGCTCTGTCTACTCTACCTTCTCCCATGAATGTATCGGTCAATATTTTCATATTGTACAAAACGTTCAACGAAAAACGCTCGCTCGCGAGTCACCTCTGACTACACCTTCGGGGATTATAGTCATGAGCATTATATATGTACTATGTATTTTCATATTACTAATTTCTTCATAGCAACGTGGAGTCCACAAACCTACAAGTGACAAAGACATATAGACAACAAGCAGCCGAGCAGCGGGCACTGGTGGCCGACAGCGTCGCGGCCTTCGTCGACGGACTCACAGACGCGCTGACGAACTTGTACCAGAGTACTGGTGAGTAGAGATCAAGATTAAATGACATGTTCTGTGTCCAAAACCCGACACAAAAAATGTATCATAATCATCATCACGACCCATCACATCTCCTTCTCTAATGAAGAAAGGGTTTTAGGCCTAGTCCACCATACTGGCCTAGTGCGGGTTGGTGAACTGGTGGACGAGTTGTCGTGTAATTGGGCAGCCCAACTGTCAGATGTTTTTAAGCTGTCCAAAGGTGACTAGAGGTTAACGACTGCTGCCGACGCAGCACCGAACGTAGCAAAACCGTTTAAATCACGATTGTTTATATCATCAACATTTTATCTGCTTTTTTCCATTTACAGAGGCACACAGCACAGACAATGTAAAAGTTCTAGAAGAAAACAAATTCAAGATTGATGAGCTAGTTCAGAAGCTTGGTGAAGTTGTATCAAAGGTAAATCCACCATCTACTTTCTAATCTATGCAAATAACGTTTATTTATATATTTATCTCGTTATTGATAACTTTGTAAACCACGCGTTTTAGTTTTTTTTTTAATACCGTAAGCACATATCCAACACCTCAATTCCCACTCCACAGGTGAAAACCCTAACAGAACAAAGAGCAACCAACATCAGCGAACAAATGACCAAACAGCGTGACAACCTGCACGCGAGTTTGGACCGTCAGTCGGGGGGTTTAGAGCTATTGTTGAACAAGTTCCTGGCGGCGGTGGAGGCGAGCGTGGCGATGGCTGAGGGTGCTGATACGAAGGGACAACAGAGTGTGAAGAGCTTTGTGGAGCAATGGGTAAGTGGATTTTATGATTATGACAAGAATTGTTATCAAACAACTATATAAAGATACGAATATTTTTTTATATCATATTTGAAACACACACACGCACGCACTCACGCCTTGTACTAATGTACTCCCTTGCGGGGTAGGCAGAGGTGCATGTCTGCACCCACTTTTCGCCAGAGTGTTATGTTAGTCCCAATGTAATAGGGGGCGGGCCTATTGCCATTTTACGGGCACACCCAAGACCCGAGAACAAATATTTGTGTTTAAACAAATATCTGCCCCAGCCGGGAATCGAACCCGGGACCATCGGCTCAGTAGTCAGGTCACTAACCACTACGCCATTCGGTCGTCATATTTGAAAATGCTATAATAATAATAAAAAAGACATCTTGGATAAATTATAGTATGGCCGTTGAGAGAATGCGTTTATGACATTCGAAATCCCATAGATATTTGACGACTGCAAAGGAAACCCAAATTTACTTACTTACCAGACATAGCGTCCAAAAGGCATTCTCTCAACGGCCGAAGTATAGTAATTTAAAAAGAACACACAGATGTTTTAGTATATAGCAAGGCAAATACTGCTTCCCAATTGGCTATTTTAATCCGGACAAATTTCTAAGGGCCTCTTGCAGAAACATATTAAATCTAGATTTAGTGTTAAATCTCGATTTAGTGTCAAATTTTATATGGATTGACGTTCCTTAAATCGAGATTTGACACTAAATCTAGATTTAAATGTTTCTGCAAGTGACCCTAAATGATTAACCAACGCCCTTCTTTTTGTCTTTTCCTGCCTTTTCCTTATTTATGGTCGGTTTTCCCCAGTACTCCGGCAGCTCGGACCGGCTCGCCTCGCTCCGCTCCGCTCACGCCTCGTTCCTGTGCGCGTGGCGCGCGGCGGAGGGCGGGCGGGCGCGGGCGGCGCGGGCGCGGCGGGGGCGGCGCGCGGGGCAGCGGGGGCGGGAGCGCCGGCAGCTGCAGGCGCAGCTTGAGGTACTTATTTAGTTACAACACCCAGGGACGTGCTGAAAAACAGAAACAAAACATCTGTTTACGGCAGCACATGCTGAGCATGGCACCTTTTGCCGAAAGTCTGTATTTATAGGAATAATTATGTTTAGTAATAGTATAATTATAATAATTTAATATTATGTTTATTAATAATAATAATAATAGTATTAGTACTAGTGTTTCTTACCGCATGTTTGCAAACGTTTCGGCAGTAAATATTTTTTTCTTTCTTTCTTTCTTATTTGTACAACCTCGTGTAGCACACCAGCAGCCCCTAGCACCATTCTGTTCCAGCTCTTTCAGGTCTTTGGCGACTTCGTCCTTCCAGCGGTATCTCGGCCGCCCCACCGGGCGACGCCCAGAAGGTTGACCAAGATATGCTTTTCTTACGGCTCGATCCTCTCCCATCCTCTCGACATGTCCTAGCCAGCGGAGTCTGGAAGATTTTATTTCTCCGATGATGTTGGGCTCGGACACTATATTTTCAATCTCCCGATTGTACCTCTGCCTCCATTCCCCATCTTCTCCTATTGTCGGCCCCAGAATCTTCCGCAATATCTTCCGTTCCGCCACTAGAAGTTTATTCCTCCTTTAAAGTTAGCGTCCACGTTTCGCACCCATACATTAAAATCGGCCTGATGACAGTTTTGTAGATCCGGATTTTAGTGGTTCTGCTTAACAACTTGGACACTAACACCTTGTGAAGGGCTGCGGTACATCTTAGGGCGTTAACTATACGGATGTCGATTTCATCCACGTCGTTTCAACTTGTCGACACCCCTGTAGGTTATACCATTCACATGAAGGTCTTTTCGCTTTGTTGAGCGGTCTTTATATCGTTTCATGTGAAGGTATTCGGTTTTCTCGTGGCTGAGTCTGAGACCCACACCTTTCCCCTCTTCTCGTTCACTTTGCCCAAGGATCGCAAGGTCATCGGCATATATCGACGAGTTTGAAGTCCGGTCACGACTTCAAACTCGTCCGTTAGCCCCCCTCCAGCTCTAACCCGCATTTTACTTGTTCCGCATTTTTTTAGTAATAAGTATAATTAACTACAGACAAACTATAAAGTCCTGAATTGTTAAATACGATCTTAAAATTGTTAGAATCCACTTCCGTTTTCACGACTTGTAGTTGGACTGTAAGTAACAATATTTAGAATTTTAAGTTCTCATTTTGAGTGAATGTTTTTTATAATTTTCTTATGAGAAATAAAGTATCATAAACCTTTCTGTTATCGAGTTACTTATCCACGTCAATAAACTAAACGAGTTTAATATAATGCGCGTTCGACTAAACGCAGCGCGGTATTTACGGCGGATGCGAATTACGATAGGTATTTACGGCCGATACGAATTACGATAAAGTGATTTTTCTACATCGATAACGGATCCATGCAGCGAGTAAAGCTCGACTCAGCTCTTACGATCCTATTTGGATCTTACTATCGGACATTTTAATTAAAACCGTCCAGACAAACAGAAGCAATAAAAACATTTGTAAATAAAACAAAGTTATTTACAAAATTCTTGCAATATATTTTCTTTTTCAGGAGTTGGAACAGGACCGCATTGCCCTCAACCAGCGCATCACGACACAGCTGTCAGACATCGAGAGCGAGCGTCTCGAGACACAAGCTCGCCTGCAGCAGTGGTTCGAGGAAGAGAAGCGCAGGCTCGAGAGGCACTTGGAGGAGCAGAAGGCCGCTCTAGAGGACAGACTGAGGAAAAAGGCGGAAGCATTGGAAGACGAGCTGAAGCGGGGCGAGGAACTTTTCCAGAGGTTTGTGCAGGTTTTTGTAGATTAGTTTTTGAGTGCGGATTGTATTGTAGGTGTATGCAGCACCGCCACAACACTCGTTCCGGTTTTCCTCATGGAACCCAGACACTACTGGCTATAGTCTATAGACAGTCTATACTGTGTTTCACTGCTGAGCAAAGGTCTCCTTATGTTTTGTCCAATGATCGCGATCCTCGGCAACTCCGGACCACTCAGGTAGGAGCTTGTTCATGTCGTCCCGCCATCTCACTCATCAGCGAGTTGCGGTTGGCTCGAAGAAATCGCTTTTTGGCAATGAACCCGTCCTTGTATGCTTTTACTCTCAGATCAACTACCAATAGATTCGCAATCGCCGTGTGCACTATTCTCTTTCTCACTCAAACCATAGATGTTGCCGACAAAAAAATAAAACCTAAATATGGGGAAATTTAACTTATCATAATAACAAAAACAAAACTTGAGTTTTTTTTCTTATATCGTCGGTTGACAGGAAAAAGACACTAAAGGCTAATTTTTCAATAGCCAGACAAAAGTTTTGCTGGGAAATAATTTTGATGCTGTTGCGTCTCAATGTTTCTCAATGTTTGTATTACCCAGATAACATTTATCTGAATATTGAAAAATCAGCCTTAGTGAGTTTTTCCTGTCAACCGACGATATAAGAAAAAAAACTTTACTCATACTTATTTGATTTCAATATAATTATTTAATATACACAAACTGAATGGATTGTATAATTCATTGTCTTCGTCCAATCGAAATAATCCTCTTCAAAATGTGCCGAACACAATTTTTATATGTTTCCTTGGTTCCCAATTTGTGCGACCGTTAATGTCTATCCATTTTCTTGATATATTTTTGTCTGTCGGAAACCTATGAAGCAGAGATAAATGGATGAGCATGAGCATTATAATCGTGGGCCAAATATGTGATGGGGGTTTTTTAAAGGAAACACGTATTTCGTATCAATACAATAAACTTTATATTATACAGAAGAAATCACATATAGAAGAAAAAAACGAAACGAACGTTTCCTCACAATGAGAGGCACCTCATTTGAAACAGGAGAATGACTTCTACAAAATACAATCTTCACAAAAACCGAATTCGTGCGCCCCATTTGTAAACCCAACCCGAGTCCGTTACAATTTCTAGTATTTTCTTTGCATACTATAATATTTGTGGGTAAAATAAATTTTCAAAAACTTGCAACACCATGTGATTTGTTATGATATGGTACCTCGTAATTTTTACTTAAAACTGATACTAAAAGACCTTACAGTATTAAAATTAGTATCGTTTTATATTAAAATCGAGCCAATAGATAGTACTATGATGAATGTAAGCTTGTTAAACTTGATAGTATCTACTTACATGTGAAAATATATCTCATCCATCATTCCATCGTGTTTTCGTTCAATATGCTCTATACAACCGAACAAAATCCACCCACCCATGTCACACACTCGTTAAGTGATGATAATAGTCTAATAAACTTAATAAACACCCACAAATCACTAGCAAATCAAAAATAAATAGCATTTAGAAAATTTTGTTGTAACTGTCAGCCTTTGTTTGGCACAGATTTTTCATTTGTTTCATTGTTTGGCACAGAGAACTGACGTAAACAGGCGCCTCAGCAAAAAGGACAAAAAACATTTACAGCTTAACGTTTCTTTCTCACGCTTAATGTAGCTAAGCGTCTCTTTTTCGCAATGTCAGAACTGTCACGATTATACCCCTGTGCTTTTACTGTATTTTTAATTTGTTGTGTATTAGTGCTATGTTTTTGTGTTTCAATAAAGTGTTCAAATAACTAAATCTCCGCCTAGGTCTTCCCTGTCCTATCCTAAACATGTGTTATTGTTCCCCAGATGTGTCGAACTGCAGCGCTCGCAACTTGACCTTTGTACTGAAGAGGAGAGTCACGACGAGGCGGCGCTACAGGAGTTCACGAGCGGGGCCGCCGCCGCCGCCGGGGTCGTCGAGACCTACGGTACTGCCTTCGACCAAGGTAAGTCGACAGGGCCTCTAGTACGGGATTTGCTCTTTTAGAAAACTAAAAAAGTTTACGTTATCTCCTGTCATCTGCATACATTATCTGTCAAAAATTTCATGATAGTTGACGCAAGAGGCGCCACTTAGTATGCGAGAAAACGTAAACTTTTATAGTTTTCGCCAAACTATCAAACCTGTACTAGACCGCCAGGTTTGAGTAACATGTCTCTTGAACAAAATGCAAGCAGCGGAGTTTTCAGAACGCCTCTTTGCCGCAGCAAACGAATAGCCAACTAACAACTTGGATCTCTTATGAACTTTACTTCTGATTCTTCAGAGAAACCCGCAGAAGAGTTCCGTTGGCTATTAGAAATTGCTTTTTAGCAATAAGTCGGCCTTTGTGCGCAAATTATTAAATATGTTTTAAATGCTTCTGTGAAAAATTAGTTTTTCGTGTGCAATAAAGTTTATAATAATATATAAATAAATAAAAGTTCCTTCTATATCACGGTTATTAATCGGTGGACCAGTCCCACTTTCTGTCTTTGCGCATGTCATCTCTAGAGCAGTACCCGAGCGGCATTCATTTCACTAGCACCTCCAAGGAGACCTAAATGACTACGGGAGGTAGTCAAATTACATCAGTTTAACACTAAAAGTAATCCTAATTTTATAGTAGACACTTTATTTATTTATTTTTAGGAAAACTTTGATTCAATTTGAAAGTAGAACAATAGAATTATTGTATACACAAAACATACACAGACATAAACATGAAGACGGAAAAGTAAGAAGTACACAAAGTCGGCCTTATTGCCTAGAAGCAATTTCTTCCCAACCCTTGGTTGGTGGAAAACTAAAGTGATATTATGTTGTATGTGTTTGCAGGCACGAGTGCAATAAGTGCGGACATGGAAGCGTTCAGCCACAACGTGGTGGAGGTGCTGACACACGTCACTGCGGAGCTCATGACGGCTCTGAGGGACACGAAGCAGGGGATTGAGGTGAGGACTACTTACTAATCCTAATAATATTATAAATGCGAAAGTAACTGTATCTGTCTGTCTGTTACTCTTTCACGCCAAAACTACTGAACGGATTTTAATGAAATTTGGTATACATACGGTCTAGACCCTGGGAAAGAACATAGGCTCCTTTTTATCCCGGAATTCCCACGGGGAAACTTTTTAAGGCGAAGCGAAGCGCGCGGGAACAGCTAGTGTTGTATATATTTTCAACCATTTAAACTCTGGATAAATAGCGACCAATAGATCAATGCGGAGTGAATGAGGAATGACAGAGGATAGGGTAAAATGGCGTGACATGACGGACAAAACCGACCCTAAATAAGGACAAGGCTAGGCAGAAGAAGAAGAAACTCTGGATCAATAACAAAAAAAAAATAATGTCGACGACATAGTTTTGTGGCAATTCTGCTGAGACGCCTATGTCCAATAAAAGCCGATTTGGTTGATTTTGCATTGTTGAGCTTTTTGTAACATATGTTATAGATATGTCGACGACATAGTTTTGTGGCACTTCTTCTGAGACGCCTAAAAAACCGATTTGGGTGATGTTGAATTGATGAGGTTTTTGTAACATTACTAAAGATTTATTAACATTCATATTTATATTTATTTGCCCCTTGTTGTCTTTTCAGTTACTTGTTACTTTCACCTAGAGCATTTGTTTATTACTTTATTACTTATACTCACAACACATCTAATATCCACAGTCCGGCGTGAAGGAGGCCGTATCGACGGAGCAGCAGCACATCGCGTCGTTCAAGCGCGAGTCGGATGCCGTGTATACCCAACAAATGGAAGAATGTGGACAAGACCTGCAACATGTCGCCAGCGCGGTTGAGGTGAGATATAGATTCTAGACTAGCATTACCACGGGTAGGGTGGATAAGAGAAGACAGTAGAAAAATGGCGGACGGTATCATTTTGTCCGGATATGCTCTTATCATAGCTATTTATGCACATTCTGAGTACCTAGTCAGCGACGGACAAACTAATCCTTACACAAGCTAAAATACATATAGTTGAAGAAGATGAATACCTCTGTAATGACATGTATAATATGTGCATACTTTTTCGTTATACGCACGCGTTATACAATCATCCATTATAGTTTCAAATTAACACTAGGTATGATAATAGTAGTCAAGGTGCATGAAATTTTTTTACTCTTTTATTTGATTTATTTCAAACTCATCTCGTCCACAGGAAGCGTCCACCTCCTCGCAATCCACCCTCTCCTCCGTCGCGTCAGCCTCCGCGGCGCTCGTGCCCTCCTCTAGAGCCTTCCTCGCCAGCCAGGACGAGGCCTTACAGTCTTCCAGCCAACTTGCGAGCGCCTTCCGAGACACTCTGCAGAGAGAGCTGGAGAAACTGGCCGAGTTGGATAGGACATATCTGATGAATGAGTACAAAGTGTATTCGCCTTCTGGTGAGTGATTTTTTTGGTATTAACTTTTCATTGTTACTCAGCTCGCCTTCTTGATTAACTGTTCAGTTTTTACATTATCTTTGTAGGTCATGTTAGTTTTCAATATCGTTAGTTCTTTTTGCAACAAAGTTATAATTTGAAATAGATTAATTCATAAACATAGACTTATAGAATATGTAAATTATTGTAAAGCTTACCCGTGCCCGTGAGTGAGATGCCCCTAAAGTGTGAATTGCCATTATATCTGTACATTAGCTGAAAGGAAACTCCTAAAAAACAGTTTAACTAGTTCATGATTCAACTCTCTCTTTTAAAACGTTGTAACAACATTATTTGGCAGAGTTGCATTTTATGAATGAAGTATAGTTTGGCTAATAGATAAATACATACATATACATATGCACTCACGGCTGTAATCCCCGAAGGGGTAGTCAGAGGTGGCTCACAAGCGAGCCACCCACTTTTCGCAGCACATTTGTACTCACGTGATAGGTTGCGAACCATATCGCCGTAAATACATAATATACTCTAATATAATATGAACGATGTGTCATTCCAGGCGCGACGCCAGCGCGGCAGCAGTACCGCTTCCCGCGCGCGCTGGCCGCCACCTCGCCGCACGAGCGCATCCTGGCCCGCTACCGGGACACGCCCAGGCAGCGAGAGCAGCAGGTAACTATTATATAATTATGACAAACCCTAGTGAATCCTGTGATACCCAAAGGAGTGTCATTTTTTTCTAGAGACTGCTTGGCACAAGGTCCTTTTTCTGAGCACCAGGTTTAAATTCAAATTCAAATCATTTATTATTATTTATTAAGTGCAGCAGCTGACGATAACTGGCTAATGATTACGTTTTTAATGAAACTGCACCTATACAGTTCCCTTGGAGTATAAAAGTTGCACAGTAGGTATATATATTTCTTGGTGAATGATTGGGTATTATGTTATGTCCACCAACCCGCACTAGGCCAGTGTGGTAACTAGTCCTAAAACCCTTCCTTCATTGGAAGGAGAGATCCGTGCCCCAGCAGTGGGGATGTGATGGGTTGTGATGATGTAATGCTAACAATTCTCCCCACTTTCCACAGGACTGCATAGTAGTGGAATCCGACAACGAGCCTTCCAACAGCGACACCGACTCGACCCTGTCGGAGGACTCGGCCGTGTTCGCGGAGCCCTCGCCCCCCGCCCCCGCCGCGCCCCCCACCCCCGCCGCGCCCCCCGCGCCCCCCGCGCAGGGGGTGGTCAAGTGCACGTCCGAGACGGATATCTATGCTATACGGAGGGTGAGTGTCAAGCTACACACATATAAACATTTCCGGTGGACAGAAATCATTGTGTGCAAACTTGGCATATCGCTTTTGTATTGTATCTAAGATTCAATCTGTCTTTGTCAGAGATATTTAAATTAAAATTGCACAGTGTGGATGTAGATCATAGCTACGACGTCCTTAAATACCTATGCATATGTACTTAAGAACAAACAGAATTTCGCATCCATAACAAGTTGAATTCTGTGTTTTGTCTCGTCCACTTCTAAGATTCGATAGTCATTGTTCTAGATTACAGGCTAACATTGGGAACATTGTCCACAGCAGCAACAGAACGGCAAGGAGAACGAGCGCGCGGTGCAGTCCGGCAAGAAGCCGTCCAAGCTGCCGGCGCCCAGCTCCGCCAACAAGCCGCTCAGCGAACGGAACACCACGCGGTGATGGCGGGAGATTTTCATGATATTTTCCGCTAGAGGCGCCACATTGTGACTGTATAATTTTGACTGTACAGTGCGACAAACTTATCTGTTCCTGTGAGAGCGAACTCAATTGTTCCATATCTCATTACTTACTAATGAATTATGTATTGATATAGATTAGGTGGGTTTATTAAAACCGCAAGGGCGAATCACAACTACGAGCAAACCTAAAATCTTATAGAATTAAGAAATATTAGACATTTACGTGAGCTCTCACCGGAACAGATAAGTTTGTGGCACTGTATGTTATTATAAGTATTAATTATTACAATAGGGAATATGCGAGTATGTCAAATAAAGGTCAAATATTATTTATAATAAACTTTATAACTACGACTCCATCAATATTTTCGAGTATAATTTATTTTTGACCAAGTAAATGAAGTTGAAAAGTACAAAAAAAAATATATCCCGACGAATTGAGAACCTCTTCCTTTTTTTGAAGTCGGTTAAAAAAACTTCGGTAAATTCTAACTTCAGAGAAACGTCACCCATTTTCTTAGGGCGGATGTGACGTCAAAATTCTTTATATATCAATCTCAGAATAATAACTTATTTGCGTTTACGGCGGAAGTTAAATAAATGTCAAGTGTTAACAAAGAACAACGCGGACTCGGGTGTACCCTCGGGAAGCGTCATAGCGATCTTTCTTGATACAAAAAAGCCTGCCAATTTTTGCGGGGGGAAATTTTACCGTTTACCATGATTATGTCTCATGGGACATATCATTATGAGTTTTAATTCCCAGCAATAAGGGTTACGTGAAGTGACATTTAATAATGAACACAGTGTCTTCATTTTTCTTGCCAATGGATGTAACAATTATCGATAAGTGTTATCGATGAATGATACTAATTTCAAATTAATTATGTATAGTTAAATTGAATTAGGAATGATTAATAAACGAAGTCACCCGCTTTTCGCTGTACATTTATACTCAGGTGATAGGTCGCGAGCCGTATCGCCGTTTTTGAATGAGTACAATGCACTGAAGTTGTCGGGTAAGTGGGCAACCCGACGGTCAGATGCTTTCAAGCCGCCCCTTCGGGCGGCCTCTGACTAGGCTTAACGACTGCTGCCGAAGCAGCAACCGGGACCCACGGCTTAACGTGCCGTCCGAAGCACGGAAGCCTATTTCGTCTCCAGACCATTCATACTCAATGAGTGTTAACAAAGAAATGTTAATGTCACCGAGTGTTTGTGATGCTCGTTGTGATCAGATACGATGGATCACATAAAAATTCTTCCAATTCTCTCTTGATATGCTTGTTTGTTTGCAAAGTTTAGGACTTTTTATATTTTTTGTTGGTAGTGTATGGGCTGCCACTAGTTGTTCTATTGTAATTAGGCGTAAACAGCCATTCGCTAGTCAACGAACCGCTCAAATATGCTCCATATTGCAACACAATAAAATTAAATTTGTATTGTAAGTATTATGACATGAACATGACACAAGTTGCTCTTTCTACTTTTAGCATTGACAAAGGAATAAAGAGAGGACATGGCATATCCACGAAAAAAATGGGCCTACCTAAACTTTGGTTTCAATTAAAATGGCGGCTTTTTTCTTGAAAAATGTAAACAAACAAATTGTTTGACAGCTGAAGTACCTTGTGTTTGGATGTCAATCAAAATGGCGACCGGTCGCAATGTTGTAATTTTAGGCAAAGACAAAACTACTGTTGTCCTTTTTTACGTAGGATAACACCAATAAGTTAAAAAGAGACGACGATATATTTTTAAGTACCGATTTTTATGCCAGGTCCTCTCTTTATTCCTTTCTCAATGACTTTTAGGTTATAATGGCAGTCGTTAGTATATTTCAAAAGTTGATATTTTTTTTCTAAATTAAGTTCTGGAAGAATTCTCGTAATCAGAAGAACTGGACACATTAAATTTATTACGCAGTACCTATGAACGAGTAAACTGTGGCCAGCTGCGGAAAAGGACAGCAAAGACTATTTAAAAGTCATTGAGGTTTTTTTTAAATTGGTAATTTCGACAAATTGTATTAAGTATACTTATTATTTTAATGACTTTTTCAAATTATATTAATCGTAAAAAGTTGATTGCATATTGTAAAGTATAGGTTGGATACCACAAAACTTTATTAAATTGTGTAACTACCTAGGTTAAGTTAGTTTTAAAAAATTCACACACAATGTATATTGTTTATGAATAAATAACTATGAACTATGAACTATGAGCATCTGTCAATGTACAAACTTACACCTTCTCTCAGTAGCCAAGTCCCACCAAGAGGGGCCAGTTTTCTCTGCAGGCCACTGTACCTACGACGGTTGTAAATCAGAAATAAAAACGTATATAGTTTTTCAATTGTTTATTTAGCAAACAGACGAAGTACATTTATAATACAGTACTGCAGTAGCGTTTTCACTCTTGCTCATCGATGTATCCGCGTGACCGTAAAGGTATTCTTGTCAGGCAGATAAATGAATAAGAAAGTAGAAAAACGTCCAGATAGGTCTATTTACAAAAGCTCGCTCAGAGCACTAAGTTCGAGATAAATGCTAACTAGAATTAATATTATGGCTCCGAAAATTACAAGAAATACAATACATAACATAGCCACTTAAAAAAACTAATAAATAACTATACTTAATATTCTTTATAAAAGTTTGGTCTTTCGTTCTATGACTAAAAAGCTACAATAAACTAAAATAAATAGGGCGCCAAAAATATAAATAATTGAACATAATACAAAATAGTTGCATTTTGGCACAATAAATAAAAAAATAAGTAGAAAATGGTGGGAGAGAATTGTTTAAATGCCATCGAGAATAAATTAACTTAAAACTAGATATAAATAAAATGTATTTACCTAAAACTACAAAATAGAAGTTTTGTATTTACATTTTTATTGGATCGTGTACAAATTATACACAGCTATTAAATTGTGAATACTGTTGTTACAATAAATTCAAAAATAACATCATGTGAGTGACAAACAATACCTAAAATATACTCCTATTTAAGGTTTAAATCCGGTACATTAATTTTTAAGGAAAACAAAATATCCCTTGGGATGTCGATGAAATAGAAACAAGTTCAAGCTTTAAACAGCAAAAAACTATACATACCTACATACATTCACTCACAACCATTCATCATAGGACTTCACTTACACTGGGACCACCTTGGCAGGTCAGAACGGGTAACGGGATTGGTTCATATTTTTTATTTAAATCTGATGCTGTACATTGTTAGTAGTAGCATTACAAATTTCTTGCAGTTACTCGTGGACCCAAAAAACTGTGTTTGCTTTAGACTCCAAAATAACCTTATTATGTTTATCTACGCATTTGCACGAACGAAGGTTTAAAAGTGTTATCCCCGATATTACTGCTAAAACATTCAATGCTCAATGAAAAAAATTAAACACTACATACATAATCAGGGGCGTATTTACCCTAGGGCTAAAAGGGCTACAGCCCGGGGCGGCAGGCGGTGAAGGGCGGCCCAGGGGCGGCCGGCAGGCCGCCCTTAGGCTTTAGGTTGGAGGATTAAAAAAGTACAGAACAATATTTTAGGTCGTAAGCCTAGAACGGCCCTGAGCCATCTTTCCACATGTTGTCCGGCCTTCGTTCTTTTCTGAACCAGTGGAATAGTCTAATTTTTTTCACCTCGGAATTTTTTAAAGGAAATCTAAAGAAAAAAATAACTGCCTCACTCAGTCGCCCTGCACAAGTTTATTTCTAAACGCTCTAAAATGTACTCGTCTATCCAGAAAAATCTTTTTTTTTTTGTTCGGAAGATATCATTATCCATGCAAATCTTGTGGTGATAGATTTGCATTTGTTCTTATACATTTATGTAGGTCGGTAGGTACTCTACACTTCTTCTTCTTTCATGTCAGTGAACATGCGAATTTTTAAGTTTGTCTAGACCGAAAAGAAGCATTTTTAGTAGCATTCTGGTTGGCCTGGAGTAAGTCTTCTCGAGTGCATGTGGAAGGGCACAGGGGACAGGAGAGTAAATTCTCCATAGCCAGTGGGCGGTACCACAGTCACATAGTTGGTACCAACGGTATAGCCCCACTTGCAAAGATTGACCTTGCAGCAGCCTACCTCTGCTCGCAATCGATTTAGAGTCTTCCAATTAATGTGCCAGGGGAGACTGTTACCGGGAGCAAGAGGTAGGAAAGGATCCTGGGGCTGCTTTTAGCCTTGCGTTTTGTGGGTTCTCATCCGTTAAGGACACCTCACTATTTAGAAACGCTTTGCGGCTCTTAAAGCGGGAAGGGCGGCAGTATGTGATTACTCATAGTGGATGTCTGGAGTCGCTTCTTGTTTGGCTTTCTCAACAGAACATGCCACTTTTTGCCGTATGCTAGGGGTGCTATCCCAGCCAGAGAGTAGACTTTGTAGAGCGGTGTCGGTTTGAGGCATCCCGTTACTATACGAACTGTGTCGTTAAGAGCAAAATCTACTTCTCTAGCATGCGCGGACCTTGCCCATATCATCATCATCATCATCATAATCAGCCAATAATCATCCACTGCTGGACATAGCCTTCTCCCAAGGAGCGCCACAACACTCGGTACTCGGCCTTCCTCATCCAACCACTACCGGCTCTACGCGTCTAAGGTCGCCAGTCCAGCGGGCAGGAGGGCGTCCCACGCTGCGTTTGTCTGTTCGTGGTCTCCACTCAAGAACTCGTCTACCCCAACGGTTCTCGGTTCTTCGGCAGATATGACCAGCCCACTGCCAGTTCAGCTTGCATATTTTGACAGCTATGTCGGTAACCTTAGTCCTCTGACGGATAACCTCATTTCTGATACGATCCATCAGAAAAACCCCAAGCATGTCTCCATAGCACGCTGAGCGACTTTAAATCGGGAGTCCAGTTCTACCTTCAGTGTCCACGTCGAAGACTTTTGTCTTCAGGCTTTGAGGCATGGGAATCTTGCTCAATATGGGGCAGGCAAATTCGGCTGAGAAGTAGAGTGCTAGGCTACTTGTTCGTAGAACTTGCGGAGAGGGGAGAGGCGCCCCAGCTGGTAGACGTAAGCCGTCGCAGCAGAAGATTGTTTCGGGAGCTGACCTTTTTCTTGGTGTTTTGGCAGTGGGTGTTGTACGTGAGGGATCTATCCAGGGTCACTCCGAGGTATTTTGGTGACGAGGAGCGCTGGATTTTTTAAGTATGAAAGCCGGCCTTTTTTCTTTTCTGAACCGGTGGAATAGTATATTTTTTTCCGCCTACGTATTTTTTTGAAGGATATCTAAAGAAAAAAAAAATGCCTCACTTCGTCGCCCTGCACAAGTTTATTTCTAAACGTTCTAAATGTACTTCGTCTATGCAGAAAAATCTTTTTTTTCGTTCGGAAGATATCATTATTGATGCAAATCTATCACCACAATGTTCTTATACATATGAAGATCAGTAGGTACTCTACACTGACTGTTCTTTTGGTTTTCTTTCATTCCTTGATGGGGCGGAAAACTACAGCAGCCCAGGGCGCGAAATCTTTAAATACGCCCCTGTACATAATTAACATAGTGTTCGATAAAAAACTTGCGAACATATTTACTAGTCAACAACTTTTCTAACACTTTTCTAAGTGAATGATTTTTATCGGACGTTGTATAAACGCCCATGCGAACGTCACTCTACATTTTCATCTCACCAATCCCGTTACCCATCCCACCATGCTCCTATAGATTATTGACCGAAATAATCTGGTTGATCCATCCGATGAAGGCGGACACCTTGACATACACGCCGGGCACGTCCTGGCGGCCGCAGCCGAAGCCCCAGGAGACGAGACCCGCCAGCTCGTAGAACCCGTCGTCTTGGCAGACCAGCGGGCCGCCGCCGTCGCCCTGGGGGGGAAAGTGGGGTTAACTGTAGGTGTATGCTGAGGTAAGTAGAATGGGGTTTAATGCTCACACATAAAACATACCTATACCTACTTATATAATATAGGTACTAATAAGATGTAAGTAAATGTATTTCACAAAAAATTTACTAGGCTATGTATTTACAATAACTGTAATAAAAGTAATCAAAATATTATTATTTTTTCAACACTGCAGTGTACAGTTACAGTGCACTGTAACTACCTAAACTATTTAAGTCAGGGGCCTGCTTCTCATTAATACAGGCTATTCTATAGCCTAGCTATGAGAGCAGACGCTACGGCAACAGTCTACCAATGATGTATTTTCATCCTAATCCTAGCCATAACAACTTTACTGTAATCACCTTATACTTCGAATAAATAAATTTATTATAAATGCTGAAGGGTCCAGGATTTAACGCCTAAAAAGTCTAGTGGCCATTGGCTATGATTATGTTTTAAGGGTCGCGAGAGCCACATCCCACTACAAACTTGCTCTACTTTAAGAAGTCCGGCAATCGAATTAAAATCGTTGAAGCATTATGTTTGGGTTAGAGATGCCACGAATATTCGGCAAGTATTCGGTATTCGGCCTATTCGGCCACTTTTTTCACTATTCGGTATTCGGCCGAATAGTAAGTAGTATTCGGCCGAATACCGAATACTTAAAAAAGTAGCAAATATCATACAAAAGGGAATAAAAAAAACAATTTAATCGAAACATTTAACTATCAAACAACAATTAATTGCGAAAACCTTAATACAAATCGTGCTTGCGACGATTGCGCTTTTCTTCATAAAATATACAATACCTGCAACTGAGACACGGGTAGGTATTTTTAACAAAATATATAAGGTTTGGCTACTGATTCGAGTTGGTTGACCACCAGTTGTACGGATCTGCCTTAAGATTAAGAAGAACACTCTTTAAATAAAACATCAACTTATTGAATTATACTAGATCACCTGCCGAATATTCGGTGGCCGAATATTCGGTATTCGGCTGAGAGCGCCGGCCGAATATTCGGTATTCGGCCAAATCACTATTCGTAAATAGTTTGGGTATGTTGGACAACTATAGTACCTAAGCAGCAATTCCTGATGAATACCGGTTTATGTAATTTGGACAAATTGCAGAACGTACCTAGGTAATGGAATGGAAGAAATGGCGGATGAAATACATCATGAGATGAGTCATGACCGGCCTAAATCAGCCGCTATTCGCCTATAACTTCGATGAAGCGCTACATCTTACCTCCCATTGGTGCACTCATGCAGCAACATTACCTCTATCCTCTCATTGGTGGACATACCTGGCACGCATCATTCCCCTCCTCCCCGCCCGCGCAGAAGGAGCTGGCTGGCAGGATGAAGATCTTCTCCGTGACGGCGTTCACCTTGCGGATGCACTCGGCGTCGCTCACGATGGGCAGCTCGGCCTCACGCACTCGCAGGGGGATGGGACCGGCTGTGGGGGAGAGAAATTATACATTACTAGCTGGTCCCGCGAGGTTCGCTTCGCCTTAAAAAGGTTTCCCGTGGGAATTACGGAATAAAAATACGGATGCTACATAGTACTCCTCGTAGGCTCGTACTGTACCTACGTATGTACCTCATGTAGGTTGGCTGGTAAAAAATGCTCTTAGCATTAAGCCCACCTTTTGTGCATTTATTATATATTTGTGCAATAAAGAATTAAATAAATAAATAAACATAGCATGATATGCTAATCCGAATCCATACAGGATTGAAAGTCTAGACCGTATCGTTACATTCGTTACACCACTACATTAACTAGATACCTACCTCTATACCTGCTTAAGATATTTTAACGTGACTTCCGACTACTATGGAAACAAACAAGATTTATACGTAGGCTAGGATGAGTGTAGTAAACGTAAAACATGTCGTCACACTTTCAGCATTGTCATCTAACAATCATCGTAGATAACTTCAGAGTTATGACTAACTTCTACTGTGAACTAGTGCCTACCTTAAGCGTAGTATAAACATGTAATACTCACTCTCTCCCATGTACCCGTACCCGGTGACGGTGCATCGCTTGCCGGCGGCGTGGGACACCCCGCGCGCCGGCAGACACACCAGGCAGACTCCTGGAAGCAGAGAGGAATGTTCTAGAATACGCGGTAGGGTTGGAGGATTGTGTGCGCTGAGGTAGAGCTTTATAATATAGGAACTCTTTTCAAATTGAAATGAAAGTATGTAATGTATTGACAGTGGTCTACTATACAGGGTTTTGTATGTATCCTGTAGATAGGCCTATATTTATTTCAGTTTCAGCTACAGATTGTATGGAGTATGGATAAATGCCCTATTTTATGATCCAACGTCTGCTGATTGTAAGCTGTAGGCTTGTCAATTAAATCTAGCAGAATCTGGCACCTCTTCATCCAATCTAAGATATCGCTTAGACACAGTACAGTACACAGGAATACTCAACTCTAATAATAAAACTACAACCAAAACCACAAACCTTCTTTCAGCTCAGCCTTCCCATGCAGCTTCAACAACGCAATATCGTTATCCAGCGTCTGGCTGTTATGGTTGTGGTGTATGTAGGTGGTGGCGACCCGCAGCGTCTGCGCGCCGGGGGAGCCGTACTTGCGCGTCAGGTCGTGGTCGCCGACGCGGACGTAGATCGCGTCGCCTGAACGGACGATGCTGGAAGAATGGGGGGAGAGATTAGGTTTTAATGGGTGATTGAGTGTGTTTTTGTAAGGGATGGAAATAAATTAAGACATTGAGAAGGTGTCGTTAAAGCCCCATCATGGCGCGCAACCTCCAAGTCAGAGGACTCTTTTCATTGGGGATGAGCCAACATCTTAGCATCTCCGCACTGGTGACCCCAACATGATTCATAAAGACTTTGTTAGGAATGGGTGCCTAATCAGCGCAATCGCATATTTATTTTCTTTATTGAACAGGTCGGCGACAAATACTAGAGCTAGAAGAGGGTTTGTCACGCTGGTGTAAGGATGTCAGATCAAATGTAATAAGCATCGCTGTCTTCCAAGGGTGCGTCGGACGTAAATAAGGTACCAGTGATCCTTCACATTAGGAGGCTTCATTCGTGCACCCTTGAGGACTTAGGCCGAAGATGATAGTGACGATCACTCACTTAGTAACACAGTGCGCAGCGGTCAACACCCACTGGGTGCCTATCAGCGCAGCTCCGCACAGGTACTGGTTCAGTGAGTTGATGAGCGCCACCTGCCAGCACCACTCGCCGCGCGCGCCGTCCGCGCCGCCCATCACTCGCGCGCCGCGGGATGACGTGCCTGGGGAGGGGATGAAGTTAGTAATGGAGAGAAAAACTAAAAGTTACTTACAGATGGCGCCTTAGGGGACTATGCTTAATTCCCCAGTTCTAATTAGTTGGTTCAGCTGCCATTTTTTCTTCGTAGGTACCTATAAGTAAATAGTTAGTTGCTAAAAGCATTATTTTATTGAAATGTGTCGATGGTGGTTCTTACGACAGCTGCACAGTGTGTTTCAGTTGAAGGCTAATGCTAAGGCGTTCGTTGGGAAGAGCAGCTTTTGCTGAATTGTTTTTGTGCAATATAGGTAAACACAGTCATCACTAAGCTAAAAACTCCGACATATTTATCATCTCCAGGCATAGCACTAGATAAGTAGGCAATTGATATTTGAATATAAGTGGTCACCTTTAACTCCGCAGACGTATTTGTTGTATTTCTCCGGTATCCTCATCGTAGATGCGTAGTTTGGAGGGTCGTACGGAGCTGAAACAGATATTACATAGAATTAGTAAAGATGCATAATCTTAATACCTAACTTTATAATAAAACTCTTTTAAACCACGTCTTATCAACACAACAAACAGGTACATTAAATAAGGGCAAGGGCAAGCCATATACCTACTACTCTTTTTCGTTCATCATACTGTTATCTACTACTTTCAGTAAATACCTCCAACACGACCGTGACTACAGTGGATTGTGGATGTGTGTGTGTTTGTGAAACTAGATACATAACTGGTTTCGTAAATTTGACTATAATCCACTCACTATAGTCCCCGCCAGGCGTCGTATGCGGCACAGGGGTCGTATACTGCGCGTAGCCGGCGGAGGTATCGTTCCACGACTTGGGCCCCAGAAACAGAAGTGGGATAGGGTGTCTTGTAGGGCCGAGTGTCTAACCTTACCAGCCCTAAATCCCTGATGAGTCGGCTGACGGTAAATAGTCCCCGTGCGCTTCGCTTAGCTCGTATTAAAAGACACCACTCACTATAATCGCATAAAGACACCACGCACAATCTCTCCTTCTCCCTATTCTTGATTATGCCGACAGTTGCTATATTGATTTAACCGAGGAGCAACTCAATAAACTTGAGAGACTACAAAACTTCTGCATTCGGTTCATATATGGTTTGCGCAAATATGACCATGTTTCTGAATTTCGTCGCAAACTCAAGTGGCTCCCTATTCGCCTTCGCCGGAATACCCATATTCTCTCTCTGCTTTATTCGATACTGTTTAACCCATCTTCACCTGCATATCTTAAGGAACGTTTTGAGTTTCGTTTCACGACTCACAATAGAAATCTGCGTTCCAATGAAAACCTGCGAATAAATATTCCGTCCCATACAACCAGTTTTTACTCAAACTCTTTTACTGTCCAAGCCATCCATCTTTGGAACGCTCTCCCCTTGAACATAAGGCAAGCCCCATCACCTGCATCTTTCAAACGCATGGTAAAAAACCATTATCTTCAAGAATAAATAGTTATATTATTTTATTAATCTATGTTAAATTCTATTTATCTAATATATTTTTTGTTGTATTAAGCGTACTTTGAGCTGATATAGGTATATTGTATATTTATCCATACTATATATGTATATAATATATATATATATATTATATATTTATTTATTTATGTATTTATATGAGTATTTAATTAATAATAGTTAGTAAGTATCAATGTTATTTGGATATGTATTTTTCTTTTTAAAATATTATTTGTAAATACACCTTGTAAATGCCCTTTTCTATGTTTAGTTCTTTTCTTACAACGGTTGTCTGGAAGAGATCGCTTTTAGCGATAAGACCGCCATTTGTGCATCTCTGTTATTTAAGTTAGATTTAAGTTTTTTTATGGTGTGCAAATAAAGATTATTGTATTGTATTGTATTGTATTGTATTGTATTGTATTGTATTGTATTGTATAATCTCCTGGCGTGGTATGCGGTACTGGCGTGGTATACTGCGCGTAGCCGGCGGTGCTGAGCGCGGCGGTGTCGTTGCGCTGCTCGGGGCGCACGCCCAGCGCCTCCTGGATGCGCGACTTGGGCGTCGGGAATCAGAAGTGGGATAGACTCTGGTAGGGCTGAGTGTCTAACCTTACCAGCCCTAAATCCCTACAATTTTACTTAGCTGGCGAGTCGGCTGACCGTAGGTAGGGCACTTGCGCTTCGCTTAGCTCGTATTAAAATATACCACTGACCATTGTCTCTGCTAGAGCCGAGTGTCTAACTTTACCAGCCCTAAATCCCTGCAAGCCCTACTTTTACTTAGCTGGCGAGTCGGCTGACAGCAGAAAGTGACCCGTGCGCTTCGCTTAGCTCATATTAAAAGATACCACTCACTATAATCCCCTGGCGTGGTATGCGGCACTGGCGTGGTATACTGCGCGTAGCCGGCGGTGCTGAGCGCGGCGGTGTCGTTGCGCGCGTCGGGTCTCACTCCCAGCGCCTCCTGGATGCGGGACTTGGGTGCGCAGCACTGGGTGCCGGCTTTTTTGCACTTGAACACGTCCGTCATTTCGGCGTTGCCTGTGGAAGGGGGAACAGTTGGGTGTTTATCATGGTTAGGCTTCTGTATTAGGATACGATGACCGGTGGTGTAAATGAGTTCTTGAGTGAAGACCACGAGCACGACTCAAGAGCGAGCAAGCGTATAGCGGGCAAGTGAGATGTGTTCTGGTCAGCTAGACCGACGATATAGGGGTGATAGGCGATAGATGAGGAAGGCATTGACGCATTGAGGTTCTACAAGCCTTCGCCTTCAATAGGTGACACTAATTGGAAGTCAAATTGTCCAGACACCAACATTATCAATGCTCGAAGGTTTCCATTAGTTTATTAGGTGATTCTCAATTAGAGACATCGAGCTTCTATTCTTCTTTAGATTCTTAACCATACCATGAGCCTTTGGTACGCCTAAGCGCGGAACCTTTCAACACAACACAATTCCAATTGTGTCTGGTTTACTGGTTAAGTTAAGGTTAAGTTACTCACGGAAGCAAGTGAAAGACAGCAGCGACACGATACAGGAGCCGGGACAGTCGGGACGCGGGTCTGCGGGCGCGGGGCTGGTGGGCGCCGGCGTGGTGGGACGCGGGGTCGTCGTGGGGCGCGGGGTCGTACGGCGTTGCACCCTGCGGAGTAGAGAGTAAAGTTGTGGGATTATTTTGTGAATATAGAAGTGAAGCCTGCTAAGGAGATCCCTTATACACACGTTTGAATGAACATAGTTACAGAACTCAATCCCTATCCCTTTATCTAGCCATTCCTCAGCCATGGTCGAAAAGTGAGTGGTAGTACGTCACAGGTGGATGTGGAAGATCGAGGTCAGAATGTCCTGGCGCGCCTGGAGAAGCAGCGATGGACAACAATTGGCTGATGATGAGGATTACCTATCCTATGTCTTCGTTCTGCTCAAAATAGCTTGAAAAGTCGCTATAGGGTTATTCTAATGAAGTCATGGTTAGGTCGGTTGGAGCAGTGTTTCCCAAATTTCGCTTCTCTTTATGACGTCCCTGAATTTTCGTCTGTCAATAATATAATGCCCGCTATCCCTGTCCTCATACCTGGTGTTGTCACAGCACACGGAGCCGCTGAGCTTGCAGTGCGTGTGCGACAGCAGCACGGCCGGCCGCTCGCAGAACGCCGCCATGATGTTGAGCAGACAGTAGCCGGGGCAGCGGGGGAGCGGCGGCTGCGGAAGTAATGGAAGAATCTTGATTAGTACAGGTAGATAAAATATATCAGACGATGAGGAATTCTTTAGAAATCACAGGATGTAGAGTCAACAATAAGCCTCAATGCGCTGAGTGTAACAACTCAACCAGGGCAGGGTGGGACCCTTATAGATAGTAAGCAGACAGTAGCCTGGGCAGCGCGGCAGCGGCGGCTGGGGAGTGGGATGGGCAAAACATGATTAGTGGGTGGCCTTATAAAGAGGGTGCAAATGAATCTGGCGAAGCTAAGTGATACGAATTTGGAGATTATCACAGCTGCTGTTTAAAATCGAAGCAGATGCAGAAATCTTGTCTCTTTCTACCATAATCCTTAGCGATCTTGGAATTATTGATGGATTGATATCTAGATATAGCTTCTGACAAAGCTAACTCTCCTCTTCATCTTTTACTAACATTCACTTAAGTACAATCTCTACATGCTACACAAGGCTCCCCAAATAACTTACCGGAGTGGTAGGCCTCGGCGTCGTCGTGGTAGTGGGTTCAGTCTTGCCCGGCGGCGCGTCGTGCACACAACACGTGCCTTCCCCGGGGCAGGTGGCGCTCTCATCCACATGGTCACAGAGCAACGCGAACAGGCCGCTGATGCAGTCGCCGCGGCACTTGTGTGGCTTGCCTCCTTTTGGTGGCGGCTGGGAGGTCGTTGTTAGCTGGAAGTGGAAGAAGAGGTTTTTTATTAGTGTGCCAATATGCGGATGACTTGGTTAAGAAGTTGCTATATAGGTACTTCTAGAAAAAAATGAATTTTTGGAAAGGGCCCGATGTAACACAGTAAAAATTTTCGCGGTGCTAAAGAAACACACAAAACTGTAGCATATTCCAGTAGCCTATCGTATTGTGTCGTACTTTTAGGTAAAAGTTCCTTATGATGTCCACGGATC
This sequence comes from Plutella xylostella, assembly GCF_932276165.1. Lineage (NCBI taxonomy): Eukaryota > Metazoa > Arthropoda > Insecta > Lepidoptera > Plutellidae > Plutella > Plutella xylostella. Next base: position 9,234,130 of record NC_063987.1, on the reverse strand, counting down.
CCAGTCCTGCGTCTCTTCCGGCCAATAAGCCAACTAATTCAAGTCATTCCGCCATCTTAGTCTTTCAACTCAGCGGCGCGCGCGTTTAATGCTCTCTCCACCAATCACAGCCCCGTATTTATGATGAATCGCGATATAGTGCCGTTTACTTTTACTTTATCTACTTCGATAACAAACCATATGGCGGTTGCTGGTCTTTAAAACAGTAGAACAGAACAGTATTCCTAAACACTTAACGTAGTGCCAGGAACCCTTACCGCAGTGCTGGGCTTCTTAGTGGTCTTCTCATTGGGCACCACCAGCTCGCTGCTCTCGGAGTAGGCGTCGCGCGCCACACAGCAGCGCATGCCGGCCGCGCACAGCCGCTCCGACGGAAGGTAGGCCTCGCAGTAGCGAGCGATGCGGTCTTCTACGCAGACTCCGGGGCAGCCTATGTTGCCTGGAAGAGAGGTTGGTTAAGCGGTTTAGCAGATGTTTGTCAATAAGAGACGTGGGATTGCCGGACGCTAAGTAGGTGGTAGAAAAGACCCACGAATTGAAATGGGGTTCAGAGACGAGGAATTTGGTAACGCTAGTTTAACTTTTTTGAAAAGGCTCAATAATTCAAATTGCAGAGTGACTAGAGTAGAAATTATAGATACGTGCAAAAAGGGCTACTGTTACTCGAGTATCTACATTGGCGGCTTTTTGATCAAATGCCCAACCTATATTACGTCAGTCAGTACACAATACAGCGTAATGAAAAGTAAGCAGAGAGCTCTACAAATCATGTCGGTTACCACTCAGTAGGTAGGTACATTCAAGCTGAAGTTTCACACCCAATTTGGTATGCTATCCCTACTTCCTCAACAACCCCAATTCCTTGACTACCTACGCAGAAAGCTCCAACATCACTACCCCATCATCTCTGCAACAGTGCAACAGTACACCGGTACCTAACAATTACCACTGTCTTTGTGTTTCTCCGGTCGCGGCGGCGGCGGGCGCGGCGTGGTCTCCTCCTCATCATCGTCGTCGTCTGGCTCCGGCGTGGTGGTGTAGCGCGTGGTCGGCGGCTTGCGAGTCGTCGGGAGCGTCTCGTTGCCTGGGAAGGGGGAAACAGGGGGGGGTTAGTGAGGGAGGGAGAATAAATGTTATAGGTAAGTACTTCGTATTACAGATAACTTGTAAGGTAAGCGTGAGCGCTTCGGCATCGTAGGCAACAGATGCATCGCATTCTGTATTCATTGTATAGAAATTCACACAAGTGCGTCTACTCATCTACATTCTGAAAATCCGTTTGGTGCGATACGTATGATAGGTAGACGCTTACGTTTAGTGGTAGAGGATATTTGATTTTATATTTACTTATTTAATTTTTTACTTTATTAGGAATTTTAAGCATTTTAGCAACTGTATTAACACTATTAAGTTTAAATTACGCTAAGTAGGTGTTTAGAATAGTACTCGACAGATTTATTGGGCATTTTACAGCACTGATTACAAGTTACAATTCAATGGTTAACAATAGGTAGTACTTAATTAAAACACATAATTATATTAATATTAAGAACTTACACTACGCGTTGATGTCTTTTGTATGGGCGATATAACGATTTTAGCTTTTTACAAGAGTAATAAAAGACTTGATCAGATAAAACAGAATAATTATAAACAGCGATAAAACTGTCTGATTAGTTTGTGGGGTGAGGACCAATGTATACAAAAGTAGTTGGGTAACTCATCATTGTTGAGAGTGTACACTGATGCAGTCTTTTGAGGATATTTTATTTTCTGTCATTTATGAAATACTTAACGTAACCGTCGCAAGTTTTTTTTGTCCAATAGCTTAACTCGGTACTGAAATAATGAAGTGCAAGACGTGACAAAGGTTTTGCATCGCGCTCACTCACATCGCGCAGCCTCAAGGGCGACATCTTTTGTCACGTCTTAAATACGACCTATGCGGGTTGATTACGCCCCACTATTCTTCACCCACCTGGCGGCTCATCAGCACAGCACTTCATGGAGGGGTTGGGGCACTCCACGTCGTCGAGCACCTGCGGGCAGATCAGCGTGGCCAGTGCGTGCATGCACACGCCGGGGCAGTTCTTGGCGTCCACTTGGGTGTCTAGCGTGTCTAGTAGACCTGCGGGGAAGAGGGTTTGATGTTTAGGTGTGTCTAGTAGACCTGAGGGCGAAATAAAGGTTTTGTTGTCTAGGTGTGTATAGGAGACCTGCGGGAGACAGGTAGGGTTAGATAATTATGTAGATGTGTCTAGGAGGGAAAGGGAGGGTTAGATGAGAGAGGAAATAGATTCCGTGTTTGAGAACTCTCGCAGAGAAAAGTTCCATTGATTGGCGGGGGTGTTTAGGAAGCCTGAAGGGAGAGAAAGAGGAAGAACTTAGATTATTGACTTGATGAGTTTAGCTAGCGTGTCTGGAAGAATTAGGGGAGAGGGGGTTATCTGTTTAGTTCAGGAGGGTATCATGAAGACCTGCAGGGAGTGAATTGGTTAGATGTTTAGTTTATGGGTCTACTAGGTATATAGGATGTACTATGAGTGCAATGACGGGGGAGTTTTAATTTACATCTTTCAAAACGCAGCCACAACGCTAACATCAATGGGAACTTGCTGGAAAAGGCTAATCATATTAACTTTAGTAAATATGAACTCACAATAATTACCTAACAGGTACCTTGTTCCGAGCAGCAGTCTCGAAGGAAAGAATAAGCCAGATGATTGCCGACCTCCGATAGGAGATGGTACCCAAAGAAGAAGAAGAGAGTGTTACTAGCAATAAGTTAAATTAACTCTATAAATTAAACAATAAACCCAAACGTCTTCCTATCTTCAATCAGGGACATATCAATTACCAAATTGAGTGGTCCGATTACCCTTTAATTAATGATTATATTTGGGATTAGTGATTACACTTGACATTAGTGATTACACTTGAGATCAGTGATTACACTTGACATCAGTGATTACAGTTGTAATCGGAATCAGGTGGCGCCGACCCGTTACGACCCGGTCACTGCTCGCAGACGCATGGCATTGGCGCTAGACGCGCTGGACCATACGGTTCGACCCTGTCTAGGATAGGCAGCTCTCATAATAAAGTATGTTTTTACGACAACAAGAGCCCCTTCTCCGTACCACAGAAGTACGAGTACAGTCGTTATTTTATGTTCGTACACTTCGTACGGAGAAGTTTGTAAAAAAACATTACCCTCCTCCATACGTTCATCAGAAAAAAATATAACTACTTAGTTATGATGAATATAAATACCCTTGACTTTGATTTTTTACTTATAACGTAGTGTTTTATCTCCCAATTCGATAATTTATTTCATTGGTTTTCGTGGTTGTAACTTAAGGGACTACAGGGCGAAACAAAGCCCCCGTTGTTTTTAACTGGATGCATATTTATATCCTATCCATGGCTGATTGGGGGTTAAAAGTGTATTTATATCTGTCAGTAATTATTCAGTAGGTAGTGCCTAAAGAAGCCTTATTTTTTAAATTTAGCCTTATAATTGAGGCTTAAGTTTGTAGTCTGATGGGTGCCAACCTGATCTCCGTGGCATCTCGGAATGCGTCGACGTAACGGTCGTCACGACGTCGCCACCGCGCTCACTCACGTCATTTAATGTGATTATTGATCATCGAATTACTTTACGAGTCTTCTGCCGCCGCCGCCGCCGCACCAGTTTCATAGTTAAGTATATAAGTTATAGTTAATATTCTTTATTTGACGCAAGAATAGCGCTTGTACAGAGGCAGGCCAAAGAGATATTTAGTAGATAGAGTACTTATGGGTGGTAACAATCATCTCATCAGTATTAACTTATTAGATAGTAGAGAACTAATTCCTAAGCCTCCAAGACGAAAATAAGCAGGATGATTGCCGACCTTCACCAGTAGACGGCACTAGAAGAAGAAAACCAATTATAGGTTCCCCGATTACAGTGAATCTTAGAATTCGCCTTAAAACGTTTTCCCATGGGAATTGAGACATAAAAAGTATATAGCATTTGTATAAACCCAGGGTGATAAGTATAAATTTCAAGAAAATCCGTGCAGTAGATTACGGATTCTTTATCTCTATCCATCTCACTCAATCCCAATCATCCACGCATTCCCTCAAAAAAAGCTAACCTGTTGTTGCCCACATTCCACGCGGGCTCCTAAGCCGCGAGTGCCGTTATACCCCTCCCCCCGTCTTCACACATGCCCCCTCCGAGATGACCTCACCCCACTGACACACTTCCTGCCAGCGGCCAAATGAAAGGAAAATAGAGTGAGCGGCGCGCGCGGCGGCGGCGGCGGTGGCGACGTCAATTGTGGTTATCTTTTTCGGGTTTACGTTTAGCTAGTCAATAAGTTACTGCATACAATAGGTGTATAATATTGACGCGACCTTCTTCTTTTTGAGTGACAGTGATGATGACGATGCATTTTGAGTATTAAGCTTCTTTGTCGCGATCTAAAAATAGATATTTATAAATACGTTTGTTAATACTCTAGATCAGTGTTTTTCAACCTTTTTCATGACGCGACCCCCCTGGTATAAAAAATATATTTCGCGACCCCCTTGACCCTTTCGGTTTTTTATCATGTATGTATGTGTATACTGTTACAGTATTCCCAATATTCATTCCATACGACGTATTTATGGTCTCCATGATTAGGATTCGAAGTAGTATACGTACTTATCGGGTTTAAAAACACATTATTTTACAATTACACCGAAGTTTCTTTTTCGAAATTAGCTTTTTCTTTTTGACTTTTTTGAGCATTTAAATATCTTGAATAAAAGTTTTCAATGGTGAAATGAAAATAAAAAGTCAAAATACCTGGCTTTACAAGACATAAATACTTGTGGTCGTCGTCTTTGAACCAGGCAGGAAGGCCTTCCACACTATGTTTGCCTATTCGTGGTCTCTACTCGAGAACTCGTTTACTCCAATGTTAATCGGTTCTTCGGCAGATATGACCAGCACACTACCACTTCAGCTTGCATATTTTGACAGCTATGTCACTAATCTTAATTCTCTGACTGACGGAAAACCTCATTTCTGATACGATTTATCAGAGAAACCCCAAGCATAGCTCTCACCATAGCACGCTGAGCGACTTTAAATCGGTGGACCAGTCCTACCGTCAGTGCCCACGTCTCTGCACCATACATCATCACTGGCAGGACGCACTGGTTGAAATCTTTAGTCTTCAAGCTCTGAGGGATGGCCAAAGAATACGTGCTGACGAAGTTTTCCGAATGCAGCCCAACCCAGTTGGATGCGCCTTGCAGCCTCCTTGTCGAAGTTGCTTCTGCCTAGCCGAATAGTCTGCCCGAGGTAGACATATTCTTGCACAACTTCGAGTGTTGCCTCACCAACGGCGACCGGCTCCGGTTTGATGTGAGCATTGTACATGACTTTCGTTTTGTCCAAGTTCATACCGAGGCCTACACGTCGAGAAGCAGCATTTAGGCCACTTAGCATCCAGCTGAGTTCCTGCAGAGATTCTGCCGTAATAACGATGTCGTCCGCGAAGCGGAGGTGTGACGTGTACTCGCCATTTATACATAAGCCATGTCCAGCGGCATCGTACAGACTCCTCAACTCCTCGATATAGCGCCAGTCGATTTGAAGTCTCTGCAATGCTTCCAAAGTTGCCCATGTCTCGATGGAGTTGAAGGCGTTTTCATCGTCCACAAAGGCTAGATGCAGAGGCTGATTATACTCTTCGGTCTTCTGTGTAATCTTCCTTACTGTGTGGATGTATTCTATTGTACTAAAACAGATCCACGATGAGATAATTTAATTAATAAAAAACAAGCTCAGCTCAAAATTTTAAGTTAAAGTATTTTTAAAGTAAGAGTCTTTGTTAATAAATTAATACTAATTGTCTTTATTGTTTTTTTACTAAAGTTCTCAGTTTTTCACCCTTTGGCGACCCCCCTACAGAAGCTTCGCGACCCCCCAGGGGGTCGCGACCCACAGGTTGAAAAACACTGCTCTAGATAGGTATAACAAGGTGTTAAATCTAGAATATAGATACTAACATAGGCTAAGTACATTGTAACAAATATACCTAGACCTTTAGTTGTCTGTTGAATAAAATAAAATAAAATAAATAAATAAATAAATCTCGTTACTCACAAAATACTTAAAAGAATTACACACCTGAGCTATTCGTATTGGAAGTATTGGAACATGCTGTATTTTCATTAGAGCAAATCTCTTAACGTGTAAACCCCACTATTTATGAAAACGGCAGTAAGTACCTATATTGCTTCATAGAAAAGTTAGAGGACGTATTAGCTATTTAAAATTTGACAGACAGAGACAAAATAGTTCAATAGGTAAAACGTTTCTATGAATAAGGGAGTTACATTTTATACACTAAGTACCAATACACAGAGACAATAATCTGTACAGGTGGTAACAATAAGCCGGTAAGCTAGTTCCCTCCAGCTCGCGTCTGCGCGGGCGCAGTGGTCCCGTTAGCGGATGACCTAACGCGGAGAAATCGACCAGCGGAGCCGAAAACGAAAGTACATACTAATGTTTCAGGCTTCTTCAGAAACTATTATGCTTAAGACGCCTGTGTTCAGCCGTAAAGCGCCCGGTTATACCTACGTTATATTTACTTAAATACGTAAATGATCTATAATATTCGTAAATTAATAAGCATTTATATAAAAACTGCCAGCATAGATGGAGACCAATAAAAATAAAAGCTGTATACTGAAAACTGATAGCGAGTGAAATACACCCGAGTGTATACTATAGGTACTAATTAATCATTATAAGCATACTTTCTTGCATAGGTAAACCTTAATTTTACCGGAAGGAGGAAGAAGGTAAGTAATGAACTTTTATGTTTAACAACCAAACATGCAAGTATAGTTAGGTACATATCTATTAAAACACGTGCGACATATGAATGTAATGTTAAATCTTATTCAATCCGCTTTTTGATGACAAAGAGAAAGTTCTGTTTTGTCACCAACCAAAGGCGAAAGATTACATAGATCATACATAACATGATATAAGAGTAGATAAGTAGGTACTAAAATATGTTAATAAAAATTATGCAGGTTTTTCATGTGCACTGTTTAATGTGACGTGTATGTACATTGTACAATTGTAGGTACATCGTACATCGCGTGTTAAGATAATTACATTAAAACGCACATGCCAAAATAATATTAAAGTATACTCCGTATCTCATGCTTTTGAGAAATCGTACTTATTAATTTGAATGTGCGATCTGAAGTGCTTTATCTATCTATAGAGTTTAAGTCCATTGTACGATTGTGTAATGAGTTCAGTCAATAACCAATGAATTTATAAGTATAGTGCCACAAACTTATCTGTTCCGGTGAGAGCGAACTAAATTGGTCCATATAATCTATGTCAATATGAAATTCATTTAGTAAGTAATGAGGTATGGACCAATTTAGTTCGCTCTCACCGGAACAGATAAGTTTGTGGCACTATACTTACTTAATTAACCTTTTTATATCACAGTGACAGCCCAGAATATTCCTTTATAATATTCATCAATTTAAGTAATCTTCATAAACATACCAACATAAGAACTAGTTACGTTCGTGTTAGAACGTCATAAAATAACTTGTATGATGGAGTCAAAGACCTAAGGCCGAGATTATGCTAAAATCTGGACAAACAGGACCAGGCGTGGTGGAAAAGTCGTTCAGCATAACTCTGTATAACGTAGGTCTAGGTAAGAATACATTATGAAAGTAGTTTTTCATTATGAGACCGGCTAGAGTCAATATAACCATTGCATGATTTAACTACGTGTGTAAAAGGTACCGAACAAACTTTACCATGGGTTTATGGCAATTGATGATTATCGCTTGCTACCGATAAATAATAAAAATCCTTTACGATAGCTATATTTGCTACAGTCACAGTTTAAATGGGTAAATGCTTCGGAAAAGCGTTGTTTTAGTTGTTGTGGCTGTTTTCAAGACTGACTGACTGCTGTTAGTATAGCCATAACTTATAGCATTTTTTACATAAAATTTAGCTGCTAAAAGTACCTATGCATGATATGCGCAATTTTGAGTGGCTAATATTTTAAGATATTGAAATGAGGGATCGATTCAACAATGTCACCATTGTTGAATCTGTCTTATCGGGAAAAGTTTTTCACGATACCGATACCTTCGATTTGTTAAAGTGTAATACCTAATGTATGGAAATACATTGTACATTATTACATAGATACACGGTGTATCAATGAACTTATACCTATTTGTTTTGCAAATATCACATTAGTACATATTTGCGACAGCCAATCAGCAGCGTCTAAGACAACCAATGAGCAAGGAGCGAGGCTGCGCCGGCGCCGGTCAGCTGTTCGCTTTCCCGGCCGTTGACCTGGCGAGAAAGCTGATAGTATTGTTAGCAGTTAGGCTGCCGTTTATGTTTGCGACCTTCGTGGTGACTCCTTGGTATCTACTTCCTTCCTTCTTTTATGTATCACTGAGTTTATGATGAAGATGGAAGTGCTAATGAGTTTCGTGGTAATGAACAATGATAAGCATTAAGCTCATTACTGCTGAACAGCAGATTTTGATAAGATAGACGCTAAGCTGCTGATGACGGTCATGTCAAATTTCAAACGCGATTTTGAAAATTGTTAAAGCATCTCCAGTGATAAAGACCGCCATTTATATAATATCTTTCGATGAAATTATGACTACCTCTATTAAGAATGTGTTACTTCAAATCAACAGCAGAGGTTCTGCTAAACACTAGCATGTAACGTAATCAATATTCATACTTTTACAAACTTTCATAATCTTCAAAATTCCTGCGAACCGTTGCCTAAGATCTATATCTCCCAGTACTATCAGTGCCTAGACGCAGCTGTCTCTAGCACTCTACTACCTTGTGTTATGGGTGATTTTTCAACAAAGTTGGTATATAAGATGTACAATATATGTACAAGTACATAGTAGAATGACTGCGTGTCGCACGCGCCGACTGAAAGTGAATTAATAACAGACACCGCCATTACAGATTTTGTTCAAATGCTTTTTGGTTTAATTGGCCTTTTACTGACTGACATAGATATCTCTATCTGTACAGGTAAGTGTTATTAGTTCCTAAGAGCAGGGATAACAATTAATCTTACATTAAAATAGTTTTTTATATGATCCAACTGTGGCTTATTTTTGTGGTTTAATATTGACATTGTAAAACCCATCTTATACCAGATATTAGTTATTTGGGAATAGCAGTTAATAACTGCCTATTAATTATACCTCTACATATTATAACCACAAATATACCTATGTATAAAAAAAGTTGGTAGGGTAACGTAACGTACCTTGGGACGCTTGTACCTCGGGACATTGATTGTATTTTAAAAACCGGCTAAATAAACACATTAAAATTCTACCCTAGGCATAGTATTTTACTCGCTTGGCAAAACTAGTGAGTCTCGTGATCATACCAGCATCGAGTGTGTGGTGAAGACAATATGAAGTTTTTTGGAGTCAAAAGTAGCTTTTGTATAGTTTTTTGTGTTGCTTTATCTCATTGAGGCATGCTCAAAATAAAGACATGGATGTCACGTATAACTTTTCAGTTATTTAATTTTATGACATGGCAATTATCTGAAAGATTCCTATTAATTAAAAATAAAGATATTTAAATTTTATTAAATATTGCTTTTTTGTACCTTGGGACACGATTAAATTTGTACCTTGGGACACTGTATCCTATGGCTTTGTACTATGGAAAATGCAAACATCTAAATAACGCCTTATATCTCTGTTCTTATTAGTGCCAGAGTGAAACTAGACAGAAGAGAGATGCAGTAAATCAATAAGAACAGATATATAAGGCGTTAGTTAGAAGTTTGCATTTTCCATAGTACAAAGCTATAGGAAACAGTGTCCCAAGGTACAAACGTGTAACGTACCTTGGGCCAAAACAAGCATTTTTATTTTTATCTTAATTTAATAAAATCTGGCCATGCTAAAGCTTTAGCACAAATACTAGTGATAATAGATTATATATCCTACCGAATAAAGAAAATTTCACATTAATATCTTAGTTGTACGCTGTGATAGCTTCATTCAAAGTTGGGGTAGTCGAAAATGTCCCTAGGTACGTTACGTTACCCTACCTATTTAATAATAAAAAACACTTAATACGAATTTACACTACGCGTTGATGTCTTTTGTATGGGAAATGTAAAACAGTTGCGTTTAGATGCTTACAAGACGAATATAAATCTTTACAAACTACTGATGATTAGATTAAGCAAAAGGTTCTTTAAAAGAGCAATATACCTACATACTAATACACTTCTTTGTTAATCTCTGGTTGCCGTAATATATATAAGATACATAATAGACTCATATCTTATACACTTCCCCAGGAGATACTAACATAACAAGGATTACGTCTACAATTTACCTACTAGTTAAGTTGAACCTCATGACAAACTTGCATAATGATACAATTTGGCATGTTTTAATTTTACAACTTTAAAGACAACCATATTCATATTCAGGCAAGGATTAGATTATAGAATTACGGGGACTCAAGATAATTACTCTATCCTGTCGATGATATGGTACCTATACAGGGTGTTGCAAAAAGGGTATACTAAGCCGATGTGGAGCATGGTACATCTAAGCCCGAAACTGAAATCAGAATTTGAAAATTCGCAAAAAAAAAAAACATTTTCCATAGAAACTTTGTTGGTCACGTGACTTTTTACTATGGAATATTAAATTTTTTTTCGCGAATTTCCATATTCTGATTTCAGTTTCGGGCTTAGATATACTATGCTGCACATGTAGCTTTCGGCTTAGTATACCCTTTTTGCAACACCCTTATAGACGGAATCAGACATGAATGTTGCACCATGGCGCCCAGACTAGGTGACTCACGGAGGTATCGGGGGCACCAGCGACTAATTATGAGCACCACGTCAGTACTTTCTACCGCATCCTTGTGAGGACGATGACAGTTACTTCAGGAAGCAGCCGTCTGCGCAGGCGCCAGTATAGTATACTTTGACATTTCATTAGTGTCCTTGTTTCGCATTTCGTTAGATTTATAATTGAACAGCTGAAAAGGCTTTACTGTTTTAGGGTGCCGCCGGTGTCTCTGCAATAAATTGTAACCCCCAAGTTCATAGAATGAACTGTCAGTTTACAAGAAGGCTTGTGTTAAGGAGTAAAATTAGACCGTTTTTGATCCAAGAAACATAGCATATTGATCAATAAACATTTGTGAAAAGTCATTCAAATATATAAATTTGTAGGTCTGCACAGCTGCAGATGTATAAAACAAGTTGTATTGACTTTTGCTTCACACGCTTCGCGCGGGTTGCGCCATAAATTGCTCGGATTAAAAGTAAGTAGCGGGAAGCCGCTGGATGCAGATGGCGGGTGACCGTTTGGGGTGGCGATCATTAGGAGAGGCCTATGTCCAACAGTGGACTACAGAAGGCTGAGAGAGAGAGAGAGAGAGAGAAAAGTAAATAAACGTACTTATTAAATAAACCAGTTTCATTTGTCGTCCAGTATTCGGCGACTGATAGTCTGACTGTGACTTTCTCCTCTCGGGGGGTCCCCCCTCCCCGCTGGCTGCGCGCCCCCGCCTCACCCCCGCCGATGTCCGCGAGACAACATTACGACAGGTTATGACTGTGACCGGCGTTGAATCATCACATCATCCAAGTAAAAGAGAAATTGAGGTATCGAGTTAGGAAATGAATGGTTTATTTACACGGAGAAATGTGTACACTCATCGATGTAACATGCTGTTCTGTGAGTGATTTCAGTTGTTGTCAGGCTTTGGCAGTGAACTACAGGAGTTACGCAAAGCCTGATGATTACTGATAAGCATTGTCAAAGTGTAACTATATTTTCACGTTAATCTCTTGACGAGTAGGGGTTCAATATCGACCTTAAGTAGGTATTAGTTCTTTACACAGGGCAGTAGAATTTAAAAAAAAAAACACTCATTGACAACATTTATAATATGATTTTGAATTCGAAAAGACCTTGGTTGGCGATGCGAGGTGACACTATTTGTAAAAGTTGAGGCTTGTGTGTTCCTTGTTTTATTCAAATCAGAATAGCTTTTCTTTAAAGTTACAGACATTATTTTCTAGTACCTAAGCTTTCGCTTCACAAATCTAAGTATTTAACACGCAGAGATCTAGTCTAGCAATTTTCAGGTTTCGCCATTTAATTAAAACTAGTAGTTGTTTGCACGTTTTCACTATTTGTCGTCATGTGTCGCTTTCCATTCCCATATGTACCTACTGATTATGTAGAACGGCTCTACCCTTAAATTAAAATAGCAGAAATTTATGTTATAACTTGGTAAAATAAAGAAACATTGTAAGTATTGTCTTAAAATAAATAACTGGTGTTTTATATATTATTAATTATTATATTGCACATTAAAATTTATGACACGTACTTGTAGGGTTCAAGATTGCGCATACAAAAGAATTAAACGCGCAGTATAAGTTTCGGTCACTATGGCAAATAAAGTTTCAATTATCCTTATTGTACCTATTTTGTTATGCTATTAACTTAAGTAATAAAATTTACATTCTTAACTATATTTCCGTATTTCAGGGAGAGATAATGATCTTACTCCTGACTTCTATTATATTTCTTGAAGCGATATCAATTATAAACTGCCCAAAAACCCGTTTTCGGGTATAGGTATAGGTAGTACTTAAATTCCCTAATCTTTTGAATGTGATGTGATCATTGTCATTTAGTGTTTTCATCAGTAGCAAACACAATTAAATCAACTAGATAATAGCAGTCACACATCTAATCAAAAACAAAACACTTGATTGTTTTATGCAGTTTAATTTAAGTATTTATGTTTATTGTGGCGATTAAATTTAGACAATGCCTACTGTGTCATGTTCTCATTGATTTATTTATTTACAAAAGAACATATAGACCAATTGTTTACGATTCTTACAATAACTAGGTAGGACAGAATTTTGCTTGATAGCATTTTCGATATGATAACTCTACCCAAACATAATATTAGTGCTACGTACTCACATTCAATGAAAACATATAATTTTCCGATCAAACAGCGACGCTACTCATTTGTTAAGTCAACACCTAGCGTTTTACAGTAACGCCAACTCTGCCTGGTCTCTAGCCATCTATGATTAGCTGGCCTGCCCAGGGCTCAGTGTTAAATGGTCTTGATATAGTTGAAAAAACCTCGCATAATTTTAACGGGTTATGTGGCCCGTTACCCGCTCCCATATAGCACGAGCCGGCCGATAGACCGATAACGATCGTTTAGCTTTATTAGTAGAGAATCAAACTTCTTATGATTTGGCTAAATAGGCATTTACGAATATTTATATGTACCTAAAAGTATTTATGTATTTCAATTAACTTAGGTTTTAATTTATGTATATACATGCGGATATTATTATTTATCCGTTTCTTTGTAGATCCTAAAAACCGCACCAGACCGATTTTATTAGATGTATTTTGTTAGTACATATGAAAGTTGATTCAGCTTAATCGAAAGATAGTTTTATAAACATGCCGGTTCCTGCTTTATTTCTGCTGATTTAGCTTGTAGTTAATGTCTTCTATTGTTAGCTGGGTAATTAGGTAAATATACCTACACATTAAAACTTTAATGGGAAACAATATAAGTAATAGGCATTTTTCTCATTGCGGTCACGCGGTTTTCATTTCTAAAATGCTCTCATCAATTCTAAGCCCAGATTTTTTCATAAGGTTTACCGTAATTAACGATTTCTTCGCAACACACACGCTCCAAGAATAGAAGTGTATGTTTTACGCACACATACACACATACACGCACACACACGTAGGTTCAAATGTGGGACAGACCTTCCGCCCGCGGCCCCGGTCCGAATACCGGCGGAGACCCCCCGCAACTAACCTACTCAACACGCAACCTGTAAATCTTCGGACAAACTCACAACAACTCACTTGCGAACTTTCAACGAATTCTGGAAAATATGCTTAGGTCATTTCTATCTATGTAGGTACCTATAAAACGCTGGAGGGGCTTTAAGAGGGCAAGAATTACAGGAAATCTGACCCAAATATTGGCACTGGAAGACTATAAAGGTATTAAGCGCAATTTATTGAAAATCTTTGAAGTACCTACATCTGTTTTGAATATAACCGCTAAATCCAATAACCCATACCTACAAAGTTAAATTAAACAAGCGTTCAACCCACAATAAACTCTTAGGAAAACTCATACCTGAGAGGAAGGAGCTGGCGAAGGAGTCATCCTGGCAGGCTCTAGGAGACAGGAAGGCGAGCAGCAGGAGCGCGGCGTAGCGCGCATGCGCGGGCGTCATGGCGGCACAGAACTGTCAACTGTCACTGCGAGCTGTCACTGAACTGTCATGGCGCGTGCGGTCGCGGGGCAGCGCGCGGGAACACTGCGCGAGAGAAAGAAAGGGGTTCGTTCGGCGCGCGTGCAGGTGCCATAGAGTAGTGGGTGTAGAAGCGAACACTTTCTTTCTGCTACAGATGGATAATTAAGTAGGTACACTCACGAGCAATGAAAAAGTTCCAGTGACGTATGGAACGTCAGGTGGAACTTTTTCATTGCACGTGACTTTAGTGAGTGTATGTATTGGCATGTATTTATTTCTCTTTTTGCAGTTAACTTGTGCCAATATTAGCATTTATAAGTTGGTACTGCACCTAAGAAATACGATCATTGGAGGCATCTTCTGGCCGCAAAAAATATTGCTAATACTTACATACCTAGTGAACATCCTTTGGTTAAGATAAAACAAAGGCATTTATCACGTGTGTTTCCACTTTCCATGAACCCAACATTTTGTAGAGCGACGGTGTCCCTGAAAGAAGGAAATTGACGTATCTGTGAGCGACATAATCTTTGCCGATCGATCAGCGTTTAACGGAAAATCTATAGTTAGGTAAGTAGTTGTTTAGTATTTACTCATGAGTGTATCTTGTCGTGGCCACTGTGAATGGCTGAGAGTGCGCTAACCACGATACCACGCACCTTAAGTACTTACCTGATCCATACCGGAAGATTGCTATTTAATGCCATAGTGGCTTCTACACATTTATGGGTTTTTCAGTCACAACTTTTAACTTGCTTAGGTACATTGCAGTAGACATGCCTAATCTTCCGGTTGCATTACAAGTCTTACAACTGTATGTGTACGCCTTCCTTATTTATTCAATAAGTCTTTCATTCACCCAAAGGTTGCAGGAAGGATTTCGCGATTATCGCTTTCAGCGATAGAGGCTGCCTCTTGAGCTTACTCTTACTTTTTTATGTAATGTTGTGTGTTTTTTTTTCGGTAAATTTATATTGTACTAGCTGTTCCCGCGAGCTTCGCTTCGCCTTTAAAAGTTTTCCCGTGGTATGTTCTTTCTCAGGGTCTAGACCATCTGTAGGTATACCAAATTTGATTCAAATATGTTCTGTAGTTTTGGCGTGAAAGAACAGACAGACACAGTTACTTTCGCATTTATAATATTCGTTAGGAAGTTAGGATTGTATCTGTAATCCTCGAAGGAAATGTAGCCGGTGATGTCTCGCAAGCGAATCATCCGCTGTTCGCAGTAGGTAGGACTAGGTACATGCCACCCATCTTCGCAATCTCTCCCGGTACCGCCTCGATAAAGATATCGTATGAGACATCCACCCATGGGACACACGCCTGGGGCCTGGTTCATCTACTATCCGTTGTCCTGTGACGATCCCTTGATGTAGAGGATCTTCTTCGCTGTGCAGTGTCGCTGCCACCATTCAAATGCGCCTTTTCAGGCCCAATCATTGAAAGTTTAATCAGGTATTTCTTTCTAAAAATACTACAATCTGTGATCCGATCCACGGCAACAGGTTATCGGCAAATCTGTCCGTCCGTTAGCATAGTTGTATGAATGGCGCGCGACGGTTACAGTAACGAAACAGGTTGCGTCGCGATACCGTAACACTGACCCGGCGCTACCCGCACTCACGACCCGATTGTAAAACGATAGTGTGTGTATACGAGATCTATCGAAGCTATAGGCATATTCCTACGACCAAATCGTGTTAGTGATAAAGGTCCCAAGTTCAATCCCCGGCCGACGGGGCAGATATTTTGTTTAAAGACAGATGATTGTACTTGGGTCTCGGTTCTTGGGTGTAAATGTGTTTATGTATTTGTGTAGATAAATCAGCTGTCCGATACCTACCCATATTGCAGGGTCTTCCTAGCTTGAGGTTAGATGCCCGTGTGTGAGATGTCCCCAAATATAATGCGCGTTTTTGTCGAAAAGGTGTCCTAGGTAACTAATTGGAATTTGAGAGATGTAGGTGCAAGAATGCAATACTATCACTATCGCTTTGATATCGCTGAATGGACTTGAGTAGGGGACCTGGTTTTATGGCGGGCACATATCATTACAACTTAGATATCTACTGATTGACTCGATCATTGAGCTGAAGGTAAACAAACAATTGTTTGTGTAAATCAGTTTAAAGGCTTCAGAAGGACCGCAGACCCATATTATAATTTGAGGGTAAAGTGAAAAACAATATAGTCCGACAACGATATCTTTGCAACGGGTTAAATAAAGGAAGAGATAGCACTTTATTTTCATTTACTGGCAAATAGAACAAATAGACTCAGGTATTCATTCTCAATGCGTATAACATCACCAAATAAATCATCTGAAACAAACAATAACTACTTACCTAACTTCATTCGAGTTTTGACAATACTTACATTATTAGTTATATATGATTATTCGGTGAATCGGTATCTAGCCCTAAATTAACGAAGAAGCGTACGTCATTCTCGAGATAAATAAGAATAATAAAATTGTTGCCCTAATAAACATTTTTTGACGTTGGCACTTGGTTTCTTTTGCAACGTTAGCTTTGCCGGACTCTAACAAGTATTATTATTTACTACAGTGCTATAAATTACCAATAAATATGTAAATAATCATCACTTCACCCAGCGGGCGGCGGCGAAGCTAACGGGATCCCAATATTCAATACTTTTGCGATTTATTAACCGACTTGGAAAAAAGGAGGAGGTTCTCAATTCGTCTGTATTTTATTTACATTTCAAGTCCCGTCGCGTGCTCCCTGCGTATTATTTTTACTCTCGAGTCAACCCGTACATTACATGTGATGTGAAAGGACAAAAAAACAAACACTTTCGCAATTATAATATTAGTTCGTAATGCACACGAAACGTAGAGAACATTAGAATATCATGTAAAAAAGACTAAAGTTTGTTTTTTTCTGAACGGTTCATCAACAGTCGATTGTCCCGCCACGCCAATGGAACAGTAAAGAATCAGTCAATTTAGTAGGTATCTGAGATTAAAAAACAAACTTTAATGAAAAAAGACGGGTGTTATGCTGTTAAACGACTTAAAAGCTTGACGTGTAAAACACAGCTACAGTCCAACTATAAAGTCGTGAAAACGGAAGTGGATCCTAACTAATTGTTTAAGATCGTATTTAATCGGCCTGATATATTTATTAAAGGACAAATCCGTTTAAAACCCATAATCAATCGATTTTTAAAATGTATGTATAAGATAAGTGTATTAGTCTATGGTAAAAGTAAGTAAATAACTAACTGGTGATCATAAAAAGTCTAACAAAATTGCACTCTTTGATGTCAAGACTTTATAGTTTTTTTTAAATAATAAATCTTTATTCAAAGAAAACAACTTATGTTATTACATACATCCCACAAAACCAGTTTGATTGTACCTATGAACAATTTAGCTATGAATGCCTAGTTTGGCTAGTTATGTCTGAGGCCCAACAACCCGCACTGGGTGGTTGGCTACAACCAGCGTGGTTGACTAGCCCTAAAACCCTTCCTTCATTGGAAGGACACCCGAGCCCCAACAGTGGGGACGTGATGGGTTGTGATTATGATGTCTGTCATACCTATGATAGTAGGTATTGTACGGGATTAAAATAACCATTGATATTGTCACAATGTTCAGAACATTGTAGATTTGAATTGAAAGACAATAATAATTACGAATACTTTTTATTCAGTGAAATAACTTTTCTGTAGATATTTACAGTTAACACGCCTCACTTAACTAAATAATAAGAAACGGAAGTCAACAAATATCAGTATCTACCTAACATACTAAAGTTCTGCCAAAAGTTCTACAGTACAAACTTATAGTTATAGCTCACTTAAGTCAACTAGAAATAAAATGCTATGGCAACTATAAAAATATAATCCGTTACAGTTAAGTGACAAAAGAACAATATCTTTGGGTTTATAATGTTTTTGTCAAGAGAGATTTTGTCAAACAAAATAGACATAAAAACTAATTGAGCTTAACAAATATAATTTTGCACTAAACATAACTTTATTATTCCTATAATATACACATTTTAAGTGGTCGAATTTAGACGAATTTGACGAGCTATGTTCATAATAAACAATTTTTTAAGCATATCTACGGATATGTAGGTACAATTTCTTAATGATCATGAGATGAAATCAGGGATAAAACACATTCATGTGCGAAAGTTTAGAAACAGGAAAACTATTCACATTGATAGAAAACTTAGAAAATAATCAAAACTTACAAACTATTGCCTTAAATTATATAAAATACAAACTAAGATACATTTTTTCTGAGGTACTTAAGAAAATGACTGTATGTTTAGTTGTGTTAACTTAATACTTATACTGAATTAAGCAGCCTACATTTATTCAAAAGTCGTAGAGTAAGATGTGTATATTATAGATTTTGAGTTCTATAAGTACAATGGAATCGTAATTATACTCAATTATATTTAATTTGATTTGTCTTAAGTCATATAAAGAGTAGGTACACATACATGTTATTATTGTTAATCAAAAAGTTTATCGAGTAGTCGACTGCAAGAGATACAAGTATAAAGTTAAGTATATAACTATATCAAGTCCAAAAATGCAGTTACCCTTTATCTATGGTGGGTAAGATAATTTGGTTTGACTACACCTACACTTATGTTAGGAAAAAATATTGAAAGCCCAGAGAATGATTATTTTAGCGTGTATTTCTATAAATAACGTTAAACCGATGTAGAATTCCTTCCGCATCAGATCTCTCCAACAAGTTTTAAACCAGGTATAACTTACATATCGTGTATTACTAGTATAGGAATCGATTGGCATGAAAAACGCAAAATCGAAATCTTGCATGTACGCCCCTCTGGCATGAAGCCCGCGATTTATATTTTAAGAAATTCATGTTACTAACTTTTTATGGACTTACAGTCTGCAATAAATGATTTATTATATTAGAACTTTTTTGTTGTACAGTGTACACTACCGAATATGTCACTGGAACTTTTTCATTGTTCGTGAGTGTATTTTGTATAACCACTATATTATAATATAATATGAATGTTACATTCATTAATCTTACTTTATTTACATTCGAAAGACAAAAATAAGTTTATACTTAATAGTTTTTTTTAGTTTCCCTGTTACAGTTACAATAAATGCCCGATATTCAATGATTAAGGGCTGTGGGCATGTTTCGCAATGTCCGAGTAAAACTAATAATTTCCATAATAAATGCCATTTACATTTTAATTACTTGCCAGTAAAGATAATTCATGAGATTTGTCATAAATCTTCAAATCTAATACAATTCGGAGTATTCAAGCAAGTATGTTTAGGATAATCAATTCAGACATTGAGAAGCAGGCTAGACTAACTAGAAAGATACTCATCAACCTTTCTCTTACCTATGTCATACAGGTAGAAGTCATACACATAAATATCCGTACAACCAAATTCCATTCCTCCAACATATGCATGGTCACCCAATCTTGGTAGTACCCACTCCTATGCCCTTTATTATAATATATTTATGGTCATCAGCCATCAGTCGTCCACTGCTGGACAACTGTACCTAGGCCTCACCCATCTCACAACACTCTTTACTTAACCTAACACCATAATCTCTTATCTTTGCCACAGTCCTCTTCCATTCCAATATGCACTACACTACGCACACTTTAGAGCTCAGAGTCCATTTCCATCGCGGATTTCATATAGGCATCTAGGTCTCTGTCCAGGGCTGATTTACTAGACGCCATGTATTCATCCAGTTGGTTGTCTAACTCCTCTCTAGAAGGCACCGGCCTCTGGTCTTGACGGTTCACGCCTCCTGAAAGATTAATTACACTATTAGATTAAGGCTTGCTACAGACATAAGCAAGTTGATTGCTTGTGTTTACGGGGTGGAGGCTTATGTGTGTAGCAACCCTTACACTCAGTTTAACAGAGGCTGTTCTAAGTTAAACATCGTTTAAGAAATGAAATAAATGCAAAGTATGAATAGAAAAATTGAGAGATCAAAGACTAACACTAACGTAGAAGTGAATAAATAACAAGTATAATAGGTGATAATTACTAGCTAGATTTTATCGTGGATTAACTTTGAATTGCCTCATATGTCTAGTAGCCGTTAAAAACTGATTTAAAAATACAAAAACAAAATAAGTCATGGTACCGTTTCTGGGCGAGAGAATCTCGGCAATATAAAATCACTATGTTTAGACTTTAGACCCACCATGCAAGTACTGCTACTCATACTTAAAGTACGTAAGTAGGTTTTAGGTTTCGCGAATTTATAAAACATCGTCCCAACTCTGTACAACTACGACCGTCTTTCGACTTCCAACACCCCTTTTTAGGGTATTTTTAATGGCGTGCTGACTTAATCACGCACGCGGGATTGTACGCCATTTTTCCGCGTCCCGCGTGCATATTCCACGCGACAACGAATACTTGATTGAATAAAACACTTGAGCTTGTCACGCTTGGCAATCCCGACCTACACTCAACCCTAAGGGTGCTTACATAGAAAATCGGGTTTCCTGTATCTACCTGTACCGATAACCTAATTATGCAAAAGCGACTATGACGTAAAAAAATCCGGGAAATGCTCCATGAGTGAGCGCTTTCGCATAATCAGGTTACCGGTACAGGGAACCCGATTCTCTATATAAGCACCCTAACACAGTATTCCCCGTCGATACGGCCAGATTCTCCCGCCGCCCGCATGCAGTAGGGCGATCACGAAAAACAGAGCTAACGTATAGAATCGAATGCGAGTGCGACTATTCGAAAGTGCTGTCAACCTGTCAACAACAAAATGGCGGTGTATAGATTTGCGAAAGTTTGACAGCTATCATTCCATAGGTCATTCTCATAATAATATTATGTACTCTGTGGTCATTCTATTCGAAAGGTAAAAAGTGTTCGAAAGTGCTGTCAAGTTGACAATAGTCGCACTCGCATTCGATTGCGACCGAATGGCGTAGTGGTTAGTGACCCTGACTACTGAGCCGAAGGTCCCGGGTTCGATTCCCGGCTGGGGCAGATATTTGTTTAAAGGCAAATATTTGTACTCGGGTCTTGGGTGTTGATATTTATATTTAGTATCTATCTATCTATGTATTTGTGTAGATATATCAGCTGTCCGACACCCATAACACAGGTTCTGCCTAGCTTGGGGTCGGATGGCCGTGTGTGAGATGTCCCCACATATTTTTATTTATATATATATATTTTTTTTTTATATATTTTTTTTTATTTAAAAAAAAAAAAAAAAAGATTCTATACGTTAGCTCTGTTTTTCGTGATCGCCCTACAGGTTACCGTGTCGCCGGCCGCGCGCGCCTGGCGGGCCGCGTGAGGTCGGGCCCGGCCCGGCGCCAGTAGCGCCGCTCCGACGCGGGGTCCAAGCGACGCAATATGGCCGCCAGGCTTATGGCCTCGACTGCCGCCGGCAATGGAAACAGGAAACGGTTTAGGTAAACGTCCAACGTTCGGCGTCATACGCAACAGACGCATTTGTATAGAAATTCATATAAGTACGATCATTTCATTGCTGCATGCCATTTCTCTATACATTTATGAATGAGTTTGGTCCGATACGTACGATACCGATAGGTAGACGCCTACCTTTAGGGTGCCTTTTAACCAGCCTAGTAAGGTTTGATAGTTTGAATTTATTTATTTATATATAAGGTTACACCAACAGGATATCATACATAAAGGTTTTAATATTATTTTATACAATAATTGTTCACGTATGTACCCCAATTATAGGTGAACACAACATTTTTATATTTACAACTTACAACAGCTTACTTAAACTAACATGCAACTATGAGTAGATATAATAAAAACCTAAACCTAATTAACCTAAATGTAGGGCGTCCAGTACTTTATTCCTATATGAGCCGAGAGAGTCATGATAAACGTCAATATCTTTATTTTTTTCGTGAAGTCTAGCGTTTATCCTATTGTACCCCATTAACATACGGTATACAGGGGAGTTTCGGGTGGTATTTGCTTTTAGTACAGGTATGTAGAAAGTTGACGTATGAGGAAGGCGACGGTTTGATCTCGGGACGGAAAGAGATATTCTTGCGAGCGCTTCGGGACTACATATTTGGTGGTTGATGATTTTCCAAAGGAAAATTTGATCCATTAGCTGCCTACGATTTTCTAACGATACCATTTTAAAATATTCTAAGCGGGAATTGTAGTCGTTCCTTCTACTAAATCCCTTTTCATGGTATGCAAGATGCCTTGTGAATGATTTTTGCACACGTTCTAATCTGGTATTGTGTACATTGTACATAGGATTCCAAATAACACTTGAGTATTCGAGACTACTCTTAACTAGAGCATTAAAGAGAAGAATTTTGGTGTTAGAGTTTTTAAATTTTTTTGATGATCTTTTTATAAATCCTAACATTTTAAAAGATTTTGCAATAATATGGTCGTAGTGAGCACTAAAACTCAACTTACTGTCCAGTATCACCCCCAAGTCTCGAATTTCAGTCACTTCTTTTATATGCCCGCTGCCGATTAAATACGAGGATTCTACCTTATTGATGTTTTTGGTGAATTTAATATGGTTGCATTTAGATACGTTCAAGGACATATAGTTTTGGTCACACCATTGTTTTATACTGTTCAGATCCTCTTGAATGAGACGTACATCTTCCAGCGACTTAACAGGTCTATATATTTTCATATCGTCTGCAAAAACTAGTAAAGAAGAATAATACTAGGAAAGTTAGTTTTCGCATAGAAAGTGGCGCCTCTAGCGGAAACTATGATGAAACTTTCCACCTCGTCCATTCATTGTATTCGTAGCATTTATGTAGCAAGTTAACAACACAAGGACACTAGTCGATTCTTCTATTCGCTGCGGCCCCGTTCCGCCTGAACGCTGTCTAGCAGCCAGTATGATAATTATAAGACCCTTGGCTATTCAATACTTATGAGTTAAATCATAACGCTCTTTCTCTTACCTCGTCCCCTGCCGCGCAGTCCACCGCGCCCCCGCGCCCGCGCCGCCCCCTGCGCTCCCTGCGCCCGGGGGGTGCCCTGCCCCCGCCCCGCCCCCCGCGCGCCGCGCCCCCTCGCACCCCCGCGCCGCGCCGCGCCCTGTTGTTGAACGGAGGCGCGAGTGATGCGGCCTTGACGGACACTGGAATAGATAGTGATAATCAATCATTAGACAAGAAAGCTGCATAGGAGTGGGAGACCTTTAGGCTTCTGGACCTATGACCTAAGACAGGTAGCTGGTAGTGGGTGAATGAAGAAGGCTGAGGATAGTTTGAAGGTGTTCTTGGAGAAAGGCCTATTGTCAGACCATAGACGGTTATGGGACTATCTAGCTGTTCACATGAAAGAGCTGGTGTATAAAATGCATGCCTCTACGAGGGCTACACCGAAAAGATCGGGAATAGAATACTTAGGAATAAATTAGAGTGAAACCTTTTTGGTGTATCAAATGTAGTGTTTTTTCAAACATAATTCCATTTTCGAATTTTAAAAAAAGTAAAAAATAAAAGAGTATTGACCATTTGAATTTGACAAGTCGGTGTAAAAAATGGAGCTTACGCGGGAACATTTCCGTGCAATAATTTTTCACAACTTTCGTCGAGGTTTATCTCAAGAACAATGTCTCGCCGAGCTTGTTTCTATTTATAAACTTGAAGCACCAAGTAAAACGACTATATATCGTTGGTATTCTGAGTTTCGCCGTGGACGTTCCTCTCTTACCACAGTCCCTTCTACTGGTCGGCCAAAAACAGCGGTAACACAAGATAACATCGATGCTGTACGCCAGTTAATAAAAGAAGATAGACATGTGACATACGAGCAGATTCGGGCTTCTCTCAGCATTGGTATGACAGCCATTCAAACCATTTTACATGAAGAACTGGGTGTCAAGAAGTTAGTTTCGCGCTGGGTGCCCCACCGTTTGACCGAGGAACAAAAGTCGGCTCGTGTTAATTGGTGTCGATCTGCTCTGCAACGGTTCAATGGAGGCAGTTCAAATGCTGTCTACAATATAGTCTCTGGTGATAAATCGTGGATTTATTCATATGAGCCCGAAAGAAAACATCAATCGGCAGTTTGGGTCTTCGAAGGTGAGGTCAAGCCAACAAAAGTTATTCGCTCACGCAGCGTGTCGAAAAAAATGGTCGCTTCGTTTGTATCGAAAACTGGCCATGTGGCTACGATTCCATTACAAGAACAAAGGACGGTTACTGCTGATTGGTACACAACAGTTTGTTTGCCGGAAGTCGTAAGAGAACTTCGTAAAACTAACCCGAATCGTCGTATAATCCTTCACCACGATAATGCAAGCTCTCATACCGCTCGCAAAACAAGAACGTTTTTAAATATGGAAAACGTGGAGTTGATGGACCATCCTCCGTATAGCCCTGATCTGAGACCCAATGATTATTTTACATTCCCAAGAATTAAAGATATGCTACGTGGTCAACGGTTTAGCGGCCCAGAAGAGGCGGTCGAAGCTTACAAATCAGCTGTTTTGACAGTATCCACTTCAGACTGGAATTACTGTTTCAATGATTGGTTTAATCGAATGAAAAAGTGCATTGAATGTCACGGAGACTACTTTGAAAAACAATAAAAGTAAATAATATTATGATATCTTTGTACTTTTTTCTATTCCCGATAATTTCGGTATCGCCCTCGTATTTCATCCAAACTTACTCTAAAACAGAAGTATCTCATCAATAATTTAGCTCATTTAAAGGACTAACAATGGATAATTTAAAACTACATACCCGAAGCGCCCCCGCAGCTGCTGGTTGGCGCCCCCGCGGCGCGCCAGCCCGCGCAGCCGCCCCCGCCCGCGCCCGGACAGGTTGCCGAAAGAGGCTGATCGACTGGAATATGGAAGAGATGTTTGTTACCATCATTTTAAGCATATATCAAGTGGCAAAATATCCTTTGCATGTTCTGAATAATTATAATGTTAACAAATTCTAAATCAATTTATGATATAGCACAATATTCTGGATCTAAGCTAAAGTAAATAAACTTGTGACTGTGTTTGACTCAAGTAATATCTAAAATAGTGCTTACTGTGCTAATCACACACAGTACAAGTGTTATAAAACAAACAAATTGAATATAGTCACCCACATCTTACCTGAGATTCCCATTAGATCCCCTCCAGCTGTTGTGGCTGCGGAAGCTGGCCTGGCTGAGGTTGCTGAAGCTGTTCGCATGGCGCAGCCCTGGCATGTTGGTCTCGCTGCCCGCGCGCCGCAGCCCAGCGTTGCCAAGGCGCTGACGGAGCTCCCTCTGAGGAGTGGTTACTTAGTTAAGCTGTTGAGTAGGTTAACATATTTTTTTTGCTCCACTTTCTTATCTGCCTTCGGCATTCTGTCTTTATTAGAGTGTATGGTCATTATCCTTCTTTGTTTTGGGTGATGATCCAGTGATCATCATCTCCTTGGTTTCCATTTCCAGCTTAACTCCACTTAGTTTTTGTCACACATTATGGCCTTTTTTTTTCAGCTTTGCCAGCTTAGCTTCCGTGTAAAATGGACCAATGAGCCAAGGATAATTGCACTCTCCAGTATGCACACATATGCTGGGAAGTTGACTAAATTGAACTTATGGTTATGGTGCATAAGAGAGCCTCTGTGCAGTGTGGTATCTTAAATCAAAAACTAGAAGTTTGAGCAGGTTTAAACTTTGATATTATGGCTCCCAATATGCATATCTATACCAAGAACTCATAAACAGGAATACCTACAGTTTTATACAATTTTACAACCACTCTAAAAGGCAACATGATTAAACCTGTTGTTTGTTATTGTGCAATGAACAAATACAACTCTCACCCGTCTGTACTGCATCTCTAGGCGCCGCGCCATCTGGTCGACCAAGTTCCTGTTGTTGACTCCATCGTGGGCCAGCAGGGATCCGATGGCGTTGAGGAAGCCCCCGGCGGAGTGGCGGCGGGTGCGCGGGCGCTGGCTGCGGGCGCGCGGCGGCACTGCCGGGGCGCTGGCCAGGATGCTGAACCGGTCACTCAGGCTGATGCCGGTAGAATGCAAACCGTGAACTTTCTCAATAACCATCTTGGTTTCTTCCCGCCGAAGCCAATTTACCGCAATATATGCACTGCCGGGGACAGATTATCGTGCGATCGAAGGGGAAAATTGGTTGCTATACAGGAATCTGCTTACAAAAACGTGGTAGTTTACAAGTAACTCGATATTTTGCAAACCTCCGCGAAAAGCGAAAACAAACGAAATCGTCGAAGTTGAAGAAAATATTTGACAGTTTTATTTTTACTAATAGTGATGTAGCATTGTCGATTATCGATTCAGTTTCGATTCGATATGCAACAAACAGTGCAAAGCCGAAATTTTTATCTCATTTATTTATGATTTACAAATTTTGCGATTTTGTAAATATTTTAACCGATTTAAGCTTCTTGTAAAATAAGTTAAAAACTAGGGCAAAAGGCCAAACCAATGAACATCTAAAAATAAATATTGTAAAAATATGTCTTGCCTGAGTTAAAATTGAAACGTAGTCTAATGTTATGACTTTTGTGTGACGTTTACTTGACATTGAAAAATTCGCGAAATATTGCGACAAACGCGAAAAAGTTTCAGCAAATTTATCAGTACTTGAATTCATGAATTAAATTAACATTTAATACTATTTCCACCTTATTAATTCACTCTTGTGCATCAGCCGAAAGCGTTTTGCCGTGTATTCGCTTACATAACTGAGGTAACCTAGGTTATTCGGTGTCGTCCAGGTAACGAAGTTGAAGTATGAAGCTGGACAAGTTTATAAGCGGTTGCGAGGGCTGCGGGAGGCTCACTCCGCCGCGGGCTACGATGTCGGAGGCCGCCGCCGCCGCCGCCGCCGACGAGTCTAGTCTCTTCGACATGGACGCCTGCTTCGACACATTTGACAAAGATGGGTAAGTTGAAACCTTAGAAAGTTTTGAAAAGTTTTTCAACATTGCTAGTTTCTACATTACTTATATTTATTTTGCAGATAGTAATTAGGTAGAAGTTTTTTTTCACAAGTGCTTGTAAATGACTGCTGTTTATTTATGTTGTGTCATGAAAAACTATGACATAGTTTTAGTTTAGTTGAAGTACTTCCTTGTATGAATCAATGTCTTATAAAATAAGTTTTATGGAGTTTTAATATTATTTTACTATCACTGCAATTGATAAAATAAAAATCTTAGTAACCACACAGTTGTGATAAAAAGTTTTCCTGTGAAAATTCCAAGTTAAAAAGTAGCCTGTTTCTTAAACCCGGTTACACACCAAATTTAATTAAAATCCATTTAGTAGTTTTTATGTGACAGAGTAACAAGCAATCTTACCCACTTTCCCTTTTATAACATTAGTTTGATTACAGAAATATGATCTTAAAAACTATCATCACATTACTTCATTAAATTTGTGACAAAAACCGACCTACAAAAACATTAACTCTACAGTGATGGAAAGCTAAACTTCGAGGAGTTCCGTCTGATCTGCAAGGCGCTGTTCCGCAATGACAAGGGCCACATCTACCCGCTGGCGGAGGAGCGCGCGCGGCACATCTTCCAGGTGTTCGACAAGAACGCAGACGGGTTCATCGACAGAGAGGAGTTCGCGTTCTGCTGGAACCACTGGATCAAAGTGGTGAGTGAACCCTGACTTGAGGTATTTATGTATTTTATTGGATATAAATTAATAGAGTTTGATTAGAATACGATATAAAGCATTAAATTACTTATAGATGAAAATTTTGTGGATTTTAACATGTACTTAAGTAGTATATTTTTTCTAAAACTAAGAGACTGTTGGTGCTTATTTATCATGACTTAAGATAAGATTCATAAAACTCATTTTCGCACACATTACATCAAAGAAAAATTGTATGCATGTACAGTTTATTCTAAACAACTTGATAGTTTGGAACATGGCAGCAATTACATTTTTGTGCTTTGTCAGAGTGATCAAGTTGTGTGGACCAAATTGTACTTACGCAATTTTGTTATTTAAATTGCTTTTAATGATGCATTTGATTTAAATCTTACCCTGTATCTTTTAATTACCTAATTAATTGATAAAATTCGATGATATTGATTATAATCATGTTTTCACTGACAATTGTTTGCATCTTAATTTTATTTTAGTTTTTAATTATTATTGCAGCCTCAGAATTCTGAAATCCGCACGTTAGATTTGAAAACGGCGTTAATTTTCACTGTACCAAGTAGGCCTCGCACTTCGATTTTTTGTAGCGCGACTCTTTGCGTTACGATTTTTATGTCGCTCTATTAAAATAATTTTCCCGCATTTTTTTTATCGCTATACGCGCACCGGTATGTAAAATAATTATGTGTTATATTGGCGAAAAGCGGGTGCAGCAATGCACCTCTGCCTACCCCGCAAGGGAGTACATTAGTACAAGGTGTGAGTGTTTGTTCTTGTTGTATATGTTATCTTCTATTATGTAGATTTATAAAGACAATAATATTATGCTAAAAAAATCCAGTGCGCGCACAGCCTTAATCCACTATTGCGACGTCTCTTCGCAAACCTGCGACTACTTTTCAGCGCTAATTATGTTTGATTACGGACCGATAGGCTGCCTCTTCAGTTGGCCGCAAACTGTTTGTCAACTGGGAACGCAGCCTTAGTGAGTAGGATGCTGACTACTAATGACTACTGCTCACTACCGCTGACTACTCCTGAGTCCTAACTACTGCTAAATACTCCTAACCACTGCTGAATACTCCTATCTACTATTGACTTCTAACTACTCCAGACTACTCTTGACTATTCCAAACTACTTCTAACTACCGCCAAGTACTCCTAACTACCGCTGACCACCCCCGCCTGCCCTGCAGATCGTGCGTCCGGTGAGCGCGTTCCTGGTGGTGGACGTGCAGAACGACTTCATCTCGGGCACGCTCAACATCAGCAAGTGCAATGCGCAGCAGGACGGCAGCGAGGTAACCAACACACTCTTTACAAAGACAAACATTATTTATAACACATTATTTAATGCGAGGTAACCAACACACAGTTTATAAATAAAAAGATTATTTAAAAGAAGACAAGTTAAAAGATTATTTAAGACAAGACTTTAGTGTCACAAAAAGTTAATTGGTACAAAGGAGAACTTAATACTATAATATTATAGTAGCATTCTCTACCTCTACCAGTTAACCTTTGGTGATGTTGAGAAAGAGATTGGAAATGCGCCTATATTGGAAAAAAAACGTTTTGTGTATTGTAGCTGTAATAAATAAAAAATAAAATTTATTTAGAAAAGACAATAAAATAAAATTATGCACGCCAATCGCTTCCAGACATCTTTTGGATGAATGGAAAGTATGGAAGACACGACAATTGATATTATTATCCCGTATGCAAAATTAAATGTAGGTAAGTACTTAAGCATATTAAAAAAACGAGTGAAAGCTGTGATAGTGGCGAAAATTACGGAACTTTAAAACCTTTCGATTACGTTGACTTGCATGCGGGTCGATCACTGATAATATCCGACCTCATATATTATACGAAATTACCGCTAACGGAAATCGGTATAGAGCATACGAAGCATACAAGTACATATTTACATAAACAATCAAAATTTACATTCTACACTCCATTCATGCCCTTAGCCGTACCCTCGAAACAGCGTAGAAACTAACAAACATATAGGTAAGTATTATGGTTGTATTTTTTAACCTTTGCCGCATTCAAAAATAAACCTTCCGGCCAATATAATTAGGGCTTACGTGAAGTGAAGTTTGGTTATCGATCAGAATATGTCGTTGTTTGGTCGATAGTATCCGTGTCTTCATACGATGGCTTGTGATAAATAAACTCACTTGATAAGGATGGCTGACAATATATTATTATGTATTTATTTATTTATTTATTTATTTATTTAATTCTTTATTGCACAAATATAAAAATACATGT
This sequence comes from Plutella xylostella, assembly GCF_932276165.1. Classification (NCBI taxonomy): domain Eukaryota; kingdom Metazoa; phylum Arthropoda; class Insecta; order Lepidoptera; family Plutellidae; genus Plutella; species Plutella xylostella. The sequence goes on along the minus strand of NC_063987.1, from coordinate 9,203,766 downwards.
ACAAAAGGTGGGCTTAATGCTAAGAGCATTTTCTACCAGCCAACCTACAGGAGGTGCAGGAAAACAAGTACAAAGATGTGCAAAAAAAAAAAAAACGAAAAAGTATGTAAGATGAAAAAACTAAAAACTAAATAGTCACTTAATAATTATCTTAATATATAATAACAATACATTCAAATAGTTATATAAATTTATAAAAGATAATAATAAAATACATATAATATTAGGATACATAAATATAATACATAAATATAATATAATAAATATAATTTACGGATTTATAAAGGTCAGAGGTGGGGCCGAATCAAATCAATATTATATTTATAAAAAACTACACATAGCTAACTTTTATACTTTTTTTTCTATTTACTACCTACTTGGCATATAATCATCATCATCATCAGCCAAGGATTATCCACTGCTGGACATATGCCTCTTCCGGGGAGCGCCGCAAAACACTATCCTCAGCCTTCCTCATCCAACTTGACAAAGTTGTACAGACACTTAAAACTATCGCAAAAAAAACATCACGAAGTATAATGTGTTGTATATAATATGTACTTATAAGATTTAGGGCCCCTTGCACCAACAAATTAAATCTAGATTTAGTGTCAAATGTCGATTTAAGAAACGTCAGTCCATACAAAATTTGACACTAAATCAAGATTTAACACTAAATCTAGATTTAGTGTCAAATCTCGATTTAAGAAACGTCAGTCCATATAAAATTTGGCACTAAATCGAGATTTAACAATAAATCTAGATTTAATATGTTTGTGCAAGTCACTCTAAGGTCTTACCAAGGCTGTCAAATTCGTTAAACGTGGTTTATTTTTGCTAATACAGATAGTTTTGTCTGTCATGGCTGAGTACCAAATATTTTTTCCTACGTCATCAATAGGCAGTATCATAATTTATGATCGCAGATAACGCATCTATCCGCCGACATACGTATGGCAAAGGTATCATGAAATCTTGAATGTCGTCTGTAAATTAGCATAAATGTGGGTTTAGGGTTCGATATGATTATTATTAGGCTTACGTATTGTTTGGGTAGGTCGGCTTTAGGTGCAATAATAAGTACCTAATATTAGATTATGAAAATGTTACGATTATGACTAACACGAGTTATTAGTAGGTTTATAGGGGAGGTTTAAGTAACCGAAAATACTAAAATAAACATTCTAAATAACCAACAGAAAAAATTAACTACTTTTAACGGGTGCCTATAGTTTTAGTTTGTCTAGTGAGGCCCATAGACATCAATTTTAATCATCTCGTCTTACAATGAAAATTGATTACCACACAAACATATTATAAGTATTATATTTTATATCTACATGTACTGTATGTAATAGTACCTATGTATTGTATAGGTAGTGTCTATAAGTAGATCTTGTATTCACACTGAGCAATGGTGCATAACGTAATGTTTGTATTGTTGCTTTACAATTTATAGCACAATAGACTGTAAGTATGGCATTAGCAACCTGGTTATAACTATATAAATTATGTACATACAGTAGAACCTCTATAAGTTGAAACTAGATAACTTGTAAACCTTATTATCTAATAAAATGTTCAGATTCCTTCATAAAATCGACTGTAGTAAACTAACACCCTGTTTTAACACATATTAAGCATTCTTTTACCCTGGAATGCCCCCGGGAAAACTTTTTAAGGCGAAGCGGAAAAAGTTATATGTACTTCATATAACAAATTAACTAGAAACTAGCAGTTAGGTCCCGAGCTATGAGCCAAGCCTATAAAGCCCTAAAGCGTTACAAATAAAGCTATCATAATCAGGCCTTTGCACGAACAAAACCCACTGCAATGCTGCACCGCCAGGATTGATGAATCTAGATCTACCACAGGCCTAGTTACCTAGATTAAGGCTAGGCACGGCACGGTAGCTCTTGGCACGTTTACTGATGATCTACAGATTAGATTACCGTTGTAAACATGCCGGTTACACAATTACTGTGGTATTTAGCCAAGTTTTAGCACCTTCACTTTGTTGTCAAGTCTATTGATTATGAAGTTTAAATGTTAAGTACTATACTATTACTTAGGTATTCACTTCACTAGTCAATGTGTACCAAAGGAATATAAGAATGAAGTACCTAACATATTGGTAGATAAATACTTATAATAAATGAGCTTGCCATTCTAGCTCTACATAGATGGTCGTATAAACGTTGAATGGTACCCATTAATTTGGAAGAACATAACGGCCCAGTAATCACATCAACGAAGCTTAATTTAGCGTCGTCCATTAACTTTCAGTCAGAAGCATATTACTCAATCGGTAAACTTTTTCGGCAACACTCAATTTGTGCTAATTTTCTTTACGGCCTGTTCGCATGCGATCTATTTCCGTAAACGGCCTTTGAAACTTTGAAATTCGAACTCGAATGCGCGGGAAATTAAATTACCTGTCAAACTGCTGTCAAACGCAGACAAAGGTTCGAGCTCGGAGGTTTGAGCCAAAGAGTTTTCAACCTCACACCTCTATCGGTGGTAAATCGGTTGAATTATGTTCTTAACACGTTGGGTGGTGCCTGGCACGGGCTTACCCCTTTGAGGGGCGGAACTGAGCATGCCAAATTAAGAATTATGTGTTATTGGAACAGTTTTGGATGAAAAAGGTCGATTACAAATAGGTTGATTTGATTTGTGCTCTTTAAATAGATTATTTATCGACTAGCGGTGGCGTTCTTTATTCGGTTCCAGGGCTAGAATAGAGTTGGTTTAATTTAATTTTAATTAATTACCTATAAGTACTTTACTCACTGTATCCTTGAAGGATACATTGGAACTTTTGTATAGAAATAGAATACCGGAAATTAACATTACAATTCAATAAATCCTAACAAAGTCTATGTAGAATAAAAAAGTTTACAATGACATGCCATAAAATTAAAGCAACTTTGTCAAAATACCGTTTAGGAATTCAACAAATTGCCTCAACTAAGGAAGTTCTGCCGGATTTATTGCTGAAGCTATGACTTGTAAAAGTTGAAAGTTTTGAAAACATTTTTCGATCTTTAAGTACGCAAACCTGCCTAATCTTTTATGCAACTCACTTTGTGTAAAATTAATGATATTTTATCAAAATGTGTGAACTATGAATACGATGTTTCTTCTTTTTTCATGTGATTTCAGAGATACTTTTTAGATACAAGTTACAAAATATTTAAGCGCATACTTATTTTTTTAAACTGTCTGTCTCTCTGTAGATATATTTTTTGTCTCTTCAGAACGACCTTGGTGTAGTTATCCGAACTATAGACTAATAAAACGGTTGATCGATGTACCGATTGCGCCATTACGTAATTACTGCGTTGTTCTGTCTCTGCAGTAAAAATGTAACGGCTTTTTAAAACCTCCGGCCAGACAATAGGATCATTCTATGTAGTCAAGTACCGGCTGTAGGAAGTTTTTATAATTTTATTCAGGAATACGTTCTTTGAAATTTATCAACTTACTATCTGAATTAAATCTATCAATTTTATAGCAATCAACAATCAATACAATACAATACTCTTTGTTTGCACCAAAATAGATCAACATACAAAACAAAAAACACAAAAAAAAACACGCACTCACGCCTTGTACTAATGTACTCCCTTGCGGGGTAGGCAGAGGTGCATTGCTGCACCCACTTTTCGCCAGAGTGTTATGTTAGTCCCAATGTAATAGGGGGTGGGCCTATTGCCATTTTACGGGCACATCCAAGACCCGAGAACAAATATCTGTGTTTAAACAAATATCTGCCCCAGCCGGGAATCGAACCCGGGACCATCGGCTCAGTAGTCAGGGTCACTAACCACTACGCCATTCGGTCGTCAACATTCAAAATAAAACAAAAAAATAAAAACAGTAGGTACAAAAAGGCGGCCTTATTGCCTATAGCAATCTCTACCAGACAACCTTTGACAATCAAAACTCAAACGAATAATGTTTATGAATCTGACAGATTTTTGACAGATAAGCAATACTGCAAGGATTGTTGATTGCACTTTTGTTGATGATGGTAATAGTATCGTCACGATTTCCTCGCCTGTGGAGACGGCCCTTAAGGCGACAGTTATAGCCATTTCTGACCCTACCTCTCTCCACTCTATCCTCAGGTAGTGGAGCCTATAAACCGTCTGCTGTCGATCTGCAGCTTCGACTGCGTGTTCTACTCGCTGGACTGGCACCCGCCCGACCACGTGTCCTTCATAGACAACGTCACCATGAGGGAGCTTCACCCTAATAGCCCGGTAAGTTTTGTGTTGGGCGGTAAGATTAGTGTTGGATGGTAAAATTAGTGTTGGGTGGTAAGAGTAGAGTTGGGTGGTAAGATTAGTGTTGGGCGGTAAGATTAGTGATGGATGGTAAAATTAGTGTTGGGTGGTAAGAGTAGAGTTGGGTGGTAAGATTAGTGTTGGGCGGTAAGATTAGTGTTGGGGCGGTAAGTTTTCTGTTGTGCTGGTAGGGCGGTAACTTTACTGTTATGGCCGGTAAGAATACTGATGGGGTGGTAAGTTTACTTTTGTGATTATGGGTTTACACGTAGCATGTAATAGTTGACCCGATGAATATAATAAGTATCATATACCTAACATATATTATTAGGTAACTAGATGATCTGGATCTGACACAATAACACAACATGAATGTAAAGCCATTGTATAGTGCCACAAACTTATCTGTTCCGGTGACAGCTCACGTAAATGTGTAATATTTCTTCATTCTATAAGATTTTAAGTTTGCCAGTAGTGGTAATTCGCTCTTGTGGTTTTAATTAACCCATCTAATCTATATTAATATATAATTCATTAGTAAATAATGAGATATGGATCAATTTAGTTCGCTCTCTCCGGAACAGATAAGTTTGTGGCACTGTACATAATCTATGTTTTGATGTTGCAAAAACGGTGTCTGCCTACGATCAAATACCGAATCGAGGCCAAACGATTGTCATCATTGTAAACAATACTGTTTAGCTCGACGGCTTTTCAATGCAATAGAGCTATTCCAATGGATTTTATGAAAATATCAGATCTATCCCGTTTAATTTTTTAAACTAAATAGTGCACCGTAGATCGAAATAGGTAGCCAGTAGTGGTTAGATGAGGAACTAGAAGTCAATGACTAATAATAATTAAGTATATCAAATATGTAGATATTCGACACAGATAGGCTTAGTTTCTATATAATATACGTCTATGTATAAAAATAACTTAAGTAAGTAAGTACTCAGATGTTTTACTAGGTAAGTTTGCGTGTCCAGTACATGTCGCCTGCCGCATCTCATTTGTACAGTCAAGGTCTAAGCTTAGAAGAAACGTCGATACCGCTCATTACACTTGCCGAAAAAAACCTATGTAGAATGGAAATAACCCTGTAGGAATATTAATCATTGGTATCGGAAAATTTTAAAATACAGTTGCGTAGATCAAGTTTTTTTGGACAGCTAAGTTCTCTTTAATATACTTAAATGATTGTAAATTTCGATTCTATTCTATTCTATGAATAATTTTCTTCGTCAGCATTTGCCGTGGTAAGGTAACTATAGACCGTTTCACTGAATAAGAAATCCGTCAAAACCTTATTACATTCCTCAGCGTTTTTTTTTTGTGTCAGATGTCTTATTTGATGAAACGCTGTATAATACCGCGAAAAGAAATAATCATTAGCACCAAGTTTATTTTCAGCTTTAGTGAGAAATTTAAAATTCGACTTTTATGCCTGGCGTCCACTGCCGGCTAAACTAAGTTACTTCGCATAGTTGAGCCAGATTTTCATACATAGTGCATAGTTTGCGGTGGACGCGCATGTATGCAAACTGGCTCAACTATGCGAATGCGAACTAACTTGGTTTAGTCGGCTTTAAGGGTATTATTGTTTGGGCCGAATTTCGAACAATAGGTTATCTATCTCTAATCTGCCAATACTCCGCAGGTATCAGCGGACAAAGCCCAAGCTTACGACACGGTGGTGTTCGCGGGCCCGCCGCCCATGAAGCAGCGCCTGTGGCCGCGACACTGCGTGCAGGACACGTGGGGAGCTGAGCTACACAAGGATCTCAAGGTATTTACTATACTTATTAGTATAAGGAATAACACCTTGATCTGCGCAAGGTATTAGTAGACCTTAGGGTTAGTTCACTAAAGAGCCGCTAGATGGCGCTGTAGGCCATGAAGCAGCGGCTGTGGCCGCGACACTGCGTGCAGGACACTTGGGGAGCTGAGCTACACAAGGACGTCAAGGTACTACCTCACTAAACTAAAGTTTCTGCACTAAATCACCGCTAGATGTCATTAGTCGAGGTTCTCTTAGCGAGGCGCATAGTTTATTAGTTTATGAATACCGCCACATGTCAAAGAAGCCATGAAACAGAGACTGCGTGCAAGATACCTGGGGCGCCATACTTCACAAGGACCTCAAGGTAATACACTGACTAACAACATATTTATGTAGTTTACTTAGGACACCGCTAGATGGTGCTCCACAAAGTTTATGAAGTCACAAAAAGATATCACTGGATCATAATGAAGATCAGAGCCTGCTAGCCTGATCCACAGCGCGCTAGACCCGTGGGGCGCTGAAGTACTTACCGCTAGACGGAGCCACTTCCATATATTATGGGTTTTATAATTTACTAGTTAGTAAACTAGTAATGGATCAAGTTGTTCTGACAGTTTTTTTTTATCCCGTTCCAGATAGTCCCCGGAGCAGTCAAAGTGTACAAGGGCACGAACCCCGAGGTGGACTCCTACTCCGTGTTCTGGGACAACAAGAAGATCACCGACACCACGCTCTGCTCACAACTGCGTATGCGACAGGCCACGGATATCTATATATGTGGGTTGGCGTATGATGTTTGTGTGGGTGAGTAAATAGACAATTTCTGCGGAAAGACAAGATAAGACATCTTGTTTCTCCGACATATTTTAGGTTAACAGCAAAAGCGCCATCTATCCAATGATGCAGCATCTGCTGTTTAAGTTATGTATAACATCTCAGTAACTAGAGACTTGTATGAAGAGAACAGCAGTGCCTACAAGATCTCAGTCACCTACTTATGAAACTTATACTACCCAGGGGCAACAATAGCGGACGATGGCCGTGTGTGAGATGTCCCCAAATACTGTCACTATTTATTTATGCCTATGTCATGGTTTTCCATAGGAGCGACGATAGCGGACGCGCTAGCCATCGGCTACCGCGCCATCCTCATAGACGACGCGTCGCGCGGCGTAGACCTCGCCGACATCGAGGCCACCAAGAGCACCATCGTCAACAACAACGGCGTCATCGTCACCTCCGACGAGGTACGTTGTAGGGCGGTATGCAGGAAGTAGACACCCCGGATAAACAGGCGATTTATACCGGCGTTTTTACGGAAAGGCGAAGCGAAGCTGGCGGCAAAAGTACTAATACTTTCCTTTCACCTGTCAAAATTTTGATGTACAGAGTCATTATGAAACAATTTGAGTGATGATTGCAAACATAGCGTGGGACACCCCCGTCTCACTCTCGTCGTTGTGATTGTCGCGATTTGTGACCTCGCAAACATCGAGGCCACCAAGAGCACCATCGTCAGCAACAACAGCGCCATCGTCACCTCCGACGAGCTACAGGGCGTCCCACGCTATGTTTGGGACAACTTCAGTCCTCACTGAAGTTGTCTTCCATAGTGATTCATGCCGAGTTGCAATGAACATTAAGCTAATGTCGGCATTCAGCGCTGACCGTCGGTTGACGTAGATATGTCTTTGCAAGTGCATGAACCCGCACACAGCTACGCTGACGGTACGCGTGTGATTTGGTACGCGTGAACGGTCGGTCCAGCCGTCGGTCGAGCGACGAGCTATGAGCTTGTAGGGGCGCGTTCAGTGCTTCCCTGACGGAGCGACCGACCGCATGGGTTCAATCAGACCGGTCAGAACGTACGGTCAGCGCTGACCATCGGTCAAGCTAATGCGATCGGTGTCAGCTTCCTGCAGCTGTACCGTTCAGCTGTTTTTCCTAGAAAGTAACTACAATCTGGCTCGAACGACCATGTAAAAACCCAAATCAGATGACTCGTCATACGTCGTGACTAAACACAAACCTTCGCCTTTATTACAATAAATAACAATGACATTATAAGTGTGAAATTTGCGAATTTCAAATTGAATTTCGGATATAATTTTTATTTCACACTAATTTGTAATATCTGATAAATTCCAGGTCCCGGCGATGGTGGAGGGGCGGGATCGGCGGCCGGAGCTCGGGTACAAGCTGGCCATGGAGCTCAAAACCGCGCTAGAAGACCACTAGCTACATATACCTACTATATTTTGGCCATTGAGTGAACACGTTTTTGACATTTGCTTGTGTCTAGTAAGTAAAGTTGTTTTTTTTTTTTTGCAGTCATAAAATGTATACATAACATACCACTCTGGCGAAAATTGGGTGCAGAAATGCATCTCTGCCTACCCCGCAAGGGAGTACATTAGTACAAGGCGTGAGTGTGTGTGTGTGTGTTCATAAAATGTCTATGGGATTTTGAATGTCAAAAACGCATTCTCTCAATAGCCATACTTAAACCATTCTCTCTAGCAACATAACTAAGCAGGCTACATCGGTCCTGTAAAGCATCCATGAGTCTAATAATGTAAAATTCACTATGTAAAATATCTGTATTAGGAATGTAGTGAAATAATTTAATTGCATTTTTTGTTGAACTACTTATACATACATTTATGTATATGCAAAATGATAATCTATATACGCAGACATCACACTCGTGATTAAACTGACTGAATTTTGTTTTGACAGCTTGCCTTCATGTTTTAGATTTTAGGCGCAATATTCCTATTTTCATGACAGTATCTCTAATATTTATTTAATTTATTATTTATTACTTAGTTGTTTTTAGATTAGTTCGTTTTTTTACTATAAATTATGTACGAAAAATTTAATTAGGCTGGTGCTACAATATAGGTACTTATAATTGTATTTATAATTGTGCCTCATGTTAAATAAGATCAGATAATGCGAAATTATTAATTCATATAAATTCGGGTGGCTTGCGAGTCTCCTCTGACTTTACTACCCTTTCAGGAATACCCTTACAGTCCTGAGAATATAATAACAAACAAGCTCTTAACTAAATATTTTATAAAAAAAACAGGCTTGACTGCTTTATGGAATTGTATCTGACGGTTGTAATCCCTATCAGGGTAGGTAAAAAAATAATATCCATGACTTTTCCATGTCATTTCAAGGCTTTAGGTACCCTAGGTTGTAAATTACTTATTCCAGTGATTTAACCAGTTATGTTTCTGCTTCAATAAGTAAATAATCTATTTATTTGCCTTAACTTAGGTAATTTGAAGAGTTGTTAAATTAATGTGTGTCCAAAAATTGCCCTGGCAATACACATCTTGTGATAAGTTTATTTATTTCCGCACTTTTTACATACACCGTGAGTACAGATTTTTGAAAAGTTACCTTTAGAAAAATAGTTTATGTAAAGACATTGTATTAATGGGAGGTCACTCTCTAAATCAACGGACAAACGAACATGAATTGTCACGCAATCGGCACGTTTAATACACCGAGAAATAGCCGAGGTAGTTAGAGCTGCAGATCTTGGTATATTCTTTCGTTCGTCGATGTAGAAAGTGGCCATCAAGGTGCCTTTCAAGCCATGCTTAAGGATTATACAAGGTAAATAATTAATTGTAATGGTCCTTTACTTATCAGCTTTATCAAAACCCAAACCGTCCCACTGAATGCCTCCTTATGTGTAGAGTTTATGTTTAATGGGGCTGATCTAGTTGAATCTTCCAACTTTTCATTGTAAATAAACACTTTATTATATGACTGCGCTTAAATAAACCAATACTTATGGTTATTTTGTATGGACAAGATGAGCTCCAATAAATTATTTAAAATTGTGATTAGGTAAATAAACTACCTATTTATTAACGTTATATAATAGAAAGATTAGTATCTAATGCTACTCTTTAGAATTGTGATAGAATGCATTTCCCTTTTACCATTTTAATTTAGTATGTACTTAACTGCACAGAACACAATAAAAGGTTTAGAATCCAGAACAAATTTTATTATTTTGTATGTGAATACTGAAATCAATTAAACATTCTACATAAGGACATCAAAGGGTGTAAGAGAAAGAAAATTTGATTGTAGCGCTACCTACCGTTGCCTTCTGCTCTCTTGCTATTGGTAGACTCGGTAGCCATTTTTAATCGAATTCTCTGATTGGTCACAATCGAGCGACGGTGCTGCCAAATTTAAATCGTTTTTCTAGTGGTCATTTCGTTAATTAGAGTGCGTTTAGGCATAGACTAATAATTATTAGTCTATGGTTTAGGTTTAGCTTCAATACGATCCTGTCTACCTCCTATCGCAGTTTTGCCCAGTCTTGTAGCCAGAAATTCCAAAATGGCGATAAGTACATCTTTCTTGGTCCCCTGGCTAGCCCTGAGTATATTTGCTGCCTTATGAAGGTCGTCTGAATCCATATTTCGTAGAAAATCGTACATGATTATCACCATTTCTTTCAAAACTCCTTTCGTTGTTTTTAAAACTTTGTCCAGGGACTTTTCTTTGGGCTCTGAAATAGTTTGAAAAGAGCCAGGTAATTAACTTAATGGTATATACCACTGCTAGATTCCTAGGTAGGTAACTTCTTGTACCTAGGCATCTATCTATAACATCAATAGATACTGTCAATCCACTTCATGATGCTTAGGGCTTAATTTTTGCTTTTGGCTTACCTATTAGGTAGGTACCTATTATTATAGTAAAAGATTGTTACAAATGAGGTATTTTGTGCTACAATTTAATATCGCCTTTCAACGAACAAGCTCACAACATATCATAATGATGTTAATAGTAAGTATAGTGCAGTATTCCTACCTTCGCCATCGATGACTAAATGAGATCCAGTCTTGATGTCATCTCTTATTCTTATATCGAATTCTCTCGCTGAAAATATCACCAACATTAATATGTTTTAAAAGACAAACAATAATGAATTTATATAGTAGCCTAGGTTAAGCAATAGTCATAGATATGTACTAGGTTTAGACCTGTAGGATTGTGGGTACTTACCTAGATCCAATATTAGTTTTTCACATAAGATGATATCTGCGTCAGAAGGGTCACTTTTACGGAACATTTTGAAAAATAATTTATGTAATATTATTGTAAACACTGCTTGTTATTAGTCGAAGTGGCGTTCTGATACCTCAACCTAAAGATAAGTGATAGGTTTATCAAGCTGATATCTAATAAGTTATAATGTACTTACCTATTCTTTATCAATTTGTACGATAATGGATTAAAAACGGGTAGGTAGGTACACCTACTTTACTATACTTGGCTGTTAAAATAGGTACAGCCGTTTTGTTTTTCTCCTTAAACATTTTATTTTTATTTTAAACAGGAACTGGTTGAACCTGCCGTGATTCTGAACTTTTGCTTTTTTCAACTTTGATTTCCGTGAAAATTCAATATTTTAGCAACGTATGAAAATGTTACATAAAAAGTAGCTAGGTAATTAAGGAGTGGGATCATAAATACTCGAATGTACCAAAATAATTTCACTATATTGTCAGATCACTCTTAAGTACTAAATCACATATTTGTTAGTAGAGGTACAGATTCATCACAATATCTAGGAATTGAGAATCTAGATTTAAACTAACATAACTAGAAATACAATCAGGTCATAATTAACAATTAAAACAAAGAAAGACCAACTGATGCATATTGAATATACTAAGTAATCCTATAGCTATACTAATCTCGTGAGCGTGTATTTGTATACTTTTAAAATTAAGTACTTACAGCTTTTTTGCAGTGTTAACTACTCAATATATATAAAATATTTATAAAAATACAAACATAGTGTTGTTGCTATACTAATCAATCAATCCCATGAAAATGGCATAACATTCAGGAGATGTAATTATTGAATCATACATAATAATGTCTTACTAATAATCATTTTATGTGTCATGTGCAATTTCTGAACAATTGAATTTAAGCAAATAATAAAAAACCTACAAAAATTTATCACAAAATTTGAGCTTCAAACAACAAAACAAATCCTAAAACACATAAGTTACCCAGCCCTAAGCTGCAGTCAAACTGGAAAGAACTTCCTTCCCTAACTTGTGAGCAATAAAGTCTAAAATCGTCAGGACCAGTTCCGTTCTTGTCCCCGTGCAAGACATTACTATCTGTATAGCATTGACGTAGTCGACGGGGTCCAACCTCCTGAGGTAGTTGAACACTATGAAGAATAACTCCTTTACTTTCTCCTTGATGTCCGTCCAGACCTCCCGCAGGGCTAATGCAGCTGTAACAAATGGAGAGCCAAGTTAATCATATAATATATACTAGCGTATAGACGAACAAAGCGAGCGAGGGAGAAGAAAATCCCTTACGGAAATTTGGCAAGATAGAAAAGGATAGCGAATCCAATGAAACTGTGACTGGTTTTGAATGACAGAGCGTCACAATTCAGCACGCGAAAAATCAACACCTTAGTATTTTGGATTTTTTGCGTACATCGTGGTTTATTTTCAGTAAATCTAATTGTATTCAACAATGGTAACATCTTCTGCGAGTGATTGTGGCGTTAATCATAGAAATAATCCTGAAAATTGCACATTTCACAGGTAAATACCAAAATCGTCATCACTGCTATGACGCGTATATTTTTGGTTAAAACTTGTCTTTTATCCTGTATTTAATATAAAATAATGCCAATGCTGTTGTTTACTTTCATATTTTGTGTATGTGGAAGTCCATTTGTTAATAATTTACAAAATTTTAGTGGATATATTTTTCATCAATTTATTTTACATGTACGCTAGGGATTGACTCTAATTAATCGATATCATTATCGATATTTTATCTTGAATGTTAGCTATAAAAATAAGTCAGGGCAAGGCACATCTTTTAACAAATACATAAACTAATTATTTTCTATAATTTGTCCAACAGATTCCCTCTATAGATATTATAATAAGCCGAAAGTGGTTGAAATAAGTTGGACGCGTTGGTTGGAATCCAAAGAAGAACTCTACCATTTGCAGCAACTCGACTTAAGAATGAATGTAAACTTCATAATTTAGGAAACGAAACTGTAATGAACCAGTTAAATAAATAAATATGTGGGAACATCTCAGACACGGCCATCCGAGGCAGAGCCTGTAATATGGGTCAGACAGCTGATATATCTAAGATTGTTCTGTTTAAAAGTCAATAAAATAAGGAGCGATGAACAAAAGTGTTTTTATTTTTATTTATGCATTTTTTTACACTATGTCAAAATTATAATCTGGACAACAACAGTCTATGGAACAACTCTCCAAGGGTCGAACATCGAACTTCAATAACTTATCGATGGTCCTCCAAAGTAAAGAAAGGTACATCACTAGCTAATGCACACACTGAAAAATCAAAATTGGTCACGTTTTATCGAGCTGTCAGTTCGTCTATACGCTAGTATATACTAAGTCTATGAAGTTAATACAGTACATTGTGGTACAATATAATATGGGGGTATAATTAATTTAAAAACCTTACTTAATTTAATGAATGTTCAACCTTCTCTGAGGAACAGGCCAATGTAGAGTGGGACATCCCCTAGAGTACTGGACAAACAACCTTAGACAGTTAACCACAATGCCAAGGACAACCACAGATTATGAATTCCAAAGACTGTTATGGCTCTTAGTCCAACAGTGGACCATCACAGGCTGACGCCAATAGTATAGTAACAGCTCCAAGTAGGTACTCACTAGCAGCTCCAATCCCGGTGACGCTGCCGATGCCGGCGCCCACGGCGGCTCCCAGGCGGCCCCCAGCGAGCCCCCCGACCACGCCCCCCGCCAGCACCAGCGCGCCCGTCAGCAGCGCGCTCTGCTGGTCCCACACTATCCTGATATTGAAGATGTCACCTGGAAGTAGGGTGGAAAGTTGTGTTTAGAAAAGTGGAGTAGCGGCTAAGGTCTGAATGAGAAGATTTTAGAGTGCTAGGTAGCTTGATAGGTCTCGAAATAAGAACATATTATTATTGTAAAGATTTTTAAGAAAGATTTACTTATAAACTTTATAGTGGGATTGTTTGACGTTTCCCGCCTAAACGGTTGTGCAAAATTTGGGCAAATTTTCGCATTGGGTCTGATTCAACCATGGAGTATGTTTAATGCGAGTTTGTGTCCTATAATTCTCAAAGAAAAACACAAGCCAAAACGGATTCAATTGCATCATAACATTAGAAACACTTACCCAGACTCAAAATAAGCTGTTCAATGGGGCTTCCATCGAAGCTAACAGCATTATAAGAATATGGCTGCACTGCCATATTCATTTCGGACAGTTATTTGTTTAATTAAAACTGAAATCAACAAGAATTTACACGTTATTTATATTTATTAGCACTCTCTAACTATTTTTAGATTTTAGACACCACAACACAGCTGTAAAATTTTGTATTTGTATATAGAAAAAAAGTTAAACTAGTGATGTATCTAGAGTGTAGTATTCGATTATGATTATAACTAAATCATCCGATAAAAAATATATTTGAAAAGAAATCTGGAATAAAATTCTACTTAAGTAAGCTGGTAATAAACAAAGAAAGCGAAGCGTGGACTCCAATAAAATTGATTTGCCAGTAAAAGGCGGCTGTTTATTTTGTTTTTTTTTTATGTCGCAGTTAACTACTTACGCCATCTATGAGTAGAAGCGGGACAGCCCATACGTCAAACTTTTATGACATCACTAAAACTCTTATAAAACTACAATAGATGTCGTTAGTGGTAATTTTTCCCAACGTTTGCTACCCTACATAATTTTACTGCTTTCATCGAAGTCGCGTAACTATAAGCAGCCGATTGATTAAATAATAGTAATAGTAATATATAAGTTAGTAGTTTAGTAAGTATGTATTCCCATACCTAGAAATATATAAACTAACAATAACTATGGAAATTCCCCATTCGAAAGGACTCTAGAAAATGTGATGAAAATTTAATAATGATGATAGTTTTTTATGGTTGGAGTAGGTAGTTAGTTACTTGGTTAGTGGTTCGTCATCTATGGGACAGGTACTTATAAAAAATGGCATGGAAATTACTTATAAATAGAAGGGTAGGCAGAAAAAATAGTTTTTTTTTCTTAAAATTACAACTTTATTGACTACCAGCGTCCATAACTAAATTAAATAAATAAAGTATCAGAATTAGTTACACATCTAGTTACGTACAAAACAATAATTACTTATGTCCCTTAACGTCAACCATACCCGAGTCCGCGTTGTTCTATGACGTCAACTGCCTACTTTCAACTATTAGTACAAAAGGAACTGTAACTTATTTAAAATTATTATCTTAATTACTTAGTACATACATCGTTATATTCAAGAAAAAATACAGTTAAATTATTAATATATTATCTCAATATCATCAATAAAAAAAGTCATATAAACTTCCTAACTACCATAAAATACAAGTTGGATTTAATTAAGTACTTAGATATCACATTTTAACACTGTCTTAACGCTAATCTACGGCCTATCTATCCACCCACTATCTACTAACAGATCTACCTCTATCTACCTAACAATAATAGAATTTAAAAAGTCAAAATAAAAATAAAAACTCTAAGTCTATGGTTTCTAATCTATAAAGAGGTTTCACTTATTACCCCTGCCCCTGAGTCAGGCTGGATAGGACCTTCTTGCCTAGAACAGAAGCGGTGAACTGGACGACCACCATAGCCAACTCTTTGGACATGGCATTCTTCTGAGTAATGAAACTGAAGGCTTTCCTGTAGTCGTTGATGCCCATGCCCGCTAAGTAATCGTAGACGATGTCGAAAAGCTCAGATAGCTTAGCTTTGATTTCTTGCCAGATGTCGCGCATTGATATGGCTGGAACAAGAAATAGCATGTTAATTTTGTAATTTTTGTAATACGAATGTAATGATAAAACACATAGTTTGCGATGAACTGTAGCAATAGCCCGGCTACACCCTCCTTCTTGCTTAAAACCGTCGTCGTCATGCCGTCTGTTGAACTTTAAAAACGGCAGGAAAATCACGACCTTAGCTGTACCCCTACTCTTAAAAGGCAATATATTGCGTCTGTCTTGCGTACTCAACATAAAAAAAATCATAACACATCTTCAGAGGCGTTTTTCCAAAAAATTAAAATACTAATAATATGATCGGCTAGGTAGTTAATGCCTATTTTGAGAACGTATTATTTATCTGTAAGTACCTAAGTACCTTATTGCTCATCTGTAACACGCTGAGTGGCACGGTCAGTGACTGATGCTAGTCTGACTAAGCCGATATACTCTGTCTCAAATGTTTGTCACCGAGACTCTAAAAAGTGACATAGTTTATCGAAGAGAGGAACTTACCGACGATGCCCAGTCCGCAGGCGCCGCCCACAGCGCCTCCGACGGCGGCGCCCAGCTGCCCGCCCACGTGCCGCCCTAGCAGCCCGCCCGCCACTGCTAGCCCGCCCGTCAGCAGCAAAGCTCCTGGAGATCAGAGAAACTGTTAAACCTCTGCTACTGCGACGCTTTGCGGAAGTTACGTTGCGTAGGTAATATGCGACAAACTTCATAACACCTCTTTTTCGTCAAGGGCTAAACATTTTGTCGGCTTAAACCACTAAACCATAATTGAGTTTGGAGAAAGGATACGAATATAAGAAAGTGAAATATAATAATATATAGGTAGGTAGTTACATGCAAGTTTAATTTTTAATTAACGGTTATTAAATTAAAATTAGATAATACATAACACATATGCCAGATTCCTGTAAGATTTATAGGTGCCTTGAATCTAAATGGAATCTGACTTGGGCACATCGATAAAGTCTAACACCAAATCATATATTTAGAGAGCCTATATGTACCTACCATCAAATATTTCGTAACGGCCCAACGGTTTTCAGCGTAGATTTTAACCTTTAAGTATGGACGTCATTTTTTCTTAACACCAGTGCGGACGTGGAGCCTCACAGGCTCCTATATGCATACACTTTTTTTTGAGAATTTGATATAAGATTACTTTAAAACTGATTGTATATTGAATTTAAAGGATTTAGCAATAAAATAACGTGCTTATGTAATCAAATATTATTTAAAAAAATATAGAAATGTGAAAAATTCAAACTTATGGCACTTTTAAGTCCTGGTTTACTGAGGCTACATTTTCTGGTATTAAAAACAATCAAACTTATTACTATTACAAAATTAGTCTTATTTTCTTAAAATATAATACATAAGTAACCGAAAACACAAAACACCTGCTCCAGGTAACTATTATATAAAATATTGACCACAGTCTAATAGCGCCAATTTATTGGCAGTCAATGCACAGAGGTCTAGAACACTTGGAGACACACAGGCAACACAAACATAGGTATTCATCCTATGTTTTTTCGCGGGATAGATTCTACATGCTCTTGTGGACCCTTGACTGGTTTCTTGATCCTGAACACCTTCTGTGACCATAATTATCATCACCTAAAACTCGATTCATTAGTCAACCTCAGTTCTCTTGGCAATCGTCTATTTATATCACGTCTTTGCACATGAGGCACTACATGCACACGTGCTAGTTTTTTTTGAAATTACCTTTACCTTTAGAAGTACCAGCATTACTTATTTTTCACATTTTGAAAAAAAAATCATAAAAAAACATAATTGCCCATACAAAATATATTGTATGACAACAATGGACGTGTAGCCTGACAGGCTCCAGTCAATTTTTTGATGGTCAAAACTCACGTGATATTCACCGGACGACCCAACCTCCTCCCTCATTGGTAATTTGGCAGCTAAAACAAAAGCTACTGAGCCGCTCAATCGCGGGGAGCGGGGGGAAATAGGAAAAACTATGAAAACTTAAACATTAGGTAGCCTGTGAGACTCCACGTCCATACTTAAAGGTTAAAGTTGGCACGTAAAAAGTTTCGTAGCAAAAAGGCGACATACCTTTAACCCGATCGCTTGACATCAAGACGCGAAGGTCGAAGACATCTCCAATGTTGAGGATGACGTTCTCCAGACAGCCAGGGTCGAAGGGCAGCGAGATGCTATCACTCCTGGAGCAACTGCCGCCGCCGCAGCATTCGTAGTCAGAACCATTGGAGTCCATTGAATCAAAGCGTTCCATTGCCGAAAGTTAAAAAAGGAACACTGGATATTTAAAAAAGGTTTGGTGATGAAATATAATTGTAAAATTTTACGTCGATTAAACCATTTGAATTTGAATTTGAATTTTTTTTTTGAAATGAGGTCGCGTTGTTAGGTCGGAGTGCAAGGAGGTTGTGTGAGGTGTGAGCAACTTGTGAGCCGTTGAATTATGGAAGATTCGAGAAATTATTTTAGTTCGTCTACCTGCATTTTTTTGTAAATGGGCTGTGCGTTTTGTTTTTACTTTGCATTGTAATAAAATTACATTAGTTATAATAATTGTGATACAATTGTACCATTTAAGACCCCGAAATCTTGAAAAATCTTATTGGAAATCTACAGTAGGTAGGTAGGTACTTAATTACATACGGGCAGGCAGACCAAACTTACTATGATTTAAAACCAACCTACCTTTGATATATTTTCTTATAGGACTGCGCTGACCTGGATGCACCAACAAGAAAGAGGATGCCAACTAAGCCCACAAGAGTGCATTTAGTCCAACAAGAAAACCAGAATCAGAATTTAAAAACTGGCTTTAAAAATGAGCGACGTCATTACACTGTGAGTTTTTGCGACTGGCAACACTCATTACGCCGTTTCCTCCCGCGCTTTCTTCAAGAAAATTAAAGAGTCTCCACTCCACATTAATTCTATCCATATGTCGCGTTGTTTTTGCGTCGGTTAGCAGCGTCATGGCGGCGGGTTTTTGCAGGGCCGAGGATACCGCGGCTGCTTCCCAGAGCTCGTGAAGGCGATAGGCAAAAAGCTGCCTGGATGCGTCCGCGGGAATCTCGGCAAAAACCCCAGCCCGCTCAATAACCGGCGACGCCGATGAATACTATGAGTTCCTTTAGCTTTTTACTACTTTTTCAGCAGGCAATTTGCATCGCGCCCGCTCGCCGCCGCCATTTTGCCATTTTGGCGTTTTTCCCGCGCAAACCGCTCGGAAATGATGGTGCGTTCCGAAATTACGATCTCGTAAAATGTTGCTGATGAAATTCTTA
Organism: Plutella xylostella; assembly: GCF_932276165.1. Classification (NCBI taxonomy): domain Eukaryota; kingdom Metazoa; phylum Arthropoda; class Insecta; order Lepidoptera; family Plutellidae; genus Plutella; species Plutella xylostella. The sequence goes on along the minus strand of NC_063987.1, from coordinate 9,184,517 downwards.
TTTGAGGAGTGGCTGGTCGCTGCGTGTAATGTTAAAAGTTTTTATTGATGCTGATAATCATTTTAACTGTGGTATACACAATTACACATGCCTGCCTGGATGGGTAAGATAAATCGCCATGTATTCTTTACATATACTTAAACAAAAAAAAATTAAATTTGGTATGTGTTACTGCATCTGTTTCTGCACATAGGCCTACCCGGAATTCCCATTGGAAAACCTTTTAAGGCGAGGTGAATCTCGCGGGAAACGCTAGTTTATCATTATACATTTGTCCCACAACAATCGTTGCTAGACATTGCTGGTCTTTCCCAAAAATCACCGCCATAACCCAGCTATGTAGGTTTAAGACTATAATATTATAGGTAAGTAAATGTAGGTATACATATATAAAGTATACATATTGGTTTGGTATATGATATGACTCACCTAGGTAAGATAAGTTTGAACTACTTAGGTAAGTACATAATTAAATAACAGATTAACAGATGAGGTATCTGTACAGCTATATATTAATATACATACATAGGTTCGGCCGTGAGAAAATATCTATTCGAGAGTGCCATACTATGAAAGGTGTGGGCTATGAAAATAATACAAGACGTTTTCATAGGCGAGCGATTTACTGGGTTGGTGTTCATACTATCTAACTTGTTCAGTACGAGTATGCTGAAGGTTCGATTCCTGGCCGGGCCGGATGTTTAAATTTGTCTATTTACCTACTATATCAGGACTGCAATAAGTAACAAGAAAAAGTACTTGCAGAATACAACAGGTATAAGTATAAAATATATTTTTTGATGTAGGTAGGTTTATTAGGTTAAATAATTACGATTTTTTTTCGTGCTGTATCTTATTGGCTAGATTTCTAAAAGTTTATAAGTCTTGGTTTTGGTTGGTATTGGTATAAAGAAATCTGCTATATGCATGCCGCTCTGCTGCTTATCCCGGCCCGCTCTTCTTATGGCCTCATCGTTACTGTAAATAATATCCAACAGACTTTAAAGGCAGTGTGGGTTTTTATTTGAAACATGGTGAAAGGTTGCAGTGGCTGGCCAGTTAGAAAAATGCCGATACTAACCTAACGGCATTAGAGTGTGGGAAAATTGTCTATGGCCGTTTTTTTTTGCGAATACGTAAGGAAAAACCGTGGGCAAGGATTTTCCAATAACGTTGGGATCACTAGCGGTTCAGTATAATGGTATTTTTTATTAGACATTGTTAAATTAAACCAAGGTAAACACTGTTCTTTTCATTACAAATACGAGGAAATTAGAAAGACATTTTTTATATTATGCGTTTATCATATACTTAGCACTTTGCCCTAGGCTTCTACATTCAGCCATCTACCGACCTAGGTATTCCTACCACCAATCATTAAGTTTTATTGTGATAGTATTATAATGACTCCAGTGTACCTAACTATTTAATCTATTACTCCATATTTCGTAGAGATATTCTGCCCTTTTACACCTACTATTATCGTTAGAAATAAGAAATTCAGAGCAAAATTAAATACTTAACCAAAGTATCAACTTAGACTTAGCGGATATCAAATTACGGTGGTTGAGCTTTAAGTTTTTTACACGTCTACCTTTAGGTAATCGACTAAATCAAGTATTATACCACATTAATTCCTAATTTAACCGATTAGGTCAGCCATGCACGCGGGAACCTAAACACGCAGAGATCGACCCATTTCAAATTAAAAATTATAATCAACAACAAAATCTTTCTAAAAGATTGTTCTGAGAAATAAAAAAAACTGAAATTGGCGCGCATTACAACGGGATCTCGGAGGTTTGGGATTTGCAAAAAATACTTATCTGAGAATTCCTGTTATTAAATTATTATTATAAAATGCTGTGTTACATAGTCGCCATCATGAGAAACCTCTTGGACCAACACTTATGGGGCAGTCTGGAGTCTGGACAACCAATGGCTACGTCATCATCATCAGCTCCGAAGGATTCCTTACGAGTTTGTGTGAAACTTGCGAAATTGATGACGATTTTTTTTACTCAAATAAGCATAAGCACTTGCATTGAAAAAAATCCTCCTTCCACTAACGTAACACGTTACACATACCAATGGAACTTTTTCATTGCTCGCGTGAATGTATTTTCGTAACAATACCAATCATTTTTGATTTGAAAGAAAGCTCGCAAAGGCCATCGATCAAAAATACTGACGAACATTTTTTAAACAAAATTCCGACCCTCAAGTCTGGTACCCCTTCAATCCCTTCACATAAAGTCGACGACGCACACTGCAAACCAAATCATACAGACTTCGAATGCACAAACAAAAGTTTCTCAACTACCCGAACCCTTATCTCATCGAGGCAAGGATTAAAATCGAAGTTTAGTTCAAACTTTAGTCGGTTCTGTGTCCTTTATGTTTTTTATGTAGTGATCGAGGGCAAGGAAAGCAGTCCGTAGGCACGTGGAGGGGTCGCGTGGGGTGCTGGGCGGAGCGTGGCGCAGGGCTCAGCGCTCAGTCGAGGCGCGCGCGTCAACGCAAACGTCACGGCTACCCTTCAAACATTCCCGCGCGAATTTTCTTTTGACAGCTGTCAGATTAATTTTTTTCGAGGCTGTGACTTTTCCTCTTTGAGCCTATGTTTTGAGTGATTGTTTCGGGTTTGTCGGTGGATGTGTGCGAGCGAGCAGGGCGACATGGAGAGCCCGGAGGCCGCGGGGCGCCCGCCCCCGCCCCTCGCCCCCGCCGCGCCGCCCAACGGATCCAATAAGATCATCGGAAGGAACATCAATGGCACCAGTAAGTCACCGTTGTGTTGAAAATTTCAGGAAATAGCGTTTTTCGTTACACGTAAAATAAACTTTCTAATTATTGTTTTCAAAGAAATGTCGGAGATCTGAAAGCTTTTATTATGTTCATTAATAATAGCTTAGTCTATATTTTGAAGTTTTTCGCATTACTTTCAAAACTGGTACTAGTAGGAACATGGAAGTAGGTATAAGTAGTTCAAACCATCATAGTTAGGATAGGAGCCTACCAACCTAAGAATACCGTTAATCCTCCAAAAATTTTATACTTGTTAATCTGTAAGCACCAATTTGGTAAATAAGTAATTCATAATTATTTCAGGTTTGAATAAAAAAAACTTGTTCTAAAATAATAATATTCAGAATTTCCGTCAGAATACCTATACACTACTTAGCTATAACTGTAAGCAATGATAACCTTGAACGTTTTATTTATCATAAATTCATAAACTCCTGTACTAATAATAGCTCTCTGTAGTACCTATATACCTTACTACTAAGCAAGCACCTAGGTACTTCAATATCAATCCAAGTCTTGTCTACAAAAACTGAACCCCCTGCTAATACCGCGAAGCGATTTCGTACCTACCTTTTTACTCGCGCGTAGTACGAACAAACACATGCACTGGGAATCGAACCCGGTCCACCGGTAATTTGTGTTTTTCTAACCATCGCCCCGTCCTCTTTGTCTTGACGACGTTTTTTGCAACACTGCAACTTAATGTTGGTGTAGCGCGACCGGCCGCGCTTGATTGTTGATCTGGATATCTGCGGCCTTAGATTAACAATATACGAATGAGATGGTGTGTCATATACTAAAACACAGCATAAAACTGTCCGCATTTTGTTTACTGCCAAACCGTTTTAAGTTCAACCTAATGACAATTCAATTAATTATGTCACAAATCTTTGAACCGAACTAATTCAAAATAAGAGCGCAGTGGTAGAACTCGGGTATTATTTACATAGGTATTTATTTAATCAGCGCCCCTGTCAATAACTTTAGAAACTAAGGCCTGGGTCTCCTATTTTATGCTATATGCGGCGTCCGACTTTGACGTAAACGTTTTGATCAACGTCCCATGGCCTACCTACGGCGTCTACGCGCCAACGTCGGCGTGTGAGGGAGACCGCATCAGTACATTCCTATAGTGAGCATCGTGACGCGGCCTACGGCGTGACGCTGGACGCGACCTACGGCGTAAATAGGAGACCCGGGCCTAAAAAAAACGCTTACAAACTCCAGTGAACCGCCTATCAAATTACTATCGACTAGAATCGTCAAATATTCGTAGTTCGCACACTTAATAAATTGTTACATGATTCGGGAGTATCAAGACTACGCGATCCCGCTACACCCCGCGTTACAGGCGCGACGACAAAAAACCGCCAGTCTTGACTGAAGGTGGAAAAACCGTGGAAAATAATGAAAAACTACTTTCGCACTGAACGAGCTGACGACGCAAAAACACAGCTGATCTCAGCACGCGAAACTAATGCAAAACGTATAACTATTATTATTATTCTATGTAGGTATAGTAGGAAGGGTACGGAGGTTTCTACGCTACGGAAATCATTACACTTTTAGTGGACATGTTTTTTTTATTTTGTTTTTTTAAGTATACATCTGTACATCGTGTATAAATAAACATAATATGCTTAGATCTTAAAAACTACACAACAGATTTTGATGCGTTTTTATATAATACGTAGTTTGTGTTTAGTAATGGGTTTGTTTTTAGGTAGATATTTGGGAGTTTTCAGGGGCCCTCTCGCGAAGTCTAAACGAAATACCTAACTTTTACGAAGTAATTAGTGTCCAATAAAGTTAAATTCAATATATTATGGTTGTCAAAATGGAACAAAGATCAGCAAGTCACGCGCTCCTGAAAAATTAACGGCTTCTTAGGACACCTGAACGTGTCATTCATAATGACCTTCTATTCATTTATTAGGTACTTACCTATATATTATCTGTAATACGGTTTATTTAGAACAAATTCTAATGATGTCTTCTAAGGTGGGTGTGAAACCCTGAGTCCACGGTTGTAGTTCTATGGATCTAACTAACTTGTTATTCAGTCAAGTTGAATATTTTTGCCGTAGGACGAAGAAAAACAAATGTCTTCATTTAAAATGTCAACTCTTTAACATAACCAAGTATGAAATCTACATAATATGGAGATTCCCGCGAATTTTTATACACGCCTTATGGATATTATATGCACTGGACACAGAAATATATGCAGCCAGTGCTATATCTTGATGTATGGAGAGAAAAACTTACCGTGGCTTACTTAATCGAGGGATTTCAAAAAATATAAAATGTTTCCTTCGCAAACACTGCAATGCAATGCATGTTTGCTTTTTTACTCATTTTATTAGCATAGACTCTTCATCATACGATGAAAGGAAAGACATTATTCTTCCTTTTTATTTCGCGCCAAACCACCCTCGCATAGTCATAGACAATAACTTCTTTCAGTTTTATTCAATTTAAATAAAGAACGAGATTTACGCAAAGATGCGTTTAAAAAGCAAATATTTTTTACAGCAGCAGCGGTCTTTTTAACCGAACTCCTTTCTCGAGTTAGCTTATTCTACAATGCCAGTGTGTGAATATGCAAATCATTGTTAATTGTCTTGCTGTAGACGTGTTTTTTGCTCTGCTTGTAATGTTGTTTGTCCGTTCGTGTTTTTATTCAACTCTTCTCGGGTTGTGGTGATGCATCTGTCATTTACGATATTAAAAACGGTTTTTGTTTTGAACATTCCCTATCTTACGTCTTATTTTTATGGCGGCGACGACAAGAACTGTTAACTAGGTAATGCCAAAATTATCTTACAGATGTCGGAGTGCAATTAGTCTGTCCCACTTTGTATTGGAAATTGTTATTTTTTAAATTAGCAGTCATTAAACTCGGTGTGAAGCAAAAACTGCGTACATTGATGAAGCTGATGCAGTAAGACGGAATTAAATGTTTTTAAACGATATCTTGTGGAGGTTCTGCATTTAGCCGCATGTGGTAAATACTCACTAGCGGCACATGAAGTCGTATGCTCCTGAAAATAGAGTTCACATTACCTGTCCGGTTTTGGTCGCCCGTACGACCGATATTGCGACGCTGAATTTTCATGAGTACAATATTTATTAAGTTGACGCCATTAAGGCGAGCCGCAGAACTCTTTCCATATTCCCTTTATTTATCTTGCAAAAACCGTCGTCGGCTCTGACGTACCTTTATATCGAATTGGAGGGTTTTTTATCTGTGTTAATTCCGCAGATAATGGCCAGAGTCAAATGGCGGTGGCGGTAAGAAACACCTGGAATTTCAGCGATGCCCGCACACTCTTTTAGCCGGGGTTTTTTGCTCGGACAAGTTTCGGCGGCGATTTTTTTGCCGGACCCGATGAAAACCGTAATGGCATTTTATCGTGCATAAGAGCGGGCGGAATCATTAATTATTTATAATAAGCGGCTAGCACTGAATCGGTCGCCATTTTGTTTTATATAATAAAATGCATCTGCGCGCGTTTTTTCGCGCGGCTATTTTTACGCGCGCTTTTCGGCTGCTGTAGTGTTGCGCGATGCGGCTGGAGGTTGCATTTCGTTGTTGGAATTGTTTTTATAGCTTGGGTTAGCTTTCAAACAGACTTCAGGCATGAAATTAAATTTAAAAAGCTTTAGTAGGTACTTATACTTACTTTGTATAATAAAATTATGGAGATCAAGAACTCGATCAGCTCATGTGCACTGAATGTGCTTAGTTGTTGACGATTTGTGGCTGTTCCGAGGACCCTTTATTTCCACCTCTCAGGTCTGTCAATGTTTTCCAAATTATTTAGATACTAGGTATCTTTCCGATCTCACTTCAAATCTGGTACTTACCTAAATACCTTACTAGATATTACATTAATTATTACATTAGCTATAGGTATTATTATTTCGATGTTTCAAAAGTACGATTTTTTATTATATATCGAGTTGTTAAAATTACGAACTTCGAAGTTTTAATATTCCGAAAATACAAATTCTTGAATGTTTCTTAGTGAACAAGAAATAGTCATCTATTAGGAATAGTGTGTTTATTAACAGCATAATCCGTATACAAACATTTTTTTTAAGCTAAATTATATGAAACGCTACGCTCCGCTTCGCTGCGCTCCGCTTTGTATTTCGATATCTATGTGCACCTATGTAACACGCTCCTCCTCGCTTTGCTCATATAAGTTCAGTTGGGTAGGTACTTACCTACTTATATTTTATTGTTTTTATAACTAAACTTACCAAAATTGATGTGAAATCAAATTAATAATGCCATGATGATGGCGTCGTAGTACTCCGGAAGCATAACACAGTTTAAAATAAAATACCATTAACAAAAACAAATAAAACGTAGTAAAACGACACCAAAATAATGGATACAAAACCAACACATGTCACTTCCGAATCGTTAAATCTCAAAATCAAGTTAAGCAAAGCAACCCTTCCGAAAAAATAAAAATGACAGCCAGCCTCATCCGCAATGACCCAAGCGGACAATTAAAAAGAAATAAAACAAATCCTTCTTCAATGCCATAAAAAGAGCGGGAAAATGAACAACTGACGTTTTACTTTTTTTTTCAATGTCGTCTAACAGGTGGCAAAGGGTGAATGGTTAAGATGATGACTAATATACCTTAATGCGTATTCCTGGGTTAGAGAAAGCGTGAAAAACGGACAGACACCACGTCTAAACATGTGTTGCGGTCGTTAATTAATTATATCGGGGATGAAATTGAAAGTTACCCCTTTCTTGTGGCAATGGCTCGCTGGATAAATAGTACATCTAATTAATTTAAATAAGATAAGTAATATTTAACGCTGTCTACAAACGAGAAATATTGTGGAATGTGTGAATGAGATATTGCCAAGTGAAGATACTTTTGCGCCATTTTACGAAATTGACAAAAGTTAAGAAATATAATAATTACTGTTCAACAGTGCTGACTGAATTTAGTGTACTTATAACTAATTCAAATAAATCTAGTCTGAGCCAATAATTACATGAAAAAATTATGAAACAATATTGAATTCTAATTAGAAACTATTTTGTACGAGTATAACCTACTGTACTGTATACAGAGGTCAGCAGAGCTTCGCAGCAAAGCTCACATATTTTTTGTAATTTAGGTTCATAACATAGGGTTTTTTAAAGCGAATTGAAACTCATGGGGAAAAGCTAGTATGTACATAGCCTACCTACCCAATAAAAGTGTTTATGAAGTGATGTCGATCATTTTAATAAGCTATGTATTAGTAACATCTGCCTCCGCAGCTGGACAACCGATAATGTAGATAGTACTCGACCAGCAACGAATATTAAATCAAAGCTGACCGTGCGATGACGTGAGGTGGCTGTTTCTTTGTTTATTATAAATGTATGTCGGTAATGGGTACATTGACCTGACTTCGCTTGAGTATTGATAAAATTTCGCCCTGTAATTAGTTACTTAGGTAGTATAATTTTACTACCAGGGTTGTTAATGATGTAGGTAAGTACTTAAATGTACATTTTTAATTAGTTACTCAAAAGAAGGGAAGATAGCTTTTTGGCTACTTCGGCTACTTTATACTACCACACTTTCGGTGGTATTAAAAGTTAATCTACGCCCCCATGCAATGGGAACACATTTTTTAAACTCATCATTCGACAAACATAATCGAATTCAAGTTACCTATTTCGATTTGAGGGCAAACTGTTGAAATATTATTCTCATTTACTTATAAAACTTTTATACCTACCGCCGTTTCTTGTGAATCGAACGAAGCAAACTTAAAATAGGTTGTTAGGCAGTATTCAAGTTAATTCCAAGTTGGCCAACCTAATAAAAACACGGTTTGTATGATAGGTGTTTCTTTCGTCCGAGCCATGCAATACCCGTCGTAGGTATCAGAACTTATAAGTCTTAATGATCATGAGTAACCTCCTTTCGGTTTTGACAAAAAACTGGCCTCTTCCCCGATGGAATCAACCTTCGTGGTGCAAAAACTCGCGCCAAGTCGATGAGTAAAAAAATATGACCCAGATTATAAAATCATTTTAAATTAACCTTTAGAACGGTTCCTTTTAACGATGATACAAACATACTAACACATACTTACAGTGCCACAAACTTATCTGTTCCGGTGACAGCTCACATAAATGTCTAATATTTCTTAATTTTATAAGATTTTAAGTTTGCTCGTATTGTTAATTCGCTCTTGCGGTGTTAATAAACCCATCTAATCTTAAAAAATATACAATTCATAAGTAATGAGATATTATGTATCATGCAATTTAGTTCGCTCTCACCGGAACAGATAAGTTTGTGGCACTGTATATACTTAGGTACCTAATCAAAATTTTATATAAATGCTTATAAATACTAATACGTAATCTACTTACCAATTACAATACGTTCTTTTGTAATAGGGCCTTCATTGGTTTTTTTTTAAATTAAAGGTAGGCTGTATCTGTCAACTCTATCTAAGGCTATTGAAAAAATGAAATGGATATAGGTACTTAAGTAAAATTGTAGGTACTAGATATAAGTAAAAATTGTAATAGATTATAAGGAAAAAGTTGAAAAGATGCTCGAGGAGTTTCTTTCGCCATTTATTTCCTTCTCAATGACGGGGCCTTTGTGAAATGGTGGTAGATGACTATCGACAAATAATTGTAAAATTTTACGTCGATTAAACCATTTGAATTTGAATTTGAATATAGTAGGTATTCGGAAAATTGACTTTCGTAATTTTAATAAATCTGTTGTTTGAAATTTCGTTTATTATACTATTCGTGTTTTTCGCTATTCGGAAACTTAAAATTCCGGATTGTGATTTATTCAGAACTATGAAATTCGTAATTATAAAAATCGTTATTTTCATATTAGTAAAAAAGTAATTCGGAATTCTGTAGTGTACCCTTTTCAACCTCAAGCTTCTCTAAAAAAATATAGGTTACAATTACAATCATCTGTACACTATGATTTTTTCCACTAAACAGTTTTCCTGTAGCAATCTTTTGTTAGTGTCCTGTAGTATTACTTGGTATACGTACCTACACATAAAATCAAAGCAAATAGTCTAGCGTTTTTACGTTCCATAGAGGTCGGCGCGTCAGAAAAACGCGGGAACGACTCCGTTCTATATCTATGGTAGTTTTATAGTTTTTTGTCATCACCTGTGTCTAGGGAACTGAGGGAGAGGGCTTCGAAGAATGATAATAAGAAAAAAACCTAATGAATTTTACCTACCGTGGTGGGAATGTTGTCTGTGATTAGTTTGAAATGATTTGAATAGCAATTGTATTTTATAATAAGTTGATATTAAACAAATAAAAAATTGTTTGCTTCTGTTCTGTTTTATCTTTGAACTGATTCATACAAATACTTGTTACCTAAATTTTGTGATAAATGTTTACGAAAGTGTACCTACCAACCAAAGAAGGTAGCTATAATTTAAATATATTTACTAAGGAAGTTTCGCAAATAATCAATTACTACGATATTATTATATAGTATTTAAACTAAAAAATGTTTAGTAATACCAAAAGTGTAATTAAAAACATCTGCCGTCATAAAACGGGCACAGCAAAGACAAACGGCGTGTTTGAGACACGACAAGAAATAAAAGTTACCAATGAATTAGTTAATTCCACCTTTATCGTGTCGTACCAAGCCCATTTATTATTCATTTCGGGCAATATAACTCTTTTTGTGAAGCCAAGAGCAACTGTCCACTCTCCCTATTCTAAAAGTTTTTGTTCGACCTCCGCACTCATTTTTTGTAATACAGATTTACAAAGATTTAACTAACCTCAAAGGTGGCGCTTCGATCGAATACCACAACCACCCACATATTAACCAACCATTTGATAGTTCCCAATGTCTTCCGTGCAGGATATAATTCTCGCTTGCTCTATTTATTATTCTCACGGAAGAGGATGAATGGGATGGAATCAAAACTTTTTGGTGAAAAAAACACGGAAGGGTTGCCAGTATTAAAATTATAAGTTTGTTTTTCACTGCCCGTAAGGTGCAAGAGATGTGGGAATAAGTGACCCCTCTGCTATTTGTATTTTTTCTTTTCCGGGAAGATGTTTTTAATGGTTTTAATGAGAGGATGTGGAAGGGTGGACAGACAAAAAGTGTAGTTGGTCTGCTGGACCACGGGTGTCCTGTTACGGAATTGTACTCTCGGAATAAAACGGAGGGTTATCTATTTATTAGAAGAAGGGTGCAGCTCTTAATGAACAAGTACAAGATGCGTTTCTCACGATCAGCGGTCATCTGCTTAGAATTTTATTATTCTGTATTTATGCATTTATAATAACGATCCGTTGACTAAATAAAATCGTAATTGAACATAATAATAATATATTGGTAGGTATTTTTTAATGGATACTCGTATAATATTCAACATCAAAACTTGTTAAATTATATTAGTTTAGTACGTATGACTATTACTTAGGCATTACAGAACACGTCGTCTTCTTCTTTAACTTACCTACCTTTCCAATTAAACATAAATACCGTTCGGCAGAAATTAACCCTAACTTTTGAACGCCACACCAGATAGGTAATATTGAAATTTAAAACCGATTTTTTTTAACATGTTGTTGTTATGGATGTTATAAATAAAAATACCGGCAGCAAGTTATTGAACTAAATTGAAAAGCCACAAACAAAACTTACCCTGGAGCGCCACTTAACGCTTTTACACATGTTCCAATAATTTTAACATGTCTAATTGTTACTTGAAGCCCCAGGGGTACCTTACTTAACACCTACACGACGGAAGAAAAAAAAACACTATCTTCGCTTTTTTACTTAAAAAATACCGATCGAAAAAATGTAGGGCGTCTTTCTGTGGTCGGGTTAAAATTGGTTTATTGATGAATGCGTAGGGTTGCCACTTGCCACTTGTATTGTCAATTTACTATAATAATTCTTGAATATCAATCTGAAGATTTATTTATAGACATAAAAAACTTAATATAAATCAGCACCTTGGCGAATTTCCCAAGATCATAGTTCAAAAGTTATCCAGATTTTTTCCGTGTTTCGATTTCCGTTTAACATCTTTACTACTTGGGCTAAATTCTATATACACCTATCTACCTACTACCTAATAATGAATTGTGAATTAATAAAAAGGATTCACTAATAAATATTCATAATACTCTTACTTTATCCAATAAAAGTATTCTTTATTCTAACACCCGCTGCTGGTCCTTCCGCTTCCCAAACCATAGATAGAGAGACTTCCGTTGTTTGTTTTTATTTGGCGCCCGCATCAACCCTAGCGTGGTCGAGCCATCTGTCCTGCCAGTCAGTCAACCCTTTGATGGTAACGGACATTTGGACTCCTTACGTTTGCTTTGTATAATATTGATATTGATAAAGTAGTGTTTGCATTGCACGGTTCTTTATAATTTTAGAAATAAAACTAATTAATTGTTAGATAGATATTCTTTATTTGTACACAAAAACATGCACAACATTACAAAAGAAACTAAATCTTACACTCGTGTACAAATGGCGGTCTTATCGCTTAAAGCGATTTCTTCCAGATAACCTTTGGGTGGAAGGATATTAGATAGTACTGTTTACGTTTAGTCTAGAATTGTAATTCAAATAAGTACTTAAGTAATTATGATTATCTTACCATTGTATTTATTTTAAGATTAAATAGAAATGTTTATTAATAATGATCTCTCTGCCCTGTACGCGTGTGTGCTTTTCATTTTGGCAGGTGTGCAATATTTTAAAGACCAAATGCCTTTTTGTTCTAATCATTTTAATCATGACATAAAATTTTACACAAAAAATGTAATTACTGACTTAGTAATTAAACAAAAAAGATTTTTATGTGAAAAAAATGCTTTATACACATGTCCGTCAGAATATTCTAATTTCTTTATTATATTTGATTAACCCTTCAATCCCGGACTTGTGGGTAGTAATTATGCAACAGATGTATTTCTGATTAATTACAAGAAAAAGTGTTTGGGTCAGCGCCACCTGCCGGTCGAAATCTCGCTTTCATTGTTTGGAAAAAAATATGGTCAAGTCCGAGATTGAAAATCAATGATTGGGCTCCTAATCTTAGACCCATGAATGTATGATTTTTTTAAAGATAGGATTAGATTCCTTAAAAGTACAAAAACATACACAGTACGTATGAGTACTTTTTGTATGAACTGAAATTTTAATCAATGCTATTCGAACTAAAAATAATAATATTAAGATAATATAATTATCTTAATGTGCTTATTTGGATTCAGAAACTTAAACTTACTTAATAAAATGGTAAGTAGGTATTTCTTACAGACCTAAGTGTTAAGTTAGAAAACAAAGATATCCTAAATAATTATCATCCTAAGCTCCTTTTCTGTTGAATCCAATTTTTTTTACACATATTCAATATGTAAATCTACAAGTCATTGTCTTTTAAAAAAGTCGATACAACGGAAGTCATATGGGAATAGGATTCTGATTTTAAAAGTAACGTAATTTAACAACCACTTTGATGAGGTTTGATTACCATATTCCCTGAGATCAACTTTTTTTTTTCTACAACCACCATGTAGATATTCAGCCAGTATTCGCACGGATCAAAGACTTTTTTCTTCTAAAAAGTTTTTTAACCTGCGCGGATTATCTGCTAAATATTCATAACGGAGACAGTATTGCGCATATCAATCACACGGTGCAAGTGCTAAAAAATACCTAATCGTATGCGAGTGCACATCCCGTTCCATTGTTTTCTATCACCGTACTGTCATTAGCGCCTTTTTACCACTGCCAGCGCTGGGAACGGCGATTTTTTGTCACTGCACACTTTATTCAAATGTGAGGCGTTGTACAATAAGCTGTTTTTGTTTATCCGCTAAAGAAATTATTGTATTAAAGATTAAGATATGCGCGGGCATATTCAGCCATAGATAAGAGGGTGAGTTTTTTAAAGACGCTCAGAGAAAGGATCCTCAGATTTCAAGTCGTAATTAGGTTCGTATATTTGATGGTATTTTCGCACGGTGATGTTTGGAAATTGTGGTAAACGAGAAGGTAATTAGAGTGATCATTTTGTTATGATAATTATTGGGTTGATAGTTTGATACCAAAGTTTAACTTCCTCTTTGAGATTAGCTTAATGAACAGCTAGTTATGCACAGTGTTTAATAACCGGTATAATTTTATTTCCGTTGATGTAATATTTTTTTTGGCAATGTTTTATAGTATCGTTGTTAAAAATATGTATTCCTGATCAAACCTATAAGTAGTTAAGTACTTACACTATACAATCTAACCGTGCACATTTCCTCAATGTACTTAGATTATTTTATTACATAAAGTAAGTTAAAATTTTGTCTTTTCTTATAGGTAAGCTTTACTATTTAAAAGTCTATATATTTTGTGTACTTACTTAAATGAAATACTTTTATGATAATTATTTTAGTGTAAGATAAAAAAGTACCCTAAAGAAAAATACAAGACTTTCAAAAGACAAAAAATCTAAGAAACTTTTTTTAGTTACTCTAAAAAACCAACACCGTGGGAGTTAAAAAAAGTTAACACATTTGCATACAAGTATGTAAATTAACTACGTGACCATTTTTAACACAGTAAAACTCTAAAATAAGTAGAAAAAAACAAAGCGGTATAGTGATCGCCCTTTCAGAGCCCTTTGAAGTCCAAAAAACGAAATTTGCATATCCTACTGGCTATTTTTTGCGTGTCAGAGATTATGCTAATATTTTTTTTGGACATCTTGCCGTCTAGTGAGAAAGTTTTTTTTTACAAGTGCAAACTTTTTGCATTAATTATTATAGGGTTCATTTGTTAGAAATGTTTTAGGTTTTAGGAAGAGAAATAGGTAGTTAGTGAAATAATAATTAAAATTAAAATGTCGTAAGTACTTGCTTTAATATTTCCTAAGGGTTTATACATAATTTGTTGGTAACTGTTTAACTGAATAAACGTTAAAATACTAACTTATTAAAATAAAATAATAAATAAGCAATAGAAATGAGAAATTATAATTCTCATAATGTATAAGATACAAACTAACCTACAGTAACTAAATTTAAAACTGCAAAAAATCGCAAATTTATTAAAAACATAATGAAAAAAACATGTACCTAGACAGCCACACCTTTTTTTTCTAAGCACATAACTTTTTTTTACCTGCGGCAGGGGTGGGGCCTACTAGACCAACCCCACATTTTTTTCAACCCGAAAACCTATAGTGCACGCGAGGGGTGGCAACATTTTTTTTTAATGCAGCTACCCGAATCGATAATGTTCCCGCGCAAACATCACATTGGCGCGTATTTGAACCCGTTCCACTAACAAAAGAGTTCCCCCTCTATGTAGAACTTATTCATTAATTTTTTTCGCGTCTAACGTAACGGTTTGAAGCGATTCTTT
Source organism: Plutella xylostella (assembly GCF_932276165.1). Taxonomy (NCBI): domain Eukaryota; kingdom Metazoa; phylum Arthropoda; class Insecta; order Lepidoptera; family Plutellidae; genus Plutella; species Plutella xylostella. Next base: position 9,169,272 of record NC_063987.1, on the reverse strand, counting down.
TCGGTAATAGCTAGGGTTACTTTAAAAAGGGGTTGGTAGTTTTTTTTCGACCATTGTATTTCTCCTCACGCGATTTTCGTTGGTACGAAATTGGTTTGGGGCACGCTACATCGGCCTGCCTACCTAATGCTGCTTTTCGGAAATAGATCGTTACGGAAATGATTTAATTTGATGATATCATAAATTCGTATATATATCCACGGTTGGATAATGCTCAGAATGCACATTGAAGACATAGGTTACATGCATGCTCACGACTATAATCTCCGAAGGTGTAGTCAGAGGTGAATCGCAAGTGAGGCACTCGCTTTTCGCAGTACCTACTTAGGTATATTGTAATATTATTTTGCCCTTTACTTTATATGTCACTGTTTCCTCCACCGTAACAGTACCTACGTGATGTGATTGGACTTCTTGGATTAATTGAAAATAATTCGTTAGTAACTAGGTAAATATGCCAGCATTTGAACACTCGGCCTCGCGAATGAAGACGAGGCTTTATACCTAGATATAAGCCTTATAACACCACGGCTTCTCGAATATACTCACGAGCAATGAAAATGTTCCACTTACAAAATATCGACACCAAAATAGCTGAAAACCAGCGCTATGGTTTATCATAGCACCAAGCTGAGCTAGAACCCGTTTCTGCACCGGGAAGCAACACCCTTGCTCATTTTCCTTTGCCTTTTTTTTAAATTATTTGTTTTATTATTTATTTTTTGTGTTGTTTCCGTGTGTGTGTGAAATAAATGTATTTTCTTTCTTATTTTCTCAAAATGGGGTCATTGCAACTGCTCTCCCGACTACTCCCATACTGCAGACGCCGTCATTATACTAGTCTTTTCCGTTTAGGAGTAATTTGGTGCTATGTCACTGGAACTTTTTCATTGCCCGTGAGTGTATAACCTACATAGTACATATAACTTAAGAATTCAATGACTAACCCTCAAGCTACCAAGTACCAGGCCAGCATAAACTCAAACGTCTCTCCTCATTGCAGTGGTGGTGACGTCAGCGCCGGCCAACGAGGCGGAGTTGCAGCTGTACCGCGTCATGCAGCGCGCCAGCCTGCTCGCCTACTATGATACCCTGTTGGAAATGGGTCAGTATTATTTATTATTTAAAACAATTTTATCATTATAATGAGGTCATCATCATCATTCATCACGACCCATTACGTCCCCACTGCTGGGGCACGGGTCTCCTTCCAATGAAGGAAGGGTTTAGGCCTAGTCCACAACGCTGGCCAAGTGCGGGTTGGTGGACCTCAACACAAGCAAGCTTGTGCTGAGAGAGTTGTCGGGTAAGTGGGCAACCCGACTGTCAGATGTTTTCAAGCCGCCCGGAGGCCTCTGACTAGGCTGCTACTGCTGCCGAAGCAGCAACCGGGACCCACGGCTTAACGTGCCGTCCGAAGCACGAATTAGGTATTTACTTTAGACCGGTCTTTATTTGATTCTTTATTGCACAAATATATATAAATGTACACAAATGAAACCTGACCCCACTCATAAGCTTTGTTATTATGAGAGGAGGGTCAAGTTTCTCTGCCCCTGACCGTACAAAATGTTGACTCAGTTATAAAAGCATTTTCTACCATGTTATACGTAACATTAATAATAACGCCGATCGGATAGTGTTGTCGTTAATGATCCTGACTGCTATGCCGATGGTGCTGAACTCAATCCCCGGTTATTTTATGAAAAACATTGTTTTAGGGTTTTGAGCTTTCTGAGTGTCCTATTGTGTTGTTGTGACAAAGAATATGAATAAGTGTTCATTAAGTAAGTTTCCATTCATAATAAACACATAGGTAGGTATTGTCTTTGTCTCTTAAAGACATGCCATCAGCCAAAACTGGTGTAACCTACTGCTTATTTATCATCGACACCCTAAGAAGATGTCATTGCACAAAATTTACCTAAGTATGTGATTTTACTGTAAAACTTCAAAAATGTCCTTATTATCGAAATTAACATAATTATTTATTAATGTTGTGCGAGTCAAGCCTTATAATATGTCAATTAATTATTTTAACAAAATATTTAGTGCGAATGGTCGAAAATCAGAATTTTAGGTTCCATAAGACTTATCGGACTATTTTAATTTTAATTTCTAAAAAGTCTCAACTTGACGAGTTATTAGATAGGTATGAAAAAGTAAAAGGTGTTTCAATATGGTAATACATTAACTAAGCCCCTAGCTACGCCATAGGAACATCCGAAAAAACACTTTCTCATCATTGCTCGTCCTAAAAATAAAAAACTCATTTTCATAAGCGAAGAAAAAACTGAGCTAGAGAACGGAGCAAGGCGCTCGATGCAAATTTATTTTTTCTTTTTAATTCCGTCAATTACCTCGGCAAGGGTTTTGGCCGGCCTGCCTTTTGTTTTTTTTTCTGCGGCCCCTTCGCAAAATGGTCACGTAACCTCATTTGCATTTTCGCCTAAATTAAATTCGTCTTCGAGTTGCTTTTTTTCATCAAATCACACGTTTTTATTTTCAACAATGATAGTGAAATGTAGTTTGGTTGCGATGGTTTTGCATATTAATGCTGGCCAGGATTTGTTAGTTAGTTGAGGGATGTTTTTTGTCTTGGGAATGTTTGAACTTTCTTGAAGACTTGTTTGACTCGTTCTTAATTTTGAATCATTGTTGTATAGCATCCAAAAAAATACTTACGTAAATCTATTAGTAAGTAGGTATAAATTAATTATTTATGCACATAAAAGTACAGAAAAAATTAATTTGTTTCCTATGTCTTAATTTCAGGTGGCGATGACGTCCAGCAACTATGCGACGCCGGTGAAGAGGAATTCCTCGAAATAATGGCTTTAGTGGGCATGGCGTCCAAGCCGCTGCACGTCAGACGGCTGCAAAAAGCTCTGCAGGAGTGGGTCACCAACCCAGCCCTCTTCCAAATGCCCATAGTCCCCAACCTCTGTCCCACAGAAAACCCCTTCATGCAATGCAACCAAAGACTTTTAAACATGCCAGCGTCAATACCAAATGTTTTACCCAGAACGGTAGCCTCACCAGAGAGTAGTAGACCAATGTACAGTCCGTCCCCCGGAGCTCCTGACAACAGCTGTGGTTCCACCACATCAGCCACCAGTCCTGTACAGAATCAATCGTCAACGTTCACCAAAATAGTCCTTCCCACCTCCCCTGCGCCCACCGCTCCTATTTCGTCCACAGTGACCCGTTCATTTTCTCCTCAAAGCGCGTGTCCGCCAGCCTCAGCTGGATCCAGTCCTTCCTCAGTCACCTCTCCAGTCCAACTCACACCAGTACTCCTAGACGTCCAGGTGTCAAAGCTAGCGGCCGCGGCGGAGAAGTTGAGCAAACATCTGCCGCAGTTGGAGCCGAAGCCGCAGAACACTAAGAAGAAGATGTGCAAGGACTTGGAGCTGGTGATGCAGATGCCGGAGACTGACCCGCGCCGCATGGAGGAGATCAGGAAGTACGCCGCCATCTACGGACGCTTCGACTGCAAGCGGAAGCCGGAGAAACCGCTCACGTTGCATGAGGTAAGGTTTAGGAAATCGTTGTGTGATGATTAAGATCGCAACTAGAAAGTTTAGTCAAGGTGTGCAGAATGATTTATTTTACACTTATCTTGAAACTACGTAACTAGTACAATCCCAAAATACTAATGTGTGAGTAATGTGGCTATGTTGTATTTGTATCTTGTTTATTACATATACCTTATATACCAATTATTTTCTAATAAGAACACTATATCATACATACCTTCCAATAGGATAAGTCTCGTTCTACAAATTAGATTTGAAGTTCTTACATATCTTATTTCCTTTCTAAATTTTGATAGACTATTATTACACCATCCAAGGTATCCATTTTTAATACGTTCTGATGATACCTATCACCATTATGATCAAGACAAGATGATACAGTCATATCAGAATTAAACTCCTCTCTCCCCAAGTGAATAAGAAATTCGTCATCATCAAAACAAGACGACACAATCACATCAGACTCAAACTCCCACCCCCCTTCTCCCCAGGTGATGGTGAACGAGGCAGCCGCGCAGATGTGCCGCTACGTGCCGGCGCTACTTACTCGGAGAGACGAGCTGTTCCCACTAGCGAGGCAGGTGGTCAGGAGAGCCGGCCTGCACTACTCTAAGCATGGGTGAGGAATTACCCTTGACTCCATAAATATCTGCAAATCTATCTGTGGACAGTTATCCCAAAACGGAAATGGCATATGAGCATCCTCGACTGGACATTCAGCGGCTCACGCTAATCAGAATAACATGGATGAATAATTAGACATTACCGATATTGTAGATTTTACCGTCACTCCCATCAGTATATCTGTGATTCTATCGGTGGCCACTAAGGCCGACACGGAAACGGCTTTAAAGTCTCCTCTAGTGTATTGTATCCTCCTTATAAACCTCCAGTCCACGATTGTATCAAATGTAACCAGCCAATCCTTTTAATGACTGACAAACTCACTGTGCATGCCAAAAATACAATCATGATAATTATTATTACCCAATTCCTAATAGAATAAATCTGTCTCCTTCCAGCCTCCCTCCCACGGCTTCAACGGGCTCCGACCGAGACGACGACGAGGCGCCGAGCAAGCGGCCGCGGCAGGTCCCGCACACCACTCATGTAGACCTCACCGACTAACATACTGGTGGACTAACATATAACACCGCTCGTGTAGACCTCACTGACTAACAGACTGGTGGACTAACAGATAGCACCACTCATGTAGACCTCACTGACTAACAGACTGGTGGACTAACACATAACACCACTCATGTAGACCTCACCGACTAACAGACTGGTGGACTAACAGATAGCACCACTCATGTAGACCTCACCGACTAACAGACCGGTGGACAAGGCCTAAAGGACATGGACTAACACATAACGCCAGTCATGTAGAACGTAGAACTCACTAACTAAAAACTAGTGCGGAGCTGTATCGTACCGTGTTGGGCATTAACGTACCAATGGACTAATACTTGACCTTCACTATGCATACCTTCTTTAATCAGTGGTTTATGGACTAATATAACTTAATCCACATAGGGCTTACCACTAATTTTATGGTACGGCCATGGTTATTCTCAAAATGGTGTACCTAGCATTTAGCTCAAAGACAATAGTTACGTCTTTTTTTTTAAATTAATTAATCTGTTGAAATGATTTGTGGACCTATGAAATTTTAAGTATTCTTATTAGGTTCACAGATATTACAACGGTTAAAGCAATTTCTAGTTAGAGAAAAAATATAAATAAGCGTGGGCGTAAGACTTTTCCTTGCGGTGCCCCTATTTAGAATCTCATCAGAAGACCGTCCTATTTCCTATTTGTTTTCTTGGATATACTTATATTGTAGTATTCATAGTATTGTAATTAAATCTTTCAAATTAGACAATATAGTATTGCTTATTATGATTAAGGTAAGCATGAAAATCAGAATCAAAAGCCTATGTACAATATATTATTCTTTTGCAACTTTTATTTCCTATGCTTTTACTAACAGGTTTGGTATTCTTTCGGTAAGTAGAAACACATTTTAATTTTACTTTTAGTTCTTGCATCTGTACTTAATTTGCATGCTGATTATATTTAGTTAAGTATCTTATTAAATATTGGTACTTAGCCATATCTAATGTTACTAAACACAAGTTTCCCAATTCTTAACAGTGACCGAAATAAGTAGACATGACAATCAAAACTGCTTATATTTAACGTTAAACAGCACTCATAACATCTCAGAAATTAAACCTAGAACTCCTTATTATGAAACGAATACTAAAGATAGTTCTAGTTTAGAACCGGCTTCAGACTACTGATATGTGTGAAATTTCTGGATTACAACCGGTTCTAAACCAAAATAATCTTTAGTCTCCTTTTTCTTATAAGGCATGGTATACTGTTCATAATTCCAATGCCTTGTCTGATTGTGATTTCATATTACAGGAAAGTGAGGAGGGAAATGGCCCGGATACAGCGAAAAACAATTCTAACCACGGGTATGTGCCAGTGTACCCAAGTGTACCTACCTATTGTACCTACAGATACACAAAACAAAACTTACCTACAAACAAAACATACCTACAGATATACAGAAAACAAAACTTTGTATTGCGAGATAAGTAAAATATTACTTATCTCGCAATACAAAGTTTTGTTTTCTGTATATCTGTATTATGTTTTATAAAAAAATGATACTATTATGTTTATAACTTCTTCACGTCAAAATGGCTGAACCGATACTAATGAAAGGTATGGAGTTAGCTGACACCCTGGATTAAATAAATAAACACATAGGCTACTTTTTATCGCGGAATTCCCACAGTAAAACTTTTTAAGGCGAAGGCAAGCTCGCGGGAACAGCTGGTAAATAATATTCATGTGTATTCCAGGTGGTGGGGCGTGAAAGTGGAGAGCGACGATGCGGATTCACGCTGCTCCTACTCCAGCATCAGCACGCCGCCGCTTGTAAGTACTACTTGAGAATCGGAATTGCTACTTGAGAATTTGTATTTACTGCTTTAGAATCGATGTTACAACTTCTTGACATACTTACGAAGTCACCAAATAATCACATAAAGACCCATCTCGTCCCCACTGCTGGGGCAAAGGTCTCTTTCCAATGAAGGAATGGTTTTCGTTCCTGGATCTCCACAAAGCAACTCATATTTTGTGCATCCGAGACTTCTTGCAAACGCATTACTACTTAAGAATCTTTTGTCATCAAAAGTATCCTGATTAAAAGAGCTACGAATTTTGATAAGGATCCTAATCAAAGTTTTTAAAAGACTGTAAGAAAAGAATTTCTACCTACAGTCCTAGACCTAGAATAAGCATAAAGCAACAAAAAATACCTTATTTACTCAATATAGAAATAAAAAAATATAACATTATTAACCTTCCTCAACAGGACACAGAAGAGTCCCGCCCTCAAGTAGTAGCGGCCCGAGGAGACAGCATCATAGCCGTCGCCAACCCCGCCCTGCAGCCCGCCGCGCCGCACCCGGCTAGGAACCACTCCAACTGACCTGATGATGAAGAGGACATACCAGGGGATATCCACGGCGATTTCATGATTGATGGGACGTGTAGACTTTGACTACATTGATAAAGTTGTCAGGCGTCCCGGTCTGTGCTATTCCAACTGCCGTGATGATGAAGATAACTTGTATAACACATAACAGATATATTCTATTCTATTCTGATAGGGGGTGAAGTTCCTGTACGTGGCTCTCTCGAGTGGAACCTTTGTACATATCCCCTTGATTTCAGCTCAGCCAGCCTAGCTCCCGAGTAAACTGGAGCAGCTAGCCTGGATGTTGTCATAGCTGAGATAGGCGCTCTGTTGGTCCAAGAATAGATAATCTTGTTTCTGTAGTAGGTGGACAAGCTAACAGAATATGTTCAACCGTTTCATCTACTTCCTTACATGTCCTACATAAGGGACTAGTTGAGTAGCATCATAACAGACATAACATACCTACTAATAAAGTAAAACACAGCAAAATTTAAAATACAAGTTAAGTTTGATGTCAAAAGTGCTTTGGATATAGATGATGATGATTGTGATAAAAAATATGAACATTCAAATGACAGATTGTTTACTAAAATTATTGTTAATATTTTCTTGTATCATGAAAATAAAATTCACTAGTTTCATACAATCCGTCATAATAATAATAATGGATGAGTAATAAAATAAGGTCTATATAATCTAATTAGAAATGTAGGTTTCACCATCCAAAAATTTCATCCATAGGTACTTAAAGCATCGGTGAGAAATTAGCTCTAAAGCAACATCATGATTACAACTTATTTGTTTTTGTGCCATCCTTATCATCACCATCATCATCTGATACTCCATACAGTGCCCAATCCTCATTTCAGTCAACCGGATGATTATCAAATCAAAGTAACAAATATTTTTCAGTTTTCTTAGAGGATCAGTTATTTATTCTGGGTCAAAGAAACCTGACTCATCTAAGAGGGGTCAGCTTTGTTTGCCCCGACTGTACTACAGTGCTACTTAGGCGTTCCATTAAATATTGTATTTAATTTTGGATACTTAGATATGTATTGCTTAAAATTATAAATACTATGTAAATATGAAATATGAAGCCATGATTTGCCTTGTAGTCAATACTTACTATTAGGTAAACTACTTAGTCATACTGTAAATAATGTATGTAGTTAGGTATTATGTAAATATATAATTAGCTTAATTAAGTAATTACATGTAAACTATAGCCATAGTCTATTGAATGTAATATTACATAACTATTTAAAGTCTGTATTATAGTTTTTGTACCTAAAACTACCGGCAATAGTCCATGAAATAGACATTCTGATTGAATCAAAAACGACCATTTTCAATTTCATTTCGTTTTTATTATTTTTTCAATAAACCAAAACGTGGGAACCACTATGTTTGAGCTCTCATAGTTCTATCTACCTATGTCTTAAAGTAGTACCTACTAATCTTGTATGTACGAATTTATTTTGTTGACTGCACCTCAGTTTTGTTGGCTTTACCGTCATAGAACAACGCGGACTCGGGTAACCATTCATACTTAATATGTACCGTGGACCCAAGAGGTGATACAAAAGCTATAAGTAATATGTTTGAATTTAGCCTTAGTCCACCAACCCGCACTAGGCCATGGTGGTAGACAAGGACTAAAACACCTTCTTCATTGGAAGGAGACCCGTGCCCCAGCAGTGGAGACGTGATGGGTTGTGCCTTAGTATGATTACCACAACTGTTATTATGGTAGGTAGGTACATATCCTGGATAATTATAAGAAAAAGACCAAGAGCTGAATCGAAAATAATATGGTTCATAAGCTCTCAAGTATGTAGCTCATGAACCATATTATTTAAACATTATGGGCTTTATAAAAAGAGTTATTATAATACGGTACATACCTGGATTGAAGAGAGTTCAAAAACTACATATAGTGTAATGGCGAGGAAATAATTATCAGACTGGTTGATTAAAATTTTCGGTCTTTAAATATTTCGTGTATCTTTGAAACACACTTCCGCCACTTTTTCCATACAAAAGAGTTCAACGCGTGAGTTGAAAATTCAAGTTTTATGAATATTTTCACAGTAAAGCTAAGTGTACATATAGGATAGGTACAAACAAATTAATAGGATATCACACCTTTATACCATAATAGACGTAAACCAACGTAAACATACGTTTTATTCTACGTTCTTACATAAAATTAAAGATATAAGGATGAAACTATGCAGTTGGTCAATCAATTTAAAGTAAACAATAAAATTAACTTGATGTTAGTATTTATTGTTATTTATCAATGTAATTTGACTCAAATCGATGGTAAATTATATAAAATTACCTACCATCGTAATATTTATGCGCACTTTGATGTATAGGTTACTAGTGAGCTATAGTACCTACCAAAGTTATTAAGCTCTTTTAGGTACCTACTGAGTATAGCATTTTATCATTGAAGAAACCGAACTCTGGTCAATGTATCTATATATCTATCTTATTACTTATATACTATTACACTAGTGTTACTGTTATACTCCTATTACAAAAACGACATAGTTTTTTATCATCGATCTACACTGGTAACATTATTGTCTACTGGAATCATCAAAACTATGGCTATTTTAATAATCCTCGTGGTATTATTAATTTATATAAGGTAGGTAGTACGATAGTAGGTAACGTAGGTATACCTCCTAACTATAATAATTACATTAGTGGTCCATTGTTTTGTCGACTTCCTTACTATGCATGATTTATATATTTAATGTGACTTCATACCTAGATCTCTGCTGCAGTAAACTTAATTATCAACATAAATGATATCAGTCGAGCAGTCGTACAGAGATAGTTAAAACAGTAAAAATACTTAGATATAAAGAGTACTTACTAAATTGTTTAAATTGTTTTGTTTCCTGCGAGCATAACTTATTTTGTCACGTCTTATGTAATTGCGCCCCGTGCTAGCCCTCCTGAATCCGGTAAGAAGCATATAAGTAATAATTTTAGCATCAAATATATAAGGTACCCTAAAATACCCTATTCAATTTATGAAGTCCTAACATGTAGGGACATTATAAACGTAACGAGATATTTGTATAGTCCGTCAGAGGCTTTATAAAACACAAAACCGGAACCGGAACTGTTTTCTAAACACAAATTCTTGGAAACTATACCACATACAATGTCACAGGGAATGAGAATGCATAAAAACCAGTGATTCAGTGCTAGAACGTTCGTTATTGATTTGACAAATAGTTGTGTTTGATTTTGTCATGGTGACGTACATAATACGTACAGTGAACAAAGGAGATAAGTATGCACCCCCAGCGCAAACACTTTCATTTATGATCTGCTAGCGAGTGATAGAAGCTACTTAGAATACTCAACGAGTAGACCTTAAGTACATTCTATATCGTTTAAATAAATTCTATCACTCATCTACCTATTTCATTCTGCTTGCTTGGCAGTCTTGATAATTATATTCATAATTATAAACTAAGTACTCTAAAAGTTACTAATGACGTCATTCACACGTAGAAACCTACAAAAAGGCGCAAAAAGGTCAGAACACCGACCTCGCTTACCGTTTTTTTCTCCGAAACACAGACCATTCCGAATCTGTGGTTTAATGTCTATGGAAATTAAAGCGGGAACTTACCGGAAGTAGACCAAGATGGCGGGAAACGACGCTTGTCTCATGTCTTAAATATTGTCAAGGATATAAAACTGATCTATAAATATAGTAAAGTAAAAGTAAAAATTGTTTATTTGCACATAAAACACATAATACCTAAGTAAAATTTAAATCAAATTTTACAAAACAAAAAGTATTCTTGCGCACATCTTACATTTAAAATCACAAAATGAACAGGGGCCCCCGAACTAGGCTTTGCCCGTATCTCGGGGTACCATTAAAATCAAAATCTTATTGAAAGTAACATCAGTAATATAACATAAAATGTAATTATTCTAATTTATTAATTATTAATTATTTATTAATTATTCTAATATACTTACATACTTTTGTACTTGATCGATTACTCAACAGGATTTGGATCTGTTTCCGATGAAATGGTAAATATTATGAATGTCTTGAGAATTATGTGCTAGTACAGGATCCAGGATATGTGTGACATACATGATTTTTTTGCAATATCTGGCAGTGCAAATCATTTTCATATTACGATTTTCTTATGTTAAACAGTGAACTTAGGCACCACTTCCTGCCACAAACCTAAATAGTAAAATCACTAGTACCTACATAAGTATTACCGACCGAATTTAATTTTATTTATATCACTCGATTCGATTCAACCTTCAAATCGGACCGGACACCGGTTTCCCGACCGGTGCGGCCGTGATCGCATTGAGATGTCGCTTTTACATAATACACCTATTTACCGAAGAGTACATGTACATAATCACTAGATGCGTACAATGACTCAATTTACCTTCAATTTGTAAAATGCCGTTAATTGTTCAACACAGTCATATTATGGTTCAGTGATGTGTTACGTGCAATGAACCGATAAGCATAAGGTGGCTACTCAGAACTACCGAACTGCACAGCACATACACTGCATCGTTTCATACTGTGCCATAATTTTAAACCATAATTAAATATGACTAGGGGTGAAAGTTGGTAAATCCGAAGACCACTAAAGTGCATCTTGCACCATAATTACAATATTTATAGCTAAGGGAAATCCTCGATGGGATGAATCAATGTAATATGAAGGGTATATGAAAGCACTATATTTGTAGGACAAGGATAGCTATTGCATATGGTAATTTAATACGGATTATGTATGACCAATCAATCGATCACATTTAATTTCGAGAATGTTTGAGAAGTGTTTTAAAATAAAATTTCATTTGAAGAAGTTTACGTGTAGTTTTTATAAATTTTAAAAGAGCGACTAAAATAATTTTTTTTTGGAAATTGGTGCATATTAGGTAAGTAGATCAATTTCGACCAACCTTCCAGATAAAATCTAAATGACAAAATTTCCAAACATAATTGTATTTGTGTTGTAACAACGTATAATTGATGTTCAGATAACCCAATTTCACTGCATACTACTTTCAATTTTAATAGCAGTTCTAATATATATTTTTCATGGGTAACACGCTGTAACATAAAAAGTGTTTCGAACTATCTCAAGCAAAAAGAAAAAAAACGTGAAAAGTGAACCAAAATGACAATAAGCGGTGATACAGTATGCTCCATAATCCAGGCCTTTCCTGTCCTTTTAATCCTGGCTCAGAGCCATCACAGATGTCTCCACACCCCCCTTATATACAAGCCCCCCACCCCGACCCATCCCCCTGAGTTCTACGAAGCCTACGCAACGCTGCTTGAACATCTATATGGCCATGACCATGGCAGCGATCACCACGGCCACAATCCTGGCTATGGCCACGAGCACTCTTACGGGCACGGCCATACACCAGACTACAGCTATGGCTATGGCCATGACTGCCATGACCACGCTTACGGGCACAACTATGGCCATAACTACAAGAAGATGCCTTCCCACCATCAAAACCCTTGCCATTATCACCCGGTACATAAGCCTACATACGTGGTGACTCATGGCTACCCGAATTATAAGAAGCTGAATGTCTACAACGTGACGGTAGGAAAGAAAGGCTACGCTCCCGGCCAGGCGTATGGGACTGTCAATAATAAGTACAAGATTGTGACGAAGATAAAGAAGAATAGGGGGAAGCGACCACGACCGCAGAAGATTGTAGAAGGGCAGGAGGGAATACAAGGTAAGGGTTGCGTTCCTAGTAGGTAAACTGTTCACAGTCAACCAATGTAGCGTATCGGTTTAGTATGCAACTTATTCACAGTTTGCTAGTTTTGCGCTCACTCTATACACTCGGCTAGAACGGGCTAACAGTTAGCCTACTGGAAACGCAGCCTTAAGAATAATTAAATTAGTGTTTGGAATTTATAAAATGCGTTTAGCGATATGAATTCTCAAAATCAATGAATTTGGCAATCACAATGCTATTTAAAAAATAAGTTTTCTAAAAGCATCATAGCTACTGTACCAGATTCCCTTAATATCCATAAGGTTCATAGCAATAATAAAATAATGTACATGGTTTTACCACACTACTTAACATTGTTCCGGTTTGATAATGAAAGGTTCTTCAATGGAACAAATATCTCATTATCTGAGTGCTGAGTTGCTGACAAACAAATAATCATTTCCAACATACAAGGGAATTCCTCTTTCCATGCATTAGAAATAAATCATAATTATTTGTTAGTACTTAAGTACTTATTTGTTTACAATAAACTTTACATAATAATTATTATCTAATTGGCTACAGCGAAGATATTATCAAATTACCTATAAGACAACTCAGACTTAGAATAAGGTTTGTTTTTACTTTTTGTTCATGGAACTCTGATCCTATATTTTATTACCTACCATAAAAAACTATATGTTCAGTAACGGAATCACCAACATATTTCTGAGGCTTTTTAACGTTCCTGTTGTTAATTAAATACGTAAATGAGACTCATGTACCCACCATATTAGATCGATGCATACAAGCAAAAAATATAGCTACTTACATGAGTGAATCCTAGGTAATAATAAATAAATAAATAAATAAATAAATAAATAAATTTATTTATTTCAAAGCCAAAAACATAAGAAAAGGAACAATCTTACAAAGGTTCATAAAATAAGTATAGGCTGTACAGAATATGCTTAAATCGTGTCCCCTGATTCCCAAACTAGGTAAAAACCTGTACGATGAGGATCAGCGGTCACTCACCGTGCTAACAAAGATACAACCTAAAAGTATATCAAAAGTTATGCAAGAAAGTTATGACAAACAAGGTTAAGAAATAATTAAGAGTAGGAACAATAGCTGTAGGGTACAAGTAATATATAACTAAGTGTGTGTGTGTGTGTGTGAGTGTGTGTGTGTGTGTATGTGTGTGTGTGTAAATAAATAACGCTAATTAGTAAATAAAACACACGCTCGTGTACCTATTACATCATTTATGTAATTAAGTAGTTAGGTACCTAGTACCTATATACCTATATGATTTATATTCAAAATATGCATTAGTAAAGGTATCGTACAGAGTACGTTATGTTTTCAGTTTATGTATTGGCTCCCACTATGTATCAGATAAACTTAATTGCATTAGATTCATCCGTAACCTAATAAATAGGGTAAGTAATAATTATAATATAAAATACCAATTTCAATTTGTGAATCTCTGCATCACTCGAATATTGCATGCAAGCTTAGCTTACTAAATGACGTCACCAAAAAACTGAATTATCTTCCCTTAAAGTACCGCATTGATTCACAGACGATCTTCGAATCGTATGACGATATCGACCAGATAAAGTGTACCCTCGGCTAAGGTCAGATAGTTCTTGACCGAGTGGCTGGTCAATATGACGCGTTAGCCTCGCTCGCTAAACTCATATCTTCATATACCCACCCGCGGCGTCTAGCCGGCCAGTACCTACACCACCAGCGACCAAAGAGTTTCCAACTTTTTTGACACTTCACAAAAAAAGATAACAACCTCCTTCGAAACCTGTTTGCTAATAAACAGTGTAGGAACAGTGCTGGCTGGCGAGAGACGTTTAGTTTTTTGTAACATGGCGGATTTTTGGTGTTTGTTTTTGAGTGTGTGTCTGTGTTTTAGTGTTGTGTTTTGTCAGTTCGGTGAGTGAAGTGTATTCAAGTTGTTATTAAAATATCATCATATAATGTGACTTCATCTGCTTAATAACAGTGTAGATAGTAAAACCATTCAACATAGGGAAATCCTATCTACTGAAACTCTTAAACCTGATTCGTATTAGACAGGTACTTTAGCATTTAAGCTTCTCCTCTTAACTTTTTGCCGGTTTTAGCGTTCACAGTTTACACAGCGCGACAGAGCGCTTATAATTTGTTTACACCGCTTAGGCACTTCACCAATTTTAAATTAAGTTTTAAATCTCTAGTATTTTGATTGTCCGTAAATTCAGTAAGGGTTGCGTTAGTATGCGTACATGAACGGCTTTATCACCGTGCTGAAAGAATGAACTAAGAATTGTAGACATCTCGCGGACTGCACAGATTATATTATGCTAGAATATACATGATGTCCAAGAAAATATTGGATCAAACGGATCGAGGTGATAGAGGATATATATAATTTTCAGCGATTAGATCTACTGTACGAACCTTCTTCACAAATTTTCATACACTTAATAAAATATTTTAAAGAAATCTTTAATAAAACAATCAATGCCAATAAAAATGTAAACACGAGGCAGATCTCAGTGGGTCAATGCTGGACCGCGATAACCTTACACACATTCCATTGATCCCGGCCATTCCCTAAACTAAAAACCGGAAAGTTACTAAGTAGGTAGATAAGTTACAGTACAACTATAAAGTTCTGAAAATGGAAGTGGATCCTAGCTAATTGTTAAAGACCAAATGCAATCATCTAGTATAATTATTTAAGGACAAATCCGTTAAAAATATGTTATCAATCGTTTTTTTTTAAATAATGTAAGTAAGTAACTGGCAATTATAAAAAGTCTTCGCAAAATCGCACTCATTATTGTCAGGACTTTATAGTTGGACTGCACAGGCAGCAAAAGAGATCCCTAGTGCTTCCTCTAAATATCTTTAACTCATAATTAGGCATGTACCTACTGTAAAATTTATACCTGCGAACTTCAAATTAAGCGATTGGCGTTATTGGTAGTAGGTTCATTGTTGTTGTTAGGGTGCTTCATAAAGAATCGGGTTCCCTGTATCTACCCGTACTGGTAACTACCTAATCAGGGTATGCGAAAGCGCTCACTGAGAGATTTAAAACCGGAAAATGCTCTAGCAGAAAGATAAACTGCAGGTTACCGGTACGGGGAGATACAGGGAACCCAGTCTCTCTATGTAAGCACCCTAAGACTTTTTAACTTCATGCATTCAAGTGATAAAACGGTTTCATTTTCCAAACGTTAAAATAAATTTCAAACCCACTGTGGAATTTTGAAATGAAGAATAAATGTGATTTGTGAGTACTATATTTCTTAGGGAAGGTGGTTTGGTTTGAAGAACATGTAGTTAAGCTAATAGCTGTTCGGTTCTCATCTGTACCCTATATAATATGTACTACATACGCGAGACAAAATCATCTGACGACGGGAAAAATCAGATAAAATTCCACATTTTCATAAGTAGTAAGTAACTACTCATAATATAACCTCTGGTTATAAATAATAATGGATCTGGCACATTGTGATTCTAAAATTATATTTTTAAATTACCTTTCGGTCAATGGGGCTTCCCCTTCATTAGCAATTATTTGAACGTACCTACCTAATTTCATACACGACTGCTAATAATACATCAAATATAAAAAAGGATCTGGACTGATTTTGTTGATTTGCCACTAAAAATGTAAAAAAAACATACGTTTATAGGTTTTATATAACTACTTATGAATGAGACTGCACAGTACAATAGTTGCGACCGATCTTTCAGATTTCCATCTTATTCTGAAGAACTTCATTCGTTATTTTACATTTCCTGTTACAAAATTTATTTGCTCGCAAAAAATCGCTTATGCGCAAACGCTTAGTACTTACTTATGCATGTACCTACCTATAAATGCATATAATATCTTTACAAAATATTTATAAAAGTACCTATGATTGATACTTAATTATGTTATTGAGAACTCATGTTATATTTAACAATGCAGTTTTAACTACATAACAATGATTCCATTATACATTAGTGGTACATGGTACATTATATGTTTTTTATAGATTTTGCACAAATATCATAGAAGTATGTAGTTATGCTCGTACTTACATAAAATTTTCCTCAATGTATTCACATTCTTAACAATAGCTCCATTATTGAATGTTGGCACTTATAGTATTGTGTATGGAATTTTACTGTACCTAAATGTATTTAATTTACGAATACCTCTTGAATATCGAAATACAACAAATGGTAGTTCAAAGTATCCATTCGAAATTTTTACTAACATAACTGTAGGTTGAGAAAGAAAAGCAGTAACCACCCATTTCATAATCCAAAACAAACTAAGTAATATAATAATATCTTCAAAACCAATCTAATAAGAAATTTAATATACTCTAGGATTCTTTAACCAAAGAAGAGCAGAAGACGGGAGAAGATATACGAGTAACAATGACCAGAGTGTCTCAAACTTTGTGCCGGACACAGTGAGACGACTGTCCACCATTCTACACTTAGACCAATACGAGCCAAAGAGAAGCCAATATGTATTCCCCTTCAGTAACAGAAGACCAGTGCAAGACAACCCTTATTACAACCAATACGATGCTTACGGAAGACCAAATAACAACGGATTCAACCAATACAGACCTGAATACGATCCTAACTATCAACCACCTGGAAATTATGGCTATCAAAGTAATAACCAATATGGCTACCAAAATGTTCCAAATGTACCACAGAACTATCCCAATGCAAATCCAGATGGCTATACCTATGGAATCATGCAAAACTCCCAAGAAAACAGTGGTTTTGGTAACAATAATCAATACAGACCAAACAAAGAAATAGTCGATGAAATACCAAAGTTCGAAGACAGACATGGGGAACTTATTCTTCCTAATGGCCAAACTAACACAGGACTAGCTGAGCTGACTCCAGTGCCTGATATTGCCAATTCTTTCGGTGTCTCACCAGTAACTCCTAACAACACCAACCAAATATACTCAACGACAGCTTTACCAGAACTCACACCAGTGCCTAAAGAAGATGGGGCAGTAGGGTTCCCAGCTTTCGACAAACCTGCTGAGTCACCGGCCTTTACCTTCGCTCCTCTAGCCACCAGTGGTCCCCAAGAGTTAACCCCTGTTGCGGATACCAATGCCTTCCCAACATTCAGTCCTCTGTCAACTACTCCATATATGCCAGATTTCACTCCAGATGGATTCCAATCGTTCACTGAAGCACCGAAAATCACACCTGGTCTTCAAGAACTGACACCGGTCCCTCAAGATAATGACGCGATAGGGTTCCCTGCCTTCGAACCACTACCGGGAGTCAAACCTGCGACTTCCAGGCCAAAGACCACCACTGGTCTACCGGAACTGACTCCAGCGCCAAAGAGTGCAGTGAATTTCAATCATTTCCGTAAATATTTTGAATTTGTTTTTTTTTTGTTTTTGGGCTATGGGTGTCTTTAAAACTTGCATTCATCATACATTTTAATAACTACTATAGATATATGTTTAGCTGGAATGCATGAATAACATTTCTGTAGGATCCATAATTAGACAAGTATACTTATTGTACAATCGAGAATCTACTAAGTAGGTATATGAAATGGAAAAGTTTTTTACTTACTATTAAAAGCTAACTTCTCTTATTTTATTAAAGTATCTCAGTATAATTTGTCTCTCCCAGAAAGGAAAATCAAGAGTAGTTACTTAAATAATTTAAGACGCTGCATCCCACGAATATAACCAATAATTATTTAAATTATGATTTTCTCATAGGTATACTTAGGTATATTTCACCCATGTAACACAAGTACACAACGTCAAAAAACTACTTCCACACATAAGTATGATAATAAAAAACCTGAACACATTACTGGCTTACAAGAATCTAAAATGACTTCAACTCAAGGATAAATTCGAACCTAAAAAGTGTTTACAAAGACGGCAGCGGCATTTGCAGTGCAACAAAAACACTTTATTCAGAAATTATCAATAAAACAGTTTTTACACCGTGCTTATAGGTAGGCAAATAGTTAGTAGACCCCAGACTGAATAGCATGGGAAATCGTTGATGATGATGATATTATATGGAAACAAATGTAAAAAAGCGGAATCTTCTTATTGATCAGTAAGGTGACGATGACTACGAGTATAACATTACTATTCAGATAGCGGTGTCTACTGACCTTTAACTAGAATACGTGATGGTCATCAAGGTCTTAGACCTGGACCGAACTGACTCTTGCCCTGAAAGTAATCAATATGAATTGGTTGATTAGCAAATCGGTAAAAATAGGAACTTATACACTATATAGTTACTAAGGGCGTAATCGCGTAAAGTTATCAAATTAGAATTCTTAGTTTCTACCTCTACGTTCTTACAGCTTCTAGTCACATCATCATTTAATAAACATTGATTCATGAAGTGCTAACAACTACACACATACATACTTATTAACAGAAACAACATGGTAAGTAAGTTGTATGCTTACCTTTTAAACGTAAGTACTTACTTAATGCATCTACACCATACCATAAAATAATACAATCATGTCGTCTCAGCGGGTCTAAATTTTAACAAAATGAAAAACTTAGATAAATATTTACTATGTACTTTTTTATGGCAAACACTTGCGATTTCGCTATTACTGGCTCACTTCCAGTGCATTAATGAAGAAGAAGCCGGTAGTGGCTGGACGAGGAAAGCCAGGGACAGTGTTTTATGAGGCATTTTGGGAAAAGCCTATGTAGAACATCAACTTCTATTGGCTCATGATAATGCCGTTTCAGGTAACTTAATTGCCCATTTCTAATGATTACCCGTTCTTTCCTTACAGCCGACTCGTGCACGACAGTAGACGGGGGCTTCGGGACTTGCACAGCCATCTCCAACTGCTGGCAGTACGTGTCTCTGCTGAAGGAAGCTCAGACCAACCCGGCTGCTGTACAGCTGTTAAGACGAGCCCATTGCGGCTTCCAGGGAAGCAATCCTAAGGTGGGTTGAGGAGTTTGGTTAAAATAGTAGTAAAAGCTATGTTTAAATTAATGTTGTTCAGCATAATTATGAATATCAGTGGTGAAAGTAAGCGGCACCTGGGGTAGTGCACATTTAATTTTAAGCTAAATATTAGCTTTTTTAGTAGATAGGACTCCTATTCATTACCACTTTCGCAATTAAAAATTATCAGACTTAGGAGATATATGAGTAGACAGTGTTTTTATTCAATTCAAATTGTGATGGTTAGAGCTTTACAAAAACGTTATTAACTTACCATCAATGGCTATTTGATTACATCAACAAGGTAATTAAAGCACTAAACTTGGAAAAGTCCATATAAATCTCATATTATTCTCAGTAAGGTCTATACAAACGGAAGCAGTTGACCTCTCTGAAGTTATTGACCCGAGTTAGTAGACTCGGCAGGCGCTAAACGACCTTACGTTATTTAACTGGGTTTTCCTTAGCTACCTTGCGTTCTCTCAGTGACCATAAGATGCAAATATTTTTACAAATTTTAATTAAGTACTTATTTAGTACAGTACTTTCATTATTATACTTACAAATAGATAAGTACGGTACTAACTACATGCTACTACTATCTATCAGTTTATCTCTGTTTCTTCTCTCATCAAATAATTTAAAATTAGCGTCATTATTATAATTATTATTAAATTCTTCATTGCACAAAATCTCTGGCTACCCCGCAAGGGAGTACATTAGTACAAAGTGTTTTGTTGTTTTGTTTCATTGCACAAAATTAATTTGTGACAACAAAGGCGAACTTAATGCTAGTAGCATTCTCTACCAGTTATCCTTTGCTGATGTTGAGAAAGTGATTGATAGTTCGATAGGCTATTAGAGGATTGTCTATATTGAGAAACTGAAATACTTATACCTATCTACATAACAAAATTATTAATTAATTCAGTAATATTTACATTAATGCCTACGTCTGCAGGTATGCTGTCCAGCATCAGCGATCCCCGACGCGCCGCCGTCGTCCCCCGCGCCCCCGGTGACCCCCGCGACCCCCGACACGCCCCCCGAGCCCGAGCAGCCGTTCGAAGGGTTCCCGGACCCTCCTGTCTGTGGGTCTTCTGATGCTTCTCTGGGTAGAGTGGTGGGAGGGAAACCGGCTAAACTTGGTGAGGGAAATTAAATAAATCAGTACTTATTCATGTATCATGGTCATCTGCTGCTCATAGGTCTATCCGAAACAGCATGACAGAACTCTGTCCTCGGCCTTCCTAATCCAACTTTCTAAGTAAGTACCTATCTATGTTCGCCGGTCCGATCCCAGGATAATTTTGTGGACTGGATAAAAATTGCATATTCATCATAAAATATAAGCCTAGCTTGGTATAGTAAGTAAGCAGCAGCTAATGCTGGACATCACATTGCGTAACCAAACAAATAAATGGTCAAGTTTTTGTAACCACTAAAATACTTACGACGCGTAGTGGTTTAAACATAAACCTTCACTTTAAAGTCTTTAAACATAAGTATTCATCAACAAAGTACTGTGTACTGCATTGCACAGTTGCACACTACACGCTAATTCTACATTATTACCTCCTTCAACACCTAATCTCCTGGTACACAGGTGACTTCCCCTGGATGGCGCTACTCGGGTACCGCCAGCGCCGCAGCCCGGAGCCCCGCTGGCTGTGTGGCGGCTCCCTCATCACCTCCAAGCACGTGCTGACGGCCGCCCACTGCATACATGGACGGGAGAAAGACCTGTAAGTGGGTTATGGTTGCCTGGTACTTTTTGCTTTCTTTCTCCGAGAGTGCATGTACTGACTGTGGCCTGTTGCATACTTGGCAGGGAGAAACACCTGTATGGGATATGGTAACCTGGTAATTTTAATTTTCTCTTCTTCGCAGTTACTGTGTTGAATGCGGATCACTAACTGTTGATCAGGGAGAAAGACCTGTATGTTTTATGGTAGCCTGGTAATTTAAATTTTCTCTTCTTTGCACGTCCATGAAGAAAAACCTGTATGTGGCTTATGATTGCCTGATACTTTTCATTTAGCTGTCGTTGATGATTTAACCCGAATATGTACTACCAGAAGTCGAAAAATACAAAAAAAGGCAGATGATCACCAATCTAACCAGTCATGTTAGTTAATAGTTATGCAAATACAATCTTTATGTTATCAACAAGGAACCGGTTATAGTCCGGTGATTCTACGTCACTTTTTACACTTTATTTATACGTACATAGCCTTCTGCTATACAGTTGATAACATAGCACATAGTTTATTGTATTGTTGACCATCCTCTTATGAATTTGTATCTAGTTTTTCCTGTATTACTATATGATTATAATAATTATCGAACCAGTCGGAATAAAATATGATATGCCAAAACACGAGTAACCGTTGGCTTGCGTAAATACATTTTTACATAGGACTCTCCAAAAAAGTGCCATACCCATATTACCCATATAAATAACACTTCTTCCTTGGCAATTATTTACTCATTATTCACTCAACTACATACAAATATCTCGTCTAAGGTCGCCGTTTTAGCGAGATGGAGGGCATGCATTATGCAGATTTACATACATAGATTATAGTAATACTATAATCTAGTGTGCCTATAAAGTTTTATCATAAACTATTCTACATCCGCATTAGTTCCGGGGCTGTATAATTTTACGGACATCAACGTTGTTGAAATGTCGATAATTATGAGGCATTATGGGGTTATAAAAATAGATATAATAATATAATTATGTATGATAAATACCAAAGTGTGCTTCTGATAATATACGAGTTGTGACTTTGATTTTTATAGACCAACATTATGTACTGTACACCTATAGCCTTTCACATATAAATTATGACTTAAAAGGTAGCTAATAATAATATTATGAACCGTTATTCTTCAACTTTTACATTTCCTGTTACTTTGTCATTTCGTTCTACCCAGCAGCCATTTCTGTAAATATTTTCCAAAACTGAATTTACCGGTGGTCTAAGCTGCTACTTACCACCACCGACACATTATCAATATGCGATGCAGATGCAGAATCGCCTAAAATTGTTAGTTTAAGTTGCTATTACGTTAGACGTTACGTTGACGTTAGCAGATGGACCATTAATTATTCATGAAAACCCTTCTATTATAATTATGTCAAAATTGTCTCTTCCATCCAAAGGTTGTCTGGCAGAGTTAGCTTTAACCAATAAGGCCGCTGTATTATTTTGTATTTATAGTACAATCTTTTATTCTTTTTTCTATTTAATTCTTCCAGCTACCAAGTGCGCCTCGGTGAGCTGGACCTCTCCCGAGAGGACGACGGCGCTACCCCAATAGACATCCCCATCAAGAAGCTGATCAAGCACGATGAGTACAGTCCCACTGGGTTCACCAACGACATCGGGGTTCTGCTGCTGGAGCGACAGGTCGCTTTTACACGTGAGTTGGAAGATGAACCTCATCATCATTGTTATCAGTCAACCTGCATTGCTGGCCTTTGCCATTGCCAAAACATTGCTAAAGCAGCAAGAGACGCGGCTAGTGAAGGTAAAACCTATGTTAAGCAACGATGTCGGAGGTCCAAAGGAGCTACGCATGGAGTGACAAGTGTAGAGGCCACTCCCATAGACATCCCAATCAAGAAGCTGATTAAACACGACGAGTATAGTCCTACTGGGTTCACCAACGACATAGGGGTTCTGCTGCTGGAGCGACAGGTCGCTTTTACACGTGAGTTCATCATCATCATTGTTTCTTTGACGGTGAATTCTATAAAGGAGCGCCATAATACTCTGGCCTTGATGGTATTCAAGATCCAACTACTAGCTACTTGTACGTCAGCCCGGTAGCCAGACATTTGTAGAAGTTAATTGAGTGTCGTTTGTGTTTCAGCGCTGATCAAGCCGATCTGCATCCCTACTGATAGTGAGCTGAGAGCCAGGAGCTTCGAGAACTACACGCCCATCATCGCGGGCTGGGGGGACACTGAGTTCCGTAAGTATAGCACTGTGGGGTTACCACCACCGAACATTCGTAAGCAACGTCATCGCCTGTCAAATATGACATAACTTGTATGAAATCGACAGATGTTTGACAGGCGAATGGATTGTTAATTGCCAATGTATCGGTGGTGGTACGGTAGCTGTTATACTTTGAATAACTTGATGTAAACGGTTCTGTTGTTGTTGGTATTAGTTTGAAACGAATTTCTCCCGTTGGAAACAACATGACTTTATTATGACACCACCACCACCTCATTTCTGAAATAGGAGATAATGCATGTAAATGAATCATTACAGTGATTCCAGTCAGGACAACACTGCACTGAACATTATATCGCTGCCGAACATAGAACAACGCGGACTCGGGTGTACCCTCGGGAAGCGCCTTAGCGATCTTTCTTGATACAAAAAAGTCTGCCAATTTTTGCGGGGGGAAATTTTACCGTTTACCATGATTATGTCTCATGGGACATATCATTATGAGTTTTAATTCCCAGCAATAAGGGTTACGTGAAGTGACATTTAATAATGAACACAGTGTCTTCATTTTTCTTGCCAATGGATGTAACAATTATCGATAAGTGTTATCGATGAATTCGAGAACATGGGTTAGGAATACTAATTTCAAATTTATTAGGTATAGTTAAATTTAATTAGGAATGACTAATAAACGAAGTCACCCGCTTTTCGCTGTACATTTATACTCACGTGATAGGTCGCGAGCCGTATCGCCGTTTTTGAATGAGTACCTACAATGCACTGAAGTTGTCGAGTAAGTGGGCAACCCGACGGTCAGATGCTTTCAAGCCGCCCCTTCGGGCGGCCTCTGACTGGGCTTAACGACTGCTGCCGAAGCAGCAACCGGGACCCACGGCTTAACGTCCTGTCCGAAGCACGGAAGCGTCCAGAAAAGAACCATTTGAAATCGGTAACTCATGCTGTACCTACCAATGGCTGACCGTGTCAGTTGTTGCTTAACCTCAGTGATCAGTTACGATTACTGAAGCCAATTCGACTACGGACGCTTCCCAACTATGACCTTTTTTGTCGATTAATACATATCTACATACCGGTACATCACTATTGCATTTTTTTGACATTGGTTGCTAGGAAACAGCTAATAACAATAAACCATGACCAAATCTGTGATGAAATCCGGAATCCGGATATTCTATGAATTGAAGCTGTCATTTTAGTATGTAAACAAATCATTTTCTATGAAACGAACGCTTTGCCAAGTAGATTGAGTCTAGTGAAAATTGAGACTGCAACTAGTTTTTATAAATCGGTGGGCCTTTCTGGCCTACCACCCCGCCAGAGGGGAACGTCTGCCTATTTCGTCTCCAGACCATTCATACTCAATGCGCATCACGGGCTATTGGTTCCAATTATCAATGCCATGTGTGCACGTTATGTGTTCCGCATCTATTGTTCTGTATAGTACTTACCTATATTTTGTGTTGATTTACGAGTACCTACAGTAAATGTCTATAGGAAACATCTATTCTGCCTCATCTACTTAGCACATTTTAAAAACTTTTCATAAATATTCACGTGACAACTGAATTGTGTAGTGGCTTGTGATCCTGACTGCTATGTCGAAGGTCCCGGGTTCGATTCACGGCCAGGACAGTTATTTGTTTAAAGACAGATAGATCAGTTGTCTGACATCAATAATATTACAGGCTCTGTCTCGTTTTGGGTCGGATGGCCGTGTGTGAGATGTCCCCACATATGACATATTATTATACCTTCCATTCACCCTGCAGGAGGCACATCAGCATCGCACCTCCAAGCTCTCCAACTGCCCGTGGTCAGCAACGAGTTCTGTCGCTCGGCGTACGTGAAGTACAAGGCGCAGACCATCGACGACCGCGTGCTGTGCGCCGGCTACAAGATGGGCGGGAAGGACGCGTGTCAAGGCGACAGTGGGGGGCCGCTGATGCAGCCTATTGTGAGTTTGCCCTCTTTGTATTGATGTTAGGGAGTCAACTAACACGTAGAAAGCTGAAAGCCGCACCGATCTGCTGTCGAGACAGCTTATGTACGTAAACACGAGAACAACTACAAAAATCCCATTGCCTGACTAAGCGTGGTCCAGTTCAAATCCAAACGGCGCTAGCAACCATTCTTATTTAACCGACTTCAAAAAAAGTAGGAGGTTCTCAATTCGTCGGAATCTTTTTTTTTCATGACGTTATTTGTGGTCTTTTAGTCCGAAATTAGGATAAGGATGTTTTTCTACTTCTATCTGTCAATGGAGAGCAATTTTTTCCATATAACTAAGACATTGTACTTCCTTAGACATTAGACAAGGAGCCGATAGAGGTTGTATGAGGAAGGTCAACGATGTGGTGGATGCTTGTGGGCTGATTTCCCGTTTATAAGTTACTCTATGAGGCTGATGATATAACGATTATGTTGATGCTTTAAACACCTATCTAACCCTCCTCCATCTCTTTCCAGTGGAACAAATCAACGTACAAGACGCACTTCTACCAGATCGGCGTGGTCTCCTTCGGCAAGAAGTGCGCGGAGCCCGGCTTCCCCGGGGTCTACTCGCGGGTCACACACTTCGTGCCGTGGCTGCAGAAGGTGGTTAGGGAGACTGCGTGATGATGTGGGGTTCTAGGGGGGGGGGGGGGGGAGGTTTAGGGGGCTTGATGGAATATGGAGGGTATTTTAGTGGGGGAGCTAGGAGTCTTAAGCTGCGTACAGACCGGCCCAACGAACGCCCAACGCACGCAGCTTTAGGTGGAATTTCACCAAACGCTAAACGTCTTTAGTCGCGCGTCAAACGTCTGTCAGTTAGCACAAAAGTGTTTAAATTTTTTAATTAAAATACAATTTTAAATACGTTTAGCTTTTGGTAAAAGTGACCCTTAGTTTCATTAACTTGTAATTTTGAGTTCAATAAAGAAAATGTAATCGGTACGGTTAATAACATGAGTCGTGGTTAGTTTAGTAAGCTCAGCAGTACCAGAAACTTCGTATTTCGTCAAGTTAAATTACAATAGCCCCTGACTGGAGCTTGTGTGAATGTGGTAGTGTTATGGCTGTAGTCTATGGATTAACTTATGTGAAGTTAATATTTGTACAAACAAATTCCTGCATATTTCACACGTTATAGATCCTAGAATAATCTTTTATTTGTTATATATTACTTATTACCCAGTTCTAAATGGGGAATTTGTATTTATTTAAATAATAGTTGTAAGGAGTAACAGACACAAAAAATATTAAGCAAGTACCTTTACATCCAAAAATAGGGAAAGGAAATGAAGAGAAACCTGACCCCTCTCAGTAGCACAGTCAATCCTGACAGTGGTCAGGTCTCTCTGTCCCATACTGTACTGTGTATGGTGAACAAAGTCGAGTAAGATAAATAAGTTAAGTTAATAATGAATTTAATAAAATATAATAATATGTAATTATTGTACATGACGTGAATATGCAGATAACTGTGATCTAAAATGGGCCCCGAAAGCCTATAAAGTTTTTTTTACTAAGTAATTTAATATATTTTGTGACACAAAGTTTTATTTTAAGATAAGCACTGTACTCACTTTTAATAAATTTAATTATCGTCTGCGATTTTATAATAGAGACATTTTATAAATTATATTACGGTTTTACTTCCCTATTATGTTTTCATTTTTGTAAAGCTGAAATATCGAGACCTAGAAATTACCTTCTAGGTGACTAACAGTGATAACTACAATATTCCCACATACAATATACATATGAGAGAGAAGGATAAACAAACAAACTTTAACATTTATCATATTGGATTATGCATTGATAAAGCACTATCGAAACGTTATCTATATAAAACTAAATCACCGTCAATATTTTATTGCATTCATCAAACCTTTTGACGACACATCAAATTTAATGAAAAAGTATTTTAATTAATTAGGTATCTAAGAGCTGATTTTTCAATGGCCAGATAAATGTTATCTGAGGAATAAAATTGTGGCTGTCACTGTCTAATACACACATTCAGATGCGACAACATCAGAATTAGTCCTCAGAAAACTTTTATCTGACTATTGAAAAATCAGCCCTATGTAATAAAGTATCTAATAAAACTACAAACTTTAAGTAGTATCTAATAGATAGGTATACAGCATAGGTGCTTTATAAGAGATAGATTGTCCATAGTAATAGAAATAATAAATTGATCGATATAGTTAGGATAAAATTAATCATAAGTGGATTAAATGCAGATAATTTTGTCAATTAGCTCAGTGTGCTATCTAAATTCATTGCGTGAGGTGGAAATGGACTGATAAAGGAAATAAAAAAAACATGTTGTCGCTAAAAGGAGATACAGGTAAGTTTGTAACAAATTATATATTTTTTGCTTAACTCAATGCTAATAAATACTGGCTCCCAATGAATCACAATAAAAGAAAAGCTGTAAGAGTCGTGAGTAATTCTGACTTCGTCTTCTTGTTATCGTGTCGGTGACAAACACAACACCTAGACTAGGATTTGTCACAATGATGAAAGGATTGGCCAGAATAGCGTCAGTTATTAACTAGTGATACGTCCATCGAACTCGGCTCCTTTCGTACTACCCGAAATTCAGACTTGAACTAACTACCTACTTACTTACACAGTTACAATAAGTAGTATTGCGTTATATTGTAAATGGTTATTTGTGTAAATTGTTTTTTAAGTCAATAAAGTAGTATTCTATTCTATTCTATTCTATTCTATTCTATGAGACGAAGCAGGTATCTTTTTACTCTAACCAATTTTAACATCTCTCTCTCTCTCTCTCTCTCTCTCTCTCTCTATCACTACTTCTCTAACACCTTGCAGCCTGGCAGAAGCTCCGGTCCCTCATCAGCTGGCTACTCCCGCTGCCTCGCTTCGACCTGTTCCTGCAGGGTACCCTTCTGATCCTCACTCTTTATGATGGGTTCGCGTATCTGCTGCTGAAGAGGAGTGCTGCCGCTGGGGAGGTCAGCGGGAATGTTGAGGGTAAGGCTAAATGGTTGGCTTTAGTATTCATAAGGTAGGGTAACTGCCATAGCAATCTAGTAAATCCTCAAAGTTCATTCATTTTGATATAAGTATATCAAGGAAATAAAACCTCTGTTGCCATCCTATCGTTGCTTTGGGCCATAAAACGTATTTATTTTCTACCCACGAGGAATTATTTATCCCAAATCATCAATAGTGCCTAATTTAAGATACACACACAAGTACACATCTCATATATGTATATTTTTTTATTTAATTCCTAACTCGGATGAGGACGAAGCGTTTTCTTGGAAGCGTTAGATGCACATCAGTAGACGATCATGACCTGGGTAACCTCTTCATCCTCTTCAGACCTAGTCTACATCGGCGCGGGCTGCTGCGAGCTGCTCCTAGCGCCGGTGCTGGCGTGGTGGGGCCGCCGCCGCCGCCCCGCCGCGCTGGCGGGCTGGCTCCTAGCCGCTGCCGTCTCAGGGCTCCTGGTACTCGGCTTCGAGCAGCCGGAGGTGGAGGCTGCTGGTGTGCGTGAGTTTATGGTCTTGATCATCGAAGTAGAAATAAAAGCGGAAGAAATCTCGCTAACTAAAAACTGAAGCACCCTAAGTAAGCCGACGAAGAGCCCGACAAACACACATTCACATTCACATTCAAAGTAAGTCAGTTCGCCGCCGCGCGCCAATCCCGTCGCACCTACGCACCCACACCCTCTCATATCGCCGCCATTGTTGTGCCTCAGTGTTTAGTAAGCGAGATTCCTTCCTCCTTTTTTTCTACTTCGATGCGTGATCGTATCGTATGAATCGCACTGCTGGTCTACATCGGCGCAGGCTGCGAGCTTCTCCTAGCGCTGGTGCTGGCGTGGTGGGGCCGCCGCCGCCGCCCCGCCGCGCTGGCTGGCTGGCTGCTAGCCGCCGCCGTCTCAGGGCTCCTGGTACTCAGCTTTGAGCAGCCGGAGGTGGAGGCTGCTGGTGTGCGTGAGTTTTTGGGCTTGGTTCTATTGTTTAATAGTTCAAAATAGAGAAGAAGTTAATAATATAAGCTAAAAGTAATAAATTTGATAAGGATAATGGTGCCATGAGAATATAATTATGCATAGTTACTCAGTATTTGTTGGTTGTTCTGAATATTTAAAAACAAGTATACAAGTAATTAAATAATATACTGCAGCATATGGCCTACCTCTAAGGGAGGGTTTTTACGTACTACGTACCTCCTTAGCCTTAGCTCCTTAGCGCAAAATGGAACACGAATGGTATGATGCGGCCGGCCTGAGAGACAACAGAAACTGGTCAGTTTAACCTGATTATCTTATCTTCTCTTGTCCCCAATTCCAGAGCTCTGCGGCGCACCCCCGCTGCCCTCACCCCCGCAGCAACCAGGCTCCTCCATCCGAGGCTCCCTGGTCATCATCACCGTGCTGCTCTGCACCCTCGCCAGGGTCAGCGTGTTCGCGCACGGAGTCACGTATCTGGATGATCACCATCCGACTAATGCTGCTTATTATTATGGTAAGTGCCTAGTACCTAATGCTAGCTTCATTGAAAGCAAAAAAAACCTTAGGTATTCGTGTAGCAGTACAATTTTCTACCTTGTCAAACCAACAAACTGTCAATACAAAGAATGAATAGGTGTCCATAATATAACTACGTATGAAGCATCCCTTTCATCAATAAATGGATGAGCGACGTTGGCTTTTATCCAGAGCACTCTGCCTCTATAATAATCGAGCCGTAACGTAGAGTTCTCTCTCTTATCTCTGAGTATATACCTGTGACTACACTTAAATATACTTACCATTATCAACACCCTTTATCACCAATTCCATTTCCAACTGCCTTACAAACTCTTCCCCAGGTATCCTAGTCTCAATCCGCGTATCCACCCTCATCAACGCGCGCTCCTGGTTCGCGGCGCACGCGCAGGGCCCGGACTGGTGGAAGGGGCAGCTCTCCCTGGCGATGCTGACCCTGATGTTCGGAGTGCTGTTCCTGCTGTTCCCGAGGAGGATGCCGGGCTGGGCTGTGGAGGAGACTGTGGAGGATAAGTCTAGTGGTAGGTATTAATTGAAGGGTGAGTCTGTACAAATTGTACTCCTGGTGACAGCAAAAACCAAAGATTATAGCATCACTATCACTACGACCGATGATGGACTACTTGTACTCATTCAACCGACGCAAGATTTCACTCCCATCTTCGCTTTCATCTAGGGCGACAATTTTACTGTATGCATACCTAGGTGTTTCCTATGTGCAGTAGTTTATCTGATATTGAAATTACACCCTTTTTTCAACTAGTTATCTCAATCTTCACCTAAACATCCAGGTCTCCGGAGCACTCTGGCTCGTCTGCTGCGCTCCCCCGTGTTCGTGGTGCAGACGCTGGGGCTGGCGACGCTCAACGCCGGCCTGTGGGGGTTCGTGTTCCAGGAGGAGGTGTTTGCTAGGGTAAGGCATTTTAGCTTCTAATACATAAGTGTAGGGAATATTAAAGAAAAAGGGACGACCTGATGGTCTAATGTAGGTTTATCTTAATCGATCGAGTAAAAATCTACGCTATTTTGTAGGTATGAAGCGGAGCTAGAGCAGTGGGTACCGCTACAAATTCGCGTTTACTCGATGCTACTCGACCAGAATCAGAATAAATACTCGCATTTCATACATTAAAAGCTGTTTATAGGAACTTAAGTAAATGATAAGGCCATTGTCCGGGATAGTTGGAAGACCCAGGGAGGGAGCCCTTTGACCGGCAGTGGGAACTACGGGGTTAATCACTTACGCTTTCAACGACACGGCCAGGGTCCCGATCGCTAAAGACGCGTATGAAACAGTACCTACGTCATTCGGGAAGCCTCCTAGCACCCCACCCCACTAACACAGTAGGTAATGATAACCTTGTCTCTGCACAGGCCCGTTACCACATCGCGGAGGCGCCGGGCTGGTCGGACGGGCGCACGTCGCGGCTCGTCAGCAACACGCTCCGGACCTTTGTCGTCGTGTTCTTTGTTGCGGTAAGTGCTTCGTAACCTTCTTTGTGAAATATCTGTAGGTATACCTACATGGAATGGGTGGAATGGTAGCAGGGATATGGTAAGTGAACACAGGATGTCACTACTCACTAGCAATCTGCAATAAAATACAGGACGGAAACAGAAATGAGGCAGGAATGCTAGGGGTGAATTTCCCGCGGCCAAAAATTGCGTGGCATCAATGAAATCGGTACTAAAAAACCAAGTTATAATTTTCTAATATTTTTTTCCGGTTAAGTGAAATAGTTATCTATGTGTAGCACTAAATATTTTATTAATAGGATTAATGGATATTTTTAAAAAAAATATTAAACCCCCAAATCTTTCATTGCCGTGTCTGTCCCCACGTTACCACGTTTTGTATTATTCTCCATTGATGAAAAAATATTGAGTATTGATAGTTAAACTTAGTTTCATTTGATACATTAATAGTTAAAGTAATGTCACGGAATACATTTATTGAAATATATAAAGAATATAACGAACGGTAAGTGAAAATTCATGTGTCCCAGAACTTCTGTTCATTGCCGTGTCCTAAACATGATCAAGGCTATTGTTTTACCTATGAACTTGGGTGCCCCCCTCAGTGCGCTAATCGTTTCTTACAAGTGTCGCCTAACTGCTCGACGTGGAAGGAGGTACATCGGTGCCCGCATTTTTGCGCTATAGTGAAAATCAGTAAAAATTTTGGGGACTGGACATTTTTTCTTTCATTGCCGTGGATAGATATAACTTCTATAAAATTAAGTTTGTCTTCTAGAGTAAGAATTCAAAAGAAAGCTTTTTGAAAATATTTACCTTATAAAGTGTTTATTTCTTCGAATAGTTAATACTTTTTTAGTTATTTATATTTAATGCCTTGATTTTCATCGCCATGCTTTCATTTCCGTGGCTTCCGTGGCCAATATTTGCTATGGCAATGAAAAAAAAGCCACGGCAATGAAAAAAATTTCATTGCCATGTCTTGTAAAATAATTTGTATTCATTGCCGTGGTTATGTTATTCATTTCCGTGGCCAGGTTATTCATTTCCGTGACTTATGTTTTCATCGCCGTGGTATGTATGATTAGGCAAAGTAACATATCTTTTACCTGTAATACAGGTAATACCGATCACTGACATTACCTACAGAACTAGTCAAATTACCTGTTTTTGCAGTGCGTTAAAACGGGTGCGTATCGCGATGTATAAAAACGAAATATATAATATTACATTAATAATAACAATTACAACATAATTATAATGAACGTTATGTATAAATAAGACCGAAGGTAGCTCAGTCGGGTAAGCGCCCGCTTCCCACTCCAATAATGCGGGTGCGAATTCCGGCGCTGACATGTACCAATGTATTCCTTTGAATTAAATACAATGTATACCATCGCTCTTACGGTGAAGGAAAACATCGTGAAGAACCCTGCATATCTACCTATAGATTTAGCACATCTAGATAATATGTGAACCCACCAACTCGCTGTGGACCAGCGTGGTGGGAAATGGTCCAAGCTTAGAAAGGCAGCAGCTTAGACCTTGGGGATATGCACATTGCACAAAGGTCCTATTCGAGAGAGCCAGGTGCAGGTACTTACACCTCCCACAGATAGTAGAATAGAATATAATAGAACATACATCTCTGCAGGAACTCATCTGGATGCTAAGTGGCCTTAATGCTGCTTGCAACGTGTAGACCTCCGTATGAACTTGGGCAAGACAAAAGTCATGTAGAATGTTCACATAAAACCGGAGCCGGTGATCGTTCGTGAGACAACTATCGAAGTTGTGCAATAATATGACTACCTGAGGCAGACTATTCGGCTAGGCAGAAGCAACTTCGACAAGGAGGCTGAATGAAAGGCGCATCCAACAGTCTTCAACCATTGCGCCCTGCCAGTTATGACATATGGTGCAGAGAGTTCTACCTTTTTTGGCCTAAGATTTATTTGCCTAATCTCGTATTACATAGTAACGTTTGGTCAAAGTCTCGTTTCGCCGAAAATTGTATGGCATAAATCTCGTTTAGTAAAAAGTTATTTCGCATAATCTTATTTAGCCTAATAACGGTATGGTCAAATCTCAAATAGCCTAACAATACTATGGCATAGCTTATAAAAACTACTAATATTCTTTTGGCTTTAACTTTGACGAAGCGTCTCCCTATATAGCGCAAACTGGTGCCTTGCATTAGGTATTTAATTTTCCGCTATGTGGGTAACGTTTCGCTGCGCTCCGCTTTGCTTTCGACGAACATGTGCACCTAACATGCTCCTCCTCGCTTTGCTCGTCGTCGCACCTACCTTTAGGTTTCGATCCCATGGGGTTTAATGGCGATTGTAATAATTATAATGGTAATTCACTTTCGATATTTTGATCATTCAATATCGTGATTTTCGGGATGTAGGAGAAAAATACCACAATTTGTACATTTAAAACATACTGAATATAGTATTTATTAAGATAATATTAGGAGAAACAAGATTATACCAATACGAACAATTTGAGCAAACGAGATTTAGATGTTTCAAGTTTGTGCCAAAAGAGTTTTAGACGAAACGAGTCTTATGCCACATAAGTCTTGGCAAAATGATGATTCTACCAAAAAACTTTAGACCTTACGAGTTATGCGAAATGAGTTTAGGATAATAAAGATTAGGCGAGATGAGGGGAACCCGGTACAGAGACCTGGACACTGATGGTGGGACTGGTCCACCGATTTAAAGTCACTCAGCGTGCTATGGAGAGAGCTATGCTTGGGGTTTCTCTAATGGATGGTATCAGAAAAGAAGTTATACGTCAGAGGACTAAGGTTACCAACATAGCTGTCAAAATATGCAAGTATAGGCAGGTAGCCGGTAGTGGCTGGGTTCGGAAGACCGAGGACCGAGTGTTGTGGTGCTTCTTGGGAGAGGCCTATGTCCAGCATTGGATGATTATAGGCTGATCATGACAACATGTACATTTCGTATTATTATACCAATTAAAATATACTATGATTTAGCATAAAGTTCATAAAATATTGTATCATATCACATAATGTGTGTTAAATTACACAACACCATCAAAACCTCTAGCACCACAACCTAAAGATAGGTGCGATGACGAGAAAAGCGAGGAGGAGCGGTTAAGTGCACATGTTCAGCAAAAGCGAAGCGGGGCTACATGGGGAGACGCTCTATGTTTAGGTTTTGGTGCAAGGAGTTTTGACTGAGTTATTATTATTAGCGCTATGTAGGGAGACGCTTAGCTGACCAACATGTGCACCTAACCGCACATGCCTATGTTTATATTTTGGTACTAGGTGTTTTGCCGGTGTTGTGTAATTCAGCACAGAGAATATATGCCATATTATAGTATATTTTATGAATTTTACATAAAATGAACAGTATACATATTGGGTATTATACCTTATAAAAATATAGATGTTATAGGTAAGGTTTATTATATGTTGTGAACGTTATTAGTGTGAAATGAAACATTTTGTTTTATACGTCGCAATACGGACCCCACAATGCTACTTAGAGAATTCCATACTATATTCTTATTTTTTTATACATACTGTCGTTCTTTCTTTCGTTCCAATATCTATCCAAATATTTCTGCCATACATGCCTGTCTAAGTTTGCGTTTCCCTCACAGTCTTTTTTAAAAATTGCAGTGGATTGATTCTTTCATTTCCATTTATACAGTTCTTTCATTGCCGTGGAAGTTTGTTTCATTGCCGTGGGCCTTTGTTTCATTGCCGTGGACGCTTGTTTCATTGCCGTGAACGCATGTTTCATCGCCGTGGCACGAAATTTTTAATCATCCGTATCTTGTTAAGATTTTAACTTATCTGCTACCCATTTAGTAAGAACACTAACATTAACAAAAACTTTAATAAAAGCGTTTTTCTAATATAAAAAACCTTAAGATAAAAAAGTCCACGGAAATGAAGATTTTTTAGGACTTGTTGAAATCCACCCCTAGCTATAATCTCCGTTGCCAATGCTGGCTACGGGAAAACTGTATATAGCCAGTCAATATTTTTAGATCACGGATCAATCCTATACTGATAATAGTCTTGTGTAATATTTAGCTCCAAAACTTATCTATCAATTTAGCTACAAACGATGTAAACACAAGACCAACCTTATTCCTCCCTTCAGATATTCCGCATGCGTTTTTCCGGTCGCTTCCCGGACGGTATCAAGGCGACCACCGCGTCCAAGGTGGCTGCGGTGTTAGCTCTACTCACTGCGGCTCTGTTCACCGTCATAGCCGTCCTGGACTGTGAGACCTCGGCCGTGGCTGGCCTGGAAACGGAGTATGAACAGCCTGAGTGCAGCCAGCAGTGCGAGTGAGTGAATAGCCGCGTATACACCCTGTCGCATGCCTCGCCGAGGCGTGCATCGCGAGGCGAGGCGTCACTGATCCTAACTAATATTATAAATGCGAAAGTAACTGTGTCTGTCTGTCTATCTGTTACTCTTTCGCGCCAAAAGTACCGAACGGATTTCAATGAAATTTGGTGTACATACGGTCTAGACCCTGGGAAAGAACATAGGCTACTTTTTATCCCGGTATTCCCACGGGAAAACTTTTTAAGGCGAAGCGATGCGCGCGGGAACAGCTAGTAGCTTATAAGAAGAAAAATACACAAATAATAAGTAAACAGGTTGAGGCCGGAAGATGAATAATGACTATCGAGGATAAATAACATTGTGTAGGTACCTAAAGTCAAAGTCAATTTTTTTTATTCATCGTATAAATAAAAATTCTCTGATGAACCACAATTTTTACAAACTACTCTCCGTTCGGATAACGGAGTTAGTTGGGGTTTCCTAGAGGCTTTTGTAAAGCACCTTCACACGCTTTATGACAATGATGATGTGGTTCTGTTCCAGGTGTGACTCGGGCCGGTACGGCTTCGCGCCGGTGTGTGACGTCAGCACTCAGACCACGTACTTCTCCCCGTGCCACGCCGGCTGCAGCCAAGCGGAAGACCTGAATGGGTTCTTGTGAGTGTCCTCCGCACGTAGGTTTTATTATTTTTAACCGACTTCAAAAAAAGGAGGAAGTTCTCAATTCGTCGGGATATTTTTTTTAGCTTCAAGAAGTTGATGTTGCCATTGACTTGACAATAAGAAGAAGATACAAGTTAATTCCAAGTTGATCTAATTAGTTAAAGCATACAGTAAAATTCATAGGTAAATACACATGTTTCTTAATTCGATATTGTGATGCTCAGTTTGCAGTATATAAGTACCTAACTTATGTACCTACCTACCTACCTACCTACCTATAGGTACATTAGCAGATCTCAAAAATAAGGGTCGAAGTGTCGATCGTATACAAGATAATATATGAAGACAGAGTATTGTGGCGATCCTTGGCTGCTATATCCAGCAGTGAATCATTACATACTAATGAATCTAATGGTGATGAAGCTGATTTCCTCATCTACCCCCAGACTGCTATCATCCTGCGCGTGCGGCGGCGGGCGCGCGGTGCGCGGCGCGTGCTCCCTGCGCGCCTGCGCGACCAGCTGGGCGCTCTACCAGATACTGTATGTCAATGCTGTGGCTCTAGCTGGTACGTTTGCAGTTATAATGGAGCATTTTGGTCACTTTTAACTGAAGTAGGTACCTACCTAATCAAAGATTCCTATTCCTGTATACCAGTGGCAGTGGCCTCCCATCCCGCATCGCCCATCCCACATTTCCTTCCAACAGCTAGTAGTAGGTAAGTTTACTAAGACACGAAGCGTCTCCTGTTCTAGCGACATTTCTCCTCATCAGATTCCTGCTTCTCAGCCAGCTTTTATCAAAGTCAAAGTCAAATGCTTTTATTCATCTTATAAATATTTTTAAAAAACTAATGAACTTTTTTATGTACAACCTACTTTCCATCGCACTAGGTAATAAGATCCCTCTTCGTCACGCTACTGGTACCTCCTCAAATCTCTTATCACCCTATCACTAAACCCAGACATTTCTCTTCTCCCAGCGGCCTCCCTCCTAATGCAAGGGCTAGCGACGCTCCGCGCGGTGCGACACAGCGACAAGGCGGCGGCGGTCGGCTTGTCGCTCGGCGTCGTCGGGTTTGTGACGCAGGCGCCTGCGCATGTGCTGTATATGGGGATTAGTGGTGAGTTGTGTGGGTTGTTGTATGTTGATCTGAAAGCCTAACACGGGGCGCAAGATACGCACGTCATGATGTGACAAAAGTTTTCCGTCGCACTCGCTCTCGAAGACGCGCGATGTGAGTGAGCGCGACGGAAATCTTTGGTCACGTCTTGGAGTGCGCGCCTTGAGCCCCGTGCTAGGCCTTCTGTAGTAGCTTAGCACACGATATCCAAATTTAAACCAAGTGTATTGGATTACAAACAGACTCAAAAGCCTCCTAACGTAACGTAAAAATACTTGGGTGCCAAGCCGGTAAACCTGACAGCTTTTAAATGTTGCATCATCTGAGAAGTCGGTCTGCGGCGGTTTGTGCTGCGACGTAGGGAGGCTAAGAGTTGATAGGCATGGCCTAGTGATTCTATCCTGACCCCAGCCTTCTTACTTCTCTCGATAATCGAGTAGTAGTAATGTCTATCTAAGTACAATGTTCTCCATCCCTTCAGCCAGCCAGTGCCTCTACTCCTCGGCCCCCTGCCTGCTGCACTCACAGGCACTCCCGGCGTACCTGGCAGCCTCCACGGCAGCCCTGGCGGCGCTGTCAGCGGGGCTGTGTGTGGGAGCGTGGGTGCTGCGACGGAGGGAGGCTAAGAGTTGACGGGGGAGCTTGAAGCGCATCTATTCTGATACCAGGCTGCTATTGAAGCGAATACGCGATACGAGTAGTAATAATAGCTATGTATACTTACAGCCAGTTTCAATAACTCTATCTACCAATGACTGGTAGTTACTTTCATACGATTTTGACAGGTAACTTTGTAACTTTGTGTCAAAATAGTATGAAACTACCAGTCATCGGTAGATAGTTATTGAATCTGGCAGTTAGTAAGTACCTCATTTTATCGTTTGCAAAAACGAAAAAAAAAAATCTCCTGCTATTGTATAAGTTCCTGGTAAGAGCACTGACTTATTTATAGACCATAGTACTTACATAATAAACTATTTATGTAAAGCGATTGATGGATACCTAATGAAAGTAATTAATTAATAAGGTAAGACAATATTTTATAATCTCTTTAACTTAATATGATCAAAATAAAACCATTAAAATTGAGCTAACAACTTTTATTTTTTAAATAAAAAACCTTTCCACTTAATGGCACTTAAAAAATCACTGCTTTAAAATCTTATTACAAATTCAAAACTATTCTTAATCTAATTCTTAGACCTATCCTATTATTCCATAATAAATAACATAAAATGTATAAAAATATAGAAAATAATGACCTTTTCATTGTAATTTCACATAAAATGTAGTATAAATAATTGCATAATTATTATATATGTTACTGTAAAAGCCCGAACAACGGTAAATCCTAAGATTTACGCGTAAAACCTAAGATTTACCAACTCTTAATGGTAAAAGCCCGAAAGATTTTGCGATTCGCACTTTTACCACTATTCACTTGGTAAATCTTAGGATTTACATTAAGGCACGGTAAATGTTGAAGAAGCCAGGTTATAACTTATAACCTCCGTAGTCGAACAAAGCGTCCGTAGTCGAGCGGGCTTCAGTGATCGTAACTGATCACTGAGGTTTAGCAACAACCAGCATGGTCAGCCATTGGATGGGTGACCGATTTCAAGTGGTTCTTTTCTGGATGCTTTCGTGCTTCGGACGGCACGTTAAGCCGTGGGTCCCGGTTGCTGCTTCGGCAGCAGTCGTTAAGCCTAGTCAGAGGCCTTCGGGCGGCTTGAAAACGTCTGACAGTCGGGTTGCCCACTTACCCGACAACTCGCTCAGCACAAGCTTGCTTGTGTTTTGGTCCACCAACCCGCACTAGGCCAGCGTGGTGGACTAGATCGAAACCCTTCCTTCATTGGAAGGAGACCCGTGCCCCAGCAGTGGGGACGTAATGAGTCGTGATGATGATGATAACTTATAACCAGGGGCGTATTTAAAGATTGCGCGCCCTGGGCTCCTGTAGTTTTCCGCCCCATCAACATAGAGAAAAAATTACGCCCATCAAAAAATTAAAAAAAAAATACAAAAAAAAGATTTTTTTTTTCTTTGTACAAAACTCGTAACAAACTTGTATATTAAGTGCCTACATCATAGTACTTAATCAATTTTATTAGTTAAATCAGCTTCAATGTTCAATATGATCCGGACGGAGATAGAGATAGGTATTTAGTTAGTTAGGTAGGTTTTTTGGTGTGCAATAAAGAATATTTGAATTTTATTGTATTGTATAAAACTGAACTAAAAGATAAAATTTTACAAATTCAAAGTATTCGCCTTAAGCTTAGTCTAACTAGTCAAAGATGCCGCCTCGTATCGTTCCTGGCTCGAAAGTGCCCAACAAGCCAGCCGCATTACCGCGCTGTATCGCCAACGAAATGCGCTGAACCAGGAACGACCCAGAGCGAGCATCATGACCTTTTTCCTTCAGGCGCTTGCCAAGCTCTCTGATGAAGCATAAAGCCTCTGTTCCCCAGGAACCTGCTGCTTCGACAGCTGTAAGAGGCTTTCAAATTAGAATACTTTAAATGTTTTGCCCCTGCAGCTGTCTCGGCAGCAGCTCCTCCAGCACGAATTGTGTTGCCGAGATGAGCGGCGGCATAGGTACTTACACATGTAGCGTCCCAAACCAGACATTGGCCCCTCTTCCAAGGAATTAGTGTGAGGCCATCAGGGCGCTTCTCGTCGGTCCGAAAAAAAACCAGGAGGTTCAAGGACGCACGGGATATTAGCTGACACCAAAGCTCTGCGTATTATATCGTTGAGGGCACTATGACGGGGCAACCTCCCGGCACACCTCGTGCAGCTGAGAGCATGGTGGCCGTCGTTGTATTGTACTGTAGGTACTATATAGTGTATATAGTTCCAAGACATACACCTCGAACGCTCTGCGCCACGTTAACCGGAAAAATGAATCCTATTCCGACTTCTGTTCCACTACTTCGCCGCCCCAGAGCCTGCCTATAGCAGTCAGCGTAGAGTACCTACCTAGGCTAGGCTAGGCTAGGCCTACATGGGATGGGGCAAATGTGCAAACGCACGTCGCATCCCATAACACGGACCGGCCCCTCTCCCACGGAATCAAAGTGAGACCGTCCGGGCGCTTCCCGTCACTACGGCATAAACCGCTGGAACGCCAGCCCTGACGAGAGCTCTACGGACGATGTCATTAATTGCTTGATGCCGGGAGAGCCTCCCCGCGCTGCGAACACAATGGAGGCCATGCCGGCCTAGCTTATCCACCGTCACTCCACTGTGGCTCACAAATCGCAGCCCAGGCGCAGCGCCACCGCCACGCGCAGATAATCGTCATCCAGCAACGTCCCATTTGCGGCGATGGCAATACAAACACCCGGCTCCGGCTGCGACACCGCGCCTCCGCGCCTGTAGTCTGTGCCAGAAGCGCATATACCGTGACCCGTCACATCTCCTCATCCCAATCCCGTTGGCGCTTTTCATTTTCATTCATTCATTTCATTTCATTTTCGGCACCCCTCTGGCAACACAGGTGCACCCAAAAGGGTAAAATGTGCCTCGTCCAGTTGCATAAAAGGTGGTGATAGATTTGTATAGATAATGATATCATCCTTACAAAAAAAAAACTGGATGGACGAGTACATTTTAGAACGTTTAAAAATAAACTTGTGCAGGGCGACTGAGTAAGGCAAAAAAAAATCTTTAGATTTCCATCAAAAAAATACCGAGGCGGAAAAAAATTAAACTATTCCACCGGTTCAGAAAAGAACAAAGGCCGCCTTTCATACTTCAAATCAATTTGCTTAAGACATGAAATTAACATGTGGAAATATGGCTCAGGGCAGTTCTAGGTTTACGTCCTAAAATATTGTTCTGTACTTTTTAAATCCTCCAACGAAAACCCCAAGGGCGGCCTGCCGGCCGCCCCTGGGCCGCCCTTCGCCGCCTGCCGCCCCGGGCTGTAGCCCTTTTAGCCCTAGGGTAAATACGCCCCTGCTTATAACTAACCGAACTTAAGAAATATTTATTATTGCAGTCTACTTTACTCGACGTCAACAATAATAATACGTGAAAATTATTTTACTTCCGGTTTCCGTGTTTAAATTATCGTTCAGTGAATGAGTTATGTTTTTGAGAAGACATTTTAATAGTTTTAATTTTAACTATTTAAGAAATAATTTAGAGGTGGATAATAATTACAAAATGAAAAAATATATGATTATTACACATTGTTAAAATAATTATGTTGATTTAAAGGTTTTAAAATGACTGTTCATAAAAAATAATATAAATTCTGAAAGAAAATAATTTAAGTTTTTGATTGAAATAAATGAATAGGTAATAATTAATCTTTGTTTTATTCCCAAAACCAACTTTTACTAGGTGTCAGTGGTAAAACCTAGCATTTACCAAATTCTAATGGTAAAGGCCCGAAAAAAATGACCCATTTTCACAAATCCTTACATTTACCAACTCATG
Source organism: Plutella xylostella (assembly GCF_932276165.1). Classification (NCBI taxonomy): domain Eukaryota; kingdom Metazoa; phylum Arthropoda; class Insecta; order Lepidoptera; family Plutellidae; genus Plutella; species Plutella xylostella. The sequence continues at coordinate 9,126,864 of NC_063987.1, read as the reverse complement.
TTGGTAAATCCTAAGATTTACTGGTAAATCCTAGGATTTACCGTTGTTCGGGCTTTTACAGTAACATATATATAATATATTTTTGTTTTAAAATAAATTATAAAATAATCTTTGTATGTATCTTATAAGATAATTTCAGGCTAAGTTCATGTTCATACCAATTTACATATTACAACATTGTTCTAGATTGGAACATAGTTTTATAAATTATTTATTCTTCCAAATAGCTACAATAAGACTCAGTAAACTGTGATGTGCAAAATTTCCACTCAAAGCACCTATAGCTATCTCATTTCCGTGTAAGTTAATTAAGTAATTTGACTATCCATTGCTGCTTTAATGCGAAATTCATCTTATAATTCAGTGCTTATCCATCAATGTAAATTTTCTTTCGCGTTTGTGCCGTTTTTTTTCCATTGCACTGACAACTGTTATGTATGGAGTTCCATCTAATGGTCCAAGATGCGTAGGTTCCCTGACACGATCTTGTTCTCTAGAACGGCGCCTGAAGGGATGTCTATTCTGTCTCCGTGGTTGGCTATGATGATCACGGTACCCTGGAAAAGAGTGAAAAAATATTTTAAAAACTGATTTTATATATGTCTTTTAGGGGTTTACATGTGGTAAGTAATTAAGATGTTATCATTACGAACCAAGACGTCCACTACTGGCTATAGGAAGAAGTTGGCGTATGACGTTGCTTACTCTTGAGTAAATAAATGACATTATCGGAATAGCCATTAGGTATACTTCTATGGAATCGCCTTATTCTTCAATGGCGAAATCGGGCCTCAGTGTCTTCAGAATTCATCATTCCGCTATCACTTCAAATAAGTACTTATTTAACTAAATAATATACCAAACAACGAACCTTCAAAGAAACCCCTCTTCCAAACGTGACATCTCCAGACACCGTCAAGTGATCCAACTCGATGAGATCAGGAATAGTCGCGAATCTATTCAGAAACTCCTTCACTTTCGCGAAATGATTGTCACCCAACTTCACTAGGGGTGTACTGGGAAACATCCTCTGTTCGGACATCACTAGTGACCCATGAGACAGGCTGTACAAGTTGGACATCACTAGCAACAGATCCGATGTCTTTTTCACGGGCAAGAATCTGCTTCGCGGCACATTCACTCCTATACCTCCCTCAAAACACTTCATAGCCGCTCCCACAGCTGTTTCTAACTGAATTACATTCAAACCGTCCGACAAATGCTTGTTGTTGACAATTATCTCCATATTCAGAGAGCCTTGGTTGACAACTCGTTGAATCGCATCCAGTTTGGCCCACAAATTGTTTGTGTTGAAGAACTTAAACTGACTGACTGACTTAAAGTCATCCACATGTTCTTTCGGGACCTGGGCTATTTCCAGCAATCTTAGCTTGTCTTCGTACTGGATTAGAGTCCCTCCTTTGACATCAGCCCTAGTCTTATCTGTGACTTCCATGACGAATTCTGAGACAGGTTTCTTGAGGTCAGGGTTGAGGAGAAGGCTCATGATGTTGAGGTCGACGGTGGCCCCGAGGTTGTCGATGTTGCTGATGAAGCAGTAAGTCCGCCCTTCTTTGATGAATTTGTCTAGAAGGCCGGAGTTGGTGAAGGATTCGTAGAAGTCTCCGTGGCCAGGGGGGTACCAACTGGGGGAAAAAATTACGGGTTCATTTATGAAAATACTCATATTATCAAAAAGTTCCAAACACTACAGGTTTGGTAGAAAAAGAGTGGAAAGTTAGGTGTGTACTGTGTACCTGGCTGCGGAAGCTACAGGAGTTGGACTTATTTAAATTCGTATTTTGTTGCTTTTATTTGAAAATTCATTCGTCCGTTTCGGCATTCAATAAAGATTTAGGATTGATCTTTTACTATCACATTTACTTTCATTCAAGCCGGCACGTGTGTCGCTATCTATAACAACCTCTTATTAAACTCTTCATAAAATCAATGTTTATCTTCGTTCCCATTCAATAACATTATCATTAAACTAACCGACACTAGTGCGTTTAGTTTGCTTTAAACTGTTTGTACGATTATGTACCAGATTTATGTATGTTTTTACAAACCTACCCATGTGTATGTGATGACGATATTTAGAAGAAGTAAATAAGGAAAATGAATTAAGTATTTAATCAATGCACTTAGATTTAAGCGGATATGTATTTACGTTCATGTATATTTAAAATACATCGACGACCGAATGGCGTAGTGGTTAGTGACCTTGACTACTGAGCCGATGGTCCCGGGTTCGATTCCCGGCTGGGGCAGATATTTGTTTAAACACAGATATTTGTTCTCGGGTCTTGGATGTGCCCGTAAAATGGCAATAGGCCCGCCCCCTATTACATTGGGACTAACATAACACTCTGGCGAAAAGTGGGTGCAGCAATGCACCTCTGCCTACCCCGCAAGGGAGTACATTAGTACAAGGCGTGAGTGCGTGTGTGTGTGTGTTTTAAAATAGGAAAGATATATAATTAGAACAATGTTTTTCATTATTTGTTTTATTTTCTGTTTGTTACGGCGCTACGCTACAAGGCAAGTTATTCGTAGAATCAATTTATCTATGACATCGGTACCTACAGCAGTACGGGTTTTGATAAGTTATCGTCATCATTCAACACTTATCATCGTGAGTATAAATATTGAAAATTTTAGGAACACGATAGATTTCAATCGGTTACCTAATAATCTAAGATATAAAATAAACACCTAATAACACAAAATTGTTATGAAATATTTATCATGAACGATAAAATGAACGAATGGAAATAAGGACTCCCTGTTAATCCTCGGATGGCAGGACTGTTTTAAAGATTTACGATTAGGTACACTATGGAACGAACGATTGAACTAACGATTGAATGAATGGATAGTACTCACGCCTCAATATCATCCATGACAATAGCGTCCTTAGCCACCGGCAATAAAGACTCTCTATTAGGTAATCCTATGATGGCAAACTGACCGAAGTTATTGAATCAAACATCTGAACGAACGATTGAACGAAAGGTAACAACATAGGTACTCACGCCTCAATATCATCCATAACATTAGCGTCCTTGGCCACCGGCAGTAAAGACTCCCTGTTAATCCTGGGATGACATGACTGGTTGAAGGTGTGAATCTCCAGCTTGAGGCCCTTGTACTTGCGAATGATCTTCTGGGTGTCTTCATCAGTGTTGAACGAGTTCATGAGGACTAGCGGCACGTTGCATTTGTAGGTCTTGTTGAGGTGCTGCAAATCGAGTTTAAATTTACGTTAGTTAATCATCACGACCCATCACGTCCCCACTGCTGGGGCGCGCGGGTATCCTTTCTATTAAGGAAGAGTTTATGCCTAGCTTTTGCTAATTGAATTGATCAATAATATTTTTCACGAAGATGTTAGCCTAAGTGTGAAGTCATGGTGAAACTCGAGTATTTTCAGTTCATTCATCAATCACTGCAACTTATCGTCATCCATCTTATAATTGTAACAGAACACTAATCTTATCACATCAACGGCTACCGAATACTTACTTAATAGGAGACTCCTTGTATTTGATAACCTACCGTGGCTAAAGAAATTAATATGTATTTTGTATTTGTAATAAAAAAAAAAACTCCTCACCTCAATCTGCTGCACAGTCAAATCCAAGAACGTCAGTTCATTTCGCACTTGGATCACGGACTTCGGCCCCTTACACCCCATGGAGGTGCCCAGTCCTCCGTTGAGCTTCACCACGACGAGTTTATCCAGCATGTGGTGGACATTATCAGTGGTCGGGGTGGGGAGGGTGGCGTAGTCAATGACCGCGCCCTCGGGTAAGCGCTGGATCTTGTCCCAGTCCACTGATGGACCCTCTGTGGGATGAGATTGGTTGTTAGGTTTCATGTGATGGAAGGTTAAAGTTTAGCAGTGACAGATGGATAATCAGCTCATTCATTTAAAATGTTAACACGAGGCTGCGAATCAATGGCTTGTTTTGATAATTATACGTTACACAAATTAAACAATTCATATTTTAATACGAATGATATTCAGACATCATTCACCACATCAACCGATGAGAAACAGCCTATTGTGGGTCTCAAAACAATAGTAAAGGGTAAGTAAACCCCAGTAAACTAGAGAATCAAAGCTGTGATCTGTCCTCTACACCATCTATGTAGGTATACAATGTTAGCACGCAACATAAAATAAGTATTTTCTTTCTTTCATACACTCAACAACAACATAATCAACTTCTTTGACCGTTTGTCGACGACACGATAAAAAGAGTAGAACAACAACTTACGCTCAGCCAAGAACCGGGCAAACAGATTCTTGAACCCGCGATACTCCTTCTCCACGAGTGGCCGCCTGGTGTCGGGCACCCCGGACACCAGCTTCTCCAGTTCCACCTCGAGCCGGGCGAGGGCATCCCGCTTGGTGGCTTCTTTGAAGTCGCGGGAGCCCGAGGGGGCGCGCTGGTGGCTGCGGATCTGAGGGTTAGAGGGGGATGGTTTTGAGGGGAAATTTGGAGTAGGTACCTAAGGGCCTTACGATACCACGTCACGGCGTACAACTTACTCGCTGCCTCCCATTGAATGCTTGCGAGTGGGAAGACGTTTTGAGGACGCGACGTCGTATCGTTTTTATGTGTAGGCGCCCTAATAAAACGCGGTTTACAGGATAAGAATAGGTATGGCCTAATCCGCTAGATACAATATAAATAACTGTCGAAAATGTACCTTTGTATAAACATAATATTCATGAATATAGGTACTATTTGTTTTTTAGTCTATTATTTAACTTCAGTGTTTGTTTACAAACATGCAATGTTATTGTCCAAGTTTAACAGGAAACCGTCCTATTACTGCTGTTTACCGACAACACTGGCATTGACCTTCAGTCAGCTATGTTTGACTCAGTATTGATCAAAGTTTAACTGATGATGGTGGTACAACATAGTTAATTTAATATCTACTAACAGTCATACATGTTGTAAAAAAAGTCTTTGTAGCCGAAAGAAGCTTATTCAGAGGGTTCATTCTGAACAACTGTTTTTCTACGACTATTGGAAAATTCATTAAGCTTTAATTTTTACAACACCCTTAAGGCTGTTATGTAAGTAGTGGTGTCGGAAAGCATTATTAAAAGATGAGTTATAATTTCGTGACGGTGCTAAACGAAACAGTTAATTATACCTACGAGTAGGTTTATGTGGTTTATTCTGATGCGATGCGTAGCTTCAGATTAGCAATGATTAATTTAAATAATAGGTATGAGATATACACATAAATAACAAAGTAACTCACCCAGTGTTTAACGAAATAGTCACCTCCTGACGGCATTATTACAATAGCTAGATATGTTTACACGAAAAGCACTATATTTACCAAAATAAATAAGGTATCTACATATAACACTTGATTTATGAGTTACTACGCTAGATATTTCAACAAAAAGGCTATTAAATAATCGATAAATACACGAAAACTAATGGTTTAACTTGCAGACAAGTTTTATGCGAGGTGCGAGTGTGTTGACTGAACGAATGAATCGTGACGGAAAATAAAATAATTATCGAGTTACCTACCTGCCGGCCTTATAAAAATGAATAGGTCGTATGAAGCTGCCCATTGATTTGTTTTCAATATATAATGTCATCGTATGAGCCAGTCAGTGTAGTGACTTTAGGGTCAAACTATTTGCGCTTGGATAGGGGTATAAATATATTTATTGTCGATTATACTTGTAATAATAAACTGCTAAAATTAAAGACCTATAAATTACAGACGGTCGAATCTTGTAGTGGTAAGTGAGCCTGACTGCTATGCCGAAGGTCCCGGGTTCGATTCCCGGCTGGGGCAGATATTTGTTGAAAGACAGATATTTTTTTGTACTCGGGTCTCGGGTGTTGTTGATATTTATATTTAGTATGTATACAATGTATCTACATATTTGTGTAGATATATCAACTGTCCGCCATCCGTAACACAGGTTCTGCCTAGCTTGGGGTCGGATGGCCGTATGTGAGGTGTCCCCATATATTTATTTTATTTTAATAATTATGATGATGAATATGATGATACAAGTAGTAGTATAGTCGGATGGCATTGTCTTGACAAGTTTGGAGTGCATCGTCGATGACTGACCTCGTATACCAATTAGTAGTGTACATCGGGGATAATAGTGTTGAGACATTTTTCATAACTTCGTTGATAACCGTATGTTGTGTTTGGCCGGCCAAATGTTCATCATATCGGCCAAAAATCGTCGAATGGACATAACCTGCCTAGACCTAGATATTTTCGTCTAAATCTATTTACTTTTTAAAGTCAGAAGAAACTGAGTAAAACCATTAATTTGAGCCGCAGTTTGTAGGAAAATTGCCGGAAAATCTGTCTGAATGTGGCGCTTAATTCAATAGGTATGCTTTAATTTATGACAAAGTGTACTTATAGAGGTACTATATCTAGTAAGCAGTAGCTATGTGCTGATTATGAAACCAACCGTCCAATATTCTTGACCGATAAGATACAAGACAAACACAGGCATATACCTACTTTTTGTGTATGTATACCTAATAGGTTTTAATACACGCGCTACACTTGTTGATTGGAATAAATTGACCGTCTCTGCGACACAGCTCGCCTATTCAATTCTACGTATTGTTTATGTGTTTTAAACTCGAAAAAAATGCCGACATACCTACCTATAATGTTTGAAGTCTGAAATAAGAAAATACCTGTCACGTGAGTACAAATGTGCTGCGAAAAGTGGGTGACTGGCTTGTGAGGTTGCGAGCCACCTTTGACTACCCCTTCGGGGATTACAGTCGTAGTCGTGAGTGCATATACATATACAAATTAGAACATTTTCATGGATCTTTAATCCCGTTGCAAGATCTGAACATTGTGATCAAATTCTGACACTAATAATCAAGATTGATCGATAATATAGACACACCTATCCACCTATCTATTGAATTCACATGTACCGATTACGATAAAAACAAGAATATTTTATTCTTTGCGGGGGTGTAGTGTAGTTATGTTGTTACGTAGTTAGTTGAACCTTTGTTTTATATCTCTAAGTTCTAAATTCCCTTACTAAGCTTGGAACATTTCCCACCACGCTGGTCTACTGCTTGTCCAGAATCCATAGGATAGCCTAGGTAAATCTACAGGTGAAGTTTCATAACTATTCACGAAGTCACAGCCGGGATTAGAACCCGCTTCTCTATTTATAAGAAGCGGGTGCCTTCTTAATTTTTTACTAATATTTTTGAATAAATATTGTACTATGGAACATATTACTTATTGTACTTATCTCTTTGATATTAAATAACATTGACCTATGAACCACAGTTTTTATATAAAAAATAGCGGCATTTTTGTCTACTGTATTATTTTCATCCAATGTGCAAGGACAATATTGTGTAATAATGACGATAGATAAATAAATTGCGATTATTCGTGTCCACTACGAAAACAATTAAAAACATTAAAATCTCAGTAACTATGAACTAAGTATTAAAATTTATGTAAAACAAAAACACGCTTTACCTTACTTAGCATATCCATTACAACGACCGGTTATTCACAACACTTTACCAAAGAAACTTAAAAAAAAATCACTAATTACGTGATAACAGGAGACAAAAAAAGCAATTTTTACACGACAACCCTAGCCGGTTCATTAAACGGCTAAAACTGAACCGCCATTGGCGCCTTCTATAGTTTATATCGTCTGTTTGCTGTGATAGCTTATCACATACTAGATTAAAATTATTGAGAAGCATAACAGTATCGTACAAAACTCACATAATAACATATTACTACTAGCTGTTCCCGCGAGATTCGCTTCGCATTAAAAAGTTTTCCCGTGGGAATTCCGGGATTCCTTTCCAAGGTCTAGACCATATGTATACCAAATTTCATTCAAATCCGCTCAGTAGCTTTGGCGTGAAAGAGTAACAGACAGACACAGTTACTTTCGCATTTATAATATAGTTAGGAAGGATTACTATGCATACCGCGTACCTAATTATCACTGATGGATACTGTATATGCCATGTTATTAATCGTTTTTACTTGTATATAAGTAAAGTTATTAGTTTGCGTTGCGTTGTTCAGCTAGCCTTGGCTACTATGTGATCAATGGCGACTCCTCACTTCAATTTGTCGAGTCATGTCCTCAAGGTGACCTGGCAAACGTCACATGAGATGCTAAATCTAGATGGGTTTTTTTCTAGATTTATTGCATACTAGCTGTTCCCGCGAGCTTCGCTTCGTCTTAAAAAGTTTTCCCGTGGGAATTCCGGGATAAAAAGCAGCCTATGTTCTTTCTCAGTGTCTAGAACAATATGTATCCCAAATTTCATTCAAATCCGTTCAGTAGTTTTGGCGTGAAAGAGTAACAGACAGACAGACACAGTTACTTTCTCATTTAAAATATTAAAGTTAGGATTATTGATGTTTTCTGAGTCGTCATGCATATATACAGTTTTAGGGTGCTTTTCTGACAGAGATGTGCAAAGCAGCAATGCTGAAATCTGTTTCTATCAGTGCTATGCTATGTGCACTAATGAATATGATTGGTGCACACAAACATACAGGCCTAAGTTCAATGGTGGACGCACAATGGTCTTGCGCCTTAAGGCCTGGGTCTCCTATTTACGCCGCAGCCGCAGGTCGCGTCTAGCGTCACGCCGTAGGCCGCGTCACGATGCTCACTATAGAAATGTACTGATGCGGTCTCCCTCACACGCCGACGTTGGCGCGTAGACGTAGTGAGCATCGTGACGCGGCCTACGGCATTGACACTTGACGCGACCTACGGAGTAAATAGGAGACCCGGGCCTAACTCCTCCTGCTACCGTACCACCACCGACCCATAGCAGTGTCGCTCGCCTGTCAAACATGTGACAGACCCATACAAGTTACGTCAGATTTAGAAGGTGAGCGACGCTGCCTATGGGTGGTGGTAACCCCACTGTTCACAGTTTCATCACAACTATATCTACCTATTACAAAAGCCGGATTTAACTTAACCACAGGATTCGGACCCGGTCCCTAATAGTTCATTCAAATGACCATGGGGTCATTTACATCCATTGGGGTATTAAGTAATAAAAATCGATACTCTCTTATAGGACACTGCAGTGTGGCTGTTATCAATAGTTTATCATCCATACACGACCGGACAACAAGTGATAAACACAGAAACACTATGTGTCCGAAAAATAAGTAGGTACATGCGTGCCAATCAAGAGTGAAGGTACAGCTTCAAGTTTGTAGAAACTATATGTACTTCTATTTTTATCTATTCAGATTTTTTATAAGTGATTAAAGTTTTTTAATGAATAATTTTTATGCATGAAAAACCTACTGAGACCAGTTAACAACTGTAAAGATGTAGCAATTTCATATTTTAACTGGAATTATTTGACTATAAGTATACCTAGTAGGTACCAACTTTAGCATACTGTATTGTGAAGCTGATAAAAGGAGAATGGTTGACCCGTGGCCTGCGCTCAACAGACTATTATTTGGGGGTTTCGGTTTGTTTATAAAATATATTTATGCATGAAAGATGTACTTTTTTACAATATAATAGTTACTAAGACATGTCTTTGACTTGTACACAAGTATTTTATTACAATTTATTCAGCTTTTATACTAAGACTTGCAGGAAGTCCTTTATAATCATTGCAAGCCTTGCACAGAAAACTAGTCAGTTATTATTTTACCCCATTTATCCCAAATATATTTTAAGTGATAGATAGTTTAAAAATATGCTGTTAAAAGTTTATTTTTCTCGATTTGCAAATGTAGGTTGGATAACCTACATTTTTTATATGATATAATGATGAGGAAAACCTGTAATGACATAATATATCTTATTTTTTATGATTTTCTGTAGAGAAGTAGTTTCAATAACAAGAATAGCTAGTCATGCTTACAGAAAATCCTGTATCATTATGACATTTGCAAGCCTCTAGTAAACTGTAACTTCTATGAATTTGGTGGTAGATTGATATCTAATAAGTGGAAATAATTATAAGTACTTACCTAACACTGAGTTGCATGAAGGAACTTTAAACTTTACTGCAGTCAATCTTAAATTGATTGATCAAATCATATCATATCTAGGCAGTACATCCTTATTTATAGATTCTTAGATTTAAGGTTTACTTTAGTTTAATGTTGCTTCATGCAACTCTGCATAAATATGTTAGATACAAAAGCTATGGCTCTACTTCTACAAAAGGCTATATTGCAAATATAGGTAACACCCAACTTTATTTCTAATCAGAATATTGGTTATAAATAAAATATACTTAATTGTAATTCTTAGAATTGATAAAACTTCAAAACATTATCAGATGTTACTTCACAAATAAAATTAGTAGGTATTAAACATGAACATTATTAGTTTTCTAGTGATTGACTATGAATAAGCTTACCGCTGGCTTCAGACGCTCATTTTCAGGCTGAAAATACAATATTACATTCAGGAAAGCATAGGAAGAGTGTGGAAGCTAGTGAGAGGAGCGAAGATAGCTAAACACACATTCTTGCGGGTTACAATAATAATTAGTGTAGCGGGAACAATCAAACCGGTGTCTTTTTACAATAGAAGTAGCAGGATAGTGTTTGTGCAATGCAGATTACGTTTAGCTGTTGTTTTATTTATTCCTATAGTGCCTACACATTTAATATTGCAGGCATCACGGGGTGAAACTGAGTGTTTACTACTGTTTCTGTTTACTCATCCAATTCATGATTTGGAAGAAGTTATTTTGTTATGTCATGCCAATTTATTTAAGTACATCCAGCCAAAAAGGCCCTTAAAAGGATTTTAAGCATATCCTTAATTGGTCCTTGTATTGTATTTATAAGTACAAAGTTTCTAACAACATACTCAATGAATGTGAAGTACGATCAATTACAGAAAGTACTTAATAATCCACTAAATATCATAAGTGTAACCCAGATAGGTACCCAATTATTCTGATAGCCAATGACCAGAAAGGTCATGCAAGGTCACAGTAGATAAAGACTCGTGGATAACTTGATAATACCTAAAACGTAAATAAACTATTAAACTACAGATAATGAGCGACGGTACCTTCTTATCAGTGTCGCCGATATCTGCCATTGTGTATTCAGTAGTTCTCTAGCCGCCCACGGAGAAATACACTAAAATATTGGTGTTTTTCACTAGAAAATCTTAAATTACAGGAAATTATGCCGAAACCCGAAAAAGGACATTGACATGACAATGACATTTGACAATCATATGATCGCATTGTCAGTTTGACATATTTGACTTAAAAACATTTTTTTGCAAAAATTAAACGCTGAGGCGTGTTGCGTAGGAAATTAAAACCATATTGTACGAACAATAGATGGCGCTGAACATGAAATATTATTTATTTCATAACACTGCTCGTCCGCTTCCTCTTCGTAATAGTATCGAATATTACAAGTCAACGATTGGAAGCTACTTCTATCCTTAGAGCCCCAGACCAGACAGCATAAAATTTAGTAGATAATTATATAAAGATGTTGCACTGGTGTTCTATTTAAATATAACTGTGATTATAGTTAAATAAAATGCATAATTTTATGATGATTTTTTTTATTAAATACCTATTGTGTATAAAAAATACATAATCTCTTAATTCCCTAGTTAACTAGAATAAACTTTAGACCTAACTAAGTAGGTATTTATCTTAAAATCTAAAATTAGCACTTTTATCAACCGGCTCGTTTAATATTTAATGATCTTCCTACGCCTATAAAAGGGTCTCACAGGGTCAGGGTATCGCAGGGTCTTTAACATTATTTAAGACCAAATTTATCAATATTACTTGTTACCTAAATACAGTTACTAAAAATTATAAAAATAACAGCGCCATAACCTAACTACCTAAACTTTAACCTTAAACTCACGTCCTATCTTAACGTACGTTTGTGTATCACAGTAGAGGCTATATTAATGAGAAGGGACACGGCCGCTAGACCTATACTTGTGAGGCCGATGATGAGCCCGTGGCGTGGACTCTGCAGCTGGCATCTACCGTCTGATGAGAAGGCGCAGGTCCAGGCTGGAATTAGACAAGTTATTGAGTAGCGAAATGGGAAAACAACGCTGTTTTGGGAAGGTTTGAGTCGTGGATAATAGTGATGGGCGGTGATGTTTACTTTGACTAGCAATTTAAAAAACTGGTATCGCCATCTATTAGTCACTCGTACGCAACAAAAATGAATTATACAAATTTTATTTATTATTATCTATTAGTCACTAGTTCGCAAAAAATAGGAAATTAATATAAATTTCAAAAACTAGTAGCGCCATCTACTGGGCACTCATCACAACCACAACCTAGCCGTTAGGCTTAAATTTATTTCAGTCTTTACTTTTAGCAAAAGAACTAACTATAAGTACTCAAACTTCAAATACCCACCACTGATCCCCATGAACAGCGAGTGTCCTCCCACGAAGGCGATGAGTGCGACCAGAGAGAACACCACTCCGAGGGCTATGGACTTGTCCCGAGGGTCCACCGAGCGCAGCGCCGTCGCGCCGTGCAGCACGAAGTTTGATACTGGAGATAAGAGGAAGGGGGATAAGTCACACATAGAGCCATACAGCCGTACAAAAAGTCATACAGCCTTATCACTCTGAGAGCGGTCAAGTTTCTTTGCCCCTAACTACTATTCCGTGTTCTGTAGGGTACTGCTCTTTAGGGTTATGAAATAGAATCTGGGTAGGGAAGCTGGATACATTATCGTCAGTGCAAGAAAGGAAAGGAGCCTACCCAGGTACTAATAACTACGCTGCCTGATCAGAACCCTACTACGCTGACTGGCGAATCCTTTCACTACGCGGTGGCTTACGCTAATTCAGGTTGCTAGTCAAGATACATGTTTTTAGTGTATGTAAGTAGGTAGGTAACTAGGTTATTTTTTTATGAATTAATAGCCTGGATAAGCTCCTAAACCCTAACTCACCTGCAGCAATAAGCAGCACGGTGAACATAACTTGATGCAGGTTGTATGCGCCGCGGCATCGCGCGGGGTCGCAGGGACCCAGCACGGCGCTAGATGGCGCGCATTCGCAGTCTAGGAACACTCTGAAACAGACAAAATCGATTTAGGTACCTAACTAGGTAAAATCCATCGTAGACTGAGAACATCCTGTGGAAGGCTATTATTAAATCCACTGCTGAACTTAACTTAGACTTAATCTCGACCTCCTGCCCTTTTCATTCATTAGCAGCTATTTCAAGTTTCAGTGTATTCACAATATCCGCAAGAGAGAAAGATACATTTGGCAAAAAACTGTAGTTCACTACTGAAGCTCTGCCATTATTATTCCGATAAGGCAGCATATTGATTCCTTTTGATCGAGTGATATCCCAAAGCGATCCGTGTCTACATCGCGAAGGAAGAGATAAGCTAATTTCCAGTGTACGTACCACCCGTAAGCTAAGAAAAAAAACAGAAATTTTCAGTTTAGTTAATTGATTTTAGTTTCTATATGAAATAAATTACTCACGTGACTCCATTGACGCTGGTCTGGTTGCGACAGCCGGCGTGGCACGGGGAGTAGTAGATCTTCATGTCACTCAGCGTGCAGACCGGGTTGAACTCACTGTTGGGCTGGACGGAGCAGCTGGAAGGGAGAAAATGATGGTTATAATGTTGTGAGTGGAACGCAATTGGGGTTTTCAGCGGGAGATTTTGTCGTACCAATGACGACCGGATGGCGCTAGGCATGCTTAGTAACTCTGGCTGCTGCGCCAAGGTTTCTCTAATTTGAACACCGATCAGAGCAGGTATTTGCTATCTGATGTTTTATTTTATTTTATTTTTTATTTTATGTTTATTCAGGAAACTAACAGCGCTTATAAAACATATGTGACTTAAGATAATTAATAGTATACAAGGCCAATAACAAGTTCCCACATTATTAACTAATAACAAGTTGTAAACGAAACAAAACAAAGTTATACATTTTAAATTCTGACTAACAAAGTGACAAAATACCATTCATAGTTCTACATTAATTTGATGGAAGAAAATCTCAACTAAGAATTATCTGCAAGTAGAATGAAAAGATAACTATTCGTATAATTAATGAATATGATGAGCACTTATTCAAAAAGAAAAAAATAAATTAAGTATATGAACATAATATAAATACATACATATACATACATACATACATACATACAAACATACATAGGTGTAATGTATAAACAATAAAACAATAAAAATCATATTTAGATATTAATTAGTGTTATAGACATAAATACATATTTTATATGTAAAATACATCATCACGACCCATTACGTCCCCACTGCTGGGGCACGGGTCTCCTTCCAATGAAGGAAGGGTTTAGGCCTAGTCCACCACGCTGGCCAAGTGCGGGTTGGTGGACCCCAACACAAGCAAGCTTGTGCTGAGAAAGGCTGTATTATATACATGCTTATAGGTTGTATTATATTTACGATTTGCCTTTCAAATTTGGTCAAGTAAGTATAACTTTTTTAATATTGTTTTTGAATAAAAGTTTTGAACCGCTAAAGATATCAACCTCACTGAACTTTTTATTGTACAACCTGGGAAGTCGGCTGAGGACTGCGTTTTGGGCGTAATTAGTGGAGTGTGGGGGGACGTGTAGCAGCGGGGTGTGCCGGGTGCGGCGGCGCGGCGCCGCCAGCGCGAGCCGCGCCAGCAGCTCGGGGCAGTCCAGCCGCCCGCGCAGCAAGTCATACAGGAGACTCATGTCCATTAATGAGCGTCTCTCGTCAAGAGTGAGTAGGTTGAAATGCCGGCAATTTTCAGTGTAATCGTTAAATCTTATTTTATTTCGGAAATTTAGATGTTTGAGGAATATCTTTTGAGTGCGTTCAATCTTTTGCTTGTAAGTAATATAACAGGGTGACCAAATGGGGCTTGCGTACTCTAGAATACTGCGTACATAGGCATAGTAGACCACTAGTAGACTGTTCACGTTCTTAAAGGCTTTGCATGTACGGAGCACAAATCCTAGATTCCGATAAGCTTTACTGAAAGTAATGCCCACATGATGACTCATGAGCATCTTTGAGTCTAGCCACACTCCAAGATCACGGACCAGCTCGACCCTCTGCACTGTAACGTTATTGAAATTATAATTAAATGAGATAGGTTTCTGTTTACGCGTAAAACTAATACATTGGCATTTACCAATGCTTATGGCAATATTGTTTCTGTCATAATAAGTTTGTAAGTTGGTAAGGTCATTTTGGAGTAGTATGCAATCTTCTATGGAACGGATTTTCATGTAAACTTTTTTGTCGTCAGCATATAAAAGATGATGAGAATTTTGAAAACAGCTGTTAATATCATGAATATAGACGTTATAGAACAGAGGGCCGAGGTGGGATCCTTGGGGAACACCGGATGGGATGCTGATAAAGTCCGATTTGAAGCCACCCAGTACAACAGCCTGCGACCGATTGGACAAGTAGGACTGAACCCATCTGAACAGGTTTCCTCTGATTCCGAGTGCCTGTAACTTTGCAAGGAGGATGATGTGGTCTACACGATCGAATGCTTTTTCAAAATCTGTGTAAACCACATCAACCTGTCCTCCTTTCTCCATACCGTTCAATACAAAGTCTGTAAAAGAAGTTAAATTAGATGTAGTTGAGCGATTTTTCATGAAGCCATGTTGCCGTTCTGAGATTGCTCTTGTTAGTGTAGGATAGATACTATTGTAAACCACTTTCTCTAATAATTTACTTAATATGTTTAGTTTGGAGATAGGGCGATAGTTATCTATGCAAGACTTTGAACCTTTTTTATGAACTGGTGTTATGTAAGCTTGTTTCCAAATTTGTGGACAGATACCTTGTTGTAGGCAGTCGTTGAAAATGTGTGTAATGGGAAATGCTAGAGATTCAGCACATTGAGACAAGAAGATTGAGTGTATTCCGTCACAACCTGAGCCTTTGGTTTTATCGATCGAGCTAAGAATGCCTTTGACTGTATACTCGCTTACTTGAAGGTCACATAAATTGTCTGAGGTGGTATCTTGGCTACAAGGAACATCATCTACTCTCGTGTTGGATGCCGGCGTAAACACACTCTCGAAAAAGGTATTGAATGCCGTACAAATACTATGGCCATCATTGTATGTTTTATTGTTGTATGTAAATGATGCAGGGTAATTGGAGCTATTTCTTTTAGATTTTACGTACTTCCAAAATAATTTTGATGTTGTGATGTTGTGATACCCCTAAACCGCCAGCTGATTATGCCAATGCCCCTCTAGTCTTGGATAAGACCCGTATTCCTATTAAACTATTTACGAGCTGCGAGTTGGTTGCCTTTTGTTTTTACCTACCCACAACTTCTACTGCAGCTGGGCTGGTTGTACTCCGCACTGAGACCCGTGACCGTGCGGTCGCAGCTCAGAAGGGAAGGAACCAAGATGGCGACCATGACGGCCACTGTCATGGCGATGGTCTTCTTGCTGGCCTCGAACTTGTTGAACTCCTTGGGCACTGAAGCGCGGTAGATGTAGCTGAGAACCTGGAATCAAAGGAATGGTCCGTAATTTAGGTTTTCAAACTTAAAAGTTTATCTAAATTCGAAGGATCCTCTGAAGATGATAATTTGGATTTCTAGATTTCGGCATAAACTATATACTTACTGTACCAGGCATTCATAAACGTAGTGGAGATATTCAGTTTGCTCCTATGGAGAGACTTAGGTACTTACTTAAAGATGTGATTTTAGGAGACATCTGCAGTCTGTAGATAGAAACATAGCTGTGATTTCTCCATCAAATACTAACTTACAGTGCCACAAACTTATCTGTTCCGGTGAAAGCTCACGTAAATGTCTAATATTTCTTAATTCTATAAGATTTAAAGTTTGCCCGTAGTGGTAATTTGCCCTTGAGATTTTAATAAACCCATATAATCTATATCAATATACAATGAATTAGTAAGTAATGAGATGTGTATCAATTTAGTTCGCTCTCACCGGAACAGATAAGTTTGTGGCACTATAAGCAGAACCATTGCCACAAAAACATGAAATTTAAACATCTTCAACTTCAAAAGTCACCATCTGCCAACAAAACACTCACCAAAATCATCAGAATAATCGAGAACATCTTAAAAACATCGGCGAAGTTGTTCGCCTGGCTGATGCCCAGCTTGACGTGGTACTTCTGTTCAGCTAACTCCGCGTTGTGCAGCGCGAACCCCCACACCCCCGCGGCGAGGACGGCGAGGGAGATGGTGTGCCGCATGGCCGGGCCGTTGGAGACCACGCGGCGGAGACTCTCGAAGAATCCTTGGGGATAAGAGCAATGGTGTCTTTATGGAGGTAGGAACAAAAGACACTGGCAGCTAAGAAAATTACCAGCGGCGTCGCCCAGAATTCGTCGACGTCGCGTCGGATCGAGTTAACTCAGGCTGCTTAGAATGAATTGAAAGCATTGATGATTCCGCCTTACCTAATGAATCATGGATGACGATTTAATAGGTATGAAGGCAACCCGCGATTCAATACCAAATTTCTGAAGTCTGTGCACTGTGAGCGTGGATATTAACTACTTTTCTAACAAATTTCATCACCACCAAAACCACGCGTGTTACAAGCCTCCGAACTACCACTAAACCTAACAACCTACTCCATCCTCAGCTCCCTACCTCTACCCCCCAGCTTCTCCAGCCCCAGCGGGTCAGGCAGGCGGCTCGGCACAAAGCACAGCAGGATCCCCTTCACCACCAGCGGCCCGAGGAGCGCGATGACCTGCAGCCACATGCGCGTCACCAGGTACTCCATCAGCATGGGCTTGGCGACGGAGAGGACTATCACTCGCGCTGTTATGAAGATTCCTGCGGGGGGAAAGGGTTGTGAGTTGGTAAGGCTAGTGGAAGATACATTATCTGTGAATATGTTCATTAGGTTGGTCATATTACTCTGTTGAATTGAGTACCTCGGTACTATTTAAATAGTTCTATAAATTATGGTCTAGCTCATGACCAGTTAGTGACTTTCATAGAGTGTATGGAAGATGCTCTCTCAATTGCGTTTACTGTTTCTATGGAAGGTAGGTACCTACCATGTACCTACCTATGTCCGGCAGTTTACAGTCACAAACTATACCTCAGCTTAGTGACCCTAATTTGACTAACCAACCGTTACACTTCAGTGACAAAACCTAGCTGAAGTGTTTGTAACCGAAACAACAATCAGACCCACATCTGATCCCAATTTGAAGTCAATCTACCAACCCTTCAACAGCATTTTCACTTACCAAGATCCTTAACCAAGGTCTCCGGGCGATGCTCATCCAGGATGGCGACCCCGTGGCTCCAGACGCTCAGCCGGGTCAGCACGGAGGCCACCGTCAGAGCTGTCACCGCGGCGAGGCGCAAGATGGCGGTCGGACTCGCGTATACTGCTGAGCGGGGCAGGGGGGTGGCGGTGCAGAGCGCTGTGGGCAGGTTATTTGATTAGTGTTAGGTTCTAGATGTGTGAATTGTACTTATTTAAATCGGTGATACGGCTCGCGACTCATCAAGTGAGTACAAATAATGTACAGCGAAATGCGGGTGACTCGGTTGCGAGTCACCACTGACTACGCCTTCGGGATTACAGTCGAGGAGCCGTTTCGAGTGACGTTTCGAAAGTTGATAGGTACTTGGGTAATTAAGTACCTACCTAATTTAATTAGGTATGGTGGTCTGGAAAAGATCGTTTCTATCGATTATAACTGATCGATTAGCTGAGAGCATGATATAACTTTATATCAATTGTTTTCACTGAATTCGTAATGGTGAGGTCAGATACCTACATTATTAATTTAAGTATAAGTAGGTATGTAATAAGATTATTCTTACTTACTTACCTTTGAATAATAAATAGTAACTTAAAAATGAGTAATAGTGATAAGATTTGTAGACTGAAGTCTGTCTGAACATAAAGGATGAAATCATGCAACTTACAATCTAGCATCTCAAATCTTAAACTAAGATGAATCATTTTTACACTTTTACATTCACCTTTTCAGATTCACTTACTCATAAAGATTAGAGGTAACTACTTATCATAGTTTCCTAAACATACACTGCACTGATAAGATTCGGTCAATTCCGAATTCGCTTTTTTAAAAGCTTTTTAAATTGAGTAGGTAAACCTAATTGGGTACCTAAGAAGGTATTAAGTAGGTACACCCTTTTAATTTAAATCATTCTCTTATCTTCAACATGTGAGGAAATCAGAGTCTGAAAATAAATGTTACTTCAGGATACCTACCTCTTACCCAATAACCCCTTAGCACACAAATCATCAAGAGAGCAACAGCGTTAGTAGAGAAAGCCAGAGTTTAAAAACATTTCCGGCCTAAATGGGCCTGAAAAACCTCGCTCTTTCTTGATGAAATAGGAAGACTCTATCTCTATCTCTTCAAGTACAACAGTACCCCTCTAACACTCATAATAACCCTTCAACTCACCCAAGTCCTCAGGAGCTTCAAACGTGAGGAAGAACAGCGGGAGTATCGTCAGCACGGTGAGCAGCAGCCAGGCGCGCAGCGTGGCGGGGCGGCGGCGGTAGCCCAGCCAGCACGTCACTGGCGCCAGGACCGCCTCTAGCAGGGATATGCTGAGGAAGAATATGTCTGTGGAGAGAGAGAGAGAGAGAGAAAGGAGGTATAAGATTAGAGTGGAACAAGGGATTATTCGGCTGATATAGCCGAAGAGCGGATGACTAGTTTGGTATACGGACAGGCAAAAGTATCATGAGGAGCACTCCGGTCTGCTGTCTGGAGTTATGACGACGTTAGACATGTAGTGGTTGTATGAGAAAGTCCGAGAAAAGTATTTGGTGCTTCTTTGGAGACCACTAATCATGTTAAAAACCTGCCTTTAAAATCTTCAATAAACTACAGATATTCATAAGGTAAGTATAATAACTCGTCACAATCACCACATTTTCAGGAAAAAGTATTAGAAAGAAAACTAATCAACTAATTCATAAAACCTACCTACCGTTTCCTAATGTAGGTTCTAAGAATCATTCAGGTGATTTCGCTTTAGTCTTTGTACTGATCATACACAACTAATTTCCTCCTTCCTATAAACTGCCTTTAGCTATACAACACAGAGGTTGCTACCCTCAAACCTACCATTGACGGCAGCCGGCAGCTCACCCGCATCAGCACTCATCTTCAGTATGAGCTGCACGCAGACCTCGTTCATGGACAGGCCTATGATGGACCCGAGCACCACGCCCTGAAGGGTCACGGCGCTGAAGGGACGCGGCCGGAGGCATGAGCGGAGCGCGCTGAATACTGGAAGAAAAGGTTGGAGAGATTATTATTGTGGCGTAAGGTGCTGGTTAATCGGGCTGATAACAGTTTTAAATAAGCGAATATTTAGCCTAAAATCTGGAGTACCCCAGGGCAGCTTTATTTCACCACTGCTATTCGTAATTATGCTCAACAACTTTAATGTTAAGTTATAGGTAGGTACATAGTCGGTTTAATTGGTTATTTGTAACGCTATAAGGTGCACTGTGCAGATGAATTCTGAATCTAATTGGGTATACTTTAACCATGGCGGCAAGCAATATTGCTGCGTATCTAGCACCGGCGGCAAGTCGCTCAAAACAAGACATGACTAAACGTTTTTGTGTCGCGCTCACTCACATTGCGCGGCCAACGGAAATGATTTCTAAAGTCTTTGTAGTGCGCGTACTGTGCCCCGTGGTAGGTATACAAATACATCATGGGTTTGTTTATCTGGGTAGATAAACTTAATATAACGTCTCACCAACATCGGCGTGACGGAAATCGCGATACATTTAGTGGTTAGGTAGGTATTCAGATACCATTGCATTAAAAAGTAATCAAACAAAAATTATCTTTTAGGTCAAGCTAACAGTGTGACTGGTGTCAGAAATGTCTACTTTAGGGTGCCTGCACACGATTCACAATCGGTGACCGACTTTTTGTAGGACGAAAATACAACGTATGATTGCAATAATAGTGCAACTCACACGTCCTACAAAAGGCCGGTCAGAAATAGTATATGTATGTAAGAAGAAAGAAATATCGGTCCAGATTAGCGGTCAGGCAAATAATAAGGATGTAGGAACCCTTACGAAATTATAATGAAGTGGTAAAAGTAAGATATCTAGTACAGATATCTACCTACTTACGTAGGTACACAATGTGTTTAAAGTTAAATATAATACCCCTTAGTGCCAATTTCTCCATTGTCGGTTATCTAACCGACAGGGATTGATTTATAAATTAAACGTCATCTCCATATAAAATTTATGACAGATGTGTCAAAAGTTAACCACTACTCTTAGGTTATGCTCTAACCGAGAATGAAGAAATTGGCACTTAGTTTTACTATGCTATTAGCCCTATGAGTGCTTTCATTAAACCTAAGGATAAAATATTACAAATCATGCTCTATAATAGTATAAGTAGCTACTTACAAATAACTAGGTAACTAATGAGTATCTACATAAACCCCACCCAGATTAAATTCAGTCTAACGCTGTTAAATTATGTACCTACTTATTATAAAATAGCCTAATCTGTAATTTTTACTTAGTACCTAGGCACCAACTTTAATACCAGGTACTAAAGTGTCAAGGTAGGCCAGAGCGACGGTTATGCTATAAATGGCTTTACGAATATTGTAGCTACTTAGTGCACGCAAAGTAAGTCCCCATTACCTAGGTAGTCTAGGTACCCATTAGGTACCTAATGAATAAATCTGACCATTAACTTTTCTATTAACAGGCAGAACTTCCCTTTTGGATGTGCCGTAGTCGGAAAATTCATGAAAATTTAGTGAAATACGGTATGCCTTTAAAACTGCTTAAAAGATTTTGATGAAATTACAATAAAAAAAATAAAAAAAACACGCACTCACGCCTTGTACTAATGTACTCCCTTGCGGGGTAGGCAGAGGTGCATTGCTGCACCCACTTTTCGCCAGAGTGTTATGTTAGTCCCAATGTAATAGGGGGCGGGCCTATTGCCATTTTACGGGCACATCCAAGACCCGAGAACAAATATCTGTGTTTAAACAAATATCTGCCCCAGCCGGGAATCGAACCCGGGACCATCGGCTCAGTAGTCAGGGTCACTAACCACTACGCCATTCGGTCGTCACAATTACAATATTAACTCCTAAAACTCCAATAATGTAGAGACCAAAGTTTATCACGATTTTAGGTCACACCTTTCTACGAGCATGTTCCAATTATTACAAACACCGGTTTCTAAAGTCTAACCGTCATTTTCAAATACCTACGAATTAACACATTTTAACTCTGAATCTGAACTTTCAATATTTTCATGCTGCAATGTAACCATAGAAATATAGATAGATACTTAATAAAAACTTTAATTCTCACCTTTTTCACCAATAATACACATCTTGACACTAAATTCACGATACTTAATTGCTTTTGCGGAAAGCCTATTAAGTAGACTAAGTAGATAGTTCTCGAGTTATAAGTTTAACTTATTTTTATAACAGGCACAAAAAACCGTCATAAGATATCATTTTACTAAGGTTCAAACTGTCCGTCATACGATGCTATGATGCTGTTATTAATAACACTGTAGTGTAGACATCTAGGCATTCAACCAACGTCTAACCAGTGTAAATGTTTTAAGTAAACTGAAGTTAAAACAACACTGCAATCTCAATGTGTACTAACCAAAACAGTTACGATAAGATTTTTATCTAGTTTCGTATATTTTCAGTTAATGTACTTTAGGGGTTTCCACACATTATAAGATAGGCCTGAATGATTCAAAGCCTCCTTTGTCACTATTGAGGAATTTCCATTCACACGAATAGTGTAGTAAAATATGCCTACTGTGTATACAGTAGCTAGATGAGATAAACTGATAAGTAATAATAAAGAGTCTGCAACATTGGAAAATTCGTCCTTTTTAGGGTTCCATATATACGTCAATGTATAAAATACGAAAACCTTATGGGATCACCTTGTTGTCTACAATAGAGACATTGAATTGAAGGGCCTTACCACCAAAATTTAGACACACGTAATGTTAAACGCTTTCCCAAAATTTAACAAACCCATTTTTAATCGTTGTAAGTACCTAACTACTTATATTTTTTATGGTAACACCATAGACTAAAAGTGCACTTCAGGGTACACATATCCCTTCAACACTACTCCACCACTCACCGCCCCGCTTCCTGGTCCGGCTGTCCATCATCAGCTCCTGGGTCTGTTCCGGCTCCATCTTGCACCAGCTCGCGCCGCCGGGAGTCGGGGGTGGAGTCACACTGGGGAGAGAGGTAATGGAAATGGTCAACAGATCAGTTTGATTGTGGTCGGTAGATTTGTTGTGTTGTTGTTTGTGGTAAACAGGGTGTGTAAAGGATTACCTGCTTAGGTATTTCTTAGGAAAAAGGAGATTTACATAGAAAATAATAGTTTTTTTTTTAATATTTCTTTTATTTAGAGACTTTGATCATACATGAACATGACAGTCCAACAAATAATAGTTGTGCCTACAAATAAAAAACCTAATTCTCATTTTTAGTTGGTTCCTTCCTACCGCACCGCCCGCCCTCATTTTTAACTCGTTTTGAAATAAAAAAAATATTTCTACAGTTCTTATACATAACGATAAAGTACGTAAGTATACTTACCTAAATTTTATTCAAAAAGCTTTTTCTATGTCTATCATCTTACAAGATCTTAAATAGACCTTATATTATAAGAAATGTGTAGTAGTAAATTTCTTTCAGCCTAATCGTACCTAGCGTTTTTAATATGTTGGTATCTAGTAGAAAATGCTTAATTGATTAAGACCTAAGATAAGAATCTATTAGCATAGTTTTCTGTTTCTTTATTGATTAAATTTCCTAAGAACTTAACTGCTAAAAACTAATTAGGTGCCTAAATAAAGACGCCCTGTACATTGAAAAGCTCTACACTTTAACCTATCAGTTCACTTCCGTCTTCTATTTATAAAATGTCGGCGATGACAGTTGTTATGTTACGAGTAACAAGCACCTTTGTAAACAAACAAACATATTATTCGTAATAATCGGAAGTGTTTGTCCCCCGGCTAGATAGGTCGAAGACCTGAAAACATGACTCTAGTATATAAACAAGGGACATTTCAAACTAAATGCAGAAAGCTTTGATTCGCATCCGGTGATAGATGTCGTGGTAGGAGCAATATTGGTCTGTATAAGTGATTAAAGTGTAAAGATTCCATTTCTATACCACCGATCATGGCAAAACAAGGCATACTTTTGTATGAGATTTTTTAATTCTGATTCTGACAGATAGACTAAGCGAAAGTCTGCGACTTTTTGGCAGTTTTCCAGTGCAAATAGTGGATTACTTTCGCAGATTTTTGCGATGGGACGTCGTGTCCCAAATTTTTATTGAATCCTTGTCTCGCCGGTGGTGGAAGATCGCATTATGGCCTCCGTTGTATAACTAAAACAGGCACATCTAATAATTTCCCAAACTCACACTTAATGATATTACAAAACGTACACACGTATTTTATTCCTTAACGGATTTCCACTTCCGTTATCTAGTTACTTATCTAATATCTATCGTCTTCGTACAAATTACACAATACGAAAGCCGTCTGCCCACATAACTGCTGATCCTCCAATTAAATAGGTAAAGGTTACGAATTATCTGTTCCATTTTATATTTTTATTGTTTATTTATAAGTGTCTACCAAGACTGAAGGAGAGCTGTTTGTCATTAGTCATTAATTATTACTTATGTATGTATATGTATATGGAGCGGTGGTAGCTCAGTCGGGTAAGCACCCGCTTCTCACGCCAGAGATGCGGGTTCGAATCCCGGCGCTGACATGTACCTATGAGTTCTTTTCTGAATTTAAGTACAATGTATACCATCGCTCTTACGGTGAAGGAAAACATCGTGAGGAAACCTGCATATCTAGATTTAGCACATCTAGATATGTGAACCCACCAACCCGCAGTGGACCAGCGTGGTGGGAAATGGTCCAAGCTTAGGAAGGCAGTTTAGACCTTGGGGATATGCACAAAGGTTCCATTCGAGAGAGCCAGGTGCAGGTACTGACACCCCCACAGAGAATAGAATAGAATAGAATAGAATACTTATGTATGCACTTATCGTAATAGCACTGTTTTGCAGTGAAACGTTAATTAAATCTAAGTAAACATAGGTAATTAAGTCCTTAGGTAACAGTCCTACTCATAATGTCTGGTCTAACAGTCGTAGAGTTAGTCTGTCTTTAACTGACTAAAAAAAATGGCTCAATTTTTTACTTTTTTTTAGCAAGACCATCATCGGGTACAAATTATTACTAGGTTAGGTATACCTAAATATGAAAAAAAAACCCATAGCTATGTAATTTTCTTCATGCGAGTAGTTAAGGGTTAAATAGGTAACCAACTGCAAAGATTTATGGATTAGAATAGTGTAATAGGTACTTATTATATTTAAAAAAAAGAATCCATGATCCTACCTACATGGCAACGCAGAGCACCTTATATCTTTGACTGAGGGCAGTTGGTGGCACGCCACTACTTATGTACTTGATCTACGATCAATAAATGATCGAAGCACTTGATTAATTATTTTATATGTCACATTATGGAACATATTGTGCTCAGTTTAGTACCTTAAGAATGTATATCGGTAGGTATATAGTTGATAACTTATGTTGTAGCAAAAGTGGGAAGTGGTACGTAAACGATAATTATTAATTAACAAACGAACACCAAGCCAGCCAGCAGTATGTCGTTGATGCTTGGAAGGACCTTCCTATCTCCTGCGAAAATTGGGATAAACAAAAAAACTCTATCTAAGAAACTCTTGACTCATCTAGAATTTCACTGAGTTAAAATAAATCTAACCGTAGTTTCTGACCATTTTACAATTTACTGTATGTCGCTTGTTGTCAGTAGCTAAGGCACCTAAATACCCACTTACAGTGCTACTGCCAGTTTCTATATCTCTATCTATCGATAACTGGTATAGTTACTTTCATACGATTTCGACATAATCAAAAGTAACAATCTGACAAAAACGTATGAAAGTAACTATCAGTTATAGATAGATAGAGTTATAGAAACTGGCAGTAAAAGGTATTTTCACCAGTACCTTACACTAGAAGGTTCCGACAATTCCTATTCCTAAATCCTATACAAAGTTGTAGCAAAACAGTACCTACAGCTGTAAAAAACCGTATTCAACAACATGCGTGCAACCCATTACCTTATAAATAATTTCTCATTAAAATATCACCGATAGCCTACCTAAATGAATAATTATACGATAATATAATTAATAACAAAGGTAAAGTATCAATACACATAATTTTCCATTATCTGCGAGGTAGGAGCGTGTAGGCTAGATATGGGGGTCAGAGTTGCTTATGTGCCCCCATTTTGATGCCATTTATCAATATCGGATAAAACGATATGGGTGCTACCTAGGAGAACTACCGAGGGTCGCAGTGATATTTAGATAGAAATTTAATGCAATCTGACTGCATGACTAATCCTGTCTCCGTGGTGACACACCCCTGGAGAAGAAGAAAACCTGAAACCGCATGAGGTCCATCTTTTTTGCCTTAATTTTTAGGTTTTTAAAAACTTACTTTAGCTTAGTTAATTCCATTGGCTATAACTTCACAATCATTCACTGATTGGTTCTTTACTAATTTGTCTATGTTGCCTAGCACTTAGCACTTATCTTATCACTTTTCATGATCAGTATCATTATCACATACACAGCACCAATAAAAATTAAGTGAAAACTATTTAACTGTGCAAATTCTAGTCCGATTCTATTCTACTAGGTATCGAAATTATCTAACTAATACAGTAACTGGCTAGTTAGAATCTCTGAGCTAAACTGTTAGCATGTAGGTGGATAAGTAGGTACAATAATTAGATATAAATTAATGAGATCTGTGTATCGCGATTCGCGAATGACCTTTAATTAACACGTTAGTAATAAGTGTGTTTTAAGTGAACTTAGCACACATCCGTTTTTAGCTGAAAAAGTAAATTAGGATCATTTAAGTACGTAGTTTCTACGTAAGTATTTAAAATTACTTAGGTATAATATGTATTGTATTATAGTAAAGGTATCATGTGGGTTGTAGGTACGGTTCAATAGTTCCAACGCATATACATAGGTATTATACTTACCTATACCTAGGGAGTACACTAGACTTGACTAGACTATAGGACCTAAGTAAGTGTTACACATATTACTCGTGCATATAAAATGCCCGTTGCAAAAGAGAATAAGGGTCATCCTGAACGACATATTGTTTATTGAATTTACAAAAAGGTGGATGAATTTACGAAACGATGTGGCAAACCACCTTTCGGATTAAGTATAAGTACCTACTTACTGTACTGGGAAACTAGCTTATTTTCAGGTTAGCTCATCCTTACTATCCTTACTAATCTTTATCCTTACTAATATTATAAATGCGAAAGTAACTGTGGCTGTATGTCTGTATGTCTGTATGTATGTCTGTTACTCTTTCACGCCAAAACTACTGAACGGATTTGAATGAAATATGGTATACATATGGTCTAGACCCTGAGAAAGAACATAGGCTACTTTTTATCCCGGAATTCCCACGGGAAAACTATTTAAGGCGAAGCGAAGCTCGCGGGAACAGCTAGTACTGTATAAAAATTATGTTAGGTACTTACCCAATATTATCTGGCTTCAAATATTCACAGTAACTACTGTCTTACACAAAAGTTTACCTAACTGGTATAAGTATACCTACTTAACTAATTAATTTTAATTGATAATATTATAGAAATTTACAGGTAAGGATCAATTGTACGTATAGAGGCACTTAATTAATCAAAACGTGATAAAGAACTAAATAAATAAAATTACCAAAACACTATTTTTTATTATGATCTAATCGTGAATCCACGATACGTTTTATCGAACCGCAAAGATAATACCTACCAGCCTACAATACATAGGTAGGTTGACAATACAGGTGGTGACAATGATTTGGTTTAGTTAAAACATACAGTGCTAAACTCAAAAAAGGTAGCTAGCTAGCAGCCCTAGGTAGTCACTATTTAAAACACTGTGATGATAAATCATGTACTTACCTAACTTATACACTGTGATTTATCATCAATCATCATCATCATCACAGTGTATAAGTTGTACTTACCTAATTAACAACTTTCTGTATGTAGGTATACGTAGATATACCGGATTGATATCTAAATTACATAATACTACTGAATATTATAAATTGACGATACAGAACACCTGTATAACGAATAGTGATGATTCACCTGTAACGCGACATAGTAATATTCGGGCGGAGGTGTGGTGGATTAGTTGTGAAAGCTGTTGCTTATCAAGTTATCACTGAAGGCAAAATAATACAGTCATCGCTATAAACACAGACAGTTATGTTTGCAGAGCGTGGGACGCCCTTAGGCACGCTGGACCGACGGTTTAGACAGGTGGCTGGTAGTTGCTCGAAGAAGAAGGCAAGAGTATTGCGGCACTTCTTCATTGGGTAAGGCCTACGAACAGCAGTGGGTGGTTACCGGCTGATGATGATGATGAAGACTTTTATGATGATAGATTAAATAGATTTTATTCGTGATCATGGACGCAATAATAACTGAGTCATGAATCGAATGTGGGACCTCTTCTAACAAAATAAAGATAAGACAATTATAGTTAGATATTTAGGTTGTGATAACAACCAAATGCCTACATAATTATCCTCAATAAAGGGTTATATTTTTAAACAGAAATTCATAGTGCATGACATCATTTATTCACAGTATAAATTAATAACATTTAGATATAAAAGATTCTTACAAAAAATACTCAGGCTGTTATGCAGACACGGGGTCTGATTGAAATCAATATTGAAAATGGTCATGAATCATGATAAGTTTAAGGTGATGCGTAACTGTACCTAATTAACTTTAATTTCACTTTTCAATTTGCAACAATTTCTTAATAGAAATATTGTTTACAATGACTAAGTGTGACTGTATGCACCGTTACGGTCGAATAGAAGTGACCGAGTCTAGAAATTTGTTTTAGCACACTTCACGTTCCTGTTGTTGTTGTTATTTAGGATATCAATTTCATTGACCTGTCTGCCTGCAGATAAATGATTAAAAAAGTCTGCCGTATTTTAGTAAAAGCATTATTTTTGTTGTTGTTATCAAAATAAGAAGTTATTACATTTACTTACTTTACTTCACAAGAATCATAGGATAGGCATGCCAATTTTTTCAAGGATTTTCACAGGATGACTTATCTACATAACAGCCTTATTTAGTTGGACAACATTTATTTATATAATTACACATCTATATAAATAGTTAGACAAATATTCTTGTATAGCTAATATTATATGACACCAAAACATTAACTAGACATTTATAATTTCCATAATATAGACATTATTTTATTGTGATGGAGCATTAATAGAAAACTGTGTTATAATTTATAATTGTGTTTTTTATCTTATATGAAGCAAACTTTCTCTATTTGTATGAAACCACAAAGTTACATGTTGATGCAAGAACGGTTGCACTATAGACTTCAAGTTGTAGAGGAAAGGTACAACAAAATTATAATTTAAGTTCATGGTCAGTGAATAATCGTGTACTGCTATAGGAATTGGTAAAATATCTGAACATATTGTACCACTTCAATTTCAAGATAGTAGCACCTATGAGTATTATGTAGAACATTTATAAGAGTTAATGTCTCTGAAATTATTTAAGAAACTAAATTTATCTGGTATAGAATAGATCAAGTTAGTTTTTAAGAGTTAAACTCTGAAGGCTATGTTTTGGAATAAGTATAGGCCCCATAGATTTTTCAATAAATTCGATAAGTCATTTCTGAATATACCATGTAAATTATTTTATTTAATATATTCAAATCGCAAAATTTCAAACACAGATAGACAGGTGTTATAAATAATTTTAGAAAATAATAATTTGGATAGTAACTAGGAATGTTTGACTAACATGGCTTGCAAGCAACTGGCATCTTTAAATATAGCACAGCAATATATCTTATAATAAAATAAATACTTATGATTAATCAATACAATAATTAAACATTCCTTATTGAGTTATAATGAAACAACCAAAATTCATTATCATCAATCAAATCAGTAATAAACTTAATTAAGTATAATAATAACACTTAAAAGTAACAATACTTACTAACAATAATACAAACATTATAACAATTTTAATAAATGTGTAACCATATTGGCAGAATAGAATTAGTAATGTTATTTACAAAGCAGTGTTGATTTGTGGATGGAAATTATTGAGCAAATTTAACTTTAACATATTTAGTAAATAAATGATTGTGAGAAATGAAAAGCTGTTCTTTGCATAATTATAAAGATATTTAAAAATATACTTTTTTACTTTTCTCCAGTGTTTATAACGTTAGGAGACTACAACTATCACACCAAACCATCCCTCCTAAAAATTATTCAGGGAGGCATAAGATGAAAATAATTTGCAACAGTATACATGCAAGGTACAATCCTTTATAAATATAGAGTACATTCTACTTACCGACAAATATGTCACGAAGTTACCAAGATGTAGGATAGTTATTACATCAAAAATAGACATATAAGAATAGCACAAATATTTACCAAAACTTTTCATGACTGATTTAATCGGTTATCCATTTTTATGGCGGTTTTTCATTGGATTGTTCACTGGACGTGTTGGCCGTATCTCAGCCAGATGTCCACTGGAAACAGAAAAACAAAATATTATTACCTAATGAAACATTGTTTTGTTTGGAAAGATTGAAAATACATATCAAAGATTTTTTTTGTGATAGTCTAGTTGTCAAGATGTGCCTGAATGTTTTAAGTAGGTACTTTTATAGTCCTTTATAACATCCTTACCTCCTGCCAGGATAATGTGGCAAGCAAGAAATACCTACTTTGCAAGTGTACTTTTTTTACAAAGGGGCCGTCCATTAATCACGTGAGGTCGTTTTTCTCATTTTTTGACCCCCCCCCCCCCTCCCCCCTGGTGATATTCGGTGGGGTTTGGGACCACTCCCCCCTACCCCCCCCTGGATCATGTGTATTTTTGATGTTTCGTGATGTTTTCCGTACCCCCTCCACCCCCCCTTTGAGCCTCACGTGATTAATGGACGGCCCCAAATTCTTTAAGGATATCATGTTTAATGCTGAGTTGCAGAAAGGAACTTTCAGCTATGTTAACATTAAATCTATATCTGGCTCTTTCTGTCTGTATACTGTGGAAGCAAGTAAGAAATATATTTAAAATCAACTTTGCCCATGTCAGCATTAGTCATTACAATGTAATAAGTATATGCTTTGTGGAATTCAAACGCAAAAAAACCACACAAACCTTCAAGTTAGCGCCCCCCTGCTGGGCCAGCTCTTGCTCCCTCTTCTCCATCTCCTCCTGCCGTTGCTGCGCGCGCCGCACCCGCTCCGGGTCCTTCACCCCGCGCGCGCTCTCCTGCGCGCGCCGCTTCTCCGCCGCCTCCGTCTGCTGGCGACGTCTGGTCTCCTGGTACCGAGAGTTGGGAAGTTGGTGAAATTTGTGGTTGGAAACATAGGTTTCGGTGATGATGATGAGATTTTCATGGAGTGCTTTCTTCTTGGGTGAGATTAAAGATTGGTATTGGCGTCGACGTGTGCCGACATCTGGTTTCCTAGTACCGAAAGTGGGGTAGTTGAGCAATTTGCGCTCGGAAACTTAGGTTAGGGTGATGATTACGGAGTATTTTGTTCCTGGGCGTCATTTAAGTTTAGTATTCCTGTGTGACTAGATGTGAAGTGCTTCTTTGGGGTGTCTATCGTATTTAAATGATTAGGAAGAAGTATGAGAAATGGTAAACAAAGACGAAATAAAAGTTTAAAGTTATGTTTCGATCAGTTTTCAGAGCTACAAAGCGACTTACCACGTCTGGAGTTATCACTTCGGAAGCTGAAGGCCTACAGCAAGAAGTAAATATCCCCATCTTTGATAAATCTCTTAATTTCTATTCAACTTTTCATGTATTTTTGTGTTTCCAATCTTATCAAGAAAGAACGTCAACAATTTTTTGACAGCTGCAGGCTGCAGGATTTTGTGATTAGGAAATGCGTTCCGAAACTATACATTTTTATAATATAAAATATTTAACCCTCTACTGCATGAATTATTAAGGGATTGAGATAAAAAATATTTTTTACTTGAATATCGTTTAATAAGGGATAATAACAACATTTTTAAGTAAAAAAAAAATTTAGCTACTTTATTTTAGAAAAAAAAATTAGGAGCCAGAAATGGCTTCGTATGCACTGGTACTTGGTATATCTATGCCATTTATGGCTTCCCATGCACTACATAGACAGATATCAGTTTTTGTGAAAATATTTCATATAATTAATTTTCTGATTAGACATACCAAAACTATAAACTTTTCATAATTGGATTGAAAAATGGTTAATTCTGCTTGTTTCTATCAAATTCAAACACAGCTAAAGCAGGTCCTCATCTCTACAGGTACAGTTAAACGTTTTTTTTGGGATGGTCCAGGAGATTCGTGTCTACCTGTAAGATTGTCTGTTCTGCTAGCATTTGATAACATTGAGGAGTCTCCCTTGCCATCTATCCTGGGATATGGTAGCTGGACTACTGCAGGAGGCAAATAAATACTATCACAATTCCTGAATTGCTTTATTACAGCTCTTTTTTCGGATCAGCAATTTATCAGTGACAAATTATTATTAAATAAGAACATATATGTATATTTAAATAATACAAGTAAATTTAGTTAATTAGTAAATTTTAAAATTTGTAAAATAAGTCATTAGTGAAATTACGTAAGGAGTCAACATCAGGTATTGTATTTTTTCAGGTATAAATAAGCGAAGTATTTGTTCTGAAAAGATAGGTTAAAAATCTAGTTAGTATGTACGAGTGCATAGGAAGCCATTTCTGGCATAAATATTATAGCCTCAACGCATAGGAAGCCAGAAATGGCTTTCTCAGATAATTGAGAAAATAAGATATATAAAACTAATAATAATTAATTAATTGACAAGTTCCAGAAAATATAAGGTATGCACAAAAGGAAAACATTTTTTTTACTACCAACAACGTACTTTTTATATTTTTTGCAGAATTTCAAAGTTTCAGAAAAATCACATTCACAGAAAGCAATCATTGCACCTGGGATAAGTTGCGATTATATTCGCAGATGACACATACCATGGACAGAAAAAATATGTTTATATAAACAAAGAAGTGACTAAAAGTATAGCGATATCATTTTTTAAATATTTTTTTTTGTTGGGGTAGAATAAAATATTAAATTCCAAGAGCCATTTATGGCTTCGTAAGAAGTAAAGGGTTAAAATCAGCTATTATTGATCAGTGTTTTGTGATAAACTCAAAATGTATAGAAGAAAAAGAAATGAAATGACAACATAATCTTATCTTAACTAGTGGTTTTTACCATTCTCTTCCATATTGCTTGAATATTAGCCATTTTGCACGTTTATTTGATCAAATCGACACTTTATTCAAATGCAAAACCAATATATTTGTTGATAAATAGTTCACTACTTTGATGAACCGTTGCACTAAATAACGAAAGCCAGGTGGAAAACTACTGCTCAAACTTTGCCCTGACCCGGGCGATCAATAATGCATTTTATAAATAGCCTTCGGACCTCCAGTGTGGAAGCAATAAAATAATGGATTATGAATAAGTTTTTCCCATTCATCCTATAACCTTTTTCGTTTATCAACATTTTAGCAGCTAACAGTCCCACTCCCAAACCCAAAACCCAGATTTATTTAAAAAATGGTATTCGATTCAACGTCTCGATTCGAAACAACTTGCCTCGACAAGTGATATAATCGACAATCGAGTTTTGCAGTTTTTGCACAGCTCTAGTCTAAAAGGTACTTTTTGGGAGGACTGTCGAGAAAAATAGAATTTATTTGTAAAATACGCTATAAATATGCTATCCCGCGTAGCTTTGCGTACAGGTGAGTTAAATTCATGTTGTTAAAGTTAATTAAGTATCCCGTCAGGTGTTTAAAACATAAACAAACTTAACCTTCTTGGTTGCCGAGGTTTATGTAACACTACTTTGACAAGTGATAAAAACTTACCTTTTTGCTAGTTTCCTTATTGATTTGGTTATTTTATGTTATTTATTTCATAACTGTTATCGCTAAACGGAAGCTTGTGTGTTGTAAAAAGGTATATAATCTGTATAAAAAGCTCAGAAGTATTTATTTTAAATTATAACCTAAAATCTTAGTAAGGTATCATCAGCTGATGAGAAAAATCCCTTCTAAACTCGAACCCCTAAGTTCTTTGTTTACATAAATTATTTCCGGTGTCATTTCAAGTTCTCCTCTTTAGCAATCCAATAAGTCCTACTGGTTTTCTCCAGTGAGACACCGAGTTACACTTATCTAGCCTTTGCCACCCTTGTTGTTCTACTATATGTATACGTAATCTTTGAAGGCATAGTTTGTAAAACCTACCAAGCAAGTCCTGTGTTAATGTCACTGTAATAAATAAATCCTCTTAACTTTCAATTGTATTCACAAGTAAGTAAGCTCACCTGTCTACAATGCCAACAATTCCAGTAGCGGCTCGGCAGTCCGCCTCCACTGCTCTGGTTGCCCGCGGCTCGTCCAGCGGTGCCCGCGATGAACAGAACTTCCCGCGCCCCGTGCGTGGGGAGCCTGGCAAGGTTCGCCTTGGATTCATCCCCGAGGAATGGTGGGTTTCTGCAGTTATGATTAATAGAATGAATTACCCATCATTTTAACTTTAAACCATTGATTTAATGGTAAAAATCTGTAATAGCTTTGGTTAATTAGTTAGGTTGGTGTAGCTTAGAAGAGGTGTAGATCCTTAGTAGAAGCCTAGTCTGAGCCTGGACTAGATGATAGGTTCAACCTCAATGGCATCATACCTAATTTAACTGTGTTTTGAACTATCCAGATATTCATTTAACCAACACTGTCAAATACTTTGCATCCCAAAATTTTCTTATTAATTTAAATATGTATAATTTTCCTTTACTTAAGTGTATTGTGATCACTAGCAGTAGTTCTAACCACTCTAAGCAACTCTAACCACATCATCCCTCCAGGTTCCAGCTGTTCCACTCCAAGACCGGTGTGACTGGCCCGTACACCTTCGGAGTGGGTCTGGCAACATACCTGTGCAGCAAGGAGATCTACGTCATGGAGCACGAGTTCTACTCGGGGCTTTCCATCTTCATCATGGTCTACGTGGCCGCCAAGAAGTTCGGACCCCCCCTCGCCAAGTATTTGGACAAGGAAGTTGATGTAAGGCTCTTTTTTACTATCTAAAAAATAATAATTGATAAATATATTTCTTTTGTAAGATGCTACAGTCTATGTTGAGCATCAACCTATAATATGATAATCAGCTACAGCAAATCCATACATACAGACAAGAAACTGTGCAGCTGATCAATTCACTAACAGGAATTTCTTGCTAAATTTTATAGTGACTGTTTTAAAAAATGCCACCTTAAAAGTTATTCCTATAGATCTTGCGAATAAAAAGCAGTTTAAGTTTTGTCTAAATCCATTTAGTTAGCAGTTTAGCACAGACTACATAATACACTCCCAATCTTTATTCCTTACATCATCAATCCAATCTTTTGTTTATACCCTCACCCTGACCTCACCTTCTCCACAGGCCGTAGAAAGCGAGTGGAACGAGGGCCGCCAGCAGACCATCACAACTCTAGAAGAATCCATCGCAGCGGAGAAGAAGTCCCAGTGGCAGGCGGCGGGGCAGGAGCTGCTGGTGCAGGCCAAGAAGGAAAACGTGCTGCTGCAGCTCGAGGCCGCCTACCGGGAGCGACTCATGACTGCTTACAACGAGGTATGTGGAGTCCACCAACCCGCACTGGGCCAGAGGGACTAGGCCTAAAGCCTTTCCTTCATTGGAGACTGGTGTATCCCCCCAGCAGTGGAGATGTGATGTGTTGTGATGATGATAATGATGATGTGGGGATATTTTGAAAACGATGGTCTTGTGGTTGTGTGTGACAGATGTTTGCTTGTGAAGATAGGCATGTATTTGTGAAGATTGTGATAGGTCTTAATTTTACTTTAATGTAGTGTTTGGTCGTCATACACCTATCTATACAAATCGCTAATAGACGCATTTTTCCTGAAATAAAAATGACATATTATGTATCTAGCCTATCTGAAACCTAGTTAAACATTGTGAGATATGGCGTTTCGACTTTCTCCGTGTTCGGCATCATAAGGGTCACAGTGACAGTTAAATAAAGTCAATTTTTCTCTCCACCTTTAATTTGCAAGGTGCGGGTGCCTATATAAATAGAGTGAGTCGCCCGCGCGCCTCAGTTGTAATATCACCATGCAGAAATGACTAGGTTTCAGATAGGCTAGATACATAATATGTCATTTTTATTTCAGGAAAAATGCGTCTATTATGTAGTCTGAGCCTATCTGAAACCTAGTTAAACATTGTGAGATGTGTTTATTATCGCATGGTGGAGAGAAAACCAACTGTGACCCATAAGCTACTGATGAGTATATCAGTAGATAAATATTTGAATCTATAAATTTATAATGCATAGATTTCTAGGTAATAGATATACTAAAAAGAAAGGTATAAGTATACATAAGACTTAAGTACTTCCTTATTATTCCTGACTTGTCAGAAAGTTATGGAAGGTATGTACCTATACATATAGGTAGGTATTTATACATATGGATACACACAGTGCCTCTTCGAAAGCAATACTTATAAGTAATTATTGATCAAAATCTTGTTATTGTCAAGGCAATATTTTTAACATACACTAGCCGAATGGATGGAACCAGTGAAATACTTTGCAACAATATTAAAAGCTGTAAAATGTAGAATATCGATCCAGGCCGCTGGGGCTCAGGTCAGCACATGCTGACTAGGGTATGTAATTCTGGACTGACCTCAGAAATGCAGCAGCCGACCCTGGAGCCTCGTGGACCTGCTCAGTCAGCCCTGTACGACGACACGGCCTGCAACACCTGGCGCGGCATCTAGTCCTTGGAACGAGGAGTGGTGCTTGAAGGGAAGATAATTTTACTAAATATCTCAGCCTCATCAGCTACTGGAAAATATTAGATGAAGGCTGTGACACTGGCGGATAACTAAGTATTCAGTTTTTCAAAACATGATGCAGGTCACTATATTCATATTCTAGATTGACAAGTAACACACAGTCTAATTTTGTATTCTAACTAACTCGGCGGTTAACGAGTTCCTGTGCAGTCCTACTAGGAAGGAAAGTTATTTTATAAGCCTTTGCACCCATTTTGTGGGCTACTATCATTCTGTATCATCATGTGTGAATATTATGAGCTCTGGCAGCATTCCTTGGTAGATGACATCAATTAATAAAGATTGATTAACACAACAATAACAATTATAATAGTTGATAAATGAAACCCGGCTAACATGTCTTAACTGGGTAAGTAAATGATCAGTCATGCCACCAGGATAAGTAAAATGTTCAGTACTTCATATGAAAAACATTAACAAGGTCACCTTTAGGTATGTTCGTCAACACTAAGGGCAGGTCTCGGCCAAAACCTTAAGGCTTCGCCTTGTTGCAACTTCAAAGGTACGTAGGTAGGTACCTACTTACATTGTTGTAGGTTCGATTTTGAAACCATTAAGTCAACCTAGATAAAACAAAATAAAATAGCTCGATTAAATAAACATGGTACGTAAAGATGTTAGTTGTACCTGATCAGACCTGATGCAACGACAGCCAACATAGACTCTCTAATCTGTGGAAGCAACAATCATGGTGGCGGGAACATGGACAGTTGGACGAGCCACCTCGAGCCTGACTTATCAATCAGAACTGACAGTTCGCCAACAGCGGATAGCTTGCGGCTATCTATAGGTAAACTTAGGTAGTTAGCTATACCCAAGAAAAAGTCCTTGGACATCGATATGACAGTGGAACGGCGAATAACTGTGACATTATTTAAAACAAAAAGGCTTCTTGTTGTTGTTGTCCAGTTAAGGAAGGTTACCTACTTCAGCGACCTGGTATTGCATTCTGAAAGAACTGCAAAGAGTTAATATTATGACTAATAATTATTACTTATTTAGAAAGTTTTCAGCAAACTCTAATAAATCAAGCAGCTGCCACGTCACCGCTGCCCGGTTATAACTCTGTACTAGCTTAGTAGATATATATACCAGTTCTAGCCTTCAGCTAGAGGCCAGAGAGCTCCTAAATGAGATGCGAGTACGAGCATGACACAAGTAATTTTTTACTTGGTAACTAGTTACGTAACTAACTGAAAGATCCATTGAAAAACAGTTGAGGATTACTCAAAATGGAATTGTGAAAACGGCACGTCTGCATCTTAACCAGTCAGTCTAAGTAGTTTCAGCAGATACAGTGTTGAAAAATAGTTATGAAACGTTTGCGCCAGAATCGAATTAAAAATACATTTATATTAGAGAAGCCGTTTAGGCATGAATAGGTACTTTCACACTTTGGATTGTGCTCCAAATGATGACCTTCGAAATTCATAGAAATTTAATGACGACTGCCATTGTTTATTATCTAGCTCCGTACATTGAGTAGGGCTGCGGCTACACGTGATGTGATACACAGTACACAGTACGTATATGCATGTTCCCAGAATAGTGGAAGTTATAATTTTACCAAAAGGTAGTCGTCTCGTGCAAGAGCACCGTTACTCGATTTATTCGATACACAACTATAAGACAGCTGCTGCG
The DNA here is from genome assembly GCF_932276165.1 of Plutella xylostella. NCBI lineage: Eukaryota > Metazoa > Arthropoda > Insecta > Lepidoptera > Plutellidae > Plutella > Plutella xylostella. The sequence continues at coordinate 9,087,965 of NC_063987.1, read as the reverse complement.
TAGGAGGTTCACGCATTTTTCAACAAAGAGCTCGGATACACACTCACAATCCACTGGGACATAAGGAAGACAGCTAATATGGTGCCACTCAGAAACCGCGATGACACTCCGATCATGATCACCCGACAGTAGGATCATAATAAATTCGGTAACTTGTGAAGCGGTATGGTATAGCAACAGCGACTTTCACGAAATCAGGAATTAGCTCAGTGTTTTTAGGTTGAACACTCGCCGGTGGGATTCACTTTGCTCACAGCCGAGAAAAGAAAAGACTCAAAGCTGGAATCTGCCGATGTGTCATGATACTTAAGATAGTGTCTGGGGGGTCACTTTATATGACGAAAAACGAACTTTCAGTGCACTGCGGCGCGAGCCGCTCTATCTGTTTGTATGTATTAAACGTGCCGATTGCACGACAGCTCTCGTTCGTTCGTTTCTCATCAGTATAGAGTAACGCTCCTGTACTTACCGTGCGTCACCATTCCCATGAGCCGTCCAATGATCTTTAGGCAGTTTAGAACAAAAGCTGCATTAGACAGTTTCTTCAGCAGAGACATCGAAATAAAAAATTTATTGCACAACTATCCCCAGGAGCAGTCTACAGGTCACTTTGGGCAGTTCAGAAGAAAGCTGCTTTGATAGAATACCCTACCTCAGCGGAGGCATCAAATTGAAGTGCTATAACACTTTTAGAAGCGGTGCACGTTACCCGATTTGTCGTCATCCATGCCGATGTGGCTACGGCGACTGCAGGTGGTTACTCAGGCTTCGTTGGTGTGCCCTTGTATGGCTAACATGACCAACCTTGGCAGTAAACGTTCGTCTGCATATGCCAAAATCACTGATGAATAGCGCACGTTACTCGATACCTTCTAAATAAGCTCATAATGATGGCTGATGATGATGATGACCGTGCTAGCAATAGTGCAGGCGTTTCCGCTGAGCATAAAATCTCTTCCCAGACAGGGGGCGTTTGGATCTGGCAACCAGAACAGGAGTGCCAGGTGTGCGCAGCGATGCAGGTGGGACAACACAGCCGCCAGGGCAGGAGTACATGGCTGGGTCTATGCAGCGGTGCAGGTAGCACAAACCAGTCGCCAGGGCCAGGACTGGGTGTACGCTGCGATGCAGGTGGTACAAAACGGTGGCCAGAGCCAGGACCGGGTGTACAGCCGCCAGGGCAGGAGTGCATGGCTGGGTCTATGCAGCGATGCAGGTACCACAAACCGGTGGCCAGGGCCAGGACCGGGTGTACGCTGCGATGCAGGTGGCACGAGACGGCGCCCAGCGCGGGAGCACAGGGCCGGGTGCAGGTTACACGAAACTTCAATTTCACCGAATCGGCCTGCCTACCCTCAGTGGGTAGGTACCGGCGGATCACATTACTCGCCGCACATGCCACAATGTCCCAACATACTGAAACTCGGAGCCACGTGCTTCCTGTAAAAAATCCTATGACGGTCCTGGAAAGCTCCTGTTTGTAAAGCCTTACATAAGCTATAATCAAGTGCATTATTGTAATAGCAAAGTTTTTATCAACTGTTTTCTAAAAATATTAGAAATTGAGGGTAGAAAAATATATTTTTATAATTTTTTCCTGTATAAAATTAACATATGCTTTACTTAAAGCGGTCATTAATGTAAGTATCTAGCTCAAGCGCCACTAGTAGGACCGGAATATGTGATCAATCATCACCACGACTATTGAATCGGACCCTACTGCGTGGGATAAAAACCCCAAGCGCCGGAGCATTATGACTTTATGACCAGTGGCTGAGCTTTTAAAAGCAGTAAATAATAGCATTTTACTCACGGCTTATCAACTCAAACCTTCGTTGCGAAATCCTCAGCAATCGCTGCGTGCGCAGCAGCCGGCAGGCCCCGCGCCGCCTGGTCCGCATCACGCTACAGCTCCCGGCAGCGAGGACTCCGCAAATTCAATATTATATTTTTCCCCGTCGGAGCGAAGCCGACGAGAACCGTGGCTACATTGAGCCATTTTGCCGAAGTGTTCACTTCAAAAATCAAAAACCAACTGAGGCGCGCGGGCGACTCACTCTATTTATATAGGCACCCGCACCTTGCAAATTAAAGGTGGAGAGAAAAATTGACTTTATTTAACTGTCACTGTGACCCTTATGATGCCGAACACGGAGAAAGTCGAAACGCCATATCTCACAATGTTTAACTAGGTTTCAGATAGGCTCAGACTACATAATATTATGGCAACATTTTCCTCTCTGTTGAGGATAAGCTAGCCTATACGTGGTACCCACACATAAGAAGGATTCGCATATTTTGTGTGCAACCAGCTCATGGAAAGAGTTCCATAGTCATAACATCAGCCCCTTATCGTCCACTGCTGGACAATAGGCATCTTCCAAGGAATGCCACAACACTACCCTCAACCTTTTTTCTCCAGACAAAATCCCTAACCCACATCATCATCATTATCAGACAATAATCATCCACTGCTGGACATAGGCCTCTCCCAAGGAGCGCCACAACACTCGGTCCTCAGCCTTCCTCATCCAACCACTACCAGCTACCCGCCTAAGGTCGTTGGTCCAGCGGGCAGGAGGGCGTCTCACGCTGAGTTTGCCTGTTCATGGTCTCCACTCGAGAACTCCTCTACCCCAACGGTTATCAGTTCTTCGGCAGATATGACCCTCATTATAACCTCAACAATTTCCCCTCCCCAGGTGAAACGCCGTCTGGACTACCAGCTCCAGAAGGCGACGCTGGAGCGCAACCTCTCCCAGAAGCACATGGTCGACTGGATCGTGAGCAACGTCAACAAGTCCATCACCCCAGACCAGGAGAAGGCTACACTGGACCGCTGCATTGCTGACTTGTCCGCTATGGCTGCCCGGCAGAAGTGAAGCGCTGAATACTTGTATATTTAACGTTGTGAAGCAATCAGATTTGGGTTTTGTGCTGTTGGAACTGGTTTAAAGGAAGGATAGCAATGTTTGTGGTTCCATAAAAGTAAGAGTGATGTTTGGGTTTTTACAGCGCTAAGTTCGAATTTGGTTGTTTCAGAATAGCTACCATTGTAAAGTGAATTAAATCGATTGTATAGAGGTTCTTGACGTGTTTTTTTATGGCAGATAAATGGTTAATGATAGCCTCTGAATTCGAAATAATAATATAATTTATGAGGAATAGTTGAAAATATAGAATATAAAAGTACTTTTTGTATTTTCCGGTGTTGCCATCCTATAGCTTCTAATTAATCGAGGAATTAAAATAAAACAGATTACATACATGTTACAAATATCAATATAATATTTTATAATACAAGTTATAATTATTAATTATTATAAATTAGCGGACAACATTTACAATTCGTTCCTACAACTATTTTTATATTAATGTTTCGTTGACATCGATTACGTTACGTCACAAAAACGTTAATACCACATACATTGTTTACGACTCCAATACTCGAGTATATAATAATTATGTATTTACCCATACCGTGTATGTAAAAGTTACATATTTTACATACTTACATGCCCTATTAGCATATTACTGGGACAAAACATTAAACATGAACTAACGTTAAATGGAGAAAGTAATTCTCTCTTCCTACCCTTGGGATTATACATATTTATTTTCTTATTCATAACGAGGTGCAGAGTCGCCACCTAGCGGTGCGAGCGCTGCACTACCTCCTAGCCATATAAATTCGCGTCACTCTCTTATACTCCTTCGGTGTTAAAAACTCACACTAAGCTCCCTGGAGTCACGGGAGCGTGAGAAATAAAATTCAACTGATAGAATTTTACTGATAAAACTACATCATTATTACACTTCTACAAATAAGCATTGGACATTGAGTAAAATGTGAATCAAATTCACATGACATGACCGAAAATAATTATCATACCCTAATGGAGTCGGACTACAACACATAATATTAGTGGTTAAACATAAGACATTGATCTCAAATTATTCGTTAAAGCCATTAATTTACTGGATTACATAACATAATATACCTCCTACGTTTAGTGCCAATTTCTCCATTCTCGGTTAGGGCATAACCAGGGAGTAGTGGTTAACTTTTGACACATTTGTCATGAATTTTATATAGAGATGACGTTTAATTTATGAATCAATCCCTGTCGGTTAGATAACCGACAATGGAGAGATTGGCACTTAGGCATCTTGAATGCGGGGCACAGAAAACTTTCATTGCTGAAATAAATGCCTTAAATATATAGATATGATATTATATAGAGATAGGTGTACACTTTGTACAGAGTAAAATGTATACAAGTTTAAATATTTTAAATCATACACGGGTTATTACAGAAAGACACATCCTTATTTCAAAAGCAAATAAGGTGATTTCTGAAAGCGACAAATACCACAGTAAAGCGAATAATGTCATCAAAATATATTTCCAAATTTCTGTAAATATACTATAAAAAGTTATCCAGAAAATTTGTGCTATTATAAACTTGCAAAAATGCATAAAACTCAGTACACTTACTACGATATAAAAATATATATTCTCTTCACTTAAACTAATATACAAATTGCCTACGTGAATATATATGTCCAAAAACCGCTACTTTTGATATAATGTATATTGTACCTATAAATATTTTTAGCACAGAAATTAAATTACCTACTCCCCTTATAGTATTTTTGGATATTATACGTATAGGTAAATTAACTTCTTCATACACATTTTATAACACGCTAATTGATTAATTATTAATTAAACCTAAGTATATCTAACATTAATTTCGCATCAAAAATAACAAAATAGTACACAATTAGTATTTGGTTTCTAGACTTAGCAAAAAGCTTCAAAAACATTTTAGTACCTCATATATCTTCCTATCCTTATTACTCGGTAAGTATTTTATTCATTACATTCAAATAATTCATTAGACACATAATAATATTCTATTATGATTTGATTACATTATTACAAATAATTTTGTGTTATAAATTTTTCGCCATAGTTATAGATATTGGAAGACACATCAATTTAAATTCAATAGCCCTTTTATATTATGTGCTCCGTAAGTGCTAAATGTTTACATTGATGCCTCTTCTATACAAAGAGTACTAGCTTAATAGGGATTATATCCCCAATAGATTAATGTAGGTATAACTTAGTACTTATTGATTATAGTAAACATACAGAACACATCAGCAGTAAGCTAAACTGACAAATGATAATGATAAGAAGCACAATCCTTACCCTATTCAGATATATCCTAGCACCTCTGGTAGAAAAATTATGCGTTTATCAACTGAGACTCATTTTGAAGGCACAACACAAACCAGAAATTTTATTACTACCCATTTTGGTAAAATCAAATATAAATACGTATATTGGTTGTGCCTTCATAATTTATCTTTGACTTATTCAAAGTTTAAGTTAATTTAAAGCTCATAGTAATTCTTTCGTGAGTGTTAATTAACTCAAATATGATAATGAACGTTAGACAAACGAGCAAGTACTAAAAATAAAAAAAAACAGTATTGAGTCTAAAATCTGATCTTTGAGATCAAATTTATATAATAAGTGATGCTAAGTAGTATGGCACCAAAGTTGATTATTTTCTTCTAAAATAGTAAGTGTAAAAATACTGTAACAAATAAAAGTAAAAATATAAAAAAAGTGCTAACCATGAATCAGGGTGCAAATAAAAAATTAAAAGCACAAATTTTTCATTAAGAATTAGCGGTTAGGTACATTTTAAGAAGCCTAGGGTTATGGCAGTACAACCATTGAAGTTAAAAATATTAAATTAATTTACAACCTCTGCGGAATATAGACAAAATTGTTTATTCATTGCGTTCAGAGGGTGAACATAATTGTACTAGGTCGTCTCCAAATTTCAATTTTTACAATATTTTGGAGTACTTACAAAAAGCTTTTGACATAGTACAACATGTTTTGTAAATCCGACATATTGAACTATTAAAAGTGTCTTTTTCAGTTGTGTTATTAATGTTTGTAGGGTACAGCATGCCTTCAAGTCGTTCAATGATAAAACAATACCTATTTACCTATAGAGAGGCAAATTAACAATACAGAATAAGCATTTAGCGAGCGGTGAAAATAGTTGGAACAAGATAAAAAAAAACATTCTAACGCATAGACAAACAATCTCGTACAAACAAAGCGTTTTATAACATTTTCCATAATTATCGAACAAACTTGACCCATATACAGGGCGTTCCAAAATGGTTATGCTAAGCCGAAACGGGAGGACTCGAGGGTTATTCTGAACAACTTTTGTTTTAAGAGTTTTGAGAATTTGCGAAAATAAAACTTCATCCACTACTATTGAGAGATTTTTTTCGCGGATTTCCAAAAGTCGTAGAACAAAAGTTGTTTAGTATGATCCCCTGAGTCATCTTATTTACGTCTTACTATACCTATATACCACTTTTGCAACAATCGTGGGTAAAATTCTCTAATCGCCCCATAGATGGCGTTGTAAGTGCAGCGATCACAAGATTTTAGAACCTCCGTTAACGTTGCGTATCCTATCAACTGTCACTGTCAAAATGTAAGGCAAATTTGTTAGTTCCAAAAGTTACCACGTTGGCGCTGTTCTTTTTCTATGTATCGTACAATGGTAGGGGCTTATCATCCGCTGCACTTCTGCGAAAGCGATTGTGAGTCTATGCGTAATTTCCGAGTGCATGTAATACTTTGTCTACAGTGTGCGAATCACGAATATTGTCGACTCCAGTCGTTAGGTAATTCTACAGGAGTTTGTATGCGTTTTATTAGTTTCTAACGTTACCGACAGGGGCGCTGATCAAGTCCTATCGACTAATAAACTCTGTTTTGTTATCTCAGATAGATTCTGACCGGTTTATCGACTGTCGATTGTCCCGCGATTAAGTGACGTATCGTTCTATTGGCGGGACAATCGACCTTTGATGAACCATTCAGAATCTGTCAATTAAGTATCTGAGATTAAGCCCCAGTTTCACCATACTCTGTTAAATCATAACAATGGATTAGCTGTTGACTTTTGACACATCTGTCAAGAATTAAATATTGCGATTACGTATACATTGATGACATTACAATGTAACAGGGGTGTTAATGATCTAACAGACTATGATGGAACTAGGCCTAAAAACAGACTTTACAGTGGAAAATATTCATGAACGTCACACTTCACAAGGACTAACAAGGCTACGTACAGGTTAAAGCTCGCGACAGGTTGTGTCTCCCCACTGCGTTACAGTATGGCGCAGCGCTTCTTCTTGCGCCCGCTGTCGGAGTTCTTCACGTGGATCCGCTCGGCTTCTTGGAACTTACGCACTAGCCTGGAATGAAGAGGTAAATAATTAGTAGAAGCCAACCAGCTCCTTAGTACAGTAGTACAAGTTTTTATACTTTACGAAAACTATGACAGCAAATTGAAGTGGAAGTGGCCAAGCATAAATGCCGAAGAACCGATAACCGGGGTAAAGGAGTGCTCTAGTGCAGACCACGAAACTTAGACAGGTAGCTATCGTCTGTTGTTGCATTTATCGAGAGAATCCTATGTCTAGCAGTGAACGATTACGGTTTGATTATGACAGTTACCAATAGCCTTGGAGGAAATCCATGTCTTGCAGTGGCAGTAAAAATGTCTTTACTTGTGGCTACTGACAGCAATTCATTTGGAATCTGGCAATTGCAGTTTGCTTGTATGCAATTTGGCGTTGGAATGCTGCTAGTCTGTCTAGAGAATACGTGGGAATAAGGACTATATCCCCTCAGTACTGACCTGACGAGCTCATGGAAGGCCTGGTCCACGTTCATCCTGGCCTTGGCGCTGCACTCGATGTACGGCACCTTCAGCTGCCGCGACAGCGCCTGCGCCTCTTCTAGCGTCACCTGGAGGGGGGTGGGGAGGGGTGAGGAGTGATACAGACGCGAGCAATGAAAAGGTTGAACATGTCATTGACGTTGCATGGCACTAGAACTTTTTCATTGCAAGAGTAAATTAAAAAACGCAAGAATAAAATTGAGAATTAACTCTAAAGCACGCCTTCCGACTCCCGCCTTCTTACTTGTCTTGCCATTGCATCGAAAGAAGAGAGAAGTAAGAACGCGGGAGTCTTCAAAGATCAACAATATCACTTTCATAGACTTCTTATCACGGGTTGTTTAGATTCTTTGAACAAAAGTTGTTCAGAATGACCGTTTGGTTCACCCACTTTTGGCTTACAATGCCATTGGAGAAATAAGTAATTTAAAGAATATATAAAAGTTTACGAGTAAGTACACACTTATTTTTGAAAGCGCTGTTTTTACAGTTGACTCATGTGCATGCGATAAGATAGTTTCTTTCTGAGCATGATCTACAGGTTGGGATGATAACTATGATGGTATTCATTATGCGAATGATTACATTTCTCTACATATTTATGATGGTTGCTGAATACCTACTGGTAATTTATTAAGTGCAATCATGCAAATCATACACATCGTTACGTATTTATCGGATTGGACTACAGTTATTGTTTCAATCTTGATCGAATCAAATAGCTTTTGTACAGGTATTAACGGTGGCAGGTCAGTCACACTAGTCGCCCTGCTACAGCCGCCATTACATGCACAATTACTGCCATACTCAGCAGAGGCATTAAAAAAATATTTATTTAAGCTAATGAATGATCTGCCGTATTCAGAGTCGCGTAACTCTGAATACGGCAGGTACGCTAATTTTCAGAAAGGAACTTTAAGGTATAATTGCCTTTAAAAATATTGTAGACTTGTATTAACAGTATACGGACAGAAAGAGACGACATTATCTTAAAGTTCCTTTCAGCTACTCAGTCTTCAAACTCACCGCCCGCTGCGTCTCCAAATCCGCCTTATTCCCCACCATCAGCATAGGGAACTCATCTCTATCCTTCACCCTGAGTATCTGGCGGTGGAACTTGTACAGCTCGTCGAAGCTGGCGCGGTCGCACACGGAGAACACGAGCAGGAAGCCCTCGCCCGAGCGCATGTACTGCTCGCGCATCGCGCTGAACTCCTCCTGCCCCGCCGTGTCCAGGACTGCGGGGGGAGGGGGTCAGAGGATACTAATACGGACACATGAATATAGCATCACACATACTATAGCGACTCTAGCTACTTGGTCAGCGGATACTATGAATATGTTAGGAAGCGCTGCTTAATTCTTGAAAAGGGGGTATTCTAGGTCCGTAAGTGGCTGCGCCTAGCTGCAATTTTGACCCATCTATCGTGATTGCATACTCGGAACCGTCTGCGTTGGGGGTCAGAGGATACTCAAGTGATTTTGCTCTTACCGTTAAGTGAGAAAAACTTCTTGAGTCTAGATGTGTACCCCGATCTCAAACTCACATGCTGCTCAAGCACATTCACATAAAAAATGCTACACAGAACACGTCCCCGGATTTAGCTGAACAGATGTAGCTGGACCCTTCATCATCAGGGATCGCTATTTTAAAAACTCCGCCTGTATACTTTTAGGCGCAGGCGACCGTACTTACATTGTACCCATTCAAAAACGGCGATACGGCTCGCGACCTATAACGTAAGTACAGCGAAAAGCTGACCTCTGACTCTCACATCGGGAATTACGGGAGTGTGTATAATATTAATTTAATATTATAATATTATGATGTATGTACCTATGTACATATTGTAAGAAGTAGTCTATTAACCATGGATATAGCCGCTAACGCGCCAAGGTGCAGTAAACCAAGGAACACTGTACTAACTAAATAAAGGTTGCGATTTAGGTCTCGTTACTTCGGTTTTGGTAAAACTAGTACCGTCTGCAATACGGCGACACGAGCTTCGACAAAATTTTGACACTCGAATTTGACAAGGTTCTAGTGCATTATCAATTTTCGGAACATTGTAGATAACATGGAGAGCTTTACATAGAATCATACTCGTAGAACAACGAGGTCTACAACCACAGAAATATTGATTTATCTTGGGACCTCATTCAGTGTACTTTAAAAACATTACGAATATTTCAAGTAAGTATGTAAGTTGAGTAAGCTATGTCCTTCATACTGCCCAGCGAGAACAATTTCCAAGTAATGTACTGGAGAGGAAACCCAAATACGAAATTAATTAAAACTTAGTTTTATATGGCAAATGTTTTCCGAGAACAATACGCATGCTTTCGTCGAAAATGGGCAAACCTTGACCCAGTTACCTAAAGGCCGAAACACAGAATCGCCAACGCAAATAAACACATAGCATTAGGTACTGGTGAGTGAGCACACATGTGTGAACTATGTTGGGAAATAGAACCTTTTCTGTCGGCCCTTATGTATAGATAAGTTTCTTGCCTCGATTCAATGACACCATAGTTTAGGCAGTAGCAAACCCACTTCTGTTGCATGGGCCGTGGGTTTGAATCCCACCCAGGGCGTATAATCTGTGTGGTGAGCTCTTTTGTATGTCTGGATGTTCTAATATGTATGATGGATCTGATCTAATAAATAAGTTTCCACTGGCAAGGCGAGATGGGGTTTTCGTCTAATTAGTCTTTAATGGTTTGATTTTTTCAGGGTTTTTTTTCGATACACACAGAGATAAGCCATTTTTTATTTTAAAAATACAAACAATTAGCTATTCTGAATTATACTTCTAAATGGTGTAACCCACATATTGAATACTCTAAACAAATTATGTAAGTATTCGTTTTTTATGTACTAATACACCTACTCTAATCCCACTATAGCCTACACTTACAAAGTACTTACAAAAACAACAGATGGCCTTTTTACTTATACATTTTAAGATAAAGAGTACTGAACATGAGAGGTGGTAGCTCAGTTGGGTAATCGGCCACTTCTCTCACCAGCAGATTCAAATCCCATCTCTGACATGTAAATACCAATGAGTTGTTTGAATTTAAGTACAATATAGAAGTATACCGTTACTCTTACAGTGAAGGAAAAACATCATGAGAAAACTTGCATATCTAGATTTAGCACATCTAGATATTATTATGTGAACCCACCAACCCGCAGTGGACGAGTGAAGGCAGAATAGACCTGTTGCAGATATGCCCAAAGGTTCAATTACAGTGAATGAGGTGTAGGTACTAATATATCCCCACAGAATAGAATAGAGTATGTAGTAAACTTGTTTTTCATTATGAGATTAAAATTTCAAATTTTATTAACTATACCTTGTTTCACGGGGAAAGACATCAGATACAAACAAAAACTACCCTTATCCGAATGTAATAAGGGTCCTCTCAGATGTCTTTCCTCGTAAAAAAAGGTATTGGTAGTAAGTAAATGTTTTTTGATTAATATTATGTCTTTACTAACTTCTTCTTGTGTGATGATGATTCATCTTGTGGATGTCTTTTATGTGTGATGATGAATAACAACAAGTTATTTGCAATCACCAAGTACAGTAACTAGGCCTAACAACTCTTGTTTCTGAGCATCTACTTGAGGCTAACAAATAGAGTACTTACTGTCCAATTTAGCGGGCACATCATCGATGACACACTGTTTTGTGTAACTGTCCTCAATGGTCGGGTCATAATCTGTCACGAAGTAGCTCTGGAACATAAAACAGTGGTCTATCAGTCATATACGGGCCAGTGGGCGGCAAAGCATCTGCCCAAACCTTGACATACAACCAAACACCTATTTGAACATCAAATGGCAAAGCTGCAGCTAACAGATGGTATTTTAAGCGGTAGGCGGATATATTAAAAGGTTTTTTTTATAGGTAAAAGAGTAAGAATAAACCAGCATATGATTCGTAGGCGTACCAATAACCTAATAAGGTGTAAACTTACCTGAATGAACTGTATTGTGATCGCACTTTTCCCTACACCGCCGCCGCCGACCACTACTAATTTATATGTCTGCGCTTGGTTTGGTCTCTCTCCTCCTCTGGACATGATGAATTTGTTGATAAAACTTGATTAAATAGCAATTTTAATATAAAAATAGTCCAATTTCTATGGGTTGGATGACACAGCGACGGAAAATAATTTCACGCTCCGTTTCGCACGGTTTTGTTGAATCGTATAGCGTAGCGTAGTAGGATGTCAAAAACTATCGCTTAATTAAGTAGGATTAATTTTAGATCAGTAGGTAAAAGGTATAAAAAACACAGAATTTGTTTGTTTAAGAAAATTTCAGGTCATAATAATTATTATCTTCGGAAAAAATAACGATTTAAATTTGAAGGGAACTTTAATTTTTTGTATACCGGAACGATCATTTTAATAAAGTTGCCATATATAAAAAAACTACCATACAATAGGGAGTTTTAGCTGTCTATATTTAAAGAGTACTTAACTAAATACAGTGCAGTTGATACCTAAACTTTCTCTCATACCACCGCCGCCACCGCTCACCGTCTTTTTACCCGACTACAGTGAAGCGAAAAGGAGGGTTATGATTTTTCTAGCTTCTATTTATAAATTTAAGTCCCTTTTTGGTCCCTTCAGCAGGACACAGGCATGTTTTACTGTTTACCCGGCTATATCAATTTAGAATACTAGCAATATTATTAAAAACCTAAAATGTCAATGTCAAATAGTGTAGTAGTGTGTAGTTGTCAATGTCAATGTCAAACACTGTCAAAGTTAGGGAACGGTTGTTGTGTGGGGTTTGTTTATTTTTTGTAATTTAATTTTAGTCGTTAAAACATAGACCATGTTTTCTACGAGTTCACAACGAAAAGCGTGGACATTCAGTGACGAGGGCGAGCTGGCTCGTCTGCGGGAGAAGCACAACTTGGAATACATCTCGCGTCATGGCACGCAGGTCGACGAGTTCCAGAGGTACAACTACTTCCTGTCTCCAGACGAGGAGAGACTCTTGCTGCGGCAGTACGAGCTCCATCTCAAGGAGTTCTGCAAGAGATTCAGCCCCCCCATGCCGAAGGGAGTCGTCGGGACCGCCTTCCATTACTTCAAACGCTTCTATCTGTACAACTCATCAATGGACTACCACCCTAAAGAGATATTAGCCACGTGCGTGTACCTGGCGTGTAAAGTCGAAGAGTTTAACGTGTCTATCGGCCAATTTGTAGCCAACATCAAAGGCGACAGAGAAAAGGCCTCAGATATCATCCTAAATAATGAACTGCTGCTAATGCAGCAACTGAACTATCACTTGACAATCCACAACCCGTTCAGGCCTGTTGAAGGCTTCCTCATTGACATCAAGACGAGATGTTCTCTTGCCAATCCAGAAAGACTGAGGGGAGGCATAGATGAGTTCTTAGAAAAAGTGTTCTTGACTGATGGATGCCTGTTGTATGCTCCGTCTCAAATTGCATTGGCAGCGGTTCTTCATGCTGCCAGCAAGGAGCAGGAGAACTTGGACCGTTACGTCACGGACATGCTGTTCCATGAGGCTGGACCAGACAAGCTAGCCGTGCTGATCGAGGCTGTCCGTAAAATACGCTCCATGGTGAAAATGGTAGAGAGCCCAGCCAGGGAGCGAGTACGACTTATAGAGAAGAAACTAGACAGATGCCGCAATCAAGAGAATAATCCAGACAGTGAGATATACAAGAGACGTATGAGAGAGGCTCTAGATGATGATGACTTGCCTCGGGGCTCCAGCCGAATGTCTCTGGACACCAGCGGGGTCACAGCGGTCCTATCTCCATCTGCGTCATAGCATAAAGTACAGTTGTTGATTTGATTTTGACCAAACATTGACTTAAAATGCAAATTGATAACTTATTCTTATTAACCAGATGATAAAACTATGTATAACTAGGTGATAAAAAATAAAGACTATTTTACTGCATAAGTATGTTTTTTATTAAAATACTTAACATGGTTATAATATACTTACAAACTATTCATATAAATGAACCCGATTGATATTCATACTAATAATGTAATAATAGGTAGATAGTTAAGATTAAATAAGCCACATGAAATGCCATTTTAATTATTAAAGAACACTTATTTGGTAGGATAGTTAAGCATGTACCTATAATACCTACAATGTTTTACACTTTATTTTTACAAAAGTATTCCATAACACGTATAATTCTTACTGCACTAGCCGTAACAAGCTTATCTATGAGTTTTCCTAAATGCCATATGAAATGATTTAATTTATTTGTGATGCGGTTGTCAAAGACGCGTAGTTTCGTGCTTTCATGATTTCTGGCATAGAAGAAGTCTCTCTGCTTCTTTCTGAAAAATAAAACCATATTGTACCACATTTGTCGAAAAACCGGTACAAGGAGCAGTAGACCAACCACGAGTTGACTATGTAAAAAGGATAAAAATAGATCGTTTGGTAGGACCTATTGTTATTATAAAACGTTAAGCACGCCGTAACACCTATATAATTATGATGTAAGGATTGTATGAATCATCATCATGGCCCATGACGTGACGTCCTGAATGGTTTAGGCCTAGTCCACCAGTAAAATTAACGTGGTGTGGGACACCCTCTAACCGAGTCTCCCGCTGCCGCTGGACCATAGAGATTGATAGCCGGCAGTGATTATAAGATAAATACTGAGAACAGAGTATTGTGGCGCCTTGGGACTAGATTTCCAACGATGGATAATAAATTACGGCATAGTTATTATGATTACGATTAACTGTATAACATTATAATTCATTCTATGGTAAGTACTCACCTGAATCAATCTATAAATGGCGGCCATTGCGTTTTCATTATTTCTGCAACCGTTGAAAGGAGTGGTATTACTTCCGGTTCCGGATCTTTTCCCGCCTCCCCAACTTGACGTAAACGTCAGTTGCGCCTCACTGACGATCACCAAACAAGCCAGTAGCACGAAGAGGAAACTTATTTTGTGCATTTTGAGAATAGAAACTTTTTACTTGGTCTGAAACTTTTTGTTAGCTCAATTAACTGGCTGACTAGAAGAGTTTGATGCTTGTTTTAATGGTGCAAGGCTTTTATACATCCGTGAAGAGGGAAATTACTTGCGTCAGAAGTAAATGAAATGAAGCCATATCGTCCAAGTTTTTATTAAATAGCGTGTCCTAGATGTCCCTTTGTTAATGAAATAAAATAGTTAACATATCTATAAATAAGTGCCTCTCTATCTAAATGTATAAAAATAGAAACGCCTAACTACATCCTAACTATGCATAATATATGAAGAGGCTCACTTGAACTATACAAAATTTCCAAGGTGGATTCTGATAGCCAGGTAGTATTTCCTATACTACTGAACTACTTAGGTTAGATAACCTAAGTAGTTAAGTACCTACATCAAGTCTCTAACTCCCTCGATCTTATTGTATAGTTATATGTACCTATACCTACTCTTAGGTTTACCATTAAAATGGGTGTGTCTAAATTATATTTCCATGATTTAAAAAAATATATAGGTATATATTTCCATGTTTGGTTAAGTTAGGGATGGACAACTAATGTCCGAAAAGTTAAATGATCCATGCTGTCGGATGGGCATGTAGTTAAGTACTTACTTAAAGCAGTTGGTTCTGCGCCTAGCTCTCTTCATCTTCAGTGCATTTTCATTAGTGTCGGGCATCCGATCTATTTTGTAACGATTTGTCAAAACAGTAGAAATCATTTCTTCGGGCCATTATATATCCTGTTGTCTCTATCATAAGGGGATGAGAGACAACAGGATATCGTCATCATAATAATAAAGGTACAAAAGTGTATAGCTACTTATGAAGCTGACTGTACTTGTACATAGGTAGGTAGATACTGGGGAAGAAAAAAGCTCGACACGAGTAGACTTGGCTGTTTATTTTTCCCGCGTTGTTCAAAGGTTTCTTATGATTGTCCAGAAACCATGCAAGGCGGGAAGATAATTAATGACGTATTTCTCGCAATATAAAAGGATCCCCCGCCTTCGCTGTGTCATCATTCCCGTTTCTTTCTCTGTTGAGAGTGTAGTGAAAATTAAAGACCTAGTAGAAAATGTTTCGCGCCTTTTTCGTGTTTTTCTGCGTGGCGGCCATGTTGGTGTTGGCAGACGCGCAGCTGACGTTTACCCCAAATTGGGGAAAACGGTCGCTAAATGTTGGCGGTCCCGGAAACGACATGTGCAACCCTGGCGAGACTCTCATTGCGATTTACAAACTCATTGAAGTAAGTTTAATTTACTTTAACCCCTAAACGTCCTATAACTTTTCTATGAATAAGGAGGTTAGTATTTTTTTGTACTAAGTTTAATAAGGCGCCTCGCCCACTGCTAGAGTCGAGGCGACGTCGCGGTGGCGTCGCATCAGCTTTAAGTTAAGGCACAGGGAATGAAGTTCTCGCCTCGCCTGCACCTCGCCTGCGACGCTATTCCGCCTTGGCTTCTTCAGTAAGCGTCGACCTGGGCTCGCATACAAAAAATATAAGTACCTACCTACTTAGGGAAGACGCGCCTCTTTGTTGCCTTTACTCTTGTGCAGTGAGCGGAGGCCCTAAAACATTCAATATCGACTACTCTTAGCTCTATGTCTATAGTCTATTATCTATAGCTATGTACCTAAGTAGGGCCTAAACCAGAGGCGCGAGCATAGGATTCGATACTATATTCGAATACACACGAAGGGTCGCTTTTACCAAACGCTAAACGTATTTAAATCGAATTCTTAATACATTTTGTACTAACTGACAGACGTATGACAGGCTACTAAATACGTTTAGCGTTTGGTGAAATTCCACCTAACATGGAAAAAACAAATGCCACTTTTGGAACTAACAAATTTGCCTTACATTTTGACAGTGACATTTGACGATACGCAACGTAAACGGGGGTTTCGAATCCTGTGCTCGGGCAACAGAGTGCTCCTATAGTTTATAGTAAAGAGTGACGTAGTGTACCATAATGAAATGAAATGAAATATTTATTTAAGTATACAGGATAAGTTATTCAAAAAATATCACTAGCCCTACACTAGGATACCCTGTGTTGTGGGGGGTAAGTAATACGAGGTATAAAAACGAATGGTATAACATTCACAAGGTATACGCCCATATGATATAAATTTATTAAGTATAACGATCACTGTGCATAACAAACGAAAGGCATAATTACTAAATACATAATTTCGTAAAGAATAACGTTCAAAAAGTATAATTTCAATTGATATAACGATTAAAATGCATAACGTTTATAATATATAACGTTTATAACATATATTCTACAACGGATATAATTATCATTATGTATAATGCACAAAAAGTATAGAAGATTGTCGTATCGTATTTTCATTATCATTGATGTTATGTGGGGGGAACGCTCCGCTCCGCTTCGCTGCGCTCTGCTTTGGTTTCGACGAACATGTGCACCTAACACGCTCCTCCTCGCTTTGCTCGTCGTCGCACCTATCTTTAGGTTTTGGTACTAGGGGTTTTGACATTATTATTATTATTGACGCTGTGTGGGGAGACGCTCCGCTCCGCTTCGCTGCGCTCCGCTTTGGTTTCGACGAACATGTGCACCTAACACGCTCCTCCTCGCTTTGCTCGTCGTCGCACCTATCTTTAGGTTTTGGTGCTAAGGGGTTTGACGGTGTTTGGTAATTAAACACAGATTATGTTATTGTATGTTAGTATGTTTTATGAACTGTATACTAAATGATAGTATATATTTTAAACGGTATACGTAATGTATGTTATACGAATTGATATTAGTCCTCGTAAGTATTATATATTTTGATATTATATAAAATGTACGTTTTACCAATTGAATCTTATACCTTATGAAAATATAGATTTTGTTGTTATACGTAACGTTCATTATATGTTGTGAACGTTATTAATGTGAAATTATACATTTCGTTTTTATACGTCGCAATACGCACCCGTTGTGGGTACTAGTCTCTTCCGATATTGTGCAATATAACTACTTACTTATAACTAAATCCAGCAATCATTAAAAATCGTGAATTACTAATTAACTCAGCGAATAGGAAGTTAATATTACATTGTTAATAAAACGTCCGATACACCTTTGGCAGTGGACTGAAAAATTATCTGACTTTTCACCACGGTAACCCAATAGGCGGTGATAGCTCAGATGGGTACCTACCGGCGGTGATTGGCATCTCACAACCCAGGGGGATCACTCTATATGACATAGGAAAAATAAATACATGCTTTTCCACATTAGAAAAAGCAACACAAATTTAGGGCAATTTTCTCCACTAAACAGGATGTGTAGATCTTTTAATACAGTCACCAAAGAAACGGATATCTGCATATCTCAGAGGCTTCCAGTTTTCAAAAAGGAACTGATGCGGTTGTTATAGTCACATGTTGGAAGCTACATATTATTTTAAATGTTCAAATATTTATTTTATTTTATCAATTAATTATTTTTAATCAATCTATCAATTTCAATGTAAATTCAAATTATTTATTGCCAATTAATGTTATTTTAATAGTGTTTCAATGCAATTATACTTTTTTATAATTTAAATGTAAATTATTAAGGCTCTAATTTATACTTAATTTATATTTGATTTGTACTTTTTTATAATTTAAATGTAAATTATTAAGGCTTTAACTTTAAAAATCTAATTTAATTATTACTTATAATGCATGCTGTATTCGCCTGTTATTGAAGATGCATTTATCATTTAACTACTGTATTTTTATTAAGCATGAATTTAATGTAATCTTTGTTGGCGAATCATATATAAATAAATAAATAAATATGACGAAAAACTAAGTTTCGGTGCGCTGCTGCGTAGGCCACGACTATCTCGTTGTATTACATACATACACTCACGCCTTGTACTAATATACTCCCTTGCGGGGTAGGCAGAGGTGCATTGCTGCACCCACTTTTCGCCAGAGCGTTATGTTAGTCCCAATGTAATAGGGGGCGGGCCTATTGCCATTTTGCGGGCACACCCAAGACCCGAGAACAAATATCTGTATTTAAACAAATATCTGCCCCAGCCGGGAATCGAACCCGGGACCATCGGCTCAGTAGTCAGGGTCACTAACCACTACGCCATTCGGTCGTATCTCGTTGTATTAAATATGCCAATTGCACAGCAGCTCTCGTTCGTTCGTTTTTCGTCAGTATAGAGAAGCCCTCCTGATGCGGGTCCGAAATAGTCCGAATTCCAATATGTGTGCGAGTGTGTGTATCTTCAGTATTTAACGTAGGTAAGTACCTACGTTAAATGTCTTAATGTCTCTCTAATGTCTGTCTAATGGCCAAGTGGCCTACCTCTGCCATACTTAAGTAATATTAACCTAGGAGGATAAACATGTAGGTAGCATATTAAGTATACTATGTATATTTATTATGTGTATTATGTTCTGTGGGGTTACTACCACGTTACTACAGACAACGAACGAACGAACGAGAGCTGTCATGTATGATAGGTATGTAGAGTTGATAGCGTGTACAGTGCCACAAACTTAATTGTTCCGGTGACAGCTCACGTAAATGTGTAATATTTCTTCATTCTATAAGATTTTAAGTTTGCCAGTAGTCGTAATTCGCTCTTGTGGTTTCAATAAACCCATCTAATCTATATCAATATATAATTCATTAGTAAATAATGAGATATGGATCAATTTAGTTTGCTCTCAACGGAACAGATAAGTTTGTCGCACTATAACTAGCTCTCCGAAGTTTAGAAGAAAAGAAACTCGGGAGCCAAGACACTGATGTCGATTTTGAAGCGATGTCAAACTATGTTTTGACAGTGGATAATGAGATTTACGAAAACAGAATTTAAAGAGTGTGTGCTCTGAATCGACATCACTGTCTCGTTGCATTAAACATTTCGACCCCCCTGGTAGAATTTTCCAATTGTTACAACTTATTTATAATAACTGATACTTACCTGTCTATAACTGATACTTACCTGTCTACTTCTAAAAAGTCTATTAATTTACTTTCAGACCGAAGCTGAGAAGATGCTAGCCTGCCAGCAGAAGTGAAGACACGGACCACGGCTCTAGGACAAGATTAGGTGCACCCGATTGATATTATTACAAATAAAACGGAATAAAACAATTCATGATAGATGAGTATACATTTATTAACCATTCCATCCGTGATGCCCATTGCTTCTTGGAACAGTAGGTAGTGTCCATTGATGCTTGTAGATAACCGAAGTCCAAGTCCAAGGAAACCCGATTTGTCCGATTCCGTATGTAGCTCGTCGCTTAAATTTAGGTTTTATACGTATTTTAATCATACCTACATCTACCTACTTATAATAACTGTACTCCACATACGGTGTAGCAAATTGGGTATAGAAAGTGTTAGACAGAAATGCCATTGCACACAAATAATTGTAATTTAATTTAAAATACCTAGGTAGGCAGATGGTCAAAGATTAAATTCGTTTTTGTCCTGTATAGGTACCTAAATCGAAATCCAGTTGACTTTATCCTTATCCCCTTGTAATTTAAACATCATATCGTAAGTCATTAACTCATTACATATACTTAATATTTATAAAACAATACTTTTAAAGAACATATTTTATCTAATAGGTATAGATGTATAGGAAGGTACCTATTCAAAATTATTAGGTTAAAATTATTGTATTTTACATAAATGATTATTTATTTATTATTTATTTAATAAAAATTCTTTCGCTTTCTCGTCAATGGTTTGTGGCAAACAATGTTACTTTTATAAAAGGTGAATCCGATCCGATATGTTTGTTTTATGTCCATTTTCAACAGGTAACTCTAGCAGCCGAGGACTAGGTAAATAGGTAATCGACTTTAATTTTTCATTTAATAGTGGATCTTGTCATATTTTGTTTGTTGGTATAGATTTAGGTGATAATTGAACCAATTATTGCTTTTTATGCATCACCAACGAAAACTGCCTGGCGCCAGCTAAATACCCACTTAAAGTTTAAAGTGCTTAACTATTTCAATTTTTGGATAGAGCAAATGGATGTCTATAAGTAGTAATGATAAACCTATGACCATTCTCATACCACCTAGGTTTATTTTAAGATACGCAACCTCACATAATGACAATGATGTGCCAGTAGGTTGTCGTGCTTTTTATGTTAAATTGTTACTCTAAAAAGTAACGATCGTCATCACAGCCCAATAATTCCACTAAGAAGGTTCTAGGTATGCGAAATGATAAAGAGGTGAGTTTATTATTATGATCACAAGAAAAAAAATACTTATTATGATTAATACTCGTTCCGTGATACCTACAAATTTATTTAAGTTTTATTTAAATTAAAAATTAAATAATAAGTATAATTTAAGTACTTATCTAATTTCTGAACGAAACCCACATTACTTAAAAATACGGCGACGGAAACGGAAGGTTTTGCCTTGACACAAGATGGCTGCCCAAAAGGTAGTCTAGTATTATAATTTTCGAACACAGCGTTAGTGATAGGTATTACTTATTTAATCAGTTAAATGGTGAGTCTTCGGTAAGTATTCCACTAATAATCACAAATCATCAAAGTAAATTTATCACTGGGTATTCCACTTTTAATTCGCTTGAATACTCTTGAACTTAACCTAGGTAGCCATATTTAAACAACAAATACATATTTTAGATGGTGTTCTATGCAATAATAACATTGATGAGGGGTGGTAAGACAATTTGGCAAATAATTAAGGAATGAATGAATAGTGCTTTATTACTAGTGTGCTAGTAGTAGTGCCAGCAGCTCAAATATTTGTGTGTGTGACACTGTTGTAGATTGTATAAATCTTTACCCCCTTATTCATAGAAAAGTTACAATACGTTTTAACTAATAAACTGTTTTGTCCCTCTCTGTCAAAGAACAAATTGTTCTTTGTTGGAGAGGGACAAAACAGTTTATTAGTTAAAACGTTTTGTAACTTCTCTATGAATAAGGGGGTAAGGGTGTAACTTATTTGTAGAATTTGTAAATTTCATACCATGTAAATAATATGCCAGCAGTTAAACTTCTCACTCAGACATGATTGTGAAGTAAGTAGCTCATAACACCCATCAAATACATAACAAATACAGAATAGATATACTTATATAACGTAAACATCTCCATGGAATCTCTATAATATATTTTATATTACTGGACAAATAGATAAATAATAAATCCTTCATAAACAATCTATGTAAACAGTAGATAATAAAAACAATTGAAGGAGGTTAACTTGATCTGATGATGATTGTAACAGTAAGTTACGCATAAAGTACTTATTTACAATGATGATAAAAGTATATAGAATATCGAAATTCGTGAAATAATTTCTTCTAAAGTACATAAAACTGTACATGAGCGTCGCAGGTGTCATGTTGTTTTATAGATAGGCCGAGTATTTACACATTTTTAATTACAATAATCTAAACAAATTGTGTGGGTATCTATGTGCATGCTTTGAATTTTAACTACTTCTACATACAATGGGCCAAAGGGTTGTGTGAAAGGACTATCGCTGACATTCTGTTTTTATCGCTCTAATTTGGTAGACTCACAAAAATTTTCATATTCTTATAATAATATAATAATGTCTGTCATATCTTGGTGTTTTACCTCTCAGCCCTTTGACTCAATGTTTAGCAAGTGGGACTAAAAGTTTGTGCTCGTTTCTTATTTAATCGTAGAAGAAACGAGATACTTTTATAATTCCTACTATGCTATTTAAATTTACTGTTACCTATTAGACAGTGATTAAACAGTATAGATTAATAAATTCCTTTTGTCTTATAGACGAATGATTTAATGATATATCTAATATTTTTTACGAATGACTAGATAGTATATTTGATGAATCTTTTAAAATAAATACGTATACCTACATAACAAAGACGACATATTTAGGTGGAATTTCACCAAACGCTAAATGTATTTAGTGGACTGTCAAACGTCTGTCAGTTAGTGCAAAATGTATTTAAAATTTGATTTAAATACAATTTTAAATACGTTTAGCGTTTGGTAAAAGTGACCCTTAAACTTTAAGTGAAAGTGTCATAAATTAAGGCAAGTAACAGTTTATTTCCTATGATAGTTGGAAAAGTGGATCCTCTTTTAAGGTTTTATATAAAAAGATGCGGTTTCTGTAATTAGAAGATACCTATTTACTTAACTAAGTTATAATAAGTCTATAACAGTAGACAATTACATACACCAACCGTCACAAAACCCACAAATGTGTCCATAACTTTAGCCCGCGATCCTCCGTTCATTTTATTCTACTGTCTAAATATACTAAAACTAATAATTTCGACAGCTGAGTACAGCTACCGTCCCGTACCCGTGTTACTACTTATACTTACATTTATTACTTACACTTAGATTTCCTATTTCATAATAATTTACTTCACTGCTGACAGCCTGTTGTCTTTTTCATATTTTTGTATCGTCTAGGTGCAATGGTTTTGAACCCGCTTCGAATCGTACTTAAACATATTAAGAATCTACTATTTCGCTTATCATTCGGGTAGTTTAAAATCTACTTATCACTATATATTGTAGTGTTCATAAGCAACATTGAATTTGGATATATAATTAACTTGAGGGGTAACCCAGCAATGTAAAGTCAATCGAACTGTAAGGCTGCATCTACTTCAAGAACTGAACTAATCCACTAGGCTGGAATCCACTACCGACGTATGGCATAATAATGTCTATTGCCAAAGAAATGTTGGTTGCGCAATGTAGGTAGTGCACCGAGGAGGGCGCGGAGAGCCTGTGTTAGTGCCAGGAGTTGCTGGTGGGAGAACTGTCGTGCGTGAGCCCCGGGCAGCAGCCCCTACCCTTGTTTCTGAGGAACAGGAAGTACGCTATACAGAAGAAGGCGTAAGGCCACAGGATCGCGAGCGGGAGCTGCCACTGCCAGTGGAACGATGCTGATGCAGTCTCGATTGTGAATCAGTTCTCTTCGTCCTCATCTCGGAATAGGTACGTCGACCTGCGAGAGAACGGGATATCATGTTAGCGACAGTACAGGGAATAGAGAGAAGAAAAGAACTAGTGATCGCGACGCATTAGTAACAGTGGCTACTGTCAGTTAGTGGGTATTGCTGCAGTTTCCCGAAGAAACTTCCAGTAGAGCAATATTAGACACTTCGGAAGCTCAGCGGATGTAGAAAAGTAATGAAACTAAAGACATTATAGTATGAACACAAAATGCGAGTACAAAGATTTTAGAAAGATTTTGAAATGGAAAAATTTCTAATTCCGCATGAACTCTTTGAAAAATCTACCGATAAAGCCTTATAGGAAAGCACCGAAGAGTCTATTATTGCAATTGAGATAGCTGAAACAATTTTGTTACTTTAAATAAAAATACACCAAACACCAATCAAGGGATTCCGCTAGATCTGCCAACGCCCACTCGCTCACATTATTCTACTTGCCACTGCTAATAAGGCCTTTTTACAGCTTGAAAGTAATAGCTATAATATTCAACTCATAATGACGCAATAGGCGAATATAGTAAACGTGCATATTCTAAAGATGGTTGAAACTAAGAAATCGGAATGATTCTCGAAAGGCTAGTAAGTAATATTGAACACTACTTACTGCGCCTAAGATAACATCTCTTGAAAGGAGAGCATCTCTGACTTATTCTCTTTAGTGTCCTAACCTAGAAAGAAAAATGCTGATTTTCTAAACTGTGAGTCAGGTTTTAGAAAGAAAATCTAGCATCTCCTCTTCGTCCAACCTTAATCCCTGCATCCTTATTATCTTTAAATCTGAAATCATTAACTGCACAAAAAGACAAGACACACATGCATCGTAAGTATAAATGGGAAACCCTCACCAATAAGCCAAGTTGAAGAGAGCGAAGACGAGTGGGAAGGTGATTCTGGAGATGACGTCTATTCGCTTAGAGCGCGTTGGAAACTTGGACATCCAGAGGCGACAACAGTTCTTCCTCGGAGGAGCCATGTGCACCTCGCACTGTCGCATCTTGGAGTCCAGCACAGCGCCGCGCATCAGAGGTTTCTGTTAGTTGCAGACCAGTCAGGGGTGACGAGGACACGGCATGTACCATTCCTTATAATCTATCCTAAGGCTATCGTCACAGTAGGTCTAATACTATGATTGGACTTTCAACTAAGGGTATTTAAAGATATAATTGGGGTGTAAGGACTTATGGGGACTTATACTTTATGGGGAGACTCGGTGAAATAAAAAACTCTGGTTTGTAAGTTTGTTGTTTGTATAGATTGATTTTCGAAAGATAAGTTATCTGTAAACTTTTCAGAATTTGATAATTTACTACCATAGTTTCTTATTTCACCTTCTTTGAGTCTTTCCAGAAAGCATAGTTATTATTAAAATAAATAGTATATGGGATTATCTTATGTTACCAATAATATTTCACAAACAAGAAGAAGAACACAATTAAGTCATCAAAGTATAAAATTAATAACATCACTGGAAACAAATGTAAATTTACGAATAAATAATGTTGTAGTACTCCATCATAAATTCATAAGCAAATAGAGTATAAGAAATAAGTCTTTTTTGTGTTATAATACGTTTCTAAACACATCTAAACAACGAAAAGTAAGAAGCGGTATTTGATGGAACTCTTTGTCTAAATCGAAGCAACAAAAGATCAAATGCGATCTCACCATCGCGAAGGTGGCATTGCTGTCAGTGTCCAGCAGGTCTGACGCTGCATCCATGCTTGCAGCCGCCTCCATCTCCCGTCGCGTCTTCTTCATATTCTCCCTATGCATGTCAGACCGCGATGCATAGTTCACGAGGGCAAACTCTAGTAGCGCCCCGAATACGAATGTTAAACAAACGCCAGTCCATACGTCTATGGCCTTTGTGTATGATACTGGCGGGAGTGATGCGTTGATGCCTGATGATTGAGTGGCCATTGTGAGCAGGGTTGTCACACCTGGAATATAGGATAATAATTACAGATTAGATAGAAGGGCAATATTAAAATATTATAAAAAAATTTGGAGGAGTCATAATATTTGAGCAAAATAATACATCATCTGTGGGGTTTGACAAGGACTTAGTATCATGTTTTTGCTTACCAAGAGACACCCGCGCCGGCACAGCGCCCTGATCCAGCCAGAAGGAGACCCAAGAAACGATCACCAACATGCAGCAAGGAATATAGATCTGGATCAGGTAGTACGAGAACTCTCGCTTGAACAGCAAGTCTACTTTCAGACAACTGTATTCACCTGGAAATAATGTTAATTTTTGAGTAAGAACTTTAAGAAACAGGATGCTCTATAGTATCAGTATTACCTATGCGTGAGATATAAATCTACTTAGTTGAATATGAAACTATTTCAAATTATGACTACTAACCTTAACTAAAATTAACATTAGTATTATATAGTTTCTTAACTAATGATTAATTTTTATAGGTAGGTATCATACTATTACTGTTAGCCTGCATTACTCACAGCGACATTTTATTTACCTACCAATCAATACCTCAAACAATCAGTTTGAAGTGAGATGTTTGGATTCATACCAATCTTTATTCTTTACATAAACGGTTACCTGTGTTAGTTTTGCTGTTGCAATAGTCAGTCAAGAATTTTTCTAATGTGAATCGGGGTAAGTGTAGATTTTTCACAACCTGTACTGGGTCGCCTTCCTTCCAGAGGAACACAAGATCGTCAGTCGTCCAACCATCTGGAATATTTACACACCATTAAAATTATCCTGCAATCAATAAAATTGAAAGGCAGACCAAACCACTACTCTGCGATATATTCTTAATTATAACTACTTACTCTTGTCAAACAAGAAAATCATTTTAAAACTAAGTTTAACCATGCCTAAAAAAACTACGCTAAGGGCTAAGGAAAGCCATGATAAAAATCATGTGATTATATCTAAGCCGGTTGATACTCTAAAACATGCATTATCTAAATGTTTTCATAAATCTATAGGTTATGAAATACTGGTTTAAAGCGTCACTCTTTCAACCAACTTACTTCCATTATGAGTTAATTATGTACCGTTACAAGTATTTTTATCATCGATATGACACGGAGCACGCCATTGCATGACGTGTATAAACTCTGGCATACCTTCATGAAAATCTAAATGTGGGGTGCAAATTCAAAACTGGTATTCCCTTAAAAGGGTATGCCTTAAGCAGATACATTGCTGTGTCTGTTTCACAAGTCTTTTACTTTAAAGATGTTAATGTCAAACAGTCAAAAATCGCAGTGCTCTTAAAACCTGTTAGTCCTCAGGAATAAATGAGGTGTGTTGGTTAGAGATTGAAAAATAGCAAACAAAAAGTACTTACAACTGGCCATCCTCAGGGAGCAAGTCTGTTTATCCAACGGATACAACTTGAGGTTCATGGGGCAGGAGAGAGTGAGGGAGATCCTGATGCTGTAGAGCACGTTGCCGTTGGGGAAGATGCGGATGTACACGTTGGGCATGATGATGTTGTGGAAGTGGCCCTCCTTCTCGTTGCTGAAGAACAGGTCCGGCATCCACACTCGGTTGGCCTCAGTCAGCGTCAGGTACTTGAGCCGGCCTGGGGAACAAGACAGTCGCGTTTGATTAGGAAGCAAAATTAGCTTTATTGTTTACAGCACATGCTGAGCTGGCGCCTTTTTGACACTCTGGACAGAATTTTGTGTTTATTTATTTATTTCATATGTAAATCGGTGTTGTGTAATTTTTTTTCATATACAAATTAACACCTAATTACCTAATATTATAATTATGTTGAAGTCAGTGTCAGTGTGTCCAATAAATGTTTCGTTCTTTCAATACGTATTTATCCAGAACACACAGAAACAGCTCATAGAATAATTTAAACAAAAGAGCTTGTGCAACTTACCGCCCAAGTTATTAAATTTCAGTCTTTCGTCAAGCCATTGTTCTCTGAAAGTCAGCTGGACAGAGTATTCCTGAAATCATCACAGCTCATGAAAAAGTTCCTTTACTGTCTTTATTTTTTGAAAGTTTATGTCCTAATTGTTTTCAGGCAAATGCAATCTTAATTTGTGTATGTTTGGCATTAAGACACAAACTTTACTGTAATAATCTAAGTAGGTAAAAATAAACAAAATAGATAATAATCAATTGTTTTTTTATCTATGAAAGTGTTATTAATAATGAGGGATCATACGGACATTAGAAATAAGTTTTTCTTAGGTAATAGATAAACAGTGCAGAAATGTTGTAACTCTAGGCATAATTGGGACTAATTATGCAAGAATTTCCCTCATCATTAATATTTATAAATTAAAACTTACATTTTATCACACCCCTAATTAGGGGTTTTAGTAATTACTAAATTTTGTGTCAATAAAATTGAGTGCATTTTCTAGATGATTTTATGCACTAGGCAACTAAAATCGGTTAAGTGAGCGAAATTTAATTTGCCCGCCAATTGTGTTTCTTTATTAACACAAATTGTAACATTTGTTTCAGTTATTGCAATTCACAATTACCGTATGACTGTTTATACTAAACATTTTATGACTAAGTTAAAATTTACGCTTTTGTAATCTCATTATTAAGTTACTTTTTTATTATTATTTTTGTAAAACCTAGTTATTTTAGTTTAGGTTTTGCATTACATTTTTAATTTGGATTTATGAATTGCAAGAACTGTTACAGTTAGGAATAGAATTAAAATTTTAGTAAGGTGATGTCGAGTGTTAATGCAAGATGCATTAAAGGTATTAAAAGGTATTTTTGAAATATAAATTTATATTTAATATTGCAATGAGTACACTCGACATCCCGTGGGCAAGTCAAATGAAATCTTCTACTTCCAGAGAAAGCTTGCAAGTACGACGACTAACCTAGAATAAGTGTCTACAAAATAATTATATTTACGACTGACATCGATTTTACTTACAATTGACAGGCATGCAAGATGACGGAGTTTGCTTTTGGAATTAAATGAGTATTGACAAAATGTTTCTAATCGTAGGATTGTGGAGAGTCACTCCAACTTTAGAACAAATGGACGAACGGAACCTTATGGCTCTCATGCATTGGATAGCAACTAGATAGAGTCGAGGTTAACGTTTCGAAATTTGTCCTTCGTAACTAGAGAGTGACCCCCCTCAACATATTTATCATGACAACTAAATATTTTAAAAAGTTACCGTTGCGTAGTGATAGTTTGATGACTTAGTTATATTCTTATTTGTTTCATGCTAAAGCTAGAAAGTATTCTAATCTTAGGCAATAAAATCAATGCTTATGAAAATGATGTATCAAGATGATTAAGGTGATCAATGAGGACTGAAGATTACATTACTGTAATGTATTTTCAGCATCAAATTGGACAAAAATTGACAAAATATAATCTTTTGGCGCCCAACGTGGTGCTCTATTTCCCGATCCCATGATGGGCGCCAATTCTATATAAAAATATGAATAACTTTTTGTTAAAACTCTCAACTGTGTTGGTAATTGTAGTACTGAAATGTCCACTTTCCTTTCTTTTCTCTTTCATTTCTATCCTAACAAAGGCTCAATCAATAGCCATCTATGTTCTCAAACTCCAAAAATATTGTTAATAAATAGAATGTGTATGGTTAATCCTACTCCATTAGAAATTATGTGCCAGCATTAACAGTTCCCATCATATTCCCTAATACAAATACCGGGTATATTTATCACCCCCTTTATACGGGGAAGCGATAGCATCGGCCATCAGACATTGATAAATTGGCGGGAACATCATTAGGAACGCATGTGGTTTGTTCGGCTTTGGCGGAGTGCCACAATGTGCGGTATGATGCCCGCCTGATATCAGACTAGAGAGCTAGAGCTGAAATGTTTTGCACCTGCCTTGGATAACAAATATGAACAAGATGGTGGCCATGTCACATACAAACACAAAGCAAAAACTGTCCCCATTTTGTTTACTGTTAAACTTTTATAAGTTTAACCTATATAATGACCAATCTTTGTGCCAATGAATAAAGTACGAGCTTAGTGGTAGAAGTGTTATTTGTAGAGACGTTTCTTTTGCACTGACACTCCATCTAGTTCGAATCAAAATATCGTTGGCTCCTGCCATTATATCGTATATTACAAACATGTTTAACCTGAGTGAACATCAAAAGGGTTTCAAAATGAAAGGCCTGACATGGTTCCGTTATTGAAAAGTAAGCGCCAATGAGGCATTAGGCAAGTGTTAGAATAAAATCTTAAGAGTTAGAATTATTCTAAGAATTAAATCTACAAAGCAGTACGCCTACTGATTGATTTTTCAATAGCATAATACACGACCTACTAAATTATTATTTATAGTGTATTGGGTTACCAACTACCTATTTGTCATCTATAAATTATTCTTAAGAAATCTACATAATACGCAAGTATTAAAATGTATAAGTAAGTAATAAGGGTATCATTTATAGAGTCTGGCTACCCAATGCGTGTCCTGAAGAAATCACAGATAATTCAAAAAAATTATATGTGGTATCACTGTCTATTGAAGGTAGGTGTAGTATAAAAATGATTTGATACTTGAGTATTTTTTACACTACGACTGTCCATTTGACAATGATTTACTCTTACCTAATAGTTTTGAGAGAGCCATAATTAATAGCCATTTATTCTTACTTACTACACATAAAAGAGGATATATATCTGGTTTTAACTTCCTCTGTGGTCTAGTGGTAGAAGCTTCGCTTCACGACCCAGAGGTCCCGGGTTCGATTCCCGGGTGGAACCATCAATTTGTGTTTCTAAATTGTGGTTCCAAGTTTGGTTAGGACATAGAAGGCTGATCACCTGATGTCCGAAACAGTGAAACGATCCATGCTGTCGGATGGGCATGTAAAGCAGTCGGTCCTGCGCCTAGCTCTCTCCAGTCGTGTCGGTCAATCCGTCCCATTGGGTTATGAGAGTGATGGAACAGAGAGTGCTCCTGTGTACTGCGCACACACTTGGGCACTATAATCTACTCCTGCGTAGATGGCTGATCTCAATTGAGATTGGCCGCCGTGGTCGAAATTCGGCTAGGAGGACTTTTTATATCTGGGTTTGATTCGATGTTGTTACGTAAGCATCTATTTATGAAACCTGTAAGTAGTTTGTTGGTTGAACTGTTTTCTTCCACGTTTTGCAACCATAGAGGAGGGCGCTCGTTACGCACGGGTTGAACAGATGGGTCTTAGTTTGGAGAGTAAATACGGAATTATTTACTAATCATTTTGAAAATCCAAATCTTTATTTTTATCAAATCAAATAATGAAAATTTAATTTTGTTGATTCTTTTAATGTTTCCAAGATTATCTATTAACATAAAAAAAATAATAAATAACTACGTCGAATCGAATAATAATCCTTCAAAGATCAAGATTACACATTTACACAGTATTTCTCTCTAACTATACCTATAATATCTGAGATCGCCTGTAAACATTGTTGTTTTTCTTTGTATTAAACTTCTTTTTCTTTAAACTTGCTTATCATAATATGTAGCAGCTTTCGAAAGTTACTTCTTGTTCTTCTATCCATATTTTACGGTGTTAATAAACTATTATTGTTGAAGAATTTATTTGTTTACAAAATACTGACATTGGCTATCATAGACTATGACAGCTAATTAGTCTATGATAATGTGGCCATAAAAAATTAAAAACAAAACGCTCAAGTCGGAGATATCCTGGTTCTAGTCTATCTATAAAATTGACTAAATATGAAAACAAATTATTAGAAAATCACAAAGTAAGTTTCCAAAAGCGAACTTCGAACATGCACTCATGCCACGAACGACAACAATCAAAACAAACGAAAGCGAAGCTCCCCAAACTTACCGTAGACATGTAGAGCATTCGTCGATGGAATGCTTGCTCTCATGCAACCTTCCTACTCTACGCTACGACGGTTGTGGCTGTCAGTAACCACTTCGTTCAAATATCCAAAGCCTTAAGTGCGGGCGAGCGATCCCCTCCCTCCCTCCACCCAACCCAAGGAACGCTCTTTACACAACACAGAGATCCAACAAACAAGACAATACCAAATACGGAACGTACAAAATAACACGACCAAAATAGTTTTTAATTGTTTCTCGTCAAAAGGAATGCATTTGTGACAGAAAAAAGCTGATGGAAGTAAAAAAATGAGGGTAAAATGAAAATGATGGTATTGATGATGGTGTTGGGTGCGGGCCGCGGTTTTTCGTATTTTTTTCTTTGTGTCTTCTGCTTTCTACAAGCGTGTTTTTACACGATCTTTTCTCTTTCCTATGTGTTCAGTTATTTGTGTTAAATAGTGCTAATGGTGAGGATATTTTTTTCATAAATCCTTTATTTTAACATGATTGGTGCTCTATACAGAGTTTGGTGCCAACTGTATGCGAGATGACGGCATCAGTAAGTAGATCTTAATTAATTTGCATTGATTCTGTGCTTATATCGACTCATTAATTACCTTCGCCTAAAATATCAATTTAAAACATCTACATAAGAATTTGATTTATAAACAAAACAAAATAAAAATTCTACTTACTTTTAAGATTGTTGCACACAATAAAAAACCTATACTTAAACAAATATGTGCAGCTCCGCACCTTAAAATATTGTTTTCTGGGTCAGTTACTCAATCACACATTGAAGGGTTAAAATAAAAAGAAAAACTGTGCAAAACACAAAACATCGAAACCAAAATAAAATAACACAACTGAAAGGAAACCACATACACATATTCGAATACGATACGATACAGCTTGAAATTTATCAGCGAGGTGCAGTTATTGCCATATATTATGCCACCTTGTTGAATGTCCAATTTTATTACAAAGAAAGCCTTTTCCCTCTTTAAACTACAAATCACCGATCTAAGAATATCTATCGAGAAACGAAAATAAACAAAATTTAATAGAACATTGAAGAAGTTATGAAAGTTCGTAAATTTGAATATGACTGAAAAGAAACTTTAACGATGTCATCAGCGGTTGTTGGTCAAAGACTTTCGACTATAATAAAAATGTCATTGGTTAGTCAACTTGTCTGATTCAATGCTCAACTCACCATTTTATAATCATCTATTTTGCTGATTGATCGCAGGTACAGGTTTACCCGCACCAACGTGGGAGCGTCCCCTTTGTGACAAAACAACTGGGTAAGTCTCAAGTGTTTGCCAAGATATATCACCTAACATTCAGTGTAACACCAGTTATAAATGTTATCATAAATATGAGTAAGATGTTTGATGCTAAAACGGAAGCGAATGCCATAAAGTAAGAACAAAAAATTGTAACACCCCCAAAAATGTCCTGCTAAAAGTCAGAGATTTGAAGCGGTCAACATAAACTTGTAGAAGGCCTTGAAGATTGTATAAAGATGAGAGGTTCAACTGAAAATATTTCAACAAAATTACCAGCTTCGGAATTTCTAAGAATGAGACATTCAATTTTGTTGTGAAGTTAAAAACGATTTTGGTCGAAGAACACCAATTGAGAGTAATTTTAGGAAAACAAAAAAAAATATAAAAATCAAAACATTACACAAAACTTTGGGGAAATCTCTCAAAGTGTATGCCCGAGAGATATCCCATTTCATTTGACTTGACGTATTACTTCACGTGCGCCTTCCTTCTTTAGATTATCTTAGGCTAATGCATTTAAGTAAGTATACCCATTCCGACCTAACAACTTAC
Organism: Plutella xylostella; assembly: GCF_932276165.1. Lineage (NCBI taxonomy): Eukaryota > Metazoa > Arthropoda > Insecta > Lepidoptera > Plutellidae > Plutella > Plutella xylostella. The sequence goes on along the minus strand of NC_063987.1, from coordinate 9,054,453 downwards.
CATAGTGACGTCATCAATCTTTGATATACTTCTGACAAATATATTGACGCTGACTACAGCCGGGCCATCTAAGTACCAAGCAAAATATATAAGGTTGGTAAATTGAGGAAAATAATCAAACTAAACCCTAAGGGAACAACACAAATCTTATTTTTGCAGCCAGCTGGATTATTTATAACTCACCTTTTACCTGGAATTGCTAATATAAGTACTTATTTATAAACACATGTGTAGGAACATATCGATTATGTTGGCGCTTCAACTAAAATAAAAGTAACACAACTAAACTTCACGTTGAAAACAAAAGCATACCTAAGTACAAGAGAAAATAAAAATGTAAATATTCCAAAGCAAGGAGAAAGAAAAAACGTGTAAGGTAGTGTTTTTGAAGCGAGGTTTTAATCAGAATTTCAATTAAAAGTTGATAGAGAATGTTCGAGGAACGTTTCTGTTGTAAATAATGAAAAACAGAGTAGAATTAAACGCTTCCGAACAAGTCCAGAGTGATTGCTTTTATTTCAAAGCATTTCAAGTGCTACAGTTTGCGACCACTACAGAAGTGTGGATGGAGAACATTGTAGCACATCTCTATGATGTCGTCCAGATAGACCAGACTTCGGCTGGGACAAAACTAAAACATATTTCCACATAAAAAGAAAGTGTCACAATAACTGTTTAGTGCAAAACTAAAATAAAATCTACCAATAAAGAAGAAAATTATAATACACTGGGAAACAAGGAATCAAAACTGACATCCAAAATGTGTGCGAAGAAATTCAAACATTGTAAACAGATAGTTTCTTATTAAATACCTACATATTAATTTTGAAAAACACACGCCCGCACTCAATGCGGATGATAAAATCATGGAAACAATAATAGATACATATTCGTAGACTGCCGCAAAACAAAATATAAAAGTACTCAGAAATAAATGCCGTGGTTGCTACCTAGCCACCCAGAGAAATACACTTCAACCTTCAAGATGAAATCCAATTTATTAAAAGAAAATATTTTTGACGATATTTTTAAATTCCACCATCTTGAAAGTCGCAATTTTTTTAACCCAACGCAGGCAACGATAATACACATCGAGACTCACAGTTTTTTTTTAATTCTATGACATAGACTAAGACAACGATCTCTGCAGCCAATCCATCAAGTTGGGTACTCCGTACTAACCATATTTTGGTCGCTAATGGCAGCGATACTGCGCACGAACGTGTTAACATTAACTATGGCGGGCCCATCTGTCGAAACGGCGTAAAAAATCAAACAGTATGACGTCTTTAAAAAGTTACGCCTTGGACCCATCAGGATTTGAAGAAGAAAATGATAAAAAAATCCTCCCTCAAATATTTATAAAATTAACATACAGAAAAAAGTGACGATTGAATTTGATTATCTTACATTAATTGTACCTACAATTTTCCAAGATATAAATTATTATTTTTTTAAAACTATCAACAGCCCATGAGCAATTTTTTTAAATAAAAATTCAATAGAATATGCACAATATACAGTTTGATGCTTGATAATTCATTACACGTCTCTCACAGATGTGGTGGTTAAAACCTAAATGCTTCAGATTTTTACACCTAGAACATAGCTATTGTAAGTATTTTGACTACCTGATGAAAGACACTTCTCACTAACTGACTTCTCTCTAATTCAGTTTTATACGTAGCATAAACCTCCGCATGATAATAAAATCATTTACAAACAAATATTATTAAGACAAAGACAAAAAACTTAGGTAAAAAATTCACCGCCAAAAATTTATACTTTTTTATGTCGCCTAGCCAAACAGCCTGTCAGTTTGTTTTTTTAATTAATTTGGCAAAGGACCTACCAGTGCCGTTGATGCCCGAGGGCCGGATCCTGGCGTCGTAGCGGCCAGGGCCCAGGATCTGGTCCAGAATCTGCTTCTCCTTCTCTCTGAAGTTGATCTTTGCGTTCACGCATCTGGCGGGAAAAAGTTTGCGTCATTAATATTGTCTATGGTTTGTTTTTCTTTGAAGAGGAAAGAGGTTTGACTTTGAATCTTCTTTTGGTAAAGAGGGTAAACAATGGTAAATTATGATAGAATGAAACTGTACTATGGTAGATAGGTACATTTAGCTTTTCTCCCGATATTTCAATTAACTAAAATACAAACTTTTCACTTTTGTCTAAAGAAACAAAGACTCAAGAAAAGATTGAAAGCATAACATGACGTAATTTTTACGTTGAGTAAAAAATAGAATCTCGCGCCTATTTTTCAGCGTAATTTGTTTTCATTACCGTCTCGTTTCATAATAACGCGCCGACAAACGAAAGACTGTGATGAGTAAACAGTGAAAACGTTATATTTATGTTCGTAGTAAGAAACGTCGTAAAAAATAATAGATGAATGATAAACGAGGATGGGGAAAAAATATGGAAGCTGCATGGTGTTGGTGTAGTACTAGGTACCTTGCAATACTTAACTATTAGCTATTGAATAAGTATTATTATATTTAGTTGTATGTGTAGTTGTTATATTGTGTTCGTCTTATACCACGCAGGAATGTGAAGCATACTATTAATCTTTCCTACTATTACATAAGTACCTATTTACAGTTAGATTTATCACTGTCATGCATTTTTGGATTCAAGAATGTACCTAGGTAATTTTTATAAACATTAAAATTCAAATATTTCGTCATAGTCATCCCAAAGTGATATTAATTTTTCTCAAAACGTGAAACGAATGGGCTCATTAATCATTAAACATTCTTACGAACCGCATTTTTGCTCGCATTTTATTATTTGCTAACTTTAAGATTTTTTTATGTGGCATAATAGGGGTGGCGTAACTTTTTGGTCATCTTGTCACCAAGTCAGGTTGAGAGCCACTGTTCTTGGCATCCCATTCAAGATGAACACAAATTATATAAATATTAATAGGTATCAAATTAATAATCATAATTATAAATACTAAGAAACTCTGCACTGACGACGACATTCGTCATAGGCTAGACATTATAATGTCACTTCTTCAAAGAGGTCCTGAATGCCTAGCACGGTGCGCAAGACACCAATACGTGACAAAGGTTTTGCGTCGTGCTCACTCACATTGCTACGTGAGCCAGTGCGACGGTTATCTTTTGTGACGTCTTGACGTGCGCGTCTTGCGCCCCGTACTAGGCTAGCTGAACAATCTGAACATCGTTCAATGGATGATGATGATGATGACTTACTCTGTGAGGTGCGCGCAGTACAGCAGGAACAGTACGAAGAGGGCACATGACGGCCGCAGGACGTCCATTCTCCAACTGAAACAATCATGAATATGCTTTATGTTATCATCAGGTCATATCTGCCGAAGAACCCGTAGGTATAAGCCATCGTAAATGTTCGAGAACGAAGGACTTATTCCGCTTCCAGAAAGAAGCATAAATAATATGCCCATGCAGAAGTGGCTTCTGATGAGTGGTTATTGATACAGCAAAAAAAGTATATCAAAGTCTTCTTCGAGGTTTCATTTTATTTTATTTTACAAAAAATTCATTGCCATGAAAATAAATTATGCAAATCATGTGACATTATTCTCTAATCTGTCTGCATTTCTGTTCAATACACGTTAATACGAAGACTAATTCGACGGAGCGTGGCTGACACAGCTTGGCACAGCTATAACGATACAATTATAATTATTACTAAATCACTGTGACAAGTGAATCGGCGGTTTGAGAACCGTCTGAAAGCCTGAACGTTTAAATTCATAAGTTGAAAGAAAGTAATTGTAATAAAATTGTTGCAAATTGCATAATTATTCACTCTAATTTAAGGTAAGTAAGTAGTGATTCTTATATTGATCGATTACTTGTATGTTATTTTGCTTTATCAAACGGGGTTAAAGTAGGTAATATGAGTTACTCATGAGTCAACAATATTTTTTTTTCTTTTTTAACATTAGTACCTAACAAGATATTCCTACGATTCATACCAACTTTCAATATTCTAACTCAAAAATTAAGCGAGTAACAGCCAAATGAGGGTAAGTAATACGAGGTATAAAAACGAATGGTATAACATTCACAAGGTATACGCCCATCCTAATCCTAACTAATATTATAAATACGAAAGTAACTGTGTCTGTCTGTCTGTCTGTCTGTCTGTCTGTCTGTCTGTCTGTCTGTCTGTCTGTTACTCTTTCACGCCAAACCTACTGAACGGATTTGAATGAAATTTGGTATACATACGGTCTAGACCCTGGGAAAGAACATAGGCTACTTTTTATCCCGGAATTCCCACGGGAAAACTTTTTAAGGCGAAGCGGAGCGCGCGGGAACAGCTAGTATGATATAAATTTATTAAGTATAACGATCACTGTGCATAACAAACGAAAGGCATAATTACTAAATACATAATTTCGTAAAGAATAACGTTCAAAAAGTATAATTTCAATTGATATAACGTTTAAAATGCATAACGTTTATAATATATAACGTTTATAACATATATTCTACAACGGATATAATTATCATAATGTATAATGCACAAAAAGTATAAAAGATTGTCGTATCGTATTTTCATTATTATTGATGTTATGTGGGGGGAACGCTCCGCTCCGCTTCGCTGCGCTCCGCTTTGGTTTCGACGAACATGTGCACCTAACACGCTCCTCCTCGCTTTGCTCGTCGTCGCACCTATCTTTTGGTTTTGGTACTAGGGGTTTTGGCATTATTATTATTATTGACGCTATGTGGGGAGACGCTCCGCTCCGCTTCGCTGCGCTCCGCTTTGGTTTCGACGAACATGTGCACCTAACACGCTCCTCCTCGCTTTGCTCGTCGTCGCACCTATCTTTAGGTTTTGGTACTAGGGGTTTTGACATTATTATTATTATTGACGCTATGTGGGGAGACGCTCCACTCCGCTTCGCTGCGCTCCGCTTTGGTTTCGACGAACATGTGCACCTAACACGCTCCTCCTCGCTTTGCTCGTCGTCGCACCTATCTTTAGGTTTTGGTGCTAAGGCGTTTTGACATTATTATTATTATTGACGCTATGTGGGGAGACGCTCCGCTCCGCTTCGCTGCGCTCCGCTTTGGTTTCGACGAACATGTGCACCTTACACGCTCCTCCTCGCTTTGCTCGTCGTCGCACCTATCTTTAGGTTTTAGTACTAGGGGTTTTGACATTATTATTATTATTGACGCTATGTGGGGAGACGCTCCGCTTTGGTTTCGACGAACATGTGCACCTAACACGCTCCTCCTCGCTTTGCTCGTCGTCACACCTATCTTTAGGTTTTGTTGCTAAGGGGTTTGACGGTGTTGGGTAATTAAACACAGATTATGTTATTATAATTATGTTAGTATGTTTTATGAACTTTATACTAAATGATAGTATATATTTTAAACGATATACGTAATGTATGTTATACGAATTGATATTAGTCCTCGTAAGTATTATATATTTTGATATTATATAAAATGTACGTTATACCAATTGAATCTTATACCTTATGAAAATATAGATTTTGTTGTTATACGTAACGTTCATTATAAGGTAACGGGTCCATATATCGCGGTATTCAAAATGGCGTCCTTATTTCGAGTTATATTTATTTTCATGATTATTACTCATTTTAATAGGTTTGGATACTCTAAAATTACATTTAATCGTTCATTATCTTTAACTGAAACTACTTGATGTAGTAAATATGTTTAAAATTGCCTAAAATTACTAAAAACTCATGTAATGTGCCGTGAGGGCGACGCCGCCATGTTTTTCATACAAACGCGACACGGCGTACGTAAGGCCAGCCATATTTAATAATTGTGTTTTTTAATATTTATACGACGTTCAACTTTGTAAATAGTTTATATTTAGTTTATTATATTCTTATACTTACATTAAATTTAAATTTTAACTCTTTTTAAACTAATTTAACCCCTTTAAACTCAAAAACAAAATACCTCGGTATAAGGGCCTGATTTTTATACGTTGTTCCTAACTCCGAGTTACCCTCGGTATAAGGAAAAATACTATGTCATGATTTTTAGCTTATAACTTTACAAATAATAACATTTGAAGTATATGCTTGATTACATAATAATAATGATGAACGTGACAAGCTTATAACCTAATTCGGCGGTACAAAATATCCTCTAGGAATCTTAATATGACACGATAATTGTTGACCCAAAAATCATGGTTACATAGAAAACCTTAACTTAGTATGTATATTTGAAATGATAAAAAACAGTGTTATTTCATCGCTATTAACGTAAGTGATACATAATTTTACCAATATTTTATGTATGATTTGAGTAACAAATCTATGTTGTTTCTAAATCGATAATTTGATAACTCGGAATATGGATTATTAAAATACTTGCTGAACCCCTAATATGGAGTATGACATTTTACATAGGTAGGTACCTCGGAAATCGGAATATGACTACATCACACCTTCGCAGTGTCATCCGATGCCGTCATCAAACCATAAAATCAAGATGAATTAGCGACTTTCTTCCTAAATATAAAAGGGGTGTGGATAGATATGCCTGACTTTACGAAACTACTACTAGATACTACCTACTTATTACTCTTTATAAAAGAAGAAAGAAAGAAATTTGTAGACGTAAAACTTTATTTGGGTGAATAAAATAACACACACGACCGTGGAGTTTTTATAACACTTATATACACAATTGCCTAATTTCATTTCTGTATTTTATTTCCATTATCCTTCTACTTCGAGGTCTGATGGCCGTTGTAATATTGTTATCCCAGAATTCCCAGATAAATGAATGTCCTGTATACTGCATTTCATGTTTGGTTTAGGGGTCTGGTTGATTTTTTCATTTTCTTGTTGTTGTCACTGAAAAATAAAGTAAGTAGGTAAATTGTATGGATAGTTGACAGAATTAAGCTTATCCTTATAAGTTGGTACCCATTTTCACAAAACTTAGTGAGTTTAGAAACGAAAACGCTAGAACAAAAACCTAGGTTAGTAACTAAACTGATGCCAAATTACTGATAAAAACATAAAAATATTTCCATTTTACGTAATTTCCTAAAATAATTCGCACACAAGCTTACCTTATCGATTTTCCAATTGCATATTGCAAATACAAACATAATAATTTAATAAAAGATGTTTGTTTTCTAATGTAAAGACTTAACAAAAATACTTTCAAAGAATAGCGGCAAACTTTTCGGCGGAAAATTGAACATGGCGCCGGCGCGCCTCCAGTCCAGCGCGCATGCGCCATAGAGATGTACCTAGTGCAATGTTCCTTGCTTCCGACCTATGCTTGAATGAAAAAATAATCGATGCTGGATCGATTCCTGGGTAGATACTTTTATTATAATCATATTCGTTTATGGTAAATACATTAGGTACTCATCGGAAATTAGTACTGATAAGGTATTTGGCTTTTGTAAGTATTCGATACTTTTCCTCATCCCTTACACATCTACTTTTATTACGTATCATCAACTTTTAAACATTTAAGTAAGAACATAAAATATCGTGGAAAAATTTTAGACCTTACTTAGATAAAAACTACTTATAGTAAAAAATGTTTAAATCATTCGAGTTCAATAATCGATTATATTCGATTACTGTCACTATTTCATCAATTTACCCCATCTCTACTCTATTTTTTAGGGTTCCGTAGCCAAAATGGCAAAAACGGAACCCTTATAGTTTCGTCATGTCCGTTTGTCCGTCTGTCCGTCTGTCACAGCCGATTTACTCGGAAACTATAAGTACTACAGTGATGAAATTTGATGGGAATATGTGTTGTATGAACCGCTACAAAAATATGACACTAAATAGTAAAAAAAAGAATTGGGGGTGGGGCCCCCCATACATGTAACTGAGGGATGAAATTTTTTTTTTCGATGTACATACCCGTGTGGGGTATCAATAGAAAGGTCTTTTAAAATGATATAAAGTTTTTTAAAAAACATTTTTCTTAAAGTGAACGGTTTTTGAGATATCAGCTCTCAAAGTCGTAAAAAGTATGTCCCCCCCCCTCTATTTTTATAACTACGGGGTATAAAATTCTAAAAAAATAGAGGTGATGCATGCTAATTAACTCTTTCAACGATTTTTGGTTTGATCAAAGTATCTCTTATAGTTTTTGAGATAGGTTGATTTAACTGTAATGACATAATAAGTTTATTATATTTGCTGCTACGGAACCCTTTGTGCGCGAGCCCGACTCGCACTTGGCCGGTTTTTTTTAATCGCTTGGAAAAGTCCATAGAACATCATAGAAGCATTATGAATATTTTTTCTAGCCAATGTTACCAGTTGCAATAATGAATTATGAAAATGTTACATAAATAATAGAAATTATCACGAAAACCAATATAAATGGAGAGTATTTAATTCTTTTCATTATTTTCAACTACTATTTAGAATAATTAAATTTATTTGGAGTACTTTAGGGTTAAAAAAGTATATCGATATTTTCGATTGTAATTTCCTTATGTTCATGGCCACACTCATGGAGCCACTGACAGGACTAACTCGGAATATGGAACAGGCTACCTCGGTATATGGAAGAAACCATAATCCTACCTCGGTATAAGGGCAAATCGACATGTGTAATAAATTATATTTTTTTAAGTATAATTAATGTGTTATCAATGAATCTGTGTTAAGAAATATAAAATTTAACGTATATTCTTACAGAAGACAATATTTCACATCAATATTGATGGTTACAAATGCTTATTTTTCTTACTTACTTTCAAATGTTGTTATTTACCTCGGAATATGGACCCGTTACCTTATGTTGTGAATGTTATTAATGTGAAATTATACATTTCGTTTTTATACGTCGCAATACGCACCCGCCAAATGATTTGTAAAAAATCCGTCGGGTGTCCATTACTGGTGCCGTTACGTTACTTATAGATTTCATGTAAAATTTTATTTTCTTTTAGCTTTTCAAATTCAAATTGTGTTCCATAACACGCTTACAAATCTAGCTTCAATTATAAATGTGCTAAATCTAGACCAGAGCACAGAATAGATGAGTGCCACCCACGGCTCTACACGGTCTACTGAAATGCTAAAGGTTTGTGAAATTTATTGCCTATAACCGTCTGAAAAATTGATACTTACTAGCAATTGGCCAGAACCGGCAATAATTGTCCACTATCACATAGCTTAAGTGGGTGGAAACGACGGGTCTTTGCTCTCCGAAGTTTTAGAGCCGCTGAAATTTTCAGCATTGACAGTAGAGCATAGATTTCACCAACGGTTAACAGGTAGAGATTGCTACTAGCATTAAGTTCATCTTTGTACAAATTTACATTGTGCAGTAAAGAATTGAATAATAAGATAACCTAAAATAAAGAGCTTTTGAGCTTTCAAAACCATTCAAGGTTTAATATATTCTTATTTAAGTTTGATGTGTTCACTTTCTAAGCAATATGTAGTATAATTGTATGGGAGCTGTACACACACACACATCAAACTTATAACAACCATCTGTTTTGTACTCGGTATTACTAGTGGAAGGAATGTGGAAGACTGGGTTACATACATATTTTCGTCTGACCATTTTATAATATTTTACAGGTGATTTTCACTTGGCTTCAGCCCAGAATTTCTCAGATTCGATTCATTACACTGTGATAGTGATAAAGTACTGTGGGTACTACGTAGGTATATTACAGGACACAGCAGTTACCATCTTTCCCTTTCAGATTTGTTACAATACTTATACAATAATTGATATACAGTATATTTATTTATTTATACTTACTTATAAAAACAACATTTTAGAATTAAAATAATTAGATACCTGATATAAGTGCTTTATCGTAATTATAATATTGAAAAAAAAAACAAAGAAAAAATATTGGAAAACTATTTAATAAGTGCGCGAGTCCGACTCACATTCTTGGTGAAATAATAAATATTATTTTATTTTTACATAACATAATACAATCAATTTCACGAATAAAACTGTAACTATGCTACCATCAGCATAGTAGCCCGTCCCCCTGCCGCGAACTAACTTCCTAAATGTTACTTCGTTTTGCCTTCGCGATAACCCCACTGTTTACTCAAAAGCTTTCACAACTTGCTATTGAATATAGTATCCTACCTAATCCATCTGCCATTGCCATAACGTTGTTGTTGAAATGCCAATTTAATTAGCCATCTTTCTTGGCAACTTGGCGTACCAGGCGACTTTATCTCAGGTGTAAATGATTTATCATTATATGGTTTATGAGAAAATTTTGTGAAGTCGAAAATTTTAAATGTTTGGTAGGCAGAAAGTGGGTTGATAGGGCCAAATTAATATTATGGTATAAATCGTATACTTATGATTTGTTTTTGGCCATTTCCAGCCACATTCTAGGTACCAAATATTTAAAATTTCTGACTTAGGGGCCGTCCATTAATCACGTGAGGCTCAAAGGGGGGGGAGGGGGTACTGAAAACCTCACGAAACATCACGAGGGGGGAGGGGGGGTTCTCGTTAGACATCACGTGTATTATTTTTTTTGTCAAAAATTAGGTATTTCTGAACCGATATTTTGGACGGCGCAAAAATTTTAATGATTTGTAGTATGACCTATATTTTTTCTAGTCAAAATTTGCCTTTACATAGACTTCCAAAAAAATACACGTGATCCAGGGGGGGGGGGAGGGGGGGTTGGTCCCAAACCTCACCAAATATCACCAGGGGGGAGGGGGGGGTAAAAAAATGAGAAAAACGTGATTAATGGACGGCCCCTTACCAAAAATTAAAAATACCTTCTATTCTTGTGTGAGTACATTATTTTGTTTTGCCGGCACATTATTTTTATACGTACCACAAACAATAGTTTGTACAATGTTTGCGCAATAGTTATTTGGCGCTGATTCAATGTCCAACCATGTGATTAACCGACAAACTTTTATCGGCTCTTTTTTATCCTTTGCCTTTCCACATCTGAAGGCACAAGACGTGACAAAAGTTTTTCGTCAAAATAAGGAACTAGGTATCTATTATCAGTCCGTTTGCATTGTTATTCTTTCCCACTTCGTGTGTAGAAATGCTTAGGAAAACTTTGCCAAGTTTTCAGTTCAAATTGCTACTAATTATGGCGTATAAATTCAGGTGAAATTATGTGTTTTCGTAAAAAAAACTCGCTAGTGTTTTGGTTGTGTGATTGATTGTAATAAGTAGGCAGTTGTTTTAGTTACCTCCTTATTCATCAACACCATACTGCCGAAATAAAATAATACGAGTAGATATACAACTTTGAACTTTGGATAACTCTCAAGTCTACTTGCTTATGTGTGTTATCACTATCAGAGAAAAATCATCCAGCTTTCCTCATCCAGCCACTATCGACTACCTACCTATCCAAGGTCTTTGGTAGAGCGGCATCCAGCCCATTTATATATGTTTAGAAAGATTAACTAGGCATGTACTGACCATTGAAATGATATTAACCATACAAAACGCACGGCAAATGTATTCCATGCACCAAAATGATGCATTCATTAATTTAATTTCGGTCAATTAATTGCAATTGAAAATAATTGGTGGCGGCTCCGCCGTATTGGACAATTAAATAACTGTTTGCGTCAGTAATTCAGTATTTCAGTTGTAATTTCGGTAACATTTTGATATATTATGTAACTTGAACAAATAATGGCTATTCCCCCTTTCAGTTCTCTTTCTCTCTTCCACGTTTAATATTGTTGACCCATCCAATGGGTTACCATGGCATGTGTTGCTTAAATTCAATGATCAGTTACTATCACTGAAGCTAGCCCGACTACGGACGCTTCTGAATTTATTTACTTACTGAAAACAATAGGTATCGGAGAATTATAATTATACAAGACCTCCTAAATCTCCCCCTATTTCATGGATGTTCAATAAAATACTTTACTCTACAATATTAGACTCATTATTCAAGCCGTGTGTACCTAGTACCTAATGGACAAATTGGTTTCAGATGAAATACGAAGAAACAATTAACTTTCTTATTTTAGTTTTGACAGGAAAGTATGGATTAAAACTAGCAATCATTCAGATTCGAGTTAAACATATCCCGAAATGTACGATCGCTAAACTGCTCAATTAGTCCCTTGAGCCGAAAGAGCACGCGAAAATTGAATCAACGGCCGCCATGTTACCGGAAATGGGTCGCCGGAAGTTGCTACATTAGCGCCGCGCGGGAAACTAGCGAGTTTACAGAGATGGCTACGGGCTGAGCATTACAACTTGTTTCTTTTTTCGAGCGAAAAGATAGGTTGTTTTGCAGTTGAAATGGATGGATAGCTAATAATTTCTAATAAGTACCTTTTTATGTGAGAGAGAATTTTATAAAAATTATTATTAATTATTTGCGAAGTAATTCATAAAACCTTTGCGAAACGAACCTTGTAAGCTTCGTTTCGTTTTTTTATGTATATAGGTAGAAGGTATGGTTTTCCCGAAGGAAAAGCTAGACAAGGCACAAAGAACAGACTACACTGAGAGGTGTTTACGAGGAACGCTAGTAAACAACACAAGCTTTTAGTTTGAATCAATATCGCCGTAATGGAACTTAAAATCATGACGGAGCGATCTGATACGAATCTTGTTCTTGTTCATAACTTCTCCATTGTTGTTTAGTGGAATAATGCATCGATGGAGCGCGAAGTCATCAATCATCACAATCCATCACGTCCCCACTACTAGGGCTCGGGTATCCTTCCAATGAAGGAAGGGTTTATGTTTATGCCTAGTCCACCACGCTGGTCTAGTGCGGGTTGGCGGAGCTCAACACAAGCAAGCTTGAGCTGAGAGAGTTGCCGGGTAAGTGGTAAACCCGACTACTGTAAGAATGTTTTCAAGCTGCCCGAAAGCCTCTGACTGGGGTGGTCTATATTGCCGGTTATTTCAATCGGTTTCCCTAGAAAATTCACCCTAGGATGGATTCTAAGAAACGTATGTCTATAATGTCCGAGAATTAACCCTATGATGCTACTACAGTTAACTAGCAAGTACCTACTAGGTATTGTATGCAAATAACATTAACTGTAATAGAATGTAGTATATTAGTCAGGAAGCCATTGTGGTATATTAGGAGGTAGCCGCATTGGATCGGGATGAGTGGAAAATTAAAGGGGAGGTCTTTGCCCAGCAGAGGGAAAACACATAGACTAATAAAAAAATAAAAAAAATATATAATATATTAGCCAAAAGTTGAACCTCATCTACTCGACAAACTTAGTTTCGTCAGTAGCAGCGGGGCCTAATACTTTTTCTGGATTTCCGCCAACTTTTCTGCCAGGTAATTAACAGAAGTCTTCGGCAAAAGTTTTGACAGTTGTTGACGTACAAGTGACAGTTGAACTATTTTCAGATCATTTGTTTTGTCTGTCGGTGGGTTAGATAATCTTTAATGATTGGTAGTAACTTAGAGTGGTAGTAAGAAGTGATTTGTTTTTCATGATTCTATAATCAGATGACAGAAGCTGGTGTAGATTTTTTTTCTGTAAAAACTATCTCTTTCAGAAAACTATAAAACTATAGTCTAAAAGTGAAAATATTTTCAAAATACGCTTACCTTCAAGGAGGTGCAATCACAAAAACAAACTCTTTTCAGTAGTTTCAAAAACTGCACTCCGAAACTAATTTTAAAAATAGCCAGCATGCACTCGCGCACTTGCCAAAAAGCATTCACGGAAATAGCTCACCACTTTTTAATAATACATTTTTCTTTCTAAAGTTTTCAGTAGTTGAAGCACTTTATGAATGCACTTTTGCTTTGGAGTTTTATTTTGAGACCCGTGTGTTCGCGGCGGCGAGTAGCCAGCTACTGCCGATAGAGCACAGCGCAATATTCCTTGTGTTGAGGCCATAGGCTGATTGCGTTGAAACTCTTTGCCGCGGTCAACGTCAATAGAAGCGAAAATGTCAAAGCGTAGTCTACGTGCGCGGGAAATGCAAGTGAAAATTAAATGGCATTTTTCATTTTTCCTATCTTTCAGTACCAATACCGCACCGCTCTACCTGTGTTGGTTTTTTTTATTCCATTCGATCTTTTCAATAGCTTCCGTACAGGAATATAAGAATATTATCTTCCAATTGGGTAACTTATATTCTCGCGCACTTCACCAATCATTAGGTACTTTGGATCAACATAAACTTTGTAGGTAGCAGCGATTTGCGTTGAAAAGGTAAGTGACCCCCAGCCTCTGGCGCCGCTTACAATGGCCGCTTTAGTTACTAGGTATTGTTAGCCGCGAGTAGGGGTGAATGAAACTTGATGAAAAACCTATGACCGTTGAAGTGGCTCGTTGTAGAGAAAAGAGTAAAGGATATCAGTAAAACCACCACATTAAAGGTAACCCGTGTTCCTTAAAGGTACACACTGGGCAGTCAGCGACTGAAACTTATCTAACTGGCCAATCTGCCCACGATCATAGATCCTTAGTCTAGTGTTGGTCCGTAAAGCGCCCCAAGTACATTGAACTAATATTAGTAGTAATATTACAAGTGCCTAGGTATTATATACCCAAATTATCCAAGTGGAAAATGATAGTTATCTTAACTTTACCTTTACTGCCGTTATAATATAGGTATATAATATTATTATGTTTTAATTACATTAGCCGGTGTTTTGTGTGCCTATTTCACTTCGTTGTATATAAGGGCGTGGTTGTCTACTGCAGCAATAAGTAAATAGCTCAGAACTCTATAGGAAATACATTACTATGAAAATTATTACATGTCCTTTCAGAGAATCAATATTTTTAATAACTAGCTGTAGTGTTAGGCAGGTGTTGGTTTTAGTACCCATAGACATGCTTAATACCGAGTACTAAAAGTTGACGTGTTGGGTACATACCTACCTACCTATTGCACCAAGCAGTGCATATCTAAATATGTAGGGGCACTTTATAAATAGGGGCAATTACACAAAAAACAATACATATTTTGACTCTAAAATATAGTTGGAAATATTAGAATAGTACCTACCTATTGGTTAATCAGTATACTCACGAACGCATTAAAAGAATCCTATGGTCGCTAAATTACACCTTATTTTTAATAAAGTATTCTATACAGGCTTTAAAGTGATAATGGTGAAAATAATGAAGTTCACTTCTATCTGCTCCTCCATTGGAGCTCATGTAACCTGATTCCACCCACCATAACAAGGTGCTAGTTATCTAAAAGTAGGTACATACCAGTAGTATCATCCTAGTAAAGGAAACATAACAGCAGACAAATACCAGTTCAATCAATCATACAAACTAGTGACCCCTTTCAGGCCATTGCCTGTCCATTAGGGCTCGATCTAAAAATAACATCTAAAGAAATTAATAACTCCACTCACCTCAGCAAACCATATTCGAGCAAGGAGGCTCCACGTACTGCTTTCGAAAACCAAAACCTTCGCAGACCAAACGTCCGCGCACGTTCTTAATTTAAAAAAGAGGTTTGATATAAAATGAGGTTTAAAGGCGGTATAAAATGTTTTTTTTAGTAAAATTCGGTGCGTTACGGGCGCGGTACTGTGCCCTGGAGCCGGGGGGTGGCGGGGCGGGGAGGGGTATCTGTATCGATCTGCGCAGCCTCCGCCGGTCCGGCTACAGGCCGACCAAGTGCCTCCGCCGTGCAAGGAGTTTGGAACCTCAATAGTGATGCAAACTTTTTTCAGCGTCAATGTGAGTTTTAGCGCCACCAAACCAAGATGGCGACTCTGCCGCATGCGGGCGGGCGCTTCAGGTGAAATTCAAAATGAGTGTTTTGATTGAGAGTCCCGATATAAAGTATAAGTAGCTATGAGATGAGATGTGTCGTATCGAGATTCTGATGGATCGCGGATGCTAAAAATAGAACGGTTTAATGTCGTGTTTTACGCACGGTCGCTCGCGTAATTTTACGACGGTAAAGTTAATTATTAACATGTCACTAACATTAACATTATTGATAATTTTTTCAGATTTTTCAGATGTACCTACATTGCACTAATATTTGCAGGTAAAATGAGAAAAACAAAATTTAAGTACTTTATATGTACTTATTTTAAAAGAAATGACGTACCTTTACTTTCTTACTTATTTCGAATTTGTTTATTTATTATTCAGACCCAATTTCGTTTCTATTTATTATATCCACTTCAGCGCACCCTCGAGCCCTAAAGTTTATGAAACAAATAAATATGTAGCATTTTTCATATTTGCCTGAATCCGCTGTTTAGACTTCATCAGTTTTCTGCCTTAGGATAGGAAAATTGCAACGTGGCTTGCCTGAATAATTCACGAAAATGTCAAAAACTGGGAGAGGTCCTAACTGATCAGAATTATGCTTATCGATTATCAATAAAATCTATCATAATATCTATGTAAATGTGAGATACCTAAGGGTCACATTACAGGGGCCTATCGCGATGTCAAAACGAAATAACATTTACGAAGTAAGAGTAGTGTAGTGTTAAATTCAATACATTCTGAATACGGAAATAGTTGCCAAAATAAGTTCGCGATAAATACACTGACTAATGAGTATGGATCACAAAGCCATTGTGGTATGGATGCACATATATGACGAAAATGGAAAGGCATAACGTACTGACAGTCAGAAAGTCGGTCATAACACTCATAACTGATCCAATAAGGTTTCCGTTTTTTCTCTTGGAAAGTTTTAACCAAACACTTACAGAATGGAAAAATAATATTGGAAGGCTAAAAGGAGACATTCCTTAGTTCCTTATTAAACTACATCCTACTGAAAGATTAGATATATTTTCATATTATATTTCGCAAGGATATTGAAAGATCAGTCAGGACAACACAGACAAAAGGACTTATTTACATAAAACACCTAACCCGAGTTCGATTGTACTCAAACGAACCGGGAACATTTGGGCCGCAGTCAGGAATCAACATTTATATGCATAGAGTCTGGGTATATAACCGTGGTAGGTTTGCTTTATGAAAATCTAGCTTTGGTACACGAGCTTGAAAAGTCGATTCGGTCAATTCTATATACACTCACGAGCAATGAAAAAGTTTCACTTACAAAATGTCGACACCAAATACCTAGTCCATTAAAAAAAAACTATAGTCAGATAGATGATAGATGACGAATAAAATTGTAACTGTCACTGTCTCATGCAAACTTTCAGACGCGACAGCATCAGAATTATTCCCCAGATAACCTTTATGTGGCTTTTGAAAAAACAGGTCTTTAAATTTTAATAAAATAGGTACAGTGCCACAAACTTATCTGTTCCGGTGACAACTCACGTATTTGTCTAATATTTCTTCATTCTATAACTCTATAACAATTTAAGTTTACCTAAGTTGTTTAAATAAACCCATCTAATCCATTTCAATATATAATTTATTAGTAAATAATGAGATATGGATCAATTTAGTTCGCTCTCACCGGAACAGATAAGTTTGTCGCCCTGTAAGTGGGTATTAACGCTTTTAGTTCTTAAGGGAGTAATTAAGCTAGACTTTTCCGTTTAGGAGTAATTTGGAGCAATTTTCACTGAAACTTTTTCATTGATCGCCAGTATAATATTACCTAATTAAAAGTAAATCAAATTATATCCAACAAAATTACGCTTTTACTCATTTTTTTATTGAAAACGTCGTCCTCATCCGTCTTTCCGTTCGATGGTCCACTGAAAGCCTGGGAGGTCACTCTCCGAACGAACAAGAATAGTCACGTAATCACACACAATTGACGGCCGACTGGTGTAGTGGTTAGTGACCCTGACTGCTATGCCGAAGGTCCCGGGTTCGATTCCCGGCTGGGGCAGATATTTGTTAAAAGACAGGTATTTGTACTCGGGTCTTGGGTGTTGATATTTGTATTTAATATGTATCTATCTATGTATTTGTGTAGATATATCAGCTATCCGATACCCATATCACAGGCTCTGCCTAGCTTGGGGTCGGATGGCCGTGTGTGAGATGTCCCCACATATTATTATATTATTATTATTATAATACAACGAGATAGGGCCGTGGTTGGCAGCGCTCCGGAAAAACAAAACTGCGTGGATTTAGAGAGTGACCCCACTGAAGTGCCTCAAGTGTAAACGAATGAACAACTTCAGATCTGAAAAGATTCATAATTTAATGATCATTGTCCTTTTACAGCAATCTTGAGCTTTCTCTTAAGTATTTTATAACTTTTCAAGGTTATTTTTTGTATAAAATCTTTTAATTATACTTACCTACGTTATTTATCGACTTACCTACACATTCTTATAATTATGTACAGACAAGAAAACAGCACATATTATGTAAGTAAGTGCACCACAGCTACGAGTACGAAGGGTGAATCTTAAAAAATTTAACACCCAAAGTCTGTTTTATATTTGTTTGTAAATTTTTGTATTTGTTTCTTTTTTTTTCTAAATAATAAGGATTGTAATTTTATTGTAAGTGCAATATGTGCATTTTTTAGACCACTCAAAGCCCGAACCAAGACTAAAATCTTCAAACAAAGGCATAAGGTGCAGTTCTTTCATGCATGTATGCCTGATGATAAAGTACGCAGTTTCGTAAACCCTGAATCCTCCCGTAACTTGCACCAATTCGGTTGTGGTCCCGCGTCCTACATACACCCCCCCCTCCCCTACATACAGGGTGCTGCCACAACCACACACCCTCATGCCACGCTGAGTCTGTATACACAGGGTGGACTTTTGTCAAGTTTTCAGAAAATTTTCAGTCAGATTCATAAGTAGTTGAATACTTTTGTGAACCGCCTTTTATTCAGACTTGAAACATTGAGGGATGTTAAAAAGCTATTATACAAAAATTGATAATAGCTTTTTTAAGAAGATATTACCTAAATACTGGTTTGTAAAAAAATACGTTTAACAGAAACTTTAATATTTATACTAGCAATAGAAGCATTAGACTTTCATTACTACTTAAATACGGCTCGAAGGACCATGAAAAGGCTTGGTAGCCTTATGATCGGATCGCTAGTAGTAGAAGCAATATTTATTTGTACAGATTCCGGCATAGTGACATCTATTGATACCTATTTGACAACTGAAGACGAGTGAAAATCTACGGGTTTTCTTCACTCCACTGATCGGAGGGTAATGTTTTTTCCACGTAACAACCTGTATATGCACACATCACTCTAAAACTAGTCCAAACTTGCCTCGATGAAAATAGACGGGAAGCGAAGCCGAAGCCATTTCGAAGAAACATACAATATTTCTGCAGACTGGCTGCTTTAGACGGAACATCGAGAACGATTTACCTAGTTACTAGGAAAAAAATCGGCCAAGTGCACAAGGACCTGGATTTGTATGTAAGTTGTTGTTAAGTAGTATTTAGTTTTTTAAGCATAATTTATATTTAATGTAGTTTTTCAAAGAATATGTATGAAAAACTAAGTTACATGGAAGTTACTAAGAATTTAATTACAAAATATGTATACAATAAGTGCTTACAGATTTTTCTTTGAATAAGTGCCTACTTAATTAAGTAGTATGAGACCCAAACAACTGAACAGATTTTCGTTCAGTTTTTTTTCGAATCATGCGGTCTGATTCTCAACTGGATTGATTTTCAGGTGAGTGTTTGTTTTGTTTGTTTGTTTTTTCTGAACTTAAGTTTCATGATATCAAATAAGCAACTGAGAATTAGTCTCACAGATAGATAGTACGAGGTCTTCCATTTAACGATACACGGGCGTTCCTCACTTTCCTTATTTAAAGTTAGTCCTTGTTCCGAGTTTTACATAAAGAGTATACACGTGTGCCCGTCTGAATATGAAGGGTTTGACCTTTACTTTGTTGGAAGTATGTAACAATCATTACAAGTTTGTCAAATGCCAACCTGGTGGAACTGAGACCTATAGTTCTCGGTCAAAAGCTGTTAGAATTACAATTTACGTAACAACAAGTTAAACAACAAAGTAACGAATTTAGCAGTCCACCTGTACCTGCGTATTCCTAAACAGTACCTACAATCTATTATGCATATTTATACGTTTGATAGATCACGACTCATCAATTAGTAAAACTATCTAAGAGTAAAACCAGTAAAGTGATTAATTTAATATAAAATTAGGGTTTTGAATAAAATACCTCTAAAAATTTGCGAAAAGTAACGTAGATGCCAATTACCCAATTAGTTTTTAGTCTATATGAATGTGTAGGAGTGTATGTAGTACACTTATATACCAAGTAATACTTAAATATTTAACTAAGTACTTATGAGCACAATAGCTATCGTATATAGATTATTTGGGAAAACCCAGCGGCATACATGCAACTGTTAAATTTTTTATTCAAGTGGCTCAGATTGAGTATTGATTCAGAGACCTCTGTCCGAATGACACGCAACGCAACGCTTTTAAACTTAAGTGTTTCCAGTTACTATATAGTACATTATACCGTTTCAAATAAGGTAAATAATAACTAGTAGGTACCCTTACCCATCACTAACATCTAGACGTGAATTCCTTCAGTGAAAATCATTGATTATTTTGCCCACTTATGTTTATTTCAGCTTGTTACCAATAAGTATTTATGGAATAAAGACGACCGAATGGCGTAGTGGTTAGCGACCCTGACTACTGAGCCGATGGTCCCGGGTTCGATTCCCGGCTGGGGCAGATATTTGTTTAAACACAGATATTTGTTCTCAGGTCTTGGATGTGCCCGTAAAATGGCAATAGGCCCGCCCCCTATTACATTGGGACTAACATAACACTCTGGCGAAAAGTGGGTGCAGCAATGCACCTCTGCCTACCCCGCAAGGGAGTACATTAGTACAAGGCGTGAGTGCGTGTGTGTGTGTTTTTTTTTTATGGAAGATTCAAAATTTGTGACCTAACGTAGTGGTGGATGCCCACTGGCTAGTAGTTAGTGCTACGGACTATAAAAGTATGTTGTTTAATACACTCAAGTGCAAAGAAACAGTTCCACTAACCCCAATTATTTAAACATTTAATTACTTTGATCAAATTATAGTATATAATATCCCTTTATAGTAGGTAATATTGTCATGCGTTAAATATTGCAAAAGGCCTCATTAACTTAATTTAATCCGCTTAAAATTACTTCTTCTTTGGTGATTTTCTGAATGGAACTTTTTCATTGCCCGTGAGTGTATTTCAGATCATGTAATTTTAAGTGAATCTTGTCTGTGACCAGCACGCAAAGAATCATGGCCTGAAGCATACATGTTTTGCTTATTAAATTATAATCATATAATTTATTAAATAATAATCTAAATAAACTAATAAATAAACCGTAGACCCGACGATGACTAAGTAAAAAAAAAATACTTTAGCTAGCCGTTAAACTGACACTAACAATCGATAAAAAACACATAACACACCGACAATCTATTTCTGTCTCATTTGCGTACGTTCGGGTTTGTTTGTCGAACAGTTCAGAGCATGTTCAGAGGGATTTTGGCGGGAATCGTGCGTAATTACACAGAGCAATATGTTGACAGCGTGCTGCCAGCCAGAGTAAAATATCAGGCACCGCCATGCAAACATTTTTTAAAGAGTATTTTTACTTTTGTAAAATAAGCCGTTGTTTTTTAGCTCCAATTTCACAATAGTCGGTTAAATCGATTGAACCAGGGAAAGGTTGATCAATTATACGTCATCTCCATATAAAATTCTTGACTGATGTGTCAAAAGTCAACCACTATAATACCTGGTTATGCTCTAACCGACTATGGAGAAATTGGCACATAGGGTTTGCCAGCGACTCAGTTAACGTCGTATTGGTTTAGTGTGCAGAGTTTTCACAATTTACTACTTTTACGCTCAACTACGCGTTACGCGCGCCTTGTAACGAACAGTTTGCCTACTGGGAATGCAGTCGTAAGCTCACTCAAGCCCATGGAAGTAATCTCAAGCCCGTCAATTATAATAGGAAGGTAGGTTAGGCACTTACAGTCCAACAAAAGTAGGAAAATAATAGTTTCAGTAAATGTAAGTAGCTACGCAAGTCGAGTAGGTAGTAAAATGTTATGGAGGCAAACGGCAGCGCAACTAGGTGTGCAGCTCAGAATATACGATTATTTTTATGAAATGGAGAATTAAATTTTCCTCTACGGGTACGGAATAAAACTTGGCCCATATTGCCTGAAATTTATTTTTAAATTAAATTCTAAGTGCGCGCTTGTGTTTTATATCACGCGCGCATTTTATTTCAAGAGGCAATTAGTAAACGTGACATGAAAAATAATTTGTGCTTAAATATTTATTTTACAATATGGAATGCAGTTCAGCCACAAGCCAATGTTAACAAAATACATTATAATCGAATCGAAAAGCATTAAAAATATTAAAATGTGAATCCTGTATTCACAAATATTTTAAATTCAGAACGTTGACATAGAGATTCAGAACGAACCTCAATACTTTTTAATATCCCGCGAAAATTTCCTTCACTCGCCGGAAGCGGCAATAGGCTGTTTCCCGCGCATTGTCCAGGCTTTTCACCTCATGAAAGGACTGGGGTGGAGTGCCATTGTGCCACCGCACGCCATATTGGCTCACTCATATTGTGCTACCGTTTTTGAAAATTATGAAATATTTGCCTCGTTCTTACGTGCATTGAAATAGATGTAGGTAGGTATCTCTGAATGTGTGTTAACTAACTATCTATAGGTACTTTTCCAAAACTTTACTTGTCACTACCGGTAATTTCTATCTGTTACCCTAGAACAGAACGAAATCACCATAACCCTATGATGATTTCGGGGTAGCATTTTACTATGACTTCATGTCAAAAGTGCAGAGTTTGAAGAGTATGAGTGGAAGGAGAATTTCAATGAGCGATCTAAAGAAAAGGGTATATGGTACAAAGCCATTCAGTCCGAACCTCCTCGCATCCCCTGGTTTGTTGATAATAGGATAAGTAGATAAGTAAGTAAGTCACATTATGTTTTATAAGCGCTGTTTAAGTCACATATGTTTTATAAGTGCTGTTAGTTTCCTGAATAAACATAAACAAAAAAAAATAGATCTGAAGTTTTACTAGCTCACAGACTTCGGTCGGGACACATTCCGCTTAATCGCTTCGCCTATCTCATGAAAAAAGTCGACTCACCTAACTGTGACTTATGTGGAGTTCTTGAAGATGCCCAACACCTTTTGGCGGAGTGTGTCCGAAGTGAAGCTCATAGGGAGTCTTTTCTAAGTTACATTGGCCATTCAAGTACTGATGTAGGTGTGTACAATAGCATCCTAGCGATGCCATGGTCGGAGAGAGCTAGGAGATTTTATAAAATTGTTAATATTTATCTAGACCTAAGGAATAATTTACCTAATACTAGTATTTAAAATATGTTTATTTAGTGTGTAAAATTTAAATTTAGGTTACGATGAGGCTGACATATTCTCATATGAGAATAAAGCCTCTATAAATAAATAAGATTAAAAAAAGCGTCGCTTCGTCATAAATCGCCATAAAATAATCATTATCATCAGCCTGTAAACGTCTAACTGCTAGAGTATTTTAACTGACTTCGAAAAAAGAAGGGATTCTCAATTCTTCTGTATAAATGTATGTTCTTATTCTGTTAAAACTGTAACTACTGAATAACAAAAAACCACTGTATGAAAAAATATGAGGAAAAATATATTATATTTCATATTGAATTCATTACACTTGATTCATAAAGCTCTCGTAAAAACCCTTGCACAATATGCTGTGGTCATTCAGTTCGCAGGATGTTTCAAAACCATTTCTTCTTAAAGTGAACTAACGTACCTACTTACTTTTTAATATTGTGTACAGAACACGTATACAGAAGATCTCTATATAGAGAGTCTAGAGAGAAGATATCTACAATCATTATAATTACTTACTTATATATAAATAAAAAACTAGAATCTGCTCACATTTACTAAAAAGTAGGGTACCTACCTATTGAGTATTCTGTTTTCCCAACTTCTCGTATTGCGCTGCTTGTCATACTTATTCTGCATCCTGAAGTTACAAAATAGCAATAATGGCTAGGTAATTCACTATTGTGATTAATTATAAGTAATACATACGCATTATTCAAAAGCATAATAAGACAGCTCCTATATTGTGGCTTAGAAGACTCCGACAGTTTTTACATGCAAGAATGAGAAAATGTTGCAGAAACATTCTAAACCTCATATTGCCGCCATGCCAGCCGCCTCACAATGGTGAAATTTCCGCTGGCACATACATGGCATCTACCCATCTTGGGTTACGATCTCAATTTTGAATAGGATTCCCCAAAACTTTGTCCAGGGACAATAGCCCCCCCTCGCATCCGTGGAGTGAGAAAGTAAAAGCCCGGCGTACGCGCCGCGCGACGCATTGCCGCTGCCGAAAGTGAACGCAGCGGTCGATTTTTTTCCCAAACTTCCCTCCAAAAGTTTTCGACCGCCATCTTTGGCTGCGTTCCGAAATTTTCGTTTCTTTTTCTTATATTTTTTTTCTTAATTAAAAAAGTGCATCGAACTCGAAAATGCAGCCATAAGTGTAATTTCATGAGTGATTACAGCGTATTATCGTATCGCTCGGCGTGCAGTGAAAGTGTTTGCGTAACTCGTCGCTTCATACGAGCCATTACATTAGACGTGACGGAAATGGACCTCCTCCGAAAGACATGTCTTGCTCTTGGTATGTTTTGATTTTTTTCTAGGCCGCTTGAGGAAAATATTTGAATATTTATGAGGTAGACAGTGGGTAGATGCACACGTCTCTCTACATCTGATCGAAACATTGTAGCGTGAAAACTCACATTTAATAATCGAGACATTACAGTTGAATGAACGTTTGACAAGGTGTAAACATAATCTTATGAATTTTATGAATATTTTATGTGATTTGCTTTTTGTTCTTAGAATGTGTTAAACCAATAAATAAATTATAGAGAATGTGGTAATTAGGTTCACACAAAAATACTCTCACACGATTAATGGTACCGTACCATTTTAAAAAGTAGGTTCACCACTCATATCTGAGTTTCTCTGATCTCTCATAATATTAGGTAAGTAATTAATTTTAATTTACTTCTGTGATCACCATAACATAAGTAATATAATGTTATATTTATTTATTTAAACACTTTATTGTATACAAAATATATAGGTATACCAATAAAAGATAGAGATAATTAAACTAGACTATTATACCTAATGTAATCACCAAATTACCTAAGTACATACGTTATTATTATATTTATAAAAAAACATAAAACTACCATAGACAGCCGAGCGAGCATTATAGTAATTAACCACGGTATCCATGTGTGCTACGGAACCCTATAACGCTTCTTACGCTAACAATTAAAACTTTAAAAAAGCTCTAAGTTTTCTTTATTATTCGTCGACTATAACAATCCATAGAAAGATAAACCCCCTTATTCATAGAGAAGTTACAAAACGTTTTAACTAATAAACTGTTTTGTCCCTCTCCAACAAAGAACAATTTGTTCTTTGACAGAGAGGGACAAAACAGTTTATTAGTTAAAACGTATTGTAACTTTTCTATGAATAAGGGGGAAAATCTCTACCAGCATTTCTTAACTAAGTAAGTACTTATATCTCGTTACAACGATCGTTTTTTTTTCGCCAAAACAATAAAACTTTAGTAGTGAAAGTAAAGGTGATTTCCCGTACTCTTACCGTTTAACAAGCGGCCACCGCGCGGCATGGCTAATCTTTAATCACTTGAACTCTAAGTATCAATGATTCGCGAAACGTACAAGAAATTAGCTTAGGTACAGTCATGTATAGTATAAGGTTCGTTCAAACTTTAACTCTACACAAATGTTTAGGAGAATAAGAACCTTATCATAACGCAATGTTATTATAGGGAGAATCTGAAGTGATACTTATTTATTTATTTTATTTAAGAAACCAACAGCTTTTTACATTGTTTACGTAACATAACATATCTCCTCCAATATAGGATAGTGAAGTTATTAGGTATTAATGGTGATGATGAGTATATTGAGTATAGGATGATTGTATAATCTGATGCTATTATTTGATATTAATGCTATCTTCCCTACCAACTATTTATTTTTATTTATTATCACATGAAGAATATATACCTATCCTTACCTTTCATTGGTCATCAATTTAAGTAAAATAAATAGGTAAATCGTTACTTTTTTCTGCAACTGGAGTTGTCTGTAAGATATCGCTCTTAGTGATAAGGCTGCCTATTGTTAATCGTTTTAGTATATATATAAGCCTTTTTCTTCTGTTATTTTGGAAACTAATACATATTAACATATTATTTTCTATTCTTTACATTAAACTCGTATGAAGATTTTTGAGCTGCTCGCAGCGTAGCGTAGTTTTTACCGATTTAAGTAATTCAAGTAATTATAACTTTTCCCACCAACTTCGCGTTGCTTTGTCAAATCGATCAAGCTCCCATCTGTTAAGTAATTTGATCCTTGGTTAATAGGTACATTTATTTACTGCCAGTTTCAATAACTCTATCTACCGATGACTTGTAGTTACTTTGATACGATTTTGACAGGTTGTAACCACGTTGTAACTATTATGGTCTTCGCACAGTATAACAACTCAACGGCGACTCGACTCTATGCTAGACATTGATATTTAAGCCCTGTGTCATATGTTCAAGGTTTAATTTCAAAAATGATTAAAAAGTAGTGTACAACGAGTGGCCTACGCATCGTACACTGAGGGCCAGTTTTTTGATCCCTAGTTAACTCAACCATTGGTCAAAAATGGCTACCATTGGTTAAAAACCAACGAAATTCGTATGCAGATGTCATGCTTGACACGTGATTTGACTAATGGTAAAGTTGACCACGGATCAAAAAACTGGGCCTAAGGGTGGGTTGCACCATTTAACTTTAACTATTACAAACGTCAAATCTTTTGGCGAGACAGATCAATCTTCAAGAGATTTGACGTCTACGTCTGTAATAGTTAAAGTTAAATGGTGCAACCCACCCTAAATGTCATTTTTTGAAATTAAACCTTGAAGATATGACACAGGGCTTAAATATCAATGTCTAGCATAGAGTCGCCGTTGAGTTGTTATAATGTGCGAAGACCATTAATGTGGCAAAATAGTATGAAAGTAACTACCAGTCATCGGTAGATAGAGTTATTGAAACTGGCAGTTAATAGCTATAATATGTAAAGTTGTGTAAAAATTCTCAGCTGAAATATTCCCGCAGAGCATTATAAACAAATTGGGCAACAAACCTCCTTGGCTGAACCTCAGTAAATATGTAAAGCGCTTGTCGCATTCTGTATGTAAAGCGGTACTTCCCCTGTATTTCCCGGGGGGGGTGGGGGGGTGATAAATACACTAAACGCAGAGCACGACCTTTAGAATGCCAATTGGCCGATGACGACATTAGTTTCTAGCAGATAAGGGGTCGCAATGTCACTACGGGTTTTTAACCCCGACGGAAAGAGAGGTGTTATAAAATTAACGTGTCTGTGTTGCTGTGTATCTGTATGTGGTAGTGTAGCTCCCAAACGGCAGAACCAATTTGCGTTTAGTTTTTTTCGGATCGTACATCCGCGAGTGTTCTTAGCTATATTTGATCAAAATCGGCAGAGGCGTTCAAAAGTTAAGCGACTTTTAGTGTTAAATGACGGACGTTTTTAACGTAAGTTATCAAGTTATCATGTTATTCTATGGACGTGAGGTCGAGCGTTATGTCGCCAAATAAATTAGTGAAGTTGCGACACGTCTTTATCAGCAACTACAAGCCTTCCACGGCCAATTGCTACCTTTAAAATTCCTGTTAGGCCGAAACAAAGAAGGAACGGTTACATATTTCGTTTTGGCGGCAATGGCTGCGGGGTTCGGCAAGTTATTGCTGTTTTACGAGTTCTCAAAGTGAAGTGCTGTTACTGTTGCTTATTTTAGGACCGACTTTTTAAATAATTCAGGGCGTTGAATTTGTAATTAATATGTAGACTGTCATTTATCTGGTGTCGCTTACTGAAAAAAAAACCCATCCTGCATCCTGCATGTCTTCTACAGCTACAGCGTAGTGAAATAACGGTTATGTTACGTAATATACTTCATTTAGTTTTAATATCCTAATACTAACTATCCTAACTAATATTATAAATGGGAAAGTAACTGAGTCGGTCTGTCTATCTGTCTGTCTGTATGTTACTCTTTCACGCCAAAACTACTGAACGGATTTGAATGAAATTTGGTATAAACATGGTCTAGACCCTGGGTAAGAACATAGCCTACTTTTATCAAGGAATTTCCACGGGAAAACTTTTAAAGGCGAATCAGCTAGTTAGTACTTTATAAATATAAATTCTTATTATAAAGCCCAGTCAATAAATTGTAATCTCTAATTACAAAATCAAAGTATTCGCTCCAAACCTGTATCATGCATCATGCCATGGTGTAAAGATATCCCAAATGTTTAAAAAAGCTAAGCACATCCATAAAATTTTGTTTCGAAGGCATTAAGTTTAAGACCTTGATAAGAAAATTACAGCTTTTGTAACCCAAACTTACATCGCTGAGGTCAAAGAACCCAAGATCTGGCTGCATCTGCATATTACATATTCAAACATTCGTAGGTTTACAATTTATTATGAATACAATTTGTCGCTTACAAATGTTACAATACTTGCACGATGCACGTCAACTAAAAACGTAAACACAAAATCTGTATTACCACAAAAAAAAGTTTAGACAACGTTTTATATATTATGTTGTTTAGAATGGTATTTGAATGATTCATATAGGGCATTATATACCACTCTAAACATCACTTGAACAAGAAGTTTATTTTTTATAGGCCCTGTATTTTAAACAAAAAATTGTTTTGCAAGTTTAAAACAGCGGAAAAGTCCTGTTCGTAAAAATGAATTTGGTGATTATAACTTTATAATCGCACATCACACACTCATAACTTGTCCGAAGATTAATGATCGACATGTTGCGTGAAACATTATGCGTGCGAGATAATGTCTGATGTAAGTAATTTTATAATTTTTGTTTCGGCCCGTGATTAAGTGTTTTGTGATGTTATTAGTTGACGGCATTTTAAACGGGACTCGTTTGAGAAACTTTGTTTAATATGAAACTGATTATCTTAACCATATAGTAAAGGTATTATGTACCTACTTATTATAACAAACAATAACGTACAATCTCACAAACTTAGGTGTATCAATCGAGTAGTATCACTTACATCTATGTGTACTAAACTCAAGTGTAGATTCTAGGTACCTACCTCATCATCACGATCCATCACTGCTGGGGCACGGGTCTCCTTCCAATGAAGGAAGGGTTTTAGGCCTAGTCCACCTCTCACCAGTCTCTCACCACATGCAAGCTTGTGCTGAGAGAGTTGTCGGGTAAGTGGGCAACCCGACTGTCAGATGTTTTCAAGCCGCCCGAAGGCCTCTGACTAGGCTTAACGACTGCTGCCGAAACAGCAACCGGGACCCACGGCTTAACGTGCCGTCCGAAGCACGGAAGCGTCCAGAAAAGAACCACTTGAAATCGGTCACCCATCCAATGGCTGACCGTGTCAGTTGTTGCTTCAGTAATCAGTTACGATCACTGAAGCCCGCTCGACTACGGACGCTTCTTGGTACCTACCTATTACCTTATAGGTAATTGGCACGTGCTCTTTAGAAAAATAAGCTGCACTAAGTAGTTGCTCATAGACAATGATGCCTCGGTATCCATGTCTCCCGGCACGTGTGTTCCGGGCTGACCCAGTGCCGGCTGTTTAACTTTCAGCGCCATAGCCGACGCGCGCCATGTGTCGACACCGCCATTAGCTGACTAGACTGTTGTAGAGTAAGCTTGATGGGCTTACAGTGGGGTTTTTCTCTTCTTTATTAATTAAGGGCTGATTTTTTAATAGTTTGATAAAAGTTATCTGAGGAATAATTATTCTGATGCTGTCGCGTTTGGATGTTTATATTAGACAGAGACAGCAATTATTTTTGTCTGACGATTGAAAAATTTGCCCAAAGTACCTATATTATTTATTTTAATAACCTTACTTTATGTGTGAATCCTTATACACTCATGTGCAATGACAATGTTCTACCTACCATTGACGTTCCATATGTTGCAGGAACAGTTTTAATTGCTCGTGAGTGTAATAGTAAGATGGGGTTTGTTTGCTTTGCCCAGTCTGTTTTGACCCATTTGGTAGAGATTTCTACGTTTTCTGAAATACTATATTTTTTTATCGATTAATGCTTTTCAATATGTGACATCAAGTCTCTATGCAGTGCTTGTCAAGCAGCAAGAGTGTCTACTCGTCTAATGTAGTCTGCTATTTAGTTCAAACGAATCAATTTGATAAAATAGAGACGCAGCTCAGATCTGTAGTATTTTGTAGACTTATCATGATGACATACACGCACACAACTTAAAGATAATAACAACAAAGCTCCCACTACATCCCAGCTAGTCTCTCCCCAAGTGACTTGTTATTAAAGGTAAGTGCGTTTATGACGCATTGTCTAAATACCGCGATGGCCGCCCACCGCGACTCTCTACACGGTGAAAGATATAATTATTATTGCACATCGTTGCTGTTTCTCCTTAATACAGTGTATAAAAATGTGATGCCTTATTAGCAGATTTTATATAGGTACCTACTATTCCCACTTGAGAGATAGTGATATTACAAAAGACGGAAAGGCCTGCGGCTCTATTGTGAAATCACAAAGAAATAATATTTACGAAGTAATTAGTGTCAAATTCAATTTGAATCCGAAAATAGTTGTCAAAACAAGTTCGCAATAGAGGGGGCCGGTCGCACAGTGGATGTGGCGGTTCACAAATTAACTATGTCAGTTATTAAAAAAATTATGGATATAATATAGGTATTTGCAGTAAATTCACATAAATTGATATAACCTATTGCATTGTACTATATCACAAGCCAGCTCACGTACTCTAATGAAAACTACTTGGAATTAGAATGCTTGTTGAACTACACACAAAATTCATGGAATAAGTTCTGAAATAGAAAATACGAGGCTGAATATTTCCGATCGATCTTGTACGTTCGGAAACACAAAACTCGTGTTTGTTGGACGAATAGAACAAACAAACCATTTGCTAAATAAACAAAACATATAGGTACTAGCGACCGAATTTTTTCGTGCAGCTTTTAAAAACCTACGCTGGTAAAAGTTTTGTTGTTGACATGTATATGGTATTATACGAGTATCTGTATGCACCCATCATCACGACCCATTACGTCCCCACTGCTGGGGCACGGGTCTCCTTCCAATGAAGGAAGGGTTTAGGCCTAGTCCACCACGCTGGCCAAGTGCGGGTTGGTGGACTGGACGAATGCACCCAAGTAGCTTCCAAATGGATGATGGGAAAGAAAATAGGGAATAAACAACTGGATAGCCACAGTCACGTTTATTTTCGTTATCATAATCAGATCGCTATCATTCTCGGCTGGACAAGTGGACAATCTGGAGATAGGCCTCTCACAACTATCGCTATAACGCTTTGCCCTGTCATTTGTAGTGGAAAATGGACATGTGTATAATTAATTAAATATGCTAACACAGAAATGGTAAAAAATATTATTTAATAACAATCAAGATCAATCACTTTTGTACGAATCGATACGTTCTTATATTCAATGTTATAAACAAAAAAAACGGTGAAACAATTCACTATAATCCACTTACACTACCTCTTAACTCGACTGAAACAAAAAAAACAATAACAGACACCAAACCCAACTACACACTACAGTCAAAACTCACTCTTAACACTTTGCAATACGAGTCGAAAGATTCGCCGAACAGCTGATTGGCGGATAGTGAAAGCCGGTGGTGACGTCACCTGCGCAGGCGCATTACATAACGCGGATCTATACCGAGCGATCATGACGTTATCGAGGTAACGCGAGTATTGTAGAGGCTTTCTTCTCAACAATAAGCCTGATTTGCATTATTATCTGGCAGTTTTTTATTTATTTGATAGAGTATTTTTAGATCTGGTTAGGTAACCTACATTGCTGAATAAACGATTGGTTTGTAGGCGGCTGTTGTAAATTGTTACGTTCTAAACTTAGTAGTATTAGTAATAAATACATAAGCATGTATAAACAAACTATACATTGCACATAATATATTATGTATTAAAGTAATGTCCTCAACGGCTCGACTATTTTTCATTCGCTCACTAACCTGTTGTTTGTATTTTAATAGATAGGATGCCAAGATTTCTGTATTTTGAGTGGCATACTTAATATAAAATACTACGAAAGTGCTACGAGCCTATTTCTTCTGTCAATACAAAAGAGTTCAACGCGGAGCCAGAACTTATTTTCTTGCGCAAGCGCATTAAGCTGTCCCTCTTCATAATGATCATGCCCGTGATTATTAGAACTATTCTTGGGTGATCATTGACTGATGATGGCGGGTATAAAACTCGAAATAAGATTAATAATTTACAGCCACATAAAATAAACCCATCTGTGTAGTCACAACGAAAAAACGTGGAAAGGTTTTTAGGGTATAATGAGGTGGATGACTATGGGGTTGATGGTTAATTTTGTATCAGTATTGAAATGTAATTTTGCGATTTCTGTTTTGTTTGATATTGTATGTTTCAAGTTTAAAGCTCCGTAAGAGAGGCTTTTGTAACATAGGTAGGTATTACGTATTGTAGCGACACATGTTATAGTCACGTTTTGCAATGTCAGCTTTCTAGTAACTTCCAGTAGCGAACAATGCGCAGACGCTAGTCGTCTCGCGCCCGTCACTTAGAACACACTTAAGAAAATGTAATTTGGTTCAGTAAATAGTTTGGCCTCAAGAAATCCTGCATTCGTCATTTATCATGGATCCCATAGTCACCCTCTTAATACCCTAAACTGGTGACCTCCGACAATCTGAACACGCAACCTTCGGAAGAAATTATGGAGTCAGCACGGCGATGACGCGGCATGTAACGGCGCAGCATGGAACGGCGTGGACGAGACGGCTCCCCCAGCAAGGCCATGGGGTAACAACGACAACATCAGGAACATCATCTACTGGAAGTGCACCACCCCTTCACAAATTTTGGTAACGCATCAAAGAAGAAATTAGCGTATCGAAGCATCTCAAGTCAGGACCTGGACGAGCGGAACACATAGAAGGTGCGATTGCGCGTTCACGACGGAAGGTCAACGGGCGGTAATCGGCGCTTCTGAAGTTAGCGAGTTTGGGCGGTTTCCTCGCTGCGAGGCTGCCGAGCTGGAGCATAGTGGACTGGTCACCCACGCGGAGGCTCACTCGAGGGTCCTCATGGAAGTTCCCGCCAGGGTGGACGAGAGGTGCAACGAGAGAAGCTATTTAGATCGGAAATTCACATGGTTCAATCACACACGAGGTCGGATTCGCAGAACCGAGGTAGCCGCGTTCATCTTGCACGGTCAGCGGAATGTGATAAGCGCGTCGCGAGTGAACAGAGTGCTACGTAGTTTTACCAAGTGGTTTATTGTGTGAGATTTATAAGTTTGATTTGTTAATTTTGTATCAGTATTGAAATGTAATTTTGCGATTTCTGTTTTGTTTGATATTGTATGTTTCAAGTTTAAAGCTCCGTAAGAGAGGCTTTTGTAACATAGGTAGGTATTACGTATTGTACTTGAAAATTTTTGAGAAAAATTTTGAAAAACGGGGGAAGTGATGTAGCGACACATGTTATAGTCACGTTTTGCAATGTCAGCTTTCTAGTAACTTCCAGTAGCGAACAATGCGCAGACGCTAGTCGTCTCGCGCCCGTCACTTAGAACACACTTAAGAAAATGTAATTTGGTTCAGTAAATAGTTTGGCCTCAAGAAATCCTGCATTCGTCATTTATCATGGATCCCATAGTCACCCTCTTAATACCCTAAAGGTTATTTTCCACTCTATCTATGTTGCATTTACTTTATTATCACATAAGTATGCGTTTATTATTTTTGTTTCACATTGTTTCAATATTAGAATTTAAAATGAATACAGAGTTGGCCAGATCCCACGTTCATGAAATTCTCAACTATTTGTGTCGCTTTATTGTTTCTAATTTCCAAATAAAGTGAAACAGGATATTTAACAACTCCACTAATATTGCGCAAACATTAGTTTGAACTCAGCATTTGTTGCGAAACAGAAATTTCCCGACACAAACATATTTGCACGTAAATTTTGCAATAATACGCACGAGTATGTAGGAGGAAAACAATAAACAAAATCGTCATAATATGTACGATTATTTCCATCGGTTATTGGTTCTTTGAAATACATGGCCCATTGCTTCAGCTTGCTTTTGAATTGATTGAATCCGGACTTCACAATATTCCCTAGGTATCATTGATATAATTGCCACTCAATAGTTTAAGAGCTTGGTAAAGTTTGTTTTCTTACTAATTATCCTATTTCTAATGCTATGTTTTAGCGATAATGACGACTATTAGGTAAAGTTTTTCCATAGCTCGCTTTGCTTATGAATGTAATGTGGCGTTGTGCCGTTCAACACAAAATTACGAGTAGAGCCCAAAAATAGTTAAATATAGATTGGGACGCCCTCCAGGCCGCTCTTACCAACGAGGTAAATTAGTAGTGGTTTGATGAGCTTAGACGACCAACATCACCAATCAAGTTATAAAACCGGTAAAAAACGGAAGAACCTCATATATTTTAAACTCATTTCTTTCACAATGGCATCACTAACCCGGATTAGTCACTTTGGGACATCGAGTCAGTAATGATGTAACATTTTTGCGTAAACACCCACTTTCTCTATCCTTGACCGCTTATGGTGCATCCTATTATACAAGGTTTGTTTTGAATTCATTCATGATTCATTTGTTACTCTATTTACGTGTCATGGTCATACAATCGTCTTCTTCAGCTCACTGGTCCTCAGGTATCCTCAGCCTTCCTCATCCACCCTGGTCTAACCTCTACAACTCTCCATACCTGGTACATAAAACATTGTACGATGAAACAAAAGTATTAAAGCATTAAAGTATTAAAAAGTATATGCTTAATATATTTAAAAACAATGGCCATTCCAAATGGGTTAAGAAATCCAAAATACCGTAAATGTATTTGCAAAAACTCTCAAACATAAGTTTCACTTTTAGACATGAATACTGTAGGTAGTTTACGGGACTAATGACTGCCCACTGAGGACCAACATGGACTGGGAAATTTCACTGGACATTTTATATTTGGTGATATTTGTTTTCATTTTCTGTTAATACATTCATTTCAAATTTGGTTCAGAATGGATTATTATGAGTGTAAAAACTTGTTGTATCTACCGTTTGTGTAACCCATAGCCATTTAAATCAATTCATGGGGAATATAATATTGCTATTGAATAAGTTTACAGTGGTATTGAATCGAAGTCGAAGGTTGACTTTTTTTTGTGATGGATAGTAGTGAGAGTGACGGAAATTTTAGTTGCTTTAGCTAAAAACTTATAAAATGTATCTATTGTTCCAGGTATCCTCCAAGTGTTGCCACAAGTGAGAGGTCAAATGCTCACTGCCAACCGACCGGGTAGGTACGCATCACTCAACTTTACTACTTACCATTTAGTACTTAAATGATCTAATATCGTTTATTAGTTAAGAAAACGAAGCTACCTATTCTATTCTGAGAGGAGGTAAAGTTCCTGTACGTGGCTCTCTCGAGTGGAACCTTTGTACATAATCTCCTTGATTTCTCAGTCAGCCTAGCTCCCGAGTAAACTGGAGTAGCAAGCCTGGGTGTTGCAATAACTGAGATAACGAAGCTACCATTTAAGTTTAGAATATACATCTTGAGTACACGTGAATCGACAAACATAGCGTTGGTGACCCTCCAGCCCACTTTACCGACAACGTTATGCAGGTAACGTCAAGTATTTGGATGAGGAAAGCCGAGGCCTGAAGGTCTTGGCCCTGCTTAGGAGAGGCCTATTTCCAGCAGTGGACGAATACGAGCTGACGATAACAGCTTTTCAAGTGGATTCTCTCTTTCCAGCAAACTTATTATTCCATTAACAAATAAATTATATTATTAGCAAATAAAAATTCCATTCCTTCCAGCCCACTTTCAGACCACGGGTGAGTGGCAGAACCAGCAGCGCCACCCGGGACACCCGCCCTGGCACCGGTTCACCTCGCCCCGGAAGAGATCCCCCGCCCCGGACGCCTACTTCAGCGGAGGACCCCACCAGCCCTACATGCAGGACCAGGGGGGTCCCGGACCACAGTATGGACCTGATCAAATGTCTTCGCTGTCCAATCAGCAATTCGCCTTCCAAAATCAAAATCAAGAGTTCTTCAGTCAAAAGCCAGATCCTCAGTACTCACAGAACTTTGGCAGTCAAGGACAGTTTGGAGCCAACCAAAATCCGGCTTCGTCAAATCAACAGTTCGCGTTCCAAAATTCAAACCCTCAATTCTCGTTCAATCAACAGTCCGATCCTAATCAGCAGTTATATAACCAAAGCCCAGTAGACCCGTCACAGTATCAAGCCAGTGAGAACCAATATGCGTTCCAAAACCCAGAGAATCCATCCAACCAGCAGTTCTCATTGAAGCAAAGTCCCTTCGGTCCTCAGCACATGCAGAACTCACAATACCTAAACCAGAATTATGACGGTAGATCTACTGGCAATCAGATTAGATCCGATTCATACAATCCAAATGATGGGCGGTTGTTATCTGACTCAGCTTTCACGAGAATATCGGAAACCCTCGGAGCCATCAACACTGTAGGCCATTATCTAGTGGACGTGGTCAATGACAACGAGAGAAACGAATCGAACCCCAATCTACAACAGCTACCGCAAGCCATCTACACTCTGACCAAAAACGTCTTGGGCAGAAATGTCACTGACACAATCGCCCCAATTGTCAAGAAGGCATTACCGAGAGTCTTACCTGATGCACCAATCACGAAGATTGCAACTGGTGATAAAGAGAACGATGGCAAATACTGTACAACTCCTGAAGGGAAGAAAGGAGTTTGCGAGGATTTGAGCAACTGCCCTCAGTTGCTTCTAAACCTAGTGAATCTTCGAGAATCCTTGTGCTTCAAAGACCTCTTCGTGCCGGGCGTCTGCTGTCCAGCCGACGCCGTAGTCACGACACCAGCTTACGAGAAACCCGTAGTGACTACCACCAGCAAACCCACTTTCCTGGTGCCGGTGACGACATCTAAACCGCTGATTAAGACGACGACCACTAAGAAGCCCTCGGCGGTGCTCACGTTGACTACCAAACGTCCGAAGCCGGTGACGACGACGACTCGGCCGACGACGACACGGCCCGCTACGGCGGCGACCGTGACCACGCTGCGGCCCGTGTCGTCCACGTACTACACCGTGCCGCCGCCCGTCATCGCTAACTTCTCCAACATCGTCGATGTCAGTGGTAAGTTCTGGCACAGATTACTAAATACATAGTTACAATGTAGTATGTCAAGTTCTGCTCCTTCTAAGTCCGACTCTCCAGACTTCAGATCTAAAAGAGAGCAGAGCAAACTAAAAGCTACGTATTATACCTATAAGTCTAATTAGTGTAATCATAGCTACTCTGCTTTTCAACAGTTTTTCTACTTAGGCATAGTACTCAAAGCATGCTTTATGAAAATCATCTCATTGCGTAAAATCATTAAATTTACGTAAATATAGACCAATTAAGTCTGCATTAATATAATTAATTGGGCAATTCAGATACTTATAAATCGACTGTAGCAATTAACAATGTCGTAACTGACTTTTGGCCATTTTTCAGTTTATTGCACTAGAAGGTCATAATATCAATAAGGAAGGTGTTAGGAAAGTTTCAGCTCTTAATTATGAATATTTCCCGATTTTTCTTGTGGAAAAAAGTCGGATCTGTTCATGGCGACCGCTTAACACTGTCGGCAAGTATGTTGCGACACTGTTCCCGGGGCGGGCGAGCGGGGCGGCCGGTCGTATCTACCACTTCCCGCCATGTTAGCGGGAGGAGCCCAAGTTGCGTTATACAATTTTATTATGTGGTCTTTAAGATCAATTAATTTATAAAAATAATGAAACTATAATGTCTTGCTCTAAATAATGGTAGACTTAGTGTATCAAGGAACGGGTAAAGATCTCAAGACAATGTATGACAGAAATTGAAGATTTGTGTACAAACATGTTCCATTAAAACGGATACAATTAAACAAATATATATTTTTATAGCATCTCACATTAATATGCTTGCTTAATACAATGTATTTTTTTTAACAATTAATATTTTATTAAATTTTCGTATGGAAGTTGTATAAACAGTACTGAACAGGTAACATTGTAGCAAACGGCACATCCAACAGTATTAACTGCGGATCATTTTAATTTTGAGTCGGATGTACCACATCCCACATTATTACTTGCTTGCGTTTCAAGTACTACTGTTGTATATGGTATTACCGACTTTATTATTTGTTCTTCTTTCCCTTGTGATTGTCGGATATGGAAGAACCAACCTTGTTATTTGTACATAATGTTAAACTATTGAGTTGGATGTGGTACAATGTTCCATTATTTTCTGTTAACGTTGTAAAATCTCGACCGGCTCTCTATAAAAGTTAGAGCCCAGCCTCACTAAAACCTCATTGACCGCGTTACCAGCAACGTGTCCAAGCTGTAAGTATTGAAATGTATGGTACCTAACTCACTTGGCGACGGTGTGGCATCGTCGCTAATACCATATATTATATATTATATATCAATATACCTACTGCTTGGATACGTAGTTGCTGATGTGACCATGGCCTAGTAAGGAAGGCCTCTTACTGTAAATTTATTAAGGGCAGATTTTTCAAAAACAGTTAAAAGCTCTGGTATCTGCAAAAATAGTTTACTTTAATTTAACACTCACATCTTTAGAAATCCCATACATACTCGTAATATTCCAGAGTAGGTAATTCTGTATGGTAAACTGAAAAAAATTATAATTTGCGTAGGTATGTCCCTTAGACTTTTTTAGTTGGACTGAAGGAGCACGTGGTTCATGATTTCAGGAGCATTGCTTTTACATTCTGTATGTTTATAGGTACCGATATTTTATTATTTATTTGTTGTTTTTTGGATAATAACCGTCAGTAAAATTCCTATTGGATTTGAAGATGAACTAGTGCAGTCACGTGCACTGTAACCTGCAGGTTTCTCGGCCTCTTACTGTACAGCTGCAAGGATACGAGTATGCTAGATCTTTAGTGATAACAATAATAAATGGCATCAGCGTAGGGAACACCACTCTCATGAACATCCAAACGAGCTTTTTGAGACAATTTCTGACTCCTCATTACAGAGTTCCAGGCTCCAATAAATTTATCTGATTTCCCACTTTCACTTTCAATAACCCCCTCTCGTTAACAGGATACCCAAACAATACAAACTCATTCTCTTGCTGTAATCTTTAATTCTCTATCGTGATCTTACACTCAGTCACTGTTTCATCTCTTTGAAACATCATTACTTTCGCCTTTCATTCCCTTCATTTTTAAACATCATACCGGAAAGTTACTTATTTTTGCAGCTGTTCTACCGACGATGATAGTAACACTTCATTGTCAGCGTACAACATGTACTTAAGAAGTAACTTTTCGATTCGCAATCCTCTTAATCATCTTTTATATCCCTAACATAACTTTCTTTAAATAAATGAAACACCCAAGGCGAAGCACACATTAAACAGGGCTTAACACCCCTGTGGATGCTAAACCAGTCAGTGTAGGCTCTATTTATCCTAACGCAAACCAAAGTCCCTAAATGGATCCCAGTGGTCGCGTCAATTGGCTGTCCACTCCATAAACGGACATTGTGTCCCACAAATCATTCCTCCTTACTATAAAAGCATTTCCTAAATCTAAGAAGGCACAGAACTCTGTTAAGCCAGGACCTATCTGTGACATTTTACGTAGTGATAAGATCGTAATCCACAAATCCCATTCCCTTTCTTCAAATACCATGCCCACACATCCAAGATTTTTTATTCTCTGTCTCCCTATCTACCCTTTCAATCAATATTTTTGCATACAGAATCAACGATACTTAAGAGGCTGATGCCACGGTGAATGTTGCGGACCTGGAGAGAGCCTTTGTCTTTATGCAAAGGAACTATGACCGCTCCGTTCCAGTTACCTGGCACTGTACCGCAACACCAGCACTCATTGAGGAGTTGGTAAATCTCAGTTGCAGCCTCTCCCAATGAGCGCCACAACACTCGGTTCTCGGACTTCCTCCTCCAACCGGCTACCCGCCTACGGTCCAGCGGGCAGGAGGGCGTCCCACCCTGCGTCTGTCTGTTCGTGGTCTCCACTCGAGAACACGCCTACCCCAACTGTTATCGATTCTTCGGCAGATATGACCAGCCCACTGCCACTTCAGCTTGCATATTTTGACAGCTATGTCGGTAACCGTAATCCTCTGACGGATAACCTAATTTCTGATACGATCTATCAAAGAAACCTCAAGCATAGCTCTCTCCATAGCACGCTGAGCGTTTTGAAATCGGTGGACCAGTCCTACCGTCAGTGTCCAGGTCTCTGCAACATACGTCCTCACTGGCAGGACTCACTGGCTGAAGACTTTTGTCTTCAGGCTCTGAGGAATGGCCGAGGAGAATATGTGACGAAGTTTCCCCAATTTCCCGTTCTTAGCATGCCTTAAGAAACTGCGACATTCAGTTTTGTGTCTAGAACTATAAGCAGATTATCGTTGCATTATTATAATTGATAACTAAAATTTATCTTAGAAAATAGAAACAAAATAATGGAAAACTACAATTTTCATGGAAAAATTTATTCAGGAAAGCATAAATCCGACATCGTAAAGAATATAAAGTCCACTTAAAATAGCAGGATTTCCCACTTCCGACAAAATTTTGAGTACTAAGTTCAGTGAACATTGTTGAATCTCCCACTACCAACAAAATTTATAATACCAAGTCCAGTTAACATTGTTGGATCTAACTCTTCCGACAAAGTTAATCTGGGATTTGACGGTTAATAATGTCACATGTGCCTTTTTTCACCTTTCCTATCAAAAATACTAACTTTTTATCTTACTACCTTGTAGCACATTTAAAACTTAGTCACCATGCCGAATTTGGTTAAGATAGATAGAGTAATGTAAATTTTAGAACTATTTTAGTCATATTTAAAACTTAAAACGGCTCTACTGAAAAGTAGCGGTTTTTCACTTACGACATTGTTAATTGCTACAGTCGAAATATTCTCTTTAAAATAATAAACATCACAGATATAATTAATTGTCTGTTTAATGTTCCACTGGGCAGGCAGTTAGCTTTTCACACGGCTATTCATGCGACACATTAAAAATTATTTGGTAAATTCATTTGGAAATTTATAATTTAACCTACTTTGCCAAAAATGTCTGTAATAAATGCGAATTGTTGTAATAAAAATAATAATAAAGATACCTAGAGAGAATACAAGACTTGTTTTTATTAATTCAGATTGCACCCAACATAGAGAGAGTTACATACATATACTAGGTACATCTAATATTTATAAACGTGAATATGCGTCTATGGATGTTTCGCACTGGACGGATTTACTAGTCTTTCAAACTCAAATAAACTATTTAAACATACACACTACCCTACTCCACTCTTCACCATAATCATAACCTAAAACCACTCCCCCCAAATCCTCAGAATGCGGACAACGCGAGGACGAAGGCGGTCGCATAGTGGGCGGCACGGAGGCGGCGGCGGGCGCCTGGCCGTGGATGGCGGCCATCTACCTGCACGGCACCAAGCGCAAGGAGTTCTGGTGTGGAGGCACGCTGGTGGGGCCCCGCCAGGTGTTGACGGCCGCGCATTGCACCCGGGACTCGAAGCAGAGGCCGTATGTTTTGGATTTATTGGCTTTGGCTTTTGTTTTTCCGTTTTATAAAGTCTGTTTTTTCATCTCAGATACTAAATTGACCGGCAATTAAGTGATGTATTGTTCTATTGGCGCGACAATCGACTGTTGATCAACCGTTCAGCATCTATCAATTTATTATCTGAGATTACAAAACTGACTTTAGTAAGTAGTATGTAAGTGGTAACTTACAATATTGAGTAAGGAGTATTATGACCATCACGAAAAGAGCCTCCTGACGTGTCGCCGGATACGTACGGTACACCCTGAGGCAGTCAGCAACTGACGCCAAAATCTGACTGAAAATGAAAAATTTCTTTATTATACAATTGTTACAAATTTTATGATGCACTGCTTCTACATTAGGTTGCCCTGTGTCGTAGAAGACAGGCTCCTCATTAATGTGACAACTATTAAGTATAACAAAGAGAAGAAAAAAAAACTTAATATGAACTTAAGTTAGTTTACAACTATTCATGCATGTGTAGTGAGTAGTGAGTGAGAAGTGTGTATGTATGTGTGTGTTTGTGAGAGAGAATGTATGTGTGTGTGTGTGTGTGTGTATATGGGCGAAGGTTGAATGTGGCGTCTATAAATAGAAAAAAATCAAAAAAATAATAAAAAAATAATAAATGAAATACTTAGTATACAATATGTAACTTAAACTTGGATATAAAATAAGTCCTCAGTTGATTCGTAATCAAATTGTCTCAGCCAGTTTATAATGAAATTTTTGAAATTGAAGTTCTTGAAATTGACAAGTTGATTGTCCTCAAGCAAGACCATGTTATATAGTTTAGGGGCAATGTAATTAAAATGTCGTTGGCCTATGGCTGATTTTACAGAAGGAATATAAAATCTAGGCACTCTTCTAAGCATAAGTGGACTGGTCAATAATTTCACCATGATGACACTATTGTCTAGATTTAGTAAATTAGTGTTTCTATGGGAATCTACGACTCG
Organism: Plutella xylostella; assembly: GCF_932276165.1. Lineage (NCBI taxonomy): Eukaryota > Metazoa > Arthropoda > Insecta > Lepidoptera > Plutellidae > Plutella > Plutella xylostella. Next base: position 9,011,631 of record NC_063987.1, on the reverse strand, counting down.
GTCGCGCGCCCCGCACTGCTTTACGTAGAACACAGATTTTAGTACATTATTCTTCAATGGCGCATTACCACTCTCCTCTTTATCTACCCCCAGGTTCCCCGCCCGTCAGTTCAGCGTCCGCCTAGGCGACGTGGACCTGGCTCGAGACGACGAGCCCTCGCGCCCCGTCACTGTGCGAGTCACCGCTGTGCGCGCTCACGAACAGTTCTCGAGGGTCGGGTATTACAATGATATCGCTGTGCTGGTGTTGGCTGGTGAGTTGAATTTTACCACATCGTTTTATCATCAGCCCGTAATAATATATAACACTACTAGACCTAGGGCTCCAAAGACTGCCATCGTCGTCGGTCCAGTGAGCTGGAGGGCATCCCACAATACTAGCTAGCAAATATTAAGAACTATGACGGTTACTTTAGTTCCCTCATTGCTGATGTGATCCTACCCTGAAACCCAGAGCCTAACTCTGTCTATTCCCCACTGGGTGAACTGGGCAGTGTTTACATTTCTTAACCATACATCATCACCGACAGGGCGCACTGATTGAAGACCATTGCCTTCATCCTTTGTCCTTATATTACCAGTACTAAACCCAAATCATGTTCATTCATTCCAGAGGACGTCCAAAAGTCCAAGTACGTGATCCCGATCTGCCTGCCGGCTGCGGACCTGAGCAACGAGCTGTTTGAGGGGGCCGTAGCCACCGTCGTGGGCTGGGGGACCACCAGGTAATATAGGGATCATGATCATCATCATCATCAGCCTTCTATCGCCCACTGTTGGGTATAGGCCTCCTTATTTGTACGCCAATTCATCCGGTCCTGTGCCGCTCTGCTTCCCTGCAACCTTGCAGATGTCATCGGACCATCTAGCAGATGGTCTGCCAACCGCTCTTCGAAGGATAAAAGGCTTTATTGCTATTGTACCTAATAAAAAGCAGCATACTCCTGGTGTGCTATCAGAGGGATTGATCATCTTAAGATGGTTAGCGACGGTTATGAGAGCCCCAGCCAAGTCTCGAGCAAAACGGGCATGACCGGTACGGTCATATTAATTATCATATTAATTATTACTATACTGTAATAAGGTGCACTGATTGGACGAGCCACGCGCTAGGAAAAGCTCAAAAAGGGAGTAGGTTGATTGCTGTAATTTCGAATGCATCGTCATTTAGAAACAAACTCAAGTCGTTCGTCAAGTCACTCGCCTTAGACTCGCGCGACACGCGCGAGTTGCCCCTCCCGTATTTCCTACTTTTTTTGTCGTCAACTCGCTCGACTGTGAAAATATGTAGAGTCAGCCACAAAAGTCATAATTTATTATGCTTAAGGTAACTATTTTTGTATTTTGTAACTACTTAAAATGTATAGGTTATTTTATAGGACTTTACTTTAAAATAAAATCAGTAATTAATCTCGCTTGGCAAACTGTTCTCATCGAACACCTCCAAACACAGGAACGATTTTTATTTGTTCGGTCTTTGTTATATTTATAACGTGCACGAAGCAGTACCGACTTTCCTCGCTGGGATGTTATGATTTCATGTGCAGTTTTATTACTAGATGGACTTGCTTGCGATGAACTTCCTGAAAGTGATTGTTACAGTTAGGTATCTGTCTCTTTGACCAATGAAATAAACGAAATTTGTTTTAAATTTTAGTGTTAATTCGATATTTAAAATAACGGTAACACAACGAAAACGTAACGTAACGTTTGTATATTGTGCAATGAAGAATAAATAAATAAATAGTAAAGTTAATTTATTATAGGCTTACTGGGGGTAAGCCTATAATAAATTAACTTTACTATTATACAATACAATACATCATAATCAGTAAAAACTGACACATTTTAATATTTTTGCACTGTACCGTAGACTGTAAATAATGCACCGTACATCTCTGCTTAGCATTAGGAGTATCCACAAAGCAAATACAAACATGTTTTTGCTTTGTGGGAGTATCACTAAAACGACGTCACTAAAACAATGACGTTTTAACCCTTGAAACCGGTTTTTGCAACAAAAATATGTAAAATTTGCGCATGGGATGAGAGAGATAGCAAACTTGGGTATCATGCGTCATAGGTCACATCCCCTTTTGCCTCATTCCGCACTTCCAACATAGGTTTTATTGTATCTTTATCCTGACATCAAAGCATCTACTTTAATGGCGACTGTCTAGTCTGTACCTTCTTATGCTAATCAGCCAGGGAGACAATATTTAATTATTTTTTTTAGTTTCAATTCGTTTGCATCTGACTGTACTTTACATGGGCACGCGAGTTGACGATGTAAAAAAACAGAAGATGCCAACTGGCGTGGCGCGCGAGTCTAAGGCGCGCGACTTGACGAACGACTCAACTTTTCTGCATAAGTATATTTTCATAAGTACCTACAATGTTTACGACCACACTCTCACTCTGGTGAAGGGAATCGTGGTCGAACAATGTAACAGATTTCCAAGAAATGGCCTTTCCTAATTAACTTCAGGCCATATGGGAAGTTTAAACATTGAAGGGATAGAATCATCTGAATCATCATCATTGTTAGCACTACAGTACTTGCTATCTTCCGTCTTCCTCATCCAACCACTATCGGCTACTGGTCTTCGTTGAGGATATCTTCATATCAAAGGTTTTTCAACACAATCGTAATCAGCAGCCCCTAAATCTGGCTATAAGTAACTCTATAATGTACCTAATCCAGCACTCCTTGTTGTTAGAATGTCGCTTTTATTTCATTTAATTATTTATTTATTAGTAGATACCTACATACGCTGTGTGGTACCCATTGCATTGCTTGCAGCTTGGTACCGACTGTACAGCCCCACTTGCTTGTCTTTAACCATTCTATCCTATCCCTAGCCCTTCAGATGCGGCGGCTCGCGGCAGCTCGAGACTCGGCCTAGTTTGAGGTTGGATGGCCGTGTGTAAGATATGCCCACATCATCGAAGTCGATGGCCCACATATAAGTATTATATTTATTTTATTAATGTATCCCTGCCCCCCAGATACGGCGGCTCCGAGAGCTCCCGGCAGCTGGAGGCGCGGCTGCCGGTGTGGCGCAACGAGGAGTGCGATCGCGCGTACTTCCAGCCCATCACGGACGCCTTCCTGTGCGCCGGGTACGCAAGAGGGGGGGTCGACGCTTGTCAGGTAACTATACCTCTAGAATTATCTCTATAGATAGAGTTATCTCAAGAAGGACCTGGGGAACAGTGGAACTCGGAGCTTCCATGTACTGAGGCAGTAGAGGTGTATTCGTTAAGGGCATACCCCGAAATGTATATCTACTAAATTCGTATAATCACTCGCACTAAACAATGTGTGCCTTTACATAGCTTTTTGAATAATTTATCTATCTACCTACATACAGTCAGTAAATATGGAGAACATCAGAAATGCAACTTGTGTAGTTCTAATTTTAAATAAGATACAAAATATACTGTCAAAAAGTAAAGTCTATTCTATTCTATTCTTGTTTTGTGTGGTACTTCTTGTTTTGTATGGCACTTGTACTGTGCTGTGCAAGTATAGTCTAGATGGTGCTATCATTTAGGTATCTATGTCACTTACTTTAAATCTTTATCCAGCCAACATGGCACTTGGTTGGTTTTGACTCAAAATATGCACTGACTGAATGTGTACTGAACCCTCTAAATCGTTTCCACCAGTCAAGAAAAGCTACAAGACCTAGGCCAGAGGTTCTCAACTGTTTCCCAACCTATATACCATTCTTCCACACCTACTCATCCACCCCTCCCCTCACCTCTTCCAGGGCGACAGCGGCGGGCCGCTCATGCTGCAGCACAGCGGGCGCTGGACGCAGATCGGGGTGGTCTCCTTCGGGAACAAGTGCGGGGAGCCCGGCTACCCCGGGGTTTATACTAGACTGACGCACTATGCACGGTGGCTGCGGCAGCATCTGGTTTAGGAGAACTGTGGGGAGAACATCATCGTACATTAGCAATCCAAGTCGCTCGCCTGTTAAATCTGACGTAACCTGACCTGAAATGTGATGGTCTGACCATGGAAGTAATAGGTAGGTACTTATTACTTCCATGGGTCTGACTGATGTTTGACAGGCGAGCGACAATGTTTGTGGATTTGGAATAATTTGCTAATATGTAGGTGATGGTACGATAGCTGAAGAGCAAAAATGAAACATTAAGCAACCTTAACCTTAATAAGTTGGTGATTCGTTTATAAGAAGGTTGGCCATAGTCGTTTGGATCTTTTTTCTCATATCAGATGTTGTCCACCTATACAGCTATAATAATATCTTATATATAATAATAAAGACTAACTAATTATCTTCTCTAGAAATAGCTTGGTTACCAAATAAATAGTAAGTATATACTTATTCCTCCGCAATAAATGTCGGTAAAACTCATTATATGGATTGGAAACATAATTTATTCATATTTTTATATACTTGACAAGATAATGATATAAAATGAAGAAAGCCATAATTTATCTTAAATAAAACTTATGAAATTATATAAGGGATATAACTATGGCTCACATTAACTTAATTTTGCTTCTATATATGTTGCTCTCATTCGTAGGTACATTTGTAAGTTAAATTAAATAGTTTTAGATATGTGATAATTTTATAAAATGACTGTCTTTTAAGATAATATTGTATAGTATTTAAAATATTGTGGAAATAAAATATTTGGAAAAAATATAATTTCTCTTTAAGTTACAAATATTAACTAATGCCATCTATTATCAAGTAGCAGTTTAGTAGTAGCAGTACTAAACGAGGAACCATTTTAACGGAAACGGTTCTAGATAACCGGAAGTCTGTACTGTGACCATAAACAAATGAGAGCATAACGGGAGGAGAAGAGGCGGGAAGAAACATAGGAGTAAGGCTGCCTACGCACTGGCGACCATAGACGCGGCCAGGCCGCCGCGTCTATGGTCGCCAGTACATGTCCGCTGGCCGCTAAGTGCGTAGGGGCTATAGCGATTGCCATATAAAGTCCAGAATTCACTGGCCGCCGCGGCCAGGTCGCGGCGACCATGGTCGCCAGTGCGTAGGAGCTCTAAGGATGAAGCTAGAGCTGATGCCTGAAATAAGGGTTTATTATTATTATTATTATATTATAGACTAGTAGTAATAAAAAACGCTGAATCACACATCCAGTGAGCGGTAGTATTTTAAACTGTTCTACTCGACTCAAGTAACACACACATAATAGTAAAAAAACAAGATAAGATAAGTTAAAAAAAGTAACACACTTGCTCTAACACTTCGCTAGTGTATAGGACTTTAATACTCTGTGTGTATCTGCTACTGTCAGTGACAGTCTGACAATCAAAATTCAAAACTGTCAAATGTCAGTCAAGCTGTGCGTGACGTGATACTGGACGTGATGAAATTGTTATGAATTTTCAATCCTCGAAAATATCTGCTAAAACACAAAATAACGTTAAATTCAGAATCAAACCGCATCCAAATGAAATAGTCCCCCAACCGAGACACCCCACGTGAACTCAGCATCCCTGTTACGCCGCAAACAAGGCAGTAACCATGAAATACTCCACATCACCGACACCGAGTGTCTCCAACTATGCCAGGACCTCCTCCCCGCTGCCTGGGCCTGCCAACTACCAGCCCAGCGCCGTCAGCGCCTCCGTGAAGAGATACAAGTACTTGCGGAGACTGTTCCAGTTCAATCAGATGGACTTCGAGTTCGCCGCCTGGCAGATGTTGTATTTGTTTATTGCGCCACAGAAAGTGTTTAGGAATTTTAATTATAGGAAGCGTAAGTATGATTATACTTTGGAATATCCAGATAGACTGTCTGTAGATGGTTCTGTAAGGATAAATAATTATAAACACCAAAGAAAGTTAGTAACTATTGAATGAAAATTGTTTAATATAATATAAAGATAAAAGTTATGCTTTCTTAGATGATGACAGCCAGTGGCTGGCCTGTCATAGGAAAAAATATTCTTTAGAGGCCCTAAACTGACAACCTCAGATGGCTAGACTGTGCGGGTAAACATTTTATGAAGTGAGGACACAGTGTTAACAGCTCTGAACGTGTTGATTGTTGAAGATTATGTTAAGAAGAAAATCAGACACACAACTTTAATTAGCTATCAGTTTTATTATACTACATATTTGTTCTATAATTCCAGATACAAAGTCACAGTTTGCTAGAGATGATCCAGCATTCCTTGTATTGTTGATGCTATGGCTATTTGGTGAGTCTTCTGCATTTAACTATATTATTTCATTAAATTTATAGCAAATATGTTCATTATTAATCAAACCCACAAATATGTACCTTTCTTATAACATTATTTAAGCTTTTTTAAGGTCTGAAATAATTTAAGCACTTTTTAAAAGTATCAATTATTTCTGTGTTCCAGTGTCATCGTTCTGCTTCGCGTACAGCCTGGGGCTTGGCTGGACCAAGATGCTGCTCTTCATCATATTTGTGGTGTTTGTGGACCTCATTGGGTGCGGCGTCATAGTCTCAACTATATTCTGGTAATTTGTTTTAATTCTTTTTTGCTAAATTGGCACTTTAAACTAAGTTTCACCTTAGCTTATTCATATTTTTTCTGTCAAATACTGTAAAAACTAGTCAGTATTAGATTTCAGGCTGATGTTAGGTTAAAGTTAATTTATGTAACTCAGAGTGCATTTAAATTCTTAAGATGAAGGTAAAACCCCTATTGTAGGTATATTAATGTACTTACTTCTGTTTCTGCTAAGTTTCAGTTACCTTCATAAATATTTAAGTTTTTTAACTAATCCGTTTTTTGACAATCCTTCCAGGCACGTGAGCAACCGCTACCTGCGGCGCGACCCGGGGGCCGGGGACGTGGAGTGGGCGTACTGCTTCGACGTGCACCTCAACGCGTTCTTCCCGCCGCTGCTGCTGCTGCACTGCTTTCAGATTGTGCTGTTTAACAGTACGTATTGTTTATTGTACCACAGATAATATAATAGTTGTACTATGTACAGTCAACGGAAGAGATAAGTACCTAAACTACTTTAACTACTTTTATAATCTGAAACACAGGAAAAACTCTGTTATTTCCTAGTTCAGAGCAGTATTTCACCTACCTTTAGATTTAAGAGTTGACCTATTTTTAAAATATGTATTACCTATAGTTATCTGAATAAATTTATTCTTATTCTAAAGAAATTGCCTCGCTTATGTCTTTGTAAGTATCCATCTTCAGCAAAATGTAAAGATGAATTAGATTGATAGAGCGCACTGGGAGTCAATGTGTAGCTCTCTTGTGAACCGTACATTGTGAGCTCTACACTGATTAGATAATCCTTTCACCATATGGTGACAAACCCTAATATACACGAAAACACTCATTCTAACCATTCCTCTTTCAAAGATTTGCACCTAGCTTTAATTCTATGATTAACAACATTGAAATCTCTTAAGATTCTTGTCAATTAGTAGGTATTAGATAGGTCAGCCTTGTAGCTTCCCACATTTCATTTTACCTCAAACTCCACAAATCTATACCAGCACATTTCACACCCTTCCAGACCTGCTGATCCACGGCGGCTTCCTGTCGTGCGTGGTCGCCAACACGTTCTGGCTCGCCTCCGTCGCCTACTACCTGTACATCACCTTCCTGGGATACAGCAGTGAGTGCCCATTTATAATATAATTATGTATGGTGCTGATAGACTTAGTGCCATTTTCGCCATAGAGTGGGTTAGAGCATAAACAGGGATTTGTAGACTTCTGACACATCTGCCAAGAATGTAATATAGATATGACGTATAATTGATGAACTCCCTGGTTACGTTCTACCCGACTATAGCGAAATTAGAGCTTAGCAATTCTATTGAATCAAATTCACAAAAGATTGAAGATTCTATTGTTTACAAGGCTGATCTAATATGGATTCTGTAAAGGTGCTGATATACTTGGCAGTCACTTGTAATAAAATAGAATATCATTTTGTTTCAGTATTAAATATAATTATATTCATGTGAATGTTACATTACAGAAAAATACAGCAGTGTTTGAGAGCATTCTAACTCTCATTCACATAAATAAAATTATTTTACATTCTGAAATAAAAATGTATTCTATTCTATTACAAATGAATGCTCAAGACTGTCAGCACCTTTACAGAATCGATATAACATCAGCCTTGTAATCAATGCTATGGTCTTATATGAATTGGATTCTAAAATGTAATAAGTACCTACTAACATAATAATATTGTACAGTTGTTCAATGAATATAAACTTTCAGATTACGGTAAAATTCTTAACAGTGGTGAGTCAATAAGTAACGTACTGTCTGCGACTTCTTGAGTCTACCTACTTCGACTATGGATATTTAAGCACCCCTTTTTATATTTATTTGAACTTCGCTTCTTTGATATACTTATTGCTGAAGGCATGATCTAAGATTCTTGGTAGAAGTATTACTTATATGTATTTTTATTGTCGGTAGTTTTCTTGGTATATTTAAAGCTCTGTAAATTAAATATTTTTTAGGTGTAACTTTATACTTATCATATTTACTCCGACATACATAAAGCTAAAGCATGCTTTTCTTTAAATAGATGTAGAGTAGGTAGATGCGTAAATAGCATTACCTTAGTATGCTTATGACATTCCATAGTCCCTATTTTTATATACCCTATTCTAATCTATACACCTATCATACTATAATACCTACCTATATTTTCATCGTTTTACATTTCTTATCCTGATAGCTGTATTACCATACATACCTTCTTATACACCCATATGCACGTTGTTTATTACACTTCATCCTCGCAAGATACATAATCAATAGACCATATTATGTAGTACATGGCTACCCATGAAGCATTGCCATAGGCGTGAGTGCTTGACCCAAAAATATTAGTTACATTTTTACACTAACTTGCCAGTACTTAAATCTTAATACAAACCTTTCCTTATTTCCAGATTTGCCGACGCTCCATAATACGAGGCTGTTCCTGTTACCTCTCCCTGCCACCTTCCTAGGTTACATAGTCACGATAGTACTAGGCTGGAACCTAAGTCTAATGCTCATGGACTTTTATCACTATAGAGTACTATAGCCTCTACGGAACCCTAGCCTAGATACATAGTAAGATACTTATCGAAAAATAACTTTATAGGGTAACATTGTTAATCCTGAGCAATATAATATTATTTAATTAATATTGTAAATAATATTATTATCATTAACTGTAGTTATAAACAATAAAATTGTAATGATTAAAAATGTCTCGTTTGAATTAAAAAACGAAGTATTCATCAAATTATTTTTAATTGAGAATTAAAATCTATTATACAAATCATTCACAGTCTTATTAAAATCATACAATACAAAAATGTTACAAGAGCCAGCTCTAACATATACCTACTTATTATAAATGGGAAATACATAATAATATAATATGATAAGATTTAGGCACTTTCAGCCTTCAATCATCATCATCAAGAACAATCACCTCGTCTGATGTTATGAGCGGTTTTGGCCTTTCACTTTCAAAGTTCAGAGATTTTTTAGTTTCAGATTTCTTTCCTTGGACCATCGGCGGTTTCGATAAGCCAGATTTAGTTATAGTTAAAGATGACGGCAGACGTCCAATAGAGGCGCTTAAATCATGGGAGTTCTTTTGACGCTCCGCTAGTTTTTCTTGAAGGGTCTTTCCTGGACTGACTTGTTGGTGTGGTAAGGGAGGTTTGGTATGTATAGCAGCGTTTACTGTAGATGAGCTGGTTATATGCGCTGGCATTGAGATGTGAGCACTGGAGTGGGGGATCGATGAAGTGGCCATGGCTGATTGCATCGCGGCTGTCAAAGATGCAGGTAGGTTTTGGAGAACTGTACCCATACTTGGGGCTAGTGTCGACGAATTGGGCTTGTGAGTGCTAGTGAGCACTGAGGGTTTACTGTGTCCAGTTAATGATGACTTTGAGCCGTAGCTTGACTTCGCCATCGAGGGCACTGCCATGGAATGTGTCACCGCCGTTTTAGTTGACCCATACGCTCCTGTGGAAACTGACTTCGTTATCGTAGGTAACGCCATGGATGAAACTGCCATGGTAATCGCAGGCAAAGCCATGGAAGTTGGTTTGTTGACTGAGTTTGAAGACATTGATTTTGGCACAGAGGTTATGGTCGTTGAAGACGGCTTGCTCTTGGAGCTTACACCGGTAGAAGCTGATTTGGTGATAGTAGCGACACTGGTAGGAGTTTTGTTATAAGAGCTGTGTCCGGAAGTGTATGACTTCGAGGTTCCTTTCATTTGCGGGTTCAGAGGAGTCACTGTGGTAGCACCGTGCGTCACTGTCTTTGGCATTTCTGTGCGCGGTTTGGGGCCCCGTTTCTGTTGCTTCTTCGGCGGGGGCAGGAACGAAGAGAAGTTTTGTCCAAGAAACTGGCGATAGAATTCCGCTTGGAAGGAATTCTGTAGCGAGGTTTGTAAAGACGATTGCAATGTGTTCTGCAGGGCTGAGTAGCCGGCGTACGCACTCATATTGCTCAAGTATGACAGCGAAAGCGCCGCTGCCGCTTGCTGAGACAACACTGGGTCCGACAACATCGGGAGACAACTTTGGAATGCTTTGGTCATGTCCTGAGTAGACATTTTCGGTAGAGCACTAGCCGATGAAGTAGCCTTAGCGTAATCTACCTTGGGGATTTGTGGTTGCGCTACAGACGCCGTCGAAACTTTCGCACTTTCTACGGACTTTGTTGCTTGTTTCTTCTGCGCGTTTTGTGTCTTATCCAGACTAGCCAGGGTCGCTTGCTGCTTCAACGCCTGAATCAACGACTGGCAGTACTTCATACTCAGGTCCACCAAGTTCGTGGTTTCCGTAATCGTTATTGTCGTGATCAATTTATAGCCATCAACTAGCAAGTTTACAAATTGTTTCGAGTTCGGCTGCTTTTGGGCTTTTTGGTAGGCTCTATAGATGTCCAGCATGAGGCTGTTGAAAGCCTTCTTTTCGATTTCATTGCTCTTCAAGTCTGTTTGCTGACTGAATTTCTGGAGTTGTCCTTTCAGAGACTGCACGCATAAGGAGAAGGCTTGTTGAGCGAGTTCCTCTCTGTCGGAATCTCTTAAATACTTCTTGTCCGGTTCTGGGATCCTCTGCAGTTGCATACTCATCTCTTGCAACGTCTTGTGGTCATCTATCTCTTTCAGTATCTCCATAGTGAGCAGGACGCAGCGGTTCATGTGATTGGCGAATCCCCCCGGCCTGTCTATTTCACTCAGCGGTATTCTCCAGATGTTGTTGAAGAAGTTGGTGGTTTTGCGTTCTCCGAACAGTCCCGTCACTTTGTTGCCGAGTTTTGACGTGAAACTGGTCAACATGATGTCTCTGCATCTCTCAATGTCTTTCCCTTTTTTGTAGTAAAAATGGTAGTGAGCTATTCTGTAGAGAGCTTTGTAGTGGAGCGGGAAGCGACTGACGCAGTCTTCGAGGGCGTCTAGACAGGCTGAAATGATATTCATGATTTCGTCGTCTGTCAGTGGTCGGTTGTCATTGGAAGACTTGCTGGAAGTGTCACTGTCTCTGCTCGAGTCACTGGTGCTGTCGGAGCTGGAGTCACTGGAGCTACTTGACGAGGAAGAAGAGGAGGTGCTGCTAGAACTTTCTCCCTTTTTCTCAGTTTCAGCGGGTTGCACCTTTGCCTCGGTTTCAGCGATTAGTTCAAGTGGTTTAGAGTTAACTTCAGTAGTAGTTGGTGCCGCGTGGCCGTTTGTGTATGGTTCTGTGGGTGTCGTCTGATCTTTGATACCATCTGTCGTTTGCTCTTGTTTTTTCTCCTCTGTTGGTGTTGTTGCCGCATCTTTTTCAGGAGGGTTTTCAGTTTCTATGGTTTGTTCTTTGATTGTTTCAATAGTTTGACCTTTGTCCTGTGCCATAGGTTCTTTAGCTGCTAATCTTTCAGTATCGTACGATGCCGATCGCCGTATTTTGGCCGCGGCCGAGTCTAGTTTCAGTCTCTTTGCTTCAGCTGTATCTTCTTCGCCCACATCACTGATGGATCTCTTCAATATGTTAGCTGCCTGAGGCGCTGGCGTCTCAAAAGATTTCATTTCAACATCTGTTGAATTTGTGGTTGTTTCTGTTGAATTTACTTTCTTGGGCTTTTTAGTAAACGGCCCACTTTTCCACTCTTCTATCCGACTGAGGAATACTTTCCCGATAGAAGCAGGGATAGGCTTGTTCTCATGTTGCTCTATGTACTTCAGGATGGAAGCGTGGATGCGGTAGTGTAACTCCAGAACTTCAATCGCATAATTCTGTGGTGAGTTGTAGTTAATTTTGGACGGGTAAGTGGCTTCAGCCTCGTGCAAACATTTGACGGACTTTAGGTATAATTCCGTATAAACGGCGGGCGGTTTGTTGCGTTTTTCCGCTACTTTACCCAGTAAATAGTATGACAGCCACATTCCTTCGTGAACTTTGTCAGGGTCTGGATTGTGCGGGAGATCATTAGAGACTGTGCCAAAGCATTTCTGTGTTGTTTCTAACATCTCATCTTTCTGATTTTCAAGAGATTCGAAATCCTCCATGCTCAGGGACTCGCTGGCTTGCTTCAACAATCTCGAGCAGAACGAGTGGACAGCGTAAGAGAACACGCCATATTCAACCCACACGTCACAGTTTGACTCCAAGTCTAGGGTTCGTTTGAAACATCGAATGATTGTCTTTGCGGGTCTCATGAAATCCTTCTCGTTATTGATATTATTACATGAGTTAAGCATCCTCTCCAGATTTATAGCTTTCGCCAATGTGATTTCAGCCCACGATTCGAATCTGCTGTTGTTGATAATGACATCGAACATGTTGTATTTTATGGACATTTTGCCCTCCTCCTTCTTGAAATAGTAGTCTCCTAATAAGAAGTAAATGTCTCTCATTTTGTAGGGTAAAAGAGGAGGCACGCTTGGCATCTTACTTTCTTTTCCTGTCATGAACTTTTCCAAGTCCGGTACGTATTTCTGTAGCTCGTATTCCGGCGGCAGAAGACCCAATATGCGATGGAACAGATGTTCGGTATCAGCGGTTAGAGCAGTGACTTTGCCATGTAGTTCTGGTAATGCTATAGGTCGGAATATTTCATAGATTTGTTGCGCTCTCGGCCAATCGAGCGAGTGTGGCGTGGCGTTATGATCTTCGAGGTATTTCACTTTATTCTTCTTGCCAGGATGACCGAAGAGGCAATAGACACATTGCTCCAAGTATTGGAGGATTTGCTCCAGGGATCTTGCCAACAATGGCGAGCGGAGACGCGGCACAAGAGTATCTAATATGAAATAGAGTAATTTAGCGTCACTTTTACAGCACCATCCGCGACTACCGAGTTTTTCGTGTCCTAAGAACAGTACCATCAAAGGATTCGGCACATCATCACTGGCATCCATATCTTTATCAACCAGAGTTCTCCCCCTTCCCTGGTCTTCTTCCCTTTGTAATATATAATACATAATGATCCATGGCACAACAGTACCAAATGGCATCTCAGTCGTACTTGTTTCCACTTGGTGGCCAATAATTCTTATTAGATTGTCGAGGCCTTGACTCAGATCTTTGCGGGAGACGTTATCTAATACATAAAGACCTTCAGTGCTTAAAACATGCTCCATGCAACACAGTATTTTAACGACAGCCAGAGCCCATTTCTCGTAATCCTGACAGCCAGATGTATAATGGAAGAAATGCTTTAGTGCCTCGTGAAGGCATATAAGGGACCACTTAAAACAGTCATCCACTTTATCCAAAGCCCAATAAGCATCCAGTATGATTGACAGCTGAACAGCAAAATCAAGGGACATTTCCTCTTCCTGCTTTCTAGCTATATCTTTGCAGTGCTCAAATGAGTCTATCACAATGGATAGAACCTCGTCATACTTTCCACATTCATACAGCTCCATAACAGTTGACAGTCTTTTGTTTCTCTCTAGGAACTTTATGTAAGCAGCTATTTCGTTTTCATTTATATTGGGCTTGAATGAGAAATTTTCCAGTTTCAAAGTGAAAGTCTCATGGTGCTCTCCCATTGCTTCGAATTCATGAGACAGTTGGTACAAGCAGTCTAATGCAAACTCATCGTTTTTGTTTATCAAATGGGAATGTAACTTTACCCACAGATATCTAAGCATAGTTTCTAAGCAATCTGAACCAAATATGTGAGGTTTGAAAGCCAATGTCAGTCCTAAAGTCTCTATCACATTTAGTTCATGGAGCTGTTTGTCTTCAGGTATTGCATTCAGTTTTCTATTCACTGTAAACTCTTCAGTTAAGATATTGACATGGACATAGTGTAGCAACTCTTCTATATTATCATCTGTACAAGTTGGCACATCTATGTGGTTTCCATAGCATTTATTAGCTTCAACAAAAATATTAGGAAGTCTTTCAGGCCATTTCACTTTCCACTTGCTGCTTAGAATCTGAAGGAATTCTTTCAGAATCTCTATTATATCTCTTTTGTTTTCTGTATATTTGTTTATAAAACTTTCCACATCTTTTTGCTCATTGTCTGTACCAAAATATTCTTCACTATTCATATCCTTCTTTTCTTTATCTTGACTATCATCACTCTTTACCACTTTAGGATCTTTCTCTTCAAAAAGCTTTTCAATGTCTGTGACATCTGGGGATGATTCTCTTTCCTTCTGGCTTTCTTTTTTGGCCACAATCTCTGGGACTAGACTTGTAGGAACCATTTTCCTGAGTGTATCATAAATATTATCATTAGTATCCTTCACAACTTGCTTCTTACGGCCAGACTTTCTTTTGTTACACCACTCCCACTGTTGAAGGAAACTCAAATCACTTCCTCTTCTTCTAACTGGTGGTTTCTTCAGTTCTTTACTATCCCCAGACTGGGGCTGGGGGTCAGCTGAAGTGGCCTCTGTTGGTGATGCATCATTATCTCCATCTTCTTTTTCAGTATCAGTTGTTACTTTTTCTTTATCAGATAAATCATTATTATCATTCTCAGACCCATTTTCCCCATTCTTTTCTAAGTCTATAATCATTTCTTCAGACTTGCTTTCGGAAGACTCAATTTTCTTTGGTTCCTCACACACTTCCATAATTTCCTCTTTTTCTTCCTTTTTGAATGCCATTTCTATGAAGCAAGCGTGGCTGAAGTATTTCTCTGTCATGTAATTGTGCATGTGGACAATGGACTCTCCAACTGCGGACCAGGTGAGGCTTGTGATTGGTTTCTGTAGCTTCAAGTCGGGAAGAACACATTTGATTGCCTCCTCAGCTCTCTGTTGCTCTTGAAATTTATCAAATATGACTTGTGCCTCTTTCAACAACTGTGCAGCTTTTATCTCATCTATTTCATCATCTTCTTTTTCATTCCACTTATATTTTTTATTAGTATATTCCATGAAGTCATGTATGTAAGGATAACTGGTATAAATATGTTTCCTGTAAGCTAGCCCTCGCAGGTAGCCTGGATCTAGCTGGAGTGCATCATATATAGCCACAATGCAGTCTTCATAGTAGCCAAGACCTAGTAATAGTGTTACAATTTTGTCTAGGCACGGCCAGTGGCGAGGGTTACAAGTGGCTCCGCGTTGGAAAGCATTTAGGGCCATGTCGTAGCGCTCAGTCCGCAGGCAGAGCTGTCCGAAGCGGTGCCACAGCGTCACGTCGGTGTCGTCCAGTTCAGCGGCCGCGCAGTAGCTCTCCACAGCGGCATCAGTCTCTTCCAGTGAGCTTTGAATAGCAGCGACATTTTTATAACACAAGTACTTCAAATTGAATAATGGCTCAGTTGCCTGCTCACCGGGCGCTGGCTTCTTAACTTCGTACAAAAGCTCCGTGTCCAGTAAGTCCTTGAGTAATTGTAGTGCATCCTTAACGTTGCCTTTCCTTTGCAAATCCAAAGCTTTAGCGTACTGTTGTAATGCGATTTGTTCTAGGGCCTCTCGGGTCACTTCCTCCTCAGAATCACTTTCTTCATCAGATTCTTCATTTAAAGCGGCAATTTTAATCATTTTGGAGGATAATTTTGTGTTTTTGTTGGAAAATAAACAAAAAATTGCCGGGGTTCACGGCCTCTAGACAGACACAGACTATCGAAAAGTGACAGGCGGACAGCCATAGTCACAGACACAAATTACCTTACCACAGAACAGATGCGCAATGAAGGAAACATTATTCTGAGTTTTGCTTTGTTAGATTCATCACAGAGTAGGTACACTAAATACATATACAAATGTGAAAATTTGACATTTTGTGATTGAAATTGAATATTGTGAGGTTATAATTATATTTTGGTAATTTGGTTTGGTTGTAAAATGAACATTTTGTAGATCTAAACCGATCTTTATTCCTCAGCTATGATTTCCCAGAACCAGCTCCTTAAACGGGCTCTGCCATTAATCGTTCAAAGCGCCTCCGCCCACCGCAAGCCGCGATGGCTGCCCGTAGCCAAAAGTCGAATGTTCCGCATCCCCAAACGCCCGGAAATACCTGAAGAAGAGAAGAAAGAGTTGCTGCGACTGCACAACAACTACAAGACGCAGATGCGGGCTATAAAAAGGTTCTACTTCGAGGAGAAGATAAAGGAGAACTCTTCGCTTCAAAGTGCCAGTTCGGAAATGAGTCAGAAACTGGAGGCTGAGGATTGGGAGCGCTGCGTGGCGCTGAACGAGCAGTGGAACGCGCAGGTGGCGACCGAGCGTGAGGAGCGGCGCCGCGCCGAGCTGGAGAAGATGGAGGCGCATGCGCTGCAGCGGATGGAGGCCAAAGACCGGGAGCTAGAGAAACGGATAGAAAGGGCTTCTGAAGAGATTAGGAAGCAGAAGGTGAGTTAAACATTATGCAGTGGCTTTAACTTTAGAAGAAGGAAGAGAAGATAGCTTCAAAAATGTAAATATGTGAAGTAGAGAACTTAAATTAACCAATTTATTTAATTTTTCAGGAGCTCAGTGCAACATTCATCACACCGGAGACACTGGACGCAGCCATTGACAAAGCCCTAGACAACCCCATAGACTACAACTTTGCTATAGACCTGAGAGGCAACAAAATTGAAGGGAGGGACACACCACCATACAAGAACACTGAGGACAAACGAGAGGCAGCCAGTAACTGATCAATGAAATATTCAGATTAGCCTCATGGTAGGCATAAGAATAATGTATGATAAATATTAGGGTTCCTTACTGCAGATTTTAGGATTACAACCAGCTGTTTGTTAATTTAGTTGAATATAAAACTGAAAACCTATCTCCTCTTTTCTTGCTATAATACTTCAAAATTAATCATCACCACTGACCAGAGATCTTGCATTAAACTGCCTTCTGCTTTAGCTCAACTAACATAAAATTACAAAGCTAGGGTGTGCATCAGACTCTTGCAAGATGCAAAAAAACAACAAAGCAACATTTCAGTCGGTTACATTTATTGCTTACAAACTAGACAACGATCCTAGTACAATGCCATGTCTGCCAGCAGAGCCTCCCAGTTAGGCAGTATGTTGAGCTTGTGAGGCAGCGCCCCAAGGGACACCAGGTTGGCGGATCTGGAGTCCTCGTCCACGGCCACGGAGACTGCTTCTTGTCTGAACGAGCATGGAGTGCCTGCTGCCACCTGGAAATGAATTGTTATGGGTTATTATACAATGGGTAGGTACTCACAATTATACAGAAGAGGCCATAGGCAGGCGTTAGTGGCGCACTCTGATTGGATTATGTTCATAATCCTACTATATTATACATGCAAAAGTTTACAAGTGTGGACTGATGTTAGTTACTTTTACACGCAAATAGTAACAAGTTTAAAAAAATTTGGAGGTACAGCTGAACACAAAAGAGTAGAGATTAATGTTTTTGGAACTAAACAGATTTAAACCTGGCAATAAAAAAAACTTGTGATTTGTGGTCTGTTTCTATGGTTTGAATGTCAAACTCGCCCTGTTCCTGTATAAACAAATCGAATTTTGCTTAATTTTGGAGTTTTGTGGATTGTTGAGTTTGTTCACGAAGTGAAAATGAATAAAACCATTCGCAGCGAAGCTAGACAGATGATTTACAGCGTTTACCTACGATGTTTGGCGGAGAATGAGGCTGGAGAAGTATTAGTCAATATATACGATGTTTATGAAAGAGCAGCGTTTTATACTGGTGAGTAGGTACTTAATTTCTAACCATTAACATACATTGCTTATATTTCTTGTAAAAAAGTACTATTTTGATGTAATAGAATGCCTTTCAATGTGTATTTGTTATTCTTATAGAGGTTAGAAAATACTAGTGTCAAACGTTACATGACATCAGGGTCTGGATGCTAATGTTGTCAAAACATCAGGTCTAGATACTTTTTTACTAACCCCCGACTCAAAAAGGGTATCGATAAGTTTTACAGCTGTAGGTGTCTATGTGTGTCGGTCTCTCCGTGTAGAGTACCTATTGTAAAAATATGTGTAAGAATATGTAATGCCGAGTTGCAGCAAGGGACTTTAAGCTAATGTGGACATTAAATCTATGTCTGTCTCTTTCTGTCCGTATACTGTCAAAGCAAGGCAACAATACATTTAATGCCGACATTAACTTAAAGATCCTTTCTGCAACTCAGTGTAAGAGTCGGTATAAATTCTCCAGACATAATAATTTGCAAGTCACTGCTTTTCTGACCAATTAAATAATTTGTTGCAGGAAAATCGGTAAACACAGTTTTAGAAGAATTGCCGGGGCACATTTGAACTTTTTCCTGAGCAAGAAAAAACTGTAATAAAATATCGATGTGTGATACTATCACTTTTCTCCTATAGTAATTACATAATGGGATAACCAACACATGTTTCAGTGCAAAAAAACATTATGAAATACACAATGAAATAAAAGTTACAGTTGATTTGATTTAATGAAATTCATTCAAGACTGCCCCCCTCTCCCCTACTAATTTCTTCTCTTAACATAAACCTCCCCAAAAAGTCGCATTTTATAATTAGTAAATATTTGAAACATTTCTCGTTTTGATTTTTTCTGCTAAAGTATCGTGATACTTTTGTCCGTTTTCTATACTATAATAGTGTGGCCACTTTCTTAGATTGCAACGCCCTCAATTATTCTCTACTCTTTTATGTTCCATTGTAACCTGACAAACTGCTGCCTTTTTCAAAGCACAAAAATTAGCTCGTTTTGGTATTGTTACGATCTAACTAAGATATAGCGATTGGTGACACTTGTCGGTTATCTTACGAAGGTATTTTTAAATTTTTTGAGATATCGAGTGAAATAGTGGAATGTAACATGTACGCCACTTTTTACCCCGGAATTTCCACCAGAACCTTTTTAAAACCAACAGCTAAATACAAAGTCATAAGTTTATACACAAGAAAGCTAGGAGCACACTAACATCAAACATGGTGTCCCCGAGCTGTATCTCAACCCTGCCGGAGCGGTGGATCAGCAGCTTGCCCATGCGGCCCTCCTGCAGGTCCGCCAGCCGACACCGGTCCGGGTCCTGAGGAATAACATATTGTTTATTAGTATAAAAAACATGGACACCTTACAGAACACATATAGTAAGGTGGGGTTAAGTCACCGGGGGAAGACCATTCATGTGTAAAAACAAGTTAGAAGCAGCTTGATTCTCTAGTTTGACACCATGGTAAAGTGGTCCACTGGTGGTGGTTAGGTGGTTACCACTTTACCAGCGTGACAAACTAGACTAACTACTACCTACTAATTAGCCATGTCCCTCCAAGAGCACTAGGAGACTATAAACTCACAGGTTTCTCCTCACTATCCTCAGTGGCGGGCTCCGTGCTGCTGCTCGGCTGCGAATTGTCTCTCCGCTTGGGCGCGTCATCTTCTGGGGCGGCCGCGCGCCCGGGGAGCGTGTCTGGGAACTGTGGAGGAAAAATATTTATATTATAGAAGAGAAAGTTTGTGCGTGTGTCTGTTTATTAGTTAACTCTTGCACGGGAAAACTGCCCCATTTTATATCAAATCTGACATGTAGTAAACCTTGAATTCCTACTGGAAAACCTTTTCAGGCAAAGCGAAGCTGTCGGTTTTTTGTTGTAAAATAATAGTGTAATCAAATCAAACTTATTGTAATCGTTCTTGTAACTCACTAAAGACTAGGTAAGTCATAAAATTAAAATACGTTTCACGTAAAGGTGTTTAAACTTACCTGTAACATAATAAGTGTGGGTTTATCACTGCGCAGCAAGCTCACGATGTCTGTTTCTTCACTGACGTCCTTCTTCACATCGGGAATGGCTTTCTTCTCCTCAACAGATGGCACTGTTAGATAAGAACAATAGTTATTCAATGTTTAAGTATATGAGAAAAGATTACCAGGCAATCCAGTTCCTGAAATGAGTTGTTATGATGTAAGTATTAAACCCAAAGCATAGACTTTTTGGCTTGGGAGGCAAGTCGCCCACAAAATATTTAGTGTATCCCAAAAGGTAATTGCATATACCAAGGTAATTCATGCTGAACAATATTGGATACCTTCGTGGCCATCTAAGAACAAACTAAGTACATCGCTTACACCAAGTTTTCATAAGCATTGAGGCTGATTACATTTAAAGCTGAATTATAATTATGTAGTGCAAAATAATCCCAAGCTATAAAATGCCTAAGTTTGAATCCAGATACACAATTAATGCACTGGAGCTCAGCAATCCTCTACTTAAGATACAAGAAAGTCAAAGGAACTCTCTTTTATCTGTGATCAGAGATTGCTACATAATAATCTGTGGTTAAATATGGCCGCCCCTACAGCCAATATAAAATTATTTATTCAGCTGTTTGGGGCTGCGTTTCAAAGTGAAACTTGCAAGGTCTTACTGCTGCAATCTTCTGTTGGTTCTTCCTTGATAATAACTTCTTGTTTAACCTTGATTGACGCCTTAGGTTTGCTGTGCAACCAGCCTAGAAGTAAATTTTTAGGTTAGGGTAGGGTAGGGACGAAAATGTATACTTTCTGAATAAGGAACTGTTGGGTAAATATAATTATAATGTATCCAGATCAAAACAGTTTTTTAGTTCTGTTCGATGAAAAGTAAACTTGTATACTTATTTTAAATAGCAGTAACTAAATACCTACAACGTACAAGTTATAGAAAGAGTATTTCTACATACATGATTGATTGATGAAAGTATATTTAAAAGACATAAGATATTCCAGTCCCGGAAAAGTCAAAAAGGATAAACCTGCAGTGGATTACTACTGACTGAGTTTCATCTTGTTTCTTTGTACACAGTAAACAGCCTATTTCGAGTAAGTATAATCAATTTGGTGACCCCCTTGCTACATACATACTATTTCGTCGAAATACGAACGAATGGCTGTCGTGCAATCGGCACGTTTAATACACCTAAACGGAGTTGTGGCTCGCGCAGCTTCGTATTATAGAGTGAGCCCCCTGTATTCGAACCCGGTACCTCCATCACTCAGTGGCAGGCGCACGGGCGCGTCGCTGTCGGCCAGCGCTGTCCTGAGTGCTTTTTGTCTATCTGAGTGGAGATTCTCGCAATAACCCCAGTAACCTCTGAGTCGTGTCACTCTAATCAATTTGGTGACCCCCACCCTAGACTATACAGTAAATTGGCCCAAGGTGTCTGTCCCGCTGGTAATGGGATTCGATTCCAGTCGCTGAGCCTGTCACCCGATAGTCAATCTATGAGTCTTATCACGCAGGGGTCACCACTATTCTAAAATGGTGACCCCCACCCTACACAGTATTCGAACCCGGTACCTCCGTCGCTGAGCCTGTCACCCGATAGTCAATCTAGAGTCATATCACGCAGGGGTCACCACTATTCTAGTCCATATTGGAACCCGGTACCTCCGTCACTGAGCGGCAGGCGCACGGGCGCGTCGCTGTCGGCGAGCGCGTCGGGCGCCTCCTCGTCGCTCGCCTCCTCCGCCGCCGCGCCCAGCGCAGACCTGATCTTCTGCTCTTCCAGCTCTTTGTCTATCTGAGGGTTTAGAGGACATCAGCTATAGTAGTAGTGCAATCATTCAATAGGGTTCAAATACCAGCATGTAATTAATTTATTATTATCCTAGCACCCTACTTGGTTATTGGTAATTGCTATTTTCCAAAAGAGCCATGTGTGGTCAGTATATTTGCCAAACTTATTGCTGTTTTTGCCTACTGTTTTGGTATTTGACAAATACAGGAAACATCTGACTACAATTTCACAAATACAAGTAGCTAAGTGTGGTATCATTAAATAACAAAGTTACTTAAAGTATATCAGATGGTCTTTAGGTGAAAGAACATATTGTTATGAAATGTGCACATCTAAATGTGTGAACCCACCAACCCATCTAAATGTGGGAAGTGGTCCAAGCTTAGGAATGAAATTAAGACCTTAAGCACCAAGGTTCTATTTGAGAGAAACAGGTGCAGGCCCTAACACCCAAATAAAAGAGCAGGTGGACTAAACACTAAAATAATTCTCAACCAGCAAGCATTACCTTGTAGACATCTTTGACTCTGATGAATGGTTTCTGTAGAACAGGAGCAGCATCACTGTCTCTGCTCCCACCAACATAGGCTCGGGAAGACCTGATCTCTGACGCTGCCACACCTGAAATCATGAAAGAAATATATTGCATATGGTGTGTGTGTGAAGTTACATAATTCATAACAATAGTCAAATAAGCTGTAATAATGTTCAGTGTATACTAATATAAAATTTGACTGTGTCTCTTGATAAAATTAGAAAGTTGTAAAATATATTTTTTTTGTGGCAGCCAGACAGGACTTTACAGTATGTCCATCAGTTATCAGCAACAAAGGAAAGCCTAGCGCAGCTCACTCAATAGTACAGTGCCACAAACGGTTCTACCTTTTTTGGCATAAGATTTTTTTGCCTAATCTCGTATTAATAATAATAATAATAATAAACCTTTATTTCAGGCATCAGTGGCCCAACTAAACACATACATTCTAAATCATACAAAATAATAAATAAAATAACATAATCATAAAATTTAACTGACTTAAACTCTAGCACTATTAATAGCAGGGGATTTAATAGTCTTTTTCGCCTCCCTGTAGCGACGGAAAACGATTCCCGCAGGCCAGAAGTCCTTGTTCAATAGAACCTTCTGCTGGTCGGCGGGAACCCGAAGACGGAAGGACTTGAAGTCCGTCTGCTTGGCGGACTGCAGTCTTTCAATCGCCAGCACCTGGACTGGCTGTTCGGTGCGGCCGACACTCCTCTCCTTGATATAGCGCATGATGTTATCATGCGCCATATTCGCATGGATGCGGGAGACGTAGATGTCGACCGTGGGCGTGGCGGCCTTCAGCGAGCAGGCGGCCGGGGCGGTGCCGCGCTTGTTGCGGTTGCGGCGACGGGGGCTCCTCTTCTCCACCAAGATGAAGCCATCCTTGTCGACGACCGCGTTGCGCGGGGCGCGGGGGGGCGCCGCCGGAGCTCCTGCAGCCGCTAGCGTCACCTGGGGTGCAGCTTGCGTGTAGTTGATCTTGCTGCGCTTGCAGTTGACGCGCCGGTGAAGGCGGTGTCGCGTGGATCGCAGCGTCAGCATTCCGCAGCGATAACAACTCACGTTGCATCGCCGCGCTGGCGACTTCCGAGGCTTCCAACTTGCCTCGAATTTCGGTGATCTCGGACTTCAACAGGACGATGTCCTTAAGCAGCCGGGTCACATCGACGTGGTCAAATGTAACCGGCGGCAGCTTGTAGAGGTCCCGAGCCACGTACGTCGGGACATTATCCGGATCGGTCTCCTGGAACACCCGGATGATGTCCTGCAGGTCTCTCTTCATGGAGCCATCACCGCGGCGCGGCACGAGGCGCACGGCGGTGGTGGCGGTGTCGGCGAGCAGCTTCTTGGCGGCGGCAAGCTCAGCCTCCTTGAAGCTGGTCAGACAGATCTGCTCGAGGCTGATCACGTCCATTGTATCCAGCTTGTTCTGTATGAAGGCGAGCACCTCGCTCACCATGAGGGTGTCCGAGCGTTTAGTGACGGTGGCCATGTTGCGGTCGTACTCAGTAGTGAGTCACACGTATTGGCTACAGACGGCGCCGCTAGAAAGCGACCGTCCGCGCCGATGACAGAATTGCAACTCATTACTCGTATTGCATAGTAACGTTTGGTCAAAGTCTCGTTACGCCGAAAATCGTATGGCATAAATCTCGTTTAGTAAAAAGTTATTTCGCATAACATTGTTTAGCCTAATAATGGTTTGGCCAAAACTTGAATAGCCTAATAATGCTATGGCATAGGTTTATACAAAGTAATAATATTCGTTTGGCTTTAACTTTGACGGAGCGTCTCCCTACATACCGCATACTATTGCCTTGTATTGTTTCCGCTGTTTGGAAAACGCTCCGCTCCGCTTCGCTGCGCTCCTCTTTGGTTTTGATGAACATGTGCACCTAACACGCTCCTCCTCGCTTTGCTCGTCGTCGCACCTATTTTTAGGTTTCGATCTCATGGGGTTTGTAATAATTATATTGGTCGTTAACTTTCGATTTTTTGATCATACAATATCGTGATTTTCGGGATGTAGGAGAAAAATACCACAATTTGTACATTTACTACATACTTAATATATTATTTATTGATTATACATAGGTATAGACGAACATAAATTTGAGCAAACGAAACTTAGGTGTTTAAAGATTGTGCCTAAAGAGTTTTAGACGAAACGAGCCTTATGCCACATAAGTCTTGGCAAAGTGATGGTTCGGCCAAAAAAGTTTAGACCATACGAGTTATGCGAAATGAGTTTTGGTCAATAAAGATTATGCCAGATGAGCGGAACCCGCCACAAACTTATCTGTTCCGGTGAGAGCTTACATAAATGTCTAATATTTCTTCACTCTATACGATTTTAAATTTGTCCCTAGTGGTAATTCACTCTTGCTTAGCTTGTTTTAACTAACCCATCATATTTATATCAATATAGAATTCATTAGTTAGTAATGATATATGAATCAATTTAGTTCACTCTCACCGGAACAGATAAGTTAGTTGCACTGTACTTGTTTAGTTCTGAAAGTTTCAGACTATTCATTATGTCATTTACATGACTAGAAGACTTTGTAGCGACACATGTTATAGTCACGTTTTGCAATGTCAGCTTTCTAGTAACTTCCAGTAGCGAACAATGCGCAGACGCTAGTCGTCTCGCGCCCGTCACTTAGAACACACTTAAGAAAATGTAATTTGGTTCAGTAAATAGTTTGGCCTCAAGAATCCTGCATTCGTCATTTACCATCAACCCCATAGACTCCTTTCTCAAACCCTACATTGGTGACCTCCGACAAACTGGTCATGCAACCTTCGGAAGAAATTATGGAGTCAGCACGGCGATGACGCGGCGCAGCATGGAACGGCGTGGACGAGACGGCTCCCCCAGCAAGGCCATGGGGTAACAACGACAACATCAGGAACATCATCTACTGGAAGTGCACCACCCCTTCACAAATTTTGGTAACGCATCAAAGAAGAAATTAGCGTATCGAAGCATCTCAAGTCAGGACCTGGACGAGCGGAACACATAGAAGGTGCGATTGCGCGTCCACGACGGCAGGTCAACGGGCGGTAATCGGCGCTTCTGAAGTTAGCGAGTTTGGGCGGTTTCCTCGCTGCGAGGCTGCCGAGATGGAGCATAGTGGACTGGTCACCCACGCGGAGGCTCACTCGAGGGTCCTCATGGAAGTTCCCGCCAGGGTGGACGAGAGGTGCAACGAGAGAAGCTATTTAGATCGGAAATTCACATGGTTCAATCACACACGAGGTCGTATTCGCGGAACCGAGGTAGCAGCGTTCATCTTGCACGGTCAGCGGAATGTGATAAGCGCGTCGCGAGTGAACAGAGTGCTACGTAGTTTTACCAAGTGGTTTATTGTGTGAGATTTATAAGTTTGATTTCTTAATGTGGTAAATTGAAATGTAATTTTGTAATTTCTGTTTTGTTTGATATTGTATGTTTCAAGTTTAAAGCTCCGTAAGAGAGGCTTTTGTAACATAGGTATTACGTATTGTACTTGAAAATTTTTGACAAAAATTTTGAAAAACGGGGGAAGTGATGTAGCGACACATGTTATAGTCACGTTTTGCAATGTCAGCTTTCTAGTAACTTCCAGTAGCGAACAATGCGCAGACGCTAGTCGTCTCGCGCCCGTCACTTAGAACACACTTAAGAAAATGTAATTTGGTTCAGTAAATAGTTTGGCCTCAAGAATCCTGCATTCGTCATTTACCGCAACCCCATAGTCACCCACTTGTATCCCAACAACTTAATGAAATAACAATATTTTAGTTTGTTATCCTGTTATGTATGTTATCTACATGTATTAGTCAAATATAGGGATCAGTTAAAAAAAAAAAAAATATACTTAATATCTATACATAATTTAAGTATTAAAAAGTGTACATACCCTCAGAGAAGACTCCACTAGATTTGATAATGTTAGGGCCATTTTTAATGTTTCTATTTCGGTCACTCTTTCTATCTTTTTTGCCTTTATCATGACTTTTATCCCTGGTGACTGTTGGTAGATTAGGTCTGAAATGAAATATTTAAGTTAGAATTGAATAGTTTTTGTGTGTAAAACACATGTTTTTTCCAAAAATATCTTGATAATGAAGTTAATGGGAAACATAAGAAAAAGTTTAATGTAAATAAATTTATGTAGAAATGCAACTGGACCAATAGAAGCACAAAGAGTCAATTTACAGCAGAAAAAAAGGTGGAGTTTGGAAGCTTCCAATGAAGTATACTGCACCAATTTGTGTACACTAACACCTATTCGTAAATTGAATAAAGTATAAGTGGCTTAAGCTTGTTCAGATCTTACCCTTTCTTGTTCCTAGAAATATTTAAATTAGGAGTGAACACTTTTTTACTTGGTTTAGCTCCACCCAAAGATAAATCCCTGGGTGTTTTGAATGAAGACAGCCTCTGTAAAGGGTCTGTTACAGAGCTGCTGGTGCCATTTGTGGCAGATTGTTTTTCCCTTGAATCTGACATGGCTTTTCCAGCCGTTCCAGTAAGGAAAACTACTTTTAGTTTGAAAATAAACACACACAACACGTTTTTCTAATTTTCATCCACTGAATTTTGACATATTATGACATTACAAGAGTGTAATTTTGACAGCAGTTGAGTAACTATTTGCTTTGATCTGTGATTGTTTCCAATGCTCAGAATTAAGGTGCCGACACACTAGCGGACGCGACTTACGGAATTAGGAGGTTTTCTTTTGACGTTTAAAAGTTCCAAAATCGACCAATAGATGGCATCCAGCCTGTCGTTTTTATGAGCTGCATTCTTCTGAGGGGACGGAAGATGTCATAAATGGTACAAAGATGCGGTGCGGCGGCAGCGACGGGCCGGATGCAAAACGTATATACAAGGAAATTGTGACACGGCTCATCGACGCCTCCGGCGACCAAAGGGCTGGCACATACCTTGGACAAAGGATAAGCCTCGCCATCTCGCCATTCAGCGGGGCAATGCGGCCAGCCTCTTGGGAACCTTGCCAAACGACGGCGGTGACCTAGAAAATATTTTTTACCTATTAAGGTAAGTAGTTACGTAGTTTTATAATATTTTAATATTTATAGGTACTATTTTAGTTTAGGTTTATTAGTCATATCACATTTTATTCTTTTTTATTTAATAAATACTGTACGTTGTAAAAAAAACTGTCTTAAACTAGTTAACACTTAATATTATGCATAATATAACAGCTAGTTATTGCATATAGTTGAATTCACATCCATTGGTTTTTTGTATTGGCTGAAAGGACTGGAATGCATGCCGGCTAAAAAAATATATGCAGTGCTGTTGAGTAAGAAGTTTTACTAGCGCCATCTATAATCGGTCTTTGTCCATGGTTGTTGTCTATGGTTGAAAATCTCCCATTAACCCCCTTATTCATAATTACTATACGTTTTAACCATGTTTTAACTAATAAACTGTTTTGTCCCTTTCTGTCAAAGAACAAATAGTTCTGGGGTAATAAAGGGTAAGAATTTTGTTACCGCGTCCGCTAATGTGTCGGCGCCTTCAGCCGCGTCCGCTAGTGTGTCGGCTCCTTAAGCCACGTCCGCTAGTGTGGGGCGCCCTGACTGTGGCTGATAGCTGAAAGTTACTCTGTGATTTCAAATACTTCTCAATTTTTCAACGATCTTTTTCTATTTCATTGTTTAATTTATTTGCTTTCAATAACTACTAAGGTTTAATTCAATTAATTACTATGGGAGACTCGCTGTTTGATATCTTCGGTGACCATATCACGAGGCAAACTGTGAAAAATGTCTCGCGCCAACCGTTATCGAACGTCGGTATGTATTCAACACCAAAAATATTATCTCAGACATTCTACCTCTATGTTATTTACCTGTAAATAGTTATGAATAATACTTATTTCTTGCAGAGAACATGGGCAAAACGAGTTCGAGCGGTCCCTACAAGCCTAACGAGCCAGCGAAACCGTCACAAAAGAAAGGAGAAGTGAAAAAGTCGTTTCTTTCAAACACTGGCAAAGCCTTTCAGAGCACCCCTCTGCGCCAGGCGTTCACCCCGCGCGCGGTCAACGTCGGGTCCATGATCTACAGCGACGCCGGCGAACAGGAAACCCAAGATATCAACCTTGAGGAGCTGGAGTTCACAAAACCTTCATATAAATTAGGTATTCTACATCTACCCTCTTTTTGTTTAGATTAGTGATTGAACTTGATATTTTCATTCTGCCTGCAACTTCTAGTTATATCTACAAATTATCTTTATTGCTAATATTTAGCAACACATCCACTTTCTAAGACTATAGCAATTGTTTGTTTTCTAGATAACTACCACACTGATATATTTGACTACTGGGCGGCCCCACTGCCCCCACAGCTGGAGTCTCCGGCACCGAGGACCCCGAGCCCAGCGGGCAGGAGACACAGCCTGGAGTTCAACTGCTCATACCAGGATGAGTTCTTCACAGGTTTGTCTCATTCTGGCCTTCAGATAATCTAAAGTTCTTTTCTAAACTGAAAAGTATAATTAGATAGGAATCAATTTCCAAAGACTAAATCTATCTATTAGTGCTATAAATACATATTTTATCTGAAAATTCCCATTGGCTGCTCGTAGAATACAATCTGAACCTTATGTTTGCATTATGGTACCTGATTTTACCCTGATAATGTAAATTCTAATGTAAATCAGAAAAGGAGCCGAGAGCAAAGCGAGCATTGCCTTCGAATGGAAACCGCCTGGCGGCCACCGCAGACGCGGTCGCCCCGTGCACACATGGCGGCGCACAGTGGACGGCGAGCTGCGAGCGCAAGGCCTGAGCTGGACGGAAGCCAGAGCGGTTGCTGAGGACAGAACGGCGTGGCGCACGCTTGTAAAGGCCCTCTGTACCACCGGGGTACCATAGGACAGCAACAATGTAAATTATGTTCTCTGCATCATAGCATCCCTTTGATTTGTTTCAGATGAGTTTTCCAATGATGCTTTTCCTGATTCTGAAGATGACCTGCCACCATTGTACTGAAGTCATAGGACGCGATTTCTGACTGACATAGTTTGTAAGAGTTGTGTGAAAGTTGGTTCATACAATGTTATGTGATAAACCCATAATCTTTCATGCTGTATATATGGAGGGTCGGCAGACTAAAGTACATAAGTCATAATTCATTTTCACTTTAGTTTTTACAGGAACAACAAAAAACATACTTAAAAATCAATGTATTTGGAATTTAATAATTTATTTATTACACTTTCATTGTTAAACATGAAATACATTAGATGAACATAAAAAACTATAAAAAATAAGTCAAAAGCGGACTTTGAGTGACTTATGTGATACGTATTATTTACTAAGTACACCTTAGATATGACTTAAGTGATTAGGCCTAGTGAAGTGTTGCTTTTATTTCAGATAATATTAATCATACACTCACAGAAGAGATGTGTGTGTGTATGATTAATATGTAATTATCTAATTATTGAACTCTTATTCACTACTGAAAACATCTGGGAGTGTGTTCCGAGCTGTTTCAGAAGAAGGCAAATTATTGTAAAACTAAGAAATATCATCTTTTTTCTCTTTGAATATAGGTTTGTTGGACATCAATGGTATAGCATCGGGCACTATCATCCTTCAGATTCATAGTCTGGAAATCACTATTTCGGTCTAAGGTATTCTAGAACAAAATAATCATCATCAGCCTATAGCAGTCCACTGCTGGACGTAGGCCTCTCCCAAAGCACGCCACTGGATGCGAAGTTGTCACCCCATCTAGCCGGTAGACTTCCCACACTACGTCCAGAACACGTTTACCCCATCAGTCATCGGTTCTTCGACAGATGCGACTAGCCCACTGCCAGTTAAGCTTACTAACTCGGTGTGCTAAGTCGGTGACTTTAGTTCTCTGTCGGATTACTTACGTTCCGGATGCAATCTTTCAGAGAGACTTCAAGCATCTCTCTCTCTCGCATTAGCTCTTTCCATAGCTCGCTGAGTGACCTTCAGTTTGTGAACCAGTTCCACTGTAAGTGTCCACGTATCAGCCCCATAGGTCATAACCGGTAGGACACACTAATCAAAGACGTTTTCGTCTTGAGACTTTGTGGTATGGGCGACGAGAAGACTTGACGAAGTTTGCCAAATGCTGCCCAGCCCAACTGTATTCTTCTATTGACCTCTGATTGGAAGTTGTTTCTACCCAGCTGCATATTGTTGAACAACTTCTAGGGTCATGCCATCAACGATTATTGGACACGGTAAAACGTGGTTATTATACATCCTTAGTTTTATCCAGGTTCATCTCGAGGCCAACCGGGCGTGGAGCTTTGAATAGGCTGTTCAGCATTTGTTGAAGTTCCTGCAGATTCGGCTATAATGACGATGACGTCGGCAAATCGAAGGTGCAAGATTTTTTCGCCGTTGATGTTTATGCCTTGTCCTTTCAAGTCCAGCGTTTTAAAGACATCGACCAAAGCATTGCTGAACAGCTTCGGGGAAATTTCGTCTTGTCTGCTGTTTTATTTTCTTTTCTTACATTGCATTCTACATGCTCAGAAGCCTGCAACCTTCTTTCAGGAATCTCTTTGCATTTTAATGTTTTTTAACTTTGGCCTGTACTACGCATTTTTTTTCTGTTGTTTCAACACACGCAAGCCTAATCCAGCAACGGCAGGTGGTTCATTTGTAATTTCTAAGTCTGAAGTCGTTGAAGAAGTATCATTTGTAACATTTTCAGTTCTATGTGTTCCTGTTTTCTACGACTAGACCGGTTTGTTGACAAATAAAAAGTCGGGGTCAGCTATAGAATCAACTGAATCTTGTTGTGTATGGTACTGGCTCCATGTATGGGTCATTGGTTGATCCCATTGCTTGAGAAGTCATCACCACACTTATGGTGCCTTCGTTTTCCTTTTGATTTTTACCGTGTATAAAGTATAAGACAAACTAAGCATAATGAATTTCAATTAATAAGTATTTATGAAAATATGCATGAGTTTATACTTTATACATATTGCAGTTAAACACTTACTTGCTGTGGGACTTTAATCCTAGCTGAGCTAGCTGAGCTGCGCAAGTTCCACTAGCTTTTTTCTTCTTCATAAATTAATTTTTAACAATAATTCACTTCACACAATATGAACGATTAAACGTACTGTTTAAAATGGAATCAAAGTTAAGACTGAAGCAAAATAACACTTATATCCCACAGGATTGTAATAAAAAGTATCGTGTAGGTACCTAACCACTTGTAGACCACCCGTAGTTGACTGTTGTTCAACAAAATTCTTTGAAGATATATTTTTTATTTAGTGGGTAGTAAGACACTTGAGAAATGGTGTTAAAATTATTAGGTACCTTATAACATAAGTCGTTCCTTATCGGCACAACGTGACTGTGGAGTGTTTGTTCCTTTTCACATAAGTTCACTTATGTTGTTTAGCCTGATTACAAATTGGTAGCTTTCAAAATGTTCATAAGGAACAATTTGAGACTTAGCTACTTATAATAGTGATTTGACATGTGTGTTTTAGTCCAGCTATGAGTCGAGCCAAAATAATGCCCCTGGCGATTAACAAAAAATATAGGGAAAAATGACTTATGTGCTTTAGTCTGCGGGCCCTTCATATGTATGAAATGTTTTAAATTTTATGATATTTAGATTTGTGCATTCTCTTTAAAATGATTATGATAAATAAATAACTTGATTTTTAATATGCATGTTTGTTCTGATTTGAATATACAAACAAATATTATAAATAGGCTTTATTATTTACTTACATAATACAATTATTTACACATTCCAAACCACTCCCCATCCATACTATCAAACTATTACAATAACACCACTTATGTTAGATATTTCTTTCCATAGAACTGTACTTTTTTCTCAAACGCCGGAGATGTTATTTGGGTATCCTCCTTGTAGAATGGATTTAGCATGAGTTTGATGTAGGCTTCATAGACATCCGTGAAGAATCCCTTGATGCCGTCCTCATTCCTTGAGTCGTGGACCATTATGAACCTCATCTGGAAAAAGCAGATAATAATTTGAACACTAAAGATACTCAGACCAACAAGATGAATAGAATTACATTTGATGTGGTTCAAATAACTGAAACTTTTGATTGATTTGATGGTATAGTTTGGCAAACTGTTAATCAGCAGAAATGCTCTCAATATTTACATAACTAACATGGAACTAAACAGTAGACAGGCCTCCACAGATATTGCTCTCAACATGATTGTTAAAAATTATGATGTCTCAGCTTAAAACTACAACATACTTAAAATATCACACTATTCCATGTCATCTATCATTCTATTCCATGCCAATTTTTTTAAACTTTCCATTCAATTAGCTCTTTTAAATGTAAGATACTCATGGATTTTACCTAAGCTTGTGTACTCTGTTGGAGTCTAGGGCTACAGCTACCTATGAGAGCAAAGGCCAACAAGGAGACTTAGCAGACTCAAGAATGCTTACCTGGCTGGCAGTGACGAAGGCGGACACAAACCACTGGTTGAACTTGTCCACAGACTTGAGGTACATGTTGGTGACCTTCCACATGTGCTCGTCCACCAGGTCCAGTGCAGCATGAGCGATAAACTGATTCAGGTGTCTGTTGTCCTCTTTCTGTAAGGAAAAGGTGGTAAGACAAAAATGGGTGGAGTAGTGGATTTAGAATTAAGTTTTGAGTTAATATATCTACAGGTGAAGGTCCCGATCCATAATGACGGTATTAACGATAGATTAGGAAGATTCACGATAGAATTTGGCAGTAACTAGGGCGGTTTACCTTTACTTCTTTGGTAACTGGAATAAAATCGAGTTCGAATATGGGATTATCGGAGTGGCCCACAATGACGAAGTAGTATGTCCCGGCCATCTTCACGGGTTGTTTTTAAGTATAGTCTAGATTCTGGGCCAAATGCTTTGTGATTTTAATATTTAATTAAAAGTTTTATTTCACTAAAATAAACCACCATCACCATCATCAAAACACGAGCTGTTCAGAAAAAAATATCAAAATGTTTGTATTATTATTGGTATGGACATAAATATATATATTTTTTCATGAAAAAAAATAAAATCACGGTAAAGTTTAATATTTTTTTCTTTGGAAGTGGTTGATGTTAAGTTAAAATGTGAAAATGGTTATTAACATTAATAAAATTTGAATATCTGCTCATTATTTGGTTTCCGAATGCACCAATCTAGGACGATATTGACAGAATGACAGATTAAACGACATAAGAATGCACGTTTACAAATTTTGCTTAATAAATTTTATGATTAACCAGTAAAGTTTAAACTTATTATTATATACTTGTTAAATCAATTTAAAACAGCCTTTTATGTTTTCTTTCTGTGATGTATAAAATCGTAAATAGTGGTGATGGAAAAGCACTTAATCAACGAACTCTGCACACGCTCTCTAGAAATGTAGACAAAGCAAAATTGGCGGGAAAGGGAAATTGGAAGTGGAAGGAAAGGAAGGAAAAGAAAAGCTATACTGTGGCAAGTTACTTGGCGACCCTCCTTGCGGGGTGAAAGAAGTGGCGGGGGCGAGGTAGCACGACATGCAGTGCACGCGTTGCCCTTCACCGCTGCCCCTCCCGCTACCCGCTGTCGTCTTGGGTACCTCGTCCGCTGAAACTTGCCAATCTATAGTACCAAATAGGTATCGCTTCCCTGTAAAAAATAAATTAATTGATATGGCCAATTCGTGTAAAGAAGGTAGGTTGTAAGGCATAATGTTATTATTGTTTTTAAGTATATTTAGATAACTTTCATAGAAATATGTAACATTTGTACATAAGTGTTAAGTATTATTTATGATTAATTTCCAGATTTTCTATCGATACCAATTGATAAACTAATGCAATGGAGAGGAGGAAGCTGGGTAAAATACAGTGGCAATGGCAATGAAATACATGTGACGGTACATTTTGATCAATTACTAATAAGAAGCAATGACAAAGTATTAGAATCCATTAATTTGACGGAAAAAGCTAAGGGTTTTTTTAAAAGAGGTGTTTTAATACTTGTTGTTAACAGTCCGTCCCAAGGGGTAAGCATGACCTTAACTATCATAATTATTAAAAGTCTTATTACCTACTTAAGTATACATCTTCCTACGAGGCATCTATCTACTCTTACTCTAAATTATTATACACAATATAACTAGTTACTTAAATATAAAATACGAAAGCGTTAGTAACAAGGTATATCTACCTATATGTTTATATTAACTAGCTCATTTAACTACTGTTTATATTCAAATTTTAACCAACGTTTCAGATACGGAAAATCAAATTTAATATAAAGAATAATGCAAAACTTTATCTGGATAAACTGGGTAAATATTTACCTGTTTGGAGTCACAATCTAAATGATCCAAGTACTTTACGGTTTGTTAAGATTGAAGAAGTCATGAAACGAGCGCTCAGTGAACAAGGCAGGTACTTACAACATACTCTAAGGTCTAGAGCTTAGTTCAGCTTAATATAAGTAATGTCCTAAAATAGGGACAAAAGTGGTAAGTAGTTAGAATATAGAAAGGCGAAAGAGACCCCCTCGTCAGCTCTATAAAGTCACGTCATGAATAACTGAATAGGTACTTTATAGCCCTATATTAATTATATACAGGGTTATTGGTAAGTAAACCGGATCCAAAAAATTTTCATATGACATTCTTTTTTAATTTAACTTAGGTAGTTATTTGTTTTTAAGTTTTGAATTTTTTTTTTAATGTTTAACTATTTTGAGGTATTATGTCTAATTTAAGTCGAATAATGCACATTTGATTATTTTAATTAGTTTATTAAGGTGTTACTTAGGCAAAACAATAACAAAAGTTATTGAAATATGTCATTTTTTTTTCGGTTTCAAGCATAAAATTTTGGCAAAAAATTAGAAAAACCTTAAATCTTAAATATCTTAGAAATCGTTAAGTTTCGGATAATGCATTATATTATAGGGTTCAATCGACTGGAAATGCCTTCTTCTATCACCTCCTGAAAGGATCCGGTCTACTTACCAATAACCCTGTATTTTATTTGTTGCAGATCATAAAAACACGTCTACGATGCCAACAGATTTTACCAACTTTGTGAAATTGTGTCTTTTGGATCCCAAATTTCCTCAAATAGTAATGGACACTGAAAAAGTTCTCGATTCTCTGAAATAGTTTGAATAGCTCAATACCAAGCTCAATACATTTTTTTTTTAAATAATTACTTATAAGGTTTATTGTTAAATAAAACAGAATAAAATGTGATCTTCGACTAATAAACCTAAACTAAAATAGTACCTATAAATATTAAGATATTATAAAACTACCTACCTTAATACATAAAAAATATTTTCTAGGTCACCGCCGTCGTGGCTATATGGAATGCGGCAATATAGGTACAATGCGGGTTAGCAAATGGCTGTAAGTATAGTATATGGTAAGTATACAGAAAGAAAGCTGGAAACTTATAAGCGCTTACTTTGCTATGGATATTTTGTCCGCGCTTATTTAGAGCTGTTTCGGCAAAGTATGAAAAAGAAAACGCTTATTAGTTTCCAGCTTTATTTCTCTATACGGTTTAGTTATGTTCAGCGCTGTAGCGGCGCACAATGAATGGACTGTGGCAGTAGTGCAATGCGGGTTAGCGAAAGGCTGTATACAGAAAAATAACTGGAAACTTATAAGCGCTTTCTTAACTATAGATTGGCCGCGCTTATCAGCGCTGGTTCGGCTAATTATGAAAAACCAAGCGGCAAAGTTTCCAGTTATCTTTCTATATACGGCTTAGTAACATATATGCAGCGCTGCAGCAGCCCACAGCTTGTGGCGTGGCGGCTGCACGCGCTGGCGGCGGCGGCGAGGAGTGCGGGGAGTGGGGGGCCGAGCTGCAGGCGGCACCGGGAGGAACTGGGAGTGGGACATGTGTCCATGTGAATTGTCTTTCCATGGATAGTTACATTCAGCGCTGCAACGGGTGGAGACTGAGCTAGAGTGGAAAATGCAGGATCAGGTGCGTAATGTGTCCATTAATATTGACGTTCTATGCATTGAATGCGGCAATATACGATGCGGGTTAGTAAAATGCCGTATACGGAAAGAAAGTTGCCAACATGTAATGTAAACGCCTTCTTTAGTATGGATATTTATCAGCGCTGTGCGGAAACGCATGAAAAAGTAAGCGGTGATAAGTTTCCAGCTTTGTTTCTGTATACGGCTAAGTTATATTGAGCGCTGCAGAGGCTCACAGTTAGCGTGAAATGGATGGCCGCAGTCCACTATAAAATACGGGTTTGTGAAATACCGTATACAGAAAGAAAGCTGTCTACTTGTAAAAATAATAATAATAATAATAACTGCTGCTGACATAATTCAGAAACCAAAATAATAATAATAAAGCCTTTATTCAATAGAAATTTTTAACATGCAATTGACATTATTAAATTAAATTCACTTTATAATTATTCATGCATTTTTTAAGAATTATATAAATTTATATTTTTTGCTGACATTAAATTACAATAAAATTAAACAAAAATCAATAAAATTCCTACAATTCATTTAGTTATACAATAACATAAAATTTACATTATAAGTACTTATAGAATTGATGTCAGAAATAATAATTTAATTTTCAAAATAAATAAAAAATAATAATAATGTCAGACCAAGCAACACAAAGCAAAAAAATGATGTTTAATTTATATTCCAAATGTCATCTTATTAAAAGTCCTTATAAGGACAGGTGAGGCCTCTCACTTACTCAAAAATTTCAGTGAGGTCTACTTGTAAGCGCTTTCTTAACTATGGACATTTATCAGCGCTGTGCGGCAAAGGCTGGAATGTAAACTAGCGTTCTATGTTTACATGTTCTCAAATCAAAAACATGTTTGACCAAATCGTAATCGTTAACTGAGGGACTTACCTTACATAATAAATACAATATCCATTTATTAACCCTCCTCTTTCTCAAATCCCCAGATGGACCACAAAACTATCCTCCCTCTATTTATTTTAGAATGTTACCGATTTTGATTTATTATCTATATCTTTAAGCATGTCTACGTTTGTCTATGTACTTTCGATATTGTAATGCACGGTTTTAAAAGATGCAAGTATAGTAGTAGTACCTATAATACTGATTTTAATATTTATAGGCTAAGTTATTAAGTATGATAGGTACATCATTTAAACTACAAATAGCTATAATCTAAAATTAACCATGAAAAGAGTACAAAATAAAACCCACACAAATAACTTGTCAACGTTTTATTCTTATCCAAACCCTAACTACACCCAACATCACCGCATCTTTCTCTTCTTAGCTGGAGCTTCTTTGAACTCGATTGTATTCGGGACAGCTTCTTCAACCGCTAGACAATGTTCTTTGAAGGAGGGTTGCGTCCAGGTGTGTGTGTAGGCCAGTCTCTTCGGAGCGACCTTCTTGGGAGGTGGAACGGCAGGTTTGAACGTCATTTGGGAACCGTCGTACTGGTTGTACACTTGGATTGGTGTTCTGGAATGGAAGAATGGAGATTTTTAGTGATATTTACGCATTAACTGTAACAGAAAAGTTTAAATATCTCATAGGGTTTGGACCTTATCTAACTATGGCGACCATATTTCGACCACTGTTTGAAAAGGGTTAAAATATTAAAGGGGCGTATATCTGCTTGGCCATGCAGGACCCTAACCCTGGATTGTTATACGCTACCCTATAGTATTATTGAAAGGAGTTCGTTTGTTAAATATTTAGTGTCATCATCATCATTATCAGCCCGTATCTGCCCACTGCTGGGTATAAGCCTCTTCCCTATCACGCCACCTCTTCCGGTCCTGTGCGAGTCTAGTCCAGTGTCTACCGGCCACCTTAACAATGTCATCAGACCATCGGGCCGGCGGTCTGCCTATTCCTCGTTTGCCAGTTCTTGGCCACCACTCTGTGACTGCCCTAGTCCACCTGCCGTCGTCCCTCCTAACCAAGTGTCCTGCCCATCTCCACTTTAATCTTGTGATTCGGCTACCCACGTCATCCACACGAGTTTTACGTCGGATTTCGACATTGGGCACACGATCCACAAGAGAGATGCCGAGCATGGCGCGCTCCATAGCCCTTTGTGCGACTTTTATTTTGTGCATGTTGGCTTTAGTGAGCGTCCATGTTTCTTCGGGAGAGCCTCACTCCTAGGAGACGCGTCCCCAGGTGGCGGATAGGGGCACGCCCGTCTACTTCTGTAGCAGGGTAGGAATGAAATAAAATAGTTCCCGCGGACCAACAGGCCGGAGAGGGACACTCCGTATGAAACCACTCAGGCTGCCAGAAGCCTTGGGGTACCCCCTAAACATACTGGCTCTGCGGGCACGGACGCACAGATGGCAGCCCCATCGTCGTGATCGGGGTGCTGTGGGCTAATCACCTGCACACCTTTAAACATGAATTGATTATGAAACCTGAAACGAGAAGTGAAGATAACCGGACTCCCTTAACGACGACTTTTGGCATGAAACAACGGACACGGATTGGATGTTGGAATGTCAGAACCATGACACGCCCTGAAGCACTACCACAAGTGGTCAAAGTTATGAGGGACTACAACATCCAAATCTTAGGTTTAAGCGAAACGAGATGGAACGGCTTCGGAGAAGAGTCTGCAGACAATGGAACTACACTTCTCTACAGCGGCAAGGAAGACGAGGGCGCGAGCAAGGAGTATGGAGTTGGTCTACTCCTGAGCCGCAGTGCGAGGAACAGTCTACTTGATTGGAAACCCGTTTCTGAAAGGATAATACTGGCAAGATTTGCCTCACGGGTGCGCAAGGTAACTGTAGTCCAGTGTTATGCTCCGACGAACGCAGCGTCAAGCGAAACCAAATTAGAGTTCTATGACCTACTGGAAGCAATTCTGAAATGTGTGCGTAAGCAGGACATCGTCGTTGTCATGGGCGACCTCAACGCGAAAATGGGCTCAAACTGTGTTGATCGCACACACTATATGGGCCCTTTCGGAGCCATCGGAGAAATAAACGAAAACGGAGAACTCTTCGGTGAGCTATGTTCAAACCACGGTCTTGTTATCGGCGGAACGCTGTTCCAACACAAGGAGTGTCACAAAGTCACCTGGATATCCCCAGACGGTGTAACACGCAATCAGATTGATCACATTGCGATCAGCCGCACCTGGAGATCATCTCTGTTGGATGTTCGTAACCGCCGAGGAGCTGACATCGACAGCGACCACCATCTTGTTCTGGGCGAGGTGCGACTCAAGCTGGCTACTCCGTGTCGCAAGTCTGAAAAAGCCTCCAGACGTTTCGAAGTAGAAAAACTGAGAAATCCTGTACACAGAGAGCAGTTTCGGATATCTCTTCGAAACCAATTTGAGCTACTGGAAGAACTCGAAGACGAACAGATGGAGGAGTCCTGGAGTCGTATCCGCACGGCGTTCACAAAAGCTGGCGAGGAAGTGCTTGGGTACTCAAATCGGAGGAGAGAAGAGTGGATGTCTGCAGAACTGTGGCAAGCCATCGAAAGCAGACAGCTCACAAAAGCCGAGATGTTGTCCCGTCCTGGAGCATGTTCTACAGAGCTGCAGGAACGTTACCGAACACTCCGTTCGACCATACGGAAGCTGGCACGACGCGACCGTAGAAGAGCAGTCGATGAACTAGCCGACCGTGCGAACTCTGCTGCAAATCGGAAGGACATGCGAGAACTGTACGAAATTACAAAACGCATCAACGGACAAGGCACCCGTAAGTCAAAAAGGCCGCTTAAGGACAGTAATGGCAGACTCCTATGCACATCTGAAGAGCAATTGGGGCGATGGACGGAGCACTTCAAAGCAGTGTTGGACCGCACCCAAGCAGAACCTACACCTACTGGAGATGTCAGTGGAAGCGACAAACTGCTGGATATTGAGACGACTCCGCCTAGCTTTGCTGAAATAGTCACTGCAGTTAAACAGCTGAAGAACGGTAAAGCTCCTGGTATAGATAATATCCATGTGGACATGCTAAAAGCTGACGCCCCAACAACTGCCACCTTACTTTATCCCCTTCTTACCCGAATTTGGGAAACTGGACTGGTGCCTGCCGAGTGGAAGCAAGGCCTTCTAGTGAAAGTCCCTAAAAAAGGGGATCTATCTCAGTGCGATAACTGGCGCGGCATAACTCTACTCCCGTCTGCCGCCAAAGTTTTAGCAAAGCTATTGCTCAACCGCATACTGAATAAAGTAGCACCCACTCTTCGAGAAGAGCAAGCCGGATTCCGACCCGGCCGCTCCTGCGCCGACCACACCAACACCCTGCGCATCCTGATAGAACAGTGTGTCGAATGGCAATCCGAACTTTATCTCGCGTTCGTAGATTTTGAGAAAGCCTTCGACACCGTGAAGTGGAGCGCGCTGTGGTCCAGCCTGTACCGCAGAGGAATACCGAGCGCCATAGTCAGGATAATCCAGTCGCTATACGAGGGTAGCACTTGTAGGGTTATCCACGATAAAGAGCTTGGCGCACCTATAAATATTACCGCTGGCGTAAAACAGGGTTGCCTTCTTTCTCCACTACTGTTTATAATTGTGCTGGATGATGTTATGCGGGATGTGACCACCAATGTCCAAGGAATCAGTTGGGGAGCAAGTGTTCTGGAGGACCTCGATTACGCGGATGACATAGTGTTGATATCGCCAACACTAGCCCAGTTGGAAGGAAAGCTAGAGAAACTACAAACTGCTGCTGGCCAGATGGGCTTGCGAATCAACCGACAAAAAACTGTGGACATGCGCGTAAACCCGACCGAGACCGATCCACTTGTACTGGATAACGAGAGCCTGCAGTCTGTCCCTCGCTTTGTGTACCTTGGCAGCACGATCACAAGCCAGGGTGGGGCAGACGAAGATGTCGCAGCTAGAATAAATAAGGCGAAAGCTGCCTTCGCACAATTAAGATCGGTGTGGGACTCCAACGTACTCAAGCGTCGCGTGAAAATCTCCCTCTTCAACTCCGTGGTGAAGTCGGTTCTGCTGTTCGGTTGTGAAACGTGGAGAGTGACTAAGGGATTGATGAACCAAATACAAGTGTTCGTCAACAAATCCCTGAGGTCGATCCTCCGCATCTTCTGGCCGAACACAATCCGCAACGCTGACCTGTGGAAAGTGTGCAAACAGTCGCCCATAGAGCAAGAAATCGCATTGCGAAAATGGAGATGGATCGGTCACACTATAAGAAGGGGAGCCGATAACATGGCAAGCATCGCTTTCGAGTGGAAACCGCTAGGAGGCCATCGGAGACGCGGTCGCCCCGTGCACACAT
This sequence comes from Plutella xylostella, assembly GCF_932276165.1. Taxonomy (NCBI): domain Eukaryota; kingdom Metazoa; phylum Arthropoda; class Insecta; order Lepidoptera; family Plutellidae; genus Plutella; species Plutella xylostella. Next base: position 8,969,814 of record NC_063987.1, on the reverse strand, counting down.
GGCGGCGCACAGTGGACGGCGAGCTGCGAGCGCAAGGCCTGAGCTGGACGGAGGCCAGAGCGGTTGCTGAGGACAGGACGGCGTGGCGCACTCTCGTGAAGGCCCTCTGTACCACTGGGGTACCTTAGGACGACAACAACATGTTTCGGCTCCGTAAGTGAGGATAGGCAGAACACACTGATTGAACACCTTAGTCTTCAGGCATTGAGGGATTTGGGACTTAAGGACGTCTTCAAGTTTACTGAAGGCAGCCCATCCCAGCTGAATTCGTCTAGCGATCTCCTTTACCTGAGAACTTTGTCCAAAGGATAAACTATGTCCAAGATAGACGTACTCATCCACTGCCTCGATGTGGCAGTTACCTACAATTATGTTAGGCTGCACGTTTGCAGGAAGATTGGTCATGATCTTAGTCTTGGACATGTTCATCCTTAGTCCAACCTTCAGGGATGCTTCGTGCAGTTCTACGAGCATGCATTGGAGATCTGTGACGTTCTCAGCTAGGATGATCAGATCATCAGCAAAACGCAGGTGTGACATGCGAGCACCGTTTATATTGAGACCTCTGTCACTCCAGTCTATGGTCTTCATGATGTCCTCCAAGAGTAGTTGTATGTAATAATCTGTAAATATCGGACGACTCCTATCACGCTATTTTATATTGTTTTTTTCCCGGATGGCTTATACTTATAACCGTCGAGCATACATTGTGACAAAACATCGACATGACACAAGACCACGTCTACCAATCGCCATTTCCCTACTGTTTCTTTATATTCACCCTTACAACATTAACCAAAACCACCCATAAACTACTCACAGTTTATCCAATCCACTTTTCGCCTCCCCCTTCAGCACGCCCGCCGCCACCTCCCTGACGGTGGGGTGGAAGTGTCTGCTTAAAGCTGTAAGCTCGTACAAGATGGCGGCGTGCGCGTTGCAGTGTTCTGGCGACGGTATGTACGGGTCGTAGCGGCCGGACCCGGTGGATTCTGATGTGTCGAGCAGCGAGGAGACCGCTTTGTTTTGCTGTGGATTGGAGGAGTCATTGTTAGTTTATTGCTACAACTGATATTTATTTTGGCCTGAACATGAATCTCAAGGACGTCAAAGACTCAGGGGGTCATCGGTAAAAAATAATAATTTAGTTCTCCATAGAAGCTTTGTTGGTCACAAGACCACCTTTCACTTCAGTCAACCCCTTTCGGCTTAGTATACCACTTTTACAACCCCTGTATAGTACGTCTGTCTGACGAGTGGACCCATAACCACGTCTATGGTTAAACATGCCTTGTGGGCTTGTACCCAAAACTGCTGCGGTGCAAAAATCTGCGGCAGTAATTAAGCATTTGTATGAGAAAACTTCTAAAATAGTCGCAGATTTTTGCGTTTTCTGTAGACACTTACCATAAGCACGTGTAGCTGCAGTAGCCCGGCCACGCGGGCGCGGAGCCCCACTAGCGAGAGCGACGAGAGGAGCAAGCCAAGGAGGACTTTAGTGCCGTTGTTATTGCGCTTCGTGCTTCTGGATTAACCTATAGATAACCTGGACAATAAGCCTCAAAAAAATTGTGGGATAGACTAGTTTGACCTCCAAGGAGACGATAGAATCCCGTAATGCCCACGGCAATATACTTGACTCACCATAAGCGCATGCAGCTGCACCATCCCCGCCAGCGTCTGATGCGGCGGCGAGTGCAGGGCGGCGGCGGCGGCGCGCTTGCTCAGAGCCGCCAGCGCGGGCGCCGACACGGAGCGCGCGCGAGCGGTCACGAGGGAGAGGGATTCCAGGAGAGCGCGGGAGGTGTCCGGGTCGGAGGTGCCTGGGGGGGGGGGGAAATGTAGAGTAAGTATGGAGCGACAAAGGTTAGACATAAAAACACACGAATATAAGACAATATTAAAATAGCAGCTGTTACATAAGTCTGTCCGACATTTTCATACAGTTTCTTCAACTGAGGGCGTTGAGTGTGCGATAGTAAGTTACAATGCAATTTGCAATTCGGCTATAACGTCAATACCTTGATGTGCGCACTTCCGGCTAAAATTGCTCATGCATATCGTCAATTTGTGTTGTTTATGTGTGCGTGAAATAAAATGACAATTCGTTAAGAACAAGAGGCGTGATGAGACTTGTGAAAGGACCGCAAAATTTAATCCGTATTATCAATCTGAAGGGCTCATCATAATATTAGCTTATCGTCCACACTATCCCATATGCCATATCTCACCGGCAGCCTCCATTATCTGCTGGTACAGAGCGGCGCACAGGCCGGCGGGGTCCACACTGACAGCGCGCGCCGCCCGCCCAGCAGCGCGAGGGCGCAGTCACACGAGTGTAGTGTAGTTACAGTGAGTGAAACTAGATGGCGCTGGCACAGGTTTCTACATCGCGGTATTAAGAGTTTTTACATGTTTTATATGTAGGTACACGTGATTATTAAGAATGAAGCGTTTTAGAACGTAAGCGGTCATTTGTGAATATGAAGCGATGATGAAATGTTTCGAATGTTGGCCTAAATATCGCTGATAGGGTCTCATAGGTAGTGTTGCCCAAATTCAGTCTTGGTCTTGCAGTCTTGGTCTTGTTCTTGCGTTTTTGCAAGACCAAGATCAAGAACAAGACCGCGTATTTTTAGCAAGACCAAGACCAAGACTGACCGTGCAAGACTTGAGCAAGAACAAGACATAGCCTGCAAGACTCTTGCGTCTTGCAGCTAGGACTTAGCGCTATTTCACTGAGTAGTTAGGTGTAACAGTTCGGTGTATAGGTAAGTACGCTTAGGAATTCTATGAGATGCAAAAAACTGTATCAAAGAAAATGAAAAACTGGACCTATGCGCATTACGACTAATACCATAAACATAGCGAATAAAAAAATATCTATTAAAATCAAAAAGTAAACTTTAATAAATAGTAATAGACTAATAGGTAATTGCAAGACTTGCAAGACTCTTGCTGCAAGACCAAGACCAAGACCAAGACTGGGAGCGCAAGACCAAGACCAAGACCAAGACCAGGTGTATTGGCGCAAGACCAAGACCAAGACCAAGACCAGGTGTATTGGCGCAAGACCAAGACCAAGACTGGCTAAGTCTCGTCTTGTTCTTGCATTTGGGCAACACTACTCATAGGTCGTGTTAGTTACTTATCGACTCGCTATAAGGTCCTACTGGCTAGCTGGCTACTAGTTACCTGCAGCCTCCATCATCTGCTGATAAAGAGCAGCACACAACCCGGCGGGGTCCACACTGACAGCGCGCGCCGCCCCGCCCAGCAGCGCGAGGGCGCAGCGCACGCATTGAACACGCATGCGCAGCGTCAGCAGCTCTGACGACATGAGCCGGGTCAGGATAGAGACGAGTTCGGAGTAGAAGTCCAGGTTTATGACGTGGGTGAATCTGGGGGAGGGAAAAATGGTTGGTTTGGTAAATAATTATGATGCGAGGGGGTTCGCCGCAAAGATAGGCTATATAAGTCATCTTAGGGCGCACGCGCGCCAACAGAACTAGGGGTCGAAGTGGTCGCCATGGCCGAAATCGGTCGGACCAATCATCATCATCATCATCAATTATGATAGAAATTTGGTCTGCGTTTGGGTTTCTCTCTTTCTTTGGGGCTTCAGAAATTAGGAAATAAACAGTTAGCTAAGGTTACCAACACAGAACTTAAAAGCTGCTAGCTAGATTGGTAGTAAGCCTTTATAAGTTGAATTATCAGTGGAACGGCCATGTCTGCTATAAAACCAATAGGCTAACCGATTTTATGATTTAATGAGTAGATTTTATAATTCTCATGTCTTGTGCATCGCAACAGATGTAGTGTAATTTTACATTAACATTTTGTATCACCCCTTTTCACTTTATAATAATTTTTGCATCGTTATTTATTAATCACAGAATTTGACTAACCTGGCCAGCCCAGTCAGCACGGCAGACAACAGCTTGGAATTGGGAGAGTTCTTCAGAATACGGAAGTAGATGTGGAATACTATTTGCGTCACTTCCGTCATCTGTTTCTTGCGCGCGAGGTCATTCTCCTGAGCTTCAGTCTCGAGCAACTCTTGCTCCACTTCCTTTAGCTTCTTGGCTCGCTGTGGATAAGTAAATGGAGTAAATGAAGTTAGTTTTAAATTTTAAGCTAACACATTGAGTTTTGAATATCTTAAAGGCTAGCACGGGGCACAATTTAGACGTGACAAAAGTTTTGCATCGCGCTCACTTACATCGCGCAGCCTCAATAACGAGCACGACGGAGAACTTTAGTCATGTCTTGCGCCCTGTGCTGGCCGTTTAGGTGTACTTAATTGGTTCATTAGAAGCATGCTTGCTGAAGGCCTACAAAAACGTATCTAGTTTCACAGTTAAAAGCCTAGGCTATGTGAAAAGTGAAATGGAGAAAATATTCGCTTTTGTCCCCGCTGCACGGTATCCTAGTTATATAAAATCCACGACTTACCAATGCAATCCTGATATTTAACACCAATTGCTATATCGTGACGATTATCTACATCGATAAAGATGCCTTGCAGACACCAGAGACAAATCTCTCTCTACCTACAATAACCTCCTACCTTCTTCTACAACACGACTAGAACGCGACATAAAGCGACACAACTCGACAAAAACCGACGCGAAGCGACACGACTAGAAAGAGAGCGTCAAAAAACGACACGACGCGACAGAAACTCCCAACCACATACCTTCTCCTCCTTCTTGGACAGGTTAATAATCCGCTTCTTCTTCTTGTGCGGCACTAGCCACGCGACAGGAGGCGACACAAAGAGACACGACGCAACAGAAAGAGACACGACGCGACAAAAAGCGACGCGAAACGAAGCAACATGACGCGACACCAAGCGACACGATTAGAAAGAACGCGACAACAAGCGACAAAAAGGGACACGATGCGATACCAAGCGACGCGATTAGAAAGAACGCGACAACAAGCGACACGTCGCGATAAAAAGCGACACGACGCGACAGAATAAAACACGCCTAGACAGAAAGAACGCGACAAAAAGCGACACGACGCGAGAATAAGCGACAAAAACCTCCAACCACGTACCTTCTTCTCCTTCTTAGACAGGTTAATTATCCGCTTCTTCTTCCTGTTGTCTGTTGCCTGCTTGGCCTTGAGCGTGGCCTGTTCATCCAGGTCCACGTCGCGGATGCGGAGCGCCAGCAGACAGTCCAGCGCGGAGGCGACACGACGCGAGAGATAGCGACAAAAGGCGACGCGACAGGATACGACACCACGCGACACGACGCGACAATAAGCGACACGTCGCGATAAAAAGCGACACGACGCGACAGAACGACAAAAGCGACGCTACAGATAGCGACACGACGCGACAGAATACGACACTACTATAAAGAAAGAACGCGACAAAAAGCGACACGACGCGACAAACAGCGACACGATGCGACAAAAATCGTCCGAATTCAAAACTTCTAGAAAGAAAGAACGCAACAAAAAGCGACATAGGCGCGGCAAAAAGCGACACGACGCGACAACAAGCAATATAAATCGCAACCACGCACCTTCTTCTCCTTCTTAGACAGGTTAATAATCCTCTTCTTCTTCTTATTGTCGAGCGCCTGCTTGGCCTTGAGCGTGGCCTGTTCATCCAGGTCCACGTCGCGGATGCGGAGCGCCAGCAGACAGTCCAGCGCGGAGGGGGGGAGGCGCTCCCCCCGTTTTTTGACTAGCTGGTTTATGAGGCGGACTATCTGGAATGGGAGAGGAGTGGGGGTTATTGGGGGTTTTTGTAAAGAGTTATGGACTGCATAAAGGCTTATGGTGTTGTTTTTATTACCATTTTCATAATTTAAATTAGTTTTATAATATTGCTCTTGTATTTTCAATAATCTGATGAATGGTAGGTAACTGCTATTACTGTCTTTGTCTAAATGTTTGTAGGGCAAAACACCCAGTAACTGACCATGTGCCAGTAACTGACCACCTTCCTCTTCAACTCCAAAAAATAAGAAATGTAGCCAAGCAGGGCCATCTAGTGAACATCCAGTCTATTTTGTGGTTCATTGAGAGCATTACTCATACAAAAGATTTTGCCAGCCGCCAACAGATGGATAGTGAGCGATCGAAAAAGTTCAGTTGGCGCGCGAACCGAGTAAATTGCAGTTGTGACTAACGTATTTGTTAAGGTAAGTGAATTTTTTAATCGTAAATTTTACCATGAAAAATATTGAAATCAATAAAAGAAAAAATTATACCATATAGATTTAATTATAAAGATTACGTTTTTGATAAGATTCAGCTTGTTATTTCCCGTTTGATTGTATTTAATGGGGTTGACAGTTACTGGACGACAAAACAGCGATTTTCCAATAACTGACCACCTATGTCGGTTATTGGGATTTTTGCTTGAAGCTGAATTTAGGCAAAATAAGTACGTAATATTATAGCTCATATGTGCCATTTTCTTGTGTCAAAATATGAGCATTCTATCTTTACTCCTTCCATTTACTGACATAGGTGGTCAGTTATTGGGTAAATTGGTGGTCAGTTACTGGTATTATTATATATGACATATTTTTACAGCTTTCAGCGAGATGAAGAAGCGCCAAGATAGCAAAAAAAGTATAGAAAAGGCAATTTCACTTGTCTGAGACAAACTAGGATCAACAAGACATTCCAAAACAATTCAGGGTGACATGCAAGCACCTTTTAAAAGAAAAGGAATTCAAACACATAGTCCAAGTTTGTTCCAGAATCGGTATTAGCTGATGATGAAGATAAAAACGCTAGTGGAGCATACTATCAGCCTAGGATAATGTGGATTCTCCAGGATAAAGACAGATGTCACCATTTTTCCTTAAAGATAATCCTTGGAGCAGCCCCTTCAAGAATGCAAGACCAGGAGACAAATGGCTTTCACCATCTCACTCTATGAAAAGATACTCAAATGCTATCTTCAGAACAGCTGAAGGCATACCTAACCAATGCCAGCTCTTGTGAACCAGATGAAATTGTTTCCCCAAAGCACAAAATCACTAGGCGAACAAGACCTCAATAACGCTAATAATGACCCAACCCGAATATACGTTACCGACGAAACGCGCCGACACATTTGTCCAAAGACAGGCAGAGCCACTTTTAGAAAAATAGGAAAAAGAAAGCATCACTACAATGCTAGCACCCTCAGCTGGTGCACCAACACGCCCTTCAATGGCATTATGAACGGCCAACGGATTTCAAACAGAACGGTAAAATTGGCACACAAGAAATGGGGCATTCTTCTATAAGTTGTTACCACGACCAACACCCCAGCCATTTGGAACCGATACCACAACTATCCGGAATCCACTGGCAACGTTATAGCATCATTGGCGGACACATTAGACCAGCAGCGGAAAATGCAGAAAGTACAGCGATGTTCTGCTTCAGTGACGCCTCTTCAACGAGGCAAAGATTCCCTGTCCCCCTTGCAGATATGACTACTCATGTCTTTGGCAAAATACTTACCTACGAAAGCACGTTTCAACAGCATCATAAATATTCCAGTTGAATAGTCAACAAAGTCATTGAAATCCCGTTCGTCAAGGCATCCATCTTTGTATCCTGAAAAACTAACCCCCAATATCTGATTCAGTCATAATTACAATGGCTAGCCTCAATGACTCTTTTAGCCGCATTGAAAGTCTCTGGGTGGGGTTTCAGCAATAATGAAAACCATCTGTCTCTGGTCCTACATCCCTGAAAGGACCGGCGGGTACCTTTCCGGCGGGGAATTTATATTTTCCCAGGTCGACAATACAATCCGCCACGATTCCTCCTCGTCATCATTTGATACCGAATATGGAAAAGACCCGCTTTAGCGCTTGGATTCGCTACTTTATATTTAAGAAAATGCTCGTTTTTTTCACCAAGAATGCTTCATGGGCCTGTCCCACTGATCCTGGCTTGTTCCGGACAAACAAAATCGCCCTTTCTATGACTTATCTGAAGGTACTACATTGGGGCCTCTTAATATCCCTGAAAGCTGTAAATTTAAAATGCGTGCTCACTATGTGCATGTGTGTTTACTTCTTTGTTTTTAGTATTTAACAAAAATGCATAAACTTGTGTTTTTAATAAATAAATGGTTGATTATTAGGATATAATATCATTTGAATTATGCATTAAGCTGATGAATTAATTTAATGCACTTTTCAGTTAAGAAACCTAGAGCAAAAGTGATGTGTCACACATTAAAAGAGACCAGAGGATCGGTACTATTACATGAAGTAATCAAATAAATAAATAATGATAAGATTTAATGATAATTCCATTTTTAAACCATTTTAAATTGGTGGTCAGTTACTGGCATCGAGTGTGGTCAGTAACTAGATTTTAGTGGTCAGTTACTGGGAAAATCACTTCTTTTTGTTTGCAAAAATATATAAAAAAATGAGTAATTTCTACATGTTTGCTATTTACTCAGGAATGTAGGTCTGTTATTCTAGTTTTTAAAACAAAAATCGGATTTAATAAGCGATAAGAATTGAGCCCGCTACAGACAAATTACTGGAACAACTCCCTTAAGGTGGTCAGTTACTGGGTGTTTTGCCCTAATTAAATTTAGACAAAGATAACTATTTTTTTTCTATGGAAAATCTGTCTAAATAAAACATAAAAGGCTATAAAAATATACAACACATACAGTTATAGAATAATATAACATAAAAAAGAATTGCATCGGCCGGGAATCGAACCCGGGCCGCCCGCGTGGCAGGCGAGCATTCTACCACTGAACCACCGATGCTTCTGTAATGAGGTCGAAATGTAGCTTCAAATCTAGTTATTGACCTAAATACAATGGAGCTTCATAGATCCGCAGTTGTACAAATAAAATATGACAAATAAACAGACCTATTAGGTACTCAACTGTGCTAGTACTACAATATGTCAAGTCAGTGGTCGACTCTGCCATAACGTTTGACACAGAGACAAAACATTACAAACAACACTATCGTTATTCCACTTACAACAAGAGTGATATCTCCTTTCTTATCCTCCTTCAATAGCTCCACAAGTCCATCATTCACTGTTTTCCTGGCCACCGGGTCTCGACAGCCCAGTAGCGGGACTACACTCTGCACTATGTTGAGTGCATAGAGGTACATGCCTACGCTACTCCAACACTTGACATTGGCAGAATTGACAGCATTACATTACAATAACACCAAATTTAAATTAAGTCGTTTTTCCACTTACAACAAGAGTGATATCTCCTTTCTTATCCTCCTTCAGTAGCTCCACAAGTCCATCATTCACTGTCTTCCTTGCCACCGGGTCGCGACAGCCCAGTAGCGGGACTACACTCTGCGCTATGTTGAGAGCGTAGTTGAAGTTTGGTTTAGCCGTGAGCATATCACACATGCAGCTTAGCGCCACATGGGCTAGGGACGTGGCGGATGGGTCGATCTTTCTGGAGGAGGGAAAGGTAAAATACATTAAAGCAAAGAACATCAAATCATGTTAAGAGCGTAGGTATAGACATATGTAACTCGAGCCAAAAACAGCCCCGATTTAACGCTCATTTATAATTTTATTTTCTCATACTATTACCTAAGTACCTACAGTTCCGATTCACTTTAGTTTACCACCAGAAGATAATTTAGGCCTCTTTGAAAATGCGGGGTTGTCATAAAGCTATCATACGCGCTCCGAACGCTGTCTTATCAATCTGAGTCATTGATTAACCAAGTCTACGTTACCCGAGACCGCGGTGTTCTATGATCTGAGTAAATAAAGTCTGTTTTTTTATCTCAGATACTAAATTGTCAAATTCGGAACGGTTCATCAACAGTCGATCGTCCCGCGATTTAGTGACGAATCATTCTATTGGCGGGACCATCGACTGTTGATGAGTTGATGTCAATTTAGTATCTGAGATTAAAAAACAGACTTTAGTAGTGTACTGACCGGTGGTCACCCCTCCTCTGCCTCAGCACCGCGGTGGCCTTCTCGAGCCGCTGCAGGAAGCGCTTGTAGAACTCCAGTAGCTCCTTCTCGTACTTGTACAGCGCGAGCGTGTCTTTCTTCACTGAAATATATAAGAATAGTCGGGTTATAAATAGGTTAGTTTTGGCGGCAGTCAAATAACTCTTCTCCTCAGTGACTGAGTCTTTGTGAAATGGTGGTAGACTCATAATCTTGACAATCAACGAACAATTATTGTAAAATTTTACTTTAAAAAAGTGATATTCTATCCTATTTTTTTATTTACTTTAATTTTAAAGGTAAAAGTGTTTACCACCTATTTTTAACCGACTTCAAAAAAAGGAGGAGGTTCTCAATTTGTCGGGATCATTTTTTTTTAATCTTTTTTTTTATGTATGTTCACCGATTACTCCGCCGTTTATGAACCGATTTTGAAAATTCTTTTTTTGTTGTATTGGGTTGAGCTCCCAGGTGGTCCCATTTTTTTTTTCAGAATTTTATCTCACCCCCAAGGGTGGGTAAAGGGGTAAAAACAGGGTATGAATTTCCATTTTGGGCACATATTAACCGATTCTAATGAAATTAAGAACGTAAATATAGTTCTTATAACAAAAAAATATGATGCTTGAGCTGATCTGATGATGGAAACGGAAGGCAGTCAAGGGAACTCCTCAACGGTATATAGCAACTACTTCGTGTTTAGGCTTGAATGATTCGTATTGATTAGTAGGACTTTTTGGTATCATTTGCACCTTAGGACTTTTGATTGAAAATTATTACAAATAAACTAAAAACTATTAAATAAAATAATAATTAAAAAAATTAAAAAAACCGACTTCAAAAAACCACTAAAATGTAAGAAATAATTTAAGGTTTACACAAATTCTACTCGTATGAGACAGTACAAATATACCTAAGCAGGAACTGTTCTTTTTTGAAGTTGGTGCCATATTTCTTCAGATTACTTTGTCACCGCACCAACATCAAAAAAGAACAGTTCCTGCTTAGGTATATTTGTACTGTCTCATACGAGTAGAATTTGTGTAAACCTTAAATTATTTCTTACATTTTAGTGGTTTTTTGAAGTCGGTTTTTTAATTTTTTTAATTATTATAATACTAATATAGTTTTCGTTAGATGACCTTACTTCTATTATGGCAGGTGTATTCATACTCATAGACAAGTCCGCAGACTTTAGCCAGTAATCGGTTTTGCTATTCAAATTATATGAGCTGCTTTCATATTATTGTTAGGCTTTTTCAACATCGCTCTGATTCCTCTCGCAGCTAGTCCGTAATATTAACTCACGTTTGACAGTGGAGTAGTCCTGGTGTCGTATCTGGTAGTCGGGCAGGATGTCCTTGAACACCTCGCGCGCCGACAACGCGGCCAGCTTGCGCACCGAGACGAGGTTGCGAGTGCCGTCCTTGAGAGACTCTTCCATGAGGTACAGGATCGGGTATAGGTTCTTTAGCTGGAAGGGGGAGAAGAGTTGGGGGTTACTTATTAATTATGTTCAAAATATAACGTTTGCAGTCTCATCCATAAGGTATTCGTAAAGATTGGATACAGGTTTTTGAGGAGGAAGAAGTAAGAGCAGTTGTGGTCACTTTACAATGGTTTTTAAATTACAGCTTCTATCTGGAGGTGGTATGTATTTCACGGATGATGGTCACTGAGGAAGTCAGACAGGACATTTTTCAATATCATTACTTTACTAAGCTGTGCTGTACCCAAGGTACACGAAAGAAGCCTCCTCCAATCTTCTGATCACAATGGCAAACCCTAGTCTAGCTCTAACTGTTCAGGGTGTACTGCACTGCACTGGACTAAACATATAGATAACAGTTGATACCTAACTCAGGTAGGCTCTGTTGCCTTCACCAATAGTAAAAATCTATAAAAAAGCTAACCTTTTTCTCTGGAGCCTCCAGTAAAGACGAACACAGCGACCCTATCCTCAACTTCTCCTTGTTCAGGGTATCTCTCCTTGCTGCCATGAGCTGCACAGCCCCTATCACCCCCCCTTCTTCATCAGCTCGGGGTGGGTCCTCACCCTCCTCCCCGGTGCCTTCTAGACCAGAGTCTGACTCTGAGTGTTGTTCTCCCGGTTGAGATGGCGGTGGAAGCTCTTCCTCTTCACTTTCTGATTCTGGAGAGGGTAGATGGGATGATGTTGAGCTTTTCATAGGTTAATGATAAATTATAATGGTCAAGTTAATGATATTCATCAATCCTCTATGAAATTTACTTGCAATAATACAGTATATTTACACATAACACAATTTTATTTATGTTGTGTGTTTTTCAATAAAGTTATATTGTATTGTATTGTACAGTCATGTCTAGTTATTTAGTAGTTAGTTGACTGTGTATGTATTTTTAAAACTATTGTAGATATGATTTAAATGTATAATATCCTTACCAGCACACTCCTCAGCCCTCTCCACCACTCCCTCCTTAGTTTTAATGGGCAGCAGCGGCCGCAACTTCTTGGGGGGTTGTGCGGCCACCTTCGCCTCATACGCCTCCTCAATGTCGCTGGTGTCCGAGACAGAGCTGTCGGAGTCTGCACCACTGTCTTGCTCTGTTGGCTGTGGTTTTTTCGGCTTGTCTCGGCTGCGCTTGCGTTTCTTTGTTTCTCTGTAGGAGGTGTTGGTAGGTTAGTTTTTTATGGCTCTAAAATTAATGCTAGTCATTATTACAAAAAAATTATATTTAAAAGTGTGTCTCCTTATTCTCTTATCACCAATTCACAAGATATCATCAAACTTTGAATCACTTTGAAATGAAAATCACTTACTTAGCATCATCTTCTTTATCAGGCACCGAGGACAGTAATGACGAGTCTTTAGCGAGGCGGCTCATGATGTACTTCTGTTCATCCTCGTCCAGCATGTCCGCCCACTCCTCGCCCTCCGCCGAGTCACTGTCGCTGCTGTACTCCACCTGGGGAACCGCCGGAGCCCGCTGCTTCTGGACCTTAGTCCGATGCCTCTGCAGCCTTAATGTACCCTGCTTCTTCATCTTGTTCGTGGTCTGGTTGTTCCGCTTCACCTTGCTGATCTTCGCTTTGCCCTTTTTCTGCAAGTGTATGGTGTTTTTGGTTGTAGTAAAGTTAGTAAACAATGGGTTTAGAGGTTATGTTTAGGGGAATTTGTAAAAGAATTGTACTTACAGCCATTTTGGTGGTTGGTGTTTGTCCGTTTTGTTAGAAATAGGTTTATGCGTGCTGTTTTCACACTATTTTAAGTATAAATTGATTCAATTAGCTACAATAATAAAAAGATAACCACAAACGCAACAGCGCACACGTTTTTGACACATCTATTTAGTCTGTGAACAACACACAGACTACTGCTGTCATTCATTATGTCAACGTATTTTGTGAGCGCATCATTTTCAAAAGGGTAGCAATAAAACGAGTGACTGTAAATTACAGTTCTAAGTGTCAAAATTAATTAATTTGGGTTATAGAATTACTAAGTGAGCGACTGACTGCGAGTGACGAGAAATCAACAGAACAGCAACTTACAAACATTAATTTGAGTTACTTAAAATACAAAATGAGCAGCTTCATAATATTTGAGCGACCTAATATTTGTTTGAGTGTCAACGTTACGTCCTGCATTTTTTTCAATTTTTAGCAAATGTATTTTTTTATACTGAGCGGCATTTTATCTTAAATGAAGTGTTTCGAATACAAAAACCACTTTGAAAAATACACTAATGAGCAGATGATACTCTGCGTATAATGAGCTCACATTTAAAATATAAAAATAATATGAAATAACTATTTGAAGAAACACTATTCTATTAGTTGAGAAATTTTATTATTGAAATATAAGGGTAATTAAATAAAACAATGTACTCCGTAAAATTAAAGTAATATGCATGCATTTATTTCAATCAAATGAACAAAAAATAAAATAAGACGCTTCAGTCAACTAAAAAAAACTTCTTATTAATAGTAAGAATCATTGATAGGTATGAGGAGCCCTACTACAACTCACCTGACTGCAACGATTCGTCGCCCGCCCCCATTCGAATTCGCGCGCATTTAAAAATCTGTAGTTTTCATTAAAAAAGCGTATCAAAATAAAAAACATAAGCCCTCAAATAGAATATCAGTAACCAATAATCATTAATAAAGCAGCATACAAAACTTTGCTCAAAGTGAACTTTTTAGTAGTTCGATAAGTATAACTTCACTTAGAAAAATCGAATCTATCTTAATATTGAAGTTGCCCTCTCTGTATTTCCAGTCGCTCACTTAGTAATTCCAGTCGCTCACTTAGTAATTAAGTCGCTCGGATAAAATTTTAATATCTGAAATGGATATATCACAATCCACTTTTTGTAAGCTCGTTCTGGATTTTATTATAAATCAATATTCGTTGTCAGTTTAGTTAATTTTTCGTTTACTCAAATTCATACCGCTCAAGTTATTAAAACAATATGGCATCATCAGTCGCAAAGTTTTTTTTTGTTCGCTCGTTTTATAATTCCCCTTTTCAAAAGGGCAACTAATTTGTTATTCTGAGCTTTCAAATCAAACTTTCTAACTAAACGTCAAACGGAGCAACTTTGAAAGTTTCTTGTGATCTTGTTTTCTTTCCAGTTTCTGCATCTAATTTGTATTGAAGCTCGTAAATCATCATTCACAAGTTGCCCTACATACCGTTCTGCATCTAACCAGTGCATCATGTGTGTGAAATAGCTTCGTTTAGCTTGTATCTAGTGTTGAGTGTCTTGTGCGATGGTGCCTCAGCAGCAGCGTCGTCGTCGGCGCAGGGCGGCGCTGCCGCGGGCGGCGGAGCGGCGGGTGGTGGTTGCGCGCGGCGCGGGTGGCTTCGGGTTCACCATCGCGGGGCAGCGGCCGTGCGTGGTGTCGTGCGTGGCGGCGGGCGGGCCGGCGGAGCGCGCGGGGCTGCGCGCGGGGGATGCCCTGCTCGCCGTGGACGGGGCCAGCGTGCGGCGCGCGGGGCACGCGGCGGTGGCGCGCCTGGTGGCCGCGGCGCCCCGGGACATCGCGCTGAGCGTGGCGCGCGAGCCACCTACAGACACTGAGGACACGGAGCCCGAGGAACGAGCAGCTAGGCGAAGACACCCACCGCCGAGGCGACGGCCGCACCATCATGCAGGTAATTACTGCTGCTGTGATTCTGAATACATACTAACATCTGCAACTGTGTGTATATTTTGAACTCGGGCCACTTCTAAATAGATGGCCGAATTCGGCACAGAGATCAGACAAGATATCCTTTTAAGGCATATAATGTGGCTACAAGCTATGAACAGTGGCTACAAGCATTGATAGAGATTGGTTAAACCTGCAAGACAACTTTTAACCCTAGCATTCCAACAAGAAAACCTTTTAAGGCAAATAGTGAATGGATAACAGCTATTATGATTTGAAATACGCCAAACAATTGTGGTTTACTAAACTATACCAAAGGGGAAACTATAAATAAATAAATAAAATATGTGGGGACATCTCACACACGGCCATCCAACCCCAAGCTAGGCAGAACCTGTGTTATGGGTGTCGGATAGCTGATATATCTACACAAATACATAGATAGATAGATACTAAATATAAATATCAACACCCAAGACCCGAGTACAAATATCTGTCTTTAAACAAATATCTGCCCCAGCCGGGAATCGAACCCGGGACCTTCGGCTCAGTAGTCAGGGTCACTAACCACTGCGCCATTCGGTCGTCAATATATAGAATCTGTTTATCTTGTTTTTGATCTTTGAGGCATTATAGGATCAGGCTAAATATATTATTAAATGTAAATCTCTCAAACATCATTTTACTAAAAAAGATACACATATCACATATTCCTAAATACATATTTGGTTTTCAATGATTTCTTCTCTTGCAGATTATTATCTCAGATGGTCAGTCAAGTAACAAGGTATGTGGTACTTTATGTACCTGCATACATAATCACAAGTTGCACATAATTTGCTATGTTTTGTTACTTCACCCTCGCACTATAGTTCACTCTTTAACTCCACCGGGTATTAGCATAGAATAATGAGTACTATTATTCTATGGTATTACTGTTGTACTTTCTAAAATGAAAATCCTCTGGAGTTAACTAGTTGTTCTATAGCTTTCAAGGTTTTGTTTGTAAATAACACTGTGTGGTAGTGTTTTATATAATTAATTGTTTTGTTTGTACATGTTACAAGATTCATAGTATTCACCATTGGTATTCCAAATCATTATGGACATCACCAGAATGAAATACATTAAGTGGTATTTTGCTATTATTTTATTCTTTTGAGCATGTACATTAGGAGATTTATAGAGAGTAGCAGTATAATATTCTTTATTATCTTGCATATCCACATGCAGAAAATGCTGCATTCACAGTTCACACCATTTGCATCTGAATTTGTGATGTGTTATTAAATTGTTCAATGCTTTTGCAATTTAATGTCTTCAACACCTTCTTTCACTAGGCTTTGTCTGTAAAATTATTATACCAGGCTATGTTAGATTGCAAAAGCATCAAGACAAATCCTGTAGCATGCGATGCAAAATCTTGACTGTTCACTATTTGTGTTTGTTCTGCACCATTTTGCATTTGAATGTTTTTTCAGACACTCATATCCATCCATTCATGTATTGTGACCATCAATGTTTGTAAAAGATTGTCTCATTTCATACTGGTCTCCAATACTCATCCTTAGATATTACTCATTGTTGAGAATTGGCTACCTGTTACACCATCCACTTACTATACACATGGGTGCAAATTTTCTTATCCATCACCTGACTAATCAACCCTCTCCCACATTCCAGCCTGCCACGCGGCGCCCAGCACATCCACCGTGAACGAGCTCCTCCACAACCTGAGCCGCTCCCAGCTGAGCGCGGCCGGGCACCTGGCGCGCCTCGAGTGTCGCGCCGTCGTGGGCTACCTCGGCACCATCGAGACCCCGCGAGCCGCCTCAGAAACACCCCCAGGAAGCGTCAGGACCGCCGTCAGGAGGCTACGGCAGGAGAGACGACCTGCCGCTAATGTGCTGCTGTCTGTACTGCCAAATGTGCTGATTTTGAGACGGCCGACTGGCCAGGTTTTAGCTCAATATCCAAGGGAAAGAATAGTGTTTGCTGGAAGCAGCTCAGATGCAGAAAGGAGGTATTTTGGGCTGGTTACCGCGGCGGAGTTAGCGGAGAATGAAACAGAAGTATCGTACAGTTGTCACGTGTTTGCTGTGGATTCCCGGTTAGCAGAGCACGAAGCTCATATTAACAGAGCCAGGGAGTTTCAAATCGCGTGCACTCGCGACCCGGTCGCTGAGCGGTGCCTGGAGTTTCCTCCATCAGCAGAATATGTCGTTGGAGTGATTAAAGGCATGTATTCTCTGCCGGCTGACGACTGCTCCAGCCCTGCGCTGCAGCAGCTGTCTAAACTAGCCATAAAGGGTGACAGCCCCGCGGCAGGGAACTTCTCTAGATGTAATAGAGCGGCGCTGCGAATGCCCAGGAACCTTAGACGGCCGAACTGCAGACATGACGACAACCGCATGGACGGCCAGCTAGTCGCCAACTCTCCTCAACCGAGCAACCACAGCGAAGTCACCACCACATCTAGCAACAGTGACTCGGGAATCGGCTTCCATAATGATGGGAGGAATGTAGCTGATCGGATCCTAGTGGTGGACTTCGCTGGACAACCACCGATAAACAGATATCGACCGGAAGCCCCAAGAAGACCTATAGGGCTAGTCGGCTGCAATTTCGAAGATGGCTCCTTTCTGTCTAATACTACGCCTGTAGTCGACGGCTTCGGAGGCCAGGGCCGCCCGCTGAACCATCTAGAAGACGTCATGCTCAACCCTAACGACTTACATCAGTTGCAAAGATACCCAGTCAACCCAGTCAGGAGCGAAGAACGACCGTGCGATACTTACAACTACAATAACGTTAGCTACAACGGCCCTTCAACATCCAAAGCGTCAAACGGTGCGGTCTACGACCCCGTATACACAGAGGGAGAGTGCCACTACGAGTTGATACCTCCTCAAATAGACGATTTGGAAATAGACCGAGTGACGGAAGCTTTTAACTCTGTGGAGATATACGAAGAAAGACAAGAGCCAGAATCCTATCAGTCGAATGAGGCAGAATCAGTGGAGAATATGACAGTGGTCTCCGGGACGGCTAGCAAGGCCAGTATGGACTCGGTGTCGGTGTATTCCACGAGGAGCCACGAGGAGGCCCGTCCCTCCAGACACAGGTACCTGCAGGCCTCGCTGGATGACATGCTGGTGATGATGAGGGATGATGAGGCGAAGCGGGATGATGATAACTTTGTGCATCCGGGGAGTGTTAAATGCAAGGTGAGTGGTGGTTGTTGGATTTAGTTTTTTTATAAACATTGTTGCAAAATGGTATACTAAGCCGAAACCTACGTGAGCAGCATGTAAGTTATATCTAAAATAAAATCTGAATATAAAAATTCGTGAAACACACGTAAGTTTCGGCTTAGTATACCTTTTTTGCAACATCCTGTACCTACATCATTGATTTCTATATAAAACCCTCTTTCCATTACACGCACTCACGCCTTGTACTAATGTACTCCCTTGCGGGGTAGGCAGAGGTGCATTGCTGCACCCACTTTTCGCCAGAGTGTTATGTTAGTCCCAATGTAATAGGGGGCGGGCCTATTGCCATTACTGTACTTTATTATAAATTTTATGAGATTGGTGGTAAACAGTTGATTGTTTCAGGTCCGGAAGAGCAAGCCAATGAATCTCCTATCAAGAACGAAGCATATTCTAACAGGTAATTATATTTCATACTCTACTTTCATACAGTTGCTTAGCCAAGTAACTAATGCATGCGCAATGCATCCAAGACGGAAGAAAATAGTATAAAGTTTTGATAATTTTAATTCATGCAAGTGTAAATGTAGGCCCACTGCAAAATAACGTAAGTCAAGCACTTTTCTGCAGATATTGCTCTATGTGTCGGATGCTTGTATTCATCATCACGACCCGTCACGTCCCCACTGCTAGGGCACGGGTCTCCTTCCAGTGAAGGAAGGGGTTTAGGCCTAGTCCACTTGCTCTATGTTGGTTTGTTGACCTGGCATTATTATGATTATTTTCAACGTGTCAGACAAACACTAGAGCTGCTCCGACTTGTAATAATTTTCTTTAGAGGTATATTTAAACTAATGGCTATATTTCCGCCCAGGCAAGGACAAGTCCCGACGCATCTCCCTGAGCGCGAGCGCGGGCGACGTGTGCGCCGCCAGCGAGCCGCCCGCCATCGCCGCCGCCGCCAGCGAGCCTCGTCTGCATGAGGTATGTGTCTCATTGATATACAGTGGAGCTTCGTCAATCCGAAACACCAAAACATAACCCTTGTTTGGACTCATGGAGCGTTCGGATTATAGTACGATAAAAGATGCAGATATATTTTGTTAGAATAACTGTATTGAGGTTTACTAAGATACATATTTAAAGCATTTTTTACACAAGTTACTTATTAATAAAGTGGCCGTTTCTATACATTCACCGAACAATAATTTTGTCCCTCAAATTATTCACCATCGTTTTTTGGGGTAAGGACAATTCGTTATTATCAGTCAAACCCAGTTCGGATTACAGCGGCGTTCGGATATGTATATATAGCATAGGTACGGATTATCGAGGCTCTACTGTACAGGGTGTTGCAAAAATAGTATACTAAGCCAAAACCTACGTGTGCGCTGTGCAGCATTTCATATCCGATATCAGAATTTCAAAATTCGCGAAAAATACGTCATTCTTACCCTGTACAGGCTATTGCAAAAAATTGTATCATCAAATAAATCGCGTTGACCTACATTTTTTCCTCACAAAAGAACAAAGTTAAAAAAAATGTTAGCTTTTCTCATGTCAAAAGTTTCATGATAGTTTCCGCTAGAGGCGCCACTTTGTATGCCAGTAAGCGGCATGTTAAACCTGCACTACTATTATCATTATACCCCATCCACACGCTCGGCGAACAATGGCAAACAGCAAACAGCAAACAGCAAACACTGACGTGTGGATGGGTGTTTGTCGTTGTTTGCCTGTTTGTGTTTGTGTTCGCCAGTGTTCGGCATCGGTGTCGGTTTTTCTTGCCAGATCAAAGGATGTTCGGCAAACAGTTCGCTACGTATCCACACGTCTGGCAGCGATCAGTATGCGCGCTAGCATTGGGGGAGGCGGACGTATCAACTTGCTACACTTTTTCATTGGCGCGCATTTTTTTTTATGTATGTTCACCGATTACTCCGCCGTTTATGAACCGATTTTGAAAATTCTTTTTTTTTTGTATTGGGTTGAGCTCCCAGGTGGTCCCATTTTTTTTTCAGAATTTTATCTCACCCCTAAGGGTGGGTAAAGGGGTAAAAACAGGGTATGAATTTCCATTTTGGACACATATTAACCGATTCTAATGAAATTAAAAACATAAATATAGTTCTTGTAACAAAAAAATATGATGGTGACCTTGAGCTGATCTGATGATGGAAACGGAAGGCAGTCAAGGGAACTCCTCAACGGTATATAGCAACTACCTCGTGTTTAGGCTTGAATGATTCGTATTGATTAGTAGGACTTTTTGGTATCATTGGCATCTTACTTTTGATAAAAAATTATTGCAAATAAACTAAAAACTATAAAATAAAATAATAATTAAAAAGAAGAAGTCAGTTTTTTTTTTAAATTATTATTATTATCCCACCATCGTCTTTGCTTTCTTCTTATTTTCCTTTTTTCTTTCTCTTGCTTTAATTTATATAATAAAAATATGTCAACCCGAAAGTAATAGCTCGTCGTCCGCCGTGTTTGCCGGTTCGGAATGTTATGAGCGTTCGCCGAGCATGTGGATGGCTGTTTGTGTTCGGTGATTGTGGTTGGTGTTTGCGACTTTGTTTGCTGTTTGCCGTGTTTGTGACAAACAGCAAGCGTATGGATGGGGCTTTAAAATTACAGCGAGGCAGTTTTTGTAAACTATCAAATCCGTACTCGTGTAAAAGTTTAGTAGGTACCTACCTAGAAATTGCTTGTATGAAGATTATTCAACTACAGTGTCTTACGTACAAAATCCCAGTTTTTCAGTTTTTTTCGCTCGGTTGGATATTTTAATTACCTACAATTTCATCTTTCTTCACAAACTTTACTGATTTCGGAAATCATATATTATTTTTCTTTTTATCTATCTTTCGAAAGTGGGGGGTTATATCAATATTTATATAGTAATATCTATGTAGGTCCCAAAATAGGATGTTATCACAAATTATAACAATGATACAAAGATGGCCGATAGTGTAGCTTTATCAAGTACATAATATACTAAACAGTGGTTTGATCTTGCCGCTGATACAGCCTGCATCCCAAGATTGATGTGATAACAAACAAGATAAGATAACAACAAGGATAATTTCCATACTTATGTTTGGCTGTTTTTGTTCATGCATTTATAATTTTCGTCTCACGAGCTGCTCAAAGTCAATGTGAAATCTTTTATTTAAAATTAGGGTTAAAAATCTATTTATGAATGAAAAGAGGAGTGTTATAAGTTTAGCTCCTAAAAGGCTGTAGGCATTTTCGTTTAGTTTTTTTGAAATAATATTACTCCGAGTGTTCTTTGCCATAGTTTATGAAAATCGAATTAGTCTTTCAAAAGGTCTGCTACTTTTACGGTGGATTTCACCAAACGATAAACGCATTTAGTCACCGATCAAACGTCTCGTATTTAAATCAAATTTTAAATACATTTTGAACTAACTGACAGACGTTTGACAAGGGACGGAAGGAAGGTGAAATTCCACATTAGTGTTTAATGACGGGGGTTTTAACGTTGATGAATATAGGAACCTAGTTGAATCGCAGTTACCTCGACATTGCGCCGAGTGCAGCCGACGGAAGCAGCTAGTCTCGCACCACATTGCCGCTCAATGAATCCAACGCGCGTCTGTCTGTCTGTTTGTGGATTAGGGTTGTCAATTTATTTTGTCATACCTAAATAAGCCGTAATAATTTAATGCCATTAATTTTACAGGTATTTTTTATTATTGAATTTGGTTTTCTAACTCTTGTAGTATGCAGCAGTATATTATGTTCGCTCGGTCTGTCCCGACTCTGCGCCACGCTATACACTGTATGCGCTTTATATCTCATATGGAAGGAGTATTAGCTTTCTGCTAGTATTGTTTTTTTCATGGCTAATTCTATTAAAACGTGGTCAACCACTTCACGTCTCAGCCAAAAACATTCCGGCATCAGTACATCTGTTGCGACAGACACACGGACACTTTCAACCATATAACACCCCTTATCTTTAGATTCAGTTACCCACTATTTGTGGCAACCCTACACCGCAGAATGCAGGGCCCGCACCCGCACGGTTCATTTAGATCTAATTGACGAATGTCAGCTACAGTGCGCGCTTCACATTGGCATACCTCTGTTATTCCGTCTCTTTCTTCATCTTGTATGTAATTTATTGAAATTTATAGTTTTTTCAAATATTTGGAAGAATAATCGCCTTTGAATTTGAATGTCACTGTTTTGACTCTCGAAGGGAGTGTATGCTCCTTTAATACATTCTGTGTGTGGACTTCATGAAGTTTTATTTCACTATTTAGTTATAAATGTTCGTTCAGTTCTTCTATTCGTGCCCTCCCCTCCTTTAATATTTTATAAAATATATTGTTCCTGTTATCCTCAAGCTTTGCGTCTCTTCTGACGTACTTATGTAGTAGCTGTTTCGTTCGATGGGTTTTATTTTAGGTACAATCGTTAAGTAGTTCTTTATTTATTGGTGATTAATCTTCAAAATAAGACACAATGAAATATCATATTGCGCCTCATATTCTACTAGACAGTAAAGATTAGTTTACTTTGAATATACTTACCCCATTAGACCAATACAACGTACTCTGACTACACCAGTGGAGCCAGCTTCAGTCAATATTGAGATGCAGCGTGCGCGGTGCGTCCTGAACAGTTTTGTAAACGCGTGTTTTGAACGTTATTTTCAGAGATTTCGTACAGTTTTTCAATGTGTTTTTTGTGTTACATGTGTGTTAGAGATGTGGTTCTATAGGTCGGCCATGTGGATACAGCAATACGCGTGTTTTTGATCAAATTATAGTGATTAAAAATCTGTTTATAAGTATTTCATGAGTATTTCTTTACTTGGTTCGTAAATTCATTCAATCATAGTAATTAATCCAGACTTAAGTCAGTTATGTACCAATGATATAATGATAAATTTGTGAATTATTGATGTTATTAGTTATTACGCGTCGTAATATTTTGACTGTTGATTGACAGTGTAATTGAACATAATCGTGAATTAAACATGATTCCATGTGTGAAAATCGGTCACTGTATTATAATGATTAAACCAGCCTAGCAATCATAATTACTATCATAATCAACAGGTAAAGTTTAAAAAAGTTACGGTTTGGACAGGACCGTCGTATAATAATCAGTAATATCGTTTCGTATAATAAGTGTGATTATTAATTATGATTGATTATCATTTTTCATTTTCTTTACTGATACTGTTTCTTTACTGGTACTGATGCATCATGATGTAGTCCCTTGCGGAGTCTGTTCATCTTTCGGGCATCTTCCAAGACCCGAGAACAAATACATAAGTGTAATATTATGTAAAAGAAATGTTCCCCAGCCTGGATCCGAACCACATCATTCGAATTTTCAACCGTTTTTAAGTTATGCTCTTATGTCCGTTAGGGTTTTAAACTTCGGCTGGTTATTCTTAGTATAATCGTAAAAACCACAACTTCATGTAGGTACATACTTAGTAGACCGGTCATAGAGGAATTCCTAGAAAATGACACTTCCGTAATGTTTATAAACCCAGTTTCACACTTAAGTAAAGTTACTTGAGCATAAACAAACTTAACGACAATTTCAGCCAATCCCAGAGCCGCATTCCATAGCCAAGTTCTGTTTAACTGACTGACGTTTTCTCATATGTTAAACTATCTGATAGTGTACTTATTGTACTCCCTTGCGGGGTAGGTAGAGGTGCATAGCTGCACCGACTTTTTACTTTGCGCCAGTGTTATGTTACTCCCAATGTGATAGGGGGCGGGCCTATAGCAATTTTACTATCTGTGTATCTACATTAATATCTGTGTTTAAACAAATATTTGCCCCAGCCGGTAATCAAACCCGGGACTTTCGGCTCAGTAGTCAGGGTCACTAACCACTACGCCATTCGGTCGTCTAAGTAATAATATTCTATCGTTATCATCTACGGGATATATTTTAGAATTCCGCCCACGCTTCACCGAGGGAGGGCTAAGAATAGACTCTGTGATTCATTCACACAACGGCAGCCGGTATTTTAATTACTCATTATTATTTGTTCTGATGCCCGGCTGTATTATCCACTGTTGGTGTTATTGACGAGATTAGCCACACCTTTATTTTTATTTATTTATACATACTTTATTGGATACAAAACATAGTTACAAAATACGAAGTTAGAAATAGTAAGAACTTACACAAAGGGGGGCTCTTTTTAAAGGTTGCGAGCGAAGGTGATAGTCGCACGCTTAAAGGCAAGGTGTTCCATAGTCACCTTTTTAAGAAATCTACCTGTACTGATGTACTGCCTTGCGGGGTAGACAGAAGTATATTGATGCACCGTCAGTTTTTATGTTAGGTAACCATGTATATAGGAAGCGGGTCTATAAGTACATATACTAACATCCTTCGGGCTTATCCAAAACCCGAGAACATTGTAAGTTTCTCAATAGTTATTATCCATTTTTTACCAAAGAGTCATAAGAAAAAATACAGTAGGTAGGTATTTCTTCAATAATGATTAATGACGAATCAATACCATTTAAGTCGTAAATAAATGAGCAATGTTAACATAGTTTATAAGGATGTTATAATAAGCGACACAGTTACATAGCACATAACATTATAAATAGCACTAGAATAGAAACAATAGTATTATGAAACTGTGCATGATACAATAGGTTTATGTTCTAGGTCGCCTGTCGGGACGCTTCCTTTATCTAGAAAGATGTCTAGATATAGGGTGGATAATTATCAGTGCTCGTCCGCAGGCATGTCGTTGAATCAGACATTCTGAATCATAGCGAGCATCTGAGTAAAAGAAATATGTAATTTTATAAGTTACTTTTCACGCTCAACTTTACTATTTTGTAATTTTAGTTGAAAGGGCATTACTTTCAAATTCCGGATCTTCTAAATTATAATTATACCTAAGTACATAATTATTAATATAATAATTATTAAGAAAAAAAAAACATAACTATTTAGCAGTATGTTAGGTTTTCTTCAAATTCAATTAAAAATATGTTTTTAAATAATATGTTTTCAGAGAAAAAGCCTTTAAAGATCATAAACACACATTAAAAGTGGTGTTGAAACGTTCCTTCAATCGAGTTCAGAAACTAAGAGTGAATCAAGGCGATCTGATTCATGTGAGCGATTGAGTGATTGATTCACTCGACGATGCATCGCGTGAAGCCACCGAGATCTAAACTGGAATGACCCAATTTTCCAATATCAGACAGTCAGTTTACATTGAAAGTATTGGGTTACTTGATCTAATTGATTATGCTATGTTTTTTTTGTTAACTTCCGATGAAAAATCAAATTCAACGTTTGTTTTAGTTCAGTATTTCTGTTGTTGTTTAAACACTTTAAACACTTTTGATTGTCAGCCCTAATTTGGGTAGTTATTGTTGTCGATTCTGAAGGCAGAAATTCTAAATTTAGAGCTGTCAAAACCATAATTTCTCTGTTTAAAATTCGACTCTATGATTGTTTCAGTAAATGTCATTTTATGCTAGCATTTTTTTTAGTTTGACAGCGTTAAAATTAGAATTTCTGCCTTCAGAATCGACATCATTATTTATTTTAAGCTTAAATATATGATATTAGTAATACATAGGTACATAATCCCTTGCTGGCAGTTAGAGGTGACTCTTAAGTCACTAATAAAGTTTCTTTGGACTTTTTGTTCCAATCCAACTCATATTTTAGGTAAAAATAAAAACAGTCCGGTTCCTAAATGATTAATGAACTTAATATTGCATCATTTGCCAGACATAATTTAGGCATGATATAGATTATGAACATTAAATTTCTTTATACAGGTCAGTAGATATGACAAAATTATAGAGGTTATCACCGAAGACTAATATTAGCAAAATAGCTGCCAAGAATTTATCTGAGTCGAAAATGTCTTGAGTTGCCGAAAATATGTAAATTTATTTATGTGTTTCTGCTAGAAAAGTAAAGAATTTTGTAATGTTTAGTTACGGTGTAATTCTGACATAATCTTTAAATAGAAGTAATCAATATTCTACCTAGTCAATAGCATAGGTACTTATAATAACAATAACTAAGCAACTATAAGTAATAACTAAATATGCACGAGAAGATAATTTTAGTACATTTGTAAGCTAATTCCCAATTTTTTATACTAAGAGCCACCATTTCATGAAATTTTCATATTTTCCGTTTCATGTCCTTACCTTACTTATGAATATCAACTCTCTGTACCCACAACCAGATTCTTCATCTCAGAAATGTTAGTTGAACGTAGTAAATATTATTTACCTACATGTATGTATTTCGTTAACACCATGCAGTACCTACACACATTATGTATACATAACGCGTGCGAATGTGGATGGAAACAGTCGCTATCGTAATCAGTCTATCACGAGCGGTCCACCGTTGCGGACTGACAGACGCCTTTTATTGCCTTATTTACCGCACCCGCCATTTTGAAAACGTTACCGAACTCATTTTGAAAATGGAACGGCCTATGGAACACGTTCAGAATGCCAAGATTTAAATCGAAATTAAATCAGCTGTTTTTTGTTTAGTTCGCGTGTTACAGTGTTGTTGTATTCAGTGTTCTAATGCAAAGCAATAGTGGTGGTTTCGGTTCGTGTGCTCGCTTTTATTGTTATGGTAGTGTGTGAAAATTGTGAGAAATAACCGTCTTAAGGGAATTAAGTGATAAGTGTCGGCTTGTTTTCATGATTCTCCTTCAAGATGGCGAATCGTGTGATGGGATACATGATCTGTGGATACAACTCCGTCGATAATTTATTGGTAAGTTTTATTATTAGGTTCAAATATAACACTGAAACTTCAGAGTTCAGTTTCAGAGCTTTAAAGTTATTTTTGCGGTAGATTTTCCGCAGTTCGAGCTTCGCATCGCCTTTAAAAGGTTCCCGGAGGAATTCGACGTAAAAAGTAAGCTATGGAGATCTGGGATAGAGTAACTGTAAAGGTAAAATAATTTGCGATAGAGGATAATTGTAATTATATTATTATCCTCGCTACTCGCTCTGTAGATGTAAGTGGGTATTCCATAATTATTGAAAACAAGGGTTTTCAAAAGTTATTAAAAAAATACCTGTAGGTATAGAATTTTTTACCAAATTTGAGTGATAATGATAATGATAACCTGTTTTAGTCAACTACTATCACAGAACTGTTATAGGGGTAGTAAAATTAATCTAATCCGCATCCGTGTCGCCGTCAATGAACCTAAAATAGCCGCAAGGATGAAACACTTAAACTACATACGTCGCATTCCTTTATGCATATTTGTGGATTTTTATTAGTAGCGGTACCAATTTTTTTTTTATAAACCTTGTAATATACCGATACAGTTTTTATAAACCGTGTCTTCTCTAATTTGTCACTTTGTTTCCGCAATATATAAGGTTGCCAGTAAGAGATCGCTCTCAGCGATAAGGCCGCCAATTGTACATTAGTTCTAGTCTATATGTATGTTTTTTTGTATGTCTGATTTATGTGCTTTCAATAAAGCAATATTCTATTCTATTCTATTCTTCTTAAGAATAGATGGATAGACTAGTGCATAAAGACCTACGACACTGCCAAGTCTCTGAAGACGACGTTGGAGACAGGGCGAAGTGGAGAGAGAAAACGAGGAAGGCAGACCCCACCACCATATGGGACACATAGCCTGAAAGAGAGAGAGATTCTATTCTTCTTAATATACGCGAAATAAAATATTAGCAGTACCTACTGGGATGGAACTTTCTGATTTAATTTTGGTGAAGTTCAAGTATCTGCGGTAATTTCAAGATTAACGAAATCAAACGCCCAATTTTAGATTCCAGTGTTCAATGGAAGACCTTCTGTGTGCCAATTTCATTCAAATCTGGTAAATATTGTACTCGTACAATCCAATTCCGACTGACATTTATTTGGTCCGATAACCCACATAAGGGTGACACGACAAATCTGGTTCATATTATCAAATATATTGGGCATTTCATCGTATTAACTATCCGCTATCACGTTTCTTATCTTCATATATTGTTTTAATATAGCAGTAAGTAGTTTATTGAGTACTAGCCGTTCCCGCGCGCTTCGCTTCGCCTTAAAAAGTTTTCCCGTGGGAATTCCGCGATAAAAAGTAGCCTATATTCTTTCCCAGGGTCTAGATCTAGACCGTATGTATACCAAATTTCATTCAAATCCGTTCAGTCGTTTTGGCGTGAAATAGTAACACACAGACAGACACAGTTGCTTTCGCATTTATAATAGTAGTTAGTGTAGGTACTCATAATGAATGGATGGTTTAAAAAACACTATTGATTTGATTAAATACCCTGTCTAATGCCAGAGCTAAAGAGAATCGTAATTGAAACATTGAAACATATTTATTGGTAAGTTTTTACATTACACATAAAAAAATTACAAATATTATATTTATTATAAAGTAACTATAATATTCATTATGTCAACAATAATATTAAATTGTTAACAATAATCGTATATACGTAGCGTCGCAACAAATGAACTAATTTTAATGCCTTTTTATGTAACTACAAATAATCAACGGTGTAGGTAGTTATTAAACATTTAAACATGTATTTATAAAAACCAATTACAGATGTACATATTTTCATGAGCACTGTCCTCTGAACTAGAAAACTCTGTTTTTCAGAGGATAGTTCTCTTCCAGTGATGGTCATTATAGGTGTAAAATTATTTCTAACATGCAGAAAAAGAAAATATTATTATCTATACATGTGTATTGTGTATATGTATAGTCTAAATGTTTCATCAGAATCGGTTTACCCCATTAAACCTTTGGAAGCTTTCATCATAATTAATTATTTTGGGTGTAATTTATCTGAAGTGCTTAATCTTTCTGCAACTCAGTTGATGCAGTTTCAACTGAAATAATTTAGGATTCCAATAATTTAGTGAATGAAGGCGGCCAATCAAACGGTCTGGAGTCTTGATAGATTAATTGTGCGGTGGCGACCTGTTTATTTAGTCGGGTTATGCGACGATATCGAGTGTAGAGTAAGTGAAATGTAGTAGGTTTAATATTCCGCATAAGTACACATATTTAGAAGTAACAGTTTGGCAGTTTCCTAATTTACTTATTAGATATTTAATTTTTTTTCCCTCTAGTCTTGCATAATCGAGGCAAGAGGTGCTGTTTGTTTTTTTTTGCAAAAATGCATTATAACTACTCTATATTTATATTTTAAGACCCATTGACATCTCCAGGTGGCCTTATTCTGAAAATAGGACAATTATTTTATCAGTCACGTAAGTCTAAGAATCGAGAAGTATCTTCTTATCTTACAAGTAATACAGGGTGTAAATAATATTAATGTTATGCTTCACTTATTTTAACTAAAATGACAGGTTGTTTCTAACTATGAATGGAAGGTCGAAAAAAGAACTTTTTCGTTGACGCTTCGTATGTTTCTTTGAGAAAGTCATGCAGTTAGTAGATCAAGTGGCTTAATTTACACGGATATTTACACCCTGTAGGTATAGGTACATATCATAATCGTAATGATTTCGAGTGCCTTTTTTAAGATCGATAAATGCTGTAACGTTAAAAAACCGTAAACCAAGCAAGCCAAAATAAAATTATCAAAAGAAAAAAAACTTTTGAAAATCGATAGCCGAAAACTTTTGAAAATCGATAGCACGTGCTATAGTACAGTTAGGGAATCGCTGTGATACACTTTATGCTATTTCTCTTAAATCGTGAGCCAAGACAATTTGAACTTCGAGTGTTGCATTAAAAGTAACCTAGAAAGTTTCGTTTTCTTTGTACCTTCAAGTCGAACTATCACGTCCGCCGTATTTGTACCGCAACGTCTTTCAGCTACTTAGATTAAATATACGATCAAGGTGTATCACATACAAAAACAAAGCAAAAAATCTGTTCGCATTTTGTTTTAAGTTCAACCTAATAACAACCATTGTACAATATAGTAACACATCTTTTAACAGAACTAATCCAAAGTGCTCAGTGGTAGAAGTAAGGTATTAGGTATTTGACGAGACGTTTCTTTTGCACTGACACTCCATCTAGTTCGTATATTGTGAATCTAAGATTGTTACCGAGCTAGGTCGATCGTGTTACTAGGATGTGCGTTGTGTTCAGTGCCTCTATTCGTGTAACAGAGAGGTTGGCAACTGATTAGAGTAGAATGCAGATGCGCCAGGCAGCGGTGATGTGATAAAGAATCAGAAACAGATGTATTGTGATTGGTTGGTTTGTTATGAAGGCGTTTTACTCGTAAAACTAAGCAGTCAACTCTATAGCTGTCGAAGATCCGTCTGTTATTATCACTATCATTACCGGTGGTTATAATATAATTGTTTTTCAATGGAATTCATTAATACTTTTTTTTCCGGAATTAACCAGAAACTTTCGATTCTAAAAACCTGATATCTATCTCTGCAGGACGATCACGAAAAATATAGAATCGAATTCGAGGGCGACTAGTGTCAACTTGACAGCACTTTCGAACACTTTTTACCTATCAAATTGACAGTTGTCGCACTCGCATTCGATTCTATACGTTAGCTCTGTTTTTCGTGATTCCAGAAACAAGTAAACATTATCATTTTCTGTATTTAGGGCGTCTTGCATAACAAAGTTAAATAAAATTAAATAGTTTGTCTCTTGCTCTGACAGTATAATGTCAGAGCAAGAGGTCATAGATTTAATTTTATTTAACTTTGTTGTGCAAGACGCCCTAAATAACTTACTGAAAATCAGCACGGCCGAAACAATTCAATAAACACTCGCCTTTCAACATCCATCTTTACCGTTATAAAGGTGAGATAATAGCACTAATAGTAGACACCTCTACTCTAATCTATGGCATGCACTAGTTGCCGACTAACATGACAGAGGGCGTGTCACCACACCATAGAGCACGTGAGGTCACCGACCCGCTGCACCCAACGGTGGTTCATTGTCACGAGGTGACGTGGCGTCGACGACGAGAAAAGAAAAGGTTGCGTTAAATTTTGCTTTCTGTAAAACATACATACTTACATAACTCAGAGTGTAGGTAGTCCCCAAAGTAGTAGTTAGAGAATTTTTTAAATTTAAGTATTTCTTTAAAGTTATAAACTATTAATACAGGCTTAAACTAATGCGATTTTATAATTCATATTATTATGTGAATCGTCCAAGCGCTGGATGAAAGTCTGGTTGTTGTAACTATTATCGGATAGGTTGGTTACTTAGCTAGCACCGGGCACAGATTAGTTCATACATTTACAAGCAATGAAAAAGTTCCACTTACAAAATACCGACATAAATACCATCAATTTTTAAAACATTTAATTTAATAAAAACCGACTTCAAAAGACCACTAAAATGTAAGAAATAATTTACATCATTTTTATGTGACATTACAAATATACCTAAGCAGGAACTGATCTTTTTTGAAGTTGGTGCCATATTTCTTCATATTACTTTGTCACCGCACCATCTTTACCTTTATTGTTTTTAGTTAATTTTCAATAATATTCAATCAAAAGTAAGATGCAAATGATACCAATAAGTCCTACTAGTCAATACGAATCATTCAAGCCTAAACACGAGGTAGTTGCTATATACCGTTGAGGAGTTCCTTTGACTGCCTTCCGTTTCCATCATCAGATCAGCTCAAGGTCACCATCATATTTTTTGTTATAAGAACTATATTTACGTTCTAAATTTCATTAGAATCGGTTAATAGGTGCCCAAAATGGAAATTAATACCCTATTTTTACCCCTTTACCCACCCTTGGGGGTGAGATAAAATTCTGAAAAAAAATGGGACCACCTGGAAGCTCAACACAATACAACAACAAAAAGAATTTTCAAAATCGGTCCATAAACGGCGGAATAATCGGTGAACATACATAAAAAAATATTTTAAAAAAAAGATCCCGACGAATTGAGAACCTCCTCCTTTTTTTGAAGTCGGTTAAAAAAGGTACGTTTTTAATTGATAATATTTAGATGCGCTGTTAAATGAACTTCAATATTGCTGACGGAGCTGAAAAGCTGGCCTTTTCCGTTTATGAGTAACTAGCTGTTCCCGCGAGCTTCGCTTCGCCTTAAAAGTTTTCCCGTGGGAATTCCGGGATAAAAAGTAGCCTATGTTCTTTCTCAGGGTCTAGACCATATGTATACCAAATTTCATTCAAATCCGTTCAGTAGTTTTGGCGTGAAAGATTAACAGACAGACAGACACAGTTACTTTCGCATTTATAATATTAGTTAGCATTAGGATTAGGTGCTTTTCTGACTGGAACTTTTTCATTGCTCGCTCATTCATTGTATAATCTAATTGTCCTGAACACCCGAGACGGATGGTTTAGTGCCGCTCCTGTCGCCTCATGTTCTGACCTCACTCACTTCCTCATTCGTGTTAATTAGCTAATTTTCAGCGACACGCTGAATAGACTCGGCCTAGAGACAAGGAACTGTAGTATCTCCTTGTGTGAGATGTAAGTAGGTACTGTAAATACATTGTAAAATAACTATAACAGTGGTTTGTTGATCTTATTCTTTCGTGTCGATGCTATACGAATTTTCCCTGAACTTGCAGTGCCCCCCGCTATCTTAGGAGCTCATCATCACGACCCATCATGTCCCCACTGCTGGGGCACGGGTCTCCTTCCAATGAATGAAGTCCGCCACGCCGCTGTGGACCCCAACACAAGCAAGCTTGTGCTGAGAGAGTTGTTATCAAATGGTTGTCAAACTTAGCATTGCTCATGAACAACTTTTTACTCGCAAATCTAATTTTAATAACGTTTGCTTTGTTTGTTTTTGACTAATTGAACAATATTTCATTGCTTTGATAACTTTGTCATTAAGATTTGTGTTGTTTGTTTAAAGTATTTAAAGATAAAGATAAAAGATAAAATACGCTTTATTGCACACAAAAAGAAACATTATTACAAACATGAACAGAAAATAAATAATGAACTTGATGGCATTACTTCATATTAGAAACTAGACTCACGGGCATTGAAAAAGTTCCAGTGGGAAAAACACCTCATTACTCCTTAACGAAAAAAAATAAGAATATTATCAACTAAAAACGTAAATATTTTGTTTAAATATCCTATTAATTGTTTAAAAATTTTGGGGTCATTTGGTGTCTGCATTTCGAAAGTGGAACTGTTTCTTTGCACGTGAGTGCACTTATAAATATCTATCTCTAATCTTCCCGATCTGCCGTGCAAATATAACTTCACTTTCTGCCTGAGCACTGTAAATACTTGAAGAAAACTTTCACACGAGAATTAAAGATACTTATCACTTTGAAAGATAATAAAAACAAACGTAACGTAAATAAATATGTAGTATGATACGAGTGTGAGCTAATAAGGCCCGTCTGCGAAACTCGTAATGTTATAAGTACATTATATATTATATCACGAGGGTTACTCTAGCTTTACAAAGTAAAGTAAAGTAATTCTTTATTTCAATACCAAAATTACACTAAGTACATACAAAATAATAAATAAACAAACTGTGTAGATTTTCCTCAAGGAGTGCAAAAAAAATTATATTAATAATTTTATTTTATTAATAATATAGGTATATAAAAGATAAAATATAAATATAATAAGCTTCCACGTTGAGTAGTGAATAGTTAAAAGATGAAGATAAAAAAACAACCAAACCCTCACAATATATTGATCTCTCAAAAAGGAACGGACATAAAGACTGTGAAGTGATAGTAAAATCTTAAAAAAAACAACAAACTGGTACTTATAAAAAAAGATATTCAGCTCAACTTTACATGCTGCAGCAAAATATTTTTTACTGAGCGCTGATATTCTGCTGAATTCTGTCTAGAAATCATGCGGACGCGAGCTGCCATGCCATCAGTAAGCAAGATAAAGTCTTGGTTAGCGCAGCGATTCGAAACTTAGTTTTTCGTAAGCCAGAGTAACCCTATTTACTGAGTAAAGTCGTTGTAGTGTTGGTAAACGTAATAATATTAGTTGAACGTACCTAGGTATACTGTGTACAAAGTAGATATAATATTTGTAAAGTTTAATTCAAAGCTTGTCATTATGGCATTGAAATTTACTTAGGAAATTTAGAAGAAATCTTATTTTTTTTCAGTCGCTGATATTGTTGGTCACAAACTTAGTCTCAAAACGGATGCGCTATCCTCGGACTTTTTCTGCAGTGATTTTGTATTATTCTGGGTGTATGTAAAGCACATCGACATACCTGGCTCCTCTATGTATACCCACTTATTGATAAAATTCCATTCATGATATCATCTACATTGATACTGATGAAGAATATGCAATGAAGGGGCACTGTCCAGTACAGAGTTCAAGATCATTATACCTCTAGCTTAGTATGTTGTTTAACACAATTATGTAAAATCTATTTTAGTTCGACCCCGATGAGTCAATGTTCCCACGCCACGGTTGTGGGTGAATTGCACTCAAGAATTCTTATGAAATTTTATGTAAACATTTAAAGTAGATTGTAGTAAGAGCTGCTTGTAATGATTTTGCAGGAGGAGGTGGTAGCTCAGTCGGGTTAGCTCCCGCTTCTCAGGCAAGAGATGCGGGTTCGAATTCCGGCGCTGACATGTACAAATGAGTTCTTTTAACTTAAGTACAATGTATACCATCGCTCTTACGGTGAAGGAAAACATCGTGAGGAAACCTGCATATCTAGATTTAGCACATCTAGATATGTGAACCCACCAACCCGCAGTAGACCAGCGTGGTGGGAAATGGTCCAAGCTTAGGAACGCAGTTTAGACCTTGGAGATATGCACAAAAGTGCCACTCGAGATAGCCATTCGCAGGTACTGGTACCCCCACAGAGAATATAATAGAAACCTGCTTGTAATGCTTTAAGATAGATTTTGCAGTAAGTATTTATTTTGATCTTTACTTATTGTTTTAAAATATGAAGGATTTCAAAGAAATAAGAAAAATAATAAATTTCCGACTTGAAATCATGTTTCCACACACACCGTTTCTCAACAAATCAGGAATCACTTTCGGTGAAAGTAATCAACTGTTTTAATGAATCATTAATCTAGTATCGGAAGCTTTAGCGAGCGCTATTTGCGTGGAACAGACGATGACAGTATATTTACTGTTTAGCTTTCTGTGCTGTACTATGTAGAGTATGGAGTAACTATTGACTTAACATTCCTTAGGCCAAATGTTAGTCATTTACTGGACTGTAGGAAATGACTGAGTATTTCCAAGCAATTTTGATTTTAATATGTAGAGTATGCAGTTACTATTATTGTTTCTTAACATTCCATAGGCCAAATGTTAGTCATTTACTTAGGGCGTCTTGCACAACCAAGTTAAATAAAATTAAATAGTTTGTCTCTTGCTCTGACAGTATAATGTCAGAGCAAGAGGTCATAGATTTAATTTTATTTAACTTTGTTGTGCAAGACGCCCTTAGAATAGAATAGAATACTACTTTATTGACTTAAAAACTATTTACACAAATAACAATTTACAATACAACGCAATAGGCGGCCTTATCGCTAAAAGCGATCTCTTCCAGGCAACCTTTGGGTGGAGAGTACTTAGAGAGTAGGAAATAACTACTGTATCAAGCAATTATGTTGTTTTTACGAAAGCTTCTAGGTAAGTGATGTATTTATTCGTCTTGTGTTTGGTCAATGATTTTGTCCTTCATTCATCATCCTGATTGTCTAAGAAGTGGGCGGGCTAATGCGATCTGTGGACCACAACCTAGACCCGGCAACTACACTCACGAGCAATGAAAAAGTTCCAGTGATATATGAAACGGCAATGGCCGATGGAACTTTTTAATTGCTTGCGACTGTAATATCTGCCTATAAACATATATCTATCCTCTTCTGGACTAGTAACTCGCACTATCTGTACAATAGTAAATGTTTCTAACTACAAAACCATCCAGTATATTTAAAATTATAACAACTATAGTTATAAAAGGGTAAAACGGGCCACTTGTAAAACCGAATAAATTCCCCGCTTCCTTCGCCGTTAAACTTAATTGTAAGATTAAAGTTACGATTCAACACAATATATCACTCGATTAAGGTCTCCTTTTATAGGACATAAATGCAATCTAGAACTCCCATTTAGGTTTAAACGTAACGGTAGCGTATTGCGCCATGTCGCGGCATAGGTCAATCCTTTTAGGTTTAACTAAGTTATTGCACTAGTTTATTTTCAAAGTTCATTTGCTACTCTTTATTTGTAGGTAGCAAAAGCAAAGAACAAAGTTATTTGTACAGTGGGGTTATCACCGCCGAACCAATGCATATTCCCTATTAACAATCCATACTTATTTTTCATTAGGCTATTCTATTCTATTCTCTGTGGGGGTGTAAGTACCTGCACCTGGCTCTCTCGAGTGGAACCTTTGTGCATATCTCCAAGGTCTAAACTGCCTTCCTAAGCTTGGACCATTTCCCTACAACGCTGGTCCACTGCGGGTTTTTCAGGCTATGTCTAAAATATTTTTTTTCTCGAGCAAAAATTGAGTCATTCGTTTTACCTTTGTTCTTTGAAATGCGTTTACGGTAAGGTATGTTGGACTAAATACAGAGGCTGTACTGTCGAATTGTAGAGCTTCTTCTGAAACGGTAGTTGTGAAATGCAGTGGAACTTCTGTATTTGGTCTACTTACCTACTATAAGCACTTGGCTGTAAAGTAGACTTGCTATTTTGTTACTAATTGTAGTTTTAATTGCTTCTTATTTGTAGTACGTTTTACGTTTTAAGTTTATTTCTTTTGTCGATATTTTTTTTATGCGCGTCTCTTTTCACAGCCGATATCACCGAATGAAACGTTTATCTACGTCTATACCTAACTCGTGTAGCGGCAACTGGTACTTATCTGTATTTGAGCCACTATAAAACAATACTCTAACTCACGTCCACTCTGTACGGACTCTACCGTCCATACATTACAGTGAACCGTTCCCACGACAAACCCACTATCAGTTCACTTTATCGTGACCCCAGAATTCCCTTCACAAAACGCACCTCCTAGCTCTTGCCTCTTTAAAAACAGAGGCTTAATTTCAGTGACAATACGCGGTGACAAATGCAGCGGCAAAGGACAACTCTGTTTAGGTTATCGACCCTCTTATAAACAAGGATTCCTTTGAAATATTCTTTAATAAAACCGACTATGTTGTCATAGTCATATCTGCATGGATCTGTTTGTCCGAACGGATCATTACTGATGTTTTTAGTGTTGTCTGATCTTATATTTTGTAACATAACGGTGTATACTCCGTCATAGTTTTTTGTTATGGTTAGGAATTATTCTGATCACGCTTTAGTATTTAGTTAATCGTATCGTGTTACATACTTAACAATATTACATTTTGATTCTGTCGACACGTGAGCTTTGCTCTAAGAATCAGAGATCCCGGGTTCGACCACAGGATATTTTACTGCAGTGGTTTTTCCAAATGGGAGATTTTCAACCATAGACAAAAACCGATTATAGATGGCGCTAGTAAAACTTCACACTCAACAGCACTGCATTTTTTTTGTCAGCCGCCATGAATTCCATTCCTTTTAGCCAATACAAAAACCCAATGGATGTGAATTCAACCATATGCAATAACTAGCTGTTACATAGTGTTAACTAGTTTAAGACAGCTTTGTAAGTACCATTTATGACATCTTCCGTCCCCTCAGAAGAATGCAGCTCATAAAAAACGACAGGCCGGATGCCATCTATTGGTCGATTTTTGAACTTTTAAACGTCAAAAGAAAATCTCCTATTCTACGAGGTCTCACTTTATGCATGCAAAATGCAAAATATAAACAAATCCACAACTTAACACAGTCATGCACCCTATAATATTAATTCAATCAAACTGGTGATGATTGGTCGAAAATCGAATTTATGCCAGAACATTATTGGTCATGATCAGTCGCGCCCGTCTGATTATAATATCATTTCATGCGGTTCAGTGATCAGACGGGACACACTGGTGATTCAATGAGTTCAATTGAACAATTCAAGTTGATTTCGTCAGCACCCTCTTCCGGCCAGCTAATGACGTGTTTGTCATCAAATCATCTCTGTCTCACCAACATCAAGTGGCATTGTTTTTGATATGGTTAAAAACAGAAAGAAACAAAAGTTTTGCGTCATACTGTCTTTTGTTTTTGATGGCGCTAATCATCGTCCAGTATTTGATTTGGTTATTCCCTGATTGGAGTTAAATTTTGATAACTACTAACACTTTTATACACTTTTATTTATAATCTATCAGTTTCTGAATCGTGTACATCTAGCTAAACAAGGAACTTAAGTTTTGCTCAACTATATTGCTGAATCACTGCATTCTACATGGTACATACTTATACCACCTTCTCTAATGAGAATTCGGCCTGACTACCATCTAGGTATTTATGGATGAAATTCCGGGTATCTGTCTATAATTTCACAGCTTTAATTAGGTACATTGCAACTTGCAACTACATCGCATCTCCTAGCTGATTGCGCAGATTCCTACCATCTCCGCTGAAACCCCGAGTTAACCCAGTCACGCGGATTAAACAGAGAGTGCTCCCAATTGCGCACATCGAGCAGTTTAACGAGGATTAATTGGTTGAGAGTGGGACGCCCTCCCGGGATATTAGCTCCAATTTCACTGGAAATGGAGCAAGATTTGGTCTGTTTTCGTTTGGAAATCTAGTTCATGTGGTTGCATGACGGAAGAGAGAAGTCTTGTACTGTTTGCGTGTGTGTCTGTCGTATTATTTTGGATGGAGAGGTGGTTTGAGACAGCCTTGTAAACAGTCTTTTAAAAGTACGTTTTATTTTGTTACTATGCATAGTTTCTAAATTATAACCAGATAGTGGACATACAACGTGGATTTTTATGTTATTTTAGTTACACACTAAAAGCAGGAAAAGGTGTCTCCCCATTCCATTGTGCCACACGAAGACGTAACTAATTCCCCGCGGAGCTAATAGATGGCGTGACCAGAAATAAATAAAGAGCTAGTGGTCGCATTGCAATTGCACATCATACATAATAGGTGTTCATTAATATTCCTCTCCGACAATGTTGAGTCATATTGTGGTCTGGGAATATTAGAATACAATACTTATGACTTTATTGGTCACCACAAATATAAAATATATAAAAATACTCATAAAATAGGAACAATGAACAATATGCGGCCTTATCGCTAAGAGCGATGTATTACAGGCAACCTTACAGTTACCTTTTATCACCTTTGGAAAAGGGCACAATTTATATTTGTATTTGACTGCAGGTGAGACTTCTAAAGCTGGACCGGTAGATAATACTTGTATCATTAAGTCCACCGCCCACCATACGCCATCCTCTTAAGCACCACACAAGCATCTGCTCTCATACGCCTATCTGTTAAACCTGTCATAACTTATAAGGATTTGACTGATAGACAGCGCCAATCGGAACCTCTTAAATGTAAATGCACTACCTACAGGTCCTACAGCTTAACATATTTTGAACTTTTTCCACAAAGCAAATAAACAGTAAAATGTAAATGTGATACCCTCAACGATTCAAACCGCACACACATACACAAAACGCAATAGACCGTGTCAGACTCCCCCTGCACAATACGTTCAATGGGGATCCAAAAATAGTGCGCGGGAGTGGCACAGCCTTACGACCAGTATCGTCTGCGCCGGCGCCAAACGCACATGTGTGCTCGCCTTTAAATTAGTGTATTTTTTTATAAAGTGCAGTATACATTATACACTGTGTGTTGTGAACAATGCTGTGTGGGACGGCCGGAGCGGTGGCCGCAATGGACCGCGCCTACATGTCTTTGAGGGCACGCAAGCCGAATAAAACTACGGTTAGTCATTTGTGTTTAATCGCGTTTGGGTTTGCGTTTGTTTTCCGCGGAGTCATACGTTTTATTGCCTTTGTTTTGGGATTTATTCGGTCGTTCGCGATCGGTGTCGTTCGTTCCAGTGTTTTTTCAACAACTTGTACCGTTGGTATTTCCTATAATGTTTCGACATCAGCGTCAGAAAATAAATGTCTCCTGATGGACAGTGCAACAATTCTCTACCCTCGGCCTTCCTCATCCAAACCTTTAGATGACTATGCGAACCGACATGTGCAGAGCGCAATCATTAAAATTCTATGTAGTATAAATTAAGTCTTAAGTATTTCCGTTACATTCCTAAGTAATTGCTAATCCGTACTAATGACGAATCGGCTGCAGTTAAATCTAGCTCACATGGCGGTACATGTTGCAACTATATAAATGTAGAAAGAAAAACAGATTAGCAATTAAACTTGTTTTGGTAGAAGCTAAGAAATGTTGGCGCCAAACCGGAACCTTGTGGTACGTGTAGCTGAAACGATAGCTCCTTCGGGGTTTTCGGGTTGGCCACACAGCAATTAATGGACGGGAATAGAATCCGAATTACCCGTTTCCCGGAAGCTGTCAGCTCGCGAATCTGGAGCTCGACTTCGCTGAATCGCAGCGTCCAGCCGTGTCGCATGCATTGCTGGAAGAGTTATTGCATACGACATAAAACGAGGAATTGACGACCGGTGGCGCCCAGGTTCCAAGGTTCTGGTACCTAGATGTTTGTTTGATATTTATTTACTCTACAGGTGGTTCCACGCTAAAGTGCACAGCTGAAGTATAGTGATAAAACACATTATTCTATAAACAACTTTTTTTATAGGTATATACAGGATAAGTTGCGAACGAATATTTACCTAAACTGATCTGTTAACACAATATTAAGTCACTTTCTATTAAATTTACTCAATTCAGTTATTTTATACTTAATAAACATTTCATTTAATTTCATCAAACATTACACTTGATTTGTATACTGTATAGGGCCGATACAGTAAATAACAGTTAGCCTTATCGCAAATAGCGATCGCTTCGTAACTGGAACATAGTTCCTGTAATAGCTTGCGCATTTTAATGGCATTTATGTGGACATAAAAAGTTATAGTTTCTCACAAGGTTCATAGTGTCCAACTGATTTCTGTAGGAAACTCGGTGTTACTTACAACCGTCGTGTTACCATGTTGAATAATTGAGGCCGCTTGAGCGTGATAATATAATAAAGTTATAATAAACACGCACACACAATGTAGTAGTATTTATCTACTAAAGGTAAATGTGAAATGAACCACCTTTTGGCATCGTACGCAACGGACGCATCGCATTCAGTTTACCCCCCAAAAGAGGGTGAAAAGTCGTGTAACAAAACTTCAGATTGTCGAGCTGAGATTTATCCTGTTTCGGCTTGATAAAGCACTTTTGAAAAATTCTGTAATCTCCGTAAACAAATAGAAATCGTGGCTAAACTGTTTTCTACTCATCTTCCCAAGTCATAAGATTATAATACCGATAGCGATGAAAATGAATGGAACCAAAAGATCATGTTTATTCAATAGACTCGTAATAGTTTGTTATTGTAATGATAATGATTCTAACAACTTTTTTCCTCAATAGTTATGAATAAACCCGCCCGCGATGTCACATGGCGTGCTTAGTTGTCATTAATGGCAACACTGACAGCCGGTTTCTGAAAACTTGTTGATAGTTAATCTACGTTTAATAAGCTTAACTTTCCGATAGTAAGAAAATTTTAGGTTTAATTTATGCCGATAGTAAAGTTAAGATTTAAATTATGCAGTGGATATGATGAGCTTCTGCTTAATTGTTAGTCAATTTCCCTTTTAATTAATTATTATTTGAATTTTAATAGCATTTCTAAACTGCGTTAGAGTTAAATAGGTTTCTTGACTTATATCTTCTACCATATTATCACTTTATTTAATTTTATCTGCCTCTGTGGTCTAGTGGTAGAAGCTTCGCTTCATGGCCCAGAGGTCCCGGGTTCGATTCCCGGGTGGAACCATCAATTTGTGTTTCTAAATTGTGGTTCTAAGTTTGGTTAGGACATAGAAGGCTGATCACCTGATGTCCGAAACAGTGAAACGATCCATGCTGTCGGATGGGCATGTAAAGCAGTCGGTCTTGCGCCTAGCTCTCTCCAGTCGTGTCTGTCAATCCAATTGGGTTATGAGAGTGATGGAATAGAGAGTGCTCCTGTGTACTGCGCACACACTTGGGCACTATAATCTACTCCTGCGTAGATGGCTGATCTCAAATGAGATTGGCCGCCGTAGTCGAAATTCGGCTAGGAGGACATTATTATTAATTTTATGCACTCTTGAGTAATTTAATCTAAGTTTGCGGTGCGCTGTGGTGTCTTACACTGAAATGTGAAAGTGCCTTATCTTTCGGTAGATACAATACACGTCTTACCTTTTAAGAAAACTTAATTTCGGTGGAATGTCCAGTATAATTATAAAAATAACTCAAGTTAAATAAGTACCCGTACTTACAGAGAAAATGGAACGATGACCTTAGGCGGTCAGGGGAGTACTCTATATGACGAAAAACTAATTTTCCGTGCGCTTCTGCGCGAGCAACGACCCACGATTGCACGACAGCTCTTGTTCGATCGTATTTTGTCAGTATGGAGTAACCCTCCAGGTCATAGTCGGGTTGCTGGTGGGTTCCTTACCTGGGAGAGGCCTATGTCCACCTGTAACTGATAATAATGATATAGATCTATTTAATAAAGCTTTACTAGGTATAAGCAACACAATAAAATAATTCTCACCACTGTAATTCCCGGAATGGTTTGAGGTGACACGCAATATGCGCCACCCGTATCAACCACCTGTTCGCTATACATCGGTATCGGCATTTAGAATTGAGTAGGTACAATGCATATAAATACCTAACAGTCTAGACCTGCAGGTTTCCTAACTACGTATGTTTTCCTTCAGATCAGTATGACAGTAAACAGATTTAGATAGGTATATGTATATTACATCTGTACACAGGATCCGTCGATAGTTAGCGGCTATCCGCCGTCTACTCGCAGCATAAATTACAACTTCCCCGCGTTTACTACTGCCGTGTGTTTGGATGATTTATTTATGTGGCGGCGAATATTTTATTGCCGATTCTGCATTTCTTCGTGTTATTTTGGATGCTTGCGAAGGTTATGGATGAATGCTTTACGGTGTAGGTTTAAACCATTGTTTAAACCATTATCAGTTTAAATCCCCCGGGCACGATGGGCTGAGTGTGGAGCACATTCTTTATGCGGGGGACCGTATCTATAGTGTACTGTCTAACATGTTTAATTTATTTGTTAGGTATAATTATATACCAGATGAAATGATGAGGACCTCTGTAGTTCCAATTATTAAGAATAAGACCGGCGACCTGGCGAGTCTCAGCAACTATAGGCCAATATCTC
Organism: Plutella xylostella; assembly: GCF_932276165.1. Classification (NCBI taxonomy): domain Eukaryota; kingdom Metazoa; phylum Arthropoda; class Insecta; order Lepidoptera; family Plutellidae; genus Plutella; species Plutella xylostella. The sequence goes on along the minus strand of NC_063987.1, from coordinate 8,926,178 downwards.
TCGGTACCATCATGGGTAAAATCTTGGAGAGGCTCCTGCAGCCCGAGTTGACGAGCTGTATTGAGTTGGATGACGCACAGTTTGGTTTTCGGGCCGGTGTCTCGACAGAGTCTGCTATATTCAGTCTGAAACATGCAGTAAGTTATTATAAAAGTAGAGATACTTCAGTTTATGCATGTTTTCTAGACCTGAGTCGCGCCTTCGATCTCGTCAATTATGACATTTTGTGGCATAAGTTGAGGAGATCGAAGGTACCGACTCAAGTAGTGGATCTGTTGGGATACTGGTACGAAAACCAAATTAATAATGTAAGATGGGGCGACGCACAGTCTAATGACTTTAGATTAGACTGTGGCGTTCGTCAAGGAGGTTTGACATCCCCCGACCTTTTCAACCATTATTTTAATGATCTGATTGTGGAGCTGAGAAGCACCAATATCGGTTGCCATATTGGTAACGTATGTGTTAACAATCTGAGCTACGCTGACGATATGGTGCTTCTCAGCCCCTCGATCAATGGCCTTAGAAGGCTGATAGCTATCTGTGAAAGGTTTTCTAAGGCCCACGGTTTGAAATATAATGTGTTGAAAACGGAAATGGTGGTATTTAGAGCAGGGAAGGGGCCGGATGTGGTGCCCCCTGTATACTTGTACGGCTCGTCTATTCGGGTTGTGAAGACATTTAAATATCTGGGCCACGTGCTGACAGAGACACTCTGTGACGACGCGGACATCGAGCGGGAGCGGCGGCCTCTGGCAGTGCGGTGTAACATGCTCGCACGCAGGTTCGCGCACTGTACTCGAGAGGTGAAGTTAACCCTATTCAACGCCTTCTGTCAGACTTTCTATACTTGTCCTTTATGGGTTAACTTCACGAAAAAAGCGTATAATACTCTGAGAGTACAGTATAATGATGCTTTTAGAATATTATTCAGGCTGCCGAGATACTGTAGCGCAAAGGGCATGTTCGCCGACGCCGGAGTCCGCGACTTCTACGCGGTGATGCGGACGCGGATAGCATCCCTTTGGGGTCGACTGAGAGAGAGTCAAAATAGTATTTTGCGTGGTATCATGGAGCAGCACGCGTGCGCGGGGCCCTTCTTCAGGCACTGGCTGCGCGTGCACCTGAGCGAGAACGGGAAACTCTAGTTAAGAGTTTTAAATGTTTTAGCTAGTTTTTAATTAAAAATAATTGACTTGTAGGTACCTATATTGTACCTACCTACTTAATTTTATTGTAATTTATATTTTACTGTATTTATATTATGATGTACATTTAAATTGTAATTATTATTTTTTATGGGTAATGCCTGAAATAAAGAACATTTATTATTTATTATTATTTATTATTATTAAACCACCCAGTTGGTCAATCAACGCTGTTTTGGTGGTCTATATGAAGCAATAAGTTCAGACATAACTTGAAAAATACTCTCGATGGTTCAACAACGAATCATTAAAAACGGATATGAGATCATTCTTTCCGTGTTTTTCATTGATAGTGTCTAGAGTTTTCTAACTATGTAGTATAGTTAACCTGACCTTGTGGAAATTCCTCGGCCTATTACACATTTTTGCCCAGCATTCATGATAAATAATCTTTGCGATGAATACTCAGAAAGTGATTTGTAGTGATGTTTATTGCTGTTGTTATTGATTAATTTTTCTTTTTTTATGATAAAATATATAAGTATCTATCAATATTATCAACAAAATAATTAGCTGACTTTTTAAGCTTGCTTCTATTCTGAATGTTACAAATTTTGTCGTGTAAATCTCTCTTCAATTATTTATTTTTAGTTCTAAAGATTAATTATCCTATTAAATTATAAATAAAACTCGGAATATAGTACGGCGTGGGTGTCTTTCTAAATACATGTGTGGCTTCAGCTTAGGCGTTAAAATATCAGGAACGTTGTGGCTCTTAAACTATAACAAGTTTTTTTTAAGTCGCACTCCGATGTTCTTAACCGTTCAACAGAAAAGTGTTACGTTAGAAATGATGTGCCTTTCTTTAAAATCCCCGCTTAAGTTATTAACAGATGAAGACACATGTAGTAATTTAATAATATAAAATACTAATACGGCATTGTTTATTAGCGTTAAAACATATAGTATTTTGTCCAGATACCCTTTTAAGTGCCTATGACAGGAAATACTGTAAGTACAGAAAATTTACACCCTCATACCACTCATATAATAATGATCGAACTTCGCTTTAGAAGTTCGTTTGATCATCTATTAAAGTCGCTTACCTAAATACCCTCAAAAATACTAATACACAACATAATACTATTACGTTATATTATGAAAACTATGTGCTTCCAGTCGGTATTACTACTTATTTACATCTCTCCCAATTTCGGCGCCATAAATCGTAAGCTCTCTATTTTTTTGTTTACATTGGGTGCGTTTTCACACTGAATCTGTTGACTCACGTGTTTGTTATTATATTAGGTACTATTAACAGTAGCACGAGATTCCTCTTGTCTAGGATTTTTCCTATCGTTATTTTTTCGTTCTTTTACTCTAAACAAACGCAATTTTGCATACTCCTCGTTTTTCTGACTGTTTTTGTTGTAAAGTTATTTTTGTGTTTCCTTATCAATCGCATGCATAATATCTTTCTATGTCTCATGGCACATTACAATACAATAATATTTACATAATATTCTTTCTAAGACTCATGAGTCTCATGACACAGTGCATAATGCACAGACCCCGTCGTGGAATGCAATGCACATTGCACTCAACTCACTTACCATGTATGACTCACGTCTATAACTGGGGAAGTCATCTTATCGCTAACAATGCACTTTTGGTTTAATTAATATGTTTTTTTACATGGTACTAAGCACTAAGTCATTGCAATCTTCGTGATACCCTGATTTCATTGTGAATAAATATGTTTGATATGTTCATGTTAAAATATCCAACTCATCAATTTGTTTGAACTTATTTGCCCTACAGGCTGTAGTCAGTGTAGGTGTATTCTTCATATAGTTATTGATTTATCATGTATCATCTGAAAGTAATGGCAAGGTGCTTTTGTGATCATTAATATCTTTATATGCAGATGCGATTCATAGCATTTAATGCGTTTCTGTATCTACATAAACATACTGTCCTCAGAGTTTTATTTTGTTGTACATTTACGCTTACTTCTTTATCTTGTTTCAACCAAACTACCTACCTACAAACGCAGAATCTGCTACAATTTTAAAACCATTTTCGATAATTTATACAAAAACTTATCCAAGCCGCTATCCGTAAAGTATGCATTCGTACGTCAGGTGTGTCCCCACCTGTCGTCACGGCAGGTGATCACCCTCGAGCCTTGCCCCAACCTGGCGGAGCCACCAGGGGCAATCGAGGTATTAACGGCTTTTTTAGTTAACTGGAGTAAAAGTTGTACGCGGATGTAGTTTTCGGTTTAGATTTTACTTCGTAACAATTTTTTAACTCTCTCTGTCATCCAAAGGTTGTCAGGTAGAGATTGCTATCCTAACTAATATTATAAATGCGAAAGTAACTGTGTCTGTCTGTCTGTCTGTCTGTCTGTCTGTCTGTTACTCTTTCACGCCAAAACTACTGAACGGATTTGAATGAAATTTGGTATACATACGGTCTAGACCCTGGGAAAGAACATAGGCTACTTTTTATCCCGGAATTTCCACGGGAAAACTTTTTAAGGCGAAGCGAAGCGCGCGGGTACAGCTAGTAAGCAATAAGGCCGAATGGTTAAGTGATTAAGTGGTTACTCTGGCTTTTGTGGCTAGAGTGGGTTCGATTGCAAGCCGCATGGCCACCACCGGCACAGTAGCAATCAACGATCCTAAACAGCATCGTTTATCTGTCAAGATCCATAGAAATCATGTCAGTTTTGACGGATTTAATGTTGACTGCTAAGCTAAATGGTTGTAGTATGTAATCTAGGCTAAGCTTTAAACGAAATAAAAGTTATTTATTATTATTATTAAATGGTGGTAGTATGGCTGGTTGAAAACATTTTTATATAAATTTGCTTCTGGATCTTATTGCCCAAAGGATTATAAATAAGAACGGCCCCGTTACGAAAAAAAATATCCAAGTTCATGGTTTATGAGCACGGTGTGAAAATAAGGATATATTCATACACAAGTCATACAGACCGAATGGCGTAGTGGTTAGTGACCTGACTACTGAGCCGATGGTCCCGGGTTCGATTCCCGGCTGGGGCAGATATTTGTTTAAACACAGATATTTGTTCTCGGGTCTTGGATGTGCCCGTAAAATGGCAATAGGCCCGCCCCCTATTACATTGGGACTAACATAACACTCTGGCGAAAAGTGGGTGCAGCAATGCACCTCTGCCTACCCCGCAAGGGAGTACATTAGTACAAGGCGTGAGTGCGTGTTTTTTTTTTTTTTTTTTTCATACACAAGTATAGTTCAACTGTTCGGAAAAATACGTTGATTATAACGGTTTTAGTGTTGCCCTCGTGCTCAACAAAAATAACCATGGTCCCATAAAATTTTATTAAATTTTTCGATTTTGGTGTAACCATTTCTTGAACCTACATAAGAATTTAAAATAATAACAGGTAGCCAATTACAAGTTTTTACACATAATTATGCTTATTGATTTCTGTATTCATAGTTTATTACACACACACACACATTGTAACATAACAGGAACACAATAGTTAGGTACATTACAGTATAAGGATAAAGTATATACACTCGCGAGCAACCAAATCGACTCAAGCCTTGACGGCGCAAACATACATTAATACAAGTAAAATTATGAATAGAAATAATAAAAATGATATGTCATTTAAAAGCTTAAGATGTCAGCTTTAATTTGATATCATTATTATTGAAATCCATTCATCATTTTTGAAATAAATGATGTCTGAACGCAATTGTAGGAAAAACGGGAATTTAGGAAAAAAGGGTATGGGTATCGTATTATACAAATTAAACAAAAAATGTTAAGATAAAAATTTATTTATTTAAATCAATACTTTGTATTGCCCCCTCTTGCCCTAATTACAGCCTGCAGCCTGTTTCTCATAGACCTTATCAACTTTTTGACAGTTTCCTGAGGAATGCCGTCCCACTCCTCTAATAAAGCTGTCTTCAGCTCGTCCACGCTTGCAGGGACTGGATTCCTGGCCCGAACTCTTCTTTTGAGCTCGTCCCATAAGTGTTCGATGGGATTCAGGTCAGGACTGAGCGCAGGCCAGTCCATCGTGCGCAATTCCTTCTCTCTCAGAAACTGCCGACTGACTCGTGCCGTGTGGCAGCGGGCATTGTCGTGCATTAGCACGAAGTCTTCACCGACAAATTCTGCATAGGGCACAACATGACCGAGTAGAATGTCGGTGATGTACCGATCAGCTGTTAACCCGCCTCCTCGGCCGCCTCCAGGCACGAAAACAAGTGCGGTTTTTCCCTCTAGAGAAATACCAGCCCACATCATGCAGGAACCGCCGCCATATGCTACTGTTTCAGCGAAACAACATTGGGCAAATCGTTCCCCCGGACGCCGGTAGACCCGGCCTCTCCTGTCACTGCCATGCAGACACACTCTGCACTCATCAGTAAACAGGACCGACCGCCATTGCGCAATGCTCCAATCGAGATGCTCTCGAGCAAACTGAAGACGCGCTTGTCGGTGGCCTGCAGTCAATTTGGGGCCTGATGCAGGTCTTTTTGGTGTCAAGTTGGCTTCCTTCAAGCGTCTTCTCACTGTCCACTCGCTGACAGCCACTTGTCGTACACGTCTCAGTTCTTGCTGCACATCAACGCCCGTAAGGTGTCGATTGCGCAGCGAGGTTGAGACAATGAAGCGGTCGTCTCTCTCTGAAGTGCAGCGGTGGCGGCCCGTTCTTGGTCTTCGATTGAAGGCACCAGTCTCTTGGAACCGTCTGTATACTCGGGATACAGCAGACTGGCTCAAGTGGAGCTGGGCAGCGACTGCTCGCTGACTTAACCCTTGTTGCAGCAAGGCAACAACTTGAGCAGCTTCTTCTGGTGTGGTATCCATGGGTTTGCGAAAACAAGGAATACAATGCAACGAGATGTGTACCGGTCAACTTGCAACAAGCGACTGATAAGGTACACCGGATGTGGAAAGGTTTTATAGCGGGATCAGGTAGCGCAAGGCGTGGATTCCTAATGAGGTAATTAACACTGACGGGCAATTAAAATGCGTCATTAAATCTGCGCTTAGTTTTTTTTTATGGTATTGATCTTAATTGAAAGCCTAATTCTTCAGCTTTCGAATGACATATCACTTTTATATTTACCATTTATCGTTTTAGGAAAATCAATGTATATGTGCGCCGTGAAGGCTTGAGTCGATTTGGTTGCTCGCGAGTGTAGTTGATTCAACTATTGTACGGTGTTACCGCACACTTAAGTTTGTAGGTTGGTAGAAGATGAAAGATCCGTGATATTATCCAGGTTTTATTATAATCACCACAACACAAACACGTAAGTTATAACTATAGAAAGATTCGATAAGTTTCTCTCGATAAGTTAAGTAATATGAACTGCTCAGTAGTTAGTTATTATTGCAATTGATTTAATATGTAAAGAATGCAGCTATAAATAGAATTAAGGTATTTGCGTCATCGTAGCAATGAACTGCAGTTATGTACCTAGTCAGCGAATTTATGTACGACACCGTACAACTATCACTACCTATCCTAACAGCAATCACTACTTATCCTAAAATTACAGGGCCATTCCTATTAGGGAGTAGGGTCTCATAATTGTTTTGTGTGCAATAACGTGTAGCTAATAAATTGTAACTTACCTACCCCTACAAGGAAGTGACTCCACCCGAGCTTTTCTGTCATTGCAAAGCAGTGGCAGCTCGATTAAATAGACAGTTCGAAACAGTTCCTACGTCCATCTGTAGATGGCGTTGGTTAACAAGTTTTTTTTTGTCAGCGATACTGGTAGGTTTATAAGTTTAATGTTATGATTATTACCAATTTTATTATGAATTGAAATATTAATATTGACATAGAACCTATTTATTAATACATCAATAGGATGTAAGTATTAGCTATAACGAGGCCTCCTACGCTCCCCCTCTTTATTTACCGAATGTAGACGTCACAAACACACACACACATACCTAAACACATGTATATGTATAGGTACATAAACATAATTACCTCGATATCTCACCACTCTCGGTCCTACGTCATAATCGGGCAAATAGTGAAATAACGAAGCCTTATCTCTGCTTGGGGAATAGTGAAACAATTAATCGAACTAAACCAAAGCCGCCGCGTTAAGTATAACTATTTAAAAAAAATATTTTACAATAAATAATATGCTTTGTTTTTTATTGACCATATGTTATCTCTAAAAGATGGCTGTAAGCAACAAGAAGGTTTTGCCGAATTCGTAACAATCTAGCTTTTTAAAATTAACTATTACTAAATTATCTGAGGCACTGATAATTTTATTTACAATAATTATGAAAGTACATCCGGATCCGGGCTTTGCATCAATCGATATAAGATAGAGTAGGTATTATAATTATTTCTTAATAAGAGTGTGGCTTGCGTGTTTAATTATCTGCTAACTGCTGTCAATTAATTATTTATCTTTAGCCATCACGTTTCCTCAACATCTTTCTCGTAATTGTACTTTTATCTGTTGCAGTTCTGGTATACAGTATTATACGTAGGTGGTCGGAAAAGTTTCCGACCTCAACGTGAAGATGGCAACACACATCAATTAAAGTCAGGGAATGTAACTGTGCATCTTTTGACAGCAACACTTCAAAGTTTCAGCCATTTTTGACGCGTGGTTTTTATTTTACAGTCGTTTGAGTGAGTAGATGTGAGCATTTCTGTGAATATTGAAAAAATCGAGGATCGAGCTGTCTTAAAATATTGGTTTTTGAAAGGGAATACCCCTACGCAAATCAAAGATGAGTTAGATTCTGTGTACGGGGACTCTTTACCGTCATTTACCACTGTAAAATTTTGGGCAGCCGAATTTAAACGTGGCCGTAAGAGCTTCGGAGATGGTGAACGTTCGGGACCTCCAAAAACTGTAACCACTGACGATAACATCGCTAAAGTTCTCCAAATGGTGTTAGACGACCGCCGAATTAAAGTGAGAGAGATAGCAGAGGCAATGAAAATGTCCAGAGAACGTGTTTGTCACATATTAAATCAAGATTTAGGCATGAGAAGGCTGTCCGCGCGTTGGCTGCCGCGTTTACTAACGTCATACCAACGACGTGTTCGAATGAACATTTCCAATGCTCTGTTGGCGCAGTTTAGGCGCAATAAATCCGTGTTTTGGCGCCGCCTAATTACTGTTTGACAGGCTATATAGAAGAATAAAAATAAATTTTAAGAAAAAAAAAATGGTATCTATGTTAGGTCGGAAACTTTTCAGACCACCCACGTATACTCTGGAACTATAGAAAAAGTAGTCCTGATTCTAAATAACTAAAAAACCCACTATGTGTATCAAGTTGTAAGTACTATTTTATTTTAAGATCATTAATGTACACTTGATGGCAATAAAATGTTCGATTTGATTTGATTTGAAGCCCATCACGGCATGTCAAGTTATCAATATACATAGTGTATAAAAAAATCTTCATAGAAACCCATACCCATCTTTTCCATTCACCCCTTTTTAACTTACTATACCACTTTGACAACACCCTGTAGTTATCTATTCCTGTACGGGGTTTTCCATTTGTTAAACAGCCTTCGATTGATACACTTTGGTCTCGTTTAATTATTTATAGTCTACTCTGTGCCTTAGTTTCTAGTTGCCCCATGGCGATAGGACGTGTCTAAAAAGTACTAAAACGAATTATACTTACCTGATATTATAAAGGTAAGATTTATTTGTTTTCACCCCCAACCCTATGGTCCTGATTATGGGTTGAATAGCTTTTCCTGCTAGCATCGCTTCGCCTTAATAAGTTCTGGTACGCGGTAACTGGATGCAACATATTTAAATTGATACGCGAGTGGACACGCGCGTAAAACGGTTCATCTTGAGAGGCTGTTGTTCGTCTTCTAGCGTTTATTCATTACGAAAACATAATTCATCTACTTACCTAGTAAATGGAACTTTTTCATTGATCTAGAGTGTCTTACATTAGTGTAGATCACTTGGTCTTGCGTATTATGTAGTTGTAGACATAGTGAAGAAACCTGCACAACTATATTCATTGCATTGTACTCTTAACAAAGCAGAGACAATGCGCTACCCACCCATCACATGATTGAAATAAATAAACCTCAATGAAGGGTTATAAAATAATGCTATTGAACCATAAAAGAAAACCACAATTGAAATATAAACCCAAAAAAGATAACCTGCCATACATTGGTTTCCGGTATTTTTAAAAATCCTAAATTATAAAAAACGTTTATTGAAGACGTTGATGTTAAACCGACAAATAATAGGATTAAATTGCTTTTTAACTGTCAGCTAAAAGGGATGGTATTAAGAAAGCTTAAATGGATCCTACAGACATTCATACTCAGCAGCCGGTTTTATTGAAAGAGGATTAAAAGGTGAATGAATTACACCAATAATTTCGAATATTATTTCGTTTGGACTTGGCGATAGCCCCCCTGTATGCACTACCACCATGCTCCACAGACTCGCTACCAAGAATCTTACCCTTTGACGCACGAAATTAGACCTCAAATTCATAGACTGTATTGTAAATTTACAACAAACTTAAAATTGACTTTGTCACACACAAGTTTCGTCTTTTTACATCAGACAGAAAGTTGGAATTCGTATATCACAACGTCAATTCAAACTTATTGTAAAGTGTCAAAAAGCTCTATGAATTTGTGGGAAGATCTCTACCAAAGTGGTATTCGTAGTGTGGCCGACACTGTAGCAATTAAACAGCCTTTAGGTCAGCATTATGATGATAAAAATAACATATAATTCAAGTTGATAGCGTGACAAATGAGTGCCGATACAGAAGCTAATAGCAACCAGCGGTCAGGCAACAATCAACTCATAACACATCAATCAATCCATACATTTTTTGCCCAATCACTTGCTCTTTATCTTATTCCTGGACCTAATTATTGGCAGTGGCCGTGGGAACAAATAAATTGCCACTTGTGGACATGAAAATCATATCTTTTAGCATTCAGTCCCTCGGGTTAGGGCGAAGTCGCGTGGTGCGAGCAATTTGTCGTCAGTTTAATGACATCATTACCATTAGCCGACTCTTCCTATAATCTTTTCTCTTTAATCGATGTCTATTTTAGTCCATTCTCAGACAATTTTATTAAGTCTGTATTTTTTTTGTGGTTCAGGTCAACATTGTTATTCATTTCTGTAAGCATTCTCATTTAATATTTTGTTGCAATAATTATTGCTGCTAGTTTTATCAATAGGTTATTTTCCGTTACATTGAAAATACTTATCAGGTCGCACTCATCGAATGCCTTTGTGATAAAAATATATGTTTTATTTGTATTTGAAATCACTTGAACTACGCAGAATGCGAGGTTATACTCGCACAAGTGAATATGCGCTCTTCGGTCTATTTATGTTTATACAGTGTGTTGCAAAAATGGTATACTAAGCCGAAACCTTCATGTGCAGCATGTTACATCTAAGCCCAAAAATGATATTAGAATTTCAAAATTCGTGAATATTATATAACATGCTGCACATGTAGGTTTCGTCTTAGTACCTATACCCTTTTTGCAACCCCCTGTATTATGAAAGCAGTAAAGTTATGCCCAGTTATGCCCTTCCGAACTTCTATATTCTTTTTTTTTATTTTCTTGAACCGCTTACTTTTGACATGCTTTCTGTATTTGTACCATTTGTATTCAAAGTCGCTCAATTTAAGACAAAATGAGTTTAAAAAAATGTTTCTTAACGAAATCACCATTTAATATTTTATTTCGACACATTTATGTTTATGACCTAACTTTACTATTAGTTTTTGTAGAACTTGTTCATTAATATATTTATAAAAAGATGTGACATTTTTAATACAATTATTGATCTAAGTAACTGGTTTGCTAAATATCATGTTTTTTGTTTCAGGTAAGTCACCAAGCAACTTCATTATGTGTGCCACTAAATATTGAATGTACAGACAGGTAAGTTTTAAATATGTTTAATGGTATGTTATGCGTTCATTTGAATTTCATTTCACTATTTACATAGAGCTGTCTGGTTCCTTCAGAGTTCTGACCCTCTAGTACGGGTTTTGCTATTTTTGAATACGAAAAAAGTTTACCACTTAGTATGCGAGAAAACGTAAACTTTTATAGTTTTCGATAAACTATCAAACCTGCACTAGACCTGCTGTTTCTGAATCCACTAGCCAGGTAAGGTCCGTCAGCATTTACGTCAATCTGTGGTGACAATGGCTCGTTTACACTCTCGTTTGGACAAGCCAGCTGTCACATGTCACGTACACCATAGACCATAGACAACGACAGTATTGTTTCGTTTCTGTGCAGCCAGTTCCAGCCAGTTCTGTTCGCAATTTGAAATTGGTTATAGTCATACATGATGTTATCTGACACGCATTCTCGTGGTCAATGTTTGCAGCGCAAGCAAATTAACTCTGCATTTATGATTAGTCTATGAAATTGTAACTGCTATTGTATGACCAAAACTTGGTATCTTTATTTTACTGCCTAAATTGGTACGATATTAGTTTAATTTAAGGAACACTTACTGCTCTTTATTACGTACGACTACGTACGTATGTAGCAACCAAAATCCCGCACGCCGTTCAACGTGACCGGATTATTACAGCATAAGGTAGAGACGACACTTGACTAAACTTTTAATACGACGAGATAAAGTCGTGGCTCGCGCAACAGCACTCCGACAATTCGTTTTTCGTCATATAGTGACCTCCTGTACCTCAAAACTATTTAAGTTACTACAGACCCTATACACTGTACCCCTCTACAATCTCAAGATTGGAAGACGCAACAGGTATTGTCGCCCAAGCCGCGTCCTAAATGTTGGTCTCATCCGGTGCCACGATTTATCTGACCGGATGTGTACGCGGGCGAGTCACAGATGGTGCAATTTGTCTGGCCGCCATTGTACGGTTGCAGGTGTTATTTACCACTTTAACGTGTTTTCTTCGTGGTTCAATTGTTTTGTTATTGTACTGCCCCCTAGCTGTTTTTTTCTATTGGTAGTTTTTTTGTTGATGGAAGTTAGAGATGGATATCTGCAGTTTAAAGTTCAGAACTGGTCAAGGATGTGAATATCATGACTGCCAATCAGGCACGAGGCAACAATACAAACATGATTAAAACTAATGTGATTTCGGAAAAAAATGTCGCACAACACGTCAAAGTGGACAATGTGTGGTGTTTAGTGGGGCTGTGTCAATTTTAAAGTCACTCTTGCTGGTCACGACTTCGCTTACTTACAGGCGCGGATCCAGACCTCAAAATAGGTGATGGGCAAGTCCAAAAATCTGATTTTGCGTCGCCTTGAGGTACTGATAGCTGTTTTTTGTTGTTGTTGTGATGATAATATGATCGTGTGCACAGTGCATTTTTTAAATAAGTACCTAATTCAAAACTGTAAGTAAGTAAGTAACATAAATACTTCAGTTTTTGAAAATTTTTACAGGCTTGTGCTTTAAATTGTGTACGTTGTATTGTAAATTATACAATACAACGTAAACAACATACATTTTAATGTGGCTTACTTTATAGGCAAAATAGTTTTTAAGATAGCTACAGCTATTTAAACGAAAGGCATTTTTTTGATAAAACCTTCCAGTTTCCTCAATTTTGACCCAAATACCTACAGAAGGCAAAATTTATATAAGTTTGGATGGATTTGTAAATCTTTTACGAAAAAACCGATGTAGGTAGATAACTGACATCCTGAACTCAAATTCAGGCTACTTTTGATTGCGGAATTCCCAAGAGAAAACTTTTTTAGACATCATCACGACACGTCCCCACTGCTGGGGCACGAGTCTCCTTGCATTGAAGGAAGGTTTTTGGGCCTAGTCCACGGGTTGGTGGACCCCAACCACATAGCGAATACATTTCGCTCGCTGGTTCTGGCAGAATTACCTACCAGCGCTGTATACATTTTTGTACAGCATATGCTGAGTCAGAGCCATTTTACTGACATAATACACACCACAATTATTGTGATTCTTCATGTCACTGTACCTATTGATGTTGTTTTGTATTTGTGATGTGTATGTTTTAGTAAATAAACGATGTGTCTATGTCTATGTCTACATTTGAAGTATTTGCTTTGTGACCCCAACACAAGCAAGCTTGTGCTGAGAGAGTTGTCGGGTCAGTGGGCAACCCGATTGTCAGATGTTTTCAAGCCGCCCATAGGCCTCTGACCAGGTTTAACGACTGCTGCCGAAACAGCAACCGGGACTCATGGCTTGACGTCCGAAGCACGAAAGCGTCAAGAAAAGAACCACTTGAAATTGGTCACCCATCCAATGGCTGACTGTCCAGTTGTTGCTTAACCTCAGTGATCAGTTACGATCACTGAAGCCCGCTCGAATACGGACGCTTTTGTTACAAATTTAAGATAAGTTCACTATATATTTTTTTAGGGTTCCGTAGTCTACTTAGAGTCGTTATAGTTTCGTCGTGTCTGTCCGTCTGTCCTGGCTCGTTCTCCGCCGTTTCTGCACCGATTGCGACGAAAATTGGTCGAGATATTTATATTGATAATGCAAAAATTGGTTTTTAAAATTATCGAAAAATAATAATTTTTTCCTCTCCTTCCCATACAACGAAAAGTTAATTCGAGAAAAAATTCGACATACCCCATCGTGTATCGTTAAAAAGGTTTCTTTAAATACAACAAAAATTGCCTTGAAACCATGTGGATCAAACCCGCCCTCAAGATATATTCATACAAAGTGAAAATTAGAGCGTCCCCTCCCTTAACTTTTGAAATACTATTAAAATTATTCTGAAAATAAATGTGCTGTACCTCCTAGTAAGTACTTTCAAAGAAAACTATTAGCGGACTCTGTATCATACATGTTATTTTTATATAACTCGACCAACTTAATTTTGACGTGCAGTAGCCCTAACTAAATTAATTAAATTAATTAATATATACCTATACTTTATTTAGTTCAATTAATTTGTGATTATTTCGTATTTTTTAATATATATTTTTTTTAATTATTCTTTTTGGTATATTGTGTACTAAATTAATCAGGCTGTATACACATAAGTTTGGTGCTAATACTGGAACTAAGCTGTAACCCTGTCATTATTGTATTGCCTTGTATATCAATATCTGTTTTGTGTATCAATAAATAAATAAATAAATAAAATAAATGTAATGTATGGATTTTTTTGTGTCAAGCGGTCTAAGAATGAAATGGGTGTTTTAGGGCTACGGAATCCTTTCATGTGCGTGACCGACACGCTCTTGGCCGGTTTTTTAAAATACTTATATTGTTTGGAATCCTTCACATATTACGTAAAACGTGCAAAATTTCAACTATGTATGGCTTATTTCCTACTATGGCTAACATTTTAGCAAAAAGTCCTTGCATTTTAGATAAAAAAAGTTTTTTTTATTCTGGTTTATCAGCCATAACTAAAAACGCGTTCATTTAAAAAAAAGTGCCGCATTTTTTAAATTATAATTATGTGAAGGGTCCTAACTACTTACGAGTAGGTATAAATTGTTAATAAGTACCCCAACAAATTTACACAACTCGTATAATTGTGTTATTATTTCTTCCACAAACCCACTCAAAATTGGGAAAATATTAAAAAACTGAAATTCTAGCCGTTTTTCCAAAAAAGGCTGTCTTTTAAGTAACGAAACTACCTATTGACTAATCGAGATCAAACTAGTATCGTTGTGCCCATACTTAAACAGACACTTTGGCCGTAATCCGTAACACAGACTCTCGAAGACATGACCATTCCAGGAAATTATCTCATCATAACTATAAAAAAGCGATTTCATAAAATAACTAAATTATAAAATCCCGTGGTTTGGTATGGCAAGTAATTTAGGTGATGGGCATGCCCACCTTGCCCATATGGGTGGATCCGCGCCTGCTTACTTAGCACTCCGCACAAAGATCGGAGACCGGAGCTACTGGAGTAAAATTAGAACTTTATCATAACTATTCCATAAAAAAATGTTGCGTGTTAAATGTAAGTGTGTACTTAGGTATAGAGAAGACGTAGCCTGGTTGCACTTTCAAAAAGTTAAGTTAAATATATTTCAGTTGAAATAAATGATTAAAAATTGCAAAAATTTATAAGGTTTAATATTTTCTATTTTTATAGTTACATAATATTAGTTTTATTCAGATAAATTAAGTATTTTTAGTTAAAATTCCAAGTATCTGCCTCATTAGCTTCATTGTAGTTTGTATTGGCATCCTTTAATTAAAATTGCTATCCTCCATGTAACCTATAAAACAATACAAGGAAAATGCTATAAATACTATACTAACAAGCCCCAATTAATATTTGTATCTTACTATGTCAGTTTGCCTTCGTTTGAATTTGGTTTTGTGAAAATACTTCATTTTGTTTTTAAGAAAGTACAATAATCGTTAAAAGCAGGCAATATTTAAGAACCTTGTTCAGGTTTTTACGTTTGCGTCTACTCGAGCTAGTAAATACCAGGTTCGCTTTTTATTACTAATATTTTTTTTGATAAACTGAGCAGCTGGCCATTATTCTATCATAAAAAAACTAAAAGAATCTTTGTATTTGAAAAAAAAAGTAAATTTTGTTTGCGGTCATCGAGACAGAAATTACAATTTGAAACCAAATTGTATTATGATTATGAAAGAAATCCAATGCCGTTTGGGTATAATATAATGTAACCCTGTAGATAAGATATCGTTTGTTTGTCTGTGACTGTCTATTGGCACTCACTCTGACCACCTTGGTCCGGTATGGACCTTGCGATCACATCCTCATTACAGATAAACTAGGGATAAACCTATATTTTTCTTCAGTAGGTAAATATCATCACGTGCTTTTGTTTTGTAGCAATGTCCTTTCTTTTTGGGATGTTGTGATTCATTTTGTGTGTTTGCATAATCTGATAATAATACTTCCGAAAATTCATGAGGAAGCTGAAAACAAATAAACACACATGAAGGTAATGCAATGACCTGTGTTGGGAAATGTTTTAGTTTAAATTTGCCGCAAGGGCAGGAGTTTCATCTTGCTTCATTTCTACTTAATAATTTTATAAAGAGGAAAGAAAATTATGTGTGGAATTGTGTTAGTAACGATTAAATTTAAAAAACATTTTCAAAATTGATTTTACTTTTATAATACTACGTTATCTATGGGTGCTTTCATCCTGAGATTCTCAAAAGATGCCAGTAAAAAGCGATTCGGAGCTTGCGCGAAAAGCCAGTTTAACATCTCCTGCAAAAGTTTACCTCCACATAAAAGTGGTCTAAGGCATGGTCCTAAGTTATTGTTTTAAGGAACATTAGGATGGGAATTTAAAAAGTAGACTTCAAGAAGATGTAACGTTACAAAAAAACAATATTATGTTTCTACATATAATTTAGCTGTTATTTAAAGGCCAAAGCGAAGACATACTAATACATAAACAGTATACTATCAACGCAGATATTGTTCAAAATAGAGCTATGTGATATAATAGCAACGAACCACAATTTTCCAAGAATAAGGTAAATACATAATTATGCACCGCGCAGGTAAAACGCTCCCAATCCGTTCAGCATTTCTTCACAGTCGTGATAGCGTTATCAGGCTATTGTTAAATGGCAATTTGCATGTTGGATGCGGCGCGCCGGTAGACCAAGCCTCAGTGCGCTGTATTCATCGCCGCATATAGCACGTTCGCGCGCGAACCGATTCAAATATCTAACAACCGTGCGTTTTTTGTCTGTGGTCGCCTGATTTAAGAAAAAGTTTTTTGACGTTTTACTTTTTAAATTTTGTGCAGAGTGTGTGGGTGCTTTAAAAAGGATTGACAATAATGTGTTTGGTTTGAGCAGAAAGGATATTAGAAGTGTTATGATGTCGCGATTGATGGCCACCAGTGCTGCTCACATTTGCCAGCGGCTTCAAGAGATGTATCCGCACAAGTTGCAGCAATTGACGCATCATGAGCAGGTTTGCTTTTTTTTCAACTTTCTACCGTTGTCTATTGACGTTACCAACCATAGACGCCATAAACTTTTTTGTGAGTTTATAGCTAGGTCCTTCAGTGATTTCGGTGATTGTGATTGGATTAAGTACCTGCTGCGTCATATTATTATTGCTTAATCAATTTCATAGGTATGCAAAATAACAATGTAAAAAATGGGCTTTGGTATCCATCGTATAATATAACAAAGCAGCTACAGATCGTATGCTTTTGGGTTTGAATTCTGGCTGACTTACAAAGTGTGGACATGTCCAGCAGAAGTTTGGGCATCAGGAGAATCTAAGTATCTGACTTCAATCATATATCAATCAAGGAAGGCTCAAAATCTCTATGCAACACACGTCAAGGGTAGAAGAGTGAAATCTCTGAGCAGTCACGTCTTTTCTCAAGTAAACGCCTGATCGTGTCCATAATTCTCAGGCCACTTCGGTAATCACTTCCTCGATCTCCACTTCACTTCCAACTGCCATTACCGTGGACGACATGACTTTAAATGCGCCATTATAAGAATCAATTTAGGGACAATCAAAATCAACTTTGTGTTCTTAGTTGACTTACGTAGGTAGCTAAGTACTGCAAAATACCTCACAATGAGCAAGATGAAAATTTTCTGGAAAATAATAAAAAAAGTGACATTCTGCTCAGTTTGCCTGCCTCTCCACTGATGACGTTAACTTTTGGGACATCCTATATATCATCATCATCTCAGCCATAGGACGTCCACTGCTGAATATAGGCCTCCCCTAATGTTTTCCACCTGGTCCGATCGGAGGCGGCCCGCATCCAGCGCTTCCCAGCGGACTTGTCTGGATCGTCCGTCCATCTCGCGGGGGGGCGCAATGCCTATATACCTACCTACATTTCTAAAGTAAATTGTCATACATATCTAACGCTATGTAGACATGTATGTTTGTGTATCACGGTACTATGCAGCTAGAACAATCGTATGCGTATGACACAAGACACAAACATGTTTGTACTCAAACAATCTAATTGTTATTTTGATTAGATTGCGCTGTGTTGTTTGTTTATATTTTTGATTATGCCGTTACTATATTCTATATATAAATTTTACAATCCCGTTTTAATGAATGAATTATTTTTATATGTTTTTTTTTTTGTTTTTTGTTGTGTTTGTTTTCGTTATTAGACTAGTACTAGGCTATTTAACGATCTTATGCCAGTTATCAATATGTACCAGCAATGTCTTATTATGGGACCTGTTATCACCTGTGGCTGAAATAAAATGATTTTATTATATCCATGCAATTAAGCCTATCATGAAGCTTACTATTGCTTTCACAACTGAGTGCATTGTCTAGAAGATCTGATTGAGAAACCCAAGATAGCTTATCGCCTTTCTAGATATAAAGCTAATCGACTAATTGGAAATAGGCATTACTTTCATTTCCTAACTAAAACGCAAGAGATAAGACATGGTAAATAAACTCAGGAGTATTGAGAGCACTACAGTTATGATCTTTTACCACTTTTCAAAACCCTGTGTACATATTGATGGACATATATTATGCCTTTATAATTGCTTATATTTTGAATTATACAGTGAAACCTGGATAAATAGGACCTGGATAAGTGAGCAACCTCCATATCTGGGTCTCGTGCTAAGGTCCCGGCACTTAAGCACTTGATTACTTCTATTAGTGAGACAAAGCAAACCTCTTTAAATGGTACATACTTAACTACATATTATTGCGAATATCCATAAATACGATTGTAATACCTGCGCCGAAAGATAAACCTTAGGCAACCTTGATCTCATTTTCTTTTCACATACGCTTTCAAACATCCGACGTTTACTTCTAAGATTGATTGAAATGCAAAACTTGTCTCCGCATAACGCAACATGAAGGAGAAAACTGCTTCAAATCAACACCAAATACAGACAGACAGTTTATTTATAGATATTTATGTATATGTGGTGAGAACTGTCGTGATACACGCTCGTGATCGCGCGTGATTCCATTTTGTTTATTAACATGGAGAGTGTGTTCATGTCATATTGTTTAATTAATTAATAAGTTGGCTGCGGGGCCTGCGGGTCACATTTTTAAATGATAAATTCCTGTGTGATAATTATGTAAAGTCTGATGTTCACATAAGTACATAAATATGTCGTTTTGGTACCCACAAGTAGGATCTTTAGGATTTGCACCAAAGTGTCTTGCAACTGCTAAATTAGTACATAATAGTAGGTATCTAAGATTCTTACATTACTATATTTAACTTCTTACGATTATTCATATACCTATACCTATGTTCATAGTTTTCTGTCTTTAGTTATAATGATTTGGATCTATTTTTAACAATTTTTTCAGATTAAATAATTAAATGAGAATTTAGCAAAGCAACCATAAATGATTGTTAAAAATATTCTTTTGTTTGTATTTTTCATTGATCTCAGATTTCGAACGTCATTAACCTCTCACGAATCCATCTTATTTTGGTCCGTTTGTTACTCAATTTTTAACACGTGCATTTTTCACAAAACTGCCGATTCATTCTCTTTCGTCGATGGCAACTGTACCTGCTAATTGGATTAGCATGTGAATGCATGCTCGTTGTGTTTGAGGCACAACGACCGGACGATATCCGATAAACAGCGCCGGCACATGCGATGAGACTAGCGCTTTTGTGAAATAAACTTTATACACACACATACATAGGTATCTTCTTCGTCCCAAGCCTATGACAGCCCGCTGCGGGTTATAATAAACCGAATCTATGTAAAGACAAGTTTCTTAAAAATAAACAGTAAAAAGAGGCGGCCTTATGGCTTAAAGCAATCTCTACCAGACAACCTTTAGATGGATGAGAGGTATATTAAAAATTATTGTGTATATCATAATAAAATGTATATCCTTGCACCACAACTAGGGGGTAAGGGTTTTCGGCTTACTGTATCACTCCTTTTTTAAAGCTGAAATAGTACAATAGACGGCCTTATCGCCAGCAATTTCTCCCAGGCAATAATCGGTCTAGTCACCGTGCACAATCAGTCACTGTATCACGGTACTAGATCAATATGCCACAGTTGTATGATAAAGGTAATCCCTAAATCCTCTACGCGTGAGTTGCCCCATCATGGTCAGACAACTTAGATTAAGAATATACGAACAAATGGAGTGTCACATTCAAAAACAATGCAATAAAACTGTCCGTATTTTGTTTACTGTCAAACCGTTTTAATTTTACCCTAATGATAACCATTGAATGAAGCCACAATTATTCCAACCGAATTCATCCTAACTAATATTATAAATGCGAAAGTAACTGTGTCTGTCTGTCTGTCTGTCTGTTACTCTTTCACGCCAAAACTACTGAACGGATTTGAATGAAATTTGGTATACATACGGTCTAGACCCTGGGAAAGAACATAGGCTACTTTTTATCCCGGAATTCCCACGGGAAAACTTTTTAAGGCGAAGCGGAGCGCGCGGGAACAGCTAGTTCGAAATAAAAGTCCGCAGTGGTAGAAGTGGGGTGTTATTTGCCGAGACGTTTCTTTTGCACTGATACTCCATCTTGCTCGTACACTGTTAGTCTAAGTCAGACAGATAATAAGTGTGTGTCGAGCAGTCTGGGTGCCTGTTTAGTGATTGCTTTGGTTGTAGCTCTACAGGTTGTTATGAAAAATGTATTTTAAGCCGAAAGGGGGTGACTCAGCTTGTCATTTTAAACCACGTTTACTCTACGACTTTTGAAAATTTGAGTTTTTTAAATTATGTTCATAGTTATTTTTTTTCATCAATTTTCATAATTCCTACAACAAAACTTGTTTAGAATGACTTTCTAAATTAACCCCCTTTGGCTTACTGTACCTACCACTTTAGCAACACCCTGTATAAACTTATAAAAAACTTGATATCTTCGGTTTACTACAACTACATTAAACAACAACGGTATCCCATTTAGTACGCCGGTACTTAAAACCTACGGAACCTTTATGTGAAATACAGTTGAAGCTAACACTCGGCATTCTAACTTCTAACAGTTGTAAACTAGTAAACGGGATAGGTGTTAACTGACAGCATACGGTACTGCCAACACAACGGTGTGTGTTCCCGGAAACTGGCGCCGGGATTCGTGCCGTTATGTTGGTAGCGGCTCTATGGACTGTTTGTCAACTTTTGTCAAGAGTAATTGCAATGGAAACCTTACTTCTTCCGGACAATTTTCAGTCTAGGTTTCTGGTAGATAACATAGAATCAGTGGTAATCACGTTGATTTTCTTTTCATACATGTGATCCTTGGATTGTGATGGTCCGTGGTCAGAAGTTTCAATTTCAATTGTTTTCAGTCTTTATTTTTGATTCAGAACTTTTTGCTTCAAAACCATATTTTTGATTAAAAATCGCTCCTGTTTTGTCTATAGTATCTTGGTAACAAGGCATCAGCCAAGCAACAGGCTGTGGTAAATACAGTAGTTGATTGTCTCTCTCGTATTGACCCAACTGTGTGTACATCTGATATGGCGCGTGCTCAAACACTTCCTTACGTTTCACAATTGTGCAACCTGAAAATAAATTAATTTAGGTTAACAAATTAATGCTTTGATATTATAACAGCTGTTGAATTGAGTTTGAGCGGATTTTTCCAAATTCACGAAGCAAATAATTCTGTATTACAATATCATGTTCTTGTGTTTTTTCTGTAGTTTTCAAACTATTCTCTACAGATGTTTTTAGAGGTAGCCACTGTTATTTTTCGATAAAAAAAAATCAAATTTTTTCAGGAAATTGTAGCGATTCTACTGACATCTAGTGATGTTTTTTTTTTGCTGCTAGTAAAATGCACAGGGAAACAAGTGTTATTTATTAGATATTACTGTAATTGTTTTATCTATGTCCATTCAGAATGTTTACTACTCGTTACAACAATATACGTTATGTATGTGGAGTATATTTATTGTCACAATTTATTTACGCGCTTTGTACAATCTCTGAACTATTATTTTGCGTTTTACCCAGTAGGTTTGTTGTGCTTCGTACGAGCTAAGTCCATAAACATGAGTAGGCAAAATGTTATTATGTATACCAATTTGTAAAGATAAATGTGGCTAGATTCGTCGTTCACGCTTTCAACATGTTTTTGCGAATAATTTCCATAATTTTCGTGAATTGGTAAACATTTGTTACAATGTCTGGTACATTGTTACCAGTCCTCCACCTGTTAGGTAAGTGACTGAGTATTTGCTTCCTTATATTCTGCCATGTATTGTATTATCCGGAAATTTAATTAAACTTGAAATATTCAAAAACCTCGGGATGGTCCTCTCAACTATAGGTACTTTATATTTATGAAAGTCCGGCGTCCCCTGGGTCTTACCAGTCGGCCATTGACTCAAATCAGACCCTGTGATGATTCCTATATATCCAGGAGTGTTACTCTGTACTGACGAAAAACGAACGAACGAGAGCTGTCGTGCAATCGGCACATTTAGGTAATACAACAAGATAGAGTCGTGGCTCGCAAAGTCTTCACCGCACCGGTATCGTGTATGGTTGTGTATGCGGCTATGACTGTCGCACCTTCCGCGCGCGAGGGCTATTCTCGTTCTTGTAATAATGAGTGAAATAAATACTAATAAGAAAACCATCATTGACGAATTCTTAACATTTGTTCAGAATAAAATTGACATAATCGACGATGTGAGCCTTATACAAATATGTGCTACGAACTTCTCTGACGCCGAAATAGATACGGGTAAATCGGTACTATTTCAAGAAATTTCCGGTGCACGCTGTGTTAATAGAAAAGGTGAAGACAAGAAGAAAAAGAATATTAAAGATGTTATAGTACTCCTTAAAGCAACTGATCCTGACGTTCAGCCCACGTTTGTGGCGAAGAACCTTGACCGACTTCCTCCTGTGACCTTCGACCATGTCGACGTAACGCGACTACTGAAAGACCTGACTTTACTTAAGTCGGAAATGCTTGACTTAAAAACTAACTCTGTCTCAAAATCAGAGTTCATAACGCTTCAGGACGAATTATCTCGGCTTAGATCGAGGTGGACACCAGACCAGACCAGGGTGGCAGTACAGAAGAAACCCTTCAACAAAAAACAACCATCTCAATTTAACAACTCAAACGGTTTATCTGGGCGGTCATCTATCTCGATGCAGAATAGCCCGGTGACTACGTCACGCGCGTGTGTTAAGGGCGACATTCGCGCGCCGATGTTGACGAGCTGTGAACAAGATAGCGGACCGGTTTCCGAGCCGGCCGCGGCCCGTCCACCGTCGCCCGAGTCGGCGATGCCTACGGATGACGAATTTGTTGATGCCGAGATTTCGCACACGCCTACCTACCGTGATATTTTGCGTAGCGAGGGAGGGACTGTCGACCGTATGCCCAATGACAACAAGGGTGTAAATGACAATGGATTTACTACGGTGTCGCATAAGAAGCGTAGTAAGAATAAAAATATGAGAGGCACCTTGCAATCGAGTAATAGACTGCAGGTCGTGGAGCCCGCCTGTGCTATCTATGTGTCTCGATTAATGAAACACATTACCGAGAAAGA
Organism: Plutella xylostella; assembly: GCF_932276165.1. NCBI lineage: Eukaryota > Metazoa > Arthropoda > Insecta > Lepidoptera > Plutellidae > Plutella > Plutella xylostella. Next base: position 8,902,463 of record NC_063987.1, on the reverse strand, counting down.
CATTCAGGAACACTTTGACGACATGAATGAAAAATGCCTAAGTGTCGAACTTTTAATGCCGCAGCGGGAAACTAGTTTTAATTCGTTTAAAGTTATGATCCCTGGTAGTAAAGTAGGTACTATACTAAATAATAACTTTTGGCCCGCTGGCTTGGTCTACAGGCGATACAGAGAGCGTACTTCGCGCCTTACACGACCCAATAGTACCAATAATGGATAAACACCTAACTAACCACTTATTAATGGCCTCTTTCAATTGTAAATCATTGAAAAGGTCCATTGTTCATGTGCGCGATATTTGTAAAACAGCTGACATCGTAGCGCTTCAGGAAACTTGGCTTTTACCGCATGATCTTAATTTCGTAAATGAAATCGATAATGACTTTGCCTGCTTATCTACGTCATCGGTGGACACCGGGGCTGGAGTGCTGCGAGGTCGGCCCTACGGGGGACTGGCGCTGTTGTGGCGGAAGTCAGTGTTTACTAATGTAACCATTATTGACTGTAAATCTGATAGAATAGCGGCCATTAAAATAAGTTTATGTAATAGAGTGTTTCTGGTCTTTACTATTTATATGCCGTGCGACATAGCAGATAATCTAACGGATTTTACGAACTGTTTAGCGTGTATTGGTGCCGTTGTTGATGACAACAACGTTGAGGCTGCATTTGCCCTCGGCGACTTCAACGCGCACCCGAGCGCACCGTTTGGGCGTGAGCTGATGAGCTATTGCTCGGAAAACAATTGGGTATGTGCGGATATAAATTACTTAGGAGTTGAGTCCGGTACATTTACTTTTATGTGTGAATCTAGTGGCTCCCGTAGGTGGCTTGACCATTGTTTGTCAACTGAAGCCGCTTGGGACTCAGTTACCAAAGTTTGGGTAGATAATGATGTTAGTTGGTCTGATCATTACCCTATTTTTATACAAGCTGACATTAAGATTTTTAATATTAAGAATGTACATATTTACAATAAGACTGATATCAATAACGTGCTTTGGAAGTGTAGAAATATAGATCAAATTAATAACTATGCCAAGTATTGTCATGATAAATTTATAGCGATAAAAACGTCTAGTCAATGTAATAACTGTGATAATAATGAAAATGAAAATAAATGTTGTGATTGTCATAAGGTTAGCATAAGTGATTTGTACAAGTCTATTGTTACAACGTTACAGGAGGCCGCTATTCATAGTTGTCACTCTCAGCGCGGTGCACGGGGTCGGGCTCGACAGGTCGCCGGCTGGAACCACCACGTCAGGGAATGGCACGCTAAGGCCAGATTATACCACAAGTGGTGGATGGATTGTGGTAGCCCCGCGAGCGGCTATATTTACAAACTAATGCTAGAGAGTCGAAAAACATTTAAAAATAAACTTAAATGGGTGCAGAATAATGAGGATTCGATTAAAATGAATATTTTGGCAGTTAATAAAGTAAACAAAAATTTTGTAAAATTTTGGAAAAATGTAAAGAGTTTGAGCGGTAAGCAAGAGCTGCCTGTCAGTGTTAATAATGAAACATGCAAAAAATCCATAGCGGATATGTTTGCTCGTCACTTTAGAGTGGAGCCATTAGAAGTTAGGGGTGTGCCCGGGGCTGCGGCCGGCTTGGACGGCGGCGGCGGCGGCGGTGGCGGCGCGGAGCGGCTGGAGTTCAGCGCGGGGGACGTGGCCCGCGCCGTGCGCGCCATGACGCGCGGCAAGTCGCCCGGCCACGACGGCCTCAGTCTTGAGCACATCCTGTATGCTGGGGATGGGGTGTTCAGACTTCTGAGCATCCTATACAATCAGTGCATCCGTTTTTGTTTCATGCCGAGCGACATGATGAAGACGGTGGTGGTACCGATTGTCAAGAACAAAACTGGTGACCTCTCGAGCCCGAACAACTATAGGCCTATTTCGCTAGGTACGGTTATAGGAAAAATCTTCGAGAGGCTCCTGCAGCCCGAACTGGTGAACAATATAAAGATTGATGACGCGCAGTTTGGGTTTCGTGCCGGTCTCTCGACGGATTCAGCAATAGTCGCGCTCAAACATACTGTAAAATACTACCTCAATCGTAACACTTCTGTCTATGCATGTTTCTTAGATCTTAGCCGCGCCTTCGATCTAGTAAACTATAAGACTCTTTGGCAGAAGCTTACTGATTCCAACGTACCGACTATTGTTGTGAACCTGTTGAGATATTGGTACGAGAACCAGACTAACAATGTGAAATGGGGCGACGCACTATCTAATGATTTTAGATTAGACTGTGGCGTACGACAGGGGGGGCTCACCTCTCCGGACCTCTTCAACTTGTATGTTAACGATCTAATCGTGGAGCTGAGAAGCACCAGGATCGGTTGCCATGTTGATAACGTGTGTGTTAACAACTTGAGCTACGCGGACGATATGGTGCTTCTCAGCCCCTCGATTAACGGATTACGGAAGCTGCTTTCAGTCTGTGAAGCCTTTGCTGAAAGACACGGCTTAAAGTATAATGTGGCGAAAACCGAGATGCTCGTATTTCGTGCAGGTGGGGGTCCGGAGACGGTGCCGCCGGTTTACTTGCTGGGTTCACCAGTTCGGGTAGTGAGGAGCTTCAAGTACTTGGGTCACCTCCTGAACGAGCAGCTGAACGACGAACAGGACATGGAGCGGGAGCGGCGCGCGCTGGCCGTGCGCTGCAACATGCTCGCCAGGCGATTCGCGCGCTGCTCCCGTGAAGTCAAAATAACATTGTTCAAAGCGTACTGCCAAACTTTTTATACCTGTCAGCTCTGGGTTAACTTCACCAAACGCTTTTACAATGTCTTAAGAGTGCAATACAATGACGCCTTCCGTATTATAATGAAGCTACCCAGGTACTGCAGCGCGAGTGGCATGTTCGCGGACGCCAGGGTCCCGGACTTCTATGCTGTCCTTCGGTTTCGTTCAGCTGCTTTTTGGGAGAGGATTAGGAACTCTAACAACCGGATCCTAGAAACGATTAGTTCCAACCTTGATAACGGATTTGTTAGACACTGGTTGGCCGTGCACCGTGCTGAGAATGGCAAATTTTAACTAATCTTAACTTTATAGATTAGTTATCATAGGCAACATATTATGTATAATTTAATTTAATTTTACTATTGTATTTGTATTCTAATGGGTCTTACCTGTAAATAAAGAACTTTATTATTATTATTATTATTATTATTATAAAGCACGCACGCGCGCTCCGAAACTTAGTTTTTGTCTCTGACCCCCAGGTCTAGTGTGCATCGGACACGGAAAGAAGAAGAAAATAAAACCAAATAAAACCTTCCTACATTTGTCAATCTCTTCAGGCAATAAGTCCGCGTGATAACCGATTACCAGCCCGCCGTCCGTGCCACCCGCTCGGTCAAAGACTCGTTCATTGGGCTCCCTCGATCACCCACTGACCTCCATCGCTCATTCCAGTTTGGGCGTCTGCCGTGGCCTCGTTGATATGGTAAATTATGCGTTAACAGGCGCCGAGCCATCTCGCTTCTTGATACCTTTTTTTACCGGTTGGTTACTGAAATCTATGGAAACTTCTTTGTAAAATATAGCATGAGTGTGACAGCTGTCAAACACATACATTTTATATGTCATTTGCTATTTTTTTCAAGGAAAAACTTACTTTATTTCCTAGATTCATGCTATAGTTTTCAAAGTGTAGCTATTAATAGCTCAAATAACGCCGATTATCAAAAGCAATCACAGCCCTATTCGAAAAAAAAAACACTTTTCCGACGATCGAGAAAATTGCTCCCATTTTTCTTTCACGTGAATCCCATAACAATTAGCGTAACTAGGGGCTAGGAACGTGCATTTAATGAATACCTAGTTGTTGTATTGTCTATGCGATTGTCTAGTACATAACGACAGTGTGGGAACGCTCTGGCGTGTACCTCGGCCGCGGGATAGGCAACAGTCAGCGCCGGCCCGCTAGGCACTGTAGCCGGCTTCGCAAACGCGCGCGGATTAAAAGAAACAAAAATATTCGTCTGTGGTCTCTGGAGTGATTCGAAATTTGAATTTTGTGCACTGGCAGCTTTAATTTATAGGGAAAAAGGAGGAAGTTCTTCTACTATCGTTGTTTTTAATATTATTTTTTTGAACTTGTGTGTGTTTACAACTTGTTCATTGCGGGGACGTCTTTTTTAATTTGTAAGTACTTTTTATCCTTGTTATGATAGCGTTAGTCATAGACTACACCTCATCATGAGACCACTGACCATTTAGGTATTGACTTCACGAAATGCATAACATCATCAATATTAGTTTGGTGTCAAGGCTTGTAGGAGGTATGACTAAAATTAAAGAGGTTTACATCGAAGTTAAGACGCATCAAGCTTCAGATGTCATCCAGTGTGATCAATTATCGTCCATTGAAAGCAGATTTGAAGCTCCTACTGCTGGCTAATGGACACCAGTTGAACCCGCTAATACCTAAGACAATCTATGAGTACTTCTCATTTTTGAACTCAATAAAACATCATGCAATTGCGTAATTTCAAACTCAATTAAGTCTGAATTTCTACAAAATACAATAATGTGATAATTAAGTACAAATTCATAAGAAATTCGAAAACAAAAGAAGGCTCGTGCGTTCGGAATCGTAAACACAAGTGTCGGACGAAGTTCCCGCGTGCGTAAGCCGCGTAGATTAGTTTGTGTTGTGCCGGTGAAAGTTGAGGTTTCCGGACGGAGCCGGCCTCCACAGACAAGGTGAACAATTTGCATCAGCTAGAGACGTTTAAAAAGAAAGCAGTGCCGCCTTTTTGGTATTGTCTATGGGAGACGTTTTTGTTTTTTCGCTGGACCGTAGAAGGCCAGTTTTAAATCGGGAATGCCGGGGACTTTCTTCGATGTTTATGTCAAGATTGGACGTTGTTGGAAAGAAAATGTTGATTATGAAAAGCATAAGTACCGTAGGATACTGTTTAAATTAATAGCCTTTAAATAAATAATAAAATAAATACGGCCATTAAACGTAGTTTTCGATTTTATCTTCTCGTAAGCAACTAGAAATCTTTAGACTTTATAGGATCTGCGTAAAATATTCAATACCGTCTCGATTAGCATTTTAATCACTTTTAGATGAGCTTCGTCTGACATCGTTCTGATCTTCATCTTGGTTTCATATTGAAAATTGAATTCTAACTATCGTTAGATAAATAAGTTATTTTACTTTTACATAGTATCGCTATGCCTATGCATACACAGAAATGCATGGCACAATTTATATGTTCACTTATTGAATGAAATGTTAATTAAGAACCGAATTGAAAAAAAAACCTCTAATATTAATTCCTTGAATACCGTCGTCTATTTCTTTATATTCTCAGGTAGATAATAATAACTTCGTTAAAAGTTTTATCTGCTCCGGTGACAGCTGACGTAAACATAAGTACTATACATATTTACTACTTACTACATTTTGATAAATCTTCTAAGAGTTCTTATTTCATAGCGATCGTTAGTCGATAGTGGGTCAGATAAGTTAGTTTCGCTATAACTTTATCAAACCATAAACAAAAACAAATGATTTGCTATACTCGCACATACTTCTTGGAAAACTCATTACCAAAGAGGATTACTACTTACTAGAAGAAGTAGCCTATCCTCCTTTGATTTCCGGGAAGGGTCGTGGGAGCGATGTCATAAAGCTCAGTTGTCTGTGGTCACTCGGGCGGCCATTAGCTAATCTGTGACGTCTGGATTAACTCTATGGTCAAATTATTCTTTAATCTCAGTTCTCTATTAAGAAAAATTATCTTTCTAGGAATAAAATATACGAAGACGATTATTATTCCTGTTGGTGATTAGTATACATACTTAATAAAATGATGATAATGTAACTGTTCGACTGCTTTCCAACATAAAATTAGTATGAATGTAAAATAATCGCATACCTAAGTTATTATCTATTGAGCTGGAAATTTCTAGAGACCAATAGCCAATGCCAAGACAATGCCAGTTTCTTTATTTTGCGGTTGTTGTTACATATGTAGACTTTGCGGTGACCGGATCAGCTTGCGACCACGAGTTGTGCTTAGCCATCAGTCAAGTAGAGCAGAAAATACTTCAATCACTTTTTTATACTGGCAATATGCACGACATATTCTATCATCTATATGTAGATATATTATATTCTGACGTGTAATGTACAGCAATATTTCAAGCAAAATTTTAGTTTTGGCGTGCACACTGTTCTACGCAAGATCCAAAAAAACGTAAATTCATAAAAAAAAAATATATATAGGTCGGTAAACATGCCTGATGTAATATAAATAAAAATTTCTTATAACCCAAATAGTGTATTCAAGATATAAATAGCTGCGCTACTTTATCTCCTCTTTTAATAGCACACAATCGGAACATGTAAAGAAACTTACAAAAATACACACAACAAAAGCCTTATCCAAGGTGAAATATAAGTATTTTCTCACCGTGTTCTATAAATAGAACAAGCCCTTGACACATTTGTCTATTTACACACCGAATTAGTGCCCAGCAGGTACTAGTCTTGTACCCACTATGTACTTAATTTATCCATGTGCACGCACACGCATGGGTGCAAAGTTTGAAAAAATTAATCTTGGTCCTGCAAATTTAATGATGGTGGCTCCTTACTCACTAAGACATAATAAAGTATTATTAGAGGGACATTTATTATTTCTGCATGTGTTTCATGATTCACACTGTAGCATATTTTGATAAATGCTTATTTGTCACACATTAACATAATTATTTTTAAAAAAAGTTGGTCGAGCAGTTGCGAAACTTCGATATGAATAGATCCTTTTTTGCTATCAATTTCAACACATTGTATGCAAATTTGTAATAATTTGAATAGTCGATCAGTGTTACGAAAAAAGTGCGTGTTCGTTTTCTGTTGCGTATTTTTTCAACAGTCGGTATGTATGTAGGTAACCTACCTACAATACAATCTTCATTCAATTTAAAATTATTTGAAAAACAGCTAAAAGCGCAGTAAGCGAGAAAAGTACCGACATACATACATACCGAGGATTCACCATTTTGTAATCACTTGTAACTCTTGCAAGCCTCTAATCATAAAAATATAACTAATTAAGTTAATAATAAATAAATAAATAAATTAATAAGTAATTTTCCTTGACAACAAACTGTACAATGAATGACGCAATATATGTACAAAATAAATAAGAAAATAAACATTCGAAATTGTTTAATATCACCTTAATCTCTTCAGATACAATAAAAAATATAAGTACATATAATGTAAAATTGTTATTGTTATCTGGCCGTGGGCTAATTCTGTATGTTTGTTTGTCACTTCTATTTCTGTGAATGTATTTTTATCTGTATTTCATTTGTTTTCCTGCAAATCCCTTTTATCACCCGCTGCAACTAGTAGCACGGACACAGATTAGTAATGTATTTAGTAATGCTCTGTGAATCATTCCGTTTGCCTCAATAATGTTGCATAACGGATATTTTCCCCTCAGACGATCTTAATTTTGCGTAAGTATAAAGCTAGATATTAAAAGTTTTTTTTAACTTTATGCAAAAAATGGCCCAGCAATGCCTATAAGGGCGGTGGAACACTTTCCATTTACGAAAAGACTTTCAAAATCTGCCAATTTTGTTTAACATACATAGGTACTTATTAATAAAAGGTTTAATAGAATAGAAATAGATAATCCTGTCTTCTGTAATCAATCAGTGATGAAAGCATGTGACTGCAGAGCGTCTCAACTCATGTGATTTACTTATCTCTCCATCTATAAATAAATAAATAGGAAAACCATGTTTCTGTTTTGTACTTTAGATTACACAAAAAAATGGGCTATTTACCCGAAATATCTTTCGAGCTGCTTGTTCTTCAGCAGCTAAATAAAGAGTACCTATGTACAGTTGTAAGGAGTATATATGTATTGATGCAATAGAAAATAAAGCGTCAGAGCGAAAAACTTTGTTCAAAGAATATTATGCAGTTCTATTTTTAGATCTTTATTTAATATTATAATAATGCAAATAATTGTCTTATCATTATCATGCAAAGTCTATTGTCTTTTATTAATTGTTCTTACAATACTTTTTGCTTTAAGTATGTCTATAATATTTGATGACATTAGGGATGTCGAAATAATATCGATGTATCGATATATTTTTATAAATCTATGGATATTTTCCGACGATATATTGTAAACCGATATATCGATGTATCGATATAAATAATCAAGTATCGAAAACATATCAAAATCGATATATTTTTCATTAACAATACCCTTTTGTTTGCGTCACAACGCAATGCGGCGATGCTAGCTCGCAACCGTGTACCGAGCGAGAGTGTAAAGGGGTCATCACACATGTCAATACACAACACTGGCACAAAGTGAAAATAGTATTTTTTAATATTAAAGGAATTTGATTTCGCAAGGATTTATTCCTATTAAGCTACCGATATATCGATATTTTTTATTCGATATATCGATTTCAGTAACGATATAAAAGAAAATATCGATATATCGAAATATCGATATTTTTTTGCACTTTCGACATCCCTAGATGACATATCCCTTAGACGCACTAAAAATAACTTACCCGATATAAAGTTAGTTATTTAAAAAAAAAACTAAAGTGATACAAGGCCTTTCGGCCTGTTGTAATTTTTGCCACCAATATAGCAACCTATTCGACATGCATGCTACAGCAGGAGACTGATGATTAAAAAAACAGTACATAAATATACTAGTAGGTAGATAGATACTAAAATAAAACCAAAATAAGTCTGTTTAAGATAAACTGGTCACACTGACAAATATCTTTGATAAGTCATTGCTCTTTGTATTTTTTCAGTGTGACCAGTTTATATCTTATGAAGAAGTATCCGGGGCATTCCTGGGTTTACTATAAATGTATAAACACATTATGTATTGCTCATCAACATGCAAGCAATAATCTTATCATTTAAGGTAGGTATGGTATGCGGATGTACCTAATCCAATAGCCTATAGATCTAGATTTTCGATATCTTATAATTTTATTATGATTTCGCTTTGATGTGATTATTATGACACAGTCAATAAGTGTTATTGTGTGTTCACTATCGGATCATTATTGACTTTAGTGCAAGTTAATCCTTTGTAGTGGACTTTACCTTTAAGCGAAATAGACAGACAATGTTTACAATGAGTATTGTTTTCTCACTTTTTCTTGTAAATACTCGTGTTTCTTTCAGTAATGCTTTGTTTTGGTTGTACTTTTCTTGACGTCATGAGTTATGTTACTCTCGGATAAGCTCGTTACACGGTAAATTTTGGCGGTATAACATTTTATTCTTGGGATAAGCTACTTATCTTGGTTTCAGGTTTGGTAGAATACAAAATCTGCTTACTCGCGAGTAACTGTTAGTTTACTCTCGAGTAAAAAGTTACTCGACGTTGGTCGAATCCGCCCTTATTCGGTGAGAAATCTCAACTGACCGTTACAATCTTATGTCTTACACGCAGTACGCTAAATTTCGAAATGAAGCAATAACTAAGATTTCATATGTACTAATGTACTTAACGTTTTTACGCGTGGAATTCTAAGATTAATCATTTTATTAATAATTAAGTCACGGTATCCCTATTGAGCAAATCCTGTTGAAGCGAATTGAATGATGCATTTCATAATACTCAAATTTAGCTTTAATTAAGTTAGATTCTGAAATTACAATGCAACGCACTGTCTCTCTAAAAAATATTACTTAAAAAAACCAACTACAAGATAGCAATTTCTACTTCCTAATAATTTTACAGTTTATCTAAATCCCGACGGAAGCAGGAAATCCGAATATTACGTGTACGCGTACGACAGATGTCTTTCCAAGTATTCGCATTATCTATAACTAAGTAAGTAGGCCTGTCTATTAGAGCTAAAAGAAATCTGTAAACAAATTTATCACATTTAAATGTCAAGTGAAATGTGACATATACTGCAGCATCATGTGGTTTTACATTTTTATTGTTTTTGCGACTTTTTAATAACAGACATACACATTTGATCTATAAGTTAATTATTTTTTGCCTCCGAACTGGATTTTAATTTATGGATTGTCAATCAGTAACTTATAAGTTGTACTCACGTATTTCTTACTATAATGAATTTTGCAAGTCATACAAACTAGTAAATTTACCTGCTGTTTAACTGGTTACAAAGACATATCGTGTTCATCCTGTCAAAACAGATGAAGATAAAGCGACTAAACAATATTATACGTGTTTCTCCTCTATATCACCCGTATTACACCTCGTATATAGTACTTAGTTACTTAAGTACGCGCACTAAACTGCGATTATAAAATAATCCATGGCGAAAGGACAAAGTGACCTTAGCTTAATCACTAGAACGATAGCAATACTTGGGACATGTCAAGAGCATAATATAGGAAGAAAACGGATTTTAAAAGGTTGGTGATATAAATGAACAATCTCATAAATGCTTATTCCTTCTTTAGGGTTGCTTATCTTGTTATCTCTTTAGACACATTATGACCTGTCTTCAACCTGAAGCCTATATTAAATCTCTCCCCTTGTCTTACACCAGACATTCCAAACCCATCTTAAGTACCTATGTTAGAATTCTAAAATGAATTGAATTGATGAATTGTTTTTTTTTATTTGGGATATTTGTTATAATTTCCGCAATATGGATTATATTCTATCCGCTATCCCCCAAGTGGCTTCCCGCGCACGAGTCGCTCGCATGCCACAGATAACAGATTGGTTGATAAACCGATAGTGTACAGACTAATTTGCTTAGCGCGCGGCGGCCAGCCAGTACTGTTCAAGCCTCTTTGCGTGACGCACGCCGCTCGTAAAACCTCCTTTGTATATGACAATCTGTAACTAAACGAGCAAAGAGGCTTCAGTGCGCGCGAACTTCTTGTGTTTTTGTTGAGGAACTGACTTTCAAGTGTTTTTTTTTCTTACTGAATTTTGTTTTTATAAAGTGCCAGTGTTTTTTGGATTTTTAAACATGCCATCTGTCAAATTTGAAAAGCTGTTGCGAATTCTGTCGCGGGCTGTAAGTTTTTCAATAATTACTTACCTAATTAGGTTTTGTTTTGTCCTTATACCGTTTTTCACGGGGAAGACATCTGACAGGACCCTTATTGCATTCGAATAAGGGTAGTTTTTGATTGTATCAGATGTCTTTCCTCGTGAAACAAGGTATAGAGTAACGATATGTTTTGTCCTTTGGATTCTTTTAGTTTTTTTTTCCTGTAAGTATCTATAAATGTAAAATTTGGAACTTTCCTAGAATGAAATTTTCCTGTCGATAGTATCGGTGCACCGAAGAGATGTTATCGACGCGGCTTTATCAGTTGCGTCGTTGCTATGCCATATATTAGTGTCTCTTATGTTATAGATATATTTTATGGAACCTACTATTTATTTCATGTATGAAACTGTGAGCTTTATGTAGTAACGCTTATTTACAAAATCATTTAAAATTACTGTAAAAATTTGTTCCTCTTCTTTTATATTTGTATGTTGATATATTAAATTTAAATGTTAAACATGCCATGAGTTGACTGTTACGTATTGCAAATAAGAAGGTAGGTAGATTTTTCACGTAGGTACCTACATACACAAAAAAAAAGTTTAGTCATTCTTATGTAGTTATCATACATAATATTATAATATACTATGGTATCTGATGTAATAATTGTAAGAGATAATATAAATATAATTTGTTTCTGTTATCTAATGACACTTAATTAATAAAATGATTATCAATAGACTTAAAACATGTTAACTGCCTGAAAACATTATAATGAGTAAACTCCCGTCCATTGTTTAAATCTAGCTTATCTTTTTTATAAGCTTATTCGTCTTTCTTCACGTAGCATATTGCTAAAACATTCTATTCTATTCTGATGGGTGGGATGAACTTCCTGTACGTGTGTCTCTCGAGTGGAACCATTGTACATATCCCCCGAATTTCAGCTCAGCCAGCCTAGCTCCCGAGTCAACTGGAGCCGCAAGCCTGGGTGCTGTAAAGTCTGAATTAGGCGCTCTGTAGGTCCAAAGACAGATACTTACAATAATTGAACTGTCAAAGAACAAAAAACTTTGAAAAACTTTGTCACTCTCTGTCAAAGAACAAATTGTTCTCTTTCAGAGAGTGACAGAACAGTTCAATAGCTAAAGCGTCCGCTAACTTTTTTATGAATAAGAGGGTATATCTCTTTTCTGTAGTATATGAACATTATTACAATTCATTATATTATTATCTTTATGTAAATATATTATAATTCAAAGCAATAATTTATTGTATACTTATACCATTTTGCGCTATGGCTATATACCTCTAGATTGATACAGTAGGTAACATAAATATCTATAATGTTAATTGATTAATTAACTTGTCATTTATATCAATAAACGTTTAAACAATAATGATAAAACCAGTGACCGATTTAAGTGAATCACGTTGCTAAATTGTTTTATTCACGACTTGCTGCATGATTTATGCTTTGAATAATTACTTACTTATAAAAAAAAAATTCTGCACTAGGTATTTTATGTAATAAATTTATTGGACCATGACAGTATACGAATGCGTATTTTCGCTTGCCCTTATTACGTGCATAATATTGTTTTTATCATCTTAAGTACCATAATGCACACCAGAAATACGTCACAGCTACGCGAGCCATAAGTTATCAGTTTATCACTTATCTATCATTATCACTATCATTAAGCTATCATATTATTATCTCCCATTCTTGACATTCCTGTCATAAATTGACCGATTGATAAATGATATCTGAGCACCCACATTGATAGCAAAAAGCCTACGTACTATGTAGCTATGAATGAAAACAACACAGGTCTTGGATGAATCGACAAAAATATTGTCAAGGTTTGTTGCATTACGGGGTAGAAAGACCCATTGCTTAAAATATGTATTAATTTTATATTTAAATATATTGAATAAAACATTGTATTTACAGCCGAAACCGCGATATCGCGAGTGACATAATATTTTTATTGAGTCAGATTTTTCGGTATTCAACCGATTAATTCTCTCGAAACCAAAGTCTAGTCTAGCTCATAACTACTTTCTAAATTCAAAATCTTATCGATTAAGGAAAAAAAACTTGTCAACTGTCATTCATTCTCTCTGGCAGCTCGCCGGAAGCACGTCCGCTTATCTGTCTGGCCGGGGCTATTGTTATTTCAATTATTCACATTGTTGAACTCGTTTCGGCGAGTGCGGCTGGGACACTGGCTGCATTATGTCACGTCAGTACGCAGAATGCCGCAATACTGCAGCAAGCTACACGAACGCAGCATGTGTTTTTGGAATTTATTTTTCCTCTAGTGCCGTTTTGAGTTTGTGCGGTGTTGTCTATGGTGTTACCTCTTGTTCTTATTTTAAGGAGTTGTCAGAGAATCTGCCATTAGTGATCCATAGTCTGACTATGTGAAATGGTGATTTTATGTTGGTGTTGGTAGTGATACCACAGAGTCAAGAGAAGTGAAGTGATAGTAAACACTAAAGCGTAGCGCGTGATATGATATCTGATACGTCATCAATGGTCATCTGGTATATCAGTTGGGATTCTGACGACTCTGAGGATGAGGTGTGTTTCATTTGATATGCTTAAATATACAGCTTTAACCACAAGTCCTAAATCTATAGGTACTTCTAGATTTACCTATTTATGTATTTCTTACTTATGTATCTAAAATTATGTGACCAGTAACGCCGACTACTGTCGCCTCGACTGTGGGTTACATTGTACTGCAAATGCACTGTCACCAACCCGTATTTCTTAACATAAAAATATATATATTTATATTACCTACAAAGTTGAAGAATTTTCCAGTTTTTTTTTTTCGTTTATAAATGGAAATGTCCCACATCATTTAACGCGATAGCCTAAAAATGTATAGTAATGTTTATACTCCCCGAGTTTACTCACGCATGACAGTACTGACAGTAGGTACCTAGTGCTGTCAGTTCGCAACACAGTCATATACTTACCTACTTTTACACTCATTTATTTATTTACCTTCCGATTAAACACTGAAAACGTTTTTTTTATTCCGTTTATTAACTTATCTCTGTATCTCGTGTATCTTGATTCTTGATCCACAAGTTTATTTATAGTAATGTCTCCGTTATCTTTGTGTGAATGTTCTTAATTTTATTGACAGATCGTTGCCACACCCCTATCACACCTCTGTGGTGTATGTTTATGACTGAATGTGACAAGCGCGTGGAAATTTAGTGATCTGTTGTCAGATGTCAATTTTATTACATCATGCCAATTTTTTTAAACTTTTGCGACAGATTTTTGTTTGTTTTTGCGAATATTCTATATCTTTGCTACAGTTTGTTGGCCGCATATTTTTACCCTATTGAGTTTGATTTTTTTAACTAAAATAACAATTTTTTTTAACAACTGTATCATCTACCTATTGATGTTTATACGATTGATATTATAACAAGTACCTATAGTTACTGGAATTAAAGAGGGCTAGAAATACCTACCTAATATTTTAAGGTAGTTTTCCATTTTAGGGATTTCCCCACATGTATCTACAACATGTTGTGTATTAAACAGATAATTTTAATTATAACAATATAATTATCTTGATTAAAATGTACATCACTCAGAATTAGTGTTAGTGGGGGGGCTCAGGTTTTCCCTGAAATGTTATTATTTACTTATGTAATTTAATTTTAGCAAAATAAACATCCTATAGTTTGTTGAAACATTTTACTGTGTTATATTGTTTCATAAACATATATTACAAACAGTAAGGAGATCTCTCTATCTCTATCATATTTTTTTTGATAAAGTATACAAATTTTACTTTTTATAGTACTTTAATTCATACCAGTAATATTTGCTTGAAATAAAACTAAAAGTGCTTTTACCATAACATAATAAACAAATTGAATACAATTTTCCCACGCGTCTTTGTCTGAACCGAGATACGATCAGACAGACAGACATACTGCCAGAAAAAAAACGTGTTTTTATGAACTCTGTTCATTCATTTACTTCAACTTAGTATTTACTCTTGCAATTTGACTTTTTATCTGCTTACTATAGAGCTGAATTATTAACGGCGGCTATAAAACCGTGAAGCGGTATTTCAGCGTCGGAAAATTTGCTTTAATTTAAATAAGTTTAAAGTTCAAATTGGATTGTTTTGGCAAGTTATTCGTACTTTTACTTTCACTATAGGCGCAGTTGCTTACACGGATTCATCAATGTCGCTAGAAATAATAAACATTAAAAATGTATTTTTATTAATATCTCACCAAGTTCATTCAACCACGGTAAACTCTTAAATACGTGCCTATTATTAAAATTCCACCTTGTGTGGGTTCAAATTATATTTAAACGCCTAGGTTATGTATGACTGTGACGTTGGCAAAATACGTGACGTTTGACTATCGTTAACGAAAACCATACTCTATACCTATACATAATTATTTTATTACTTAAAATGAAGACACAAAACGGCAATTTATTATCATAAAACAAATGACAGCTAGACGATGCCGTTCAAACTTTGTCATAAACCATGAAAAACTACGAACATTTCATCACACACACACACCCCATAAACCGCCTTCACAACGCCACGCAACATATTTCCGAAACTATCGCATAGCACCATTGACTTATATATTACTAGATAGCGTAAGGACAGGGTCAACCGCTCAAGAAAATGGCACCCTCGTGCTGACCCTAAAATCTCATATATCTGTCATAATTTGTTTGAATTAGGGCCAGCGCGCCGGTGTCATTTTCTTCGCGCATCCTTCCTTTTGAAATAATTGCATTGCACGCTATCCACTGCTGCGTTCCGTCTAACACTTGCGTCTGTTTGTCCACAGAGCGAGCAGTCGTCTCCGTTCCGCCGGTGGACGACGGGCAGCGGCGCGGGCAGCTCGTACCGGCATCACGACCACAGGACTAATATTTATAACAAGGTGAGACATTTACACTGCTGCATAAAAAACCAATGGACAGCCAGGGACTGTCAGTAACTGGCCTCGGAGACAACCCTAGGACAGCTCTGGTGTTTGTCACTGAGACTCTAGGACAGAGGTTTCTCTGTGGTTGAAAAGCGCCACAACACTCTTTGGTCGAGATTCCTCATGCAGAACTCATGGTGATGAGTCAAGTAGGTAATTGCTTATTGCCATGTTGCTAATATAATAACACTAGTAAAAACCATTGGTGCTCTAAATTTACCTCCCTGAGGCCAACTGAAAAGCAGTTGTCATGGATTTCAACGGACTCCTTACGTAATGTGTGGCCTATAGGACATAATGGTTAAAGTTAACAATACATAGTTTCTGGCGGTCTAGACGATAATATGAATCCTAAACTAAACCATACTAAACCAACACCAACTGCCCAACAATACTTCTCAATAATTATAGCTAATTACTCATTTGACGTCACAATGTTCATTAGCATTACCAACGTACGCCATTGCTCACCTCACGCCCATAAACGTTAGTTGACCCTTCGCTTCATGTAACAATGGATGCCGAATCAGAAGGTATGAGAGGTAACTCCATAACTGGCTGCAATAGCCCCCGGGTATGGCTTTGACACAATTCTGTTATGGCGCTTGGACGTCAATGGTAGCCAGAGGAAAAAGCTTATGTAGCTAGGTTATGTAGTTTGGTTCTTTAGCTTGGTAGATTGTAATGTAATATGGTAACCATTTTTAGTTGGGAACGAGTAAAAACGTAGTTATTTTACTTATATTTTTATTATAATATAGGGACACTAATGATGGAAGCATAACTATAATTAATGATGAGAGTGAGACACAAATAAATAAATATTTTTAGAATTTCAGTACCTACCTAGGTAGCTGAAGGATTAAAGATAAACACAGCGTTTCACAATGCACGTAAGCAAGTTCTCAAGATAAGTAAGTACTTATTTATTTTGTAGATTTGGTAAATTTCGTACACGAGCGTGACCGTTTTCAATATGTAAATAATACTAATACATAATACCTACCTATGAGCTACTTACAATATTATAATTACCCACTGTAATAATTTAAATGCGACCGTATTTAATGGTTAGTAAATGGTTCTTTTTGTATTCCTACTTGTAGAATATTTTCTATTGTTCTACAGAAAAGTAGTGGTTCAAAAATGTATTATTAGTACAAGTGATTATTACAAGAATCGGAGAATAGGAATAAATTTACATTATATTATTAAATCCTCTTTCTTTCGTTCTAGCTAGACAGACTACACTTGTGTGCTAAATTCAGTAAACTCTCTTCAACACAGATACGTCTTCTGACCGCATTTCTAGCCCTCTAGTTCACCTATCTCCCTCTCTCTTTCCAGCTATTATGCGAAGGCTTACCGGCCGGCCATCCGTAGTCACACTAGGAACCACACAGCACTATACTTCTGTCCACTCCCTCGATCCACCACCGCATTGCTAGCATTTTCCAAGTCACAGCAATATACATATCCTCCTCTCTTTCCAGCAAATATTGGAAGGATCTCCACTTCACTCTATACCGTAGTACAGCCATCTCTTTCCACCAAATATCATTCTACATCTCTCCCTCTCTTTCCAGCAAATGTCCGAAGGCTAACCCTTACCATCGTACTTACACTAGGAACCAAAGTTTTAGGTCTCCTTGAAAGAGTCAACGCCGCTTGCCCTCCATTCTTATTCAGAAGCAATCATCTCTTTTCATCGCAAATCTTTCTATATCTCACTCTCTCTTTCCAGCAAATGTCCGAAGGCTCCCCAGCAGCGGGCGGCGGCGTGGCGCGCTGGTCTCTAGGGCTGGAGCAGCTGCTGGCGGACCCCGCCGGCGCCGCCGCCTTCAAGCACTTCCTGCATAATGAGTTCGCGGATGAGAACATCAGGTATGACAGGTCATGCTTAAAGCGCAACATCTTCTGGAATCATATGCCTCCCATGCCCTATATACATCGCAGTATGCGTCCAATCCAGTAGCAAAAATCTTTTGCAGACCTATTTTAATGATTTGTTCAAAACTGATATTTGTGAAAGATAATCCCCAGATTTGTTTATTGCGCTGTCTTAAAAACAAAAAAAAACCGGTACATAAAAAATATGACTGAAATTGGTGCATACTACCCCAGTTTTTACCGGACATATATTTTAATGTAATTGTGCGCAGTTTCTATGTAAATGCCTATGTAACAGGTAAGTAGGATAGAAATCTGCTCCTCAAGAGATTATCTGAGCAGATTTTAATGGTTTATCAGCGTTTTATCGCGTCTCATGCCACGAACCCCCTCAAACTAGATACTAATAACACTTGAACAAGTAATTGACGAGGTGTCTGCCTGTCTGGCTATCTTGGCGCTAAATGATTTATCGATACAACATTCTTCAGTTACACATACTAAATAGGTTCAAAATCTCAAACTCATCTTGTTTATTTACGAAATCTGCATCTAGGTATTTACAAGCTTTCTTTCTCTCGCATGAGCATGACATAAAGCATAATTAAATAAATAAATAATTATGTATAGGTATAGTGTAAATTTTGCGATGAATTTTAACACAATACCGAAACGCCTGCGGCTGAAAATTACGGCGCCGCCATAACATACTTAACTATACATTCTAGTACCTATTCGGTGGTTTTCTTACTAATTTATATCTATACCTTGCTTCACATAAGGAGTCTCCCAACCCTTTTTAGGACAACTAGAATTAATAGGTATAAATATACCTTGTTCCATTTCTCAAGTTCCATATCACAGTACCTAACCCCCATTCCCACCACCCCCAGATTCTGGTTCTCATGCGAGCAGTACCGCCAGTGCGGGGACGCCGCGGCGCGCGCCCGCCTCGCGCAGCAGATCTGGGCGCGGCACCTGGCGGGCGGCGCGCCCGAGCCCGTCAACGTGGACGCCCAGGCTAGGGCGGCCGCTACTCCGAGAGATGAGGCTGAGCCTGATTTGTTCCTGCCTGTGAGTCACTGTCTTATCTCTGGTCAGCGGTCGCGGCACGGGTCTGTTTTCGACGTCGATAAACTCGTCTAAAGCGTGTTCCTCCAATCACAGCGTCGTATTTATGGCGAATCGCGATAGGTATAGTGAGTTTATCTACGTCAATAACGAACCCGTGAAGCAGGCGACATAGGGCTTTCAGTATCTTCCTCCATCGGCATTGGTTTGGCGCTCGTCTGTATTTATGGCGAATCGTGATATAGTGTCGTCGATAAAGAACCTGTCTAGTGGCAACAGAGGACATAGGACTCGCAGTATCTGCCTGTACCGTGTCGCCTCGCGCAGCAGATCTGGGCGCGGCACCTGGCGGGCGGCGCACCCGAGGCCGTCAACGTGGACGCCCAGGCTAGGGCGGCCGCCGCGCCCAGGGATGTGGCTGAGCCGGAGTTGTCTCTACCTGTGAGTAGCGTCTGTCTTCTTATCCCTGCGGCATGGGTTTGTTATTACGTCTATAAACTCGTCTAAAGCGCGTTCCTCCAATCACAGCTCTGTATTTATGGCAGCAGGAGTCATAGGGCCTCTAATCACAGCGCCAAATTTATGGCGAATCGCGATAGGTATAGTCACGTTTATCTTCGTCCATAAACTTGTCTAAAGCGCGTTTCTCCAATCACAGCGCTCTATTTATGTCGAATTGCGATATAGTACGTTTATCTACGTCGATAACGAACCTGCGAAGCAGGGGACATAAGACTCACAGTATCTGCCTCCACTGGGATTATTAAGCGCGGCAGATCTGGGCGCGCCTTTCTTTCTTATGACCTGCATTTTCATTCACCTATTCCACCTTGACTAACCCCCCTTCTCCCCCCGCAGGCGCAGAAGCAGATCTTCAACGTGATGAAGTTCGACAGCTACCCGCGCTTCCTGCGCTCCGCTGTGCACGCCGAATGCGCACGCGCAGAATTACGAGGCTTACCATTGCCGTATGCCCCTCAGGAGACGGCTAATAATACGCCTACTAAGGTATGAAATATTCATTCATGTACGGTCAGGTGCAGAGAAACCTGACCCCCCTCACATACTAACAATGCTTCTGAGGGTTTATCTTCCTTCCTTCATTCGTTTCTGCTGTGTTATGAGTTGCCGGAGACTGCTAATACATCTACTATATGGTACCTATGTAAGTAGTTGATTCATCCGGCCACTATACACTCGGCTAGTGATGCAGTTCGACAGCTCCCCGCTCCCTGCGCTCCGCCGATTTACATAAGACCTAAGTCCTTAATTCTTTGCCGAAACAAACGTACCATACATTCCAATAGGGAAGAAAACCAAGTGAAACTTTGACAGCACAATCGAGTGTGCCTTTCAGGTTCTGACCAATTGCATTATTGGGTAGAAAAAATGGCGACTGAACCAACCAATTAACTGGGGAATCGCGCACAGTCGCCATCTGTAATTAGCTTTTACTTTTTCTCCCCATTAACCCTATTACCTCATTCATCCCCAGCTGAAGAAATCTGCCAGCAACGCCTCCGAGCGTCGTCGCAGCGGAGGCGTGAACCTGCTGCCGTGGCGCCTGCGGGCCGGCTCGAAGGACCGCGCCGCGGGGGCCGAGGCGCGGGGGGAGGAGCCGCCCACTGATGTGAGTATATTTACAATACACAGATCCAGAATAGGGCTACCAAAAATGATTCTCAGAGAGTGACTAAATCGTTTAATAAATAGAGATAGAGGCCAAAGAGTGAGTGTTATAGCCTGGGAATCTTGCTTTGCAAAATTATTTTTGAGCTAACAAAACAGCTTTTTGTTGAACGGCAAAGAACAACTTGTTTTAAAAATGCATGCCGATTCTGATCAAAATCAGTTATTAGGTTTATGTTTTGTACAAGCGCTAATCCCTATAGTTGCTAATAAAAGCCTGTCATCATCTACAACAATAAGAAATGTACTTCATACCCCTTATTATAAAACGCATTTAGGCTACACAGTACACATGGTTTGGTAGACTTTAAACTACTGTTATATATGAATTTTCTAGAGTAAAACCGGTTCTAAACCAGAACTATATTTACTCTTCGTTTTATAATTAGGAGGCATATTATGTCTAAGCAAACATCTAAAAATATCCTTAGGTACTTTCCTATTTGAGATCCAGTTTTACTTTTAGCGGAGCGGAAATTGCACAGCTATTGCACAAAGATAAACTACACAGGTTTATACTAGATAGGCCGGTGCTAGCTAATATTGACCCAATGAAGTGAATTTCCACTACACGTATTGTTTAGAACTATAGGATCGGTTGGAGAGACGTTTATTCAGTGTTTAGAAAGCCATTGTCTTCGTTAAGACTATTTTTAGATTTATTATCGAGTAATGACTTCATTTGTCGTGTATTGTTCTGGCCTAGTAATATGAAATAGACTTTTGTAGACATGTACTTAGGTAAGATTTGTTCCACTATGCTTTACAACAGACATTTCAGTCGTTATACTTCTATTTAGGTCTTAATTTATGTTAAACATTATTAACATAAAGTATACTGATTAATCATGGCTTTAGTTAATGTTCGTGAGCCGTCCTGCATTATAGCGTCCATAAATAAAATAAAACTAAATGAAATGGCGGACTGACTGATTATATTTCGCTCTTATCTACCGCACAAATTATTGAAAATTCTCAAAATTCCTTCCTACTCCCACTAATCTAATGTTGGAAAATAAATTAAATGTTTTATCGATTAATGGATTTTAACAGCTATACTTAGCTAGAGAGCTAATCTTTGACTCTCACGCACCCATTGATCCTATAACCCCGATTACACCTACCGAGTAGATCCTCGATCAATTAACGGTTAGTAATTGACCGAGTGCTTGGCCAAGGATACTGTTTCTGCCACTATACTATATAGGTGTAATCAGGGTATTAGGACCGCACTCGTCACTTGTAGGTACAAAGGTAAACTAACAAAATTCTCCCCCCCTATTCCAGGTAGTAAAATCCTCAACCTCCACCGTCCCGCCCTGCGCCCTCTGCCGAGTAGTCTTACCCGACGGCGCAACATCAGTAGTGGGGGTGTGCGGCGCCACGCCCGTCGCGCGCCTAGTGGAGCGCCTGCTGCAGCGCCGCCAGCTGGCCTGCAGCTGCTATGATGTGCTGCTCACCGATCATGTCACTGTAAGTGTCTATGGTAGCTAGAGTGTCTAAAATGGCGGAAAGTACCCCTGATCGAAAGCAAAAACGAAGAGTTTTCCGCGAAATTAGCGCAATAAAAGATGATGGAGCTTACTGGCTTAATACAGTTACCTATGGAGCAAATGCTGCGCCATATTTCGGATTCCTTTAGTGTGCTAAATGTAGCTAAATCGCATTGATATTAGGAAGCCATAGGACAGAATATCATAGCCCTACATTAGCAAGCCATAGCACACAGTCCAGTAGCCCCCTCCCCGACGGCGCGACATCAGTAGTGGGGGTGTGCGGCGCCACGCCCGTCGCGCACCCTAGTGGAGCGCCTGCTGCAGCGCCGCCAGCTGGCCTGCAGCTGCTATGATGTGCTGCTCACCGATCATGTCACTGTAAGTGTCTATGGTAGCTAGAGTGTCTGAAATGCAAGCTGAAATTTCGGAAACCGACCATATATCTGGTCTAGAAAGATGAAAAAGTGACGATTTTTTGTAAAATTGGCGCTTTGAAAGACGTAGAACTAGTTAATGAATACTGTTACCTATGGAATCATTCGGCGCCACATTTCTGCTTTGTGTGGTGTGCTACCAGATGTTTGAGACCTTTCACCATAGTCTGTTAGATCATTAACACACCTGTTACATTGTAATGTCATCCCCATATTAAATTCTTGACAGATGTGTGTCAAAAGTCAACAACTATTCCCTTGTTATACCAAATTGACGACCGAATGGCGTAGTGGTTAGTGACCCTGACTACTGATCCGAAGGTCCGGGGTTCGATTCCCGGCTGGGGCAGATATTTGTTTAAAGACAGATATTTGTACTCGGGTCTTGGGTGTTGATATTTATATTTAGTATCTATCTATCTATGCATTTGTGTAGATATATCAGCTGTCCGACACCCATAACACAGTTTCTGCCTAGCTTGGGATCGGATGGCCGTGTGTGAGATGTCCCTACATATTTATTTATTTAAATACCAAACTCTAACGCCACATTTCTCTTCCCCCACAGGGTGAATCCCGAGTAGTGGACCCCTCAGCCCCCTCCACAGTGCTGGGCGGGCGCTCCGCGGCCGTGGAGCGGCGCTGCCTCGTGCGGCTCGAGCTGCCCCCGCGCTGCGTCGCCGTGCGGTGCCGCCCCGAACGGTAAGTGTATTACTAGTGTGATATTAGGCATTACAGAAGAAGAAAAGGCGATTATCCTGCCCTATTGTCATGAAACAAGCTAGTGTGATATGAGGCATGAGTCATGACAGAAGAAGGAGCGGTGATATACCTGCCCTATTGTCATGAAACAAGCACCAAGTGGCGATAACCGTGGAGCGGCGCTGCCTCGTGCGGCTCGAGCTGCCCCCGCGGTGTGTGGCCGTGCGGTGCCGCCCTGAGCGGTAAGTGATCTAGTGTGATATTAGGCATTACAGATGAAGAAAAGATTATACTACTCTAGTCATGGAAGTAGAAAAGATGTCGGAAGGAAGCTCACTAACTAAAAATTGAAGCACCCTAATTACTTAGGGTGCTTCAATTTTTCAAGCTCACTATCTAAAAATGGAAGCACCCTAAGTACCTAAGTCGATTTCATTGTTACGATGAGCCCGACACACATTCACACTCAAAGTAAGTCAGTGAGCCGCCATTAACCAATTACATCGCACCTACGCACCCACACACTCTCATGTCGCCGCTATTGTTAGTTAGCCCTAGGGGTCACTACTAGGGTCACAGTGGAGCGGCGCTGCCTCGTGCGGCTCGAGCTGCCCCCGCGGTGTGTCGCCGTGCGGTGTCGCCCCGAGCGGTAAGTCTACCACTATACCATTTTCCAGGTTCAAAGACATGGGTGACACTTTAAAATTTTCCATTTAACGCATGAATACTATTGCAAAATCTGTCATTTTATTGACAATGACCACAGATAATATATATTTCTAGAGTACGCACTTTGGTAAAATGGAACGTACTAGAGATGCGACACATCAAAGTCGACATTCTGAAATCGATTAAAATTTATACAATATTAGAATTTTTATAACATTGTATTATACAGGTTGTCCAAAAAGTCAACGTTATCCCTTAAATGAAATAATTAACTATCAAGAGAGGTATTTTATTTGAAAAAAAACATAACTTTTCCTTACATATTCCTATTCGAGATATCTTTATTTTAATGACACTACACTAACTATACAGGTTCGGAACAACTTCTGCTATATGACTTTAAGAAATTCTAAGTCAAGTGACCAACAAATTTTATATGGAGAACCATTTTTAGGATACATCAGATTCTGAGAGCAATAGCAGTAGTAGCATATGCTGAAAGCGGCAATTATTATGTGTTTTCCGAAAATACGAATAAGTTCATATTTATATTAAGTTATGGAGTATATACAAATCGATAGGTACAAGTCGATAGGATTTTACTCTCGGACATCTCTAGAACTGTCAAACTCAAAACGTCCCACATATCATTGGCTCTGAAAAATGGTATAGTGTCTCGATAGAGAAACAAAATGGCGGCCATCCAAAATGGCGATCGCAGTCGTAGCAAGATGCAGTTTTGATTGATGAGGAAGGGCGTAATTCTCCACTGCTCTGTTCAACATAGGCTTAAATCAATGAGTACCACAGCACTACCGGCTATCTGTCTAGGTATCGAAGGTCGGGTGTGGTCTCAAGTCTCGTTTACTCCCAACGATCAAGCAAAATTTGATTATTGGTCTTTGAAAATTCTCTCAGCCATTTATATGTATAACTTGCAGCATCTATGCTATAAATTATGTAATAATAATGTCCTCCTAGCCGAATTTCGACTACGGCGGCCAATCTCAATTGAGATCAGCCAACTACGCAGGAGTAGATTATAGTGCCCAAGTGTGTGCGCAGTACACAGGAGCACTCTCTGTTCCATCACTCTCATAGCCCAATGGGACGGATTGACCGACACGACTGGAGAGAGCTAGGCGCAGGACCGACTGCTTTACATGCCCATCCGACAGCATGGATCGTTTCACTGTTTCGGACATCAGGTGATCAGCCTTCTATGTCCTAACCAAACTTAGAACCACAATTTAGAAACACAAATTGATGGTCCCACCCGGGAATCGAACCCGGGACCTCTGGGTCGTGAAGCGAAGCTTCTACCACTAGACCACAGAGGCAGTTAAATTATGTAAATGTAGGTAGTCAATATCCCCAACTGAGGCACCAAATCTTCGTGACAACTTATTTAACTGTTACTTCTTTTTCTCCTACTTTTAGTGCCTCTCCTCTACTGGAGGTTGGCGGTCAGCTCTGCATACTCCTCTCTATTCTTCGGCAAGCGCATCAGCTGTTCTACGCTGGCCACTCCTATCCATTATCTTATATTACGAAGCCTATTACTTAATAATAATATATTGTTTCTCTTGTCCGCAGCAAGTTGAAGCACGCCCTCAGGCCACTGGTGCAGCGCTACTGTCCCGGCGCCGACGTGGCCGTGTTCCGCGCCGGCAGCCGCGTGCCCGTTGATACGCTCATGGAGGTACACATTCTATTAGAATTACTTCATTTTTCTATAAGCATAAGTGTAAGGGCTGATTTTTCAATGGTCAGATAAACGTTATCTGAGGAATAAATTTGTTGCTGTCAAATACAAACATTCAGACGCGACAGCATCAGAATTATTCCTCAGATAGTCCTTATCTGACCATTGAAAAATCAGTCCTAAGTGTCGCCGTCTTATGGGGCCACCGGGCACAGCCACAAACGCCGCGAGAAGCTTGTAGAGAAGCGATTTGTAGCGTGTGGCGCCACCGGCGACAACCGTGTGCGGCGAGTCCGTATAAAATGTACGAAAATTCTAGGAAATATACCAGTAGCGGCGATGTGGGCGGTGGCCCGTGTGCGGTAGCCCTAAACTATAGTACCCACAACACAGGGTATCCTAGTGGGGGTATAGACTAGGGGTTAATCTAGTTTGGGGTTGGATGGCTTTGTGAGAGGTGATCCATGTACTTAGTTATTATTGTTACTCACACCGCAAGAACTTAAATGACTAATAAAGCCACTGCAGTGCACTGATTACTCCTACTACATCTTTAGGAAAGGTAGACAAAACGCACAGTACAACACGATAAACAATCTTACGCACACGCAAAAAAACGAAACTCACATCATACAGTCTCCATTATAGACAAAACCAAGGCCACTTCTTAAGGACCCTTTCAGAATAACATTTCACAATATTTTCACTCCCTAATCTTTCCTTACAGGAGCTAGATGGCGCGCGTTTAAAAGTGTTGCTAGCCGACGACCCGTCGTGCGAGCAGTCGTGTGAGAAGTCGGCCGACCAGTCGCCCGAGCGCGAGCTGGATGTCGACTCGCTCAACGGACTCGCTGTCAGACTGAATGATGAGACTAATGCACAGGTAAGATTATAAGACTAATATTTTATAAGAATGTAAAACCATTTATTTAGCCAAATGTTTAACAAAAATGTTTGAACCAGCTTAAACGAGTTATTGACAGCCCTAAACGCCAGTTTATCACATTATTTATAATGTGATGACTCCATAAACGTCGATAAACACAAAGTTTTACTCGTCCAATAACAAGCTCAATAATGCACAAAAATACGGTCCTAATCTATTTCATTTTGTATAATTTTCACGATTCCATTTGAAACATTATTACTGATATGGAATACGAGTTCTTCATATTCGACGTCTGCGCGATTTATTCATAAGCCCAATGTTCAGCCGAGCGTCCACTGCCCTCTAAACTAAGTTAGCTCGCGTAGTTGTTGACTTTCATACATAGTGCATAGTTTGCGGTGGACGGACATTTATGAAAAACTGGCTTAACTATGCGAACTAACTTAGTTTAGCTGGCAGTGGACGCTCGGCTTTCTACTAGTCCAAAACCATTCAACATTTCATTTTCCACTTCCAGAGCTCAACAAGCAGCGATGCGTCGCTCCATTATCCAAAATTCTACTACTCCTCAACATTCAACACATTAAGCCCAAAGTTCTGTTAGTCCAAATATCATTCCATATTTCCTCTTCCACTTCCAGAGCTCAACAAGCAGCGTGAACCGCAGCGAGTGTTCGTCCACGCTCGGCGCGGGCGCGGGCGGGGCGCGCGTGCGGGCGGCGCTGCGGCCCGGCGCTCCCGTGCACCATCATCCACCGGGTTAGTGTGTTTTTGTGTTGAAGAACCGATAACCAAGGGAGTAAACGTGCTCTGAAGGGGGGTAGCACGGCGCGCATTTAAGACATGACAAAAGTTCTCCGTCGCGCTCGCTCTTGAGGCTGCGCGATGTGAGTGCCCGCGATGTAAAACTCTTGTCACTTCTTAATAGCGCCCCGTACTAGCCCTTCAGGAGTGGAGACCACGTTTAGGAATTTACATATTACTCACTAGCTGATCCGGCGAGCTTCGCTTCGCCTTAAAAACTTTCATCGCCTATTTTACCCGTTTAGGGGTGTAGTTTCTGAAAATCCTTTCTAGTACGTGCCAAGTTTCATGATTGTAGCTTGAGCCGTTTGGGCTGTGCGTTCATGCCCAATCAGACACATCGGTCGAAGAACCGATAACCGATGGAGTAAACGTGTGCTTAAGTGGAGACCACGATTAGGCTTTTACATTTACTGTCATTACTCATCTGTCTGCGCACGTTTTACCGCTCGCAGTAGGTGGCTAACATGAATGAATGAATGCAGATTTATGTAAATACGGCCTTAATTTATCCCTGAGTAAAATAGGCTACTTTTATTTCAGCGCTACTTTAGGTACTAAGCCAAAACTCAATTTTAATAAAAATAATGTTGTATTTCCAGATTTCCTCGACAACCTCCGTGAGACCCAGCGCATGCGCCTACAACACAGGGAAGGCGAGCCGCGCGCGCCGCCGCCGCCGCTGCCGCCGAAACCGCGCGCCGTACAACCTCCCGCCATCGTGTGACCACAGACTAGCCCGGCCACTCGTGGCATACAGAGCAACAGAACACCGGACTCTATGGTCCCGGCTGAAGACATAGAATAAGGAGTTGAACGCTCCGAATAATAATAATGGGATCCTGTACAGAATGGATAATGGAACTGTTCTGTTCTGATTGACTGATTGTTCAGCAGTTTTTGGAGAGTAAAGTACCTACAGTTGTATGTAGATATATTGTTGAAGACTAAATTACTAATATCGATGATTGAATATAATGAAAGCAACATCAGGGTAGGACTATTGGAAAGTTTGTAAGCTAGTCTTAAAATTGTAGCTAAACATTTTAAAATGTATTATACATTCACATCACAAACTAAACAGTTGCATGTAAGACAAAGAGCTCGAGTATAAATAAAATTGTATATAATTATTGTAATATGCTCGATTCTAATCAGTCCATTTGCCATTTTAAATTGTAAAAAATATAGATTGTGAGAGCTTGGTGCCTTCCAATAGATATAAGAGTGCACTTTTTGGGTACAATGGGGTTGTAGCTAGTGGCACTTGGGGTTTAATTAATTTAATATACTTACTTAAGGGAAATTTCAAATTCATTGTATAAAATCATGGCCATCTATGTATATTTAATTAACCCAATTTTGAGCTTTACTACTACACATACAATCTAAGTACCTTCTTTCACAACCACTAATACACCAGAATCTATTAATTGTAAGTGGAAATGTTGGTTAGCAAATTAATAATTTATTACAAAATATAGATCTTATTTGTATGAAAATGAGTGATGTTTGACTTGTTCTAGAAAATATAACTCCTTTGAGTACACTGTAAAAAGTAATAAAATTATAATTAAAATTATGAATTTGTATTATTTTCCATGCAAGTTTTTAATCCTACCTATAATAATTAGGACATAAAAAAATAGCTCCCCTAGTAGGCATGGCAATAGACTAGACTTTTATTTCCTAGCCAAATTTTTAATCCTTGTAGGCCATTATTTTTTTTTATTGGTGACTGTAGGCATGACAATAGGAATAATAGGATTGAATCATTCCTAGACCAAATGTGGAAAATACAGTGGATTTCAATAAAAGCCATTCTTTTATAACTATCTACAACAACACTTTATTCCTCTAATAACTTATTCTGCCTTAGCTGGCACTTCCGCCTTTACTTCTTTATCTGCTATCAGGCCCACATCCGTTGGCTCCTCAGGTTGCACCCTGGTCAAGCGGCTAGGGTCTCTAGGAGGCGTCCAATCCGGTATGATCTTATCATGGATTCTCCATACTCCATAGATGTTGGACAGGTGTTTCTCAAAGACTACATATTCGAGGACATCTTTGGCTAGGATTTCGCTGCCGTGCAGAAGGCGTCCAAAGCGGTCGTACACCGCTAGTTGCTGCCTGGTGTGGAACCGCACTGTCACCTGAAGATTTAATAAGAGGTTTTATAAGATAGAGAGAATAACCAGTAATTTAAATGGAAAGTATTAAAAATTATTGTCAAGCAGCTGTAATTATTTATTTTATAGGCTAGAATTTCATAACATTATTACTAAGCAGGTTTACAATTTACCTGTCCATAAATATTCTCTTTGCTGATGACATCTGTGCAGCGAGCATGCACAACCCTTGGGGGCTCCAGCGAGTCTAGGAACTTCCAGTGTATGGTTTTACCATACGAGTTATGACGAAACTCCGGATATGCCTTCTCAGTGACGTGCAAACGCAACTCTCTCTTGTCGTTGTTTGCTAAACTTTCATGAGCTTTGATGTAGATCTGCTGTGCCGCAAGAGCAAACTCTTTTGTGTCGAAATCCTCATCAAATGATTTTATTTTGCGTACGGCCATCATTGACTTGGACTTTTTCTCCAATAGCTGCACAGTCTGTTTGGCTCGAGTGGTTGATGCTAGTGACGCTTTGCCATCACCCTCTGGGGGCACATAAGGTTCAAATGTCCCGCCGGTAGCGGAGATGGAGAATGGGCGCTCCGCCCACGGCCGCGGAGGCAAGAACCCGCGCTCCTTCATCTTCTGACGGATCTTTTCAGGTGGAACAGTGCTGTTGTCTTCATTGTAATCAGGTATTTCGAATTTCATAAACTTATTTTTGCGTTCCTTTTTAAACTTAGGGTTCCAGTGCTTACTTGTAGTTGTGCGGCATGGTAAGGTTAATGATAAGGCAGGTACTAGCCTTAGGGAGGCAAACTGTGGGAAGATAAAATTAAATTCAGTTTCAAGCAAAAGTATACAAAAGTTAGCTACGATGATTATTAAAGTGAACTTTACAAACCTTTGTCAAGACACTATTGGCCATGTTCGGTTATGGTTTAAAGACAATGTAAGTCGAAGAACATTGGATATAAACGAGTATTTTTTTGTATGTTTATTTAGGAAAAATTTAATAAATTCAAGAACATAACCTATCTTTTATTTTATGACATTTGTTTTGTTTTTAATAATAAGAACCACAGACAAAAAATATATTTGGTATTAATTATTTTGAGTTCAGAATAATATTGTTATTATTAACAGAATGCACACTGCAGAGTCGTTAGAAAAGTATTATGTTCCTTGCTGCACAGCAATGCAAAAGCGCTTGGATAGAATACACACGACGCGACCCAGTCGACCCACTCACTTTAGTTCCTCGTTCACACAGCCCAGACAATTTATTTATAGTTAGAGCGCTGCAAAGAGCTTACTGCCAACCACCAATGATGGAGAGGCACTATAAGAAGAAGCCAATTTATTCTATTTAGTCTTAGCCTAAGCCTATTCAGTGTTCTAATTCCCCTCACACTCTACTTAGACTCGAACGCCGACACCTACGCCACTGCAACACAAAAATAGAAAGAAAGAAAAAAAGAAACATTTATTTGACACATTGAACAATAAACACAGAAACAAAAAAGAAAGAAGAAAGAAAGAAAGAAAAGAATACTACAAAATATATATATGAAAAAAAAAACCTGAAAACAATACAAACCTCAGAATACAAACAAACAAGGTTGCTGTCAAAAGGCACCAGCTCAGCGTGTGCTGTGGCCAGAGAGGCCACAGCGCAGGTTTTCAGCTGGCCCTTAGTGTTATGACCTCAGTCACGAACTAAATAAAACGCAGCATTTAAAATTTCTTTTTTTTATGAATGCTTGGAATAAACACTTCATTCCTAATTTATAGTCTGATAGTCTGTGTCCTTGCTAGAGTTTAAAAAACATATTCAAAAATGTCTATGGTAGGCAATTCATTTTGCTGCCATTTTTTAGTCAAATAGATTTTATTTCAATTTGTATTTTTTAATATTGTTATCAAAATTACATAAAATTCAGTGTGTAGTTTTTTGAAAATATTCGCATTTATTTTTAAACTGCGATTGTAATAATTTACTGTATTTACATTTTTTTATTATATTTTCTTACTATTTTTTTTACCTATTTGTGCAGTTATTTCCTATACCATTGTGATATTTATTATAGTTTCATAGTTTTGTGATTTGTTAATCGTTTTCATACGCATAAATTTTGGTAAAAAACATCTTCCCGGGTCAATTTTAAATTTTCCATCGTGACCTGCGTCGCCGGATATCCGGCGCCTCCATACACGTCGTTTCTAGCGCTCTAGGGCAGTGTTTTTCAACCTTTTTCATAACGCGACCCCCCTGGAATAAAAAAATATTTCGCGACCCCCTTGACCCTTTCGGTTTTACATCATGTATGTATGTGTATGTTACACTGTTACAGTATTCACAATATTCATTCCATACGACGTATTTATGGTCTCCATGATTAGGATTCCAAGTAGTACGCATACTTATCGGATTTAAAAACACATTATTTTATAATTACACACATCGGATATGTGTGGCCATGTACATAGTTACGTACGATTAATGCCATTGCGCATGGAATTTCTTTTTTTAAATTAGCTTTTTCTTTCCGACTTTTTTGAGCATTTAAATATCTTGAATAAAAGTTTTCAAGGGTGAAATGAAAATAAAAAGACAAAATGGTCGTCGTCTTTGATCCAGGCAGGAAGGCCTCCCACGCTGCGTTTGCCTATTCGTGGTCTATACTCGAGAACTCGTTTACCCAATGGTTATCGGTTCTTCGGCAGATATGACCAGCACATTACCACTACAGCTTGCATATTTTGTCAGCGATGTCGGTAACCTTAGTCCTCTGACGGATAACTTCATTTCTGATACGATCCATCAGAGAAACCCCAAGCATAGCTCTCACCATATCACGCTGAGCGACTTTAAATCGGTGGACTAGTCCTACCGTCGTCAGAATATGTGCTGGCAAAGATTTCCGAATGAATTGTTGTCTCACCAACGATCACCGGCTCCGGTTCGATGTGAGCATTGTACATGACTTTCGTCTTGTCCAAGTTTATACCCCGAAGCCTACACGTTGGGAAGCAGCATTTAGGCCACTTCCATCATCCGGCTGAGTTCCTGCAGAGATTCTGCCATAATAACGATTTCGTCCGCGAAACAGAGAGGTGTGACATGTACTCGCCATTTATACATATGACTTCTCAACTCCTCGATATAGCGCCAGTCGATTTGAAATCTCTGCAACGCTTCCAAAATTGCCCATGTCTCGATGGAGTTGAAGGCGTTTTCATAGTCCACATAGGCTAGATACAGACGTTGATTATACTCTTCGGTCTTCTGTGTAATCTGCCTTACGGTGTGGATGTGGTCTATTGTACTAAAACAGATCCACGATGAGATAATTTAATTAATAAAAAACAAGCTCAGCGCTTCGCATTTAAGAAACTTTTAAGTAAAAGTATTTTTAAAGTAAGAGTCTTTCTTAATAAATTAATACTATGTAATGGTCTTTGTTGTTTTTTTACTAAAGTTCCCAGTTTTTTCGCCCTTTGGCGACCCCCCTACAGAAGCTTCGCGACCCCCCAGGGGGTCGCGACCCACAGGTTGAAAAACACTGCTCTAGGGAATAGAGCTCGCCGTAGCGTTTCTTTCTTTTCTGAACAGGCGCAGTCCGAGCGAACTAGCAAAAGGAGTAAAAGGCTCCTACATAACCTGTCATAACGTAAGTATAAGTGAATATAATACTATACGTGGTAAGAGCTGCGTCCATTATTGTGCAATTGCTATCGGTAAATCGGCGATAATTCGCTGACTCACGGGAAGGTTACGCCGGAGTGACTGGGAAGGTCTTGTGTTATTTGGCGGACGAGTGTCTCTGAGAGTAAGTGGAGCAGGGTTATAATGTCGCCATGAGGTGCAAGGGTCGCCCAGGGCGGGCCTCGTGGCGGGGCGATGACCCTGCTTCTAACGGCGCCTTTTTGCCTCACTGATGGTTTTGTCTCCACCTATGTCCTAATTGCCACGTGTATTTCTTTTCAGCAATATATTGTATGAGTCAGAAGGTAGAAAAACCAATATTATCGGGTCAACGGATCAAGACCAGAAAAAGAGGTGAGTGAAGTGATTTCTTTGGTTATATTTATTCAATAATACGACTATCAACATTTCTGTTCGTCACGAAGCAAGTTCAAGGTTGTAGCTTCCGTGATCACTTTCTAATTTATGATCCAATTGCTTCACTTTGATGTCATTGGACTATTGGTACAACCAGGAACTTGATGTTTCTCATATTTATGAAATTTATCTGTCACTAACTAACCTTAAATTTCCACAATACTGACTTTCCTGTTGTGGTAATTTGTATTCATGGAAATGTTAATGTTTTCCTGGAATCCAAGCCACACAGCATGTGTACCTATCCAATTAAAAGCACCTAATAAATGAATATCCTACATTATATTTTAAATAGACATCACAGAGGATGCACCATTACTGCCCTACACCTTTGTATCTTTTGCTATATCATTAACTTAACAACAAATAGTCTACTGCTGGACTTGACCTTTCCCAAGGAGTGCTTATTTATAAAAGTTCAACTTCAATTAATGTATTGATATATTCACAGTTGGTAGTTGTCTTAATAACAGTAGAACTATAGTACAGTGCAAAAAACTTATCTGTTCCGGTGACAGTTAAATTAAATTGGTTCATATCTCATTATTTACTAATAAATTATATATTGATATAGATTAGATGGGTTTATTAAAAGCGCAAGGTTAAATTACCATTACGGGTAAACTTACATCTTAAAGAATTAATAAATATTAGACATTTACATGAGCTCTCACCGGAACAGATAAGTTTGTGGCACTGTAGCGTTTGTCACAACAGACAATTACCATCAGTGGCTGTCTGTGCCAGGGTGAGCCAAGTGGATGAGGTACAGTTTATACATCACTTAAGGATGCCTCTTTCATGCACCTCAGATTTATTACCGATTCACAATTTTATTTCGTTGTAACTTAACCATTCATGTCTAACCCAACTTGTGAGAAACAAAATGGACAGTAAAAAGTAGTTTCACAAAGCATACACCAGCAATGGCTTATTGTTTGGAGATAGAATGGAGTCATTGTATCACTGAGTCACACAACAGAGAAATTAATTAATAATAACTTGACACCTTCACTATCTACTCTATGTGAATTTAAGTGTATGGTCCCTGTTCCACCTTTATACCATATATTTTAGGAAACATTGGTATTTATTTTGTGTAAAAAACTACGCGTCGCTGGTCACCGCGCTGAAGCGGGGGCAGATTGAGGGCAGGTGAGGTCTTTTCCAAATTATTTTAACTTGCTTGTATAATTTTAGTTTTAACAGACTTGGCAGTGGGAATTGCGAGTTTAAAAATTATGTTATTTGCTTACTACATGCCTTACCATAATGTGAAAGAGCAATAATTGTCCATCTTTAACTTTCACATTCATAATATCGTAGGAATCTATACAGTCTAATAATAGCAACTATTTCGCAATGAATTTAACATTACACTCAATAGGCGAGCGGTTGTCAATTAACATAAACATATCTTTACATATAATTATATAGTGACCCATCTGAAATCCTAAGACTATCCCACAGTTGCTGAATATTAGGTTAACTAAGTATCTAAGTTAAGCTAACGCGACTGTGGGCAGATCAACGCGACATGTACTGGCCCCTCGCTTCTTGGTACAGGGGTCATAAATGTTGCTACATTTACACAGATATAAAATAAACTATTTTTTGCCATTCTCATCAATTCCCTTAATTATGAACTGCCTTCAAAAGCATTTCACACTCCTTGGCTCCCTCTGATTGTAAAAACTACATTACTTAGCATTTCCCACCACGCTGGCTCACTGCTGGGTGGTGGGTTTACACATTTAGTTTAATATCACTCAGCCGAGAGCAAAGTCATTAAGTCATAATGGTTTACAAAAAGTCCATAGTATGTACACGGAAGGAATTTAAACTCTCATCTCCCTCACAAACCCTCTATAGCTCCCGTTAACACGCATCTCTAGCTAGCTGCCTTCCTTTGGGTGGTTCCCTTTATAACCCGTACTGTGTCTCTATTCCGCAGACTGCTGGACTTCCTGCCGCTGAACCGGCGCAGCGAGGAGGCGCTGGCGGCGGCGTTCGGCTCGCGCGGGCTCGGCGAGCTGGTCAAGCTGCACCGCGCGCAGGCCTCGCAGGTGGGTACAGCTGATGACATGCTCAGGTGTCGTAAATACAGGCCATTAGGTGGATAGTCCATACAGACTTGGAGGGTAGAAAAAGACTGTATTGCATTATTACTACATAGTTATCAAGTGTTAGTAATAAGACCGTGACGGCTAGCTTTCTATGAGCTAGGGTCACGCCAGAAATTTACGCATAAGGGCCCACCTTAGAGGGAATGCGGAACATTTTATCTCCACAATAGATAGATGAAAGACCGTGACGGCCTTACTAAGATCCCCGCCACCACTTAAGTCTTATGGCAAGAGCTTGAACTACAATAAATAAATAAAATGTTCTGCCTGTGCAGCATAAGTCTCGTCACAAAATCAATTTATGAATGTAGACACAATAGAACATGATGATACCTGATGACGAGTCCGAGGTGAGTTGCAAGTGAGTCGAGTAGCGGAGCGGACGGAGTCTTTCCGTCTCTCCGCATAGCTCGTCTCACGCGCGCGCGCCCGTGACGATCTGGCAATCTGATTCTATTGCATTAGCTGTAGATGTTTCTATATTATTTTTGAGGATACACATAAGCGTGTTCGCAAGACCCTAGAAGATACGGAAACTTTTCGAATGATAATGATAAAATCCAACTTTTTGTTTTATGGGAAAATACCATAGCTGTTTTTAAATTTTCCTCCCAAGCAAAACGAATGCTTGTGTGTCAACAAATTTGTGTCTGACTTTCGACTTTCTTAAATTAGTTTATCTATTCTTATTCAGATCTTTTGAAACAGCCAACTCCCACACTCACTAACTCCTACCCCCTTTATTCCAACTACAGGAGGCCCGTCGCGAGCTGACCCAAGCCTTGCTCGACGAACTAGCGGACGAGAAGCCGCCGAAGGAGCTGATCCCCGAGCTGCGGGAGCTGGCCGCGCGCACCGCCATCCCCGACCACGAGGTGGTGGCCATTGTGAGTACTTACGGGCGTTGATGTGCAGCAAGAACTGAGACGTGTACGACAAGTGGCTGTCAGCGAGTGGACAGTGAGAAGACGCTTGAAGGAAGCCAACTTGACACCAAAAAGACCTGCATCAGGCCCCAAATTGACTGCAGGCCACCGACAAGCGCGTCTTCAGTTTGCTCGAGAGCATCTCGATTGGAGCATTGCGCAATGGCGGTCGGTCCTGTTTACTGATGAGTGCAGAGTGTGTCTGCATGGCAGTGACAGGAGAGGCCGGGTCTACCGGCGTCCGGGGGAACGATTTGCCCAATGTTGTTTCGCTGAAACAGTAGCATATGGCGGCGGTTCCTGCATGATGTGGGCTGGTATTTCTCTAGAGGGAAAAACCGCACTTGTTTTCGTGCCTGGAGGCGGCCGAGGAGGCGGGTTAACAGCTGATCGGTACATCACCGACATTCTACTCGGTCATGTTGTGCCCTATGCAGAATTTGTCGGTGAAGACTTCGTGCTAATGCACGACAATGCCCGCTGCCACACGGCACGAGTCAGTCGGCAGTTTCTGAGAGAGAAGGAATTGCGCACGATGGACTGGCCTGCGCTCAGTCCTGACCTGAATCCCATCGAACACTTATGGGACGAGCTCAAAAGAAGAGTTCGGGCCAGGAATCCAGTCCCTGCAAGCGTGGACGAGCTGAAGACAGCTTTATTAGAGGAGTGGGACGGCATTCCTCAGGAAACTGTCAAAAAGTTGATAAGGTCTATGAGAAACAGGCTGCAGGCTGTAATTAGGGCAAGAGGGGGCAATACAAAGTATTGATTTAAATAAATAAATTTTTATCTTAACATTTTTTGTTTAATTTGTATAATACGATACCCATACCCTTTTTTCCTAAATTCCCGTTTTTCCTACAATTGCGTTCAGACATCATTTATTTCAAAAATGATGAATGGATTTCAATAATAATGATATCAAATTAAAGCTGACATCTTAAGCTTTTAAATGACATATCATTTTTATTATTTCTATTCATAATTTTACTTGTATTAATGTATGTTTGCGCCGTCAAGGCTTGAGTCGATTTGGTTGCTCGCGAGTGTAGATTGTGAGAGCTTGGTGCCTTCCAATAGATATAAGAGTGCACTTTTTGGGTACAATGGGGTTGTAGCTAGTGGCACTTGGGGTTTAATTAATTTAATATACTTACTTAAGGGAAATTTCAAATTCATTGTATAAAATCATGGCCATCTATGTATATTTAATTAACCCAATTTTGAGCTTTACTACTACACATACAATCTAAGTACCTTCTTTCACAACCACTAATACACCAGAATCTATTAATTGTAAGTGGAAATGTTGGTTAGCAAATTAATAATTTATTACAAAATATAGATCTTATTTGTATGAAAATGAGTGATGTTTGACTTGTTCTAGAAAATATAACTCCTTTGAGTACACTGTAAAAAGTAATAAAATTATAATTAAAATTATGAATTTGTATTATTTTCCATGCAAGTTTTTAATCCTACCTATAATAATTAGGACATAAAAAAATAGCTCCCCTAGTAGGCATGGCAATAGACTAGACTTTTATTTCCTAGCCAAATTTTTAATCCTTGTAGGCCATTATTTTTTTTTATTGGTGACTGTAGGCATGACAATAGGAATAATAGGATTGAATCATTCCTAGACCAAATGTGGAAAATACAGTGGATTTCAATAAAAGCCATTCTTTTATAACTATCTACAACAACACTATTCCTCTAATAACTTATTCTGCCTTAGCTGGCACTTCCGCCTTTACTTCTTTATCTGCTATCAGGCCCACATCCGTTGGCTCCTCAGGTTGCACCCTGGTCAAGCGGCTAGGGTCTCTAGGAGGCGTCCAATCCGGTATGATCTTATCATGGATTCTCCATACTCCATAGATGTTGGACAGGTGTTTCTCAAAGACTACATATTCGAGGACATCTTTGGCTAGGATTTCGCTGCCGTGCAGAAGGCGTCCAAAGCGGTCGTACACCGCTAGTTGCTGCCTGGTGTGGAACCGCACTGTCACCTGAAGATTTAATAAGAGGTTTTATAAGATAGAGAGAATAACCAGTAATTTAAATGGAAAGTATTAAAAATTATTGTCAAGCAGCTGTAATTATTTATTTTATAGGCTAGAATTTCATAACATTATTACTAAGCAGGTTTACAATTTACCTGTCCATAAATATTCTCCTTGCTGATGACATCTGTGCAGCGAGCATGCACAACCCTTGGGGGCTCCAGCGAGTCTAGGAACTTCCAGTGTATGGTTTTACCATACGAGTTATGACGAAACTCCGGATATGCCTTCTCAGTGACGTGCAAACGCAACTCTCTCTTGTCGTTGTTTGCTAAACTTTCATGAGCTTTGATGTAGATCTGCTGTGCCGCAAGAGCAAACTCTTTTGTGTCGAAATCCTCATCAAATGATTTTATTTTGCGTACGGCCATCATTGACTTGGACTTTTTCTCCAATAGCTGCACAGTCTGTTTGGCTCGAGTGGTTGATGCTAGTGACGCTTTGCCATCACCCTCTGGGGGCACATAAGGTTCAAATGTCCCGCCGGTAGCGGAGATGGAGAATGGGCGCTCCGCCCACGGCCGCGGAGGCAAGAACCCGCGCTCCTTCATCTTCTGACGGATCTTTTCAGGTGGAACAGTGCTGTTGTCTTCATTGTAATCAGGTATTTCGAATTTCATAAACTTATTTTTGCGTTCCTTTTTAAACTTAGGGTTCCAGTGCTTACTTGTAGTTGTGCGGCATGGTAAGGTTAATGATAAGGCAGGTACTAGCCTTAGGGAGGCAAACTGTGGGAAGATAAAATTAAATTCAGTTTCAAGCAAAAGTATACAAAAGTTAGCTACGATGATTATTAAAGTGAACTTTACAAACCTTTGTCAAGACACTATTGGCCATGTTCGGTTATGGTTTAAAGACAATGTAAGTCGAAGAACATTGGATATAAACGAGTATTTTTTTGTATGTTTATTTAGGAAAAATTTAATAAATTCAAGAACATAACCTATCTTTTATTTTATGACATTTGTTTTGTTTTTAATAATAAGAACCACAGACAAAAAATATATTTGGTATTAATTATTTTGAGTTCAGAATAATATTGTTATTATTAACAGAATGCACACTGCAGAGTCGTTAGAAAAGTATTATGTTCCTTGCTGCACAGCAATGCAAAAGCGCTTGGATAGAATACACACGACGCGACCCAGTCGACCCACTCACTTTAGTTCCTCGTTCACACAGCCCAGACAATTTATTTATAGTTAGAGCGCTGCAAAGAGCTTACTGCCAACCACCAATGATGGAGAGGCACTATAAGAAGAAGCCAATTTATTCTATTTAGTCTTAGCCTAAGCCTATTCAGTGTTCTAATTCCCCTCACACTCTACTTAGACTCGAACGCCGACACCTACGCCACTGCAACACAAAAATAGAAAGAAAGAAAAAAAGAAACATTTATTTGACACATTGAACAATAAACACAGAAACAAAAAAGAAAGAAGAAAGAAAGAAAGAAAAGAATACTACAAAATATATATATGAAAAAAAAAACCTGAAAACAATACAAACCTCAGAATACAAACAAACAAGGTTGCTGTCAAAAGGCACCAGCTCAGCGTGTGCTGTGGCCAGAGAGGCCACAGCGCAGGTTTTCAGCTGGCCCTTAGTGTTATGACCTCAGTCACGAACTAAATAAAACGCAGCATTTAAAATTTCTTTTTTTTATGAATGCTTGGAATAAACACTTCATTCCTAATTTATAGTCTGATAGTCTGTGTCCTTGCTAGAGTTTAAAAAACATATTCAAAAATGTCTATGGTAGGCAATTCATTTTGCTGCCATTTTTTAGTCAAATAGATTTTATTTCAATTTGTATTTTTTAATATTGTTATCAAAATTACATAAAATTCAGTGTGTAGTTTTTTGAAAATATTCGCATTTATTTTTAAACTGCGATTGTAATAATTTACTGTATTTACATTTTTTTATTATATTTTCTTACTATTTTTTTTACCTATTTGTGCAGTTATTTCCTATACCATTGTGATATTTATTATAGTTTCATAGTTTTGTGATTTGTTAATCGTTTTCATACGCATAAATTTTGGTAAAAAACATCTTCCCGGGTCAATTTTAAATTTTCCATCGTGACCTGCGTCGCCGGATATCCGGCGCCTCCATACACGTCGTTTCTAGCGCTCTAGGGAATAGAGCTCGCCGTAGCGTTTCTTTCTTTTCTGAACAGGCGCAGTCCGAGCGAACTAGCAAAAGGAGTAAAAGGCTCCTACATAACCTGTCATAACGTAAGTATAAGTGAATATAATACTATACGTGGTAAGAGCTGCGTCCATTATTGTGCAATTGCTATCGGTAAATCGGCGATAATTCGCTGACTCACGGGAAGGTTACGCCGGAGTGACTGGGAAGGTCTTGTGTTATTTGGCGGACGAGTGTCTCTGAGAGTAAGTGGAGCAGGGTTATAATGTCGCCATGAGGTGCAAGGGTCGCCCAGGGCGGGCCTCGTGGCGGGGCGATGACCCTGCTTCTAACGGCGCCTTTTTGCCTCACTGATGGTTTTGTCTCCACCTATGTCCTAATTGCCACGTGTATTTCTTTTCAGCAATATATTGTATGAGTCAGAAGGTAGAAAAACCAATATTATCGGGTCAACGGATCAAGACCAGAAAAAGAGGTGAGTGAAGTGATTTCTTTGGTTATATTTATTCAATAATACGACTATCAACATTTCTGTTCGTCACGAAGCAAGTTCAAGGTTGTAGCTTCCGTGATCACTTTCTAATTTATGATCCAATTGCTTCACTTTGATGTCATTGGACTATTGGTACAACCAGGAACTTGATGTTTCTCATATTTATGAAATTTATCTGTCACTAACTAACCTTAAATTTCCACAATACTGACTTTCCTGTTGTGGTAATTTGTATTCATGGAAATGTTAATGTTTTCCTGGAATCCAAGCCACACAGCATGTGTACCTATCCAATTAAAAGCACCTAATAAATGAATATCCTACATTATATTTTAAATAGACATCACAGAGGATGCACCATTACTGCCCTACACCTTTGTATCTTTTGCTATATCATTAACTTAACAACAAATAGTCTACTGCTGGACTTGACCTTTCCCAAGGAGTGCTTATTTATAAAAGTTCAACTTCAATTAATGTATTGATATATTCACAGTTGGTAGTTGTCTTAATAACAGTAGAACTATAGTACAGTGCAAAAAACTTATCTGTTCCGGTGACAGTTAAATTAAATTGGTTCATATCTCATTATTTACTAATAAATTATATATTGATATAGATTAGATGGGTTTATTAAAAGCGCAAGGTTAAATTACCATTACGGGTAAACTTACATCTTAAAGAATTAATAAATATTAGACATTTACATGAGCTCTCACCGGAACAGATAAGTTTGTGGCACTGTAGCGTTTGTCACAACAGACAATTACCATCAGTGGCTGTCTGTGCCAGGGTGAGCCAAGTGGATGAGGTACAGTTTATACATCACTTAAGGATGCCTCTTTCATGCACCTCAGATTTATTACCGATTCACAATTTTATTTCGTTGTAACTTAACCATTCATGTCTAACCCAACTTGTGAGAAACAAAATGGACAGTAAAAAGTAGTTTCACAAAGCATACACCAGCAATGGCTTATTGTTTGGAGATAGAATGGAGTCATTGTATCACTGAGTCACACAACAGAGAAATTAATTAATAATAACTTGACACCTTCACTATCTACTCTATGTGAATTTAAGTGTATGGTCCCTGTTCCACCTTTATACCATATATTTTAGGAAACATTGGTATTTATTTTGTGTAAAAAACTACAGTAGGTACTTATGGAAAAGTCTTTTTTAATTATAATTTGGTAAGAGCCATGTTTCTTCAATTGTAACTAGCATTTGAGCAATAATTTTATTTCAAATTTAATCAAACTGTTAATATCTATGTACACAATACAATCTAAATAACTTATTCTAAACTTAAGAAATAATTTTATTACCTTTTTGTTCATAGTGATAACCTATTTGTTATCTAAGGTAGTTTGGCCTCAATTCAGTTCTGATAAAGAGAGAGGCCACTTCCTTTATAATGGTAATAAAGCTGTAAATTATTACTTACATTACAATGAATTCTGAAGAAAAGTGATTCAGAGTCCTTATTTCTATTTATGATGACATTTCTATGGTGCCATGTGTTTAGAAGGCTTCAGGCAAACTAATCATACAGTAACTTTGTAAGGCTTCAAATTATAGCTTCAATACATAGACTGGGTTGATTCACGGCATCTACTAACATAGAGATGTGAAATTCTAAAACATACAACCCTACAATCAATACATGGGGTAGGCAGATGTTTGTTTGCAACAAAATTTACAATTGTTATGGAACCCTAACTATCTGAAAAACACTTTACTCTACAAGAGTTTATCTATACATGCATCTCTTTCTAACCACCCTTATTCTACCATAGATATAGATAAGAAAAGTCAAATATGACCCGAACAACAGCCTCCGCAATGATCCTAGTCCTACCCATCCATTTATATAAGGAGACTTATATGCATCTTTTTCTAACCACACTGTTTGCCAACAGATTAGACAAGTACGTATGCATATCTGTCCATCGCAACCTTTCCCCCACAGACCCTAAAGATATGTTAGCCTTGGCAATAGTCCAACCATCTGTTTCCCATCCATACTTTAACATTATGAAACTTACATGCATCTCTTTCTAATCTTCCCCATTCACCCACAGATATGAAAGAGAAGTATGATCCGAACTACCCCTGTCAGGCTCCAACCTTTATACATACAAGCATCTCTTTCTAACGCACCCGTTTCCTCACAGATAAGAAGCGTTTGACCCGAACAGCCCCTGTCAGGCTCCAACTTTTACACATATATTTATCTTTTTCTAACTTTCCCCTTTCCCCACAGATGAGAAAGAGAAGTATGACCCGAACGGGTTCCGCGACGCTCTGGTGCAGGGGCTGGAGCGCGCGGCCGGCGACCTGGACGCGGCCTACAAGTTCCTAGACGCGGCCGGCTCCAAGCTGGACTACCGCCGCTATGGGGAGGTCATCTTTGACGTTCTCATCGCGGGAGGTTTGCTCTGTAAGTCGCTGTTTTATAAATATAATCTGTCATAGAATAGGTAGTCTATGGTTAGGAGAGGTTAGTCTGTGAATTGACGTCATTTGGGAAGATCTTTTTAAAACAAAATGGCGGATACTGTAATCTATGGGTAGGATGATGTGGTCTATGGTTTGGCCGCCATTTTGGGCACATATTTTAAGAACAAAATGGCCGATACTGTGTTGACAATAATTCTAGTTCTAGTCGTTTGTCGACGTTTCCGAAGTATTTTCAATTTTTGGTGTGTAACTAGATTTTCATTACAATACGGAGATAACAGTTGGGAGCCATTTTAGTGAATTATTTCAAGATGAAAATGGCCGATCCATCGTTTATATTGGGAATAGTATGACAGCTAGTATCAGATAGTATAATAATGTACTTTATGTACTTAACTACTTCTGCCAACACACCTCGTTCGATACGATCTTGAGGCAGCCTTGTGGACACATGCGGGGTAATTAACATAAATAGATACCAGGATAAATATATCTAATCTGGTTTTAAAATAGAAATAACCAGTCTAATGTAATATATTTTTTGAAAAGAATGTATTAAGAAGAAAAAACCTATCTTGTTGAATTTATTAAATTACACATGTTTTAATCATCAATCTTTCAGCTCATCTTTCTTAGGTACTATTTTTAACTCACGAAATGCCTTACAAAAGCCCGCTTTCGCAGCATTTGGCAGTGAACCATATCCAGCTATGTTCGTAGAGATATCTATAGCCTTCTAAGGTCAGGGCCAGTGAGTTCTAACATGAATGAGTCAACCTTATGTGAACACCCACTTTCCAATGTCCTATTAGGTATAATAATGTTCCAATTTTGATAGTTTGATTTTAAAACGTTCTTAATAAATTTAGACTATCAAAATAAAAAGTATAAGACAAAAAATTGAGAAATGTAAAATACCGCTAAAATCGAGCAAAAAACAAATCTCCATAAAGCCTATTAACTTATTTACAGCTGACGAATAAAACTCTCAATAATCCAACAGTCGGTTCAAGCCACACAAAGTGCACCACTCATCAATACATCGAGGGTCATTTATACCGACTCATCGTCGGAAAGCTAACTACCGTTATTTGGTTGAAATG
The DNA here is from genome assembly GCF_932276165.1 of Plutella xylostella. Taxonomy (NCBI): domain Eukaryota; kingdom Metazoa; phylum Arthropoda; class Insecta; order Lepidoptera; family Plutellidae; genus Plutella; species Plutella xylostella. Next base: position 8,857,492 of record NC_063987.1, on the reverse strand, counting down.
TGCGCGCTCTCGCATAGTTTTATAACTGTATTCTCCTTGTAAATTGTTTGGTTGATGTCTTTTAAACGATACGGTCAAAGTCCGCTGGTTGAGGACTTTCGTTTTGTGTTGGCATGAGTGTGTCGTTGACATGCGTTTATTGGCGTCGCAGACGTTAATTATATGGCGAATAATTTGATGATTAGCGATTGTAGTTAGATGCATGTCTGCTATCTATTATCTCTTGACTGTTGGAAAAATTCTTCGAATTTGGACATAGAGATAAATTTTAACCTATAATAACATTTTCATGCTATAAGCCTCTTTAGGCGAAGCAGCATAACCTTCATATAGGACGTGTAGGTTGTGTTTTTTTATAAACACTAAATTGTTAACATTATTTACCTTTATTCAACATGATGAAAAAAACGGCTAGAGTACCGAACAACCATGTCGAGAAACCCTTTCTCGTTCACTTACCTCTGACAACATCCCACTCTCTACACACTAACCTAGGTCTCCCTAGCAGCACTAAGTCTAGTCTTTGCCCGCAGTGCCCGGCGGGTCGGTGTCTATGGACGGGGAGAGCCCCAAGACCAACACGTGTGTCTTCACCGCCAATGAAGACATGGAGTCTATGCGCAACTTCGAACAGGTAATATGTTACTCTATGAATATTTTAACGTCAAGCCGATAAAGAGAGCTGTGGTAAGTTCTGTTGATGTGTGTTTGTGCCATGGCAGAGGCAAAATAAATTTCAAATGAAGTCGTCAATCGAGACAGTTTAATTTATGTTCCATAAAAATGGCTCCGTCCTTTAAAATCATTTAGTAGATATTCCCCTGTATAATACTAATAGACTTCGAAATACGACCAAAATAACACCAACGTATCACAATAATGTATCCAAAATGATGAAAAAAACGGCTAGAGTACCGAACAACCATGTGGAGAAAACCTTTCTCGTTCACTTTTTCACTGACTTTTCTTCACCCCAACACCCGACCCTTACCACCCTCGACACAGCTCTAATACCCCCTCAAATTCCAGGTGTTTGTGAAGCTGATGCGGCGGTACAAGTACTTGGAGAAGATGTTCGAGGAGGAGATGAAGAAGGTGCTGGTCTACCTGAAGGGCTTCGAGCCTGCGCAGAGGATCAAGCTGGCCAGGATGACCGCGCTTTGGATCGGTGAGTCCCAAATTTTTGAGGATATTATTAACTTCTCTAGTATTGTTGTGTCGAAGCTATGCGGTTTAGGTTGAACTGTCTTTCAAAGCGATCTTGCAAAGATAGGCTTTGCTTTAATAGTGAAAACTATGATCTGCTGACACATAGATGAAGCTACCATACCCGTGCCATGTATATTAGCAATTGACAACATTTCAAAATTTTATACAGTTGAAATTCGAAAACCATTTAGAGATATGGCTCTAATATTCACAAAAATAAATGTTTCCGATTTTTCTATTGATTTATTTCAGAGAAAAACATAAAAATCTAAATTATCATTCGTGACATCACGATGTGGCATAATAATTAAACGCGCTTTTACTTCTAAAACATGAACAAAAAAAAAACATGTTATGTCACTTTGACAATGACAATGACAAACATCACTCAAATGTCTGTCACTTTTATGTGTCCTTGTCAATGACGGAAGTTCCTGATTGGTCCTTGCCACAAAATAAAGTTGAAGTTGAAGTTGATTGGTCCTTGTTCATGTCAAGTTAATGCATAGTTAATGTCATCCAACTTTTTTTTTTAGGTTAGGCAGGCAACGAAAATATTTTTATCCAAAGCCTCGACGTGACGTCACTCATACTAAAAATATTTTGAACTTTGAAATTAAAAAAATATATTAAAACATAGAAATATTAAGAAATAAAAAAATACGGTTCATCTAAATTTGTGATATCTCGTAAAATTCAAATAAAATCGGTGAGCATTTTATTTGAAATGTTGTCAATTCTGGTGTTTTATTGGTATTGATTCCAACCGATAACAATCAAAACTGCACTAAATTAGAGCCGGCATGGGTTCTTCTCCTCACGCCGGTGTCGAAGTGTGCGACAGTACTGTAATGGCGAGTGAATGGAGAGCAGGTCTACACGGCTACCCTCATCTACTCGCTGTCACTACATTTGCTTTACTATAGATAAATTATTATCCTCATAATATACTGGAGCTCCCAAATAGGGCGGCGTTCCTCCAATCTTAAAGGCATTATCTATAAAAAGTGGAATAGAAAGCCGAAGACTGTTACTCACTTCTGCTACACTACAAATTTGGAATTTTTACAATTATTTCTTTGCTTGGGTGAAACCGACTAAAGCCGTAAGCATAAATTCGGAATTTGCCCCTGAGTCACCCCATTTCGCCTTTCCTGTACCACTTTTTTCAACCTTATAAAACTTAATTTTAACTCTTCTTACCTCAGAACTCGTTTGCAAGTCACTTCTGTCTACTCCTGCGGGATTACAGTCGTTAGAATATGTATGTTTGTCTTGCTAACCTCCACCCCCCTCTCCCGCAGGCAACGGCTGCGTGCCCCCCTCAGTACTCCTGGTGCTGATCAACGAGCACCTGCTGAAGGACAACCTGGCGCTGGAGTTCGTGCTGGAGGTGTTCAGCACCATGAAGGCCGAGCGCGGGAACGCCTCGCTGGTCACTGCGTTGAAGCGGGGGCAGATTGAGGGCAGGTGAGGACGCGATTGTAAACTGTTGACTGTTTTTAGCGACAGTGAAAGCACTACACCTTTCAAACAAAATTTGATCAAGTAATTTTGCGTAATATATGGAAAATATCTCTGAAAATTATGTGAATTTTTGTTGCAAAGGTTCACAGTGGATAAAATAGTGAAGTTTTCTGGCTTACAAATTGCCGCATCTAGCAGAGTTCTATTATTTCTTTTTTTTAATAGAATTTTATGGAGTTGATAAAAAGCCCTGGCAGGCAGTTCAAAACTTCCCGCCTTTATAGCATGTTAGTACCTGATTATATAACCATTTAGCAGTGAAATCTATCACTGGACTTGAATAATAAGAAAAATCTTAGGAGTACCCCACAGCTGTTGACTATTAGGTTAACTAGGTATCTAAGTTAAGCTAACGCGGCTGTGGGCAGAAAATCGCGACATGTACTGGCCCCTCGCTTCTTGGTACAGGGGTCATAAATGTTGCTACATTTATACCAAAATTGAATTCACTTTTTTTGAACCGTCCTCATTGATATCCCACAATTAGAAGGTGATCCATCAGGTCAGTTACCTGACTCCCTTGTTACACATGCCCTGAAGGTCTGAACTGCCTACCTAAGCATTTCTCACGAATTTCTCTACCATGCCACGCTGTCCCACTGCTGGGTGGTGGGTTTACACATCTAGTTTACCATGTTTCACTTCACCATCAGTGAAGCCATATTGGTTTACATAAACTCCATATAACTCATAGTATGTACAGTGTACATGGAAGAAATTTAAATTCTCATCTCCCTCACAAACCCTCCTTTTCCTCTATAGCTCCCGTTAACTCGCATCTCTAGCTAGTAGCTGCCTTCCTTTGGGTGGTTCCCTTTATAACCCGTACTGTGTGTCTATTCGACAGACTGCTGGACTTCCTGCCGCTGAACCGGCGCAGCGAGGAGGCGCTGGCGGCGGCGTTCGGCTCGCGCGGGCTCGGCGAGCTGGTCAAGCTGCACCGCGCGCAGGCCTCGCAGGTGCGTAGAGCTTGCTGTATTGTGTGTCCTAAATACACATAGCCCGTAGATAGGCTCTTGCATACAGGACTCGCAGGTTAAAATTTACACACCAGACACCAGGACACCAGGGTTTAAATTTCGGTCGAAATATGCACTATGTTTAAAAACTGGCCTAACTATGCGAAGTAACTTAGTTTAGCTGGCAGTGGACGCTCGGCTTAAACTTCAACCGAAATTAAAACCATCCGGTCTTTAACCTGCTTGCGCGGAATTAACCTGTGATCGGACATAGAATGCAGAATAAAAAAAAAATGTGGGGATATCTCACACACGGCCATCCAACCCCAAGCTAGGCAGAACCTGTGTTATGGGTGTCGGACAGCTGATATATCTACACAAATACATAGATAGATAGATACTAAATATAAATATCAACACCCTTTTATTGGCTGCTTTCCTTCAGTGAGGAACATCTGTCTTGTCGGCTTAAGTATGTAGGGCACAATAGAACATGATGATACCTGATGACGAGTCCGAGGTGAGTTGCGAGTGAGTCGAGTAGCGGAACAGACGGAGTCTTTTTGTCTCTCCGCATAGCTCTTCTCGCGCGCGCCCACCTGTGACGATCTGGCAATCTGATTCTATTGCATTAGCTATAGATTTTACTATATTATTTTTGAGGCATTGCACATAAGGGTTTCTTGGGGCGAGGAGGTGTACCCCTTTTGAGGTCAATATACCACTTTTGGAGCTTAACATACCTATATATAATGAGAAGTTGTATGCTTCATCACGCATTGCACCAACCAAAATACCATCACTGTTTTGAAATACTCCTCCCTAGCAAAATTTATGCCAACTCGCTCATGTGTAAACAAAAATTGTCTACGTATCTACTGACTTTCTTAAATTAGTTTAACCTATTCCATCTTAGAAACTATACAGCCAATTCCAACAGTAACTAATCCTTCCCATTATTCCACATCCAGGAGGCCCGCCGCGAGCTGACGCAGGCTCTGCTGGACGAACTAGCGGACGAGAAGCCGCCGAAGGAGCTGATCCCCGAGCTGCGGGAGCTGGCGGCGCGCACCGCCATCCCCGACCACGAGGTGGTGGCCATTGTGAGTATCCGCGACTGTCGAGCGACCGAATAGCGGTCTGCACTGCAGATGTTGAGGGACCAAATAGCGGTTGGGGGAGGTCTATGTTCTCACTTCTCTAAGGGCTAGCACGCGGCGCATTTAAGACACGACAAAAGTTTTGCATCGCGCTCACTCACATCACGCAGCCTCAAGAGCGAGCGCGACGGAGAACTTTTGTCACGTCTTAATAGTGCCCGTGCTACAGGGCCAGGAGACTTTAGTGTCTGAAGATGATGATTTGTTGATAAGTTTATTATTAATTAAATCCATGTAACTACAATGTTTATATGGCACAAGATTCATTAAATCATCTTTACAGCCACATGTAGATAAGTAATCCGTGATTAAACCCCTAATAAAACACTCTTAACATGATGATACCTGATGACGAGTCCGAGGCTAGTGGCGCGTGGCGGGAGTGAGGGAGAAGGCAGAGTCTTTCTGTCTCTCTCGAGCCCCCGTCATTGCCGCTAGCCAGTGATGATTCGGCAGGCTGATTATAGATTTGTATGCTAATTCACGTTACAAAACTATTTGAAAAATGTTGTTATTTAGGTGATATCTGCGAATCTGTCTAAAGGTTTTCTTATGGAAATTCCGCGATATAAATTTACTTTAACACTTGACTGTTATAATGTTTCTATTTTTAATACATATTAAAAAATATAAGCAATACTTTCATTTTATATAACGTGTATTGTTACAGATTTTTATAAGACAGGATAACTGTTATTATTAATTTTGTATTTACCCAAGTATTTCTAGTAGTTATACACTCTTTGTACATACGAATTATCCGTATCATTTTGTGTAAGTTACGTAAATTGGCATACACACAACAGCAACCATCCTTACGCCCTTACGGCCTCTTCCATCCCTACCCTTGTAGAATATTCTATTACAATTTAATCTCCATGTTCCAGATCTGGCAGTGCGTGATGTCGCGCGGCGAGTGGAACAAGAAGGAGGAGCTGCTGGCGGAGCAGGCGGCCAAGCACCTGCGCAGCTACACGCCGCTGCTGGCCGCCTTCGCGCAGACCGCGCGCGCCGAGATGGCGCTGCTCTCCAAGGTACGTAGATGATGATTATTATATTGCCAGGAGTAGTAAGTAGGATGTATCCTTGTTACACCTACCGAGTAGAGTGGCGAGACAGTATTTTCAGCCAATGAATGGCTAGCAATTATTGACTGATCGCTCGGCCACTACTCCGTAGGTGTAATCAGGGTTATAGAGGTAGATTCGTGATGGCGTAACCGGTAAAGTCTCTGTAATTCATGAGGTCGTAGATTTGAATCCTGCTATGAATTCTTGAGAAATTATGAATTTTAAGTACATGCCACATACTCTTACGGTGAAAGAAAACATCGCGAGGAAACCTGCAAATAATATAATCTAGATATGTAAGTACTCATTCAAAAACGGCGATACAGCTCGTGACCTATCACGTGACTGCAAACTTACAGCGGCTCTGAATACCCCTTCGCTGATTACAGTCGAGTCGTGAGCATATGTCTCGTAGACGTTGCCCCTAACCAATAGAACATCATGATACCTGATGACGAGTCCGAGGCGGGCGGCGCGCGTCCCGAGTAGCGGAGCAGATGGAGTCTTTCCGTCTCTCCGCACAGCTCGTCTCGTGCCCGCCCGCCCGTGACGATCTGGCAATCTGATTCTATAGACCCTTCATAGCTATACTGTATTTCATGAATAAAAGGCAATGGTAATCGCAGCTACCAGCTTTTTTATGCCTTAGGCCGTATACAGAAAGAAAACTGGAATCTTATAAGCGCTTACTTTACTATTGATATTTTTCGCGCTTGATCTGCACTACTGACGACCGAATGGCGTAGTGGTTAGTGACCCTGACTACTGAGCCGATGGTCCCGGGTTCGATTCCCGGCTGGGGCAGATATTTGTTTAAACACAGATATTTTGTTCTCGGGTCTTGGATGTGCCCGTAAAATGGCAATAGACTCGCCCCCTATTACATTGGGACTAACATAACACTCTGGCGAAAAGTGGGTGCAGCAATGCACCTCTGCCTACCCCGCAAGGGAGTACATTAGTACAAGGCGTGAGTGCGTGTTTTTTTTTTTTTTGATCTGCACTGGTTTACCAAAATTTGGAAAGGTAAGCGCTTATAAGTTACCAACTTCCTTTCTGTATACGACCTTAATCACAGGCGCAATAATAAGATAAGTCTAAAGCCATAAATGAGCCCAACTCACAGTTATTTCTGAACTTACCTTACATTAATTAAATTTCCACACTCCCCAGGTGCAAGAGTACTGCTACGAGAACATGTCGTTCATGAAGGCGTTCAGCAAGCTGGTGCTGATGCTGTACAAGAGCGACGTGCTGTCGGAGGAGGTGATCCTCAAGTGGTACCGCGAGCCCAACTCCAGCAAGGGCAAGCAGACCTTCCTCGACCAGATGAAGAAGTTTGTCGAGTGGCTGCAGAGCGCTGAAGAAGGTGGGTTCTTAATCTGGTCGCCTTATGTTTAGGCTTTTCATCATGCGTTTATTAGGTTTTGCCGCGGGAATTTCGGGGTTATTACCCCGAAATTCCCGCGGCAAAGTAGCCTACATGTTAATCAAGCTCTTCTCTTCTTTTCATCGAAATAGTTTCAGTAACGTTTTGTGAAATAGTAGCAATGGATAGAAAAGGAAATGTCAGGCTCGACGGACCACAATAGCAATACAGATAGCATCTAGGTTTTTTGGTGAAAAAGTCTGCTAGCTGCAGTTTTGTAGTCTCGTAAAGTTAGGTTTGTAACATTGTCCTTACTAACTCGATGGTTTTAATATTAGTATAAACTGCACTAAATTAGAGCCGGCATGAGTTCTCCTCCTCACGCCGGTGTCGAAGTGTGCGACAGTACTGTAATGGCGAGTGAATGGAGAGCAGGTCTATACGGCTACCCTCATCTACTTGTCGTCACTACATTTATGTATAAATTTAAATATAACACGGTTAGATCTACCCGAGGTCGCATAAACATAAGCATCTACTGAAAAAACTGATGAAAAATATACATTAGGATTGTAAAGATATTAATTTATTGCGAATGTACGTAATAAGCCTTGATTATAATCGTTGCTATTCCTTACAGAGTCCGAGAGCGGAGAAGACGAAGATTAGAGTAATAAGAGCAGCAAGTGAGACTGACAACACACCAACGCGTCGCTACCCCTAGCATCCACTAGCATCCACCCGGCATCCAGTAGCATCCACCAGCAACTACTAGCATCCACTAGCGTGCCACACTCGTAGCGGCGCGCAGCTAAGCCGCATCCGTATTATTAAGTGTAAAAAGCTGCATTCCATTCGAATAAAATTAATGTATAACCCTTATTCTGAGGTTCATTTCGGGTTAATCGGAACGTAGCTGTTATAATTAAAAAGGTAATAATAAATAGTAATAATTGTTACGGCGCGACACGGAAGTTTTCTACAAACTGTACTATATTCATTTCTAAAGTAACATGTTGATGGAATACAATATTTTTTATTCAATTTTTTTAGAAAATTCCAATAAATGGTGGTAACACGCAATGTACTTGTCTTTTATTTGTCGTCTCTGTATGAATCCCACTTAAAAAGCCTTATGCACCCTTATGCCATAGTTTCATTTCACCATACTCTGTTAGATCGTTAACTCCCTTTCATATCATAACATGCGATTAGTTGTTGATTTTGGACACATCTGTCAAGAATTCAATATGGATATTGTATTTTAGATGACTCAATGTAACAGGCTAAGTGCCAATTTCACCATTCTCTGTTAGAGCATAACCAGGGAGTAGTGGTTAACTTTTGACACATCTGTCATGAATTTTATATGGAGATGACGTTTAATTTATAAATCAATCCCTGTCGGTTAGATAACCGAGAATGGTAAAATTGGCACTAACAGGGGTGTTAATGATCTGACAGACTATGGTGAAACTAGTCATAAACCTATCTTCCTTTTCGGTGAGGTAGTTTTAATTTTGGCAGTTTCATGCGGCTAGTAACGAACAGTTTGCCTACTGAGAACGCAGCCTTATCCCCGCTAGTTAAAATAACAACATAGTTATCAAACCATAGAATAACGAGACTTGATATTCTATGTTCAAACGAATCATTTAGGAAGTAATGAATCATAAAATTACGACGTACCCTTTTTACTACAAAAACAATATAGTACTTATTTGTAATGACTGACACTAATTACTGTGGTCATAATATTAGTCTATGCTGTGGTCTAGTGGTAGAAGCAGGACTTCATCCTGGATTCAATTCCAGGTGAGATAAGTTGAAAGTATGGTATGTAAATAACTACCTACTATCAAAGAATAACAAAACAAGTACAGTAGTAAGTACTCGTTATTCTATGCCTATGTAAAAAACTGGAAAATTGTTTGGTGACAACACTACACGCTAGATGGCGTTACTAGTACCAATGTAAATATAATCTAAACGTTAGGTACTTTTCTCACCAAATCTGAATGAGAAGTGTGAGAACTCTGCTGATTTATACACTACACTTCCGCACATAAAACCCTCACCAAATTAATTTATTCCGTGGCTTTTATTAGACTAGTCATTATTTACAGCTTCTAAACTACATATAGAAAGTTAAACATCATAGTTAATTATCAATCCAACAATAAAATCACCTATAAAAAAACCTCATCGCATACATAGACATAAAACACGATCATTCATTTATTCATCAAACAGCGCGGCGGCGTGTTCTATTTCATCTAACCCTGAAGTAAAAAATAGACAGAAACCGGCCCAAAAACGGTACCGGACTATAAGAACACAAAAAGGAGAAGTTATAAGGCAGACGTCCTTGGATTCGCCAGTTCGGCTGCAGATAGGTAGGTAGGAATAGCTAACAACGGAATTTGTTGCCAGCCTCGCTTCAATAATGGAACCCCTGGAAAAATGGCGTCTTGGAATTAACAAATGAATAAATAGGAAGTCGTTAGTGACGGTTTGTGTGTGGGGTGGAAACTGGAAACAAGATTTCGGCACGTGGTGATAAAATACGTTTCTTTCTTATAGACTATGGGACAAGATAGAACATAGGTAGATAGTTTTGTAAATAAACTGACTACGGCCACCGGTATGAAAAAATGGCATCTGTTATTTTTTTTCATTAAGTAGTAGGTACCTAACCTAGGTAAATAGTTTTTGTAGATCATTCATACATTTTTCGCGATTTAAGGGTTATTTGAAGATAGTTCAGTAGAGTCGGGTAGGTACTGCAATGTCTGTTTGTTTACAATCAAAACATTAAATAATACCGACTTACTCTTCAGTCGGTATTATACACCTTTCCTTAGCATGACCGTGGTCACCCTATCAACTATACAAAACCTAGGTATACACACTACATAATCTAAGTGCTTATTAAATCAGAGTAGGTACTTAATTCGTTTTCTCCGTACATTTACGAGCAAACCGAATGACCCCGCAGATTCCGCACAAAGCCGTAGGGGCGCCACTTCCGTTGTATTCACTGGAACTAGTTCCAACGTCTGTTGTTCAGCTCTTTGTGTCCTACCCTCGCTGGTCCAAGGTCGCCAGCTGAAGGTCAGGGTGGGGACCTTGAATTTAGGTGATCGACAGTCGCGGATTATTGGATTCATATAGCTTAGAATCGATGTTATTATTATTAATGCCGCATACATTCATAAGATTCAATATGGTCATAAAATTTATATTTTGACTAACAATTTTCGACATGTTTTACTAATTCACTATGGATGTTATATCTGGAAATAAATGTTTAATTAAAAAAAAATTATAAATCGATCGGTAGGTACTTTTCTTTCCACAACATTATAATTATTAAGTTCTAGTCACTACGTAAGGCACAAATTGAATAATATTTAAGTACCTAACTAAGTTGGTACTCAACTACATACTAAGTATGACGTAAACTTAGGTACATTGAAGTATTTCTTCCTACCGTAGCCGCATCTTTCTTTTCAGCCTACAGCAGTTGTAAGCTGGACAGGATTCTGAGTATGCTACCCAGCTCGATCCCCGTCCGGGATAGATATTTTATTTATTTTCACGTTTTGGGTTTTAAACTCCAACCCGCTTGCCAAGCGTGGAGATAATCAAATAACCTAATAACCATCCAGTCTTGGAGAAGACACATAAAATATCCTGCAGTAGGCTATTAGGTAGGTACTTACAGGTTGATTGGTTTTTGATTTATTTCGAAGTACCTACTTATACTTATATCCAACTTTGTATACAGAATGTAACTAGGTAGAATAAGGACAGATTAGATTATGACTAAATTAAGTTACTTATAGTCGCTTGAGCGGATGGCAAGGCGCACGAACAAACAAACAAGTTTATTACCTCCTGTTATGTAACGTGGGGCTCTGAGGGAATGCCAAATTAAAATCAAATTCAATGAGTTTGTTCGTGCTTTGTGCCTCATCCAGGTATAATATCGGTGTCGCGGAGCAGGGCTTAACATGCAGGGGTGCCCAACCTTGCCACGGGAACTTAGATAATGGTTAGATATTCTCACTAATATTGTTAACGCGAAAGTTGGTTTGGTATGTAGGAAACTGATACCCTGGATTAACACAGGCTAATTTTATACCGGAATTTCCAGGCAAATATTTTTAAGCTAGTTGAGTTACAGAAATAACGTACAGTTGTTATATCACCCGAGGTGGCTCCTTGCATGCACCCCCATGATATTCAAGAAGTAAAAACGACGATTATAAATAGTGGACAGTGTACCTAAATAACGTTTGAATTTATTCTTAATTCATGCACAATAATTGGGTAATACGTGGGTTGGGTGCAGAAAAAAACAGTTTTAGCAAGTGACTTCAATAACGGTAGCCATGTCCCTAAGTACAAATTAGTGATCATAATTTTATTGACGAAATACCGTATTAATCACATCACACTCAACAAGTCCACGAAGTAAGTCATTCGTCTCGACTCATTTAAATGGCAATAAACCGTTAACTGATTTGATTACACGCTCAGTATTGAAAACTTTTTCACACCACCATTAAAAATTAAACACTTTTAAACGACCAGTTTCCTTTGCAACAAAAAAAATGTTGGGCACCCCTGCTCTCTCTGCCTCTGCTTATCCGTATTGTGTTCAAAATAAAAATCTTATTGAAATGAAATAAGTACCACGATGCTATTGTCAATGGGTCTTGCATTCAGTTCGAGTCTTTAAGCCGACGGGCGTAGCTTCCATTTTTAAGTGTAATAAATGTAAAAGTAAGTTTGCATGCTAGGCACTCCTGCGCAGGTGTGCCTACATTTCAGGGCCGACGAAATCTTTGAGAGATTTCCTTTGCTCTTACACCACGTGTATGGGGCAGCTGCCTCTGCATGTCCTTTGAGCATAGATCTGTCTGGATCCAAGCGAATGGCATTAATAAATGCTAGTGCGGACTCTATACAAATCTTTGTTCAGCGGAGAGCTTAATTTGAGTATTCTTAGGTAGCTTATAGGTCTATAGTCAGAGCTTCTATTTTACGGTGCTCATTTCGTCAAAGTGAATTCGCAATCCAATAACTAAGGGTGTAGGCACAGGATACTAGAATTATTTTGTGGATTATAATGTACCTACCTACTATTACTTTTATAATAACATTAAAAACCCATGAAAGATAAAGACCACTGTCATGTAGCTGTGCTTATATTTTATGGAAACCTCAAAATCACCACGTGGAATTTCCCAAAACTTAAGAATCTTAAATTAGCACATACACTCTCACGTATTATGTCTTTCAGGGTAGGCTGACGTGTAATTAACTAGGTAGTAATCTACTTAAGTAGGTACTTAACTGGTATTGATTGCTACACCCACTTTATGCCCAGTGAAAGATAAGAGGTCATGTTTTGGAAACAGTAGAACAGCGGGGATTCGAACCCACATATATACAGGGTGTTGCAAAAAGGGTATACTAAGCCGAAACCTACATGTGCAGCATGTTATATCTAAGCCCAAAACTGAAATCAGAATTTGGAAATTCGCGAAAAAAAAAATCCATAGTAAAAGTCACGTGACCAACAAAGTTTCTATAGAAAATGATATTTTTTTTTCGCGAATTTTCATGCGATATAACATGCTGCACATGTAGGTTTCGGCTTAGTATACCAATTTTGCAACACCCTGTATATAAATAATAAATAGGAGTAAATTCAAGAGAGCCCACTTCGCCATTAGCCAAGTATATATAAACCTGACCCCACGATCATTCGTCAACAAACAGAGCGGCCGACTCAAAGATCTAACGCGTCAATAAAAAGTAAATTCGAAACTCAACCTGAAACCCTGAAGCTCGCTATAGCGATAGTTACACCACGAGGTCCATGAGTGACAGACAAACACACGCGATACAATGGTTCTATGTCAGTATAGCACATAAAGTTACATTTAGTTGAGTTGGATATTTTCTCCTATGGTATAGCAGCGCCTTTGTTATGCCGCTCACGATGTAACGATCTAACAATAGCTTAATATGTTGAGTTATGGAAGTTATGGGTCACATTACACATAATAATAAGCTGTCAACAAATCATATCAGTTAGCACCCCCTGGCATCCCCCTAAAACAGTATGATCTGGATCGAGTTAATTAATGGAGCTTTTGTGAATTTTTCTATTTCAATGTAATGGGGTGAATCCATTGACTTATACATATGTGCTTATATTACAAGGGTAAGAAAATGCCCAACCGCTCAAGAAAATGGCACCCTCGCGCTGGCCCTAAAATCTCATACATCTGTCATAAATTCTTTAAATTAGGGACATTTTCTTTAGGCAAAATTTTGTGACATAAAATCATCCTAACTAACGTAAGAACGTAACCTACATAGTTACCTGCAGTGTACCTATCCCGTAAATTCGTTAGGTTTTTGCATCTACACTGTATTTGGTGTAAGTAAATGTATCAATTCATTACATTATGTATGTACCAGTCTGCGGTGACCTCTAGTGAACTGGTTGCAGTATTACATTAACTCTCAGGCTGGGGTTCTGGTTTAACTGGCTGGTATAACGGGTCATTTATACAGTATGTAAGTGTAAGATTCCGATGATTTGATGACGCACTGCATTGCTCCTTTACCAAGTGCGACGAGATTTTGTTATTTTTAAACTGGCAGCGTATAAGTTCTAACTATAAAGGCATTGTTAAGTTACTCCGAACATCAAATGCCCCAATTTTGTTGTCATGTCAGTTTTACATGTCAGAGCCTGGATTCGAACCCGCATCTCTGGCGTGAGAAGCGCGCGCGGGCGCTTATTCGACTGAGCTGAGCAGCTGAGCTACCACCACATGAGTGTACCTACAGTATTATTATGATACCTTCCTACTAGCCTAGGGCCTAGGTGCAAGTAGTTCCCAACCTACTTTAGTTGTGCCTTCGACAGCGGTCCTCCATTTCTGCTGACCTCTGGGCCGCAGGTCGCGGTCCCGCTAGCTCCGTTTTAGGTTAAAACTAACTAAAGTGTTGGCCACTTTTGTTACAGTTTTAGTATTATTGGTAAAATACTTAGCGGTAGTGGATGAGGAAGGCCTAGGACGGAGTGTGGTGGCGCTCCTTGGGAGAGGCCATGTCCAGCAGTGGACATTACGGGTTTTACAAAATATATTTACAGTTGTAAATGTAGATTTAAGCAAAAAATTAGGACCAGAGTATTTACTTAACTACTTTGTGAAGATTTTATAGTACCTACCCTAGCGATCTATTTAAGCAGCTTATCTAGTAGTTGGATCCCCAAACTAGAAACCTAACTGTAATAGTGTACTTTCACGTCCGGATATTGTAACAAAGCACCCTAGGGACACAATGTACCTGGCAAATCGACAATTGGGCATTCTAAGAAAGGCCAGTGCAGCAGGTAAGAAGCTTTTGTAGTAATGTCGCGGTACAGGCGAAGTTTGATTTATGTTACAGTCAAATCGTGGTGTTTAAAAATGACACTGCACGTGATCGAAGAGCGATGAGGTTGAGGTGTTTATTTTTAAATAAAATGCATGTTACAGTTACATTTTATGAATGGCGTGAATATGATACTAGCTTTACAAAAGCTCTTCACTATGTAGGTAGAGGTGTACTAGGTACAGGTACCTGAAGTAACTACCCTGATTGGAATGAAAGCTTTAGTGCCAATTTCACCATTCTCGGTTATCTAACCGACAGGGATTGATTTATAAATTAAACGTCATCTCCATATAAAATTCATGACAGATGTGTCAAAACTTAACCACTACTCCCTGGTTATGCTCTAACAGAGAATGGTGAAATTGGCACTTATGATTTCAAAATTAAAATGCTGTTAGAAGTTCAGATGTCTCAGGTTAATGAAAAAAATCCTAACACCTACTGTTTCAGTTAGATTCTTATAGAATAGGTACCCCTACCCAGATACCAAGTGCTACCTACACGGGTCATTGACAAAGCTTGAATCGGGTTAAATCCATTATTTTGACCTATAATGTATTTCATATTTATGTAAGTACACTCGCGAGCAACCAAATCGACTCAAGCCTTGACGGCGCAAACATACATTAATACAAGTAAAATTATGAATAGAAATAATAAAAATGATATGTCATTTAAAAGCTTAAGATGTCAGCTTTAATTTGATATCATTATTATTGAAATCCATTCATCATTTTTGAAATAAATGATGTCTGAACGCAATTGTAGGAAAAACGGGAATTTAGGAAAAAAGGGTATGGGTATCGTATTATACAAATTAAACAAAAAATGTTAAGATAAAAATTTATTTATTTAAATCAATACTTTGTATTGCCCCCTCTTGCCCTAATTACAGCCTGCAGCCTGTTTCTCATAGACCTTATCAACTTTTTGACAGTTTCCTGAGGAATGCCGTCCCACTCCTCTAATAAAGCTGTCTTCAGCTCGTCCACGCTTGCAGGGACTGGATTCCTGGCCCGAACTCTTCTTTTGAGCTCGTCCCATAAGTGTTCGATGGGATTCAGGTCAGGACTGAGCGCAGGCCAGTCCATCGTGCGCAATTCCTTCTCTCTCAGAAACTGCCGACTGACTCGTGCCGTGTGGCAGCGGGCATTGTCGTGCATTAGCACGAAGTCTTCACCGACAAATTCTGCATAGGGCACAACATGACCGAGTAGAATGTCGGTGATGTACCGATCAGCTGTTAACCCGCCTCCTCGGCCGCCTCCAGGCACGAAAACAAGTGCGGTTTTTCCCTCTAGAGAAATACCAGCCCACATCATGCAGGAACCGCCGCCATATGCTACTGTTTCAGCGAAACAACATTGGGCAAATCGTTCCCCCGGACGCCGGTAGACCCGGCCTCTCCTGTCACTGCCATGCAGACACACTCTGCACTCATCAGTAAACAGGACCGACCGCCATTGCGCAATGCTCCAATCGAGATGCTCTCGAGCAAACTGAAGACGCGCTTGTCGGTGGCCTGCAGTCAATTTGGGGCCTGATGCAGGTCTTTTTGGTGTCAAGTTGGCTTCCTTCAAGCGTCTTCTCACTGTCCACTCGCTGACAGCCACTTGTCGTACACGTCTCAGTTCTTGCTGCACCAGTGGCGGATTTACAAATTTGCCGCCCGTAGGCCATTCAATTTTTGCCGCCCCTACTGACGTCTGAAATTCAATTTGTTAGTTTAATCCCGTTATTAGTATGATTGTGAACTTAAAAAATGTGGATATGTCTATGTCTATCTGTCACCAACTTCAAATGTTTCATCAAATCTTATTTAAGGTTCCGTACCTCAAAAGGAAAAAAGAAACCCTTATACTCTTTGTTGTCCGGCTGTCTTTTTCTCAGAAACGGGTAAAAATATCAAAGCTGACATTTCGCAAAGATATACAAGGTGGGCCAAAAGTAATCACCCTATTGGAAATTGCTCTCATTTGTACAAATGGCCGCTAATTTCAAATTTGTTTTGATATTGGTGGACTAGACAAATGCAGAATACAATTTGACAAGCCATGGAAGCCACACTTCCCAAGAACGCCAAATAATTTTGTATACTTATTCAGTTTTCGGGTCGCCTTTTTTTTCGTTTTATATGTAATTTTTCCCCGCAATATCGCCCGATTTAACCGTTTCAGACAGTTTTTTCAAGACCCGTGTTAATGTGAATAAGCCCGTGTCTCTGGAAGCCCTTAAGGACAACATTCGACACGAGTGCGAGAATCTCTCGCCCGAAGGTCTCGCTGAACTGATGAGAAATGCCATAAAAGGAGCCCATAGGGCAATCAGTTGTGACGGCGCCCATTTGGCCAATATCATCTTCTAGACTTTACCAATAAAATTTTAAATGTTCAAATAAACATAGTTAATAAAAAAAACAGAATCGAAGTTTTTCATTTAGAAAAAAATTAGAGCCAATCAAGATAGGATGACTTCTTTTGATCCACCTTGTACAAATGTACGGCATCGACAAACTGGTAAAATAAATTAATGAAAAAAAAAATGTTACCTTCCATACATGTAAAATGGGGATGATTTTTTTCGTTGGTGTAAGGTATTGTACAGGTCTTTCAAAAATATCAAAGGTCTTCTCAAAACATTTTTTTATTCAGTGACTGGTTTGCAAAATATTAAGCTTGAAACTGCGAATTCTTTGTAGACTCAAGTGACTGTTTGGTCCAAAAATATCACTGATGTACTCAGTACATATGACAAAATTCCACATTATCCACATATAACTAGGTACCATTACAGCCGTTTCCAGTTTCTCCAAATTTGAAAGTATTCCCGCCGCTTCTTGTCGCGTTACAGGCTTTTTAGTAATATCATATTTGAGTGATTTCAAAGAATATGCATGCCAAGAATCTCTTTAACTATTACATGCTTCTTTTCTGGCTGACCATCGTCTCAAATTCACTCTAATCCGGGTTTTGCCTTTCCCGATTTCACTCATTTGTTTCAGCCAGCGTTGTGTCGAGTTTACAAAAAAAAATTCCTGAAGCAGCATGAAAAAGCGTCAATCTTGGCTAGTTTAAGACGTGACATAAGTTATGGATCGCGCTCACTCACATCGCGCAGCCTCAAGAGCGAGCGCGACGACGTAGAACTTTTGTCACGACTTAAATGCGCCCCATACTTAACGTGACCATTTATTTTTTTTGTCAGTGCGGGACACCTGCGGATTTATGTTGCAAAAAAAAACTTGTATGTAGTCTATGCAGGGAATGCAATCTCGTATGAGATTTCCACCTAGCGAGATCTCGCGAGACCTGGCATATTACGGGATCTCGCGAGATTGGAAGAATCGCTATTATAACAAGCTTATTTTTAGTAGGTACTAGTAACTGACATAATGTTGCTTAGTTATAAAAATAAAGTAACTTTTATTAAAAAAATGAATGAAAATATTATTTTGTATCTAACTCCTAAAAATAAAATGTTTATGTCTATAATTAATACATCTTTTACGGCTAATCAAATAAAATTTATGCAATATTGGTAAAAAAAAATATCTAGGTATATTTAGTATTTTGTAAATTTATTGCTTTACTTTCAACAATGAGGAGTAATAGGAACATTAGTTATTGTAAATAAAAACAAAAACTTAACTTCACAAGTTCTTAAATAAATGTTGTGAGATCGTATTAATCAAATAAAAGAGGTTCAAAAGAGAAGTCAGATCAAGTTATGAAGATACGGAAAGGCAAGTTAATTTTTGTGAAAATGATTTCGATTCTGAAGACATAACTAAATTCTAATTTTAGAGCTGTCAAAACCTGATTATATTTGTTTAAAATTCGACTCTAACGTGTGTTTCCGTAATTGTAATTTTTTTCTGCGTTTTAGCAAAATGTATAGTTTGACAGCGTTAAAATTAGAATTTCTGCCTTTCGAATCGACATCATTGGTTTCTCAAAAAACTCATCATGTCGAGAGAATCATCTGATAGACGATTTTGCATGAAATACACGTCGTCACGCTGCATTTTGTCGATCTCGTTATCACGCGAGATCTCGTACGAAATTTAACGAGTTTCAATCTTGTTAAATATGGCCTGGATCTCGCGAGTTCGGGATCTCGGCGGTACGAGATTGCATTCCCTAAGTCTATGTGAGAGGTAAGAAGATATATAGCTGTCTCAAGTGATTAATGCAAAATAAAGGTAATTTAAATTATAGTTTGGCCTGTTTATGAAAGCGGGACATTTTTGCCCTCGCGGGGGACAGCGGGACGGACAGCTTGAAAGCGGGACTGTCCCGCCGAAAGCGGGACGTATGGTCACCTTACCCATACTAGCCCTTCTGAGCCTGATTCAGCAGCCACAGTTGCCACTAAATTCAAAGAATATAGGTACATACTGATTATATGACAGTGCGTTTATTTATATGTAGATTGTGTACACGTAAATTTATATTTAAAAAATCTTGAAAATAAAAAATGCTAAATTTGCCGCCCCTCTAAATCTGCCGCCCTAGGCACTGGCCTTTTTGGCCTATAGGTAAATCCGCCACTGTGCTGCACATCAACGCCCGTAAGGTGTCGATTGCGCAGCGAGGTTGAGACAATGAAGCGGTCGTCTCTCTCTGAAGTGCAGCGGTGGCGGCCCGTTCTTGGTCTTCGATTGAAGGCACCAGTCTCTTGGAACCGTCTGTATACTCGGGATACAGCAGACTGGCTCAAGTGGAGCTGGGCAGCGACTGCTCGCTGACTTAACCCTTGTTGCAGCAAGGCAACAACTTGAGCAGCTTCTTCTGGTGTGGTATCCATGGGTTTGCGAAAACAAGGAATACAATGCAACGAGATGTGTACCGGTCAACTTGCAACAAGCGACTGATAAGGTACACCGGATGTGGAAAGGTTTTATAGCGGGATCAGAAGGGCTAGTACGGGGCGCATTTAAGACGTGACAAGAGTTTTGCATCGCGCTCACTCACAACGCGTAGCCTCAAGAGCGAACGAGACGGGGAACTCTTGTCACGTCTTAATAGCGCCCTGTGCTACCGGGCCAGGTAGCGCAAGGCGTGGATTCCTAATGAGGTAATTAACACTGACGGGCAATTAAAATGCGTCATTAAATCTGCGCTTAGTTTTTTTTTATGGTATTGATCTTAATTGAAAGCCTAATTCTTCAGCTTTCGAATGACATATCACTTTTATATTTACCATTTATCGTTTTAGGAAAATCAATGTATATGTGCGCCGTGAAGGCTTGAGTCGATTTGGTTGCTCGCGAGTGTATTACCCACATAGGTAAGTTCCTTCCTAGCATAGCAACTACATCCACTTGAATCATTGAGTCGATCCACAGTTTGTATAAGTAAGTAGGTATACCTACCTGGTTACCACTACACATACTAAACAAAAACTGAAGTGTGTTGAAGTGGTCGGAATAAATCAATCTATGTGGTGAAAGAAATTTTTCATACAATACAGATAGTATTTTATGAGTAAATGTCGTATCGATATATGCTGAACAAAGTCAAAAATACTTAAATAAGTACTTAGTAACTAAGTATAAGTACAGTAAATAATTTTTATGAATTATATTATAAGTTAACATAACTTAATGATAGGTACTTTTATAAATTATAAAATAAGTACTTAAGTATGTACTTATATGAGCAAGAGTAAAACAAAACAACACACACAAACTTATAACACCATCATTTTATGGTTTCTCCTTGTAAGGATGATTAAACCGTGACTCAATCTCAATGCACGCAACATCAGTAAAGAGATAGGTCGGCGAATATCTTCCTACCCACGAGTTCCGTTAACACGGTTCCTACGAACTCTGCAGGATTCGAACCTAGTACCTATTATACCTACTTCATCAACTGTAGGTACATAAATAACTTGTATACAGTCAAAAACTCATCTAGTGATCACCGAACCGATATGTTTTGTTGACTAATATACAGAAGGTCTAGCACGGGGCGCATTTAAGACATGATAAAAGTTCTCCGTCGCGCTCGCTCTTGAGGCTGCACGATTTGAGTGAGCGCGATGCAAAACTCTTGTCACGTCTTAAATGAGCCCCGTACAAGCCCTTCAGGGTAAGCTAAGTGCAAGAAAGGAGCTTCTCTGAGTGACGTATCAACAATACGGTGTACTTTATACAGGTCAAATAAGGACAAAAGTTGTTTAGAATGACGAGTTATATTACCTCATGCCGGCATCGGCATGATTGATCGGCACGGGACATCCGGTATGTGTCCAGAGTACCCTAGGCTATTCTGACTAGCCAATCCTATGACAAAACCCAGAACAGTTCTCTTGTTTATCACCGACATGGTAATAAGATAAGCCAAGTTTAGCCACGAAGTCTTTTCGTATAAAAGTTTAGGTATGTAAGTAGATAGGTACAAGATCTGCAAGTGAGGTAATTATCTCCTTCTATCCGTAACGAACAAAGAAAACCAAACCTGCGGACTTACAACAAGTTTCTCCCACTCAACGCTTGATCAGCTTTAGTGTTGGGTTCTGTTGCAGCCGGGGATCGAACCTGGGACCGGTTGTCGGGCCGCACCGTTAGCTGCCCACGTGCCGCGGCCATCGACACTAGAGGGTACTCCGGCGCGACCAATCAGAGAGTGGGTGAGCTGCGCAGGAATCGATTTTTGGAAAAAATTGAAATTCGTTTATACGGGTGATTGGTGTTTTATGTTTTGTGTGGAATACTATTGAGTAAGACTCAAAGCTTTTCTCTCTTAAATGAGGCACCTTTCTAGGTACATATTTTCTACCAGTCAATCTTCAGGAGAGGTTCACCAAAAACATTAGGATAGTGTGCAAATAAATGCTTGTTTTGTATTGTAAGTAGTGATTTCCATATTTTATTCAAATCTAGACAACGTAGGTACTTATTGCTAAACATACGGAATTTAAACTTGATATCATAATTATTTTGTCACAAGTGTAGTGCCATCACTGTCCTACCCAATACCTGAAATGCAGTTAAACAAACTTAACATCTACCACCGTCCTCTACAAAAGACCACCTTAACCCGTCGGCATACGGTGCAAACACTCACAGGATTCCGCGTTAAGTTAGCTTAATGTCGATCTGTGTGAGATATTTGGCGATTATGGCCGCTGAACTCGGGTTAAGTTAAACTTAAACTTACCTCCTGATTGCTTCCGGCTGAGGCTGGGAACTGGCCATCTGCTGTAATCTGCACCATTGGCCTAAAGGTGGAAAGTGGGCTTGTGTAATGTTAGTCAGGTATTGTAATATTTTGTTATGTTTGTCGAACGGAAAAGACATCGGTAGAGTAGGGGTCCAAAACAGATATTTTTCTTATAGCTGGTTTTTTTGTAGTCAGATAAATGCTGTCCGAAGAATGTCTAATGTAATACAAAAAACCTACAAGCTTTCAGTTCAGACGCGAATATAGTCGAGTAGGTAGGTGATGAGATGATGATCTCGTAATTAATTCAAGTACCTCCTTACTTACTTACCTATTAAAGCTCATCAAATTATTTAATTATTTCAGTTTTCAGTCTCACCACTTCATTAAACCCAAATAGATAAGCGCTACCTATTTGAATTATGATCTACCTACCTAATTATGCATTAAAAAATGACAAAGACACAGGAAAACTTAAAATTCAAATCACGCAAGTAATAAAGCGACTAAAGCGAGGCTTTCTACATTGAAACCTGGCGGCGGCGGCGGCGGCGGCGGCGGCGGCGGCTTGCGACAGGTCGGCCCACAGCTGCCGCGGCAGATGCGTCGACAGACAACCAATGCAACAGCTATAGGTTGTGTGTATGTAGGTATAATTGGATTGGATGTACACTCTGGAAATGGTGAATGTGTTTATCGATATTTTAACTAGTTTTTACGTAAAAACTGGAAAATATATTTGAGTCAGTCAGAAATACTGAAGTAAAATGTAGGTTTAGTAAGTACTTACTATATTCTGTAGCGTCAATGTAGGAGCGAGAGTAGTGTAGAATCGTAGAATACATAGCAAGTGACGTGAAATAGATCTAAATTTCTTCTTAGATAAATGGCGAAGATCACAAATGGACATGGGCTTACTCCAAGATTGCGCAGAGGAACTCACGTCACAGCAGTCAGAGTAAAAAGTTTGAAATAAAGTTCCATGGCAAGAAAGTTGCTTCTGAAAGATGATACTTACTTTTAGGTTACTTCTAAAAGTCTGAGACAAAACGTAAACTGCATGCAACTCATGCTCGACTCTCAATGGTACAAAATCAAAATTAGTTCATCCGCTTCAAAGCTCCCATGACAAGACGTAAGTAAAGTAATTACCATTAATAATATTAACCCTTTCTATCCATCGTGACAAACGGATTCCTACAACCAACCCCCAATCTACAATTGACATCGAAAGCCTACCCGCGCCTACCCTCAAAGGACGTCAGGCAAAAGAACAACACCCCCTCATGTGCAGGCATACGAGTGAATCTGGACGCGTGCTGAACAGCTGTCGGGCAGCTGCCTACCCCGGTCCGACCGGTGGGTTGCACCCAATAACAAACGATTGTTTAGTAGATTAGAATCGGATCTTGTTTGTCATCCAAATCTAACGAAATGCAGTTTAATGATGAACTGGTGAATGTGACATCATGAAAACATGGGTTGTTTTTGTTGGTACTGTTTACTTTATTATTTTTACTTACTATATAACCTAAATCTGTGTGTGTGGTGTGCTTACCTGATCGTTCCTGAAACAAAACGAAGTTTTTATAGGATAGGCTAGGAATTCAGTGTTATAATATTATAGGTACTTAATGTTACTGTGTTCCTTATGTAAATATTATTGTTGGCTGATGATTATACCTATAAGTACTATTAAGTACCCCTAACCGTTAAATAATTCTCAAAATTCCAGTTTGACCCACTGGGCCCACTGCTGTGGTCCACTCGGTCTCCCCCGACCAAGCAGCTGCCATCCCCACCCCGCACCCCTCTAGGCATGGTCATCTGCCAGTATCTGCTATACCTATTTATACTACTACACACTTTTTGATGTTATTTTTGCATTTTCAACCTGATTAGCCGCACGACCCACTGCGCCCACCTGTGCTTGCCTGATGCGATTTTGTTTATTAACCGAACGTAAATGATAGGTGTTATACGTTTAATGTAAGTAATAGTTAACTATTACGTATGTTATCTGATTGTCAGTCCGAGTTCATATTTTGTATCAATAGGTGTGGGTATAGGTATTAATTTTGTTTTATTTTTCAAAATTATTAACCCTTGATAATTTGGTAAACGACTTCGGGAAACTTTTGTGTTCTGAGTTGATTTTTGACTGTCTTTTTTGCGGATGGTTAAATCTATAAAAGTTAATACGCTTCTCGGTGGGCCAGCAGAAATGTCTCTTATCTGTAAGTCTAAACATCCTGTATGTAATGCCTACCAAGAATACTGATGTGTCGACAAAATTATTACATTGTCGGCAATTATTCTAACTATGTATCCCTATTGTCCAGAGCAAGTGCGTCATATTCAATCATACCTATCGAAACATTGGTAACGATGAACGGAACATATTAAATAACCTTTACCTTTCTATTCTATTCTATTCTCTGTGGGGGTGTAAGTAGCTGCACCTGGCTCTCTCGAGTGGAACCTTTGTGCATATCCCCAAGGTCTAAACTGCCTTCCTAAACTTGGACCATTTCCCATCACGCTGGTCCACTGCGGGTTGGTGGGTTCACATTATCTAGATATGCTAAATCTGGATAAGTATATGCAGGTTTTCTCACGATGTTTTTCTTCACCGTTATTTCTGAAAGTCTGAAAGATATGTAAAGGGAAAGCTAATTTCTACAGTTGCATTCACAATAAAATAACTTCAATAAATCAATAATCAATCAATAAATACTGTCTTCAGATTGTACTTATTGAATTTAACACTAATTACTTCGTAAACGTTACTTCGATTTGACTTCACGATAGGGCCCCTGGAACTGGTACTATGAGTTAGTATGTACTTAGTTATTATTCTGTGGTAAGAATGGGGAAAGACTGTGCTATGCTCAGTATTTCGGTTGAACCGTTTTCCATTTTCATAAGTACCCGCTTTAATAAATTTAATAGGAACCTACCCTTATAATTTTTTTTGTTAAAGTAGGTAGGTTAGTGTAATTTTAATCTACTACAAGTAGACCTACATAGGTGTTATAAGTGCGTAAAAAAGAAACCAATTTTCTCAAAACAGGAAGTTATTAAGTTACTACTTAATTCCTTATTTATCATGTCATTTCCTCACGACGGATATTGTAGAACGGTAACTTTTAATGAAATGATCACACCTTTTTCTGTAGGTGTAGCATGGATCGTAAACTATTATAGCGTCTCCGAGAACTAAATACAGTTTGCGCACAGAAAACTGACCACGGTCAGAGGGACAATGCTATCTGAGAGGAGAGGGGTCCAGTTTATTTGATATAGGTACGAACTAAATATAGTATCACCATAGTATCACATACAAAATCAAAGCTAAAAACTGTTGGCATTGTGTGAGTTAAAAATAATAACCTAGTTAACCTAGTTACAAGTTAAAAAAAAAGATCCCGGGGAATTGAGAACCTCCTTAAAAACGCCCAAAATTCAACACTAACATTGAACGGGTAAGCGGATTTTAATAAAATATGGCTAAAAAACTAAACGAAAAGATACACAGACACGTTAAACTTACAACACCCATCTTTTTCGCCATCTGTCATAATTTGTTGGAACTATGTCAGAGCCGAGCTACTTATCCTGACGACGCAACCTTGTACGTGCGTTCATATTTTACCGTCACGTCACCGGACAGTAGGTACATATAATAATATGAGTGAGTTGCATGCGGACGTCCGTGCAAGGTTACATCGTGCGGCCATTGTAGACTTTGGTAGTAAAATAATTATCGCTTTAAAATGTGTTTATTTATTAATTAAGGATGATACGATATTCCATATTCCTTTTTGACCTTCGTATCATAGTTTTTGTAGCCTTTCACAACAAAATAGGCATATTTATCACAAGAAACAAAGACTCATCTCTCCGTCACAGACAACTGTCGACTGAGGACCCTAAAATAGACATTTTAGGGCCAACGCGCGGGTGCCATTTTCTTGAGTGGTTTGGCCTGTCCTTACGCAGTAATATATATGTCAATGTTCGTTTAGTATTACTTTCTACCTCTGCGATAGGTTACAATATTATAACGTTTGATATGAATGAACAAATGGGACACAAAACAGAATTGCAGTTGGGGAATCCCAGAGTGAGGTTTTTTTTCAGAAAGGGCCCAAGGACCCAGCTTTCGTTGAATGCTGGTAAGGGTGGCATGGATATTTCCAAAACGATTTGTTTGAATATACTTACTTAGTTACATACTTTTATAAAAAATAATTGTTGGCCAAGATAGGTTCAAGCCGCCAAAAACGAAAGAGCACCGAATTTCAGCCTATCCCTTAAAACAGTGGTGTGTTTTTATTTTGTACACTTCATGTATGTACTACCTATGTTGTGTATGTGTACATACATACAAGTAAGTACTAGTTACATGTAAATGAAGATTTTAGAAGTATTTAAAATCTTCTAAATTCAACTTTCTTATTGACCCCCATTTTGGACCAGACTAGATTTTCTCTCTGCGTAGCCCGAAGCTAAAATAAACGGCCAAGTACGAGTCGAACTCTGGCACGAAAGGTAAATAATTAAATATCTATAAAGTCTTAGGCCACAAAACATAATAAGTTAGTTTTTCATAGACCAAAATTTCATATAATAGGCACTTCCTGTAATTTCCTATTTCATTTAATTGTGTCGTAGGATGATTTACTTGCTTAATTAATTAAAATTTTCGCGAGTAGGTGTAAGTACTTACTAAATTTTCGGCATTATTCGTCAGACGAAAATTCACAAGAGACAAAGTTGTGTTAAGTGGCCATCTTCTGTAAATCTTAGTAAGTAACTAAGTACTTATAGAATAGAATAGAATAGAATTCATTTATTCACAGTAGTAAGTATGTATTCCTATTTCCTACATAACTAGGTACTTAATGTTTAATCAAAATAGTAGGTACCTAGTACCTTCTTATATGTATAGGTACTTACTACTACTTACTTGCTAACGGATTATTGTATCTTGCCAAATCAGTAGTTCGGTATAGGTAATTCATGTAATTGTAACGTACCTTCTTTAGTAAGATCAGTAGAAGTACCTTCAGTAGCTAGTTTTTTGGCGGCAAAAAGGTATTTTCGCAGCAAATCGGGAACTTTCTAACCATGGGGTAAAAAAGTTTTACTAAAAGGACCACGTGGATATTTTTTATTAAGTTACAACATTACAATGAGTTCCTTGCCTATTGGAAGATAATACTTTTTAGGGATCCGTAATATTATATTCATCCAGTATATTGTTTACTTATTTCTCAGATGTTGGTAGGTATAGTTAGGGCCATTTATAAAGACTTTTATTTCTTTAGGGTGAAAAAATGAAAATGAAAAATGTACTTACAAGTACATCATATTGTTAGTAACTAAGTGTTAACATGATTTATTGAAAACATGAATTTTCATAAACATGATCTACCCTCTAGCCCAAAAGTCTAGCTATAAGTCCAAAATAACCCTCAATGCGTTATTATCCAATGAATTATTTAGTAAGTACTATTAGCTAAGCGATTCTCCTATTACCTACTTGCTACAGATATTTAGTGCACCCACATACGAACTACCTACCCAATACCTACCCAACCTATCTTAAAAGCATCTGAAAAATTCCTTTTTCAAATTCAATTTAAACTTGTAAAAGAACCAATTTGTATTTCAGAAGTTACGGAACCACTTTTATTCGACTCCGATTCAGACTTGGCCGGTTTTCAGTCCGTACATTGCGCACATAGATTATGTAGGTAGTTGAATGGTGGATCTGTGGGTGCGCAGGTAACGGCGGGACGGTCGGTTTGAACGTCGAACATCGGTGTTGCCAGGCGCGCAAAAAATACTGGACTCAAATTTTTTTTTTGCAAACTGTGGTTCAAATTTAATTTGCTTGTTTATTGTTGGTGGTGTTTATGTAAATATGATTTTAATAAGTAAATATGAGTTTAATAAGTTTTTTTTTTTAAAGTGAAGTAATCTTATACTTAAAAGTTTAAAGTTACTTACCTCATGGATCGATTTCAAATATAACAGAGTTTTTGTATATTTTTAAAATTGAATATGTCGTTTATCCGCATAAGTACCTACATGCAAAAATAATTATAAGTATACTAGGTACCTATGTAGACTATGTAGGTTAATATTTTGCGATAAAATACTTAATAAAAGATAGATTTATACAACTACCTGAGAAAAAGGTCATCGTGCCATTTTAATATGGTAATTGATGCTAAATTTAAATATTTTATTCAGCAGATCTAGTCGAACTATCGAGAGTAAAAGTGCTCGTATTTAAATAAAACATGGCTTGTTTTAGAGCAGACCGATTATAGACTAGATTAGATTTATGAATCCTTATTTTAAAAGTTTCTTTGATACTAATAGTTTAGTTAGGTATAGTTGCTTTTGCGTGTGATAGGTAAATAACTACTCACAAATCTTGTTATCTCGGTGATCAAGACCAAAAATACAGTAACATACGCTTTTTAGCAGAAATAGAAAACATTCAACAACTTAAAAAAAGTTTTATAAGTATACATATTCGAATAGGTAGGTAGTGGTAGTAGGTAGCGCATTATAAATTGACTCAAAAATCTAACACTTAATCTATAAAGTCTTAAAAAATACAATTACTATTACTAACCCTTTACCCTTTAAGCACTAAATAATTAAAATAAAGTAGGTCTATGTTGGTACCTAATTTCTCGTGTAGAACTAGGACGACCGGTTGATTATGTATGAACTTGATACAGATTCCTTAAATGACTTATGGGTCTTACGCTCAGCAGGCTATGCATGAAATTATTAATAGGCATAAAAGGACTAAGGTTAAGAATTCAGAACAAACGTTCAGGCTCATTTTATATGGACAAAAGCGAAATTTGCCAATGACTTGCGGAAAACCTTGAGCTGGCCACACTATTGGGAATCCAGGAACCACTTCCCAGAACGATAAGGGCGTCGCGGGGCGGGCGCGGGGCGCGGGCGGCGGCGCCGACAGCTGCGTCCGCGCCGCCCCCCGCCAACCGACCCGCACTCCGCCGCCGGCCGCCGCGCGCGTCGGACGTGCGCTAGTCTCGCGAGAAAACCGCGCGTGAATGTTTCACATTTTACTCTCGTGACCGTGTGTATTGCCGAAGTACTCTGAAGAAGACCCAGAAAAAAGAAGAGCAGCGCGAGAAGATCAAGAGAACATGGCGATTTGAGGAGCGGCGCGGTTCCTTTGTTAAGGCCTGTGTGTATGGGCGGTGACTGTTGCTATATTCGGTTTTAGCGCGATATTGCACCAGTCCCGGCCTATCCACGCGGCCCTGTCGCAGCACCGCTAGCCGGCAGCCTCCGCGGTCCCGTTACCGGTCGTTACTCCGGGCTCCAGCGGTGGTCTGGCTAGGACGTGATTCGGTGTAACCCTTGTGTTTCCCGATCAAATTGCACCAATCCCGGCCTGCCTTCGGCCACCGCCTTCGACTATACTCCGCCACACCTGCGAAGCGCCTTCAGGTATTCAGGAGGACAGCAGTTCATAGGAGCAAGCTTTTGTGATTTTAATTGTACATTTCCGATAATTTGTGTTTTTGAAGGTACCTCGTAATTTGGTTCAACTGTCGAGCTTTTAAATTTTCCAACGGTTTAAAGTTGCGGGTACTTCCAAGTTTAATGAAGCTGAGAGAAAATTCAAATAATTTTCGTTACTAATCGAAGTTACATTCCATTTTCGAAAGTTAACCATTCGACGGTTCGAAAGCTAAGGCCCACTTCCTCCACCAATTTAAACCACCGTTAACTTTTTATCAGAGACAAAAGTTTGACCATCTCATAACTCGCCACGGGCGAGTAGTTAAACATTGTCTAACGATCCATAACTTTGTTGGCACCTTTTACATTGTGCGTTGAACTTTAAATTTTATCTTTCGTTTCCTTTACTGATAAGCGTTTGTATTCGAACGACTGTAGGTACCGTAAGCAAGTCAAATAACACTTTGGTGATGTCTATCAATCACACAGTCGCCCACGAAAGTTTCGTGCTACGGCTGAATAACCACGAGTGTGTGTGTACCTACCTACATGTGTACTCGGCTCACAATGGTCCTGTCCTCGCGGCACACAGGCCCCCTGCCCTTGAACACATCGCTTGTACTCGGCACAAAAGTCCCAGCCGCGTGAAAAGACTCTAAAGACCCTCCAAATATTTTCCCAGAGATGTGTGGAGAGGCGTAAGATAAAAGATGGCAGAAAGCGAGACGCATGTGTGGGCAACCAGCCTCAGGAATCAGACCGGTTTATGTCGTAAATCGAAACATATGTATGTATGTATAACAACTGGATATATGTGGATCAACTCCGACGAAGGACAGACAGTCAATCTTTGTTTCGATACTTTCGAAAATTTGAGGCAATAGTGTTCTCAAAATGGATTGTGAAATTACCACGCCATAGATAGCCTTACCAACCTGGTATTTTCAACGTGGTATTTATCCTATTACCTAGATTATGCTTCGTTGAATCTCAACGATAAACATTGTACTGTGGATGATATCACTGCATTAATTTATCAAACCAGTAGAATTTATGCAATCTTTCAGTAATTTATCGAGCAATCCGCGAAACGGCCGGTCAGCATTACATCGTCTCGCCGGCAAGGAAGTCAGCTTTTTAAATTTATTCCCTTTGCAGTACTGGTTTAAACAGTTATTCGACATTCTTTATGTCCCCCTGTGGTTATCGAGACGGTTCATTGCATTGTGTTAAATACCTGAATATGTAGTTTCCTCTACATTATTATAATAACAATTACATGACAATTTATCATCAGTAATCCGATTTCGTTTGTATAACTAAGTATCCTTGAATAAATACCACTTAGGTCCATTAGATGTGATAAAATTGCATATAACAAGTACCCTGTCTTTGTGGAAAGGAACGATTTAAAACTTAAAATTCGTCATCTCCACTCATGCATGAGTTGGTTAACTGTGAATAGAATGTTGATTTGCCGACAATTGTTAACATTGTATTTATTATTCAAGATTCAACCGCGTAAGCTCGTGTCAACCATTCGTTGCTTTTTGCGTTAGTTGGCCTTTTCAGCAACTTAGATCATACAGCAAATAGTCTGGGTCCAAAATAATACTTTCAGTGCTCGTGTCCAACTAATCAAAATTTGTCTGGTCCTTGCAACAGTTGTTCCGCCCACTTCATTATCCTAAATTACAGAGTCAACAAGGTTACTTAATCATTGCAAATCCTGTCAAAACCGTTGACATTTACACCTTGACCTACCAGCTAGATTCTCAGAAGTGTATTGCATCTCGACAAGCCGGATTCTCCGGTGTACGTCTAGTCACTGAGTTCATTGCGAAAGCGATCACCTCGCCTATCTCGACTGTACGTGTACGGGTCTATGTTGCTATTAGGGCATGCAATACCGGAACTATTTTCAATACCGGTATTGAGTTCCGGTATTGCAACTCAATACCGGGATCCCGGTATTAATACCGGTATTAGATTTCCTTGTAATAAATAGTATATATTGTGATTAAAGGTCGTATACGTCAAAATAAAACGAGAAAAAGCAATGAAATTCAGTTTTTTGTAATAGATGTTTACGAGAATTGAGTATTAGAGTTTAAATTTTACAAAAAAATATTATTTTTACATCCAGTGTCCGTTTACGCATGGTCAACAGTAGATACCTATCAAACGGCCGAAAACATTAAACGGTTGGAAACAAGTGCGCTTTCACAGTACATAGGAATACTATATCTTAATCGCTTTATTATAGCTTAAAAAAGTCCGATTCCGGTATTACTTCAATACCGGTATTAACTTTCAATACCGGTATTGAAAAAAGCGTGAATTTTGTCCCTAATACCGGTATTACGAATACCGGTATTGCGGTATTGCATGCCCTAGTTGCTATAGTATCCATACCAGTTAATGTCAGAGAGCAGGCCAGCGATATGACTAGTCCGAAAGTACCACGCACTTGCCTCTTGGGACCGTTACATGCCTGTATTGGTGAAACAACTTAGTGCAATATGTTAGTAGCAAGATTTATAGCAATGTTGATATGTAGGTATCTAAAGTACAACATCCCAACTCACATGCTAAAACTGGTGATACCCGCTATATTGACGATTGATTAAAAAGTATATTGACGAGTATTAAAAAACCTAAAAGATAATAAATAAATAAAATAAATCAAAGGACCAATCAATCTTGAGAAATCATCGCAAATATCAACACGAATCCACGGTCGAAGTACTGCAGGACCGCACCGTACAACGATATGAATCAAGCGGAAACACGATGAATCACGACGTAAGAAACGCACAACCGTTAGGATTTAAATTGCGATAAAGTCTCGAGACGAGATCCTTGGCGACTCGCGCTGTAGCATGCGACGACGGCCGGAGTGCGTTCACATCGGGTTACATCCTCTTTAGTAGGTGTTAACATGCCTCATTTCATTTCATCATTCGCACACGCGTTTATATTGCATCTCTTGGTGCATACTGCCATTGTTTTCTAAATGTGTATGTGTATTAAAGGTTGACTGGCAGAAATCTCGAGATAAATCTGCCTTTGTGTACAATACTAATTATAATCTCTGTATATGCAATAATCATCAGCCAATAATCATCCACTGCTGGACATAGGCCTCTCCCAAGGAGCGCCATAACACTCGGTCCTCGGCCTTCCTCATCCAACCACTACCCGCCCCACCCGCCTAAGGTCGTCAGTCCAGCGGGCAGGAGGGCGTCGTAGGCTGAGGTGGACCAATACCGGAGCGGGTATCTGGGTGATTTTATATCGGCAAAGTTCACTATTATCAAGCACCTGTGTAAGACCGGGGTACTACTAGTAAGTAACATAACAAAAACCACTTGAGTGGAACTAAACATTCGTCCCGGAACCTTTATTTAGACTTCGATTACGAAGACCTCTAGCCCTACATGTTGCTGTAATGTAAAAAAATCATCTTCATATCCAGTACCTCGAGTCCCAAGTGGTTAGTTATGTTTTTTGTTGGTCTTATCATACGTGAATTTTTGTACAATTCCACCACGTCCATTGTCTCAGTTCCACCAAGTTCCAGTGTAATCGGTCATTGCCGACTCCCATGCTTGCCACTAATTGCGTCAGTAAACAATAACTTACCGTTATGTTCAGAAATCATGCGTTCACCATTCATTTCGATTTAGGAGGCTTATAAATTTTCCATATGACCGGTACTTTATTGATAATTTAATTATAATCTACAAACATAAACCCTCCGAGATTGATCTAGAATCTGTAATAACGATATCATAAGTATTTAAAAAGAATGCGTAAATTCATACATAATAACAAACTCTAGCTATAGCGGAATATGTAATTACTTTTATATTTTATTTTTCCTAATACTGTGAATAAAATAGTAAAGTCGATTTCAACATTTCTAACCGATCATTCTCACGTTCAGCTTGACCATTTCAAATGGCCATCGGTATAACAGTGAGTAATAGCGAGGTGTAACCAAGAACAAACACGATATCCTATCAGTGATTGGTTGACTGTTGCGCAAACAATGGCTCTCAGCCATCGTCCCCATATCGGAAACCTCTGCTTCTATAAGGTAAGCGTCTAGGTATCGTACGTATCGGACCAAACGGATTCATAAATGTATGGAGCCGTATGTAACGGCGTAGGCAATGCCGATGAATTGGACGTCCTTGTGTGTTTCTGTACACAAAGAATACCTACTTAGATAGATTCTTAGATACCGAAATGTGGACGCTTACCTTTAGACGGGCTTCTATTCTATTCTATTCTATTCTATTCTCTGTGGGGGTGTAAGTACCTGCACCTGGCTCTCTCGAATGGAACCTTTGTGCATATCCCCAAGGTCTAAACTGCCTTCCTAAGCTTGGACCATTTCCCACCACGCTGGTCCACTGCGGGTTGGTGGGTTCACATATCTAGATGTGCTAGATCTAGATATGCAGGTTTCCTCACGATGTTTTCCTTCACCGTAAGAGCGATGGTATACATTGTACTTAAGTTAAAAGAACTCATTGGTACATGTCAGCGCCGGGATTCGAACCCGCATCTCTTGATTGAGAAGCGGGCGCTCACCCGACTGAGCTACCACCGCTCTTTAGACGGGCTTATACGTCTTACAGACAAATCGATATCCGTACTCATAGATTACAATTCAACCCAAAATGTTAATCAGGCCATTAAAATTAATCAGGCATTAAATTAAAACATAGAAAAACCCATTAGAGACACAGAAAAATTACAAATACACTCTAGGGCAATGAAAAGGTTCCACTCAGAAAAGCACCATATTACTCCTAAAGCTAGCTAAATGACGCCATTTGTAGGTAATATTGAAGTACATTTTACAAAGCATCAGGATATTACCAACTATAAACGGTAATAGTTTGTTCAAAATTTTAATTAAATCTTTGAAAAAATTGGGGTGGCTTGGTGTCGGAATTTTGTGAGTGGAACTATTTCTTTGCCCGTGAGTGTAAAACCAACATTTTAAAGAAAATACACAAAGGGTCAATTCAGACGTACCACAACCACACCACAGCCACAACCACGCCGTGTGGTCGGGCGTATATTTTGTATTGAAAATGAATAATCCAATTCACACGTGCCACATTTTGCCGTTGTCATCGACCACCTGTGTACGACCACATCGCAACCACATCGCAACCACATCGCAACCACATCGCAACCACAACGCAACCACATCGCAACGGCAAACGGCGGCGGCACCGCGGCCACCTCCTCTCCCTATTACATGCATACGACCACGTGGTTATCACATCGCAACGACAGCGACAACACAACCACATCGACATTTTGTCGCTGCCACAACGCAACTGCAAAAAGCCGCTGTCACACTATTCACACGTAACCACAGCTTGACCACATTATGTCGCTGCGACGTGGTGTGGTTGTGGTACGTGTGAATTGACGCAAAGTCATTTACGAAACAAGATCACACAATTTGGCCAATAAATGACGTCATCATCATACATGTCATTCCACGTGGAGAATGAAATATCTTAAAATCCATCTACAATTCTACACACATGCCCAAGCTGTTGGTAATTTCAGCATCCGGTTTGCAATCACAGTTATCTTTGGTCATCGAGTCAAAAACTATTTTTTTTTTGTAAGCAACCGTTACCAGTTTGGTTCATGTATTTTGGTCTACTTTTTCCTTAATCTAGACGACGTCGTTATAGTAAACGTTGATGGCTTTATAGCTAATTATAAGTAATTTATAACATAGTCAAAAACACTTATGAATGAACGAATACTTTTGATTTGAAAGAGCGTTTTTATAATATAATAATACTAGCTGTTCCCGCGAGCTTCGCTTCGCCTTAAAAAGTTTTCCCGTGGGAATTCCGAGATAAAAAGTAGCCTATGTTCTTTCTCAGGGTCTAGATCATATGTATACCAAATTTCATTCAAATCCGTTCAGTAGTTTTGGCGTGAAAGAGTAACAGACAGACAGACAGACACAGTTACTTTCGCATTTATAA
This sequence comes from Plutella xylostella, assembly GCF_932276165.1. Classification (NCBI taxonomy): domain Eukaryota; kingdom Metazoa; phylum Arthropoda; class Insecta; order Lepidoptera; family Plutellidae; genus Plutella; species Plutella xylostella. Next base: position 8,821,997 of record NC_063987.1, on the reverse strand, counting down.
TATTAGTTAGGATGTATAGTAACTAAGTAAAGCTTGGAAAGGTGTTTGTGGCCATTGAATTGTATTAAAAGTAATAAATATCATTGAATTCAGGCATATTATTCTACAGCTAGCTTATATTTCAATTCATTAAACCATATATTTTTAGTTTGTACTTAACTTACTAGTCAAGTGATCAAGTTTAACTTTTCGGTAACTCAGGTTATCTTTATTTATCACGATGGTTGAACTGATTTATTGAATGTAGTTTTACCTACTAGGTATATTGTAAGATTTCTATATTATGTTGTTTTTATTTGTAACTATGTAGAGGTAATGAGTGATATTTAATATGTATTTGACATTGATGTTTTTATTGCTACTTTCCTAAATAAAATTGGGAACCTAGATGCTCGCCCCTACTTTAAATTAGTTATACCTAGTCTTGTTTAATTTCCTTCTGAAAGTATGTTTACTATATGTACCTACTTAGGTTTTCTAACCTTTACCATAGACTTAGTGCCAATTTCACCAAACGCTAAACATATTTAGTAGCCTGTCAAACGTCTGTCAGTTAGTACAAAATGTATTTAAAATTTGATTTAAATACAATTTTAAATAAGTTTAGCGTTTGGTAAAAGTGACCCTTAGTGCCAATTTCTCAACTGTCGGTTATCTTACCGACAGGGATTGATTTATAAATTAAACGTCATCTCCATACAAAATTCATGACAGATGTGTCAAAAAAGTCAACCAATAATCCCTGGTTATGCTTTAACCCACTATGGAGAAATTGGCACTAAGGGCCACTTGCACCAACATATTAAATCTAGATTTAGTGTTAAATCTCGATTTATTCAAATTTTATATGGACTGACGTTCCTTAAATCGAGATTTGACACTAAATCTAGATTTAATATATGTTGGTGCAAGTGGCCCTAAGGGTCAATTTTACCAGTTGCTAAACGTGGTTTAGTCGCCCGTCAAATGTTCTGTCTGTTAGTATAGTACAGAATGTTACAGTTACAGAATGTAAGTAGGTATTTAAAGTTTGTTAACACAAAAAAAAAAAACGTTTACACGTTTCGTAAAATTAAGAAAAATAATTTAACACTTAGGTACACCTACAATATAATTATGTAAGTATCAATTTCAGTATCAATCAATTTATGAGCAGTCATAGTTTAATGAAATAACTAAGTAGGTAATAAACCACCTTTTAAATGCAATGTGTTAGTTTAATTTAATAAATGCTTATGTTACTCAGAAATTATGAGTAGATTACCATTAACTTTATTACGAAGTCAGCAGAGCAAAACTGTTTTTTGTTGTTGTTTGTTTTTAGAATAACCACTCTCTGAGTTACATTGATGTCAAGGTTAGAAACTCCCTAGTTTAACCTACTTTTGGGACACTGATCTTTGAAGTTATTTTTGGATGCTATTGGAATGCGAGCAAGTAAAGATCCAGGATGAAAATAATGTAAGTATAAGTTAACATAACCACACTAGTTTTTTACTTTAGTAAATCTACGCAAGCATGAACGTGGTAAGTACCTTAGGGCTAGTCGCATTGGTGCGTTGTGATTCCGATACACAGCTATTATTTACCGGATACTAAATAGAAGGAGGTTCTCATACTATCGTTTGTTTGTTTTTTAAATGTAGGTATTTATGTCCTTTATTAGGTATGACTGGTATGAGCCTTCCTTGCTCGGCAATGAAGATGCGACTCTACGCAGCCCAACGCACTAATGGGGCCTCGCCCTTACGACGTTCTGCAGCAGCTTTACAGCGGCACTCTGTGTCAAAGTTTGGACGGTGTGGGTAAGTTCTCGTGATTGGACGGGACGTGTGACGGGAATGAAGTAGTAGGTAGCAACCTACATGCCGTGTAGGTTGCTACCTACTACTTCATTCATTCTTTCATAAGTCAGTCCGTGACTTCACCCAAGGGTTCTAGTTGAAAACCAGCGCTATGGTGTGGTTTAGCATACCTGCCACAGCATCAAGCTGAACTAGAACCCATTTCAGCACCGAGAAGCAACATACATGCTTTTAATAACTTTTTTTTTTTTTTTTTGTTTACTTTTTAACCTTTTCTTCTAAATGTATGTGTTGTTTCTGTGTGTGTAAGAAATAAATAAATTTTCTTTCTTTCTTTCTTTCAACCTAACACAAGTTTTTTTGGTAATAGAGGTGATAAGATTATTAATTTCCAGATTAGTTTAGAAAACCAAAAAATCTCTAACAAAGCCAATTTTCGGAATAATTCAAGTCCCTCTTTTCATATTTTTATACAACTAGCGCCATCTATTATGCAAGAGCTGTACTACTTGGAGCAACAACTAGTGAGGAAATTATAAATACTCTATGGATGGACCAAGAGTCGACGCGAGAGGCTCCGAGCTTAGTGATTGGTCATCACCTGAAAATTTTACCAATCAGAAAGCTGCCCTTACAAGAGTCAGCGTGTTGGTAGGTAGTAGTAGCTACGGTACGTGCGCTTCGAGTTCGAACAATTGAATGTAGATGGCGCTATTACCCCAGACTGAAAGTTTAGTTACTACAAAGGAGTCAAAGGACGGACTCATCGGTCGCCATATCGATATTGTTTCTTTATTTGCGTGGCTTATACAGTCACAGACTTAGGTATACAGCCAGACACTAACAAGCACAACTTGGCAATGTATAGAACACACCAGCTTTACCTACTTATTTAAGTATACATAACTAATTATATTATTTAACCAATGAAAGATAACTACCTATAATTGTATCTTATGAGATGCATGCCAAAAAATGCTTCATCAAACTAACATTCAATTTAAATTGTATTAATTTTGAAGTCGCTGTCGTTGAAACTAATTAGAGGTAAGTAGAAACAAATCAAGTTACCAGTAAAACATATTGTATTCAAATAAACAGTAGCAAATCAAGTGGCCTGCCTCAACACCAACACAACAAGCGCGAAAGTTAGCAACTTGGTCCCAATAGCCACCCCAGTCCTCGTAAAAGGAACTGGAAGAATAGTTTTATTCTGCAGATCTTTTTTCAAGAAGTTATCAGCCACTTCACAGGGGTCCGATGGCACGGGTTCCGTAGAGGTTTCGTTGGACTCCGTTGAGGATTCTTCGGTTGTTTCAGTATCGGATTCCGTAGTTTGGGGTTCCGTAGGTTGGGGTACTGCCGGGTCGGTTTGAGGTGGCGGTTCGTCAGGTCCTGCCTGGATGAAGATGTAGGTAAATTAGACTTCGACTAAAATCTGTTTTTTTAATCTCAGATACTAAATTGAACGGTTCATCAACAGTCGATTGCACCGCAAATAGAACGATACGTCACTTAATCGCAGGACAATCGACTGTTGATGAACCATTCAGAATCTGTTTATTTCTTTAGTCAAGAATCTGGTGAGCTTTAATGCACTTATTTGAAGTGAAGGCAAAGAACAGGAAATGGGATGATACGTCACTTGACGCTACAGCCTGGTGGCCAATAGAGCCAGGATGGGGAAGGCCGAGGACAGAGTGTTGTGTGAAGCCTGCGTTCATTTGTAGAAACACGCTGATGATGAAAATTTCTGCGCTAATAATTATCCCAATAAAAACCTTACCTACTATATTTAATACTGTTTTATTTAATTACTTATGCCAACCACAGAATGTAGGCAATAAGTCTGCTTTAAATTTTCACTAAGTATCTAAAAGGTTCCACAAAGAAAGTAAAACTATATCTTACCTGAAGCTCCTCATATTTCGGAAATACGTCATCAGGTATTTCCTCCTTTTCGTTCGCTTTATCTTTGTTGGTTTGGTCCAGTTTAAGTTTAATTTTAAACTGAAACCATACAAATATAAATTAGTTCAAAAGGTACGTATACTTACAAAGATATATACTTACATATGTAGATAGATATAGCAACGGATGTAGGATGTAGGTTGATTTTAGTCACAGTAGTTAGGATGGTATTATTGTAACTTTGTGGGATCAATTAAAGGAAAATAAAACACAAACATGGTATACATACTTTTGGTTTAGGGGAATTTCGGGGCGTTTCCTGCAACAAATTAAAACTTAAGTACCAACTAACACAATTTTTCTAAGGGTGCTTGAATATGAAACGAATCCTGATACTACTTAATAAAGACCGACCAACATAAAACAAGCAAGCTAAGGTGAAAATGTAGGAAGAACTTGTATATCACATGAACCGATTTTCGTTTCGTTTTGTGTTCATGTTTCTTGAAAATTCTTTCAGCTGTTCAAAAGTTATGCGACTGTTGGATGTCGGGTTTTTTTAACGTTGGTTATATAGGTTATCCATACCTCATCATCAAACCCCCCGAGCTTCGTGCTTTGCAGAGCCGGGGCGTCGGGGTATGGAGTCAGCACGTTGATTCTCTTCATCAGAGACTCGTAACTGTCGGGCTCGTCTGTAGCCTGAAAGTTGGTGTAAGTAAGTATATATTTTAACATTTTTAACCCCTGGCGAAAAATATGGGTGTTATAAGTGAAACCTGTCTGTCTGTGTATGTGTAGGTGGTGGTAGCGTAGCTCCTAAATAGCTGTAGCGGTTTTCGGTTGGTTTTCTTGGGTCATACGTAAGGGTACCCCATATTTATATGAGTAGGAGTTTCGTAAAGTAACACTTTTTTATATAAAAGAAATTACAATGGAAATAAAGAGATTAAGGGATTAAGAAAAAAATAGGAACTAACTGACAAGGTACTTAAACCAACGTCCTGTACCTATATTTTATCATAAACTTTACTAACCTCAGAGACAATCTGAGTGACTCTTCCTATTTCATAATCAGCAGGTGCTTCCGTCACATTTTCAAATTCAAACTTAACATCTTCAATGCTCTCCAAATCGTCCATAACTCTTGTTTTACCAAACGAAACAGGAATTTCTTTTAACTTCTTTTCATTTTTATCAGAGTTAGCTAATATTGAGTTTCGATTGTCAAAAAGAAACGCCCTTTCTTCGGAAGAATCTAGGTTTAACTGGATATTTTTGTTCAACGGCCGATGTCCTCCTTCCATAATTCTAAAATGCTGTTGTCTGGTCCTAGTTGGTACGATCTTGAATTTGTATGTTGTTCTTGTAAGCCTGAATTTATTTGCTCTTTCGTCTGGTTGTACTGCCGTGGCTTTGTATTCTTCTTGTTCTATAGGCGGTGATATGGATTTTTGTTCTTCTTTATTCAAATTAGGGGTTTCACCTGTATCTGTATCATCGCTGTTATCTCCTTTATCCAAATTAGGATTTTGTTCTCCCATGTTACTATTCTCTTCTTTAACTAAATGAGGGTTTTGTACTCCAGTATCACTGTTCTCATATTTATCTAAATTAGGGTTTTTTTCTCCGCTATCACTATCCTCTTCTTTATCTGAATTTGGTTTCTGTTGTTCTGTTTTCTCTTCACGTTGACTGTAATCATGTGAATCATCATTGGTTTTATGCTCTGCTAACATATTTGTCCAGGAACTGCTTCTTTTGCTAGGAATATCATGAAATGTGTGTTTATCTGTTTTGTGTTTATATTTTCTTCTGGGGATGATAGTATAATATCCAAGGTAATCATTTAACTTTTTAGTGTCAGCGTGATAATAAGTTCTAGTTGTTTTGAATATTTTGTGCAATATACTTTCTTCTTCTGGCATATGTGTCCTAGTTGGACCATTATACAGTTTTTTTGTCCAACGTATAGGTTCCAATCTTGTTGGACCAAATGTTTTAGTGTAGTATTCTTGTGAGTCAATAGTCCTTGTTGGATAGTGATATTCTGCATTAATAGTTGACCTCGTTGGACCAATCTCTTGACCTTCACCTGGGCGAGTTAGTCCAATCTTATATTTATGTCTATCTCTTGTTAAAGCTTGTTGATAACTTGTTCTAGTTAGACCGAACTTTTTGGTAAAGTGATTCTGTGTACGAATTGTTCCAGGGGTCTTATTGTAATCCAGATTGGTATGACTTTTACTTTTCACTAAGCCATTTTTATTTGGTCTAACCTTGGATTTTGATCCAAAATTTCTTTTAATATTATTCAGATTTCCTGTTGTTCTTTGTGGCACTATGGACATTTTGGTGGGTTTAAGTATAAATGTGTATTGGTCTATAACTCCTATGGTTCTTGTAGGGATTGTGTACGTTATGTTGAAGTATTCTTCAGATATTTCAGTGAAAGCTTCAGTTGTAGTAACATCCTGAAAATCGCGTAAAAAATTAATAGACTATCCTAACTAATATTATAAGTAACTGTGTCTGTCTGTCTGTTACTCTTTCACGAAAAAACAACTGAACTGATTTGAATGAAATTTGGTATAGATATGGTCTAGACCCTGAGTAAGAACATAGGCTACTTTTTATCCCGGAATTCCCCCGGGAAAACTTTTTAAGGCGAAGGAAGCTCGCGGGAACAGCTAGTATTACATACTTAAACGTCAAAAAACTTAAGATTTTAAGAAAACGTTGAGTATTTTATTTTCTTGTAGTGAAGATTGCTGAAACTGTGCGTATGGTCTGGAAATTTATTAGATATCAAGATTTATGAAGAGACCTAGCTATTAAAAAACATGTATTTACCTCTCTAGTCTTATAATCTTCAGTCAGTGTCAAAGTGATATAAGTGGGTGGTTCTTCCATCGTTGATTTGGTTTGAATCGTTTCGTATTGCATGACGTGGCTAGTTTTATACGGTTTTCTTTTGGGAAGCAAAGTGGCCTGGAAAGTATGGAAATATAGTTTGAAATGATATTTAAATATTTTCTTCTTTTTAAGCTGCGTACAAACCGCCAAACGAACGCCAACGAACGGGTTTCGTTGACGTTTGTTGCTGCAATCTGTCCTGTTTTTTGTATGATAAATATCCATCGTTGGGCGTTCGTTCGTTGGGCCGGTCTGTACGCAGCTTTACAGGTACCTACTAGCTGGGAAGCTCTTAGTCTGATGGCTGAAGACAATCCATAATGATATGTGATAATAATGGTCGTGTATATTAGCTTGACGGAAAGTAGAATCACTAGGCCGAGGTACCTAATAATATTACGGCGCTCCTTGGGAGAGGCCTATATCTAGCAATGGACGATAACGTGCTGCTGATGATGATGATAAAGGATGTGATGGGATGCCTGAGGAGCCTCTTTGAGTGACGTAACTGCACCTTGCATGCATACGTCCGGCGTAACCTGGGCAATCAGCAACTGACTACTTAGCTGAGTAACCATACTCCAGCTGTATACCTTGTTTCACGGAAAAAGACATCTGATACAAACAAAAACCACCCTTATTCGAATTTAATAAGGGTCCTGTCAGATGTCTTTTCCCGTGAAACAAGGTATAGTGTAGGTAGTGTCACCGACACGCTGAGAAGAAAATCTTGATAATAGTTTCGCTAATGATAATATAACTACACTTACTTCAGTAACGAAATCGTACAGTCGAGTAGATAAGTATCTGCTTTTATAATCGGTAGAAGATATTTCTTTGGTCCTAGTTACGCCAGGCAAATTCTCGTATTGCTGTTTTGTTCCTGTGATAGTCTGTTTTGTTGATATAAAGGGCCCATGAGTGTACTGAAAAGAAATAAATTGTAATATCATAGAAGTATGAATAAGTATTAAGCGTAGTCAACATGTAAAGTCAGTAAGTATGCAGTAAAAATAAAAGATTCTGCCAATTTTAAAAAGTTGTTCTTAGATTAAAAGTGAGTCGCCGCCTTTTTATTATTTTGTATGATTTAAAATGTATGTTTTTAGTTTATAATATGGACCACTGATGCCTGAAATAAAGGTTTATTATTATTATTATTATTATTTACTTACTAGAGAATCACCCTCTACTTACTTTACTCATTTTACTAGTTTTCCTAGTGCTGGTGGTGATTTTCTGTGTAATATAATGTTGGCCAAGTATTGTCAACGTTCTAGGTGGAAATATTTTATTTTGAAGACTAGATTTCCTTGATACTTTTCCTTTAGTTGGTAATCTTGAAGTTAGGCGATGTAATTTCTGCAAATAAAAATACGTTATGAATACAAAAAAACGTTACCTATGTAATTTTATTATTCTAATAGATAATTACATAGTAAATATGTAAATATGATTATTTATAATTTTACTTACCTTAGCAATTCTACTAAATTTTGTAGCATGTAGTGTAGGTTCACCGTTATTACTATAATGTTGTTTAGCGGTTCTAGTTATAGTTGGAAGAAGAAGTGTAAGACTAATTTTAGATTTCGCTTTATTTGACGATCTTGATGTTTGGTGGAGTGATTTCTGAAATTATACATAGGTATAAGGTAAATTAACGTTAGGATACACTTAGTACTTACTGGTTTATAAGTTTGCAAAAACAAAAAGTAGTTCTATCATCTGCATACATTTTGACAAAAGTTTCATAATCGTTTCCGCTAGAGGCGCCACTTTGTATGCCAGAAAACTTAAACTTCAATACTTTACGCAAAATATCAAAACCTATACTACACTCACGGTAATACTATAATACTTACTTTCGTCACTTCACTTAAGTTTCCAGTAGTATATTCTGCCATGGCGCTTCTTTCGCTATTATAATTTTGGTCATAAATTATTGGATCGGGTCTATTTGGAACCATTGCATATTGAAGAGAAGTCCTCACTTTAGTTCGTGATACAGACGTTAGAAGGTGCGATTTCTGAAACAAAAATACCTACCGTTACCGTATCGTTAACCAATGAGTTTATTTTAGTAATTATTGTGATCATCATTAGCCCGTAATCCTTCACTACTGGACACAACGCTAATCCTAACAATATGTCGTGGGTCCCACGCTAGGCTTGCCTGTTCGTGGTCCCCACTCGACAACTGATTTACCCCACCGGTTATCGACTCTTCGATGTTGTAACGATAAACGTGATTATGTAGATTTTTTTTTATTGTACATTTTTTAGGTTTAAGGTTAAATGTAATGTTGTGCAATTTTAGTTTAATTAAATAAATAAATAAAAAAAGTAGATCGTTTTTTCATTGCTTACTTACTTTAGGTATTCTACTGAAGTTAAATGTTCTTGTATATTTGGTGGTTCTCCCATTACTATAGTCAACTATTATTGGTTCGGTTCTATTTGGAATTATTGCATATTGAAGAGTAGTTCTTGCTTTAGTTGGTTTTCTTGACGTTAAGAGGTGTGATTTCTGAAATAGTTATAAGTTATAAGTACGGTGGCCTGCGCCTAAAAGTATACAGGCGGAGTTTTTAAAATAGCGATCCCTGATGATGAAGGGACCAGCTACATCTGTTATAAATCCGGGGACGTGTTGTGTGTGATGTGTGTAGCAGTGGTGTTTATGTGGATGTGCTTGAGCAGCATGTGAGCTTGAGATCGCTATTTTAAAAACTCCGCCTGTATACTTTTAGGCGCAGGCCACCGTACATATTTTAAAATAAGATAATTATGTAGAGAAGCCAATTAAAAACCAATAAATGAGAGATATAAAACACATGCTATGTTGAATCATTCAAACGTCTGTTTACTTCTGTTTTTTTTTTTAAATTTATGTATAGGTAAACCATTTCTAAGGTTTTTGACACTATGGGATGAAAAGTACGTCATCGTCATTACTTACATACCTTATTAATAACTTTGCTAAATGTCCCAGTAAGTTGGCTAGTGCTTTCATCTTCACTAAAATGTTGGTCATCCATGGGTTTGGTTCTATTTGGAACTGTATAGTGCTGAGTAGTTCCTGTTTCTTTTCTAGTTTTTATTGTCGATGGTAGGAATTGTGAGAACTGAAATTAATTTTTATATTTCCTACACATTATCATAATTGCATTTTTATATTTCTTACAAAAGGTAGGCTCATAGCAGTAGATGCGATGAGCCTACCTTTTTCACTTTTGCATACAAAGTGGCGCCTCTAACGGAAATAAGCGTAAATTCGATAGGCCGTTCACAGGAAATTGTATGACATCGTGATAAGCGCCCCCTAGCTGTCGGTAACTAATAAAACGCATGAAAATCCAAGTTAACTTAATATACAGGGTATTAGTATATATTTTTTGTAACACCTGTATATTCTATCGACAAGAGTAATTCCAATAAATAAACATTGACAAAATATTCACATATAATTTTATGTTACCTTTTTAGCTACAGATTTTGTTCTAATACGTGTAGGTATCATTATATTCGTCTGGCTTGATTTTGCTATGTCCTTTGAAAATGCAGTTTTAGGATACATACTGCTTGTCGCAGTTACGTTTGGAATAATATAATATTCTAGGGTCTTGGTTCTGTTTGGTATTTTTATGGGAGTTATTGTTACTATCTTTATGCGCGGTAAAGCGTAGTGGTGCTTCTGAAAAATAAAAAGTATGTGAGTTAGGGAATAACTGTGGCGTTATTGTCTGCGTACAAATAAAGGTTAAGTATCTATTATTATAACTATCTATCCTTAGTTACTTTTTATATATATAAAAAGTAACTTAGGGCCAAATTCACCGAAGTAATTAAACGTCGTTAGAAGGATCGAAAACTCAGTTTATGCTCTAAACGAGCTTATACGCTCATTTCGATTTTCACCGACCAATATTAACCAAGATTAGAGCAAAACGCAGTTATAGTGCCACAATCTTATCTGTTCCGGTGGCGACGTCGCTGTCATTGAATCCAGTGATGCCATCGATTAAATTTTGCCTATTTCTGGTTTAAACGACAACTCATTTCTGCTATTACCTATTTTTATAATTAGGTACATTCATAAGTATAGATAAATCAAAATATAGGGTCGATAGTAAATGAAAGAGGATATAATATATCAAACGACATTTGTTGTATAAAAAAATTGTCCACGGCGAACAGAAACAAAATTAATTCTGATTATGTTCTGATATAAGACATTAAATCTAGATTTTACAATGATATAGCTAATATCTGTGGGTCGTGGGAATAACGAGATAGAAAACTATTGTAAGTAAGTACTTAATTGTTATTTATTTAATTATAAACATTTATTTTTTTCATTTTCTTAAGTAACAAGAAACAAGAGCATAAAATTAAAAGAAATTCAGACAATGTACAAAGGCTAATTGCCAAAAATCCATTTCTTCCAGCCAACCCTTGATACTCGTAGTGGAAGAAAAAGATGTCATTAATCATCATTATTTCGTCTAAAATCGCTGCAGGTGCGAGAAATTCTTCTTGGTATACTGCCTAAGGTATAGGTACGCAGCTTCACTCACACCTGTAATCAAAGAAAAATAAAGATTATACACTTTCATCACGACCCATCCCGTCCCCACTGCTGGGGTACGGGTCTCTCGGGAAAATATTAATAAAATTACATGTATATGGGTAAAATTATTCGTCATATTTGGCAACACTAACCTGTAGCCGCTGCAACTCGTTCTTCCAATTTTTCTAACGGAATTAAAGGCACCTGAATGCGTTATTCTTCCTGCATAAAAGCAAATATATCTAGTATTACTTTTATTGCATCACTTTTCAGCGCTTTTGGCATTATTACACCCAGAAAATCACAAAACAAATTAAATAACGTAGCGTCAGCCTCTTCGCAGAAATTGACAACTCAAATAACGCACAGAGTATGAAAGGACGTTTGACAATGACGTCTCGTTAGTACACATTTTGACCACCGGAACAGATAAGATTGTGGCACTATACAGCTGTAACTGCTATAAATTGGCCAGTTAGCGTTGCTAAACGCAGTTATAGAAAGCTGTCATTGTCAAACGTCATAAACAAACCACTGAGCAAATAACAACGCTTTGACAACGACATTTATAGTGCCACAATCTTATCTGTTCCGGTGGTCAAAATGTGCAACTAACGTAACGTCATTGTCAAACGTCATTTCATACTCTGTGCGTTATTTGAGTTGTCAATTTCAATTGTTGTTATTTAATTTGTTTTGTGATTTTCTGGGTGAAATACTACCAAAAGCGCTGTAATGTAATGCAAGAAAAGTAGTACTATATATATTGGCTGTTATGCAGGAAGAATAACGTATTCAGGCGCCTTTAATTCCGTTTGAAAAATTGGAAGAACGAGTTGCAGCGGCTACAGGTTAGTGTTGCCAAATATGACGAATAATTTTACCCATATACTCCATGTAATTTTATGTAATATTTTCCAGAGAGGCCCGTGCCCCAGCAGTGGGGACGGGATGAGTCGTGATGATACTCGTGATGAAAAGTATATAATCTTTATTTTTCTTTGATTACAGGTGTGATGACATGACATGATTCTTTAAATCTTAGGCAGTATACCAAGAAGAATTTCGCGCACCTGCAGCGATTTTAGACGAAATAATGATGATTTATGACATGTCATTGTTTTCCCAACCAATCAAGAGTTGGCTGAAAGAAATTCCTTTTTGGCAATTAGCCTTTGGAAGGAGACCCGTGCCCCAGCAGTGGGGACGTGATGGGTCAAGATGATGATGATGATGATGTATTAGCCTTTGCACACTGTCTGAATTTATTTTAATTGTATGCTATTGTTTCTTGTTACTTTAGAAAATGTAAAATAAAGTGTTTAAAAATAATAATAATACTTAATTAATTGTTTTTTTTAAGTCTATCTATCTCGTTATTCCCACGACCCTCATATATTACCTATACCATTGTAATCTAGATTTAATCTCCTATATCAGAAGCAGAACATAACCTGAACTACACTGAAACAAATGTCATTTGATATATTATATCCACTTTCATTTACTATCGACCCTATATTTTGATTTATCTATAGTACTATACTTATGAATGTACCTAATTATTACAATAGGTAATAGCCGAAATGCATTGTCGTTTAAACCAGAAATAGGCAAAATTTAATCGAAAGCAACACTGGATTCGATCACAGCGATGTCGCCACCGGAACAGATAAGATTGTGGCACTATATTATTTTTTTGTTTTATAATGTGTCAAAACGTTTTGTTACTCCATTGCTCGAAATCAAAATACGCAAAAAGTATGTACGGCGCGACGCAATAACTAAACGCATTTCAGTGTTGCTGGCTCGTCTGTAGCCGAAACACCGGTTACGTAAACGAGATTAAAATAGCACCGATGAATTTCAGGTCACTCTAAACGCAGTTTGACGAAATCTGCAATCGTGATTAATGAAATCGTAGTTTAATAAAACTTAGATTTCTATGCAACCCGTGAATTTGGCCCTTAGGCCCAGTTTTTAACCGACTTCAAAAAAAGGAGGATGTTCTCAATTCGTCGGGATCTTTTTTTTATATTTTTTTTTATGTATGTTCACCGATTACTCCGCCGTTTATGGACCGATTTTGAAAATTCTTTTTTGTTGTATTGCGTTGAGCTCCCAGGTGGTCCCATTTTTTTTTCAGAATTTTAGTTCACCCCCAAAGGTGGATAAAGGGGTAAAAACAGGGTATGAATTTCCAATTTGGGCACATATTAACCGATTATAATGAAATTAAGAACGTAAATATAGTTCTTATAACAAAAAAATATGATGGTGACCTTGAGCTGATCTGATGATGGAAACGGAAGGCAGTCAGGGGAACTCCTTAACGGTATATAGCAACTAGATAGATAGATAGATAGAATATTCTTTATTTGTACACACACACATAAAAGAAACTTATATAACTTAAATACTATTAACTATGTACAAAAATGGCGGTCTTATCGCTTAAAGCGATTTTTTCAAGACAACCTTAGGGTGGAAGGATATTTTGATTAAAGAGGGGTCAAGTGTACTAAAGAAAAATAAAGGAAAAATTAAAATAATTATTTAGTTATTATATAAGTCCCTACAAACTAAGTCTTTAAACTTACATGTATTTATACTTATATACCTAAAATAATAATATATATTTTATAATAGACTACTTCGTGTTTAGGCTTGAATGATTCGTATTGATTAGTAGGACTTTTTGGTATCATTTGCACCTTACTTTTCATTGAAAATTATTGCACATAAACTAAAAACTATAAAATAAAATAATAATAAAAAAAATAAAAAAACCGACTTCAAAAAACCACTAAAATGTAAGAAATAATTTAAGGTTTACACAAATTCTACTCGTATGTGGCAGTACAAATATACCTAAGCAGGAACTGTTCTTTTTTGAAGTTGGTGCCATATTTCTTTAGATTACTTTGTCACCGCACCAACATCAAAAAAGAACAGTTCCTGCTTAGGTATATTTGTACTGCCACATACGAGTAGAATTTGTGTAAACCTTAAATTATTTCTTACATTTTAGTGGTTTTTTGAAGTCGGTTTTTTTATTTTTTTATTTGATCCGTGATCATCTTTCACCATTAGTCAAGTCACGTGTCAAGCATGACATCTGCATACGAATTTCGTTGGTTTTTAACAAATAGTAGCAATTTTTGACCAATGGTTGAGTTAACTAGGGATCAAAAAACTGGCCCTTAGTACAAAACAACTATTGCAGCAACTATTGGATATCTGTTCCTTGGTACGGAGGGTGTCCCACGCTACGAATGCACATTCGTGGCTTGAAATACAGAACGGTCGACGTTTGTAATCCGTTATTTTCAAATCAAAAATGTATAATCAAAGAAGTCTCACCTTTTTAAATATCTTTTTTGTTCTGGTTCTAGTAGGTATAATCAAGTTTCGTGTTTCAGTTATTTCCACGACAGGTTCTATAGTTTTTGGATGAATTGTGGTTGTCTGTCTGTCTGCCACAGTTACAATATTATCAGCTATTGGCGTTCTAGTTGGCACAACGATAGGAGATGTTAGTTTTCGTCTGTTTTCTGGAGACACAGAATGGTAGTTCTGAAAAATAATTTATAAGTACATATTCTTTATTTGAACCGTGTCTATGTTTGAAAAGGTTTTCTCAAAAAATCTGATCACCAATTAAAGGTTGTATAAGTAGAAGATAATCAATACGTCCTAAAGAATAAGATTTATGATGTAGCTGTAAGGTCGTATTGTTGTACCTACCTACCGGTTATTCAAATTAAATGACGTCTGAAAAACTTACTTTATTCTTCGTAACGAAATTCGCAATCTTAAGCTCAGGTTTCCAGTTGGCAAAGTTGTCCGGCATCGAAAACCGTTTAGCATCTACACTCACTGTCTTCGTCCTTTTCCTTCCCACCACTCTATCGGTAGAAAACATTTCTTCTATCATCTGATCTTCTCTTAAATACGAAGGTAAATTCAATTTTGAGTGTAAAAAATCATGGTTTTTCAGCGTATTTATGTTCCCAATTGTGGAGTTTTCTAGAACATCTTGTTTCTTCTTTGTGAAATCGCTGCGCCATTTCATTTGCGTGGTTGTGTCGTATTTATGTATCGGTCTGCTAGGTTTATGCCTCACTCTAGTGGGTTTAACTGTTGGATGTTGTGTTGTTTCGTTGTGGTTTATATTCTGAAAAAAGTATATACATTGATGATATGTGGACAGCACAGGACAAAACCCGCTAAGAAGAAACATGTTGAGAAATGAGCTGTATGCCTCGATTACTTTTGGACTACGCTACGTCGGAACTGAGATGAAAATATTTTACTAAGTATATTTTAAATACAGTGTAAACTCTATATAACGACAGTGAAGGGACTGTGCATTTTGTGGCGTTATAGAGAGTTGTCGTTAAATGGAGAGAAGAAAAATCAGAGCAAAAGCGTTTACTTGCGAACATCACTTTATATCTTCTCTCCCGTTTCTATTGCGCGTATCAGTAAGACTTTTTCGTCAATACACAGTGATTTTCTTTTACTAGCCATGTTTACAGTTTGAAAGTTTGTGAACAAATAAGAATAAGAATATGATGAGGAACCGTGGTCTTGACTTCCGGTCTGGGGCATATCTCATGCAGAGGATCTCCTTGGCGGTTCAGCGTGGAAACGCTGCAAGCGTCTTGGGGACCTTTGGGTCGGATATGGCCCGAGTCGGATTGCTAGTGTAGGAATTTCATTGAAGAAATGACATTTAATCATATTTTTAAATTATTATTTTAGGTTAATGTTGACATTTATTTTAATTGTTTTTGTGACTTAGATTTAATATTATTTTTTGTTTTTATTTTGATGTATAATAAGTTTTAATTTGATTTTATTTAATTTTAATGTATTATTATTATCTTTTGCATGAATCGAATAAATAAATAAACAACAGAATATGATAACAAGTAGACAATCCATGATCCCTACTTATTAGTCATGGTCAAGCAAGATCAGTCTACACGTGCAAGCGATCCCAATTTGTAAACAAAAGAACGAATTTCTTAGAAAGTTCGGTATGCGGAATGCCCACAGGCGAGTTTATTGCAGGCTAGGACAATAAAACGACAGAAAAACATACACAGCTGCGCAGTTTTAACTAAAATCAGCAATTTAAAAGGTACTGTTTGTCGTAAATTGAGAGTGGGTAAATGCTATGTAGATAGTGTATCATTGAATGGAAGAAAAGCTAAACCAACCAAAACCAATTTATTTCGACGCTAGAGTTTGTCGTTAAATCGAGTGACGTTACATGGAGTTTACACTATAATTAAGTATGTCAAACTTAGAACAGCATAAAAATACTTACTTGAATAATTTTACTAAATGTTCTACTAAATTGGGTAGTGGTTTCATCATGCTTAAAATCATGGTAATCAGATTTAGTTCTATTCGGGATGATGTATCGGGTGGTGGTCTCATCATTACTATAGTCTTGGTCGGTAGTTAGAGTTCTATTCGGGATGATTACAGTTTGCTGATAGTCGAAATACTGAAAAGTTAACATGATAAATGTTACATAATTATGATAGACATAAAAAAACAAATATTCGATGTATTAACTTTGTAAATATATAACGTAAAGTCAGTTTTTTTTTATCTCAGGTACTAAATTGACGATTCTGAACGGTTCACTGTTGATTCCAGTTGAGTCAATTTATTATCTCAGATTAAAAAATAAACATTACACCAGAACTGAGATAAAGCGAAGCGTCCGTAGTCGAGCGGGCCTCAGTGATCGTAACTGATCACTGAGGTTAAGCAGCAACTGGCACGGTCAGCCATTGGATAGGTGACCGATTTCAAGTGGTTCCTTTCTGGATGCTTCCGTGCTTTGGATGGCACGTTAAGCCGTGGGTCCCCGTTGCAGCTTCGGCAGCAGTCGTTAAGCCTAGTCAGAGGCCTTTGGTGGGCTTGAAAACATCTGACAGTCGGGTTGCCCACTTACCCGACAACTCTCTCAGCACAAGCTTGCTTGTGTTGGGGTCCACCAACCCGCACTTGGTCAGCGTGGTGGACTATATAGGCCTAAACCCTTCCTTCATTGGAAGGAGACCCGTGCCCCAGCAGTGGGGACGTGATGGGTCGTGATGATGATAGGTATAAGTCTTAAAAACTTACTTTATTCTTCGGAACGGCATTCGCAATCTTAGGCTCAGGTTTCCAGTTGGCAAAGTTATCCGGCATCGAAAACTGTTTAGCATCTACACTCACTGTCTCTGTCCTTTTCCTTCCCACCACTCTATCGGTAGACAACATTTCTTCGTTCATCTGATCTTCTCTTTCATAAGGTGATAAATTCAATTTTGAATGTAAAAAATCATGTTTTTTCAGTTTAATTATCTCAATATTAGGTTTAGGTGTAGTGGAGTTTTCTAGAACATCTTGTTTCTGTGTTATAAAATCTCTTCGCCATTTCATTTGCGTTGTTGTGTCGTATTTGTGTATCGGTCTGCTAGGCTTATGCCTCACTCTTGTGGGCTTTACTATGGGTTGTAGTGTTGTTTCGTTGTAGTTTATATTCTGAAAAAAGTATACATATACATATATTGATGATATGTGGACAGCACAGTACAAAACCCGCTAAGAAGGAACATGTTGAGAAATGAGCTTTATGCCTCGATTACTTTTGGACTACGTCGGAACTACTCGGAACTGAGATGAAAATATTAGCATTTTCAATAATTATGTGAAATTGAGAAAATCATATAAAACTTACTTGTATAATTTTACTAAATGTTCTAGTAAATTGGGTAGTGGTTTCATCATGCTTAAAATCATGGTAATCAGATTTAGTTCTATTCGGGATGATGTATCGGGTGGTGACATTATTACTATAGTCTTTGTCGGTAGTTATACTTCTATTCGGGATGATTACAGTTTGCTGATAGTCGAAATACTGAAAAGTTAACATACTTAATTTTACATAATTATGATAGACATGAAAAAACAATTATTCGTTATTATTAACTTTGATATGATGATGATAGGTATAAAAACTTACTTTATTCTTCGGAACGGCAGCGGCATTCGCAATATCAGACTCAGGTTTCCAGTTGGCAAAGTTATCCGGCATCGAAAACTGTTTAGCTCTATCCACTCTATCGGTAGAAAACATTTCTTCTTTCATCTGATCTTCTCTTTCATAAGATGATAAATTCAATTTTGATTGTAAAAAATCATGGTTTTTCAGTGAAATTATCTCAATATACCCTTTAGATGTTGTGGAGTTTTCTAGAACATCTTGTTTCTTCTTTGTGAAATCGCTTCTCCATTTCATTTGCGTTGTTGTGTCGTATTTGTGTATCGGTCTGCTAGGTTTAAGCCTCACTCTTGTGGGTTTTACTACGGGTTGTAGTGTTGTTTCGTCGAGGTCTAAATTCTGGAAAAGGATTGAATTGTTAGGTAACGTCTAAAATACAATCGAAATGATTTTAGGGCTCGGATTAACAGATACAGTGATCACAGGTTAAACTTAGAACAGCATAAAAATACTTACTTGGATAGTTTTACTAACTGTTCTACTATACTGGGTAGTGGTTTCACCATAGTTAAAATTGTGTTCAGAAGATTTAGTTCTCTTTGGGATGAGGTATCGGGTGGTTTCATCATTAATATATTCGGCAGTTACTGTTCTATTTGGGATGATTGCAGTTTGCTGATAGTCGAAATACTGAAAAAGTTAACATGATAATATTACGTATGACAAACGTAGGCAATTGTAATTGTAACTATTTTATCTTTGTGATAAACTTTCTTACATCTGTTTCTTGTTTCTGTTTTATAAAATCCTCGATAACTTTTGAACAACATCGGAACTGAGATAAACATATATTAAAACAGCATGAAAATACTTACTTGGATAATTTTACTAACTGTTCTAGTATATCGGGTAGTGGTTTCTTCATTGCTAAAATCATGGTCAGCAGATTTAGTTCTATTCGGGATGATGTATCGAGTGGTGGTTTCACCATTACTATAATCTTGGTCATAGGTTATTGTTCTATTCGAGATTATAACAGTTTGCTGATAGTCGAAATACTGAAAATGTAAACTTGATTTATAAAAATATTCGTATGGCACACGTAGTTAAGTAAGTAACTAGAACTTTTTTATGCATGTGAAAAACTATCTTACATCTGATGCATCTTCTGTCTTCTTCATTGGATTAATGGTAGGTTCATCGTCGTCTGATACTGTATATTTCATTGGAAAGCTTTTGAAGAAGCCAGCCTTACTATCCTTCGGCCTGAGATGCTGTAGTGGCTTCACTTCTACCTGAAAACAAGGCAATTTTTCATTTTAAAAAAACATACTTGTTTGGAAAACTATTTATTTATTCATTTATTTATACTTCATTGCACAATTTACTACAGTAATAATGTACGATCAGGTGGACTTAATGCTAAAAGAATTTTCTGCCAGTCAACCTGCAGGAGGTACAATGAGTAAAAAGTATGGTGTGCAAATAAAAAAGTCATCAAAGCATAGTTAATTATGATTGGTGAACTATGGCATAGGTATGTACGTAAAATGGAATAATCCCTGAAGGGGTGGTCCGATAAACATTAGATGGTAGCCGATGACAGAGTGTTGTGGCGCTCCTTGGGAGAGGCCTATGTCCAGCAGTGGACGATAACGGGCTGATGATGATGCCATGTGTGTACCTAGTACCTACCAATTAACAAATTCAACAGACCTCTGTATCCAAATCCGTATTATCATTTGCCTCCGGTGTGGTATATTCGTAGTGTTTGTAAATTACGCCTTTCTTAGAATATTTAGATTTCCTTTCGCTAGATTTAGTTACCGGAGGTTTCACAGTGGTTGAAGATATTGCTTCTTGATACTGAAATATTCAAATTGAAAACGTAAAACTCAATAATTATAGGAATATGACAGGTATAATTAACGAATACCGACTGCTAGCACTTGGGAGAGGCCTATGTCCAGCAGTGGATGATTATTGGCTGATGATGATGATGATGATGACTGCTAGCACTATTAGAGGCCGCGCGTAGGAAAACGTAGCGTGGGACGCCCTCCTCACGTATAATGCTGATGCTCACGCAAAAAAAATAAACTAGTCATATAGGTACTTACTGTATGTGCAAATTTGTAATTGGTCATTTAGACATGTAATAGATATTAACCCCCTTATTCATAAAAAAAGTTAGTGGACGCTATAGCTATTGCACTGTTTTGTCACTCTCTGTCAAAGAACAAATTGTTCCCTGTCAGAGAGAGACAGAACAATAGCTAAAGCGTCCACTAACTTTTTTATGAATAAGGGGGTTAGCCTTTTTTGCGCTGTAAATTTACTAAATAAATAAATGTATAAACTCACCTTTCTTTCCAGATGAATAAGCTTGTCTAAAGCCGAATGATGCTCTGAAATATCCTCCACAGTGGCAGCTTCAGTCGTGCGAGTTACAGCTCTTTGTCTATCGACATTACTTATAAGTTTCATTATGTAGCTGTCTTTCTTAGTAGAGTCTTGAACTATGTTTGGCACTCCTGATATGTTTAGCATTTCATTTTTGGTAGTTGCATCTTCTTCGTCATACAGTTCGTCTAACTGAAATTGGTCAGTTTTGATTGAATCTGACTGTACAATGACTGACTGCACTAGACTATAGGTATGAATACTTACATGTCTATGTTTGTCTTGTTTCGTTATTCGTATCTTGACGTCATCGTCATCATCATCATCATCATCATCAGATGGAGTGTATTTGTTGACTTTTGCATAAAATAAAGCCTTTTTCGGATGAGCTGGTGAAGCACTTGGTTTTACATTTACATCCTGAAGTATTTCAATAGCGTAAGTAGGTAGCACAAAGGGTATACTAAGCCGAAACCCACATGTTACGTGACCAAGATAGTTTCTATGGAAAATGATATTATTTTTTCGCGAATTTTGAAATTTTGATTGCACATGTGGGTTTACTATACCCTTTTTGCAATACCCTGTAGAATGGTTTAGTAGTTAGTAATCTGGGTGACGAGGCGAAATTATCCATGCTGTCGGATGGGCATAAAAGTCGGTTGCTGCGCCTAAACTCATTTCAGATGCGTCCGTCATAAATTCGACTGTGCAACTACTAATACTTAAATAATGTTTTTGCTAATATCTAAAATAAAATAAGTTTAAATGCTAAGGTTTCATGTAAGTACCTACCTTGTAAGTACTTGTCTTATTCCGATTTAATTTATGTAGTAGAGCCTTCTTCAAATAACGGTTAGGTTTCCACGATGAATCATTGAACTGAAATATTGTTAAATGCATATCAATATAATAACCAATAATTTTATATTTATAATATCCAAAGATACATTGAAAGCATTGATATACCGTATTAGAAATTTGATCAGCCTGTTAAGATTACCTACATAAATAGCCAATAATCCATAGCATAGATTTTTATTTTTTAAATTTAGGTATTTAAACTGGAAAAATTGAAAACCAGTAGCGTAAATAACTATCTAGAGTTCAAAATAAGGCATGCAGTATTTTAGCCACTGCCTGTAAAAGGGTTAATAATGCTAGCTGAAACGACGATAAAACAGGTACTTGCCTAAGCAACTATAACAAAAGACAAAGATTACCTTTCTCCAATTATTTCTACGCGTGCTAGTTTCTGCTATCTTTAGATTCATTATATTCCCAACATCTTCTGCATCATTTATTATATTAACTGTTTCTTTAATCGTAGTAGCAGCCGTAACTTTCAGCCCTCTAACTGTTTCAGTTTTTTCTTCTGTGCTGGTTATTATTGACTGTGCTGTATTAAATTCTATTGCATTGGGAATAAAGCCATATGTTGGCTGAGTGGGCTCAATCACTGCATTGCCATAAAGTATTTTAAATTCATTATTCTCTTGTGGTATTTGCTCTTGAATGTCGGCTATATTTCTTTCAATATCAGCACTCTTTTCGACGAAGTTTATATCTTCATTATTACTGAGTTCTTCTGGAATAGATACCTCTTGATCGGGAGATTTATTTTCGGGAACGCCTAAACTCTGAAATGTTGTAATTTTTCATTGACGGTCTAAGATGAGTAAGTATTTAAATAGTATCGGAAATATGCAAGTCATCATCAGTAATTTTATTATTAACTATTCATAAAAAGTCTTACATCGAGCAATGCCTCTTTTGGCTCCACAAATTCAATTTCACCAGAATCATCAGCGTCTTCAATTTTCTCTAATGAAGAAACATCATCATGATCATCATCATCAACTTGCCTTTTTTCTATTTGGACTGTTTCATTGTGTAATTGTGGACCCTGCATATAATAAACCATAAATTCTTTGTTAGCACTACTGTTTTGGGTAAATTTTCGGTGTTGGTGTGAGGTTTGCCAGAAAAAGATAGTAGAAATTCATTTAAAACCTTACAGATTTGCACTCACCAAACTAAATGGCTTGAATTTATTCATTTTCTTTTTATTGTTTAAAATGGGCTTCTCTGTATTACCTTCGCCAGATATTCTGTAATTACCATTCCATGAACTTTTACTCCCTTCTGTCAGTATTTCATAATCAGGTGGTAAATCATCATTGAATGTACTTGAGGAATAAGATTTCATATCAGATTCTGAAAATTCTAAACTAGTTATTCCATCTTCATATACGTCGTCTTCCTGCAATACATATAATCAAATTTTAAGAACTAGTAACTCATTAACCCATTGGAACTAAGGCCTTAGACAGGTAGCCGATAGTGGCTGGATGAGGAAGGTCGAGGACAGAGTCACATAGTGTTGTGGCGCTCATATTGTGAGGCCTATGTCCAGCAGTGGATGTAAATGAATAAGCTCAAGCATAAAAAGGTAATGATGACTTACCTTTGTAATGATATCCTCAAGTTTGAAAGTTTCTGACACTTCAGCATTCAATTTCTGATACACTGGATTGTCTAAATTAAATATAGTTATGGTTTGTTTATTAACTGTAGAATTACTTCCGAATTTACCCTTAGCAACTACCATGGCGCTTAATAAATAAATTGCATTTATAAAATAAATTATTAGAAAATACATTCTTCTAAAATTACTCCTGTCTTGGAAAATGTGACATAAATCACAGGTAAAAATCAAAGACTACCAATAAATAGTATACAGAAAACATTATGCATAGGAGAACGTTATTATTCTGAGATTTATGATTAGAATTTTCTACAAAAAAGCCTTTAAATAATTTATACCTTTTTATTGCATTAATTTAGTACATACGATGTGTATTCTTAATAAATAAAATAAATATACATGTAACACCTCATACATTTGCATGCTTAGAAAGATATACGATAAATAAATCTGTGGTTATTATTTGGTTAGCTTATTTTAAAACATTAGCTGCATATTTGTATAAATCATCTTGATATGTGCTAAAACTCATATAGAATCACCAAATGTAAATAAATGAGGAAAGTATCACTTCAAACCACTTAAAAAAACCATCACAATAATCGCTTAGAAATGGAAAAATCCTCGTGATTACAACTGCACTGATAAACAATAAAAAATACGATAATAAATCAATAACTTAATAACACTGACCTCAGAAGTGTCACCAACACCCGCCAGATGGCAGTACTATGCTTCAAACCTCTTTACCGACATAATCGAATCACAACCCTAAAGATAAAGAGCCCAATCACACCCTATCATCACGCATTATCCAATGAAAGAAAAACATCATCACTATCCACGTTTTCAACAATGACTGGCCTGTCGATAATATCATCGTTAGAACTGACGGTATACCGCCGGCTAGTTCTAATTCTGGCCGCGGCGACACTGTCGAACACCCATTTTGACGCCACCTGAAAGAAAGAAAAACTTTTATTTGGTGCATTCTCGGTGCATTGCACACACACAAAATGTAAAATTAGAAAAAGATAACGACTATACCTTGTTTCACGGGGAAAGACATCTGACAGGACCCTTATTACATTCGAATAAGGCTAGTTTTAGTTTGTAACAGATGACTTTTCTCGCGAAACAAGGTATAGCCCACTATGAGATTAAATCTACGAACTAGATGGAGTGTCATTGCAAAAGAATGTGACACTTAATCTAGTTCGTATATTATTTATCGAAGCCTAGCACCGAAACGGGCGGCAGCTCAGCTTTGGCCTTACCTGCCCCTTTTCCCGCCCAATAGTGACATCGGCCGGCTTCGAACCATAGACAATCTTCGCCCCACAGAGTGAGAGTAAAGTGGTCGCGGCCTCCTTTTGCTCTGCGTTTTCTGAGATCTTGACCAAGAGACCACAGAATACGTCGTATCCGTAATCGCTGTTGGTTTTTTGGAGGATTTTGCGCTCTATTCTCGCTTTCTGTAAATAAAAAATGGTGGAGTTAGACATAAGCTCGAGGTTAGAAGATATATTTGGGGTTAAAAGCGCACTCTAGTTCGGGTTTCGGCATCTATTAACGAACTGAATAGTTGAAATTATTATCCTAATCCTAACTTATATTATAAATGCGAAAGTAACTGTGTCTGTCTGTCTGTCTGTCTGTCTGTTACTCTTTCACGCCAAAACTACTGAACGGATTTGAATGAAATTTGGTATACATACGGTCTAGACCCTGGGAAAGAACATAGGCTACTTTTTATCCCGGAATTCCCACGGGAAAACTTTTTAAGGCGAAGCGAAGCGCGCGGGGACAGCTAGTACATCATAATTATTATTACGAAAGGAAAGTGAAAAAATATATTAAAAGGCTTGATTAGAAAAAGTATAAATAATACCAACAAACCTGCGAAATCTTTTTCAAATGTTCGATCTCATAGCCAATGGGATGCAGCCATTTCCCCGCCTTCTCCGAGGCTCTCACCCAATCAGGAGAGAGTATTCTACAGCCCCTCGCAGCGCCCTCTAGTGCGTTTAAAGTGCGAGGTTTTGAACCGCCATTTGTGAGTTTTAGTGTGGCTTTTTGTGTTTTTGATGTTAGGTTGGGTGGGCTTTTCAGTGTTAGCGAGGCTATTCCTGAAAAACACAACAATAATAATTATATAAATAGAGCTTCTTAATCTAAAGTATTGTAAGTATTGTTGGTATGTATATCGTGTGTAGATAAAGAAAAATTATGAAAATGGCGGCTACTTCATAAGTGGGAGTAGGGAGGAGTATATAGGTCTATGTGTGATAATATCTTGAGTTCGTTTGCCATTTTCATATTGATTCTTTATTTGCGCGCTTTATTATAAGCTAAGGAAATCCTCATGCAATGTCGCACCTAGTGGAAACGGTCATGTTTTTTTTTACTGGAACTGTCACAGGTGACAGATGAAGCCGATAGGTGATACATTTAAACTATTCTTACCAGTAATCTCAGCGCCGCAACCGGCGAACCTATTGCCATCCCTTTCCCTCCTATCACTATCTGCTACCCTATCTTGCATCTCGCTCTCACAACAGGAGCCCAACACGATGTGTGTTGTCTTCTTGTTCACTTTAGCTTGTACTCGGCCGTTAAGCTTGCGAATAGAGTCGAATATTGAACGCCGCTCTGTGCTTGTCATGCCTGTTAGAACCTGGAATCGATGATGGCAATAAACTAATTTAATTAAAAATACTAAAATTTAATCTATTGTAAATTAGAGACAATCATCGGTGTGCCTTTACTTATATTGTAAATAAATCATACATACTGGATACATGGAAGATTATTAATTTCCTAGTATCCAGAAATGTAACCTTTGGAAGCGACGTCATAATGTAGCGTTTATTTCTGGTTTATTTTCAAGTGTAGTATGGCATAGTATTTGAAAGCGCTAAACATTTTTACGTGTTAAACATCTGTCTAGACTTTTTTATAACACCATAGTGGTCTATAGTCTATGTTCTGTAAAGGTAAAAACTGTAGTATGAACTTACAATCCTCGGAACAATATCTAGGCTACTCTGTGTGGCAGTAGCTGGCACGCTATTGGCTGTCTTGTTGGCGAGCTTCCTCGCCATTCGCTCATAAATACCTACAAGTCATAGGCCTAAATAGATGTATGATACAGGGAGAAAGCTTACCTCAGCAGTAGAATTCCATATATATTTTTTTAAACTTGGTAGTATGTAAACTATACTCACAATCCTCGGAACAATGTCCAAGCTACTCTGTGTGGTAGCCGGCACGCTATTGGCTGTCTTGTTCGCGAGCTTCTTCGCCATTCGCTCAGCTCGAGCGAGGTCGCGGCGCGCGCGTTGTGTTAGACGAGCCGTCGGCTTGGGTTTGGAAGACTTTGGCTCTGGAATAGAGGTGGTTTTTTGAATGGAGAGTGTTTAATTTTAGGGAGAGTTTCATTTTCTAATAGCTCATAATAAGGAACAAGTTTGTCTGAATGAAGGCGCCTGGGTGTCTGAGACAGAAGTAATAAAATGGTCTCAAATATGTTTTAGATACTTAACTTTTTAATGGGCTAATAGAAAACTTCCCATTTCAAATAATTTACAGAAGTACTATTCAACTGTTATAAGAGGGTGTCTTTTATTTGTCAATAAATTTTGAAGTGCGTCACTATAAGGCTTCCACTGAAAACCAGCGCAGTGTCCTTTAAACCAACCAAAGGCGCTGCAGTAGCTGAGTGGACACCGTTTTGACGACGACAGCATATTATTTATTGCCCATCACCAATACTTATATATATATATTTTTTTTTCTCATTATTAGATTTATATTCTTATACTATTTAGATTGATTAGATTAAGTACCTATATTTATATTTCATTCCATCTTTCTTTGTAAATTAATATTGCTGTCTAAGCCAAATAAAGTTTTTCTTTCTTTCTTTCTTTCTTTCTTTCAAAGTGGCCTTTATCGAGTGAGAGGCTCAAACCCTTCAGAAGCCGTCAGTAGCTGGATTATGAATAATATCCATAATCCAGCCGAGTAGGACTTACCTTTGTCACCATCATCATCAGAGCTCTTATCTTCTTCTTCTTTATACGTGTAGAGCTTCCGTCGGCTCTTATTGGCAGATTCAGGCGAGTTGGTCAGATGACTTACCTTTGTCATCATCATAGCTAGCCTTATTTTCTTCATTATACGTCAACAGTTTCCGATCATAACGTGTTAGTAACTAATATTTAATCTGTGTTTACGGGATAATGTTGGTGACTTACCTTTGTCAACATCATCATCAGAGCTACCCTTCTTATCTTCTTCTTCTTCCTTATACGTGAAGAGCTTCCGTCGGCTCTTCTTGGCAGGTTCAGGCGACGTGGAGGCGGGCAGCGCGCGCCGCGGAGCCGTGTTCACTCGGGACTAGAGAGAGAGAGAGAGGAAAATAAGTGATAGATATTATATGAAACCTGGAATAACTGAGACCTGCTACCCTATTTACAGCATAAAAATTCGCTCGTTTTGGCATCATTGCGTTCTAACTAAGATATAAACATAGTGTTTTAGGTAAGTATGTTTAGTTTTTGTAAGTAAGACCATTAATCGAAAACTCAATTTTAATGTTTACCTCGACAGACTCCTCCATAGATTTATCCGTGGACTGGTCGGTGGACTTGTCTGTCGACGTGTCGTGGTCTGTGTCGCTGGATATGCGCAGTTTATTCGGCTTCGTCTTGTTTGTGGAGTCGGCGAGTGATAACAGGTCTAGCGGTATGTTCTCTTTGTCCGCTATGTTCTGGAAAAAAACGGGTTTACGTGGTAAATAGTCACAAATATGGCTTCATAAGCAGGAATGAATACCTGCGTTAAAGGAAAACAAGGGCTAAATAGCAGCAATCCAATTTAAAAAATCATAACTTCTGTTTATCATAACTGTTAGGTGAATATGCTTGTCAATTTTTTGAAAAAATCCCTGGTCCCTGGAATCTAGAAGTTAATCAAAAAATCTGGCGATATCTTCAGCATCTTCTGGATTTCTAGCATTTAACTTCTTTTTTTGACCCTAGATAAATTGCTGAACCGATTTTGATTGCAATTTTTAGAACCTTCCTCCTAATCCCTGGTCCCTGGAATCTAAAAATCGCTATTGTCTGGAGATATCTTCGACATCTTCTACATTTCTAGCATTTAACTTCTTTTTTTGAATCGTTGCTGAACCGATTTTGATGAGTCACATAAGGTCAACCGGGGCCAAGTCGCCTACGGGGCTAATGCCTCGAATCCATCTTCCGAACCTCATACTTTAGAACTACTGGAGTCATCTGCTATCTATCTTTGGAACTCAAACTTTTACCACTGACCAATAGATGTCGTATCCGGGGTAGGGTTTCGTTCCCGTGTTCCCGGGAATTCCCGTTCCCGTTGGAATTCCCGGGTTTTATTTTTCATCGATTCTATGCTATGTTTTCAACTTTATTTATCTGTTTCTCCTACCTAAAACCAAAAAAAATTATCGGCAGGCTTGTCGTCAACGATAAATGACTATCTACATCACTTTGTTTCACCTCTTCCAGATCCAATGCTATAGCATTTTCAAAGTTCAAAGTTCAAAGTTCAAAGTTCAAAGTCATTTATTTGTGATTCACAGGTCAGAAGTAAGGTGTAAAATTACAAAAATATTGTTTCACCGTAAATCAGCCAACATGGCATACAAATATTATAAGTATAGTAAGTACTTCATTATATCTATCATGCAGTCATGCAGAAACAAATAATTAATTAAATATAATGATTTCAAAAATAATTATAATTAGGTCCATTATTATAATTTCGATTTACTCATTGTGTATCGGATAGGTATTCGTTAACGCTATAGTATATTTTGTCCAGTAAATAGTTTTTAAGTTTAGTCTTAAACAGTTGGATGTCCTGTGCATCTCTTATGGCTTTAGGTAGCTTGTTGAAAATAGTGGGAGCCATTCCAAAAATATTTTTCCTATATAAGGCTGTAACATGGCGAGGAGCACTCACCTTGCTACCGTAACGCAGGCTTCTAAAGTGACCGAAACTATTAAAATTTAATTTCACAAATATAGCCATTTCTAATATATACAAAGAGGGAAATGTAAGAATTTTGTATTTTTTAAACAATTGTTTACAGGATTCTGTGCTTGTAATTTTTCCTATTGCGCGAATACACCTTTTTTGGGATTTGAAAACAGAATCTTTGTTGGTCGCATTACCCCAGAATATAATTCCATAACGGAGAATGGAGTCTACATACCCTTTATAGGCAGTAACTACTGTTCCCTCACTTACAACTTTACTTAAATTATGTAGGGCGTACGAAAACGTGTTTAATTTTGAGCAAATGTGGTCAGTTTGTGCTTGCCAAGTAATGTTCCTGTCAATATAAAGCCCCAAAAATTTTGTCACTTCTGTTTCTTCAATTTTATTATCATTGTATTTTATGTCAATAGTTTTATTATTTATCCGTTGTTTAAATGTCATTATTTTAGTTTTGCCCAGATTAATTAATAGTTTATTGTTATTAAGCCAATGAATTATGTCTGTAAGAGTATTATTTATGTTATTTTCATAATTTGATTCTTTATCATCTTTAAATAGTACTGTGCTGTCATCAGCGAATAGAACCATTGGGTGTTCTGTAACTTGAGGTAGGTCATTGATGTAGATGATAAATAGTAATGGCCCTAATACGCTACCTTGTGGGACGCCTAATCTATTCTCTTTACTATCTGAGAAGTAAGCTGTTTCAGTTTTAGATTTTGTGCATATACGATTGATTTGGGTCTTTTGTGTTCTATTTGTCAGATATGATTTAATTAGATTTTGTGCTGTTCCTCGCACTCCGTATTTATCTAGTTTATTCAGTAAAATGTCGTGATTCACATAGTCAAAAGCCTTTGTTAGGTCCATGTAAAGGGCTGCTACAGGTATACGTTTATCCATGCTATTTAGTACAGTCATTAAAAATTCATATATTGCCTTATTTATTGATTTGTTTTTTCTAAATCCCATTTGCATTGGTGAGAACATTTCATATTTCTCCATGTATGAATTCAATCGTTGGTAGATCACCTTTTCAAAAATTTTCGATAATATAGGTATCAATGCTATGGGCCTATAGTAGTTCATATTTTCCTTGTCTGTTTTCTTAAATAATGGTATTATAATTGAAACTTTTAGTTCATCGGGATATGTCCCTTCATTTATACAAATATTGATACTGTGGCTTAGCACTGGCGCAATAACAGGGGCAACACGTTTAATTATATCAGTAGTAATCTCGTCATAGCCTGTACTTTTTGTATTTTTTAATGATTTTATTATTGTAAATATTTCATCTGGAGTTGTCGGTTTCATGAATAGAGAATTAGAATTATTATTATTTGTATTGAATTTAATTGAGTTATTAGAATTTGTATTTATGTCAGTTAATGAAATTTGATTAATAAAGTAATTATTGAAAGATTGAGATATGTCACGTGGGTCAGTAAGTATATGTCCGTTATCATTTATTTTGTTTATATATTCCTTCATATTTCTTGACTTGGATTTGTTTATGATATTCCACGTAGCTTTGCATTTATTGTCAGAAGTGTTTATAAAATAATTATTTTGTGATTTTTGGGTTAGTTTTATTATGGCTTTAAACCTCTTGGCATACTCTTTGAATTTTATCTTTGATTCTTTTGAGTGACTTCGTCTATAGTTCCACAGAAGTTCTCGTTTTCTCCTAGAACATTTTTTCAACCCTTTCGATAACCATTTATGTTTGAGAGAGGTTGAAAATTTTACTCTAATTTTAGGAAAACATAAAAGGTACAAAAGTTGGAAAATTTCATAAAATTTTTGAAATGCTTCGTTTGCATCATCTGATGCATAGACTTCATTAATTAACATTTAATTTAATTAAAATAACATTCATGTTTATTTATCTGTTGGTCCTACCGCCTACCTGACCCCTTAGCATGAATTTTCATCGTGAACGTGAAGTAGAATTCATCGAGTAATTTTGTATGAAAATACGAACAGCGCCCCTGGCGGTCGGTAGCAGAACTAAAATTTCCCTACAAAATTCATAGAGTAATTTCACGTCACGTTCACGATGAAAATTCATGCTAAGGGGTCTGAAACCAAACAATTGGTCGGCTTTTACATAATATATGTGATCAAAAAGTATGTAAAAGCTAACGCTAGTGTGACGCCTCACGCCATATAAAAAAATTATTGCCCATAGACACGATGGAAAAAGTTCAGAGATGTCGGCATGTCCACGTTTTGTGTCCGCGTTTATTTTGATAAAATTTCTAACACACGAACACACACACACAACACACACACACACAACACATTATTGTTTAATTTACAATTAAGAAAAACAACTATTTTTTTATGTAAAACAAATCATTATAATTTTGGTTGTTAGTTTATCTGACTGTTACTATTTTCTACCTATACGTGTGATAAAAGTATATTTGATTTAATTCTAAGTGTTTTAATTGACTTTTAATACCCGAAAATAGCAAAAACTAGCATTTTAAATAAATTCCCGTTTCCCGGGAAATCTTGAAAATAATTCCCGTTTTCCGGGAACAGAAAAAGGTCGGGAAAAACGAAACCCTAATCCGGGGCAATTTTCTTAAATAATTTTCCATTTTAATTTTTTCACCTCTTTTGGCTACCTCCGGTTTCCTGACACGTTTTTTTGAATCGTTCCAAATGTGTGTTTGTTTAAAAGAATCTATGTTTGGTAACTGTAAATACTGTTATTGTTTTGTTGCTTTACATATTGTTTTGATTATTTTATTGAAATAACGTAAGATTCGGACACAATATGTGATTAAAAATTTATAGGTTTAGCTTATTTTTTGGGGTAAATGCCTCTGGGCTGATGGGGTTATTGCCTCTATTGCGGCGCAATAGCCCCATTTCCAGAGGTTCTAAACATTTTATGTTATGATAAATGTATTTTATACACTCATTAGCAATGAAAAAGTTCCAGAGACATTAACACCAAATTACTCCTAAACGAAAAATACTAGGTTAATGACGCCTTCTGCAATAGTGAAGAACATTTAACAGCGTATCAGAATTAACATTCTTAGATTGGTAATCCAACTAAAACGTAAATAATTTGAATATATATTAAACTAAATGTTTTAAATTCTGTCAGACTCTAAAAATTATATACTTACTAATTCAAAGTTGTGGTTTGATTGCAAATTATAAAAAATATGCCCTTGTATGCTTTTATACTTTATTTGTATATGTCATGTAAGTATTTATACTTTTTTAAGTCCAATAAAGTGTAGCGACACATGTTATAGTCACGTTTTGCAATGTCAGCTTTCTAGTAACTTCCAGTAGCGATCAATGCGCAGACGCTAGTCGTCTCGCGCCCGTCACTTAGACAACATACTTGTAAAATGTAATTGGTAAAATCAGTAAATAGTTTGGCCTCAAGAAATCCTGCATTCGTCATTTACCATCAACCCCATAGCCATATCTTTATAACCCTACATTGGTGACCTCCGACAAACTGGACACGCAACCTTCGGAAGAAATTATGGAGTCAGGACGGCGATGACGCGGCGCAGCATGGAACGGCGTGGACGAGACGGCTCCCCCAGCAGGGCCATGGGGTAACAGGCGCAAACATCAAGAAAATCATCTACTGGAAGTGCATCACCCCTTCAGACATTTTGGTTACGCAACGAAGAAGAAATTAGCGTATCAAAGCATCTCAAGTCAGCACCTGGACGAGCGGAACACATAGAAGGTACGATTGCGCGTTCACGACGGAAGGTCAACGGGCGGTAATCGGCGCTTCTGGAGTATGCGAGTTTTTGTGTTGTTTTCCTCGCTGCGAGGCTGCCGAGCTGGAGCATAGTGGACTGGTCACCCACGCGGAGGCTCACTCGAGGGTCCTCATGGAAGTTATCATAAATAAAATGTTGAGCACCCCTAGAATCTTGGATGGGCTAAATGCCACTACAAGAAATTAGGGTGTGTAGGCGACATAGCCCCGAAAATGTTTGATCAACTAATTCTCCTTAACTAAGCGCAGTATTTAGTTTACAAGCTAATAATTAGCTACGTTAATAGTAATTCTATACAGGCAGCCTCCGCCCGGACGAGGCGCCCCCCCCCCCACAGCGGGGACACCCCCCGGCACCGAGCTGGGCCAAGTGTTCCTCATGCTAATTATAGTTTTTAGAAGGTACCCTCATATACAGTCATATAGTATACATTATGACGAATCCTAGATACATTTCTGAACCAATTTTGACCATCCATAGCTGACAGTTACGATACGATTTTGACACATAAAACGTTGCATTCTGTCAAAATCGTATGAAATAAGTAACTGTTTTTCACCGTTCGACACGACACCTAGCGTTAAGTAGCAGTACTAGCTCGCATCATACAAATTGCGTTTTCGATTTCACTTATCGATTAGTATCAAAACACCAGCTCACTCACCAGCAGCCGCCGTAAAGTAGCGGGGCTCGGCAGGTCCGAGGGCCGCGCGGCCGCGGGGAAGGCCGCCTCGGGCAGCCTCCGCCCGGCCGAGGCGCACCCCTCCACCCACAGCGGAGACACCAGCCGGCACCGAGCTGGGCCGAGTGTTCCTCATGCAATGTTTAGAACCTACCTCTTAATAGAGCTTCCACTTTGTTATTGTATCTTCTTTTTTAATTCTAGATAAATTGCTGAACCGATTTTGATTTAAGTATTTTTTTTAAATCCTTGTTAACTGTGTTAACAATATATTAGCGCCATCTATAAATTAGAAGGTTTAACTACTTAGTTTCCTAATATAAATAAATATAAATAAATTCTTTATTTAGCCAAAAAGTATTCACAGAAAACAATACACAGTGGGACCTGCACTAGGAAAAACCTGTAACGCGGGCTCCCGGTTCAATTTACAACAGATTTGACAGTTTGTGATAAAAAAGAATTAAACAAAGTAAAAAATAATAATTATGAGCTATTCTTAACCATGCTTTAAACACATTATAAAATAAAATAAAAATTACTGTTAAATTTAAAGTTAAGAGCCAAAACATTATTGCTGTCTAGGATTGTGGTTACAAATGTATTATAAAACATAAAGTAATACAGGGAGGGGGAGGGGGGGGGGCATATAAGTAAATAGATATATATATATATACATATATGTATATATATACATATAAACATATATATATATATATATATATGTACATATATGCGTATATTATATTTAACTAGCTTTATCCATCATCTATCCATCTATCAAGCGACCTGTGGTCAACTTGTGATGAGTAGTAGAGCCTCTGTGTCATCATAATTTAGTGCATTAAGCCACTTTTTAGCACGAATTTTGAGTTCATTTCTAGTGCAACCCTGAATGTCACAGTTAGCGAGAGCCTTATTGAAAATAAATGGGAATGCGAAGTACTTAAATCGTTTAGCGAACGCGGTGTAGACACGTGGGACATACAGTCTTGGAACTCTCCTGTGGCTCTGTGCAGATAACTCGTTTGAGGCTATGTTATGGTGAGCCAGTAATACCCGGAAGATATAGAGTTGGCGAACTGTTAGTAACTTCACATCTACAAATAGTCGGTGAGTAGGGTGGCGAAACTTAAGCTTCAGCATGACTTTTAAGACAGCTCTTTGTGCCCTTTCGAGATTTATGATGAGAGTTTTAGCTGCTCCGCCCCAGACTGTCACACAATATGAGAGTAATGATTGGCACAGAGACTGATAAACCAGGAGAAGAATATTTTTGGAAGCTGCATCTCTCAGAAGTTTCATTACATAAATAACTTTTCTAATTTTGCCAGAGAGAGCCAGAACATGGTCTTTAAAGGAAAGTCTTTCGTCAATCATGACACCAAGGTATTTTATGGCTGCAGTGTTTCCAATTGTGCTGCAGCCGCAGTCCGTGTCAGCTAGCCCATCGCAAACATGAATTTTTAGTGCTGGGACGAGCGGAGGAGATGAGGCACGAGTTTTGTGGAAACAAAGGTATTTTGTCTTTGTTGAGTTTAAGGTGAGAAGGTTGTTTGAGAGCCATTTTGAGACTATATTAAGTCCGCGTTGAGTCTCATTAAAAGCTTCTGGCCACGATGAACCTCTGAAAACTAGTGCTGTATCATCAGCGTAGCAGACGACATCAACTTTATCGTTACCAGATAGCTGAGTGGTAATGTCATTAATGTAGGCTATAAACAGAGTCGGACCCAAAATACTGCCTTGGGGGACTCCAAAGGTATTTTTTTCTGGGTCTGCAATGTGATTACCTATTTTTACACACTGTCTGCGATCGGCCAGATAACTCTTGAACCAGTCGTAAGCTACACCGCGGATTCCGAGGGACTCGAGTTTCTTCAGCAAGATGAGAGGGGACACTGTATCAAAGGCTTTCGCCAAGTCCAGGAAGACACCAATGCATGCATCGCCTTTGTCTAGTGCAGATGAAACACCTGATACCAAGCGCTGGATAGCATCTTCGGTGGATTTCCCTTGACGAAAGCCAAATTGATTCGAAGATAGAAGAAAATTCGATTCCAAAAAATTTACCAGACGTTTATTCACAATTTTTTCCAGCAACTTTGAGAAAATACTCAGAAGTGATATGGGTCTGTAGTTCGATGGCTCTTTTTTATTACCTCCTTTGTGTATGGGTACCACGGCTGCCAATTTCCAGCACGACGGAAATACTCCCGTCTCTATGCTGAGATTAAATATGCGCGATAATGGCGTTACAACAGATTGGCTTATTTCTTTAATTAACCTGGTATTGAATCCATCGAGCCCAGGAGCGCTACTAATTTTCAAACCTCTAATGATACTGTCAATTTCATGCGGGTCTGTTGGGCTAAGATAAAATGAATCTCTATTATAGGCAAGCTCCACCTCATTGGCTAGATCCTCCTGTGATTTATTTAGCTTTTCCAGTATTTTAGAAGCTAGGCGACAACCCACACTGGCAAAATAGTCGTTGCACGCTGAAAGAGACTCCGGAATGGTGTCTTTCGCCTCGAGGAGTTGAGAGGGGGAAGTACAGCCGTAATTAAGTTCGCATATGTTTTTTATAGACTGCCAGAGTTTCTTAGGATCGTCTTTGTTTTCGGTTAGTAATTGGTTCTCATAGTTGGACTTTAAGATTTAAGCAGCTTTTTACAGAAATTTCGGTATCGTTTGTAAGTCACTAAGAGTGCCGAGTCTTCTTTATTTTGTCTGACCTTCATGTGTAGGTTGTCTCTATGCTGTATGCATCTCATTAAACCGGGTGTTATCCATTCTTTAAGGTTGTGGTTTGACCGACTAACTTTTTCTATCCTGGTGTGGCGTTTACAAATGTCGTCAATGACAGTAGTGAATTTTTCAGCCATAACAGATACATCGATAGAATCAATGTGGGACCAGTCATATTCGTTAAGCTCAGTCTTGATGGCATTGTAATCAATTTTTCGCAGAAAGCGAGAAAGCCTTGGTCGCCTTACCACAGATGAAATTCCTGCCATAGTTAAATGATGATCAGTTGCACTTGTGGTACATACTAGACCAACGCTGTCCAGCTTACATCCTACAAAAATATGATCTAGGCAAGACTTTTCCCTAGTTGGTTTAGTGATTGCGGGTTTTAGACCTTTTTCAGCAGTCCAGCAGAGGTATTCATTAACTTTATTATTCATAGCTCATATCATTCCTATGTAAACACAGCGTTATCTCGCAGGCTACTTGCATAGATCGATTATTAAGCATTACTACACTATTAAGTTCCTATACATCCTGCTAGATGGCGCAGTGTCGGGGGTGATGGTAGCATATAAGCCGCTACAGGCAGAGTCTCGGCCTCTTTCCACGGGACCTCGCTGTACAAGCAACAATAAACTAGTATCCAGTATTACCAACACGCGGTTTCCTTCACATCCACGAGTCATTCCCTTCATGTGGTGACCCCTAGTTCTCGAATCTGAGTCGAAAGGAGTGCAATCCCGTGAAGTCGGTCGTTAGAGGGCTGGGGTTTTCGTTGCGCGATAGGCGACGGCCCGAGGCATCGGCGACAACGACAAGCAGATTCGAGCGAACGCGCAAAAATTTCAAGTAAGGAGGAGCAGTGGACAACGGAGAAGCACGCGGAGACACACCAAAGGTTCGTGGGGGCTTGCAAAAACTGCGAGCCAACCCGCGGAGCACCGACACCGCGACGACACGTGGCACGAGGTCTACCGGAGGCAACGAGCACCGCGACGACACGTGGCACGAGGTCTACCGGAGGCAACGAGCACCAAAACGACACGTGGCACGAGGTCTACCAGAGGGAAGGAGCATCAAGACACAAGAAGTCACCTACCGAGGCCGCACGAGGACGGCCACACGCAGCGAGCGACAACAAGAGATAAGTACCTACCATCAGTTTTTTTGAGCTAGGCAATTCTCTTCCCGCTAATTACGAATTCAAGATACCTACAGACCTACCTACCGTATATAATTTTTTCGATTGTTAATTTTCTAAATTAAAATGGCAAATTCAGATAAATTAGTTCTAGAAAACTTAGAGTTAAAGGATTTAATTAAGAAGCGCGGCGTCATAAAGGGTAAATTAATCAGTTTTAAGAAGTATGTATCTGGTCTTACAGAAGAATTAAGTGCCGAACAATTATTAGAATTTGAATAGAATAGAATAGAATAGAATATATCTTTATTGAACACCACAGATTAAAATATAAAAAAGAGAACTTATAAACTAGGAACAATGAACAATAGGCGACCTTATCGCTTAGAGCGATCTCTTACAGGTAAACTTAAACATAAAGAAATAAAACTAAAGAAAATTTGAGGGCGGTGTACCTACTACCTAACTACTTATAATATAGCTAAATAAACCATACATACTATAGCTACATAAATACTAACATAAGTTACATATTCTAACTAATATACCTAGTGTATTTTATGAAGAAGTTCGTAAACTTGTTGGTAATGTCATTCGTACTAGAGTGCCCCTGAGGACGCTCGATGGCACAGAATTGCTTACCAATAGGAAAGACGTGCTCAATAGATGGGGCGAGCATTTTAACACTCTGCTCAATGTTGACCGTGCTGCGGACATGTCGCACATCAGCTCGATGACATCATTCCCCACGATGGACAAGCTAGACGAGCCATTGTCTCTGCGAGAGGTTGTTATTGCCGTTCAACAACAGCAGAACAAGAAAGCGGTCGGTATTGACAACATACCCGGAGAACTAATAAAGTATGGGGGTGGTGAATTGCACGAAGTGATTTGGAAGTTGTTCGTTCGAATGTGGGACGAGGAGCGAGTACCTGATAACTTTCGAGTCTCGCGTGTTTGCCCCTTGTATAAGAACAAAGGAAACAGATCTGACTGCAATTCCTATAGGGGCATCTCTCTGCTGACTTCTCCGGGAAAAGTCTTTGCTCGGATTTTATTAAACCGCTTGCTACCCTTGTCTGAGGACATACTGCCTGAAACCCAATTTGGTTTCCGACCGAATCGAGGCACATGCGAGGCAATTTTCTCTGTTCGCCAACTACAAGAGAAAAGTCGAGAGCAGGGTCAACCGTTGTACCTGTGTTTTGTTGACCTCGAGAAAGCTTTCGATAGCGTGCCTCGAGAAGCCCTGTGGGTGGTACTGACGAAACTAGGCTGCACAGATAAGTTTGTGAGACTGCTCCGTCTCTTGCACGATGACATGCGTTGCTGTGTCAGTGTGCAGGGCGAAGATCCAGAGTTCTTCTCAGTGAGTTGTGGCGTAAAGCAAGGCTGCGTTCTCGCTCCAACTCTGTTTGCTCTGTACTTTGCAGTTGTAGTTCGGGAAACCTTACAAACCTTGCCTGATGGTATCCGTATTCGTTTTCGTGCAGATGGCGGTGGTGTCTTCAACCTGGCAAGACTTAGAGCTCACACCAAAGTGTCTCATATGAATATCACTGAGATTATGTATGCGGATGATTTATGTTTTGTGGCAGAATCCCCAGATGGTCTACAAAGACTTATGTGGAGTCTTGATGAGTCGTGTCGAAGATTTGGGCTTAAAATCAGCGTAAAGAAGACAGAAGTGATGGTATCTGATACGCTGAATAGTGTCCCGGTCGACATAAAACTCGGTGACGACTCGCTTAAGATCGTAGACCAATTCAAATATCTGGGCAGCACCATTACATCTAGGTGCCAACTTGACAGCGAAGTCAACAGCAGAATCGGAGCAGCTGCTGCAGCCTTCGGCAAACTTCGTACCAAGGTGTTTCGGTCACATGACGTTAAGCTCCCTACGAAAATATCTGTGTACATGGCGATCGTTCTGCCCAATCTCCTGTATGCCTCTGAAACATGGACCCTGTACCGCAAGCACATCCGGACATTAGATAGATTCCATCTGAAATGCCTACGCGACATTATGAACATTCATTGGTCGGATCGTGTTCGAAACACGGAAGTTCTGCGACGTGCCAATGTCGGTGGAATAGAGGCCTATCTAATGCGACGGCAGCTGCGGTGGGCTGGCCATGTCTCCCGAATGTCTGACAACAGAGTGGCTAAGCGCATCTTCTACTCAGAATTGCAGGAAGGTAAGCGGAAACAAGGTGGCCAAATTCTGCGATATAAAGATGTGCTTAAGCGCCACATGAAGCGCTGTCACCTAGACTCGTCTCGGTGGGAGTCGATGGCTGCAGATCGGCCCGCGTGGAGGCATACAGTGCGCACTAAGGTATTTGAGTTCGAGAGGAGGCGACGGGAGGAGCTCGACGCTAAGCGAGACGAGCTCAAGGCCCGACCAGCTGCGGCCATTAATTATAATTACGTCGGAGGGGTGCTGACGTGCAGAGTATGTGGTCGTACATGCACTGCAAAAATTGGCTACGTCAGTCACATGAGAGCCCATGAACGAAGCTCTCGCTAGTCAGGACCTACAGTCGCTGTGACCGAAAACGGTCTGGATAGATATTTTAATATACCTAGTTATACATTCTCATGGCTTAGTATCCATCCAAACATAAATAGCACATTCCATTCCCATGCTACAATGTAGTCATATAGTATTCAAGAGTGCTGACAAGCCAAGAGGATGTTATGACTAGCCACGGTGGCAACGGCGTCACCGCAGGCGATTCTTAGATTTAAGCTTAGCAAGTAGTTCAGTTCCTGTAGAGACTCCGTCGAGATTAAACGTAATTAATCAAAAATTCTGTGTTTTTAAAATCGGCCTTCCGCGACGCTCTAACTTAACTGGCGCAGCCTTCCGGATATTTTCATGCGCTTTTCTCGCGTATAGAGGACTATATTTTGTCTTTCCGCGGGGAAAATAGCGACGTT
Organism: Plutella xylostella; assembly: GCF_932276165.1. Classification (NCBI taxonomy): domain Eukaryota; kingdom Metazoa; phylum Arthropoda; class Insecta; order Lepidoptera; family Plutellidae; genus Plutella; species Plutella xylostella. The sequence continues at coordinate 8,781,545 of NC_063987.1, read as the reverse complement.
TTCGCGAGTGTGAAGAAGAACCAGAAAACAAATAAATTTGTTAAGTGCGTTGGGTACGTTTTTGAGACACATCATCAGCTGACAACTGGAGGATATGGCGAGCGGTGTGTGAGTAAACCTTTTCACTATCCTGTCTTGTCCCATCTATTCCTTTTTGCTGGTAAACCTAATCTGATAGTTATCTGATTTTCATTTAGAGTACAAAAATAGACTCTCTATGTAACTGGTAGTTATCTGATATCATTTAGAGTACAAAAATCGACTCTTTATGTACACTCGCGAGCAACCAAATCGACTCAAGCCTTCACGGCGCACATATACATTGATTTTCCTAAAACGATAAATGGTAAATATAAAAGTGATATGTCATTCGAAAGCTGAAGAATTAGGCTTTCAATTAAGATCAATACCATAAAAAAAAACTAAGCGCAGATTTAATGACGCATTTTAATTGCCCGTCAGTGTTAATTACCTCATTAGGAATCCACGCCTTGCGCTACCTGATCCCGCTATAAAACCTTTCCACATCCGGTGTACCTTATCAGTCGCTTGTTGCAAGTTGACCGGTACACATCTCGTTGCATTGTATTCCTTGTTTTCGCAAACCCATGGATACCACACCAGAAGAAGCTGCTCAAGTTGTTGCCTTGCTGCAACAAGGGTTAAGTCAGCGAGCAGTCGCTGCCCAGCTCCACTTGAGCCAGTCTGCTGTATCCCGAGTATACAGACGGTTCCAAGAGACTGGTGCCTTCAATCGAAGACCAAGAACGGGCCGCCACCGCTGCACTTCAGAGAGAGACGACCGCTTCATTGTCTCAACCTCGCTGCGCAATCGACACCTTACGGGCGTTGATGTGCAGCAAGAACTGAGACGTGTACGACAAGTGGCTGTCAGCGAGTGGACAGTGAGAAGACGCTTGAAGGAAGCCAACTTGACACCAAAAAGACCTGCATCAGGCCCCAAATTGACTGCAGGCCACCGACAAGCGCGTCTTCAGTTTGCTCGAGAGCATCTCGATTGGAGCATTGCGCAATGGCGGTCGGTCCTGTTTACTGATGAGTGCAGAGTGTGTCTGCATGGCAGTGACAGGAGAGGCCGGGTCTACCGGCGTCCGGGGGAACGATTTGCCCAATGTTGTTTCGCTGAAACAGTAGCATATGGCGGCGGTTCCTGCATGATGTGGGCTGGTATTTCTCTAGAGGGAAAAACCGCACTTGTTTTCGTGCCTGGAGGCGGCCGAGGAGGCGGGTTAACAGCTGATCGGTACATCACCGACATTCTACTCGGTCATGTTGTGCCCTATGCAGAATTTGTCGGTGAAGACTTCGTGCTAATGCACGACAATGCCCGCTGCCACACGGCACGAGTCAGTCGGCAGTTTCTGAGAGAGAAGGAATTGCGCACGATGGACTGGCCTGCGCTCAGTCCTGACCTGAATCCCATCGAACACTTATGGGACGAGCTCAAAAGAAGAGTTCGGGCCAGGAATCCAGTCCCTGCAAGCGTGGACGAGCTGAAGACAGCTTTATTAGAGGAGTGGGACGGCATTCCTCAGGAAACTGTCAAAAAGTTGATAAGGTCTATGAGAAACAGGCTGCAGGCTGTAATTAGGGCAAGAGGGGGCAATACAAAGTATTGATTTAAATAAATAAATTTTTATCTTAACATTTTTTGTTTAATTTGTATAATACGATACCCATACCCTTTTTTCCTAAATTCCCGTTTTTCCTACAATTGCGTTCAGACATCATTTATTTCAAAAATGATGAATGGATTTCAATAATAATGATATCAAATTAAAGCTGACATCTTAAGCTTTTAAATGACATATCATTTTTATTATTTCTATTCATAATTTTACTTGTATTAATGTATGTTTGCGCCGTCAAGGCTTGAGTCGATTTGGTTGCTCGCGAGTGTAGTTAAGTTTATAGTTTTAGGTGAATTAGATTAATTATTGTGACAAAAATAGCACGGTAGTTATCTAATATCATTTAGAGTACAAAAATCGACTCTTTATGTAATTAAGTTTATAGTTTTATGAAAATTAGCTTAGTTATTGTGACAAAAATCGCACAAAAAGTAGGCTAGTAATTGTGACAAACATAGCACAAAATTAGATTAGAAATTGTGACAAAAATCGCACAAATTAGGATTAATTTAGTTAAGATAATTAGATTAAATATAATAAAATGGCAACTGCCCAAGAAAACCATACAGAAGAGCAAATAAGAATTATCCCGAGAGATCTTCTGTGTTTGATACCTAAGTTCAATGGTGAACCGGGACACCTAAACCTATATATAAGAAAGTCTCAGTACATTTTGAGGAGCTTTTCCATTCAGGGAAATGCAGCTCAAAACCTGTATGTTTTTCATGCCATTACAAGCAGGCTCGAGGGCAAAGCTGCGTCTTTGCTCAGCGAACGAGAAGATATAACAACTTGGGAACAACTGTGTGCATTGCTACTACAACATTTCGGTGACCCTAGATCCGAAGAATGCATCGCGATTACGTTAGAATCGTTAAAAATCAAACCTGGCGAATCGTATATAGATTTTTGTAGTAGAATTCAATTAACGAAGAGCGCATTACTGTCCAAAGTTAATTTAATTGTAGACGAAGGTGTAAAAGCTGCAAAGATGATCATTTATAATAATTCGGCATTAAATGTCTTCCTCTATAATCTACCCGAGGACATGATACGAATAGTTCGTTTAAAGGGATGTACCACCCTAGAGGCGGCTTTAAGCGTCGTCACTGAGGAAATTAATTTCCAATTTCAATACAACTCGAAAAATAATAAATCCACCAAATTAACTTCACCCCACTCAAATACACCTAATGTTGTTATTTCACAGCAAAACCCTGGATTTAAGTTTGGAATTAATAATAATAACCAACAATTCCGTGGTGGCCTAAACCAAAATGCAGGATTTAGACCACAACAAAATTTCAAATTTGGTATACCTAACCAACAGATAAATAACAATTTCAGACCCAATAACCCACAGCAAAACTTCCGTTTTGGAATTCCAAACCAACAAAATAACTTCAAGTTCGGCATACCGAACCAGCAGTGGCGTCCACCGATGCAACAGCAACTTAACGCGCTACACGGAAACCAAAATAAATTTAAATTCGGTATTCCACCTAACCACCAAAACAATAAACCAATAACCACTGACGTCTCCATGCGCACAGCTGCACCCCTTCGACAAAACATGTTACAAGAAAATAACGTCTTTTATTCCAACGAATTAGACGCGCAGGAAAATCACCTTTCCTCGGAAAATTACTGTTCACCGGAAAATTACTATTCACCGGAAAACGATGAACAGTACGGCTATTACTCGGATTTTACACAATCAGATGACGTAATTTACGAACAAAATGATGAAAACCAGGATTTTCAGATAGAAGCCTCGGAAATAAATCAGAAATAATACATTTAAACTGCGATAGCATTTTAAAATTACCACACATAGTACTACCTGAAATAGGGGCTAGATTTATGATAGATACCGGCAGTACTAGGTCTTTCATAAGTCCAAAGCTTGTAGAAAAATATTTTACCGACTATAAATTTGAAGAACCCTTCGAAGTCATCAGTACGCATGCCCGTAGTACTCACAGTGAGGCTATATACATCCCTCTACTGAAAACTTTCAGGAGCACCCTACGACACAAATTCTTTATCTATGATGTAGACAAGAGATATGACGGCCTCATAGGTTCAGATTTGTTAAAACAGTTAGGCGCTACCATTAACATGGATCACCAAGTGCTACAGACGCGCGATACGTGTATACCTATTATATATACACCACCTCATGAGATATGTCTGGAACCGCGAACAGAGACACGCGTTAAAATACCTACCAACTTACAGAACGGTACAGCCATCGTAGACTTCCTTTGTTTCGGTGAAGGCGTTCGTATGCCTACAGCTTTAGTTACATGTGTTGATTCGTTTGCCCATACTGTAACCCAAAACACAACAGATAAGATTGTTCATTTAAAGTTTTCCGAACCCATTAGAGTCACAAAATTTGATAACGAGGAGTGCCTAGTCAATTGCACACCGATGGAGATTGACGAAGTAGCTCCCAGAGAAATAGATGACATGCTAAAACAGAACTTATGTAAACTACGTTTGGAACACACTAATAATGAAGAACGTCATTGCATACAGCAACTCTGTTATGAATATAGAGATATATTTTATTGTGAAAACATACCACTCTCATTCACAAATCAGGTTAAACACCAAATTAGAACCAAAAATGAAGATCCAATCTATATTAGACCTTATAGGCATCCACCCGTACAAAACGAGGAAATTCAAAGACAAGTCGATAAGTTGTTAAAGGACAACGTAATAACTGAGTCACACTCTCCGTGGAGTGCACCCGTACATCTTGTGCCCAAGAAAATGGACGCAACAGGTGAAAGAAAATTCAGAATGGTTATCGATTATCGGCGGTTGAACGAGATAACTACCGACGATCGGTACCCACTTCCGAACATTACGGAACTTTTTGATAAGTTAGGAAAATCAACATACTTTTCCACCATTGATTTAGCTAGTGGTTACCACCAAATTGAGATGGAAAAGGCTGACAGACACAAAACGGCATTCACTACCCAGTCCGGTCATTATGAATTCACGCGCATGCCCTTGGCTTGAAAACCGCGCCGGCAACATTCCAAAGGACTATGGATAATGTACTTAGGGGACTAAGTGGCATACATTGTATGGTCTATTTGGACGATATTATTTGCTACTCAAATAGTTTACAGGATCACCTGGAAAAACTCCGGAAAATTTTCGATAGGCTCCGGGAAACAAATCTTAAAGTGACCTTAGATAAGTGCGAATTTCTTAGGAAAGAAGTACTCTATTTAGGACACGTGATCACAAAGGATGGCCTTAAGCCAAATGACGACAAAATAAAAGCAGTTTTAGATTTTCCGATACCTAAAACACCCACAGAAATAAAAAGCTTCTTAGGCTTAGTCGGCTATTACAGGAAATTCATAAAAGACTTTTCCAAAATAACTCAACCGTTAACTTCATGCCTCAAGAAAAGAAACAAGGTAGAAATAACGCCGCAATATATAAATGCCTTCGAAAAATGTAAAGAGCTTCTAGTAAATGCTCCACTCCTTCAATTTCCCGACTTTTCCAAGCCTTTCATACTTACTACCGATGCATCAAACTATGCTGTTGGTGCTGTGCTTTCTCAAGGACCCGTAGGATCCGATAGACCCATTGCTTACGCAAGTAGGACACTTAACGAAGCCGAAAAGCGTTACAGCACAATAGAAAAGGAGCTACTGGCTATTGTCTGGGCTACGAAGCATTTCCGCCCGTATTTATACGGCAGAAAATTCATTATATACACAGATCATAGACCACTTGCCTGGCTCAACTCATTTAAAGAACCCAATAGTAAGCTAACGCGTTGGAAGTTGCGACTATCTGAATTCAATTTTGAAGTAATATACAAAAAGGGACGTCAAAACTTAAACGCTGACGCGCTATCGAGAATTAAATTAAATGTACTGGATAAAGACAACATTTCAATGGATGTTAATTTAGATCAGGAAAATAGTATACCTATAATCGAATTATCATCAGACTCGGAAAAAACATTAAGCATACCAACAAATAGGCCTAGATCTCCATTTTCCATTCCATCACCCACTTCCAGCACAATTACAGGTAGCGAAGGTAAAGAGACAATTGCATCCGTTACAGCCCATTCAGCAGATGACATAGACACCGTAGGTATTCCCATTCTGAAAGAAGCCGTAGATACAAAACAAAACCAAATCCTTGTCTATTCCTGGAATAGAAACGAAATTTCAGTGAAAAACCTATCTAATAAAAAACAATCGATTTTGGAAGTACACTTACCGTTAGATGCACCAAACCTCATCAAAGAATTCCTGAAAACACATATTAAACCCAAAAAGAAATATTTCCTTTATTTCGACCAAAAACAACATCGCATCCAATTCACCCAAGCAGCAATATCATTATTCCAAAAAGATACGGTAAAATTATTCAAATGCACGGAAAGAGTAATTTACGTCGAAGACGAAAATGAACAACGCGAAATAGTTCTCAAATACCATCAAGGGAAAACTTGCCATCGGGGGATTAAAGAAACCATAACCCATCTCCGTCGTACGTATTTCTGGAATAACATGAATGAAACGGTAGCAAGCATCATTAATGCATGCGAAGCTTGTAAAAAATTAAAATACGACCGAAAACCGTTTAAACCCGAATTACAACTCACCCAAACTCAAAACCGACCTTTTGAGGAAATCTTTATCGACCTGTTTTCCATAGAAGGAAAATCATTTCTTACTATAATAGACGCCTTCAGCAAACTTGGTCAAGCATTTGAAATACCTAACAAATCCACACCTGAAGTAGTAAGAGCGCTTATTAAATACTTCTCTATATATGGAGTACCCGGAAAAATTAGTTCTGATCCTGGATCAGAGTTCAACAATGTACTTATGCGTGAGACCTTAGACTTTTACAAAATCCGTTTACACATAGGGACACCTCATAATCCGAACTCTATGGGTTTAATAGAGCGATTTCATTCAACCATCTTAGAAATATATCGCCTAGCCAAATACGAACACAAAATCACTGACGCAGCAACAGTAATGACGTATGCAGTGATGTCATACAACCAAACCATACACTCAACTACAGGTCTTACACCATTCGAGGTTGTTTTTGGACACACAGACGCTAATAGTACATTTAACGTGAAATTCGAACAACAGTATCACCAAAAACTATTAAACTACTTGACCGTCACTGGAAGCTTTATTAATGAGAGAGCATTTCCGTTTCCGTCGAAGACTATCCAGTAACCTTCCTCTTTGTGTGTCAATTCCGGTGCTCAGTGGCGCCACCTGGCGGTCGTGCGGTGCAACTTTACTTCGTAAGTTGCTCACCGCGCCCTTCCCTCATTGGCGTTTTAAACTCCGTCGAGGCAACATCGTGCGCAGCAGACTGTCTCTGCGACCGTTTAAATATTAAATTTAAAAAATATATTTTAAATTCAGTGTTGAATAAGTTAGAACAAAAATTAAAAGTGTAAGTGTAGCACCTACATGTAAGTAACCTTTTAATATTTTTTAAACAACTGGCTTTTAAATTTACCTAATCTATACGGCACAAGATCATTTAATTTAACGGTTTCCCGTTCGGATCTTGTTATTAGTGTATATTAGACCAGTTAAAAGATATTTTAATTTTGTTTTTTGTTAAAATCATCCTACCCTCATGTTTGAGGTAAAAGTTTAGTTAAGATTAGTTGTGTACCGGTGTTATTATTGCAGTAGTACCTAATATGGAGCCTGTGCCGGGCCCGAGTCATGGGTCGGTCCCTGTGCCAGACCGGGACGGAGGCACCCCCCCGCGCCGCCGCCGCCGCCGTCGCCGCGTCAGCAGCAGCAGCAGCTCCAGCAGCTGCTCGTCCAGCTCCAGCGACACGTGCTCGTCTGCGAAGCGCAGCAAGCGCTCCCGCCGGCACCGCCGTAAGAAGAGTAAGCACGAGAGTCGTACTGATCAAAGGATGGATCAGCTGTTCAAGGAACTGGGTGAGCTTCGCAAATATATTACTCCTTCCGGCAATACCGACTTGCCGTGTGACGGCATGCAGGACAATGACGCAACATCAGTATGCTCTGGAGTTAGCGGGCATCTTTATGATAGCGTTGCAGGTTCACAAGACCTCGACCAACGAGAGGAAAGTCCTAAACTGACTAAAGATTTTACTTTTAGTCTAGAAACTAAATTAAAAGAACCTTCCGTTCCAAAAACACCTGACGTTTTTCTAAAGATGCTTTCTGATGTCCAGCGCCTTGGTAGCACTGCTTGGTCAGAGGTTAGGTACGCCGACACGCAGAAGACTTATAATCATACTCCAGGCTTCATAGACCTCGAAACAAACGAGGAGGTGAAAATGTATGATACCTTGCGTAATCAAGCAAATACAGAGAAGGCCTATGCTGCCATCACTTACTGCGTACTAAAGCAAAAAGAGGCATTACAAGAAAACTTACGTAATATTTTAACCTGGGCAAAAGATAATGATGGTATAACGTTTGATACTCTAAATAATAAGATTGATGAGTTGTTCCAAAGTGGCAGTTTCCATAAAATTACATCAGACTTATTACAATTAGTCTGCGGTCACCGGGCAGAAAGCATAGAGATGCGTCGAGACGCTATTACCACTCAGGTTCGGGACCCGTTAGTCAAAGCCACCCTTTCTAGGATACCACCGTCTTCCACATACTTGTTTGAGTCTGAATCTTTCACCGCTGCGTTAGAAAAGGCTGGTGGGGTCCGCAAGGCATTCTGGCCACCGAGGTCAGAACAACAAGCCCAAAAATCAAGTCAGGGTAACAGCCGCCCCTCGCGGGGGCAGGCGACCCGGAGACAATCAGTTCCATCGCGTGGAGCTCAGGGCTTTCAAGAGCCACATTATCTGTCTTACAACCCACCCTCGCGGGGTGGATACAAATCTAGTGCCCCCACGCAAAGAACTCAACAACTAAGGGTTGATAATAGCTCATATTCAAGAGCGCCCTTTCAAAATCGAGGCTCGCGGCCCGATAGTGGGAGTTCTAGGGGAAGACAGAGTACCCAAAGGGGAAACAAGACAAGACATAGGGGGTATAAACAATGACTCAGCTCCATTCCAAGCAGGTCAGTTAGCACAATACCAAAATCAGTGGCAACTAATGGGAGCACCAACGATTATTTTGAAATTGATCCAGGGGTATCGCATACCGTTTTGGCAAAAGCCTCCGTTAATTTTTCCAAATGTAAACAAAGGTCCATTTCACACACCTGTCTCGAACGAAATGTCTGCAGTCGTGGAAAAAATGAAATCGCAGGGCATTTTAAAAATAGCTCAACCGTCCCTAAGTTTCATATCCCCCATGTTTCTGGTACCGAAGGCGGACGGATCAGCCCGCCCCATTTTCAATCTCAAAGCTCTGAATTACTACGTCATGACAGAACCCTTTCATTTGATAAACATGTATCGCGTCCCAGACTTTCTGCAACCCCAAGACTGGCTTTGCAAGATCGACCTTTCCCAAGCGTACTTCCATCTGAAAGTCACGAAGTCACAGAGGCGCTTTCTTCGCCTAATATACAATCAAGAACTGTTAGAGATGACCTCCTTACCGTTCGGTCTGAGCACGGCTCCCAAAACTTTTTCAATCCTATCGAACTGGGTCGCCCAAATGTTGCGAGACAAGTGGAACGTCAGGATATTAGTATTCCTGGACGACTATTTGATCGTACATCAGGATATAGAGATACTTCAGGAACATGTTCGACTAACAGTACATACATTACAGACGTTAGGATGGGTAATAAATTTCGAGAAGTCAGTTCTCCAGCCTCAAAAGAGTATAATATACCTAGGTATTCTATGGGCACCTTGGGAAAATCGCAAATCGTTGCCACAGGAAAAGATTGTTTCCATGAGACAAAAGATCAGTCGTGTTCTCGATCAAGACACAGTAAACATAAAAGACGTCCAGAAAATAGTGGGGTTACTGAACTTCGCCAGTTTTGTCGTACCACGGGGTCGTCTAAATCATCGACACTTAATAATGTTCCTAAATACCATACCGCCCAACTCGACAAAAACTTACACACTAACTGTAGATGTCATCGCAGAACTAAAGTGGTGGATACAGAATTGCCAAATGTCGTCTCTATTGCATCAACCACCTCCGGTAAACTTCCTGACCACGGATGCCTCGGACGAGGCCTGGGGCGCCCAACTAAACCACCTAGCCCTATCGGGAACTTGGTCTCTTCAGGACCAAAAGTTGCACTGCAACCAAAAAGAGATGCTTGCAATTCTGTATGCCCTTCAGAGTCAAGCCCACACAATTTCCGGCAGGTCGTTATTAATTCAATGCGACAACAAAACCGCAGTCGCTCATTTAAAGAAAGAGGGAGGCACCAAATCACCACCTCTAATGGAATTGACTTATCAAATCCTGAGCTTGCTAGACCATTACCAGATAGTGTTCAGCATACACTATCTACCAGGCAGATACAACAGCAATGCCGACAGTCTGTCGCGACACAAACTACCCCCGGAGTGGCATCTTTTGCCAGCGTGTGTGCAGACAATATTTTCAAAATGGGGAACTCCAGTGATCAACCTGTTCGCCTCAGCCACCGCGCACGTAGTCTGCAATTATGCAACTCGAGATCTTACAGATCACCAAGCCCTTCTTCACGATGCGTTCAGCGTGACCTGGCATTACCAGCTTGCGTGGATTTTCCCACCACCGTTCTTGATCCCAAAAGTACTGATGCACCTGAATCACTCAACAGGAGTATACTTAATAGTTGCACCCCGGTGGGAGAAAGTGTTCTGGCGAGCAGATCTAAGAGCCAGAGCCCTATCTGCCCCAATGACTCTGAAGAACCTACAGAAACACCTAGTAGACACCTCGACCGGCCTCGCTCCCCCGAAAGTAGACGAGATTGTTCTAGAGGTGTGGAGATGTGGGGGTGGTCCCAGGCGATAGAGTCATGGAACACTGATCAAATATCACTTTTGAAGGACTCATGGCGGCAGTCAACTTTAAAAACTTACCAAATCGCTTGGAAGAGGTGGGTAACTTGGTGTAGTAGAAAACAGTTGGATGCAAAAAACCCGACAGGTTCAGAATTGGCACAGTTCTTATCCGATTTATATTTAGTTAATAGACTGTCTTACAATACAATTCTTTTGCATAAATCCGTGGTTTCCACCCTTTGCAATACCGAAATATCGAGAGTTTTAAGTTCGCATGTGTTAGTAAAACACGTGCTAAAATCAATTGCTCTAAAAAATCCGAAGGTAAATAATAAATCACCAATTTGGGACGTAAGCAAATTAATTTCCTTTATATCTAACTACGCAATTGACCAAAATAATACTTTTCAAGTATCCCGTCATACGGCTATACTCCTTTTGTTATGCTCCGGTAGGCGTATTCATGATTTAACGTTACTTGCAGTTGATTTGGATCATTATGTAAAATCGGATCAATTTGTAATATTTTGGCCACAATTTGGTTCAAAGACCGACAACAGTAACTATAGTCAGTCCGGCTGGAAGTTACTAGTCAACGAAAATAATTTAAATCTGAATCCCCCCTTTTGGATAGATAGGACTATCACGTTATTGCACGAGCGACGTGAAGTATCAGGAACTGATAATCTTTTCATAACTGTAAGGGGGGTGGCAAAACCAGCTTCACGTACAGTGATCGCAGGATGGGTTAAAACTATATTTAAGGAAGCCGATATTGAAGCTAGCCCAGGAAGTGTTAGATCTGCAGTAGCTTCTAAGAGTTGGTTTGAAAATCAACATATTGATGATATTCTGGCTCGCGGTAACTGGAGGTCAGCCAATACTTTTAGGAAGTTTTACAGACGTGAAATAAGAATGAATTGTAATAATCAGTCTAGTAGTGTCACACGATTATTTAATCCTATTGATTCTTGATGTTAACTAATTGTTAATTTAAATAATGATTATAGTTCATTACTGTAGTTTAATTAATAAGTGTTCCTAACATAACATTATTTTATATCTAATCACAGGCTTTGTACCTACCTTGATTATATGATTCTTAAATAAAGAGGAAAATGCTAATAATACATTGTCTTTTAATATGTTTAGTCACATTGGCGATCTCAATTACAGAAGCAGTGGCGTCACCAGGCGATAACAAACAGGTCTCATTAATAAAGCTTCCAGTGACGGTCAAGTAGTTTAATAGCAGCGTTTTACCTGAAATAAAACGCATATTAAAATACTTACCTAACTGGAAGCTTTAAGTCATTTCTGCCTGGTGAATTCGAGCCAATAAGGGAAGGGCGCGGTGAGCAACTTACGAAGTAAAGTTGCACCGCACGACCGCCAGGTGGCGCCACTGAGCACCGGAATTGACACACAAAGAGGAAGGTTACTGGATAGTCTTCGACGGAAACGGAAATGCTCTCTCATTAATAAAGCTTCCAGTTAGGTAAGTATTTTAATATGCGTTTTATTTCAGGTAAAACGCTGCTAATAAGCGATCACGTGAAAAGGACTAAATACCTATATAAATACCTAACAGATCATATGATCAATAAAAAGGAGAAGATTATTCAGAAACGCGGCGGTGAGACCAACTTTAATATAGATTGCGGTGACACAGTCTTTGTTAAAGGGATAAATAACCGACGTAGTAAGGATAAACCCCGTTTTGAGAAAGTACGAGTGGCTGGAGACATCTCTAGAAACATCGTACCTGTTATCGCGAAAAGGGACCGCTTTAGCAAGGTACCTATTAAAGATGTCAAACGCCCTCCGCAGGTTTCTCCACCTGCTACTGGCCGTGGTCCTCACGACCCAGGCCCTTCGACTTCAGCGAGTCAATAATGGCGCTGGAATTCTGCCCGTCCGAAAAGGAGAAGCAGTTATTAGTTCCGATAAGTGGATAGTTTTTAAGGTATTAAATATAAGCTTATTATGTAGAGATTTAGAATTTAACGTAAATAGATACGCGAACTTGAATAATCATGTTCTTAGTTATTTTAAAGGAAAATTAGACGTAGGAATTGCGAATATAAAAACGCAAACAGATTACATAAAGGATACAACCATCGGAAAATTAAGACAAATTTCCCCATCTAAAAGAATAAAAAGAGGTATTTTGAACCCTCTTGGTTCACTCATTAAGATATTTACAGGAAATCTAGATAACGATGACGCCATTAGGTATGATAATTTAATCAGCGAAGCAAAATTACGCACGGAAAACGTTGCGAAAAAACTATCATTGGTTACCGAAATGGTGCAGTCCTTTGTTAATATTGCAAATAGTACACAGAACAATTTCATCCAATTAGATAAAGCAATTTGGGAACTTCGTAAACAAATTAATATAACTAAATCTGTACAAATACGTGAACAAATCATATCAGTGTATAATCTTTTCTTTCATAACTTTCAAACACTTTTTATCAGATTGGATGAGTTGGAAACAACCATAGCTTTTAGTAAATTAAGGACTCTACATCAGTCAATATTAGATTCAGATGAACTGTTACAAATACTGAAAAAGATAGAGGAAAATAATAAGTTAGTATACCCTGTAAACGAAGCAAATTTAGTAAAGATAGAACAAACAATAGAACTAAAATCTTATTTTAAGGAAAATCAGATAACCTTCATTTTAGAAATTCCATTAATTAAAAAAGATATATATACATATTATAAAATACTCCCCATTCCTACCACCAACGAGTCCAACCAAACTACCCTTATAATTCCTAAATTCCCTTACCTTCTTATGAAAGGGTTGAAAACTCAGTCACTCTCCCAGCCCTGCAAGAAGATCGACGAACAATACTATCTATGCAATGAAAACGAGATGTCTGCATTCATTGAGGATACATGTGTCATAGACTTGATGAAACGCACCCCTAACGCCACGTCATGCCGACCAACTTATGTAAAGCTGGAAAATATTAAATTAACCCCCATACAACTTAATCGCTGGATACTCTATTCCAAGGACAACTCTGTACTTACCCAAGTCTGTAAGGACGAGGTTACACACCATAACATTCAAGGAACATACATACTCACTATGAATGAAAATTGTATAATTGAAATAGAAAAGTACAAACTGAAAAAGCGAACTCTACAATTTGAAAAAATTAAGTATTCTGACTTACCCTTACTCAGCTTACCAGAAATTCTACCCCTACAACCTGAAAAGGAAAGCTACCCCATCAACCTGGAGGAAATCGACCTTTCAGATATCCGTCTTATGTCATACCTATTGAAGAAAAGTGAAAGTGAAGTGATATGCAAAGTCAATGAAAGTGTTATCAATGTGAAAAGCATCAGTGTCGGAACAGTAATCATTTATGTAATCTTAATTTTAATCATTACTATTGTATTACTTTACCTTTACAGATATAAGAAGGATATTCGAAATCATCATTCGGAAACATCCCCAAATGAGGATTTCGAACTTAAGGAGGGAGGAGTTATACATTCTCATGGCTTAGTATCCATCCAAACATAAATAGCACATTCCATTCCCATGCTACAATGTAGTCATATAGTATTCAAGAGTGCTGACAAGCCAAGAGGATGTTATGACTAGCCACGGTGGCAACGGCGTCACCGCAGGCGATTCTTAGATTTAAGCTTAGCAAGTAGTTCAGTTCCTGTAGAGACTCCGTCGAGATTAAACGTAATTAATCAAAAATTCTGTGTTTTTAAAAACGGCCTTCCGCGACGCTCTAACTTAACTACCTACATACCATTATTTACATACATACAAACATACATACATCCTATATATATACAATAAATACCTATATTCATACAACATCTCGAAAGTAGGTAAGTAACTATTGAGACAGATAATGTTTACAGAATTAGACAGATTGACAGAATTAGATCTTAGGATAACTAGAATGTCACTAGTATTTGAAGAATTCGAGATTGTACAAACTAGAATAGAAACATTAGCCACAGACGTAGACAACCAAATCTCAGAAAGGGAATTATTTGAAGACGGTTATTTTAAGAACGTAGCTCTAGGTAAATCCATACAAAATGTAAATGGTTCCGACCATAACAACACGATCCTGAACCAGTCCAACAATGAAAGTTCTTCGCCGTTAACCGAGGGTAGTCAGTCGATTAAATTTCCAGAAATTTCATTGCCGTCGTTTAACGGTGATAAAACACATTGGGTCGAGTTCAGAGACAGCTTCGACGCTCTTATTAACCAATCGAACTTAAAGTCAATTCAAAAATTTAAGTACCTAAAGAGTTGTTTGACTGACAGCGCACTTGAAGTCGTTAGTTCCCTCGAATTCTCGAATATTCCGAAGAAAGTTTTTTGATAGGTTGGCAGTTATTATGCGAAAGGTACAACAACCCGAAATCATTAATCAATAATCATTTGAAAGAATTATTTAACATCGATTATGTCCCCACAACTGCCGCAGCTTTAAGAAAATTATCCGATAACATTTCTAAAAATCTTAGAATAATAAGATCACTGAATATTCCAACCGATAACTGGGATATGTTAGTGATATTTTTTCTAAGCCAAAAACTCGATAAAAAATTGCAAAGTAAATGGGACAAAGTAGCCAACCGGACCTCTAGAATTGACTCTGGTGAATTGCCTACATTACAGGATTTCCGGACCTTTCTGAAGGACCAAGCGGACCATCTGGAGTCGCTGGACCCTGGCAAGCCTCATGGACCCAGTGACGCCCAAATTATACCCGCGAGGAAGGCCTTCGTAACTACGTCTTCCCACACCGGCACCGCAAGTCCCACGAGTTCAAGGGTAATACCTAAACCTTATACTAGCAATAATCAGTGTCCAAGTTGTAAGGAGGGGCATTATATTAACCAATGCCCAAGATTTCTAGCCCTAAACGAGGTCTCACGCATTCGAGTCGTGAGAAAATTAGGGCTATGTTACAATTGCCTGAGTACGAGACATACACTGCCGACCTGCAGAGCTACCACTTGCAAAATATGTAAAGGTAAGCATCATACGCTTTTACATGTCCAATCATCCAACATTACTCATTCAAACACACACACAAACACACATTCAAACACACAACTTCAGCCAAATACATACTCGCAACCGAGCGCACAAACACAACCAACTACCCTGTATACCTACGAGTCCAAACCAACTGGATGCGTAGGTACAAACGAATCAAAGTCGATAAATTTGCATACCAATCAAGTAGTCAACACTACGTTATGCCAAACCGAAGACAATCTATTACCGAACAAAACAGTGATGTTGTCGACAGCACAAATCAATGTTTTCGATAAAAATAACCAATTACACACATTCCGAGCACTATTAGACTCAGGCTCACAATCAAACTTCATAACGAAACAAGCATACGACAAACTTAACCTACCTACACAACACATAAACATGGAGGTGTTAGGCTTTAACGAAAATAGCACGATAATCGAAAAAAGGTGTAAAATTACATTCGAGTCGAAAGATAACCAATTTACTGGTGAGTTGTCTTGTCTAATTGTACCTACCATCTGTAAGTTACCGTCACAGATCAATGCCACGTCTTTAAAAATCCCACCACGATTCAACTTAGCCGATGACTTCTATCACGAACCAGGTGAAGTCGATATGATAATAGGTGCAGAGTTATTTTTCGAGCTTCTCTGCATAGGACGACACCGCCTGGGAGATGGACAACCGACCCTGCAAAAAACTCGACTCGGCTGGGTGGTCACGGGTTCGATTCCCGGCACCAGCCCGCCGCCACAGTCAGTAAGGTGTAATTTCGTGTCGAATACACAAATGAAATCGCTATTTGATACAAATGAGTTCGATTCAAGAAACTTACCCAATGATGAGACTATACAGTGTGAGAAAATATTCAATGACCACACACGCACGTCTGAGGGTAATTTTGTGGTAGATTTACCGTTAAGGTTGCCTATCTCTTCCCTCGGTCAGACTCGTCCCGCGGTCTATAAAAGATTTATTACATTAGAGTCGAAATTTCAGAAAAACCCCGAATTTAAAGAAAGATATGTCGATTGTATGAGGGATTTGCAAGAAAAGGGCCATATGATAAAAAATGATGATTTCACTCAACCATGTAATTACCTACCGCAACACGCGGTAATTAATAGCGAAAAGGTTACGACACCACTTAGGGTCGTATTTGATGCCTCCCATAAAACTAGTTCAGGGATGTCATTAAACGATATTCAATTCAAAGGTACAATCAGTCAGGACAAAATAACGAACATTTTGTTAAGATTTCGAAAACACAAATACATCGTTATCGCAGATGTAGCTCAAATGTACAAAAATATATATGTTCGAGAAGACCAACGTCACCTACAATGCATTCTATGGCGTGAAACACAAACTGACCCACTACTCACCTACAAATTAACGAGTCTCAGTTTTGGTCTGAAATGTGCACCCTATATAGCGACGCGGTGCCTGACGCAACTAGCGAACGAAAACAAAGGTGAGTACCCGTTAGCATCCGCCGCGATACAGCATGATTTCTTGATGGACGACTACGTTCACGGCGACGACGACGAGCGCAGGCTAGCAGAGACCTCAGTACAGGTCGACCGTATCCTGAGCACAGCTAATTTCAAATTAAGAAAATGGAAATACAATTCGAAAACCATCTTAAACGAGGTAAGTCACAGTACCACACATGACACATACATAACCACCCCGATAGGTCAAGATAATAATAACACACACAAAGTATTGGGTATTGTATGGGATAATAATGAGGATCGATTAAGTTACAGATTAAAGCGGGAACCAATGTCGAAATCAATAACAAAACGTTACGTTTTATCTATAGCCTCGTCGATATACGACCCGTTAGGTATGTTAGGACCAGTAATTATCATTGCGAAATGTTTCATACATAAACTTTTCAAATTAAAGTTTAATTGGGATGAAAAACTACCGATTCAATTAATTAATGAATGGGAAACATTCTATAACAGTTTGTTTACGTTAGACACACTATATATTCCAAGGCGAGTCGTTATCAATGATTACATAACCATAGAAATGCACGGATTCTCAGACGCGTCCTTGACCGCTTATGGGGCCGTTATATACATACGATCTATAGATAAACAGGGCAGGATTATGGTTCGATTATTGCGCGCGAAATCGAGAGTTGCGCGTGAGGAAACTATTCCACGATTAGAGCTGCGAGCTGCCTGGCTGTTAGCCGCATTGTCTGACGACGTAAACAATGCGCTTAAATTTAAATGGACGAAACAATACTTCTGGTCAGATTCAAATGTAGTATTAGCATGGATAAAATCACCACTACAAAAATTAAACACATTCGTAAAAAATAAAGTAAATGACATACAAAAAATTACAAACATCGATGATTGGCGTTGGGTCTCTTCTGGTAACAACTCAGCGGATTTGTTATCTAGGGGTCTAGCTGCTGAAAGGTTAGGTAGTAGTTCATTATGGTGGCAGGGGCCCTCCTGGCTTTCCGAGCCCATCGAGAAGTGGCCTACATTTCAACTACCCAAAACGGAAATAACGTTACCCGAAACTGAACAAGAGACACATTGTAATATAAGTACAAACAAGTCAAGCGAGTTAATTAAAAAAAAAAAAAAAAAAAACGCACTCACGCCTTGTACTAATGTACTCCCTTGCGGGGTAGGCAGAGGTGCATTGCTGCACCCACTTTTCGCCAGAGTGTTATGTTAGTCCCAATGTAATAGGGGGCGGGCCTATTGCCATTTTACGGGCACATCCAAGACCCGAGAACAAATATCTGTGTTTAAACAAATATCTGCCCCAGCCGAGTTAATTACAAACTTAATAAAAAAATATTCTAACTTAAATAAACTCAATCGAGTATTTGTTTACATGCGAAGATTCATTCGCAACTCTACAGGGGCGTATTTAAAGATTGCGCGCCCTGGGCTCCTGTAGTTTTCCGCCCCATCAAGGAATGAAAGAAAAGAAAAAGAGCAGTCAGTGTAGAGTACCTACCGACCTAAATATACTTAGGTACCTACATAATGTATTTCTTATACTGTGGTGATAGATTTGCATAGATAATGATATATGGTGGGCCAAAAGTAATCACCATATTGGAAGTTGCTCTCATTTGTACAAATGGCCGTCAATTTCAAATTTATTTTGATAGTGGTAAATTAGACAATTTTGCAGACTACAAGTTCAGAAGCCATAGAGTGGTATACTCCCCAAGATCGAATAATTGTGTACCTATATTCAGTTTTAGGCGTCGCCTTTTTTTCGTTATATCTGTCATTTTTCCCTGAAAAAATTCCCGATTTTACCGTTTCAGACGGTTTTTGTGGGGTTTTTTGAAGACCCGTGTATATGTGAATAAGCCCGAGTCTCTGGAAGCCCTTGAGGACAACATTCGACACGCGTGCGAGAGTCTCTCGCCCGAAGTTCTCGCTGAAGTGATGAGAAATGCCATAAAAGGAGCCCTGAGCCTGTTTATCAATTGTGACGGTGCCCATTTATATGCCGATATCATCTTCTAGACTAGAATCGATGCTCTTCATTTAGAAAAAAAATGAGTGCCAAACAACATCGCATTACTTTTTTGGGTCCACCTTATATCTTCCGAACAAAAAAGATTTTTCTGGATAGACGAGTACTTTTTAGAACGTTTAGAAATAAACTTGTGCAGGGCGACTGAGAGAGGCATTTTTTTAAATTTAAATTTCCTAAAAAAAATACCGAGGCGGAAAAACATAGACTATTCCATCGGTTTAAAAAAGCACAAAGGCCGGCTTTCATACTTTAAAAATCCTGCAATGCTCGTAACCAAAATACCTCACGTACAAAACCCACTGCCAAAACATCAAGAAGAAAGTCAGCTCCCGAAACAACTTTCTGCGACGGCTTACGTCTACCAGCTGGGACTCCTCTCTACAAACAAGTAGCCTAGCACTCTGCTTATCAGCTTCCGAATTTGCCTGCCCCATATGGGCAAGGTCCGCGCATGCTAGAGAAGTAGATTTGTTCGTATAGTAACGGGATGCCTCAAACCGACACCGCTCTACAAACTCTACTCCCTGGCTGGGATAGCACCCCCTAGCATACGGCGAAAAGTGGCATGTTCTGTTGAGTAAACCAAACAAGAATGCGACTCCAGACATCCACTTTACTCACATACTGCCGCACCTTCCCGCCTTAAGAGCCGACAAGCGTTTTTAAAAATAGTGAGGTGTCCTAAACGGATGAAAACCCACAAATCGCAAGGCTTAAGGCTCTAGGAGGAAAAGCAGCCCCAGGTTCCTTTCCTACCTCTTGAGGAAAAACTTGCTTCCGGTAACAGTTTCCCCTGGCACATTCGGAAGACTCTAAATCGGTTGCGAGCAGAGGTAGGCTGCAAGGAAAATCTCTGCAAGTGGGGCTATACCGTTGGTACCACCTATGCGACTCCCCTGTCCCCTGTGGCCATCCACCTGCACTCGGGACTTACTCCAGGCCAATCAGAATGCTATCAAAGTTGCTTCTTTTGGACTGGATAAATTAAAAAAATCGCATGTTCACTGACACGAAAGAAGAAGAAGTGTAGAGTACCTACCGTACTACATATATATAAGAACATTGTGGTGATAGATTTGCATAGATCATGATATCTTCCGAAAAAAAATAACAGATTTTTCTGGATAGGAGTACATTTTAAAACGTTTAGAAATAAACTTGTGCAGGGCGACTGAGGGACGAATTTTTTTTCTTCGATTTCCTTCAATGAAATACCGAGGCGGAAAAAAATTCGACTTTCACCGGTTCAGAAAAGAACAAAAGTCTGCTTCTCTTAAGACATGAAATCAACATGTGGAAAGATGGCTCAGGGCCGTTCTAGGCTTACGTCCTAAAATATTGTTCTGTACTTTTTAAATCCTACAACCTAAAGCCCAAGGGCGGCCTCCCGGCCGCCCCTGGGCCGCCCTTCGCCGCCTGCCGCCCCGGGCTGTAGCCCTTTTAGCCCTAGGGTAAATACGCCCCTGCAACTCTAGACATCCGAACAATAGAATAGTCGGGGTCTTATCAGTAGATGAAATGCGACATGCGTTGCTCGAATTAATTAGATTTGCACAAACAGAATCGTTCCAAATGGAGTACAAGTTACTAAAAAATAGTAAACAACTACCACAAACATCAAACATATTGTGTTTGAAACCATTTATGGAAAATGGGATTATTCGAGTAGGGGGACGCCTGGAACAGTCCTCATACAATTACGATAAAAAACACCCAATACTTCTACATCACTCACACACACTAACAATTCTTATAATGCGTGGAGAATAGGGCGTGCAAAACCGGAAGGTTTTCAAAACCGGTTTTGAATTTTCGGTTTTCAGCCACAAAACCGGTTAACCGGTTTTGATATTACTTATCTGTTTTTAATCAACCATATGACAAATTAATAATTTAGTGAACAGAAAAAAAGTTAAATAAGAATTATCATAGTACTTACTGTTATCACATCTACAAAAAGTGTGTGGCACCTTAATGGTGTTTTTATATCGTTCTGTTATCATCAATAATTGTATATTTTAAACATACAGGCAGATTTTGAAAAAAAACCATTTATCGTCTGATTCTTACGACCACTCTATAGTAGCAGTAAGATGATGAATGTTTTTTTGATGTATTACAGATTTGTTCATATCAACGCAACGAAAGAAAGCCTAACTCATTGATTTAGGGCATAACTTTATTTAGGGCATACTGCCAGAACATCTACACTGGGCATCTGTGGATCAACTACACCCGGAAGGCGATGAGCACCATGAGGGTGCAGTATAATGACGCATACCGCACCCTCATGAGGCGGCCGCGGTACTGTAGCGCGTCGGGCATGTTCTCTGAGGCGGGAGTGCCTGACTTCTTCGCAGTCCTGAGGTCACGTATAGCGACATTCTGGTCGGGACTGCGCAGCACTGGGAATGCAATACTGAAAGTGGTAAGTGTTGATTTTAGAAATCCATTCTACAGACACTGGCTCTCTGTTCATCAAGACGCAAATCGAAAATAAAAATGACCTTACCTATGTAATAGGTATATGTATGTTTAAACTGATAATAATTGTAATACTACAATTTAATTTATTTGTGTAAGTACGTTTGTGTTTATATAATGTGTAATATGGGTGTCTAGCCTGAAATAAATGACTATTTATTTATTTATTTATTTTATTGATGGACACGACTGCATTTGATTTGAAGTCCTCAACACTTCATGAAAAAAGTCCATAACGTCGAATGCAGTCCCCGCACTTGGCCTAATTATATTTTCAACAACGGTCAATGCAGTCCTGTTTTACCTAGAGTTTGTATGAAGACCACCTTGTTGTGCTTTATTGGGCAAGATTTCAACGTTATAATTATGTGCACCCAGAGTACCTTTTTTTCACACAGCAATAAGTTTTCATACAGCAAAAAGTGTGAACTCACACGCATACATCGGTCACTGACGTCGTGTTTGCTTTACTGCGCCTAGGCAGAGTGCCGGCATGTGCACCAGAAAATCGTCACTCAATTTCCATACAATATTTTAGTGCTTTTTTATGAGTTTCACCATTAATCTAGTGTCCATCAGTGTGCCAACCGATATAGGGGAAAAGGGGTAGTAACTGGCCACTTAAGCACCTTGGCCACTTTACGTGTGTGCTCCGTCTAAATGCATGATCTGATTTAGGTGATTTATATATCTAATGATTCACTAGATCCTGTTGATTGTTTTTATGATCAATTTAATAATCAATAAGAACTATTTATTTAAATATCTTTATTTAAATGAAAACTATCACTTTTGTGTAGTAACTGGCCACAAATTTTAGTAACTGGCACCCTTATTTTGCAGTAACTGGCCACCTAATATAATTAACTAAAATGACAAGTTGTAACCTTATAACTACTGCAAACATTATAAAAAACCTATTATAATTAATGTGTTATGACGTAGTATATGTGTTAACACTTAATAATGAGAAATACCTTATATTTCTTAACAAATAAACAGTTCATCGTCATCATTACGTCCCCACCTGCCGGGGCACGGGTTTCCTTCCAATGAAGGAAGGATTTTCTAACAAAATTTAATATAAAAACAAAAAAACTTCTACAATTCAATACCCTTTCAATGTAATTAGTGTAACAACGTCACAATTCACATATTATTATGACAAAAATAAGTTTCTTATCTTTAAATCATCGCAAATCTTTATTAACAATCAAATTGAATTATTTCAAGTTTATATTAAGTCAAATCCTTAAGTCTTAGCTTCTTCTTGAACTAATTTTAAGATAGTATAAAATACAACTTGCTACATACAACGCACGGACACTGAGAGAGGACGAGAATATGGTGTAACACGAGGTAGAGCTGGGCAAAAAAATAAGGACATCTTAAAGCTATCGCAGAGCAATGGTAGCTCAGTCGGGTAAGCGCCCGCTTCTCACGCCAGAGATGCGGGTTCGAATCCCGGTGCTGACATGTACCAATTAGTTCTTTTGACTTAAGTACAATGTATAGGTACCATCACTCTTACGGTGAAGGAAAACATCGTGAGGAAACCTGCATGTCTAGATTTTGCACATCTAGATATGTGATCCCACCAACCTGCAGTGAAATGCCAGCATGGTGGGAAATGGTCCAAGCTTAGAAAGGCAGTTTAGACCTTGGGGATATGCACAAAGGTTCCATTCGAGGGAGCCAGGTGCAGGCACTGACACCCCCACACAGAATAGAATAGAATAGGGCTATCGGAAATCCTTAGAGAGGGACACGATAACCCTGAAGTCTGACCACATGCTCTACCATCGGGAGGGTAACCAACTGTCCCAAGGTGGCGTAGGATTTCTTGTCAACAAGACCCTTGTCAGCAACGTAGTGGAGATCAGTAGTGTGTCGAATCTGGTAGCGTACCTTGTACTTAAACTAACCGAGAGGGATTCCTTGAAGGTCGTACAGGTATATGCACCAACCTCGACACACTCTGACACAGAAGTCGAAACAGTATAGTTACGAAGATATCTCTAGGGCTATCAAGTGTACTGCTAAGACCCAATACACCATTGTGATGGGGGACTTCAACGCCAAAGTGGGAGTACAAGAATGCAAAGAATTGAGGGTAGGACCCCATGGTTTTAGTAGCAGAAATCGGAGAGGACAAATTCTTGTTGACTTCCTCGAATGAGACAGACCAGAATGGGCTATACTTGATGAATTCTTTCTATGACAAACATCCCCGGAGGAAGTGAACATGGTCAAGCCCCGATGGTGTAGGACGAAAAATGAAATCTACTTAATTATGACTGACAAGCGGCACATATTCAGAGATGCCTCAGTGATCAATAGATTTTAAACTGGGAGTGATCACCGACTTCTTGGAGGCACTCTGAATATCAACTTCTGGAGAGAAGACGACTGATGAAGCAGGCCCTTCGTCCCACGCTGCACCAAATTGAAGTTGGCATGGCAACACCAGCTTCCAAAGAGAACAACAGAGCCGATTCGAATCGCTGCTAACCACTACGGATATTGACGAGGATACAGTCCAAATAGTGAAGACTGTTTGTGGGCTGGGCCACCGTTATCTTGAAGAGATATAAGCATTTATCCTGAAACATAAAATAGTTCTCAGTAACTGGCCATGTAGTAACTGGCCACTAGAATACCTATGCCAGTTACTACTAAATATTGAACGATTTTTACAAATTTTATACCACAGAAAATGCTATTTAAAACCAAGGTAATAAGCTGTATTTTAAGTTAATTTACTTGCAAGTAGCAAA
Source organism: Plutella xylostella (assembly GCF_932276165.1). NCBI lineage: Eukaryota > Metazoa > Arthropoda > Insecta > Lepidoptera > Plutellidae > Plutella > Plutella xylostella. The sequence continues at coordinate 8,757,092 of NC_063987.1, read as the reverse complement.
TTGGGGTAACTGGCATAGGGGGGCCAGTTACTAAAAATACTATAAAACTGGAACCAGTAACTGGCCAAGTCGAAAAATGCAATAAAAAATCAAATTAAGGATTAAATCAGTACAAATTATGATTGCTTAGCTCAAAATCTATCGTTGTCACTATTTAAAGTCACTCACAGAAGCTGGGGACAAAAAATATCGCCTCTCGAAATAATGTCTTCGCTTAACGTTTTCTTAGCGCACAACCATTTTATCAGATGCACTGTCGCCGACTGTCAGAAAATTACGGGTATTTTGAAGACCAATCCTTCAAGCGGAATGAGTGTGAACTAAAATGAACGACAACTTACTAATGGTTAGTGTCAAGCTGTAACAGATGGCGTGCTGTCATCGTGTTTCTTATTTTAGGCGAATAAAAAGCTGTGTGGCCAGTTATTGGGGGTGGCCAATTTCACCAATGTTTACCCTACAAATTATTTTATTTTTAGAGTTTATGGGTTCAGCTTCTAATGTAAAAAAGTATATAAAAATACGTTCAAAACCGGTGAAAACCCGGTTTTCGGTATCCGGTTTTGAACTCTCAAAACCGGTTATGAAAAACCGTGAAATATTGTCTACTAGGGCGTGCAAAACCGGTTAACCGGTTTTTCCGAAAACCGGTTAACCGGTTTTGCACGCCCTAGTGGAGAACACATAAGATTAATGCATGCAGGGCCACAGTTATTACTTTCATCTGTCCGCGAGAGATATTGGCCGACACACGGTAAGATCGTCGCTAATAAGGTTGTACGAGAATGTATAACGTGCTTCAGGAACAGTCCGAAGATCTACTCACCGATAATGGGTAATTTACCAAGGTCAAGAGTAACTCCAGCACCGCCCTTCCTCACAACTGGCATTGATTATGCAGGACCCTTTGCGGTGAGGGACAAAAGGGGGCGTGGTTACAGGTCATACAAATGTTACATAGCAATTTTTATTTGTCTTTTGACAAAGGCAATTCACTTAGAGTTAGTTTCAGGTCTAGAAACTCAGCTCTTCCTGTCTGCGCTGCGAAGGTTTACGTCCAGGCGAGGTATACCAAAAACAATAGTGAGTGATAATTCCACTACCTTTCATGGGGCCAATAACGAATTATGTGCAATTTATAAATTTATCGACGAATGTTCGAGCGAAATAATAGCTTCTTGTGCAAATGAGGGAATAAATTGGAAATTTATACCTGTCTACACTCCACACATGGGGGGTTTGTACGAGGCGGCCGTCAAAAGCTGTAAATTTCATCTTAAACGAGTTCTAGGCCAAGCCCTATTAACCTACGAAGAATTTAGTACTATACTTACCCAGGTGGAAGGTATCTTGAACTCTCGTCCGCTCTGCCCTTTACCAAATTCGGATACAGACGAGATATCAGTTTTAACGCCAGCTCATTTCCTGATTGGTAGGACACTTATCTCATTGCCCGACTACGAATATGAAAATGTACCTACAAACCGCTTATCTCACTACCAACAGCTGCAGCAGATCCAATGCGACTTCTGGAGAAGATGGTCAAGAGACTACATAGGACTGCTTCAAGAACGCACGAAATGGAGAAGCTGCAAGGGTGCCGGACTTGACGTGGGTACCATTGTGCTGATCAAAGATGACCGACTGCCGCCCTGCCAGTGGAGGCTGGGACGCATCGTCGGCTGCTGCCCGGGTCGCGACGGCATCACGCGGGTCGCAGAGATGCGCAGGGCGCGTGGAATAATCAAGAGAGCATTCAACAATATCTGTCCATTACCGATTACATGTTAAAATGCCTTTTATTGTAACAATCCTGACAAACCTGATTTAACTGATGGAAACTGTCTGGTTTTCATGTACAATAATGATTTAGCTGTCGTTGGTGTATATCGCTCCCCAGCATCTGATAGATCTGTTAACAAATTCATAGATAGTCTTAACAATGTGCTGGATTCTTTAAAGACTGTTCATAATGTTATAGTTATCGGTGATATGAATATTGATATCGCAGTGAATAATAAAGACAAATTCTGTGATGAATACCTCGAGATGCTTGCATCTCACGCTTTGATGCCCACGCATTACCTGCCTACCAGACTCGATAGATCATGTCTCGATCACATTGCTCTTAGGTCTCGTTATATTGACAATACAACTCTTGTTCTTGACACTAAGATAACTGATCACGACCCAGTATTTATCAATCTAGTCTTTGACTCAAAGTCCAATCTAAGAAAACCACCCAGTATGGGCACCCGTACAAATACCGCAGCGGTAATCACTGCCTTAAAAGTCGCGGACTTCTCTCACATATTTAGAATAAAAGACCCTAACGAAGCTGCAAATACTTTGGTTAAAATTGTGTCTGATATTGTCAAAGATCATACTGTCATAGTAAAAATTCCTAGAAAAAAACGTATTTTAAAACCCTGGATTACCCCTGGCCTCCTGAGATGTATAAGACATAGGGATAAATTACATAAAAATGTTAAAAATAATCCAACCGACTCTAATGCAAGACTGATATATTGTCGTTACAGGAACTTTTGTAATAACTTATTGAGAAAACTAAAGCAAAATTTTCAAAGATTACAATTAGATGCTGCCAAAAATAATCCTAAGGCAACATGGGATGCCATTAAAAAGATAGCATACTTAAATAAAACCTCATCACCCTCAACAGATTTATTAAAAACTTCGAAAAATCCTAAGGCTGCAGTGAATGAAGTAAATACCTTTTTCGCTACCATAGGGAAAGAATTAGCCATAAAAGTGCAACAGCTTGGAACAACTCAGTCATCAGGCCTTTCTTCTGCATGTTCTCAGGGTAGTGTTGTTGATTCTATGGCTATTGTCGTGGCTACTGAAATGGAGGTTGAACGCATCATACTGGGCCTGCGAAATAGCTCTGCTGTTGGATGCGACGGGATCTCGACGACCGTTTTGAAACATGCACGCCGATCCTTATTAACCCCGCTCACTCACATTTTTAATAATTGCCTACTGACTGGAATTTTCCCGGAATGCTTCAAGAGGGCACTTGTTCATCCAATTTACAAGAGTGGGGACAGAGACAGTGTTACTAACTATAGGCCTATTTCAGTACTTCCTGCGGTTTCTAAGGTCCTAGAAAAGTTATTAAACTCAAGACTTGTTAACTTTTTGGACAAACACAAAATAATATCCGATAGACAATTTGGGTTCCGCAGAGGGCTGTCTACTGAGGACGCGGTTCTTACAGTTACCAATGAGATTGTGAACAAGCTTGATTCAGGCAAGAAGTGTGTGGGGATCTTTCTCGACCTCTCTAAAGCCTTTGACACTGTCTCTGTCCCTATCCTACTGTCCAAGTTAGAAAATATTGGAGTGAGAGGGCTTGCGCTTAACATCTTCCGAAGCTATCTCTCTAATCGCTCTCAACGTGTAAAAATTGAGCAACACATTAGCGAAGATGAATGCCTGAGCTTTGGTGTGCCTCAAGGAAGTGTCTTGGGACCGACCTTATTTCTCATCTATATAAACGGCCTCTGCAATCTTCCCTTATCATTTTCCAAAATAGTCACATATGCGGATGATACAGCAGTTATCGTTCATGGTGACGACTGGCCTGAGACTCAGAGTAGAGCTGAGGCGGCACTGGATGAGATTGGCAAGTGGCTACGGAATAACCTCCTAACACTTAACCCATCGAAGTCTACTTACATCACATTTGCGCACAGGGTCTCATCCCAGCCGTCATCAGACGAATTTAGCATGGCAGTTCATTCGTGTGACCGCCCGGCTGGAATCTGTGGTTGCCCTCACTTGGTCCGAGTCCCTTTCACAAAGTATCTTGGTGTCATACTGGACAGCTCACTCAATTGGCATCAGCACATCTCCACTTTGGTTTCACGTGTGCGCAAGCTCATATATATCTTTAGGAGACTCAGAGATGTTGCAAACCCAGAAATACTTAAGACTGTGTACCTTTCACTTGCACAATCGATCCTGAGCTATTGTATCCCTGCTTGGGGTGGTGCAGATAAGACGGCCATGTTACGTCTGGAGCGTGCACAGAGAGCAGTCCTGAAGGTTATGACTCGCAAACCCATCCACCATCCCACCAGTCTATTATATGCAGAATGCAAAGTTCTCACAGTCAGGCAGCTATTTATTTTGCAAACTATCCTCCGTAAGCATTCGTCTCTCTCGTTTAACAACTTAGTGGCCAAAAAACGTAGAAAAGACCTTATTTGCGATTTACCTACCAGCAATACAGCACTTGCTAGACGAAGCTTTGAAGTGGTTAGTTCACTTCTTTATAATAGAATAAGTAAACACGTAGTTATTTACCCACTTAACAAAATAAATTGTAAATTAACTCTGAATAAATGGTTGCTAGAAAAAAACTATGCAGATACGGAAAACATACTTGCTGTCCAAAAATAAATAAAAACACACAATCCAATTTAAGCATATACCTACCTACTTATTTATTATTATTATTTAATCCCCCCCTACCTCCTCCTCCCTTATTTAACTAACATTATGCATGTTAGATAACTAGAACTTAAGTAAATTATTAACTATATGTATAAATGAATAAATACAATAATTTGATTTTATTTAGGAAAAGTTAATTGTAATTTTAAAATGTTAATTTTAATGTAACATAAACTATTTTTAATTTAATTTAATTTTTTTACTGAAATTATTCTGATGTATAATTTAGGAAAAGAAATGAATTAATGAATTTTGTAAATTATTTTGAACTTGCTATGTCTACCTATTATCCACAAATTTGTCAAATACTGGAGGGCACTGACACCTAAATCTCAAGATTTTATCTTACCTTAGGTGTCAGAGCGACTACTTAATTAGAATCCATTGCACCATGATAATATTATGTTACTTTACATTAATAATTACCTAATTTAAGTGCAAATGATTGATATAATAAATTACTTTTTTTTTTTTTTTTTTTTTTTTTTTTTTTTTAATCAAATAACTTATAACTAGTTAAATCTCATTTAATACCCGTATAGTTCAGTTTTAACAATTTTGGTCTATTAGTTACCGATAATATGATAGGTTGTGGAATATTTTAGCTTACACATTAAATAAAGGTTAGGCTTCAATATTGTAAATAGTTCGTAGTCGTTAGGATTTAGATTCGAAATTTAAATATTAAAAATACAAATAAGTAACTACTTAATTAAATCTGTTATATTAGTACCATCTAACTATTGAATTAAACGTGCTAATAACATGAGTTTCATTTCCTTAGATAGGTAGGTAATAACAGATAAATAAATAATTATTTGGGCATAAGCGCCATTCGAAACCAAATAACTAGTTTCTAATTAGAATCTTGGGGCGCAGCATGTTAACTGTGTTAACAATATATTAGCGCCATCTATAAATTAGAAGGTTTAACTACTTAGTTTCCTATGTAAACACAGCGTTATCTCGCAGGCTACTTGCATAGATCGATTATTAAGCATTACTACACTATTAAGTTCCTATACATCCTGCTAGATGGCGCAGTGTCGGGGGTGGTGGTAGCATATAAGCCGCTACAGGCGGAGTCTCGGCCTCTTTCCACGGGACCTCGCTGTACAAGCAACAATAAACTAGTATCCAGTATTACCAACACGCGGTTTCCTTCACATCCACGAGTCATCCCCTTCAATCCTAGATAAATTGCTGAACCGATTTTGATTACTCAGAATAATATCTACATTTAACTTCTTTTTTTAATCCTAGATAAATTGCTGAACCAATTTTGATTACTCAAAATACTATCTAAAAAACAGCTTATCTGTAACTGCTAAACCAAAACCCCAGCCCACTCACCAGCAGCCGCCGTAGAGTAGCAGGGCTCGGCAGGTCCGAGGGCCTCGTGGCCGCGGGGAAGGCCGCCTCGGGCAGCCTCCGCCCGGACGAGGCGCACCCCTCCACCCACAGCGGGGACACTAGGCGGCAGGCCAGCGCGCGCGCCTTGGCGCGGACCTTGCGGCAGCCACCTGGGGATGGATATAATATAAGATGAGAAAAAATATTTCAGATCCATGGAAGTAGAAAAAAAGACAGAAGGAATCTCGCTAACTAAAAAGTGAAGCACCGAAAGTAAGTCGAATTCATTGTTACGACGAGCCCGACACACACACATTCACACTCAAAGTAAGTTAGTTTGCCGCCGCGCGCCAATCACGTAGCACCTACGCACCCACACACTCTCATGTCGCCGCCATTGTGGCGCTTCAGTGTTTTAGTAAGCGAGATTCCTTCCGCCTTTTTTTCTACTTCCATGTTCAGAACTGTATGTCCCCTACAATAACTGTAAGAAAAAAACACAATAATATCCAATAACACCATACTAACTTAGTCTCTGCACCAGAGGGAATCAAAATATCTGGCTGGTTGGACTTTATGAGTACTTAATTAATTAATTCTGGAGAAATATGTAGAATGAAGTTACTTCAATTTCCTTTCAGGATATTTTTTTTTTTCTGTGGGTAGTATTATAAATTGTACCCACAAGTTAGCTTTAGGAATTTAAAAACTGAAACGGTAGTATGTAATTATCTACTCATTCTGATCAAATATAGAAAAATAGCATAAAAATAGGTTTGAAATCCTTCATGTTTGCAGAGTGCTATAAACAACTGAACAATTAACAAAAGTGTCACTAACCAGCAGCCCAGACCACATGTGTGACTAGAGGCACCCAGCTGGGCACCACAGAGGCGCCCAGCGCAGACAGCGCCGAGCGGAGAGCTAGTGCACGGGAGCCGGGGCCCACCTGGAATAATAAACAACATATAGTATAACAATGAGGTACCTAGTCTGTAAGAAATTATTCTTATTAATAAGGCCGCCAGTTGTACCATCTATATTGAGCATTTCCTGTTGTAATTTGTCTGCATTTGTGTACAATTCAAGTAATATTCTTCTTCTTGGCATGCTGGTGACAAACACTACTAAAGAAACAAGTATTATATTAAAAGATATATTTCACTGGTAAAAGCTCCCTCTGATTACCTCAACAAGGATGACCAGGCCTCGGAGCACATCACTACAAGAGTTGGTGCCCTTCAGCTCGGCCCACTCTGCTCGCAGCCGCACACGTTCAGCGATGGCTGAGCGACGCTGAAAAAAAGAACGCAAACATATTGATTTTATATGCTAAAAGAATGTTAACATAATAATTACAAACATGCATTCATCCACTACAAGCTTTCTAAAATAATATACAAACTAAAAACAAACCAAAATGTATTTATTTCAAGCATAGGTACCTAGTCTCTTTGTTAATGCAACATAAAAGTCTTTAAACTCGTCACCCGTAGCGCAAACTGAATATTGTTCATGCATTAAAAAGCGTTTTTCCAGACACCGTAATATTCTGCAGTGGGAGCTATACCAGTCCTGCTGCGCTCTTGTTGCCACTCGCCATGGTTGGAGAATGATGGAGAGAGTTTAGAAGATATTCACTGAACTGGAGAGAAGAGGTGGAAACACTTAGTTTTCGTTCGCTACTAAAAGGATTACAGGAGGTTGTTTTGAGTTAGATGTTAGTTTTTGTGAAATATCTGGAATTATATGTATTTGTAGAGTTTCACACGTGCTTTTACTCTCAAAAAACAAAAATAAAGTGGAATTAAACTTAATCAAAAACACATGAAATTTCACGGTACGGTTTTGTTTACGTTTTATGTTACGTCAAGCAAGTCAACTGTCAAATCTGTCAATGTGACAAAGTTATGACAGTTCAGGCGGGTAGAGTGTTGCCAGTATTTATTATTAAATTAAACAGCGAAAAGTCAAAGTCAAAGTATTTTTTTTTATTCAACGTATAAATATAAAATTATTATTAAACAACCTATTAAGGTAGGTAGTTTTATAATATTTTAATATTTATAGGTACTATTTTAGTTTAGGTTTATTAGTCGTAGATCACATTTTATTATTTTATTCTGTTTTATTTAATAAAAACAGTAGGTACAACTTATTTGACATTAAAATTTTCAGATGATTGACAATTTTTACTACTCTCTGTTCGGATAAGGGACTCTTTCTGTCTTAGAAAATTAAAAGCAGACTGACTGGTAAAATTACAAATTTTATAATGTTTTCATTGTAGTTTTAGTTATTTAATTAGTTTAATTCGTTATTTAAGTTGAAGTTTGAACTTCAAATAGACTCTTAAGTGTAAATCCTTCTTTCAAGGGCTCTATGGCTAATCCTAGATAAGAGCTGTAAACTGGCTGCTGTTCTTCTTCAGTTTTCACTTGCGCTAACTGCGCAGCAATGTAGAGGTTCGGACCCATTTCCCCTCGAGGCTCGCCGATCTCCACTAGCTCTTCAATGTCATCGACTACAGGTTTGGCTGGCTATAAGATAAAACATAATTTTTAGTATATAAAATGATGCATTGGAAATTGGAAAACCTACTTACAACGGTATTTTATAGCGATTATAAAGGCACACATTTTAATTTTAGCATTTTGAAAAGTAATGGAAATGATGACATTTGCTAATTACCTAAATAATGTGCATTCGACAAATTTAATGTCTGTACGTGACTTCAAACTAGTTACCACTACAGCATAACATTTGTCTAAAGTAGTGTTGCCACGAATAGTGAATTGGCCGAATACCGAATACCGAATATTCGGCGACGCTGCCGGCCGAAGCGCCGAATATTCGGCCGCCGAATATTCGGCGCTACAACCTGTTTTTTTTGTTCCTGGAACTGCTTTGAAGAAGTCGCTACAGCTTATATAAGAAATGCTAATTATTAGGAGGCAGAATGCTGTGGCAAACGAGTTGAATTTTTATTTGATATTGCCGATCCTTACCAGTGGTGGTCAGCAAACAAAAAACAATACCCGAACCTTTTGAAATTTGGAAAAACATAAGTATCTTTCTTCACCTGGAAGTAGCGTTTATAGTGAGTTATTTTCTGAGGATGGTAACAATGAAAAGCGCAATCGTGGGCTACCAAAAAATGCTGAAATTGCTCGTTTTTATCCAGCACAACTTACTACTGATTAATTTTAAAGTACTAAAATGTTGTGATTTGGAAATAAATACCCAATTTTGATTAAAATAACAAGTCATTTTTTACATGATTTACTATTCGGTATTCGGCCCGAATAGTACGCACTATTCGGCCGAATACCGAATACTGAAAAAACTGGCCGAATAGGCCGAATACCGAATAGTTGCCGAATATTCGTGGCATCTCTAGTCTAAAGTATCCCTTACCTCGTTACCCCAGTTCATTTCAACGCCGAAGATCGGCTGTTCAGTGTACGCCTGGTGCAATGTAGTCAGCTCCTGCAGCAATGGACGCAGCCTGTCTGGAGGGTCGGCCCGGAACCCCAACACATAGCCACCAGATGACTGCCGAGTGACAATGACCAATGCTTCGCCGAATTTGGAGTCTCGGATTGATATCTGGAATAAAATATGGTGATACTTATAGTGTACAAAACCAGCCACGAAGGATGTTTAACACGACACGTAATCTGTGAATAAATTATAAAGTTTATTCAAAATAACTCTTAAATAACTCTAGATAGTGATCGGTGGTTGATGGCGATACTTTAATACCCACATGTAGGGTTTTTTTATATACTGGCAACATAAAAAAACTACCATAGACTCTAAAAACTTTTTTTAAAAGCTAAGATTAAACGCGCCAAAATCCTACTTCATTCCATCAATCGCAAATATTGAAACTCACGTTTTCAATAGTAATATACGGCATGGACACGTTGAAGGCGTCGTTGACGTCGGCGTGCCACACGACGCGCACGTTGCTCACGACCAGCGTGCCCAGGTTGCCGGCATCGCTCGACAGGTTCCAGATGCTGTGCTCGTGCAGGCATATCTGGAATTCAGGGAGTTGGTAGTTTAATCTTCGTTACCAGTTAATGCGGTGGCTCCCTGAGACCCGCACAGCCAACCAGAAGGGCTAGCACGGGGCGCAATTAAGACGTGATAAGAGTTCTCCGTCACGCTCGCGTGCGCGATGGAAATCTTTTGTCACTTCTTAATAGCGCCCCGTGCTTGCTCTTCAGATGCCGCCTGACTGAATAGGTGGTCCCACGGGCGCTGCCTGGAAGGCCCTGGAGCTGGAGACCGGGCAAAGAGAGCAACCTCATGGGCCCGAAGACTCCTCCCGTCACAAGAGAACCCCGATCATGGTAACGTAAAGTGCATGGTAACGTATAGATAACAAAAAACAATTCATGGAAATGATTCCACGGTACTTACATAGAAGATCCAGATCAAAGTAACTGAATTTTAAAGAAAATAATATTGGTATACCTTTTCTAGTGGCAGCATTCTCAGTTGTTTGTTGTGTATGATAGCGCTTCGTAATTTCAAGTCTCTATACATTCGTGATCCTGCATAGGCTCTGAAATGAAGATGAGTTATGTAGGTAAGTTCTTTTTTTATTCTGTTCAGGTTATTTGCTACGTACAGTGGTGTCGTTTGTAGATTTGCTAGCGCCATCTATGACTTATTACTTACTTCCTACATAGCCGATAGGTTCATAGTGGTTCATAGGTTCCAACCCGCGTCTCTTTGGTCAGAAGCTGGCATGTTACCCGCTCCTCCAACTCCTTATTGTAAGATCTTACCTGTGAGCGCCAACGACGGCCGTGTAATGGCGCACGCAAGAAGGCGAGAGGTTAGTGAATATAAACTCGTATCGGTTATTCTTCTGAGCTGCAAGCACATAGAGAGCCTGAGTGGTTCCACGCAGGCCGGAGCTCACGATCTTTGTGCTGGTTGACAGAACCGTGTTCAGGCCTATGGCTGAAAAGAGATATAGATAGAAAAAAGTTTAAGTATAGTGCCACAATCTTATCTGTTCCGGTGGTCAAAATGTGCAACTAACGAAACGTCATTGTCATACTCTGTGGCACTCTGTGCGTTATTTGAGTTGTCAATTTCTGCGAAGAGGCTGACGCTACGTTATTTAATTTGTTTTGTGATTTTCTGGGTGAAATAATGCCAAAAGCGCTGTAATGTGATGCAAGAAAAGTAGTACTATATATATTGGCTTCTTTACAGGAAGAATAACGTATTCAGGCGCCTTTAATTCCGTTTGAAAAATTGGAAGAACGAGTTGCAGCGGCTACAGGTTAGTGTTGCCAAATATAACGAATAATTTTACCCATATACTCCATGTCATTTTATGAAATATTTTCCCGAGAGGCCCGTGCCCCAGCAGTGGGGACGGGATGGGTCGTGATACTCGTGATGAAAAGTATATAAACTTTATTTTTCTTTGATTACAGGTGTGAGGACATGACATGATACTTTAAATCTTAGGCAGTATATCAAGAAGAATTTCGCGCACCTGCAGCGATTTTAGACGAAATAATGATGATTTAAGACATGTCATTGTTGAGTTATCAAGAGTTGGCTGAAAAAATTGCTTTTTGGCAATTAGCCTTTGGAAGGAGACCCGTGCCCCAGCAGTGGGGACGTGATGATGATGATGATGATGATGATGAATTAGCCTTTGCACACTGTCTGAATTTCTTTTAATTGTATGCTCTTGTTTTGTGTTACTTTAGAAAATGTAAAATAAAGTGTTCAAAAATAATAATTAATTAATAGTTTTTTTTAAGTCTATCTATCTCGTTATTCCCACCCACATATAAATTACCTATACTATACCATTGTAATCTAGATTCAATCTCCTATATCAGAAGCAGAACATAATCAGAACTAATTTTATTTCTGTTCGCCGTGGACAAATTTTCCATACAATAAAATGTCGTTTGATATAATTATATCCACTTTCATTTACCTACTATCGACCCTATATTTTGATTTATCTATACTTATGAATGTACCTAATTATAACAATAGGTAATAGCAGAAATGCATTGTCGTTTAAATCAGAAATAGGCAAAATTTAATCGAAAGCAACACTGGATTCGATCACATAGACGTCGCCACCGGAACAGATAAGATTGTGGCACTATACAAACTTAAACGGCCATCATTATATTTAATGCCATCTCCTTATACTTAAACTCTATGGTCTCTAAGGAGGCGAGTTCCTAAACGCGGGAGCTTATTTCGTAAGCAAGTAGGCTGCTATGTAAGCTTTATTAAGCGTTCGCATTTCCACTTAGATGATTCGTAAATTTCGTAATTTATTTCGATTCATTTTAAACAATCCTTAACAATGATCCCAAGTGTAGACCACCTATCTTCACGCACTATGTCAGTTTAACGATCCATGTATCATATCTGTGCGGGTTGCACGATTTATTATCATCTAGTGTCCTTTATTACTTCACGCTCTGTTAGATTTTATCTGAGAGTTTTATTTCATGAAATTATACTGTACTAAAGCTGCGGTGTGCCTCGTCTTTGAAATGGTCGATTTCAATAAATTTAAAGCTTTTGATTGAGGGTGCTTCTGATAATCCAAAATCGGTCCATTTACGACCTTTGACTGATAGACTCATAGCCGATAGTGGCTACATGAGAAAGATGATTAGAAAATAGAATCTTAGAAACCCTTTTAGTCGATGATTGGCTAATAACATTCCAATACGTACACAAGTTGATCCTTGGCTGCGCCAGTGAGTGCCAGATGATGCGTAGACACGTGAGCACCATGCGCCCTCGTGTCCCCGTATTCCCTGTAACCACAGTCCATGCTGTAAGGTGTTTCAAGGCCGGTCGGCAAGCACAGAGAAAATCGAACGTTGACCTTTTCATCTCTGACGCCGGCCATCAAGGTGCATGCGACAGAGTCAAATTTAAAAGGGCAATGCCCGTTTTTCGCTGTGCATAGCGATCGTACTTTACCTATGGGCAGTGGCGGATTTACAAATTTGCCGCCCGTAGGCCATTAATATTTTGCCGCCCCTACTGACTTTTGAATTTCAATACGTTAGTTTAATTCCGTTATTAGTACGATTGTGAACTTAATCATATTTCTGTCATTTAATTAGATTATTTTTGCAACCTGCTATGTACTGAAGAGTTTAATGTTAACCTAAAAAGTTTAATTTGACAGGCAAATAAAAAACCCCTAAAAAGACTTTAAAGCGTAAAACATCTGTAATCTGTAACTTTTAAAAATCGATTTTCAGCAAACTTATTGTCTAAGAACACTCTCCCGTAGAACACATGTGATACAAAAAAAAACTAAATTGAAATCGGTTCATTCGTTCAGCCCCCTACTCTTGAAAGGCAATGTATTGCGTCTGTCTTTCGTTGTCAACATTTAAAAAATCATAACTTCTCTTCAAAAGCGTTTTACAAAGGGGCCGTCCATTAATCACGATTATGTCGTTTTTCTAATTTTTTGACCCAAGGTGATATTCGGTGAGGTTTGGGTCCACCCCACCCCCCTCCCCCCCTGGATCAAGTGTATTTTTTTGGAAATCTATGTAAAGGCTATTTTTGACTAGAAAAAATGTATATCGAAAATTGCGTTTTGAATTGGAAAACAATTATAATGTGTATTTGCAATAAAATTTATTATTTTAGAAAATTTTGCGCAGTTCAAAATTTCGGTTCAGAAATACCTAGCGCTTTTTGTCAAAAAATTAATACACGTAATGTCTAACGAGACCCCCCCTCCCCCCTCGTGATGTTTCGTGAGGTTTTCCGTACCCCCTCCCCCCCTCTTTGAGCCTCACGTGATTAATGGACGGCCCCAAAGACTAAAAATACTTATGTAATCAGCTAGGTAATGCCTATTTTAAGAACCTAGAAACAAGAATATAATGCATACAATTTAGAAGTTATTTTACAAAAACGCCAAAAAAGACTTTTTTGGTCAAAATCTAAATGTTGCCAACGCAAGACAGACGCAATACATTGCCTTTCAAGAGCAGGGGGGCAGCGGTGTGCAATGCGAAGTGCTATCCAAGTTTGGATAAATAATAATATGCTCCAAATTATGTTTTCGCAGTAGAAAGATATGTAGGTATGTAATGATCCAGGATCCGGTTTTATCGAAATATTACAAAGCGTTTATTAATCGTTTTTGTATTTTATAATAGTAATTTATACATGGATGGTACAGATGATACAAGTATAATTAATTATTAAAAAAAAACTACTTATTTTCCAAATTTGCCGCCCCTCTCAATCTGCCGCCCTAGGCACTGGCCTTTTTGGCCTATAGGTAAATCCGCCACTGCCTATGGGTAGGTATCGTACGTATCGCACCAAACGGATTCATATTAATGTATGGAGAAACTAAGTGTCGGCAATGATGAGTGAGAATATCTGTACAAAGAATACTGAATGCGATGTGTCCGTTGCGTTCGATGCCGGACGGTGGTCGTTTACCTTTAGTGTCTTCTATCGGCTCTATGCGCTCGAAGATCTTTTCGCCGGGACGGAGACGGAGGTAGCTGGTAAGAGAAATCATAAAAGGTGTATAATGATGAGGCCCCATTGGTGCGTTGAGTCGTGTTAAGCCGAAAGTCCCAAAGGAATAGTCAACATTGCGACGATTGACCTATAGGGCCTCGCCCTAATACCGAGTCGGTTTATTCATTTTACGGCGGGTGATTCTCAAATGACGCGATTTAGGTATGTCCAAGCCATAAAATACATGAAATTGATAGTTTTATACCAGGATGTATTTTTTTTAAATAATGTATCTTGTGACCGTTTTTATACATTAGTAATGTAATGCATAAATTTATAAAGAAAGCGACAATGATTTTTTAAAACTCAATATCATAAGTTCTTTGGCGCGTCCTTCACTTGGTTTTATTTTTAGGTCAAGAAAAACTCACTTTTTAAAGTAAAATAAGCTTATGATTTATATGTTATCATTATAACAGATACTTATGGTAATTGTAAATTAGGTTTCTATTCACTCTTAGGTTTAGTTTTCAAAAATATAAGGCATTCAATTTTGTCCGAGAAAAAAAACTAACTTCTTTGGCGTAACGATACCGTCATCCTACTCTGCGTTTAAACGATCACCGGACATAATCACCATGCGTCCCTCACCCTTCAGTCTCCCACTATCTTCAACCAGGAGCAGAGGAGCGTAAGTTTACGGAGTATGACGAAAAATTTTTTTTTTTGCGCCATAACGGGTTTTGGTCAGGTAAGTGCCTAATTTCTTCGATTGTTACTTTCATGCTATTATTTGTTTTTGTTGCATACATATTTTTGTCCACGTATGTCTATTCAAACAGTATGCACGTGTCAATAAAAGGTACCAATTGTACATCAGCTTTCTGTAAAAATAAATTTTAAGTGATGATTTCTAATTTCGTTGGCAATAATTTCTTTGGATTTCTTTGGCATTCTGCGCCAACGAAATTAGTTTTGATACAAAGAAATTAGTATTGAGTATGAAACACCATTAATAACGCTAACTTTATGCATTCAATGTCTATTATGGTTAATTCTCTCATCATCATCATCAGCCAATAATCATCCACTGGACATAGGCCTCTCCCAATAAGCGCCACAACACTCGGTTCTCGGCCTTCCTCATCCAACTACTACCGGCTACCCGCCTAAGGTCGTCAGTCCAGCGGGCAGGAGGGGGTCCCACGCTGCGGTTGCCTGTTCGTGGTCTCCACTCGAGAACTCGTCTTCGGCAGATTTGACCAGCCCACTGCCACTTCTGGTTGCATATTTTGACAGCTATGTTGGTAACCTTAGTCCTCTGACGGATAACCTCATTTCTGATACGATCCATCAGAGAAACCCCAAGTATAACTAGAGAGTTATGCTTGGGGTTTCTATGGAGAGCCATAGCACGCTGAGCGACTTTAAATTGGTGGACCAGTCCTACCATCAGTGTCCACGTCTCAGCACCATACGTCATCACTAGCAGGACGCACTGGTTGAAGACTTTTGTCTTCGGGCTCTGAGGAATGGACGAGGAGAATATGTGACAAAGTTTCCCGAATGCAGCCCAACACAGTTGGATGCGCCTTGCAGCCTCCTTGTCCAAGTTGCTTCTGCCTAGCCGAATAGTCTGCCCGAGGTAGGCGTATTCATGCACAACTTCGATTGTTGCCTCACCAACGACGACCGGCTCCGGTTTCATGTGAGCATTGTATATGACTTTCGTCTTGTCCTAGTTCATACCGGCCTACACGTCGGGAAGCAGCATTTAGGCCACTTAGCATCCAGCTAAGTTCCTGCAGAGATTCTGCCATAATAACGATGTCGTCCGCGAAGCGGAGGTGTGACATGTACTCGCCATTTATACATATGCCATGTCCTTTGAAGTCCAACGTCTTAAAGACATCCAGTGAATTGGTGAACAGTTTCGGAGATATCACATCACATCCCCCTGTCTCACTCCACGTTTCAGTTGGATAGGTCTTGCCGTCTTGTCTTGTGGTCCTGTACTTGGACAGTCATAGTAGCGGCATTGTACAGACACCTCAACACCTCGATATAGCGCCAGTCGATTTGGCATCTCTGCAAGGATTCCAAAACTGCTTAGGTCTCGATGTAGTCGAAGGCTTTTTCATAGTCCACAAAGGCTAGATACAGAGGCTGATTATACTCTTCGGTCTTCTGTATAATCTACCTTACTGTGTGGACTATTGAACTAAAGCCTTTTTGAAACCCAGCCTGCTCCGGGTGCTGAAACTCTTCTAACTTTTGGGCAAGACCATTCGTGATAACCCTTGAGAACAGCTTGTATACATGGCTTAAAAGCGAGATCGTCTATAGTTCGTCTATAGTTCTTCAGAAGGGTTTGGTCACCCTTCTGAAGAACTGTAGTCCTCTCTAGAAGCTGGTGTTGACAGCTCCAATTTGGTGCAGTGTGGGACGAAGGGTAGACTTCACCAGACATCTCCTCTCCAGATTGAAGTTGATATTCAGAGTGCCTCGGAGAAGTCGGTGATCACTCCCAGTTTTAAACCTATTGATCACTGGGACATATCTGAAAATGTGCAGCTTGTCAGTCATAATGAAGTCTTTTTCGTTTTTCGTCCTACCATCGGGGCTTGCCCATGTCCGCTTCTTCTGGGGCCGATTCTCAAAAAAAGAATTCATCAGAAAGAAAGCCCCTCCCTTTCGAGGAAGTCTACAAGCATTTGCCCTCTCTGGTTTCTGCTACCAAAGCCATGATGTCCTACCCTCGATTCGTCGCATTCTTGTACTCCCACTTTGGCGTTGAAGTCCCCCATCACAACGGTGTATTGGGTCCTAGCAGTACACGTGATGCCCTAGAGATATCCTCGTATACTGCTTCGACTTCAGTGTCAGAGTGTGCCGAGGTTGGTGCATATAACTGTATGACCTTCAAGGAATACCTCTCGGTTAGTTTAAATACTAGGTACGCTACCCGATTTGACACACTGCTGATCTCCACTACGTTGTTGACAAGGGTCTTGTTGACGAGGAATCCTACGCCACCTTGGGACAGTTGGTCGCCCTCCTGATGGTAGAACATGTGGCCGGACTCCAGGGACATCGTGTCCTCGTCCTCTTTACACTTTTTTATACCGGTGACGCTGCTGCCTATCGCCGGCCTATGGGATTTAGAGTAGCTGTTTTTGGATGGTTATACTGCCATCATCCGGTCGCCAGAGCCTCGTCTGTTATTTAGCAGAGTGCATCACGGGCAGGGGAGGTTGGCAATTGGTTCATTGGGATGTTTAGAACCCTTGCACCCTTACGTGATCAGGTAATTATGTTAAAAAAATAAAAATATGCGTGATTTTTAGTTTTGTTGTGTATTTTTTGCAATCTACGTATAAAACTAATTTCTTTAAAACAATTTCTAATTTCTTTGTTCTAAAAACTAACTTCTTTGGGACCTTTTATAATTTCTTTGGTGTGTTTTCTAATTTCATTGGTGCCAATCTAATTTCATTGCCCCAAAATTTTTTAAAATCGCTGTAACTTTGAATCGGCTCGATAGATTTCAGGGCCAATAAGAGATAACTAAAGAGGTCTAAAGCCTCTACAATATATGGGGTATAATATTCAAACAACATGAAAAAAAAAATGCGCCAATGAAATTATGCTTTTGGAGCCATTTTTTGAGAATCACCCTAGCACACTAAATTATGGAAGTTTACGTTATCTAATAGTTACTTACTATGTTTTATGGCCCCACATTTTTTAATAATAAACAGTTAACTAAGTTTTTCATAATGAATCGCAGTGTTTAATTATATTAAATGTGTAATATGTGTATCAGTTCAATAAATAAAACAGTTTTTTTTTGTTTTTCTTACTTGAAAGGCAAATCGAACAGTACTTCCCGATCTTCCCACACCGCTCCAGGTTTTTTAGACATTATTGAATATAGTACTTAGAATAAGTAATCGATACTCGTATCCCTTATTCTATGGGTTCCACTATTAATTAACTGGCTGAAAATAATATTGTTTAAAAGTAAAAAATAACTTCCAAGTTTGTTGTTTTGATTGGTGCGTTCCCATAGCAACAACCATAGATACTGTAGGCCTCAGAAAAAGCAAGTGGTTAGTTATAATATTTTTGTGGTCCAGTTAAAAAAACATTATTAGGAGGTAATGGTGCCTTCCTATTTAGGAGGCATCGAAAGGGATTCAGGAGCACAGTCGGGCTCTGGAGTTCAAAAATCAAATCAAAAAAATCAAAAAATATTTATTTAAACACCATAGAATTTAAAAAGTTAGAAGGTACAAACAAACAATTTTAGGAAATTAAATAAAAGGGTGAGAGATTATAAATTATCGAAATTCGGTGGCTTCCACACTAGGCTCAGCCTGTGTCGTGGATGCCAGTGTACCTGGTTACAAATAAAATGATTAACTAAGTAGGTAGGTGGTACTTATAGAACTTTTAAATCTAAATAATGTTAATAGCTTTAGGTATGCGTTAGGGTGGTATTTAAATTATTAAAACTAAATATGTACTAATCTTAGGTTAGTTTCTTGCCACCACTCTTCCCAATGTCGAGTAAGTACTTTTTCAGAATTATAGTTATTGAAACTGGCAGTGACAACAACACTAATTAATGTTTACAAGCATCGTCCCCAACTTGAGTACAAAATTTGTAATCGGCATTTATAATTACATAAGTTGAGGGAGGTCAGATACTAAGTAAGTTGAGTGGACGTTGAACAGTCGCTCACATTAGGCAGTGTTCAGACTTCGGAACAGTAGTTACTAGAGATGAGGAAATAGGCAGGTGTACAGTGGGTGTACATAATATTTATAACCTAACCAAAATTAAAAAAAAAAAAAACGAAATACAATAGGTACCTACTAATAGTCGCATAATTGTTGAACGGCTAATCCGATTTTGATAAAATATGACTAGAACACTC
Organism: Plutella xylostella; assembly: GCF_932276165.1. Classification (NCBI taxonomy): domain Eukaryota; kingdom Metazoa; phylum Arthropoda; class Insecta; order Lepidoptera; family Plutellidae; genus Plutella; species Plutella xylostella. The sequence continues at coordinate 8,737,794 of NC_063987.1, read as the reverse complement.
GGAGTTTTGTCTACCGAAAAAAGCAAATCGGTTCAGCCGTTTGAGAGACGCTATCGCAGATACTTAGATACATACGTAAAATTTATAATAAGTTGTACGCTTCTTTTTCGTCGGGGGTAAAAAGTTGTTAGTAAATAGTTGGTATATTACCATAATTTAGTCTTTTATTTAAGTATTTTTACTTTTCTACTCGTTTCAATGTCCTCATGATAGGACTTAAGTAATTTTTGTCTTAGTACTGTTGGAAATTAAATTTTATCCGTCTCGCTGTGTTGTTAAGATTCATCTCGCTAGGAGAACGTCCTCAAGGGACACTTTATTAATTTGCTTTGTTTTTTTATATTCTTTCGTCTGGTGGTTTTTTCTGAGAAAGGCACTGTGGAAAGTTATTTTAGGAACAACGTGTCAATACCCTCGGATACACAGGGTATTGCAAAAAGAGTATAGGTACTTAGCCGAAACCAACGTGTTCAGCATGTAATACCTAAGCCCGGAAATGAAATAAAATGACAAAATTGACGATTGAAGAAAGTCACATGACCTACAAAGTTTCTACGGAAAATGTTTTTAGCTAATTTCCTTTTTTGACATAGTATTTATACTTTACCCTTTTTGCAACGCTCTGTAGATTTGCATTTACCTAACGACCGACTACATTGCATCCAGCGAGCATAGGATTCGATACTATTTTCAGATCTACACGAAGGGTCACTTTTACCAAACGCGAAACGCATTTACTTAAATCAAATTTTAAATACATTTTGTACTAACTGACAGATGTATGACAGGCTACTAAATACGTTTAGCGTTTGGTGAAATTCCACCTAACATATGGAAAAAACAAATGTCACTTTGGGAACTAACTTTGCCTTACATTTTGACAGTGACAGTTGACGATACGCAACGTTAACGGAGGTTCGAAACTTGTGCTCGCGACTCATGTAGTTGGTCTGAGGGTCGGATTGGTCTATTGATGATGTCTAGATGTCATAGGTAGAATAGGTAGGTACAGTGCCACAAACTTATCTGTTCCGGTGAGAGTTCACGTAAATGTCTAATATTTCTTCATTCTATAAGATTTTAAGTTTGCAAGTATTGATAGTTCGCTCTTGCGGTGTTAACAAACCCATATAATTTTTAACAATACACAATTCATTAGTAAGTAATGAGATATGGATCAATTTAGTTCGCTCTCACCGGAACAGATAAGTTTGTCGCACTATATTTAGGTATTACATTTACTTAATGAAAAAAAGAGGTTTGGTTTTGGTAAAAGGAGGCGATATCACCGCTCAGCCGTGCGTCCTCTTTACGTGCACAAAAGAAAAAACTTGCCAGTCAGTACCAAGGGCGAAATAATTTAACATCTTTAAAATTAGGTATGCAAAAACTAGGTAACTTTTAAAGATCTTATTATTTATATTATTATTTAGACATATACATATACATTTATATACAAAACATAACCTAAAATGGTTCTAATTAATTTAGATCTATTCAGGATACCTACGTACCGAGACTACCTAGTACTTACGTAACTCGACGAAAACACGTGGCTCGGGTAGTCATTTATTTTATCTTCCATGATTTTGAAAACTTCATTTTTTTAGTATACCTACCTATACTTACAGAATGTCTTACGGCACATGAAGGAGTTCTTACTTGCTTCCCATTTTGTAAACAACAGAGACACCCTGTAGTTATACTAAGGTATTTTCAAGTACCTACGAAGGTAGATTAAATTTTTGCAAGGATCCCGTTTAACTAAAGTGTGTAGGCACGGAACGTGTAAAGCCGTGTGGCTTTCCGTCGCCATTTTTTTTCACTTTTCCCCCCTTTATTACGACAATAAATAACATTAGGTTTATGACGCGTATAAAAACATTCCTTCGCTGGCGGAAGGTAAATTTTTAATTTCCGCCATCTTGGAGCCGGCGTGGCGGGAAATTGTCTTGGATGTGGCGAATGTGTGTGTAATTTTTATTAAAAGACAAAGAGGGTGCCTAACGTATTATAACGTGGATCACACTTACTGTCATAGACTAATATTATTGTATTAGTCGATGACATTGTTTAAGCTGCGGGTACTTGTCTCTTTTGTCGCCTGTACAAGTGGTTAGTGACACTGACTGCTGTGTTGAGTGTCCCGGGTTCGATCCCCAATGGTGTAAGTAGGTCTTTTAGTTTGAGAAAAAAAGTATCTGTGACTGACATACGGGACAAACAGACAGAGACAGGCATGGCGATTGTTTAGGCCATACCACCAAAGCTTAGACAGTTTTTAACACATGTTTAGAGCTGTCAAACGCCTACAAAATCAGACAAATATTGTTTTAAACACTTGTTAATACATTTGGTGTTCTGGCGAAAAGTGGGTGCAGCAATACACCTCTGCCTACCCCAAGGGAGTACATTCGTACAAGGTGTGAGTGTTTGTTTTGTTAGTGTTCTCTTTTTTTCCATTTAAGCCATATCCATAAAATAATATTCTTGTGTTAACTTGTATCCGCCACGCACCAAGTCTTATCGTGTTTCTCAGCGAGATCCGACCGAATAGATCAGCACCACCGATTATATTAAAACAGATTTACACTCTTATACAGGTTGTTCCAAAATACACTCAAGGGCAATGAAAAAGTTCCATTGAGGAAATTACCAAATTACTTACTTTAGAGAGGAAAAAAACTAACTTAATGACGCCTTCAGCAATATTTAAGTAAATTTAACGGCTCATCAAAATATTACTAACTAAAACGTAAATATTTTATACAAATTACTATAATGTTTTTAAAAAAAATTGCCATTTGGTGTCTGTATTTTGTAAGTGGAAGTGTTTCTTTGCACGTGAGTGTAGTACAGTAAGCCAACACCGGGTGATTCAGGGGGTTATTTTGAAAAATAACATTAATAACACTTATTATCGGGTGTACTAACACACTGGCATTACACCCGATATTTGAAAAATCGCGAAAAAAATATTTGTTTCTCCATAGTTAAAATAAAACAAACCACGTGATCAAAGTTTTGTAAAATAAAAAAATACCTACAATGAAAGTTGTTCCGAATCATCTCTTTTTGAACACCCTGTACCAATGAGAGATGTCTCTACACTCTTAAAGTACGCTTTGTATTTTAGGTATTTTACTTACACGTGTTTTGTTTATTATTTATGATTCGTATTACTTAGTTACTTTTTAGAGGGTACTCGATGGCGTAATAATTCAAGATGTAAGGATCTCTTTGTTATTTAATAGGCTTTTAAAGTTTGTTTTAGGGTAGATATTTAGCTTTTTTAGAGCGGTGGTGGCGTAATGGATAAGGCCTCGTCCTCTCAATCGAGAGGCCGTGGGTTCAAATCCTGGCCTGTACCAATGAATTCTTTCAATAGTGTTTTCAATTAAGGAGTTTAAGTACAATAATACCAGGTGCTCTTACGGCTATGGAAAACATCGTGAGGAAACCTGCACATCTAGATTCTAGATGTGTATCCTAAGTGCATTGTACTTATTCCAAAACGGCGATATGGTTCGCAACCTATCACGTGAGTACAAATGTGGTGCGAAAAGTGGGTGGCTTCTCTCTAGCATTTGATATGATTTCGGGGATTTTCGCTGCATTTATTTTAGACTAGCTGTTCCCGCGAGCTTCGCTTCGCCTTAAAAAGTTTTCCCGTGGGATTTTCGCAATAAAAAGTAGCCTATGTTCTTTCTCAGGGTCTAGCTAGACCATAATTTGTATACCAAATTTCTTTAAAATCCTGAAAGAGTAAGACACAGACAGAGAGACAGACACAGTTGCTTTCGCATTTATAATATTAGTTAGGAAGTTAGGATTAGAATTACATGAGATACTCACCTACATACATAATCACTCATAGTTTTTACTAATGTTATATAATATATCCTTAGGGTCCCTTGTATTTTAGGCTGAGATAAATTAGTGCATCCACGTATTACCTATAATCTAGATTGATTTCGTAAATATTCTGCTGTTTTCTCTTAATAATACTCTCACGGGCAATGAAAAGGTTCCACTGAGAAAACACCGAAACAAAAAAAAACTAGCTTATGAAGCCTTCGGCAACATTGAAGTACATTTAAACACTGAAAAAAAAACTGTTAACAAGCAGTCGGATAGTACCAACTAAAAACGGTAATATTTTGTTCATATTCCAATTAATAAAGATAAAAAAATATTGTGGTCGTTTGGTGTCGGCATTTTGTGAGTGGAACTTTTTCAATGCTTGTGAGTTTATTATCTGGTTAACTACGTCTGTTTTAATTAAATAATAAGCATCCTAGCAATTACCTTTTATCACCCACTGCCTTTTTATATGCCTCTCTGTTATTTTGTTAAACACTTAATTTTCTTACACTAAAATCTTTAACGAAACACACAAAACACACGTTAAACAACTTAAGATATTTTCACTCTAATTACCAGGAACAATATCCTCTGCCTGCCCCATGTGCCTGCAACATAGGCGTAATCGGCAGTTCGCACAATGTCTAGTTGTCTACCCGCTATAGGGGATAATGGGCAGGACGATAATAGCACGAATCTGCGACTTAACTGCGACATCCTCCGTGCATACATATCGCTGTTTAAAAGCCTATTTCTTTAATAGGTTTGTTAGAGGAATATGTGTAAGAGTCTATTATGTAGAATGTAGGTAAATTGTGTTGTGAAATTATATACGTTTATTATACAGGATGTTGCAAAAAGTGATTCGGCTTAGTATACTAGTCTACGAGTTTTGGAAATTCGCAAAAAAAATATTCGTTCGCCATAGTAAAAAAGTCACGTGACCAACAAAGTTTCTATGGAAAAGGAAAATATTTTTTTCGTTAATTTTCAAAACTCGTAGAACAAAAGTTGTTCAGGATGACCCCCTGAGTCACCCCCTTTCGGCTTAGCATACCCTTTTTGCAACACCCTGTACACACCCAGAAACACCTAGGTATAAAGAGAAAATTCAAAACTAATAATAAAATGCGCATCAGTGTTGCTTAGGCCTGGGTCTCCTATTTTATGCTATATGCGGCGTCTGACTTTGGCGTAAACGCTTCGATCAACGTCCTACGGCCTACCTACGGCGTCTACGCGCCAACGTCGGCGTGTGAGGGAGACCGCATCAGTACATTTCTATAGTGAGCATCGTGACGCGGCCTACGGCGTGACGCTGGACGCGACCTGCGGCGTAAATAGGAGACCCCGGCCTTACCGGTGCTGTAAATGGGTTAGCTCAGCTTGAAAGAGAAACATACACAGAGTATATATATAGGGCGCAGGGTGGAGAAAATTCCACCCTGTATATTACCACAGTGGACATACACTTACGAGCAATGAAAAAGTACTTACAAAGTGTCAACATCAAATTACCCTAATTTTTTTAAACATTTATTAAGTATGCAGACGGCGCGGCGGCGTTTATTTATTTATTTATTATTTATTTATTTATTTATGGATCACCTACAGATGGTACACATTACATTAAAAAACAGCTTAATTAATTTAACAATAGATGTTTCAGGTCAGGTGACCATCCACTTATAGGTAACCACAGCTTACAAAGATAGCAACATGAAATAATATAAAATATGCAAACAAAGATTAGTTAAGTAGGTACAACAAATTAGGAGTTAGTAATTTGGAGCTTTGGTATCTGGAACTTTTTCATTGCTCGTGGTATGTTAACGGGCAGACAAGTTCACAGGAACTTTCGTATGACACGAAATATATTCATAAACTGATACGGTTCGCAAATGGAAGATATTTACAATATATTTCAATATTTTCGACGCATCTACGAGACGGTATGAAATTGCTGGGCAGAGGTAATGCAAAACATATATTATGTATGTCGATATGATTTCGGTACATAAGAAATTGGAAAAATACTTTTCAAATTTCACTCCTGCTCTTTTTATATTGCAATATTTAAATATTTTGCATTGCCTTAGATGTGTATGTTTACACACAGGTGAGTCTTTCGTCATAGAACAACGCGGACTCGGGTGTACCCAGTTATAATATTCTAATCTAATGGGGTGTCCACATCCGAAATTAGGACACAAACTTCTTCATTCTCTTTAGCTATTTGAACAGATAAAAAAAACCCTATCGGAGCTACAACCAAGTCAACCATAGAATAATGACAATCTCCAAAAACACCTTATTCTACGGGACAACTAACTGGAATACCTCAGAGAAACTCAAATAGCTATCCCGTAAGACAAATACCTACAAAATACACACGTCAAAGACCTCTCTTTTTCAGCCGGCAGTTAAAAAGGCCCTTACGGTTAATAGGGCACTCATGCTGAAGCCCCATTTGGGAAGGGCACTCCGGTAAGAAGGCTTCAACATTTAAACTCTAAAGGGATGGGGGAAGTAGGCTTATTATTTTTAAAACGACGACGACTGAATGGTGTATTGGTTAGTGGCCCACTGGCAGCTATGCCGAAGGTCCCGGGTTCGATTCCCGGCTGGGGCAGACATTTGTTTAAAAAAGGAATTTGTATTCGGGTCTTGGGTGTTGACATTTATATTTAGTACCTATCTATATATGTATTTGTGTAGATATATCAGCTGTTCGACACCCATAACACAGGTTCTGCCTAGCTTGGGGTCGGATGGCCGTGTGTGAGATGTCCCCACATATTTATTTATATTTATTTATTTATTATTTTTAAAATGACTTGCATAGGGTTGTACGATCAGCCTCATTAGTGGCTATACGCTTTTGTACCATGTCAAACTCACAAAAAGGTAATCTTTGGATTAATAGGCGGTTTGTTACTTTGACAAGGTCCTAATGTATCTGGAAATTATAGAGAGAGAATAGAGACATATATGTATGTATATTTAAGTCGATTCTTCGTTTTTCGTCGTATAAATTGTCCCCCAGAGTTTTTCATGAAAATTAAAGTGTATAAATGTGATTGAATGAGGAAGACTGAGAAAATTATAGTTTTATGGTGCCCCTATTTCTTGGAGAACTTAAAAGTTTATTGAAATGGTGGAAATTTATCAGTGATATTCCCGTTGGCTGGACGGTAACCTTCGTTTGAATACCTATTCGTTTTTAACCTTCGTTCATAACAAAGTTGTAAAGTGCAGCCCGTGGCACCATTAAAACGTCCCTTTTAACCACTGGCGAAGAACGAGAGGTATAAGGTTGATACAATCATAAAAACTTATGTTGTTTTATTAAAGTAAGCATTTCCAATTAAAACTTACTAGACCTCAAATCCTTACTCACAATAATCTCTTCCTAATACCCGTACTCTTACCTCAAGAAGTGAATTTATTACCAACCACCTCTAATATACCTCGAAACAAAGTTTTACTTAAAAAATTTGGACAAGTTGTAATGCGTTGCCGTAATTTCTTACAAAAAATAATTCGACAGCGCCCCGTAGAGTAAAGTTGCTAACTTTGCCCGCCAGATGGCGAGATTTCAAATTTCCTTAGTTTTCGGGGTTCCGCGAGCGTTTAAGTGAAAAATCCCGACAATAATAAAAAAAGGGGCTTGTGCTCAAAACTTTCTAGCGGAAGGAAATGTTAATTTACTCACCACTGTAGTGGGGTCATGGCCTGACGCCATGTATTATTTCCAATTAGGGTCTTACATAGTGCAAAAAATACTAAAGAGGAATGTTTAGTACAGACTCGTATTTTTCCACGATTTCAGAGTTGGTCCCATACTGAAAGTTGCTTTATAGTATGTCAGGTACAGGGGGTCTATAAATCGACAAAAGAACAAACAAGAATTGCCTCTATCTCGTTGTAGGTATTAAGCGTACTGATTGCGAGGTAATTGGTTCGTTCGTAAGTAAATTTAGCGGGTGACCCCCTGTATACCATGAGCATAAAGCCTTATATAGGGTGCTTACATAGAGAGACTGGGTTCCCTGTACCTACCCGTACCGGTAACTTGATTAAGTATGCGAACTGAGAGATTTAAAACCGGGAAATGCTCTATAACGCACTCGCAGTAAGATAAACAGCAGGTTACCGTACGGGTAGACACAGGGAACCCGGTTCTTTATGTAATCACCCATACACATAATTATAGTTAGGTACAGCTTTTGAAAGAGTTTGAAAGTGCTTGACCATTTTCTTTTTCATTAAACATACACGTGGCTTGACCCGAATCTTGACGGCTAAAAGAAATATGTTTTCCCCTAATTTCGATGTTTTTTACATTCCATTCGTTATTAGCGTGTATGTGGAATCCACTTCATACTCTGAAGTCGTGGCGCGTGTTTTTTTATTATTAAAATACGTTTTTTTGGAGTAATTGCCTAATGATCCGCAGGGTTCAAGAAGTAAGTATGATATAACTGTGCCAATTAAGTTTGAGAGCACACACAGTCCTAAGTATACCTATTTTATAAGCTGCTTCAATGCGTGAAAAATAAGCGACCACCTTTCGACATCGTACACTTGTCCAAAATTAATAATGCACATGCAGATCTTCACACCCGAATCATTAAATCGTAAGAGCCTTAAAAAAATACTTGCATTTTGAACCTTGTCCGAAAGAAATAGGAGTCAATATCATGTGTCACATAATCGTAAACAACCGATCTGTCAAAGATTTCTATGCGCATTATCAATTTTGGAGCACTGACGTCTTCGTATAGAAATTCACACTACCTATGCGTCCACTTCATCGGCATTGCCGAAGCCTTTGTGAACGTCTGAAAACCTCTTAGATTTCAATTTCAAATTTTCAAATTCATTTATTCATCAAATACATTGTTTTCTTAAACTAATACATCATTGAGTTTACTCCTACTAAGTTTAAATAACCTGTGACAGAGAAACTCGCTCTTTGTCTTAGGGCCACTTGCAGAAACATATTAAATCTAGATTTAGTGTCAAATCTCGATTTAAGATACGTCAGTCCATATAAAATTTGACACTAAATCGAGATTTAACACTAAATCTAGATTAAATATGTTGGTGCAAGTGGCCCTTAGACACTAACAATATATTTGTTAACAAATGAGTTTATCTTAGATGAACAATATACGAACACGATGGAGTGTCACATACAAAAACAAAGCAAAAAAAAAAACTGTCCGCATTTTGAATGACAACCATTGTACCAATGAATAAAGTCACAAATATTCTAACCGAGCTAATTCAAAATAAGAGCTTAGTAGTAGAATAATGCAAATGCAAGCTGAAGTGGCAGTGGGCTGGTCATATCTGCCGAAGAACCGATAACCGTTGGGGTAGACGAGTTTTCGAGTGGAGACCACGAACAGGCAAACGCAGCGTGGGACGCCCTCCTGCCCGCTGGACTGACGACCTTAGGCGGGTGGCGGGTAGTGGTTGGATGAGGAAGGCCGAGGACCGAGTGTTGTGGCGCTCCTTGGGAGAGGCCTATGTCCAGCAGTGGATGATTATTGGCTGATGATGATAGTAGAATAAAGTGGGTTGTTAATTTGTCGAGACGTCTCTTTTGCGTTGACAATTCCTTTAGTTCGTATAAAAATATCGTTGTAAATAAGAGATGCGGTTTTGAATCCCGGCGCTGCCATGTACCAATGAGTTGTTTGAATTTAAGTACAATGTATCGCTCTTACGGTGAAGGAAAACATCGTGAGGAAACCTGCATATCTAGATTTAGCACATCTAGATATGTGAAACCACCAACCCGCAGTCTTCTTCTTGTCGTGTCGATGGTAACTGTCACACTTCCGCGGCCCAGTGGGCCGCCACGTCGATACCCCTCTGGTTGGCCTTGAGGAGATCTTCCCGGGTGCAGGTGTTGGGACATCCAGGGCACACCATCAGGTGCTCCATGGTCTGTGGGGACGCACCACATGCGCAGATGTTGGAGGCAGGGCCGCGGTAACCCCACCTGCACATGTTTTCTCCGCATCGGCCCATGTTTGTCCTGAGTCGGTTGAGTGACTTCCATGTCGCCCAGGGTAGTTCGTGTCCGGGAGGCAGGGACTCATTGGGGGGGATGAAGGAGTTCGCCATCGGGTATTTTGCCTGCCATAGGTCTATCCTTTCCTTCGATGGGTCCTTGTGCGAGGCAACTGTAGACCTAAGGAAGCTTTTCCGGCTTTTAAGTCGGTAAGGAGCTGGTTCTTGGTTGTAGAGCGAGTGCCTCGGGTCGGTCTCCTGTCTGTGTTTTTCTCGAGAGCAGGCAGCCTCTCTACGCACATCGGGGGGGGCGATACCGCACAGTGAGTACAGCATCCAAACTGGTGTCGGCTTAAGGCATCCCGTGATTGTCCGGCAGGTGTCGTTTAAGGCCACATCCACTTCCCTGCAATGCGCAGATCTCGCCCACACGGGGCAGGCGAATTCACCTGCAGAGTAGCATAGTGCCAGTCCTGTGGTCCTCAGTACATCCGGTGATGCTCCCCACTTGGTTGACGTAAGCTTCCTGAGTAGGTTGTTGCGTGAGCTCACCTTCCGTTTGAGGCTTACGCAATTCCATTTAAAGGTGAGGGCACGGTCCAGTGTGATGCCTAAGTATTTGGGGTGGTCATTGTGCTCAATTTTTGTCCCACGCCATGTGATGTTGAGTGTGCGTTGTGCTTGGCGGTTACGGAGGTGGAACACGCAGGACTCCGTTTTGGAGGGGTTTGGCTTCAGCGCATTGTCCTCGTAGAATTTCCCCAAGCCTTCCAGAGCAGCTCCAAGGTTGTCTTCTGCTTCCTCGAACGATTTTGTTTGAGTAGCTAAGGCTAGGTCGTCGGCGTATAGAAAGCTTGACAGGTCCTGGGGCTGATCATTCGTGTATATGTTGAAGAGGATTGGCGCCAGGACACTGCCTTGGGGGAGGCCGTTTTTCTGTGTGCGCCATCTGCTTTTCTTCGCATACAGGGACACCTGGAATCGTCTATTTTGCAGCATCTCACCCAGAAAGCGAACAAAGTCATTGTCCTTCGTTAAGCTTTGTACCTTTCCCAGCAGCCTTCCGATGTTTACTGTGTCGTATGCGGCTGATAGATCGACAAAGACCACACCAGTAACCAATCCTTGCTCGAATCCGTCTTCGATGTACTGAGCGAGCTTTAGGGTTTGGTTGGTGCATGACTTCCCTGGCCTGAATCCAGCCTGCTCGGGTATAAGCATCGGATCTATGCGGCTGGATAGGCGGTTGAGGAGAAGCCTTTCCAGGAGTTTGTAGGTGTGGCACAAGAGCGAGATCGGACGAAAGTTTTTTGATTCCACGGGCAGTTTTCCAGGCTTGAGGAGGGCGACGATTTTAGATTTTCTCCATAGCTTCGGGATTTTGGCGCTACTGAGACAGTTGTTAAAAAGCTTAAGTAACCACGATATTGTCGCAGGGCCCAGATTTTTCAGTTGTTCGACCGTTATATCGTCAACACCCGCTGCCTTTCCCACCTTTAACCCCTTGATACCTCTCATCAATTCGTTTAGGGTGATAGGCTTGCTCAGTGGGTCACCAGGAGATTCAGGGGCAGCTTGCTCTTGATTTGGCTTTTTGCGGGTTCTACGTATTCGACGCGGAGGTTTCCCATTCAGCAGCAGTTGGTGAGCTACCTGGTTGGCGTTAATGGTACCTTGTTGACTGGCTGGTGGGGGATCTGTCGTTAGTTTTCGTATGGATGCCCAAGCCTTCTTGCTGTTGTGTGTCATGTCAATATTAGCCAAACTTTGGATCCACTTGGTTCTACGCGCCTCGCTTAGTAGAGATATAAGTTCCTCCCCGGATTGTATGGTTTCCTCTGAAAACGGATCCTCATTATACAAGGTCTCATATCTTGCGAGTACTTTCGCGGAATCTGGTGTAAGCCCTGGGATGTATGAAGTACGGCAGCCCCTTGGGATGCACTGACGTGATACCGTGTGAACAGCGTCCACGAATAGATCGTAATTTTGTGGGAGGGGCGTTACCTTCAGCATCATGCTATCCAATTTTGCCGCGTATTCACACCAGTTTGCTCTATTGAAATTGAAGCGCCGTTTGAATGTCACGTTGATTGGCTTGACAACTGCCTGGACCTGACACATTATTGGCCTGTGTTGAGAGCGTGGAATGGCATTGGAGACGGACTTGACACACTGTGGACTGAGTTGGGCGCTAGCGAATATCAAGTCTGGATTGTAGCCGCGCTTCCATCTACAGCTGTTGAATGAAGCTGGTAATTTGGCGTCATGGATAAGCTGTAAATTGAGAGCATCCGCCCATTCTTCGACTGACTTCCCGTTATCGTCCGTTTCACCGTACCCCCAGTTGATGCTGTGGCTGTTGAAGTCACCAACGATGATGTGGTTGGAGTGATCTTTGAAGTTTCCTGGTTTGGCAAACTGAAAGGGCTGACGTGGGGGTTTGTAAACAGCTGTTACACTGCAGTTGCCAAGATCAACTGTGATTACTTCGGTGTTATGTTCGTGGGTGCTTGATACAGAGTGAATAAAGATGTCAGGTCGAGCGAAGACTGCACTGCCGTATTTTGCGTGGGGAACCCGCAGTGGACCAGCGTGGTGGGAAAATGGTCCAAGCTTAGGAAGGCAGGTTAGACCTTGGGGATATGCACAAAGGTTCCATTCGAGAGAGCCAGGTGCAGGTACCTACACCCCCACAGAGAATAGAATAGAATAGAATCGTTGTAAATCACTTATTTTGCACAAAATGCCTATCTCAATACAAAGGTCGATACCCTGACCAGCTGAACAAATAACTTCAATGTTTCGGTTTATGTAGATAGCCAAAAACATTACGCTCCTCCTTCGGCAGTCGGGTAAAAATGGCGACATAATATTGTTAAATATCAGCACAGGTGCGACGAAGGTATACAATGTACCCGACATAATGTGTTTAATTAATAGCTGGGTATTGTAAAGGAAATAACTGGTGGGAGTTGAACTCGGTACTCGAAACCACAGCGTTGCTGAACCATTGCGCCACCCGGTTTTCAGACATTCACATTTTAATCCAAATTACTAAACTATATTTTTAAAAAACTTGAAATCTATATTTAAAAATTAAAGCAAAAATTCTAATTATGAAACTAAAATACAACACCACACTGAAAACAAGTACTTAGTACAGTCAGCTGCATAAGTAGCTGTACACTTTTGTACCTTGTTAAACTCACAAACTGCCTATCAAAAACACACAAACTTTGTGTTTAAAATAAAATTTGTCAGATTTTGTAGGGGTTTGATAGTGCTAAACATCTGTTAAATATTGTCAAAGTTTTTGTGGTAAGGCCCTGACAGTTTGTTATGTAGCTAGTTTCACAAGGAACAAAAGTGTATAGCTACTTATGCAGCTGACCGTACAACAAGAGTCTAGTCTTTTCGTAAGGCAAAATCGTATTTTACAATGGAAGAATTATTTTACTTATCCATACCTAAATATAAATATGTGAAGAAGGAATGGGAAACAGGTGGGCAATTTGAGCGGAAGAATAGGTAATCAATTAGAAGAATATATCCGCCAACAAAAGTTACCGGCGAATGCGTTCACTGTTTGAATATGGCCGTATTCGTAGACGGGACTACGCTTCGTAACCATGACACGGATTTCGCTTAGTTATAATATAAGTTAAGGTGTTTAGATCTAAATGGATCATAGACAAAGCGTGGCCATTGAATGTGTCAAAAACGTTTAGGTAGATTAAAAAAATATATACAAGGTGTTGCAAAAAGGGTATATTAAACCGAAACCTACATATGCAGCATGGTATATCTAAGCCCGAAACTGAAATCAGAATTTCAAAATTAGCGAAAGTTCGCTATCAGTATTGAAGGAACCGTATTTGTGATAACTCATGAAGTCGTTTTTTTCAGTTACGAGTATATCGTTAGTTCGTAAAGTATTTTTTTTACTCATACAGTATAAAATTGCTTTAAACAATAAGACCGCCATTTTTGTACCCATGTGTTACTATGTGTTACTATATAAATTATGTCACTTCTTTTCTTGTTGGATAGAGGTACAAATAAAGAACTAAGTACTATGAATACGGTAGAATCCCAGCGCCCGACAGATGGCGTACTCATGATTGATGAGAGCAAACTTAATTATAATACTTTATTCAAGTTTATTCTTAAAATACTCACTCACTTATACCGTTCGGCGCCAAGAATAACGGATGAGAGAGAAGTGGAATTGCTTAACCTCAGTGATCAGTTGCGATCACTGAGGTCAAGCAACACATGGCACGGTCAGCCATTGGATGGGTGACCGATTTCAAGTGGTTCTTTTCAGGACGCTTCTGTGCTTCAGACGGGGTCCCGGTTGCTGCTTCGGCAGCAGTCTTTAAGCCTAGTCAGAGGCCTTCGGGCAGAAAACATTTGACAGTAGGGTTGCCCTTTTACCCAACAACTCTCTCAGCACAAGCTTGCTTGTGTTGTGGTCCACCAACCCGCACTAGGCCAGCGTGGTGGACTAGGCCTAAACCTAACCCTTCCTGCATTGGAAGGAGGCCCGTGCCCCAGTAGTGGGGACGTGGTGGGTCGTGATATATATTTCAAGGGTTTTTAACTTCATCAATATAAGTTCAGTGGTAAAATCATAATATAATAATAATATGTACCTAATATTATCACTTTTCTGTTCATTCGTTTCCTCCAAGTATCCCCATCTTCGCTCGGAGTTCGTTTAATAATCATTATTTGAGTTGGCGGGTGGTCGTGGAACGAATAGGGGTACTTTGCATTTACTAGTGACCTAATGGTGCAGTGGTTAGGGACTGCTAAGCCGAAGGTCCCGGGTTTGATTATCGACTGGGGCCGGTATTTGTTTAATGGCAGATAATTATATTTTTGTACTCGCGTCTTGGGTGTTAAATGTTTGTGTTGCGCAATATCTCCAATCCTTTGTAGCTGTGGATATTAATGCAATAGCCGTCCAGTCTTAGATAGGTCCGTGACCTGAAGGCCAAGGCACATAGCCCAGCTTCAAGATCGAGTGCAATGGAAAACTTTTGTCACGTCTTGGCGTGCGCGCCTTGCGCCCCGTGCTAGGACTTCTGCCGTGGACTATTGCTGGCTGTGTGAGTGTGTGGATGGCGCAGTGGTTATGAACTTTGTTGTACCGAGGCGTCTAGAGTCTCGAGATTCATTCTTGACCATTGTGCGACTTATATTTGTGACCAGATTAATAACGGTCACGCTTTTTGTGACCAATCGTTTGGTGCGATGCGTGTGATACGATACTTAAACGACTTTAAACTGCCTCTGTGGTCTAGTGGTAGAAGCTTCGCTTCATGGCCCAGAGGTCCCGGGTTCGATTCCCGGGTGGGACCATCAATTTGTGTTTCTAAATTGTGGTTCTAAGTTTGGTTAGGACATAGAAGGCTGATCACCTGATGTCCGAAACAGGGAAACGATCCATGCTGTCGGATGGGCATGTAAAGCAGTCGGTCCTGCGCCTAGCTCTCTCCAGTCGTGTCGGTCAATCCGTCCCATTGGGCTATGAGAGTGATGGAACAGAGAGTGCTCCTGTGTACTGCGCACACACTTGGGCACTATAATCTACTCCTGCGTAGATGGCTGATCTCAAATGAAGTAGTCGAAATTCGGCTAGGTTCTTCTAGCCGAATTTGATCGATTGGATGTATACCTACCTATTTACATACAGGTGAGTCTTTCGTACACGCGAGTTCGCGTTATTACTTAAACGAACTGGACCTTAAAAGCTTTCTGCAACCACTCAATGTATTCACACTGCCTGGTTCCAAAGTGGTTGAATATGAAACTTCAGCCATTATTAGCTAACCGTCGACTACTCAAGGACACTACCAACTGCAACTGTACTCAGCGTGCCCACTTTGAGTACACAATTTGAGTACAGTTGCGTAACTAACTGGCAGTGGCGCGTGTTTTGAAACTATACAAGGCCAGAACGCAGAGGGTGGGACTGCTCGCGTATATTTTCAAATTAAAATTGTGCCATGATTTACTTGAAAGTATACAAGGCCATTACGCACTAATCGCGTATATTTTCAAGTAAGTTGGGCCAAAATTATGGCTTGAAAATATACTGCAGCAGTTACCACTGCGTACTAATCGTGTATATTTTCAAGTGCCAAGCGGCAATGCGAGCACTTGAAACTATACGTGATTAGTTACCAGGTAGCCCTTTTGAATGGTTGCTCTCTCTTTCTTACATGCGAAATAGTAATAAGTCTATTGCTTTCTAAACATTGCATCATCATTCCGCACTTGACATTGTTTTCGTAACGTGTTTTTTGAACTTAAAAATTAAATTGATTTAAATTAAACTGTAGAACTGTTGTAAAAAGTAAAAATGATCTCAGAAGAGGGTGTAGAACAATTCATAAAAGACAATTACGGTCAATTCAAAACTTGATAAAAATATGTCCGCAATAGATCTATAGGGTGATACCTACTACACTCACGAGCAATGAATAAGTCCAAGTAGCAAAAAGTCAACACCAAATGACCTCAATTTTTTTAAACATTTAATTTTGAATTTGATAAAAATTTACGTTTTTAGTTGGTTATAATAATATTTTGATGCGCTATTAAATGTACTTTAATATTGCCGACGGCGTCTTTTCCGTTCAGGAGCTATCGTCACTGGAACTTTTTCATTGCTCGTGAGTGTAGTAGGTATTACTCTTAATTCATATAAACAATAAGATAATAATATTAGTATTCTTACTTGCAAGTATGATTGCTATAAATATCAATTTATGAATCAAATAAGAGCTTTTTCATCTTTATTTATTAACATTCTATAGGTGTGACAGGCAGAACAAGTAAATTGTAGCCATGTACATTTACCGAAATAGTTAAGTAAATCAGAATCAGCATGTAGGTATAAATTATATGCGACAAGTACGCCAATTAAGCAATGTGCGTAATAGCAATGTATATTTTCAAGAACGATTCAGTAAATCCCAACTTGAAAGTATACGCGATTAGTACGCACAAATCGTGTATATTTTCAAGTAAAATATTATTTTTTTTCACTTGAAACTATACAGTGCTAGTACACTATGGGTGCGTTCTGGCCTTGTATAGTTTCAAAACACGCGGCAGTGGCGAGGAAATATGGGTCACTTCGCTGAAATCTAAGCGTCAATTCACACGTACCACAACCACACCACGTCGCAGCGACAAAATGTGGTCAAGCTGTGGTTACGTGTGAATAGTGTGACATAGGGCATGCAATACCGGAACAATTTTCAATACCGGTATTGAGTTCCGGTATTACAACTCAATACCGGGATCCCGGTATTAATACCGGTATTAGACTTCCTTGTAATAAATGGCATATACTGTGTTTAAAGGTAGTATAGGTCAAAATTAAACAAGAAAATGCAATCATATTCTGTATTTTGTTGTAGATTTTTACGAGAATTAAGTTTTAGAGTTTAAATTTTAGAATAAATTATTTTTTTACATCCGGTGTCGGTTTACGCATGGTCAACAGTAGATTTCTAGCAGCCGAAAACTACATTAAACGGTTGGGAACAAGTGCGCCTTCACAGTATATAGGAACACAAGGCTAACTAAATCTTAATCGCTTTATTTATAGCCTAAAAAAGTCAGATTCCGGTATTACTTCAATACCGGTATTATCTTTCAATACCGGTATTGAAAAAAGCGGGAATTTGGTCCGGGATACCGGTATTACGGATACCGGTATTGCGGTATTGCATGCCCTATGTGACAGCGGCTTTTTGCAGTTGCGTTGTGGCAGCGACAAAATGTCGATGTGGTTGCGTTGTCGCTGTCATTGCGATGTGGTAACCACGTCGTCGTGTGCAGTTAATACGGAGAACAGGTTGCCGCGGTGCCGCCGCCGCGTGGCGGCGTTGCCGTTGCGATGTGGTTGCGTTGTGGTTGCGATGTGGTTGCGATGTGGTCGCATTACACAGGTGGTCGATAACAACGGCAAAATGTGGCACGTGTGAATTGGATTATTCATTGTCAATACAAAATATACGCCTGACCACATCGCGTGGTTGTGGTGTGGTTGTGACTGTGGTGTGGTTTTGGTACGTCTGAATTGACCCTAAGCCCCAAGCTCTGAAACTAACTTTAAAGGCCTGTTTCACATGTCTGGATAATGGCTACGTGTCGGTTAACATACAAGCTGCCACACTCTGTCATTATTTTTAGACAGTGACAGCATGTCTTTTAACCGATAGGTAGCCATTATCCAGACATTGTGAAACAGGCCCTAAGTCAAATAAATCATGAATTGATTCAGGCATATTTTTTTCATGAATTAATGTTCACTTTGTTAGATCGCGGTGTGCCTGACAGAAAGTACATAAAAAAATATATAGAATCAGTAAGTTAGGATTGTATGTAAAAGGTGGGCTACTTCATCTCTATGTAAGTATATAGTCAGTACATAGATTATGGAGGCCTAGACAGATATTTTTTAAGTTATTATGGACAACATGGTAATGTCAAATGACTGTACTTTTTATAAATTCTACAATTTGCCGCCATTTTTATATAAAATAGGTATGTATGTGTTTGTATTTAAGTTAAGTAAGTTTTTTTTATGTGTATGTACAAATAAAGAATATTCTATAAATTTTTTAAATATATTTTTTCTATCTAATTTGACATTGTCATTGAATTTTATCATCCCTGACTATAATTTCTCAGAACCCGTCGTTCTCTGTCATATTTTGACGCAATTCATGTCAAATTGGCAATATGCATAAAACTGGACTTTATGCCCAACCCAAAACATGATTTAAGCGTCATTCGCGTTCAGTGATAAGCCCTAATAGTCTCTAATTCATGAGGGGTACGGTGGAAAATCGCCTGTTTAACGTGTGGGCTATTATTACGGCCGTATTAGAAGGCCGTAATAAATCGAAATAGAATACGATAGTTCGCAGTTCGATATTCTCACAGGTTAGTGTCAGTGTCGTTGAGTTTGCTACCTGCATTTTTTAAAGAGATAATTATACTATTAATAAATTTATATAACTCTCTTCCATCGAAAGGTTGTCTGGTAGAGATTGCTATAAGCAATAAGGCCGCCTTTTTGTACTGTTCTTATTTTTAAGTTTTATTTTGTATTGTTTCTCGTTTTTTGGTGCAAATAAAGAGGATTTTATTGTATTGTATATGCCAATTTCTTACAAAAAATAACTTTTCTCAAAATCTTGGCCTTTACAAAAAATATTGTTCAATATGATACAAAAGAGGGTATTGCTAATCCAACTATATACTGGCTTATGTTTGCAAAGCCGTTAAGTTTATTCTAAATTCTACATACTGTACGCCACGCAGATAAAAAAAAACCTATATGAATAATTGAATATGTAGGCCGCACTCTTGCTATCTCACTAATTATTAGTTCTGTCATCCCATTATATTATTTACTTCTATGCGTCATCCTAATGCCACTTGTTTTATAATTATTATAACTGCCGATAAATTCATATTTTTCTATTTCCACTAGCGCTACACTTGCTACGCCGTAGCTCGTAGCATTACGTAGCCGATTGCTACGAGCGTCGTAGCAAACCCGTCACGGTGCCCAAAAAAAAGATCCACCTCTATTCTATTCTATTCTATTCTATTCTCTGTGGGGGTGTAAGTACCTAGATTCACCTCTTTCACGTGTCTGTTGGAACACCTGTATAATAAATAACAAAAAATGAACTTCAAAATAAACTACAGATTCGGCTGATTTTTGGAACATTGTGTATATGCTACTGTAAGGGTCACTTTTACCAAACGCTAATTGTATTTAAATCAAATTTTAAATACATTTTGTACTAACTGACAGCAGTTTGACAGGCTACTAAATACGTTGAGCGTTTGGTGAAATTCCACCTAAATGCCCGAATATGAATATAAATGCTGGTTGATCCAAGACTTACTTTTAAATCTTATGATTTACCGTAGTTCGAGCTTTTACAGTAACATATAAAAGTAAACTTCAATAAAATAACTATGTTACACAAAGTTTGGTATAATTAATAAATAAATAATAATATAAACAAGTTAGATAAATAGACTGCTTCTCCTGAACCGCTTAGGTATATTTTATAGGTATATATTATTATGTATGTATTAGATATACTTATGTATATATATTATGTAAAATATATTGTATGTATCGGTATATTTGTATATATATTTATATAGGTTAATTAGGTATAATATTAAGTGACTTAGGTTTACTATTCTTTTCCTTATTTTTAATTCTTTTTTTTGTACACCTTATTACCTATTTTTCCTGTGCCTCCTGCGGGTTGACTGGCAGAAAATGCTTTTAGCGTTAAGTCCACCCTTTGTACTTTTATTTGTAATATTTGTACAATAAAGAGTTAAGTAAATAAATAAATAAATAAACCAAATAAACGCCAGAGTCGAGCGTAGGGAGTTTTCATCAGTTTATGATATCCATCGGACGATCCAACGCAATCCAAGAAATTTTACATACTAAAGGTCACCGGTTTCGTACGTATCGGACCAAACGGATTCTCATAAATGTATGGAGCAAAGGCGTCTGAAAGAATACTGAATGCGATGCCTAAAGGTGGACGCTAATCTTTAAACGGATCGCGTTGGAGCGTCTGCTAGGGATCCATATTATATAAATTTTTAAGAAAGAAAATCAAAGCTTTATTTTAAACTGACAGCATTATCAATAAATTTACGGAAACTTAATAAGATAGATAGATAGATATTCTTTATTTGTACACAAAAACATGGACAACATTACAAAAAACTTAATCTAACACATATATGTACAAATGGCGGCCTTATCGCTTAAAGCGATTTCTTCCAGACAACCTTTGGGTGGAAGGATATTTAGATGTGAAGGGTTAAGTGTACCAGGAATAATAATATATTTAATTTAATATTATTCCTGGTACACTTAACCCTTATATTGAATATTTATAAATATAAATAAATATAAACACCTTGTACTAATGTACTCCCTTGCGGGGTAGGCAGAGGTGCATTGCTGTTTGCTGCACCCACTTTTCGCCAGTGTCATATTAGTTCCAATTTAATAGGGGCGGCTATTGCCATTTTACGGCCATTGAATATTTATTTTAATATACCTATATGTAAGTTAATATTTTCGTAATAAGATCTCTCTAACGTCGTATGTACTCTACACCGATAGTTCGATTTAGCGGCGGTTGTTCGACATTCGTATAAATAACACATGAAGCGGTGTACACCTGCTGTCAGTACACTCGCGGACACAAGTGGTTGAGAAAATATTGAGCAAAACTTAATAAATGATTTATCCTTTCTTTAGCATATCTGTAGAACACTTTTTCATAGTCGTTTCATGGATGATTTAATTGCTGACTGTTTAAGGATATAATTTTTAAATTAATAAAATAAAACTCACCGGCAAAAAAGGTGTTTACTCAGCTAATGCAGTGCCTTTCGATAGTTTAAAGGACACTGCAACAACATATAAATATAAGGTAACTTTATGAAAGTGATGAACATAAAAAACACTGTTTTAAAAGTAAAAATGAACGTTTACAAAACACACAAAAAATAAAAAAAAACTTGATTATAAAAATTAAAATTTTCGTCACTTGCTGACTGTACCAAGCACAATCGATCACCAGCTCATTATGAACGCATCTGTAATGGCGCCTCATTCTATAGCCTTTGTGTTGTTTTTGTACACCCTGTATAAGTGGAAGTAGGCTTGAAATTGCTGATTTAAACCGTGAATAATGCAAGCTCGGCAGAAAACGTATGCCGCAGAATTTCCAAACACCTATTCTATTCTATTCTCTGTGGGGGTGTAAGTACCTGCACCTGGCTCTCTCGAATGGAACCTTTGTGCATACCCCCAAGGTCAAAACTGCCTTCCTAAGCTTGGACCATTTCCCACCACGCTGGTCCACTGCGGGTTGGTGGGTTCACATATCTAGATGTGCTAAATCTAGATATGCAGATTTCCTCACGATGTTTTCCTTCCCCGTAAGAGCAATGGTATACATTGTATTTAAATTTAAGGAATTCATTGGTACATGTCAGCGTCGGGATTCGAACCCGCATCTCTAGCGTGAGAAGTGGGCGCTTACCCGACTAAGCTACCACCGCTCTGGGAAAGCACAGCAAACAACCTTTTTAGTATTATAATTATTTGCTGTTGGTACTTACTTATAATAGGATATAAGTACCTACTTAGGTTTATCTAGTAAGTAGGAAAAATATAATAAAAAAACAAACATTATATTCAAAATCATTTCAGGGTGAAAAATTATCAGTGTCGTTGCTATGGCCAGGTCATTCTTTATAGAGGACTAGCTGTTCCCGCGCACTTCGCTTCGCCTTAAAAAGTTTTCCCGTGGGAATTCCGGGATAAAAAGTAGCCTATGTTCTTTTCCAGGGTCTAGACCGTATGTATACCAAATTTCATTCAAATCCGTTCAGTAGTATTGGCGTGAAAGAGTAACAGACAGACAGACAGACAGACAGACAGACACAGTTACTTTCGAATTTATAATATTAGTTAGGATTAGGATGTTGCAAAAGTGGTATACATCATTCCATCTTACTTGGAACAAAAGCTAAACAATCTTAGTGTATCTAGTCTTTATGCAGTACCTATGTAGTAAATCGAAAAGAGTGACTGAGATAATTATTATGAGCAACTTTTGTTCAACGGATTTTGGAAGTTATATAATTATTATACTATTTATATTTATAATTCATCAATCTCCGCGTATTTATCTCGAACGGCGATATAGTGGCGTTTATCTACGTCGATAACGGACTTTTGTTACTAGAAGAGAAGCTACGACGACCGAATGGCGTAGTGGTTAGTGACCCTGACTACTGAGCCGCAGGTCCCGGGTTCGATTCCCGGCTGGGGCAGATATTTGTTTTAACACAGATATTTGTTCCCAGGTCTTGGATGTGCCCGTAAAATGGCAATAGGCCCGACCCTATTACATTGGGACTAACATAACACTCTGGCGAAAAGTGGGTGCAGCAATGCACCTCTGCCTACCCCGCAAGGGAGTACATTAGTACAAGGCGTGAGTGTGTGTGTGTGTGTGTGTGTAAAGAGAAGCTAATAAATAAAGTTACTTACAAAAATAAATGTAAATTTATGTTACAATGTCCCAGCTCGCCAGTGACCCTCGGAAGAATCAAAGGGTCTTCATTATGCATTTACTTCCCTCGAACAAGTTCTGAGAAGCGATAGCGAAAGTTAATGAATTTTAACGCGTTTAGAAATAGGTAAGTGTACCTACTCCTTTTAGATTAGTAATCTTACAGTCATCCTAACTAATATTATACATGCGAAAGTAACTGTGTCTGTCTGTTACTCTTTCACGTCAAAACTACTGATCGGATTTGTATGAAATTTGGTATACATGTGGTCTAGACTCTAGACCCTGAGAAAGAACATAGGCTACTTTTTATCCCGGAATTCCCACGGGAAAACTTTTTAAGGCGAAGCGAAGCTCGCGGGTTATATAAAATTTTAATAGGTAAATGACTTAACATGACGCAGGTTTAAAACAAAATTGTAGAATGTATTATCACCGCAAATGGAAGTATTCGGGTTAAAATATTATTTGGAGTTACAATAACAACAGCTGAGTAAACATAAGTGTTACTTATTACGTTTCTAAGTGAATTATATAAATCATCATAGATATTTTTGATTTAACATTATGATAATGTAAAAGTAAAAAGTGTTTTGTAATTATCTGCAAATTGCGCACTTAAATTATGTTTGACCAAATTTAGATTATGATAGGTTACCTATACCTAAATACGTCATAACTTAAGATAGGAGGGATTGATTAAAACTTAATCTTCTTCGTAACCGTCTTGGATATAACAACTTTTTAGAGTTTACTGGTTTATTAACAAGGTATCTATGTTTATGATACAATAATATTCAACAAGACTCTGAGTATTTTTTTTGTAATTCTAATCTTTTCAACCAGTTTCTGAGATTTTTTAAAAATTCTAATCCTATTCCTTCCTAAAAAGTGGCCTTTGCTATCATACCGCATAATATCTGGACTCACGGTAACTTAATATTTCCAATCCAATAGTACCTAAATCACGCAAAACACATTTTCGCGCCAATCCTATTCAGCGAGACTGATTATGGCCGCCATTTTGTCCCGATGCGTTCGGAATTTTCCAATCATGTGTGCGCTGTCACAAATAAATAATAAAAAACCTTACCAAGCAAAGGCTGCCGGGTTCTTTCAGCCAGAGGCAGGGAGCAGGTGCGGCTAACTCGTAATACCTCACCGTAATGTAACTTGCATGCCACATTTTGCGAAATGTCAGGAATCGCTAAATTATTTCGCATGTTTGTGAAAAATTTAATATCTCTCCCGTTGACAACGTTTTTGGTGCGGCGAGTTTTGTTGGATAGATAGTAATATACAGGTGATGCAAAAAGGGTATAAGCCGAAACCTACATGTGAAGCATTGGTATATCTTAGCCTGAATTAAGAATTTCAAAATTCGCGAAAAAAAATAATCACCCTGTATAAGTCAATGGATGGATACAGTTACCGAACTTATTCATGCGAACTGCTACCGTACCACCACCGACACATTGCAGTGTCGTTCGCCTGTCAAACATCTGTCAGACCCATACAAGGTACGTCACATTTGGAAGGTGAGCGACGACACTGCCTATGGATTGTTAATGGACAACATTTCAAAAAACTAAAGCTGCTATAAATCGAAAACCATTTCAAGATTTAGCTCTAAAGGCCACAAAAAAAATATTTTTGTATTTTTTGTATGTATCATTTTCGAGAAAATCATAAAATAGTAAAAAAGTGCTGATGACGTCATGCATCAGGTGCGATGCATTTTGATGATCAAAGCCTATAGATTTAAAAACAAAGTAACTGTCACTTTCATTTTTGATTGACGTTGACGTTTTATCGTGACGTTATGGTTTATTTGGGTCATTTTCATAAATTATGTTGTGACACTTTCTGACATTTTCATCATTTAAATGGTTAGTACGTATTAAGAGATGACCTCTATATAATATGTCCCAGAGCATGACACCGCCTACACAGCTGAAAAAATGCTTCTGAAAAATGCTACTGCTTATTTTTTACATTATAAGTACTTTGTATCATCAGAAATATCAATTTCATTTGAAAATGACCCATTTGTTGGTTGGCATGTAAACAAAGTTTAAATGTCACTTGTCAGTGTCATTTATGTTTTTTTCGAGACTAAAGCAAAAGACAAAAATAAAAATTGAGCCTAATATGTGACGTCACTTCCGGTTTTAAAATAATTAACTTTAAAGTTGAAAATAATATGCAAACATTAATGTATGTAAAAAAAAAATACGGGTCCTCTATTCTTTTATAAGCTAATAATAATATAGGGTAAAGAAAATGAAATGTTGTCTATTGCTAATGTTTGGTGGTGGTAACCCCACAGGTCGAAAACAAATGCCGGTCTTATCGCTAAGCGATTTCTTCTGCTAATGAATTTCTCATTCTACTAATTATTTATTTTCTCGTACTAATAGTAGTATATGACATTTAGTAATAAAATTACGTATACTTATAAGTATAGCTGTGAATAAAATCCGATACCGTCAGGACAAAAGTTAGCAATACGGAACATTCGCATTTCGTCATCCAGCCTCTTGTAAAGGAAAACCTAGAATTTATTTACTGCTGGGGCACGGGTCTCCTTCCAATGAAGGAAGGGTTTTTGGCCTAGTGCGGGTTGGTGGACTCCAACACAAGCAAGCTTGCGCTGAGAGAGTTGTCGGGTAAGTGGGCAACCCGACTGTCGATTTTCTTACTCAAATAAACTTTAGTACTGCAATTGGCAGTTTGAAGGCATTGCATCTATTATTTTTTATTATTTTTTTACGCACTAGGAACATAAACTGAGTACATCCCACTGTAGGCTGGGCAATACATCCTGGCCAATTAAAGAGGTGCGGTATTCTGGACAGGAAAACGTTTGTGGAGATACGTAAATAAGTGTTTCGAGTGTAACCCTACGTCCGTCGTACTGTGGACAGTCAGCCACTGACAAGCTAGAGAAGTAAATCATCTGACAACTAATAAAAATATGTACGGTCAGCTGCATCAGCTATACACTACACTTGTGTACCTTGTCAAACTACTACATAACCAACTGTCAATGTTTGTATAGTCAGTTTGTGAGTTTGACAAGGTACAAATGTGTACAGCTACTTATGTAGCTGACTGGACGTATGCACTATGTAGGTACTACGTATAATATATTACCGCTATGTAAATGACTCAGTACCGAGTGTAATCACTAGTGCATTTTAAAACACTTAGATTAGAATAGAAGCTCAAAGAATTTGATATGTACTTAGGTATCTACTAATGGCAAAATGGAATGAAATACTTACTATGGCAAATGTAATGTGGGACACCCTCAAAATAACAACGTAGGTATGTTAAGTTGAAATATTGTGTGTTGTCGTGTTCTTACAGAACGTATGAACAGTAATAGAAGGTGTGACGTGATCACGTGACTGGCCGCCACCAAATAAAGTGTTTTAATAAAAAAATAAAAAAAGTGTCTTATTTTTTCTAAAATACAGACTCAATTGAATTTTGATTTTGATGGTGTGAGATTCCTGAACGCATCCTTAAACCATAGTAAACCTTAAACCTTAAGTATTATATACTCTATGTTCTTCTCTTTTACAACGCGTTCATGTCAATATTGTGTGGAGCTTAATTAAAGCCTAATTAATTAATTTATGGTTTTATTTCCAAATATAACAATTGGCGACGAGATTCAGAACCTGCAGTTTAAAGTGTGATAATAATCAGTGCACAAAAATTAACAATAACAAGGTAAAACGCTAATAAAAGTGAAGCATCAAAAGTGACGGTGTGAAGTTGGTAACAATCGTAAAGGCGCCAACGAATACAATAAAAAAAAAAAAACTCAGACTCAGAATACGGACTAGGTTTGGAAAGTTGCAGTCTACATGAACGCAGCATCTGAGTTAATTAAAACAGGCAAGAGATCACACATCTATCTCTGTTCAAAGGCAGAATTACTCCAAATTTTAACGGATGAAGGCATAGATTGCAACAAAAATGCTAGTATCGACACACTTAGAAAGCAGTTAAGTGAACACTATAAAAATAAATCGAAAATAACAACAGAAAATACGCAACACAGAATGTCGATGTTTGGCGAAATAAAGCCGTTTGACGGCGATAAATGGGAGGTGTTTGTACAACAGCTGGAATGTTTCATATTAGTTAATGATATCTCTGATGACAAGAAGGTGCCTTTGCTGATAACCAAACTAACACCAAAGGTATTTGAAACATTAAGTTGCTTATGTGCACCGAATAAACCCACAAAACTAAGTTATGAAGAATTGTGTACAAAATTAAAAGAAAAATATACAAAACCAGTCTCAACAGTATTGGAAAGGGCTGAGTTTAGACGAAGGAAACAACTACCACGTGAAAGTATAGAAGACTATGCATTGGAACTAAGAAAAATGGCAAATCGTTGTAATTTTAAAGATATTGATGACCAATTAAAAGAAAAATTTATGGATGGAGTAACCTCAAAAGTAATTAAGTTCGAGCTAATGAAGGGCTCTGCAGATTTAACTTTAGAAGCCTGCATACAACTGGCTCGCACAGTGGAAGCCGCTCTTCTCCACACAGGTGATGCTCCTGAAACCACTGAGGTTTTTTTTACCCAAGAACAACGTAAACCCAATATGAGAATGAAAATAAAAAAAAATAACAATGCTAATACAGAAATGCATTGTTTCTGTTGTGGAAAAAACAATCACATTAAGTCACAATGTTCATTAGCCAAGAAATTCTGCTCAGAATGTGGTCAACAAGGGCACATATATAGGATGTGCCAAAGAAGAAAACGTGAGGCTCATGTCCTGGAGGCACAAACACCGGAGGAAGTAAAGGAGGAACCAGTAGAAAATATAAGAAACTTATACGATGAAACTTATGCTGTTCACAGTGTAAGTAGGATACCTCCTCATTTTATAACCTTGAATGTCAACGGTTATGACATGTCATTCCAGTTAGACACTGGATCTGACGTGACAGTTGTGTCAATGTCAGATAAAGCTAAATACCTTAATACATTCACATTGGAGGAGTCCAATATAATATTCAAAAATTTTGATCAAAGTATTACAAAACCACTAGGTATTTTAACAAAAGTACCAGTCACATTAAATCAAGTGAGGGAGTCATTGAATATTTTTGTAGTAAATAACAATTCCCCAAGAGTAATAGGCAGAGATTGGCTTAATGCCCTAAAACTTTGGCCTCCAAATGTACAAAATGGTTTGGATTTAGGAAATAACACTGTTCTAACTGTTTCAGATGCACGGAGAAATGTAAAAGAACAATTCGCAGAGGTGTTTAGTCCAGGTTGGGGTAATTTTAAAGATGAAGTGATAACACTGAAACTAAAACCAGGCACCCAACCAAAGTGTTTGCCCGTACGCCGAGTACCATATGCTCTAAGAGATAAGGTAAAGCATGAAATTAATAGGTTACTGGAAAATGGTAGAATCAGTCCGGTTGAACACTGTGAATGGGGAACACCGGTGGTGCCCATTTTAAAACCAGATGGTGCAGTAAGACTATGTGGAGACTATAAGCTAACTGTCAACACTGGATTAGAGATTGACCATTTTCCACTACCACATATTGATGATATTTTAAATACATTAAAAGATGGGCAATACTACTGCGAATTGGACTTAAAAGAGGCTTATTTACAAGCTCCTCTAAGTGAGGATAGTAAAAATTGTACAACTATTGTAACAGAGGCTGGTACTTATAGATATAATTTCTTACCTTATGGTGTCAGCTCGGGTCCTGGATCATTTCAAAGATTGATGTCTAAAAAATTAACAGATATTCCCAACACTATTGTATTTATTGATAATATATATATATATAAAAGGGAGCAACTTACAGGACACATGGGACACCTTATGTAAAGTCTTAACAAAATTAAATGAATGTGAATTTAAACTGAAACCTGAAAAGTGTAAATTGTTTGTGACCAGTCTTGATGTATTTGGATTCAGGGTAGATAAACATGGTGTCAATATTATAAAATCAAACATTGAACCGCTGATAAATGCTAAAGCACCTACAAATGTAACTCTACTCAAATCCTTTTTGGGGAAATTAAATTATTACTCTCGATTTCTGAAAGATATGGCTACCATCATCACCCCATTGTATGAATGTACCAAAAAAGATAAGTTTAATTGGACACCAGAATGCGAGAGTGCTTTTAAACTTATTAAGGAAAAACTAGCTTCTGCAAATAATTTAAAACATTATGATCCGCAGCTGCCTTTAATTCTAACTTGTGATGCTTCTGACACAGGGTTAGCTGATATTACCTATTCGATAACGCCTATTGCTTATGCAAGTAAAAAACTAAATGATGTAGAAAAGAAATATGCAACAATTGATAAAGAAGCAATGGCAGTCATTTTTGGAATAACTAAGTTCTATAACTTTATTTATGGAAGGGAGTTTGAATTGGAAACAGATAATGCAGCTTTAGTGAGGATTTTTGGCCCAACAAAGAGCATTCCAAAAATGGCTGCTAAAAGGTTGCAACATTATGCAATATTTTTATCAGCATTTAACTATAAAGTGAGACATATCAAAACATCTTTGAACCCGGCAGATTTCTTGTCTAGAACTGCTGTAGATGTAGAGAAAGAAAATATAAATGTAATACATTCTCTTTGTGCAAGTACTAATTTAAGTAATATTTGCCATGTGAATGATTCAGAAATGGAATCCTTAAACTGGAAAATAATACAGAAGGAAACAAAAAAGGAACAAATATTATCTAAAATATTAAGATATATGGTTGACGGTTGGCCTGACAAAACCAATTTACCAAAAGAACTGTTACCATATTTTAACAGGCATATTGAGTTATCAGTTGATAGGGGTTGTGTATTTTGGGGCTATCGCTTGTTAATTCCATCAGTTCTGCATAGTTCCGTATTAACTGAATTACATAGAAGCCATTTTGGAATCATTCGCATGAAGGAAATTGCTAGATCTTATTTTTGGTGGCCTAACTTGGATACTGAGATAGATGAAATATCAAAAAATTGTATTGTATGTTTGCAAAATAGTAAATCTCCTTCTAAAATACAGAAACCATGGCCTATACCCCCTTCTCCGTGGTATAGAATTCACGCTGACTTTTTAGGGCCATTTAATAACAAAATATTTTTAAGTGGTGGTTGACAGTTACTCAAAATGGCCAGAAGTTTTTGAAATGTCAAACATTACCTCAGGTCGTACCATTGAAGCATTTAAGCATATTTTTGCAAGATATGGATTTCCGGTACACTTAGTTACAGATAACGGTAGATCCTTTACCAGCTCTGAATTTCAGGACTTTATAAAAATGGCTCAGATTAAGCACACATTTTCAGCTCCTTACCACCCAGCCACAAATGGTGCTGCTGAGAGATTTGTGGAAACATTCAAATCAGCTATAACTAAAATCAAAGAAGGTGGTAACAGCTTGGCTTATGCTATAAACCTGTTTCTTTCGGATTATAGGAGCACACCTCAGCGAACTACTGGTGTTTCGCCAGCTCGCTTAATGCTGGGGAGAGAACTCCGGAACCGTTTCAGTTTACTGCGTCCACCACCACTAACTGAAGATATATACAATAAAGTTCAAAGTAGAGAGCAAGGAAATAGAGAAACTAAATTTGAGGTCGGCCAAAAAGTTATGGTCAAAGATTATAGAAGGGATAGTAAGCCATGGGTTCAGGGCCTCATTATTGAGGAATCGATTCCTAATGTAACATACATAGTAGATGTAGAAGGGATGAGATGGAAGAGACATGTCAATCAAATGGTTACTTGCTCTGATCTTTTAGACCTAGGTTAGCTATACTTAGTGCGGAAACCAAAACTGTCGGTTAGTTATTAAGTTAGTAGTTATAAGATAGATAGGCAAACATTATTTTTCATTATATAAAAAAAACATGTTATATAGTTATTTTAAGTTCTGTTTTTCATTATAAAAAACATGTTATATAGTTATTTTAAGAGTTTATTGTTCTGTTTTAAGTCGGGGAGAATGTGAGATTCCTGAACGCATCCTTAAACCATAGACCTTAAGTATTATATACTCTATGTTCTTCTCTTTTACAACGCGTTCATGTCAATATTGTGTGGAGCTTAATTAAAGCCTAATTAATTAATTTATGGTTTTATTTCCAAATATAACAGATGGAAACTACCCTACTTACGGCATG
This sequence comes from Plutella xylostella, assembly GCF_932276165.1. Lineage (NCBI taxonomy): Eukaryota > Metazoa > Arthropoda > Insecta > Lepidoptera > Plutellidae > Plutella > Plutella xylostella. Next base: position 8,706,521 of record NC_063987.1, on the reverse strand, counting down.
TGTGTGTGTGTGAGTATTCACTCTTGCTAACTAGGATTGTTTTACAATCGCTTCGCAACAGTTTTACGCCTCGGAAATTCGAGAATTGGCTAGTTGTTTTGTTTCCGAGTATCCAATTAACACTAAACGCGCGAGGCGGCCCGCGGGGATCATAACACTAATACGGCCGGGTCTCCCAGGCCCCACACAGTTACAGTACAAGATAGACCACGTCTTATGGGCCTTAACCCTCAACTGAAAAAGCGGCCTCGGAAGTTGAACGTTTGGCTATAGTGTCCATCTGAGAATGAAACGCGTATAATCTTAGATTAACAATACGAACACATGGTCATATATAAAAATGAAGTAAGAAACTGTGCGAATTTTGTTAACTGTTTTACCGTTTTAAGTTCAAAATAATGACAACCATTGTACCAAAAAATAAGGTCTTAAATCTTCTAACCAAACTTATTCAAAATTAGCTCAGTGGAGAAGTGGGGTGGTAGTTATTTGTTGGGACGTTTCTTATGCACTGACACGTGATAGTGCAAAGTTGGAGTACTCCATCTAGTTCGCATATTGGTTTTCTAAGAGTCCTATGACCATCCTTGTCCTATGTTACCAAGCTTAGATCTCCCAAGGAAAAAAAATAGGAACCTATGTCTGTCAGATGCCTCAACAAATTAAATAACCTTGAAATACGAAGATGTTATTTCTACAGACCGAAATATTTTTTTACAACATAAGTATTTGAAGTAATTTACACGAATTTATAATCACTTTTCGTCACACTCATTATAATCGTAGGCTACTAAATGCTTTTGTTATATTTACGAAATATTTACAGAATTATGTTCCATTGTTTTAATAAAATTTATAGCCAGAAAATTCGACGGAAATCTTAGAGATTAATTATAAGTGCCTAAAATGTGGTTTTCAGAAACTTGAATCTTAGGTATATGTCAAAAATATTCCATCATAATATTATTATGTATTCTGAGTACATTATTTACCTAGGTGGTCTTTTGTTTCGGTTTTCATTACTTACTTACATTGAAAATGAATATGTATGAGGATACGCGTAGTTAGCGTCAATTCACACGTACCACAACCACACCACGCCGCAGCGACAAAATGTGGTCAAGCTGTGGTTACGTGTGAATAGTGAATTGTTGTGGCAGCGACAAAATGTCGATGTGGTTGCGTTGTCGCTGTCATTGCGATGTGGTAACCACGACGTCGTGTGCAGTTAATACGGAAAACAGGTTGCCGCGGTGCCGCCGCCGCGTGGCGGCGTTGCCGTTGCGATGTGGTTGCGTTGTGGTTGCGATGTGGTCGTATTACACAGGTGGTCGATAACAACGGCAAAATGTGGCACGTGTGAATTGGATTATTCATTGTCAATACAAAATATACGCCCGACCACACCGCGTGGTTGTGGTGTGGTTGTGGCTGTGGTGTGGTTGTGGTACGTCTGAATTGACCCTTAATGTTGCCTCAAAATCACAATTCGAGAAAATATAGAAAAGTAACGACATACAGGGTGTCCGGCGGAGGGTTTGTGTTAAAACACCATTTGACATCTGGGTATTTTAACTGCTATCAGCATCGAAGCACATAAAAATGCCAAAAACAAAAACAGGCACTTTCTTGAAAATACTTAAATGATGTTTTCAAAATAATTATATGTGGGGACATCCTCACACACAGACATCCGACCCCAAGCTAGGCAGAGCCTGTAATATCGGACAGCTGATATATCTATGGTCCAATGTCGCATGTATCTCATTATAAATACATTGAAAATCAATCCGATTTACCGACAAATGAAATTGTAAAACAATTATGTTACATACGAAACTCATTTCCGTAGGGATGTGTTTTCGGTATTGTATTTTATTTAATAACGGTTTCAGGTCAGCCACGGAGCGGCTGTAATGAAAAAGTTCCACCATCAAAATGCCAAATGACCCCAGTTTTTTTTAAACATTTAATAAAAAAAGTAACACAATACTTTACCTTTTTACCCGACTGCCCAAGGAGGAGGGTAATGATTTTCGATTGTATGTTTTTATGTAGGTATGTATGTATGTTTGTCTGTTTCTTTGTTCCCTCCTGTAGCCTAAACGGCTTGTTAGATTTTGATGTATGAGGTATCGTTAGAACCGTATTGATGGCGCGATGGTTATAGGCTATGTGACGTCACATTAAAACGTACATAGCGCCCTCTAGAGGGCATAACGTGATGATCGAAAAAATAATATGTTTCCAACTATGCCGTGTGGGGTATCAAATGAAAAACTTGATTTGCACATTACAAAAATATGCATATTGTAGGTATTTAAATAAAAACACTAAAATTATTGAAATAAAAAATGTTCATGAACTAAAACCCGACTACTGACGTAAAATTTCATAAAATAAAAACAACAAAAAAGTTGCAAATAAAAAAAATTAATTACAAAATACAAAAAAAACCGACTGCACGGTAAAAAGATGAAAACAAGTCCCAATGTTAATGGAAAGTATCGCAGGCGGGGACCAACTTGACCGCCACACAAGGCCGTTTTCTAAGTAACATTCAGCTAAATGGTGAACCCTCTGCTTGTCTCCGCCTACTATACTTTCCATTAGCATTGGGACTTGTTTTCATCTTTTTAGCGTGCAGTCGGGTTTTTCGTTTGTTTATAATTATATATTTTTTTAGTTGGTTATATTCTGGTGCGGTGTTAAATGTACCTCAATATTGAATAGGGCGACGTTACACTAGCGTTTTCTTTTCACTGGAACTTTTTTATTGCTCGCTACTCTCGCGAGTGTAATTACGCAAAACAAGTAGGTAGCCATCATCATCAGCCAATAATGATCCACTGCTGGACATAGGCCTCTCCCAAGGAGCGCCACAACACTCGGTCCTCGGCCTTCCTCATCCAACCACTACCCGCCACCCGCCTAAGGTCGTCAGTCCAGCGGGCAGGAGGGCGTCCCACGCTGCGTTTGCCTGTTCGTGGTCTCCACTCGAGAACTCGTCTACCCCAACGGTTATCGGTTCTTCGGCAGATATGACCAGCCCACTGCCACTTCAGCTTGCATATTTTATTATTTAGGTAGCCATAACATCTAGGTATTATCCAATCGTTATCTGGATGCCAATGCTGAGCACTACTTATTGTTTGCGTGAGAAACTTCTATACGACTTTTGGAAATAGTGAAAATAACTAATTTCCATAGAAATTTCGAAGTCGTTTGCAATGAGCCCTTTCAGCTTAGTATACCACTTTAGCACCATCCTGTATGTAATGTTTTTATATCGGTACCAAAACCGTTACTACAGGAAACCGGTACCGCGTACCAGGGCAACAGCACTCGAGGGAGTAAATCGAGTGTGGCTATCGAATTACATTGAAATTGGACTGAATGTTAATTCGCACAGAACATTAGGCCTCCATTGATTTGTTTACAGGTGCCGGTGGCAGGTGCTCCAATTTACTCCGAATGAAATATACATGTACTTACAGGTTTCAGTGTAAATGGATCTTTTTGATTGATATGTATACCTACCTACCTGCATTTTTTTTTCATAGAAAGGTATACTTGAACATAAATATTCTTCCACCCAAAGGTTGTCTTGAAAAAAAAAAACGCTTTTATTGATAAGACCGCCTTTTTTGTACCTATGTGTTTGTATATAAGCTTTATAAAATTCTATTCTTGTGTACAAAAATAAAGAATATTCTATCTATCTATCTATATTCTCGAATTTCATTCAAATGAATTCGTGAAGTATCGCATTGTTGTAAAATGTACTATATATATATATACAAAATATTCTTATTTGATCGATGGGGCTACTTGCGTATATATATATATATATATATATATATATATACGCACGAATATTTTGTATAATAATTTTGATTTTGTTATTCAATAAATACAACGACATTATTAGTGAAGGATAAACTATCTATATATATATATATATATATATATATATATATATATATATATATATAATAAATACATATAATATATATATATATATATATATATATAGATAGTATAATAATGTCGTTGTATTTATTGAATAACAAAATCAAAATTATTATACAAAATATTCTTATTTAATCGATGGGGCTACTTGCGTGTCGCCTCTTCCTTAAACAAACCATTAGACGGAAAAAATCAAAATAACTTCAAAATAACTAAACCAAAGTATGTAATACAAAACAAAACGTGCGTGCGTCAACCATTAAGTATTAATAATATATTTCTTCCTAAATTTTTGTAACCTACAATAAATCTTTGGTAACAATAGAAATTGGTCTCGTATTGACTCAATTGGTCGTCAGTTTTGGGTATATAAGACCGCGCTGGCGAGTGGGTGCCACAGATCCTGAACTAGCAGCAGAATCATGAACTTCTACTACATCTTCACCGTTGCCGCTTTGGGCCTGGTAAGTTTTTTCCTCCATAACTTTAATTAATAACATTGTTTGCCAAAATAACTTGAGACTGCAATGAAAAAGTTCACCTTACAAAATCATCAAATGGTCACCCAATTTTTAAATACTTAAGTACTTTTTTTTTCCTCAACCTATAGTTTTAATTAATTCTTTAATAATTCTTTTGGCAAACTCCCGTCCCCTGTATCAGTTTTTTATACATAATTAAGCCTGGAATTAAGTAAATATTATGTTATTGTTATTACACAAAAAGTGGTAAGTATAGTCAGCTGAAAGATGGTGGCACAAGAGCGGTGGTATTTCAGTTGAGTAAGCGCCCGCTTCTCACGCCAGAGTTCCGGTTTTTTTTTTTAAAAGATTTAATTATCACTCCACAGACTTTATGTCCGTGCCTTTTTGAGAAATCAATATATTGTGAGAGTTTGTTTTTTTTTATCTACATCAGAGTTCCGGGTTCGAATCCCGGCGCTGACCTGTTGTACCAATGAGTTATTTTGTATTGAAGTATGCCATCGCTCTTACGGTGAAGGAAAACATTGTGAGGAAACCTGCACATCTAGATTTAGCACGTTAGATAATTATGTGAACCCACCAACCCGCAGTGGACCAGCGTGGTGGGTAATAGTCCAAGCTTAGGAAGACAGTTTAGATCTTGGGGATATGCACAAAGGTTCCACTCGAGAGAGCCAGGTGCAGGTACTTACATCCCCGAGAGAATAGAATAGAATAGGTGCTGGTGGTGACACTAACTATATTTTTTTGAACCCTGTTTAAGAAGTAAATATTCTGATGAATGTTGCTTATTAACTTTTTATCCCTTTGTTTTTATATACTTACTTACAACTTACGGCTTGCCTGATGATAAACATTATTATCTCCTAAGTAAGTACTTAACTATGTTCCAGATGGCACTGGCTGGAAACGCACACGCGCAGCTAGGCGACATGACGAAGAACATTCCTGGTAAGTATTTTTATTTTGCGTTCCATTCCAAACCTTCCGTAACACGTTATTTCTAAATTTAGTTGTACTTAGGGCTGGTTTTTCAATGGTCAAATAAACGCTATTTGACGAATAAAATTGTTACTGTCACCGTCTAAAACAAATATTCAGATGCGACAGCATCAGAATTATTCCACAGATAACCCTTATCTGACCATTGAAAAATCAGCCCTTATAGGTATAGTAGTTTCGGTAGGATACGTAGGTATAGTAGTTCCGGGTGTGTGTTAGTCATTCAAACCAAAGGATTTTGTAATTTTAGCGGATCTATGTATTTATGCCAAACCAACAGTCACATAATTATTATACATAGGATGATGATTGATGAAGATAATAGCATGCGTTACATTTGTGTAGTAAGCTTAATATTTAGAACACCTGGTCTCTGTAACTTATGAAAAACTAGGTAAGTAAGTTTCAAAAAAGTGCTGCTGCGCAAACCACAACTCTATCTCATTGCATTTAAAGTACTAATTGCTTTGTAGACGGCTACTAACGTTCTAACTCATTTTTTATTTTCTAGATCCAAAGGAATTCATGAAACAAACACCCGTCGGCAGAAAGTAATGAAGATATTTTTTTCCATGCAATAAATTTATTCCTTTAAACTAGTATTTTGTTTTTATTCTAATTTATTTCGACACATTTTCAAAAACTAAATGACATAGATAGATAGATAGAGTACTCTTTATTTGTACACCAAGAAATAATTAACAATTTTACATAGACACTTAACTAGGGTACAAAAGGCGGTCTTATCGCTTATAGCGATCTCTTCCAGACAACCTTTGGATGGATTGACTAGAGATATAAAAGAGGTACAGTGTACAGTGTACTCAAGGAATATATTCAGTGTACTTGGCGACCGAATGGCGTACTGGTTAGTGACCCTGCCTACTGAGAAGAAGGTCCCGCATTCGATTCCCGGCTGTCTACCTATGTATTTGTGTAGATATATCAGCTGTCCGACACCCATAACACAGGTTCTGCCTAGCTTGGGGTCGGATGGCCGTGTGTGAGATGTCCCCACATATTTATTTATTTATTTATATTATAATTTAAATTATTATTATCTAACTACTAGAAATGTTTGGAGAAAGATGGGATCGGAATTTGCTACTCAACAAACTGTAGAAAGGGAAAATTAGATCCGGCATTAAGTGCCTATATCACCCAGAGAAGCCTGGTCAGCGAGGGTGATCATGACTATCCTTGCTCGCAGCCTGTGAGCGAGAGGCCCTGTCCTCTGGAAGGACTAAGAACAGAAGAACTCTCAATTTTTATATTGTTATATTATTTCAAGATTATTATTGTTTTTTAAACTTATGAGAGTAATTATGTACCTATTGATTTATATGTGATTTTTTTAAATGTAAAATTAATAATTAATTAATACAAATTGAAGTAATATTATTTTTTAATCTATTAATTTGAATGTTGTTAATATATTATTATCATATAATTTAATTTGTAATTTGAAAGAAATGGAAAAAATGTATAAATTATTATATTATGATTATATGCATGTAAATTGTAAAAACGAGTTAAATAAATGGCTATCTTATTAACTTATTAACTACACACTAAATATAAGCAAAAATAAATAAAAAATACACACAAGTATACATACGCCTACTACATGTATTATAATACACAATTATATACAACTAGCTGTACCCGTGCGCTTCGCTTCGCCTTAAAAAGTTTTCCCTTGGGAATTCCGGGATAAAAAGTATCCTATGTTCTTTCCCAGGGTCTACACCGTATGTATACCAAATTTCATTCAAATCCGTTCAGTAGTTTTGGCGTGAAAGAGTAACATACAGACAGAGAGACAGACAGACAGACACAGTTACTTTCGCATTTATAATATTAGTTAGGATTAGGATTAGGATATAATACATATACAAATATATACAAACACAATATAGGTATATATGTCGCAGGCATCTGGTTTAATCTCCTGTTTGATTGAACCACTAGCCCGTTCATTGGATGGCGCTATTCAGTTGTATGACTAAAGGACAACTCGTCAAGTCGTTGATTGTAACGTTCGACGTCTTGACTGAACGTCATTCAGCGGAGTCGTTGAATGGGATATAGTACTTATAGCAACTTTGTAATGTCTGCTTAGGGTGAACATGACCAGACAAGAGTCAACAAAAAGACTATGTTACAAAGCTCTTATCTCACAAATTAACTAAACAATAACAATAAACGTACCTTCATATTGTTGTTTATAATTATCCAGTTATTATGGAGCATGCACTTAGAATAGACCTCCTTATAATATATGTATACGCCACATAGGTAACCTTTAAGAACTGGTTCTGGCAGAATTATCAGCGCTATATATATACACACTTATATATGTAGCACATGCTGAGTCTGAACCATTTCGCTATCACTGTGCACGACATGGAGATTGGCAACCATAAAATATTGTTTATTGTTTATTTATTTAATGTAAGCTGTGTACCTACCTAATTTGTATTGTTATGTGTTTTCCCATGTTCTGTATTCTTGAAGGCGAATAAACTATTTCTTTCTTTCTTTCTTTCTTTCAGTTACGCCACAATTTTTTCTTTGAAACTATCCGCCCGCGGCGTAATAATAGGTAAATCCATGTTATCACACTATTTTAACACAAATAACGCACTTTAAAGCTAATTTATTTGCAAAAAACTAACAATATAGGTGCTTTTTGTGTCAGCTGTTAGCTGTTAGACGCCATATTTGTTTCGTTCACCATCTGACTGATTTTAAGTCAGCTAACTAGTTGGACGTTTTGTGACGCTTGTGCAATCAACGTTCGGCCTAGTCATACAACTAAGCAGCGTCATCCAATGAACGGGCTAGCGGTTCAATCAAACAGCAGATTAAACCAGATGCCTGCAACATATACATATACATATACATCATATATCATATACATACACATATCATACATATTATACCTACATACACGACATAATAATTCTTATAACTATAACTAAATAATTAACACTAAACTAAAAAGAAAATGCTGACCAGCTCGCCGCCGCTGTCGGGTAGGGTACCCAAGACGCTGGCCGCGTTACCTCGCTGTATGGCGATGCTTATCCTTTGTGCAAGGTACGAGCCAGCCCTATAATGTGGCAAGTTACTTGGCGACCCTCCTTGCGGGGTGAAAGAAGTGGCGGGGGCGAGGTAGCACGACATGCTACACACGTAGAAAAGTGTGCCCGGATTAATCTCGCGATAGCTTGTTATTTTATATGTCTATTTCTGACGTAAGTAAAATTTTATTCTATGAGTGTTCCCGTAAATGTCATATTTAGCTTAAAATTTATAGTTTGACAGCATTTTAATTTGGATGTTTACCTTCAGAATATCTACCAATTTGAATTTATTTATGTAAAAGTGTTTTATTTTATAAATCAATTTCCATGTCACTTTCATGTTCACTCTCTGTTTGAACTTGTTCATCGTCGTCGTCATCCTCATCTTCATCATCGTTTTCATTAACTTCAATTATAAATTTAAGACAAAAACCAAAAAACATTAGTAACTGAGCCGATGGTCCCGGGTTCGATTCCCGGCTGGGGCAGATATTTGTTTAAACACAGACATCTGTTCTCGGGTCTTGGATGTGCCCGAAAAATGGCAATAGGCCCGCCCCCTATTACATTGGGACTAACATAACACTCTGGCGAAAAGTGGGTGCAGCAATGCACCTCTGCCTACCCCGCAAGGGAGTACATAAGGATTTTTTTTTATCTTTATCTTATCATAAGTACAAGGCGTGAGTGCGTGTGTGTGTGTGGTCGTCACAATTTCTCCACTTTTCAGGCGAATAATTAGAGAAAAGCATACATTTTAAAAAGCCATCTACCTTTCTTCATTTGTATAAATCGCTAGTAAGATCCCAGCTTGAATACGCCATAGCAGTGTGGAACCCATTTTATAATAAATACAACACAGCCCTTGAAATGGTACAGAAGAAATTCTTGAGATCTATGCATTACAGATGTTTCCATTCACGTATGCCATATAAAACACTCCTCAGCAATTACTCTATTTTATCCCTAGAAAATCGACGCACCTTACTAGATGCAATGCTTCTATATGACCTTTGTCACTCCAAATATGACTGCATTGACCTGAACAATAAATTATGTTATCGTGTACCCAGCCGGGCGACTCCAGCGCGGGCAGCCCATCCCTATCAGCTGTTCGCTATCTCAACAGCTCGCACTAACGCCGGTAAACGTGAGCCATTTAATCGCTTAGCAAGCTCTTATAATAAATTCTTTAATAGTATTGACATCATATCAAGTAAGCCAAGTAATTATAGGAGACATATTATTGATACTCTGGAAAACCTAACGTCATCACAATAATTATTATTCACATATTGTATCATTTAGTATATTGTAAATATATTTATACAATGTATATGTACAAACTTACTGCCTGCTATATATATTTATTTAATATTATCCATATATTTATGTTCTTTTGTTACTGAATACTTTTCTAATTTAAAAAAGGTGTTTCTTCAGTTTCTTTCTTTAGTCACTTAAGTTAAATCTTACTCTTTTAGTTTGCATGTTTCTTTTTATAAGTTTAAATAATTACCTACTTAATTAAATTAGATAACTGTATAATTTACTCATAAAATACTTTTTTGGTAATCTGTGGTTAACTGTGTTGGTGGTACATTCGTTACTATTTAATGTGTATAATACCATTAGCTTAAATATAATGTACTATTGTTTGTTAATCTTAAAATAAAATAAAATAAAAAAAAAGCAACTCTAAGTCTTTTATCTCTTTATCTAAGTTAGAGTCAATCGACGTTCTTGCGAGCTCGCCTTTCACGTACCGCCACACAAGTTCAATATGATTTGATTCCGGGTGGTATGGGGGTAGGCGAAGCACGATATGACCATTTTCTTTTAAAATTTCATCAATTTTGTAATTTTTCTCTGTGTTTTGCTCATTAATTACTTTCATTAAATCACATAAATTTTGATTGCTTTCCTCTTCGTCTTTGTTGTTTACTTTTTCGTATCTGACTGCGCAGTACCAACCTTTAGCCACGTAGCATGACTGATCCGGTACGCTGTTCTACAAGAAGCCCCTATATTGAGACATTATACGAGTACGATTTGTTGTTTTTAACGTTATTTTGTTGACGAATTATAGATACCTAATAATAATATAATGATAATATTAAAAAGGCCTCAACACTCATCCTAAGACTAATGGTCTCAGGATCAATGATCTCATGTGGGTCGCACTCAAATTATGACAGACTATATAAGACATGTGGCCGCCTCGGCTGAGTCGGCTGCGCGGCCGAGACTGCCGTAACAATGACATGCAGTGCACGTGTTGCCCTTCACCGCTACCCCTCCCGCTACCCGCTGTCGTCTTGGGTACCTCGTCCCTTCCGCGTCTTTCACCCCGCAAGGAGGGTCGCCAAGCAACTTGCCAATCTATAGGGTTCCTCATTTGAATTTTATCTTGCCATAATAATTATGTCATTTTAGTGAAACTCAAACTCACTCAGTCCAACACACTCAACACATCGCATTTACGTGTGTTCATACAATGAGTGGTTTTCTGAAACATCATTAAAGAAAACTATATGCAATAAGGGAAATGCAGTGCTGTAAAGTGCAGTCCTCGAAATATAATAGACCCGTTTGGACAGCTACACAAATTTGCTATTTACTCTGGATTTACTTGATGAAATACATAAAAAGACACATAATCTGTACCCGTATCATGAAAATTCGAACTAACGAATAGAATCGAATGCGAGTGCGACTATTGTCAACTTGACAGCACTTTCGAACACTTTTTACCTTTCGAATGAGTTTCGAAAAGAATGACCACAGAGTACATGATATTATTCTGACAATGACCTATGGAATGATAGCTGTCAAACTTTCGCAAATCTGTACACCGCAATACACCGCCATTTTGTTGTTGACAGGTTGACAGCACTTTCGAATAGACTATCGAATAGAATATGCTGCGGTTTTTCATGATACGGGTACTGGATTATTTTTTAACAGCTGAATAAAAAAGTACTTTTGAAGCACCAAAAGTTACTTATTGTTTAGATTTTTTATGATTGAAATTAGACACCAGCTGTCATCCCATACATTTTCGAGCTGTCCAAACGGGCCTATTATATTTCGACGACTGTAGTATGAGGTTTTTACAAGCGCCATCAATAATTTGTTGCCTTGTTGCTGTCCTAAGGTACCCCAGTGGTACAGAGGGCCTTCACGAGAGTGCGCCACGCCGTCCTGTCCTCAGCAACCGCTCTGGCCTCCGTCCAGCTCAGGTCTTGCGCTCGCAGCTCGCCGTCCACATTGACAATGGGCAATGCTCGCTTTGCTCTCGGCTCCTTTTCTGATGGTGTGGCCAATCCTTGCGATTTCTTGTTTGATTGAGGTCTGCTTACACACGTTCAACAGGTCAACGTTCCGGATTGTGTTCGGCCAGAAGATGCGGAACATCGACCTCAGGGATTTGTTGACGAACACTTGTAGTTGGTTCATCAATCTCAATCACACGTTTCACAGCCGAACAGCATCGCCTCAGTCGCATGCCCTCCACGCGCGGACGGCGGAAGGACTACTCGGTGAAAACATGCTGCTTGCACGCTTGCCTTGCGTTGGAAGCGCGCTGCCCACGAGTGGTTCACGTGAGTTCATTTTTTACGCAGCGTCCAGCAGAGGCCAGTGCGGGGTCCACTGGTTGACCACCCGTGGACCACCGGTTGACAACGAGTAGACGGCGTGCGACGAGGCGGTGCTGGGTGGTTCTAATGAGCTATGAACTTAAGGCCTACGCAGACCGGGACCTGAAGACTATAATTGTATCAGGCAGCATGAGTCGCTGGCATGCCGTGGCAAAGTGCTGAATGTCGCGGTACCAGCGGCTAGTGTGCGCTGACTCACGGCAAAATCCCTTGCCTGTCCCGGTCTGCTTAGGCCTTAACTAAGGTGTGTTCATAATTTGTGCGTCTATGTCATCGTGTGAAGACTCAGGGTCTGAGAAGGTTATGCATGTACCGACACACTTACTTAAAACGATAATACTTCAAAATTTTAATAAACAGAGTGTTGCAAAACTGGTATACTAAGCCGAAAGGAGGTGATTCAGGGGGTCATTCTGAACAAATGAAATAAATTATTTTATTATTAGTATTAAACTAAAAAACAACATCCAGATACATCAATTGTAGATTAGTAAAACAAGTCAAAAAATTTGTTAGTCAAAATATAAAAACATGGCCGGCATAAAAAATCGTCCCGACACTGTCATCTAGTGGGAAAGTCAAATGCGACTGATTGATTGATTGATTATTTATTTATTCAGAACAAAATATATACAATTTGACTTAAAACTAAACACCGCCAAACTACAAGGTAGTTTATTGGCAGTACATGCTCTCTTTAACTAATTCTTTTACTTACATGTGACTTATAACTAACATGCAACAGATAAATTTGTAATGTAGCAGCTCAGCAGGAGCTGGTCTGGATCACCGGGGAGCGACCCCTGGGCGAATCGACCTGCCTGGCCTTCCCCGAGAGTAGGGGTTGCGTGCTATATTGTTATGTGATACTTACCCTTATGACTAGCGTCCCTAGTGCTTAGGGCTGGTACCTACCTAATATCTCTCAATTGATATATACCGGGAAGCGGTCTTGGACTAGCTCAGCTTGACGCCGGCCTCTGAAGGAGTGCCTGGTCGCCTGGGGGATCTACAATGACCGTGAAGCGGTCCTAACTACCCTGATCTTGATCCTGAGGCCCCTGGAGGGAAATAACCTCGGTAGGTGTACGGGGTGAGAATTAATAATGCCGATTAATTAGTGTAACACAATTCAGGCGGCACTGGACCCGCTTTATTTACAACCAGGTTAACTTACATATCTAGGGTACTTACAGCTTATGTACTTAATATTAACACACTACACAAATGCACAAATACTTATCACGGTTATTGATATTTATATTGGCCGGACCCTGAAGGGGCCTACGCGGACGTTTCTGTGTATCTTAATAAAGGGGAAGGAATACAGGGTACAGGAGGTCGGGCGAATACCGGTGGTATGTGTGGATTTGTTCCAGGATTTGTGGAGTGTACTTGTGTTGATAAGAAAGTGTGGCTGAGGGCCGGTGTGTGTTTAGCGATTGTATAGTTCGGTACACGGCCGCTTTAAACTAGGCGACCCAGGCGTCCGTGTATACCGGGGAACCTCGATCCGCTAGTAGGCGACCCACAGCGTAGGGAGGACGGTGTAGTGAGAATAGTGTGCGTGAATAGATACTTAGATAGATAGAGGTGCAGGGAAGGATATCGGGAACGGACTGATCACTCGCCGGAGCAGGAGGTGACGAATGGTGCCTGCGCGGCGGTCTGACGGCTATTTATAGACGGGTCGCCCCGCGCCCCTTGTATTCTCCGGAGTCGCCTGTGTGGTGCCCCACCTCGACTCGCGGGCGCTCTTGTGGCTTCGGTATGTGGGTATGCGCGGTGGATGGTTTTGTAACGGCTCGTTACATTCTCCCCCCTCAGCAGGAGAATTTTTACCTGGTAAAAATTCGCAGGTTATGTAGATACATACAAGGAAAAATTAAGAGAACGGTGCATGTACTGGTGCATTTGTTTACAAACGGGTTCCTACTTTATCATCTGGATTCAGGATATATTTTATTTACTTAGATATTTATATCAGGTTAATTTTACACAGTATAATATTATTAGCTTTGGTAAAAAATGTTACACGGTATTGTCCATGAGCATTTCATCCCTGATTGGTGCCGGTAAGTTCGGACGGAAACGGTATATTATATTCGGGATTCTTTTCTACATAAAAGATGTGAATATATTGCTTTTACAAGCTATGAGCAAGGATAAAATGTATGGTTGGTTTTACTTACATTGTAGGCTATGTATGTATAACTTATTGTGTATTGATATAAGTTTTCCTGGTAATTACATTAGGTATACGGTTTCAGCTTTTTGGTTTTACATTATTTACATTGCAAATAAATTAGAATTTAATATTTATACGGCATGTGCCCTTGCGCTGAAATTTACTCGGTCGGTTTGACACTTGACATTGACTTGACAACTAAAATTCTAACCTGTGTACGTTCACAGAGTAACGTATTGGGCTGCGTTCAAAAATATAACAATCTTTGTTCTAAGTCTGAGCTAAATTTTTACTTGTGACTTGGATGTAAAAAGGTGGATGTTATACGTTTAACATGTCTGTGTGTCTATTATTTACTTACATTATATTAAATTACGGACGGACGGTGTTAAATGTGTGCATTTGCGTTTACATTTTTACCTATTTCTATATTTTCAATATAGATTGTGGTTTTTCGGTTGTATGTCTGTAATTAAATTACAAATTATACATAATAAGATTTATACGGTACGGTACGGAATGACTACGTCATAAATATACAAATGTTTTACTTTTTACGGCTATTTGTCTTCAATCTTCATTATGTTGATGATTGAGGGTAGGTTTGGAATAATTGGTTCGTTCGGCATCGCATGAGTACCGCGGCTAGGCACATCTGGCGATGGGTGATGACGTCGTCGGTAGGTTATTACTGCTTCGGTTCGGTGGAATTTGGTTGCGGCGAGTTTGATGACGATGATTTTAGTCGTTCTTTATACTTTTTCATATGATGAAGAACATCTTTGTACATCCCGGGCCAGTAATATGTTTCGGCAATGCTTTTTAGGATTTTTCCCGTGCTTCGGTGGTCTGTTGTTGTCGGTTCATTAAGATGTTGCTCGATAATCGACCTTCTTTTCACTGTCGGAACGCATATTTTCCACTGCGATTGAGAATTGATCTTGACCCCGTACCTCGGATTTACAATTAGTTTATGGAGTGAGCCGTTTTTGATTGTGAATGTTGGGTCATTTTCAGGTGATTTTCGAGTTTCGGACATTTTTCGGTCGAACCATTCTTTTCGTTCCTGGATAGAAGCTGTGTCGGGATACCTTGGTGGATGTTGTTGTTTAGGTTTTTTCTTTTGCTTGCGGGATTTTGATTTTCTAGGGCCGGTAATTTTATTATTGTTCGGTGGTGTTGTTTCTTGTGTGACTAGCGGTTTCTGTTGTTTAGTTTCGTGGATTTCTTCTGGTGTGTTTTCAGTATTATTGTTCCAGACTATTGTGGCTCCTGCCTTTCTTAGGAGGTCTATCCCTAAGATAACTAGGTTTGACGGTGACTCTGCTGGTAGCACGAAGAGTTCGTGAGTTATTTTTCGCTGCCGTAGTTCGATTTCTGGGTCTATTCTGAGCTTTACGTCCATGACTCTGCCATCTGCGACGGTTACTCGCATCCCTGTGACTTTTTCTGTGTCGGCGTTTGTCGAGTTCTCTTCATAGATGTTTCTACTGATGTAAGATCTGGTGGAGCCTGTATCAATCAACGCTGGGTATGTCATGTTCCGTATTTTTACGTTTTCGAAGATTCGGTGTTCTGGTCGGTTTTCTTCGGCGGTTATGTTCGTGTCTCCGAACTTGGTTTCTCTTCTGCAGCAGTTGCGTGTTAGTCTCCCGAGGACTCCGCATTGGCTACAGAACAGTACTTGCCTGCCCCGGCATTCCTTGTGTGAGTGGCCTGCTTTGCCGCAGTTCCAACAGCACATGGTTTTATCGTATTTTTCATGTATTTTACGCGGTTCTGGAGATCTGTCTGGATCAGCTTTCGGTGTCTGGCGGTGTCGGTCTGGTCGGTGATTCCACTGTTGAGATGAGGATTCTTCTGTGATCTGCTCGTACTCGGCTGCCTGTTTTATTAATTCCCCGAGGCTGGTGAAGTCTTGCTTTTTGATGTAGTACTTGTAGTTCGCGTTCATGTTTTCGTAGACTCTTTCTTCTTTTTCTTGTTTGGTCATTTTTCCGTACCTTCTCATCAGGGTTTGTATGTCGGTCAGGTAGTTGACGAAAGATTCACGGTGGTGTTGTTTTCGTGCGATGATCATCTCAAGCAGGTTTTTCTCGTATCCCGCCGGGTAGAAGAAGAGTTTGAAGTCTTCTAGGAAGTCTTCCCACTTTTCCCAGCTGTCTGAGTTATTTCTGTACCATAACAACGGTTTACCTCTTAGTACTTTAGGTAGTACCTGGAGTAATCGGTCCTGCGGGACGTCACCTGATGACGTCAGTTCACCCAAACGCTCGATGAACTCAACCGGGTCGCATGCGGTGTCGAACGAAATATTCCATTCCCTCACGATGGACGACAGGTTCAGCTGGCTCGCGGTTCTGGTCTGGTCTTCGGATGTCATCTCGAAGGTCTCCTCCTCTTCTTCTCTGACGTGGTCGGACAGCTGTTTTCTTAGTTTGTCTACGGTTAAATTTACGGTCGGTAGCTTCCTCTCCCTACTTTCCCTTATTAATTCCTCTTTACTAAGGTTATAAATCCGAGAAGTTGGCATTTGATGCTGTATATTTACCTACTATAAAACGGGGCCAGTTTGTAATCGGTTAAGTACGGAAATTTAAATAAAAAAATTTAACAAGAAAATTTTAGCTCTTTATTTCTGAGTTGTAATTTTTGTTAAACGGGGTCGGTCGGTCGGTTGTCGATCTATTTTTAGAACAATTACGGGTAGATAGTTAACTTGAACGGTTAGTCGGTCGGTCGGTTATTTCTAGTGATTTACTATTTATTACGGGGGGCTAAATAATATTAAATATTGATGAGAATTAGTGGATTTTACGTTGGGCGCCAAATGTAATGTAGCAGCTCAGCAGGAGCTGGTCTGGATCACCGGGGAGCGACCCCTGGGCGAATCGACCTGCCTGGCCTTCCCCGAGAGTAGGGGTTGCGTGCTATATTGTTATGTGATACTTACCCTTATGACTAGCGTCCCTAGTGCTTAGGGCTGGTACCTACCTAATATCTCTCAATTGATATATACCGGGAAGCGGTCTTGGACTAGCTCAGCTTGACGCCGGCCTCTGAAGGAGTGCCTGGTCGCCTGGGGGATCTACAATGACCGTGAAGCGGTCCTAACTACCCTGATCTTGATCCTGAGGCCCCTGGAGGGAAATAACCTCGGTAGGTGTACGGGGTGAGAATTAATAATGCCGATTAATTAGTGTAACACAATTCAGGCGGCACTGGACCCGCTTTATTTACAACCAGGTTAACTTACATATCTAGGGTACTTACAGCTTATGTACTTAATATTAACACACTACACAAATGCACAAATACTTATCACGGTTATTGATATTTATATTGGCCGGACCCTGAAGGGGCCTACGCGGACGTTTCTGTGTATCTTAATAAAGGGGAAGGAATACAGGGTACAGGAGGTCGGGCGAATACCGGTGGTATGTGTGGATTTGTTCCAGGATTTGTGGAGTGTACTTGTGTTGATAAGAAAGTGTGGCTGAGGGCCGGTGTGTGTTTAGCGATTGTATAGTTCGGTACACGGCCGCTTTAAACTAGGCGACCCAGGCGTCCGTGTATACCGGGGAACCTCGATCCGCTAGTAGGCGACCCACAGCGTAGGGAGGACGGTGTAGTGAGAATAGTGTGCGTGAATAGATACTTAGATAGATAGAGGTGCAGGGAAGGATATCGGGAACGGACTGATCACTCGCCGGAGCAGGAGGTGACGAATGGTGCCTGCGCGGCGGTCTGACGGCTATTTATAGACGGGTCGCCCCGCGCCCCTTGTATTCTCCGGAGTCGCCTGTGTGGTGCCCCACCTCGACTCGCGGGCGCTCTTGTGGCTTCGGTATGTGGGTATGCGCGGTGGATGGTTTTGTAACGGCTCGTTACAAATTTAATTTAACAATAAAAAAATAAAGACTATGGTAGGCGGGTATGGTGCCTGCATTCAGCACAATAGGTAGTATAGGTAGGTACACACATACACCACGCCCGTCCATTTTTACTCAGACCAATAGGTTAGGCAGTTAAGTGGGTATCTACAAGTTAGGTAGGTAACTATAATACATTATTCTTGTTTGCAAGTAAATACTTATTGATCTTTGTTAGCCAAATTTTATACTAGTGGGAATTTATTTTTCATGGTCTGGCAACTCAAAAATATAAAAGTTGGTCGGGTAGTTGGGTTTATTAAAAAATATAATATGGCGAATTTTTCACTCGGCAACGGAACGATTCGGCTGGTCTTGATTCTGTTGTCTGATACTTAACTACGATAAGAAGACATTAATAAATAGTGATCCAGAGAAAGGTGTTTTCTTACAAGTCGGAAGCGAGACAAATCTACGTGCCTGATCAAAGGCCGTTCGGACTACAGTATCTGCTGCTGCGTGTTTTCAGGTCAGACTTTTGATTTTGATATTCCATATTGTTCACCTCCTGAGGCTGAAGAACTCCAATCTGTGTTTTCGGTACATGTGTGACAATGTGTGTACTTACTTTACTTATGCGGAAGTGAACTAAAATTGTCCCATTGGTTATTGTGATTACCTATTTCTGGCAAAGTGTTACGTATTTCCCGGGCTCCATGAGCTTGATAAAGTGATTATTTGATAATGAAGTGAACTAAAATTGACCATTGATTGTAGTGCTTATAATTTCGGGCCAAGTGTAACATATTTTTTGGGCCACGTGATTTCTGGTGATATTCAGTTGTATTTGTACCGCACACATGAGCATTATTTTAATTTTATGCTCACAATTTAATGAAATTGCTTAATTTGTGAAGTAGCTACATATAACGGGAGACTGATCGTTTAAATACTTGGTTACTATAAGTACTTTACATGCTAAACCGATGATAATATTAATCAAATATATCATAGAATCTTCCTTTATTTTATATTTAGTGAATGATTAATCGAATTAATCCGATGTTTTTTGTAAGAGTTAATTCCTAATGTAATATAGTGAATGTGAGTACTTATATTGAGGTTATTGATATTTTTTGGTTCTGTTTTGTATATTATAAGTGTTGGCCGTGTTTTATTTTGAATCGCTTTGGAGTTTACTGTCAGTTAAAAGTAAAAATTAAGATTAATAATGGGTAAAACAAAAAAAAGTCGACGTCGCAAGCGAAGTGAAAGTTCAAGTACTGAATCAGTTTCAAGTGATGATAGCAATGTACGGCGAAGATCTAAACACAGCAAACGTCGACGGTACAATCAGAAACATCGTAGGGAATCCAGTAGTCGAACAGGCTCTGATAGCCATTCCTGTTGTGCTGCTCGTAGCCAAAATCGTGAGATAGCGCAAACACCACCGTTACCAACTCAGTTACCTGTAAACTTACAAACACAGGTACATGTACCAGAACAACTGCCAGCTCAGGTACCTACTATACTGCAACCATTATTGCCAGTTCAACCAAATAATAATTCAACACAAACATCGATGGCAATGAGTAACCAACAACAGTTTGCTAATCCAAACTTTTGGGCACAAAATAATTTCCCAGTTGCATTTAGTGTCGTACCCGAGTTTGACCCAAGTGACAAGAGCCAGACCGTTGAGAATTGGATAAATAAACTAAACGAGTGCGCACAGATTTATTCATGGAACGATCGTCAAATTTGTCACTACGCCCATCCAAAACTGAATGGTCTCGCTAAAAAAATGGTACCAGGGATTGCCTTCTGTGCTATTCACTTGGGCGGAGTGGACACAGAAACTTAAATTGGCATTTCCATCTAACGAAAATTATGGTGACTTGTTAGCTGCCATGCTAAAGTACCGATGTAGGTTTAACCAATCGTTGGAACACTATTATTATGACAAAATGACACTAATCAATAAATGCGAAATATCAGGGGCAAAAGCTGTTGGGTGCCTTATTCATGGTATCGACGATAAATTTGTAAGGATGGGCGCAGGTGCAAGTATGTTTACAGAACTGGAGCAGGTTCTTAATTATTTGCGGACCGTATCACAAAGTGAGGCCAATGCTCAAACTCGCGGTAGAAATACTGGTCAAAGTAGGCAACCTTATAGACCCCAGGTAGATCAGTCACGTAATAATCAGGATAGTACCTATAATTACAATACGGGTCAAACAGTCAGATGTTTCAACTGCAATGAGATAGGGCACATTAGTTTAAAATGTAATAAACCAATCAAGAAATGCAGCCTTTGTTTCAAATTTGGACATATTACGAAAGACTGTCGAAGAAATAGTAGCTCAACATCACAAGAGACTAATAAGGGTCCCACTAGAATGGAAAATAACCAAACTGTTTTATGCATAGGTGATAGTGACTCTGGTAACAGAAAGTTCTACAAGAATGTAAAGGTTGATAACACAGAGTTACAAGGGTATGTTGACTTAGGTAGCAAATGTAGTATTATTCGTGAGTCTCACGCAATGAAGGTGACGTCTTCTAAATGGGTAACTACTGACTTACCAATATTACATGGTTTCGGAAATTCTTCTGTGAAACCATTGGGAAAATTTAAAGCTAATATAGAATTAGATTCTGTTAGGGCTGAAACTGAAATATTAATTGTTCAAGATCATTACTTGCATACTCAAATTCTAATCGGGCAATCTTTTACCGAGAAGCCTAACATAATTGTTTTAAAAACGACTAATGAATTATTGTTTATGAATTCACCCGAAACGAATGAGGCCAAGGATAAAATAAAGTTAACAGTTTTAGAGGATATATTAATCCCATCAGGATTTACAGTACCTGTCGATGTAAGTACGGATGACGACCACCAGGGTGCTCTTTACATTGAGTACAGTCATAGGCATCGCCCTAATAATGAGTACCTAATTCTGCCTGGTATTTATAATTTCGATGGCGGTAGGGGATATATAATGATTTCAAACTTGACACCTAACGTTTTGAATATACAAAAATCGAATTTACTCGCACGGGGATATAAGTACAATGAATTCAAATCGGAATACATTGTTAATATAACCGAAGGCCAAGCCTGTGAGCCACTCCCTCTTGATGACATCACCATAAGTGCAGATGTGCCAGAAGAGAATCGACAACAGTTAAAAAATTTGTTAGATAAATATCGTGATTGTTTTGCTATGAACCTAAGTGAAATTGGCAAAACAAATCTATCAGAAATGACAATAACATTGACAGATGAAAGGCCGGTAGTCTATAATCCTTATAGAATGTCACAAATTGAAAAACAAGAATTAAATAGGATTATAGATGATCTATTAAATAATGGCATAATAAGAGAAAGTACTTCTCCTTATTCAAGTCCTGTGATATTAGTTAATAAAAAGAATGGTGAAAAAAGGCTCTGTATTGATTATAGGGCATTAAATAGAAAGACCCTTAAGGACAAATACCCGTTACCGTTACAAGGGTATGTTGACTTAGGTAGCAAATGTAGTATTATTCGTGAGTCTCACGCAATGAAGGTGACGTCTTCTAAATGGGTAACTACTGACTTACCAATATTACATGGTTTCGGAAATTCTTCTGTGAAACCATTGGGAAAATTTAAAGCTAATATAGAATTAGATTCTGTTAGGGCTGAAACTGAAATATTAATTGTTCAAGATCATTACTTGCATACTCAAATTCTAATCGGGCAATCTTTTACCGAGAAGCCTAACATAATTGTTTTAAAAACGACTAATGAATTATTGTTTATGAATTCACCCGAAACGAATGAGGCCAAGGATAAAATAAAGTTAACAGTTTTAGAGGATATATTAATCCCATCAGGATTTACAGTACCTGTCGATGTAAGTACGGATGACGACCACCAGGGTGCTCTTTACATTGAGTACAGTCATAGGCATCGCCCTAATAATGAGTACCTAATTCTGCCTGGTATTTATAATTTCGATGGCGGTAGGGGATATATAATGATTTCAAACTTGACACCTAACGTTTTGAATATACAAAAATCGAATTTACTCGCACGGGGATATAAGTACAATGAATTCAAATCGGAATACATTGTTAATATAACCGAAGGCCAAGCCTGTGAGCCACTCCCTCTTGATGACATCACCATAAGTGCAGATGTGCCAGAAGAGAATCGACAACAGTTAAAAAATTTGTTAGATAAATATCGTGATTGTTTTGCTATGAACCTAAGTGAAATTGGCAAAACAAATCTATCAGAAATGACAATAACATTGACAGATGAAAGGCCGGTAGTCTATAATCCTTATAGAATGTCACAAATTGAAAAACAAGAATTAAATAGGATTATAGATGATCTATTAAATAATGGCATAATAAGAGAAAGTACTTCTCCTTATTCAAGTCCTGTGATATTAGTTAATAAAAAGAATGGTGAAAAAAGGCTCTGTATTGATTATAGGGCATTAAATAGAAAGACCCTTAAGGACAAATACCCGTTACCTCGTATAGAGGATCAGTTGGATAGTTTAGGTGGTAATAAATATTTCACAAATCTGGACCTTTTTTCGGGGTATTACCAAGTGCCAATGAGCGAGTCGAGTAAATCACTTACAGCCTTCATTACTCCAGACGGCTTATATGAATTTGAGAGAATGCCCTTCGGGCTTGCTAATGCTCCGAGTGTATTTCAAAGAACGATGAACCGTTTGCTGAAAGGACCTGGTAATATGAGGTCTAATATGGCTATTGCTTATATGGATGACCTTTTAGTTGTGTCCGAAACGTTTCAAGAAGGATTGGTAAAGTTAGAACAGGTTTTACAACTGTTACGATCAGCTAATCTTACCTTAGATCTGAAAAAGTGTAACTTTTTCCAGACAAACATCAATTATCTCGGTTACGAAATAAGTGCCGAAGGGATTCGTCCGAACATGACTAAAATTGAGGCAGTCGCCCAATTTCCCACACCCACTAATGTCCATGAAGTTCGCCAGTTTGTTGGACTAACGAGTTACTTTCGACGTTTTATCCAAAATTATTCTGTTATTGCGAAACCATTAACAGTACTTAACAAAAAGAACGTTGCTTGGCATTTTGGTGAGCCTCAAATAAATGCGTTTAACGAACTAAAAGCTAAGCTAGTAAGTAGGCCTGTATTAGCTCTTTATGATCCAGATGCGGAGATAGAAATTCATACCGATGCCAGTAAAATTGGTATCGGTGCAATATTATTACAGCGTAATAGGACGACAGGGACTTTCCAACCCATAGCGTACTTTAGCCGCCAAACAAGCGCCGAAGAAAGTAAAATGCATTCGTACGAACTAGAAACTTTGGCGGTGATAAGTGCATTGACACGGTTTAGGGTTTATGTGTTAGGTAAAACTTTCAGAGTTGTTACTGATTGCGCTGCAATTCGAAGTACTATGACGAAACGCGACTTAGTTCCGAGAGTGGCTAGATGGTACATATTGATGCAGGAGTACGATTTTGTAGTGGAACATCGCGATGGCAACAAAATGAGCCACGTTGACGCTCTCTCTTGCAATCCAATTGAAACAGATGTAATAACAGAATCTAAGGTTATAGACGTTTTAAAAATTGATGATGACGCTTGGCTTCAAACAGTTCAAGAGCAAGATTCAGAGTTACAACGTATCATTAATATTTTAAATGACCCAGAAACTAAAGACATCGTCGATATTCATAGCAATTATACGATAAAGAATGGTCGTTTGTATAGAGTAATTACTGACAGAAATGGTGAAACTAATTTGAAGTGGGTAGTGCCTAAATCGGTCCGATGGCAAATAGTTCGCATGAATCACGACGACGTTGGTCATTTCGGGTTTGACAAAACGTACAGTAAAATAAGTCAGGTATATTGGTTCAAAAAAATGAGGCGCTTTATAAAGAAATATTGTGAGTCATGCCTCAACTGTGCTCATAATAAATTGCCTACAGGTTCTAAACAGGGATTTCTACACCCAATACCCAAAGTATCTAAGCCCTTTGATACTCTTCACACTGATCATTGTGGTCCTTTTCCCATGAGCAAGAAAAAGAACGTGCACATCTTAGTTATCATTGACGCATTTACTAAGTTCATTTTCATAAAACCTGTGAAAAATTTGAAGAGTAGTACTACGGTTCAAGTATTCAATGAATATTTCTCAATATTTGGAGTGCCAAGACGCGTTATATCGGACAGAGGTAC
Source organism: Plutella xylostella (assembly GCF_932276165.1). Taxonomy (NCBI): domain Eukaryota; kingdom Metazoa; phylum Arthropoda; class Insecta; order Lepidoptera; family Plutellidae; genus Plutella; species Plutella xylostella. The sequence goes on along the minus strand of NC_063987.1, from coordinate 8,681,998 downwards.
AAGTTTTACTAGCAAAGAATTCGAAGATTTTCTGTTAGAAAAGGGCGTAAAGCATGTTCTAAATGCTGTAGCCTCCCCAAGGGCTAACGGACAGTGCGAACGGTATAACCGCACCATTATTGATGCATTGACATCCGCGATCCACGGTAAAGCTGAAAACTTATGGGACACGGCTATACCACAAGTGCAATGGTCAATTAATAATACAATTAATAAAGGAACAGGGCATACTCCATCTGAAATGCTTTTCGGCGTTCAGACAACTGGTGTTTCGGACGGAATCATGAATGAAATAGTTTCCGAGATTCATGAGCCTGTAGATCGTGCTGAAGTTTACGATGACGCTACGGTTAGAATAGCTTCAAATCAAGAAAAGCAAAAAGAATATTTTGACAAGAAACGCAAAATTGCCACGCGATATAAAATAGGTGATTTAGTTCGGGTGGAAAAAGAGATACGCACAGAGGTTGGTCATAGTAGAAAACTACTGCCTAAATGTGTAGGGCCATATAGGATTTCAAAGGTGCTAGACAATGACAGGTATGAGATTGAAGACACCCCAATAACAAAAAAGGAGGGTTGCAAAATTTACAGAGCTACATATGCGGTCGATAAATTGTATCCCTGGCTTGTTTTCAGTAACGACGTCATATCAAGTGATTCAGAGTAAAACATGTATTACTTGTATAACAATAATTATATTAATGTTGTATATAAAATTATACCTAAATATATAAGATAGTGTGAATAAATATGTAAATATATAACATAGTATCATAGTAATTTATTCCTCTACCTACTTTTATCATGTTTTTAATTGTCGTGTTGTATGATGGTACTTAAACAATTGTAAACAACCCATGAAACAAATGTAAGTATTTTAGTATTTATGAAAGATGATTGATGATGATAATATGTTATGATTAAAAATGTGACGATAAATTATTGTGTGTTAAAATGCAAAAATCTTTGTTATGTGGAATAATGGTTAAGAGAAAAAGTAACAATTTTGTGATTGTATATATATAGAGGTATGCACAATCATTACAAATCATTTATAATACCTTATAATATTATGTCAAGCGTAATGTTAGCCAAAGAGAAGATTTATGAGCGAAACCTAAGATGAACAGTCATACCTACTTTGTTATATGGAGATAATTATAAATCAAGTGGTCGTCATTGGCTGTCTTTGAACGACATAAGTTTACAAAAGTGAGTCGTCATTGATAAGAGTCTTTGAGCGACATTAGTTAATAAGAGTGAGTCGTCATCGACAAGAGTCTTTGAGCGACATTAGTTAATAAAAGTGAGTCGTCATTGACAAGAGTCTTTGAGCGACATTAGTTGATAAGAGTGAGTCGTCATTGACAAGAGTCTTTGAGCGACATTAGTTAATAAGAGTGAGTCGTCATTGACAAGAGTCTTTGAGCGACATTAGTTAATAAGAGTGAGTCGTCATTGACAAGATTCTTTGAGCGACATTAGTTAATAAGAGTGAGTCGTCATTGACAAGAGTCTTTGAGCGACATTAGTTAATAAGAGTGAGTCGTCACTGACAAGAGTCTTTGAGCGACATTAGTTCATAAGAGTGAGACATTAATGAAGAGAGTCTTTGAGCAACGTTTCAAAGTGTGAATCGGTAAAAATTGTAAAAGTAAGCTGATGTACAAAAGAATGCCATTAAATGCGGATTAATGTACATAAATTTATAAAATCTTTTAAGGTATAATCATAAAAATCTAAGCAAGAATGTTTTGTTATAGTGATGGTTAACAATTGTTACAAAAAATAAGTGATTATTATTTGTGATGTATGTATATTTATAAAAACTCTATAATACATTTGCATATTTAAAAAAAAAAAACAATGTTAATGTGATATTATGTTTCAGTTTTCTGATAAGAAATTATTATTGTTATGATGATTGAGATTTGTACAATATGTTAATCTGTAATTTATTTTAATTTTTGGCGCGGGGACGCGTCCAGAGTCAGGATTAGCCGAATGTTAGCCAAATTTTATACTAGTGGGAATTTATTTTTCATGGTCTGGCAACTCAAAAATATAAAAGTTGGTCGGGTAGTTGGGTTTATTAAAAAATATAATATGGCGAATTTTTCACTCGGCAACGGAACGATTCGGCTGGTCTTGATTCTGTTGTCTGATACTTAACTACGATAAGAAGACATTAATAAATAGTGATCCAGAGAAAGGTGTTTTCTTACATCTTCATCTTAAAGACATTCTTAGAGAAAGATCCGTTTCTAATTTCATTGGGTAGGTTATTGAGAATTTTCGGTACGAGATATTTTCTAGTTCGTGAGCCATAGTAGTTACAAACATTAGGTACAATCAGTTTCTTATTACGGACATTCCTAGTTTCTATGACATGCGTTAGTGGGTTTTTAAATTCTTCACTACTTTTTTTTTTTTTTTTTAAATCTTTATTTTATTTAGAGACTTTGATCATACATGAACATGACAGTCCCATCGTAACTTATTCTAAGACTTAACTTACGCTTACAATGTAGAATCTAATCTTAAGGATGTACAGTGTTTAACATATTTATACCCATATTCACTACTAAATTCTTCTAAAACAATGAGTGCCTTAACTTTATCTTGTACAGGTATCATTTTACACAAACTATATAGCTTATTGCATTCTCCATGACATGCTTTCTTCGTTTTTTTTTATCCACTAAGTAATAGTTTCATACAACGTATCTGTAGGGAGTTAATCTGATCTAAATATATGTTTGAAAAGTACATCCATAGCTACTTAACCCATAGGACAGTATTGAGTCTGCGAGTGCGTAGTAAACAGAGTACAATGTGGCTCTGTTTACTACACCCATAGAACAACGCGGACTCGCTCAATGACTACACCTCGTAAGTGGTGCATCTTACCAAGTGCTGACCTTAGTTTAGCGCAAACATGATTTATGTGTGTTTTCCACGACATGTTTTGGTCAATAGTTAGACCGAGGTACTTAAACAAATTCTATATCTGCGCAGTTACAGGCAGTTATAGATGTATCCATAATAGGGAATATGCAAGTGGTTCAAATAAAGGTCAAATATTATTTATAATAAACTTTGTTATTTCATAACTACGACTCCATCAATATTTTTGATTATAATTTATTTTTGAGCAAGTAAATGAAGTTGAAAAGTACAAAAACTTCGGTAAATTCTAACTTCAGAGAAACGTCACCCATTTTCTTAGGGCGGATGTGACGTCAAAATTCTTTATATATCAATCTCAGAATAATAACTTCTTTGCGTTTACGGCGGAAGTTAAATAAATGTCAAGTGTAAACAAAGAAATATGAATGTCACCGAGTGTTTGTGATGCTCGTTGTAATCAGATACGATGGATCACATAAAAATTCTTCCAATAGATCCTAGCCTCCTATAACCTCTCCACTTCTTGTTTGATATGCTTGTTTGTTTGCAAAGTTTAGGACTTTTTATATTTTTGTTGGTAGTGTATGGGTTGCCACTCTATTGTAATGAGGCGTAAACAGCCATTCGCTAGTCAACGAGCCACTCAAATATGCTCCATATTGCAACACAATAAAATTAAATTTGTATTGTAAGTACATATTATGACATGAACATGACACAAGTTGCTCTTTCTACTTTTAGGTTATAATGGCAGTCGTTAGTATATTTCAAAAGTTGATATTTTTTATACATTAAATTAATTACGCAGTATGAACGAGTAAACAACCATCCTGTAAATAGAGATATATGATAGAGTGTGATATGATTACACTGATTAGTAATAGTAGTTTTTATTATAAATAAAAGATAATATGTATGTTATACGTTGTTATTTTTGTAGAATTAAATTCGGGGATAATCATGTAGCATGTGAAAGAAAACATCGTGAGGAAAATTCAATATTTAGATTAAGCACATTTAGATATGTGAACCCACCAATCCGCAGTGGACCAGCGTGGTGGGAAATGGTCCAAGTTTAGGAAGGGGGGTTAGACAGGAGATATGCACAATGGTTCCATTTAAGAGAGCCAGGTGCAGGTTCTTACACCCCCACAGATAATAGAATAGAATGACCCTCTAACCCTAGTCTCTCTTACTGAGAACCAAAGTTACAGTAAGTACTTACATACTGTCGCGAACCGCCATAATTATGGCGATCACGAATTGTCATGATACTATTCAATCATAGGTAATATTTAAGAGATGTAATATGAGGTTGTGATTCTTGTAGAATAGGCACAGGAAATCGTACCCTGCCGGACCGTCTCATATGGTAACGTTGTGCTCATACTATAAGAAATGAAATTAAAATAAATACGAATATGCCAACTCTCACCGGGTGAATCAAATCGGTGCACTGTGGTAACACAGCCTATATTAAAACATTACACGCCAATCACATACATCCACTCTCATTGCCATTGCATTGCACTAAAGCTTCAGACTGCATAATATATGTCAATAGCATCCTCACTTGCCCCGCCTCTTGGCTGAAGGCCGTAATACACGTACCTGCACTACGATGCACACGCGTATACGTTTACTATCATCAACTCATGCCCCGCGTCTTCGCTAAGGGACGTAATACGAGTACCTGCACCTCAATGCACACCCGCACACGTTTACTATCATCAACTCATGCCCCGCGTCTTCGCTAAGGGCCGTAATACGAGTACCTGCACCTCAATGCACACCCGCATACGATTACTGTCATTAGCTCATGCCTCGCGTCTTCGCTAAAGGCCGTAGTACGCGTACCTGCATCGCAATGCACACGTGCATACGTTTATCATTCTTTCATCATCTATCACTCTCTCATATCATGTTTCGTCACTATTAATGATTTATAAACATTAAATGTCGGTTCTGTAGATACCGACGAAGGGCCTCCAACCACCCCTTATAGCCCTTCCTGACCACACAGTATATTCTCTTCTCACTCTAGTTAAACATTTACCCAAGTCACAGTAGTCTACTCTTGTTTGGGGTACGACTTCAAATTACCGTATGCTTAACGACATACCAACATTAGCATAATCAATGACAATAGCAATCACAATTCAAACACCAAGAAAATAAAGTATAAAATGGTTTCCACTTACATTATCTCCATAGTTTCGTTACTCATTATAAACACAATTGGTCCATCAAGAAATAAAGTGTATAACTTATCAATCATAAACGAGAGATAAAAAGTAAGTAAAAGATCACTTAGCTGTACTCGCTGTAACTATTGTCTGAACCGGGCCATCACTCCCGCCTCGGCTCCACGTGCCTGGTCGCCTCGGCTCCGCTGCGCCGGGTCCTCACGATCCCACGGTACTGATCACTCCCTCACTCTGACCGTCTGCTCACCGCGGCTGCTCACACAAAAGTGGCGCTCCACTACACCCGTCGAGTCGCCCCGTATTCACTTCTACCCACTAGTTACCGATATAAATTTTAGGCTCGTCTACACTATTGAAAATTCTACTCGATTTAAGTGAAGTCGAAATGTGATTCGCGATCTTTCGCGACACTCCCGGCAATAAGAAAGTGAAATAATAATATAAAGTCAATAAATAATGTCTATTTTACACTATACGTAGTATCGGTAAATCCGTTTATAGTAGTAGGTATATAAGTATGATTTATGATTACACTATACTGTTTTTACTAATAAGTATACTGTTACAACATTATTCAGTAATTCAAGCAATTTTCTATTGCAAGTTATATTTGATACTTCTACTATGTGGCTTCTATTACAAATAATTCATCCTATTTTTCTGTTATCTTCTATTCTTACTACACCTCTTCTTTTCTAACTACCTATACCTCTTCTTGCATTTACATTTATTACTGATACTCGTATCTGTCACATAACACAAACGACTGTACTGTAATTTTCTGCTTTTAGCTATTGGTCCTGTTGACTTCAGCATGTAGACACTTGAACACTATATCTTAATACTCAATCAACGATAATCTTAAATCAAATAAGAATTAGCAAACAAACTATTGTGACAGTTTACTCGGGAGCTGTGGCTGGCCTAGCCGAAACCAAGGGGTAATGCACAAAGGCTCCACTCGAGAGAGCCACGCACAGAAACTTCGCACCCTCTCTGATCAGAATAGAATAGATCTATTTCAACACACAATAATGTATTCGGTGTCGACACGTCTCCCATAGCTAAATTAACGCTTCACACTAAACAATATAATCATGTCATATTCTTATCATTTATCTATATTATATTGTATTTATTGTTTGCTAGTTTGCTTCTAAGTATATAATATTAGTATCCCAAATGAATGTTCAATCTACAACAACTATATTAATCTCTTCCTCTATAACCATACTCTAACTCAATTTTATTATTCTATATGTATTTATGTTTTGGTATAAGTGGAGTGTTAGCTACTACAAGCTATTATCTTGAACTACGTTCGAAGACCCTCCCCGGCACAGAAAAACTTTTAATTTGAACATCTAAGCCTTAGCTTTTATTATATAACAAGCATTAGAGTAAATTTCTGTGTATTGTAATATTTTACATTCTGTAACCTCCATCATTATTGTTATGCTTGAACTTTAGGAGTGCTATTCTGTCTTTTCATCCCTTCATATTAGAATACCATTAAATAATCTGTCTCTTTATCATTAACCGATTATGATATAAGTTTGGAAACATTCATTGCAACAAGTATTTGTAATAGGCCTAAGTTGCTGGGAATATTATGTGATAGTAAACCCACATAAAAGTCAAGAGAAGTCCTGATCATGAATAAGATACTTTAGTATTCCTAAACTGAGGCTAACTCTCTCTTGGTCTGACACTGGACTTGGTTATTATACAGAGTTGGATGACACGGTTAGTGATACACCGATATATGCAATTATATGTTCTGTCTATAGTTCTGTTCAACGTTCTATGAAAGTTCAGATGTATGGGTAGGTTCATTACTTATAAATTAGCTCAACCTTTCCAATTACAACGGGCACTGACTTTGCCACTGACTCTGACTGTGACTCTGACTCTGACTCTGACTCTGACTCAATGAACGAAAGTATAGTAGTACCCATTCACTATAAAATGCACACAGGTTACCATTTGCATATCTGTCTATCTGCATTAGGGCATGCAACACCGCAATACCGCTATCGGACCCTTTTAGGCTATAAATAAAGTGATTAGGATATAGTTAGACTTGTGTTCCTATATACCATGAAAGCCCATTTGTTTCCAACCGTTTAATGCAGTTTTCGGACGTTGGAAATCTACTGTTGTCCATGCGTAAACAAAAATCAATGTTAAAAAATATATATTCTAAAATATAAACTCTAATACTCAATTGTTGTAAGTAAAACTAAATTTTATTGCCTTTTCTTGTTTAATTTGGTCCTACACGACCTTTAAACACAATATATGCCATTTATTACAATTAAGTCTAATACCGGCACCAATACCGGAATCCCGGTATTGAGTTGTAATACCGGAACTCTTGAAAATTTATCCGGTATTGTATGCCCCAATCTGCATACTTGCACTAAGGTCTTCTTATCTTATCTTATAATTACATCATATTTCAGTTACATCCCAATTGGGCCTCAAATATTCATTTCATTTATTCACACTAAAACACAGCCAACATCATGTGCAACACATGTACCTACATGTGTTGCATATATTCTATCTATCCTTCTTCAAGTCTATTAATACATAGTACGTAAGCACCAGTTTGCACATCCGTTCTCTAGTTAGGTAAGTACTCAATATTTAACATGAAAATTGTTAATCTTTAATTTTAATTGAGACTTAGGTACCCTTTTGCTTCAACACTCAACACTCACACTACTTAAACTTCTGACTTATACAATGTTTCCTTTGATATAACATCTATTCTGTATGTTAAGGAAACATAAAGAGGATTACCGTCTATTGAATTCTTCTTACATTGGTGACGTACGTACGTACCCATGTATATCTACATATAATTCTGTTCTTACATAGGTACTTTACTTTATGAGTACCAATACCACATGCTAGTTAAGGTCATGTGCATTATATGTATACAATTATACATTGTATACCACACATAATTGGACTCTAAATGATAAAAAATCTTAAAATATTGCAGATCTCAATAAAAGGGATGTGTTTATATAGGTACTACTTGGTTATCCATACTATTTACCATTGAGTATGAATGGTCTGGAGACGAAATAGCCAGACGTTCCCCTCTGGCGGGGTGGTAGGCCAGAAAGGCCCTCCGATTTATAAAAACTAGTTGCAGTCTCAATTTTCACTAGACTCAATCTAGTTGGCAAAGCGTTCGTTTCATAGAAAATGATTTGTTTACATACTAAAATGACAGCTTCAATTCATAGAATAGCAACCAATGTCAAAAAAATGCAATAGTGATGTACCGGTATGTAGATATGTATTAATCGACAAAAAAGGTCATAGTTGGGAAGCGTCCGTAGTCGAATTGGCCCCAGTAATCGCAACCGATCACTGAGGCCAAGCAACAACTGACACGGTCAGCCACTGGTAGGTACAGCATGAGTTACCGACTTCAAATTGTTCTCCCCCGGACGCCTCCGCGCCCCGGACGGGACGCCAAGCCGCGGGTCCCGGCCGCCGCCCCGGCAGCAGTCGCCAAGCCCAGTCAGAGGCCGCCCGAAGGGGCGGCTTGAATGCATCCGACCGTCGGGCCGCCCACTTGACAACTTCAGTGCATTGTACTCATTCAAAAAAGTCGACACGGCCCGCGACCCACCACGCGAGCACAAATGCACAGCGAAAAGCGGGTGACTTCGTTTATTAATCATTCCTAATTAAACTTAACTATACCTAATTAATTTGAAATTAGTATTTCTAACCCATGTTCTCGAATTCATCGATAACACTTATCGATAATTGTTACATCCATTGGCAAGAAAAATGAAGACACTGTGTTCATTATTAAATGTCACTTCACGTAACCCTTATTGCTGCGAATGAAAACTCATAATGATATGTCCCATGAGACATAATTATGGTAAACGGTAAAATTTCCCCCCGCAAAAATTGGCAGACTTTTTTGTATCAATAATGATCGCTATGACGCTTCCCGAGGGTACACCCGACTTCACCCGAGTCCGCGTTGTTCTATGCTATTTACCTATGGCAAACTTGTTTTGATAACTATTTTGGATTCAAAATAACATGGATCTGAATTTCATCTTTGATGACTGATTTAAGTCTGTGGTGGTCTATGTCTTATATCTAACGTTCCTCTATATCAGTACTGTTATAACCATGGATTTAAGATCACGTTTCGTAAAGTAAAACTCTAAATTAACAATCGATCTACTGTACCAACATGATATGTATCACTAAGATTATAATAGTTACTTTGTAGGTATTCCACATTGTCAATGAGTAGTCTAGATTGACTTTTTAACTAGATCTGAATTCTTATTTCTTAATAGCAATGCTTTTGCTGCAACCGGGCTATTTTACGTGCTATTACTAGAATCATAGCAGAACTTTCATAAAATTGGCCAATTTTAAGGCAGATTTGAATATTAGCTAAATAACTCATTTTAAAAATATGGTGAATACCACATACCACAATGCAACGTTCTGATTGACTGACTTAACTTGGTCTCTCTGAATAGTCAACTTACTGTTACTGATAGGTCATAACATGCAACCATGCAAGTTTTGTGTTATACTTGTGTTATAATTCTAACAGCTATAACGACACTTATCAACTTCATTCCACATAAGTACAACTGTTTCAACCTTGATGAAACTGAAACTACTTATTTTCCTCTCGGACTCATAGACTAAAACTTCTGAGATCACTCGTGATCCTTTAAATTCTATGATTACTATAAACCTTCTATAAAGTATATCTTATTTACGTTGGCACGTAATTGTGTGTCCCAACTTGATACTTATATGCAAAGAAAAAGAATAGTCTTAGTTAACCCAGTATACATACATATATCTAATTTCAACTGAGTATATCAATTTTACAGTTTGTTTTCCTTTACCGTTTTTTTTTTTTTTTCAGAAACTTTAGGTTGAAGGTACAGTACTTAAGCAACTATACAGACTTATGTTACGTCTGGTCTGCTTGAGAAGAAAATCGCAAGAATTTATCTGAAATTTGACATTGTAAGTATAAGTAAGTATACTCAGTAAGAGTACGAGTTTCAATACAATGACAATTCAAACATTCTTAACAGTATTGGGCACAATGTGAATCATATTATTTTTTAAGAGGAGATTCATTCTGCGATATTGGCCTACCTGCTTGGGTATTAATAACCATTTATAAGCTAAGTACTTTAAATTCTGATTCTTTTCTGAGTCGCTCCTTGGTTAAGGCCATTCACTTGTAACTAAAGTTTAACGCTTACTGAAATCTTAACATTTTAAAGTTCACATTGAACTAAAGTAAGACATATATTTAACTTCTAAATAATTTGAAGCTTAATATTATAAAGTATAACTTCAGAGAACAGTATATACATGGGTATAATCTTCGTTAGCTGACAACTTCACTATTCATATTCGGTACTATATTCGACCTCAGACTACTGATATACTCAGTACAAGTTCTACCAACTTTCACGATATCTAATTCTAATATTTTTGAATTATCAATCCGACGAGAACTATAAAATGTTTGGTAATAGGCAAACTGTTCCTTTTGAACATCTGGTATAGGTATATTCTTTAGCTCATAGCTTTTCAACTGGTTATTCTAAATTTCAATGGGTAGGTAGTGTAGGTACAAGCAAGAGCATCACCTGAGTCTGTACTACTTAACATCAAATCAAAAATATTTTCTGGGAAATCCTTCATTAAACTTAACCATATTCAATAGGCAAAAAAAAAAAAACAAATTTCTTTGCAAATTATTTACACCGCAACAATGTAACATAACAAAGAAACGGCCGGTGGCGCCAGCGCGGGCGCCTGTTGTCTACTCGCCTCGTACAGTTAGCTTACTGTGACTTGCTCCTTTACAAGTTTCATTTCATTATAAAATTGTAGAATTTGTGCTTCATTTATCAAGAATAGCATTAACTATGTAACATCTATGCAGTTCAATAACTTGTAAGCAACCACTTGATTGTCCCGATGGCGTCTAATTCAATCACTAAATATCTGAATCTGAACCATAATAAGTGCCAAGAGTAAATTACTCACACACGCTATGATAGATTACTAAAAAATTCACTAAATATATCTATTCTGTATTACTCAGGAAAAATATATACTGTGTGAACAGATTGCAGTCTACAATACCTAAATAAAATTTATCAAAAAAATTATCTAAAAGTCACATTTCGGTGACCTGACTGTACTTTCACATTATATCCGCATGAGAAATAATAACTTCAAATCTGACTTCGCCCATTTGCTGGTCTAATTTTGATCAATCGCTAACTGCAAACTGGCATACTCCAACATTCCAATCATAACAGCGAAAATCGTTCGTATATCGTTTTTAACTTTAACTAAAGCATGTAACCTTTAAACTCACATTTTATAGGCTTACTTCAATTTATATTTATATTTTCATCAAATACTCAATAAGTAATGCTTAAATACTATTGACTACTAATATAACAGCTACACCAAACTAATTTACTTGTATCTTAATCTTTATGTACATATATTTTCATTAAAACCTTTTACGAGTCTCAAGAATAGTCCCCAATTTCTCTCAAACAACTAAAGTATTCACTGGTGAACGTTTATCATGATATTTCATAATACCTTTTCTTGTATTTTGCAAAACCCTTTTGCAGGGAAAAATAAATTATACACCCAAGTCAAACAAAGCTGTAAAACTGGACTCGATCCCCGGCATCTCCACCATGTCGCGAACCGCCATAATTATGGCGATCACGAATTGTCATGATACTATTCAATCATAGGTAATATTTAAGAGATGTAATATGAGGTTGTGATTCTTGTAGAATAGGCACAGGAAATCGTACCCTGCCGGACCGTCTCATATGGTAACGTTGTGCTCATACTATAAGAAATGAAATTAAAATAAATACGAATATGCCAACTCTCACCGGGTGAATCAAATCGGTGCACTGTGGTAACACAGCCTATATTAAAACATTACACGCCAATCACATACATCCACTCTCATTGCCATTGCATTGCACTAAAGCTTCAGACTGCATAATATATGTCAATAGCATCCTCACTTGCCCCGCCTCTTGGCTGAAGGCCGTAATACACGTACCTGCACTACGATGCACACGCGTATACGTTTACTATCATCAACTCATGCCCCGCGTCTTCGCTAAGGGACGTAATACGAGTACCTGCACCTCAATGCACACCCGCACACGTTTACTATCATCAACTCATGCCCCGCGTCTTCGCTAAGGGCCGTAATACGAGTACCTGCACCTCAATGCACACCCGCATACGATTACTGTCATTAGCTCATGCCTCGCGTCTTCGCTAAAGGCCGTAGTACGCGTACCTGCATCGCAATGCACACGTGCATACGTTTATCATTCTTTCATCATCTATCACTCTCTCATATCATGTTTCGTCACTATTAATGATTTATAAACATTAAATGTCGGTTCTGTAGATACCGACGAAGGGCCTCCAACCACCCCTTATAGCCCTTCCTGACCACACAGTATATTCTCTTCTCACTCTAGTTAAACATTTACCCAAGTCACAGTAGTCTACTCTTGTTTGGGGTACGACTTCAAATTACCGTATGCTTAACGACATACCAACATTAGCATAATCAATGACAATAGCAATCACAATTCAAACACCAAGAAAATAAAGTATAAAATGGTTTCCACTTACATTATCTCCATAGTTTCGTTACTCATTATAAACACAATTGGTCCATCAAGAAATAAAGTGTATAACTTATCAATCATAAACGAGAGATAAAAAGTAAGTAAAAGATCACTTAGCTGTACTCGCTGTAACTATTGTCTGAACCGGGCCATCACTCCCGCCTCGGCTCCACGTGCCTGGTCGCCTCGGCTCCGCTGCGCCGGGTCCTCACGATCCCACGGTACTGATCACTCCCTCACTCTGACCGTCTGCTCACCGCGGCTGCTCACACAAAAGTGGCGCTCCACTACACCCGTCGAGTCGCCCCGTATTCACTTCTACCCACTAGTTACCGATATAAATTTTAGGCTCGTCTACACTATTGAAAATTCTACTCGATTTAAGTGAAGTCGAAATGTGATTCGCGATCTTTCGCGACACATACAATACAAATATTACTTTATATTCATATTGCCATAATATCGTAATATTGTGTACAAAGGTCCTCTGGTTTGCGCGCTCCCATTTCAAAAGAGCTACTAGTAGCTATTTACGAGCTCCCATTACAAAACAGCCACTGGTCACACTTTATTACCATTACAAAACAGCCACTGATCACACTTTTTATACACTTCCTTTTTCGTTTGTTACCATAACAACATTGGTTTGTTGAAAATACAAAAGTACTCTGTGATTACTTGATTAGGTAAAAAATCTATTCCGACTGACGGGACTCATTATTCTGAGCCGTGAAATTAAACGATTATGACGTCACACCAGCCCGCCATCCTGACGGGAATTTCAAAGTGGCCGTGATGGTTGTAATTTTTTAACTTTCTTTAAAATACCTTAAATTACTTATTTTGGCGTTGAATTTTTTTTACTATAATAAAGTGATGTAAAACTATCCAATAAAAGTATTAAAAAAAATTATGTATATTCCCTATTATGTATACTATCTGAGCACTTGCTATGTAAACAATCATAGCTGTGACCGACAACTCTTAGACTATTAATTTAGGCTTATTGTATGGGGAGCATATATGCATACACTTTGTTTTAGTCATGTTTATGATAATGCCATTGTCGTGTGACCATTTTATGATATTTTCTAGGTCCTTTTGAATACATTTCTGTATAATGTGAAGGTCTTTATGCGCATATAGCAAACATGTATCGTCGGCATACATAAACATCTTACAGTTTTCGATTACATTGCTTAAGCTGTTAACGTGCATTGCTTAAGCTGTTAACGTGCATGATGTAGGTACCCAACGGGACCGTACACGGACCTAATGATAGCCTCTGACCCCCTGGTGCCACTGATCACTGTTTGCATCCTTCTATTAGATAGATACGATTTTAGCCAGTTGTTTAATGGTCCTCTTATACCACATTCTTCCATTGCTTGTAACAGCTGATCGTGCCCCAAGGTGTCAAAGGCTTTTTTGAAGTCGACAAAGAGGGCAACGACCCTGTTGATGTGCTGCGACCCTGCCTGAAACCATGTTGACAATCCGAAATGATATTATGTTTATCTAAAAAGTTACTTATTTGTCTAACTATTATCTTTTCCGTTATTTTATTAACAATAGACAGGATGGCGATGGGTCTATAGTTACCGTAGTCTAGGTGACTCCCTTGCTTATAGATAGGCCTTATAAGGGCACATTTAAGTTCATCTGGGTACAAACCTTGTCGCACACTCATATTTATAAAATTAGCAAGAATCGGACTTATGTCTTTTTTAACATATTTAATATCTTGGACTCTAATGGCATCCGAGCTGGGAGATTTTTCGTTACTCATATTATCTATTATCCTTTCAATTTCAGCAGCACTTGCCTGCGAAATCGAAGGGAAACATTGCTAGGACGGACGTACTTATCTCTTTTTAAGAATTTTTCATTACAATTACGTTTAATATTATGTATTTCTTCTGTAAACGTACCCGTAAAGTTATTACAAACTAGCTGTTCCCGCGCGCTTTGCTTCGCCTTAAAAAGTTTTCCCGTGGGAATTCCGGGACAAAAAGTAGCCTACGTTCTTTCCCAGGGTCTAGACCGTATGTATACCAATTCATTCAGTAGTTTTGGCGTGAAAGAGTAACAGACAGACAGACAGACACGGTTACTTTCGCATTTATAATATTAGTTAGGATATTTACTAAACTGTCTGTCCCCGATATGTATTTTAAGATTTTATCATCCAATTTAGGTTTTTCCCTCCCTAACCAACTATTTTTGCATCATTATTACACTTTTTTAGTTCTTCTTGTCTAAATTTATTTTTAGCAGCTTGGATTGATTTATTTAACTTATTTCTAAATTTTGTGTATTCTAACCTTAACCCGTAAGCTCATACATTTTGGATTATCCTTCCACTTTTTAAATAGCTGATCTCTGTAATAAATTTTAGAATTTAGCTTATTCAATCAATCACTGGTGATAGACCTTCTAAGGACTGCACTGCATATCTGCTCTAGCGGTACACCACTCAAGCCAGCCAATGAAGGCAAGCAAGAGGTGGGAGATCCTGTTCCTCGTCAGTGTTCACTCTGGACAACAAATAAAGGCAAGCCAGAGATGAGGAACAGGGGTTCTACCTGGCATCGGGTGGGTGGGGTCGCTAATGCCCAACAGCTCGCCACAAGCTGCCCTGCCGCTTATTATTATTATTATTATAAATTTATTCGTTGCATTATTGTACTCTCTCTTTGTAATTAAATACAATATTACAGTATACATTTGATTTATATTTCAAAATGCATACCTGTTGGCTGCGGTCCCAGAAGGCAAACTAGCAGCTCTATGTCAGAACGATAATAAGGAAAAAATTATCTAGTATTTTTGAGGGAAACATAGACTTGATCTTTCAGCACCTATATTTTCGTTCTCCCATACCTCATAATAATAAAGTTCACACCAGTAGTCATGAGCTACACATCAGTATCATTATGTTTCATCAATGGCTGCTCTGGCGGGTCATGGCGCCATAGAGAAATGGCCATTCTCCTTTAATGAACTATTTTGTTGGCCATACAATAAGTAGCACGTAAGTAAAACAAAAAAGTTACTGTCAATAAATATTTATTTCACATAAATAATATCAAAATGATTTATGTAGTGTAGATGTCCTTCCATTGCCGACCTGAAAAAAAACTTAGAGTACATACAGATGAATTGGGAACCACCTCTTTTCTTCGAAGTTACTTAAATTATGACCGTGGATTTCTTTTCTGGCAAATGAATTCAAACTAATGCGAAAAATAATACATTGTTTGTTACCCAAGGGGTCAAAAATGCTAATACAAAATTATATTCAGACGCGACGTCATCAGAATAATTATTCAATGTATTTATTAAACATAAAAAAACACAGTACAATTAATAATGACCCACAAAACCAGTTAACTGTTTCTGTCCTAATGTCCTATAAGTAATAGTAATTTTTAACACACGACGCGGACAAAGAGGGTTAAAAATAAAAAAAAGTTTTATTGTTATATCTCAGATGACATTGACAGATTCTGAACGGTTCATCAAAAGTCGATTGACCCATGAATGTTCCGGGATTATACTGTGTCCATTATTGGTTTTTTGATATTCGAAATCCCATACATATTTGATGACTGCAAAGGAAAACCAACTTTACTTACCAGACATAAGGAAACGTCAAAAATGCAATAACATTGGGATGTGTCTGTGCACTGATAGTGGTGGCTCTCATACAAGCTGTTTGTACTGTGAGCCGCGGCCGAGCGAACAGAGGGAAGGTAAGCTACATAAGCTCTATAGTGACTAGGATTATTCGTGGGACAATCGACTGTTGATAATCGTTCAGAATCTGTAGTATAGTAAGTAAAGTTGGTAATATATTTATAAATATAATAAACACTCACACCTTGTACTAATGTACTCCCTTGCGGGGTAGGCAGAGGTGCATTGCTGCACCCACTTTTCGCCAGTGTTTATGTTAGTCCCAATGTAATAGGGGGCGGGCCTATTGCCATTTCACGGGCACATCCAAGTCCCGAGAACAAATATCTGTGTTTAAACAAATATCTGCCCCAGCCGGGAATCGAACCCGGGACCCTCGGCTCAGTAGTCCGGGTCACTAACCACTACGCCATTCAGTCGTCTATAGTCGGTTTTCCCCTTCTAAATAAATATGTTTATTTACCTGTAGTCTGTAGTCTAATGGTTGGACAATATTCCATCTCCGATATTATTGCCACTAATAAGGCCTCTTCCACCTGAAACAAGATTCATTGTGCATGTGTATACTTACTGCATTTTCTCATACTTGGCATAAAATATAAACAATCTTTGTGTGTCTTTTTAAACAAAATATTGTTATACAAATAACCCGCAGCTAAAATAAATTGTTTCACTGTGAAAGTAACCATTGTTTAACTTGCTTAACTATGCTAAGGGACTGTTTCACAATGTCTGGTTAGCGGCTACCTGTAAGAGAAAATACATACTGTCACTCTCTGTTATTTTATTTTTGACAGTGACAGCATGTATTTTATCTCCCAGGTAGCCACTAACCAGACATCGTGAAACAGGACCTTAGCATAGTTCCTCCCCCTCTTGAGCCTCACGTGATTAATGGACGGCCCCTTATTCCAATTTTAGGACCTATGTAACCTCCTAATCCCTGGTGCCTGGAATGTAGATGTTGACAAAGATATTAGCCGTTTCTGGCGGTATCTTCGGCTTTCAAACGCAAGTTACGATTTTTAATCGACTCGATAGGACGTCCACCATAATCGGAAGACATATTGATCAACGCCCATGTCGTGTGGGTAACGTTATAGAAACGAATAAAACGTTTCCAAATCACGTTGTACCAATTATTGTTACGTTGTTGGTATTCTGAATAAACAAATAATAATATAAACACCTATCAAACCACAGCCTGTAATATGAGTATCGGACAGCTGATATGACACTCACGGGCAATTAAAAAGTTCCAGTCAGAAAAGCACCACATTACTCCTTAACGGAAAAATATTACTTAATGACGTCTTCTACAATATTTTTCTACATTTTACGGTGCATCAGGATATAAGCAAATGAATAAGTAAATATCTTGATAAAATTTCCTCCGTAATTCGGCATGTGGTAGCTCAGTCGGGCAAGTGCTCGGTGTTCACGCCAGAGATGCGGGTTCGAATCCTAGCGCTGACATGTACCAATGAGTTCTTTGAATTTCGGTACAATGTATACCATCGCTCTTACGGTTTAGGAAAACATCGTGAGGAAACCTGCATATCCAGATTTAGCACATCTAGATATGTGAACCCACCAACCGGCAGTGGACCAGCGTGTTGGGAAAAGGCCCGACCTTAGGAAGGCAGTTTAGACCTTGGGGATGTGCACAAATATACGGTTCCATCCGAGAGAGCCAGGTGCAGGTACTGACACCCTCACAGAGAATAGAGTAGATTAGATCCCCGCCCGCCTTTTAATAATTATTTTTTTCGCATATTATAAAGTTAATTAGTCCAGTCCCAGAGGCACTTTCATCACTTCTCGTATAATATAAGGAGCAGCTGATATGTCACTAAAAGCTCCTTGCCTGATGAAGTAATAATATGTGTCTTACCTTTAGGGGCCGATGACGGCTTGTAATTATTACTGCCAAGACCATTCAAGATACTGTTGTCTGAAAGCAAAGGGCCTCCTGAAACAATAAGAAGATATTTAGTAAGTTCGTAAGTACTTATACAAACTTGTCACTGTCCTGTCTTGGACCTTGGGTCACTGCGTTATTGCTCTAGTCCCGATACTTTTTATACAGAATGTAAACCGAAAACAAACGAACGAAAGTTGTCACGCGATAATAGGTACGGTTAGCGTGACCACGCTCGTTCGTTCAATTCTGGCGAATGAACCGTACTTTAGTTTAGACCAATTCTAGTATTTTTCACCGACAGGCGAAGAAGTAGTGACATTAAATTTTCAGAGACTTAAGATTATTTTTCGTTTCTATTAGTCAATATCAGATACTTTCGCAAGGATCAGATCAGAAATTAGGAAATCTATAACATTACTAAAGTAACTGAAGTTAGTAAATAACTTTTTTTCACTGAAACATAAGTAATTGTCCATACCTAGTAAACCTTGCACTAGTCCGGGGTTCTGAGGCTGCCACTGCTGTTGTACAGGGGCTGTGGAATATTTTAATATTTTTGTATACAATACAATACAATACAATGACTAACTATAACTATACACTAAAGATCATACTACTCATGCGATCAAGTCTGTATTTATTCAGTACTAGCTGACCCATGAAGGAAGTTCTCTCGTCCCAGGATTTGGATTGAAAACATCTAGGTATCTTGTGCAATTTTAGTTTAAATAAATAAATCTAACGCGGTTTAGATTTTTTCATACAAATGTTTTTTCCCGATTACTTCCGTTCCCGTGAGGGTTTTGCAATATCCTGTTGTAAGTAAGCTTTAAGTTTACTAAGGTACCTGCATGCCAAATTTCAAGCGTCTAAATTAAGCGGTTTAGATTTTTCATACAATAGCATTTTCTCGCTAACTCCCGTACCCGTGGGAATTTCGGAATTTCCTTTCTTAGTGCACCTCCACGGTACCTAAGCTAGGCCCCTCCCAAATTTCAAATGCCTACGTTTAGCCGTTTACTCTGTGCGTTGACATTATGTCAGTCAGTCAGTTTCCCCTTTTGTATATTTAGGTAGATTTCTAATGGACATCAAATCTGGTCAAAATGAAGAGCTTGCAATGGGATGCAGTAAATTGACGTTTTGTGGGTGGCCGGTTTTTGATGAAAATCATACATAATTATATTGGCATGCTGTAGCTAGGTGAGTTCTTTTCGTGACTGACAATGCCTGATTGTTATTTATAGGAAAGTCACCCTTTTTCGGATTAATATATGTACATCCACACCCACTTTTGATACACTCTGTATAAGGAGCAGCGTCACTAAATGCTTCCTGCTTGATGGAGTAGTAATAATAATATGTGTATTACCTTGAGAGGCCGGTGACGGCTTGTAGTTATTACTGAGAACACCATTCAAGATGTCGTTGTTTCCAACTAGACCGCCGCCTACGGAAAAAATATAAAGTAAGTAAGCAATTAATAAAGTCGTGTCACTCATCTGTCCAGGGACAGGCTGTGACCCGACCTACAGAAATCAAAAACGGACGATCAAGAGTTGTCATGTAACAATCGGTTCGTATTGCGTGACAACACTCGACAGGAATGCGTTACCGACAAAGCTAACATTGCAACAGAAAAAGGTGTCAACAACAAAACTATTATTATTGTTCGTAATTTCTGTCACTGAGGTACGTCCTAACTAAATAAAGGAGAAGTAGTAACAGTAGTAAGTATTGAGTAAATGAACCGGTTCTATTGGTCAATATCAGACACTCTCGCAACTCTCGCAAGGATCAGATCTGAAATCAGGTCATTCATAACATAAGTAAAGCAACTGACACATCTCTAAAAAGCCATGTTAGGGACAAAAAGTCGCACATAGGGTGAGGCCAGACGAGCGTAATTTTGTGAGTTTTGAGTCGCGTATTCCGGCAGAAATATATGCGCGGGGACGAGGGGAGCGAGTAACTTCCCCGCCCCCTCGTCCCCGCGCATCAGGATACGCGACTCACAACTCACAAAATTACGCTCGTCTGGTCTCACCCTATGTGCGACTTTTTGTAGCGATGCTGTCTCGATAGCGATAACGCTCTACATAAGCGATGCCAACGCGCTACTAACGCGCTACAGCATCGCCACTGTGTCGATGCCAACGCGCGACCGTGTCCATCTTGCCACTGTGACAGAAGCGCGACGGTATCGCGTTTGCAAGGCGATTGAATCTTGGTTACGTGGACGAGGGCTCTCAGGTAGGTATTTTTTTTTTAATGTAACCCTATAGGTATAACAAATAGTCCATACCCAGTAGTCCGCCGCTGCCGCCGTTCTGTAGCTGCTGTTGAGGTGCTGTGGAATATTTAAATATTTTTGTATAATATGATCCTACTTATATCATAAATGCGAAAGGTTGTGAGTATGTTTGTGTGTATGTTTGTTACTTCTTCACGTCAAAACGGCGGAACTCTGGATTAACACATAGGCTACTTTTTATTTCGGTATTCCCACTGGAAAACTTTTTAAGGCGAAGCGAAGTTTTTTTTTTCAGCTCAGTTATTTGTATAAATAACTGATAAGTAGGTATAATGAAGCACACGGGCCTCAGCCAAGTGTGATTCATGGGGTATGTGTTGGATCGGTTTGCTTAAATTTACGCACTATTCGGCAAGTATTGAGGACATTTGGAGGGATTTGTATCTGTAGGATGGGGCATCAAGCGATTTATGACTTTTATTTATTTATTTAATTCTTTATTGTACAAATATTACTAATAGAAGTACAAAGTACTTTTCTAATTGCTTAGGTATTAATCCTGTCGTGGAAAGTACAATAGGGGCTATGGTAGCTGTCTTGAGTCGCCACATAAGCCACAGTCGACTGTGTATCTTGTAAGTTTATCTGCTATTGTATTTTGTAAGTTATGAGTGTTTGGGATTGCAATGTCTATAATAAGAGCTGATTTGTTAGCATTATCTATTAATGTAATATCCTGTTTGTTGAAGTGAATGGTTCTATCTGTGAGGATGGCTCTGTCAATATACAGTTTGTGCGTTGAGATCCCAATGACGCTTCTTTGTCGACGTTTGGCTGACTCCCCAAGTAACATTTCATTCGAGCTTAGGTTGTAAGAAATGCCTTTAGGTTTTATAAGGGTTGTGAAAAGGTTAATGCTTTGCTATCTGGTCATATTGAGTACTTGAGAATGATTACTAAGTCCTAAAACTAATTGTTTATTAATACAACCTTGTAGCTGCTGATAAGAGTTTATATTAACGTTATTTTAACATGTATTTCAGGAGCATATAGTTCTAGGATCTTATAGTTGTCGTAGACTCCTGATTTACTTCTAGAAAAGCTAGCATTAATGCTAAAGTGAGAGCTTAAGGTTAAATTTTTAACCTTGATACAACCATAAAGTTATGGAATATTTAAATTACTTATAAGTATTTTTTAAAACCTATCTTAAACCTTTAGGTTGATAAGAGTTGTCTAGGCAAACAAATTAGGACTACTTGGTGAAAACCAAAAGCATTAAGCACTGGCTATGATATAAAGGCATGATTTAAGTCCTACAAGAATATTTTAAAGCTTTAGAGGCATCCTCAAAATATGTTTAATGCTTTTTAGTAATTTCCTAACGGCCGCCATATTTTTTCACTGAAATAAAAAAAAAAACTTACCAAAAAGATACATTTTAATTAATAAGGGAAAATTCAGTAGCGTTTCCTATAATATTCCAAATATATGTTTTTTTATATAGACAGTACTTTTATTTCTAATATAAATTTACACCAAACATAAAATTTTATCTATTTTTTTAAATTAAAATATCTTCAAATTTATTATTTACAAAAGGCCCGTCACGTATACAGAACTATTATTCAAAAGTATCACAATAAAGTGCTAGTCGCACAAGGTTTTCATATTTCCTGACTTCAGCCTAACTACTTACTATATTTTGTATTAATACAACACTTACAAGTTAGCCATTTTGAGTCTTGGAAAGTGTCAGGTAATGGCGCCATTTATTATAATTATTATAAAATCTTACACAGAAACATTTTAAGACACGAGAGTCCTGGGAAGGCATTACAAATATCCATCAAATATGTTTCAAGTTATAGAAGAGTTACATCCAGGACTAATTTAGAACTTAAAAGCTGTCTTCCAAGGTTATGTTGACGTTAAATTAAGGTTGTGAAGGTTTTATTTAGGTTCTGCGTAAGTTGTTCAAAAGGTTCTGGGTTTGAGCTATAGGTTTTGCTGTAGCTCTCAGAAAGGTTCTAAAACGTGGGCCCTTTTTGCACTCAGGAGGTTAATATAAGGTTAATATAAGGTTATCGAGCCTTCTAAGTCTCACGAGTTGATTTCCATACAAAGGTTCTAGAACCTTTTCAAAACCTTTTTAAAACCAAAAATGTTACTTGGGTCAAGTCGTGGGGTGCCTTTCATGCAATGAGTTCCGATTCCACTCACTTATCTTTGTTTTTATGGTCTGTTTGTGTTTCATTTAACTGTAAGCTTCTGTCTTGTAAGTTTAGAATAGAATATAATAGAAAACTTACTATTTATTTTGCACCATAAAAAAAACATTACAATATGACAACCATAGAATATAGATATAAAAAGCAATCTCTACCAGATAACCTTTTTAATTTTGTATTTAATGGTGTAAATTTAGTATCTGTCTGTACTGTAGCTTCGTGGATATAAGATGTTGTAGATTTTGTGTGAAAGTAAGTTCTAAGTGCTGTTATTTCGGCTGTGCCATTTTAAAACACAGTAAGAGCCATGAGACAAAATGTTCAGCAGAGCCAAAAAACGTTTTTATCCCTTCATTTCAATGCCCTGGTAAAACTATAATACATATCTGAACGAATGTAAGCTTAAAAGAAACGGCAGAACCTAGGCTTTACGTACAATACTATTTCATTTAAATACACACACACACAACACACACGCACTCACGCCTTGTACTAATGTACTCCCTTGCGGGGTAGGCAGAGGTGCATTGCTGCACCCACTTTTCGCCAGAGTGTTATGTTAGTCCCAATGTAATAGGGGGCGGGCCTATTGCCATTATCAAATATCTGTGTTTAAACAAATATCTGCCCCAGCCGGGAATCGAACC
Source organism: Plutella xylostella (assembly GCF_932276165.1). Classification (NCBI taxonomy): domain Eukaryota; kingdom Metazoa; phylum Arthropoda; class Insecta; order Lepidoptera; family Plutellidae; genus Plutella; species Plutella xylostella. The sequence goes on along the minus strand of NC_063987.1, from coordinate 8,658,396 downwards.
CGGGACCATCGGCTCAGTAGTCAGGGTCACTAACCACTACGCCATTCGGTCGTCATTTAAATATGACTAATATTGTTGGTGTAATGCACAAAAGAAAACACTAACTAGGTTTTAAATGATTTTCTCACCCTAAAACCGCGAAAGGACCATTATTGTGTCATTTAAGACAAATTATTTAGTTAGTATATTGAAATTACAATAATTGCGGTGGTGCTTCATTTTTTATATGCTTGGGATCCTTCACATAATATAATTCCAATTTAGCAGCACTTTTACACGACGGCACTATAAGTAATAGCTGAAACACCGGCATATTTTTATATTTTTCTTTTGTTTTATCTATATGAACTAAATAGCCATAGTAAAAAGGCTCTGACATGAAAATAATATAATATGTATATTTAAATTAGACAATATTTCCTAAATTTTGAGTTAAAAATCTGTTTTCTATGTTTTATAAGTTAAGTTTTTTTTTGTTTTATGCAAAATAGTAGAAAGTAGTAGGCACGCTAGTAGAAAGGTTCTGACGAGAAAGGTCTCTATGGTTTTTTATAAAGAACACAAAATTTCCTTATGTTCTACTTTTAATTCAACTCTCTAGGTCTCATTGGTTCAAAGATACAGGTTCTGAAATATCTGATATTTTGTTCTAAAAAAGTGTTAATGTAATAATGTATGCCATTTGTGACTTACTAAAATTAACGGTCGAAAATTTATCTTCGCTGACCATTTCAAAACCTAGTATGAGCCATTGACCATTTTAAAACATAGTAAGTCATTTCACTTGCTATGTTTTAAAATGGTTGATGGCTCTTCCTAGGTTTTAAAATGGTTTTCATGGCATTTTTGATTTTGCAGGGTAGAGTTACTAGGTGTTTAGAATTTTTATTTTCGTTTCTTAGCGGTTTTTTGATATCCTGACGATGCAGTTTTGTGCGCAATCGCCTAAAATAATTTATAAATCAAAGACCCGTTTTTTTCAAACTTGGCGCTTACGAGGTTTTGAAATGGCACAGCCGCTTTTTGTCTGTTATGTAAATTGACTAAGTATATCAATTGACATAACACTCTGGCGAAAAGTGGGTGCAGCAATGCACCTCTGCCTACCCCGCAAGGGAGTACATTAGTACAAGGCGTGAGTGCGTGTGTTTGTGTGTTATATCAATTAGTGCCCGCCTCCTTCACTACGTGGTAGGGTCTGTCTTTGGACAGAAGCTCTTGGGTGATGTTTTCTGTGTTTCGTCATCGATTCTCTGAAGGTTTTTGAGTTGAGTTTTGCTCCAAAAAGTTATATCCGAAAGAATAAGTTAATATCGGTATTGCATAAGTATTTATTGTTATTACATTCATCATCATCATCATCATCATCATCTCAGCCATAGGACGTCCACTGCTGAACATAGGCCTCCCCCAATGATTTCCACCTTGTCCGATCGCGTCATAAGGGGGGTTGGATCTTAACCCGCCACGCTGATCCAATGCGGGTTGGCGGGTGGCCAGTGCCTCGTTCGTTAAGCAGCAGGGTGCACTGCGAGCAGGTGAGGTTGGCTTGGGCCCCGATGATGTTGGTGGAACCCCATACACCCCGTTATTACATTACAACGTGATAATGTCGTGGAGCAGTGTTTACGGAACCCGAACTGCTGCCTACATAAAATATTATTGCGGTTTATGAACGACAGAACTCTACTATACATAGCCTTTTCAAAAACTTTTGACAGTACGGGTATTAAGGTTACTGGTCTGTAGTTATGGATATCATACTCATTTCCTTTATTAAATAGTGGTTTCACTAGAGATGTTTTGAGTTCGTCGGGAAAATTTCTTTCAAGTGGAGACAGATTTAAAATAGTGTCTTGATAATTCTTTTGCACACAGTTTTAATGTTTTGTACAGATGTCATCATACCCAGTTGAGCTGGAGTTATTAAGACTCATTATTATTTTCTCTGTTTCGGCATCATATTAGTGTATTTAATTTCGTTAACTCTACTCCACAACATTCGAAGTGATATAATGTCGATTGTAGTTCTTTTGGAATATTAAGTGGCTTATATTCTATACCGTGCTTCACTAAAATACTAGCACTTTTCTACAAATGCTACTTGCAAGTTGATAGTTTTGGACTTAAAGATTAATTTCCATGCCAGACTCTAGAAAGGTTTCAGTCAAACAAATTATATCGATGGGCTGAAGTTTTTCTTCAAACTTATTTATGATAATTCCTAGCGCATGCTTTTTTTAATTTGTGTTTGTTGTAATTAGTCTCGAAAAAGCTCTGGTATTGAGTCGTTTGGTTTATTTCTTTGTGTTTAGATTTGAGTGTTCTTTATTTTATTTTGCACATAAAATAAGTACGGTATTGTGCCTTTTTTATATTTTTGTACGGTTAAGTAGTGGGGGATTGTTCCTTTATCTACGTTAAATTTTTCCTTTTTGTTTATACCTACTACGAGTAGCATACGTTTCTTTGAAGTTGTTAATAAATTCGTGATAGTATTTAAAACTATCGATTTCTATATTGATTTTAAAACATATATCATCCAGATTCGACTTATTGTACTTTAAATCCACGAAATAACAGTTATTGTATTATTTTGTTAATGAACACAAGGACTCGTTCAATTTATGGATGTTTACATGTTTGTTCCTTTGCACATTAAGTAAAAGCACTTTACATGTTATCAATTTTGGTAGACATTTATTAAGTTCCGATATAATGGACGATATGCTGTAATCGTTGGAACCAACGTCTAAAACCACCAAGTCCTCTGGTCGAAGATTTTGACTCTCCAGGGTAGACAAAATGTGTGATGTGTATGCCTGTGGTTTGGCAGTTACAGAAGTTTTGTAGACATCGTTCCATTTATCCATCCTGCTTGCTATTATTGATTTAGTAGTGTTTGATATTGGTGTGGGTGAGTTATACCTGCTTTAACAGAATTTATTTTACATTTGTCTATTCCAAATTCCATGTGTGAAAATCTAAATAGTGACCCCCCTTTTTGTTTGTCACGCTAAAGAGAAGATGAATAAAGCCATCTATTAATAATAGGGCTCAAAACTGATATTACGAAGACACTAAGTATACTCAAATTATCCATACCTGGTGCAGGGTGTTGCGGTTGCGAGGGTGTCCACTGTTGCTGAGGACTATCCCACTGAGAACCTACGGAGTACGTAGTAAACTTTTAGTTTATAAACACTCGAGAGCAGTTCAATTTATCATAGTCTGTGGGGATGTAACTACCTGCACCTGGCTCTCTTGAGCGGAACCATTGTGCATATGTCCAATAAGGCCTAAGTAATTGCCTTCCTAAGCTTGGACTACCACGCTGGTCCAGTGCGGGTTGGTGGGTTCACATATACCTATAGATATGTTAAAACTAGCTATGTTGGTTTCCTCACGTTTCCTTCACCCTAAGAGCGATATTATAGATAGATAGATAGATAGAATATTCTTTATTTGTACACACACATAAAAGAAACTTACAAAACTTAAACACTAACAAATATGTACAAAAAAGGCGGTCTTATCGCTTAAAGCGATTTTTTCAAGACAACCTTAGGGTGGAAGGATATTTTGATTAAAGAGGGGTCAAGTGTACAAAAGAATTCTAAAGGAAAAATTAAAATAATGATTTAGTTATTATATTATAAGTCCCTACAACCTAAGTATATAAACTTACATGTAATTATACTTATATACCTAAAATAATGATATATATTTTATAAAAGACTACATAGACCTATATAAATATAATAATCAGATTTAATAGGATATCTATACGTAAGTCTGAAATAATATATTATATATTATACCTACTTAAATTCAAAGAACTCATTGGTACATGTCATATAAATGTGATAAATAAATAAATAAATGTCAGCACCGGGATTCAAACCCGCATGAGAAGCGAGAGCTTATCCGACTGAGCTACCACCGCTCCATAATATACTATACTTAACCCTTTTTAACACCTGTATACCATGCCATAGGAACTTTTTCATTGCCCCCTTGGGGATGTGCACAAATATACGGTTCCATCCGAGAGAGTCAGGTGCAGGTACTGACACCCTCACAGAGAATAGAATAGATTAGATCCCCGCCCGCCTTTCAATAATTATTTTTTTCGCATATTATAAAGTTAATTAGTCCAGTCCCAGAGGCACTTTCATCACTTCTCGTATAATATAAGGAGCAGCTGATATGTCACTAAAAGCTCCTTGCCTGATGAAGTAATAATATGTGTCTTACCTTTAGGGGCCGATGACGGCTTGTAATTATTACTGCCAAGACCATTCAAGATACTGTTGTCTGAAAGCAAAGGGCCTCCTGAAACAATAAGAAGATATTTAGTAAGTTCGTAAGTACTTATACAAACTTGTCACTGTCCTGTCTTGGACCTTGGGTCACTGCGTTATTGCTCTAGTCCCGATACTTTTTATACAGAATGTAAACCGAAAACAAACGAACCAAAGTTGTCACGCGATAAAAGGTACGGTTAGCGTGACCACGCTCGTTCGTTCCATTCTGGCGAATGAACCGTACTTTAGTTTAGACCAATTCTAGTATTTTTCACCGACAGGCGAAGAAGTAGTGACATTAAATTTTCAGAGACTTAAGATTATTTTTCGTTTCTATTAGTCAATATCAGATACTTTCGCAAGGATCAGATCAGAAATTAGGAAATCTATAACATTACTAAAGTAACTGAAGTTAGTAAATAACTTTTTTTCACTGAAACATAAGTAATTGTCCATACCTAGTAAACCTTGCACTAGTCCGGGGTTCTGAGGCTGCCACTGCTGTTGTACAGGGGCTGTGGAATATTTTAATATTTTTGTATACAATACAATACAATACAATGACTAACTATAACTATACACTAAAGATCATACTACTCATGCGATCAAGTCTGTATTTATTCAGTACTAGCTGACCCATGAAGGAAGTTCTCTCGTCCCAGGATTTGGATTGAAAACATCTAGGTATCTTGTGCAATTTTAGTTTAAATAAATAAATCTAACGCGGTTTAGATTTTTTCATACAAATGTTTTTTCCCGATTACTTCCGTTCCCGTGAGGGTTTTGCAATATCCTGTTGTAAGTAAGCTTTAAGTTTACTAAGGTACCTGCATGCCAAATTTCAAGCGTCTAAATTAAGCGGTTTAGATTTTTCATACAATAGCATTTTCTCGCTAACTCCCGTACCCGTGGGAATTTCGGAATTTCCTTTCTTAGTGCACCTCCACGGTACCTAAGCTAGGCCCCTCCCAAATTTCAAATGCCTACGTTTAGCCGTTTACTCTGTGCGTTGACATTATGTCAGTCAGTCAGTTTCCCCTTTTGTATATTTAGGTAGATTTCTAATGGACATCAAATCTGGTCAAAATGAAGAGCTTGCAATGGGATGCAGTAAATTGACGTTTTGTGGGTGGCCGGTTTTTGATGAAAATCATACATAATTATATTGGCATGCTGTAGCTAGGTGAGTTCTTTTCGTGACTGACAATGCCTGATTGTTATTTATAGGAAAGTCACCCTTTTTCGGATTAATATATGTACATCCACACCCACTTTTGATACACTCTGTATAAGGAGCAGCGTCACTAAATGCTTCCTGCTTGATGGAGTAGTAATAATAATATGTGTATTACCTTGAGAGGCCGGTGACGGCTTGTAGTTATTACTGAGAACACCATTCAAGATGTCGTTGTTTCCAACTAGACCGCCGCCTACGGAAAAAATATAAAGTAAGTAAGCAATTAATAAAGTCGTGTCACTCATCTGTCCAGGGACAGGCTGTGACCCGACCTACAGAAATCAAAAACGGACGATCAAGAGTTGTCATGTAACAATCGGTTCGTATTGCGTGACAACACTCGACAGGAATGCGTTACCGATAAAGCTAACATTGCAACAGAAAAAGGTGTCAACAACAAAACTATTATTATTGTTCGTAATTTCTGTCACTGAGGTACGTCCTAACTAAATAAAGGAGAAGTAGTAACAGTAGTAAGTATTGAGTAAATGAACCGGTTCTATTGGTCAATATCAGACACTCTCGCAACTCTCGCAAGGATCAGATCTGAAATCAGGTCATTCATAACATAAGTAAAGCAACTGACACATCTCTAAAAAGCCATGTTAGGGACAAAAAGTCGCACATAGGGTGAGGCCAGACGAGCGTAATTTTGTGAGTTTTGAGTCGCGTATTCCGGCAGAAATATGTGCGCGGGGACGAGGGGAGCGAGTAACTTCCCCGCCCCCTCGTCCCCGCGCATCAGGATACGCGACTCACAACTCACAAAATTACGCTCGTCTGGTCTCACCCTATGTGCGACTTTTTGTAGCGATGCTGTCTCTCGATAGCGATAACGCTCTACATAAGCGATGCCAACGCGCTACTAACGCGCTACAGCATCGCCACTGTGTCGATGCCAACGCGCGACCGTGTCCATCTTGCCACTGTGACAGAAGCGCGACGGTATCGCGTTTGCAAGGCGATTGAATCTTGGTTACGTGGACGAGGGCTCTCAGGTATTTTTTTTTTAATGTAACCCTATAGGTATAACAAATAGTCCATACCCAGTAGTCCGCCGCTGCCGCCGTTCTGTGGCTGCTGTTGAGGTGCTGTGGAATATTTAAATATTTTTGTATAATATGATCCTACTTCCTACTAATATTATAAATGCGAAAGGTTGTAAGTATGACATGTATGTGTATGTTTGTTACTTCTTCAGGTCAAAATCGCGGAACCCATTTTAACGAAATTTGGTATGGAGTTAGTTGAGAACCTAGATTAAGACATAGGCTACTTTTTATTTCTGTATTCCAACGGGAAAACTTTTTAGAGCGAAGCGAAGATTTTTTTTTAGCTCAGTTAATGCGTTATTGACAAAGCTAACATTGCAACAGGAAAAGGTGTTAACAACAAAACTATTATTATTGTTTGTATTTTCTGTCACTGACGTAGTTCGTCCTAGCTAAATAAAGGAGTTCTTGGTAGTATTAAGAAAATTAACCGTTTCTTTTGGTCAATAATATTATCTGTCACTCTCGCAACCCTTGCAAGGATCACATCAGAAATTAGGTAATTCATAACATAACTAAAGCAACTGACTTTAAAAAGCCATGTTAAGTGTTTATTTTCTCAATGAAATACGCCATGTAGGTATAAGTAATTGTCTGTACCTATACCTAGAACTCCTAGTAGTCCACCGCCGATCTGCTGTTGAGTTGTGAATATTTAAATATATTTGTAAAATATTATACCTACTTAATGAATACCTAACAACTAACTATACAGAATGATCACACATGCTCATGAGATAATGTCTGGCAGCATTCAAATGGACATCATGAACGTTTTTTAACCGACTTCGAAAAAAGGAGGAGGTTCTGAATTCGTCTGTACTTATATTTTTAAACTCGACTCTAACTTTCATATTTTAAAAGATATTATAGAACAAAATTTCTTCAAATGTCTTACTATTATCAACGCTTATCTCTCAAACATCTGTCAGCGATCCATAAAATTATGACAGTTTTGACAGGTAAGCAATTTCGTTATAAGGATTGTTAATCTATTCTATGTAGGTAAGTATATTCAACATGTAATGTATATGTAATGCATTTTTTTGTGTTTGAAACACTTTGGAGATCCAAATCTGCCACGACTCCATCTCGTTGTATGAAGCGTGACGATTGGGTGACAGTTCTCGTTCGTTCGTTCGTCGAACTTGATAGTGACCCCTCTATTTGTCACCGTCACGCTAAAAAAATATCTTTCCTCGGCAACCGCGTTTCGCACGCTTTGATTTTTTTTTCAAATTTGTGTTTAATGGGTGATTCTTCGAAATTCCATTTTTTGTCTGATTTATATGGCCATTTTTTAATTTGATTTTTAGCTCTATAACATTTGTTTATATGAAAATGGATACAACAAATAACATATAATTGGAAAAGGCACTCTTTTTTAACAAGTAGTTTTTGAGTTATTGATGTTACAATTTTTTGTGGCCATATGAATCAGATCCAGAAGAAAGAACACCATGGAAAACCAACTTTGTTTTAAACATACAGCATTGCTCGTAATTTTCTTGGACTGTCATCGATAGAAGAACTATAGGAGGTTACGCAAAATAAAATTAAAACTTAAAATATTGAATTTCGTACCAGTGGCATGCAAAAAGCTGTTCTGGGGCGACTATTTTCAGAAAATTCATAAAATTGTAAATATCTCAAAATCTATTGACATTTTACTGAGGTCATATAGTGATATTCTGGTCACTTCTAAGCTGTACTATCAGCCCTCCAAGGCATGACGTAAACTTTTGGAACATTCTGTATAGGATGAGGTTTTTTACCGCATGAATCATATACATATGAATCAGGATTTTGCATAAAACCTTCAGTAGTTCATAATACATTCACACTACTCGTATAGTGTTGTTTATTTTTTCATAAATCTATAACCCAAGAGCATTACATGAACTTCATATTGAAGAATCATAATCAGAAAATAGATTTTATACTGGAGGAATATTAATCAGAAGGGTACCTGAACCAAGACCATATGAATCAGATATTGACCTTCTTTTCACCTGGATGTAGGCATACTAGGAGCATTAGGCATCTACTGGCTGGTGCGTTGGAGAGCTGGCTTCTAGCTATCGAATCGAACGTCATCAAACAAAAATAAATTGAAAATTTACTCACAGAGATTAAAAAGAATTATTCGGCTTACTAAGAAAGCACAGAATAACTTCTTAATGACATCATCAGACAATAAATCAAAAGCCAGTTGGTCCATTATCAACCAAAATAAAAACAGCTTCCCACATGAATCCATAAGCAGAATTAAAGCGGACAAAGCTGTTTTGACAAAACCAGAAGACATAGCTAACGCGTTTAATAATTTTTTCATTGACCAAATAAAACCCCCGGATCAGACTGACCACAATATAGGTAAAGCGATGAAAAATGTCAAAACTTGTCCACAATCAATATTTATGCCACCAACTGGGACGGAAGAGGTTGTTAAAATAATAAAATCTTTAAAAAATAAAAACAGCGTTGTCTATGACGGCATACACACACAAATTCTTAAGAATACAGCAGAATTAATTGCGCCCCATTTAGCATTTATTTTTAATAACTGCATTGATAAAGGCATATATCCAGATGCGCTGAAACCAGTTGTTATCATTCCAATTTTCAAAAAAGACGATAAAGAAGAAATGAAATATTATAGACCTGTTGCCCTTATTCCCATATTATCAAAAGTTTTTGAAAAACTAATTTATAAATCATTTACCAGTTTTTTTGATAAATACAATATTCTTATTGACGAGCAAAAAGGGTTCCGGAAGAATAAGAACATAAATATGGCGATTTATGATCTTATAAATATGGTTCTTCATAGCGTGGATGAAAGAAACCCTGTTAGTGCAATCTATATGGACATGACCAAAGCTTTTGATTACGTAGACCACAAAATATTACTACGCAAACTGGAGTGCTATGGAATCAGAGGTAATGTACTGAGTCTTATACAATCATATTTAAACAACAGATCTCAATACACGCAAATAACAAGACTTTGTCCCGAAACCAAACAAGAAATTAAATATTACTCTAACAGTAGAAAGATTGGTTGCGGTGTACCACAAGGCAGTGTGCTTGGCCCATTGTTGTTTATTTTGTATATTAACGATCTACCTAATAACGTTTCACGCCCAATGGTGTTGTTTGCTGATGACAGCACTGCTATAATAAAATGTACTGACATAAATATATATGAAATCGAAATTAATGACACTTTGGAAGAAATAATGACATGGCTCAATGAAAATAATTTAATTGCAAACTTGTCTAAGACTAAAATAATACAATTTCACCAAAGGACAATCAATCCGGAATTGAAAATTGAATATAACGGGGTACAGATTGAAGAAGTACAATCGACAAAGTTTTTAGGTCTCAAAATGGACAATAGGTTACTATGGAAGGAACATGCGAACGAAATCTGCGAAAGGCTCAGTAAGCACGCATACATACTGCACAAATTAAGTAAAATTGTGTGTCATGACACAGTTCTTAATGCTTATCACGGTTTTGTATCATCAACTTTAAGATATGGGATAATTTTTTGGGGCAACTGCACTGATAAGGATGTAATCTTTAGGGCGCAAAAGAGATGCTTAAGAGCAATGTGTGGCCTTAGAACCACAGACAGCTGTGCTCCACATTTCAAAAGATTAAAATTACTGACCATGCCATCTCTCTATATATATGAAATAGCAATGTTTGTTAAAATAAATCCATCTCTCTTTAAAAAAGCACCCCAACCATACTCAAACCGAACACGTTTTCTGCACAGACATAGACTGAGCATACCAAAACATAAGACTGCTTTAATGGGAAACAATGTATCATGCATGGCGCCATTAATTTTTAATAAAATTCCAAATGTAATAAAAGACTTAGATACTGTACAGTTTAGGAAAAAGCTTTTCAATCTTCTAGTCGGAAAATGTTATTATTCTGTTATTGAATTTTTATCTGACATTTCATTGTAATTAATTAATCATATTTATATTCTGTTGACATTTCCTAGTATTATTATTATTATGTTGTTTTTTCATTATATAGATTTATCTGACATAATTATGGACTGTTTATAATATATTTTATTTTTATTGTAGGAATGAAACAATTATATCTAGATGCATGCTTTATTTATACATACCTAATAGGAATAGTTTAAAAGATATGCATGTTTTGTTTATGTTAATTTGTATGTTTAATAAATTTTGTATGCCTACGTGCAGAACATAGCGCAAAAAATACTGTAAAACACCTGTTATGACTATACCTATGTTCACAAATAAAATGATTTGATTTGATTTGATTTGATTTGAATAGCCAGACTCCCATTGCCACTACATGACCAAGTATGGTCATCAACATGTTACGACATATGAATCAGTACTACATCCCGGACACTCCTTAATTATTTATTTATAAAAAAACTTACGTATTTATAAATACAAAATATTTTTTTTTGTGAAAGGAAAACTCATTGCCCTTCGATAAAATTTTAATTTATTTTAATAAATTAAAAGGGAAATGTGATACTGAACATTTTGTTTCTCAAGCTGGCAAACGGACGCTCTATATGAATCAGAATAACACACTTCAAATATTTTTTTCAGTACTGAAACAGCATTTACTGAAAAAATTAGATTGGTTACAAATATAGATAGAGCTAGACTGTATTGAAAAAAAATTATGTGTCATTATCTTAAGGCTGTCACTAAAGCTAGAAGAAAATCAGAATCTGTCAAATCTAGTGAGGGGGGTTGAGGTATGCGGGGCGTTCTCCGGACAATGACATGAAATTTTAACATAGTACTCGAAAACATTAAAGTGAAGACATGCCACTTTGTTAAACATATACTAAGTAAGAAATATTGTTTTGTAAGTGATACGAAAATATTTATTTTTATTTGAAAGTATTTTTAATATTTAATCATTAATTATAAAAAGTCGTACCCGTGCCGATATTTATACAGGTTGTTGCAAAAAGGGTATACTAAACTAAGCCGAAACCTACGTGTGCAGCATGTTATTGATGTTATGTCTAAAACCCTGGAAATGAAATCAGAATGTAAAAATTCGCGTTTTTTTTTTCGCGAATTAAGTATAGCCTCACTTGGGGGCAGATTTTAATATAAGAGGGACTACAGGGTGTTGTATTAAAAAAAGTATAGTTAGCCGAAAGGGCGTTACTCTGAATAACTTTTATCCTACGTATTTTTTTATATTCGTGAAAAAAAAAACGCTTCTCCATATATTTTTTTTTGGTCACGTGACCTTTTAGTTAGACGACCTGTTTTATTTTGGTGTTTTAAAAGCAGAACAGTAGTTTGCAGAACTCTGCATATACAGGGTGTCCCAAAAGGTTACGTAGCTGGCAAAGGTGGTGATATGGGGTGGTCTGGGTGAGGTATAATATGTACTTAAGTATGTGTATTTTGGATATGATAGAAATAATATTTTTGTTTCTTAAAACCAAAAAAAAAAAAAATCTTGTTGCGCTCTTTTGCTTACTGTAAGTACCTACAAATATTGCTGTATTAAAAAAATTGCGGTTTTGTAATAACGATTATAAAAAAAGTTATTTTCAAGTCAAGGAGTCAGTACCTAATTACAATTTCAGTCAACACCGGGTGAACTGAAAAAAAATAGATAGTTCTAATTATTCTATAATCACTTTAGATCGCAAACATTGTAACTCCACTTTTCTCGGCGAAAAGTCAATTAGTGTCAGTTGGTGTCAATTAGGGCATGCAATACCGGAATAATTTTCAATACCGGTATTGAGTTTCGGTATTACTACTTCGGGATTCCGGTACTAATACTGGTATTAGACTTTCTTGTTGTTATAAATGGCAAATATTGTGTTTAAAGGACTATAGGCCAAAATTAAACAAGAAAAGGCAATCAAATTCTGTAATTATAGATATAGATTTCTACGACAATTGAGTATTAGAGTTAAAATGATAGATTTGAAAAAAAAAAATTGGTGTCGGTTTACGCATGGGCAACAGTAGATTTCCAACGGCCAAAAACTACATTAAACTATTGGAAACAAGTGCGCTTTCATAGCATATAAGAACACAAGGCTAACTATACCTTAATCGCTTTATTTATAGCCTAAAAAGTCCGATTCCGGTATTACTTCAATACCGGTATTAACTTTCAATACTGGTATTGAAAAATACTTATTTTTTTTCCGGGTTCCCGGTATTGCGGTATTGTATGCCCTAGTGTCAATAGAAACGTTTTTTGAATTTACATGTTTTGTTTTGAAAAAAAAACTGTATTCCGCATTTTACAATTTGTTTTCCTCTAAACCAGAAACCGTGATTTTTAAACAAGAAAATTTAGTAATTCCCTTTATTCTCATATACAACGTGCGATGTAGGCGAGCGTGAACGAAAACTATGCAATAAGCCTTTGTTTTTATTACTACTTTACTAAAATAAAATAACATACTCAACAATGTTAATATTTTTTTTTTGCAATATTGTAAAATTAAAATCTAATTATTAACATGAATTTCAACTTTTTTTTGCATCTATGCGTCGAATGACGGCATGACGGCTGCTGCAGCTACGTGCTGTCCAGACCTCCAACCAATCCCACCAGTACTGCAGGTTGCGTCGAATACGAGCCATTATCTTCGACTTGACAAAACAGGTGCTCCTGGAAGGCCATAAATCGCACGGCACCCGTACCGTATAGAGGCAACGGACTCCTTTGCAACAGCCTCCCAGATTCCTAAGTAGCCCATGCACTGCATGGCGAGCACAGCTCCAGCAATGGACAACATTTCAAAAAACTAAAGCTGCTATAAATCGGAAACCATTTCGAGATTTAGCTATAAAGGCCACGAAAAAAATATTTTTGAATTTTTTGGATGTATCATTTTGGAGAAATTCATAAAATAGTCAAAAAGTGCTGATGACGTCATGCATTAGGTGCGATGAATTTTGTTGCTCAAAGCCTATCGATGAAAAACAAAAAGTAACTGTCATTTTTGATTGACGTTGACGTTTTATCGTGACGTTTTATTGTTTATTTAGGTCATTTTCATAAATTCTGTTCCGACACTTTTTGACTTTTTTTTTATTGATCGTGTATAAAATGGTTAGTACGCATTAAGAGATGACCCGCTATATAATATGTCCCAGAGCATGCCACCGCCTACATAGCTAAAAAAATTGGGGTAAGTACATTATATTTATTTTAAAATAATTTTAAAAACAACACTGGCGAAAAGTGGGTGCAGCAATGCACCTCTGCCTACCCCGCAAGGGAGTACATTAGTACAAGGCGTGAGAGTGTATGTATGTGTGTATATATGTAGATAAAGTCGCACTTAACCGCTTGCAAAGCTTGTTAAATACCTTCATAGATTTAAAAAAATATGTACATTTAAGTTCTTCAATTTTTATAAGTACTTATACTTTTGAACACCCTTTAGTGTACAGACTACCACATCTTAAAATATATATTATAAAAAATTACGGTTTTTGGTTTCAAATAATACAAATTGAGAACTTAATTTTCAACACCCTGTATATTGTGTAGCTTACCTAGCATACACAACCGTTAAAATAAAATAAAGTTAAATTATTACCCCTCAGAATACAGGGTTATTGGTAAGTAGACCGGATCCTTTCAGGAGGTGATAGAGGAAGGCATTTCTAGTCGATTGAAGCCAATAATGCATTATCCTAAACTTAACCATTTTTGAGATATTTAATATTTAAGGTTTTTAAAATTTTTTGCCAAAATTTTATGCTTAAAACCGAAAATAAAATAAACTAGCCACATTCCAATAATTTTTTTGGTTGTTTTGCATAAGTAACATCTTAATAAACTAATTAAAATAATCAAATGTGCACTATTCGACTTAAATTAGACATAGTACCTCAAAATAGTTAAACATTTTGAAAAAATATCCAAAACGCAAAAACAAATAAATTAAATTAAAAAAGATTTTCATATGACATTTTTTTGTGCACTTCAGCTTAAAAACATGGTCAACTAATAAGCTTTCAAACAAGATGATTCAATACCAAATCGATTAAGGTATCACCAAGATATGGCCAAAACAACCAGAGAAAGCGGAGAAAACTGAGCAGGGTTTCCATACTAAAGTTAACAGGACTGAAAACAATCACACTTTTTACCTTTAAATTGGGCTAATTTTGTTAGTTTTCCTGTTGAATTTTGTCCGTCTGTGCTTGTTGTTTTGGCTATATCTTGGTGATACCTTAATCGATTTGGTATTGAATTATCTTGTTTGAAAGCTTATTAGTTGACCATGTTTTTAAGCTGAAGTGCACAAAAAATGTCATATGAAAATCTTTTTTAATTTAATTTATTTGTTTTTGCGTTTTGGATATTTTTTCAAAATGTTTAACTATTTTGAGGTATTACGTCTAATTTAAGTCGAATAATGCACATTTGATTATTTTAATAAGTTTATTAAGGTGTTTTTTATGCAAAACAACCAAAAAAAATATTGAAATGTGGCTAGTTTTTTTTATTTTCGGTTTTAATCATAAAATTTTGGCAAAAAATTAAAAAAACCTTAAATATTAAATATCTTAGAAATGGTTAAGTTTAGGATAATGCATTATTGGGTTCAATCGACTGGAAATGCCTTCCTCTATCACCTCCTGAAAGGATCCGGTCTACTTACCAATAACCCTGTATAAACAGGCTCGCGCTTTGGCATACTGTATTGACCGTATAGTTCTTATTCGGAGAATCTAATAAGTGTCATTATGTGTAATGTTTACCTTTATCTATGCATCTGTAACTCTATAGTAAAAAATGTAAACAAATCGAAAAGGCGAAATGTTTTCTAAGAATTTTCGGCTTTTCTCCATCTAAAATGTTTAGAAAATTAACTTTTCATAGCAAATGCACATGTATTATAATATTTGCAGTCATCATTTGTTGATTTAATCAGTTTTTGTGAAATATTTGATTAAAAATAAAATGGCGCGGGTATCGCTCCTAACAGGCCGCCACCAGGGCGACGACTGAAGAAATCTGAAATCTGTCACGGCGTCATCATTTTTAAACCGGAATTTATTAGTTTTTTGCAAAAAAAGTTGACTTCTGGTCCATTAAATCCAACTCTTTAAGGTAACTTTGTTAAGAATTTAATTACCTACACATACATATAAGATTCCATGAAAATGGGCCCTCTGATTTCGAGGGTTTTTTCATAATAAGTCGAAAAATGGCAAAAGACATGGTCTGTTTGCAATTATTTTTAACATACTTATTATAATCCTGCACCAATTTCTAAGCAAATATCATGTTGAGTATACCCTCTGCTACAATATACATTTTTCTCAAAGTGATAGAAGCTACCGTTTTTCCAATCTAATCAAGTATATCAAACCGACTTTAGCATTTTAGGTTTCGTAATCCCCTTAATTGGTTACAGAGATATCCTCAACGCCGCCGCCGAAAATACGGTCCCTGAAGAATCACCCACGTCAATAATATAATTATCTCAAAATTGATATAGATGATACTCTATACCTATACTATAAGTACTCAAATTATCACTTATTATTATATAGGTAGGTATTATAATAACTTTTTTAAAATTGTATAAAAAGAGTATATCTTATACTTATGTATCGATACTGTAGTTTTCCACTAATCAAGGGTTGGCTGGAAGAATTAGCATTTTGGCAATAAATAGGATATAATAGAATAGATATTTGTAATATTTTAATATTTATAGGTACTATTTTAGTTTAGGTTTATTAGTCGTAGATCACATTTTATTCTGTTTTATTTAATAAAAAGTAATTATTATTAAAAAAAAATAGATATTCTTTATTCGTACACAAAAAAATGGATAAAAATGTCAAAAAACTTAATCTAACACATAAATGATATGTACAAATGGCGATTTCTTCCAGGCAACCTTTGGGTGGAAGGATATTTCGATGCAAAGAATAATAGCAAAAAACAACAACAAAAAATAAACCCGCCTTTGTGTACTTTTCTATGTTTATATTGTTTCTGTGTTTGTTTTTGTATAAAATAAAGTAAAGTGTGTATAAATAAATTATCCATACCTGGTGCATGATGTTGGTTTGCTGGAGGAGCAGTCCACTGACCTATGGACAACATAGTAATCTTTTACCGCCTTATTCATAGAAAAGTTATAGAACTGTTTTGTCCCTCTCTGTCAAAGAACAAATTGGACGTAGACAGAGAGGGACAAAACAATTCAATAACTTTTCTATGAATAATGGGTAGATTACACCTAACGAGTACAGTGGCGTCAGTGTCCTCGGCCGCGCGCTCGGTCACTTGCTAGCCGTTCATTGGTCGAGGATCGGCCGAGAATACTGTCTCACCACTGTACTCGCTAGGTGTAATCGACTCATAAGGGGGCTAGTTTAAAAACACTCGAGAGCACAGAACAACGCGGACTCGGGAGTACTGTAGGTCTAGTATAGGTTTGTTAGATTGTCGGAAACGATAAAAGTTTACGTTTTCTCGCATACAAAGTGGCGCCTCTAGCGGAAACTATCATGCGACTTTTGACTGATAATGTATGCAGATGACAGAAGAAAACGTTAACTTTTATAGTTTTCAAAAAATGCAAAACCTGCACAAGACGGGCTGAATGCTCGTGAGCAATGAAAAAGTTCCTATGGCATGGTATACAGGTGTTAAAAAGAGGGTATAGGTATAGTAGTAGTTATATTATGTGACTTACCGCCAGGGCATGTTGCGCAGGGCAGGCCACTCGTCTGTCCCAGGAGTGCAATCTGAAATGTGGTAAGTAATAAAAAACTGCCAGTTTCAATAACTCTATCTACCGATGACTGGTAGTTACTTTCATACTAAGGTGCAGGTGGGTTATTCCGAAAGGTTTTTGGGTGAGTTGTATACATGTTCGTATTTTTTTTCAATTTATGAGGACTGGTTGGGTCATTTTGATTCATGTAAGGACGCTTTGTATACTTGAATATACTACCTAAAACTCTGTTTAACAGACTTCTCTAAATACCCACGGAATTCGTAAATATTTTAGTTTCAAAAGCTGATATTTTTTTCTTTGCACGAGGGTAATTCCAAATGAATGCGGGTTATTCCGAAAAACATTTTAAATGAGTTTTAGGTAATCTGAGCTAAAGAACCATATGTATTTTTCGATCAGCTATAACCTCGCAAAAATTTATTTCGAAATATTGCCTAGAACTGCCCAGAAGTACTTATACACATTTATATGATATTTATAATTCGGAATTACCCGATCCACAGAATTTCATATTAAAATGTTCCAAATTTCGGAATTAGGTACCCTAGTTTGCTCATTCCAAAAAAGTGAAAAGAAATAAAACTTACCAAGCCGATAGCGGCGAAAGCGAATGTGTAGGCTGCCATGGTCTTCGTCTAGAATCCCTGAGGGTAACTATGCTTTCTTACCATTTGGTACCCTTTATATACTGTTAAATATTTTAATTCATACCTACTAAAAATGGCAACATCTGAGCAAATACTAAAATATAACATGTTTTTTTGTCAAGTATCAATAGCATATTTGTTTAAATAAGAAAGAACTTAATGAGTAAGTATTGTATGTCTATAGAAATTCCAAAAATTATTTGCACGCAAAAATTCACAAGGTTGGCGTTTTAATCAAATATTAGATTTTTACATTATTATTTCTTTTAGGCCTTGTATGAACATGTATGATAGCGTCAGCAATTTATCGTCTGCTGCCTACCGGCCAGAGCATAGCGAGGCAGCTAAGAGCTAAGCGGTCTTTTTACTGTATGATGATGATAAACACTAGAACTGACCCCTTAGCATGACTTTTCATACAGGAAAATTTTAGTTCTGCTACCGACAGGTGCTGTTCATATTTTCATACAAAATTACTCGATGAATTCTACGTCACGGGACTCACGGGCTGATGATGATAGTGAATATTTTCTTATATTTCGTCCCTCATCACCACTACCTTATCATCTATTCATCCCCAGTGTTAAATGTGCATTTAAATTCGTTGCAATTGTCAGCAGGGCGACACACATAATGCAATTTCAAGCCATCCCTATTCTAGTTTTCTACTGCGGTACTTAAATGACGTACGAATGGGATCCCGATCGCGAACTTGTTTTAACTATGTTTTTCGGATTTAATACATACGTACATACATAAATATACGCACTGTAGTAAGAGGTGGCTCACAAGCGAGGCACCAACTTTTCGCAGCACATTTGCACTCACGTGATAGGTTGTAGAACCATATCGCCGTTTTGGAATATGTACAATGCACTAAGGATACACATCTAGAATCTAGATGTGCAGGTTTCCTCACGATGTTTTCCATCACCGTAAGAGCACGTGGTATTATTGTACTTAAACTCCTTAATTGAAAACACAATTGAAAGAATTCATTGGTACAGGCCTGGATTTGAAACCACGACCTCTCGATTGAGAGGACGAGGCCTTATCCATTACGCCACCACCGTTCTCCATTATATACGCCACCACCGCTCTATTCGGATTGAAATTGTATTGAATTTGATACAAATTACTTTGTAAATGACTTCGTGGTATGATGACTCCTCTGGACCGCTATCGGGAAGTTAAAACAAAATAACATTTAAGTTGAGTCCGAAAAACGGGGGGCCGTATCCCTACTCTTGAAAGGCAATGTATTGCGTCTGTCTTGTATTCCCAAAATTACATTCATACAACAATCATAACATAATATCTCTAAAAACGTTTTTTTCCAAAAAGTAAGAATACAAGTTTGTTCAGCTAAATGGTGCCTATTTTGAGAACCTATAAACATGAACATAACTCCTACAATTTAGGAGTTACGCACTTTGAATTAAGGCCAAAAAGGCTGATAACTAAAGTAAATTGTGCATTCTAGGTACTAGGTTCTTATAACTTTTAGCGTTAAGTCCACCCTTTGTACTTTTATTTGTAATATTTGTACAATAAAGAGTTAATTAAATAAATAAATAAACTTTTATAAAAACATTTGAATAAAATTTATGATTGATTTAATCTTGAGAACGCAAGACAGACGCAATACATTGAAGAGTAGCTACTAGGGGTACTGTTAATTAGCAATGAGATTATGGGTATAGGTACTTACTTACTTGAATTCATCGATATAACATTCAAAGTACTTATATGCGACTGAACAGACATTTCTTATTATTTTGGATACGTTTTGTGATCCAGAATAGGGATGGTTGCCAATTGAATTTAAATGTGCATTTTTATTCCGACTCTGACATTTTTTTACTGACTTCCATAAAGTAATAGTTTTATATACCTACTTGACTAAGTAAGAAAAAATTCAATTTATTTCCCTTAAATTGTGCATTATTTGTATAGTCAGAAGATAATGGGTGATAACTGATAAGTACAACAGTTAGTTTTGTACAAAAGATCCTTGGTTCGGTTCCCGGTCAGGTCAGTTATACAGGGTAATTGCATTGGAATATGTCATTTTAAAGCTTATAAATTGAATATGTTTTTAAACTGATAAAATCCTTTTTTTTTAGTAATTTTAGTTTTCATCTTTCATAACATTTTCTTAATGTTTCAACTATTTTGAAGCACTGTGTCAAAAATAAGTTGAATATTGCGCATTTAATGATTTTAATTACTTGTCTAAGGTGTCACTAATGCAAAACAATAAAAAGTACCTACTTATTGAAAAATTCATGGTTTTTTAAATATTTTGCCTTTAAACATATTTTTTGCCATAAACCTAAAAAAACTTAAATAAGTCAGAAATGGTTGACTTTCGGATAATGCATTATGGAGTTCAATCGACTTGAAATGCCTTCGTCTATAACCCATATGAAGTAATACATCGACTTACCAATCACCCTATATATTTAAATATGATTTTAGGGTTTTATAATAATAAATAAAAAATAAATAAATATGTGGGGACATCTCACACACGGCCATCCATCATCATATTATAGTTCCAAAGATGGTAACCGTCGAATTCATAAAACGAACTGCCATTTTTAACCGACTTCATACAAGAAGCTTTCAGGCAACGCTCCGGCGCCCCACAGGTTAAATAAGTACTTATAGTATTGTGCAAATTAATGTGAACACAAGCGAAAATTTTAAAAAAATACATTTATTAGTTCTAAAATAAAAAAAAACAGAGATATATTAATACAATTTAAGTTATTTTAATAGAAAATGTGTCCTCCCTGGCTCTTATAACTTCTTCAACACGTTTTGGCATAGAATCGACATGATTTTGACAGTTTTCTGATATTTACTGGTCAAAAAAACTTGTATGGATTACAGCCTCAATCATTTTAGTTTTTCTTGTGCAATCCGTTTTCCGAAGTCTAACTTTCACGAAGGCCCACTTATTTTCAATAGGATTAAGTGCCGGTGAGTTCTCTGGCCATCCAAAGGCATGATATCTTGTTGTTCTTGAAATATTTAAGCATAATTTTAGACACGTGGCATGGAGCCGAATTTTGTTGAAAAACTTATTGACCGTTATCATAAAATTTTCTTAGTTCAACTTCTAATCTCCGTTCTAGCAAGTCACTGTATTTTAGCGAGTCCATCATCCCTTCGATGGGCACAAGTCATCCGGTACCTATATAAGAAAAACAGTCCAAAACTAAGAAAAATTGATTCTAATGGCCAATAAGTTTTTCAACAAAATTCGGCTCCATTCCATGTCCAAGATCATGCTTAAATATTTCAAGAACAACAAGATATCATGCCTTTGGATGGCCAGAGAACTCACCGGCACTTAATCCTATTGAAAATAAGTGGGCCATCGTGAAAGTTAGACTTCGGAAAACGGATTGCACAAGAAAAACTAAAATGATTAAGGCTGTAATCCATACAAGTTTTTTAGACCAGTAAATATCAGAAAACTGTCAAATTCAAGTCGATTCTATTCCAAAACGTGTTGAAGAAGTTATAAAAGCCAGGGAGGACACATTTTCTATTAAAATAACTTAAATTGTATTAATATATCTCTGTTTTTTTATTTTAGAACTAAAAAATGTATTTTTTTCAAATTTTCACTCGTGTTCACATTAATTTGCACAATACTGTAATTATATTTTTAGTTTTCAATACCCGGCCTCTAGTACGGGTTTTGCTATTTACGTAAACGAAAAAAGTTTTGGTTTTCTTCTGTCACCCGCATACAATATCTGTCAAATGTTTCATGATAGTTTCCATTCGAGGCGCCACTTAGTATGCGAGAAACGTAAACTTTTATAGTTTATTTATTTATTTATTTATTGTTCCACCAACAGAATAACACACATGCAATTTATTAAAAACTAAGACACAAAAAGGTTCTCGTGTGCATCCCTATTACAGGCGGAAGCAACATTCATTGAACTGCTAAGTACTTGGCATGCAATATTATACAGAATTAATATTAAAAGAATTTAAAAACATTCATAGTTTTCATCAATCTATCAAACCTGTACTAAACCTACTTGTATACTTACTAATAAATAAAAAACATACTCATAACTTGCCGTTGAAGCTACCTTTTGTTGGAAAATCGAAAAATAAACACTTTTACTAACATTAGTAGTACGTCATGGTCATGAATGGAGATAATTTCACTATATTTACACAAGTGTGAAAACTAAATAAATAAAACCGAAAATTAAATTGAATTTTTGAAGCCTTTTTTAAATATTTACACAGTTAGGCATTCAATAAAATGTACGAATTTTCATGCTGTGCGTCATTTAGGCACACGAGTAAATACTGGTACAATGAACTGTATATTATTATTAAATTCTTTATTGTATTGTGGAGAAAGTGATAGCTAGTGCGATAGACTGAGAGGAAAAAGATCTATAAAAATACTAGAATATAGTTACTTATAATAAGTATATTACTATTCTTTACAGTAAAACTTGCCATTAGGTAAGTATATTCATACATGTATAATAAATATTTACCTATAAGTTACATATACAATAGGTACATAATCCTAATATATAACAAAAATAATATATAGGTATAATAATATCACCGTCACACTTACATACAACTAACAAAAAATCATTATGTATGCAACAAAACTAAAGTTCAAAACCGCTAATGAAGGAATGGATTGTTCCAGGATTTATTTTTTAAAAGGTATTAGGGGTCACTCTATAGTAGTAGTAGTAGAGCGGTTCGAATCCCGGCGCTGACATATACCAATGAGTTCTTTTAACTTAAGTACAATGTATACGAGTACCATCGCTCTTACGGTGAAGGAAAACATCGTGAGAAAACCTGCATGTCTATATTTAGCACATCTAGATATGTGAACCCACCAACCCGCAGTGGACCAGCGTGGTGGGAAATGGTCCAAGCTTAGGAAGGCAGTTTAGACCTTGGGTATATTCGGTTCCACTCGAGAGAGCCAGGTGCAGGTACTCACACCCCCACAGAGTAAGTAAGTAAAAGTAAAAGTTAAAAGCATTTATTTCGATAAAACATGTTTACAGTGGTTTCATCTGCAAATTCCGCATTAGGCGAACCTGTATCGTTGAATTTATATTAGGTCCTTACATATGAAATTGGCGTTTTCTATAGGAGGAACATAAAGTCGTTTTTTTTTTAATGAAATATATTAAATTAATCAAAGTATGAACCATTGCTATGTATGCACTTTTGCCATCTCATAGGTAGTTCATTGATCCCCTTACTAAAAAAACCATTCGGGCGGGAATCAATAAAATCTTTGAAGGCGGTTTGGACTGTCCCATCGGAGTTGAATTTTTTTCCTTGCAAATAGTTATCTAAATTGCGAAAAAAATGGTAATCTGTTGGAGCAAGGTCCGGAGAGTACGGTGGATGTCTAAGACATTCTTATTGAAGCTCCTCTAATTTGGTAGCCGTCTGTTGTGCAGTGTGTGGTCTAGCGTTGTCCTGAAGCAGCAGTGGCCTAGAGCGATTGACCAGCCTCGGTTGTTTAGCAGCTAGCTTTTCCATCATGGTTTGCAGTTGCTGACAATAGATATCTGCCGTAATCGTCTGGCCAGATTTAAGAAACCTGTAGTGAACGACACCGGCACTAGTCCACCAAAAACTTACAAGCAACTTTTTTTTAGTCAATTTTCGCTTAGGGCAGGATTTGGCTGGTTCGCCAGGGTTCAGCCATTGCGATGAGCGCTTCCGATTATCGTAGAGGATCCACTTTTCATCACAGGTAATTCGATTTAAAATTCCTTCATTATTGTGCCGGTTGAGTAACGTAACGCAGCAGTCGACGCGCGTTTGTCGGTTTGCTTCACTCAATTCATGAGGTACCCACCTTTCAAGCTTTTTCACCTTCCCAATTTGCTTCAAGTGGATTAAAATAGTTTTATCACTAACACCGGAGCCTGCAGCTAACTCGGACGTGGTTTGCGATGGATCCGCTTCCACAATAGCCTTCAATTCTTCATTATCAACTTTGGTCTCCGGCCGTCCACGAGGCTTGTTCTGCAGGTCGAAATTTCCAGAACGAAAACGTTGGAACCAAAAACGCACTGTGTTTTCTTTTGCGACACCGTCACCATACACATCATTAATCCTTCGAGCCGTTTCTGCAGCACTGGTGCCACGGTGGAACTCATACTCGTAAATAACGCGATATTTCAAGTTTTCCATTTTGTAAACAGAGTGACACAAAGAAAAAAACAAAAGAAGAAAAATCAAATGAATTAGGGGGTTTGAAACACAAATGCATGAGTAAATAGCTGTATGAATTTGAATTTGGAATTCCTAACCATAAAGGTAATATTTGAGATCAAAGTGGCCAGTACGACAAAACGCCAATTTCATATGTAAGGACCTAATATAATGTTGAGCATAACGAAAATAAAATTTCTTAAATGAAATTAATAATAATAATTTACATTCTATAATTTAAAACAATTTTAAACTTAAAGTAACAGTACTAGGAACTTAATTACAATTTTATCTTGCACCAAAATCAAAGTATTTTTGTTTTAAATATTAAAAGGTCTTATCACTTAAAAGTCTTAAATCTATCATATATTATAATAAGTCTTTACATCTGATGATGATGATGTCCT
Organism: Plutella xylostella; assembly: GCF_932276165.1. Taxonomy (NCBI): domain Eukaryota; kingdom Metazoa; phylum Arthropoda; class Insecta; order Lepidoptera; family Plutellidae; genus Plutella; species Plutella xylostella. Next base: position 8,633,708 of record NC_063987.1, on the reverse strand, counting down.
CTTCGTCGTATCCGAAAACAGTGACTCTTGCTACACTCTGTTATGTGCTCATGTGGCTGGCAAGTCCGAACTTCGTCTTGAACACCCTGTCACACTGAGCACAGTAGAGCTGTCCCATCTTTACATCTACAGAGAATAGAATAGAATAGAATAGGGGTCACTCTATTCAATACCTATGACGAAAAATTAAGTATCGGAGCGGTGCTGCGCGAGCCACGTCCCAATCTCGTTGCATTAAACGTGGTGATTGCCGGGCAGCTATCGTTCGTTCGTTTTTTGTCAGTATACAGTAAGTAGACGACCGAATGGCGTAGTGGTTAGTGACCCTGACTACTGAGCCGATGGTCCCGGGTTCGATTCCCGGCTGGGGCAGATATTTGTTTAAACACAGATATTTGTTCTCGGGTCTTGGATGTGCCCGTAAAATGGCAATAGGCCCGCCCCCTATTACATTGGGACTAACATAACACTCTGGCGAAAAGTGGGTGCAGCAATGCACCTCTGCCTACCCCGCAAGGGAGTACATTAGTACAAGGCGTGAGTGCGTGTTTTTTTTTTGTGTGTGTGTATAGTAACCCTCCAGGGCTCGGCTCTCATTCGTGCGGCCGTGGGTTCGAATCCTGCCATGTACCAATGAATTCTTAAGAAATAAGGAATTTAAGTACAAGTATACCTTACTTACTTACTTACTTACTTATTCCCAATCTCCGCTGGGGAGCAAAGGGCCGAAGTGAAGCGCCGCCATTCTTTACGATCTTGGGCCAGCTCAGAGACATCCTCCCAAGACATCCCCGCCTGGCCCATTTCTTTTTTCACAGAGCGCTGCCATGTCTCTCGCGGTCTGCCGAGTCTACGTTTAGTAAACGTAACGTAACGTAACGTAACGTAGTATACCTTACGGCTAAGGAAAACATCGTGATTCTGTGTGTGAAACTTGCACATTATTGTTGTATTTTCTCTTGTCTTGTCACACGTTACCCCTTTCTTTATACTTTATATTTCCTTTCAATGTGGTTGTCTGGAAGAGATTACTTTTAGTAATAAGGCCGCCGATTGTACCATTTTTCTTTTCTATGTTTGTGAAACTATTTCTGTTTGTGTGCAATAAAGTGTATTTTATCTTTATCTTTATCTTTATCTTTATCTTTATTATTTATAGAGAAGTTACAGAACGTTTTAACTAATAAACTGTTTTGTCCCTGTCCGACAAAGAACAATGTGTTCTTTGACAGAGAGGGACAAACAGTTATGCATTATTGTTACACACCCTAGTCCATTATTGTACCTACTCATTATAAAACGGCGATACGGCATGCGACCTTTCACGTGAGTACAAAATGTACTGGGAATAACTCGGTTGAGAGTCACTTTTGAATACTCCTTACTTATATTTATATAATATAATAATAATATGTGGGACATGTCACACACGGCCATCCGACCCCAAGCTAGAAAGAGCCTGTAATTATGGGTATCGGACAGCTACATAATAATTATATCAACATCAACACCCAAGACCCGAGTAAAAATATCTGCCTTTAAAAAAAAAACCCCCGGTCGGGGATGTAACCCGGGACCTTCGGCATAGCAGTCTGGGTCACTAACCACGACACCATTCGTCCGTCATAGATTAACAACGCGAATAATTTAGTGAACACGATATTAAAATTTAATTTTTTTCCTTCTAAATGAAAGGTACAAATGTCGCCCGGTGGGTGTAACGACGGGTAGGGTTCCGTAGGGTGCAGGGTGAACCTTTTACTTCACGATAAGAGTTTGTTCTCTATCGCTTTCTATCGATAGCTGAAAGTTATTTTGATAGTATGCAACTTTTTATGTGTCATGCAAAATCGAATGATATTATATTCTATTCTATTCTCTGTGGGGGTGTAAGTACCTGCACCTGGCTCTCTCGAGTGGAACCTTTGTGCATATCCCCGAGGTCTAAACTGCCTTCCTTAAGCTTGGGCAATTTACTCACCACGCTGGTCCACTGCGGGTTGGTGGGTTCGCATATCTAGAAGTCCTAGATCTAGATATGCAGGTTTCCTGATGTTTTCCTTAACCGTAAGAACGATGGTATACATTGTACTTAAGTTAAAATAACTCACCGGTAGTAAAGTAAAGTAAGTAAAGTAACAGCTACCTCTAATCCTATTTTTTATTTTATTTATATAACTCTCTTCCATCCAAAGGTTGTCTGGCAGAGATTGCTATAAGCAATAAGGCCGCCTTTTTGTACTGTTGTTATTTATAAGTTTTATTTTGTATTGATTCTGTTTTTTTGGTGCAAATAAAGAGGATTGTATTGTATTGTAACAGCATCGTGCAACCAAATGTACGGAACCCCCAGACTACTAGCAGACGCGAAAAAAGGTTTTAATATTAGTTTCTTTGTAGCCGAATGAGTTTAATTAAAGCGACTTCATAAAAAAAACTCTGATGACACGTGCTGAGTTCTTGTTGGATAAATAAATTGTTTCAGGGGCGTTACTCTGGCTTTTACTCACTCTCAAAGTATTAATTTAAATTATAAAAGTAGGTAGTTAAGTTGTTATATAAAATTGTAAATTATTTCATGGTGTACAAATAAGAGTACCTACTCTAGGAAATCAGCCAGCATTATGGGAACCTTTGAGCCAGGTACGGTCAGCAGCATGAGTAGCTATACTTGACGATCGAATGGCGTAGTGGTTAGTGGCCCTGACTGCTATGCCGAAGGTCCCGGGTTCGATACCCGGCTATATTTGTACTCGGGCCTTGGGTGTTGATATTTATATTTAGTATGTATCTATCTATGTGTTTGTGTAGATATATCAGTTGTCCGACACCCATAACACAGGTTCTGCCTAGCTTGGGGTCGGATGGCCGTGTGTGAGATGTCCCCACATACTATTATTATTATATTATTATTATACACTATTGTACCTTGTCAAACTGACTTCATAACAAACCGTCAATGTTTGAATAAGCAGTTTGCGAGTTTGGGAAGGTAGAAAAGTGTACAGCTACTTATGCAGCTGAATGTACGATAAGAGGTCTTTTTGACATAATTTAGGTTAAGTAATTTGCATATATTTTTTTTGTTAATTATTAAAAAAAAAAAAAAAAGTTCTTTAAGTGAAATTGTTTTTCTATTTTACTTTATTATATCCACTCTCAAACAATTCTCACTCACGTAACAATGAAATAAGCACCTGAAAATTGACGCTCTAAAACACATTTTCAGTGCCTACCTAATGGATGACAGAATAATGTCCACGAATACAATAATGGATTAAAAAACAATAAAAGCGAATGGTAAACATTCCCGAGTGAGCTATTGAATGATGTACAGATTATGGAAGGGTAATTAAAATTATATCAATGCATTTATTTTAGACGTTCAAAGTCCATTGTAAATACGGTCACGAGCAAACGTTCCAGTGACAATAGCATCAAATTACTCCTAAACGGAAAAGACTAGCTTCATGACGCCTTCTGCAATTTTTTACAAGGCTTCAGAATTTTATCATGTACCTAATCATAAAAAACATAAATATTTAGTTCTGAATTAAATGCTTTAAAAAGTTTGGTGTCTATTTGGATTTGGTGTGGGTATTTTGAAAGTGGAACTTTTTCATTGTTCCTGAATGTCATAGAGAAAATAAACAACTGAGCGTATATTTTATATAAACAGTACATAGGGTCGTTCAGAAACAAAACTGGCGGAAAGTGGGTGCATCAATGCAACGCCGCCTACCCCATGCGATTACGTTTTATGGCAATTAGAATAAGCGATACTAACGGCAGTGATACATGTACGGTACGTGTTATATGTTGTTATTTAACACTTTATTGTATAACAAATGCATAATACACAATAAAAGATGGAGAGAATTTAAACTAAACTAGTATACAAGGGCGGATTTATCGCCTAAACGCGATCTCTTCCATCTGTAAGTATGTGCATTATTTTTAAATGAGAAATGTAATGTTTTTCCACAGCTACAGTATGAAACAAAAATAACTTTCAAAGGAATTCAATATACATTATTATATGTTAGAAGAACGGTTTAGCTTTGGTTATGAATTATGTTATGCGAGTTTTAGTTATATTTTGGTTTGTTTACGTTACGGTTATCCCGACTAATGAGTGGAAAGAATAGCCGCTGCATCAACTAGAAACAAATGAATCGTGGTCGTTGTTTATAAAGCTTTCAAGTTTAGTTCTGAAGAATGATATTCAGTATATTTTATTTTATACGATATTGTATAATATCGGAGTTGCCTACATTATATTTTTTGTACATAATGTTCACGATTGTAATCCCCGAAGGAGTAGTCAGAGGTGACCCGCAAGCGTGATACGTCGAGCCGTATCGCCGTTTTTGAATGAGTACAATGCACTTAGGGTACACTGTACACATCTAGAATCTTGATGTGCAGGTTACCTTACAATGCTTTCCTTCAATGTAACAATGCGATGTATAATTGTACTTACTTTAATTCCTTATTTCTAAAGAATTCATTGTTACATGACAGGATTCGAACCCACGGACTCAAGAATGCGAGCCGAGACTTTATTCTTTATGCCACCTTACATACATAATTATGTATGTAATCTACTTTTGTCCTAAATAATATTATATACTCAATTAGCTAATGTATCTATAAAATGTAAATAGTAAGTATGATTTGTGACGTATACCTAAATATTATTTTATGAATAAATTAATTGAATTGGATTGAATATAGTATATACCAATGAAATGATCAAGTCATCACGTTGAATATAATGTAGGTACCTACGTGGATAGACACAATCGAACGCACGCTTGGAAGTATTGATTTTGGATGTAATAAAACATCTGTGTTTATTATGTCCACGGCTCCACGGCGGGATTGTCCGGTTTTGGTATCGGAATGCAGGGGAATAAATAAATATCTACTGGTTCCGCTTATACGACGGGAATAGATTTATTTTGTGTATTGAATGGTGGTGATTTGACACCAGCGCTAAGGGTGAGGTCCCATTGGCGCGGTGCGTCGCCACGCTGCGTTGTTTTTCATATATATTTTTCATGTCATATAATTTTATATGTATGGAAAACGGCAACGAACCTCACTGCATCAATGGGACCTCGCCCTAAGGCGCGTGACATCTCAGATAACATTTATCTGACTATTGAAAAATCTGCCCTAATAATCTTATTGTGTGAGTAGGTACATGCAATATTTCAGGGGTAATATAATACGTACCATTTCATGTATCCTGGAAGTTAACTAGAAACTAACTGTACTTCTGGAAACCAGGCAGGAAATATTCATAATTTATTTCAGAGCTGAAAATTGCGGCGTACAATTTTATACCTATACTTACCTAGAAAAATTGTTTAACCTGGATTTAATATTTTAGGAGCATTGGCTAAGGGTTTGTTCACACAGAAGAAGACAGAGAAGCTTCTTTTAAAAAACGTACAGTCATCTGCATTAGTAGCTGTACACATTTGTACCTTATCAAACTCACAAACTCCCTATTCAAACATTGAAAGTTGTTGGTTATGTAGGTAGTTTGACAAGATATAAAAGTGTATAGCTACTTATGCAGCTGAACCGATCACCCTGGGCAGACATCGATTGGCAACCGATCTGACTGGATAATCATCTAATAAACACGGTGATAAACCCTGGTTCAGTACCATACCATTACCGACATGTGTGGGGGTGGGATTACTGCCACCGAACATTAACAATCTATAAGCAGCATCACTCGCCTATCAAACCTCTGTCAGATCCATAAATGATACGTCAGATTTTTGTCAAGCGAGCGACGCTTATGGATTGTTACAGTGCCACAAACTTATCTGTTCCGGTGAAAGCTCACATAAATGTCTAATATTTCTTAATTCTATAAGTTTTTAAGTGTACCAGTATTGTTAATTCGTTCTAGCGGTGTTAATAAACCCATCTAATCTTTAACAATATACAATTAATTAGTAAGTAATGAGATATGGATCAATTTATTTCGCTCTCACCGGAACAGATAAGTTTGTCGCACTGTAATTGCTATTGTTCGGTGATGATCACCCAAAAGCTTAGTGTTTGTCGTCTAATCTAAGAATAAGACTTACCAATATTCTGATGTAGTTGAGTGGTCATTCATCAGTAAAGTACAGGTGGTTCGGGAGCTTATTAAATATTTTTATTTTTATCGCGGTACCCAAGACCAGGTAGAGTCGTTATAAGGCCAATTACCCCCGGTTTGTTGTGCAATGTTTTATATTATAACTTATTAGGCCACCGCAATTTCAGAATTGATTGTAGGTACGGTATTAATAATATATGTATACACATAACTAGGTATGTGCATCATAAACGTAGGTAGGCCGATACGTAGTTTTCAAGAAAAGTACCTAACGAAAAACTGGTTTTGAAACGAGTGATTTTTGCTTTTTGAGTTTAAAGCCATTTCGATTGTATTGACGGAGTAGAGGTTTTTAAATCATTATCATGATCAGAAAACATAAAGACCATTGCTGAATCTTTCCAATGGTGTGCCACAATTCTCTGTATTCTGGCTTCCTCACCCAGCTACTACGGACAATCTACTCAAAGTTATTTCTTCCAGATTTCCTACCCCGTTGTAAAAATGGTATAGTAAAACCCATTCCACTACCCTTCCCTTTATCTCATTTTTACAACAGCTATATTTTTCTACAAACAAAAAGAAAAAAATATACTAATTATCAACATAAATGTCAGTGCTTACACGAGCTTTTTCCTTTTATTTACCTCCTGATTTCATTCAGCGCTTCGAAACAAACTGTATTATGAATATTCAGAGTTCCCACTTCATTTGGTCGGGTAATACTACCGCAGCCAGAAAGGTGGGCCATCCCTACAGGTTACTCTGTACTGTATACTCTGTGTGTCAGTGCGCCAGGCAGACGCCCGCGGGGTAGTCGTGTCGGCCATTTTGTTTTCGTTCGGGAAACTTTACCGATCTGTTCCCGCGTAAAAAGCATGGAGTTGCGATAGTGATGTTTTTCTTCCAGTGGTTCAGTGTTTGTTGACGGATTTTTGTGCTGACGGTAAGTTTTGTTATGGAAATAAATTTATGTTGTGGGGTGGTTTGTGAAAGTTTGCTTTTTGGGCGAGCTTTTGGTTTTGCTGAAGAAACATTTGCTGTGATTACGGTTTAAGGGCGGGTGCGGTGAAAATTATTTACAACATATTAAAAAAATACAATAAGTTCTTTTTAGCACGTATAGGGTAGGTAATTAAAAAAAAATTACGCACGTAAACGAGCGTAGGTTGGCGTAAACGATAGTCGTGTATTAGAATCAACATGGAGTTAAAGAGTTTAGAAGCGTATCATATCAACATAATTAGCATGCATCACCTCTATATTTTTTAGAATTTTATACCCCGTAGTTATAAAAATAGAGGGGGGGGGGGACATACTTTTTACGACTTTGAGAGCTGATATCTCAAAAACCGTTCACTTTAAGAAAAATGTTTTTTAGAAAACTTTATATCATTTTAAAAGACCTTTCCATTGATACCCCACACGGGTATGTACATCGAAAAAAAAAATTTCATCCCTCAGTTACATGTATGGGGGGCCCCACCCCCAATTCTTTTTTTTACTATTTAGTGTCATATTTTTGTAGCGGTTTATACAACACATAATCCCATAAAATTTCATCACTGTAGTACTTATAGTTTCCGAGTAAATCGGCTGTGACAGACGGACAGACGGACAGACGGACAGACGGACAGACGGACAGACGGACATGACGAAACTATAAGGGTTCCGTTTTTGCCATTTTGGCTACGGAACCCTAAAAAAGAACTTACCTACCCCATTTTTGTAACAAACCGCAGGATAACTTTGCCCATATAAACAGCCTTTTTATTAAAGGCTACTTAATAATAATTATGTTGATACAATTGTTTATCGGTCGGTTGGTTGGTGAAATAGTTGCGTAAAATAGTTCGTCTAAAATATGTTTACCATAAAGATCGTAAATTTTATATTTAAATTGAGTAAATAATACATTTAACCCAATTCGAAATATATTTTATAGTTAAACACTGAAAATTTTGAAAACGGAAAAAAACACTGATATTTTATTGTTTTCGAAAAACTTACAAATGGACTGGTTCCATTTCCTAGAATTCCTCTTTAAATTGTGCAGTAATTATTGTTTCCTAAAATACATACGTAAAGTGCTTTTTATTTTTACACCAATAAAATAACTCAGCTACAAAACTTTTGCCAAATTTAGGTAAGTACCTACTAAATCGGTGGATTTAGCCAGACCACATTTGGGAATTGTCAACGACCGATCCCATAAGGCGGTAGTGCACCGGCTTCCGTAGAACGGGTGGCGGGTTCGAGTCCCGCCCAGGACAAACAGTCGAGACATGTGAGCTCTTGTGACTACATATCTAACACTTTTGTGTGAGATGTCCATTTATTTTTATTATTGTTGCTGTCCTAAGGTACCCTAGAGGTACAGAGGGCTTTCACAAGCGTGTGCCATGCCGTCCACTCACGCTGGCATCGGTGGGCGCCAGGCGGCTTCCATTCGAAGGCAATGCTCGCTTTGCTCTTGGATCCTTTTCTTATGGCGTGGACAATTCATCTCCATTTCCGCAATGCGATTTCTTGTTATTATTATTACTTCAAATTAATAAAATTGTAAGATTCACGCGCTTTTATAAGCTAATTTAGAACTTTAACTGTTTTCCAGATTTACTACCATGTGGCAGCGCGGTAATTCTATATTTATTGCACCAATTTTACAATAGTAATAGTAGCCATTATTCCGTCCTCTATCGTAATGTGTTCTGACACGGAAATGGTTTGGACGATTTTAGGGTCGGTTAGTTGGTTCCTTCTATTTTTGTAGTGAGCCCCATGAAATCTTTTAATGCTAAGATTACAGGATAAATAAGCTTACAGGCTAAAAATTAACTACCATTTCAGTACAATAGAATAGAGGTTTATGAACAGAATCACAAAACATTTCCTATCGGTGTCTAGTGGTTTATACCCCGCCATTCCGCTGTCAATAACTTTTTGCCTGCAATCCGTTGATAATATACTTATGTAGTTTTAACAGCTCAAAAAATTCACAACCGGGCCTAAGCAAATAATCCACAATGTTTTCAATACAATACAAATAAATACGTGCAGTTTGGCAGTCGGCGATACTCGAATTACCATTTTATTTCCAGTTTCAGATATTTTGTCGCTCGCTTTTCTGGGAATTTTTAAAGTGATCGGTTTTATAGTATTACAGCCACTCTGTTTTCAGCGCTTTTTATTTTAGTACATATACGGGAATTGCGATTTATTTTTAGATTGATTGGTGTATACATAAGTATCTCATTGTCATATTTTTCATTATTGATGAATTTTTAACCGACTTCAAAAAAAGGAGGAGGTTCTCAATTCGTTGGGATATTGGCCAATTGGCTTTAGTGCCAATTTCTCCATAGTGGGTTAGATTATTGACCAGGGATTATTGCTGGACTTTTGACACATCTGTCAAGAATTTAATATGGAGATGACGTATAATTGATCGACCTTTCCCTGGTTACGATTTAACCGACTATTGTGAAATTGAAGCTTAAAAGCTCTAAATACTTATGTTTTTTTTATTTTGATTTAGTTTAAAACCACACTATATGTAGGTATTAAAACGATCTGTTTTTTTAACTATATTGACCAATTTGGGCTTAGACTCAACTTTGGAGATGAAGCTTTCGCTTATTACATATTTTTATCCAAAATTCCCACGGCAAAACCTTTTACGGTTTTAACCGAAGCTCACGAGCAAAATCTATTCAATGAAGCAAGCGTCCACCAACCCGCACTTGGCCAGCGTGGTGGACTAGGCCTAAACCCTTCCTTCATTGGAAGGAGACCCGTGCCCCAGCAGTGGGGACGTAATGGGTCGTGATGATGAGGAAGCATCTTTATATCAAACCAAAACCCAAACTTACACAACACTCCCTTATTTTTTGAGCGCCAGTATATTAACATTTATCTGAGGAATAATTCTGATGCCGTCGCATTCTGATACCGTCGCGTCTGAATATTTGTATTAGACAGTGACAGCTACAATTTTATTCATCAGATAACATTATTCATCTGAAATTATCCCTTATTTTAATCACCTATATGGGCTAATGGTCTCACACGCCACGCATCACGCTGTATGTTACATGAATGCGTGTCCGAACGTTGCTAGTAGTATTTCTGTTTGTGTAGAAAACACGCACCGTCCAACACACAGAAAACGCATCTACCATACCGTGCGTTCATGCGTTCATACAATGCCAGCGTATTCTATTCTATTCTATTTTCTGTGGGGGTGTTAGTACCTGCACCTGGCTCTCTCGAATGGAACCTTTGTGCATATCCCCAAGGTCTAAACTGCCTTCCTAAGCTTGGACCATTTTCCACAACGCTGGTCCACTGCGGGTTGGTGGGTTCACATATCTAGATGTGCCAAATCTAGATATGCAGGTTTCCTCATGATGTTTTCCTTCACCGTAAGAGCGATGGTATACATTGTACTTAAATTCAGAAAAGAACTCATTGGTAAATGTCAGCGGGATTCGAACCCGCATCTCCGGCGTGAGAAGCGGGTGCTTACCCGACTGAGCTACCACCGCTCCCGTTCGATTTGCCATGCTAGTGTAAAAACCGTCGAATGCCAGTTTAAAAACCGCCAGCATGTAAATTCCAAAAGATTCACAGACAACCATAAAGTTCAGCGCAGAACTGTCACATTTCATAAAACATTAATTTCATTCTTTTGTTTCAGATATAAACGGCTGCTGGCCGACGAGACAAGTGAAGTTTGCTTTAAAAAAAAAAGGAATAACACGATGACATTTGAACAGTGAATTCAAAATGGAGTCTCGTTTTGGCGGTAAATCTGCGATGGCTGTGATGGCCGCTTTTGTGATCAACTTTTCCGTTTGTCACACCGGCTGGGTGGATGAACAGGAACTGGGTAAGTTTTTTGATGGTATAAGTAATCCAAAGGGTATAAATCTAGTAACAAAACTGATCAATTTTCACCGTATAACACACAGCGCAGTCAAAACTTTGTTCTATTTTTTGTGTTACTTATGCGTTTATTTTTGCATAGGTTTTAAAAGTTGTTCAGTTTGAATGAAAACATGCTGATTATTTTTTACCTTTTAAATAAAATTGTTTTAATATAATATTAAGTAACAAATTGTATGATATACAAAATACAACGTCTATTGTGTAACTTTTCTCAAAATAACTTGTAGCACATCCTAATCCGCCCAGTTATTCAGACGTGATTTAATATTTCATTTTCATAACTCCCGTAATCCCGTTGATACTTTCAGGCGGTATGTTAGTAAAATACTTGTGAAATACTTGCAAGAGTCGTACAATCACTGAGGGGCTTTAGGGCTCTCACACACAAACACGATACGACGAAGTGGCGTCGCGTCGTGCCTCTCTCTCGCTTTCTCCCGTTAAACACATGCGAGTGGGAAGGAGATGCAGCAGACGACTTGTCGCAGCGTGTCGCTTATAGTTTATATGCATTTCTACGGGATTAATTGGGCGGCTAGCGACATGACGCTTCACGCACCTATCTATTCAGTAGGTATGTTGCAAAAGTAGTAAGTAATACTAAACTGTAAAGGTATGCCCTAAAGGTCAACCCCTTTAGGTAGTAATTCTGAAGTTTCTTAACAAAATTCGAATTATTAAACCTCAACAACATCCTGTATAGCGAATAGCGACGCGCAATAGTGACGTTGCGACTTGTCGTCTGCTGCAACATTATGTCTCTCGCTGCCAACTCGTACCTTTAAAACATTTCTTGTCAAAATAATCAAATGAACCCATAAGTCACCTAAACACATTAGCATTTCAAATAACTTGACTATAATAAAAAAAGGAAAAAGTCAAGCGTGATTTTTTGGTTTAGCTTCTGTGGTCCCTCTGAAAGTTCCATGGTGGCCCCGTTGGTCCCATTATTGGATATAATACCGCCAAAATAAAATGTAATAAAAAATATTTTAAAAAATCTTACCGACTGGAAACAACATTTCTTTATTATACAATTTACTTATTTTTCTTTCATTACCGAGACTTTTTAACCATGCCCAAAAAGAGGACGTTATAAGTTGAGAGTGTGTATCATCCTGTCTGAGATCGTATAGCAAAAAATATAAACAATAAAATATATATAATTGTTTTTTTTTTTCTTTCACCAATACCTTAGCCACATTTACTAATGGTTTCAGCTTTGAGCCACATAGATACATGTCTGAAAAAGATGGACTTGGACTTTTATAATTCGGAGTTCTGAATCTATTTAACCCGCGGACCCCTAAACAGAAAATGAAAATGGAAAGTAAAGAAAATGAAAAATGTAGGACATTTTAATGCAAAACTGCGAGTGTCATAAAATATTTGCGCAGAATTTCCCAGGCACATAAAACGGTCTTTGTTTCAATATGGCGGTGCGACTTTTGCCTTTTTATGTAAAGTTTCAACCTTGTTAATTTGTCTGTTTGTAGTGCTATCCGTCTGTTACTGCGACTGAGAGGTGCAACGAAGTGCTATGTGTTTCACAATTATATTTATACTAGCTGTTGCCGCGAGCTTCGCTTCGCCTTAAGAAGTTTTCCCGTGGGAATTCCGGGATAAAAAAGTAGTCTATGTTCTTCCTCAGGGTCTAGACCATATGTATACCAAATTTCATTCAAATCCGTTCAGTAGTTTTGGCGTGAAAGAGTAACAGACCGACAGACAGACAGACACAGTTACTTTTGCATTTATATATTAGTTAGGATTAGGATTAGGATTAAATTATGTAGTTACGCTCACTAGAAATTAAATAGTTCCACTTACAAATTGTAGACATTAACATATAAAATTGTCACTGGAACCTATTCGTTGCTCGTGAGAGTCGTGAGTGTATTTAATTTGGTTACCTATTTCATATTGACAAATGCTTTATTATGCGTTTATTATAAACATAAACTGTGCTACTACAAGTGTTTAAAACGAATTTTGACAGATTTTGTAGGCGTTTGACAGCGCTAAACACCTGTTAAATACTAACTGTGCTACCACAAAAAACTTTAAACACTGTTTAACAAGTGTTTAAAACGAAATTTGACAGATTTTGTAGGCGTTTGACAGCACTAAACACCTGTTAAATACTGTCTAAGTTTTTGTGGTAAGGCCCTAAGTTTTTGTGGTAAGGCCCTAAGTTTTTGTGGTAAGGCCCAAAGTGATTGACAGTTTTCGAACTTACGCTTTGACATGGTACAGAAATATTAACTTATAGCGATGGCTGTACGCACTAAATAACTTTATTTACGACTTACGACACAAGACAATCTTACAATTCGAGAAAACGACATTAAACTACAATGCCACAGCACTTTGTTGCTGTAAAATATGGTTGTAATTAATCTTAAACGGTTTTGCGCCATTACCGTCGCGTGAATAACAAATGACAATATGGAGTCATAAAGCTAAGAGGGATAAGAGAAAGGACTATACATTTTGTCTCCTTTGTAAATTATGTGTAAACATTGAGTGTTTTTCTTTTTAAGTGCTTAGATTAACGATATACGAACAAGATGGTGGTCAGAGGACTAAGGTTACCGACATAGCTGTCAAAATATGCAAGCTGAAGTGGCAGTGGGCTGGTCATATCTGCCGAAGAACCGATAACCGTTGGGGTAGACGAGTTCTCGAGTGGAGACCACGAACAGGCAAACGCAGCGGGGGACGCCCTCCTGCCCGCTGGACTGACGACATTAGGCGGGTGGCGGGTAGTGGTTGGATGAGGAAGGCCGAGGACCGAGTGTTGTGGCGCTCCTTGGGAGAGGCCTATGTCCAGCAGTGGATGACTATTGGCTGATGATGAACAAGATGGTGTGTCACATACAAAAAAACAAAGCGAAAACTGTCCACATTTTGTTTACTACCAAACTGTTCTGAGTTCAACCTTATGACAACCATTGCACCAATGATTAAAGTCACGAATCTTGTATAGTGCCACAATCTTATCTGTTCCGGTGGTCAAAATGTGCAACTAACGAAACGTCATTGTCAAACATCATTTCATACTCTGTGCGTTATTTGAGTTCTCAATTTCAATTGTTGTTATTTAATTTGTTTTGTGATTTTCTGGGTGAAATACTGCCAAAAGCGCTGTAATGTAATGCAAGAAAGGTAGTACTATATATATTGGCTTTTATGCAGGAAGAATAACGTATTCAGGCGCCTTTAATTCCGTTTGAAAAATTGGAAGAACGAGTTGCAGCGGCTACAGGTTAGTGTTGCCAAATATGACGAATAATTTTACCCATATACTCCATGTAATTTTATGTAATATTTTCCAGAGAGGCCCGTGCCCCAGCAGTGGGGACGGGATGAGTCGTGATGATACTCGTGATGAAAAGTATATAATCTTTATTTTTCTTTGATTACAGGTGTGATGACATGACATGATAATTTAAATCTTAGGCAGTATACCAAAAAGAATTTCGCGCACCTGCAGCGATTTTAGACGAAATAATGATGATGACGAAATATGACATGTCATTGTTTTCCCAACCAATCAAGAGTTGCTGAATGCTGAAAGAAATTGCTTTTTGGCAATTAGCCTTTGGAAGGAGACCCGTGCCCCAGCAGTGGGGACGTGATGGGTCAAGATGATGATGATGATGATGTATTAGCCTTTGCACACTGTCTGAATTTATTTTAATTGTATGCTCTTGTTTCTTGTTACTTTAGAAAATGTAAAATAAAGTGTTCAAAAATAATAATAATACTTAATTAATTGTTTTTTTTTTATGTCTATCTATCTCGTTATTCCCACGACCCACATATATTACCTATACCTACCATTGTAATCTAGATTTAATCTTCTATATCAGAAGCGGAACATAATCAGAACTACACTGAAACAAATGTCGTTTGATATATTATATCCACTTTCATTTACTATCGACCCTATATTTTGATTTATCTATAGTACTATACTTATGAATGTACCTAATTATTACAATAGGTAATAGCAGAAATGCATTGTCGTTTAAACCAGAAATAGGCAAAATTTAATCGAAAGCAACACTGGATTAGATCACAGCGATGTCGCCACCGGAACAGATAAGATTGTGGCACTATACCCGAAGTAATTCAAAATAAGAGCTCACTTGGAACGTGAGGTGTTATTTGTCGCGACGTTTCTTTTGTAATGTACCTAGTTCGTAATGAAATATTTGTGTACCACCATTACCACATTTTTCAACTCAACCTCCCTTATCACACTGCACCAAACGGTTGCGTCGAATTTCAAAAGACAATCAAACCGGAACCGGATGGAAACGGAAATATATGAAAAAGACGGAGATGACGTTTACGATGCGCGCGGCGCGTGCTCGGCTTCCCCGAAACTAATTCTCTTTGCGAAATAACTGTATAAGGCCCCCAGTACACGGGACGGAAGATACCGGAGGGTTACTGTGTGCGAATCACGAATATTGTCGACAAGTTATTATACAGGATGTTACAAAAAAGGTATACTAGAATATCAAAATTCGAGAAAAAAATTTTATCTAAAAATACTTTCATTTTCGGGCTTAGATATACCATGCTGCACATGTATCTTTCGGCTTAATATACTTACCCTTTTTGCAACATCCTGTATAAGTCGATAGCGTAATTCGATAGAAATTTGTGTGACATTTTGATCAGCGGCCTTGTCAGTAATGTTGGAAACTAATAAAACGCATATATAAAAACTCTAGTAACCCGTCTGTCAAATTACTATCGAGTGAAGTCGACGATTCATTGAGTATGAATGGTCTGGAGACGAAATAGGCAGACGTTCCCCTCTGGCGGGGTGGTAGGCCAGAAAGGCCCACTGATTTATAAAAACTAGTTGCAGTCTCAATTTTCACTAGACTCAATCTAGTTGGCAAAGCGTTCGTTTCATAGAAAATGATTTGTTTACATACTTAAATGACAGCTTCAATTCATAGAATATCCGGATTCCGGATTTGATCACAGATTTGGTCATGGTTTATTGTTATTAGCTGTTTCCTAGCAACCAATGTCAAAAAAATGCAATAGTGATGTACCAGTATGTAGATATGTATTAATCGACAATAAAGGTCATAGTTGGGAAGAGTCCGTAGTCGAATTGGCTTCAGTAATCGTAACTGATCACTGAGGTTAAGCAACAACTGACACGGTCAGCCATTGGTAGGTAGGTACAGCATGAGTTACCGATTTCAAATGGTTCTTTTCTGGACGCTTCCGTGCTTCGGACGGGACGTTAAGCCGTGGGTCCCGGTTGCTGCTTCGGCAGCAGTCGTTAAGCCTAGTCAGAGGCCGCCCGAAGGGGCGGCTTGAAATCATCTGAACGTCGGGTTGCCCACTTACTCGACAACTTCAGTGCATTGTACTCATTCAAAAACGGCGATACGGCTCGCGACCTATCACGTGAGTATAAATGTACAGCGAAAAGCGGGTGACTTCGTTTATTAATCATTCCTAATTAAATTTAACTATACCTAATTAATTTGAAATTAGTATTTCTAACCCATGTTTTCGAATTCATCGATAACACTTATCGATAATTGTTACATCCATTGGCAAGAAAAATGAAGACACTGTGTTCATTATTAAATGTCACTTCACGTAACCCTTATTGCTGGGAATTAAAACTCATAATGATATGTCCCATGAGACATAATCATGGTAAACGGTAAAATTTCCCCCCGCAAAAATTGGCAGACTTTTTTGTATCAAGAAAGATCGCTATGGCGCTTCCCGAGGGTACACCCGAGTCCGCGTTGTTCTATGCGACGATTCATGGTTGGCAATAGAGCTGTCATGCTATCATACAACGAAAATAACATAAAGTCCTGTGCCGAAACTTAGTTTTTCGTAAGCTATGTGACCCTCTTAATTCTCTTTGCTTTATTTTATAAGGCTCCTAGACCAGCGGGTAACTCTCCTTATAGAATTCATAGTCCTGGTATACTACCAGAGGCGGTCAATAATGATGAGACAATCCTTTTCCGTTCAGTAAAATGTAAGTCGCTATTTTTCTATACTTTTCCCAAACTACCGAATGTCGGAAATCAATGGGCCAAATCCGGCGGCGGTTAAAAATAACATCATTATTCAGTGTACACTAGAGTACTGAGAAAACCTTCAGAGTCGATGCGACTCACGAAGACCGCCCATGATCGGTTAATACCATGGGGAAATTGTAAATACTTTTATATAAGCTTGTAAATAGTAATATCAAATATTTTTTGTTTATGTAGTCCTAAGATTGTCTTTTTATTACACTAACATTGGTTAAGTTTAATTGTTACTAACAAAATATGGCTTTTGCTGAAATAAAAAGCTTATTATTATTATTATAATACACTCACGAGCAATGAAAATTTTCCAGAGAAAATACCTACTCCTAAATGGAAAAGACTAGCTTAATGACGCCGTCTCCGAGAGGAAACCTGCATATCTAGATTTATCACATCAATCTAGAATTTCTAGATATGTGATGTGAACCCACCAACCCGCAGTGGACCAGCGTGGTGGGAAATGCTCCAAGCTTAGGAAGACAGTTGAGACCTTGGGGATATGCACAAAGGTTCCATTCGAGAGAGCCAGGTGCAGGTACTTACACCCCCACAGAGAGAATAGAATAGACGCCGTCTGCAATAATTCATTTAACACCGCATCAGAATATTACCACCTAAAAAGTAAGTAAATATACTAAAGATTAAAAAAAATTGGCTCCATTTGTTGTAGCATTTTGTAAGCGGTACTTTTTCATTGATCTCGAGTGTACGAAAAATCTACAGCAAAACTGCAACACAACTCGACAGATCATTCTGAACGGCACGAGTTCTCGGTTTCGTATTCACGTCTCGATCCCGCCTCGCCTGGCCCAGTGGCGCCCCCGGGGCCCGCGGCCGGTATTCGCATCTGCGGGCCGATGCTTAGATGATAGCAATGTTTTTTTTTTTTAATATCTACATGTTGCAGAATTTTAAATAGTAACACTTAGGCAGTTGTTCGACGTCTTTAAAAAACTCACTCCGCATTGTAAAAAGACTAAAAAGTCATGTGGTCACCAAATTTTTTATTAAGAGGCAAGTTATTATTTTTTGTTAATTTCAAAAACAAAAGTTGTACAGAACAGAATGACCGCCAAAGTTGCTCCCTTTCCGCTTGCTACCTTTTTTATCACTATGTAATGTTTAATAGGAAGTTTTAATAGGTAGTTTAATAGGCACTGTTGTTTAAATTCATATGAAATGTAAAAAATATAAATATTTAAATATGATGTTAGTTATTATTCTGTGGTATGACTAGAATATTAACATGTTGCGTTATGAAACAGTTTCGTAGCCCGCCGGCTGGTTTCACCCATATTGCAGTGGGATTCGGTTTTTGGATAGCGCATTTTGAATATCCTAGGCACGAGCGTACTAGCGCACTCTAGGGATGACTGATGTTTGAACTAGTATTTCGAAATATTATTATCCTTTGAGGTCTATTATCTGAAGTAGGTATGCTCTTGTAAATTGATCTTATTAATGACATGTTATGCTAGGTGAACTGAACACAGCAAAATAAATAGTTAATATTACTTATGTAATAATTTATAGGTTATATTCTAGATATATGAAGATGACGTTGATAAGTATTTAGTCAGCTAGTCGAACGACTCAAACGTCGGAAACTTAATTTCAATTGTACACTTTGTGATTTCAGATCTATTCTTCTATTCTATTCTCTGTGGGGATGTAACCTAACCTGCACCTGGCTCTCTCGAGTGGAATCTTTGTGCATATCCCCAAGGTCTAAACTGCCTTCCTAAGCTTGGACCATTTCCCACCACGCTGGTCCACTGCGGGTTGGTGCATGGGTTTACATATCTAGATGTGCTAAATCTAGATATGCAGGTTGCCTCACGATGTTTTCCTTCACCGTAAGAGCGATGATATGCATTGTACTGTTAAAAGAACTCATTGGTACAGTATGTCAGCACCGAGATTCGTACCCGCATCTCTTGCGTGAGAAGTGGGCGCTTACCCGACTAAGCTACCACCGGCACCGCTCTTTCACGCGTGATTTCAGATAATTTCGCAACAGTACAAATATTCATCATCAGCCCGTTATCATCCACTGCTGGACATAAGCCTCTCCCAAGCAGCGCTACAACACTCTGTTCTCGGCTTTCCTCTTCCAACCACTGCCGGCCACCTATGTCTAAGGTTGGTTGGTCCAGCGGGCCGGGGGGCGTTTCACTTTACGTAGTACAAATTATTCGAATATAAGTTCATGAAGCACAAAACTGGTATTACGTTCAAATGGTTACGCTTTCTGAGTCCACATCACTAAGGTAAAGCTATCAGCACACGGGCGCGTTGACACGGGTAAAGCCGATCTGTCAAGCATGCATGACATGAGGGTGTTAGTACGATATTCGTTATGAAAACGGGGAAAAAATATATGAACGAACCTATGTACAACTGTACATAAAGCACCTAAATACATAAAATAGTGTCTCGCCTAATACGAAGGATTTAATGGGTTATAAAAGGTTACAGCTATGTAGCTGTTTTTCTAATAAGTAAATATAATTTTCTATTTAGAGTTCTATTTAGAGACTTTCAGCTTAATTTCTGCGATATTATTGTTTAACATGGTAATGTTATTTGATATTTTAATGTTTGTTTAACTACTAATTAGGTACTTATGATAGACGTGAAGTTATTATAGGATTTAATGTCGAGTTGAGTAATAGGATTGTTTTAAGGATTGTCTTAACATTTGTAAACTTGTTCGTTCATTAATGAATATTCCTAGTTAAATGAAAAACAGGCGCGATAAATTTTCAAACAATTTTACAAGTAATTTCGATGCAAATTGCTAGCAAGAAGTTTATGGAAAGAAAATTATATCAACGATTACTTAAGTACTCGCGCATATCGGCTATAAACGGCCGTTGGCAGTTATTAGCATTATTTAATTCTTTATTGCAAAAAAAAGTAAACACGTTTATGTAGAAGGGACGGCTTTATTTGGACGTATGACGTATACATCGGTACAAATAGTTTTTCGTAACTGTTTGAGCAGTGGAGAGTAAACTCAAATTGGTACCTATGTATATCGCCCGAGAGCACTCAACAAATACCTCAACCTCAACAAATACCATCGACCATCCACCATATTCACCAGATATGGCTCTAGCTTACGGCTCTAGCTTCTTTCAGTCGTACGCAGGCTGCACTTTTTATTTTCAACCAAATAATTTTATTTGTCGATAGGTATATGAAAAATCAATAAACATACATAAGTACGTTCTTCTTTCTATGAATGTCGAAATACACTCACAATCAATGTAAAAGTTCCAGTGACATGGATTTTCTCATTGCTCGTGAATGTATTATGTCGAGAAATACTTGGTTGATTATGTCCTTGGCCTTTCGCTTCTTGACCAAGGTCATCAGCCGTTGGGCGGTTTTATAGGAACATGGTCGAAAATAAAATATTAACCCACTCGTGTTTTATGGCACATATAAAACTCACCCACTCTCGTCCGGGCTAGCTTATATTTTAGATTAATGAATCGTAAATTCGTAAATAAATATTTTATAAGCTAACTTTTACAAATATGAGCATCACTTTACAAATAAAAAACAAAACAGACAGGTATGAAGGTATTACAATTTCAACTCGTACCGAGAATCCCAGAATCGATGAAAAAGACACTTTTTCAATGGAAACGCTCCATTCTCAATACCGTAGTGATGAAAATATTGCGATGACGAAACGGCCCTTTGTTTCTGAAATTAAAACGCGATCGCGCGGCGTTGGATGGTGGCACAAACTTTGAATGCAAAATACTATGAAAATCTAAAGGCCAGGGTTCTAAAGGTAAGCGATCAACTATCGCTGTACTACCACAAAAAACTTTAAACAATGTTTAACAAGTGTTTAAAATGAAATTTAACAGATGATGTAGGCGTTTGCCAGCGCTAAACATCTATTCTTTTAAATACTGTTGTAAGTTTTTGTGGTACGGCCCTCGGTGTCGTAAGTATCGGACCAAACGGATTATCATAAATGTATGCAGAAACGGCGTCGGCAATGCAGATGAAGTGGACGCACTGGTGTGAATTTCTATACAAAGACTACTGAATGCGATGCGTACTTACCTTAATGTGGCTGTTTTATCCACACCGAAATCTCTATCTATACTCTTTCAATTAATTATATTTAAAAAATATTAATTGAAACGTGTCAAATATTACCGCTACATATACGGCAGACAAAGTCTATAGACATCTTTAAGGCCAAAGTTCGTCAGCACTACCTCCAAGTGCAGAACGATCTACAAAATCGATTTTAAAAATATTGTATTTGATGATTATGATATTATAGTATAGTTTATTATATTTTGTATTATTAGGTATATTATAATATAATGTATATGAGAAGGGTCCTATCGTGGGAGTAGTAGGGAATAACACAATCTCAGGGTAAAACACAATGTAAACTATATTGTCAGGTTCTACAGACACGGTTAGGTAAGTGAGGTAACCTTAAAGCAATAAACTTAATGTCCGCAAGGAGCGCGAGCGAGCGTGTAGCCGGGAAACGGGTTGGCGCCGACTGACTGCGCGGGCTTCGCTGGCCGGTGGCGCGAGCGCGGGGTGCGCGCGGGTGAAGGGGAGGACGCGGGACGCGGTCTGCGCAGTAAAGCTGCGCAGTAAAACGGCGCGGCGGCGTGGGACGCTAACCGTTTTCGGCGCGCGATTTGTTTTCGCGGGAAAACGGTTAGCAGTCTTGTTACATCCTCCCCCTCTAGTCCGAACTAAGCGCCCTCGCGTTCGGAGTAGCAGACTGAGTAGTTCTGGTCCTCCCCCTAAACTGATCGTCGTCCTCGACGATGGCGGGGTGGTCTGCACAGGCGTACTTGAGTCTTGAGATGTCTCAGCAGCACAGAGAGCTGCGCCGCCGTCACGCAGGCGAACGCGTCGAGTGTAGCGGCGGAAGCGGCGGAAGTATCGCGCGCCGCGGGGCTGCGCGCCGCGTACTCGTTGGTCGCGTCGTGCGTGGCGGGCGCGTCGTGCGTGGCGGGTGAGGCGGCGGGAGCGCGCGCCGCGTGCTGGTACAAGGCACCGGGCGGGCCAGCCGAGCCTGGTGAGGCGGGGCGGCCGGGCGCCGCGTGCTGGTACAAGGCACCGGGCGGGCCAGCCGAGCCTGTTGAGGCGGGGCGGCCGGGCGCCGCGTGCTGGTACAAGGCACCGGGCGGGCCAGCCGAGCCTGGTGTGGCGGGGCGGCCGGGCGCCGCGTGCTGGTACAAGGCACCGGGCGGGCCAGCCGAGCCTGGTGAGGCGGGGCGGCCGGGCGCCGCGTGCTGGTACAAGGCACCGGGCGGGCCAGCCGAGTCTGGTGAGGCGGGGCGGCCGGGCGCCGCGTGCTGGTACAAGGCACCGGGCGGGCCAGCCGAGCCTGACGAGGCGGGGCGGCCGGGCTCCGTGTGCTCCCAGAAGGCACCGGGCGGGCCAGCTCTGCCTGACGAGGCGGGCGGCCGGGCTCCGTGTGCTCCCAGAAGGCACCGGGCGGGCCAGCTCTGCCTGACGAGGCGGGCGGCCGGGCTCCGTGTGCTCCCAGAAGGCACCGGGCGGGCCAGCTCTGCCTGACGAGGCGGGCGGCCGGGCTCCGTGTGCTGGTAGAGAAGGCGGCGGGAGCGCGCGCCGCGGGCACGCTGGGCGCGCCGGGGCGGGTCATCACCGTCCTCTCCATGAAGACAGCTGCGCCGCCGTTACGCAGGCGAACGCGTCGAGTATAGCGGCGGTCGCGGCGGGGGTAGCGCGCGCCGCGGGGCTGCACGCCGCTTACTCGTAGGGCGCGTCGTGCGTGGCGGACGCGTCGTGCGTGGCAGGGGAGGCGGCGGGAGCGCGCGCCGCGGGCACGCTGGGCGCGCCGGGGCGGGTCATCACCATCATCTCCATAAAGACACGGTTGGTCTTGGCGGCCTTGGCGACGGTGTCCAGCAGCACGCAGGCGAACGCGTCGAGTGTAGCGGGGAGGCTGCGCGCCGCGTACTCGTATAGCGCGTCGTGCGTGGCGGGCGCGTCGTGCGTGGCAGGGGAGGCGGCGGGAGCGCGCGCCGCGGGCACACTGGGCGCGCCGGGGCGGGTCATCACCGTCCTCTCCATAAAGACGCGGTTGGTCTTGGCGGCCTTGGCGACGGTGTCCAGCAGCACGCAGGCGAACGCGTCGAGTATAGCGGGGGGGCTGCGCGCCGCGTACTCGTATAGCGCGTCGTGCGTGGCGGGCGCATCAGGCGCGGCGGGGGAGGCGGCGGGAGCGCGCGCCGCGGGCACGCTGGGCGCGCCGGGGCGGGTCGTCACCTTCCTCTCGCCGGTGCAGCTGCGGTCGTCATCGTCGTCAAGGCCGCGCGCCGAGTGTCCTCGGTCCTCGGAAGACGCGCCGGGCTTTGCGGGGGGGCCGCACCGCAGGGGGCCCGCGCGCCGCGTGCTGCTCGTGCGCGTAGGGCGCGCCGGGCGAGGCGGGGCGGCTGCGCTCCGCGTGCTCATAGGACGCGTAGGGCGGGCCAGCCGGGCCAGGCGAGGCGGGGCGACCGCGCGCTGCGTCCTCGTAGGACGCGCCGGGCGTGGCGGGGCGGCCGGGCACCGCAGGGGGCCCGCACGCCGCGTGCTCCTCGTGGGCGTAGGGCGCGCTGGGCGCGGCATGGAGGCCGCTCGCCGCGGGAGGGCCACGCGCCGCATGCTCGGCGGGCGCGCCGCCGCCTGGGGGCATTACCGTGGTCTCGCCGGCGGTGCCGCTGCTTTCGTCTTCCTCGAGGTCACGACGCTTCGCTCTTCCCTTTTCGGCAGCATATTTTTTTTTCGCACACACTTACATTCACGCGTCTCCGCGAGTTGGGCGCCACTATGAGAAGGGTCCTATGCACAACAGTGGGAGACTATGCACGATTTATCGGTAAAATTAGGTAAGCGTGGTAATCTTGCGTAAAAACAAATTTCCGAAGCGGCACAAGAGCGAGCGTGAAGTCGGGAAACGGGTTGGCGCCGACTGACTGCGCGGGCTTCGCTGGCCGGTGGCGCGAGCGCGGGGTGCGCGCGGGACCGCGGGTGAAGGGGAGGACGCGGGACGCGGTCTGCGCAGTAAAGCTGCGCAGTAAAACGGCGCGGCGGCGTGGGACGCTAACCGTTTTCGGCGCGCGATTTGTTTTCGCGGGAAAACGGTTAGCAGTCTTGATACATGTAGGAATTTATATA
Source organism: Plutella xylostella (assembly GCF_932276165.1). NCBI lineage: Eukaryota > Metazoa > Arthropoda > Insecta > Lepidoptera > Plutellidae > Plutella > Plutella xylostella. Next base: position 8,609,348 of record NC_063987.1, on the reverse strand, counting down.
CGCCTTTGTACAATGTTTTTATGTGCAATAAAGAATTTATAATAATAATAACTTACCCAGTAAATGATAATAATCTTGACATTTGTTGAGAAATTAAGCCTGTAGTTAGTAAGGTTTCTGACTAAACTTTGGCCATTGATTGACGGTGTTTTCAAGTAGCTACATTTAACAGCGTATCAGAATATTACCAACCAAATCATAAAATAATGTGTTGAATTATATAAATTTACTTATAAAAAAAATGAGGACATTAAAATTTCATCATCATCATCAGCCTATAGCAGTCCACTGCTGGACGTAGGCCTCTCCCAGAGCACGCTACTGGATGCGATCTTAGCTTCCCAAGTCCTAATTAAATTTAGAAAAAAATCAGAAAATTAATTAAATTTAGAGGCGGCATTTTGTAAGTGGATTTTTTCATGACTCGCAAGTAACAATCTAACTGCATTCTGTTAGTATTTGTTGATTGCCCTGAATGGGTATCTCTAGACAAAAATAGTGACCCAGATTCTTCGAGCAATTATTTATTTCGTCGGCTGCGAGGGTCCTATCTCAAAAACAGTGTTATTTGAAACACAACACTTATTAATGTATTCGTAACGGAGACCGAGCCAAGATCCAATTATAAGGAAAGGAGCGACTAATGATTTTGCTTTGTAATGTAGGTATTTACTTAGGGCCACTTGCAGAAACATATTAAATCTAGATTTAGTGTTAAATCTCGATTTAGTGTCAAATTCTATATGTACTGACGTTTCTTAAATCGACATTTGACACTAAATCTAGATTTAATTTGTTGGTGCAAGGGGCCCTTTGTGTATAAAACTTTTGGGAGTAAAAATAAAATATTGTGATATCACTTTTTTTCTTGTAATTACCAAAATATGTAGTTAAGTAAGAAATTTATAAGTAGTTAAGTTAGTAAGAAGTTGAGTGGACGTTAGTATGTATGTAAATTAGTTACATTCCTTGTACATATTATGGTTTCGTCTTGGCAACATTTAATTTATGTGTTTTTTTAATTCATTGAATTTGACCATCCGTGTGGCGTGATGGACGCACCTTGTGAACAGATAACAAAATTAAATCATTAAATCTATGACTTTTGATTAACTTTGTTGTGCAAGCCACCCTAAATGTAACGCGTTATAACTTTACATAAGTTACAAAAACACAATCATCAACGGCCAACGAGAGCTAAAAGTTAATGTTTAGATTACATTTCAAACGCTAGCTCAGGTCTTAGCGGGGGTTTATTTTACGAGCGGCCTAGCTTCACTAAAACTATGTTTAGATGGCCGTCCTTTGTAAAGAGAATAGAAATATGCAAATGCGCTGAATGAAGCCAGGTTAGTTGGGCCAGGACCCGTTTGACTTGATAGACGAGACGTGTGGTCTTTGTTGTTAACCCTAAATATATGCTTATACGAAATAGATGGAGTGTCAGTGCAAAAGAAACGTCACGACAAATCCCGCCGCGGTCTGCCAAAAAAAATGAGTTACTAAATATTGAAATACACTCACGAGCAATGAAAAAGTTCCACTTGCCATTGCCGGTTTCATTCTAATCCTAATCCTAACCGTCTGTCTGTCTGTCTGTCTGTATGTCTGTCTGTCTGTCTGTCTGTTACTCTTTCACGCCAAAACTACTGAACGGATTTGAATGAAATTTGGTATACATACGGTCTAGACCCTGGGAAAGAACATAGACTACTTTTTATCCCGGAATTCCCACGGGAAAACTTTTTAAGGCGAAGCGAAGCGCGCGGGAAGAGCTAGTATAATATATATCACTGGAACATTTTCATTGCTTGTGAGTGTATAATAATAAGAAGAAATATGCATCTCTCTTCCGTACTCCTTGGGTCCACTCCTGAAGTGTAAGTGCGTAGTAACCCGTCAGTATAAGCCAACTGGTCGTTGAATATTATCTGCGCAAGGCACGACCACACATTTGGAACTTTGATCTATTTAGAAACAATGAGAATTTCAACACAGTAGAATGGTAGACAAAAGGTGGAACTGCCAGCTTTCAGTCTAAATGTAGAAGTCCCGGGTTTGAACAGGAAGAAATATGTCCTTATGTACGAGAAGGTTTTGACATGTTTTGTCCAAAAAGATAAATTCTATATTTAATATTTTTGTACTTTTATTTTAGTTCAACACGAGCATTATACGAGTAGTCATAAATTATTGCAGTATATTACATACTACCTAGCACAACCAATTGAAAAAAAAGTTACTCCAGTTTAAAAGCGTTTTCCCTAAATCTGCTAGGTAAATCCAATATAATGAAATTGGAATTAGTATGACCAACACACTTAGCTAGCAATTATAGGAAAATTTACTTCTAGACTTAAGATAAATACTTAGCCCCATATTCATAGAGAAGTTACAGAACGTTTTAACAAATAAACTGTTTTTTCTCTCTCCGACTAAGAACAATTTGTTCTTTGATAGAGAGGAACAAAACAGTATATTAGTTAAAACGTCTTGTAACTTTTCTATGAATAAGGAGGTTACACTAAAATTTGATTTTAAAAAGCTAAAAACAGTCCTTTCTAGCTCATATGAAATAAACTATGCACACAGTTTTAAAGATTTCTAAGTACCAAAAAACAACCAAATCATAACGAACATTCGTTTCCAAACCACAACACTCCTTGGTTCGCCATAGGTGAATAAATCCGTCATGTAGATTAGTTTCGCTACATGGCATGCTATCTGCCCATTCCCCCACTCATTGCCACCGATAGCCGGTAGAAATGTGTCATACAGTTGTTTATTGCTACATTAGACTTAGACCACTGCTCAGCAGAACTACCGGGCAAAGAAATATTTCATTACCGCTGCTGGGCTTTAAACTGAAAGCGATATAGACGGCTGAAAATCAGTGCCGTGTTAGGTGGGTGGGAACCCCCACACTTGTAGCGGTGTAAGCTGAGGCGCTATAATGACGACCGAATAGTGTAGTGGTTAGTCACTGACTGCTATGCTAATGGTCCTGAGGTCGATCCCGGCCGGGGTAGATGTTAGTTTAAAGACAGATGTTTGTACTCGGGTTTTGGGTGTTAATATTATGTATCTGTGTAGATATATCAGATGTCCGATACCGATATTACAGTGCCTAGTTTGAGGTTGAATGGCCGTGTATAAGATGTCCTCACATATTATTATTATATTATTCATTTTCATACCGTTCTGAAGTAAGACCATCGGTCGGCAATGAAATTGGCAAAGTTATGCGTTTGGGCGGCGCGTTGATTTGAGGCCATTTGCGTCGCTCGGGCAAGGTTAATCGTGTGGCTTGTAGGTGAATTTGGGGTGACACGAATGCTTCGATGTATTAAAGTATATTAGGTTCTTATGTTTGATGGACAGAGTATGCGTATGTAAATTATATAAGGTGATCCCGATAAATTCAACTACATGCCCTGGTCAAACTGAACGATCTTTTCCAAGAAAAATATGAATGGAAAGGTTTTTTTTTTAATCCGTACATAACTCTACATTTGCATTTGCACGGCTAAGCTGATTTTGATAAAATATGGCTAAGAACACTCGGTTAACTCTCTATATAAATAAATAAATCGTAAGTCAGTTGAGCCGTCTGGGAACGTTAAACTTTTTTTTGTCGTGGGCAAAAAAAAATTAGCTTTAGGTACAGTACAGTAGAAAACTTAATAAATATTTAATGTACGACTTGCAAACAAAATAATCCCTGATATAAACTGGTTTCTACAAACCAACAAGCATCATCTCTGAATGGAAAGCAAACCAACATAAACTTACTCCATCGACTTGCGAAGACTAAACGAAGTGGTTCCAATGAGGTAGTGACTGAGTGCCGGACCACATACAGGCTTTTAAAAAAGGGTATGTATATTGTATGTACAATGTATAGTAGCCAAAATGGGGGATTCAGGAGGCCATTCTGATATACTTTTCTTCTAAGACTTGTGAAAATATGCGAGTAATATGGGGTCTTCAGTTTTAGAGCAAATCTTGCTTAGAATACCGTTTTGCTACAACGTCTACCCTTGACGGCAAATTCAAAATAACTATGTATGTTTTTGGGTAGCAAAAGTAAACGCTTGAAACCGCATACCAAATAATTATCTCACACTTTATATGTTTCATGAGACTCCGAGTATTGTCGATATAAGCATATCGAAAATAAAATAAACATATCGATAGCGCCAGAATCTCCACCCTGCTATTCGCTTCGCTACAAATTTCACTCTAAATGTTATAGTTATAACCTGTTCAAGCATTTTAGATTGTGGATTTTGAGAAGGCCTTTGATAGGGTACACCAGTCAGCGATATGGGATACGCTGAAATATTTTCACGTTCCGAATAAAATGCGAAACCTTATTAAAGAAGCCTACAATGGCTACACTTGCCAAGTAATCCACGAAGGGAAGCTGAGCGAACCAATAAGCCCCAATATTGGCGTCAAGCAGGGCTGCATGTTATCCCCACTACTCTTCATCATGATTACCGAAGTAATTTTGGATATGATGGAGCAGAATGGCAAAGGAGGTTTGGATTGGTCCGATGGAACATCTCTAGAGTATCTCGCTTTTGCGGACGATCTTTGTCTTTTCTCCGAAAATAGCGCTGATATGCAAAGGAAACTCAATGACCTCGTCCATTTGGGTAACCGAGTGGGCATGCATGTCAACAGAGAAAAGACAAAGTCAATGCGAGTAATGACTGCGGACCGTACTCCATTTAAAATCAACGGCCAATCCATTGAAGATGTTGACACCTTCACCTACCTGGGAAGCAAAATCACACCAAATGGTGGAACTGACGAGGATATCGGCAACCGCATCAACAAAGCCCGCGGAGCTTTTGCCATGTTAAGCCCAGTGTGGAGGTCTTCCGCATTCCGTCTCCAAACCAAGATCCGCCTGTTCAACGCGTGCGTAAAGACCGTTCTCCTCTACGGTTGCGAAACTTGGAAGAAAACGGTTCAAACCACGAACAAGCTACAGGTTTTCGTAAACAGATGCTTACGCAGTATCCTAGGGATCCGTTGGTTTGACTTTGTCTCCAACGAGGAACTTTGGCGCAGAACACATCAAAAACCTGTAGCAGAAACCGTAAAAGAACGCAAATGGAGATGGATAGGACACGTTCTCAGGCGTACTGAAGACGTCCCAAAGGAAGCGCTGACATGGCACCCCGAGGGCGGTAAACGAAGACTCGGCAGACCGCGAGAGACATGGCAGCGCACTGTGAAAAAGGAAATGGGCCAGGCGGGGATGTCTTGGGCGGATGTCTCTGAGCTGGCCCAAGATCGTAAAGAATGGCGGCGCTTCACTTCGGCCCTTTGCTCCCCAGCGGAGATTGGGAATAAGTAAGTAAGTAAGCAAGCATTTTAGATGCGAAGTGCTGGCTGTATCCAAGTACGAATTAGCCTAAAAGCACTTTAGACTTACGTTGTTTGTATTACTTAGTTGAACTTAATTAGGTAGCAGTAATTTTATCTGTTCTAATTCGGGATTAATTTATATAACAGCTGTTGCGTGCGGTGTGTTTGTCAAATAAAGTGAATTCTCCTTTTTTTACCGACTTCGAATAAAGGAAAGGTTTTCAATTCATCTGTATGTACCTATGTCCACTGATATTTTCGTCAGCTATATACACCATCTACTTACTTTACTGGACAGTCTGGACACCCATCTTCGTGTCAAATACACCAATACGATACAAAAACCATACTAACTTCAATACATAAATCCGTAGGTTTAAACGTTTGAAGTCCATAAAACCGTGAGAGGGGTCCAACATTTTTCCACATTAATTCTTTATGTAAAGTCGTCGTAATTTCCAACGTCAGGGGCACTCACTTATCTATATTAGCCACGGCATTTCATTTTATTTGAATAATAAAAACGCTTTGGCTTTGAGGTACAGTTTTCGGTTTGTAAGCGATGAAAACGGGATGAGTAAGAGATCGGTATAAATGCACAAGTGTTGCCTTTCACGTGAAAATTTCAGGATAAATATGTTTTGAGTAGCTTTGATATAAGATGACTTTATATTTCAGATAATACACTCACGAGAAATATAAATAACCAGTGAAAAAATCACCAAATTACTCTCTCTCTCTCTAACGAAAAAGGCTTCCTCAATGACGCCGTCGAATATAACCAACCAAAAACATAATAATTATCTTGAAATTTTAATAAAATATATTTAAAAAAAAATACTATTTAAAGTCGCCACTTTGTAAGTGAAACTTTTTCATTGCTCGAATATTCATGTAATGTTTCTACAACAACTACTGCATTCTCTTTAGACGACGGGTGGGTCCCGTCCCGCTCCACCGGTTGGACCCATATTCCCTAACTGCGTGTTGCCAGTGAACCTGACAGGGTCCGTTGGTTTTTTCCACTCGACCGCCTGAGGAACTTGAAGTCTTGGTAAAAAAAACACAGTACTTAAGTAGGGATACAACTATACAGCTACTTTTTATTCTCTAGAGGGGTTTGTCTTTCGTTTTAATAGTGCAAATGGTTTTGTGAAAATGTTATGTTTTGTCTTAATTTTATTAATCTTTGGAATGATTTAGTAATCCTAGATAAGGTTTTGTATCATTACGCTTTTAGTACCTACCTATTTGGTTTTATTAAATTCTTCTCCTTCTATCGTGTAAATGCACTAAGCTAACTTCCTCCAGTGTTTTGCTACTCTTATTGCGAGATCATTGGCCTTCATCAGGTCTCCTTGACTGCATTTTGGGGCATTAGGACACTCTATAAGGTGTGACGTAGTCTGGAGGCTTCCGCAACTGCATAGAGTGCTGGCATTGGCTGGGAGCATATCCCATCGCCTTGAATTGTCCTTCGTCCGGGCAACGCCAGCCCGGAGGCGGTTTAGGGTTTTATTGTATTGACTCTTATTACCTATTTGGTTTTATTTTATGAAAGGTGACGGGTCTTAAACGCGTATTTACATATTACAATAACAACCAATTTACAACAATTGAAAGGTCCAACGGTAAAGTCGGATGGGTTTCATGCGTTTTGATTTCTTCCCAGGATCACTTTGCCGCACATTTTTACCGTCTGGAGTCCATTCCATTCAGATTTTATCGCGGATCAAAGGCGGAATTCGAGGCAATTCCCGTGAAACGGTTCAAAGTAATACGGGATACCTTCCCATATATACTCATGTTTTAGCTTCCCATATACAGGGTGTTGCAAAAAGGGAAACCGAAACTGAAATCAGTATTTCAAAATTCGCGAAAAAAATATATCATTTTCCATAGAAACTTAGTTGGTCACGTGAATTTTTACTATGGAGAATCAATATTTTTTTTCACGAATTTTGAAATACAGATTTCAGTTTTGGGCTATACAGGGTGGCCCAAAGAGTGACGTCCAAAGGAAAATGTTTGATTCCTTAGGTCAAGGGGTAGCCAAATCACCCCCATGTATGTTCAGCAATTTTTAGTAGTTTAGGAGATATGATTTTTTTTCCAAATTTTCTACGAAAATCGACCTCAGTGGATTAATTATGTTTTATTATTTTTTGGATAACTTTTTTAAAGCATTTTTTATTTTTGTGTCATCCTCTTAAGTTGTTCTTTTAACCATAAAAGTTTCAGCTTCCTAGCTGTAATGTAAGTTAGTTATTTTTTTATCGAAAGTTAGAATTATATCATCGAGCTAGACTGCTCTGAATTTTCTACTTGAAATTAAAAATTGAAAAAGATATTCTCATGGTGCCTTATTAATTTTAAAAACTCCGCACTCACAAAAATTTTCAAAATGGCGACCTCCCATAGCAATACACAACCTACATCTACGCAAGAAATTTTCTTTAAGTCGCCTATACGCTTCTCTGTTTCATTCAGATGTAACTTTTTGACAGATGTCACATTTTTGAGAAAAGGTACTTTTTTACATGTTTAACCTTTCGACATATGTCATATTTTTTACATTTGTCATTTTTTTGATTTAAAGAAAATTTCTTGCGTAGATGTAGGTTGTGTATTGCTATGGGAGGTCGCCATTTTGAAAATTTATTGTGAGTAAATGTGTAAAATGATTATTAGAGTTTATTTACTTATTATTAATAATAAAATTATCTCATAAATCTTACTACTCAGACTAAAACATTTTTCTAAGAATTTACATTCAAAAATGTAACGTAAATTTAAAAAAAAGTAAATAATTTAATTTTCCCTTTAATTTGATACATTTTCTAACTTAATTAGTCCTTAGTAATGACATAACAGGAATATTTCAACTTTCTGAAACAATTTACTAATTAGGTAATTTCCACCCAGGTACCTTTGAAGGCTTTTTTCTGCAAATAATACCCTATTAAGCAATAGTTTATTTTTAATTTTATGTAATTTTGGAACCTTGCAGAGTTTTTAAAATTAATAAGGGACCATGAGAATATCTTTTTCAATTTTTAATTTCAAGTAGAAAATTCAGAGCAGTCTAGCTAGATGATATAATTCGAACTTTCGATAAAAAAATAACTAACTTACATTACATCTAGGAAGCTGAAACTTTTATGGTTAAAAGAACAACTTAAGAGGATGACACAAAAATAAAAAATGCTTTAAAAAAGTTATCCAAAAAATAATAAAACATAATTAATCCACTGAGGTCGATTTTCGTAGAAAAAAAGGAAAAAAAATCATAACTCCTAAACTACTAAAAATTGCTGAACATACATGGGGGTGATTTGGCTACCCCTTGACCTAAGGAATCAAACATTTTCCTTTAGACGTCACTCTTTGGGCCACCCTGTATATACCATGCTGCACATGTAGCTTTCGGATTAGTATACCCTTTTTGCAAGACCCTGTATACTCATGTTTTAGCTTCCTATATATACTCATGTTTTAGCTTCCAATGATAGAAGAGGTGTACCCGGAAATGGTTATGTTTTTCTTTTCATGAAAAAAACCTATACTATCCCCTAGCCCCGTACAACCAACAAATTCTGTAATCGAACTAAAAAAAGACCAATAGGTACATAAAAGTCGTTTAAAATTACCAAGTGAGGTTTTACCGACATGACGTTGACTAGCGGGACCCCCTCTATATCAGCATTAACAAGTGTATCATTTGTTAGTCTTCAAATAAATAAATAAAAATTGACGTGTTTTTTTTTTAATAAAACAGATCAGTTATCAGAGGCAGGTAGATACAGATAAACTTCTAACACTGCTTTTTCAGTAAAGAGTTAAAGAAGCAATCAAAAAGCACTTAATAAAACGTACTCAAAAAGGGTTCTCCTAATTACGAGAAACCACGAAGTGTAATTTATAATCGCTTTTTAATCGTGGAACTTTCCAAGAAAGAGTGATTTCTTCCTTTTTCTGTGAAGTATGCAGACTTTGTAATGGCTAGTATCATAGATGGCAAATTGTAATACTACTTAAATAATTAATCAAATCTAATTTTTATAAAGTTAAACAAAAAACTGACTGTACGGGCTACGGCTACCGTACAATAGGTACTTACTTAGATGTTATATGTATTATGTATATTGCTATAAGGTTGAAATCAGATTGATACTTACACACACATACATTACTTGTTTACTATGCAGAAATATTTTATAATGGAAATAAATTAGTGTTAAAACAGCGCTCATTGGGTTTGGTACTATCAGCCTTAACATAACCCCAAATCGTATCATCTATCATTATCATAGAACTGTAAACACACTACAGTTTTTGGTCCTTCGAAAATAAAGACCAGCGGTCCGTGTGGTGATAAACAATCAATAGTGTGAAGTTTCTGGTGATTTCTTGGTGCAGCTGCGATTCGGTTTGACTGGCCTGCCACCAGCGGCCCTCCCCAGTCAGATTGAGAAGGCGCACAAGGCTGTATCTGGGAGTCCCGGGTTCGGAACACGCAGTTCATCTGCTATCATCGAGGACCAGCTCTCGCTTCGACATTAGTGAGGAAGTATATCAAGTGACATACAGTCATATCAAGACAGCGACAAACAGTCTCAACTTATCAACATGGAAAGCCTAATTCAACGGCAATCTGATATCATCGAGCTGATCAAACAGATCGAGCGCAACTTCAGCAAGGATTCTGCGAGACGGAAGACACGCACGTATCTGGACGAGCGTCTGGATACATTGGACAAACTGTGGGCGGAGTTCCAGTCAAACAATGACAAGTTGGCCGTTTACGAAAATGACATCGAGCCCTACTTCAAAGAAGATCAGTACTCACAATCAAGGATTTACTTCGACTCTGTGCGAAGCAAGATCCATTCGTTTCCCGCTGCATCAGGTGAGGAAATGCAACCGAAATCACCGTTAGTGAATCCAAGACAGGTGAAACTTACGATACCGTCAGTGCCCATCCCGTCAGCGTCTACTGCTCTGACCCCGTCCGTCTACGGCACGCCGGCCGCGGCGCCCTCTGCGGTCCCCCCGGCGCCCTCCGCATCCACGTCCACGGAGGCCCCCCCGAGCAAGGTGGCTGACCTCCTCTCGCAACAGCGAACCAACTTCCGAGCATTCAACAGAATGGTGAAGAATATCAAAGTGGACGAGATACGCGACAAGTGGGAACTGGAAGACGAGCTGAAGAATGTACAATCAAGATGGAGTACGATCGACGCCTTACACTTACAGATCGATAACTATCTCCAGGGATCGGATTCAATTTACGACGAAGAATTTGGAATCTACGAGAATACCTACAGATCAATCAAAAGGGACTTGAATCTTAAACTAGCGTCGACAGCGCATCTTCAACAATCAACCCCTCGCATCGACATCCCAGTGTTCTCCGGAAGCTACACACAGTGGCCCACCTTCTTCGACCTCTACGTGGAGAGTATCCATAACAACAATCTCCTTTCTAAATGCCAAAAAATGCAGCACCTGAAAGGGAAACTACGCGGAGATGCGGAGCGACTCATCCAGCATCTTCATATATCATCCGAAAACTACGACGCAGCATGGGATCTGTTGACCCATAGATACAATAATCAACAATTGTTATTTACAAAGCACATTGAAGCATTCCTAAATCAGCCGATTGTGCAGAAACAGACATCATTTGAGATCCGACGTCTCTATGATACTACGATGGAGTGTCTACATGCCATACAGAACCTGGGTATCGACACAAGTACTTGGGACCCTCTGTTGGTGCACCTCATATCTAAAAAATTGGACATCGAGACCTATGGTGATTACAAAGAAGCACGGAAATCGCCACGTGACCTGCCATCGCTTTCTGAGCTTATGGAGTTCCTAGAAGGCAAATTCACAGCGTTGGAGCCCATACATAAGAAAGAAAGAGAAACAACATCAGCTACATCAAACAGGCCATATCAAGAGAACAAGCCGTATTATCAATATCAAGGCGGGAATCGCAGTGGAAAATTTCCAAAAAGGGAACTGCAAGCTATTGCAACATGCACGTGGAATTGCCCGCTATGCAACAACAGTCACGCGTTGTACAAATGCAACAAATTCGTCAGAATGACCCCCGAGGAAAAGCTGATTACAGTAATAAAACTACACGTTTGCCAGAATTGCCTCTACAAACACTACGACAATCCGTGTGTTTCAACAAAAAGGTGCAAACAGTGCCAGAACACACATAACACCATTCTACATGATGCCTACACCAATGTCAGTAAAATGTCGCCGCGCGCACATATGCCGCGCATGAATGAAGCCGCCGCCGTGTCCGGGTCGAATTCGACACCCGTACATACAGTACCTACGATGCCTTCACCTTCAACTTCGCGCCAAGATAACAAGCAGCACAGCGTAAATCACGTTGCCACAGATGACGAAGAGATCTTACTGACGACCCTCTCACTAAAAATCAAGTCCATTGATGGTCGTTATATCACCCTGCGGGCCCTACTCGACCAAGGCTCCCAGATATCCCTAATATCTGAAAATGCTGCTCAGCTGTTAGGCTTACCAAGGCAACGCTATCATGCTTCAGTATCAGGCATCGGAAATGGCTCGAAACAAGGCAAAGGAATGATTACACTCGATTGTCTATCAATTCATGACGACTATGGTTTCACCACTCAAGCATTAGTCATAAAGCACGTCATTAATAATCTTCCCAACATGACCTTCAATCAAAAACCATGGGACCACCTGCAACATATCAAGCTGGCCGACCCCCAGTACAACGTATCAAGACCTATTGACCTACTACTGGACGCCAGCATCTACTCTAACATAATTATGAGTGGTCTTATCAAGGGTCCTAACATGGCACCCATCGCCCAGCAGACGAGAATGGGCTGGATATTATCAGGAAGCGTAAAAACCTTCAATTGTCACGTGGTAGTCAACAATTTATCAGACATCTCTCAATACTGGGAGCTTGAAGAGATTACCAATCAACCAGATGATCTCACACAGGACGAGCAGTACTGTGAAGAGTTCTACAAATCCACTACCAGACGTCTGGAGGACGGAAGATATGAAGTGGCTATACCTATGAAGCCCAACTTCGAAGAAAAACTAGGACAATCAAAATCAAAAGCCATAGCACAGTTCCATAATCTAGAAAACAAGATGAAGAAAAATCAGAACTTTTCAGAAAGTTACATAAAATTCATGAGAGATTTTGAAGAACGCAACCACATGCACTTAGTTAGCGAACAAGTACAAACTTCGTACTATCTCCCACATCACGGTGTGTTGAAATTAGAATCAACCACTACTGCACTGAGAACAGTATTCAATGCGTCAAGCAAGACTTCGTCTGGATATAGCCTGAACGACCTGATGGAACGTGGTCCTAACCTTCAGAAAGATTTACAAAGCTTAATACTCGGGTGGCGTCAGCACAAATACGTCATCACGGCAGACATAGAGAAAATGTTCAGACAGATCAACGTCAGAGAGTCAGATCAGCATCTACAACGCATAGTCTGGAGGGAGTCACCACAAGAAGCCCTGAAAGAGTATCAACTTTCGACCATCGTCTTTGGGCTGAAGGCCGCGCCATATATGGCAATGAGAACACTGAAACAGTTGGCGATCGACGAAGCAGACAAGTACCCATTAGCATCAAGGGCATTGATGACGTCATTCTACATGGACGATCTTCTAGAAGGAGCGAGCACGATCGAAGAAGCAAAACAGCTACAAAAAGAACTTATTGACATCTTGGGAGGGGCTGGCATGAATATCCGGAAGTGGTCCAGCAATACAGCGAAGCTAACTGAAGGTTTATCAGCCGAGCAACTTGACACCCCCCTCGACTTCAAGTGCTCAGAATCCAGGAAGACATTGGGCATCCGCTGGAACCCTACAAGTGACACGTTCACATTCCAGAACAAATATCAATCAGAAAACAATGAAAAACGACTCACAAAACGAGAGTTACTATCAAAGATATCAGTGATATTTGATCCGCTAGGATGGCTATCGCCGCTTACTATCCGAGCGAAATTATTATTCCAACAAACATGGTCCGAGGAACCCTTAGATTGGGATGGACTATTACCAGAATCGCTAAACAAAGACTGGGAGCAACTAAAAGAAGATCTTCAACACATAGATCATTTCGAGATACCTAGATATCTGGGAGATAAATCAAACTATCAAATACATGGATTTTGCGACGCCTCGGAGAAGGCTATTGCTTGTTCTATTTATATCACAACACATGATTATAAGGGCGAGTTTACATCAACACTCATGACTGCGAAAACAAAATTATCGCCGTTGAAAACAAAACCGTCGCTACCCAGACTTGAACTTTGTAGCGCGCTCCTATTATCACGACTTATGGAAAAAGTCATGGAGACCATATCAGACAACACACAGATCTTCGCATGGACCGACTCTATGGTGGTCCTTGGCTGGATCCACGGAGAAATCAACAGGTGGAAGCCATTTGTCGCCAACAGAATACGTTCCATACTGGAAATCATCCCTGCTACATGCTGGCATCACGTCAAGTCAGAGGAAAATGCAGCTGATTGTGCCACACGAGGAGTAACTGCTGCACAGCTTTACAAACACCCGCTGTGGTGGAATGGCCCGGCTTGGTTGTCCACATTCAAAGCTGAGAAGATCAAAGAAAATACATATCAACCTCCAACAATTGAGATCAAGAAAAACAATGTGAACGCAGCCTTATGTCATAAGAATGACCTAGTGGACAAGTTATTAAACGAATGCAGTTCACTGCACCGAGTAGCAACCACTATCGCCTGGCTATCACGTTACATAAAGTGGCTGCAAAATAAACAACAAGTATCATATAGAAACTACCTATCAACTGCGGAGTTGCAACAAGCACATAATTTAATTGACAAAAGTGTACAATCGGTCGAATTTGAAGAAGACTTATCAAGATTGTCAAAAAAGGAGAATCTGAGGACTTCTAGTAGACTATTGAGCCTCAACCCATTCATCGACGCGAGTGATGGACTACTGAAAGTTGGCGGACGACTCAACAATTCGTCTCTCAGTCATGCAGCCAAGCACCCCATCATCCTACCGAGTCACAGCAGACTCACCGAGCTCATCGTACAACAAGCTCACTCCGCCACGCTACACGGTGGACCGAGCCTAACATTATCATATATCAGAGACAGATACTGGATATTAAGCGGGCTCCGAACGGTGAAACGAGAATTGCGCAAATGCGTGAAATGCAGGCGATTCAACTCAGAACAGAGACATCAGATCATGGCAGACCTGCCGGAGCCTCGAGTGACGCCATCCCGCCCGTTCACGTACACAGGTGTCGACTTTACTGGGCACTTTGACATCAAGGCCAACAAAGGACGCGGCGTGCGAACACACAAAGGCTACGTGTCGGTATTCGTATGTCTATCAACAAAGGCCGTACACTTGGAGCTAGTATCTGACCTCAGTACACCTGGATTCCTAGCTGCCTACCGCCGATTCTGCGCCAGACGGTCTACACCCCGGTGCATGTTCAGCGATAGAGGGAGCAACTTTATAGGCGCCAACAGGCTGCTGCAGAAGGAGTACAAAGAGATAATCCAAACTATCAATGAAGACCTGCTAAGTAAGATCAGCAGTGAATACCACACACAGTGGAAGTTCAACGCGCCAGCCTACCCATCAGCAGGAGGCCTTTGGGAAGCTGCCGTCAAGAGCTTAAAATATCATCTCAAAAGAGTGATTGGCGAACAGAAACTCACCTACGAGGAGTTTATCACTCTACTGCATCAGATCGAGGCGTGCCTCAACTCACGACCTCTCATATCATTAAGTGAAAGCCCAGATGGCGAATACTTGTCTCCAGGACACTTCCTGGTGGGCGGCTCATTAATCACAAGGCCACAGACGGATCCCGAGCAAATGAATTTGACTACGAGATGGCGTTTAATCCAATCAATGAACAAACAGTTCTGGAAGAAGTGGTCATCAGATTACCTACAACAGTTGCAAATAAGAACAAAGTGGAGAACATCTACCAAAAACATGGCAGTTGATGACGTCGTCCTTATCAAAGACGACAACCTACCCCCTGGCAAGTGGGCGTTGGGCAGGATCGTCGCCGTACACCCCGGCCAAGACGGACACGTCCGGGTAGCTACTGTGAAAACGAAAGGCGGCATCATAAAACGACCGATCTTAAAATTGGCTCTGTTGCCAGTTAGAGAAGAACACGCCACGTCACAGATAAGCGACGTACAATGCACGACACCAACGACTAATGACGTCACAACAGCTGACTCGCAAGCAGACGCGCCCGATCAAGTGACAACTCCCACGGTCAAGGCCAGCGGGCGACCAAAGCGAACCACAAGGAAAGGCATTTGTCACTACATATCCATGGCGCTACTACTTTTCTTATCAATGATGACTTCAGCACAATGCGACTGCAATATCACACAACTTAACAACAACATGAACATGTATTTCGACAAGATGTACGATATGAGCATCATCCTAGACGACTGGAAATTAATCATGTATTACAATATGAGTACATACTGGTCCGGACTGCAACACCTGGAAAAATACGTCTATCACCTGGAAGAATTTCTGGATTCAAATCATTTATCAACACAATACCAGAGTATCGTATATCAACTGCAACACGACTTATCAGAAATATATCACTATAATAAAATACTCAAGAAACACGTCACCAAACGGCAAAAGAGAGGCCTTATCAACGGAGTTGGATACATAGCCAATTCATTATTTGGAGTTTTAGATGATCGATTCGCAAGAAAGTATGAGAAGGACATTGAGAAGATATCTATGAACGAAAATCATCTACTACTTCTATTCAAGAACCAGACGAGTGTCATAGAAGCACAGTCGAATATTCTACAAAGGAACGAGGACATCATGAACAAGCAGTTTGGGATGATCCAAAAACACCTTCAAGAAGTGAAACTCGCCAATAATAAACTGCTGACGCAAAACAATAATGAACTTTATATCATATCAGCGGCCCTCTCAGCATCAATCATGATATCCAACGTGCGCCGTGTACAAGAGAACCTTATCAACACCATTACAGACCTCACCCACGGGCACCTGGACGCGCACTTGTTGCCACCAGAACAGCTGGAGGAGCAAATGAAGGTCATTTACAGTCATCTGCCTGAAGATCTGACTGTACCTACTGATAAACATGACTACAGAGACTTGTATAAATTAATGAAAATTCAAGTGGAAGTCGGAAAATCTTACTTAATCATAGAAGTCAGAATACCGCTGGTGAGCAAAGAAACATACGAGCTGGACAAAATTATCAGTTTACCTCACCAGTCCTACATCATCGAAACAATAACTCCGTATATCGCATTTAACCTGAGAAGGGATCAACTTATATTGCTATCGGAAAGTGAAGTAAAGGAGTGCACCCACACATCAGTGAATAAAATACTATGCTCCATTGATAAACTCATACATCAAGTTCAGATGACACAGAGCATATGCAACATCAGCATTCATAACAAACCCATGTGCCGTACAAGAGCGGAGCCGTGCCACGAGCTGTGGATTAAATTACACAACAACAATCGATGGTTGTACTCATGCTGTGAGAACTGCTCGCTGCGCATTTTCTGTCCTGATAACAAGATGACATTGAAGTCGTTGACCGGTAATGGCCTACTGGATATAGGTCAAGGTTGTGCAGTAAAGAGTACGACATTCTCGATCATTGGACATAGCAACTATATGAGCCACATGCAGATGGAAACTGATAATACATACATTGTTGGATCATCAATTCTAAACCACATCGTGAATACGTCAGATATGACGCCGTTCGTTCCAGAAGACCACATTCATGACTGGGACAATTTGAAAACACAGATTGACGACCTGAAGCAAAAGGCTAACGAACCCCTCAGCATTCATGATGTGCACCAGTATTCGGTCATGTACACCGTAATGGGAGTCGTCATCATCTCCGGAGCTGTATACTCTCTCCTGCGGTGGCGAAAATACAAGCGCCGCCTCGAGCTGACCACAACGAGCATCGAGTCCCGCGGCGCCCCCCCGGCGCTGCCGCTGCGGCTGCTGCGAGCGCGCGCCCCCGCCCCGGCCCCCGCCGCCCGCGCCCCCGCCCCCGGCACCCCGGCCCCCGGCACCCCGAGCGCGGACCCCCACGACACTTGGACTACGCCGACTGTTCGACCGCGCTCAGTTAGATTAGACATTCCTTCCGTAATCATTAATAGTGAAGTGTGTGAATGAAATACTTAAGTACTTACTATATTGTATTTTTTGTATTTGAATGAAATATTTAAGTTCAATATCTTAACATTCCATTTTACACCTAATTAATTTAATTTACAGTTATCACTATACTTGTAACTTTACTTTAGCTACAGTAACATTTAAATCTTATTTTATATAATGCTCTTCCTTTTTTTGAGTGGGCAGGATGTACGGGCTACGGCTACCGTACAATAGGTACTTACTTAGATGTTATATGTATTATGTATATTGCTATAAGGTTGAAATCAGATTGATACTTACACACACATACATTACTTGTTTACTATGCAGAAATATTTTATAATGGAAATAAATTAGTGTTAAAACAGCGCTCATTGGGTTTGGTACTATCAGCCTTAACATAACCCCAAATCGTATCATCTATCATTATCATAGAACTGTAAACACACTACACTGACACTAAAAACCGTACAATGAATGAAGATTACGATTTCCATCACAAATTTATTTGCTACGAACTTCGTAGCAATTTGCTACGAACTCGCTACGGGCTACGGGCTACGGCGCAGCGTAGCGTTTTTATCCTAACTAATATTATAAATGCGAAAGTAACTGTGTCTGTCTGTCTGTTACTCTTTCACGCCAAAACTACTGAACGGATTTGAATGAAATTTGGTATACATACGGTCTAGACCCTGGGAAAGAACATAGGCAGCTTTTTATCCCGGAATTCCCACGGGAAAACTTTTTAAGGCGAAGCGAAGCTCGCGGGTAAGGCTGTATAATACATATTTTTGTAGAGATGCAGTTTATTTTAATTTGATTAGCTGAATGCTAAAACTTTCCTTACATCTTGTAGCGTCATACTCATACTATCAGGTTTATTCTAAATGTAAAAAACACATTCCTAGATTGCCTAAGTACCTATATTGAGCACTGTCAAAACACCAATAACTTACCTAAGTTTTGCATGCTAAATTAATTTAATAGTTTATGTAACTTCTTAATGAACCGTATGTTATATATGTATGTTATATGTAATGTATGTTTTTACTGACTTGTGTATTTGTAAAATGTGTGTGAAAATGGGTTAAATAAATATATTTTGTATTTTATTTTGTTCAAACGGTGAAAAACACTATACCTATAGCAAAGACGCTAGAGCCACGCTAAGAAGAAGCAAGTTTGCTCAGCTAACGCATGCTACTCCGCATAATATAGCATATGGAAATTCATAGAAGCTCCCTTAATCCCATATTAACGGTACTGTCGGCCCCAAGTGGGCCCGCCTCCACCATTCAAAGACGGTAAACTGTAATCTAATTATTGAAGTTAAACCCTAAAGTGGAACGGTACTTGTGTCTTTGAGAGTTCCATGTCGTGGCACAATTTGGCCTTTATGTCGATACACATTAGGTACGCCAGCACACATTATTATTTATTATTTACTAGCTGTCCCCGCGAGCTTCGCTTCGCCTTAAAAAGTTTTCCCGTGGGAATTCCAGGATAAAAAGTAGCCTATGTTCTTTCCCAGGGTCTAGATCGTATGTATACCAAATTTCATTCAAATCCGTTCAGTAGTTTTGGCGTGAAAGAGTAACAGACAGACAGACAGACAGACAGACAGACAGACACAGTTACTTTCGCATTTATAATATTAGTTAGGATTTGATACTTTATTGCACAAATATGAAATATAAGTGTACAAAAGGTGGACTTAATGCTAAAAGCATATACATTTATATCAGGCTGAACACGTGAAAGATAATAATATTAATATGTGGGGACATCTCACATATGGCTATCCGACCTCAAGCTAGAGCCTGTGTTATGGGTATCGGACAGCTGATATATCTACACAAAATACATAGATAGATACATATTAAATAAAAATATCAACACCCAAGACCCGGGTACAAATATCTGTGTTTAAACAAATATCTGCCCCAGCCGGCAATCGAACCCGGGACCTTCGGCTCAGTAGTCAGGGTCACTAACCACTACGCCATTCGGTCGTCCAACAGAATTACCCGACGACTCTCTCAGCACAAGCTTGCTTGTGTTGGGGTCCACCAACCCGCACTTGGCCAGCGTGGTGGACTAGGCCTAAACCCTTCCTTCATTGGAAGGAGACCTGTGCCCCAGCAGTGGGGACGTAATGGGTCGTGATGATGATGATGGTAGGTTTTCTATATAATAGTATTAAACATCTTTAGACATTCCGAACCACACTATTCGTTCAGTCGCCATCTACATTAGCATTCAGTATACAAGACACGGTTGCATATATTATGTTACACTCAACAGTATAATACAACTTTTCAAATTATTACGAACCTTTAACCACAACTACTTTAGGTAAACTGCTAAACACGATTAGCTCATTAACAGAAGTTTGTGCAAATATGGAGCTCGAGAGAATATCCTAGAACAGTCTAGAAGCTATATCTGCGCTTTGTGCTTTGATAAACAATAAACAACAAGATGGAGTGTTGGTGCAGGTGTATAAAGCTTATAAGTATTGTATACCAACTCTGTTTTGAAAAGATGGCTCAGGAGTTTCTTGCCTCCGTTCTTCTCCTAAGACAGAAAGAGCTTCCCCTTAGCCGAACGGAGAGTAGTTTGTAAAATTCACGTTCATCATAAAATTTTATATTTATACGATGAATAAAAATATTTGACTTTGACTTTGGTGCAAAAGAAACATCTCTCCAAAAAATAAAACCTCACTTTCCAAGTGAGGTTTTATTTTTTATTTGTTTGGTTAGAAGATTTGTGACTTTATTCATACCTATAAGTCTACTGCACCTTAAATAAAGCCTCGAATTCACTAGGGCACAAGTTCTGAGACTGTTACAGAACATCTACGGTGCATGTTCTCAGAACATTTTGGTAACACGTCGTGATACATGTTGCTTGTCCACACCAGCAGTCTCCGCCGACATGTCGCCCGAGGAAGTCGTGGCAGTTAGTGCTGCGTGCAAGAAGTCGCGCACGCGTCCACACTCTGCAACAGCGGTCGCTAGACAGATGTCGCAGGAAGTTCTGTCTCGCGAGCCAAAACACGGAACCTGTTCTGCGACACGTAGATGTCGCTGTATAGTCGCGTGCGACGTCGCAGAACAGAGCGCGACTTCGCGGCGACACGTAGACGACATGTGCCTAGACAGGTTCTGCGACAATTTGTCGCCTAGTGAATACGAGGCTTAAGACATTTCTTAATGACTACCCTTATTTATTTCCACAAATATTTAGGTAGGTTTTTAATTACAATAATTATTAGATAATTTGAAACATTATTTGTTGTAGTAGTTCACAATGGTTTTTTACATTTACATACATAATTATGATCACGACTGTAATCAACTCAGGGGTAGTCAGACATACATAAATAGTTATTGATAACAATAATAACACTTACATTGAAAAAGTACGATACAAAGTTTACATCAGGTTCCGTATTGTGTGAAATCTCCCATTCGTTGAGATCATGTTCACCATAAATTCGTGATATACAGGGCGAGTCTTTCATAGGTGCATATCCGAGAGTATTATACAAAGCTCTCAATTCCGAACAACTTTTGTTATAATGACCTTGGGATTGTTGGGATATGACGAAAAAAAAAGCTTCCTCATACAAAAATTGGTTGTTTACGTGATACTGTGTATGGGGAGTAGATACTTATTTTTTTTCGGGAAAATCCCAAGGTCATTATAACAGGAGTTGTTCAGAATGAAAAGCTCTGTGACATACTTCCCGATGTGCACCTATGAAAGACTCACCCTGTATAAACGTCTGGGCTGGACCGTGCAAGTATTTACCCGAGGTTATAAATCAACAAAGCTATTAAAACATTAATCCCCATTAGGGATGAACCTGAAATTAATTAAGTGCTTTTCATACCTTCGTCTTTCGGCGTCACATCTCTGCAAAAGCTCATATCACACACGTATGTCGAGACTAAAAGGGTTCTTTGACCATGTTACTTTGACTATGTATGTGGTATATCATGTTTGTACATCAAAGAACCGTGCCAGCGAAGTCCAATGTCATGAATTTGGAATCCTGTAGTGTAAAATTTGAACACCATATTTACGTTTTTAGTTGGTAATATTCGGATGCGCTGTTAAAATACTTCACAGTTCACCTTTTCCGTTAAGGAGAAATTTGGTGCTATTGTAACTGGAACTTTTACTTGCTCGTAAGTGTGTTTATTGTTTCGTATAAAGAGTACTCTTTAAAAGTATCCCTTTTTCGTGTCTATACTCTAAAGTCTATTTTTTTAATCTCAGATACTAACCGACATTGACAGATTCTGAACCGTTAACCAACAGTCGATTGTCCCGCCAACAGAACGATACGTCAATTAATCGCGGGTCAATCGACTGTTGTTGAACAGATTTTAAACCTCACGGATATGAAATCTTTTGCTCAAACTGTAGGCATCACGTGATCGCAGCCCAAAACCCGGTTTCCGTGTAAAACAGCAGTAAAACGCATTAAATGGCACATCTGCAGGCCCATCCATCACGCGGTATCATGAAAATACTGTATTTTTGAAATCACAGCGCAAAATACAGTGAGTATTTCAGCGCATCCGGTCCATGTATCATGATGCATGCGATAATGAATAGTCAAAGGGATACGTGTTTACTAAACTAGCTTAAATTTTTTGTATGACGACTGTATGAATAAATGATTAGTGACTCTGCCTGCTATGGGTTCCGGTCTGTCTAGTTTGGGGCCGGATGACGGTGTGTGAGATGTCCCAGCATATTTTTTTATTTAAAGTATGACTTCGTCATAGCCCCATAGTGCCCCGTCCTAGTATAAAATCAGTCAGTAGAAAAATATCGGAAGGCCATAATGTGTCTCTACTGTATTCGACTAAACCTTAAAAGGAGTATTTTAAAGAAGCTTAAAGTTGACCAGATCGGAGCAGTGGAAAAAAAGTTATTGATAAATTTCCAAGAAAAATGAAATATGCATTTTACCAAAGCCGGAACCTTTTGACATATACAAAAGTTCCTAACCGCCATCCGTTCGGGGCTTTGGTTAATGTATCATAATACGGATACGACGCCGCGGCCGCTCGTAAAAAATATATTCTCACTACATGAGGGTTGGTACTGGGGGGTTACTTTATACTGGCAAAAATGAACGAACGAAAGCTGTCGTGCTATCGACACGTTAAATACCACGAGACAGAGTCTTGGCTCGCGCAGCAGCGCTCTGAAATATTTTTTTCGTCATATAGAGGTACTTATCTACTTACATGCGTAGGTATATTGTGTAAAGATACTTACATGATACATCGCAGCATGCTTATTCACTGAACCAGTGGGAGGTATTGTGACCAAACAGAAATAATAACTTTATTAAGGTCGTAATTTATTATTTCTACTAGGATATATTTTGTAAGTATCGTACATGTGCTGGTTGCTATCTATGTAAAGGTGTCACTGTAGACTGAACTAACAATATACTTTATATGCACCAAAAAATTTAAAATAAAACGGTACAAAATGCGGATACATTTTCTTATAGCAACCTCTAGTCTTTACCTCACAACCTTTGGTTGGAAGAGAATGATTTACTTTAACACGTAATTCAGACTAACCTTTGTTATTTGGAAATTCCTTAACAAAACTGAGTCTCGTACTAAAAAAGATACGTAACCATCCCAGTTTGTACAAAAAGTATTTTTTTATATTTTTTGAAACTTTCCCATATTCCTAGAAGAACAATTACTTATTTTAGATAGCGAGCAATTATTTAAAAGAAACTTGAACGCATTTCGAAGCAAAATATTGACTTGTGTTGAGTAAAAATAACCCTTACGCGAGATATTTTCGTTCGGAAACGATCGTAAATATATATAACGTCAACATCATACGTCCATTCGATACCGTTCATAGTAAACTTACCTATAAATAAATAAAATAAATAAATATGTGGGGACATCTCACACTCGGCCATCCGACCTCAAGCTAGGCAGAACCTGTGTTATGGGTGTCGGACAGCTGATATATCTACATAAATACATAGATAGATACATACTACATATAAATATTAACACCCAAGACCCGAGTACAGATATCTGTCTTTAAACAAATATCTGCCCCAGCCGGGAATCGAACCCGGGACCTTCGGCATAGCAGTCAGGGTCAATAACCACTACACCATTCAGCCGTCAACCTATATACCTAATAGAAAAAAAGAAAAACTTTATTTGTCTTAGACAGCAATATAAATTTACATAATAATATACAAAGAGATTATTAATCTTATAATATACACTCACGTGCAAAGAAACAGTCCCACTTACAAAATGCAGACTTCAAATGACCCCAATTTTTTTGAACATTTAATCGAAAAATTTACCATAATATTTACGTTTTTAGTTGGTAATATTCTGATGTACCGTTCCATGTACTTAAATGTTGCAGACGGCGACATTAAGTTAGTTTTTTTTCGTTTAGGAGTAATTTGGTGATTTTCCCAATGGAACTTTTTCATTGCCCGTCAGTGTAGGTTGTCTTAGGCATATTATTATGTATGTATTTAATAAATTAATATTTAGATTTTGTGTGGCTGTAGGTATATACTTTGTACAGTTAGTACC
The DNA here is from genome assembly GCF_932276165.1 of Plutella xylostella. NCBI lineage: Eukaryota > Metazoa > Arthropoda > Insecta > Lepidoptera > Plutellidae > Plutella > Plutella xylostella. The sequence continues at coordinate 8,585,040 of NC_063987.1, read as the reverse complement.
TAATTTACATCACAGTTCAATTGATTTAAATTATATGCATTTTTATTTTTATATTTTGGCAACTATTAACAGGAGTAAGTATTTACTTCCTAGGCAAGAAAAGAGCTGATTTCAACCGCAGATAATATGAGTAATGATAAAAAAGATAATGTCATTGAAATTTAAAAACAAATTCCATATCACGTTGCGACAAACAAAAAACGTCGGACGTTCCAAATTCAAAACTACGAGTAGAGATATTTCGAAAAAGAATACCGTGGAAATTTCAACTTTATTGCGTGCACAGAGAGGTGATAAATTGTGGCATAAATAATATCAGCTCCGTCCATTTTGTTTCGCGCCTTGGGAAATAAACTGTGCACCGTTTAGTTATCTGCACGTTTTTTCTTCTCATTTCCATGTTTGAGTTACGTCGTGGAGCGTAGAGTCGAGACGTAGAGTCGACGCTTATAATTACATACGATGCATATGTCGCAGGCATCTGGTTGAATCTCCTTTTTGGTTGAATCACTAGCGCGTTCATTGGATGGCGCTATTCAATTGTATGACTAGGCCGAACGTTGATTGCACAATCGTCACAAAACGTCCAACTATGTAGTTAGCGGACTTAAAATCAGTCAGATGGTGAATAAAACAAATATGGCGTCTAACAGCCATACACATGTACAGAGTGTAACAAAAAGAGCATGGTAAGCCGAAGGGAAGGATTCTCAGGTGGCCATTCCGATTTTATTAATTTTTTTATAAAAAAAACCCCCACGGGTTCAAACCATGATATCCAGGACTTTTTAATGTCTGGATGTTATTGATCGTGTCCACAAAAACATTTACCGACTAAAGCCATGAATTTATGTTCTTTTTGATCTCTGGAAAGCCATTTTTGTGACATGACACATTAATTAAAAACAACCACAACGGCCTGTAATTACTTTTAAAATGTATTTTGAAAATTACCTGTTTTGTATGACATTTAATTTCGTAAACGTATTCATTTTAAATTCATAAATATATTCTGTAATTTTTGCCCAGTCAATTGATAAAAACCTAATTAACTGTTTTAAAGTATAAATCTCTCAATTTCGATCAAGATTTCCCTTTTTCGTAAACAAAAACACCCCATCACTATTTATTTTAATCAGAGAGAATATATAATTAAGTAATTGTTTATCTTTCGTTTTCGCGGTTGGTATAATTAATTTTGGCTTACATTATGTAAATACATTAAATAAAACTGAAAAAGTACGAAACCGAAAATTAAGGATTTTTTTATTTTACTAAGCGGTCACGTTTGGCCTGCGTTCCCATTAGGTAAACCATAGACTAATTTAGTCTATGGGTAAACTGACCATCCGTTATTAGGCGCGAGTAACACTAATAAAATAATAATTAAAAAAATTAAAAAACCGACTTCAAAAAACCACTAAAATGTAAGAAATAATTTAAGGTTTACACAAATTCTACTCGTATGTGACAGTACAAATATACCTAAGCAGGAACGGTAGTGGTTTTTTGAAGTCGGTTTTGTAATTTTTTTAATTATTATTTTATTTTATAGTTTTTAGTTTATTTGCAATAATTTTCAATCAAAAGTAAGGTGCAAATGATACCAAAAAGTCCTACTAATCAATACGAATCATTCAAGCCTAAACACGAAGTAGTTGCTATATACCGTTGAGGAGTTCCCCTGACTGCCTTCCGTTTCCATCATCAGACATATTTTTTTGTTATAAGAACTATATTTACGTTCTTAATTTCATTAGAATCGGTTAATATGTGCCCAAAATGGAAATTCATACCCTGTTTTTACCCCTTTACCCACCCTTGGGGGTGAGATAAAATTCTGAAAAAAAATGGGACCACCTGGGAGCTCAATCCAATACAACAAAAAAAGAAACATAAAGGTTCATAAACGGCGGAGTAATCGGTGAACATACATTAAAAAAAAAAATATATCCCGACGAATTGAGAACCTCCTCCTTTTTTTGAAGTCGGTTAAAAATTCACTCAGTCAGCGGCGAAAACTTTACCTATTGGGCACGCAGCCTAATCCTCATCTTTCGAAATAATTCAAACTCACGAAGTAAGCATAACATATTATTATCTATTAATCCATGTTGAAACCATAGAGCATCGGACCTTTCAAAGGTACTGCCTTTTCCATAGGGATTCCATAAAAGGTTGTAGATGTACTGGTCCTTGCGGCGGAAAAAAACATGATTATAATCTGAAATGAAGGTTTCTGGCAATCACTTCCGGAATAACATTACCGGAATTCCACTTAATGTAATTACCCCAGCTTAATAATAGGAAATGAAACTAGTTTATTACTTACTTATGTATGTAACTATTATTTAGGAAGAAATATGATAGTGTGTCAGTCAGGAACTAGGTACATAAATGTACACACAAACATTGTAACTAGCTTTTTGCTGAAAGATAAAGTTTACCCTTATGTAGCGTATTTATTATTCTGATGTTTAAAATTTTCAGAAATACTGCTGCTACCTGTAAATCTTAACACGCTTTTCAGCTTAAATAATTTACAGTGAACTTGAACCTATCATTAAATAATATAAAGTCCATTTATAAAATAGATTTAGGTGGAATTTCACCAAACGCTAAACGTCTTTAGTAGCCTGTTAGTACAAAATGTATTTAAAATTTGATTTAAATACTATTTTATTTACGTTTAGCTTTTCGTAAAAGTGTCGTCAAAGTTCCCTTTAAGGAAACAAAACACAATAAACTCAATTCCTCACTTCACTCTTTAGTCGACGTAACTACGTCGAGTTGAGCAAATATGCGGCTATTTGACGAAGAGAATTCGTTCCACCGACCACCGACCTGCTCTAATAAAGCCATTACAAGAACAATAATGTAACGAGAAGACGATTTTATACTTTTTTTGGGATAGACAAAATAGACAAAATTTCCTTTTTATTTGAGTGACGATTTTTTCTAAAGTTTGCTTTACAAACTGTACTCACTTGCATTGAAAAAGATCCAGTGACAATAGCAGAAAATTACTTCTAAATGAAAAAACTAGCTTAATGAAGCCATCCGCAATATGGAATTACACTTAACATCGCATCAAAAAACACACACGCACTCACGCCTTGTACTAATGTACTCCCTTGCGGGGTAGGCAGAGGTGCATTGCTGCACCCACTTTTCGCCAGAGTGTTATGTTAGTCCCAATGTAATAGGGGGCGGGCCTATTGCCATTTTACGGGCACATCCAAGACCCGAGAACAAATATCTGTGTTTAAACAAATATCTGACCCAGCCGTTAATCGAACCCGGGACTATCGGCTCAGTAGTCAGGGTCACTAACCACTACGCCATTCGGTCGTTAACAGCGCATCAGAAACAAATAAAAACGTAAATATTTTGGTCATATCTTAAATTACTTAAATGTTTGAAAAATTGGAGTCGTTTGAAGTGCCTAGTCATTTTGTGAATCATGATACCAATCACATCAGTCAACAACAAACGTGAATAATGAAATTTTGATTCCCGAAATTCCACTAGAAAACCTTTAAGGCGAACCAAATTTCGCGGGCTTAATCTAGGTGAAGTTTCTCAGCCACATCATCCTGTATATTGTTCCTTAAAAACCTCCTATTCTAATATAGTCGTTAGGATTTCTGTAATGACGTACGAATTGCCAACGACACTCTAGCTCTCGAGATATAAAGGTCTTTGTTCTTTAAATTGGATGTTGAACGTAAGTGTTCTAGTGAACATGAAAGAAAAAACATTATACAGGGTGGTATGGTTAGCCGAAGTAGGGTGAATCAACTCGTCATTACCTAACAAAATTTGTCTTAAACTGGAAACTTGTAAAAAAAATATTGTTTTGGAGTACTAAAAAGTCATGGGAGCAAAAAATTTCTATAATATATATAATAAATAATAATAAATTCATTTATTTCAGGTAATTTTTCATAATTACAAAAATAACCCATAGTTGTTGTTAGTAACAATAGCCCTTATTTCTATGTTAGTAGACAGAATACACAACAACATAAATTAATTTAAACACAATTAATAAAAAAACACAAATGAAACTGGTCCTATGCGGGTGGCCTCTGCCAGGTGGGGACGCTAGCATGCAGCAGGGAACAGCGACCCACATAGGGACAGTCGAGCCTGGCCGCAATGGTGGTCAGGAGGCTGTTGGGGCTGGCCCGCACGCGTCGCACCAGCGAGGCGGCTCGCTTTCGCATAGTTGCATAGAAGCAATCTGTTCGCGCCTCCACAAACATGCCTGACGCACTGCAGCGTCGGGACAGCCCCAGCAGACTCCGGAACGCATTGTTAAACTGCACCCGGAGGGCACTGTACGATTTTTGCGTGTAGAAGGCCCACAAGCTGCAGGTGTAGAATGTGGTGCAGTACGATTTAAAGAGCGTTATTTTGACTTGCCTGGAGCACCGAAAAAATCTGCGAGCAATCATATTTGCTCTAATCGACAATGCCCTCCGTTCCCTCTCCATGTCGTCATCGTCCTTGAGGCTGGATGTCAGTAGGTGGCCTAAATACTTAAATTCATCTACCTTTTCCAAGGTAGATTCATTTAGCCGAATTGGTGGAGTGTTGACCCTACGTAATTTCGATCCAGCCTCAAATACCATGACTTGACTCTTTTTGGCGTTGTATATGAGTCCGTGAGAGCGGGCGTATTCCTCACAGATGCGCAGCATCTGTGAGATCCCGCAGGCCGATGCACTCAGCAGCACCATATCGTCCGCGTAGCTTATGTTGTTGAAGCTGACTCCGTCAATGTGGCATCCGATATGTTGGCTGCTGAGCGCTCTGACCAGAGAGTCCATGTAGAGGTTAAACAGTGCAGGTGAGGTTAACCCCCCTTGCCTCACACCACACTCCAATCTATACGGATCTGACACTGCATCTGCCCACTTAACGCAATTGATCTGGTTCCCATACCAGTACCTGAAGATACTAATGAACTCACTGGGCAAGCCAATATCCTTGAGTTTTCTCCATAGTATATCGTAGGAAACCAGATCAAAAGCTTTCGACAAATCTAAAAAGCAAGCGTATACAGGCGTATTTCTCCGCACATAGTAGTTGACGGTGTGCTTGACGCACAGAATAGCACTCTCTGTCGATAATCCCTGCCGAAAGCCAAACTGATTATCGTGCAGATTTAAATACTTATTTAATTGTACCTCAAGCAAACCGTCAAACAATTTAGCAACTATTGTAGCAAGAGAAATAGGCCTGTAGTTCGCCTTATCTGCCTTGTCTCCCGTCTTGTTTTTAACAATGGGTACTACGAGAGTCCGCATCATATGGGATGGCAGATACGAGTGCATCACACAGCAGTTGAACAGTAGCGCTAAGACGCGGCATATGTGTGGTCCAGCGTGCTGTATGTGCTCTATGCTAAGACCATCGTGTCCTGGTGATTTGCCACGGGTCATTGATTTAATGACTTTTCCGACATCCTTAGCGGTGAAAAGTGTCGTGCACTTAAGAGGGTGGGCTCGTGACTCAGTATTAACACTATCTGATTGACCCAATGATGAATGCACAAGAAAGTGATTTTTAAATAGGTTCGCAATGTCTTTGGCGTCACTGACGCCCTCGACACTCACGGGGAGACCCGGCCGTCCACTAATCTTGTTGGTGTGTTTCCAAAAGTTACGGAAATCATTCCTTGAGTGGTGTGAAGCTAGGATATCCATTTTGATTTGTTCCTCATGCTTTTGACACCATTTTAATCTAGATTTAAAAATGCGTTTACTTTCACTCATTTGCTCGTATAATTTACCCGAGTTTGGCTTTCCACACAAACACCACATTTGAAATTTGAGTCGTGCCTCCTCGTGAGCGCCCCGGACATACTTGTTCCATCCAGTGACCTGCCTACGCTTCCTACCACTGTCACGCGGCGCACGATTCAAAGCTGCTGACTCACTCAGAGCAGACACAATGTCAGAGTACAGTTTATCAATAACGTCCCTATGGCCAAGCGCGTTGCAACATGAATTATAGTTGGAACACTGCACGAGTTGGACAGGGAAATCAATAAGTCTTAGCTTCTCATTACAAGCAGCACCATACAATTTAATTTGATTTTCGTCTCTTTCCCCCCACACAGCCATATTACATACTCCAATATTTGGCGACTTTATAGGTGTAATAAGGTCTAGGTTACATTCAATTGACAGAGGAAAGTGATCTGATACAAATATGTCATGGAGAACACGCACACTACAGACCGACGCCGCAGCGGGACGTGTGGTCAGGCAGTGGTCCAGCCAGCTGCGCGTGCCGTGCGCCTTACTGATATATGTATAGGTATCTGATGTTATTCCTAATTTATCCACATCGACACATGACCACCCATAATCAAAATGATTAAATAGTTCTTTATAAAATATCTTGCCCGGGTGGGCATTAAAATCGCCTAAAACATATACAGATTCAATAGATTGTTCGTCTATAATAGCACTTACTGTACCAAGCGTATGAGTAAAATCCATAATATTTTGTCGGTCCTCCGTGGGCATGTAAACACACATCACTAAGATCGGTCGATCACTTGTTATGATTCTTATGGCACAAACTCGCGGGTTATCGCACTGAATTAAAGAAACATTTACAAACACACTGGTATTCCACAAGATAGCTACACCGCCGTGGGGCCTCCCCACTAGCATTCCACTCGAACTGTCTATGGCTGAGGTCCCGGTGCAGCTGAATCGCGTATCGATGGTGTCCAGGTAGCCTAGGTCATGTGAGAATAACCACGTCTCCTGTAGCGCCACTATATCATATTCATCACATAATGCTCGAACGTCGTCTACGGATGTTTTCACGTTTTGACAATTATAAGTGGTCATTTTACAGATTTTACCCATTTGATTTTTTTGTTAGGCCGTTATTTACCCGGTTTGCATCCCTGAATTTGTAGTTAATAAATTTTCTAAAGATTATCCCTTTGGGCCACAGCTGTTCAGATAAAAACAAGTCTTCTTTCGATTTCGATACAAAAAACTTATAAGCACAATGATTAGAGGAATTCTTAATATTTAATTTCTCTAACACTACTTTTTCACAGGTTTTTTGTAGGAGATAAGTCGTGATGTCAGTTACAGCAGTGTTACTGTGGACATTTGTAATAAATATGGGCACCAATTTATCAGCAGCTTTGAAGCTATCTAACTCAGGAGCCATACCGTATTTTCCCGTGTATCGATAGTTCGTTTTAGTTTTGCTTTTACGCCTGCTGACAACATGCCACTCTTCCTCAGGTTTATCCTGTTGTCGTTGGATCTTTGCTTTCGGAGGTGGTGATAAGTTATTAGGCGCGGGCGGCGGCGGCGGCGGCGGCGGCATGGGCGGCGAGGGCGACGCACTCGCCGACTGGGCCGGGAGCGCGCTCGCCGGCCGGCCGCGGCCGCCCGGTGAGTCATCACCATCACGTCGCGCTCGTACCTCACTATTGCTTGAACGGAGGGTAGCAATATCGGTTGGGGATTTGAATGGATCTTTTATCTCGTCTAATGTATAATCGTTGGAATCATGGAATTGTGAAAGTCCTATGGGTCCGCTGTCGATGTCTGTCCATGCACCTCTTCTATTGTTGACATTATTGAACATTGTTGTAGGTGGCAGGGAGTCATGTTGCATGTGATTAAGCTCCGATTTAATAGCTTCTAACTCGCTGGATGTTGCGTATGTGTCCTTTATTAAGTTGACCTCAGATTGCAACTTCACTAAATCTTTTAACAACTTGGTACAGTCGAGGTGGTCAAAGGTCACAGGCGGTAATTTATCCAGGTTTCGGGCTACAAATACGGGAATTTCATCAATGTTAGCTGTTCTAAGCAGGCACACTATATCCTCCAGGTCACGTAGCTCCTTCCCTTTACTTTTCCGATTAATGGCAGGTTTTTTACTTGAAATGGATTCGAATAACAAGCGTTTAGATTTTTTAATCTCCTCACTGTTAAAACTTGTAACACAAATACGATATAGCGAGTCCTCATCGATCACTGATATTTTATTTTGTATGTACGATAGTAATTCGTCTATAACGATATTGCACGAACTGCACTTTAAAATATTCGTCATTTTTTTTAATTTATTTAATGACTAATCAGCGCACGGTCGTATCCGATAGCGCGCGCGCGAACGACTGTATAGGAAATAAAAACAAAAAAAATGTCAACAATGCCCTTTTAGCTTGTTTTGCAATTTACGAAAACGAAAAATGTTTAGATTTGTTCTGTCATCTGCATACATTATCTGTCAAAAGTTTAATCATAATTTCCGCTAGAGGTGCCACTTTGTATGCAAGAAATCGTTTTCGACAAACTATCAAACATGCACTAGACGTCAAGATCACTATCAAGTTCACCATAAATACGTTTTACTTGGAGACTGAAAGCGTGATCGATCACCTAGAAAGCTAGAAAGTAATTACAGCTCAAAATTAGTTTAGAAACAAACATTGAAAGTCAAAGTCAAATATAAACTCGCATACATGTAAGTGAATTTAATCGAGATATCGTTTGTCAATATGTTACTATGGCTGAAAATGTTATAACTACTTACTAAAGTAGTTCTATCTCTATTATAGTTTACTACTACTAAGTACTAATTGTTCTGTATTTGCTACTTAGGGTTAACGATGTAGGTACCTACTAATTTTAGTAAATCATAATTATTATTCTAATATTAGGTGCGAATTTTAAAGAACAAACTATAATTTTATTACAGCAAAGCTTAAATTTGAATCATGAAAAAATGAGTTTAAGCAGCCAGCTATAGTTACATAAAAAGAATATAACGTTTTATTTGTAAAAAAAAAATTGGGCCAAGCCCCCGCTAAGTCACGGGTACGGCCGTACCATCCCTTTCTTGAAGCAGTTTAGGCCATTTTAACCTCCTATAACTGTAGTGGAAAGAACTAGATGTCTGGATTTTTAAGTATACAATTCAAAGACCCTAAATAAAAATAGATTAAAAAAAAAAGTATACAATTAGGCATTATATAAACCCGGTATATTTGACACACTAAAATATCAAAATTAAGACAAATTTCACAACTGCCAACCCTAACTACGACTACGCACACATGTTAAGACTGTACACCATACATGAGACATGTCTATGTGTGCGTGAGAACTTCCAAGTAAAGCCACAGTCACAAGTTTTACAGTTTAAAATTTAAAATTAATCTCTTAGTAAGATTTGATTCGCAAATTTTGCTCTTGGTAGGAAGTAAATTATGCATTGTAAAATTTAATATTTATGAGTTATGTTATTGAGAAAAGCATTAGTAGTCTAGTCAAGGAATGAGATGTAGAGTGCGTGAGCAGGTAACTCAGCGATTCATTTAGAAACTTGTTCAGGGGGCTTAGATTGTTAACATACCAAAAGTCCTGACTCCTAGGTGATGAGCGGGGGGGAGGAGGGGGGGATAAAGATACGAATTTTTGGTTTTTCGCTTATATCTCAAAAACGGTGCATCGGAGACAAATATTATAAACTACTAAAATGGAGGTCTTAAAATTATCTAAAACTTTTATATCATATGTTTTTTTCTAATTACTAACCGTTTTCGAGCTATGACATTAACCAGCATATGTATATATATTCTAAAAGGGAATTTAAAAATCTACAACTTCTTTTCTATTCATTTTTTTCATTTATCAATAGGTTTAGACAATATGATGCAATATTTATGAATGTTTTGACATGAATACATTTTTCTTGTAAATTTCAATGCCCGAAAACGGTTAGGAATTAGAAAAAAACACATATAATATAAAAGTTTTAGATAATTTTAAGAACTTTATTTCATTAGCTGAAAATATTTCTCTCCGATGCACCGTTTTCGAGATATAAGTTAAAAACCAAAAATTCGTACCTTTATCCCCCCCTCCTCCCCCCCCGCTCATCACTTAGGAGTCAGGACTTTTGGTATGTTAACAACCTAAGCCCCCTGAACAAGTTTCTGAAGGAATCGCTTAGTTACCTGCTCACGCACTCTACACTTAATTTTGAGTCATTTATTGACTGGACTACGAGTATAGCATTAGTCGCTTTACTCGCTAGTCAATCTAAAATTCCTTTTGACGCCTCAAATTGTCATAAAATCTAAGATCAAAGAGGTTTTTTTTCACACTGCGAATTTTTTTAACGAACTGACAGTTTAGATCAGGTTTCATTGTGATGATGATGAAGCCAAGGACTTCAAGTCCTTGGATGAAGCCAAGATGAAGCCTCTTGTAAACTGTCTTGTGAGTTGTTCGCTCTATAAGGCTGACCCTAGACCTATAATAACATGTTGAGGTTACAAGTGGGTGACTACAGGATCATGGTACATGATGAATGCAGTACTTCTTGAGGTCAAACTATTTACTGAATTTACCAGGTACATGATAACCAAATTACATTATACTCAAGTGTGTTATGTAAGTGGCGGGCGCGAGACGACCAGCGTCTGCGCTTTGGTCATGTTACCAAAAGGCTTATATTGCAAAACGTGACTAAACATGTGTCGTTACAATGCAATATATTTATTGTGCGATAAGATTGAATTGCGTTTTAAATCCAAATGAAGAATCTTCAATATTAACCCAAGACGATGAATTAAATTGCACAATTTTCAATATTGCGCAATATAATTGATCGTCTAGGGTCCGCCTAAGGCAATAATTATTATTTTTTATTTTGTCACTGCTATAGTGTGTCTTCTTCATTTACATTGCCAGATACAAAATATAATTGTCTGACTCTACCTCTTAACAATCTCATGGTAAAAAAGAAAGTCAGAATATACACTCACGGGCAATGAGAAGGTTCCACTGAGAAAAGCACCAAATTACTTATAAACGGAAAGGCTTGCTTAATAACGCCTTCTGCAACATTAAAGTACATTTAACAGAGCATAAGGATATTACCAACTAAAAACAATAATATTTTGTTAACATTTTAATTTGACGGCCGAATGGCGTAGTGACGGCCGAATGGCGTAGTGGTTAGTGACCCTGACTACTGAGCCGAAGGTCCCGGGTTCGATTCCCGGCTGGGGCAGATATTTGTATAAACACAGATATTTGTTCTCGGGTCTTGGATGTGTCCGGCTGGGGCAGATATTTGTATAAACACAGATATTTGTTCTCGGGTCTTGGATGTGTCCGTAAAATGGCAATAGGCTCGCCCCCTATTACATTGGGACTAAACATAACACTGGCGAAAAGTGGGTGCAGCAATGCACCTCTGCCTACCCCGCAAGGGAGTACAGTAGTACAAGGCGTGAGTGTGTGTGTGTTTTATTTTAAATTACATATTTGAAAAAATGGGGGTCGTTTGGTGTCGGAATTTTGTGAGTGGAACTTTTTCATTGCCCGTGAGTGTAGCAACCTAAAATAACCATGTGAAATTTTCACAACATAAACATACGTTGTAACGTATACCGTACGTATTTGACCTTACCTTTATAAAAGAAGGATCCAACTTCTAAACGAGGGACTAAACTTGCTACTTCTAGTAAAGGGCATTCCTTCCACATATACAGGGTGTTGGTAAAAGAGTATAGTAATCTGAAAGGACTGATTAAGGGGGTCATTCTAAACAACTTTTGTTCTACTACTTTTGAAAATTTGTATTTATGTATAAACTTATAGCTGGTCACGTGAAATCCTGAGATATTTATGTTCTAATAATATGTTAAAATGTATTAAGTAATTATAGCTTTTTCTCTGTAACAACGAAAGTACCAAATTATTGTTTTTGAAAACTTTACTGGCCTATGTACTATTCATTTGATAAGTAACATTATGTATTAAGCATGCTGTTTGTTTTCCAAGAAATAAATAAATAAATAAATAAATATCCTTGTTCCGGTGAAAAAAACACCGGAAAGTGGTTGAGAATGCTACTTAGTCACCCCATTTCGGAAAACTATACTTCTTTTGCAACATCCTGTATAATACTGCTGTGAAGGAAGTATGTCTAGTATTCCTGCCAGTTACACTGAATTAAGTGACGGAGAGTGATGGTACATTGGACTTAGACTACCAATATACCAAGATGGAGTGTCCTTATTTAAAGCGAAATCAAGATAATTTGGGGGAATATCCACTAATTTTAAAACTTTTTCCCTTTTTCATTAGCAAATAGTATTTTTGTTCAGTATCTCGGGTTTCTTGACCTCCGACGAGAAGTCCACTCATCAAACTGCACTCTGCTTGATAAATGCATACAACTATTACGAGTTCCGCAATAGAAAATAGCCACCTAGGCCTGCTTAATTTCGCAAGGGAACTCTAAAAACAAAACTAGGTTAAAGAAAACCCGACGTGTAAAAAGTTAAAACGGAAAAGGCCCGTATTTGGTTCCGTACACATTTCAGAGCTGAAACACATACTTGTTTGTTCATGCCCCTTTTTGTGTGGAATACAGGGTGTTTTCTGTACTTGTACTTACGTATGAATGTATGTACACGGGCCTTTCTTGGAAGTCAAGTGGTTTCAGACATTTAGCTAGCAGGTATGAGTGATATTTTGTACAAACTATTCCTTGAATTCATAGAGCTTTTTGTCACTTTAAAAAAGGTTTACAAAAGACATTGTGATATACGAATTTTGCCTTTTTGAATGACAGAAACAGTCGAAATTATTATTATTATTATAAATTCTTTATTGAACATAAAAAACATTGTACAAAGGCGAACTTAATGCTAGTAGCATTCTCTACCAGTTAACCTTTGGTGATGTCGAGAAAGTGGTTGGTAGTGCGATAGGCTGAGAGGAGAGAAGTTTATCTACTTAAAACGAAATTCGTGCGTTTCAAAGTCTAAACCTTCTCTTAACTTAAATCACGGTCTATGAATTTATGAGTATGTATGTAGTAGTCGGGAAAGTTAACAATAGTTTAAAGGTATTCACAGTGGGAATAATTAGTGAAATGATTATCATGTATGGAAAATGAAGCTGTTTACTAGATTTACTAGATGTTTCAAAAAAGTCTTTCAGTTACAATTTCAAGTAACTCCTGAGACTTATTTTTAAATATGTAAGTAACTATAAAAATTATATGTATATATTTATATATATTTGTTTTTATTTATTATTTTAAAAATTATATATATTTGTGCAATAAAGAATTAAATAAATAAATAATTATATGATACTTAAATTTGTATCGTGATAAAGATAATAATAATTATTAAATCATTTACTGTACATTAATTTAATGCAAATAGCATTATCTTTCAGTTAACCATTAGAATTAGTAAAGATGGTTGTAATAAATGAATTATTCAACATGTTTTTATCTAAGTATAGGTATTGTAGCCGTATAATATTTGTTTATTTACATAAAGCTATAGTTTATAAATAATAAATTGTTGAAATTCGCCATTAGTCCTTATCAAACAAGCACGAACTCTCAAAAAGTTTATTTCACCAAAAACTGTCTGTCTACCACAGACTTATAACTTTTGAATAATCTGACACAGTCTGAGAAAGAAAACTTATTACGCGACCAAGTTCCCTCAAGTTTTTACTCTCCTATATTCTTGTGTTTTTATCTCCCGTTCGGGAATAGAGAGAATTTGAAATAGTAAACTGAAAACCTGACCAACGTAACCCCCGACGTTCAACACTAAAAGTTGCATAACTTTGGAACGGCTAAGCAGATTTTGATAAAATATGGCTAAGAAACTCGGGGTAGCATTTTTGGCATGATTTTTTTTGTATTGTTTTCTGTGTATGTGTTGTGTTAAGCAAATAAATAAATTATCTATCTATCTCTTTCTCGTCGGGGGTCTAAAATCGGAGAATGTGACGTCAAAAGTACACTGAACTCTAACACCGAACAGTCTCAGTCGCAGTACTTCGGACATAGGCCTCTCTTCAATAAACTTGTCAGGTACAGTGAATTAACCCACAAAACTGGGTTATATATCGCATAAGATCTAGATTAAGACCTACCTGCCAAAATCTGGAGAGAGGGAGCCACAAGATGCTTTAGAAAGCCAATATGTATTATGGCAAGCGGCCAGCAACTTAACCGTCATGGTTTAGAGGCAGTGAGCTGGAGGGTTACTATATACAGGGTGAGTCTTTCGTAGGTGCATATCCGGAAGTATGTTACAGAGCTCTTATTCTGAACAACTTTTGTTATAATGACCTTGGGATACACAGTGTCACGTAAACAACCAATTTTTGTGCGGGGAAGCATTTTTTTTCCATTATATCCCAAGGTCATTATAACAAAAGTTGTTCAGAATGAAGAGCTCTGTGACATACTTCCGGATATGCACTCACGAAAGAATCACCCTGTATACTGACGAAAAACTAACGAACGAAAACTGTCGTGCAATCGGTATGTTTAATACGATGAGAAAGAGTCCTGGCTCGCGTAGCGCGCCGAAACTTAGTTTTTTGTCTTAGAGAGTAACCCCCCTGATCTGGGGAGCTATTTGATACTATAATGCTTTTTTACTACATAGATATGGCCACGACAGTAATCCCCGAAGGTATGGGCAGAGGTGATACGCTATCAAGTCACCTAATAGACCCAATTTTTGCAGCACTACTATAAAAATAATTTTATTTAATTGTGTCAAAGAATACTACGATACTAGTTATACTAGTTTTTGGTCAATTTTGTTGAAAAGAATTAAAAGGGAAAGGATTTCAGCGGCCACTACACGGATTCGTTATTGACATTGATAAACACCAACACAAGCGCCGTTGTAGTGAATCGCGATATAGTGACGTTTATCTACGTCGTTAACGAACCCATGTAGCGGCAGCTGTCTGGATAAAACGATAAAACGATAAAACAGATAAATTAGACCTGCTGATCTCCTTCCATTTCATTTCTTGTAAACGTATTAATTCGTAGCATAAAAAAAAGATCCCGCGCTAGTATTTATTATGCAAGCTCTGAACAGAGCGCTTGAAATGCAAATCCTAACTATAGGTATTATTTATGCTGAAAATGTGTTTGTTCGTACCATGTAAAGGCTTCAGCGTTTTGAATAAATTTGGCCGAGGCTCGGGCGAAAATTTAAATATTCAGCCATATATGTATACCTTTATAAATAAAACCTATCCTAAGTTACATCATGAGGGGTTAATGTGACTACTTTTAAACTGCTATATTATGGTCGAGCAATGAAAAAGTTCCACCTGCCATTGCCGTTCCATATGTCACTGGCACTTTTTCATGCGATCGTATGCGTAAGTTGCTTTTTAGTGGCGGGATGAGGATTAAGAGGACGACCGAGGACAGTGAGTTTTGGCATTGTTATAAAGCGGGTCAATTCCTTATGTAATGAATGATATTAGTACCTATGTAATATTAATTCTGAGGCTGTGTTCCCAGCAACATAGACAAACGATATGTACAATAGGTACAAAAGTTTATAGCAACTGACTGTACGTACATAAAAGCATTCAATACCTACTAACAAGTTGTTTGAACCGAACTGTATTGTATTACAACTACGGGCGGCACGCTGCCGTCGCGTCGACGTCACGTCGCGCCGGCTGTATGGTCAGACCTTTAAATTCAAAGCACAAGCATGAAATCACTGTCGGATTCGAACGTTAGTTTACAGCGGGTCGCTCTAGATTACGAGAAACGATATTTTGAGTGCTGTTATCTTAGTTTAGATTAACAATATAAGGCTGCTGCGCTCACCATGGCTCTATATCGTTGTATTAAACGTACCAATTGCATGTCAGCCTCACGTTAGTTAGTTTTTTGTCAAGCTAAAGTAACCCTGGACGTGCCAGCGCAGGTAGTAAGGGGATTATCAAGTTTACTTTTCATGCTATTTTTTAATCTCATGCTAATTGCGCGGACTGAAATAGAAAAATCCTGTGTTTTCTTAAAGCCATTGTAAATGCAGGGATTTATTTATGGACTGATAGAACACAGCATTCTTTTTACTTTAGCCTGCACATAAATAGATACAAAACACTAACTGGTTTCTTCGTATATAGCTTTGTGTGAATTAATCCTGATTAAAGGTTTGTCGATGATCATTAAACTGGGTTTATGATACAAGGATCAACTTTCGAGTAGAGCTTTAAATTGTGTTGGTAAACTTAAGTGATAAAGTCTAATATTCACGGGCTGGGCTGCCCGGTTCTATGCAGAATACATTCATATTCATGAATACTAGCATTCGAGTACAGATTTAAGCTGCGAGTCGGCGCACTTACCCGATACTTTACTATGAATATGAATATGAATATCCATGATATGGATAATAACATAACATTTGTAATCTATACTAACAACAATAATAGGGGTTGACTGGAAGAAATTAAGAACGCCATTTGTATCTATTTTGATAATAATTATAAGTCTATAAAGGTCCTGTTTTATTTTTAAATTAAATATTACAATTAATTGATACTCACGTTTCTAGGTTTGTTCACCCATCACACTCAGTAAATTTACTATGGACGAACTTTAGGGACCTACTAGTAAGTACTACATTAAAAAATCTCACATGATGAAGATTATATGTACATATATTGAAGTTTGTATACGTAATTAATAACTCAATAAATAAATCAATATTACGCTTAGGAAATGTTTTCAAACAGTTATGTAAAAAAGGAACATCAAATTCTGTCATACATATTTGCTACCTTCTTTGCTGACAAAATATTTTGTTCCCAAAAGGGACCGAAAGAAAATATTGGTTTTTGATTTTAATGGAATATGTGAGAGATGGATGAGTGATTTTTTATGAATTTATGTTCGTAGGTACATTAATTTGCTTAAAGTATCTGTTCAAAAATATTTATATTTGGTCGCTGCAGGATCAGTCCGATTCGTGTCAGGACTTTTCCTTGCCAGTCCATTTTAAGAAAACCTCACATAAAACCTATAATTTCCTTTACACAAATAATTACTAGACTCTAGACTATAATTCAACACCAATCTAAACAAGAAATAAATTAGCTAAGTGCAAATTTCTCCATTGTCGGTTATCTAACCTACAGGGATTGATTTATAAATTAAACGTCATCTCCATATAAAATTCATGACAGATGTGTCAAAAGTTAACCACTACTCCCTGGTTATGCTCTAACCGAGAATGGAGAAATTGGCACTAAACGTCAAAGCGGAAACACTAAGCTACTACACCGCTAACTCAACGGGAAATATAGCAAAGTATTACCTAACGGAATGTTTCAGTTATTTCAGGCGGTTTACGAGAGCCCTCACGTGGGGCACTAATAAACGAGTGCCTCCAGGATAACGGCTCGGGCACACGTAAGGCCCTGAACTCTGTGTGTGGTGCTGGCCTAAATCGACTAACCACTAAATTTCTACAATTCCTAATATTACACTCACGGGCAATGAAAAGGTTCCACTCACAAAATGCGGATACCAAACAACTCCATTTATTAAAACATTTTTTTTATAAAAAAAAAAATATTACCGTTTTATTTGGTAATATCCTGATGCTCTGGTAATTGTTGCTGAATGTGTCATTAGGTAAGCTTGCCTTTTCCCTTTAGGAATAATTTGGTGATTTTCTCTGTGGAACCTTGTCATTGCCCGGGAGTGTATTATGTACGTGAAAGTTTGTGAGATCGATGTTTGTTTTTGTTTTACGAGAAAACGGCAGGACCAACTTTTTATGTCGCTGGGTTAATACATAGGAAATTATCCTGAAATTCCCACGGAAGCCTTTTCCGGCGAAGTGAAGCCAGTATTTGTAAAATGTATTCAAGTGATAACATTATTTTTTATTTACAACTACAATAAGTAGTAGTAGTTTCATAATTATTTACGTAAGTGTCTGTTTAACAAAGGTACAAAAAATTATTACTTTTAAAACTAAATTTTCACAATAATGTTGAATTGAGAACATACCAGCTTCACCGAGGATACGAATTATAGGAAATGGCTGACCGTTTTACATAAATAATTTCGTACGGAATTACTTCAAATTAGCTCCGCTGAGTTCAACTCTATCTTGCCTATGCTCACGAATGTAACCCCCGAAGGCCCGAAGAGGTAGTCAGAGGTGGAATCACCCTTTTTTGCGTAGTACAAGGTACAGTATAAGGCAGATAAATCTGACCCCGCTCAGAAGCATTGTTACTATAAGAGGGGGTCAGGTTTCTCTGCACCTGACCGTACATTTTTGTGCTAACTTGTTTTGACAACGATTTTCGGATTAAAATTGTATTGAATTTCACACTAATTACTTCGTTTTTACTTCGCGATATTTTCCATCACCGTAAGAGTATATGGTATGATTGTACTTTCTTCAATTTCTTAATTGTAAACAATTAATTGGTACAAGCCTGGATTAGAATTTTGAAGAAAGCACTGCTATTGCTCTTTTTAGCAACTCTTACATACTTTCAGAGAACGAGATATGAAAAATCGTTTTACCTCCAAATAATAGATTCGTGGTACGGGGGTTGTAGCAACGTGGAGTCACGATTTCTCACATGTGCCATGGAGCAGGGGTTTAATTGCTCTAACGTTGTCTAAATTAATTTCGTGTTTCACGCTATTATTATATTCGGCGACGGAAGGTTTTCGAGACTAATTATAATTTCGGCTAGACGTCGTCGTATGTAGTAGTCACGAGTCACGACTTGGATAAGGGTGCCCGCACACGATTACTCGCTGAATAAGGGTGCCCGCACACGGCCGACAATCGGTAATGGGTCGATTACACCTAACGAGTACAGTGGCGAGTCAGTGTCCTCGGCCGCACACTCGGTCAATTGCTAGCCGTTCATTGGTCGAGGATCGGCAGAGGATACTGACTCGCCACTGTAATCGATCGTTAACCGACTTTTTGTCGGCGAAAAATAAAAAGTACTCATTGCAATAGTGCAACACACGCACTCGTTACTGTACAAAAATGATTGGAACTATTTGGTCCGGCTAAATTTTCACGTAACTCAGGCTTATACACTCACGGGCAATGAAAAGGTTCCACTGAGAAAAACGCCAAATTACTCATAAATGGAAAAAGTTAACTAAATGACGCCTTCTGCAACATTGAAGTAAATTTAACAGAGTATTAGGATATTACCAACAAAAAACAGTAATATTTTGTAAAAAATTTAAATGAAATGTTTGAAAAAATTGGAAAAAATGGTTTATACATGTAAGATTACATAAAGTTAAAGTACAATAACCATGCGCTGAAACCACTAGATTTAAGTGCGACATGGTGAGATCGCTATGTCGCTAAACAATATAAAAAAGTCTACATTTTTTTATTATTATTTTAAACCGGAATACGTATAAAAATAATATTATTTGGGTAACGCTGACGCCATTTTGTGAATGGAACATTTTCATTGCCCGTGAGTATATTAAATTAAAATTGATTCAGTAATGGTTGTGAATATGCTCGTCATCGGATATGTTGTTAGGTTAATCAATTATATTGGAATATAATAGAATGTTATTGTATTTGAATGTGTCACAAAAATATATTGTGTATTGTACATTATTCTGAAAAAAGGATAGGTATTCGGTCATATATATTATGTACCCAATGTAACAATGATATTACGTCTATGATTACTTTAAGTAATAAGGTTTTTGTCCATACCAGTAGTTATGAGTAGCTGGTATCCTCAGAATAACAATCTACGAATAAGATGGAGTGTCAGTGCAAAAGAAACGTCTCGACAAATAACACCCCACTTCTACCACACACACACACACACACACGCACTCACGCCTTGTACTAATGTACTCCCTTGCGGGGTAGGCAGAGGTGCATTGCTGCACCCACTTTTCGCCAGTGTGTTATGTTAGTCCCAATGTAATAGGGGGCGGGCCTATTGCCATTTTACGGGCACATCCAAGACCCGAGAACAAATATCTGCCCCAGCCGGGAATCGAACCCGGGACCATCGGCTCAGTAGTCAGGGTCACTAACCACTACGCCATTCGGTCGCTTCTACGAGTACCACTGAGCTCTTATTTTGAATTAGTACGGAAGAAAATTTGTGACTATTCATGCACAATGGTTGTCATTAGGTCGAATTAAAATGCTTTGACAGAAAAAATGCGGACAGTTTTTGCTTTGCTTTTGTATGCGACACACCTATTCTCTGTGGAGGTGTAAGTACCTGCACCTGGTTCTCTCGAGTGGAACCTTTGTGCATATCCCCAAGGTCTAAACTGCCTTCCTAAGCTTGGACCATTTCCCACCACGCTGGTCCACTGCGGGTTGGTGGGTTCACATATCTAGATGTGCTAAATCTAGATATGCAGGTTTCCTCACGATGCTTTCCTTCACCGTAAGAGCGATGGTATACGTAGTACTTAAGTTAAAAGAACTCAATCAAACTCATGTCAGCGCCGGGATTCGAACCCGCATCTTTTGCGTGAGAAGCGGGCGCTTTCCCGACTGAGCTACCACCGCTCTATGTGTCACACCATCGTTCGTATATTACTAATCCACTCGTAAGCTAGCATCAATACAGTATGTCTAAGCTCGCTCACACTATTATCCAAAACCAATTTTCTCTGGTCAACAAAAGTTAACTGATTCCTTTCATATACTCGTACGGTCAGCTGCATAAGTAGTTATACAATTTTGTACCTTGTCAGATTCCCTACATAACAAACCGTAAATTTTTGAATAGGAAGTTTGTGATTTTGACAAGGTACAAAAGTGTTCAGCTACTTATGCAACTGACTGTACCTAAGGCTGCGTCTCCAGTTGGCAAACTTGGCCTCTTGGTTTACTTTGCTTATACAGGGTGTGAAAAGTGTTATAGATAGCCAAAAGGCGGTAAGTACTTATCTCTAAAATTATATGAAAATCTGCTCCCCATAGTTAAAAGTCACGTGACCAAAAGTTTTCAAAACCAGTCACCATCTTTATTGTATAAATATTACAAATTAAAGTACAAAGGGTGGACTTAATGCTAAAAGCATTTTCTGCCAGGAGGTACAGGTAAATTAGATTTTACAAAACTTATGTAAGTACATAGGTACTCAAACTTTTCCCAGAATAGAATGAGCAAGCTTTTAAAATGTTCTTAAAAACCACACATAACCTAATGACGTCGCTCTTGAGACAAAGTCATAATAATAAAGGTACCTAAAACCAATGCCTAAAATAATAACAAAATTTGATACCCACATTAATTAAGTTTAATTGCTTCAAAATAATTAGTGTATGTCTGTTCTGCGCCGGTGATTCCTTCGTATTTATTAAAAGCTCACGAAGGAGGCCGCTGAAAGCTTAAAGCTCACTTTCCATCTTCCATACAATTCTATTACACAGTAGGTAATAGTAGGTAACAAACTTTGTACAAATGAAGGGTGTTGCGAGAGAAAACTAGCTCTGCTAATTGAAAAAATCATACTTAGTTAAAACCAGGATTCACGAGGGTTACATAGTTTTAAAAAATGCTCGGTCAAATCTGACAAGTCAAATCTGATAAGGATATGACATTATTTTATCATCATCACAATCCCATCACGTCCCCACTGCTGGGGCACGGGGTCTCCTTCTAATGAAGGAAGGGTTTTAGGCCTAGTCCACCACGCTGGTCTAGTGCGGGTCGGACAATAACTCAAGCAAGCTTGTGCTGAGTGAGTTATCGGGTAAGTGGGCATCCCGTCTGTCCCGCAACCGGGACCCACAGTCCCACACTTAACGTGCCGTCAGCACGGAAGCGTCATCATAACAACTCGAAATCGATTCGTGCCATGTGTTGCTTAACTTCAACAATCAGTTACGATCACTGAAGCTACTCTTAAATACTTATTTAGAAACCGTCTACTCCATTACTCTGTAAAGGTACAAAGAACCTCCGAAGCGCCACCGAGTATCCTCAGCAGCACTCAGTGCTCGAGTTGTCTCAAGTTTACAACCAGCGTTCATGTGGCACACTGTAAGCGAGGCAGCTTGAGTGGCTCATTTCGCTTGTCGTAAAACGGAACGACTTCCCTTCTGCCCCGGGCCCCAAATGACTCGGTTTGCATTCGATAAAGCACCTTATGGTCAGGGTGAGGCGCGGCAGTGTGTTGTCTTCACTTAAAATGTGTGCCGTGTGTTGCCAGTGAATTTAACTGAAGGTGAAAAGTACCAACCTATAAATAATATATAATTGAGGACATTTCACACAGGGCCAGCCGACCCCAAGCTAGGCAGAGACTGTAATATGGGTATACGACAGCTGATATATCTACACAGATCCATAGATAGATACATATTATTTATATGATTAGAGATATCTGTCTTAAAACAAATATCTGCTTCGACCGGGGATCGAACCCGGGACCTTTGGCATAGCAGTCAGGGTCACTAACCACTACACCATTCGGTCAACCAACCAGTACCAAGTTCAGTTGCTTCAGCTCTATATCGATTACAATTTAATTCAAGTTGCGACACTGCCTTCGTTATACTCGCTGTAATGTACATACTTTCATAACGTCGTGATGCTGTATGTCGTCATTAGATTGAGCGAGTGATGAGATGAGTTACTGAGCTGAGTTGAAGAGCTAATGAGCTAGAGACTCTTTATTTTTAAAGATAAAGATAAAGATAAAGAAATATTTATTTTGAGTTTGCGAGGCGTCCGTCGTAACGAATTTCTGGGTTTAGGCAAAAGGTTCAGTTTGTTTCATAAGTAAATTTACCTAAGCTCAAGTATTATTATTATTTTTAATTCAGCATTCCATACTCAGGTTCTGTTTAACTAAGCCTGAAAAGCGTTAACAATTGAATAAAATCCATACGTTTTCAAAAAGTTTTTCCCGAAACTGCTAGGTAAATGTGTTAGTCAAGCTAATTCCATTTTAAGAACCTTCCTCCTAATACATAGTACCTAGAATCTAGAAGTTAATTTAATTCCTACTAGACGACCGTTTTAATAATCGCATAAAATGTTTTAAGTTACGTGATTTTTTACTATCAGGTCTGTTTTTTTCACGCATTTCCAAATTTCGTAAAACAAAAGTTCTTCAGAATGACTTCTTCTTCTTGCAACACTGTATAAACTTTAAATTTTGACCTCAGTCGAGCGTAACAGAAGGGTTACTCTATACTGACGAAAAATTAATGAACTTGGGTTAATTATTGTCGTCTAATCGGCACGTTTAATACAACGAGATAGAGTCGTGGCTCGCGTAGCAGCACCCCGAAACTTAGTTTTTATGGAGTGACTATAAAATATTATTATAGAGTGACCCCCTGCATGGTTGCGCAACATCAGGTGGAGCGTTAAAACTTACCGGCTATTTCGAAATGTCCGCCATTTTCTAAAATAGGTTCCTCGAATTAACCGACGGACATTTTTCGGAGTTTTATTTTATCCGTACAGGTAAGTAACAGAATCAAAGCCAGTCATCAAGCGTGTATAGCTGCACCGTGTGAGCTGAAATAAAGAAAATCGGTATTATAACTTAATGACAGTCTCGCATAGACTACCTTTGTATTAATCAGACTTTAATGTTTTATAATAAAAGGCGACAAGATCAACTTAGTATAGTATCAAAGCAATAAAAAAAATCGAATGAATAATAGATTCAAATCCGGGAAGCACCCTTTACCCCAAAAAACATTATCAGGGCATCATCCAAAAATACTTACAATGCCGAAACGCGCCTCCAAGACAATAAATAATACGGTTTATTGCAGCATATCCCTTGCCGGGGACTTATAAAAATTTCAGAGCCACTAAACGTGACATCTTATGTGTTCTGGAACGTTCGTTTCGATCTGTAGAAGTGACATTTATGGTCTGTCCACGAGCGCCATCTGTTGGCCGACAGTCCTCACTACGATACGGGAAAAGGGGGAAGTGATCAATGAGTAGAATACTCACTTTACTATTTTATTCATAGAACTTACAAAAAGCTTAATAAATTCATTAAAAGCTCCACAAAGCAGAAGTAGTAGTAGCAGCGTAAAAATTAAAACGTCAAATATTGAATTAATGTACAGGTGGTTTGTGAAGATACATAGTATTTAGCTATCGTATAGAAAGTTACTAAAGAAGCTGACTACTGATGTGTCTGTGGCCTATAGATAGTCCTTTAGAAGGTATTGCAAAGCACACTCTTGCGATTCCTGTTCAATGTTCCAATTAAGTTTGTGTTATTTTCATGTTTAAGTATACTAGATTAACAAGATTTATTGAAAAAGTACAGATAACATTTCGCACCACTCCTAGTCCAGTCTAAAATTATTACAAAATGGCCGTCCGTATTGAGATAAAGCGAGGCGAAAGGGGAGGGTTACTCTATACTGACGAAAAACGAACGAACGAGAGCTGTCGTGCAATCGGCACGTTTAATACAACAACATAGAGTCGTGGCTCGCGCAGCAGCGCTCCGAAACTTAGTTTTTCGTCATATAGAGTGACCCCGGGAAGGGAGGAAACGGATACGGCGCTACCTGTATTTATTGGCGGTAATCCTGAAAAGTGGGCCAGTTTTATCATGATTTCCTGTAACTTTTATTTGTATTGAAAGGCGATATACTTATTCGTCTTTTTCGGTCAGAAATGAGAATAAATCTTAAGTATTTCCAAGTTATATAAGTGTTTCAAGCAATTTCTGCGATTAAAGACATGTTTAGGCAATATTAGAATATAACGTCTACTATGGTAATACCTCACCACAACCTGATTAAAGGTAAACATCATTCATTTATGAAAATTTGTTTGCTCGGATACGTACGATACCGATAGGTGGACGCTTACCTTTTGTCCCCATGCCAACTATCTTTCTCTCTTCCAACGTACTTTATTCACATGCCGACTATCTTTTGGACATTGTCTCACACACACACACGCACTCACGCCTTGTACTAATGTACTCCCTTGCGGGGTAGGCAGAGGTGCATTGCAGCACCCACTTTTCGCCAGAGTGTTCTGTTAGTCCCAATGTAATAGGGGGCGGGCCTATTGCCATTTTACGGGCACATCCAAGACCCGAGAACAAATATTGTCTCAATGTCAACCATATTTATTTCTTCCAATGTACTTTGTCCCCATATCAACTATTTTTCTCTCTTCCACTATACTTTATACCTATGTCAACTATTACTCTCTTCCTGTGAACTTTGTCCCTATGTCAACTATTACTCTCTTCCAGTGTACTTCGTCACAATGTCAACAATGTTTCTCTCTTCCACTGTACCTTCTCCTCATGTCAACTATGTTTCTCTCTCCCACTAAAGACTTGGTCCACATGTCAACTATATTTATAGACTAGGTCCTCATTTCAGCAATTTTTGTACACTTGGTCCACATGTCAACTATGTCTCTCTCTTCCAGTGGACTTTGTCCCCATGTCGTCAGTCTTTTGTATCAATGTCAACCATGTTTATCTCTTCCACTATAGACTTCCTATGTCAACAGTATTTCTCTCTCTTCCAGTGTACTTGGTCCACGTGTCAACTATGTTTCTCTCTTCCAGTGGACTTCGTCCCGGTGTCGACGGTGGACGTGGAGGCGGTGGTGGGGCGGCGCGCGTCTCTCCCCTGCGACATCGAGCCCGACACCAAGGAGGACCGCGTCTACATGGTGCTCTGGTTCCGGCACAGCGGCGGGAAACCGCTCTATAGGTCAGTCAATATTTTCATCATCATCTTCTTCTTTTTCTTAAGGTGCCATGTACTATCGTAGGTCGGCTATCATTATGGACTCTTTGGTCCGGAGTGTTGCTGCTCGGAACTGCTCTATGGTGGACATATTTAACCATTCGGCTTCATCATCATCATCATCATCAGCCTATAGCAGTAAACTGCTGGCCTCTTCCAAAGCACTCAACTGGATGCGATCTACAGCTTTCTGCATCCAATTATTACACGGTCCTAGGCACGAAGTCAGCAGGCAGGGGTCTAAATATTATTCAGTCAAAGACCTTATATACCGTGCTGCCATCTGAAATAGCAGAGGTTGCTTATAAGAGCTAATGATAGTACAGTTTTAGAGAGGCAAACTATTTTTAGTAGGTAGTATTTTGTAAAGTAGGCAGTGCGTTATAGAGCCTTAACGCGCCCATCTTTTCTGAGCTGCGTGCTTGTTTATAGTAATTTTATTAAATTATTGAAGAAATCGGCCTGAATACATAATAAAATACCTCTTTTCAATAATAATCAAATGTAGTCAAATCAACCTAATGAAGTAGAGGAGGTAGGGCACGGAGGAAATTATTTACGATTCTCGGAAAAACTTTTGACCAATTCCATCCATTGAATCTTCAAAGACCATTTCTTACAATTAAATTAGTATTTTTTGGGTTCCGTAACCGAACATTGTTAACTTAGTGGTACCTTGTAGTATGAGTGTATTTCTTAATAATATTATTTTGTAAAAAATTTAAACTGTACCAACAGCCATCAATTGTCTACTGGATATGTGGTCATTTACCATGTGGACATTCGCCAATTGGTACCTTTACATTTACTTCTTAGGGTAAATTACTGCCTGCACTGCGTGCAAACTCATCCCTCTGACAGTTGCAAATTCTCTATAATTAGCGAGCTAAAATTAACGTACACACAGTTGGTATCTTGTTAACTAGAGAGCTCGGTTCTAAATAATTGAATTAAAACGTGAATCGAGGCTAATCAAGACGGAATTACTCGGTTCGGTCTACAATTTTGGTCGTTTCCCATCACTATTCTGGAAATGTACGCTCAATGTTGAAGCATTCATGTGCGATTTTTTCTAACCGTAGAGGTACAGTGCAAGTAAAAAGTCCTGAGAATAAAGAGTGCGATTTTGCAAAGACTTTTTATCATTATCAGTTATTTACATACATTTTAAAAATAAAATACCGAAGGCTTATGGCATTTTAACGGATTTGTGCTTAAATAGTGTATCGATTAAATACGGCCTTTAACAATTAGTAAGTATCCACTTCCGTTTTCAGGACTTTATAATTACACTGTACCTAAGTTGTCCTTGTGTGTGACGTTACGTTTACTATACTCTGTCCATTATATTATTGGTTTTTAGACAGTTCAGATTCCATACATTTTTGACGGCTGCAAAGGAAAACCAACTTTACTTACCAGACATAAGGAAACATCTAAAATACAATAACAAAATGGAAGCTCTATAGGTCTAATGGTGATAACATTAAATGCTATAAGAACAGATAACACGTCAGGACTGAGGAAGTGTCTTTCGTACACCCGAATATTACTTTAAATTATTAAAAATATGTCTCAATAATGAAAACATAATTTCAGAATCAATTATTTACTCCCAACTATTGAAAGTAATTAGAAATATTTTACGAATTTAATATCAAGTTTCTACCATGTTTCTAGTTAGATTATTTTTTCCCTGGCATTTCCCGCTTGCATCCACGTGTATCGAACATCAAGCACTCACACATCTCTCACCTGACCAATCCTATTTCTAGATTTCAATTTAGAAATTCCTGAACGTGAACGTAGACCAATAAAAATTGATGCGGCGGGACCGAAATTGCGGAAATTCCAAATTCTAAATTCGAAAATCGAACGCGGAGATCGCTCAATCATTCGTTTTAAATTTAGAACCGCAGTGGAAAAGGTAGCGGGTAAGTTTCGTTCAAAAATTCGGTGTCAAAATGAGAAGTAAATACAGCCCTAGGGTTGTGCGCGTCCAAGCGTGCATATTTTGTCGCCTCGGTGAGTCCACCGGTAGCAGAGCGAATAAATCGATTATGAAACGTATCGATTACTAATATGCGATGAGTATCTTTTGCAGTACTATTGTGGTGGATTTGAATATTGCAATGAGGATAATAGTGCGCTCAGGTTTTCTGCTTTATTTCTTATTGGCTGCGACGTATTGCGGTGGCGAGGGTTGTGTTTTGTTTTTTAATATTCGATATTATGAAAGCGAATTGTAAAAATTGCAGGTTTAATATTTATTTCGATACTGATATTGTAGAAACAAATTAAATTGAAAAATCTACAAGTGTAAATAATACCCTGTATTTATACTAAGCATTATATTGCCTCTGAATAATTTTATTAGGTACTTAACAACTTAAATAAAGTTTTATTTTAATTAGCGAAGTTTCGAGTCTAAAGTCAAAGCTTTGGTGTTAAATAAAATGTTGTAACAGTTAGGTTCCAGGAATAATTTCAATTTCAGGACTTTCTACAACTCAAATAGAAGGTGGCGCCATCTATACCGTTACTCGGTAATTAACCGCGGCATCATTGTTCTATGGAATTAGCAAGTACAGTTCAAGAGCATTTTGATTATTATTATTTTTAACTAGAACTTGACGACCGAATGGCGTAGGACGACCGAATGGCGTAGTGGTTAGTGACCTGACTACTGAGCCGATGGTCCCGGGTTCGATTCCCGGCTGGGGCAGATATTTGTTTAAACACAGATATCTGTTCTCGGGTCTTGGATGTGCCCGAAAAATGGCAATAGGCCCACCCCCTATTACATTGGGACTAACATAACACTCTGGCGAAAAGTGGGTGCAGCAATGCACCTCTGCCTACCCCGCAAGGGAGTACATTAGTACAAGGCGTGAGTGCGTGTTTTTTTTTTTTTTTTTACTGGAACATTCTCAATGCTCATACATACTGTAACTCCACAATGTAGGCCTAGAGTGGAGTTTGCAACCTTATAAAAAAACTTATAAGAAATTCTATGAAACGTTGTTAAAAATATGTATACTTAAGTAATTGTGTTCTAAAATAAATAATCTAAGCCAAAATCTGATTCCTAACCATTGCACCGTCCATCTGCCCGTGAATAAACTAATTCAGTCTCAGAATACACACAGGAAACCCATTTAGACGTTGTAATGCCCCAAATTAGGTCTCTATGAAAGACGAAAGGACATTAAGTGCAGGGGGGTCACTCTACCGACGAACGAACGATAAGCGCGGAGCTCCGAAGCTTAGGAAAAACAATACTGCAGTGCTAACCTCGGCTCTATCTCGTCGTATTAAGCGAGCCCATAGCGTGACAATTCTTGTACGTTCGTAGCGAGAAAAAACGGAGTTAACGTATAGAATCGAGTGCGAGTGTTCGAACTCGCATTCTATTCGAAAGTGCTGTCAACCCATTTGGTAGCACGAACACCGGCATAATTGTATGAGCGAATGAGTCACATTCGATCCTAGATTTGACAGGACACATTCTATACGACTGTCGCAGGCGTTCGGGATCGCGATTTTTTAGTTCCAAACGTGAACACGGTGGAGCTGTTTTTTTTTCATAAATTTCTATAGAATCTACTATCGAATAGAATGTTTTGCGTATTTTTCCGGATCGGGGTGCTGATGCCCTGAAGGACCCGGTTTGGTTCCCGATTCGGGCAGAAGTATCATAGAGATTCGATGCCGATTCATGGTGAAAAATCAGGAGGCTTTTATTGCTAAAATCTTTATTGCACACAAATTTACGAGTACATAGGTGAACTAAATGCTAATAGCAGTTTAATTCAGTTCACTTTTGGTGTTGTGGAGGTAGTGCGAGAGAAGCTTAATTTATCAAAGTAGGAACTTAAATATTAACAATTTGGTCAAAGTAACTATTTAACAGTTTCGAAGCCCATCCAACTAAGCGACTTTTAGCAACTACTTAAAATTAAGTAAAAGAAATAAATACGTTAGAGACCAACTATTCTAAAAACGAACAATTTATTTTCTTTACAGCAAGCAATTTGCTCTCAAACTCAACCTCTAGAGACACAAGTTGAAACAAACTTTTATAAAACTATACGAACTAACATTAGAATATAATGACATTTTAGTTTTAAAACATCTGACACTCGTAAATCACAGACAATTCAGTAATAGTAGTAGTATAACTCTATTGTACATAATACACCTATAGCGATCTCTTTCAGGCAACCCTACGAGCTAAGAGAGACAATTACGAATATAAATTCACCAGTGTATGAAGATATTTTTAGGCTAAAAAAAAACTCAAGTACAAAATGTATTTAAAATTTGATTTAAATACAATTTTAAATACGTTTAGCGTTTGGTAAAAGTGACCCTTAGTCTATTTACTTATTTGAAATATTTGCTGTATTATACTATAGAAGATCATTTATTTTATATAGGGATAAGTATAGAAATGAAATATCGTATATTCGACGTAAAATTTTATAATTATTTGTCGATAGTCATAAATAGTCATAATATTACTCTACCCGCATTTCAGAAAGGTCCCGTCATTAAGGAGGAAAGAAATGGCAAAAAAATCTCAGCGACCCCCCTCTAACATTAAAAATGCTCATTTAAACAACCGCAAAACATACATTAATAACTATCCAAACAATGCAATTTTGGTTATACCTCTTACTGTATACCTACACACAAATAGATAGACAAATAACACTCCGCTTTTACGGATCGAGGGTAAAAATGGCTGAAACTTGTGTAACTAGCGGGAAATATTTATGATAGGTGTCAAGAGGGCGCCACCGGCAATTCCTCAAGAGCCTGCCTACTAATGACAAAAATAGTTCGTCCTCCCCTCCGCGGCGGCTTTTGGAACTAAAATAAATAGCTTAAGCGTCTCGAGCGTAATTATTCAGTGTTAAGTTATACCTTAAGCTAACATGCTTATGTCAACTTTCAACTTTAGGTAACCTGTTTTTTTAGTGCTTTTTAGTTTACAAATACTTAGTTTAGTTTATAAAATGCAGTAGTAAAGGGTCAGTTTCTCACTTGAGAAAATTAACCTAAGCTATTATTTAAGTCCTACTCAACGACCTACTCCATAACCTGACGGTGTCAGTATGTTTTATTTGAGCAATTCCAAATAGAGTAATCTTACATAAAATGACAGTCTTTTAAATACTGACGATGACGGAAGGATAAATTATTATTGCACGCCATCATGCATCATGTATGACGTCGATTTGGGGCGTCCATCAGTGTCCGTTAGATTAGGGTTTGTCACCGTGATGGAAGGATTGGCCGGTCAGAATAGCAGTCAGCAGTAATACTATTAAATCAGTAGGTACTTTATCTCATCTCCTGCAAAAAATGGTATTCAACACTACTGAGATCGTACGCATTTAAAATACTGTTGTCGAGTTAGTTCATTCATACTCTGTTACTAAAATACTTATCGATGTAAATAAATAGCATTAAGTCAAATAATTTGTAAACTTACAAAGGTGTCTGCAGCCTAATTAAGTGTGTAAACCACAATGTCCTAAAATAGTATAATATTTTAGTTGTACTGTTTTGTTACCATTATACTTATTGATAATAAAGAATTTGGAAAATCAATCAATCACTATTAAATCAGTGACTGACTATCCAGGGTGCGCAGAACGTATATCAGAAGGCCTACAAAAGTTTTCCGTCGCGCTCTCTCGAACGTCACTCGAGCGGGCTTCTTTCGTGCATCCATAAAATAATGATTGTATAACATTCCTAAATGAGACCGGCACAATGTGGGTGCTAACATTAGGTATTATAACATTTACGAAGTACTTAATTAGTGTCAAATTCAATACGTTTTGCATCCGAAAATCACAGTAAAAACAAATTCACGATAGGTGCATGTGCCTTCCCCGCAAGGGATTAAACATATTCTGTCTAACGGAGCGATCTCCCTAATACATCCTTGTTCTCGGAGCGTTAAAATCTACAATATAAATTTGAGTAAATACAGGTGAGTCGTGAACGTCTTGTTCGAAGATTCACCTGCATAAAGCTGTCTTTCCTGTTCCAGATATGAGTTACTTAACGCTTTGGGCGGCTTTAGTAGCACCTAATAATCAAAATCCACGTCCAGTTTTAGTCGGATCCTAAACTTATATGATTATTATTAATCAGAGGAGTCGTAGCAAAGCCATTTGACATGTCAGTCTGACGTCAGAGTAAGTGGAATGGATAGTGACAAAGTGGCAAAAGCACGCCAGTAACTGACCTATTTCCCGCGGCTGAGCTATTAAATTAAATGGAAATAGATTATGTTGTGCGCTTAGCTCATTGATGCTGTAGCTACGTTTTTACTTAAGGGGTCACTCTATAGCTTAAGAAATACAAAATTCCACAGCTGATGCGCTAACCACGATTGTATCTCGATATCATTATACTTGCCGATTGAATAGCAGCTGTCAAGGTAGATAGACCTTCGCAAACTAGCACGCTTTTACTAACAAGCGCTTTGTGTAAATGATCTTCTATGAAGTAATACGTACCTACCCCATGTTATTTATTTAATAAAATAATGTTTGACAGACAAGCGACACTGCTTATGGATTGTTTATTGCTTATTTTCCGGTGGCCGTACGGTAGCCGGTATATTTTACAGTATCGTTGATTTGGGTAGTTAGGTACCTAGTTATAGCTATTCATATGTGCTGCTAAACACAACAGTGAAGAAATAGCATGCTGACACTCGCTGGCACTGGACACACAGACTCCAGTAGAGTTGAATGGAAAAGCGGCAACATCTTGATCTCGTTATTCAGCGCTTCAGAGCTAACGAACCGTGAACTGGAAACGTAGAAAAGTGCAACATCACAGAAACTCACAGCCTGCGGGGTCACTTCAGTTTCCTGTAAGTAGTAAGTGGTTGTCTGGATGAGATTACTGTTGGTAATAAGGCCGCCGATTGTGCTATTTGTTTTCTGTTCTATGTTTAGTAAACTTTTTCTTTTTGTGTGCAATAAAGAGTATATATTTTTTTATACTTATCTAGCTCACAGGTTCTCGATTAGCGTTCCGAAGCCAAGGGTTCCTTGAAAATTCAAGCCAAATTTGTGATAAGTGGTTGTAGCTGTAGAGTAATAGGTTCAAGGCCTAACAGCTAGGATTCTGCGACGGTTATCAATAAGAGGTTCTGTGGCGTAAAAAATCGGGAATAGCTGCTTTAGTGCCAAAATTCTCCATAGTCGGTTAGAGCATAACCAGATATTAGTGGTTGACTTTTGACATATCTGTCAAGAATTTTATATGGAGATGACGTATAATTGATAACCAATCCCTGGTCGGTTAGATAACCGACTATGGAGAAATGGGGGCTAAGACCTGGTTTCTCATGATTCTGTTAGTTACAGTCTCAATAACGGATTTGCTGACGACGCGTTTAAGGATTATTACCCTTGTTAACTGGATGAGTCCCACGACGAAAATCTAACCGACTATTCATAAATCCAGCATTATGTGTATCATTCACTCATTTCCCTCACACTTCACTCAATATTCTGTCATATTCATTGAAATTTGTTGTCTATGTCTCTGTGATTTCAAACAACCTCAAACAACCAAACTTTTTGGTTTTGAGGTTGCCATGGTTACTATTTCTACCGAGGTTGTTTTTTGACATCCGTCATTGAAAATAATATTATTACGCCATGCCCTTTGAAAAACAATACAACGAACAAGATGGAGTGTCAGTGCAAAAGAAACTTCTCGGGAAATAACATATCAATTTCTAAGTAAGGTCTTATTTTAAAATATTTTGTCAGAAGATTTTTCACTTAATTCAATAGTTCTCATTAAGTTATTAGGTTTAACTTCTTGAATCTACTTCTATGGTCTAGTGGTAGAAGCTCAGCTTCATCACCCAGGGATCCCGGGTTCGATTTCCAGGTAGGGCCATCAATTTGTGTTTCTATATTGCGATTCCAAGTTAGGTTAGGACATTAAATTTAAACTTTTATCTCGGTTTGACATTATATAAAACCCAGACAGTATTTCGCTTCATTTTTTATGTCACACAACATCTAGTTCGTATATTGTTTATCAAAGGCTCTGTTCATTTTTCCATCTTGAATCTTGACAGAATGAGTGACAAGTAAACAACCCGTTGCCTGGTTACCGGTCTTAACCAAGTCTTAGCGGAACCCCACAGCAGCAATCAAGTTTATAACCCGATCAAGGGAGTTAACCCCGTGATTTAGCATGGTGGGACACTCACTAACCTTAACGGTCCAACATGTAACCAAACCGAGGTATTTTTAACCTAACCGAATGGTGTGAAATTAGGCCTAAGCTTGTTAAAGAACAAGAGTCGTGGTTAGCGCATCAGCGCTCCAAAACATAGTTTCTTTTAAGCTAGAGTGACCTGATCAGAGAGCGTTTTAAAGCGCAAAGCTTTTGTGACTTTGTCATTGAAGATGTACCCATATGGTAGGTAATATGTACAAAAGGAAGAAGACTCAAACTTCTCTGCGAATCTAGTCGAAGATTTACCTACAAATCTTCGCTAGGTATATGTATGTCGTACATTATTAACGGAATATAAACTGTACTTAGCTATGTGCAGCTATTTAAAAAATACATTATAACCAGTAAATAATATACGATATTAGTAATTACTATAAGCTTAAACACAAACAAACTAAAGGCACATAACTATTGTAAACCCACGCTAAGTCTGTTTCTGATATTCGCAATCTCTTCACAAATCGCTCTGCATACCAGAAAAAAAACCCTGTATAAGAACTAATTGAATGAAACCGCACCGACATCCTAACTAATATTATAAATGCGAAAGTAACTGTGTCTGTCTGTCTGTCTGTTACGCTTTCACGCCAAAACTACTGAACGGATTTGAATGAAATTTGGTATACATATGGTCTAGACCCTGAGAAAGAACACAGGCTACTTTTTATCCCAGAATTCCCACGGGAAAACTTTTTAAGGCGAAGCGAAGCTCGCGGGAACAGCTAGTCCTTCATATAATATTAGAGCCATAATATCTCGCTAAAAGCTTTTTTCCTACAAATGCATCAAAGAACAGAAAAGGCAAAGCTAAGAGGCATTAATCTCACGGCACTTCGTTTAAAAATGCAATTTACGTTGGTTCTCATTAAGTTAGTGCTTAAATTGTGACCTATTTCACTAAAGCTATCAGCCAGAGCAGGAAGGAATACACAATATACACAATCTAAAGATGCGGTCCTATCTGATCTGAAGTAATGAATTACTCACGCGATGAATCGAAAAAATACTGCGAGTTTTGATTGAATAGTTATTTAACCCTTAATAGGGGATGACTACTTCGAATTTTTCATTGGTTTTCAGTGATTAAAAACGATGTGGGATCTATAATCATTATGCCCAATTATGGTTTAACTTTGCTATGCCTCGATTGTTTTGTTTTTCGAGATTTCATGTACAAAGAAAGTTACTCAGGAGGTCGGGTAAATTGTCCTACCGAGTTCTTAAGGACTTATTTGATAAAATTTCAACCTATGTATGTTACAGTTAATACGTCACTCGAGGAAGTTCCTGTGCACCAAT
The DNA here is from genome assembly GCF_932276165.1 of Plutella xylostella. NCBI lineage: Eukaryota > Metazoa > Arthropoda > Insecta > Lepidoptera > Plutellidae > Plutella > Plutella xylostella. Next base: position 8,549,813 of record NC_063987.1, on the reverse strand, counting down.
GATCAGACGGCCGTCTATACGTGTCGCCGCACACGTGCCACCGGCCACAGCCACAAACGCCGCCACGCGAAGCTTTTGTAGGGAAACGATTTGTAGCGTGTGGCCGCCACCGGCGCCAACCGTGTGCGGCGAGTCCATATAAAATGTACGAAAATTACAGGAAATATGCCAGTGGCGGCGTTTTGTGGTTGTGGCCGGTGGCCCGTGTCACCTCCCTCCGGTGATCAGCCCGGACTCGGGTTGGCAACACAACAGACAGTGGAAGCACACATATTGAGCTTCGCTTCTGCCCCGTTTCTACCTAATTGTACTTACATGCTCCACGGTTTAACTACTTTAGCTTTGAGGAATTAAGCGTCGATAGAAAGCGAACTATTCCAGTAACTCTGTAGCGAACTGAGACGGCAGATTGAATTAGGATTCGATAACACTTACGAAGGTAACGTGATTTGCGAAGCTGAGGTACTGTGCTGCTATACCGCATACACTGGCCTCCAAAAATAGGTTTTACATTTTTGAATTCTCGTTTTATCTAAACGTGGTAAGTATACCTTACTTAGGGCCACTTGCAGAAACATATTAAATCTAGATTTAGTGTAAAATTTTATATGGACTGACGTTTCTTAAATCGACATTTGACACGAAATCTAGATTTAATTTGTTGGTGCAAGGGGCACTTAGTAAGCTAAAAGGGGGTGAAACCTCATTCATTTATCTAAACCACGTTTGTATCGGACCACGCAAGCGCAGGTTCTGCAGCATTTTGATCTACAACTTATCGAAATTCTTAAATTCTTAACGCGATTGAGTCATCAACTTCAGCCTTTTAATTCCTATTGTTTTCTGTTTTTTGAAGAACGTCCAACAACATCTTCTTGAAGTTACTAGGCAACAATACCTATTAAGCCGCGTACAGACCGGCCCAACGAACGCCAACGAACGTTTTTCGTTGACCTTCGTTGCTGCAATCTGCCCTGTATTATGTATGAATAATATCCACCGTTGAGATCACCGTTGGCGTTCGTTGGGCGTTCGTTGGCCCGGTGTGTACGCAGCTTAAGGTATAGCTTCGGGTTTGACACCATAGTGAAAGGACTGGCCAGTCACATAGTCGTCATAAGCGTCAGTCGCTGACTGCGCAGGGAACGGCGCCCCCCAACGTATTTGAGGAATAGGTCCTTCTTACTTCCATGGTGTACGATTCAATATCGCACATTTTTATGTTGCTGACATAGCGACCTACGTTGCCGCGACTTGCGACACTCACACTTAGCCATAATTTTATATTATTATAATTAGAGTACGAACAGCTACCATAGAGAGCAGTCGCCACCTATAACATAACTTGTGTTTACGTGAATAACAGCCATATCTGTGAATCTCGATCTTTCTACTCTCAAGCCAGCTCAACTCAACTATAACTTCAAACTATCAAGCAACTTAACTTCTCAATAGTGTACAAACTGTACATAGGCTTAAGGCCGGTTTTTTGATTTGTGATTAACTCAACCAACAAAATTCGTATGCAGCTGACACGTGACTTGACCACGGAACAAAAAACCGGCCCTTAGAAAATAAATAGGTGATAGTGGAGATACGTCACAGAGAAAGAATTATTTCGTGTCAAAGCTTCCCTCTTCAATAAATTACCTATAATTATAATGTACCTGATTAAAATTATAAACTACTCAAATTGAAATTGCTAATAATAATTATATTATTAAATGTGGTAGGCTCGCTAAACTAGCACTTTTTGCGCGCGAGTCCACACGACCAGTAATTCGGTTTTGAGTGTATTTGCAATTTGCGCTGAGCACTAACCGGATTATGTTAGTACAACTGATGGTGTGGTTAAACGTTCAACATATAGGTGGGAACCGTTCCGAAGTTCGGTTAACGAATAATTACATTAAACGTTATTTTAACGGCGAAATAATTTACTCGGAAAACTGGATATTTTGTGTCGTACGTGCTATTTAGCGTTTATATTATACTAATATTATTACTTACTTATGTAGGTACTTACTTGTTTAAAGAAGAAATATATTTGATTGATATAGGGAAAAAAAAAACATTTTAATGTTACCTTAGCTCCGAATAGTTTATTTTTTTAGGCCAGGTTTCTATGTACGGTCAGGTGCAGAGAAACCTGACCCCCCTCTCATAGTAACAATGCTTCTGAGAGGGGTCAGGTTTATCTGCCCCTTACTGTACGTCCATTATATAACGTTAAGCATGGACTATTGGAAACATACCTACGTAACCAGAATATTATCAATAAGAATAAGAGTTCATTTTGAAAGGAGGCATTCTCAATGCTCTAGTACAGCCCCTAGCCCAATGCCTAGATCTAGATATAGGACGTCTTAATAAATGATGGCACTTCAATCACTTTGCGGTTCTTTTATCGACCGCATATAAATAAATAATAAGAATTTCCTCAGTAGGAACAGTTTTATATACAAACACAGGCTGGAATTATTTTATAAAACTGTTCCTACTTATGTGATTTATAATTATGTTATACACACAATTATATTCAGGTCATATTTTATTAATTATTTATTTTATTCCAATGGGTATATACATGGCCAGGATACGTCAAACGTACTATAATAATAATGATATTATGTGGGGACATCTCACACGCAGCCATCCGACTTAGATAGATACATAATTATTAATACCCAACACCAGAGTACAAATATCTATCTTTATACAAATATCTGCTCCAGCCGGGGATCGAACCGGCGGCGGCGACCTTCGGCATAGCAGCCTGGGTCACTAACCACTACACTATTCGAATTCGGTCGTCAAATCGTCAATAAGGAACAAGAGTGATACCCCTTTTTTGTTGACACCGGTCTCAACTTCTACATCGCTACACAGTAACCGTCTTCCGCGCACGTCTGCCTAAATTATTATTTATGGTTCGTCTGAGGAACGAAGCCTTCAAGGCTGATTATAATTACCGACATAAATTTTCATGAGTTCCAAAATTAGGTCTTTTTCTTTGGAGTTCCAAGAAGGCGCCAATTTCGGATGGCTTTGATGTAGTTAATTGTAATTTGGTGCATTTCTGCTTTGACACACCGCCTTTGTGAACTACTAGGTGTCGCCGCGGAGACAATTAATTTCATGCTGGGCTGATACAGGGTGCTCGTAATATGGTGTGGTGGAGTCAGACAGCAATTAGGGGGTGGGGTTAGTTTACTGTACCCCGCTGAGAAGGTAAGCTTTCTGTGGCCCTGACTGTACCTATATTTACTTGTCATTCTAAATAAGTTTTTCTACGCTTCGAAATTTTTAGCTGTACATTTTTCGTGGACTGTGGAGTCTCTCCTTAGAGTATTTTTTGTCCAGGAAGTCGAATTTAGACGATACACAATTTGATTTACGAATTTCACGATATAATTTTTCAAAACACTGTATTTTCAAACAAATATGGTTTTGTAATTCCATAGGCTTATAATTGTATACATACATAATATACATATATCCTCATAATTGTTTCGATAACAAACATAATAATATGCGCCCCGCATATTGGTTTTGTGGGGTAAATATTATTATAATGTGAAAAACTGAAAGTAATTGTTTAATGAGTAAATAAATATTTAATTGTATTTGAAAAACCTTACATCCGGCTATAGCAAAGTCCTTTTTAAGTAGTACTTATCTATTATATGATAAATTGTCTTTCGCTTAGTCAGAGTTGGTCCCATTATAAATGTTGCTCATTGCTCATTGTCATGGGTAGATCTAGATACGTGCCAACGGGAATGTCACTGATAAAAATCCACAAGGTCTAAACTCCTTTTCTTGGACATTTCCCACCACGCTGGTCCACTGCGGTTTGGTGGGCGCTTACACGAAACACCACCGCTCTAGAGAGCATGTCATTAACACCCTGTATAGTACTAGTAATGCACACCCTGGGTAAATATCGTGCAACAAACCTATTTGTCGGTCACACTCATTCGAGAAGTTTCACACTTGCTCGTAATTAGAGACGTCACGCGATTTTAACACAATATTCTGAGTTCTTTGTTCCCGTCCCGCTAGTCTCGGCTAGGGGAAAGGGGCACTAGGGATGGGACATTATGACGGATATTTTATTCTTATGACATAGTATAGCCATTCTCGTGTTAAATTATATATTTGAATCATATCCCAATATTGAAATAATGTATGTGTCCAACGTGCTATCAAGTGAAAAACACTTACATTTTGGATATCTAGAAGAAATAAATATTTGCCTAAGTATAATTAGTAAACATTTAGCTCACTTTCATAACCTACTGGCATATAAGTAGGTAAGTACCCAAGTAACATTTCATTCGAGCTTAGGTTGTAAGAAATGCCTTTAGGTTTTATAAGGGTTGTGAAAAGGTTAATGCTTTGCTATCTCGTCATATTGAGTACTTGAGAATGATTACTAAGTCCTAAAACTAATTGTTTATTAATACAACCTTGTAGCTGCTGATAAGAGTTTATATTAACGTTATTTTAACATGTATTTCAGGAGTATATAGTTCTAGGATCTTATAGTTGTCGTAGACTCCTGATTTACTTCTAGAAAAGCTAGCATTAATGCTAAAGTGAGAGCTTAAGGTTAAATTTTTAACCTTGATACAACCATAAAGTTATGGAATATTTAAATTACTTATAAGTATTTTTTAAAACCTATCTTAAACCTTTAGGTTGATAAGAGTTGTCTAGGCAAACAAATTAGGACTACTTGGTGAAAATCAAAAGCATTAAGCACTGGCTATGAGCTAAAGGCATGATTTAAGTCCTACAAGAATATTTTAAAGCTTTAGAGGCATCCTCAAAATATGTTTAATGCTTTTTAGTAATTTCCTAACGGCCGCCATATTTTTTCACTGAAATAAAAAAAAACTTACCAAAAAGCTACATTTTAATTAATAAGGGAAAATTCAGTAGCGTTTCCTATACTATTCCAAATATATGTTTTTTTATATAGACAGTACTTTTATTTCTAATATAAATTTAGGTACACCAAACATAAAATTTTATCTTTTTTTTTTAATTAAAATATCTTCAAATTTATCATTTACAAAAGGCCCGTCACTTATACAGAACTATTATCCGAAAGTATCACAATAAAGTGCTAGTCGCACAAGGTTTTCATATTTCCTGACTTCAGCCTAACTACTTACTATATTTTGTATTAATACAACACTTACAAGTTAGCCATTTTGAGTCTTGGAAAGTGTCAGGTAATGGCGCCATTTATTATAATTATTATAAAATCTTACACAGAAACATTTTAAGACCCGAGAGTCCTGGGAAGGCATTACAAATATCCATCAAATATGTTTCAAGTTATAGAAGAGTTACATCCAGAACTAATTTAGAACTTAAAAGCTGTCTTCCAAGGTTATGTTAACGTTAAATTAAGGTTGTGAAGGTTTTATTTAGGTTCTGTGTAAGTTGTTCAAAAGGTTCTGGGTTTGAGCTATAGGTTTTGCTGTAGCTCTCAGAAAGGTTCTAAAACGTGGGCCCTTTTTGCACTCAGGAGGTTAATATAAGGTTAATATAAGGTTATCGAGCCTTCTAAGTCTCATGAGTTGATTTCCATACAAAGGTTCTAGAACCTTTTCAAAACCTTTTTAAAACCAAAAACCGGCCAAGTGCGAGTCGGGCTCGCGCACAAAGGGTTCCGTAGTAAGCACAATAACTTAACCAAAATTACAGTTAAATCAACCTATCTCAAAAACTATAAGAGATACTTTGATCAAACCAAAAATCGTTGAAAGAGTTAATTAGCATGCATCACCTCTATTTTTTTTAGAATTTTATACCCCGTAGTTATAAAAATAGAGGGGGGGGGACATACTTTTTACGACTTTGAGAGCTGATATCTCAAAAACCGTTCACTTTAAGAAAAATGTTTTTTAGAAAACTTTATATCATTTTAAAAGACCTTTCCATTGATACCCCACACGGGTATGTACATCGAAAAAAAAAAATTCATCCCTCAGTTACATGTATGGGGGGCCCCACCCCCAATTCTTTTTTTTACTATTTAGTGTCATATTTTTGTAGCGGTTCATACAACACATATTCCCATCAAATTTCATCACTGTAGTACTTATAGTTTCCGAGTAAATCGGCTGTGACAGACGGACAGACGGACAGACGGACAGACGGACATGACGAAACTATAAGGGTTCCGTTTTTGCCATTTTGGCTACGGAACCCTAAAAATGTTACTTGGGTAGTTACAGTGTAAAATCGAAACTCCCTACGTTCATCGGTTTTTAAGTCGGTAGTCTTGAAAGTCTAAGAGCCCGTCTTGTATACGCGTCAGTTAAATTAACCTAAATATTAAAATTGGTTTCAGTATTTTCTTTCACACTGATAAAATTACATTCTGTATATTATACTATACATACCTTTACTTTTCGTTATTGGGCAAATTAACAACATACACTGCACATCACTAAAATTCAGAGACACTTCAGAATACTTTCGTTCTTTGTCGTGAAAAAGTTACAGGGTGCTAAAACGCTGGCAGCGGCGGCGCCGTTTTGAGGAAACTTTAGCCAAAGTAGTTTTTACCGTAATTTTCTTTTCTATGGTTGAAAGTTATGTAATGGTTTTAAACACGACTACTTAGGGCTGGCTTTGTATATTTAACAATGTTGAAGTATCATGCTACCATTAAATAAATTAAATAAATGAAAGAAAATACTTCAGTGTACCTATATATATCTATATATATATATATCTATATATATATATATATATATATTTAACTGATGGATTGCCTGAAAACGATGAAAAAAAAGTGATGGATTGGTTGAAAAAGATGAATAAAGTTGCCAATTCTAGTCGTAGAACGTAGAAATGAAGTTCAGATTGACCCTCCGAGTCACCCCCTTTTGGCTTAGTATTTCAATTTATCTTTAACTTTTGCTTTATATTTTACGAGCCTTAAGATCAAACTGTTGGCGTTGGGGTGGCACCGTGGCATACATTATCAATTTTGCTGACTATAGGTACATGGTGTTTCTAAAATGCTTACTATTTTCATCAAAAATTAAAAAACCGACTTCAAAAAACCACTAAAATGTAAGAAATAATTTAAGGTTTACACAAATTCTACTCGTATGAGACAGTACAAATATACCTAAGCAGGAACTGTTCTTTTTTTATGTTGGTGCGGTGACAAAGTAATCTGAAGAAATATGGCACCAACTTCAAAAAAGAACAGTTCCTGCTTAGGTATATTTGTACTGTCTCATACGAGTAGAATTTGTGTAAACCTTAAATTATTTCTTACATTTTAGTGGTTTTTTGAAGTCGGTTTTTTAATTTTTTTAATTATTATTTTATTTAATAGTTTTTAGTTTATTTGTAATAATTTTCAATCAAAAGTAAGGTGCAAATGATACCAAAATGTCCTACTAATCAATACGAATCATTCAAGCCTAAACACGAAGTAGTTGCTATATACCGTTGAGGAGTTCCCCTGACTGCCTTCCGTCTCCATCATCAGATCAGCTCAAGGTCATCATCATATTTTTTTGTTATAAGAACTATATTTACGTTCTTAATTTCATTAGAATCGGTTAATATGTGCCCAAAATTGAAATTCATACCCTGTTTTTACCCCTTTACCCACCCTTGGGGGTGAGATAAAATTCTGAAAAAAAAATGGGACCACCTGGAAGCTCAACCCAATACAACAAAAAAAGAATTTTCAAAATCGGTTCATAAACGGCGGAGTAATCGGTGAACATACATAAAAAAAAAAAAAAAAAAAAAAAAAAAAAGATCCCGACGAATTGAGAACCTCCTCCTTTTTTTGAAGTCGGTTAAAAAGACGGTCACATAACTAGACCAAATGTGTCTACCAGTTGTTGCTAGGCATCTTAACTTCCTAATTAAACTAACAGTTCCGCAGCTCAAAACAAAACAACATTCGAATTAATTTCACCAACAGTTCCTAATATCCATTCTGCGTTGCGCGACGTTACGTGCATATACGCACTCAGTATGTCCACCGCTACTTCGCCGTCATCTCACTCTTGTGACGGCGCGGCGTGCGGTGGACAAACGCTCTTACGTCACCGAGAACGAGATTATTTCAGACAGTGTAGCACAGGGCGCTAATAAGACGTGACAAAAGTTCTCCGTCGCGATCACTCTTGAGGCTGCGCGATGTGAGTGACGGCGATGCAATACTTTTGTCACGTCTTAAATGCGCCCCGTACTAGCCCTTTGGGCCGAGTTTAATATGACTTGACGGACCAAACGAACGCCAACGAACGGGTTTCGTTGACCTTCGTTGCTGCAATCTGCCCTGTATTATGTATGATAAATATCCTCCGTTGGGCGTTCGTTGGGCCGGTTTGTACGCAGCTTAAGTAAAATGTATGAACCGCCATCTCGGAACCGTCAGCGTCATCACGTTTTCAATGACGTGACGGTGACGGCAGCGGTGGATAAACGCACTAAGATCACGTTTCTTACGCGACGAAGACTTTAAACAGCTAAATACCGACGTAAATTCAGCTCAAAATCAGCTTAAGAAAAGCCGATACTGCACTATTTGTCACGGATGTAAAGGCGCTTTCTCACTGACGGCACCAGTAAGACGCTGGGGGGTTACTCTGGATTTACAAAAACCGAACGAGCGAAGGCTGTCGTGAATACTCGTGAAGTCCGTTGGTTTCATGCAACAATAGCGTTGCGGTTAGCGCTGCTCTTAGTTGGCTCTTAGTTTTTCGTAAGCCAGAGTGACCCCCTGCTGCTCAAAGAACTAGAAAACGGTCCGGTCGAACGAAATCGCTAGGTACCGATAGATTGTTAGTGGTTACATACATACATTTTAGGATATGCAGCGTTCGTTTGTGTGTTTACGGTTTAGGAAATGCAAGTTAGGTTTGTATTCCCTCGCTTCGCTCGCCTATCTACAGGGTTATAACACGATTGCGTCCAAGGGGACACAGCCACACCCACTTTTTATTTTTATTCGCCATCTATGGATCGATTTTGACAATTCTTCTTCCCCCACAGTTTCGACGTCCGCGGGCGCTCGTTCAACAAGGCGCTCCACTGGTCCGACCCACTGGCCTTCGGGCGTCGCGCCTACTTCGTGACCATGTCGCAGCCGTCCTCGCTCACGGTGGAGGCGGTCCAGCTGGACGACGAGGGGCTGTACCGCTGCCGGGTCGACTTCAAGAACTCGCCCACGAGGAACTTCCAAATCCGGCTCGCCGTTGTCGGTGAGTGTTGTGCTGCCGCTGCGTGGGATTGCTATCGACGTAGATATGTTTATCGACGTCGTTTATCGCGATTAGCCATAAAGCAACGCGATATAGCAACGTCTAAATAAAGGCGCGTTCCTTTAGTAACAGCGCCGTATCTATGGCGAATCGCGATATAAAGATAAAGAAAAAAGCGATATAGTGATTTTATCTATGTTAATAACAAAATCATGACGCCGATAAAACAGCGCCGTATTTATGACGAATCGCGATAAAGAAACGTTTTACTAAAAGCGCATTCCTTTAATCACAGCGCTGTATTTCTGACGAATCGCGATATAAAGATAAAGATAAACGCGATATAGTGATTTTATCTACGTTGATAACGAACCCATGACGTCGATAATACAGCACCACATTTATGTCAAATCGCGATAAAGCCACGTTTATTTATATCGATAACAAACCCATGACGTCGATAAAACAGCGCCGTATCTATGACGAATCGCGATAAAGCAACATTTTACTAAAAAAGCGTTCCATTTATCACAGCGTTGTATTTATGAAAAATCGCGATAAAACGTCGTTTATCTATATCGACAACTCACCCACGAAGCGGTAGTCCATCTGCCACTGGGCGTGGCTCTTGTGGGGCGGCTTGTACTTCGTGACCATGTCGCAGCCGTCCTCGCTCACGGTGGAGGCGGTCCAGCTGGACGACGAGGGGCTGTACCGCTGCCGGGTCGACTTCAAGAACTCGCCCACGAGGAACTTCCAGATCCGGCTCGCTGTTGTCGGTGAGTGGTCTGGTGCCGCTGCATGGGATTGCTATCGACGTAGATAAACTCGTTAATGTGTTTATGGCGAATCCCGATATAGTGACGTCTAACTAAATCGCGTTCCTTCAGTAACAGCGCGTTATTTATGAAGAATCGCGATAAGGCAAGGTTTTACTAAAAGCGTGCCTCCATGTATTTCTGACGAATCGCGATATAGTGACGTCTTAATAAAGGCGCGTTCCTTCAGTAACAGCACCGTATTTATGTCGAATCGCGATAAAGCACCGTTTTACTAAAAGCGCTTTCCTCCAATCACAGCGCCGTATTTATGATAAAACGCGATAAAGCGTCGTTTATCTTTATCGATAACGAACGCATGAAGCGGCGGTTGGACGACGAGGGGCTGTACCGCTTCAAGAACTCGCCAAACAAGGGACTTCTAGATCCGGCTCACTGTCGTTGGTGAGTCTTCGGCAGGACAGACCGAACGGCCATGGAAACCGTCGCATCCGATGTAGTCTGCGGTGGCCAGTCGTGCTATTTTACAAAGCTAATCGTCAAAACTCGATTCTGAATACGAAATGAGTTTTCAAATTGGCATTCTGTAATTTCCGTAGACACATCGAATGCACACTAGCGACATCCTTACAAGGTTGGAAGTGAGTAGAACAGATTTCAACAACAAAGGATGCCGCATCTGCAGGCGTAATGCGATCCTGCCTGGCCTGTTATATCACAGACCTTTATAGACTGAACAAGCCCTTAGCGTTTGGTGAAATTCCGCCTAGGTTTAGTCACCGTGATGAAAGGATTGGTCTGACGAAGCCTGAAGCTTCAATCGCTGACTGCCCAGGGTTCGGCGGAGGTATACAATGTAAAGATAAAAGCTCTTTATTCGGTGTCCAGCACCACACACAAAATAATAATAATACACAAAAAAAAAACAATATTAAATTTAAAAGTAAAGTTGATACATCACTCGGAGAGGCTCCCATCGTGCACCAGTTGATTAAGTGCTTGGGGTGGACACTTCTGACTCTTAGCTGACTGTACCTTGTAATGTAGCAGCACAGCTGGAGAGTCTGGAAAACCCGGAAATGACCCTAGGGTGAGCTGACCCCTCTGTGCCTTACCCGAGATTGGGAATAGAATAGAATAGAATAGAATACAACTTTATTGAACACTACATAAATCAGACATACAAAAACATACTTATAGACTAGAACCAATGTACAATAGGCGGCCTTATCGCTGAGAGGCTATCTTACAGGCAACCATATACAGGGCGTTGCAAAACGGGTATACTAAGCCGAAACCTACATGTGCAGCATGTTAGGCTTAGTATACCCTTTTTGCAACACCCTGTATACCTATGATGTGTCCTTATATTTTTTTTGTGTTTTATGAATAAATTATAGTATTTTAGTGTATTTGTATTGTATTCCCCCCCCAGTGCCCCCCCACCAGCTGCTGCTGTACGACGAGGCGGGGCGCGACGTGGCGGGCGTGGTCGGCCCTCTGGAGGAAGGCAGCAACTTCACGCTGCTCTGTGAGCTGAGAGGAGGTAAGTGACTTATCTATTTTGTTTATAAACGCTTTATTGTACACGAACATGTATACATAATAGAAAACAGTAATAAATATACCTATTTTATGTACCAACCTAAAGATTCGATATAGTGATGCTTTATTATTAATCTGAAAATTAATCGGATGCACAAGTTCTGGAGACTTTAGAGTTTGTTGAGTAGCTCTTCAGTGAGGTCAAGATAGCATAATTATGTCATCTTCTTGAAAATATAGCTTATCCTCCGTTGCGGCGTAACAGATAGGGTTAGTCCCTTCTTGGGGACGTAGGTTCAAATCCTGGCAAGTGTATTTCAATTATGAAATTTAACAACAACATGTTTGTGCTCTTACGGTGAAGAAAAAGATCATGAGGAAATCTGCACATCTACACTCTAGATGACATTTTTCTACTCTTCTACCCTAAGTGCCTCGCAACCTATCACGCGTGTGTACAAAATGTAACAGCGTTTAAACCAACAATAGTCACAAATTCAATAAACTAAACTTCCTCCATGAAACCTCAACGCCACCAAACAGCCAATATAACCTAATTACACAAACTATTTCCTCCATAACCCATTCCGCTCACAACAAAAACTTATGAGCGAAGTAGCAGATTCTAACAATGGACCTATAATACGTTTTTGCTTCGCCCACTTACTTTATACGAAGTTTCCACGAAGCAATGTTTTCACGAACCGAAATATCATATCAGTCACGTCAGCCGGCCGGTGTGATTCCCATCTGACTTGGGCTCTGACCCTGGCGGAATTAAATATTCATTGCAACCCCTTCAGTGTGCCGGTTGTCTGGTTGTTTTCTATAATGAGGTAAGGTATGGCGGAAATAATTGTTTAATGAAATAATATTTTCGCTCAATTGGATCTTATTTGTATTTCTTGCGGTTTGTTTATTGACGTGGTTCTATGATTTGTACAGGGTGTTGCAAAAAGGGGAGAGTAAGCCGACACGGGATGACTCAGGGGCTATTCTAAACAACTTTGGTTCTACAACATTTGAAAATTGTAAAAAAAAAATGATTGCTTCTCGATATAAACTTTGTTGGTGACGCAACTTTTTAGTATGTTACTTTTTACTTTGACTGTACCACATTTGCAAATAATTTATTTAAAAAAAATATTTTTTGCATAATATAAGGTACGTATGCATCTAATCTCTTAAAAATATCTAGATATGATGTGTAGCTTGCTACTATGATTCATATTTGGCACAACATTTTCATAATCCCTTGAGTGAAATCTCACCGCTCTCTGTTGCCCGCATCATAAGAAACGTGCCTTCCGCATCATTGATTTATCTTCACACTCTCCATAAAATGTTTAACAATATTTACTCTCGTGCCTCACTTTTTACTATGGTATACATGTGTAATATGTCTATGGTACAGTATAAGGCAGAGAAATCTGACCCCTCTCAGAAGCATTGTTACTAAGAGAGGGGGGTCACTCTGCACATGACCGTACATGTGGTTGTTAGCAGTAAACGAAACTAACACTTTCTTACTGTCGTAAGTAGGATGTAAGTTTAGGTATATATACTCATGTGAGAAAATGGGCCTTAATCTGGCCATGTAGCACGGGGCGCTAATAAGACGTGACAAAAGTTCTCCGTCGCGCTTGCTCTTGAGGCTGTGCGAAGTGAGTGAGCGCGATGCAAAACTTTTGTCACGTCTTAAATGCGTCCCGTACTAGCCCTTCTGAGATGACTGATTAATGTAATGATAAAACAAAAAAAAACACTCACACCTTGTACTAATGTACTTCCTTGCGGGGTAGGCAGAGGTGCATTGCTGCACCCACTTTTCACCAGTGTAATGGGAAAGAGGTTGAAGAGATCGCGTTTAGGCGATAAGTCCGCCCTTGTATACTAGGTAGTTAAGTTTATTTCTCTTCATCTTTTATTGTAACTAAGTATGTATTTTGTATACAATAAAGTGTTAAAATAAATAAATAATGTAGGTAATTGTAATGATACCTACCTTTATTTGCAAACTGGTCTAAAACTGAATAGGTATGTTGGCGTATGATGCCAATCTTTTTTTACTAACGAAATGGGTTGGTATAACCAGGTATAACCTTTAACTGCATAGCGATATATTTTGAAATTTGTGTAGGTCAGAAGAAAATCTGCTTTGTGTTCCAAGCTAACGTAGGTATCCATGACGTAATTATAAACTTAAGTAAGTACAGCAGTATTTTGTTACTTACCTTGAAATTTCAAGTTAGAAAGCAAAACTGACGCAAAGTCTGCAACGTTCAGGGAAGATGGAAATACACTACGACATCGCTTATTGTATTAAGAATATTAATCTGTGGTTTTTACCAAAACCTGTGTACGATTAAAATTTGCGATATTATGTTCTACACCTATAACCAAATAGTCTAAGATTCAAACAAAATAATATATGTTTATAAATAGTGAGTACAGCCGAAAACAGATGATATGCTTACAACTGCCTGCATCGCGCAAATAAATCATAAAGAGCTGCAATTACACATCGTTCTTGTTATTTTTTTCAAATGTGAATTTAATTTCAACTTTAATTATTTTTGACGATGCCATATTATGAGGCACATTTAAGAATAAAATATACCTACGTCACATTGATAGACTTCACTTTGCCAATTAAGCCACACCCAAAAGACCAAGTTTGTAATAGGGAATATGCGTAATTTTTTTTAATACTTTTATTGGATAGTTTTACATCACTTTATTATAGTAAAAAAAAATTCAACGCCAAAATAAGTAATTTAAGGTATTTTAAAGAAAGTTAAAAAATTACAACCATCACGACCACTTTGAAATTCCCGTCAGGATGGCGGGCTGTCGTGACGTCATAATCGTTTAATTTCACGGCTCAGAATAATGAGTCCCGTCAGTCGGCATAGATTTTTTACCTAATCAAGTAATCACAGAGTTCTTTTGTATTTTCAACAAACCAATGTTGTCATGGTAACAAACGAAAAAGGAAGTGTATAAAGTGTGATCAGTGGCTGTTTTGTAATGGTAATAAAGTGTGACCAGTGGCTGTTATGTAATGGGAGCTCGTAAATAGCTGCTAGTAGCTCTTTTGAAATGGGAGCGCGCAAACCAGAGGACCTTTGTACACAATATTACGCTATTATGGCAATATGAATATAAAGTAATATTTGTATTGTATGTAAGTACTTACTGTAACTTTGGTTCTCAGTAAGAGAGACTAGGGTTAGTGGGTCATTCTATTCTATTATCTGTGGGGATGCAAGAACCTGCACCTGGCTCTCTTGAATGGAACCATTGTGCATATCTCAAAGGTCTAAACCCCCTTATCTAAACTATCGAATAAGAGTATAAAAATATATGCATATTCCCTAATATTTGGGCACACGGCTCTCGACTTTTCAATAGTCTTTGCTGTCCTTTTCCAAAGCTGGCCACAGTTTACTCGTTCATACTGCGTAATAAATTTAATGTGTCCAGTTCTTCTGATTACGAGAATTCTTCCATAACTTAATTTAGAAAAAAATAACAACTTTTGAAATATACTAACGACTGCCATTATAACCTAAAAGTAGAAAGAGCAACTTGTGTCATGTTCATGTTATAATACTTACAATACAAATTTAATTTTATTGTGTTGCAATATGGAGCATATTTGAGTGGCTCGTTGACTAGCGAATGGCTGTTTACGCCTCATTACAATAGAACAACTAGTGGCAGCCCATACACTACCAAAAAAAAATATATAAAAAGTCCTAAACTTTGCAAACAAACGAGCATATCAAACAAGAAGTGGAGAGGTTATAGGAGGCTAGGATCTACTCGTATTGGAAGAATTTTTATGTGATCCATCGTATCTGATCACAACGAGCATCACAAATACTCGGTGACATTAACATTTCTTTGTTTACACTTGACATTTATTTAACTATACGCAAACGCAAAGAAGTTATTATTCTGAGATTGATATATAAAGAATTATGACGTCACATCCGCCCTAAGAAAATGGGTGACGTTTCACGGAAGTTAGAATTTACCGAAGTTTTTTTGTACTTTTCAACTTCATTTACTTGCTCAAAAATAAATTATAATAAAAAATAATGATGGAGTCGTAGTTAAGAAACAAGAAAGTTTATTATAAATAATATTTGACCTTTATTTGAACCACTTGCATATTCCCTATTGTAATATTATTGTGAATGATCAGCGCTGTAAATACTTTTGAACTGAGATTTAAAAATTTTAATATAAACCTGTGTTTGAAATCCATGTCTCCTTATAATATAAACCTTGTGTTATTCAAACCTTCTTTCATCCATCTTTACATCAGCTTCAGTAAGACACTTGAAAAGTACCTACTGCAACATTTTTGAAGTAAATTTTAATATTATGGAATATTATGAATTATCGAATCAAATTTCGTTACTGATAAATCAATTAAGTATCTCTTTTAGCACCAATTACATAATTCTACTAAAATTTCATGAAGAAAATGCACTTAATCACTCTAGATACATAATAGTTTTCTAACGCTCGGGAATACGACCGTTGCCGAACAATGACGAAGATTCCTATTCCCATTGTCAATTTTGGGGAACTGTACATATATAGATAGATACTAAATATAAATATCCAAGACCCGAAACTAAATATAAATATCAACATCCAAGACCCGAGTACAAATATCTGTCTTTAAACAAATATCTGCCCCAGCCGGGAATCGAACCCGGGACCTTCGGCTCAGTAGTCAGGGTCACTAACAACTACGCCATTCGTCATCTATTAAATTTATATAATGAGTCGATAGCTGGATAAAAACAAAAGCGTACAATTGTATGCACCTACCCTACACCTTCATTTACAAAATAGCCCGCACACTTAAATGTCTACTCAACAAGAAAGCTTTTCAGTTTGTTACTGAAAATAAAATAAAAAAAACATCAAAAGCAGCATACCACAAAAGACTACACTCAAAACATTCCACATTGAACACAAGCTTGACTAAAGAAATATGCACCGATAATGCAACAGCTTTTACAAGTACGAAAATAATAAAACAGGGCCAAGCATTCAGGTCGTACGGGCAACAATCCGTTGCTGAACAAAGCGAGCTTTCGGTGCACTCTTGCGAAAAATAACTAAAATCTGAAAACGCGAGCCTTCTAATGTGAGGCGAGTTTTTCAGTAAGCCGCTTACTGGTTTAGGATTACCGGGTACTCGAACGTTTCTTATGTCTGGCACAATTATTTTGTTTCTTCTTGAACATATTATACATTAATAGAACTCAAGTAACCGAAATAGCTCTGGAAACCGAAATGTCTGTGGGCCGCCCATATGTGCCGAAGAACTAACTTTCGGCAAGATGACTGATATAATAATTGAGAGGAGACCACGAACAGGCAAGCTTGGCGTGGGAGGCCCTCTAGCCCTGTAGCTAGAAGCAACTGGATGTGTAAGGCTGTAGAAAGAGTGTGGTGGCGCTCCTTGGGAGAGGCCTATGTCCAGTGTACAGTTACGAGCTGATGATGATGTATTACATATATGTTTTTAAGCCCAAGGACTTGTTACAAGTTTGATGCATCGCGATCCAAGGTAGGGAAGACCTGACAAGACATAAATAACCACAAAATCACATTACATACCGAATCAGATAGTCCCTACATTAGCCTTCTTATCACGCTAAATTCATTTAATAATAATTCCCTTACGTAACTCAGGGCCTACAGTGGACCTTTTGCAATTTACTGAGAACACGTACATATAGATAAAAAGTAAGGGACCCAAAGTAATAACAAATGAGGTGTTTAAAAAAGTATATACCTACGTATATTTACTGTAAGGAAATGACATTTACGTGCCGAGGACGACTAAGTACAGTGCGTTCATTATCACTTGACATTGTAAGGATCTTGCACCCTCAGTAATATAGGGGCACAACTCAATATTTGGAAGTTTCGGGTTTTGGCGATCAAAGTTTTAGAACTGGTGATTTTATGCCCGTTTATCACAAAAACTACTTCGTTTTTATTTTTGAGGTAATACCCAACTAAAGGTAAATATAACATAAGGACTTAACCATATGGAGTTAAGTAGGTAGTTTTTGTTTTCACGATTTCATAGTGGGTGAAAGTTACTCGAAATATTCGAGATTCATAACGGCCTTTAAAAAAAATACATACAGACGAATTGAGAACCTCCTCCTTTTTTCGACGTCGGTTAAAACCGCAAGAGCCACTGACCGGACTGTAAGACATTGGAAAATGTTGTGAAAATGTTAGCAACGTCAACACTTCCAGTATTTTCTTCGCGAAATGAGTTTTTAAAAGTTTGATTTCTATTCTGTTATTGTCGCCAAGTAAATTTTGGTTTGTGAGTTGTTTAAAAGTTCACTAACGAATATTGACATGGCCGTAAAGTTTCATCAGAAAAGCCACTTGTTTTGGAAACAGTTTTTTTTGTTTGAAGTTATTAGGTACTGTTTTTACATTAGCCCGAAAAACAGTGGTAGGTAGATGTATATCTTATTCTGTATTTGTATGCATACGACGAGTTTATTGTGTCAACCATAATAACACTGATAAAATTTAGCCCTGTTCATTCAATTCAATAACCAGCCATTTTAGCTTTACCAAAATCTTCAACTTAGCTACCCGGAGGCAAGTTAGTAATATAACAGATCCCGTGATTCTCGAGTGATCAGCTTTGCGGGTATGTTAGCAACTAACTACCTGCCTGTCAGTGCCTAACTAGATTGAGCCGAGCTGTAACTTGGCTAGTGATTATACAAACTGACTAGCGAGGTGATTGAAGGCGTGATTTCCCCCGAGAGCGATATATCACGGATGTGGCTTGTTGCTAATAACAATAAGAGTGGAATTGCAGAAACACAAGTGTTGGTCGAGATTCATTGCGTCTTACTTAATTCTTTTTGGTTTATTATTCGGACTTCTGTTTGAGCGTTTTCTTTACGAAAATGTAGGCCTAATTTAGTTTACTACTTAATGCCTATATTATTAGCACCTAGTTGTAGTGGGTGACCTAGCAGATATGATATCAGTCCGCCTTCACAATAAGGAAAATAATAATACGCCGGAATTCTAGAATGTAAGTTACTTAAGTTACATAAGAGGCTGGCTAGGGGTGGTGACGACTTGCAAAATATGTCGCCGCGTTGTTCTATGATGTATCTGGTAAAGAATGGATTCGGAAGATCGCATCCAGTGACGTGCAAAGTGGACTTCTGTAGGGGGAGAGGCCTACATCCAGCAGTAGACTGCTATAGGCTGAAGAAGGTTGTAGGCTGCTGCAAGGTCAATCTTTGCAATTGGGCTGTTGTACCAACCTATGCGACTGTGGTACCGACCCCCAGACTATGGAGCATTTACTCTCCTGTCACCTGTGCCCTTTCACCTGCACTCGGGAAGACTTACTTCAGGCCAACCAGAATGCTATCAAAGTAGCTTCTTTTTGGTCTGGACAAATTTAATTCGAAGAAGAAGAAGAAAACGATAATAAGAACAAGCCCGCTACCCGCTCCGCTTATAACTCAGCCCTACAGACAGGAAGGAAACAAATGGCGGGTCGGAAGCACGCCCAGATTGAGCATTTCTTCTCAAACTCGCTACAAGTGATGTATAAATACAGAAATAGCCCGGCCCACCTGCGGGCCTATTCTTGTGGGTAAAACTATACTTACAGGATACTGCTAAATTAGTAAAGTAAGCTAAAAGGGTCTGAGTGAGGAGGTCATTTGTTCGATGACTATGGAAAATTTGCAAAAAAATAACATTTGTTTTTTATACAAAAATTGTTCACATATTTTTTTATTACTCTCATTGTTTTTTTTCCAGGAATTAACGTAGTATTAAACATAGAAGTTGTTCAGAATATAGAATATTTTTTTCAGGGAAGTCCAAAAGTCATACTAGCTAAAATGGTTCAGAATTATGACCTAAGTTACGCCCTTTATTTCACTTTTGCATCCACCTTTTAATTCCGTAACTGACCATTACTGCACATCTACCAAGAACTTGAGATTTATGCACTATATTTTTCTACTGAGCTTCGCTATGCATTTCACAACAAATTTCACTATCAAAGTAAGATTACCATTAGATTAGATGCACTAGCATTCTCAAATCAAAATCGTTTTAAGGTCGCGCGCTCCTCCAGAATAGTCCCGCAACATGGAATCGTAAGTGATATTGTTTGTGTATTATCTTATACATATTTATGTGACGGTAGTTCAGCCACACATGTGTGCTTTGTTTTCCTTTTATTTCCGTAAACAGGGTGATGTTTGATCAGTGACTGCGCCTAAGGAAGGTCGTTGAACCCGTCAATCTGAAATGCTGATTTTCATTTGCATACAAGTTTGTATACTTATTGAAGCCGTTTTTTAGTCACAAAATGGGGATCAGCTAAGCAGTTGCAAAGATGTGCAATCTACGCAACAAATTCGCACAGAATAATAACTAGTAACTGGCGTTAGCTATACGAGGATAATGCGCTATGAAGATGCCACAAAGTACCTGCGCAAAGTAACGAATTCTATAATCAAGAAAAAGAAACATGTATTTGTCACCAATAAGGAATTACTATTCAAACTTTTTATCCCATAATTCCCACGGGAAACTCTTTAGAGCCCATGCAAAGCTCGCACGGAAAAGCTGCTTAGTTTATAAAACAAAAAACTCTATAAGTAGATATCTATATATTGTATATCTACCGTCAGATCCCGCACGTTCCCATCTTAGCCTAGATCCTTCGGAACGAAAACATTTGCCAGCACCGAGCGAAATCTCCACTATATTTCTTCCATGAAAAATATAAAATGTAAGCTACAGAATAGATTTCGTATTATAAGCTCAGCACCGAGGTAAAAGCTTATTATAAGCTTTTCTGAAACATTCGCCGCTTATAAAAGGTTAAGTGTGTGTAGCTTAGGATGATATAATAATATGGCATAACCTACAATATGCTGAAAAATGCAAGCTCGTATTGTGAGGGGCTTTAGCTATACAGGGTGCTGCAAATATGGTGTAGCAAGCTGGAAGGGGTTGACTCAAAGGGTTGTTATATAAACAACTTCTGTCCTACGACTTTCGGAAACTCGATACGATAGCTGAATAATTTAAATATCGTGGTGATAATCTTGTCCTCTCATTCGAGAGGCCATGGGCTCAAATCAAGCCAATTAATTACTTTAAATTACTTTATAATATAAAAAAATTAAGTACAATTTCAGAAAAACTAAAATTTTTTAGACTTGCGGAAATTTCCTTTTAAGTTCGCATGTAAAAAATAGAAGAAGTGGACTGATTCACTTTGGAGAAGTTTTAAATTTTACAGCAGAGAGTAGCATGGCTGAAGTTTCGAGCACCTAATTAAATAATTAATGAAAATGAAGCACCCTGTTTCTGTAGCGAGGAAATATTTGTTGGTTTTTAAATATTATTTCCCAATAAAAAGACTGGTTTTGGCGTAAGTTTTAAATAATATTTGTTTAGTAAATTACCATAGGGTGCAATGTTTTCATTGGTCGAACGGATGGGTATAAATTGATGACTATTCAATAATATTAATTCATTTATATTTTACCTGTTACCCTTAAGATCAAATTGCAGGGTTGGCACATATTGTTTTATTGACTGATGTTCCATTGTTTACACCAGACCCCTTATTTTTAACGGTTCTCTGAAATATGCGAATAGTATATTTAGCAGATACCTACATACGTACATATTGGAGTCGACCATTAGTAGCGCCGTCAGTCAATACGTCGGTGTTGAGTTTAGTGCAACGTAATTGACGTATTTCCGTGAATCCGCTACTCTACTGCCAATAACCTGTCGGAATACTTTGCATTTTTGTTCTGTTCAATGATTTTTTTTATTCTATGATGATTGTAGCGTCCGGTCGTGGATAAAGCAACAATATACAGTAAGAGGGTGATTTTACAACAGAGATAAGCCTTGCTAAAATGCTATGGATGCGTTTGATATCCACCACTTATATTCATAGCATAGCACTCGTGAGAACGGATTTCTTTCAAGTCTTCGCAGCAAAGCTTCATAGCACATGTCTGGTGGAAAGGCAGCACTAAAAGTGTGATCGGAATCATGCTATCTCGCTCAGGCCATGTAGCACGGGGCGCCATTAAGACGTGACAAGAGTTATCCGTCGCGCTCGCTCTTGAGGCTGCGGGAAGTAAGTGAGCGCGATGCAAAACTTTTGTCACGTCTTAAATGAGCCCCGTACTAGCCCTTCTGGTCGGTCTCTCAATACCGCCCTACTCACACTATTCTATTTTATTCAATTCTTTTCTCTGTGGAAATAGCCCAAGTTTAAATTAGGAAGAGAGTTTTAGTCCTTTAGGATATGCACAAAGATCCCATTCGCATGAGCCAGATACAGGTACTTACACCCTACAACAGAGAATAGAATATGACAACTGATTGAAATATGAATAACATTGCCTTCGTCGCAATAATGACTGATCGATTCACAATTTTAGGCTCAATCACAAACACAAAACGTGACTTAAATTTGACTACACATTTTCCAGTAAATTGATTGCGTTTTAATCCCTTTTAAATTGAACTGAATAGGATATTTCATAACCGTCAGTGTGAATTTTTTAAGGTTTTAAATTGAAATCCTTTCATGACGGATAGCTGGCGTTTTCAATTATTTCCATATGTGAATGGATTATTGTGCACGTGAATCGATTAAGGCATTTTAATTTCGCCCTTTACAATCTGTGAAGGTAATTGCGTGGTTTTATGAAAATCATGTCTGTAAAAGCTGTTACACGAGCTTACTGGTGCCGCCAATAAAATAACTTTTGTTAAAGTGACACGAAAATCGGCTCGATAATTATTCTGATTTATTTCATCTGCCTCCTAAAACCTCGCTTGTAGAACCGGGCGAAGTGATCTGTGTTAACTGTATACTAAAATGTTAAACATTTGTATTGGGGAGGGGTCAAATACCTGCGCGACAGACCACGGCACGGACATTATTCTTCTAGTGCCGTCTCCTAGCGAAGGTTGGCAATCATCCTGCTGATTTCCGGACGAAGCTTACCACCGTTTCTGATTCCCTCTCTTCTTCCAGGTCGTCCGCAGCCGACATTGAGCTGGCTGATCAACAACACGACAGTGGAAGACCACACGGTCCTGCAAGACGACGGCAAGGTATATACTTATGTATTATTATTAGGACTGATATAAATAAGCTTTTTAATGTTCTTTGGAGTTTAAGTGCAATGTATACCATCGCTCTTGCGGTGAAGGAAAACATCGTGAGGAAACCTGCACATCTGCAGATGATGTTGAGGCGTTAGCTGTTGGAGTTGTTGAGGCGTTAATGCCCAATGAGTGAGTTTCTCCTTTTATATATACAGAAGACAGTTTTTATCCCAATAAGTAACTTTCTTCTTATAGTAGTAATTGTGTCTGTCTGTCTGTTACTCTTTAACGCCAAAACTACCGAACGGATTTGAATGGAATTTGGTATAAGTAGAGATGGTCTAGACCCTGGTGAAGAACATAGGCTACTTTTTATCCCGAAATTCCCACGGGAAAACTTTTTAAGGCGAAGTGAAGCTCGCGGGAAAAGCTAGTATATTATAAGTATACAGAAGACAGATTTTAATTTATGCTGTGTTATGTTTAGGTGATCGTGAGTCGGGTGAGCGTGCGCGGCGTGGACCGCTCCTGGCTGAACACCACGGTGAAGTGCCGCGCCACCAACACCGCGCTGCTGACGCCGCACGAGCGCAGCGCCAGGGTCGAGATGCACTGTGAGTTGTACCACAGATTCATAAGTAGTTACTGAGTAATATGGAAGAAGAGCAGTGGTTGCTCAGCTCCAGCTGCTTACGCCAGAGATGCGGGTTCGGATCCCGGCGCTGACATGTACCAATGAGTTCCTTGAATTTAAGTACAATGTATACCATCGCTCTTACGCTGAAGGAAAACATCGTGAGGAAACCTGCATATCTAGATTTAGCACATAACTAGATATGTGAACCTCCCAACCCGCAGTGGACCAGCGTGGCGGGAAATGGTCCGAGCTTAGGAAGGCAGTTTAGACCTAGGCGATATGCACCAAGGTTCCATTGAGCCACGAGAGCCAGGTGCAGGTACTAGGAGGTGATCGTGAGTCGGGTGAGCGTGCGCGGCGTGGACCGCTCCTGGCTGAACACTACGGTGAAGTGCCGCGCCACCAACACCGCGCTGCTGACGCCGCACGAGCGCAGCGCCAGGGTCGAGATGCACTGTGAGTTATAGTTATACCACAGATTAATAAATAGTTACTAAGTAATATGGGTGAAGAGCGATGGTAGATCAGCTCCCGATTCTCACACCAGAGATGCGGGTTCGAATCCCGGCGGCGGCGCTGACATGTAAGACAACAAGATTCGTATTAGATATTATAAATACTAAAACCCTAGAGATAAACTGGAATACGATATTCTACGTAATAGATGTCACAAACTTAAGAATACATGCTATAGAGATTACAAAAATAGACTTGAATCTGAAATGAAGACTCAGCCAAAAGCCTTTTGGAGATTTATCAAAGATAAACGAAAAGGTTCCTCAGCAATACCGGCTGAGATGCATTTAAATAGTGAAACTGCATGTAATGCACATGATATAACTAATCTTTTTGCAACTCATTTCTCCAATATATATAACAAAAATATTGCCAATAATATCCCTCTCCTGAGTAATAGTTCTTCACACATTACAAATAACATACATATTTTCATCACCGAGAAAGAAATCAATAAACATATACGAAAGTTAAACGTTTACCAGAGCGCTGGTACGGATGGCATACACCCTCTCTTTGTTAATCGCTGTGCAAAATATCTAACCTACCCTCTCTTTATTATTTTCAATCGCTCATTACAAGACGGACAGTTTCCAAATCCTTGGAAGAGAGCTAGAATTACTCCTATCCATAAGAAAGGTGATTTACCTGTGGTATCTAACTATAGACCAATCTCTATTCTTCCATGTTTCTCCAAACTATTTGAATCCATAATTTGTCCCATTGTTACTAGAAAATTAGAAAACATATTAAGTACATCTCAGCACGGCTTCAGAAAAGGGCGCTCGGTCGAGTCTAACTTAGTCACCTATATAAATGAACTGTCCCATAAAGTAGATACTGGTCACCAAATTGACGCAATATACATAGACTTTGCCAGCGCATTCGATAAAGTAAACCATTCATTACTGATAAAGAAGCTTGCATCTGTAGGTATTAATGATTGGCTACTTCAATGGTTTACTTCTTACTTAGGAAATAGAGAACAATTTGTTTCTGTCAATGGACACGAGTCTAGAACTTTTTATGCAGAATCAGGGGTTCCCCAGGGTTCGCACTTAGGACCTATTCTTTTTTTAGTTTTCATTAACGACCTTACTCACCAAATTAAACATAGTAATCAATCTCTTTTTGCTGATGATCTTAAAATCTATAGAACAATCACATCTTCTCAGGATAGTACTCTTCTTCAAAATGACCTCAATAATATTTTAAATTGGTGTCATTCCAATGATATGTCTATTAATGCTCAAAAATGCTTTCATATAAAATTTACTCGTAAACGAAATCCTTTTAACAACAATTATCTTCTTGGGACCGATATAGTCACTGAAGTATCTGAAATTCGAGATCTTGGCATAATCATTGACTCCAAACTAAAATTTTCATCCCACATCGACCATATTATCAAGAAGGCTGCACAAATGCTTGGATTTATTAAACGCAATAGCAAAGAATTTAAGTCCGAGACCAAAATCTTATTATTTAATTCCCTAGTGCGGAGTCACCTGGAATTCTCTTCTTCTGCTTGGAGCCCCTCCTACACAATACATTCACAACGAATCGAAAGCATACAGAGATCTTTCACTCGCCATCTTGCCTTTATATCCCGTAATATTTCCCACAGATCTCCTTATGAGCACCGACTAAAATTCTTTAAAATGACTTCTTTACGAAATAGACGTGAAACGCATGACTTAGGGCGGATTCGGCCAACGTCGAGTAACTATTTACTCACGAGTAAACTACCAGTTACTCGCGAGTAAGCAGATTTTGCATTCTACCAAACCTGAAAACAAGATAACTAGCTTATCCCAAGAATAAAATGTTATACCGCCAAAATTGACCGTGTAACGAGCTTATCCGAGAGTAATTTTGTAATGGCGGCAGCACATCAGCTGATTAGAAAACCGTCATAATGACATATAAACACATCTGTCAAAACATAAACAAAAGTACGTTAAAAGCTCAGATCAACTACAAATAGATTCGCAATCGCCGTGTGCACTATTCTCTTTCTCACTCAAACCATAGATGTTGCCGACAAAAAAATAAAACCTAAATATGGGGAAATTTAACTTATCATAATAACAAAAACAAAACTTGAGTATATCGTCGGTTGATAGGAAAAAGACACTAAAGGCTAATTTTTCAATAGCCAGACAAAAGTTTTGCTGGGAAATAATTTTGATGCTGTTGCGTCTCAATGTTTCTCAATGTTTGTATTACCCAGATAACATTTATCTGAACATTGAAAAATCAGCCTTTTAAAAAACTTTACTCATACTTATTTGATTTCAATATAATTATTTAATATACACAAACTGAGTGGATTGTATAATTCATTGTCTTCGTCCAATCGAAACAATCCTCTTCAAAATGTGCCGAACACAATTTTTGTATGTTTCTTTGGTTCCCAATTTGTGCGACCGGTAATGTCTATCCATTTTCTTGATATTTTTTTTTCTGTCAGAAACCTATGAAGCAGAGATAAATGGATGAGCATTATAATCGTGGGCCAAATATGTGATGAGGTTTTTTTTAAAGGAAACACGCATTTCGTATCAATACAATAAACTTTATATTATACAGAAGAAATCACACATAGAAGAAAAAAACGAAACGAACGTTTCCTCACAATGAGAGGCACCTCATTTGAAAGAGGAGAATGACTTCTACAAAATACAATCTTCACAAAAACCGAATTCGTGCGCCCCATTTGTAAACCCAACCCGAGTCCGTTACAATTTCTAGTATTTTCTTTGCATACTATAATATTTGTGGGTAAAATAAATTTTCAATAACTTGCAACACCATGTGATTTGTTATGATATGGTACCTCGTAATTTTTACTTAAAACTGATACTAAAAGACCTTACAGTATTAAAATTAGTATCGTTTTATATTAAAATCGAGCCAATAGATAGTACTATGATGAATGTAAGCTTGTTAAACTTGATAGTATCTACTTACATGTGAAAATATATCTCATCCATCATTCCATCGTGTTTTCGTTCAATATGCTCTATACAACCGAACAAAATCCACCCACTCATGTCACACACTCGTTAAGTGATGATAATAGTCTAATAAACTTAATAAACACCCACAAATCACTAGCAAATCAAAAATAAATAGCATTTAGAAAATTTTGTTGTAACTGTCAGCCTTTGTTTGGCACAGATTTTTCATTTGTTTCATTGTTTGGCACAGAGAACTGACGTAAACAGGCGCCACAGCAAAAAGGACAAAAAACATTTACAGCTTAACGTTTCTTTCTTACGCTTAATGTAGCTAAGCGTCTCTTTTTCGCAATGTCAGAACTGTCACGATTATACCCCTGTGGTTAAAAGGCAAAGTCTCAGAATAACAACAGCGAATAAAATTTTAAAACATAAACAATTTCATACTTTTATAATCCATTCAAACTAAGTTGGCATGTCATTTCTATTGCATGCTTTGAAACGCAGCTATTTTTATTTTAGTTGCATTACAGTTTCGTTCCTCGTTCATTCAATTTAATCATGGTATAACTTGGTAGAATGCAAATGTACTTATCCTAGATATTTACTCGCGTATAATTTTAATCCCGGTATAGTTATTCTCGTGTAACGTGATGTTTGGACGAATTCACCCTTAATATTTCTTTATAAAACTTTAAATAATTTATTATACTGTCCTGATATTCTTGCATCTATCTCTTTCCCAATCCCATATCACCTTCCAAGATATCCCATAAAGAAACTTCTCAGTGGACCGCAAGCTCGCACGAATGTTGGATCCCACTCTCCAATCAATAGGTTATGTGATCTTTATAACATGTATAATAATAAATTAAACATTGACATCTTTCACGACTCCTTTAATATGTTTAAGAAAAAAATATGCCAGAAATAATTGCTATAATAGTTATATTTTTTCCTTCAATTTGTTTTGCTACAAATTATTTTAATGTTTGTTATATTGTTTATTTCCATCTTTAATATTCTGTTGTTTTTAAGATAATTTCTTTAAAAGGATGTGTACGCCTATAAATGGTTTTCGCAACGAAATTGTTACCTATTAATTTATCTTTGTATTTTGTGTTGTGTAAACTGCTGGCGTTCCATATTTTATAAATAAATAAAAATAAATGTAACACATTGCTCTTACAATGAAGGAAAATATCGTCACGAAACCATCCAGGTTTCGTCACGATATTTTCCTATCTAAATTTAGCACATCTAGATACCTATCTCAACTCACGAACCCGCAGTGGAGCAGCGTGGCGGGAAATGGTCCGAGCTTAGGAAGGCAGTTCAAACCTTGGGGGTATGCACCAAGGTTCCATCCGAGAGAGCCAGGTGCAGGTACTTGGAGGTGATCGTGAGTCGGGTTTTCTCTAACGGTGAAGGAAAACATCGTGAGGAAACCTGCATATCTAGATCTAGCACATAACTAGATATGTGAACCTACCAACCCGCAGTGGACCAGCGTGGTGGGAAATGGTCCGAGCTTGGGGGTAGGTATGCACCAAGATTCCACTCGAGAGAACCAGGTGAAAACTGTGATGTTATTATACATAAACGTTGCAGTGGTAGCTCAGTCGGGTAAGCGCCCGATTCTCACGGCAGAGATGCGGGTTCGAATAATGTGGTATTCGAATTTAGCCTCTCCGAAAGACGAATCAACTTTACTTTAGGTTTTACAGGGTATTGCGAAAAGGGAATAGTAAGCCAATAGTAGGTGTCTCATGGAGTCATGAAATGAAAAAAAAATGTTTCTCCTTATGAAATTAGTTGGTCACGCGAATGATCATTTACGGCAAGTTTTTATTGAATTCGAAGAACCATTGCAAAGTTGTCAAGGATGAGGAGCTGAGTCACGCTTTCCTATTCCACTTTTGCAGTACCTTTTTACCAGTAACCTAACCTGAGTAATTCTGTTATCGCTGATTGAATAAAGGTCATAAACCGATTAAAATCACGCACACGATTAACGGCTAATTTCGGAAATGTACTTGAGAAAGGAATTGAATGACAGAAGGTAATCATTGATGAATCCATTAAAATTCAATTTCTAAACCTCGAGTTTACCTTTGAATAGCCGTCAAGAAACGGGGGCCAAAACATCCGAATTTGTATTTGAATCATTAGCGTTCTCAAACATTCCAGAAAATGGCTATAAAGGACCATCGTTCATTTGTCTCCAACTTTTCTCAATTAGAGCGGGACATTTTATACAAATTGCCAAGTCGCCTGTCAAGATTTAATCCCGTGTAATCAACAAATTACCAGTTAAGTAATAAGTTTCGGGGCCTTTAGGAAGATTAATCTTCTATTGACAGTTCTGACAGTTGGTGTCCTGTGACCTTTGGAGGGTAGTAATGACGAATTGGTTTCGACACTCATATCCTTAATATGGTGTCTATATTTGGAACCAAGTGTATTACCGTGGTGTATTGTCTATCAGACAAGAATTTCTAGATGTAGATACATGTATGTAGAAGAATGGACTAAGTTGTTATGTAAGCATTTTTTGTTTAAAAGTTAGTGAGTGAATGATGGGTCACTAAAATCTGTTAAATACATAAATTATATTGAATTTCAATCAAAACACATTTACCTACCGGAGTTAAATACACATTTGATGAATACTTAACGAATTCGGCCGATTAAATTGAAATTAACAACCAATAGCAATTTGCCAGCAACTATTTTAACTACGCCGAACGCACTACATAGCTACGCTACGCTAGAAAGTTTGTTATTATTTTATAGTGTAATAAAAAATATAGGTATTTTTATTTTTTTCCTTCGTCAGTTTTCTTCTTCTTAGAATTTCGAACACTAATGTTAGCCTTGATTTCATCACCGTGTTGAAAGGATGTCAGATTAGCGTCAGTCGCTGACTGCCCACCGTTTGCCAGAAGCATCATCAGATATTCTTATCGTGTTGTTGATAAACACTAACCTTCAAATTTATAAACGGTATTGTAAATTTACAACAAGGGTAAAATTTACTCTGAAACATAAGAGTTTCTACTCTTTACGTCAGTCAAACAGTTGAAATTCGTATATATCACATTTTATCTGTCAAAAAGCTCTATTAATTCGGGGGTAGACATACATATAAAGTGGGTTCCGCTCATCTGGCATAATCTTTATTGACCAAAACTCATTTCGCATAACTCGTATGGTCTAAACTTTTTTGGCCGAACCATCACTTTGCCAAGACTTATGTGGCATAAGGCTCGTTTCGTCTAAAACTCTTTAGGCACAATCTTTAAACACCTAAGTTTCGTTTGCTCAAATTTATGTTCGTCTATACATATGTATAATCTTGTTTCTCGTAATGTTATCTTAATAAATAATATATTAAGTGATGATGTCCTCTTCGTCGTATCCGACAACAGCGACTCTTGCTACACTCTGTTATGTGCTCTTATGTGGCTGGCAAGTCCGAACTTCGTCTTGAACACCCTGTCACACTGAGCACAGTAGAGCTGTCCCATCCTGTTGTATGTATAGTTGTAGGAGGGCTTAGGGCGTGTCTTCCGAGAGTGGCGTTTCACGTCAAGGTCTTGAAGTCGAGACTTTTCAAAATTTTCTAAGCCTTTGTGGACAGAGTTACGCCACTCTGGCCTCATCTCAGCTAGTTCCTCCCAACTGTCCGGTGATATGCCACAAGCAACGAGGTGACGCTTGAGCACGTCTTTGTAGCGCAGGTACTGCCCGCCACGGTTCCGTTTCCCGCGACTGAGCTCCGAGTAGAGCACGGCTTTAGGTAGTCTGCAGTCTTCCATACGCCTGACGTGTCCACACCATCTGAGCTGGCTCTTCATCAACATGGCCTCCATGCCAGGCATGTTAGTACGACGAAGAATGTCGGTATTCGGGATCTTGTCTTGCCACTTGATGCGCAGAATACAGCGCAGACATCTCATATGGAATCCGCGTCCGCTTCGCTGCGCTCCGCTTTGGTTTTTATGAACATGTGCACCTAACACGCTCCTCCTCGCTTTGCTCGTCGTCGCACCTATTTTTAGGTTTCGATCTCATGGGGTTTGTAATAATTATATTGGTCGTTAGCTTTCGATTTTTTGATCATACAATATCGTGATTTTCGCGATGTAGGAGAAAAATACCACAATTTGTACATTTACTACATACTTAATATATATGTCTTCCAAACAGCGGAAACAATACAAGGCACCAGTTTGCGCTATGTAGGGAGACGCTCCGTCAAAGTTAAAGCCAAACGAATATTATTACTTTGTTTAAACCTTATAAACCTATGCCTTAGCATTATTAGGCTATTCAAGATTTGGCCATACCATTATTAGGCTACACAATGTTATGCGAAATAACTTTTTACTAAACGAGATTTATGCCATACGATTTTCGGCGTAACGAGACTTTGACCAAACGTTACTATGCAATACGAGATTAGGCAAATAAATCTTATGCCAAAAAAGGTAGAACCATATAAAGTAGATTCATAACCGTAGTTCTAAGATTGGCGTCAGATTAGCGTCTGTCGCTGCATGTCCAGAATGCGTTGGACGTATATAAGAAACAAATGATACACCTTACCTCTTTCTTTTTATACACCCTATCTAGTAATGAAATATTTTTTATTAGGTATTATTCATTTATTATCAGGCAACATGAGGATGAGGCCCATAGATAAAATACACAATTCTTAATAAAAATCTAACTTAAACTCTAGCTTCTCCCCAACTTCTAGCTTCTAGCTTCGTAACTTCGTAGTTTTAGTAATAATTTATTCTATTTCCTAACAATCTCTTCCTCCCGCAGTGCGCTCAACATCAGTCCAGATAGTCCACAAGCCCGCCCAGATGTCTTCAGACTCGGAGCTGACCATCTCTTGCGTGGCTCACGGCAGCCGCCCGCCCGCCCAGATCACCTGGTTCAAGGACAACCGGAAGTACACCAGAGGGAAGGTTTGATACTGTTTTGTAATGTCTATTTTTTAAGTATAGATATGTTGATGTTGATTTTGAAGGCATAAAATTCTAATTTAAACGCTGTCAAACTATAAATTTTGCTAGCAAAAAAATCATTTAAATTTTAATGAAAGAAATGAAGGTTTTGCCAGCTCTAAAACTAGAATTACTGCCTTTAGAATCGACATCATTGTGGGTACATGTTTAGGGAAAAATTTATGGTGTGCAAGCTTTCAACGGGGTGTAATTTGATTCGTTGTTTTTGACGACTGAAGGCTCATTCTCATTTAACACAATACGTCCTTTAATGAAGTTCTGTTCAAATTTTACATTAAAAATTATATCTAGAAAATGACCCCCTTATGCATAGAAAAGTTTTAGGACGTTTTAGCCTTTGAACTGTTTTGTCCGAGACTTTACTCGCTATAAAATAGCGCGGGAGCGTAAGCATTTTAAAAAACGCTTCCAAGGTATCAACTTCGTGGGAATTAGCATTTAATGAAAGCAGAACAGAGAGCAAACTCACTCATGTATATACCTCATACACTTTTGATGGCGCATGTCGTTATGCAGGTAGTAATAGACATCATTTTCCAATAAAATTTTATGTGAGTATCGGTCCCTAGGGGCGGAAAAGTTTTCAGAATTGCTAATGTCTATATCTGACTGGAATCGATTTAGGTCTGACGATATTCTGATATAGCTACATAGAATAAAGGTTTGGCCAACTGTACGTTTATCTATAATTGCTTTTATTGTTATTTTTGTAGTAGAAATAGAAGTTTTGAAACCCCAAAAATACCACACCTACATTTAGGGTGTTTTTAATAGCGTGTGGATTTAATCACGCCCGCGGGATTGCACTCCAATTTCCCGCGTCCCGCATACATGTGTGTACATATATCCACGCGTTACAATGAATACTTGCATGAAAAAAAAACTTGTCACGCGAGCGGGGCAATCCCGCGTGCGTGATGGAATCCGCATACTATTAAAAACACCCTTAGGTAAGTATAAACTCCTTCACCAACTCATTCTTCAACCTAAAAAAACCTTGCAACCTCCACAAACCAATTAAATAACATCACGTCTCGCTCTCTCCCACCCAGCACACCGAGTTCGTGAACGAGACGACGACAGTGGCTCAGCTCACCATGCTCCCTCAGCCTGAAGACGACGGCGCCACCATGCGCTGTAGAGCCGACAATCCCGTGTTGAGGACCGGCATGGAGGACCAGTTCCGAATGGTTGTCGTTTGTAAGTCATTCCATCTGCATTAGAAGATCCACCAGACTATCAACTAGATGATCTACCAGATAATCTACGATCCTCATCCACATCAGACTATATTATACTAGACGATTCACGCAATGCAAGCCGTTCCCTGACGATTTTCATCTAAATGGATGGATAATCCTTACCGTGTAATGCCTTCCTCTTAACTAGTCTGTTGACTGCATTAGCCGGATTGATACAGCGCATTGTCGCACGTTATCATGCCACGGCAGGCCGCGCAGCACAGAGCAGAGGGGTTACCACCACCGAACATTAATAATTAACAGTCCTTAAGCAGCGTCACTCGCTTTTCAAATCTGAATTAACTGGTATGGTTGGTTGACAGGCTAGTGACACTTAACTTCTTATGAATTGTTAATTTTTAATGCTTCGGTTGCTGTACTGCCCTGGGTCCTCAGCGTCTCAGCATACACCTTAGCCTCACGATCGTCTGCTATAGATCCAGCTATAACACTTTCCTTCTTCCCACGAGCCAGATCGTCCAGTGCTGGCGATGTCTCTGGGCTCCACGCTGAACGCCAACGACATCAAGGAGGGCGATGACGTGTACTTTGAGTGCAACATCAGAGCCAACCCGAAGGAGCATCGGATCTCGTGGTACCACAACGTGAGTTCCTCAGTGTTTATATTACCTATATCCTTCTTGCTCTTATTTAAGATGGGCGTCCATCTATCGGTGTCGTACGTATCGAATCAAACGGATTTTCATAAATGTATGGAGAAACGGTGCGGGCGTCGGCAATGCCTATGAGGTGGACGCACTTGTGTGAATTTTTGTACAAAGGATACTGCACGCAAGAACGCAACGGACGTATTGTGCATTACGCCCGTTGCGTTATCGGCTTTGTGCGATATGTCTGCCATACCCTCACTTCACACTCTATTATATTTTCTATTTTCTTTCACGCAATCCAGCCACGTCTTTCTTGATCTTCCAATCTTACGTATTCACATTATTATCACCAAAATAACTTACATCTGGAGATCTTTATGATTCTGATGGAGACCTATAGAGGAATTTTCCATATTACATATTTTTTAGAATGCTGACTTTGCATCTTGTCAATTTCTACACCCCCACTCTCTCTTCCCTGACCCAGGAGCAGCAAGTCAGCCAGAACATGTCGTCAGGGGTCTTCATCAGCACCAAGTCGCTGGTGCTGCAGCGGGTGACGCGGCGGGACAGCGGGCTGTACAGCTGCCGAGCCGCCAACCAGATGGGCGAGGCCAGCAGCCAGGCCGTCTACTTGAGGGTGCAATGTAAGTGATATAGAATACACTCACGAACAATGTAATACGTTTTCGTGACAATAGCACCAGATTACTCCTAAACGGAAAAGACTATAGCTTAATGACGCCATCTGAAATAGTGAAGTACATAGGTACATGTAAAAGTGCATCAGAATAGTATCAGCTAAAAACCTATGTTTCTACTAAATGTTTATTTTGATCAAAGCAAAGGATACGCCCTTCAGAACATTTTACTCAAACCTTCTTCATACAAGCAAAATAACTGCCATCTGTCATAATTTGTTGGAACTATGTCAGAGCCGAGCTACTTATCCTGATGACGCAACCTTGTACGTGCGTTCATATTTTACCGTCACCGGACAGTAGGTACATAATAATATGAGTGAGTTGCATGCGGACGTCCGTACAAGGTTACATCGTGCGGCCATTGTAGACTTTGGTAGTAAAATAATTATCGCTTTAAAATGTGTTTATTTATTAATTAAGGATGATACGATATTCCATATTCCTTTTTGACCTTGTATCATAGTTTTTGTAGCCTTTCACATAAAAAATAGGCATATTTATCACAAGAAACAAAGACTATCTCTCCGTCACAGACAACTGTCGTGACGCATCACATCAAACGCATACATAGTAACGTAGCATAGCATATCTTTAGTGGAAAAGCACCCTTAGGCCGCAGTCTTTAACAAACACCGTAGAATTACATAAGCATAACAGATGAACCTTATCTTGACTTAGCTCACTCAAACATTGCGTGAAAGGCCTTAATTTTATCTGTTATGTAACCGGTAGCTTCTCTATGTAACATGTAGCAGCAGGACTCCCCAAGGATTGACTAAAACAAGAGGCAAATCAACCAGATATCATTAAAAAGGGAAGCGTGTGGCGGGATGTTAGTACGAATAGCTCGCCAGGGAGCGTTCACGGGTTCCGCCTAATTCTAACAATACTCTAGAAAGGGCATATATACACTGAGGTGAGGCTGAAAACCTAGCCATTCCGACTAACGGTTAATATGTGTTAATAATTCAAAGTAGTCGTTGTTTCATAATATTTTATATGCCCAACAAATGCGAATAATGTATATTCGAATAAGGTACAAATATTTTGTTTTTGAAATACCGAAAATTGATGGCGAGCATAATGAAATTAATTAAACAAAAACGCATCAAAATCTCTTAACTCTGTTCTAGCCCACTCAGCAGTGGCTCTTCTGGATTATCCTGAAATTTCGGGTATCCCATTCATGCCACAGTTATCTTTTACGAGCTAGTTTTCGTTGTCAAGACTAAAATAAACAGAAGCTCGAAATGAGTAGGTACTACCTAGGTACCATACTTAATTTTATCTGCATTGGCCCATTCTCTTGATATTAGGTCGTTAACCAATCCAGCGGCCGCAGCACGGGTCTGTTATCGACGTCGATAAACTCGTTTAATGCGCGTTCCTCCAATCACAGCGCCATTTTTGTGGCGAATCGCGATATGAACCCGTTAAGCGGCAGCAGCTAGTATCTATTTGTTGATTGATAAAGTTGAGAAACTATCCAGGGTTACGTAAAAAGTTAATGTACAAAAAGTACTAACAATTGAACATTATGTTTATTAATAATATGTTTATGTCATAACGTTAGTATTCATAGAGACCTAATAACATGTTGATTAAACTTCCTAGAAAGCCATCATCTAATCATTGTTTCACAATGGATAATCTATTATTAACAGTAGCACTACAGCTTTGTGATAATTTCACTGAATCAGATATGAGTTCATTCATGTAAAGGTCACCGATATATATATTTTATAAAATTTGGAAACTAGAATACGAAAGGGCTGGTTGTACAATACAGGGTTTTAATAAGCCGAAATCGGGGTAATTCTGAACAACTTATGTTGAAATTTTATAAATATGCGATAATACGTCCTACTAAAAGTTGTTTAGAATGACCCCCTAATGCCGAGTTGCACAAAGCCAAATCTATGTCTGTCTCTTTTTCTGTGTATACTGTCAAAGTAAGAGAGCAATATATTTAAGTTCGACAGTAGCTAGTTCTGCAACTCAGCTTAAGTCATCCATTTTCATCATTCCCCTTTACTACTCCACTTGAGGCCTAAACTGGACGTAGGCCAGAGCGGTTGCTGAGGACAGGATCACAGGACGGCGTGGCTCACGTTTGTAAAGGCCCTATGTAACCACTGGGGTACATTAGGACATCAACATTCCACTTGAGGTGCACGAAAGCAGCCTCCCCTTTCGACTTGCAAAAATAACTATAGGTATAGGCAGATGATGAAATTAGGATTGAGGTAGACCATTATTTTTTATGATCTGAAGGGTGGACAATAACCTTTGCTAACTAGTACCTCTCTCCCCTAGACGCGCCAGTCTGCGCGCACCCCTCCCCCGTGCTGATCGGGGCCCGGCTGGACGAGCCGCTGCGGGTCAGGTGCTCGGTGACTGCCGACCCCGCCGAGGTCGCCTTCTACTGGCAGTTCAACAACAGCGGGGAGAGCTTCCAGGTGTCACCTGCTAGATACGGTGAGTGGGGTTGTTACCATCGAGTAATTAAACTCTCTCAGCACAAGCTTGCTTGTGTTGGGGCCCACCAACCCGCACTAGGCCAGCGTGGTGGACTAGGCCTAAAACCTTTCCTTGGAAGGAGACCCGTGCCCTAGCAGTGGAGACGTGATGGGTCGTGCAGATACTTGAGCAGCTTAGCTCGCCTGACAAATGATGTTACTTGTATATGGATCCTAATGATGTTTGGCAGCCGAGTGACGCCGCTTAAGGATTTTTAGTTGCTAATGTGACGTTGGTGGTACGGCTCGCTCGCGGCTCTACAAGTCGAAAGGAAAACATAACTTAGGAAATAATTTATAAATGCGTATAAATAATTAACATGTTTGCTAAATAACTGCATTCTCTGACAGGAAATAATATACATAATACTCGCTATGCATAAATATTATCTCGGCATCTTTTTTACCTATCGACACACACACATACACATACAAACACAACACACATCACACCGAGGAATTAATACCGTAAACATTGAACTCGGCAACAATTGCAGCTAAAACATTTTACTGGAAAAGGCATTCTAATTAAATATTTAATCCAGGATTCTGATTATATTACCGTGAAATTATTACATAATACGCACATTACAAAAAGAGATTAGCTACAGCCCGACATAATAGAGGGGAATAAATGAGGTAATGTTTCAGATTAGTATAGCTAATTGATCTTGATCCTTTACAAATAAAAGATTTAAGGAAATGACTCTTTCATATTATAAACAATGCAATAATGATTGCATGTTGTCCTTTGTTGATTTTCTTTAGAAAAGTCGTAGAACAAAAGTGGTTATAAACAACTACACCCGAGTCCGCGTTTTTCTATGTAAACAACCCCTGACAAGTCACCCCCTTTCGGCTTTATGAACCACTTTGACACTAAGGGCGGCTTGCGTAACGTATGATAATTGTGTTTAAGGGTAAAATAAACACATTTAAGTTGTTGAATGCAATTAACGTCTTGCATAGCAAAAATTTTGTTCTTAAATACGTTTATCGAAGTGTCAAAGTTAAATACCCAAAATTGGCTGTTTAGCGCCGCTAAATACGTTTAGTGGCATTGTATCTGTCAAAAAACGGCGGCATTGAAGCATGTCGTACCTATACCTAGTACCATTACAATTCCTAATTTTGGACCATTTCCCACCACGCTGGTCCACTGAGGGTTGGTGTGTTCACATATCAAGATGTGCTTAATCTAGATATGTAGGTTTCCTCGCGATGTTTTCCTTCATTCATGGTATTGCTTGATATGGAGAGGACAGAGGAGTTGCAGAAGAGGGAGAAATCAATTAAATTCTTATGTTGTACAGATCTTGGCATTGTTATTGTTTTTGTAGTGTCAAGTGTCACTTAGTGACAGTGTCAGTAAAATTTTGACGGCATTTGTTTCTGTTCACGCATTTTTCTAGCCGTAAACATTTAAAAACTTAGTTTAGATGAAAATATGCATAGAATGAAACGTAACACATGCTAAATACGTTTAGCTAAATTACAACTTCAAATGAGCCGTGCAAGGCAATACAAATTGTGTTTAGTATAAATACGTTTATTGAGATAAATGCGTATAGCTAACTAAAATTAAAATATATTTAAATAGGGAGTCACGCAAGCCACCCTTAATCATTACATTACAGAAGCAAGTGAACCAACCGCTTCTTGCTGTGTATTTGCACTGACGTGAAATGTCGCGAGCCGTATCGCCGTTTTACTCTATACGAGACCCATTAGCGTGCCTTGCAGCGGGACGTTTCATACGTACAATACTAAACGGCTCGAGTTGGTACGGTTACGAGCCCTTTCCGAGTTGATATAATTATGTGCTGATAAGCGTAATGTAAAGGGATCGCCTTTTTTTTCTTCTGTCAACCAGGCGTTCGTGAGCTCGTGTTCTACTGGTTGACATTAGAAAAAGAGGCGGTCCCTTTACGTTACTCCTATATGTGCTAATGCCGCCACCTAGTGCCTCTGCTCTGGATATGCTGTAACTATCATCTGTTAAGATGCTGTGGCCACTGATTGATATGTGCTAATATAAATACCCATAACATCGCCAGCGTATATAGAAATGTGTTGAACGACCATAGTAACGTATCGCCTCGCCTATTTAAACAGCCACTAACCTCTCTATCTCTCCACCAGTGTCAATGGGAGGCACAACGAGCGAGCTCCGATACAGAGCTGCCAGCGAGAGGGACTACGGGGCTCTCCTGTGTCAAGCCACCAACGCCGTGGGCAAGCAGGCCCGGCCCTGCGTGTTCCAGATTGTTCCAGCCGGTATGTGATGTTTAAAGTTATAAAGTAGGATGGTTACTTGGTTACTCTATACTGATGAAAAACGAACTGTCGTGCAATGGGCACGTTTAATACGACGAGATAGAGTCGTGGATCGCGCAGTAGCGCTTCGCCTCTTTTTTATATTTATACATAGGTACCTACCTATATCTTCATCTCTAACAGGGACTACAGAGCTGTCAGTCTGTCACGGTCACGCCATCAACGCGAAATTATGGCTTCATGTTGCTACTTACGGTGCGATACTGTAAATCAACGCATGTACTGCAATAAAGTAATAGGAATACTTAGTTTTAATAACGTTATAAAATCACACCGCAACATTTCACCAACTACGCGCAGAATTCACAAAGTTTTGTTACCACATCATATCATATCATACAACGATGTAGTACATACTTGATTTATATTTAACAACATTAACCGAAACTTATGTATGTAGGTCGGAGGGTATAAACTTGTAAACCAGACGTTATGGCATCGAACACATCTTTAAAAGCTCATAAATCGGAAACCATAATCAGTTCGGAAACCTTAATCTAGCGGAGCCCGTAAATCAATAAATTCATTTTCGAATTTCATGCTCAATTAAAATGTATCGCTGTTCGGTTTTCGAACGTACTCCTTAGCGGAGTGAAACGTGAACAGTGTTATAGGTTCAGTCACGCTTGTTAAGTTTAAATGTTTAAATGTACCAAAATGAGTATAAGGATTCAAATGTACCACTTCATAGTTGTATGAAACTTAGAGTCCATCTAGTGTAAAACTGCAGTTTTGAGCATTACCTACAAACTCAACCAAAATAAGTGGAAAAGCATTTTTTTCACATCATTTTTCTCAAAAAACTTTATTAGAACTATTTCAGCTACCTAGACTTAGCTTCGTCAAGATCCCTCATAAAATTGCATCATCTACAGAGTGTTAAAAAAGGATACCATTACGTACATAATTATAGTACTTAAGCCGTTGAAACGGTTGTCAATGTCAAAGTCAAAGTGAAATGGTTTACCCGACGTAAAATTTTACAATTATTTGTCGATAGTCATCTAACACCATTTCACTAATTTAGGAGAAAAGAAATGGCGAAAGAAACTCCTCGAGCATCTTCTTATTATCTAGTGCAATTTTTTTAATTCTATTCCTTTTATAACAAGTTCTATACATAATTTCCAGCAATAACCCTACTGTCGTCACCCGTAATTCCCGCTACGGAAGGCGAAGCGGTGCCACACGGGAATTCATCGACTCCCAGTTAAAATACGAGTAAAGTTGAAAGTTGGCAATCACACCGCCAGCCAATATGAATCCTGTAACGAGAAAACTTGCAACTTACATCCCGAGTTGCGAACGAACGAACTACTCACTTACCGGGCTAGGGATGGGCGACTTATAAATTAATTCAAGTTTTTTATGAAAAAAAATTATGGTTACTCGTCTTCTTAGCGTGTCACGTAGCTGGGGCCGTATCACGATATAAATTACATACCTACATTATTAGTCTATTGATTAAAATTATTGTTAACATAATGAATATTATAGTTACTTATAAGAAATATAATATTTGTAACTTAGTTTCTTACGAAATTTTTGACGTGTAGTGTAAAAACTTAATAAATATGTTTCAATGTAAAAAAATATTACTGCTTCATAGAAACTTTGTTAGTCAGGTGACTTTTTAATTATAAAGAAGCATATGTATATTTTTTCCGTAAAAGTTTTTTAGGATGACCCTCTGAGTCACTGCATTTAGGCTTAAGTAGGTACCCTGTATAAAGAACAGTCTTGACGTCACTCATTGCGTACCATTTATTATACACTTTATTGCACACAGAAGCATTTTAAAACCTAGTTAATAATTTTCATGCGCACAAAGGCGGACTTATTGCTAAAAATAAATTTCTACCAGCCAACCTTATTACTTGTTTTTTTTTCAGCTTCTAAGTATATAAGTGATTCGATTATAGACTTTAAATTTTGTCTCATGTAATTATAAAAATAAAAAAATAAATTTAGGTATTTGCACAAAAAACACATTAACAAAACACAATAAGTAAAATTACAAGCTTATTTTACGAAACAATAAGTATTAAATTGGTAAATATTTGTACAATTGTAGGCCAACACTAGAGTTCTTTCAGTACAGGTGTGTTTGCAGGTGGCACTCACCGCACTTAAACCGAACTCGATAACGCCTGAAATATCAATTACAATACTGACACGCAAACATTACACACCCAATATTAATTATGAATGTTCTGCAAAGACTTATTGACTTGTTTAATATTATCTACCGAATCAATATAATTTATTCATTTAAAATATTTACACTTACAAATTATTACACCATCAATAAACAATATTAACAGAAATTTAAAAAAATGAGAAGTAAGTGAGATGTACCCGTATAATAAGGATAAGTCAATTTATGAGTAAAAAAAATTCCTAAACAAAAAGTTTTTCATAAAAAGTTGTCTTTAGTATTAATTTGAGGTACTATTAGAAATTATAAGTTTTTATTACTACCAGTAGTAGTATTTCTAGAACTAAGTATTGTTATTCCTTTCCACCGTCGATTTTAAGTATCAAAAGCCAAAATACAGTGCGTGTCACATCATAGTCACAAAACTGTTTTAGTTTCATTCCAGTCCTCACTTAAACACATCACTACAGAGGTAACTCAGAAGTTCTATTTTTAAATTTAACTTAAAGTTTGGATTTCGAACAAAGTGGCAAATGATGCCGCTGTCACCGTCGCAGCTAAACGGCTAACGTTCCGTGGAATGAAAAATTACCTGCGCTCCGTTCAAATTGATGTCAACGTCATTGAAAATACATACCCACCAGTAATGGTACAAGCCAAACAAGAGTAGAAAATTATCTCAGATTTATAGCACTCTTCTTTGACTGGACTGGACCTGCGTCTGTTTACTATACTAAGTATTTTATCAAGCATATTTTAGCTTTTTATATAATTGCATAAAAAATATAACATTCATTTACCTGAAACAATACAGCTTTAGTAATAAATCTACAATATAACTCATTCCATCTATAACGGTAAAAGGCTTATTGAGAAAATCTCATAAGATAAAAAGCACTTCCATTATATGAATATAAAGCTCACCTTTTTAATTTCCATACCGCAACACCTTCCCACAAAAACCACCTCATATATAAAATATGTTTAAAATACCGCTCGCTAGCTTCATTAAAAGGGAACTCACATGTAACCGCGAATTAAAAAAGTTCCATACTGTTCACTCTGTAACGTAATTATAACAGAATTCATCGCAACTTTAAAACTAATATATTGGGAATTTCCGGGGGTTTGGGAATATAAGTTTGCTATCGGCCAATTTAGAGATAAGAAGAAAGTTTAATTTTAGCTACGAAAAGACTTTGGTTGGTTTGGAATTTGAGTGTAAAACGGAAGTAAAAGGAAAATTGTACTATGAAATAAATAGTGACTATTAAATCCAATTATGATATTAATTTAAACGTTTAAATACTTATATTAAATATTTAATTACATGCAAAATGTACATTTTATCTGTTGATTGGGCATGAACAATTTTACACACTGCACTTCATTAGGCACATACCTTTTATACTTATGCTGTGCATATAAAGTAAAATTATTATGTTTGTAATTCTACCCTGTATTTTAAATATCTGCTATTAACAATGATCATCGTGAATACATCGTGAACTATATTTATGTATTCAAGAACCAAAAACTGACGATGGAAAAGAGCGGCAATAATTTGACAAGGCTTTCATCGTGTGCAGCTTATACCAACTAGTAGGTTGTACTTATACATACCCATCCAACCTGACATCCCTCTGTATCGCGATGCTTAGCAGGGACAATGGCTTTTGATAAGATTTCTCTATCTGGCTCCATCTTGGACGATGACTGCTTGTTCCTCCCACTCCATCCCTACAACTTTTGCCTGATTCTCCACAAAACGTCGTCAGGTTGTTTTTGGACAGCCGTGTTTTCGTCTTCCGTGTTCCGCTTAAATTAGTACAGTGAAAGCTGGATAAATGGGAAACCTTCACGCCTGGGCCTCATGCATCCCGGCACATAAGCACTATTTCTATTCTATTCTCTCGAGTAGAACCTTTGTACATATCCCCTTAAATTCAGCTTAGCCAGCCCAGCTCCCGAGTAAACTGGAGCAGCAAGCCTGGGTGTTGCAATAGCTGAGGTAGGCGCTCTGTTGGTCTAAGAATAGATAATCACGTCTCTGGCACATAAGCACTGCATTACCTCAATTAGTGGGACTTTGTTAGTTCATGAAGTCCCACTTATCAAGGTATCTTGGTTTTTAGATAGATAGATAGAGTAAATACCTACTCTTTATTTGTACACCAAGAAATAATTAACAATTTCACATAGACACTTAACTAGGGTACAAAAGGCGGTATTATCGCTTATAGCGATCTCTCCCAGACAACCTTTGGGTGGATGGACTAAAAGAAATATGATTCATTCATTGAATGTTTTTAGTATTTACTATGACCTTAACCCGCAGCGCGTCCATCCCCACCTCGCAATTGCACCGCGAGCCGGGCGCTCCGCGGGCCCGAAGCCCTGCTGTCAGTGCGTTGCGTCGCCGGCTATGACGGAGGCCTGATGCAGCACTTCACGCTGGAGGCTGTTGGAGACGAGAGCAGAGTCCTGGCCAATGGCAGCGCGGGGGTTAACGGTGAGTTGGGAGATGATCAATGAAGTGTTGGGGGTTAAAAACCACGTGGCTTTGAGATGAGAGAGTTGGTGAACGGATTTGCATGGATGTCATGAATAGAAAGCTGAACGCTGGTAGATTTCCATACTCGTCATCGTGATGATACCTCACTTGCAGCATATAATGGTGATATAGCTACAGCATAAATACCATTATTTTATATTAACATATCCCCTGGACTTTTTTCTCAAAAACGGCTGCCACTGATGAATGGATGGGTGTTAAACTATATTAAAATTTAGATCCAAATGCTCTTGCATCCTATGCCTCAATCATAACAGCTAAATCATACAAAACCCTCTAACACCGTTTCATCATCCCAGACCTGGTGGTGTGGCTGAACGTGACCTGGTCCCTCCTGGAGACGCTCACGGATGAGGAGGTGCTGGCGGTAGTGGCCAGGAACAAGAAGGGCGCCTCGGACCCCGTGCTGCTGAAGGACCTGGTCTTTAGGGACGCCGCTAAGAGGACTGGTGAGGGATTTTACTTTTATAGCATGTTCAGTAGACGACCCTTCTTCTTGGTGTGGCAATAACAATCACTGGAGTGCGTCATCGTGGTGAAAGAATTAGACAGTTAGTTACTCTTCTTCCGTACATCCCATTTCCTTTCGGAATACTTGTCAAACCAATGGTTTCCTTGTTGGAGTGTGTGGGATCCCTTAGAATGCAGCATTCTAAGATAAGACAAGCAACCCGTTTTCTAAACTATGGGATATATTTATAGTGATTTGTAGCTATCCACAACTCGGTCTTAAACTACAGGCACTATACTTTCAGTCAGACAACAGTCTGACATCAGGGGT
The DNA here is from genome assembly GCF_932276165.1 of Plutella xylostella. NCBI lineage: Eukaryota > Metazoa > Arthropoda > Insecta > Lepidoptera > Plutellidae > Plutella > Plutella xylostella. Next base: position 8,504,946 of record NC_063987.1, on the reverse strand, counting down.
CCATGGAGCAGTGGATCACAATAATAAAATATAGTAATGTTCTGTCCAGAAGGTACATCGCGCGCGTCGACACGGTTCCCGGCGGCGGCGGCGCTCGCGGCGCTGGCGGCCGTGTTGACGGCGGCCGGCGCCATCGTCGTGCTGGCGTTAAGGAAGTAAGGGACCCTGTATCTATGCAATGTTGATATCATACTACTACATTATACTACTACTGCATTATCATCATCAGCCTATAGCAGTCCACAGCTGGACGTAGGCCTCTCCCAAAGCACGCCACTGGATGCGATCTTTAGCTTTCCGCTAACTACTACATTGCTCGCCAGCAATGAAAAAGATCCACACACAAAATACCAATGCGACACTAAAATTTTACCCGTTTCAGTTGGTAATATGCGCTGTTAAATGTATTTCAATGATGCAGAAGGTATGATTAAACTAGCCTTTTCCGTTAAGGAGTGATTTGGTGCTATAGTCAGAGGAACTTTTTCATTGCTCATGAGTGTATTATAAATATGAAAGATTTTGTAAGTTTGGATGGATGGGAGTTTGTAAGGATGGAAGGAATTTTAGTCCCATATCTATCAGTAGAGGATAATTACCTCATACTCTACTATACAAACTAGTCTCTCATTCATAATTCTCATCCTCAGGAGAAGCGATCCAATCACGCAGAGCAAGCGTCCCTCGCAGAGCGTAGTGCAAGTGGACGCTCAGGGCAGACGGTACCTCATAGCGTACCCGGCGCCAGCGGACAAACTGGACCCCAAGCCGGACATACTGGGGGCTAAGACTGGTGAGTAAATCCTTAAGCACTAAGCAGTCTTGCTATACTGATCTTTACAGATAAGCGATGCTGCTTAATGATTGGTGATAGTCCCGAAGGATCGATGGCCTTGTAGAAATAGACATTAGTTTAATGGTCGGATGTAGAATGCCAATAGGGGTTGAAAAGTTGTAGCGAATACAAACAACTGTCCCTATTCTATTTTTACCTCTTCATCAAGAGTTTCATGGTCAAGTTTCTAGAAAAGGCGGCAATTTGTCATCATGGCTTCACCATACACCAAGAAGACCCGAAAACAAAGCCCACCAAAACTTCCTCCGGCTAGGATTTGCAAGAAAGCTCTGTGGCAACTATCATAACATGATTTCCTTCTCCAGAGCCGGACCCGCCTCGCGTGGTGCTGGAGTCCAGTGACAGTAAGACGTACAGCATCAGGGAAGTGAAGCCTCTGGAGGGGTACAGCCCGCCGCCGCCGCCCGACGATGTGGTGAGAGACTGTCGCTATGATTTTATTCTATTCTCTGTGGGAGTGTAAGCACCTGCACCTAGCTCTCTCAAATTTAACCTTTGTGCATAGGTATCCCCAAGGTTTAAACTACCTTCCTAAGCTCGGACCATTTCCCACCACGCTCTGGTCCACTGCGAGTTGGTGGGTTCACATACCTCTCATAATCAGATGTACAGGTTTCCTCACGATGTTTTCCTTCACCGTAAGAGCGATGGTATACACTGTACTTAAATTAAAATAACTCATTGATACATATCAGCGCCAGATGGATTCGAACCCGCAAATCTGGCGTGAGAAGCGGTCGCTTACCCGACAGAGCTACCACCGCTCCTAAAGCTGTCGCTGTGATGCAGAAAGGAACTTTACTTGCTGCCTTGCTTTTACAGTATACGGAAAAAAAACGACAGACATACTTTTAATTCCGATGTTTCCTTACTGCAACTCGGCATACTTAGTAAAATATATGATGATCACTATGATTAGCAGAATGCTTGTTTATGCCTGGTAAATAAAGTTCGTTTTACTTTGGGAACGAACAATTTGATGTAAGTAAGTATGGATTTAACAGTTGTCACCCTGGACGTTCGTTTTTCGTACACTATAGTGACCCTCCTGCCGAGATAATTATTTACTTTGTAAAGAAACTTTTTAACTTTATTTACCTTTTCAGGTACCTCAAAGGTAACAAAGGGGACCGGAACAAAAAGATAACTTCGTGTAAATATATATCTGAAAGACTATGTAAATTCCAAAGATTGCCAACCTTACTTTAAGAATAGATAAAATTAAATAAGTAACAACCTAAGAGTATAATTATTAATAAGTAGTGAAAATCAAAAAGTCAAAATCTTCCACTAATGCTATTAATATTTGAATATTCGTTATTAAATCACTCTGTAATTTAGTTTTGTAAGAAAGTTTGTAGTACTTAATTTTATTTAAATTTTACCTATAAGGTGAAAAGTTTACGTTTAAGTTAAAAGACTTAATTAAATCTATGACCTCTTGCTCTGACATTATACTGTCAGAGCAAGAGGCAAACTATTTAAATTTGATTAACTTTGTTGTGCAAGACGCCCTTAGGGTGGCTGTTACGAACTTCTATTTAAATACTACATAAATTCATTTAGCTAATTGCGTTTAATGCACTAAACAATTTTATCCTAAACATGTTTAGCTTCATAATTCACCATGGTATTTCGATTACTATTTAGTTAAATGCGTTTAGCATCCTGCGATTTGTTATTTACGTTCAGTTCCACATCTTTTTAATGAGAGACTTCATATTTTTTATTGAACATTCGAAACGACTCAGCGTAAAACGGAGTCAATCTATCAATTTCAAACATAGACAAAATAACACTATTTATTTCAAAACAAAACTTATTTCGGCTTTCACCGCGTGGTGGTGTTTGTATTTATTTGTTGTTGTGATTTCAAAGTAAAATGAATAGTCAAGCAACTTCTTCTCGTGTTCGTGCCCCTAATTTTACAAGGGAAGAACAAGATTTATTGTGCAATGTATTGGAACCATACTTGCACATTATAGAGAGCAAAAAAACGTTGTTCCTGAATGGTATCAGGAGATTTAATGTATTTTTTATACAATAATGCTATTGCATGAGTAACTCTATGAATGATTCTGCAAGCTGCTGTTGGTTCTTCCACACCTATCACATCTCCACAAGTAATTAACTGACTGCCAGTTGCATAATATCGGAGTGTGCATAACAACTGGTTCATTGGAGTAACTGCATTATTTCTGTAACAATAATTATAGGTACTTACTTACAAATAAAAGTATAAGATAATGATGTAGTCAGATAACTTTATTATTTCAATACCTTAGCTACTTACCTGGTGGAAATAAATTCAAGATGTTGTTGAATTTCTTGTAGTAGAAGCGATACAGTTTGTTTTGTCAAACGAAATCTCCTAACAAATGTTTTATCCGGTAGTGTCTCAAATAAGTTAGTTCTTTCTGCAATATAGCGTAATGAGCGAGGTCTATTCATAAAGAGAAGTAATTCTTCATCATCGTCATCAAACAAAATATCCCACAAATACATTATTTATTAGATAACCTCAACATAACCTCTGAACAATGACCTCTGAATCTCTCACAGACTACAACTAGACATCACTAAGGAAAAATGCTAGAAATGGAAAAGTTCTCTTGACAGCCGGTCGGTCAGCTGGTCGCCGCGACTGACGCCATGACAGTAGATAAATGTGTTTAGTAAAGTTAAATAGCCATTTGACCGCATTTAGGTTTAACAGATTACTAATCATATTTAAGTCGTGGTAAAAGATGTTTTACGAAATTTAATTTCAAATTGTGTTTAAATAAAAAGTTAAATACATTTATCACTTTTATAAAAGCCACCTAAAATTGTATGATAATTAGTTTAATACCTATTTGTGTCTGAATTGTTTTAGTTAACAAACACAAATATTACAGTACTTTTATTGTAATACACTAGCGAGCAATGAATAAGTTCCACCCACAAAATCCCAAAATCTTTAAAACATTTAAAAAAATAAATAACACAACTCTTGTATGACGGCGTATCTTGACGGCGTCAAAGCTAGCCTTTTCCGTGAGTAGCATTGACTAAGGAATAAAGAGAGGACCTGGCATAAAAATCGGTACTTTAAAATATATCGTCGTCTCTTTTTAACTTATTGGTGTTATCCTACGTAAAAAAGGACAACAGTAGTTTTGTCTTTGCCTAAAATTACAACATTGCGACCGGTCGCCATGTTGATTGACATCCAAACACAAGGTACTTCAGCTGTCAAACAATTTGTTTGTTTACATTTTTCAAGAAAAAAGCCGCCATTTTAATTGACACCAAAGTTTAGGTAGGCGCATTTTTTTCGTGGATATGCCATGTCCTCTCTTTATTCCTTTGTCAATGGTGAGTAGCGGTAATTTGGTGCTGTCACTGGAACATTTTCATTGCCCGCGAGTGTTCTTTAGTTTCTACATACCATAACTGATTATGTTTTTAATTACAACGAAACTAATGTTTGTTTAGGAGACTGTACTTAAATGTAATCTACCTACACACATTTGTAGTTAATAAGTCCTTAAGTTTCCTCTTTAAGTTTAACTTAAGTACCTACCTATGCAAGTTCAGGGAGTACCAAAAGTGGTATGACGTTAAAAGCCGAAAGAGTATGAGTGAACTCGTCAATCTGAACAACTTTTAGAAATTCATGGATGATATTTGTTTAATAACAAAAGTTGTTTAGATATAATATGAGTTTGTTCACCTGTTTCGGCTTAGGTACAATATGCTTTTCAAACATCTGTGTAAAGATAGGTTGCGTGATATTCTTACCTATTATTTTATGTTCACTGTACCTGTACCTTGGAAAAACATTTTAAATAAGTAAATTTCTTACCTTATTAATTACTTATGAAAGTTATAACGTATAAATACAAAGTATGAATAAAAATGTCCAGTTGTGTGAACGGGCTATTAAATATATTATAATATCTAATAGAGAAAATTATTATTAAGAAAATATTATAGATAACTAAAGGAATGATTGAAAAAAATTATGTTGAACCTGTAATAAATTTCTGATTTTTACTTTGTATTTTTAATTGGCCATCACCATCAGACAAAAAGCATCCACTACTGGACATGGACATAGGCCTCGCCCATGTGGCACCACAACCCATCATCATCATCAGCCTATATCAGTCCACTGCTGGACGTGGGCCTCTCCCAAAGCACGCCACTGGATGCGATCGCTTTCCGTATCCAATCATTACCGATTAGACATTAGGGTGTCCTACACTACGTTTGCCTAGTCGCGGTCTTCACTCCAGAACAACTCAATCTCTCATCCATCGCATGGAAAACTTTAAAGCGTCCGAGATACCTATTTAGGTTTAGGTCCTAAATCTGATATGAAACATAATTTCGTATAAATTACAAGCACACAAGCCGTGATGCAGCTCGGCAAAGATCATAAACACAATTTAACGGCGGCTGCGTGATCAAAACCACAATTTCATATGATTTACTAAATATTACCCTAAGCGGCTTTATAAATTTGTTGAACAAGATGAAATCTCATTTGTAACAGTATTTTCTGGTGGACGCTTTGAGCTTTAAGTCCACCTGCCAACGCACCACCACCGCACATTGGCAATGAACAATCCAAAACTGACATACTTTGTCATACATCTGACAGATGACAGAAAGTATAAAACAGACAGTTGATACGTCACATGGTGATGCTCATTTCGTAATCCCGTGTGTCATTCGATTTATCTTTTTAAGTGACAGGAGAGGGGTCACTCTATTAATCAACGAACGAACGAAAATTTCACGCAATCACGCAGGCAAGCTTAATCCTAACTAATATTATAAATGAGAAAGTAACTGTGAAGCGATACAGTTTGTTTTGTCAAACGAAATCTCCTAACAAATGTTTTATCCGGTAGTGTCTCAAATAAGTTAGTTCTTTCTGCAATATAGCGTAATGAGCGAGGTCTATTCATAAAGAGAAGTAATTCTTCATCATCGTCATCAAACAAAATATCCCACAAATACATTATTTATTAGATAACCTCAACATAACCTCTGAACAATGACCTCTGAATCTCTCACAGACTACAACTAGACATCACTAAGGAAAAATGCTAGAAATGGAAAAGTTCTCTTGACAGCCGGTCGGTCAGCTGGTCGCCGCGACTGACGCCATGACAGTAGATAAATGTGTTTAGTAAAGTTAAATAGCCATTTGACCGCATTTAGGTTTAACAGATTACTAATCATATTTAAGTCGTGGTAAAAGATGTTTTACGAAATTTAATTTCAAATTGTGTTTAAATAAAAAGTTAAATACATTTATCACTTTTATAAAAGCCACCTAAAATTGTATGATAATTAGTTTAATACCTATTTGTGTCTGAATTGTTTTAGTTAACAAACACAAATATTACAGTACTTTTATTGTAATACACTAGCGAGCAATGAATAAGTTCCACCCACAAAATCCCAAAATCTTTAAAACATTTAAAAAAATAAATAACACAACTCTTGTATGACGGCGTATCTTGACGGCGTCAAAGCTAGCCTTTTCCGTGAGTAGCATTGACTAAGGAATAAAGAGAGGACCTGGCATAAAAATCGGTACTTTAAAATATATCGTCGTCTCTTTTTAACTTATTGGTGTTATCCTACGTAAAAAAGGACAACAGTAGTTTTGTCTTTGCCTAAAATTACAACATTGCGACCGGTCGCCATGTTGATTGACATCCAAACACAAGGTACTTCAGCTGTCAAACAATTTGTTTGTTTACATTTTTCAAGAAAAAAGCCGCCATTTTAATTGACACCAAAGTTTAGGTAGGCGCATTTTTTTCGTGGATATGCCATGTCCTCTCTTTATTCCTTTGTCAATGGTGAGTAGCGGTAATTTGGTGCTGTCACTGGAACATTTTCATTGCCCGCGAGTGTTCTTTAGTTTCTACATACCATAACTGATTATGTTTTTAATTACAACGAAACTAATGTTTGTTTAGGAGACTGTACTTAAATGTAATCTACCTACACACATTTGTAGTTAATAAGTCCTTAAGTTTCCTCTTTAAGTTTAACTTAAGTACCTACCTATGCAAGTTCAGGGAGTACCAAAAGTGGTATGACGTTAAAAGCCGAAAGAGTATGAGTGAACTCGTCAATCTGAACAACTTTTAGAAATTCATGGATGATATTTGTTTAATAACAAAAGTTGTTTAGATATAATATGAGTTTGTTCACCTGTTTCGGCTTAGGTACAATATGCTTTTCAAACATCTGTGTAAAGATAGGTTGCGTGATATTCTTACCTATTATTTTATGTTCACTGTACCTGTACCTTGGAAAAACATTTTAAATAAGTAAATTTCTTACCTTATTAATTACTTATGAAAGTTATAACGTATAAATACAAAGTATGAATAAAAATGTCCAGTTGTGTGAACGGGCTATTAAATATATTATAATATCTAATAGAGAAAATTATTATTAAGAAAATATTATAGATAACTAAAGGAATGATTGAAAAAAATTATGTTGAACCTGTAATAAATTTCTGATTTTTACTTTGTATTTTTAATTGGCCATCACCATCAGACAAAAAGCATCCACTACTGGACATGGACATAGGCCTCGCCCATGTGGCACCACAACCCATCATCATCATCAGCCTATATCAGTCCACTGCTGGACGTGGGCCTCTCCCAAAGCACGCCACTGGATGCGATCGCTTTCCGTATCCAATCATTACCGATTAGACATTAGGGTGTCCTACACTACGTTTGCCTAGTCGCGGTCTTCACTCCAGAACAACTCAATCTCTCATCCATCGCATGGAAAACTTTAAAGCGTCCGAGATACCTATTTAGGTTTAGGTCCTAAATCTGATATGAAACATAATTTCGTATAAATTACAAGCACACAAGCCGTGATGCAGCTCGGCAAAGATCATAAACACAATTTAACGGCGGCTGCGTGATCAAAACCACAATTTCATATGATTTACTAAATATTACCCTAAGCGGCTTTATAAATTTGTTGAACAAGATGAAATCTCATTTGTAACAGTATTTTCTGGTGGACGCTTTGAGCTTTAAGTCCACCTGCCAACGCACCACCACCGCACATTGGCAATGAACAATCCAAAACTGACATACTTTGTCATACATCTGACAGATGACAGAAAGTATAAAACAGACAGTTGATACGTCACATGGTGATGCTCATTTCGTAATCCCGTGTGTCATTCGATTTATCTTTTTAAGTGACAGGAGAGGGGTCACTCTATTAATCAACGAACGAACGAAAATTTCACGCAATCACGCAGGCAAGCTTAATCCTAACTAATATTATAAATGAGAAAGTAACTGTGTCTGTCTGTATTTCTGTCTGTCTGTCTGTCTGTTACTCTTTCACGGCAAAACTACTGAACGGATTTGAATTAAATTTGGTATACATACGATCTAGACCTTGGGAAAGAACATAGGCTACTTTTTATCCCGGAATTCCCACGGGAAAACTTTTTAAGACGAAGCGAAGCGCGCGGGAACAGCTATACAAAATAAAGCCGTGGTTCGGAAAAAGAAAACTGCACACTCTATATAATTGTATTAAGCGTGCCGACTGTGTGACTATTCTCGTTCTTTGTCGTTTTATAGAGTGACCCCTTCCTACTTGGATGATTTTTCATATTATAATACTAGCTGGTCCCGCAAGCTTCGCTTCGCCTTTAAAAGGTTTCCTGTGGGAATTCCGGGATAAAAAGTAGCCTATGTTCTTTCCCATATGTATACCAAATTTCATTCAAATCCGTTCAGTAGTTTTGGCGTGAAAGAGTAACAGACAGACAGACAGAGTTACTTTCGCATTTATTAGTTAGGATTAGGATGTAATGGATACGTATATGTAATGGATAAACCTCTACCTCAACAGACTGTCCCCGATCTTCTTATCTCACCCACTCTCGATGGTCGGTCCGTAGTAGGGCGCCCCACGCCACGCTAGCATGTCCATCGCCTCATTCGAGATCTTGGCTTATTTAAATACATCATTCCAACTTGGACACACGGCAATACGCCTCGTAGGTGACTCATCAATTATTCGACTCAGCCATGATTCATGAAAGATGGCCCGTGAAGGCTAGTGCCGTCTCGGCACTTACATTTTTTAATATTAACACCCTTATTTATAAAACAGTTAGAGGACGCTTTAGCTATTGAACTGTTTTGTCACTCTCTGACAGAGAACAATTTGTTCTTTGACAGAGAGGGACATAAATAAGGGTGTTAATATTAAAAAATGTAAGTGCCGAGACGGCACTAGCCTTCACGGGCCATCTTTCATGAATCATGGCTGAGTCGAATAATTGATGAGTCACCTACGAGGCGTATTGCCGTGTGTCCAAGTTGGAATGATGTATTTAAATAAGCCAAGATCTCGAGTTGAGGCGATGGACATGCTAGCGTGGCGTGGGGCGCCCTACTACGGACCGACAATCACAACAGCTGAAGTAAGGTTTATCATTGTGTATTTATTTCTTTGATTAGGAAGTTTGAAAGGAGTAATTATGGCTTCACATACATACATTATTATTTTGCTAACGACTGTAATCCCCGAAGGGGTAGTCAGAGGTGACTCACAAGCGAGCTACCCGCTTTTCGCTGTACATTATTTCTCACCAGCTCCATATTTCGAAAGCCGTATTGCCGTTAATAATGAGTACAATACACTTAGGGTATACTATACCTCAACTATCTAAATATAATCTTCAAATAGGTACCTAATTACCAAATACAGATAGTACCTAAATGAAACAAAGTCCTCTGACCCCAGCTCTGGCTATGATTGCCGGGTATCCCCAAAGGGACACAATTCAATTTTATTGATATGTGCACCCGTGTGTCCACGGCGACCTATTTGTTCTTGTCATGTTATGTGTTTTTTTGTATATTTTACCTCTTCTAGGTAGTTATCTGATGAATTAAATCTGTATACACTATACAGAGTATACAGAATGGACTTCACCAGTGATAGGACAGTACCTAGGTACTTAAGACTTAATGAATTTCTACTGTACCTACTTACTACTCTATTTCTACTGTCATCGACATAGGCTGTTAAATTGTCAAGAAAGTTAATATATAGGTAAATCCTATATTCCCAGCTTTCACACTATGTTTCATGACATGATTCAATACTAAAAATACACGAGACAACAATATTATTCACGCAAAGTTACGAAGACCATGCTACTAATCTACTACTATTGCTACTAGTCTAGCTTGGCTACAATCCCACTAAAGAATAGCGTCTAGTACAACGAGCTAGAGTCGTAAGGTTCCGAAACTTTGTTTATGGTAAGGTAGAGTGACCTTTAGGCTCTACTGTAACTGAAATGATTATGCAGCAATCCATTCATTAATACCGACGTATGGAAGTTGCACAAGTTTGGTGCAAACTACTCCGTGTGACAGATTGCTATGAGTTCTCGGGTTTGATTCTCCTATACATCATACAGGGTGTGGGAGAGTGATGCGGTCAGAGCGGAGAAAGGCAGTTAAAACAGGAACGGCCAGGTTCGAAGATGCTCGGCTCAAGGAGCTCGAAGCTAAACGCGACGCTCGGAAAACTCGTCCCAAGGTGTCCTACAACTACACCTACAACACGAGCGGACAGTTACAGTGCAACATCTGTAGCCGCACGTTTAAGACCAAGTTCGGCTTCGCAAGCCACGTACGAGCACATGCCAGGAACTGGCAAGGTGTCGCCGTTAACGGACACGCCGTGGAGGACATCATCATCACAGGGTGTTAAAATGACTACGTTTCATCATCAAATGGTGGTTAGTGCTAGTCTAACCAAACAAGTTTCTAGGATCGTAATCTCCACATTTTATGTTTAAATTCTAAAATATAGTGGAAAGTTTTAACTTTCGTACCTTTGTTCTTTAACAAAGAAAATTTGTGATCAACCTCACTTTTCACTATTTCTTTTGTTTATGTTTTTGTATTTTTGTAATTGTATAGACGACCGAATGGCGTAGTGGTTAGTGACCTGACTACTGAGCCGATGGTCCCGGGTTCGATTCCCGGCTGGGGCAGATATTTGTTTAAACACAGATATTTGTTCTCGGGTCCTGGATGTGCCCGTAAAATGGCAATAGGCCCGCCCCCTATTACATTGGGACTAACATACACTCTGGCGAAAAGTGGGTGCAGCAATGCACCTCTGCCTACCCCGCAAGGGAGTACACTAGTACAAGGCGTGAGTGCGTGTTTTTTTTTTTTTTTTTTTGTATAGCTTGCATGTATCTACACCTAACATAAATACTTGTAGCTTAATCTAATGCCTGAAAGTAAAACTCTCTCAATATAATTATGTTGCTCAGTTTGACGGGTCATTCCACTGCCAACGGGAATTCCACTGATAAAAATCCACCCCTTAGGTAGAATATACATACATACAGTATGTTTTCACTGTAGTAGGTCTGTGTAGTTATTTATCTGCTAATTGGTTTGTTAGTTACTTACCTTATTTCCGACTGCTATCTCCATAGTCCAGCTATGGCTACACTACAAGTTAATAAAATATTAATATTTACCGAACAAAAGTATCTAATAATTATATCCTTCTTGTAGCGAAATAAATAAATAATAATTATCGCTGTATTAATGCTGAGAGACGGCCTATTTCTAACAATAACAAATAATTGAGAAAAGCTTCCTCTGAAGGGATAGTTCTCGTAAGACCACCTGTACTGCCCACGGTCATCAATTGGATGGGTGACCGATTTCAAGTGGTTCTTTTTCTTTTCTAAACTATTCCGTGCTTCGGACGGCACAGCCGTAGGTCCCTGTTGCTGTGCCCGCAGCAGTCGTGAATGAAGTCTATCTAGCCTTCGCGCAGCTTGAGTGCCCCAACAGTGGGAACGTGATGGGTTGTGATTCTTGTGACGAAGCAGAATGTGTATTTTTTTATTTTAATTATAATTAAACTTAAAAATAGCTGTGTCAGTTATTTACAATAACATTTAAATTATTCTTAAATTACGTAGGTATATTATATTATTTGTTAGTTAAAATATGGTTAAGTTCTCACCTTGTCCGTCCGGTCCAAACCCTATCTCAGCGTGGAACAATTGTGATAAATGGACCCTCTGTCGAGATAACCGAACCATTAGCTCGGGCTAAGGACGGCATTACAGATCGCCGCAAGGCACAACTCCGCAGTCTAGTGGGGAATATACCTATCGTGATCTCTTCAATTGCAATATTTGAGTACTATATTACGATTCAAGGAGGCATAGGTATGGTAATAACTTTTTAGAATCTGACCACTTAATTCGGTATGTTTCGAGATATTATCTTCCTAATAAGTAATAAATAATAAATAATAAATAAATATGTGGGGACATCTCACACATGGCCATCCGACCCCAAGCTAGGCAGAACCTGTGTTATGGGTGTCGGACAGCTGATATATCTACACAAATACATAGATAGATAGATACTAAATATAAATATCAACACCCAAGACCCGAGTACAAATATCTGTCTTTAAACAAATATCTGCCCCAGCCGGGAATCGAACCCGGGACCTTCGGCATAGCAGTCAGGGCCACTAACCACTACGCCATTCGACCGTCTAAAAGTGTCTCATTCTTAAAAATTTAAAATATTCAAGGATTCCGATTATTTTATCAAAAATGAAAATATAATTTGTCCTTCAAGACGCTCCGCAAGGTTAAAGTTTCAACCAAAGAGAATAAAAATGTTCAATTGTTCAATGTCACTTCTGTCAATATCAAGTGAAAATATTCACAGAGTTACGATCTTGATGACGTCAACGGCTGCACGGAAGCGGATGACGTCATAAAATCGTCTAGGAGCCGATCTTTATATATTTTTTATAAAATTAACGAGACCAGTAAAATAAAAAATATTCAAATTAGTGTCTCAAATTCCGACATACTTCAATTTAAAATTATAAAAACAATCACCATAAAATTACTTAACATACCGAATTGTAACTCAAATTTTTTCGTCAACCGTAAGGATTCCTGTTGTAGAGATCGCTTTTAGCGATAAGGCTGACTATGTATTTTAACTGCCAGTTTCAATAACTCTATCTACAGATGACTGGTAATTACTTTCATGCGATTTTGACAGGTTGTAACTTTTGATGTGTAAAAATAGTGTTGGCAGTTGTCGTGAGTAAAGCTAAGCCAGCAAAGTTAGTATTGATCAAAATGGCCATTTTTATCACCCCTTACAGTTGTGAACACCCTGTATAAGTAATGCCTGTAAAGGATCGGCGCCAGTGTCCCCGACGCCGTTACAGGGTTTCCACCGCGGTGTCGGGTTTCAGCATGCAGATGTCGGGATTTGCACTAATTCTAATGTAATTTATACTACACTAATGAGCGATGAAAAGGTTCCACTTACAAAATGTGGACACCAAATTAATCCATTATTTTGAAACATTTAATTTACAATTTCATCAAAATATTTACGTTTTCAGTTGGTATTATTCGGATGCGCTGTTAAATGTACTTATAGAAGTAAGAAGATATAGATCGCAGACTTCGTCGTCGTCATAAAAAGGAAAGCATAAGGATAAATAGATGAGAAAGTAATTGTGCTAGTCTTTTCCGTTTAGGAGTAATAAAGTGATAATTAAGTATTATATTGTACTAGCTGTTCCCGCGAACTTCGCTTCGCTTTAAAAAGTTTTCCCGTGGGAATTCCGGGATAAAAAGTACCCTATGTTCTTTCTCAGGGTCTAGACCATATATATACCAAATTTCATTCAAATCCGTTCAGTAGTTTTGGCGTGAAAGAGTCACAGACAGAAAGACAGATAGACAGACAGACAGACAGACAGACACAGTTACTTTCGCATTTATAATATTAGTTAGGATTGTGATGACCATCATTCTTAAGCATTACTGAACTGGCGCTTTGATTTCTTATACCCAGTTTCCCACTAGGGAATATCCAAAGCACAATTAAGTGTAGAATGCAGACATGTGAGTGGTTATATTTTTACTGAGCAAGACTTAAGTTCATGCTTATTTAGATTGAGTCCAATGAGAAACTGGGCCTTCGAATATTTATCATCTCTGTAGTCGTCCATTCATTAATATTTCGTACCTAAGTAAGTAAAAGGCAAGTTTCAATTAGCTCCGCCCGCTTGAAGCGTCCACCTCCTGCACGGTGGAGTTTATCAGTGAGCTTCAATGTAAGTAAGTTATCGCCATGCTGAATATTACCTATTGCAGAGTGTACTTAAAATGTGGTTATAAAAAAAAACTCAAGAGATGTTTCATAAAAAATCTATTGTAATATCTGTACTGTACTAACTAATACTTAACTGAGTTGTGTTAACTTAACTTATAAAATGGAATAAATACCTACCATAAGTGATAACTATTAGCTAATTACTAATATACCTACTTGTTATAATGCATGTAATATAAAAAATGGCGATGGTATATAAAATACGACCGAATGGCGTAGTGGTTAGTGACCCTGACTACTGAGCCGATGGTCCCGGGTTCGATTCCCGGCTGGGGCAGATATTTGTTTAAACACAGATATTTGTTCTCGGGTCTTGGATGTGCCCGTAAAATGGCAATAGGCCCGCCCCCTATTACATTGGGACTAACATAACACTCTGGCGAAAAGTGGGTGCAGCAATGCACCTCTGCCTACCCCGCAAGGGAGTACATTAGTACAAGGCGTGAGTGCGTGTTTTTTTTTGTGTGTGTTTTTTTTTTTAATATAAAAAATATTGTACTAATAAGTAGCTCTTAAACCCTTAATGGATTTCTGCTGCTTGTATATGGCTATATTGTAATTTTTTGTGTAGGTACTTTCTTATTAAATAAATAAATGAATGAACCTGATACTTTTAAATTATTTAAATGAAATTCGAAATTTCGCGATATGTCTTTAGTAAAATTTAATGTCACCTGTAGGGTAAGTCATCAAAAAGTTTATGTTATCTAGTACTCCTAACTCCATGCTTATAATAATATCATATTATGCTGTATTACCACAAAAAAACTTAAATATTATTTAACAAGTGTTTAAAACGAAATTTGACTTTGGCAGCGCCAAACATCTGCTAAATACGTTTTTGTGGTAAGGCTCACGATGTTTAAGGGTTAGGGGTCAGGTATACCTTCATTCTTGCACACTGATAAAATTGCACCTTCTTTAAGTCTAAGTTAAAACTTGCCTCCGAGTTGCCGGACCAAGTTTGTTAATGTCGAAATCTCACGCTTCTTGCTACTCATTTAAGTTTTGGTGTGATATTTATTAGTTATTATTTATTTAAAATATACTAAGGGCGTCTTGCACAACGAAGTTAAATAAAATTAAATAGTTTGCCTCTTGCTCTGACATTATACTGTCAGAGCAAGAGGTCATAGATTAAAAAAAAAAAAAAAAAAAAAAAAAAAAACAAAAGGTGGGATTAATTCTGAAACCATTTTCTACCAGCCAACCTGCGGGAGGTACAGGAAAAATAGTAAAAAGGTGTGCAAAATTTGCAAATCAATAAATGGCTTGGCTGTGTAGGAGGGTGACTTGCATCAAAATTTTAAACAAAATTCAATCTATTGCTCTTTTGCTTTGACAGCATTAGTAACTAAGCAGACAATACATTTAATTTCGTTTAAATGTTTGGTGCAAGTCATATATTTTTTTACATATTACATCTATGCACACATCGGGTTACCCGCAATATGCCTCAAACAAGATCCGCTCTAGTCCCCGTCTATTCCCATACAGTCGCACCACTCAAATTATCCTTCACTCAAGGAAAAGCTCACAACTTACCCGAAAGCTCCGATAAGCTTGTCGTTCACAAAAAACTCGACACTAAAATAAAATAGGGTTCCGCGTAAGCTACGACGCCCCGGGGTTCCGTACAGGCGATATTTCCTTGTAAAAATGGACGCGGAACCATTGGAAGACCGTAAATTGTGATCGGCGCTGCCCATCGACTTCATAGTTGACTAATATCGCTGTTGGACCTTGGCGGGTTGGGACTGTGTCAGTGAACCTTCGATGAAATTAAATGGCTGGGAGGGGGACATTGTAAAACCTATAAATATGATAGGTGTATTTAGTGAGTTCATTATAACTCAATGGATAACTATGGAAACGCATTGTGGAACCTAGTCAAAGACCGTGTTAAGAGTAGGTTTAAATGTAACCGCTTGAATCCCGTGAAATTTAGACACTTTAGATATGCACAACGGTTCCACTCGAGAGAGCCAGTTGCAGGTGCTACACCCCCACGTAGAATAGAATAGAATATAATCCCGTGAAATTAGACACAGTAAATATCTAGAGTGTATCGTGCCATATCGCGACTTCGGGATGCAAAAGGTAGTTTTTACACAAGTCTCTAAAGGTTATGAATGTAGGCATATTTACTGGTGGAAACGGATAGATCGATTATGATGCCGTTTATGATGGGCGCAAATGCTTCAGCTGAAATCTAGCGCTGAAAAACTTGCGCAGTCATTTTTGATATTTTTGTGTCGTGAATTAGTTTGTCAAACACTTATCTTATTCTGAATTAAAATAATGACACTTGATTTTATAATCAAATAGGTATATAAGTAGGTATACATAGATGTAAGTTTTTTCAAAAATGACATAAAATATAAAACCGGGTCAAACTAAAGAGTACGGACGGGTAGCGCCAACACCGTTTAGGGGATGTCCGGCTAAATTGTCCTACTGGGGGGTCTGGGGGTAGATAAAAGTCTGTTTCAGTGGTCGGCGGGTACAATGACAGATAGCGATGTGGACTAAACGAGATAAAGACTTATGTGCGGATTTTACACGACCCTACTGCATTTTTAAGATGTTTTTTTTTCCTCCTCAGGATTTTTTTAAGCAAAATTATTTAGAGAAGGATTCAGCACCACGGAATAATTAAAACGAACCCAAAGCTTTCTTGTGTACTTACTGTTATTTTGAACATGATTAATTAAGGTTTAAGGTACTTTATTTCTCATAAGAACATTATAAAAAACATTCACTCAAAATGAGAACTTAAAATTCTAAATACTTATTATTACTTACAGTCCAACTACAAAGTCGTGAAAACGGAAGTGGATCCTAACTAATCGTTTAAGATCGTATTTAATCGATCTGTTATAGGTATTTATTAAAGGACTATCTGTTAAAATCCATAATCAAAATTTAATTACATAAATAAACGACATATCACGTCACTGCAAATAATGTACTTACCTATAGTAGAAGGGCTAGCACGGGGCGCATTTAAGACGTGACAAAAGTTTTGCGTCGCGCTCACTCACATCGCGCAGCCTCAAGAGCGAGCGCGACGGAACACTTTTGTCACGACTTAAATGCACCCCGTGCTAGCCCTTCAGAAAGCGACTCGCTCGCTAGTTACCTCCCTTCAGGGATTACAGTCGAAGTGAAGCGTCCGTAGTCGAGCGGGCCTCAGTGATCGTAACTGATCGCTGAGGTTAAGCAACAACTGACACGGTTAGCCATTGGATGGGAGACCAATTTCAAGTGGTGCTTTTCTGGACGCTTCCGTGCTTCGGACGGCACGTTAAGCCGTGGGTCCCGGTTGCTGCTTCGGCAGCCGTCGTTAAGCCTAGTCAGAGGCCTTCGGGCGGCTTGAAAACATCTGACAGTCGGGTTTCCCACTTACCCGACAACTCTCTCAGCACAAGCTTGTTTGTGTTGGGGTCCACCAACCCGCACTAGGCCAGCGTGGTGGACTAGGCCTAAACCCTTCCTTCATTGGAAGGAGACCCGTGCCCCAGCAGTGGGGATGTAATGGGTCGTGATGATGAGGGATTACAGTCAGATTTTATATGGGAATTAATTAAATTAAGAATGCGTTGAGTGGTGTTGTTGTTAGTTGATGGGTGGTTATAGGGGTGTTATAAGTTTAACGTGTGAGTGTCTGTCTGTGGTAGCGTAGCTCCCATTCAGCTGAACCGAGTTACGGTTTGTTTTTAAGGGTAATGGGAAATATTAGCCCGAGTGTTTTTGGACATATTTTATCCAAATTGACATCAACGGTTCATAATTTATGCTATTTTGTGTTGAATATCGGGGGTTTTTCCGTTGGTTAGGTTATATACTACTTATGACTGTAGTTAGGTATAAGCGACAATTATATAGGTACATACCGGTCCTTTATATCGTGTGAAGCCTTGATCGGCAAAATTTTTAGCATTTGCATCATAAACTTTGTGACTCCATCACGGAATTTTAAAGAAATGGTTTTAAATACAACACTTTTTCCCAAACTCAGATTCACTGCTGCCATTCACTATACGCCGAACCACAACAGAAAAAGTAAACAATCGACGAGAACAACACAAAATGGCCCTTATAGTCACCGCACGAAATCCAGCTATTTGGCTCGCAAATCGTCATTTCCACAGCTCGCCTATAAAAGTGGAATTTCCTTAAAGTTTCAATAAACAGGCTCCGGCGCGGATTTCACCTCACTGGATCGGAATCTTCGGCCCACGGAGTTTTGGAGAACAGTCGTGCACGCTTCCTATGCCGTCTAATGGTCACCACACAAATCATCATCAGCCAATTATCATCCACTGCTGGACGTAAGCGTCTCCCAAGGAGCGCCACAACACTCGGTCCTCGGCCTTCCTCATCCAGCCACTACCGGCTACCTGCCAAAGGTCGTCGGTCCACCGGGCAGGAGGGCGTCCCACGCTGTGTTTGCCTGTTCGTGGCCTCCGCTCTAGAACTCGTCTACCCCAACGGTTATCGGTTCTTCGGCAAATATGACAGCCCACTGCCACTTCACCGTACATATAACTTAAAGGGATCGCCTTTTTTTTTCTGTAGAACGCTAGCACGCGAAAAAAGTTCCTTTAAGTTACGCTTATATGAGAATAGAATAAAATAGACCCTTAGACTGGCGCGGCCTAGTGGACCGCCACGTTGATACCCTTCTCGTTGTCAACGAAAGGCCACAGTGCTATCTCGTTGACCATTTGACCATAAGGAAGTCGTCCCGGGTGCAGGAGTTGGCCAGTTGAAAAAGGGTACAATTTAAATCATCACCAAAAAAAATATTGTACGCTAATTGCACCAAAAAAAAACATTAAAACCAAATTAATTAAACCAAAATCAAAATCCCAAAAAAAAAACGTTTACGTTCCAAAATAAATAAACACGCCTCCAAATAATTGCAAGTTTACAATAGAAAATCTTTTTCGTCGACAAAACGGATAAATCATCACCAAATTATGCTATACTAAAATATAAACATTGACACCAAAACTAAGTGTTCAATTTTTTTTTATATCACCAAATTATCCTACCAAAAAACAATATCCTAACTAATATTATAAATGCGAAAGTAACTGTGTCTGTCTGTCTGTCTTTCACGACAAAACTGCTGAACGGATTGTAATTAATTTTGGTATACATATGGTATAGACCCTGGGAAAGAACATAGGCTACTTTTTATCCCGGAATTCCCACGGGAAAAGTTTTTAAGGCGAATCGAAGCTCGCGAGAACAGCTAGTATAGTATAAAGGTAATCGATTACCTGTTCATTTTAATATGTAGGTATTTGCGGCTCTACGAGTGATGCGGCATGAATTTTGAATTCGCGCGATGCTTGTGGACGCAATGTATCAATGATGTCTAGTACATCGACCTCAATACATCGCGGCAAATTCTGGACAAGGTCAAATTTGAGCGGCGCCATCCCCCCACGCCCGCATACTCATATACATACATTTACCTATCATCATCATGATCATCAACCAATAATCATCCACTGCTGGACATAGGCATCTCCCAAGGAGCGCCCCAACACTCGGTCCTCGGCCTTCCTCATCCAACCACTACCGGCTGAAACCCGCCTAAGGTCGTCAGTCCAGCGGGCAGGAGGGCGTCCCACGCTGCGTTTGCCTGTTCGTGGTCTCCACTCGAGAACTCGTCTACGCCAACGGTTATCGGTTCTTCGGCAGATATGACCAGCCTACTGCCACTTCAGCTTGCATATTTTGACAGCTATGTCGGTAACCTTAGTCCTCTGGCAGATAACCTCATTTCTGATATGATCCATCAGAGAAACCCCAAGCACCAAGCACTTAACTATAATAAATTGTATTTCAATTCCTTATTTCTATAGAATTTATTGGTACATGACAGAATTCAAACCCTCGGCCACACGGCCACACGAATGGGAGTCGAGATGGCGTAACGGATAGATTTTACTAGGCACATACTAATGATTTAATTAATTCATAAAGCAATTTAACAAGTGACTTTTTTTTGGGGTAAGCTATTGATTATTTGGTATAAACTTAATTTTTAATATTAACTTTTATTTTTTTTGGTTAGAAAGGATTATTAAAATGATACTGATAAAAGAATATATTGGTTACATCTATTTAGCGATGATACACTTTATTTGGTTTGAAATAAATTTTAATGGTGTCAATATAGTTTTACAGTATGCAGTAAAAAATAATTTGGTTCATTTCAAAAATATTTTGGGAAGCATGATTTGGTGATGATTTATCCGTTTTGGCGGAGATTTTGAATTTATTGGCGGCAGTATCATATAATTTCTGGTGGAGGTTTAAATACAAGCCGTTGAAAAATACTGTGGCCTTATTGTCTACAATATCAGCACATGCTGAACTGGTGCCCTTTTGACGCTCTGGCAATTTTGATCTTATTTTTAGTTCTGTATTCATATTTCCTTTATTTTTTGGTTGTTGACAGTGTGTCGAATAAATGTTTCTTTACATTGTCGGCGGTCAAATGTCACATTGAAGCTTCTAGAATGCTCGTGACTGTCCGCTGAGTGCAGCGCGGCGGCGGAATCGAATTACCTCCGTGTGAGAATCAATCGCGGAAATGTGTAATAAAACCTGCAAACGGCGCCCCCTACCGCCGCTTCTAGAACTAAACTCTAATTTTGTACAAAGCACGGCAACACAAAAAGGTAAATAGACATTTATTTGACACACGGACAACTACAAATACATGATTGATAATATAATACCTACAATGCAGAATAATATACATAAAATATTATAAGTAATACAAAACAAACAGGTTGCTGCCTAGAGCGTCAAAAAGGCACCAGCTCAGTATGTGCTGTAGGCAATAAGGCCACAGCGCTGGTTTTCAGCTGGCCAACTCTTTTGCTTGCCAACTTCTGCAAGCGGGACGACTTCCTTAAGGGCCCGTACAGGGTGACGTGCCGCGCCAATTTTGGGTTTTCAATGCTCTTCTCACAGCACACGCAGTGACACGCACACATGTAAGTTTGCACAGTGGGTCGATAAACTTTTACTCGCCAACTTTATTGACAATTATGTTCAAGTACATTTTGGGTGATTTTAGGGTAAGTAAGTATAATTCTTACTTACACTGGTAGGCACCAGGAAAGAGTAGAAATTAATAGGGGTGCCACTTTACTCTATACTCGGAACCCGATTAGCTTTCTCAAACAAATGTGGTATTTACTTGTAGAAAGGTAACTACAAGTATTAAAGTGTAGATAATAAGTTTCGGGCATCCTCCAGCCAACTGAACCCCGACGACAAAGCAAAGTAAATACATAGTGTCGCAAAAGGGCTATACTAAGCCAAAAGGGGATGACTCAAGGGGTCATTCTGAACAACTTTTGTTCTACGAGATTTGCAAATTCGCGAAAAAAAATATTCGTTTTCCATGGTAAAAAGTCACATGTCCAACAAAGTTAATTTCCAAAACTCGTAGAGCAAAAGTTCAGAATGACCCCCTGTCTTACTCCTTTTTACCGGACTGCCGAAAGAGGAGGGTAATGTTTTTTTATTGTATGTATGTATGTTTGTCTGTTTCTTTGTTCCCTCCTGTAGCCTAAACGGCTTGATAGATTTTGATGTATGAGGTATTGTTAGAAGCGTATTGATGGCGCGATGGTTATAGGCTATGTGACGTTCTATTAAAATGTACATAGCGCCCTCTAGAGGACATAACGTGATGATCGAAAAAATAATAATTCAACTTTGCCGTGTAAGGTATCAAATGAAAGGGCTTGATTTTCACATTATAAAAATATGCATATTGAAGGTATTTAAATAACAACACCAAAATTATTGAAATAAAAAATGATCATGAACTACTGACGTAAAATTTCATAAAATAAAAACAACTAAAAAGTTACAAATAAAAAAATACAATTATAAACAAACGAAAAACCCGACTGTACGCTAAAAACATGAAAACAAGTCCCAATGTTAATGGAAAGTATCGCAGGCGGGGACCAACTTGACCGCCACTCAAGGCCGTTTTCTAAGTAACATTCAGCTAAATGGTGAACCCTCTGCTGGTCCCCGCCTACGATACTTTCCATTAACATTGGGACTTGTTTTCATATTTTTAGCGTGCAGTCGGGTTTTTTGTTTGTTTATAATTTGTTTAGTACTATATACCGCTTTTTCAATACCTGTAAGTACATTTTTTGGTAGCAGCATAATATTTTTACTTAATTTTAGGGTTTCGAACGTCAAAAGAAAAAAAGCAACCGTTATAGGATCTCTTTGTTGTCCGTCTGTCACCGCCCTTTTTCTCAGAAACGGGTAAAGATATCAAGCTGATATTTCGCATAGATGGGGAGTAACCCAAAAAAAATATTATGGTACTCCCTGTCCCACACAAGTAAATTGGGGCTTATATTTTTTCCAGTTATTTTGATGTGTATCCTTTTTTTTCTTTGACGTTTTGTATAATTATGTGTTTGTTTTCTTTAAATCTGTATTTTTTGTTGTTGTTGCTGTCTATGTGTCGAATAAATGTATCTTTATCTTCAAATCACGCCATCTATCGTTTGTTTTTTTTGTGGCTACTGTCTATAGAAGAAATTCCGTCATTGACAATTTTACGTTACGAATTTATTTTTATTTATTTTATTTTTATTTTTACATTTTCGTGGAGAACCAACAGCATTTTGTTAATAAATAATTATTACTTATGAACACATAACAACTTGATGCCATTAACAGAATGAACTTAGTAAACCCAGTAAACCTAACACATCCAGAGGAAAAATAAAATCTCTTTCTCTCTCTCTGAAAAACATACTTAATAGCCCAAACTCGATGCTTTTAGCTATTAACATCTTAGAAATAAAATTTAGCCACCACCGTGTTACTGCCCTCATCAGATCCTCACGAGACCATACCTCAACCAGCACCAAGAGACTGTATTTTTGATCCCTAACCTAATGTTCGTGCGTATTGTCATCACTTAGATCCATTCGCTATATTCCTGCTCCTCATCAGACCTTTACGAGACTGTAATGTCACGAGAATATTGCACACTATCTAATTTAATTTAATGTATTGAATATACTGGAAGAATTATGCTTCCTCAATTTCAAATCAAATTATGTTGGTGTCATAAAAGTTGAAAAAGTGCAATGACAACCAATGTGCAGTGATTTTGTATCTGTACACGATAAGATCGCGAGCTGTCAGTGCTGCCTAAACCGACGTGACCCTTCTTTGGAGGCCAGCGGCCAACTGAGTCAAACGTCACTTGTGTTTATGATTTTATAACACAGAAAGCCGCCATAGATATTTGTATGAAGATTTGAGGGAAAAAAATTGCTCAAGTTTGGGATTAATTTACACAAAATAAGTGTATGTTTATTAAAAAACAAGGTATTTAGCGCCTAGTCCAAGCCTTTAACTTTATAATTTGATAAGAATCATATGAAAATTCTTGATGATTACGACACAGTTGTTACAATACGGGAGTGGTTTTTCGTCATATTCTGAATTTAATTTACAGTTATCCATAAGCATTTACTTAAATTCGAATGATTCAGCACCTAGCTAGACTCTTCGACTACCGGTGTGATTTTTTTCAAGGCTGTAGAGCATCATTTACTACATAATTCTATGACAATGCCAACCCTCGATTACCTATTGCTGACCCTTAAGGCCAACGAAACGAGTCAGTCTTTTGCAATCGAAACTACAAGAAGAAGAAGATCAAAATCGGCTTAGCCTTTAAAAGGTTTGCGACTTAAAGAGTTGAATCGGGGTTTTAACGTTAGTTAGGTTTTTCCCCGTGCTGCTTGTGTCTCGGGGCGTGATTCGCGCTCGAGCGGCGGCGGCGGCGGCGGCGAGTTGAGGCGGCGGCGGCGGCGCTGCTGCGCTTATTGTGTCTGGCGACGCTGGCAAGAATTCATACTGGCGTGTTATAGAACCGCAAAAAAAAGTTAGAAAATATAAGAGTGGCAAAGACCTCCGTGAGAAAGATAACATGCATCTAGTAGTATGGTGACTCGTGTTCGTGATGAACGTGAATGTTAAATCAATCGGCACGGCACATAACTACTAGGTATCCGTAAAGAGCTTGACGCCATTCAAGCGAGAATACTTTTGCTTTTTTTAATATACTTACAACCTCAAATACAAATTAAATTCACTACCTACCTCAAACTCTTACGGTGAAGGAAATCATATCGTGAGGAAACCTATATTAAGATGTCTACTCTAAGGCGCACCCTAGACCTACAATAATATTGTGCAATATATGTAGGTATTGAATTGCGTTTTGTATCCAAATGACGTTTGGGGAATCTTCAATATTGCGCAATATAATTGATCGTCTAGGGTGCGTCTAAGTGAATTGCACTCATTCATAACGGCGATACGGCTCGCGATCTATCATGTGAGTATAAATGTACAGCGAAAAGCTAGCTTGGGATTCACCTCTGACTACCCCTTCGGGGTTTAATGTCCTACAAAGGCCTATGACAACATGGCTACAACTAAGTTTTCAGTAGTGGCTGTATAGAAGAGCTGAGAACAGAGGGTTGTCATGACCATAATCATAATCGTATGTTTTCCACGGAAGCCCGTCAAACTTTCACAATTTACCTCCATTCCCTATAAGAAAACATCACCCCAACAAAACCCGTAAATCAAAGGGCCCACCTTTCGTCCCCAATATCTCACTAACAGAGGCCCAAATGATCTTGACTTAATTAAGTTTCAGGTCGGATCAACAACTTAGGTCGGATGTGACGGATACCGCTATAAAAACGTATTAACTTACCCAATGTACAGGACAAATTCTATCCGAGTGACTTATTCTGGGAACAATAAGTGATTTTGTAAGACAACAATCGTATACTCATCACTAAAGGCCGATTCGCTCATATCAGTCTTGCTTTAGTGCCGGTACAGGTCTGGTGCAATACGGGTGCAGTTCAGTGTCAGTGAAAATTATCTTGTCATACGTTCATAGAATAATTTAAACCGTTCCAGTGTACGGTCAGCTGCATAAGTTGTTATACGCTTCTGTACCTTGTCAAACTGACAAACGGTCAATGATTCAATGAATGGATAAGCGGTTTGTTAGATTGACAAGGTTCAAATGTGTATAGCTACTTATGCAGCTGACTGTACCTATCGCGAATTTGTTATGACAACAGCTTTCAGATTCAAATTGTATTGAATTTGACACTAATCACTTCACAAATGTTACTTCGTCTTGACTTCGCTATAGTGCCCCAGAATATGGTGCCAGAATTAGGAGCCGCTGTCACGTAGATCATTATCAGAAAACAATTCCGTCGACAGATTCACCAGCGAGCGGGCAGCGCTGACTACTGACGTCAGAGGACGCTGCAGCGCTAGATTTGTTGGTCATTTTTTGTAAAGCGCTAGATTTGTTGGACGTTTTTCTGAAGCGCTAAATTACGTTCGGAGTTTATGATTTTCGTTCGATGTCTGCTGGGGGGTCACTGTGTAAAACGAACGGACGAGGAAGGGGTCAAGCAGTGCTCAATATAAATTTATTTTGTAACTTTTTAGTTATGTATATATGAATATAATATATGCACTCATGACTGTAATCCCCGAAGGGGTAGTCAGAGGTGGCTCACAAGCGAGCCACCCACTTTTCGCAGCACATAAATTATTGTACTCACGTGATAGGTTGCGAACCATATCGCCGTTTTGGAATAAGTACAATGCACTTAGGATACACATCTAAAATCTAGATGTGCAGAAGGTTTCCTCACGATGTTTCCCATCACCGTCAGAGCACGTGGTATTATTGTACTTAAACTCCTTAATTGAAAACACAATTTAAAAAATTCATTGGTACAGGCCAGGATTTGAACCCCCGGCTCTCGATTGAGAGGACGAGGATCCATAACGCCACCACCACCCGCGCCCGCTTGTAACTAGTTACTTACTGTATAAGTTTACGAAAATTATAACAATTTATTTTTATTCATCTGTACCGAAACCCTCGGCACTTTAGAGACTTGTACTAACAGTTGCACCGTTTGAAAGTCAGTAACAACAAAAGCAAACAGAAAAACTCTATTTTCTTTTGGTTCGACTGAGGTTTTTCAACTACAGTCTGTGCAGGTAAGAGTTACACTCCGTGCGGTAAATTATTGTGCGAGTCATCAGATGGTATTATACGGCTATAGGCATGGGCATTTTATTTCACTTATTATTTTTTATTATTATAATTATGATAATTATTTATATTTATATTTCTGTTTCACTACAAAACGCTATCTTTAACGATACTAAATATATATCTGAATATTTATTTGACTGATTATTTATATTTGAATACTTATTATATTCTATTCTCTGTGCGGGCAATATTTGAAAAGAATGCTTTAGAGTTTCTTGCCCCTGTTTCTCTCTTAAAATATAACAACCCTTTGTCTTTGCGAACGTGGAGCAGTATTTCAACGACTTTCGTCAAAAATGATAAATTTTACCACAAATAAAAATGATTTGTTTTGATTTTGTAAGTAGCTGCGCTTGGCTCACAAACTGCTTTGCTTATCTTGGAGCATTTGCCGCCATGGTCCACTGTGGGTTGGTGAGTTGCACCACCCTGTATACATAATACACTCACGGGCAATGAAAAGATTCCACTCTCAAAAGCACCAAATGACTCCTTAACGGAAAAGGCTTGCTTAAAGACGCCTTTTGCAACATTGAAGTACATTTAACAGAGCATCAGGATACCAAGCGTCCGTAGTCGAGCGGGCCTCAGTGATCGTAACTGATCGCTGAGGTTAAGCAACAACTGACACGGTCAGCCATTGGATGGGTGACCAATTTCAAGTGGTGCTTTTCTGGACGCTTCCGTGCTTCGGACGGCACGTTAATAATAATAAATATTTATTTCAGACCACATAGTCCATAGTAAGTGTTAGTAACAATGAATCTTAATACTAGGTTAGGCTAAATACAAACACAAACACATTAATATATTTATTTACACACCCTATTTTGAAACACTGAGTACTGATCCTACCCTGTTCCAGTTAAGTACTTGGACCCAGTGTCTCAAGATAGGGCCATCCACCCTCTCGGCGATCACCCTCAGGAGGCTGTTGTCGCTGGCCCGCACTCTGCCCAGCAGAGACGCTGTTCGCTTCCGGATAATGGCGTAAAGGTCATTCGTGCGCTCGGCTGCGAACATGCCTGACGCGCTGCAGTAGCGGGGCAGCCCCATCATCATCCTGAAGGTGTTATTATATTGAACGCGCAGGGCGCTGAAAGCCTTCTGAGTATAGTTAGTCCAGAGGCTGCTTGTATACACTGATTGACAATAAGCTTTGAATAAGGTAACCTTCACCTGCTTAGAGCAATACGCAAACCTTCGGACCAACATATTACCCCTGATGGCCAACGCCCTGCGTTCTCTTTCCATATCCATATCATCACACAGATTTTCAGTCACATAATGACCTAGATACTTAAAACTTTTTACACGATTCAATTTAGTACCATTAAGAAATAGGTCAGGAACCGTTCTAAACCTTTTTTTACCTACAGCAAAAAACATAAATTCAGATTTTTTAACATTATATGACAATCCGTGACTATTTGCGAATGTTTCACAAACCCCCAACAATTTCCTCAATGCATTGACTGAGGGGCCCAGCAGCACCATATCATCTGCATAACTTATATTGTTAAAACAAATCCCATCTACATGGCATCCGACACCAGTGCGTTTTAGTTCCCCAATCAATGCATTTATATATAGATTAAACAATTTAGGAGAGGTCACCCCTCCCTGTCTCACCCCACATTCCATTTTATAGGAGTCAGACAGTATATCCCCCCATCTCACAAAATTTACCTGTTTGTCGTACCAATACTTGAGCACAGATAAAATATCACTCGGTATAATTCCGTCCAGCTTATTCCACAAAATGTCGTACGACACTAGGTCAAACGCCTTGGAGAGGTCTAGAAAACACGCATAGATAGGTGTATTTCTGTCTAAATAGTACCTCACCGTATGCTTTAGACATAATATCGCGGCCTCCGTGGAAAGAGCTGGGCGGAAGCCAAACTGTGCGTCATTCAACTTAATATATTTATCTTGTTAAGCCGTGGGTCCCGGTTGCTGCTTCGGTAGCAGTCGTTAAGCCTAGTCAGAGGCCTTCGGGCGGCTTGAAAACATCTGACAGTCAGGTTGCCCACTTACCCGACAACTCTCTCAGCACAAGCTTGCTTGTGTTGGGGTCCACCAACCCGCACTTGGCCAGCGTGGTGGACTAGGCCTAAAACCCTTCCTTCATTGGAAGGAGACCCGTGCCCCAGCAGTGGGGACGTAATGGGTCGTGATGAGGATACCACCAACTAAAAACGGTAATATTTTGTTAAAATTTTAAATTAAATGTTTGAAAAAAAAGGGGTTATTTGGTGTTGGCATTTTGTGAGTGGAACTTTTTCATTGTCCGTGAGTGTATAACGCACTGTATTTCGTCGCACGGGGTGTATGTGGTGTTGTTCAATGAATTTTTCGCTTCGGCGGGTATCGTCCATCTTTGACTTCTAAATAAACTTCTCTATGTGAATATATTTACGTTCAAATTGAAAATGTACGTTCAATTCCAAAGTTAATAAGTTTATTTATTAAGTTTAATACGGACTCAAATATACTTCTTCTCAAAACTGTTAACCAATGAGTAAATTCTCATTGTTTTTTACTAGAGGTATCTTTTACTCACCCTGTATGCTACGTAGGCTCCAAACAGTTCCAAACTTGGTTCAAACTTATGTACTGGAGCTTCTAACTAAGATCAGTACCTAGGTACTTACTGGTACAGTCGAGGACACAATAGGAATAATGACGCTATAATATCGCTACAACAGTTCTACATATTGGGGTGTCCACCTCAGCTAAGGCTGTTGGAAAAATGAAATGGATATACCTAAGTCAAATTGTAGGTAGGTAGGTTATAATATAGGTTTTTTGTTTTTAATTACTTTCTCTAATGAATGTATATATTATAAACTCATTCTACACTGTAATAGGTACTCTTTGTAGTGCCTACCATTAAGTTATAAAGGAAGAGCTTGTTATCTAAAGCACAGGTGATGAGCCTAGTTTAGGTAACAATGTAAATTCTTTATTTAATTGTTCAACTTATGTATACTTTACATATTTTTTCTGTCAATAAAGTATATTCATTCATTCATTCATTCATAAGTAAAAAAATGTACTAGATATAAGCAAAAAGTTGAAGAGATGCTCGAGGAGTTTCTTTCGCCATTTCTTTCCTCCTTAATGACGGGGCCTTTGTGAAATGGTGGTAGAGTAATATTATGACTATTTACAAGTAATTGTAAAATGTATGTAAAATGTTAAATTCTATGTCAAAATAAACGATATTTCAAGGTGTGGGGTGTATGAAATGGGCCTTCCTCGCGTGACGTATCTACTGCACTTTATTATTAAGATTGTATTTAAACGCCCACCAGAAATTAACAGATACCGAATGTAATGGTGTAGTGGTTAGTAACGCTGACTGCTATGCCGAAGGTCACGGGTTCGATTTTCGGCCGGGTCACACATTTGTTTAAAGACAGATATACATATGTATTCGGGTCTTGGGTATGTATACATCTGTATAGATATATCAGCTGACCGATACCCACAGACTCTGCCTAGTTTAGGTTGGATGGCCGTGTATGAGATGTTCTCATATAAGTATAATATTATTATTATTTCTATTCACGTAACTAGAATTTTCTTAAGATATTTCAGGAACACGGGGCTTCCACTGTACAAACTTGCCTAAAACTACGTAACTGGGGCATTATATTTCAGCATTTGACCAACTTGTAGAGGCAGAAGCTATACCTACTAGATAACCTATATTTATGTATTATATTATATTATATATTTTGTAGGTATAGATATGTATTATAATTTAAGTATATTAGTAATTATTCTATTTATTGTAATATAGGTAGTTGTTTAAGGTTTAGGCATTCATTAAATTATAGGTAGATATCCCATTTTGTTAGTTTAAATTAAAGTTGTTATTTTTGTTATTGTTTACATACCTAAATTTATTATTGTACATTTTAAGAGCTTACATTACATACATTCGATAACCACCAATCAAAGGTTGGCTGGTAGAAATTGCTTTTTAGCAATAAGTCCGCCTTTGTGCGCAAATTATAAGCTATGTTTTTAAAATGCTTCTGTGTACAAATTGTTTTTTGTGTGCAATAAGGTGTATATAAATAAAAATAAATAAATTTATAGTTGGTATGCGGGTATTTCAGGTTCTTTTTGTGATTCATAAACGCTAATTTCAGGTACCGTAGCAATTAACAATACTACAATTTATTTTTAGTATATTGTTACCATGTATTGATATACCTTGGTAAGTCTTTCATACACCCAAAGTTTTTCCGATAGACATTGCTTTTTACGATAAGGCTGCCTCTTGAGCTTGAGCTTTGTAATGTAATTTATGTTGTGTGCTTTTCAATAAGGTCATTATCACGACCCATCACGTCCCCACTGCTGCGGCACGGGTCTCCTTCCAATGAAGGAAGAGTTTAGACCTAGTCCACAACGCTGGCCAAGTGCGGGTTGGTGGACCCCAACACAAGCAAGTTGTGCTGAGAAGTGCTCGTATTTTTTTTTAATACATTCAGATGGATTTCTAATAAAGTACCTACCACCCTGTATAATATAATGTACATACCTATATATAATAATATGACACAATACCCGCAGTGCCGGGGGGTGATTCTGCTTCGTTACGCTAATCCGTATCACCGCGAGTGTGATAACGAATAACTCAATTTAGACAATGTTGTGTGCGATTGTATCTTATTGCCTTCTGTGAAACAATCAAGATCGTCTTCTTAGCGTGTCCATGACAAACTAAAGGCACAGAATAATAACTATTGGCATCGTACGCAACGAACGCATCGCATTCAGTATTCTTTGTATAAAAATTCACACAAGTGCGTCCATTTCATCGGTATTGCCGACACCATTTCTCCATAAATTATGAAAATACGTTTGGTTTTGATACGTACGATACCAATAGGTAGAAGCTTACCTTTAGCCAGCCACCTCAGTTGTCAGGCACTGACTATCGTATGACACAGTATGACATAAACCCATTGAGTATGAAGAGGGTACACCCGAGTCCGCGTTGTTCTATGACATAAACCAATCTAAAAACGTAATTCATTTGCTAGTAGTTATAATAATACATTTTATTATTTTTTTATTTATTTATCAAATTATTTTACAGAATTATTGATTACTTATATCATTGCATCACAAAAATCACAGAGATTTGTCCGTGATGAATCATTCTACGTAATTAGGTACTTAATAACTAATTATACTTATTTATATTTTATACAATACACAAACTTATTCAATATTAGGTACACATTAATTAAATAAGTACAATAGTGGGTAGTTTAATAATAAACCATCAGCCAAACATACAAGATAGTTGGTGCATATTCGAACTTGTTAAGTTAAAGTAATGATATATAGTATGATTTTATTTTGTGCTTGATATTTTTCGGTGTAATTAGATTTCTAATATTTTGGTCCATTTTATTAATAAGTTTTGGCATTAAATACGCACAGTGCCGTTCGCCGTAAACATTGTTTGCTCTAATCATGCTATACTTGTTTTGTGTGACCTTTCGTGTATGTATAGGGTGAGATACTTTTTTCAGGTGGTCTAGACAGAAAAATTGTTCCTTGAGGAGGTTTACTTCTACTTTTTGGTAAATTGGTAAGACGTTACAATGTTTGAAGAGTTTTGGTGGGTTGTCATCATATTTAAGTTTAATCTGGGGCGAAACAATGAGTTTTAGTATGCGGTACTGCAAGTTAAGAATTTTGTCCAGGTATGTTTTATACGTTCTGCCGTAGCTGCTGAGGCCATATGACACAACAGAATCTACCATAGCGTTATACAGCGTGAGACGAACTGAAAATGGAATTCTATTTCTAACCACATACAGTTTAGCCAAGAATGCTCTCAGTTTGTTGCAGACACTTTCGATGTGCTTACTCCAGTTAAATCTATCATCTATAGTTAGACCCAAATAGGTATGAGCTTCAACCACTTCAATCAGGTCGCAGCAGGCATCACATACGTTCGGTGAGATGCTATGTAGGCATTTATGGGAATGGGCTTTGAGCTGAGATGTAAGGTCTCCTTTGAGATACGGAGACTTTATATGCATAAGCTTAGTCTTTCTCGCGTTGAGCACCAGTCCTGAGTCATGACACCACCTGCATAGGTTGTCGAAGTCATCTTGCAGCATACTCAGAGCAGAATCCACATCGTCATTGGCTAGGATTAGGCAGGTGTCATCTGCGAACTGATACACGTTACTATGTGTCATACACAGGCCCATGTCGTTTACGTAGGTCAAAAAGTGTAAGGGACCAAGGACCGATCCTTGAGCAGTACCTACGCTGACGTTTTTTATGTCACTCAGACTCTCGTTGATTTTGACGCAAGACTTACGTGCTTGTAAGTAGCTTTTGCACCACTCAAGCAGGCTACCTCTAATACCATTGGAACTTAATTTTTCTACAAGTTTAGCATGATTTAGTGTATCAAAAGCGCGCGAGAAATCGATGAATAGGGCAAGTACATGTTTTTTATTATTGAGGTAAGAGTTGACATCATCTGTGAAATTGGATAGTAGTGCAGTCGTACTTTTCCCAGGTTGGAATCCAAATTGTTTCGATGATATAATATTATTTATTTTATAGAATGAGTGTATTTGGTCACTGATTACTTTTTCAACAATTTTATTAATAGTGGATAAAAGTGTTATCGGGCGATAATCGGCAGGGTTGTCTTTTTTGCCTTTCTTAAAGACAGGTCTTATGCAGCCTATTTTCAGCCCATCAGGATATTCACCTGCAGCGACTGATGTATTAATCAAATTTACAATAGCTTTTGTGATATTATTCGCTATCCTTTTGATGTCAATTGTTTTGATCCCATCAATGCCTGGGGCTTTAAAATTATTTAAGCTCTTTATTATCTTAATTACCTCACTAGCTGTAGTTTTTTGAAAGCGCATACTAACATCCACCGGTTGAATATCTAGATTACACAATTCTAATTTACAGTTAGGCAATATATCAGTGACAGATTTCTCAAATTCAGAAGCAAATAAATCAGCTATTCCTTTGGGGTTAAGATCCTGTAAGGCGAATGCATTCAATATTGAATCATCAATCGACTGCCGCACTCGTCCACAGATCTGGTTAACAATTTGCCAGAGGGTTCGGGGGTTACCGTAATTCTCTTTGATTTTATTTTTGTAATAATTATTTCTGGCAAACTGTATCACCTTATTTGCTTTATTCCGTACGGTATTGTACTGCAGTCTAAGCACGGCATTGCTCTGATCGTGTCTCCATTGTTGGAAAAGCATCTCACGTTTCTCGCACAGTTTCACTACATTTTTATTTATCCACGGCTGTCGGTATCTGGAATTCGATTTTTTGTTTTGAGTTTTTAAAGATTTACTATACACATATTCAAATTTACTTTTAATATATTGATAAATATCATGTGGATTGGTCATACTATCTGTACATGAGAAATCAATCGCATCAAGTTCCTTACACAATGTGTTAAAATCATGCACTTGAATGTTCTTAGTATTTGCAACACGCTGTATGTTTGGCTGCGATGAGTCGACGCACGCCAGCACCACGAGGCGATGATCGGCTAGTACTGTGTCGACAGCTGCCGTGTACGGGTCGGATGTGTGGAATCGGGCAAATATGTGATCTATGCAGGATTTAGTCACAGTCTGTTTTCTCATTTCTATACGTGTATAGTCCGTGATGCCACACATCAGCCCGTACTCGGAGAGCATATTGAGATAGGAATCCCTTTGTACTGTCGCGGTTTTGAGGTCAATATTTATGTCCCCAATTATAAATAGTGAGCCGGTGTGAGAATTAGTGATATCAATTAACTGTTTTTTTAGTTCGGTGACAAATAATGCCGTGTTAGTTGATGGCGGTCTATAGATTGAACAAATTGCAATGCATTGTTTCTGAATGTTGACGATACCAGAGATATGTTCATAAGAAAAAGTTTGGTTCGTTATTCGCGTGAATTTTATACAGTTTTTTATATAAACTAAGACCCCTCCACCCTTTTGCCCATTACGTAACTGCGAGTGCATTACATAACCGGGTATATTAAACAAGTATGCAGTTGTATCAGAAATATTAGCCTCAGTAACCACCACGATATCAAAGGGATGCCTAGTACTGTCTATGATGTGCAGCAATTTCGGGAAGTTTTTTAACATCGAACGAATGTTTACATGCATGCAAAGTAATTGTAGGTTACAGGCAGGTATTTTTTTCAGGTAGCTATTTATATCTAAACAATTAAATATTTCAACTATATTATTCATATTACTCATAGAATCAGTTGCAGCCATTTTATTAACAAGGTAAGTATTTATTAGAATCGGTGGATATGACTAAAATATTAGTATTATTTCAACAAACTATCGATATCAGCTAAACAACGGATAGCTTGGACTTTGCTATTATCTGTTTTGCGAACTAATATACGGCCATCCTTGCACCAGATGTATTTGAATGAGTCACGCATCCGTTGTTTAGCATTGAAAAGTAGGGTTTTCATGTTAATAGTCAAGGCTTCACGAATAAATATGCGACTATCAGCAGCTTCGATTGGGGTCTGCATGCCCAGGTCGCCCACCTTGATCTCATGCTGCTTGGCAGCCAAGATCCACTGGTCACGGTCGATTTGGTTACGCAGTTCAACGAGAATACCGCCGGTTTTATCCTGTCGACCTGGTAGTCTGCGGGCTGATTGGATGTCCTTTGATTTTATATTTAATTTAGAGGCAACTTTATCCGCAATACTCGCAGGTGTTTGCTCGGGAATGGCTGGCACTCCAGATATTTCCAATGAGTTGGACAGGAGCTTTTGATCAGTATCCTGTGACCGTTGTTCTAGAACAGCTACTCTTAGCTCCAGCCCTTTGTTCTGGTTTTGTAGTAGTACATTTTGGTTTTCTAGTTTTTTTATTTTATCGGTATGTTCAGCTAACTTTTCGATAGTGTCAGTTAGTTGATCAGATATAAAGGTGAGTGAGTGCTGAAGAGGCTCCATCTCCTTCTTCAACAGTTTCTCCATCTCTCCACTGATATCACGAAGTAGTTTTTTCATATCAACTATAACATTGCTGCCGGTACCTTGTGAGCCCGCTGCTTTAGCGGGGCTCTCAATTTCCTCATCGTCGTCAGGAATGAAGAAGGAAGAGTGGCGAGGTGTGTGACTCAGGCAGTCACTGCAGCTCCACTCCAGGCCCGGTGTGGAGCGAAGAGCTTGTATTTGCTTGTTGGCAAGGTTGGCACATTCAGCTATGGCATGCACTACCTTATTGCACCTACTGCACTCCAACCCTGGTGTCTTTTTGGTAACAATTTTATTGCATTTGAAGCACTTTTTGAACACCATTTTTAATGAGGGTACTTATAAGTTTGGCGGAACAAAAATCAAAGCTTGTGCTTGGCTCAACGGTTTAACGAAGAATCATACATACATACATATGCACTCACGACTGTAATCCCCGAAGGGGTAGTCAGAGGTGGCTCTCAAAGCGAGCCACCCACTTTTCGCAGCACATTTGTACTCACGTGATAGGTTGCGAACCATATCGCCGTTTTGGGATACCTAAGTACAATGCACTTAGGATACACATCTAAAATCTAGATGTGCAGGTTTCCTCACGATGTTTTCCATCACCGTAAGAGCACGAAGTATTATTGTACCTAAACTTCTTTATTGAAAACACAATTGAAAGAATTCATTGGTACAGGCCAGGATTTGAACCCACGGCCTCTCGATTGGGAGGACGACGCCTTATCCATTATATTATTATAATATGCTGAAATATTTGAATTACATTTTCAGTCTCGCTTGCAAGTCACCTCTGCAGGCCTCTGACTCACCCTAGGGGAATAATATACAGTCGTGAGCGTAACGAGGTCGTTAGATATTATATTAAGTTATACTCATACGTATTATTGCTGAATGATTTCGTATATTCTAACATTAATCTTATTAAATACAAATTCAAACTCGGGGGGTCACTCTATTTGATGAAAAACAAGTTTTGGATCGTTGCTGCACTAGCCACAACTCTATATGGTTGTATTAAACGTGAGTGAGTGATTGGTCCGACCGATTTCGGCCATGGCGACCACTTCGACCCCTAGTTCTGTTGGCGCGCGTGCGCCCTAAGATGGCTTATATAGCCGATCTTTGCGGCGAAACCCCTTGCACAGTGTGGGCATGTGAGTACGCCGCCGACATAATTATAGTTGATGGCGGCAGGTGGACGAGCTATTAAACGTACCGACTGTACCACGGATCTCATTTGTTTGTTTTTCGTCAGTATAGAGTAACCCTTCAGGTACATTATTCCCAAAGGCCGCCCGAGTCAGAAATTGACAAATGATGTAAAATATTATACATATATGTACATATAAAACCATTTGTTTTCACGTCCCGTGCGGCCGTGTTGTTGTTATAAGCTGATATTTATTTTGTTCTTTTGTCTCCTGGATCTGTTTATGTTTTGTTGTTTCAAAGGTCAACAGAGATTAATAACGTTTTTCAGTAGGTTTATTAAGAATTTAAACATTGTGAGTAAACATGCACATCTTGACGCGTGGAACGACCAACTCCCGACCAGCGACCGGATCAAATTATTTAAGTTTAGAAATTGAAACGGATTGCAAAAACTCTATTGTGTCTGATTTACCAATGGGTCACCAAGACGTGAGTATTTAAGGGGATGGGCGGGCACAGAGGTAGGTAGTAATCTAGTGAATAAAACTAACTATAAGTAAGTAGAATTTACCT
Source organism: Plutella xylostella (assembly GCF_932276165.1). Taxonomy (NCBI): domain Eukaryota; kingdom Metazoa; phylum Arthropoda; class Insecta; order Lepidoptera; family Plutellidae; genus Plutella; species Plutella xylostella. The sequence goes on along the minus strand of NC_063987.1, from coordinate 8,467,831 downwards.
AGGAAATACCTTTGGTATATTAAACCCTAATCTCATATTATACCCTCATTATAGACAATGGCTCGTTCACGCCTTTCATAGACCAAATCTCAGTCTCCAGTGAACATTATTGGATTCAGATTAATTTCGAATATCGGTGATTTTACGCCGAACCGCCGCCGCCGCCGCCACCTCTCTAAGCGGAGAATAGGGCATTGTCATCTGGTCTTCAGGCACAGCTAATGGTAATAGAAGCGGAACTGATTTTACGTAGTCTGTTTTTTAATTTTAGATACTAGATAGATAAGTAACTTCTGCCAGTTTCAACAACTTTATTGAAACTGGCAGTAAATCGCGGGACAATCGACTGTGCATCAGGTGTTCAGAATCTGTTTAATTTAGTATCTGAGATTAAAGAACACAAACACACACACACACTCACGCCTTGTACTAATGTACTCCCTTGCAGGTTAGGCAGAGGTGCATTGCTGCACCCACTTTTCGCCAGAAGATTAAAGAACAGATTTTAAATAAGTACCTGCCCTACACTATACCTGAACACCAGCCCGTAGTCGTCCACTGCTGGACATAGGCCTCTCCCAAGCATCGCCACAACACTCTGTCCTCGGCCTTCCTCATCCAGCCACCACCTTACTAAGGTCCTCGGGCTAGCGGGCTGGAGGGCATCCCACGTTTCGTTTGCCTGTTCGACCAATTGCGAATAGTAAATTTCAATTCATACATAATGTAATTTTAATAAGTACTTAATCAATATTATTACTAACCCCTAATTATGATTTAAAATTACAGATTCCTTTTTAATTTTGAATCTATATTTACTGCACGCATACCTTAGCTGTGACCAATTAAGTATTTAATCTGTGGTTAAGGCCGTCTTTAGCCGATAATAATGGAGGTAGACAAAAGGTGAATTTAATCGGATTTAAGGATAAGTGGGTAGTTTCATTCGCCATCAGTCCTTTCCGCTGCATATCTAAAAGGATAATTATGTGAGGGCATTAGATTATACAGCTATAGTAGGATAGTATAACTAGGCACAAATGGAGAGGTGAAATGATATCGGTATTCATTAATATTGTTTATGACTGCATTAATTATTTTATCTATTCATGAATTGATACTTAGAAGCCGAGTTTCTCACTTTAGTAAATCTACCTTTTTCACGGGGTCACTCTATGTGTGGAAAGACTAAGTTTATCTCCCTGTATTTAACGTGCCCACAGCACTGGTACTGTCGTTTTTCGTCAGTATAAAGTAACCCTACTGTTCTCCTTAAGGTGCGACGATGAGCAAAGGTACACATCATTGTACATTTGATATTGTAGGTACTTACTTAATAGAACTTTTGAACTAACGCAGGGCAGGCACTTATTATACTTACATATTTATTTTGTGCTTCGAAATTCAGTCGTACTACTTCAGGGTTCCGTCGGGGCCTCGGGGGTTCCACGAAAATTCTAGAACCCTGATATCCAGCACTTAGAGCGCAAATACATTTATGTTCTACATAGGTTTAGGTTCGAGGCCTAACATAGAGTTTCTCCAAAAAAACTGCGAACAAAAAAGGGTTCCGTAACTTCCGCACGAAAAATTATTTGGGAATCGCTGGTTTAGTGAATATTCTAAACCCCGAGCACTGCGCCGCTGCATAATAGAGAGTACCTGCCAACCGGCCATGTCCAGTAGAGTGAGAACATTTCTAAGCGAAACGGCATAAAGCAGGATCCTCCTGTGTCTGCCCCAAACAATGGAACAGCCGTGTCTATGTCTATGGCTTCTACTGCCTCTAGTGCAATGGCGGACACATTATTTGGAATATAATAGGACATTACTTAATTGTTTGAGCTGTGTGTATGCTGTGCGCAAAATTGCTATCGTTTTTTTTTAAATAATAGTTTTGCCCCTTAATTCATTGACCGTAGTTTAAGGTTAGATAACGTTTACAGTCACTTCGAAATAGGCTCTTTGTGTCCGTCTAAAAGTCAAAATTCGTATAACATAACGTAATTTTTAAACCTCTTTTAGCCCTAGTTTCACCATAGTCTGTTAGAACATTAACACTCCTGTAACATTGTAATTGCGTCAATTAAATACCATATAAATGCTTGATAGATGTGTCAAAAGTCAACAACTAATCCCTTGTTATGATCTAACAGAGTATGGTGAAACCGGGGCTAAAAGAGACAAAACCCCTTTGAATTTCGGGGATAGGCTTTATTGTACTGAAAGCACACCACGAACAGCTGCCTTACCACCACCGGCGGATAAGCGAACAATGATAGGTATCTGTCAGATCCAGACGCACATTTCAAACATATACGAGTAGGTTGCGAGTAGGTAATACTCTTTTTGTTTCTGCACTGCAGTTAATAATCTGACGATCGTTTCAGGCGCTCGTAGTACAGAATCAAATTCCTACGAAATTATTATTATCTACTCGTAACTTTCCGATATATTTTAAATACGCAAAAAGTTCTTATAATGCGTCGCCTCTATTTAGGGGAAACTACTTATACCTAACTATTATCTTTATTAATTTATTGACGGATAACATGAAAATGATGAGCTAGATCTGCTAGATGAAAAGCATAAACAATAGAAAGATAGAATATTCTAAACTTCTCAAAGCATTTTTTTCAAGACCACCTTTGGGTTGAAGGACATTTATGATCAAATAGGGTCAATAAGTGTACTAAAGAACTCAGGAATAACATTATACCTACATATAAGTAGTTACAGGCTCTAAAACGTAACGTTAAGAAGTGGTCCCCGTTGTGGACACAGAAATAGTGCAGGAACTAATTGGGAACGGTTTAAAAGGCCACACAGAGATATGAAAGCCATTATATTCGCAGAGGATTCGCTCTGCAAACGCAATTATTGTTCGGGAGCACCCAACGGTTTAAGTTCATGTAGAGATAGCAGAAAAAGGACTAATTGATTTTTAAAAATATATCCATGGCTTGAGGTGTTTCTGTTAGTGGCTGGGCTGCGCGGAATCCAATTTATTTTACATTTTAACTTCCTTCTATACACAACCCTCTTTCCATGTGTGGAGATTATGGTACTAACCCTTCCGTCGAGTCATGGAATGGTGAAGGCTCAGTCGGGTAAGCGCCCGCTTCTCACGCCAGAGATGCGGGTTCGCATCACACACATGTACCAATTAGTTCTTTGGAATTTATGTAAAATTTAATTTAATCAATCAATGTAGGTTTTACTGGTAGACAATGCTACTAGCCTTGAGTTAGCCTTTGTATAATTTTAATTTTATCTCTTCTTCTTTAATCCCGTTACTCCTCCGAGGAGTCTGGGGCTGACACCAGGCGCTTCCATGCTTCTCTGTCGTGGGCCAGCAAGTTGAGCTCCGGCCACGACTTCCCTTTCTCTTGGGCCTCGCTGTATATGGACCGCTTCCAAGTATGTGCTGGTCGACCGGGTCGCCTTGAACCGCCCTGGGGTTTCCATTGTAGGGCCACTTTTGGGATATGGTCATCAGGTCTTCGCAGTGTGTGGCCCAGCCATCGCCATTTCCGCTCTTGGATGTCTATGTCTATAGGCTTTTGGTTTGTAACCTTCCATAGCTCGACATTGGTGATGGTGTTCGGCCAGTGTCTACGTATGATGGTTCGTAGACAGTTGTTGACGAAGACCTGGAGTTTGTGTGATATGCCCTTAGTGACCTTCCACGTCTCGCATCCGTATAGGAGGACAGTCTTCACATTTGTGTTGAAGATGCGGATTTTCGTGGTACGAGATATGTTGGACGACCTCCATAGGCTTTTTAGCTGCGAGAAGGCTCCTCTTGCTTTGTTGATGCGACTTTCAACATCCCGTTCTGTTCCTCCCTGAGGGGTGATGATGCTTCCAAGATAGCAGAAATCGGCAGCCCGGGTGATGCGGTGGTTTTCCAATAGGAGCGGTGGGTTTTTATCGCTGCATACGCGCATTTCTTCTGTCTTTTTTCTACTGATCTTGAGGCCAGCCATGTTTGCGGTTCTATCCAAGGCTGTAATTTTGCGCTGCATATCATCATGGGTGTTACTCAGTAGGCAGATGTCGTCCGCGAAGTCTAGGTCTTCCAGTGATGATGACGCTGTCCATGGTATCCCTCTATTTTTCTCGTGGGTGATTTTCAGCATGATTGCATCCATGACCACTATAAAGATAAGCGGGGACAGCAAGCATCCCTGTCTGACTCCGGTTGTCACATTGAATGGCTCTGTGAGCTTGCCATTATGAACGACTCTGCAATTGAACCCGTCATAAGCCTCCTTTATGATGTTAACGATTTTTTCGGGTACTCCTTTGTGCATAAGTGCGTCCCAAATAAATTGTCTATTAATGCTATCGAATGCCTTTTCAAAGTCGACAAAAGTCATGAATAAGGGCTTTCTCCACTCGACAGATTCCTCAACAATAATTCTGAGGGAAGTTATTTGGTCCACACATGATGTTCCCCTACGAAATCCAGCCTGTTCTCCGCGGATTGTGTCTTCGATTGCACCCTGGATACGGTACAGTATTATTTTCGAAAGCACCTTGCTTACTGTACTGAGGAGTGTGATCCCTCTCCAATTGTTGCAATCTGTGCGGTTACCTTTTTTCGGTAATTTTATGAGGAGGCCTTCTTTCCAATCAGCTGGTAGGTGTTCTTGCTGCCACACATCATTTAGTAGTGGTTGGAGGAAGTGCGCAGCTGCAGTTGGGTCGGTTTTCAAAAGTTCGGCGGGTATGTTATCGGATCCCGGTGCTTTGTTGTTCTTTAACTCCCTTACAGCCCTTACAATCTCCTCAACGGACGGTGGTTCGGCACTAATGCCATCGATAGTCCGTTCTGGGAAGCCTTGCCAAAAGTTCTCCGGGTACTCACTACTGGTGGTAAATGGTCTGTTGAGTACGGAGCTGAAGTGTTCTCTCCATCTTCGTAATTGTTCTTCCTCCGTGACCAGCAGCTTTCCATCTGTGTTTTTGACAGGCTGTGTACAGGGGGGCTGTTTATTGCACAGCCTCTTGGTTATACTGTACAATTGTCGGAAATTGCCCCTCTTGGCGGCACTTTCGGCTTCATCCGCTAAGGAGTTTGCCCAGCTTCTGTAATCCCGCCGCATGGCTCTGTTTACATCTTTGCACAGGGCATTATACTGTGAAAGTGTTTCTTGGGTTTGCTCTGTTGCAATCCTTATCTTTGCATTGCGCCTTTCTTCCACCAGTGCCCAAGTCCTTGGTGTTATCCATGCCTTTTCAGCATGTTTACGGAACCCAAGAACTTCTTTTGCCGCTATGCTGTAGGCCTTTTTAAAAGCCTCCCATTGACCATCAATTGACTTCTCCCTGTTTAAGTTTGGGTTCTTTGTGTCTTCTAGTCGTTGGTAGAGATTGCGCCGGAATTCAGATGCGTATTCGGGGATCTGCAGTTTAGAGATGTCGTAGTTACGCTTGTTAGATTTTGTACTGCTAGGAATGCGTGCAATTTTAATCCTGACATCTGCAACGACGAGGTGGTGATCGCTACCAATATCAGCTCCAGTTTTACTTCGCACATCAAGTAGAGATGATCTCCATTTTCGGCTGATTGCCAAGTGATCAATCTGGTTACGTGTGCGTCCATCATTGGAAAACCAGGTAATTTTGTGGATGGTTTTATGTGGGAAGAGGGTTCCGCCAATAACCAGGCTATGTTCCGAGCATACTTCCACGAACCTATCACCGTTAACGTTCCTCACCCCGAGACCATGCTTTCCCATGACATGTTCCAGATTGCTGTTATCGCTACCCACTTTCGCATTTAGGTCTCCCATTAGCATCAGTATGTCCCCCTTTTGCACTTTACTTATGACACTATTTAACTGATTGTAGAAGTTATCTTTCTTTGCCAGTTCAGATTCTTCAGTAGGTGCATAAACTTGGATTATAGTGATGTTTCGGGCTCTCCCTTTGAATCGTGCTTTTTTAATTTTATGTGCAATAAATATTACGGTGTAGAAAAATATCGTGAGGAAACCTGCATATTTGATTTAAGTAGCACATCTAGATAATGTCAACCCACCAACCCGCAGTGAACCAGCGTGGTGGGAAATGGTCCAAATTTAGTAGGGCAGTTTAGAACTGGGTCATATGCACAAAGGTTCCATCCGAGAGATCCAGGTGCAGGTACTTACACCCACACAGAGAATAGAATAGAATAGAATAGCTGTTTTGCTGACGTTACTTGGTTATCCAATTGCATTAACCGGTACTCTTCCCAGCAATTATACAGTCATTATTGATCCCAGCACGGGCCGTCTTCGGAGCCGAAGTTAATCTCCACTATACGGAGATACCTGCGTAATCTGCCACGAGCTTGTTTGGAGGTGATGGTACTATACAGATAGATAGATAGATAATTATTTATTGCACACAAACACAGAAATTACAATAGAATATGCACAACATAGACGGTACAAATGGCGGCCTTATTACTAAGAGTAATTTCTTCCAGACTACCTCGGAGGAGACAAATAGATACATAAGAAAAGGGGAAAGTGCAAAAAATTACAAACATAACTTATACAAGGAAAATAATATTATATAAATTAAATTAATTTATACCTAATCTATGCCTAGTAATATATAAACTACATACAACATACTTATACATATACTTAATTACAGAATGTTATTTGCAAGCAATGACAAACTTCCATTGACAATAGCACCAAATTACTTTCTAAACGGAAAAGGCTTTCTGAATGACGCCGTCTGCAATATTGAAGAACGAACTTTTTCAGAGCATCTGAATATTACGTAATAATAAAGAAAAAATTGTAATGTTTTAAAATTGGGGCCATTTTCTAAGTGGAACCTTTTCATTGCTTGCCAATGTGCCGGGTTGGCACACATAATATGTGATTGTACTGGCTGACTGTACATTGACCTGGCAAAGAAAAATTCACTGATAATATTTCACTATGTGTGAAAGCTTTGTACATTAAAACAAAACACTGTACAATGCGAGCCTTTCAAATCAAATGAGTACCTAAATTAAACTTACAACGGCTCTCTTTTTAAGATAAGTTAAACATTTCCCGGTTACGTAGGAATAGTCTAGTTCCCAACGCGTCCCATATATTGTGCACCCGACAGGATAACTAGCTGCCGTTAATCTGTGCCTAGACTGCCTAGGCTAGGTCCTAGACTTGCAGGGAAACTTAGACCTAGAGCCTTGGCAAGTTAGCCGACCACATCAAAGCCTAACCGTACATGCAAGGCTGTATCGGACAACGTCCTATTTTGTATGTTATTGTTATGTTATTCTAGTTGAACTGTTATTAAATTTTGATAATTGGTTGAATTACTTCTAAGGGCCTGTTTCACAATGTCTGGATAATGGCTACCTGTGAGACGGCATTTTGTAAGGAACTTTTTAATTACTTGCGAGTGTATTATGTAGTAAGTACCTATGTATACATTATGTAAGTACATGTAGAAAAGAAGATAAATAATCCCGATACAATCTACCTGGTCATATTCATGATACAGGATGTTTGTAACATTGACCTACTTGCGTGATCGACTTATACAGTAGTTTTTTTTTAACGTGAAAAATATACATTCATGTATCCCACTATCCACTATTTCCCACTATCCCATTTATTTTTAATAATGAACTTAACGAAAAATTTTGATGACCGAAAAAGTTTACGCTTAGTAGCATTCAGTTGTTTTTTTGGCTATATGATAAGCTCTAACCAAAGACCCTGTATATTTACTTCGAAAGGGGTAGCTCTACTTTATTCGGCTACAGGAAAGCGGGCCTATTCCCATCCATCATTGTATTCTAAAATAACGGTATTACAAACTATTACTATTAAAATTATGGCCATGGCCCACCCATTTTGTCGGACGTAGCTTTGATAGCCCAGTATTATCAAGTAAGTACCCCAACAAACATTTAACCCTCAGTTACAGCTATTTTTATAACTTTAACCTGTATAACTGTGTTATAATTATCTCAGTTCTAACATAAAGCGATAAAGATGACTTAAAAAATGAAATTAGTGTTAACAGCAGGTTTAAGTGTTAAAATGGTATTAGTCAAAGCAATTATAATTAAGATGTTATAGGTTTAAACTGTTTCTAGAACCTAAAGCTATACAAGAGTGCTCACTGACACCTGTTAACACTTATGGTTGTTAAGTGGTTTCCTTTAATACTTATATAAATCTTTAGGTGTCATATTGAATTTAGGCTGCAGGAATTGGTTATAAAAGAGATTTTGTCAAGAGTGCAGTAAGACAAGATTCTTACAGTGTTGGAAAACTCAACAATGCAGTTTTAATCTTTAAGGTTAACTTAACTTACGCTTATTGCGTTAGGCAAGTAGACTGTAAAAGTAACGGTGTTAAGCAAGACTTTGCGGATCGACTAAGACTGCATAATACCCTTGGCTAAGGGTTTTCTATTTCAAAAAGTGTAATAGATGACTTAGGTGAGTCTATATGTCTTAAATGTAAGTTCGCCATTTGCATTGGCGACCTAACCTATAAATTACTGGGATAAACAATATTTTGCTTTAAAATACTCACATATTTATGTGAATTTTGTCATTCCAGTCATGCCAATCGATTTATGAAACTAATGGACATACAGCAAGGATACAAAAAAATACAAAATTGAGTCGTCTATTTTATATTTACTTATGTTTCATTTAAAATCCTTAATAAATTCGGAGCGCATTAAAATTGAGGTGGGAAATATGGTATACATTACAGTAAAATTACAATGGCATATTATTTTCAATTCACAAAACATGTTAAGTCAAGTTAATATATTATATTTACTGTTATTTAGTATTAATCAATACTGTCACTTTAATACTGTCGCGTATGATTGCTGTTGAAACTATTATTTTCAAACACATACAACTTGTATGGTAAAAGTGTATTCGAAAAACGGTAACATACTCACTTAACCCTTTTTTACCAAACAAATAAGAGTCAGGGTGTCAAATAACCATTCTACAACTACAACTATACCGGTAAAAGTTCTAGCTGAGAGTGATTAAACGCTCTTCTATAGCAACTTTAGCACTTCAATGACACCGTACTACAGGCTTTCTATAACTTAAACACTTCAGTGACACCGTTTTACAGACTTTCTAAAGCCTTTACTCTCAAAATCGTGGGCCTCTTTCGTGGTTATAAGTGAGTTAGAGCACTCTCCTACACTCTTATACAGCTATGTCTTAACACTTTAATTTTCGAATGGAACCATTATACAAGTTATATGAGAGTTTTTTTAACGCTACGATGTTAGTTGGGACATGCTCTAGGAAAATGCTTCCGTAGGTAATTTGAGCCTATGTTAGGGTCACCATGAGTTCTGGTTTTAATTAGGACTTTTTGTGTGAAAACACAATTCATTTGAGGTTAACAATACCGAAAATTGGGAATAAACAATCCTTAATCAGCGTCGCTCGCTTGTCAAACCTGACGCAACTTGTATGGATCTGACAGAGGTTTGACAGGCAAGCACAGTAGAGCGAGTACAGCGTTCGGTTCAAACAACTTGTAGTTCTGAATGCACAGCGAATGCATGTTTGTACCTAGTCAAACTAACAAACTGCCATTGTTTGACAAAGATTTTTTTTTTTTTAATTTGTGGGGACATCTTACACACGGCCATCCGACCCCAAGCTAGGCAGAGCCTGTGTTATGGGTATCGGACAGCTGATATATTTACACAAATACATAGATAGATAGATATTAAATATAAATATCTACAGATTGGCAGTTTGTTATATAGTTTGACACAGCAGGAAAGTGTAATCGTAGTCAACTTCAGGAATATCAAGTTGTTTCAATTGAATTGTACCACTTAAGAACAATGCCAAGTGTTTGGAACTGTTTAGGCAATAAATTATTTTTCTTTTTTTCTTTCAAGTGACAGTCCAATTTTCCCAGATTGTCCCAGAAAGTCCCGGTCGCCTGGTCACCCTACAGCAGCGGGTGAGCACAAGAACGCCATTCCTCGCACTACGATGTTACTACGTCGTACTCTGCTTAGAAAGGCACGCGAACTAAGCAACTGGGCACCGGGACGGTTAGCAAAACCGTCCTTAGAAGGAAAAACAAGTCGGCTGCCTTCTGGGTGAATCATAGGATAACTATGAAAGTTCTAATGCCTAAATATATGCATTTGGATTTGGAATTTACTGGTCGGAGCAAAAATGGTATAGAAAGCCGAAAGCAGGTGACTAAAGACGTGAGCGGTGGTAGCTCAGTCGGGTAAGCGCCCGCTTCTCACGCCAGAGACGCGGGTTCGAAACCCGGCGCTTCTTTTTATCGTGTCGACGACAAATCAACAAAGCCGATAAATGCCCACCGATACTGCACCGCAGGTAGCGGTCTTGAATAATATTCCACTTTTGGAACACCATGTAGGTACCTATATAATCATTTAAAAAAATGTACTTATCTAAAATAATTAGACGTTATTTCTGCTTGTTTTGCTAACCCTACCCCTATGCGTGTCGGTAGTGGGATATTTTCTTTGTGTCCGCTGCAAGACACTACACTAACTAGGTTCTGCTCTTTAATTGCAACAGTTAATGATACTAAATGAAACGAAATTCGGTAATGAAACTAAATGTACATGTCATTTACGTACCTAAATACCTATGCATTATGTAGAATAAAGTGTTCAGGAATTTCCAATATTAAAGGGGGGGGGGGGGCATTTTAGAAATAAAAGTATTAAGTATTTTACCAGTAAGGCCCTAATCTGGAAGAGAACTGTCTTCTGAAATACAGATTGATATCTAGTTCGGAAAACAGTGCTCAATATACTGGTGAAATAAATAAATCTTTATAGTATAGATTATTATTATAGCATAGATTATTTTAATTTTAATTCCTTAATTTCTAAGTTTTTTACTTTTTTATAGAAAAAATGTAAATGAGAAGTTCTCTACTCATACTTACGTCTTACTTTTTAATATTCTTTGAGAGAATCTGTTATTAGCCTTATTTTTAGTTTTATAAATGAAATGAAATTACATTAATCGATACCGATATAAATAAATAAATAAATAGTTATCAGGCGTAAACGTCAGCTTTCATAAAGTCAGTCTCAACTAGTAGCCACGTAGGCAATAGAGGCACAAATATGAGCCATCGGCGATACGGCCACCAACTTATGATTAGTGCCGTCCGAAAGTTGATCACGAAAGTTTTCTCGTTTCGTCCCACAGCAACCTCCGGGTCACTCTAGCAACAGACAAACGACTAACGAACATGAGCTGTCTTTCTGGCGGAAACGACCTTAGCTTCCATATTATAGGTAAGTATTGGTGTACTTGTTATTCTATGGTATTGGGTATTGGTTACAAAAAAATGGAGTTAACATGAGGAGGGCGTGAAACGTGTCAGTTTTGGGAAAAGCGCATCTAAACGGAAGTTAAGATGTTTATATTTCAATTGCCGGCTCTATTAAGGCGTGGCCTTACACCTAAGGTGTCATTTACTATCTCAGGACAGCTACCATTATGGCCACTTGGTTCGTTCGTTCGTTCCTAGCAGACGTAGGTATTTCGATAATTATTGTTACATTTCAGTACTTATTCTCCTGCGGAAGAGACCCAAATGCTGCCTGGAAGAGATATCTTTTAGCAATAAGGTTAAGGCCGCCTTAGTAATATTCTATTCTATTCTGCTGATAATCTGTGAACACTTTCTGTTTAATCTGCGTACTGTCCCCCACGATACGGAATTTACCTAGTGTAGGGGACACCGATAATATCTACCTTTTAATTTTCTTATTTTAATTGTAATGTTTATTGTTTTTTTTTATCTGGTGTTAATAAATGCTTTTTCATTTTAATTTTTTTATTTTTATTTATTTAATCCTTTATTGCACAAATATATAAATAAGTGTACAAAGGGTGGACTTAATGCTAAAAGCATTTTCTACCAGTCAGTTTTTTTCATTTTCATTCTTGAATATTCGTGAAACCCAGTTCCTACTGAGAGCTAGAGTGAGCGCCAGCGGTCGCGGCCGCGGCGGAATCTTGCTACGTACCTAGTATCATATTATTTTGTAAATGCGGAACTTTTTAAGTTTGTATGTTTGTTTATCGTGGACTACGTACTCGACTACTCGGGCTTTAGTTTCTAATAGATTTGTGGAGGTTGGTTATATACCTACCTATAATAAATAAAAAGTGGAAATTGAATTTATGTACATAGATACCTACATACATATACATATACATATGCACTCACGACTGTAATCCCCGAAGGGGTAGTCAGAGGTGGCTCACAAGCGAGCCACCCACTTTTCGCTGCACATTTGTAAGTGATAGGTTGCGAACCATATCGCCGTTTTTGGAATAAGTACAATGCACTTGGGTACCTACTGAGAAATAATCCTGCTACTTATACAATGCCTGTTATCTAATATTCATATTCATCATTAACTTTAAATTTCCTACAGGCAGTCCAAATACTTGCTAATATCCTGAAAAGCATAATTACATAAACGCCAAATAACAGATATTTTAGGAAAACTGATATTTAGTCCAGATATTTTCCACCTTATATTAATTACCGGAAAAGATTTTCAAGCCCAGCGAAGGCCAGCAGGCAACAGCTAGTTATGAAAATAAATATAAGCCCTCCGTTTTGTTGCCCGTTTCACAAGGACAATTTGTAAGATAAATAATTAACTACGAAATCTGTCCCGAAGATATACTCTTGAATAAATAAACAGATTTTAAGTACGCTGTTCAGCAGTATTTTTTTTTTTTTTTTTTTTTTTTCTAAGGGATACCTATTTGTTGCGGTCCTGCGACCTCTGCAACTTTGCCTAACGTTTGGGGAAGGCGTCGTAAGGCGCCTTCTCCCGTTATAAAGCGACTAAGATGAGGTCACTTCAGGAGGCTTGCCTCCTGAAGTGTCCTCAGCTTAGGACGTCGCGGTGGGTGGGGGGTGGCGTGAAGCGCCCTGGCACATGTCTAAATCGATTGTAAGTTTGGAGGCTACGGCGTCTGCGCCGGGTAGCCTCCTCTAATAGAGATGATGATGCCGCTACTCGGACTTGGGAGTGGGGAGATCTGATGTTTAACGGCGCTGTCGCCAACCTAGCAGTGAGTCTGTCATCTGGGTCTGTAAGTATGTTTTTGGGACGTCTCCAGCCCTTTGGAGCGTCCACCCTAGCTGTATAATCGCATGATGAGGATATAAGCGGATTAAGATGCTCCGAACTTTTGTCGAAATATTTTGTTGAGGAATCCTTAATAAATTTCCTGATGGTCGGAATTTGAAGGTCCTTATGCAAGTTGTAATTTCGGACAAAGTAGGGAGCACCAGTGGCACGACGAAGAAAACGATTTTGAATGACCTGAAGTCGAGCAATGGAGGGCGAATGGGCAAACACTACGCTAGCATAGGTCATGACTGGTCTAATGCATGTCAGATACAAGCGTACTTTGCTGCGTAGTGAGAGCTTGGGGTTGCGAATGAGAGGAGCAAGTCGGCATAAATAGAATGCCGCCTTGTTCCTCACTTTGTTGATGTGGGCCTTAAAGTTCAATCTGCAGTCAAGAGTGACTCCAAGATATTTTACTTTGTTAGCCCATGGAATAGGTTTGCCGAACATGCGAATGTTCGGCTGGATCGATCTGTAATAGGCGTTAGTCCGGGAAAAGTACACTGCTGTGCTTTTCTCGGGGTTAACATCCATCCTCCACTTACGAAACCAATCGCCTAAGGCATCGGTTGCGTCTTGGAGTAGTTTGCGGCGAATGGTGTGGTTATGAATGTCTGTGACATAGATAGCCGTGTCGTCCGCATAGAGTGCGAGCGAGACTTGTGGATGTCTCGGAATGTCACTTGTGTAAAGTGAGAAAAGCAGAGGTGCTAGAACCGAGCCCTGAGGGACACCAGCGGTGACCGTCCTGAGTGAAGAGCGAGTGCCTTCGACGCGATACCTAAAAAGCCTATTCGAGAGGAAGTCCTTAATAATCAGAACGAGCCTGTCTGGTAACTTCAAATCGTAGAGTTTGTAGACTAGGCCGTTGTGCCAAACCTTATCAAAGGCTTTGGCTAGGTCAAAGAAGAGGGCAGCAGTGCCCTTTGGCTTCCTCCTAGCAAAGCCCTTGAGTACGTGCTCGGTGATTCGATGCACTTGGTGAGTGCAAGAATGACCGGCTCGAAAGCCAAACTGCTCAGCTGGAATGAGGCCTTTGGCGAAAACGAATTGTTTGAGCCTGGTTTGGATGAGTCTTTCGTAGACTTTGCCTAAAGATATCAGTAGGCTTATAGGACGGTAGCTGGTCGGATTTCTCCGATCTTTACCAGTCTTAGGGAAGCCTATGACGTCGGCAATTTTCCAAATGTCGGGAAAGATACAATTAGCCAGGCAAGCGTTGAAGATTGACACTAGCAATATGATAAGAGGGGGCGATAGATTTTTGAGAACTCTGTTGGAGATCCCGTCACATCCAGGAGCCCTCTTTGAGTGAAGGTCCTTGATAATTGTCTTGACTTCAGTGACTGTGACGGGATCCAGAGTATCGACCGGGGGGATAGAGGCCCTTCGCTGTACCTCGTCGTCGACCTTATCAATGTGATATTGGTCTGGCGACTCGGTGGATGGCGAACATTGCGTTTCAAGACTATCGGCAAGGAGCTCGGCCTTGTCATCGTCATTGAAGGCTGGGGGCAGATTGCGATCAGTTCTGGTTAAAGGAGGCATCTCAGAGATGGTATCGGACTTTAGGGCGCGTGAAAGGCTCCAAAAAGCAGTATGTGAAGGACTGATGTCCGACAGCAGGTTGTCCCATCGTTCTGAGCGAAGCTCTTTGATCTTCTCTTTAACCAGACGCTGTAGCGACCGAAGTCTTGACCGATTGTCATGACTAGGGAAGTAATCATAGGCCCTGGTCGCTGCGTTCTTGGCCCTCAGCAGAGCCTTCATATCTTCGGGCAATTTCCAGCGGTGGTTATCCGTCGCCGGAACTTGTCTAGATGAGTCTTTTACGACTAATTGGAGGTGGTTGCTGAAGGCGTCGATTGCCACGTCAATGTCTGCTTTAGAGCGGATCACGGGTGGTATTCGCTCTAATTCAGGCGACTCAGTTGTACGCTGGAGTCTACTGTGAAGGTAGTCCCAGTCGGTGACAGTTTTAAGCAGTGAAGAATCCGAGTTTACACTGCCGAGCCGCAGTATGACCGGTCTATGATCGGAGTCCAGTTCATGTTTAACTGCTATTTCTCTGACTGGGAGGGAAATATTTCTGAGCAAGGCGAAATCCAAGACATCGGGCTGGTGGTGCAAGATCCTCGGATAGTGTGTGGGCTCTAAAGGGGCGATGACATCAAAGGTCAGTCGATCCATAAGGTCGAAGAGCTTTGTGCCGTTTGGGTTGAGGGTCTTGCAATTGAAGCTCGGATGTTTCGAATTAAAATCGCCGGCCAGGAGAACATGGTTCCCTAGGCCGAAGAGCGCAGAAATATCCCCTCCCACCAGAGACTTGCTACCAGGTTGGTAGCAGGAAGCAATGAACATGTCCGGATGTCCGGTCATAGCTATCCGTCATACGGTGGCCTCTAGTGTGGTAAGTTCAGGGGTATCGACTGGGCAGACATGCAGACTTCGGCGGTAGTAGATAAGGGTTCCACCACCCCTTTGGCCCGCAGATCGGTCCAGTCTGATAATCCTGTAGTTACTGATGTTTGGATTCTTCTTATGTGGCTTAAGCATTGTCTCCTGTACGAGAAGAAGATCGATGTCGTGATCCCGGAGAAAGGCTCCAATGAGATCACGTTGATCCTTCATGGAGTCAGCGTTATAAAACGCGATTGTCAGGGCCCTAGGTTTAACTCTTGCAACACAGTTGAAGAGTTATTCCTTATCAAGTTGGCTCAGAACTGTGGCCAACACCTTTAGACAATCCCTAAGGGCAGCATGTAGGTCGGCCTTGTCAGCGGTAACTTTCTTGGCCTGGGGGTGTACAGGCGAAGGTTTGTTGACCGGTGGCGAAGGTTTGTTGACCGGTGGCGCGGCCGGTCGGGGTTTCGCTGCCGACGTCATTGTTGGGGGTTTAACCCAAGCATTTGGCGGCGGCGGCGAATTTTCCACCACGTGCACGGGAGGCGCGGGGGATGTTTGGACAGCCTGTTTAGGCTTTTTAGAGCCTCTGCGAGTCTGCGGGCGAGGACGCTGAGGACAACCTCCATAGGAGGCTGTATGGCCCAGAGTGCCGCACAGAACGCAGCCGGGGGCTTCGGTGCACTCCTTCGGGTCTTTTGGTCGCGGGCAGTCTTTGGTGTGGTGGTCACCTAGACATTTGACGCACCTCGACCGAATGTGGCAGTTCCTCGAGGAGTGCCCGTATGACTGGCAATTATGACACTGGTTAGGGCTCGAGCGCTTGTACGGCTTCTCGATCCTTAGACCAGAAATTTGACATACTGCCTTGATGTCAAAAATCCTTTTGCCCTCCGGAGATAGCTCTAGGATGACCAAGACCATGTCATAGACCGTGGACTTGGAACGACCGTACATGCGGTGTACCTCCAGAGCGGGGATGCCCTGCGAGCGCAGGTCATCCCGAATGAGCGCGGAGTCGATCTCCTTGGGGACCCCTCGGATGACGACGCGAAGTCGACGATCTTCGGGAAGCTCCCAGTGGAAGTATTCAATACCACGCTCATCGAGGTACCGCGTGAGAGAGCGGTGATCGTCGGAGGTAGGCACCGACACTAGAATGCCATCTCTGGAATTCTTGGCCTTGGTGAAACCGATCCTCCTGGCGGCAAGGGCTTGGGAAACGGAGTTCCACTGACCCTTGTCGCGAATCACTAACGAGGGGGGTTTATACGGCTTGGGAGCCTTTGGGGCGACCTGTGCACTCGAGATGGGAGATGTCGAGGGCCTGACTGCCTTCGCAGCGTGCAAGGACGTTGGCGACGGCGACTTAGCCTTCCGCTTGCCCCTGGTGACGGTGGTGAAACCGTCATCAGGAGAGGCGGGGGACTCCGAGATGGAGGCTACTTCCATAGCCTCGGGTGAAGGCGACCTACTATCTGGTTGTGCGCACGGAGGCGACATTGACACAGCGGCAGGCGACGACGAGTCTCCGGACAGGGAGAAAGGTGCTGCTGGCGATGGCGGGAACTCGGCGGGTGGAGCGGGAGCGGGCGACGGCGAGAACTCGGCGAGATGAGCGGGCGACGGCGCATCTGAAAGAGATGACTCAGCTGGCGACGGAGGGAATTCAGCGGGTGAAGCGGGTGCGGGCGACGCCGGACTCAGGCAAAACTTAGCGATTGCCCTCTCGAAGAGAGAGGGGTCCTCGCGCCTAATCCACTCTAAGAGTAGGTCGAGCATGTTGTCCATGATTATGAACAATATGCCCGAAGGGCAAGGTTTTTACCTCCCTGCCTTGCGGCAGGGGGGTAGATAAAGAACCTACTGCGTACCTGTAAACAGGTACGCGTGCCTGACTGACCCTAACAGTCCCTAGGCAGGCGCAGGTAGTGCAATTGCGCCTGCGTGTACCTGAGTTCAGGTAGTTGTCCCTACGGGTACCTGAGTTCAGGTCCTAACGGTCCCTACACTCACAGCCCAAAGGACCGAGAAGCCGGGCCGTAGACCGACTCCAAACAGTCCAATGGGAATAGGAAATAGGGATGAGGAGGGGGTGGGAGGGAGACAACTGGAGATCAACTAGGAGTTCCCCCAAGGCTGATGGTTCCAGTCCCGTCCGGTAAGTTGATATTTCCAAAAGGGAAATATCGGGCAGCCGGGTCAGTGCCCCGTAATCGGGTTCGTTAACACCGCAAGGTATCAGCCGATACGACCACACAAGAATGGTGTGGATTTTCAAAATCGTATGCAAGTCCAGAAACAATAATCGTTTGTAAAGAGTCCGGAAACAAGGAGGTCCGTCCTCGGCGCGCGGCGAGCGGTGACAGGCACCGGTCGACCACGGCGAGGGGTCGGGGGCGGCGACGGCGGGGCGTCGCGGAGAGCGGCGACGGCGGGGCGTCGCAGCGGGGCGGCAGGCAAGGAGACTGCAGCGGAGGTACACGTCTGCTCGGCAGGAGCGCTGAGAGGCGTGTATGTGTTCAGCAGTACGCCTACCATGAAGCTTTATAGTCTTTCAGAAACAGCTAGTTATTTTTAGTACCTAATGTAGGTATATAGGTACGTAAAGTAAATTATCTATCTGCAGATTCACTGGCTTTTCTCAAGTTTCCCAACGGTAATTTTAAACTTTGTTAGTTTTTACAATGAGCCCATAGAATATATTTTTCGCGAATATCCAGAAGCTTTCAGCTTACCATTTTTGGACCATTAGGCTTTTGGCCAGATATTATCTAGGTACATATTGCAATTTATGCTAAAATAAAATTTCTCAATGACAAAAATAACACATAATTTAGTTCAGCCAATTCAATTACTCATTGTATATGGTTGTGGGGGGAATTAAATTAAACGAAATCATACGATTCAATCTAAACAAGCCACCGACTGTGTATGTGTGTATGTAATGTAATATATTCAATTACAATTAGCCCCGACCGAAATACACACGCTTTTCCCGCCTCACCTCAGAGATGCGGCACCCTGTATGTTGAGATATATAAGTACAGAAGAGGCATTGTAATAGCTACCAAAATGCGGACAAAACTAAACTTTTTGTCTTTCTGATCAACAGAACCCAACATGCCCACTGCTGGAGTTCGGGTCCCCTTCCAATGAAGGAAGGGTTTAGGCCTAGTCCACCACGCTGGTCTAGTGCGGGTTGGTGGACTCCAACACAAGCAAGCTTGTGCTGAGAGAGTTGTCGGGTAAGTGGGCAACGCGACCGTGTGATGTTTTCAAGCTGCGCGAAGGCCTCTGACTAGGCTTAATGCCGAAACAGCACACATCATCAGCATAGTCTTGCTGATGATGTGTTGATAGTATTAAATCGTTTCCCCCATGAGCTTCAGGTTTTTGCGAGATGTAAAGTACTTATGTGTACCTTATTATGTTACTCAGAGTGTAACGTATAAGATATTTCACAAACATTGGATTTTTTCAGCCACAAAATTTAATTCTAACACTGTAAAAACTCTAATATCGAATAAAAAAAGTTTTGACAATGCTATAGTAAAAAAAAATTGTCTTCATCAATAGCTACCATCAGCTAGCTATTGTATTTTTCATACTTTACTTTGTATTTAATCAACCTTACTATGTATCAACAAAAATAAATGGCTGAAATGGATATTCTGCCCTACTTACCTCCAACCGCCAGCCTCCAAGATACGGGCTGCTTTCATAAATAACCTTTAAGATAAAGTAATCCCAGGTTTTCACGTGTCTCCCCGATTCTATTAAGATATGTATTGTGTTGTCTAGTCCTGAATAAATTGCTTATAGGACGGCAGAGGAAACCCAGGAACTAGTTACTCAGGTACTTGTGGGTATTCGAAGATAGCTTTCTTAGCCTAACTGAAAAGGAAAATGCTAAGAATTGGGAAACTAAATAACATTTTGTGTCACTACAATAGACAGAGCAGAGCGGTGGTAGCTCAGTCGGGTAAGCGCCCGCTTCTCACGCCAGAGATGCGGGTTCGAATCCCGGCGCTGACATGTACCAATGAGTTCTTTTCTGAATTTAAGTACAATGTATACCATCGCTCTTACGGTGAAGGAAAACATCGTGAGGAAACCTGCATATCTAGATTTAGCACATCTAGATATGTGAACCCACCAACCCGCAGTGGACCAGCGTGGTGGGAAATGGTTCACGCTTAGGAAAGCAGTTTAGACCTTGGGGATATGCGCAAAGGTTCCATTCGAGAGAGCCAGGTGCAGGTACCGACACCTCCACAGAGAAAAGAATAGAATAGTAACTACAATATTTTGTTTTAATCAGGTTTAGCACGAGTTTGGCACAGTATTTCACAGTTGCATGAAGTATAGGTCCAATGCTTTTTTAACACCGTTTTACTTACTTCTAAGTTTATGTTAAGTTTGTGTAAAACGCTCAGAATTTGTAATTTTCTGTATTAGGTACCACGTTTTTTTCCTCAACAAGTTAGGTAATTATATTAAATTTATAGACCAACATTAACAACATAATCTGTGCATTCCCAAGTGCTTATATTCCTAATCCCCCATTGTCCACGCGCGCGGTGATTCAATATGGCATCAGGAAGAGACACGGAACCACCCACAATAGTTTAGCCAAGTTCAAGAGCTGGCATACAACCTTCGACATGCTTTGCATGCAGAGAATATGCCAAGTGCAGTGTAGTTATTAGTATAGTGGGATATGGGCAGAGCCTGTGTTATGTGTATCGGACAGTTTATATATCTACACAAATACATAGATAGATGCATTATTAAATATAAATATAAACACCTAAGATAAAGCGTGCGATTTTGCAAAGACTTTTTATCATTGTCAGTTATTTACCTACTTACGTTTGCATACATTATCAAAATAAAATTCCGATTGATAATGGCTTTTTAACGGATTTGTCCTTAAATAAATTGATTAAATACGGTACCTACTTAACAATTCGTTAGGATCGACGTTTTCAGGACTTTATAGTTTTACTGTAAGTGTGATGTATCAACTGCACACGGTCGTCTGCAGTTGTGTAGTGTCGCCGTATGCAGTCCACTGCCGCCGCCCCGTGCTGTTCGAAATTGAGAAACTAGCATGGTCACTGTTTTTCTCTTTACTCTACGTATTCTTCACAAAGTTGTAACAAAGAGGTATGCACTGTGGTCGACTGCGGGCAAAGACTCGACTCACACACAAAAGGTACAGTAAACAAATCATATACCCTACCACATTTACTACCTAATATAATATGTCAATTCTGTTTTTTTAGTGGTCCTAAAATACGAGAAAAATCTAACATTTTCTGTATTTACCTACAAACTAATATTACCTATACCTAATTTTAATTATAAACTTTCTTACATTCATGTTGTCCTGGTACTTTTAGTAAAATCAAGCTAAGAAAAGCGACTGGTATATCATTCGGTGTAACAATTCCTCAGAATGGGGACAAAATCTATTAGGAAAGTTTTCGCATGGGGAAAAGAATGAATAGATATTAAAATAGGTACCTACTAGAGAAAAATAATTTCGGGGAATTAAATGCCACACTCCATTAGACGTGTGTTCATATATAAGGTACTTGTCATGTCTTCTTGGGTGACATCTTTAACGTAGGTACCTTAAATTATAAATTAAAATCGATAGATTCACAAAACGCCGAATTAATTAAGTGTCTACCTATTACTTTGACGGTCGAATGGCGTAGTGGTTAGTGGCCCTGACTGCTATGCCGAAGGTCCCGGGTTCGATTCCCGGCTGGGGCAGATATTTGTTTAAAGACAGATATTTGTACTCGGGTCTTGGGTGTTGATATTTATATTTAATTTGTATCTATCTATGTATTTGTGTAGATATATCAGCTGTCCGATACCCATAACACAGGCCCCGCCTAGCTTGGGGTTGGATGGCCGTGTGTGAGATGTCCCCACATATTTATTTATTTATATTTATTTATTTACTCTACAGCTCTATCTTTCACTTGCACATGTCATAGTCATACCGTAATAGTTAAGTACTTACCTTAAAAATACATTTTAACGGGTGTTTAAAACGAAATTTGTCTCTGCTATAGGGAGTTAGAAAGACTGTTGACAACTTAATATCTCTATGTAATACTGACCCCTACTGGGGAGGGTAACCGATCTGATTTGTTGGATGTACGAAGCCATGATGTCAATATTGCATGAAAGAGTATTTGTTATCTTTCAGATAGTACTTTTATATATGACTGATTAACTGATGATGACTCAAAATGTTATGATAAATAAGTTTGTATGCTCTCTTTCGTAAATTATATTGCGTTATGGACTTATGGTACACTGACATACAGTATAGTAAGTAAACAATAAAGTATAGGGTGCAACATTACATAAAATTCTGAAAAAAAAATGGAAGCTCCTGGGAGCTCAACCCAATACATCAAAAAAGAATTTTCAAAATCGGTCCATAAACGGCGGTGAACATACATAAAAAATAAAAAAAGATCCCGACGAATTGAGAACCTCCTCCTTTTTTTGAAGTCGGTTAAAAATGTCTGTGTGGGAATCTCTGAAAATATTACAAACCACCAAACTATGTCTTAAAAACACTCCTCTGTTAAGAATTACGTTGCGTGCCAGATTTTTATGAATAAAAACTACTTAGCTTATATGTTACTAGATTATTGAATCATAACGAGTTACGTGTAGTTATTAGTGCGGATCCAAATCTAATCATGAATCCATTTTACACTCCTTGTACTTAACTCCCCACGCAATGGAGGGGTAATATAAGTTTAGCGTTTAATAACCTAAGCAATTTTAGCGTTATAATTTCTGTTTTTAGAATTAACAAAAATCTTATAAATACCAAATATACAGGCTGTTGCAAAAGTGGTGTATTAAGCCAAAAATGACACAGCTTGTCATTCTGAACAACTACTAAAATTTAAAAAAACTATGTAGTAAAGTCACAGTATAAAATAAAAATTCACACCCAGTTTATTTATTCCCACAACCAAACCATGTCGCAGCGAAAACCAAATCCAATATTTCAATCCAGATTCTTTGTTTAGTCGCTTCCTCGTGGTGCAAGCGTCATACTACGTGCCGCACAGTTTAACGACTTCGGGTTGCGTGTGCCATACTAATGTCCTAGCCCTTGGCTGCTCAAGTAGCACCGTTGTCCTGACAAGCAACAGTATCGGGAGAGCCACGACGCGCGCCGATAGTGCAAAAAACAGCCTGTATGTTTTGTTTTGTTTTCTATTCTATTTTTTAAAATGTGCCGTGTTTTAAGTTTGAATCTCTGAATCCTTGTTCTAATGGTCTCCGCGCTGTGGTCTATGGAAGTGTTTGAATAATGGAAATTGCGACTGTCAGATTTGAAATTAGAAGTCGAGTATAAACAAAAGACAATCGCGAATAAGTTTCAAACGCAATTAGGTTGTAATGCAGTCCGTATGCAAATTCGGTTGCGATCCGAATTGGGAGCAATATTGGAGATTGGACGCCTGTTATTGTTTACCGTTAACGTGTTGTGTACCGTTAACGTACCCTTTAGAATCGAGAGCACAAGCACAGAGGAACGTTGAGAATGAATTTATTTTTATCTTAACGACACTTGGGAGAGTGCATTATTTGCATATGAACGTTTATTGTGACTGTAACAGCCAATATGTTTCGGCGACTTTGTTTTGGTGATAACTATCTGTATTCTGCTGACTTTCGTTTTGGAACTGGTAAAGAAAGGACACTTACAATGAATGAAAGTATTCGCTTCGGTGTTATCTCGATGTGTAAATATTTATGAGCTGGTTCTGTTTTGGTAGCAATCAGCGGTGAATTTAATTAATAATATTAATATTTAATACGGATAAGAAATGCAGAAATTAGTTTAAATTACTACTAAATAGGCGTGCTGTTCGCTTTTAGATAAAACACAGATATAGCTACGTAAGATAAAATTCATGTCAAGTCTCCTCGTTGTTTCGTACTTAGATTAGGCTCAAAGAAACTTTTGTACTTATATTTTGTTCTATCTGTTGTAAACAGAACCAAGCTGTTTTAATATTCCTATTATCGAATTAATTCAAAAACAAAAAAAAACAACTAGGCACCAAAACCATACTCCATCGAAAGTGTTCTATTGTTCAAATTTAAATGTCATTAAAGCATCAAATTGAACCGTTATTTTGTCCCATTGATCTACATCGAGTACTCTATACTCTATGGTACAGATACAGACCCATTGTTATTTTTGACCCACTGTCACATTAACATAGTGTTTGGGTCTGAAGGCAGTCAGGACTGATTTCTGAACCATCAGTTACTTAACCATGACAGGGGAAAAGAGGTGTGTTATAAATTGGCGTATGATTGTGGTGTGAAATGTGAATGTAACCCCAAATCGGGTACATCTCAAAATTCAAAGGGTGTGGCAGGATTCGCAATCAGGCCCTGTAGCACAGGGCTCTAATAAGACGTGACCAAAGTTCTCTGTCGCGCTCACTCTTGAGGCTGCGCGATCTGAGTGAGCGCGATGCAAAACTTTTGTCACGTCTTAAATGCACCCTGTGCTAGCCCTTCAGCACGTTTAATGAAACGAGATAGAGTCGTGGCTCGCGCAGCAGCGCTCTGAAACTTCGTTTTTCGACATATAGAGTGACCCCCCTGTTCCATACTTAATCTGCGACTGACGCTGACTGTCCGATCCTTTAACCACAGACAAACACTAGAGCTAGGATAGTTTGTGCTGCGATGACCTCCGGTGCAGACGCTGCCTTAAGTTAATCGTCCACCTTTCGGCATTCAGTATTCTTTGTACTTATATGTAGAAATTCACACAAGTGCGTCTACTTCATTGGCATTGCCGACGACGCCGTTTCTTCATACATTTATGTCGATCCGTTTGGTGCGATAGGTAAGATGTACGATAGGTGGATGATTATCTTTAGGCTGCCTTTCCGCCATAGATGTGCTATATAGCTATGCTACAAAGATGTGAAATCCACCAGTGCTATGCTATGTAAACCAATGAATACTATAGCAACGTACCATAGCACCTCTCTGGTGGAAACTCAGCCATGTCCCCCGCCCCGTGCCGCGTTGCCTTGCACTTGAACGCTGACTTGTGCAAGTCAACGACCGACTCGCCCACGAGTATTGTGTGCTAATGTGCATGTTCTCAGAACTAACTGCGAAGGAAGGCTTAGGTCTTAGAATTATTGGCTTAAATTATTACGTACAGGCACCAAAAAAGCTATATTGGCCACCCCAGTCAGCACAGACATTTCAATTTTATGATTCACTGATAAGTGAACTATGTCGGGTGATACGTGACATAAAAAAAGCTGGGGTGACATAAAAAAAATCGGTACAATACAATAACGGTAACATTCTTAACTTTATTGATAAAAAACTACATAAAATATCACCATTTACAAGTTAACATAAGTAGTTCATTAGGAGGCTTTGTTGCTAAAATCTCCTCCAGGCAACCTTTATGTAGTTAGTACCTACATCTGTCTAAGTACCTACCTATCCATAATTATTTCTTACATAATGTACAAAGAACCCGTGGTATCTTCCATTTATCCTTACAAAAATGTAGACAACGAGGGCACTGCTGCACTGTTTACAACAGACATTATCATTAATAAATTAATATTGATAAAAACATGTTTAAAAATTCCATAAACAATTAATTTCCATCTATAAGCCAGATTCCTCACTAATCAGAACAATGACAGAAATATTAATGGTCAATTACGATTTTTATAAATAAAGATAAAGTAAGTAATCAATCAATAAAATTTTCCTTGTTAATTAGTCATTGATAAACTAGATGTAGTTATGAATCAATTTTCCGCGTATGTCGAATAAAATATTATAAACCCAACAACGAGTGTTTTCCCAAAATGCAAAAAGAACATTTAGAAAATTTTATACGATTAAATTTTAAAGCAGAAATCCACCTTCCACGAATAATAAATAATATACTTACTTACATCTTTATAAGTATTTGTATGTACTTATCACACAAGACAGAACGTGAAATACAATACAAACTTGAAATTGTATAAGTAGAGTTTATGGAAAGTTAGGTATTGTTGGTAAAAACTTCATAAGTAAGTATTTAATAGTCTTCTTTTTATTAACTTTGTTATGTAGGTTATTTGCTTGTTAATTATTTGTTTTACTTTTCTATATTTGTTTTCCTAGTTGCCATTGACCTACATTCAGATCTCAATTAAGTTCTTACAATGAGACCGAACAAATAATGATAAAAATAGTAAGAAGATTTAAATTATATTGAAGTAGTTCTTATTACTTAGTGAAGCCTTGAAATTAGGCTCAACTGGATCAGGCATTTGAGCAGGCAATGAGACGTTGATCAGAACATAGGCTTTGACATGGTTTCAGGCAAATAAATAAATATGTAGATGCAGCAACTTATACAGGATGTCTTAAAAGTGGGATAGTTAGCCGAAAAGGGTAATTAAAGTGGTTATTATTACCAACTTTGTTACAGGTTTTCAAATTCATGAAAAAGGATGTCCACGTAACTTTACATCAAGTTTAAAATAAATGGCTAATTATAGAAATTAAATATTGATATTATAATACACACTTTAATGGTATGAAAACGTGTGTATAGGTATTATTCCGACCTACAAAAATTATATATTTCACGCTTGCACATTTTTATCATAAAGGTTGGAAATAAAGTATAGGTACATTATCTAAATTAGGAAGTCATCCAGTGTTGTAAATATATCGAATTAATTAAAATATTATTGTTTGTATAATAATATAAATTTATTTGTGTAGGAAATTAGATTATCTATGAAAACCGGGTAACACTCATTCACTATCGAAGTAATCTACTTCCACTTTCCTGTAATGACTCAATTATGCACTGATTTCAGTACAGTCTATCTTTTTTATTTAATCAGTACTTGATCTTATCTGATTAAAACATGCCTACATTTTTATCATTAATTTTGAAGTCACATCGTTTGTAAACATACTGGACGTATAAATATGTAACGCTTAAAGGAATTACATTAAATAGCTCAGTACTAGTGGGAGGTTACCGGTGTTTTGTTAAAAAATATAATATATTTTATTTCAGCTTGTCTGGCTAGAATACTTGACATCGGCGAGAATAAGTACCTAATGAAGTGAGTGGTTGGTTCTTAAATATCTAGCAATACGAATAATTTACCCGCATAATAAATGGGATCGGTTTGTTATTTGACAGAAACATATTTTTGTTTTGAAAATAAAATAGCTTAATTTCGGTCAATGACGGGCCCGCACATTCCGTCCATACCACACTGTCAGTTCTGACATGGTTCTGACAAACAAACATGTCACATATCAATAAAACTGTATTTATCGCACCCTTAACCAGCTCACGGTATTTACATATCACTGACTCATCTAAGGCGCGGTCAATTAAAAAACGATTAAAACACATATCGGAAACCATCGTTATCACCAAAACAATAACAATATAGATTACCTTGACCGAGAGCTGTGACCGGGATACTAAACTCGGCTAATGAATTGTTAATCTGAGGCTCAGCATCGCGCATCCACGGCGACATTCCTCGTACTGCTCCTCCGTGCTAGCGGTCGACCCACATATCGCTGCATATATAAAAAGATATTCAAAAGATGCAAGCACAGTTGGGCGACATCTCTCTAAAGTGACGTTCGTTTTTTAGGACAATGCGGCGGTTCAGTCTCACGGTGGTGGCGGCGCTGGTCGCGGCGGCGGCGGCTGCGCCCCCAGGCAAACCCAACCTCGGCTGGGGCGAGAGGACTTTCGCCATCGTAGAAGTGAACCAAGCAGCCACGGCGTACAACCAGCTGGTCACCAAGAAAGACGCAGCTGATGTCTCCGTCACGTGGAACGTCTGGTCCGGGGATCCCGCGGACAAGGCCAGGGTACTCCTCAGCGGGGAGGAAGTCTGGAGCGGCAACGGAGGAGGCTCCGGGGCAGCCAACTTCAAAGTCAAGAAGGGAGGACGATACCAAATGACAGTGGAACTCTGCAATGCTGACGGATGCAGTGCCAGTGACCCGACAGAAATAGTTGTCGCTGACACAGACGGCAGCCACCTTCCACCTCTGGACTACTCCATTGGAGAAAGGAATAAGGTCTTCAAGCAATCATCAGGAAAAGTTGTCGGAGCTTACTTCGTTGAATGGGGAGTGTACCCTAGAAAGTTCCCGGTAGACCGTGTGCCTATACCTAACCTTACTCACTTGCTGTACGGATTCATTCCAATCTGTGGTGGTGATGGTATCAATGACAGTTTGAAGGAGATCGAAGGAAGTTTCCAGGCTCTACAGCGCTCGTGCAGTGGACGCGAGGACTTCAAGGTTTCAATCCACGACCCGTGGGCTGCTCTGCAGAAGCCTCAGAAGGGACTGTCTTCCTGGAACGAACCCTACAAAGGTAACTTTGGTCAACTGATGTCCCTGAAGCAAGCTCGCCCTGACCTGAAGATCCTGCCCTCCGTCGGTGGCTGGACGCTTGCCGACCCGTTCTTCTTCTTTGACGACAAAGTTAAGAGAGATCGCTTCGTCGGTTCAGTGAAGGACTTCCTTCAGACTTGGAAATTCTTCGACGGCGTCGACATTGACTGGGAGTTCCCTGGAGGCAAGGGTGCCAACCCTCACCTCGGCAGTGAGAAGGATGGAGAAGTCTACCTGATGCTCATGAAGGAGCTGCGTCAAATGTTGAACGAGCTGTCGGCCGAAACTGGAAAGAAATACGAGTTGACATCCGCCATCAGCTCCGGTTGGGACAAGATCCAGGTGGTCGACTACGGTGCAGCGCAGAAGTACATGGACCACATCTTCCTGATGAGCTACGACTTCAAGGGCGCCTGGTCCAACGACACTCTGGGTCACCAAGCCGCTCTCTACGCGCCTGCGTGGAACCCTAAGGAGACCTACACTACTGACTTCGGTGTGAAGTACCTGTTAGCGCAGGGAGTGCAGCCCCAGAAGATCGTGGTCGGTGTGGCTATGTACGGGCGCGGCTGGACCGGGGTGCACGGGTACACCGACGAAGTACCCTTCACCGGCAACGCGACTGGCCCCGTGAAGGGGACCTGGCAGGACGGCGTGGTGGACTACAGGGAGATCGCGACCGAGATCGCGGCCGGCAAGTGGGAGTATGGCTACGACACTGTGGCGCAGGCTCCCTTTGTGTTCAGACCCTCGACTGGCGACCTGATAACCTACGACAATGCGCGCTCCGTGATCGAAAAAGGCAAGTACGTTAGGAATAATAAGCTCGGCGGGCTATTCGCATGGGAAATAGACGCGGACAATGGCGACATATTGAATGCGATGAACATGGGACTCGGAAACAGCCAATCGTGAGACAAATTAGGTTATCGATTTATTTAGACGATTTCATTTTAAGTTGTGTGTGTAAATAAGGTTTTCGTGAATAGTTTTAAGTGTTGCGCGTTCAATCAATTTGTACAAAAGTTGTTGCGAAGAAATAATAAATTAGGATTTAAGTTCCCGTTAATGTTATGATGATGTTAGACTGATAATGTTAATGTAGAGTTCTGACTCTAGGTATTGATTGACAGTAATGATGAAAAAAAGTATTGGTTTTACAATATAAAAAACTTAACTATTGTACTAATTAAGATTTATTTTGTACATCTTGGTTATTTGCGTATCTCACACATTTGACGTATTCCTAAAATAAATTATTTTAATTTACATGTTTGTTTATTTTATTAGCATAACTTGTCTTTTACTCGTCCATTACAGAAAGTGAAAGGTATTATCAATAAGATATAAGAAATATATCCTTATTGTACATTTCAAAATTGGCAAACAGTTTTCAAGGAAATTTCCATAACTAGAGTGAATGAATATTAAAATTTCTACCACTTTCACTGTCCATCCTTTCAATTTCTTTTCGGTCTTAAAGTGTATCGCCTCGATCCATATATTTAAAATATTTTTTCATTAATTTATACATAGGTAGTTAGACCAACAAAATATACACTGGTATGCAATGAAAAAGTACCACTTATAAATGTCGATTCCCCATTTTTGTTTAAATTAAAATTTAGAATTGGATCAAAATATTTACCTTTTTACTTCAATATTGCAGGCGTAATTTCGTGCTATTGGCGCTGTAAGTTTTACATTGCTCGCTATTGTATTTAGCTCTATTATCTACATACACAAAGCAAATAGGAATTCATAAAGTCCATAACAAAGTTGTAGTGACCGCTAGAACCTGTTTATGTTTATTTGTTTAGTTTTTATTTCTAGAAAATCTAGTCGAGTTTAATACCTACCAAGCAAATTAATGATTAGCTGATCAGATTTACCTTATTCATTTCCTACTAAAGCTTTGTTAAGTTAACGTGATTTTAATACACTATGAAAGTATTTTTTTCCTGGCTCGGAGGTATTTCTGTGAATCAGTCCCGTTCGGGAATCGAATATAGAACATTCAGTTCGGCACCAAATAAACTCACAATAAAAAAAAACTGTACTCTCTTATCGCTAAATGAAATAATTCCCAGGCAACCTTTCTAAATGGCCTGCTGAATAAACAAGGGAAGAAGAGGGCACAAATCATATTAGTTACTGGACCGTTATAGAGCAAAAGCTAATATAGTTAAGATAAAATACTATTAAAGTTACCCTGTCTACTTTACTTCACCTTAATTAGTTACCCTTATCATAATAACACTCATTGCTCCTACAATAAATATACTAGCATCCTAGTTACTCTTAACCTCCCGTTTCCGGGAGCCAAAGTTAACCGTTGATTAATCAGTATCATTATAATACACTACTGTGCAATGAAAAATGTCCACTTACAAAATAACGACACCAAATGACCCCAATTTTTAAAGCATTTAATTTAAAATTTCAATAAATATTTACGTTTTTTTTTGGTAGGTAATATTTTGATGCACTGTTAAATGTAATTGAATATTGTAGACGGCGTTAATAAGCTAGCCTTTCCCGTTTAGGAGTAATTTGGTGCTATAGCCACTGGAACTTTTTCAATGTTCGAGGGTGGTATATACTGTTGCAAAATTGGTATACTAAGCCGAAACCTACATGTGCAGCATGGTATATCTAAGCCCGAAACTGAAATCAGAATTTGGAAATTCGCGAAAAAAAATATTTTTTTTCCATAGTAAAAGTCACGTGACCAACAAAGTTTCTATGGAAAATGATTTTTTTTTTCGCGAATTTTCAAATTCTGATTTCAGTTTCGGGCTTAGATATACCATGCTGCACATGTAGGTTTCGGCTTAGTATACCCTTTTTGCAACACCTTGTATAGTTCCAAACACATTAAGTATATAAAAAGTTACATACCGGAACGCTGTAAGGTCTTTCTGGATCTCAGATTATTAAAGTCAATTTATAACTAAGACATACTTACCGAAGTTCCATATAATCGAGTTATTTAATAAGGTGTACTGGTGCAAAAAACGAGAAACCGTAGGTAAAACCTACCTACGTCAACTTGTGTGTAAAGCCTTTTAGAAACCATAAGTTAAGGTAAAGACTGTGTTTATCTTTTATATTTATTTATGTTGTTGTAATGGCGGTGTTGTTTAGCCTATCGGGCTTTGTGCCATCCTTCAAATTGTATGGAGGTAGTAAACTCCTACGACGGGGGGTTACCACGACCGCTTCTTATTACGCATATGTTGTCTCCACTCTGAGATATGGACTTATCTTCTGGGGCAACTCTACAGACAAAGAAATTGCCTTCAAGGCTCAAAAAAGGTGTATTAGGTCAATCAGAAAATTGAAGCCAACGGATACGTGCAAACCCCACTTTATTGAACTGAAAACATTAACATTGCCTTCCTTATACATTTTAGAGGTAGCCACTTTCGTAAAAACTAATTACGATTTGTTTGACAATTTCAATAGCGAGAGGTACAAAAACAAAATCAGTGCTCCACGACGCTCAACTGCATTATTTAAAAAAAGTATATTCGGTATGGCACCGTTAGTTTATAATCATCTGCCAACCTCTATTAGGGAAATACAAGTGCTGCATTTATTTAAAAAACGACTGTCACAATTCTTAATTGGAAAAGCCTACTATAGTGTCAATGAGTTTCTCCAAGATAAAATATAATTTATGTCCCATTTATGATTTTAGAATGAATGTTTATGAAATCATTTTAGTTAAGTAGGTATATTTATTAAATGTGAATGTTATCATTTTATTTTGTAATTTTTGCATGGTTAAAATGTTATTGACATAATAATTAGCTAATAATGTATTTTTCGTATTATAAATAATTTTAAATTCAATTCATATTGATATATAAAAAATTTGTACACCCTTTAGGGTAGAATATAGTTTTAAGCAACATGTACGGTGGCCTGCGCCTATAAGTATACAGGCAGAGTTCTTAAAATATCGATCCCTGATGATGAAGGGACCAGCTAAATATGTTATAAATCCGGGGACGTGTTGTGTGTGATATGTGTAACAGTGGTGTTTATGTGGATGTGCTTGAGCAGCATGTGAGCTTGAGATCGCTATTTTAAAAACTCCGTCTGTATACTTTTAGGCGCAGGCCACCGTACGTACCTATTATAACACCATACCTACACCTATATTCAACAAATAAATAATTTTGATTTGATTTGATTTGACCGCATATCCGCTTATATGTAGATTCTTAAAACTCATATGTCAGTGGTGCTACGGTAGCTGTACCATACCACCATAGATCAACATAGACTCGGGATGTTAGCATCGATCTGTGCTGACAGTTCGTAAATGGATGTGCCTGAAAAAAAGTACCCAGCAAAATGTCCGACAGATTTAATATTTGAAATGTCTAAGTTGACGATGTGTATCCTTGCTATGATTGCACTACAAAGGCGTACTTACCTTATACCGGCTGTATGTTTGTTGTAGCTGAAAAAAATCTACCGACCTACTTAGGGTGGATTCGTCCAAACATCACGTTACACGAGAATAACTATACCGGGATTAAAATTATACGCGAGTAAATATCTAGGATAAGTACATTTGCATTCTACCAAGTTATACCATGATTAAATTGAATGAACGAGGAACGAAACTGTAATGCAACTAAAATAAAAATAGCTGCGTTTCAAAGCATGCAATAGAAATGACATGCCAACTTAGTTTGAATGGATTATAAAAGTATGAAATTGTTTATGTTTTAATATTTTATTCGCTGTTGTTATTCTGAGACTTTGCCTTTTAACGTACTTTTGTTTATGTTTTGACAGATGTGTTTATATGTCATTATGACGGTTTTCTAATCAGCTGATGTGCTGCCGCCATTACAAAATTACTCTCGGATAAGCTCGTTACACGGTCAATTTTGGCGGTATAACATTTTATTCTTGGGATAAGCTAGTTATCTTGGTTTCAGGTTTGGTAGAATGCAAAATCCTGCTTACTCGCGAGTAACTGGTACTTTACTCGAGAGTAAAATTTACTCGACGTTGGCCGAATCCGCCCTTACTCAATTTAATATTTTCATGTACTTATGCGTCTTTGTAACAACATAATTGGCTATTTTTTTAGAGCTACGGGTCAATTTGATTCTTTCAAATATCTACTTATAAGCAATGTAAGTACCTACTTTATATTCATTTTGACAATTTTATGCCTAATCGTTGGTGGAAAATAAATTCCTATGGACATTTATTATGATATCGTTACTACCTCAAGGGCGTCCCACATACATGTGGAAGGAAAAGATAAACGTCTTTATTTATTCGTCTTTTGTGACGTCACTGACTGATGCCTTTGTCGGGATTTGTGGAAAGCAAAACTCATTTGTTTCAATGTTTGTGAGTTTGTGACGCTACTTCACGCTACAAAGGAGGGTTGTTTCGCGTGTGTACCTTCATTGAGCTTAGAATAGGGAATATGCGTGTTATTGGGGCGGTGGTAGCTCAGTCGGGTAAGCGCCCGCTTCTCACGCAAGAGATGCGGGTTCGAATCCCGGCGCTGACATGTACCAATGAGTTCTTTTAACTTAAGTAAAATGTATACCATCCCTCTTACGGTGAAGGAAAACATCGTGAGGAAACCTGCATATCTATTTATTTATTTATTTATTTATAGATAACCAACAGCGTTATGAAGTAGATTATACAATAAGTAGTGTGTGTAAGGTAAGGCCAGTAATAGGTATTCTTAAGTGTATATAAAAATACAATGTTAAACAGGGTGCACATAATATAACTGCATTAATATGTAGGTACTTAAAGAAAGAAAAGGTCAGAACTTACTAACTTAAATAAACTAGGTAAACAATAAGATAACGAATAAGTATATGTTTATATATGTATATATATATATATATATATATAAATTACATTGTATGTTTCTAAATAATATGTAATAAGAATGTACCTATACAATTACAATTATGTATGTAAATTATATTACTAGATTTATAGAGAAAAGAAGACCTATATTCACTTTATTATTTATAAAATTATGAACTTAAGAAAAAGAAAAAAAAATGTGGGAAGATTGTGCTACTCAATATTGCTATTGCGCCCTTATCAATGCGTCTGATCTTTATCTAGATTTAGCACATCTAGCTATGTGAACCCACCAACCCGCAGTGGGAAATGGTCCAAGCTTAGAAAGGCAGTTTAGACCTTGGGGACATGCACAAAGGTTCCACTCGAGAATGCCAGGTGCAGGTACACCCCCACAGAAAATAGAATAGAATAGAATAGAAGTAGAAATAAAATATCCATGGATTCAATCTGTAGGTAAAACGAGAGTCTTATATCTGAACCATTACACTATGTGTTTCTCCTTCAGCTCTCCTATCAATCATTAAACGTGAGGTAGTGTTTGACTGTTTTTCTATTAGCCGCTTCGCCGCTTTTCAATTTTCTTACCTTGACGACCGACTTGTGTATGACTGTGGTATGTGACCCTGACTGCTATGCCGAAGATCCTGGTTCCAATCCCGGCCGGGACAGATATTCAAATTCAAATGATTTTTTGCATACTTAGTGTGTACATGGTGTTATATTCTTAATACTAGGCACTTACAACTTATTAACCTTTTTATATATATTTGACTCATCATCATCAGCCAATAATCAGCCACTGCTGGACATAGGTCCCAAGGATTGCCACAACACTCGGTCCTCGGCCTTCCTCATCCAACCACCGGCTACCCGCCTAAGGTCTTCAGTCCAGCGGGCAGGAGGGCGTCCCACGGTGCTTATATGACTAGGACCTAGGATGCTGCAAAATATGGGTGTCTTTCTGGAGATATGTAACAAAGGGAATAAAAAAAGTCCGTGAATTGAACTCTACCTATATGCTTCGACTTTTGCCGTAAGTACCTACAGATAAGCCTAAACTTTATCTATCTATGACCTCGAAGTGACCAGCTACATATAGGTACCTACATTACTTGCCTCTAATCATTTCTAGAGCCCAGTATTTTAATCAAGTTACGTTCGGGGCAAACACACTGAAAATTCGATTCTCAATTATGAATACGAGCAAATTTCATTTTCTGCTACATTGTTAGGTTAATGAGTTCCGTTCGTTAGGGTTCCGCTGTTGAAGCTGTTTTTGGGTTCCGCTTACCTACTTAGCTGTATTACTTAGCCGGGCGTATAGCCTGCATCATTATAGGTAGGCAAACATATTATCTTCAGACTTAGGAGGCACATTGGTTATAAATAGATCATTGAATGCAGTGTAACACGGCACAGCACACGCTGAGCTGGTGCCTTTTTGACGCTCTGGACAGCAACCGTGATGGTTTGTATTATTTTCTGGTTTTTTTTTCATATAATAATTTTTTTGTAGTATTCTTTTTCTTTTTGTTTCTGTTTTTTATTGTTCAGTGTGTCAAATAAATGTTTCTTTCTTTCTTTCTTTTGTAAAAACCTGCGTATTGTGTATTCTATGTAGTTTAAATCTCTGGTTTTCACACTGTACCCAATCTCTTCACTTTATTTTCCTTCTCATTGAGGTGTTTGGAAGAGATTACTTTTAGCAATAAGGGCGGATTTAACAGTGAATATTTTTAGGTCATTAATGATACCCAGAATAGATAGTAGTGTTCCAGCCACGTGTGTAAGCCTATTTTCCACTGTGTAGTGGGTGGTGGAATTACAATAGGTGGGAAATAAAAATATCAGAATGTTGTACAATTATTAATATTTATTATATAGAAATTATATAAGAGTGGAGAAACCAAAGTTCCACCACTGCGTTTCACGCCACAGGGGTAGAAGGATGGTATTAACCACAGAGAAACTCTTATACTACTTAAATGAGACCAGGGATTAAGTCCTTATAATTGTCTGGTTGAAGTACACAAGGTATTGCAAGGAAATTATATAAGAGTGGAGAAACCAAGGTTCCACCGCTGCGTTTCACGCCACAGGGGTAGAAGGATGGTATTAACCACAGAGAAACTCTTATACTACTTAAATGAGACCAGGGATTAAGTCCTTATAATTGTCTGGTTGAAGTACACAAGGTATTGCAAGGAAATTATATAAGAGTGGAGAAACCAAGGTTCCACCGCTGCGTTTCACGCCACAGGGGTAGAAGGATGGTATTAACCACAGAGAAACTCTTATACTACTTAAATGAGACCAGGGATTAAGTCCTTATAATTGTCTGGTTGAAGTATACAAGGTATTGCAAGGAAATTATATAAGAGTGGAGAAACCAAGGTTCCACCGCTGCGTTTCACGCCACAGGGGTAGAAGGATGGTATTAACCACAGAGGAACTTCTATATTACTTCAATGGGATAGCAGTTTAACGTTAAGGCCCCGTAACCGAAGGACGTTGATAGCCTAGCGCCTACAAAAGGTTCAAAGTGCAATTTAGATACTACTGCCCGTTCTATCGGGGCTCCCTATGAAGAAAAAATAATAAAATAAAGGTTTTAACCCGCTAGAGTCCACCCGGGTGCTGCCTTTGCAATCCTACATTCAGCAGCGGCGTTAGAAGGCTGATGCCGCTGAAGATTAATGGAAATCCTAAGGAAATTCCTTAGTATCCGCTCAACGAACATACAACGGCCAACCTGGACTGCCGGACGAAGCCAGGACAGGAGCTCCGGACGGCTCGTGGCTCGCTGACGGCTCTGGTCACCAACGACACCTTCTTGGAGGTTGGGGTCAGGTGACACGCGTCTGGCAATCGCACGCTTCACCGGGCAGGATTGAAATTGTCGGCAATTCTGGTTAGGTACACGTGGTGTGATGCTGCGTGGGTGTCTGTGGCACGTATCTGGTAACAGGAAATATGAA
Organism: Plutella xylostella; assembly: GCF_932276165.1. Classification (NCBI taxonomy): domain Eukaryota; kingdom Metazoa; phylum Arthropoda; class Insecta; order Lepidoptera; family Plutellidae; genus Plutella; species Plutella xylostella. The sequence goes on along the minus strand of NC_063987.1, from coordinate 8,430,899 downwards.
GCAAGGAACTTGGTACCAATACGGCCTGTGCCACGCGGACCGGGAAGAAAAATCTCACCACACACGTTCTACTCGAGACGTTCTGACAGAGAATGGCTCGCCTCCTTGCCAGTTCCGAAAAAGAAAAAACCTTCACCGGGATGCCAGCTCATCGTCGGGTCCAGCTCACAAAACTACTCTGTGGCCAGTCAACACCATCATTGTTCTGAGCGTCATATCGCCACTGACCACTGTCCGATGACGATCTAGCACGAGTTTTCTCAAAAGACCACAGACAACAACTGAAACTATATCCTGTGTGTCGAATTTGACAGCTGATACTTGACAAGACTAACAAAGTAAACAACAAACATAATGTTTATTGTAAACAATAAACGAAATGTTAAGTTACAAAAATAATGGTGTTACAGTACCCCCGTCCCCACCAGAATTTTTCGAGGGTACGAGAAAAATTCAAAGATGGCCCTCCATCTCTAAATCCTAAACACCTAAAACAATCGGAATATGTGGGTCACTCACGAACTCAGTAAAGTCCCTAAGCAATGAGGTAAACCCTGAAATAAATTAAATGGAAAAAGTCTCAAAAAAAAACTACCGACGCATAGTGAATGAGTCCTTGGCATTGTTGGCTTACTCAATAGAGTAAGTCAACACACACAAAGGTGGCCTCCGGGACTATTTACTGACTTTGCAACACAACGACGCATAGTGAATGAGTCCTTGGCATTGCTGGCTTACTCAATAGAGTAAGTCAACACACACAACGGTGGCCTACGGAACTATTCACTGACTTTGCAACGGATATCCTTTAAATGGCATTCCGCTTGCCTACCGTTAACATCTTCCAAAAGATAGACCAGGTTTGACAGTTTTTGTATCACCTTACACTTCTCGAACTTCGGGGCTAGCTTAAGAGCTATAAATTTATCGGCGTCACTACGGTTATGTGTCCGCCTCCAAACAAAATCCCCGGTGTTGTAACAAGCATCACGCCGGCGACGGTTATAATAACGGGCATTGCGACTATGAGATTTTTGTAGTTCTGAGTCTACTCTCACGAAAACCTCTTTGAGTCCTCTCAACTTCTGCATGTACTCCGATCGAGAGCTTAGCTGTATGTCGTCAATGTCTTCGACATCTCCGTAGACACGTCCATCCGGTACAGCCTCACGTCCATGTACTAGCATAAATGGGGAGAAACCCGTTGTATCGTTGACTGCTGTATTCATGGCGAACTGTATTTCTGCAAGGTGACAATCCCAAGTTCGGTGATCCGACCCTACCATTGTAGCGATGGCGGTAACGACGGTCCTATTATAACGCTCGACAGTGTTAACCTGAGGAGTGTAAATAGGTGTGTAGTGGACTTGGGGGATATTATACTTGAGGAATAAGTCCTTTACTTCATGCCCGATGAATTGGGGTCCATTATCTGCAATTACTGTTTGTGGAATACCATGCACCAAAAAGATGTGGTCCTCCAGAATCCCGGCGACATTTTTACTAGTGGCACGGCGGAGCGGGAAGAGTAGACAATACTTGGTAAAACAACATACTACTACCAGAAGGTGTTCGTGTTGTTGTCGCGACCGTGGCAGTGGACCAACTAAATCCATGCTGATGCACTGGAATGGGCGACGACAAACTTTGGGCTCACCCATCAAACCTGGAGTGAGTTGGTTTTGATGCTTGTAAGATTTACAAATGTCGCATTTGGCCACATGATCCGCTACATCGCCGTACATGCCAGGCCAAAAGTAGCGGAGTCTTAAACGCTTGTATGTCTTTTCAGCTCCCATATGGGCCCCCATGGGCGTGTCATGGTTCTTTATAATAACATTCAGTCTCTCTTCCGGCGGGATTACTTCCTTCCAGTCGAAGTCGCTCGTCAAGGTTGAGTTGCTTTTGGTATACCGATACAGCCTACCTTCGATGATCTGGTAGTTAGGGCATGACTGGGGTCGTTTTAGACACCGGGAGAGGATATTTGCGTACCAAGAGTCATTATTGGAGGAAACAACATTCACGGGCACTGCACGAGACAGTGCATCAGGTACCACATTCTCCTTCCCTTTCCGATGTTCGACGGTAAAATTGTAAGGAGACAAACGACAACCCCAACGTTCCAGTCTTCCAGTGGGGTTTTTTAAGTTCAAAAACCATTTCAAACTCGAATGATCAGTGATTATCCTAAAAGGTCGACTACCCTCCAGGTAAGGACGAAAATGTTCTACAACAAAGACGACCGCTAACGCCTCTCTTTCTGTAGCAGAGTAATTCCTTTCTTGCTTATTAAGTGAACGGCTGCAATAAGCGACCGGGTGTTCCTCACCATTCACAGCTTGGGTCAGCATGCCGCCTACTCCGAACTCCGATGCATCGGTATGGACCGTGAAAGGTTGGGAAAATCCGGACACGCCAAGACTGGAGCGGTCGTAAGAGCTGTTTTCAACTCATTAAATGCGATTTCTGCTTCCGGGTTCCACTGAAAAGAAGGTGCCCCTTTTCGCGTCGATGTCAGGCGGTTCAAAGGCGCAGCAACATGGCTAAAGTTCTTAATGAAACGTCTGTAGTAAGATGCGGTACCCAAGAAACGCTTCACATCTTTGCGGTTCTGCGGAGTAGGAAACTCGACTATAGATTTTACCTTGTCAGGGTCTGTGCGCAGGCCCTTTTCATCTACCACAAATCCGAGGTACTTTAGCTCTCGCCGGAAAAAACAGCCTTTTGATAAGTTAATCGTCAAACCTGCAGATTTCAAGCGTTCCTGCACTTTATGTAGCAACGACAGGTGCTCCTCAAACGTGGAGGACACGACCACGATGTCATCTAAATAGATAAAGATCTTCTCGCCACATTCCGGACCAAATAATTTGTCCATGAGTCTCTGCTGTGTCGCTGGAGCTGAAGTAAGACCAAAGCACATTACTTTGAATTGAAACAACCCACGAGCAGGAACCGTAAATGCTGTTTTCTCTTTCGAATCCTCGCTTAAAGGGATTTGCCAAAAGGCCGCCTTAAGGTCAATAGAACTGAGATACCTAGCGTCCCGGAGTTGGTCAAGGATACTATGGATGTAAGGCAAAGGGTATGCGTCGTGTTTTGACACCTCGTTCAATTTGCGACTATCCAAACAAAACCGCAATTCACCATTAGACTTCGGCGCCATCGTGACTGGACTATTCCATGGACTACTGCTTTTTTCGATAACATCCAACTCTATCATCTCATCTACTTGGGAGTTGAGCTCCTTCAAGCGTTCGGGGGACATATAATAATATCGTTGTTTAATCGGGGAAGCGTCTCCGGTGTCAATCACGTGGTTTATTAGATCTGTTCTACCTAAACCCATGTTTTCGAAAGAGATGTCCTCAAACCTTTGTATGACCTCATCCGCTGCGGTACGTTCAGAAGGACTCAGCTCATTGAAAGGATGCAAATGTCTGACTTCGTTAACGTGAGAGTTCACCTTCTGTAAAACCTTTCTGCTACTCAAGAGATTCAGTACTTCTGGAGCTATGTTGAAGGCATGCCAGAAATTCATCCCTAGTATCAACTCCGATGTAACGGTAGGAATCGCATAAAATTTCACGACAGCTGACACTTCCCCAACAGTAACTGGTAGAAGGAAAAACCCGGCGACTGTGGACCTTGACCCGTTAGCTGTGGTTATGTAATCTATGTCACTAGAATGCAGGGTTGCTATACTGGAAAAATATGAAAACGTTTTTCCACCCATGATTGAAATGCCAGAACCTGAATCCAGAAGGCCAGTACAAGGGTTGTCATAAATACAAATATCTAAATACGGACACAAGCTGTCGCCTATCTCTACGACATTAACCGGACCGTATGAAACTTTAGAAAAGAAAGTAGACAAAGACCCTAACCACTGCTTCCATTCTGCTTCATTAAATTTACTTGAGTCAACACCAGGCTGTGAAGCTACAAGCGGCTGGTGTTGGTCATTCAGTTTTTTTGTTGTGGATTACTTTGCTTCCTATTACTTGGCTTGTAGTGGGATCGGCAACGAGGGCATGTTGACAAGGTGACATCCTTCTTACCACAAGAGTAGCATATAATAATGCGTGGGGCCTTGCACGTGTCTAAAGCGTGACCACGAACTCTGCAACGGACACAAAACAGATCTTCTTCAGCTGTGACTACGTTCACTACTGCGCGACTCTTGCCCTGGTAACCCAAGTCCGGGGCTACGGTCTCTGCTGAAACACGAGGTGGCTCCGCAAAAGAGTCTGCTCGGTATTTGGCGTACTCCAGCTGCCTACAGCATTCCTTTAGTTCGTTCCAATCTCTAATATTTGTTAAAGCAAGCTGACTCGTGTAGAACGGCCTAAGGTTACCTCGGACTATTTCCAGCTGCTCTGACTCCGGTACCGGTACGCTGAGCCTAGAAAAATAATTCCGCATTGTGCTTAAGTACTTTATGATTGATTCATCAGCACCTTGTGTCCGCGACCGCACCTCCTGTAATAAACGCCGATTATAATCGAATGGCAGGAACTCTTCATACAACCGAGCCTTAACCTCTTTCCAACTCGAGACCTCCCCCTTGACACCCCGAAACCAAGACAAGGCGTCACCGCTAAAAATTTCTGCGACGGAATTAAACAAGGTCTCCTCAGAGATGCCTCGAGAAAGGCAAAGCTCCTCCAGTCGCTGCACGAACGCCTGTACACTATCGCTGCCGTTAAAGACAAGGTTCAGTTTTTGGATCTGTGTGTGGTCCACCTTAGGACATGGTTCCATACACCCTACGACAGGGATATCCTGTTTCCTTTCCTGGCCCTGATAAGCTCTAGAAATGTTCCTCAGTTCGTTGTCCCTAGATTCGAGTTGTGAGAGTAAGTCTCCGAGCATACAAGTCTCCTCCTTATTGACGGCATTTATACGACCTAAGCGGTGATATAAATGGTTTGCTAAGGATTCGCAACGCTTGATGTGTTTTAACTGCAAATTTGGTTTTGAAAGTGAGCTCTGCAAGTCTTTAAGTTTGTTTTTAATTTTTTCTAACTCAGAGGTAACATCTCCCTCAAAGTAGATAACCTCGTCTGAAGGCATCTGCGTAGCTAATTCTGTTAATTGTAATCTTAATTGGTCTGCAGTGGCCTCAGGTTTGACACCTCGGACTGTGGCCTCGTATGTCAATTCATCTTTTAATAAAAGGTTGAAACATATCGGACGTTCCCCCATGGTGTTACAACAATATGGATCTAATCCTTACGGTAGCACACGTTCAAATCAATTTGTGACCCTAGGCTGTATCAACGTTCAATGTAAAAGTCGAACAATATTAAACTTAAGTAAAGTTAAGTTCAAAACTGACAGTTAAAATGATTATGTAAAACACGCAACGTTCAATGTAAAAGCAACAATATGAATCCAATCCCTATGGTAGCACACGTTCAAATCAATTTGTGACCCCAGGCTGTATCAACGTTCAATGTAAAAGTCGAACAATCAACACCAATATATTCAAAATAAATGCTTCCCATTAAAGTGTGTTTCAGTAAGTCCAATTACAATATTAAACTTAAGTAAAGTTAAGTTTAAAACTGACAGTTAAGATGATTATGTAAAACACGCAACGTTCAATGTAAAAGCAACAATATGAATCCAATCCCGGTAGCACACGTTCAAATCAATTTGTGACCCCAGGCTGTATCAACGTTCAATGTAAAAGTCGAACAATAAACACCAATATATTCAAAATAAATGCTTTCCCATTAAAGTGTGTTTCAGTAAGTCCAATTACAATATTAAACTTAAGTAAAGTTAAGTTTAAAACTGACAGTTAAAATGATTATGTAAAACACGCAACGTTCAATTTAAAAGCCGAACAATTATACAATAAAATTTATCTTTAAAAGAAAGTATTAATTAATCAACCTAAAAATTCTGTGTTCTTTAGTTGACACAACCTTTGTGATAACACGTTACAAACTATACCTCCCTAGGTGAAACAATACATTAAGTACTAAAAGTTGAGTGTTTAAGTTGAACAGACAATAACAATGTCTCAGCAAAATTGTTTAAAATCAATCACCCACTGTTCAATATTTAATTGTTCAATAATGAATAAAATACAATTTCAACAGAAGGTTTTCCTTTTAATAACGTTTGGAACAGAAGGTTATAAGAATTTAACACAATCCAAACGCACAAAAAAATATAAGGCCTGTTAAGTCACTATAATAAAATGTTTGAGGTTAAAAAAAAATTCACAACAAAAAATCATGGCCTTATCTCGTTAATAAATTAGAAAACCTTCTGCAGTGATTCTCTGTCAGCACGTCTCGATGACACACACAAAACACACACAAGAAATTATCAGACACTAATTAATTACCACTAATTAATATTCCCCCCGGGTGGACTCAGGCCTGTCTAAGCGACAGATTAGACTATAAGCTAACGGATTAAACTCTGCTCGGGCGCCAAATGTAAGCCTATTTTCCACTGTGTAGTGGGTGGTGGAATTACAATAGGTGGGAAATAAAAATATCAGAATGTTGTACAATTATTAATATTTATTATATAGAAATTATATAAGAGTGGAGAAACCAAAGTTCCACCACTGCGTTTCACGCCACAGGGGTAGAAGGATGGTATTAACCACAGAGAAACTCTTATACTACTTAAATGAGACCAGGGATTAAGTCCTTATAATTGTCTGGTTGAAGTACACAAGGTATTGCAAGGAAATTATATAAGAGTGGAGAAACCAAGGTTCCACCGCTGCGTTTCACGCCACAGGGGTAGAAGGATGGTATTAACCACAGAGAAACTCTTATACTACTTAAATGAGACCAGGGATTAAGTCCTTATAATTGTCTGGTTGAAGTACACAAGGTATTGCAAGGAAATTATATAAGAGTGGAGAAACCAAGGTTCCACCGCTGCGTTTCACGCCACAGGGGTAGAAGGATGGTATTAACCACAGAGAAACTCTTATACTACTTAAATGAGACCAGGGATTAAGTCCTTATAATTGTCTGGTTGAAGTATACAAGGTATTGCAAGGAAATTATATAAGAGTGGAGAAACCAAGGTTCCACCGCTGCGTTTCACGCCACAGGGGTAGAAGGATGGTATTAACCACAGAGGAACTTCTATATTACTTCAATGGGATAGCAGTTTAACGTTAAGGCCCCGTAACCGAAGGACGTTGATAGCCTAGCGCCTACAAAAGGTTCAAAGTGCAATTTAGATACTACTGCCCGTTCTATCGGGGCTCCCTATGAAGAAAAAATAATAAAATAAAGGTTTTAACCCGCTAGAGTCCACCCGGGTGCTGCCTTTGCAATCCTACATTCAGCAGCGGCGTTAGAAGGCTGATGCCGCTGAAGATTAATGGAAATCCTAAGGAAATTCCTTAGTATCCGCTCAACGAACATACAACGGCCAACCTGGACTGCCGGACGAAGCCAGGACAGGAGCTCCGGACGGCTCGTGGCTCGCTGACGGCTCTGGTCACCAACGACACCTTCTTGGAGGTTGGGGTCAGGTGACACGCGTCTGGCAATCGCACGCTTCACCGGGCAGGATTGAAATTGTCGGCAATTCTGGTTAGGTACACGTGGTGTGATGCTGCGTGGGTGTCTGTGGCACGTATCTGGTAACAGGAAATATGAAGCAAGGAACTTGGTACCAATACGGCCTGTGCCACGCGGACCGGGAAGAAAAATCTCACCACACACGTTCTACTCGAGACGTTCTGACAGAGAATGGCTCGCCTCCTTGCCAGTTCCGAAAAAGAAAAAACCTTCACCGGGATGCCAGCTCATCGTCGGGTCCAGCTCACAAAACTACTCTGTGGCCAGTCAACACCATCATTGTTCTGAGCGTCATATCGCCACTGACCACTGTCCGATGACGATCTAGCACGAGTTTTCTCAAAAGACCACAGACAACAACTGAAACTATATCCTGTGTGTCGAATTTGACAGCTGATACTTGACAAGACTAACAAAGTAAACAACAAACATAATGTTTATTGTAAACAATAAACGAAATGTTAAGTTACAAAAATAATGGTGTTACACGTGGCGTAGCGGATAAAACCTCGTTCTCGCTTTCGGGAGGCGGTGGGTTCGAATCCTGGCCTACTAACCAGATAATTACCATACCACGATGAAGGAAATCATCGTGAGAAAACCTGCACACTGCACAGTAAGTATAAGTAGATTGTTATGGCGTGCCTCGGAAGTGGCCTACAATACAAGTATATCCGACAGTGCACGATTATTCCCTCTTCTTACCGTATTACGGTTTGTCAAAGTGGTGAAAGGATCTTCCAGTCACAGCCCAGCCGCACAGTGCACCAAGTGTCAGAAACAGGTGATACACGTCATTCAATGAAACACCATCATTCATTCAAATCCACATCCATTTATTCCACCTTATCGTAGTACTCCAGTTTCACACACTTCTTGGTAGTCACTGCCGGCGACGTATGTATGCGTGCCTTCTTCGTAGTCTTTTGACACCTGCTGCTGGTACACGGGTTCTTTATCGCCGTATATAAAAGTTTATATTGCGATTTATCATAAATATGACGTGTGTTTTGACGTCGATAACGGGTTCGTTATGGCCATAGATAAACATTACGATTCTTCATAAATATGATGTGTGTTTGGACGTTAGTAACGGGTTTGCTAGCGTAATAGATAAACATCTATATCTATTCTATTCTCTATTCTATTCTCTGTGGGGGTGTAAGTACCTGCACCTGGCTCTCTCGAATGGAACCTTTGTGCATATGCCCAAGGTCTAAACTGCCTTCCTAAGCTTGGACCATTTCCCACCACGCTGGTCCACTGCGGGTTGGTGGGTTCACATATCTAGATGTGCTAAATCTAGATATGCAGGTTTCCTCACGATGTTTTCCTTCACCGTAAGAGCGATGGTATACATTGTACTTAAGTTAAAAGAACTCATTGGTACATGTCAGCGCCGGGATCGAACCCGCATCTCTTGCGTGAGAAGCGGGCGCTTACCCGACTGAGCTACCACCGCTCCACCCAACATCTATATCGCGATTCGCCGTAAATATGACCCTGGGTTTTGGCATTGATAACGAACCCGTGTAGCAACCACAGGAACAACATTTACGTCAAGGAAACGCCAAAAAAATACATTCAAAGATAGGGGCATCCATTTATTCCACCTTATCGTAGTCCTCCAGCCTCACACACTTGTCGGTGCCCTCGTGCCGGACGGTGGGCGCGTCGCAGTAGCACGCGGAGAAGTCGCAGATGAGCCCGCGCGACGCCGGCGTGGGCTGCGCGCAGGTGGGCTCCGACATCACTGTGGCGCAGCCCACCGCGTACGCGTGCGTGCCTTCTTCGCAGTCCTTCACGCCTGGAAAGAGGTTGAGGTTCACGCACGGTTCACGTTATAATTATTGTGCTTTGCTATATTACTCTGTGGTACTTTGTAAAATCTAGCATAAGCCATGTGACAGCTATCAAATTAATGAATTTTATTTATCACTTGTTCGTATTCTAGAAATTGTATTTGGGAAATTACTCCGCCTTCCTATACTTATTTATTAAAGTTTCATGATATTAATGTGTCAAAATCGTCTGAATTAGATATTTCCTCTAGTACCCACCACCTATGATTAGCAATTAACAATCCCTAAGCAGCGTCGCCGTTGCTCGCTTGTCAAATCTGACGTAACTTGTACAGAGTTGACTAATGTTCGACAGGCGCTAGGCGAGCGACGCCGACGCCACTGGATTGTTAATTTCTAATGTATCGGTGGTGTTACGGTAGCTGTTATAGTCTGAACCTGCTGGCCAGTAATTTCATTACGAATGACCTCTATATATGTTTTGTAGATTTTGTAGAGTAAGCAGACTATGTTGCATGGCTTGTACACGATTTGTATAAACACAAACAATAATATTATGTTTGTAGCAATTAACGGATAACACAACCAATTTACAATACAATACAATACAAAACACTTTATTTGCACCAAGAATAAAAATTACAAAAAACAAAACTTAAAAATAAAACAGTACAAAAAGGCGGCCTTATTGCTTATAGCAATCTCTACCAGACAACCTTTGGATGGAAGAGAGTAAGTCTATATGATTGTGAGGTAGTTGTGGTGCAAGTATATATATACATAAAATATATACTACTTAAACAGTACATACACTAAATAAATAAATAAAACAACAAATAAATAATACAATTTAATAGCTGTTGATGTCTAATCGTCTATAACTCAGTTTTATCTTTATCAGTAAGTTGTTATACCTAGTGGAAACATGAATTATTTGAAATAAGTTTTGGTCCAGTGGTTAAAAATATCTCAACTCATATAAGTATTTGCCTAATAAAATATAATTTGAATCAATATGAACAGTTGGTTAGTTTAGGATAAACACCACCACACACATACATAAGTATGTGTGTGGAGGTGTTTATCCTAAACTAACTAGATATATAAACCATAGCCAAAGCAAAACATTACGCAATGTACGTTTAAGTGTTAAGGCTCAGTACCTATATAACAATAGTACATGGGCAGTACAAATCCATCCTTGATTGGATTGGCATAAGGGTCTGTCTTGAACAATAGATAATACGGGGAATACCCGGTAAAATGACCTCACTAACCAAACTCAATACTTAACTAAATAAACTTCAGGCGAATGATGTTATGAGCATGGCAAAATACGATTTTCCTCTTATCATACATATACAGCCCATGTATAAAGTCATGAAAATAATTAGTGAATACATAGGTTGTTATACAGCCCAGGTCATGAAAATAATGATTGCGATTTTGCACATAAGAATCGAATAAAATTAATTTTCCTTTGTAAACCAACAAATGACAGATAGTTGAATGAATGGACAGCTGTCATAGGGCTCATGCTATATTTTACAAAGTGTACCGACTTATTTATATTTATAAGCTAGTCTACTTAAACTAGATTTTCAATCGTTCAATCTTCTTAGACAGTATTTTAAATATATTTTAGCTAATTGGTTCATCTTTAGTGCCAAAATTGTGCTTAGGTATATAATTTAAAATGACTGATTAAAGTTAATAAATCTGTTTATGAACTTATCCAAATTACTATGTAGGTACCAAAAAGATGACCAGCAAATTGTAGCGCGGGACGCCCTTCGGCAAACTGGACCAAGATAAAATAAATGTGCGCTGTGAACAATTCACAGTGAACCTATCGCGAACTTGTTTTGCAAACGTTTATTGGATTCAAATTGAATTAATTTTGACACTAATAATTACTTCTTAAATGTTACTTTGTTTTGATTTCGCGATAGGGCTCCTGGACTGTCAAAACGAGACAACCTTAGACATATGGCTGGTACTGACTGGACGAGGAAGACCGAGGACCATCCGAGGACAGAGCGTTGATGTGCTCCTTGTGGAAAGCCTTACGTCCATGTGACTGATGATGATGATCATGATGATGACAATAAGTGATAAAAGCAACATCAACTTACATCTTCCATTAATATAATAGCATCCTCTACTATGATTGGTCTGCGGCGCAGCCGTGGATAATGCCACCAAAAACGCAAGGCCTAAAATCACAGCCAACTTCATTGTAAATAAAGACTTTTTCATTTCGCCTGATAATACGTTGTTTCGTTGTATGCGCGAGAGGTCCACTAACGTGAGTAGTGATGACCTCTGGTTTTATACTATGAAGCGGTTATTCTGGTTGTTTTAATGTGTGTAGGTATTGTTAACAATACGAGTATACAAACAAGATGGCGATGACGGTCGAATGGCGTAGTGGGTAGTGGCCCTGACTGCTTTGCCGAAGGTCCCGGGTTCGATTCCCGGCTGGGGCAGATATTTGTTTAAACACAGATATTTGTACTCGGGTCTTGGGTGTTGATATTTATATTTAATGTGTATCTAATATCTATCAATGTATTTGTGTAGATAGCTCATCAGCTGTCCGATACCCATAACACAGGCTCTGTCTAGCTTGGGGTCGGATGGCCGTGTGTGACATGTCCCACATATTATATTATTATTATTAAGATGGTGTGTCAGATACAAGAACAAATAAAAAAAACCGTCCACACTTTTTGTTTACCGACTAACCGTTTTAAGTTCAACATTATGACAACTATTGTTCCTACCAATGAATAAAATCACAAATCTTCCAACCAAACTAATTCAAAATAAGAGCTCATGGTGTAATAATAAGTGGTGTGTTATTAATTGCCGAGACGATTTTTTGTTCGTATCGTATATTGTTAATCTAATATATATTGATAGTATAAAAAACACTGTATTGCGGTTTTTAATGACTAGTGCGCTTAGTGTCTTCACATAGGTTTACTATTTACTGACCACTACTAAATGTACCTATTTCTAATGTAAAGTCAGCTGCATAAGTAGCTAAGTATACACTTTTGTGCATTGTCAAACTACCTACATATCAAACTGCCAATGTTTGAATTTGAATAGGCAGTTTGTGAGTTTGAACAGGTACAAAAGTGTACAGATACTTATGCAGCTGACTGTACCTATGTAGATATTTGTAAGAAAATGAAGTATATACAGTGTGTTGTTTTTCGGACCCGACAAACTTTAAGGGTGGATTCTACAAGTAATGTCATCGAGAAAAAATCCCCATATGTGGGGGTCTAAGTAACTTAAATTAGATTTTTTTCTTGTAGAAAATCATATCTCGAGATTTAAACGCCTTACGGACATGAAATGAAATACTTTTATCCGCAAAAAGTCATCTCTATCCAATAAAAATATCCACAACTGCTTAAAAGTTGCATAAAAAAGTTTAAAGTAACTTTAAAATAGCCGCCATTTCTAGAATATTGAGATTTCACCCCACATATGGGGGTTTTTTCGCGATGAAATTACTCGTAGAATCCACCCTTAAAGTTTGTCGGGTTCGAAAAACAACACACTGTACATCGGATGAAGAGTTTCTAGCGTTTCGCATTATCTATAAAAAAACAATGCACTAAAGATAATAATACGTTCATAACATTTTAGTTTAGCACTAATATTTGGTAATGTGGCAACAACACTATCTTTTTATGCCAATGAATTATTTATAGGTTATCACTCATCACAACCTATCACAATAAAATTAAATATATGTATATAATCTCGCATAGTTTCGTACCAATATTATTATGTATACAATATACATAGTAAAAGTAATGTAATAGGGACTATGCATGTGATTAAAAAAAAAGGTCAAATATTTTAATTTTTAATAACCTTTGTTGTTTCAAAATTATGCCTTCATCAATATTTTTTATTATAATTTATTTTTTAACACAAAACTACACGTCTAACATAATTTAATATCAAATAGAAATATATTTTCCATAAGCCATAAAAACAAAAATTGACCCTGTGTTTCGACGTGGATAACGAATCCGTCTTCAACTCTTCGCCAGCCCCAATGAAACAACAAAACACTCAACCAATCCCCACCCATTTATTCCACCTTATAGCAGTCCTTCAGTTTCACACACTTCTTAGAAGCCTTGTGCCGGACGGTGGGCGCGTCGCAGTAGCACGCGGAGAAGTCACAGGTGTTCCCGCTCTCCACCTTCGGGGTGGGCTGCTCGCAGGTGGGCTCCGACATGACCGGGCCGCAGCCGCTGCCGTATGAGTGGGTGCCTTCTTCGCACTCCCTCATGCCTGGAAGAAAAGTTAGGATTGTTAGATACTATTAAAAAAGTGGGTGCGGCTGTATCCCCTTGGACACAACCGTACCGACGTGAATACAAAGTTAAAACTTTGGATGAATAAGTAGTTATGTAAACTAATATTAATTTAGGTACCTACTTGGCACCATAAACTTAGACTTCATAATTATTTACTTGTAATATTAATTTAAATAAATAAGTCGCTCAGAATTACCTTCTGGGTCACCCCTTACTCTACCACTTTTGCATCACCCTGTAGATAGCCGAGCGAAGCGGGGCAATAAAAACCTAAACGGCATTTCCTAAATCGTAAAGAGCCGAGCAAAGCGATGCCATGCATCTCAATCCTGCATTCCTTAAAGCCTAGAGAGCCGAGCGCAGCGAGGCAATACTAACCTTACCGGCATTTTCTAAACTCTAAAGAGCCGAGTGAAACGAGGCAATACAAACCAAACCGGTACTTTCTAAACCCCAAAGAGCCGAGCGAAGCGCGGCCACACAAACTAACCCCGCATTCCCTAAAATAAAAAAAGCTTAGCGTAGCGAGGCGATTCAGGTAATACAAGCCAAACCGACTTTTCCTAAAATATAAAGAGCTAAGGGAAGCGAGGCAATAAGTATATTTGGTTTTGCCAAATTGGTATTTCCTAAACCCTATTACAATAATGTTAGTATCCTTACATAGGTTTACTATTTACTGACTACTACTAAATGTACCTATTTCTAATGTACCTAACAGTAATGTACCTAAATGTACCTAAACTGATGATGATGATGATAATGATGATGATGATGATGATGATGATGATGATAATCTATACAAAAGGTCTGACTCATTACGAAATCTCAAAAACTACAAGTGCTAGGTGTCTTAAATTTTGTATGGGGGTTCCTTATAGGACTAAGGTGCTCACTAAGACGGGATTTTGCGAAATTCAACCCCTAAGGGGATAAAAAGGGGTGTCAAAGTTTGTATGAAACTTCTATAAGTAGTTTTAATAGCAGGGTTTTGAAATTTTGAAGGAACGTAGCTTAACCCGCCACTGGTGACGTCAATTTGACTTACATCGTTGGTGACGCCGGTCTCACGCACCGGGATTTTTAAACTTATTTTTTTTACATACCTACCTACCCGAAATCACAACAAAAATCGATGGATAATAAGAAAGTTATTGGACTTTTTCGAACCACCCGGTCTCACAGACATGTACGTCACCAGTGGCGGGTTAAGTACCGTAGAGGTGCACTAAAAAACGATTTACTCGAAATTCCCACAGGAACGGGAATTAGAGAGAAAATACTTTTTATGAAAAATGTAAACCCCTTAAGTTTGACGGTTGAATTTATTTTTTTTATTTTATTATAGTATATTTCAAAATTTTCCACGGCAACGGGAGTTAGCGGGAAAATACATTTGTGTGAAATACTTAAATATTTCATTAAAGTTAAGTAGGTTGGTTTGTTAAGTTTATTTGTTTGTTTTATATTTGTTTTCACTTTAAGCCAAAACTACACGGGTTTTGAACAGACTTATTTTTTTTCGCAGAATTCCCACGGGAAAATCTTACAAGGCGAAGCGAAGCTCGCGGGAAATGCTAGCAAGTGATAAAATCAACATCAACTTACAATGTCCAGAATCATCATAAATGCATCCTCTGGGATGATCCGTATAATTGGTCTGCGCAGCCGCCACCAAAAACGCAAGACCTAAAATTGCCAGCTTCATTGTGAATAAATAAAGACTTTTGATTCCGCCTGACTATATGTACGTTGATTCGTTGTATAGCCGAGAGGTCCACCGTGTGTGTGTATAATTATATAGTGATGACCGCCGCCGGTTTTATACTATGAAGCGATTATTCTGGTTGTTTTAATATGTGTAAGTATTAATGGGTATCATCGGCCGCAGTTTAGATGATTAAATTAATATTATTATTATTGTTTTCAAAATAGTATGCTTAGTGCCAATTTCTCTAACCGACAGGGATTGATTTATAAATTAAACGTCAAAAGTTAACCACTACTCCCAGGTTATGCTCTAACCGAGAATGGAGAAATTGGCACTTAGTTTTTAATGACTAGGTTGCTGACCTTTTAAGGTAGATATTTCTAAGAACATGAAGTTAATTTTATATCGGATGTAGAGTTTTCAGCGTATCGTATGATCTACTTATACAGGGTTATTGGTAAGTAGACCTGATCCTTTCAGGAGGTGATAGAGGATGGCATATCCAGTCGATTGAACCCTATAATGCAATAGCCGAAACTTAACCATTTCTAAGATATTTAATATTTAAGTAAGTTTTTTTTTCTTAAAACCGAAAATAAAAAAAACCGAGCCATATTTCAATATTATTTTTTTTGTTTTGTATAAGTGACATCTTAATAAACTAATTACCTAAAATAATCAAAAGTGCATTCTTCGACTTAAATTAGACACAAGACCTCAAAATAGTTGAAAAAATATTCAAGACTTAAAAACAGATACTTAAGTTAGATTAAAAAAGAATGTCATGTGACAATTTTTGTGCATTTCAGCTTAAAAACATTGTCAACTTATAAGCTTTCAAATAAGATATTTCAATATCAAATCGATTTAGGTATCACCAAGATATGGCCAAAACAACCCAGAGAAGGCTGAGGAACTTCAACCGGGGTTTCCATACTAAAGTCAACAGGACTGAAAACAATCACACTTTTTACCTTTAAATTGGGCTAATTTTGTTAGTTTTCCTGTTGAATTTTGTGCGCCCTTGCTGGTTGTTTTGGCCATATCTTGGTTTGGTTATACCTGAATCGATTTGATCTTGAAATATCTTTTGTTGTTCGCATTTTATGAGTAGAACTATATTTCATATATATAATAGAAACAGACCAACATGAATAGGCATCCTATAATAGGTAAATACCTCACATTCGCCACACAAAACTACACGTCTAACATAATTTAAACTCGAATAGAAACATATTTTCAATAGGTAAGCCATAAAAACAAAAACTATAAAACGTATTTTCTACGCCAACATAATCAGCCAATTTCCCGCCAAATGTTCAGATAATGCATTTATAGAGGACAAAACTCAACTTTTTCTTCCAAAAAAAGGCAATATAATTTTGTCTTTATATTTTTTTGATCTGTGTGTATCGGGGACGTCGTAAACCCGTTTTACCGTGGATCGTAAACATCCCTTTGGGTTAGGTCCTGCACGACTTTTAGAGTCGACTCTGAATTAATAGTGAAACACGATATTTTTTATAAGGCAAGACCTAGACTGCAACTACACTGCAATTTCCACACTATAGAGCTTCCACTATGTTATTGTATTTTTGACGTTTCCTTATGTCTGGTAAGTAAAGTTGGTTTTACTTTGCAGTCATCAAATATGTATGGGATTTCGAATGTCAAAAAACCAATAATATAACGGACAGAGTATAGGACACTGCAAAGGAAAACCAAATTTACTTAACAGACATAAGCAAACGTCAAAAATACAATAACAAAGTGGAAGCTCTATAATTAGAATAAAATATTAATTTACTAATAATTATAAAATTAAATAAAAATGAACCAATTTTAAGTTCTAAGCAAGACAAGCCCTTCAAGACTTCTCAGACGGCAATTTTACAATCGATCTGTTACAACTTGAAAGAGTTTATCCTAACCTTTTATGTTTATTTACATTGACTGACAAAACTCAATGGGAGATTTTTAACCATAGACAACAACCATACACAAAAACCGATTATAGATGGCGCTAGTAAAACTTTATACTCAACAGCACTGCATTTTTTTTAGCAGGCATGGATTCCAGTCCTTTCATCCAATACAAAAACCCACACACACACACACACTCACGCCTTGTACTAATGTACTCCCTTGCGGGGTAGGCAGAGGTGCATTGCTGCACCCACTTTTCGCCAGAGTGTTATGTTAGTCCCAATATGTAATAGGGGGCGGGCCTATTGCCATTTTACGGGCACATCCAAGACCCGAAAACAAATATCTGTGTTTAAACAAATATCTGCCCCAGCCGGGAATCGAACCCGGGACCTTCGGCTCGGTAGTCAGGGTCACTAACCACTACGCCATTCGGTCGTCTACAAAAACCCAATGAATGTGAATTCAACCATATGCGATAACTAGCTGTTATATTATGCATAATATTAAGTGTTAACTAGTTTAAGACAGCTTTATACCATTTATGACATCTTCCGTTCCCTCAGAAGAATGCAGCTCATAAAAAACGACAGGCCGAATGCCATCTATCGGACGATTTTGACACTTTCAAAATGTAGACATCATAAAAATTATCATCCCAATTTTTAGACCATTTAACTTAGAATTAGATCGATATAAAATATTAACGCTTTTAGTTGATAATATTCTGATGAGCTTTTAAATGTACAGTTCCTCAGAAGCATTATTAATATGAGGGAGGTCAGGTTTCTCTGCACCTGACCGTACGTAAAATACGTTTTCATTGGAGTAATTTGGTGGTATTGTCACTGGACTTGCAAGCTAATAAGGATACCTATTTACTCCTATTTAAAAACGCGACTAGGAAATCATTACATCGCAGGAATTACAACTAACATAGTACCCGTAGTATTCTTTGTATAATAATTCACACAGGTGTGTCCATTTCCTCGGCATTCATACATTTATGACAATCCCTTTGGTGCGATACCGATAGGGGAACCTTAACCCCGCGTTGTTCTATGGTTTCACAAGGGTTTCACTTACATTAGTAGGTATAGGTTTTGTAGTAAGAACAATAATATTTTATATTCATGTAAGTTGGTATTTGTGATATTTTTTAATATATAATTATTCACATAGCGTCCACAAGAACATAGCCAAATTAACTATCCAGGGGCACCTGAACGACACACAACTATCTGTTCTAAGTGCTAACTGGAAACTTCCCGACTTACGACCTAAGATAAGTGGCCTGCCCGTTGCATTAACCTTCCAGCAACTTCACTCGATGTACTTCGGATACTTAGGTGGGTACTTACTTACCTTTGTCCATCGATTTCGGACTAAAATACAAGTTTGTCCTATTATAAACTAAATTTGAAGTTGACCCTTAGAATACATAAGAAAATGATGAACAGATATTGACGAAGTGACACGGAGCTCTCTGGATATAAAATATCTTGCGACGTAAAATGCATTCAAATTCTTGCAATTTTACTTACTTACCTTCACGAACAAATATACTTAAATGACACCATAAAATTATCAAACGATGCGTGTAATAGAACTAAGTACTAAGTACATGCCATCAAAGTTGATTTAATGTAAGTTTTGTATTTAATTATTTATTAATGACTTTTTTCTGACATGTAATAATATTATTAATCATAAATACAATACATGCGGAGCAGGCTGTTTACACAAGTGTATTAGTTAAATTAGGAATATGAGCTAATTATAATATTTTCTACCTGAAAATACCGTCTGCATTGAACCGTCGCGTCGCGTGGTTATACCTAGGTCCAAAGGTTCCGTGCCTAGATCTTGGCTAGGCAGCCTAGGCACAGAGCGGTGCGCAGTCAGCGCGGATCACAGATTAATTACGACGTCGTCGTCTGCCGATGCGGGCTGCTTTTATCTATTCTTCGCAATCGGGGCCTATTCTCAGGTTTTCTTGAAATTCTTCCAGTAAATATACACTCCCGGGCAATGAAAAAGTTCCACACACAAAATGCCGGCACCAAACGACTTAAATTTTTTCAAAGATTTAATTTAAAATTGGAATAAAATATTGCCGTTTTTAGTTGGTCATATCCTGAGACTCCGTTAAATGTACTTCAATGTTGTAGAAGATGTCATTAAGCTAGCCTTTTCCGTTTAGAAGTAATTTGGTGCTTTTCTAAGTGGAACCTTTTCATTGCCCGTGAGTGTAATAAGCTACAAATGCCAAAAATACGAACAATGATGACCGGTGGTAGCGCAGTCGGGATAGCGCCCGCTTCTCACGCCAGAAATGAGGGTTCGAATTCCGGCGCTGTATATCATCGCTCTTACGGTGAAGGAAAACATCGTGTGGAAACCTGCATATCTAGATTCAGCACACCGAGATATGTGATGTGAACACACCAACCGCAGTGGACCAGCGTGGTGGGAAATGGTCCAAGCTTAGGAAGGCAGTTTAGACCTTGGGGATATGCACAAAGGTTCTACTCGAGAGAGCCAGGTGCAGGTACTTACACCCCCACAGAGAAGAGAATATAGATAGATAGATAGAATACGCTTTATTTGCATACCAACGAAGAATCATATGAATAACAAATTACAACTTAATTAGGGTACAAAAGGCGGTCTTATCACTAAAAGTGATCTCTGCCAGACAACCTTTGGATGGACGGAATAAGACATGATAGAATTCGTAAAGTGCGATATTCTAGTAATTCATATACATATTAATTAAGTGCATAATAAACGTGCGTTAAGCGAAATTGAATGGCTAGAAAAACATTTCAATTCGCATCTTACGTTAGATGACAGCAGAAAGATTACTAACACGAAAGTTTACCCGACGAACACCCGACACTTTGCTACCGACAGAAACTTTTCGCACCTGGCAACATTGACAAAAGGCGACATTTCCTCCAATCACACGCTCCAACTGACCCAACAGACCCGCAACTTTCATGCCCTGTGTCCTGTGAACTTCGGGCGTGCGGGTCCAAGAATAGGGCCCCACAAACTATGCCCACTCCCCTGTATCTTGGCCTTTGCTTTGAGTAAAGTTTAATTTTATCAGTCGGAACTTCTGTCCCAACATTTGCTTCTTAGAAATTGTCTTCGTCTCGTTTTTGGGGTCGTGTCGTTGTAGTTATGGCCGAAATTACGGACGTAAAGTCGTGAAAATAAAAGAGTGCAATTTTGCATTTTTTTATGTGTCAGTTGTCAGTTAGTAACATCATGTAAAAACTAAAATACCGTAGGCAGTTGGAGATCGCAGTATAAAAAGTTCATACTATCAGGGAAACTGCTAGGGGCTTACCTGAAAACTTGGTGGCTTATCTACTCTTGAAGTCTGCTCGCAGGCACGACAAGTTGCGCACTGGATATTATTATATATATATGTCGCAGGCATCTGGTTTAATCTCCTGTTTGATTGAACCGCTAGCCCGTTCATTGGATGACGCTGCTTAGTTGTATGACTAGGCCGAACGTTGATTGTACAAGCGTCACAAAACGTCCAACTAGTTAGCTGACTTAAAATCAGTCAGGTGGTGAATAAAACAAATATGGCGTCTAACAGCTAACAGCTGACACAAAAAGCACCTATATTGTTACTTTTTTGCAAATAAATTAGCTTTAAAGTGCGTTATTTTTGTTAAAATAGTGTAACAACATAAATTAACCTATTATTACACCGCGGGCGGATAGTTTCAAAGAAAAAAAGTGGCGAAACTGGAGAATTATGAACAACAATATGAAGGTACGTTTATTGTTATTGTTTAGTTAATTTGTGAGATAAGAGCTTTGTAACATAGTATTTTTGTTGACTCTTGTCTGTTGATGTTCACCCTAACCAGACATTACAAAGTTGCAATACTATATCCCATTCAACGACTTCGCTGAATGACGTTCAGTCAAGACGTCGAACGTTACAATCAACGACTTGACGAGTTGTCCTTTAGTCATACAACTGAATAGCGCCATCCAATGAACGGGCTAGTGGTTCAATCAAACAGGAGATTAAACCAGTTGCCTGCGACATATATATATATATATATATATATATATATATATATATATATATATATTATTATATATATATATATATATATATATATATATATATATATATATATTCATTTAAAATACATACATGTTACACACATATAAGTATAAGTTGCGCACTGGATATAGTCATGAAATCGTGGCCGGAGGTCACTCTCTAAATGGACGAACGAACGAACAAAAATTTTCATACAATCGGCTCGCTTCATACAGCGAGAAAGAGCCGTAGTTCGCACAGCGCTCTGCAGGTCTAGTACAGGTTTGTTAAATTGTCGGAAACTATAAAAGTTTACGTTTTCTCGCATACAAAGTGACGCCCCTAGCGGAAACTATCATGGAACTTTTGACAGATAATTAGTCTAGTCTAGTCGGTCTAGTACAGGTTACAACGTAAACTTTTTGCGTTTTCATAAAAAGCAACCCGTACTAGAGGGGCAGAAGAAAACGTAAACCTTTATAGTTTTCAAAAATAGCAAAACCTGGTACTAGACGGCCTGAAGCTTCGGAAAATCAAAACTGCACCGCTAACGTTTCGTTGATTTTGAGAGTGACCCCTCTGTATGGATTTTCCCGATCTTACAAAGCACAAATACCGCGCCATATTTTCTGGTCAACGTTTAGGTCCGACCTAAACCCAGTTTACGTCACAGAGTTAACTTTTTAGTACACAAACGCATTACACAAAGCTTCATTAAGCTTTCACAGTTAACGAAGACAACGAAAACGTTTTCATGAAAAGTTCTCATTTGGTTCCGGTCTAGGTCCTACCAGGTGGCAATTAGGACCTGTCTAGCACTTAGTGCACCGGCGCTATGGCCCAGTCTAGACTTCAGACCGGAATTATGCTCAGTTCTCAGTTTCATCTGGGTAAATTAAGCTTTTTAAAGGGGTAACTAGGTAGAGTGAAAGCCTTTGTGGTCTAATTGAACTCTTCAAGAATGAAGGGTCTGACGCAGACTTGTTCCTAACCGAAAAACAACAGAAAACGTACGTCATCACAAATTTACTTACATGAATTTTAAATGGGTGGGCTAAGTCATTCGCCCACCTTTTAGTTTGACAATATATGACCAAGATCAGACCAGTGCAAAAGAAACGTCTCGACAAATAACACCCCACTTCCACTTTACAGTACATGGTCAACTGAATACTGAATTTACAGAATAGCCCCGCTAACACGGCAACAACGCGTGAGGCGGCTCGACCAATCAGGGCGTCCGGAAAATTTATAATCATTTTAAAACTTCATTCATGTGGTAGGGATTAAGAAAAAATGGAATTTGATATTTCCAGTTAATTAATAATTCGCTTGCTCAGGGCCGGCCCAATTGGATTTTCGTGTGGAAATTTAATGAATTTTGTGCCCCTGGCAGTAGGGTGGCCATATGTTAGCTATATCTGATTTTTGTGGACCAAGAATTTTCAAACTTTCAGGACATCAGGGTCTCAAGTGTTTTATTATTATTTGTTTGTTTTTCTATCTTATCTTAAATACGGTGTAAATAAGCTCTATAGTAATCTTCTTCTTGATCTTGGTCTTGTTATCTTTTCTATTTACCTGATATTATACTTAGTAATAAAAAATAGATATGCAAAAAACCATAGATATTATTATCCTATTAAATTTAATGAACATACAACAATATGGTCACTGTAGCCGTGAATGACGAGGGTGACCATGTTGTGCAGAATCGCTCGTTATCTGATTACAGTGAATTGTGGACACCCTATTTTGTACGTCAAAGCATAAACAGCATTTGGCAGTGTTTGTCATTTGTTTCCGTTCATAAATACATATTAGATTAGACCTCGCGAGTTCAAATATACTTAGGTACTACCTATATTTTATGTACTCGAGCATTTTAAAGAGGTAAAGTACCTATGTGATTGTTAAACGCTGGTCAGTACGTCTAGTACAGGTTTGAAATATTGTCAAAAACTATTTAAAAAAATGTTTTGTCGCATAGAAAATGACGCCTTTAGGAAATTATCATGAAACTTTTGATACATAATGTAGATCACAGAAGAAAACCTAAACTTTTTCCTTTTTAAAAATTTCATGCAATCGCAAACACTGTACTGAAGCTCAAAGCGAAATTAAAAATATATTCTCCCTAGAGTAAAAAGTCACGTCACCAAAAAAGTTTGATGGAGATTCTTTTTTTCGAATATTTCCAAGTCTTAGGGCCACTTGCACCATCATATTAAATCTAAATTTAGTGCCAAATCTCGATTTAAGAAACGTCAATCTAGATTTAATATGTTGGTGCAAGTGGCCTTTAGACCTAAAGTTGTACACATAACAGAAGAGACCTGTTATACATCATTACCTTTTTTGAAATACCCTGTAGGTCTACGTCTATAGGCCTTTTATTTATTTATTTATTTATTTATACTTTATTGCACAATTAACTACAGTAATAATGTACAATCAGATGGATTTAATGCTAAAAGCATTTTCTGCCTTTCGTTTAATACGGATTATTTTTC
Source organism: Plutella xylostella (assembly GCF_932276165.1). Classification (NCBI taxonomy): domain Eukaryota; kingdom Metazoa; phylum Arthropoda; class Insecta; order Lepidoptera; family Plutellidae; genus Plutella; species Plutella xylostella. Next base: position 8,406,937 of record NC_063987.1, on the reverse strand, counting down.
AGGCGCCTGAATCTGAAGTAAAATTTTGAAGGCTTATACAATCGTATTCCTATAAAATTTACGTCCCGTAAAGTTGCAAAGATTTGAGATAACACGAAATTATGATTCGAGATAGAAACCCAACGGGAATTTTAAATTCCGATAGCAAAGATGTTGAATATGTCTGAGTATACTAACAAGGTAAGTTTATTTATTTAATTCTTTATTGCACAAATATAAAAATACATGTACAAAAGGTGGGCTTAATGCTAAGTTTAGATTACATTAAATGAAAATCTTTTAGTTATTTTACTAAGTGACGTAGTTAGATATATCATTATAGTTAATTATATTTTATAATGTGTAGAATATGATTAAATAGTTAATTTAAATTTTAGTAATAGGTATTTTCCAATTTTAATTTTTGTAGAGAATATACAAAATCTAAAATTTGTCCAGAATTAACAGCAATATAATTCTCTCTAGGTTTAGGTTAATACTTTATCTTATCCTCAAGAATCACAACACACCTCTATAATAATTACCCTATATTTCCCAAAAACAATATTCTGTTAGAAATTTCAACATAATTTTCTAAAACAAAAATAGTAAAGAAAAACAACAATTTAAACAAATTTAATCAATCGAAGTTTTTTTATCAATAAAGATAAAGAACGTGAATCTTTTCCTAACTTGTTTCACAGCGCCACAGAGGCACAATAATACAGTGGGATCTGTAAGGTTCAGGAATAAAATAATAAAAAAAAGGATACGAACAATATTTCTGTACCTGTGTGGTTGTGGTTAAGTGCACTTTTTGGAAGTTTCTTTTTACGACCCCAAGCTAGGTACAGCCTGTAATCCACACCCATGTGTCGGACAGCCAGATACAAACTTACATATTATATTCAATATTAACACCCAAGACCCAAGTAGGTAAGTATTTAAAATATCAACGCCCCGGCCGGGGATCGAGATCGGGACCTTTGGCATAGCAGTCAAGGTCACTAAAGACTACACCATTCCGTCAACAATCGGTCGAATATTGCTTCAGTCGTCATGAAAAGCGATCAACATAAAAAAAAATATCACTAGTATTTAAATGTAATACGTGTACACCTCCCTCTTTTACTCAATAAGTCTTTCATTCACCCAAAGGTTGCCTGGAAGAGATCGCTTTTAGCGATAAGGCCGCCTATTGTGCTTAGGTACTCCTTTTGTTATTTAATGTATGTTGTGTGTTTTGTTCAATAAAGTTATATTGTATTGTATTGTAAGAATAGAACATTCTCTTTTATAATATTGAGGGATGATTCACTGTATTTCCACAGATGTTAGAAAGTCATAAGTAGAGTTTTATCGGGTGGTGCCGGCTTACAAACAAAACATTTTCCTTATAATATACAGGGTGTTAATACAATATATTTTATGAACATTAATGTATTTTAGGACAGATATTTTAAATAAGTAGGTACTTACATATTGCTGTTACATGATTTTTTTTTAATTCTTATTTTCCTAGAGTTGTAAGAAACATTAGAAGTTAATCCATATTTATTTTACCAAATATTTTGAACCCCAAACGAAATGGGTGACGGCTCTGGGTGTGTGAGTGTTTCTGGATCACCATTTTTGCGCCACCCTGTATACGAGTATTATAATAATGTCTGGGAGAAATAAATCGTTTACACACGCTTGAGCTTAAATATACTAAGTAGGTATCATTGTCGCGACACCAAGCCAATGTGTTATTGTACATATTTCTAAAGAAAACTATATTTCACTTTCCTCATCTACTCATTCTACAGGATGTTAAAAAAGTGGTAAGTATTTTTTGTATTTTCTTTTTGTATTGTATTATCATAATCATTGTGTAATTTTATTGCGTGACATTCAAATACAATGTATTATTGTGAAAGAATAAATTTAATGAAATTCCGTCTTTCCCTAAGCTTAGAATTTATTATTTTAAGAAAAACGAAAAGCACTTCTACTTCACCTAGGTACATAATAAAATGAATCTCATAAAAATAATAATAATCCTACTAATATTCTTTATTTCAGGCAACTGATAGGCCCATAGAAACAATACATACAAATACATAATACAATTATTAATATACTAATATTATTACATAATATTCTTAAAATGGTATGTCATTATGAACTGCATACCACTCTAGCACTAAATAGGGTTCTATAGAAAACAAACCGACTTCTTTCTACAAGTAATACCATTACTTCTCTTCGGTAAGTATACGCAAAACAGAGTTCTAAAGGATTTTTTAAAAGGTCCTACCGCAGTTATGTAAGGCGAGCCTAACCGAATGCTAAGGTTAGTCGAAAATAAAATGGGAAACAAGTTTCTGTAAATAGCCAATATCGCTTCCACTCCCGTCGACCAGAGGTTCTCAACCTTCGGTGCGAGCTGGAGAAGTAAATATAAATAATATAAATTAAACATCTCACACACGGCCTTCCGACCCAAAACTAGACAAAGCCTGTAAAATGGGTATTGAACTGCTGATAATATATACATATACCTATAGATACCCTAGTAGAAATATCTGTCTTTAACTATTTTATTATTTCACGGCTGGGAATCGCACCCAGGATCTTCGGCATAGTAGTCAGGGCCACTAACCACTACACCATTTAGCTGACATACGCTAAGTCTGGGCACTACAGCTAGTAATATTCCGCTCCTGAACATAGGCCTATACCGCTCTATACTTTGCCTTCCTCCTTCAGTAATAAACTTCAGTCACTCCGGCAAAATGACTAAGTTCGTCGGTTCAGCTGGCTGGAGGGAGTCCCACACTACACTTGCCTGCCTTGGTCTGCACTCGGGAGCTGTTTTATATCGCAAGCTTGGGCTTAGAGAGTAGTCGGGTAAGCGTAACCCGACTGTCAGATCTTTTCAAGCTGCCCGAAGCAGTAACCGGGAACCACGGCTTAACGTGCCGTCCGAAGCACGAAAGCGTCCAGAAAACAACTACTTGAAATCGGTCACCCATCCAGTGGCTAACCGTGCTATGTGTTGCTAAACTTCAATAATTAGATACGATCACTGAAGCTAGCTCGACTACGGACGCTCCTATAAATAATATAGGTAATTTAATTATAGAAGCACAAGTTGAGAACCACTGTTTCGGGCAAAGCCACATCTTACTTATCTGGGGCATTCCACATTACTTCAATCTTGGAAAAGGGTAATACCGGGGCGGCTTCAGAAAACGAACATCTATCTGAAAATACTGAAAAAAGAAAATCTTGTCTCTACTTAAGGGTAACAATTGAACTCAATTTATGGGCCTTTTCAAGGACTTCGCTATACCGCACCGGGAAACTGGCTCGCGAGTGGGATGTGTGCTTTCATCATTATTCTGTTAGCCTTTATTTAGATTTAGATTAGATGGGGTTTCTGCTACTGCGGCCGTTTTCTGGGTATCGCAGCGGTTTCAGTGCGATAACGAAATTATCTTGAAATCTTTTTGTTGAAATCAGCAGCGAATAGAGGTCATCGGTGCGATTCTGTATACTTTTGAAACACCTAGCTGAGTTATCCCGAATGCAGCAACCTGTAAAAATACTACAGGTAACTATACAATGTGTTTTTTTTCGAACCCGACAAACTTTAAGGGTGTATTCTACGAGTGATTTAATCGAGAAAACATTCCATATGGGGGGTCAAATCTCAATATTCTAGAAATGGCGGCCATTTTAAAGTTTTAGATAGGTACTTAGGCCGGGGTCTCCTATTTACTCCGTAGGTCGCGTCAAGTGTCACCGCCGTAGGCCGCGTCACGATTCTCACTACATCTACGCGCCAACGTCGGCGTGTGAGGGAGACCGCATCAGTACATTTCTATAGTGAGCATTGTGACGCGGCCTACGGCGTGACGCTGGACGCGCCCTTCGGCGTAAATAGGAGACCCCGGCCTTAGTTTTCATAAAAAATCATATCTCGAGATTTAAACGCCTTACGGACATGAAATAAAATGATTTTATCCGCAAAAAGTCATCTCTATCCAATAAAAATAGGCACAAATGCTAAAAAGTTACATAAAATAAGTTACAAGCACCTAATCTAGTTTTTTTGACAAAAACAACAGCAAAAATTTACATATATCTACGAGTAAATTCATCGAGAAAAAACCCCCATATGTTGGGTCAAATCTCAATATTGTAGAAATGGCGGCCATTTTAAAATTTTAGATAAGTAATTAGTTTTTTTAAAACAACACATTGTATAGGTATACTGGTATACATTATATTGACGATCGAATGATGTTATAGGCGCTGACTGCTACGCCGAAGGTCCCGGGTTCAATCCCCAGCCAGGGCTGATATTGGTTTAGTTTATTGTACTCGGGCCTTGAGGGATAATAATATATGTATCAATGTATCTCTGTACAATATATCAGATGTCCGATACCCATATTACAGGTTCTGTCTAGCTTGGGGTCGGATGGCCGTGTGTGAGATGTCCCCACGCATTATCCCAAAGCCAAGCTCGTGTGTTTGCATGGACACAATAAGAAGATGAATAGGTATAATGTCAAAGGTTCGTCCATACCTGGCATATTAACTTACAACAATATTTTAGTGTTTATATTTAAAACAAACGTTAATATAAAATGAGATAGAGTTGTCTGGAGCTAGTAAATTGTTTTCCGGGCCGGCCCGGGGCAAATCGGATTGTAGCGGCGGGCAAGATGGACTTTGCAAACAATCTTTGTGAATATTTGCATAGCCAGCCCTATATACAGGGTGTGGTACAACTGGTGTTGCTATGTAGAAATTAAGAACCAAAGCGACTAGCAGATTTACGTACGGTTTCCTAGCTAAGAATTTTTGTTGATATCCTATAATTAACTTGTAATTTTCAGTACAAAATACATAATAATGAATTATTATTTCCCAGCATAAGTACTATAAGTACCTTTGAATCATCATAGGTATAAAAAATAGAAGAATCAAACATTCTGTAAAAGTAACTTTTATACTATTACTTAAAACCTTAATTTTCAAAGATCGTTTTTTTATAGTTGTAATTACCTAGTCCAGTATTACTTGTTTCTAGCATTGTACGTCTACGATTCAATAAATGGCCATGTAAAATTCACAGTACAATACCGTGTAGAGCTCTACAAACTATTTTTAATTCTAAATTGATTAATTTAAATGTTGAAAAAGCGGTAACTAGACGCGGACGGCCAATTTCCTTTCTTTCATCTTGATAAAATTAATCAGCCACTTACATTTGACGAGGCTGCATACAAAGTAACTCTGAGTAGTAAAAACTATTATTACAGTTTTACAACCACTACAATGTTGCTTCTTAGAGGAAAAGAAAGGTTTGGATAATTAAATTTACTCTTTGCGATATCGTTTCAGTGTTCAATTAAGTTTTACTTCTAGTTGTAGTATTTACAACCTAAAGTCGATCCCTCCACGGTGATAAACCCTAGGATCTCGTGTTTTTCATCTCCAATTGGTCTGTTAAACAGGAAAGACGAAAAAATATGTGTTCTACTTCTTTTTAACCGACTTCGTTAGCGTGTCAGTTACAAACACTAATCCTAGACTAAGGTCTTGAACCGTAGTGAAAGGACTACACGTAGGCAGTTAGATTAGCGTCAGTCGGTAACTGACAAGGGTATGCTGGACAAATATTTTACCTATTTCCAAGACACAGTTGATACGTCAGTCGAGGAGGTTCCTTTCGTGCAACCATCACCCCCGAATTAATAGAGCTTTTTGTCACTTTAAAACAGATTTACAAATTAATTACGTCGTGATATATTTACGAATTTTGAATTTTTGACTGACAAAAACAGCTGAAATTCCTGTGTTTTGAAGTCATTTGTAGACGTTCTCTAAACTTGTATTTTAAGTTTAGTATTTCATACGGCCTAGCATAGGATATCTCGGGTAAATAATTGAAAGTAGCCTTGTTTCCCTGAAACGATAGTAGTGCAGTGAAACGAATAAACGTTTTTCGTGAGCCCGCCCGTCCGTCTCTCCTAGCAGTTAACTTAAAGATTTCTCTAGAAATAGTAACTTAATTAGCTCTAACTTAACTCGAGCACATCGTAACTTTGCTAATTTCAAGTTGAACTTGTCTGGGTGTCAGTGTGATATAAACACGGTTCTCAGCGACGTCTTTTAAAAGTAATATTCAAGTTAAGTTTGGAAATTATGAGACAGGTACTCTGTTCCTTTTACGATCAAGTGGTTCATTATTGAATATTATCTGATGTATGGTATATTTAATAATATGGCGTTATAATTATAATAATCTAGATCAAAATACAGCAATTTCGATCCCGATGCTACGCAACAGTAAGGGTAACAGGGTGTTTCCAAAGTGGTGTTATAATAATAAACCGAGAGAAAGAAGTCATCCTAAAAAAATATTCTCTATAGAAACTTTGTTGACACGTGACTAGATGTTCTTTTTACTCGATGAAAATAAGCTTTGTTTAATATGACCACTTCCGAAACACACTCAAAAACACATACAAAAACTTATGACACTCCTCTTTTTCGGTCGGTCGGTGAATTACCCAGTTACCATACGCTCCCTCGCGGGTCGCAGCCCGTTGGCTGGCTTATCCCAAAAGTTTATTTCATTATTTTATACCTTAGCATAGATACCATCTAGGACTAGGACAGTGTTTAAGGTGAAGTGTAGGTAAGGTCAAGAGTAGCTGCCTATTGAAAAAAAACATAACTTTCGTTTTTCTAAAAACTGCTTATTATACCGTTTATTGCTAATTCTAATCTTAATAACCTACCTCCAAATACGCAGTACGTGTGGAAAGTAGACGTCTGCGTCTGAGTAAAAAACGGAAACAAAAGCCATTTCTGATCAATATCAGTCGTAATATTTTTGGATTCAGTGAATTAATGCGTCTTTCAGAGCAGTGCATTACTGCTTGGGTACGTTATGGACGCATAAAGGCTAAGATACATAACACTTCACCATTGTTCCACAGAACAGACGATGGAAGGGTCCTGCAAGCACAACATTATTATTAGACTCCTAAAATAACTCAACTTCCCCCAGGAATTCTGCTTTTGTATCGTTGTATAATTTTAATTAATTTAGTTTTTAGTTTAAGATAATTACTGGTGAAAAGTGGGTGCAGCAATGCACCTCTGCCTACCCCGCAAGGGATTACATTAGTACAAGGTGTGAATGTTTATATTAATATATTATTTTTAGTTTAAACATCACAACACATTCTAGATGGCCAGTTACGTTGAGAGGTATAGGCTCGAGTTTTTAACAGGTTATATACTTGTATAGAGAGGTAGGTAGACTAGGTAGTAAGAGATTTTTATGTAAGTAAATAAACGATACTGGTCGGTTAGATAACCGACCAGGGATTGGTTATCAATTGTACGTCATCTCCATATAAAATTGTTGACAGGTGTCTGAATGTCAAGTCTGACTGAAAAGTCAACCACTAATACCTGGTTATGCTCTAACCGACTATGGAGAAATTGGCACTAAGTATGTCAAAGGTTAAAAACTTCGAAATCACAAAAGTCAACTTTTCCACCCTCTTGCTCCCACATAAGCCACGGAAACCCACTAAATCTACTACACTACACACAATGCGAGTATAAAATCAAATTATAAGTTTGAAGTCACAAAACTTGCTCAAGTACAATGGCGCACGGAATATTCTTTCTTTCTATTCTTTCTCAGCTGAGAAAGAATTATGTGATCGGCGTGCGGTCAATAAAATATGGAATCGACTCGTGTAGTGTGAGACTGCAGTTTGTAGCCGGTCGCTACGGTGACCATGCTGCCTGGAAATACACTCGTGAACAATGAAAAAGTTCCATTGACAGCACCAAACACTTGCTAAGAATCACTTATTTTGACTGGCACGAGCCGCATGAGCGGCCGAAACCGAACCGAGTATCTTTGTTATATGATAGGCGTGTTAAATAAACAAAGGTTAAATATAACTTTATATTCCTTATAGTAATTTTAGACGACTAAAACACACACGAGATACGTCTACCTATCATATAACAAAGATACTCGGCATACACACAACAGCAGATAAACAAAACTTAAGTACACAATACATTAACAATCCCAAATTAAAAATCACCTGTAGCATGATTGTCACAACTCGTGGTCACCCAGGTTAATGCGGGACGATGTTTCAGATTGTGAGAATTTTCCGGGATTCCCCAGTTGTCCCGGCGCGCTGACTTGGCGGTGCCGATATGTGCGAGCGGTCCGGGGTATAAGCGATAGCGGTTGCTCCGATTAGGGTCAATTTATACTGGGGCAGAGTCGAAGCGCAGCGAAGCGTCAAATTCTTCACAACTAAAGCAAAGCCGCACGAATGGTTGGTTGCGTTGGTCACTTTTTAAAATCTCAGTAGCAATGTGTGCGTTATGCTGTGGAGTTAATGTTGTATTTGTAATGTTCAGTATTGAATAGACGCTTCGATGCGCTTCGACTCTGTACTAGTATAAATTGACCCTTAGTGGGGTTAACAGAGTTACCACCACCGAAAGAACGCTCGCCTGTCAAACGTCAGTCGGATCCATACAAGTTGAAGATTTGACCAAGCGAGCGACGCATTGCTAATGTACTATGGTGGTAATTATCATAATTTAGTTAAACTCTTCGTTTCACCTTATTTATATATTTTTACCATCGAAACACAATAATAGACGCATTTTTCCTGAAATAAAAATGACATATTATGTATCTAGCCTATCTGAAACCTAGTTAAACATTGTGAGATATGGCGTTTCGACTTTCTCCGTGTTCGGCATCATAAGGGTCACAGTGACAGTTAAATAAAGTCCATTTTTCTCTCCACCTTTATTTGCAAGGTGCGGGTGCCTATATAAATAGAGTGAGTCGCCCGCGCGCCTCAGTTGTAATATCACCATGCAGAAATGACTAGGTTTCAGATAGGCTAGATACATAATATGTAATTTTTATTTCAGGAAAAATGCGTCTATTATGTAGTCTGAGCCTATCTGAAACCTAGTTAAACATTGTGAGATGTGTTTATTATCGCATGGTGGAGAGAAAACCAACTGTGACCCATAAGCTACTGATGAGTATATCAGTGGATAAATATTTGAATCTATAAATTTATAATGCATAGATTTCTAGGTAATAGATATACTAAAAAGAAAGGTATATGTATACATAAGACTTAAGTACTTCCTTATTATTCCTGACTTGTCAGAAAGTTATGGAAGGTATGTACCTATACCTATAGGTAGGTATTTATACATATGGATACACACAGTGCCTCTTCGAAAGCAATACTTATAAGTAGTTATTGATCAATATCTTGTTATTGTCAAGGCAATATTTTTAACATACACTAGCCGAATGGATGGAACCAGTGAAATACTTTGCAACAATATTTAAAAGCTGTAAAATGTAGAATATCGATCCAGGCCGCTGGGGCTCAGGTCAGCACATGCTGACTAGGGTATGTAATTCTGGACTGACCTCAGAAATGCAGCAGCCGACCCTGGAGCCTCTTGGACCTGCTCAGTCAGCCCCGTACGACGACACGGCCTGCAACACCTGGCGCGGCATCTAGTCCTTGGAACGAGGAGTGGTGCTTGAAGGGAAGATAATTTTACTAAATATCTCAGCCTCATCAGCTACTGGAAAAGATTAGATGAAGGCTGTGACACTGGCGGATAACTAAGTATTCAGTTTTTCAAAACATGATGCAGGTCACTATATTCATATTCTAGATTGACAAGTAACACACAGTCTAATTTTGTATTCTAACTAACTCGGCGGTTAACGAGTTCCTGTGCAGTCCTACTAGGAAGGAAAGTTATTTTATAAGCCTTTGCACCGATTTTGTGGGCTACTATCATTCTGTATCATCATGTGTGAATATTATGAGCTCTGGCAGCATTCCTTGGTAGATGACATCAATTAATAAAGATTGATTAACACAACAATAACAATTATAATAGTTGATAAATGAAACCCGGCTAACATTTCTTAACTGGGTAAGTAAATGATCAGTCATGCCACCAGGATAAGTAAAATGTTCAGTACTTCATATGAAAAACATTAACAAGGTCACCTTTAGGTATGTTCGTCAACACTAAGGGCAGGTCTCGGCCAAAACCTTAAGGCTTCGCCTTATTGCAACTTCAAAGGTACGTAGGTAGGTACCTACTTACATTGTTGTAGGTTCGATTTTGAAACCATCAAGTCAACCTGGATAAAACAAAATAAAATAGCTCGATTAAATAAAGATGGTACGTAAAGATGTTAGTTGTACCTGATCAGACCTGATGCAACGACAGCCAACATAGACTCTCTAATCCCCTGGTACTCAACCTTTTTTTTTTTTCGCGGGCCACAAAAACGTTTAAGTCATGGTTTCGCGGTCCACAAGCAATATTTTTTTGTTTTTTTTTAACTATTATAAAGCTATGTAAAATATCGAATATAATATAAAAAAAACACATGCATATTCCCTATTATCTCTCATGGCACGCGGGCCACTGATAAAGGCCTGGCGGGCCGCAGGATGAGTATAGCTGCTCTAATCTGTGGAAGCAACAATCATGGTGGCGGGAACATGGACAGTTGGACGAGCCACCTCGAGCCTGACTTATCAATCAGAACTGACAGTTCGCCAACAGCAGATAGCTTGCGGCTATCTATAGGTAAACTTAGGTAGTTAGCTATACCCAAGAAACAGTCCTTGGACATCGATATGACAGTGGAACGGCCAATAACTGTGACATTCTTTAAAACAAAAAGGCTTGTTGTTGTCCAGCTAAGGAAGGTTACCTACTTCAGCGACCTGGTATTGCATTCTGAAAGAACTGCGAAGAGTTAATATTATGACTAATAATTATTACTTATTTAGAAAGTTTTCCGCAAACTCTAATAAATCAAGCAGCTACCACGTCAGCGCTGCCCGGTTATAACTCTGTACTAGCTTAGTAGATATATATACCAGTTCTAGCCTTCAGCTAGAGGCCAGAGAGCTCCTAAATGAGATGCGAGTACGGGCATGACACAAGTAATTTTTTAGGTACGTAACTAACTGAAAGATCCATAAAACAGTTGAGGATTACTCAGAATGGAATTGTGAAAACGGCACGTATGCATCTTAACCAGTCAGTCTAAGTAGTTTCAGCAGATACAGTGTTGAAAAATAGTTATGAAACGTTTGCGCCAGAATCGAATTAAAAATACATTTTCATTAGAGAAGCCGTTTAGGCATGAATAGGTACTTTCACCCTTTGGATTGTGCTCCAAATGATGACCTTCGAAATTCATAGAAATTTAATGACGACTGCCATTGTTTATTATCTAGCCCCGTACATTGAGTAGGGCTGCGGCTACACGTGATGTGATACACAGTACACAGTAGGTATATGCATGTTCCCAGAATAGTGGAAGTTATAATTTTACCAAAAGGTAGTCGTCTCGTGCAAGAGCACCGTTACTCGATTTATTCGATACACAACTAGTAGACAGCTGCTGCGTAGGAGGTTCACGCATTTTTCAACAAAGAGCTCGGATTATACACTCTCACAATCCACTGGGACATAAGGAAGACAGCTAATATGGTGCCACTCAGAAACCGCGATGACACTCCGATCATGATCACCCGACAGTAGGATCATAATAAATTCGGTAACTTGTGAAGCGGTATGGTATAGCAACAGCGACTTTCACGAAATCAGGAATTAGCTCAGTGCTTTTAGGTTGAACACTCGCCGGTGGGATTCACTTTGCTCACAGCCGAGAAAAGAAAAGACTCAAAGCTGGAATCTGCCGATGTGTCATGACACTTAAGATAGTGTCTGGGGGGTCACTTTATATGACGAAAAACGAACTTTCAGTGCACTGCGGCGCGAGCCGCTCTATCTGTTTGTATGTATTAAACGTGCCGATTGCACGACAGCTCTCGTTCGTTCGTTTCTCATCAGTATAGAGTAACGTTCCTGTACTTACCGTGCGTCACCATTCCCATGAGCAGTCCAATGATCTTTAGGCAGTTTAGAACAAAAGCTGCATTAGACAGTTTCTTCAGCAGAGACATCGAAATAAAAAATTGATTGCACAACTATCCCCAGGAGCAGTCTACAGGTCACTTTGGGGAGTTCAGAAGAAAGCTGCTTTAATAGAATACCCTACCTCAGCGGAGGTATCAAATTGAAGTGCTATAACACTTTTAGAAGCGGTGCACGTTACCCGATTTGTCGTCATCCATGCCGATGCGGCTACGGCGACTGCAGGTGGTTACTCATGCTTCGTTGGTGTGCCCTTGTATGGCTAACATGACCAACCTTGGCAGTAAACGTTCGTCTGCATATGCCATAATCACTGATGAATAGCGCACGTTACTCGATACCTTCTAAATAAGTCACTCATAATGATGGCTGATGATGATGATGACCGTGCTAGCAATAGTGCAGGTGGTTCCGCTGAGCATAAAATCTCTTCCCAGACAGGGGGCGTTTGGATCTGGCAACCAGAACAGGAGTGCCAGGTGTGCGCAGCGATGCAGGTGGGACAACACAGCCGCCAGGGCAGGAGTACATGGCTGGGTCTATGCAGCGATGCAGGTACCACAAACCGGTGGCCAGGGCCAGGACCGGGTGTACAGCCGCCAGGGCAGGAGTGCATGGCTGGGTCTATGCAGCGATGCAGGTACCACAAACCGGTGGCCAGGGCCAGGACCGGGTGTACGCTGCGATGCAGGTGGCACGAGACGGCGGCCAGCGCAGGAGCGCAGGGCCGGGTGTACGCTGCGATGCAGGTGCCACGAGACGGCGGCCAGCGCAGGAGCACAGGGCCGGGTGCAGGTTACACGAAACTTCAATTTCACCGAATCGGCCTGCCTACCCTCAGCGGGTAGGTACCGGCGGATCACATTACTCGCCGCACATGCCACAATGTCCCAACATACTGAAACTCGGAGCCACGTACTTCCTGTAAAAAATCCTATGACGGTCCTGGAAAGCTCCTGTTTGTAAAGCCTTACATAAGCTGTAAGTGCATTATTGTAATAGCAAAGTTTTTATCAACTGTTTTCTAAAAATATTAGAAATTGAGGGTAGAAAAATATATTTTTATTATTTTTTCCTGTAGAAAATTAACATATGCTTTACTTAAAGCGGTCATTAATGTAAGTATCTAGCTCAAGCGCCACTAGTAGGACCGGAATATGTGATCAATCATCACCACGACTATTGAATCGGACCCTACTGCGTGGGATGAAAACCCCAAGCGCCGGAGCATTATGACCAGTGGCTGAGTTTTTAAAAGCAGTAAATAATAGCATTTTACTCACGGCTTATCAACTCAAACCTTCGTTGCGAAATCCTCAGCAATGGCTGCGTGCGCAGCAGCCGGCAGGCCCCGCGCCGCCTGGTCCGCATCACGCTACAGCTCCCGGCAGCGAGGACTCCGCAAATTCAATATTATATTTTTCCCCGTCGGAGCGAAGCCGACGAGAACCGTGGCTACATTGAGCCATTTTGCCGAAGTGTTCACTTCAAAAATCAAAAACCAACTGAGGCGCGCGGGCGACTCACTCTATTTATATAGGCACCCGCACCTTGCAAATAAAGGTGGAGAGAAAAATGGACTTTATTTAACTGTCACTGTGACCCTTATGATGCCGAACACGGAGAAAGTCGAAACGCCATATCTCACAATGTTTAACTAGGTTTCAGATAGGCTCAGACTACATAATAATACATCTGCCACACTCTGTTGGTACAAGTACAAGTGAACAATACAGAGAGTTTGATCTTACAACTTGGCCGCCACAATAATCTCTATAGCCTTGTAATACACAACCATATCACTAGGAAACTGATTTATGATGAAGCAAGTTTTCTCATCCCTAATAATTAATTGTAGGCATTGTTGCCACGTGAACCGCTAATCGACTTGTTGACACAGCAAGAAAGAGATCCGAAACCCTATTCAATACTATAATAATGTAAGGTAATTTATAATATAAGTCATATTGCAATATTGTAATAATAAATGAACCTAACTTACCTACACTATGCCATGGGTAGGACATGAGCTCTGCTATCATCATCATCATCAGCCTATAGTAGTCCACTGCTGGACGTAGGCCTCTCACAAAACACGCCACTGAATGCGATCTTTAGCTTTCCATGAGCTTATACTTACTGACGTTATTAATTTTGTACACTTTGTACAGGTAAGTATTTGACAGAAAAACGATACTGCTTAAGCATATGTGTTTGGTATAGGCTGAATATGGAAGTCCGAGGACACTGTGTTGGCAACGCTCATTGGAAGAAATTTAAAGAAACCTGCACTAAACCTATTTATAAACATCTGAAACTTCGATCAAATTAGTGAAACTAAACAAAGCCGGTTGTGTAGGTAAGCAGTAAGCACAAGCAACACCACTGCCGGGGTCCTATTCAAGATAACTTTATAGAATACTCATTAAAATACGGCGAGACGGCTCGCAACCTATCACGTGAGTGGCTCGCTTGGGTGTCACCTAAACTCTGACTACACCGTCTGGGATTACAATCTATTTATATTCTATTCTATTCTCTGTGGGGGTATACTACATGCACCTAGCTCTCTCGAATGGAACCTTTGTGCATATCCCCAAGGTCTAAACTGCCTTCCTAAGCTTGGACCATTTCCCACCACGCTGGTCCACTGCGGGTTGGTGGGTTCACATAAATATGTAGATATGCTAAATCTAGTGGTATGCAGGTTTCCTCACGATGTTTTCCTTCACCGTAAGAGCGAAGCTACACATTGTAGGTACTTCAATTCAAAGAACTCATTGGAACATGTCAGCGCCTGTATTCGAACCCGCATATCTGGCTTGAGAAGTGGGCGCCTACCCGACTGAGCTACCACCGTTCTCTAAGATCTACATTCAATAGTAGGTACAATGATACATTAATAACCTACCTATATATAGGTTCTATTCTATTCTATTCTCTGTGGGGGTGTAGGTACCTGGACCTGGCTCTCTCGAATGGAACCATCATTATTATCTTGATGTGCTATTATTAATATAGATATGCAGGTTTCCTCACGATGTTTTCCTTATAAGAGCGATGGTATATCAAAGAACTCATTGGTACATGTGTATATAGGTTATTTTCTGTTATTTAATATCCGATACTTGGCTACCAATATTTGTGGAATCGCTGAGTTGACCGGAATAGGATAGTGGATAGGTTTACCGCCATTACTGCTTTAAACATACACTTGCGGCAAAACAGGCCTCGCCGTAGGGTTGTCGAAAATGCCGTGTTTGTAAACAAACAGATTTCACCTAAGCTGGGATTCAAACCGGGAACATCAAGTGGACAAAGGTAAACGGTAGTAGATAAAACTTTTGACGGTTGACCCTAGAGGAGAGAGGTGTACGGGGGTAAAGGGAGGAAGTTGACAGTGGATAATACAGAGTGTAAAAGAGATGCTCAACTCTTATTTCTGACTGAAATGCTTTTAATCGAAATAACCTAAAAAATTATTGTGTAGGTATATTAAAATAGTTTTTTTTTATTATTCCATTCAGAAATAAAATCAAATACTTACTAAAATCTTCCTCTTTATATGTGCAGGCCACACTAGTATGAAGACATAGCTACGAATTTATTAGCTTATCCCAAATTGTTAAATTAGTTATTCGTAATTCAACCCAAAAAGATACAGTATCTACAAAACAAACCAACAACAAATAAACTACCAATCTGTAAGCGCTTTTGAAAAGTTGTTCCAAGATTTCCAAGAAGTCGGTTTACCTAAGCCGCAACTTACCAAAGCCCGAACTTACCTGGAGTCGGCAGCCCTAATCCAGCGGCCGACATCCGATGCGATCGCATTTGCATCGAACTAGACATATCGATTCCACATCGATTCCCGGTGCCGCCTCTATTTGTTCCAATGTCGTGAATTTCATTGCACTCCGTACATATTTGCTCTTTCATGTTTTGCTTCTTCTTGCGGTTTGTAACTCTGTGTAGGTATGGACGGTTTGTTTTGTTTTGGTGTGTTTAATATATAGGGGTTTCAAAATTGGTATTAGACAGTATTAGTAGGAGAGTAGGTACAGTATGATACTCAAAAACGTTGCCTGTTTCACGATTTCAATAATGTCCAAAACTGTCCGCCATAGATACCTACTTTATTACTTATTACATCAAAATATATTATTTTATAGGTACTTAACTATAAGGTAAATGTTAATAATTGAACACACATCGTAGGTATGTATAATACAAACTAGTGTTGCCACGAATAGTGATTTGGCCGAATACCGAATACCGAATATTCGGCCGGCGCCCTCAGCCGAATACCGAATATTCGGCCACCGAATATTCGGCAGGTGATCCAGTATAATTCAATAAGTTAAAGTTTTATTTAAAAAGTGTTCTTCTTAATCTTACGGCAGATCCCTATAACTGGTTAACCACCAGTTGTACCAACTCGAATAAGTAGCCAAACCTTATACAGGGTGTTGCAAAATTGGTATATTAAGCCGAAAAGGGTCCACACAACTTATCCCGGAGATAACGTTTTCGATGTTGGAATCGGGCGCACGACATTTTTATCGTCCCATACAAAATTTAATCCATATTTTAGTCTGTATCGTTTTTGGCAACCCTACGTTCTAATATCATTACGTCAAAAGCTGACGTGTTTATTGTAAACAATAACATAACCTCAAAAACATATGATAAATCGGAGGCCGCAAATTAGAAATATTACTGATTAGAAACACAAGAGTATGTTTGGAATTTGTACGTTATACCTCCCTAGTTTTGAAACATTGCAACAAGAACATTCTTGGGATACAATCAAAGAAAAACATACCTAGTTAATTCCAAAGTTCAATCCATTTTCACAACAATCCTTTTCCACAACAAACACAACACTACATCTTCAACTCTTCACAGACATCTGATGAACCACCGCAGCCTCAAATAATCACATTAATCACATTCCACTTTCACAATACTAACTGTTTTGAAGTAATACTTAACACGAAAAACAACAAAACACTTGAACCACGAGAAAAAGGTTAAATCGGTCAGACTTGTGTAAGTTCCAAGTGTTTCGGTTTAATTATGCTAAAGTTTAAATCCGCACTGAATCTCGATTATAATTATTCCTATGAACTTCCAAATTAGTTACTTGTAATATTATTTAGTAAACATAAAAAAGCAGAAAGCAATTTTTCCACCCGTTGCCATATTGTTGCCTTGTTGCCAATAGAGAAAATAAACTACTACTACATGTTGCCAGTAACCAGTAAGTCGAAGACCCGTTCCCGTTTCCGGCATTTTTATTTCGTCGGATTTCATAACCCAATTAAATAAACAGAAATAGTTTCACTAAGTCTTTTTTTTCACTGTCTATTATTTACGTAATATTAGAGACAAGTAAAAATAAATACCGGCGTGAACTCGCAATTTACGCTTTCGCGGCGCGAGTGTAGCGCGGGCTTAAAGAATAAAATATTTAAAAATGAACGGATCGGTTTCCATAGGTACGTGATTTTATAAGGTCGTTGACACTCGTTGATATGTAGGTCACTGTGTCACGTCAGGGTTGTTGGTACCCAGTTTTCGAGTAAAACTTTGGACGTTAATTACTCAAAAACGGTAACGTATTTTGAGATTCTGACTTCTTTCCCGGGCTTAGATATAACATGCTGCACATGCTGGTTTCGGCTTGATATACCCTTTTTGCAACACCCTGTATATTTTGTTAAAAAATACCTGTGTCTCAGTAGCAGGTATTGTATATTTTATGAAGAAAAGCGCAACTGTCGTAAGCGCGATGTTGTATTCAGGTTTTCGCAATTAATTATTGTTTGATAGTTAAATGTTTCGATTAAATTGATTTTTTTATTCCTTTTTGTAAGATATTTGCTACTTTTTTAAGTATTCGGTATTCGGCCGAATACTACTTACTATTCGGCCGAATACCGAATACTGAAAAAACTGGCCGAATAGGCCGAATACCGAATAGTTGCCGAATATTCGTGGCATCTCTAATACAAACATATCGAAAACCAGCACTTATACCCCGGTACACTCGCCGGCACAAGTGATTAGGAAGCCCGTATGCAGAAGTCAGATTACCGTACTGCAGGCAGGTAATTCAACTTGTTCGTGGTACTGTTGTGCACACAAATGTTTTAGCTTTGATTTATTTAATTTTTAATGAAAGGGCGCAGGGAGATTCTACGAGTGACATATCGTGGTAATCTATAGGGTTATAGTGCCACAAACTTATCTGTTCCGGTGAGAGCTCACGTAAATAATATTTCTTCATTCAATAAGATTTTACGTTTGCCTGTAGTGGTAATTCGCTCTTGCGGTTTTAATAAACCCACCTAATCTATATCAAAACATAATTAATTAGTAAGTAATGATATATGGATCAATTTAGTTAGCCCTCACCGGAACAGATAAGTTTGTCGCACTGTACCACCACGTCCACCACCGAACTAAGCTGACGTAACTTTGTTGCTTGCCAAATCTGACGTAACTTTGTATGGATGTGACAGATTTTTGACAGGCTAGCGATGCTGCACGAGACGACACGGCAGTTGATTGCTAATGTGTGTCGGTGGTGGTTCGATAGCTGGTCACTCCTTTCACCATAAGAACGATAAGAAAAAAATCATAGGGTAAATATTTATTGCATCATCTGTACTGTACTGTATTTAGGGAATACAAGCCCGGGATCCCGCTCCCCGGGATCCCGGGATCCCGGTCATTTTCCAGTCCCGAAATTTTCGGGATTAAAATTTGCCAATCCCGGGATTTTCGGGATTGACAAAAAAGGGTAAATTAGTATGTAAGGGTATTCTCGTAGCTTTTTTGTCATTAGTTAGATGTCAAATGATTGTTTTCTACCCGTGTGACGTCACAGATGTGATAATTTATAAACAAATATGACTGACACCGTTTTCGCCTGTTTATGAAAAGTAGAACTTTTAAGTTAAAGCTTTGCAATTGGCGAGGTCCAAAAAAATAACAGATTATTTTGTTTGGTCTAATACTCGTAGAGCAATTATTAATCATATTAGACCTACTTACTTTAAAAAAGAATCAAGTAGCCTATTATTTATCTTTTTTTAAGAAGTATATTTTTTTTTTCAACTAAGTATGGTCTGAAAAAGTTAAATTATAAAAAGAGTCAAGTAGCCTATTATTTATCTTTTTTTAAGAAGTTTATTTTTTTTTCAACTAAGTATGGTCTGAAAAAGTTAAATTATAAATACTATGTCTTTATTAAACCTAAAAACTTTGATTCGTTAGACGTGTTTTTGTTTGTGACCTTAATCCCGGGACTATCCCGGGATCCCGGGATTGTCTTCATCTAGTCCCGAAATCCCGGGATCCCAAATAAAGGCCGGGATTGTATTCCCTAACTGTATTGCACCTGTAATTAATATAAAATGTATTTTCAAAATGTAGTTATTTTCCTAAAACGTAAATTAGGTACTACATAACATCATTATGTTCAAAAGAGCCTCTATCCATCCATTCGATATTGACGGAAAATTATAGATAGATAGATAGATTGAGGGCGTATTATCTGTATTTTACACCGGAAACCATAACTATTGCCAGCAATACGTACGCTTCAGCAGCTAAACTGTTTCGCAGGCGAGAATAGCCGTGGAACAAATACAGCTGGTAATTTCTGCTGAACGTGACTGTACTTTCAAATTCCTGTGCAGTTTATTTATAGCATTTATTATACCTAGCTGCCCCGCTGGTGTAGGGGTTATTGCTTGGGACCACGAGGTCCCAGGTTCTTCCAAATTGGAATATTAAGCTGGAGGAATGCTGGAAGGAAACTGGTGATTGTCGTAGAAAGGGTCGTTTTTTTTAAAATATAAGTTTTTATTATGATTAGTTTATCAGCTTATGTGTTCCTTTATTAAAAAATCATTTTCCATTTTCTAGCAACATTCTTGGTCGAATGACTTTTATGGATGGAACTTTTGTCTTATTTTATTTTCGGGCTTACATAGATATAACATGCTACACACGTAGTTTTCGGCTAAGTATACCCTTTTTGCAAAAACCTGTATATTGAAATACAATACAACTTATCCAAAAAATATCACTAGCCCCACACTAGGATACCCTGTGTTGCGTATTATACGGTACCATAATATGTCCTTATTATACACGTTGTCCACCAACCCGCACTTGGCCAGCGTGGTGGACTAGGCCTAAACCCTTCCTTCATTGGAAGGAGACCCGTGCCCCAGCAGTGGGGACGTAATGGGTCGTGATGATGATACACGTTGACCATTTCTCCACGACTGTACCGGCTACGGGGGCGTCCCACGGGCGCTGCGCTACTCGCCGCCGCATGCATTTAACATTCGCGCACAATTTATTATCATTATCATACTTTACCGACTAGATTTAACTCGTTATAGGGTTCCTTTATCGATGGCGATAATTTGGGTGAAATTATGATGAAGACATTCTGGTTACATACGAGTAGCTGTAACTTTTCTCTGCTCTGCGGTTTCAGTCATAGCATAGGTAGTGCACTCACGAGAAATGAAAAAATTCCGGTGAGAAAAGCACCAAATTACTCCTAAACGGAAAAGGCTAGTTTGGTTAGGCTTGATGACACCGTCTACATCTACAACATTGATGTACAATTAAAAACACTTCACATTATTACCAATCAAAAACATAAATATTGTGGGTGAGGTCATTTATTATTGTCATTTTGTAAGTGGAACTTTTTCATTGCTTCCGAGTTGCAACAATGGTAAGTTAAGTAAGCCAAACTATGCACAACTCAACATCCTTCAGGTACCTACCTATTGTTCGAAGGTGGGAAACTCAATAAATTCTTCCTATTATGTATCATGTCTGATGTTGTTTCGAAGCTTATAGTACGGAACCATTTTATTCCTATTGCTATTTTACCAATCTTTTTAATGTAGAGAAAAGACGTGAGATTTGGCGTTTGCGCATTGTGGCACTCGTAAAAGAAAACTAGTTTAAAAGTTCCACTAAAGTCCTGCGTTCCCGCTCCAAATAAAATTCCCCTTTTGTATTCGGGCCAAATTTAAATCTAGCTAGCTATGGCGAGCTTCCTCCGATCCGTCCGAATATCGTAGAGATACTTGTGTTTAGATGGAAATGTTGTTTGATAGCTTCGATACGACTAGTCGACTACTATGGTAAGGTACTTAGAGGCTCTAAGTACACGGATCATAGGGGTACGGTCAGCTGCATAAGTAGCAAACTGAAGAACCGTCAATGTTTCAATTAATTGATAAGGTTTCAGATTGACAAGGTACAAAAGTGTTATAGCTACTTATGCAGCTGACTGTACATGGATGTGGGGTGGGATACAGTCGGCTTCATAAGTTCATAAGCTTTATCTATATCGACACATTTATGAAGAGGGCGTGAAACGTGTAATTTTTGGGAAAAACGCTTTCAAACGAAAATTACGTTTTCTTTTTTCAATTGGCGGCGCTAGTTGGCCTTACACTTCAACTATGGGAAAGATTGATATAGACTCCTAGAGTCTATATCAATAATAACAACATTATTTATACGAGTACTTTTGATTAATAACAAGCTATTATCCGAAGCAAAATGTCGCAAGTAGTCCCAAAAGAACGCCAATTCTGAAAGGCATAATGTGCAATATTTCCACAGACTTACAAAGAGTTAAATCCGCAATTTATTTAAACAGATGGCCGTTATTAATGCTTTCAGGATGGCATTTTCGCAAGTGGAATACAAATGTTGTTTCTTTCAATGGGCATACCGCCATGTGTTCCACAAAACGAATATTTTTTTATCGAAACACAAATACCATTATAGTTAATTAAATAATTTCAAACGAACAAAAGTTGACCCCTTCATCATCATTCCTTTCGGCTATTGACTTTTGCAAACATCCTGTATAACATGCCGAAGAACCAGTGGCCGGGTGTTGTAAACAAAATATCGAGTGGAGACTACGAACAGGCAAGCGTAGCATTGTGGGACGCCCTCCGCTGGACCGACCTAAGGCCGTATACAGAAAGTAAGCTGGAAACTTATAAGCGCTTACTTTACTATGGATATTTTTCCCGTGCTTATCAGCGCTGGTCCAGCAACGTATGAAATAGCGCTTATAACGTTCCAGCTTTGTTTTTTTGTATGATACGGCCTTAGGTATTGGATGGATGTTGGATGAGCAAGTCAGAGGACAAGTTTTATGGTAATGCGATCCTTGGGGAGGCCCACATCCAGCATTAGACTAACACGGGCTGATACCTCTGATAACCAGCTGCCCGAAACTTTTGCTGTCTTAATGAATACTAACACAGTATTAGCGATGAATAGTTGATAATAAGTCCTAATACAATAACCAAAAGGGCGGAGTTTGGCCCTCAGCATGACGAAGGGCAGATTGCGAGCCGTGAAGCTGATAAGACACGATTCCGATACTCTGGAACTTTCCGCCCTTATCTCTGTGGTTACCTAATAGGGGGGTGTAGGGGGAAGGATTGTGTTTAATTGGGATGGGTTCATCTGACATTTATGGTGGTTTATGTAAGTACCTATTGATTTAATTTTACACAAATTAAATATTTCAGTAGTAAACCTTTTGCTAGCTAGTTATTCATCAATCTGGTCGTTTAGAAATACATTGTATTGCTGTTTTCTTTTTGTACGGTTGATAGTAAGACTTTTCACGACAGATACTTAGAACTCTATAGATATGTATGTATTATGTATATTGGTACAATCAATTCGTAGTTTAGTAGGTGCGTAGTAAGCCAAAATTCCTAGAACTGAAGTTGCTCAAATTCAATTTTCGCCGTATGAGTATTTAGAATGTAGTCTAGTCTATAGGCACGATACAATAAATGGATTATTAGCCTGATAATACTTCGTAGAAATTACTAGCTTCAATGAAAATACTATAAGTACACCGAAATGAAAATTACCTGCGCATGCCTGCTCTCTAAGCAATCTATAGAAAGAAAGAAAAGGAAATTCTCTCCAAAGACATCTTAGAACATTTTAAAAAGTAATCCGATTCGGCGAAGCTACGTATCTGTTTGAACACAAAGACTTTAAGTTTGCTGAATGTCCACGATGCAAAGGATGTCTTAAATCTTGGAACAAAGTTTTTAGAATTGCCCCATTTTACGTGACTAAGTACCACAGTCGCAGCTAAGATATGGGCGACTATTCCGATAGCTAAATAAGTCTTGGGTCTTGATTTTTATCGGTTCGCGTCCTAGTTTAAAATGTCTGTACCTACTTCAGATTTGATTCTAGATTCAGTTTCAAGTCAAGTTACCGCATTCGAATCCCTTCATCTATGGTGCACATGACTAATCAGTTTTATAAAACACCTCTTTTTAAGATACTCAGTTTATAAAAACAAACGATTAAACAGACATGTAACATTATAGGTAATCAAATTGAGACCAGACCCAGACGCAAAATAAAATTTACCTAAACTATTTATGTAGATACAATTCACAACAACCAAGTACCTACTTAGATACAATAATTTAACTTTCAAAAGAAAAAGTTTAAGAATAGTAAAAGTTAGATAGGTATAGATAAGAAAAATACCCCTTTTTAGAGTCCTCAACATCCCACACTGCCCCGACAGTAACCATTGCAAGTGAACCCGACACTCCGAATGTACGAAACCGCTGGGACAGCCATTTCGAACAGTCCTCCGAATATGGTTCTGTCCCGCGCAATATCCTCCGCTGTCTGCCTCGCCGTGTTCCGAACAGTCGCCAGCTTGGTTATATCCTCTTTGGTGAGGAGAAGGAGTAGGGTATCCTTGGATTCCTGCGTACTGGCAGCTAAGTGGAGGACTGTTTGTGCTGTAATAAAAAGGAAACAAACTTGATCTAGGTCATTCTAGGTAGTTATTTGACCATTGATCGTTGCGTGAGATTTTTCGTTGGTCACAAATAGTCACAACAGCTTTACGAAAAGGGTATAAGAGCGCTGCCGCCCGGCTTACCGCGACTGTAAAGGTGCCGATTGCATAAGAGCTCTCTGAAACATAATTGTCGTCAACCTAGATTGGCCCTTCCAGCCCTAAGGACCGACGGCCTTCGATAAAAAGCCAGTGATAGTGGTTGACAAATCAACTGTTCCTTATACATGCTGCTTATCTAATTGGCTAATCCTTTCACCACGGTGCAAAGCCTAGTCTAGCTTGTATCTGTCACCAACACAATAATAACAAAGTTTATTACCAAGGCAGAATATCTCTTCTGAGAGAGATATACAACTGTACATACTCGTACGTCTAGCCATGGCCGTAAACTCTTAAAGCAAATCATCACGATAAAAACACCAACCTTCATCAGCAATAGCCCCCACATCAGCACCGGCTGCCAGCAATCTACCCACAACCTCGTAGTGGTTCAAATTACACGCAGAATGCAGGGGAGTCCACTTCAGATGTGACATCTCATTCACTGCAGCACCCTGGCTAAGTAAGAACGAGACAGCTGCCAACTGGTTCCCGTCAGCCGCGTAGTGTAAAGGTGTTTGTCCTTCAGCGTCGGTGGCGTTGACCAGCCCTGGTGAAGCTGATAGAATTGTTCGGAGGATGTCCAGTTTGCCGGTCCCAGCTGCTTTGTGCAAGCGCTTTATGATGCTCGCTGAAAGATAGAGGAAAGGTTTGGTTGAAGGGCATCTAATTCGAAATGAGTTACAAGTAATTGTATTATTATTAGGTAGTGAATAAAAACTATGTTACTATCCTTACATTGAATAGTTTTCTCGTTCATATTGGAGGTACAAAAATTAAATTGTAAATAAATTTGCCGTGTTGCGTGTTGAAATTTTTGTTAATTAATTAATGTTTATTTTCTCTATGATTAATGCCTTACCTACTCTGTGTTAATGCCTCTGACTTATGTCTAATCGTTCGTAGTCACAGAACAAAAAGGAGGTTATCTATAATTATTTTCTTTGCTCGTCGGCTGTAACCTGCACCTTGCCTGCACCTAGCCTACTCGAATGGAACATTTTTGCATATGTCCAAGCTTCCTAAGCTTGACCATTTTTTACCACCATCTAGCCACCATGCTGAACACCTGCGGGTTGGTGGGTTCAATCTAATTATAGTTACTGGTTTCCTCACGATGTTTTCCTTCACCGTTCACCCATACACCCCCAATGATATACCTAAGTACATTTTACTTCAATTAACAAAGCATTCTTTGGTAATTACAGGTCCTGCATTGAACCTGAATCTATAGCGTAAAAAAACACTACCCTCTTCTTTCGGCAGTCGGGTAAAAAGAAGCATGCGCTTTGCTAATTCGACTGAGCTACCACCGCTCGCTCCTGCATGTATGACTGTATAGGTGATGATGGCCTCCTCGTCGTATCCGACGACAGCGACCCTGTCTATCTTCTCGCATGTGCTCTGATGTTGCTGGAGAATCCATGTATAAGCACTTAAATAAATAAATAAACCCTCAACTAAGTACCTATATCTCTTCCCATTAGGTAATCAGCGGTTGGTACCATCAATAATACACTGCCGGGAAATGAAAAAGATCCACCCACAAAAGTCCGACAACAAACGACCCCAATTTTTTCAAAGCTTTAATTTAAAATTGGAATAAAATATTACCGATTTTAGTTGGTAATATCCTGATGCTCTTTTGAATGTACTTTAATTTTGCAGAAGACAGCAATAAGCTAGCCTTTTCCGTTTGTTGTGTTTTTCTCCGTGGAACCTTTTCACTGCCCGTGAGTTTATTTCGGAAACCGGAGATTAGTTGTATAGTCCATTTCACCGAAGTCAAACTCGCTTTACTTTGTTAAGAGCGTTATTCATGGTCGAATTTGTCACAAGTCCTGAGAAAGCCTTTAGCGTATTTTAATATTCGAAATTACTTAGAAAGTTGGAGGCAGCGTCAATTAGCATGTCAAAAGCCATCGTCTTGTTAAGATTAAAGGGTTCACTCCAACTATTTTACATTTTATTTTAATGCTTGATTAATCACTTCGATATGTAATTTCTAAGCACAATTGTTTAAAAGAAGAGGATTCCAGTTCTAAGATTCATAATTAGTGTTCATACTACCTACGTATCTAGACTACCTACACAACACAATAGGTAGAAAGTACCTTATAGCTAGTGGTACTGAAAAAATGAAAAAATATATCTAACATTCAGGGATTACGTAAAAAAATATACCTATACTCAGTATTAGAGATTAAGAGGCGGCAAATCGACAAATGTGTTGAAAACCGATTTTTTTATACCATTACGAACAAACTACTTACTGACGTCTTAATCTATTTCTTTCACCACAAAAGAAGAATA
Organism: Plutella xylostella; assembly: GCF_932276165.1. NCBI lineage: Eukaryota > Metazoa > Arthropoda > Insecta > Lepidoptera > Plutellidae > Plutella > Plutella xylostella. Next base: position 8,380,560 of record NC_063987.1, on the reverse strand, counting down.
AAACATTTCCCTAGCTCGTTTTATTTAGACGAATAAAAAAGTATGGGGCGTTCAGTGCTTGTGGGTTCAGTATTTTCTAAGGTTATTAGAAGATTTTTAACGCATTAATCCTAAGAGCCTGTTTCATAACAAGCTGAATAGCTGTTAAATTATATCTCAGTGACAGTGAGATTTTTATCACACCGATAATATATATCCTACATATTATTATATTATCCAAGCACACCTTAATCTTATACTGGAAGGTTCAAAATCTTAATCTATTTATGTACTTACATACATAATTTAATACCCCCTTTTGTTATTATTATTCATTCAAACTTATTTTTATTTTTGTACATATTTGACCATAACTATTCACATTATGGAACCCAACTCTTATTCGTCTAAGCATGACACCTAATTTCGACTATCTGGGGAAAGCCGCTTATGCCATCGCACTTGAGGTAAGTATATTTTCAGAAGCGGGAAAAGTAAGACTTATGATTGCTTCGGAGGCGCTGTGTATGCATGCATGTGATCGATAACAGGGTTCAATTTCAAGAATATATAATTTAATTTCGAGTCAGAGATACCTTGAATATTCTAGAAGGGACCAGTTTTAGCTTTTTATACTTTCTGTACCATATTTTGTACACAAGCATATAAATATTTAATAAATCTCTTCGTATTGCAAGTGCATGCAAGGTGTACAAAAAATGAATATACTAAATAATCGTTAAATTAATTAACACTCTATTTAAAATCCATTAGGTATTAATTTATTTATAAAAACACTTTACGAGTATGCCGCCATTCCATATCTCGGCTTGATACTTAAGTTGAAGTGTAAGCTCTATTCGTTTAACCTGGTTTAAGTCTCTCTTTTGACACTGCCATGGCCGCTGCTGATGGATGTCATTCCGAGCAGCTCGCTGACATCCACCCACGTGGACGCGTCTATTGTGGACATCAGATCCGACTCCAGGTACGCTGCTTCCACTGTAAAGGAACGTAACCTCAAAAACACGTCACACATATTATGCTCACGACTGTAATCTCCGAAGGGGTAGTCAGTGGTGACTCGCAAGCGAGTCGCATCGCCGTTTTGGAAAGAATGAACTTAGGGTACACATCTAGAAAATCCAGATGCGCAGGTTTTTATCGCGATGTTTTCCTTCACCGTAAGAACAAGTGGTATAACTGTACTTAAATTCCTTATTGCTAAATAATTCATTCTTCCACCTCATGAATGAAATTCAAGGAACATAACCATGGGAGTAATAAGTAATGAAGATGACATAGATGCAGTCGGGGGTAAATAAAGCTGACTACTCTCAGTGTGGCAATGAAAATACTACCTGAAAATGGTCAGTTTCTTTGCATCAGACTGAAATTAATGTAAAAGTAACATTAGATAAGATAAGATTTAAGATTGGTTGCTTGACGAAGGCCGAGGAAAGATGATTATGGATAAAATTATGTCCTTGGGAGAGGCCTATGTCCAGCAGTGGTGAAATAAGTACCTATACTTAAATATTACCTACTTCTTAATCTAAACTTGTCTTTATCGCTAATGCATGAAAATGTGTATGCTGATGTTATGTTATACCCCATTTACACTCTCGCACGAGTGGCGAGGCGAGCGACAAGGCGAGGGGCGAGGCGCGAGTGTGAACAGACGCTCGTGGCTCGCCTCCTCGCTCGCCTCGCCACTCGCGGCGCTCGCGTCCGGAGCGGTTTTTGGGGCACGAGTCAAAGGAGCTCGCGTCGAGCTCGCGTCGCACGCGAGCGGGTGTTTACACTCTCGCGTCCGCTTCATTCTGGCTTCTACATCGTGCCGCGCAGGTTGTGTTCGTCGTCGTATAATTATAACGTAGTGTTTTTTCCTCAGTTGTATAATGGATTGGTCGCAAGACGAAACATTTAATTTCATATAAGTAAATATTTCAATAAAATAATAATAATAAAAAAACATTAAAACGTAAGAAATAAAAGCAGTACTTACCTGCTTAGATATATTAGTACTGTCACATAGAATAGGTCTAAACCATGTCTAAACCTTAAATTATTTCTTACGTTTTAGGGGTTTTTTGAAGTCGTTTTTTTTATCATTATTTTATTTTATTACTTATTTATACTTAGTTTATTTGCAATAATTGACAATCAAAATTAAGAAGCAAATGATACCTATAAGTCCTACTAGTCAGTAGTAAACACGAAGTAGTTGCTATATACCTACCGTTGAGGAGTTCCCTTGACAACCTTCCGTTTCCGTCATCAGATCAGCTCAAGGTCACCATCATATTTTTTTTAATGTTAAAAATATAGGTAAGTACTTATGTACTTTCTAAATTTCATTAACTACAATCGGTTAATAGGTACCCAAAATGGAAATTCATAGCCTGTTTTTAACCCTTTACCCACCCTTGGAGGTGGAATCAAAATTTGAAAAAATGGGACCACATGGGATCTCAACCCAATACATAAAAAAAAGAATTTACAAAATCGGTCCATAAACGGCGAAGTAATCGGTGATCATACATAAATTCTTTATTGTTGCGGCTAAAACTTCGACGTCCTCCATCGTTGCTAGCTCAAAGACAACTGAACTCGGCACGAGAGTGTAAACACCCACTCGCGTCACACGCGAGTGGGTGTTTACATTCGCGCCTCCGCACGAGTGACGAGGCGAGCGAGGAGGCGACGGCCGAGGCGAGAGTGTAAATGGGGTATCACGATTGTACAAGAATGCTCCAACAATTAGACTAAATAAATAAGATTATTACTTACCTCTCATTTGGCTTATATTATTAACAACTTTTTTTAACTCCGATAAATTCTTCTCAATTGTTGATTTTATATTCACAAAGAATTCTGTATCATTTATATCCGGTTTCTCAGAAGTCATTACAAACATTCGTTGCTTGCTTTGCAATGTATTCAATTAAATGTACTTAATAAATATTAAACAATGCCTGTACGTTGCCGTTGTAGAAATATTTTGTAGAGAAATATTTATATTATTTTGCTCTTTTTTCGTGGAAATGTAAAATACATTCCATAAAAATCCCGCCATATTCTTAAAAATAAAAAGTTAAAAACTTTTTAACTCAATGGATATGACAATAGTATAAACAGCCAAAGATTTTATATAGGTAGTTAAATTAACAGAAAATCTTATTCGTGTTAGAGGATGGTCGTTAACTCGTAAAGTTCGGTAAGTATGTCATAGACATGTATCATGAGTCATATAAGTTATCTTAATTAATACAATGTAATGAGCTACCTAATAGCGGTACATTGTTGGAATTAATTAATTTTAATCTCTATTTAAACTGCTTTAAGAATTAGAACCGTTCACTTTGTAAGCCGAAAACCATTTGGCCGCCTACGCCGAATCAATCGTCACAGCTCACTATCAGTCACCAATCAGAGCTGACTATTTTTAGCACATAGCTGCGTCTGTTGACACAAATATTTAATTAACGTTTACGTTTCTAAACGCATTTTCACGCGTGAACGTTCTAAATTTCAAAACGCATCGAGGCGCGTGCATTGTTTAAAAAGACAATCGATTAATTTTGCCGCGAAATCTTGTTTTGGGTGCGTTTTCGATACGATGCGTCATTGAATGTCATTGGTGTTATAAATACAATGAGCTCGCTTCCAGAAATAGGTGCCACAGGTTCTCCAGGCAAGACGAAAATAAAGTACCCTGGATTCGACGGGTTAACAATGAGTATTATTGTCAGTGCGTACTCGATTGGACAACGTGGGTGAATCTTTGCTTTGTTTTTTTTCTTTTTGAAATAATGGATGATGATCAAGTGCAACAGTTTAACTTGCGATGGCACAACCACCAGGTAGGTAAGTAATATTATATTTTCTGAGCACACACCTACACAATGGACATTGGGATGGGACAGACAGGTACACACATCATTCATTACGTACTTACATATAATTTTATGTACCTATGCTTGCTGTGTTTATGATAATGATAACCGCCCACTGTAAGTGGGTGAAGTAATTTCAGTGGCGGTAAATACCGAGGTAATGTTTTGTATTTATGTTTACGTACAGTTTAGGGCTTCGATGATACACTTTGACCACCATATTTAGCAGTAAATTATGTTTTATCAAAGGCGATAAGGCTATTTATTTTACCGAAAAATACTTGGAGGAAATAATTTTATTTTTCTAATACAATAGTTTCAGTTACAAAATCAGCAAAAACAACGATACATTTTCAGTTTTTTTTCTGGTTGATTTTGTGTTTTTTTGTAATTGCAGATAATTATAGTACACACATGGTTTTGCTAAAGTAGCGCTTGTTTTTAGTACTTTATAGTGAGTAGGCCAAGGCACTAATTGTTATCACGAATTTTAAAATATTTTAAATCATTTTTTTACCTACTTATTTATGAATACGGGCAGCAGAGGAACATAGTTATATTATCTTCGTAATAACATAGGAACTATCTCCATAAAAACGTGACCTATATATGTATTTAGGTAATACTTACCTATATTTCAGCAACAAGCATAGCTACTTATCTAAAAAATCTTACTTTTTACTAATGACAAAAGCTTGCTTAACCACCGGCTATCCTTCAGAGTAATTATCTTATCTGTGTTTTCAGCTGATCGCTCCCTGAAGGGCAATTACAGTTGAGTACAAACTTTAGCTATTTAGACCAAACCTGAAATAAATTTAATGCTTCCAATTTAACTTACGGTAGTAACATGCTTGGATTAAAGTTATTGTCTGCATGTTGGAGGAACGAAGGTATTATATGGCGGGGTAATGTCCCGTTGCAGAAGTGAGAGGTTACAGTATCATATACAGGGTGTTGCAAAAAGGGTAGGGTTTTTTTTCGCGAATTTTAACATTGGTTTTTTTTCCGGCCTTAGATATAACAAACTGCACACGTAGGTTGGCTGCTTAGTATACCCTTTTTTCAACACTCTGTAGATATAAAGGTAGATTCGGCAAACAGTAGCTTCGCAAAGCGTAATTTTTAAAGGAAGTTTATATGTAGGTATGATTTAACAGTTAGCCCTGAATGGATGAAGTACCGTCAACTATTTTTTGTTGCAAAGCTTTATCTGACCCTTGGGATATTCACGTCACATCACACTATAACATAGTACATCCACTATTAGTTCAACCATTAGTGAATTAAGGGGTTAGTAAGTAATAAAAATTAGTTACTTTAGTGAGATATAAGATATAATATTATATTAATTAATAAAGTTTTTAAGGTTACAGCATGTTCTTAATGACGCGATCTGTAGGGCCTCTAAATTATTTATTAGTAAAGTACGTACTTAAGTAAAAGTAGGCACCTGATGTCAAATCTTGAAATACCATTGAATTCACGATCAAAAATAGAATGATCTGAAAAACAGATCTTGAGTCTTGACTTCTTGAGTGACTTGGAAATCCTTTTGATCGCCGTCTGACAAATAATTTTGTGGAATGGAAATAAATATTTGAGCACGCAGAAGTGGATAATAAATTAGAATGTAAAAGAAACAAAAACAGTTAGGTATTTCTAGAGTAGTGAGATAGGTAGTAAAGATTTAAGTGCTTCCTCATATATTGCCAATTTTATTAGTTCGAGCTGGAATTTCGTAAATTAAAACTATACAGTCGAATAGGTAGTTACAGGATTAATATACTTTAAGATACCGTTATTATCTTATTTTTATGTCATATACTTAAAAGAAAAGGATATAAGTAACTCATATAAGCCATAACCTTTTTTTAACATCTATCATAACTAACTATGTTAACTATGTATTACATACCTGCCATTTAAGTATTAATAAAAAAACACAAAAAAAAAAATCTTAAACCTTGTACTAAATGTACTCCCTTGCGGGGTTGGCAGAGGTGTATTGCTGCACCCATTTTTCGCCAGTGTTAATATGTTAGTCCCAATGTAATAGGCGGCGGGCCTATTGCCATTTTACGGGCACATCCAAGACCCGAGAACAAATATCTGTGTTTAAACAAATATCTGCCCCAGCCGGGAATCGAACCCGGGACCTTCGGCTCAGTAGTCAGGCTCACTAACCACTACTCCATTCGGTCGTCATAATTAGTATTAATTCAAGTAATAATTAGGTATCATAATAACTGACATTAAAAAAAAACTCATGTTACATTAACTACACATATGAACAGACTACGGGATCAGATTTCAGTAGCGCTATTCAACTTTCCCCCCTACCCATAACTTATCAAATCCCAACTTCCACCACCAGAACAGCGTCATTGGCGCACTCAGTCAGATGTGGAATACAGGAGCGCTGACTGACGTGACTCTCAGTGCTAATGGCACCATCCTGAAGGCACACAAGCTGGTGCTGGCGTCTTGCAGCCAGTACTTCGCACAACTGTTCAAGGTGAGGGGTGGTGATGGCTATAGAGCGGTCGTACAGATATGGAACCACTTCTTTGATTGAACGTTATCCATCCTATAAGTATTCCGTGAGAGCGGTGGTACCTCAGTCGGGTAAGCGCTCGCATCTCACGCTAGAGGTGCGGGTTCGATCCCGGCGCTGACATGTACCAATGATTTATTTTGAATTTAAGTAGAATATTGGTTTAACATCACTCTTACGGTGAAGATAAACATTGTGAGGAAACCTGAATAAATTGGGCACATCTAGATATATTATGTGAACCCGCATGCACAAAGGTTCCAATCGAGAGAGCCAGGTACCTACCTACACCCCCCCAGAGAACAGAATAGAAAAGTAATAAGGGTTCCGTATTTACCCTTTACATCACTTACCTACCTACAAGTAGGTAGGTATGTAACCTACACCCCCCCAGAGAACAGAATAGAAGAGCAATTAACAAGGGTTCTGTACGTGTTTACCCATTACATCACTTACCTACCTACAAGTAAGAAAGAAGGGTTCCGTGTTGACCTTTACGTCTCTTACAGGAGGTGGACCATGACAGCACGCTAGTCGTAGTCCTCGACTGCGGCGCCTCCTCGCTGCGGCTGCTGCTGTCGTTCATGTACAGCGGGCAGGTGACGGCGTCGCGCGCCGCGCTGCCGCCGCTGCTGGCGCTGGCCGCCGCGCTGCAGGTCGCCGGCTTCACTGACGCTGTGAGCATCTTCAGCAGCCACTAACACGTTTCTTAGATTTATATTCACTGCTGATGTTACTCAGTTTCGTTATCGACATAGATAAGCGTCACTATAGCGCAATTTGCCATAAATACGGCACTGTGATTGGTGGAATACGCTTTAAACTAGTTTATCGACACTGCTGCCGCTACACGGGTTCATTATCGACGTCGATAAGCTCGTGGAATGCGTGTTCCACCAAGGTATAGAAACGTTTATCTACGTCGATAATGAACCCGTGTAGCGGCAGCTGGTTTTTCTAGACTCGCTAATACGGCTGGAATCACTAAGCGTGGTGTGGGAGACCCTCCAATTCGCTGGACCGATGGCTTTAACCAGGTATCCGGTAGTAGCTAGATCTATCTATCTATAGCGGCGATGTGGAGGTGCACTCTAGCACGCTAGTGGTGGCGCTGGACTGCGGCGCCTCCTTGCTGCAGCTGCTGCTGTCGTTCATGTACAGCGGGCAGGTGACGGCGTCGCGCGCCGCGCTGCCGCCGCTGCTGGCGCTGGCCGCCGCGCTGCAGGTCGCCGGCTTCACTGACGCTGTGAGCTTCTTCAGCGGTTACCGACACATGTTTTACATTACAGCCTTTGGGTTAGCTACACGCAGCGAGCATACAGCGACCTGCGAGTCCAATATAACAATGCATTCAGGGTTTTGTTGGGGTTGCCGTGGCGGTGTAGTGCGTCACAAATGTTTGCTGAGGCGCACACGGATGATTTTCACGCGATTATGAGGAAAAGGTGCGCCTCGATGATGTCTCGCCTCCGCGGCACCACCAACACTATCCTGAGTGTGTTCGCAGACCGGTGGGACATCCCCAATGCTGCGTCATTGGGTGTTACGTCACACCAGTTATGCATAGGATTGGTATTAAGTTAAGCACGTATAATTATTATTTATTTGTTTTACTAACACTACATAGAATAAGATAAATTGTTACTAACACGCTATGGACTATGTATTTTGGTCTGAAATAAATGATTTATTATTATTATTATTATAACTTTCGTTTAGATTTAGATTAGATTATAACGTCGATAAACTCGTTTAATGCGCTTTCCACCAATCACAGTGCCATATTTATGGCAAATTGCGCTACAGTGACGTTTTTGACATTTATCAACGCCGATAACGAACCCATGTAGCGGCAGCTGGATTTACAGTCTCGCTGATACGGCAGAAGGTTGGATGGCATTTCAGTTAGCTGGACGGATGGCTTTAAACAGTTAGCCAGTAGTACCTAGATCTATCTCCCTATAGCGGCGATGTGGAGGTGCACTCTAGCACGCTAGTGGTGGCGCTGGACTGCGGCGCCTCCTCGCTGCGGCTGCTGCTGTCGTTCATGTACAGCGGGCAGGTGACGGCGTCGCGCGCCGCGCTGCCGCCGCTGCTGGCGCTGGCCGCCGCGCTGCAGGTCGCCGGCTTCACTGACGCTGTGAGCTTCTTCTGCAGCTACTGACACATGTTTTAGATTATAACTGACGGCCCCCGGTTCGCTGGACTAGTAGGCCGAGAGAATGAGGGGCTCTTTAGAAAGGCGTAGTTGGACGATTATGGGCTGATGTTGGTGTAATTGTATTGTACCTGTGTACCTAGCTATCTATAGTGGCTGATTCACCGCATTGAGCCTGTAAGGTGACTACATAGATAGCTGTTATGCCACCCAAGCTCACGCCCCAGAAAACCAGTAGACGATCGACCTAGGTTACTGAACCTTAATAAAACCTTAGACAAATTATCCACTATCCCTGCAGCAAACGCGTTTTCTTCTTCATTCCAGAGTCCAACCTTCCTACCAGCGGAACCAGAAACAAAAGAAGACCCAAAGCCAGAACCAATCTCACCAATCAACTTACAAAACAAACCCGAAACGAACGATAACTCAAACTCTTTAGACAACAATAGCAACTACAGATTCAACTTTGACGACTTACCAGGCAATACTGAGAGGCAGACCGAGTACAGACATGAGGAGAGATTGAGCAAACTTGATCAGATTGTCCAGAATTTGTACAGTACGCACCGGATTGAAGGACCCACGTTGCCGGTTTTGCCTCCCGTGCCTACCACTCCGCCTGTTTCCAGCTCTTTTGACGGTGAGTTTAGTTACTATTATTGTTTCCTACAGGTTTAGTGATCATCATCAGCTAATTAGCCAAGAAGTAGACGAAATGTTGGACATTAGCCTCACTAAAGGCACACCACAATACGCTGTCCTCGGCCTTCCTCAGGCTATTCAGACTCTGCCCCGCATTACGCTGCATACTTGCGAGAGTCCAGATCTATAAAATCGTGCCGGTTTTTTACGAACTCACGACACATTCCCGTCTGCAGTGTAGTGATAGATATGCTTACCTAGCATACTTGCCTACCTAATATCTGCTCGGCAGCCCAGGCGACGACTGAACAAAATCAAAAGTCTGCCGTTTTCAAAATGGCTTTCATAGTATTTTGTATGGACGCGATTTCAACTTTATAAGCTCGTTAATAAAGAAAATGATAGCATTTCTTTAAAAAATGGCGAGACAAGTGAAAATTTAGAGTATATTTGAATTTATATCATCTAGATACTTTTCTTGATTTCTCGTATAGTTTCTCGTAACAATTGGCTTCAATATGACTCTACGCGCGTGTTACCAAAACAGAGGCATGTTTAGCGCCTAATAAAACTATCAAATCGAACACCAAAATGAAAAAAAGAGATTTATCAGGAAGCTGAAATCCTCTGCTTTAAAATTAATGTAAATTGTATCTCAGTTATGTCTTTTAAACACCTATAAAAATATACCTATTTGTTTTCTGTAAATTCTGCGTTTTGCTAGACCGTCCCCTTAAGAGCTCATTCACACGAAGACGAATCGTGATTTTTCACGAATCGTGTTTTTTCACGATTCGTTATTTTTTTTGACGGGAGCAATGCTTTTTATATACCCATGTTCACAAGCTTCACGAATCGTGAAAAAAGACGTAGACGGATACGTCGGTCACTACGGTCATTAGAATGACGATTCGTTAAAAATCTATTTCTATTCGATAAAAATTCGTTGAAAAAACACGATTCCGTATTCAATGTGAACATCTATCCGTCAAGGCGAATCGTGTTTTATACCGAATCGTCAAAGACGTATCCCGTGTGAATGCGCCCTAAGGCTTGCGTCAGACAGTGTCTATAGAGCAATGCAGTGACTGCCTAGCAGGGACTGCTTACTGCTTAGTTAGGGCAAAGAATAACAAGTAATAACTACATACTAGTACTCATTATTCTATGGTTACGGCAACCTCTTGCTTACCTCACCAATTTACCCTCCAGAAACCCCAGAAACCCGCAAATGGCGATCGCGCGTCACCTGCCCAGTCTGCCACAAGCGCCTAAGCAACCAGTACAACTTGCGCGTGCACATGGACACGCACGCGGGCGCGCTGCACGCGTGCCGCGCGTGCGACCACGTGTCGCGCTCGCGGGACGCGCTGCGCAAGCACCGCGCCTACCGACACCCGCCCAGACCCAGCCAGTAGAGGGGTTCTATCAGTGACCGAGTTACACCACCAATGCCATCGCCATCGCTCTAGGGTGGGATTTTATCAGTGACCGACGTCATAGGGTGAGGTTTTATCAGTGACCTAGTCATACGCTACTGACGCCATTGCTCTAGGGTGAGATTTTATCAGTTCGTTCAGGGTGGGATTTTATCAGTGACCGACGTCATAGGGTGGGATTTTATCAGTGGCTGACGTCATTCTTCTAGGGATTTTATCAGTAATCGACGCCATCGCTCTAGGATGGAATTTCATCAGTGACCAAGTAACATGATTGCCCTAGGGTGGGGTTTTATCAGTGCGCTTAGGGTGGGATTTTATCAATGACCGAAGTCATCGCTCTAGGGTGGGATTTTATCAGTGCGCTTGTGTAACTCTAGTATATAGGGTCGGATTTTATCAATGGGCACCAGGCACATTCATCAGCTACTGGCACAGTCTCTCGCTCAGCGACCAGTACAGCCCGCGCGTGCACATGGACACGCACGCGGGCGCGCTGCACGCGTGCCGCGCGTGCGACCACGTGTCGCGCTCGCGGGACGCGCTGCGCAAGCACCGCGCCTACCGACACCCGCCCCGACCCCGCCAGTAGAGGGGTCTATCAGTGACCGACGACGTCATTGGTCTAGGGTGGAATTTTATCAGTGACCGAGTCAAACCAGCTACGAAATAGGTCTAGGGTATGATTTTATCAGTGACCGAGTCACACGCTTTCAACTAAATTGCTCCAGGGTGCGATTTTATCAGTGACTGAGTCACGCTACCAACGTTACTCCACTCCAGGGTAGGCAATGATAAAATTCCAAATTAAAGGAACAAAAATACAGCCGTTTTATAAATAGCCAAAAATCCAATGAGAAGTGCACTGATCAAATACCACCCTATACCTATAAAGTGACACAATAAGCAGCCTGATTAAATCTCCCTGCAGCAGTGGCGTCGGTGGTGCCCACGCCTAGGGTAGGGATTTATCAGTGACAATGCCAATAGCAAATGAACACCCGTCATGTGCCAACGGAAACGTCAAGTCCGTCCAAGAGCGATGTAGAAAGGTGGCTGCTATCCTCTTATTATGTATCTCTATACCTTGTTTCACGGGGAAAGACATCGGACAGAGCCCTTATTGCATTCGAATAAGAGTAGTATTTGTTTGTATCAGATGTTTTTCCCCGTGAAACAAGGTATAAGTAGGTACTTGCATGTGTCAGAAAATCCGTCGGTCAGATAAGTTTCCAGTAAACCCGTAATTCAATTAAACAGTTTTACATTTACGATATTTTATCTGACGCATAGATAAGGTAATTTTAACACGTAGTAAACATTATTTGACTATTCCAGACATTCAATACATAACTAAACCACATATTATGTAGTCTGAGCCTATCTGAAACCTAGTTAAACATTGTGAGATATGGCGTTTCGACTTTCTCCGTGTTCGGCATCATAAGGGTCACAGTGACAGTTAAATAAAGTCCATTTTTCTCTCCACCTTTAATTTGCAAGGTGCGGGTGCCTATATAAATAGAGTGAGTCGCCCGCGCGCCTCAGTTGGTTTTTGATTTTTGAAGTGAACACTTCGGCAAAAGGGCTCAATGTAGCCACGGTTCTCGTCGGCTTCGCTCCGACGGGGAAAAATATAATATTGAATTTGCGGAGTCCTCGCTACCGGGAGCTGTAGCGTGATGCGGACCAGGCGGCGCGGGGCCTGCCGGCTGCTGCGCACGCAGCCATTGCTGAGGATTTCGCAACGAAGGTTTGAGTTGATAAGCCGTGAGTAAAATGCTATTATTTACTGCTTTTAAAAGCTCAGCCACTGGTCATAATGCTCCGGCGCTTGGGGTTTTTATCCCACGCAGTAGGGTCCGATTCAATAGTCGTGGTGATGATTGATCACATATTCCGGTCCTACTAGTGGCGCTTGAGCTAGATACTTACATTAATTACCGCTTTAAGTAAAGCATATGTTAATTTTATACAGGAAAAAATAATAAAAATATATTTTTCTACCCTCAATTTCTAATATTTTTAGAAAACAGTTGATAAAATCTTTGCTATTACAATAATGCACTTGATTATAGCTTATGTAAGGCTTTACAAACAGGAGCTTTCCAGGACCGTCATAGGATTTTTTACAGGAAGCACGTGGCTCCGAGTTTCAGTATGTTGGGACATTGTGGCATGTGCGGCGAGTAATGTGATCCGCCGCCGGTACCTAACCGCTGAGGGTAGGCAGGCCGATTCGGTGAAATTGAAGTTTCGTGTAACCTGCACCCGGCCCTGTGCTCCTGCGCTGGCCGCCGTCTCGTGGCACCTGCATCGCAGCGTACACCCGGCCCTGCGCTCCTGCCCTGGCCACCGGTTCGAGCCACCTGCATCGCAGCACACACCCGGCCCTGTGCTCCTGCGCTGGCCGCCGTCTCGTGCCACCTACATCACAGCTACAGCCCTGGCCACCGGTTTGTGGTAAGTACCTGCATTGCTGAATAGACCCAGCCATGCACTCCAGCCCTGGCGGCTGTACACCCGGTCCTGGCCCTGGCCACCGTTTTATGTGCCACCTGCATCGCAGCGTACACCCGGTCCTGGCCCTGGCCACCGGTTTGTGCTACCTGCATCGCTGCATAGACCCAGCCATGTACTCCTGCCCTGGCGGCTGTGTTGTCCCACCTGCATCGCTGCGCGCACCTGGCACTCCTGTTCTGGTTGCCAGATCCAAACGCCCCCTGTCTGGGAAGAGATTTTATGCTCAGCGGAACCGCCTGCACTATTGCTAGCACGGTCATCATCATCATCAACCATCATTATGAGTGACTTATTTAGAAGGTATCGAGTAACGTGCGCTATTCATCAGTGATTTTGGCATATGCAGACGAACGTTTACTGCCAAGGTTGGTCATGTTAGCCATACAAGGGCACACCAACGAAGCCTGAGTAACCACCTGCAGTCGCCGTAGCCGCATCGGCATGGATGACGACAAATCGGGTAACGTGCACCGCTTCTAAAAGTGTTATAGCACTTCAATTTGATGCCTCCGCTGAGGTAGGGTATTCTATTAAAGCAGCTTTCTTCTGAACTGCCCAAAGTGACCTGTAGACTGCTCCTGGAGATAGTTGTGCAATCAATTTTTTATTTCGATGTCACTGCTGAAGAAACTGTCTAATGCAGCTTTTGTTCTAAACTGCCTAAAGATCATTGGACTGCTCATGGGAATGGTGACGCACGGTAAGTACAGGAGCGTTACTCTATACTGATAAGAAACGAACGAACGAGAGCTGTCGTGCAATCGGCACGTTTAATACATACAAACAGATAGAGCGGCTCGCGCCGCAGTGCACTGAAAGTTTGTTTTTCGTCATATAAAGTGACCCCCCAGACACTATCTTAAGTGTCATGACACATCGGCAGATTCCAGCTTTGAGTCTTTTCTTTTCTCGGCTGTGAGCAAAGTGAATCCCACCGGCGAGTGTTCAACCTGAAAGCACTGAGCTAATTCCTGATTTCGTGAAAGTCGCTGTTGCTATACCATACCGCTTCACAAGTTACCGAATTTATTATGATCCCACTGTCGGGTGATCATGATCAGAGTGTCATCGCGGTTTCTGAGTGACACCATATAAGCTGTCTTCCTTATGTCCCAGTGGATTGTGAGTGTGTGTCCGAGCTCTTTGTTGAAAAATTCGTGAAGCTCCTACGCAGCAGCTGTCTACTAGTTGTGTATCGATTAAATCGAGTAACGGTGCTCTTGCACGAGACGACTACATTTTGGTAAAATTATAACTTACACTATTCTGGGAACATGCATATACCTACTGTGTACTGTGTATCACATCACGTGTAGCCGTAGCCCAACTCGATTTACTGGGCTAGATAATAAACAATGGCAGTCGTCATTAAATTTCTATGAATTTCGAAGGTCATCATTTGGAGCACAATTCAAAGGGTGAAAGTACCTATTCATGCCTAAACGGCTTCTCTAATGAAAATGTATTTTTAATTCGATTCTGGCGCAAACGTTTCATAACTATTTTTCAACACTGTATCTGCTGAAACTACTTAGACTGACTGGTTAAGATGCAGACGTGCCGTTTTCACAATTCCATTTTGAGTAATCTGTTTTATGGATCTTTCAGTTAGTTACGTAACTAGTTACTTACCAAGTAAAAAATTACTTGTGTCATGCTCGTACTCGCATCTCATTTAGGAGCTCTCTGGCCTCTAGCTGAAGGCTAGAACTGGTATATATATCTACTAAGCTAGTACAGAGTTATAACCGGGTAGCGGTGACGTGGTAGCTGCTTGTTTTATTAGAGTTTGCGGAAAACTTTCTAAATAAGTAATAATTATTAGTCATAATATTAACTCTTCGCAGTTCTTTCAGAATGCAATACCAGGTCGCTGAAGTAGGTAACCTTCCTTAGCTGGACAACAACAACAAGCCTTTTTGTTTTAAAGAGTGTCACAGTTATTCGCCGTTCCACTGTCATATCGATGTCCAAGGACTTTTTCTTGGGTATAGCTAACTACCTAAGTTTACCTATAGATAGCCGCAAGCTATCTGCTGTTGGCGAACTGTCAGTTCTGATTGATAAGTCAGGCTCGAGGTTGCTCGTCCAACTGTCTATGTTCCCGCCACCATGATTGTTGCTTCCACAGATTAGAGAGTCTATGTTGGCTGTCGTTGCATCAGGTTTGATCAGGTACAACTAACATCTTTACGTACCATCTTTATTTAATCGAGCTATTTTATTTTGTTTTATCTAGGTTGACTTAATGGTTTCAAAATCGAACCTACAACAATGTAAGTAGGTACCTACCTACGTACCATTGAAGTTGCAACAAGGCGAAGCCTTAAGGTTTTGGCCGAGACCTGCCCTTAAGTGTTGACGAACATACCTAAAGGTGACCTTGTTAATGTTTTTCATATGAAGTACTGAACATTTTACTTATCCTGGTGGCATGACTGATCATTTACTTACCCAGTAAAGACATGTTAGCCGGGTTTCATTTATCAACTATTATAATTGTTATTGTTGTGTTAATCAATCTTTATTAATTGATGTCATCTACCAAGGAATGCTGCCAGAGCTCATAATATTCACACATGATGATACAGAATGATAGTAGCCCACAAAATCGGTGCAAAGGCTTATAAAATAACTTTCCTTCCTAGTACGACTGCACAGGAACTCGTTAACCGCCGAGTTAGTTAGAATACAAAAATACCCCCTTATTCATAGAGAAGTTACAAAACGTTTTAACTAATAAACTGTTTTGTCCCTCTCCGACAAAGAACAAATTGTTCTTTGACAGAGAGGGACAAAACAGTTTATTAGTTAAAAAGTATTGTAACTTTTCTATGAATAAGGGGGTTAGACTGTGTGTTACTTGTCAATCTAGAATATGAATATAGTTACCTGCATCATGTTTTGAAAAACTGAATACTTAGTTATCCGCCAGTGTCACAGCCTTCATCTAATCTTTTCCAGTAGCTGATGAGTCTGAGATATTTAGTAAAATTATCTTCCCTTCAAGCAACACTCCTCGCTCCAAGGACTAGATGCCACGCCAGGTGTTGCAGGCCGTGTCGTCGTACGGGGCTGACTGAGCAGGTCCTCGAGGCTCCAGGGTCGGCTGCTGCATTTCTGAGGTCAGTCCAGAATTACATACCCTAGTCAGCATGTGCTGACCTGAGCCCCAGCGGCCTGGATTCTACACTTTACAGCTTTTAAATATTGTTGCAAAGTATTTCACTGGTTCCATCCATTCGGCTAGTGTATGTTAAAAATATTGCCTTGACAATAACAAGATTTTGATCAATAATTACTTATAAGTATTGCTTTCGAAGAGGCACTGTGTGTATCCATATGTATAAATACCTACCTATATGTATAGGTACATACCTTCCATAACTTTCTGACAAGTCAGGAATAATAAGGAAGTACTTAAGTCTTATGTATACTTATACCTTTCTTTTTAGTATATCTATTACCTAGAAATCTATGCATTATAAATTTATAGATTCAAATATTTCTCTACTGATATACTCATCAGTAGCTTATGGGTCACAGTTGGTTTTCTCTCCACCATGCGATAATAAACACATCTCACAATGTTTAACTAGGTTTCAGATAGGCTCAGACTACATAATAGACGCATTTTTCCTGAAATAAAAATGACATATTATGTATCTAGCCTATCTGAAACCTAGTCATTTCTGCATGGTGATATTACAACTGAGGCGCGCGGGCGACTCACTCTATTTATATAGGCACCCGCACCTTGCAAATTAAAGGTGGAGAGAAAAATGGACTTTATTTAACTGTCACTGTGACCCTTATGATGCCGAACACGGAGAAAGTCGAAACGCCATATCTCACAATGTTTAACTAGGTTTCAGATAGGCTAGATACATAATATGTCATTTTTATTTCAGGAAAAATGCGTCTATTTTAATCCATAAAAAGACATTTAAGGACTGTTGTTTTCTTTTTTATTTGTTTAATATTTCTGTGATAATTGTTTTGATTCAAAACGCCCAGAGTACTGGTTTTTTGTTTATTTAATATATATCTCCCAAATAAGTTTTATTTAATATTGTTATCTAGTCAACTACATGAATATTTTGAAATATTTTCTGTTATAAAAAAGACAAAATTAGATATAATTTTAAGTATAGTGTAAGATTTTATAAAAGACAAATGTAATTATTTAGGCGTACTTAATATATTAATAAATCTGTTATTTAAAATCACTGATATGCATTTGAGTGAACCTTGTAATTGTTACCAGCTTTTACATGAACTTATTTTGGCTTATATGGGTTTGCCGTGGGAACATCGGAATATAAAGTGGCCACTGCCACTGTCTACCTTCCTACCGCCTGATCTTTACTTAAAAACAAGGCTAGTAATAAAACACATATTTTATACAAGTGTATACAATTTATTTCAGTTTATACTTAATTTTAGTACTATAGAAACCATACAAAAATCGAGAAAAATATACTGTCAGAAATTAGTATAAAAATACTGCTCAGAAAATGCTATTAGTAAATTTTTCAATTCATACATTTCATTTGAAGACCTAACGTCGCTTATAGATAAATGCCTATTTATCATGCAAATGCCTTGAGATCTTATATCTACTCCACTGAAATGTTGATGAATTAATTATAATTTACGAGATGATAATTCAGTAAGATCTCTGTAGAAACATGCATTTCGATTCAAATAAGCACTATGAACCAGCATTTTATGCTTACAAAATGTTGTCAATAAAATATATTTTACAACAAAATGAAAATATTAATGAAAAATAATTTATGTTATCTAGCTGAGCATTAAACAATAAACTTTATTTCTATAATTAAGCAAAATAAATACGTTAGTTTAACGAATATACGCTAATATTTAAGCTTGCAACCCCATCAGGACTAGAAATCCAATTAAAACTGTAATCCCTAGTACATTCGTTCCGCTACTTTATTTAAAGTTATAAATACTGACCAATTTTAATTTAAAAACCCAATCATTTTTTTAAATGGCCGGAATCTCAAAAAAAGAACGGAGTTATTATACCGCAACATGCAGCCATATAAATAATATATAATATGTATAGAGTTGCCAGCTATAATAATAAAGTTTTGGGTATTAAGGAGCGAAATAACCTAGGCAGTGTACCGTTATTCAAAGCCAGATTGGAAAATTCACTTTATAACAATGACTTTTACAGAATCTAAGCAGGATAAACACCTACCGAAAGTTATTTCGCTCGCTACAAACCTAACATTATAATCCCAGGCGACTCTAGCTTGATAAAAAATCGATCAAACGAGAGCTATCATGCAACGCTTAACCCGTGACGCGATAGTAGATTACAATATGTTTATAGTTATTACAGCATACTTGGCATACCTCACACACTTTTTTAACCACTCACTTCACTGACCCATTCGTAAACCAGACACAATAGATTTTTAAATGTCTCTGATTCTTGGGATATGACAGGTTAAAGAATAACTTTGGTACCGCAAATCGCGTCAGGGGTCGCACAAGATGGAGTCTTGGTTAACGCAGCAGCACTCCTTCGCCAATAATTTTTCACAAGCTAAAGTGACCCTAAGCCAGAAGAAGTGAGTCTAAGCCTTGGGCACGGTCCACACGCGAGTGTTGGCGTCCTGTCCCACGGAGACGATGGTCTCGTCGTCTAACCACGCTATGCCGGTGATCTGGCTTTGAGGGTGAGCGTCTGGAAAGAGATAGAAATAGAATTCATTATAAGGAGGAATCGAAATGCATAAGACCGAGATGTAACTAAGTCTTATCACAGCGATAAATGGTTATCACCGCTTGTCTTGCTCGCTAAACTAAACATGCAACGGGTAGAAATCCATCATAACCTAGCAGTATTAGTCCACTCATTTTCTTAAATACTAATTTAATGGTATAAGTGGAGCCATTCGAATCTCTGCACTAAAAAATGTGAGATAATACATACTAGGTAGGTAAAGACTAAATCTCAGTAGTCAGATCGTGTCGGTAACAAACACTAAAATCATTTTTTTCATCAGAATCATCATACAGAAACGAGGTTATCCGTCAAAGGTTACCGACATTGCTGTCAATATGTGCAAGCTGAAGTAGCAGTGGTCTAGTCATATCTGCCGAAGAACCAATAACCGTTAGGGTAGATGAGTTCTCGAGAGGAGACCACGAACAGGCAAAAGCAGTGTGGGACGCCCTCCTGCCCGCTGGACCGACGACCTTAGGCTGGTAGCCGGTAGTAGCTGGATGAGGAAGACTGGGGACCTAGTGTTGTGGCCATAGAACAACGGGGACTCGGGTGTACCCTACTCAATGGTTATATGGCTCCTTGCGAGAGGCCTATGTCCAGCAGTGGATGAGTATTGGCTGATGATGATGATACTCACTCTTAATAACGACATGCTTGGCGGGCTGGTGGGCGCTCCACACGATGTCGTTGGTGTCGAGCGAGCCGGACGCCACGCGCCGCGAGTCCGGACTGAAGGCCGCGCAGTTCACGCGCCGACGGATATCGGTGCTTCGGCAGACATGACCAGCCCACTGCCACTTCAGCTTGCATAATTAGACAGCTATGTTGGTAACCATAGCTTTCTCTCCTACTACGCGACTCTCAAGCGACGCTACTCTTGGTCGCATATATTTGACGAGTCAACGACGCTTAGGAAACCCGTTTTTATAGGCGATCATGGGTTGCGTCGCAGCCGCGTCGCTTGAGAGTTGCGTCGCTTGAGAATCGCGTCGCTTGAGAATCGCGTCGCTTGAGAGTCGGAGAAGGCGCTTAGTCCTCTGACGGAAAACATCATTTCTGATCCGCAAGAGAAATCTCAAGTATACAAGTAGATACTCACTCTTAATAACGACATGCTTGGCGGGCTGGTCCACACTCCACACGATGACGTTGGTGTCGAGCGAGCCGGACGCCACGCGCCGCGAGTCCGGGCTGAAGGACGCGCAGTTCACGCGCGCCGTGTGGAAGCCCCACTCCTTGTTGTGCGCCAGCTGTGGGCGGTAGGGGGTGGTGTTTAAAAAGAAATTAAGCAATAAGTTTTTTGACACGGACAGTCATATTGAGACATTAACCGATTGAATCCCGGGAAATCAGACGCAATTAAAATCTATTGTGTCTCGCGCGATATCGCAGGTTAATAAAGAATAAAAACGTAAAAATAATCGTGATATAATGATAATTTGCTGTCGTCTTCAAAAATGTGGGTGTATTTGGCTAGGTGAAAGGACGGTGCGCTAATGTTTCATTGGAGGCCTTTTTATGAAACCATTATGATTTTTTATAAAAATATAAATCATTAAAATCAAAAATTGTTGGTCACAAGAGAAATAAATGGATTAGCATGTATCTATTTTATTCTAATAGATAGTAGTACTGCTTAACTAAACAGATGGCGCTGCTAAATTAGTAAAATAGCTACATAAATACTGACCTTATACTCATCAGTAGAGTACAATATGACCTTCCTATTAGCATCCGTGGCCACCAGGTAAGCGGAGTCGGGGCTGTAGCGGACGTCCGTGATCGGCCCGAGGTGGGTCAGCTCCACGGACGGGGTGAGGGTGCGGACGTCCAGAGTGTACACGCGGATTATGTTGTCCGCTCCTGTTGGGTGAAAATAAGGGTGAATATTTTTTAGTGATTCAGTCCAACGCCCTGTATAAATGTTAATTTATGCAAAAATATAAAGTTCATTACGTTTATTTTAATCCTCCTTTTTATTGTAAAGTGCTAAGCATTATATTTAATGTATGTTGTGGGTTTTAGTGGTAAACAAATGATTTCTATATCTATCTGTATATGAAACTGACCTCCCACGGCTACGTGTCGTGTCTTGGGGTCGATAGCGACGCAGGTGGGCTCGTACTTCAGCGGCAGCGTGGACTGCTTGCTGCCGCCGATCACCACGATCAGCTGGGAACAACAGTGTTGACATGTTATTTAAATGAATGTGCTGCAAACAGTGATTAATGTTTTTATTTAAACATATAATAATAATATGTGGGGACATCTCACACACGGCCATTCGACCCCAAGCTAGGCAGAACCTGTGTTATGGGTATCGGACAGCTGATATATCTACACAAATACATAGATATTAAATATAAATATCAACACCCAAGACCCGAGTACAAATA
Source organism: Plutella xylostella (assembly GCF_932276165.1). Lineage (NCBI taxonomy): Eukaryota > Metazoa > Arthropoda > Insecta > Lepidoptera > Plutellidae > Plutella > Plutella xylostella. Next base: position 8,359,194 of record NC_063987.1, on the reverse strand, counting down.
TTTGTCTTTAAACAAATATCTGCCCCAGCCGGGAATCGAACCCGGGACCTTCGGCATAGCAGTCAGGGTCACTAACCACTACGCCATTCGACCGTCCGAGTTAGTTTATTGTTATTGCATGCAAATAGAAACGTACAAAATGGGTACAGATCATTAGTGTAATAAGTTCTTATTATATGTGAGGCCAGACGAGCGCGTATTTCGTCCCGCAGGACGGGGGGGCGTTGCGCTATGTGTTATTTATTATAGATTGCTCTCAAAACAATTGATAACATTTTCAGAAAGTATGGCATGAATGTATTTGTGTTTGTTCTACTAGCTTGGTAATCTATAGGTAGACTTTTTATTACACGTTTAAACTTTGGGAGGACTAAGCCTTGTCTTCTTTGTTTTATTATCATAATATTATCTGCACAGACTGGATAATCCAGTTACCTTTTGAATTTCTACTAGAATTTTAAGTAAATAAATTAGAGACTATACCTCATTCGGGGAAACGACGTAGTACTAAGAATATACGAAAGCATATGATTGGTCATAGATAAGACGCTAAGTCGCGTTTACACTGTAGGTCATAATTAGTCTGTCGTTGCTCTCTGTACCGTTCGGACGTCTCCCGTGTATCCTCTCGCTCTCACCCTCGTCAAAAATGGACCACAACTTTGAAAATTTTAATGAATCATTTATTATAAATGTAAATGATAGGAGTGATGAGTCGTCAGAAAGAGATTAATAAAAAATATTGTTATTAACATACACAATTTTTTTTCCTACTCTATACTTTAATTCAGAAGTGTAGACACGGCTTTACAATTTTAGGTAATCACGTGGCCAAATGGGCGTGGCTAACTCATTTGTCGTCTTTGTCTTTTGTATGGAAATGTGGGACAAAGAGGGCGCTTTGCTACGTCGTTTCCCCGAATTAGGTATAGTACCCGGACAGCAGTTACTCGGTCCGTGCGTACTCTCATCACGAAAACGTCGCTTCAACCTTTCTCCCCAACACCCTGTATACACTGACCTCCTGCACGGTGGCGATGATGGTGGTCCCGTCGTCCCCAGCGGGACCACACAGGCTGTGTAGTGGGGGACCTCACCTGAGAACACCCTGTATACACTGACCTCCTGCACAGTGGCGATGATGGTGGTCCCGTCGTCCAGGATGTGGTCCATGGCGCGCGGCTGCGACCCCAGCGGGACCACGGCGTCTGTGTAGTGCGGGACCTCACCTGAGAATGTTTATTTTTTATTTTAAATATAGTCATTAATTTTTGTCACTATAGGTCCCTATTAATGGCATTTCCGTGTTTTGTAGAATTTTATAATTTTGTTGCCATATAACTTCACGCAAATGCTGTTGGTTCTCCATGAACAATATAAATAAAATAAAATAAATACCCCTCTTGCAACAGCATCTATATTCCATAGTTACCCACCTTCTCCGCTAGGTGTCGCCACTCGCAGCGAGTCATCAATGCCACACGTCAACAACCCCCCGTCCCGGGTGGCTCGCATGCCGTTCACCTGGTTCCTATGACCTATTACCGTACCTCCAACGACACATTAGCAATCAACAAACTATAAGCAGCAATGCTTACTTGTAAGTACCTGTCAAATCTCACATAACACTTGTATGGATTTGAAATATGTATAATAGTTAAGCAATGCTGTTTAAGGATTACTGATTGCTAATGTTCCAATGTAGGTACGCTAGGTTTATGGTGTCTAGGCTTTTGGTGAAAGGATTAGCCTAAGGTCTGCAGTAACTACATCTTGTATATTGTAGTGTATTAGCACCAACCTTCTCCGCTAGGTGTCGCCACTCGCAGAGAGTCGTCGATGCCGCAGGTCAACAACCCCCCGTCGCGGGTGGCTCGCATGCCGTTCACCTGGTTGCCGTAACTTATACAGTACCGACCTTCTCCGCTAGGTGTCGCCACTTGCCCGATCCCGAGACCATCATCGATGGAAAGAGGGTGTCTTGGCTCGTCATTCAGAACAAACTTATCCAGCATGAGCCTGAATCGCTCCCTTTCAGCATACTATACGCCTTTTGCAACACCAATAGTAATTACCTTCTCCGCTAGGTGTCGCCACTCGCAGCGAGTCATCAATGCCACACGTCAGCAGCCCCCCGTCGCGGGTGGCTCGCATGCCGTTCACCTGGTTGCCGTGCCCTGTGCCCGCTATGTTCTTGCCTTTTGTGCTCTCTCTCTCTATCTCCAACCTACCTTCTTACACAGTATAGTATTTACGGGCGTTTTGTGTATAAAATTTGACGGAAGCGCAAGAAAACTGGCCAATTTAAGACCTGCAAAGGCCTAACCTAATCTATTTGTTTATATTAGTTACCCACCTTCTCCGCTAGGTGTCGCCACTCGCAGCGAGTCATCAATGCCACACGTCAGCAACCCCCCGTCCCGGGTGGCTCGCATGCCGTTCACCTGGTTGCCGTGCCCGGCGCCCGTGATGTGGCGGCCTTCGCCTGCGAATTGAGAGTAGGGGGGTGTGAGATTGTTGTAGGGGAATAAATATTACATGATACAGAGGTATAAATTTTGCTTTAAGTACATTAAAAAAATGTTACTGTTTCACTCTAAAACAGATGGATCTTTTTTTTATTTGGCGATCGCGTTAGCGATGTGACGCTGCATCAATGATTTCAAAAGGTAGGATGCGCCCGTCAGAACATTTTGTCTAAAGAAAATGTCACCCGCGCGTTGGCACTAATTCCAACAAATTATGATAGATACCTGTTTGAGATTTTAGGGCCAGCGCGAGGGTGCCATTTTCTTGAGCGGTTGGCCCGGTGCTTACGCTAGTACATACATACATACATACATACATATGCTCACGCCTGTCTCCCAGAGGGGTAGGCAGAGACTATGGATCTCCACGTGCCACGATCCTGACATACTTCTTTCGCTTCCTCCACATTCATAAGTCTCTTCATACATGCACGTCGGTTTCGGAAACTCCTAATTTGGCTCTTCTTGAGTATGTCGCCTATCTGGTCGACATACTTTCGCCTAGGACGTCCTCTACCGACACAACCATACATCTCCGCACAATAAATTTCTTTCGTCAATCTTCTTTCATCCATCCTTTCAATGTGACCAAACCATCTCAACATTCCCTTTTCAATTTTGGTCACTACGTCTTCTTTTACTCCAACTCGATCTCTTATAACACTATTCCTTATCCTATCATTCAGTTTCAGTCCACACATACTTCTTAGAGAGCGCATCTCAACAGCATTTACCCTACTTTCATTCTTCTTCTGCCAAACCCAGCTTTCACTTCCATACATTAGTGTAGGGACCAACACTCCCCCATGAACAGCCAAACGAGCCTTTTGAGACACGTTTTGACTCCTCATGAAAGAGTGCAAGGCCCCATTTACTTTATTTCCCGCTTTCACTCTTCTTTCAATATCCCCCTCACATTTCCCATCCCTCGTAAACAGACTACCCAAATAAACAAACTCATTCACTTGCTCCACTTTTTCGTTCTCGATCGTGATCTTACATTCAGTTACCTCTTCCTCTCTTTCAAACACCATAACTTTCGTCTTATTAACATTCACTTTCATTCCTTTCCTTTTAAAACTTTCATGCATGAGAGTTACTTGTTGTTGCAGCTGTTCTACCGACGATGCAAGTATGACTTGATCGTCAGCATACAGCAAACACTTAAGAAGTAACTCTCCTATTCGCAAACCTCTTTCGTCATCTTTCATATCCTTGAGACAAATATCCATAAATAAATTAAACAGCCAAGGCGAAGCCACACATCCCTGTCTAACACCTCTGTGGATACCAAACCAGTCAGTGTAGGCTCCGTTTATCCTGACACACGCACTAGATTCCCTATAAAGGGACCTCAGTGCCCGCGTCAGGTGGCCGTCCACTCCATAAACGGATAGTGTCTCCCATAAATCATTCCTCCTCACTCTGTCATAAGCCTTTTCTAAATCTACGAAGGCACAGAACACCTTTTGCTGCTTTGCAAGGACCTTTTCTGTGACGCTTCGTAGAGAAAAGACTTGATCCGTACATCCCATCCCCTTTCGAAAACCACCTTGCACATCCCAGATCTTTTCCTCCGTCTCTTTCACTACCCTTTCAATCAATATTTTTGCATACAATTTACCAACTATACTTAAGAGGCTGATGCCGCGGTAACTGTTGCAGGTCTGGAGCGAGCCTTTTCCTTTATACAAAGGAACTATGACCGCTCTGCACCAGTCGCGTGGCACCGTACCGCAACGCCAGCACTCATTGAAGAGTTGGTAAAGCTCACTTGCAGCCACTCCACCTCCCGCTCTTAGCATCTCTAAAGATACCCTATCATACCCGGCCGATTTGCCAACTTTCATTCTTTTTAATGCATCCATAATTTCTTTCATACTTATCTTGTTTTCCTCATCTACAATTCTTTCACTTTCTACCTCTACATCATTTACAGTCATACAATCTGTGCTTTCAAACAAACTTTCAAAATATTCTTTCCATCTTTTAAGGACTTTATTTTCATCATTCAAAACATCTCCATTTTCATCCCTTATCACATCCAGATTTGTATTCTCTGACTTCCCTCGAGCCTTTCTTACCAACTTCCAGAACAATTTAATGTTCGCTCGAAAGTTGTCAGAGAATTTTCTATCACATTCATCTTTTAATGCCTTTTTCTTCCTTTCAATCACTTCTTTTACTTTTTTCTTTAGTAAAACATACTTTTCACGAATCTCTTTCATTTCATCTTCCATTCCCTGATTTCCTTGCATTCTGTTGTTGGCTTTTTTAGACAACAAATCCAACCATGCCATCTTCTTTTCATTCACTACCTTTTTGCATTCATCATCCCACCAAGTAAGCTCCCTCTTACCACTCTTCTTTCTTTTATTCACTCCACATACTTTCACCGCCGTACTAACTAAATTGTCTTTCAAGCGCTTCCATTTTTCTTCTAAATCATTTTCATCTAAGATATTAGTGCTCTCTAAGTTTTCTTTCAAACTTCTTCTATACTCTTCACTTACTACATCATCTTGCAATTTTTCTACTTTGATACGCTCTAAATTTGTTGCTGATACTCGAGGTCGGTGTCGCCAATAATTAAACAGACCACGAATCCGGCTTACAACCAGAAAATGGTCCGTTCCAACATTGACACCCCGATAGGCTCGAGTATCAACAACGTTTACGCGTAATCTTTCATCCACAATCACAAAATCTATTATACTCCTTTCATTCTGTCGTTGCCATGTATACATATGTATCTCCTTGTGCTTGAACATAGAATTAGAAACTATAAGGTTTCTTTCTAAGCAAACATCCAGAAGATACCTGCCATTCTCATTCACTCTTACGTCACCAAACTTACCCAATACACTTTCATACCCATCACGCTGTACACCTACCCAACTATTAAAATCACCGAGCATAATAACCCTTTCATTCTCATCGCAATTATCTAACACTCCATTCATACTTAGCCAAAACTCATCTTTCTCCTGTGTAGACTTTGACGTATCCGGGGCATAAACCCCCAGAACAAACAATCTCGTCAAACCTACTTTTAACCGGATCCAGATAAGTCTCGGGCTCACGCACTCGTACTCTTTTACACAATTATTCCAGCGTTCAGATAGGACAATCCCAACCCCTTGACAGCCATGCTCTGATTCAGGAACCCCTGACCAATAGGCTGTCAGAGTTCCGTGCGTGGTAATGCCCTTACCTTTCTGCTTGGACTCATTCACACATAGCAAATCCATTCCTCTTGTGTTAAACACCTCGCATACTTCATCTATCTTTCCATCCAGACCCCCACAAATATTCATCGTGGCTATGCGGGTCTCCACAGCCCACTTTTCGCTCCTCCGAGAGACACGGCGTGACGGGTTGCGAACCGCGTCGCCACCACCGGGTTGAACCATATTGAACCCTGTTCTCTTGGAGTGTAGTTATCGGTTTCACGGCACCATGAATGGTGTTCCGCTACTCACGGGAGGGGCCGGAGCACTCTACGCTACGCTACGCTAGTATTAAAGTATAATAAGTCAATTCACTAAATCTTGTTCGTATATTGTTTATCAGTGTCCCCCTCACCGTTGTTTACATTGACAAGAGCACTTCATCGCGATTTTTGTGATTTTGACGAAATAGAACGCCGGCAACAAATGCCATTTTCTAAATTTTGGGTTTCAAAAGAAGAGGACAGGGGGAGTTATGCTTCAAATAAAAACATTTGAATGTTTCATTTGGCGATCGCGTTCTCGAAGTGACGCTCTGGACAGCAACCTTTGTTTGATTTGTACTATTTGTCAGTGTGTCAAATAAACGTCTTCTTCTTCTTTCTCACCGTTGCTCACGTTCCACGCGGTGACAGTGCCGTCGTGACTCGCCGTGTAGACGGTGTGTCGGTCCGGGTGTACGGACAGGCACGTGATCGGCTTGTTGTGTACATTATACAGAGGTAGATTTATAGAGCAAGGTCCTAGGACCAGGTTCTAGTGTAGATGGGCCGTTAGTATATATTAGTATATACCTTTTACTTTGATTTACCTAAATTCTTAAAACTTATTAAGACGGCACAAAATGCCATTTTCAAAATTTGGGTGTTAAAAAGGGGGAGATTTGGGTTCTCCATAAGAACTTTGCTACCGTTCACTCGAAAACGGCTGGACCAATTTTTATTTGGCGATCGCGTTCTCCACGTGACGCTCTGGACAGCAACCCTTGATTTGTACTATTTGTCAGTTTGTCAATAAACGTCTTCTTCTTCTTTCTCACCGTTGTTCACGTTCCACGCGGTGACAGTGCCGTCGTGGCTCGCCGTGTAGACGGTGTGTCGGTCCGGGTGTACGGCCAGGCACGTGATCGGCTTGTTGTGGCCGACTAACGTCTGTGGACGGAGGGTGGTTAGTGGTTATACAGGGTGCGGATAAAAGGATGTTCAGTCTATCTACAGGGTGAGTCTTTCACAGGCACCTATTCGGAATTATGTTACAGAGCATTCTGCTTCATTCTGAACAACTTTTGTTATAATAACCTTGGGATATAACGAAAAAAAAAGATGCCCATACAAAAATTGGTTGTTTACGTGACACTGTGTATGGGGAGTAGATATTTTTTTACGGGAATATCAAAATGTCATCATAACAAAAGTTGTTCAGAATGAAAAGCTCTGTGACATACTTCCGGATGTACACCTATGAAAGACTCACCCTGTATAAAAGAGCGTTGGTAGCTCAGTCGGGTAAGCGCCCGCTTCTCACGCCAGAAATGCGGGTTCCTGACGCTGACATGTACCAATGAGTTCTTTAGAATTTAAGTACAATGTATACCATCGCTGACACGGTGAAGGAAAACATCGCGAGGAAACCTGTACATCTAGATTCTACATGTGTACCCTTAGTGCATTGTACTCATTCAAGAACGGCGATACGGCTCGCGACCTATCACGAATATAAATGTACAGCGAAATGCGGGTGACTCGCTTGCAAATCAACTTTACCTTTTTGGGGATTACATACGTGAGTATAATATTAATATGTATGTTCAGTCTATTTATAAAGTCTTTAAAACGGAAATGGATCGTAACCAAACGTTCAAATTAAACTGGTAACAAACCAAATGTTCATTGTACAATCAGGTGGACTTAATGCTTAAATAATTCTCTGCCAGTCATCCCGCAGGGTTTAGTAAGCAAAAAGAAGGAGGATTTGATCTAATTATAAAACTGGTTTACAAAATAATTTGTATACCTAAATATGAAGAAATAAACAATCTTTAGTACAACTTACTCTGAGTGGGGTGTCAGGGTTGTTGACGTCCAAATAGTTGATGACTCCGGACAGTGACACCGAGATGAGGTGCTTGCCTTGCCAGAGACACGACACCTGCAAGGAAAACAATTATTATTATTATTTGCTAATCTTTCTATTAGGGAAGATTAATCTATGAACTGAAATGATACAGATAAAGTTTTACTCTGTATGTGCCACAGATTAAGCATTGAATTTCAAAAGTCGGATAACAAAAGTTGTTCAAAATGACCTCCTGAGTAACCTTATTCGGTTTACTATACCACTTTAGCAACAATCTGTATAATGCACTCACAGGCGATGAAAATTTCCAGTGACACATAAATGGACCGTCAAACTGACAGGTGGAACTTTTTCATTGTATACACACAAACACACACTCACGCCTTGTGCTGATGTACTCCCTTGCGGGGTAGGCAGAAGTGCATTGCTGCACCCACTTTTCGCCAGAGTGTTATGTTAGTCCCAATGTAATAGGGGGCGGGCCTATTGTCATTTTACGGGCACATCCAAGACCCGAGAACAAATATCTGTGTTTAAACAAATATCTGCCCCAGCCGGGAATCGAACCCGGGACCTTCGGCTCAGTAGTCAGGGTCACTAACCACTACGCCATTCGATCGTCGTCATTCATTGTATAGTGTAAGTATAAGTAGCATACATACCTGTTGGTTCTCCACAGCCTGTCCCATGTTGAAAGTAGTAACTCGCTCGCGACTGGCCACGTCCCACACGGCACATGTCTTGTCCCCGGAGCAGGACAACAGTTGCGTCCCGTCGGGGGACCACGCGATGCCGTAGACCCCGCCCTTGTGGGCTGGCGATCCGATCTGCGGCGGGAAAAAGTAAGGTTTAAATGCTAGGCTGGCTGAGCTGAAATCAGGAGGATATGTACAAAGGTTCCACTCGAGAGAGCCACGTACAGGAACTTCGCCCCCTCTCAGAATAGAATAGAATAGAAGGTTAAATTGCGTGGCCTTTTCGTCTACGGCTCATGCTGAGCTGGTGCCTTTTTGAAGGTCTGGACAGCAACTTGTTGTGTTATTGTTTGTTTTTTTTTTGTTACTGTACATTGTTTTATTTTCTGTAATGTGTGGTTGTTGTTTCCAGTATGTAATAAATACGGCCCCGTGATACTCGCTGCAGATATTTAAAAAGAAACAACACATTGATGTTGATTCTGAAGGCAGAAAATTTTATTTTAGGAATTTCAAACTATAAATGTTGCCAGAGGAAAATGAAAAAGCAGATACAGTTGAATTTTAAACAAAGAAATCCTGACTAATATTATAAATGCGAAAGTGTCTGTCTGTCTGCCTGTCTGTCTGTCTGTTACTCTTTCACGCCAAAACTACTGATCGTATTTGAATGAAATTTGGTATACAGATAGTCTAGACCCTGAGAAAGAACATAGGCTACTTTTTATCCCGGAATTCCCACGAGAAAACTTTTTAAAGCGAAGCGCGCGGGAACAGCTAGTCAATAATAATTCTACTCACCTCTCCCTTCAACTCCGAAGTGGTGCCATCGTAGAGGAAGATCTTGCCGTCGAAGCCGGCGGACGCGAACTGCGAGCCGTCGGGGCTGTAGCGCACCGCCTGCGCAAACCGAGTGTGCTCCTGGAATGAGTGAGAGGAATTATGTATAGTAATAATCTATACAAGCTTGCTTGTGTTGGGGTCCACCAACCCGCACTGGGCCAGTGTGGTGGACTAGGCCTAAACCCTTCCTTCATTGGAAGGAGACCCGTGCCCCAGCAGGGGGACGTGATGGGTCGATGATGATGATGATGAATCTATATCACCAACGGCAGGAAGTGAGGATAGAGCTGTTGGTGATCACAGAAGCCTTTTCATTCTGAACGGTTCATCAACAGTCGATTGTCCCACGATTAGGGATCTTGTATATATGTTACTGTAAAAGCCCGAACAACGGTAAATCCTAGGATTTACCAGTAAATCTTAGGATTTACCAACATGAGTTGATAAATGTGAGGATTTGTGAAAATGGGACATTTTTTTCGGGCTTTTACTATTAGAATTTGGTAAATGCTAGGTTTTACCACTGACACCTAGTAAAAGTTGGTTTTGGGAATAAAACAAACATTAATTATTACATATTCATTTATTTCAATCAAAAACTTAAATTATTTTCTTTCAGAATTTATATTATTTTTTATGAACAGTCATTTTAAAACCTTTAAATCGAAGCAGCAACCGGGACCCACGGCTTAACATGCCGTCCGAAGCACGAAAGCATCCAGAAATCGGTCACCCATCCAATGGCTGACCATGCTGGTTGTTGCTAAACCTCAGTGATCAGTTACGATCACTGAAGCCTGCTCGACTACGGACGCTTTGTTCGACTACGGAGGTTATAAGTTATAACCTGGCTTTTTCAACATTTACCGTGCCTTAATGTAAATCCTAAGATTTACCAAGTGAATAGTGGTAAAAGTGCGAATCGCAAAATCTTTCGGGCTTTTACCATTAAGAGTTGGTAAATCTTAGGTTTTACGCGTAAATCTTAGGATTTACCGTTGTTCGGGCTTTTACAGTAACATATACAACGGATTATTAAAACAGAAGATTACGCTTTGATTACTTAGGAAGGGTTAAAAAAAGGGCAAAATGATCACGTAATTGTTGAACGATCCGTTAAGTGTGACATACGTTCTATTGGCGGGTCAATCGACTGCTGATGAACCGTTCAGAATCATTCATTTTAGTATCTGAGATTAAAAACAAACTTTTAGCTCGCTCACCTGTTTAGTGCACTTGAACTTGAACGGCGGCCCCTCGAACACGGCCAGCGTGTTGTCCTCCGACGCCGTCACGATCCGGAACGGACGCGCCGGCCGGAAGTCCACGGAGTTGATCGGCTTGGCCTGCCCGCTGATCTCGCCGACGGACGTGCCCGTTTCCGACATGAATACGTGGCCGAAACTGGAATGGAGATAGAGAGGAATGAGAAAAGAGGCGGATGATTGGTTCGCCAATGAGAAAATGTTAGATGTAGTGAACATGAGACAAATAACACACTAGACACCCGGTCTAGTGTATATTATATTCCATTTCACGGGGAAAGTCATCTGATTCAAACAAAAACTACCCTTATTCGAATGTAATAAGGGTTCTGTCAGATGTCTTTCCCCGTGAAACAAGGTATAGTGGTAAGACATATATGCATAAGGTAGGTATAGTTCACATCACACTCGAGGAGACTACTTCCGTGCACCCTCTTGTGGTGAAATTCGTGTTTGACGCCAATTTTGAAACGTTTTGTAACTATTTTTACGTACTATAAACACAAAGATTCGTATTTTCATTAGGCTCCTAAAGTAAGGTCTATAATATTTGAAGAAGTGCCACCGCGCAAATATAGGGACGTAAATTTTGTACATAATTAATTACGTTTAAGACAGAAATAACCTTTTCAACGCACTTAAAGTAACTTACTTTTATTTTTGGCCAGATACGCAGAAATTATGCGCTCATTGGCCTGGCAAGTATTCGGAGTACTTACTTTTGTAGTCCAAGTATTAAAATATTTATTACTTACACTAATTTATGCAAAACTTTCCAAGTTACTTTTTAAATTTTTCGTTCCAAAAACCGGTCCGGTAACCTTTATTTGGATGGTGGTAAGTTATTTAAACGTCGCTTAAAAATTATAAGTATTTCAATGATAACCGATACAAGAAGCTTTATTAAAAAAAATACTATGTTTTTCCAATATAGTGTAGTGTATAAAATAACTAGTTAACTACCTACATCGGATTTAGTTATGTTGGGCGATTCTTGCGAACGGAGAGTAGTTTGTAAAAATTTACGTTTATCAGAAAATTTTATATTTATACGATGAATGAAAAACATTTTTTTGACTTTGACTTTGGGCAACGGAAAACGGAAATCAAAACAACTACGTGCTTACAATACACAGTATCGTTCGATCGTATAATAGTAGTAAATAATACCTCGAAAGTGGTTTCTAGTTCAAGGCTTGGGTATAAAAATCCGTATTTTTAGCATAGAGCAGTCAAAACATACAGACAACGCCTATTTTTCTTACATGTCGTATATTAAGCTTACACGCAACTTTTAGAGTACAGGGTGGTGCAAAATTGGATCCGAAAGAGGGATTGTTACTTCTCCTTGTCAGAACGGCTGAAACGATTTTAATGAAATTTGGTATGGAGAAAGGTGACAGGCCAAGGGCGTACCCAGGATTTCAGCTAGGGGGGGGCAGCTCATACCTCTGTTTCGAGATGATAATCGGTCGGGTCGGGTATATTGAAACAAAAAACCGGCCAAGTGAGAGTTGGACTCGCGGACTGAGGGTTCCGTACAAGTCTACTTACCTGAGATAGTTTTCCTATTAATTTCGTCATATGTACTACATCCGTGAATGTTTTCATATTTTTGGACCACCCATTTAGCCAGCAGGGGCGGAGACAAAAATACCACTTAGAAGATTAATATTTCCTAAACCAATAACTGAATAAAAAAGTGGTTTGAGCATACCTATATTTTTAAAATACCTATTCAACGATACCCCACACCGTCGTCGAAACACTGAAAAAATAATTCATCCCCACTTTACAGGAGGTATAGCCCAAAATATTTTTTTTATACTTCACTTTGTTACTTTGTAATGCCGTACATTTGTACATATCCAGGGTGTTGCAAAATTGGTATACTAAGCCGAAACCTACATGTGCAGCATGGTATATCTAGGCCCTTCTTTCCATAGTAAAAAGTCACGTGACCAACAAAGTTTCTATGAAAAATGAATTATTTTTTTCGCGAATTTTCAAATTCTGATTTCAGTTTCGGGCTTAGATATACTATGCTCATGCTGCACATGTAGGTTTCGGCTTAGTATACCCTTTTTGCAATACCCTGTCTATGCGAAATATCAGCTTCACTTCTTTATTTACTTACTTTTAAGGTACGGAAAAAAATCTCTAAGAATCATGAAAATTGAGTAAGACACGAAACAAAATATTAATTTAGCAGTAATCTTCTCGGATTTTCCGAAAAGGACATCGGGCGTTTTTGGCCCGCTTTACTGAAAAGTCGCGAACACAAACCAAAATACCTACTTTGAAATTCAAAACAATGGGAAAATGAAAATATTTAGAAAAACCGGCCAAGTGCGAGTCGGGCTCGCGCACAAAGGGTTCCGTAGCTTAAATCAACCTATCTCAAAAACTATAAGAGATACTTTGATCAAACCAAAAATCGTTGAAAGAGTTAATTAGCATGCATCACCTCTATTTTTTTTAGAATTTTATACCCCGTAGTTATAAAAATAGAGGGGGGGGGACATACTTTTTACGACTTTGAGAGCTGATATCTCAAAAACCGTTCACTTTAAGAAAAATGTTTTTTAGAAAACTTTATATCATTTTAAAAGACCTTTCCATTGATACCCCACACGGGTATGTACATCGAAAAAAAAAATTTCATCCCTCAGTTACATGTATGGGGGGCCCCACCCCCAATTCTTTTTTTTACTATTTAGTGTCATATTTTTGTAGCGGTTCATACAACACATATTCCCATCAAATTTCATCACTGTAGTACTTATAGTTTCCGAGTAAATCGGCTGTGACAGACGGACAGACGGACAGACGGACAGACGGACATGACGAAACTATAAGGGTTCCGTTTTTGCCATTTTGGCTACGGAACCCTAAAAATGATTTACGTAATATACTTACCTACTACGAAAAAGTCACCTTAAATTATGTATGTTTTCCCATTGTTTTGAATTAAAATAACTACTGGCTGGTAAGCCAGATTTAATATTCTTATATTTTAGAATTTAAAAGTACTTATTTTGGTTTATGTTCTCGATTTTTCAAAAAACGGGGCAAATAGCCATACAAAATGCCCAACGCCCTTTGTCTATGAAAGTCTTTTCAATAAACTCACTGTTTTCTTTTAAATAATTGCGATGTACACTCATCAGACATAAACCTGTAATAAGCCTTTCTTCACCCATGGTGTTTCTAAGCCACGTTTTAACTCTTCGCAGCGTACTGAAAGGCCGTTCTACGGTTGCCGTGGTGCATGGGATAGTGCCATTGAGTATGAATGGTCTGGAGACGAAATAGGCAGACGTTCCCCTCTGGCGGGGTGGTAGGCCAGAAAGGCCCACCGATTTATAAAAACTAGTTGCAGTCTCAATTTTCACTAGACTCAATCTAGTTGGCAAAGCGTTCGTTTCATAGAAAATGATTTGTTTACATACTAAAATGACAGCTTCAATTCATAGAATATCCGGATTCCGGATTTGATCACAGATTTGGTCATGGTTTATTGTTATTAGCTGTTTCCTAGCAACCAATGTGAAAAAAATGCAATAGTGATGTACCAGTATGTAGATATGTATTAATCGACAATAAAGGTCATAGTTGGGAAGAGTCCGTAGTCGAATTGGCTTTTGTAACTGATCACTGAGGTTAAGCAACAACTGACACGGTCAGCCATTGGTAGGTACAGCATGAGTTACCGATTTCAAATGGTTCTTTTCTGGACGCTTCCGTGGTTCGGACGGGACGTTAAGCCGTGGGTCCCGGTTGCTGCTTCGGCAGCAGTCGTTAAGCCTTGTCAGAGGCCGCCCGAAGGGGCGGCTTGAAAGCATCTGACCGTCGGGTTGCCCACTTACTCGACAACTTCAGTGCATTGTACTCATTCAAAAACGGCGATACGGCTCGCGACCTATCACGTGAGTATAAATGTACAGCGAAAAGCGGGTGACTTCGTTTATTAATCATTCATAATTAAATTTAACTATACCTAATTAATTTGAAATTAGTATTTCTAACCCATGTTTTCGAATTCATCGATAACACTTATCGATAATTGTTACATCCATTGGCAAGAAAAATGAAGACACTGTGTTCATTATTAAATGTCACTTCACGTAACCCTTATTACTGGGAATTAAAACTCATAATGATATGTCCCATGAGACATAATCATGGTAAACGGTAAAATTTCCCCCCGCAAAAATTGGCAGACTTTTTTGTATCAAGAAAGATCGCTATGGCGCTTCCCGAGGGTACACCCGAGTCCGCGTTGTTCTATGGATAGTGCTTAAGTAGTAATTGCCTTTCTGACAGCACGGTAAAAAAATTGGCGTCGATGAACAGATTAACTACTTCTATGTTGCTTATTGATCATCTGATAAAGCCTTCTTCACCCATAAATTATGCCAAAGGTTCAGTACCCCTACACTTGAAAGGCAACGTATTGCGTCTGTCTTGCATTCCCAACATTTAAAAAATCATAACTTCTCTTCAGAGGCATTTTTCTAAAAAGTTAAAATACTAATAGGTATGATCAGGTAGAAAATGCCTATTTTGAGAACCTAGAAACAATAATATAATGCTTACAATTTAGAAGTCACAAAAAGGCCAAAATGGCCTTTCAAGAGTAGGGGGGCAGTTCTCTGGTCATAAAATTCTTGCAATGATAATTAAGTTACGTACCTAACAGTATACTTACCTACTATAACGAATGTTGTACAATATTTAATTATAGATAAAAGA
The DNA here is from genome assembly GCF_932276165.1 of Plutella xylostella. Taxonomy (NCBI): domain Eukaryota; kingdom Metazoa; phylum Arthropoda; class Insecta; order Lepidoptera; family Plutellidae; genus Plutella; species Plutella xylostella. Next base: position 8,343,802 of record NC_063987.1, on the reverse strand, counting down.
GTATAAAATAAAAATATCTGACTGAAAGTAAAAGTTATTTTGTTTCCAACACTTCATTTTGCACAGAGTAACACGTTATTAATTCCCACTTGGCAGAAAAAAATACGATTATTTCATCTTCTAGGGGGGGGCAGCTGCCCCCCCCTGCCCCTACCTGGGTACGCCCATGTGACAGGCTACGTTTTATTGACGGATAATGTATGGGGAACTTTGTATACAATTTTTCCGAAATTATATTGAACCGATTTTAATCAAAATTTGGTATGGAGTTAGCAACTTATTATATTATAATAGTTATAGAATTGGTAACCACTAATAAACCGCGGGGTACACTAAGGGGCACAGCTAGTAAAGAATATATCATGACGGTCGAATGGTGTAGTGGTTAGTGGCCCTGACTGCTATGCCGAAGGTCCCGGGTTCGATTCCCGGCTGGGGCAGATATTTGTACTCGGGTCTTGGGTGTTGATATTTGTACAATTTAATATGTATCTATACATGTGTTTGTGTATATATATCAGCTGTCCGATACCCATAACCCATAACACAGGCTCTTCCTAGCTTGGGGTTGGATGGCCGTGTGTGAGATGTCACCACATATATTATTACATACTATCTATCTATTTATTTTATCCTGTTCTTTGTTAAGACTTTTTTTTTGTTAAAGACAAATTAAGAACATAAATATCAGCATACCATACTTTGCTTACTTACCTTAATACTAATTATTTTTGTTTTGTTTTTTCTTTGTGTCTAAAAAGTGTAAACTTCACGTTAGCTTGCTAAATTCTTATATTGAGTTCTACGAAGAAACCTGTTATTGGCCTTACTGATAAATTATTACCACCTAAGACATTGTAATAGTTAATATGCTGTTGGTTTCTCAATAAATAAATAAATATAGCTACTCACCGCTCCCGGCCCTCGCCGACGGCCACCATGCGCTGGTTGTCGGCGCTCCACGCGATGTCCTTGATGCAGCCTCCGATCGGCTGGAACTCATTCTTCAGGATGTGCTCCTTGTTCACCGTGTCCCAGATGCGGATCTTACCGGACGCGTCTGGTGATAGATAACATATTGTTTATACTAATTGTTGACGACTTGCGAAAGGTGGCTGGTTATGATTGGATGTGGAAAGCTGTAGATAGCATCCAGTGGCGTCCTTTAGGAGAGGCCTACGTTCAGCAGTGGACTGCTATAGGCTGATGATGATGATGATTATACTTAAAAGAATGGTGAAATTATATCACAATATTCGTTAAGATTTTAGAAGCATATATTTTTCTCGGAACTTGAAAAGGCGGTTTTCACACTGCCAACGCTGTTTGTAAGTATCTCTGTAATCTGTAATATACGCAATTACGCACGCTTCAACACACGAAAAACGCATCTATGTGCGTTAATACGTTCATACAATTCACGCAAAATTTATCGTGATGCGGTTAAGTGTGAAAACTGCCTTACTGTTATTAGTATTATTACGTGTGATGTTGAGGTTGTGAAACTGTGTTGAGCTTGTATATTCTCTGTAGTCTAGTCACTAGATGTAGACGGTCGAATGGCGTAGTGGTTAGTGGCCCTGATTGCTATGCCGAAGGTCCCGGGTTCGATTCCCGGCTGGGGCAGATATTTGTTTAGACAGATATTTGTACTCGGGTCTTGGGTGTTGATATTTATATTTAGTATCTATCTATCTATGTATTTGTGTAGATATATCAGCTGTCCGACACCCATAACACAGGTTCTGCCTAGCTTCGGGTCGGATGGCCGTGTGTGAGATGTCCCCACATATTTATATACTATTATACAGTTCCCCAAAATTGATAATGCACATAGAAATCTTCGTCATTGTTCGGCAACGGTCGTATTCCCGAGCGTTAGAAAACTATTATGTATTTAGAGTGGTTAAGTGCATTTTCTTCATGAAATTTTAGTAGAATTATGTAATTGGTGCTAAAAGAGATAATTGATTTATCAGTAACGAAATTTGTTTCGATAATTCATAATATTCCATAATATTAAAATTTACTTCGAAAATGTTACAGTTACTTTTCAAGTGTCTTACTGAAGCTGATGTAAAGATGGATGAAAGAAGGTTTGAATAACACAAGGTTTATATTATAAGGAGAAATGGATTTCAAACACAGGTTTATATTAAAAAATTTAAATCTCAGTTCAAAAGTATTTACAGCACTGATTATTTCACATCAATAAACATGTTTACATTAAAATCTCAGTTCAAAAGTATTTACAGCGCTGATCATTCACAATACTATTACAATTACAAACTTGGTCTTTTGGGTGTGGCTTTATTGGCAAAGTTAAGTCTATCAATGTGACGTATATTTTATTCTTAAATGTGCCTCATAATATGGCATCGTCAAAAATAATTAAAGTTGAAATTAAATTCACATTTGAAAAAAATTACAAGAACGATGTGTAATTGCAGCTCTTTATAATTCCACAAAAGTAATATTGATCTTGACCTTGAGACCCTTGACTGATCGGTGACAGCCACCGACCGCCCAAATTGTTTTCGATTATGTGTCACATGATATTGACTACTATTTCTTTCTAACAAGGATCAAAATGCAAGTGCTTTGTTTAATTCAATGATTCGGGTGTTTCCGGGAATCCGACAGTTTGCGAAGATTTGCATGCGCATTATTAATATGGGAGAACTGTACTTATTAGTGGTCCTAATGCCTTATCTAGTTTTATAGATATGGTGGTGTTATTCCTATGGCACCCCAGAGGTGCAGAGGGTCTCCACTAACGTCCGCCACTTCCGCCTATCTTCGGCTGTACTTTTGGCCTCGCTCCAGCTTAGTCCAGCGGCTCGCAGCTCGTTTTCGACGCTTCGGCGCCATGTCTGGACAGGGCGTCCACGGGAACGCTTGCCATTTGGTGGCCTCCAGTCAAAAGCTACGTTTGCGGCATTCGTAGCTCCTCTTCGTACAGTGTGCCCAATCCATCTCCACCTTCGCTTCGCAATTTCCTTGCCGATGGGAGATTGTCGGCACAGCTTCCACAGATCTTCGTTACGTATTGTCTTCGGCCAGAAAACGCGCAGGATCGATCTTAGGGACTTATTGACGAACACTTGCAGTTTGTTCGTCAGCCCTTTCGTCACTCTCCACGTTTCGCAACCAAAGAGCAATACGGACTTCACGATGGAGTCGAAGAGGGAGATTTTTATCCGCCTTGTGAGCACATTCGAGTCCCAAACAGGTTTGAGCTGGGCAAACGCAGCCTTCGCCTTCTTGATCCTGCTCTCTATATCCTCATCTGCTCCTCCCTGACGGGTGACCGTGCTTCCGAGGTAAGTGAATGTATCGACCGAGTCCAAGCGTTGGTTATCGAGTATTAAGGCGTCCGAGGTTTTAGCCTTGATACGCATATCGACTGTTTTGCGTCGGTTTATTCGCAGACCCATTACTCTGGCTTCCTCCTGCAGGTGTACGAGTTTCTCTTGTAATAGGTCGAGAGTTGGCGAAATCAACACTATGTCGTCCGCGTAGTCTAGGTCCTCTAAGACACCTGAAGCCCAGCTTATGCCTCTCGGGATAGCAACCACATTCCTCATCACATCGTCAAGGAGGATAACAAATAGGAGCGGTGACAGGAGACATCCCTGCTTGACGCCAGCTGAAATGCGTATTGGGGCCCCAAGCTCTTTTTCATGTACGACCCTACATGTACTGCCCTCGTATAGCGAGCGTATAACTTGGATGATGCAGGCTGGTATGCCTCTGCGTTGTAGACTTGACCACAACGCGGTCCACTTCACGGTGTCGAAGGCTTTTTCGAAGTCTACAAAGGCCAGAAATAGCTCCGACTGCCATTCGACACATTGCTCAACAAGGACCCGTAGGGTGTTGGTGTGGTCAGTGCAGGAGCGTCCAGGGCGAAAACCAGCCTGCTCATCTCTGAGGGTCACTGCTACTTTCGGCGCGATGCGGTTTAGCAGGATCTTAGCTAAGACTTTGGCGGCAGCGGGCAGTAGTGTGATGCCGCGCCAGTTGTCGCATCGCGATGGGTCCCCCTTCTTTGGAACTTTCACCAGGAGTCCTTGTTTCCACTCGGCGGGTACTTGTCCGGCTTCCCAGATACGGGTCAACAGGGGGAACAGTATAGTAGCAGACATTGGAGCATCAGCCCTCAGCATATCTACATGGATGTTGTCGATACCTGGCGCCTTCCCTGGCTTCAGTGATTTCACAGCTGCAACTACTTCTTCGAAAGAGGGTGGCGCTGTTGGTATGTCCAGAAGAATGCTGTCGTTATCCATGCTGATGGGCTCTTGTTGGTCTGTGCCCTGGGCTTGCTCTAGGAGACTCGAAAAGTGCTCCGTCCATCGCAGCAGCTGCTCGCTCTGGGTGCACAATAGACTGCCATCGCTGGCTCTGAGTGGCTTCCTCGCAGGTCGTGTGCGTCTTCCACTGAGGCGTCGCGTCACGTCGTATAGCGCACGCATGTCCTTGTGGCGAGCGGCTACGTTGGCACGGTCTGCCAACTCGTCTGCGGCTCTGCGGCGGTCTCGACGTGCAGTCCTCTTTATTTGTGACCGGAGGTTGGCATATCGGCTGCTTAAGCAAGATGCGTCCGGCTCCACTGCAGACAGTAGTTGGCCTTTGACTTGGTGCCGATCCTCAATTGCCTGCCACAGTTCTTGCGACATCCAGTTCTCTCTTTGAGGCTTGGAGTAACCGAGCACCTCTTCCCCTGCGTTTGTGTAGGCGTTCCTTATGCGCGTCCAAGATCCATCCATTTCCTCGTCCTCGAGTTCTTCTAGAAGTTTGTACTGATTCCTAAGGGATATGCGGAATTTCTCCCGCCATTCCGGGTCTCGGAGTTTTCGTACTTCGAAGCTTCTAGACGTCTGCTCAGGTTTACGGATTGGGGTGCACAACTTGAGGCGCACTTCGGCTACTTTATAGATATACCTACCTACAATGTAGAAATACTCTTTAAAAAACCTTATTTAAAGTAAAATTCGACCATTTTACATCCCTTAAATATTCCTTAAAATCATAAACATTATTGCACTATTTCTTTATTTGAACCATCATTAATTAAACTAAAATTATTCTAATGAAATTCAACATTTAGCTACCTTGTCAACTAAGATACTCCCGTTCTCTCATACATAACATTGCGTAAACAGCTGCTAGGGTTCACAAACCCATAAACATGGTTAAATCTGGAGAGATCTATCTACAGTACAAGCTGGCGACTTGCCAAAGCTTCCTACTGTTTTTGCCTCGGCTACAATACAGAGCCATAGATGAAATCTGTATGAATATTATAAATGCAAAAGGGTTAGTTGGTTTGTAGTTCAATAATACCTGAACAAAATAAAATGCTTATACAGTAAGGGCTTTCCGAAATGCAGCGATATTTTTGTAGCACAACTTAAATATTAGTTAGTAAAAACTGTGTTTTTCATTGGCGACAAAATGCAGACCCTAATGTCTGAAGGTAATGTCACAGGTTGGTACCATTTATGACCGGCATGGAGAGTTACCACATACCTAATTATGTATACATATGAACAATAGCTCAGACTAGTTGTATTTGCTTTAAAGCTGTTGTAAACCACAAATAGTTTATTAATAGTTTTAGTTTTCTGCCTAATTAGTTATACATATTTCACGAAATGGGATAATAAGGATGTTGGCTTTAGAAACAATTATAGTTATGTATTTAGCATCCAATTTTTTTTTTATAAGTAAAAAATAACTGTTGTGGAAAATTATACAGCAAAAGGAGAGCATCTGTGAGAAATCCTGCCTTCCTGCCTTCTTCATTGCTTTATTATTATTATTTAATACTTTTATTGCACAAATATGAGATATAAGTGTACAAAAGGTGGACTTAATGCTAAAAGCATTTTCTACCAGCCAACCTTCATTACGTGAGATTGACTGGCAAAACATTCTTTCTTCTTCTGAAGACATAGATGTATGTTTAGATATATTTTATGCAAAACTGAATAGTATAATTAATCAACACACCCCACTGGTTAAAAGCGATTCTCATAGATACCCCATATGGTATAGTGCAAGCCTAAAGAAATGTCTCGCCGAAAAGAACAAATACCATAAACGATTTAAAAAATATAAAAATCCGCGCGACTACGATACGTTTTCTCTTTTACGTGCTAGATGCAAGGCATTAACTACTACCTGCTATAAGGATTTTATAGAGTCAGTTGAGGATGCCTTGGGAGATAATATTAAAACTTTTTGGAATTTTATCAACAATAAAAAAGGACACACTTCTATACCACAGACTATGATGTTTGGAGATAGAATCGCGACTGATGGAAGGGGTATATGTGAGCTGTTCTCCGATTATTTTGCCTCTGTTTATGACAGCTCGCAACCTAGAACATTTGAACCTCTCCCTGATGTTAGTCGAGACACTCTTCATAGTATTTCAATCACAAACAATGAAATAGTAAATCATATTAAGCAGTTGAATGTCAACAAAGGTGCGGGTCCAGATAATATTCCACCAGTATTTGTTAAGAATTGCGCTGATGAACTAAGTACTCCACTACAAATAATCTTCAATAAGTCTCTCAAATCCGGACAATTCCCAAAGCTATGGAAAACTGCTCACATCATACCAATACACAAATCTGGTAGCAAGGCTAACTGTGATCACTATAGACCCATAAGCATACTATCATGTTGGGCAAAATTTTTTGAATCAATAGTCTATAGCTCTTTGTATGCACAATTAAAGCCCTACATATCAGATAAACAACATGGCTTTGTTAAAGGTCGGTCAACTATAAGTAATTTGCTGGTGTACAAGAACTTTCTCTGCAACGCTTTTGCGACGGGTGGCCAGGTCGATAGCATCTACACTGACTTCAGCAAGGCTTTTGATAAGGTTAACCATGCTCTCTTGTGCAGAAAGATCGCAGCTCATGGGGTAAAGGGTAGTTTATACCGCTGGGTGCAATCATACCTTGAGTTGAGAACTCAGCTGGTTGCAGTTAGGGGTTTCACATCCTCTCCTATAGAGGTCACTTCTGGAATTCCCCAGGGATCACACTTGGGACCTCTATTTTTTATTCTTTTTATAAATGACCTTGCTGAAAACTTATCTAACCCATGCCTGCTCTATGCTGATGATCTGAAGGTCTACAAAGTCATTCAAGACGTAAGTGACTGTATTTTACTACAAAAAGATCTTGATCTGATTGCGAATTGGTGCAGTAATAATTTGATGCAGCTCAATGTTGGTAAATGCTCAGTGATCTCGTTTACGAATAAGCATCATAAAATCCTTTATGATTATAGATTATCAGGTCGAACTCTAGGTCGTGAAACCACTATAAAGGATTTGGGTGTTTATTTCGATGAACGACTTTCATTTAAATCCCATTATCAAAATATAGTTAGCAAAGCAAACAGAATATTGGGGTTCGTGCTTAGGTCTACCAAGGAGTTTAAAAAACCTTATAGTTCGGTCACTCTCTATTATAGCCTTGTCCGCAGTATTCTGGAATACGGTTGTATCATATGGTCTCCGTTTTACGTTGTTCATAGCGATAGCATAGAGAGAGTACAAAGGAGATTTCTCAGGATATTGTCGTACAGGTGTAATTTTGGACGCACCCTATCTAGTTATGAAATTTAACATTATGCGTTTGGATGTCCGCAGAAAACAGTCTGACTTAATTCATTTACACAAAATCATACACAACGTGATAGACTGTCCCGACTTGTTATCCCTAATCAATAGGCGTGTCGACAGTATTACATTATCAAAGATTTAATGACTTTAGAGGAAAATACACATTCAAAGGATTTAAAAAACTGATTTAGTTTTATTTAAAAAATTGAGATTAATAAGATTTTCAATGAAATAAAAGAGTAAAATACTGCAATCGGCCATTTTGACTGAAACGCCAATCACAGCGCATGACGTCATACTTATGTACGCTTCACTGTGTTTTGATTACCTTACATACTGATTGCGCGTTACGATTGATATATATTTGTTTTTGTGATTTATCGACTTTATAACACGAATCTATCTTTAACAATGGAACCAGGTTTTGTTAAGGCAAACAGTGCAAATTTGCCCAGGATCGATTTATTGATGTTGGGTGAGTTCCTTGCAACAAATAAAGAATTTTGCTCTTCCGAATTTAGAAACGTGAAAACCTCTTTGTAAGTTTATTTTATTAGTATTTATCTTTAACTCTCTCTCTCTCTCTCTCTCAGCCTTCTGTAGTCCACTGTTGGACATAGGCCTCTCCTAACGATCGCCACCCCAAACGGTCACCCGCCATCTGCATCCAGCGGCTTCCCGCTACCTTCCGCAGATCATCAGACCAACGGGTTGGGGGGCGACCGACACGCCGTTTGCCGACACGGGGTCTCCACTCCAGAACCTTTGTACTCCAGCGGTCGTCGGCTCTGCGGGCTACGTGACTAGCTACGTTATCTTTAACACTAGATATAAATATGACTAAGTAGCAATCAAACTCGTTTTAAACTCGTAGAAGTTTATTTCGCCGAAGAAGTTTGTTTCGTAGAAGTTTGTTTCGCCGTGCAAGCTTTAACCATTTATCTCTTATTATTTTCTTGTATGGGACATGTACAAACACCTTGTTGGGTGTCGTTATTGATGTATTTTTGCACTGAGGCACTGCACACCACTTATAAACTTTAGAATTCATTTTTAACACAAAAAATACGCAGTGTTTGTTTAATTTGCTGTTGTAAACAAATTGGCGTACGTAAGTGTGACGTCACACACGACGCCATGACACGGCGAGCTGTTTTCGCGCAGTATTTAAAAATGATTATAAAAATGGCTTTAAATTTCCAAAATCTTAAGTTTATTACCGAAATAAAGGTTTTGTTGTAAACAATAGATGGTTATCTGCATTACGGAAGAGGATTTCAAAATCTTTCGCCTTGCCTATTTTAATACACGCAATAGATGTCGCAAATACCTACCTTTTACCCTGAGGGTGTACATTAACAACACTTCCTATTACAATCCAATAGTGAGAATGTGTAGAGTTTATAATGAAACCATACAATCATTTCCAGACATAGATGTTTTTGACTGCCGTAGGTATAAATTCAAAGGATGCTTAACCAAAATCTTTAAAAATAGCACGCCATTATAAATTTAATTTTGTCAATTTGATTATTTATTTTTCAAAATTACTTTTAATTTAATAGAATAGTATAGAATATTGTCAGTATTACCTATTACATTTTTAAATTTTATGTCGATTTAAATTTTTAATTAAATTTAAATTACAAAAATTGTATCGTTATAATTATTGAAATATGTTTGTAAATTATGTAAAATTGTTTGTACCTATTGAATGTAATTATGAACACTTGATAGATATTATGATAAATTAATTATGTAGCATGTTCCTTATATTAATATGATTATGTGTATGCATGCTTTGGAATGAAATCTAGATCTATGTACTTCAATGCTTATATTCTTAATTTGTAATGATTTTATTCTGTTTTGTGTACCAAATAAATAAATAAATAAATAAACCTACTGGAGGTACAAGTAAAAAGGTAGAAAGATGCGAAAAAAGATAAGTATATCAAAGCAGGAAAAACTAAAAACTACTTAAAAACTGCTTTACTAATGAAACTTCGCAAAGTGTTATTATTGTAATTGTAATGTAACACAGAAACAGCCATACTGTTCTCAGAGGCTCAAACCAAGATACATAAAATATACTTAGCTATATTATGTGCACTGTACACTATAGTGTATTTAACTTCATGCTTATGTAAGCATAACTGTTGGTATATGGAGATTATATTTCAATAGTGTTCATATAAGATACAAAATACATATTTTTTGTTGCTAAGAAAAGAAAGTTTATGAAAGTGTTTTCAGAATATGCTTAGTAAGATCACAAGAGTTTCATGCTCTGACTATATTTTATCATTATAGTAAACACTCTTGGACAATTTGCATAAAATTCAATTGCTGGATGGAAATTTCGCAAAAAATGCATACACTGTAGTAAAACATTTTTCATAAGGAACTTTAAAAAATATCTAGAGTACCATTTTTAGGGTTCCGTAGCCAAAATGGCAAAAACGGAACCCTTATAGTTTCGTCATGTCCGTCTGTCCGTCTGTCCGTCTGTCACAGCCGATTTACTCGGAAACTATAAGTACTACAGTGATGAAATTTGATGGGAATATGTGTTGTATGAACCGCTACAAAAATATGACACTAAATAGTAAAAAAAAGAATTGGGGGTGGGGCCCCCCATACATGTAACTGAGGGATGAAATTTTTTTTTTCGATCTACATACCCGTGTGGGGTATCAATGGAAAGGTCTTTTAAAATGATATAAAGTTTTCTAAAAAACATTTTTCTTAAAGTGAACGGTTTTTGAGATATCAGCTCTCAAAGTCGTAAAAAGTATGTCCCCCCCCCTCTATTTTTATAACTACGGGGTATAAAATTCTAAAAAAAATAGAGGTGATGCATGCTAATTAACTCTTTCAACGATTTTTGGTTTGATCAAAGTATCTCTTATAGTTTTTGAGATAGGTTGATTTAACTGTAATTTTGCTGCTACGGAACCCTTTGTGCGCGAGCCCGACTCGCACTTGGCCGGTTTTCATTAAATTATAAACTATGCAGTTTTGCCTAGCAGATAAGTTATACTATAGTACAAAACTAAAATAACACCTTTCTACCACAGATAGTAAACAATAAAATGATACTTATTTAAGCAGCCTGATAACTTGAAAAGATAACAATAGGTGTTGCAAAATATAATGAATGAATCATCACTTAAAATTAAGCAAACAGTTCAACCAAACTTAGTGATAATGAGTCAGATGTAAGTATGTGTAATAATAAATTCACAATACTGCATTTTAGTTGAATGGTATCAAAATTGGCCAGCTCCATTTTCCTTAGGGGATATTTTTCAGTGTTTTATCCACTTACAACCTGGTGACATTGGTAAACCAGACACAATATATTTTTAATTGTCTCTGAGATCTCGGGATGATCAAGGGGTTAATTCTGATGATGTCGTGTATTATGAGAATGTCAGGTCAGAATTATTAAACCATTGAGAAAGGTAAATTGGTGTTGGCTGATTTTGATATCAAAGAACTCATTTTTTCCACTTACCTCCAGATGCGATGTAGAAGCCGCTGGGGGAGTACTTGGCTACGTTGACTTGGCACGAGTGCTCCGTGTATGTGTCCGCAATCGCAGGGTTCTCTATATCTCTTATAATAACAGAGTTGCCGTTGGTATACAAAAATGTTTTCCCCTTCGGGTCTCCGCCAAGAACCAGCGGAGTTCCACGCGCGGTCCTCGGCAGGGCGGCGAAAGTATACTCTGCACACACAAAGAAACGAAATAAATATACCTGAGAGAAAAGTTAACACATATTTCCAATAGTTTTTCAGGAAAATACCAACGAAACGGGTTGGTCAACACATGCTCAAATTACAGGTTCGTTTAACGAAACAAACACTTACTATTTGAATACGACATTCTGCTCTAATACTTTCTATGTATAACACTACACTCACTACACTAAACTACTACTTTAATCAGTACTTATCAATTTTTTTGAATAAATAACAATCGGCCGCTACAACCCCATAGCAATCCAAAGTGACGTATATTTTTTCTTGCTCAATGTTGGCAGCACTGATTTTCAGTGACATGTCCATATAAGGAAATTTGATAATCTGTGTAGATTGTTAATAATCGAGTGAATTATTCGATTTAAAACGATTTTTAGAATTACATCACTATCGTCTATCGAGTCTCTGGTTCAGATGCTCTATATTGTCTATGAAAAAAATGCGCGCGTGCGTTCGAAAATCGTATTCTTTTCAACTTCCATCAAAAAAGTCCTCTTTTTATTGAACTGTCAAGCGAAGTGCTGAGCTTGCATCATGTGATGAAAAAAAACCGTGATTTTAGTTAATAATCCTTGGTTTAAAGCTGTAATTATACGTGTTAATTAAACGAGAATATCCATGCTTACGCCTGAAATACTAAACAGCTGCTTTAATTACGGGAAAATGGTGTAAATCGTGCATTTCTTTGACACTCTCATCCACGTGGTGGTCGTGAATGTCAGTTGCGGTCGACGTGTTAATTTCGTGCTTTACAACTTTTTTACTGAAACTGGACCGTATAGAGGATTTTATCTAAATAATGGAGACCAGCATGTCGAGACTCAACTTGTCCAGCGTCAGGAGCCAGGCCCCGACAGATGCCACGGGCATGACTGACACAACAGCTGATTCGATTGTGGAAGCCACTACGAATGTAAGATGTTTTTCCTATTAATTTCTTTAAACATAGTATAGTCCGTTTCCTAAATATTACACTGTAGCGAGCACACAAATATCTCATAAGATTGAACATAAATGTTTGTTATTAATTTGTCTTGCATTATAAAAAAAACAATTATTACAGTAAGTATTGAAACTAAAAACCTACCTATTTCAATACAGAATCCCAAGCATGTAAACAACATTTCAGAGCCATGCAGGTTTACATAAATATCTTCTGAGAAGATAATTTCAGTATTGTTACTGCTTATTCTTGCACTATTCTTATTATCACATTTTCTTAAGTAATGTAATTTAGTACATAATTTACTATGACTATTCCCTTATCCATCCAGTGGTGAATGTTTTTGGATCATGATGATGATTGAGCTGCTGACTGCTATGTCATAGACCCCCTCATCCTTTTATTTATTTATAATTTTGTTGCATTATCATTGCATCATGTTTTATTCTGCCCCCACTCTAAATAATCCTTCACAGAGAATGCAGAGTGCATGCTATTTGATCTGAAGTGGGTAATGATGTATTGTCCAGTTTATTGAATATTGTCTTTTTGTTTCTCCTGATATCTTGTTTTGGTTTCACTTCAGTGTTGTGAGTACATTGTTACAAATACCATGGATATCTCTATGGAAAAGGTATTAATAATAATATATAAAGGAAGACTGGCATTGCATTTGCCATAATATGATGCAATAAATGTTTTGATTTTCTATTTATTTTATTTTATTTTTATTTGTTTATTTTAAGATCAACAAACAGTAGTACAGTGTATGTTACAAATCATGGCATTAAAACATTATGGTATTAAATCAATGTACTACCAACACAGTTAACCACGGATTACAAAAATAGTATTTTATGATTTAAACAAATATTATTTAGCTTATTTAAAAACAATAAAAATAATAAACTAACTTAAAATTATAAATGGGACACGTAAAACAATAGACAAAAACAATTATCTAACAATGATAAAACATATTATTAAGTACATATTTGTAAAAATCTATATAAAAATATAAAAATATATACCTGTATACAAAGCAATTATAATATGTGATAGTTAGATATTATTAAGTACTAGGTATTGTAAACAATATTGTATATTGTATGTATATAAACGGTATAATAATAATTATATTACGGTAAATTTTCAAGAATATGAATGATATGTCTCCTATAACTACTTGGTTTACTTGATAGGATGTCGATACCACCAAACAATTTATTGTACGAATTACATAGGCGATTAAATGGCTCACGTTTGCCAGCGTTAGTACGGGCTGTGGTCGTAGCGAAAAGCTGATAGGGATGTGCAGCCCGCGCGGGCGTCGCACGGCCGGGCACGCGGTAGCAGAGCTTATTGTTCAGAGCAATACAGTCATATTTAGAGTGACAAAGGTCATACAGAAACATGGCGTCTAGTAGTGTGCGTCGATGCTCAAGGGATAAGATTGAGTAATTACTAAGTAGCATTAAGTATGAAATTTTAGAGCGAAAACATCGATAGTGTATTGATCGAAGGAACTTTTTCTGCACCATTTCGATGGATGTGTTGTATTTATCGTAAAAAGGATTCCATACAGCGACTGCATATTCGAGCTGTGATCTTATGAGAGACTTGTACAAGTGGAGAAATGTGTGTGGTTTTTTGAAATGTTTACTGGATCTCATGACGAAACCGAACATCTTGAAGGCTTTATTTATTATTGTTTCTATGTGAATGTCTAGGTGAAGTTTACTGTCCAGTATGACTCCAAGGTCTCTGATTGAATCAACCCTTGCGATGGGAGTGTCACCGAAGAGGTATGAGAATTTGATTTTATTAATTTTTTTGGTGAAACTGATTACTTTACACTTATTTATACTTAGTTCTAGTTTGTTGTCGTGGCAGTAATCAGAGAATCTGTTCAAGTCCTGCTGGAATGCAACTAGATCAGTATCATGTTCGACAATATGGTAGATTTTTAAGTCATCTGCATATAACAAGTATTTACAGAACTTAAAGCATTTATGTACATCGTTTATGAATAAAACAAAAAGCAGAGGTCCCAAAATAGAGCCTTGCGGTACTCCTGAGCTGATCCTTACTGGCTTTGATTCATACCCGTTAATTACTACTCTTTGAGAACGATTGGTAATGTATGACTTAAACCATCTCCAGAGATTACCTCGTATGCCATTAAAGGCTATTTTATCTAGTAAAATTTTATGGTCCACTCTGTCGAAGGCTTTACGAAAGTCTGTGTAGATGCTGTCGATCTGTTTATTTTTATCTATACCTTCGAATAGATAGGAGGTATAAACTAGGAGATTTGTCACAGTGGAGCGTTTTTGAACAAAGCCATGTTGTTCAGGCAATATATTATTATGCAAAACTGGGTATATTATGTTATGTACAAGCCTTTCAAAAAGCTTCGACAGAGCAGACAATATTGAAATAGGCCTATACTTGTCTACTTGATCTTTTGGTCCATCTTTGTGAACTGGTGTTATATTTGCCACCTTCCAGATACTTGGAAAAATACCCTCAATCAGACATTTATTATATAAAATATGTAAGGGTATGGAAATAGTGTCTGCGGTCTGTTTCAAAAATATTGGGTGTATTCCATCAGAACCAGAGCCTTTAGTTAAATCCAGCTGCTTTAGTTGAGTGACTATATCATGACAGGGAATGTGTATTTGATTTAATGTGTCCTTGACATCATACCTGTCAATATCAACTATACTATTTATAGTATAATCGTCTGACAAGCTAGAAGGCTCGAAAACAGAGAGGAAGAACTCGGAGAATAGTTCGCATATCTTTTCAGGCTCATTAGATAGGGTGTCTTTGTATTGTACTGTGCTAGGAATATCAGATTTTCCTTTAAGGTTAGAGATGTAGGTCCAAAAGTGCTTTACGTTATCCCGAATGCTGTCCTCAACACAATTCATGTACTTCTTATAGCATATCTCAGACTCATGCTTAAATCTTTTACGATACAAGGAAAATATCTCATAGTCCGACTGGTTTTGAAATTTTTTCCACTTGATCCAGCTTTTTGTTTTGTTTTTGTGGATATGAATAAGTGATCGAGTAAACCAAATGGGGTACGTGCAATTTTTAGCCGGTTTCAATGGTACATGTTTTTTTATTATATTGTAAATATGTTCATAAAAAATATTCACTGCTGTTTCAGCGGGTTGTTGTTGTAATAGATTTGCCCAATCAATACCAGAAATATCTTTGTTAACGACAGTATAATCCGCTTTATTAAAGCAATACTTATAGCTTGGTTGACGAGGAATTGAACTCAGATTTTTTATTTTAAATAACATGTAGAATGGAGGGTGAAATTTATCCGGAGGTACAAGTGGTACCGGGACGGGGAAGCAGGATGACTCGACTTCACGGACCAATACCAAATCCAAAATTCTACGATTTATATTTCTGAGTTTATTGATCTGGCGATCTATGTATATGAAACTAGATTTATCAATCCTACAAATTTCAAGATTTTAAACAGATATGTCTAGAAATCTTAAAGATTCCCTAAACAAATGATGAAGAAAGTTAAGGATTGATTATTTAAGAGTATGAGAAAAAAAAATGTATTTTTTAAATTCTTTAAACAATGGTGACCAATAGACACTCCTTGCGGTCTTTATGTTAGTAATTTTACTATAATATTATATTTGTCATTTACAGAGCCTCACCAACTCCGATGATGATTGCAACTGTGAATACAAAGATGACATTTGGAACCATTTACTGGAACAGGAAGCTGAAAAGCCAACATTACACCTTCAATCACCCCAGGTAATTAATCAACCAAATGGTGTAGTGGTTAGTGAGCTTGACTACAATGCCTTATCCTGGGTTTGATTACTGCCCATGGCAGATAGATAGATAGAATATTCTTTATTTGTACACATAAAAGAAACTTACAAAAACTTAAATACTAACAAATATGTACAAAAATGGCGGTCTTATCGCTTAAAGCGATTTTTTCAAGACAACCTTAGGGTTTTCCCACTCCCGGCCACACCACCTATTTTACTTTTACTCATTCCAACATGACTTACCCTTAATAAATTCAGTCAGATAAATTTCCTTCAAACAATTTTACATCCAGGTCGTTTTGTACTAAAATAGCAATAACTTTTTTGTTAATTGAAACAATAGAAACGTTTCATACCATTTTGGAAACTACATTAAATGAACAATCTTTTCAAATAAGGTGCCAGGTTCGCGTGGTATATTTTTTTTACAGTATGTAGAGTCAAAGTTGTTTATAAAAAAATACGATTACCTTTTATGACTTTGAAAATCGTGTTTTTTTTAAACATACAGCATTACTCGATATTTTTTTTGACTGCGATCAATAGCAGGGCTATACAGGGTGATGCAACACCAAACAAATTCTAACAATATGGATTTTTGTACCGGCGGCACACAAAAAACTGATCCAAGGTGTCGATTTTCAGGAAATTTACAAAAGTGTCAATATCTCGAAAATTATCAAGTTTTTACTAAGGTCATATTGTGATATTCTGGCCTCTCATGAGGTGACCTATCAGCCCTTTAAGGGATGACGTTGACTTTTGGGATTTTGATATTGTTTATGAAATGTCCTCATATATTATTGATCACTACCAAACTACACTGTCCATAAAAAAAATTATCTGAGATACTGTAACGAGAAGTATGTCAAGTTTTTGTATTTATTTGT
This sequence comes from Plutella xylostella, assembly GCF_932276165.1. Taxonomy (NCBI): domain Eukaryota; kingdom Metazoa; phylum Arthropoda; class Insecta; order Lepidoptera; family Plutellidae; genus Plutella; species Plutella xylostella. Next base: position 8,326,720 of record NC_063987.1, on the reverse strand, counting down.
TTCTTTATTGCACAAATATTAGGGAAGTCCTATCAGGGAATTGGCTGGCGTCCTACATTATAGCTTAGAACAGCACTTAAAGCATTTTTATTTGTAGTTGTGTTTAGGCATAAAGCATTTTTAAGCTTTAAACTAAAGCTATAAAGTGGACTATCACCCTATTCCCATATAGAACACATCAAAAATGTAAGGTATGTAAAAAGAGGTGATTAATTATTTACATACTTAATTTGTTAGATAAACTTTATCTATAAATGTAAGACATTGTAATTTACATAATCTATGCAAGAACTGTGTTGCCATGCGGCATGTTAAGTAACTGATAATCAGTATCAAGGTTACAGCACTTAATTGCGCCTCTTACAAAACCAACAACAGCTGTTTCCACTTAGTTAAAAAAATATTTTATCACAATGAAAGTCAAGATCTCCCTAGGGAGATTATATTGCACTTTGCATTACCTGGGGACCATAAACATTCTCTAAATCACAAATTATTCTCGACAAACAGTTCCATATTAAAGCCCCCTCCATACTATCTACGACAGGTTTGGCTCGGGTCTCGACAAAACTATTCACTATTAAAAATACTGGGGAGCTCTACCAAATAGGACCTCTAAACTCTCGTATTTGCTACATCTCGTGTAGTTTTGTCGGGCGTCTGGAGTGCTTGACACTTAAAAGCAATAAAAAAGTTCCAGTGACATTATTGAACGCCAATAGCAGGTTAAACTTATTCATTGTCCCGCATGAGTGTATATGTGACAAATCTTCCAACAAACACTGTAGAAAAACCCCTCAAAACTCCACAAAAACCCCTCCATTTCCCCCGCAGCTAGAGTTCCGCGGCGCCCTAGTCCAGCAGCTCCGGGATGTCTCCAAGAAGCTGGGTCTGAGCGTGGGAACCCTCCACTCTGCTGTGCATCTACTCGACCTCTTCATGGACGCTCACCGGCTGCGCGCCGACCGACTCACGCATGTGGCGCTGGCCTGCCTGAGCTTAGCTGGTATGTAAAGATAAAGATAAAGATACATTTATACGACACATAGACAGCAACTATCGAGCTGCGTACAGACCGGCCCAACGAACGCCCAACGATGGATAGTTATCATACATAATACAGAGCATATTGCAGCAACGAAGGTCAACGAAACCCGAAGGTCAACGAAACCCGTTCGTTGGCGTTCGTTTGGCCGGTCAGTACGCAGCTTCAGAAGAACGGGGCCACGGGTTTGAATCCCGCCCCAGCAGACTCCAGTAGCATGGGGAGCAATTTGTATATTGTAAAATTAATAATTCGTTGAGACGACCGAATGGCGTAGTGGTTAGTGACCCTGACTACTGAGCCGAAGGTCCCGGGTTCGATTCCCGGCTGGGGCAGATATTTGTTTAAACACAGACATTTGTTCTCGGGTCTTGGATGTGCCCGTAAAATGACAATAGGCCCGCCCCCTATTACATTGGGACAAACATAACAACACTGGCGAAAAGTGGGTGCAGCAATGCAATTCTGCCTACCCCGCAAGGGAGTACATTAGTACAAGGCGTGAATGTTTAATTATTTTTTTTATAATTCGTAAAATTTGTCTGTTTCTTTCTCAGCTAAAAGCGAAGAGAAGCTCAGCCGCGCGCCCACGCTGAAGACGCTCAGCCGGGCGAGCGGCGCGGAGCTGTGCGGGGCCACGCTCCGGCAGCTCGAGTGGATGGTGGGCCAGCACGCGCGCTGGAGGCTGCTCAGTGAGTTTAACACTTAACTACTACTCGTGCGAATTAGCTGTGCAACTGGCCAGCAAGAACCGGGGGTCACGCCTCGGGTGCGCCAAAGCTAGTTAATATTACCTCAGGTTTTTGTCAGTCAGGTTCACAGTTAATTCGCACGAGTAGTAGTTACGCGCAGTTCGTTTTTCCCCACGGGAATAAGATGTTTTCCCGTAGTCAAACCAGCCTATGTGTCAATCCAGGATGTCAGCTTACTCCATACCAAATTTCTTTTAAATCGGTTCAGCCATTTACCTATTTTACCTATAAATTACTAGCGTAAAGGCTTTTTTAAGCAAAATATTCAAGCTTCCTATTAAAATCATTATTCACAACATTTTCTCTCCTCTCCGCAGCGCCCACCCCCGTGAGTTTCGCATCGCTCCTAGCCCAGTACGTGGTGACGGACGCCGACCTCACGACCAGACATCCCAAGTTCGTGCGCCGGTTCAAACGAGACGGGGCAAGGCTGCTTGAAGCTTATCTCGACTTGACCCTGTCTGGTGAGTGAAGGAATAATCTAGATCTATAAATAAATATGGTTTCTTTAGAAATAAGGAATTTAACCCTTAACCAGGCTTAGCAACTTCAAAATTTTCATTGCTTTTAGCTCGTAACTACAGTTCATGGTGCAGGCACTTACACCCCTACAGGAATAAAATAATGTAGAATATTCCTATCTAACCTCGAAAATATAATTCAGGTTTTGAATTTTGAATCGATTCTATAAAGATGAAAACCTCAAATCTATTTTCGATGACACCGAAGATATAGCGATATTTTTCTATTACTAAACAACAAACAAACACTCACGCCTTGTACTAATGTACTCCCTTGCGGGGTAGGCAGAGGTGCATTGCTGCACCCACTTTTCGCCAGAGCGTTATGTTAGTCCCAATGTAATAGGGGGCGGGCCTATTGCCATTTTACGGGCACATCCAAGACCTGAGAACAAATATCTGTGTTTAAACAAATATCTGCCCCAGCCGGGAATGGAACCCGGGACCATCGGCTCAGTAGTCAGGGTCACTAACCACTACGCCATTCGGCCGTCTTGTCTATTACTATGCCTGTTAATAAACCCTTCTCTCCACAGACGTGCGTCTCAAGCTGGTGTCGAGCGTGGCGGTGGGCGCGGCGTGCGTGGCGTGTGCCCGCGCCGAGCTCGGCCTCCGTGCGTGCCCCGCGGCCCTGCCGCCGCGCGCGCGGGCTCAGCCGCTGGTGCCTGTCGCGAGACTGCTGCAGCGGTACGTGTTACTGATACATATTTATAATATAGAATAATTATTAATTGCAATGAAACAACCGACCGTATAATTCGACTTGGCGCTTTATTACTAAAAACCATAGAGCACGACCATAGACTATAGAGGTGTTACCATAGAGTATAGAGGGCAAGTTGCAACGTGCCAGTGCTACATCTACTCAGAGTACACGACAAACACATCAGTTACACTACCCTACTACCCATACATTAGCATTACATGTATAATATGTCGGAACATGTCACACACGGCCATCCGACCCCAAACTAGGCAGAATCTGTGATATGTGTGTCGCACAGCCGCTGGTGCCTGTAGCTCGGCTGTTGCAGCGGTACGTGTTACACTACCCTACTACCCATACATTAGCAATTTACACATTATATGTATAATACTAGCTGTTCCCGCGCGCTTCGCTTCGCCTTATAAAGTTTTCCCGTGGGAATTCCGGGATAAAAAGTAGAAAAGAAAAAAATAAAGAAAGAAAAAGATTTTATTTGGTGCTGCACAAATACACCGAAAAATACAACACAAAAAAAAACATATAGGTACAACAAAACATCAGATAGGTACAATTTGAATATAAAATTAATAAAACCAAAAAAGAAAAAAAAATACATAAAAATAAAAATTAAACTAAATTCCTAAAAATAAAAATAACTTAAATATTGGCCAGCCTGTGTAGATGGTGCATCAGCGCAGCGCCAAAAAGGCCCCGAGCTCAGCAATTGCTGCAAGTACATAATGTACCTGCAGCGCTGATTTTCAGCAGGGACCCTTTATGTGACTCACGGAAACTACAAATCGAGACTTTACCCAATATAAAATAAATGTAATAAATAAGAAACAGTAATTAAGTAACGAATACTATACATACCTACATAGACAATATAACATAATACAATACAAGTATAATAATACATAATACAATACAATAAATACAATATAAGTCATATTCAAGTGCTGAAATTTTAAATAGATTTTTGCATATTCAGCAGGTAACCTTTAAGTTGGCACTTAAAGGTATTTATGTACCTACCATGTAGCCTTTTTAAAGGAGGGGGGAGGTCATTCCAGCACTTGGACGCCGCATATCTGAAACTGCCTCGAAAGGCGGCTGATCGATGCGGTGGCACGGACAAGCGGACCTTATACTTGTATGAATTGAACGACCATTGCAGTTTTTCATACAAGTATTTTGGGGTCTCACGCTTGACCACACCAAACAACAACGTTGCAAGGTGCAATCGTCTTCGTGCCGCCATTTTGAGCAGATTAGCGTTGTTCAGATACGGCGTCACGTGCGTCCTGGGGGGGATACGGAAGCAGAAGCGCGCACACGCATTCTGAACTCTCTGCACCAGCCGTTCAGATCTACCGAGGAGGCACCCACCATAGACCACGTCGCAGTAGTTCAGTCTGGACAACACCAGTGACTCACACAATTTGATCCGCATTTCGACACTGAGGTAGTCCCGTATTCTGTACAGTACTTTGAGCCGGTAGAAACAGCTACTTACCACCCCTACAATATGGTCCTCGAATTTCAACTGTCCATCCATTAGTAAACCCAAGTTCCTAGCTTGAGCAACCCGCTCTATTGGCACATTACGTACCTGGATAGTAGTAGCCGACAGTTGCTCAATCGTTCTCGTTCGCTGGAGACTTGTTCCGAAGACCAGGAACTTGGATTTACCTGGATTTAGCAGTAAGCAATTCTTTTCGGACCATTGCACAACCCTTTCCAGATCAGCATTTATCCTCCGCGTGGTCTCCAAAATATTTTGAGGATCACACGAAAGATAAAGCTGCAGGTCATCGGCATAGAGGTGATAGCGACAATGTTCCACCGACGATAAAATGTCAGCACTGTACAGAATAAATAAAAGTGGTCCCAATATTGAGCCCTGCGGGACTCCTCTGGTCAGCGGACGCGGTGTGGATAGTATAGTGCTGCCATCTGCCTTACGTAGACCTACAACCTGTGAGCGGTTTGATAGATAGCTACCAAACCACTGCACTGATGCCTGATCGATCCCATAGTACGTCATTTTAGATAATAGAAGGGACACATTCAAGCAGTCGAAGGCCCTGGAGAAGTCGAGGAGGACAAGTATTGTACTCCGACCTTTCTCCTGTTCCGCAAGCACATTGTCCACTACATCTAGCAGCGCTGTGGCTGTGCTGCGACCGCTGCGGAAGCCGGACTGCAAATTTGGAAGAATTCCCGCAGCCTCCAGGTACCGCGACAGCTGATCATGCACTACCCTTTCTATTATCTTCGACGTACACGGCAGGATACTTACCGGTCTTAGGTCAGAGAGTTGCGAAGGATTCGGCTTCTTTGGGAAAGGGGAGACTTTGGCAATCTTCCAATCGTCGGGAAAAGTCTTTGTCAGTATGCTTTTGTTAACTATAGTCAAAATTATGTCAATAGTTCGTGTCAATGTCATTTCTACCATGTCTATCGAAATCAAGTCCATTCCCTTGGCCGCTGTTTTAATTCGTATCACTGCTTTGTGAACTTGTTCCGCTGTAACAGTCGTAAGTCCAAATGTCTTGTCTGAGTGTCTGTTCGTGGTAAAGTATTCTAAGTCTGATGCAGATACATCATTATTACCTGGTACGTCTAGAAAATGTCTATTAATTTCGTCCGGATCATTGCAATGTGTCGGAATATCATTGTCCTGTTTAGTCGGTAGTACAGTCTTTTTTAAGTTTTTCCACAATGTCTTAGAGTCATGAGCGTATTTATTGACATTCTGTTCAAAAAACACTTTTTTTTTCAAAATATAACGCAACATTTACTTGGTGTTTTAAGTCTTTATAGTACTGTCTTTTTGCGTCAGTTTTAGTCTTTCTGTAAGCGTCGTAAGCGTCGTCACGTAACTGCATCATGAATTTTATATTGTCAGTGATCCATGGATGTGGTGTCTCTCTCACTACGATCGTCTTTTCTGGCGCGTGCAGGTCAAAGAGACTTATGATCGATTGATTGAGACACCTCACCATTTCACTAACATCGTCCATTCTGTTTATTTGGTCCCAGTCAATCAAATCTAAGTCTTTATTAAACTGTTCAATGTCTATATCCCTAATTGGTCTGTAAGTAATAGTTCTAGGTTTGATCTTTGTCTTTTTAATGTCAAGAGTTATAGTAACAAAAGCATGTCGTCCCAAGGGTCGCTTGTATGTTACATTAACATCTCGCACCTTAGCGTCTGTACATATTAGGTCAATTGTCGTCTGGCTGGTTTCTGTAAAATGCGTGGGCTCCCGTACGTGTTGTGTTAAATTAAGCGTATGTAGAAAAGTTTCAAGTGACTTAAAAGATGCACAGTTAGTCTTTGAAAAGTCTATGTTAAAGTCACCTAATAAAACAATCCTGTCATAGTCATTAAAAGAAGTCATGGAGTCTGTAATTGCGTCTAGAAATAAGTCAACGTTTACCCAGTCTGGTCTGTAAGCTGTGCCTATTATTATCTTTTTCCCATTTACATTCATTTTAATCCACATTTGCTCGACGGTAGTAGCGGGGGGGTGTGGTAGGGTGCGGGCGGAGAGGCCCTGCCGCACAAAGAATCCCACGCCTCCGCCCCGCGAGCGCAGTCGCCTCGGCCGCGCCACGTGACGCAGTCGATAGCCGGCTACTCGCGGAGCGCGGCCCTCCTCGCCGTCACGCAACCACGTCTCATTTATCGCCACCACGTCTGCTAAAGAGTTGTGTATAGTCACAGTCAGTTCGTCGTGTCCAGTACCAAGAGAACCTGCATTAAACAGACCAACCTTAAAGTAATTTGTTTTAATCATAAGTATATGATAAGAAGTGCCAATGCAAGGAATACGGAAATGTGAAGGGATAAAGGCAAACACGTAAGTAAACAATCGCTAACCTATGCCTAAATCTTTCAGCTAATAAATATGGAATATTCAGACTACAATAACAATAAACCGATATAAATAATATGTTGAAAGTGCAATAATAGTTTCGTAACCAAATAAAAGTGATACAATAATTTATAAATCTATACCTATATTTGTCGTTCCAGCGAGTACACAACGAGGTTTGCAGCCAGCAGCCTGAACCCGAGGCCATTCCACCCGCCCCACCGATGCTCCACTGCCTCTTTATGTGTCTGACTAATAGAGTGATCATAAATTTAAGGTAAGCTAATACATTATTTACACAACCTGTATACAAATTATTGTGACAAAAATTGCAAAGTTTCTCTGACTCAATATTATTTTTCTTACATTTCAGATTATCCATAACAGCATTGAGGCAACAGAGCATGACCATTAGATAACACGAACACATACAGAAGAAAATAATATAACAGAAGAATAATTTACAAAGTGGAGCGAACTGGTTCCTCTCCAAAAATATTAATTAGGTCGTTTGCGCATCTGATTCTAGAAGCCGGTTTGCCTTCGGCTTGGCGTACAAACACACGACCATCTTTTGTCCATACGAATCGCCACGAAAACCGCTTACACAGATCTCTTGCTTTACCAAACAGTTGCCTATTTAGCTTTGTAAGTCTCTCATTTAAGTAGAACCTCTTTGGTTCTCCTTCGAGGCCCATGTCGGCTGTGGTGAGGCCGCGGCGCACGCGCATGGCGCGCAGCAGCTCGTCCCGGGTGGCGCGGCGCGCGAGGCGCACGGCGAGGGGCCGCGCGCGCGCCGCCGCCGCCGCCGCGCCCTCCGCCGCTCCCGCTGCAGGCCGCAGCGCGCCCACCCGCACGGCGCTCACGATGTCGCGCTCGTCGACGGTCATGCCCAGCTTCAACGCAATCACTGACACGAGATGGATTGGGTTCTCGGATTTAGTCTCGGGTATGTGAGATATTTGGATGTCATTACCCAGTAAATCTTGATCGCGATCGTGCAATTCCATTTTTAAATCCTCTATGGCTTGCTCGAGGCTTTCTATCGCAGGAGATTTATTGCTGGAGTAATTGGTCTCCATGGCTTCCACTCTCTTTTCCATGTCCTCCAGTCGTTTATTGCATGCAAAGATCGCGGCCTTGAAGCTAGAAATTTCTTCTCTTAATTCCTTAAATTCGCCGCTCACTCCCCGTATCTCGTTACTGCAATGCGTTTTGAGAGATCCCAGTTCCTCTCTGAACGATCTTATCTCCAGCGCAAGGTCAACGTGGAACTCTAAAGTTGCATTATTTGCCGTGCTATTCATTACAGCCTCATCTCCCGCCTCGCCATGAGCACCTGTTATAATCTCGCCAGATGCGGATAAATTTGTATTGCGTGAAACTGCAGCTCCTTTCACTGGTGTGTCATCATAGTTGCTTTGCCTACGCTTGCGCTTACAGCTGAGGCAAGCCCAGTCAGCGGCAACCACGACTCCTTCCAGCACTCCCGCGCATTCGCGGTGAAATGTTCCGGAGCAAATTCCGCAAACAACGCCATCTATGGCCGAGTGGAACTTTCCGCAGTTAGTGCACTTGTTAGCCATGATATTGTATAATGTAGTGCAACTTCAAAGTTCTCAGTTAGTCTACTAGATGGCGCTCTTGTTTGACAAGTGACAGCAAACAGGGAGACAGCTGTCTAACAGCTGATTTTTAAACAGCTGACCGCTATTGTAAACAAAAAACACGGGGTAGAACTACCAAAATACACTGGCCACCAATCTAATTTTCACTGAATTTGCACTTAAAACACAGTTTTATCTCAATGTATATAGTGAATAAGTCGTGTTATATGTTATAGTTTAACTTCCCGCTAAGTATATTAAAGGATGTTTACTTTTAACACTGTTTTTTATTTAAATTCTTAACACAGATTTCACTAGCAACTGCCTCGAATCGCGTCCGTGACGTCATCAGTAGCCTATGTTCTTTCCCAGGGTCTAGACCGTATGTATACCAAATTTCATTCAAATCCGTTCAGTAGTTTTGGCGTCAAAGAGTAACAGACAGACAGACAGACAGACACAGTTACTTTCGCATTTATAATATTAGTAAGGATGTCGGAACATGTCACACACGGCCATCCGACCCCAAACTAGGCAGAATCTGTGATATGGGTGTCGGACAGCTGATATTTCTACACAAGTCACAAATACATAAGGCCTGGGTCTCCTATTTACGCCGTGGGTCGCGACCAGCGTCACGCCGTAGGCCGCGTCACGATGCTCACTATAGAAATGTACTGATGCGGTCTCCCTCACACGCCGACGTTGGCGCGTAGACATAAGGAGCATTGTGACGCGGCCTACGGCGGTGACACTTGACGCGACCTACAGAGTAAATAGGAGACCCGGGCCTAACATCACGCCGCGCTGCCGCCGCGCGCGCGCACAGCCGCTGGTGCCTGTAGCGAGACTGCTGCAACGGTGTGTATTAGTGATGTAACGAATGTGTGTTTTTGGACATTCGCGAATGCGAATGCGAATGCGAATATCTGAAATCGACATTCGCGAATGCGAATGCGAATGCGAATATTCAGTTAGTGTTCAAATTTGGCGTTATTTGTATGGTTTGGTTCGTACTGAACGAGGTACGTTCCGTTCTAGGCGCATTCCGAATCAAACTAAACAATACTAGGCGCAATTTTTTTTTTTAACTTTATATATATATAGCTCCGTAACAGTTACGACACATTGCGACTGTGTACAGTTTCTGAGGACGATTTACACGAAACATTTAAATGTATGGCTGTGATTTAGGCCTTATGAAACAACAAGGTGGACCAATAGAAGTCATCCGATGTTGTTTGGCTCTCATTTTTTCTAAATTAAAACTTATTCTGTTATTTGATTATGTTTATTTGAACCTTTACAATTTTATTGGTAAAGTCTAAAAGATGATATCGGCAAAATGGGCGCCATCACAATTGATTGCCATACGGGCTCCTTTTATGGCATTTCTCATCACTCCAGCGAGAACTTCAGGCGAGAGATTCTCGCACTCGCCTTAAGGGCTTCCAGAGACATGGGCTTATTCACATAAACATGGGTCTTTTTGCAGGCAAAAATTACAGTTAAACGAAAAAAGAGGCGTCCCGAAAACTAAATAATACAATTATTCCGCGATCTTGCGGAGTATATCACTCCATGACTTCTGAATTTGTATTCTGCATTTGTCTAGTCCACCAATATCAAAACAAATTTGAAATTGGCGGCCATTTGTACAAATGAGAGCAACTTCCAATAGGGTGATTACTTTTGGCCCACCTTGTATTAACTATTTCTAAAGTTTCATTGCCCAAAAAAAATTATAAATAAATACCAAATGATAAAGTAAGACAGGTAATGTGATTAAGAGGGTAACTTGTAATAAAAGGTTATAGACGAATGGATTTTGATTTTGTTAACCTACCATTATTTTAAAATACTTTTTTCAAATAAGTACTGATATTCGCAAAACATTCGCACAAAATTTTGCGAATGCGAATGCGAATGCGAATATCCAAAAATGTGCGAATATTCGCGAATGCGAATGCGAATATTCGTTACATCACTAGTGTGTATTATAATAATGATAATTAATAATATCCATTTATTTGGGGCATCATTATATTCTATTCTATAAAATAATCTATTCTATCATATCAATAAAAAAATATTTTTTCTTATTAATATACATATGTATAAGTACTTACTTCTTACTCGTAACAAATTTATAAACAAAAACTAACATATACAGGTGTTGTACAAGTGCATGATGCTGCAAACAATGTCTTCCGCATAGCATAAAGTTACTTTAGCGACAATGTTTCTAGAAAAAGAGGTAGCCGTTGTTCCGTCAAACAGTGAGAACCATTATCACAAACTTTTGCCCTTATAATATTGAGTAAGATTGCTTTTTGCGTTGTATTTAAATAGCCATTGTAACACTAGTTAAATATTGAAAATGATGAACAAAGGCCGAAAAGACAAGTGGGAACGGTTGACATGTGCACGGCGTCCCGTCTGGTCGACGCTTGCACTGTCCCTCCACACCGTGTTTATAACAACGAAGCGAATTTCTGACAACAAACCTTACGTTACAACCAAATGCTCAACACACACAGACGGCTGATGTTCGGCTTTTACGTTACAGGATGATGCAGATAGTGAAGTCTCGTGAAAGTGCAACGGATAGCTCTGAAGCGGACCAGGGGTATGGCAGTGCCCGGACGTCCCCTAGCCTCACCCCGTGTGCCTCCCCGCGCCTCCACATCTCCCCGGCCTCCAGCTCATGTAGCTCCTCGTCCCGCAGCCACCTCAACGTAGACTCATCATACCGACACAACCCCATCCCGGAACGAAGAGAAAACAACGAATACTCCATACTCGACCTAGCTAATAACACAACCAACACCGAACAGCCATACACTCTACCTCAGGCCATAGACATAAACTGCCAACGGGTTGATAACCCAACAGATTTCAAGTACAGTAGGGCTCGTAGACTAATTGAAGCTAGTTTTGGAACGGTTGAACCGTCCACTAGTAAGGCTGTGAAACGTGGCTTGGACAGTAGCGTTGAAATGGACCAGAAACGGTACCGTTTGACCACTCAAATGTCTCAGGTAGTTATATGACTTAGGCTGTTCTGTATCTAGTCTTTATTTAATATTGTTTGGTAATGATACGTCGAGTGAACTGTATTTAAATGTGTGTAAGTTTCAGAAATTATTTATTCCAAAGAGCGTCTAGTGATGACAATAATAAGTTAAATACGTAATATGGTTCACTCGAAGTATTTAAGTGTTTAGGGCAAATTATTTTGATTGTTGTTACAATCCAAATGGTTTGTGGTTTTTTTATGTTTCTCAAGTGTAAGTAGGTACTTAACTAAATTTTAATACGCTTCTTCGTTCATAAACTATCTCTTCTTATATGACTGCCAAAATTGTAAAACGTACTTAGTTAGGCATTTAAAAAATGAAAGACTCGCACGTTTGAGAAGTATAATATCATAGGGAAAGTATACATATTTATTCCAAGTAAACGCTGTATTGTATAACAGCTATTATATTGTCATAATTACCCAACTGCCTTAAAATTATAAGCACGATGTTAAAATTCAACTGTCAACTTGCACAATAATATGATGAGTATGTGTGCTATAACATCAATTCATAAAATCATAAATATAATACAAAATATTATATACTCATTATATAAAAGAAAAATATACAAGCAATTTAAATATTGTGCAAGATGGCATAATATTAATATATTTAAAAACGTAAGTACTGTAGCAAAATTATAAAATGTTATTTTTATACGGAAAAAGCTTAGGTAGGTTAGTTAGGAACGAATTAATAAAATGTAGGGTAAACTTAACAGTGGAGGGCCCTATAATAAAAATGAACAATTATTTATGTCCCAGATCTCTTTCAGTCCTTTGCAGCCTACATAGGCCAGCTGTCTAGTTTACCCTATAATGTTTGCTCAGATGGTTAAAGCGGGTGATACATGGAAAATCGACATAAAAAGTGTAAAATAAAACTGGTCCAAATGGGAACGTCAGTTATGAAACTCCACCCTGTATAAAGATAAAGTATGTAAGTTATGATTTGTCGTTTAAAAGCGCTTGGTTGTGAGATAACTTTGTTACTATTTATTGAATAGCTTAAAAATAATTGTGACATGGAATGGAATCTTTTTGTTTGTTTGTTTTTGATTATTTATTTTACTGTTTCTATTTTCTGTATATTTACAACAAGTTGTTTGATTATGAATGAAAGGTTCCGTTCCATTCTTACTGAATTAGTTTAATTTTATCGTTATTTTAACTGTTATCCAAGCAAGGCAAGCCGCATCACTGGAGAGAAAAACAATATTAAAATAAAGTTACCTGTGTGGCATATTGCTTGGGTAAAAGTTTACTAAGTTATTATATAATGAGGTTCATATAAAATACCTAGGTACTTCTGTCACCCAAACATTACTGTGTCATGCTTAAAGTCAAGTTAAAACGCTGTAATGCGCTACGCGGATGTGTTTATAAATATGAGAATTCCCTATCTTCCTATGTCTTCGTAAGTAAAAGACAGTTACCATTTGTCCTGTTTCCTTTTTATTATGTAATTTATGTTTTGATGCGTACAAAAATCAGTATAAGTATGTACTCAATAATCTTAATCTGATTTCATTCCGGCTTTACAGTTGCATGCATTTACTAAAAAATACTAGGATTCTTATGTTTTCTACCACTCTGAGACCTAATAAATGGGTAGGATTTGTACATAAACATAAGCTGGGATACCACATAAATGCATACCTACTATGATAATTCACTTCCATGAATGTTCCACGTACTTATGAGTTTATTTTACCAACGCCATCTATTATTAAGTTCATATTTAAAGAGCTCTAACATGTAGGTACTTCCCGCTATGTTATATTTTCAATAATGTTACTATTAACTACCGCACTTGAATTTACTGGGTAAAAATAAGATTCTATGTCTTCTTTTTACTGAAACCACTGTCCATGACATTATGTTTATTTTTCCACGAATAGAAACATGTACATTATTTCCCTTTTTTAATTGCCATTAAATATGAAATTTAAAATATTTGGTGTCGAATTTTAATGTGCTTTCACAGGGCTATCTTTAAAAGGGCTGAATTTAAAAATACCCTTTATATAACCAATGAGTTCTATTTATAGCAAAACTACTTTAAATAAACAAAACCAAGACCTTTGTTCTGCGTTTTTAATTTCAAATTTATTTGTTTTGGTAATAAATTATGCAAGAAAATGTACACCTACATCTTGAAATAAATGAATACCATAATACCTACTGTACAAACGTTTTTTTTTTATCATAAGTACACACGGCAACGTCAAATGGTTGGCAGGGCACACTAACGTAGTGTATGTGTGCACACTAACGTTGTCTATGTGTGCATAAACGCAGAAATCGGTTTACACACCAGTAACAAACCACACAGACACACACACACACTCACAACAGCACAAACGAGTTTGCGCGTAAGCAAACGCCCGTATACCGTATACCAGCTGTGACATAAAAATATCAACCGGTAGTGTTAGTGAAATAGTTATAAAATTGATGTGAAGCAAAATTTCACTGCCTGTGTCTATACACTTCGTAGCTCATTGGTAGAATGTTAGACTAATGAAACATAGGTCGTGAGTTCGAGTCCACGGATGGTTATTTTTATTTAACTTAATTCAAATTTTGCGTTAATTTAAACGCTGTTGAGTATAAAATTAATATATTTGAAACTGACAAATGACTACAAGCTGCATAGCTGTCGACTATTTCTCTTCGCCAAAAATATATGATTCGTTCTTCATTTGAGAATTAAAACCATTCTACCCTCATACAATATGAATAAACGAAATTTGTTTTTAGTTTTAGTGACAATTCACCTCTGCGTCTGCAAAGTGATTCACTTTGTGATTTATCAATTTAATTAATTACTCTTCGCAGTCACTATGGAAAGACACTTCACCATGTTCAAAAAGGTGGAGATAATCGTATTTATATGAACAAACCATTACAATTAGTGAAATCGCAAGACGTTTAACGGTAAGTAACATAGAATTGCAAATATTTTATTTGACTGTTAGAATATTTGTATTTGTATAAGCTAAGTATTTGTTTTTTTTGTTTGCAGAGGTGAACTGTTGTGAATTATGGGTTCACCGATACGCAGATTCGGGACATGTAGACAGTAGTCGTCTATACGGATGCATCACCACGCCATCGAGAAATCGTAGCTGCACATAGCGCTGATCCGTTCTGCAGCACCCGTTCTACGGCCACAACCAGCCACAACACATAATCTATCCCTACAAACCGTACGGGTTCACTTGCGTGCTGCTGGGTTGCGGTGTCGGAGGCCGACGAAGAATATTGCTCTAACCGATCAGCATCGTCGAAACAGAGTGCGTTTTGCGACTGACTATTTTAAACTTTGATTGGTGCAACAATGTGGTGATATTTAGTGATGGAACTTTTGTGTTTGGAAGGACTTTTGTCCTTTAAGTCACACATGGATGGACGTAAGATATTATGGCGAAAAAGTGGTGAAAATTATAGTTATTGGGGTTAGCTCAGTAATTTTTATTTTTCCATTTATTGGGTTTTTATTAAAAGCCACTAGTTGATCAAGATTAGCCTCGATTTAATAGTCTCATATAAATCGATACACAGTGATACACATGAAGTGAGTGATGACGGCCAACACATAGAGTACGTGCTATTTTCCTTTTTTCTTGACTATGACTTTTCGTTTACAATTCCAACACTAGGCCTTAAACAAAAATCATATAAATAGGCAAAAGAAAATTAGCACAATTCTAGGCCTCAAACAAAATATCATAACTTATATAGGTATATAAAACTAAAACATAACTTTAACACTGACTAACGGAGTACATATAAACAATATCACAAAAAAAACATATATGAAAACAAGTTAATCAGTTTTAAGTAGTTTAGACACAAACTTATAATGCTTCTCTGAAGTTAATGGCTTCGTTAACACGTCCGCCAACATTTCCTCAGTAGGAAGGTAACTTAAATCAATGACCTTCTTACTTATCAACTCTTTAACATAATGGTGCCTTATATCTATATGTTTGGTACGCGAGTGTGTTACAACATTCTTACAGATTTTCTGTGCTGATTGATTATCGTTAAACAAATCTATTTTGCACACAATACCAGTACATTCTTTAAGAAATGTTTGCAAGAACAGAGCCTCCTTGCAGGAGTCAGAGACCGCCATGTACTCAGCTTCAGTACTAGAAAGCGCTACAGTCCGTTGCTTTCGGCTTTCCCACGAAATAACTGAACTACCAAGACTAAAGACATACCCAGTATATGACCGACGATCCATCTGATCTCCTCCCCAATCAGCATCTGTAAAACCAGTAATTTTCAAATCGTCACCCTTTTGAAATAGTAGACTGTAATGTATTGTTCCTTTTAAATATCTCAGAACCCTTTTCGCTGCTTTCCAGTGAGTTTCACCAAAACAGTTATTGAACTGGCTTAGATAGCTGATGCTATGAGTAATATCCGGCCTGGAACATACGGACAGGTACATTAAACACCCAATAAGGCTCCTATAATCATATTTACATGCCGAATTCTCTTCCTTTTTAAGTTGAATTCCAACTTCCATAGGAGTCTTAGCTGCTTTGCATTCTGCCATATGCAGTTTATCTAAAACTTTCTTTATGTAGCTGGACTGATCCAAAGTATAGCTTCCATCAGGTAATCTAGCAATTTTCATACCTAGAACCTAATGAGCCGGTCCCAAATCATGCATCACGAACTCTTTCATCAGCCCTTCCTTAATAACTTTCTTTTTCTCAGAATTTTCGGAGCTAAAGATCATGATGTCATCCACATACAGCGCTACGATTATTACTTCATCATCAGTATTATGAATATACACCGATTGCTCAGAAGATAGTCTACTAAATTGCAATTTATTGATGAAAACATCATTAATGCGTTCATACCATGCTTTCGCCGCCTGTTTTAAGCCATAAATTGCTTTGTTCAGCTTATATACTTTCCTGACCTTTTCATCTTGACCTCCACCTTGGATGAAACCTTCAGGTTGCTCCATATATACAGTTTCGGTTAGTAACCCGTGCAAAAATGCAGTTTTTACATCTAGGTGCTCTATAACTAAATCATATTGAGCAGCTAATGCTAACAGTATTCTAACTGTTGAGTAGCGAACCACAGGTGCAAATGTTTCATTGTAGTCAATTCCGTATCTTTGTGTATAACCCTTCGCCACCAGACGAGCTTTATACTTTAACAATTTTCCATTTAGGTCTCTCTTTTTGCTAAATATCCATTTACATTTTACTGGTTTTTGCCCCGAAGGCAGATCAACCAGTGTCCAGCATTCATTAACTATGAAAGAGTTATACTCATCTTGTATAGCTTCCTTCCAATATTTAGACTCGCAGCCACCCAGAGCCTCTTCTATTGTCTTCGGTATATCTTCGTCTTCGTAACCGCTGTAAACCCAGCATACCCATCCGTATCAGCATCTTCAAAATCAAGCGAGTCCTCCGAATCCATGCTTGAACATCCTGGAATATATGTAGGGTCCGAAGAGTGGTTATCCGAATTTACAGATTCTACTGATGAATCCAGACTGAACATGGTTTGTCTCCGAGGATTCACTGTGTCGTCAGGTAACAACTGATCCATCTCGACCACGTCTGGCTGACATAATGATGTCTCAGAAGCTTCCGTCGACGACTGTGCTGGATCAGGTTGTGTAGTACTATCTAAGTTATCAGATGAATCTAAAATTAACAATTCATCATGCTCCTTACTTTTATCATCATTGGACACTACTTTATCCAAAAACATACTTTCCATGAATGTGACGTGCCGGGCTTTAATACATTTCTTTGGAAAAGCAGGATCTACAAGTCTATACCCTTTACTATCCTCACAGTACCCTACAAAAATATACCTTTTGCATCTAGGGTCCAATTTCCTGGCTTTCTCATCAATGGCATATGCTACACAACCAAATACACGTAAGTGTGCTACATTCACCTTTTTGGATGTCCATTTTTCTTCAGGTGTTGTTCCCATGACCGCTCTGGTTGGTGTATAGTTCTTGAGTACGGCAGCCGTGTTCGCCGCCTCCGCCCAGTACTGTTTCTCCAACCCAGCCTCCTGGAGCATGCAGCGGGCTTTATCCATTATGGTGCGATTAGCCCGCTCCGCCACACCATTCTGCTGACTACAATGTGGGACGGTAGTTTGATGTTTTATCCCACTGCTCTTCAGATACTCCTGAAATTGATTAGACATGTACTCGCCCCCATTGTCACTTCTCAAGGTTTTGATTTTACTACCTGTTTCATTCTCTACAAGCACTTTGAATAGTTTAAATTTCTCAAAGACCTCGCTCTTTCTATCCATGAAGTAGATGAATGTTTTCCTCGAGAAATCATCAATGAAGGTAACAAAGTACCTTTTCCCACTTAATGATGGTACCTGCATAGGTCCACATACGTCTGTATGTACCAACCCTAGTTTGACAGACGACCTACTATAACTTTTCTTAGGAAATGGCAGTCTGGTCTGTTTACCTTCTATACAAGCTACACATGGATTAAAAGTAGTATTTGGATAATCCATACCTGTGACTAGCCCATTTTTCATCAGTTTCATACTCCTGGCATTCAGGTGTCCAAGTCGCTTATGCCACAACTCGTGATCAATGCCCTGCGCAGACACCAGCGCAGACACCTCCGGAACCTCGCTAGACTCTCCAGTCACCGACTCCTGCTCAATGCCCTGCTCAGAAACTAGTGCAGGCATCTCTGAAACCTCGCTAGACTGTGCAGTCACCGACTCCACACATGCTGAGTTCATGGCGATCCCTGACTTAACTACATCAAGCTCATAAACACCATTGAAACCAGTACCAGTGGCAATAACTTCACCTTCATCAACTATTTTACATAAATTATTATCAAAAACTACACGAAACCCTTTCCTATTTAACTCACTAACTGAAAGTAGATTTGCTGATAGTTTAGGAATATAGTAGACTTCACTTATAGTCTTAAAACCAGTCTTCAATAATACTTTTACTTTGCCGATACCCTCAGTCAGTAACTTCTCTCCGTTGGCAACATTTACTTCCAGCTTCTTGGTGCATTGCAGCTCTTGCATGATATGCTTGTTATTGCACATGTGATGAGTCGCCCCTGAGTCAATGTACCATACGTCGTTCTGAACTTTCACCGACAAGGCCGTCAGTAGCGAGTTTTCTTTTACACTACTTCGTCTTCCTCCCGCCTTAGGCTCCATGACCTCATCATTAGGGCAGTCCTTCTTCACGTGACCAGGCTTCTTACAACGAAAGCACCTCACTAGCCAAGGTCTCTTTACCGCCAGTGCATTCATTTCATTTTCCTTGCCATCACGCCGATCCTGGAGAAGTTTACTCCTGACTGTCTCGCTTGTCAGCTTCGTATTGGAGTTCTCCAGCGCCATAATTAGTGGGTCGAAGTCTGTAGATAGCCCGCTCAGCATTATTATTGCCAGGAACTCATCCTCTATTGCTGATCCTATATCCGACAACTGTTGCCCGACCTCCGTAATATATGTTAGGTAGCTCTGCATACCATCTCTGTCCTGTAACTTCACACCAAACAGCGACCTCAACAGCCCGAGTCTTCTACACAGCCCCTTGTCCTCATATGCACGCTGGAGGTTGCTCCAGGCCTCATAAGGCGTCTTTGCATGGCGTACATGTTGCAACGCAGACGGACCTACTGACAGACATATTTTTGCCATCGCCTTTTGCTTCTTCCTCTCATCCTTACAACTGTCCTCACCTTCGATACAGTCGTGAAGATCCTCGTGCATGAGGAGCATTTTCAGCATAAATTTCCACTGGTTGTAGTCTTCCATCCCTTTTAGTTTGTCTACAGGGAGACCAATTGGTGTCGTAATAGAACTCGCCATTATTGCTGTTTGTATTTGTAAAACTGTTTGACAACCGGCCTTTTAATTAGATATTATTTTATTTTTGTAGTAGTATTTTCCAAAAATATTTATTGTATGACACGCGCCAAGCTGTCCTGGGCCCATAACCTATTGGGTTTTTATTAAAAGCCACTAGTTGATCAAGATTAGCCTCGATTTAATAGTCTCATATAAATCGATACACAGTGATACACATGAAGTGAGTGATGAGTAGTGATGACGGCCAACACATAGAGTACGTGCTATTTTCCTTTTTTCTTGACTATGACTTTTCGTTTACAATTCCAACACCATTTGTATAAGATTTTAGTTATTTTGTTAAATACTTATTATTATTTTCAATTATGGGTAAGCCAATGTGTTAATGATGTTATTGTTACAGAGGTTGGAATAAGTTATCTTATTTCTAGCTAATTAACATGTTGATTCATATAACTAATGACTTGCCTATTTTTATTTTATTTTATTTTTTTATCTTTATTTATTAAAGAGACTTAGGTCACTTACAATAAGACTTGCCTATTTACTTTAGTAAAACAGCCAGTCCACTCTTTTCTGATGTTTATTATGATTTAAAACTTAAATTGAAAATTTTCCTTATTAATATAAACTACAACTATATGTTTTAAAACGAAAAACAACAAAAACGTAACATCCTTAATGTTTATGTTACGGCAAGAATAAATTTTGTAATTTTAACACTTAATAACTTGTTTCATTTACTTTCTCTGTTGCTTTTATTCGTATATACTACAATACTATTATTAACCATCTTAAAAAAAATAATTAAATCTATTAAAAAAAACAAAAAGCAATATTGTAAGTTCAGTGGGATTTGAACCACCATACGGATTATTGTAAGTCTTGTATCATACCAACTGAGCCATTCAATCTATTACAATGCCTTGCAAAATTTTGCTTCATATCATAAAAACAATGAATTATTGTCACTGGCACAACTACATGCTTACAATATCCGTGTGTGGGTTGCCCAGAACTAAATAATTACGTCGACGTCGATGACACACACATACACTACCTACGTTAGTGTGCCCTGCCAACCATTTAACGTTGCCGTGTGTACCTAAGAAGTAATAATGAAGTCTCTCAGAAATAAGAATAACTCTCAAGTCTGCAATCCCTGTAAGTAATTAACTACTTACCGAAAAGGAAAGAAACTTATCTAACATCCTTATGTTTTGGTTAGGTAATAGTCGGCACCAGGTAAGCACAAAATTTTTAAAAAGCATGACGAGGGGGATGGCCTTGGCAGTTTTGTAAACCCGCTTTCAAACGGAAGTTATGATTTACTCGTATCAACTGGCGGCGCTAGTTCTTCGTATAAACACTAGCTAAAGAGCGAGGCCCCACTAGTGCGTTGCGTCGTCACTGCCATATATTTTTGGGACGTTTGGACGATCGTACCTTTGGGGCGACGCAACGCAACGCACTAATGGGGCCTCGCTCAAAGGGTCGCCGAGCTACCACGGGTGGAGCGGTGGTAGCTCAGTCAAGTATAAGCACCCGCTTCTCACGCAAGAGATGCGGGTTCGAATCCCAGCGCTGATATGTACCAATGAGTTCTTTTAACTTAAGAACAATGTATACCAGGTATTCTCTTACAGTGAAGGAAAACATCGTGAGGAAACAATGTATATGTCACAGGCATCTGGTTTAATCTCCTGTTTGATTGAACCGCTAGCCCGTTCATTGGATGACGCTACTCAGTTGAATGACTAAAGAACAACTCGTCAAGTGGTTGACTGTAACGTCCAACGTCTTGACTGAACGTTATTCAGCGAAGTCGTTAAATGAGATATAGTATAGCAACTTTGTAATGTCTGGTTAGGATAAACATGACCAGAAAAGAGTCAACAAAAAGACTATGTTACAAAGCTCTTATCTCACAAATTAAGTAAACAATAACAATAAACGTACCTTGATATTGTTGTTCATAATTATCCAGTTTCAGCACATTTTTTTCTTTGAAACTATCCGCCGGCTGTGTAATAATAGGTAAATCCATGTTGTCACACTATTTTAACATAAATAACGCACTTATATATATGTCGCAGGCATCTGGTTTAATCTCCTGTTTGATTGAACCGCTAGCCCGTTCATTGGATGACGCTACTCAGTTGTATGACTAAAGGACAACTCGTCAAGTCGTTGATTGTAACGTTCGACGTCTTGACTGAACGTCATTCAGCGGAGTCGTTGAATGGGATATATATGTCGCAGGCAACTGGTTTAATCTCCTGTTTGATTGAACCACTAGCCCGTTCATTGGATGGCGCTGTTCAGTTGTATGACTAGGCCGAACGTTGATTGTACAAGCGTCACAAAACGTCCAACTAGTTAGCTGACTTAAAATCAGTCAGGTGGTGAATAAAACAAATATGGCGTCTAACAGCTAACAGCTGACACAAAAAGCACCTATTTTGTTAGTTTTTTGCAAATAAATTAGCTTTAAAGTGCGTTATTTGTGTTAAAATAGTGTGAAAACATGGATTTACCAATTATTACGCCGCGGGCGGAAAGTTTCAAAGAAAAAAAGTGGCGAAGCTGGATAATTATGAACAACAATATGAAGGAACGTTTATTGTTATTGTTTAGTTAATTTGTGAGATGAGAGCTTTGTAACATAGTCTTTTTGTTGACTCTTGTCTGGTCATGTTCACCCTAACCAGACATTACAAAGTTGCTATACTATATCCCATTCAACGACTTCGCTGAATGACGTTCAGTCAGTTGTCCTTTAGTCATACAACTGAATAGCGCCATCCAATGAACGGGCTAGTGGTTCAATCAAACAGGAGATTAAACCAGTTGCCTGCGACATATATATACCCAGTGAAGGAAAACATCGTGAGGAAACCTGCATATCTATTTAGCACACATACATAGATAATATGTGAACCCACCAACCCGCAGTGGACCAGCGTGGTGGGAAATGCTCCAAGCTTAGAAAGGCAGTTTAGACCTTGGGGATATGCACAAAGCTTCCACTCGAGAGGGCCAGGTGCAGGTACTTAAACCCCCAAAGATAATAGAATAGAATACTTATAGAATTGGTTGCTGAGGTAGCGAAAGACTACCTAGAGTACCTAGCTACCTCACAAATCAAAAAAACTTCAAAAGGATGTAAGTATATAACTATACATTCTGTATAGACAATAGACAGGGAAGTCTTCTACTATAAAAGGTACTTACTTAAAAGTAAAGCTTCAATATGGTACCTAAGTATATTCAACATGGAAGTCATAAGTACTTATATTACTTCCATGATATTCAATAACTACTCACCTAGGACCTAGGAACATAATAAAGATAAAATACTCTTTATTGCACACAAACAGAAACAGTTTCATAAACATAGAAAATAAAATAAATAGTACAATCGGCGGTATGTAACTATTCGTGCATAAGTACAAGGTTCCTACGAATCCTACGCTAGCCCCAAGCTACCCCCATTATTTAATGACAGGCAAATGCAGCCTTCAACCTAAAACCAAATTGAACCAATAGGCATTCAAGATGACCCACTAAACTGATTCATGTAGTTAACTCTCGAGCCATCGACTTTCTAAAAGAACGCTTGTAAACCTTATTTTATTACACCTTTATTAGGTAACCTAAATGGTGTTGCAAAATATACTTACGCGAAAGTTAACCAGAATAAAAAAGTGCAATCTCTTGTTATTTAATCACTTTTTATTTACACTCTCAGCAGGTACAATATTTACAATAACATTTAAACCTTCCGAACATCTATTAAACTCCAGTGGTTAATAATAATAAAATAAGGTATTTGTGCCAGTTATTTCTTTACCTAAGACTAAATTTTCCGCTAAGCTAATCGGTAGACGGAGGTGTCGTCCGGCGAGAGGGTTGGCAGGCGCGGCGGGCGGCGTGGCGGGCGGCGGCGTCTCCGCGGGCGGCACTCGCAGTGCAGCGCGCACAGCCCGATGCCCGCGCAGCCGGCCAGGAACAGCGGCAGCGCCAGCGTGCGCGTGACCGTGGCCACCTGCTCCCCGCGCGACCACCGCGGCACCACCACACTATCATCCGCCCGCGACCAGAAACAAGGGTACCTCGCCCCCACGAACCCGTAACTCGTCGTAAAGTTCTCACAATCCACCATCGGCGGATACCCACAGCCTTTTATGTTGACGAACAGGATCGCTGGCCGCCATTCCTCGCTGTACGGCTTGTATTTGACGTGTAATTGCGTGCACTTGTAGGCGTCGCTGGTGCAGCCCTCGCGGCACGAGGCCCAGGTGCAGTTGTCGAGGCCGAGGCGGTCGTCGCGGCGCTCCGTCACGCACTCGGCGGGGACCGGGTCGAAGTCCGCGGCGAGCGCGCTGAGCGCGGGGTCGGCGTACAGCGGCACGAGGAAGAGCAGCGCGGAGGCGCCGCCGCCCAGCAGCGTCGCGAGCGTGATGGTGATGTAGCGCGTCAGCTTGGCTCGGGTCTCGCCGCGGCGGCGCGTCGGCCGCGCGACGAGCCTCTCGGAACTGCCTCCCCTCATGTTGCGGCGTCAACCCATGCTGAACTGATTACCTTGTTTCTGGGTATAGGTGGGCTGCGGCGCATGCGTGCACTGTGGACCTGCGCACTTTGGCGAATTCCATGCAATGCTACGTAGGTAGTACCATTTAATGATTGTTTTTATTGTGTTGCATTCGACGGTATGTAGACATATAGCTAGGTGGTACAATATATAGGTACTTATATACGTAGGTGCATCGCCATCGTCCACTAAACTCATTGTGTTGCAGATGAATGGGCTCCAGAGCTTCTCGTTACAGAAGTAGTACCTAAGTACCTAGTTAATGTTCCTTGTCTATTGTCCTTGCTCCCAGAGTCAATATCTTGGAAAGTATATGTAACTACTTATATTGACGATGGATATATTTTTTTTATGTACCTACCTATAGTTATAACTAGTTAGTTAACTAAATAGTAACATAATAATATAAGTAATTATGCTCTGTAATCCCCTAAGGGATAGTCAGAGGTGCTTTTCGCTGTACATTTGTTTTCACGTGATAGGTCACGACGACGGTGCCGTATATCGCCGTTTTTTAATGAGTAGGTACAATGCACTAGGATACGCATGTGCAGGTTTCCTCACAATGTTTTCCTTCACCGTAAGAGCTATGTTACGTTGTAACTAGGTAGGTAGGAAGTTATACTTCAATTCCAAAAAAAACTCATGTCAGCGAGGGGATTCGAACCCGCCCGCATCTCTGGCGTGAGAAGCGGTCGCTTTACCCTACCGCACCGTTCTCCCTGTTCCCTGTGTCAATGACTGTGTCATTGTCAATGACACGCAGCCAGTCAGTTCGATAAGTTACCAGTGGGTACAGCCTGGCAAGTTAGTAGAGAAACGGAACACCTTTGAAACGGTTTTTTTGGGCTGCCAGCCTTGTCCAACTATAAAGTCCTGAAAACGGAAGTGCATCCTAACGTTTTTTTATAGACCGTATCTAATCGCTCTATTATATTTATTTAAAACAAATCCGTTAAAAAGATATTAACAATCGGTATTTTATTTTTAAAATGTAAATAACTGACAGTGATAAAAAGTTTTATTTAAACCAAATTTAAACAGTGTAAAAAGCTTTATTGTCATGACTTTATAGTTCCTATAGCGTAGCGATCTTCATTTTTCTTGCCAATGGATGTAACAATTATCGATAAGTGTTATCAATGAATTCGAGAACATGGGTAACATACTAATTTCAAATTAATTAGGTATAGTTAAATTTAATTAGGAATGATTAATAAACGAAGTCACCCGCTTTTCGCTATACATTTATACTCACGTGATAGGTTGCGAGCCGTATCGCCGTTTTTGAATGAATACAATGCACTGAATTTGTCGAGTAAGTGGGTAACCCGACGGTCAGATGCTTTCAAGCCGCCCCTTCGGGCGGCCTCTGACTAGGCTTAACTACTGCTGCCGAAGCAGCAACCGGGACCCACGGCTTAACTTCCCGTCCGAAGCACGGAAGCGTCCGGAAAAGAACCATTTGAAATCGGTAACTCATGCTGTACCTACCAATGGCTGACCGTGTCAGTTGTTGCTTAACTTCAGTGATCAGTTACGATTACTGAAGCCAATTCGACTACGGAGACGCTTCCCAACTATGACCTTTTTTGGCGATTAATACATATGTACATACCGGTACATCACTATTGCATTTTTTTGACATTGGTTGCTAGGAAACAGCTAATAACAATAAACCATGATCAAATCTGTGATCAAATCCGGAATCCGGATATTCTATGAATTGAAGCTGTCATTTTAGTATGTAAACAAATCATTTTCTATGAAACGAACGCTTTGCCAACTAGATTGAGTCTAGTGAAAATTGAGACTGCAACTAGTTTTTATAAATCGGTGGGCCTTTCTGGCCTACCACCCCGCCAGAGGGGAACGTCTGCCTATTTCGTCTCCAGACCATTCATACTCAATGACTGTGACCATAGAAAAACGCGGACTCCATTGACATATATATTACTGCGTAAGGACAGGCCCAACCACTGAAGAAAATGGCACCCGCGCGTTGGCCCTAAAATAGACATTTTAGGGCCAACGGTCCTCAGTCGACAGTTGTCTGTGACGGAGAGATAGTCTTTGTTTCTTGTGAAAATATGCCTATTTTTGTTGTGAAAGGCTACAAAAACTATGATACGAAGGTCAAAAAGGAATATGAAATATCATATCATCCTTAATAAATAAATAAACACATTTTAAAGCGATAATTATTTTACTACCAAAGTCTACAATGGCCGCACGATGTAACCTTGTACGGACGTCCGCATGCAACTCACTCATATTATTATGTACCTACTGTCCGGTGACGGTAAAATATGAACGCACGTACAAGGTTGCGTCGTCAGGATAAGTAAGTAAGTAAGTAAGGCTCTGACATAGTTCCAACAAATTATGACAGATGGCAGTTATTTTGCTTGTATGAAGAAGGTTTGAGTAAAATGTTCTGAAGGGCGTATCCTTCCTTTTGAAATCATTGGCGGACTCGCGTACTGTGACTATCCCTTCAAAGCCCAACGAAGCGAGGCCTTCTCGTTACATAAGATTAATTAAACATTGCAGTGTGTTTGTGTTATTACATTAGGTTAGGTGTTAGGTGGAAACCAAAACAAACACACGTACTCACGCCTTGTACTAATGTACTCCCTTGCGGGGTAGGCAGAGGTGCATTGCTGCACCCACTTGGTGGAAACCAAAACTTGTGCAAGAACTCGAATTACTATAGAAGTAAATCGATGAATATAATATTTTTTTAAACAACTTATAATCGATTATTTTTTCACATCCCTAGTTAGAACAATATTCTGAGTTTTTATAATACTGTCTGTGGTCGGAAGAACATAGAGCAAAAAAAAAATAACAAGAAAAATAATCACAAAATAAATATGGCTGCCGGACCGGATTCATTTCTTTTGTGATTTATAGTAGTTCATTGCATATTCTTGTGTATTTTTTGCCGTTTGTGTATTGTGAATTTGTATATTGCTCTATAGGTATGTCTGTTGGATTATTTAAGATATTTTCTAATATTCTGAAACAGAATTTACCGCGGCTTCACCTAAAGACAGGTAGGTCAAACCGCTGTCTGAGCGACCATTTTTAACCGCCATTTCGGCACATGGTTATTATCTTTAGTTACTGTTTTAGCTTATTTATCTGTATCAAAATGTATGATAAACGACAATTATATTAGCTCTTGTCTAACTCTATTAAATATTACCGCAAAAACACAAATCTCTTAAAAAAATTCAACTAGTTAAGGTTAGCTTATCACGGAATGGAACACAAAAACCCACATATTACTTACCTATTATATTTTTATAGGTCCAGTGCGAGGCCTGGCAGCTGCAATGGACGTGGCGGTGACTGAAGACAATGAAGTGGTCTCTAACAAGAAGTTCACCCGGTTCAGGAAACGGCAGTGGGAAAATTATTCAAAGAAAGAAAACGATGAAAGTGAGAACAAGAGGACTTGTGATGGCGATAAGCCGTTCGAGAGGATTAAGAAGAAGAAAATGGCCATGCTACTTGGCTACTGTGGGGTAGACTACTATGGGATGCAAAGGTATGTATCTACTACTTTATTAACCTTTGATATCGCGCCTGACGACAATAGATTTCTAATATTCTTCGCCACGTCCGGGCGTACTAATCTTCGGGTGCTTACATAGAGATACTGGTTACCTGTATCTACCCGTACCGGTAACTTGATTATGCAAAAGCGCTCACAGAGAGTCACCTAAAACTTAGAGCGGAAACTATCGCCCTCGCATATACGTCAGGTTACCGGTACGAGTAGATACATGTAACCAGTCTATGTAAGCACACTAAGCAGTTAGTCAACAACCTACAGCGAGCACATGTTAGGAAGGCCATGAAGCCATACATCTGCAGTTAGGACATACATCCTAAATAGAACTACATTGTTATTTTGAAAATAGACCACTAATTCCCTCAGAAACCCAGGTGTGCCAACGATAGAAGAGGAGTTATTGAAGGCATTGCTTGAAGCCAAGTACATATCAGATGAAGACTTTAAGAACCAGCAGAATGCACAGTTTCAGAGAAGCTCGAGGACTGACAAGGGTGTCTCAGCCGCCAGACAAGTGGTTTCACTTAAAATGCGTAAGTTATTTTTCTCAATCCTGCTAGGTAAAAAGTCACCATCTTCTCTTAATTTGTTTTTGAAACCGTCCATCTTCATACCACCAAACCATGGTTTTATTAATAAGTGCAGCAAACAGTCAACAAAATGTTAAATTTTAAAATATATCATGAGACATTCATTAATTAATGTTACTACAGTCTTACCAGATAAACTAAGACACATTTCATGTACAATATAATTATGTTTAGGATTATCAGTACCTTAATGATACAGCATGTGTATTACAAATTTTAATTTAGTGCTAATTAATAATTCTACTAAAAAATTTCAGCATTAGAAGTTCACAAAGAAGAGATTAACAGCAGACTACCAGAGTGTATAAGAGTTTTTGGCATAAAACGGGTCACAAATAAATTTAATTCCAAAGGAAAATGTAATGCTCGCACATACAGTTACACACTACCTACATATGTTTTTGAATCAAGTTTAATCACCGTTGAAGATAGAAAAAAATATAGAATAACTCCTGAAAAACTAGAGGAAGTCAACAAAGTTTTAGGAGTCTATAAAGGCACTAAAAGTTACCACAATTTTACAGAAAAGAAGTAAGTAATGCCTACACCTATCTTTATAACGTTGTTTTAACACTGTTAGATAGTAAACAAAAACTTGAGCTGGACTAGGGTTTGCCGTTGTAGTGAAAAAACTTATTTTCAGTAGCCGACTAACCAGGGTAAAACTGATCCTGAATCCTCTCATCTTGATGACAAACCCTAGTCTTACTCTTGTGTTTGTCACCGACTTACAAAGAAGTCACTCAGGTAGACAATATATGATAAAAAAATAATATGTGCATCATCTTTACTAGCTCTATGTAAGTTAAGACCATTTGAAGTTAATATTTCAAAACTAATATTATTATATATTTTCAGACACCACACGGATCCTTCAGCATCCAGGTTCATGATGAGTTTTGGTGTTGAAAAAGTATTTGTTGACTCTGAAATGGAGTTTGCTGTTTTACTCGTCAAGGTAATCACAATTTCTGCTTTTTTAATTCTTCCGCCACTTATAAATTGTATAAATTAACTATTTTCTTTTATAACTTGCACCTTCTCTGGGTTGAATGGTAGAAAATACTTATTGTAAAGTCCACCCTTTGTACACTTATGTTTATATTTGTGCAATGAAGAATTAAATAAAGAATTATTTTTTATATTAATTTATTTTAATAGGTTACTGTACTACTGAATGTCTTATTCAGCCTAACTTTCTTACAGGGCCAGAGTTTTATGCTGCATCAGATCAGGAAAATGGTTGGTTTGACCATAGCGGTAGTGCGAGGGCATACAGACATGGCCACTCTGGAGAAATCATTCGGCAAAGAAAAAGTTATGATTCCTACTGCCCCCGGATTGGGATTGGTTTTAGATATGGTATGTATCTTTTTGCTGTAATTCTAATAGACTATTAATAAGTTAAATTTCTCCAATCTATTGTTCAAGTCAAATATTCAACAACTAAACAATTTTCATCAAGTTAAACACCCGTTTTTCGCTTGACTCTGTGCACTGAGAGTATAACATCTAGAATCAATAAAAACTTTCTATTAAAACATAAAAATAATATCTGGCATTATTTTTATTGCCCTGAAATAGACCCAAATTTTACCTTTTTTCGGTGAAGAGCTTTTTAAATAGCATCACTTATAAAATGTCAGAATTCTTTCCAATTAAAAATTAGGCCTTAGATGTTTCCTTATGATGTTTTCCTTCACCGTAAGAGTACTTATTTCTAAAGAATTCCTTGGTACATTGGATGTTTCGAACCCTCACGAATAAGAGCCTAACCCTATCCGTTACACCACCTCTATTCAAATTAATGTTGAGTATTTAACCCACCGCATATACCTACCTGCATAAACAACCTTTATTAATAATGTGAATTTAGGTCACATAAGCCACCTACGATCTGTTTAAGACGGCTGAACACACATATACTGCATTTTTGTGTACTTAGTTGTGAATTTAACTACGTCATCCATTGTCTTACGTCGCCGTCCTGACAATAATTTATCATGTCTACTTCATGATGTTCTCAATTAATTCAATCGTTATAACGCGTGTCAGAGAGTCGTGTCTGGTGCGAGAGGCGGGCGCTTACCCTTCTGACGATGAGTTGCAGAAAGAACAGCTAATCTCGACCTTAAATATATTGCTGCCTTGCTGTGACACTATACGGAAAGAAAGAGACAGACATACATTTAATGTCGCCATTAGCGTGAATTTCCTTTCTGCACTCCGCACGAGCTGCCACCGATGCTCATCATCCTCGCCTTCCTCAGGTGCACTATGACCGGTACGACGCGCGGTACAAGACCAGCCACGACAGTCTCACCTGGCAAGATGAGGAGGAAGCCGTGCAGAAGTTCAAACACGACCACATCTACCCAGTCATTGTTAGAGGGGAACTCGAAGGTAAACTTATTATTATTAAATTCTTTATTGCACAAAGTAAATTGGTACAAAGGTGAACTTTATGCTAGTAGCATTCGCTACCAGTTAACCTTTGGTGATGTTGAGAAGTGATCGGTAGTGCGATAGGCTTAGACGACTTAAATTTTATACCAATTCTTTCAAAAGGAAGCACGCGCTGGACCTTATTCAAATTATGACATAGTTATATAAAATTTTGGGGCTAGCGCCAGGGTGCTATTTTCTTGAGGGGTTGGCCCTGTCCTTACGCTAGTAATATTATAAGTCAATACCTACAAACTCTAGGAGGGTTACTCTATACTGACGAAAAAGGAATAATCGGGAGCTATCGTGCAATCGGCACGATTAATACAACGAGATAGAGTCGTGGCTCGCGCAGCAGCGCACTGAACCTTAGTTTTTCGTCATAAAGAGTATTAAGTATCTAGGTCTGCTTGCGAGCTTCGCTTGGAAAAAGTGAACCTTTGTCTCACGCATAAGAATTTAACTAGGTACATATTCATTAAAAAAAACCGGCCAAGTGCGAGTTGGCCTCGCGCACTGAGGGTTCCGTACAAAGATAAGTTCTCTCAAAAACAAACTTAACATTTTAGTTGAAATTATAATTTGCCATACATTGATATACTATACGTCATGGTCAATTCTGCTACTTTAAATGTAAGTTTGTAATTCACTATATTGACTATTACTCGTAAACTTGTAAAGACTACTTACCTGTGATAGTTTTCCTTTCAATTTCATCATATTGAATTTCATATATGAATTTTTTCATATTTTTTGGACCAACCATTTAGCCCACAGGGGGGCTAAATGCAAAAAATGTTTTGAACAGACCTATAATACATATTTTTAAGACCTATTCAACGATACACCACACCATCGAAACAATGGGAAAAAAATCATCCCCCTTGACTAATATTGGGAGGTACCCAAATTATTATTTTTTCATTATTTTATTTTACTACATTGTCGGGGCCGTAAATTTGTATATTTATGCAAAATATCATCTTGATATCTTTACCCGTTTCTGAGAAAAAGGGTGGTGACAGACGGACAGACAGACGGACGGACAACAAAGTGATCCTATAAGGGTTTCTTTTTTCCTTTTAAGCTACGGTACCCTAATAAACAAATACCTTGACTAAACTAATTAGTTCATAGATGTTTACTAGGTACACTTACCGATGAATTATTTTCAGTCAATGAATATAAGTTTCTACAAGTATACTGCTCTTATGGTAAAAGGAAAACATCGTTAGGAAACCTACACAATCTAGATTGTAGATGTGTACATAATGTAATTGAATAATAATAATATTTATTCAAAACACTATCAGTTTTATCAAAAATAGGTACCTAAAATCTTAATGCTGGTAGGTACATAAGTTACTGTTCTAAACTAGGATATAATTACTATTATTATTGTGTAAATGTTTCATATGTTTTCCCGCATTCCAGGCAATGCGATTGGCGAATGGATCGATACGAAATTGATTCAACACTCGTACGAACCGAGTGATGACGTCCCTCTAGAAAAAGGTGAAGAGAACGAGATCGAAATGGGCGGTGATGATGATGATGAGGACGACACTGCACCAGAGAGAGAGACGACTACAGAAGACAGTAAAAAAGATCATGATAAATCTAGTAAAGATAGTGTGGTGGATGCAAAAACTTGTGAAAAAGAAAACCCCAATGAGGGAAGTGAACAGAGTGATAAAATTGAAGTGAGTGAGTTTTCAGTGAAGGAAATATCGTAATATACGTTAGCTAGGTTAGGCATTGTCAGATTACTGCAGAATTACACTGTATGAATATTTGGTTATATGTAGTAGCATGACTATAAAATATGTGGTCTATAAAATATGTAATATAATTATTACTATGTATAAAATAGTAACAAAAATAAATGTTATGTTATAGATTGAGTGATATCCTGAAAGTCATCAGTATACTATAGAGGGTGTTGTAAAATGGGTATACTAAGGCCGTGTCCCCAGTAGGCGGACTGTTAGCGGTGAGATACTGAGATAGTCAGCGCGCGTAACGCTTCAAACTGCGTACTAAACGAGCAGACTGTGGACACTTCGTTTCAAATATAATGGAAGAGCGTACTAAATCGAGACGCCGCAAACTCAGTCGCTGACGGTTTGCCTGCTGGGGACACGGCCTAAGCCGAAACCTATATGTGCAGCATATTATTTTTTTATCAAGCCCGAAAATGAAATGTGAATTTTCAAATTGGCGAAAACCCATAGAAATTTGGTTGGTCACGTGACTTTTAACTATGGAGAATAACTTATTTTTCGCAAATTTTGAATTCCTGATTTCATTTTCGGTTTACTTTGGGGACGAGGGGAGCGAGTAACTTCCCCGCCCCCCTCGTCCCCGCGCATCAGAATACGCGACACACAACTCACAAAATTATGCTCACCCTTAAATCAATATTTTAGTTTGTCTTTTCTGATACGTTGCCGTTGGTCATCGTATAATCCTCACGTCTTCCTGTGTTTAAATCGAAATAAAATACCAATTATCGATTTAATAGCAAGAAGGTCGTAATTTCTGGTCTATATCAATATTTTGTCTTTTCTGATATGTTTGTCATCGTATAATCCTCACGTCTTCCTGTGTTTAAATCCAAATACAATACTAATTTTAGATTTAATAGCACGAAGGTCGTAATTTGTTGTTTTTAAATCCCTCTGAGTTAAAGATGACTCATAAAAACATAAGTGGATACTTAGAAGACTTATCGTCATCATCGCATCGCATCGTTTAATACCCACGTCTTTTTGTATATTTAATTGCAGAAAGGTCGTAATTTCTTGTCTTCAAATCAATATTGTGTCTTTTCCGATATGTTTGTCATATACCACAATAAAATACCAATTATCGATTTAATAGCAAGAAGGTCGTAATTTCTGGTCTATATCAATATTTTGTCTTTTCTGATATGTTTGTCATCGTATAATCCTCACGTCTTCCTGTGTTTAAATCCAAATAAAATACAAATTTTAGATTTAATGGCAAGAAGGTCGTAATTTGTTGTCTGTGACTAATCCATCTTGCGTTGAGGATGACTCGCAGTACACCGGCCGGGCGGGCGTTGGTCGGACTGGCTCGGAGTAGCGTGAGTTCATTCGATATTGCTCCTCAGTGGCAGAACCTTAAGATAAATTTAAGTTATCGTCGAATCGTCACGGCCCTTGTGTTACTAAATTACTCCTAAATGGAATTGGCCTAATGATGCCGCACATAGGTCCTTTTGCTAATCTAGCCGATCATAATTAATGTGTAGCATCTTTCGCAGGTTACTTTTTATTATTCTATCCACTTTTACCCCTCCTGAAAGAATAGACTTGGTTTAAGGATGAGTCGAGCAAGAATAGGGAAGGCTTAACTATAGTGCACGCGGAACTAGTTGGCCGCGCCTTAGGTAGGGACAGGGGTGAGGGGGCGTGTTGCTTGCTGCTCGCAACTCGCATGAGATTAGACAGTGACGACCAATCTCGAGATATCGTGAACAATAATTGTTCAGTTATTGAAAAGAAAAAATTGCCTATTGAACTTTTACAATTTTATAATACCTATCTAATTAATTGCAAATACATTGCAATTACCTAAAATTAAAATAAACCAAAAACAAATTAAATGAAATTCTTCCTACATATATGAATCATTTACGAAATTATTATTAATTAATTAGTGTAACTAACACGACTTTGTATTTATAGATTTGAAATTACTCTGACATATTATACTCTGAATCACTTGATTCTTAATTGTCTGAACTTGAGTCAGAATCATCTTGTAAGTTTATAATGAATTCGTCCATCACAGTATCATATCTCATATCACGATTCCAGTATTCTTGTTCGTTTTTTTGTACGTGGTCGTCGCATTTTTGCCATTGTTCGGCAGAAAAATCAGAAAATAGTCTTGTTAGTATTGTAATTTTCTCGTCCAATGTGGCATTATTGTGATCTCTGGCCGGGCAATTTTTTATATTTGCCCACACAAGCTCGATTGGGTTGAGATCTGGATGATATCCTGCACCTTTCAGAAGTTCATCAATCGTGTATATTTTTTCTGATAGTGTCGTATTAATCAAGCCCAAGAGTTAGCTTTGACCATCGTGGGAGAAAAGGGCACGTTATGATTTTGCAACCAATTCTGCATGTTGATTTTCAAACAGGACAGTGGTAAGCTGCATTGTCCATAACTATGACTGAGTTAGGTGGAAGTTTAGGTAATAACTTTCGATCAACCCAGTTGTAAAAATTTGTAGTGTTCATGTTTCCATGATAGTCTCCTGTTTTTGAATCTGATTAAAAAATTAGAGCATCGTCAACTAACCCGTTCCGACTATCAGCGTGAACTATTATTAAACGCCTTCCTTTGCCTATATCTGCATAAACACAAGGCTCCGACGAAGATTGCCAACATTTTTGGACATTATGACTTTGGTTAACGTAAGTTTCGTCCAAAAATAATATATTTCGTTTGTCTTCTCTGAATTTTCTTATGGCCATTTGACCATCAAATATTTCACTCGCCATTCAACAATGTTTGGTCTCTCTAATAAAAGGGATCTCTTCGTATTACATTTTTTAAATAAATACCCCAGTTTGTGCAAAAGTTCTCTTAAATAAGTTAATCCGCAATCTAAAATATTATCCTCTTTTAACACAGCATTTAGTTTTCGTAGACTTGGTTTCTTTTTCTTTACCGTATAAAACTGATTTATTTTTCTTTTTATCACTCCTAAATCAAAATCATCAATTTGTATTTTCTTTTTTATCTCTTTTGGCCTTCGTGGAGAACATAATTTTGCTTCCCCTGTATTTTGCAAGGATGTTTTACTTTGAGCAATCACTCTCCTTACACGTTCTGATATCCCGGTTGCTTCTGCCACTAATGAATATTCGCATCAGTTTTATATTCTAAACTATTGCCATCGGCTTTCCGTTTTTTTAAAAGACGTATGCACTTTAAATATTATTTCCTTAGATTGTCTTTTTATCGGCGGACTCATTTTGACATTGCAATCTCTTGTGCGTTTTTTCTAAACTAGCTAGAACTGTCCACGTGTGTTGCCGCCGCGAAGTCCGGCGCCAAACTGAGTATTCTGAGTAGAGATGAGAATAAGAGTTAAAACTGAATAATGGTTAATTGATAATGAATAATATAAAATATCATAATATATTAACAGTTAGTCCCACCGCTCACATACCTAAGGCGCGGCCAGCTAGTTCCGCGCGCACTATAATATGCTCTTCTTAGCATGTCAGCAGTGACAGTGGTGGACATCAAAGCCGACCGACTTCTGTCACCATTCCAACCACAAAAATTACTGTGCTGCCAATTTAAAACTGTTATGGAAAGATCTAAATAAGTCCTACTATCTATCTATCGTGTCGATGGAATCTCAGTAATTCTTGATATGGCTTGATACGGCATATGCCTGACGACAACACCGTGTGTATCGGTGTATCGTGCGGCCGGAACAAAAGCCATTCCCCACCATAATTTTCGAGCGATAAATTAAATAAAAAATAAATTTAAAAAAAAACCAACAAACTATACAATACGTAGTGGATGAGTCCTTGGCATTGCTGGCTTACTCAATTGATTAATTCAACACACGAAAAGGTGGCCTACGGAACTTTTCACTGACTTCACGGACCTTACAACGGATATCCTTCATACGACATTCCGTTTGTCTACCGTTAATATCCTGTAAAATATGTAATACCAGATTTGACAGTTTCTGTACCTGCCCTGTATGTTTGACCTTGCTCTTTTAGAAGTTCGGGTCTAGCTTTAACGTGTGTCGCGTCGAGACGTGGCGAGGCGATGTGCCCATGTGTCCTATTAGAATGATTTCAGTTTACATGATTAACGAGATTAAGATTAGCATTTGTGTTTCCAATTAGTGCCATCATATATTCTATTCTCTGTGGGGTATGCCTACACGCACTTAATAACTCACTGATGAAAGGTAGCTTGCCTATACCAATTTCGAAGCCGTTGCCAGGCTTGAAAAGAACCGGTTCTGTTTGTTTTCATAGGTGCATAACATTATTTGAAATGGAAAAGGCCATTTGAAATAATATTATGCACCCTTATTCTGGCAAGCATTTAACCACCTGATTTCTACCGCCTCGTCCGATCCATAGCAATGTATGTCACAATTCGGGAAAAATGTGCCGGCGCTTTGTCCATTTGAAGGTAAAAAGGCCGCTGCTGCCGACACTGCCTGAACACCATCGAAAATATTTTGTAAGAACTCCAAAAATCGAATATACTCTAAATAGGTCTAATCAACTGGTCATTCAGTAAACCTGCCCACACATTTATTGAAAATTCATGTTGGAATGTACCAGGCCTAACAGCGTGTGGGTTTTCTGCCATCCACAAGTGGTCATTTCTATGGTTTGTTATACCGGCTCTGGTGAATTTCGCCTCATCGACCACAAGTACATAGTACCTATATAAAGCGCTGAGATTTTTCCGACCAGTTGAAAGGATCCACCTGGTCCGCCTCTGAACCTACAGAAAAAACCGTGGCGACGGGTTCTGGAGGGACAGACGTTCCTTCCTCCTCTCCTCTTACGATGTTCCAGGGAGTGATTTTCCCAAGGGTCTCCTTTATTCGTAATCCGCTAGATAGTGCAGATTTTGTTATTCCCATTTAATTTAAATGCTCTAAACATGTATGATGATCCATTTCAAATGTTCCTTAAAAGGTTTTAGAAAACTGAGACGGAATCTTCTTCTCCATACTCAAAGAGACAATCGGCCAAGTCCGCTTTATTCTGTTGTGATCTGAAGGTTTTCTTCAGACCTTGCGACTGGCTCTCGTTGCACTGGGTGTGTCCCATCTGGTGCCACAAATTTATTGACAGGATCACTATGATAAACCCTTCTGTGGTTATATCCATGTTCAGGATGGCAGTTATACAGGGTGTCCCATAAAGGCCGTGCCAGAGTGACATGGTAGATTGGTTGACATAAGCTCTATCAGATAATAAAAAAAAATTCAGGTAAAAAGTTTATAGTTTTCAAGTTATTGATAATTTTAATTTTTTTTTTAATTCCCGTTTTTGTCAGTTTTTATGCTGCCATGCCTAAAATAGGCTTTAATTGAATTATTTTTTTCTTGTTCTAGTATCTCAAATAATGGTTTCATGCGGTCAAAGTCAATTTACGCCGAAATCTAATGTATCTTCCGAGAAATAATGTCATTTATGCCAACTTTAAGTTTGACAAAAATTTTACTTCAACTTTCACAAGCTCCCATGAAAAAAATTTATACCAAAGTAAGTTAGATAGCTATTTTAAAAACTTCTACAATTATTCCAGATTCAGAAATGGTATAATACTCATGGATTTATTGAGCATAAAATTTAAAGTTGTTGTTTTTAGTGGTAAGGGTGGTAAAAATGAAACAACAAAAGGAATAATTCTTTTGTTGAAAAAAATATCTTTTGATAGACAATGAATAGGAAACGAGTCGGCTATTGTGTTTCGTGCTTGTAGACGAGTGCGCAGGTAAAAAATGAGCGAGACAGCAACATAATTATTGTAAAAAGTACCTAATCCTATTTTTTTATTGAAGTTATTTTGAGGAGTTGTGATAATAAAAGTAAAACATTTATTTTTAATAGTTTTATTTAAAAAAAATCATAACAAATGTTCGAACTGTCGTCCCCCAACTCGAATGCACATACGACATCTTTTAATAAATGAACGTTTTAATCTTCTTAAACGTAATTCAGTGATTTCTTGGGCTGCCGTGTTAACTCTTTCCCGCAGTTCTCTTTCGTTCGTTATTGGTTTTGCATACACTTTGTCTTTTAAACATCCCCAGTAAAAAAAGTCAAGTGGATTTAGATCGGGCGACCGAGGAGGCCATAAGATCGGCCCCAGTCGCCCAATCCATCTTCGAGGGAATGTCCGATTTAAGTGTTCTCGAACACGAACTGCGTAATGTGCTGGGCAACCATCATTTTGAAACCACATGGTAGCTCTTGTTTCCAGGGGTACGTCTTCTAGGAGTATTGGTAATTGGTTTTCTAAAAATTCCAAATAGTTTTCTCCATTTAAGGTTGGAGGCAACTCCACTGGGCCTAGTATAGTTCCTTGGAAGATCCCAGTCCACAAATTTATTTTAAATTGGTGCTGGGATTTATCTTCTCTGGTCTCGTGTGGATTCGCGAGCTGCCAACTGTGAATATTGTGCAGGTTGGCATATCCATCCCTTCTACACGACGACTCGTCACTCCACAATACTTTATCAAAGAAGTTGGGATCTTCTTCATTTTTTTGCAGCATTCTTCGGCAAAATATCACTCTTTTGATATAATCACTTGGTATAAGTGTTTGCACTTTCTGAATGTGGTACGGATGGTACAAGTGTCTGTTTAAAATTCTTTGCACCGATGATTTTGGTATGCCTGTTCTTCTTTGAGTACTCATCATATGAGTGGCCCCAATACTTCTAAAGATCTCTCGTTATCGAGACACACTTCCAGCCTGAAATCATCGTTGTCATCCACAATCATTCCTATGACCCAATGACCTTCTATGGCGGCAGTAGTAGGGATTCACGGGTTCTGGCTCACTTCCCCGCCTGCTCCACCTGCCTGCCCCTACCCCCTCCGAGGCGCTGTCTTTGGCGATGATCCTGAGGGATGATGCTGTGGAGGTCGCCGCGACCTAATAAACTTTATTAAGGCTATGAGCGTTCTCATTGAAGTATTCAAATCAATATATTTTTTTCCAGTCACTTTGTTTAAATTTTAAAACTCTGTGAATTTTAGTTAGTTTTAAACCGTTTTCAATACATTGTTTAAGATTTCTATAGTGAATGATATATTTTATTTTCTTTTTAAAATTTGGTACTAATTTTTTTTCGTTCCTATTTGGCGTGCAAATTGTTTCAGGACAGAAAGGCAAATCGGAGTGAGAATCGTGTAAATGATGAGGATATATCAAGTCAACTTCTAATATATAACCATATTCAGAATTATCAGGAATATTATAATTGACACTATCTTCCACCCATTCGAATTCACCTGTCGGAAGATATTGTGACATAGGCCACCCATACAAATTGTTAGCGTCAAGATAAATCAAAAACGAAGGTGGTACTCGGCTGTCATAGTCATTCATGAAAATATTATTCGCTTTCGCATATCTATTGCTACATAGGGAAATACCACCCCGTATACCTTTTTTGATAAAAGATATTTTATCAAAATCAGTCTAAAGCTGCAATTCAAATACTTTAACATAGCGTCCCAACTTAATCCCGGTGCAGTAAAATAATGTGCTGGATCTAATCCATACGTCTTAGAACAAACATATATATTTCTTATAATTTTCAAAGATGTCGGCTAACAACAACACATCGGTTTTTAAATATAAATTCGAATAATCACTCATATCATGACAGTTAAAATGTGTCCATATGTTCTGGGCATGTTTATAATTTTCATCAGAAACATTTGTGTTAGTTAATGAGTTATAAAAATTTTCTTTACCAGGCAAAGATGTACATTTTAAACTATCAAAAGACGTGGTGTATTCATAGGGATATATACCTTTTTTTATTAATCGTCCTCCTTTGGAAATACTCTTTTGAGCTGATTAAATTGGTCAGACCTCAAATTTTGAGCCAACTTATCTAGACTGCTAGCCATAAATTTAAACGAATCTAGAATCAAGCTAACATTATGGTTATTTACTTTAATTTGTTTAGAAAAAGAAAGATATTTTTCTTTGTTTTGGGGTATAATATCGATTTTTCCTGCATCATAGTTTAATGCATGTACGATGAAATGAGCATCATAATTGCTTAAGTTATGTAGAAATACAGGTAAAAATCTAGGTGGATTGTATTTTGAACTACACATGCTGCGCGAAACTCCACTATAAGCTCCAGTGTGCCAATTATGATCAATGGTGGCATCATGATTTAAATCTTTACTGCAAATATAGCACTGTCGACTTTGAGATATATTAAGTTTATATTTACTTTGAGATATATAAAATAAAGATTGAGGAACAACTGAAATGCAATGGTTGTGCAATTTATTTGCATTACTTATGTGCAGGATTAGATATCACTGCCTTCAAAAAAATACTTCCAATGAACAAGCCTAAATGGAAATGTGAAAGCTGCAAAAAGGAGTGAAGATCGGTAGTCCTATTATTAT
Source organism: Plutella xylostella (assembly GCF_932276165.1). NCBI lineage: Eukaryota > Metazoa > Arthropoda > Insecta > Lepidoptera > Plutellidae > Plutella > Plutella xylostella. The sequence goes on along the minus strand of NC_063987.1, from coordinate 8,285,828 downwards.
AAATAGAACTATAGAAGAACCTGGGGAAATGTCATCGATAATAAACATAGACACAGAGAGTCTAATAAATCTTATCAACAAGAGATTTGACTCATTAAAAAACTCTATAGATGTTGAAGTTGGCCCACCTGAAATATATGAAAGAATTTCCATGATGGAGTCTCGTATCAATTCTGTAACGGATACCTCAACCAAGCTTGCAGCAGAGAATGAGTCGCTTCATGAAACGATCGAATGTCAATACAAAAGATTTTTTTTAGTTATGAGCTCTAAAGAAAATGTTTCCATCAGTGGATGCTTATTTGCTACTTAATCGATTTCCAGGTTTTGACCAAACTCCTCTTATTTTGACAGTTAACCTAGATAGCTCCTCTTTCGTTTTACAAACAACAATGACTTACAAATAACGAATTATCCAAACCGTATATTCGGGGAGGATACAACATACAAATGGCAATAGGCCCGCCCCCTATTACATTGGGACTAACATAACACTCTGGTGAAAAGTGGGTGCAGCAATGCACCTCTGCCTACCCCGCAAGGGAGTACTGTAGTACAAGGCGTGAGTGCGTGTGTGTGTGATACAACTTTTGTATTGGATTCGGCACTACGAAGCCGTGATATGTCTACATCGAAATTTTGAACATTAATAATAATAATAATATAGCCTTTATTTCCCCGTAGGGTTACAAAACATGCATAATAATTACATTTCATAATTCATAACTAAAATATTCCAATCAATTAAATATTATAGTAGAATTATTATAAAAAAAACATGCGTTACATTTTAACAGATTAAAATAATTAAATTTGATTTTGTAATTAAAATTTACATGCACACATTTAATAAAATTGATTCCTGATAGATAAGATGGATGATAAATACCGTTGATAGATGAAATATTACTTATTAACTACAGTAAATAAGTATAACAATTTCATTCAAAAAATAAAAAGCACTTGGGCAACTGGTGTAAGCCGATCGATCGATCCTGCGCTTCTCCTCTTCCTCGATCCTGTGCTTCTCCTCCGCGAGCCTGCGCTTCTTTTTCTCGATATGAACATTAATATGGGTAGGTAAATCTTCGGGGCAAATGAATCTCTCTCCCTCTGGTCGAGGTACTACAGGATACAAAGCGTGTCCAGCGTCAAGGATATTGTCCATGTCAGTCTGTTGGAATATTTGTCGCTTTTTGATGACGGATATTACGGATGCACAAGTAGACATGGTCACACATTGAGCTCCTTGACCTGCAAACCTCGGCCCGCTCTGGTGCGTAGATGCTGCCGCCACGCAGCTCACCCTGTAGATCCAGCTGTCGCTGGCTGGACCAAGGCTCTCTCCCACCTCGGACAAGGTGGGCTCCGACGACCGCGACGAATCTTCTTGGGACGTCTAACACTGCTTTGCATTTTGTTTTTAGTCTGAAATGTCTCGCGAGCTTTTACGGCAAATTCGAAAACTCGCCACGCCGCGTCACAAGACCCTGTATACCGTTTTGTGACATAGTTTTCGACCTCATCGTTTTGATCACTGGTGACCATAGCTACACGTGTTTCGTCTTTACCTTTCGTTGTTGTATATTTAAATAAGTAGTTATTATTTTATGCGCGGAGGAGACCTATAAATTAGCGTGACACTCATACTTTGGGAGAGTGGCAGTGTTGTAAGGAACTACCCACAAATCACTTATTTCTATTGGCCGGTTACGAAACCTTATAGTACCGCTATTGTTGGCATCTCTACGAAGACGTACAAACCCTCTATCGTCTGTATATGTTACTTCTGTAGCATTTTAGTGGAAAATTTTGAGCATTTATTTTTTTCCTCATCCCAGCACGGTAGTTCAGTTCTGTGTGGAGGTCCACAGGGCCTGTGGATCATGTGATTTAAAACTGCCTTTCGCAATATAACTTCGGCTTCGTCTGTAATTAGTGATTATTTGTAATAATTTCCCTCGACAAGAGACAAAAGAATGGTGTGCTCAGAGTGGTTGCCGAATAGTGAATCCCAAAGGGCATGTATTTAATAGTTTTCACAATTCTGTCCTATGCCTAAAAGAGTAATAAAATAAAATAAAATTTCAAGGTTATATTCGTACTTAGGCGTAAGTCTATACTAGGGCTTCTAACTAATCGACAAGATGAATGTGGTATGGTTACTGAGTTAGTTCTGTAGGGTAATCTTTTACTATTCTTAATTCTACAATGGGTTCAACATTAGATCTTTTAGTGTTGTTACAGTACCAACAGAGGGTATTGAAATGATTCATATAACTGGCTATAATTATTAATCTACCTGAAAAGGTCTCTTGTTTCCAAATAGCTATACAACCGAACTAAACTGTTACCTTTCTGTGCTAATGATCGCGGGGATTTCATTACCTAAAGGCATGTCTCCGAGGATGCTACCGTGAGTTCGACGCGACGTGGCTTCTAACCTAAGGTACGCGTCATCAGATGTTTCACGAGCGAGTTGTTTAAAGCTGTCTATATACGTGTTCACAGTATGCAAAAAAATATTTCAGTCACAGTATGTCGGCCGAGTCTGTGTCCGCTAGCTATTCTCTGACGTTTCTCATTATCTTCGATTTATAGACCGATTTTGCGTGTCTCTATATCCTAAATCACTTGGGCAACTGGTGTAAGCCGATCGATCGATCCCCCGCTTCTCCTCTTCCTCGATCCTGTGCTTCTCCTCCGTGGTCCTGCGCTTTTCCTCTTCCTCGATCCTGTGCTTCTCCTCCGCGATCCTTCGCTTCTTTTTTAGGATATGAACATTAATATGGGTAGGTAAATCTTCGGGGCAAATGAATCTCTCTCCCTCTGGTCGAGGTACTACTGGATACAAAGCGTGTCCAGCGTCAAGGATATTGTCCATGTCAGTCTGTTGGAATATTTGTCGCTTTTTGATGACGGATATTACGGATGCACAAGTAGACATGGTCACACATTGAGCTCCTTGACCTGCAAACCTCGGCCCGCTCTGGTGCGTAGATGCTGCCGCCACGCAGCTCACCCTGTAGATCCAGCTGTCGCTGGCTGGACCAAGGCTCTCTCCCACCTCGGACAAGGTGGGCTCCGACGACCGCGACGAATCTTCTTGGGACGTCTAACACTGCTTTGCATTTTGTTTTTAGTCTGAAATGTCTCGCGAGCTTTTACGTCAAATTAGAAAACTCGCCACGCCGCGTCACAAGACCCTGTATACCGTTTTGTGACATAGTTTTCGACCTCATCGTTTTGATCACTGGTGACCATAGCTACACGTGTTTCGTCTTTACCTTTCGTTGTTGTATATTTAAATAAGTAGTTATTATTTTATGCGCGGAGGAGACCTATAAATTAGCGTGACACTCATACTTTGGGAGAATGGCAGTGTTGTAAGGAACTACCCACAAATCACTTATTTCTATTGGCCGGTTACGCAACCTTATAGTACCGCTATTGTTGGCATCTCTACGAAGACGTACAAACCCTCTATCGTCTGTATATGTTACTTCTGTAGCATTTTAGTGGAAAATTTTGAGCATTTATTTTTTTCCTCATCCCAGCAAGGTAGTTCAGTTCTGTGTGGAGGTCCACAGGGCCTGTGGATCATGTGATTTAAAACTGCCTGTCGCAATCTAACTTCGGCTTCGTCTGTAATTAGTGATTATTGGTAATAATTTCCCTCGACAAGAGACAAAAGAATGGTGTGCTCAGAGTGGTTGCCGAATAGTGAATCCCAAAGGGCATGTATTTAATAGTTTTCACAATTCTGTCCTATGCCTAAAAGAGTAATAAAATAAAATAAAATTTCAAGGTTATATTCGTACTTAGGCGTAAGTCTATACTAGGGCTTCTAACTAATCGACTAGATGAATGTTGTATGGTTACTGAGTTAGTTCTGTAGGGTAATCTTTTACTATTCTTAATACTACAATGGGTTCAACATTAGATCTTTTAGTGTTGTTACAGTACCAACAGCGGGTATTGAAATGATTCATATAACTGGCTATAATTATTAATCTACCTGAAAAGGTCTCTTGTTTCCGATTTTCCAAATAGCTATACAACCGAACTAAACTGTTACCTTTCTGTGCTAATGATCGCGGGGATTTCATTACCTAAAGGCATGTCTCCGAGGATGCTACCGTGAGTTCGACGCGACGTGGCTTCAAACCTAAGGTACGCGTCATCAGATGTTTCACGAGCGAGTTGTTTAAAGCTGTCTATATACGTGTTCACAGTATGCAAAAAAATATTTCAGTCACAGTATGTCGGCCGAGTCTGTGTCCGCTAGCTATTCTCTGACGTTCCTCATTATCTTCGATTTACAGACCGATTTTGCGTGTCTCTATATCCTAAATCACTTGGGCAACTGGTGTAAGCTGATCGATCGATCCCTCGCTTCTCCTCTTCCTCGATCCTGTGCTTCTCCTCCGCGATCCTTCGCTTCTTTTTCTCGATATGAACATTAATATGGGTAGGCAAATCTTCGGGACAAATGAATCTCTCTCCCTCTGGTCGAGGTACTACTGGATACAAAGCGTGTCCAGCGTCAAGGATATTGTCCATGTCAGTCTGTTGGAATATTTGTCGCTTTTTGATGACGGATATTACGGATGCACAAGTAGACATGGTCACACATTGAGCTCCTTGACCTGCAAACCTCGGCCCGCTCTGGTGCGTAGATGCTGCCGCCACGCAGCTCACCTTGTAGATCCAGCTGTCGCTGGCTGGTCCAAGGCTCTCTCCCACCTCGGACAAGGTGGGCTCCGACGACCGCGACGAATCTTCTTGGGACGTCTAACACTGCTTTGCATTTTGTTTTTAGTCTGAAATGTCTCGCGAGCTTTTACGTCAAATTCGAAAACTCGCCACGCCGCGTCACAAGACCCTGTATACCGTTTTGTGACATAGTTTTCGACCTCATCGTTTTGATCACTGGTGACCATAGCTACACGTGTTTCGTCTTTACCTTTCGTTGTTGCATATTTAAATAAGTAGTTATTATTTTATGCGCGGAGGAGACCTATAAATTAGCGTGACACTCATACTTTGGGAGAGTGGCAGTGTTGTAAGGAACTACCCACAAATCACTTATTTCTATTGGCCGGTTACGCAACCTTATAGTACCGCTATTGTTGGCATCTCTACGAAGACGTACAAACCCTCTATCGTCTGTATATGTTACTTCTGTAGCATTTTAGTGGAAAATTTTGAGCATTTATTTTTTTCCTCATCCCAGCAAGGTAGTTCAGTTCTGTGTGGAGGTCCACAGGGCCTGTGGATCATGTGATTTAAAACTGCCTGTCGCAATCTAACTTCGGCTTCGTCTGTAATTAGTGATTATTGGTAATAATTTCCCTCGACAAGAGACAAAAGAATGGTGTGCTCAGAGTGGTTGCCGAATAGTGAATCCCAAAGGGCATGTATTTAATAGTTTTCACAATTCTGTCCTATGCCTAAAAGAGTAATAAAATAAAATAAAATTTCAAGGTTATATTCGTACTTAGGCGTAAGTCTATACTAGGGCTTCTAACTAATCGACTAGATGAATGTGGTATGGTTACTGAGTTAGTTCTGTAGGGTAATCTTTTACTATTCTTAATTCTACAATGGGTTCAACATTAGATCTTTTAGTGTTGTTACAGTACCAACAGCGGTTATTGAAATGATTCATATAACTGGCTATAATTATTAATCTACCTGAAAAGGTCTCTTGTTTCCGATTTTCCAAATAGCTATACAACCGAACTAAACTGTTACCTTTCTGTGCTAATGATCGCGGGGATATCATTACCTAAAGGCATGTCTCCGAGGATGCTACCGTGAGTTCGACGCGACGTGGCTTCAAACCTAAGGTACGCGTCATCAGATGTTTCACGAGCGAGTTGTTTAAAGCTGTCTATATACGTGTTCACAGTATGCAAAAAAATATTTCAGTCACAGTATGTCGGCCGAGTCTGTGTCCGCTAGCTATTCTCTGACGTTCCTCATTATCTTCGATTTATTGACCGATTTTGCGTGTCTCTATATCCTAAATCAAATACACGATGGTAGACCCTCCCTTGGATTTTGACAAATGCTAAACCACTATCGGGATTTTGAAAACCATGAGAAACGCCTAGAAAATAAATTGTTTTACGCACGCGGTCTAAAAGTCTTATGTCAAAGTCGGGAAACTTTGAATGTTATTCTTCCCACTGACACAACGCCATTGACTTCGGACTTTTTCTTCAAAAATAACCTCGAATTGCAATGTGAACACAGATACGCATCATTGTCCTTTATTGATTGCCTCTTTAAACTAAACAATGGCACATTGTTGAGATCTAATGATCTCAACAATGTGCCATTGTTGAGATCCGGCGGTAATCCGCTTCGTACTGCAATCAAAGAGTTACAAACCCGTAAGCTTTCTTCTACGTTTCGAACTGTGTTATAGCGTTGGCTAGCGTTAACTTCTGGATTGTTCTGCAAGTAACGATGAACGGCTTCCCTATGAACTTCCGGATTCACCCGACTATAAGGCTCAACTGCTTTTCTGCATTCTGGATTGGACGCTCTTTAATTATTAACGGCAACTAAATGAGAGTTATCTACAGATTTATTTTGGTCGTCCACGAACGTTTATAAATTTCTCTTCTACAACGGCAGCGGCAGTTCGTCTTAAAATGACGACTTGGTGTATCGAAAATTTAGGATCAACTGTAACGGTATCGATTTTTCTCTTTAAATTATTAATTACGGGTTATACGGTGAAATTATGAATATCTTAGTGATTTAGTTCCCGAAAACTACAGTTAGCTAATAATACTCTGGTGAGAGACAAAGAATCATGACAACTAAATAACCGGGCGACGTTAAAAGTGTTGTCATTTTGATTGTGTGGGATAGACACCGTGAATATTAAATAAATAATATTGATATTCATTACTAATCCTAACACGCCAAAACGATACCGTTTGATGATGCCCAGTAAATAAATAGCTGGTCGCATCGACTGATTCGTTACATAACAAATGGTCGTGGTACTTCTGGATACAAAGCGTGTCTGGATACAATTCTGTCGATCGCTCCCCGTTTGAACATAAACTCAATCCCCTCAACCGTCTTCGATAATACCTACTCTCTCAGCATCTCCTTGGTGAAAAGCGCGTTCTTAACAAAGTAACAAAACTACTCTTGTATTGGTCCAATGATCATTTGATTTACCTCTTCTGGTTCCAAAGTTTCCAACTCTTTTACCCGGCGCCTGTTCATCTCCAAATGCATCGTCATCCGATTCACGCTGCATTCCCCGTCCTCTATTTGAAGGTAATATCGCATCGGCTAGATCAGTTGCTTGATCCAATCGTCGCTGAAATTTTGGAGGTGCCTCGCCTTCCATTTCAAGTGATCTAATTCGCCACGTGGCGTCAGAATCGTTGCCGTGCGTCCCCCGGCCGTTTCCAACTTCCATACAGTGAAACGCGCAACGACAAGTTTCGTAATCGTCTCTTCCGATAGATTTTTTAAATATCTCACGGCCACCGCCGGAAGAAAGGTACTCAACCAGACAAGGGAGGCATGTAATGATGTATGAACGATGCTATTATGACCCCACTGTTTAGACGTACTAATAAATAATAATAAATTCATTTATCTCAGATATTAATCCATTAAAAATCCATAAAAATGTGTTAGTAACAATGTGTCCTTAGTCTATGTTAGTAAACTAATAACGGGTGATTTTTTAAGAGCTTGAGAACTTTTTAAAAAAAAAAACGCATAAAAATTGCAAAATCTCATCGGTTCTTTATTTGAAACGTTAGATTGATCCATGACATTTACTTTTTGAAGATAATTTCATTTAAATGTTGACCGCGGCTGCGTCTTAGGTGGTCCATTCGGATAGTCCAATTTTTGGCAACTTTTTCGAGCATTTCGGCCGGAATAGCCCGAATTTCTTCGGAAATGTTGTCTTCCAAAGCTGGAATAGTTGCTGGCTTATTTCTGTAGGCTTTAGACTTGACGTAGCCCCACAAAAAATAGTCTAAAGGCGTCAAATCGCATGATCTTGGTGGCCAACTTACCGGTCCATTTCTTGAGATGAATTGTTCTCCGAAGTTTTCCCTCAAAATGGCCATAGAATCGCGAGCTGTGTGGCATGTAGCGCCATCTTGTTGAAACCACATGTCAACAAAGTTCAGTTCTTCCATTTTTGGCAACAAAAAGTTTGTTAGCATCGAACGATAGCGATCGCCATTCACCGTAACGTTGCGTCCAACAGCATCTTTGAAAAAATACGGTCCAATGATTCCACCAGCGTACAAACCACACCAAACAGTGCATTTTTCGGGATGCAAGGGCAGTTCTTGAACGGCTTCTGGTTGCTCTTCACTCCAAATGCGGCAATTTTGCTTATTTACGTAGCCATTCAACCAGAAATGAGCATCATCGCTGAAAAAAATTTGTCGATAAAAATGCGGATTTCCTGCCAACTTTTCTAGGGCTGATTTTGGTAATAAAATTCAATGATTTGCAAGCGTTGCTCGTTAGTAAGTCTATTCATGATGAAATGTCAAAGCACACTGAGCATCTTTCTCGTTGACACCATGTCTGAAATCCCGCGTGATCTGTCAAATAATAATGCTTGAAAATCCTAACCTCAAAAAAATCACCCGTTGTATATGATGTGCCAGTGCGTTCGTCGTACTGTGTCTCCTCTATGTCTACACAACAATTTCCACGGATTAGCCCGAATGTTGTAATGATGTGCCCTTAAGAAGTATTGATTGTCGATTGTGCATTCATCATAAGGTACTTCGATACCACTCGTTCCTCCAATTCCGCTTGCATGCACTCCTCTATGAACGGCACCGGAAATAAAGGTCTCCTGCACGCTACTTCCTGCTGTTGCTTCTCCTGTTGCTCCAAATTCAAAAGCTTAAATTTTAGTAATGAACATTTCATTCATACGATCGTTAAAGGTTAGTGGATGAAACGCAAATTTTTTAAGACTTAAGTGTTATTATAAGTATTTAAATCATTTATTCATGCAAATAATAATAATAATTTGGCCAAATATTACATTTTTTATCCACAACATGCTTCGTCGTAAGTCTAAGTTTAATACAATTAAATACAAAATTAAATACTTATAGCTAATCAGCACTATGCGTCGTCGAAATTAGTCTAAGAGCCCTCCCCGAATCGTACCTGGCTCAAAGGTACCCATTATACTTGCAGAATTGCCACGTTGTATAGCAATTGATATCCTTTGAGCCAGGTACGAGCCAGAGCGGGGGTCATAGCCTCTCGAAACTATGCGTCGGCCGAGTGTTTTTAAAAGTGTCCTTGCCTCAGAGCCCCATACTCCACTTGTCTCAAAAGCTACAGGGACAAAGGTATTTTGCGTGTTTCTGTCTGGCCGCGCTCTCAGCCGCCGAGCCAGCCAAGCTTGTCGTACCCTGCAACTGAGTGGCAGCAAATGTGGTCACGCAAGTCGCGTCCCACAAGAGGCTTCGACCACGCTCCCAAGGGACCAGGGTTAAACCATCAGGCCGCTTGCCATCACTTCGGCTTAAGCCCGGAGGTTCCAAAACGCAGGGTATGTTGGCGGTGACCATTGCCCTGCGAATGATCTTGTTTAGGGCATGATGCCGAGGAAACCTACCAGCGCACCTCTGGCAGCTCAGACCATGGTATCCCTTGGTATCTACCTGTGCTCCACAGATGCACTGATGTTGTTCGCAAATGTTACATCCCAGCCTCAAAGCTACAGCTATCCTCAAAGAGTCATTGTCCAGTAAAGTACCCATTTGTGGTGAAGGTAAGGCATGGAGCCAAGCCCCCGATTCTGAAGCCGATGCAGCTCTGAGTCTCGCCAAGTCTGCACCTGAACTGGCCGCCATCATCCTGTTTAAAATACCTACAGAATTGATGTCATCCCAGTTCCGTTGGACCGCAGGATTATCAGAGGTACCTAGTCTCGGACGCTGAGTGTCCCACTCTGCCAGAGCGTCGGTCACAAAGGGTAAGCAGAACCCGTCACCATCAATAGACAAAATACGAGTGACGAGCTCTACCACCTCATGCGCCGAGGCCAAAAATGCCGGAAGACCAGTATCCCGGATCTGACGAATCCCAAGGCCTCCATGCCTTATGCCTTAATTTGTTAAGTAAGTATTTTTATTACAATAAATGTTCGAATTGGTGACAATTTGCTTCTTAACATGCTCGGCATCACTTTCGCATCTCCACGGTTACCATTCCAACCCGCATTTCTCTGCGCATCGTATCAAAAGCGGCGCATCTAAAAAATCGCTCACTGCTAGGCTCCAGTGGGCAGGACAGCTGTCGTGTTGAAAAATGATCGGCCGATCTTCATTAAAAACTTCTTCCACCAAAGGTCCAAAGGTGGCAATTCATTTTGCAGTAAATCTAGATAGTATTGCCCTTTTAAGTTGTCTGGCAAGAAATGCGACCCTATCAAGCGATTGCCGATGACACTTTCCCATACGTTCACGGAGAACCTTCTTTCATATCGTCTGTGTCTCTTCACTTTTGGATTTTGCTCTTTGGGTGCCCAGTAATGAAGATTGTGGTGGTTGACAATTCCTTCTCGATCAAATTTGGATTCATCGGTGCACAGAATTTCTCTTCTACAACGGCAGCAGCAGTTCGTCGTAAAATTACGACTTGGTGTATCGAAAATTTAGGATCAACTGTAACGGTATCGATTTTTCTCTTAAAATTATTAATTTCGGGTTATCTCGTTAACAATTACTATGGGATTTAAATTACGCGGTAAGTACTTGATTACTACAATGAATATCTTACTGATTTAGTTCCCGAAAACTACAGTTAGCTAATAATACTCTGGTGAGAGACAAAGAATCGTGACAACTAAATAACCAATAAATAATAATAAATTCATTTATTTCAGATATTAATCCATTAAAAATCCATAAAATCCATAAAAATGTGTTAGTAACAATGTGTCCTTAGTCTATGTTAGTAAACTAATATATGTGATGTGCCAGTGCGTTCGTCGTACTGTGTCTCCTCTATGTCTACACAACAATTTCCACGGATTTGCCCGAATGTTGTAATGATGTGCCCTTAAGAAGTATTGATTGTCGATTGTGCATTCATCATAAGGTACTTCGATACCACTCGTTCCTCCAAGTCCGCTTGCCTGCACTCCTCTATGGACGGCACCGGAAATAGAGGTCTCCTGCACGCTGCTTCCTGCTTTTGCTTCCCCTGTTGCTCCAAATTCAGAAGCTTAAATTTTAGATTCGAGTTTTTTTCTGCAACTAAGCACATTATTTAAAAATTTCAACTAATGAACATTTCATTCATACGATCGTTAAAGGTTAGTGAATGAAACGCAAATTTGTTAAGACTTAAGTGTTATTATAAGTATTTAAATCATTTATTCATGCAAATAATAATAATAATTTAGCCAAATATTACATTTTTTATCCACGACATGCTTCGTCGTAAGTCTAAGGGTGACTTGCATAACAAAGTTAAATAAAATTAAATAGTTTGTCTCTTGCTCTGACAGTATAATGTCAGAGCAAGAGGTCATAGATTTAATTTTGATAACCTTGTTATGCAAGACGCCCTAAGTTTAATACAATTAAATACAAAATTAAATACTTATAGCTAATCAGCACTATGCGTCGTCGAAATTAGTCTAAGAGCCCTCCCCGAATCGTACCTGGCTCAAAGGTACCCATTATACTTGCAGAATTGCAACGTTGTATAGCAATGAAACGCAAATTTGTTAAGTAATTATTTTTATTACAATAAATGTTCGAATTGGTGACAATTTTGCTTCTTAACATGCTCGGCATCACTTTCGCGTCTCCACGGTTACCATTCCAACCCGCATTTCTCTGCGCATCGTATCAAAAGCGGCACGTCTAAAAAATCCCTTTAGACTATTGAACGCAAACACAGGTGTGAGAGTACAAATTTAAGAATAAAACATTTATACTGCATGTACCCACCTACTCCCCACTAATATTCACACACCATCACTATTTTCATCAAATTACATATAAGTACACATAGAAATAGTAAATTAAAATAACTCTTCCTTCTTATGATATGTACAATTACAGGTGTTCTCAATAAGGGTTGTTCCGATTGGTATTTTACCGCAGCTTTCAACGGGTCTCCGGCGAGCAACATCTTCACAGTGTCAAACGCGCTCGGTTCCACGTTGGGCTCGTTCCAACAATTGATTCTGCGATTGATGGCCTCCATCAAGGGAAAGTTGTTGAATTTGTTGAAATTCTGAATTATTCCAACGTTCAAATAAAAAGCCATTATAGCATCAAAAAAGTAGTTTTTTCCTCCACTGGGAGGACTAACTACCATAATGGCATTTCTCTTGGGAATAATCTTTTCACACACTGCAAACACGTTGCTCACAAACTCACCGCGTTTTTCCTCCCGACTGAATGCACTCATTGCTTCATTACTCTCTAATTGGTAGTCCAACAATTCCAGAGCAATATCGACACTTTCGGGAACATTGTAATACAGTTCGTGGGTGTTGCCTTGGTCTATGGCTCCAAACAATGGATGCACGTCTTCCTGGTTATACAGAGTAATGTAATCATCGTACGACCACTTACAAGTTCTGTTCATCAAAAGGGCCACGGCTCTCTGCACAGTCTTGTCACTGGCTATGAAGGTTGCAAACTCTGACATGTCCCACAATCGTGTGCGAAGTATGTTTTCTAGTGGAAACGTGGGATTCTTTAAAAAAAGTTTGATGATTCCTTCGGCTTCAGCACCTCCATTTCTGGATGACGGCTTATTCTTTTTCGAGCCGCGTCCACTATCTTCGCCACCGCTACCGCTATTTGATCGGCGTCGCCGCAGCACACCTTTATCCGCTGGATCGCCTTCTTCCAACGGATTTGCGTATTGGTCTCCCTCTCGTAAGTCGCTTTCCGGAATATATTCAGTTCCAAAAACATAGTACTGTTCCTGTCCGTCGGGCATCTTACTGTAAACGAGCCATCTGGGGTACTTTCCGATATAGAACAAAGTGTTCTTAAAGTGTTGTTCGCTTGAAGGAAAGTGCTGCTGGTCAGCCGGTTTTCGCTTAAGTACGTCAATAGCCCTTGAGAGGTGACCACATTGGTAATTGTACCATGCGCAGGGGTGAAGAATGTGGAAATGTCCCGATCCGATCGTTCCGAGACCGAGTCGATCTGTCGAATCCCAGAACGCTCCAGTTCTGTATCTAATGACTCCCTGTCTAACCTGGAACGTTTTTGAGCCAATAACGCCTTGGTACCAACAGGTTTGTACGACTTCGTCTCCGTCTGCTCGTCGTCGGTAAATATCAACCGCCTCTTTGTACTCGGTCTTGATTTGGTACTGGCTTCTGTCGTCCGGGTGGAATGCGATGACTGACCAGTCGCATCCGCTGAGGCTTTTTTGAATGCGTTGCACAAAACATTCAAACTTGCCTTGATCTCCTCCGACGAAAGACACTGTATCGTGGAGGATGCGCCGTACATTTCCACCAATTGAGGCAGAGATACTTGAATACAATCTGGTTCCCATTCGGTCGAGTCGTTCTTGCACGCTTCGGTCACCTTCATCATAGTTTCCCAAAAACGATTGTTCTTGGGTTGCAACGGCAGTACTGTCTCCTCTTCCGTCTCCAGCACCAGACGGTTGTACAACGTCTGCACCACTTGATACAGACATTCCTCGTCCGTCGGCTCCTTCGATGACCGGATCAACTTCTCTGCACGTTCCTCCAATTGCTCGTACTCGTTCTGATCCCAAGTCGTCGCGTCTATCGCCTGCTCCACTTGACTCAGGTTCAGCTCCTGGCAAACTTTCCATTGGGGTTGAAAATTCGCAAAGTAATTCAGACATACCGCGGTGAATATCATCACAACTGTATCCAAACAAAGTTATATTATAATTATTATTCTCGTCGAGACCGTCCACTTGATTATACATCGACACTTTATCCACCAACAAACATATTTATACTAGTCAGTTATCTGTCCTCCATCCCTATCCTATTATCTCTCCTCACCCCACTACAAGATAACTACTACATCAACAATATCCCTACACACACACACACACACACACACTCCACCAACGCGTCACTCTTCCTACACCGATAACAACATAACCTCAAACACGCGCGCTGCCAAAACAGTGAACGTTACGAAAGCTTACGCCCTTCGGTATCCACCAACAACCACAACAAGACAACGTCACACGGTACATACTTTGTGATAATCATACTATGTGCGCCGCTGCGCGGCGCATTGATTATCATGTTCCGTGTGACCAAGATTAGCATTTGTGTTTTCCAGTAGAGTCATCAGCCCTTATTAGCATTACCTCTTCCTTCCAATGATGACCAAGATTAGCATTTGTGTTTTCCAGTAGAGCCATCAGCCATTATTAGCATAACCTCTTCCTTCCAATGATGTTGATAACCAAGATTAGCAGTTGTGTTTTCCAGTAGAGCCCATCAGCCCTATTATTAGCATTACCTGTTCCTTCCAATGATATTCCTTTCAATATCCAGGCCATGTGAATAGTCTCCGACTGAGCTACTGGTCGAAGAGAAGGATTTATTGTTCATTAACATGGTGTCATTTCGATTTGTACTATTAATCATTTCACACAGTTTGTCAAACATTGTGTTTTTGTGTGCTATATAATCGTTCATTTTCGGTTCTTTGGCATTAAGTGGATTTTTGTTGTCCTTCCAGTGCCTTTTCTTCTTTGGTTTTCCTCTCCGTATTTCTGTACAGGTAATTTAAACGCTAGATGAAGTATGCTTTCGTAAATTCGAATTCTAGCATGCAAACCTGACAAGCACAATTCTAAGATTGTGTTGTTTAAATCGTTGAAGCTTTTCGATGTAGCTCCACAGATGTAGCACCGCGAGGTTGCTTTTGTGCCTGTGATTTTGATTGTGTGCATTACACACACTTTTCGTCTATCATTGTCATTTTAAGTATGTGCTCAAATGTCCTGTAAAATTACTTATGTACTATTAAGCAACCTTACTGAATCTTGCACATAACTTATCTCCTCTTTCGTAACATCTGTAGACTCTTTCGAATACCGAAATCGAAAAGGACGACACAATCGCGCCGAGGATGGTGTTGGGTTTTGCCATATTATTTTACCGTTTTCTTTTCCACAAACGATGGTACGAGGGCGATACCGAAATGATCGGGAATAGAAAAAAGTACAAAGATATCATAATATTATTTACTTTTATTGTTTTTCAAAGTAGTCTCCGTGACATTCAATGCACTTTTTCATTCGATTAAACCAATCATTGAAACAGTAATTCCAGTCTGAAATGGATACTGTCAAAACAGCTGATTTGTAAGCTTCGACCGCCTCTTCTGGGCCGCTAAACATTATTCTCTGTGCCTCGTTGGGAGTAGACGTGTTCCTTAAACTATTTTTTGAATATAATTATTTAATTCGAAGTTTTCGATCAGTCAGTTCTCTACCTGCTCTTGAATTATCGGCCCCTCTCGTACTATCTTGCGGTGAAGCCCATATAGTGCCAGCGCCATATTGGAATTTGTGTTGCTGTCTCACTTACCGAAGCACCTTGTGAGTAATTTTCACTATTTACCTGTACTGGTGTTAGAAAAAAGCGAAAAAACCGCGGGCCGCACCCGGACGCGAACCGGCGGCCTCACGCTTCTGGGGTGAACGCCTTAACCACTGGACCACTGATACTGGCAGCGCTGCGTGCGAATTACTTGATATACCTCTACGACTATCCATACTCGTGGTAATACCGACACCGGCCAATTTCAAACGATTGTGTAGTTGTGTGCACAAATCACTTACCTATTTATACGCGGTATACGGTTATATACAGCATGATGCACTCCCCATCTAAATCCAAGCAATCTCACTCAAAATCAGTCATATCAATGCCATCAGATACCGCACTACGGAAGCGCAAAACACCTGATGATGATATTACCCAACTTTTTAAAACGTTTACTCTAGAGATGAAAGCCACTATGAGTAACTTACAAACCGACATGAGCATGAAACTATCAGAAATCAACCAAAACATCAATACCATAAGGAGTGACTTGGACACATTAAATTTAACGACCTCCGAAATTAAGTCTGATATAAATTCTCTACGCAGCGACTGTCTTAGCACGAAACAACGAGTGTTGGTTTTAGAAAACAAACAGCAGGCAATGCACGAATCAGTTACCGATATCCAATCTTCCACGCAGTTTTGTTCCGACCAGCTGGACGACGTTCAGAAACGCATGGCTATATTGGAAAAATCAGGTGGCAATGGTTCGCAGCTGACAAATAAGATGCTTGCTATGGAAATTAAGATAGAAAATATGGAACAACAGGCTCGTCAATGCAATATTGAATTAGCAAACCTTCCTGAAAGGCGCGGTGAAAATCTCACTACTATAGTGGAAACCATTGGATCTAAGATTAACTATCCCATACACCAGAAGGAGATTGTCGCAGTTCACAGAGTCCCGCAAGCTCAACAATCGGATCGCCCTAAGAATATAATTGTCAAATTGCAATCCCGCACTGTACGAGACAATATCTTAAGTGCATTTCGTACCGCCAAAGGTATAAAGACGGACGTACTGGGATTAGCGGGCCCTCCTAGAGCTGTGTACATGAATGAGCACCTAACATGGCAGAATAAACAATTATTTCGGGAGACCCGTGAAAAGACGCGCGCGCAGGGCTACAAATATGTTTGGATCAAGAACGGGACCATTCTTGTGCGTGAAGCGGACACTAGCCCGGCTTTTGCTATTCGTAGTCGCAATGATCTCAGCAAAATACAACGAAAGGAAGCCTGATAGTAGTAGTTTTATGTTAATATACGATATATACTTTAATTTTTACATCACTTCACGTTGTTTACTAAACAATCTTAGTTTGATGTTTATTATATCTAAAAGTATAAATAGTTATGTATTATCTTTTTATAAGAGCGGTATAGCGTATATGTATTTTAATTTGATTGCTACTGCATTCCTATATTATAAGTTGTATGCACTTGTAACATGTTTATGCCTTGGCCTCTATGGATATACGATATGCATGGGCTCACTTTCTTTGTACTCTCGGATTAATGTGAATTTATTTGTTTTTTTAAATTTCCATGGCTAATAGTGACTTGTCTGTCTATTATCAGAACTGTAAGGGCTTACGTACTAAACTAAATTCACTCTACATGAATATTCTGGCTCATACATACGACATCATAGTACTTACGGAAACTTGGCTTATTAATGACATATCTGACAACGAATTCATCGACCAACGCTATACAGTATATAGATGTGATCGCGATAGATCTGCTACCAAGAAACAAGACGGTGGAGGGGTGCTCGTGGCCGTTCTTAAAGAGTTAAGACCATCCATAGTTAATTTCATGGATATTTCCTTAACGCAATTTATGGAACATGTAATTATTAGTTTGCCCAGTACCCAAAAATGTAAACATCATATTGTCAGTGCGGTTTATATACCTCCAAAAACAAAAGAAGAGACATATGAAAAATATTTAAACTCAATCCAACCAATTATTGATAAAACTCAAGTAGATGTATTTTACATTATAGGGGATTTTAACTTACCATACCTAGACTGGGTTCCTCACTCTGATTCTAACGGCTATACATGTAATGGCACAACTTCTGTCTGTAGACTATTTTCTAATTTTATGTCTATTAATAACGCCTTTCAGTATAACAGTCTTAAAAATAGGGATGACAGAATACTAGATTTAATCATTTCTAACATTAGATTAAACAAAACATTAGTACCGATTCCCGAACTATCTAAAATTGACCCTCTACATCCACCTTTTTACAATATTCTCTCCATCAATGTTGATAATAAACCCATGAAGAAACGTTCTATACCAAAATATAATTTCTACCGTGCTAATTACGACCTTATTATCAAAGACTTGGACCAAATAGACTGGCATGGATTACTGGATGAGTTACCGGCTGAAAGCGCTCTAGAAACATTTTATAACAAAATCTATGGTCTCATTAAAGCTCATATCCCTCTAACTAAATCAAAGTCTTCACAATTTCCAGTGTGGTTTAGTCCTTCATTGATTCACATATTTAAAGACAAAAACAAGGCATGGATTAAGTGGAAGACGTATGGAAACCTATGTGACTATGAAGTATTTTCATTATATCGTAAAAGATTTAAATCAGTAGAAAGCAGTATCACTACGGATGTCAAACACTTTTGGACGTATATAGCAAATCGCCGTAATAAGTCAGGCATACCGTCCACTATGAAGTATGACGGGCATTCTTCGAGTGATCCAGAAACAATATGCAATATGTTTTCAGATTATTTTCATTCAGTCTATGAGCCCTCTACTTTAGATTCAAAAGAATGGTCTATCCCCACACACAGTAACAGTAACAATGTCCTTATACACAATTTGCATTTCACCGAATCACGCGTTCTACAAGAGCTCAAACGGCTTGACCCTGTTAAAGGAGCCGGACCAGACGGTTTACCACCTGTGTTTTTAATTCGAATCGCGAACTACATAAGTCTACCCTTAGCCATTATTTTTAATAAATGTATAGGGGAAGGGGTTTTTCCCACAATCTGGAAACTGGCGAATATTACTCCAGTACACAAAGGTGGTCACAAAAACGATGTTGATCAATACCGGCCTATCTCTATTATGTCCACCTTGTCGAAGCTATTTGAGAGACTGGTTCATGACATCATATATCCCATCCTACAATACCATCATTCAAGAGCAACATGGGTTTGTTAGAAAACGATCAACTGCATCAAATCTTATTTTATTTGCAAACAATTTGTTTGAAAATATGGACAAAAGAATACGGGTTGATGCTGTTTACACAGATTTTCGTAAGGCTTTTGACAAGGTGGACCACAAACTTTTACTTGATAAAATTGCATTTAATGGCATACGCGGCGACTTGCTCCGTTGGTTTTCGTCGTACATAACTGAAAGAAGTCAGAGAGTATTGATCAACGGGTTTCAATCTAGCACAATTAAAGTTACATCGGGCGTCCCCCAAGGCTCAATTTTAGGTCCTCTACTTTTTATCCTTTTTATTAATGATATTAAACAATGTTTCCTCAATTCAAAATTTTTAATGTATGCTGACGATCTTAAAGCTTTTAAACCTATTTATAGTATTAATGACAGTTATTTATTTCAAGAAGATTTAAACCGCTTGAGTGTATATTGCCATCAAAATAAACTTAAACTAAATTTACAAAAGTGCAATTTTATAACGTTTTCAAAAAAAGTTACAAATGTTAACTTTACCTACTCTCTTTGCGATGCACCGCTAATAAGAGTCGAATCACTAAGAGACCTAGGAATACTATTTGATCATAAGCTACATCTTGACTTACATATTGATAAAATAGTTAATAAAGCATATCAAATGTACGGTTTTATAATGAGAGCCTCGCATGATTTCCATCAACCTTCTACTTACCTGCATTTGTACAAAAGTTTGATTAGGCCCCAATTGGAATATGCTGTATCTATCTGGAATCCGTTTTACACCAAATATAAGGATATTATCGAGAGAGTGCAGAGAAAGTTCTTGCGTGCAATGCATTTTCGTTGCTATCGTGCCACTCTATCTTACAGAAAACTTTTGGAGAAATATAAACTTCAAACTCTTGAAGATAGACGTACTTTACTGGAGGCAATGACACTGTACGGCATATGTCACAATAACTTTGATTGTATTGATTTGACCAATAAAATTTGCTTTGTCGTACCGCGAACTGTCCACCGTCGGGAGGTCCGCGCTTACCAACTGTTCTCCACAACTTCTAGTAAGACTAATGCAGGCAAGCGCGCACCTCTCCATCGCATGGTCGATACGTACAATAAATTTTTTAACGAAATTGACATATTCCACCAGCCTCTATCAACATTCAAAAAGAATATTATCAGCAATTTGTCTTGTAGTAATTAGAATTACTTTTTTTTAATTTAATTTGATTAATTACTTACATACTTACATGCATATTAATTTAACTTATTTAGGTACCTATAGATTTATATCTCATATGTATTCCTTAGCTATACCCGCTTGTTTTTTTTTAAAAAATTATTTATTTATTTATTTGTCCTCTCTAAATACACATTATTATGCATGCATATTTTGCATGTCTTTTTAAGTTCTAGGAATAATTTAATTTCTTTAGATGTTTTAGTTTTATAAGTTTGTTAACTCCCAACTAGGTAATTAAGTAAATATTCTGTGGATGACGTTGTGGGCTGTACATTTATATCTTAAGATTTACCGATATTTATTTATAATTATTACAATGTACAACTGTTTGTCAACCCGAATAAATAAAAATAAAATAAAAAAATAAAAATAAAAATAAACCGTTGACCACGTAGCATATCTTTAATTCTTGGGAATGTAAAATAATCATTGGGGCTCAGATCAGGGCTATACGGAGGATGGTCCATCAACTCCACGTTTTCCATATTTAAAAACGTTCTTGTTTTGCGAGCGGTATGAGAGCTTGCATTATCGTGGTGAAGGATTATACGACGATTCGGGTTAGTTTTACGAAGTTCTCTTACGACTTCCGGCAAACAAACTGTTGTGTACCAATCAGCAGTAACCGTCCTTTGTTTTTGTAATGGAATCGTAGCCACATGGCCAGTTTTCGATACAAACGAAGCGACCATTTTTTTCGACACGCTGCGTGAGCGAATAACTTTTGTTGGCTTGACCTCACCTTCGAAGACCCAAACTGCCGATTGATGTTTTCTTTCGGGCTCATATGAATAAATCCACGATTCATCACCAGAGACGATATTGTAGACAGCATTTGAACTGCCTCCATTGAACCGTTGCAGAGCAGATCGACACCAATTAACACGAGCCGACTTTTGTTCCTCGGTCAAACGGTGGGGCACCCAGCGCGAAACTAACTTCTTGACACCCAGTTCTTCATGTAAAATGGTTTGAATGGCTGTCATACCAATGCTGAGAGAAGCCCGAATCTGCTCGTATGTCACATGTCTATCTTCTTTTATTAACTGGCGTACAGCATCGATGTTAAACTGTTTCCTTTCTGTGCTAATGATCGCGGGGATTTCATTACCTAAAGGCATGTCTCCGATGATGCTACCGTGAGTTCGACGCGACGTGACTTCAAACCTAAGGTACGCGTCATCAGATGTTTCACGAGCGAGTTGTTTAAAGCTGTCTATATACGTGTTCACAGTATGCAAAAAAATATTTCAGTCACAGTATGTCGGCCGAGTCTGTGTCCGCTAGCTATTCTCTGACGTTCCTCATTCATTATCTTCGATTTATAGACCGATTTTGCGTGTCTCTATATCCTAAATCACTTGGGCAACTGGTGTAAGCCGATAGATCGATCCCCCGCTTCTCCTCTTCCTCGATCCTGTGCTTCTCCTACTCGATCCTGCGCTTTCCTCTTCCTCGATCCTGTGCTTCTCCTCCGCGATCCTTCGCTTCTTTTTCTCGATATGAACATTAATATGGGTAGGTAAATCTTCGGGGCAAATGAATCTCTCTCCCTCTGGTCGAGGTACTACTGGATACAAAGCGTGTCCAGCGTCAAGGATATTGTCCATGTCAGTCTGTTGGAATATTTGTCGCTTTTTGATGACGGATATTACGGATGCACAAGTAGACATGGTCACACATTGAGCTCCTTGACCTGCAAACCTCGGCCCGCTCTGGTGCGTAGATGCTGCCGCCACGCAGCTCACCCTGTAGATCCAGCTGTCGCTGGCTGGTCCAAGGCTCTCTCCCACCTCGGACAAGGTGGGCTCCGACGATCGCGACGAATCTTCTTGGGACGTCTAACACTGCTTTGCATTTTGTTTTTAGTCTGAAATGTCTCGCGAGCTTTTACGTCAAATTCGAAAACTCGCCACGCCGCGTCACAAGACTCTGTATACCGTTTTGTGACATAGTTTTCGACCTCATCGTTTTGATCACTGGTGACCATAGCTACACGTGTTTCGTTTTTACCTTTCGTTGTTGCATATTTAAATAAGTAGTTATTATTTTATGCGCGGAGGAGACCTATAAATTAGCGTGACACTCATACTTTGGGAGAGTGGCAGTGTTGTAAGGAACTACCCACAAATCACTTCAACGTTCAACGTTGTAAAAATTTGGTTATATAAAAAAAAAAAATAGAACTTTAAAACAATACTATAATTACTAAAAGTTGAGTGCCTAAGTTAAACAGACAATAAGAATGTCTCAACAAAATTTGTTAAAACCAATCACCCACTGTTCAATATTTAATTGTTCAATAATTAATTAGATACAATTCCAGCAGAAGGTTTTCCTTTGAATAACGTTTGGAATAAGAGGTTATAAAAATTTAACACAATCCAAACACACAAAACAAATATGGCCTGTTAAGTCAAGGTGAGGTTAAAAAAAATTCACACTATTTCAACACAAAAAATATGGCCTTATCAAGTTAATAAATAAAAAAAATCAAGTTAATAAATAAAAAAAAAACATTCTACAGTGATTCTCCGTCAGCACGTCTCGCTGGCACACACAAGAAATTAAGGCACAAAATAATTTCTAATTAGCCCCGGGTGGATTCAGACCTGTCTAAGCGATAGACTAGACAATAAGTTAACGGATTAAACTCTGTTCGGGCGCCAAATGTAAGCCTATTTTCTACAGTGTTGGACAACGAAGTGGAAAATAAAAACACCAGAATGTTGTACAATTATTGCCATTTATTCTTCAATACCACGCCTCACACAGTATGTTCTAATTAAAGTAGGTCTAAGAGTAATCGACCCAGATATCTGTGACTTCAATAAGGCGCTGATCAAGTCCTTAGAATTATATGGTCGGAGAAACAGTGTATTACAAGAAAATTATATTAAATGTAGGTAAACCAAGATTTCTGTCACCACATTCACGCTATGGAAACAGAAATCCGGTATTAACGACAAAAAACTTATCTATTACTCCAATGGGATAGCTGATTGAATTTCAAGATAGTGCATTCAAAGAACGCTGACAGCCTAGCATCCATTAAGTTATAAACGGTATATTAAGTTCCACCGCCCGATAGGCGGGGATAATAAAAACAATAAATAAAAAGGTTTTAACCCGCTAGAATCCACCCGAGGCTTGCTCCTACAATCCTACACCCAGCAGCGGGCGTCAGAAGACTGATGATGATGAGGATAAATGAAAATCCTTAGGAAATTCCTCCAACGAACTTACAACGGCCAACCTGCTGGACGAGTGCCAGGACAGACGAATCGGAGCTCCGGATGACTCGTGACTCGCTGACGGCTCTAGTCACCAAGGACACCTCCTTGGAGTTTGGGTCAGGTGAAACGCGTCTGGCAATCCCACTCTTCATCGGGCAGGGGGTGACAGCGTCGGCGATTTTGGTTAGGTACACGTGGTGTGATGCTGCGTAAGTGTCTGTGGCGGTGGTAGTAAGGTGGTAGTAAGTGGTAGTAATGTTGCTATAAATATAATAAAGTTTATTAAAATTTGTTGTTTGAGCCAACATATCTAGACTACTAGCCATAAATTTAAACGAATCTAGAAACCTCAAGCTAACATTATGGTTATTTACTTTAATTTGTTTAGAAAAAGAAAAATAATATTTTTTCTTTGTTTTGGGGTATAATATAGATTTTTCCTGATTCAAAGTTTAATGCATGTACGATGAAATGAGCATCATAATTGCTTAAGTTATGTAGAAATAGAAATACAGGTAAAAATCTAGGTGGATTGTATTTTGAACTACACATGCTGCGCGCAACTCCACTATAAGCTCCAGTGTGCCAATTATGATCAATGGTAGCATCATGATTTAAATCTTTACTGCAAATATAGCACTGTCGACACTGTATTGGCGTAACAAACGCTTCAAAGTCTGCATACACCACAAAGGGCACTCTCATCTGTCTGTCATATTTATCGAATTTTAACTTATCACTACTAGTGTGCTCTCCAAACCATTTGTGTTTTGTGTTTCGTGCACTAGGTAATTCAGTTCGTATATTAACGCAATCATTTTTTGATGCAGATTGAGATGCTCTTTGTTTGAGAAATGTAAAAGACATCCATCACAAATATGAATTGCTTCATTTGATGTGGTTATTGCTTGCAAAGTAATCGAGACATGTTTTTTAACAGGCAATAATGACCATTCGAGCCATTTGTTAAATATAATAAATTTAGATGAGTAGGCATTCGATGTTTCGTAAAATGTAAGGGGCCTATGATTTAATTTTTCTTTGTTTCGTTATTGTATTCTAATCCAAAAACATTAATGCTCATAATATTTAAATTTTTAAAAAATTTCACATTTCGTAGTTTTACTGGAATTTATGTTTCCAAAATTTTATTTGTTTTTGTGGGGTAAATATGCTGCCACTCTCTCTGCATTTTTATTTACGGGGTATAACCCCGCTAACACTGCCCACGAAAAACATTCATGATCTGAGTTTTTTTTATGATTAATACTGCTTTTTATGTTTGATATCAATTGGTAAATAAATATATGTTGAGCCCCGCAATTGATTAAATTTGTTTACGTTCATATCAACATATAAGATTTTTTTTTGACTCCATCCACTGTCCTTTTTTTCGAATTCGCCTAATTTGTTGGAAAACTCAACAACAACTTGTTCAAAATCTATCTCAATATCATCCCCCTTGCAAAAACTATAATTATACCCCTGGAAATCGAAATAATTAACTAAGTCTTTAGTGATTTGAATGAATTCTGCGTGTGAAACAAAATTTACTTTGAATGAATGAATGGCAATCTATGTTATCCATTAGTTGTTTAAAGTATGTATTCTATTTAAAAGGTGCATTAATTTAATACTATGGTATTAACAATCTTCGTCATTCTGTGTAGAACATCGTCATCGTCAGCGTAACATGCTTCGTCAAAGTAAAAAGTAAAATTAAATTAATCTAATAATCCGCCACGAGTCATACCTGGCCCAAAAGTACCCATAATGCTTGCAGCGTTACCTCTTTGAATAGCAAGAGAGAGCCTTTGAGCCAAGTACGACCCGGAGCGACGATCATGTCCTCGCGAGGCAATACGGCGGCCTAGATCCCTTATGAGGGCTTTAGCTTCACCACCCCAAACTCCGCTCGTCTCCACTGCTACGGGGACAAACAAGTAACGGTTTTTTAAATCCGTATACTTTTGGTGCTTTAATCTAGCGGCATTCTCAGCCGCCGAGCCCGCTACTCTTGCCGTTCCTGCTAAATGTGAAGCTGCAAACGTGCTAACACATGTGGCATCCCACAACAAGCTTCTGCCACGCTCCCAGGGGACCAGCGTTAGTCCATCCGGACGCTTCCCATCAGTGCGACTCAAACCTGGTGGTTCCAGGACGCACGGGATATTCGCCATGACCATTGCCCTCTTAATCAAGTCATTTAGCGCATGATGTCTTGGAAATCTACCAGCGCACTTGGGACAACTTAGACCATGATGACCCCTTGAGTCTACCAGTGCACCGCAAATACAATGATGCTTGTTTAAATATATTATTTTTAATTTTTTCGAAGTATACCTCGGGTGTTTTTACACAATCTGTTGATACCGAACTATTTAAATTAGATGAGTGGAGCTGAATACGATAGGATTTCACTCGTTGTCCAAACGCGCTTTCAATAATTTTCACATTTTCTAATGTTTCATTATTTCTTAAAACCTTTTCCCTATGTAATTTGCTATTTAAATGACGTGAAAAGTACCCAATGTGAACTTGACACGCATCACATTTAATTTTGTTGTCTGGAGGGGTATCTTCTTCTAGAGGGGTTGCCAAGAGGGCTGCCTGGGAAGGGTTGTTGTTCGCAGCGGCGGCCTACGTTGAAGGGGTGATGACATCATCCCATTTTCTTTTTCTTCCATTTCCAGTTAATCTGTGAATAAAAAACAACTTAGTTAAAATACATAGACGTTAGAAGCATAATTCATGCAGAATATTTGCATTCCCGATACTTAACTATTAGTAGCTACCTAATGAAATTGATGTGCTAGTCTTCGATCTTGTACAAATGTTACAATATGCCTGCATGATATGTACTCCATCTATCTCATCGGTATTATTTAATAAAGAAGAGTTGATAGGATGTCCTTTACAAGGGGTGTAAAAAGGTTTCAAGTTTGAACTATTTTTAAATGAAGATGGTAAGACCGACCCCATGTATATACCATAATCGAATGTATTTAGTAAATTTATCCAACAATAAAGTTTTGTTAAAAAGTAATAAATCTTCATAAGTTAAATTCATCATTGTTGGACTATTGAACGCAAACACAGGTGTGAGAGTACAAATTTAAGAATAAAACATTTATACTGCATGTACCCACCCCCTCCCCACTAATATTCACACCCCATCACTATTTTCATCAAATTACATATAGAAATAGTAAAATGAAATAACTGTTCACTTACGTTGCGTAAACGTACGTAAGTTACGTACGTTTCCTAATTTTCATAGTCAGCTAAAGCCTTCAGTAGCTCTGCATCGTAGCTTGACGAATTGAGGGAGAGATCCATGTTTGCAGCCGAGTTTGAGAAGCGAAGTGTAGTCACCGTTCAATGCCGCGTGTTTATATAGTAGGAAATAGAGGGGCGTCTCTGTCGATGTAGTGTAGCTGTTTGTGAGGTCTGTGCGCCGGGGGGTCGTGGTACATTATTATTTTTACTTCGATGTCTCCAGAAAATATTTTTTGCAATCTGTCTATGTAGCTATTTGTTTTGTTATAAAAAACATGAGTTGATTAGTATCATGGAAAAAAATATGATCACAGGTGCAATTCAGTTCGCAAATCAGGTTTTTTCAATGTTCGCTGGGTGGTAAATCTTTCAATTTTTTCCTTTCGTACATTTAAATTTTTATGAGGTGTGTCGCTTTAGATCCGTCATCATTGGTGGATATACAGGATGCCCCGTTATGAGTGGTCCAAATGAAAACTGGTGATGGTTGAGATCATGCCTTATCAGAAAAACATAAAAAGGCCTTAGTGAAAGTGTCACGGTTTTCGAGATATTTGAGATTAAATAAAATTTTATAAAATTTTGGGTTAAGTCATTGACTTTGATACCAAATCTCCAAATCTTAATATATTTTTTTTCTTATTTAACTTAAAATTCCTGAGTTATCACTCTACAGGACCTGTATGGGCTATTATCAAAAAAAATTAGAGGGACAACATAAAAAAAAAGTTAAATTTCGTACGTACACCAAATAAAACTTTCACTTGCGGATCACCATAGCTAAAAAAGTTAGTACTACCATCAATGTGCCCGTGAGTTGAAAATGTTTTGCATTTAATACAGATTCGACAGTAAAAAACAAAAATGCAATTTATTCATTAACAAAAAAGTTATTGCTATTTTTCCTTCGAAGGGTTCAATATTTGAAAATTTCGTTTGTTGTCTTTAATGGTCTTATTTCTCATTCATAGGTTTCAAAATCAAGTTTTAACTGTCTGAATAGCTGGTATTAGTCATCTGTAACGACAACGTGACAAATAATAGAAAAAGGGTATTGTAATGACTAATGACGGTTAATTTGTGGGACCGCTTCTACCTGTATGGTTCGGCGGAAGTTGTTCCTTGAATGAAGCGTCATTTCTACCTGTATTCGTCTAGTGGATCATAAAGAACTCTTTTAGTATTCTTAAACATAACAAAATAAAACATATTTTTTTTCAAATAATGTGCTTTATTAATTCATATTAAATGTTCAAAGTGGTGACCTCTTATTCTTATATTATATCGTGATTTGCTTCTTAACATGCTCGACATCACTTTCGCATCTCCAAGGTTACCATTCCAAGCCGCATTTCTCTGCGCATCGTATCAAAAGCGGCGTGAATTTCATTGCATTTCATTCTTTCGCGCTTCTCCAGACGTAAAAATCTAGTACGGTAAGGTCAAGCATTAGGGAAGGAGTGGTCTGAAAACTCCCTGACTGACTTGGTGTATCGAAAATTTAGGATCAACTTTAACGGTATCGATTTTTCTCTTTAAATTATTAATTTCGGGTTATCTCGTTAACAATACTATGGGATTTAAAATACGTTGTAAGTAGGTACTCGATTACTAGTACCTTATGAATATCTTACTGATTTAGTTCCCGAAAACTTCAGTTAGCTAATAATACTCTGATGAGAGACAAAGAATCGTGACAACTAAATAAGCGGGTGACGTTCAAAGTGTTGTCGTTTTTATTGTGTGGGATCGACACCGTGAATATTAAATAAATAATATTGATATTCATTACTAACCCAACGCCAAAACGATACCGTTTGATGTTGCCCACTAAATAAATAAGACTGATTCGTTACATAACAAATTGTGAATCAAAATATTGTTCAATTCTTGTAACGATCTATCCAAATCGCATATTTGGGAAGGATACAACGCACTATGAAGCCATGAAACATGTCTACTGTCTACATCGATATTCTGAACATTAATATGGGTATGTAAATATTCGGTGCAAATGAATCTCTCTCCCTCTGGTCGAGGTACTTCTGGATACAAAACGTGTCCATCGTCAAGGATATTGTCCATGTCAGTCTGTTGGAATATTTGTCGCTTTTTGATGACGGATATTACGGATGCACAAATGACGGATATTACGGATGCACAAATAGACATGCTCACATTGAGCTCCTTGACGTGCAAACCTCGGCCCGCTATGGTTCGTAGACGCCGCCGCTCCCGCCGTCGCTGGCTGGCTATGAACTTCCGAATTCACCCGACTATAACGCTCAACTGCTTTTTAATTATTTATTTTTTTACTGTTGTGGCTAAGGTGCTGGACAGTCTGCTTGATTGCAACAATTGGCCAAACACCTTGAGCTTCACGATGCCCAATTTGGGTTCAGGTCCGGTCTATCGACGGAAAGTGCCATATTGTGTCTGAAGCAGGCTGTCCAGTACTACACTGCTAGAAAAACGCCTGTGTTAGCCTGTTTTTTGGACTTGTCAAAGGCATTCGACCTAGTGTCATATAATGATATGCGCCCGTTCCTTTCCATGTTAATGTACTATGTGTGTGTTAATTATTAGTTTTTCTTAGTCTGTATGTCCCTTCTGGTTGTCTGGCATCTTACTGATCGGTGTTTTCGTTCCATTTTTGGTTGGATCTCTTTATGATTTAGTGCATCGCTGGAGTGGCGTGAAAAGAGTTCTTGGCTTTTTGGTGTCAGGTGGAACAAGGTGTTTTGACCTTCAGTCGGAAGCAAAGATGAGGTCGATCATTTCTAGTGGGATCCCTCTTCTTTCAAGGCTTAACCAGAGGGTTGAATTCACTTTGTACAATTTCTGCCCGAAGCGGGGATGATAACATTGCTCGAGGGCTCGATCGGGATAGAGTGATAGCTGGTGAGATTTGATCTCATGACTGGATTCATTCATGGAGACCGTAAGCCATAATGTCTGGTCCTCAGATTGCACCCAAGCTGATCCAGAGGAACTAAGATAGGGAGTGTGATGGCAGGAGTTGGAGTTAAGACTCATTAGATCTATGAGAAACTCGCGCATGTTGCCCTCATTGCAATCAACTTGGCTTCCATTGACTAATAAGACACCTTTTGGCACTATGAGAGTTCTTGCAGTGTTCTCATGAAACTCAAGAGATGACAGTGTCAATGTTATCTCTGTGGTGGTCATGGTCTCTAGAGGGTCCACTGTTTAGTGAATTACAACAGGTTTTTGCGGGAAAATATGTGATCTCAGGATGGTGGTGAGAGCCACATTACATTGGGCGGTTGTTAGGTAGGCTGTCTGAGTTGTTTTGGGGCCTTCTTCTAACTCCATCTTCCTGTTGATGGAGGCGTATCCTGATCTCTTTTCTACCGCCCATTTTTGATACGGTTTCAAATCATCTCGAGAGATTCGTTTCCAAAATATTGTGTCAACATGAGTCTTTCCTAGAACTAGTCGTGTTGAAGGGACTACCATCCTAAGGGAAAGAATAAGTAATACTGCTGTCTGCATGGAGATCCGCAATCGATGCATCCTCTTCGACAAAGCTTGGAAAGCCTTCTGGTTGGATAACAATGTAGGAATTGGCACAATGTTAGGTTTGTCAGAGCTTCATCTGTTGCTGAGATGTTCCCCCAAAGTTGGCAATCTTCTCCCACGACACTGGGTTGGGAGCTCCAGATCGCGTAAGACTCTGCTCGATTGAGATACCTGAATTTTTCCTCTTCTACTTTGACTTTGAGAATAGGGCAACAAATTAGTGAGATCCCTAGAGAGTCCCGCAGTTTGCAGAGTTCGGAGCTAATCAGAGCGAGATGAGGAGGCCTTCCAGGGATGTCGACAGGAAGTTTTCTGATGGAGAGTGATGGGTCTTTGTGATGTTCTAGGCTCCAATGGCTTGTGGACGTGTTATCAACAGGCAGTTCCCTTGCCCAAGTGCTGTCCAATAAGGGCAGGAAAAGGATCCAAAACAGTCTCATAAGACTTGGCTGGAGAGACAATAGTTGATTATTAAAGTTTTTTATAAATCGGTATTATAACCTTCAACCTCCCCCATGCGGAGGATAAAGACAGTCTCCTTATATGTGACGGACCAGGCTTGAAGGGATTCCGTGAGCGTCTGGTGGAAGTTGATACAGATGAGTCGGACTTGATTGTAGGGGTTTCTGTGGCTGTGGATACTGATGACCCTGGACATGGGCATTGTTCTTGTTTCTCGAGTTCCTTGTTAGATCGGGAAGGTATCAGTCTTTCTTTGAACTCTGCCCCAAATCCCTAACAAGTTTCTAGAGCTCTTTTGAGTGTCAGGGGCTTGTCCTTGTTGGTTAAGCAATAATGAGCGGAAGATCGTAGATGGGTTGGACTCCCTAACTCCTGGAATCACCAAGGGAGGCTCTTTGCATATCTGGGGGTTGATGCACAAAATCTGGTGAAACCCCTGGAGGAGTGCCTTATCTCGGAGATATTGAACGGGAGCGCAGGGCGGTGGCAGCCCGCGCGAATATGTTGGCCCGCAGGTTTGCTCGCTGCTCACGTAAAGTAAAAATTACACTATTCAAATCTTATTGTCAATTGGGCAGCCTGTGGGTCATATATACGCAAAAGGCTCTCAGCGCTTTGCGAGTTCAATATAACAATGCCTTTAGGATTTGTTGGGGCTGCCTCGCCACTGCATTGCATCCAGTATGTTTGCGGAAGCACATACTGATGGCTTCCATGCAATTATGCGCAAAAAGGTAGCGTCGCTCATGCACAGGGTGCGAGCCAGCACCAACGGCATGCTAGAGGTCATTGCAGGAAGAACGGATGGTGACATATTGAAACATTGGGTGTATATGGTCTACTTCAACAATAAAACAAGCATACGGGATGCCTATGGTTAATTTATAATATTTATTTATAATCAAAATAATCAAAATTAAGTAAACCCACCGACCAAAGGCGCCGCCGCGGCCGCGACTGCGCCCGCGACCGCGAGCGCCGCGCCCACCCCCGCCGCTCCCGCGGCCATGGCGCCCGCCGCGCCCCCGACCCGACGAGGGCGGCCCCTGCCACCACCGAGGGCTCTCCACAAACTGAAAACAAGAAAATTCCGTTTTAAATCACATCAGAGGAGTTTGCAGTGGTAAAACGATTTAAAAAGGGCAAATTCTATCTACTTTTATACTGTAGAAAAATAACAAATTTGTAATCGGACGTTCGTGTGAAGTGAGAACTTGTAAAATTGATCATAAGCATTAAATTTAATGATGATGGGCACCAATATATGGAAGCTGGGACCAGCACCAATAGAAATGAGTGATACATCGTTGAAAAGGTATTTTTTTGCAGAATATGAATAACGGAAGCGCTAGTCTTGATTTACTGTCCAATTAGAATAATCGTACCTTGAAAGTTTTTATATTTTATTTCTGTAATTTTTATGTTTTTGTTAGTTTTTCACATCCATTTTTAATTTTTAAAACAAAATGATCATATTTCATATAATATTATATTTGTTTATTATCTTAGTAAATAAAACCACTTGAAAGTAATTTCTCCAATTTCAATAATACGTGTTTACGTCATACGTGTATTACGCCCTAACTGTCATCAGGAGAGAGAGTGCAATGCCATAGAAAAATACTTCCTTCCGACGAATATATTTCAAAATGGACAACTTATACGGATTTGTCGTCATAATACTTTTTTGCTCACTTGAAAAGAGCTATCCAACGATGTGTCTCATCTTTATTGGACATAGGTCCCAAAACGCCCATTGTCATTTACGTAATTGTTTTAAAATAACGTATTTTCAAACTTACACAAATGTGGATAGGTGCGGCTGCCGGCTGCGGCGGATTTACCGGCTGCGGCGCAGGCGGACCCGGGTAGCTGAAATTTCGTTTTATTTATTTATTTATAATTCTCCGTAATAAATAATACTAGTGCTAATCGGGATCTCGGTGTCTTTAAAGAGCGTGCCTCCGCTCCGCGGTTAAAGTTAGTACAGTACATACCTAGCCGCGAACGGCGGCGCCACCTCCGTCGGCCACGGCGCATACGGCGCCGGCAGCGGCACCGCAAATGGTGGCAGAGGCCAGGCCGGGTACGGCGCCGGTGCGGGCACCGAAACATACCGGTATCTGAAATTTAATAAAAAAAATATGATTATAATTAATTATGATACGGATTCATTTGACATAATTATATCCACTATACTTGTCTTGCCACTGCCAGTATAAAACTTTATTATCTACCGATGACTGGTAGTCACATTTAGGCCCTGTTTCACAATGTCTAGTTAGTTAGCTACCTGTGCGGTTGGGGCGGGGGCGGCGGCGGCACCACCGGCGGCGCCGTTGCTCTCTCCCTACCCGGCGGCGGTGGCACCACCGGCGGCGGCATCACCGGTGGCGGCATCACCGGCGGCGGCACCACCGATCAGTACCAGTAGTTCTTCGGTATGAACAGGGCAGCCCCAAAGCAAGTAAATGCTTTGTATTCCCCGGATACCCTGACTCTAGGTCCTGTTCCGAACGAAGTGGCGCCTAAGTGAATTAAGTTGGGAGCTATGAATTTCTCCAATTCCATCCCGATTTGCATGACCACATGAGAAGATAAATCTAGGCCTTGAGTTAAAGCCCCTATCATACTGACTGCAATTTTCAATATCCAGGTCCTCTCTTCTATGCGAGTGAGCTTTCCTTCAATTTCGATTCCATCAAGTTCATCCACAAATAATAATTTGGATATGCTTTTACAGGGTGTCTACTTTCTGGAAAGTCAGGGATAGTCAGGGAAAAGTCAGGGAAGCTCAAGGTGGTCATGGAAAGTCAGGGAAATTGATGGGCCACCTGGAAAGTCAGGGAAAAATTACTAGTAAAGCATATATTTTTGTAAAATTGTAGTTCTTTCCTTTACTAATTATTATTTTTCTTTTTCTTTTTTAAACGTAAAATACTTAAGTCATAAAATAAAATCTCGTAAGCCAGAT
Source organism: Plutella xylostella (assembly GCF_932276165.1). NCBI lineage: Eukaryota > Metazoa > Arthropoda > Insecta > Lepidoptera > Plutellidae > Plutella > Plutella xylostella. The sequence goes on along the minus strand of NC_063987.1, from coordinate 8,252,268 downwards.
TCCAGACTCACATAGTTTGTTCAATAGTAAAATGATGTTCCCTTAATGAAATTTCTTACAAAAGAGTGTGACTCAGCTTGCCATTCTGAACAACTTTTGTTTTAAGAGTTCGTGATCTAAAATACGTCCCCACATAACGTGTTGGTGCAGACGCGCTGTATCGGTGCTCATTTCACTCATCAATTCTCATAATTTGCTACGGCAGCGGGAGCACATGCAGAAGCGTTTCCTCCACGCCGCACCTAATGTTTTTTTTGAAAGCGTCGCGACGATACGAAAATATTTGATTTTGGTTTTTTTTTTTTTTAAATTAATTGCGGTATTTACAAAGCTTAACACGCTTTACGAACTCGAGTTATTTCGGTTTTGGTGCTAGTACAAGTTTTATACACAAATTAAAAAGTTTATTTTATCTACCTGCTTCCAAACTCTCATGAAAAAAAATATATGAGGAGGCATATTTCTTCAAAGCACTCTGTACTAATCCTACCATCAATAAGTGTGCTTAAATAAAATTAACTAAGTCTTACTAAAGTCTTTTGCAATAATTGCAATAATAACCAGTGGATCCCGCTTGGGTTTCCCACCTTTAAATGACTTTTTTCTAAAGTAAAATGTCATTTTGAAAACAAAAAAAATGTATACCTATTTCTCAATTTTGCTAATACAAAAAAGAATTACACGTTATGCTAATATAAAATTATTCAAACTTTGTTGTACAAAAAAATTCAGTAGGTACTTATTTATCATTGCTTTCTATACATAATGTTGCAATAGTGGTAGATGTGCATAGCCGGAAAAAGGTGACTGAGGGGATCACTCGAAACAACTTTTGTTCTACGTGTTTTTGAAATTCGTGGTTTTTTTTTCGTATTATAACTTCACCTGTCTAGCAAAGTATGTGTGGAAAATCATTTTTTTAAGAATTTCATGTTGTTCAAAATGATCTTCCTGAGTCACTCTCGTCTCTTTCGGCTTAATATACACTTTTTACAGCCAAATATTTTACGCAGTCGAAGTTTTTTTACATAGGTGTCGCAAATTAACGGAAAACTTTCAAATCAAGCTTTTGTTTATTTTGATCTCTGGTCAGGGAAAATTTCTGAAATGGTCAGGGAAAGTCAGGGAAAAGTCAGGGAATTTTTTGGAGGATTCTGAGTGGACACCCTGAATTTAGTATCCTTTTACTCATTAGTGACAGGCAGGGTACAGTGTAGATGCATTTTGATTGGTCAAATAATGGTGAAACGGAAAAGGACTGAAGATGTGTTCACTAATGTAGGTTTGCAACAAGGTATGGGCACAAATTGTTGGCAAAACCGACAGATTGCCATAAACTAAAGTTGAACAAGGTAATACAGTATTTCTACAGAATTATTCTAAATGTTGCTACGAAATTGGTAATAGCTTCACAAAATCATTGCCTCGATAGCCTTGGTCTGTGGTCTTTGTTATTATCTGTCTCCTATATCCTACTTGTCTATATTACTTTCATTCGGTTCGTCTTGTGACATGTAAAACAGATGTTTAAGTACAGTATTTCTACAGAATCACTCCCAGTGTGGCTACGAAATTATTATGGGTTCAAAATCATAATTCTTGCTTTGATGGCGGGTGAAATCTACTATTATCCCCTATCGATATGCGCTCGTTCCTTTCCATGTTAATGTAGTATGTGTGTGTTAATTATTAGTTTTTCTTAGTCTGTATGTCCCTTCTGGATGTCTGGCATCTTACTGATCGGTGTTTTCGTTCCATTTTTGGTTGGATCTCTTTATGATTTAGTGCATCGCTGGAGTGGCGTGAAAAGAGTTCTTGGCTTTTTGGTGTCAGGTGGAACAAGGTGTTTTGACCTTCAGTCGGAAGCAAAGATGAGGTCGATCATTTCTAGTGGGATCCCTCTTCTTTCAAGGCTTAACCAGAGGGTTGAATTCACTTTGTACAATTTCTGCCCGAAGCGGGGATGATAACATTGCTCGAGGGCTCGATCGGGATAGAGTGATAGCTGGTGAGATTTGATCTCATGACTGGATTCATTCATGGAGACCATAAGCCATATTGTCTGGTCCTCAGATTGCACCCAAGCTGATCCAGAGGAACTAAGATAGGGAGTCTGATGGCAGGAGTTGGAGTTAAGACTCATTAGATCTATGAGAAACTCGCGCATGTTGCCCTCATTGCAATCAACTTGGCTTCCATTGACTAATAAGACACCTTTTGGCACTATGAGAGTTCTTGCAGTGTTCTCATGAAACTCAAGAGATGACAGTGTCAATGTTATCTCTGTGGTGGTCATGGTCTCTAGGGGGTCCACTGTTTTGTGAATTACAACAGGTTTTTGCGGGAAAATATGTGATCTCAGGATGGTGGTGAGAGCCACATTACATTGGGCGGTTGTTAGGTAGGCTGTCTGAGTTGTTTTGGGGCCTTCTTCTAACTCCATCTTCCTGTTGATGGAGGCGTATCCTGATCTCTTTTCTACCGCCCATTTTTGATACGGTTTCAAATCATCTCGAGAGATTCGTTTCCAAAATATTATGTCAACATGAGTCTTTCCTAGAACTAGTCGTGTTGAAGGGACTACAATCCTAAGGAAAAGAATAAGTAATACTGCTGTCTGCATGGAGATCCGCAATCGATGCATCCTCTTCGACAAAGCTTGGAATGCCTTCTGGTTGGATAACAATGTAGCAATTGGCACAATGTTAGGTTTGTCAGAGCTTCATCTGTTGCTGAGATGTTCCCCCAAAGTTGGCAATCTTCTCCCACGACACTGGGTTGGGAGCTCCAGATCGCGTAAGACTCTGCTCGATTGAGATACCTGAATTTTTCCTCTTCTACTTTGACTTTGAGAATAGGGCAACAAATTAGTGAGATCCCTAGAGAGTCCCGCAGTTTGCAGAGTTCAGAGCTAATCAGAGCGAGATGAGGAGGCCTTACAGGGATGTCGACAGGAAGTTTTCTGATGGAGAGTGATGGGTCTTTGTGATGTTCTAGGCTCCAATGGCTTGTGGACGTGTTATCAACAGGCAGTTCCCTTGCCCAAGTGCTGTCCAATAAGGGCAGGAAAAGGATCCAAAACAGTCTCATAAGACTTGGCTGGAGAGACAATAGTTGATTATTAAAGTTTTTTATAAATCGGTATTATAACCTTCAACCTCCCCCATGCGGAGGATAAAGACAGTCTCCTTATATGTGACGGACCAGGCTTGAAGGGATTCCGTGAGCGTCTGGTGGAAGTTGATACAGATGAGTCGGACTTGATTGTAGGGGTTTCTGTGGCTGTGGATACTGATGAACCTGGACATGGGCATTGTTCTTGTTTCTCGAGTTCCTTGTTAGATCGGGAAGGTATCAGTCTTTCTTTGAACTCTGCCCCAAATCCCTAACAAGTTTCTAGAGCTCTTTTGAGTGTCAGGGGCTTGTCCTTGTTGGTTAAGCAATAATGAGCGGAAGATCGTAGATGGGTTGGACTCCCTAACTCCTGGAATCACCAAGGGAGGCTCTTTGCATATCTGGGGGTTGATGCACAAAATCTGGTGAAACCCCTGGAGGAGTGCCTTATCTCGGAGATTTAAATGGAACCTGGCGATGGTAATGGTGGCTTTAACTGAAAGGAATGCTCTTGTGTTGTTGATCCCTGTCAATATTGAGTTTTCTGACATTTGTCTACAGTAGTTCTTCGGTATGAACAGGGCAGCCCCAAAGCAAGTAAATGCTTTGTATTCCCCGGATACCCTGACTCTAGGTCCTGTTCCGAACGAAGTGGCGGCTAAGTGAATTAAGTTGGGAGCTATGAATTTCTCCAATTCCATCCCGATTTGCATGACCACATGAGAAGATAAATCTAGGCCTTGAGTTAAAGCCCCTATCATACTGACTGCAATTTTCAATATCCATGTCCTCTCTTCTATGCGAGTGAGCTTTCCTTCAATTTCGATTCCATCAAGTTCATCCACAAATAATAATTTGGATATGCTTTTAGTATCCTTTTACTCATTAGTGACAGGCAGGGTACAGTGTAGATGCATTTTGATTGGTCAAATAATGGTGAAACGGAAAAGGACTGAAGATGTGTTCACTAATGTAGGTTTGCAACAAGGTATGGGCACAAATTGTTGGCAAAACCGACAGATTGCCATAAACTAAAGTTGAACAAGGTAATACAGTATTTCTACAGAATTATTCTAAATGTTGCTACGAAATTGGTAATAGCTTCACAAAATCATTGCCTCGATAGCCTTGGTCTGTGGTCTTTGTTATTATCTGTCTCCTATATCCTACTTGTCTATATTACTTTCATTCGGTTCGTCTTGTGACATGTAAAACAGATGTTTAAGTACAGTATTTCTACAGAATCACTCCCAGTGTGGCTACGAAATTATTATGGGTTCAAAATCATAATTCTTGCTTTGATGGCGGGTGAAATCTACTATTATCCCCTATCGATATGCGCTCGTTCCTTTCCATGTTAATGTAGTATGTGTGTGTTAATTATTAGTTTTTCTTAGTCTGTATGTCCCTTCTGGTTGTCTGGCATCTTACTGATCGGTGTTTTCGTTCCATTTTTGGTTGGATCTCTTTATGATTTAGTGCATCGCTGGAGTGGCGTGAAAAGAGTTCTTGGCTTTTTGGTGTCAGGTGGAACAAGGTGTTTTGACCTTCAGTCGGAAGCAAAGATGAGGTCGATCATTTCTAGTGGGATCCCTCTTCTTTCAAGGCTTAACCAGAGGGTTGAATTTACTTTGTACAATTTCTGCCCGAAGCGGGGATTATAACATTGCTCGAGGGCTCGATCGGGATAGAGTGATAGCTGGTGAGATTTGATCTCATGACTGGATTCATTCATGGAGACGATAAGCCATAATGTCTGGTCCTCAGATTGCACCCAAGCTGATCCAGAGGAACTAAGATAGGGAGTCTGATGGCAGGAGTTGGAGTTAAGACTCATTAGATCTATGAGAAACTCGCGGATGTTGCCCTCATTGCAATCAACTTGGCTTCTTGGTCAATTGGGCAGCCTGTGGGTCAAATATACGCAAAAGGCTCTCAGCGCTCTGCGAGTTCAATATAACAATGCCTTTAGGAATTGTTGGGGCTGCCTCGCCACTGCAGTGCATCCAGTATGTTTGCGGAAGCACATACTGATGGCTTCCATGCAATTATGCGCAAAAAGGTAGCGTCGCTCATGCACAGGGTGCGAGCCAGCACCAACGGCATGCTAGAGGTCATTGCAGGAAGAACGGATGGTAACATATTGAAACATTGGGTGTATATGGTCTACTTCAACAATAAAACAAGCATACGGGATGCCTATGGTTAATTTATAATATTTATTTATAATCAAAATAATCAAAATTAAGTAAACCCACCGACCAAAGGCGCCGCCGCGGCCGCGACTGCGCCCGCGACCGCGAGCGCCGCGCCCACCCCCGCCGCTCCCGCGGCCATGGCGCCCGCCGCGCCCCCGACCCGACGAGGGCGGCCCCTGCCACCACCGAGGGCTCTCCACAAACTGAAAACAAGAAAATTCCGTTTTAAATCACATCAGAGGAGTTTGCAGTGGTAAAACGATTTAAAAAGGGCAAATTCTATCTACTTTTATACTGTAGAAAAATAACAAATTTGTAATCGGACGTTCGTGTGAAGTGAGAACTTGTAAAATTGATCATAAGCATTAAATTTAATGATGATGGGCACCAATATATGGAAGCTGGGACCAGCACCAATAGAAATGAGTGATACATCGTTGAAAAGGTATTTTTTTGCAGAATATGAATAACGGAAGCGCTAGTCTTGATTTACTGTCCAATTAGAATAATCGTACCTTGAAAGTTTTTATATTTTATTTCTGTAATTTTTATGTTTTTGTTAGTTTTTCACATCCATTTTTAATTTTTAAAACAAAATGATCATATTTCATATAATATTATATTTGTTTATTATCTTAGTAAATAAAACCACTTGAAAGTAATTTCTCCAATTTCAATAATACGTGTTTACGTCATACGTGTATTACGCCCTAACTGTCATCAGGAGAGAGAGTGCAATGCCATAGAAAAATACTTCCTTCCGACGAATATATTTCAAAATGGACAACTTATACGGATTTGTCGTCATAATACTTTTTTGCTCACTTGAAAAGAGCTATCCAACGATGTGTCTCATCTTTATTGGACATAGGTCCCAAAACGCCCATTGTCATTTACGTAATTGTTTTAAAATAACGTATTTTCAAACTTACACAAATGTGGATAGGTGCGGCTGCCGGCTGCGGCGGATTTACCGGCTGCGGCGCAGGCGGACCCGGGTAGCTGAAATTTCGTTTTATTTATTTATTTATAATTCTCCGTAATAAATAATACTAGTGCTAATCGGGATCTCGGTGTCTTTAAAGAGCGTGCCTCCGCTCCGCGGTTAAAGTTAGTACAGTACATACCTAGCCGCGAACGGCGGCGCCACCTCCGTCGGCCACGGCGCATACGGCGCCGGCAGCGGCACCGCAAATGGTGGCAGAGGCCAGGCCGGGTACGGCGCCGGTGCGGGCACCGAAACATACCGGTATCTGAAATTTAATAAAAAAATATGATTATAATTAATTATGATACGGATTCATTTGACATAATTATATCCACTATACTTGTCTTGCCACTGCCAGTATAAAACTTTATTATCTACCGATGACTGGTAGTCACATTTAGGCCCTGTTTCACAATGTCTAGTTAGTTAGCTACCTGTGCGGTTGGGGCGGGGGCGGCGGCGGCACCACCGGCGGCGCCGTTGCTCTCTCCCTACCCGGCGGCGGTGGCACCACCGGCGGCGGCATCACCGGTGGCGGCATCACCGGCGGCGGCACCACCGATCAGTACCAGTAGTTCTTCGGTATGAACAGGGCAGCCCCAAAGCAAGTAAATGCTTTGTATTCCCCGGATACCCTGACTCTAGGTCCTGTTCCGAACGAAGTGGCGCCTAAGTGAATTAAGTTGGGAGCTATGAATTTCTCCAATTCCATCCCGATTTGCATGACCACATGAGAAGATAAATCTAGGCCTTGAGTTAAAGCCCCTATCATACTGACTGCAATTTTCAATATCCAGGTCCTCTCTTCTATGCGAGTGAGCTTTCCTTCAATTTCGATTCCATCAAGTTCATCCACAAATAATAATTTGGATATGCTTTTAGTATCCTTTTACTCATTAGTGACAGGCAGGGTACAGTGTAGATGCATTTTGATTGGTCAAATAATGGTGAAACGGAAAAGGACTGAAGATGTGTTCACTAATGTAGGTTTGCAACAAGGTATGGGCACAAATTGTTGGCAAAACCGACAGATTGCCATAAACTAAAGTTGAACAAGGTAATACAGTATTTCTACAGAATTATTCTAAATGTTGCTACGAAATTGGTAATAGCTTCACAAAATCATTGCCTCGATAGCCTTGGTCTGTGGTCTTTGTTATTATCTGTCTCCTATATCCTACTTGTCTATATTACTTTCATTCGGTTCGTCTTGTGACATGTAAAACAGATGTTTAAGTACAGTATTTCTACAGAATCACTCCTAGTGTGGCTACGAAATTATTTCTGGCTACAAAATCATAATTCTTGCTTTGATGGCGGGTGAAATCTACTATTATCCCCTATCGATATGCGCTCGTTCCTTTCCATGTTAATGTAGTATGTGTGTGTTAATTATTAGTTTTTCTTAGTCTGTATGTCCCTTCTGGATGTCTGGCATCTTACTGATCGGTGTTTTCGTTCCATTTTTGGTTGGATCTCTTTATGATTTAGTGCATCGCTGGAGTGGCGTGAAAAGAGTTCTTGGCTTTTTGGTGTCAGGTGGAACAAGGTGTTTTGACCTTCAGTCGGAAGCAAAGATGAGGTCGATCATTTCTAGTGGGATCCCTCTTCTTTCAAGGCTTAACCAGAGGGTTGAATTCACTTTGTACAATTTCTGCCCGAAGCGGGGATGATAACATTGCTCGAGGGCTCGATCGGGATAGAGTGATAGCTGGTGAGATTTGATCTCATGACTGGATTCATTCATGGAGACCATAAGCCATATTGTCTGGTCCTCAGATTGCACCCAAGCTGATTCAGAGGAACTAAGATAGGGAGTCTGATGGCAGGAGTTGGAGTTAAGACTCATTAGATCTATGAGAAACTCGCGGATGTTGCCCTCATTGCAATCAACTTGGCTTCCATTGACTAATAAGACACCTTTTGGCACTATGAGAGTTCTTGCAGTGTTCTCATGAAACTCAAGAGATGACAGTGTCAATGTTATCTCTGTGGTGGTCATGGTCTCTAGGGGGTCCACTGTTTTGTGAATTACAACAGGTTTTTGCGGGAAAATATGTGATCTCAGGATGGTGGTGAGAGCCACATTACATTGGGCGGTTGTTAGGTAGGCTGTCTGAGTTGTTTTGGGGCCTTCTTCTAACTCCATCTTCCTGTTGATGGAGGCGTATCCTGATCTCTTTTCTACCGCCCATTTTTGATACGGTTTCAAATCATCTCGAGAGATTCGTTTCCAAAATATTATGTCAACATGAGTCTTTCCTAGAACTAGTCGTGTTGAAGGGACTACAATCCTAAGGAAAAGAATAAGTAATACTGCTGTCTGCATGGAGATCCGCAATCGATGCATCCTCTTCGACAAAGCTTGGAATGCCTTCTGGTTGGATAACAATGTAGCAATTGGCACAATGTTAGGTTTGTCAGAGCTTCATCTGTTGCTGAGATGTTCCCCCAAAGTTGGCAATCTTCTCCCACGACACTGGGTTGGGAGCTCCAGATCGCGTAAGACTCTGCTCGATTGAGATACCTGAATTTTTCCTCTTCTACTTTGACTTTGAGAATAGGGCAACAAATTAGTGAGATCCCTAGAGAGTCCCGCAGTTTGCAGAGTTCGGAGCTAATCAGAGCGAGATGAGGAGGCCTTCCAGGGATGTCGACAGGAAGTTTTCTGATGGAGAGTGATGGGTCTTTGTGATGTTCTAGGCTCCAATGGCTTGTGGACGTGTTATCAACAGGCAGTTCCCTTGCCCAAGTGCTGTCCAATAAGGGCAGGAAAAGGATCCAAAACAGTCTCATAAGACTTGGCTGGAGAGACAATAGTTGATTATTAAAGTTTTTTATAAATCGGTATTATAACCTTCAACCTCCCCCATGCGGAGGATAAAGACAGTCTCCTTATATGTGACGGACCAGGCTTGAAGGGATTCCGTGAGCGTCTGGTGGAAGTTGATACAGATGAGTCGGACTTGATTGTAGGGGTTTCTGTGGCTGTGGATACTGATGAACCTGGACATGGGCATTGTTCTTGTTTCTCGAGTTCCTTGTTAGATCGGGAAGGTATCAGTCTTTCTTTGAACTCTGCCCCAAATCCCTAACAAGTTTCTAGAGCTCTTTTGAGTGTCAGGGGCTTGTCCTTGTTGGTTAAGCAATAATGAGCGGAAGATCGTAGATGGGTTGGACTCCCTAACTCCTGGAATCACCAAGGGAGGCTCTTTGCATATCTGGGGGTTGATGCACAAAATCTGGTGAAACCCCTGGAGGAGTGCCTTATCTCGGAGATTTAAATGGAACCTGGCGATGGTAATGGTGGCTTTAACTGAAAGGAATGCTCTTGTGTTGTTGATCCCTGTCAATAATGAGTTTTCTGACATTTGTCTACAGTAGTTCTTCGGTATGAACAGGGCAGCCCCAAAGCAAATAAATGCTTTGTATTCCCCGGATACCCTGACTCTAGGTCCTGTTCCGAACGAAGTGGCGGCTAAGTGAATTAAGTTGGGAGCTATGAATTTCTCCAATTCCATCCCGATTTGCATGACCACATGAGAAGATAAATCTAGGCCTTGAGTTAAAGCCCCTATCATACTGACTGCAATTTTCAATATCCATGTCCTCTCTTCTATGCGAGTGAGCTTTCCTTCAATTTCGATTCCATCAAGTTCATCCACAAATAATAATTTGGATATGCTTTTAGTATCCTTTTACTCATTAGTGACAGGCAGGGTACAGTGTAGATGCATTTTGATTGGTCAAATAATGGTGAAACGGAAAAGGACTGAAGATGTGTTCACTAATGTAGGTTTGCAACAAGGTATGGGCACAAATTGTTGGCAAAACCGACAGATTGCCATAAACTAAAGTTGAACAAGGTAATACAGTATTTCTACAGAATTATTCTAAATGTTGCTACGAAATTGGTAATAGCTTCACAAAATCATTGCCTCGATAGCCTTGGTCTGTGGTCTTTGTTATTATCTGTCTCCTATATCCTACTTGTCTATATTACTTTCATTCGGTTCGTCTTGTGACATGTAAAACAGATGTTTAAGTACAGTATTTCTACAGAATCACTCCTAGTGTGGCTACGAAATTATTTCTGGCTACAAAATCATAATTCTTGCTTTGATGGCGGGTGAAATCTACTATTATCCCCTATCGATATGCGCTCGTTCCTTTCCATGTTAATGTAGTATGTGTGTGTTAATTATTAGTTTTTCTTAGTCTGTATGTCCCTTCTGGTTGTCTGGCATCTTACTGATCGGTGTTTTCGTTCCATTTTTGGTTGGATCTCTTTATGATTTAGTGCATCGCTGGAGTGGCGTGAAAAGAGTTCTTGGCTTTTTGGTGTCAGGTGGAACAAGGTGTTTTGACCTTCAGTCGGAAGCAAAGATGAGGTCGATCATTTCTAGTGGGATCCCTCTTCTTTCAAGGCTTAACCAGAGGGTTGAATTTACTTTGTACAATTTCTGCCCGAAGCGGGGATTATAACATTGCTCGAGGGCTCGATCGGGATAGAGTGATAGCTGGTGAGATTTGATCTCATGACTGGATTCATTCATGGAGACGATAAGCCATAATGTCTGGTCCTCAGATTGCACCCAAGCTGATCCAGAGGAACTAAGATAGGGAGTCTGATGGCAGGAGTTGGAGTTAAGACTCATTAGATCTATGAGAAACTCGCGGATGTTGCCCTCATTGCAATCAACTTGGCTTCTTGGTCAATTGGGCAGCCTGTGGGTCAAATATACGCAAAAGGCTCTCAGCGCTATGCGAGTTCAATATAACAATGCCTTTAGGAATTGTTGGGGCTGCCTCGCCACTGCAGTGCATCCAGTATGTTTGCGCAAGCACATACTGATGGCTTCCATGCAATTATGCGCAAAAAGGTAGCGTCGCTCATGCACAGGGTGCGAGCCAGCACCAACGGCATGCTAGAGGTCATTGCAGGAAGAACGGATGGTAACATATTGAAACATTGGGTGTATATGGTCTACTTCAACAATAAAACAAGCATACGGGATGCCTATGGTTAATTTATAATATTTATTTCTAAGATAATCATAATAATCTAAGATAATCAAGATAATCAAAATCGGTGGGTTTACTTAATTTATTAAGTAAACCCACCGATTTTGAGGGAGTCTGATGGCAGGAGTTGGAGTTAAGACTCATTAGATCTATGAGAAACTCGCGCATGTTGCCCTCATTGCAATCAACTTGGCTTCCATTGACTAATAAGACACCTTTTGGCACTATGAGAGTTCTTGCAGTGTTCTCATGAAACTCAAGAGATGACAGTGTCAATGTTATCTCTGTGGTGGTCATGGTCTCTAGGGGGTCCACTGTTTTGTGAATTACAACAGGTTTTTGCGGGAAAATATGTGATCTCAGGATGGTGGTGAGAGCCACATTACATTGGGCGGTTGTTAGGTAGGCTGTCTGAGTTGTTTTGGGGCCTTCTTCTAACTCCATCTTCCTGTTGATGGAGGCGTATCCTGATCTCTTTTCTACCGCCCATTTTTGATACGGTTTCAAATCATCTCGAGAGATTCGTTTCCAAAATATTATGTCAACATCAGTCTTTCCAAGAACTAGTCGTGTTGAAGGGACTACCATCCTAAGGGAAAGAATAAGTAATACTGCTGTCTGTATGGAGATCCGCAATCGATGCATCCTCTTCGACAAAGCTTGGAAAGCCTTCTGGTTGGATAACAATGTAGGAATTGGCACAATGTTAGGTTTGTCAGAGCTTCATCTGTTGCTGAGATGTTCCCCCAAAGTTGGCAATCTTCTCCCACGACACAGGGTTGGGAGCTCCAGATCGCGTAAGACTCTGCTCGATTGAGATACCTGAATTTTTCCTCTTCTACTTTGACTTTGAGAATAGGGCAACAAATTAGTGAGATCCCTAGAGAGTCCCGCAGTTTGCAGAGTTCGGAGCTAATCAGAGCGAGATGAGGAGGCCTTTGTGATGTTCTAGGCTCCAATGGCTTGTGGATGTGTTATCAACAGGCAGTTCCCTTGCCCAAGTGCTGTCCAATAAGGGCAGGAAAAGGATCCAAAACAGTCTCATAAGACTTGGCTGGAGAGACAATAGTTGATTATTAAAGTTTTTTATAAATCGGTATTATAACCTTCAACCTCCCCCATGCGGAGGATAAAGACAGTCTCCTTATATGTGACGGACCAGGCTTGAAGGGATTCCGTGAGCGTCTGGTGGAAGTTGATACAGATGAGTCGGACTTGATTGTAGGGGTTTCTGTGGCTGTGGATACTGATGAACCTGGACATGACGAAGTACCCAGCAAATGTGACGACAGGAGTTCCTGTCAAAATCTTTGATAGTGCGCGTCTTCTTCTTCTTGGCGTCCTATGACCCCCCGTGGGGGAAAGGGCAGACACAACGGTTCTCCATCTCAGTCTGTCGACGGCAGCGAGCTTCACGTGGTCCAGGCCACGTCATCTCCGCGTCCTGCATCTCGTCATGAAAGTGTGCATCACTGAAAATATAATACCTAAATGGCCATTAGAATTGAATTACGTTCACCCTAGATAACACAGTACACAGTCATGCATGCACTATAATACCACAATATATTATAATATAATGAGCTCTTACTTAAAAGAGCTATGATATAAGTAAAGCTATCGATGTTAACTGTTATTTGTCACACCAGAGTAAAAGTTCTTACTGTACCTTAGTTAATGAAAAATAAATAAATAATGATTATTATTAATAAGCACACTATACAGAATTCTTGAATCAGAATATAGGCTAAGAATTTTGTAAGAAAAAAAAAATTAATTTAGAAATACCATTGTGATCTTAATCATACCTACTTATAACAATAATAAACAATATAAAATAATTTAACATGATTGTGTTGATGTAGTTTCTAATGTGGATTTGTATAAAATAAAATAAATTTGTCTTGGCATCTTTTATTTACATATTAAGAAACCAAAATAAATCTACAAAAAATAAACTGGTCACATTCACTGTAAGTTGAAAGTAACCTCCATTAAAATAGAATACAAAAAGAAAAAAGATCTTCAGCTGGAATCGATCCTCGAACCTCTAGGTTGATATGGAGCTACATCCAACTAGGCTACGGTTCAGATAATTATTATGGTGAAAAGTTCCTTCACTTTCTTCCCGAGCCAAAAGCATTTTTTAGCTGCTTACACTTAATTCATTATTTTGAAGTCCCTTGACCACATACGTACATAAAATAGTTATTGCTACGATCTACATACCATCGTCTATCTATTACATACACTCGATGAGTGGTAGATTTAGTTCCTATCAAGTTTTAACTTGATTAACATAACATCATATTTTCCTATATGGGCGACTATTGTTTCATAATTATGAAGAATAAGCCAATCTACCCAAATTCTTTTAGCACTACATGCTAGAGAATACTTCAATGAACTTATAGACATATAACACATGTAACAGCGTGCTCGGAGAGATTAATTACATTACAATTACTTTACGGCGACATAGCAGCAACTATGTATGATTGACGTCATGCGCACTCACCGCTCAGCAGCAACTTAGCAAAGTACCAAGAGTGGTAAGAGGTGTAACTGCTGCTAGCTGCACTTTATAAGGCGCTATATTATATTATTATTGATTATTTTGAAGTCAATTGAGCAAACCCAAAGATGACATACATAGATTTATAATGTATTTACCATCGTCTATCCGTTATATACACACTCATCTGGGTGGATTTAGTTTTTTTTTTTTTTTTTTAATGACTGACATTAACTTGTTAGGTAATTAATCTGTCGGAGCACTCTGAATGGTGTTATAGTAGTTAGCAAGTTAATTGCAGCATCTCCTAGCATGTAGTGATAACAGTATTCCGCTGAATTGGCTTATTTCTTCATAAACATGAATAATATTCGGCCGTATTGAGTGTCCTTTTAATTAATAATTTTGACTAATTTCGAGCACACTGTTAAATGTGTAATATGTATATAGGTTCATTGCAGCATTCCCTAGCATGTAGTGATAACAGTATACTGCTGAAATGACTTATTTCTTCATAATCATGAAAACATATTCGCCCTTATAAAAAATTACTTTTACCGCTATCTTCACGTAGGTCCGGCGGGCTCGACCCGCGCGCTTCGTCGCACTCCGAGCTCGGCCTCACCTGTAAGTTGTAATGCGGTTACGAAACGCTGATGACACTTTTTCAATTCCATCACATTTCATTACAGCACTATTGTTTTTATGTACAGTGCTTCGCAAATGAGAGGAAAAAGATCTACTTTTTATTGAGACATCACAAACAGAGCAATATATCATTTTATTGCTAGGCATATTGGATTAGATATGATACGAGTATTTATAAATTTAATTAACTCAAATTCAAATAATTTGTGTGAACTATCTTTTATTGCATTAAATGGTTAGAGTAAATAGAAATAATTAATAGTACCTAATGCTCAGTAAAACCTATACCTATATAAATGCCTGTAAATGTGGGTGTTCCTAATAACTGCAGTGGACAAGACTCTTATAACATGTAAATGCCTAGCAGTGGGGTGTGAGATTTACCTAATATTTCGTGAGGCCTAGTAAAAAAAAATAAAAAAATATATAGAAAATACAAATAGCTATGTTATATTTTATTGCCTAAAAACTTAATCTAACTTATCAGGGAAAAAATACCCCTCTACAAAGCGGGATTTACAACGATGCAACAGCTGCTGCAGTGCAGTTAACTCGGGCGAGTCGGGGTCCGCTTGGAATCGCAGCGCCAACACCGCCTTTTCGTGCCGCTTGCGTGGGTGGACGTTCTTAATATCGTCGACCTGGAATAGCTTGAGGTCTAAGAATAGCCCTCCCTCAAGCTGGGCACAGCGGCGCACGACTCCGTCAGCGACCCGCTTGGTGTAGCTCGACCGCAGCAGCTGCGGCGCCCTGGTAGCAGACTCCTCCTCGCTGTCGGAATCGAAGACTCGCCAGTTGGGCCTCTTTGACTTCGACGGCGGCGGTGCCTTTCGCTTGGTCTCCTTGGCTTTGACCTCCTTACTTTTCGAGTGATCTAAGTGCTATAAGAAAAAATACTAAAACACTCTACACGCACTACCACTGACGAAGTCTAAAGAACAAAAGCCGGGCCACTGAAGTGTAAAAAATAAGAAAATAAAAACCTTTCAAAGTAGTCGTCTTCCGACTCGAAGGCCTTTCTCGATGACAGCGCGTGCGACTTGCGGGCGGCGGCCTCGTCGTATTCGAAGTCAGACCTAAAACAACAATAAATTAGTATAATGTTATGATACAAATATTAATATGCAAACCAAGATAGGTGTGCTTTTGTCTGATAACACTGGGATGAAGTTGCAAAACAAAGTTTTAAATTAGGTAAGTACCAAAAATTTAGAGTGGAACTGAAAAATAATGAATTATTAAATTGAACAAGCAAACGTAGCATGGTTCGCCCTCCAGCCCGACCGACAACCTTAGACAGGTAGCCGGTAGTAGATGGAGAAAATAAAGAAAAATAATGAGTAAACTTACGAACATTATTTTAGTAGGTGTAGTAGCAATGCAGCAGAACTTAGCAGCAGGACAGCAGAGCTTCAGCACTGGTTTCACAAGTAGGTCGGAACGTCCGGACGGTCGTCGAAGCACGAAGAGAACTGATAGTTTTTTTTTTAATTTCAGGCGTTTTTATTGGAAAATTATTGATGACAATGCACCGGTGTGTTGGACGAGGTTTATGAGCGCATATGTGTGTGTGTGTATTAGAGTTTGTCGTAAATAACTACGTCTATAAAATATTGTACGTTTGTCTGTCCATTTGTCATCGTCATCATCATCAGCTGTGATATATGAATAAATATAGCCTACGATTTGGACAATGACTAAAATGCAATTAAAAATATACATAGAGTCATTTAATACACAAAGTAATTGTACAATTAACTCCTTAAAATCTATCTAAGGCTATCAGGGTGTCCACTATCTGGAATATCTAGTCAGGGAAAGTCAGGGAAAAGTCAGGGAAGCTCAAGGTGGTCAGGGAAAGTCAGTGAAATTGATGGACCACCTGGAAAGTCAGGGAAAAACTACTATCAAAGCATATTTTTTGGCAAAGTTGTAGTATTTTACGTTATTATGTTAGACGTGAAATACAGAAGACATAAAATAAAATCTTGTTTAGTTTTTATAAATATTTTTGTCTGATCCATACTAGAGATGCCACGAATATTCGGCAAGTATTCGGTATTCGGCCTATTCGGCCAGTTTTTTCAGTATTCGGTATTCGGCCGAATAGTAAGTAGTATTCGGCCGAATACCGAATACTTAAAAAAGTTGCAAATATCTTACAAAAGGGAATAAAAAACCAATTTAATCGAAACATTTAACTATCAAACAATCATTAATTGCGAAAACCCTGAATACAACGTCAGTATTTTTAATATTTAAAATTATTAAAGGCAAATTGTGATGAATATAACACTCTGGCGAAAAGTGGGTGCAGCAATGCACCTCTGCCTACCCCGCAAGGGAGTACATTAGTACAAGGCGTGAGTGCGTGTGTGTGTGTGTGTGTGATGAATAATGACAAGTTTTTCGGCATTTGTTCGTAAGAGACTTTGGTTTGTCTACTGATTCGAGTTGGTTGACCACCACGTGCGGTACGGATCTGCCGTAAGATTAAGAAGAACACTCTTTAAATAAAACTTCTACTTATTGAATTATACTGCATTACCTGCCGAATATTCGGTGGCCGAATATTCGGTATTCGGCTGACAGCCCCGGCCGAATATTCGGTATTCGGCCAAAGCACTATTCGTGGCAACACTAATCCATACTATTACAATAAATATGTATAAAGTATAGTAAATAGTAGTGATATAATAAAAATATGACTTTAGAAAAATATGTGTTAAGAATTTTAAAAGTTTAGCTACAAGTAGATCTTGATATAGTTCAGAGGTTTTGAATGGTAAAATGATGTCTCATTATACAGGTTGTTGCAAAAGGGGGTGACTCAGCTCAAGCTTTTTTTTAATGCGACGACAGCGCAACCGGGTTTCTCCAGAAACGCTGCCTTTTCGCGGCACCTTCTTAGGGGGAAATTTGAAAGCGCCCGCACCCATAAAATAACTTTTTATATCTTTTTCGGTATTGGAGGACTTAGAAAGGTCATGAGATGAACATACAAATAAAAAAAAATTCCTAAAATTAAAAAAATATGCTATCTGCCAGCTTCCTTACTCACACATTAAAAAAAAAAGTTATTTTCGAGGATGCGTACTTTAAAAACCTGTACTCTGCACTAGACCAAGCATAAAGTGAGCTTCAAAAAATTCAACTAACTAACCTCTTTTGCAATAAAAACCAGTAGATTTCCAAAATTTTTATAATTTTTGATTAAATATTGGACACTGACGGCAGGACTGGTCCACCGATTTAAAGTCGCTCAGCGTGCTATGGAGAGAGCTATGCTTGGGGTTTCTCTGATGGATCGTATCAGAGATGAGGTTATCCATCAGAGGACTAAGGTTACCGACATAGCTGTCAAAATAGAATGCAAGCTGAAGCGGCAGTGGGCTGGTCATATCTGCCGAGGAACCGATAACCGTTGGGATAGACGAGTTCTCGAGTAGAGACCTCGAACATATAATCGTAGCGTGAGACGCCCTCCTGCTCTCTAGACCGATGACCTTAGGTGGGTAGTCTGTAGTGGCTGAATAAGGAAGGCCGAGGAGCGAGTGTAGTGGCTCTCCTTGGGAGATGCCTATACAGCAGTGGATTATTATTGGCTGATGATGATGATCATATACAAAATCAAAAAAAGTGATTAAAAGGGTAGTTCATTTAAAAAAATTACGAGCTTTAGAAAATATATATTTGGTTCTTCATAGTAAAAAGTCACGCGATCAACAAATTTTATGTGGAAAACCTAAGTTTTTTGTGAATGTTTTAGTAAAACAAAAATAGTTTAGAATGACCTTCTGATTCACGTTTTTCCGCCCTAGTTGTAGTAATGCCCTTTTTGCAGCCCCCTGTATAAATATTTTACGTAATCGAAGTTTCAATAACTTTCAAACAAATAAACGCAAAACTTGAAGCTTTCGTCATCTAATTACTTAAATTGGGATTTTATTTTGATCCGTGGTCAGGGAAATTTTCTGAAATGGTCAGGGAAAGTCAGGGAAAAGTCAGGGAATTTTTTGGAGCATTCTGAGTGGACACCCTGGCTATGACTATAATCGAATATCGTCTAATATTGTTTAATAATCTTATTATAATCAAGTGATTTAATGTATATATTTTAAACTGAAAATAAGTAGGAAATAAATTAATATAATTACGGTATACGTACAAATTAGTATCAAAAAGCAGGGTATTCGGATTCTTTCACCGTGTCAGCGGTTCGCTTGTGAATAGAATAGAATTAATTTATTCACCAGAAACAAACAAGGTATACAGTAGTTCTTAAAGTACAGTTTATAGAAACAATCATGTTTCACCGAGCAGACGGTATGTGAAATACAATTTTAATGTAATTATGGGTACAATTTTAATTCATGCAATTTATTTATATTGATTTAATATGCTATTAAGTCAACAACAATAATAATTTATAATACTTTATGTCTATTTATAAAAGCTTAAAACACAATTTATATAATTTAATTTCATTCTCATTTCTACTAATTAATAATACAATTTAATAACACTTTATATTAGTTAATAACTATTATCAAAAAAATGTTTAATTGCATAAAACATTTTTTCAGTCAACCACTGTTTTAGTTTTTGCTTAAAATGATTGAGTGGCAACTGCTTTATATCGTTTGGAATACGATTATAAATCTTTATGGTCATGATATGACAGTTTTTGCTGTATAATGCACTTTTATTTTTAGGTAACACAAGTCTTTCTTGGTTCCTGGTGTTAAAATTTACAACATTACCTACTTTTGTATAAAGGTTTGGGTTACTTTTGACATGTATGCCAACCTCTAGTATGTACATACAAACAAGTGTCATTATTTTTGATTTTTTGAACAGTGGCTTACATGAGTCTGTTTGTTTTTTGCCATATATTGCCCTCAAGCATTTTTTTCTGCACTATAAATGCCTTATTGAAATCTGTGGAATTTCCCCAAATTAACAAACCATATCTTAGTACAGAAAGTACATAGCCGTGATATGCTGCCAATGCAACTTTTTGTCCGGATATTTTGCTTAACCTGTAGAGAGCATATACAAATCTATTTAACTTCTTACATACAATATCAATATGGGATTTCCAATTGCAGTGTCTATCAATTGTTACACCAAGAAATTTGATTGATTCAGACTCTTTTATTATTATATTTTTATGTTTTATTGTAATTTTAGCTTTTTTATTATTATAATTATAAAATTGTACATAAGTAGTTTTATCTAGGTTAACTTTAAGATTGTTCGACTGAAGCCAACCAATATTTCGTAGTTTTACTGGAATTTATGTTTCCAAAATTTTATTTGTTTTTGTGGGGTAAATATGCTGCCACTCTCTCTGCATTTTTATTTACGGGGTATAACCCCGCTAACACTGCCCACGAAAAACATTCATGATCTGAGTTTTTTTATGTTTAATACTGCTTTTTTATGTTTGATATCAATTGGTAAATAAATATATGTTGAGCCCCGCAATTGATTAAATTTGTTTACGTTCATATCAACATATAAGATTTTTTTTTGACTCCATCCACTGTCCTTTTTTTCGAATACGCCTAATTTGTAGGAAAACTCAACAACAACTTGTTCAAAATCTATCTCAATATCATCCCCCTTGCAAAAACTATAATTATACCCCTGGAAATCGAAAGAATTAACTAAGTCTTTAGTGATTTGAATGAATTCTGCGTGTGAAACAAAATTTACTTTGAATGAATGAATGGCAATCTATGTTATCCATTAGTAGTAGTTTAAACATATTATTTTAATTTTTTTCGAAGTATACCTCGGGTGTTTTTACACAATTTGTTGATACCGAACTATTTAAATTAGATGAGTCGAGCTGAATACGATAGGATTTCACTCGTTGTCCAAACGCGCTTTCAATAATTTTCACATTTTCTAATGTTTCATTATTTCTTAAAACCTTTTCCCTATGTAATTTGCTATTTAAATGACGTGAAAAGTACCTCTTCCCAATGTGAACTTGACACGCATCACATTTAATTTTGTTGTCTGGAGGGGTATCTTCTTCTAGAGGGGTTGCTTGGAGGGCTGCCTGGGAAGGGTTGTTGTTCGCAGCGGCGGCCTACGTTGAAGGGGTGATGACATCATCCCATTTTCTTTTTCTTCCATTTCCAGTTAATCTGTGAATAAAAAACAACTTATTTAAAATACATAGACGTTAGAAGCATAATTTATGCAGAATATTTGCATCCCCGATACTTAACTATTAGTAGCTACCTAATGAAATTGATGTGCTAGTCTCCGATCTTGTACAAATGTTACAATATGCCTGCATGATATGTACTCCATCTATCTCATCGGTATTATTTAATAAAGAAGAGTTGATAGGATGTCCTTTACAAGGGGTGTAAAAAGGAATCAAGTTTGAACTACTATTTACTATTTTTAAATGAAGATGGTAAGACCGACCCCATGTATATACGTACGTACACCAAACAAAACTTTCACTTGCGGATCACCATAGCTAAAAAATTTAGTACTACCATCAATGTGCCCGTGAGTTGAAAATGTTTTGCATTTAATACAGATTTGACAGTAAAAAACAAAAATGCAATTTATTCATTAACAAAAAAGTTATTGCTATTTTTCCTTCGAAGGGTTCAATATTTGAAAATTTCGTTTGTAGTCTTTAATGGTCTTATTTCTCATTCATAGGTTTCAAAATCAAGTTTTAACTGTCTGAATAGCTGGTATTAGTCATCTGTAACGACAACGTGACAAATAATAGAAAAAGGGTATTGTAATGACTAATGACGGTTAATTTGTGGGACCGCTTCTACCTGTAAGGTTCGGCGGAAGTTGTTCCATGAATGAAGCGTCATTTCGACCTGTATTCGTCTAGTGTAGTGGATCATAAAGAACTCTTTTAGTATTCTTAAACATAACAAAATAAAACATTTTTTTTTCAAATAATGTGCTTTATTAATTCATATTAAATGTTCAAAGTGTCCACCATGGGCCCTGATGCAAGCTCTACATCTTTTAATAAAAGATCGCTTTATTTTGCGTGTGTAACGACTCTCCCAAATTTTATTGACACCTTCTCGAATTCTTCGTCTTAACTGCTCCAAGTTTTCAATTGGCTCCTTCTAAACATACTCTTTCAAGCATCCCCAGAAAAAATAATCTAATGGGTTTAAATCGGGTGACCTTGGTGGCCATAATATGGTTCCAAGGCGGCCAATCCATCTTCTTGGGTATGCCCGATCTAAGTGAGCTCTCACATTTGCGGCATAATGGGAAGGACACCCGTCATGTTGTAACCACATTCTTCTTAGGATATCTATTGGTATATCTTTTAACAGGCCGAGAAGTTCATTTTGTAAAAAATACAAGTAATATCTTGCGTTTAATGTCCCCGGCAGTTCAAAAGGGCCAATAATGTCTCAATTTATTATTCCTGTCCATAAATTAACTTTGAATGCATATTGGAACTTTTCTTCTTTTTTGTTGTGTGGGTTCTCCAACTGCCAACTATGCAAATTGTGCATGTTCATGAATCCATCTTTGCGGCAGGTAGACTCGTCACTCCATAATATGGTGTCAATCCAATCGTTGTCTTCTCTCATTTGTCTCAGCATTCTCCTGCAATATACAACTCTTTGTGCATAATCTCTTGGTTGAAGTGTTGCTTGCTTGGTTAAACCTTTTTTAAAATTCTTTGGACTCTGGATTTTGGGACACCAGTACGTCTTTCAATATCCCGCACTGAAGTAGTCGGGTCAGCTTTTCTTTCTGCCAATACTTCCTCCTCGCCATCTGCACGCTGCCGTCCTTCGTGACCACGTCCTACGCCTACTCCAGGGAATCGTCCTTCTGATAAAGCCACATGAAGTCTGCTTATGATACGATGGTCAGGATGTCGAGCGTTTGGGTACCGCTCCCTGTAGAGCGCAGCAGCTTGCCTCGCATTTCTATCACATAAACCGTAAATGTAGTGCATGTTACAGTACTCCACTGGTGTGTAGAGCGCCATGTTAACACGGGTAACAAATCTCGTAGTCCGTATGATTGCCAAGTTATTCGTATCACTAATTTATCAATGTCCAATTCAAAAGTACAAAAAAGTAGTCCTTAATAATGCCAAGTTGTAGTTCAATTATCCAGTCTCCAGAAACGTAACGTGTAGCGAACTCGAGGTGAAAAACCGAACTGAAGTGAAGTGGGCTAGGCTGCTGGCAGGCCTAGCCATTTGTCAAAAAATGACAAAGAAAGTAATTATTGGCATCCTTTTCACAAGATTGTACAATGTTTATCTCTCTCAAACAACGAGGGGAGCCGAGCCGAGCCGAACCTTCCAGGTAAAAGCGGTCCCGCAAAAGCGCCATTACAATACCCTTTTTCTATGATTTGTCACGTCGTAGTTACAAGTGAGGGCGCATTCACACGGGATACGTCTTTGACGATTCGGTATAAAACACGATTCGCCTTGACGGATAGATGTTCACATTGAATACGGAATCGTGTTTTTTCACGATTCGTCAAAATATCCGAATTGATGTTCACATGTTGTTTCGTGATTGTGTTCAGTTGAGAGTAACTACCAAAGACAATGGACGTGAATACTTTAATTTTGTACTGGTATTATCGTCGATCTAAAAAAAGAAAAACAAGAAGAATACACTGGGTGCATCCAATTTTAAGGCAAAGACAAAGTGTTGGGGATTTTTATACTTTGATGAGCTCGTTACGAGAAGATGATACCAAATTTTACACTTATTTTAGAATGTCTAAAGATACCTTTGACTTCCTTCTCCAAAGGTTGGATACGGATTTGAGAAAACAGGATACATGTATGAGAAAGGCCATTAGCCCTGAAGAAAAGTTGGCGATAACTATAAGGCAAGAAAAACTAATTATATTATTTATTATTCTTATTTATTGGTTATATTTATGATAATTTAGAACATGTTTTTAGAAATTGGATAGATCCAGATAATCAATTAATTGACTTAAAGCTGTAGATAGTGCCGGTGATGCACTTGGATCATCGCGATGGATCAGCGATGTTCCAGGTTGTAGAGGGGTGGGCGTTTCTGCAGACACTTCTGCATTTACTATCGATGAACTTTCAGGAAGAGGCCGAGTATTATTATTATTAGACGTTCATCCCGGTGAGGCTTAGTATAATAACCACCACTATTATAGTTGTGATGATGTGAATGGGGAGTAACGCGTGTGAATTTGCCGCTAGGGGCGCTGGTGTCGACTGAGGTTAAGTGACATTTTACTTTTCATATAATTTGTTTGGCGGGCTTCGTGATAAATTATATTTTCGTTCATTTCCCTGTTGAAAAGTGATCTCTTTTCGCGAAATTATCGCAAATATGGATTATTTATCGATGAATGTGCACGCTTTGAAAGCTGAATTAAGGAAAAGAGATAAATAAGCGGTCTCAAAGAGCAGCTAATTCAGAGGTTAGTTTGTTTACTGTTTACAAACTTATTTTTTACGAAATGTATGCTTGTTTGCTTTAGGTAACAGCTATGTTTTTGCTTTTTACAGACACCAAGACTATGACCGTAACAGTAACTTGGTTGTTAACGTAGAGGACAGCATCATACAACAAAATGGTTCAGTGTATACTGTTGAGTGGCCTTAAGAAACTTTGTATAGCAGTGTAAACACTAAAAATGAAACTCCAGATCTAGATATTGTCACCAATGAGTAACTACTTTGGAATTTATGTACAGTGTACGTACGTACATACCATCGCTCTTACGGTGAATGAAAACATCGTGATAAAATCTGCATATCTAGATTTTCGAACCCACCAACCTGCAGAGGACCAGTGTGGTAGGAAATGGTCCAAGCTTAGGAGTTGAGTTTAGACCTTAAGGCGATATGGACAAAGGCTCCATTCGAGTGAGCCAGGTGCAGGTACTGACACCCCCACAAATAATAGAATACTTAGTATACTATACTACCATTATTAAGTTTCAACTAACAACTCAACCAGCATTCATTGTGTGGATTACTAATGTGTTATATTTTTTGTATAGCAGTGTGTTTAAACGGAAAGGATAAATAAAAGTTAAATCAGTGTGTAATTCTTTTATTTTTAGTGTATTTATTAAATGCCTAATCCTTATTTACATTATGTTCTTTCTGAAATTGGTTATAATGATTTTCACAAACACGAGATTATCGGATAATAATTATTTCACAAGCCACTGTTTTAGAACAGTTTTATCACTTGGTAACATATGTCCTCCTTTTCTTTCCCAATATAACGGATCTGAACAACATTGCGGCATAGTAACTCGATATGATGATA
Organism: Plutella xylostella; assembly: GCF_932276165.1. Classification (NCBI taxonomy): domain Eukaryota; kingdom Metazoa; phylum Arthropoda; class Insecta; order Lepidoptera; family Plutellidae; genus Plutella; species Plutella xylostella. The sequence goes on along the minus strand of NC_063987.1, from coordinate 8,227,461 downwards.
GTTATTTTATAATTAATAAGCTTATAAGATTCAAGATTTAAAACTTTATTTGGCTCCAATTTGATAAAGTCGCCTTTGATAAATTTGACAGCTATGGTACCTCTTAACCTCAGTCGACAGTGGCGCCAACTGGTGAGCAAAAAAACGGTAGTCCCCATTGTAATCATTTTGATGCCAATTCGAATAGTTTCGTCCAGTTTTAATACTCTGTATTAGGTTAATGACCCCAGATTGGAATTCCAGTATTTGATCATCATCAAAATGCCGAAGGGATGGCAGAACCCCCTTAAAATAAATCATGTTACGGTCATCACTTCCAATTGTGTTTAATTGATGATCAACAAGTTTCATCATTTTATCATCCAATACGCTGCCACTATCCATTCTTTTCTTTTCTTTTTTGATGATGATTCTAAGTGTTTCTCTTTCTGATTTTCTTGTTGACCTGCATTTTCTCTTTGGGCTTCATCTCTTGTATTTGGATTATTGTCACATGTTTCACCTGGCTTAATAATTGGCTTCAAAAAGCTCATCTCTTGATTATATTTGTAGGGCTTAGATTTTGTACCAGACCCAGATTTTTTTGTTTCTTTGTTTTCATCACTGAACTTCCTGAAACAATAATTCATAAAACTGTATGAACGGTTTTATAAGAAGATTTTTATTTACATCGCATTATTCCCAATATTACAAAACAACCACAGATGAATATATATATACTAGAAAACAACTGTAATAATAAGGACACGGTTTCGAAACACGTCACGACAAGACGAGCGGTCTGTTGTCGGGCGAATAGATAAAGATAAAAGATAAAAATTCTTTATTCGGTGTCTAGCACCACTCACCAAAAAAATAATAACATAAGTACACAAAAAATAAAACAAAAAACGAAATTAAAATTAAAAGTAAAACAAACAAACAAACAAAAGAACATTAAGAATAATTAAAAAATATATATATATATATATATTTATAATGGTGTGAGTTGTCCAGCACCGAAAAGGCCTGCGCCTCAGCTTACACCGCTACAGATGAGGTGGCATCCACCCACCTGACGCGGCACTGGTTTTCAGTCGCGTCCTAGAGTGACTGTAATTTGACCTACTGTTATAAAAATATACTGTATATAGGTATACGGTTATACATAAATTTTATACTTAAATACCAATACTGGATAATATAATGACAATCATAAAAACATACACATAATATATAATGCAAGCATGTATACAATAATTTGTTTCTAATGGTTATAAACAAATAAAAATACTAAGTGAGGGTAAATGTGCCTTCGGCGTTTCAGCGGGCGAGCGACACCGGTCACACCGGTCGCCTCGCTTGTTTCAGCGCTCAGAACAGCCCGTGCTGTCGGCTGAACACTACGGTGAAACAGTTTTACAAACACAATAGATACAGTGTGAGTGAAAAAGGAACACAATTAGCACCACACAAGATCCATTTTTCAATAGCGGATAATATTGAGAAATAAAAAAAGGTAAGACAAAGGTTAAACAAAACATTTAACAAATAACTAATTTACTTTTAATAATATAAACGAAATAACTATTTAATTGTATTAGAGCATCATTCATTAGGCCTAAGTACATATACGTAAAAAATAATATTTGTTTCAGGTTAACGTTTCGTCAGAACAAAAGTGTATTCCTGACGATATTATGTAAAGGAAGATAAACGCATAGACTTGCGGGCTGATCCCGTGGGATTGAGTGGGAAACTAGTACCCTCCACGTGTCGTGACGAGAATGCCAGTAAGTAAATCACACATACTTATATTGTAAATAAATCTATATAAATATTATGTAACGCACTAACGTAAGCAAATAATAAATACATATTTTTTTTAAGTACGCTTCTGCTAAATGGCCAGGCTCACCAACACGATCTCTGTTTTAAAAGGAGCATTCGCTTTAACTTTGACCTAAATGATGCAACTGATTTCAGGTTACGCAAGCTTGGGTCTAGGCGGTTCCAACAGGAAGTAGCATTAAAGGAGAACGAGGCTTTGAATATGGCAGTCTTATGCTGAGGAGTGAGGAGCAGGTATGAAGAGGCTCTCGTACGGTACATATTGAAGTCACGGGACCACCTTAGTTTATCATAAAGGTATTCAGGTATGTGTCTATGTACTATGCCAAACAACAAACATGCAAAATGTAGGTACCGTCGGCTTGCTATTTTTAACAATCCACTGTTATTTATGAAGGGAGTGACGTGTGCCCGGGGGGGGATGTCGTGACAGAATCGAGCGCAAGCATTTTGTACCCGCTGTAGCAGACGTTGTGTTTTCGCATAAAGGCAAGGTCCATATACCGTATCTGCATAATTTAATTCTATTCACAAACGCCGTTCGCTGTCCGTCTGTGTATTTATGAATTATTATACATAAATAAAATATACAGGGACCTGATCTGTGGTTGTTTTATACGGGCTACGCCCCATACGTTTTATAACGGTTTTTGCTTTCGTAAAAAGAGGATGCTTAGTAAGCTGAATTTGTATAATTGAAGAAGCGCTTGAAGAAGTTGTATTTTCATTTAGACTAATCTATCCCACTAGGCAGCCAGTCAAACATATGAAATCGTTTGGGTGCCTAGTGGGAACGCTTATTCTGAATGAAAATACGACTTCTTCATCCCACTAATTTGGCTTTAATGAAATATTTTTTTAGGTATTTGGCGTCAGGACTTTCCTATGAAGATCTTCATTTTAGTTATCGAATTGGCAAATCAACCATTTCCACCATCGTAGTAGAAGTGACGCAAAGTATATGGAATAATTTATATGAAGAATTTATGCCACTTCCTAATAAGGAAGAAGAGTGGTTAAAGATAGCAAGTGGATTTAATGAAAAGGCCAATTTCCCTCACTGCCTTGGAGCAGTTGACGGGAAGCATATTAGGCTTCGAAAGCCGTCAAATAGTGGTTCAGTATATATGAACTACAAAGATTTCTTTTCAATAGTGTTATTAGCAGTCGTAGATTCAGATTATCGATTCGTTTACGTCAGTGTAGGTTCCTATGGAAAAGAATGCGACTCATCAATATTTAAAGAGTCAAGTTTTTGGAAAATGTTGACAGAAGGCCGTTTGAATATACCCGAACCAAGGCCTTTATTTACAGAATCAGAAGTTCAAGTTCCTTACGTAATTATTGGCGACGAGGGATTTGGTTTACACACACATTTATTAAGACCTTTTGGTGGAACGCATCTTGACAGAGGTAAACAAATATTTAATTATCGTTTAACCAGAGCGAGAAGATACGTTGAATGTGCGTTTGGCATTCTAGCAAATAAGTGGAGAATTTTACATAGACCCATAGACCTTAAACGAGAAACAGCTATTTCAGTAGTGAAAGCTTGTACTGTCCCCCACAATTTGATTATAAAAAAGGAGGGAATTGAATTAGAAAAAGAATTTAATTTTGAAAATTTACTACCCCAGGAAGTATCACCGAGTGTCGGAACTGGCAATTCAATGAGAAATGAATTTATGACCTACTTTCTATCAGAAACTGGATCAGTACCATGGCAAGACAACAAAATATAGGCAGTATAGATTTGTATTTAAAATTTTCTCAATAAAAACTTACGAAACAACTATCGGTCCTTTTGATCCATTTCTTCAAAATTATGCATATTTCCCGCCATGCTGCTGTTTTAGCGGTTTTGTCCTTAAAAATTTCCAAAAATTTATTCCATAAAACTGGCCTGTCTTTGATTGCAGCAATCAAAACTTCGCGATTTATTTGTTGGTCATACCATTTTTCTTTTTCTTTTTTCGACATGATTTTATTGAAGCGCAGCGCTACACGTCTTAACAAGTCAAAGGAATGTACTGAATTGAGCGGGCGCGCGGCGGGTGGGGCAGACAGGCGGGCGGAGCAGGCAGGCGCGCGGGGCGCGAGCGCCAATCACGATTCGAGATTTTTAACGAATCGTCATTCTAATGACCGTAGTGACCGACGTATCCGTCTACGTCTTTTTTCACGATTCGTGAAGCGTGTGAACATGGGTATATAAAAAGCATTGCTCCCGTCAAAAAAAATAACGAATCGTGAAAAAACACGATTCGTCTTCGTGTGAATGAGCTCTGACTAATAATGAGAAGAAGAATCAAATCAAATCAAATCAAATCAAATATATTTATTTAACAAAAAACACAATTTACAAACAGAAATACACTGCGATCCTCACACTAGGCAAGCCTGTGACGTGAGGATCAGATTACGACATTGTAAATACGACTACTACGGTTTACAGTAATTTGTATTGGTAGGTACTAGTAAATATTAAATAACAATAATTTTGGTAAGTACTTAGGTAAAATCAAAAACATTTTGAACTGATCGGATACAAAATAAAATGAAAGCATGCATTTATGTTATCAACCAGATTAATAGTTATGTAACTTATAAAAAACATATCAATATAAATGAAATACATAAAATATAATTAAATATATATAATATCGCGGGACGATGGACAGTCAAGATTTGTTGGATAGTAAAGATTCAGTATCATCGTAGCTTAAGAATAAGCTATGAATGAGAATTAATACCAATAAAGACTACAAACAAATTTTCAAATATTGTCCCCTTCGCCGGAAAAATAGCAATAACTTTTTTGTTAATGAATAAATTCTGAATCTAAATGCAAAACTTTTTCACCTCACGGGCTCATTGATGTTAGTATTAGTACTAACTTTTTTAGCTATGGTGATCCGCAAGTGAAAGTTTTTTTTGGTGTGTAAATTTTTTTTATTTTTTTATGATGTCCCTTTAATTTTTTTGGATAAATGGTCGTATAGGTCTTGTAGAGTGATAAATCAGGAATTTTAATATAAAAAAGAAAAACAATATATTAAGATTTGGAGATTTGGTATCAAAGTCAATGACTTTACCCAAAATTTTATAAAATTTTATTTAATCTAAAATATCTCGTATACCGTGACACTTTCACTAAGGCCTTTTTATGTTTTTCTGATAGGGCATGATCTCATCCATCACCAGTTTTCATTTGGACCACTCATAACGGGACACCCTGTATATGAAATACCCCCGCTGGCAGCACGCTCGACAGTCGATAATGTTTTGCTCTTAGATTTCTTCGAGGGAGATTCAAAATATGAATCAATATTTTCGTGAATCGGTTTTTTGAGTGAATGGTGAGGATATTTCATCATCACTAGGGCTCGGATGATAGTAATTTTTCATCGTGTAGTCGCAGTCGTCAATTATTGTTGATGGCTAAAACAAATAAATTTACTTGGTTTTACTACGATAAAAAATAGATGATGTACATTATCTTATGGTGGGGGTATTACCTACTATGCCATGAGAAAACTAACTATAGTGTTACTTGCACAAACAAATACGGGTAAGAATAAAAGTAAGTTAAAACATTGAGGTGCTTTTGATTCACATACAATGTACACAAAGTAATGGACTATTATACATATTCAACGGAAAGTGTTTAGATACAAAATATAACTTACATTCATATCTCTGGACACTGCAGGTACCTATGTAGCACAATACACAATAATTATTAACTCACTCAGTAGAGAGCCAGGCTGATATGATTGAGATCTGACATGCAGCGCGTTTTATATACGCGGAATGCGGTGTCGGGGGTATTTTTTGTACACGACCCCATTCTTTATCGAGATTAAACCCAAACGGGTTCCCTACGAGTCTTCGAAACTCATTTTTTCGAATATGCATACATCGACAACCTTAAACCGAAGGTTTCATAGTGCGATGGCTTGTTGCTTCGAAGGATTTTTTGTTCGACGTATCTTTACACCGAACATCTTACTACGGCATATTGTTTCTCCAATGTTTATTGGTCCGATGTAACGATACTTCGAAAATTTTTATACAACCATCTAACGGCAACGTAGTAGGTACAACATATACAATGAAATGTAAGGAATCAATGAAATAATTATATCTTTAATCCCACACAAAATTACATAATAAGTACAATCATGTACAATAACAAAAACTTAAAGAAACAAAATATAAAAATCGAAAAGTCACATTTACTTATGTACAATTTATACAAAATTATGTATATGTATGAATACAGAAATACATTGGTCTGTACGATAGCGAAAACTCAAAAAACCCCTTTATGGCTAATCGGAAATGTCACATTATAATAGCCACTTTTGTATAAAATTATATAACAAGTAGTACATTATCATGTATTAGCAACAATATTATAACAAAAACAAAAAAATAACAAATCATACAAACATGAGATTAATATTTTTATAAGATCTACTAATTAATGAGACAAAAAAACTAAAATGTCATAAATATAAGTCGTGATTTAATAATCCCATATTATTATAATTCTGTAATATGTGCAATAGCACGTAAGAAATCTAAGGTTTCCATCTCATGTCTTTTATCACAAATTCTCTTGATACTGTCGTTTCTAGTGTTACGTTTTTTTTTTGGTGGGGTTCTTACAATCTCAGCTTGAGATCTTTCTATGGCGTGGTTTGTGCTGGCTTGTTCCTTCATCAGTTTTCTTATGGTACTATATACACCATAGCGGTTGTTATTAAGAATACTATTCCACCGACGGTGCCATGCTTCGACACTGTTTTGAGTCCGCGGCAACCCTATTTCATTTTGACTATGAATAGACCATAGTCGAGGTGGAAATAATGGTGGACATCTGGTTATAGTTACTTTGGTTCCTTCTATGTGTGATTGGGGTTTCCCGAGAACGTATTACAGTTCAAACCAATCTATAACAGGTTCCGCATCTTCGGGCAGGACATTTAACTTTAGGGAGTTAAACGCTGTGGGGATTTCTTCCGGCGGTAGGTACGCCAAAGCAACTAATTGACGTAATCTGAGCGCAAAGTTACAATCAGTTCCATATTTGGCAGCTAATCCACTTTTTTGAATATGGCGCCATATATTTTGTCCCAAATGAAATAAGCACGTATGATGGTTTGCATTCGGAAATTCAATTCGTATAACATTGATCACAGCAATTTCGAAATCAGTCAAAATATGTTCAGGATTGAGATCAAATCCGAATTCTGCAGCATATAATTTCAGCTCTCGTAAAAATACAAGATAACTATCTTCACTTTTGTCGGTAAGGAAGCAATATACAACCGGAATCGTCTTCCTTGTATCATAATTGCGTCCAACTATGGCATGTATGGAGTATAATTGTGTAAATAATCCAGGAGCAGTCCTGAAAGTACCGTCCATCAGCCATATGAGCGATCTGTTCATAATTGTCAAATTGGTCTTTGTGCAAAATATGAGCAACCTATTCTGATTATTTTCACCATACCGTGTGTCACGTGCTAAAAACGGCTCATCGTTCACTGTCTTATATTCCTCAGGAACTTTTATTTGTTCTAAAGTAGAGGGCTCTTTGGGCGTTGTAGCTTTTCTTGTGCGGTACACTATTTGTCGCATTGCATTTTTATTTGGCAAAGAACAGGCACTAGTGCTTGGTACCTCTTCGAGTGCATTTTGAATTATCTGAGTAGGTTGGTCTGAAGTGGTCGCTGCAGCACGTTTTATGTTGTTTCGTAATGTTATTGAATGTAATAACGATGCATCAGGAGAATGAGAATGTTCACTCATTTCTTTTACAACTGAATGACCACCAATTTCACTAAACACTGTAGTTAAAGAACTTTTACACTGTTTACTTTGTTTATAAACACAACTCCAATAGTATTTATCTCCATCAGTTTTTTTATTTACACATAGCTCGTACCCATCGATAACAATAATGTCGTTGCCGCGTTTTGATTTTAAAACAGTCACTGCACTAGCCATAGTTTGTTTTTATAAACAATCCAAAATCATAAAATAAATACACTTTCCGCCACTAGTCACAAAATGCAAATGAGTTCTCCAGTGCAACTTGTGCAAGCAATAAATATAAGTTAGAACTACCCTCAAATTTATTACAAAAAAATGTATCTAAAAATTTTCGAAGTATCGTTACATCGGACCAATAAACATTGGAGAAACAATATGCCGTAGTAAGATGTTCGGTGTTAAGATACGTCGAACAAAAAATCCTTCGAAGCAACAAGCCATCGCACTATGAAACCTTCGGTTTAAGGTTGTCGATGTATGCATATTCGAAAAAATGAGTTTCGAAGACTCGTAGGGAACCCAACCCAAACACACTTGTGTTAGGTGAAAACTGGTCGAGACTTGCTCATTTTTTTAAATCCGTTTGTTGCCTAGTAAATAAATAGCTGGTCGCATCGACTGATTCGTTACATAACAAATTGTGAATCAAAATAATGTTCAATTCTTGTAACGAACTATCCAAATCGCATATTCGGGAAGGAAGCAACGCACTATAAAGCCATGAAACATATGTGTACTGTCTACATCGAAATTCTGAACATTAATCAGGGTACGTAAATCTTCGGGGCAAATGAATCTCTCTCCCTCTGGTCGAGGTACTTCTGGATACAAAGCGCGTCTGGATACAATTCTGTCGATCGCTCCCCGTTTGAACATAAACTCAATCCCCTCAACCGTCTTCGATAATACTCTCTCAGCATCTCCTTGGTGAAAAGCGGGTTCTTGACAAAGTAACAAAACAAGTCTTATATTGGTCCAATGATCATTTGATTTACCTCTGCTGGTTCCACAGTTTCCAGACCCGGCGCCTGTTCATCTCCAAATGCATCGTCATCCGATTCACGCTGCATTCCCCGTCCTCTATTTTAAGGTAACATTTTGTTGTCGTTGCATCGGCTTGATCAGTTGCTTGATCCAATCGTCGCTGAAATTTTCGAGGTGCCTCGCCTTCCATTTCAAGTGATCTAATTCGCCACGTGGCGTCAGAACCGTTGCCGTGCGTCCCCCGGCCGTTTCCAACTTCCATACAGTGAAACGCGCAACGACAAGTTTCGTAATCGTCTCTTCCGATAGAGTTTTTAAATATCTCACGGCCACCGCTGGAAGAAAGGTACTCAACCAGACAAGGGAGGCATGTAATGATGTATGAACGATGCTATTATGACCCCACTGTTTAGACGTACTAATATATATGATTTGCCAGTGCGTTCGTCGTACTGTGTCTCCTCTATGTCTACACAAAAATTTCCAAGGACTTGCCCGAATGTTGTAATGATGTGCCCTTAAGAAGTATTGATTGTCGATTGTGCATTCATCATAAGGTACTTCGATACCACTCGTTCCTCCAAGTCCGCTTGCCTGCACTCCTCTATGGACTCCTGCACGCTGCTTCCTGCTGTTGCTCTAAATTCAAAAGCTTATAACTTTTAGTTCCGAAGTTTTTTCTGCAAATTTGTTAAGTGATTGTTTTTATTACAATAAATGTTCGAATTGGTGACCTCTTATTCTTTTTTCTTATATTATATCGTGATTTGCTTCTTAACATGCTCGGCATCACTTTCACATCTCCACGGTTACCATTCCAAGTCGCATTTCTCTGCGCATCGTATCAAAAGCGGCGTGAATTTCATTGCATTTCATTCTTTCGCGCTTCTCCAGACGTAAAAATCTAGTACGGTAAGGTCAAGCATTAGGGAAGGAGTGGTCTGAAAACTCCCTGACTGACTTGGTGTATCGAAAATTTAGGATCAACTTTAACGGTTTCGATTTTTCTCTTTAAATTATTAATTTCGGGTTATCTCGTTAACAATACTATGGGATTTAAAATACGTTGTAAGTAGGTACTCGATTACTAGTACCTTATGAATATCTTACTGATTTAGTTCCCGAAAACTTCAGTTAGCTAATAATACTCTGATGAGAGACAAAGAATCGTGACAACTAAATAAGCGGGTGACGTTCAAAGTGTTGTCGTTTTTATTGTGTGGGATCGACACCGTGAATATTAAATAAATAATATTGATATTCATTACTAACCCAACGCCAAAACGATACCGAGAGATTTTGAGATATTGAGATTCCAATGTTTGTTCCAACATCATCAATTCGTCAACAACAAATTTTTGTGCATTATCTGCATTTCGCTCGACGCCAAAACCTGCTTTCTTAAATCTCGGATCAATGACTGTTGCTTTAGCAGCAGTTTTGTTAATCTCATGGCCGCCAAATCTTTTATCAAAAGTCTCCATTAGTTTCATCTTCAAACTTCAGAATTAGTACAGCAATTTCTTAGTGCTGCTTGTACGCCGCGAATCAGAGATACGAGGGCTACACCGAAAAGATCGGGAATAGAATACTTAGGAATAAACTCTCAAACTCAAACTCAAGAAGAATTTTATAAAAAGTAAAAAATAAAAGAGTATTGACCATTTGAATTTGACAAGTCGGTGTAAAAAGTGGAGCTTACGCGGGAACATTTCCGTGCAATAATTTTTCACAACTTTCGTCGAGGTTTATCTCAAGAACAATGTCTCGCCGAGCTTGTTTCTATTTATAAACTTGAAGCACCAAGTAAAACGACTATATATCGTTGGCATTCTGAGTTTCGCCGTGGACGTTCCTCTCTTACCACAGTCCCTTCTACTGGTCGGCCAAAAACAGCGGTAACACAAGATAACATCGATGCTGTAGGCCAGTTAATAAAAGAAGATAGACATGTGACATACGAGCAGATTCGGGCTTCTCTCAGCATTGGTATGACAGCCATTCAAACCATTTTACATGAAGAACTGGGTGTCAAGAAGTTAGTTTCGCGCTGGGTGCCCCACCGTTTGACCGAGGAACAAAAGTCGGCTCGTGTTAATTGGTGTCGATCTGCTCTGCAACGGTTCAATGGAGGCAGTTCAAATGCTGTCTACAATATCGTCTCTGGTGATGAATCGTGGATTTATTCATATGAGCCCGAAAGAAAACATCAATCGGCAGTTTGGGTCTTCGAAGGTGAGGTCAAGCCAACAAAAGTTATTCGCTCACGCAGCGTGTCGAAAAAAATGGTCGCTTCGTTTGTATCGAAAATTGGCCATGTGGCTACGATTCCATTACAAGAACAAAGGACGGTTACTGCTGATTGGCACACAACAGTTTGTTTGCCGGAAGTCGTAAGAGAACTTCGTAAAACTAACCCGAATCGTCGTATAATCCTTCACCACGATAATGCAAGCTCTCATACCGCTCGCAAAACAAGAACGTTTTTAAATATGGAAAACGTGGAGTTGATGGACCATCCTCCGTATAGCCCTGATCTGAGCCCCAATGATTATTTTACATTCCCAAGAATTAAAGATATGCTACGTGGTCAACGGTTTAGCGGCCCAGAAGAGGCGGTCGAAGCTTACAAATCAGCTGTTTTGACAGTATCCATTTCAGACTGGAATTACTGTTTCAATGATTGGTTTAATCGAATGAAAAAGTGCATTGAATGTCACGGAGACTACTTTGAAAAACAATAAAAGTAAATAATATTATGATATCTTTGTACTTTTTTCTATTCCCGATCATTTCGGTATCGCCCTCGTATGATGCAGGATAACGTTGGATATCGCTCGCCAGATATAATACTTGTCATTTGTTCCACAGGTCTTAAAATGAAAAGGCACTCGTGCACCTCGATCCATTCCTCAGCATTAAGATTATCCGGACAGCCAGGTAATGAAGTTATTGCAGCAGAAAGAGGTATCTTGACCTTATCGAGACGTTCGAGCATATAATATACTGAATTCCATCTCGTCTGGACATCTTGTTTTAGTTTTAAGGGTTCCAGCTGCATTTGTTCTTGAACCTCTTTTAATTTATATGCCGCATTATTGCTTCTTTTGAAATAGTTTACTATTTCTCGGCACTTTTCCGTCATACGAATTAATAGTTCATTGTCCTTAAGAGTATCTTGAACCACCAAGTTCAATGTATGAGCTGCACAACTATGGTGACGTTTTTGAAGAATGTCAATAACCGCTTTTTTGCGTGTGTTCGCAGACCGGTGGGACTCCCCAATGCTGCGTCTTTGGGTGCAGCGTCACATCCGCTCTGCATAGTATTATTTTTTTCCTTAATTTAATTTTATTTATATTTAAAGTCGCTCAGCGTGCTATGGAGAGAGCTATGCTTGGGGTTTCTCTGATGGATCGTATCAGAAATGAGGTTATCCGTCAGAGGACTAAGGTTACCGACATAGCTGTCAAAATATGCAAGCTGAAGTGGTAGTGGGCTGGGTCATATCTGCCGAAGAACCGATAACCGTTGGGGTAGACGAGTTCCCAAGTGGAGATCACGAACAGGCAAACGCAGCGTGGGACGCCCTCCTGCCCGCTGGACTGACGACCTTAGGCGGGTGGCGGGTAGTGGCTGGATGAGGAAGGCCGAGGACCGAGTGTTGTGGCGCTCCTTGGGAGAGGCCTATGTCCAGCAGTGGATGATTATTTTCTGATGATGATCACCTAGTATTCTAATTTCTATCAACATACATCAAAGGCTTTAGTTAGTTATAATTCACGAATACAGGTGGCGCAAATAAATGCTGTCATCGGCTATCAGTTTTTTACGCATCTTGCGTTCTTTTTTATCGGATCTAGATCCCATTTTGACCACGCATCCACTGATACTTTTTAACACATCACATCACATCACATGGGTTATCCCTCTTCTGAGTTATACAAGAATGTAAATCACACACACAGTAACTTAGTAGTAAAGTTATTTATTACTTTTTAAAAGATTTAACATGTAATGGCACTCGCGACGATTTTAAATTATAAACGTTGTCTTGCGTCTTTCCCGTGTCGAACAACAAGATGGCAGCCGTGGCGTCGTGCGCGGCGGAAGCGAGCGGGTCCTTGACCTGCAGTACGCATGCGCGAACTCGCCCATTTCAGACCAGTAGCGCCACCTAGTGTCGCCCGATGCACCTTCATCAAACAAGCGCGAAATTTGCTTACAATACATTTCTTTTCACACAAAGATTCATATCCCTCTTTGTTATCTTCTTATCTTTGTGAATCAATTCAAAGTTCCCTTTCCCTATAATTGAAATGAAAGAAGAGTAGAAGAGTAATGTGAGCCGTCCGAGGTTCCCAATATTGCCAGTGGGAATTGAAAGTGTATTCGCACAGTACGCACATTTTGCCTTTTTTGGTTCTATCAAGGTGAAGTGGTTCCAAAGAGCACTCCTTTTTCTTTGGGATGACATGATCTAGCCTAGTACTAATTGCCTAACTAACTAACTTCCTTATAACTACTATTTATATGAGTACTAATTACCTAACTTAACTAAGTACCAAAAAACTATTTATAAAAACAAATACAATAAACTACAAATAAAATATTTAAAATTATCACTAAACTGAGAAAATGACTGAATATCTGAGTAATACGTAATTAAACTGATGATGATGTCCTCTTCGTCGTATCCGACAACAGCGACTCTTGCTACACTCTGTTATGTGCTCTTATGTGGACATAACAGACATTTATGGTGTGGACACGTCAGGCGTAATTAAACTAAGTAGGTAATCACTGCTAACCACTCGAAATCGAAAGTACGAAGAAAGTAAAAAGATATAAGTACCTAGTTAAACAAACAAATTCATGGTCAAAGTTCATGGCACGCGCCAAAATTCGTAAACATCGAATTTTAACCTAATTAGACTTGACTCATTTAAAATGCTTAGCCATAGTGCACTTTAATTTCTAAATCCTAAATATCAATTCGCTTTCTTCTTTTATATATACAGATAAAAAAACAATCTTATCAAAGGTATACTTAAAATCAAATAAAACAATAAAAAATATATACAGTCATCTCTACATAAGTGTATAAAAATCAGTCTTATGTTTAATTAAAATGTCAAAAATCTATAAAAAATATATACAAAAATCAGTCTTCCAGTGCTGCATAAATGTATAAAAATGTATATATTTAAAATTAATCGCTATTTTTTTAAAGTTACTGTGAATTTTATGCGAGTGAGTTGCTGAAGACACTCCTCAATAAATACTTTTTCAGAAGTTAAGTCTACGAGCAGCTTCTGAATAACCACGTCTTTCGAATCAATACGTCGGCGCTTAAAACTTCGTCGACGTGGTTATTGAGGACTAGCGACGGATTTTTACTGATTTTGCGTCTTAGCCCACTATGCCATCCTTCCACGTGATTAGTGGTTCTGAACTTCTCATCATAACAGGTGACAAGTTCAGAATTGATCCATTATTTGGAAAATGAACATATATCACTTCGGGGTCACCACTTTACCATTAGTTTGGTTATTGTTTATAATCAGTCACTGTCCTTCACTACTCTAGAGGTGATAGAGTTGAAACACATCTAGTCAGTAACAAATTAGTGCTTTTGTTTCGTGAGTCATATACGATTACATGAAATTAGAATTTAGGTATTATCGTTACATGGTTAATTATAAAGACCAACGTCTACCATGCGTACCGGCGGGGTGACGACTGGCTTTCTATACTCACGTTTTGCTTACAATGCAAAAGGCGAGTATAGGGTGTTCGTGAGCTGTGTCGCTACATATGTATATGCTGCTTTAACGCGTCAGCAGTAGCCCCACTATGCGAATCGTGAAGCAAGAATAGCCAATAAATCACGAGGATGGTAGGCTAAAGCAGTGCATTGCCTGACATAATGCTTACCTTGCAAATCAGTGACCCCGATTTTGGCCATTAATCTCCGCTTCAGGAAATACCTCACGTGTTGCATTAATTGCTACAACTTCAAATTCTGTTTTAAAATGGCCTGAGATTTTCTTAATGAGTTCTAAGAAGTTGAAACAACCTGCAACGCGAGCCTTGCTTTTTATTAGTCAAAAGAGCATAGATTATCGGGACAACGTCACCGTTGCCCTAATCCCCGTGGATGGTATAAAGCTGGAAAAAGGGCTTCGTGGAGATTCTAAATATTCCATCCAGTATAAACGTGTGATTTGTCCCAAAAAAACTTTTGCATTTTTGCGAAATAAAACACATTTTTTTTTCATCAGTCCCGTCAAAACACAAGAAATCTTTCCAGTGTGTTGAAAATTGAACGTCCTTGAAAGCATATTCCAGAAATTTGTTGCGGGCCCGATAAAGTTAAACTTTCTATTTTAGAAAGAGCGGGCAGCTCATCAACAAACTCTGGTTGTTGCAACTCTTTGGTCATAGCTTCGTACAAAGCTGGAATGGGACGCATGGACTCGCGAACTCTTTTTCGGCACTTATTGAGGACAACAGCCAAGCTTTGTTGTCGGGAATGCACGTGGTCGAATCAGGCGATTCCCGACTTACAGTGGGTGATCAAATTATTATGATCACTTGCAGAAAAATCATTTTTATATTTCAAAAGGGCTTGTTCTTTTTAATTTTTTTCTTTATGTTATTGACTTTTGACTGAGCAACACTGCACTTTTCAGCTATCTGACATTGTGAGAGACTTTTGTTGAGTATTAATGTGATTTATACAATTTTTGACTAAGAATGTCTTTAACCTTACCCATTATTTAAATTTTATAAATTAACAAAAACCGAAATAAAAAACCACTTTTAATGGTGAAATCTAAAGGTAAATGTTTGTTATTCCATTAACTAAACAATATATTCAAAAAACAACAATATAAAGAGTAAAAAGCAAATGAATTGCACTACAGAACTTATAAACTCCAAAAGCAAATTTTACAGTTGGGGATGGTTTTTTTTGAGTGTAGACATAATATTATTGCCATGTATAAAATCCAATGTTGCCATACGCATAAACGCTTTGTGAAAAAAATTATATATGTACAATACTCAAAGGTTTGCTGGTGGTTTATGACTGAAATATTACATCGTAGTCATTGTCGTTTTCTTCATAAAAAATCAAGTGATCATAATAATTTGATCACCCACTGTAGGTTCCTTTTTCCTTATATAAAGTAACGGAACCTGTGCACCTTTGTGTCGTGCATTTCCACAAAGAGGCAGCGTTTTTGTTGACCTTGTTGATGCGATGGCCAGTTTTATACAAAATTATGCCTCCTTTTCTCAATGACGGTTAAACGCAGCTTTTGGTACTTTTCATGGCATTCTGAAGACGACGAGGACAGATTGGGCATTCCGAAAGCTGGGTGACTGCTACATCAAGGTTCAGCTACTGTAGCATTCGAATATGACGGCACGGGTTCCACGTTGAGTTCGTCCACAGATGTATCTGTAAAAATATAATAATGACCTAAAAATGCGGTTTTTGTGTTCCTATAAAATCTATTTGAAGTATTAAAGTCGATTATTCTCAAAAATGGTGCGCTGTAGGAGGTAGGTCTACATGAAATAATACGCTTATTTTAACGACACGAACACGATGGCGTTTAATAAAATAAAAGAAAGTTTGCCGTAATGCTCCCAAGGCTACACCCCAACCATCAATTGATACACTTGTAATAAAACAAAATATTGATAATTCACATAATAATTTATTATTATTATATATATTTTTATATTCATGTATTAATATCATCATCTCCACGGCACGGATCTCCTTCCAACGAAGGAAAGGGTTTAGGCTTAGTGCGGGTTGGTGGACCCCAACACAAGCTAGCTTGTGCTGAGAGCAGTGCCGGTTTTAGTACTACCAGCGCCCTGGGCGAGATTACTACGGCGCCCCCTTGACAAAAAATTACCCCCATAATTTTAGTGTCATATTATTATTTTTATAACTTTTTAATTTTTATTATAATCATAAATTACGAAAAAAAGGCGAAGGATAGTAATGAAATAACCATTTATGAAAAGAAATAAACATTTATTAAAAAAACTAATAAAATTTTACTTTTCTAGCCTTTCTATCGGCGAACTCTTTCGATGTTTTCAGCAATTTCATTTTCGATTGACAAAGTTGCCAAGTTTGTCAATCTAGATTGAGATATTCTCGATCGCAGATAGGTTTTTATCAGTTTAAGCTTAGAAAAACTCCTCTCTCCACTAGCAACCGTTACGGGAATAGTTAATTAACATAAAATAAAAACATAATATATATGTAAGAAAGAAAACTTTATTTCACTAAACAAGTAAATATTATTAGTCTGTATGCAGAATAATTATGAACAAAAGTAAACAAATTCAAAAATTGTAGAATTACAACAATGAGAACCAACATGTTACTAAATTTCACAATTTACATCTCTTGTTTTCTACAATTAAATTATAAATAAGCATAAGAATATTTCAACGACCATTAGATGTTAACGTAAATTTAGCAATAAAAATTATCAAAGCGTGCTGTTTGCTTCACAATTTCGTAAGAGAAAGGCATGGTGTTAATTTCAACGAAATAGTATTCAATGGTGATACAGAGGGTATGTGCGAAATTCCGAGGGCTAGAGTTCTATCAGGTACACGCGGAAGTGACGCAAGGAATAATTTAGCTGATGTTTTTGTTAATATTGACCCTTTGCCGTGGCAAAACAAATATGCTTAAACTAGCTGCAGCGTTCATAATTGTAATTTACCTATCATTAACTTGTAGTAAATAAAAAAATTAAAACAACTTACCGTTCTTTTTTTTTTCTTCAACCGATGCATTATTATCAGTAAACATATTTATTACTTCCTCCCATTGTTTCACCTTCTGCGCTCTGTCACTGTATTCATCACATTTCATATTCCAGATAGCTGGGTGGTTTTCGATTTCGAATATAAATCGATCGATATCGAGATCCATTTTCAAACACACACGTCACGCCCATTCAAAATCACGCGCGGCACTGCGGGATTCGGTGTGCCATACCTTGCGTCTCGCCCCGCACCTACGCGCGGGGGTGCATGTTTCTCCGCGTGTATGCGCGTGATCCGCATGAACGCGCGTGGATGCATTTTCTGTGTGTTAGACTGTGCGTGTTTTCCATACAAACGGAGATACTTACAAGCAACGGTAGAACACGCATCCACGCGCTACGCTGCATCATGCGGGGCAGTGTGAGAATCGCCTTAGCTATTTTATAACAGTTCTTCAGGGCCCATTATAGGACATCCATCTTCGGTAACCTTTAAAAACAATAATTTGATCATGCCTTAATGAATATAATAATTGTGACATTATTACTATAGCGTAAAAAGTATATTATGATAATCTATAAGTAAAATAAATGAAAACCAATAATATATAAAGTAACCAATAAAATTATAAAGAGAAAATACGAACCCAATGTTGTCCTGGCACTTAACTCAATTAACAATGACCTTGTTAATAAATTCGTCTGTCATCGTTACAAATTAATAATGTTGATTATATTATAGGTAAATATAAATCAGATGGAATTAACATAACCCATCTCAATGCAACAAAACATTCTCTTCAAGTCTACAATTTCAAATGAGAAATAAATTCAAAATACCATCTGCGCTTATAATATTTCATATTGTAAACAATTATCACTACATAGACATACTTTTGCTAATGAACCGCAACATATTCACTATTTTGCAAACAAGTTTAACGTGGCGTAGCGGGCAAATGGTTGGTTTGCGAATAATTTCGGCGCGGGTTCGAGCCCAGATGAAAAGCAAAAAGAATTTAAATTTTGTATTTCATAATATTATTGTTCTGTGAATTCGTTAGTTTGTGTAAATGATGGATATTATCTAAATGATGGATATAAATAGGAGAATAGTAAAATAGTTCTATGTCTGTCTATAGACACGAGCACTACCGCAACATACGTCACACCGACAAATTGGCTTAGCGTAGTTTGAATTTCTATTTGAAATACAGGGGGTCAGGTTCCTCTGCACCTGACTGTACATTATTGTGATTGTATATTCTGCAAATGTCTTCACTGAAGGTCACTTTGTTTCCATTTCTGATCAACTCACTAACTGATAGGAGATTAGTTGTGAGGTTTTTTTTATATTAAATGATTGTCACTCCACAGACTTTATATCCGTGCCTTTTGAATAGTGGTTATTTATTTGATGCTAATATGAAGAATAAATTTTGGGCTGAAGATTAAACACGGAAGTATATTGCGCAACAGAACTTTGGCTTCAGGCTTTCAGAAAACTCCGTATGAACTCTGGTCGGGGAGGAAGCCGGATCTTAGCCACTTACGTGTGTTCGGGAGCACGGCAATGGCTCATGTTCCAAAGGAAAAAAGACTCAAATGAAGATATGCAGAGAACACAAAGGGTTATAGGTATAGGCAGGCTGTCGTGAGGGAGAAGGAGCCAGATGTATCGGAGGAGGAAGAACGAGAGCAATCACCAAGAGATCCGAATTACATTACTTATGTACACACGGCAACGTCAAATGGTTGGCAGGGCACACTAACGTAGTGTATGTGTGCACACTAACGTTGTCTATGTGTGCATAAACGCAGAAATCGGTTTACACACCAGTAACAAACCACACACACACACACACACACAACAGCACAAACGAGTTTGCGCGTAGGCAAACGCCCGTATACCAGCTGTGACTAAAAATATCAACCGGTAGTGTTAGTGAAATAGTTATAAAATTGATGTGAAGCAAAATTTCACTGCCTGTGTCTATACACTTCGTAGCTCATTGGTAGAATGTTAGACTAATGAAACATAGGTCGTGAGTTCGAGTCCACGGATGGTTATTTTTATTTAAGTTAATTCAAATTTTGCGTTAATTTAAACGCTGTTGAGTATAAAATTAATATATTTGAAACTGACAAATGACTACAAGCTGCATAGCTGTCGACTATTTCTCTTCGCCAAAAATATATGATTCGTTCTTCATTTGAGAATTAAAACCATTCTACCCTCATACAATATGAATAAACGAAATTTGTTTTTAGTTTTAGTGACAATTCACCTCTGCGTCTGCAAAGTGATTCACTTTGTGATTTGTCAATTTAATTAATTACTCTTCGTAGTCACTATGGAAAATCACTTAACCATGTTCAAAAAGGCGGAGATAATCGTATTTATATGAACAAAACATTACAATTAGTGAAATCGCAAGACGTTTAACGGTAAGTAACATAGAATTGCAAATATTTTATTTGACTGTTAGAATATTTGTATTTGTATAAGCTAAGTATTTGTTTTTTTTTTGTTTGCAGAGGAGAACTGTTCAATTATGGGTTCACCGATACGCAGATTCGCGACATGTAGACAGTAGTCGTCTATACGGATGCATCACCACGCCATCGAGAAATCGTAGCTGCACATAGCGCTGATCCGTTCTGCAGCACCCGTTCTACGGCCACAACACATAATTTATCCCTACAAACCATACGGGTTCACTTGTGTGCTGCTGGGTTGCGGTGTCGGAGGCCGACGAAGAAAATTGCTCTAAACGATCAGCATCGTCGAAACAGAGTGCGTTTTGCGACTGACTATTTTAAACTTTGATTGGTGCAACAATGTGGTGATATTTAGTGATGAAAATTCCTCTAAGTCAGACAAGGATGGACGTAAGATATTATGGCGAAAAAGTGGTGAAAATTATAGTTATTGGGGTTAGCTCAGTAATTTGTATTTTTCCATTTGTATAAGATTTTAGTTATTTTGTTAAATACTTATTATCATTTACAATTATGGGTAAGCCAATGTGTTAATGATGTTATTGTTACTGAGGTTGGAATAAGTTATCTTATTTCTAGCTAATTAACATGTTGATTCATATAACTAATGACTTGCCTATTTACTTTAGTAAAACAGCCAGTCCATCCTTTTCTGATGTTTATTATGATTTAAAACTGCTAATTGAAAATTTTCCTTATTAATATAAACTACAACTATGTTTTAAAACGAAAAACCAACAAAAACGTAACATCCTTAATGTTTATGTTACGGCAAGAATAAATTTGGTAATTTTAACACTTAATAACTTGTTTCATTTGCTTTCTGTGTTGCTTTTATTCGTATATACTACAATACTATTATTAACCATCTTAAAAAATAAATTAAATCTATAAAAAAAAACAAAAAAGGAATATTGTAAGTTGAGTGGGATTTGAACTACCATACCGATTATTGTAAGTCTTGTATCATACCAACTGAGCCATTCAATCTATTGCAATGCCTTGCAAAATTTTGCTTCATATCATAAAAACAATGAATCATTGTCACTGGCACAACTACATGCTTACAATATCCGTGTGTGGGTTGCCCAGAACTAAATAATTACGTCGACGTCGTCGACACACACATACACTACCTACGTTAGTGTGCCCTGCCAACCATTTAACGTTGCCGTGTGTACCTGATGGTAAGTTAAGTGCACAGGAAGTTCATCCAGTGCTGATGAATTTTATGAACTTGAGAATGAGGCTGTAACAACTTGGGCCACTTGAGCAACCCAGCTTGGGAAAGCGTGAGAGAAATAAGCCAGCAAAATATGGTTTCAGTAATGTGTGCGTGACTAATGAAGACATACTTGAAGAAAGTTTAACATATGAAGATGTCATGAACTGCTCAGAACGGGAACATTACAATGGTGTCAAGCAATAGAGGAGGAGCTGCAGTCATTCCATGATAATGAGGCATGGGAACTACAGTGTAAGTGGGTGTACAAAAAGAAGTTAAATAGTGATGATACAGTGAGATATAGAGCCAAATTGGTGGCCAAAGGTTTTACCCAAGACCCAACATTTTTAGCCCTATAGTTTGTGTTTGACATTTTTCCAAACCGTTTTATAATTTGCTGGAGGGCTTTGTCACCTTTTCTAATACTTTTTTTAAAACCTCATCATTCAAAAGTCAATGTTCAAATCCGTCTCAGTAATCTAACGAGCCATGTGATTCGAGCAGTTAAAATAATATTTAGGATTTCAGATGTAATGTTCACATGAGCCATGTGACCACGAGCAAGTAACGCTTTAGCCGGTATGCAAATCTGATCAGGTATGTCACATGTGATTTTTATTTCTCCTTATCCCCTTTGAATAGAATATAGTCCGGGCAACACTGACCATCGTGTATATAATGGTTATTATACCTAACACTTCGACGAACAATTTCCCTTCAAAGCTTGGGTTTTCGGTATAATCGGGAACAATGACTGAGGTAGTGGTCGTCATTGCCACTTTGTTTATAATAAACAATTTAACTGTTTTGTCTGTCTTCTCTAAACGTTCTACACTAGATAATAATATGTTTGAGGAGCCGCTCGTCACGCAATCTGCTGCGGGAAGAGCGCTCATCACGCGCGGGGCTGCGTGTGGCTCGCTTGTCACGCACTCTGGTGCGGGAGGTCTGGTCCACATGAAGACCCACGCCGATGTCGCGCTGAACGTGACGGTGTCAATAAAAAACGTCATTCCTTGTCTCTGCAAAAGAAAGAAAGAAAAAGAAAATTTCCGGTTTATCCCTCTTTTGATATGTTAGGATAGCATGATTTGAATTGATTTTCGTACTTGTTGAATTAAGGTCTGAATTTCTGAGTTTAATTGTTTTGTTTGAAACTTCTGGAGTATTGAAGGGTGAAATGGTATGGTTTCACGAAGGGAATGGAATACCCTTTTATTATTTGTAGGATGCTTAATATTAATGGCGCCCCCTCCCTTTTCCAATCCTCTACTTCTTTGGAAATTCTTTGCCTCTTGAAAGTTGGGCCTTAGAGGGCTTGTCTAGGGATGAAGATTGGCCTTGATCGCGAGGTTTGTTATAGAACATCCGTTTGAAAGTTTCGCCTGTTTTATTGGGCATGTTGCAATTATGAAATGTATTGTATTTCTTATCTAAGGTAGGTGATTTTGGTCTTAATTACAGGTTTGATCTCTTACTGTCATTTTTTTTTTTTTTTTTTAAAGATTTTATTATCACTCCACAGACTTTATGTCCGTGCCTTTTTGAGAGATCAATATATTGTGAGAGTTTGGTTGTTTTTTGTCTTCATCTTTTAACTACTCACTACTCAATGTGGAAGCTTATAATATATATATTTTATCTTTTATATATATATATACCTATATATTATTAATATTTTTTTATTTTTTTGCACTCCTGGAGGAAAATCTACACAGACACCTGGGAAGGGGACCCAGGTAGTGTCGGCCTTTAACCGACTAAAAACCCCCAGTTGTGCATTTCTTGTTTTTTTTTTTTATTTTTTTTTTTATTTTTTTTTTCTTTGTTTCACACAGTCACACTTACAATTATAATGGCAACAAACATTTGAAGGGTAGGGCCAGTGTCAGCTGTCTTCAGAGAACTTAACAGACGCCTGTCAGTGGCCACACACTCCTTTTGTCATCGCTGTTGTTTTGCCTGGTGTTAATGTGTGACAGTGTTCTTAAAACTATCTTAATTTTATTGGTTAGTTCTTATACAGATAATATTAATTCATGATATACTATACAATACCTACATATCAAAACTATACAATACATGCTATATACTATACATAACAAAACTATAAAATACATGCAGTACGGTTTGGCCGTCAATATAAAATTAAAATCAAAATTCTCCTATTCCGCTCCATTTTGCGTTGCCAAAAGCCTTGATTGCTGGGCAACGACCTCTTTGTCCCGATTTTTTATTGCCATCTTTAGGTTGTACTCGAGGATCCGTTTCTTCGGTGCTGTTATTGCCGTTTTAGCGAGGTTGCCGATAGCGTCCTCGGTGTCATCCGCATAGTAGGTGCAGGCGGAGGTGTGCCTCGACAGCGCCACTACTGCGTGAGGTATGCTATCGTGCAACTTTATTTTATCTTTTGTTTTTATGATAATGACGGATTCGTACGTCAATCCCTGTGCTTCGTGTATGGTTAAGACGCGTGATCCCGTTCCTTCTCCAAACCCTTGGCTGGTCAGGGTCTCTTTTTCTTCCTGTGTATGCGTCAGGAATAGAGTGTTGGTTTGGGATTTTGGAATTGCTGCGTCTGTAAACCTTTTCAGCTGCAGGGATTGGATACGCGTTGTGGCTGCGTATATGCCTGAGTATACTTCTCTTAGGGCGTATGCAACATCCATGGGGTTTCTGTATGAGCACAACAGCTCCTGGGTGATGTTTGCTACCAGTGTTGGGCGACTGTACCTTAGTTCGAATAGGTTCTCTCTGTCTATGTACGGTAGCTGGTTGATGTCTCCGATTAGAGCAATATCACTGGCACGGGACAGGCGGGCGGCAATTACGATTGCCCCGAAATGGTTCATCAGGGCCTCGTCAATTATCAGGCGTTGGCATCCGACATGTTCTCTAAAGCCGTTTACTAGGACTGATGCCATCGTACGTACCCTAGTTCTAACCATGTCCCCGATCCTATGCGCTAGCTTGTTTCGTATATCGACGGCCGCCTCAGTTGTCGTGGTGATAATGGTGCCTTTGCTCACATCGAAGTTATTTACCACCCAGGTTGTCTTCCCACATCCAGGTACCCCGTTCACCCAAGCGATGGTGGGCATCGTCCAGCTATTCCAGGTAGCGTTAATGGTTTCCGCTTTTGCTAGGATTTTGTCCTCTAGCATAGTCCTGGTACACTGAGCTACGACCACCATTTGGTTGTTGTGTGGGAGAGTGAGTTTCGGGATGTTGCGTTCCCAGGGCACGAATCCGCATTCCTCGCTATAAGCCGCCATATACGCTCCAGTCATTTTGCCTCTGAGGACTTGGCAACTACTGTTATCGTATATGCAGGCTTCGGCCTCCTCGAGTAAAACTTTTAGCCGGCTTTCGTTCTCTTGCCTGTAGGTCTGCATGATCGTTTTGCAGGACAAGAGATTTACCTGCTTTGTGGCGGTTGCAATTGCCATAAATTCGATGGCGGCATTCTCTAGATGGTCGTTTGAGGTGGTAGCTGTTTTCAGCTTCGGTGGGACCACCTGGCCCATATCCGCTCGAGTAATTTTCCTCTGGGCAAGCCTTTTTCCAGTTTTAGGTTCTCTGGAGATTTGGCGCCTCTCGGGTGTCCTCTGTGGTTTTCCTATAAGGCTTGAGGCCCTTGGACACGCCCTTGCGATGTTAAATTGTGCATCCTCCTTTCCATGTTCCGTTGTTCTGAAGCGGCGACAGCCCCAGCGGTCATCCTCTCCTGTAGGCGTTCAGATCCGGTGACCAAGTATTCGGCTTGTTGGTGGCAGTTGTCAATGCCCCTCGCAAGTATATGACCTTTGAGAAAGCTTAGATCTTCGCCTCTGTCCTCGTACACCACTATTTCATGATGTTTTGAGGCTTTTAGGCAACCCAGCTGGTCAACAATTTCGCCTTTCCTATACTCGATCACCATTGCGTCTACGCTTATTATCCTGGGGACGTTACTGTCTAGCGCTATCTCTCCAAGCTTACTGAGTCATGAGCATGCCTGAACGAACGGGGTGTCGTCGGCCCACTCGAATAGTGCGATGGTCTTGTTACGCCATCGCACTAGTCTGCAGGGCTGATTTCCCACTAGGGTTACTGGCAATGCGTCGTAGGCTTTACGCTTCATGGTAGCCTTCGATGTGCTCCCATTTAGGAGAGAGGCTAGGCCGGGTGATATGGCCACGCTCTTTCGCGCCCCTGAGATACAGAAGCTGATGCCGAGTCTTTCACTGCTTCCGTCCATGAACAGAGCCACGCTTCGGAGTCTTAGTCTAGCTTCTCCTTTTTCTCCACAATCCAACAGCTGATGTGTTGCTGTTTCTTTAGGAGTTGCTTGTGGTGGTGCTGTGATGGTTGTGACTGAGGCTTGATATACTGGTATTGATTGCGGGTCGGGGCGGGGTATGGTGCTGTTTCTCCTGGCTGCTACTCTGAAGACACGATCTGAATAAGATAGAAAATGAGGTCTATGCTTGGTGTCTGCCAGAATATCTTTTAATTCTGACTCCACCAAATTCCTGTCTATCAATGTCTCCAGATCTTGTCTTGCAGCAAGGAAACGGGGGCAGTCGAGAATTATATGCCAGACCGATTCAATGATGTTGGGGTCGCATTCACATTCTGGGCTTTCTTTGAGTTTAAATCTGTACAAATACTCTCCTATCCCCCCATGTCCAGTCAGCATTTGTACGTGAGCAGGGGTCAGTTTGGCACTTCGCGTAATCCGGTAAGCTTGGTTGACATCCGGTAAGAATTTACGCGTGACTGCTCCTGTACTGGATGTCGCATATCGGTCTTGCCATTTCCGGACCGATTCCTCTCTGATCTTTTTCCTGACATAGGACAGGGGGACTTTGTCATAGTCGTGGGAGGTGCTTTGTAGAGCTGCCGTTTTGGCGAGCTCATCGGCTCTTTCGTTCCCGGCAGTTCCAATGTGTGCCCTCAGCCAGAACATTTTTATCTCCCTGCCCTCGCACACGACCCTCGCAATGTTTTCCTTTATGCTTCTTGCCAGGGGGTGGCTCAGTTTCGGATTTCGGAGCAGATCGAGTGATGATCTCGAGTCGCTCAAGATGTTCACTTTGTTATCCGTACTAGAGCTCACCAGTCTTGTTGCCCTGTGAAGGGCATAAAGTTCCGATTGGAAGACCGTGCACGACGGGTGGAGACCAAAAGTCTCGGACAGTTTTTCTTTTCCATCCTCCCACCAACTTAGGGCGGCGCCGACTTTTCCCTCTATCTTGCTTCCATCCGTGAAGATTTGGGAACCGGTATGCAACGGGTTGGTGTTTTCAAAGAACTCGTAGTTGGTAGAGGTAAGTGTGGACGGATGTGGTAAGTCCAGGTACCCTACTTTCCGTTCGAGCTCTTTGCCTGGCGGGAGGTAGTCGGTTGACAAAAGTTTTTTGGATTTGTACAGATTTGCTGCCTCCTGTATTCTGAGATCGAGAGGCAGCAATCCCGATAGTGCCAGTGCAGATGTGAGCGACACTGTTCGGTAGGCTTTGCATATTTTCTGCGCGAAACCTCTTTGCAGCGAGAACAGTTGTTTTTTGTTCATTTCCAGTTCAACGGCTTCCGACCAGACGCTTGCGGCGTATGTCATGATGGGCTCCACTACTGCGATGTATATTGTCCTCACAATTTCACCGTTAAGTCTAATCTTACTGTCATTCGTACCGAAGGTTCTACAATTTTGTTGAATTAAATTGGTTATAAATCTGGATACAACATCCGCTATTTGGATCGTTTCCGTTATTATAGCATGATAACATCCTGTACAAACGTGAAATTTTACAAAATTTAATTATAAAGTATGCTAACACTGTGATACATAAAGCGTATACTATCCATGAAACATGGTCTCTTGGAAGAAATGAATTTGAGTTTTGAAGGTTATTATCTATCTGCTTCTCTAAACCTTTCAACTTAATAGAGGCTATTTTCAAGTAATCTAATTGTATGTTGTTTAATTGTAATGGGATTAAATTTTGTTTAGTTACGTTTATCGTTTGTTTATCACAAAAAATGTCTTCGGTTAGGTCAAAGGTGATAGCGGGTGCTGACCGATTTGTCGCTAAGTTATCAGTAGCTGATAATTGAATTAAATTGGCGTTTGCTTCACATCCTCTTAGATTGACTATGCCAGTGTTTACTAACTAACTCGCATTCTTATATTTCTTTTTGGTTAGAACAATCTAATAGCCATTTGTTATTTAATAGTTTTTGCCATATCTCGAAATTGCCATAGATTTAGTATGACAATCTGAAGGTAGTGTTCTGATAACTTAAGTTAATATTTGAGTTTCATAGGAGGGGTTAGAAATAGTGGAGTATTCGTGCAAGTCGCTACAAATAAAATATTCAGGTGATAGGTTTTTACATTGACTTAAATCTTCAAATTGGACATATGATTGTTTATTTGTAGTCAACCCTAAGTATCGTTTGGTTCGACTAATGCAAATATTTCGTTATCATGCACATGAGGTGTCGGTAAGGGTGAAATACATGAAAAAGTTCAAATTTGTTGAAACTAACTAAAGGAATATTCAAAATAAATATAAGTCAAAAGTTTATATAGAAAACGTTTAGAGTTTAAATATCAATTAATAAGTGAATGTTCTCTAGAGTTAGCTGCAGTGGAAGTTCTTCATTTTTCATGGATCCCATAGTTACCCACTGTAGTGTAGGTAAACGGACCTCATATTATAATACACGCTGCTCAAAACTTCGGATCCGTAGATAATGAGGGGAATGATTGGGCTTAAGACAGACGAACAAGCCGCAATACAATTGGCAGACAGGGAGGATAAAGATGACTCGATCGTTGGATACTTGTCATTAGAAAGATGGAATAACCGGGCTATCTTCTTCATACTCATGCTAAGAGGAACTCCTAGGTGTATAATTAGTTTCCCGTAAACATATGTGTCTGAGGAGGTCCATGTCTCCTCCAATTTCAGTGGAGGGCCTATTCTTTTCAGTACCCGATATAACTTCAATAAAAATTTCTGATGTCTATCATTAATCTCATCGGGAAGGTGTTTTTTATTACTTGGTTATCTCCCTGACCCATAATTTCTAATCTTCCTGTTATCTTATCGACAATTAGTAACAAGAGACAGATGGTCCAGACTGTCCATCCCTTCTGCCGTAGACCTTCTGTTCCTCCTAGGTGCCGAGTCCATATCTCTCTTTAAATTGGGTTGCCGAGACATCAGGCAGGAAGAAGCTATCGGCGAGATATATAAAAGATTTTTCTAACATTTCCTATGTTCGTGAGATACAGTTCTTGAACCCGAATAGATTATTCACTATTTGGAAGATACCTTTCGTGTCCTCTTCTCGCATGTTTGAGTTCCATTTCTGGAAGTCCAGACTGGAATAGCGGATATTGCCGAAACTTTTCGCGCCTTCTTTTTTCAGTCTCTAGTAAATTTAATCTGCTTTTTGGTAAGTGTGATAGCTTCGTCCGTTATGGTTACTTCGTGAAAGTAAGGGATGATATGTTCTGATATTAATGCCTCTGTCAACACCAAATACATCCTCTTATGAATAGTTAGAAGCCCGAACATTCCCTATTTTGTGGGAAGCTAATGTACTTCCTCAAAATTTCAGCTCTATTCAAGGCATCCGTGACCTCATGGATGCACCTAGACACAGGTTGCTGTGCCATGGGTACATCGCTGTTAAGGCCTACAGCACCTTAATAACTGCCTCTAGCATATAAGTTTAATACTACCAAAATCTGAAATAAATCCGGAAATTATGTTAGTCAGTTATGTTTTATCATTGTCTGATATTTACGTTATTTATCGTCTCACATTTATGGTTAAAGGTTGAAAAGTTTTACCTTCATTATGGGATCAATACCCCGGTGTCGTATTCTTGGAGGAAGAAATGGGACAATCTCTTCGCACAGCGTTTGGAATAATTCCCGTCTCAGACGGTAGTTATTTACGAATTCGAAGTCGGGAATTGTGTGCAAGCGGAAGTTTCTTCGTAGGTCCTCTCGCCTTTTCTTTCTCTCGTCTCGAAGAATTTCTTGCATCAGCAAATACCATGCCATTTTTAATGTTATTTTCAGCGAAACAAATATCTCAACGTTACCTCATGTGTAGACGTGAATTTTGAAGTAAAACTGACAGTAAATGAGCTATCAAACTCAATATTACGTCTTTGACATTGCAGTTCAGAGTACGATTTTGTATAGAAAATCGAAACTTCGTTGTTTCGTTCGTTCGTCGTGAATGCATTGAATGTATGCCTGGAGAATATGAAATTTGTATAGATAATACTGTACGGCCAGTAGTACATGCCCCTCGAAAGTTACCGTTAGCAATAAAAGAAAACCTAAGAAATAAATTGAATGAAATGGAACAACGACAGATTATAGCCAAAGTAGATGGCCCAACAGATTAAGTAAACAGTATGACAGTAAGCTCTTTTTTCAGGTACCTCAACAGGAGGAATGATGCCTTCGGGCCAATTTGAATCATGTTCGGATAAGAATTGTGGACCTTCCCACCAAACTGTGGCTTTTTGTATTTGCTTTGGATCTATATCTCGCGATGCTAAATCGATTATGTATAAACGGAACATGCCTCCATGATCCAGATGCTGTGAGCTGCTGAATATCTGCAACTCGATTGGAGACGAATGATTTTAAATCACCTACTTGCGAACTTATCCAGCTAGGGTAGCTTCAATCTTATTTTTGGCGGACCTCATTATTTCGAACGCCTCTTCCAATTTATCCTCTTGTGTTAACCTTCTCTTTTTCGACGAGGTAAGGCGCGGTGATGCTTCCATGGTAGGAGCCTGAGGTTTCGACTGGATAGAATTTTGATTTTCTTGAGTATTTTCCGAGGAAAGCTCGGAGTATTTATTTATTTATTTATTTAATATATGTAGGAATGGTACATTATCATTTATTATTATTTGGATGAACAGAGTATGTGAGAAAGCATCGATTGTCTATGAAAGGAAGTTTTGACTAGATGAATGGAGGATAAGGAAAAATGTAGTTGTGCTTAAATATAAATTTTATTCAAAGATGTTTTAACCGAAATAAACGTGATTTAGTGATTAAATCAGCTTGGTTCTCATTTCCACCACCTGGTCCCACAATTTTGAGGGCTCGTCCGGGATCGAGCGTGGAAATGTGAAAAAACTAGAGTTGGAAATAACTGCTGGTTTTTGACAACATGTTGTATCGTTGTGTTAAAATAAATTAACGGTTGTAAGGGGTTCGGGTAGAAATGAAAATCAAGATCTACTAAAACAAAGATATGTATATTATCGTTCACCAATTAAACATATAACATACAGCTGTCAACAAGGAAAACTATAGACTAACACCAGTAATACTAACTCTAAATAGCTTGATTCTAGGCAAATTTATTATAATACCTAATCCCTAAACTATAACTCAAATAGTAAGCCTTGCAAAATTATTAAGCCATTGAAATTAGCGAGATAACAAGAAATATAGCACGTTGACAAAATATAGCAGTTTAACAAAATATAGCAACTTAGCAAAAAATAGCAACTTAGCAGTAAGCTATGAAAATTAAATTAAATGCAAGCTTGTGAAGCAATGAATATGATTTGACAGAACAATAAAATGAAATCAAATGGTTACTTGTTTATACACAATAAAAGTTATTACTGTAACGCGAATATTAGATGTAAATAATCTCAGAGAAATAACTAGGTATGATTTCTTTCAGTTAACTTCAAATGCAATAAGTACCTAACTGAATATAATAATTTGAAAACCAACTTGCAACATTATGTATGTACTGAATATAAAACAAAATATTGTTTACTAGGTGTGGGTCGTTACGTGGTTTTCACAAAACGTAACGTAGCTGGTGACGTCTAAGCCGTCACGTAGTTTTGTAACTAGCTATTTTTGTAACTAGCTATTTCTTTAACCGGCGGTGATGTTAGATAGGTACAAGTTATTTTACCGAAGTGACAGTGGCTACATTACTTATTCTTTAACTAACTGTAACTAACTTTAAATTTTTATCTTAAGTAGGTACTTTAATTCGATATTAACTCAAATTAGTTTTTGTAATTATACATTGCACAAGGAAAATATAGATATAAGAAATGCCGGGTGACCAAACTAGGTAAACCTAGTACAGAACTACAGACTATGGTTCTCGGCGCCTCACTTCAGCTAACACTAACAAGAGTTTGTTGGGTTTTAATGTAAATAATAAGAGTATTTAGATGAAAATAAAAATATAATTAAGTACAGAATTTCACTTTAGTTATTACACCATTTAGTTTTTTGTCATTTAACACTTTCAAAATATCTTTTTCACTCTTTCTCACTCACTTTTTATTTGTAGTTTAAATCTTTTCGGATCAAGATTGACGTTCAAGTACGTTAGTTGGGCAACTTTCTTTGTTTTAAGTTGTGTGCGGCGGTTATTGATAGTAAGACCTGTCTTACTAAATATCCGCTCACATGGGACAGATGTTGCCATTATATTACCATATCTACGTAGAAGTATGGCAATGTTAGGGTAAAGGTGGCGATTTTGTCGCCACCATTGTAGAGGGCAGTTGAATTTGCCGTTTTCATTGAACATCGGCAATATGTCATCTTTGACGTAGGAATCTATTTCCTTGATCGCACTCGACAAAGGAGTGCCTACTTCTTGATGCGTACCTACAATAGTACCCAAAATAGACCAGGGTGAAAATTTGTCCCGTACTAACTGCTGATTTATCGAAGGTAAAGTGGATTGCTGCGTTTCATTTTCGGCACGTCGGCGTCTAATAATAGCCGCCACCAACTCCTCCATAGCTTTTTTTGCCTTTGCAGCCTCACTTGTATCCGAGAATACGTTCATTTTATATCTTGGGTCTAAAATTGTACATATTGAAAATGTACCGCTTCTCTCAATACCTTCTAGTCGTTTGTCTAAACCTGCTCGAAGTTCTTTGATAACATTATTTGTTATATCAGCAAATCCTTCGAGGAGCAGTTGGTCGCAAGATTCTTTCAGACAGCGTGTCATGACTATGATGGTACTTGCAGTCATATAATCTTCACCACTCATGGCTTTTGTGGCTTCGTCGAAAGGCTTTAAAACCTTGCACAGTTCGCTAAACATCGTCCACTCCTCTCCTGACAAGATTGGCAAATCTTTCCTAAGCACTGCAATCGTAGCACATATATACACTCGCGAGCAACCAAATCGACTCAAGCCTTGACGGCGCAAACATACATTAATACAAGTAAAATTATGAATAGAAATAATAAAAATGATATGTCATTTAAAAGCTTAAGATGTCAGCTTTAATTTGATATCATTATTATTGAAATCCATTCATCATTTTTGAAATAAATGATGTCTGAACGCAATTGTAGGAAAAACGGGAATTTAGGAAAAAAGGGTATGGGTATCGTATTATACAAATTAAACAAAAAATGTTAAGATAAAAATTTATTTATTTAAATCAATACTTTGTATTGCCCCCTCTTGCCCTAATTACAGCCTGCAGCCTGTTTCTCATAGACCTTATCAACTTTTTGACAGTTTCCTGAGGAATGCCGTCCCACTCCTCTAATAAAGCTGTCTTCAGCTCGTCCACGCTTGCAGGGACTGGATTCCTGGCCCGAACTCTTCTTTTGAGCTCGTCCCATAAGTGTTCGATGGGATTCAGGTCAGGACTGAGCGCAGGCCAGTCCATCGTGCGCAATTCCTTCTCTCTCAGAAACTGCCGACTGACTCGTGCCGTGTGGCAGCGGGCATTGTCGTGCATTAGCACGAAGTCTTCACCGACAAATTCTGCATAGGGCACAACATGACCGAGTAGAATGTCGGTGATGTACCGATCAGCTGTTAACCCGCCTCCTCGGCCGCCTCCAGGCACGAAAACAAGTGCGGTTTTTCCCTCTAGAGAAATACCAGCCCACATCATGCAGGAACCGCCGCCATATGCTACTGTTTCAGCGAAACAACATTGGGCAAATCGTTCCCCCGGACGCCGGTAGACCCGGCCTCTCCTGTCACTGCCATGCAGACACACTCTGCACTCATCAGTAAACAGGACCGACCGCCATTGCGCAATGCTCCAATCGAGATGCTCTCGAGCAAACTGAAGACGCGCTTGTCGGTGGCCTGCAGTCAATTTGGGGCCTGATGCAGGTCTTTTTGGTGTCAAGTTGGCTTCCTTCAAGCGTCTTCTCACTGTCCACTCGCTGACAGCCACTTGTCGTACACGTCTCAGTTCTTGCTGCACATCAACGCCCGTAAGGTGTCGATTGCGCAGCGAGGTTGAGACAATGAAGCGGTCGTCTCTCTCTGAAGTGCAGCGGTGGCGGCCCGTTCTTGGTCTTCGATTGAAGGCACCAGTCTCTTGGAACCGTCTGTATACTCGGGATACAGCAGACTGGCTCAAGTGGAGCTGGGCAGCGACTGCTCGCTGACTTAACCCTTGTTGCAGCAAGGCAACAACTTGAGCAGCTTCTTCTGGTGTGGTATCCATGGGTTTGCGAAAACAAGGAATACAATGCAACGAGATGTGTACCGGTCAACTTGCAACAAGCGACTGATAAGGTACACCGGATGTGGAAAGGTTTTATAGCGGGATCAGGTAGCGCAAGGCGTGGATTCCTAATGAGGTAATTAACACTGACGGGCAATTAAAATGCGTCATTAAATCTGCGCTTAGTTTTTTTTTATGGTATTGATCTTAATTGAAAGCCTAATTCTTCAGCTTTCGAATGACATATCACTTTTATATTTACCATTTATCGTTTTAGGAAAATCAATGTATATGTGCGCCGTGAAGGCTTGAGTCGATTTGGTTGCTCGCGAGTGTAGTTTTCCAATTCCACAAATCGATTGACCATATAAAACGTGGAGTTCCACCTTGTTGGCACTTCCTGGATCAGCCGTTTTGGTATATCCTCCGGCTTTTCATTTGTTTGCGCTTTCAATAATTTTTCTAATGCTAACGTGCTTGTTTTAAAGTGGCGGACGATAGTTTTCACCTTATCTAAAGAATCTTTCACTATACGAAGTGCATCCTGAACGATTAGGTTAAGTGTGTGACCAAAGCATCCATAATGCTTCCATCCTATGTCGGCTATGGCTTTCTTAACGTTGGCTGCATTATCACTAACAATAAAATTTATTTTATTTGTAACATTCCACTCATTTGTCGTTTCGAGCAATGCAGCTTGTATATTAGCGCTGCTGTGTGTGTCTTGAAATTCTGCACATTTAAGTAGAAAGGTTTTCAATTCCAGATCTTCCGTTATATAGTGACCTGTTATGGCGATATAGGCATCGTTGACCCTAGACGTCCATAAGTCTGTAGTAAGTGAAATAAATTCAATATTATTTATTTCTTCCCTTTTTTGCTGGACTGTTTTGTCGTATAATGAAGGGATTAAGATGTTAGAGACAGTTTTTCGGGATGGTAACTCGTATCCAGGTATGTGTCGGGCAAATTTTTTGAAAGAGCGTTCCTCTACTAAAGAGAACGGGTGATAGCTGTCTATAAATAAATCAGCAAGATCATTATCAATTTGCTTTTTCTTAGATTGTGAAACTTTTTTCCCGATTCCGTATCTATCGATGCATTGTTGCGT
The DNA here is from genome assembly GCF_932276165.1 of Plutella xylostella. Lineage (NCBI taxonomy): Eukaryota > Metazoa > Arthropoda > Insecta > Lepidoptera > Plutellidae > Plutella > Plutella xylostella. Next base: position 8,192,645 of record NC_063987.1, on the reverse strand, counting down.
GGGACGATATATGGGTACGGTACCTATGTTTCCAGAACTCGATGTTTGATGTGTAGTGGACGTGGTGGTTGACACAAAATTTGAACTGGAAGACGAGGGTTCTGGGACATCGCTTAGGGTTTCCTGTCCACGACTTAGTTCTTGAACTCCTTGAGTCCTTGTACCTGTTTGCGCTGAAGAAACTCTTTCATATGCGTCAATATGTTTCCTCTTCAAATGCGTTTTTAAATTCGCGGTCGAAGTTTTGAAACTATAAACTTCACCACACTTGTAACACTTAGCTTTTTTTTCACCGTCCAGTTTTTGGAAGAACTCCCACAAAACACTCGAATGGTGTCGGATACGAGACATGGCATAAAAAGTATGTATTTTCACTATATTTACTCACTAAAACAAAATTCACGAACTTAACTTTAGCGATGAACTTTCATTGACCGCCCGTATTTAACTTGCAACGCCCTCTATGATTTCCGATGAGAACAATTGGTCGCCAAGACGCGAGGCGGCGCCTCGACTTGTATTTGTTTAGGTTAATGAGTATAGATGCCGTTGAGAGCACAAACTCGAGATTGCGTGCTAGCGATATAAGTCAGTATGTGCTGGGAATAAAATTCATTTTGGATTGGCGGTAATGGCTTTTCCCAAGAGCAACTTGTCGAAAAGAAATTGGAGGTTACGGTCACTCGGGTCATTCCATTCATTATCGTTTAAGCGATGTAATGCACAGGGTTATGGTATTTATTTGTATAGTAATAAATGCGAATTATCATTGAATACTGGATTACTGTCAACGATACGATAAACCATAACTTTATTTTCACTCATTCACTGAATAATAATTTAAAATGAATTTAAACACGGAAGTCGGAAGTAAAAGAATTTTCACGTAGGTATTAAGACTATTAAGTATAATTATTATTGTTGTTGACAATGTTGACGTCATGACGTCGAGTAAAGTAGGTAGATTGCAATAAGTAATAAATATTTCTTAAGTTCGCTTTCGGAAGTTCTATTGTAGGTATAAAGTAGGGTTAGTGTAATGATTAAGTTAAGTAGTTAAATTACTTAGTGGAATAAACTGTAAGTATAAATAAACTAAGATTAGTGATACTTACTTAAGTGATTGCATTAAACTGTAAATAATTATGACCAGAAGGATTATGCTGCAATTTGGAACTATTTCGAGGAAAGTGCCAGTGGTGTTAAAACTTGCTACCTACGTGTAATTTCTGTAAAAAGACTTTTTCTTATAAAGGAACCACTACAAACTTGAAAACGCATTTAAAATTAATGCACATTAAAACCCAATATAACATCATTCATAACCTCTGAGTTTAATTATTTGAAGTCATTTAAAATAACAAGCAACCAATCAGCGTTTTTGTCTGCTAAACAATTATTAACTCTTAATATATTATAATATTTCATATTATTCTTTATCAATTAACCATTATTCAGTTTAAACTCTTTATTCTCATCTCTAGTCATAATCAGTCACATTCGCAAAATAACCATTGACAATGACATATATAAATCATTGAAAATAACGCTTTCATTTCCTGTCACTCTTTTATTCTGTCTACAAATGTTTTGTCATGTTTACAGTAATCACTAGATTACAAAAGTCACTAGTAGTTTGTCGAATAACGATATTGTTAATAGTGACAGTGAAATAACGCCCATGTCCAGTTTACAAAAATCACTTGGTCACAAAAATCACTAGGTTACAAAAATCACTAGCTTGTCGTGTATCTAGAAACTGGTTATTCGGTTACATGTCCCGTAGCCAGTTATTGTAAATAGTGACGTGAAATAACGCTCATACCTATTGTTTACGGAAAGCGTAAATTACATAAGTACCTACTGTTAAGAGAGGAGATAAAGAAATACCTACAATGCGCGTAATAATCTAATAATCTGTATATGAGCCAAAGCGGAATGTAAACAAGTTAACTAAACGAAAGCGAAGCTTGTAATTATATAAAGCAATGTACTGCTATTGCTAAAATAAACTATCATACAGCGATAAGCGCTAATTAAAAGAAATAAGCCTAACTAGGAGTATAGTTTCAATACGGTAAGATCCGCTGCAGATGCAAACTGACTGTCACAATACCCGTGAACCGTGTTAGCACGAGAAGTTGTACCGAAGTGTGCTCGGTAGCGACCGCTCATGTAAGACGACTGGCCGCTGGAGCCCGCCGCGGCCCTTATATACCGGAGCGACGAGCGTGGGGCGAGGCGCGTAGGTACGGTGGATGCGTAGCGGTGACTCATGATGCGACTCGATGGTGGCGCGCGCGGACGGTATGAATTAGGTGTGTTACACGGTTAATTTAATAGTTAAGTTAATTTTTCCGTTTCGTTGTTTTTTGCAGCTGTGAATGGGATTCGTTATTTCAAATCAAGTCATTCGTTATTTGCAGCTCGATTGTTGCGTTTTTTATTGGTGATTGGTCTGTCGTATAATTTTTATACTTTTATTGATTCTTGTTATGCACATTAACACATACGCTTAGTCTTTATCTTAAAAATTGTAAAATGTTTATTTAATTACATTTTCTACCTTTGAAAGCCTAAATCTGTTTAAGTGTTTCTCACCTGTATGGCTATGGACTTAGTTAAATATATATATAAGAATAATCATAGATCACAGATGTATTGATTGCATTTTCATTCACTGTTACTTTAATCATACGAAAAAGATGTAAATTATCTAATTATTACACTCATTCAAATTTGAAAGCAAACTCACAGCAAACTTTTCAAAATGTAAACATGTCAAAATTTGCCACAGATACACAATTTCACCTTTTTTCTCACCGATAGTGCCACAGAACAGAAAAGGAAATGTAATGACAGACATTTACAATGTTACCACATCCAAAAATAATTTTTACAATGTTACCACATCCAAAAACAATGTGCCACAGAGTAAGTGAAGTGAAATTTTATACTGGAAAACACAAATATTACCAGAAGCAAAAATATTTTTTCTTTATCACCCTCAGAATATTAATGCCCAATAATTTGTTTCAGTGACAATTTTTAAAAAGAAAATATAATAGTATAAACATTTTAAGGTTTAAATAAAAAAAGAGGTCTGGTGGTCTGGTTTTATACTTTGTAATAAAATATTCAATTATTCAAAAACATAATTTTTGTTACTTTCGAAGAAGTCAGTCGTGTACGTCTGTCCGATATTATGTAACCGGCTCTAGAAAAAGCCCGCTCACACGGCACAGACGTAACAACAATATTACAACTCCGTATAAAGAGCGAGTACAGCGCCGGATAAATAAATTTATGATCCCGCCACCACTGCATGGGACACGCTGTTCGTGGCACTATTTTCTCCTTCAAATACATTTCAACTTCTTCTATAGCCTTTGCATTAGCCGACTTGGGTGTCTGTACATAATTGACCTTCCTGTCAAACTCCAGCCAAATTGACATGGAGTCATTTACCCCTACGCTTTCGGCTTCTTGAATGTCATCGTCCAAATTTTCAGCTACCTTTTCTATAACCAGGCATTTCACCAATGCAAGTGCATCGCGATCTTTAAACGCATGCTCTTTAAATCTTGGATCTAACAACGTGCACAGACCAATTACGCTATTAGTTTCAATATCATAAAACCGCGTAACAATACCTGACCTTAGCCTTGTGACGAGATCCTTCACCACTTCATAAAAATCTTTTTTCAAATAGTTGTCGTAGATTGCCAGCAGTCCTTGGGTCATCACCATCGCTTTGCTAACCGTTAAGTATTTTTCGGCACTCATGATTGTGGTTACTTCGTAAAATGGCTTTAAAACCTCACATATTTGTTCCAAACACTTCCATTCTTCCAAGGGCAAAATAGGCAACTCCACATTGAGGTTTGGTACGGTGGCTCTAATGGCCTCTTGCAGGGAAATGAACCGCTCTAACATTAGATATGTGGAGTTCCACCGCGTAGGGACTGCCGCCAAAAGTGATTTCGCGGACCCATGTGGAATACCTTGGGCATTCAGTTGGTATTTTAGTAATTTTTCCTTCGAGAGTGCGTTCCTCTAGAAATGAGCCACTGTCTTTTGGACCTTATCAATGGTGCACTCAATTGGTCGCATTTTTAGGCCCTCTTGAACTATAAGGTTCAATTTATGAACATAGCACCCAAAATGTTCCCATCCCAAGATGTTGGCGGCACTTAACATGTTGGATGCGTTGTCCGTCACTATGAAATTGACCTTATTGGTGAGGGACCATTCGTCGGCTATGCGCTTAAGCTCCTGCGCTATATTGAGCCCTGTGTGCGACCCTTCGAGTGCACTGCATTGCAGTAAGAAGCTGTTAAACTCCAAGTTTTCTCGATGGATGAAGTGTCCTGTGATGGCTATGTACGCCGTCATTGTCCTTGAAGTCCAGCAATCGACGGTCAGGCAAATTGTGTCACAATTGTTCATTACCACTTCTTTGGTAGACGCTAATTTTACATCGTACTCAGATTGCAAAAGCCGATCAGAAAGGGTCTTCCTACTTGGAAGATCGTATGAAGGATTAAGGGCTCGAGTGAACTCCTTAAATCCTTCATCTTCCACAATGCTGAACGGCTGCAGGTCTTTAGTGATCATATTAAGAAGGCATTTGTCTATTTTGTTGCGTTCGTTTGACTTTAGCGGCTTCTTCAAATACGAACTAACCATTCTCTGGACCTTGTTTGGCGGTGGATGCAATGATGTAGAAGATGTAGATGCAACCGCGGTGGGAATGGGAATATTTGATGTAGAAGGAGCAGGAAGCGCAACACCACTACCAGAAGGAGCTTGATCTATGTTGTTATTGGCAGCATTAGTATGAGTTACTGTTATGGTGTTAGTATTGTTAGTATCGATATTATTCAATGATACACCACCAGCCTGCCCAATACCTGTAAATGAAGCATGAAAGCGAAAATTACTCAAGCAACCCATTTAAAAACAGAACACCGTTTTCCTACAAAATGTAATGTAGTTTTCTAGTAATTCCTTGATTTTACTATAGTCCGAAGATTTTACTACAGGCTGTTTGTTTAGTATTGAAATCATTTGAAATAGAATGAAACAATGATTAACTGATGAATATTTATTGTTCACGTGGCTGTTGTAGTTTTTTTGTTCTATGGAATAAACATTATTTTTGATTTATCTGTGAGTTTTCATTCTGAGATTCTGAAGACAAGTAATACTATTTTTGAACGCAGCTAAACTAAATTTCATTCAAATATTCTGAACGCAGCCGCAGCTCAGCTGCGTTCAAAAATATTATAATTTGTCTTTAGAATCTCAGAATGAAAACTCACGGATAAATCAAAAATGATATTTATCCCATAGAACAAATTATATTTATGCCACGTTTCCAATAAATATTCATCAGTTAATCATTGTTTCATTCTATTTCAAATGATTTCAAAGCAAGAAGAAATACATTAAGATTTTATATGTGAAATGATGAAATCTCAGAATAATAATAAATGTTATTAACTTAAATTGTATTAATGTTTAGCTAATAAGAATAAGTAGACTAATGAGTTTATTAAATTAAAAATAAACTTAGTACATAATTATAAAATATCGTATTTATTATAATAAATTATTTCGTTTTCAAAGTCATAGATTTCATACAAATCACAGAGATTTGTTCGTGATGAATCTTTATACGTATACTTATAATATACCTACGTATTTCAATTTAATACACAACATTATTCAATATAACAGTTCATAAAGTTTATTCATAAATAAAGTGCTTAAATAGAATATTTACCGTTTCTTGTTGACTTCGCGGCATTTAAAGACTCCGTATTCCTCAATTCTTCATAAACACCTACATGTTTATGCCTTAAGGGCCTGCACAGGGTGACGTGCCGCGCCAATTTTGGGTTTTCAATGCTCTTCACACAGCACACGCAGTGACACGCACACATGTAAGTTTGCACAGTGGGTCGATAAACTTTTACTCGCCAACTTTATTGTCAATTATGTTCAAGTACATTTTGGGTGATTTTAGGGTAAGTATAATTCTTACTTACACTGGTAGGCACCAGGAAAGAGTAGAAATTAATAGGGGTGCCACTTTACTCTATACTCGGAACCCGATTAGCTTTCTCAAACAAATGTGGTATTTACTTGTAGAAAGGTAACTACAAGTATTAAAGTGTAGATAATAAGTTTCGGGCATCCTACAGCCAACTGAACCCCGACGACAAAGCAAAGTAAATACATAGTGTCGCAAAAGGGCTACACTAAGCCAAAAGGGGTGACTCAAGGGGTCATTCTGAACAACTTTTGTTCTATGAGATATGCAAATTCGCGAAAAAAAATATTCGTTTTCCATGGTAAAAAGTCACATGTCCAACAAAGTTTCTATGAAAAAGGTTTTTTTTGTTAATTTCCAAAACTCGTAGAGCAAAAGTTCAGAATGACCCCCTGTCTTACTCCTTTTTGCCCGACTGCCGAAGGAGGAGGGTAATGTTTTTTGATTGTATGTATGTATGTTTGTCTGTTTCTTTGTTCCCTCCTGTAGCCTAAACGGCTTGATAGATTTTGATGTATGAGGTATTGTTAGAAGCGTATTGATGGCGCGATGGTTATAGGCTATGTGACGTTCCATTAAAATGTACATAGCGCCCTCTAGAGGACATAACGTGATGATCGAAAAAATAATAATTCAACTTTGCCGTGTAAGTATCAAATGAAAGGGCTTGATTTTCACATTACAAAAATATGCAAATTCAAGGTATTTAAATAACAACACCAAAATTATTGAAATAAAAAATGATCATGAACTACTGACGTAAAATTTCATAAAATAAAAACTACTAAAAGTCACAAATAAAAAAATACAATTATAAACAAACGAAAAACCCGACTGTACGCTAAAAACATGAAAACAAGTCCCAATGTTAATGGAAAGTATCGCAGGCGGGGACCAACTTGACCGCCACTCAAGGCCGTTTTCTAAGTAACATTCAGCTAAATGGTGAACCCTCTGCTGGTCCCCGCCTACGATACTTTCCATTAACATTGGATATAAGGCAAACTAAGTCTATAGATCTTTTTAAATCTAAAGTTCGTCTCCACTACCTCCAAGAGCAGAACATTCAGCTTAACTGATCCCTATCTATGTGATGATGATGATGATAGTAATTTTAAGTTTATGTATGTATATGTGTATGTATGTAATATATGTATGTATGTATCATGTATATAATTATTTACTTATATTGTATTGGTATAGTTATATTAATATTTTGGTTAGGTATTCAATTTAGACCATCTTCTATCGTAAGCACTACCAATCACTTTTTCAACATCACCAAAGGTTAACTCGTAGAAAATGCTGCTAGCATTAAGTTCGCCTTTGTAACAATTTATTTTGTTCAATAAAGAGTTTAATAATAATAACATTGGGACTTGTTTTCATCTTTTTAGCGTGCAGTCGGGTTTTTTGTTTGTTTATAATTTGTTTAGTACTATATACCGCTTTTTCAATACCTGTAAGTACATTTTTTGGTAGCAGCATAATATTTTTACTTAATTTTAGGGTTTCGAAAGAAAAAAAGCAACCGTTATAGGATCTCTTTGTTGTCCGTCTGTCTGACTGACTGTCTGTCACCGCCCTTTTTCTCAGAAACGGGTAAAGATATCAAGCTGATATTTCGCATAGATGGGGAGTACCCCAAAAAAAATATTATGGTACTCCCTGTCCCACACAAGTAAATTGGGGCTTATATTTTTTCCAGTTATTTTGATGTGTATCCTTTTTATTCTTTGTTGTTTTGTATAAGTATGTGTTTCTTTTCTTTAAATCTGTATTTTTTTTGTTGTTGCTGTCTATGTGTCGAATAAATGTATCTTTATCTTCAAATCACGCCATCTTTCGTTTGTTTTTTTTGTGGCTACTGTCTATAGAAGAAATTCCGTCATTGTCAATTTTACGTTACGAATTTATTTTTATTTATTTTATTTTTATTTTTACATTTTCGTGGAGAACCAACAGCATTAAGTTAATAAATAATTATTATTTATGAACACATAACAACTTGATGCCATTAACAGGATGAACTACCAGTGTGAAGTTGGCAGCCTAAAGTTAGCAGCCTAAGTGTAGACGACCAAATTAAGTAGGTTACGATTTGTACCACACACATTATTCAAAATTAAGGCTAATTTCATATTACTAATAAATACAAATGTATAAAATAATGAAAATTTAAAACATCGAATGACAAAACCGCAAAATAAAAAGCACAATAAATTTTAAAAAATCTATTCTCCAAGAGTGGATGACGTTTCAACCACGAAGGAGTCGGAAAGCCACGACCAGACCTAGTCTAAATCGAAGGTTGGTTAAGTACCAACAGCTGAAAGAAGTTTCATCAACATTGAAAGAGGATTACAGGTGTCAGTAAGAAGAAGAATGCTGAAATCTGGGGAAAAAATACATATTTCACAAAGTGTTTTAATATTTTCAGCTGAAAATGCTGATAAGACCAATACGTTTGCTGGTTTATATGATCGGCACTAATGATTACTGAAAACCATTTTCAGGATTTTCAGCTCACATGAGTACCTCTTCAGTTATAGGTAAATAGGTATTTAGCGGCCTAAGTCGAAATATTACACTCAAACCCTCAGATACCCAAGAAGCACGTGGAAAGCCACGACCAGACCTAGTTTAAATCGAAGGTTGGTTAAGTACCAATAGCTAAAAGAAGTTTCATCAACATTGAAAGAGGATTACAGGTGCCTGTAAGAAGGAGAATGCTAAATTCTGGGGAAAAAAATACATTTCCCAAAGTTTATTGAGATTTTAGGTGGAAATCCTCATGAATCCCCTAGAAGCAGTTGGAAAGCCACGACAAAACCTAGTTTAAATCAAAGGCTGGTTAAGTACTAACAACTGAAAGAAGTTTCATGAACATTGAAAGAGGAATACAGGGGTCAGTAAGAAGAAGAATGCTGAAATCTGGGGAAAAATACATATTTTTGTGAAAAATACACTTTGGGAAATGTCTATTTTTTCCCTAGAATTCAGCATTCTTCTTCTTACAGGCACCTGTAATCCTCTTTCAATAATGATGAAACTTTTTTCAGCTGTTGATACTTAACCAACCTTCGATTTAAACTTGGTCTGGTCGTGGCTTTCCACCTGCTTCTAGGGTATCTGAGGGTATAAAAATGATATTTCGACTTAGGCCGCTAAATACCTATTTACCTATAACTGGAGAGGTACTCATGTGAGCTGAAAATCCTGAAAACGGTTTTCAGCAATCATCAGTGCCGATCATAAAAACCAGCAGACGTTGTGGTCTTATCAGCATTTTCTTCTTCTTCTTCTTCTTCCTTGCCTTATCCTTATTTAGGGTCGGCTTTGTTGGTCATGTCACGCCATTTTACCCTATCCTCTGTCATATCCTCATTCACTCCACACTCTCTCATATTTTCTTTCACGCAATCAAGCCACGTCTTTCTTGGTCTTCCTCTCTTGCGCCTTCCTTCGGGTCTCATTTCCAACACTTTCTTTGTCACATAATCATCTTCTCTTCTCATAACATGCCCAAACCAAGAAAGACGATGGCTTTTCATCTTCTCCACTATAGGAGCCACTTTCATACTTCCCCTTATATACTCATTTCGTATTCTATCTTTTCTTGTAACACCACACATCCATCTCAACATTCGCATCTCTGTCACATGCATCCTTTTCTCATCGCATACTTTGGTTGCCCAGCACTCAGCCCCATACAACATCACCGGCCTTATGACGCTTTTATATATTTTGCCTTTGATCTTAATTGGCATCTTGCGATCACACGTCGTGCCGGTGAGTTGTTTCCATTTCATCCATCCTGCATTCATTCGTCTCGTCACATCCCTGTCAATACTTCCATCACTCTGTAGAAGGGAGCCGAGGTATCGGAAATCCTCACCTACTGCTAGTGGCGAGGTACCCAGAGATATCGACGCAGCTGAAGTAGGCCCTCCGAATTGACAGAACATATATTCTGTTTTGGTCCTACTCAGTCTCAATCCCACACTCTCTAGGGTATCTCGCCACTGGTTCAGTTGCACCTGTAATTCATCCCCACTCTCATCGACAAGCACGATGTCGTCTGCAAAGAGCATGCACCAGGGCGCCTCCTTCTGAATTGCAGATGTTAATGCATCCATTACCAATAAAAATAGGTATGGACTCAGGGATGAACCCTGGTGCACGCCTACTCTGACCTCGAACCTGTCGGTAACCCCGACTGCGGTGCGGACCTGTGTGTTGGCACCTGCGTACATGTCCTGAACAATACTTATGTACTTTACGGGTACACCCTTGTTCTGCAAGCACCGCCACAACAGGTCTCTCGGGACTCGATCGTAAGCCTTCTCAAGGTCAATGAACACCATATGCAGGTTTCTTTGTACAGCTCGAAACTTTTCCATCAATTGTCTCACTGCGAATATGGCGTCCGTTGTACTCCTTCCAGGCATGAATCCAAACTGGTTTGCCGATACTGTCGACTCCCTCCTAATCCTACTTTCGATAACCTTCTCATACAATTTCATCGTGTGTGCCATCAACTTAATTCCCCTGTAATTTCCGCAATCTTGAATATCTCCTTTCTCCTTTATAATTTTCAGCTGAAAATTTTAAAACACTTTGTGAAATATGTATTTTTTCCCCAGATTTCAGCATTCTTCTTCTTACTGACACCTGTAATCCTCTTTCAATGTTCATGAAACTTCTTTCACGTGTTGGTACTTAACCAGCCTTTGATTTAAACTAGGTCTGGTCGTGGCTTTCCAACTACTTCTAGGGGATCCATGAGGCTTTCCATCTAAATTCTCAATAAACTTTAGGAAATGTGTATTTTTTTCCCGGAATTCAGCATTCATCTTCTTACAGGAACCTGTAATCCTCTTTCAATGTTGATGAAACTTTTTTCAGATGTTGGTTATTAACCAACCTTTGATTTACATTTGGTCTGGTCGTGGCTTTCCAACTGCTTCTAGGGGATTCATGAGGATTTCCACCTAAAATCTCAATAAACTTTGGGAAATGTCTGTTTTTTCCCCAGAATTCAGCATTCTTCTTCTTACAGGCACCTGTAATCCTCTTTCAATGTTGATGAAACTTCTTTCAGCTGTTGGTACTTAACCAACCTTCGATTTAGACTAGGTCTGGTCGTGGCTTTCCGACTCCTTCGTGGTTGAAACGTCATCCACTCTTGGAGAATAGATTTTTTAAAATTTATTGTGCTTTTTATTTTGCGGTTTTGTCATTCGATGTTTTAAATTTTCATTATTTTATACATTTGTATTTATTAGTAATATGAAATTAGCCTTAATTTTGAATAATGTGTGTGGTACAAATCGTAACCTACTTAATTTGGTCGTCTACACTTAGGCTGCTAACTTTAGGCTGCCAACTTCACACTGGTGGATGAACTTAGTAAACCCAGTAAACCTAACACATCCAGAGGAAAAATAAAATCTCTTTCTCTCTCTCTGAAAAACATACTTAATAGCCCAAACTCGATGCTTTTAGCTATTAACATCTTTGAAATAAAATTGAGCCACCACCGTGTTACTGCCCTCATCAGATCCTCACGAGACCATACCTCAACCAGCACCAAGAGACTGTATTTTTGATCCCTAACCTAATGTTCGTGCGTATTGTCATCACTTAGATCCATTGGCTATATTCCTGCTCCTCATCAGACCTTTACGAGACTGTAATGTCACGAGAATATTGCACACTATCTAATTTAATTTAATGTATTGAATATACTTGAATAATTATGCTTCCTCAATTTCAAATCAAATTATGTTGGTGTCATAAAAGTTGAAAAAGTGCAATGACAACCAATGTGCAGTGATTTTGTATCTGTACACGATAAGATCGCGAGCTGTCAGTGCTGCCTAAACCGACGTGACCCTTCTTTGGAGGCCAGCGGCCAACTAAGTCAAACGTCACTTGTGTTTATGATTTTATAACACAGAAAGCCGCCATAGATATTTGTATGAAGATTTGAGGGAAAAAAATTACTCAAGTTTGGGATTAATTTACACAAAATAAGTGTGTGTTTATTAAAAAACAAGGTATTTAGCGCCTAGTCCAAGCCTTTAACTTTATAATATGATAAAAATCATATGAAAATTCTCGATAATTACGACACAGTTGTTACAATACGGGAGTGTGATTTTCTGGTCTTTCGTGATATTCTGAATTTTATTTACAGTTATCTATAAGCTTTTACTTGAATTCGAATCATTCAGCACCTAACTAGACTCTTCGGCTACCTGTGTGATTTTTTTCAAGGTTGTAGAGCATCGTTTACTACATAATTCTATGACAATGCCAACCCTCGATTACCCCTTGCTGACCCTTAAATGCAGCTTTAAATTTGCTGTCGTACTTTTGTAAGACAGACTTCTTTGGCAAAAATTACAAGTTGCTTGTTTTAAGTCTTTATTGGTCACTTGAAAATAGTCCCAAACAATAGCAGCTTGACGCGGCATTTCAAAATATTATATTTACACTTTCTTAATAACTAACTATATTTACACTTATAAGTCTGATTGAAAAGTTTATATAGGTACTAAACTAAACTAAACTAAAAACCTCTTATTTTACAAATCACAAAGCGTAATAAAGATATTTTATCTAAGACAAATGCAAAACCTAATATTTTGTCACTGACAACAACAATGATGGCAATGTTCATGTAGCTCTTAAAAAACTTCGTTGATCGAATTTGAATGATTATTTTATTTATCGATACGTTCATTCATGTCAAAACAACAGTTCAAAAAAAAACAAAAACAGGTGTCGTTTTTTATCACAGCCGATTATGATTCTTCTGCAAGACAAAATAGAGCTCATATTTGTTGATATAGGTGTTTCATATTATGTTCCGTTGTTTACGACTTCGTTAATTGTAGGGTTACGCACAAAAACGAGTCTTCACAAATGACAATACAGTTCATTTTCAAAAACAATTTTGAAATCATTTCGTTGTTTTTTGTGCCATAGACAAAAATGTATCTTAATAGCTGGTAAATAGAGTAGTTTCAAACATTTTCAAAATTAATTTGTAAATCGTGGTGTTGTTTTTTGTGTCATAGACTAAAATGAATCTTCAGAAGTGATAATAAAGATCAGTTTCAAATATTTTAAAAATTAACTTTGAAGTCGTTTAGTTAATTGTAATAAACACAACTTTTGTTAATTCCTAACAACCTGTCGTTTTTACAGTTGTAGTTTTTAACGACCATCTCTAGAAAAAACGACGCGTGATGAGCACACAGGACGACGGCCATTAAAGACGGAAAACAAAATACCTACCATCGTGTGTGATACTTTAACTGGTGTGGACGTGTGTCAATATTTCTCCTAAATATTTGTTTTAATATTTAAATACTTGTTGCTTGTTAATTATTTGAGATAGACTATACATATTTCCCGCTCTAAACCACGTGATTCCCACGTGATACCCAAGTGTTGCTGTCTCGCTCGCACACCTCCCACCCGTGTTTCCCTCCACCTGGCAGGAGCGCGGAGCGCCGTCCGCCATTGGCATCGTATTTCCCGCAAGCATGCCAGTCCGAAATTAGGTCAGTGACGCCAGTAGTAGCAAAAGTGACGTCAACAATTGTTTGGTAACGCGATGAGACGAACGTCGGTTCAGAGCCTATATTAAGAATGTTAAGGTTTGTTGAAAATAAGTAAGTTACCAGGTTTTCACCCCTTCTGTTGGGAGTTTCACTGCCCCAGAGCGGATGGTGCGCGTTGGTATCCGCAGCGATGATCAGCTCTAGGGAGTTGGACTCGCAGTGATGCACCAGGTCCGCCAACTCACCGGGTGGAGGATCTCCATCGCCAGGCATGTAGGCGGACGCTAGTACAATTGAACTACAGTTACCCACCAAGTTCTGAACTAATACAGCTGTTAAATCTTTCGTGCAGAACTGGGTGAGTTGTACCGCGTCCACAGAACGGGGCATGTAAATGCACGTGCGTGGGTTAAGAATAGAGGTGTTTAAAAACAACTTACCCCCAATGTTGCTGAGACCGCAGATACGGCTTCCCCTGATCCACGGCTCCTGGATCAGGGCGATGGTCCCGGTGTTGACCTCCAGCTGCCTGCGTAGGGTAGCCGCCGCAATCTGCTTGTGCTGGAGGTTGGTTTGAATGACGGAGAGGTTACTGAGGCGAGCGGAGAACATCACTGTCCACCGACTCCGCATCAGCATCCGACTCTTCGTCATGACCGCCACCGTCGATCCAGGACGATAGAGCCGCGGGGGTCGCAGCAGGCATCGTCTCGGTGGAGGTGCTCGGCAGGGTCGTTGGTGCCTCGACTGGTGCAGCACTCACAGACGTGGGGCTGGAGGTGCACAGCGGTGCTGTTGGTAGCGGGTCCTCACTTTCTTCGGGAGGCTGGCTGCCCAGAACGCCGTTGTTGAAGAACCGGATGTAGATGTTGCCCACTGCAAACGTCATCTGCCGTCCGAGCTCCATGATTCTTGGCACCTCCGATCTGGGGATGCCGAGGTTGAGGAAGGAGTCCTTGCCATTGTGGATCTGGCGGTCGTACAGGGTCCAGTCCCCCACGTTGTACATCCTGTTTTGCCTGATCAGGGTTCTTTGGATGCTCAGCGGCTCGACAGTGCAGGTGTCAGGAACCAGCAGTCCAGCTCTCACCTTGGGCACTAGCTCCGACTGCCCGATGACTGCGAGCTTGGTGTTAGGCACAGGCGATGGCATCACCTCGACCGTTTTCTTCAGCCACGCGAGGGTCTCGTCGTCTTCACACCACATCTTCAAGGCCCCGTGGCTGAGGTCTTCCCTTGAAGAGAGGGCAGAAGGGTGTTTCAGTCAGCGGGACGTCCAGCTGCTGAATTATCACCTTCTGCACGGCCACCTTCAGGTCGTTGGCCTGGTCCTCGGTGAGGCTGCGCGCCGGCACGGTGACGAGGGCGACATGCAGGTGTGTCCGCGCGACATTGGCGTAGGTTGGGGCCTGACCTGCTGCAGGAGCAACTTTTGCGCGCTTGGCGCCACCCTTCGGAGAGATTGTCTCGTCAGGGCGGACCCGCTTAGCCGAGGTTAGTTCGGCATCAGCAGGCCTGCGCTCACCAGTGGACTGAAGCCCACCGGCCGGCGCCGCGACGGTGGCAGCATAGCTGCTCCTTTTACCCCTGCTACCCCTGGGAGTGGGGCGTCGAGGTCCAGCGGTGTTGGTGGTGGTCGCCGGGACGGTGGTGGTCGCCGGGACAGTGGGTGCCGCGCGCGTAATCGCAGCGCTACTCCCCTTGTCCTTGGGGGCCTCGACTGTGGAGGCGGCCGGCACTGAGGCGGCACTGGGTAACGCGTGCGCTGAGGCTACACTGACACCCGAACCGGCCACTGCACCAGCCGTCCCCACAGTCGATTCCCTCTTGCGACGGTTTCTGTTAGCGCGCTTATTGGCGCGATGTTTTTTGTTGCCGACTTTCCTAGGCGCAACGGTCTGCCATGTCCCCTCGAACTGAAGCTGCTGCTGCTGGGACATGGCTTCGGCGAGCTCCGACAAGTCTATGGTAGGCGCATCCTTGGCGCCTGGTTTTACGTCCTCCATCCACGCAAACGCACAAGCACACAAATGAACACAGCTCGCAATGTTATTCGCAATTGCACGTCGCGGAGAGTTAGGTGATCTGCCGTTACATCATTGAAGTTGTTATTATTTGTTTACAAAACAAAACTCTGCGTTCCAAAATCAACTAACGTACTAAGTATGCGTTATTACTCTGAAGTCGTGACAAGCACACAGAATACACTTTCAACGCAACTCGGGTCCTGACCACCCCAATAGTTAAAATTGGAACGCAGCGTCAATATTGTAATTATTGCGGGTATGTCTAAAACTTTCGGCGAGTTGCTCGAAAATTTTCGACGATGTTTTATGAGAAATCCGTGGTTATGCACTGAAATAACAATTGCACTATGCACTTGTATTGTATGGTCACAAACACAATGCACTATCACTCAGCACGTTTATGCTATTTTTGGTGTAAAAACTGAATATTGTTCCGGAGCGTAACGGCGCACCGATGACGGTTTTTTTACTCTTTAATACATATTATGTGTAAAATGACGCAGACGCAATGATAATTAGCATTAGGCCTAACCTACGTATTTGATTATGAATTGATGACGCATCATGATGCTATGAACTACTAAGTGTATCAATAAACATCATAAATCAACTATACCGAATGACAACTTACTTTGAAATAATAATTACATTTAAGTATTATATATTGATCCAGTAGCTAGTTAAAATAATTTTATTTATCAGTGTATGTAAATAAAAGTTACCAAGACAAAATGTATTTATATTGTTCAAATCCACATTAGAAACTACATCAGCATATTAAATTATTTTTATTTTATTGCGATGAGTGTTGTTGCACGCTAGTGACCAACAGATGGCGTTACTGGTATCTTAATAATAAAAAATAATAATACCACCCACCCGATGCCGGGGAGAACCCCTGTTCCTCATCTCTGTCTTGCCTTTATTGGTTGTCCAGAGAGAAAACTGACGAGGAACAGGATTTCCCACCTCTTGCTTGCCTTCATTGGCTGGCTTGAGTGGTGTACCGCTAGAGCAGAAATGCTCGAGGTAGGATGTATTACCCAGTAAGGTGCTTGTAGGGGTCTTGACCGATAACGCGATTGCTCTGAGAGCCGTGGAATACCTCTCCTTCCTTACCACCTCATGCCATGTTGCCCCCTTGTTGCTACGCCACTGTAATGTACTAGCGACTGTTTTGGGGGGCCCATTTAATGTGCGTGCGAGTCACCCCCTGCCTTTTTATCCGTGTGTGAAACATATAGGTCTGGCAGGGGTCATAGTCCTTCCATAGTCCCAGTTACCCAGTACATTTAGCTCCCCCTTCCATAACCCTGTATTAGTTTTCTCCATATCCTACAATAGTCCTGCACTAACCGGGGGTTTTCCTTGGGTTTACTTCTATAGTCGGTTAGTGTCACATTTTATATAGATTAATGTTGTCAAAAGGGCCTCTACATGTTGGCTTCGGCCCCATGTACGCCTTCCAAATGCCCGGGACCCCATGGTCCCGAGATGGTAACGACACAACATAAAAATAAACTTTATTGCACAAAAAACAGTTTAGGTAGATAGTTACATTTTCCCGTGGGTACACTAATATTACACTATAATTTGCACATGTCATATTTAAGGTACTTATTTTAATTAATAAAGTGGTCCCCAAACTAGGCTTCGCCCGTATCTTGGGGTACCATAATTTATGTATTTAAAAATAGTTTAAAATAATAAATTTCAAATAGAAATGAATCTTAAATGGTGTTTTGCATGAAGAAGAATATTTTAATCGAAAGCACACACATTCCCTCTACGTGCAAATTGTAAGTTGTTAAATTAAACACATTTTATACCTACACATTCACGTCGTTCTGGGACCGAGTCCGGAGCTCCAGCAATGAGCTGATAGCAGCTGTCAGAGACGATATTTACGGAAATGGCTTCATTAAGCACTGGCTTCTCATGCACCAGTCGGGGAATAAGAAGTAGGCGAATGCATTTAAAGTTTGTGTAATTTTTAATTGTAATTTGTCCATTGTTTTACTGCCCCTATACAGCACTTTATTATATTTTTATGTTTATTTTCAGAATTTAGTATTGTACTTTTATTTTACTTCATTGTATTTACATATGGGTTTATTTTGTGATTTTAATGTAACAAATGATGACCTGAAATAAATATTATTATTATTATGTTTTCTAAAGGCAGATATCCAATGCTGACTAAATCATCTTATTACATAATTATAGGTTACTAGCTGTTCCCGCGAGCTTCGCTTCGCCTTAAAAAGTTTTCCCGTGGGAATTGCGGGATAAAAAGTAGCCTATGTTCTTTCCCAGGGTCTATACCATATGTATACCAAATTTCATTCAAATCCGTTCAGTAGTTTTGGCGTGAAAGAGTAACAGACAGACAGACAGACACAGTTACTTTCGCATTTATAATATTAGTTAGGATTAAGTAAAAAAAAAAAAAATCAAATATTTATTAAAAATAGAGTTTTCAAAACTTAACAAATTAAGATTTAAGGGCTGATTTTTCAATGGTCAGATAAACGTTGTTTCTGCCCATTGAAAAATCAGCCCTTAAGGGCTCCTTGGTCGGTGGGTTTACTTAATTTATTAAGTATACCCACCGACCAAAGGTGTCACGACCGCGACCGCGCCCACGACCACGACCGCGACCGCGCCCGCCGCGCCCACCCCCGCCGCTCCCGCGGCCAAGGCGCCCGCCACGCCCCCGACCACGCGCCGAGGGCCCTTGCCACCATTGCGGGCTCTGCACAAACTGAAAATAAGAAAATTCCGTTTTAAATCACATCCAAGGAGTTTGTAGAGGTAAAATGATTAAAAAGGGCAAATTATAATTAGGTACTTTTATACTGTAGAAAAATAACAAATTTGTAATCGTACGCGTGCCATAGTAAAGTGGGAACTTGTAAAATTGAGCATTACTTCATTGTTTTAACGTATTTTCAAACTTACGCAAATAAACGGCTGCGGCGGCGGCTGCGGCGCAGGCGGTGGCGGCTGCGGCGCTGGCGTAGGCGGCTGCGGCGA
The DNA here is from genome assembly GCF_932276165.1 of Plutella xylostella. Classification (NCBI taxonomy): domain Eukaryota; kingdom Metazoa; phylum Arthropoda; class Insecta; order Lepidoptera; family Plutellidae; genus Plutella; species Plutella xylostella. Next base: position 8,173,947 of record NC_063987.1, on the reverse strand, counting down.
CGACGCAGCATCCATGTAGCTGAAACTTCGTTGAAAAAAAATACCAAGGTTATGACCAATTCTCCGTAATAAATATAAATAATACTAGTGCGTGCCTCCGCTCTCTAAAGACACCGAGATCTCGAAAGCAGTGAGTTGGTTGAAGTTAGTACAGTACATACCAAGGCGCGGGCATGGCGAACGGCGGCGCCACCTACGTGGGCGGCCACGGCGCATACGGCGCCGGCAGCGGAACCGCACATGGAGGCAGCGGCCACGGGGGGTACGACGGAACCGGTATGTACCGTGTCACAGCTAGCTCTTAAATGGCGGTGGGTAAAAAATAAATAAAAGAAAATTAAGTTTAATTTAGCGTATAACTTTATTAAATTTCGTGGGTTGCCCTACACTCGGGTTCAATCTCTCCGTACGGCTATTACGGTCAGGTACTCCCCTTAGCCGCCCAGGAATAACGGGACGTCTTCTCGAGGCGGTAAATAAGCGTCGTGGGTAACGAACGGCTCCGTAGTTAATTCCCGGTGGTGGACAGGCGGATCTCAGTGCCGTCGTAAGTAGGTACTCAACCAGTACGTCGGACCCTGGAATAAACCCCTTGCATTATTACCAGCCTTCGGCATAGGACGGTTCACCGACACTGGTTAGGCAAAAGAAGAAGAAACCCAACAAGCTTGAAAGTGGCGGTGAAAGTTATCAGTAGCGGAGTTATGCAAAAATAAATTAATAATACAAGTTAATAACTATACCTACTATCTGGGAGTTCTGCACAATTACTATATTTCTAAACTAACTACAACATGATCATTATGTACTAGGATTGCTTAACTAACTAACTATACTAAGGGTCATAACCATTAACCAGAACCTTTAGTGCTTAAAAATAATGCGACAAAGTATTATGGTATGATGAGGATGATGCAATCGTGAGTGACTAGCAATATTTGGCACTCGCCATCTTAATCTTCTTCAAGCGGCAAGCGATAGAAATTAGTTAAAAACTTATCACTATTAAAGCTAGTTACTCGTTTGCTCACTTATTAAATATGATAAGGCGAAATATGTACAAGCACTATTTAGAACTACAATAGCACAATAATAACTAACTCTAAAAATAAGTAGGTATCTGTTCGCAACTTACCCAAGAAGTGTGGGGAACTGCATGTACAACACTTAGTTTATTTAATTACACAAGTACGTAATTGCCTTTAATTAATTATGTAATTGTAATGTTTACGACTCGGCCGTTAGTGACGGTGAGCTGGCGAACGAGATAGAAGCGCGCACGCACAAACTCAGCGAGGGTCTCGAGACGTTTAACAATCGCAGCGGCGAATAGCAGTGGCCAAGCCTCGCTGCGAGTCGAACCGGTCGCTGGACAAGTTTTTTAGGGATCCGCGAAGCAAAGCGCAAACGAACCATTTTCGCTCGCGGATGGATTTAGGTAATTAAGTTTAATAATGAAGTAGGTAACGTTGTAAAATAAATAACGTTACATTACCCCGCTCGCTGCACAAGGATTTTTTTTCTCAAAAAAAAATCCGCACTAAATCTACTTTTAATAAAACCTAATAAAATCAACTAACCAATTTAAGATCTTTGATGTGCCATTTGCCAAGATCTTTACCGTTCATGTCTTCTAATTGGTAAACTAAAGGAGATAACTTGCTTGTAACGCGACATTTTGTAAATTTTGGAGCCAACTTTTTACTGAAGTAGCTGTCTTTGTCACTTTGAAAATAAGTGCGTTTCCAAACAATATCATTTACGTCAAATTCAGCTGGCTTACGTCTCAAGTTATAACGAGAAGTGTTCTTCTGGTGCGCTCGCCAAATGTTAGCCTGTACATTATTAAATATTCCTGACAAGTGACCTACGTTTTCGCTATAGATGTCCCGAGGTAGAAATATAATCTCATTGCCTAAGTCTGCGTCTACATAGTGAGAACCACAAGTGACAAGTTCTCGACCATGGACCAAGAAAGAAGAGGTGTAACCTGTAACCTCACTAACAGAATTATTTAGGGCAAACTGGATCTTGGGCAAATTCACATCCCAGGATCTATGATCGTTCTCGATAAAAACGGAGATGCATGTAACGATCGTCTTATTATAGCGTTCCACAGTGTTGACTTGTGGAGTGTACTTGGGCGTGAAGAAGACGTTAGGTATCTTATATTTCTTGAAAAAAACTTCAAGCTCCTTACTAATAAACTGCGAGCCATTATCCAAAAAAATTGTTTGGGGAACACCGTGTACCAAGAAAACACTGTCCTCTAAATTTTTTATGACACCAACAGCTGTCGCTCTTCTCATGGGGAACATCATGCAATATTTTGAAAAACAACATACCACTACCAGTAAATACGCGTTCTGCTTCCTACTAGAAGGTAACGGGCCTACAAAATCGATCGAAATCATTTGAAAAGGACGCGAGCACTGCTTGGGCCGTCCCATCTCGCCTAGAGTGGTGTGGTTGGGTAGTTTATGAGAAAGGCACACGGAACAAGATGAAACAAACTTAACCACGTCAGCATGCATACCTGGCCAATAATAGCGTAAGCTTAGGCGGTGGTAGGTCTTAAATATGCCCAGATGACCAGCTGTCGGCTCTGTGTGATTCTCGGAGACAACTTGCTCGCGTAATTCACTGGGAACAACCTCCTTCCAAGCAAACTCTGACATAAGGGGGCTTTTGTTGATGTTTTTTGTCAACCGATAGAGACAATGGTTCTGAATTTGAAAATTTTGTAGCGAAGAAGGCGTATTTAAACAAGAGCTATACATCTTCTTGTACCAAGAATCGCTAGTATTGCTGAAAGAATCCGCTGTAGAGATGGCGGATACAGGGATGGCTCGTGAGAGTGCATCTGGAATAACGTTATCAACCCCTTTACGATGCTTGATAACGAAATTGAAAGAAGAGAGACGTACACACCATCTAGCGAGCCTACCTGTGGGATTATTTAACGAGAGAAACCACTTTAACGAAGAATGGTCCGTGTAAACGGTAAAAGTTTGCCCATTTTCTAAGTAGCAACGCCAGTGTTCGAGTGCGGTGAGAACAGCAAGCGTCTCCCTCTCGGTAATGCTGTAGTTTTTCTCCGCACCTGTCAGTGACTTGCTCATATAAGCTACAGGACGTTCCGCACCATCAATGGTTTGCGTTAGCATGCCACCAACACCGTAATTACTTGCGTCGGTGTGGACCTCGAATGGAAGGCTGTAATCAGGACAGACAAGAACAGGCGCTGAAACAAGACACTCCTTGAGTTTTCTAAAAGCCACATCTGCTTCGTCAGTCCAAACAAACGGTGGAGCCTTTTTATTGCTCGAAGTTAGTTTATTTAATGGGCCAGCGATGGTACTGAAGTTTGGAACGAATCGGCGGTACCATGTAGCGGTCCCAAGAAATCGTTTTAAGTCCTTCCTACAGGTGGGAGTCGGGTAGTTAAGGATGGCCTCGACTTTCTCTGGGTCTGTACGTAGTCCATTCATGTCCACTACATAACCCAAATACTTAAGCTGACTACGGAAAAATTGACATTTGTCGATGTTAATAGTCAGATTTGCCTGTTTTAGTTTCTCCAGGATACTGTTAAGTAGAGAGACGTGATCCTCAAATGTACTACTTACTGTCACTATATCGTCAAGATACGCAAATACCTTCAAATCGAACTCCGGACCAAACATCATATCTACCAACCTTTGCTGAGTCGCGGGCGCGTTCGTGAGACCAATAGCTGTGGTCTTAAAACGCAAAGTGCCACGACCAGGAACGTAAAAGGCGGTCTTATTGCGGTCCTGCTCTTCTAACGGAATTTGCCAGAAAGCTTTCGAGAGATCTATACTTGACAAGAATTTAGCATCTCTGAGATTATCCAAGATCTCAGATATGTATGGAAGGCTGTAAGCGTCTTTTTTAGTGACCGAATTTAGTTTCCGACTATCCAGACAAAATCTGGGCTGTCCATTGCTCTTGTAAACTATGAGGACTGGAGAAGACCATTCACTCTCGCATGGTTCCACAACGTCAAGACTCAGCATCTCATCTACTTCCTGAGTCACGATGCGTTGCTTTTCAGGAGACATGCGATAGTATCGCTGACGAATAGGAGGAGAATCTCCAGTATCGATACGATGAGTGATTAGAGAGGTTCTTCCCAGACCCTTTCTTTCCATAGAGATGTCACGAAACTGTTCAACCAGACTGTCGACAATAACACGTTGACCCTCTTCTAAATTGTCGTAAGATGTGATGTGTTTTTCGGGAATGGATGGTGAGATTGATCCTAGGGAATCAGCAGATTGAGTTATGTCAATAGAGCCAAGATACTTGGGACATAACTCAAACTTCCGCCAGAAATCAACACCTAAAATTAATGAAGTATCAATGCCTGGAATCACATAGGCTTTGATTATGTGGAAATTTTCCTCAAATCTGATTGGCAGTTCTATGTAACCGACACTTTTCATTGTTTGACCACCAGCAGCAACGACACTAATGGATTCATCGGTAATAACGCTCGATTCCAACTTTAATTCTTTGTGAGAATTATTTCCTAATATTGTTACTGCTGCGCCCGAATCTAACAAGCCACAGACCTCCATGTCATTAATTTTAATCCTTACGTATGGTCTACCATCACCGTGTGGTTTGTGTCTCAGAATTGTAGAAACGGTATAAAAGGAAAAGAAATTTTTGACAAAAGTTAGCCATTTTGACCAGTCTTCCTTATTGAAATGGTCAATTTTTCCACAATTCTGAGGTACTAGTTTTTTGACTGATGACTAGGTGCTGAACCTTGGCAATCAGGGCAATCATAATGGCGGAAATCGGGACGGCCACAACGGAAACATACTATTTTCCGCTCAGCCTTACACTGCCGTAAGCTATGCGTGTCTTCACGACACCGAGGGCAAAATTTCTGCTTTTCGATTGCGTGCACTGGTTTTGAAGTAACAGGTGCAGGTCTGTTTTGGTTGAACGACCTATAATTTGGTTGGAACTGCTGGTATTGCCTACTGCCAGGATAAACCTGCCTACTATCTGAAGAGTGTGCATAGGCAAAACTCGGTGCTAAGGTAGAAGGACCTATTTTTGGTGGTTCACTGAAACGTGACATTCTAGCTTGCACATCCTCATAATTTTTGGCCAAAATACGCAGTTCTTCAATATTTTCGATTTTGGAAACAGAAGTAAGCACACTAGCATAGGTTGGACGAATATTATGCAGAATGATCTCTAATTTGTCTGCATCAGACAGCGGCTTATTCAGTTGCGAAAACATACCCGACATTATAGCAAGGTAAATGGTAATATTCTCCCGTTCACCCTGTGTTCGCGCTCTAATTTCCTCCAGGAAACGGTAGTCGTAATCCGACTGACTAAAGTCTTCCTTTAGACGATCGCACACTTCATCCCACGTAGAGACGGAATCTTGTAGGCTACGGAACCAATGTAAAGCATCACCGGTGAAAATTTCCGTAGCAAACCTTAACATTTTGTCGGAACTGATATTTCGAGCGGTTATAAATTCTTTAACTCTTTGAATAAAGGCACGGGCACAAGTTTTCCCGTCATACTTTAGTGAAGTTAAGTCACCTGACAGATTTTTATCACAAGAAACTATGACCTGTGGAACAGTGACGTCGTTATTTGTTGAAACTAGCTCGATATTACCAGTTGCCGTTACAGGAGTTTCCGATGTAATCTCTCCTAAACTTGGTACAGCGAGCGAAGCCTGTAATGTTTTTAATTTAATAGTAGCCTGACTGAGCCTAACTGAGTCCTCACGACTAGAAGAAGCGTCAATCCTTGTAATTCTGAAATAAATTTGCAATGCCAGGTTCCTTGACCTCTCCAGCTTGTTTTTTTCATAGTTAGCTGACAGTTGATTAACGCTTTCTTCTAGCCTTGCGAGGGATGCCTCCAAACCATCTAAATCATCGCCAGTTTCTAAATGCGAAAGTAAAATATCACAAGAAGGAAACTTAGGTCCGAGTTTGGATATTTGCTTGCGTAGAAGAGCTACCGTTAGCCCAGGCGTTTCACCGCGAACTTCTACCTCATATTCCAGCTCTGGTTTAAGCAAGGAAAGAAATTTAATTTCCGACATTGTATTTTTTTTATATACCTAGTCTTTTTTTTTTTTTTTTTTTTTAATATTTATTACTAAGTTTTAAAAACATTTCTAAAATAATAATTGCGAACAGATACCAGACAAAATTGACATTGTACCAGAACCAGTACAAAAAAATCTACCTCTAATAAAAATCAACAAAGTACTCCGCCCTGTTACAAGAAAAAGAAAAGCCTACGCAGATATGTTTTTTTTTTTAAGCTTCTAGAAGAAAAAGGATAGAAAAGAAGAAAAACAAAAGAAAAAAAAAATGCAAAGAAAATATCAACTGGTGTGGATTGCAAAAAAATACTACGGAACCCAAGTTACAAAATAAAATTTTAACATAAATTATTACAAGATCAAGATTTACTTATTTTTTTTTTTGCAATACACACATTTACAATACAATTATTAAGCACACAAAAAAAATAAAAAAAAAACAATTATTTACAAGGCACACGCACACCATGCAAACTACGTAATAAACCTATAAAGAGAGACCGAACCCTTAGAACACGTTATGGCGCCAATGTCACAGCTAGCTCTTAAATGGCGGTGGGTAAAAAATAAATAAAAGAAAATTAAGTTTAATTTAGCGTATAACTTTATTAAATTTCGTGGGTTGCCCTACACTCGGGTTCAATCTCTCCGTACGGCTATTACGGTCAGGTACTCCCCTTAGCCGCCCAGGAATAACGGGACGTCTTCTCGAGGCGGTAAATAAGCGTCGTGGGTAACGAACGGCTCCGTAGTTAATTCCCGGTGGTGGACAGGCGGATCTCAGTGCCGTCGTAAGTAGGTACTCAACCAGTACGTCGGACCCTGGAATAAACCCCTTGCATTATTACCAGCCTTCGGCATAGGACGGTTCACCGACACTGGTTAGGCAAAAGAAGAAGAAACCCAACAAGCTTGAAAGTGGCGGTGAAAGTTATCAGTAGCGGAGTTATGCAAAAATAAATTAATAATACAAGTTAATAACTATACCTACTATCTGGGAGTTCTGCACAATTACTATATTTCTAAACTAACTACAACATGATCATTATGTACTAGGATTGCTTAACTAACTAACTATACTAAGGGTCATAACCATTAACCAGAACCTTTAGTGCTTAAAAATAATGCGACAAAGTATTATGGTATGATGAGGATGATGCAATCGTGAGTGACTAGCAATATTTGGCACTCGCCATCTTAATCTTCTTCAAGCGGCAAGCGATAGAAATTAGTTAAAAACTTATCACTATTAAAGCTAGTTACTCGTTTGCTCACTTATTAAATATGATAAGGCGAAATATGTACAAGCACTATTTAGAACTACAATAGCACAATAATAACTAACTCTAAAAATAAGTAGGTATCTGTTCGCAACTTACCCAAGAAGTGTGGGGAACTGCATGTACAACACTTAGTTTATTTAATTACACAAGTACGTAATTGCCTTTAATTAATTATGTAATTGTAATGTTTACGACTCGGCCGTTAGTGACGGTGAGCTGGCGAACGAGATAGAAGCGCGCACGCACAAACTCAGCGAGGGTCTCGAGACGTTTAACAATCGCAGCGGCGAATAGCAGTGGCCAAGCCTCGCTGCGAGTCGAACCGGTCGCTGGACAAGTTTTTTAGGGATCCGCGAAGCAAAGCGCAAACGAACCATTTTCGCTCGCGGATGGATTTAGGTAATTAAGTTTAATAATGAAGTAGGTAACGTTGTAAAATAAATAACGTTACAACCGGTACTGATATCTGAAATTTAATAAAAAAATATTATTATAATTAATTAGGATACGGATTAATTTGACATAATATATTCACTATACTAGTCTTACTGCCAGTATAAAACTTTACTATCTATCGATGACTGGTAGTCACATTTAGGCCCTGTTTCACAATGTCTAGTTAGTGACTACCTGTGAGATAAAATACATGCTGGCACTGTCAAAAAAATTCTACTATCAGTCATACTATCAGTCATACTACCAGTCAAGAAATTTATACACACCTCGGTAGGCGAGCGGGCGCGAGGCGGGGTGGCGGCAGTCCCGGCGGCGACGGTGGCTGGGCAGCCGGCGGCGACGGTGGCTGGGCAGCCGGCGGCGACGGCGCCAGTGGCGGCTGGGCAGCCGGCCGCGGAGGCACCACCGGCGGTGTCGTCGATGGCTGGTCAGCCGCTGGCGAGGCCCTGTAAACCCATATATCGCAAGTGGTTAGCCGGCGATTTGCTGCGTGATTGTGAAATTGTTTGTTTTAAAGAGCGTGCCTCCGCTCCGCGGTTAAAGTTAGTACAGTACATACCTAGCCGCGAACGGCGGCGCCACCTCCGTCGGCCACGGCGCATACGGCGCCGGCAGCGGCACCGCAAATGGTGGCAAAGGCCAGGCCGGGTACGGCGCCGGTGCGGGCACCGAAACATACCGGTATCTGAAATTTAATAAAAAAAATATGATTATAATTAATTATGATACGGATTCATTTGACATAATTATATACACTATACTTGTCTTGCCACTGCCAGTATAAAACTTTATTATCTACCGATGACTGGTAGTCACATTTAGGCCCTGTTTCACAATGTCTAGTTAGTTAGCTACCTGTGCGGTTGGGGCGGGGGCGGCGGCGGCACCACCGGCGGCGCCGTTGCTCTCTCCCTACCCGGCGGCGGTGGCACCACCGGCGGCGGCATCACCGGTGGCGGCATCACCGGCGGCGGCACCACCGGCGGCGTCGTCGGTGGCATGGCCCTGTAAAACCATATATCGCAAGTGGTTAGCCAGCAATTTGCTGCGTGATTGTGAAATTGTTTGTCGTCCAAACATGTGGATGTGAGAAATGAAGTGTTAAGGTACTTTGTACTCACCCGGGCAGCTGCGGCGGCGGCGGCGGCGACTGCACAGGTGATTTACTGTAAAAAAATATATAACTTGTTATATGAATGAAAGAAAGAAAGAAAGAGGAAGGGTTAGCCAGGTAGCAATGACCCAATAGCCATTGTGATCATAATCTTACAGTGGTAAGTACGGTCAGGTGCAGAAAAACCTGACCCCCCTCTCATAGTAGCAATGTTTCTGAGGGGGGTCAGGTTTTTCTGCACCTTACTGTACATTGCCAAGAATGGCATATCACCGCCACCGGCCACTGTGTGTACTGGAGCCTTCACATAGACTACTCTTTCTATTGTCAGTGTCAACTGGCACTGTCAAAGTAAGTACCATTATTTTATTTTGTTATTAACCTCAATATTGTCCTTTTAGGTAGGTAGGTAACTTTGATTTTGCAGATGGTAAATGTATGTTAAATCTACATTAGTTTGTTGAGACAAATAAAGATTAGTACAGTGCATAGTAACTAAAAAAATTAAGGTTTCTTTGAAACTCTAATCTAGTGGAATATGCAATAACAAAAATAAATTTTAAAGTACAAATTATACAATTATAAACACAATTATACTACAAAATCATCAAATACACCAATCATTTGACTATAATATATATATAAAACACCTCACCTCCTTAAACTTTAAAGCACTGAAATCACAATTTTATTGCATGTGACAAGTGGCTTTTCAGTATATATGTATATTATACTCTATGCAAGTGGCTATCAGTCAATATACTCAAGTAGAATCAAGTACAGTCAGCTGCATAAGTAGCTGTACCCTTTTGTACCTTGTTAAACTCACTAACTGCCTATTCAAACATTGACGGTTTCTATTCTATTCTGATAGGGGGTAAAGTTCCTGTACGTGGCTCTCTCGAGTGGAACCTTTGTACATATCCCCTTGATTTCAGCTCAGCCAGCCTGGCTCCCGAGTAAACTGGAGTAGCAAGCCTGGGTGTTGCAATAGTGAGGAAGGCGCTCTGTTTGTCCAAGAATAGATAATCTTGTTGACGGTTATTGTTATGTAGTCAATTTGACAAGGTACAAAAGTGTATAGCTAAGTACTTATGCAGCTGACCGTACCTATCCAAAAATTTACTCTATCTCTGTTACTATTTACCTTGCTATTAGTTGCTATTTAATTTTAATGAAACCTTAATAGCATGCAAAATTAATTAATAATAAATAAGAAATAATTGATCTTTAAAACATTGGTACCCATCAAAATAAACGGCTTCTCAAGCCGATGATGAATGAATGCTTTACAATTTGAATTTGTACAATTTTATACCAACACTCTTACAGTGAATGAAGATTTTGTGAGGAAATCTGCACATCATCACAAACAGAAGACATCATCAGAATGATACAAAAAAACTTTGGAATTTTATTCGTGAAGTTTATGACTTCTCAAAAAGCCAAAGCCACCTCTTCAACCGAACTACCTACTTAACTTAAAGAGTCGGCCCATAAATGTAGTGAGTCACTACATTTATTAGCCGACAGGGGCTAAGTTAGCAAACAATATCGTAGAAAAACAAATGAACAGAAATTAACCTTGCTATTTATCCAAATCACACATTACACCATCATATTCTTTCTTCATGCTCCCTACTGATAAAAGTACTGCGGACAGTGCACTGATCTTGACAACTTGATACCCTTTGAACACATCTGTAATCTCAGATTTTCATCTGGAATATTTCCAAAGATCTGGAAAATTGCAGCTGTTACACCAATACATAAAGCCAGTGATAAAGAGAACCCTTCTAACTATAGGCCTAAGTCTTCGCCCACTTTCCTATCAAAACTACTCGGCAAAAACTTACTTGTAAAACCAACGCGGACGTGGGAAAATGGCGTACCAGCCCGCATGCTTGATGAAATCTGCACCATATTTAAAAAAACACCCTCAGTGCTAGTCACTTATCGACGTATCATTTTAATTATGGGCATTACACGTAATTTTCCATAATGGCCAGGCCATTTTGAAATTCAACTATTACGAATACGTACGAATAAACTGTGATCCTGGCCGACAAGAACCAGATCCTACCGGCTACTACTACTCAAATTAACTAAGTACAATAATAAAAGAATGAAAGAAACTTACTCATCCAAGTCATTAACAATAAATTAAATTTAAAGAGAGAAATAAACTTTTCAACTTACTTTTCCATAGTAGTAGTAGTCACTTATGGCTTCACAGCATAGACTAAATAGAGATACTATTTCGTTTTTGGTAGGTACTATTTCCAATTCCATGCTTCCCGTTTATAATATTCTCTATGATTTTCACCGCGAAGTACTTTTAGTTTAGGCCGTCTCCGCACCTCGAATATTTTTATTCATGTTTAAAATAATTATTTAACTATGTCATTATTATTCATAAATTATTAGAAAAAAATACAATATTATAGTTACAACAACCAAGCAAACAATAAAATATTGAAGACATAATATATTGAAAAGAAATATTCCAAAAGTTCTACCAATGCATGCAATGCCATTTTTGACTTGGAAATATTTATATCCCATATTTGCCACAATAGTAACTGCATGCTATCCCGTATTTGGCCACTACATTCGACAGCTAAAATATTTGAAATCTTTCATTCGAACTTGATACAATGATTTGCCGCGTAAAATGGCTGCATTTTTTTCATATTTTTTTACATACGAGCATAGAGAAAATTATTAACTTTGTACGAGTAAAGTCAAGGGCGTACCCAGGATTTCAGCTAGGGGGGGGCAGCTCTTGAGATGATGGTCGGTCGGGTATATTGAAACAAAAATCATGAAAATTGTCTTTTATTAAGGTCAACTAGGCCAATTGAGTCTACGGGCCAAATTAATCTTTTCGATCCTATTTGAAAACGGCTTTATCAATATTGAAAAATGCCATCTACTTACGGTGGCTTAAACTAAATACTTTACATGAACTGCAGACAGATGGTGTTGTAGTCAACATAATATTATCCAGGTATTCAGTCATTTTGTGATTTGCACATTTTTTGAATGTTTGGTACTGTGACAGGTGATTGAAAATGTGAATCTAAAGTTTTCTTTATCACTTGATTTTATTCAGTAGGTATTCTAAACAATAGTCATTACTTATATAGACACAAATTTTCAATGAAATAGCTTTATTTCATGAATTAATGATGTTAATTTTTTATGTTTGATAAAAGTCTTGGGGTAAATGCGTTAGGCGTAATGAGGCTATTGCGATTGTTGCAACGCATTGCCTCAAAACAGAAATCGTCAACCTTTTAATACATACATAATTATGCTCACCCGCTTTTCGCTGTAAATTTGTATCGCCGTTTTTTATTGAGTACAATGCACTAAAGTTGTCGGGTAAGTGTAAGTGTACAACCCGACTGTCAGTTTTTTTAAAGCTGCCCGAAGGCCTTTGACTAGGCTTAACAACTGCTGCCGAAGCAGCAACCGGGACCCACGGCTTAACGTGCCATCCAAAGCAATGAAGCGTCCAGAAAAGAACCATTTGAAATTTGTCATCCATCCAAGGCTGACCGTGCCATATGTTAACCACACTGATCAGTTACGATCACTGAAACCAGCTCGATAAGGATTTTTACTATTTAAGAACACTAAACTTATTGAAGAGTATGGGTTTTGCCATGCACGTATTTTAATTGATATCTAAGTTTAATACCAGTATTTGATCCAATCTTACTATTTTTCTAAAGAATATAAATGAGAGGATGTATGGATGTTACTTTATTTTATTCACAACTGTCACTCACCACTATTAAATCTACATTCTTACTCACTTTACAGGAGTACTTAGGTACTTACTTTTTTCATAAAAATGTTATTTGGATTTATCATGGAGTAAATGCGTCCATGAAAATTAGACGCATTTTCCTGATTTCTACTAAATCATCTGTGAATTCGTCAATAGTTTCTTTTGGCTAAATTAACTGCCATACTATTGCACAAAAAAATTAACTGGATAAAACTCTCTTTTTTTTTTTTCACGGAAAGCTTACCTATTGAATAGTTACATACTAAAAACACATTTGCCTCAAACCTGGAAAATGCGTTCAAAATCACGATTTTTTAAGACACTAAATAAGAAACTTTTATAGGATTCCAGCAAAGAAATCAATGCTTTAAATTTGTTAAGAAATAGTTGTTCAATAGTCGTTAGTTTCTTAAAGTAAATATCTCACTTTTACATTAAATTTTTCATACCTTTGCCTATTATTCCGAAAACTTTTAGTGATCTAAAAATACAATGTAACCCCAGTTGACCTTAATTAGTTTGATTAAGATACAAAACAAAATAGGTAGGTAGGTAGGTAAGAGTAGATAACACGTTTTTAATTCCGACTTGGCAGGAAAATTTACGTTTATTTTATCTTCTAGGGGGGGGCAGCTGCCCCCCCCTGCCCCTACCTGGGTACGCCCTTGAGTAAAGTGCAAATTGTTGCCAGATATTAAAATGTTAACACTCCGGTACACGCATTCGATTTTTTTCATGAAAGTGCTTTGTACCAAAAGAGTAGATATTAATGTTTTTGGAACTAAACAGATTTTGTAAATGGGAGTTTCTTTTGACGTTTAAAAGTTCCAAAATCGACCAATAGATGGCATCCGGCCTGTCGTTTTTTGTGAGCTGCATTCTTCTGAAGGGACGGAAGATGTCATAAATGGTACGAAGCTGACTTAAACTAGTTAACACTTAATATTATGCATAATATAACAGCTAGTTATCGCATATGGTTGAATTGGGTTTTTGCTAGAAAAAAATATGCAGTGCTGTTGAGTATGAAATTTTACTAGCGCCATCTATAATCGGTTTTTGTGTATGGTTGTTGTCTATGGTTGAAAATCTCCCACCACATAGAGTATTATGTTCCTTGCACTACATGTTTACGGTAGACGGTAGATTGAACCGGATTACGATGTATCTGCTATATGGAGATGGAGACACTGGCTGGACCTATATTTTTTTTAATAAACGTCAAACCACGTTAATCTGAGATTTATTTTAGTCACGCCACAGATTAAAATCCTAACTATCCCTTGATCTTTAATTCGAAAGTACACTTGTCCAAAATTAATAATGCACATGCAGATCTTCACACCCGAATCATTAAATCGTAAGTGCCTTGAAAAAACACTTGCACTTTGCACCTTGTTCGAAAGAAATAGGAGTCAATACCATGTGTCACATAATCGAAAACAACCGATCTGTCAAAGATTTCTATGCGCATTATCAATTTTGGAGCACTGTATTCTGACATTTCATAAGAGATACTACTAAAAAAGCTCTTTACCGAAATAAGGTAAAATTTGGATGTATTTTAGGACAATAAAAAATAAAATGACAGATAATGTACCGAATTAATTTTTATTACTTTATTTGATTCTTTAGCTGGCATCACTTCCTGCTAAATTCAGGGATAATAAACCTTTTTAATCGATTTCAAAAAAAGATTTTCGATTTGGTACATATGTATGTAAGATTATTGATCAAAACATGTTTGTATGTATGTTTATAAGTTTGTTGGTATGTATGTTTGTCCACGCATATCTCCGAAACGATTGCCACTATTATTATTTTTATTGCCTTACATTGAGCAGTGTGAGTTTCATCAAAATCGCTTAGTATTAATAATGATCATCAGCCTTCGATCGCCCACTGTTGGGTATATAGGCCTCCTTATTTGTACGCCAATTATAATTATTAAAGGAAATTGTTGACTTTCGGGTAATGCATTATGGGGTTCAATCCACTGGAAATGCCTTCGTCTATAACCTATTTGAGGAATACATCTACTTAGCAATCACCCTGTAGGTATATGCAGAGATAACCACGACTCTATCTCGTTGTATTAGGCTTACCGATTGCATGACAGCTCTTGTTCGTTCGGTTTTGGTAGTGGCCCTCCAGACTCGTATTGAAAAACGTGCCCAGCCAAAAAATGTTTGTGATCTCTGACATGTCAAAAATTGATAACTGTCAGAATTCTACAGAATTAAAGATCAAGGTTAAGTATATATATAATATTATAAATGCGAAAGTAACTGCGTCTGTCTGTCTGTTACTCTTTCACGCCAAAACGACTGAATGGATTTGAATGAAATTTGGTATACATATGGTCTAGACCCTGATAAAGAACATAGGCTACTTTTTATCCCGGAATTCCCTAAGTCGAATATTTTTTTTTAAACTTTGTTATTAAACTTTGGTATTTCTTCATTCAACCGAAGGTTACTTATAGACCGTGGTTTTTTAAATTTAAAAATATTCCTAAAGTAATAAAGCAACGGGATTCGCCCATGAGTGAGTGTGGACAGGACAAGGGGACTCTAGATCACGTTTTCCTGAATTGCCCCATTTTTGGTTTAGTCTCAATATCCATAACTACCTATGTAAAATCAATAAGCTTTCATCAGTTATTATTAAATTTTCATGACTAGGAATAACCCTCCGTATCATCCTAAAAAAATCTCAGATTTTTCCTATGCGTCAGTAATTTTATAAAAATAAAAACATTTCAAGTTTCACAAAACGGGGATATGATGGCACTTCAGGACTTTTTCCATCGTCTCTACAGGGTTATTGGTAAGTAGAGGCATTTCCAGTCGATTGAACCCTATAATGCATTATCCGAAACTTAACCATATCGAAGATATTTAATATTTAGGATTTTTTTGAATTTTTGCCAAAATTTTATGTTTAAAACCAAAAATTAAAAAAACTAGCCATATTTTAATATATTTTTTGGTTGTTTTGCATTAGTAACATCTTAATAAACTAATTAAAATAATCAAATGTTCATTATTCGACTTAAATTAGACACAATTCTTCAAAATAGATAAACCTTTAAAAAAAATAATCAAAACGTAAAAACAAATAACTTAAATTAAAAAAGAATTTCATATGACAATTTTTTGTGCACTTCAGCATAAAAACATTGTCAACTAATAAGCTTTCAAATAAGATATTTCAATATCAAATCGATTTAAGTACTCGTATCACCAAGATATGGCCAAAACAACCAGGGAAAGCAGAGAAAACTCAACAGGGGTTTCCATACTAAAGTCAAGAAGACTGAAAACAATCACACTCCTTACCTTTAAATTGGGCTGATTTTGTTGGTTTTTCTGTTGAATTTTGTCCGCCTTCTCTGGTTGTTTTGGCCATATCTTGGTGATACTTAAATATATTAAAATATGGCTAGTTTTTTTAATTTTTGGTTTTAAACATTAAGTTTTGGCAAAAATTCAAAAAAATCCTAAATATTAAATATCTTCGAAATGGTTAAGTTTCGGATAATGCATTATAGGGTTCAATCGACTGGAAATGCCTTCCTCTATCACCTCCTGAAAGGATCCGACCTACTTACCAATAACCCTGTATAGGCATTAAAAAAAATATGACAGGTTTTGATGTGACGTAGTAGGTCTATGGATAGACGTGTGACCAAAGAGTATGTAAAAGCTAACGCTAGTGTGACGCCTGTCATTTTTTACTTTTTTATTGCCCATATATTTTTATTGAGACGATGGAAACAGTCCTTAAGTGCCATCATATCCCCGTTTTGTGAAACTTGAAATGTTTTTATTTTTATAAAATTACTGACGCATAGGAAAAATCTGAGTTTTTTTAGGATGATACGGAGGGTTATTCCTATCATTAGAAAAATTATGAGCGTTGTTCAATTTTTTCAGACATACCCTATTCATTGTCTATATATAGTATGTATATATAGGTATATTATGTTTATTTATATAACATTTCGTAAAGTTTTCAAGAACTACCTTCAATATTTACAATATAAATAAATACACATGCAATGTCATTACATGATACTGGCAGAAATTGTTGCCACACCCGGCAGATTGCCATAAATAAAATTTCAAAGAAGAACACATTGATAATATTAGGTATGATAGGCCTAGGCACCTAGTTTTTTAGGATTGCTGAATTAGTAAAATGAATAAGTGAATAATCTATACTCGTCGAAATATAATAGGCCCGTTTGGACAGCTACAAAATGTATGGTTGCTGGTGTCAAATCTAAATCATAAAAAATCTCAATAATAAGTAACTTAACGTGCTCCACTACACCACGATAAATTTACGGCTTCTTTGCGCAATTTGCTGTACAATGTATTCAGGCGCTTTCTCTTTGATTGCAAAGATGACATATATAGATTTATAATGTATTTACCATCGTCTATCCGTTATTTACACACTCATGTGGGTAGATTTAGTTGTAATTTTTTTTTTAATGAGTGACATTAACTTGTAATGTAATTAATCTGCCGGAGCACTCTGAATGGTGTAATAGTAGTTAGTAAGTTAATTGCAGCATCCCCTAGCATGTAGTGATAACAGAATTTTGCTACAATGGCTTATTTCTTCATAATCATGAATAATGTTTGGCCGTATTGAGTGTCCTTATAATTAATAATTTTGACTAATTTCGAGCACACTGTTAAATGTGTAATATGTATATAGGTTCATTGCAGCATCCCCTAGCATGTAGTGATAACAGAATTTTGCTACAATGGCTTATTTCTTCATGATCATGAAAACCAATTCACTCATACAAAAAATTTGCTTCTGCTGCTATCTTCACCGTGGTGATAGCTTTCAAAGCCAGCCCCACCACCACTCCGCTGCTACGACCGACTACTTGCTACGCGCTGACGTCACTGCGAGTGCAGGTCTGTGAACTTGGCAGCAAAAAGTTCAGCAGCAATTTTTAGTACCGCCGAATATGTTTTTCCAAATAAGCCAATTCAGCGGTATACTGTTATCACTACATCCTAGAGAATACTTTAATGAACTTTAAGACATATAAAACATTTAACAGAGTGCTCCGAGAGATTTAATAAAGTCACAATTACTAAACGGCGTAGCGTGCGCCTTATAGCGCCTTATAGAGTGCAGCTAGCAGCAGTTACCACTCTTGGTACTTTGCTTAACTGCTGCTGAGGGGTGAGTGCACATGACGTCACTCATAGTTGCTGCTATGTCGCCGTAAAGTAATTGTAATGTAATTAATCTCTCTGAGCACGCTGTTAAATGTGTTACATGTCTATAAGTTCATTGAAGTATTCTCTATCATGCAGTGCTAACAGAATTGGGGTGGATTGGCTTATTCTTCATAATTATGAAACAATAGTCGCCCATATAGGAATTTCCATTATTATGTTATGTTAATCAAGTTGAAACTTGATAAGAACTAAATCTACCACTCATCGAGTGTATGTAATAGATAGACGATGGTATATAGATCGTAGCAATAACTACTTTATGTACGTATGTGGTCAAGGGACTTCAAAATAATGAATTAAGTGTAAGCAGCTAAAAAAGCTGTTCACCTGTGCACTGGAAGATGTTTTTAAGCTTGTAGAGTGGAAAAGACTGGGCATTAACGTCAATGGCGAATATATCTCTCATCTACGATTTGCTGATGACATAGTTATTATGGCGGAAACGCTGGAGGAGTTGGGCGAAATGCTCACAGACCTCAATGATGCCTCTAAACAAGTTGGGCTGAAAATGAACATGGACAAGACAAAGGTCATGTCGAACGAACATGTTTCATCATCGCCCGTAACTGTAGGAGGTGTCACCATCGAAGTTGTTGATCAGTATCCCTACCTAGGACAAGTGATCCGATTAGGTAAATCCAACTTCGATAAAGAGGTAGCTCGTAGAATCCAACTCGGATGGGCAGCGTTCGGGAAATTACGACACATCTTCACTGAAAACATACCTCAGTGTCTGAAAACAAAAGTTTTCAATCAGTGCGTGTTGCCAGTGATGACTTACGGAGCCGAGACGTGGTGCTTCACCAAAGGGCTTATCCACAAGCTCAGAGTTGCTCAGCGTGCTATGGAAAGGGCTATGTTAAGCGTGTCCCTGCGAGATAGGATTCGTAATGAAGAAATCCGCAGGAGAACTAAAGTTACCGACATAGCCAAAAGGATTAGCACGCTGAAATGGCAATGGGCTGGCCACGTAGCCCGCAGAGCCGACGACCGCTGGAGTAGAAAGGTTCTGGAGTGGAGACCCCGTGTCGGCAAACGGCGTGTCGGTCGCCCCCCAACCCGTTGGTCTGATGATCTGCGGAAGGTAGCGGGAAGCCGCTGGATGCAGATGGCGGGTGACCGTTTGGGGTGGCGATCGTTAGGAGAGGCCTATGTCCAACAGTGGACTACGGAAGGCTGAGAGAGAGAGAGCTAAAAAAAGCTTTTGGCTCGGGAAGAAAGTGAAGGAATTATTCACCAAAACAATTATCAGAACCGTAGCCTAGTTGAATGTAGCTCCATTTCAACCTAGAGGTTATATTTTATTTTCTTTATATTTTCTTAATTGGAGAACAAACAGAAGCAAACACATAGTAAGATTTCTATAAATTAAATAAAATTATCTAGGTGAATTTACCTCCTGGGACATTCTCACTAAGAAATCTATTACAAACATGAACTCTATAACATTTTAAAAATAATACAAAAACTTTTTAAATAAAGAAAAACGATTTTAAACTAACATGCATAAAATATCCCTAGTTATTTACAAGGACTTAGGCTATGATACATAACAAAATTATAAGCCTCGCAAACACTGTATACAAAAACAAAAATAAATGTATATAATACAAATTTAATATACTATTCATAATAATATATAGACAACAATCTTATTATACCACCACGGCAATATTAATACTTATAGGTTTTTAAAAAAAATAATAATAATAAAAAAATAAAAATGTGTACAATTCATAAAAATTTTACAATCAATAAAAAATTACTCAGATGACGACAGAACATTAAGGACATTTGTTTTGAACTGGTTGCGCGAATTACAGAATAAATCAACCGAGAGCAGGCGTTTGTTATAAGTGTCACAGATGCGTCGCAGAGGCGCGCGAATACCGGCGTTAGATGCGCAAGAAGGGACTGAGAACAACGACTGAGAACGAGTTCGGATAGAGGGGACCCTGAATTTAATCGAGCTCAGTAGATCAGGACAGTTGTATTCTCCCCTGCAAATACAGTACAAAGAAATAGCGTCAGAGAGAATACGACGGTTCTCTAATGTGGGCATATTGTAGAGTTCTAGTAAATTCACATAGGACATCCTGCAGCCTGCCATTCTGTAGTGTAGAGCGCGGAGAAATTTCTTTTGAATCATTTCGATTTGTTTAATATAAACCGCGTATAGAGGATTCCATATAACAGAGGCGTATTCCAAACACGGCCGCACCAATGTTTTATATAAAAGTAAATATGTTGAAGCATTTTTGAAAGGCTTTGCAGAACGAAGAACAAATCCCATCATTTTATATGCTCTACAGGTAATGTTTTCCACATGTTGATCCAGAATTAATTTGTCGTCCAGTAATATTCCGAGATCCCTAATAGAAGTTACTCTGTTGATCAGTTTGCCACCTATATTGTATTGAAAAATAATTTTATTTTTGTTTCTCGTGAAAGAAATTTGCATACATTTTTCATGTGCAAGATGGAGCTTATTATTGAGACAGTATGCATAAAAGCTGTCTAGATCTTGTTGGATGAGTTCACAGTCATCTTGGCACGTCACGGTTCTGAAGATCTTAGAGCCCTCGCACATTACGGCCACCAGTCGCCGCCACTAAACGCGACCACCAGTAGTTCGGCTAGACCACTACACGCCGCCACCAGTGGCAGCCACTAGTGGCCGCATCAAGCCACCAGTGGCTGCCACTTGCGTCAGACACTAGCTGCAAGTATCTCGACAGAGGTAGACGTGTGTTGCCCAAGAATGGACGCACTCTTGATTTCGCTATTGTTGCTTATTATTCTAAAACGTAGAAAACGGCGCCGAATTCAGAACCATCGACGACCAATTCATCGGCGTCACTGGGTACATCCAATTCTGACATCACGCAATAAAAATGGACAGCACAAATTGCTGTTCGAAGAGTTAAAATGTTATCCAGATAAGTTCTTCAAGTATTTTAGAATGAGCGTGAACTCATTCAATGAATTACTTAGCGTTTTGCACGATGACCTCAAACATCAAGATACACGCATGAGAAAAAGCATCTCTCCAACAGAAAGGCTGGCTATAACTTTAAGGTAAGTATCATTCATTCGTATCATTTTGCTTCTATTAGTTTGCGACTCACGTGGATTCTAGAACGTAAAACAAACAATTAAAAAAGCCAAATTGAAATAGAAATTATTTATTAATGAGAATTGAAAAATCGCAAACTAAATCAAGTTACATATCGCAGATATACAGTTTTTATAACAAATACACATTTACTTTTACATAGTCAGTTGTCAAAAAGATGTTCATTTATATCATCTGACAAAACAGAATTCATAGTATTATCAGATGCAGATGGCGAGGTAACGGAAAAGTCATGCTCAAAATTTGATTGATATCCCATAGAAGGTGGACGCGAAGCCGATTGATATCCCAAAGCAGATGGACGCGGAGTCGGTTGATAACCCGAAGTAGATGGTTGCATAGTATGGTATGAGCGTGGTTCCTGAAATGATGATGTGAAATATCCATGTTGTTGATTCTGTGATGTTCGCATATACTGTTTATATTTTTTTAGTACCATCAATACATCGGTTTGAGCATCCAATTTAAATTCATTGGGTATTTGTTTAAAGTGCGGGACCAAGGACAAAGCAAAGTTATGGTCAGCGTCTTCTTCATGCTTGTTAGAATGACGAGATTGTAATTGTTCTGAAATACTAACAAGTATATCAGTTTCTGCTTGAATGTCTTCATTATTTGTCTTGTTCTTTTTTGGCCTTTTTCTCTCAGTCGCATCGTGTACCTCGTTCGGTAATGGGCTGGGATCACGTCGTGTGTCAGCCAAGTTTTTTAAAAAAGATAGTTGTTGATAATATATATACGGCTTGCGACTCGATGATGCAGATCCACTTTTAACGCTCATTTGTTTAGAGTGTTCTCTTTTGAAGCAGTCACGAAGGCTTTTCCATTTTCGCTGCAACTGGGATGCTGAAACATAAAAATAACATAATCAAAGGTTTCTAATCTGTTCTTTTTGTTGCAGGTACCTTGCTACTGGTTGTTCATTTGGTGATTTTGAATTAGTATATCGATGTGGTGCGTCAACTGCGAGATTGATTGTAAAAGAAACATGTAAATTGATCTATGCATCACTTCAAGATATCTGCGTACCACAACCAACTGAAGAGATGTGGAGTAAAATAGCTAAGGGGTTTGAAGAATATGCTAACTTTCCAAATTGCTGTGGTGCAATTGATGGAAAACATATAAGGATTATTAAGCCTCAAGATAGCGGATCCTTATATTATAATTATAAACACTATTTTTCCATCGTACTTCTAGCTATCTGTGACGTGAATTATAAGTTCACATTTATTGATGTCGGCTCTTATGGGAAAGCTTCAGATTCGACTATCTACAAAGAATCGAAATTATTCAAAAAATTGGAAGACCAATCCCTGAATTTACCTGCACCAAAAGCAATTTCTAGTAGTTCTGGTCCTGTAAACTACTGTTTTGTTGGTGATGAAGCTTTTGGTCTTGCAGAACACATGTTGAGACCTTATTCAGGAAAACACTTGAATATTGAAAAAAGAATTTTCAACTATAGGCTTTCTCGAGCCAGGCGTCATATCGAGTGTGCCTTTGGGATATTAGTGAATAAGTGGAGAATACTACATCGACCATTGAATGTGTCAATAGATTTCGCCGAAGACATCGTGAAGGCCTGTTGTATACTACACAACTTTGTTCGTCAGAGAGATGGATTTAATTTCCATCATACATTGACTGTACCAGGACTTCACGATATCGATAACGCCCACGTGCAATCTCGTCGTTCATTAAACACCAGAGATATATTGAAAGATTATTTTATTAGCAACGAGGGAGCTGTACCTTGGCAAAATAATAAAATATAATAAATATATAATAATAATGTAAAATAAAATTGTCCAAAAACTTACCTGCTTTGTTTTTTTCCGCTACATTTTTTTCACTAAAATTTGGAATAAATTTTAGGCACAATTCCTCCCAAGCTTCAGTTTTCTTACCCCTGTCGCTATACAAATCTGACTTTAAATCCCAAATAGCGGGTCGCTCTTCGACATCGGAAATAAAAGCGTCTACATCAAAATGAGGAATCGGATCCGTGGACATCATGCACGTGCATTCAGTACGCAGCTTACAACAAGACTAGACCCGGGAGACGGGATTGGGGAGCGGCGCGCAGGGGTGGGAAGAAGCCGGCAACTGTGGCCGTGTATGCACGAGTCGAACGACAAAACGCAGCCACAAGTAGCGAGCGCGCTCGACTCTCGCAGCTTGTGGCTCGGACGCGGCCACTCAAGCGCTCAGTGTGCGCCGATTCTATATAAAATGTATGAAGAAACGCGTCCGCAGGTTGTGGCGGCCACTAGTGGCTGAAGCGTGGCCGCCACTAAGTGGCCAGTGTGCGGGGGCTCTTAAGGTCATCAGCAAACATCAGAAAGCGGCAGTTATGAAAACATCTTCCCATATCATTAATAAATAAAATATACTGAAGGGGTCCAAGAATAGAGCCCTGAATTACACCGGAGGGTACCGCTGAAGTATCAGATTGATATCCGCTAACAGTAATTACTTGAGTTCTGTACTGTAAATAAGATGCGAACCATTTCAGAAGATTACCTCTTTCCGAACCGAAGGTTCGTGGATCGAATCCAGCTGAAGATCTTTTTTCTTTTTGTATTTTATTTTAATGGAGGTAACTTTCAACTTACAGTGAATGTGACCAGTTACAGTGACTGGTTTTGAATGACAGGGCATCACAATTCGGCACGCGGAAAAACAACCCCTTAGTATTTTGGATTTTTTGCAAAGTCAAATATAACAAGATGCTGATCAAAAAGTAACATTTTCACGAGAAAAGTAACATTACCTTTTTAAATGTGGAAACCGACATAATATTTTATAATGGCAGATCATTAGTCATTACACAAAAAGTAAAATATATTTTTTGCCCCATTTGTTAACTCGAAAAAACTTAATAATTCTTAATTGAATAATTGACGCGTGTCCAATGGGAGATTTTTTTTTGACGTTTAAAAGTTCCAAAATCGACCAATAGATGGCATTTGCCCTGTCGTTTTTTATGAGCTGCATTCTTCTGAGCCCTTAGCACGAACTTTCGTCGAGGACGTGAAGTAAATCTACAAAGATGAATTTTGTAGTGAAATATGAACAGCGCCCCTGGCGGGCAGTAGCAGAACTAAAATCGGCAGCAGGAACTTTTCGTCGTGTAGTAACGTGTATGGTAACGTGAAGTATTTTGCGGTTTGTATAGGAAATGGTAGCATGAATTTGATTTTGACATATCGTTTCGTGAGTTTACTCGAAGATTTTCTCACTGCAAATTATTCAGTAACAAGTGTCTAAAATTGTCGTTAGAGGATTTTTTGTTTTGGTGTTCTTATTTGTTTTAAATTACCAATATGCTGAGACCTCGAAGAAACCCTACTACATTGAACTATTATCTTGGTTGGCGTTTATTAAGGGCAGCAAGAGACGTAGACCGCCGGTAAGTAGCTAAACACTTTTATTACTTTGTCGAAAAATAATATAGGTACTTAACCTATATTATAATTAATTATGATCAATTATGCTTAGTAAATGACCTAACATATAAAAAAAATACTTATTAGATTATGAGACGTTTGGTGAAATTCCACCTTACCATTTGTACATTCAAGGAATGAAAATGCTTCCTGCAATAGAATCATCATCATCATCACGACCCATTGCGTCCCCACTGCTGGGGCACGGGTCTCCTTCCAATGAAGGAAGGGTTTAGGCCTAGTCCACCACGCTGGCCAAGTGCGGGTTGGTGGACCCCAACACAAGCAAGCTTGTGCTGAGAGAGTTGTCGGGTAAGTGGGCAACCCGACTGTTCAAGCGATTAATAATCCATAGGTTTTGTGCTGATATTACGTTTATTTACAAAGAAAACTGAATATAATACAATTTATACAGATGCGTATCGTGACGAGTTCAGATTGAGAAGTGAAAATTCTACAGGCCTCTTTCAGAGGATTCTTTCAGTTCTTTTGTTTTTAGTTTCCGCCGACCGCCACCAGGCGGCGCGGCGGTCGCGGCGCTGCAGTCGCGAACATACCGCCGGCCTTGGAAGAACCTACTTCCAACATCTAGGTCGTAATCGCAGGTGAAGCCGGTGATGATGATGAAGAGTGCTCTGGCTGAAGAGGCAGTGGGCAGATCTTCGAGAAGGCGCGGCGCACCACGCCCGTGGCGGTGCGTATGTCTGCCACCCGAGCTACTCCGTCCGTGCCCGGGAACAGCTGTACGATTCTTCCCAGTCGCCATCTCAGCGGTGGAAGGTTGTCCTCTTTTATCAGCACCAGACTGTTCATCGTGAGTGTGTCGTGGTTGATTTTCCACTTGGTTCGTGTTTGTAGTTCAGAGACGAATTCTTTTGACCATCGCCGCCAGAAGTGTTGGCGAAGCTGTTCGACTCTGTCGTATCTGTTGAGCCGGTTGGTCACGGCTGCTGTCAGGTCCTCGGCTGGTGGGGCGGTCAGGGGGCGTCCGATGAGGAAGTGTCCCGGCGTCAGCGGCGAGAGGTCGTTCGGGTCGGCGGAGAGCGGCGACAGGGGGCGGGAATTTAGGACGGCCTCGATCTGCGCTAACACAGTACTAAATTCCTCAAACGTTAATCGAGCATCACCAACTATTCGCCTCAGGTGACTCTTGCAGGACTTTACTCCCGCCTCCCACAAACCACCAAAATGAGCAGAGTAAGGAGGGATAAAATGAAATTGTATACCCTGATTAGCCGAGTGATCAATGACCTTTCGTTTATTTTTCTCACAGTGTAAGGGAAATTGCGTTTCTACGCCTACAAAGTTTCTTCCGTTATCTGAAGTAATCGAAATTGGTTTACCGCGTTTACTATAGAACCGAATGAGCGCTAGAACATAATCATTTGTCGATAAACCGCTTACTAGCTCCAAATGAATCGCTCGCGTCGAAAGGCACACAAACAAACATATGTAACCTTTGGTTAGTGTCGCTCCTCGACCTTTACGATTAAGTATGCTCACTGGCCCAGCGAAGTCTACTCCGGTATGTAAGAAGGGAAAACTGCCCTCCAAACGGTTAGCAGGTAGGTTGCCCATGATAGGACTTAGAACCTTTCCTTTCAATCGCGTACATATTACACACTGATGCACTACTTTTCGAACTAAGTTTCTAGCACCGATTGGCCACCAGCTATCGCGAATGTTTGCTAACATGAGCTGTGGACCAGCGTGTAATAATCGTTTATGTTCATAACGGCACATTATTAAAGTGAATTCATGTTTACTGCACAATAGAATAGGGTACTTTTTCCCGTATTCAAAACTAGAATTACCTAATCTACCGCCTACACGTATAACTTTGTCTTCGTCTTAAAATACGTTTAAGTTTATGTATTGTTTCATCTCTTTATCACGACTAAAGTCCTTTTTGTGAATTAAATTATCGTATAATTTCGGAAACGATTGTTTTTGTGACATTCTCGCGAGTAAAAGTCGTGATTCGTGTAATTCATCAGCTGATAATGAACCGCTTTTGCGAACCTTACTACTTCGGCAGTTGTTTACGAAACGTAGCAAGTAGGCAGCTATACGTTGTAACCGATTGAATTGAGAGTATTTAGTGAAGTCAAATAACTCATCATTAGGCTGCGTACTCACTAAGCTCGTCGTATTGTTTGTCGGTTTCATTTCAGGTAGTGACTCGAAAAGCACTTGATTCGTCTGACTAGCAGCTGGCTGGCAATCTCCGAGAGATTCAACTGGTTCGTTTAATGGCATTCGTACTGAAAACCTACCACTTGCTTTCCGTATTGTCGTACTAGTAAATAGATCCTCGCATTTTTGTTCTTCTAATGTAAAACTCGGTTTACTGTTAGGTACTTCCTCAAGTTCCCAGAACTGACGTATCTGTGAATCAATCGTTTGAGTGAAGTTGCACTGAACTTGATAATTCATGCGCAAGTCAGTGTTTGGAATCGGCCCTGAAACTAACCATCCTAACTTAGAATCGATTAAGTAGGTACCGCTCGATAATCGTATTTTTCCTGATTCTATCAAATCCCAGAATAAATCAGAACCTATCAGCAACTCGACTTCTGAAGGAACGTGAAAACTAGGATCCGCTAATCGTATATTTTCAGGGATTCGTATATTTTGCACATCTACCCGGGTAGATGGCAAGTGTGAGGTAATACTAGAAAGTACAATACATCTTAAAGGTGTACTATAATCCTGTACCTTTGATCGCATGGTTATATCGCATAAGTGATTCGTATTGGTGTGCTTGTTGCCTACACCTGTAACGTTTAGAGTGGACTGTATTAATTTCGTATTTAATCGTTTACTTAATTTCTCCGAAATGAAATTGTGTTCGCTGCCATTATCTAATAATGCACGGGCAGTGTGATACTTATTATTATCACCGGCGACTTCGACTAGCACGGTGGACAATAAAACCCGGTTTAACAGCTGATCGTTATACTCCGTATTTGTGTTGCTTGGTTGCGACCCTAGTGTGCTAGACAATGACACCGACTCTTGAACTTTGTCGGGTAACACGCGGGTACTGCTATCGTTTTGATTCGTATGAAGTAGACTGTTGTGTTTCTGTTGACACTGCCTGCATGACCCGAATAAACAGTCTGCTACAGAGTGACCTGCCCGTAAACAGTTCACACATAATCCGTTTTGTTGCACAATTTTAATTCTTTCACCTACTGCAATGTTAAGAAAGTACGAACACGTAAACAAAGGATGACTTTTGCTACACATTACGCAGCTCCGTGGTGATCGTTTATCCGTCGACTTATTTTTATTAGTGGAGACGTAACTGTGCACATAATTATTTTGTGTAGATCCTTTCTTTTCGTATGCTACTTTGGTTTCGGTTGTGACTTGTTTAACTGTGCTTTTTGAATTAGAATGTTTCGCATTAACCATTTCTAAGAAGTCAGCCCTATTGCGAAGAAACGTCATCAAATCGTCTAACTTTAGTTTATTTGACTCCGAATTAGAAAGTAAGGTACCCTTGTGCTGTTCCCACTCTCGCTCTGAGCTCTCATCGAGTTTAGTAACAATCAAATATATTAGCAACGTATCCCAATGGCTCGTGGGCTCATGCAAGGTTTGAAGTGCACGTAGGTTCCTTAACACCG
This sequence comes from Plutella xylostella, assembly GCF_932276165.1. NCBI lineage: Eukaryota > Metazoa > Arthropoda > Insecta > Lepidoptera > Plutellidae > Plutella > Plutella xylostella. The sequence continues at coordinate 8,145,681 of NC_063987.1, read as the reverse complement.
TATCTATGAGCTTCCGTAACTGCCCAGGCGACTCCTTACTAACCGTGTGAATGTTAAAAAGTGATTTAACATGATTATGAACAAGTAGCCTATCGTTATGGTATCTCTTTTCGAGAAGCTCCCAAGCGTGCGTGTAATTATCCGCAGTAAACTCTAAAGCGCTAATAACTTGAGAAGCGCTACCAGTTAGTGACGATTTTAAGTAGTGAAACTTTTGAATGCAATCTAAATCAGTGCGTTCATGAATCATCGTTACATATGAGTTTCGAAACTCAAGCCAGCGATCATAGCTACCGTCAAAGGAAGGGAGTTTAATGTCAGGCAATTTTATATTAGTGAATGGAGCGCATTTGGCACTAGAACTAGGCGATTCATCGTCAAGCAAGCATTTAGCAACAGCTATGAGATTAAAATATTGTTCCTCGAATGACTCGCGGTAATCCAACTGCAACATAAGCTCATTCTCATCGACTAATCCTTCTATATCGCTCTGAATAGCATTAAAACATTTATATGCATCCTCCATCGACTGAATTCTAATGCTAACTTCGGTTTTTTGCAATTTATCTAACGTACTATCTTTAAATTTTGTAACGTACTTTTCGAATATTGTTAATCGGCATTTTAACGTACCTCTCTGTTTCTTAAGGTCGCTAATGCGTGGATTACAAGGTGACCTACTTCTACTAATATCCTCTTTACTCATTTTGGCAGTTTATAGAATGCAAGAGTACTCACAGTTATCCTGTGCTGCGCGCGCCAACCTGAGCCGAACAGCAGGGTCTCGTGTACTGAAAAGTGAGTGCACAAGCTATGTTAACACAGATCTCTGGCAAAGGGCAAAGGAATATGTAGTAGGAATGTCTTGACCGTGTTCTCGACGCCGCGCTGACTGCGTGGAGACCGCCTCGAAGTGGTGGGATTCTCGCTCGCCTCAGTGGGACATCTGCTTCTCTCGTATATTTCAGGATTCAGGATGCTCGTCCAGCGTATCTGGCGTCTGATCCAGTGGTTCTGACTCGTCGACTTCGTATTCGCCTCACGTACTACTGGATTCGTCGAAGTAGACGTGGCTCGATGACTCGTATATTGTATTTTCGAATTCTTCAATTTTCTTGTTTTATACGGCTCCGGAGGTCCAAATTTATGTTCAAGCGATTAATAATCCATAGGTTTTGTGCTGATATTACGTTTATTTACAAAGAAAACTGAATATAATACAATTTATACAGATGCGTATCGTGACGAGTTCAGATTGAGAAGTGAAAATTCTACAGGCCTCTTTCAGAGGATTCTTTCAGTTCTTTTGTTTTTAGTTTCCGCCGACCGCCACCAGGCGGCGCGGCGGTCGCGGCGCTGCAGTCGCGAACACCGACTGTCAGATGTTTTCAAGCCGCCCGAAGGCCTCTGACTAGGCTTAACGACTGCTGCCGAAGCAGCAACCGGGACCCACGGCTTAACGTGCCGTCCGAAGCACGGAAGCGTCCAGAAAAGCACCACTTGAAATTGGTCACCCATCCAATGGCTGACCGTGTCAGTTGTTGCTTAACCTCAGCGATCAGTTTCGATCACTGAGGCCCGCTCGACTACGGACGCTTCGTTCTTCAAGTGTTGTAGGAAACTTTATGTATGTATTGGGGATTTGTCTCTCATTTAGGGCACTTGTGACCTCCTCAATATACATACTCACTGTAGTTTGGCCCAAGTGCTTGCCCATTCCTACTATCCTTTGATATGACCCAGTTGCATAGAACAAAATGGCACATAAAACCTGCAAAATATGTTTTATTAAACACACATTAAGGAAGTAAAACATAATTTAGTACAAAGTATTGTACTTATTAAAAAGCAGATTTTATATAAGTATGTACTTATTAGTAAGAGGAAGCTAATAAACACCTGCACCTCACCTTCTGTTCTAAACTGACCCTTTTTGTCGATTTAAGGCTTGTTTTGGCTCGCAGCTCATTACACAGGAACTCGAAGGCCTCTTTTGTGAGTCGATATCTTATTATGAATTCCGCCTCATCAGTATATTCTAGTCTAGAGGATTCTCTCTCTCCCCTCGCCTTAGCTGCACATTTCGTGTAGTTTCTCTATAAAATTGAAGCACATACTTACTTAAATGAAGTGAAAGGGATTATTTATAAATGTTTAGGCCATATTATATCATATTTTGTGATAGTGATTGCCGGATTATTAATGTTAATCCCAAATATGGTGGAGCAACTCATGATGCTTTTATTTGGGAGAATAGCTGCATCAATGAATTCATGCAGGGGTTACACCGCAATCACGAACAAGTTTGGCTATTGGGTAAGTTTATAAAGTAATTATATTTTGTGTGTGTAAGTGGCTAGACCTGTGTCATTACATTAATATTGTGTTTGTTATAGGTGACTCAGGATATCCACAGTGGCCTTGGTTGATGACACCAATTCCAGACGCTGCCGCTGTTGAGGGAAGCCCAGAGGCTAAATATACTACAATCCATGGAAAATGTAGGGTTGTGATTGAGAACACCTTTGGAAGACTGAAAAATCGATGGCGCTGTCTGAGCAAAGACCGCACTCTACATTATGCACCTGTTAAGTGTGCAAAAATTATTACAGCGTGCAGTGTCTTGCATAATTTGGCCCTCGATTTTGGTGTGCCTGACCCTGACGACGAGGTGGCTGAATCTGGGGTTGAATACACGATGCTGGAAGTGCCGAGAGACCACGGGGCTAGAGATGATCTAATCCGAGGCAAAGCCATAAGAAGTCTGTTGGCAGACAGGATTAATAGACTCCATTAATGATGAATTATCACCATTCATGAAGTCTATTAACTGTGAATGTTTTCAACAACACTATTGTACATCTTCCTCATTCATTCCTCCACCCAAAGGTTGCCTGCAAGAGATCGTATTTAGCGATAAGGCCGCCTATTGCGTTAACGTTATATCCACTGTATAATTGTTAAATTTGTGTTCTGTTTAATATCTGATAAAGTAGTATTCTATTCTATTAATCCTGTCCATTTATTTATTTATTCTTCATTGCACAATATACAAAAGTAATTATGTACAATTCCATTCACTGCTGGTCGTATGAATATCTATAGTTTAGAATACCTAAAGATAAAGGATAAACTCTAAAATTACCAATAAAATAAATAAAATAGTAGGTAACATTTCGGACTTCCCTGTTATCATTTAAACTAATTAACTTATAAGTACCATTTCAGACTTATTGTTTTTTTTATATAACAACATTATATGATTAACATTTACACTTATTTACTTCTAAATAGTACCGAATAAATATGTAACATTTCAGATTTATCTGTTTGTATATACATAACTCTTTAGACTAGGATCATTTAAAAACATATATGATTATCATTTAAACTAATTTACTTCTAAATAGTAATAAATATGTAACATTTCAGCCTTATTTGTTTGTACTTATATAACTGTTTAGACAAGGATCATATAACTAGGTGTATCATTAACATATAAACTTATTTACTTTTAAATATGTAACATTTCAGACTTATTTGTTTGTATTTTAACACTTTAGACTAGGAGTATAATTAATATTTAAACTTAAATAACTTCTGAATACAAAGTCATAATAATATATGTCAGACGTTCCTACATCACCGACCCTGCCACCACCTCGAGTGAACCCCATTGGAAGTAACACTGATTAAACGCCTCTATATTCTATTCTATTCTATTCTCTGTGGGGGTGTAAGAAACTGCACCTGGCTCTCCCGAATGGTACCTTTGTGCATATCCCCAAGGTCTAAACTACCTTCCTAAGCTTGGACCATCTCCTACCATCAAAACATTTTAAATACTATTAGTTTAATAAAAGTTAAAGTAGGAGAGGATACAAAATTTATGAAGAGTTGATAAGGGTAAGAACAATGATTATAAAAGGGTATTATAAGCCGAAACGTATCTGGGCAGCAAATAAGAACCAGATTTCATTTTGAGCCAAGATATAACACGTAGGACACGTAGGTTTCGGCTTATTATACCCTTTTTACAACACCTGTATATATGTATAAACAAAGATAATATTTAGAGAAAAGGGATTTATTATAAAACATTATTCCCCTTTCTCTAAATATTGTTTTAAAATAGCCTGAATATGCTCCATTAGAGAGAGCAATCGAGCTTGCAGTTGAAGCTCGACGTCTCTCTGTCTTCTTCTCTCCCTTTCCCATTCCTCCATCAGAGAGAGCAATCGAGCTTGCAGTTGAAGCTCGACATCCCTCTGCCTTGTCCTCTCCTTTTCCTGCTCGACAAGCCACTGTTCCCTCTCCTTCTCAAGCTCTCTTGCCTTTTTATCGGCATTTAAAAAGGCTTTTGCTGCCTCATCTACCCTCGTTTTCTTTTTAGGTGGTTTCCACTGGAGTTCACATACAGACGGTGGCAGGGTGGATGATATTGGCGGTTCTTGAGTTGGAATCGGATATGATGGTGTGGGCTGGCTGCTTGTGCTTGGTATATTCCATGCTGATTCCATATCTGAAAAATATCCCAGGTTCAGCTGTTAGATTTTGAAATGTAAGTAAATCATATTACAGAAAACTATTTCAATTACCTAATAGTGTAACACTATTTAAGTAGGACATACATACCATTAAATGGAGACCGAATTGCCGATCCCTCCACTTCTATTACCACAATGTCAGCTTCTTGTTCCTAAAACAATATTGAGTGAGTATATCAATAAAGCATAAACAGAATAGAATAGAATATATCTTTATTGAACACCACAAATTAAAACATACAAAGCTACATAAATACTAACAAAAGTTACATATTCTTACTAATATACCTACATACTATTATTTACATACATACAAACATACATACATCCTATATATATATATACAATTTAGAGAGAGACACAGAAAATAGAAAGAAAAATTCAGATTAAAATAAGTATAAGAAGTCGTCTCTATACGACTTCTTATACTTAGAATTGTCTAGCACTGATTTAGTTAACTAGTTTTGGTCATAAAAGAGATCACAACAAAGACAGTGAATAGAATTAAATAACACAGATTTTAAAATTAACCCTTACTTTAAATAAAAAATAATGTCCTAACTCTGAGTTCAGTTTCTGGAAATAGTTTTTGCACAGTAAAGTCACTCACAGTAGCGCCACCGCGACGAATATTGAAGGCTGCATGTCCGCTTAGTTAGCGGTAAACAGGAACAGGAATAGCTAGGCACAGTCCTCTATGCCCGATCAGGAACGATAGCACTTGTAGATAATAAGTAAGTATGTATTAGACTTGCTAAAAATGCATCACTGAAAAGAAAAGAAAGATACATTTCTTTTCACACAAAGATTCACATCCCTCTTTGTTATCTTCTTATCTTTGTGCATCAATTCATAGTTCCCTTTCCTTATGATTGAAATGAAAGAAGAGTAGAAGAGTAATGTGAAAGAGATGTTTGAATGGTACATTTTTACACACATTCATCTAAATCTACATCTAGATAATGTTGTAAAGCTGATGTAAATAAGTATGCCGCTTTTTTGCTCGACTTGTATAGGGTACATAAACTACTTAAGTATTATAAAATGGTTTACACTATCGATCGTTTACGTAGTTAAGTACTTATATTTTTATAAGTACTATACTAGATACCTAGTTTCACGGGGAAAATCATCTGATACAAACAAAAACTACCCTTATTCGAGTGTAATAAGGGTTCTGTCAGATGTCTTTCCCCGTGAAACAAGGTATAATACATATAACTTAAAATAATTGTAATTTGTTAGCCAAATAAATAGTAATAAATAGGTATGTTTCTCATTAAGAATTTTTTGAAAATAAAATACAAAGTAGGTTTAGGTAAGTAAATAAATTTATTCGTGATTGCAGCTAACAAATAGCAGCTGTGACAATTTTTTTGATGTCAGCCGCGACCTTTTGTCCGTCAGCGTTATCCCGGCTTTTGAGAATATCCGTTCGCATGGAACGGACGTTGCTACAAGGTTTATCCTTTTCAGGCAGTACTGGTACAGCAGAGGGTATATGAGCCGCCTTTCATGCCACCAAGTAAACGGGTTCTTGGTGCGATGAAGAAGCGGCTCTTGCATGTACTTGTCTACTTCTACAATCCCTGCCGCTGTAGAATTTTCCGGAGTTTGGCTTGCTACCTCCTTATCGAAATCCTCCCACAAAGAGGAGGTCGAAGGCTGAACCGCTTGCTCTGGTTGGACATGGACTGGGATTGTCGCAGTCTGCTGGCGTAAAATACCTGCAATGAAAACGAAAACTTAATTTTTTATTCAGTACCTACCTATTTAAAAACATTGAGATACTATACAGTACTTCAGTACTACACAGGTTTAATTAAAAAAATATATGTTCTTACCACTCCTGCCAACCTTTAACTTCAGAGAAGCTAAAGCCTTAGCGCAGTTTCGTTCGTCACGGAAACCTTTTGTCTTGAATCGGGGATCCAAAATTGTGGCTTCCGCGTAGCACTCGCTAAGCTCTATTGTTGCGAACCTCCGTTCCAAGTCCCTCTCCAACTCTTTAATTAGGGACTGGACTTCTGGTAGATCAGACTGACGGCTCCGTAAGCTGCTCAACATGATTCTTACTAGTGGAATTACTTTCGACAGTGTGACATTCTTTTCTGCGCTTAGTTCGGTGGTCACGTCGTAAAACAGCTTTAAAATTGGAGGTCTGTGAATATAGCAGCAGAAACTAGCAGCAATTTTTGTATGGCCGAATATGTTTTAAAATAAGGCAATTGTAGCAAAATTCTGTTAGCACTACATGCTAGAGAATATATCAATGAACTTATAGACATATATCACATTTACCAACGTGCTCCGGGAGATGAATTACGTCACAATTACTTTACGGCGTGGCGTGCTCCTTATAAAGTGCAGCTAGCAGCAGTTACCAGTTTTGCTAAACTGCTAGCTGCGTGTCCTAAGGCGCGGGTGTGTGACGATGACGTCATGTCATCCAAAATCGCTGCTGGCTGGCAGCGATTTTAATAACGCCGAAGTAATTGTAATGTAATTAATCTCCGGGAGCACGCTGTTAAATGTTTTGTATGCCCATAAGTTCATTGCAGTGTCCTCTATCATGTAGTGCTAAGCGTATCGTGTAGAATTGGTATTTTTCTTAATAATTATGAAAAAATAGTCGCCCATATAGGAAAATTTTATGTTAATCAAGTTAAAACTTGATAAGAACTAAATCTACCACTCACCGAGTGTATGTAATGGATAGACGATGGTATATAGATCGTAGCAATAACTACTTTACATACGTACATGGTCAAGGGACTTCAAAATAATGAATTAAATTGTAAGTAACTGAAAAATAGTCAGGCTAGGAAAGAATGTGAAGGAGTTTTTCACTGAATCAATTATCAGTACCGTGGTCTAGTTGGTTAAGAGATCTATACGTTTGTCCTTAACAGTCGTTGGTTCGCGACACACCGCGGATCTTTCTTTTGTTTTATGTTATTAGTGTGAAGGGTTTTTCTTTTTGTATTTTATTTATTTTGATAGTGTAAAGCGTTTTTCTTCTTTTATTTTATTTTGATAGTGTGCAGTGTTTTGGGATTTAACGTTTAATGTTTTTGATGGATGTGCGACATGTTAAACTGCTCAACATTAAATTTAATTTTGCTAATGGGTGCAGATAGGAAAATATTATGTTTTGTAAATAAAGTTAAACCTTGATAAGAATAAAAATCAGCAAGCTGGTGTGTGTACAAACATAATTATATATTAAGTATAACTCATAGGTGACACATCTCATAAAAGCGCCATCTATATACATTTTAATTAACTATCTTGTACTCTTTAATACATATTATGTGTAAAATGACGCAGACGCAATGATAATTAGCATTAGGCCTAACCTACGTATTTGATTATGAATTGATGACGCATCATGATGCTATGAACTACTAAGTGTATCAATAAACAACATAAATCAACTATACCGAATGACAACTTACTTTGAAATAATAATTACATTTAAGTATTATATATTGATCCAGTAGCTAGTTAAAATAATTTTATTTATCAGTGTATGTAAATAAAAGTTACCAAGACAAAATGTATTTATATTGTTCAAATCCACATTAGAAACTACATCAGCATATTAAATTATTTTTATTTTATTGCGATGAGTGTTGTTGCACGCTAGTGACCAACAGATGGCGTTACTGGTATCTTAATAATAAAAAATAATAATACCACCCACCCGATGCCGGGGAGAACCCCTGTTCCTCATCTCTGTCTTGCCTTTATTGGTTGTCCAGAGAGAAAACTGACGAGGAACAGGATTTCCCACCTCTTGCTTGCCTTCATTGGCTGGCTTGAGTGGTGTACCGCTAGAGCAGAAATGCTCGAGGTAGGATGTATTACCCAGTAAGGTGCTTGTAGGGGTCTTGACCGATAACGCGATTGCTCTGAGAGCCGTGGAATACCTCTCCTTCCTTACCACCTCATGCCATGTTGCCCCCTTGTTGCTACGCCACTGTAATGTACTAGCGACTGTTTTGGGGGGCCCATTTAATGTGCGTGCGAGTCACCCCCTGCCTTTTTATCCGTGTGTGAAACATATAGGTCTGGCAGGGGTCATAGTCCTTCCATAGTCCCAGTTACCCAGTACATTTAGCTCCCCCTTCCATAACCCTGTATTAGTTTTCTCCATATCCTACAATAGTCCTGCACTAACCGGGGGTTTTCCTTGGGTTTACTTCTATAGTCGGTTAGTGTCACATTTCATATAGATTAATGTTGTCAAAAGGGCCTCTACATGTTGGCTTCGGCCCCATGTACGCCTTCCAAATGCCCGGGACCCCATGGTCCCGAGATGGTAACGACACAACATAAAAATAAACTTTATTGCACAAAAAACAGTTTAGGTAGATAGTTACATTTTCCCGTGGGTACACTAATATTACACTATAATTTGCACATGTCATATTTAAGGTACTTATCTTAATTAATAAAGTGGTCCCCAAACTAGGCTTCGCCCGTATCTTGGGGTACCATAATTTATGTATTTAAAAATAGTTTAAAATAATAAATTTCAAATAGAAATGAATCTTAAATGGTGTTTTGCATGAAGAAGAATATTTTAATCGAAAGCACACACATTCCCTCTACGTGCAAATTGTAAGTTGTTAAATTAAACACATTTTATACCTACACATTCACGTCGTTCTGGGACCGAGTCCGGAGCTCCAGCAATGAGCTGATAGCAGCTGTCAGAGACGAAATTTACGGAAATGGCTTCATTAAGCACTGGCTTCTCATGCACCAGTCGGGGAATAAGAAGTAGGCGAATGCATTTAAAGTTTGTGTAATTTTTAATTGTAATTTGTCCATTGTTTTACTGCCCCTATACAGCACTTTATTATATTTTTATGTTTATTTTCAGAATTTAGTATTGTACTTTTATTTTACTTCATTGTATTTACATATGGGTTTATTTTGTGATTTTAATGTAACAAATGATGACCTGAAATAAATATTATTATGTTTTCTAAAGGCAGATATCCAATGCTGACTAAATCATCTTATTACATAATTATAGGTTACTAGCTGTTCCCGCGAGCTTCGCTTCGCCTTAAAAAGTTTTCCCGTGGGAATTCCGGGATAAAAAGTAGCCTATGTTCTTTCCCAGGGTCTACACCATATGTATACCAAATTTCATTCAAATCCGTTCAGTAGTTTTGGCGTGAAAGAGTAACAGACAGACAGACACAGTTACTTTCGCATTTATAATATTAGTTAGGATTAGAAAATCTCAGTTGGTATTTATTTATAATTAAGTAAAAAAAAAAAAAAAACAAATATTTATTAAAAATAGAGTTGGGTACATTTTCAAAACTTAACAAATTAAGATTTAAGGGCTGATTTTTCAATGGTCAGATAAAAGTTGTTTCTGCCCATTGAAAAATCAGCCCTTAAGGGCTCCTTGGTTGGTGGGTTTACTTAATTTATTAAGTATACCCACCGACCAAAGGTGTCACGACCGCGACCGCGCCCACGACCGCGCCCGCCGCGCCCACCCCCGCCGCTCCCGCGGCCAAGGCGCCCGCCGCGCCCCCGACCACGCGCCGAGGGCCCTTGCCACCATTGCGGGCTCTGCACAAACTGAAAATAAGAAAATTCCGTTTTAAATCACATCAAAGGAGTTTGTAGAGGTAAAATGATTTAAAAAGGGCAAATTATAATTAGGTACTTTTATACTGTAGAAAAATAACAAATTTGTAATCGTACGCGTGCCATAGTAAGTGGGAACTTGTAAAATTGAGCATTACTTCATTGTTTTAAAATAACGTATTTTCAAACTTACGCAAATAAACGGCTGCGGCGGCGGCTGCGGTGCAGCCGGAGGTGACTGCGGCGCAGGCGGAGGCGGCTGCGGCTGCGGCGGTGGCGGCTGCGGCGCTGGCGTAGGCGGCTGCGGCGACGACGCAGCATCCATGTAGCTGAAACTTCGTTGAAAAAAAATACCAAGGTTATGACCAATTCTCCGTAATAAATATAAATAATACTAGTGCGTGCCTCCGCTCTCTAAAGACACCGAGATCTCGAAAGCAGTGAGTTGGTTGATGTCATGCATTAATTTATCCTGTTACGTGTATATCCAATTCCAGGAGTAAAGACATCTGATATAATCAAAAACTACCCTTATTGGGTATATTATTATTACCCCGTGGAATGGGATATAGGTATGTTCATTTTATTGCATTAAAAATATATTAGAGTATAATTATAATTGATTGTATACATTATAATAATCGTCATGCATTAATTATGTGGTGAAATCGGTGCCTTCAGTAATCAGTATGTTACTCAATGATTATAATAATTGGTATAAACAGGGCACTACTTATTGTAAGTTAATTCATGCATTAATTTATCCTGTTACATGTAGGTATGTTCATTTTATTGCATTAAAATAATATTTGATTATTGTATAATATTGATATTACATTGTAATAATCGTGAAGCATTAATCATGAATAAGGTGGTTTTGTTTATAATTAGCACACAACATACAAAATCTATCTGGTGAGATACAATCATTGTGTAATGTTCTTTGACATATAGTGCACTTCCATGTTGTTATATTATTATTGAGGCTTAATACAGAACGTCCACAAATATAACATATATCTTTAATGCAGTCACTGTGACCAAGTATACAATGCTGTAGGTAAGACCTATAACCTTGGGGAGTGAAAAATTTATCATTTAAATTACCTTTGGTTATTATTTTTTCAATAAACATTATCACGTAAACACCACAATTGTGATCATCAGATTGTATGATATGTTTGGGTTTCAACACCTTCAAATTTATGGCATGTTTAAAATATTTTTTTATCACGTTACAGTACTTATTGACATATTTAACTTCATTACCCTTAGGATCAATACAAGTCATTTTCTTTCCACCATTTGAAAGATGAACAAGTGTAAAATGATTTTGTAACAATATTGGAAAGATTAGAGATTGTTCCATATTTCTTGTGTTCAGTTCCTGTATATGTTCGTCAGTCAAATCTATTTTATTTGAGAATAAGTTCGAACTGAAGTTGACAGAAAGAATATGATATTTGTCTGTATTATTTTGGTTTAATACAGCTAGACAGTGATCAACAGCAATATTCGATAACCATTTTGTTCCACTAAGCGTCTCAAAGTCTTCCTTATCTAATTCTTTGACTAAATCAGGCGATTTATCAAAAACAGATACATAGTATTTTCTCTCTAAACCAGTTATGTAATATGATGGATCCCTCACTAAGCCATTGTTGTGAAGTTGTAAGTTATCAATTACATTTTGTTGAGGTGATTTAATATCTGTATCAGTAATTTTTACTTCATCCACTTTTTTTTTTCTATGTTGTAAGTAATCAATATTTTTTTGTTGAGGTGGTTTAAAATCTGTATCCTTTTCTATTTTTATCTCAGACAATACTGGATGAACTGGTTCATGATCTATGTTCATATCTGTACCTTTTTCTAATTTTATTTTACACAATCCTGGTTCATGATCTATGTTTGCAATATTCAATGCTTTGTCGTGTTTTAAGAGCAAATTTGTTTTTTTTTTTGTCTTAAATGTTTCCCATCAAAATGAGTAATCGATTTTCTTGCCCTTTTCCTCTCCCAGGTTTCTTCATCTTCCTTAGCTTTTGTAAGTCTCTTTTTTGGTATATTATGTGTATATTCTTTGAATTTAGCTAAAATATATTCTCTTTCTAATCTTATAAATTGCGTGCATTTCAGATATGACCTTTTATTTAAAACTAATGCTTTCATTGTACCAAAGAAATTTTCGACAGATGCATTTGAAACTCTTTCTTTTTTTAAAATGTTTGACCACAGCGGTGTTACTGTCAGATACTTCTTGAGAATTATGTCATAGAGAGTTGGATTGTAATACACATTCAACTCAGTATTGGGCACCTCAGAGTCTATGTCAATTGTACTAATAAGATTGTTATATCTAAAGAAAAATTTGACGACCGAATGGCGTAGTGGTTAGTGACCCTGACTACTGAACCGATGGTCCCGGGTTCGATTCCCGGCTGGGGCAGATATTTGTTTAAACACAGATATTTGTTCTCAGGTCTTTGATGTGCCCGTAAAATGGCAATAGGCCCGCCCCCTATTACATTGGGACTAACATACACTCTGGCGAAAAGTGGGTGCAGCAATGCACCTCTGCCTACCCCGCAAGGGAGTACATTAGTACAAGGCGTGAGTGCGTGTTTTTTTTTTTTTTAAATTTGTTATTTCTGAAAAGAGGGTCATTTTTATCTTCAAATTCTATGTTATCATTTGTATTTTCTGAAACTATATCAATGGTATCTTTAAAATTACACAATGATGTTTCGGCTTCCTTGACACAAGAAGATTCATATTTAGAATTAAAAAATATGTACAACCATCTTACATATAAATCAATTTCTTCCAAGTTTCGGACTTGCATCATACCTCCTAACATATCCAAAATATAGTTAATGTGGCGTGAGTTAGAAACATGTTTTTTCACATCTTGTCTGACACTACTCCATTGAAAGCTGGCCAGAAATTCTGTTTTATACAAAAATATTTGAAATCCATTAATAATTGATAAATGCCTACTGTAGTGTGAATACCAGAAATCATGCTGAAAATAGGTAATATTCTATTTTCAATATTAACCACTCCACAATAATACAATACCCGTTTACATTCAACCTCACTTCCTTTACTAAGTTTGGGCTTTCGTACAACACTGCCAGTTGCATCAAAATGTAGCATTGTAGGTGCTGCCTGTATCAAAACTTGTAGCTGTTCGAGGCTATCTATCTATCTATCTATCATGGCGAGCTGATTTTCCGCATTTAGCCTCCAAGGTGGGCCATTATGCGTGAAATACCTATGGGGTGACTAGCTATTAAGCCACCCAAGCTCACGCCAGAAAGCCAGTAGACGACCTAGGTTGCTCATGGCTTCCCGGAGGGACCCCGGAGATCCGAGGATTTTTGATCGTAGTGTCTCCACGCCTTTGCAATGTAACAAGACATGGGAAGCTGTTTCATCTTCCTCCATGCAACTTCTGCAAAGAGGAGTGGTGGAGATTTTCATGCGATATAGGTGTTTATTTAACCGGCAGTGGCCTGTTATGGTACTTATCACGACACGTAAGTTTGCTCTGTCCAAGCATAATAATTTGCGTGTTAGTTTAGTATTAATTAGTGGTACAAAAGCTTTTGTTTGTTTGCACTCGGCACTGTTACTCCAGAGATTGGTGTGGCATTCTGTCGTTCGGGAACGTAACCAAGAGCGAATTTGGTTGAAAGGGATCGGTACTATTGGCTCTGGGCCTATTGGTGCAGTGTCAGATCCCTTTCGTGCAAGTTCATCAGCAGCGTCGTTCCCCAGCGACCCGCTGTGCCCTTTTATCCACTGGAGGGTTATGTTATTGTTTTGTGAGGCAAGCGATTCTAGAGCTGAGTGACACTCTAGTACTAGCCCCGAAGTTATAGTTTTGCTAGACAAAGCTAGCAGAACTGCAGCACTATCAGATAGGATACGAATACGTTGATTCGTAACCTTTCTAGATTTGACTGCGTTAGCGGCCCGTGTAATAGCAACACATTCAGCCTGAAAGATTGTGTTGTATTTGCCTAGTGCCAGTGTAAAATGAATGTTTAGGTCATCCGAGTGGACACCAGCACCCGTACCTGACGTTTTTTTGGATCCATCAGTGTATATTCTCAGTTCATATATACTGGACTGATCTCTTGGTTCTTCATGCAATTGAATGTTGTAGTGCCTATTAAATATATGGATAAGCGGAATTCGATCACCAATGGCTGCCATCATTGGTTGATGTTTTATGGCTTCCAACATAATGGATGTGTGTGACGCTGTTGAGTTATTTGCCCAGAGGCCAGCTGCTCTTAGTCTAAAAGCGGCGGCAGCTGCTTCCTGTTTCACCACGAGATGTAATGGTGGAAGGTCGAGAAGTACCTCGAGTGCGGCCGTGGGTGTTGATTTCATGCATCCTGTGATGGCTACACATGCAAGCCTTTGTAGCTTTTGCAGCTTGTTTTTTACTGAGCTAAGTTCTGTTCTGGGCCACCAGATTACAGAACCGTAAGTTATGGTAGGTCGTATGACAGCTTTGTACAGCCACAATGTTAATTTTGGTTTAAGGCCCCAGGTTTTTCCTAACATTCGCTTACACTGCCAGAAAGCGATCGTAGCCTGTTTTATTTTGTTATCGAGATGTTTATTCCAGTTCAACTTGTTATCTAGCGTTATGCCAAGATATTTCACTTCAGTTGAAAGTGTTAGTTGAGTACCAAATAATGTAGGCAAGCTCATGTTATTGAGTTTTCTCTTGTTAGTGAATAGGACTAATTCTGTTTTACTGGGATTGACTTTTAGTCGATACTCCCTGCACCATTGCTCGACAATCTTCATTGCGGCCTGCATAACGCTACAATGAAGGTTCTCGAATTTCCCACTAATGAGGATGGTGAGGTCATCTGCATAGCCGACTGTATAGAAGCCGCTGCTGTTGAGTCGTCTAAGGAGGTCGTCAACTACCAGATTCCACAGTAGAGGTGAAAGGACCCCGCCTTGAGCTTGCCTTTAGCTACAATGCATCTGGTTGTCCCGTTTAGGTTGAGTTGTACTGCTCTTAACTTTAACATATTATTTATCCAACCCCGTAGAGTAGGATTAACATTATATTTGGTTAAGGCAATGTTGATACTATCGAAGTTTGTTTTATCAAAGGCCCCTTCTATGTCTATAAAGGCACCTAGTGTTGATTCTTTGTTTGTTAGCGCACACTCAATTTTGTTCACTACGCTATGGAGTGCTGTTTCGGTCGATTTGCCAGCGGTATAGGCATGTTGGCTGTTATGTAATGGTTTTTGTTTGAGATTATTATCTCGTATGTGTCTGTCACAAAGTCTTTCTAGGGTCTTTAGTAGAAACGACGTTAAACTAATAGGTCTGTAGGACTTTGGATCCGTGTAGTCACTTTTTCCTGATTTAGGAATAAAGGTTGCTTTCACCTCTCTCCACTGTTTAGGAATGTAGTTATGTGCTAAGCAAGCCTTAAAAATATTCGCTAAGCTTTGCACGATAACCTGTTGTCCCCACACTAGGAGCGCGGGGAATATACCATCCAAACCAGCTGATTTAAAAGGTAGAAAGCTGTTTATGGCCCATTCAATTTTTTCAACGGTTACTAATTCTTGGGCGGTTATCCAATCAGATATTGACGGGTTCGAGTGCTCGCTATTATCCCAGGTCAGATCATCAACGAGGCGGCAGTCTGGGAAATGCGTTTCAAGGAGTACTTGGCACGTTTCTTTGTCGTTGTTAGTATAGGTTTTATCGGCTTTTTTTAGGCAGCCAAGGTTTTTATTTTGACCGCAGTCTAAGATTTTTCGGACTCTAGCTGCTTCGTTGTTGGATTCAATGTTTTCGCAGAATCGACGCCATGAGTCTCCTTGGCGGATTCTTATTCGTTTTTTGTAATGTTTTTGAGCTTCTTTATATAGCTCCCAGTCAGCATAGTGTCTAGTGTTTTTGGCCCTATTAAACAGCTTCCTAATCTTACGTCTCAGTCTCTCAAGCTCCGGTCCCCACCAGTGGGAGGTTCTGGGCCGAGTAGGCGGAGACGTAAGTGGACATGCTTGTTCATAAGATGTTGTTATACATGTTGTTAGTGACAAAACATTGGTTTCTATAGCCGCGGTGGATTGCGACATGTCTTTAAAGTTAATAGTTTGAAAGTTTTGTGTTAGTGCTTGAACGTATTTAGTTCGGTCAGTCTTCCGCGGGTTACGCCGCGGTTTGACTTGCGGTGGTTTCGCTTGAAGTTTAAAACATATTCTTCTATGATCGGCACAGGATGGTTCGTTTGATACATGCCAGTCCGAATTTAGGTCAGTGACGCCAGTAGTAGCAAAAGTGACGTCAACAATTGTTTGGTAACGCGATGAGACGAACGTCGGTTCAGAGCCTATATTAAGAATGTTAAGGTTTGTTGAAAATAAGTAAGTTACCAGGTTTTCACCCCTTCTGTTGGGAGTTTCACTGCCCCAGAGCGGATGGTGCGCGTTGGTATCCGCAGCGATGATCAGCTCTAGGGAGTTGGACTCGCAGTGATGCACCAGGTCCGCCAACTCACCGGGTGGAGGATCTCCATCGCCAGGCATGTAAGCGGACGCTAGTACAATTGAACTACAGTTACCCACCAAGTTCTGAACTAATACAGCTGTTAAATCTTTCGTGCAGAACTGGGTGAGTTGTACCGCGTCCACGTCCAGGCTAAATATTATCACTTGAAATGGCATACTAATACGTTGAACAAATGACGCATGTTTACTTTGATATGCCAACAGGTCAAGTAAATCATTATTGGACCTGTCATTGATTGCTAGAGCTTCAGATCGTGCTTTTCTGTAAACCTCATCTGATTTCACCAAACCTAATTTTTTGGTTTTTTTAAATTTTTCATCTAGACAGTCATTTAAATCCTTATTTTTTACATTTAATGCTTTGTCATTATATAACCTTCTTTTAAGAATTTCTCTTTCAACACCTGTAACCCAACCTGTCTTAGGACTTTTGTGGCTGAAATTTAAACTGTTACTTTTTACTTCAGCTGAATAGTCACTTGTTTTTAATAATACTTTGACTTTTTTACAATCTCTATGAATACATTCCATCACAATTTTAAAATGACAATATTTTTTTTATAGCTTTTATAGCGTATATTAAAGGTACAGGTATTATTGACGTAGTTATGTATTAAGGTCTTTATCACATACGGGTAAAACTTTTCAACTAATTTATTATTTTCAACAATGACATTGTAAAGTGAATTATTTATAATAAATGTCCCTCTTCATAATCTAGTGCTGAATTTTTATCTATAGCTGTTGGTGAAATATTTTTTGAGGTAAGAGGCAAAATTTTATCATTTTTTGTATCTATTGTTAAATTTTGTACTTCTTTTGGTATGTCAAAAATTACATCTGATATATCATTATTATTGTTTACTATTGAATGGTTAGGCTGATTACCGTCAACTAAGTAGCATTTACTAACAGTACAAGTTGGTAAGACATGATCATTCAAATGACTGTTGTCAAATATTGGTGCATCTATAATATCTTGATCTTTTAATATTAGTGATGGAGAGCTTGTTATTGGTAATGGAGTGGATTCTGTATGATTGATATGTTTAAAAGTATTAAAACTATCTATAATTATAGACGATAAACTTGCAGGAGCATTTAAATACAGTTTGCTCTCCTCACAGTTCTCAAATTGACTGACTTCTGAGTAGATTCTTCCTGAAGAGGATTGTGTATGATTAGTATAGATACTATCGTAACAATTAGAGTACTGTGATTGACTGCCTTCAGGCTGTAAGTAAATATTGTCTAAATCCTGTGGCAAATTGATAATGCCAAGTGGAGAGTAAACAGGGGATTTATTTATGCTATGATTTAGAGCATGACTGCCTTCAGGCTGTAAGTAAATATTGTCCAAATCCTGTGGCAAATTGATGATGCCAAGTAAAGAGTAAACAGGGGAATTATTTATGCTATGATTTAGAGCATGACTGCCTTCAGGCTGTAAACAAGCATTGTGAATTTCTTTATTTTTATTGCCACAGTCAATATGGTCCAAATCCTGTGGCGAATTGATGTTCCCAAGTGGAGAGTAAACAGGGGAATTATTTACGCTATGATTTAGAGCAGTGTTTTTCAACCTTTTTCATGATGCGACCCCCCTGGCACAAAAAAATATTTCGCGACCCCCTCAGTTTTTTTTAATCATGTATGTATGTGTAGTGTATCATGTATGTCAGTATTTCCAATATTCATTCCATACGACGTATTTATGGTCTCCATGATTAGGATTCGGATACCAGTACATACTTATCGGATATAAAAACATATTATTTTACAATTAAATACTTCAAATAAGTCCATACCTGGTATGAAAATGGTTTTAGATAATTTTTACAGAATAAATTGTGCAATTATTTCTCAGAGCAAAAGATATCGGAGATCACTGGGCAGAGGTGGATCTTAAATTCATTTCTAAATGCAGCCATAAATGAGGCTAATTAACCAAATAAGCTCAAAAATATCTGCGGATGGGATGTTACACCTGGAAGTCTTCTAATTTGGATACCTTTTGGTTGGTAATGAGAAAAATAGAATACTCGAAATTGAAAACTGAGGTTCAAAGCCTGTTTTTGTTTCCATTTGCCACCTCGTACATACTTATACGAGTTGTCATTTTCATCGATGGCCCGATAAAAAGTAAGATAAATGAAATGATGATGGGCACAAATATATGGAAGCTGGGACCAGCACCAATAGAAATGAGTGATACGTCGTTGAAAAGGTATTTTTTTGCAGAATATGAATAACGGAAGCGCTAGTCTTGATTTACTGTCCAATTAGAATAATCGTACCTTGAAAGTTTTTATATTTTATTTCTGTAATTTTAATGTTTTTGTTAGTTTTTCACATTCATTTTTAATTTTTATTACAAAATGATCATCATTCATATTATATTATATTTGTTTATTATCTCAGTAAATAAAACCAGTTGAAAGTAATTTCTCCAATTTCAATAATACGTGTTTACGTGTATTACGCCCTAACTGTCATCAGGAGAGAGAGTGCAATGCCATAGAAAAATACTTCCTTCCGACGAATATATTTCAAAATGGACAACTGATATCTCTCTACTGTCTCATCTTTATTGGACATAGGTCCCAAAACGCCCATTGTCATTTGGAAAACTATTTAATACTATGTGTCGCAAAATATCAACAGATCCACGATGGGATATTTTTTATTAATAAAAAAAACACATTAACGCGCGTCTTAACAAAAAAAAACACGCACTCACGCCTTGTACTAATGTACTCCCTTGCGGGGTAGGCAGAGGTGCATTGCTGCACCCACTTTTCGCCAGAGTGTTAGTCCCAATGTAATAGGGGGCGGGCCTATTGCCATTTTACGGGCACATCCAAGACCCGAGAACAAATATCTATGTTTAAACAAAGAAGATAGTTTGCTGAGTCTCAATGCATCGAAGACCAAGTACCTTAGTTTTGGAAAAACTTCTATATCGAATCCCCCTGATGAATTTGCTGTGAAGGTTCATGTATACCCTTGCAATAGAAACCGAACCGTTAATCATATCTGCCAATGTCCCACACTGGCCAAAAGTAGTACAATAAAATACTTAGGAATCATTATTGACGACAAACTCAAATGGCTTCCACAAATAAATGCGTTGAGTAAGAGAATCCGTAAACTAATATACGTTTTCAAAGCCCTACGCTTAGTTGCCGATAACAACCTTCTCCTTCAAACCTATACAGCTCTCTGCCAGTGTGTAATAAGCTACGGAATAAATGCCTGGGGTGGAGCATGTAAAACTCACCTCATACAAATTGAACGCGCTCAACGTGCGATACTTAAAGTTCTTCTTTTCCTGCCTTTTCAACATTCCACTACTACTTTGTATGAAAAAGCTAATGTACTAAGTGTTCGAAAACTTTTTGTGTATCAATGTCTGCGAAGATATCACAGATTAGACGTCCCATTCTTGCCTCCCAATAGACGAAGAGTTGATAGATGTCCAGTACCCGGGGCAAAAAGTGCTTTTGCCAAGCGACACTACTCTTACCTAGCCCCCACTATTTACAATATATTTAACTCTATATATAAGGTGAAGACAGCTAGTAATAATGCAATAAAAAACATATTAATCGAGTGGCTGCGGACGTTTGACTATGAGGGTCTCGAGAATCTAATAAGCAAGAAGTTGTAGTGTCGTGCTTGTTTAACTTCTTTGCATACTTATATTGTATACATATTTAAGTAATTTCTTGTACTCACTTAGAAAAGCTCAGAACTGTTAGTTTGTTTTGTTATGTATAATTTTATAGAGAGTGCTGTTGTTCTTACCTATAATTAAAGTAAAGATAATTACATATACCTAAATTACATACAATCGCAAATTATTGTTATACCTACCACAAAATATTGTCAAAATGAGATTAAATTACTTTTTATTTAATTTTGCATGTATGCATGTTAATTATAATTAAACTAACAATATACTTTGTTAAATTGTTTAGTTACCATATTAATTACTTTTTATTATAATTAATTATTCATAGAGCGTCAAAACTTCTGTACAATTTCTGGGAAGGCACTGACTCCTGACATACAGGTGCTCCTAGTTTAGGAGTCAGGGCGTCACCATTTAAGTTAAGTTTTTATTGCACAATAAAATTATGTTTATGTTTATGTTTATGTAAACAAATATCTGCCCCAGCCGGGAATCGAACCCGGGACCATCAGCTCAGTAGTCAGGGTCACTAACCACTACGCCATTCGGGCGTCTTAGGATTTTATTTTGTGTTTATAACATATTGAAATGTTTGTGAGTAATTATTATTTTGTTAAAATTCTCTTACAGTAAGAGAATTTTAAGTCAGAATCTTAATAAATAAATATGAATTGACATTATTGGTTTTCTGTTTGTTGTGACCCAGGGGGTCGCGACCCACAGGTTGAAAAACACTGTACTAGAGTATCCAGATTTTTCGACCTCTGGCGACCCCCCTACAGAAGCTTCGCGACCCCCCAGGGGGTCGCGACCCACAGGTTGAAAAACACTGATTTAGAGCATTGATTTCAGGCTGCAAATTTTGAAAAATTTCGGGATAATGTCTGTTTCTATGATAGTTTAAAAATTTTTTTGAGTTTAAAAATGTTCGTAAGCATTTAGGATTTTGATAAATTCGGGAGATTGTACTTTTTTTATTTTTTAGAACTGTAGCAATCTTTACACATGTTTCTCTAGTTACCGAATTGACATTAGAAGCAGTGATATCTAATAATATATCCGATAACAGTCGATATTTTTTGTCCGTTTGGTACATAATTATCAGCTTATATTACAAGAAATGTAACGATGTTACTTACCAAATATCAATAAACTGCACTATGGATGGCACTGCACCTACCTTTCACAACACAATAACTACGAAAATAAATAAAAATAAGCCTAAATATATACAAAATATAATACAATACATACAATTACAGATATTTATTGAAAAAAATACACTTATGCGTGTGTTATATATGTACTTATAGATATAATTATAATGATTAATTTTAATATAGATAAAATGTATACATTTAATAACATAGAAATAATGTATTCACACTTCGTATTGTTGGTCCGGTACAAAGTACGGAGTGGGATTTTTACTATAAAAGCGGTACGACTGGTCGTTAGATTCTCAGTCTTGGTTGAGACGTGGACGGAGACAGTCGTGCCGCTAATGCAGTGTGCTGCCAAATTATAAGATAAGTACTACTTTTGATTGTTGTTATGTTGGTTTAATAATAAATTTATAATTATATATTAATCACTGTTTTTACTTATTAAATAATTTAATTGATTTATCTATTTATTTCATTAAAATTAGTTGTTTGATTATTGTGATTTTACTATTTTCTTTAATGGTTAAGTTAACTATTACACAATACAAATATCAATTTTAATTAACTGGCTTTTATTATTATACCTCATTATCTATATGATACCTGATTATCTGTGATATGATAGATTATGGTTCTTATGGTTATATTAAACCGATTGCATGTATCTATATACTCTAAGCATGTATCATATTTGTTTTCTCAGCCTCACACTTTAACTCAGGTAAGTTCTGAGGCACATTTACTGATTCTACACTATGTTTGAATTCAGTTTCATGAAATTGATTATTCAGTAGACTGTGAGGATCTACACCTCTTGACAGACAGTCAGCTGGATTTAATTCAGTAGGAATATAGTTCCCTTTTTCAGGTACCTTCTCACATTCCCAGAACCTATCTATTTTCCTATTTAAAGACTCTGTTGAGACAGCCTCAGATACTGACTTGCAAAAGTTACTTGGTAGTGATGAACATCCCTCGCTGTTCAATGGTGCAGTGCCAGCAACAATGTAGCCGAACTGAGTGTTGTGTAGAAACAGCTGACCTGGTATCACTGGCAGTCTCTCACGCAGTAGGATCTGAAACATGATGTCACACCCAAGTAAAATATCTATATTTCTAGGTTCGCTGAAGCATCGGCAAGCTGAATGTGAGATGGTATGTTGATGTCCTGTACATTGACACGGAAATGAGGCATTGAAGATGTTATGTTGGGGACAATGCATGATAGAACAGTGAGTTTATAATCACTGTTGGCTGACTGGATAGCAAATCGAGCCTTTTGGTTGGTTGTGTTGGAAGCATTGCACAGACCAACAATTGTTGTTTCTTCATCGAAGAACTCAGTATTAATTCGCTTAGCTAGATCCTTTAGGATAAAATTTACAGAGCTCCCTGAATCTAGTAGAGCTCTAGCATAGATATGCTCACCATTTTTAGCTTGAAGCTTGACAGATATTGTAGGCAATAATACCTCACTCTGTATGTTAGACATCAATGAAACATGATTAGTAGCAGCAGCGGCAGCGGGTTGGCTATTATGAAGCAAGGTGTTGTGCTTGCCTTTGTAGATACCACACTTAAAGAAAAATCTGCATTTTTGGTGGTTGTTGAGGCATATAGTGCATAGCTTATTGTTGGCCACATATGAAATCCTTTCATGCACTGCAGCTAGTTTAAACTTTTCACATCTAAATAGTTTGTGATTAGAAGCATGACAGTACTTACATGTGGGTTCTTCAGTGATGGGTTTGATGTTGTTAGCTATGTATGACGGCTTTTTTGGAGTGTCCTTACTCACACTCTGGCCTGTAGACTCGCAGGATGTGATGTTTCCCATTGCTGCAGCTCTTTTTTCTAGAAAAGTCAAAGAAAGTGAAACCCTTGCAATGTATATTGATCTAGTTTCCGCTGAATGATCGCAATTATTATTAAGTCGCATGAGTCAACCGGTATATTTAAGCCTTTCATTTATAACTATCATAATATCGGGAATTATTTGAGAAAATGTGATATTTTTGTATGAAAATGACTGTACCGAGCTCTCTCCCTCCCGATTCCGGCCTTGTTTCAAGTTGCAGTCACAAACATCATAATAGTTGTACACGGAGCTACATTTAGTACGAAGACACATAGTGCGCCAAATGTGCACTTTCTGAGATATAAGGTTTTTTATAATTAAAAAGTATAAATATATCGTCACCTTAAATCGTAAACCGCCCAACTCCACGCGACCAAATTTTTCAGGAGGCTAAAAAAACTGATTATTTTGTACTTCTAGTTAGGACACCCCTCTTATGTGTTTTTATTACTAGACTAAAAATTAGGTTCCGGATTGAATGTGACTATGTAAAATTAACTATTTTTATTTATTTATACATTAAATGGACTTTCGAGCTTTTCCCGATTTGTGTTGAAAATGTTATGGGTGGAGATACGTGTTTTTCTGGCGATCCGAGGATTTCGAAATTAGACAATGCTAAATATTGTTCTTTTTTCTGGACTTACACTTTTCCACCACCTTTTAAACATGGAAATCTCAATTATTTATTACAAAAAATCGGAGTTATTATTATTGGAATAAAATAATTTCATAATCAATAATCATCTTTATTAGAAAAAATAAAAAAATAAACTTAAAAGTCTCCCTATTAGGTCTCTACGACTTGCTCCGTGGTCGGTATCGACTTGTTTAATTAAATAACAAAAAATATAAAATCAGCCTTCAAAATCATGACAACATGATAACAAATTAAGCAACTAGTTAAATGCAACTATAAAAATATAAATCTGTCCATAACTATAAAATTGTACTTAAAAATACTTAATTACAGTCTTATTATCACACAGGATAGTCTTCGTTTTAATTTAGAAAAGTAGGCACGTTAATGGTACAAAATTTAATAATAAACAAAATATTAGCATAATTAAATCAAATCTATCATAATATTATGAATCAAACTAGCATAGTTTTTAGAAAAAGAACCAAATTCTTAAAATCTAGATAATTTTTCTTTGTTTCACATAAAGTTGTTAAAAGCACTTGGTGCTCGGTTTATATCAATACAATAGGAACTATAAATGTCTGCTAGGCACAGTAAAAGTAGTTTCTTATATAAATGACTATAGTATAATTATTCTTAATATCAAATATTTACAATTAATCACTCTTTTATGGCAGAGCGTCATAAAATGAGTGAAAATCACTCTCTATTGTAAGTTTTAACTCTTGCAAATGGTCGAACTTGCTTTTCTTAATTTTCAGCCTCTCGGTGTACAGCTGGGGCAATTCGTCGACTGTTCGAGGTTTGATCTTTTTAATCCGGTGAGGCAGGAGCGATTCTGGACAATCATCAGTAAAACCTAACCTGTAGTAGATTTTTCCTTCTGGCAAATAGGTCAATTGTCTTATGTCAGTCACAACAGGATCTCCAGTTTTTGTGCCAGGTCGAATAGATTTGAAGTTTAGGTCCGACTCGAAGTTTCTGAAGTATGTGTGGTCTAAATACTGTACATAATAAGGCTTTATCTGACAAGCAGTTTTTGCAATGTGGACGTAGTCAGCTGGAACATTAATTTTCTTCTTTCGTACTTTCCTTTCTATGACCGAGTGCATACTATCCGCTTCCATTTGCGTATGACCTTTTTCCAGTATCTTTTGAACTATTGTGATTTTTTTTAACCTAGCAAAATTTAATAAGGCATTTGACAAAACTGCGTTTCTGTTTTGGTAGGTACAGCCATCGCTGTAAATAACTATTTCTGATCCTTCTCTAATATTGTTTTTGTTCATGAACAACTCCAACATTTTCACGATGATAGTAGTGAATTCGTTGGCTCTAAGCCCACCTTCAGTTTCATTCCATATGAAGCAGTATCCTTCAGATCTCTTCAGGTCATAGCCAGTAAAAATGTGAACCGCAAGTTTTGTTTTGAAGAAGAGGGCGGATACATTAGACTTCGGGCATAACTGGACAGCCTGCAAATCCATCGTAAATACTTCTTTGACGCTCATTTTGTCTTTTTGTTTTTCTTGTCTTGCAGATTCTTTTCTTTGGATGTGGGCCCGGTATTTTTCATCTCTAACGTTATTTGTTTTGTACTGCTCACAGAGAGTGCAAGCATCTTTTTTAGGCTGATAAAGACCCAAATTCAATTCGTCAAAAACATTATTGAATGTCCCAACACTAACCTTTTGGTAACCATGTTCTGGGCAGAATCGTTCATTGTAAAATTTTAAAAGCTGCAATTTTGACTCCCATATTGTCTCTAGACATCTAATATATTAGTTTTCTCTTCATAAGTTACCGTTAACGGCGCTACTCCCAGACAACAAATTTTATTCCCTGTGTAACTAATTAAATTCTTATTGCACTTCGACAACTTAACATTGGAGAAATGTGAATAATATGTCTTGTCTGATATTGCTGTTACAGTAGAACCACTATCTAATTCAAAATTTAACTTGATGTTGTTAATGATGACAGCCTCGACCATCGGTGCCCCGCCTATGCAGCGAATATTAAACAACTCACCGTCGTCACCCTCTGCCAACTCTTCGGCTCCTACATATTTAACGGTTTTGCACATCCTACGAAGATGACCTTTTTGGTTACATTTAGTACACTTGAATTTACTGAACCGACAGGTATTAGCACTATGACTTTTACGGCCACAAACACTACATCTTTCACTTTGGTTGCCACTGTTTCGGAGATCGGACCCCTTGTCGATCTTGAACAAGGGGTCTGAGGTGGTCGCCGCGGCCGGGGCGGCGCAGGCGGCGGCGGCGCGCGCCGTGCGCACGCTGCTCGCCAGCTCCACGGCCTTCGCCAGCGTCAGCTCCCCGATGTCCATGGAGAACAGCTTCTCCCGCTCCGCTCCCGCCGTCATGCCCATGACAAATTTGTCTAGAAGTGCTTCTTCCAAGTGCTTGAAACTGCAGTGCGCCGCGAGTCCACGCAGGCGCGCTGCCCATTGCGCGTGTGACTCACTCGCCTGTTGTACCGCCGCGTAGAAATGTAACCTCTCAGCAAATCCACAGCGCTTCTGTGTAAAATGCTGATCTAATACCTGCACGATATCTTTAAATGCCACATCCTCTAACTTCTTCGGTAGCACGAGGTTGCTAGCCAGCTGGAACGAGTCGTCGTTGAGTGTGCTAATCAAGATGGCGCGACGCTTCACGCCCGCCTTGTCCGTATCATCGTCTAGTCCATTTGCAATGAACCATTGCTGCAGTCTGGTTTTAAATGTCGTCCAATCTTGACTGTGATGGTCAAAATTGGAGATGGCCCCAAAAAATGGTGTAACTGCTGCACACATTGCCTTGGAGAATATTTATTTTAACACCGAGGGTAGTTTTGCCCGTCGCTCGTCGCCACTGTTACATACGAGTAATACGCAAGGCGGTTTGATTCACACTGGTTTATTATCTATAAACCTAACGGGTAGGTGGTGACGCAGCACGCACCTATACAACGACACAACAGTTGAGGATGGACGTTCGTTTTCCCAAATTATAACATTATTTGAAGCGAGCCGCAGAGGTACAAGGCTAATCATAAAATTACTTGCCAGATCGATTTGCTCATCTTCACTTGTCCTTTGATGATAAATGCTTTGGCTAGATGATCCGTCAAAGCCCCATTTGCTGGTCAAAATGAGCTCTTGATTGATATCAACCGGGGTTTCTAATGAACTTATAAGTCGTTTTGAGGTCAAATGCAACAAGGCCTGCAATTTGATTTTTGCAGAGCTCTCTGTAACTGTGAGATCTTCTTTGGCTGGATAGCGCTTATTTTTTTCTTTTGCCAGCATATAGTAACTTGGATATTTAAGATATCCTTCTTGAGCGTTGAAATCACGACGAACTTAGTACCGCCATTTTGATAAATTCATCGAGACATACAGAGCCAATGCCTTCAAAGGGGATATTTCATGTACTTGAATCGATTTACCATCAATAAAGGCTTTGATTTTGGAGGCTTCTTGTGGATTCTCTATCAAGTATTTTATAATATCAGCACTGTCACTTTCCCCAGCTTTTCTAAGCGACCTTTCGGCAGAAAACACTTTTTCATCGCTACTACTACTGCATGCAAGAGTATCTTCTGTGCGTCTTATTTTTTGCCGGTTACTAAGGTCCTCAAATGATTTTCGAGGTGTAGCATGCGTACAAGTTGAAGCATCTGATTTACCAGGAGAAATGACATGCTGTATGTCTTCACTTTCATTCTTTAGATGGTTCTATATTTTCACTTAGCAATTCCGGCCACTGAATTTTTTTTTTATTATTATTTATTTATCAAAATATTTTACAGAATTATTGATTACTTATATCATTGCATCACAAAAATCACAGAGATTTGTCCGTGATGAATCATTCTACGTGATTAGGTACTTAATAACTAATTATACTTATTTATATTTTATACAATACACAAACTTATTCAATATTACACGTTAATTAAATAAGTACAATAGAGGGTAGTTTAATAATAAACCATCAGCCAAACATACAAGATAGTTGGTGCATATTCGAACAGTGTTTTATTTATTTATTTATTTATTTATTTATTTAACACACACACTTAATACTATTATGACAGTTATTCACCAATGCAATAGTTTAGTGTCACAAAATTATAACATTCTTACTTATTATATGAAGTACTTATATAATAGGTAGTTAAATACATAACAACATAAAAACAACATTTCAAACATGCTTATAACAAATAATATAAAGAGCCGCCCTGGTAAATTCACTCAGGGAGCAGTAAAATATGTCGATATTAGAATCTATGGCATTGAGCAACCGTATGGCCCGGGTCAGGGGAGCCTGCCGGAGGAGGTTCGTCCTGCCATTCGGAACGTCAAAAGTTCGGTTCAGACGTCGCCTCAAATAATCTCTCGGAACCGTTAGGTTCAGTTGCTGCAAAATGACCGAGTTTGACTCCCTACCTCGCAGCAACTTGAAAAGGTAAGAGACTATTGTCAGATCTCGCCTAACCTCCAACCTATTATAATCCACCATGCCCAGGACAAAGAGCGTTGGGTACAGCGCTGGATACCCGGGATAAACACCATATAGTTTCATATAATAGAATCTAAGAAACTTATTCTGGATCTTCTCAAGCATCAGTGTATACTTCGCTTCGTAGGGTGACCAGACTACAGCATTGAACTCCAATTTACTGCGCACCAGCGAGTTGAAAATGGTTTTTATTGCCGCAAAACTCTTGAACCCACTAGCCGTTCGTAGTGCAAATCCTAATATTTTGTACGCCTTTTTACATATATCCCCAACATGTTCGCGGAAGGAAAGATCAGACGTCATTTTCACCCCGAGGTCACGCACCGATGTTACTCGCGACAGAGGACTGCCTCCCAGAGTGTACCGATGGTGAGCTGGGTTGGTACTGCGACTAAAGCTAATAATATTACATTTTGCAACATTGAAATCGAGCTTATTCACTTTACTCCATTCCAGAACTCCATCAATATCCATCTGAAAGCGTTTTCGGTCCTCGTCGCAAGTAACCGGCGCAAACAGTTTCAGGTCATCAGCAAAAAGTAAACAACCAGACGACTTTGTACAGGCTACAGCCTTTTCACATACCTAGAGTTATGTTGTCTTACGCAGCAGTTTACTTAACCTAGATCTTACATAGTTAGATCAGTCGTCACTTACAACTGAACCATTACAGTCCATCTTTCTGTAATACTTATTTAATATATTTTGTGAACTAAACTCCTCACTGACTTTACTGATTGGAGTCGACGGGTACCTCGCATCGGCCCCTACATGTTTATGGTCCTTCGAACCTAAGTGATTAGTGAAGTGCATCTGTGACGGTAGCGAATCGGTATTCTCGGCCTTCCACCAGCGGACCTCCCCGAGAGTATTGAGACAAGGAAAATCGCACATACCTGAACGTGTTTGTACCAGCTAATCTTAACTGACACGAAAACAAATCGTGTAGACGACCAACCAGCAAAACTAACTACTTACCAGCAAAACTAACTACTTATCAAGAAAACTAACTACTTATCAAGAAAACGAACTACTTATCAAGAAAACTAACTACTTATCAAGAAAACTAACTACTTACCAAGAAAACTAACTTCGACATTCAACACAATGAATACCGAAGCACTGATCAAGCGTCAAGAGGACTGCTTTGATAGCATCAAGAGGATATGTGTTAATTTCGGCAAGGACGCTCCTGAAAGAAAAACACTGGAGTATCTTAAGAAGAGAATCGAAGCTCTCGATACGCACTGGCAACAATTTGCAGAAACTGACAAGTTACTGAACGCGGGTGAGGAGAAAAACTTATCTTATTTTACTAGCAACGTGTTTGTGAAAGCTCAGGAGAAATATCTTAGAGCTAAAAGTCAGATGGTGGCTTTACAAGCGCAGTGGGTAGCTGAACTAATGAAGAGTCAACCACAACCGACTGCTGGAACGTCTAAGGAAGAGAGAGGAGAGTCAGCCGGGACGTTCGGCGTAGTGCAAGACATATTTGGAGGGATAAATACGGATTTAACTGACAGGAAGAGCGTCTTGTTACAACAACAACAAGGTAATTTCAAAGCTTTTCAACGTGCCGCTACCAAGGTCAACATCGACACCATCGAGGAAAAATGGGACCTGGAAGATCGGTTAAATATTCTCAAGACTAAATGGAATGCTATTGACAAAATTCATTGGGAATTGGACAACTGGCTCAACGGATCTAACGAATTATATGAGCAGGAGTATAACAGGTTAGAGAATCTCTATGAAGAATTACGCAAGGTCATCAACAAGAAGATGTGGGCCAACTTACACTACGAGAAGTCTACGCCGAGAGTAGAAATCCCGGAATTCTCTGGCGAGTACGCTCAGTGGGTTTCATTCAAAGATATCTTCATGGAAACGATTCATAACAACCCCCTTATCAGTAAAACACAGAAAATGCAGCATTTGAAGACAAAACTTAGGGGTGAAGCTGAGAAACTGGTGCAGCATTTAACTGTGTCAGCAGATAATTACGAGTGCTGTTGGGAAATTATTCAAAACCGGTTTGACAATAAGAGACTGCTATTTTCATCATACATCAATACTCTGTTAAACCAACCTATTGTCCAGCAACCGAATGCGTATCAAATAAAGAGGATGCATGATACGACATTAGAAGCCTTGAACGCGCTAAAGAACATTGGATTGGATACTTCGACTTGGGACCCGATAGTGGTTCACCTCTTGTCACAGAAGCTGGATGCAGCCACTTACAATGACTACATGCAAGGCTTACAAAAACCGAGAGAGTTTCCAGTGCTAAAGGAGTTACTAAACTTTCTAGAATCCAAATTCATGGCCTTAGAAACCGTTAAAACTAATCACCCAGCGGTGAAAAGTTATTACAAGAATAACGAGGTCAAGGCGCCGAACTTCAAGAACGCGGAAAAAGGCAGCAAATCATTCCATGTTTCTATTAAAAACTGTCCACTATGCAAGAAAGATCACGTCCTCATGAATTGTCCAACATTCTTAAGCACGAACGTGCCTAACAGAATTGCAACTGTCACGAAATTACGAGTGTGCAGAAATTGTTTATTCGACCATTACGGTAAACAATGCGATTCTAATAAAAAATGCAAAGTGTGTAACAAATCGCACCACACATTTTTGCACGAAACTAACTTCAAAGGACAATCAACATCAACCCCTTCGTGGTCACCCCAGAAAAATACTAACCTTGTTAAAAAAGAGGAAGAAGAAGTTTTACTTACCACCGTGAAAATTATGGTTAAAAATACTGATGGGAACTACACTCGCGAGCAACCAAATCGACTCAAGCCTTCACGGCGCACATATACATTGATTTTCCTAAAACGATAAATGGTAAATATAAAAGTGATATGTCATTCGAAAGCTGAAGAATTAGGCTTTCAATTAAGATCAATACCATAAAAAAAAACTAAGCGCAGATTTAATGACGCATTTTAATTGCCCGTCAGTGTTAATTACCTCATTAGGAATCCACGCCTTGCGCTACCTGATCCCGCTATAAAACCTTTCCACATCCGGTGTACCTTATCAGTCGCTTGTTGCAAGTTGACCGGTACACATCTCGTTGCATTGTATTCCTTGTTTTCGCAAACCCATGGATACCACACCAGAAGAAGCTGCTCAAGTTGTTGCCTTGCTGCAACAAGGGTTAAGTCAGCGAGCAGTCGCTGCCCAGCTCCACTTGAGCCAGTCTGCTGTATCCCGAGTATACAGACGGTTCCAAGAGACTGGTGCCTTCAATCGAAGACCAAGAACGGGCCGCCACCGCTGCACTTCAGAGAGAGACGACCGCTTCATTGTCTCAACCTCGCTGCGCAATCGACACCTTACGGGCGTTGATGTGCAGCAAGAACTGAGACGTGTACGACAAGTGGCTGTCAGCGAGTGGACAGTGAGAAGACGCTTGAAGGAAGCCAACTTGACACCAAAAAGACCTGCATCAGGCCCCAAATTGACTGCAGGCCACCGACAAGCGCGTCTTCAGTTTGCTCGAGAGCATCTCGATTGGAGCATTGCGCAATGGCGGTCGGTCCTGTTTACTGATGAGTGCAGAGTGTGTCTGCATGGCAGTGACAGGAGAGGCCGGGTCTACCGGCGTCCGGGGGAACGATTTGCCCAATGTTGTTTCGCTGAAACAGTAGCATATGGCGGCGGTTCCTGCATGATGTGGGCTGGTATTTCTCTAGAGGGAAAAACCGCACTTGTTTTCGTGCCTGGAGGCGGCCGAGGAGGCGGGTTAACAGCTGATCGGTACATCACCGACATTCTACTCGGTCATGTTGTGCCCTATGCAGAATTTGTCGGTGAAGACTTCGTGCTAATGCACGACAATGCCCGCTGCCACACGGCACGAGTCAGTCGGCAGTTTCTGAGAGAGAAGGAATTGCGCACGATGGACTGGCCTGCGCTCAGTCCTGACCTGAATCCCATCGAACACTTATGGGACGAGCTCAAAAGAAGAGTTCGGGCCAGGAATCCAGTCCCTGCAAGCGTGGACGAGCTGAAGACAGCTTTATTAGAGGAGTGGGACGGCATTCCTCAGGAAACTGTCAAAAAGTTGATAAGGTCTATGAGAAACAGGCTGCAGGCTGTAATTAGGGCAAGAGGGGGCAATACAAAGTATTGATTTAAATAAATAAATTTTTATCTTAACATTTTTTGTTTAATTTGTATAATACGATACCCATACCCTTTTTTCCTAAATTCCCGTTTTTCCTACAATTGCGTTCAGACATCATTTATTTCAAAAATGATGAATGGATTTCAATAATAATGATATCAAATTAAAGCTGACATCTTAAGCTTTTAAATGACATATCATTTTTATTATTTCTATTCATAATTTTACTTGTATTAATGTATGTTTGCGCCGTCAAGGCTTGAGTCGATTTGGTTGCTCGCGAGTGTATATAGTATTGCGAGCTTTACTGGATCAGGGATCTCAAGTGTCACTGATCACTGAGAACGCGGCGCAGCGACTCAGACTGGCGAGGCAAAAGGGAAACGCAGTCGTATCAGGAGTTGGATCAGCAATGGGCAGCAGCAAAGGCTTACTGACACTGGAGTGTAAATCAATACATTCAGATTATAAATTTATTACAAAGGTGCTCATAATGAACAAACTGATTAATAACTTACCCAATACTAAACTAACCACGTCAAACTGGACGCACCTAGACAATATTAAACTGGCTGACCCCGATTACTTCACTCCTGGCCCTATTGATCTATTGCTCGGAGCGGATATTTACTCCGAGATTATACTGGAGGGAGTGCTGAAGCAGGATTCAAACTCTCCCGTCGCGCAGCAGACCAAGTTGGGCTGGATTCTATGCGGAAACACCAAAACATTCAAGTGCTTTGTAACCCTCAATGAGATAGAGGAGTTAACTAGATTCTGGGAATCAGAGGAAATAACAAAGGACACCGAGCTCACAGATTCTGAAGCGTACTGTGAAAAGTATTACGCGGAAACAACTGAACGGCAAGAAGATGGCAGGTACATCGTTAAGATGCCTCTCAAGGAAGATATAGCCTCCAAACTGGGAAGCTCAAAACCTCAGGCTATCTGTCAATTTCACCAGCTAGAGAAACGAATGGCAAGGTGCGATAAATTGGCAAGTCGGTACAAACAATTCATCGAAGAATACATTGAACTGGGTCACATGAAACCGGCGGTCAATCAACCGAATACTATGACACTGCAAGTTTACCTACCTCACCACGGTGTAATAAAGGAATCGTCAACGTCAACAAAACTACGAGTTGTATTCAATGCGTCTATGAAAACTAGCAGCAAGTACAGTTTGAATGACCTCATGGAAAAAGGGCCTAACTTGCAAAACGACATACTGACTCTAATAATCAAATGGAGAAGTTACCGATACGCTGTTATCGCCGATATCGAGAAGATGTACCGAGGCATACTTATACATGAAGATCAGCAGCAGTTACAAAAGATTGTTTGGAGGTTTACACCTACTGATAAGCTGAGAGAAATGCAACTCTGCACTGTAACTTATGGGAGTAAATCTGCCCCATATTTGGCTATGCGTACGCTAAAACAACTGGCCATCGACGAGGGAGACGCTTACCCTCAAGCAAGAAAAGCCGTAATGTCAGAATTTTACATGGATGACGTCATATCTGGGCGAAATACTATTGAAGAAGCAAAAATTCTACAAAATGAGCTCTATAACCTATTACTGAAAGGTGGTTTTGTACTAAAAAAGTGGGCAACTAACGAAGCATCGATCCTGGAAGGCTTACCTGACAGTTATAAACGTCAACAAAATACGATCGATTTTAAACAAGACGAGTCAATGAAAACCTTGGGACTCAGCTGGAATACTACGGAAGATGTATTTGTTTTCAATTGGCAATTACCTCAGCAAAAGTCAAGGCTCACTAAACGAGTACTACTGTCAAACATCAGCAAAATCTACGATCCGCTAGGATGGTTATCACCTATGACCGTCAAAGCAAAACTAATCTTCCAAAAACTTTGGTTAGATAGACTGAACTGGGATGAAAACGTTTCCGAAAGCTCGTCGAAAGAGTGGGAACTGATAAGAAGCGAAATAATAAACATAAATGATGTAACAATACCGAGGTGGATCAGCTGTTATAACAATGTGACCGAGTTGCATGGATTTTGCGACGCAAGCGAAAAGGCGTTCGCCTGCGTCATATACAGTAAAGCGACGAATGATACCGGAGAAGCCGTTATTACACTAATGACAGCAAAAACTAAAGTCGCGCCTACGAAAAAGAAAACTACATTACCGAGATTAGAGCTTTGTGGTGCGCAATTACTGGCTAAACTGATGAACAAATGTCAGATGGCATTAACTGACCTTCAACTGGAAACCTACTGCTGGACTGACTCACAAGTGGTCTTAGCGTGGCTTCAGGGAGATAAAACAAGATGGGATAGATATGTTGCTAACCGAAGCATACTGATAACTAACTTAGTACCGGCATCAAAGTGGAGTTATGTGAATACTAAAGAAAACCCTGCTGACTGTGCAACTCGCGGTTTATCACCGAAACAGCTAGTTGAAGAAAAAATCTGGTGGAATGGTCCACAGTGGCTGAAAAAATGGAGTCCAGACAACTTAAAGACCGATGAATCATACTCAACTGATCATGACCTACGACAAACTTGCACTGTGACAAAAGGTGCAGACACCGCAGCTACAAGCGCCGGCGAGTGCATAGTGATGACGTTGCTAAACAACAATAGTCGGCTCGAATATGTAACACGAGTAATTGCTTATTTATTACGTTGGGAGAAGCAATTAACTAATGACTCTTACAATAAATACTTATCTATATCGGAACTGAACTACGCAACTGAAGTAATTATCAGAGCTGTACAGCGAGACGCGTTCGCAGAAGATATCGAGATGATCTTGAAAACTGGATTGGTGCACTCCAAGAGTAAATTATTAAACTTATCCCCATTTTTGGATAAAAATGGTGTACTGAGAGTGGGTGGAAGATTGCAGTTTTCCGCCTTACCTAGCGAAACTAAACATCCCATGATATTGCCACATGGCGGGAGATTAACCGAGCTAGTTATACAGCAAGCTCATGAACTGACTCTTCATGGAGGGGCACGCTTAACATTGGCACAGACGCGACAACGCTATTGGATTGTTGGAGGAAATAGAGCTGTCAAGAAAATAATTCGATTGTGCATGAAGTGCCGGCGATACGCGGCTTCGAAGACTGACCAAATAATGGGAAATTTACCTACTGAACGAATAACCCCGTCGCGCCCGTTTACGAACACTGGTGTCGACTTCACAGGACACGTCGATGTTAAAATTAACAAGGGACGAGGGGTCAGAACATGCAAAGGATATATAGCGATATTTATTTGCATGTCTACTAAAGCGGTGCACATAGAACTGGTGTCTGATTTAACAACACAGTCATTTATTATGGCCTTGAAGAGACTATGCGCAAGAAGAGGAGTGGTGAAATCGATGTTTTCAGACAACGGGAAAAATTTTGTCGGAGCAGCAAAAGAATTACAAAGAGAATTTCAACAGTTTGAAACACTGATGTCACCAGAATTTTTCAAAGAAGTGAATAAACTAGGCATTAACTGGCACTTTAATGCGCCATTATGGCCAAGTGCAGGCGGACTATGGGAAGCGGCAGTGAAGTCGATGAAGTTTCACCTGAAAAGAGTCCTCGGGGAGCAGAAATTGACTTATGAGGAATTCACGACCTTGTTACACCAGATTGAGGCGTGTATGAACAGTAGGCCTCTTTGCCCCATAACCGAAGATCCGGAAGACCTGGAATACCTTACTCCAGGCCACTTTCTCACTGGTGGTCCAATAATGTCATTGCCACAGGAAGAACTTACCGATGGAAAACATTTGGATCTAAGGAATAGATGGAAGTATGTAGAACTGATGCATCAGCATTTTTGGAAGCGATGGTCCAGTGAGTATCTTCATCAACTGCAGACCAAAAGTAAATGGTTGACGCGAAAAGAAGATCTAGAAAAAGGAGATCTTGTCTTGGTGAAAGAGAAAGGCTTACCTCCAGGCAAATGGGCACTGGGAAGAATAACTGAAGTTCATCCAGGAGCTGACGGATGTGTTAGAGTTGTCACACTGAAGACTCAAAATAACACAGTCAAGCGCCCAATAACTAAACTGACTCCATTGCCAATGAAAACTGACAATAACTTACCAACTGAAAAGGATCAACATAAATCAAAGGAGACAGATACTGCTAACAAACTGAAGCCTAGAACCAAAAGGAGCAGACTGTGCAACTTTATAACAACACTTATGCTAACACTTATGATATTCCCGACGGGTAATGCACAAACATCAGCGAAATACCAAGTTACGCCATTTGAAGCTAATCGACCAATGTACTTTGATGAAATAGCCAAGGTTCAAGTCATACACGACGAATGGATTGTACTGGTGTACTACAACTTAACAAATTACTGGCAAACTACGGAAAAGGTTCAGCGGTTTGTCGATCACTTAAGCAAGCAGTGTGGAAGATTAGAAGTCGGGTACTGTAGTCAAGTGACAGATCAATTGCAACATGAAATAAAAATGATATCAGAAAACAACATGATGTTATTAACTGACCACTCATCAAGAAAGAAACGAGGCTACATAAACGGCGTAGGAAGTCTCGCACGAACCTTATTTGGCGTACTAGATCAAAACTTTGCCGATAAGTACGCAGAAGACATACAAAAGCTGCAAATGAACGATGACTACCAAGTAGAATTGATGAGGAATCAAACACTTATAATTGAAGCGGAGAATTCACTTATCAAGAGCCATGAGAAGTTTATCAACAGCCAATTCCAAACCATCAATAAATACATAAATGAAACTGAATCGGATTTTTCAAAGATTGAAAACCGATTACTTCAACTAGCAGTAATGAATGAGTTAAATGCTGAATCACTGACGGCGAACTTATTAATAGCAGACTTAAAACAACAGCAAGAAATGCTTACCAACGCACTTACTGACGTACTCCGAGGACACTTGGATATGAGACTGTTTACACCCAGTCAGCTGATTGATCAACTGAGTCATATTTCATCCACATTACAGAAAAGACTCTCCTTTCCGGTCAAAGACCTACGGAAAGACATAAACAACCTTTACAAGTTGATCTACGTCAAAGCGAGAATAACAAACTACATGCTATTTGAACTGCACATACCACTAATAAGCGATGACGAATATGTCTTATATCGCACTATACCGGTACCAATGAAAATTGGACAGAGTCAATTAACGATAAGGCGGTCCATGGATTACATCGCTACTAATTTTGTGAAAAACACTTACATAGCCATGGATGAATTAGAAGTGCAGCAATGTATAACAACAGACGATAACAATATATTATGTCACGCGCGGCACCCAATATACAACTTATACAATAAAGCGGCTCCGTGCGAAGCTAAATTGTTAAGTCAGGGAAATGCCTTACAATGCAACTACACTCAAGACACATGTTCGGAAAAATGGATCAAATTGCACAAACCGAATCACTGGATATTTGTTTGTTGTGATTCATATTTACTACGCATAATGTGCGGGGGTCAGGTGAAAACCAGTACAACATTGAATAACACCGGAATGATTGTGATTGGACAGGATTGCGTAATGCAGAAGGAGGATGAAATTATTTACGCATACAACACCTATGGAAACAATAGAGTGGATGTAGATACCGGGATACAAGTTCCTACTATAGACTCTACTAACAACCTGGTCACCGTCAATTTGAAGCATGTGGATAAAAACTTACAAATACTAAATTTGACTGAGAATCATCGTGAACTTGAGGAGCGAATTCTAGAGCAGAAGCAGCACGAGGTGACATTGAACTCGATATCCGTGCATGAGATAGGCAACTACGCGGTGTCGTCAATACTACTGGTGATAGCAGCCACAGCCGGATGCTGGTGGTGGATGCGAGCGCGCTGCGGCAGGAGGCCGGCGGCACGCGGCGGCGGCGGCGGCGCGGGTCGACACACTCACTCCAACCAAGGAATGGAGTTACAGGAGATTATGCACCAGAGAGCTATTCCTATTGAGTCGCAGAAGCAAGCGAACTCAAAAGGATTTAATTTTGATTTTTAGTTTGGATTATTTTACTTAATTTTTTGCTTTGTAAACTGATATGGTTCAGAGTTTTATTGTTAATTTTGTAATTAGCTAGGTAATATAATAACTTAACTTATATACACTTACTTACTAGAGATTTTTAAAACTTAAGGTACTTTAATTTTTTTTCCTTTTTTGTGCCCTTGGGAGCATGTACAGGCTACAGCCTTTTCACATACCTAGAGTTATGTTGTCTTACGCAGCAGTTTACTTAACCTAGATCTTACATAGTTAGATCAGTCGTCACTTACAACTGAACCATTACAGTCCATCTTTCTGTAATACTTATTTAATATATTTTGTGAACTAAACTCCTCACTGACTTTACTGATTGGAGTCGACGGGTACCTCGCATCGGCCCCTACAGACTTCACCACCTTCGGCAGATCGTTGATTGTTATAATGAACTGTAATGGCCCCAAATTACTGCCCTGACTTACCCCAGAATATGTACAATAGGGTTCAGAGACGTTTCTTCCACATTGAACATATTGTTTCCGGTCTCCTAAGTAGCTGGAGAAGAATTCAAGGGTTTTGGGCGTACACCCTATATTCGCCAATTTACGCAGCAAAACGTCGTTATCCACTAAGTCAAATGCCTTACGAAAGTCGAAGTAGGCTGCATCTACTTGTATACTTTGATCAACCCACGGCGTTATAGTAGTTATAAAGTTCAACAGATTGGATGCAGTGCTACGACCCGAACGGAATCCGTGCTGTTCATCAGATACATGACATTGAATTTCGCAGTATATGGATTTGAACAACACCGACTCAAAAACCTTCGCAAAGGTAGACAGAACCGCAACCGGGCGGTAGTAGCTAACATCCGTGCCACCACCTCCCTTTGGTACCGGTGTAACACGAGTGATCTTCCACCTAACAGGAAATGTAGATTTTTCTAGGCAAAGGTTGTATATGTGACAGAGAGGGGCTGCCAAGGCACTGCGACAATCTCGCGCTAGGAATGGCGGGATGCCGTCCGGACCCACCGAGGTCTTGGGTGGCAGTGCGCGCAGCGCCGCCTCCACGCTCGCCTCGCGCAGATTGGCCTCGAGGTGCACTCGCGCCGCACTCTCCATGCCCCCCGCGCCCCCCGCGCCGCCGTCCGCACCCGACAAGCACTCCTGCACACTGAGCTTCGGGGGACTGACACTGTAAACAGAGTGGAAATACTTTGCGAACTCGCTTACGCACTCTTTGTCACTCAGAACCACCCCGTCCTTTTCGATCTTTAATTTATTTGAGGATTTACGTTTAGCCTTCACGAATTTCCAGAATGATTTGGGATCTGTAGTTATATTATTTTGTGCTTTTTCTAGAAAATGTTCATAGTCCTTATGTATCGTTTGCTTTACTAACAATCTAACATTAGAAAAACGCACATAATCATCCCGCAACTTACTCCTTTTATACTGCTTATGAAGGTTCGCTTTTAGTTTAATATTACTTATTAGTAGACTCGAATACCATTCCGGATAACTAAACCTATTCTTTGAATCTACATTTCGTTTCTTCGGAACGCAATCATCCATAACATAATTTAACTTAGAATAAAAAATATTTAGTGCTCTATCTGGATCTTGTTCGTTGTGAAGGTCAGTCCAATCAATTTTAATTAGAGAAGAATACAATTTGGGGAAATTAGCCTTATAAAAATTCCAAGCAGTACAAAAAGGAGTATCGGTGGAGTTAAAGTCGGAAGTGGGGGGCGACGCGGGCGCGGGCGCGGCGGCGCGGGCCGAGTGCAGCCGCACGGACACGGCGAGCGGCGGGTGGTGGCCGTCCACGGGCACCAGCGGCGCGTCCGACAGACTCACCTCCACCGAACCGACGCCCTGTGTACACAGTACCAGATCCAAACATCGACCATTCATATTAGCTATTGTATTGTGCTGAGTGAATCCACAAAACGACTTAAAATATTCAAAATAATTTATGACTTCCTGCGGACTAGAATAGATTACTAACAGTGAATCGTACTTAGCCGACAATAGTTCTATACAATTAAATAACTTTAATTAATGATTTTCTAATGAATTAGGTGGTATATAGCAAACACATAAAACAAAAATCTGTCTTTCATTCTTAAGAATTACACTACAAACTAACTCAAATGGTTCATTATCAATAATAATGTTTTTAAGGACGCGTTTTCAAAAATCTTCTCTTCGATTTTAGGTATTGAGTCGTACTACTACATACGCACGGCTCTCACACACACAGTGGCATTATGCAAATCGTGAAATGAGAATGAGTATACTAAAATAACTTGATCATTTTAGTATTTGGTTATATTTTCGTAAACTACAATCTATAATCAAAAGGTTCTTGTCTCTCGAGGGTCTGATGAGAAGCAGGAACATGGCGACTGGATCTCAATGATGGCAATAGCTAAGAACATCGAGATTGGGCTCATTCATTTAGTCTCAGGGTGCTGGTTTCAGGTGCGGTCTGGTGAGGGTCTGATGAGGAGCAGGAACATGGCGACTGGATCTCAATGATGGCAATAGCTAAGAACATCGAGATTGGGCTCATTCATTTAGTCTCAGGGTGCTGGTTTCAGGTGCGGTCTGGTGAGGGTCTGATGAGGAGCAGGAACATGGCGACTGGATCTCAATGACGGCAATAGGTAGGAACATCGAGATTGGGCTCATTAATTTAGTCTCAGGGTGCTGGTTTCAGGTGCGGTCTGGTGAGGGTCTGATGAGGAGCAGGAACATGGCGACTGGATCTCAATGACGGCAATAGGTAGGAACATCGAGAATGGGCTCATTCATTTAGTCTCAGGGTGCTGGTTTCAGGTGCGGTCTGGTGAGGGTCTGATGAGGAGCAGGAACATGGCGACTGGATCTCAATGATGACAATAGCTAAGAACATCGAGATTGAGCTCATTCATTTAGTCTCAGGGTGCTGGTTTCAGGTGCGGTCTGGTGAGGGTCTGATGAGGAGCAGGAACATGGCGACTGGATCTCAATGATGACAATAGCTAAGAACATCGAGATTGGGCTCATTCATTTAGTCTCAGGGTGCTGGTTTCAGGTGCGGTCTGGTGAGGGTCTGATGAGGAGCAGGAACATGGCGACTGGATCTCAATGTCGGCAATAGGTAGGAACATCGAGATTGGGCTCATTCATTTAGTCTCAGGGTGCTGGTTTCAGGTGCGGTCTGGTGAGGGTCTGATGAGGAGCAGGAACATGGCGACTGGATCTCAATGATGGCAATAGCTAGGAACATCGAGATTGGGCTCGTTCATTTAGTCTCAGGGTGCTGGTTTCAGGTGCGGTCTGGTGAGGGTCTGATGAGGAGCAGGAACATGGCGACTGGATCTCAATGACGGCAATAGGTAGGAACATCGAGATTGGGCTCATTCATTTAGTCTCAGGGTGTTGGTTTCAGGTGCGGTCTGGTGAGGGACGAGGGTCTGATGAGGAGCAGGAACATGGCGACTGGATCTCAATGACGGCAATAGGTAGGAACATCGAGATTGGGCTCATTCATTTAGTCTCAGGGTGCTGGTTTCAGGTGCGGTCTGGTGAGGGTCTGATGAGGAGCAGGAACATGGCGACTGGATCTCAATGATGGCAATAGCTAAGAACATCGAGATTGGGCTTATTCATTTAGTCTCAGGGTGCTGGTTTCAGGTGCGGTCTGGTGAGGGTCTGATGAGGAGCAGGAACATGGCGACTGGATCTCAATGATGGCAATAGCTAGGAACATCGAGATTGGGCTCGTTCATTTAGTCTCAGGGTGCTGTTTTTTCCCACCACTGACACATTTTGTCATGTGTCGATTGATATCGTCGTAAAGACATAGGTGGAATATTGGTATGACATAGAACAGTATTTAATTGTGTATATCCTGCACCCGTAGACATTATACCAGCCACAACTTCTTCATTTATGTCCATTTTACTTTCAGAAGCTTTGGATGACTTTACTTGAAACTTTGCACCATACATTTGACATATCATGTTAAACGTGGAGTTCAGTCCAGCCTTTTCTTCATTTACAATTTTAATATAACTTAAGTTACAATCAAACATTGAACTGTGGCTCCCAATATCTTGCAACTGTTTGAAGAAGTATTCTATTTCTACAACTCTTCTCCCTTGAATATGAAAAGACCTTATCTCTTTTTCGTTGAGATCCTAAAAGAAAATAAAAAAATATGAAAATTGTATTTATAGTAAATCAATAGTTTTAAAAATAGTTACATAAATATATTTACATAAGATATTTCATAGCTAACTTTAGATGAACAAGGTTCATCCGGAGGTTTTATTTTATTTGTTTCTTGGTTGTTCTCTTTTTCGTCGAAATTCTGAAAGAGTACAAAGAATATTAAATTTAATGCTACAGAAAATATTAAAACGTTGGTAAGTAGGTATTTTAATTAAAATATAGTAATATACGTTAGTGTCTCCAGATAAACAAAGTTGTTCCTGAATATCTATTTCATCAGACTGGGTGTTTTTTTGGTTACTCGCGATTATGACCCTGAAACATGAAAATGACTATTAGTTTTGATATAAATACAAGTAAATATGCCTATGTGGTATACTAGTGAATCGACACGTACGTTCTACGTATTTGCGCATTACGTCTATTTGCATTAATCATTTTTCGAGTTACTCCAAACTTCTTATACCATCCCATCTTAAACAAAAAAAAAAATATTAGTAAAGAAAATGTCAAAAAGCAAGAAGGGTTCCAGCTAGTAGCAGTCTCCGAAGTCCATCATCATGTCAGTTCAGTCAGTCCGGTGGGAAGTACTCATCACAAGAAACACTACGAGCCCAAACACGACATACCTACGTCTACCCGCCTATGAGTTCCAGTAGCAGTCTCCGGAGTTCATCATCAGGTCAGTTCAGTCAGTCCGGTGGGAAGTACTCATCACAAGAAACACTACGAGCCCAAACACGACATATCTACGTCTACCCGCCTATTAGTTCCAGTAGCAGTCTCCGGAGTTCATCATCAGGTCAGTTCAGTCAGTCCGGTGGGAAGTACTCATCACAAGAAACACTACGAGCCCAAACACGACATATCTACGTCTACCCGCCTATGAGTTCCAGTAGCAGTCTCCGGAGTTCATCATCAGGTCAGTTCAGTCAGTCCGGTGGGAAGTACTCATCACAAGAAACACTACGAGCCCAAACACGACATATCTACGTCTACCCGCCTATGAGTTCCAGTAGCAGTCTCCGGAGTTCATCATCAGGTCAGTTCAGTCAGTCCGGTGGGAAGTACTCATCACAAGAAACACTACGAGCCCAAACACGACAAATCTACGTCTACCCGCCTATGAGTTCCAGTAGCAGTCTCCGGAGTTCATCATCAGGTCAGTTCAGTCAGTCCGGTGGGAAGTACTCATCACAAGAAACACTACGAGCCCAAACACGACATATCTACGTCTACCCACCTATGAGTTCCAGTAGCAGTCTCCGGAGTTCATCATCAGGTCAGTTCAGTCAGTCCGGTGGGAAGTACTCATCACAAGAAACACTACGAGCCCAAACACGACATATCTACGTCTACCCGCCTATGAGTTCCAGTAGCAGTCTCCGGAGTTCATCATCTGGTCAGTTCAGTCAGTCCGGTGGGAAGTACTCATCACAAGAAACACTACGAGCCCAAACACGACATACCTACGTCTACCCGCCTATGAGTTCCAGTAGCAGTCTCCGGAGTTCATCATCTGGTCAGTTCAGTCAGTCCGGTGGGAAGTACTCATCACAAGAAACACTACGAGCCCAAACACGACATATCTACGTCTAC
Source organism: Plutella xylostella (assembly GCF_932276165.1). Lineage (NCBI taxonomy): Eukaryota > Metazoa > Arthropoda > Insecta > Lepidoptera > Plutellidae > Plutella > Plutella xylostella. The sequence goes on along the minus strand of NC_063987.1, from coordinate 8,101,071 downwards.
CCGCCTATGAGTTCCAGTAGCAGTCTCCGGAGTTCATCATCAGGTCAGTTCAGTCAGTCCGGTGGGAAGTACTCATCACAAGAAACACTACGAGCCCAAACACGACATATCTACGTCTACCCGCCTATGAGTTCCAGTAGCAGTCTCCGGAGTTCATCATCTGGTCAGTTCAGTCAGTCCGGTGGGAAGTACTCATCACAAGAAACACTACGAGCCCAAACACGACATATCTACGTCTACCCACCTATGAGTTCCAGTAGCAGTCTCCGGAGTTCATCATCAGGTCAGTTCAGTCAGTCCGGTGGGAAGTACTCATCACAAGAAACACTACGAGCCCAAACACGACATATCTACGTCTACCCGCCTATGAGTTCCAGTAGCAGTCTCCGGATTCCATCATCAGGTCAGTTCAGTCAGTCCGGTGGGAAGTACTCATCACAAGAAACACTACGAGCCCAAACACGACATACCTACGTCTACCCGCCTATGAGTTCCAGTAGCAGTCTCCGGAGTTCATCATCAGGTCAGTTCAGTCAGTCCGGTGGGAAGTACTCATCACAAGAAACACTACGAGCCCAAACACGACATATCTACGTCTACCCGCCTATGAGTTCCAGTAGCAGTCTCCGGAGTTCATCATCTGGTCAGTTCAGTCAGTCCGGTGGGAAGTACTCATCACAAGAAACACTACGAGCCCAAACACGACATATCTACGTCTACCCGCCTATGAGTTCCAGTAGCAGTCTCCGGAGTTCATCATCAGGTCAGTTCAGTCAGTCCGGTGGGAAGTACTCATCACAAGAAACACTACGAGCCCAAACACGACATATCTACGTCTACCCGCCTATGAGTTCCAGTAGCAGTCTCCGAAATCCATCATCTGGTCAGTAAAATAAAAATACAACAATATCGAGTCGGGTAAAAAAAGTACGGAAATAGGTAGGTAGGTACTTACATTTTTCGTAATCAATGAAGATTCAAGTCTCAAGAGCAAGGAAATAACTATTCGTATCTGTACAGCGATGTTTTCACTTTGAGCGGCGGAGAAAACCCGACACAGGTCCACCCACAAAGGCGCCGTGGCGCAGACTGATTTGATTTTTGAAAATTCATTGTAACAGTACGGGATAAGAGAGTTGAAAAATGAACCCTATTACTTGCCGCTAAAGAATTACGAAGACCACGAAAATCGTGTTTTTTTTTAAGAGAACAGTTTATTTATTTTCTTAGTTTTGTATAGGATTTCGGACCTATAGAAATAAGTTTCGCAAAATAGAGTATATCAATTATAAGAACATATTTTTTATAAACACTAAAATCTTATAATATCTGAGATTTGCGCACCTAAACACACCCTGTTTTCATTGTTTTCACGAGAGGAGGGTAAGGAAATTTGCTTTTACTGTATAAAAAACAGTGATTTCTCCAATTAAAAAAGCAGTTTCCAGTAGTCAAAGGCTTAGGCTATCTGTAGGTACCTAAACTAGTGGACATAATTCAACGGATTCAATCGTAAACTGCACCCGAAAACTACAGATTTCTCAGTTTTGCGGGCGTTGACGAAAATGCGCTCTTAAGTTCAAGTTTTCTAAGCTCATAGGTGGGTTTAGCTACTAGCAACACGCCGCCCTGTTTACGCCCGTCATTCCGGTCGCATCTCACTATGTCGTGGGCGGGCGGCACGATCTCGGCATCAAAGATAGAATCATTGCAGCCGCTCTCTGTGATCGCATACAGCTCCGACGTGGCAATGGAGAGGTTGTTCCGAAAATGATCCAGCTTAGTCCTCAGCCCACGGACATTCTGATAAAAAACCTTGATTATCTTGCAACTATTAATATGCACTTTCTTAAGTGGGGGTCGTTTCCTTGCTTCTGTTTCTGGGAAACCAAATCCATTCACTAAATTCTGCATGTATTGGCCAGATATTTGGATCACAGAAAAGATCATATTTACTTTCCGGTATTGATATAATAAAAGAACCATAGTCTTTTTCAACTTTCATCTTTATTTTCTCCACTTTAATTTCCTCGGTGCATATTTTTAAGCTGTTTATATGGTTTAATAAATCAGTTTCCGTAATACTCTTTCGCAGTCTCCATACATGAAGATGTTTTTTCCTTTCCAAGCCCTTTAGTTGAGAAATATTTATGTTTCCACCTTTTTTAATTTCTGTAAAAGTCTTCTTTTTCTTGTTAATAACTGTTTTCCATTCATTTTCTTGGACAATCGGTTGTTTTCCATTGGGCTCGCTCTTCCTTGCTACTATTGTGGACAAATTATCTGCCCTTTGTCCGCTATGTTTTTGCGACAACAAAGTCAAACCAGTGTGTGACTCATCGCATACCGTCACCGATGACGATGATGTTGCGATATGTTGATGTGTGTGTGGTACACTTAAGTTCGGTTTCTGTAAACTGTTACTCAGTTTGGCTGCATATGATTTGTTCGTTACAGGCGAAATATCAGAGCGAGAGTTCCCTTCCTTGTGATCTACCTTGTTCATGTCCCTAGAAAACAATTCCTGTCTTAGTGATATTTCCTTGGACATATTGCCTATTATTTCCGTTAGATGTTTAACCTCTTGTTTTAATGGAAGTATTTCCGCATTTTGAAGCTTCAATATAGATAATTCACTACGAATTCCTTCCAAGATCCCAGTTATACTATTATCTATAAGCAGTTGGGAATCCTTATCCCCGCCTCTTGGTGCCATATTTATATTTACGGTCGAGTCTTCTAAGGTGGAATCGTGATCTGTCACAAATGTGGAGTTCCAGCCTACTAATGACTTTCTAACGGGCGTATGTATGTTCCCAGTCTTGGGTCTTGCACTGAGGCATTCCGGACATGTCCAATTATCTTTAAATTCCCTGGTGGAATTTTCAAATATCTTCTGCGTAATATTTATACAATTCAGATCGTATAGATTTTTACAAATCATACATTCCAAAAAATCCAACGAAACAATCCTCTTTTTGCAGCCGTTACATGTAGTTGCTGCCGTAGCCATTACGATATTAGTTTAAATAGCTAGCTAAAACTCACGCGCAGCATACTGGTTCGATATCAGTGCCACCGGTCGTTGATTCCACAAGGCCCCGATAAGGTAGCCCGGTGAGTCAGACGGCTAGACGAAGAGCGGAAGACGCGCCGGCGCCGCACGCAAGACAGGGACAGACGATGCACAGGTGACAACGGGGCAATGACCGACCGTGGACTTGACACAGTTTTCGATTCACAGCGGCTAGCACTTTTGAGTTAAATCAGGATTACTCCGTCCACGATTCAAAGTTAAATACACTTTTTCCACACTTTTCAAGCACTTTGCAAGAGCTTCATAGTGATATAACTTTAAACCAACTTGTTGTAAGATTTACTAAGTTTCCGATTTATTTAGCACGGAGCGTACTAAAATAACAGTTAACGCACGCGCAGCGTACACACATGTGTTAAGTTAAAGTAATGATATATAGTATGATTTTATTTTGTGCTTGATATTTTTCGGTGTGATTAGGTTTCTAATATTTTGCAGCTTGCAGCCACGTCTCATGTTTCTTCCGGAATCTGCATTTCTTCCAGATTGTGTCCATTTTGCATAGGTGCGGTAACAAAATCGACGACACCAGTCTTTTAATATTATTTCAGTACTATCACTTAACTGAACACAACTGTTGTCTTTTATAACATCGAATAGATAGTTATAGTCGCGCATGTTATCGTTATTTTCACGTAAAGCAACATATATATCAAGATATGTATGATATTTTGGAAAAAAACATTGCGAGGTTAGCGTGATTACTTCGAGGTGTAAATGTATACTGTTTTAAAGTTACTCTTAGTGGCCTATTTATAATTATTCAAAATATCATGTTTTAATTACTCGTAATTACTAGATCTACATATTTACAGTAATTCAAAAAACCCTCATTTATTCATTATTGTTCGCTGATAGAAGTACCGACTAAATTAGTAAATTACTAAAAGAGATTTTTTTAAGTAATTATAGTAGTGCATCATCAGTTATCATATTATTATGTTTGAACCACCTAATCTCGTAATCACCTTTTATAATTAACCGGTAGGTATATATTATTATTGGTTTCTTAGAAAAGTTGAGCTTTGAATTATCTTATGTATTATGTAACTAATGTTCTAAAGAACCAGTATACTAGGTTACATAGGTACAACCTAAAAAAAATATTTATCTCAGAAAGTGCACGTTTGGCGCACTATGTGTCTTCGTACTAAATGTAGCTCCGTGTACAACTATTATGATGTTTGTGACTGCAACTTGAAACAAGGCCGGAATCGGGAGGGAGAGAGCTCGGTACAATAATTTTCATACAAAAATATCACATTTTTTTCAAATAATTCCCGATATATGATAGTTATGAAGAAATTCATAATAACAAGTTATGAAGGCATTAAATACAACTGTATTTTTTGTTTTTCATAATTCGTCCATATTTTTTTTGGGACCCCAATGTCCAACGTGTCCCATACATTCGTTCCACTGTGTCTTTTATTGAAAAGTAACGACAAGGCACTAAACCTTTTAGTGCAAAGCATCATGAAAATGATAACATTAGATAAGATACTGAAGATACCCCAATATCTTATAAAAATGTATCAGAAGTATTGAATCATATTTGCAACCCCAGTGAAACAAAAAATATTAGTTCCAATTTCCAATTCACAAACAAATTAAATGTAATCGACATGTTTTTACAATTTTTTTGTATGATAATAATATTGATATTGGCTTAAGCCTACACAACGCTTAAATATTAAAGGATACTCTCCATTGAACGCAATTAATAAGGTAATAATCATAATGGTGTCGCCATAGGCATTCGTAGTAGTATAAAATATAATAAATTAAATACATATTATGATGACTCACTCCAAAATATAACATAATATATATAATAATAGCTCTCTCACCTTAGTTAATATTTATATAGAATAGAATAGAATACTACTTTATTGACTTAAAAACAATTTACACAAATAACAATTTACAATATATACCTACAAATTGCACCCCCTCTTTAAAAAAAAATAAGTTAGTAAATTTAATTGATTCCTTACCTAAACCATGTTTTGTATAAGGCGATTTTAACGATCATCACACCATTTGGGGCTGTCGATCCGTCAGTGCTCGTGGAAGAGATGTCCTGGCCTCTATAAATGATTGCAATTTAGTTTTATTAAATGACACTTCACCAACCACAGTAGGAAAAAACATCTGGAGACCAAATGGTTTAGATTTGACAATAGTTAGTTCTTCTATAGCTCTTAATTGTAACTGGACAGTTCATGATGATCCCCTGGGAAGTTACCATCTACCCACAATAACAGATATATATATTAAATATAATATACCTATATTATAATATAAATATACCTTGTACTCCATTGCGGGGTAGGCAGAGGTGCATTGCTGCACCCACTTTTCGTCAGTAATAACAGATATTCTATATAATACAGTTAATTCATCTTTAAACAACTTTACTTCTCAAGATAACACAACAGAACTAAAAAGACCAAACTTACTTAAAGAATTCAATTCTTTACAGTCGTACTATGCGGACTCGTCCAACTCCAACCCGACAATACTCAGATACAATTTCAAAAAATTCAACAAAATCAAAATAATCACTTACAAATAAGTGATGCGTACATTACGTGACGCTATACGTGATACATTAGCTGATTATTTTGTTAGTTCAGAAGGTGAATGGTCATGGCAAACAATGAAAATATAAAGTAGTTGTGTTAAAAATATACTTACATGCTTAATTTTTTTCACTTGCGGTCTGCAATTTTCAATAAATTTATTACATATTTCTTCCCACGCCTTTTTCGTTTCGATTTTATTGCTGTACTTGTCGGACCTCGAATTCCATATCGCTAGACGACTCTCAACTTCATGGATAAATTCTTCAACCTGATTTTCGTTTATGTTTAGACTTGAACAAATAATACGTGCGCACCGCCACTAGTCGATCGAAGCGCTGCAGCCGCGCTACCTCCGCGCGACAATTTGCGGCTAATTTGAAGGCGCCCTTATTTTTAAATCTATAAGAATGAGCTGCTTGGCACGCATTTCAGCATTAAATTCTTTCTCCAACAGCTTTTCTTATAACTCAATTTCATATATATATTTTTGTGCTCTGTCTCTATTTGGCATAGTTTTTGCTGCTCCCTGGCCATTTTAAATTTCTCCAACGCCAGGTCTTGAAAACTGCCATTGACAGTATTTCCTTGTATCTGAAAAATAAAAATATATTGTTTTATAGTTGCTAGAGGAGCATTGTTAGCTCAATGGGTAACATGCCTACTTTCCACTCTGGTTAGAATCTCGTGATATGTACCAATGACTTCTTTGGATATGAATACAAATGTGTGTAACAGCGATCTGAAGTGGTCCTATGGTCTAAGCTTACGATGTTGAGCCACGTGCAGGGACTATCACCGCCATACAGAATAGAATAGATATTAATAAAATTATCCTTGGATACAGTTATGACATTCTTACGATTAGTCCTAATCAGTTCTGTAGGTTTCTTTTTCCGTAAAATTTCTGTTCTAGTTAGGTCCTTGAAATTTGGTGTGGTGTGTATGTCTGTAAAACAGGTACAGGTCTCATGTAATTTTCTTGTTAAGGCATAAGTTTGATAGTTAAATGTTTCGATTAAATAATTAATTTGATATTTATTCATGCAAGACCAAATTAAAATTAACAATTCCATATAAAAAAAATCCACAGGTTTCGTCATTAAAATATAAAATTACATAATTTCATCCGCGACATGCTTCGTCCATTTACAAAATAAAGAAGTCAGCAAACATCCTTCGTCAAGTTAAATAATTAAAATAGCCCGCCCCAGGACGCACCCGACCCAAAGGTTCCTATGACGCTGGCAGCATTGCCACGCTGCACTGCGAGGGAGATCCTCTGCATCAAGTACGCCCCAGAGCGCTTGTCATGGCCTCGATCCCTAAGACGACGCCCTAACTCTTTTATGAATGCCCTGCCCTGTGTTCCCCAGACCCCAGTCGTCTCCAACGCTAGAGGAACGAATATGTATGAGGTCATGAGTGCGCGGTATTTAGCGCATTTCTGCCTTGCTGCTGCCTCCGCTGCGGCACCGGCTGTTGCTGCAGTGAAAGCTACGTGCGACTGCGCAAAAGTGCAGACACATGTTGCGTCCCACAACAGACATCGCCCTCTTTCCCACGGCACCAGCGTTAGCCCATCAGGACGCTTGCCATCGGTACGAGACAGGCCGGGTGGCTCAAGCACGCTTGGAATATTCGCAGAAGCAAGAGCCCTCCGAATTATGTCATTTATGGAGTGGTGACGCGAAAATCTGCCTGCACTTCTGACGCAGTACAACCCGTGATGCCCCTGTGCATCCACCCACGCGCCACACACGCAGCGATGCGGTTCGCATATATTGCAGCCCAAACGAAGCGCAACTGCCACGCGCAGGGAATAGTTGTCTAACAGTGTGCCTAGTTGGGGTGAAGGCAACGCATGAAGCCACAAACCAGATTCGTGCTCAGCAGCTGCCCGCAGTCGCGCGAGCTCTGATCCCACACTCTGGCCGATGAGCCCGTTAAGAGTAATCTTACAAATCGGCTCATCCCATGAGCGCTGACACTCCGGCTGCTGAGGCACATCGCTGGCAGGACATCGAGCCCTCCACAAATCCAAAGCCTCCTCCGCATAAGGGATCTTAAACTCGTCACCATTAACATTCAAAATGCGAATGACGAGATCAATCCCCCCGTACGAAGAGGCCAAGAAAGCGGGGAGCTCGGTGTCCTGCAACCGCCGTACGCCTAACCCGCCGTGCCTGATTGGGAGCGCCGCTTGATCCCACTGAGGAGGCGTCATCTCAATGTTGATGATGCACTCCAGGAGCTCCTTTAAAGCCTTGTCATATTGAGAGGCAGCCTCCCCATGCCTCCACACCGGTGCGGTACGTAGGGAATACGTAAGCCTTGGCATAGACAGACTACCTCTCAATATTGTCAAGGCAACGTGGGCTGAGAGGTGTTTTAGATGGGGTTTTGTGGCCAATAATGTGTTCAACTTGGACATCAGTACGGCTGGGATACCCTCCGGAAATATGGGGGCACCCAACAGTGTGAACTCTGCCTTGTCCACGTACACTACCCCAGGTATCACCGACTCTAACTCCGACCGCAGCTCCTGCGGTACATCACCAGAGCAAGAGAATAATTCGCATTTCTGCGAGTTCAAGCGTAGCCCCAAGTCACCGAACCCCTCCACCAATATCTTTAAGTCCTCAATGACCACTTCCGGACTGCCACCAATCGTGCCATCATCCAGGTACCAAATGTTTAGGGGTGAATGAAGAGAGGCTATAACGTCTTGGACTGCCAGGCTAAAGAGCAGAGGACCTAAAGGATCCCCCTGCTGAACCCCAACCTGTGATTCAATCAAATTCACCCCATAAAACAGGTTACTTGGGCTGCTATAACATTGGTGGACGAATGGATATAGGTTAGGGGCTGATGACTTAACCTTACTTAAGATGACATCTCGCTCGATGGAGTTAAATGCGTTACGAACATCCACCTTCACAATGATGTCATTCCTTCGGGCTTCAGACATGGCAAAGGAGCGGGTTGCATGGATGGCAGCCTCACTACCCAACGGCACACCAAATCCGAGCTGATGGGGCTGCAATTCAGAAGCTAATGCCTGCCCAAGCGCGCGGCAACAAAGTTTGGCCACCAAACGACGAATCACACTGCCCACAGCAATTGGTCGAATTCCTCCATCTCGCTTCTTAAGGGCACACAGAGAGGCGCCATACAAAAATGGACAAATCGTACGATTAACCATACCCTTCATCATGAAATTGACCAGATTGCAAATAGAGTGTAACAGTGCTACACCGCCATCACCCGCGGCAAAAGAAGTTAGCTCCTTAAGGTGCTCAGGCCGCAGTCCATCCAAGCCTCCAGCGGAACCGTTTTTGAAGGAGGCAATAGCTTCCGAGACATCCTCCACCTCCACAGATAAGAACTCGGATGATTGGTCCGGCTCACCAGGCAAATTCAGAGGACGGCCAGGAGAGGGGTGTTTCTGACGCAAGATGTCCAGGGTTGCCTGGTTGTCGTCCGCGAGGCAACTATCCGACAGTAAAATGCGGACCGCACCACTTAGATCACCATCATTAACTTTTTGTTCTACCGCCTTGTATAGTGACCGCTGCGAATGTGAACCTGTTGCGAAGTCTGATGCACTAAGATTTATTGAATTTCCATCATTTATATTTTTCTTCACTTTCGAAGTGAGTGACTGTTTTCGATCATCCGAAGAAGGCACTCTGAGGGAAGTGAAAGAAAATGTCAGCAACTCATACCAGTCCTCTGAATTATTAGTCTGGACACACTTGAAATGTAGGCGTTTCAGGAGAGAAATGAAAGTCAGTAGCTCTTGATCTAAACTGCTTTATTACCGAAATGGGTTTGGTATTTAAAGAACAACTATGGAATGTGCTGTGACGAAAGCATGTTAATAAGGTCTAGTTTTGCTATCTATAAAGTAAAAGGTATTTAGGTTGTGACGTACGATGTTTAGAGATTGCATTACACACGCCACACCACCCCCCTAATTTTGAGAAAAACAAAATTATATTGTGAATATTGTTTGACAGTTACAATAAAAATTATAAGTTTTATAACCATACATAATATTTGATTACATAGTCTTAAATCTATAGGTTACATATTGAACTATAACTAATTGGGGATTACATGATTTTGTTTGATTACAATAATTCAGTTACATAATGATAACATTAAAAATGTTGTTTTCTATGCTATGATTACATTTCAGAGTAATATTTATTTTCTAATAATTAATATAATTAAACAAGCATAATAACAATATTAATTATACATATCTAAGTATCTCTTATTTTTGGATATTATTAAGTTCATTTATTATAAATTACAATCTTAATTTTTAGTTTACTTGGCCCTCAACCTGATGTCTTACTCCAAATATGGTTTATGTTTTGATTTAGCTTCACAACAGACCAGAGGTAGTGTTTCTGGTAAGTAAATATGTTACGTTGGAATTTATTGGTTCCTATTACAAATTGATCTTTTATAATATGCATTTATCCCGTTGGCTTATTCACTCTCAATCATCTCGCCATAACGTTTGTTTATACGCCGACAAATTAATAAAAAGAAAAAAATGTTCCCGTACGAAATTCTGCTGAATATTATTGCCGTGGTGGACCGGTTCGCTTATAATTATGGGGTGCAGCCGTTTTACTCGCGTGTCCTGTATGAGGGCGAGCGGGTAATTTATTTGACATGCCTTGACGCACCAGTCGGGCATTTCCTGATGGACCCGGGAAGCATGTCGACGGACAAGTGCATCACACTTTTTACGGAGCTGGAAATTACTCTTCCGGATGGTCGGTCGCTCTGGATGGATTTTGATTTGTCGCCGAGCAAACTATTTTGGTGGATTAAGTGGGAGGACCGTGGTCCAATCTTTGACGAAGTGATGATGTGATGTGTGAGGCTTGTGATGCAAGGGCCTCAGTAACGTTGTGAGTAGGTTAATTTGCGTTTTTTTTTTTTTTATAAGATTGTAATTTCATGCTAAACTTTTTTTTTTTTATTTTTTATTTTTTTTTGTATTAATATTTTCATTTAACCATTAAATAATAGAATAGTAATTTTTTATTTTTTTAGGATTTTCTTCTTTTTTCCTTTTTTTTTTTTGAATAAATATATTTTATTAAAATACTTTCTTATTGTTTTTTTTTTATTATTATTATTATTATTTATTTTAAGTTTAGATTTTTATAGGAGTGACTTTTATCTCTATTTTGTGCCTAAATGGTAGGGTATTGTTCTGTTTTTATGAAGTATATATTCTTTACCTAATATTAGTATTTTTACATTTACATCTAGATCCTCAATTACAGTATACGGTCCCGTATATATTGGGTCCATTTTCCCTCTATCTTCCTTTCTTACTAGTAATAAATCACCGACATTATAAGTTGTAGGATTAATTTTTTTGTCGTATATTGATTTCCTAACTTCTTTACTTTTAATTAAATTATTCCTTGCGTCTTCCTGTGATTTTTGCAGCCTGTACTTTAATTCAACTGGATAAGAGCTATAGTTATACACCGGGTCAACGGTTTGTATTATGTTTGTAGGTATACTGCATTTTTTCCCAAATACTAATTCAAACGGCGTGTACTTCGTGGACGTATGGACTGTTGTGTTATATGAGAAACACCAGTATTGGAGCCAGTCACTCCACTGATGTGCTTGGTTATTGGTTTGTATTCTAAGGAACGCTCCTAATGACTTATGTGAATTTTCTAAGGAACCCAGTGTTTCATGGTGGTAAGCCGTAGATTGTAATTGGTGAATATTTAGTATTTTACAAACATCTCTCATGGTGGATGAAATAAACTCGGAACCTCTATCGGTCCCGACCTCGCGGGGTATACCGTAGTGTAGTATGAAGTTATCGACAAATGCGCGGGCCACCGTTTCACTTTCCTTATTAAGGAGCGGATACGCTTCTACATATTTTGTGAGTTCGCATTGAAGTGTTAATATGTAACAGTAGCCATTCGCATCTTTCGTTAATGGTCCAACTAAGTCCAAAAATACTTTCTCAAATGCAGAAGTTGCGGTGCTTGTAATACACATTGGTTGTTTTGTATGAGTTTTATATTTTTGTTTTTGGCATTTATCGCAACTTGATACAAATTTGTGAATGTCTTGGTACATACCGGGCCAGTAATAATGTTGTTTTATATTATTTATCATTCTTTGGATACCCGCGTGACCGCTAGTTGGTAATAAATGGTAGTCATTTAATATAATGAATTTGTCATCTGTATTGTTTATTCTTTTGACGCCTCTCAATATACATAACCGAGGTCCTTTCCTCTCTTCACATTGACTAATGTATTGCATTAATGCTTTAATTATATCTTCATTTTCTTTGTTGCGTATTATACATAATTCTTGTATATGTAGTGTCTCACAAAAACTATCTAATTCCCTCACGAAGAAAGCTCGTTTCAGACATGATCTGGAATTAGGATTGACACACAAAACCTGCTTCTTAGGCGAATAAACAAAAATTTTATTTTGGCTATGTATTATATCTTGTTTTAATAAAGTTTTTTCATAATTTTTCTCATTAAATGTCAGTTCCGGTAAGTTTGTTGGTTTTCTAAGAATTTCTATAACTTTTGGCGGACTACCTAAATCACTATTAGGTACCCCTGAATCAAAAGTATTACCGTTAATCGGCTTTACGATTTTTTTTTGTTGAGCTCGTGTCATGACCGACATAACATGTTTATTTACGTTTTTTAATTCATCAATAGTTATTTCTATTCTTGATAATGCGTCCGCAGCGACGTTATTTTGTCCTTTTAAATAAGTTACGGTGAAATCGTATTCTTCGAGGCATAGCCTAAATTTAGTTAGTCTACTCGAGGGGTTATTCATGTTAAATAAATATACTAATGGGCGGTGGTCTGTCATAATTTTAAATTTTCTTCCAAATAAATAAGGTCTAAAATGTTTGACCGCCCACACGATAGCTAGCAACTCTTTTTCAATGGTTGGATAGTTTTTTTCAGCTTTATTAAGTGGTCGGCTTGCGTAGGCTACAGGTAATCCGTCATTATTTGATAACACACATCCGATCGCTATGTTTGAAGCGTCAGTATGAATAATAAATTCGTTTTTTTCAGAGAAATCGGGATATTGTAAAACGGGAGGACTCATAATTGCCGTTTTTAACTTTTCAAAAGCCATTTTACATTCATCACCCCAGACGAAGGGCGAATCCTTTTTTAACAATTTATTTAAAGGTATAGTTATTTCAGAGAAATTTTTTATGAATTTTCTATAGTAATTGGCAAAGGCTACGAATCGCCTGACGTCATCTGTTGTAGTAGGTACCGGGTAGTTTACAATTGCCGTCACCTTATTTGGATCTGGCTTGATTCCCTCTGATGTGACGACGTGACCTAAATATAATGTTTCTTTCTGCAAGAATTTGCACTTTAATGGGTTAAGTTTAAGGTTAACTTTTCTAAGTCGGGCGAAAACGTCCATTAGGTTCTTATTATGTTCATTTAGATTACGACCCATTATTATGACGTCATCAAGGTATACTATACATTTCAGATAGTTTAATCCGGACATAGCTATCGTTATAGCGCGACTAAATGCGCTAGGACTTGTCTTTAGCCCCATTGGTAACCGTTTCATTTGATAATGTCGATCAGCTATGAACGCTGTGTACTTCCGGCTTCCGGGTTCTAATTTGATTTGGTAATACGATTGATTTAAATCTAGGGTGCTGAAGTAGACAGAACCCGCTAAGGAGTCAAATATTTCGTTGACGTTTGGTAACGGAAATTTATCATTCTGTATGCACTCATTAACTTTTCGGTAGTCTATGACAAGGCGCCACTTTTTTTCACCGTTTGCATCGGCCTTTTTTGGAACTAACAATATCGGACTGGACCATTCCGACTGTGACTCTTCAATTATGTCATTTTCTAGCATTTCTTTTATTTGTTTTCCTATTTCGGTTTTTTGTGATTGTGGTAATCTGTACGGTTTGCTATAGACGGGCGATATATTAGGTTTTAAATGTATTTTTTGTTCGTATAAATTTGTGCACGTGAGTTCGTCTCCAGGTAAATGAAAAATATCCGCATATTTGGCGCAGATGTGCCCGATTGAATGTTTTTCTTCAGAGTTTAGGTAATTTAGTTTAAGTAAGTCGAACAATTGCTTAACTCGACTTCCTGTTTTTTCACACTTGTTAAAAGATAAACAGTGAAAATTGTTTAGAGGTACAATTTCCGGTGTGAAGTTTTTTAGGACAACTTCAGTTTCTTTTGTATTTAATATTTTTACCGAAAAAAATCCGTCGTTATTGCTTATTACCGTATTTGCGATAAAAATTCCCTCGCAGATTTCGTTTGATAAAACAACACTTTCCTCTAAAATATTAGTCGGAATTTTCACTACGGTCTCACAACGAGGTGCTAATTTGATTTCATTTGATTGTATATTGTTTTTTTTTATGGAGTATAACTGTAAGGGTAATGTTAGGGTGGTGTTTTTATCATTCAAGGTCAAACTGTTATTTTCGTAGTTCAATTGACATTTATATTTTACTAAGAAATCCTGTCCGATTATTCCATCAATATGGGACGGTAATTTATCGAAAACATAAAATTTGTGTCGGATTTTTGTTTTGTTCATTGTCTCAAGATTTAATTGAATATACCCATCTGAAATAATCTGTCCGCCTATACCGTTTATATATATAGTGTGAGGGGTTATGTGCTCACTAGTTTGTAACGCGATATTTTTTTTTATGGCGCTCAACGATGCGCCAGTATCTACTAGCCAAGTATATTTTGTTTTATTTATGAAAAATGTTACAGAGTTCATATTATCATAGGCTAAAATGTATTCGTTAGTCTCGAAAAAAATTGTTAATATTTAGTTCTTTTGATTCTTCAGTTGACTCCTCAGTTGACTCCTCGTTTGAGTCTTCACTGTTGTTATTATCTACCTGCTCTGCCATGTTTACTCGATGACTGGTTTTTCGTGTAGCTGATTTCGACCTTATATCTTTATTATCGCGGTAATTACGATTTGTATCGCGGTAGTTTCGATTACTATAATAACGCCCATTATTGTATTGCGTATTGAATCTAGGTACGCTGCTGTTCTCAAATTGCCTAGGTCGCGTATTCGTAAAATTCCTTTGCGTTGGTCTAAAATATCCTCGACGACCGTAAAATACTACTTCGGATGTTGATGTAGAGGGTGTCATCGTCGTTTGTTCATCTTTGGCTGCCTGGATGGCGTCTTTTAGACTTGTGTATCCGCGCGCTGCTATTATGGTACTTAATTTATCACTTCGTAAACCATCAGTGAATCTGGAAATTGCCTGTTTTTCATTTAATGGTTTTAATATTTTATACGCTTCAGAATTTCCGTTTGCTTGGGATATAGTGAGATTAACAAATAATTCTTCTAGTTCTCTGCCGTATTCCTCTATAGTTTTACCCCCTTGTTTAATCATTTGCATTTGTTTTTGTAAGGCTATATCGGATTTTTTTACTAAGAGATGTTTTTTCATTTCATCTAATAAACCCGTGACACTAGCATAACTTTGAGATAGTCTGAGTTTTGCACTATGTGTTAATCTAGTTTTTAGGATAAAATTAATTAAAATCTGATGATCAGTGTCTTTTATTAATGACGAATACATTTCTATTCCGTCAATCAGTTGTTCCGTTACGTGTTCTGAACCGTTCATAATGGGCAGCAGCGACGCTGCTGTCTTTATATCAAAGTCGTGTTTAGAAGACATGTTTTTATATTCTAAAATTTTTGTATATAAACTTTCAATATTTCGTATGAAGGGCTCAATTAATTCCCAAGTTTTTATTGAAATTTCCGAACGTTCTAATTTTTCTGTATAGCTTTTTATAATTAATTGATAATTTTCGTATAATAAATTAGCTTCAACATATTTTTGCTCACAATTAGGTTTTTGCCTACGGTTCGGGCCAAGTTTTCTTAAATATTCTTGAATAGCTTTAATTTTTTCATAAATATTTTGAATGTCACTCATTCGACACTATTACAAAATTAATTTAAAAGATAACAATTTACTTAAAGGTTACTTACAGTTTTTATTATTAGAGTCCATACCTTGACACCCTGTATACACAAGCACTGAATCGGAGTTGTTATGAAATTAGAACTTACACACGGTGACGCACACACAGAGCGGTAGCTTGGCGCTCAATTTTTTTTGTAAGACACTGATTCACTTTTTTCCACATGAAGTACAGGAACAGTATAATAGCCATGATAAAAACTGCTGACGTCATGACCGTAACCGACCTTTCAAGCTGCGCTGCATTATTACCACCACTTTGGGTAATTATGATGTCTTCTTTTTCGATTTTTGACGAGGGGTTACCCATAACTGTAGGTTTTTCTGACGTGACGTGACCGTGAATTCGTAGAACACTCCCGTATGTCAGTACAGGATACTGATGTAATCGTCGCGTCGCGTGTTTGGCTCTCACACTTAGCCGGATTGCACTGTTCGGGTCACGAATGTCGCGGTCGCCATGAAATGTAGGCGTTTCAGGAGAGAAATGAAAGTCAGTAGCTCTTGATCTAAACTGCTTTATTACCGAAATGGGTTTGGTATTTAAAGAACAACTATGGAATGTGCTGTGACGAAAGCATGTTAATAAGGTCTAGTTTTGCTATCTATAAAGTAAAAGGTATTTAGGTTGTGACGTACGATGTTTAGAGATTGCATTACACACGCCACACTATCTGCGAAAGCTTATTTGCGGCAAGACATCTAGCTCCCTTGGGCACATGTTTAAGAACTCTAACGTTCCTCCTAAACAATGGCACTTGTGACAAACTTGGAGCTATTGGGTCTACCTGGGCTGCATTCTGTGAGTCACCCTGCAGCGCCGGAGCTGAAGACGGCGGCTGCCGGGGGTACCCGTCCCCATGAACGCGGCTAATGTGGACATTTAACCCACGAGGAACAACATACTGCCTCGAGGAACCAGGGCAATGAGGACATATCGATTTAATGTTATCGCGCATCTCATTGTAAAATAATAATAATTAAAATATTGTATCATATAAAAAGGTCATATAGGCATTATACACTCAAAACTGTAATCGTAATGCAATAAGTATCTGAGTTAAATAATAAAAATTATACAAACAAATATGTCAACAAAACAATCAAATAAAAATGAAAAAAAAAAAAAAAAAAAAAAGTGTATACCTATTTAAAGATAATAAAATAATCATACACCATAGGTTTCGTCAAACAAAAATAGATAAAAAAAAAATCCATAAATTGGGGATCGAACCAGTGTCCTCCGGGCTCTAGCCGACTCTTCGCCGAACTAGACTAATTCTGTAATGTCACTTGAGACGAATAACTGGTACAGTTCGTATGTAGTTTTTTGAAATTGTGTCAGGGGGTATTTGTAAAACTGGTCGTGTATTTAAAACCAATTTAAAAGAAGAAAATAACTGCACTGTTCACTTTATCACTTTAAACACTTTCATCCCCGTAGTTGTGTCTCGCAAACCAGGAAAATAGCACCACAGGACAGCAGAAGCTTGCAGATTACGCGTCCGACCGTCGCGAACCAACAGCACGTCCACCGGATCACCGCCTTACTTCTCGCCACAATAAATCTCTTTCCACTTGTATTTGCACTGAGATAACATTTGTGCCCACGATTTATAATGTTATAAGCACTTTCGTATCAAAATTTAGCTCCTCTCCAGCTTAAACGATTTTTTTATTGATAACAACCGTATCAGGAAATGTTTACTTTGAAGCGCCCTCTCGCGGAAAAAAAAAAAAAAAAAAAAAAAAAGGCATAAGTTATAAAAAAAACATTACATTAAGAGCTATAGGTATACACAGGCACTTTGAGACTGTATAATAAATGCTTAATCGAGATTAGAATCATTTTCACTAACCATTTTCTTGCTTCATTGTATTTAAACTCAAACTCAAACTCAAATTTTTTTATTCATCGTACAAATATAAAATTTTCTGATGAACGTCAATTTTTACAAATTACTCTCCGTTCGGATAAGGGGGGGCTCTTTCTGTCTAAGGAGAAGAACGGAGGCAAGAAACTCCTGAGCCATCTTTTCAAAAAAAGACTTAAAACTAGTTGGTATACAATACATATAAGCTTAATAATTATTATTATAATAATATGAGCAGAGCTAACTACTTATCACAGCCATGCATTAACGTCCTCTAAGTAATCATCAATTTTATAATAAGCTTTTTTACTGAGTTTCTCTTTAATGTAACACTTAAACTTATTCTCTGGCATTTGAGCAACTTCTGCTGGAAGCTTATTATAAAATCTAATACAGTACCCTAAAAACGATTTATTAACTTTCGCCAGACGCATCGCTGGAAAAGCCAGCTTATGCTTGTTCCTAGTATTAATGTCATGATTACTGCCAATTGTATCAAAAGTTGAAATATTCTTTCGTACATACATTAAATTGGAAAAAATGAACTGACATGGAACTGTAAGGATGTTAATTTCTTTAAATAGTTCTCTCAATGAATCCCTGGAACCAAGTTTGTATATAGAGCGGATGGCTCTTTTCTGTAATACAAATATAGTTTCAATATCAGCTGCTCTACCCCAAAGCAAAATGCCATACGATAATAAGCTGTGGAAATAACTAAAGTAAACTAATCTGGCGGTTTCAACGTCGGTCAGCTGTCTAATTTTCCGTACAGCAAAAGCTGCGGAGCTCAACCTTCCAGACAATTTTTCAATGTGAGGTCCCCACTGTAACTTTGAATCTATAGTCATCCCAATGTTAATCCACTTGTTGATGGTTTATCAGAACCCGTTTCATGTTCTACTGAAAGTGAATAGAAGTAAATGGTATATTAGCATAAGGATTAGTAAATAAACTAGTCAAAGTCAAATGTTTGTATTCATCGTATGAATATAAAATTTTCTGATGAACGTCAATTTTTAAAAACTACTCTTCGTTTAGATAAGGGGGGGCTCTTTCTGTCTTAGGAGAAGAACGGAGGCAAGAAACTCCTGAGCCATCTTTTCAAAAAAAGACTTAAAACTAGTTGGTATACAATACTTATAAAGCTATGTATAATATAATAATAATATGTATATGAGCAGAGCTAACTACTTATCACAGCCATGCATTAACGTAATAAGTAATCATCAATTTTATAAGAAGACAATTTTTTTACAGAGTTTCTCTTTAATGTAATGTAAGTAATTGTATGTTTTTTTAGAAACTAATCCTAAAGCCAAATCACTGGAAAACCCAATTACTGAAAGTACAGACCAAGATTCTTGGTCCAAGAATCCACCAGAATTGTTGTTAAAGATGTTGTTGTCGTCCTAAGGTACCCCAGTGGTACAGAGGGCCTTCACGAGAGTGCGCCACGCCGTCCTGTCAGCAACCGCTCAGGCCTTGCGCTCGCAGCTCGCCGTCCACTGTGCGCCGCCATGTGTGCACAGGGCGACCGCGTCTCCGATGGCCTCCTAGCGGTTTCCACTCGAAAGCGATGCTTGCCATGTTATCGGCTCCCCTTCTTATAGTGTGACCGATCCATTTCCATTTTCGCAATGCAATTTCTTGCTCTATGGGCGACTGTTTGCACACTTTCCACAGGTCAGCGTTGCGGATTGTGTTCGGCCAGAAGATGCGGAGGATCGACCTCAGGGATTTGTTGACGAACACTTGTATTTGGTTCATCAATCCCTTAGTCACTCTCCACGTTTCACAACCGAACAGCAGAACCGACTTTACCACGGAGTTGAAGAGGGAGATTTTCACGCGACGCTTGAGTACGTTGGAGTCCCACACCGATCTTAATTGTGCGAAGGCAGCTTTCGCCTTATTTATTCTAGCTGCGACATCTTCATCTGCCCCACCCTGGCTTGTGATCGTGCTGCCAAGGTACACAAAGCGAGGAACAGACAGCAGGCTCTCGTTATCCAGTACAAGTGGATCGGTCTCGGTCGAGTTTACGCGCATGTCCACAGTTTTTTGTCGGTTGATTCGCAAGCCCATCTGGCCAGCAGCAGTTTGTAATTTCTCTAGCTTTCCTTCCAACGGGGCTAGTGTTGGCGATATCAACACTATGTCATTCGCGTAATCGAGGTCCTCCAGAACACTTGCTCCCCAACTGATTCCTTGGACATTGGTAGTCACATCCCGCATAACATCATCCAGCACAATGAATAAACAGTAGCGGAGAAAGAAGGCAACCCTGTTTTACGCCAGCGGTAATATTTATAGGTGCGCCTAGCTCTTTATCGTGGATAACCCTACAAGTGTTTCCCTCGTACAGCGCCTGTATTATCCTGACTATGGCGCTTGGTATTCATCTGCGGTACAGGCTGGACCACAGCGCGCTCCACTTCACGGTGTCGAAGGCTTTCTCAAAGTCTACGAACGCGAGATATAGTTCGGATTGCCATTCGACACACTGTTCTATCAGGATGCGCAGGGTGTTGGTGTGGTCAGCGCAGGAGCGGCCGGGGCGGAATCCGGCTTGCTCTTCTCTAAGAGTGGGTGCTACTTTTTTGAGTATGCGGTTGAGCAATAGCTTTGCTAAAACTTTGGCGGCAGAAGGGAGTAGTTATGCCGCGCCAGTTATCGCACTGAGATAGATCTCCTTTTTTAGGGACTTTCACTAGAAGGCCTTGCTTCCACTCGGCAGGCACTAGTCCAGTTTCCCAAATTCGGGTAAGAAGGGGATAAAGTAACGTGGCAGTTGTTGGGGCGTCGGCTTTTAGCATGTCCATATGGATATTATCTATACCAGGAGCTTTACCTTTCTTCAGCTGCTTAACTGCAGTGACTATTTCAGCAAAGCTAGGCGGAGTCGTCTCAATATCCAGCAGTTTGACGCTTCCACTGACATCTCCAGTAGGTGTAGGTTCTGCCTGGGTGCGGTCCAACACTGCTTTGAAGGGCTCCGTCCAACGCCCCAATTGCTCTTCAGATGTAAAGAAAGAAAGAAAATACATTTATTTCACACACACACGGAAACAACACAAAAATAAATAAAATAATAAAACAAATAATAAAAAAAGGTAAAGGAAAATGGGCAAGGGTGTTGCTTCCCGGTGCAGAAACGGGTTCAAGCTCAGCTTGGTGCTATGATAAACCATAGCGCTGGTTTTCAGCTAGAACCCTGGGTGAAATCACGTACTGACTTGACGATGATGAGATGTGCATAGGAGGAGTGATGAGAAGTCTGCCATTACTGTCCTTAAGCGGCCTTTTTGACTTACGGGTGCCTTGTCCGTTGATGCGTTTTGTAATTTCGTACAGTTCTCGCATGTCCTTCCGATTTGCAGCAGAGTTCGCACGATCGGCTAGTTCATCGACTGTTCTTCTACGGTCGCGTCGTGCCAGCTTCCGTATGGTGGAACGGAGTGATCGGTAACGTTCCTGCAGCTCTGCAGAACATGCTCCAGAACGGGACAACATCTCGGCTTTTTTGTTATGGTAATTCTTCGGAATTTTCCATCGAAGGTTTAACGTATATTATTACCGGACGGGTTTACAGTTTTCCATCTAACCATCAGTGTATACTGTAGACGCACTTATTCATGCCGGCGGAATCGATCTTATACCGTAAGTGAGAGGCTTCGCTCATCCTTCTCAAGTATAGAGGAAAGCAGTCGACTAAGAAGTTGGGCGTTTCTCTGAGTAGGCACAGCGCACCTAGAACACGGTACGGTCCTTGAACTTCGGACTGGGACCAGAACTCTGAGACGTTCCCTTCTATCTCCGCCTGTTTCAAATCACGTATTCCTAAAGCTGCGTATCGACTTCGCGCTCTTGGCGCGCGCGCCATGAATGACCGCGCCGAAAGTGCGTTCCGCGGAGCGCGTTCCAAACATTTGAAGTATATCAACTAAGCGCGCCTGGCGCGCGTGGCAACTGTTCCAGTGTTTGACCCTTCATCATGGAAGCTAGTCGTGTACGAGCAGCAGCAGCTTTTGTAATTATACACAGCATAATAAAAAAGAAAAATAAGAAAAGAAAAGTGCGTTGGTGGATAAAAGAGCTATACCGAAAAAGAATGCAGTATGGAGTGACACTTATAAGAGATATGCAGTTCGAAGTGATAGAAGATACAATAAAAAACTTCACAAGAATGTCTACAGAAGATTTTTGTTACTTGAGAAACTTGATAGAGCCAAAGGTGAAAAAAATGGACACCCAGTTTCGCGAAGCCATTACAGTGACTGAAAGACTGGCTATAACTTTGAGATTTCTTGCTACAGGAGACTCGTATACAAGCTTGCAATACCTGTTCAGAGTTTCAAAGCAGTCTATATCGAGGATAGTCCCAGAAGTTTGTGATGCTATCAGCGAGGTTTTAAAAAATTGGGTAAAAGTAAGTGAAAAACGCAATATTAATTAGTATAATATTTATTTAACTTTTTAAATTAAATTATTTCTCGTTATTTTGAGTTGACGTACTGGCCAAAGAATCAGTATTTGTATTTGAGAGATTTTGAGGCTCTTGTGTTGTATACCCATAAAGAGGACTGTATTTGCCTAAATCTGCCTCAAAAATTATATTGTTTATTGCCTGTTTGACATATATTAGAGTATGGCTGTCATATTTTCTTAATTCATTTGCTATGTGCTGGCCATAACTGAAATATGGATCAGTAGCTTGCGACGGTTCGGTTAAAATTTTGAACGCCTCTGTCAACATTTTATCGTCCTCTTCTTCTTGTCTTCTTTTTTTTGAGGTCTTCTTGGCAGTTTTTTCTGGTGCTTTTTGAATAATATCATTAAATTGTTCTTGTGTATTACACTCTTCTGAAGTTTTTTGGGAAGACTCGCCTTCATTTTGTGGTGTAGAGCCCTGAAATAAATGAACGTGGATATAATTAATTTGTATTTTATAATTATTTGTAACTAGCGGCCCGCCCCGGCTTTGCACGGGTGGTATACAGGTTATATCGTGCCCTACTGTGGGATAAAAAGTGGCCTATGTTCATTCCCAAGGTCGAGTCTATATCTGTGCTAAATTTCATCAAAATCGGTTCAGTAGTTTAGGCGTGAAAGCGTAACAGACAGACAGACAGAGTTACTTTCCCATTTATAATATTAGTTTGGATTTTACAGATCCCCACATCCGAGAAAGACTGGTTGGAAATTGCTCAAGAATTTCAAGAAAAATGGGATTTTCCTCATGCTATAGGTGCCATGGATGGAAAACACGTAATGATACAGGCACCTGGTAACAGCGGCACGGAATATTATAACTACAAACACTTTTTTAGTATCGTACTTTTCGCTCTCGTAGACGCGGACTACTGTTTTAGATACGTTGACATTGGTTCCCAGGGGAGACTTTCGGACGGAGGGATTTTTAAACGTACTACATTATACAAAAGACTCGAAGAAAAGTCCATGAAAATACCTCAGCCATCGATACTTCAAATACCATACACCCTCAGAGTTCCATACGTTATTCTGGCAGACAAAGCATTTGCACTAAACGAATACACAATGAAACCGTTCCAAGGCGAGCCAGAGAGGGGATCTCTAGAAAGAATATTTAACTACCGTTTGTCAAGAGGACGTAGGGTAGTGGAAAATGCTTTTGGAATAGCAAGCTCGGTTTTCAGGGTTTTAAGGAAACCTATGTTACTATCACCCAGTAAAGCTACAAAAGTAGTTTTAGCTGTTGTACATATGCACAATTTTTTGCGAAAGAGGTCCAGCCAGAAATACACACCACATGGATCTTTAGACATGGAAACAGAAACTGGAATCACATCAGGTAGTTGGAGAAATGACGGTGAACATTCGTCATTACTCCCTCTCACTAATGTACCACGAAGAAGTGGGAGTGACGCAAAGGAAATACGTTTACATCTCGCTCAACATTTTGCCACTAACGGAATAATACCTTGGCAAAATAGATATTGAAATTAGTAACATTATTTACCTGCGTAGCGCCCGTTGTATCATTTGCTTTTATTCTAATTGTCTTGCATAGTATCTGTTGTATAATTTGGTGTACACTTGTCTTGCACGAAACTGAAATCATCAAAACCAAACCATTTTGATACGTAAATACTGTCCCGACCTGTGAACAATCAACCAAATAACATATTAAAATTGTTTATGTGAATTTTTATTTATTGTCTTCTAAAGTTGACGAAACTATGAATGCCGTCCTGACAGCTCTCGATAGTTCCTTATGCACATTGTTGTAGAGTTCACTTTGAAATTGTACCAATCCATTGTTTGCAAAGTGAACTCTATTACAATACGCATAAGGAAATATTGACAGCTGTCAGGACGGCATTCTTAAATTTCGTCAACTATAACCTTCCTACAAACATTTCAAAATCAGCTAAATCGGTCCAGCCGTTCTCGAGTTTTAGTGCGACTAATTCTTATTTATTATATAGATAGTTTAGTTAATTTATCCGTAAACTTATCATGCAAATACATGTTATTTTTTATATAAAACAAAAAAGAAATAAAAAAATCTGTATAATAATTACCAGAGCCAGTGATTTGGCTTTTAGATATTCTCCATTTTTCTCTTCTATACGATGATAGGAGCACAGTCATTTTTTTCTTTAACTCGGGGACAGGGAGGCCCATTTCACTACTGATTTCTCTCTAAGCGATTTATTATGATACGAAGAATCTTTGCTATTCCACAACCGTTCTTTCGTACCATATAGCTGAATTAATTTACGGCAACTTTGGTTATCCATAATTATTATTCGGAGCGCAACAAACACAAAAAAAATCGACGATCCGTCTCAATTGGCGCGCGCGCCACGACTGATGCGTGGTAAAGAACCGACACCCGACGGAACGGGCCGCTCCGCGTTCCCGCGCTCCAGCGTACACATTGGCGCGCGTTCCAAACTGGTATCCATTTCGCGCGGCTGGAGCGCGCGCCAATGTTCGATCTCTCGGAGCGCGAAGTCGATACGCAGCTTTAAGGTTCCTCTGGGTGTAATTCGAAACTCTTAAGTTCTCCATCTCATTGCTGAGACATTGGGTTTGGATCCCCGGCGTCATCAAATCTACAGAGCCACCAGCCATCTTAGGCAAGTTCCTCTCTAGGTAAACCGCTATGTCGTTCAAATGGTCTAAATCCCTTTTAAAAGACACGTTGCTATTATCAGCAGGAATTATATCGTCTGGATTTTCTAAGACGCGCCCGACCCAACGTGCTCCAGGAATCGTCGAATTGTTGTAGAACTCCTCTCGGACCGCGCGAGGTGTTGCTGGGTTTGAAAGGGCCACTACTGTTCTTCGCAAGTAGGAAAGAATAACGGTTAGAGGTGAAGGCGCATACAGCCCATCGGCCATTTTCTTATTAGGCAGCACTGGCAAGTATTGGTCACCATTGTGCTTGAGGACTCCGATGCACGTGACAAGCCTATAAAATGGCTCAAGAACAATGGGAATATGCCGTATAGTTTGTATCAAGGGATTAGATACATCGAGGTCCTTGGCGCTGTGTGACAGTGGGTTCGGCTTCGTGTAAAGACCCTGCTGGCGGCTCAGTCTTGCCTCAACCAGGCCGAGCCCAGCGCGATGTACGCTGTGTATGTCCGGCTCAAAGGCTGGGGTCAACTTGGACACGCTCTTACAAAGGTGTACCGCACTCACTCCCACTCCACGCGTTGAAACTGGGAGGGGTATCGCTTCTCGGGCTACAACTTCTCCAACAGAGGGCAGAGCTCACAGAGTACATTATTTATACTGAGAATAGAGTAATCAGTCACTGACATTGAGAAGCGCCATCTAGTGAAACAGAATATATGTATAGCTATACCACCTGCTATAGGCACGCCCTCCCCTACCTATACATTATATTTTGGACTAAGGTCTGGTTCCACCATTCTCTATTAAATACTAACACCGCTTATAAAACATGTTGTAACAGGGATGTTAATAATTAACAGAATATGGTGGAACCAGACCTTAATCTCGATTTTAAAAAAATGTAATGTGATCATCTACATAATCATGATTCATACTTAGAAATTGTAGTTGAGCACAGCTCGGTGTACAAACATTTTAAAATAAAACAGCAATTTTTTTATCAACTCTTTTTATGTTTATTATGTAGTCTGAGCCTATCTGAAACCTAGTTAAACATTGTGAGATATGGCGTTTCGACTTTCTCCGTGTTCGGCATCATAAGGGTCACAGTGACAGTTAAATAAAGTCCATTTTTCTCTCCACCTTTAGTTTGCAAGGTGCGGGTGCCTATATAAATAGAGTGAGTCGCCCGCGCGCCTCAGTTGGTTTTTGATTTTTGAAGTGAACACTTCGGCAAAATGGCTCAATGTAGCCGCGGTTCTCGTCGGCTTCGCTCCGACGGGGAAAAATATAATATTGAATTTGCGGAGTCCTCGCTGCCGGGAGCTGTAGCGTGATGCGAACCAGGCGGCGCGGGGCCTGCCGGCTGCTGCGCACGCAGCCATTGCTGAGGATTTCGCAACGAAGGTTTGAGTTGATAAGCCGTGAGTAAAATGCTATTATTTACTGCTTTTAAAAGCTCAGCCACTGGTCATAATGCTCCGGCGCTTGGGGTTTTTATCCCACGCAGTAGGGACCGATTCAATAGTCGTGGTGATGATTGATCACATATTCCGGTCCTACTAGTGGCGCTTGAGCTAGATACTTACATTAATGACCGCTTTAAGTAAAGCATATGTTAATTTTATACGGGAAAAAATAATAAAAATATATTTTTCTACCCTCAATTTCTAATATTTTTAGAAAACAGTTGATAAAAACTTTGCTATTACAATAATGCACTTAATTATAGCTTATGTAAGGCTTTACAAACAGGAGCTTTCCAGGACCGTCATAGGATTTTTTACAGGAAGCACGTGGCTCCGAGTTTCAGTATGTTGGGACATTGTGGCATGTGCGGCGAGTAATGTGATCCGCCGGTACCTACCCGAGGGTAGGCAGGCCGATTCGGTGAAATTAAAGTTTCGTGTAACCTGCACCCGGCCCTGTGCTCCCGCGCTGGCCGCCGTCTCGTGGCACCTGCATCGCAGCGTACACCCGGCCCTGCGCTCCTGCCCTGGCCACCGGTTCGTGCCACCTGCATCGCAGCATACACCCGGCCCTGTGCTCCTGCGCTGGCCGCCGTCTCGTGCCACCTGCATCGCAGCGTACACCCGGTCCTGGCCCTGGCCACCGGTTTGTGGTACCTGCATCGCTGCATAGACCCAGCCATGCACTCCTGCCCTGGCGGCTGTACACCCGGTCCTGGCCCCTGCCACCGTTTTGTGCCCCCTGCATTGCAGCGTACACCCGGTCCTGGCCCTGGCCACCAGTTTGTGCTACCTGCATCGCTGCATAGACCCAGCCATGTACTCCTGCCCTGGCGGCCGTGTTGTCCCACCTGCATCGCTGCGCACACCTGGCACTCCTTTTCTGGTTGCCAGATCCAAGCGCCCCCTGTCTGGGAAGAGATTTTATGCTCAGCGGAACCGCCTGCACTATTGCTAGCACGGTCATCATCATCATCAGCCATCATTATGAGTGACTTATTTAGAAGGTATCGAGTAACGTGCGCTATTCATCAGTGATTTTGGCATATGCAGACGAACGTTTACTGCCAAGGTTGGTCATGTTAGCCATACAAGGGCACACCAACGAAGCCTGAGTAACCACCTGCAGTCGCCGTAGCCGCATCGGCATGGATGACGACAAATCGGGTAACGTGCACCGCTTCTAAAAGTGTTATAGCACTTCAATTTGATGCCTCCGCTGAGGTAGGGTATTCTATTAAAGCAGCTTTCTTCTGAACTGCCCAAAGTGACCTGTAGACTGCTCCTGGGGATAGTTGTGCAATCAATTTTTTATTTCGATGTCTCTGCTGAAGAAACTGTCTAATGCAGCTTTTGTTCTAAACTGCCTAAAGATCATTGGACTTATGGGAATGGTGACGCACGGTAAGTACAGGAGCGTTACTCTATACTGATGAGAAACGAACGAACGAGAGCTGTCGTGCAATCGGCACGTTTAATACATACAAACAGATAGAGCGGCTCGCGCCGCAGTGCGCTGAAAGTTCGTTTTTCGTCATATAAAGTGATCGCCCAGACACTATCTTAAGTGTCATGACACATCGGCAGATTCCAGCTTTGAGTCTTTTCTTTTCTCGGCTGTGAGCAAAGTGAATCCCACCGGCGAGTGTTCAACCTAAAAGCACTGATCTAATTCCTGATTTCGTGAAAGTCGCTGTTGCTATACCATACCGCTTCACAAGTTACCGAATTTATTATGATCCTACTGTCGGGTGATCATGATCGGACTGTCATCGCGGTTTCTGAGTGGAACCATATTAGCTGTCTTCCTTATGTCCCAGTGGATTGTGAGTGTGTATCCGAGCTCTTTGTTGAAAAATGCGTGAACCTCCTACGCAGCAGCTGTCTACTAGTTGTGTATCGAATAAATCGAGTAATGGTGCTCTTGCACGAGACGACTACCTTTTGGTAAAATTATAACTTCCACTATTCTGGGAACATGCATATACCTACTGTGTACTGTGTATCACATCACGTGTAGCCGCAGCCCTACTCAATGTACGGGGCTAGATAATAAACAATGGCAGTCGTCATTGAATTTCTATGAATTTCGAAGGTCATCATTTGGAGCACAATCCAAAGTGTGAAAGTACCTATTCATGCCTAAACGGCTTCTCTAATGAAAATGTATTTTTAATTCGATTCTGGCGCAAACGTTTCATAACTATTTTTTAACACTGTATCTGCTGAAACTACTTAGACTGACTGGTTAAGATGCAGACGTGCCGTTTTCACAATTCCATTTTGAGTAATCCTCAACTGTTTTATGGATCTTTCAGTTAGTTACGTAACTAGTTACCAAGTAAAAAATTACTTGTGTCATGCTCGTACTCGCATCTCATTTAGGAGCTCTCTGGCCTCTAGCTGAAGGCTAGAACTGGTATATATATCTACTAAGCTAGTACAGAGTTATAACCGGGCAGCGGTGACGTGGTAGCTGCTTGATTTATTAGAGTTTGCTGAAAACTTTCTAAATAAGTAATAATTATTAGTCATAATATTATGTGTCCTATAAATAGAATGTGCAATACATATAACGGAATATGCGCCAATGTAGATATTTTTAATACTTCCATAACATGTTTTAAGAATGATTTAATTAAGTTGTTATGAAATGTTTTTAAAATTTTAGCATGTAAGTACTTAACAATTGAATTAATTCATTAATTTATAATTATAATTATGTCATAAAATAAATAATGCATGAATAGTTATATTTTTAGCTTAATTAAGTTAAGTTTTATTTAAGCTAGTGTTAATGTAAGTGTTGTGTGTAATTATCAATAGGGCAATAGATTTAAAATGTTTTTATAGTGCTGAATTTTATGTAATATGGTAATCTATTGGCTGTTATTACACCTTTTCCAATAAAATAAAATAAATAAAATAAAATTAACTCTTCGCAGTTCTTTCAGAATGCAATACCAGGTCGCTGAAGTAGGTAACCTTCCTTAGCTGGACAACAACAACAACAAGCCTTATTGTTTTAAAGAATGTCACAGTTATTCGCCGTTCCACTGTCATATCGATGTCAAAGGACTTTTTGTTGGGTATAGCTTACTACCTGAGTTTACCTATAGATAGCCGCAAGCTATCTGCCGTTGGCGAACTGTCAGTTCTGATTGATAAGTCAGGCTCGAGGTGGCTCGTCCAACTGTCCATGTTCCCGCCACCATGATTGTTGCTTCCACAGATTAGAGAGTCTATGTTGGCTGTCGTTGCATCAGGTCTGATCAGGCACAACTAACATCTTTACGTACCATCTTTATTTAATCGAGCTAACTATTTTATTTTGTTTTATCTAGGTTGACTTAATGGTTTCAAAATCGAACCTACAACAATGTAAGTAGGTACCTACCTACGTACCTTTGAAGTTGCAACAAGGCGAAGCCTTAAGGTTTTGGCCGAGACCTGCCCTTAGTGTTGACGAACATTCCTAAAGGTGACCTTGTTAATGTTTTTTATATGAAGTACTGAACATTTTACTTATCCTGGTGGCATGACTGATCATTTACTTACCCAGTTAAGACATGTTAGCCGGGTTTCATTTATCAACTATTATAATTGTTATTATTGTGTTAATCAATCTTTATTAATTGATGTCATCTACCAAGGAATGCTGCCAGAGTTCATAATTCACACATGATGATGTATACAGAATGATAGTAGCCCACAAAATCGGTGCAAAGGCTTATAAAATAACTTTCCTTCTTAGTAGGACTGACAGGAACTCGTTAACCGCCGAGTTAGTTAGAATACAAAATTAGACTGTGTGTTACTTGTCAATCTAGAATATGAATATAGTGACCTGCATCATGTTTTGAAAAACTGAATACTTAGTTATCCGCCAGTGTCACAGCCTTCATCTAATCTTTTCCAGTAGCTGATGAGGCTGAGATATTTAGTAAAATTATCTTCCCTTCAAGCACCACTCCTCGTTCCAAGGACTAGATGCCGCGCCAGGTGTTGCAGGCCGTGTCGTCGTACAGGGCTAACTGAGCAGGTCCTCGAGGCTCCAGGGTCGGCTGCTGCATTTCTGAGGTCAGTCCAGAATTACATACCCTAGTCAGCATGTGCTGACCTGAGCCCCAGCGGCCTGGATCGATATTCTACATTTTACAGCTTTTAAATATTGTTGCAAAGTATTTCACTGGTTCCATCCATTCGGCTAGTGTATGTTAAAAATATTGCCTTGACAATAACAAGATTTTGATCAATAATTACTTATAAGTATTGCTTTCGAAGAGGCACTGTGTGTATCCATATGTATAAATACCTACCTATATGTATAGGTACATACCTTCCATAACTTTCTGACAAGTCAGGAATAATAAGGAAGTACTTAAGTCTTATGTATACTTATACCTTTCTTTTTAGTATATCTATTACCTAGAAATCTATGCATTATAAATTTATAGATTCAAATATTTATCTACTGATATACTCATCAGTAGCTTATGGGTCACAGTTGGTTTTCTCTCCACCATGCGATAGTAAACACATCTCACAATGTTTAACTAGGTTTCAGATAGGCTCAGACTACATAATAGACGCATTTTTCCTGAAATAAAAATGACATATTATGTATCTAGCCTATCTGAAACCTAGTCATTTCTGCATGATGATATTACAACTGAGGCGCGCGGGCGACTCACTCTATTTATATAGGCACCCGCACCTTGCAAACTAAAGGTGGAGAGAAAAATGGACTTTATTTAACTGTCACTGTGACCCTTATGATGCCGAACACGGAGAAAGTCGAAACGCCATATCTCACAATGTTTAACTAGGTTTCAGATAGGCTAGATACATAATATGTCATTTTTATTTCAGGAAAAATGCGTCTATTATAGTAATCTAAAGCTAATGCTTTTATGTAGTCATCATTGACTGACTCTATTCTGGTGCCGTTCAATAATTTATTTACGTCTCGGCACCAGTTACAAATAAAAAACCTACATGTTAAATCAATCACAAAATCTTTTAAATTTTTGTGATCTTTACAATTATTTATCAGATTTAATTCACAAATAGAATAAATTGTAGTTTTACAATAATTTTTGATCTCTTTCATATTGCTTTTACTAGCTAATATATTGTACACTATGTCCTGCATATCTGAAAATAATTTTAGAAGTGGCTCAGAAGGATAAGACAATTCGACAAATATTCATTCTTCTTTTCAGTATCATATAAATATTTTTTGCATTCTTGGCAATTTTTAAATATTTTTGTTTTAGCTTGCCGTAATATGTAACCAGTCACGTAATTTAATTGGGAATTTATTTTAGGATCCTTTTTTTTTACGTCAAAGCCAACGAATTTACAATTCAAATCTTCAAATTCTACATGATGTGTATTTTGCGGTAACACCTCGCCTTGCTCTTTTTCTATAAACAAATTTTTCATAGATTCAAAATTTTTACAAAAATCTTTTTCGCAATTTGCCCCTCGTGAATAGTTATTTATGTTTGAAACTAACAGAGAGGCAAAAGCAGATTCAAAGCCAGTGGGGCTTGGCGAGGTGTTACGGTATCCGTGGCTTCGTATTCCTCCAAAAAAAAAATCTAATGGATCCTGATTAAAATGGCGCATCCAAATTTATTTAAAATTATATTCATTAAATAATTTACTTTTTAAATATTCCATATTATCCAAAGTGCGGATCCAGTTACATATTGACGGCACACTACCTTCCTTTCCTTCTTTGGTAACAAATTTCATAGTACGAAGTATTTTTTTTGCTTGTGACCAAACTTTACTGTGTTCTGATTTAGGAGTCACCGGTCCCAGGAGAGTCTTCCTACGTCGTTTAGTGTAGTTTTCAAATGATCCATTAATTGAGTCAAATAAATTATCAAAAAATAGTAAAACATCAGCAGTTTCTTCGCATTCTTTAGGAATAATTTCTTTTTCTGATAGTACGAAAGTTAATTTTTAATACAAATAAACAAATATATTTACCATTATCCTAAAAAATCTAAATTAATTAGAACGAAGTAGTACAATGATGGGCTGTGTCACCCCCTTTCTGCAATATCATGTTGGTGATATCACCAACATGTTGGTTCTGTATTTTGCCTTAAGCACTCTTCCCTGGTTTCATTTATTAAGTAATTTATCGCACTTACATTTGTCGTGCCTTGATCACACACAGTTGCTAATACTTTTAGCCCACTTTTGCAACTCTGAAATAACATTTTTGATCAAAGTTTTTAATTCAATCTTTGGAGTGGTACCACTACAAAATGTGTAAACAAGTGGTTGTTTGTAGTTTTTTATTACCCTAAGCATGAATACTAATGCGTGATCGGCATTTTTTCTTTTTATTTCACACCCATTACTTACAAACCCATTTATTGAATCCTTTCTCCTGTTAAAGTTTGGAGTGATTGATATTTCATCAAACAATAGCATGCATAATTTTTCATCGTCTGTCATTGACACCACTCTTTTTTTAACTGGGAAAATATATTTTTGTTAATCCCCGGCTTTATTCCTGCTTTTGATATAAGCCTGGTCAGTGTGAGCGGTGATGGCAGAATAAAAATTGTACTAAGCCACCTGTAAGCACGCGGTCCTTGTTTGTATAGACTCAAGGCCATAGTTTTTTCCTCTAATGTAAACCTCCTTCCCATTTTTTCCTTACTGATTTCTCTAAACTGCATGACAGTAAAAATTGCCGCAAGTGTTGTAAACTGTTTTAATCATTTCTGGAATGTGATATTTTCACTCAATCTTAGAGCTTTCTTGAGTCGTGCTGCATAACCATCTTTTTTTTGTGTTAATTTTTTTATAAGTTTTTTTCAGCTGAGTAGCACTCTAATCTCCTGGTTGCTCTGAAAATAAGATAGGTAATAAAATATTGTGTTGCATGGTAGGACATGAACCTTAAGGGGATATTTAAAAAAAACCATTTGTGTGAGCCAGGTGCAGGTACTTACAACCCCGGAAAGAATAGAACATCTAAAATATACATGTCGCACCTTTAGTACAGTATCGACACAACTCGAAAAACCAACTTTTTGGGGAAAACGTGAAAAACTAAAATGGACTAAGTGATTTTTTACTTATTTGCCTCTGGTGTCTAACTTTTAGAATTTATGTTTATGGAATTTGGTACACATGTACTTAGATATATTGCGCTTTAGTATTCACTACAAAAACAAGAAAAAATATTATATTTGTTTATAAAAATTGGGGTTGAAAAAACTCTTTCGAGTTCGGTCACTCATGCATGCACAAAATAAAATTTTGTGTTTGCTGGCATTTTCAGAACTAACTCGAATTATCAAAGTAACATTTACTTTTGACATAGCCATTTTGTAGAGCAGTGAGTTTTTTAAGTCGGTCTAGCTCAAAAAGTCAATATCCCAAACTTTCGAGTTGTGTCGTTACTGTACTAAAGGTGCGATGTGTAGGAAAGAAGAGAGAAAATACATACGTTTCTTTATCCTTCGAGATGCTCTTTTATGTGTAGATGCCAAAGTTTTGGGAACAGGTACATCAGTGGCATTTTCATACAATGTACCTGAAAAACAAAAAATATATATTAATTAAAACACATGTTACACTATATTTTCTTCTTCTTCTTCAATCCTGCTACTCCTCCGAGGAGTCTAGGGCTGACACTAGGCGCTTCCATCCTTCTCTGTCGTGGGCCAGCAAGTTGAGCTCTGGCCACGACTTCGCTTTCTCTTGGGCCTCGCTGAATATGGACCGCTTCCAAGTATGAGCTGGTCATTATATTTAAAATGTAAAAACAAAAACTTAAGTTTAAGGGTTAAAGGATGATTGACTGATTGTTCTGCATTATCCTGCAAAGACTGATGTTATTTCTTTTGATTAAGTGCCTATTCTAGTTTTACCAATATTTATGTATACAGGGTTATTTGCAAGTAGACCTGATCCTTTCAGGAGGTGATAGAGAAAGGCATTTCCAGTCGATTATACTCTATAATGCATTATCCGAAACTTAACCATTTCTAAGATATTTAATATTTAAAGATTTTTTGAATTTTTGCCAAAATTTCATGTTCAAAACCGAAAATAAAAAAACTAGCCATATTTCAATACTTTTTTTGTTTGTTTCGGATTAGTAACATCTTAATAAACTAATTAAAATAATCAAATGTGCATTATTCGACTTAAATTTGACACAATACCTCAAAATAGATAAACATTTTTTTTAAATATTCGAAACCTAAAAACTAATAAGTTAAATTAAAAAAGAATTTTATAGAACAATTTTTTGTGCACTTCAGCTTAAAAACATTGTCAACTTATACGCTTTCAAATGAGACATTTCAATATCAAATCGATTTAGGTATCACCAAGATATGGCCAAAACAATCAGAGAAGGCGGAGAAAACATGTTCATCCAAAGCGTAGCGGAGCGGAGCGTTTTCAACACAGTTCAAACATGTACCTGTATGACATATTTATATGTCAGTTCACCGAGAATGTATGGCACATGACATTATACAGGGTGGCCCAAAGAGTGACGTCCAAAGGAAAATGTTTGATTCCTTAGATCACGGGGTTAAGTCAAAAAAGTGACAAATTTAAAAAATATGACATTTGTCAAAAGGTTCAACATGTAAAAAAAAGTAATGTGACATCTGTCAAAAAGTGACATCTGAATGAAACAGAGAAGCGTATAGGCGACTTAAAGAAAATTTCTTGCGTAGATGTAGGTTGTGAATTGCTATGGGAGGTCGCCATTTTGAAAATTTATTGTGAGTAAATGTGTAAAATAATTATTTGAGTTTATTTACTTATTACTAATAATACAATTATCTCATAAATCTTACTACTCAGACTAAAACATTTTACTAAGAATTTACATTCAAAAATGTAACTTAAATAAAAATAATAGTAAATAATTTTATTTTCCCTTTAATTTGATACATTTTCTTACTTAATTAGTGTTGGGTTTTATAAGTAAAACCAGTGGATTAAAAGGATTGTAAAGATATATTGAAGAATAGTTTTCACACGACACAGGAAGGTATTGGTGGAAGTACTAAGTGACTTTTCTATTGACATAATAATCTACTATAGACAATAGAACTAAACCATTGGTTGAGTTTACAAACTCTTTTCAACACTTTCCCTTAAACCAACCAATAGTTATAATGCCTGAACTCATATCCCTAAGTATTTCACACTAAATAATAAGCCTCAGGAAATACATGAGTTACACTAAGTTATGTTACATAAAATGTTCACCAACATAACAACAATAAACATAAACAGTTAAAACTTAAACATCCAACAATAAACAGTTAACGAATCTATTATGTTTCATAATAGGCAGAGGCTTTGTCAATAGATCCGCTGGCATTTCATCAGTTGGACAATATTTCAACTGCACCGCATTTTCTGACACAACTTGTCTAATAAAATGATGCCTAACATCAATATGTTTAGTTCTCGAATGGTACATTTGGTTGACACTTAACTTTTGAGCAGATTGGTTATCGTTATACATAGTTACACAAACATTGATACCTAACAATTCATGTAAGAAAGAGCGAATAAACAACGCTTCCTTACAGGCATCAGACAGTGCCATGTATTCGGCTTCAGTACTGCTGAGAGCCACCGTTTTCTGCTTTCGACTTTCCCATGAGACTAAGTTATTACCAATTTTGAATACATACCCTGTGTATGACTTCCTATCCACTTCACTAGCTGCCCAATCAGCGTCCACGTAGGCAGTGAGACTTAGTCCATTCTTCTCAAACGTCAAACAATGATTAATTGTACCTTTCAAATAGCGTAGGACACGCTTTGCAGCTTTCCAGTGAACTTCAGCATAGCTTTGATTGAACTGGCTCAATGAACTCACGGCATATGCAATGTCCGGCCTGGTACATACTGCAACATACATACGGCAACCAATTAAATTTCTATAGTTAAAGTTACCTAATTTCTCAGCTTTATGAAGTTTCAGTCCAGCTTCCATGGGAGTACTAGCTGGCTTGCAATCCGACATCTGGAATTTATTCAGAACCGTCTGAATATAGTTCGACTGGTCCAGAGTAATCCTGCCATCCTTGTTTGTAATCTTCATACCTAGTATGTGGTGCGCTGCACCCAAGTCTCTCATGGCGAACTCCTTCATAAGCTTGTCTTTCAGCTTCTTCTTTTCTTCAGCAGAACATGACGTAAACAGTAATATGTCATCAACGTAAATACTGATTATCATCGGCTTTCCCTGATGCGATTTGAAATAAACACATGGTTCTGTACTTACTCTCTTAAAACCGAAGTTTTGAGTCAAAGCAGTATCTAACTTATCATACCATGACTTCGCAGCTTGCTTGAGTCCATAAATGGCCTTATTAAGTTTGTATACCTTTCCATTTCCTCCTTTTATTTCAAATCCTTCAGGTTGCTCCATATAAACCTGCTCCTTTAAATCTCCATTCAGGAAAGCAGTAATTACATCCATATGGTCAATCTCCATATTATATTCTGCAGCAATAGCTAACAACATTCGTATCGTTGAATATCTTACGACCGGAGCAAACGTTTCTTCATAATCGACGCCATAGGTTTGCGTATAGCCCTTCGCAACTAGCCTGGCTTTGTATCGAAGAATTTCTCCATCAAGCCCCCTTTTCCTTTTGAACACCCATTTACATTTCACTGCTTTGTGATTAGCCGGCCTATCAACTAGAGTCCAACAGTTATTCTTCTTAAAAGAATCATACTCATCTGACATAGCAGCTCTCCATTGCTCAGCCTCGCTTCCACTCATTGCCTCTCGAACGGTGGTCGGCTCGTCAGTGGCAGAACTCTGCATGTCGCAGTTGAAGGCGGCAAACTCAGCACTCTCTTCATAGTCCGTGTCTTCTTCCAGTGAAGAATTTCCTGGAACGTACGTCGAATCCAACGGATCATCTATTTCACCAGATGTTTCAGCATCCTCAGAGTCATCTTTTGAATTATTATCAATCACTGAATCGGAATTTATGTCATCAGATTGATTTAATCCCTCAACAGATGGCTCTGTAGATTGCTCATTACACTCAGACAAACTACTATTAGAGTCATTCATGTTAGGTGGCGGGCTTTGCATGAATATCATATTCATGTCAACTTTATCATCATGTGACAATTCCTTAGTTTTAAATTTATCCTCTAGGAATACCACATCCCTCGCTATTGTGAATTTACGAGGATCAGTTGGGTCTATCAGTCTGTACCCCTTTGTTTCCGTACAGTACCCAACAAATCTCCATAGCTTGCTCTTTGAATCTAGTTTCTTTCGATTCTTTACTAAAGCATACGCTATACATCCAAAAACTCTAAGATTTTTGAGGTCTACCTTCTTATTTGTCCACGCTTCCTCAGGAGTAGCACCCATAACAGCTCTGGTTGGGCTTCGATTCTTCAGGTACACAGCGGTGTTCACTGCTTCAGCCCAAAACTCCATGCCCAAGCCAGCTTGCTGCATCATGCAGCGGGCTGCCTCCATCACAGTTCGGTTTGCTCGTTCAACCACTCCGTTCTGAGCAGGCGAATGCGGCACTGTCGTCTGGTGCCGTATTCCAGCCTCTTTGAGAAACTTCTGAAACTGAGAATTGACAAATTCACCACCTCCGTCACTTCTTAGGATTTTTATTTTTCGCTCGGTTTGGTTCTCTACCAACGCCTTGAAATGTCGAAAACTTTCAAATGTTTCATTTTTAGTTTTTAAAAAATAAACATAAGTTTTCCTTGTAAAATCATCTATAAACAGCAAGAAGTATCTTGCTCCACTGAACGACGGCTTCTGCATAGGCCCACACAAATCCGTGTGTACTAAGCCAAGTACCTCCTCAGCCCTACTAGATGACTTCGATGGGAAAGGTAGTCTAGATTGCTTCCCCTCAATGCAAGCCACACATGACTTATAATCAGCACTATCATACTTAATTCCACTAGCCATACCTCTATTCAGGAGACCCATGCTCCTAGAGTTTAGGTGACCCAGCCGCTGATGCCACACCTCTTGAGATACCTTGGAACCCGATGAAGCCAAGGACGCAGACTGCTGCACTTCCTCCTTCATATTGCCATTCCCTTGAGATGCCTTGCGGCTAGTTGAAGTTGAGGAAACACACTTCTTAGATTCCTCCTTCATCGCACCATCCTGTGAACATACTAAAGTATTACCTAACCCCAAGCTAGATAACGGTGGCTCTCTAGCTACTTTCGATGCTATCTTACACTGCTCTCTGACACCTACAATGTCGAGCCGGTAAACACCATTAATCTGAGTAGCGCTACCTAGAAACTCACCGTCAGCATTAGTTATTTTACAGTGCTCTTTAGTAAATACAACTTTATGGCCCTTTCTTGTCATTGCACTCACCGACAGTAAATTTGTGGTTAGTTGTGGTACAAAATAGACATCACTTATTGTCCTTAAGCAACCACCCTTAAGTTGCACCTTGACCTGACCCATTCCCGCGGTATTGATACAGTCTCCGTTTGCGATCTTCACAGTACCCTGTTTATCCGATACAAAGTTGTACATAACTGACCGATCATTGCACATGTGATCCGTCGCGCCTGAATCAATATACCACTGTTTTTCACTCACAACACTAACACTTAGCGCCGTTAACAGAGCTGAATGGTCTGTGCTTCCTTCCTTGTCCTCGCCTTGCCCCGACTTGCCTCCAGACGTCACCAGTGGACAGTTCCGCATCAGGTGACCAGCCTCCTGGCACGTGAAGCACTTCTTCACCAGTGCCGAAGCTGATGTAGTATCCTGATTGTCCTCCCGTCTGTGGTCTTCCTGCAGCAACTTTGCCTTCACAGTCCCGCTGGCCAGTTTTATATTGCCATGCAACTGCTCTATAAAGGCTAAATTCGAACTCGACATTGTTTAGTTTTTAACAATTTCGTTTTCACAATAACAACTGCGCCGGCCGGCTTCGGCTCCCGGACAAATTTTCAATCTGTGATACTTCGTGTGATATTTCAAAAATCTTACTACCAATTGGTCCTGGGCCCATAACCTGTTGGGTTTTATAAGTAAAACCAGTGGATTAAAAGGATTGTAAAGATATATTGAAGAATAGTTTTCACACGACACAGGAAGGTATTGGTGGAAGTACTAAGTGACTTTTCTATTGACATAATAATCTACTATAGACAATAGAACTAAACCATTGGTTGAGTTTACAAACTCTTTTCAACAATTAGTCCTTAGTAATGACATAACAGGAATATTTCAACATTCTGAAACAATTTATGTATTAGGTAATTTCCACCCAAGTACCTTGGAAGGCTTTTTTCTGCAAATAATACCCCATTAAGCAATAGTTTATTTTTATGTAATTTTGGAACCTTTCGGAGTTTTTAAAATTAATAAGGGACCATGAGAATATCTTTTTCAATTTTTAATTTCAAGTTGAAAATTCAGAGCAGTCTAGCTCTATCGTAAAATTCCAACTTTCGATAAAAAACTAAAGATAAAGAACTTAAGAGGATGACACAAAAATAAAAAATACCTTAAAAAGTTATCCAAAAAAATAATAAAACATAATTAATCCACTGAGTTCTACGAAAATTGACCTCTGCTGCTGACTGCTCTGAATTTTCAACTTGAAATTAAAAATTGAAAAAGATATTCTCATGGTCCCTTATTAATTTTAAAAAACTCCGCAAGGTTCCAAAATTGCATAAAAATAAAAATAAACTATTGCTTAATGGGGTATTATTTGCAGAAAAAAGCCTTCAGAGGTACCTGGGTGGAAATTACCTAATTAGTAAATTGGTTCAGAAAGTTGAAATATTCCTGTTAGGTCATAATTAAGGACTAATTAAGTTAGAAAATGTATCAAATTAAAGGGAAAATTAATTTATTTACTACTATTTTTATTTAAGTTACATTTTTGAATGTAAATTCTTATAAAAATGTTTTAGTCTGAGTAGTAAGATTTATGAGATAATTGCATTATTAATAATAAGTAAATAAACTCAAATAATTATTTTACACATTTACTCACGATAAATTTTCAAAATGGCGACCTCCCATAGCAATACACAACCTACATCTACGCAAGAAATTTTCTTTAAGTTGGATTTGTACGATACATTTCATCGCAATTATATTTCTCCAAGATGCTACAATGGCTTACAGTTAAAATAAAAATAATACTTACGGGTCACGTTACAACATGGTACACAGCATTTATAGGCTGAAGCCTTCTCCCAAGCAGCAAGGAACTGGTTCCAAATCAGCAGCAAAGTCGAACACAGAAAGGAGAATAAATCGGAGTCCGGGTGATAGCTAGGGTCGTCGAATATAGCAGAGGAAACAGGCTCCAATAACAGATGCACGGTCAAACAGCAAGCAGAGATCGGAGTCCGAAGAATAGCAAGGGTCTTTAGTAATATCTGGAGCAGTAGTGGAGCACATTCAGGTCACTTATAACAAGAAAACGGGAATGAATCGACCATTTTAAATTAACGACAGAGATAGGTTAAATACGTTCCTATACAGCAGTTACTGCATATTGCGAGCTTATATTATTTGCTTATATACTGAATCATTGAAAATTACAAATTGAACAATTAGCTTACAAATATGATTAATTGTGAAAAAAAATCATACCCAAAATTACTGGTTATATTTCGTTTATACAAAATTTGTCATGGTTTCTATTTTACTAAAAGTTCATTCAAAATGTTTGTGCATGGAATGGAACATTGTCTTGACACATAATTTACAGTGTTGCTATAATAAAAAAAATATAAGCTCCACTGTAAAAAATTCAATTACCGCCATCTGGTGATACAGAAATAAACAAATTTCATTGAATATTTCTTCATACAAAACGCGTTGAATGAAGTGATAAGACCCTGGCAGAGAGAGTTTCCTGAACGCTTCGTTTCTTTAG
The DNA here is from genome assembly GCF_932276165.1 of Plutella xylostella. Taxonomy (NCBI): domain Eukaryota; kingdom Metazoa; phylum Arthropoda; class Insecta; order Lepidoptera; family Plutellidae; genus Plutella; species Plutella xylostella. The sequence goes on along the minus strand of NC_063987.1, from coordinate 8,059,880 downwards.
ACTTCTCTCCCGGCGCCGGAGGCGCAGGGGGCACGGATCCAATTTCCATTGAAATCGGTAAAGCTAAACAAAAGATTTTCGCTTCTGTCGTTAGGGGAAATTCGTCCCCAACTAAAAAGCCATCTCGGTTTTAAAGATGGTAAATTAAATTAAAATAATATTTATAAGTAGAGCTATTAGCTACTGACACAGTCAGTAATGTTAATATTTATTTAATATTTTCACTCTTCTTCTTCTTATCGTGTCGACGACAAACCAACAAAGTCGCTAAATAATACAATATACATGCCCAGAACTAGGCCACTGATACTGCACCGCTGGTAGCGGTCATGAGCTCTTCCCACGTACAGGTGTAGGGACACGCGGGGCATGAAGTAAGGTGCACCATAGTTTGTGGCGCTTCACCAAGCAGTTCAGATTTTGTGCATCCGTGAATCCCCACCTAGCCATATTGTCCTTACTACGACCGACCTGTGTTCGAAGTCGGTTTAAAGACTTCCAGGTCTCCCAAGGCAATTTATGTCCAGGTGGGAGGTTCTCTGACAGCTGCACAAATGGGGTTGGAAGGGACACTTTTTGACGCCAGAGAGCACACCTCGCTTGCGCTTGGCCAGTGTTCAGTGGATCAACACATTTCATAATTCGGCACGTTTCATTAAGTGCAATCCACCAGTTTGGCGTGGGCAGATTTTCACTTGAAATATATGAAACACCAACCCAAACAGATAACCAAAACAGGACTGATATTTTAAGAAAAAGAAAGGCTCCTGAGCTTAACCAATTGTAAAGTAAAATCTAATTCCTATTATAATTAGAATATCATTAAAACTTTTTACATTATTAATAAATGTCTGACTTTTTCAGTTCAGGGAAAAAAACATCCCATAAAAAACAATACTTGTCAAAAAAACCAAGTCTCGTAACTCAGTTGTTCTCACAACTTTTTACCGTAGAACAACTGAGTTACGAGACTTGGTTTTTTTGACAAGTACCTATTGTTTTTGATGGGATCTCATTTATTTTTGTATTTTGTAGACAGTTCTACTTTTTTTCTTTTCGGTAAGTACCTTCTAGGTACGTAGTACGTAGGTGCGTTAACTCAGTTTGGTAGGTACCTACCTACATAAATCGCAAACTTGAGGTAAGAATCAAGAATCTTTATTTTTGGCTACGTAATGTACCTAATGAATAAACGTAACTTTGATACTTCGTACTGCATCAAATTTCCCTAATTCAATTTCAACCTTAGTTTCCAATACACAAAGTTCATTGTACAGTCAAGTGCAATTAATCCTGATCCCCTATATAGCTATAACTACTACCCTCCTACTTAGGCGCCACCTTTGTGAAAGAACCTTGAACCACATAAACCTTGTTTCGCTACTAAGACTTGTGCGTGTGTGTTAAAAGATGGCGCTAATTTGATAAATATCGACCTTTATTAATTTAAGCGCCATCTTAGAACAAATATTGGAACTAGCGTCATAAAATTCATGCCCGAATATGACACATGTGTTGTTCACTTTTAACTATTGCAAGCCAGCCCCGTGTGATACGAAATGATGGCATTTTTCACTCAACGACATAGTTGTCAATGTGGTCTAATCGTTAAACTATTCGGTTTTCATTATGGAGGTTGAGGGTTCGAATCTCGGGGACTTCTTTTAAACATTTTAATGTTTTTTGTGAAGTATTATAAATACTGTGTAGATTATAATTATACTATCATCGTCATAATATTTTATGGCCAAAAATAAAAAAAACATAAATTAAAAAAACTTTATTTAACTAGGTAAACAAAGTATTACCTATCAGTCTTTAAGCATACAGAATTATGAAACAAAAGTGAATTAATTTAGAAATTTGTAGAATAACAACAATAAGAACCAACATGTTACTAAATTTCACAATTAACATCTTATGTTGTTTACTACAATTACATTATTATACTTAAATAAAGAGAACCAACATAATAAACACAAAGAGATGTCAATAATTGTGAGAAATACCTACAGGTTGTGCAAAAGTGGTAAGTAACTAAATTTCTCACAATTTACATCTCTTTATGTTTTCTACAATGAAATAAATACCTAATATTTTAATGGGTAGCCGTCATTGGCTATAATTTGTTCTAAGCGGTTTTTCATGTGCATGACCATATTCCAGCACCCATCACTATTGCGCATTAATTCCCAGCTGGATAAGACTTCGTCCTGTAGATTCTGCTTAGTCTTAACTTCACTTGTGTCCCAATTTAAAACCATTTGACCCCACAAGTTTTCAATAGGATTCAAATCAGGACTTTTACTTGGCCAATTTATAACTGTAATGTCATTTTGAGTAGCAGCCATTCCTTCACAATGCGAGCGCAGTGCACTGAGCTATTATCTTAAATAAGATAAATCTGGCCTTCAGGATTAGCAACGCGAACTGAAGGCAGCATATCATATTTTAATATTTCCAAGTATCTTTGGCTTGTCATGCGTCCACCGATTTCAACCAGTTCTCCTGGGCCCATAGATGACATCCATCCCCAGTAACCTTAAAAAAACAATATTATTAATATCAATACATTATAACATAAATATGATATAATAGAACTATGTATATTTTTCTATAGATGTTACCTAACTACCTAATATTGTAAACTACTTAAAGAAAAATTATATAATAGGCATTACTATAACTAAAATACGAACCCAATGTTATTCTGCCACTCGCCCTATTAGGCAAAAGATTTTTTGGTTCATATCGTTCGTTAGGTTTCCTCCATAAAAATTTACGACCATCTCTGTCTGATTTAAAAGTTTTTTCATCAGTAAATATGACAATTTCATTTCCCCAGTCAAAATTGAGATATTCTCTGGCAAATCTTACTCTATTTTGCCGATGCTCATCAGTAAGAGGTATCTTTTTTGCTGGCTTATAATTATGAATTCCTGCAGCATGAAGGTGCCTTCGAACTGTATGTAGGGAAACGCCATGCTCTTGCGCAGTCGATCTAGTCGTTGCGAACGGAGATTCAGTATGAACCCTTACAATATCACGGTGACGCGGTATTACTCGTAGATGCTGGTATTAATAATGATGATAGAGGCATACCGGGACTACCTATGTACTGAAAAACTCGATCTAATACGCGGTTATTCGGGTTTTAAAACCCAAAAATGATAAGAGTGAAAAATACGAATATTTCAGTAACTATTTAGATTTGATGTATGAAATTTTGCTATAATGTATGTCTTAATATGTGTATTCCATGCATGCTATTGAAATTTAATTGTATCGCATAGTTATATTTTAATAATATTTTTTGTGATTTTCGGAACCCGGATAAAGTGAAACTTTAGGATTTTTTTTAAAAATAAACTAGAAGTGATAGAAACTTCGGAGTTTTACTTAAGTGTTTAAAATGACGAAAACTATAAGATTTTGCAAAAAAACCGAGATGACACAAAAATTGGGTTCATAAAACACTGTGCGCTGTGACTCATCAGTATAGACTCCAGGAGGTCGCCCTTGGCGAATAAATTTCACCTCACCCGTTTCCTGATACCGTCTAATCCATAAACGGACTGTATTTCGCTATAATAAAAATATAACATATCAATCGTCAATCAATTATACCTAGGGGTAATCCGATGATGATGATAATAATAAGATACTTTATAATTCTCAAAAAAATGTTGAGGATAAAATAAATACTCACGGCAATACCTTAATTTCTTTATAACTCTTATTCTGTTCCCACAGAACTACAATTTTAGTTCTCAAAAAACTATTAAGGTGAACCATCGTATCAAATATAAAAATGTAAAGGGGAATCAAATTGCACTTTTAACTCAATCACTTTGCTCAACACAATAGAACATTAGTCGTAAAAAATATTCAAAGAGTTATCAAAACTTGAAAATACCCTCTGCGCTTATTATGTGCTAATACTGCTAATGGACCGTAACATATTCACTAATTCGACCATGTGATTAACAGACACCATAGCTCAGTGGTTACGACGCCAGACTTGAGTCTGGCAGTCAGTGAGAGCGCGGGTTCGATCCTCGCCTAAGCTCCTAATTCCTTTAAGTTTGTTTTTGATAATAAATAATATAATAAGTAAGTGTTAAAAATTTGATCGTTGAAATTATGAGGGAGAAATAGGAATTCTCCTAAGAATAGTCTACGAATGATACGAGACGCGATACCAGCGCCACTGCCCATGACGCGAGGACTATCGCAACATAAAAATACACAGACTTGGCTTTGCGAAGTTAGAAAATTAGAAATTGCAACCAACTACCGCAACATACCTCACACCGACAAATTGGCTTTGCGTAGTTTTAATTTCTATTTGAAATGCAGGGGGTCAGGATTAATTGCACTTGACTGTACATTAAGAAAATTTGACTATAAGTGGTAGCACTGGTAGCCTGATGTGCTTTGTCCGTAGGTAGGTAATCCATCCTTTGCGGATTTAATTTGCATGACGGGAATTTTTTGCTCGTTTTGACAGGGGCACTACCGTGCGCCTATATTTACTTGGTACAGTGATTATGAAATTATTTAAGCAGTTATGTACCTATCTATAACTATCTTAATAAACCAAAGTTTCCAGCAAAACATTTTCCCGGACCTACTAAAATTAGCATTAATTACCCCCATTCACAAAAAAGATGACCCTACAAACCCAAATTATTACAGACCCATAGCGCTTTTACCTACCTTTTCCAAAGTTTTTGAAAGAGCAATGTACAATAGAGTAAATAGTTATCTTGAAAAATATAACATCCTTGACGATAGCCAAAATGGCTTTCGGAAATCGCGATCAACTACGTTAGCAGTTTACAAATACGTTCAATCGGCTCTACAACAAATAAATGATAAGAAATATGCAGTAGGGTTGCTGCTGGATATGTCAAAAGCGTATGATAAAGTTTCACACTCCATACTTTTATCTAAATTAAATGGTATGGGAATCCGTGGGAAAGCATATCATTGGTTTCAATCATATTTAAGAGAGAGGAAACAAATAGTTCAAATAGAACATCACAATAATAGTACAGTTGAAATAAAAAAAATCCAGTCAAAAGAAAGAACTCTCACTTGTTCAATCCCGCAAGGTAGCGTCTTGGGATGCATCCTGTTCCTTGCATATATAAACGATCTCCCAAAAAATTTAAATAAAGAAAATACTTTGCCGATCTCGTTTGCGGATGATGTATCAATATTACTGAAAATCGATAACCCAAGCCAGGTAAATACCACATTAGAACAGACGCTTACGAATGTTACTAACTGGCTTGAAGATCATAATCTTCAAATAAATTACACTAAAACAAAAATTATGGAGTTTCGACCGTACACTAAAATTCCTTTAGAAATTAATATAAATTATAAAAATATAAATTTAGAAACAGTAACAAAATTTAATCTGCTTGGAATATATTTAGACTCAAATCTTAATTGGAAAACCCACATTGAACACATAAAATTAAAATTAAATAAATTTACATACGCACTTTTTCAATTAAAATATACCACAGATACAAAAACGGCTCTATCAGCTTATTATGCATATGCCTATTCCTGGCTTAGATACGGAGTAATGCTCTGGGGTAATAGTGTCAAATCTAATGAAATATTTATATTACAAAAAAAATGTATCAGAATATTAGCTCAGATAGATAATACAGAAAGTTGCAGACCATATTTTAAAAAATTTAACATATTAACATTACCCTCGTTATATCTTGAAGATATATGTACATTTGTTTTCAAACATAAACACATCTTTCCTAGAGTCGAACAAACCCACAATATAAACACTCGTCACAAAAAAAGACTTTATCTCCCATTACATAGATTAAAAATGCTTTCCAACAGCCCTTATCACATGTCTATCAAAATATATAGTAAATTACCTTTGCATATTCAAGAAATAACCCATGAAAAATTATTTAAAAACGAGCTAAAATCATATCTTGTCCAGGGATGTTTTTATTCAATAGATGAATTTATGAATGTATAATAATAATAATGCAAATAGTGTATAATCTCGTATAATTATAAGACATTATAATTGTATACATCGTTTTTTTTTTTTTTTGTATTATAATAATTTAAATTATATAAATTGCATGCCCTCAATTGCTACACCTGAAAAAGGTTACTAAGTTGTAAGTGCCTAGTATTAAGAATATAACACCATGTACACACTTAGTATGCAATAAATCATTTGAATTTGAATATAAAACTGGACCAAAATTGAAAAATTTTACTCGAGTTGGTGGGGGCACTGCCGTGCCCCCAAATATTTTAGATTTCCCTTGTTTCATACACCAAACACTACTTATATTCCAAATTTGAAGCTTCTAGGTCTGCTAGAAGTGCCTTAGAATTTTTATGATCGGTGAGTGAGTGAGTCAGTGACAAAATTAAGAAACTTTGACCCGTTATAATTCTTAAACTACTGGTTCAAATCTAATGAAATTTGAAATATACCGTGTCTTTACAATGCCTGCATGGTTAGTGAAAATTCAGTCTTCTAGTTTTATCCACAACGAAGTTACAGGGGGTCGAAAATGGCCTGAATTGCTTCGAGAAAAGGACGGTACGGCCGTGCCGCTTTTTTGCTCGACTTGGTGGGGCTGCCGTGCCCCCAGATTTGAACTTAAGGTTCAAAGAGCTCACCTATGAGAAATTAGACCGATAGTTGCAAAAGCTGTCATTATTGACTGAAATGGAACAAAAAAGAAAAATACATGAATTGGAATTGGAAGAAAATGTTAGCTCAAAACATAATTATTTAACGAGAAAATGCGTAATAAAGAGCACTCATGGAATTAAAAATATGAAATGAAACACATCAATAAATGAAATGTAAATACAGGGTTATTTGCAAGTAGACCTGATCCTTTCAGGAGGTGATAGAGGAAGGCATTTCTAGTCGATTATACCCTATAATGCATTATCCGAAACTTAACCATTTCAAAGATATTTAATATTTAAAGATTTTTTTAAATTTATGCCAAAATTTCATGTTTAAAACCGAAAATAAAAAAAAGTAGCCATATTTCAATACTTTTTTTGTTTGTTTAGCATTAGTAACATCTTAATAAACTAATTAAACTAATCAAATGTGCATTATTCGACTTAAATTAGACACAATACCTCAAAATAGATAAACATTTTTAAAAAATATTCACAACCTAAAAACAAATAAGAACGATATTTCAATATCAAATCGATTTAGGTATCACCAAGATATGATCAAAACAATCAGAGAAATATCTTTGAAATGGTTAAGTTTCGGATAATGCATTATAGGGTATAATCGACTAGAAATGCCTTCCTCTATCACCTCCTGAAAGGATCAGGTCTACTTAACGTAGATTATATACCGGCACTAGGTAGACATGCATTTATCACAGCAACGTTAAACATAAAGAAACCAAAGTTCACTCCTAAATTTATGACCATTCGACCGCTAAGCGATATACTTTGGAACTACTTCAACAATGACCTAAATAACTTAAATTGGGAAAGTATAATGCAATGTGATGACATAAATAGTATGGTGGACGCTTTCAATAACTTGATTCTACAATTATTTGATCTTCATGCGCCAGAAAAAAATATATGTATCAGGGATCCCGGATACCCGTGGATCACCGAGAATATAAAATATATGATGTATTTGCGAAACGAAGCCTTCAAAAAATATAAATTAACTAGGTCTGAAGTTAATAAAAATTACTACCTTGACTTAAAAAAATTGGTTATTTCTACATTAGACAAGGAAAAACGCGCCTACTATGAGTTTTACATTAATAATAATAGTAAAAACTCGGCGACACTGTGGAAAAATTTAAAAAAAACAGTACTGCGAAGTCATAAGTCGACTGACCTACCACCACAATTTAATGATCCGGACGCCATAAATACACACTTTTTAAATTTGCCTTCGAAGGAGGAACTAAATTTTGCTGACTTAGCATATTTTGAAAGTAACAGATTTGGTGATTCCAAATTCCAAATTAAACCTGTAGATAGCAAAACAGTACAAAAATTCATTAATATATTAAAATCTAACGCACAAGGCATCGATCGTATATCTCTTAAAATGCTTTGCCTCACTCTTCCGCGAACGCTGGACGTCATAACGTATATTATAAATTACTCACTAATGAACTATACATTCCCGCAACTATGGAAAACTGCCATCATAAAACCTATACCTAAGACATCGTGTCCCTCTACTGTTAATGAATTAAGGCCGATAAGTATACTAGCTTGCCTGTCTAAAATATTAGAAAAAGTTGTATGCGATCAGATGAGCCAATATATTGAATGCAATAACATTCTCCCTACTGTCCAGTCCGGGTTTAGGAAGTTTCGCAGTACAACAACGGCTCTCCTCGATGTAGTCGATGATATACTCTGTTCGCAAGATAAAGGTCAGGGCACTATTTTAACGCTATTAGACTTCTCGCGTGCCTTCGATACTATTAGCGTCCCTCGCCTACTGGCCAAACTGACCTACTATGGATTTGAAGCCGATACAGTAAGGTGGTTCTATAGCTATCTTAGCCAACGATCACAAATTGTAAAACTTACCAATATTAATGGCGAAACGAAAATTTCCTCAGCTAGTCAAGTGACCAGAGGAGTCCCACAAGGGTCTATACTTGGACCTATTCTATTTATTCTGTACGCCTGTGATATAGTAGACTGCATAAAAAACTGTAAATATCATATCTATGCAGACGACCTACAGATATACCTATCATGTGTCCCAGATGGCACTACAGATACAGTAACATTAATAAATGAGGATTTAAACCAAATAGTAGCATGGTCTAAAAGTAATTCGCTCTTACTGAATCCCACCAAATCACAGTTTCTTATAATAGGATCAAAACAACAAGTTTCAAAAATAAAAGCCAATAACCCCGATATAAAGGTAGCTGGCGAGTCAATCCAAATGGTAAGTGAAGCTAAAAACCTCGGCATTTACTTTGACTCTAACCTGCGCTTCGAGAAACATGTTTTAAATTTAGTGTCAAACTGCTTTTATAGATTAAAAATTCTTTATCGTATAAGACCCTACATAAAAACTGAGATTCGTGAGCAGTTATGTGAAAGTTTAGTTTTATCTAAATTAAATTATGCTGACACAGTATACGGTCCTTGCATCTATGGTAAAACACAGCGTCTTTTACAGCGAGTGCAAAACGCTTGTGCCCGATACTGCTACACCATCCCTGCTCGTAGTCACGTTACTCCGTACCTCATAAGATCAAAGTTATTGAAATTGGCAAGCCGTCGGCACCTTCACTTTGCCTTCCTTCTATTTGGGATTATACAGAAACGGCTGCCCGAATATCTGTTTAATAAACTACGGTGGTCACGTGACCTCAACTCTCACCGAACCAGGGCATCCTCCTATCTGCTTCTAACCCCTCAGCATAAATCAGCATCGTTTGCGGGAAGCTTCTCCTTTAACTCCACACACTGTTGGAATAAATTGGATCCTGGATTGCGCGACCTGAAAACCGTAAAATCGTTTAAGTCTAAGTTAAAAACAATTCTGCTAACAAAACAACAGTCGACCCATCTACGGGTATAGTAGTCGTAGTTATGGAGAAGTTTGCAGGTTTTCTATGACATTGCTCTAGTGATTATTATAACTACTTTAACACACATTTTAACTAAACCCAATATTATTATAGGAGGCGTTAGTTCAAGTGACTATTTGAATTGGGCAGTAAAAAAATAAATAAATAAATAAATAAATAATACTGGTAGGTACTTACACTAGTTTTCTTCGCAACACACAAATGGACTCCCGCGGCATAATATAATCTTCCATTATTGTACATATTTTCTTATCTCCAAAATCATCCCATTTTTTGCAACACAGCTAATGTTCACAGCTACCTTCAATATGAATACCTTCTGAAAGAAACATAAAATCAAGGTAACAAAGTAAAACCACAATGCCATGTATGTAAGTAACGAATTTATTTAGTAATTACATACCTTTAGTCTATGACTTCATTCCCAATATCCATCGTAAAATTGAATTATTCATTACACAAAAATATACCACTCGCCTACAGATTCACTACATGATATTTCTAACTACGTTTTAAATCACAATCATATATTTATTTACAGTTTATGGCACAGTGTGGGCGCAGCACGGCGGCAGCGTAGGCACTGAAAGCCTTTTACAGCCGCGTGAGGCACTCGGGGCCGCTGAAAACACGAACCGCTTATGCGTGTGAAGTACCCCGGGTGACCTTGGTTCACAGCTGCCGGCCGTGCACTTGCCATAACTACCTATTTATACATAAATATACAATACTACGTCAGTGGCATCATAAAGGGAAGCGGCTGAAAATCAGCGCGGTAGTAGGTAATATATTATCTTCTACCGCCTTAGCTGAGCCGCCGTCCGTTTCGGTGCCAGACAACGCACACATATCCTCTAATTTATTTCTTTTGTTTAGTCATAATGTCTTTGTGTTCATTTATTACTGTTTTTCATTATGTTTTCTTTTTTTTTCTGTGTGTGTGCGATGGCACGGAATAAACGTTTTTATTATTATTATTATTATTATTACTGTAGTGTATGTAATGTAGGTAGATATAGATTAGTAATAAAGGAGCTTGTGTGGGTAGGGGCCATATATGATTCATTCTGGAATAAACCGTAATGTACATAAGACGTTGTTTAATTTACTTCATTGGCTAACGAGGATTTTCAACGATATCGCGGAAGCATTTCAGTATAAGTAATTAGAATTATTTACGAATCAGCTGGGCATCGAGTCACAACAATGTCGGTGGGGAGAATCGGCGAGTTTGATGTCGCGAGTGGCAACTGGGCGAGGTACGTGGAGCGATTGGAAATGTATTTCCAAATCAACAAAATTGAAGAAAAGGATCGAGTGCCTATGCTTATCACGGTCATTGGTGATACGGCGTACGCGCTATTGAGCGATTTATTAAGCCCAGGGAAGCCATCATCAACAAAATACAATGTAATTGTTTCCACGTTGAAAGATCACCTGCAACCAAAGGTTTCCATAATGGCGGAGCGTTACCGGTTCAGACAAAGGAGGCAATCGTGCGGCGAAAGTGTTAAAGATTATTACACGGAGCTTAAAAAGTTATCAAGTGAGTGTGATTTCGGTGCTAACTTAGAGGACAATTTACGGGACCAGTTAGTATGTGGTTTAAAAAGTGACGTAATTAGACAACGACTTTTTGCGGAGGACAGTCTGAGTTTCAGCCAAGCTGTTAAGATTGCGTGTTCACTGGAGGCGGCGGAGCGCGATGCGGCGTCGGTGGAGGTCATGGGTGCAGGGGGCGGCGGCGCCTCAGCCCATAGCAACAGCGCGGTACATGCGCTGACGTCATCGCGGGCGCGCGGGCCATCCGGCTCGGCGGCGCAGGGCTCCTACGGCCGCGGGCCTAGTGGGGCGCGGAGATGGGCTTCGCCGGACACGGCTCGAAGTGCTGATCAATCAGCTCAGTGTGAGGCGTGCGGCGCACGCAGCCACGGGATAAAAGACTGTCGATTCAGAAGGGCAATCTGCAGTAAATGCGGTAAAGAAGGCCACCTACGGCGTGTATGCCCCGCGTGGGCGGAGCGCGCCGGACACAGATGGGCGGGAAACAGAGGATACAAACAGAGCAAATCTCTGCATCATCTAGATGAAGGAGTACCCGCCCAGGAAGAGGATGACTCAGCAGAATGTGAAGAGGAGTTAAACCAACTCTGCTTGAGTGGCTACAAGCCGGTGAGTTTACCCATAAATGTAGATGGCCATAGATTACGTATGGAATTAGATACAGGATCGGCCATAAGTTGTATCAGTAAGGAAACATATGATTCCTTGTTTAGTAATAGGCAGTTGGAAAGCTATAATTTAGTTTTAAAATTCTATGATGGTAGCAGAGTACGTCCCTTAGGTTTAATTAAGCCTAATGTTAAATGGGGCAACATAACAAAACAATTAGAGCTCTTTGTAATTGAAGGTGGTACTACATCGCTATTGGGCAGGCATTGGTTAACTGAGTTGAAGGTGCCTTTGTTAACAAGCACAGATATGGTTGAACAATGTAATCAATTGGCAGATGGTAAAGAATTGAACATGTTACTTTCCAGACATAAGGAGCTATTCAGCGGCGGACTGGGTAGATTCACTGGCGGGAAGGTGAGGCTGCGGGTGCGGGAGGACGCGGTGCCGGTGTTCTGCCGCGCGCGCCCGCTGCCTTTCGCGCTCAAGGAGCGCGTGGACGCCGAGCTCGACGCCATGCTGCGGGACGGCGTCATCGAGCCGGTGGACTGCTCGGACTGGGCCACGCCGCTGGTGCCGGTGAGTAAGGCGGACGGTGGACTTAGAATATGCGCGGATTATAAAATCACGCTTAACCCTGCCTTGTTGGTCGATAGATACCCGTTGCCTAGGTTCGATGACTTATTAATGACCTTGAATAAGTCGGTTATATTCAGTAAATGCGATTTATCCCAAGCGTACAATCAGCTGGAACTCGATGAGTCAGCAAAATATACGGTAGTAAACACACATAGAGGTCTCTATAGGTACAAACGGCTCGTGTATGGCCTATCATCCAGTTCGGGGATATTTCAGCGGACCCTTTCAAATTTGCTAAAAGGCATTCCTTTCACGGGGGTTTTCATCGATGACGTCATCGTAGGAGGTAGGAATATTGAGGAACATCTAAAATCGTTAGAGGAGGTCCTGCGTAGATTGTCAGAAAATGGGTTAAAATTGAAGAAAAATAAATGCGAGTTTATGGTGGACGAGGTGAAATACCTCGGATATATAATATCAAAAGACGGTATCAAAACCGATCCGGAGAAGGTTAAAGCAATGGTGGAGATGGCGCCACCAGAAAACGTAGCCGAATTAAGGTCATTCTTGGGTCTGGTTAATTTTTATGGCAAATTTATCAAAAATATGAGTCAGATATTAGCACCATTGTATGAATTATTAAAAAAAGATGTTAGTTGGGTATGGAGTACTAGGTGCAAGGAGGCTTTTGATACAATTAAAAGGGTCCTAGCTAGCTCGGAGGTATTAGCACACTACGATGAGGATAAACCGTTAATCTTAACGTGCGACGCAAGCGGGCAGGGGGTAGGCGGAGTGCTCACGCAGCCGGGCGCGCGCGGGGAGCGCCCCGTCGCGTACATGTCTAGGACGCTTAGCGACGCGGAAAAAAAATTACGCTCAGATACAGCGGGAAGCTTTAGCGATTATAGTCAGCCTTAAAAAGTTTCACCAATATCTGTACGGTAGAAAGTTTTTACTTAGAACGGATCACAAACCATTAGTTAGTATTTTTGGATCAAAATCCGGCGTACCACCTATGGCCGCGAGTAGATTACAAAGGTGGGCGGTCATACTTTCGGCTTATAGCTATGACATTGAGTATGTCACAACGAAAGAAAATATAGCAGACGGTTTTTCGCGATTACCATTAAAGGTTAAAGAATATCCTAACAATCAGATACCCGAGCAAACCTACTTACATCAAGTACAAGACGCATTATTATTAGATGCTTCATTGATTAAAAGGGAGACGGCCAGGGACCCAATTTTGAGCAGAGTCGTTAGTTTTATAAACGACGGCTGGCCGCAGGAGATTGAAATTCAAAGCGTGAAACCTTATTTCAATCGCAGGAACGAACTTTATGTAGAAATGGGTTGCATTATGTGGGGCCACAGAGTGGTCGTCCCTGAAAGCTGTAAAAAAAAAGTGTTAGCAGAGTTACACGAGCCACATATGGGAATCGTTAAAACCAAAAGTATAGCGCGTAGTTATGTATGGTGGCCGGGGGTGGATGAAGGTGTCGAGGCGACGTGTCGCGCCTGCGCGGTGTGCGCGGCCGAGAGCGACGCGCCGCGCGCGCACCAGCCGAGCCCGTGGCCTTGGCACGGCCGGCCGTGGACCAGGCTCCATGTTGATTACATGGGTCCAATATTCAATCAGTTGTACTTAGTGGTAGTCGATGCTACCTCTAAATGGATGGAAATCTTTGCGGTGCCTAGCACTGGCGCGACGCACGCCATTGAGAAGTTAAGTCAACTTTTTGCGCAATTTGGGTTGTGTAAACAAATCATTTCCGATAACGGCCCGCCATTCTCGAGCACTGAGTTCGAATTATTCACAAGGTCAAACGGGATAGACCACATATTTTCCGCACCTTATCATCCCGCTTCAAACGGGGCTGCCGAGAATGCGGTTAAAACGCTTAAGAAAGTTATAAAAAAGGCGAAATTGGAAAATTCGAATGTATCAATGGCATTACAGAAGTTTTTACTACATTATCGTAACACCGAGCATTGCACAACGGGGGATAGCCCAGCGCAAATTTTAATGGGGCGTTCGTTGAGAACTAGACTTGATGTAATAAAGCCAGATAGGGAAAAAAAGGTGTTGAGAGCTCAGCGTAGTCAGGTCGAGGGTGCAGGGGGTAGTGTCAGGGAGCTAAAGGCAGGCGATACAGTATGGTGTAGGCAATACCAACCGGGTAAAAAGTGGGTTGCGGGGGAAGTGTCAGAGAGGTTAGGCACTACTGACTATACTGTCCGTAGGGAAGATGGTTCTGAGACACATAGACATATTGACCAACTAAGGCAGAGGTCGTCCTTAAGTGTTGCACCTCCGCCTTGCGATCCGGTTCGGCGTCGTGATTCAGGGCCGAGGGTGAGCGGTGCCTGCGACTATAGTCCTTCGCTAAGTGATAGCATTGATAACACGGATCACACGGTTACAAAATCGCCTACGCCTAGTACAACAGTGAATCTACCACAGTCTCCGCCTACCGCGAAACCTATACGAAGTACTCGTAATCAGAATCCTGTATATAAATAATGGTTTAGTATTATATATGTATAACAAGTAGTAAGTAAGTATAATAGTTAAGTTTAGTGATCACTTAAGTATATGATTAAATTTAATTAAGTAAGTTTGTTAAGAGTATACTGTTATTTAAGTGGAGAGGATTGTAGTGTATGTAATGTAGGTAGATATAGATTAGTAATAAATAGGGCGTGCAAAACCGGAAGGTTTTCAAAACCGGTTTTGAATTTTCGGTTTTCAGCCTCAAAACCGGGTAACCGGTTTTTCACCGGTTTTGATATTACTTAAATATTTTTTGTCATACAGTACTAATTAAACAAGGAACCCATATTCTTAGATAGAGATATCCACAAAACATACGAATAAAACATTTTTTATGATATACTTACCTATTTTTAATCAACCATATGAAAAATTAATAATTTAGTGAACAGGAAAAAAAGTTAAATAAGAATTATCATAGTATACTTACTGTTATCACATTTAAAAAAAAGTGTGTGGCACCTTAATGGTGTTTTTATATCGTTCTGTTATCATCAATAATTGTATATTTTAAACATACAGGCAGATTTTGAAAAAAAAAACATTTATCGTCTGATTCTTACGACCACTCTATAGTAGCAGTAAGATGATGAATGTTTTTTTGATGTATTACAGATTTGTTCATATCAACGCAACGAAAGAAAGCCTAACTCATTGATGGACACGACTGCATTTGATTTGACGTCCTCAACACATCATGAAAAAAGTCCATAACGTCGAATGCAGTCCCCGCACTTGGCCTAATTATATTTTCAACAACGGTCAATGCAGTCCTGTTTTACCTAGAGTTTGTATGAAGACCACCTTGTTGTGCTTTATTGGGCCACATTTCAACGTTATAATTATGTGCACCCAGAGTACCTTTTTTTCACACAGCAATAAGTTTTCATACAGCAAAAAATGTGAACTCACACGCACACATCGGTCACTGACGTCGTGTTTGCTTTACTGCGCCTAGGCAGAGTGCCGGCATGTGCACCAGAAAATCGTCACTCAATTTCCATACAATATTTTAGTGCTTTTTTATGAGTTTCACCATTAATCTAGTGTCCATCAGTGTGCCAACCGATATACAAATTCTTTTATTTTTAGAGTTTATGGGTTCAACTTCTAATGTATGTAAAAAAGTATATAAAAATACGATCAAAATCGGTGAAAACCCGGTTTTCGGTTTCCGGTTTTGAACTCTCAAAACCGGTTATGAAAAACCGTGATATATTGTCCGGTTAACCGGTTTTCCGGTTAACCGGTTAACCGGTTTTGCACGCCCTAGTAATAAAGGAGCTTGTGTGGGTAGGGGCCATATATGATTCATTCTGGAATAAACCGTAATGTACATAAGACGTTGTTTAATTTACTTCAATTACTTACCAATAACCCTGTATATACATTTAGTTAAAATAGTTAAGTTTTCTATTATTAGTTTATTTAATACTTATTATTATGTATCTGCTTAAATAAATCTTTATAAATGAAATTAAATATTATTAAATTACTTTTGTCATGAATTTTACAATAAAGAAAAAAAAAATTCAATGAGCTGTCTTCTTTCAATATTTTTACTCCCCTTTGTCCAGTCCCAAAATTTTCCACTTGGTGATCTTCTGCTAACACTGGATACTCCAAATCCTCACAAGGAACGTCGTCTTTTAGCAAAATTGCAAAATTATGTAGCACTGCAGTAGCTACCATAATGCCAGGCACTCGGTGAATTGTCATATTTTCCTGGCAAAAAAAATCGTTGCACAGCGCAACTGTCCCATGTTGCATGTTGGAGTCATGTGCTGAACCATGCCACCTTGCCACTACATCAGTAAACGATAGATTTGCAGCACCTACACACTGCACATTCATGGAGAAGTATCCTTTACGGTTTCTGTAAATTTCAGAATTCTCACCTCCCGGAGATATGATCCGTACATGAGTCAATTGTACCATTTACCCCGGAACTTTGCAATTTTATAGAATTTAGTCGCTGCTTTCTGCTGTAGAACTTGGTAATTTAATGTATCTTGGATACAATGATGCAATAGCATGGGCCACACTGTTCAATCGCTATCAGAGGCGCTGGCAATGACCTCTATTAGGTTTACATGTAACTAATTGGTATTGATATCTATTGTCTGTGTTATGTATTTAGTGACATATCTTTGGCATATATAGGGCTATAAACCTCTACAGAGGGTGTAATTCATACTTGGAATAGTCAGGTTTCTACGGTAATGTATATAAGCTGTGTCAATCAAATATATTATTCATTCATAACTGGGACACATGAAAAATCCCGAGAACGTCCGGCGGTATTGAAACAACGGTGTCCCAGTTATGAATGAATAATATATTTGATTGACACAGCTTATATACATTACCGTAGAAACCTGACTATTCCAAGTATGAATTACACCCTCTGTAGAGGTTTATAGCCCTATATATGCCAAAGATATGTCACTAAATAACATAACCAAACTCATCAACCTAACCATTTCTCACCCCTTGGATAAATTCAGAGTGTCAATCAACGCTACCAAAACATGGAGCCACGACAAATAAACAGCCAGTTGAAAATCTGGAAAGAGAGTGATCAACAAACATCACGCAATCTCCCTTCGGCCCCATTGATTCATCCAAACACCCTATCAACTTCTCTCTACAATATACGATAGAGATAGAAGGAAAGCTTACCCGTTCTGAGGAGAGGACATGGATGCTGAAAATAGCCGTAAGTATAGTGGGGGCTCTGACCCAAGGTTTGGATCTCTCTCCTGACGCAATCATGCAAATAGGCATGGAGCTAGAAAAATTTATAGCCCCTCGTCTAATTCATCTTGCAGCCACCTCTTTTGGGACAGGGCCCAGGGTGAGAGTGTCAGGAGAATACAAGGCGTTCACATGCTTCGGGGCCGGCCAATTTGTTCCTAAAAACTATAGAAGACGGATGGCTGAAAATTCAATACTCACCGGAGTTAATGACACAAGGGCTTTCCTCTCAGTTGAGGCAATGAAAATGAATGAGGTGCCTAGCTAGCTATACATGTAATAAATTATCTCATCCCTTGCTTATTTCAAATTATACATTACTCTTTTTTTGTTTTCAGGTGGTGACATTACAGAGAACTATAGAGACAGAAAATCTAACTTTTCATTTAATGTCCAAACTGTAGTTGATGCAAAACTTAAAATAATGGATATTGTGGCCAGGTGGCCAGGAGCAGTCCATGACCAGACCATATTTAACAATTCTCATATCAAACAGAGGCTAATAAACAAAGAATTTGGTGATTGTGTGATTGTGGGAGACAAGGGCTATGAGAACACTGCATACCTCCTAACGCCAGTGCAAAACCCAATTACACCTGCTGAACATTTATTTAATGAGGCACAAATAAGAAGTAGAAATGTGGTAGAGCGAACTTATGGGACTGGAACTATCAAAAAAATTTATTCGGCATGTGTCACGGGTTCAATCAGTGATAGTGGCATGTGCAGTATTGCACAATATAGCTATTGATATGCGAGATGAGCTATTTCAAGATAATATACCACCTGATGTTGACGACAATGAACAAATAGCTACTCCTCTAAACATGCAGGACACTAATGTGAGAAATAGGTTGATTAATAACTACTTTGTGTCATTGTTAAGATAAGTAATACATGTAATTTAAATAAACCTTTAACCATTTTAATATTTTTTTATTTAATTATAATATTTTCAACCATAATATTTTTTTTCTAGAGCTTAGATTTCACGTTTATGTTCTCTTTCCTCATCTTCAAATTTTAGTTTTCGCTGTCTATCTTCTTCTTCAAATGTCCACCTTTTTTATTTTCTTCCATTTCTTTCATTTTAAGTTTTAACTCTTCTTCTAAAATTTTTTTTTTAAATATAATTTGCTACCTCTAATTTTGCTTCTGCTAATTTTTCAAATGGCCTTTTAGGTTTTGATTTAGATAGGGCAGCAGCCTTACTCCCAGCGATGAGTGGCTGAATCGATTTCAACAAAATCGCTAATATCGTACTCCCACCGCACATTTTTGCGGCTCATTGTGTTATGACGTCACGCAAACCGTTCAGTGAAAATTATAGCGTTACTAAGCTAGAAATTCGCACCACGAGCTCATCATGAGCTCATCACACAGAGTAGATTATATGTCAAAGTTGCGACTCAACGCCTCTTTGAAAAAAGTTCCTATTCTTGCAACGCAAAGCCATTACAATGGCTAATTTTTCCTATTTTTGTAAGAAAAAGAGCCTGTAATTACACCCACAAAGTGATGTGAAAGTAGTTACTGAGGATACGTGAGGATTGCAAACCAGTCTCCCTGGATATTTTAAAGCATATTTAAAGGAGTTGACGGACAATTTGATTGAAGACTTTAGCTTCATGAAACTAGCTGATTTGAGCGTAACAAATAAGGTGAGTATCCACGAACATAATAGAGGTACATGTAAAAGTTTCTTCAACTAAAGGCGATGATCCATTCGCGAGCAAAACCTCCAATAACCTCTAAGTCCGCGGTCTAAAAAACCTCCAACGATGTTACAAAAAGCACGCCACGACTTTGCCAATGATGAAAGTAGACTGTTTGGTTCGCTAATGGATCACCAACGAGATTCGACAAGCCAACAATCTATACCGTCGCCTCGCCAATGGATGACCGCCTTAACTCTCATGTTCTTAAGGCATGAAGAAGAAGCCTTAAAGAAAATATCCTTCAAAACAAAGACAAACCTTCTTTTACCATTGTTGTAGTCCTATGGCACCCCAGAGGTGTCATAAAATCTGCCACCTATCTTTGTTTAAACCACCTACGTTTGGTCTCGCTCCAGCTAAGTTTTTATTATGTCTTATGTTTATTAAGTCCATATTATGTTTTTATGTTTTCAATGTTAGTAAAATATTAATTAAAATACTTATTAAACACTAGTTTAAAGTCATCACTCATGCCATTTTTTACTTATTATTCACAAAAACTTAACGTTGTAAACGTTAAAATATGAAATTAGGGGCTTTTAAACGCATTCAAACTAAAAATCAAAATACTCTGTGAACCTGTGAAAACACTCCCTCCACTTCATTCATACCACAGATTAGACAGCCTATGTACTATAGTACAGTGCGACAAACTTATCTGTTCCGGTGAGAGCGAACTAAATTGATCCATATCTCATTACTTACTAATGAACTGTATATTGTAAAAGATTGGATTAATTGGATAGGTTTATTAACACCGCAAAGGCGAATTAACAATACGAGCAAACTTAAAATCTTATAGAATTAAGAAATATTAAACATTTATGTGATCTGTCACCGGAACAGATAAGTTTGTGGCACTATACAGATAGGTATCTGCCATAGAACAGTCCGGTCGTTAGTGAGCTTGTACACCCCACCCTGGATGACAGATGTCAGTTTTAAGCCCTCACATTGAAACTGAAATGATTGCATTATATACTCTTTGTTTTATTTTTTTTTACGGTGGCCGCTAGATGGCTCTGTTTCAGTTTTTATTATACCCAGTAATAAAACAAAGCTGTAAATCTCCTGTAAATGAAACGAAAGTAGGTACAACTTATACAACAATTTATTATAAATAATATAACAAATGTTACTATCACTACATGAATAAGTGTTACAAAAGGAACAAAAATATATAACTTTTCTTTGTACAAGAGGGTACATAATTAACTTATCAATATTCTATACAATAATAAAATAAGCGTTGTGGTATTATTTTGTACAATAAGGTTAAAACAGTTAATAAAACAATAATTACATAGGTATATTAAAGATCCATAGTGCAATTTACCTAAATTAAATTTATTAATAGAGCAAGTACAAAAATACAGCTTTAAATTTAACTAAATATCGGTCACTTACGAATTAACAACTTAAGTAAACTAAAACAGTTTTAAAATAACTAAATTAATAGCACTTAAAATTAATTTACCACTTACAATGCACAAACAAAAATATACATCACCTAATTATAAAAAATACATTCTTCAGCGATTGCCAATATTTACCAAAATTTAATAAATACTTATGATTTGTGCTTGTACAAAAATAAACTTTAAAAACTGAATAAGTGCCTTTTACAATGAATTAACAACTTAAATATATTATATGTTATTCAAAATAGTAAGTAAACAAAAATACAGTTAAGACATTAAAATTAATTTACAACTTCAAATTCATTAACATAATAACAGCTAATTAATCATTAACTTATTATAAAAAAAATACAATTCATGTTAAATAAGTGAATTAAAAATAATAACAATGTAAAATCTTATAAAATATATCAACTAACTAATACTGCTAGGCGATCTGAAACAAAAAATACGATTTAACAATGATTATAAAGTCAACCTACTTTTTAACTCTTAACGTAGTATATTTTTTAATGCTAATGCTAGTAATGCAATTTCTTGCATAGGGGTCATAGATGATGATGACATTTTGCCTAAAAATGACCCTTTCATAATTTTATTGATACAATTGCACCAATTGTGAATTTGAACTCGGCACACCAGACTGACAAACATATCTAGTAGTTCTCGACAATGCTGACTACATCCCAACCAGCTTACATCTGCTGATTTTAGAAATTCTACTTTAATATATTTTACTACACTCTTTTGGTGACTATGATATTCTAAATATTGATTAATGCAAGTTACTAATTTCCGGAACAAAATGATAAATTTAGTATTTGGATACTTTAAGTTTCTTCCCTTTAAAAGCCTACGCTCTCTTTGTGTAACCCAGTCATGTACATCAGTAATTTCGGTAGTCAACATTGTTTTTCGACAATCAGTGCAAGGTATCTTTTTAATAAGTTGGCGTGATACAAATCCGGCAGTGAAGGCAGAAGAGCGGACGTTCTGCGTCTCCTCGCGCGCCTGCTGCAGCAGCGACGGCGACGGAGATGCTCGCGGCTCACGGGAAGGGCCTGCAACAGGCAAACTAGCTGGAGCACCATGGACTTCGAACATTAATCCCTTATTAAAGATAGCCTCCCCCATATCCTACTCGCAATTAGAGTTCGGAGAATGTGGGCCGAGGACATCAGTCACTAACAGAGACTTAAAGGAGCAGATGAACGAATAAGGGTCAGGATTAACATTCCTATAATTAAGTGCGCGTATTCGGCCAAAAAAATTCTCTAACGGGTCCTGATTTAAATTACGAGTGTAAAAAAAGCTTACACCCATATCTTTAAGCTCAACCCACAAATTTATAAAACTTTCTAATGTTGTTATCCAGTTTTTTACACTGGGTACCCTTTTTCGATCACCAACATTAGTATCTACATAGTATAGATCCTGCAAAACTCTAATACTCTCCTTCCAAAAGTCCAGATGTTTGCACTCTCCATTTATTTCTTTAACCGGTCCTCGCATCTTGCCGGGAGCCGAGCCACCACGGGACCTGTAATTTATCAAATTTTACTTACATTCTCGAAAATATTTGAAGTGTAGGTATTGTTCAGATAAATATCAAAACTATATCCATGTACATGATTCATGAAATTTTGACGCTCTACCTTACCTATGATTTTTTTCCACGTGGGCAAAGAGGAAAACACCATGAGGAAACTTGTAATTGGTATGATCATATATTTTTTATTCGCGCAAAATAATATTTGAAGTTAAAGCAATACAAAAGCAATGTTATGATATATTTTCGATATCTATAATACTTTTAGCGATATAGGTTTTTAAATGTTTCCTGTTTCACAATGTCTGATAATGGCTACCTGTCGGTTAAAATACAAGCTGTCACACTCTATCATTATTTTTTAGACAGTGACAGCATGTCTTTTAACCGATAGGTTAAAAGACAGGCCATTATCCAAACATTGTGAAACAGGCCCTTATTACTATAGCATTTTTAATATTTATATAGGTATTTACCCGTTCACGCTGTCAAATACTCGATCAAAAAATAGGACTGCTTCCGCAGTATTCTTCATGGTTGAACTAACCAACGAACCATCTGCATGCGTGCCTGAGGGAAAAAATATAATTTAATTAGTATGCTATTAATCGTAACATATTAATAGCGCTCCTAAAGTAGCTCAGAGTGCTATGGAGACAGCTATGCTTGGGGTTTCTCTGATGGATCGTATCAGAAATGAGGTTATCCGTTAGAGGACTAAGGTTACCGATATAGCTGTCAAATATGCAATCTGAAGTCTGCTGGTCATATCTGCCGAAAAACCGATAACCGTTGGGGTAGACGAGTTCTCGAGTGGAGACCAGGAACAGGCAAATGCAGCCGACGGCCGGGAAGTGGGACGCCCTCCTACCAGCTGGACCGACGACCTTAGGCGGGTAGCCGGTAGTGGCTGGATGCGGAAGGCCGGGGACAGAGTGTTTTGGCGCTCCTTGGGAGAGGTCTATGTCCAGCAGTGGATTAGCTGACGATGATGATGACATTATGCCCTCTAAAGCATCCATCACAGCACTACCGAGGTGCATATAATGATACCTGATCTTCATACAGTGAAATTAGGGCCTCCCCGAAAATAACCCAATTTTCGTGGTCCATACGCTTGGCGGGCGCGTTGGAGAAATTACTTAACATTAATTATAAAATGATTTTTTAAACAAATATGTACCCCTGCCGGTCGAACTCAGAACCCTTGGCACAGCGGTCAAAAGTTAGAAACCAATGCGCATCAGGTCGTCATCTCCGGCACGGGTCTCATTCCAATGAAGGAAGGGTTTAGGCCTAATGCACCACGCTGGCCTAGTGCGGGTTGGTGATTGTGCTGAGAGAGTTACCGGGTAAGTGGGCAACCAGATGTTTTCAAGCTGCCCAAAGGCCTTCTCTGACTAGGTTTAATGATCTGCCTATTATCTTACACTAATAATAACCATTTAGCACTAGAATAATATTTGAAAAATAGCCTATAGTAGAGAACAACACTTTTTATTGCAGATATTTGAACATTTTCATCGACGTGATGAAAATAACAAGTCTTTAGTAGCTTAATAAACGAAAATATACAAACCATAATTGGATGTAAACAAGAGCATTGCAGCGGTTCGCTCGCTGAGGACTTGTGTACAGTTTTTAACTTTCATTTTCCTTATTTTATCTGGGATGACATGTTCATCTGTTAATTTATGAAGCATTCTAATTTCTCCTACGTGGCAGTCATTTTTGTACACTTCGACAATGTCACTCCATCTAGCTATATTTCCTTTAAACATCATATCTTTGTTTAAAAAGTTATTCCGTATCCCTTTAATGAGGTGCGGAGGGTCGAAAA
This sequence comes from Plutella xylostella, assembly GCF_932276165.1. Classification (NCBI taxonomy): domain Eukaryota; kingdom Metazoa; phylum Arthropoda; class Insecta; order Lepidoptera; family Plutellidae; genus Plutella; species Plutella xylostella. The sequence goes on along the minus strand of NC_063987.1, from coordinate 8,035,652 downwards.
TTATGTTCAGCGCATGACCATCAATCTCCACTTTGTTATCTGAAAAAGACATAGGATTTTTTATAGTTAAAGTGTAGGAACATCTCACACACAGCCATTCATCTAAACTAGGGAGAGACTGTAATATAGGTATCGAACAGCTGATATATCTAAACAGATACATGGGTACATATTAACTCCCAAGACCAGAGTATCTGACATTAAAACAAATTACCGGCCCGGTCTGTAATCGAACTTAGGACCTTCGGGATAGCAATCAGGGTCACTAACTACTACAGCAAAGTTTCAAAATCCCACTTTAAAACAGAGTTGTCGCTCACTCTCAATATTAACAATTATGGAATAAGAGAGGTTATCGCGAGTTAGTACCCTACATCTATATTCTTGCTAGATATTGTACACCCTTCATGTGGCATCGAGGCCGTAAGACACCTGTGTATAGTCATATTTTGGACAGTTAGGAATTCCAGGTACTTACTTGGGGGATCATTACGGAGCAATTGACATCTGCGAGTATCTGCTCGCATACTGTTCATGCAGGATTGAAACGTCGACCCTTGGTCGCATACTAGCGCTTTTGGAAGAAGTCCCGTTTGAGAGACAGCAGTTACTACTTCCTGCAATATTGGAAACATATTTATTTATAAATGGCAGTAATGTTTTTAAATATTACAACCTTAAAGTTGTATCTTCATATCCCTGATTGTTACAATACATAATTTTAACAGGGCGGAAAGATTGAACGGGTTGGAGAGAAACTACCTTAAATGTTAATTTAACCTTGATGTCATTTAATTAAATTAAAATTAAATTTAATTAAAAATACTAAAGATTAAACTTCAAAATAAATAAGTAAGTACCTTTAAAATGTTTTTCAACTTAATAGTTGGAGTTGTTCCTTCACATAAATAATAAGCTATGGGCTGTCTCCATGAAGTGCATATACCTCGAACCATAAAAACAAGGGCATGATCGCATAGTTTCCTTTCCACTTCGGCACCAAAATTCACAAAACCGTCAATGCGATCTTCAGATTCTAAGAATGTCAAATGAGGTGTCAACGCCACTTCATCAAACACAATGGAACAGCACTTTTTTTTGTCATCCCAATTCCGAACTGACTCCTTTAGTTGTGTAAATATGTTTTCATTTATTCCCGGTGCAAGAGAAATATGATGAGTAAATTTTCTTAGAGTGCGCCTGCTAGGCAAGATAAATATCTTGTGCAGCAATTTATATCCTTTCGGACTTTGCTTTTGGAGTGATAGAGCCAAGAGTTTCTGTTCAGTTGTGAACCTCCGTCTTTTTATGTGTTTATTGGCGAGCGTGACCTGCATTTTAAGGAATGTCTTGGCTTGAGGAGTCAGTTTCTCTACAAGCTCAGAAAAAGATTTGTTCTGATTTAGTTTTTCAGCTTTTTCTATTCGCTCCTGGTATGACTGAACTATACGGCGACGGGATTTCAGTATAGTCGAGCATTTTTGGTACATTTTCTTGCATCTGGGGGTTAATTGTTGTACACTTTTTATAAGTCTTTTCCTTGCCGTCTTGGTTTCTGAAAAGTATAAAATAAAATATTTTAGTATTTTACTTAAAATAATAAATACCTTTAGATAGTATTATTCGAACTAAGAACTAATAATAGGCGGATTTATAGCTAAAAAAAAAAACGATACCCTACCTGGACCTTAAATTGAAAGAGTATTTTTGATTAAATTGGGGAGTGTTTTTTTTCTAATAAATAAATATAATACACTAACTTCTCCGCCAGCTTCGCTTCTGGGATAAAAAGTGCATAAAAACTTAAATCACTCTACGTCGTAGGCTTACCTAATGTCACATTGGACCTTCTTGAACAGCTAGGAGATATGACTTCCGGAATACGAACAGTACATTCTGCGGTCGTAATATCATCAGGAATGGTTCCTGAAACTGAAAACAGTGATTTTCAGAAGTAATAGAGTTAAATCTCTCTTTTGGGAAGAAATAAATTGTTCAATTCGACTGAAGTAGAATGTCGAATTCCAAATTTTAATGTAGGATTTTCGAAACAAAGCTCTTGGGCAAAACCTAGAATAGTTGCAGTTGAGTTGAATCAATAGTTTAATTATCAAATATGAAATTGGCAATACCTAAAAAAAATGTAGTGAACTACTTACTGTCTGTTGCTGCGGATATGTTAAAATTATCTAACTCTCTCTGCGAGTTAGAACCACACGAGCCATTAGTGTCGTTACCATCTAAAATTAGAAATAGTTTTTTTAATTAAGATTATAATAATAGGTTTTTTCTAAAATGTCATCAAAATAATAGGTTTGTTCTATCTAACATAAGTCTTTTGCTAAAAACTATTGCTACAACTAATATTTTTTTTTAAATCTCGGATACTGATTTGACGGTTCATCAATGATTCAAATTCTGAACGGTTCATCAACAGCCGATTGTCCTGCCGATATGTCACAGAACGAACGATATTTCACCTGAACTTAGTATCCGAGATTAAAAAACAGGTTTCTAAAAGTTTCTAAGGTACTTTAGTTTTCTTTCAGTGCATATACTTTATATTATACTTGCTACTATTATAGTGTGACCATTACCGCTGTGCACTGCGGGGGACGTGCGGGGCGGGGCCGCCACGAGCGTGCCAGACGAAGTAGCCGATTTCTCCTACCGTCTCGCCGCGCGCATGCCTTAGGGCGGTAATGGTCATACTAACTATAATACTACACTACTGTATGCACTGCTTACTACAATAACTATCATACAATAATACATTCGATTGCACGGATTGCACCATACTTTGATTGTGTCTTTTAATCAAAATATTATTAAACAAGTACTCTACAGCTAAAATAAATGGTTAAATACGAAATTAATCATTTTTGCTAGTAAGTATTCCATTGTTTGTTATGTTTCATTTTAAAACCTAATTTTTAAATAAATTCTAATAAAAAGACACACTAAGATTGTTTACCTTTAGTGACAAGTAAGGACAAATGGATTATACTAGAAATATATACATACACACAATAAAATAACAACTACTAGGTAATTATAATTAAAGTGAAGTACCAGTATTAAACTTCTTTTTTTTATTGGGTGGCAGTGCATATGAATGCTCAAGGTTCACTGTATTTAACACTTTTATAATGTCTTCCACTGTAATATAAACAATTACTTAACAAAAATTCAAATTAAGATAGGGTATGTCTTAGATAATAATTAGGTATAATGTAAGTAATAAATAGTATGTTACGAGTACATACGTTCTGATCCTGACAGATGTCTTTTGGTAGTTTCCAGAGGTGCATTGAGAGGTATTTTCTTTGCATAATCGTGATCCCATTTAGCATGCATGGAGTGGAAATCTATAAAATAAAATGTAAAACAATGATAATTATAATAATCATTCAATAGGAAACAAGATTCAACATGTTTATAAAATCTGCAACTGCATTGGTGCTATGCTCTATAAAGAAATACTGGTAAATGTAGCATGTGACACCCTCAAGCCTGAAATTTTTACAAGTAGGGTATGATAATGAAGGAAGAATCAGAGGAAGTGATGAATGAGGAGCTCCTTGAAAGTGAGTGGCATATGGGCAACTATTACATTAACCAAAACTTGAGTTTTTTTTTAATGTTGGCAGACTGATGCTGTGAGTCATTTTATTATTTTAACTAAACAATTTCACTCTAATTTACTCTATATTAGTAAGTAGGTTACTACTACTTACTTTCATATTTTGGCTTGCCAGATGAAATTTCCTCAGCTGTAAATAAAGATGGTACAGCCATGTAGTGCCTCCTTCCTCTTGTGAAACTTTTGGGTTCAAAATGCTTCAAACACACCTGAAATTTTCAATCATGTTAGACAGTATTACACATAAAAATTGATTGTATCCAAGGGTGATGTACCAACTGAATGTTAAATAAATGTATCCATGCCATCTAGAACACCCTGGGCAGTCAGTGATAACATATTATCTGACTGGCTAATCCTTTCACCCCGGGGACATGTGACACTAACACCAAAACCAGTATGAAATGTATCTTACTGATATACCTAAAAGATAAGGAGTGATGGTAGCTCAATCCGGTAAGCGCCCACTTCTCACACCAGAGATGTGGGTTCAAATCCAATAGGTATAGGTAGGTAAGTACCAATGAGTTCTTTGAATTTCAATACAATGTATAATCTTATGGCGAAGGAAAACACTGTGAGGAATCCTGTATAATATGTCTAGATTGTGTACCCTAAGTACATTGTAGTCATTCAAAGACGGCTATATAGTACAAATATTCAGCGAAAAGCGGGTGGCTCGCTTTCGAGTCACCTCTGACTACACCTTTGGGGACTACAGTCATCAGCATATTGTGTAAGTATGAATATACATTATATATTGTATAAGATAAGTAGATAATAAGCCTCATGTGTTATATTAGGTACTGATAAGAATGCAAACTTACAACTTTTTCCCTGAGACGATATCTAGGTAGGCCCATCAACCCGGAACAATATGGTTTGAGAGTGTCCAACCAAACATCTGAAACTCGAGGGTCATGCGGCCACCGGGAGGTTTTAGATCCCACATCAGATTTGCAGCCATCTACGACGCACTTGCGAATCCGAATCATGTCAGACAGCTGAAAGACAATCAAAGATAAGAATCAAGAATACATACAAAGGTTACTTAAACTTATGAAAAGGGTATTGTCTACTTGGTGATAACTTACGGAAAAGTGGAAATTATTGGAGGTGTAAGACTGGTCACAAGGCTGATGATGGCTGAGGGAAGACGCAGGTCACAAACGGAGGGAAAACCTTAACACGCTGACTTTGGACGAAGTTCTGTAATCAGTCACAAAAAACAACAAGCAAAACAAATAGATTAGTAGCAAAAGAACAGTGTCCTTTCAATGATAAAAAGAATTAAAATTTGCATCAATAAGTGAATATTGTAAGCAAATTGTAATTTTTTCGTAAAGTCTCCGCTATAGAAATAGTGAGACAAAACAAAATGGCGGGAAAGCCAGGAAAATTCAAGCGTCAGTCAGATAGAAAAATAACGGCGAAAATTTGATTTTGTACACAGAACAAATTAAAGAAAGTATGTTCTCGATGCAGTCGTATAAATAACTTACAAGATTGAATAAATTATTTTCACTTACAAAAATAACTTAACAATTATATTGTTATATTATAACTTACCTAACTTATTATTTAATCATGTATTTTTTTAATACATTATATTTTATGGGATCGATTCTGTTCTTTCAACTGATATCAAAATACACCGTTTTAAGTTTAAATAGGATGAAAAGTTGGGACATTTTCAACAGTTGAAAATCAAAAGGTCTTTTAGCTTGAAAAATTGATAAAACAGAAAAAATATTTTATATTAAAAAAAAAAAATTGTTTTTGGTTCTATCATTTCCACTCGAATTACAAGTAGCCTCTTTTTTTCGCTGGGAAGTGTTTATGGCGGTGCATGTGCTTTGCAAAAAATATTCATTCCTTGCTAAAAAAACTGCTGCTTGCTTTCTTGCTTTCCTTGAATACTGAACGATCTATTAGTGCTGTGTTTATATATTTATGTGTTTATCTTGCCTTGGAGTCTGGTAATTTTTTATTTTTTTTAAATAGTTTTTTTATGTTTGAGGACCATGGAGGGTGACAGGGATAGACCGCCCCCAGCCCCCCCTGATCCTGACGTCTCTGACCCTCTTTCCCCCCTACCTCCTCCTTATTCCCCATTATCTAATGGCGATGACGAATTAGAACAAAATAGGAGAAAGCGTCCCATAACCAATGATAGTGAGGATGAAACCCCTACAGTAAAATCTATAAAGACTTCGATTGGTCGAGCTCGATACTCGGCTATGGACAGACCCCCTTACCTCGTCCACGTCTCCCGCTACGAGCAGGAATCAAACTCAGGTTCAACAATGCACCCGATCAAATTTGGACAGCTCCTTATGAGACTGAAAATAACAAATATAATGCAGGATGGAATTAAAAGAGTTGGCCGCAACCGTGTAGCCGTTGAATTTAAATCCCCAGAATCTGCCAACGCCTTTATTGTTCACCCAGAACTAACGCTGAAGGGCTATTTGACCAGCATCCCAACCTACAATATTACACGTATGGGCATGGTCAAGGAACTCCCTTCAGAATGGTCAGAAGAGGATATTATATCAAATTTAACTGTTCCCGCGGGTTGTGGTAAAATTCTCAAAGCTAGGCGCATAAACTACAGATTTAAGAATGCAGAGGGTTCCACAGAGTGGCGTCCCTCACAATCGGTAGTCCTGACGTTCGACGGACAAATCTTACCTCAAAGAGTATTCGCTTGCTATTCTTCCCTGACAGTAGAGCTATATCACTTTCCCACCATAATATGCTTCAATTGTTGCCGATATGGTCATACCAAAACCAAATGTCGCTCCAAACCAAAATGCTTCCGTTGTGGAGACAATCACTCCAGTGATAGTTGCTCCACTGCAGAATCAGATGCGTGCTGTATGTACTGTGATGGTAAACATTACGCTACAAGTAAATCTTGCCCCGAATACCAAAGACAAAAAAATATAAAAGTAGTCATGGCTGAACAAAATATTTCCTTCGAGGAAGCTTCCAAAAAATTCCCGTCTGTCTCTCGCTCTTATGCGGACATTACCAACTCTATCCCACAGACCCTTCAGAGTTCGCCAATATTCTTGTCACAACCCAGTCAATCTCAACCCGCTTCTTTTTCTTACAGAAAAACCATCACAAAAAATCAAAAATCTCATGCCCCGCTTCCCTCTGGCTATGATAAACATGCTCATCAATCCATCGTTAATAGCTATTCTTTCCCATCTTCCCCAAATGGTTGCGCTCTCCAAAACTCGTCTCAACCTTCATCATCTGATAACTCCACTTCACAAATAATTGAACTTCTCCTAACACTTTTGTCTCAGATTATTTCAAAAAATAATTCATCTCTACCTGACCTCGTTGCAACCCAAATATTTCAGCTTGTAAAATTATTTAACAATGGCCCCTCTGACATTCCTCCAGTGGAACGCCAGGAGCGTAGCTCCTAAAAAACATGAAATTTCTTTCTTGATTAACAAACATTCTCCATCTTTATTTGCCATCAGTGAATCCTGGCTACAGCCAAACTGTAGCTTTAATATCCCAGGGTTTATCACCTTCAGAGATGACAGACCCGATGGCCATGGTGGCACGGCAATCTTAACGAGCAACCGCATTCCCTCGTCTCCCATTCCTCTCCCTCCCTTTGACGATGACGTAAATGTCATCGGTATTCAAGCCGAAGGTATAAATTTTATTTCTATTTATATAGCTGATCCAAATATTAGAATTATCCCCTATATCCGTAGTTTAATTCTTTCCGTTTCCCCCCCATTAATACTCCTTGGTGACTTTAATGGACACCATTACTCCTGGGGCTCTTCCCATTGTGACGTATTCGGCACCGCCCTTTCAGATCTTTTTGATGACCTTAATATGTGCATTTTAAATGATGGATCCCCCACTCGTCTGACCCGCCCGGGTGAGAGTAAAAGTTGTGTTGACTTGACAGTGTGCAGTGCTGATATAGCTTCCAGTCTGCAATGGAACCGGCTTAATAGTACACATGGAAGTGACCATTTCCCAATCAAAACAACCTTTTTTAATAAAAAAGTTCCTCATAAGGAGTCTAATCCCCTCCTTAAGTATAACTTATCAAACGCCAACTGGGAGACATATCGGGATTCTCTTGATTCGTTTATTGAGCATCTCCCTGATGCAAACCCTTCAAATATAACTTCGTGCTTTGAAAACTTCTCTTCTTCTCTTTCTTCTGCGGCGGATGTTTCTTTTCCTCTTAAAAATTCTCATTCGGGCAAATTATCCTCTCCCCCGTGGTGGGATAGTGAGTGCTCTGATTTAATAAAAGAACGGAACAAAGCTGAACTAGTATATAACCAAAATATGACCATTGAAAACCTAGTATTATATAAAAAAGTCCTTGCAAAATCTAGACGAGTTTTTCGTAAAAAGAAAACGGATAGCTGGAAAAGATTCTGTACCTCACTATCTCCCTTTACGCCCCCTTCCCTGGTATGGAAATCTATTAATAGATATAGACGTGGATGTTCCCCTAATAACTCCCCCCCAATTCCGAGACCCATTGCAGAAGCCTTCTTTGATAAACTTGCTCCCCCTTTTGTTCCACTTGAAGATGATCTACCATATTATTCAGAAAGTGGTCCATCTGACAATATCCTAGATTCCCCTTTTACCATGAATGAACTTTCTTCCGTTCTTTTATACGTTCACGATTCCGCCCCAGGTATAGATGGTTTCCCTTACTCGTTTATTTCCGAAGCTAGCCTCAAATGTCAACAATACTTCTTAAACCTTATCAATTTATGCCTCAATCTGGGTTATGTTCCAAACACTTGGAAGTGCCAAGTCATCCTTCCTATACTTAAGCCCGGAAAGGCACCAGACAACCCCGACCATTACCGCCCTATTGCTCTCTCTTCAGCCCTCTCTAAAATCATGGAACATCTAATTAAAAATAGACTAGAGTGGTATGTCGAAAGCCAAGGTTTATTAGCAGATTCACAGTATGGCTTCCGTAAAGGGTATAGTACCATGGACAGCATTAGCCTTCTGGTCTCAGATATACGCATCGCTTTCAGTAGTAACGCCTCCGTTTTAGCTGTATTTTTAGATATTTCCTCTGCTTATGATAATGTGCTGCTTTCAATGCTCAGGTATAAATTACACCAGCTGAGCATTCCTGATAAGTTAGTAAAGCTCATAAGTAATCTACTTATGTCTCGTACCGTTTCTCTTCGGGTTCCTGGGGAGGACTTTGAAACTAGAACTGTATGGAAGGGTCTTCCTCAAGGCTCAGTGCTTAGCCCCCTGCTTTACGATATTTACACAGCAAAACTTCACACTTCCCTTAACGCAGACTGTAAAGTATTGCAATATGCTGATGACTTGGCTATATATATACCCTGTGATTCAATAGAAGATGCCAATGAATCGATACAATTGTCATTAGACTCTCTCAGTGAATGGCTTAACCTGCATGGGCTCCATCTATCAGCACCTAAAAGCAGTGCAATAGTATTTTCCAGAAAACGTAATATCCCCGAAGTTAACCTAAAGATATGTAACAACAGTGTTCCAGTTAATGACAATGTCAAATTTCTTGGCGTGTTTCTCGATACTAAGCTAACGGGTGTAGTCCATCTAAATTACATTACTAAAAAATGCGAAAAGTCTTTAAATATCCTCAGAGTCCTATCCGGCGTCTGGTGGGGAGCCCACCCTTTTACTTTAAAACTTTTATATAATGCTCTTATCCGTAGCGTCTTAGATTATGGTTCTTTCCTCTTAGAACCATGTAGCAAATTAGCTTTAAAAAAACTAGAATCTATCCAATTCAAGGCTTTAAGATTAATAACTGGATGCATGAAGTCCTCCCCTGTCAATGCTTTACAGGTTGAATGCGCTGAGCCTCCCCTTAACGTCAGAAGACAATATCTATCGGATCGCTTTTTATTCAGAACATATATTAGATTATCACACCCATTATTTGACAAATTAAAAATATTATACAGTCATTGCAATAAAAGTAAATACTGGTCACATAAAAATCCACCGCTAATACTAAACAGTTTTAAAAAAATTCAGGAAATTGAAGAAACATGTCCCATTTTAAGATTTAAATATATCCCACTTTTTGAATTCCCCTACTGTAGTATACAATACACTCCCAACATAATATTTTCCATAGGTATAGACAAGCAAACTCCGGCCGCTAATTCAGTATTTACCTCTGAGATTAACACTAAGTGGAGTGACTGGCATTTGTTCTTCACTGATGCATCAAAACTAACCGATTCTTCCTGCTGTGGTGCAGCAGTCTACTATCAAAATTCAAAAATAGAATTAATGTTTGTTTGCCCCCCAGAAATCTCCGTTTACACGGGGGAGTGTGTAGCCGTTCTTGAGGCTTGTATTTTTATCGAAGCCCATAACATTGATAAGGCTGTAGTTTTTACTGATTCTCTGAGTTGCTTACAAACTCTAACACAATGTCCTTTTAAAAGTAAAACCCACTGTAGTTACACATTGCACATTAAAGACTGCCTTAGAAGGTGTAACGATAAAAGTCTTAGAGTTGTTCTGGTATGGATCCCAGGTCATTCTGGTATACCAGGCAACGAATACGCAGACCAGCTAGCAAAAAGAGCTTCTTCAGATGCCAGCAGTGACCGAAAATATTTCCAAATTCCCACCTATGACCTCCTTAGCCTCCCAGCTAAGGATAGTTTGACTATCTGGCAACATGAATGGGAGAAATCAAGCCGGCTCAAGGGCCGATTGTACTTCTCCATTCAACCGAAGGTTCCTCATAGACCGTGGTTTTTTAAATTTAAAAATCTTCCTAAATTAATTGTTTCCATCCTGTGCAGAATTCGTTTGGGTCATTGTTGCTCCCCTGCTTTTCTCAATAAAATAAAACAACGGGATTCGCCCATGTGTGAGTGTGGACAGGACGAGGGGACTCTAGATCATGTTTTCCTGAATTGCCCCATTTTTGGTTTAGATTCATTATATCCATACCTATATAAAATCAAAGTTCCTCTTCCAATAAACTTTCATCAGTTGTTATTAAATTTTCATGACCCTAATTTTATCATCGCTATTAGTAAATTTATTGTTAACAACAAAATCAAGTTATAACTCCATTCCTCAAATAGTAGTATAGATCTATCTATATATATTATGTATTTATCTATTATGTTTATTTATATACATTCGTAAAGTTTTCAAGATCTACCTTCAATAAATTCAATTCAAATAAATACACATGCAGTGTCATGACATGATACTGGCAGAAATTGTTGGCACACCCGACAGATTGCCATAAATAAAATTTCAATTCAATTCACAAGTAGCCAATGGGAGCGGAGCCGTTTTCGTCTAGCCAATCAGCATGCTAAGGTTTTTTTTTTTTTAAATTGACTAAGATAAAGGATTTATACAGCCAGAGTCCCCCCCGTGATTCATACAACATACAATAACAATGATAAAACAAAATTACAAATGGAATTTCCTTATTTAAATAGATATTTGTGCACTAAATACATAATAATATGATGTAAGTATAGTATTCTGATGGAGTGGTTAAGTTGCAGACTCAGATCGACTCGATTTATAAAATAGACCGATAAAATATTACGATAATTTGTTACAAAGTTATAGATATTAAACTATCAATCATTGTTTACAGAAAGAAGAAGAAGACGTTGCGTGTCACCGTATAGCCAAGGAAATATCTTGTGAAAGTTTTAACTCAAGGCGGAAATTTATTGAAAAAATACTCAACATAACCTACAATTACAGTGAAATACTGACAATATCGTACCGTGATAATATTTCTGAATAATAAGTGCAAACCCATACTCTAAGATCGTGCTTTCAACCACATACTTAATACAATTCCATAATCATATCGAAATCCAAAAGTTCGTAAGTCGTAAGTGATCATAGTTTAGGTATGTACTTATTAGACTCATGCATTGTAAACTCTATAAACGATTACTCGTAATGTATTAATCATATTAAAAGTTGAATGCGGCTGTTTTATTTTTTATTCTTTATGTTTAAAGCAGTTCTAAGAAAAAGCAGTAATAACTAGTAATAAGAGTTGTAACATTATGCATGGACCAAGTGTCTGCTTATGTTAAAAACACAATGTTATCATGTAAGTAAACCCTGCTTTAAACATAAAAAATGTATCTACCTAATCTTCATAAAGCAGATAATGCTAACACCCTGATTACACCACCAAGTAGAGCGGCCCGAGACAGTGTCCTCCGCTGAGCACTCTGTTATTGTGATCCACGGAATGGTTTAATATCGGCCAAGAGTACTGTCTTGCCACTCTACTCAGTAGGTGATTACAAGGGTATTACATTGCAACAGGTAAAAGTTAGTATACAGGGCCTCAAGTCTGCTAACGAATGAGGAGGATATGGTAGGTATCCATATATTAAAAGTACAACTTACAATGTTACTTATACAATTTCTTCCATGTTGCAATGTTATCATTGCCGGACTCTTAAGAAGGAATACTTCCTATCAAGCCTTTATAAAGCAATAGTATCATGAATGACCTCTTAGTCAAGTGCAACATCAACAGGTAAATAATGAAATGAAACATGGTTTTTGCTGTATTTTGTGTTTATTAAGTATCATATATTAAATCACATCACAATTATTATCAGTGTTCTGAAATATCAAGCATAAGCTTCTCTTCTATTAGCTAAAAAACTGCTCTCTGATTATCTGAAATAAGATAGAAATATAGATTAATAGTAATTCTATAGGTTAGGATATAATAATAATATATTGTACAGTCAGCCAAAGAGATATGTATGCCACCCCAACGCAAGCCCTTAGATATTATGACAATTGATAGGTAATATTTATGTAACATGAAAAATAAGGATAACTAATATTAAGGTAAGTAATACTTAAGTTAGTAAGTATTGATAAAATATTATTATTCCACCCATGAGGATTAAATTTTTGTTGCTGTGGTGGCATAAATATCTATTGCTGACTGTACTATCAAGGTATTGATACAACTTTATTTAGTAGATTTTCTATTCTATTCTATTCTGAGAGGTGGCGAAGCTCCTGTACGTGGCTCTCTTGAGTGGAACCTTTGTACATATCTCCTTAATTTTAGCTCAGCCAGCCTAGCTCTCGAGTAAAATGGAGCAGCAAGCCTGGGTGTTCCAATAGCTGAGATAGGCGTTCTGTTGGTCCAAGAATAGATAGTCTTGTTTCTGTAGTAGGTGGAGATTGAGCCAGCATAGGTATATTTTTTTAACTACAAAAGATACCCACCGCAGCACTACAGTTTAATCCTAAGGTACTTAGAAAACAGATGAATCAAATAATATTTTATAGATATAGAATCTAGATAAGCAAGCCAAGTAAATTATTTTTCTTACTTTCAGTGCATCATAAAATTAAAGTGTTTGTGCTAGGGTAGTATTTCATATATTTTTTGCTACAAATAAATTGAAATCAGCTTAAGTGACTTACTCAGTAGCAGAATGATATGCCAATTTAGTTTCTTATGTAGGTATTAACTTCATAAGATCTTAATACAACTTGTTGTTAAGTACTTCACATAGGCACTTGAATATTTAGTCTTGGTTATAAATTCCAGTCTGGAGCCAGTTGCAACGCAGTAAAAACCTACAAATACCAAAAATTCTGGTTAGTATCATGGGGTTTAGGTTACAGACATTATGATAGTATAGGAAGGTTTATCTTATTATTATTAGTAGGTATATATTGTTAGCCACTGGACTTAGCTGGAGCGAGACCAAACGTAGGTGGTTTAAACAAAGATAGGTGGCAGATTTTATGACACCTCTGGGGTGCCATAGGACTACAACAATGGTAAAAGAAGGTTTGTCTTTGTTTTGAAGGATATTTTCTTTAAGGCTTCTTCTTCATGCCTTAAGAACATGAGAGTTAAGGCGGTCATCCATTGGCGAGGCGACGGTATAGATTGTTGGCTTGTCGAATCTCGTTGGTGATCCATTAGCGAACCAAACAGTCTACTTTCATCATTGGCAAAGTCGTGGCGTGCTTTTTGTAACATCGTTGGAGGTTTTTTAGACCGCGGACTTAGAGGTTATTGGAGGTTTTGCTCGCGAATGGATCATCGCCTTTAGTTGAAGAAACTTTTACATGTACCTCTATTATGTTCGTGGATACTCACCTTATTTGTTACGCTCAAATCAGCTAGTTTCATGAAGCTAAAGTCTTCAATCAAATTGTCCGTCAACTCCTTTAAATATGCTTTAAAATATCCAGGGAGACTGGTTTGCAATCCTCACGTATCCTCAGTAACTACTTTCACATCACTTTGTGGGTGTAATTACAGGCTCTTTTTCTTACAAAAATAGGAAAAATTAGCCATTGTAATGGCTTTGCGTTGCAAGAATAGGAACTTTTTTCAAAGAGGCGTTGAGTCGCAACTTTGACATATAATCTACTCTGTGTGATGAGCTCATGATGAGCTCGTGGTGCGAATTTCTAGCTTAGTAACGCTATAATTTTCACTGAACGGTTTGCGTGACGTCATAACACAATGAGCCGCAAAAATGTGCGGTGGGAGTACGATATTAGCGATTTTGTTGAAATCGATTCAGCCACTCATCGCTGGGAGTAAGGCTGCTGCCCTATCTAAATCAAAACCTAAAAGGCCATTTGAAAAATTAGCAGAAGCAAAATTAGAGGTAGCAAATTATATTAAAAAAAAAAATTTTAGAAGAAGAGTTAAAACTTAAAATGAAAGAAATGGAAGAAAATAAAAAAGGTGGACATTTGAAGAAGAAGATAGACAGCGAAAACTAAAATTTGAAGATGAGGAAAGAGAACATAAACGTGAAATCTAAGCTCTAGAAAAAAAATATTATGGTTGAAAATATTATAATTAAATAAAAAAATATTAAAATGGTTAAAGGTTTATTTAAATTACATGTATTACTTATCTTAACAATGACACAAAGTAGTTATTAATCAACCTATTTCTCACATTAGTGTCCTGCATGTTTAGAGGAGTAGCTATTTGTTCATTGTCGTCAACATCAGGTGGTATATTATCTTGAAATAGCTCATCTCGCATATCAATAGCTATATTGTGCAATACTGCACATGCCACTATCACTGATTGAACCCGTGACACATGCAGAATAAATTTTTTTGATAGTTCCAGTCCCATAAGTTCGCTCTACCACATTTCTACTTCTTATTTGTGCCTCATTAAATAAATGTTCAGCAGGTGTAATTGGGTTTTGCACTGGCGTTAGGAGGTATGCAGTGTTCTCATAGCCCTTGTCTCCCACAATCACACAATCACCAAATTCTTTGTTTATTAGCCTCTGTTTGATATGAGAATTGTTAAATATGGTCTGGTCATGGACTGCTCCTGGCCACCTGGCCACAATATCCATTATTTTAAGTTTTGCATCAACTACAGTTTGGACATTAAATGAAAAGTTAGATTTTCTGTCTCTATAGTTCTCTGTAATGTCACCACCTGAAAACAAAAAAAGAGTAATGTATAATTTGAAATAAGCAAGGGATGAGATAATTTATTACATGTATAGCTAGCTAGGCACCTCATTCATTTTCATAATCATCTACTGCCGGTGGACTCCCAGAAATACTCGTAGGCCTCTACCAGTGAGTGCCACAACAGTCTGTCCTCTGAATATATACATTATAATGTGAGATTCTTACCTGGCGATTTAATAGCTACATGAGTGCAATCAATGGCACCAATTACTTTTGGGAATCGCGCTATGTCAAAAAATTCTTGCTGTTTTTGAATGTTGTCCCTTGGAAATTGTATAAATTGCGGTCGCAGTCTAGCAATTGCTTCCGATACAGTCTTTACGATTCGACTAGCCGATGTCTTGCTCACACCAGTGAAGTGCCCACTACAGTGAGAAAACTACCAGTTGCATAATATCTCATTGTCAACAGCAGACGACACATAGGCGTAATAGCCTGATTTCTGAAATAAAGTAGTGCATAATTATTGTTTTATGGGTTAACCCAGAGTAATAATAAATAGAAAAACGAGCAGGTTTGTACTGTTACCTTTCTGTATTTGTAGATATTTCATGTTCTATCAATGAATAAATATAATGTACAGCTTCTTTTGTGAGCCGGAACCGCATCCTAAAATCGACATCATCTAACAACTCAATGATTTCAAAAGGAAGGATAGGCCCTCCAGAACATTTTACTCAAACCTTCTTCATACAAGCAAAATAATCAGCTTGAGCTGAGCCAAGATAGTAGGTATATTACAACTTTCATTTGTAGTCATGGCCTATATCGGTATAAACGTCTCATGTTTGGCATCTCTTGTGCTCCGGAATGCTTTCAAAAAAACCTCGAAAGATTACTTTTGCATTGTGAAGGTGTGGTCAACTTTATTGACGATATTGTTGTATTCGGAAGCAATGAGGCTGAACACGAGACGAGACGTTTTACACGATAATGATGTCCTACTGAATGATGACAAATGTGTGTTAAGAGCAAAGAGAATAGAGTTTCTTGGACATCAACTGACATGTGACGGTGTCAAGCCTCTTGACAAGTATGTCAAGACCATAGAGTCTTTTCGGGAACCTGTTGTCATTGAAGAAGTCCAGAGTTTTTTGGGTTTAGTCAATTACGTAGGCAAGTGGATCCCTAACCTTGCGACATGGACTGAGCCATTACGTGAACTACTAAGATTAAAACTTAGCAAGGGTGCTGATATCACTTCCTACTGGAAAAATAGTCAGGCTAAGGCATTTGAAGGATTAAAAAGGGCTATGACTCAGATCACGACATTGGGCTATTATAATCCACTTGATAGGACACAAGTTTTTGCAGATGCTAGCCCGGTTGGTCTGGGAGCTGTGCTTGTCCAACACGACGCAAATGGACCGCGAATAATCGCGTATGGCAATAAAAGTCTCACAGACCGGGAAAAACGATATTGCCAAACAGAAAAAGAGGCTCTCGCTCTAGTTTGGGCTGTAGAACACTTTGACATGTATCTATTTGGGAAGGATAGTTTCGAGCTAGTTAGTGATCATAAACCATTGGAGGTTATATTTGGACCAAATTCTAGACCCTGCGCGAGAATCGAACGATGGGTTTTGCGTTTACAGTCATATAATTTCAAAATTATATACAGTCCCGGTAAGAAAAACATCGCCGATTCTCTTTCAAGGTTGAGTTCGGGTGATCCATCACCATGCCCGTTTGATGATGACAATTATGTCAATTTGGTAGTGGACGAGTCTCTTCCTACGGCACTTTCATTAAGCGAGCTAAAGCGCGTTTGTGAGAACGATCAAGAACTAGCATTAGTTAGGAACGGTCTATACAATCAAGTTTGGGATCAGAATGTTCAAAATTATAAAATCTTCGAACATGAACTGTGTTTCCAAGATGAACTTCTCTTGCGCGGCAATAAGGTGGTCATTCCTTCCAGCTTAAGGTCAAAGGTGCTGATAGCTGCTCATGAGGGTCACCCCGGAATTGTGGCGATGAAAACGCGATTACGTTCCAAGGTTTGGTGGCCCAAAATTGACAAAGATGCCGAACACTTTGTCCGGTCCTGCAAAGGCTGCACCTTGGTTTCTGCGCCAAATCCCCCAAATCCCATGCGAAGGCGGGAACTTCCAGCTCAGCCCTGGATTGACGTAGCCATAGATTACTTGGGGCCGTTACCAAGTGGACATTACCTCCTGGTAATTGTAGACTATTTTAGCCGCTACAAAGAAGTTAAGGTTACTAAGACTATTGACACATTGCAAACGGTAAATATGCTTAAAGAAATATTTTCGCGGTTAGGAGCGCCAGTCAGTATTACAGCTGATAACGGGCCACAGTTTTCTAGTGCAGAATTTGGGCGTTTTTGCAATGAGTTTGGTATTCGGTTGTATCATAGTATACCTTACTGGCCACAGCAAAATGGTGAGGTTGAGAGACAGAACCGTGATATATTAAAACGTTTGCGGATAAGTCAATCTCAAAAATCTAATTAGCAAGATGATTTGCTTAAGTACCTGACTATGTATAATGCTACCCCCCATTCTGTCACAGGGAAACCTCCAGCAGAACTCTTTTACAAGCGTCAATTTAGGGATAAGCTACCCTCCATAATCGATGTAGAATTCGCAGACACAGACATGGAAACCAGGGATCGCGATACCGAACAAAAACAGAAAGGGAAGGAGTACGCAGATAGGAAGAGACACGCAACAGAATCGGATATTGGAGTCGGTGAAAAGGTCTATGTGAAGAACATGACAAAAGACAACAAACTGACCGCGCCGTTCAATGATACACCACATACAGTCATCACTAAGAATGGTGGTGATGTAGAACTCCAGAACGACGACAACGGACAACTTCTGCGTCGTAACATAGTGCATTTAAAACGGATTGAGGGTCAGTGGAAAGTTTGTCCTGAGGATGACAACTCTGTCGATAACGCAGTCAGAAGTGAATAAATTTAAATCATGATGTCTCAGATTGCCAACCAATTAATTAAAATTAAACCATAAATTATAACATATATTTAAATATAATTAAATTTATAATATATAATTAAAATTAAACCAATTAATTAATTAAAGAATTACTTACGATTAGTTTAGTTTAGTATTATGTTAACAGTGTTTAAGTAAAATAAGTGTTTGAAGGAAATTTGATTAAATTTATTTTTATTTTGTAAAAGGTAGATGTAATGTATAATAAATGAATGAGTTGCTGGTGACGCGGGCGGCGGAGCGGGGCGCGGGGCGCAGGCGCTCCCCGCGCCACTCTCCGCAGAACCGTTGCACGAGGAGCACGTTCAAAATATAAATCTGTGTTTTATTAGTACCAATCGATCCTGTACAAATTGTTACCATCGTATTATTTTTCCATTTCGTTTTGTGCTTTTTCTGCTGCCTTCCATGTTATTTTTCACGCTACGGTTCTGTTGAGTCGAGTATTCTGCTTCAAACCAGTGAACACAGTTGTGATGGTGATTTGAGACAGGACTCCAGTATTTTGAGATAGGACGTGTATTTGTTGTGTTTATAATTATGTGTAGTGAACATGTCGTACAAGAGGTGCTGTATTCCAGGCTGTTCATTTACTGCAGGTTTGTAAACGACAAACTACTTGATATCAACTGCAACCACCTACTACTTAGATAGGTAATGCTTTGAAAAGTAAGTTTATTATGGGCATTTCTTGATGATGTTAGGGGGGCTGGATAAACTAAAGAAACTCTGAATCTTACAGGCTAGCTAGTTGATCTATGGTATGGGCAAGGATTTGACATGTGTGAGGCATCTCCTCTCACATTTTGGTTGTATGAGTAGGTATCTTAAGAACAAATTATTATAACATTTTAATAAATTAATTATTATCTTATTTTCAGCTAACACCTCAAAGATATGTGGTAAATTGAGCCAAACGGAGCTGGAGTTATTTACAAAATTAAAGCTTGCCAAAAGAAAACTAAATAAGAGCAAGAAGATTTCCATTCAAGCTAGACAAATAAAAGCAGCTAAGAAAATATCAACAAACCCAGCATTTATAAAAATTATGGATGATTTGCCAGCATCTGCAAAAATACCGCTTATGCTACAGATTCGGGAGCAAAAAAAAAGGAAAAGGAAGACGTTTTAGCATGAAAAAGAAGATTATGGCATTATCTATCATGAAACAAAGTCCTAAGGCTTATAGATTTTTAAGAAAAACTTTGATTTTGCCTGCGCCAAATACATTAAAAAAACTATTGACCAGAGCAAACATCAAGCCTGGCATCATAAGAACATTTTTGACCAATTGAAGACAAAATCCAAAACAATGAAAGAAAACGACAAATTATGTATTTTAATGTTTGATGAGATGTCCCTCAAAACAAATGTTACATATAATGAAAGAAAGGATAGTGTAACAGGATTTGTAACGAACAGAGAGGAAACAAAAAAAAAATGCAAATCATGCACAAGTTTTTATGATACGAGGGCTACAAAGAAATTATAAGCAGCCAATATCATATTCATTTTAATCAGGGGCAACCAAGGGACCTGAACTTGCTCACCTAGTCAAAGAAAATATTATAAATTTTAAAGAAGCTGGATTTAAGGTGGTTGCTACTGTTTGTGATCAAGGCACAAATAATCGCCAAGCCATCAAATATCTGATAGACGAGACAACAGGTGATTACTTGAGAAGAGGTGAATGCCCAAAAGATAATATTTTTGTTGTTAATGGAAATTAGATAGTCCCATTGTACGACCCCCCACATCTTTTAAAGGGGATAAGGAATAATCTCCTAACAAAAAATCTTGTTTATGAAATGGACGGACAACAAAAAATTGCCAAATGGCAGCATTTGCAGCAGCTACATGGGGAAATCCTGGCTACAAAGGTGTGAGGCTTGTACCAAAATTGACAGACAACCACATTTTTCCCCAAAAAATTGGAAAAATGAAAGTCAAATATTCAGTGCAACTGTTGCATCGAACATGGGATACCTTGCAGGTACTTATTTAATTATATCTGTTTTATATAACTTAACTCAATAAGGATGCCTTTTGTTTTATAAACAAACATCAGTTGTATTGAAGATCTCATAACTGACCTTACAATAATAACTATCGTCTTTTTTTTCAGACAAGAAAATACTCCCTGAAGAATGCAATTAGACTGCAGATATATTATTATAATTTGATAAATTATTTGATTCAGTCAACGGTAGCTTCAATCAAAAGACGCGTTTCGCAAAGCCGCTTTTAGGTCCAGCAACACCAACATCTCTTCACCACAAAACTTGGGACGAAGGAAGAAAAATATTAAAAACTATGAAATTTGGTTACTGCTGTAGGAAAAAAGGAAGTGGTACCCACAATATTAATAGTTGGTTGTGGACATTGGAAGGAATGGAGATTTTATTAAAAAAAATTGAAAGAGGAACATAATGTAACCTCAATTTGGATGCGCCACCTGAACCAAGACCCAATTGAAATTTTTTTTGGTGCCATAATATCCCACGGATGCCGCAACACCAACTCGACCCCGGAGCGGTTTGAGTCAGCATTTACGACCTTTTTAATCAATAGCCTGCCTGACCAGTGTCCACGCCCCGGGAGGGAATTGTGAAAAAGATTTAGGAGAAGCACTTATAAACTTGATTGATGAAGACTGCAAAGGCAATGACGTCTCATCATGTGAAGTGCTTTTGACTGATATTTTATCCATAGAACTAGAGTCAATGGAATCAAAGAAGGATCCTAAAATATTGGCTCCCTTACAATATGTAAGTGGATACTTTATCAAAAAATCGAAAAAGATTTACAAAACATGTAAAACATGCCACGATACGTTATTGGCAGGTGAAGAAACGGAGTACATCAGGTACAGAGAATATGCAGGTCGTCGTTGGCTTTGCAGCCCAAGTGACTCAGTCGTCACTTTGATATCAAATATGCAGGATGTAGCAATGGTTTTATTAAAAAGAAACTTAGAAAAGAATAATTTAAAACAATATATATCTTCAGTGATTTACACATTAGTAGATTTTAATGAATTATCTGATGGTGAGAATCATAAGGAGAAGCTGATTCAATTCCTAATAAATGCTGTTTGTCGATTCTTTATTTACAATAATTGTAAACTAATTAATAGAATTTTATATGGAAAAAGTGATATCGACGACCTTAACGAGAAATACCAAATAATGGCAAAAACATCATTTCAAAAAGGCCTTAAAAAATGATAATTGGACCCATTCATTGGTTTTTGTTGTTAAGGCCTTGTCCTTTCTCATCCCACCACTTGCGGCTACCGTCCAACGGGTCGACGAAAGTCCCACGCTACGCTTGCCTGTACGTGGACTCCACCCGTAAACTCGTGTATACTTACCCCAACGGTCACCAGCCACCTGTGTATTTATTTACTTATGTTGACGTTAACATTAAGTGGTTTATATGAGACAAACAACTTTGTAAATTTTACCAACTCATGTTTTGAACATTACACATTCTTACAGATTTTGGAGGCATGGTTGAATGGTGTAACCACTTTTTCAAATGTATATAAATGACTATAATTGTATTTAATCTGTTTAAGTAAGGAATAAGTAACGTTTTTGTTGAATCTTTGCCCTGTATAAGTATGTAAATATTTGCTAATTAATATACTTACTTTAAAGTAATTCTACCTCAGCTACTATTAATAATAGACGCATTTTTCCTGAAATAAAAATGACATATTATGTATCTAGCCTATCTGAAACCTAGTTAAACATTGTGAGATATGGCGTTTCGACTTTCTCCGTGTTCGGCATCATAAGTGACAGTTAAATAAAGTCCATTTTTCTCTCCACCTTTAATTTGCAAGGTGCGGGTGCCTATATAAATAGAGTGAGTCGCCCGCGCGCCTCAGTTGTAATATCACCATGCAGAAATGACTAGGTTTCAGATAGGCTAGATACATAATATGTCATTTTTATTTCAGGAAAAATGCGTCTATTATGTAGTCTGAGCCTATCTGAAACCTAGTTAAACATTGTGAGATGTGTTTATTATCGCATGGTGGAGAGAAAACCAACTGTGACCCATAAGCTACTGATGAGTATATCAGTAGATAAATATTTGAATCTATAAATTTATAATGCATAGATTTCTAGGTAGTAGATATACTAAAAAGAAAGGTATAAGTATACATAAGACTTAAGTACTTCCTTATTATTCCTGACTTGTCAGAAAGTTATGGAAGGTATGTTCCTATACATATAGGTAGGTATTTATAAATATGGATACACACAGTGCCTCTTCGAAAGCAATACTTATAAGTAATTATTAATCAAAATCTTGTTTTTGTCAAGGCAATATTTTTAACATACACTAGCCGAATGTATGGAACCAGTGAAATACTTTGCAACAATAATTAAATACGAATAGTTATCTTTTCATTCTACTTACAGTTAATTCTTAGTTGAGATTTTCTTCCATCAAAATAATGTAGAACTACGAATGGTATTTTGTCACTTTGTTAGTCAGTATTTAAAATGTATAACTTTGTTTTGTTTCGTTTACTACTTGTTATTAGTTAATAATGTGGGAACTTATTATTGGCCTTGTACACTATTAATTATCTTAAGTCACATATGTTTTATAAGCGCTGTTAGTTTCCTGAATAAACATAAAATAAAAATAAAAAAATACTTCTCTAATATCGATTTAGCCAGGCCGCACACCAGGCATACATTTGTAACGCGATAATTGTGGCGCCACATTTGAAACGCAACATTTTTAACGCACCCAAACATTTTGTACGTGAGCACGCATACCGAGGAAACACACACCGAGGAAACATTTGTGGCGGGCGCACTTTGTGGCGAGACGTTGTCCGCGCCACACGAATTCAAGATGGAAGGCCTTGGTCTCCTATTTACGCCGTAGGTCGCGACCAGCGTCACGCCGTAGGCCGCGTCACGATGCTCACTATAGAAATGTACTGATGCGGTCTCCCTCACACGCCGACGTTGGCGCGTAGACGTAGTGAGTATCGTGACGCGGCCTACGGCGGTGACACTTGACGCGACCTACGGAGTAAATAGGAGACCCGGGCCGAACACGTTCGTTTTTTGTGCCGCGTTGGTTTGCAAATATGAAAGACAACATTGAATTTTACGTTAAGTTTATTGTAGAGGTTGAAAAAAACCCTGTATTATACAATCACACGCTCAATGATTATACTAACAGACGGATTACAGAAATTATTTGGACAAAGATTCGCAAAATTTGAAATTCCCGTACAATGTGCAGTCTTGATTAAATGGATGAACCCAATAACGTCTTTATTTTCTCAATCGCCACATCAAGAAATCTTCGTCATCAGACGATGATGTCGAAATTCTTAAAGCGGTGCCACGCTACAACTGTGCTTCTGATGTGATATACAATACATTTGTATGTGCATACAATTGTAGCGCAACGATTGTGGCGACGTAAATACCGTAAAACACAAATGTATGCCTGGTGTGCGGCCTGCCGTTGTTGTTGGTTGTAGATTATAATCGATGAAATGGAACGTAGTATTCACAGAGTAAACTTTTTTTTTTTTTGGTCGCATTTCGGTCGGTCGGTCGAATTTCCGTGCGGCTTCGAAGTTTACGGTGCTCCAGAATACAGATTTTAGCCACCCATCGCCTTTTCCCGTTAGCAAATTGTCTTGAATGGTTTCAAAGCGTATAGGGAAATTGAAATTGTCTATTGAAATGAGAATCGGCTTCCTGGACCGAAAACAAATGTTATCTAAAACGCATATGCGCAAGGAGTTCGGCGTCAATGAGGCGAACTGGCGGCGGCCCTAGCGACCCGTGGCGGTCATGGGCGGTGAAAAATTTGCCACCGGTGATCAGCACTTGGTAATCAAGCCATTTGCCACTCAGGAGGTGAATAATAATGTTTAATTATGCTATGTGCCATCTTTTGTGTGTTTTGTTTATGTATGAACTCATGTAAATTAATTTTTTTAGACTATAAGTTGACCACGAGCCAGATGCTTTGGCCACTATTCACGTTATACTTAGTGTCACCTTTTTGTTTTAATGTAAGTAACTAATAGTGTATTTGATTTTTTTTTCAGACTGCATCATGCTTTGGTCAATGGCAGGACCAGTTAACGTCGAGGCCAATCCTCAGCCCCATTATAGGCGAGGTGCAGACACCCTGACTACATTGTTGTCGAGGTGCAGCACCCTGAGCAGTCATTGGGCTCAGCTAATCCCCCTCGCACCTCAGAGCGCCGATCCAGCCGCAGCAACCAAGTCGACCTAGAAGTCAATAGGATGACGGCGATAAAAGAAAAGAGGGTCGAGGCTGAGCTGCTGACAGCACGGGCTTTAGGGGACCTAGCATCAGCGGTCCGTGATGGGGTAAATGTGCAGTGTTAACTGTGTTAACAATATATTAGCGCCATCTATAAATTTGAAGGTTTAACTACTTAGTTTCCTATGTAAACACAGCGTTATCTCGCAGGCTACTTGCATAGATCGATTATTAAGCATTACTACACTATTAAGTTCCTATACATCCTGCTAGATGGCGCAGTGTCGGGGGTGGTGGTAGCATATAAGCCGCTACAGGCGGAGTCTCGGCCTCTTTCCACGGGACCTCGCTGTACAAGCAACAATAAACTAGTATCCAGTATTACCAACACGCGGTTTCCTTCACATCCACGAGTCATCCCCTTCATGCAGAAAGAAATTGCACAATATTTCAATAAATAACAAACAGACATTGATTATAATATTATTTCTACCTATGTTGATTGAGGTACCAATGTGTTTTTTTTTGTTTTAAGTTTTTGTCATTTTGATTAATATAAAAAAGCATGTACAATTGTACATACTGTATGGTTATGTTTCTATTGTTATAAGTTTTAAGTGTTTTAACAGTGTACGATATGGTTTTCCTGTGACCTATACTTTTGAAAATTTTAGTTAAAATGTTGATTAATGATAAACAAAAAAATTATAAGGGTTTGTTCCACAATGTCATTTAAAATACCAAGGAGATTAAACCTTCTGTTAAATACTTTTGCGTTTTACCAAAAAAATGCTCATACATTTACCTGTTACGTAGTTACCTGGGGCTTTACAGGGAAGTCAAAGCGGCAACGTCGCTTTTTGACATTTCGATCCACGGACCATTTTGGTATGAAAATATGGAATGAAACTATTTAATTAGGAATAAAAGCCTTTTAAGAATTTTTAAGTAGGAAAACAGTATATTGCAATAATATAATCTTTATTAATATCGGCTATACGAATTTTTTTATTATTGTATAATGCCATCTTTACATTTTTATACCAGAAAATGGTATGTTTCTATGATAATCCTCTTTGTGTGTTTATGAAACGTTTAAGTCAAATGTCAAAGGTGTTTGATTTCAATAATTTTCTTGTCTTTTGTGAGAACATAAATTTCTTAAGTAAATAAAGTTTATTTGCGTTCACTGATTGTGTAAGATGTCTAAAAAAGTAGTTTAACGTGAGAGAAGTGTTAATTTTTCGAGAGATGAAATGGATATGTTAATAAACATAATACAAGAAAATAAAAATGTTCTTGAAAACAAAAAAAGCGATGCAGTTACTTGGCAGGAGAAAGAGTCCTGCTGGAAAATAATCGAAGCAAAGTTCAATGCCACTAGTGGAGCTACCTATCGTTCCGCTAAAAACCTTAAAACAAAATATGAAGGCCTCAAGAGAGAGACTCGAAAAAAATCAGCTTGTATTCGTGCTGAAACATACCGCACTGGAGGAGGAACAAGTACCGCTGTACCACTCACAGACACTGAGCTTAAAATAAAGGACATGATTTTGTTGTCTGTTGATGGCATGAAGAGTGACTTTGATGCCGACCATGTGGTAACTGTTGGTAAGAGCCAATTGTATTCATGTATCATATAATGTATCTGCATTGCAATTATTTATATTCATCTCACATTATGGTTTATTTGCAGTTATTACACAACCGGTACTAATTATTATGACACAGAGGAAAAAAATGCTTATACTGAAAACATTGAAAGTATGGACCAGACTAACCTACAACAACAATTCGAAGATTCCAGAATCCCCAACATCAATTTTTCCAAAACAAACACTATGCGGGAACCAATTAAACCCATCCCAAGTCCCAACAAAGGAAAATGTGGCTGACAAGTCTTTTGAAGGGGACAAAAAATGGTCACAGTGGAAGCCAACATCCCTGCGATCAAAAAAACATCCTGCAGCCTTACTCCCAGCGATTAATAGTCGCTATCCAAAAAAGCCAATTAAAACTCAGTTGAAAAATTTAGGCCGATTCAGTTGGTACCACCACCTCGGTTTTGACTGAGCCGCGGACCAGGGACAACGTAGAAAATGTATCAAGAAACGACTAGTGATTATTTTTGAAACGGTAGCCGAAGTAAGCCGATATCAGGCCGATGTTGCGATCGTATTTCAATAGAGGTGAAAGAAAGAGATGTCGCTCTATAAAATTGTATAAGATCTTGTGTTTTTTCTCGCTCTGACAAGGAAAAAATTGGTGTGCGTTCGAAGTACTAGCGAAGCTTGAAATAAGAAATCCGGTAATCATCAGTCCATATTATGTTTTTATGTTTTCAATGTTAGTAAAATATTAATTAAAATACTTATTAAACAATAGTTTAAAGTCATCACTCATGCCATTTTTTACTTATTATTCACAAAAACTTAACGTTGTAAACGTTAAAATATGAAATTAGGGGCTTTTGAACGCATTCAAACTAAAAATCAAAATACTCTGTGAACCTGTGAAAACACTCCCTCCACTTCATTCATACAACATACAATAACAATGATAAAACAAAATTACAAATGGAATTTCCTTATTTAAATAGATATTTGTGCACTAAATACATAATAATATGATGTAAGTATAGTATTCTGATGGAGTGGTTAAGTTGCAGACTCAGATCGACTCGATTTATAAAATAGACCGATAAAATATTACGATAATTTGTTACAAAGTTATAGATATTAAACTATCAATCATTGTTTACAGAAAGAAGAAGAAGACGTTGCGTGTCACCGTATAGCCAAGGAAATATCTTGTGAAAGTTTTAACTCAAGGCGGAAATTTATTGAAAAAATACTCAACATAACCTACAATTACAGTGAAATACTGACAATATCGTACCGTGATAATATTTCTGAATAATAAGTGCAAACCCATACTCTAAGATCGTGCTTTCAACCACATACTTAATACAATTCCATAATCATATCGAAATCCAAAAGTTCGTAAGTCGTAAGTGATCATAGTTTAGGTATGTACTTATTAGACTCATGCATTGTAAACTCTATAAACGATTACTCGTAATGTATTAATCATATTAAAAGTTGAATGCGGCTGTTTTATTTTTTATTCTTTATGTTTAAAGCAGTTCTAAGAAAAAGCAGTAATAACTAGTAATAAGAGTTGTAACATTATGCATGGACCAAGTGTCTGCTTATGTTAAAAACACAATGTTATCATGTAAGTAAACCCTGCTTTAAACATAAAAAATGTATCTACCTAATCTTCATAAAGCAGATAATGCTAACACCCTGATTACACCACCAAGTAGAGCGGCCCGAGACAGTGTCCTCCGCTGAGCACTCTGTTATTGTGATCCACGGAATGGTTTAATATCGGCCAAGAGTACTGTCTTGCCACTCTACTCAGTAGGTGATTACAAGGGTATTACATTGCAACAGGTAAAAGTTAGTATACAGGGCCTCAAGTCTGCTAACGAATGAGGAGGATATGGTAGGTATCCATATATTAAAAGTACAACTTACAATGTTACTTATACAATTTCTTCCATGTTGCAATGTTATCATTGCCGGACTCTTAAGAAGGAATACTTCCTATCAAGCCTTTATAAAGCAATAGTATCATGAATGACCTCTTAGTCAAGTGCAACATCAACAGGTAAATAATGAAATGAAACATGGTTTTTGCTGTATTTTGTGTTTATTAAGTATCATATATTAAATCACATCACAATTATTATCAGTGTTCTGAAATATCAAGCATAAGCTTCTCTTCTATTAGCTAAAAAACTGCTCTCTGATTATCTGAAATAAGATAGAAATATAGATTAATAGTAATTCTATAGGTTAGGATATAATAATAATATATTGTACAGTCAGCCAAAGAGATATGTATGCCACCCCAACGCAAGCCCTTAGATATTATGACAATTGATAGGTAATATTTATGTAACATGAAAAATAAGGATAACTAATATTAAGGTAAGTAATACTTAAGTTAGTAAGTATTGATAAAATATTATTATTCCACCCATGAGGATTAAATTTTTGTTGCTGTGGTGGCATAAATATCTATTGCTGACTGTACTATCAAGGTATTGATACAACTTTATTTAGTAGATTTTCTATTCTATTCTATTCTGAGAGGTGGCGAAGCTCCTGTACGTGGCTCTCTTGAGTGGAACCTTTGTACATATCTCCTTAATTTTAGCTCAGCCAGCCTAGCTCTCGAGTAAAATGGAGCAGCAAGCCTGGGTGTTCCAATAGCTGAGATAGGCGTTCTGTTGGTCCAAGAATAGATAGTCTTGTTTCTGTAGTAGGTGGAGATTGAGCCAGCATAGGTATATTTTTTTAACTACAAAAGATACCCACCGCAGCACTACAGTTTAATCCTAAGGTACTTAGAAAACAGATGAATCAAATAATATTTTATAGATATAGAATCTAGATAAGCAAGCCAAGTAAATTATTTTTCTTACTTTCAGTGCATCATAAAATTAAAGTGTTTGTGCTAGGGTAGTATTTCATATATTTTTTGCTACAAATAAATTGAAATCAGCTTAAGTGACTTACTCAGTAGCAGAATGATATGCCAATTTAGTTTCTTATGTAGGTATTAACTTCATAAGATCTTAATACAACTTGTTGTTAAGTACTTCACATAGGCACTTGAATATTTAGTCTTGGTTATAAATTCCAGTCTGGAGCCAGTTGCAACGCAGTAAAAACCTACAAATACCAAAAATTCTGGTTAGTATCATGGGGTTTAGGTTACAGACATTATGATAGTATAGGAAGGTTTATCTTATTATTATTAGTAGGTATATATTGTTAGCCACTGGACTTAGCTGGAGCGAGACCAAACATAGGTGGTTTAAACAAAGATAGGTGGCAGATTTTATGACACCTCTGGGGTGCCATAGGACTACAACAATGGTAAAAGAAGGTTTGTCTTTGTTTTGAAGGATATTTTCTTTAAGGCTTCTTCTTCATGCCTTAAGAACATGAGAGTTAAGGCGGTCATCCATTGGCGAGGCGACGGTATAGATTGTTGGCTTGTCGAATCTCGTTGGTGATCCATTAGCGAACCAAACAGTCTACTTTCATCATTGGCAAAGTCGTGGCGTGCTTTTTGTAACATCGTTGGAGGTTTTTTAGACCGCGGACTTAGAGGTTATTGGAGGTTTTGCTCGCGAATGGATCATCGCCTTTAGTTGAAGAAACTTTTACATGTACCTCTATTATGTTCGTGGATACTCACCTTATTTGTTACGCTCAAATCAGCTAGTTTCATGAAGCTAAAGTCTTCAATCAAATTGTCCGTCAACTCCTTTAAATATGCTTTAAAATATCCAGGGAGACTGGTTTGCAATCCTCACGTATCCTCAGTAACTACTTTCACATCACTTTGTGGGTGTAATTACAGGCTCTTTTTCTTACAAAAATAGGAAAAATTAGCCATTGTAATGGCTTTGCGTTGCAAGAATAGGAACTTTTTTCAAAGAGGCGTTGAGTCGCAACTTTGACATATAATCTACTCTGTGTGATGAGCTCATGATGAGCTCGTGGTGCGAATTTCTAGCTTAGTAACGCTATAATTTTCACTGAACGGTTTGCGTGACGTCATAACACAATGAGCCGCAAAAATGTGCGGTGGGAGTACGATATTAGCGATTTTGTTGAAATCGATTCAGCCACTCATCGCTGGGAGTAAGGCTGCTGCCCTATCTAAATCAAAACCTAAAAGGCCATTTGAAAAATTAGCAGAAGCAAAATTAGAGGTAGCAAATTATATTAAAAAAAAAAATTTTAGAAGAAGAGTTAAAACTTAAAATGAAAGAAATGGAAGAAAATAAAAAAGGTGGACATTTGAAGAAGAAGATAGACAGCGAAAACTAAAATTTGAAGATGAGGAAAGAGAACATAAACGTGAAATCTAAGCTCTAGAAAAAAAATATTATGGTTGAAAATATTATAATTAAATAAAAAAATATTAAAATGGTTAAAGGTTTATTTAAATTACATGTATTACTTATCTTAACAATGACACAAAGTAGTTATTAATCAACCTATTTCTCACATTAGTGTCCTGCATGTTTAGAGGAGTAGCTATTTGTTCATTGTCGTCAACATCAGGTGGTATATTATCTTGAAATAGCTCATCTCGCATATCAATAGCTATATTGTGCAATACTGCACATGCCACTATCACTGATTGAACCCGTGACACATGCAGAATAAATTTTTTTGATAGTTCCAGTCCCATAAGTTCGCTCTACCACATTTCTACTTCTTATTTGTGCCTCATTAAATAAATGTTCAGCAGGTGTAATTGGGTTTTGCACTGGCGTTAGGAGGTATGCAGTGTTCTCATAGCCCTTGTCTCCCACAATCACACAATCACCAAATTCTTTGTTTATTAGCCTCTGTTTGATATGAGAATTGTTAAATATGGTCTGGTCATGGACTGCTCCTGGCCACCTGGCCACAATATCCATTATTTTAAGTTTTGCATCAACTACAGTTTGGACATTAAATGAAAAGTTAGATTTTCTGTCTCTATAGTTCTCTGTAATGTCACCACCTGAAAACAAAAAAAGAGTAATGTATAATTTGAAATAAGCAAGGGATGAGATAATTTATTACATGTATAGCTAGCTAGGCACCTCATTCATTTTCATAATCATCTACTGCCGGTGGACTCCCAGAAATACTCGTAGGCCTCTACCAGTGAGTGCCACAACAGTCTGTCCTCTGAATATATACATTATAATGTGAGATTCTTACCTGGCGATTTAATAGCTACATGAGTGCAATCAATGGCACCAATTAGTTTTGGGAATCGCGCTATGTCAAAAAATTCTTGCTGTTTTTGAATGTTGTCCCTTGGAAATTGTATTTATTGCGGTCGCAGTCTAGCAATTGCTTCCGATACAGTCTTTACGATTCGACTAGCCGATGTCTTGCTCACACCAGTGAAGTGCCCACTACAGTGAGAAAACTACCAGTTGCATAATATCTCATTGTCAACAGCAGACGACACATAGGCGTAATAGCCTGATTTCTGAAATAAAGTAGTGCATAATTATTGTTTTATGGGTTAACCCAGAGTAATAATAAATAGAAAAACGAGCAGGTTTGTACTGTTACCTTTCTGTATTTGTAGATATTTCATGTTCTATCAATGAATAAATATAATGTACAGCTTCTTTTGTGAGCCGGAACCGCATCCTAAAATCGACATCATCTCACAACTCAATGATTTCAAAAGGAAGGATAGGCCCTCCAGAACATTTTACTCAAACCTTCTTCATACAAGCAAAATAACTGTTATCTGTCATAATTTGTTTGAACTATGTCAGTGCCTAGCAACTATCTTGACGACGTAACCTTGTACGTGCGTTAATAATTTACCATCCCGGACATTGTTTTATTAATTGCAGGCGCCATATCAATAATTTAAGACAAATCCAACTACTAAAATTAAAACTGTTTTGGGCTGTAGACCTGTAGAGCGTCCCGTACAAATGGACTAAAAATCACGCTCCAAAACGTAAGTGTGTGCAACAAGAAAATGTTCTCGGGGGATAGTCAACAAAAAATGACGTCCGCACAAGGTTACAGCGCGCGGCCATTGTAGACTTTGGTAGTAAAATAATTATCACTTTATAATGTGTTTATTACTTAATTTAATGGTAATTACCGATGATACGATATTCGATGTTTCTTTTTGACCTTCGTATAATGGTTTTTGCAGCGTTTCACAACACAACTACATATTTATCACAAGATTCACAAGACCATCTCTCGGCCACAGACAACTGTCGACTGAGGAGCGTTGGCCCTAAAATTACGATTTTAGGGCCAACGCGCGGGTGCCATTTTTTTGAGTGGGAGGCCCTGTCCTTACGCTAGTAATATATATGTCAATGTAACAACTCCATATAATTTGATCTGGTTCTGTAGACGGGATTCCGGTGTGGTCCCATCAGACGATCATAAAATTCGTCAAATTCGTCCTCTATCAAATCAAAAACTTCCATTTTTATCGAAAATATCTTAATTCACCACCTTGAATTATTATTTGTGTAAGATTTGTCAAACTGAAAAGTAGAAAAATGGCGGAAAACTGACAGGTAACTTTCCTAATCGCCACTTCATCCGACCTATAAGATACAAGTGACTTTACAGTCGTTTGCAATAGAAACCAACAATCATGTAAACAAATATGGAGGACTGACATTGACAGCGTATTGTTTATGCCCATAGTGATGTCATAGTGTTCTAATTAAATTTTTCTAATTATTTTAATTTTAAGTCATAGACTATGGCCCATAGTAGGATAGGTACTAAAATAAAACTGACTAAATAGATTAAATATATAAGCCATAGACTATAAAATAAAACTGATTATATATAAAAAAGTGTTTATTTATTTACAAATTTAAATCTTCGTCTTCGTCATCATCACTATCAGAAGTGTCGCCGGTGACTGCAATTATTAATGGAACCACTGTGTCATCGCTTGTTGTGTCTAAAATGCCGTCGAGCTTTTTCAGTTCTTCCTCTTCCTTTAGGACGTGATTTACGCATTTCGACCATTGTTCGGCTCCGATTCTCGCAAACCCTTCGTTTAATAAAGTTTTTATTTCCGCCATTTTAAAAGATTTATTATTTCTCCCAACATAAGACTTAACCTGTGCCCAAATGAGCTCAATTGGGTTGAGTTCGCAGTGGTAGGGAGGAAGGCGAAGCACAGTTACTCCTTTCGATGCGGCGAGCTCGTCAACGTATTTTAAAACATATTTTTTTTGATCAAATTTTGTGAGTAACTGTGCTTTTATTTCCCTTGTTTCGAAAGCTATATTTTTGCTTCGTAACCATTCTTGTATAGCATCCTTCCTCCAGCTCATGTTGGGCACTCGTTCGAGTTGGCGAGAATGGTATGGAGCATTATCCATTACAATTACAGATCCCGGCTGAATTTTGTCTAAAACCATCTTAAACCTGAAACAAAAAAGATAATTTTCTGTCATAATGTAATTTTATATTTAATAAAATTAATTTTATATAGTGTTATCATAAATACTTATACAAAAATACACAAATGAAACCTTACCATTTCTCAAAATTATGAGCATCCATTTCCCCGTGATAATCGCCATCTGACTTTTTTGCTTCAAAAACCCAATCTGCGCCTTCTAAAAAACCATCTTCATTCCCTATATGTGTGATAATCAGCCTCTTTCCTTTCTGAGGATTTTTTAAGCCACTTGAAAGGCCTCTCAAGAATGCCTGTCTACTACTCTTGATGTCATTATCCATCCACACATAATTGCAGGTGTGCCCTAAGTTAAAAAAATGTTTTAAATACATAATTATGTCAATAAAAACATTGTTTATATTTAAAATTAAGCAAACCTGTAACCTATCACAATTTAAAATAATGTGTGGAATAAGTATCTTATCTATCACCATTATCTCAAACCAATGTTTTTAAGCAACCTGCGGAACACAAAAAAAAATTAAGCATTTAAATAAATAAAAAGCTCTCACCCTCATTAAGCCATGTTTCATCCAAATAATAAATCTTTTTATTTTGCTCTCTGTATTCATTGATTTTCAACAAATAATTCACCCTCCAAATTTGTAAGTCAGGTCTATCTAGCAAAATGCTTTTTCTTGATCGCTTGCAGTATGTGAAGTTTAATTTCTTCAATATTCTATACATTGTACCGAATGTAAAATTTGGTAGGCTGTCATCTTCATTGACTGCTGTAAAAATTTTGGCAATGGTTGGCAATTCCCCATCATAGTAAAATTTATGAACCTTTCTTCTTATTGCAGATAAGATAAAATCATCTAACTTATCAATTATGGCTCGATTTGCAGGTCTCTCCTAAAAAACAGACTGAGAATATTAAATGGCACAAATCATAACATAAAGTAAAGCTCAAAAGATAAAAAAAAGGCTGGCTAAGTTAATATTATAAATACCTTAGGCTGGGGTACTTCTTGATTTTGTGTGTAATGTTTCATTACGTCACGAACAATATATTCTGAGACGTCCATTATTTTTGAGGTGGTTTTATATAATTCCATTTTTGATGGGTATGTAGGAGAGGTTTTCTCCAAGTGATTATAAATATTCACCAAAATTTTTTTCTCCCTTTGCGATAACTGTTTTTTAACAGCCAATTTTCGTTTTTTGACCGGCGGCGGCGCCGGCGGAGCAGTCCCCGACGCACCTGGCTGCGGCTCGCTCATTAGGTATAATCTTAAAAACAAATATAATTGTACACACATACATTTCAGTAATTGTGATCTATTCAAATAATTTGTTACGAGGGCAATACAATATTAAAGTGCGTCTAATAGATTTCCGTTGTAGGTAATAGATCTAAATCATTCTTACCTCCTGATTACTCCTTGAGAAATAATACCAATCGTATGCTATATCAAAGTCCGTGATGCCGTGCAAAGGTCGTCGTTCCAAGAAAAATATGTCCAGCCAAATCGTAAAGCAAAACAAAAGTCCAAAATGAGAATGCAAAAACGTAGAAATCGGAAACAGAAAACGGAAACAGAAAACACTAATGCACAGCGAACCCACACAACAGTGAATGACTGTGAATGACAATTTTAATTGTCAATTTTTAAAAACTAACCATTATTTTTATGGCTTAGGATACAATCCTTTTTGGTTAATTGTATTAAGCTCTTGAAAAAAAAAATATTGTACCTATTCAAATAATATTAAATTAAAATAATTTTGACGGCCGAATGGCGTAGTGGTTAGTGACCCTGACTACTGAGCCGATGGTCCCGGGTTCGATTCCCGGCTGGGGCAGATATTTGTTTAAACACAGATATTTGTTCTCGGGTCTTGGATGTGCCCGTAAAATGGCAATAGGCTCGCCCCCTATTACATTGGGACTAACATACACTCTGGCGAAAAGTGGGTGCAGCAACGCACCTCTGCCTAACCCGCAAGGGAGTACATTAGTACAAGGCGTGAGTGCGTGTTTTTTTTTTTTAATAATTTATTAAATTTAATATAAAAGATAACGAACAACACTAACTTTTCAATGACTTATAGAGTTCGATGAGTAAAAAACTAAGATGACAGCTTGTCAAATACTTCGAAATTTTTACGCTACAAATGTTTTAACAAATTTAACTTATAAATACAAGTTAAATCGTGTTGAAGATAATGTGAAAACAATGGTGCGTTCGTTGAAATCAGACTATGTTCATATTTGATCGTCAAATGTATGTGATTACGGAGTAATCGTGACAATTTGGTTTGTTTACATTATTGTTGGTTTCTATTGCAAACGACTGTACGTGTTGGTTAGCCCTATTCAGACATTGTGGAACGCAATTGTTGAGTTTATTGGAAACTTACGTGTCAAGTAGCTTACCTGAAACTTTAATCAGACATTGTGGAACAGGCCCTAAGGGTGCGTTGCACCATTTAACTTTAACTATTACAAACGTCACATCTTCTGTCAAAGCATCGGTTAAGCGAAAAATTGGTTGCACCATTCAACTATGGTTAAAATGACGTCATAACTTTAACGATAACCATAACCACTCCATGTTGGCCGGTTACTGCTTTTGTTAAAGTCAGGTAGCTGTCAAACGCGTTGTATAACCTCAAAGTAACAGTATTACGTACAAATATTAATATTAAATAATTCTTATAATGTAGATTCTACGTGAAATAGCGCTTGAAACAAGTTCCTCGGAAATTGAGATTGAGGTGGAGTAAGTACGGAACTTACGAAATATGAAGAGAAAGGTGTACTTTCAGAGAACTGATAGATTTGCAGGTTCCAGGTCTCAAAAATGTGGCTCGTGTGTTGGCTTTAAAACTAGAACCTTTCTTACTGCCTCCAACGACGAAGTAAGTGCACCTATTATTATGTTGTAGGTGTAATGATCATCTTCACCACCAAATAAGCGTCCACTTCTAGCCATGGGCTCTTCCAAGGAGCGAAACAACACTGTGCCCTCGGCCTTCCTTATCCAGCCACTACCGGCTACCTGCCGGTTGCCGGCCCAGCGCAACAATCTAATATCAAAGTAACATACGTAACTCTTTAATTGAATAACCTTGTTTTCAGAAATTTTGCAATCACTCAAATACAGAAATATATCAATGAAAATAAGGACAGAACTAAGAAGAGTGCAGCCCATTATAGTGGCTACGGCATAGCTGCATAATATATTATGTTAAAAAAATAGAGACCTTGTGCTGTACCACCAGCTAGGTTTTTTATGATGATTCATCATCTGATGAAGAGGAACCTGTCTATGCAGTTAACAGGAATGATGAGCATAATCGAAGGATGTCAATAAATAATTATTTTAATAGATTACATCGTTTGTTTTAATTTCAACTTGTTAAGAATTAATTAATAAGATAATTAATAATAAAGGCTTCTATTCTATTCTATTTTCTGGGGTGTAAGTACCTGCACCTGGCTCTCTCGAATGGAACCTTTGTGCATATCCCCGAGGTCTAAACTGCCTTCCAAAGCTTGGACCATTTCTCCACCACGCTGGTACACTGCGGGTTGGTGGGTTCACATATCTAGATGTGCTAAATCTAGATATGCAGGTTTCCTCACCGTAAGAGCGATGGTATACATTGTAGGTACTTATGTTAAAAGAACTCATTGGTACATGTTCAGCGCCGGGATCGAACCCGCATCTCTGGCGTGAGAAGCGGGCGCTTACCCGACTGAGCTACCACCGCTCTTAATAAAGGCTTATTAGAGTCTACTTTGTCGCGGGTTTTATTGATGATCTTTTGGTATATGAATCTTTTGGTCAATATTTGGAGGAACACCAGACTTAGGTCCTATGACATGTTGACTTTGAGTGCTTTGACAGAGAATGACGGCTACAATGTACTCTGTGACGGCTTCAGTCCAACAGCTAGATTTGGTATTGCCTTACATAAAAACGTTTCCCACGATAACTTTGGGGAAAATTATGTCTCAAACGATTAGCAACCCTAATAACATTAACAATGACCGACGATTTGATGGTGCAACACGTTGCAGTAAAATGTTAACTGTAACGACTCTGTCATTGCTAAGTTTAACCTTAACTATTACGATAACCGGGATGTTGATGCAACCCACCCTAAGTGTTATAACAGTGGTGGATAAAAATAAACAATTCTGGAATTTACATATACAAGACAAAACATAATATTTACAAGATAGTCAAATTGCGGGTCCGCGCTATTAGGTTTTTAAAAACTAAAATTAAAGGCGAGCATAACCGTTCCGATTTGAGGTCCGTTTAATACTGACTCATACAATGACATAGTCTTAACACTAAGAGTGGCCTACCTGACCAATCTGCTGATACATCACTCTACACTCCATACAGTTGATGCTTTACAAAGTTGGAGATTCGTGGAATGATCCATCAGCATCCTGGCTGATGCAATAACAATATAATATGTTGCAATGCTTACGGTATCTCTGTTTATGTTTATATTTAAAGTTCCAGAAAGTTCTAAGGGTGAGATACTTGGGGGTACATAACTCCTCCCTCCTTAAGAGCGAAATTATCGGGGGGTTGCACATGCACATCTCGATGATTTCGCCACTGCAACATATTAGTGAGCTTTTTCCTATTTTTAAGAATAAACACAAAAATGATTAAAAATACAATAAAATACAGTAAAAGAGTGCCTAGACTAATGCTTTTCACTTTCACTGAATTGCCCATTTCACTATCACTTTCACTATTGAGTTGTTTCAGCATGTAAGACATGTGTTGCAGGTCGCTGAGGTCCATTCCTTGAAGATTTACTGGATTCTCGTTTTCCTTGGAGTTTACTCTGGTTTGTAGTTCCGGCAGTTTTATTGAAGGGATGCGTTCTGATGACATATTCTCGGTATATGATCGTTGATGATGCAGCTGCATATTGTTAATGTAGAGGTCACAGGGTTCGTCTATAAGTATTATATACGTACCCTTTATGGAGTTACGGCTTATTTCGCTATTACATCGCTTTTCAATAATAGTTATGTTGCGGCTATATAATATCCATTTATTAATAGATATTTTCTTAACTTTAATCTGTTCTATAATCATAGTCCAGTCAATAAATGACTCAAAATGAGGTGTAGAGTGCGTGAGCAGGTAACTAAGCGATTCCTTCAGAAACTTGTTCAGGGGGCTTAGGTTGTTAACATACCAAAAGTCCTGACTCCTGGGTGATGAGCGGGGGGAAGGAGGGGGGGTTAAAGGTACGAATTTTTGGTTTTTAGCTTATATCTCGAAAACGGTGCATCGGAGAGAAATATTTTCAACTAATGAAATGGAGCTCTTAAAATTATCTAAAACTTTTATATCATATGTTTTTTTCTAATTCCAAACCGTTTTCGAGCTATACCCTCGGAAAAAGTTGAAATTTACAAGAAAAAATTGTTCATGTCAAAACATTCATAAACATTGCTTCATATTGTCTAAACCTATCCAAAAATGAAAAAAAATAATAGGAAAGAAGTTGTAGATTTTTAAATTTCCTTTTAGAATATATATAGATATGCTGGTTAATGTCCAACCCACCTAAAGTTACAGCTATTTTACTTACAGTTAAGCTTACTAACTCGGTGAGTTATGTCAGTGAATTTAGCAAAATGCAAGTTTAAAATAGCTGAAACTTTAGGCGGGTTGGACATTGACCAGCATATGCATATATATTCTAAAAGGAAATAAAAAAATCTACAACTTCTTTCCTCTTCATTTTATTCGTTTAGGAATAGGTTTAGACAATATGATGCAATGTTTATGAATGTTTCGGCATGTATGAATTTTTCTTGTAAATTTCAACTTTTTCCGAGGGTAATAGCTCGAAAACGGTTTGGAATTAGAAAAAAACATATGATATAAAAGTTTTAGATAATTTTAAGAGCTCCATTTCATTAGTTGAAAATATTTCTCTCCGATGCACCGTTTTCGAGATATAAGCTAAAAACCAAAAATTCGTACCTTTAACCCCCCCTCCTTCCCCCCGCTCATCACCCAGGAGTCAGGACTTTTGGTATGTTAACAACCTAAGCCCCCTGAACAAGTTTCTGAAGGAATCGCTTAGTTACCTGCTCACGCACTCTACACCTCATTCCTTGACTGGACTATCACTGCAATCTGATTACAGTGAGTCGGGTGCTCTTTAAATGTCATCAGCTCCTCAGTGCATGTAATTTCAGGGTATGGTGCTCTATTTTCATGAGTGCATAGGTAATTTTCTCCAGATACCTGCTTGCAAGGTTGTATAAGTGGTAAATATGTAAAACCTCTCACCAGGATATAAGGATATTTGGGAATTATTACAAGGGTAAGGTTTTCAGGGTCATGAAAGATAGGTAAGGGGTACATTTTATAATAATTATAGGTAGAGTTTGCTATCAATGGTATTTCTAATACAAATGTTATCTTTCTATCTATCATGTATGATTTAACATTGATTGTATCTTCTATTTTTACTAAATTTTCCAAGGTAGGTGTATACATAAGGTTTTCAGATTTAGATATATTAATTAACAGCTGTAATAAATCAGTTGAGTTAAGTATAGATTGATGTACAATATTTATCTTAGTGAAGGCTAAGGCAGTCTCTAACTCGCTAATCTTTATATAAAGCGTTCTAAAATTACTTACAAATAGGTTATACAAGCTTAAGATATAAGTAAAGTAAACTGCATTATTTTCTTTAGTGCTGATTTCCTTTAACATTATTTCAATACGTTTTAGTCTATTGTCCATAATTTTTGAGTTATTATGTAATATTTCTGATGAGTTAATTAGACCGTCTATCATCTTAGAAACAACGGTTAAGCGTTTGTTTGTAGAGATCTGTTGATTATTTAAATTACTTATTAACTGTTCGTAATGTTGAGCGTCTTCCTGATCTAAGTTTCCTGTTATGACTTTTATTATAGAACCAATAGGGTTCAATATTCCTCTACGGACTCGGTGTGAAGGGATTATCTGTTTAAACTTATCTATAGTAATTTTCTGTAAAT
Source organism: Plutella xylostella (assembly GCF_932276165.1). Taxonomy (NCBI): domain Eukaryota; kingdom Metazoa; phylum Arthropoda; class Insecta; order Lepidoptera; family Plutellidae; genus Plutella; species Plutella xylostella. The sequence goes on along the minus strand of NC_063987.1, from coordinate 7,995,124 downwards.
ACTCTACTTGTTCTCGTATTCCTAAAAATTCATTAAAATAAGGCTTATCTACGGATACTAACTTACTAAAGTTACTATACTTCCTATTATTATATTCTAATTTCATCAGTAGGCCATTTAAATCTAATACCTTAAAAATAAGCCAGTTATCCTGTTGAATAACAGCTGTTCCTTGTCTTACGGGGAGGATCCCGGGATTGTTTTCAATCTTTTGAAGTTGAAGGCCCAGGCTGGGGCTTATGAAAGCCATCATGGCCACTAAGCAGCACCTGCGAAGGGCGTTTTATGTTTTTAATGGGAATTCTAGTCTGTCTACCTCTGACGGTAACAGGGACGATATTTCTTTCAGGTTTTCCTGTAACGATCGCTTTTTCAAAACGGGGTTTATCCTTGCTCCTGCGGGTGTTGACTAATTTTGTGAAAATTGGTTTTCCTTCTGAGAACTGAATATCGGCCTCACCACCACGTTTTTCACGGGATTTTTCTTTCGAGGTAAGCATTTTATCTGATATGTATTTATATAGAACTTTTGTTCGTTTCGCGTGATCTTTCATCAATTTTTGTAAGTATTGTTTCTCGAAGTTTACGTTAAATGGGTTTTCAGACTCTACATGACCAAAGACGACTTCAAATGGTGTTAAGTTAGTAACGGAGTGGATTGAGTTGTTATACGCCATGATAGAGTAAGTCATTATGGATGCGGCGTCGGTACATTGCTGTTCGTATTTTGCCAATCTGTAAATTTCAATTAAGGTGGAATGAAATCGTTCGACTATACCCATTGAGTTAGAGTTTCTAGGCGTGCCTATGTGCAATTGAATTTTATAGAGTGACATCATTTCTTTCAGTAGTTCATTATTGAATTCAGTACCGGGGTCGCAGCTTATTTTCTTTGGTACACCGTAATAAGAAAAGTATTTTATTAGTGCGCGGATGACTTCAGGGGTGCTTTTACTAGAAATTTCGATTGCTTGGCCTAGCTTGCTGAAGGCATCAACAAGGGTGAGATATATTTTTCCTTCGATAGTGAACAGATCTATGAATATTTCCTGAAATGGGGCTTCTTGTGTTTGAGTTAACTGTAAGTATGGTTTCAGGGGTTTACGGTCATATTTCATCTTTTTGCACACGTCACATGAGTTAATTGCTGCTGAAATTGTTTCAGTCATGTTATGCCAAAAGAAATGTCGCCTAATGTGTGTGAGGGTTTCTCGAATACCTCTGTGGCAGGTTTTTCCGAGGTGAAATTTCAGAATAATCGCCTTCTGTTCATTTTCGTCCTCGATGAAAACTACTCTTTCAGTGCACTCGAAAAATTGGATTGAACCACCCTTAAAAAGGCTGATTATTATATTGCTGAACTGTTTTCGATGTTCTTCCTGTTCGAAATAGATGAAATATTTGGTTTTTGGTTTTATGTATTCTTTCAGGAATTGTTTTATTAGATCTTGGTTATCTATGGGTAGGAAAACTTCTAAGACCTTTTGTTTTTCGCGGGACCTGTCTTGAACTTGCATACTATTTTTATACCATTGAAAAACTAATATTTGATTAGGCTTAGTATCGATTGCTTCGTGTAAAATAGGTATACCGTGTGACTGAAGGTCCTGTGTTGAATGTATTGTATCAGATTTACTGGAGAGGGATGGAACCGGATATGTAATATTTTCTAAGTCTGATTTTTCAGAACTTGAGTCGGAGATGGTGATTGTTTTTTCTTTTTCAGAATCAGATATGGTGATTGTACGTGAGTCCTGTGAATCGCGGGGTAAGTCCTTTTTGTCATAATTTACTACCATTGAGTCCTTATCAGATAGTGCGTTTACTTTTATACGCGACAATGCGTCAGCGTTACTGTTTTGTTTGCCCTTTTTATATTTTATTTCTGTTTCCTGAAAAGGTTGGACCTGAAAAGGCTTATGGGATGTAAGCGTTACGCTTTCCTCTGAAAGATTTTGTATTATTGTTTCAGCGAAGCCATTTTTACAAGTGACTGTTGCTGAAGGCATTCTAGCCTGTCGAGGTGGACTATATATTATTGGTATTCGTGTGTTGGGTGTTATAAGTAGTTGGTTTTTCATATCTACTGCGGCTTCAAGCTCCGTCAGCAGATCTGAACCAATCAAACCGTCATAGTTTTTATCTATGCTGTACAGATGAAATTTATGTTTTAGTGGGCTCTGAAATGTTTTCAGGAGGGGTATATAAATTACTTCTTCGTGCTTACTGCGTGAGTGGGTACTAATTACTTCAAAGGGCTCTTGGTACTTGGAGTCGGAAAAGTAATAGTTCGCTATTTCCGGGCTCATGAAAGATCGGGTACTACCAGTGTCGATCATGAACTTAGCATTTATTTCAGGGATGACTATATGGGGTAGTTTATTAACTTGGTGGCAATTTATATGTATTATCTCTTTGGGATGGTTGGGGAGGCTTCTTCCTGAAAATTTTCATTTTCAGTTTCAGTCTCTATTTCCTGATTAGACATAGGTGGGATTTCATTAGAGTATTCGTCATTGTACGCGGGTTCTTCGTGAGCGTACTCAGGATAATAGACATTATCGTCATAGTTTTCAGGTTGATTTTGCTCTGATTCGGGTTCGTATGGCAACTCGTTATAAAAGAGTTGGTTCATATTGGTTGGTTTTGAAAATTGTTTTACAGGGGCTGTTCTCATGGATACGTCAGTCGTCACTGCGTTGTTGGATTTATAGGGGTGAAACTGTTGGTTGGGAATTCCAAATTTAAACTGTGGTCTTTGCAAGTTTTGGTTGGGGATGCCGAACTTAAATTGATTTTGGGGTAAGTTGGGCCTGTAACCAGTTGGCTGAAAATTGGGCCTGTAGCCTGTAGGCTGGAAATTCGGTCTGTAGCCTGTAGGCTGGAAGTTGGGTCTAACATAGGGTTGATTTTGGGGGATGCCAAATTTAAATTGGTTGTTTTGTGGAACAAGAGGTCTGAAGCCTTGCTGAAGGAATGCTGGTGGTCTGAAAGAATTCTGGTTGTTAAATGATGTTAACTGAGTGGGTTTTGACGTGGGGGTTGCATTCTTTAACATATTGTTTCTAGATTGATATTGGAATTTGAAGTTTACCTCTTCCAATACGATGCTTAGGGCACTTTCAATCGAATTTACATTCTTTCAACCGTACAATCCGTATTAAATCCTCAGGCAAGTTATAGAGGAAAACATTTTTGGCAAGATTCTCATATATTGTTACTTTACTTTTTCTTAGTTGTTGGTCTTCCAAAAGGTTGACCTTGGCTATTAGGGCGCTTTTAACGTGTTGTATTCGACTGTAAAAGCTAGAAAAGTCTTCTTGTGGGTTTATTTTTAGCGTTTCCAATTCTATGGTGATACACTCTTCGGAGCGTTTATCACCGAAGCTTTGTGTCAAGATCTCTTTTAGTTGTTGCCATGACTCTATATCCTGTCTCTCGCTGATAAGTACAGCGGCTTTGTCTACTAGTTTGCTCGTTATTAGATGGTACAGGTAGAGCTCTTGTTCGGGGTTGTTATCACCCTTATATGCATTGATAACATATTCGCACTTCGTGAGAAATGTTCTTAGTAACTTCCCGTCACCATTGAAGGTGGGTATTACTCCAGAAAATTCGCGGGGAATTAAAATTATTTTAGACATTACTGATTTTAAGCAAACGCTTCCAAAATAACTCAATAATTATGGGAATTTCCTAGAATAATGATTACTTATCCTATATTTTACTTAACTAGGGGTTGCAGAATTTGATGCACTAACCTAATTTTTAGCTTTACAATTTACTTTTTCTTACTTTTAATCAATTTAATACAATTTACTTAATATCTAGCGTTAAGAAGAGAGAATTTGATCCCTAAATAACATGTGAAAAATGGAGAGGACTGGATTTGGGAGGTGAGAAGTGTACTTACCAACGCATCGCTGCCTCAACACTCGAGCAAAAACACTAATGCACTTTTTGGATACCCGTTTCTCGACGAATTTATTTGGTTCTTGGAATAGCCGTTTAATAGCGAATCGCGACGTAATTTCACCTTTTTAGGTAAGCAGAATTTGATGCTCGAACCGACAGATGCGAAACACGCGCTGCTAATATATAGCGACTATCCTACCGGCTGCGCCAGTCAAATTGCGGGTCCGCGCTATTAGGTTTTTAAAAACTAAAATTAAAGGCGAGCATAACCGTTCCGATTTGAGGTCCGTTTAATACCTACTGACTCATACAATGACATAGTCTTAACACTAAGAGTGGCCTACGTGACCAATCTGCTGATACATCACTCTACACTCCATACAGTTGATGCTTTACAAAGTTGGAGATTCGTGGAATGATCCATCAGCATCCTGGCTGATGCAATAACAATATAAAAGCTCCTCTACATGATGGGCCAGCGCTTGTCCAGCAAAATGGCCATGCGATGGTTGAAAAGGATCTACACGATGGCGATGTTCAGTTGTGATTGGCTCGTTTAACAAAATGGACGTGGAAGCTTTAGCCGCAGCAGCTATATATTTATTTAGCGCGTACAATTATTATCTTAATGTGTACAAAAAAAAAGTTATTAAAAGGAAATGGCGTAGAAGAAGATGGTGGATGTTAACTATTCATCGCAACAGGACTAAGTAAGTAACTGCTTAAATTTAATTTTCTTTGTACTTTTAGTTATTTTATAATTCAGTATAATTAAAATGTATATTTTTTTCAGGCAAACTATGGATAATCAGCTAGCTGAAATGCTTGCTGAACCATCTGGTGAATTCGATAACTTCGTGAGGATGTCAAACAGCGATTTTGAGTTTTTGATACAAAAAGTATCACCTGTAGTTGCAAAACAGGATACAGATTGGCGGGAAGCAATACCTGTAAAAATTCGTCTCGCATTGACAGATACCTAGCTACTGGCGATAGCTTTCGTAGTTTACACTACCTATTCAAAATTTCAAGCCAACTTATTTCAAGAATTGTTCCTGAAGTATGTCTAGCCCTCAATGAAGCTTTGAAAGATTTTGTTAAGGTAATAACTTCCTATTTTAATACTATAAACACAGGACGATTGGAAGATATTATTATTTGGGATGGAGATTGGACCACATAACGACTGGAATTTTGTCTAGATGACAATTGACGTTTTTTCAACAATAAGCCGTCTATTTCGTACATCAACTCTTGTTTTTCCAAATCTGTAAATTGTCTTAACCTTTTAGCTAGTAGTTTTCCATATAGATCGCAATCATCTTCGCTATCTATCTTTTGCTTCTTACTGCTGAGTACGCTGTTCAAAGATGAAAAAGCTCTTTTCATTTCGTTACTAGCCTCTTGTAATTCAGGTGGATTTCTAGAACGACGGCGTATTACAGGAATGTTGATTTCAGAATTCACTGTAGCATTTGGGTCTTCATTTTCGATATTTTCATTTTGTGACGTAATTGAATCTTCGTCATCTAACGAGGTTGAAGCCTGAAAAAAATATATTTTGTTATTTACTAATTAATATATAATTGACGATATTCATTTTCACGTTTATAATATAAAATAAAGAAAATATCTGTAATATAAAAAACTAATTTAATATCTTATGCTCGGTCTTTTTTTTTTTACAGATCCCCACAACAACTGAAGAATGGCTTTCCAAAGCTGAACGATTCAAGTTCCCTCATTGCCTTGGTGCTATGGATGGCAAACATGTGACAATACAGCCACCTCCTCATAGCGGAACTGAATATTACAATTATAAACGTACTTTTAGCATTGTCCTCTTAGCTATAGTAGATTATGATTACTGTTTCATGTTTGCTGAAATAGGCGCTCAAGGGCGTATAAGTGACGGTGGCGTTTTTAATCAAAGTAGTATATCAAAAAAAAATTCGGAAAATAGCATCAATTTGCCGCCTCCTAGTTCACTACCAGGATGTGATATTGATTTACCCTATGTATTTTTATGCGATGGAGCATTTAGTTTAACTAAAAATCTTATGAAACCTTTTCCTGGCCGTCACCAGTTGAATTCTCCAGAAAGGGTTTTTAATCAAAAACTCTCTCAGTCACGTGTAGTTGTTGAAAACACATTTGGAGTTCTTTCTAACAAATTTAGAGTTTTTAAAACAGCTATGCCTTTTCATCCTGTTAAATGTTCAATTATTACGATGACTTGTGTTCTATTACATAACTTTTTACGGAAAAGCCGAACATCTCGCCCCTTATACGCACCTCCAGGTACATTTGATACCTATAATGACAGTGGAGAATTGATACGCGCTGGTAATTGGAGGAATTGTAGTAATACAAGTTTTCTTCCCTTACAAAATCAACCCCGTAGATCAACTAATGATGCAATTCAAATAAGACAAGCTTTTATGCACTATTTTTATAATAATATAGAATAATAAACTAAATATGAAATTAAATAATAAGTTTCATTTACTTACTCCGCCGTCTGTGTTTATGATACTCTTGCATTCATAAACATCTCTTAAAAAACTTTCCATTATCTCGAAAAAAGGCCACGACGGCGTATAAATATCGTCGAGTCCAGCCCCAGACCTTATAGACTCCTTTTTCTTTTTTAAAGGAGAACGGCAGTGGGCGTACCGCCTTTTTTAGGGTTCCGTAGCCAAAATGGCAAAAACGGAACCCTTATAGTTTCGTCATGTCCGTCTGTCCGTCTGTCCGTCTGTCCGTCTGTCACAGCCGATTTACTCGGAAACTATAAGTACTACAGTGATGAAATTTGATGGGAATATGTGTTGTATGAACCGCTACAAAAATATGACACTAAATAGTAAAAAAAAGAATTGGGGGTGGGGCCCCCCATACATGTAACTGAGGGATGAAATTTTTTTTTTCGATGTACATACCCGTGTGGGGTATCAATGGAAAGGTCTTTTAATAATAATAATAATAATAATAATAATAATAATAATAATAATAATAATAATAATGTTCTTTATTTCAGGCAGCACCCATGATTTAAAATGATATAAAGTTTTCTAAAAAACATTTTTCTTAAAGTGAACGGTTTTTGAGATCTCAGCTCTCAAAGTCGTAAAAAGTATGTCCCCCCCCTCTATTTTTATAACTACGGGGTATAAAATTCTAAAAAAAATAGAGGTGATGCATGCTAATAAACTCTTTCAACGATTTTTGGTTTGATCAAAGTATCTCTTATAGTTTTTGAGATAGGTTGATTTAACTGTAATATTATATTTGCTGCTACGGAACCCTTTGTGCGCGAGCCCGACTCGCACTTGGCCGGTTTTTTTGGAGCGTTTCAGAACCATGTTTTCACCATTTATTAATACAGTGTAGATAAGGTATTTTCAGTAATTACAATATTTTTAGAAGTCGGGGGAAAAGAAAAAATGATAAATGAAGAATATTTAAATCTAAGGATAATGGAACGTAAAAACAAACATATAGAGAACGGAACGTAACAACAGTGGTGCCAGACCTCGGAATATTACCAGCAAATCCGAGCAAAAAAGTAATCGAATAGAAATATCGATACATTCTTAAATACAAAAGATATTTTATTTATCAATAAATTACATGTTCTGGTACTATTTGTGCCAAAACTAGTACATTTGGTTTATAAAATATCATTATATTTAAGTCTTGAAGACTTTTATCCATAGCAAACCATTTTCTTTTTCTCTTTATTCGATTCACTATAATCGATATTTTTTGAATATTTAAATCTAATAACACTGAATCTTGCTTGTCAATCTTGTCATTGTCATAGTAGTTGTTATTTCATTTTTCAATTACCTAACCTAATTATTTAATATTTTGAATACCGCTGAAACTGCTGAAGATATAGAACAAATGTGACAAAGGGGAGGACCAGACCCGGTTCCTGTTCCACCTCCCCGGCAGGCTCCCGTCCCACTTCTTCATCAGGAACCTGCAGAAGCAGCAGAACAAGAACACGCAAAATCCTGACAATATTTTCTATGTACCATAGGATGATAAATACCTAAGTCAAATATGAGAAGAGCAACTGCGTTCTGCAGTTCGAATCCCGGCGCTGACATGTACCAATGTGTTCTTTGAATTTAATTAAAATGTATACCATCACACTTACAGTGAAGGAAACCTGCATACCTATCTAGATTTACACCCCAACAGAGAATAGAATACAGTAGATAATAGGAACATAAAATTCCTAAAGTTGATTCCAGGCAAATTATGTTATGTAAATAAAACAATGATCTTTTAAACATTATATTTTATTTCATTACATTACTCGCCAAATGCATACCCATATAGTAGAACCTTTACATATAGCATTTCGAAATGGCATAGCAGATCCCTGTTGCGGAATGGCAATTTAAAACTTCAGAAGTTGGATAAGTATAACATTATTCCATGATGAAAGTAGTAGCCTGATCTAGTCGATAATATTAATAAAATCATTATATTTATTATGTACGTTGCACGTCCCGTATTTATTTAAACGTAAACATATAACTTGATATACCTAACATATTATTATCAAATTATTATTCACGTTGTTCGTCTTGTGTTGTTCAAGTGTTGACGTTTAGTTGTTGACATGACACATATTTTTATCATTTCAATTTTTCTGCTCTGGTTTGTCAATTTTTATCATTATACTGAGATCCAACCTAGACATTTATGACGTAAATCACAGAGTACTTGTCATAAACATTACTTCACTTGACGTTCCATTCTTCCTGTATGAATGTTTACGTTCCATTGCGACTACATTTTAAAGATTATTTTTTTCCGTTTTTCTCTTTTCTCCCAGCTTCTAAAAATCTAGTCATTAATTGACTTGTGTACCTGTACAGTGTCTCTCTAATCATGGTACTTTCATTACGGAACCCGTCATTTCCATAGTGGTACAAAACGTCCTTAGAACCCTGCCTTTGTCCTTTGTTCTGAAAGCTGTCATCAACGTTTCCTTTTTCTTTTTTAAATCCTCTACCGGAATGCCCATGTTATTACTTATGCGATTCCATGCATCCGACACCTGAAAACAATTTATACAACAATTAACTTTATTTACGCTTCCCATATCAAAATGGCGCCAACAAAATAAACAAACATTGCCGTTTGAGGGCGAGAACGACAATTAAAAACTATTGTTAAATGTGTCTTTTATCGTAGTTTTACTTACCTTGTTTTTATCCTTGTGATTTTTATGTTTAGGATTCCATATAATGGTTTCGGCTCGGTAATATTCCAAAAATTTTAATATTTCGCTATGCGGCCAAGCTGTCGCCATTTTGACACGCACGAGTTTCACGAATTGCACTGCACGTCTGCTCACCACCGCATTCGAGCGCAAACTGAGTAATGGCCGACGTGTAGATGCGTACCGCCATCGCTGGCCCACTCCCTTTGATGTGTGGGCGAAAAACCGACACCGCGGCCATTCCGCCGCCATCGTACGCACCACAAGCCAGCCTACGCCACTACGCCCTCTATATGGTGGCCCACTATGATGGACCATCATGATGGCCCATCGTGTAGAGGAGCCATAATATGTTGCAATGCTTACGGTATCTCTGTTTATGTTTATATTTAAAGTTCCAGAAAGTTCTAAGGGTGAGATACTTGGGGGTACATAACTAGATACTTGCTATAATTTATAGTTGGTTAGCGAGTGGCCCAAAGTTGTTGGACCAGTTGTGCCCGAGCTGCCTCTCCCCTGTGTAGCTCTTCGTTTCCCGGGCAGCTGGTGGACCGGCGTCCACCATGCAGCTCCCCGATGACCTGGGCTGGAGCCAGTTCCCCCTGCAACTCGTCGTTGGCTTGGTCCAACTCTAAATGTGCCTGGTTGCACATATTGTGAAGCACAACACGTGCGTGTATTATATTCGCTGCCTTGTCAGGGTGGTAATGGAGGACTCTGTGGCCAAGAAGACACCGCCACTTTGCTTTTATTACGCCAATGGCGCGTTCCGCGTTCCACTGTGTTGCGAGCTGTGCAATGTTTTTGGGTGTAATACTCCTCGAGAAAGCCTGCTGGCGCATCCACAATGGGGGTAATCATATAATCCCTCTGTGCATAACCAGAATCACCTAAAATATAGGTTTAATTAGTTCCAATGGAAATTGATAGTGTGCACACACTATATCATTTTTATAGTTGAATCTAGACTTTTAAAAATAGTATAATGATACCAACCCAGCAAGGCCACACTCTCTCAAGTTCTTTGCAGATTTATGAGGTATTCTTTCACCGGGTGCTGGATCCACACATGGCTGTCATGGGATGCACCACCAAAGGATGCATCAACGCACAATATAATAATAATAATATTAATTTATTCTGAGGCAACTAAGGCCCATAGATACAATTACATGAATACAATTGAAATATAAATAAACTAATACATATTTTAACTTAATCAAAAACTAACTTAAATTAAGGTCTAGCACTATCCAAGGAGTTCAAAGTCTTTTTCGCCTCTCTGAAGCGTCGGAACACTATCCCCACAAGCCAGAAGTTTTTGTCCAGAAGAACCTTCTGCTGGACCGCGGGAATGCGAAGACGGAAGGACTTGAAGTCCATCTGATTGGCGGACTGCAGCCTCTCGATCACCAGTATCTGGACTGGCTGTTCGGCGCGGCCGACACTTCTCTCTTTAATAGAAAATAGCGCACGATGTTATCGTGCGCCATATTCGCGTGGATGCGGGATATGTAAATGTCCACCGTTGGCGTGGCGGCCTTGAGCGAGCAGGCGGCCGGGGCGGTGCCGCGCTTGTTGCGGTTGCGGCGACGGGGGCTCCTCTTCTCCACAAATTCCACAATACATTTAGGTCTGCATCACATACCTGTAAAACAATAATGTACACATTCGTATTAATAAAAAGGGACATGTACAAATGGTTCGTGTTATTTTTTCTTGAAAATAATGGATAATTACAATCTGTGGTATATTTGCTAATTTCTGAACGCAGCTCTTGCTGTCCTGCTCACTCGTCCTCTCTCGCTTTTTCCTTCTTCTTTGCTTAGCGGCCATTAACGCATATAGTGTTTTGTTTAAATAAATAGTAATTAATTAATTTACTGGTTTTACTCAAGACACGACAAGTTGGCGACGAGACGAAAGTGCCCAGTAAAGTGTGCAATAAAGGATATCGCTGAAATTAAAGTGATTTCTTCTGAAAAAGCAAAAACTAATTCACCGGCGCACGCTTCAGTGTGAAGTTGGCCGAAAAAGAAAAATAATTGCAAACGCATTCCAAAGTCGGACATTTTGTGTTGTGACTAAGTTCACGTTTGTTTTGGACGATAAAGAAAACAAATGTCAAATGAATCAAAACGAAACTTTTACAACTTCTTGGATTTACAAGCTGAACAAGACTGAACTGCAGGAAAAATTAACCGAATACGGATTACAATTCGATGATAATCTTAAGGTGGATGATCTCAGAAAATTACTTAGTGACTATTGCAAACTAAAAAGTCGAAAACAAATAATGGCCAATAATTACAACTTACACTCTTTCGATGGTGAGAATTGGGAATCATTCGAACAGCAACTGGAATGTATCATAGCATTAAATGAAGTACCAGATTCTAAGAAAGTGCCATTATTGCTAACGAAAATCAGCCCAAAAGTGTTTGAAACACTAAGTTGTATTTGTGCTCCAGAGAAACCATTAAAATTAACCTACATCGAGTTATGTAATAAATTGAGAACCAAATACACGCCCTTGCAATCGTCAACCTTGGATCGGGCCTCATTTCGAAGCAGAAACCAGTTTCAAACAGAAACTATTGAAGAATATGTACTAGCTTTAAGAAAACTAGCTGGGACGTGTAAATTTAAGGACTTGGATGACCAAATAAAAGAGAAGCTCATTGATGGTGTCTACTCAAAACTGATTAAATTTGAATTATTAAAAGGCAGTCCAGATGCTACTTTGGATGAAACAGTAGTGTTGGCTAAGACTGTTGAAGCGGCATTAGCACAAACCAAAAGCAAAAATGGGACGGAGGTCTCGGATATGTTTCAGTACCAACAGGAGCAAAGAACTCCTTCTAAAAATCTTTCTAAAAGAAACAAATTCAATAATTCCAAGTCCCAAGGTAACAAAGGAGTAAATAAACCACAAATAACATGTTACTGCTGCGGGAATAATAATCACATGAAAGCGGAATGCAGATTAATACATAAATATTGTTCTGAGTGTGGGAAACAGGGACACCTATATAAAGTATGCCCCAAGAATTCGCGAACTAATCAAATATATACCATGGAAACTGATGACCAAGGAAGCGACCAATCACAAATCCAGGATGGTGTCGAAGATTCAATTGGAGGTCTATTTGATGAACATATAGAGGTATATTCTGTCAATGTAAGAAAGATACCGCCACACTATATTAGGCTCCATGTAGAAGGCAAAGATCTTGATTTTCAACTAGACACCGGTTCAGATGTATCAGTGATTCCATTAAAAGATAAGAATCTTTTCTTTAGTAAATTCAACATACTTGATTGTAATGTTAGATTTAGGAACTTTGACCAAACAATTTCACAACCAGTTGGCATAATGAAAGATTTAACAGTAAATTATGAGAATAAATCTATGAAATTAAATGTTTTTATAGCTCATGATGATGTACCAAGGATAATTGGCCGTGATTGGTTGGATGCTTTTGATCTGTGGCCTCCAAAATTTATGGACACTCATATTATTGGTGAGGAAATAAATTATAACCTAAATGTAAAATCTGTTTCAGAGGCTGAACATGTAATTAAGGAAAAGTTTGCAGAAGTATTCAGTTCCGGTTGGGGTGATTTCAAAGGGGAGGCAATTAAATTAAAATTAAAATCAGATGCCAAGCCCAAATGCCTTCCAGCGCGTCGGGTGCCGTATGCGATGAAGGATAAGGTAAAAAATGAAATTTCTAGATTACTTGAAAATGATAGAATCACTCCTGTGGAATACAGTCAGTGGGGTACACCGGTTGTTCCTATATTGAAACCAGATGGATCAGTCCGCTTATGTGGTGACTATAAAGTTACTTTGAACCCACACTTGGAAGTTGACCAATATCCATTGCCCCATATTAATGACATCTTTAATACATTGAAAGACGGAAAATACTTCTGCGAACTTGACTTGAAGGAGGCATATTTACAGGCAAAATTAGATGTAGATTCACAGGAATTAACAACTATTGTCACAGAGGAAGGAACATTTAAATATAAGTACTTACCCTATGGTGTAAGCACTGGTCCAGGATCATTCCAGCGTCTCATGAGTAGTAAGCTTGCTAACATACCTAAAACTATTGTCTTCATTGATAACATTTATATTGCTGGAAAGGACCTTAATGAAACCCTAAATACATTGTATACAGTACTGTGCAGATTACAGGAATGTCAGTTTAAATTAAAACTAGAAAAATGTAAGTTTTTCCAAACACATATTGATGTTTTTGGGTTCAGAATCACCAGGAATGACATAAGCATTATAAAATCAAATATTGAACCATTATTACAAGCCAAAGCACCAACAAATATTACAATGCTTAGGTCATTTCTCGGAAAAATTAATTACTATAATCGTTTTTTGAAGGATATGGCATCTACTCTTGCACCTTTGTATGAGTGTACCAAGAAAAATAAATTTCAGTGGACCAAAGATTGTGATAAGGCTTTTAACGACATAAAAATTAAGTTGTCATCAGTAGATAGCCTCAGACATTTTGATCTGAACTTGCCCTTAATTCTAACATGTGATGCATCAAGCACAGGGCTGGCTGCTGTTTTGTCAAACAGAGATGTTGATGGTACAGTAAGACCCATCGCTTATGCTAGTAAAAAATTGAATTCAGTGGAACAGAGGTACTCTGCTATTGACAAAGAAGCGATGGCCATCATATTTGGTGTTACTAAGTTCTATAACTACACTTATGGTCGTATGTTTGAGTTAGAGACAGATAACTCAGCCTTAGTCAGGATCTTTGGTCCAAACAAAGGCATTCCTAAAATGGCAGCGAAAAGATTGCAGCACTATGCAATTTTCCTCTCAGCTTTTAACTATAAGATACGACACATCAAAACTAATGTAAATCCTGCCGATTTCTTATCACGTTCATGGGTAGAGACTGGATCTAACAATTTAGACTTTAATTGTATATATTTTCAAGAAACAGATAATAGTATGTGTGTTTATACAAACAGTTCCAATTTAAAAAATGTTGACTGGAAAGTTATCCAGCACGAGACACAAAAAGATGTGATTCTATCAAAAATAGTAAGATATACAATGGATGGTTGGCCTGAAAAAAAATTAATTGATACTGAACTATTTGTTTTTTACAACCGAAAAGATGAAATAAGTATGGATAGAGGTTGTTTATTTTGGGGGCATAGGATTATAATACCCACAGTATTAAGAGAATCTGTCACTGAGGAACTACATCAAAGTCACTTTGGAATAGTACGGATGAAGCAAATGGCACGTTCATATTTTTGGTGGCCTAATTTAGACTCCGAAATAGATATGATAACAAAAAATTGTATAATATGTTTAAATAACCATAAAAACCCACCAAAGACACCTTTGAAACCATGGCCGGTACCACCCTCCCCATGGTATAGGTTACATGCTGATTTCCTAGGTCCATTTCACAATAAAATGTACTTAGTAATTGTAGATAGTTACTCAAAATGGCCTGAGGCATTTGAAATGTCAAATATAGGTGCTGCTCGTACAGTTGAAATACTAAAAGCTTTATTCTGTCGGTATGGATTTCCAGTTCACCTGGTGACCGACAATGGTCCTACCTTCACTAGTGCAGAATTCAATAAGTTTTGCCAAACTTTGAATATAAAACATACTTTTACCCCCCCATATCATCCCGCCACCAATGGTGCGGCTGAAAGATTTGTTGAGACTTTTAAATCACATGTAACAAAAATAAAGGAAAGTGGAATTCCCATTGCCTCTGCTATAAACTTATTCCTCTTTGATTATAGAAATCTTCCTCACAGTACCACCGGAGTCACACCAGCAAAACTTATGCTAGGAAGGGAGATGCGGAATCGTTTTTCTCTATTACGGCCCCCACCAGTATCAGATAAGGCCTATGAAATGTTAGAGAAGCAGCGAAAATACACATCAGGTCATAGAGATGTATCATTCATGATAGGTGAGAAGGTCATGGTCAGGGACTATCGAGGGGGTCATAAACCATGGATTCAGGGTAATATTGTAGGTGAATCAACACCAGGTGTAACATATATTATCGATGTGGATGGAAATAACTGGAAAAGACATGTAAACCAAATTTTAAAATGTAATAGTAGTTTATTAGAATAGTTATTGTAATAATAGTTATTGTAGTAGTACCTTAAGAATACCACTGTTTAATACTACTGTTATAATTTATAAGTTATTTAGAACTATACTTAGTTATAATTGAGATTGTTGTTTGTTTTAAAATGTAAGTGATAGAAGGTAGAGAGAGCTATTCAAACAAATATTTTATTCATTATTGAAAGAAACATTCATATTAGGTGGTGGAGAGTGTGGTATATTTGCTAATTTCTGAACGCAGCTCTTGCTGTCCTGCTCACTCGTCCTCTCTCGCTTTTTCCTTCTTCTTTGCTTAGCGGCCATTAACGCATATAGTGTTTTGTTTAAATAAATAGTAATTAATTAATTTACTGGTTTTACTCAAGACACGACACAATCTAATGGATAATTACAATCATAACATTCCGGGAATGGTAGTGCTTGCGGTTGAAGTATCGCTCTTCAAAATTTTTTGGACGAATGATCTACATGGATGTAGGAATTAAATCAGATTTTGTATTCATCACTTTTATTATATAAGGGTCAAAATAAAATAAAGAAATATGAAATCGTCTTTACGTCTTTTTCCACTCTGCTTTCACTCTATGCTCCTCTGTTATTCGTCGTCATGGATACTTCACCTTGCGTTCTGTTCCACTCCCACAATCGGCCATCCTGACATGGCAGCCTTATTCATTACAATAACTGTAAAGTACAAGGTTACACACAATATAAAACATAGCATTGTCAAACGTTAAAGATAATCTTCTTATTAAAACAAAAAAACTAAAAACTTAGCAACTCAAGTTAACAACAATTTAGATTAGTTAGATTTCAACTTAGGGTCTAGACAGAAAAACATAAACAACTATTCTATGCAAACAACATCTTGAAATACCTATTCAAAATACCTATAATACCTGTTTTGTTTAAACACACCTTTTGTAAAGAATATGAGCCTTAAGCCTTCAAGACTTAACCTTACAATCATTACAAAACCTATCTAGATTGACTTTATTTACTGCTCACACATAACTTATTTATTACCATCACTGACTTCTTCATTCATCATCACTATCATACCGACACCAATAGAATATTATGCAATAACAAAACAAAATAAGAACTTACTTACTCTTTATGGTCTGGCCACGGTTTCATGTGGTCTGCAGAGCTAGAATTTCGTATTTTAAATGTTTTGTGATTGTGTGTGATTGAACTTTGACTGGACAATTTACCTATCTTTACTTTACGTGTGTTTTCGTAAGTGGATGAAACATTGAAAGGATATTACTTTGTGGTTTTAAAGTGTTTTGTGTAAATAGTTATTGCAATTAAAGAACGTTTGACAATAATTCATAAAAATGAAGAGAAACAGTGATGTGCCATTATGGAAACAGTGATGTGCCATTATAGACAGTCCTAAGCCTGTAAAGTATGAAGGAAAGTTCATTGGTTTTTTCATCAATTTTTTTTTTATCAATTTTTTTTTGCTCTTCAATATCGTTATAATTAATTAATTAATTAAATAGCGGATTAAATAACCTGCTATAAATGTGTAACATAGCGTCTGTAGCGTGTTATCAAAATGTAGCCGTTTTTCCCACCACTAGTCAGGAGTAATAAGGAAGTACTTTAGTCTTATTTATACGTATACCTTTCTTTTTAGTATATCTACTACCTAGAAATCTATGCAATATAAATTTATAGATTCAAATATGTATCTACTGATACACTCATCAGTAGCTTATGGGTCACAGTTGGTTTTCTCTTCACCATGCGATAATAAACACATCTCACAATGTTTACATAGGTTTCAGACAGGCTAGATACATAATATGTCATTTTTATTTCAGGAAAAATGCTTCTATTATGTAGTCTATGAAACCTATTCATTTCTGAATGGTGATATACAACTACATGGTGATATACAACTGAGGCGCGCGGGCAACTCACTCTATTTATATAGGCTCTCCCGAACCTTGCAAACTTAGGGTGGAGAGAAAAATGGACTTTATTTAACTGTAACTGTGACCCTTATGATGCCGAACACGGAGAAAATCGAAACGCGATATCTCACAATGTTTACATAGGTTTCAGACAAGCTAGATACATAATATGTCATTTTTATTTCAGGAAAAATGCTTCTATTGTTACTCCACTCCACTCAACTTCAAACATGCACATTAAAAAACTGACTGTCTTTTGTATTGTAAATGAATGATATACGCACGGTAATGGACAATATTATTTTTTTTCCCTATATTTTTATTAGTTATTCGGAAAATTTATAAAAAATTAGAGGACGCGTATTTTTACCCGACTGCGGAAGGAGGAGGGTAATGTTTTTCGATTGTATGTTTGTCTGTTTCTTTGTTCCCTCCTGTAGCCTAAACGGCTTGATAGATTTTGATGTATGAGTTATCGTTAGAAGCGTATTGATTGCGCGATGGTTATAGGCTATGTGACGTTACACTAAAATGTATATAGCGCCCTCTAGGAGACATAAAGTCATGGTCGAAAAAATAATACTTTTCCAACTATGCCGTGTGCGTGTGGAGTATCAAATGAAAGCGCTTGATTAGCACATTACAAAAATATGCATATTGTAGGTAAGTATTAAAATCACAACACCAAAATTATTGAAATAAAAATGTTCATAAACTAAAACCCGACTAGTTACTGACAATATTTCATAAAATATAAAACTACGAAAAAGTTAGAAATAAAAAAATATAATTATAAACAAACAAAAAACCCGACTGCACGCTAAAAAGATGAAAACAAGCCCCAATGTTAATGGAAAGTATCACAGGCGGGGACCAACTTAACCGCCACACAAGGTCTACCTATCTAAGTAACATTCAGCTAAATGGTGATCCCTCTACTGGTCCCAGCCTGCAATACTTTCCATTAACATTGGGGCTTGTTTTCATCTTTTTAGCGTGCATTCGGGTTTTTTGTTTGTTTAAGTATAGACGACTGAATGGCGTAGTGGTTAGTGACCCTGACTACTGAGCCGAAGATCCCGGGTTCGATTCCCGGCTGGGGCAGATATTTGTTTAAACACAGATATTTGCTTTCGGGTCTTGGGTGTTGATATTTATATTCAGTATCTATCTATCTATGTATTTGTGTAGATATATCAGCTGTCCGACACCCATAACACAGGTTCTGCCTAGCTTGGGGTCGGATGGCCGTGTGTGAGATGTCCCCACATATTTATATTTATATATATTTATAATTTTTTTTTTTTGTATTTTTTATAACATTTGTTTTGGCATGTTATTTTATTTTAAAGTTTATTATTTTAAAACCGGAAGTGACGTCATATATTGGGCTCAATTTTGATTTTAGTCCTTTGTTTAGTTATTAAAAAAAAATTACACTGATAAGTGATATAAACTTTGTTTACTTAGTTGTTATCTTGTCGATTCAAGTAATTTTGGTATTGTATTTTTTCGAAATAGTGATGATAATCTCGACTTACTTTGTTAGGCTCTTTTATTGGACTTTGATTTCGCCCTTCGAATTTGGACTCTGTTTACCTACAAATAGGTAATAATGAAGACCAGTGACGGATATGTTCAAGCAGATAGTCGAAAGCTTCCCAAAGCATATCTTAAAATGTTGCTGGAGTACATGCACCGGAAAGACGTGTACAATGCGGTGGAAATAAGAGGAGCTAAAGTCCTCATGTCTTCCCGTGACTCATATGTTAAGGCAGCAATAGGTTATGTGGAAGTCAAAAGGGAAAACGGGACATGTACGATAAAAGCGCAAGTTACGCCAGAGCACCGAGTTCATTAAAAATGTACTTGTTTTTATAGGGCTAGACGAAATTGCAGAAAGCATTATAAATGTTTACTGCGAAGATTGTGCTGCATCAGCCGGGGGTTGTAAGCATGGAATTTTGTTTATTTTGTCTCACCCATTGGTTGATTTAGAGGACAGAGGAACCGTCAGTAACTGACATCAATTGCTATTGGAAGAAACCAAAACTTAGCGAAGCAGTCCCTTCTGAAACTCCGTTGCCGGCTGCTGAGTTAGGAAAAATTAGAACATGTGCAAAAATACAAAGTAGCTTTACTTTAGAAGAATGTAAGAAAAGAAAAGTCACAAAATCACTTCTCTATAACTATACAAAGTTCAAAGAAGATGACCTGAAAGATTACAGTGTGTTCAATCTAGTTTTAAACTGTTATAACACATTTGCTGCTATGGATTTTTACATGATGAAAAAGTTTGATGAGGACAAACTAACCTCTGATATCATAAAAGAAATTGAGTAAGCTACCCGTAACCAATTGGACGATACTTGGTGGCATATTTTTAGACAAGGTAGAGTAACAGCATCAAATGTATTTGATGCCACAAGATGTACAACTGAAAATGGGGCATTAGTAAACAGTATAATGGGTGGATACAAAGTACCAGAAACGAATACAATTAAGCGAGGAAAGTTTTTGGAGAAAATCGTATTAGAACAGCTGCAGACTGATCCAAATGTTGAAATAAATAAGTAAAGCCTTGTACTGGTTTCTCTTTTTATTGGGGCCTCACCTGATGGGATCACTGAAGATTATGTGGTGGAAATTAAATGTCCCCACAAAGAATCAACAATAAAAAACTAACTCACAAAAAATGACTCTATAAAAGACAAATATAAAAGTCAAATCATGTTGCAAATGCATGCTACGGGCAAGAAAAAGGCCTATTTTGTGTAGGTGACTCAGGGCCAAATTCACCGAAGTAATTAAACGTCGTTAGAAGGATCGAAAACGCAGTTTATGCTCTAAACGAGCTTATACGCTCATTTCGATTTTCACCGACCAATATTAACCAAGATTAGAGCTAAACGCGGTTACAGCTATAACTGCTATAAATTGGCCAGTTAGCGTTGCTAAACGCAGTTATAGAAAGCTGTCATTGTCAAACGTCATAAACAAACCACTGAGCAAATAACAACGCTTTGACAACGACATATATTATTTTTTTGTTTTATAATGTGTCAAAACGTTTTGTTACTCCATTGCTCGAAATCAAAATACGCAAAAAGTATGTACGGCGCGACGCAATAACTAAACGCATTTCAGTGTTGCTGGCTCGTCTGTAGCTGAAACACCGGTGACGTAAACGAGATCAAAATAGCACCGATGAATTTCAGGTTACTCTAAACGCAGTTAGACGAAATCGGCAATCGTGATTAATGAAATCGTAGTTTAATAAAACTTAGATTTCTATGCAACCCGTGAATTTGGCCCTCAAACTTTGAACAAAATAAAATAGTTAAAAAGATTTGGGCTGACTATGATCATGTGTATGTCAGCGAGTTGTTGATTTGAATGAGTGAAGATGCTTGATAGAAATGGGGCGCCATAGGACTAAATCACAGAGAAACTAAGCCTTCTTTAAATCTAATCAGGAATGGTTAAATGGTACCTTTGAAATTACAATTCTAACTCAAGCTTAGGGGCGACCATCAAAATCATTTGGAGAGCTGAGTGAGCGAAAAAAACGCAGAAAAATAAAAGATATCCGATCAACTGTAGACACTGATATACAGTGTGTTGTTATTCGGACCCGACTTAAGGGTGGTGTTAACTGTGTTAACAATATATTAGCGCCATCTATAAATTAGAAGGTTTAACTACTTAGTTTCCTATGTAAACACAGCGTTATCTCGCAGGCTACTTGCATAGATCGATTATTAAGCATTACTACACTATTAAGTTCCTATACATCCTGCTAGATGGCGCAGTGTCGGAGGTGGTGGTAGCATATAAGCCGCTACAGGCGGAGTCTCGGCCTCTTTCCACGGAACCTCGCTGTACAAGCAACAATAAACTAGTATCCAGTATTACCAACACGCGGTTTCCTTCACATCCACGAGTCATCCCCTTCATGTGGTGACCCCTAGTTCTCGAATCTGAGTCGAAAGGAGTGCAATCCCGTGAAGTCGGTCGTTAGAGGGCTGGGGTTTCGTTGCGCGATAGGCGACGGCCCGAGGCATCGGCGACAACGACAAGCAGATTCGAGCGAACGCGCAAAAATTTCAAGTAAGGAGGAGCAGTGGACAACGGAGAAGCACGCGGAGACACACCAAAGGTTCGTGGGGGCTTGCAAGAACTGCGAGCCAACCCGCGGAGCACCGACACCGCGACGACACGTGGCACGAGGTCTACCGGAGGCAACGAGCACCAAAACGACACGTGACACGAGGTCTACCGGAGGCAACGAGCACCAAAACGACACGTGGCACGAGGTCTACCAGAGGGAAGGAGCATCAAGACACAAGAAGTCACCTACCGAGGCCGCACGAGGACGGCCACACGCAGCTAATTAGAATCTTGGGGCGCAGCATGTTAACTGTGTTAACAATATATTAGCGCCATCTATAAATTAGAAGGTTTAACTACTTAGTTTCCTATGTAAACACAGCGTTATCTCGCAGGCTACTTGCATAGATCGATTATTAAGCATTACTACACTATTAAGTTCCTATACATCCTGCTAGATGGCGCAGTGTCGGAGGTGGTGGTAGCATATAAGCCGCTACAGGCGGAGTCTCGGCCTCTTTCCACGGAACCTCGCTGTACAAGCAACAATAAACTAGTATCCAGTATTACCAACACGCGGTTTCCTTCACATCCACGAGTCATCCCCTTCAGGTGGATTCTACGACTAATTTCATCGAGAAAAAACCCCTATATGTGGGGATCTAATGCCCGTTTTTACCAAGATATTCTAAATTTTAGGAAACTTCTAACTCATTTTAAAGATCTCCTAAGCGTAAAATGGTTTTCACCACTGACAAACTGTCACTTAAATCTGTTAGGGGCTTTCTAAATTTAGGAGGTGGAATTACGGCCTCATAAACGTTAGGTGATAGTTTTTGTTTTTGTGTTCGCAAAATATATTTTATAGCTACAAAATGAGTGATTATATTGTTACTATTGAGGCTGTTGAATTGATCACAGATCGTGTATTATGGGATCGACCACGTATATTTCGTGAGAGAACGGATTACTTCCAAAAATTTGATGACTTGGACTTTTTTAGAAGGTTCAGGTTAACTGGAACTCAATTTTAGATTCAATTTTTGTTAGCAGGAAAAGGACTCCTTTTCCTTTTCCTGCTAACAAAAATTGAATCTAAAATTGAGTTCCAGGAGGATAGGTAAGATTTTGATAACCTATAATACCATCGTGATTTTGTGAAAAGATTTACTTGATGTACATTTTAACTTATTTATTATTTAACTACATAAACCACTCTATTCCACCAATTAATCAGTTACTTATGACATTGCGCTACTATGCTACTGGTAATCATTTACCCGCAATTGGAGATCTCGGATGATTCAGTATAGCCTCATGTAGCCGCATAGTTAAACGAGTCACTGAAGCCATGCATCGTAAGCCTACGACCAGAGTTCATTACATTTCAGAGTCCGAAGAAGAACAGAGCAAAGTCAAATAAAATTTCTTTAAAATAGCCAAGTTCCCTAATGTGTTAGGCTGCATAGATTGTACCCACAAGAATACAATCACCTGGTACGTAATGATGATTATTATAATTATTACTTATTAGTAATAATTAGACGACCGAATGGCGTAGTGGTTAGTGACCCTGACTACTGAGCCGATGGTCCCGGGTTCGATTCCCGGCTGGGGCAGATATTTGTTTAAACACAGATATTTGTTCTCGGGTCTTGGATGTGCCCGTAAAATGGCAATAGGCCCGCCCCCTATTACATTGGGACTAACATAACACTCTGGCGAAAAGTGGGTGCAGCAATGCACCTCTGCCTACCCCGCAAGGGAGTACATTAGTACAAGGCGTGAGTGCGTGTATTTATTGTATATATATATATATACTTATTAGTAATCATAGAGACAATTATTTTATTCAGAAGACAAATCAAACTTACCTTGGACTTTCAAAGACTTGATAAAAAAAAAATCTATTAGGAGGCGATGATGCTGAAACTTTCCGTAATAGGAAAGGATACATCTCTTCACAGGGTCTACCTTTTTTGGCCTAAGATTTGCCTAATCTCTTATTGCATAGTAACGTTTGGTCAAAGTCTCGTTTCGCCGAAAATCGTAAGGCATAAGTTCCATTTTGTAAAAACTTATTTCGCATAACGCGAAGCGTCCGTAGTCGAGCGGGCCTCAGTGATCGTAACTGATCGCTGAGGTTAAGCAACAACTGACACGGTCAGCCATTGGATGGGTGACCAATTTCAAGTGGTGCTTTTCTGGACGCTTCCGTGCTTCGGACGGCACGTTAAGCCGTGGGTCCCGGTTGCTGCTTCGGTAGCAGTCGTTAAGCCTAGTCAGAGGCCTTCGGGCGGCTTGAAAACATCTGACAGTCGGGTTGCCCACTTACCCGACAACTCTCTCAGCACAAGCTTGCTTGTGTTGGGGTCCACCAACCCGCACTTGGCCAGCGTGGTGGACTAGGCCTAAACCCTTCCTTCATTGGAAGGAGACCCGTGCCCCAGCAGTGGGGACGTAATGGGTCGTGATGATGTGCGTACGCTCCGCTCCGCTTCGCTGCGCTCCGCTTTGCTCTTGATGAACATGTGCACCTATCACGCTCCTCCTCGCTTTGCTCGTCGTCGCACCTATTAGAAAGAAACAAGATTATATACCTATACGAACATAAATTTGACAAAACGAGACTTAGGTGTTTCAAGATTGTGCCTAAAGAGTTTTAGACGAAACGAGCCTTATGCCACATAAGTCTTGGCAAAGTGATAATTCGACCAAAAAAGTTTAGACCATACGAGTTATGCGAAACGTGTTTTGGGAAATAAAGATTAGGCGAGATGAGGGGAACCCCTCTTAACACCACACGTACATCCAATCACGCAAGGCCAACAAAGATTTAATGAAGCCCAAATTAAAACTAGAAATTTTGTGGAACGACAGTATGGAGACCTAAAAAGAAGATTCCCCGCTTTAGCTGTTGGTATCAGACTGAAACTGAAGACTGCAGTGAATTTTATACTGGCCTGTTGTATCCTGCATAACTTTTGTATATTAAACAGGGAGCCGGAACCCACCAATGAAGGACTGCTCCAGAACATAAATGAATTAATAGATAATTGGCAGATACATTTCCCATTAGATGGTGTTGCGGACCCAATTTATGGATTTCGAAGAGACCAAGTTAGAGAATATTTTTAAAATATTGATAATAATGTAACGTTAAATTTGTATACTTAGGTACTTTGGATTTGTTTTAATATTTCTACTTTAATTTCAAGCTCCTTTTCAGCTGTAGCTAATTGTATGGTGTATAATCGATCTTTGAATATTTTTTCATCCATTAGCAGTTGAACTTTCATTTGCTCATAGCTCAGTTTCTGCTGCTGCACATCGCAGAAGCTGGAGGTTATATTTTCCAGGGCCTCAGTTCTTTCGTGCCTGGCACCCATTTGAGGTCGACTCCGTCTTGACTCCGACTTGTAGTTGGATTTTCTTGATCCTAAAAAATATGTATTTGTTAGTAAAAAATCATCATCATCATCATAACGACCCATCACATCCCCACTGCTGAGGCACGGGTCTCCTTTCAATGAAGGAAGGGCTTTAGGGCGGAAGGGTTGTTGCTTTACCTCAGTAACCAGGTAAGATCGCTGAAGTTTGCTCGACTTTGGACACTTCCTATATTTATATATCTTAATTTTCTTATATTTTCCACTGCCATAATCACTTCATTATCCAACAATGTTTCTATTTTCATAGCATCGGTATCCTTTAATTTTGTGGCTTCCATGATGGCTTCCATCTGTTGAAGGAGTTTGTTAACTCAACCAATGGTTTAGAAGTTTTCTACTGTCTTTTGATATCTGTCAATAGAAAAGTCGTCAGTTTCATGTGTCTATTGAAAACTAATTTCTAATAAATCTTCATAATCCTTCGCAATCCACTGGTTTCACTAATAAAAGCAAACACCATCAAGGATCCATCCAATGTTTGGTAATGTGCAGCCTCAGACCGAGGTGGATGGCGAAACATCTGAGCCGCTATCGGTAGGTGACAGGACAGTACCGCAAGGGTCTAATCTAATGTAATACGCTATTCGTCATCCTAATGAATGACCTGCCAGGAATATCAAAATTGGCTACGTTCCTAATGTACGCTGATGACATCTGTGCTATTAAATAGTTGTGCTAGTGAATGGTAAGGATGACCTAGAGTTTACCAGCAACCTCGAATTGGTAATTCACAGTATGACTGGATGGTTTCTCAGCAAACGGCATGCAACTTAACTTGGAATGCGCCGGCGCCCTTTGTTCATAAGGTTGCGAATTCTTACTGTGCCATGCCTTTATATTTTGGAAGTGCTGAAAGGCAGGTAAAGCAGAACCCTTATGTGTTTTTAGATTTTGGATCAGGAACTCGAAGATTCGTCTCACGAAGGCCGAACGACCTCAAGTCTACGGAGTGCCGCCTGTCCAAAACTGGAAAGTCTTTATATGTCATGGGCCCCAGATATTTAACAAATTACCCGAGAATATCAAGTCAATTAAGAAATTGAGTAGCACTTACAACAGCGTCAAAAATCACCTGTTAAAAAAGTGCAAGAATTGCAAAAAAAAACCGGTTCGGTGCGGCAGATTGATAAGCAAAATGCTTGGTCAAAAATCACTGTGAACTGTAATGCGAATACTAAGGGCGCACCAAGAAGTGTGGAAAATCTGATTAAGTGCTACAGAAATGTAAAAAGTAAATTTAAAAAGCAACACTTGGAAGCGAAAATGCTGTTGAAAGGTCAGTAAATTAGAATGTACTTTAATATTAATTTGATGCACATCTATGTACGTACGTATGTACGGTGGCCTGCGCCTAAAAGTACACAGGCGGAGTTTTTAAAATAGCGATCTCAAGCTCACATGCTGCTCAAGCACATCCACAAAAACACTACTGCTACACACATCACACACAACACGTCCCCGGATTTATTACAGATGTAGCTGGTCTCTTCATCATCAGGGATCGCTATTTTTAAAACTCCGCCTGTATACTTTTAGGCGCAGGCCACCGTACGTACGGTGGTAATATTAGTGGAGTGCATTTGTTTCCAAAAGATGCTGTACTAAAAAAAAGTGGGAGAAAGCTATACGGCGAAAGAATTTTGTGGCTAATGAAAGTTCTAGGTTATGTCAGAACCACTTCAAGGATAGCGATTATGTTGGAGAATCCACCTACACAGGGTGAGAGAGAGAGATTAACATGTTTTTTTCATACTCAATTCAATTATTTCATGAAGACATTAGGTTTGGTTAGTGGGTCATCTTGATTTCACATCATATTATCATTATTAATTATACTTATTGCTTCTTTTCAGGACGCTTACAGCAACGAAGATACCTTAAAAAAGGAACAGTTCCCAGTATTTTTTCTTGGACGAAATCTGATAGCCCATCAACATCTAGTAGAGCAGTACGTTATCAAAGAAGAGCTAGTCGTCGGCTAGATTATACATTAAATAGTGAAGAAACTGCAAATGTGTCAAGTGATGTTCCCGATGTACATACTGAAATTGTTTTAAGTACATCACCTGTGAGGGAAACATTAGTGTGTAGTGTTAAACCAGTCGCAAAACAAACTAATCCTATACAACACTTTATCTCTATAGAAACGATTCAAAGTGATCCTCGAATGGTACATTATTATACAGGATTAGAACATTTGGCAAATTCAAATTCAAGCTTGTTTTAAGCACATTGAGTCCTATGTGTAATGATTTTATCTATAGAGAGAGCAAGGTTGATAATGTGAGCATTTCAGATCAGCTTTTAATTACTTTGATGAAGTTGAGGTGTAATACACCAGATATTGAAATATCTTTCAAGTTTTCAATATCAATATCGAATGTATCCAACATTTTTGTAACATGGATAAATTTTATGAGTGATGTTTGGTCATGTGTAGAATTATGGCCGACAAAAAATTTAATTCAGTATCATATGCCAGATCAGTTTATCAAAGATTTTTCCTCTACAAGAGTAATAAGGGTGTCCACTCAAAATTCTCAAAAAAAATCCCTGACTTTCCCTGACTTTTCCCTGACTTTCCCTGACCATTTCAGAAAATTTCCCTGACTAGAGATCAAAATAAACAAAAGCTTGGTTTGAAAGTTTTTCGTTCATTTGCTTCAGACTTATTAAAAAAACATTGACTGCATAAATATTTATACAAGGGGCAGTAATAAGTGTATATTAAGGCCAAAGAGAATGACTCGCGCAGGTAATTTTAAGCAAGATAAAATTCCTGAAAAAAAATATGCTTTTCTACAAACTTTGTTGGCCAGGTGAAGTTTTAATATTGAGAAACAAAATAAATACCAATCTTCCATCCAATGGTTGTCTGGTAGAGATTGCTTTAAGCAATAACCTTTTTTAGCCTTTTTTAACTGTTTTTTCTTTAAGTTTATAAGTTATTTTTGGTATTATTTCCTTTGGTGTAAATATTTTATTGTAAATATTCGCAAATTTCAAAAACTCGTAGAAAAAAAGAATACAATAGAATAGACCCCATTTCGGCTATGTACACCACTATTGCAACATTTTGTATAGAAAGCAATGATAAATTAACCTTTAGAATGTCGTGTGATTCAGCATAGGAAAGGTTAAGTTTAAATAAGTACATAAGTACCTACTTGATTTTTTGTACAACAAAGTTTAAATACGTTTATTTTGCCATAATGTGTAATTCTTTTTTGTATTTGCGAACTTTATAAATATATGTTTTATAGTTTTCAAAATGACATTTTACTTTTGAAAAAAGTCATCCAAATTTTAGAAACCCAAGCGGGATCCATTGGTTATTATTTCAAAAGACGTTAGTTAGAACAATTTACAGCACTCTTATTGATGGTAGGATTAGTAGAGGGCGCTTTAAAAGTACGCCTCCGGTTTTATTTTTTTGAAAATGTAATGTTGGAAGCAGTTAGATAAAATGAACTCTTTAATTTTGTGAATAAAACTTGTACTAGTGGCAGGTAGTATATCGTACAGTAATCTAAGGGCCTCCAAAACCGATTTTACTCAAATAAAGCGTCTGTAGCTTTTTAAATACCGTAATTTATTTAGTTAAAACAAAACTGAAATTAAATATTTTCGTATGGGCGCGATGCCTTAAAAATTTTGATTAGGTGGCGAGTGGAGGCAGCGCTTCTGCATGCGCTCCCGCTGCAGGAGCAAAGTATAAGAATTTATCGATGAAATGAGCGCCGAAACAGCGCGTCTGCACCAAGCACCGCTTATTTTTCATCCCGAACTTCTAAAAGTCTTAAAACAAAAGTTGTTTAGAAGTGCAAGCTGAGTGAAGCATACTCTTTTGAAAGAAATTGATTGAAGGGGACATCATTTTTTTAAACTATGAACTGAGTCTTGATTCTGGCTTACGAGATTTTATTTTATTACTTATGTGTTTTACGTTTAAAATAAAAGTAGGAAAATTATAACTACTAAAGGAAAGAACTACAATTTTGCTAAATAAAATGCTTTACTAGTAATTTTTCCCTGACTTTCTAGATAGCTCATAAATTTCACTGACTTTCCCTGACCACCTTGAGCTTCCCTGACTTTTCCCTGACTTTGAACCTTGGGTTAGGGTGGTACTTTAAATCTCTCCGACCAAGACAGGATAATTAAGATCGAACTTCACTTACGTAAGTTTGGTTGATCATTCAAGTATCCTGTCTTCATCCTTCGAGATTTAATTCCTCACCATGTAGATGTTCAGAGAAGTCATAATCAATGTTGCAAAAAAGATAAAGAAAAAAAAAAGTCAATCTTAATCTAGATTTATTTACAAAATCTTCACATAAGTATTATTATTATTGGTACAACAATCAAGTATACAGGTATTTGAATCAATTATCGGTTTAAAATAGAAATTAGCAAAAACAGCTGACTGCGCAGACCAACCTGCTGTCTTTCTAATCTCTGCATAATGTGGCTGCCAGTAATTTACCAGCGTCATTCAGAGTACGTATGACGTCTGGAATGTCTGGTGTTTTTTTTAACAGATTTGTTAATGCCTTTACCAAAGCTGTTAGTGTTTTACCAAGCTGATCTTCCTTTGAAAGTAGTCTCTTGTCTCTTAACTTACACGCCTCCGCTAAGTTAACGTTTATTTCCGGGTTTAAAGTTGGACTTTTGGCTAATGCGACATTTTTTGGATAACGGTATTTCTTAATAAGACCATCCTTTTCCTCTTTATTAAGACCATCTTTTTAATATTCGTTGGAATCTTGCGGCAACATCCGCTTGCAAGTCGTCTCCGAATTCAGCGGGTTCTGCTTCTTCATCTCCTAACTCTCGTAACAGATTGGGATCATAATCGCTGACGTCAATATTTTCCTCAATAACATAGCACGTAGTGCAGTTAGGGCTCGTACATGCTGTCGTTGTTGGAGTTTAGTTATTTGCTTGTAATGTAACGTACTTAGTAAACACATTCTTAACTGTCATACGTCAAATGTCATCTTTCACTTTGACAAGCTGTCAATCACTTTTTTTTTTTTTTTTTTTATAATCTTTATTAATTTTTAGGGATTTTGGTACACATATGCGACCATGTCAATCCCATCATAACTTAACTTTAATAAACATTCAAAAACTTAGTCAATCACTTATAACTCTCCTCTCTCATGGTTGTAATGTACTTATGCCGGTTTTTAAATAAATCTAAGTGAATCTATAAAAGTTTGTTTGCTTTCCACCAAAATATCCAACATGGTAGCAGAGTGTGGTTGGTAAAAGTGGAAAGTACTTTTATTTTTCAGAATTAAAATTTCCGAAATTACCATAAATACATAACCTCAATCATAATGACGACTTCATCAAACGGTTCCTATACGGTGGAAAAATTAAAAGGAACTGAAAATTATTCCACTTGGAAGTTTTCAATGAAGATGGTGCTCATTCATGAAGAATTGTGGGAATATGTGGAAAAGGAAACAAGTGATGACAAAAAGGGCAGTAAGGCATTGGCGCGAATTGCTTTATCAGTGCAACCATCTGTTATTCCGTACATACGAACAGCTAAAAGTGCCTACGAAGCTTGGAACAACTTGAAAGAAACGTACGAAGGCAAAGGTCTGTGCAGAAAACTAGGCTTACTCAGGAGTTTGTTTGGAACAAAACTTGCAGACAGCAATTCCATGGATGACTACTTAAACAAAATTAAAGAAGTTGCACATCAGTTAAGTGAAATTGAATCCCCATTGGACGATGAATTCATCGCTGTCATTATATTGAGTGGCCTTACTTCCGACTATGATCCGTTAATTATGGCTATCGAAAATTCAGGCCAAAAATTGACAACGGAACATGTATCTGCCAAATTACTACAGGAGACACAGAGAAGGCAAGATAAAGAAGATGGAGTGACTGCCCTCGTCACTCGGAAACAAATAAAGTGCTTCAGGTGCAAACGTCCAGGGCATTACTCACGTAACTGCACAGAAAAGAAGGCTTATCATGAAAAACAGACAACAATGCATGAAAAACCTAAGTCGAAGGCTCTCGTCACAGCCTTGTCTGTGAAAGTTCACAGCAATGTGTGGTATATAGACTCAGGAGCCACTAACCATATGTGCAACAGTCGCGACATGATGGTGAGCTGCAATCCAAATAAAACTGTGGATGTGAGCGTGGCAAATGGTGAGAGGTTATCAACAGCTGGACTTGGTGAAGTTGAAATTAAATTAAAAGACTGTGTAAGAATAATAAGTGAAACTTACTATGTACCTAACTTAAGTATCAACCTATTGTCTGTTAGTGCGATGACGCGCAAGGGCTATGAAGTCACATTTAATCGTAATTCTTGTACAATTCGTGATGGTAATGAAGTTCTAGCTACTGGAACTCAGGTGAACGGTGTGTATCAACTTGACACTGTGTCGGACAACGCCAGTACTGCTGCTGGCAATGCAGCAAAGGTGGAGGAGTGCGAACTAGTGGCGGCAACAGCAGCTGCCTCGACACCCCAGGAGTTGTGGCACAGACGTCTTGGGCATCTGAATGCGAGAAGTATGAATCTTCTCCGTAAAGGTATGGCCGTAGGTGTTGATTATAAAGATACAGATTATAAACACTGTATACCGTGTATTGAGGGAAAACAGAGTAGACAACCATTCCCTAAACGCTCATTTAGTAGGGCAAGTGATGTCTTAGAACTGGTTCATACAGACCTGTGTGGGCCAATGCAGGTTCCATCTCTAAGTGGTTCCAAGTACACATTGAGTTTCATAGACGACTACACAAGGAAGCAGTATACTTACTTTCTGAAGTCTAAAGATGAGACTTTTAGGTATTTTCAGGAATTTAAGCAGCTTGTGGAAAATGAAACTGGGAAGAAAATAAAGGTACTTAGGAGTGATAGAGGGGGAGAATATATGAGTTCTATTTTTCAGGAATTTCTCAAAGCCAATGGTATCAAGCACCAAAAGACTATACCGGATTCTCCACAGCAGAATGGTGTTGCAGAACGAGCCAACAGAACCATTATGGAGAAGGTGCGATGCATGCTGATGGATGCCGGATTGGGGATGAAATTCTGGGCCGAAGCGGTGAACACAGCCGTCTACCTAAAGAATAGAAGCCCGACTAAGGCTGTTCTTGGTGCGACCCCGGAGGAAAAATGGAGCAAGAAAAAGGTAAATCTGAACAATTTAAAAGTATTTGGATGCATTGCCTATGTGATGGTAAAGAATAGAAAGAAGTTAGATCAAAAGAGCAAACCATACATATTTATGGGGTATAGTGAAGAATCAAAAGGATACCGGCTTATTGATCCAACTAATCCTAGAGATATTAAGCATTCTCGAGATGTTGTATTCTTGGAGGATAAGTTCTATGTTAAAGACATGTCGCATGATGATACTGTAGATCAACAATTATTTGTTGATATTAACTTGAATGAAAATGTAATTCCTCAATCGGAATCATCCACTGTAGATACTGATATATCTGACGACAGACAATCACAGAATATAAACAGAATCAGCACAATTACACTTGATGATTCCGAGAGTGAGGACAGCACAAATGAAGGGCCAGATGATCGCTTGGACACTACTTACGTTCCAGGGAGAGAATCGCTAGCTGAAGCCGAACTGACTTCAGACTCCAGCTATGACGATGTTGCTGAGTCTCCGCTTCGAGCCAACTTTGTCAGACTGGCTGACCATGATCCTGATGAACCGCAGACAGCAACTGAGGCATTGAATGGACCAGAAGCAGATGGTTGGTGTAAAGCGATGAAAGATGAGTATGATTCATTTATTAAGAATAAATGCTGGACTCTGACAGAACGAGACCCTGAACATAAACCTGTAAAATGTAAATGGGTATATAAGAAAAAGTATGGCCTGAATGGAGAGTTACTTAAATTTAAAGCTCGCTTAGTAGCTAAAGGTTATTCTCAACAATATGGTATAGATTACCAAGAAACATTCTCACCTGTCGTGAGATACTCGACAATTCGAATGCTGCTTGCATTGTCAGCAGAATACAACATGTCCATTGATCATCTTGATGTGAAGACCGCTTTTCTCAATGGGGAACTAGAGGAAACAGTCTACATGGAACAGCCGGAGGGTTTTGAAGTACCGGGGAGTGAAAACATGGTCTACAAGCTAAACAAAGCAGTGTACGGCCTAAAACAAGCTTCCAAATCCTGGTATGATAAAATCACTAAGGTATTATGTGATAAATTGGACTTCAGCCGTTTATCTTCGGAACCATGTGTATACTTCAAATATGACAAGAATGACAGTCGATCAATGATGATCATAGCTCTGTATGTGGACGATTTAATTGTGTTTACATCTCCAGAATTCCAAGGAAAGGAGGAAATAAAACGTAAATTGCAGAATGAATTTGATATCACAGATCTAGGGCCAGCCCAACACATCCTCGGAATGAAACTATCTAGAAAAGGTAATAATATTTCACTTGATCAGTCAAACTACATAGAAAAATTACTGAAGAAATACCGAATGGAGGAATGTAAGCCTGTGGGTACGCCCATGGAGACTGGTTTAAAATTAACCAAGGAGAGTCAAAGTAATGATACCTATGATTACAGAGGTTTGATTGGCTCACTGATGTATGTAGCTGTTAGTACGAGACCGGACATCAGTCATGCAGTGAGTTACCTCAGCCAATTCAACAACTGCTTTGGAGAAAGTCATTGGAAGGCCGCTAAAAGGATTTTAAGGTATTTAAAGGGAACTATCAATTTAGGTCTTACATTCTATAAAAGCGGGTTGGATATAACTGCTTACGCTGATGCAGACTGGGCATCAGATAATCATGATCGCAGGTCGTATACTGGGTATGTGTTCTGTATAGGTGACTCAATAGTATCTTGGGAAAGTCGCAAACAGCGCACTGTTGCTCTGTCAAGCACGGAGGCGGAGTACATGGCGTTGTCCGACACATGTAAAGAGTCTTTATTTATAAGGAAATTTATGTTAGAAATGTTTGGTATCACGCCTAAAATATGTATATTTAATGATAACCAATCTGCTATAAAACTGTGTAAAAACTTTATGTTTCACTCCAGAACCAAACATATAGACATACGTCACCATTTTACTAAAGAAATTGTTAACAATGGTATTGTGCAAGTGAGATATTTGTCAACAAATGATATGTTAGCTGATGTTTTAACTAAAGCACTTTGTAAGGAGAAACATTGCAAATTTGTGAACTTAATGTTAAAATAACTGTATTTCAAACTTGTAGTTGTTGGTTTTCTAGTATAAAATGTTTTAATATGTTGTGTTAACATGGGTCAGATTCATGCATTTAGTGTTCATGAAAAAACTGTTCAGTAGTTATTTACTTTAAAATAAGACTGTTAGGATTAACTTATTTTGTTATGTACTTGTGTAACACTTATGTAAGAGTTAGTTTAACTGTATAAGTACATAGTAGGTATTTTATATAGTGCATTTTATTTATGGTTGATGTGAAAGGTCTAAACTCATGTTAAATAGTTATGTATGTGTTTAAGGGCCAGTGTTGGAGTTTAGTTATTTGCTTGTAATGTAACGTACTTAGTAAACACATTCTTAACTGTCATACGTCAAATGTCATCTTTCACTTTGACAAGCTGTCAATCACTTATAACTCTCCTCTCTCATGGTTGTAATGTACTTATGCCGGTTTTTAAATAAATCTAAGTGAATCTATAAAAGTTTGTTTGCTTTCCACCAAAATATCCAACAGTCGTTTCCGTCATTTCGCTGAACTCAGCAGCCTCAGTATCTATAGGAGCCATTCTATCGGTGTCTGCTTCTATATGGGTGGGCTGTTGAGATCCGGCCAATATACCCTCTATTCTATTCTCTATTCTCTATTCTCATAGGGGGTGAAGTTCCTGTACGTGGCTCTCTCGAGTGGAACCTTTGTACATATCCCCTTGATTTCAGCTCAGCCAGCCTAGCTCCCGAGTAAACTGGAGTAGCAGGCCTGGGTGTTGTAATAGCTGAGGTAGGCGCTCTGTTGGTCCAAGAATAGATAATCTTGTTTCTGTAGTAGGTGGACAAGCTAACAGAATGTGTTCAACCGTCTCATCTACTTCCTTACCTACATGTCCTACATAAGGGACTAGTTGAGTTACCTATGGTATATAAGTGTTTATGCACGCAACAATGTCCTGTTATTAATCCTACCATTAATGATATATTACTACGGGACAGGTTGAGTAAGTAGCGTGTAAGTTTATGGTTGTGTGATACAATAAACGCTTTAGTTTGTCTGCTATCTACACGATTTATCTTGCCCGTAGACGTGCGACTTTCACCTTCACTTGCTACCTTTAAAAAGCGCGTAAAGGATCACTTTTATAAAACCTTAGGTTGGTAAATAATATGTATTATATTATATAGTTATATATGTATTTATATAAATATAGCGGATATATATTAAGTCTATTTTGTCATTTAGGTATTATGTGTATTTGTATTATTAATATTTATGTAAGTTAAATAGGTACTTAGTTAGTTTGTATTTTTAGTTTGTAGTTTGTTTTAGTTTAGGTACTTTCCACATTGTTTTTTCTTTGCTTAAATTGATTCAAGTAGGTACTTATAGCTTTTTATTGTATTAAGGGAGTTTAAGAACTTTAGTTTTCCACCAAACAAAGGTTGGTTGGAAGAAATTGCTTCTTGGCAATAAGCCCGCCTCTGTATATACTTACTAGTTTTAAGTCCATTTTTGTAACTGTGTCTATCATTATACAATAAAGTGTTTATAAATAGATTTTTCCACTCCTGATTGTGTTCAGATAGTGTTTTATCGGTGAGAACTTGCCTTATTGCCTTTGATGACAAACTAATAAATGGTTCTGGCCCTATTGGTAGGGTATTTGATCCCATTCTTGCTAGTCGGT
This sequence comes from Plutella xylostella, assembly GCF_932276165.1. NCBI lineage: Eukaryota > Metazoa > Arthropoda > Insecta > Lepidoptera > Plutellidae > Plutella > Plutella xylostella. The sequence goes on along the minus strand of NC_063987.1, from coordinate 7,959,399 downwards.
CAGCCTCGCAATTTCCTATGTTGTCGTTATGACTTTTAATCCAGCCAATATACCCTCATTATATTCGGACTGTTCTGGAATAGGAAAAAAAACTCAAATAGATTATTTTTTTCATAAAACCCCAATTAAAAAATATTGGTGGGTAGGTAAAAGTTACCGTTACCGGCCGATGAATACAAGAGGCACAAAAATAATTAAGAATTTTGAAAATCTCCACATTTAAGGTAAAAATACCCATAAATATCATGACCCGATGAATGCAACGGGAATTTAGAAATATTAAAATGGCATCACCCATGAATGCATTAGGTGATGTTATAACTATCAAATGATTATCCAAAGAATTCAATGGATTAAAAACATAAATAACACGTATAACATTTCGGGTGAATGCAACGGAAAATTTTGTAAAGATTACTTACTTATTAGATTGAAGGTACGTGCTATAAATTTTTAAATATATGACGGGGAGGGGTCCGCCGGGCATCTCGGTGTGGCGGTGGATTCATCGTGCGGGCGGAAATAATAGGCTCTTCGTGTAGTTCGTATCTTGATTATTCAGATTACAATCAACACTTAATGTAACAATGCAAGATCGCGATGATGCAGACGGATTACTTTTAGAAACGCGGCAAGTTCGATACAGCACACTGTTTCCCGTGTCACGTCCAACTCGTCCAAGCTCAGAATCCAGAATGGCGGCATGGCCCCTTCACTTTTTAAACGTCACGTGACCTCTTACTTTTTAAAATGTTGCCAGGGCTGTATCGACCTTACCCAAGGAAAATCCCTTGACGTTTCTGATTCGATTACGACGCGTTTACACGCTCAAATCAACATCGATGCGGCGTTTGTCTGCCAACGCTGCGACACGGCCATCATGACATCTCACACGTGCTCGTGTGAGTTATCTGGAAAGAAAGAAAAACAACCGCAGTAACTGAATTTTACTCGGCCAGTCCTGACCCAGTCAGGGAAGAAAGCAGTGGGCTCATGAACTCTGCATTCATCACACTGATGAACTATGAAGCTTTAACTTGAACAGTATCAGACAAAAAGTCATTAAATCTCAAAATTGGATATCAAAGTTCAATTAGTTACACGTTTCAAAAAGGAAAATTTCAAAACAGCTTAAACCTATTGATGGAACAGCAATAACGTTAAAAATAATCGAAGAATGTATACACAGCTTAAATTAATCATAATCTCATCCAAGACAACCTCTCTCTGGCGTCTGATAGTGACTCAAGACAACCTCTATCCGGCGTCAGTCTACTACCACTTCATCTAGTGGTATCAGACAAAACAAATCAATACCTACTCGAAAGTTAATCCACTATCTTTAACTCTGTACTAAACAAAAACACGGATCAGGATCTGATTACCAATGGTCCTTGCTCACTTGTCCGGCAACCTACTACTCATCACGAATGCACACCTCCATCCGGTGTCATTCCAGTGCCTCCATCCGGCACTCACTAACACTTCCATACAGTGGCATTAAACAATTGAGCAAGACACACCACAGAAAAACACAATTCAATCGATTGCTTCATCATTACTTAGCATAAAAAAGATCATTATAAAAAATAGGGAATCAACTTTCGGACATTTACCTAATGAGGTCATGGACGCATGTTCATAACCCTAATGACCTTAGCTTAACAGGACCTCAGGATTTGATCAACCTCAATGTCATAACCTTTTTTTAAAGTCAACAGGTCTGGCAACCCGACAGATTAACAGTTCCAAGACTCGAACCTCGAAAATAATTCCACAGTACCGGTCACACTAACCTCTTCCACGTAATGAAACATCTAGCCTCTAAACTTTGAAACTACAGTCATAGTTTAAACGAAAACAGCTCACCAGATTAATGCAACATCCCAGCAGGCGCGCTCACTACGCACAGATCGACCCTCTTCTCCTTGGCTGCACCGGATCCACGCTCCTCCACTGGCAGCATCCTGGTCCTCTCTGCGACGCTTTGGACAGCTGGATGCGAAGTGTCCCTGGCCCTGGCAGTGGAAGCCAGTGACCGCAGTCTTCGCTGTAGATGGAGGCGGTATCCTCTTGAAATTGTCACTTGGTTGGGAAGGGGAACGCTCTTCTGGTCTCCTCCAACCACATCTTCTTTGTAGGCAGAACGTGGACTCGTGCCCTAATTTCTCACAGTAGTTGCACTTTATGGAAACAGAGGCACTGAAACAGCCTTGAGCTTTTGCTGAAGCTGGTTGCGCGTAGTCACTTCTGTAGTGAAAGCCAGTCGTTGGACACTTCGGTCAAATCGGGAAACATGTGCCAACACTGTAGCCAAAGCAAGATGTTCGGTATTCATGTTCTTCCAGCGTGACATGATTGCAGTCATCAGCGAGGCAGCATAAGTAGCAAGGCACCCATTTTCTTTCGGTTTACTGTCACTCAAATTAATTAGGAATGAAGCTGTATTTCTGGGCACTCGTACCTTCGTATGAAAAGCTCCGTGAAGTCACTCCATGTCATCCAGGGGAAAGATACAGTTGACAGCCACGTGGACGCATGACCTTTCAGAGCGCGGCTCGAGGCCACCATAAGCCGTGCGCCTAGCAGATTCTCGTCGTTGATGCACAGGTCCGCAGTCGACATCCAAGAACGTGCGTCGACATCGGATTTACTGGGATCGTAATCAGGTAACCTCAGCTCGGACGACGACGACGGCGTTTTCATAGCTCGAACAAGCGCCAGGAAATTCCGATTCTGTTGTTCTAGAAGCTGCTGCCATTTCTCGTAGTTCGTGTCGTGGTGTGAAGCACGTGGGGTGGCGTCTTCTGATCCCACATCTGATGACGGGGAGGGGTCCGCCGGGCATCTCGGTGTGGCGGTGGATTCATCGTGCGGGCGGAAATAATAGGCTCTTCGTGTAGTTCGTATCTTGATTATTCAGATTACAATCAACACTTAATGTAACAATGCAAGATCGCGATGATGCAGACGGATTACTTTTAGAAACGCGGCAAGTTCGATACAGCACACTGTTTCCCGTGTCACGTCCAACTCGTCCAAGCTCAGAATCCAGAATGGCGGCATGGCCCCTTCACTTTTTAAACGTCACGTGACCTCTTACTTTTTAAAATGTTGCCAGGGCTGTATCGACCTTACACAAGGAAAATCCCTTGACGTTTCTGATTCGATTACGACGCGTTTACACGCTCAAATCAACATCGATGCGGCGTTTGTCTGCCAACGCTGCGACATATATATATATCATTTTTCCTCAAACAACTTGCTTAGCCATCTCTCTTCACGAAATTCACCTTGAGAAGCACTTTCATGACTTCGCTTTGTCATTTTTTAATATTATAGGAACCTGTGCGAACAAGAAATGAAGTAGTACGTTTTGTAGTTGGTCTGAGTTGGTCTCGTGCTAACCATTGCCATGATATTCATGACAAAAAAAATATTAAAAAATAAGCGGTTCGGTGCCTACCACAGAATGTTTCCTGAAACTTATAAACAACCTTTCTTCTTCTGACCTTAAATTATTAGTTTTTGACATATTAAAGTTTTTGCAGGACATATCTCAGGTTTTTCTACAAAGAGTGGTTGCTGACTATTTGGTCTAGATGCTTTAATGAAATCTGGAACTTTTGTTAATATTTTATCACATAATTTTTTTATCAAACACAATGTCTGTACTGTGTGCGCCGTTACTAGAGCAAGTAATGTAATGAGTTTCTTAGAAAGAATCTCAAGAGTTAACTTATAATTTGGATATAAGCTACTGAGATAGTCTAATACTGGGTCTGGGTTCCAAGTTAGATCATACTTTGGGAGAGGGGGTCTGCTTCTGAAAACTTCTTTGAAAAAACGCTTTAAATCTAAGTTATTTCCAATGTCAGAACTGATACAGCTGAACGGTATGTGTTTAGTGAACTATAATTACAGCCTTGTTGTATAGCTTAGTAAGGAATGCAATAACGTTAGCTATAGGCGGCTGATAACAATCAAGAAGAAGGGTTTTAGTATCTCTGTCGTGTCCGGTTGAATTGATTGCCTCGTCTCGGTGGTCCCTGCTTGAAGTTGAAACTCTGATGTCTGTTCTGTGCTGGTTTAACTGGTTCTGCCTGCCCACACTCGGCTTCATTTGTGGCCGTGGTGAAGCTTGAGGTGGGCCTCAGAAGTTTCCCGGCCGCTGAGGTAAAGAAATGGTCCGTGTAGGAGTAGGTCGTTGCTGATAAGCCTTCATCACGGAAGCTGACTTGCCTAAAATACACAATAAAATACTTTATACATAAACTGTAGTACCCAATGTGTACAAATAATAGAAGTGTAGACAAGCTTTACCCAAGTTCCTATAGTTTTTCCATCTCTCGCTAAGGTTGGCACCAAACATGTATTCATCCCGTGGGGCATCTTTCAACCCCTCCTTTGTGATTTTATTTAACCCACTCGTGATTAACCTCTGTCTTGACATAGTCTGTTGGTGGTGGAGGTCACATGGTCCATGAGGGCAGATATCTAGATGTGCAGGTTTCCTCACGATGTTTTCCTTCACCGTGAGAGCGATGGTATACATTGTACTTAAATTCAAAGAACTCATTGTTACATGTCAGCGCTGGGATTTGAACCCGCATCTCTGGCGTGAGAAGCGGGGCTTATCCGACTGAGCTACCACCGCTTCCCATTATTATGATGATTAAATGTATATATTAATCACATGTAAAAAGAAAAGTCTTGTTAAAATGCTGTCGCTTTGTGACTCTGTTGTTTTTGTAAGTAGCAATATGCCTGAATCTAATATTTATATGTATATTTCTCTATAATTGCTTTGGAGAGGTGTGTGATATGATTAAATAAAGGTGGCTGTTCTTGGATATGTGCATATAGTGTCTAGAACCAACTCTACAATTAATGTGTTCATCGTATGTAATATTATTTTGATTTCTTCCATAACTGTTTTTTTCACATTGTAGGTTTTAATGCTGCATTCCGTGCGTATGAAACGTTTACAACATCTCGTGACGGAAAGATTAAGAAGCCCCCTTTATCTTTCATTTTGATTAAGAGTCGGTCCTCTTCGTAAGCACTTACGTATTGACGCATGCTTCGCACTTAATTTTTTTTATATGGCCTTGACTACGTAACCTCTTATGTAAGTGATTACATTTCGCCGCCCACTGTTTGATAAAGTTGCCTCTAACATTTCATAAAATTCCAGTAGGACGGCCTCGGGAATCGGCTCATCTACGTTTTGGGCTTCGATCATTCGAAATCTGTCCGAGCTGGAATAGATTTTTTGAATTGACGACATGTTTAGAATATTTAAATTCTATAACGGAATGCAGTTTCCGCTGAAATTCTTTTTCAGCTCCGTTTGAACAAGGTTCGTTTTGTATGCAGCTTTAAACTGGCGGGATGTGAGATTATTATTGGCACGCCCGTGTGCTCTGATAATCCCAAAAAATAATTTTACATGATCCTGGGATAATTTGTGTGTTGTCAGATAAGTATATTTTTTCAGTGTCGACTAAACGATGGTAAAGATTCATTGTACTGTCAATACAAGAGATAAAGCCAATGAAACCTGTTTTTCTGTTGGTGTTTATTAACGTTGTTTCCTCATTTTTGGCTGATAAATGTATCAAATAGTTATTGTCATAATTGAACAGCTCTTCGGTGATCTTAATATTTTGCTAAAAGAGAGGTATTTTGCAGCCTTGTTGCGTCATACTCCTTGAATTTAGCACGTCAAACAAATACACTCCCGTGCAAAGAAACAGTTCCACGTACATATTGCTGACACCAAATGGCCCCAGATTTTTTAATATTTAATAGGAAATTTTAACAAAATATTTACGTTTTTAGTTGCTAATATTCTGATGCGCCGTTAAATGTAATTAAATATTTAAGAAGGCATCATTAAGTAAGTTTTTTTCTTTGAGTATTAATTCGGTGATTTTCTCACTGGAACTTTTTCATTGCCCGTGATTGTATTTTATCGATCGAAAAAAGTTTTCTGTTGCCTGAACTCCTGAGAATCTTCGGTCTTACTTTTCACAGGTTAATAGAGCGTCTGCGACTCTGTTGCTAAACAGCTTGTTCGCGAGCTTCACCTTAATTTTTTGTTTAGAAAAATCAAGATGCGCGTTTTTCAATTTTTTGCTACGTGCAACCCTCCTTCTTTTTGAAATACGTTTTGTTTGTCGAAGTATGGCCATTTAATTTAATTTCCTTGATAATCTACTAAATTTTTTTTAGCTTCAAAAGCATTCCTCACTAATTTCAGCATATGGCATGCATCTAAAAGCATAGCTACATCCTAATCGGCAGACGGATGTTTAAACTTCGCTGTTTCGAAAGAACACCATAACTTTTTGGCCATGTTGATGTTCGCAGCGCCTCCATCCATGGTCACTGAGGCCACCTCAACCCCATATTCATCAAATTTATACAGACATTGGTCAACTAGTGACTCACGTTGTTCACCAGTCATGGAATGAATGAATAAGTCATGTAATGAATATTGTCGCCTAAATAAATCCTACAGATGAGGAAATAAAAAGAACGAACATAAGTAGTTTTAAACAAGGATTTATTTTAAGTAGGTAGGTAGTTAGGTCGTCGGTTAGGCCAAGGTCAAGGGTGTCACACGCGCGCTGGTTCAGTCCAGAAATACCGCACTCTCCTTGGCTTCCTGTCGAAGTGCAGGTCCAGGTCCACGTCCAGGTGCAGGTCCAGGTCCACGTCGGGGTCGAGGGATCCGACGAGGTCAGCCCGGGACAGTCGCCCGGGGTGAGTCTTCCGTGGTCCGGAACTAGGTTGGCCGATTTAATCGGTCCGGCAGTTGTTCCCAGATGGGAACAACGTATAAACACTTTATTAGTACAATAAGAATTATTAAAGTCTAGGTTTGACGAGTTAGGTACTCGCAGACAAGGTACGTAACGTATGAGAATTATATGAGCGGCTAGTTGCCAGAGCGGTGAGCAGAGACTCTCTTTAAGTAACTTACGGGGATTTTCCATCGCTGTTTTAGACACACCAGTAACATGATGAGAGCTTGGCTTGCTTCTTGCAAGTTTATCATTTTCGGAACAATTTTCTGGAAGCTGCCACGTTACAAATGAACAATCAAACTGCAAAGTGGTCACATTTAGTTGAATCAATCAGGAAAAAAATCAGAGCACGTATCTTTATCTTTTATCATTTCACGAAAATAACAAAAACTCATGTAAAGCCTAAATATAGGGCGAAAATCCGTGTAAAGCTAGCAGCCCAAATCTTAAGCAACACAGTGGCAGCAATACTGACGTTGTTAGCAGAAAGCGTCAAAAACGAGGAAATAAGTATGGAAATTTTAGAAACAGCGCACGTAGTGAAAGACCTAGATGGTTTATTCGATTGCACCAAGGGGCCATCATCATGCAAGGACATAAAAAAGGGAATACGGCAAAATGTGTCAAAAAACAGCCACCACCATAAAAAGTGGGAGGAAAATAAAAAAAAAATTGCTGACCCTCCATTTCCTCAAATCAGACAGCCAGCTTAGGCTAAGGAATGTCCGATGTGTGAAAGGATATATAATTACAATATCGTCCCTTCAAGACATGTGGAAATATGTGGAACAGCAACATTTCAAATATTTAAAGATTGCATTGGATATTGTAAAAGTACCACATTGATACCCAAGTATAACTTTTTAAATGTAACTTCCCCTAAATTAAGAAATTTAACTACTAATGTATCCCATGTTGCCCTCATTGACATAGATTTAGATGAATTAAATTCAAAGTAAAAATGGATTCTCTTCTAAACACAATAAAATCTCTGGAACAATTAAAACAAACCCCACATATTTTAAAATATGGCACACAATATTCTATTCTTAGTATTTTAAGTTTTAGTTCTACTATTATTGTCAGTGTCTATGTTGTGTTTACAAAGTGTAAATCTGGCAGCAACCGCCTTTTTCCATTTAAAATAATAAATATATCACCTCCACAATCTACTACCCTTAAGGAACACACCCCTGAAATAGAACTGACAGACGTAAAGACCTACCCTAGCAGTTCAGCAGCTCCACTAAGAACAAAAGTTTAGATTCACAGAGCCTTTGTCCAACAGAGACATTGTTCCAACCCCAAAGTCTACTCTTAAAGGGGGGGGTGTTATACCCGAGATATGCTACCCTTAATGCTGTGATAGCACTCATTTGCATCCCAGTCAGCCCTCTCACATACAGGCAATAGACGCCATACTTTCTTCCACTGAGTCTGCTCTCATCCTTCGACTCGCGCGGTTGCCTAAAGATCCTTTTATCCTTATTAAGTACATACTAGTGTATTACCAAGTGTATTCTATATATTGTTTATCCAGATAATGGGAAGCTTGTTCAGGTAAGCCAGCAAAACGAAATAGTAGGAAAAAACAAGTTTTGTACAATTAAAGAAGAAGACAGCTTAGCCCTGGTCGCATAATAGAAGTCAGTGATTCAGCGATTACGGTGAGTGTAAGCTATCTGACAAAGAATTTTGAGGAATGATGGAATAAGGAGAGATGATATTAAAATCACGGACCGGACAAAAATTATAAAACTTTTAAAAGGTGACAAAATATCCCGGAAAAACAAAGTCATATAAGATGATTTTTTATAAGAGATGGTCGTTAAAAACGACACGTTGTTAGGAATTAACAAAAGTTGTGTTTATTAAAATACACTTAACGACTTTAAAGTGTAATTGCTGGTACACCGAGCATGTAAAAGGTATACCTTGTGTCTAATGGTACGTTTACACGCTTGCCAAGCCTTCGCAAGCCCCAACAATCACAAGCGTGTAAAGAGGGCGTTTGGCTTGGCTTGCGTGAGTTTGTGGGCGCTTCCTTCCGATCCAGTCGAGTGTCGGTTTTTTGACGCAGATCAAAGGGCGTTTGCGGCAAGCGCTTGCGACGCATTTATGCCGGCTGTACACTCTCGTCGAGCGTCTCGCCGAATGTCTCGGGCGAGATATTCGAGACGAGAGCTTACCCTGTACAGTACACGCTCGTAGTAACCAGTCGAACTGCAGCTACCAGCCACGATGGACGTCGAAACTGCCGCTGCTATTGCTCTCTGTGCTGTTAGTTACTTAAATTTTTTACATATTTATAACAGAAAAAAAATGATTGATTGTGTGAAAATTAATTGTGATAATAAAAAAACTCTCTGCTAGTCACTAGATTATTCCCGTAACATTCCCCATATTTTCTTTTTGGTCACTTCCGTAAAAATTTATGAAGATACGTTTTGATTCTTTTTTATACTTTATAGGTATGAGCTATTTATGCAAGCGATCAAAAAAGAAATATGTTTGAAATGTGTTTCCACGCATTTTAAATAATAAAATGTTTCCATTCATAATCAATGCTTCCATTATTTACATTACATTGTATAATATCTTTTATTTTAGGTGCCGATGAAATATACAATCCCACTTGGTATGCCTACGAAATCATGGAGTCATTTTTACTGCAAGTATATACTTCTAATGAAACGTTAAACACCGAAACAGTAAGTCAAAAGTCATTTATCCTAACTAATATTATAAATGCGAAAGTAACTGTGTCTGTCTGTCTGTCTGTCTGTTACTCTTTCACGCCAAAACTACTGAACGGATTTGAATGAAATTTGGTATACATACGGTGTAGACCCTGGGAAAGAACATAGGCTACTTTTTATCCCGGAATTCCCACGGGAAAACTTTTTAAGGCGAAGCGAAGCGCGCGGGGACAGCTAGTTCTAAATAAAAGAAATCGTTACTTATTATAAATTTATTCATACATTTATCAACTTATCCATCCAATCCTATTAAAATATGAAGTAAATTCTTCTCTGACTTTTTTGGCATTCAGCGGAGATCTTCGTGGTATTTGTGGTAATGTTTGCAATGCATTATATCCGTCGTTATCTCTGCGCCATGAACCAGGTGTAACCATATTTCCACTACTGTCGTATACGTCTAACGAACCCTGAGGAGTATATCGATTTGAAGAACTTTTACTTGTTCTCAAAAAGTTATGTAGTAATACACAAGTCATCGTAAATTCTGAAACAGTTTGTGGTTCTAAATCGATAGGACGTCTGAATATTCTAAAAACTGAGGTTAAAATTCCAAACGTATTTTCAACTACAACTCGGGATCTAGATAAGTTTTGGTTAAATAGCCTACTTCATGATTTCCAGGGTAGGGCTTCATTACGTGTTGACTCAATGCAAAAGCACCGTCTGCAAATACAAATTTGTATTTGCTATCCACTAACGCCAAGCAAGGACAATACTAAAAGTTTTCTTATAATTGAAATACTCTGTTCCACTATGAGTTGGGCTTTCAATGACTACATGTTTGCCATCCAATGACCCTATGCAATGTGGAAATTTGGTCCTGAATCCTTCTTCAATATTAAGCCATCCTTCTGCTGTGGTAGGCATCTGTAAAAAAAAAAACTAAATGAAATGTGAGTAACAGTATATTATTTTTTTCAGCAATCCCAACAAATAGAAGAAGTTACAGATCAGACAGAGGATGATCCTCTGATAAGAGACCGCACCAGTACGCCTATTACACCGTCCACACCACCACCTAGATCACCATCCAGACCACCATCCATACAGGCAGTTACTAAACGTCGCCGCCTTGCTTCTGAAACGGCTGAAAAGCAAATGGCCGTGGCTTTTGGTCAATTAACGAATGTTTTAAGTCAAAAACAGAATGAAAATAGACCTCCTTACAAAGAAGATGATTGCGATCTATATGTGATAAAGTCACTGTAACTACTTAGATTGAATAATAGATTTAAACTTGGTTTATGAATTTATTTACAAAGCACACACGTTAGCGTTACAAGATATTGGAGGGAAGAGGAAGTTGAGTGTTGCCACATTAATTATGTTTTATACATATCTGCGGGGGGCAACGTTAACAACTACATATTAAATTATTATAATTTTTGGAAGTACATACATTTTATAACTACATCTTTAACTGAAAACACTAACGGTCTTATTCATAAAAAGTTACGGGAGACCTATAGGCCTGCTGTAAGCAAATGTCAAAAAAACTTTATTCATAAACGATCAATAGAGCTAAAGAACACTCCAACTGATTCGTAAAACCTTGATATGTTAAAGTTGGCTGGACCCTACTATACACCTTCCGTAAACCTCCTCTTGTACAAAAACATGGCGGACGGTCAACAGCTGTTCTATTTTATTGACAATTTGACATTGACAATTCATAATTTTGAGGTTATATAGGAATTCAAAATTGTGCCTTGCCATTGCCTTGCATTGTTTGTTGTTAATATTTTGCTGAAAATAAGTTGCTATGGAAGCCGTGCAAGCAATAGCTGCTATTGATATGGTGGAAAATTTGCCTAGAAGGCGTATTAAATTGTACAATGCCAGAGCAGACCCTTTTTCTTTGCCTGATGTGGAGTTCAGGAGTCGGTACCGGTTCCAAAAAGATACAATGAACTATATCATTGATTTAGTCCGTGATGACATAGTAGTGGATCAAAGGGGCTGCGGAACAACCCCAGAACTGCAAGTACTGACTGCAATTAGATGTTGGGGTCGTCGAGAGGTGATTATAATACATAATTAAAAAATATATTACAAGTTCAATAGATATCAGTGCTACGCCTTTATTCCTTTCACAATACATTACCTTTTTTAGTTAATAAATTAATGTTTTTAGGTACAAGATGATGCTGGGGAGCTGCATGGCTTATCTCAGCCAACCGTGAGTCGCATCTGTGCCAGAGTGGCTCGTGCTCTTGCGCGACACTCTGCCACGTTTATAAAAATGCCAGAAACTGTGCCTCAACAAGAGGCAACTATAAGGCAGTTTCATGAAATTAGAAATTTTCCAACTGTCATTGGGTGCATCGACTGTACCCATATCAGAATAAGGAAATATGGAGGTGATGCAGCACAATACTACATAAATAGAAAGGGATATTATTCATTAAATGTACAGGTCTGTATTTTTTGTGTAAATTATATTTGCTGGGATATTTAAAATATGCTAATCAAATACAATTGTATGACAGGTTGTTTGTGATGCCACTCTACAAATTATGGATTTGGTGGCTAGATGGAGAGGCAGTACACACGACTCTCGCATATTCACGGATTCCTCCATCAAGCAAAGATTTGAAAGGAGAGAATTTAGGGGCAGGCTCTTAGGGGACTCTGGGTATAGGTTGGAGCCGTACCTATTTACCCCAATTACAAGACCGCAGAATGTTGCAGAGGAGCACTACAATGAGGCCCATATTTCCACACGGAACACAATTGAACGCTGTTTTGGTGTATGGAAACAACGCTTCCAATGCCTATTGCACGGGATGTCGGTGAAAATGGAAAATATCAAGCCAACAATCGTAGCTCTGGCTATACTTCATAATATTGCGATTAAGCGAGAAGGCCAGATAGGTACTATTTTATTTTATTTATAACATGATGACTACACCTTACCCATTTTACACAATGTTTACCCATTTTAAATATACAAAATTAATTACAGATTTTGATGCGGAGGAGCAGCTACATCATCCAGCACTGCAATAAGTATGATGAAATAAGTAAAATCATTCGGATAGTCGAGCTGATCATTGAGGAATTAGGGACACTTAAGTGTTCACAGGTCAGGTCAGATGTTGCTGCAAATATAATTGATCTCGATCTGTCAGACGAGATTTCTGGATTCTTGATGACCATCTTTACTTGTCTCAGGAAGGAGGAGAATGATAAACCAGGTTATCAAAGGTTCTTAGCATATACTGCGACGGTTGACGCGGTTGAAGTCTCAGTACGTTCTATTGTTGAAAAGGTCAAAGCTGAGAAAATAGAGCTCAACTTTCTCATCTGCACTCCTATTGTGGAGTTAATGACCTTGTTCCGCGCTTTTTTCGATGAAGTAAGGACATGGGTCACCAGGTTTAGAGTTAGAGTCTGTCGCTAAACGCGGTCTAAAGCGCGACAAAGATGGGAGAAACATCCAAAATCAAAAGCGTCAGGAGAACACGCAGAATATCTCACAGTACGGTTTAACAAATCAACATATTTCTCTCCTCCAAGGCATAACATTGGCCCCAGAGCGCCGCACTGGTGTTCTCCGTAGTCTGGGACCTCTTACGCAAGCTCTCCTTCTTGTAATGGAGGATAAATATTATGACAAGCTCAGATCTGCGCTTAGCAACAGCCTGCAAATGCTCCCTATGTCAGGGGAATAATAATGGCCTTAAAAGACGCCACACACCCTGGGAACGTGTCTGGCGTCCTTAAGGAGCTGGGAGACATCCTGTTGTTAACAACGGCAAGGTCTACACAGAAGATATATTTCCCTCTTTTGCTTTTCACACTGATGTGGAACAACAGAGGAGGGGTACAGTGGAGTTTCTCCGGCGCCCCCATGATAAAGTTTTATACTGAATTCGTGTTGAGTAAAGGTCTGAGATTCAGAATGAGGAGTGGGGGGGATCCGCTGAAAACTTCCGAGGTGATATTCCACTCTATGTTTGGCACTTACCTGGACAATCTAAACATTTTGGAGCAAATAACAACTCGCTCAAAGTGGCACAATCGGAAAGAAGTGAACACAGTGTTCCAAAACAGGGGAGAAAAGGAAAAGGTAATTTGTACCCCCATTGTCTTCAAAATGGTTTCGAAAATGGCGCAGTCACTGATGACGAAATCACTTGGTAATGTGGATCCGATGTGTATTGGCAGACCGTCTCGTTCCCGGGTTTCGGCACCATGATAAAGTCACTGTAACTACTTAGATTGAATAATAGATTTAAACTTGGTTTATGAATTTATTTACAAAGCACACACGTTAGCGTTACAAGATATTGGAGGGAAGAGGAAGTTGAGTGTTGCCACATTAATTATGTTTTATACAATATGCTAAATTATTGGCTATAAAGCTACGTGAACTGCCAACTGATGAACGAAAAATTATGATGTACCAAATAGATGGGTTGTTTATAAACAGAATCAGTCAAAAATCAAATGAGCGTAAACCATACCCTCAATATTATTCTCGACCGTCCTCAATGGCTGGTTCATATTCACGCCATACACCATCTTCTCAAGTCATTCAGAGTCGGCCAACATCAGTTAATAGCGTTTATTCTGAACCTATACATAATTCTCAAAGTTTTTTTCCCTCTCCATACACAGAAACCTCTCATTCAGCGCCAAACCCAACAGAACATAATATACCAACTCCAATACCTCCAGCTCCATCTACATCAACAGCACCCCTGTCATCTATTCGTATCATATCGGAACAAATCCTCAACCCACCCCCGCGTGACACCAACAACATTATAAACTTGGCTTTATTGAATGCTTTCGAAGATTTTGAGTCGTGAAAATAATTCTTATTTAAGTTATTAAATAATTAAGCTGTAAAATAGTCAGATAACATACATACCTACATTCAACAGATTTCCTATGATTCAATTAAAACCTAAACAAATGTTTAACAATCTTTTATTTTATTCTTACCTTAACTAGATCCTTTAGAATTTCATTAAGAGCTCGGCAAACTTCACGAATGGTTATTGATATCATAGAGACAGATACTTTAAACAAATAGTGTAGGCTTTTGTAAGAATCACCAGATGCTAAAAATCGTAACGTAATGGCAAGACGAAATTTGGCCGGTATGGCATCTCTGAAGTCTGTATCTTGCTTAGATATCATTGGTGAAATTTTCTGTAGTAAAAACTCAAAATCATTATAACTCATTCGGCAGAAGTTATGAAACTCTCCAGAAGGTTCATATAAAAGCTCATTAAATTTTTCTTCTATAAATTGTCTGTAACAAATTAAATACAGGTACAGTAAATATTGTGGCATAACGGCGTAACTACAGCAGATAATGGTTAAACCAAAATAGTAGTTACCTGGTACGATTTCGATGAATCTTTTACATCCACCATCTTCGTTGTCGTCGAGTTTTTCTTTTTTTTTGTTTCACTTTGCTTCCATTTTAAATAAAAGTACGATAAACCAAATGCAATAGCCGTCACAAGTTCGGTGTCCGCCATGCTTGGATCTATCTTGCAGACTGACGCGTTCCCAAGCGTGTAAACTCCTTTCAAACGCCAAACGAGATTTGTGGAGGCTTGGGGCTGTTTGCCGCTTGCGAAGGCTTGGCAAGCGTGTAAACGTACCATAAGATGGAATAACAGGATAATTTATAATGTTGCTCCAGTTTTTATTAAATAAACGTAGTCTGCCCCCAATTACCTGGTGGGTTTAGTATCTGTGTCGTGTCCGGTTGAATTGATTGCCTCGTCTCGGTGGTCCCTGCTTGAAGTTGAAACTCTGAGGTCTGTTCTACTGGTTGAACTGGTTCTGCCTGTCTACACTCGGCTTCATTTGTGGCCGTTGACACATCTTGCATCTAGACGTGTAGCTTTCTTAATTGAAAGAGCGTGTCTTATACCTTTTGGTATTTAAGTAAAATAATAAGCTGGATTGGCCTCCTTATCCATTAGAGCGGAAAAAGGCCTTATTAAGTGCACTCCCTACCTAACACCTCTTACTACCCTCAGGCCTATCTCTAACCCGGCCTGGCAGCGCTCACCATCGCGTGCTTCGTGCAGCTGTCGCAGAGTCTACTCGCCGAACTAATTAGAGACGCAAAGCTTAATAAAGATAATTACTAAGGTGAGTGTTAAGGGCCCCATCAAAATATAAACACATGCTACATGTCATGAGGCTGTGCTGGTGTAAATACCTTATGATTTGGTAGATTTTTCCATGTGTCCTCGATTTTATTGTTCAAAAAAAGTAAGAGTATTTTACAAAATATTTTACCGATTTCCTGATATTGAATTGAATTAAGAGCCCCCGCACACTGGCCACTTAGTGGCGGCCACGCTTCAGCCACTAGTGGCCGCCACAACCTGCGGACGCGTTTCTTCATACATTTTATATAGAATCGGCGCACACTGAGCGCTTGAGTGGCCGCGTCCGAGCCACAAGCTGCGAGAGTCGAGCGCGCTCGCTACTTGTGGCTGCGTTTTGTCGTTCGACTCGTGCGCATACACGGCCACAGTTGCCGGCTTCTTCCCACCCCTGCGCGCCGCTCCCCAATCCCGTCTCCCGGGTCTAGTCTTGTTGTAAGCTGCGTACTGAATGCACGTGCATGATGTCCACGGATCCGATTCCTCATTTTGATGTAGACGCTTTTATTTCCGATGTCGAAGAGCGACCCGCTATTTGGGATTTAAAGTCAGATTTGTATAGCGACAGGGGTAAGAAAACTGAAGCTTGGGAGGAATTGTGCCTAAAATTTATTCCAAATTTTAGTGAAAAAAATGTAGCGGAAAAAAACAAAGCAGGTAAGTTTTTGGACAATTTTATTTTACATTATTATTATATATTTATTATATTTTATTATTTTGCCAAGGTACAGCTCCCTCGTTGCTAATAAAATAATCTTTCAATATATCTCTGGTGTTTAATGAACGACGAGATTGCACGTGGGCGTTATCGATATCGTGAAGTCCTGGTACAGTCAATGTATGATGGAAATTAAATCCATCTCTCTGACGAACAAAGTTGTGTAGTATACAACAGGCCTTCACGATGTCTTCGGCGAAATCTATTGACACATTCAATGGTCGATGTAGTATTCTCCACTTATTCACTAATATCCCAAAGGCACACTCGATATGACGCCTGGCTCGAGAAAGCCTATAGTTGAAAATTCTTTTTTCAATATTCAAGTGTTTTCCTGAATAAGGTCTCAACATGTGTTCTGCAAGACCAAAAGCTTCATCACCAACAAAACAGTAGTTTACAGGACCAGAACTACTAGAAATTGCTTTTGGTGCAGGTAAATTCAGGGATTGGTCTTCCAATTTTTTGAATAATTTCGATTCTTTGTAGATAGTCGAATCTGAAGCTTTCCCATAAGAGCCGACATCAATAAATGTGAACTTATAATTCACGTCACAGATAGCTAGAAGTACGATGGAAAAATAGTGTTTATAATTATAATATAAGGATCCGCTATCTTGAGGCTTAATAATCCTTATATGTTTTCCATCAATTGCACCACAGCAATTTGGAAAGTTAGCATATTCTTCAAACCCCTTAGCTATTTTACTCCACATCTCTTCAGTTGGTTGTGGTACGCAGATATCTTGAAGTGATGCATAGATCAATTTACATGTTTCTTTTACAATCAATCTCGCAGTTGACGCACCACATCGATATACTAATTCAAAATCACCAAATGAACAACCAGTAGCAAGGTACCTGCAACAAAAAGAACAGATTAGAAACCTTTGATTATGTTATTTTTATGTTTCAGCATCCCAGTTGCAGCGAAAATGGAAAAGCCTTCGTGACTGCTTCAAAAGAGAACACTCTAAACAAATGAGCGTTAAAAGTGGATCTGCATCATCGAGTCGCAAGCCGTATATATATTATCAACAACTATCTTTTTTAAAAAACTTGGCTGACACACGACGTGATCCCAGCCCATTACCGAACGAGGTACACGATGCGACTGAGAGAAAAAGGCCAAAAAAGAACAAGACAAATAATGAAGACATTCAAGCAGAAACTGATATACTTGTTAGTATTACAGAACAATTACAATCTCGTCATTCTAACAAGCATGAAGAAGACGCTGACCATAACTTTGCTTTGTCCTTGGTCCCGCACTTTAAACAAATACCCAATGAATTTAAATTGGATGCTCAAACCGATGTATTGATGGTACTAAAAAAATATAAACAGTATATGCGAACATCACAGAATCAACAACATGGATATTTCACATCATCATTTCAGGAACCACGCTCATACCATACTATGCAACCATCTACTTCGGGTTATCAACCGACTCCGCGTCCATCTGCTTTGGGATATCAATCGGCTTCGCGTCCACCTTCTATGGGATATCAATCAAATTTTGAGCATGACTTTTCCGTTACCTCGCCATCTGCATCTGATAATACTATGAATTCTGTTTTGTCAGATGATATAAATGAACATCTTTTTGACAACTGACTATGTAAAAGTAAATGTGTATTTGTTATAAAAACTGTATATCTGCGATATGTAACTTGATTTAGTTTGCGATTTTTCAATTCTCATTAATAAATAATTTCTATTTCAATTTGGCTTTTTTAATTGTTTGTTTTACGTTCTAGAATCCACGTGAGTCGCAAACTAATAGAAGCAAAATGATACGAATGAATGATACTTACCTTAAAGTTATAGCCAGCCTTTCTGTTGGAGAGATGCTTTTTCTCATGCGTGTATCTTGATGTTTGAGGTCATCGTGCAAAACGCTAAGTAATTCATTGAATGAGTTCACGCTCATTCTAAAATACTTGAAGAACTTATCTGGATAACATTTTAACTCTTCGAACAGCAATTTGTGCTGTCCATTTTTATTGCGTGATGTCAGAATTGGATGTACCCAGTGACGCCGATGAATTGGTCGTCGATGGTTCTGAATTCGGCGCCGTTTTCTACGTTTTAGAATAATAAGCAACAATAGCGAAATCAAGAGTGCGTCCATTCTTGGGCAACACACGTCTACCTCTGTCGAGATACTTGCAGCTAGTGTCTGACGCAAGTGGCAGCCACTGGTGGCTTGATGCGGCCACTAGTGGCTGCCACTGGTGGCGGCGTGTAGTGGTCTAGCCGAACTACTGGTGGTCGCGTTTAGTGGCGGCGACTGGTGGCCGTAATGTGCGAGGGCTCTAAGAACCTATCAACTTCATTTAGGCCCGGGTCTCCTATTTACGCCGTAGGTCGTGTCCAGCGTCACGCCGTAGGCCGCGTCACGATGCTCTCTATAGAAATGTACTGATGCGGTCTCCCTCACACGCCGACGTTGGCGCGTAGACGTAGTGAACATCGTGACGCGGCCTACGGCACCGCCGTGAACATAGCAGCAGAAGCAAATTTTTTGTATGAGTGAATTTGTTTTCATGATCATGAAGAAATAAGAAAAAGTAGCAAAATTCTGTTATCACTACATGCTAGGGGATGCTGCAATGAACCTATATACATATTACACATTTAACAGTGTGCTCGAAATTAGTCAAAATTATTAATTATAAGGACACTCAATACGGCCAAATATTATTCATGATTATGAAGAAATAAGCCATTGTAGCAAAATTCTGTTATCACTACATGCTAGGGGATGCTGCAATTAACTTACTAACTACTATTACACCATTCAGAGTGCTCCGGCAGATTAATTACATTACAAGTTAATGTCACTCATTAAAAAAAAAATTACAACTAAATCTACCCACATGAGTGTGTAAATAACGGATAGACGATGGTAAATACATTATAAATCTATATATGTCATCTTTGTGTTTGCTCAATTGACTTCAAAATAATCAATCAAAGAGAAAGCGCCTGAATACATTGTACAGCAAATTGCGCAAAGAAGCCGTAAATTTATCGTGGTGTAATTAATCTCTCGGAGCACGTTGGTAAATGTGATATATGTCTATAAGTTCATTGAAATATTCTCTAGCATCTAGTGCTAACAGAATTTGGGTAGATTTGCTTGAAAAAATTGTCGCTCATATTTGCGGTTATGTCGCTATATAATGTAATTGTGACGTAATTAATCTCTCGGAGCACGTTAGTAAATGTGTTGTATGTCTATAAGTTCATTGAAGTATTCTCTAGCATGTAGTGCTAACAGTATCCCGCCACAATGGGTTATTTCTTCATAATCATGAAAAAATAGTCGCCCATATAGGAAAATATTATGTTATGTTAATCAAGTTAAAACTTGATAAGAACTAAATCTACCACTCATCGAGTGTATGTAATGGATAGACGATGGTATATAGATCGTAGCAATAACTACTTTATGTACGTATATGGTCAAGGGACTTCAAAATAATGAAAAGTGTAAGCATCTGAAATATGTATTAAGTAAGTTGTCGGCTAGGGAAGAAAGTGAAGGAATTTTTCACTAAAACAATTATCAGTACCTCAGCCCAGTTGGTTACAGCCTCGAACTAGATCCCTGTGGTCTGTGGATCGAATCTAACTAAAGATCTTTTTTCTTTTTTTTATTTTAATGATGGTTACTGTCGCGCTTAAGAAAAATGGCTAGCTAACGGAGAGGTAGAAATGAGAAGCCAGGGTTCAGCTTGACACAAATTTATTTATAGGTCAACGTGGGTTAGGCCTACACTACACGATCAGTCAGTTTTCAGTTGGCACGGATAGGGACTCCCCTGAGTCGAAGAGTATCGGCGTGGAATCCCGATAACGCGACCGGCGTGGAAGTCCTCTTCTCCAGTGCCCAGGTAGGTAGGCAGGCAGGTCACGTGGCCGTTGCGTGCGCGTGGCGTGTAGCTCGGCTGCGCGGCGTGGTCAGCAACACGAAGGTAGGGGGTTGCCGAACCAGCACGTAGAGGGCGAGCCGTAGAAGCCACGTAGGTGAACCGCGGAGTCGGTAAACCGTACCGTGGACCCTGGAATAGATAGAAATCCAACGCATCAGTACACAGTTATCATCTAGGTTCCACATACCGTCATCAAAACCTACAGAAGAGCACCTAATCTAACTTGATTGAAGCGGCAGTGAAAACCAGAACGGAATACCTAACCTTAATTAAAGAAAAAGTAGAAATTATTAAGAAAGGCCGAAAGCGGTACACTAGCTGCAGCATAATTTGGATAAAAGTATTTAATGCATCTAGGCAAGCTAGCGTAATTAAAATAAAATAAATATAAAAGCTGATGATGATGGAATGTCTAAAATAGTCTAAATGATAATGCGTAATTGCATGTCCGCCATCTTGGCTGCTATAAGTGCGCAGTTACTAAGTAGTAAAGCTAGCTGTTCGCTAACTCGTAAGCGGCGTAAGCAGCGAATAAAATAAAATGGAAGCTACGTTAAACAAATTTAAATTAACACTTTTAAAACACAATTAGTACAAGTTTAAAACACAAATAGGTGCCTAAAATGAGCTAAGCAAGTCCGATCACACTTACCCGATATTGGGGAAGACACGCACAAGGTACCACTGGTAAGATCTAGGTCATTCGACACTTTAGAGCGGGCTAGGCACCTAGAGGACCGCCGCGAGGGTAGGCTCACGCGCAGTCGATGCCGTAGCCCGTGGACGAATGATCGAGAGCCAGTGGTCACCGAGTGGGGCTGCCGCGATAGTGGGGACATGAACAAAAGACCGCTTCGCTGGCTAGGGATGGGAACGCGTCGATAATTTGAAGAATTATCGACGCGAAGATTAAGTTATCGATAAAGTCGATACTTTAAAAAAGGGAATTTACAATTAAATTATGAAGATATTTACTATATGTAAGTTATTTATTTAGAAGAAATAAATAACGTTACAAATACATACAGTAATGAATGTAACCAGTTATATTACAGACTTATTTTGGGTTCTTAATATGTAGGTAAATAAAAGATGCCAAGACAAATTTATTTTATTTTAAGTATACAAATCCACATTAGAAACTACATCAACACAATCATGTTAAATTATTTTATATTGTTATAAGTAGGTATGATTTAAATCACAATGATATTTCTAAATTTATTATTTATCAATCAGAATATGGATACAAGTAACAGTTAACATCGATAGCTTGAATTATATCATAGCTCTTTTAAGTAAGAGCATACTTTATTAAATAAAACAGAATAAAATGTGATCTACTAATAAACCTAAACTTAAATAGAACCTATAAATATTAAAATATATATAAATAATATAATTGTTACGTTCACTTCACTCTCACTGCACTAACTCATTGTTACTACTACTCGACAACAGGTGTCGCTATTATTACCGCTACTCGGCAACAGATGGCGCCATGTGTCCAAAGAGTTAAAATAAATACAGCTGTTTTCATTTTTATAAACATACGTATTCTTTAGGGTTTTAATTTCTGTCTTGTTAAATATTCTGCTAATTCAATTATTAAACTACAATATTGGAAATAATTAGTGCGCATGGCATTAATGAAGGTCAATGCGCATAGTCAAAACATTGCGCATTCCGTGGCTAACCTCTCCGAGTCGATCGACCTGCGAACGGAACGGAACTGTCAGGGCTAACAAGAGCCTCTTCGTTTCGTTGTGCTGTGTTTGGTGCTGAGTGTTTGTAAAAAGTTACTAGCTTTTGGTTTTGTTTTGGTGCTTGTGTACAATAGAATTACAGGTAAGTCAATACAAAACTTAATAGATAATATCCAATTTTTACATAGCATTGATAAGATCTTTGTAATTTCCCCCGGTTTAATTTTTGAGAAATGCCACATCAGTTTCGGCTATTGTGGTTATAAACAGTCATTCCCTTTCTTATATGACTGTCTCTGAATATGTAGGACTTGAGATATGTGTAGGAATTTGTTTACCTACGTTGTAAATGCTCCATCAATTCTGACTGTCCCTTTTAATTCCGTGCCTTATCATTAGCAAGCAATTTGTTCACCAACTATAAATACAGGCTACTCCCACTATTGTACCCATAGGTAGAAATACATTATAACAATAACATGCAATGATAAAAGATAGATAAATTATTTTTCATTATTACTTGCCTTATCTGGTAACCTGTATGATATATTTTGTTGATTATGTTTCTACCATTTCTTTTGGGATAGGTGTTGGTTTGTTTTATTTAACATGCTCTCGGTTTTATTTTCTAGTAACTGTTAAAATAAAACTTAGAGCTAAAAAGTTTTCTGGTAGTGATTCTAGGATTTTTTAAAAGTTGCCTATCCAGGTTGTCTGTTGATCAAAATCCATTTAGTAGTTTTGTCGTCACATTCGCTGGGTACTTCGACATGTCGATGTTGCATCGTCATCTTCACCCAGGTGATCTGTTGGCAAGAAACGATACATTAATAAATAGGCGTGCCAAATAAATAACATTGCTGTGTGAACTAAAAACTATAAAAGTTTCAGTTTTCTCGCATACAAAGTGGCGCCTCTAGCGGAAACTATCATGAAACTTTTGACAGATAATCTATGCAGGTGACAGAAGAAAACAAAAAAATTTTCGTTTACGTAAATTGCAAAACCCGTACTAGAGGCCCTGATACAGCTGGTCCACTGCGGGTTGGTAGAGAGGAACAGATCACATATCTAGATGAGCTAAATCTAGATATGCAGGTTTCCTCACGATGTTTTTCTTCACCGTAAGAGCGATGGTATACATTGTACTTAAATTCAAAGAACTCATTGGCACATGTGGGTGTTGACCCCCGTATCTCTGGCGCGAGAAGCGGGCGCTTATCCGACTGAGCTACACTGGTCTATCAGTTTCAATATCATTTAAATGACTTTATTGTTTTAAAATAATGTATTTCTACACTTACCTTCTCATTATAGAGGCATGGCCCGGGGGCAGCGGCGGTATTCCCGAAAAAATAGGAAAGCTGAAATTTAGAAGATAAAATATTTAAATAAAGATATAAGAAGAGATGTAAGAAGGCAAGCTGACAATGGGATGGTATGTCTGCAAAGCCAATCATAAAGAACCAAATAAACTGCTTATGGGCTCATAAAGAACCAAATAAACTGCTTATGGGCTTATGGTTATATTAAACCGATTGCATGTATCTATATACTCTAAGCATGTATCATATTTGTTTTCTCAGCCTCACACTTTAACTCAGGTAAGTTCTGAGGCACATTTACTGATTCTACACTATGTTTGAATTCAGTTTCATGAAATTGATTATTCAGTAGACTGTGAGGATCTACACCTCTTGACAGACAGTCAGCTGGATTTAATTCAGTAGGAATATAGTTCCCTTTTTCAGGTACCTTCTCACATTCCCAGAACCTATCTATTTTCCTATTTAAAGACTCTGTTGAGACAGCCTCAGATACTGACTTGCAAAAGTTACTTGGTAGTGATGAACATCCCTCGCTGTTCAATGGTGCAGTGCCAGCAACAATGTAGCCGAACTGAGTGTTGTGTAGAAACAGCTGACCTGGTATCACTGGCAGTCTCTCACGCAGTAGGATCTGAAACATGATGTCACACCCAAGTAAAATATCTATATTTCTAGGTTCGCTGAAGCATCGGCAAGCTGAATGTGAGATGGTATGTTGATGTCCTGTACATTGACACGGAAATGAGGCATTGAAGATGTTATGTTGGGGACAATGCATGATAGAACAGTGAGTTTATAATCACTGTTGGCTGACTGGATAGCAAATCGAGCCTTTTGGTTGGTTGTGTTGGAAGCATTGCACACACCAACAATTGTTTTCTTCATCGAAGAACTCAGTATTAATTCGCTTAGCTAGATCCTTTAGGATAAAATTTACAGAGCTCCCTGAATCTAGTAGAGCTCTAGCATAGATATGCTCACCATTTTTAGCTTGAAGCTTGACAGATATTGTAGGCAATAATACCTCACTCTGTATGTTAGACATCAATGAAACATGATTAGTAGCAGCAGCGGCAGCGGGTTGGCTATTATGAAGCAAGGTGTTGTGCTTGCCTTTGTAGATACCACACTTAAAGAAAAATCTGCATTTTTGGTGGTTGTTGAGGCATATAGTGCATAGCTTATTGTTGGCCACATATGAAATCCTTTCATGCACTGCAGCTAGTTTAAACTTTTCACATCTAAATAGTTTGTGATTAGAAGCATGACAGTACTTACATGTGGGTTCTTCAGTGATGGGTTTGATGTTGTCAGCTATGTATGACGGCTTTTTTGGAGTGTCCTTACTCACACTCTGGCCTGTAGACTCGCAGGATGTGATGTTTCCCATTGCTGCAGCTCTTTTTTCTAGAAAAGTCAAAGAAAGTGAAACCCTTGCAATGTATATTGATCTAGTTTCCGCTGAATGATCGCAATTATTATTAAGTCGCATGAGTCAACCGGTATATTTAAGCCTTTCAACGCACTACTATGCTGTCTGACTGTAGCTATGAATTCCCTTATATTCTGTGCTGTACATTTAGTGATCGGTTTCATATCTAATATTGAGTTTATGTGGTGGTTTATAACAATCAATTTATTGTCATAACGCTTGGCTAGTAGTTCCAGAGCAATCACATAGTTAGAACTGTCCAGAGATAGATGTTTTATTAGATCTAACGCCTCCCCATAAACAAGAGAACGCAGATAGTAAAACTTATCACATCGGGATAACCTATCATGTGCCAATTACACTTTGGAACAAGTTCATAAACGCATAGTATTCACTAACTGTGCCACCGAATTTTGGTATCTCAATAGGAGGAAGCCTGTTGTGGTTTGTGTGAGAGTTAGTAGAGTTACGTACCTTTTCAGATGTCTGTACCATCTGTTGTCATTTGGACGCTTGCGCTGTTATCCAAGTAGGTAAAAGTCTTGTTTACTGTAATTCTTCACTTGCTGCTGTCTGTTTGTTTGGATAACATTTTGTTTACATTGAGATTTGAAATGCCCAAATAGGTTGCTGTCATAGACAATTCACCGATTCATGATGATTTTTGACCGATTTTGACTTTGATTGGTCCAGTTAGGTAGTTAAAATAATTTTATTTATTATATAGCGTTCGTTTTTTTCTGTGATGAAAATAGATTTATGTAGTTTATTGGCTCAGTGTTTATGAACGTTCTTTTTTCTCTGCGATGAAAATAGATTTATGAACGTTCTGTGATTTCAAAAATATTTTTTTTACTGGCAACACTACTACTATTGTAGTGATGTACACACGGTCTGTCTTGTTCGTCAATCGAGTTAACCTGTAATAATATAATATTGTCCCACTAATGAGCCGTTTAACTTGACAACTGTCAGTTGAGTTTTTGTACAAGCCTTTATTTTGTAAAATATTCTTCTTACTTCTATTTAGTAAAATTAACAAGTTCAGAATGTTTATTTTTCAAGCGTCGTTGCTGTAGAGAACGCATGAGGGCAGATATAGAATTTCCTCTCTGGAAATAAGATGTGAGCTGACACAAAATCTGTGTTCTGAGGGTTTGACAGTTCAGTACAACTCAGACACTGTATAACGTTCGAATAGACGACCACTGTCAAAGAGGAGAAAAAGTAAAACATAATAATTTTAATAATACCTGATTCCCCAGTGGCCCTATCGTGAAGTCGAAACAAATTCAATACAAGTTCGGTATAAGGGGTCAGTTCTTAAAATAAAATTATGCTTCCAAAATTGTTCCCCAATGATTTATACATTGTAATTTTCGTATTATGTAGACTAACGACTTCAAATATATAGTTTTTTTGAATGAATCGAGTACCTGAATGTGCTATCGAATCGAGTGACAGACAACCAAAGTGATGATCGAACATCCCTACTTTGGAATATTTTTATCCCCCAAAGAGAACGCACGCTAAAAATTTTATTGAATTTTAATCAATTTAAATCGCACGCATAAGTGATTTTTTTTCAATAAATATCTGTAATTGTATGTATTGTATTATATTTTGTATATATTTAGGCTTATTTTTATTTATTTTCGTAGTTATTGTGTTGTGAAAGGTAGGTGCAGTGCCATCCATAGTGCAGTTTATTGATATTTGGTAAGTAACATCGTTACATTTCTTGTAATAATAAAATAAAAAAGCCTTTATTTCTACTACTTATAAATTTAAAGGTGCACATGCATAGAATATTATAATGTACTTAAAATTAATTAAGTAAAACATTTTCACAAATCACATGAGTTTTTAAAATAATGTACATACTAATTAATTCACGTAAAAAAATTTGCATGCATAATTCATAATATAAATAAAATAAATAAATCATTACTGGATTGATTTCATTAAACATTAATTAGTGGATTGATTTCATTCAAAATAATTACATTTTTAATTTATTATTATAATAATTCTACAACATTTGTAATTAAATGAAATCAAATTTAAATATTAACGTTCATAATATTAATAAAATTCTAAATAAAAACATAACTAAATAATTGATTGATTTCATATAAATAGATTAATTTTTAATTTATTATAATTATAATTATGTTAAATTTTATTTAAAAACATTCTTGTGTAGTAGTCGCCTCCACGGCGTAGGCCTCCCCCAATGATCTCCACAAGCTTCTGTCTCTAGCTTTAGTCATCCAGTTCGGTCCACATGTTTGTAGGAAAATGTCTGCCCACCTCTTTCTTTGGCGTCCTTTACTTCTTTTTCCTTCTCGTGGTATCCATTCGGTGACACGCTTTGTCCATCTGGAGTTTTCCATTCGGCAGATATGTCCTGCCCATTTCCATTTCAATTTCTTAATTCTACTTAGTATGTCGCAGATCTTTGTTTTTCTTCTTATATCAATATTCTTTATTCTGTCTTGTAGTTTGATATTCAGCATACTTCTTTCCATTTTTCTTTGACATATTGCCAGTCTATCCTCGTCTTCTTTCCTTAAGGACCAGGTCTGACATCCATACAATAAACTTGGCATAATAGCAGTTTCGTATAATTTCTTTTTTGTTTTAATGTTTATCTGTTTGTTTTTCATGATTTCTTTGAAACTCCAGTACTTACTCCATGCAATGGCTATGCGTCTCTTAATTTCATTTTCAGTTTGGTTTTTGAAAGATACCCGCTGCCCCAGGTAGATGTATTCATCCACGAACTCTATATTTCTGCCTTCCACTATAACATCTTCTCTACTGCCATTAGTTATTATTTTGGTTTTAGTCGGGTTTAGAGACAGACCTACCTTTTTACTATTTATTGCCAAATCGTTCAGCATCTGTTGGATGTCTTGTAGATTTTCCGAGAAAACGACAATGTCATCTGCAAAGCGTAGGTGACTCAAGTATTCGCCATCAATTTTTAGTCCTCTTTTATCCCATTTCAAGTTGCGAAAAATAGACTCCAATACCGCTGAGAATATTTTTGGTGATATAGGGTCACCTTGACGAACTCCTTTCCTAATTGGGAACTCTCTACCTTCTCTTTCTAGTTTAACTTTTGCTAAATTATTGCTGTATATGTTATAAAGTATAGCTATGTATCTTTCTTCAACACCTTGTTGCCTTAGAGATTGCCAGATTTCCCTATAGTTCAATGAGTCAAAGGCTTTAGTGAAATCGATGAAACACATGTATAGAGTTCTATTATATTCATTTGTTTTCTCTATTATTTGTGATACAACATGAATGTGATCCATTGTGGAAAAACTTTTGCGGAAACCGGCTTGCTCGCGCGGCTGGTTTTCGTCACTCTATTTAGTAGTATTTTTGAGAATATTTTATATATGTTTGACATGAGGCTTATAGGCCGATACTTGTCCAAGTCACTTCGATCGCCTGTTTTGTGGATCAGTATAATTGTAGATTTTGACCACTGCTTAGGTGTTTTTCCCGATTGAAGGATGTTATTAAACAATAATTGAAGTGGACCTTGTAATGTTTCTGACAATGATTTCAGCAGTTCGTTAGTAACGTGGTCTTCCCCCGGTGCTTTGTCGTTTTTTTGTGAGTTTATTGCACATTCGATTTCAGCTTTTAGTATAAATCCGGGTAGGGTAGAGTCACAAGGCGAATATATAGGTAGTTCTGATGAGTCATTTGATGTGTAGAGGTTTTCGTAGAAGTTGGTGGCCTCGTTTATTATATCCGGTCTTTTGTAGAGCTTTTTACCTTTTTTATTTTTCACATTTGCTGTCCATTCACTCTTACATCTTAGCTCTTTAAATGCTTTTTTTATGGCTCCAGTTTTCTCTATATATGTTTCGAATAATCTTTGTCTCTCATTCTTTTGGTGTTTTGATATGTGTCTGTTTATTTCCTTACTAATTGTTGTAATTTGCTGCCTAATTTCCTTAGATCCCTTTTCTTGGTATAATTTTTTCCTGTCGTTTAGAAGTTGTAGAGTGTAGGTGTTATATAAGCTGATAATTATGTACCAAACGGACAAAAAATATCGACTGTTATCGGATATATTATTAGATATCACTGCTTCTAATGTCAATTCGGTAACTAGAGAAACATGTGTAAAGATTGCTACAGTTCTAAAAAATAAAAAAAGTACAATCTCCCGAATTTATCAAAATCCTAAATGCATACGAAAGATTTTAAACTCAAAAAAATTTTTAAACTATCATAGAAACAGACATTATCCCGAAATTTTTCAAAATTTGCAGCCTGAAATCAATGCTCTAAATCATAGCGTAAATAATTCCCCTGTTTACTCTCCACTTGGGAACATCAATTCGCCACAGGATTTGGACAATATTTACTTACAGCCTGAAGGCAGTCATGCTCTAAATCATAGCATAAATAATTCCCCTGTTTACTCTCCACTTGGCATCATCAATTTGCCACAGGATTTAGACAATATTTACTTACAGCCTGAAGGCAGTCAATCACAGTACTCTAATTGTTACGATAGTATCTATACTAATCATACACAATCCTCTTCAGGAAGAATCTACTCAGAAGTCAGTCAATTTGAGAACTGTGAGGAGAGCAAACTGTATTTAAATGCTCCTGCAAGTTTATCGTCTATAATTATAGATAGTTTTAATACTTTTAAACATATCAATCATACAGAATCCACTCCATTACCAATAACAAGCTCTCCATCACTAATATTAAAAGATCAAGATATTATAGATGCACCAATATTTGACAACAGTCATTTGAATGATCATGTCTTACCCACTTGTACTGTTAGTAAATGCTACTTAGTTGACGGTAATCAGCCTAACCATTCAATAGTAAACAATAATAATGATATATCAGATGTAATTTTTGACATACCAAAAGAAGTACAAAATTTAACAATAGATACAAAAAATGATAAAATTTTGCCTCTTATTACCTCTAAAAATATTTCACCAACAGCTATAGATAAAAATTCAGCACTAGATTATGTAGAGGGAACATTTATTATAAATAATTCACTTTACAATGTCATTGTTGAAAATAATAAATTAGTTGAAAAGTTTTACCCGTATGTGATAAAGACCTTAATACATAACTACGTCAATAATACCTGTACCTTTAATATACGCTATAAAAGCTATAAAAAAAAATATTGTCAATTTAAAATTGTGATGGAATGTATTCATAGAGATTGTAAAAAAGTCAAAGTATTATTAAAAACAAGTGACTATTCAGCTGAAGTAAAAAGTAACAGTTTAAATTTCAGCCACAAAAGTCCTAAGACAGGTTGGGTTACAGGTGTTGAAAGAGAAATTCTTAAAAGAAGGTTATATAATGACAAAGCATTAAATGTAAAAAATAAGGATTTAAATGACTGTCTAGATGAAAAATTTAAAAAAACCAAAAAATTAGGTTTGGTGAAATCAGATGAGGTTTACAGAAAAGCACGATCTGAAGCTCTAGAAATCAATGACAGGTCAAATAATGATTTACTTGACCTGTTGGCATATCAAAGTAAACATGGGTCATTTGTTCAACGTATTAGTATGTCATTTCAAGTGATAATATTTAGCCTCGAACAGCTACAAGTTTTGATACAGGCACCACCTACAATGCTACATTTTGATGCAACTGGCAGTGTTGTACGAAAGCCCAACTTAGTAAAGGAAGTGAGGTTGAATGTAAACGGGTATTGTATTATTGTGGAGTGGTTAATATTGAAAATAGAATATTACCTATTTTCAGCATGATTTCTGGTATTCACACTACAGTAGCCATTTATCAATTATTAATGGATTTCAAATATTTTTGTATAAAACAGAATTTCTGGCCAGCTTTCAATGGAGTAGTGTCAGATTTTTCATTTGCCAATTTGAATGCTCTTGCATACGCATTTAATAACTGCCGTAATTTGAAAGAATATAATTCAAATTCAAATCTTTATTGCATTCCATAATTAGTGTTAAAATAATAAACAAGCGATCATTATGGACCCGGGAGGGCACAGCAATTTTCTATTAAGAGAAGGAAGGAGGAGGACTTAGCATTTGCATAAATAAATTTAGTTAGATTAAATAATTTTATCTATTAATATTATTATTATTTTAATTAATTAATTAATTTTAATTAATTAATATTAATCATACTTATGATTTGATAACAGGAAAAATAACTATGTCAGAAGAGTATGTGCCTATATACTTATGTGTGGCCCATTTCATGAAAATGATGTCACAAGATGTGAAAAAACATGTTTCTGACTCAGGCCACATTAACTATATTTTGGATATGTTGGGAGGTTTGATGCAAGTCCGAAACTTAGAAGAAATTGATTTATATGTAAGATGGTTGTACATATTTTTTAATTCTAAATATGAATCTTCTTGTGTCAAGGAAGCCGAAACATCATTGTGTAATTTTAAAGATACCATTGATGTAGTTTCAGAAAATACAAATGATAACATAGAATTTGAAGATAAAAATGACCCTCTTTTCAGAAATAACAATTTTTTCTTTAGATATAACGATCTTATTAGTAAAATTGACATAGACTCTGAAGTGCCCAATACTGAGTTGAATGTTTATTACAATCCAACTCTTTTCGACATAATTCTCAAGAAGTATCTGACAGTAACACCACTGTGGTCAAACATTTTAAAAAAAGAAAGAGTTTCAAATGCATCTGTCGAAAATTTCTTTGGTACAATGAAAGCATTAGTTTTAAATAAAAGGTCATATCTGAAATGCACGCAATTTATAAGATTAGAAAGAGAATATATTTTAGCTAAATTCAAAGAATTTACACATAATATACCAAAAAAGAGACTTACAAAAGCTAAGGAAGATGAAGAAACCTGGGAGAGGAAAAGGCTAAGAAAATCGATTACTCATTTTGATGGGAAACATTTAAGACCAAAAAAAAACAAATTTGCTCTTAAAACACGACAAAGCATTGAATATTGCAAACATAGATCATGAACCAGGATTGTGTAAAATAAAAAGAGAAAAAGGTACAGATATGAACATAGATCATGAACCAGTTCATCCAGTATTGTCTGAGATAAAAATAGAAAAGGATACAGATTTTAAACCACCTCAACAAAAAAATATTGATTACTTACAACATAGAAAAAAAAAAAGTGAATGAAGTAAAAATTACTGATACAGATATTAAATCACCTCAACAAAATGTAATTAATAACTTACAACTTCACAACAATGGCTTAGTGAGGGATCCATCATATTACATAACTGGTTTAGAGAGAAAATACTATGTATCTGTTTTTGATAAATCGCCTGATTTAGTCAAAGAATTAGATAAGGAAGACTTT
This sequence comes from Plutella xylostella, assembly GCF_932276165.1. Lineage (NCBI taxonomy): Eukaryota > Metazoa > Arthropoda > Insecta > Lepidoptera > Plutellidae > Plutella > Plutella xylostella. Next base: position 7,927,175 of record NC_063987.1, on the reverse strand, counting down.
GAGACGCTTAGTGGAACAAAATGGTTATCGAATATTGCTGTTGATCACTGTCTAGCTGTATTAAACCAAAATAATACAGACAAATATCATATTCTTTCTGTCAACTTCAGTTCGAACTTATTCTCAAATAAAATAGATTTGACTGACGAACATATACAGGAACTGAACACAAGAAATATGGAACAATCTCTAATCTTTCCAATATTGTTACAAAATCATTTTACACTTGTTCATCTTTCAAATGGTGGAAAGAAAATGACTTGTATTGATCCTAAGGGTAATGAAGTTAAATATGTCAATAAGTACTGTAACGTGATAAAAAAATATTTTAAACATGCCATAAATTTGAAGGTGTTGAAACCCAAACATATCATACAATCTGATGATCACAATTGTGGTGTTTACGTGATAATGTTTATTGAAAAAATAATAACCAAAGGTAATTTAAATGATAAATTTTTCACTCCCCAAGGTTATAGGTCTTACCTACAGCATTGTATACTTGGTCACAGTGACTGCATTAAAGATATATGTTATATTTGTGGACGTTCTGTATTAAGCCTCAATAATAATAAAACAACATGGAAGTGCACTTTATGTCAAAGAACATTACACAATGATTGTATCTCACCAGATAGATTTTGTATGTTGTGTGCTCATTATAAACAAAACCACCTTATTCATGATTAATGCTTCACGATTATTACAATGTAATATCAATATTATACAATAATCAAATATTATTTTAATGCAATAAAATGAACATACCTACATGTAACAGGATAAATTAATGCATGAATTAACTTACAATAAGTAGTGCCCTGTTTATACCAATTATTATAATCATTGAGTAACATACTGATTACTGAAGGCACCGATTTCACCACATAATTAATGCATGACGATTATTATAATGTATACAATCAATTATAATTATACTCTAATATATTTTTAATGCAATAAAATGAACATACCTATATCCCATTCCACGGGGTAATACATTTGACAGAACCCTTATTACATCCCAATAAGGGTAGTTTTTGATTATATCAGATGTCTTTACTCCTGGAATTGGATATACACGTAACAGGATAAATTAATGCATGACATCATTATCATCAAAGAGATACCAACTGTTTACTGAAGGCACAATTTTAAATTTTTCACTACATAAAGTGGTGTAATAATAATATGTATGTTCATCCAAATTATGATTAATGCCTTCATAATAGCTACTAATGCATGACTTAGTTAGATGTAGTTAGATGAAGGGGAAACAAAGAGTTTTTCTTTTTAATCAAAAATATTATTGAGATTAAGAAAAACTCTTTCATGATGTATTATAAAATATATGAAAATTATGTGTCTTTAAATGTAACAAAACAAATATTTTCATCACATGATTTACCTTAATTTATAATACTGAAATTCCTAGCCACACCTCCCAGTGGTCCCCTTCGGTAACTAAGGTGCATTAAGGGAAACATGCAGATAATAACTCTTCATCATTAGTGCACCTTAGGCGAACGTGGCAGGAATGTAAACCTAAATAAATGTAGTCTTTTCTATAGTTATTAACGTTTATCTATGTATACAATGTTTCAGAGTGAAGACTCTCACATCATCACTATCACCAGCTCCGCCATCATATTATGTGGAGGTAGGTGTAAAAATACATTAATTTATAATAAAAAAAAAACACACACACACACACACAAAAAAACACACACTCACGCCTTGTACTAATGTACTCCCTTGCGGGTTAATTTATAATCTTGGTAGATTAACTATAATCTAAACTTTTCATTATTAATGGACTTACTGAATGAACCTGACTGCTATGACGAAGGTCCTGTGTTCGTTTCCCGGCCGGGAAAGATATTTGTTCTTGGATCCTGTCCATATCATCCATATCCATATGATCAGCTGACCAACACCCATAGTACAGGCTATGCCTTGCTTGGGGCAGATAGTCGTGAGATGTCGTCACAAATAAAATAAATCTTTTATTCACACTAACACCCCCACAGAGAATAGAATAGAATGTACTCTGCATTTGAACATTGAACTTCAAAATAATAAAAGTTTTAAAATAATATTTATATTATCTTTTCAGAACGAACAATCATGATGAAGCTGACGCCACAACATTCCAGAACCACCATATACCGTAGTACATATACCGCGGCAACGGGAGCATGAAGAAGGACCTGCAGAACATCATCTGGCTGTTCCAAGGGACCGATCCGTATAATATCCTGATGTACGTGGCTCGAGACCTATACAAGCTGCCGCCTGTTACACTTGACCACATCAATTTGACCCGGCTCGCACCTCAAGCATTTTTTATATGAACTAATTTTAATTTGAACGATATAGATGGATTGTCAGTGATGGTTGTTCAGTCTTAGGGCCTGTTTCACAATGTCTGGGTAGTGGCTACCTGTCGGGTAAAATACATGTTGTCACTGTCAAAAAAATAATAACAGAGTGACAGCATGTATTTTACCCGACAGGTAGCCACTACCCAGACATTGTGAAACAGGCCCTTAACATCGTAATTCTACCACTAGGCTCTTATTTTTAATTTATTGAAGTCTGTAAACCTATGATATAAAATACATAATTTTGTCTGTGATTAAATTGTTTATAAATAAAAAATATATTTTAACTGAACTTATTTTATTAAATTAAAATATACATGATCGCACCACATCATTCTCTTACTGAAGGCCTCTCCCAAGGAGCACCACAACACTCTATCCTCAGCCACACATATGATCAGCCCACTGCCACTTCAGCTTGCATATTTTGACAGCTATGTTGGTAACCTTAGTCCTCTGACGGATAACCTCATTTCTGTTCTGATACGATCCATCAAAGAAACCCCAAGCCATCATGTAAGCTTTCCACCATAATTATTATCCAGGTTTCTTTGTTCATATCGAAATTTTCCCATTAATAATTGTCTCATTGAGAATATGGCTTCTGTTGTACTCCTTCAATTGGACAAATCTAATCTTCATCTTGCGCAATTCTTCTGTGTTAATATATTTTTCTGCAACAAATGATTTTATTGGTCAGAAAAGCAGTGACTTATGGAAATTATTATATCCAGGGGATTTATATGTACCGTCTTATGAATTTATAATTAGAATTCTAACCTTCATAATTAATCTTGTTTATCGACCAACACTTCGCTAGTCTGCTTCTCCGCCAAACACCTTATACTCGTCGAAATACAATAGGCCCGTTTGGACAGATACACAAATTTGCTATTTTCTCTTCATTTACTTGATGAAATATATAAAAAGAACATAATCTGGCTTATTTTTTAACGGCTGAAAGGAAAAAGAACTTTTAAAGCACGAAAAGTTACTTATTGTTGAGATTTTTTATGATTTAGATTTGACACCAGCAACCATACATTTTGTAGCTGTCCAAACGGGCCTATTATATTTCGACGAGTATAGATTATTCACTTATTCATTTTACTAATTCAGCAATCTTAAAAAACTAGGTGCCTAGGCCTATCATACCTAATATTATCTATGTGTTCTTCTTTGAAATTTTATTTATGGCAATCTGCCGGGTGTGGCAACCATTTCTGCCAGTATCATGTAATGACATTGCATGTGTATTTATTTATATTGTAAATATTGAAGGTAGTTCTTGAAAACTTTACGAAATGTTATATAAATAAACATAATATACCTATATATACATACTATATATAGACAATGAATAGGGTATGTCTGAAAAAATTGAACAACGCTCATAATTTTTCTAATGATAGGAATAACCCTCCGTATCATCCTAAAAAACCTTCTCAGATTTTTCCTATGCGTCAGTAATTTTATAAAAATAAAAACATTTCAAGTTTCACAAAACGGGGATATGATGGCACTTAAGGACTTTTTCCATCGTCTCAATAAAAATATATGGGCAATAAAAAAGTAAAAAATGACAGGCGTCACACTAGCGTTAGCTTTTACATACTCTTTGGTCACACGTCTATCCATAGACCTACTACGTCACATCAAAACCATCCAAACACATACAAACATGTTTTGATCAATAATCTTACATACATATGTACCGAATCGAAAATCTTTTTTTGAAATCGATTAAAAAGGTTTATTATCCCTGAATTTAGCAGGAAGTGATGCCAGCTAAAGAATCAAATAAAGTAATAAAAATTAATTCGGTACATTATCTGTCATTTTATTTTTTATTGTCCTAAAATACATCCAAATTTTACCTTATTTCGGTAAAGAGCTTTTTTAGTAGTATCTCTTATGAAATGTCAGAATACTTTCGAATTAAAGATCAAGGGATAGTTAGGATTTTAATCTGTGGCGTGACTAAAATAAATCTCAGATTAACGTGGTTTGACGTTTATGAAAAAAATATAGGTCCAGCCAGTGTCTCCATCTCCATATAGCAAATACATCGTAATCCGGTTCAATCTACCGTCTACCGTAAACATGTAGTGCAAGGAACATAATACTCTATGTAGTGGGAGATTTTCAACCATAGACAACAACCATACACAAAAACCGATTATAGATGGCGCTAGTAAAATTTCATACTCAACAGCACTGCATATTTTTTTCTAGCAAAAACCCAATTCAACCATATGCGATAACTAGCTGTTATATTATGCATAATATTAAGTGTTAACTAGTTTAAGACAGCTTCGTACCATTTATGACATCTTCCGTCCCTTCAGAAGAATGCAGCTCACAAAAAACGACAGGCCGGATGCCATCTATTGGTCGATTTTGGAACTTTTAAACGTCAAAAGAAACTCCCATTTACAAAATCTGTTTAGTTCCAAAAACATTAATATCTACTCTTTTGGTACATAGCACTTTCATGAAAAAAATCGAATGCGTGTACCGGAGTGTTAACATTTTAATATCTGGCAACAATTTGCACTTTACTCGTACAAAGTTAATAATTTTCTCTATGCTCGTATGTAAAAAAATATGAAAAAAATGCAGCCATTTTACGCGGCAAATCATTGTATCAAGTTCGAATGAAAGATTTCAAATATTTTAGCTGTCGAATGTAGTGGCCAAATACGGGATAGCATGCAGTTACTATTGTGGCAAATATGGGATATAAATATTTCCAAGTCAAAAATGGCATTGCATGCATTGGTAGAACTTTTCGAATATTTCTTTTCAATATATTATGTCTTCAATATTTTATTGTTTGCTTGGTTGTTGTAACTATAATATTGTTTTTTTTTCTAATAATTTATGAATAATAATGACATAGTTAAATAATTATTTTAAACATGAATAAAAATATTCGAGGTGCGGAGACGGCCTAAACTAAAAGTACTTCGCGGTGAAAATCATAGAGAATATTATAAACGGGAAGCATGGAATTGGAAATAGTACCTACCAAAAACGAAATAGTATCTCTATTTAGTCTATGCTGTGAAGCCATAAGTGACTACTACTACTATGGAAAAGTAAGTTGAAAAGTTTATTTCTCTCTTTAAATTTAATTTATTGTTAATGACTTGGATGAGTAAGTTTCTTTCATTCTTTTATTATTGTACTTAGTTAATTTGAGTAGTAGTAGCCGGTAGGATCTGGTTCTTGTCGGCCAGGATCACAGTTAATTCGTACGTATTCGTAATAGTTGAATTTCAAAATGGCCTGGCCATTATGGAAAATTACGTGTAATGCCCATAATTAAAATGATACGTCGATAAGTGACTAGCACTGAGGGTGTTTTTTTAAATATGGTGCAGATTTCATCAAGCATGCGGGCTGGTACCAGTGGCGGCTGGTGCCTCAGATACCCGGCGGTGCACTTTATGGGTTTAGTAAATTTTGGAAGAAAAATATATTATTACAATCAGAAGTAAAAAAATATATAAGTATATTATACCTTATTCCTTTTTTGACGCGAAATTGCTTCTCCGCCGAAACGAAAACAACACACGGAAAGCAAAATAAAGCATTTAGTCTCTCACATCCACATAACCATTTCTTTTTATTGTACATTTCACTTTTGAAAATTCAGGTAGGTACTTATAAGTTTTATTTTTTGTTTTGCACTCCTGTTTTAAGATGAGAAAAGACCGAGGCGGCCCAGCAGATTTAATGTCCAGTCTATTTTGAAATTGCTTTTTATGAAGTCAATTGTATTTTGCACTCATTTTCAGTCACACACACACATACACACTCACGAAATCTGTACTACTTTCTTAGTTAATAAGTAATTAGAGTAAAAAGGTGAAACTGTGAGAATGACATGATAAGTGCATCGTTCCGTTCGTAGGTCACGCCACCGGTCAAGGCCGCCGCCCGCGCCTCCCCGAGTCCTGCCTGTGGCGTCATTCGTATTATTTCGGCAATTTCCGGTCGCGTGCGGCGCACGAATTTATCCTAGAACTGCATACAGTTTGTACCGAGCATCTTCCGTCTCACGCGCCAGGCGATTTCCATTCTGTTTCATACTACATGTAGGAGCTCGCCCCGTGCGACAATCCGAGCGCACGAGGCCGTTTTTGTTCAAGCAAAAATAAGATCTAATTCTTTTGCAGTAGAAATCAAAATAGGCCAGCTCGATTTAGTTTAACTTGTAACGATAATCAGATTTATGTAATTTATGTTTAGGGTACGTATTACGGTTGTTATATTGGTATTTTTTTAAAGTTTTTTTTTAGACGTACCTAGTATGGTATAGGAAGAAGGAAGGTACATATTTAGAAGGTTTTTAAATGGTAGTGCGTCGCACGGGCGCACTTGAGGTGCAGCCGCCACTGGCTGGTACGCCATTTTCCCACGTCCGCGTTGGTTTTACAAGTAAGTTTTTGCCGAGTAGTTTTGATAGGAAAGTGGGCGAAGACTTAGGCCTATAGTTAGAAGGGTTCTCTTTATCACTGGCTTTATGTATTGGTGTAACAGCTGCAATTTTCCAGATCTTTGGAAATATTCCAGATGAAAATCTGAGATTACAGATGTGTTCAAAGGGTATCAAGTTGTCAAGATCAGTGCACTGTCCGCAGTACTTTTATCAGTAGGGAGCATGAAGAAAGAATATGATGGTGTAATGTGTGATTTGGCTAAATAGCAAGGTTAATTTCTGTTCATTTGTTTTTCTACGATATTGTTTGCTAACTTAGCCCCTGTCGGCTAATAATGTAGTGACTCACTACATTTATGGGCCGACTCTTTAAGTTAAGTAGGTAGTTCGGTTGAAGAGGTGGCTTTGGCTTTTTGAGAAGTCATAAACTTCACGAATAAAATTCCAAAGTTTTTTTGTATCATTCTGATGATGTCTTCTGTTTGTGATGATGTGCAGTTTTCTTCACAAAATCTTCATTCACTGTAAGAGTGTTGGTATAAAATTGTACAAATTCTAAGGCATTCATTCATCATCGGCTTGAGAAGCCGTTTATTTTGATGGGTACCAATGTTTTAAAGATCAATTATTTCTTATTTATTATTAATTAATTTTGCATGCTATTAAGGTTTCATTAAAATTAAATAGCAACTAATAGCAAGGTAAATAGTAACAGAGATAGAGTAAATTTTTGGATAGGTACGGTCAGCTGCATAAGTACTTAGCTATACACTTTTGTACCTTGTCAAATTGACTACATAACAAACCGTCAACAAGATTATCTATTCTTGGACCAACAGAGCGCCTTCCTCACTATTGCAACACCCAGGCTTGCTACTCCAGTTTACTCGGGAGCCAGGCTGGCTGAGCTGAAATCAAGGGGATATGTACAAAGGTTCCACTCGAGAGAGCCACGTACAGGAACTTTACCCCCTATCAGAATAGAATAGAAACCGTCAATGTTTGAATAGGCAGTTAGTGAGTTTAACAAGGTACAAAAGTGTACAGCTACTTATGCAGCTGACTGTACTTGATTCTACTTGAGTATATTGACTGATAGCCACTTGCATAGAGTATAATATACATATATACTGAAAAGCCACTTGTCACATGCAATAAAATTGTGATTTCAGTGCTTTAAAGTTTAAGGAGGTGAGGTGTTTTATATATATTATAGTCAAATGATTGGTGTATTTGATGATTTTGTAGTATAATTGTGTTTATAATTGTATAATTAGTACTTTAAAATTCATTTTTGTTATTGCATATTCCACTAGATTAGAGTTTCAAAGAAACCTTAATTTTTTTAGTTACTATGCACTGTACTAATCTTTATTTGCCTCAACAAACTAATGTAGATTTAACATACATTTACCATCTGCAAAATCAAAGTTACCTACAACCCGCGCAAAGCTTCTAGACATCTGGCCCAAAAATGTACCCCTCTCCCCTTTCCCCGCGCGAGGCCCCGCTCTCGTCCTTTTGTAGCGTTAGCATAAGAATTATCAGACGATTACCTAACAATAAATATTTTTTATCGCATACTTTTTGTTTCTACTTTAACAAGTAGGTATCAACTTGAATACTTATACAGGGTGTTACAAAGAGGGTATACTAAGCCGAAACCAGCATGTGCAGCATGTTATATCTAAGCCCAATTATTTTTATTCATTTTTCATATAAACTTAGTTGGTCAAGTGACTTTTTATTATTGAGAATGATTATTTTTTGCGTATTTTGAATTTCCAATTTCAGATTCGGGCTTAGACATAACATGCTGCACATGCTGATTTCGGCTTAGTATATTACCCTTTTTGCAACACCCTCTGTATAAACATTATTTTTGTAGCCGAGCTTAGTTATAAAAATACTGATAGCAAAGAGGATATTTTTTGTAATATCGATATTACTTTTTTTGCACTCAGTACTAAAGACAAATGTCATTTAACCCAGGTGTCTAGTTATCTCGCAAGCCTTGTACCTGCCTAAAAGGACAATATTGAGGTTAATAACAAAATAAAATAATGGTACTTACTTTGACAGTGCCAGTTGACACTGACAATTGAAAGAGTAGTCTATGTGAAGGCTCCAGTACACACAGTGGCCGGTGGCGGTGATATGCCATTCTTGGCAATGTACTTACCACTGTAAGATTATGATCACAATGGCTCTTTCTTTCTTTCTTTCATTCATATAACAAGTTATATATTTTTTTACAGTAAATCACCTGTGCAGTCGCCGCCGCCGCCGCCGCAGCTGCCCGGGTGAGTACAAAGTACCTTAACACTTCATTTCTCACATCCACATGTTTGGACGACAAACAATTTCACAATCACGCAGCAAATTGCTGGCTAACCACTTGCGATATATGGTTTTACAGGGCCATGCCACCGACGACGCCGCCGGTGGTGCCGCCGCCGGTGGTGCCGCCGCCGGTGATGCCGCCGCCGGTGATGCCGCCACCGGTGATGCCGCCGCCGGTGGTGCCACCGCCGCCGGGTAGGGAGAGAGCAACGGCGCCGCCGGTGGTGCCGCCGCCGCCCCCGCCCCAACCGCACAGGTAGCTAACTAACTAGACATTGTGAAACAGGGCCTAAATGTGACTACCAGTCATCGGTAGATAATAAAGTTTTATACTGGCAGTGGCAAGACAAGTATAGTGGATATAATTATGTCAAATTAATCCGTATCATAATTAATTATAATCATATTTTTTTTATTAAATTTCAGATACCGGTATGTTTCGGTGCCCGCACCGGCGCCGTACCCGGCCTGGCCTTTGCCACCATTTGCGGTGCCGCTGCCGGCGCCGTATGCGCCGTGGCCGACGGAGGTGGCGCCGCCGTTCGCGGCTAGGTATGTACTGTACTAACTTTAACCGCGGAGCGGAGGCACGCTCTTTAAAACAAACAATTTCACAATCACGCAGCAAATCGCCGGCTAACCACTTGCGATATATGGGTTTACAGGGCCTCGCCAGCGGCTGACCAGCCATCGACGACACCGCCGGTGGTGCCTCCGCGGCCGGCTGCCCAGCCGCCACTGGCGCCGTCGCCGCCGGCTGCCCAGCCACCGTCGCCGCCGGCTGCCCAGCCACCGTCGCCGCCGGCTGCCCAGCCACCGTCGCCGCCGGGACTGCCGCCACCCCGCCTCGCGCCCGCTCGCCTACCGAGGTGTGTATAAATTTCTTGACTGGTAGTATGACTGATAGTAGAGTTTTTTTGACAGTGCCAGCATGTATTTTATCTCACAGGTAGTCACTAACTAGACATTGTGAAACAGGGCCTAAATGTGACTACCAGTCATCGATAGATAGTAAAGTTTTATACTGGCAGTAAGACTAGTATAGTGAATATATTATGTCAAATTAATCCGTATCCTAATTAATTATAATAATATTTTTTTATTAAATTTCAGATATCAGTACCGGTACATACCGGTTCCGTCGTACCCCCCGTGGCCGCTGCCTCCATGTGCGGTTCCGCTGCCGGCGCCGTATGCGCCGTGGCCGCCCACGGAGGTGGCGCCGCCGTTCGCCATGCCCGCGCCTTGGTATGTACTGTACTAACTTCAACCAACTCACTGCTTTCGAGATCTCGGTGTCTTTAGAGAGCGGAGGCACGCACTAGTATTATTTATATTTATTACGGAGAATTGGTCATAACCTTGGTATTTTTTTTCAACGAAGTTTCAGCTACATGGATGCTGCGTCGTCGCCGCAGCCGCCTACGCCAGCGCCGCAGCCGCCACCGCCTGCGCCGCAGCCGCCTCCACCTGCGCCGCAGCCACCTCCGGCTGCACCGCAGCCGCCGCCGCAGCCGTTTATTTGCGTAAGTTTGAAAATACGTTATTTTAAAACAATGAAGTAATGCTCAATTTTACAAGTTCCCACTTTACTATGGCACGCGTACGATTACAAATTTGTTATTTTTCTGCAGTATAAAAGTACCTAATTAAAATTTGCCCTTTTTAATCATTTTACCTCTACAAACTCCTTTGATGTGATTTAAAACGGAATTTTCTTATTTTCAGTTTGTGCAGAGCCCGCAATGGTGGCAAGGGCCCTCGGCGCGTGGTCGGGGGCGCGGCGGGCGCCTTGGCCGCGGGAGCGGCGGGGGTGGGCGCGGCGGGCGCGGTCGCGGTCGTGACACCTTTGGTCGGTGGGTATACTTAATAAATTAAGTAAACCCACGCCATACAAAAATTGCTGCTAGTTTCTGCTGCTATATTCACAGACCTGCCTACGGCGTGACGCTGGACGCGAGCTACGGCGCGTAATAGGAGACCCGGGCCTAAATGAAGTTGATAGGTTCTTAAAACTAGTTTCATTATTTATTTTATTCAAATAAATGTATTTATGGCAGTTAAGCCTATTCAGACTATTTGTATTCATTTATGTAAAAGTATTTTATTTTATAAATTAATTTCCATGTCACTTTCACTTTCATGTTCACTCTCTGTTTGAACTTGTCCATCGTCTTCGTGAAGCTCGAAATCATGAAGCTTGAGGTGGGCCTCTGAAGTTTCCCGGCCGCTGAGGTAAAGAAATGGAAGAACGTCCGACTCGGTCCGACCAGCAGACAGTAGAAGTGCGTTTGCGTACTGAAGAACCTCTTCCGGAAGCATCGGGCTCCGGCACCACCACCACTATTGATCCACCACCACTTAAGCGTCAAAAATTATTGACACATACGAGTATGTGCAAAAAAAAATTAGCGCCGAGCAAAAAAAATAATTGATTGGGACTTGCTTGACCTATGCGTGGATGAGTTTCACCCATTTACGCTAGTAGACGAAAGGGCGTTTCGTAAATTTTGCCGGTGGATGGATACCCGGGTACGTTCTACCAAGTCGAAAGACGTTATCAAACTCTGTGCTTTAACGTACAATAAAGCGAGAGAAAAGGTTCAGTCGCAAATAAGTAGAGACGTGCAGAATATTTGTTTAACGACGGATTTATGGACGTCCCGCATAACTGAAAGTTATATCGCTGTCACCGGGAATTATCTCACTGAGGATTTGCAGCTAAAAACTGTGTTACTGGGATGTTGCCATTTTTCTGGTAACCACACTGCTGCGAACTTTGGCTCTGAGTTGCGTGCTCTAGTTGACATCTGGGGCCTCACAGGAAAAGTCAATTTCGTCGTCAGTGACACCGCGGCCAATGTGGTAAAAGGCGTAAAAGACTCCGGGTGGAAGCATTTTGGCTGCTTTGCTCACACTTTAAACCTAATTGTTAAAGATGCGATAAAACCATGCAAGGAAAAAAAAGATACGGTAAAAAAGTTGTTGGGCACTATAAAAAAAGTACGGTGTCTTCGGAAAGGTTGAGCAAATATCAACTACAGCAAAATCCAAACTGCCAACCATTACGCCTGTTGAAGCTATTAATAAAACATAGGTTTTATGCTGATATAACGTTAATTTATAAAGAAAACTGAATATAATACAAATTTTACAAATGCGTATCGTGACGAGTTCAGATCAAGAATGTGAAAATCCTATAGGCCTATATGGTCGTGTCAATGTGTTTTGTTTCTTCTGTCAACATTAACATTTTATCGTTTGCTACAAAAAAAGAAGTTGAAGATAACAAAGAGCAGCTCTCGGCTGGTGCAATCGCACGAAAGAAGGGCGCAGTTTGGCGAAATGCCTTTCGACAAAATGTGCCAATATTTTAAATAATGTTTCGGCAGACCGTCCCATGCGTGAGCCCGATGCCCGGCGTAAGTAAGTATGTACCTAATTTATATTGTCCAGTTGTCGTTTAAATATGAGTAATATGACAAGGCTCATTTAATGGAAAATATGTACATAACCTTACAAAACTTGTAAAATTAATTTAATTTTGTTTCCGTTTTAGTACTACATACATATGCTCACGACTGTAATCCCCGAAGGGGTAGTCAGATGTGAGTCACCCGCTTTTTGCTGTACATCTGTACTGACCTGATAGGTTGCGAGCCGTATCGCTGTTTTTGAATGAGTTTTAGTACTACAACGAGTATAAATCAAAGGTTCTACAAAAAATAAAAAAACCGAAGCATGAGCTGTCGGCGACAGGTAATGATAACTCACTGTCATTGTAGTAGTCACAATCTGAACAAATATTCAAATGACTTAAGCTAGGTATTCACTATAGGCCAACTCAGGTCGAGCAGCCTCAACTTTAAGTTTGCTTCAGTCTGAGGCTGCTCACTCTGAGAGGAAGGCTCGAAGCACATTGTGATCAGCTCGAGGCGAATCGCCTCAGCTTGATCCGCTACTTGAGCAGTTTAACCACCCGTCTCACTTACCACGTCGATTAATTTACCTTGTGTTGCCGTGAGCGTCAGGTTGAGCAAGTGATACCTAGCACGGTTTCTAGTAGATACCCAGTTTTATGCTGTTTTTAACGGGTGCGTATTGCGACGTATAAAAACGAAATGTATAATTTTACATTAATAACGTTCACAACATATAATGAACGTTACGTATAACAACAAAATCTATATTTTCATAAGGTATAAGATTCAATTGGTATAACGTACATTTTATATCAAATCAAAATACATAATACTTACGAGGACTAATATCAATTCGTATAACATACATTACGTAAATCGTTTAAAATATATACTATCATTTAGTATAAAGTTCATAAAACATACTTAACATATAACATAATCTGTGTTTAATTACCCAACACCGTCAAACCCCCTAGCAACAAAACCAAAAGATAGGTGCGACGACGAGCAGAGCGAGGAGGAGCGTGATAGGTGCACATGTTCGTCGAAACCAAAGCGGAGCGGAGCGTCTCCCCACATAGCGCCAATAATAATAATAATTTCAAAACCCCTAGTACCAAAACCTAAAGATAGGTGCGACGACGAGCAAAGCGAGGAGGAGCGTGTTAGGTGCACATATTCGTCGAAACCAAAGCGGAGCGCATCGAAGCGGAGCGGAGCGGAGCGTTCCCCCCCACATAACGTCAATAATGACAAAATAAAATACGAAAATCTTTTATACTTTTTGTGCATTATACATTATGATAATTATATCCGTTGTAGAATATTATGTTATAAACGTTATATATTATGAACGTTATGCATTTTAATCGTTATATCAATTGAAATTATACTTTTTGAACGTTATTCTTTACGAAATTATGTATTTAGTAACTATGCCTTTCGTTTGTTATGTAGTGACAGTGACAGTCACAGTGATCGTTATGAGGCTGCCGCGGGAGCCATCGCTCGCGATCCGGACACCGAGGCTGCCGCGCGAGCCTGTGCGCTAGGTGGGTACGCGGCTATACACTTTCCGGCACTGTTACTTTCGGATCCTTTTTAGAAAGTTCACACCCGTCAAAATATATTTGTAACGCGTTTTTAATTTTTTCCCAATCCTTAAATAAGTTACCCGATGTAACATTCTCTATGTTATTTACGAATGCAAATGGCGCTGGCGGCTTTAACATTGATTGCATTTTAACAAGTTACTCGACGAATTCGTGTATGTCTAACAATATATAGGTACTAAGATCGCGTGAACCGAGAGTTTTAAATGAAGCCTTCCCATATTGAAGAGGAAAAATTTTCACTCCTGGAATCCACCAGAAATGAAAATCCTCGCAATAAATATTGCAACATATGTAACAGAAACGAACATACAGCAGCTTTTTGCCGTAATAACGCTCAAATAAACTGTTTAGGCCAAAAGGTCATAGGGTGTGCACAATCAGCTGATGACAGGTACAGATAGTTGGGTGTCACTCCCTCTTACCTACCCTATCCTAATGGAAACTGCGGGTAGATGGACTAGCCGGTGACAGCTTGTGTCATCTGCCAACCTCAACGGTCACCTTCGCCCCACTTCGTCAAGCGCCTTGGTTTGAGCTAGTCGATACCGTTTATCCTGCCGCTCCCAACTTGCACGAAAGTGACACCATAACTCCGCCGCGTACTACACTCACGTAGTCCTACGCCGCGACACGGAAAATCAGCCCCTCAACCTGGACGTGAACGGGTGCAAACCGAAGAGGTCAAACGCAATTGTTGCTAGCCGGACAATCGTCCCTGCCAGGTACGTTTCCATCCTTTATCCCGCTTCCTTCACCGTCCATAAACCGATCTAACCCTAACTGTAACCGAAGAAACGAAAAATCATAGACCACTTTTCCATTTAAATGAAATGTCATTTTGTAGATGCTGCAACAAGTAGTATGACCCAAGAGAAACTCATCCAAAAGATTCCTTTATAATAATAGGACAAACTATAACAACCCAGAGGTAATGAATCGCAATTACCAGAATAATCCAGCAACTTTTAGACATCAAAGTACAGAATAAAATATGAGTTTTAATAATAATCGCAATATGCCCCAAAACAGAAAAATCCTTAAAATAACCAAAACTATCGCGTAGTTTCACGCGGAGAAATACTGTCGAATTATCACCCGGTGAAGTTTAACATTGCTTAACAACAAAAACAAAAATGGCTTAACTTCCTTATAGATACCGGAGCAGATATCTCAATAAGAAAGGTTGAATTACTACACCCCGAATTACTAGTGACGTAAATAAAATAAATAAATATACAAGGAATAATGGAATTTAAAGAATCATGTAAAACAATGGGTAAAGCAAAAATTAATATTAATGAAAAAAAAAAAAACATTTATTCCATATAGTAAGTAATAAACGAGTACTAACCCTTAAATACCATGGTAAAATAGGAGATGACTTTTTGTCACAATATAATGCGAAAATTAATTACGCAAAAAAGAGTATGCAAATTGATAATATTATTGTTCCATTTACCAATTATGAACAAAAAATAAATAAATTATGTTCTAAATCCTAGAACAGAAACCTTATTATAGGATAGTATCATTAACCCTGAATTAAGGAAAGGAATTATTGGAAATAAAAAGATTATGGAAGGTATACATGACTGTTGCGGCTATTGAAGCTGGCAACATCGGTGCAAGAGGAGGAGCGCGGGGAGCGGCGGCACCACCTATAAATGCGTCATCTTCGGTTGCTCTTACCCTCTTACCTTTCGGACGCACGATCTTTTCATACATATACATACATATTTGTCATACAACCATTGTAAACCAGACATTAAATTATTCATACCATAAAATACAGTCCACTCATTTATTAGCTTAGGGCTTATCCAATCTACATAGTCAGGACCCTAGGCCCCATCAGTTTGGTCCTTTCGCCGTCTTTACGAAGAATCGACGCACGCGCACGCAGTGGACTTCGGACCCCCAGTTCGCCGGCATTTTGGAGGACACGTGGAGGACTAAGGACACTGACAAAAGGAGTGAGTCGTTCCAATTTCCTATCTTTCCTTATCTCATCTTGCTTTCCAAATCCTGCATAATTCCAGTGATTTAATTTAGCGCTAATCGGATCGGGCATTGCGATCTCTTTATAGTGTGATTTACTTCATTCATAAATAGCTATAGCTACTTCTATTACGCATTTCAGCTGTTTCAGAGGCAATAAACTCATAAAATTCACCCATTCATAAAATCGTGCGTTGCTTATCAGTAGCCGCATTCTTTCTATTGTCCGCCGGCTGACCTTGGCCGTCAATGTGCTTCGCATAACCTTAACTATACATTAGTCGTATTTTAGCTACATTCATTGAAGTACGTATTTATCGCCTTGCTTAATTACAACTTATAACATAATATAATCTAATAATGGCTAATAACAGTGACAAAATTGATAATAGTGAATTAAAGCTTCTAATTAAAAAACGTGGTTCGTGTAAGGCCCAACTCACGCAGTTTGAAACCTTTTTGAGTCGCTTAGATGGTTGTGATGGGCTAAGTGAGCTTCTAAAAACGGAGTTAGGGATACGTATGAAGAAAATCGAGTTGCTACAAAGTGATTTTGATAAATTACAGTGTGAAATCGAGTTGCTGTCGGACAACGTGGACGAGGCTTATGCGGACCGCGATCAGTTCGAGTCCAAGTTGTTCCGCCTGCTGTCCGTGGCTCACGGGCTGCTCGCGGCGGCGGCGCGCTACCCGGCGGCCGGGGCTCCCGGGGGAGACGGGACGAGCGACGCTGCCGAGGAATGCCGTGGAGGAGGTTTCGTCAGGCTGCCCAAAATTGACCTTCCTCACTTCGATGGCGATTATCAGCACTGGCTTTCATTCAGAGATACGTATATTTCACTTATACACGACAACACCAGCATTAATAACGTAAATAAATTTCATTATTTACGTGCTGCACTTACAGGCAGCGCGTCTTTGATCATTCAAAGCTTGGATCTAACCTCTGAAAATTATTCTATTGCTTGGCAATTACTTTCTGATAGGTACGAC
This sequence comes from Plutella xylostella, assembly GCF_932276165.1. Classification (NCBI taxonomy): domain Eukaryota; kingdom Metazoa; phylum Arthropoda; class Insecta; order Lepidoptera; family Plutellidae; genus Plutella; species Plutella xylostella. Next base: position 7,909,972 of record NC_063987.1, on the reverse strand, counting down.
AATCCGAGATTGCTTATCAACAATCACATTTAGTGCCTTATTTTCTGTGGACCCCATTCAAAGGGAGTCTAGCTCAGCATTACGTAACATTGTTGACGTAACTAACAAAAACTTACGTGCCCTCGCCTCTTTAGGCGAACCAACCGATCATTGGGACAGTTTAATTGTTTTTCTTATGTCCAAAAAGCTAGACTCGTCCTCTTACAGACAATGGGAAGAACATAGAAACAATCTTGATTCTTCGCCCACATTACAGCAATTTATTAAATTCTTAATTAACAGAGCGGATCTCTTAGAAACCTTAACTGATACATTTAAATATAAACAAAATAACAAACCTAATAATAACAATGACGCATTCAAAACAAAAAACTTTTTAGTGTCCACTGATAACACTAGAGCCTATTCATGCCCAATGTGCTCACAATCTCACGGCTTATTTAATTGCCCATCATTCAAAGCTTTGGACATTGATTCACGCATTAAAAAAGCAAAAGAAAGTCGTGTTTGCATGAATTGTTTACGATTAGGTCATGTAGAAAACGCTTGTACGTTGACACATTGTAAGTACTGTAAGTACAGAGTTAAGTTAGAGCGTCGCGGAAGGCCGTTTTTAAAAACACAGAATTTTTGATTAATTACGTTTAATCTCGACGGAGTCTCTACAGGAACTGAACTACTTGCTAAGCTTAAATCTAAGAATCGCCTGCGGTGACGCCGTTGCCACCGTGGCTAGTCATAACATCCTCTTGGCTTGTCAGCACTCTTGAATACTATATGACTACATTGTAGCATGGGAATGGAATGTGCTATTTATGTTTGGATGGATACTAAGCCATGAGAATGTATAACTCCTCCCTCCTTAAGTTCGAAATCCTCATTTGGGGATTTTTCCGAATGATGATTTCGAATATCCTTCTTATATCTGTAAAGGTAAAGTAATACAATAATAATGATTAAAATTAAGATTACATAAATGATTACTGTTCCGACACTGATGCTTTTCACATTGATAACACTTTCATTGACTTTGCATATCACTTCACTTTCACTTTTCTTCAATAGGTATGACATAAGACGGATATCTGAAAGATCGATTTCCTCCAGGTTGATGGGGTAGCTTTCCTTTTCAGGTTGTAGGGGTAGAATTTCTGGTAAGCTGAGTAAGGGTAAGTCAGAATACTTGATTTTTTCAAATTGTAGAGTTCGCTTTTTCAGTTTGTACTTTTCTATTTCAATTATACAATTTTCATTCATAGTGAGTATGTATGTTCCTTGAATGTTATGGTGTGTAACCTTGTCCTTACAGACTTGGGTAAGTACAGAGTTGTCCTTGGAATATAGTATCCAGCGATTAAGTTGTATGGGGGTTAATTTAGTATTTTCCAGCTTTACATAAGTTGTTCGGCATGACGTGGCGTTAGGGGTGCGTTTCATCAAGTCTATGACACATGTGTCCTCAATGAATGCAGACATCTCGTTTTCATTGCATAGATAGTATTGTTCGTCGATCTTCTTGCAGGGCTGAGAGAGTGACTGAGTTTTCAACCCTTTCATAATAAGGTAAGGGAATTTGGGAATTATAAGGGTAGTTTGGTTGGATTCGTTGGTGGTAGGAATGGGGAGTATTTTATAATATGTATATGTATCTTTTTTAATTAATGGAATTTCTAAAATGAAGGTTATCTGATTTTCCTTAAAATAGGATTTTAATTCTATTGTTTGTTCTATCTTTACTAAATTTGCTTCGTTTACAGGGTATACTAACTTATTATTTTCCTCTATCTTTTTCAGTATTTGTAACAGTTCATCTGAATCTAATATTGACTGATGTAGAGTCCTTAATTTACTAAAAGCTATGGTTGTTTCCAACTCATCCAATCTGATAAAAAGTGTTTGAAAGTTATGAAAGAAAAGATTATACACTGATATGATTTGTTCACGTATTTGTACAGATTTAGTTATATTAATTTGTTTACGAAGTTCCCAAATTGCTTTATCTAATTGGATGAAATTGTTCTGTGTACTATTTGCAATATTAACAAAGGACTGCACCATTTCGGTAACCAATGATAGTTTTTTCGCAACGTTTTCCGTGCGTAATTTTGCTTCGCTGATTAAATTATCATACCTAATGGCGTCATCGTTATCTAGATTTCCTGTAAATATCTTAATGAGTGAACCAAGAGGGTTCAAAATACCTCTTTTTATTCTTTTAGATGGGGAAATTTGTCTTAATTTTCCGATGGTTGTATCCTTTATGTAATCTGTTTGCGTTTTTATATTCGCAATTCCTACGTCTAATTTTCCTTTAAAATAACTAAGAACATGATTATTCAAGTTCGCGTATCTATTTACGTTAAATTCTAAATCTCTACATAATAAGCTTATATTTAATACCTTAAAAACTATCCACTTATCGGAACTAATAACTGCTTCTCCTTTTCGGACGGGCAGAATTCCAGCGCCATTATTGACTCGCTGAAGTCGAAGGGCCTGGGTCGTGAGGACCACGGCCAGTAGCAGGTGGAGAAACCTGCGGAGGGCGTTTGACATCTTTAATAGGTACCTTGCTAAAGCGGTCCCTTTTCGCGATAACAGGTACGATGTTTCTAGAGATGTCTCCAGCCACTCGTACTTTCTCAAAACGGGGTTTATCCTTACTACGTCGGTTATTTATCCCTTTAACAAAGACTGTGTCACCGCAATCTATATTAAAGTCGGTCTCACCGCCGCGTTTCTGCATAATCTTCTCCTTTTTATTGATCATATGATCTGTTAGGTATTTATATAGGTATTTAGTCCTTTTCGCGTGATCGCTTATTAGTTTTTGGTGATACTGTTGTTCGAATTTCACGTTAAATGTACTATTAGCGTCTGTGTGTCCAAAAACAACCTCGAATGGTGTAAGACCTGTAGTTGAGTGTATGGTTTGGTTGTATGACATCACTGCATACGTCATTACTGTTGCTGCGTCAGTGATTTTGTGTTCGTATTTGGCTAGGCGATATATTTCTAAGATGGTTGAATGAAATCGCTCTATTAAACCCATAGAGGTCGGATTATGAGGTGTCCCTATGTGTAAACGGATTTTGTAAAAGTCTAAGGTCTCACGCATAAGTACATTGTTGAACTCTGATCCAGGATCAGAACTAATTTTTCCGGGTACTCCATATATAGAGAAGTATTTAATAAGCGCTCTTACTACTTCAGGTGTGGATTTGTTAGGTATTTCAAATGCTTGACCAAGTTTGCTGAAGGCGTCTATTATAGTAAGAAATGATTTTCCTTCTATGGAAAACAGGTCGATAAAGATTTCCTCAAAAGGTCGGTTTTGAGTTTGGGTGAGTTGTAATTCGGGTTTAAACGGTTTTCGGTCGTATTTTAATTTTTTACAAGCTTCGCATGCATTAATGATGCTTGCTACCGTTTCATTCATGTTATTCCAGAAATACGTACAACGGAGATGGGTTATGGTTTCTTTAATCCCCCGATGGCAAGTTTTCCCTTGATGGTATTTGAGAACTATTTCACGTTGTTCATTTTCGTCTTCGACGTAAATTACTCTTTCCGTGCATTCGAATAATTTTACCGTATCTTTTTGGAATAATGATATTGCTGCTTGGGTGAATTGGATGCGATGTTGTTTTTCGTCGAAATAAAGGAAATATTTCTTTTTTGGTTTAATATGTGTTTTCAGGAATTCTTTGATGAGGTTTGGTGCATCTAACGGTAAGTGTACTTCCAAAATCGATTGTTTTTTATTAGATAGGTTTTTCACTGAAATTTCGTTCCTATTCCAGGAATAGACAAGGATTTGGTTTTGTTTTGTATCTACGGCTTCTTTCAAAATGGGAATACCTACGGTGTCTATGTCATCTGCTGAGTGGGCTGTAACGGATGCAATTGTCTCTTTACCCTCGCTACCTGTAATTGTGCTGGAAGTGGGTGATGGAATGGAAAATGGAGATCTAGGCCTATTTGTTGGTATGCTTAATGTTTTTTCCGAGTCTGATGATAATTCGATTATGGGTATACTATTTTCCTGATCTAAATTAACATCCATTGAAATGTTGTCTTTATCCAGTACATTTAATTTAATTCTCGATAGCGCGTCAGCGTTTGTGTTTTGACGTCCTTCATTATTAGTGTGCTCTAAACGTCGTTTCAATAAGTTCTGTTTTAGCATGTTATCTTTTTCTCTAGGAGCTACTTCGTCAATTTCCATCGGTGTGTAGCTGACTAGGCACTCAAATTTTGTGACTTTAATGGGTTCGGTAAACTTTAAATGGACAATTTTATCTGTTGTGTTTTGGATTACAGTATGGGCAAACGAATCAACACATGTAACTAAAGCTGTAGGCATACGAACGCCTTCACCGAAACAAAGGAAGTCTACGATGGCTGTACCGTTCTGTAAGTTGGTAGGTATTTTAACGCGTGTCTCTGTTCGCGGTTCCAGACATATCTCATGAGGTGGTGTATATATAATAGGTATACACGTATCGCGCGTCTGTAGCACTTGGTGATCCATGTTAATGGTAGCGCCTAACTGTTTTAACAAATCTGAACCTATGAGGCCGTCATATCTCTTGTCTACATCATAGATAAAGAATTTGTGTCGTAGGGTGCTCCTGAAAGTTTTCAGTAGAGGGATGTATATAGCCTCACTGTGAGTACTACGGGCATGCGTACTGATGACTTCGAAGGGTTCTTCAAATTTATAGTCGGTAAAATATTTTTCTACAAGCTTTGGACTTATGAAAGACCTAGTACTGCCGGTATCTATCATAAATCTAGCCCCTATTTCAGGTAGTACTATGTGTGGTAATTTTAAAATGCTATCGCAGTTTAAATGTATTATTTCTGATTTATTTCCGAGGCTTCTATCTGAAAATCCTGGTTTTCATCATTTTGTTCGTAAATTACGTCATCTGATTGTGTAAAATCCGAGTAATAGCCGTATTGTTCATCGTTTTCCGGTAAATAGTAATTTTCCGGTGAACAGTAATTTTCCGAGGAAAGGTGATTTTCCTGCGCGTCTAATTCGTTGGAATAAAAGACGTTATTTTCTTGTAACATGTTTTGTCGAAGGGGTGCAGCTGTGCGCATGGAGACGTCAGTGGTTATTGGTTTATTGTTTTGGTTGTTAGGTGGAATACCGAATTTAAATTTATTTTGGTTTCCGTGTTGCGCGTTAAGTTGCTGTTGCATCGGTGGACGCCACTGCTGGTTCGGTATGCCGAACTTGAAGTTATTTTGTTGGTTTGGAATTCCAAAACGGAAGTTTTGCTGTGGGTTATTGGGTCTGAAATTGTTATTTATCTGTTGGTTAGGTATACCAAATTTGAAATTTTGTTGTGGTCTAAATCCTGCATTTTGGTTTAGGCCACCACGGAATTGTTGGTTATTATTATTATTATTAATTCCAAACTTAAATCCAGGGTTTTGCTGTGGAATAACAACATTAGGTGTATTTGAGTGGGGTGAAGTTAATTTGGTGGATTTATTATTTTTCGAGTTGTATTGAAATTGGAAATTAATTTCCTCAGTGACGACGCTTAAAGCCGCCTCTAGGGATGTACATCCCTTTAAACGAACTATTCGTATCATGTCCTCGGGTAGATTATAGAGGAAGACATTTAATGCCGAATTATTATAAATGATCATCTTTGCAGCTTTTACACCTTCGTCTACAATTAAATTAACCTTGGACAGTAATGCGCTCTTCGTTAATTGAATTCTACTACAAAAATCTATATACGATTCGCCAGGTTTGATTTTTAACGATTCTAACGTAATCGCGATGCATTCTTCGGATCTAGGGTCACCGAAATGTTGTAGTAGCAATGCACACAGTTGTTCCCAAGTTGTTATATCTTCTCGTTCGCTGAGCAAAGACGCAGCTTTGCCCTCGAGTCTGCTTGTAATGGCATGAAAAACATACAGGTTTTGAGCTGCATTTCCCTGAATGGAAAAACTCCTCAAAATGTACTGAGACTTTCTTATATATAGGTTTAGGTGTCCCGGTTCACCATTGAACTTAGGTATCAAACACAAAAGATCTCTCGGGATAATTCTTATTTGCTCTTCTGTATGGTTTTCTTGGGCAGTTGCCATTTTATTATATTTAATCTAACTATCTTAACTAAATTAATCCTAATTTGTGCGATTTTTGTCACAATTTCTAATCTAATTTTGTGCTATGTTTGTCACAATTACTAGCCTACTTTTTGTGCGATTTTTGTCACAATAACTAAACTAATTTTCATAAAACTATAAACTTAATTACATAAAGAGTCGATTTTTGTACTCTAAATGATATTAGATAACTACCGTGCTATTTTTGTCACAATAATTAATCTAATTCACCTAAAACTATAAACTTAACTACATAGAGAGTCGATTTTTGTACTCTAAATGATATCAGATAACTACCAGTTACATAGAGAGTCTATTTTTGTACTCTAAATGAAAATCAGATAACTATCAGATTAGGTTTACCAGCAAAAAGGAATAGATGGGACAAGACAGGATAGTGAAAAGGTTTACTCACACACCGCTCGCCATATCCTCCAGTTGTCAGCTGATGATGTGTCTCAAAAACGTACCCAACGCACTTAACAAATTTATTTGTTTTCTGGTTCTTCTTCACACTCGCGAAAACGTCGCTATTTTCCCCGCGGAAAGACAAAATATAGTCCTCTATACGCGAGAAAAGCGCATGAAAATATCCGGAAGGCTGCGCCAGTTAAGTTAGAGCGTCGCGGAAGGCCGTTTTTAAAAACACAGAATTTTTGATTAATTACGTTTAATCTCGACGGAGTCTCTACAGGAACTGAACTACTTGCTAAGCTTAAATCTAAGAATCGCCTGCGGTGACGCCGTTGCCACCGTGGCTAGTCATAACATCCTCTTGGCTTGTCAGCACTCTTGAATACTATATGACTACATTGTAGCATGGGAATGGAATGTGCTATTTATGTTTGGATGGATACTAAGCCATGAGAATGTATAACTACAGACACAACACATTGTTACATAAAGACGTAAACAAAAACACATACACCAACAAATCTGCTTCAGTACCTACAACCAGTGGTTTAGCGAACAATGTAGCCCTTTCGTCGGACATTTCACCAAGTACATTAAATAACCATGGCTCTGTACTGCTTTCCACAGCGCTCGTGAAGGTGGCAGACAAGCACGGGAGCCTGCACACAGCGCGGCTGCTCCTCGATAACGGCAGCACTTCTAATTTCGTCACCGAGTCCCTCTGCGAGAAACTTGATCTGAAGAGGTATAACGCGAGCTCCACAGTGTCAGGTATAAATAATCATGCGACCTCCACTACAGAGTCTTGTGACCTTGCTATACAGTCTTACACCGGTGATTATAGGACTAACGTGCGCTGTCATGTGTTGCCCCACATTACTAAATGTCTGCCCTCGTCTTATATAGATACAACAAACATACCTATACCTACCGGAATACTACTGGCTGATCCTTCCTTCAATGAGCCTGCGGCCATAGATATTCTCGTAGGTGCTGAATTCTTTTGGGACGTATTAGGTACAAAAACCATAGACTTAGGTAAACGTCAACCTAAGTTACATAATTCTAAATTAGGCTGGCTCTTATCCGGGTGTGTTTATAATAATAATATTCCCCATAGCCAATCTTATCTTTGCCATTTCACCGACACATCACGCACTGAACCCAGTCTTACGCGTTTTTGGGAACTTGATTCAGTGTCTTCTAAACATTGCTTATCTTTTGAAGAAAACAAATGCGAGGAACATTTTAAAAATAACACTTGTCGTGACGTTGATGGTAGGTTTATTGTTACCATGCCGCTGAAGGAATCTCCTGAAGTCTTAGGCAATTCTTACACAATAGCCAAGCGTCGTCTCTTATCTTTAGAACGCAAATTAGACAAAGACCCTAATCTTAAACATAGATACCATGAATTTTTGCGAGAATATCTTGACTTAGGACACATGACTGAGAAGAATAATACTTATGTACCTAATGAAACTAATTATTTCCTTCCGCATCACGGAGTCATTCGCGAGTCTAGTAGCTCAACGAAATTGCGCGTGGTTTTTGAAGCCAACGTGCCTTCAAGCTCAGGAAAGTCCCTAAACGACATACAGCGTGTTGGCCCTACGGTACAGGATGATCTTTTTTCAATCATTTTACGTTTTCGGCAGCATAAATTTGTAGTGACCGCGGACATTGAAAAAATGTACCGTGCTATATGGCTTAATCCCGTTCAACGCCCTTTGCAGCAGATTTTATTCAGATTCGATGCCAACGAACCCATAAAATCATACACCCTGAACACCGCGACTTATGGAACAGCCTCCGCGCCCTATCTAGCCACGAAATGTCTGGTGTCCCTCGCTGAGACAACCAGTGATGCTCGCGTACAAGAGGCCATTAGGCATGACTTTTTTGTCGATGATTATTTAGGGGGTGGGGACTCAGTAGAATCCGTCGTTGAGGTTAGTAAGGGCATCATTGAAACATTAAAATCGGCGCAATTTAATCTACGTAAATGGCAATCAAATAACTTTGAAATCCTCAAACAAATTTCAGAATTACAGGGTGATCCTAATGTCACACTTAACCTCGATAATTCGCCTTCTAAAACTTTAGGTGTATATTGGAACTCTTATTCAGATAACCTATACTTTGAGATAAACATAAAAGCTGGTAATAAAATTACTAAGCGGACCATACTTTCATTGATAAGTCAAGTTTTTGATCCCTTAGGTTTAGTAGGCCCTTGTACAGTCGAAACTAAAATTCTCATACAAAAACTTTGGATCAACAAATATGAGTGGGATCAGGAAGTTCCACAACATATAAAAACATTATTTCACGAAATCATTAACTCCTTACATAACTTAAACCAATTTAACATTCCTCGCTGGGCGTTCTCAGATAACATAATAAAAACAGAAATCCATACATTTTCAGATGCTTCCGAGCGGGCATATGGCTCATGTGTCTATATAAGGACCATCAGAAATGATGGTACAGCGCACGTTTGTCTTCTAACCTCGAAAAACAAGGTGGCTCCCATCAAACCCACCACCATCCCTCGACTCGAGCTTTGCGGAGCCCTGTTAGGCACAAGACTCTGTAAAAAGGTACTTGATTCACTCACCGTCAAGATCGATCAGTGCTATTATTGGTCGGACTCGACAATAGTACTGGGCTGGCTTAACACAGCCACTTCTCGTCTTGAGCGCTTCGTTCGCAACCGAGTCAACGAAATACAGGAGAGTACTGCCGGAGACACATGGAGCTACGTTCCCTCTAAACAGAATCCTGCGGATCTTGTTTCTCGCGGGGTGAAGGCTGACTTAATCAGTGCATCGGCGTTATGGTGGAGCGGGCCCACTTTCTTACATAATTCTAACTCAGAATTTCCCTCAACCCCTAACTAACGAAATAAATACATTAATGAATAAAATTTATAATTACAGTAAATTAATAAGAATATTTGCATATGTGCAGCGGTTCATTTATAATTGTAAAAATAGTAATAAAAAATATGGTAACTTATCTTTTTCAGAATTAAAATCATCAAAAATCGCCTTGCTACAAATCGCTCAACAAGAAATGTTCACCGACGAATATCATATTCTCAAATCGGGAAATACTTTAAACAAGAAAAATAGATTGATTTCCCTTTCCCCTTTTTATGATACAGATAATAATCTGATCAGAGTTGGAGGTCGTCTTGACAACAGTTGTTACAGTTATAATTTAAAGCACCCTATACTCTTGTGTAGTAAACACCCTTTAACCAAACTTATATTTGAGTTTCATCATATAACCTTGTTACATGCAGGTCCTCTTTTGATGCTTTCATGCATAAGGCAAAATTACTGGCCACTCTCGGGACGTAACCTTGCTAAACGAATAGTTCGCACTTGTGTACGTTGTTTTAGAGTGAAACCTAAAACAATACAGCCAGTTATGGGTAATCTGCCAAGCCATAGAACTAAATTAGAGTTTCCCTTTTTAAATACTGGGGTGGATTACGCTGGGCCAGTGCTTATAGCCGATCGTAGCGGAAGAGGTGCAAGACTGACGAAATCTTACCTATGCATTTTTATTTGTCTTGCAGTGAAGGCGGTGCACATCGAGCTCGTCTCGTCTCTCACGAAGGAGGCATACCTGGCTGCGTTAAATCGCTTCATGGCTCGCCGGGGAAGGCCCCAGACCATTTATTCGGACCACGGTTCCAACTTTATTGGTGGTTTTAACGAGCTCTCAGATCTTTTTAGAAGCTCACTTAGCGACATTCCAACCATTCTATCACATGACGAAATTGATTTTAAATTTATTCCTCCATATAGCCCCCATTTCGGCGGAATTTGGGAGGCGGCTGTCAAATCGGTCAAACACCACTTGCGGCGTGTTCTTGCCCTAGCTCATCTCACTTATGAAGAAATGATCACTTGCCTGAATCAGATAGAGGCCATTTTAAATTCACGTCCCTTAACACCTCTATCTTCTGATCCTTCCGATCTTTCATTTCTTTCCCCCTCCCACTTCCTCATTGGACGACCGCTCACGTCGGTTCCTTATCCTCAGGTGTCGGACTCCAACGTGCATCGCCTGGACCGCTTCCAACGCATCGAATTCCTGCGGCAGCACTTCTGGAAGCGATACTGCGCAGAGTATGTGACCTTGCTCCAGCAGAAGACGAAGTGGCTCACGTCGACGGGACACCTACAAGTCGGATCCCTTGTCTTGGTCAAGGACAAGACGCAACCCCCCTTGATGTGGCTCATGGGACGAATCGTCCAGCTACATCCCGGCAAAGACGGAGTCAGCAGAGTGGCAGACATAGAGACCAAACGAGGCATAATTCAACGGGCCTACAACAATATCTGTCCTCTACCCTTGGACTGTTGAATACCTCAACGGCGGGGAGCTTGTTGCGGCTATTGAAGCTGGCAACATCGGTGCAAGAGGAGGAGCGCGGGGAGCGGCGGCACCACCTATAAATGCGTCATCTTCGGTTGCTCTTACCCTCTTACCTTTCGGACGCACGATCTTTTCATACATACATATTTGTCATACAACCATTGTAAACCAGACATTAAATTATTCATACCATAAAATACAGTCCACTCATTTATTAGCTTAGGGCTTATCCAATCTACATAGTCAGGACCCTAGGCCCCATCAATGACAACGGACAAGCCTACATATCAATATTGAATAGTACCGAGATAAAAACTTTATAGCTAGAACCAATAGGAGACGTTTTTTCCTTCGATGAAATAAATATTTATCACATAGGAAACACTATAAGTGTACGTCTAACAATATATATATGATTAATTAATATCCCCAAGCACTCGTATACACAATTTTTTAAATGTTTTCTGCACTAAATACAACGAATTTATATTTTTTACGGCTGCGCAATGTAAAACGTGTAAGTGAAACAACAGTTCAAGTTCAAGACAGTTTATTATTTATGCACCCACTTATGATGATGATGTCCTCTTCGTCGTATCCGACAACAGCGACTCTTGCTACACTCTGTAATGTGCTCTTATGTGGCTGGCAAGTCCGAACTTCGTCTTGAACACCCTGTCACACTGAGCACAGTAGAGCTGTCCCATCCTGTTGTATGTATAGTATAGTTGTAGGAGGGCTAAGGGCGTGTCTTCCGAGAGTGACGTCCACCGTCTTATACCCACAGGTACCTAGATCGCGTGAACCGAGAGATTTAAATAAAGCCTTGAATAAGGCCCTAGAAGAGGAAAAATTTTAACTCCTGGAATCCACCAGAAATGAAAATCATCGCCATAAATATTGCAACATATGTAACAGAAACGGACATACAGCAGCTTTTTGCCGTAATAACGCTCAAATAAACCGATCTAACCCTAACATTAACCGAAGAAACCCAAATCATAGACCAATTTTCCATTTAAATGAAATGTCATATTGTAGATGCTGCAACAAGCAGTATAACCCAAGAGAAACTCATCCAAAAGATTCCTTTATAATAATAGGACAAACTATAACAACCCAGAGGTAATGAATCGCAATTACCAGAATAATCCAGCAACTTTTAGACATCAAAGAACAGAATAAAATTTGGGTTTTAATAATAAGCGCAATATGCCCCAAAACAGAAAAATCCTTAAAATAACCAAAACTATCGCGTAGTTTCACGCGGAGAAATACTGTCGAATTATCACCCGGTGAAGTTAAACATTGCTTAACAACAAAAACAAAAATTGCTTAACTTTCTTATAGATACCGGAGCAGGTATCTCAATAATAAAGGCTGAATTTTTACACCACGAATTACAGGTGGACGTAAATAAAATAAATAAATATACAAGGAATAACGGAATTTAAAGAACCATGTAAAACAATAGGTAAAGCAAAAATTAATATTAATATTAATGAAAAAAAAAAAAAACATTTATTCCATATAGTAAGTAATAAACGAGTTCTAACCCTTAAATACGATGGTATTATGGAGGAGCGATCACGTCGGGGTCACCAATATGGAGGAGCGAAGGTGTTGCCACTCCTCCATTGAAAAGGGAGGATCCTCCGACCAAGCTGGGCGGTTTAGCTTGGTGGGCAACTGCCCGACGGTTACATGTCGGGATTCTGTATATATACTGAGTAGCTGTAATTCTTAGACACCGCGATGTAGGATTTGGTATTTTTGCTTTCACTCTTCCATGCCATCTGTTGGTCGTCCTTGACATCTCTTTGCAGGATCTATATCTTGACTTCTATGCTTGCGCGTATTCATTATAGATGTCGCCACTGTATAATAGGAGATGACTTTTTGTCACAATATAATGCGAAAATTAATTACGCAACAAAGAGTATGCAAATTGATAATATTATTGTTCCATTTACCAATTATGAACAAGAAAAAAAAATGTTCTAAATCCTAGAACAGAAACCTTATTAAAGCATAGTATCATTAACCCTGAATTAAGGAAAGGAATTATTGAAAATAAAAAGATTATGGAAGGTATACATGACAACGGACAAGCCTACATATCAATATTGAATAGTACCGACAAAAAGGTCGAGATAAAAACTTTAAAGCTAGAACCAATAGGAGTCGTTTTTTCCTCCGATGAAATAAATATTTATCACATAGGAAACACTATAAGTGATCTAAACAAAATTTAATCCCATTACAATTAAACAACATACTCGTACAATTAGATGACTTTTAAATAGCCTCTATAAGTTGAAAGATTTATAGAAGCAGATAGATAATAACCTTCAAAACTCATACTCATTTCTTCCAAGAGAACATGTTTCATGGATAGTATATGCTTTATGTATCACAGTGTTAGCATACTTAATAATTAAATTTTGTAAAATTTCACGTTTGTACAGGATGTTATCATGCTACTCGTACAATAACGGAAACGATCCAAATAGCGGATATTGTATCCTGTAGAACCTTCGGTACCAATGACAGGAAGAGATCAAACCTGTAATAGACCTTTGTGAAAATATAGAGAGATCACGATTAAGACACTGGACTAATGATGTGTATGGTGACGGTGTCTCAAATGACAACACAGTGCGTTTTTGGTTCCAACGTTTTCGTTCTGGAAATTTCGACCTGCAGAACAAGCCTCGTGGACGGCCGGAGACCAAAGTTGACAATGAAGAATTGAAGCGGATCCACCGCAAACCACGACCGAGTTAGTTGCAGGCTCCGGTGTTAGTGATAAAACTATTCTTATCCACTTGAAGCAAATTGGGAAGGTGAAAAAGCTTGAAAGGTGGGTACCTCATGAATTGAGTGGAGCAAACCGACAAGCACGCGTCGACTGCTGAGTTACGTAACTCAACTGACACAATAATGATGATGGAATTTTAAATCGAATCATTACCTGTGATGAAAAGTGGATCCTCTACGGCAATCGGAAGCGCTCATCGCAATGGCTGAACCCTGGCGAACCAGCCAAATTCTGCCCAAAGCGAAAATTGACAAAAAAAAGTTGCTTGTGAGTGTTTGGTGGACTAGTGCCGGTGTCGTTCACTACAGCTTTATTAAAGCTAGCCAGACGATTGCGGCAGATATCTATTGTCAGCAACTGCAAACCATGATGGAAAAGCTAGCTGCTAAACAACCGAGGCTGGTCAATCGCTCTAGGCCACTGCTGCTTCAGGACAACGCTAGACCACACACTGCACAACAGACGGTTACCAAATCAGAGGAGCTTCAATTGGAATGTTTTAGACATCTTAGTACTCTCCGGACCTTGCTCCAACAGATTACCATTTTTTTCGCAATTTGGATAGTTATCCAAAAAGTAGTTACTTGCAAGGAAACAAAATTCAACTCCGATTGGGCAGTCCAAAACCGCCTTCAAAGATTTTATTGATTCCCGCCCGAATGTTTTTTTTAGTAAGGGGATCAATGAACTACCTATGAGATGGCAAAAGTACATACATAGCAATGGTACATAGGTACTTTGATTAATTAAATATATTTCATAAAAAACGACTTTATGTTCCTCCCATAGAAAACGCCAATTTCATATTATGTAAGGACCTGATATAATATTCTCTAATAATACAAAAAGTATGGTCATACTTTGTCAAGAATTTTTAGAAAAAGAAAACTTCTTTAGTGTACTTTTGATAAAAAAGTTCCCACTTAGTTAATAAAAATGTCTATCCTGAGTTAATAGACCAATAACTGACATAAAGGGTAAAGTTGTGTTACTTCCCTTACAAAATCACCATGTTGCTATAAAACTGATTCATTTTTAATTATTTTCATTAAATTATCTATGATATGTCTGGTCTACTCAGTACTGCTAGGTACATCAAACTCCCTACCAATTTTTGATAAGGATATTGACTCTAGACATTCCCACCTTTTTCTAGTTTTAAATTTACTGCCTCTGCACTTTTACAATTCTTCATATTAAATTTAGACAACAATTTTTCAATATTTTTTTCTTTTTTTTATAATCTCATTTATTTTATAAGCCATACATCCAAAGATTAAGTCGGCTTAAAACTAACAAAAAATAACAATCCTTAAATAATTACAAAAATAGTACTTAGTAGTTCAACTATGGGAGTAGAACTTAACCTACAGATTTATAATAATCTTGTCTTAAGGTTAGGGAGTAAATGATAAAACTAAGGAACCGGCCACTGTGATCATGAGTGAGGTTTGAGCTGAGGATGCCGTGCACGAGGAAGAGGAGCTCCCCGGCCGTGCACTTGAGTGTCGCGTAAGAAATCAAGTCGGGGTTGTTCGTTAATTTTACACTCGAGAACAAAGTGAAGAAGATCCTAAAAGTACAATTCGGACTGTCCCTTTTTTTCATGTTAAAACTAAATTTATTAAATGGCATATGAGATGTTCTGATTCTGAAACATAAAACCAACTCTTTTCTATTCATATTTGATGTGGAAAACCAAGGCGTGCGCGGAGGTTCGCTTACAATGGTTCTGTACCAAATTCCCTTAGTTTTGGAACATTCATTGAAATATGTTTTAAATTCACTATGGTTGTTCTTTTTAATCTGTGGGAGATGATCCATAAAATGTGGTAGTATATTAAGCGGAACACCGTTTCGTAAAGCGTCTGACGACAGTGAGTCAGCCATCTCCTTTCCCGCAATACCTACATGGGAAGGAACCCATTGTAAGCGAACTTCAGCCCCATTACGTATCAACCTTGCGATACATTTAATAACGAGGTAAGTTTCTTTTCTACCGATGATGTCGCCTTTTGTACACCTTAACGAATGTTGAAGACTGCTCTTGGAGTCTGTAAAAATTACAATGTTATGATAATTTGTCGAACACATATAATTAACTGCTTCATTAATTGCTGCTAGTTCCACTCCCATAATAGGAATACAAAAGTTTTCAATACGAAACTTTGCCCCAAAATCGGCATCCATATCGTAGAATGCGCAACTAGAACCGTCCGTTGTTTTAGACCCGTCGGTGAATATGTGAGAGAAATTTCTATACAACTGGTTAATAGCCTCCTCGCTACGTTGTTTAAGATCTCGTATTGATAATTTAGCTTTAGGTTCGTCAATAGTATGTTTTTTTTTGTCATAATAATTTGGTCCCAGGAAAGTGTTTTATCAGGGAAAGGAAGCTCGAATTGCGGCAGAATTTCGAATTTTGACATAGGCATGTAAGAATATTTTCTGAAACTTTCCAATAACAATGTAAACTGATTTTTACGCCAGTACTTTAGACCTACCTTTAACATATTATCTAAGCGTTCTAATTGTTTTGTAAGATAATCACATTGTCTTGCGGAAAGCTTCAGGAAATATTTATCACTAAGATATGCTCTTCTATATTTTAGATGCGGTATACATAGTTCACTCTCCATTGTGAAAATGGGAGTATCTTTTATGAATCCTCCGCAAAAACGAAGACATTGATTTTGGACCACATCTAACCTATTAAGAGACACGGGCTGGCATTACCATACATCGTACTTCCATAATCAAGTCTAGAGCGTACTAGAGCGATATATAGTCGTCTAAGCTGGACCGGGTGTACGCCCCATTTAGCTCCACTTAGCGCACTGAGAATATTGACGTAGGCTGTACATTTTTGAGCGATTTCCGTGATTTGCCTGGTCCAATTTAGACGACTATCCACCCAAATACCCAAGAACTTGACACAATTGAGAACTTCTATGTAGATGTCATCCACTTTAACAATTATATCAGGAATCCTATATCTTCTTGTAAGTATGCATAATTTTGTTTTGGAGAGTGTAAACCAATTTTATCTATCATGGATTTAAAGATATTGAGGCTTGACTGGATCGTTTTCAATACAAATATTTATATTTTCGTTGATACAATATAGGGCAAAATCATCCGCGTATTGAGATACCTTAACAGTTTTTACAAGGGTGTTGCATATTTTAACTGTGACGATATTAAATAAGATTGTATTGTATTGTATTGTATTGTATTTATTCAGTAACAATTTACATTGTATATGAAATTTAATATTAAATCTAAATCTTAAAATTAAACATTCTATTACAAATCAATTACATATTCACATATCAAATAAAAACATAATTAACTATTACTTACATCACATTAAAATTGAATTAAAAATTATGAAATGTTAATATTAAATTAGAGAAAAAAATTCAAAACAAATGTATATAAAATTATCACAGTTCATTTAGGTACTTGTCATTTATAAACTATAAATCTGCTTAAATTATCTTGAGTTTATTTCTTTCAAAGTAATATTCTAAGCGACGTGTAATCATTAAATTAAAAGTTTTACATAATTATGCAGTTGATCATTGAGATATAATTATATAATATATTATTAAATATTGACGTGGATTCACTGGAACGCCTGTGGTTCATGTGTGGTTACAGCGATTCCATTTATATCGTTGTGGCCAGTGGCAGTTCAGCCGAAGAAAGGCTCGTTGCCTCGGGGATGTTGATGGATATACGTTCTCAAGCTAACGTGCCTCGATGTAATAGTTTTTACGACATGGCGGTGCATAGGATAACCTCTCTAGATGAGAGAATTCGCCTGTGCAATGAATTACGAGACAGACTAGCCGAGAGAAAGTCAATTAGATGGTGTGGAGCGGAGTATGAGTCTCTATTCCACCCGAAGATAGTACAGAATGCGGGCGAGATCAACGGCTTAGCGGATCTTGGAAGATCGATGAACGAGGGTGGAGTTTGGCCCGGAGAGCACCCCAGAGTGGGTTTGCTAGATCACTCGCATCAAGTCTTAGAGCATGTGGAGAGCTTAACTGACCCTGGTCAAAAGAAGCTCGCCCCAATATTCCATTCCTCCGCGATCGCGGGCGCGACCATAGTGTACGTGGGATCGTCGCCTGGCGAAGCGTGGATTTCCGCCTTGCCGCAATACCCTAACGTAACGGAGGTCATCTCAATTGATCCGCGTGAGTTGACCGAGCATACCCAGCCACGAGTAAGTGGTCTACGAAAGGTGGTCGTACCTGACGATCTATATGAGATAGTGGGCGCACGGACCAACTGCGTCCTGATATGGGACGTACGCGGTGAGGCTGCCAACGATGAAGAGAGAGACGCTCTCATTTTAGGAGAGATATGTAGCTACCCTGAACATGATTTTGGGAGACGAAAGGCTTGAAAAAGCTTTTTTCATGTTACATCTGAAGATCAATATGCGCCACATGGTTTCTTACTCTCTTCCTAGGGGCGGTAGGTTCTTTCTTCAGCCCTATACCCTATCTAGAGATGTGTTCGAGGCTCGTTACGTAATTCATTTGCGCTTTGCTGGGGCTAGGGAGTTATTCGTCCCAGACGCTAGGACCAGAGAGTCCATGCTAGGAGAGATGGCTGATGTCCAGGCCAAGTTGCTATCTGGCGAAATGACTGAGCATGTGTTATTGGCCAATATGTTAACCGCCCGTTATCGGCGAATCGACTATCTACACGAGGCGGCCTACAACTCTACTGTCGAAGAGGTCTTTCTCTTCACGATTAATCATAATCCGCCGGAGCGCGTTTTAAATCATCTAGAACGCCTGAAAGGGGAGAAGTTAAATTAACTATGTCCTGAGATGTACCTGTACGAAACGCACATATAGATTTATACCTACATAGCTAGCTATAGTAAACAGATGTATAGCATATATGTTAGTATCTGTAAGTAGCTATAGATTAAGTTCAGTTACCTCATTACCGCGGTCGCATTAACTTCTCATGTACTTAGCCTAGCCAAATTAAATAATTATTTGAATACAGTCCACTTAAAACGAATTTATATGTGAGTTTAATTTACCAGCCCCTCACATAATGGTCCTTCGAGCCGTTAATAAAGGGCTGGCTAAGGACGTTTAAAAGTGGTGCCGTCGTGTGTGTAACTCAACGTTTAAACCGCCATATTGGGACATTTAAGTTAACGTGTGCTTTAACCCGTTGACTTCTTCGAGTTGCGTCAAAGCGTGTGTCGTGTCATCGCGTCGTGTGCTGTTTCTATAAAACGGCTGTCTTCGTGGACGTTGGTCAGGAGGACTGTTACCACTTCTATAAGGTGCTGCAGAACTCTCAGGCTGTTGGTGCGTGCTACTGCTATACAGTGCTTCATCTATACGGACCTTCACAGTCTCTGTCCCGGGACATTGGTGTTGCCGGTGCTATTCGCTGGAACATTAAGTGCGACAAGGACGTTTATATAGGTTACCTAAGTATAACCTACCGAAGAACTGTGGTCGGAATTATAAATCAATCGCGCGTAGTGTTTGATTTCGCATGCTCAATTAGCATTGTGGACATTGTGAAGTGCACCTAGTGTAGCACATTCATCTATCTCTCTCTCTCTCTCTCTCTCAGCCTTCCGTAGTCCACTGTTGGACATAGGCCTCTCCTAACGATCGCCACCCCAAACGGTCACCCGCCATCTGCATCCAGCGGCTTCCCGCTACCTTCCGCAGATCATCAGACCAACGGGTTGGGGGGCGACCGACACGCCGTTTGCCGACACGGGGTCTCCACTCCAGAACCTTTCTACTCCAGCGGTCGTCGGCTCTGCGGGCTACGTGGCCAGCCCATTGCCATTTCAGCGTGCTAATCCTTTTGGCTATGTCGGTAACTTTAGTTCTCCTGCGGATTTCTTCATTACGAATCCTATCTCGCAGGGACACGCATTCATCTATATAATCATTAAATTAAAATACCAAAAGTACAAGGCGTTGCACATAAATACGTATTATAGCGGTTGGCGTTGACGCAGTTTCCGTTTCCTGCTGGGCGTGAGGCTTCGGAATCGTTCGTTCATGCACTTCGTGTTGCTTCGTGGACACTCGCCGCGCCGCATCGTAGTCTCTCATTGGCTAGCGGAACCAACTTCAATACGTGTTTCCGAGTTTCGTCTGGCTACCTAGTTATTATTCCGAGTTTCGTGCAAGTTTCGTGTGCCATCCATTGCTCAGTGGTGCCATCTGCACCATAGACTAGAATAAGCTGCTGCCGAATCTGCGCCATTTGTATTTTATTTTGTAACCTCGTTGTGTCGTGGGCGCAACAAGTATTTTTTTGTAAAGTGATTCGTGATTAATCACTACAATTATTACTATTTAATAGTTTTATTAGTAAAAAGTTCATAATGGAACAAGACTTTTTTTTTTATAATCTTTTATTTTTATAGAGAGCTTGGTACACTTGATGTGACCATGTCGCCCTCGTAGGGGCAAAACAAATCAGGCTTATCATCTATTCTTAAGTGCTACCTTAACTAATTTATAAAGAGATCGAGCCTCATCAGACCAAGGGATAGTTAACGCCAGATTACATCCCCCTACCTCCCGAAATATATGATTATCATACAGTGATGCCCTGACGGCCTCGTTCCGGACACAGTCCCGCAGCACGTGCAGCAGGTCCTCCTCCACGCCGCACTCGCTGCACAACGAGTGAGGGCTCTTCTTCATCAGGAATGCAAATTTATTAGTTGGAATATGCCCGGAACGAGTCCTCATGGCTGTCACTAGCTCTTGTCTTTCCATCGCACATCGGTCAAACCACGGTATACGAGGCGGGCTAGATTGAAGGGTCTTGTACCAGATACCTTTTGTCAACGATCTTTCGTCAAAATGTTCCTTCCATAGATTATAGCACTGGGTTTTGACATCTACTAGGAGATCTGTGTAGAAAGGCTCACATTCCCGCTCATCACCACTTGTAACAGCTTGTTTAGCTAGTGCGTCAACTTGTTCGTTCCCTGTCTCACCGATGTGCGATGGAATCCATTGAATTACAATATTTCTATTAAAATTGCGTCTTAGTTTCACTAATGTATCTAGGATAGAGTAGGCTATCGGTGCGCCTCGAACATTCGAGGTGCAGCGAGCCACATGTTGGAGAGCGCTTCTAGAGTCTGAGAGAATGACAATATTAACTGAATCTATATTTTTAACATACTTTACTGCTTCCGAAATAGCGAATAATTCTGCAAACATAATAGAAATTTTAGAAGTAATTTTGAATTTTCTAGATTCCATTTTAGTTATGTCTAGAAACGCAGCTCCGATACCGTTTTCATCCCGTGATGCATCTGTATATATTCTGTAAAAATTTCTGTACTTATTATTTATGAATTCATCAGTAACTTTTAACATAACATCTGTACTTTGACCTCGTTTAGTCGTTAAATTATCTATGCTAAAGAGTATGAAATCGGATGTATCTATACTCTTTGTCCATGTGTCCATCAAAAACATTTCTAATTCATTTGAGGAGTGCATTGGAATAGCCTGTAGACAATCATGAATAGTTACCAAAACTGGCCATTTTTTATTAACCCAGTATCGTTGATTATTACTATTGCAGGAATTTGAAAGCTCTTCTAGTAATGATATATTTGTGTTACCTAATAACGATCTAGATTTTAACCAAAATTTACTTCCCAAATAGCGGCGTCTGACTTGTAGGGGTTGGAGGCATAGCTCACTCTCCATCACATGAATGGGAGTGGATTTTATGAATCCACCTATTACTCTCATCGCCTGATTTTGAATTTTGTCAAGTTTGACTAGATGGCTTTTAACACTGCTGTCATAAAGAAAACAACTATAATCTAGTCGACTACGAATGATTGAGATATACAGCCGTCTTAAACCTTTTGGATGCATCCCCCACCCTGAACCGGCTAGAACCTTAAACAAGTTTAAAAAGTTGACAGTTTTCTGTGATATTTCGTTTATGTGCCTGCCCCATCTTAAAGAACGGTCTAACCACAAACCTAGGTACTTTACACTGTCTACAAGCTGTAGAGGGACGTTATTTAAATGGACTTGTACTTGATACCTTCGAAACCCTCTAGTGAACAAGCAAAGCTTTGTTTTGGTGCATGAGATTTGCAAGCCCAATTCCTGGATTAATATTGCCAGAGCATTTAATGCGGTTTGAATCTTCTCCGTTATGTCTGCAAGTTCATTATTTGTGGCGTAAAGCACGAAGTCATCTGCATATTGGGATATAAAAACATTCGTTATATTTTTGCAAAAATGTGCTGTAGCAACATTGAACAGCAAAGGAGACATGGGGTCTCCTTGCGCTAGACCACGCCCAGCCGATCTGTACTCTGGGCTACTATCCTGAGAATTAGCTCGCACGTATAGATGTCTTTCTATTAAAAAATCAAATAAATATCTACATATTGACTCACCTATACCTAATTTATCTAATATGTTGACAAGGACATATACATCAACATTGTTATACGCGTTTTCGATATCAATAAAGCAACCTAGAGTGAACTCCTTTTTAGAAAATCCTAATTGAATGGATGATACTAGACGCGATAAACTATCTGCGCATGAATGACACTTTCGGAATCCTACCGTATATGGCGAGAATGTTTTTTGACGTTCTAGGTACCATTCTAAACGGTGATTAAGAATTGAATGGAAAATTTTGCAAGGACAAGACATTAGGGCTATAGGACGAACATCTGTAGATCTAACTCCTAAGTTAGACTTAGGGATGGCTACTATTTTAACTCTGCGCCATTGCCTGGGAACAAAGCTATTAGTTAGACATCTATTGTATATGTTTAGTAAAATCGACTTACCTATGTCCGGCATGTTTTTGATCATTGAAAATGTAATACCATCGTCACCTGGCGCTGTATCTTTATTTTTTATTGCTCGTTCTAGGTCTGGTTTTGATATATTGCTAGATAATATAGAGTTAGAGGAGTTGAAGCTAGGACGGTCTGGAGAGACAAAGTCCGGCGATAGCGAGTGCAATAACTTACTAGCCTGTTCTCCATCAATGTGAAACTTGGGAGCCTTGTAACCCTTTAACCACCTCATGCGCCGCCACATTTCCGCCGAAGACGTAGTGCTATCCAGGGAGGAACAGAACTCCTGCCATGATTTCGACTTCGCTTTTCTTATTAGTTTTTGCGCCGATGAAATTTTTTGCTGTAGGATGCCTAGGTTGTCCGGGGTAGGGTTGGCTCTAAGCTTTGCCAGAGCTAGTCTTCGTTCGGCTACAGCCTTAGACAGCTCCTGGTTCCAATACGGCTTTGATACAAATTTTCGTTGGGGGTTATTGCATAATTTGATAATAGGGATACATGAATCCGCAGCATTATTAATCAACTTGATAAATATATCATAGTCCAACTGGGGGTCCTCAGATATAGTCATCTCCTCAAAGTCCCTTTGTAGAGTTTTACTATAACCCAACCAGTCAGCTTTTTTAAAATTCCTTCTTAATTCACAAGTAGGGGATTCATTTAAAGAGGATGACATTTTAATTATCAAGTGATCGCTACCTAACGACTCATTTAGAACTTTCCAGTGAAATTTCCATGAAGTTTCGGTTGTTATAAATGATATATCCGGAGATGATTTTTGCAAATGACCGCTAACCATTTTAAGTCGGGTAGGGGACCCATCATTTAACGATATGTAGTTGTTATCAAGCATCGCGTCATATAACTGTGAACCCCTAGAGTCTGTTTTCGCAGCCCAGCTCGAATGTTGTCCATTGAAGTCACCAACTATTAATGTTTTATGGTTAAAACTTGAAAATATGTAATCCCAGTCAGTTTGTACTGTGTGTACTGAAGATGGGCAATACACCCCCACAATGCCTTGAATAAGCTCACAGTTTAAAAGTTTAACAAATAATAGCTGAATACCAGTATTTGGGCTACAAATTGAACCTAAATGTGACCTAACAGAATTATGAATAAGAATGGCTACCCCACCGAACGAGTCCTCCCGATCTTGTCTATATATAGAGTATCCACTAAGTCTTAGATCGCTACCTGGTTCTAACCAAGACTCACTAATTATTGCAATATGAATTTTATCTTGTATGAGAAAGTTTTCAAATTCCAGCAACTTAGGTCGTAAGCTCTGTGAGTTCCATTGAACTATATTCAAAACATTATTGTGACGCTTATCCATTTACGCTTAATATTGTTTTAAAAAATGGCCAGTCAGATAAATATTTAACAGCAGTAATTAAAACCCAATCAAAAAGTATCTTAACACTAGTACTTAGCTTTTTATCACCGGGAAGTTCATTGGAAAATATCACGTCTTTTAATTTTACTAATAGATCACGTAACATATTTATGAATCTTCCTCTTTTTTCGGTATTTTTCTGGTTATCTTCCTTTGATTGACTGTCTCTGCTACTATAGGTATGTTCGTCAGACTCTGAAGCTCCACTCCACTCCTCATTTTCATTATGCCTCTTCTTGTTCTTCTTCGATTTTCTGTTTTTTTGTGTCTTTTCAGCTTTTTGAGGTGTTTGGTTAATGTTCTGGTGGATCTGAGCTGAGGTTTTAACTACTTGGGCGTAAGTACCGGGGGTGGGGGCGTATACATGTGTGCTAGTATTGTCGTCAGCGAGTTCCGTCTCTTCATGATGGCCCGTCTGGTAGGACTGAGGCAATGGCGACGGAGGTACATACAGTGTTAGTGCGCGCTTATAGGAACAATTATATTCCGACATCAACTCCCGGATGTTCTTCTCTTTTAAGTATACTGGGCACACTTTAGCCAACGCCATATGTGAGCCTTTACAGTTCACACACTTATAGTCTGTGGTTGCACAATTCGCGTGGTTATCTCCACATTTCGGACATACTATTTGATTTCTGGGGCATATCTTGAGATGATGCCCAAACCTCCAACAGTGAGAGCATTGTGTTACAGGGTGTACATATTTTTCCACCTCCGACCGTATGTCGTCTATGAAAATGTGTGTAGGTAACGTCGGCCCCTCAAATCCCACTCTTACAACCTCGCTCGGCTCCCACCCGTTGCCACCTCTCTTATTCAGGCGCTTCACGTTAATAATATTTATTTTGCTCGATATGCTCTCAAAAATTTCCTCCTTAGTAAATTCCAAATCTATATTTCTTACTATGCCGTAAGAGATGCCAGTCTCAAATGTCTTTGTAAAATGGAACCCCTTCTCAATAAGTTTTTCATTTTGCATTAACTTATCGGCACTAGAATCCTTTGAAAACTGAATCAACGCTTTGTAATTATTCACATATTTTATTTTTGTTACGTCCTGTATTCCTTCACATTTCAGTAAACGCGCCATTCCAATCTGCTTCGGTATTTTCTCCTTATGAGTCATACAAACTTCTATCCTTTCTTTAGGTATTCTTGAAAGTTCGACCTCATCATCACAAATCGCTACCCTCTTCCTGCCTCTTTCAACAACCGTCCAAATCTCTTCCATATCCATAGCTCGATTTCTCTTCTTACTAGATAGTGACGACTCCTGCACTATAACATTATCACTTCGGGTAGATACGGACGCTTCGTTATCATTACCTATTATCTCCGCTTCAAATAAGTTGTTTATTTCACACTCAGTGTCCGACAACTCGACTTCGCTATTCATCGAACTTGCCAAACAACATTTCGCGCGATAGAAAACAAGTTTGCGAGATAGTTACGCACGGCCGGCGGTAAGCGAAACAGATACAGTGTCCACCAACGGCGGGCGCACGTACGCAACTGGAACAAGACTTAAAAAGGCTGATAGCTGCGAGAGGCCAGTTAAAAGGCACAATTACAAGATTGTATAATTTCATTAGTAATGAAACCGAGTTCAATAAAGGTACGCTTGAACAATTGAAGGTTAAAAAGGAATTGTTGGTCCAAACCTTCCAACAATATTGTGATTTAAATATAGATATATCTGTTCTAGATTCACAAAATTGCGAGGATTTCGAGCGCATCGAAAATCAATACTTTGCAATAATGGCTGCCATTAATGAAAAATTGACTCCTGATACAAATTGTGAGGTTGGTAAACCATCTACCAGCAGCAGCAACCTGACTAAGTTGCCCAGGATAGAAATACCGAGGTTCAGCGGACAGGTGGAGCAACGTGCAACCATTCTTGAGACCGTGGCTGAGGCTGGCCATAGCCATGCTCACCCTACCCGAGTAGTGAACAAGAGCCACGGAGCGAGCCTCGTGACCACCACAGGGAGTACCACCAGCTCCAGCACAAGATGCTGCGACTTCTGTAAGTCTAAATATCACAAGTTGTATCAATGTCAAAAGTTTCAATTAGCTTTGCCAACTGAACGTGTGCTGTTTATTCAAAATAATAAGTTGTGTTCACTTTGCTTAAATCAGCATAACAATAGAAAGTGTTTCTTTGCATTCAAGTGTAGCATATGTAAGGAGCGTCATAATACGTTATTACACGTAGATAATGTACCAGAAATACCTAAGCAGGTATCGGTATCAATGGGCCAATATGGCAATATATTACTACCAACTATTAAGGTAGGTTTAGTAGATAAGCTTGGCAATACGGTTTATGCCAAGGCTTTATGTGACTCAGGTAGTCAAATATCATTCATTTCATCAGATTTAGCTGATCAAATTAGTTGTGAATTAAAAGATGAGCAAACTATAATTAGTGGCATATGTCAAGGGAAAAACAAAACTGCAAAGAAGGCTAAGTTTACAATATATTCTGAAAATAATGATTACAGCTTAAAGCTAACATGTTGCATTGTTTCAAAAATAACTTGCGATTTACCACAATTTGATGTAGATATTGGTAGCTTAAACATACCGACTCACATCAAGTTAGCTGACAGGGATTTCAATAAAAGTGAACCAATATCAATTTTATTGGGTTGTGATATATTTTTCAAAATTCTTTTGCGTGAACAATTGCCAATAATTCCTGGCGGGTTATATTTACATGACACGCGTTTTGGTTATGTTGTGGCAGGACAATTACCGTTACAACGAAGCCCGGCCACCACGTCACAACAGATAACAGCTGTTAGCAACTTTTGTAACCTTGACAATGAAATTAGCTCACGTGAGGTCGATGACACTCTTACATCTATTGATAGCTCACTCAAACAGCTGTGGCGGTGCGAGCAAGTGCCGCAGATTTATAAGGAGGCTTCATCTGAGCAGGAACTAGCAGAAACAATGTTTCAGGAGTCAGTCCAGCTAGAAGACTGTAAATTTCAGGTAAAGCTTTTAAAGCAAGAGTTTAATGAAGTCAGGCTGGGTAATTCTTTATCTCGAGCCTTACAGAGGTTCTATAACTTAGAAAAAAGGTTTTTAAAGGATCCGTTGCTTTTTCAGCAATATAAACAATTTATTGATGAATATGTTTCGCTTGGGCATGCGAAATATGTTGATATTGAAAGTTACAATTTAGAAGAGGATCCTGTATATTTTCTGTCTCATCACCCTGTGATTAATGAAGGTAGTAAAACTACGCGGTTAAGGGTAGTTTTCGACGGTTCAATGCAGACCGATCGAAACATTTCATTAAATGACTTAATGTTAAATGGACCTTGTGTGCAAAACAGTTTGTTTAATATATTAATATTATTTCGATTGCATAAATTTGTCTTAGTAACTGACATAAAAAAGATGTTCAGAAACATTAAACTTGATCCATCACAATGCTCAATTCAGAACATACTCGTACTATGGCGTAGTAGCCCACAAGAAAGAATTAAATGTATTCAATTATTAACAATTACATATGGATTAAAAAGTTCGAATTATTTAGCAACGAGATGCCTAAACGAATTAGCACATAGATATAAGGATAAGTATCCTTTAGGTTCCGATATGTTGCTTAACAATACATTTGTTGATGACATAACAGCTTCTAGCAATAGCCTAGAAGAATTAGGTAAAATCAAAGAACAATTAATTGAGCTGCTTGCCTTGGGCGGGTTCCAATTGCATAAGTGGTGTTCCAACAATAGTGAATTATTACAAAATATTCCACAAGCCGAGCTTAACCTTACTGAATTGGAGTTAGGAAAAAATGAGACTGCATTTGTTAAAACATTGGGGCTTAAGTACAATGTGAATACTGATACGCTTTCTATAAGCTGTCAACAACAAGAATTATTAGATTCATACACTAAAAGAAAGGCCTTAAGCATTCTCAGTACGTTGTATGACCCACTTGGTCTTGTGGGACCAATTATAGTTATGGCAAAACTTATAATGCAGCAAACGTTCTTGTTAAAAATTAATTGGGATTGCTTACTTTCAATTGAATTAAATCAACAGTTCAGGGAATTTGTTCATAATTTAAATATGACAAATATAGTAATCCATAGAAACATAAATACACATAATGTCAAATTGATTGAGTTGATTGGATTTGCTGACGCATCACACAAGGCATATGGATGTTGTTTATATATACGTACCATAGACGAGCATGGTAATGTTAAGATTAATCTTTTATGCTCTAAATCGAGAATTAATCCCATCAAACCATTGAGCACTCCTAGGCTAGAGCTTAACAGTGCATTATTGCTTGCAACACTTACTAAAAGGATTGTTAAATGTTTGAAGTCAAAATTCAACATAAGAGTGTATCTATATGTTGACTCTAAGATAGTACTAGCATGGTTAGATACAGAACCTATAAAACTAACTGTTTATGTAGCAAACCGAGTCAAATTTATAAAAGAATTAACAAAAGGCATTTCGTGGTTGTATGTGAACACCTCTGATAACCCTGCAGATTGTCTTTCTAGGGGTGTGAAGCCTCATTTATTATGTTAAGAGTAATGAGTTATGGTTTCACGGGCCATCATTCTTAACAAGTGCGAATTACTTACATACTTGTGAAGATATAGATATACCTACAGAGGTGCCCGAGATAAAAAATTGCAATACTGCGTGTGTGCAAGAAGATGAGTTTAACTTGTTATCTCAATACTCGAGTATTCATACGCTAACGAGAATAGTAGCATTAATTTATAGATTCTATAACAACTGTAGAACAAAGAAAGAAGATAGGCTTCTGTCACAGATATCATGCAAAGAGCTAGACTTTGCTCTAAAGGTAATTATTAGGCAGGATCAAAAAACGCATTTTGCTCCTGAGTTAGGTGCATTAAGTGCTGACAAGCCAATTAAGTCTAATTTAAGACAGGTGAATCCGTTTGTAGATAGTTTTGGACTATTAAGAGTGTCTGGAAGGCTTCAGCATGCCGATGTTCCGTTCTTTAAAAAACATCCAATTATATTGCCAAAAGGGTCTGTCATTACTCAATTAATAATATTAAATGAGCACAAGCTATTAATGCATGCTGGACAAAAATTATTATTAGCAAGCTTGAGTCAGAGATACTATATTTCAAATGGCTTACGGGAAGTTAAAAAGGTTATACACAAGTGTGTTATATGTTTTAGGCTGAAAGCTGAAACGTCACAACAGCTTATGGGTTCTTTACCGGCTGACAGGGTCAATCCAAACCGTGTATTTGAAATAGTAGGAATAGATTATGGTGGTCCATTTTCAGTCAAATTACATCGAGTAAGGAAACCTTTGATTTATAAGGCTTACATTGTCTTATTTGTGTGCTTCACTACGAAAGCGATACATATAGAATTAGTATCTAATATGACTACAGAAAGCTTCCTTCAATGTCTGAAAAGATTTATTTCCAGGCGAAATAAACCATCAGTAATTTACTGCGACAATGCTGCTACGTTTAGGTCAGCTAATACTCAACTCAGCGAATTATATAAATTACATAACAATGTTGATCACCAAAACAGTGTAATTAATTATGCTTCACAAATAGGTATTCAATTTAGTTTTATACCTAGTTATAGCCCAATATTTGGTGGTCTTTGGGAAAGTGGTATAAAGAGTGCTAAGTATCACTTGAAGAGAGTAGTAGGAAATCAGGTACTTACCTACGAAGAGTTAAATTCTGTCGTTGTTCAAGTCGAAGGAGTCTTAAACTCACGACCATTAACTGCCCTGCAAACAGCTGATACAAATGACATGTCGTACTTAACACCTGGTCATTTTCTAACGGGTGCTCCCCTATCGTTCATTCCAGACCCAGATGTTACTTATATACCTACCAATCGGCTGTCATTCTGGAGACAGTGTACCCAAATGGTGCAAAGTTTTTGGAAGTTGTGGTCCAAGCAGTACTTAGTACAGTTGCAAAATAGGCCTAAGTGGCAGAATTCTCTTCCTAATATCGAAGTAGGAACATTAGTTTTATTGAGGAGTGATAACATTCCTCCTTTGAGTTGGCCAATGGCACGTGTTGTTGAAACGTTCCCAGGTTCAGATGGCAAAGTTAGGGCATTGTCAGTCAAAACAACAAAAGGTACTGTGATACGCATGCTATGTCAACTCAGTACAAACGATCGTAAATATTTCATTACCAGCAGCGCCGGCTGTGAATTAAACATGAAACTTTTTTGACAGTTTAGACATATGTCACATGTCGCAAACGTCAAATTTTGAGTTTGAATTTTGGCAGTTTAGACATATGTCACATGTCACAAACGTCAAGTTTTAAGTTTGAAATTTTTTCACAACCGTCTCTGTTGCGTTGTTTATTTCTGGTTTGCGATACTTTTGGACTTTTATTTGACTTTGCTGCTCTTACGGATTCTGTTTTGCCCACGATTGGACTTTCTTACGGATATCTTAATAAACGACAACTATTGCGCTTTCCCACGGACTCTGTTTTATGCTCAAGTTTTGGTGTGAACATGTCCAGGCTGAAATGCTGTGTACCTGGCTGTGATGTCGTTGCAGGAAGTGGTAAGTTAGTTTGTATACTTCATGATTGAAAAGGTTTCCAAGACAATCACATTTTAAGTTATGATAAGTTATCCAAGCAAACTTTTTTCCAGTGTTACTTATAGGTTATAGTATAGACTCCTACAAGTATTAACTGAACCTATAGGTAGCTGGAGGTCTTTCGGTTAAATTGTCCCTTCCAGTAGCTTAAGGTGTCTGAGAGTATGCAACAAATTTCTTCCAACCTAACAGTAGGGAAGGATTTCTTTATTAATTATTGTTTTTGTTCAAGTTCTATATTCATTTTATCATTGGCTTTAAGCTTTACTTGATAAGAACATTGAATATTTTCAGGTACTCTCCTACACACGTTTCCAGATCGTAAGAAGAACAATAAGTTGTTTGAGATTTGGATAACGAGAATTGGTGGTGACCTCAATGAGTTAAATGTGGATTATGTTTACAAGAACAGGAGGCCTAGACAAAAGCCATACGCTCCGGAGCGAATCTATTTCTACAGTCGTTGACGCTTAGGCGTTTACGCTTATAATTTGCTAGCCAAACGCCAATGCGCTTAGCGAACGTTGTTTCTACAGCGTCGTACGATAAAAGTTTAAATTGTCTATGGTTTTCGTCTTTCGAACTGTCAAACAAATTGTCATTAAATGTAATTCTCAGTTTGAGCATTCAAAACTCATCAAAACAAAAACTTTGGCTTTTAACTGAAAGTGATTTAAAATTATCATTGATACGTATCAGTAAGTACTTACCTACTATTTTTTTATAAATAATCGCCGACTTTACATACTAATGTTACTAAGGCAAAATATACGTCAATGTACTAAGGGCAAATGAAGCAGATTTTCGAAGTAAAATTTAATCATACGGCATTGTTTAAGACCATAATAATACTGTCTCAAATTCATACATTTATAAAGAAAATACAGGGGGATAACCATTATAATGCGGCAAGTTACTTGGCGACCCTCCTTGCGGGGTGAAAGAAGTGGCGGGGGCGAGGTAGCACGACATGCTACACACGTAGAAAAGTGTGCCCGGATTAATCTCGCGATAGCTTGTAACTATTTCTGACGTAAGTAAAATTTTATTCTATGAGTGTTCCCGTAAATGTCATATTTAGCTTAAAATTTATAGTTTGACAGCATTAAAATTTGGATGTTTACCTTCAGAATATCTACCAATTTGAATTTATTTATGTAAAAGTGTTTTATTTTATAAATCAATTTCCATGTCACTTTCATGTTCACTCTCTGTTTGAACTTGTTCATCGTCGTCGTCATCCTCATCTTCATCATCGTTTTCATTAACTTCAATTATAAATCTAAGACAAAAACCAATTTATGTTTAATTTACAATAAATTATAAATAAACAATAACATACCTGTCCAATACATCGTCAAATACTCTATAAGATTTATAATATTCGTCTTAATTTTTTATGACATGGTTGTCACAATTTCTCCACTTTTTAGGCGAATAATTAGAGAAAAGCAACTCTAAGTCTTTTATCTCTTTGTCTAAGTTAGAGTCAATCGACGTTCTTGCGAGCTCGCCTTTCACGTACCGCCACACCATAAAGTTCAATAGGATTTAATTCCGGGTGGTATGGGGGTAGGCGAAGCACGATATGACCATTTTCTTTCAAAATTTCATCAATTTTGAAATTTTTCTCTGTGTTTTGCTCATTCATTACTTTCATTAAATCACATAAATTTTGGTTGCTTTCCTAGTTACAAGAACTGACAACTGACGCACTGACATATGGACTCTTCGTCTTTGTTGTTTACTTTTTCGTATCTAACTGCGCAGTACCAACCTTTAGCCGCGTAGCATGACTGATCCGGTACGCTGTTCTACAAGAAGCCCCTATATTGAGACATTATACGATTTGTTGTTTTTAACGTTATTTTGTTGACGAATTATAGATACCTAATAATAATATAATGATAATATTAAAAAGGCCTCAACACTCATCCTAAGACTAATGGTCTCAGGATCAATGATCTCATGTGGGTCGCACTCAAATTATGACAGACTATATAAGACATGTGGCCGCCTCGGCTGCGCGGCCGAGACTGCCGTAACAATGACATGCAGTGCACGCGTTGCCCTTCCCCGCTACCCTCCCGCTACCCGCTGTCGTCTTGGGTACCTCGTCCCCTCCGCGTCTTTCACCCCGCAAGGAGGGTCGCCAAGCAACTTGCCGCATTATAGCAATGAGATCATTTCTAATACCCATACATTTGAACATCCATATTTGTGTGTTATGTTTTCATATGTACCTACAAATGCAAATAAATGGTTTTATATCCATATTTTCAGAAATGGAGCCAAGGCAAGGGAGAGCGAGCCAGGAACAACAAATGGCGCTGTTAGAATTTATGGAAAAGTATGTACATTACCTTTACAAGGATATAAATTTATACTATTATTGGTTTTTCTTTAAGACTACATACTTTGTATCATTCTTAGATGTAAATTGTAATTTAAATTTGATTGCAAGTGTCACATGGGTGGTGGTTATAACTTTAATTGTTTTTTCTTTGTTTTAGCCATGGTGACTTGGCAAAACCGCAGCCTGGTCCACAAGGGCGGTTGTTGTCAAACCAATTATGGACCGACTTAACGGAACTTCTGAACTCCATGGGTGGGGGGGTACTAAAATCCACCGAAAAATGGAAAAAAGTATGTCTAGATTACTGTCTTAGAATACTGGCTCTATATATTATAATATTAATTCTTATCATCTTACAAGTTATTTATTAAATTACTAATTCTTTTAAGGTATGGGCGGACTGGAAAACTAAAACTAAAAAAAAAGCCATCTTGATTAAGGGTCTGCAATAGGGAATCGAGGGTTGGCATTGTCATAGAATTATGTAGTAAATGATGCTCTACAGCCTTGAAAAAAATCACACAGGTAGTTGAAGAGTCTAGCTAGGTGCTGAATCATTGGAATTTAAGTAAATGATTATGGATAACTGTAAATTAATTTCAGAATATCAAGAAAAACCAGTCAATCACACTCCCGTATTGTAACAACTGTGTCGTAATTATTAAGAATTTTCATATGATTTTTATCATATTATAAAGTTAAAGGCTTGGACTAGGCGCTAAATACCTTGTTTTTTAATAAACACACACTTATTTTGTGTAAATTAATCCCAAACTTGAGCAATTTTTTTCCCTCAAATCTTCATACAAATATCTATGGCGGCTTTCTGTGTTATAAAATCATAAACACAAGTGACGTTTGACTCAGTTGGCCGCTGGCCTCCAAAGAAGGGTCACGTCGGTTTAGGCAGCACTGACAGCTCGCGATCTTATCGTGTACAGATACAAAATCACTGCACATTGGTTGTCAATGCACTTTTTCAACTTTTATGACACCAACATAATTTGATTTGAAATTGAGGAAGCATAATTCTTCCAGTATATTCAATACATTAAATTAAATTAGATAGTGTGCAATATTCTCGTGATATTACAGTCTCGTAAAGGTCTGATGAGGAGCAGGAATATAGCGAATGGATCTAAGTGATGACAATACGCACGAACATTAGGTTAGGGATCAAAAATATAGTCTCTTGGTGCTGGTTGAGGTATGGTCTCGTGAGGATCTGATGAGGGCAGTAACACGGTGGTGGCTCAATTTTATTTCAAAGATGTTAATAGCTAAAAGCTAGAGCGGTGGTAGCTCAGTCGGGTAAGCGCCCGCTTCTCAAGCAAGAGATGCGGGTTCGAATCCCGGCGCTGACATGTACCAATGAGTTCTTTTAACTTAAGTACAATGTATACCATCGCTCTTACGGTGAAGGAAAACATCGTGAGGAAACCTGCATATCTAGATTTAGCACATCTAGATATGTGAACCCACCAACCCGCAGTGGACCAGCGTGGTGGGAAATGGTCCAAGCTTAGGAAGGCAGTTTAGACCTTGGGGATATGCACAAAGGTTCCACTCGAGAGAGCCAGGTGCAGGTACTTACACCCCCACAGAGAATAGAATAGAATAGAATAGCTAAAAGCATCGAGTTTGGGCTATTAAGTATGTTTTTCAGAGAGAGAGAAAGAGATTTTGTTTTTCCTCTGGATGTGTTTCTGTTAATGGCATCAAGTTGTTATGTGTTCATAAGTAATAATTATTTATTAACAAAATGCTGTTGATTCTCCACGAAAATGTAAAAATAAAAATAAAATAAATAAAAATAAATTCGTAACGTAAAATTGTCAATGACGGAATTTCTTCTATAGACAGTAGCCACAAAAAAAAAAAACAAACGATAGATGGCGTGATTTGAAGATAAAGATACATTTTTTCGACACATAGACAGCAACAACAAAAAAAATACAGATTTAAAGAAAAGAAACACATACTTATACAAAACAACAAAGAAAAAAAAAAGGATACACATCAAAATAACTGGAAAAAATATAAGCCCCAATTTACTTGTGTGGGACAGGGAGTACCATAATATTTTTTTGGGGTACTCCCCATCTATGCGAAATATAAGCTTGATATCTTTACCCGTTTCTGAGAAAAAGGGCGGTGACAGACAGTCAGTCAGACAGACGGACAACAAAGAGATCCTATAGCGGTTGCTTTTTTTCTTTTGACGTTCGAAACCCTAAAATTAAGTAAAAATATTATGCTGCCAAAAAATGTACTTACAGGTATTGAAAAAGCGGTATATAAACAAATTATACCAGCAGAGGGTTCACCATTTAGCTGAATGTTACTTAGAAAACGGCCTTGAGTGGCGGTCAAGTTGGTCCCCGCCTGCGATACTTTCCATTAACATTGGGACTCGTTTTCATGTTTTTAGCGTACAGTCAGGTTTTTAGTTTTTTATAATTGTATTTTTTTATTTGTAACTTTTTAGTTGTTTTTATTTTATGAAATTTTACGTCGGTAGGTAGTTCATGATCATTTTTTATTTCAATAATTTTGGTGTTGTTATTTAAATACCTTCAATATGCATATTTTTGTAATGTGAAAATCAAGTCCTTTCATTTGATACCTTACACGGCAAAGTTGAATTATTATTTTTTCGATCATCACGTTATGTCCTCAAGAGGGCGCTATGTACATTTTAATGGAACGTCACATAGCCTATAGCCATCGCGCCATCAATACGCTTCTAACAATACCTCATACATACACAAAATCTATCAAGCCGTTTAGGCTACAGGAGGGAACAAAGAAACAGACAAACATACATATATACATACATACAATCAAAAAACATTACCCTCCTCCTTCGGCAGTCGGGTAAAAAGGAGTAAGACAGGGGGTCATTCTGAACTTTTGCTCTACGAGTTTTGGAAATTAACAAAAAAAAAACCTTTTTCATAGAAACTTTGTTGGACATGTGACTTTTTACCATGGAAAACGAATATTTTTTTTCGCGAATTTGCAAATCTCGTAGAACAAAAGTTGTTCATAATGACCCCTTGAGTCATCCCCTTTTGGCTTAGTATAGCCCTTTTGCGACACTATGTATTTACTTTGCTTTGTCGTCGCGTCGTCGGGGTTCAGTTGGCTGGAGGATGCCCGAAACTTATTATCTACACTTTAATACTTTTAGTTACCTTTCTACAAGTAAATACCACATTTGTTTGAGAAAGCTAATCGGGTTCCGAGTATAGAGTAAAGTGGCACCCCTATTAATTTCTACTCTTTCCTGGTGCCTACCAGTGTAAGTAAGAATTATACTTACTTACCCCAAAATCACCCAAAATGTACTTGAACATAATTGTCAATAAAGTTGGCGAGTAAAAGTTTATCGACCCACTGTGCAAACTTACATGTGTGCGTGTCACTGCGTGTGCTGTGTGAAGAGCATTGAAAACCCAAAATTGGCGCGGCACGTCACCCTGTACGGGCCCTTAAGCGGCACACGTCTGGAACGGGGGGAGGCCCAAGTAATGGGCTGACCCTCACAGCGCCGGAAGAAAGGCTGATTGCCATAATGGGAGTTAATGCTGTGGAGGGTCAGCCTAACATCTCAGAGTTGGGATTCAATGTAAGTTATTTCTCATACTTAGAATAAATATTTGATTTATATTATTATACATATTACCTACAATATGATAGCACCTAATAACTAAAATTAATTTTTAGAGACGTCCAGTGAATCCAAGTCATGCAAATCTAGTGCATAGAGAAGATGCTTCGTCTATCATCATTCAAGCTGGTAAGCTTTGCCTTATATGTATATTTTAACAATTTTTTAAGTATATTCTATGTATAGGTATATAATTATATCAAGACTAATCTTGTATAATATATATTGATTGATTTACACCTGTACGCGGGAAGAGCTCATGACCGCTACCAGCGGTGCAGTATCAGTGGCCCAGTTCTGGGCATGTATTATTTAGCGACTTTGTTGGTTTGTCGTCGACACGATAAGAAGAAGAAGATTGATTTATTACAGAAGTCAATGACCCACAACAGCCTGAGCTCCCCGAACAGTCTGCTGAGCTCCCCGAACAGCCTGCTGAGCTCCCCCAACAGCCTGCTGAGCTCCCCCAACAGCCTCGAGAACGCCATGCTGCGCCTCGGCGACAGCGACACAGGGAGCTGGAGTCGCCCCATTCGTCCTCACCCACTACTCCGCAACGAAGAACACGCAGGAGAAGAGAAACGCCGTTTGAAAGGGCGTGTATGGAGTTCACCAAGATAGAACGAAGGCGTCTGCAGATGGAACAAGAAAGGGAGAAAATGCACCACGAAAGGGAAATGCTGCGGCTGCATTTAGAGTCGGAAAGAATTCAAGTGGCAGTAAGAACAAATGAACTTCTAAACAGTTTGCTACAAGTCAATCAAAATATTTTAAACGTTTTAGGCGTATAATATTATGGTGCATTTTCTCCCTTTCTTTCTCCATCTGCAGCTACAGACGCCTTCGTTCTATCTTAGAGAATCTTATAGTATAAGTTGGTTGATTATTTGTTAAGATTTTAATTCAAATATACTATAGTAGTTAGAAGCATGTTACTAGTAAGTATGTCTTTTAGAAGTTTTGATAAAACTAAAGACTGATTTTTTTGTTTAATGTTTTGTTTGATTCATTTTATGTTTTAATTAATATGTGT
Source organism: Plutella xylostella (assembly GCF_932276165.1). Lineage (NCBI taxonomy): Eukaryota > Metazoa > Arthropoda > Insecta > Lepidoptera > Plutellidae > Plutella > Plutella xylostella. The sequence goes on along the minus strand of NC_063987.1, from coordinate 7,872,234 downwards.
GATAGAAGTTTTAATAATAATTAATGTTTTGTTTGATTTATTTTATGTTTTAATTAATATGTGTGATAGAAGTTTTAATAATAAACATAAAGACTATCGTTAGATTTTCTGTGGATAATGTTGATTAGAACACTGAATATGACTTGTTTTTTTGCATGGTTATGTGAAAACCCTAGTATTTATCAGTATTTCATCAAAATAACATTTATTTTAGTAAGGTTGATTATTTCAAAGACTTTATTGTATGATGGATCAGTGTTTATTTAGTATTTCAAAAATATGATTAAACAGAATATCCAGATATTATCCTAGTTTTTACTTATCTAACCTAATTATATTATTACCAATTAACCTAACTAATTACATAAAAACTGTCATAATGTTTAACAAACTACAATCTATTAACTAAAATATTTAGCATGGCTCTGCCCTGGATTAAATCATTATGATTTTGAATATTATTTATTTGCACAAAATCATCATCGTTGGCTGGTGGAAGCTCGTCAGGTTCGGGCATGCGGGCATGTAATGCAATATTGTGCAGTACAGCACATGCAGTTGTGATTCTGCTGGCGACATAAGGGTGATAATGGAGCGTTCTATCACGTAGTAAACATCTCCACCGTGATTTAAGGACACCAAAGCATCTTTCTATGCAATTTCTCGCTTGGATGTGCCGCCTTGTGTATTCCGCTTCTCGCGAACCTTCTGCAGCATTGAGTATAGGCGTCATGAGCCAGGCTCTCTGGGCATATCCGGAGTCACCTTAAATAAAGACAAAGGCAATCTTAGGTAATTAACTATATCATAGTCTGTTAATTTCCTCTTTGTTGTGGTGCTGAAGTAAAGGATTAAACAAAAATTCATGTTAGTGGTTACCTAGTTACTACAGTTAAATTTATTAAAGTTTAATAACAAATTACCTAATAGCCAAACTTGTTCTCCATTTCTAAGCAATTCACGCATGTATGGTTCTGCTTGACCTGCAGCCCATATGTGCGAGTCATGTGTTGCTCCACCAAACTTTGAATTTACATTCATTATTTTTAAATTGCTGTCACAGATCTGCAATAAAAAAATATTTATTAATTAAGGTTCTAAGGATCATGAATCAGCTTGTTCAACTGTACATTACTGTTCGCGCGCGCGCATTCTATCTAAACACGTATTTATTTGTCTCCCATTTGTAAATTCTTAATAAGGTGCTAAAAATAAGCCGCAATAGTCGAAACTATATTCATTCTAAAGTGCTATAAACGGACCTTCTAACAGTGAAAACAGTTTTTAAATTAAGTGACGCGTTACTTCACAATAAGCAAAAACATTTTAAAATAATCTCTAACGGCCGAAATAACATCGAGCGTACCAGTGCTAAGTGTGTGATTCATTCATCGAATATCGTCAGATGCGCAGAGGGCATTGACCGTGTTCGGCCGAAGAGACTTCCAGTGCAACCCAACTCAATATACTAAGTACAAATTTCACTTCAATATCCATCTGCGTCGTTGGCTCAGGCGTTAACGCGTCAGTACCGAGCGCCTTGCAATTGGTGCGGTGGTTCGATTCCCAGAATCCGAACATACTCTTTTTATTTTTTAAATTATATTTGTCTTTCGGCGATGAAGAAAACTGCTTACACTAACCCCTGCGCTGGCTGTAAGAACAATATTTCAAAAAATGAGTACTTAGCATGCTCAACCTGTAGGGGAAAATTTGACCTTATCTGCGCAGGAATTTCAGCAGATTCATTCCGTCAATTTGGCGAAGAACATAAAAAACGCTGGAGCTGTCCCGAGTGTACTGGCAAGTTGCCTAGAGGTGACAATACTGATACTCCAGTACGCTCTCGTAATGATTACTTACAAACTAATGTTTCTAATGAAAATGTCACACTGAGAAATAAACATAGCATTACATCAGCCGTGGATAAGTCCCTTACCGAAAGCAAATTGCGGGAAATCATCAAGGAAGAACTATCGTCAACTCTGGACAGAGCTATAAACAAACATGTCACCGACCAACTTAAAGACATAAAAGAAGAAATAATGTCGTTCCGTGATTCTCTAACTTTTTTTAATAAGCAGTACGAGGACATGAAATCACGATTGGATGAGAAAGAAAGTATTATCAGTAATTTGCAAGAGGATAACAATACACTGAACCAACAGGTACATGAGCTATCAAATAGACTCGTCCAGGTAGAACAAACCATGCGAGAAAATAATGTGGAAATCAACGGGATACCTGAGCACCGAACTGAAAATCTGCTTACCACTGTGGCACAACTTGCAAAAACAGTTAATAGCAGTATTGCAGACAGTGACATACTGCAAGCAACTAGAGTCGCCAAGCTAACTAAAGACACTAATAAACCCCGCTCTGTGATAGTTAAACTTCGCTCTACTGGACCCCGGGATGCTCTTATAGCGGCGGTCAGCCAATACAACAGGCAAAACCCTAAAGACAAACTGAACAGTCACCACTTAGGCATCAGCGGAACCAAAGTGCCTGTATATCTGCAAGAACATTTAGCGCCGTTCAATAAAAATATCCATGCAGCTGCTCGAAAGCGGGCTAGGGAGGCTGGTTACAAATTCGTCTGGATTCGCAACGGAAGAATACTTGTACGAAAAGACGAAGGTAGCCAAGCTATTCAAATAAGAAACAGCGATAGTCTTAAACTAATTATTTAATCATAAGTATACATATTCTCTTACCAACAAAGCTTGCATGTAGTTTTATTATATAATTCAATATATACTATCAAAATACAAACGGTCTCCGGACCAAAACAAATGTAGTTTTAAACAATATTTTGCAGAATAATTATGAATGTATTGTCTTCACTGAAACTTGGCTTAACTCAAATATAAATACTAGAGAAATTATAGACTCGAGGTATACGGTGTACCGTAGGGACAGACTTACCTCTAAATCTAAGTTAAATGGTGGAAAATTAGACGGAGGTGGCATATTAATTGCGGTACACAATGATATCGAATCTACTCGGGTTCAATCCTGGGAGAGTGACGCAGAAGATGTCTGGGTAACATTAAAAGTAAAACTTAACAATATTGTTAGAAAAATTGCTATATGTGCCGTTTACCTGCCACCTCCAGTAAAATTGGAACACCTTAAAAGATTTCTCCAAAGCGCTAATGATGCTCTGTTTAATGTTGACGATGCTTTGATACTTGGAGACTTTAATCTAGGTTTTATACGCTGGACCCGAGATATAGCATGTAGTACTTGTCTACCCTCAAACTTTAATAGCAATTTGGGTTATTCTCTGATAGATTTTTTAGCCTTAAACACCTTAAACCAATTTAACAGCAATGTAAATGAAGATGGGAACATTCTTGACCTGGTTATTTCTAATATGAATGGCGTATCAGTCAGTGAGTCAATAGATAGGCTTAGTAAACTCGATAAACTGCACCCTTGTCTTTTGGTAAGCCTTGTTGCCATCACGATCCCGGAAACTATCAAACCTTGTAAACGCTCATGCTATAATTTCTATAAGGCTGACTATAACGAAATTATATCTGCTTTGAGTGTAATTAAATGGCAAGATCTACTAGGAAGAGCAGCAGGGGATGTAAATGAAGGGCTGTCAATTTTCTATGACGAGGTCAAACAAGTTATTGATAAAATGGTACCGAAACATAACCCCAAAAAAATAAAATTTCCACGGTGGTTTAGTAACAGTTTAATCAAATTACTAGCTGAAAAGGAAAAACTAAGGCGAAAAGTAAAAATCTTTAACAACCCCCGCGATAAATATGAGTTCAATCTAATTCGAGAGCGCGGCCACAAGGTTATGAAGCAGTGCTATGATAAGTTTCTTTCTAGTGTGGAGGATGGCATAGGGAAACATCCTAGAGTTTTCTGGCGCTTTATAAACGAAAAACGTGGTACTGATCATGGTGTACCCGCTTCTATGAAGCTAAACAACACTGAAGCACAAACGGGTCTTGATGTTGCAAATCTATTCGCAGATCATTTCTCCTCGGTTTACAGCTCCCCCAATCCATCAGTGGTTCCATATTGCCCTGTCAGTAAATCTCAGTCTCACTGTATTGGTCTCCTTAGCTTCAGTGAATATGATGTCATGAGACAAATTAAACGACTAGATATATTTAAAGGAGCTGGACCAGATGGAATACCGCCCGTGTTCATCAAACGCTGTGGCACCGTATTGGCTTTACCACTGACTATAATTTATAATCAGTCTTTGAATACGGGTGTTTTTCCCACTGAATGGAAAAAAGCACGTATAGTTCCTGTTTACAAGAAAGGGGATAATAGTGATGTAAAGAACTACCGTCCGATTTCAATATTGTCATGTGCTGCGAAGCTATTCGAGAGAATGGTGTATCCACTCCTTATGAACCACACAAAGCCTTTTCTAACGGATAGTCAGCACGGGTTTATAACAAAACGCTCTGTTAACACCAATCTTGTCACCTTTGTATCTGATCTTTGCCAGGAAATTGATAACGGTAGTCAGATAGATGCAATATACACGGACTTCAGTAGTGCTTTTGACAGGGTCAACCACTGTCTTCTTCTCCGCAAGCTCGAATCATTTGGAGTGTATGGCCCTTTTCTCGAGTGGTTTAGGTCTTATCTTGATAAAAGAACACAGACAGTGGTTGTGCGTGGTTATGAGTCTCTGAACTACTATGCAGATTCTGGCGTCCCTCAGGGGTCTCATCTTGGTCCTCTATTGTTTTTATTGTTCATAAACGACATTACCTCCTCTATAAGGCATTGTAAATTCGCGCTCTTCGCTGATGATTTAAAAATCTACAAGAAAATTGAATCTCGCAACGATATGGAACTAATACAATCGGATCTTAATAGCATTAGTACATGGTGCAACAATAATAGTATGGTACTAAACGCAGGCAAGTGCTTCCACATTAAGTATACGAGAAAGCGAGAGCCAATTCTGACATCCTATCACATAGATGGAACAGTACTCCAAGAAGTTGATCAGATCAGGGATCTCGGCGTTCTGATAGACAGCAAACTTTGTTTTACTGCACACATTGACAAAATAGTCAGTAAAGCTTCACAGATGCTGGGATTTCTCAAACGCAACTGCAAGAGTTTTAGGTTTGCCCGCACAAGAATATTACTATATAATGCTCTTGTGCGAAGTCACCTAGAATTTGCCTGCACAGTCTGGAGTCCACTATACGCTGTTCACTCGCAGCGGATTGAGTGCATTCAAAGAGCGTTCACACGGCATATTGCCTACATCTCCCAGGGCATCTCTCACAGAGCGCCTTATGAAGACCGATTGTCATTTTTCAAAATGAACTCCCTCCGCAACCGACGTGTCGTGCTTGATCTGAAGTTTTTATTTAAAATATTAAATGGGTTTGTTGACTGCCCGGGCATACGAGAACAGCTTTCCATCACTGTGCCTAGGCAGTGTCCCCGTTATCCCATAACCAAGACTTTTTGCCCACGATTTTCAAGGACAAATCTCGGACAGTTCTCTCCTATCAATAGATTAATGACTGAATACAACAATTTAAATAATCGGGTCGGAGATGTTGACATCTTTCATATGTCTTTGGCCAAGTTTTCTCAACTGTTAGCTGATTTTTTTAAATAATGTAATTATTATAATTAACTAAACTAATTTAATTTATTAATAACTAATTTAATCCAACAAATAATACCAAATAATTTAATTTATTTCAAAAATTGTACATAATTTATACTAATTAATTATTTTTTTTTGTTTGTGTATAAAGTTTTATTTTCATTTTATTGTATAAATTTGATATCTTCTAATAGTTAATTAATATTGCATGTTTTTTGCCTATATTTTGTAATTTAATTTAATACATTATTTGTAAATGCTGTGCATGTCTGTTATGTGTGCACACTTCGGACCTACATTATAACAAACTTAATTTTAATTCAATGTTTGTAGTGTGTGCTGTTGACGTGCCAATAAATAAATAAATAAATAAATACATTTAAATCATGGGGATCTTAAACTTTATGGAATTATGAAGAATGCACAAACGCCAACGCACAAATAGAATTAAGATGATATAAACCTTGTTTAAAATCAACTCCGCTTACCATTTGTACATTTAAAGAATGATACCCTTTTCTGTTAAAAAAAAGGTGTTCCTCATGACTTGGCTTTACAATGGCCACATGAGTGCAGTCAATACAGCCAATGACTCCAGGCAAACGAAACTTCATTTGGAATCTGGCAAAAAATATGACATTCATTTCATATTTTTTAATAAAGGTAATAATATTACACATATTTGTACTATGTATTGGTATTTTTGGAGGTTATCTCTTATTTAATTTACAACTAGGTACTTACTCTTGTTTTATTTTCACTCTTTCTTGTCGTGTTAGCGGGAACACTATCCACTTGTTTGTGATACTGGGGTGGTTCAGTGCCTCAACAACTTGCCGGATGCATCTACTGGCTGTGCGCTGTGGCAGATGCTGGGTGACACCAACAATTCTCTGGTAGGACCCTGTAGCCAGAAAACTTAGGGCACATAATATCTGGAAAACAAAATATGATAGTTAAATGGTCTATCGATTAATAAAGTACTTATTTATTTACATCTACGATACAAAATAATAATAGGTTAGGTTATGTACCTACCTTAACTTCAATGGGAATGGCATTTGTACCACGCAGATTTGTACGAGCCCTTAGGTCTCCACAAAGTTCTCTGAACGTTGGTTTGTCCAGGCGAAACCTTTCTTGAAAGGAAACATCCGGCATCTCATCAATGTTTTCGAGACGCCTGCGATTTCTTTGTCTTAGTTGGCGTCTTCGCCAGACTTCCTCATTATGAGCAGCCCACAACATACGGAGTGCCAGCATAATTAAAACAAACAACCGGCGGCGTATCACAAAACTGCAAGATCTACTTATTAGGTATTTGCACGAGAATACAATAATTTGCACTGCAAAAGAAACTTTGAGTACTTTGACACTTATATCAACCCTTTCTACAAGGTAATGACATACGCTCGGTTATCGTTCAAATTCTAACGCCACGCAGCGATATCGAATGTCAAATTTGGATGTTGGCTACCCTTTCTATTGAAAATAGTCGTATGACGCTGTAGAAAGTTGGACGTTTCGTTTAACGATAAGAATTCCGGCTTTTGGCTATCATTCTTTTTTCGTTTTCGCTAGCTGTCGTAACCAAATGTCAAATCCAAACAAATTTTTTTTAGCGATAGTCGTTAACGTTTGTAGAATGGCTTTTGTCTAGGCCTACAGAAGAGTTTGTCGAAAACATTTTGTGGAGACATACCTCTACCCCAAAAAATTATGTCCTATGGCAGTGCCTTCACGTCTTTTACCAAGTATGTATTATTTCAGCATTATAGTGCCACAAACTTATCTGTTCCGGTGACAGTTCAAGTAAATGTCTAATACTTCTTCATTCTATAAGATTTTAAGTTTGCCCATAGTGGTAATTAGCCCTTGAGGTTTTAATTAACCCATCTAATCTATATCAATATACAATGAACTATGTAGTAAGCAATTTAGTTCGCTCTCACCGGAACAGATAAGTTTGTGGCACATTAAATCCTAATCCTAACTAATATTATAAATGCGAAAGTAACTGTGTCTGTCTGTTACTCTTTCACGCCTAAACTACTGAACGGATTTGAATGAAATTTGGTATACATATGGTCTAGACCCTGAGAAAGAACATAGGATACTTTTTATCTCGAAATTCCCTCTGGAAAACTTTTAAGGCGAAGCGAAGCTCGCGGGAAAAGCTAGTTATCTATATTTGCTTTTGATTCTCAATTTATACTCAAATGTTTTGTATAAATACTTATTATAATAATTATACCTTTTTTTCACAGGAGATGTTGAAGATGATAGAAGAAGAAGACCATTACTGATTGCTGAACCAATTAGTAATATGCCACTATTACATATGGATGTACCTAGCACATCACAAGGTAAGGTTAGGTTAGGTTATTTTTACATAAGGACATAAATTTATGCTTAGGAGGTAGCTGGTTTAGTCTCAAAGTTACATGTTACTATTTCTCATTAAATAATAAAAGGGAAATATTAAGTATGTTTGTAAAATCATAATGGAAGGCCAAGTAGTCCTTTCATGTTGGGATTTGATCCAACAACCTTGAGATAAAGATGTTATGCCCTTTGCAATATTCCACACCACATGTTAATATGTACATAATAATATGTAGGTACGGTCAGCTTCACAAGTCCCTATACACTTTTGTACCTTGCCAAATGACAATGGGCACATTGGGACCACCCTCCAATAGCATTAAGACTAACATCGTTGGATAGGTCTTGTCAATAGGAATAACTTTTGCTATGACAGCTTTGTTGTCACAGTTGTCCGTTCAGAGATATTTGACTTTTAAGTTCCGATACTCGTCAGTTCATCTTACTGCTATTGGAGGCTGGACCACCCTCCAATAGCATTAAGACTAACATCGTTGGATAGGTCTTGTCAATAGGAATAACTTTTGCTTTGACAGCTTTGTTGTCACAGTTGTCCGTTCAGAGATATTTGACTTTTAAGTTCCGATACTCGTCAGTTCATCTTACTGCTATTGGAGGCTGGACCACCCTCCAATAGCATTAAGACTAACATCGTTGGATAGGTCTTGTCAATAGGAATAACTTTTGCTTTGACAGCTTTGTTGTCACAGTTGTCCGTTCAGAGATATTTGACTTATAAGTTCCGATACTCGACAGTTCATCTTACTGCTATTGGAGGCTGGACCACCCTCCAATAGGACTAAGACTAATGTCGTTGGATAGGCCTTGTCCATAGGAATAACTTTTGCTTTGACAGCTTTGTTGTCACAGTTGTCCGTTCAGAGATATTTGACTTATAAGTTCCGATACTCGTCAGTTCATCTTACTGCTATTGGAGGCTGGACCACCCTCCAATAGCAGTAAAACTAATGTCGTTGGATAGGTCTTGTCAATAGGAATAACCTTTGCTTTGACAGCTTTGTTGTCACAGTTGTCCGTTCAGAGATATTTGACTTGTAAGTTCCGATACTCGTCAGTTCATCTTACTGCTATTGGAGGCTGGACCACCCTCCAATAGCAGTAAGACTAATGTCGTTGGATAGGTCTTGTCAATAGGAATAACCTTTTCTTTGACAGCTTTGTTGTCACAGTTGTCCGTTCAAAGATATTTGACTTATAAGTTCCGATAGGGAGTTAATTAAATATTTTCTTGGGAAATAATACACGGTGATTATTTAATTATTTATTATTATAATTACACTATCTACACTATCAGACGACATAACAGAAGTTACGTGCAGAATACACCTCCACCGCTGCGGTTTTTGTTTTTAATCGTCAGTTATTGTAATCCAATATGCCCAGATCTCGTCTGATAGTGTAGATAGTGTAATTATAATAATAAATAATTAAATAATCACCGTGTATTATTTCCCAAGAAAATATTTAATTAACCCCCTATCGGAACTTATATGTCATATATCTCTGAACGGACAACTGTGACAACAAAGCTGTCAAACGCAAAAGTTATTCCTATTGACAAGACCTATCCAACGACATTAGTCTTACTGCTATTGGAGGGTGGTTCAGCCTCCAATAGCAGTAAGATGAACTGACGAGTATCGGAACTTATAAGTCAAATATCTCTGAACGGACAACTGTGACAACAAAGCTGTCAAAGCAAAAGTTATTCCTATTGACAAGACCTATCCAACGACATTAGTCTTACTGCTATTGGAGGGTGGTTCAGCCTCCAATAGCAGTTAGATGAACTGACGAGTATCGGAACTTATAAGTCAAATATCTCTGAACGGACAACTGTGACAACAAAGCTGTCAAAGCAAAAGTTATTCCTATTGACAAGACCTATCCAACGACATTAGTCTTACTGCTATTGGAGGGTGGTTCAGCCTCCAATAGCAGTAAGATGAACTGACGAGTATCGGAACTTATAAGTCAAATATCTCTGAACGGACAACTGTGACAACAAAGCTGTCAAAGCAAAAGTTATTCCTATTGACAAGACCCATCCAACGACGTTAGTCTTACTGCTATTGGAGGGTGGTCCATCCTCCAATAGCAGTAAGATGAACTGACGAGTATCGGAACTTATAAGTCATATATCTCTGAACGGACAACTGTGACAACAAAGCTGTCAAAGCAAAAGTTATTCCTATTGACAAGACCTATCCAACGATGTTAGTCTTATTGCTATTGGAGGGTGGTCCCAGCTCCCATATATTTTTGCCCATCCTCTTTTACCGGCACTAATGATGACTAACTTGACGGTTTATGACTTTTGGTTTTGACAAGGTACAAAAGTGTATAGCCACTTATGATGCTGACTGCACATATAATATTAATTCTCTTGTAATTTTTAGTTTTCCACACCCAAATGGTGCCAACGGGACCCTGTTACTAGGCCTCTGCTGTATGTCCTCAGCAGACTGTTTGTCTTTAACTTTAATATAGTTGGACTTTCAATAGGGATGTGATTAAGTTCACAGAAGATCTAATCATTCCAGAGCTAACTCATAATTTCATACTTCTTACGTTCTGATCGGTCGTTCTTAAAGAATGTCACGTCACTTCATACAAATGAATGTCAACCTGTTCTTGCCGGCCCCTGACCGGACCGTTAAGTGTGTGCCCACTCTTACTCAGTTACATCCCTATTTATTAGGAGGAAATAACCCACAAAACGTCATTTTACTGCATCTAATTAAAAGTCCAACTATATGTCATATAGGACAGTTGTCATTTTCTAAGAGTGTGTATGACTATGACTGTATAGAACCATGAAAAAAAAGATATCTAATATTTACCTTATAAATATGTTTTACAGGTTACAACATGGACACAGCTGAAAGACCTGTAGCTGCTGGTGGAAGAATGAAGTCACAATCTCGTAAGTTTAAATATTAATTCATTATATTATACCGAACACAACTCCAAGACCCCATTATGTGCCCCCAATTAGAGCGGCTGATTGCGGGGTAGGTATATTGATTATGCAATAAATTGACAAAAAAAATATCGTTATTCCAGGTCGCCGATACAAGACTATGACTGAAAACGAAAAAGCTCTTCTTAAGTTGTCCTCAAAGCTCCAAGCAAGAGTAAGGTTGTTGCAGAAACAGAAAAATGCCACAAAACATGAAATTAAAATTGTGAAGCAAATGAAGAAACAAGATGAGTTCAAAACTGTATTCGCAGGATTAAGTGAAGGAGCACAAACATTTTTTGCAATGCAATTATCGCAAACGGGTAAGAAACTGAAAGGAAGACGTTTCACAACGAAAGAAAAAATATTCTGCCTAGCTCTTATAAGCGCAGTCCTAAAGCGTACCGCTTTCTGAGCACTTTCTGCATATTGCCCAAACGAACAACCCTGCAGAATCTTTTGCGATCCGTACCGTTAACTACTGGAATCAATGAAAAAAACATAGTGGAGTTAAGAAAAAGAGTAAAGAAACTACCAAAACGCCACAGAATTTGCGCTCTTCTATTTGACGAAATGGCCCTGGCACCTGGAGTAACCTATGACAGAAATAGGGATGAAATCATAGGCTTTAATGATGATGGGAAAAAAAAAGAAGGAGTAATGAGCCGTTTTCCTAGACAGCTGTCAGTTGAGCTTTTGGGTAAGCCGATAGATGGCGTGAAAACGCAGTGTACCAACTGTCAAAAATTACATAGAGAGCAAAGAGTACTAAACTCAGAATAAGAACTCACTAGTTGTGATTAAATGTCGGGTGGTAGCGAGCCATCCTTCCGAGGCTCAGACTGCATGTGGCTTGGGATAGTGCTAAGTATTCTGTGAATAGTTCTACCCGCGCCGTCACGTAGTGTTCTTTTCTCTATGCGCGCCGTTTGAACGGGTGCTGCGTGCGAGAACTGATTTTCTATTTTTATTGATTTATTTAGGGACCATGATCCATAGTCCTTAGGCATTATTACAGTATAGCAGTCACTATCACAAGAGTCACTATCTCACAAGAGTCACTATCTCAAAAGAGTCACTATCTCAAGTGCACTAACTCTACAGTATCAAGGGAGGAGGAGCAGATAGCTCAACTACAACTCAATTAATACAGGAGAAACACAAGGAAACTTGAAAAGAACGACTGTACGCACAATCGCACTGAACGCTGAAGCAACAGTGACATCGACATCATAGAGAAAATAATACTACCTACCTACGTCACTTTCACATTTCGTTAGCCTCACAGAATAACATATTGTGATCTGAGTGTGTTCTGAGGGTTTGAAAGTTGGTACAACCCCAGACAACGCCATCTATTTCTCCAAAAAGGAACTTTTTTTTTTTTTAACAAACGCCTCATTTGTGACCATGCCTTGGTTTTTATGGTAAGAGGAATAATTAAAAAGTTTAAACAGCCAGTAAGCTACACTTTTTGTCGCAGCTCTACAAAAACAATGAGTTTAAAAGAGCAAATAAAAGAGGTCATTGGAGAAATTCAAAAAACTGGTTTGCGTGTTGTGGCCACAGAGCTGCCATAAACAGTTTTCTAGAAGACACAAGAACCACATGCATCAAAGAGGATAAAGAGTGGTCGGGTGGTTATTTCCAACTGGGTAACAGTAAAATATACCCAATTTACGATCCTCCACATTTATTAAAAGGGATCAGGAATAATTTACTCAATAAGGATCTCATATTTGAAATTGATGGAGAAAAAGGGGTGGCAAAATGGAGCCATATTGAAGAGCTCTATACCCTGGCTTCGATGGCCTACGATTGGTGCCAAAGTTGACTGCTGAGCACGTGAAACCAAAGTTTATTCCAAAAATGAGGGTGAAGCATTGTGCGCAAGTATTTAGCAGAACGACATCAGTTGCATTGGGATTTTTGGCAGGTAACAATTTTTTTCATTCATACAGGGTGTAGGTAAATGACATTCTCCCGCAAAACTAAATCAATTGTTAGTTTGACCAGTACATAATATGGTAAAATTTACCGGGAGCATGTCATTTACACTTGTATTGTATATTACACTTATATTATAATATATCTCTGTGGCTTTGTTCGGCCATATAATATGAGATAATTATATGTAACTTTTCTTATATTTCAGAACGTGGAAAATTGCCACCACCGCTCACTGATTAGACACCAATTCAGCATACAAATATTTTTGGCACGTAGATCGTTCAAATACGACTCTGTGCAACGTTTAGGAACGGCGCAAAAGTAGATGTATCTTTGCAAAGAGTCATAAAGCGATTGAAAAGACCCGCTCAGATATTCCTTCACATGCAGCTGCTGTCAAAAAAGAAACCAAAAGATAGACGCTTCACAACTGATGAAAAAATATTGTTGTATTTGCTACACAAATGTTTGTGTAGCAAATTACATATTTTCTTTGCCGTCAATAAAGTTCATGAAAACGTTGGCTACGCCAAATTTATTATTTAATTAATTACTAGGATCAATCCCATAATAATTAAAATGATTAAACAACCATGGCTGAAATTACGTATATGATCGTCTATCTATGCAACCTCATTTTTTATGAACATTTTTTATGAACATCTGACACCGAATATTGCTTATAATGCACAGAAAGATGAGATGCAAGGTTTTGCTTACAACAAACAGAAGCGATTTGCCAACTAATTTGCTAGCTAAGCACTCGAGTTTAATTTTAAAGGGTGTGAAACGCAATTTCAAACAACTCGTGGCATATTATTTTACCAAAGCGTTAGACCATGGAAGTAATAAGTAGTTCCGAAGTACCTATAACTTCCATGCGTTAGACTAAATTGAACTGAAAAAAATAATAACTGTTGTCAAACACGCCGTAGAATCGTGCCCCGTCATTGTCAACACAGTTTGTGTTGTGTTTGTGTGTGTGCGAAATGTTTTCTCACCACAGTATTATGAAATGGCTAGGTGTTACGTTTTAAGTGGCGAAATACTAGAACAAGCCCGTAGACTTTACGAAGCAGAAAGATTACCACGGCTTCGTAATTTGGGACTCGTCAACGCAGTAATACCGAGTACTCGAACCATTTTAGCTGCCAATCAGCGGTTATCAGATCATGGCCAGTTCAAAACTCCGGCGCATGCTCAAGGACGTGGCAGGGTGGAATTGCCCGCTAACATTGAGCTCCAAATTTTAGAGTTCTTTGAACAAAAACCGACGGACAGCACACGAGATGCATCACGGAGATTTAGCGTGAGCCACTACGCCGTCTGGAATTTACTTAAAACCGAGGAAATGCACGCCTACCATTTTCAGTCGGTGCAGGCTTTACACGAGCCCGACGCGGCGTTCCGTCGCGCCTTTTGTTAGTGGTATCGCACACCCTGCAGCCGTCATTTTGTGGACTGATGAGGCTCTTCACTCGCGTGGGGCTGTACAATGTCCATAATGAACACTGGTGGTCGTACAGAAGTTATAAGTATCCGCAAGTTATACGCGAAAACGACCACCAAGTGAGATTTAGTGCCAATGTGTGGGCCGGAATTGTTGGCAACAACATAATAGGCCCATATTTTATTGAAGGACCGCTGACAGGAGGAAATTACCTAGAAATGTTACGTGGCATCGTGAGAGACGGCTTGGACGATGTTCCCCTGGCGCTCATCAACCATCGGGAGATCTACTTCCAACAGGATGGTGCACCGCCGCACTCCGTGACTACCTCAACGAGGAATACGGTGACCGGTGGATAGGCCGTGGCGGGCCAATAGCTTGGCCGCCTAGGTCACCAGACTTGACTCCGTGTGATTTTTTTTTTGGGGTGAAGTTAAAAGAAGAGTTTACGTTGAAGAGGCCCAAAATCTCGCGGACCTCAAGAATAAAATCATTGTAGCTTTCAAACAAGTGCAAAATGACATTGCAGTGCTAAATAAATTAAAAGACAATCAGTTGAAACGTGCCAGACTTTGTCGACCGCCGAGAACCACGGATAATAATTGATGTGGCTGTTGAAGAAGCTGTTCTTCGTGACTTGTATGCAGACCCAACCATCAGTACGTGACGTTTGGCTATACGCTATGGAATTTCGCAAAAGTCAGTGTGGCGTATTCTTCACAAAGAAGGCTTGCATCCCTACCACTATCAAAGAGTGCAAAACCTTCATGAAGACGTTGATTGCGTTGTTTGCGACCAAGGTGCGTTATGTCTGCATGGATTCATATTCATATTCATTTATTGATAAATAAGCATTACAGGTCATTAGAATGAGCATTAAATTAAATTAATTATCACAATATTATCCTATTAATAATTTCAAATAATTATGTTTAAATGAATACATCGTCATACACATTGTTAGTAGACACACTAATAATAGGTATGTTAATTAGAATATGTTTTTAAGTTATAAAAGTAAGTATATACCTATCTTATATTTAATACAACATATTATATACCTACATCACTTATGAGTCTAAGATTTCTTGCACAGAGTAGTACGCGTTTTTTAATAGGTGATTCTTCACGCTACTGAGGAAGCTAGTAACTCTCCTGATTTCTTTTATATTATCAGGAAGTTTGTTAAAAATCTGGGGACCCATTACATGTATTGATTTTCCAGTTTTAGATAGGCGACATTCAGCAGACCTGAGGTCGTTAGGTCTTCGTGAGGGATCAAAGGAAAACAAGACAGGATCCCAATTTTCCTAAAACAGTTTTATGGATGGACGAAGCCCAGTTTACCAGAGAAGGCATAACAAACTGCAGAAATTTACATCGATGGACTCCAAAGATCGACCAACTACCAGGTAAAATTTTCGATAAATGTCTGGACCGCTCTCATTGGCCATCAATTAATCAGTCCGGTAATTCCGCCGCGGGGTTTAAATTCCGAGCGATTCTTGGAATTGTTGAGAAATGAGTTGCCGCTACTGCTGGAAAAACTACCAATAGCCAGACGACGAGAAATGATGCTGCAGATGGACGGGTGCCCGGCGCTTTACGCTTTGATCGTGAGGTATTATTTGAATCAAGTGTATCCGAATCGATGGATAGGTCGTCTTGGACCAGTGGGATGGCCTGCGCTTTCCCCAGACATGACGCCCCTGGATTATTTTTTGTGGGGAAATGAAGCAAAAAGTGTACGCAGCGCCTATCCACACCGAGGCGGAACTACTAGCGAGGATCATGATGGTCGCACAGGAAATAAAAAATGTACCAGAAAAAATTGAAAGAGCTACGAATCAAATTTTAATTCGTGCTGCAATGTGCCTGCAACAACGAAATGGACATTTTGTAAATTTTATGCTTAAGATTTAAGTTTATTAGTTAACTAGATTTAAGTTTATTAGATTATAATAAATAACTTTGTCACATAATAATTTTTTATAATACATTTCTGTATTTTTATGTTCTGAAAAAGATACCCATTGTTAAACCCATCATAACCAGCTATTAGTTTCCATTTAAAAAACTTTATACCATACGCATAACGTTTAAGAGTTAGAAACGTAGATTTTTTTGTTTTTGAAGGGTAATTAAATGTATGTTGTATTTTGTAGTTTGTAGTCACTAATGCTGCCTTGTTTTTTAACAGACGTTAAATTTATTATAATCCTACTGTCACCTCTTTATTTAGTGATACATCCATCTCTTCTCGGAGCCGCAATTTGGTCTTAACAATAGCAATAACCATCTTAACAATAGCAAAAAACGATGTTGGTAAGTTGTGGTGTAATAAATTAAACTCATCCAAACTACAGAATTGCAACTATTCTCGTACCCTTAATATTCTTTCTTATCTTTTACTACTTCCTTTTTCATAAAAGCGTCGTACCACAATAAATAAGAAGATCAAGGCCCTGGCTTCTTCTTGGCAAGACTTCTGGTTCTCGAAAGGCAGTAATGCAGTCGTGGCTTTGCGAAAAAGGCATATCCTTTGAATCAGCAATGCTAAACCCTCAATTATATAAATTGATTTCCTTACACAAGGCACCACATAAAAAATATAATATCGACCGCATTCTAAGAGAGAGAAAAAAAACGTTGACTGGAATACAAACAAGGTTATGGAGTTGGTGAATGAAAAAGCTGACATGATGAACGAGCCAGAATGGTGAAGCTTATTGTACGAAAGTTAAAAAAAATAGAAGAGTACAAGAAAAGTGACGTCGTCATAGATTCGCTAACAGAAAAAAATATAATTCATGTCAGCGACAGTGAGGAAGACAGCAGTAACGATCAATCAGAAGCCGATTCAGAGTCAAGTGGAGACGCTGACACAGACGATATGGAAATGCTAAGCACAAGTAAATCTTTAACAGATTTTGTGGAAGGTGTGAAACCATTGTAATTTTATATAAATCTTTTAAAATAAATAAATGCATAATATGATTCAAATCTTTCATAATTTATACAATAAGTAAAATGAGTAAAACTTAACATAGTTGAAACAATAAACCTAACTAAGTAGGTACTTAACTTTTGTACATACATATTTATTAGTCCCACTGTACATCTGCGCAACGCGCGCCGCGTCAACTTCAGAGCTTATTAGATATTTAGCGGTCACTGTGCTATCGTTATAGTTCAATTTTGATCTCGTCTGTGTACTGTGGACATTGTAGTCTTTAATAATATTACTACTCTGGAGTGTTAACATAATGTCTGGTCGTCAGATCAGATATTTTTTTAAAGTGAAAAATTTTGCCTCCCGGAACTAATAATTAAATATAAGATTAATTCGATTACAACCATAGGGGCTGGAAACCCTGCATTAGAAACCAACTGTCGGCCGTCGGGTATAAAGTAAATTTTGTGGGAACGACTGTTCTCATATATAATTTTGTTTTGCGCTCTAAGTCTGACAAGTGACCAGGGAAAACAGTTCGAGAGCCGCCTCTTCGCGGAGCTCATGGTGTTCCTAGGTATTAAAAAGAGCCGTACTACAGCTTACCACCCTCAGTGCAACGACGCGATAGAGAGATAGCATAGGTCGCTGAAGGCTGCATTGATGGCAAGGCTAGCAGGAACCTCTTGGTTGGAAGAACTTCCCACAGTTTTGTTAGGTCTGCGCGCCGCCCCTAGAAACGACACCGGAGTGAGTGCGGCGGAGTTAACGTTTGGGCATACTCTAGTATTACCGGGTGAGTTTTTTGATTCAAAACAAGGGCCGAAAGAAGATGAAGAGTACGTGCGACAGTTGCGCGATGGAATAAGGAGCTGCAGGCTCAAGTCACAGCAGCACCGTTCAGGGACACGCGATCAACGTTCGTGCACCCGGATCTAGCAACTTGTAAAAAGGTATTCGTTAGAAACGATGCAGTCCGCGCCCCTTTGCAGAGACCGTACAACGGCCCATACTCTGTACTAGAGCGGAGAGGTAAGTACTATGTTTTAAAAATTGGAAATAAACCTCACACCGTTTCCATTGACCGACTTAAGCCTGCGTATTTACTTGACCCGGAGATATCGAGCCAAGTACCACTATTGCCGCCCACGCAAAGTGAGACTTTGTCAACAAAGGATGATGTTATTAGCGATCCTTCGGTATTAGATAATAGAACCCTAGCATTAAGGCCTATTATTAAGAAGCAAGACCAGCCGGTCAAAGTATCACGTTCAGGCAGAATTGTAAAAAAACCAGTTAGATTCGCAAAATAAGCACGTCCGTAGAGACATACATGCTAATTATGTACATTATGATGTAGGTATGCTGTATTTAGTTATTGCACAATGCAATTAGTAGGTCAAATGATCAATAATATAAACTGTTTTTATTAAATGTGATCACATAAACTTTTGTAAAGCAGCGCAATTAGTATCAATATGGGGAAGTCTCAAAGTAAAGAAATTATTATCGCACAAAATGCGAGTGCAAGTGCCGAAGGCAATGTCGAGATCCAAGTTGAACAACTAACTATTGTGTCGTGTGTTGCTCTAACTATAGTGTTATTGGGGATCTTATATTTTGGGTATCAAAGTTGTAATGCGAGAACCAAGAATTGGATTGGAAAACAGATGCAAGCACACGCGGGCCAAGCCCAACCCGTGGGTGCCGCTCAAGCAACAACGCCGCGTAAAGTTGTGTTCACGGCGTAGAGTGTTATCATAATTATAACTTTTGTTTTTGGAATTTCCGAAAAATATATGTGTATTTTTTTTTATATTATTTTTTTTTGTTTCTATACCGGAGGTCTAAACCCGATAAGATAAATAATGTACTTACTTACTTTAACCAGTTTCTCGTGTTAAAATAATTTCATGTTAGTTATAGAGTAATGAACATAAGTTTTATCATAAGCATACAATGTATCAATTGGCAGGCGCACCACCTAGCTAGGAATTTGCTGATTGTAATTAGAGACGTCAACTGTTATGTTATGATAAGTAACTTAGCGAAGGTATAGTCCAACTCAATGTGGTCAATTATTTTCTTGGACATTTATTATTCTTGTTATTTTTTTTGGGTTGTTATTTTCCAAAAATATTAAAGGGGGGCTAGTGTAGCGTCAGCGTTTTATGTCGAACACGCGGTGACTTAGCAGGAGGTTAGCCAGTCGTTTACCGGTCGCGTCCCGGGTGCCTGCCAACCTAATTTCAATAGTGTTAACTGTTAATTGACAATATACAGTGACTTAACTTTTACCTGTGTTATTTATCAGACAATAATATCCCTTAAAGATATAAATAGAGCATACCACTGTATTGCAGTCTCTCCTGAGGATATTAAGAAGACTGCTATTATTACACCGTTCGGACTGTTTGAATTTCCCAGGATGACCGTCGGCCTACGTAATGCCGCTCAAACCTTTCAAAGATTCCTTAGTACAACTGTTTTATTCGGCCTAGATTTTCTTTTCAATTATTTGGATGATATTTTGGTCGTCAGCGAAAATGAAGAGCAGCATAGACAGCATTTACGTTTAGTATTCGAAAGGCTAAATAAATTTGGATTAACTATTAATATAAAGAAATGTTGTTTTGGTAAAGATAAAATTGAGTTTCTAGGACATGAGATCAGCATAGAAGGTATAAGACCGCTTAAAGATTAGTGAAACTATCAGCAGTTTCAGGCCGGTACCAACGGACAGTAGAAATAATAGAACTATTTTCGTTCATCCGCATTTGAAGGATTGTCAATTTGTATTTGTTAGAGATGACACGGTACGTAAATCATTAAGACCGCCGTATCAAGGACCTTTTGAAGTCCTAGATAGGAGTCCCAAGCATTATTTAATTCAATTCCCGAATAGGCAAGCTCGTATTTCAATCTGTCGATTGAAGCCAGCTTACACATTAAACGAAGGAACTGATTATAATTATACTCCCACGTTATTAGACCCGGTAATATTAACCAGTACAACTAATACTACGAATCAGAAAAGGTTAACGAAAACACTTCTCAGAAGACGTCAACTAAGCAATACATCACTAGAAGTGGTCGAACCGTGAGACCAAAGGTTCATTTTTCTTTGTAACCGGACTTGTATTGTAAGCAGTTATATTGTGTGTAGTATGTAATTAATGTAGGTTAACACTTTACATTTTGTAATACAATTAGGTATGTTAGTTATGCATAGGCAGCAAATGTTGGCCCAAAATATTTCTTAATGATTTCTAGATTTTAATGAATAGACATATATTTTAGTTTAAAAAAGGTAGATAGCCAAATTATTAATCATTCAATTTCCGATTGCTGTAGTTAATACCTACTTTTGGTACTTTATATTTTAAAACATGGGTTGGAGTCAAAGCAAACAAGCTGACACTGAAAACGTAGCGGTTGCTACCGCAATGGTCACTCAACATCAAGCAACCCAGAGCAAGTTAGATCAATTTGGCTATATACTTTTAGCTTTTATAATATTAGCAACTGTATTGTTAATATACTTCGTGTTAAGAGGATGTCGTAGTTGCGTGAAGAACTGCAGCCTTACTCCCAGCGATGAGTGGCTGAATCGATTTCAACAAGATCGCTGATTTCGCACTCCCACCGCACATTTTTGCGGCTCATTGTGTTATGACGTCACGCAAACCGTTCAGTGAAAATTATAGCGTTACTAAGCTAGAAATTCGCACCACGAGCTCATCATGAGCTCATCATACAGAGTAGATTATATGTCAAAGTTGCGACTCAACGCCTCTTTGAAAAAAGTTCCTATTCTTGCAACGCAAAGCCATTACAATGGTTAATTTTTCCTATTTTTGTAAGAAAAAGAGCATGTAATTACACCTACAAAGTGATGTGAAAGTAGTAACTGAGGATACGTGAGGATTGCAAACCAGTCTCCCTGGATATTTAAAGCATATTTAAAGGAGTTGACGGACAATTTGATTGAAGACTTTAGCTTCATGAAACTAGCTGATTTGAGCGTAACAAATAAGGTGAGTATCCACGAACATAATAGAGGTACATGTAAAAGTTTCTTCAACTAAAGGCGGTGATCCATTCGCGAGCAAAACCTCCAATAACCTCTAAGTCCGCGGTCTAAAAAACCTCCAACGATGTTACAAAAAGCACGCCACGACTTTGCCAATGATGAGAGTAGACTGTTTGGTTCGCTAATGGATCACCAACGAGATTCGACAAGCCAACAATCTATACCGTCGCCTCGCCAGTGGATGACCGCCTTAACTCTCATGTTCTTAAGGCATGAAGAAGAAGCCTTAAAGGAAATATCCTTCAAAACAAAGACAAACCTTCTTTTACCATTGTTGTAGTCCTATGGCACCCCAGAGGTGTCATAAAATCTGCCACCTATCTATGTTTAAACCACCTATGTCTGGTCTCGCTCCAGCTAAGTCCAGTGGCTAACAATATATACCTACTAATAATAATAATAAGATAAACCTTCCTATACTATCATAATGTCTGTAACCTAAACCCCATGATATCTACTAACCAGAATTTTGGTATTCGTAGGTTTTTACTGCGTTGCAACTGGCTCCAGACTGGAATTTATAACCAAGACTAAATATTCAAGTGCCTATGTGAAGTACCTACTTAACAACAAGTTGTATTAAGATCTTATGAAGTTAATACCTACATAAGAAACTAAATTGGCATATCATTCTGCTACTGAGTAAGTCACTTAAGCTGATTTCAATTTATTTGTAGCAAAAAAGATATGAAATACTACCCTAGCACAAACACTTTAATTTTATGATGCACTGACAGTATGAAAAATAATTTACTTAGCTTGCTTATCTAGATTCTATCCCCCTTATTCATAGAAAAGTTACAATACGTTTTAACTAATATACTGTTTTGTCCCTCTCTGTCAAAGAACAAATTGTTCTTTGTCGGTGAGGGACAAAACAGTTTATTAGTTAAAACGTTCTGTAACTTCTCTATGAATAAGGGGGTAAATCTATAAAATATTATTTGATTCATTTGTTTTCTAAGTACCTTAGGATTAAACTGTAGTGCTGCGGTGGGTATCTTTTGTAGTTAAAAAAATATACCTATGCTGGCTCAATCTCCACCTACTACAGAAACAAGACTATCTATTCTTGGACCAACAGAACGGACGACTATCTCAGCTATTGGAACACCCAGGCTTGCTGCTCCATTTTACTCAAGAGCTAGGCTGGCTGAGCTAAAATTAAGGGGATATGTACAAAGGTTCCACTCAAGAGAGCCACATACAGGAGCTTCGCCACCTCTCAGAATAGAATAGAATAGAAAATCTACTAAATAAAGTTGTATCAATACCTTGATAGTACAGTCAGCAATAGATATTTATGCCACCACAGCAACAAAAATTTAATCCTCATGGGTGGAATAATAATATTTTATCAATACTTACTAACTTAAGTATTACTTACCTTAATATTAGTTATCCTTATTTTTCATGTTACATAAATATTACCTATCAATTGTCATAATATCTAAGGGCTTGCGTTGGGGTGGCATACATATCTCTTTGGCTGACTGTACAACATATTATTATTATATCCTAACCTATAGAATTACTATTAATCTATATTTCTATCTTATTTCAGATAATCAGAAAGCAGTTTTTTAGCTAATAGAAGAGAAGCTTATGCTTGATATTTCTGAACACTGATAATAATTGTGATGTGATTTAATATATGATACTTAATAAACACAAAATACAGCAAAAACCATGTTTCATTTCATTATTTAAATGTTGATGTTGCACTTGACTAAGAGGTCATTCATGATACTATTGATTTATAAAGGCTTGATAGGAACTATTCCTTCTTAAGAGTCCGGCAATGATAACATTGCAACATGGAAGAAATTGTATAAGTAACATTGTAAGTTGTACTTTTAATATATGGATACCTACCATATCCTCCTCATTCCTTAGCAGACTTGAGGCCCTGTATACTTACTTTTACCTGTTGCAATGTAATACCCTTGTAATCACCTACTGAGTAGAGTGGCAAGACAGTACTCTTGGCTGATCTTAAACCATTCCGTAGATCACAATTTAACAGTGCTCAGCGGAGGACACTGTCTCGGGCCACTCTACTTGGTGGTGTAATCAGGGTGTTAGCATTATCTGCTTTATGAAGATTAGGTAGACACATTTTTTATGTTTAAAGCAGGGTTTACTTACATGATAACATTGTGTTTTTACATAAGCAGACACTTGGTCCATGCATAATGTTACAACTCTTATTACTAGTTATTACTGCTTTTTCTTAGAACTGCTTTAAACATAAAGAATAAAAAATAAAACAGCCGCATTCAACTTTTAATATGATTAATACATTACGAGTAATCGTTTATAGAGTTTACAATGCATGAGTCTAATAAGTACACACCTAAACTATGATCACTTACGACTTACGAACTTTTGGATTTCGATATGATTATGGAATTGTATTAAGTATGTGGTTGAAAGCACGATCTTAGAGTATGGGTTTGCACTTATTATTCAGAAATATTATCACGGTACAAGATATTTTCAGTATTTCACTGTAATTGTAGGTTATGTTGAGTATTTTTTCAATAAATTTCCGCCTTGAGTTAAAACTTTCACAAGATATTTCCTTGGCTATACGGTGACACGCAACGTCTTCTTCTTCTTTCTGTAAACAATGATTGATAGTTTAATATCTATAACTTTGTAACAAATTATCGTAATATTTTATCGGTCTATTTTATAAATCGAGTCGATCTGAGTCTGCAACTTAACCACTCCATCAGAATACTATACTTACGTCATATTATTATGTATTTAGTGCACAAATATCTATTTAAATAAGGAAATTCCATTTGTAATTTTGTTTTATCATTGTTATTGTATGTTGTATGAATGAAGTGGAGGGAGTGTTTTCACAGGTTCACAGAGTATTTTCATTTTTAGTTTGAATGCGTTCAAAAGCCCCTAATTTCATATTTTAACGTTTACAAAGTTAAGTTTTTGTGAATAATAAGTAAAAAATGGCATGAGTGATGACTTTAACCTAGTGTTTAATAAGTATTTTAATTAATATTTTACTAACATTGAAAAAATAAAAACATAATATGGACTGATGATTACCGGATTTCTTATTTCAAGCTTCGCTAGTACTTCGAACGCACACCAATTTTTTCCTTGTCAGAGCGAGAAAAAACACAAGATCTTATACAATTTTATAGAGCGACATCTCTTTCTTTCACCTCTATTGAAATACGGAACGCAACATCGGCCTGATATCGGCTTACTTCGGCTACCGTTTCAAAAATAATCACTAGTCGTTTCTTGATATATTTTCTACGTTGTCCCTGGTCCGCGGCTCAGTCAAAACCGAGGTGGTGGTACCAACTTAATCGGCCTAAATTTTTCAACTGAGTTTTAATTGGCTTTTTTGGATAGCGACTATTAATCGCTGGGAGTAAGGCTGCTGGTTAAAGAAACAAGTGCAAACGGCCGTAGCAGAGCCGACCGTTTAAGTGAAGTGAAGTGTTTTAAAAAAGTTAAAAAGTGTGTTTCGAACACAACAAAAAGTTTTTTATT
The DNA here is from genome assembly GCF_932276165.1 of Plutella xylostella. Lineage (NCBI taxonomy): Eukaryota > Metazoa > Arthropoda > Insecta > Lepidoptera > Plutellidae > Plutella > Plutella xylostella. The sequence goes on along the minus strand of NC_063987.1, from coordinate 7,847,266 downwards.
ATTTTTGTGTTAGTTTTAAATTTAACCCTTAATTCACTCAATTCATGAGGTACCCACCTTTCAAGCTTTTTCACCTTCCCAATTCGCTTCAAGTGGATTAGAATAGTTTTATCACTAACACCGGAGCCTGCAGCTAACACGGACGTGGTTTGCGATGGATCCGCTTCCACAATAGCCTTCAATTCTTCATTATCAACTTTGGTCTCCGGCTGTCCACGAGGCTTGTTCTGCAGGTCGAAATTTCCAGAACGAAAACGTTGGAACCAAAAACGCACTGTGTTTTCTTTTGCGACACCGTCACCATACACATCATTAATCCTTCGAGCCGTTTCTGCAGCACTGGTGCCACGGTGGAACTCATACTCGTAAATAACGCGATATTTCAAGTTTTCCATTTTGTAAACAGAGTAACACAAAGAAAAAAACAAAAGAAGAAAAAACAAATGAATTAGGGGGTTTGAAACACAAATGCATGAGTAAATAGCTGTGTGAATTTGAATTTGGAATTCCTAACCATAAAGGTAATATTTGAGATCAAAGTGGCCAGTACGACAAAACGCCAATTTCATATGTAAGGACCTAATATTATATTTTACTTTAAAAATAAAACATCGTGGTGGGAAATTATTTCCCCTTGCCCGATAAGGTCATGATTTTTTTATGGCTTACTAGCTATTGCACCCGACTTCGTTTGAATTTATTTTGTTCTATGTTTTTGCGGATGGTTTTCAGAACATTTTTTTTGGTGGCAAGCTCTTGCATTTATTATTCATCTCACCTGTTTATTTCTTTTATTTATTCGTTTTAACGGCACATGCAAGTTTCCCCTTTTCTTTCTCTGTCGCACGTTTTTTTCTTAACCTTAATTTTTTCTTTTCCTATTAGGATTGTCAATCATGAGTAAGAGAAGAAGTGTAATGAAAACGCACAGAGATATAGAAGAAGTGCTAGAAAATCTGTCAGATTTGTCGGATATAGTCTCTGACGATGATGCATAATATATAACAGCCCCTTTGCTTGATGGACGTCAAGATCAAGATGCTGTTATTGAAAAGCGTCTTGAAGAACTATTTGGTACTACTGATACACTTCAGCAAACGATTGAAGATCTAGAACAATATTAGGAGGATGCTCTAGCAACTATTTTAGGCACGGATGGTTCCGCGTCTGACTATACTATGAAGGAAGCGCAGGCAGTAAATGATGACAAGACGAAATCACCTACTCCAAGGAAAGAATCAGTCTTACTGCAACGTTCCACCTTTCCCGTTGAGACAAATGACTCAAATGCAGATCCTGATACTGATTTGACTATGAAGGAAGCGCAGGCAGTAAATGATGACAAGACGAAATCACCTACTCCAAGGAAAGAATCAGTCTTACTGCAACGTTCCACCTTTCCCGTTGAGACAAATGACTCAAATGCAGATCCTGATACTGATTTTGAAATGATACCGACCGCAAGAGAGATTGAAATACAGGAATGCTTAGATGAGATCAACAATGAGTCCTCCAGTCATCCTACGCAGGCAATTACAGATCTAGAAACAGAAACTCGAATATTAGAAGAATCTTCAAGAGAAAACGACACTGTCAATTTGACAAAAACAAGACAACCTAGAGAGAGAAAAATAGAAACAGAGGTACATGATATTCCAGAATTCATCAATCCAATAAAACCAAAACATAAATACAATCACAAAACGACACCAATACAGGTATTTGAACGATTCTTTACGGATTATTTAGTTCAACTTCTAGTGGAGCAAACTAATAGGTATGCAATCCAAAAAAAAGTCATAATTTCACACTCGTATCAGAAGAGGAAATCAAAGCTTACCTTGGAATATTGATCATGATGGGTCTGAATCCATTGCCTGACATGGAACTTTACTGGTCAAATGACACATTTTACAATAATCCGGAAATTTCACAGATAATGCCTGTAGATTTTAAAAAATTACAGAAAATTTACACATAAACAACAACGAACATGAACCCCAAAGAGACAGTGCAGAATACGATAAAATGTATAAATTGAGACCTATGATATCCGAACTAAATACAATATTTCAAGAGGAGACAGAAAATTCAAGCAAGCAATCTATAGACGAATGTATGGTAAAATTTAAAGGAAGGTCCAGCCTGAAACAATACATGCCAAAAAAAACAATAAAACGAGGCTTCAAAGTTTGGGCCCGTTGCGATGCAACTAGTGGATATCTTTATAAGTTCGATATTTACTCAGGTAAAGGTGACAATACTGAAGATGAAGGTCTTGGATTCAATGTCGTGATGAAGTTGTCAAGGGAACTCCCCGAAAATACGTTGATAGCGTTTGATAACTTTTTCACAAGTTGCAACCTCATGGATGCTTTATACGAGCGAAAAATTTTCGCAGTTGGCACGGTTAGGATAAATAGAAAAGATCTTCCAAACATGATGAAGAAAGCCCAATCGAAACTACTACTGCATACGAAATAGTAGCTGAAACAATACCTAGGATGCTGGCATTACAATGTGTATTGTACTTGTTACAAAAAACATACAGCTAGCGTTGCAATACGAACAGTAATCATTAAAGTTCGAGTCGTTATATTACACAAATTCATTAGTAGATACAGCAAAGTATTTAGTAAACCCAAAGAAAAAAGTGTTTATGGTTATCACATTGCATAGTAGTCCTTACAATCGAATTAGTAATCTTTACTTGACGTATGGTTACAATTACATTGGTATTGTAACAGGCGCGTAAGTTACCTTGTAGTTAGTATTAAATTGTTTGGTCGGTTACACTAAACATCTAGTTGCCATTAATAAACCGACAGGTAAAATAATAAGACGGCCGAATGGCGTAGTGGTTAGTCATTGAGCTGATGGTCCCGGGTTCGATTCCCGGCTGGGGCAGATATTTGTTTAAACACAGATATTTGTTCTCGGGTCTTGGATGTGCCCGTTAAATGGCAATAGGCCCGCCCCCTATTACATTGGGACTAACATAACACTCTGGCGAAAAGTGGGTGCAGCAATGCACCTCTGCCTACCCCGCAAGGGAGTACATTAGTACAAGGCGTGAGTGCGTGTTTTTTTTTTTTTTTTGTAAAATAATAACTGTCACGTTTGCAAACAGAAGTTCTAGTTACAGTAGCGATTTTTCTCGTTTAGGTAGCCAGATATTTCTCTGCGTGTATACTCACATCTCGCATAGTCCGTAACTAGATCACGCAGCAGCCAGGCTTGCGGGCTATACCTTGGCCGGCTCGTTCACCGGGCTTGATCCCCATAGAAAATCTGTGGGGTATCATGATCCAGGAATGGGACAACAGAAGAGAGAGGACCACAGCAGCACTGGTCTCTCATGTTAACGAGGTTTGGGAGTCATTTCGTGGATCGGCCCTGTGTGAAAATCTGGTAAGGTCGATGCGAAGAAGGTGCGACGCAGTTATTGATGCGAACGGAGAAATGACTAAATATTAATGTTATATTTTGTTAGTATTAAGCGTATTTTAGATACTTATTTTCATAGACACTGTTTTGTGTTGGTGCAGTGGCTGTACACTGTACAGCACTAAGATATGAGCATTATCCCCCCGACGAATGCGAGCTTTGCAAAAGTTTTTGAATTAATATACCTATTTCTATTATATTTCATAATGTGTTTTGATACAGGGAGTATAAAACATAAGAGGCCAGCAGTGGGAAACAATTAATCCATTGAAATCGTGCCATAATGTTGATAGAGATGGTCGTATATCGAAATCATTTTTTCCACCTCGAAAGCCTATTATAGGTTCATTGGCAGTTATAATTCTATGTCACTGCAAGATAAATAATATTTGTAAACAAACTTGTTACAGGAAGAAATGTAAGAATAGGTTTTTTTGTTTCTTTTGTATTTTTTGTATATTTCTTTTTCTATATGTTTATTTTTGTTTTTTTTTTTGTTTTGTGTACTATCTGTGTTTGTGTTATTAGGGTATATTATGTAAATTGTTTTTTTCTGTGTAAGTGGTGTATTCGTGTAGCTCTGAATAAATGTCTTTTCTTTCTTTCTTTCAAGAGCTCGGGTGATTACTGAGGATTTTGGCCTGAGGCGAGAAAATTATCCAAGAGCTCAGGAGAAGAGTAACTCCACAGATTAAAAATGGAGGAGATAGAGTGGCTAGCCAAAACCGCACAAGAATTATATAAGAAGTCTGTTTTAGAGAGAGAAAATGAATTAATGAATATGTATATGCAGAGGAAGTTCTTCGCTGCAACCATGCACCACATTTAAAACATAACATTCAGTACCTAAGTGAAATGTCTAACAATAAATGCAGCCCTTATCAGACTTCCTTATTGTTGGACACCAGGGGATATCATCATCATCATCAGGTCCTGGGATCCCTGATCAGGGACATAAGGCTCGAAGTGTAGATTTCCACTCTGACCGGTCCTGTGCCACGCCTTCGACTTCGTGTATCAATGGATATACAAGATAAAACTAATTTTAATACCAATTGTGATTTTTTATTCGCTCCATAAAACCGCCATTACACGTTTTTTACAACCCATTCTTCACTCTGAGAGTTGCCGCCATTTTTGCGGAACATCCGTAATCAATTACTTACTTAGAAAATTATATTAAAGTATTTATGCTTATTTATCTCAATGAAATTAATCACAAAAACAATTAATATTTTAGAATAAGATTTAACATGTTCATCATCATCATCAGGTCCTGGGATCCCTAATCAGGGACATAGGGCTCGAAGTGTAGATTTCCACTCTGACCGGTCCTGTGCCATGCCTTCGACTTCGTGCCAGCTCATGCCGAGGGCGGCTGCCTCCTGCACGACAGTGCGACGCCACGTGGTTTTTGGCCGTCCCCTCTTTCGCTTGCCAGATGCAGCCCACTTTGTCAGGGCGATTTTGGGTGGATGGTCTTCGGATCTCCGCAGCGTATGGCCAATCCAGCTCCACTTCTTAAGCCGGATTTCCGAGTCAATTCTCCTCTGGTTGGTCAGTCTCCATAACTCCGTATTCGAGATGGTTCGTGGCCAGAATACCTTTAGTATCTGTCTAAGGCATTTGTTGACAAATACTTGTAGCCTTCTTGTTAGGTCATCTCTTACGAACCACGTTTCGCAACCATATAAGAGTACTGACTTGACGTTTGACTCGAAAATCCGAACTTTAGTGCGGCGAGCGATGACGGAGGAGTCCCAGACGGGCTTGAGTTGCGCAAAGGCTGACCGGGCCTTGTTGATGCGGGCGTCGATGTCGGCCTCGGTTCCGCCGTGAGGGTCCACGACGCTGCCGAGGTACGTGAATTTGTTCACTCTCTCCACGGCCTCCCCGTTTACATGCACGGCGCAATCATCCGACGTGTTGAGACGCATCTCTTTAGTTTTGGAGCAGTTTATGCGTAGTCCATCCTTTTCTGCTTCTCTGGCGAGGTCGTCAATTTTGGACTGCAGGTGTTGGCGTTTAGTCGACAGCAGACAAAGATCGTCTGCAAAGTCGATGTCCTCTAATTGCTGTTCCTGTGTCCATGGCAGACCTCTCTGCGATTCGCATGTGGCTCTACGCATTACGTCGTCTAGAACCGTTATAAAGAGGAGGGGTGATAGTAAACAGCCTTGTTTGACGCCCGCGGTAACATGTATAGGTTCAGTGAGCTCGCCACAGTGCAGAACTCTGCATGAGGAACCTGTGTATAGGCATCGTAACATGTTAATTTATAACAATTCAAAGATTGTATCACAATTCAAAGACCATATACAAACTCCTTGGCGAATTTTTACTCGAGTCGAGTCTGATTATGATGATATCAACTGTCATATTTCGAGATACTTGAGGCTTCCCCGAGTTGTAAAGTTGATGTTTCGGCCATCTTTTAACGTTATTCATAGCTTGCCATTACAAAAACCGCTGCCTCATTGTGCCTACTCCGGAAAAAAAGGAAAGTTATTCTCAAAATAATATAAGATTTTGAAGAATTTGAAGAGTTTATTAATTATGTATATATTGATCCTAACGACTACCCAAGCTCGACGTTATTTGCGGGACGCTTTAAATCCAATGGAATGCTACGATGACGTGGAATTCCAACGACGATTCCGCTTCAGAAAAGACACAATGGTCAACACTATATTGCCTTTAACAGGCATATTACCTAATGAAAATAGCAGAGGTCTTCCCATTAAAACCCATAATACAACTACTACTTGTTGCTATGAGATTTTATGCAGCAGGAAACTTCCAGGTGAGCTGACAGACTAAGTTATTATTTATTTATTATATTGTTTACCTATATGTATTAGTTAAGTATTACAATAATTTCAGGTCAGGGTGTAGATGGGAGCGCGACCCTCCACTTACCCTGCAGTATTTAGGGGATACCTATGCCCCTATTAATCTCAACCTAACATTTCAGATTGATTGTGGAGACTGACATAAGTGGAGCCAAGCAGTGGCCTGCAAAATAGCAAATAGCCTTGGTTTCAAGAGCATTGGCGCTGCGTGTAAGCTAATATGTGAAATTCCCACCAGACAATGAATTGGCTGCAAATAAAAGAAAGATGTTCCAAATTGCAGAATTCCCAGGTGCAATTGGAGCCATAGCCTGCACGCATATCAGTATAAAAAACGCTGACAGAGAACGTGGAGAAACCGGAAAGGATTTTTTCTATTTATGTGCAATGAGGATGTCCACTGCGCTTTTATCCCTACAGAGGGCGCATCGTCGGGTACATGGTAAAGCAAGTATAGATCACCAAGAAAAGAGAGAACACAAAAAATAACACGCTTTCAATCTGACAACTGCGATGTTTTTTTTGGTGTGTGGTCGTTGCGCCCGTGCTGCCATCTACAATAGTTTTGCCTGGACAACCCCATTAGTCTGTAGACCTCGAATGGAACTATGTCATATTGTGGCACGATGGCCTGAATCTGTGCATGATTCCAGAATCTCAGTAGCGCGTGTTTTGAAACTATACCAGGCCAGAACGCACCCATAGTGTACTAGCACTGTATAATTTCAAGTGCAAAAAATAAATATTTTACTTGAAAATATACACGATTTGTGCGTACTAATCGCGTATACTTTCAAGTTGGGATTTACTGAATCGTACTTGAAAATATACATTGCTATTACGCATATTGCTTGATTGGCGTACTTGTCGCATATAATTTATACCTACATGCTGATTCTAATTTACTTAACTATTTCGGTAAATGTAAATGACTACAATTGACTTGTTCTGCCTGTCAAACCTATAAAATGAAGATGAACAAGCTCTAATTTGATTGATATATTGATATTTATAGCAATCATACTTGCAAGTAAGCATACCTACTAATATCGTATTATTTAAATGAATTAAGAGTAATACCTACTACACTCCTGAACGGATAAGACTAGCTTAATGACGCCGTCGGCAATATTAAAGTGCATTTAACAGCGCATCAAAATATTATTATAACCAACTAAAATAGTAAATTTAGATCAAATTTTAAATTTAATGGTTTAAAAAATTTTGGGTCATTTGGTGTTGACTTTTTGCTACTTGGACTTATTCATTGCTCGTGAGTGTAGTAGGTATTACCCTATAGACCTATTATAGACATATTTTTCATCAAGTTATGAATTCACCGTAATTGTCTTTTATGAATTATTCTAAACCCTCTTATGAGATAATTTTTACTATTAACAACAGTTCTACAGTTTAATATCAATTTACTTTTTAACTTACGGTGTAAACAAAAAACACGTTACGAAATTAATCCCAAGTGCGGAATGATGATGCAATGTTTAGAAAGCAAAAGACTTATTACTATTTCGCATGAAAGAAAGAGAGAGCAACAATTCAAAAGGGCTACCTGCCCCCGTATTATGTAACTCCGAGTGGGGTTGGTTGGTATAAAATGGCCGACAACTTAGAGCATTATTAATCAATAACTTTTTACTGACTTATCTGATTTCACAAACGTTTATGTTGAATGTAAGGATATATTGCTAGGCTTCTTGCATATTTCTTTCACTAAGATTTTTGGTGTTTTCGGTTAATAAGTCTCTAAGTTGATACCAATTATCACCGGTTGCTAACTCTAAAAAAGTTACAAAATACGGGGGCTGGTAACTAATCACGTATAGTTTCAAGTGCTCGCATTGCCGCTTGGCGCTTGAAAATATACACGATTAGTACGCAGTGGTAACTGCTGCAGTATATTTTCAAGCCATAATTTTGGCCCAACTTACTTGAAAATATACGCGATTAGTGCGTAATGGCCTTGTATACTTTCAAGTAAATCATGGCAACATTTTAATTTGAAAATATACGCGAGCAGTCCCAACCTCTGCGTTCTGGCCTTGTATAGTTTCAAAACACGCCTCAGTAGCTGCTAGTTTTTATTGGAAGAAGGCACCATTAGTGGCATATTACTGGGAGATAGTGGTTATGCCCAAACTTCACATAATGTATACCCCAGTAATCAACCCCTGAACACAACCTGAAAAGAGATATAATCGTGCCTAAATAAGCACTAGAAATATAATAGAAAGGGAGAATGGTGTCCTAAAGCCGCAGCCCTTCACACCAACCCGAACATTTTGCGGCGGAGTACGACGCACGACTGCGACAATACGCAATGCACTGCATCGTGAAGGAGTGCACCACCGCAAGCCGGCCAAAAAAATAGCTCTGTCCGATAATCATAAGACGGAGCGCATTCGTTTCGCTCGAACTTACGGCCGGAGTACAAGGCAAACATATTTAGAGTTGCTGCAGTAGGTCATGTTACCGACTGTGCGAAATGTGTATCCGAAGCAAGATGTGCCTGAAATTTTCTTTATTCAAGACAATTGCCCTATACTCACATCTCGCATAGTCCGTAACTGGATCACGCAGCAGCCAGGCTTGCGGGCTATACCTTGGCCGGCTCGTTCACCGGGCTTGATCCCCATAGAAAATCTGTGGGGTATCATGATCCAGGAATGGGACAACAAAAGAGAGAGGACCACAGCAGCACTGGTCTCTCATGTTAACGAGGTTTGGGAGTCATTTCGTGGATCGGCCCTGTGTGAAAATCTGGTAAGGTCGATGCGAAGAAGGTGCGACGCAGTTATTGATGCGAACGGAGAAATGACTAAATATTAATGTTATATTTTGTTAGTATTAAGCGTATTTTAGATACTTATTTTCATAGACACTGTTTTGTTTTGGTGCAGTGGCTGTACAGCACTAAGATATGAGCACTATCCCCCTGACGAATGCGAGCTTTGCAAAAGTTTATGAATGAATATACCTATTTCTATTATATTTCATAATGTGTTTTGATACAGGGAGTATAAAACATAAGAGGCCAGCAGTGGGAAAAAATTAATCCATTAAAATCGTGCCATAATGTTGATAGAGATGGTCGTATATCGAAATCATTTTTTCCACCTCGAAAGCCTATTATAGGTTCATTGGCAGTTATAATTCTATGTCACTGCAAGATAAATAATATTTGTAAACAAACTTGTTACAGGAAGAAATGTAAGAGCTCGAGTGATTACTGAGGAGTTTGGCCTGAGGCGAGAAAATTATCCGAGAGCTCAGGAGAAGAGTAACTCCACAGATTAAAAATGGAGGAGATAGAGTGGCTAGCCAAAACCGCACAAGAATTATATAAGAAGTCTGTTTTAGAGAGAGAAAATGAATGAATGAATATGTATTTATATGCAGAGGAAGTTCTTCGCTGCAGCCGTGCAACACATTTAAAACATAACATTCAGTACCTAAGTGAAATGTCTAACAATAAATGCAGCCCTTATCAGACTTCCTTATTGTTGGACACCAGGGGATATCATCATCATCATCATCATCATCATCATCATCAGGTCCTGGGATCCCTGATCAGGGACATAAGGCTCGAAGTGTAGATTTCCACTCTGACCGGTCCTGTGCCACGCCTTCGACTTCGTGTATCAATGGATATACAAGATAAAAACTAATTTTAATAACAAATTGTGATTTTTTATTTGCTCCATTACACGTTTTTTACAACCCATTCTTCACTCTGACAGTTGTAACACCATTATTTTGTTATTTAGCTTTTGTTATTATAAACAACATTCTTCTCGGCACATATTAGCTGTCAATTCGACACACAGGTTATAGTTTCAAAGATGTTGTCTGTGGAATGGCTACACCCTTACACTGTCACAGTACACCTTCCTTAACAGCTGTCTTGGTCAGTGGCGATATGACGCTCAGAACAATGATCGTGTTGACTGGCCACAGAGTAGTTTTGTGAGCTGGATCCGACGATGAGCTGGCATCCCCGGTGACGGCTTTTCGGAACTGGCAAGGAGGCGAGTCATTCTTTGTCAGAACGTCTCGAGAGTTTTTTTGGTTTTGTGACTTTGTTTCCATCCGCGTGGCGCAGGCCGTATTGGTACCAAGTTCCTTGCTTCATATTGCCTGGTGAGTATTTCGATCGTGGGTTCAGGTTATCTGATTGGTCTACGAGATAGATTCTGACTAAGTTGTTTCTTTGCAGTTACCAGATATGTGCCACAGACACCCACGCAACATCACACCACGTGTACCTAACCAGAATTGCCGAGTGAGTAAACTAGCATTTTGTTGTTATTCGATTTCCGATGACTTTGAATTTCGAAAGCCATCTGCCTGGTCTTCATTTCTACACGTAGCAACGTCTAACTCCCGCGTATTTCTTTTGCAGCAATTTCAATCCTGCCCGGTGAAGCGTGGATTGCCAGACGCGTCTCACCTGACCCCAACTCCAAGGTAAGCGCCATGACCTTCCACGTGTCGATTAGGTTATTTTGCAAGTGTTGCGTTTAAACAGCCAAGCTACTGCCTTTGAGACAAGATCTAACTTCCCCATAATCTTTTGGATTGGTGATTGGCAGTAGGTTTTAGGTTAGAAATACCCAGTGGCCCTTCGAGACACGTCGCTGGAGACATGTTAGCTAGGCCTTCACTGTCCTTACCCGACCCATCCTTGACCCAAGGCTGTTTCTCGCGATTCCAGGAGGTGTCGTTGGTGACTGGAGCCGTCAGCGAGTCGCGAGCCATCCGGAGCTCCGATCCGTCTGTCCTGGCCCCTTCCAGCAGTCCAGGTTGGCCGTGATATGTTTAATGGGCGGATACTGAGGAATTTCCTTAGGATTTTCGTTTATCTTCATCGGCATCAGCCTTCTGACGCCCGCTGCTGAGTGTAGGATTGCAAAGGCAGAACCCGGGTGGACTCTAGCGGGTTAAAACCTTTTTTTTCTTTACTTCTTAGGGAGCCCCGTTAGAACGGGCAGTAGTATCTAAATTGTAGGCGCTAGGCTATCAACGTCCTTTGGTTACAGAGCCTTAACGTTCAACCGCTATCCCATTGAAGTAATATAGAAGTTTCTCTGTGGTTAATACCATCTTTCTACCCCTGTGGCGTGAAACACAGTGGTAGAGCCCTTGGTTTCCCCACTCTAATATAATTTCCTTGCAATACCTTGTATACTTCAACCCTACAATTCTAAGGACTTAATCAGTGGTCTCATTTAAGTAGCATCTAAGTTTCCTTGTGGCTAACCCCATCTTTCTACCCAGTGGCGTGAAACACTGTGGTGGAAATATTGGTTTATCCACCCCTAATATATAATCCTTAGAATTTCATCAATAGTCACATTTTTAGACCGTGTGAGGCGGGATGTCGATAAATAAATATTAATAATTGTACAACATTCTGATATTTTATTTCCCACCTCGTTGTCAATTCTCTACCCACTACACAGTAGAAAATAGGCTTACATTTGAATTTAGTTTACTAATTACGTTTTGCGTAGTACGCACTATGTTATCTGCTGCTACTATTTTCTACCAAGAAAATTTTGTGTGTTAATCTCAACCCATCATGGATGCCCCTCGCGAGGAAAGTCCTATGATGTTAGATGCTAGGAGGAAGTTTTACTTCTCTAGGCCAGAACGTCCATTTTATCCGGACTCTTCAGTTAGGCTTAGCAACCTCCAGCAATATGAGACACATACTTATAGCGCTTTTGTTTCAAACACCTACAAGATAACTCAGTCATGTCAATGCGAAATGTGTGAGAGCTTTATTTCACAGTTGGACTCCCGAACACAGACGCCCCCTACTTCAAGTCACGAGCCGTGGGAGAGTTACACTGTAAGCTTTTACTACAATGACGTCGAGTGGTTGTTCAATGCTAGACTTCCAGTTTATAGCATTCCTGAGGTCATGGCGACTTTAGAGGCGGGTCACGACAGCCTTATGGCTAGTCCAATGTGGATACATTTGTGTCCTAAGATCACCTCAATTGTCAAGGACAAGGTTCAAAGACAGGTCACACATACTCGCTAATCTATTAAAGTTTTGCGATCAGTTTTTTTTTTATATAACCGATTTTAACCCTGCGCCTATAGTCGATCATTACACTGCTATTGTTAGCCATCAAGAGTTTAAAACTCCCGAGTTGATTGCCATTCAATCCCAATCTCCTCCAGTAAACGATGACGTGTTGATGCTCTCAGCATCAACCTGACTTCACTAAACTTACCTTCGTTAAATCGAAAACCACAAAATCCGTCACGCTGACACCTCTACATACGACACCCAACTCTGAAAGCTTGCGAGCGAGTAAGTCTAGGGATGTTTATGAAGAGTTTCAAGACGAGTATGGATCTGGATATCGCCCCAACTACCACAGGAATAGGCCCACCGACTTCAGCAGTTCCAGTTATCAGTTCTCTTGCGAGGGAGCTGTCTCAGGATCTATTACGGTTGGAGTTAATGGAACCTATGTCTATGTGGCTCATGGTGGCGACGTTCCTGTCAGGCCCGAAATTATATTTAAGTATTGATGCTTATTTATCTCAATGAAATTAATCACAAAAACCATTAATATTTTAGAATAAGATTTAACATGTTAATTTATAACAATTCAAAGATTGTATCACAATTCAAAGACCATTATACAAACTCCTTGGCGAATCTTTACTCGAGTCGAGTCTGATTATGATGATATCAACTGTCATATTTCGAGATACTTGAGGCTTCCCCGAGTTGTTAAGTTGATGTTTCGGCCTTCTTTTAAATATTTAACGTTATTCATAGCTTGCCATTACGGCCAGGCGACCGAATGGCGTAGTGGTTAGTGACCCTGACTACTGAGCCGATGGTCCCGGGTTCGATTCCCGGCTGGGGCAGATATTTGTTTAAACACATATTTGTTCTCGGGTCTTGGGTGTTGATATTTATATTTAGTATCTATCTATCTATGTATTTGTGTAGATATATCAGCTGTCCGACACCCATAACACAGGTTCTGCCTAGCTTGGGGTCGGATGGCCGTGTGTGAGATGTCCCCACATATTATTATTATATTATTATTACAAAAACCACTGCCTCATTGTGCCTACTCCGGAAAAAAAGGAAAGTTATTCTCAAAATAATATAAGATTTTGAAGAATTTGAAGAGTTTATTAATTATGAATATAATGATCCTAACGACTACCCAAGCTCGACGTTATTTCCGGGACGCTTCAAATCCAATGGAATGCTACGATGACGTGGAATTCCAACGACGATTCCGCTTCAGAAAAGACACAATGGTCAACACTATTTTGCCTTTAACAGGCATATTACCTAATGAAAATAGCAGAGGTCTTCCCATTAAAACCCAATACAACTACTACTTGTTGCTATGAGATTTTATGCAACAGGAAACTTCCAGGTGAGCTGACAGACTAAGTTACTCGTATTATTTATTTATAATAATAATAATAATAATCTTTATTTGCACACCATGAAACATAACTTAAATTTAACTTAATTAATATACATGCGCAAATGGCGGTCTTATCGCTAAGAGCGATCTCTTCCAGACAACCGAAATAGGTAAAAAGTTAAACATTGGAAAAGGGCGCTTAGGTGTACTTAATTACGAAATTAACAACTAAAAACAAACAAAATTATTGAATACATAAAATACATATATAATTATAAATAAATATATAACAATAATTAAATTAAATAATATATATTATAAATATATATTAGCTCTGACAATTTAAATAACTAAAATAAAAATAATTTAACTAAGACTCAACTTGTTCTTCAAGATAATGACTTTTGATCATGCGTTTAAAAGACGCAGGAGATGGCGCTTGCCTTATATTTAAAGGGAGAGCGTTCCATAGTTGGATGGCTTGGACAGTAAAAGAGTTGGAGTAAAAAGAAGTTGTATGGGGCGGAATATTTATACGAAGATTTTCAGTGGAACGTAAATTTTTATTGTGTGTCGTGAAGCGAAACTCGAAACGTTCCTTAAGGTATGAAGGTGAAGACGGATTAAACAGTATAGAATAAAGCAGAGAGAGAATATGTGTATTATATTGTTTACCTATATGTATTAGTTAAGTATTACAATCATTTCAGGTCAGGGTGTAGATGGGAGCGCGACCCTCCACTTACCCTGCAGTATTTAGGGGATACCTATGCCCCTATTAATCTCAACCTAACATTTCAGATTGATTGTGGAGACTGACATAAGTGGAGCCAAGCAGTGGCCTGCAAAATAGCAAATAGCCTGGGTTTCAAGAACATTGGCGCTGCGTGTAAGCTAATATGTGAAATTCCCACCAGTCAATGAATTTACTGCAAATAAAAGAAAGATGTTCCAAATTGCAGAATTCCCAGGTGCAATTGGAGCCATAGCCTGCACGCATATCAGTATAAAAAACGCTGACAGAGAACGTGGAGAAACCGGAAAGGATTTTTTCTATTTATGTGCAATGAGGATGTCCACTGCACTTTTATCCCTACAGAAGGCGCATCGTCGGGTACATGGTAAAGCAAGTATAGATCACCAAGAAAAGAGAGAACACAAAAAATAACACGCTTTCAATCTGACAACTGCGATGTTTTTTTTGGTGTGTGATCGTTGCGCCCGTGCTGCCATCTACAATAGTTTTGCGTGGACAACCCCATTAGTCTGTAGACCTCGAATGGAAATATGTCATATTGTGGCACGATGGCCTGAATCTGTGCATGATTCCAGAATATATATATTATGCCAACAGTAGCTGCTAGTTTTTATTGGAAGAAGGCACCATTAGTGGCATATTACTGGGAGATAGTGGTTATGCCCAAACTTCACATAATGTATACCCCAGTCATCAACCCCTGAACACAACCTGAAGAGAGATAATATAATCATGCCTATATAAGCACTAGAAATATAATAGAAAGGGAGAATGGTGTCCTAAAGCCGCAGCCCTTCACACCAACCCGAACATTTTGCGGCGGAGTATGACTGCACGACTGCGACAATACGCAATGCACTGCATCGTGAAGGAGTGCACCACCGCAAGCCGGCCAAAAAAATAGCTCTGTCCGATAATCATAAGGCGGAGCGCGTTCGTTTCGCTCGAACTTACGGCCGGAGTACAAGGCAAACATATTTAGAGTTGCTGCAGTAGGTCATGTTACCAACTGTGCGAAATGTGTATCCGAAGCAAGACGTGCCTGAAGTTTTCTTTATTCAAGACAATTGCCCTACACGCAGAGAAATTGGTGACAAACAGAACTACTAAATCGTTTAGTTGAATCAGGTTACAACCTTTCTAGTTTGAAATACTTGGTCCTTGTAAGCTCTACGACTAATTATTCAATCGTACTAATCGTATTTTTCGTTATATTATTTCATTTATGTAGCACACAAAAAATATTATTGAACTAAAACATCAATAATTAATGCATCCTAAACAATAATTATGTTAGTATGTATAATAATGAATTGAGTGTACTAAGAAACAGGGATTCACAGTAACTAAATGTTCTAGTTCCGGTTAATGATTTAGAATGTTACTGGTGAACTACGAGTGTGTCTGTAATCAAAACAATAATATTACAACTAAGTTATTGTTTGCAGTACATATCGTTCTAAGTGTCGTATAATTTGTGTTTAATTTGGTTTACTTTTTATAGAATATTATTTTTTAGAATATTATAGTAAAAACCACCCCGGAAATAGTAAACGGTACAATGTATGTATTAATCCGTGCTTTTCTGTTAGCGTGTTTTAGAATATTTAAAATAATAATGTTACAATAACAATCGAGGTAGTATTCAAAGCTAAGTATCTTGTTCTGTTTATATTATGTTTTGTAAATCATCATATCAGCCATCATAAATACTGTTTGGCCGCCATTGTGTCTTTGACCACGCTCACCTAGCACTCATTGATTATAAATTATTTGTTTTTGTGTATTTTACGCTAAATTTGACGTGATTTTGTGCGTGATGTCCGATGATGTTGACGGAGATATCCCACAGCTGATGCAGCAGTGGGGTTTACCTGGATTTACCTCAGTATATTGAAACGTTTGAAAGTAAGTTGGTAACTCTACCTATAAATATTAGCGGTTTGATTGTATTTTCTTGATAGGTAATAAAATGTACGATTTAATCTTTTGTTTTTTAGATGACGAAAATTAGGAGGAAATTGAGTCAATATAAGCATTCATGCTTTCGCCGCTGCTTCTGGGAAACCCAACACACATGCAGGACGAAAAAACAATTATGGCGACCATCCAAAGCTAAGAAAAAAGGACAGAAACTATAGCACTGTTAATGCTTTCATAACTGATCTGGACAACTGGATCTTTAACAACTTAAACAAATACTTACATAATTAAAAAAAAAAAAAACCTGAAGAGAGATATAATCGTGCCTATATAAGCACTAGAAATATAATAGAAAGGGAGAATGGTGTCCTAAAGCCGCAGCCCTTCACACCAACCCGAACATTTTGCGGCGGAGTATGACTGCACGACTGCGACAATACGCAATGCACTGCATCGTGAAGGAGTGCACCACCGCAAGCCGGCCAAAAAAATAGCTCTGTCCGATAATCATAAGGCGGAGCGCGTTCGTTTCGCTCGAACTTACGGCCGGAGTACAAGGCTGTGCGAAATGTGTATCCGAAGCAAGACGTGCCTGAAATTTTCTTTATTCAAGACAATTGCCCTATCACATCTCGCATCTCGCATAGTCCGTAACTGGATCACGCAGCAGCCAGGCTTGCGGGCTATACCTTGGCCGGCTCGTTCACCGGGCTTGTTCCCCATAGAAAATCTGTGGGGTATCATGATCCAGGAATGGGACAACAGAAGAGAGAGGACCACAGCAGCACTGGTCTCTCATGTTAACGAGGTTTGGGAGTCATTTCGTGGATTGGCCCTGTGTGAAAATCTGGTAAGGTCGATGCGAAGAAGGTGCGACGCAGTTATTGATGCGAACGGAGAAATGACTAAATATTAATGTTATATTTTGTTAGTATTAAGCGTATTTTAGATACTTATTTTCATACACATTTTGTTTTGGTGCAGTGGCTGTACACTGTACAGCACTAAGATATGAGCACTATCCCCCCGACGAATGCGAGCTTTGCAAAAGTTTTTGAATTATGAACGATGAAAAAGACTGTCTCCTATTTGGAAAAACGCGTATTTTGTCGCTAGTTAGGTCTCATAGCAATATTCGTGTATTTTCCTCATAAAGTTTACGTTATTTTATTTCCTTACATGATTCTCCCACAGGTGCAATCTCTCTGCTCAGCTCTGAGCGAGCAGCTGACGGCCGCGGAACGCAAGAAGAGCGCGACTTCGCGGCACCGCAAGCAACTACTCGTATGTACACGCACATTTTATACACGTATATTTTAAGCTTACAACTGCTCGTAGATTATATATGCAGTACAGATTTCCCCAGCTAGGAGTACAAGGCAAACATATTTAGAGTTGCTGCAGGAGGTCATGTTACCGACTGTGCGAAATGTGTATCTGAAGCAAGACGTGCCTGAAATTTTCTTTATTCAAGACAATTGCCCTATACTCACACCTCGCATAGTCCGTAACTGGATCACGCAGCAGCCAGGCTTGCGGGCTATACCTTGGCCGGCTCGTTCACCGGGCTTGATCCCCGTAGAAAATCTGTGGGGTATCATGATCCAGGAATGGGACAACAGAAGAGAGAGGACCACAGCAGCACTGGTCTCTCATGTTAACGAGGTTTGGGAGTCATTTCGTGGATCGGCCCTGTGTGAAAATCTGGTAAGGTCGATGCGAAGAAGGTGCGACGCAGTTATTGATGCGAACAGAGAAATGACTAAATATTAATGTTATATTTTGTTAGTATTAAGCGTATTTTAGATACTTATTTTCATAGACACTGTTTTGTTTTGGTGCAGTGGCTGTACAGCACTAAGATATGAGCACTATCCCCCCGACGAATGCGAGCTTTGCAAAAGTTTTTGAATGATTCTATTATATTTCATAATGTGTTTTGATACAGGGAGTAAAAACATAAGAGGCCAGCAGTGGGAAACAATTAATCCATTGAAATCGTGCCATAATGTTGATAGAGATGGTCGTATATCGAAATCATTTTTTCCACCTCGAAAGCCATTACATTATAGGTTCATTGGCAGTTATAATTCTATGTCACTGCAAGATAAATAATATTTGTAAACAAACTTGTTACAGGAAGAAATGTAAGAGCTCGAGTGATTACTGAGGAGTTTGGCCTGAGGCGAGAAAATTATCCAAGAGCTCAGGAGAAGAGTAACTCCACAGATTAAAAATCGAGGAGATAGAGTGGCTAGCCAAAACCGCACAAGAATTATATAAGAAGTCTGTTTTAGAGAGAGAAAATGAATGAATGAATATGTATTTATACACATTTTATACACGTATATTTTAAGCTTACAACTGCTCGTAGATTATATATGCACTTATGCAGTACAGATTTCCCCAGCTACTCAGGTACTAGATTATTCATTGTAAAGATATCATACATTTAAATGTAGCTTTACAAGTATATAACAATAAAAAACCTTTTGTCGAACAACCTATAACATCTAACTCAGTGTTGTGCCACATAGCCAAATCTTGTCTTCTTCACACGCACTTGTTTTCCTGATTGAGCCGTTCTGTTGTCAATGTTTTATATATCTATCTATCACATTCCAGGAGGACACCCGCGCGCAGCTCTCCGAGCTAACTACCGAGCTGTCCCAGCAGCGCGACTGCCTCTCCCGCGAAGAGGCAGCGTTCAGCAGCTCACAGCGCGCTGGTGTCGCGCTGCGGGGCGCGGCTGGACGAGCTGGCGGCGGCGGCGAGCGCGGGCAGCGTGGAGGACGCAGGAGGAACTGTGAGTGTGATATGTGTCAGTCTAAGTTGGATGTAATGCGGCAATATAGGTACAATGCGGGTTATATGTAGATATGATTTACAGGATTACGAGGCTACTACTGACAACTACCATACTCGATCTATTGTCAGTCAGGGTAGCACGATCGGACTAAGTATGTTTGCTCTAATGATCAATGACCTTTCACTTTGTTTGAAATGATTCACTTTCCACTCAACAAAAACAGTACATCCGTAAACCATAAATAATAGACACAACTTGAAACAAAATCGTAAAAAGCATCCAAAAGAAACTAAGCTTAAAAAGCTTGGTAAAACAACATTCTCACATTACAACAAAGACATTAAAATGGAAGTAATAAATATGCTATGAGACGGAAACTATCTGTTCAGGACCATATAAATGATTATCAAATAAATGAATTGTTTCAAATAACTTTTGACCACACCACTATACGCAGGGACCTAGCTGGATACATCAATGATGTTCCGGTTAGCTATTAGTATGCCGGATGAAACTACTCATGAAGCGTATATTAAGGATTTGGAATAATATGATATCTGGGGAGGAGAAGAGGTCATTATCGCTGCAGCAAGCTTCAATATAATAAACGTAAGGGTACACCAGGACCGACAAAGTACTCCCGTCAACGACAACTTACCTGGTGACACCGGTTACTCAGATTGAAAACCACAGATAGCCACAAAACAAACATCAATAACCTGAATTCAGCTACATGGAATATAAAGGCTCGATTACGCCGAGGCAACAACGTGCAACAGTGCCGCATGCCACATATTGTGGCATGCAGCACCTTGTAGCATGCTACAAATAGAAAGCATTTGCGGCATATATGGCATAGGGCAGCCTATTTCACGCCGAGGCAACATCGTGCCTGGATAATTTCTTAAGCATTGGAGTGTACTTGTTTGATCGAGGGGATACATACATACACCATAGAATATGGCTGATCAATTAACTTTAGCAGCAGCTTATTTAGTACTACAAAGCCATGCAGCTAAACAACGGAAGAAGAAACGTTGGTGGAAAAGAAGATTACTTCAGAATGGCCACGGACGCAGAAACGTTGGTGCAAAAGAAGATTACTTCAGAATGGCCCACGGACTAGTTTACTAACAAAAATTAAGGCAGACGATGGTGCCTTCATTAAAAACTTTACCAGAATCTCATCTGAGGACTTTCAACATTTACTACAACTAATTGCACCATATATTCAAAGAGAGGACACCAACTACCAAGATAGCATTTCACCGAGAATGCGCCTGCTAATCACATTAAGATTTTTAGCCACCGGTGATTCGTATCATACAGGTCTCTAATGTACGTTTGGGGGGCGTCAAACGTCAATAAACACCTGCGGGCAGAGTATTTGATGAAGAAAACCAGTGGATGCTCGGTAATAGAACATTATGATAATATAATATGGTATAGATTCATAATCATAAGCCAAACCTTTTGTTCCCACAAAGGTACTTACACTTACGTTATCCAATCATATTAGTACCTATAGGTACCTAATATTGTATCTATCTAATCCTCAATAATATATTTAAGGTTAGATTATGTAAGGTTAGTACATCAATAACAGGAATTAAGTCAGTGTTACGCTTTAAAAATCTGTCTTCCACAGTGGGGCTTACTCTTCCTAGAAATCACCTATTTTTAAAATCTTCACTACCTCAGTTATACATTACATTACAGATGACAAGACAGTTTTGCCGTCCATGCCTGCGACTGCGTCCCTGGCAGTCCTGAAGCGAGATACAACAACGCACAGATACATGCCCGAAACATAATTGAAAAGTGTTTCGGGCGCCTCATAAAAGAATTATATTTTGTCGTTGCATGCTTCGAATGCATCAAGATCCATTGTTATTCAATATACTCGTAGTGTTTACATCTGTGTATGACCACTCTGTCGTCTCGAGCAGCGCACACGCGGGTCGCGGGGCGGAAGGGGCAGTAGCCAACTGGCCGCGGTGGAGTAAAGACGTGTGCGATTGCTGCGAGCCGATATCTGGATTGCCGTGTCTGTTTATATCAGTTTAATAGTGAACACTACAATACTTAAGAAGAGAAAGAGAAATATTATGGGCACCAACGTCACCTGGTCTGGCCAATGAAGCAACATGTCTTGCTCGCCAAAGCGTCCATTTTAGACCCTCGCTTTAAGCGAATTCATTTTGCCCTGGAAATTTCATCTGCAATTACGGAGTTCACCACAGAAATCCGAACGGAGCATAGGCGGAGGGGGCAACTTTCTCCTGAGGTCAGAGTGGCTTCAACAAATGCGGAATTAGAAAATAATTCGCCGTCACCTTCACTGTGGTCCAGGCATAAACAGATTCTCATGGATATAGCGTCTATTAGCGACTTTTCATCTAGGTCCAGTGGAGGTATGCCTGCTGAATTATCAATATATCAATAGAGGAAAGGAAAAAATATAAAAGGAATAAAGTTCTGGACTGTGACAGCCGCCTTTTCACTCCAGCACTTTCGACACAATTGAAACGACAGTGATCTCAAATGACGAAGGTCAACTTGAATGAAACGACAGGCGACTAAATCAATGTCGAGTTGACGAGACGTCATGTCGCCTTAATGGACAACACCACCTGCGAGTGGAGCAATGTCCGTGCGTTATGCTTTGCTAATATGGACCTATTTGGGTTGGTTTGGTAGATTGCCTGTAAGAGATTGCTCTTAGCGATAAGGCCGCCTATTGTTCATTGTTCCTAGTTTATAAGTTCTCTTTGTATGTTTTAATTTGTGGTGTTCAATAAATATCTTTATTATTCTATCCTATTTGTGGTCCAACCTTCTCACTGGGTTTTCTCACTTTCAGATTATGACGGAATTAAAATCCATGGGCGAGTTAACATCAACTCCACCAGACGAATGAGAAGGAATCTTTCTTAGCTGTCATAGCCTCAATCGACGCTCACTACCCGTCTAACTGGCGTGATTGGCTCATCCACGACTACTCATTCGATACTTTATTTGGTGGAGATCATATTCCGTGGACATGAAAATAAGATTCGCAATCCCCACAACGGACTTAACTCGGGCGTTTTATCCATCGGCGACGACGCTATCAGAGCCATAAGGCACAAGATCCTGGAATGGCCTTTGGGAAGGACACTGCTCTACGCGCCTGACAGCTACTACTACTACCCCGCAGATTATTCCGTTGTCTGTCTGCACCGACCCCTAAACCAGTAGGTACAGGCATACGAAATAGTAGTAGTATGGAGAATGGCCATTTCTCTATGGCACCATGACCCAGAGCGGCCATTGATGAAACATACACTGATGTGTAGTCCGTGACTACAGCATATACTGGTTTTAATTTTATTATTATGAGGCATGGGAGAACGAAGATATAAGTGCTGAAAGATCAAGTCTTTCTACTGTAATAGATGTTACCCTCGAGCTAAAAATTGTTTTTAAAAGTGTTCCCGTGGGGATTCCTGGATAAAAAGTATTATATTTTACTCAGGGATAACGGGAACTTGAATAGAATAAAATAATTTTTGAAATTCGTCTCTTTATAAACATAGGTTTTTGAGTGTGAAATGTGCAAAAATAATTATAATATTATTTGCATAAATAAAATCATGTAATACATTTTGCGATGCAGTATGTATTGGGAATCCCATGACTTACATTATAAAACTTATTTTGCGTGTAATATTCATCAAAATCATATATAACGAAAAAATAAAAATTAATTAATTAACTTTTGAACCCTAATATCTCAAGAACCCCATGGTTTAGATTTTTTTAAATATTTTTCCCTGATAGTAGACATTTTTATCAATAACTTAAAATAGGTTTGGTTAGTGGCTGCTAACTTACGCAAAGCGGGTCAGATTTCGCCATTCTTCTTTCGAGGTAATTGAAAAATTAACTATGTCACCATTTTTAGATATATTTTGTAATTTAAGCTATGGTGACATGGTTTTTTTCAATGACTGCAATAATTTCTGCGAGGACCCCTAAACCAGTAGGTACTGCATACGAAATAGTAGCTGTAACAATATCTAGGACTATCTATTACAATGTGTATTGTACTTGTTACAATAAACATACAGCTAGCGTTGCAATACGAACAGTAATCATTGAAGTTCGAGTCGTTATATTACACAAATTCATTAGTAGATACAGCAAAGTATTTAGTAAACCCAAAGAAAAAAGTGTTTATGGTTACCAGATTGTATAGTAGTCCTAACAATCGATTTAGTAATCTTTACTTGACGTATGGTTACAATTACATAGGTATTGTAACAGGCGCGAAGTTAACTTGTAGTTAGTATTAAATTGTTTGGTCGGTTACAGTTACACTAAACATCTAGTTGTTATTAATAAACCGACAGGTAAAATAATAAGAGAATCGTTTTTGTAAAGTTAACTTCGCGAGTCTTGCTGTCACGTTTGCAAACAGAAGTTCTAGTTACTGTAGCGTTTTTTCTCGTTTAGGTAGCCAGATATTTCTCTGCGTGTAGAAAAGCTATTTTGCTGAATCAAAAAATTATTTGATAACTGAAATCAAGAATACATTTGCAGCAATGGATAAAACGATCGCTGTATTAATAAACAAACAAAAAACCCGTCTGCACGATAAAAAGATGACAACAATAAACAAACAGCCCCAATGTTAATGGAAAGTAAAGCAGGCGGGGACCAACTTGACCACATCACAAGGTATCGAGTGACAGACAACCAATGTGATGATCGAACATCCCTAATTTGGAATATTTTTTTCCCCCAAAGAGAACGCACGCTAAAAAATTTATTGAATCTTAATCAATTTGAATCGCACGCATAAGTGTATTTTTTTCAAGTATTAACTTTTATTTTATTTATTTTGGGAGTAGTGTTAAATTATATTTTGTATATATTTAGGCTTATTTTTATTGACGGCCGAATGGCGTAGTGGTTAGTGACCCTGACTACTGAGCCGATGGTCCCGTGTTCGATTCCCGGCTGGGGCAGATATTTGTTTAAACACAGATATTTGTTCTCGGGTCTTGGATGTGCCCGTAAAATGGCAATAGGCTCGCTCCCTATTACATTGGGACTAACATAACACTCTGGCGAAAAGTGGGTGCAGCAATGCACCTCTGCCTACCCCGCAAGGGAGTACATTAGTACAAGGCGTGAGTGCGTGTTTTTTTTTTTTTCGTAGTTATTGTGTTGTGAAAGGTAAGTGCAGTGCCATAGAGCAGTGTATTGATATTTGGTAAGTAACATCGTTACATTTCTTGTAAAATAAGCTGATAATTATGTACCAAACTGACAAAAAATATCGGACTTATTATTTGATATCACTCATTCTAATGTCAATTCGGTAACTAGAGAAACTTGTGTAAAGATTGGTACAGTTCTGAAAAATAAAAAAAAGTACACTCTCCCGAATTTATCACAATCCTAAATACTTACGAACACTTTTAAACACAATTTTTTTTTTATTATCATAGAAATAGACATCCCGAAATTTTTCAAAATTCGCAGCCTGAAATCAATGCTCTAAATCATAGCATAAATAATTCCCCTGTTTACTCTCCACTTGGCAACATCAATTCGCCACAGGATTTGGACCACATCCACTGTGGCAATAAAAATAAAGAAATTTACAATGCTTGTTTACAGCCTGAAGGCAGTCATGCTCTAAATCCTAGCATAAATAATTCCCCTGTTTACTCTCCACTTGGCAACATCAATTCGCCACAGGATTTGGACAATATTTACTTACAGCCTGAAGGCAGTCAATCACAGTACTCTAATTGTTACGAAAGTATCTGTACTAATCATACACAATCCTCTTCAGGAAGAATCTACTCTGAAGTCAGTCAATTTGAGAACTGTGAGGAGAGCAAACTGTATTTAAATGCTCCTGCAAGTTTATCGTCTATAAATATAGATAGTTTTAATAATTTTAAAGATATCAATCATACAGAATCCACTCCATTACCAATAACAAGCTCTCCATCACTAATATTAAAAGATCAAGATATTATAGATGCACCAATATTTGACAACAATCATTTGAATGATCATGTCTTACCCACTTGTACTGTAAGTTAATGCTACTTAGTTGACGGTAATCATCCTAACCATTCAATAGTAAACAATAATCATGATATATCAGATGTAATTTTGACATACCAAAAGAAGTACAAAATTTAACAATAAATACAAAAAATTATAAAATTTTGCCCCTAACTCTAAAAATATTTCACCAACAGCTATAGATAAAAATTTAGCACTAGATTATGTAGAGTATTGTAGAGGGAACATTTATTTATAAAAAGAAAACAAGAAATTAATGGAAGACCAAAAAAAGACTGTTAAAACAATCAAAAAGACTGAAAAGACGGAAAAAAATGAGACTTTATTTTATTCATTCATATCTTTAGATAAATGATAATGAGGGTAAAGCACTGCACTCAAGTATTCAGCACGTATTCAGGACGACTCCTAGAAGCGATGGGATTCATGGCAGATAATAATATATTAATAAAAAATATACAGGGTGATTGGTAAGTCGATGTATTCCTTTAAATGGGTTATAGACGGTTATTATTTTAAATATTTTGCTTTTAAACATAAATTTTGGCAAAAACAAAAAAAAACTTAAATAATTCAGAAATGGTTGACTTTCGGATAATGCATTATGGGGTTCAATCGACTGGAAATGCCTTCGTCTATAACCCATTTAAAGGAATACATCGACTTACCAATCACCCTGTATATATTATGTATAAGTTGTTTTAGAGGACCGGATGGTGTCGTGCTTTGTGACCCTGATTGCTGAGCCGAACATACCGGGTTCGATTCCCGACTGGGGCCGATATTTGTTTAAAAACAGATATTTGTACTCGGGTCTTGAGTCGGGCGGTGAGTGCAAATACACTGTCTCCCATGTGTACAAATAGCATGTTAGGATCATGTCTCAATGGCTCCGGTTCTGGCTAAATAAGGTGGTTTTCATTCATACCTTCATAAAAATAAGTTTCTTGAAAAACTCCACTGTCAGATGACTTTCCTTTGGCACCACAGTTAGTATATATAAAATTATAATCAGTTTCTACAATAGCCAAGAGGACAATGCTAATTTATTTTTTATATGTACTTTTAATAATCACTATCAGAATTTGCAGGTGCCTGAATCAAAACATGCTTGCCGTCAATAGCTCCAGCACAATGTGGAAAGTTCCATAGTATTTCATAATTATGAGCATTTTCTTTCCATCCCATTTCAGTATTTGGAACCTGAAAATATATCTAACATAATACGTAACATAATTATTTCAGGCACAACGCCAGGACATATACAGGGTGGCCCAAAGAGTGACGTCCAAAGGAAAATGTTTGATTCCTTAGGTCAAGGGGTAGCCAAATCACCCCCATGTATGTTCAGCAATTTTTAGTAGTTTAGGAGTTATGATTTTTTTAACTTATTTTCTACATAAATCGACCTCAGTGGATCAATTATGTTTTATTATTTTTTTGGATAACTTTTTTAAATTATTTTTTATTTATGTGTCATCCTCTTAAGTTGTTCTTTTAACCATAAAAGTTTCAGCTTCCTAGCTGTATTGTAAGTTAGTTATTTTTATATCGAAAGTTCAAATTATATCATCGAGCTAGACTGCTCTGAATTTTCAACTTGAAATTAAAAATTGAACTAGATATTCTCATGGTCCTTTATTAATTTTAAAAACTCCGCAAGGTTCCAATATAACATAAAAATAAAAATAAACCTTTGCTTAATGGGGTATTATTTGCAGAAAACAGCCTTCAAAGGTACTTGGGTGGAAATTACCTCATTAGTCAATTGTTTCAGAAAGTTGAAAGATTCCTGTTATGTCATTACTAAGGACTAATTCAGTTAGAAAAAGTATCAAATTAAAGGGAAAATAAAATTATTTACTATTTTTTTTATTTAAGTTACATTGTTGAATGTAAATTCTTAGTAAAATGTTTAAGTCTGAGTTGTAAGATTTATGAGATAATTGTATTATTAATACTAAGTAAATAAACTCAAATAATTATTTTACACATTTACTCACAATAAATTTTCAAAATGGCGACCTCCCACAGTAAAACACAACCTACATCTACGCAAGAAATTTTCTTTAAGTCGCCTATACGCTTCTCTGTTTCATTCAGATGTCACTTTTTGACAGATGTCACATTTTTTACATTTGTCACTTTTTTGACTTAAAGAAAATTTCTTGCGTAGATGTAGGTAGTCTATTGCTGTGGGAGGTCGCCATTTTGAAAATTTATTGTTAGTAAATTTGTAAAAGAATTATTTGAGTTTATTTATTTATTATTAATAATACAATTATCTCATAAATCTTACAACTCAGACATGAACATTTTACTAATAATTTACATTCAAAAATGTAACTTAAATAAAAAATAATAGTTAATAATTTTATTTTCCCTTTAATTTGATACATTTTCTAACTGAATTAGTCCTTAGTAATGACATAACAGGAATCTTTCAACTTTCTGAAACAATTGACTAATGAGGTAATTTCCACCCAAGTACCTTTGAAGGCTGTTTTCTGCAAATAATACCCCATTAAGCAAAGGTTTATTTTTATTTTTATGTTATATTGGAACCTTGCGGAGTTTTTAAAATTAATAAAGGACCATGAGAATATCTAGTTCAATTTTTAATTTCAAGTTGAAAATTCAGAGCAGTCTAGCTCGATGATATAATTTGAACTTTCGATATAAAAATAACTAACTTACAATACAGCTAGGAAGCTGAAACTTCTATGGTTAAAAGAACAACTTAAGAGGATGACACAAAAATAAAAAATAATTTAAAAAAGTTATCCAAAAAAATAATAAAACATAATTGATCCACTGAGGTCGATTTTCGTAGAAAATTAGTAAAAAAAATCATAACTCCTAAACTACTAAAAATTGCTGAACATACATGGGGGTGATTTGGCTACCCCTTGACCTAAGGAATCAAACATTTTCCTTTGGACGTCACTCTTTGGGCCACCCTGTATATACAATATATTTATATTAAATAAATAAATTATGTTTCATGCATCGTCCTTCGAGATTACATAACATGTAGTAGTACGTCTAGTGCTTACCATTGCCACGATATTCATAGACAAAAAAGAAAAAAACTAAATCTTGTCTATGCCCAAGTCGACCGACACTAGCGCCCCCTTCCGGAAATACTTCAATTTACGTTTTCGTGCGACGCCATTGCACACGCTCAATTTTCACTCCTGCAAAAAATTAATTATAGAGGTGATAAGCAATGCCGGGAAGAAGAAGATCGGAGAGGCTGAAGAGGCGCAGACTACCCAGCTCTGATTCACCTTCAAGCGAGGAAGATCCCATTCCAAAAAATCGACGCCGGTTTTTTCCCGTCCTTGACTCGTCGTCGGAGGACGAAATAAATGATAAAGGACAAGAAAATGAAGACATCGTATCCCCAGGTACTATTTAAATATTGATATCAGTGATTGATTGCATAATCCCAAGCATGAAGGGGGAATATACATTCATTTTTCCTAAATGCTCGCACATGTGGCGCTCAGTTTGAGGTTATGAAAAAATATTAATTTACTCGCATAACATGCTATTATGTTATGAATTAATGATAGTTCAAGTGAGTCTGAAAGACTCGCCTACTAATCAGTTAAGGCGACAGTTCAAGTGCAGTCTTGAAGGCTCACCTACTGATCAAGCCTATTTGCGAGGATTCAGGTGTAAATGCTCTTTAAGACGCAATAACACTAAAAACATAGTTTTTTAAATACTGTCCTAATCAGTTAAGGCGACAGTTCAAGTGCAGTCTTGAAGGCTCACCTACTGATCGAGCCTATTTGCGAGGATTCAGGTTATGCGAGTAAATTAATATTTTTTCATAACCTCAAACTGAGCGCCAAATGCTCTTTCAGACGCAATAACACTAAAAACATATTATTTTTTTAAATACTGTCCTTTTTTGTTACAGAGGACCATCCTCACAATGATTTCTGCAATCTGTTGGGGGAGGACCCCTCAAATATGAGGCGTGGGGAGGACCTACACCTCTAACTATGTAACCGGTGGAGTGACACCCTCACGCATGGTTTAAAAACCCTAAAGAAAGAAATTAAAGAAAAATATTTGTTGCCGGACAATTGCAAGGCTCTTGCGGCACCCATCTTAAATGAAGAGGTCAAGATCGCCGTGAACGATCCAGCACTTAAGACAGACAGAATTCTAGCTGCCAACCAGCAGCAGTTGGGTATTGCCCTAACTGCCGTGGGAAAGGCCCTGGGCCTAGCCTTGAAGGACAAGGATCCAACAATGATAGAAAAACTGAGTGATGCGGGCAGACTACTCTGTGACCTCCATCATCAACAGACGGTATCAAGACAGTGGTTAATAACGAATGGGTTAAATAAAATCACAAAGGAGGGGTTGAAAGATGCCCCACGGTATGAATACCTTTTTGGTGAAAACCTTAGCGAGAGATGGAAAAATTATAGGAACTTAGGTAAAACTTGTCAACACTTCTATTATTTATACACATTGGGTACTACTGTTTATGTATAAGGTATTTATATATATTTTATTGTGTATTTTAGGCAAGTCAGCTTCCTCGGAAAATACTCAAGAAACTCAAAATTCCATCCAGTCGAAACCTCAGGCTCCTACCATGGAGGCATCACCGCGCTCTACCTCGTCGAAAAAGAGAAGGTTAACACAAGAGGATAAATTTTGAGAGGCGTTTGAAATAATGAGGTCCGCCAAAAATTAGATTGAAGCTACCCTAGCTGGATAGGTTCGCAAGTAGGTGATTTAAAATCATTCGTCTCCAATCGAGTTACAGATATTCAGTAGCTCACAGCAATCAGCATTTGGATCATGGAGGCATGTTCCGTTTATACATAATCGATTTAGCATCGCGAGATATAGATCCAAAGCAAATACAAAAAGCCACAGCCACAGCAACAGGTCCACCTTCTATTCTATTCTCTGTGGGGGTAAATGTACCTGTACCTGGCTCTCTCGAGTGGAACCTTTGTGCATATCCCCAAGGTCTAAACTGCCTTCCTAAGCAGGTCCACCTTCTTTGGGGCTTCTTTTTGAAGAAAGAGTTCACCAAGGAAAGCCTTTGCATTTCTGCGAATAATAAAAATTTAAATCGCACGCAAAAGTGTATTTTTTTCAAGTATTAACTTTTATTTTATTTATTTTGGGAGTAGTGTTAAATTATATTTTGTATATATTTAGGCTTATTTTTATTGACGGCCGAATGGCGTAGTGGTTAGTGACCCTGACTACTGAGCCGATGGTCCCGGGTTCGATTCCCGGCTGGGGCAGATATTTGTTTAAACACAGATATTTGTTCTCGGGTCTTGGATGTGCCCGTAAAATGGCAATAGGCTCGCTCCCTATTACATTGGGACTCTGGCGAAAAGTGGGTGCAGCAATGCACCTCTGCCTACCCCGCAAGGGAGTACATTAGTACAAGGCGTGAGTGCGTGTTTTTTTTTTTCGTAGTTATTGTGTTGTGAAAGGTAGGTGCAGTGCCATAGAGCAGTGTATTGATATTTGGTAAGTAACATCGTTACATTTCTTGTAAAATAAGCTGATAATTATGTACCAAACTGACAAAAAATATCGGACTTATTATTTGATATCACTCATTCTAATGTCAATTCGGTAACTAGAGAAACTTGTGTAAAGATTGGTACAGTTCTGAAAAATAAAAAAAAGTACACTCTCCCGAATTTATCACAATCCTAAATACTTACGAACTCTTTTAAACACAATTTTTTTTTTATTATCATCGAAATAGACATCCCGAAATTTTTCGAAATTCGCAGCCTGAAATCAATGCTCTAAATCATAGCATAAATAATTCCCCTGTTTACTCTCCACTTGGCAACATCAATTCGCCACAGGATTTGGACCACATCCACTGTGGCAATAAAAATAAAGAAATGTACAATGCTTGTTTACAGCCTGAAGGCAGTCATGCTCTAAATCCTAGCATAAATAATTCCCCTGTTTACTCTCCACTTGGCAACATCAATTCGCCACAGGATTTGGACAATATTTACTTACAGCCTGAAGGCAGTCAATCACAGTACTCTAATTGTTACGAAAGTATCTGTACTAATCATACACAATCCTCTTCAGGAAGAATCTACTCTGAAGTCAGTCAATTTAGTTAGTGACGACCGAATGGCGTAGTGGTTAGTGACCCTGACTGCTATGCCGAAGGTCCCGGGTTCGATTCCCGGCTGGGGCAGATATTTGTTTAAAGACAGATATTTGTACTCGGGTCTTGGATGTTGATATTTATATTTAGTATGTATCTATCTATGTATTTGTGTAGATATATCAGCTGTCCGACACCCATAACACAGGTTCTGCCTAGCTTGGGGTCGGATGGCCGTGTGTGAGATGTCCCCACATATTATTATTATTATTATTAATTTGAGAACTGTGAGGAGAGCAAACTGTATTTAAATGCTCCTGCAAGTTTATCGTCTATAATTATAGATAGTTTTAATACTTTCAAAGATATCAATCATACAGAATCCACTCCATTACCAATAACAAGCTCTCCATCACTAATATTAAAAGATCAAGATATTATAGATGCACCAATATTTGACAACAATCATTTGAATGATCATGTCTTACCAACTTGTCCTGTAAGTTAATGCTACTTAGTTGACGGTAATCAGCCTAACCATTCAATAGTAAACAATAATCATGATATATCAGATGTAATTTTGACATACCAAAAGAAGTACAAAATTTAACAAAAAATGATAATATTTTGCCCCCTAACTCTAAAAATATTTCACCAACAGCTTTAGATAAAAATTCAGCACTAGATTATGTAGAGGGAACATTTATTTATAAAAAGAAAACAAGAAATTAATAAAAGACCAAAAAAAGACTGTTGAAAAGACGAAAAAAAAAAAAGACTGAAGATTCAGAAAGTATAACTAAAGAAGACTCAACTAAAAAAAATATGGAGAAAAAAATATTTACACAACAGATTGAACCGACACCAAAGAAGATAAAAACAGAAATACCAGCCTCTAAAAAAATTACTGTATTGAGCCAAACTATCCTAAAACCTGGTATTATTTGTGCAGTTTGTCATATGGTAGTGATAAAAAACGAATTGACTTGTTGTTTATGCTCAAAATCATTTCATATGCGTTGTATTCCCAAGACACGTTGAGGTCGGAAACTTTTCAGACCACCTACGTATGTTTCAAACTGGAGGATACAGATTCTGGTAGTGATTCATCAGCCACAGATCAATTATACGATGCCGTCAGTAGAGCTAAACGCAATATATTTTAAGTAAAACAGTTTGATAAGATGTTCGAATTTATTATTATGTTGATTTTTTGTATATTTATTGTTACATGAGGAAATATATAACCTATAAAGACTATTATTTGCTACCTGCATTATAAGTACTGATTATTTGATTAAGTTCGATATTAAAATAGCATTATAATGTTGATATTTAAATTTTTTGGGCATTTTTTATACTTTCAGTAGGTGGGCAAACACTGTACCTTGGCTCGGTCAATAACTGTATTGCATGGGCAATTACTGTACTTTTATGATGTTTTTTTTTTAAATAAGCATATTTTATTAGTCCTTAAGTGGGCAATAGCTATATGGTTTACCCTATATACGAAAAAAGAACAATCATACACCATCAAATCATTACAAACAGCTGTGCAAGAAATAAAAGACCAGAAGATAACTTTTCGCCAGACGGAAGAAAAATATTGTATTCCCAGAGCTACTTTGTTTGACCAAGTGAAAAAAGGCAGGCACATTACCAAAGAGAGGTAAAAAATTGGTTGATTTCATTTTAAAGTCATGTAAGGCTTTCTTTGGGGTAACAATACCTACTCTGAAAAACATAATTTCAATAAAGACACTGGTATGGAGGGAATGGATTGTTATTACAATTTTTGGCTAGACATCCAAATATATGACATCGAAGGCCTGAAGCTACTTCCATAAATAGAATTACTGCATTTAATGAAGAACTGATATATTTTTTGTAAATCTGAAAGCTCTCATGATTAAATACAAATTTAAATTGCTAGTGACTCAACAGTCTGCATCAAAGTCGCTTAGAACAAAAAGGAAGAAAAAAATACCAAACGAAGAATCCGATACAGACCCTCTAATTTCAGTTCTGCATAAGACCATAGCGACTACACAGAATGATTCAAATTGTGACAGACTGTTTCTTTTATCCCTCCTCGAAAGATTTCAAACAATCCCTGCTGCAATGAAGACCAAAGCGAAAATGGAAATCATGGAAATTATAGAAAAATACAGTATTGTGCAAATTAATGTGAACACGAGTGAAAATTTGAAAAAAATACATTTATTAGTTCTAAAATAAAAAAACAGAGATATATTAATACAATTTAAGTTATTTTAATAGAAAATGTGTCCTCCCTGGCTTTTATAACTTCTTCAATAGGTTTTGGCATAGAATCGACATGATTTTAACAGTTTTCTGATATTTACCGGTCTAAAAAACTTGTATGGATTACAGCCTCAATCATTTTAGTTTTTCTTGTGAAATCCGTTTTCCGAAGTCTAACTTTCACGATGGCCCACTTATTTTAAATGGGATTAAGTGCCGGTGAGTTCTCTGGCCATCTAAAGGCATGATATCTTGTTGTTCTTGAAATATTTAAGCATAATCTTAGACACGTGGCATGGAGTCGAAGTTTGTTCAAAAACTTATTGACCGATATCATCAAATTTTCTTAGTTCAACTTCTAATCTCCGTTCTAGCAAGTCACTGTATTTTAGTGAGTCCATCATCCCTTCGATGGGCACAAGTCATCCGGTACCTATAAAAGAAAAACAGTCCCAAACTAAGAAAAGTTTATGCTAACGGTCAATA
Organism: Plutella xylostella; assembly: GCF_932276165.1. Classification (NCBI taxonomy): domain Eukaryota; kingdom Metazoa; phylum Arthropoda; class Insecta; order Lepidoptera; family Plutellidae; genus Plutella; species Plutella xylostella. The sequence goes on along the minus strand of NC_063987.1, from coordinate 7,813,074 downwards.
AGTTTTTCAACAAAATTCGGCTCCATTCCACGTGTCCAAGATTATGCTTAAATATTTCAAGAACAACAAGATATCATGCCTTTGGATGGCCAGAGAACTCACCGGCACTTATTCCCATTGAAAATAAGTGGGCCATCATGAAAGTTAGAGTTCGGAAAACGGATCGCACGAGAAAAACTAAAATGATTGAGGCTGTAATCCATACAAGTTTTTTAGACCAGTAAATATCAGAAAACTGTTAAAATCATGTCGAATCTATGCCAAAACCTATTGAAGAAGTTATAAAAGCCAGGGAGGACACATTTTCTATTAAAATAACTTAAATTGTATTAATATATCTTTGTTTTTTTATTTTAGAACTAATAAATGTATTTTTTTCAAATTTTCACTCGTGTTCACATTAATTTGCACAATACTGTACCAACCGAACTGTACACCTACAACAGCGCGCATAAACTATTCAAGTAATTTCAATACTCTTAGCGACCAAGAATATGACCTGCATCGACCGAGTTATTCAGGTTATTCTACTACCAACAGGATATCAGATGATTCAAATTACAGCGATACTCATACTCATTATTCTGATATTTCTCAAAATTCAGAAATGATAGACCTATTTCCCAATTTGAATGATTAATTTTTAACAATTGCCATTTTTTAAGTTATGAAAATACAAATAATTTGATTATCTACTTCAGTTTTTTAATATTTAAAAACATGTTATAAGCAAGCCCTTTTCCTCTCCTTTTCAAAGTCGTAAAGTAGAATACTACTGAACAATAGTTCATAAATTTTTTAAAGTGGCAAAACCTTGGACAATGAATTATACAGGTTGTTGTGAAAAACACAACAATGGTGGTTTAGGGTGATTCAGAATCGAGTCTTGTATAATTCAAATATACAAAAAAATCCATTTAGCGGTTTAAGTAAAAAAAGGCCCTATCACATTATTTTTATTTTTCCTGTACACAATACTCCATTCCGAAACACCCTTTAAAATATATCTCGTATTTTTTAAACATTCTGTATTTTAACAAGATAAAGAAATTTTTTTTTTTTTTTTTAGCAAAAAAAAAATTATTAATAATATATAGGTATATATATATAAAAGATAAAATATATATATTATAAGCTTCCACATTGAGTAGTGAGTAGTTAAAAGATGAAGACAAAAAACAACCAAACTCTCACAATATATTGATCTCTCAAAAAGGCACAGACATAAAGTCTGTGGAGTGATAATAAAATCTTTAAAAAAAAAAAAAAAAAAAGATAAAGTAAAAAACCTAAAACCCAACTACAACAAAACTTTTTGTCCGCTAGAGGGCGCCATACTAAATTTGGTGACAAGATTAATATATTCATAATGTACAAGTAAAGCGCTTTCAAACGATATCAAACACGGCATATTTATCTTAACTTTATTTTTTTACTCTGTATGTTTTGCCCGTTAGAGGGCGCCACATTAGATTTTGTGAAACGCCGTATAGTCTATAACCAGCGGACTGTTAACCCTAGAGTAGTCGCGCCTTTTTGTGTGACGCGAGTGCTCGCGTGGGGAGCATTTTGCCGCCCATATTAAAATGTATTTTTTGGACACTTAATAATTACGATATCTTATAAATGTATATAATTTGAATAAAATGAATCATATGGTATTAGAAAACGTAATATTTATAGTTTTAATATTATAATTATTCACTATATGAGCTATCGTTCATGCTTTGGGAAAATTTCTGATCTTTTAGGTATAAATGCGTCTTAAGCCACACAAAATCAACAAATCTCAAAATTATTTAAAAAATTAGAAGTTATTGTCATCTGCAGCATTTATTTCAGCAATACAATCCTGAAACATGAACATAAAGTGTTCGTTGCACAGTAACTTTCTTCATGTATTGCACCCTTTTTTGACCTGCTATTTTTCTTATATGGACATAGTTATAGGCATGTACCCTCTCTTCTTTAGGGTGTTTTTTTTTGGTTCGGTGGTACAAAACGGGAGATTTGTACCACCGGACCAACAAAAAACACTTATGTACTGTCCATATGTAAGATTTTATTGTTATACGTGGTGTAGTTATGGGCAGAGCTATTTCTTTCAGGTAAATTCTTCGTAAAATTAACTGGTTAGTAAATTAACAAAGTTATATCGTAAATCGAATGTAAACTGAAATAGATACATACCTACATTACATTTACATTATTATTACCAAAAAACACTGAAAAACTTATAATATTTCATAAAAATTGTAAAGAAAATAACTTTAATTTTACTGACGCGAGTGCTCGCGCAGTGAGCATGGACGCTTCCACGTTCCTGAATTTCACGAAATGTCCTAGCAAATACACGGGCGTCAGGAAGTCGACAATTTGACCTTTCTAAGTCTTCGCGACGGGCTTGTTCAGAGTTTCCTCTGGCAGCTCCGTAATAAAAAAGTATATCAATTTAGTAATGACGAATACGTTATGATATATTATAATCTTTTTTTAGTTGTGTAGACTTTGTAAAAAACTGTCTTCCCCAGTCATTTTGAGATAGTCGTGATCTATACAGATTTCAATTTTATTCGCTATAGGCATTGTTGAGTTCTGCCCCATTGCAAAGTTTGCGGTTAAATTTAGGATAAGGCTGCCTACGCACTGGCGACCATAGACGCGGCCAGGCCGCCGCGGCCATTTTTTGCAGTCGACTTCCAAGGGTGTGTCAAGATGGACGTGCAGAAGATAATCACGCTAACTGTGCTTGTGTATTTACTACGAAAACGAAAACGGAAGATTTCACGTAAAAGACAGTTTTGGGTGCATCCATTACTTTGCGAGAGAAAGACTAAAGGATTATAATTATAATACTTATTTTTTGGATTTAAAAATGTATGAGAAGAGATTCTTTAATTACATGAGAATGTCAAGGAATACTTTTAACCTGTTACTGGATACAATAAAACCAAAAATTACTGGAACTGATAACAACTATCGGAAATGCATTCCAGCAGAAGAAAAATTAGTAATAACAATAAGGTAAGCTTTTTCTTTTTACTCGACTACGGCGAAGCAAAAGGAGGGTTATGATTTTGACAGGCTATGTATGTATGTATATATGTATGTTCATCTGTTCCCTCGTAACTTCGTGTCGAATGTCGTTTAGAAGTTACGAGGGAACAGATGAACATACATATATACATACATACATAGCCTGTCAAAATCATAACCCTCCTTTTGCTTCGCCGTAGTCGAGTAAAAAGAAAAAGCTTACCTTATTGTTATTACTAATTTTTCTTCTGCTGGAATGCATTTCCGATAGTTGTTATCAGTTCCAGTAATTTTTGGTTTTATTGTATCCAGTAACAGGTTAAAAGTATTCCTTGACATTCTCATGTAATTAAAGAATCTCTTCTCATACATTTTTAAATCCAAAAAATAAGTATAATATAATCCTTTAGTCTTTCTCTCGCAAAGTAATGGATGCACCCAAAACTGTCTTTTACGTGAAATCTTCCGTTTTCGTTTTCGTAGTAAATACACAAGCACAGTTAGCGTGATTATCTTCTGCACGTCCATCTTGACACACCCTTGGAAGTCGACTGCAAAAAATGGCCGCGTCTATGGTCGCCAGTACATGTCGCGCTTGCCTACGCACCGGCGACCATGGCCGCGGCGGCCTGGCCGCGTCTATGGTCGCCAGTGCGTAGGCAGCCTAAACGGCAGTTAACAAAAAGCATTCCATCATTTTTACCAGCACACCGGAAAAAAAGAATCTCGAAGAAAAGGAACAAAAGAAGTTAGACAAGAAAATAAAATAACACTACATGTAATAAGCTAAAAAAGTCAAAACTTTCTACAGGAAAAGGATAGTGAAGAAGGAGGGTGTAAGAAATCTGAATAATTTTGAAAATGAAGGAAATGTTGATTACTTTTGCATTTATTGTCAGGAAAAGTACAGTGATCCACCGGCCGAAGACTGGATTATGTGTTCAAAGTGTAACAAGGGGGCTCATGAGAACTGCACTGGAGGACGTTCTTCTAACGGCTTTACTTGTGATTGTTGTCTATGATGTGGACCTAGTCCGTAAATACCCCATGCTGTCCGTAATTAACCCAGGGTCAGTCCGAATTTACCCCGAGCGCTACGGGTAATTACGGACAGACAAGGTTTTGTTTTTGCTAAAAATATTTTATTTGTTGATTGATCTCGTTTAATAATTATAATTGTTTTTGTAGATGTATAACCAAAGATTTATAATTAATAAAGACAGACTGATTATTACTGATATTACGAATGTTGTGTGTTATTTCCCTTCAGCGTCCGTAATTCCCCCATCCTCCCCTAATAGTCGTAAAAGAAATTTGGGTATCTATATAAATCAACGCAAAAAGAAGTAAATTCACCACAAACACGTCTCTTCTTCCACAAGTTGTGAACACTATATTTCCGCTTACTTTTTCTTATTTCTTCTTCTTCAACTTCCGATATAAGTATTATCGTAGCAAGATCAATGTCAACCATTTTACACACGTTTCAGCTACGAGAGTCAACTGGTAAGTGATTCAATAGCAATGCAGTTGATGCCCATTACTACTCGTTAAAGAATGCGCGCCTGTTCTCGCGAATACGCGCGCATTCGTGCGGCCTCCGCTTTAGTTGTGAAGAATTTGACGCTTCGACTCTGCCCTAGTATAAATTGACCCTTACATGTAGGGAGACGTTGAAACTGCACGAAAGACAATTTGTGGCATGTGCAGTGCTCCACAACATCATAATAATTATATGTAGTATACAAACAAATGGTGTAGATGCTATAATGAGCTTCTGTTGCAACTGCATTGTAGGGCTCAGAACCGAACGTAGGGTGCTGCTCACATGTAATGACTATATATTGTGGTACAATTATTGTTCACGATATCTCGAGATTGGTCGTCACTGTCTAATCTCATGTGCGTTGCGAGCAGCAAGCAACGACGACTACAACAGTGGCAAAACGTCGATAGATATTAGTGATCAAATGGCCACATATGGCAGTGCTTTGAGGCGTTGCACTAAATGGTATCGTAAGCTGTTTATTGAGATATTATGGGGAACAAGCCTAGTCAATGCCCATTTTCTTTATAACAAATATTCCACCAACAAAAAACTGACAATCACGGAATTTCGCGAGCAAGTTATCACAGGACTACTTGACAGACATTCTCAATCCCGTGCAACAGAACCCGGACCATCGACTTCGACGCCAAGAAGAGCTACAGTAAATGTGAAGCACTATCTGAAGAAGAATGTAGTTGGAGAAAAGACAGTTCGCGGTCGTTGTACAGAATGCTATAAGAAGTACGGAAGGAAAGGAATCGAAGTACAAGGCAAAGTGGTACGAGCATCACAAGTTAACACAAAATGTTCCATTTGTGATGTAATGGGAGATTTTCCAGTAGTTCCAAAATCCACCAATAGATGGCATTCGGCCTGTCGTTTTTAGTAGTGAGCTACATTCTTCTGAGGAAACGGAGATGACAAATGTCACAGACCTACTACAAAACAAATGTTCATTCGGTTTCTCTTGTAGCTACGCGAATGTCTCCGGTGCTGTGTTTTGTGATAATTTCGACGACTCTGGCTATTCTTTTGGACTTTTGTGACTTCTATACCCGACCGACCTTTGCACTCCCCCTGGACCCTTGCTTGCCATTACGATTTACCCGTGCCTGTACTCCGGACCTTGAAAAAATCATGGGAAAAGACTATGGATCATGGTCAACTGTACGCTTGAAGGACGAGCTGCGAAAACGCAAAGCAAAACTCTCTGGAAAGAAAGCAGTGCTTGTCCAGAGGTACGTAACTAAATATTATTGTTGATTTGCAGTTGACCACAAATGCAGCTACACTGCCTTTTCATACCTACTAAACTATTTGTTTATTGTTACAGACTTGAAGATTACGATAAGCTGTTTGGACCAGTTGTAACCGACTCGGAAGTCGTATTCAAAATAAAAGTGCCGGAACCTGAAAGTTTCCGAGATATTACGAGTAACTCGGCTATACCTGATTTGGATATGGCTGATATAGAATTGTTTTCCCAGCTCTCAGGGAGGGAAAACTTAAAGACGTCTCTGAATATGTATGACGAATATTTTTTAATGTCATTCAGAGTAGCTTTTTTTAATGCTGACTATTATATTACTGGCATGGTTGCATCAGAGATGAGGAAACATATTGTATACAATGTAACAGTAAAAGCAAAAAGTCATTTGATTTTAGAAACCCAATGCTTCCATCCATTTTGCCCGTCTTGTTTCGTTTTGTGGAATTTTGTGCACCCCCCTTTCTCTACAGTAAGCTACAATACAACACGACGACATATCTACTATAAATGCTATTCAGAGAGTTGGAAAACTTTAGTTTTGTGGTGTGGGTAGAGAAAACTAAGTACCCACCTACTAATGTCTGCTCTACCATAGAGAAATCATTACTTCCAACGTGCCTCAGAATAATTATGATACTTACACACGGCGGTCGCGCCTCGGACATGGACAGAGGATGCAGATGATCTCAACTAGTTCACACTTAATATTATGTATAACTACATATAACAGCAATTTATTATTATTAGTTTGCACGTTCTCAACAAATACCAGTTATGCTACGAAATCATTTGTATTTTGCAATATTTGCCTAATAGGCAACTTGTAGGCAAACTATTTAATCATAGTATTATTCTGTGGAATAAACATGGATTTTTGTATTGGCTGAAAGGACTCGAATCCATGCCGGCTATAAAAAAATATGCAGTCCTGTTCAGTATGAAGATTTACTAGCGCCATCTATTGTCGGGTTTTGTCTAATATGGACGTTGTCTATGGTTGAAAACCTCCCATTATTTGCAAAATTTGTTTCAATAATACACACTAACTATATTAGATATAGGATAACATTACTTTCTAAGCTTAAACCTTTTGTTACTTATTGATTTTTCATAATAAAACTAGAAAATTAAAAAATATGTATTTTTTTTTACTTCCCCATACATTTTTCTTAATAATTTCAAAAAAAATTAACCAATCCCAACCCCAATACAACAGAAAATTCCCGTAGGCCAGAGCAATATTTTCGTGGAAGAAATTGTATGAGAACTGTGCGCGTTTACGATACACAAGGCTAAAGACTTGGCTAGTGTACGTGTATCGAAAAAGATACACAAGTGTTTGTATTGTACAGTGTGTATCGAAAACGATACACATGGCGCTTAGCGTGTTAAATTATTAATGAAACTTGAAGGATTTACCACCAATTTCAGAAAGCTTTCGCATCGATGCCGTAGTCAAAACTATCTAAAATTTTGACTAGGCACTTGGTGGTGACTTCAATTGGTCTTTCAGAAACTGAGGTCATAGAACTTGATGAAGTAAAAAAAAAAAACATTATTAAGGGGAAACTTTACCAATGAACTTAGCAAAGAAAGGTCGTAATTAGGGTTTCTGATTTCTCGACCTGTTTTCGTTCTCGAGCTTCGAGAATTCTCGAGCCCAAATTCTCGAATCTTCTCGAGTCTCGAGCCTTTCTAAGAAGACCTTTAGAAAAAGCTTTAATTTTTTTTTAAAACACAAAATCTTTTTTTTTTTACTTTGTCAACTTAATCACAAAGAAAATACTCTCCTATTACTAATAAATTAGCTGTCTAGCTAGCTACTAATTATTTGTACAAGGTGGGCCAAAAATAATCACCCTAGTGGAAGTTGCTCTCATTTGTGCAAATGGCCGCCAATTTCAAATCAATTTTGATATTGGTGGACTAGACAAGTAGGATACAAGAAGCCGTGGAGTGATACTCCCCAAGAACGCGGAATAATTGTGTTTATTCAGTTTTCGGATCGCCTTTTTTTCGTTTTATCTTACATTTTTGCCTGCAATATCGCCCGATTTAACCGTTTCAGGCAGTTTTCTGGGGTTTTTTGAAGTCCCGTGTTTATGTGAATAAACCCGTGTCTCTGGAAGCCCTTAAGGATAACATTCGACATGAGTGCGAGAATCTCTCGCCCGAAGTTTTCGCTGAAGTGATGAGAAATGCCATAAAACGAGCCCGTATGGCAATCAATTGTGACGACGCCTATTTGGCCGATATCATCTTCTCGACTTTACCAATAATATTGTAAAGGTTCAAATAAACATAATCAAAAAACAGAATTGAAGTTTTCCATTTAGAAAAAAAATTAGAGCTAAACAAGATCGGATGACTTCTTTTGGTCCACCTGAACTAAGAAACAGTATTACTACCTTATCTTTTAATCATTCATTAGTATTATCAGTACAGCATCTAGCTTAAATGCAGATGAAACATAATAAATCATAATACACGGCATGGTATGCGTGTGTGTTGTTAAGCGGCGCAGGAAAAAGGAAAATTATAATTGAATTAATTTTTATCTCAAGGCTCGAGAAATTCTCGAGTCTTCAGATTTTTTTCTCGTCTCGAACCAAGCCGAATTTCTCGAATCTTCTCGAGCTCGAGAATTCTCGAGCAGAAACCCTAGTCGTAATGGAACTAATATATTCAATGTATCGAAGATGTTAGTTGTTTGGCATCAAAATAGTATCATTAAAAAATCTGCCATAAGCTGCTGATTTTGATAGGTACTAAACAACTCAAGTCTGTGCTCGTTGTTTAGTATCAAAATCAGCAAACTCCAAAAGGTATCCCTATGGATGTGGATATAGTTTGTGTGTGTATGTACATGTATAAATGTACGTTTACAACTACATACATCACTCTTGTTCACTCTGGTATTGCATCGTGCAACACCATGTGAGGAGCAGTACCTATAACAGATGCCACATAAGGACAAGAAATGCTGTTGAAAGATGTTTCGGCCTATGGAATGTAAGCACCCTTATACCTACCTTATGGCAGATTTTTCATTGATACTATTTTGATATTTGTAATAGTTATTTGTTACATATACAAGGAGTGCTCGGATCAGAATCGGTTCAGTTAATTTATGTAACCCAATTTCCATAACAAAAAGGTATAAAATGTCAAAAAAACTGCCTGACATAGATTTCTAGAGGAGTGGCGCTACGAAATAAGAACCATGTGTTTCCTAGCAAACATTACCATAAAATCAACAACCTATAAAAGTACTTATATGGATTTTTTTTCAGTAGCATTTACTACACATGTTTTTTAAAGAATAATGATAAGAACTTGAAGGATTTACCACCAATTTCAGAAAGCTTTCGATGCTGTAGTCAAAACTATTTAACATTTTGACTATGCATGTGGTTGCTTCGAAACTGAGGTCCTAGAATTTAAGTTATTAGTAAAAAAACAAACAAACATTATAAAGGGGAAACTTTACCAATGAACTTAGCAAAGAAAGATCAAACTGATCTAATATAGTTATTGTATCGATATTGAAGACAGAGTTGTTGTTCGGTATCAAAATAGGCAAACTATATTCTACCTTAAGACAGATTTTTCAATAGTTTGCTCTAATATTTGTTAAACAAGGGGTGTAAATCCGATCAGAGTCGGTTCACTTAAAGTATGTACCTCAATTTCCATATAAAATGATTTAAAAAAAAACAACCTGACTGAGATTTCGGAAGGACTGGCGCTAGAAATAAGTTTCATAGAAGGAAGTTTCCTTTAAAACATTATAATATCGAAGAACCCATAAAAATATGGGCACCTTTATTAAAATATACTATAGAGTCTGACAATAGTAACTTTACAAAACAATCAATACATTAAAATTTATTCGTTATTCGGGCAACTACAACAATATTAGTCTTAGTGATTTCTGACCCTTACGTGGTAGGTACGTCTTGTTAATTAATTTACGGATACAATTTTGTATTTAAAAAAAACTACCCGTTTTGTGTGATAACATTGTCCGACTCTATGTTTCATATTGTTAACTTGAGCACTATCGCATGTCGTCTCGAAACCTCAGGCGTATCCATAACTTTAACTTTAGTAAAAATAATTTAATGGCAAATCCTAGTCACATTGTATTTTAGAACGGAAAATTCTGTAAAATGGGTTTCTCTAAACGCATTTTAAAATTGCTTTAAGACTTTTGATGAAAATACAGGAGTTGTGCTGATATTTATTGATTAAATTGTCTTTATACAATATTTATGCACCAACAAAACTAATACATACAAAAAATATATCAGGTTCACAGATTGACAAACATGATAATTGAAAAAAATCAAAAACATAATATTTACCTGAGCTAGATTCCAGCTACTATTCTAATAACATTATTCGTGAAATGACAAAAAAAATATTATGCTTCTAGACTTGCCACAGCCATTTGGAGTGCTCCTCCTTTTGTGGTGTTGCCACCAATGAATCCAGTGCTGTGGCAAAATACACAGTTTTTGATACCGGCTATGTCACTCAGCATCTCATCTCGAACTCCCCACCACTCCTTGTGCAGTGGTTTCCTGAAAATAAAGCAGTAATTTACATGAATAATTAAGCACTGACTCATATTGTTCTTCTATTCTATTCTCTGCAGGAAGGATGTGGTCCACTTGGTTCACACAATATCTAGATTCAATAAACCTAGATGTGCAGGTATCCATTGTTCACATGTCACAATGTTTTTCTTATTTCCTGCACCATAAGAACATGTCATCGTCATCATCATCATCATCACAACTCACAACCCATCATGTCTCCACTGCTGGGGCACAGGTCTCCATCCAATGAAGGAAAGGTTTTAGGCCTAGTCCACCACACTACCCAACATAAGCAAGCCTGTGCTGAGAGAGTTGTAAGTAATCAACCTGACTTATCAGGTCTATCAGACTATTTCTATGATATAAAAAATAAAACCACAACTGTGTCTCACCTGGTCACAAAGCTGGACGGATTCTGAGGCACAGCCTGCACCCTCCATGAGTTGGGTTTATCATTGAAGATGACATACTTGATCTCATCCTTCAGACCCATCTCTTCTTCAATATCAAAAAGATGTTCTTTCCAAGGAAACCGCTCGGTAAACTCGACAATATTTCCAGATTTGTGCACCTCAAATCTACTTTCAATGGCAGATTTTACACTGTCTCGGGCAGGCAGCCAAACAGATATGAAATAATTAACTGTATACAAAAATTCTTCACTGACCAGGTTCATAGCTTTCTGAAAAATTTCATCTGTGTTAACAGTCTGATTGGTATTCCATTCCGGATTCAGCCGACCCACTCTCCTGCTCAAATGGGTTTGTATCTTATATCTCGGCTCTTCATCAGTCATTGGCACCCCATTGTCAATCGCATCTATTTCTTGTATGAAGTTCTCATATACTTTTTTAAATATAATGTTTAGGTCATGTGGGGTAAGTGGAACTTCTTTTGGGGCCAAGCCTTGGATCAGTTCTTCTCCATAAAAAGCGTATATTAAACCAGCGGAACTGAGTCTGTAAAGCAAATGAAAAATCTAATAATTTCCAAACAAGAATTAAATAGAAGATAACTTATACAAATATATATGTATTATAATTATAATATACGAATTTAATCTTCTGTGGTGATTATTATAGAAAATAGGATTTTATTCTCAACCACTCTAAAAAGTTAATAAAGATTAGACTCAGTTAACATTAAAGCCAAAAGTCCACTCCTAGCATAACTAAGGTAGTTTAGCTTAGCTTTGCATACTTGAGCCAATGTTTCATACATGTGCATCCACCGTAAACTATGCACAGATATGAAAAATTATGTGAGCTTAGCAAAACTAATAATTTTTACATTAAGTAAGTACCTACCTGAATTTGAGCACATAAATCAACATAAACTTACTTGATTTTAAATTGATCGCCCAGATCTTTTCTGACTGTGCTTAAAGTCTCAGTGAATTCTCTCTGGTGATGATCATATCGCTTCTTGGCATGGTCAAATACTGCACCGACATCAACCACAATGTCACATTCAGCTAGTATGGCTGGATCACGGCTGCGGACTATCTCGGCCTCTTTGTATTGGGGTAGCCTCTTGAGCATGTAGCAGGCCAGCACCTCATCACAGTGGAAGACTCCATCGTGCGTACCAATCTGTAACAAGGACATAATTATATTATTTTACTAGATGTAACATAATTGACACAGCTGAATAGTATCTTTTCGAGTCCAGCTCACCCTGGGTACCAGAGTAGACAAAGACTGACAACTGTACCCCTACGCTATATTGTAGAGAAGTTATGATTGTTATAATTTTGGGAACACAAGATAAGACACAATATATTGCCTTTCTATAGTAGATGTAATGATCGAACTGGCTAATCCTCACCTTTGTGCGGCCACACACACAAAGACAAGTTAGCTTAGTTAGTTTCTTCCTAGAAAATGTACAGTAAAGATAACTAGGTACAGACATGGCTTATGATTTTAAAAACCGGCCAAGTGCGAGTCGGGCTCGCGCACAAAGGGTTCCGTAGCTTAAATCAACCTATCTCAAAAACTATAAGAGATACTTTGATCAAACCAAAAATCGTTGAAAGAGTTAATTAGCATGCATCACCTCTATTTTTTTAAGAATTTTATACCCCGTAGTTATAAAAATAGAGGGGGGGGGACATACTTTTTACGACTTTGAGAGCTGATATCTCAAAAACCGTTCACTTTAAGAAAAATGTTTTTTAGAAAACTTTATATCATTTTAAAAGACCTTTCCATTGATACCCCACACGGGTATGTACATCGAAAAAAAAAATTTCATCCCTCAGTTACATGTATGGGGGGCCCCACCCCCAATTCTTTTTTTTACTATTTAGTGTCATATTTTTGTAGCGGTTCATACAACACATATTCCCATCAAATTTCATCACTGTAGTACTTATAGTTTCCGAGTAAATCGGCTGTGACAGACGCACATGACGAAACTATAAGGGTTCCGTTTTTGCCATTTTGGCTACGGAACCCTAAAAAGGGCCATATCAGGTGTCTTGCATGTGGTATACACACCGGTAGGGTAGCTGTACCAAGCAAGATTACCAAGAAATGGGTAGGTACACTCATTTCAAAACGATGCCCCATCAAAACGTTTCGCTCCCGCGCGCGAAAATGGCTCCCGAGCGGAGCATTTTACTCACATATCAAATAAATTAAATAAAGTCATGACCTAGGATCTCACCTAGGATATAATAAAGGTATTAATGACATGACAGATTGCACTTCTAAATAATACTAAGTACCTAGGTACTTTTAGAAAATTGGAGATTGCGTTTGGGCGACAACGCGCGGGAGCCATTTTCGTGAGCGGTTGACTAGGTCCATAACCTCGCTAGCAATACTTAAGTCATCTTACCGATAAAATAATGATAATATTTGATTATTTATTCATCCACCGTCTACCTCAAGCATTACTATAACGCAATAGAACGCTAAAAGCAAAATAACATGAAATTCTAACCTTCATTGTCACTTGGTATTTGGAAGTAGAAAATCGAGTAGGGCGCACTACAGATGGTTTCGCGATACAATATAAAACACTACTATACCGGCGTATAAAAGTAAATAACATCACTATTTAAAACTTAATTATAATAAATTCACTTACATTATTTTGAAGATGCCAAACCGAATGAAAACCGGAATCCACACGACATGAGAAAAAATGGCTGATCGTGACGGAACGGAAGTGTGGCCAGATTTAAAATCAGTATAAATAATGTACTCTGTGTTTAAAATTATCTAGCTAGCTAAGTACTCGGGTAAAATTTGCCAACAATTTTTAAACTGTTACTGTGCTACCACAAAAAACTTTAAACACTGTTTAACTAGTGTTTAAAACGAAATTTGACAGATTTTGTAGGCGTTTGACAGCTCTAAACACCTGTTAAATACTGTCTAAGTTTTTGTGGTAAGGCCCTTAAAGTTCAAGTTAATAAAAAATATAAAAGGTTTGGTTTATATCTTTTTTTTAAATTAAGAAAATGTTTACACATGTTCTGTGACATCTGAGCCGTCGATATTTTTTTTTTAAAAAGCAGTCGAAATTTGTGCTGTTTTAACCATAATAAATATGATTTGGCGCATACAATTTATACACCGTACCCGTCTCATCGTTCTTTTACAAAGTTAGTGAGTCCGATAGTTTGAACAGCGTAGTGTACATTCCTTACCTAGATACCTTTAAGTCGCGTCTGACAGCCGCGTCCGTATACCGCGTCTAGTGTGTCGGCACTTTTCTCTGTAAGCCTGCATACAAGTACAACTCGAATAGAAGTACGGGGAATTCCCCTTAAAATAGAGTTGCCAGTACGCAGTAAAGAAAATAAAAGGCACTTTTTAAATTAAAAATGGTACTTAGATTTTATTGTTTCTTTCGCAAATATCCCACATAACTTATAAAATTTACATAATGCTATTATGCCAATGTTTTTATGAATTCTGCTTGAAACTGCCAACTTTTTCTAATCTGCCACATAATGCTGCTAAAATCGCAGAATTCCGCTAAATCTGGTCACACCCGACTCGACTCAACCATAGAGAAAAAAAAACACTATCGACAACTCATAGACAACCTCATAGACAACGAATGAACCACAGACTAGCTAGATAACTCATTCATTCATATCATTCATTTTTTTATTGTGTTTTTTTATTGATACTGGTCAGAGAGATACTCAGAAAAAGGATTAGATATAAATCGTGCAAGTTGCAAGGGCCCCTGTACTAGGGGCCACTTGCACCAACATATTAAATCAAGATTTAGTGATAAATCTCGATTTAGTGTCAAATTTGATATGGACTGACGTTTCTTAAATCGAGATTTGACACTAAATCTAGATTTAATATGTTTCTGCAAGTGGCCCTAGGTGACAAACCTGTGTTACTGGGTACCCCGCCCATCCCTACACGACAAACATTTTATAATTGAACATTTCACATAGGTACTTATTTCTAATTAAATGGTGTAAATTACAATAGTATTACAAATTTAGTAACAAACAAAGGCTGCAAACAAATTATGAGACTTTTAAAGGTATTATTATGTAATAGGTAAGTTAGAAAGTTAAGTAGGTACACAATTATAGTTACTGTTAAAATAGGGTTAACTTTTATTTTATTTTAAATATGTATTACTGTAAAAGTTTATATGTGATGTGTGTGTGTGTATGTGTGTGTGTGGATCAAGTTACATAAAATCGGAGAATAATAGTTCTATTTATGTTGCTTGCTAAAATCTATCATACAGAATGTTGCAAACTGCTAGAAAACGAAGACTTGTACTCGTATCTAGAAATATTATGGATTGGAAATAGATAGATTGAGTATTTTTTTCGTCTTGAAAAGTAGCTATGCAGAATGTACCTATAGCGTACATCCTAGCAAATAAGACAAAAAATACTTTTTATCACTGTCTGATATTTACCTATGACCCTATAATACGAAGATAAATATAAAAATAAGGTATTGATTGACTATGACTGTCTATAAAGGAACAAAAGTACTGAACTACGAGGTTTTCCAATATTCCTTATTCTAAGAAATAATAATGTAACCAATGCTACCAACTTAACAAAATTTAAATAGAACCATTCTCCTATCTAGTCTGTGATGTACTTGAAAGATTTTCTGACAGATCAAGTTAAAAAAAGTTCTGAAATCATCCGATAGATGGCCACCCGTGCTGTATGTGTTTTTAAGTTTTTTTCGTTGATACCTACCTACCTACCATACCTACGATCTTCTGAGGGAATGGAGGACATACGGACGATGTCATATCATATGAAATATAGAAAGAAGTAACTAGCTGTTCCCACAAGCTTCGCTTCGCTTTAAAAAGTTTTCCTGTGGGAATACCGCGATAAAAAGTAGCTCATGTGTTGTTGTCATCCAGGGTCTTAGCTAGCTCCATTACCAAATTTCATTAATATCAGTTATGCCGTTTTGAGGTAAAGAATAAACAAACATACACACATACTCACAAACTTTCGGCCACACAACCAACAGATGGCACTAAAAGCGCAATACACAGAACATGTATGGTATAGGTCCTTTTATCTATAATAAATTGAGCAAAATAATAATGATTAACAACTTAATAAAACATAAAGCTAAATTCGTTATCACAAATTATCTACTTAATCTATCATACTCGGAGACTGAAAGCATATTAGAAATAGTGCAGTAGACACTACTAATTTTATTTTGTTTTCTGCCTAGTCTATTATATTTTACATAAAACAAATTTCCTCAGAAAACACACACACACGAACACACACACAAAACACACACACACACACACACACACACACACACACACACACACACACACACAAACACACACACTGGTTATAAAATTAATTTAAATTATTATTTGATTTTGTGTTCTATTTTTGTTTACTTACCAGTAAGGGCCTAATCTGGAAGAGAACTGTCTTCTGAAATACAGATTTATATCTAATACTTTCAACCTAAAAATACACGACTGTATTAATTTATGCAACTGCCCCACTCTAGACAAAGTGCACTCTATTAGATATCTGGGAGTTATTATAGATCAACGCTTGACGTGGCACTTACAAATAGATCTTGTAACATGCAGGATTCGAAAGTTGATATGGATTTTTAAAATTCTAAGACATGTAGCGTCACCCGCACTTTTGACTAAAATTTATATTGCACTAGCCCAACCTATCCTAATGTATTGCATACCAGTATGGGGTGGTTCGTCTAAAACCAAATTCATAGAAGTGGAAAGAGAACAACAATCTCTATTAAAGGTGATGTTTTCTAAGCATTACAGATACCCTACTACTCTGCTATATTCTAATAGCCATGTCCTAACTGTGAGAAAGCTATACATTTTGAATATAATTTTAAGGTTTCATAAATATTTTGCTTTTGATCAATCCTTTCTCAATAGAAGGAGAAAGGATCTTGCTATCCCTTCCATTTTAAAAAACCGGCCAAGTGCGAGTCGGGCTCGCGCACAAAGGGTTCCGTAGCAGCAATTAAATCAACCTATCTCAAAAACTATAAGAGATACTTTGATCAAACCAAAAATCGTTGAAAGAGTTAATTAGCATGCATCACCTCTATTTTTTTTAGAATTTTATAAGTACCCCGTAGTTATAAAAATAGAGGGGGGGGGGGCATACTTATTACGACTTTGAGAGCTGATATCTCAAAAACCGTTCACTTTAAGAAAAATGTTTTTTAGAAAACTTTATATCATTTTAAAAGACCTTTCCATTGATACCCCACACGGGTATGTACATCGAAAAAAAAAATTTCATCCCTCAGTTACATGTATGGGGGGCCCCACCCCCAATTCTTTTTTTTACTATTTAGTGTCATATTTTTGTAGCGGTTCATACAACACATATTCCCATCAAATTTCATCACTGTAGTACTTATAGTTTCCGAGTAAATCGGCTGTGACAGACGGACAGACGGACAGACGGACATGACGAAACTATAAGGGTTCCGTTTTTGCCATTTTGGCTACGGAACCCTAAAAAACGGCATTTGCAAGTAATCAATACGATAAGCAAGCAGCTCACGTATACAAACAGGTAAACAAAGCTCTTAGCATATACCCTATGATTATTCGCGATTGTAAAAGGACTGTTACAGAATGGTTAGATAAACTTGATTACGGTGACGTAGAGACACTCCTAAAATATTCATCGTAGATTATATATTTATGTAATTATTTATTTATGTATGTAGCAGCAAACATACACACATACACACACACACACACATACACACACACACACACGCACACACACACACACCCACCCACACACACACACACACACATACACACACACACACTAACCATATTACTTTAAATATAACAAATTTGTATACCTACTTAATTTAAAAATAATGTTTGTACTTACTTAACGTCCTAATTAGAAAACAGCCACTGTTTGTTATGAAAAGAGCGGGACCACCTGTCTGTGGACCACAAGTATTTTTATGCTTACTAGGTGGTTCCAACCTTGTATGTAAGACTAGCTATAAGTTTGTTAAAGAAATAAAGAATATTTAATTGATTTATTTGATATCTAGTTCGGAAAACAGTTTAAACAGTGCTCAATATACTTTGTACGTATGTTTTTGGTGAAATAAATAAATCTTAAATAAATCTTTGATGACCGAATGGCGTAGTGTTTAGTGACCCTGACTACTGAGCCGAAGTTCCCGGGTTTGATTCCCGGCAGGGACAAACATTTGTTTAAACACAGATATTTGTTCTCGGGTCTTGGATGTGCCCGTAAAATGGCAATATGCCCGCCCCCTATTACATTGGGACTAACATAAACTCTGGCGAAAAGTGGGTGCAGAAATGCACCTCTGCCTACCCCGCAAGGGAGTACATACATTAGTAGGTACAAGGTGTGAGTGTTTATATTATTATATTAATGTTGCAAAAAGGGTATACTAAGCCGAAAGGGGGTGACTCAGGGGGTCATTCTGAACAACTTTTGTTCTACGAGTTTTGGAAATTCGCGAATAAAAAAATTAGTTCTCCATATTAGAAAGTCACATGACCAACAAAGTTTTTTACTTATATTTAGGTAGGTATATACCTACTTAAGTATATAATAAAAATAAAATTCCGGTTGATGATGGTTTTTTTAAGGATTTTTCTTTAAATAAATATAATAACACCTAAATTGATTTAATACGGTCTTTAACAATTAGTTAGGATCCACTTCCGTTTTCAGGACTTCATAGTTTTACTGTAGGTAATTTACTTTAAATTTTTCAAAAAAGTATACATTTAGTATTGAAAACCTCCTCCTTTTTTCGAGTCAGTTGACTCAGTTGATTCTGACCCTGACCCAGCTGGCTAAATTGTTGGTTCAAAAAATATGAAGAAAACACGGATGTAGTACATAGATTCTATCTTAATAATATTATATTCGGGGCACAATTCGAAAAATATGATTGTTGAAAAACGCGTGTTATGTTATACCTACCTATGACGAAATTAAAAGGAAAACTATCTCAGGTTCCTAGGTATGTAGACTTTTACGGAATACTCAATGGGCGAGTCCAACACGCACTTAAAATGGCGGTTTTTTTTATTTACAATATTTTCCTAGGTTGTAAGTAAAGGGAGAAGCTCTATTTTGTAAATTAAAATTTGATCAAGTAGCCATTAAAAAAAAGGATATATCAGTTTGACTGTATGTAGGTAGGTAGGTATGTACTTTTGTTAGAAAAGTTACAACCTACCAACCACTGATTTTTTTTTAACCGACTTCAAAAAAAGGAGGAGTTTCTCAATTCGTCGGGATATTAATTTTATTTTTTTTGTTTATGTATGTTCACCGATTACTCCGCCGTTTATGAACCGATTTTGAAAATTCTTTTTTTGTTGTATTGGGTTGCTCAACCTGGGGAGCTCCCAGGTCCCATTTTTTTTTCAGAATTTTATCTCATCCCTAAGGGTGGGTAAAGGGGTAAAAACAGGGTATGAATTTCCATTTTGGGCACATATTAACCGATTCTAATGAAATTAAGAACGTAAATATAGTTCTTATAACAAAAAAATATGATAGTGACCTTGAGCTGATATGATGATGGAAACGGAAGGCAGTCAGGGGAATTCTTCAACGGTATATAGCAACTACTTCGTGTTTAGGCTTGAATGATTCGTATTGATTAGTAGGACTTTTTGGTATCATTTGCACCTTAATTTTGACTGAAAATGATGCCAAATAAACTAAAAACTATAAAATAAAATAATAATTAAAAAACCGAATTCAAAAAACCACAAAAATGTAAGAAATAATTTAAGGTTTACTCAAATTCTACTCGTATGTGACAGTACAAATATACCTAAGCAGGAACTGTTCTTTTTTGAAGTGGGTGCCATATTTCTTTAGATTACTTTGTCACCGCACCAACATTTAGTAGAATTTGAGTAAACCTTAAATTATTTCTTACATTTTAGTGGTTTTTTGAAGTCGGTTTTTTAATTATTATTTTATATAAGTGTAGAGACTGAGTAATGATAGAAAAACTACTGAATGGGTATCTAACAGTTTATCAAATTCCTACTATGGGCAGAATTTTCAGGGGTAAGTACAATTTAAATCATCACCACAATATTCTCCAAAACAGTTTAAGTTCCAAAATAAATAAACACGCCTCAAAATAATTGCAAATTTACAATAGATATTTTTTTTTGTCACCAAAATGGATAAATCATCACCAAATAATTTTTACTATAATATTGTAGAAATGATTATAGACACTATTTATAGACCATAAAAATTGTATGAACATAATTAAAAATGATTTCAAACTAATATAAGCTATATTGTCGCTAAGTGGATATAACTAGCGCGCACGGCCCCAGCTTCCCCCCTGTCCCCGTCCCTATACATATTCCCATCCGTATCTAAATTCGCATCCCCATCCCCATCCTCATTAGAAGATATAAAAATAGATAGATAGATAGAATATTCTTTATTTGTACACACACATAGAATAAACTTACATAACTTAAATACTAGCACAAATGTACAAAAATGGCGGTGTTATAGCTTAAAGCGATTTTTTCAAGACAACCTTATGGTTAAAGATAGCACTAGTACTCGTTATTCTATGATAGTAATTATTTAATTCTAAAAGCATTTTAAAAAGTTACTTTCTTTAGGGTACGATTACTTTTTTGACTTAGCAGGGTGTCAAAAATGATACTTACTCATAAAATAAAAATATTGGTTACATCTACTTAGCGACAATATACCTTTTCTGGTTTGAAATAAATTTAAATGGCGTTGATATAGTTTTATGGTATGCAGTAAAAATGTCCGCCAACCTCCAGTAGTGGAGAGGCACTAGAAGAAGAAGAAAAAGTAAAAATGTAATTAGTTTCATTTCTGCAATATGATTGATTGATTGATTAGACATGATTTGGTGACGATTTATCCGTTTTGGCGGTGTCGCGCTTATTAAAAATGGCTAAATAAGTGGAGAGGTAGAAATCAGAAAGCCAGGGTTCAGCTCGACACAAATGTATTTAGGTCAACGTGGGTTAGGCCTACACTACACGATCAGTCACTTTTCAGTCGGTACGGATAGGGACTCCCCTGAGTCGAAGAGTATCGGCGTGGAATCCTGATAATGCGACCAGCGTGGAAGTCCTCTTCTCCAGTGGCCCGGTAGGTAGGCAGGCAGGTCACGTGGCCGTAGCGTGTGCGTGGAGTGCAGACTCGTCGGCGTAGTCAGGAACACGAAGGTAGGGGGGTAGCCGAACCAGCACGAAGAGGGCGAGCCGTAGAAATACGTAGAAGTGCCGTTGTCGTAGCGTGAACCTTGGAGTAGTAGCGTGGACCTTGGACCCGATATTGGGGAAGACACGCACAAGGTACCACTGGTAAGGTCTAGGTCATTCGACCCTTTGAGCGGCCTAGGCACCTAGAGGACTGCCGTGAGGTAGGGTCACGCGCAGTCATGCCGTAGCCCGTGGCCGAATGATCGAGAGCCAGTGGCCACCGAGTGGGGCTGCCGCGATAGGTGGGGACAAGAACAAAAGACCGCTTCGCTGGCTAGGGATGGGAAGTCGATACTCTAAAAGGGAATTTACAAATAAATTATGAAGTCATTTACTACTATGTAAGTTATCTATTTTTAAGAAATAAATGACGTTACAGCGAAGATTTCGAATTTATTGGAGGTAGAATTGAATATTTTTTTGTGCAAGTTTAAATACAAGCCAATTTTCAGGCGTAGGTAATAAGGGGAAACTACGGGAAAATTATTTACGCCTAAGTAGGGACTTTCTAGCTTATAGCAAGCATCGCATACGAGTGGAAACCACTAGAAGGCCGCAGAGGCGGTCATCCCGTGCACGCTAGGCGGCGTACAGTGGAAGGCGAGCTGCGAGTGCAAGGAAAGAAAGAAAGAAACATTTATTTGACACACTGAACAATAAAAAGAGAAACAAAAATAATACTACAAAGAACAATTAAAAAAACTAAAAAAATACAATACAATACAAACAAACAAAGCTGCTGGGCTGGGCAATAGAAAAACAAGTAAAGTACTGACTAGCTGGACGGAGGCCGGCGGCTGCTGAGTACAGTGGGGTTACCACCGCCGAACGTAAGCAATGAACTTTCATTAAGCAGCGTCGCGAGGGCGAGCTTGTCAAATCTGACGTAACTTGTATGGATTTGACAGATGTTTGACACGCAAGCGATGCTGCTTATGGTTTGTTAATTGCTAATGTTCGGTGGTGGTAGGTAACCCCACAGGATGGATGGCGTGTTAATGATAGGGTCAGGCGCAGCGCTCTGGAAGTCTAGGAAAACAAAACTGCTGCGCTAACCATCTTGTTGTAATTGTAATTAAAATCGAAGTTGCACTTAATTAGTCGTTTCAGACGGTTTTAACTATTTATCATGATTTATTAGCATTTTTAGAAAAAGCTGGTAAGTAAGAAAATATCTAATTTATCATGCCTCCTTTTCGTACGTTGGTATTTTCAGAGCATACTTAAGTGTTAAAAAATATAACTATGTATGACTTTCACATATTTCTATTAGGTACTAGACACGGTGTATTAAATTAACTGTACTGTAACTTTACTTGCCGATCAACGAGACGTAGACATTATACAGAGTGTTGCAAAAAAGGGTATAGGTACTAAGCCAAAAACAACATGTGCATCATGGTATATCTAAGCCCGAAACTGAAAACAGAATTTCAAAATTCGCGAAAAAAAAAGTCATTCTCCATAGTAAAAAGTCAGGTGATCAACGTAGTTTCTATGGAAAATGTTTTTTTTTTGTTTATTAGTATACCTTTTTTGCAACACCCTGTATAGTAAGTATACCTAGATGTTGCGTCGGGGTACCAGGTTCGATTTCCAGTCGGTGCAGTAAGTATTTGCTACTTTTGCAACGATTTCAGGGATTTCCGTACTAACGTAACTTTCGTAGCGACGAGTACCTATAGTGACACAATGACACAACACAACTCGTCATTACTCGTCATTCATATCAACTTTTATTATTATTTGCAAATTTTATTTTTACGAGGTAAGTACTAGAGGTAGGTACTTCAAAGATACATTGTTGGTCACGTGATCTTTTTTCTAAGAATGGAAAGTAGATTTTTTTCGCGAATTTCCAAAAGTCTTAGAACAAAGTAAGATTAGAGTAAGGAGCTGTGGCATACTGGCATCTCTCGGATGTGCTCTTCAACGTGGGGTGGGATCCTAGTATTATAAATACTTATGTAGTAGGTTCCAGAGGTTGGGAATTTATCAGTGAATTAGGAATGTAGGTATAGCTGAACACAAAAGAGTAGAGATTAATGTTTTTGGAACTAAACAGATTTAAACCTGGCAATAAAAAAAAACTTGTGATTTGTGGTCCGTTTCTATGGTTTGAATGTCAAACTCGCCCTGTTCCTGTATAAACAAATCGAATTTTGCTTAATATTGGAGTTTTGTGGATTGTTGAGTTTGTTCACGAAGTGAAAATGAATAAAACAGCAGCGTTTACCTACGATGATTGGCGGAGAATGAGGCTGGAGAAGTATCAGTCAATATATACGATGTTTATGAAAGAGCAGCGTTTTATACTGGTGAGTAGGTACCTACTTAATTTCTAACCATTAACATACATTGCTTATATTTCTTGTAAAAAAGTACTATTTTGATGTAATAGAATGCCTTTCAATGTGTATTTGTTATTCTTATAGAGGTTAGAAAATACTAGTGTCAAACGTAACATGACATCAGGGTCTGGATGCTAATGTTGTTAAAACATCAGGTCTAGATACTTTTGTTACTAACCCCCGACTCAAAAAGGGTATCGATAAGTTTTACAGCTGTAGGTGTCTATGCGTGTCGGTCTCCCCGTGTTAGAGTACCTATTGTAAAAATATGTAATGCCGAGTTGCAGAAAGGGACTTTAAGCTAATGTGGACATTAAATCTATGTCTGTCTCTTTCTGTCCGTATACTGTCAAAGCAAGGCAACAATACCTATAATGCCGACATTAACTTAAAGATCCTTTCTGCAACTCAGTGTAAGAGTCGGTATAAATTCCCCAGACATAATAATTTGCAAGTCACTGCTTTTCTGACCAATTCAATAATTTGTTGCAGGAAAATCGGTAAACACAGTTTTAGAAGAATTGCCGGGGCACATTTGAACTTTTTCCTGAGCAAGAAAAAACTGTAATAAAATATCAATGTGTGATACTATCACTTTTCTCCTATTGTAATTACATAATGGGATAACCAACATGTGTTTCAGTGCAAAAAAACATTATGAAATACACAATGAAATAAAAGTTACAGTTGATTTGATTTAATGAAATTCATTCAAGACTGCCCCCCTTTCCCCTACTAATTTCTTCTCTTAACATAAACCTCCCCAAAAAGTGGCATTTTATAATTAGTAAATATTTGAAACATTTCTCGTTTTGATTTTTTCTGCTAAAGTATCGTGATACTTTTGTCCGTTTTCTATACTATAATAGTGTGGCCACTTTCTTAGATTGCCACGCCCTCAATGATTCTCTACTCTTTTATGTTCAGCTATAACGATAAGTATTTTACATTGATCATATTTTGTACTCAGTCAAATTCTATACTTATTGAATGGAAATTCTTTTCCTTCTTAGCTTTATCGGTTATTGAAAATTCATTATAAAAAAATGGAGGACTTGTTTTTTTATGTATTATATTGAATCAATTGATACACCTACTTACCTACATAAATTCGTCTGTCGTATACTGTATACAATACATATACTTAAATATTGTCTTATCTAAGTGGAAATTAATTAATTTGATTTTAATTCTAATAAATATAATTTCAATTTATTTATTAGTACTAATTAGCTAATAAAAGGGAAGTTAATATGATAGGTACCGAATGGTTTTTATATTGATTGCCAACTCTCATTACCTACTTATCTGTCAATTTGCGTTTAGAATAGAATACAATATTCTTTATTTGTACACAAGAATAGATTATACAAAGCTTAAATACAAACACATAGGTACAAAAAAGGCGGTCTTATCACTAAAAGCGATTTTTATACTTACTTTTATACTAGACATAAATATACCTAAGTACTTTTTTACATGTATCCTTTGGTCGATTAGTGTCTCTCTGCTAGGTGTACATTTTAACAACAAGAAGAGTTGAAGTTTTAATGCTTTTTTTCTATACTTAAGCGACGGTGATGATATTACTGAAACATTGTGTCATTATTAAATACCATTCTCATCTACAACAAGTAAGTCTTAGAATAGAATAGAATAGAATATTGCTTTATTGAACACCACATAAATCAGACATACAAAAAAAACATACTTATAGACTAGAACTAATGTACAATAGGCGGCCTTATCGCTGAGGGCGATCTCTTACAGGCAACCTTACAGAGATGAATCCTTGTTTTATCTGCTAACTGTACCGTCTGAGGTGTGCGACGGTCTGAGCTTTTTGAAGACAATTTTATCGTTCGCTCCAGATACCGGGCGCGAGCCGGCTGGCCGGTAGCGTCGGCAGTCACACGCGCGCCGCAGCCCCGCACGGACGTCCCGCGCCGCCACTGATCGCGCCCGATCACGCTCACGAAAACACATCGTAGGTAACACCACTACCATGTGATCAAAATACCAACGCCGAATTATCACTGAGCACCAAAAAAAAAAGCGACGGAAAAAGTTTCTCGACTTTCACTTTTGAGGTTATGAGTTTTCCGCTAATTTTCCCGACGTGCGATAAAGTTTCGTGTAACAAGTTTTTCGGAGAGTTTTCGGTGGAGTGACGAGACGCGTCGGGTTGGGGGTTGCATAACAGTGCAGCGAAGGTCGGCCGAGCGAGCGGGAAACCCGCCTCTAGAATACCTACGTGAAAAGAAAACTCCTAGAGCTAGGCTGTGCCTGTAGTAGACACGTGACGCTGGATTTGGGCCGTTTTCAGTGCATTGACTCTGTGCTGCGTTCGACTGTTACGAAACCGCTTCAGGCAAAAAGTCTGCCAGAAAAAGTTCCTTTGCCTTCGCCCGGCGACAGTAATCTGCTAATTGCTTCACAAAAATTCTGTCGTCACGGAGGTCCCATTTAGACGGCGTAGGCCGGTCTTTAGGCGGCCTTTTCGCGCGTTCTCACCGTTTGAACAAACATTTAAAAATGTGACGTGAATTTCTTAATTAAAAGCAAACACTGATTCCGTCTCTTGATTTTTGTAGTTCAGTGATAATCGTGGCGATTGTGGTGCGGTCGAGAAAGTCCCGGTATCGCTGTGCAAGTAGCGAGGTGACAACTAATACATGTGTTTGTGGATTTCAGCTCACAAGGAAACACCGGAGAGAAATGGTTCTGGTACCCGATACCTTCTCGATTCTATACCGTATTGTCGATTTGTACTAGTGTTGTTAACCGCAAGTGGACAGTGATATGAAACGTATGTGCGCGATATACGAAAGTGACACTTCGTTGGGAAATAGGTGCGGTCAGCAAAATATCCCAGTAGGTGTGTAACGGAACGGTCATATTTGATATCGGAGGCTCGCGGTTTTTTGCTGTCGGTACCGGACTTTACGCAGGTAAGTTTTTGCATCTGAAGCATCGCTACATTTGACTATAAATATAAAATATTCTAACTCTTGTAGTCTGTGTAGGTTATTCGCTAGATGAAGAGTGCGTGTATATACTACTGAATTATTCTAATAACATAAGAACACCTATCATTAGGTAGTTCACGATAACCAGAACCCATCAGATTTTCTAGTTTAAAAAATATAAACAACGAAACTTACTGATAAAACGGTAACTTTTTAAAAATATAAATTACATAGTTATAGATATATGTTTAAGTAGACCGTACATTTTTTATTCAGAGTATTGGAAGATATAAAAGGAAATGAGAAAATAAAGTAAGAATAAGTATCATATAAGATCAGCTTAATCTTCGACAGGTTACATTTTAGTCATAGCACCAAAAAGGTTATCGTGCACTGATTTTAATCTACAAAATTAGAGTAGACACACAAACTCATAGGCTCCTGCCACCCGTAGAATACGGGTTGTAACCGAATTTCGGCTTTACAGCTCTCGTATTAAAGGTGGGGAGGGTGTTCCACATTCTGTTGATATTACAGTGTTATCTTTTATCTATTTGTATTGTAACTGATTGCTGTAACGAAGACGATGTAAGCGGAAGCCGGCAGATTATGCATTCCACACTGACAACACTTTATTTCTCACCCAAATTATGATTTATATTCTTGGGCAACATTCAGTGAGCCTTTATTCAGCCCGGCACTCATTCTGTAAAGATAAAAAAAAAACAATATACTTAAACAAAAAGAAAAAAAACAGCTTTTCCATATAAATAAACAAATATGTGAGGACATCTATATATTTACTTACTGTAAGTATAATTAATAGTAATTCATAGGTCAATATTTGTTTTAAGTGGAAAAGTCCACGCGGAAACTTACCCCCTTATTCATATTCTCTATGAATAAGGGGGTTAGTGTATAACTTTAGTGAACAAAAAACAAGTAGGTTAAGTACAACATAACGTTACAGATCGCTAGAAACCGAACACTTTTAAGTTAATTGCAAATTTTGTTTCAGAAGTCCCCTTTCCTTCTGTCCCCTACTGCCTCGCTTGTACACAAGTAAAACATGTTTTTTCTGATTAAGATAATCGCTCATTTAGCATTCATTTTGAAACCATAAAAAGGAAAGAATAATCGAATAAGTAAATCTCTTTTTGGCTTAATTCTGCGTTTACCATGTTCATGGAATCATTATGTTACCAACTTTGTACAACTAATCTTATTTTTATACATATGGGCCATTATTTTATTTTAGGGACCATTGTCGGTCCCCTACAAAGAAACATTTTTTAAAAATTAAATAATGAAATTCAGGAATATAGCTACCGTCTGTAGCAATTAAATAAGACACCGGTCACAGAAAATATAATGAATTTATGTAAAATACTTTATTTATTTACAAATTACGGTAACTCTGTTGTTGTTTTTGGTAACGCAATTGTTTTTCATACAAAAATTGTCTGTCCCTCGGAGCGAGTCATATGAAACAAGCACAACGTGTGTAAAAAAATATTATGGAAACAATTTTTTTGAATATTATAACGAATATGTCATTATTTAAACTTTACTTCACGGTAATAATCATGATTTTATATGAACATATTATGGGACAATTAATATTCCTGGCCGAGTCCCCAAGCCTAAGCAAAAATACAGCTACACTAGGTTACCCTAGGAAACTCAATCATAAATAAACTTTTTTTCACTTTCTTACACCTAAGATCATTTGAATGGCTGTGTATTTGTATCGGAGTGCGGGAAGGAGAGCGGGACGGATAAAATGACCAAGTCTTTCGGATGAGAGTCCTGGAGAGAAGCGCGTGTATTTATTGTGACGCCACTGAGTTACCGGCGACATACGGTGAGTTTTATAGATATTTATTATTTTATTTCATGCAATATATGTAATAATTAGTAACAATTATGAGGGCATTTTGATATCCCATGTATGTGTATTCATTTAAGTACTAACTTCAAATAGGTTATTGTTTTACAACTGCGTTACCGCTACACTTCGTTACTTTTTCAGTAACGCAGTTGTAGCTATAGTAACTCAGGGGTTTTTCTTATAGTTTTCAGGTATCTGTTACTCAATTTATGGTACAAATATAACATTTGAGCATATTATATTGTTACAGTATAACATTTCAGACTCAATGGCGTAAACAGCGGCTGAAAAACAACGGCTTTATAGGCAAAAAAAATAAGAAATATTTCTTAGTATTAAGTTGTTATATTTTCAGCGATTTTAATATTTGTTATTAAACAAAGAGTTCTGTTAATTTTAGTTTGATAGTTTTTTTCACATTATAATTAGTTTTAATTGAAGAAAGTATAAAGATTGTGATTGAAATACCACTGTGTTACCAATTAACCACAGCGTTATCCATTTGTCCCTCGCTTCCTGAGAGTATTCACAAACATTTTAGCTACTCTCTATTAGAAAGAATGTTAAACTAAATATAATAATTATAATTCGCCTTATTTAGAGCTATTTCTAAAACCTTGAGCAAAAAATTATGATTATTTTGTCCTTTTTTCGAAAAGTATTGCATTAAAACTTATTGATTGGTAACGCAGTGGGAAACTTTATTATAGAATGAATAACAAAACTGAGAATATTTTGTAATTTAAACTGTTAGATTTATGTTTTTTTTCTTACTTTTTATCTGGTATATGTTTACGAACCAAAATATATGTTCCTAACAATAAAACATAATTTTGTATGAAAGTAACGCAGTAGTATTTTTTTCTCATCGTTCCTCGATTAAACGTCAATAACTTTAAGAAATAGCAAGAAAACATCGCTGCAAATGTATTTAATGAATAATATAAATGTTAATTAACATAAATAAATATTGAAAGGTTAATTAATAAGAAGTTTATTTTTGAAAAAAATATCTGTAAAAGTATGCCAAATTGTACCCAAAATAAAATAATGGCCCATATAGTATGTTACTATATTCTATAATATAGCTACACACATGGACGTACGCTTACTATCTATACTAACTTACATACATTTAACTAATTTAACTCTTAAAAAAATGCAAATGCAATGTTTTACAAATTGAATTTAAAGATAATATTATGATGAATTTTTAGGTTTATAGCGAAACTTTTTCTTCCACTGTACCATTGCGCAGTGAGTGTATCTACACTACAACGAAAATAAACATAAACACATAATTATTATGTATTATGTAGTTATTCGCATTGATATGCCGCAAATGTATGCCAATTCGGTATGAGTTCTGGTTTATTGTCAGATCAGAAGCTTCATTGCTGTTAATTACATATTACAGTATCTTTAATACGTACTTTTACAACTTCGAAGAGGTCGTCGCCCGTAGCAATATTTTTGAAGGTACATATATTGACATTTTTGGCTACTGTATGGTATTGTGGCAAGTGACCCTGACTGCTATGCCGAAGGTCCCGGGATCGATTCCCGGCCGAGGCTGATATTTCTAGTTACTCGGGTGTTGGTTGTTGAATGTTATGTTTGTATTTTATTTATTAACTGACTTCAAAAAAAGGAGGAGGGCCGGGGTTCACCGATTACTCCGCCGTTTATGGACCGATTTTGAAAATTCTTTTACATTACTATTATATGCCTATGTAACCACCGATATTACAGGCTCTGCCTAGCTTGGGGTCGGATGGGAGATGTGCCTCACATATTTTTATATTTTATTGGTTGTAATGCTAAGGTTCGAAATTATCCAGCGACATTTTTTACATGATTTTACTAATGAACTAAAACTCCGACTACTTAATAGATTATTCGGTTGAGATACAGTTAAAATTTTAGTTTTAAAATGTAGGTATGTGTTGTTTTTGAACACTAGTAAGGGTTGCCATTTTCTTTAAATAGATTTATAAATTTCTGGTGCCCATGTTTTCATTGTACGTATGGTACGTAGGTAGGATACACCTCTACTAGGGATTTAGGGATATCTCTACGATTTTTTAACAACTATACTATAATAATATATTATTGTAGTCATAATATATATATATACATATGTTCATAAGACTTAAAAACTGTATATACACATTAGGTACTTATATATATATATATATTTTTTTTTTAATTGGGTGATAGTAATTTTAATTAGTGGCAACCCTGACAGCCCTACAGCGGCTGATCTGTGTCCGTCGTCAAGTTTTGTCAGTTTGTGCGCGGGCGCATGCTAGAGGTACAGCTCGCGGGCCTAATATGACGCTCGCTAGTCGATAGGCTCCATTTGTAATATAATTATTAGGTATTTAAATTCAACAATATTAAAAAAAAATCTGAATTCAGTGGATTTTGAACCTAAATGTGTCTAAACAAAGAAAATTTAGTCGAGTAATTTACTAAATCGATTAGGTCAAGTCAAGTCGAAAAAATCCTTTTAGCATTAACTCCACTTTTTGTACACTTATATTTCATATTTGTGAAATAAAGTATGAAATAATAATAATAATAAATACTAACGTACTGCGAACAAGTATTTAGCCGATGACGTGCAGGTTGTACTTATATATTATCTGCATTAGGTTGGAATAGATGAGGCCCTACCTTTCTGCGTAATGTATTTTTAAATTTTCTTATTGAAACTTAGCTATCGGCTCAGCAGAGGTGTTAAGGTCTTCTGCTCAGGAGGTACGGTTGTCATTTTAGGGCTCCACCGAAATTAAGGTTAATTAGTTTCCCGGTAAAGCTATCGATTTTTAAATGAGTGCTTGTTTGTTTCCCCACTTCTTAGCCGCATATTAATCTTAAATGTTGTTTTGGCATATTTTGGTTAAATATTTATCGGCTATCTTTCTATTAACTAGGTACTTAAGCACCACTTTAAAATGTGAGCCATATGCGAGCGAGATTTATTTTTTGGTGAGAAAGTGTTTAGGAGTTGAAAAACTCCATGTCCGGATTTCCTTGTATACCCTCAAATTACCTGCCTAGTTTTGTGTGTGTAAAAAGTATTTTGAGGGTGCCGTAATATCCCGTACCGTACCGAGTAGTACCGACGAGTTCTCGACTGGAGACCACGAACAGGCAAACGCAGCGTGGGACGCCCTCCTGCCCGCTGGACTGACGGCCTTAGGCGGGTGGCGGGTAGTGGTTGGATGAGGAAGGCCGAGGACCGAGTGTTGTGGCGCTCCTTTGGAGGAGCCTATGTTCAGCAGGCTCATATTGGAAGGAGTCAAATTTAACAATGCATGTTTTGTTAAAGTTTAATCTTCATAATGATTTTCATCAGCCTGTAGTCATCTGCTACTGGGCATATGCCTCTCTCAAGGACCAGGAGCACCACAAAACTCAAGGGTGAGACGTGGCGCCATGTCCATAGTATCATAAACCTATTACCATCCTTTTTATACTGATATCTGATATACCTCAATGGTCGAAGGAGGCACAGGATCGGGATCGGTGGACAATTTATAAGGAGGCCTTTGCCCAGCAGTGGGACACCACACAGAGTACATAAAAAAACTGATATACATAAAAGTTGAACGCTGCATTTTAAACGTTATAACAGTATATTATTATTATATCTAACTGGAAAATAGTAGTTAGACGCGACAGAACTATTTGAGCGATGTCGATTTGTGCCACTATTAGCATAAATTTATTATAAGGACACGTCCCGATTACACTCACAGTCTGACTATCATAACAGTGGCCGCTACACGGGTTCGCTATCGAAGTCGATAAACTCATTTCATGCGCGTTCCACCAATCACAGCGACGTATTTAAGGCAAATCGCGATATAGTGATGTTTATCTACGTCGATATAGAACCCCTGTAGCGGCAGATGTTTGCATTCAGTTTAATGTTTGAAGTAAATACTTATCAGAATATATTAAATACCAGAACATTGCATATGAAAATATATAAAATATATTGAATTAGGCAGTTCTGTCGCATCTACTGACTTATCTTATAAATAAGTACTGCGTGAAATATTATTCAATTCCATACATGTCAATAAATAAAATAAAAATTTAATATAGCTCATCACTGTAGCCTCTATCCAGTGTACCTATCGCGAACGAAATAGTTTTACTATGGCACTAATTACTTCGCAAATGTTATTTCGTTTAGACTTCACGATAGGGCCCCGGTAGCCTAGCGACAGCTGTGTCAGTGACCCAGTGCCTTGCGGATCCGGCAATAACCGTCCCCTATTCGAGATGAAG
Organism: Plutella xylostella; assembly: GCF_932276165.1. Taxonomy (NCBI): domain Eukaryota; kingdom Metazoa; phylum Arthropoda; class Insecta; order Lepidoptera; family Plutellidae; genus Plutella; species Plutella xylostella. The sequence continues at coordinate 7,780,308 of NC_063987.1, read as the reverse complement.
CATGACTATTGGTCACACATCGCTCACACAAGTCATACATCCCTCGACTGTCACGGGAAGCAGAGTCCAACGCTGGCAACGATAACTTAGGTTTTACAATATTATCATGTGCATACTACATAGTGCATCAAAACTTCTAGTTGACAAAAAAACACAGAGAAAATGCCAAAATGATTATAGTCAATTATTCAAAATTCTTAAAGTATTACCAGTCAGCCTTAAGCATAAATATTTATTAGCAATGAACAACCATGGCAGTACGGAGCATATAACACAGCACCAGCATGGTATAGGTACTAGGATGGTTACTCAGGGTAAATATGAAATACCTAGGGTTAATAACTTCTATGGAGGTCGGACCTTAACAAAACAATTACCTAAATTATTAAATGATCTACCTACTGAAATAAGGGATGAAACAAATAAGGCAAGATTCTCAAGATTGTTAAAAAAACATTTGTTAAGTAAAATATAGATACCTATTGTCTGATGTTTAAACAAGTATCAAGTTAAATTTATTGTTAAGCACTAAGTTTCTTAAAAATAGAATATAATATAATTAGTTTATTAAGAGTGAAGTCTGAATCCACAGACAAACCAGTAAACTGGTTTTGTGGGTCATTGTTAATTGTACTGTGTTTTTTATGATTACTTAATAAATACATTGAAAAAAAAAAAAAAAAAACACCAAACCAAAGAGGAAAAAAAATTACGATATTTTTCTCACGCTATAACACTGTCTGTGACAGAAATGAATGGATTGTCACTAACTCTACCTCTACATAGGGCGGAGATAGCATGTCCACCTGGAATCATTATAATGAGTAGATTAAATAGTAAGTTAAGTAAAATAACATATACATACATACATATATATACATATGCACTCACGACTGTAATCCCCGAAGGGGTAGTCAGAGGTGGCTCACAAAGCGAGCCACCCACTTTTCGCAGCACATTTGTACTCACGTGATAGGTTGCGAACCATATCGCCGTTTTGGGATAAGTACAATGCACTTAGGATACACATTTAGAATCTAGATGTGCAGGTTACCTCACGATGTTTTCCATCACCGTAAGAGCACGTGGTATTATTGTACTTAAACTCTTTAATTGAAAACACAATTTAAAGAATTCATTGGTACAGGCCAGGATTTGAACCCACGGCCTCTCGATTGAGAGGACGAGGCCTTATCCATTACGCCACCACCACTCCTAGTAAAATAAACTAGGTATAATGAAAAAATAGGGACACCGTGAAATCTTCTAAGATGTAAATTTATGTCAGAAAACCTTGCAACAGTGAACAGAGTGATAAAGCCATAGATTGGCACTGTCCAATGTCCATACAAAACAGATTCACGAGAAAGCCTTCACGTGATTTGCTTAGCCATTGTCACAGTTGTACAAACGCACTTACAAACATACTATTGTATTCACACAATCTATTCACTTTATTTTTCCCCCAAACTGCACTCACATCATCGAGTGGACACACAAAAATAGCCCCTATTATAATAGCTACAGGATCTTCTAGCCAATGTCGCCATTCTAAATCAGGGGACAAGACTGCACCATGATAAATCAGCTGTTATGTAAGGAGCAGACGAACAGACGACCTAAAATTGAGTACAGATTCTGTTCCGTATAATCCAAGTGCCCAGTAATAGATCGTCAAGGTATTAAAGTCCTTACTGTCTGGCCGGTGCTGGAAATATCGTTGGTATTGAAATCCTAGATTGAAAGGCCACAGCGAGAGTTTATGGCTACTGCTAACATCCATGACTTATGGAATTGGCCTCTTCTTTTCACAATAACAATCTGTTTATCCGTGTTTATCCGGGAAGCCGGACTCTTGACTTAAAGAAGAAGCCGGTAGTTAAGTACTGGTTGGAATTGGTGTCTGAGAATATAATGTTTTTTTTTGGATATGTTTTTGTCAATCAATAAACGATTTTTTAGCTGATGATGAACAAATTTAAGAATGCGCTGTCAGGGCGCACAGTCGACGTCGCGACGCCACCAAGCGTATTTATAAAATTGCAAACTTTATAGATTTCAATTAGATCTTTCACTAAGCAGCCAGAGCGTCGTCAAACGTCCAATTGAGTACAAATCGATCATCGGGTAAAAGTGCTAAGTGTGACAGCTGTCACTAGATGCGGGCCAGTCGTGTCGAGATTCAATTGATCAGTTCAACACACAGTAGTTCAACACCGATTTGCAACAAAAAATGTGGTGAAATGGTGATCCGAAAACTGTTAACTCTACACACATACGGGGATATACTCATTTTGAAAAGATTACGAAAAGAAACTAGAGTACACAAGATGTACCCGCGAGCTTCGCTTTGCCTTAAAAAGTTATCCCGTGGCAATAATAGCCTATCCAAGGTGTCAGCTAACTCCATACCAAATTTCGTCAAAATTGATTCAGCCGTTTTGACGTGAAGAAGTATCAAACACACATACTCACAAACTTTCGAATTTATTATATTAGTAGGATAGTCGGATTATCAAAATGAGAAATTCTTTCTGCAAATAGCAATACGTGAATGCATAAAATTATACCTTCAGTTGGTTAACAAATTCCTTAGCTGCTACTTTTGGAACACAATTTTAAACGATCTATTGTTTCTGCAACCGCCTTATCACATAATATGTATACCTACTGCGTTTTTTATTTCATTCGCACGACACATGGTTCGTAGATTTTAAAAGAGTACGAGTGAACTGCTATGAGGGACATGAAAGTTTATTGTTATAAATATATACTACCTAGGTTGGTACTTGTTTAAAGAATTCAATGAAAATTTTAACTTCCTGCCATTAAAAATACATTTATGATCGAGGAAAGATGATATCGCATGAAAACTATAAAAAATGCTTGATATATGTTTGTATCTACTTCAAGGGCAGATAATAAAACTCAATACTCTTGGAAAAATATGAACCTAAAGGTAGGGCCGTGAAATGAAATTCAAGTTTGTGATAGCTAAAGGGAAACACAACGGTATTGCAAGAAATGCGGAATCTAGAATACACAAATCTATGTCTGAAGCAGTACTGGACCGTGGATAATTCTTGTATATATTTACTAAGGTATTCCGAGTTAGATACATAATGTTTTGTAAAATCTTCGGATTACTTTGGATTTTGTAACCAAAATTAAATCACAAATTATGATTTTGGCACTGTCAGAACTTAAATTTGGAATTGGGAATTTTACGTTTGACAACCATGTTATTAAAATTGATGCCTTCAAAGTAGCTACAAATAGGTAAGTATAGTATGTATAATTGAATTACATCTGCAATAAAAGTAAATTATAAGCAGCAATATTTATTGACATTTACAGAGGCACAAAACAACAGACTGCGACGATGACGATTGTAGTGAATTACCCTCCTCCTTCGGCAGTCGGGTAAAAATTAACCCAAATCACTTAAATGTTTAAGGTTGCCTGATAGAGATAAGGCCGCCTATTAATCGCATTTTATTGCTAGAACGCTTCAGGGAATTAGATAGATTTTGATGTTGTATGTATACTTACCATACAACACTGTACTTATATAAAATTTAACATACATGTGTGACACGGTTTTTGACTGATATACCTATAAGGTATTTGACAGCGCTAAACATCTGTTTTACGTGTCTTGTCAAGTGGTCCGACCATGTCATTCTATATTTTCTAAGACAAGGTGTGGTTGCAAGTCCTCATACTCGTATGCGGATAAATGCATATCTAATGTTCAGTGGTACGTATTGCATTGAAGTTAGAAAGTGACTAGATTAGTAACGTTGTAATATGAACAGTTATGTAAGTTGTAATTATAATAAAAACTACTTCGATTACCTCAACCTTCAATTAATATTATATGCATTTGATGAAATAAGTAAAGGAATTTAAACCTTAAGATAGGTATGTAGTAGAAGGCGACCTAACTAATCTCATTGCACACGCTTGTGTTCGTTATTTATAAAATTAAACCGTAAAAGCTAATTTTCACATATTTTCTTTAGTATCAATACAAAAGTCTTTGGATATAACTACTCAACAATATATTTAGGTACAACTCTTTCCCAAAAACGTGTCTCCCCGCGATTGTGTATTGACATTCTCTACGATCTTCATTGGGGAGAGGCAATAAAATAGAAATAAAACCCATGTAGTACATACTTACTACGGTGATAACATTTATTCAAAGTCCCTTTCAATTTTGAGATCCATCTGTGTGGTCCACTGCTGACTATCATCGACTAACCTTAAAAAAATCGTTACTTTTAGTAAGATTAAAACCTGGCAAAATGACTTCTTTAAATTCTTTTGAAGTACTTGCTAAATTCAATGGGCGTACGTTCGGATCTGCCAAGACAAACTAATAGGTTAATAGACAATCAATTAAAAGGGTGTCGACCCAAGATTTGTGGCTAAAATCGTAAACAACGTGCGTTCGAGTACTTAAAGGCCCATTCACACTTTGGCGCGAGGATTAGGTCAGCGATCGTCATCAGGTGAAGACGCGACCGTCTGTTCTAAATTTAAATTCGAACAGGTCTGTTCGAATGTTCTTTTTTTGAATTTTGGCATTGTCTTCCGTCGTAAGCTCTGCTCACTCATAGGACGGGTTACTACACACAACTGACCCTGTCTCACCACGTGGGTTTCGGTTGTTATTTTGACTCATTATGAAAACTAATGAAAATGTTACTCGATTTACTACTTGACTTATGTGGATTGGATAGGCTAAAATACATTGATTAAAACTTATTAACAACAGTTTATTAATTTAATTTAGTTTTAAACTAAATTATAAAGTTTTGTATTTAACAGATTCAAATTAATACCAATTTTTAACCGATTTAATTATTTATACACAACTACGAGTAATTGAAAAATAATTACCTACTTATTAACTAGTGAGTTGTACGTTGAACCGTTATCTTGGCTAGAATAACTTCCGTCCGTTTAATTATTTTCGCCATGTTTTACCATTACATTGTTTAACGCAGATTAAAAGATACATCAGGGAGTTTTTTTTCTGAGTTCTTGTTATTAAATAGTTACGCCCTTATTACTAAAACTGACCCAGGACCTACATATCAAATCTAGTGTATTTAAAAAAAAATGAAATCGCTATTGAATTATGCATTTCCTTCTCTATGAATAAAAGTCCCGTGGCTGCCCTTTTCCTATTAACTAAAATTTCTCTCACTTTCACCAGCACTTCAGAGGCGCGAGCATAGGATTCGATACTATTTTCGAATCTACACGAAGGGTCGCTTTTACCAAACGCTAAACGTATTTAAATCAAATTTTTAATACATTTTGTACCAACTGACAGACGTATAACAGGCTACTAAATACGTTTAGCGTTTGGTGAAATTCCACCTAACATGGAAAAAACAAATGCCACTTTTGGAACTAACAAATTTTCCTTACATTTTGACAGTGACAGTTGACGATACGCAACGTAAACGGAGGTTTCGAATCCTGTGCTCGGGCAACTGACCTCACATGTATGTGATGTGACAATAGTGAAATAGAACATTACATCATGGTTAGTTGGCAATTAGCCGTGCCAGCAAACAAATAACTATTTTAGTGCTGATAAACACGAACAGATCAAAGAACTGCCTCTTGTTAAAGATGATAGTGATAAAGCTGTAGATAATTGGGGGAGTTATGGCGATGGGAAGATAGAAGCTGCGGCCTCATCATCATCATCAGCCAAACTCAAATTCTAAACTCAAACTCAAATATTTTTATTCATCGTAAAAATATTATTTTTTCTGATAAACGCCAATTTTTACAAACTACTCTCCGTAATAATCATCCAATGCTGGACATAGGGCTCTCCCAAGGAGCGCCACAACACTCGGTCCTCGGCCTTCCTCATCCAACCACTACCCGCCACCTGCCTAAGGTTGTCAGTCCAGCGGGCAGGAGGGCGTCCCACGCTGCGCTTGCCTGTTCGTGGTCTCCACTCGAGATCTCGTTTACTCCAACGGTTATCGGTTCTTCGGCAGATATGACCAGCTCAATGCCACTTCAGCTTGCATATCCTTGAATGTAGGGAATTGATTCCAATCGATGTAGGTATAAGGAGTCATATTCATACATATTTGTGAACGCAAAATGTGGATAACTATTAGTTAGTAAATATTGTACCTACCCATAAGTCATTATTATATGATTTTCCAGGAATTTCTCGACGGTTAATGAATATGACTCCTTATTGTATTATTTTATTGGTATTTATGAATAAATATAATAAGTAAAATAGAACTTAACTGTAATAAGTAATGTCGATTAGTGGCCTTGAGAATGGATATTTCGGAAAAAGCTGAATTTATGTAACAGTTTATTTAACGATAAGAATTGTAACGGGTTTGTGCAGTAATATAAAATGTATTTATTATTCAAAACTCAATTCAAGGTAAATTGTTATCTGAATTATTGCTAGGCGGCAGCAGTGGATTGTGGAATTAACATATCACCTGCATTTTCTTAACTGTCATCGCCGCCATTTTGTTTACATATTGGAATCAGAAATGTTTATTTCTAATCAATTTTGAAGTTACTGGAAAATCAATAAGTATTTAAAATATGCTAATCTTAACCGCAATTTATATTTTGGTATTCAATAACAAATTAGTTAAAAAGTATCGTGGTCATAATATATCATTCATAATAAAACTGATGTATATTTATAGGTACCTAACTAAATTGCTCTCGATATTGTGTTCGGTTGTAACATTATTAAATGGTATCTTGACCGCAATTAAAAGTTCTGCCGTCTCTACCACTCAGAACTATTTTCAAATTACAGGACAAAAATCATCTAAAATATTCAAGACAGTTTTGTTGCATTAACACAGTTTAGTACAAATTTAAGACGCTGAAAATAAACATCCGTTCCTACATCCTAAATAATTATATATACTGCACTTAACCCAAAATAAGAATAACTAACGTTAGCAGCCAACATTCATGACAACCACTCTAAGTAAAATCTTGTGGAAGTTATGAAAGCTATCACATGATTTGATTAGGTTGAGTGGCTACGAAAAAGGCGATTAAATTTTATTCGTGGTGAATGAAAAGACGGCTGAATGGTGTAGTGTTTAGTGAACCTGACTGCTATGCCGAAGGTCCCGGTTTCGATTCCCGGCTAGGGCAGATATTTGTTTAAAGACGATATTTGTATATAACTCGTGTCTTGGGTGTTGATATTTATATTTAGTATGTATCTATCTATGTATTTATGTAGATATATCAGCTGTCCGACACCCATAACACAGGTTCTGCCTAGCTTGGGGTCGGATGGCCGTGTGTGAGATGTCCCCATATTTATTTATTATTTTAATCTGCAGTTTGTACTTAGGACCTAAAGGTATATTAAAATCAATCCTTATTTCCACATCACGCGTCAATGGAAAATCCGGAATTATGACGAGATACCTAAAAAGGGTAACCAAATCAAGCATTTAAGACGAATGATCTGAATTAAGGACTGAACTAAGAACTTAATACATTAAGGTTTGTCTATAATCTGACGGATTTCTCCACTCCTGATTGTGTTCAGATAGTGTTATCACTATTATTAAATGAATTTCTATGCTAAGAGTTTAATTCGTTATCTCTTTCCATGGCTCCACAAAGCTCGGCGATTTACTCGCGTTCTGTGCTAGAAACAGGTGACAAGCCCTTTTAGATTATGTTGATGCTCTGTTGATAATTCTGAATAATGGCCGATACAGCTCGCTGGCATTCGTTGAATTGATGATCCAATAAAAATACCTAATTGACTCTCAAACGTACCGTGGTGAATTAAATTAAATATACATTCGATAAAAGTGTCAAATCATGGGATGCTTAAAATATGCGAGAATGTTTAATTGATTTTGACACCATTTTAGCGATTTAAAAAACGTCGTTTAACACGAATTTTGATTTGATTATTTTAACAGATAGCTGACAGATATTTTTACAAGGATAGCCTAGGACAAACTGATGCGACGTTTGTTAGTTGATGATGATGATGATGATGGTTATAAAATAGCGTATTCTGTCTGTCCATTGGAACAGATGAGACAAGACCTTGGTGCCCCATTCTAAACTACTTTAGATCTAGATCTGAAATAGTTCAGAATATTATTGAAAGTTGAACAAACCTATGAAGACAATTACACGAATCAAATATAATAGCGACTCTTAAAGTGGTGTCTAATAAAAATGTTAGTTTCATATCTTTTAATAACTAGTGTCGTGCGTTTTAAATGTATGTCCCCAAGACCAGACTCTATAATTATAATGTTAGCAAAACATTAACATGACTGTGAACTCAATTAAAATTAAGACATGTAGATATGTGTATAATATTCTTGACATTTATAAATACCTGGTTATTCTGAAATAATGTGTACGTACTAAACATTTTTATAGTACACTAGCTGTCCCCGCGAGCTACGCTTCGCCTTAAAAAGTTTTCCCGTGGGAATTCCGGGATAAAAAGTAGCCTATGTTCTTTCCCAGGGTCTATACCATATGTATACCAAATTTCATTCAAATCCGTTCAGTAGTTTTGTCGTGAAAGAGTAACAGACAGACAGACAGACACAGTTACTTTCACATTTATAATATTAGTAAGGATTACATAATAATATGCAATATACCTATTATGGTAGGATTAAAATATAAGAATGTATAAGTACTTAATTGTTTTAAAAACAAGTACTCTCTTTTAGCCCCTAGCTAGGTTGTTCAGTAATTCAACTTGGACTGGATTCTACACTAGATCAACTATAAATTTAAACACAGTAAAGTATTATAATAGAAGTAGTTGACATAGTAGGTACCTACGTGTACCTACGTGTCATTGGTCACGCTCTTTCGTATAAATGGGGTCACTGAGTTCAAACAGATGTAACTAATCAAAACAACTTTCATTGAATTGTGAGTGAGTATTGCCTAAATGTTGATCCACATCCTATTTTCCGTCAAGTATTTTACAAACAAATTTTAATGTGTATAAAGGTATCATTCAGTAATAATAGTTAAAAGTGTTAGGTAATTAAAGAAGTAAGCTAGAAGCGGGCGACTCGAAGTCATTCAAATTCTAAACGCTTTGATCTATAATAGTAAATACAGTGCCACAAAGTTATCTGTTCCGGTGAGAGTTCACGTAAACGTCTAAAATTTCTTAATTCTACTTATAAGTATTTATGTTTGCTCGTATTGTTAATTCGCTCTTGCGGTGTTAATAAACCCATCTAATCTTTAACAATATACAATTCATTAGTAAGTAATGAGATATATAGATCAATTTAGTTTGCTCTCACCGGAACACATAAGTTTGCCGCACTATAAAAGCCCTTAATGCAAAAAAATATTACAAAATCTCTATCAACCAAGAAAGAGCCATCCAAAGAAAAAAAAACAGAAATTCAGTACGTTTGGTTTGCAAAAACTAATCAACAAACAAACATGCACCAAAATAAATAAAAAATATAGGCATAAACATTACCCACATGATGCCGGAAGAGGCATTCAGAGCGGCCGTGTCGTGTGTACATCTCTCTAACGTCTAAGCTCGCAAATATCGATGCTAATTTTATACGCAACGAACTCGTGTAGTGCCACAAACTTATCTGTTCCGGTGACAGCTCACGTAAATGTGTAATATTTCTTCATTCTATAAGATTTTAAGTTTGCCAGTAGTGGTAATTCGCTCTTGTAGTTTCTATAAACCCATCTAATATATATCAATATATAATTCATAAGTAAATAATGAGATATTGATCAATTTAGTTCGCTCTCACCGGAACAGATAAGTTTGTCGCACTGTATGTATGTCTTATGCATTGTCAACTGTTCACTACGGGTTTTCGGGAGCAAATTTATAATTAGTTTTACTGAATTCATGTTACGATCTAGCTGTTCTCTTTGAAATGTAACTTCTTCACTATAGAGCTTCTACTATGTTACTGTATTTTTGACGTTTCCTTATGTCTGGTAAGTATAGTTGGTTTTCCTTTGCCGTCGTCAAATATGTATGGGATTTCGAATGTCTAAAAACCAATAATATAATGGACAGAGTATAAGTTGTTTAATTTTATTATGCTTTAAATTTTGTATTTCGACGTTTCGTATATTTACCAATCTTGTTTATTGTAAATTTTCTCTGCAAATTGACTTAGTTCGAGATTTTCATGATATATTCTTTCGTGTAATGACCAATTGCAAGGTTTCATTCAAGGGGAAATGCTACTTGTAACTACCTAGGTCCTTATTTACATTTGAGGACTAATGTCTTAGGTGTGGCTTCAGATTTGTGCTGCCCTTTGAATTGGCTAATGGTCCATTAGTCTTTTGAAAGTGTTAATTTATTAATGCTAGTCCAGAACAGATAAAATGACGTTTGTCATTCGTCGTGGTCAACTAAATCAACAGTATATCTGGTATGATTTGAAAATATCTTTTGGAGTGTCTTACATTGCGGCAAGACTGCCATTTAGGTGGTTTTAGTTGAAGTTTAATATGAATAACCTATGTCGTAATTATCTTATCAGTATTTTTTTTAAAGTAAATACATTCGTATTAAAGGACAATAACCTGGGAAAAAGATGGCAGGCTGAACTAAAGAATCATTTCCTCTGCTTCATCATTACCGACAACGAGACGTCTCCTAAAATATCAAAGCAGGAACAAAACACTACTAGTTGTCTACTTCGATTTGTGAAACGTAGAAAACATGCTGCCAAATTCCTCAGAAGAAAAACTTACGCTGAAAATAGTTCGCATCGCTTTCTAATTGCCGAACCTCTTTGCAGACGATTGTCGTATACAACTGCACTTCACAGGGTCATTGACATATTTATATTTTTAGAGATCCGTATTATTTTAGTTTTTTGTAAAGTTACCTTAAATTTATCACTATCGTCAACCTTAACAAAACAACTTTTAGCAGCTGCAACAGTACCTGTGGAGCCCAATACTGCATACTTAGATGCAGTTGTTAAAAGAACCAACTTTAAAACATTGAGATACAGAACCCTCCAAAAGTGCAGCATTTATAACAGACTTGGATCTTTTTCGGACATTATGTTACAAATCTTTATTGATGTTCATCTGTTGATCATTTTGTTTTGTTCTGTATTATTTGGCTGTAGCTGACAATGCTGCTGCTGACAACGCTGGTGAATGGCTGTTCTGTATTATTTGGCTGTAGCTGACATTTCGCGGTGGCTAAATTGTAAATTCTGTCTGCCGTATAACACCCTTATACCTCATTCGCTACGTCTGTAATCTGTCTGTGTACATTTACCAGATTAAAAAACGTGGTAAGTACTTAAATAATGATTGTATAATTTCAGAAAAGATTCCGTACACGTAAGTCTCCGTTAGACTATTTACCTAATACAAATATCAGATAAGATACGCAGATTAGATCTTGGACGGACCCACTCTTAAATAATCTTGCGAGGTAAATTTTTTGTACTTACTTACAGTTTTAAAAGTAATATACTTACAACAAGTAGGGGCAACCTAATCTTTATTAATCTAAATCTAAATTATTATTGCGGGCATTGCGGCACAGCTACTACCATAGATAATACAAAAAGTATAGTCTATTAATATACTGGTTTGACATTACTAAAGAGGTGTCATGTCATAATTAAAAAGAAGTTGCTAACGTGCACCTTCTAACGGTAATTAGTAACCTGTTTGGAAAACCTACACATACCTAGATACTAATAATCGTATTACTTACTAAAATATATTTACCTAACTATATTTACTTTAATATAATATAGATTATCTTTTTACGAGATTATCCTATTTTTCCCAACCTGTAATAGTATTTAACCGTTAAGTAACATGTAAAAAAAACATAACCTACTTGTTCAGACGGAGAGAAAAAGCTAAGCCTCCTCTAGATGACAGTTTCAGGACTCCCTGAAATTAAGCAACTACGTTGTGCGATGCCTACCTCTCTACCTGAAAAAAGAGACGTACTTATGTGTACGAAAGAAAATGATAGCTGAAAAAAATGCGAACTACTGACCATCGATAAACTACGTATATTTTTGTGATGAATTTATTGGGTTAAAGACGAAGACGACTATAAAATTCATATTTTATCAAAAGATTGGACCTCAGACAAGGAGCCGGTAGGTAAGTAGTGGCTGGATGAGGAACACCAAGGACTGAATGTCGTGCCTCCCGGGGAGAGGCCTGTTTCCAGTAGTGGACGATTATGGGTTGATGATGAAGATTATTATCAGTTTGCCACAATCTTGAAAGCCATGGGGCTCCTACCGTCCATTTGCAATCTTATTCTGATTTACCTAGAATTTCATGCAAAAATCAGTTATGTGGAGTGAGTTGGAAATTGTTTCGATCTTTAACCTCAAAATGAGTAAAAGCGTTGCAGACCAGGTGAACTGTTAAACATTCCATTTAGATTCCACGGTCAGTCGCTCCATCATGAGTAATGCTAAAAGAAAACCGGATCCAATGCTTTAAACACTGATTCCATCTTAATTTGTAGCCAACTGTGAAAAATTTCCACTTAGCACGGTGGTTTCACAAAATTTTAGATGGCAGTCATCTTTATGGCAATGTCGACTACTTGATAAGGGCCTTGTTGGTGTCGAAAGCGGATCGGACTTAGGTTAACAAGATGGTAGTAGCAGATAGCAGTAGCTTTTTAATTCTTGGGAGCTTTTTCCTCACAAACATTAATTACTTACTTGTGTGTACGCATTAAACATGACCACAAAAGATCTTTCAGAAAACGTGTTTTTTACCCTTCCAGAATTAGATTGGAATGCTTAATTTTATCTGCAGTCTCTACACGATTTCCCATGCGTCCGCATAACTGTCGCCCAGCTGTATCACTAACACCCGCCTATTTGTTACAGACGGTATCCAGTACAGACCGCGGCCACCGCGAACCGACCGCACCCGTGTCGCAAGCGCCACTCTGTCGCCCAAACCACGTCTAGTGATAGCGTGGAACCGTCATGGATGCGAGTGGTGAGCAGCGAGTGTTTTTTCGTGTGTTCCACGCTAGCCGGACTGACGAGCCGGTGGTGTAGGTGGTAGTTGTGGAGGCGGGGTGCAGTGACGGCGGGGGCGGGGCGGCCATGGGCGCGGCGCGTCATGCGGCTGCGCACGCGCCCGCTGCGCCTGCTGCTGGCCGCGCTGGCGCTGGGCTGCTGCGCCGCCGCGCCGGCGCCCGACGCGCGCGCGCAGCGCTCGGCCAACCTCAGCCACATCACGGGCACGTCCCGGAATATACAGATGTTCCTCAAGAACAGATACCTGCAGCTGCTGCCCGACGGGACCGTCAACGGCACCACCGACGGGAACAGCGTTTACAGTGAGTCTCTTTATCATTATTCAATTGTTTAATTATTGTTTTTATTTTAGAATCAGGGGTGAGGTCTCATTGGTACGTTTCACGTGTTGCGTCGTGTCGATAATGGGGCATGTCATAAAAATATTTATTATTTTTCATAATAGATTTATTATTTTTGTCATTTGTTGTTTTTGAGGAAAACCCAACTTTATTTCCTGGCATGAGGATCTGTCAATCAAACGTCAGCGCAACGCACTAATGGAGCCTCGACCTCAGAGGTTGGCGCTTGGTTAGATTCGGTAAATATTTCATTAGTTATCACTGACCGATTACAATTAGTTCCATAAATAAAACTGTTGCTCTACAACTTCTGCAAGCGGAATTAGGCATATTTCATGCTATTAAATGAAAAAAAAAAAAACTATTATGGACACTTATCTCTTAATAAATTGTGTGAAAATCACCGTTGTCTCAGTGACTAGCAATTTCTTTTCACGAGTCTAAGGTATTCAACATAAATAACATTGAAGAAATCTATTTGGCCGTTATATTCTTGTATTGTAACTATATTAACAGTTACGGCGGGTTAAAATAGGAGCAATGAAATGTACTTCATCAGGAATCAGCAGGAATCAAAGATCAACTAAATGGATTGAATAAAAAACTATCCAGTTACACAATGGATGATTTCTGCATCGTCATGATAGGGGAGGAAGATTTTACAAAAACCAATAATTATCATGGGTTAATAACACATATAAGAAACGTGCTAGAAAATATAGAACACACCAACGTAATAATATGTACGCCCACATTTAAATATGGACAACATCAATATATGTTTAACGGAAGAGTCGAATTGTTTAATCATCTTCTGTATTCGGATGTGCTCAAAAATGAATATGCCTACCTATGGGACTCGAACACAACGCTGCTCTATGACCATAGTATGTTTTATAGAGGACACGGGCACCTAAACAACAGAGGCCTGCGAAATATATTAAATTGCATACACCAACAAATAAAAATGCATGAAAATTATGATGAAGAGGGCAACAATAAACACGTTGAAGAAATACCAGATGACCTGACAGCATCATTTTTTCGAACAGACCGAGTCTAGGTATATTCCACCAGAACATATGCGGAATTAGTAATAAAAAAGATGAAATTGATCTGTACCTTAATAACTTAAGTTCTAGTAAGGAATTACACTATCTTTGTTTCACTGAGCATTTTCTGTATGATCATTCCATTAATCTATTTCAACTAAATAATTATAACTTAGCATGCTATAACAATCGTAGTAATAAAAAAAGAGGTGGATCTCTCATCCTGGGTCTGCAAGACAGAAAGTGTGAGGAACTTAGGATTTGTAAAAAACTATATAAAAATAAGAGCTTTGAAGTTTGTGGTATTGGGGATCTAGAGACTAACTTATGTATTATTTGTTGCTATCGTAATCCCGAACTTGAAAATTTCAACATTTTCATGGAACAACTAGAAAAAATGCTGGAGCACTTCTTCGACAAAAAATGTATAATATGCGGAGATTTTAATGTTGACCTTCTAATAGACTGTAAAAAACAAAATGAATTAATCTCTCTACTAAAATCTTATAATTTCAGACACCTAATTAATGAAATAACTTTCATACGAAACGACTCAGAATCATGCATCGATAATTTCTTTACTAATCTACCTGAGGAGTACGTGGGAAAGAATGTAGTAGATCACAATGGCCTGGCTGATGGACACGCTGGAATTTTTTGTGATCTTTTACTTGACATCTCAGGTTCCAAAAAAAATACCAGTGAATCAATCACTATGGTAAGACGAACATTCTCTAAAGAAAACAATGAAAATTTCAGGAAAGAAATCATGAAAGAAAATTGGAATAGTAAAAATACTACCGGTTTCGTGGAAACTTTCAATAAAGTCTACAAACAGAGCTTTCCAAAAAGGAGAAAAAAACTAAAAATTAAAAAGGGCACTAAAATCACTTGGACTACAAAAGGCATTAAAGCCTCGAGTAAAATGAAAAGGATACTTACACATACAAATAGCTGTGACCCTACCATAAAGTCTTATCGCAGTAATTATATAAAAATATACAGAAAGGTTATTAAAATAGCCAAAAAAATTGGCGTTCAAACAGAAATAGAAAAAGCGAAGAACTCAACCAAAGGAATTTGGAACTGCGTTAATAGACACCGAAATAAAAATTCTGTATCTCTAAAAGAAGAACTGTTGTTAAAAGTAAATGATAAGATAGTGCACCTCCCACAAGAAATAGTAAACATTTTTTCAGATAAATTTAAGTTCGAAGATGACAGCACGATTGTGAATCCTGACGAGGCAATAGCGCTACTCTCAGAAAATTATGAAAAAACATCAGATAACATGATCTGTAGAGCCACTACCCCCACTGAAATTACAAAGACAGTAGTAGGCTTTAAAAATAAAAAATCATGCGGTCACGATGAAGTTCCAATAACGGTAATCAAAGACAATATAGATATTCTCGCAACTCCCTTATCCAACTTCTTCAATGCGTGCATGTTTGAGGGGGTATTCCCAGAGCAACTAAAAATAGCCAAGATCTTGCCAAAACACAAAAAAGGCTCAAAAACTGACCCATCCAAGTACAGGCCAATCTCTCTCTTAACCATACTTTCAAAAATATTCGAAAAAATACTTAAATCTCGCCTAGTCCTACATCTAAACATGAATAACATTCTGAATGCTAGACAATTTGGTTATCGACGAGGTGTTGGAACTACAGATGCTATAGACAAGCTTCTAGATGATATAGTTCACAAACTAAATAACAAAGAAAAGGTGGCAGCTCTTTTTCTCGACCTTAGTTCAGCTTTTGACCTTGTAGATCATAAAATACTTCTGCAAAAGCTTGAATTTTACGGAGTCAGAAATCAAACCTTAAAGCTTTTTGAATCCTATCTCAAGAACAGGAAACAGTTTGTGGAAATTACTAATATTGTAGATGGCAAAGAAGTTACTACCACTTCAGAATATGTAAATATTAAACGAGGAGTCCCACAAGGCTCAGTGTTGGGGCCCATTCTATTTATAATCTTTACTAATGACCTATTAGAATACATCCGGCGATCCTTCCCGGAAGATAAATTAATAGTATATGCAGATGATACTAATGCTATCCTATCGGCAAAAGACATGGATACCCTTGAATATAAATTAAATTACATACTTGATAACTTCAGTTTATGGTTTAAAGCCAACAATTTAAAAATAAATACTTCGAAAACCAGTGCTTTACTATTTAAATCCACTATTAGAAATAAAGATAGCCTACATATAAGATTAGACGGAGAAAAAGTTGACATGGTAGACTCCGTGAAATTTCCGGGAGTCCATATAGATGCGTTACTGAATTGGAAATCAGAACTAAAATCAATAGATAGTACTCTGAGCTCGGCGTGCTTTGCACTCAGAAGTCTTCGAGACGAGATCAATGAAGAACAACTAACTATGATTTATTACGCCCTCGTAGAGTCAAAATTGAGGTACAGCATTAAACATTGGGGAAATAGTTTCGATTATAACATAAAAAGAGCATTTATACTACAAAAAAGAGCTATTCGCACTATCGTCCGCATACCTCAAACTGAATCCTGCAAACCTCATTTTACTCGACTCAAAATACTGACGGTGCCTTCACTCTACATTCTGGTGTTACTAACGGGATTAGCCAAAACCAGACATGAAATTGAAAGTGAAGATGAAAAAAAACGAAGGGAAAATACTAGAAGAAAAGACTTACCAATAAAGTTTGTTCCAAAATTTACAGTCATTAAACATTCGGCCTCATATCAGTCCCAGGTCGTTTTCAACAAATTGCCACTCGATTTAAAAATACTTATTAGCCATAGCAGCTTCAAAACGAAACTAAGGGATTTTTTGTTGAAGGGGTGCTTCTATAGTCTAGATGAATATCTTAAGTGACTGCCTACCTACATAAGAAACTTAATAATTTTTGTACCTACCTACTTACATCTATTTTGACTTGAAATGATATTATAATTATTTAAATTGGTAATTTCGACAAATTGTATTAAGTATAATTATTATTTTAATGACTTTTTCAAATTATATTAATCGTAAAAGTTCATTGCATATTGTAAAGTATAGGTTGGATACCACAAAACTTTATTAAATTGTGTAACTACCTAGGTTAAGTTAGTTTTAAAAAATTCACACACAATGTATATTGTTTATGAATAAATAACTATGAACTAACTATGAACTATGAACTTACTTATTATATTATGTATCAATTTAATAGGTACTCGGGCAACATCATTTCTTCTACAATGATTACCAGATTCCTCCATGTATACTCATAATTATGTACTCATAGGTATGTATAAAATAATGATGAAGCTAAAACTTGATAAAACAAAAAACTGTAACGGTTAGACACGCAAATCCGATAATTATGACATTTCTAAATGTCTGAGATTTGGATATTATGCTAATAACATAAATTAGTAGCTTCACGAGTAGAATTATAGATTGTAATTGCAGAGACGGTTAAAACTCAATCTGTTTATGTCAAATTATCACAGAGAATTTGTATGTGGACGTCCCCTTAGGCTAAATAGACTTATATTCACACTCAAAATTATAATGGTATTTGAATTGATTAGTACTCCAGATTAGGACCTTACGGCACAGTAAGCTATCTTCCTATTTATTAACCTAAATTGCGGGTGTTATGGAAATTACCGCTTTCAACTGCCATTTTACTTCCCATTATTTTTAACTGATCTAAATGTTTTCTTAAATTTAATTTGAAAATGTTCATATTTTTTTATTATTTTTCGGTCAAACAGGTCCAAATCCAAACCGTACGGCAAAGCAACGTTCAGAAACGCAAAATTATGTGTCGCAAAAACCGACCTCCACGAGAGTTGGCCATAAAATGAGTCTTTACCGAACCGACATCAAATTAAACAAGTCATAAAAACTGTATTTGATTGCGTGCCGCGCTGATGTTCGACTATCATACGTTTGTGATGCAAAAGACAATTTGTGTTTTTTTTTTCTTAAAAAAAATCGGAACGCACGCGGTGGCCGCTGGCGAATCGAATTGAATCGTAAAGTCGGTGTGAAAATGACGATTATCTTACGTTTTCCTGCATATTTTTCGGTTGTTGTGCGAATCGTGTTAACTGCGAATACATTATAAATAGGTGTTTAGCGCTCGACCATCTTATAAGTACTTAACTGTTAGTTAATGTTAAATATCTCTAGATTATTATATTGCAATTTTATTGTAAATTTAAATAAGTCTGGTTACTATAACGAAAACTACCTACACGTGTTTTTGAATTTGTTTTAAACAATTAAGCAGACAGGCATAATACTGATGTTGATCATCAATGTTATTATGTAGCAGTTGAAAAAAACGATGATTCACTTCAAGGACATGTCACACACGGAACCCATTCATATTATTATCCAGACAAATAACTGTCATATTAATTATTTTGTTAGATGTCGTTTATAAGAAAAATCATTTTTTTAATCATAATGATATTATTTTTTGTTTCTTAAACCTACTTGACTTGACTGGCAGAAAATGCTTTTAGCATTAAGTCCACCCTTTGTACTTTTATTTGTAATATTTGTACAATAAAGAGTTAAATAATAAATAATAATAATAATACTTACATTGAAATTAACCAACCTACAATACAAACAGTCTACTTTCAATTAAGTACCATTTGTAACTAATAGTTTAATTACTGTTCTAATTTCCATTTTCCAAATTTGCACGTGACAAGTGACAGATGTCAAAAGCCTCGTAGTTAGCCCGCCGGCAAAGTATTGTTGGTCAGAGTTTATGATATTCGAGGGACTTCGTGATAAAATGGACCTTGTATAGCGAGCAATAATTCACTTCGGAAGACTTTGATGTTTTCAGATCGGATATAGACTTATAAACCGAACAGAAGAGAAAGGAAGAAAATAATTAAGAAGTAGAAACATTCAGACAGTATTCTAGATTACGAACTATTAAATACGTATTTTACGTTTATTAATTTAACGTGCCATCCTTACCTATGGGAACCTCTATTATTTATAAGTCAATCCGAACATACTCCGGTGGAGATAAGTCCTAAAAATGTATGTATGTGAGGTCGTAGGGCGGTTTGCTTGTCAATACGTTTCGTGCCATGTCTTCGTATTCCTACTTCATTTCGTCGTATTCCTTGTAAAGTTGAAACAATTTGTGCAAATTGCGTTATTTTGCGTTAAACCGTTATTGTAATTGAACAAGCAATCATAATTCAATCTTTAAAAAAGTTACTTCAGATGCTTGGTATGAATTCCTGCCAAAAAATAAAATATTTGAAGAAGGTTGTAGTACAAAAAAAATTAAACTTAACAGTAAATACCTAGCTAGGTACTAGCCAAGATGTTATTTACATTTTGAATAGTATAATACAAGAAGTAGCATAAATAGATATCTCTTTTGCAGCCTATACGTATTAAGAAATGATCCCATGAAGAATATGCAGAAGCGGCGAGTGGTGTCAAACACCGATTTATGCCGATATACAGTCATAAATTGGCATCCGTCATCGATTACCCGACTCGATTGCATTTATTCGCGTATTCTCGATTCAGTAATCGCGCATCGGACGGCCCGGGGTGGGTCGTAAAACAATAGTATCTGAATCTTTACGTGGGATTTCGTAGTTTCGCACCTTATTTTCGTATTCTTGTTTTTTTCAGTTTGTGAGTTGGGCCGCTTTGGTGTTGAGGTATTCGTTTAGATTTTGTAAGGAAAGAGCTATCGTTTTTAAAGATATCGGTGCTATCGCTGAAAGCAATAACGTTCGCAAAAAAGAGCTTTGGAACTTAAGGAGTGGCAATTGACTAGGTACTCACAGAAGAGATAGAACTAAAGCTTCCATACAAAGGCCGTCTTTTTGTAATATTTTTTGAAATGGTGCAAAAAAAGAGTATTCTACATATTCTATTCTAAAACTCCTTAGCTGTAACTGTAATTGAGTAATAAATTATTATAGTTACCCAATTAGGCCCACGCGGGTTTTTTCAAAGCAGCCCGCAATATGCCAGTACCGTTTTGAAACTTAACTCGTGCATGCGAACTTTTTGCACGAAAAATTGGATATCCGCCAAAATCCATCACGCTCGGAAATTGCTAACGTTTACTCCTAATTTGACCGCGCGATTGCTACCGAAAATTTATAACTGTCACTTAGCGATCGGCCGAAAACTCCGAAAAGGTGATTAACGAAATTGCTTCTTCAAAATAATTACGAACATGATTCGGTGTGATGAAGACGTTGTATAAGGAAGCTGTTAAGAAGCAAACAGGTGCAAATTGCTATATTAAGCGGGCAAGTGATCAATCTCTCTATGTCGTCGGAAGGGGCCATGCATATGGATGGTCGTTTAGCGCGGGCGAATTTCAAACCGCGTTCTACTTACGTACTTTACAATGGACCTGTAGATATTTATGTATAATTATGAATTGTAAGTTTTATGAAATAAAATATATTGTACCTACCCTGCTATATTTCCTTCCTTGGATTCTACGGCCGATATAAGGTTTTCCCTCCTGGGCTGGTAGCACGGGGCGCATTTAGGACGTGACAAAAGTTTTGCATCGCGCTCACTCACATCGCGCAGCCTCAAGAGCGAGCGCAACGGAGAACTTTTGGCACGTCTTAAATACGCCCCGTGCTAGGCCTTCTGTGTTGGATAAAACATGTATAAATATAAGTCAAATAAAAAGGTATTTGATATTATTTATTTATAAAAATCTAACTAAAATGAGTATTTTTTTGTAAGTACAAATAAACGACATTGATAAGTCTATAAATTTAATATTTTAATTATTTAATAATAATAATTAGTTAACAAAAACCGAAGCGTACTAGCGAAAGTGAAACGTGCCGTTTTGATAACAGCACTTCAACTGGGCAGGTTTGTCCAGTATGGACTGCGCGGCACAGCATCACTGCAGTGGCGACGATTCCTTGAACCGCGTTGCCGATGGTACAGCTACAGAGCTGCCTTGGGCCAAAGTCAAAACGAAGTTACATTTAGGAAGTAGGTAATTAGGGTCAAATTCAATAAAAAAATTATCGTAGTCAAAATAAGTTGGAAATTGCTTTGTCTTGTCAACTCTATCTTATCTCTAAATAATATGATGTATGAAATCAAAATAATATGCTGATTTTAAGCTAAATTGGGAGAGTGATTTGGTCTCTGGAATAAATTACTAATAGCATTTTCGCATTTAAAATATTCAATTTAGTTAATAGCTCAGTGTGCTTAATAGATTTAAAAGTAAGGTAAGAGCGGTGGTAGCTCAGTCGGGTAAGCGCCCGCTTCTCACGCAAGAGATGCGGGTTCGAATCCCGGCGCTGACATGTACCAATGAGTTCTTTTAACTTAAGTACAATGTATACCATCGCTCTTACGGTGAAGGAAAACATCGTGAGGAAACCTGCATATCTAGATTTAGCACATCTAGATATGTGAACCCACCAACCCGCAGTGGACCAGCGTGGTGGGAAATGGTCCAAGCTTAGGAAGGCAGTTTAGACCTTGGGGATATGCACAAAGTTTCCACTCGAGAGAGCCAGGTGCAGGTACTTACACCCCCACAGAGAATAGAATAGATTTAAAAATAAGAGCCGTTTCTTCACTGTGCCAGTTTTATTATTTCTTGAGGTTTCATCTCTACACTTTTTTCCGCTGTGCCAAAAGAACCCTAAACGAGATTCTTATTAAAACACCGAGTGATACGTTTTTCGCGATGTCTTTTGAAAGTTAGTAACATTGTAACTGGGGGGTCACTCCGTCACTCTCTAAATTTTATCGAACGAACGAACAAGAATTGTCTATTTATAGAGTGACCCCGCTGGTGCGGAGTCGGTCGGGTTGAGAATCGGCTTCCTCATCCAAGAGGAAGCCGATTCTCAACCACTCACCTGTTGGATTGCGAATTTTCCACTATTTATAAACTGTTACTAGCTGTTCCCGCGCGCTTCGCTTCGCCTTAAGAAGTTTTCCCGTGGGAGTTCCGGGATAAAAAGTAGCCTATGTTCTTTCCCAGGGTCTAGACCGTATGTATACCAAATTTCATTCAAATCCGTTCAGTAGTTTTGGCGTGAAAGAGTAACAGACAGACAGACAGACAGACAGACAGACAGACAGATAGACACAGTTACTTTCGCATTTATAATATTAGTTAGGATTAGTTAGGATTAGGATAGTTAGGATTATGACACCCCAATCACATGCGACTTTAAAGACGGTTGGTCGACAATTGTAATGCGGCTAGCGGTAATGTAATGCGGCGGATTATACGATCCGGCTGCGACATAGGTGTAAGTACATACAATATAAAGGACCGGTGATATGTCCCTGGAGGAGGCTCATGCACCCCAGTAATTGAAGATTAAAACAATGAAATTAATTCAAAGTCGATTATTCGACCGAGTTACAAAGTCGTCCGCTCCGATAACCTAAATTAAACTTTACTCGTACGTATAATGCAAGTGTGCAGTTTGACTTTTAACCTCAAATACCAATATCTATATTTTTTGTCAAGATTTCTTACGATTTGTATATTAAATTTATGCCTTTCGATAAACCGTTTAAGTGATTCATTTGTTTATTTAATTGTTTTATTGATTATTATTTATAAACAGTAATATAAGACCTGATAAATTATTGATAAATCGAGTTGGGTATTTACAATGTTGGTAAGTTCTTGCAGTTTTCTGTTCCTACGAATAATTACCTATGTATAATGAATATATTTGGATGGATAGTCGAATTACAACCACATTTTTTTTATTATTTTTGTGATTGAGATGTGCGATTGGAACTATCAGACTGATTATTTTTCTGATGAAAGGAATAACCTGTCTAATCATTTTTTTTCGAGTGATACGAGTATATTCATTTGTACGATTTGCACGTTTAAAGCATTCAAGCTTCTGTCACCCAGTTTCTATTCCTAAAACGACTACTATCACAACAATAACACAAATGATGTCGTGCAAAACTATTGCTCCCAATTTCTCGGAACAACAGTTAAAATCAAGGGCTTGAAGACAATAGTAGTAGTACATTATACTATTAGACTATAGACACATATGATAGCCTTATCAGTGACATACATACTAACCGGGACGAGCGATCTCTATATCGATAAAACAAGACTGCAACATGATTGCGCTTTTCCCCGCTTTATTAATCGATATTTTGATTCGATCCGATTCGATTTATCACCAAAAAGATTTTTCATTAAAAACCAGGATTAAGGTAGCCTGTACAAGGATTACATACGTAGCATAGCTGGTACTTACATAACAAATATTACATAGATATGTTAGTTATCATAACAATCTCGTTAAAAAATATATAAGTACCTACTGCAACCATACCTTAGTTCTTGTTACAGCATAAAAAAACTCAAATTAACCGGATTAAGTCATTATATTGTATTCTACCCACTGTTATAACACCTACAGTCTCTCATATTCTCAAAACTGTTGCCATTTCAGCGTAAATCACGATGGGTCGTAAATTTTCACAAACAAAGCTATTGAATAACACTTGCTACTCGTTTCTCGTGCGTGCGTGGACCGGTTTGTTCAGTTTTTTCAGCAGAGTTCAAGTGCCCGAAAATGATGTTCACACGAAAAAATTAGTGCGACTGCAGAGCTGCCATGGTGACTGTTGTCGAGTTAAACTCGAAAAGGTTTTATGTTAAGTTTATGTGTTGTTAAATTGATTACTTTTAAAACTACCAAAATGTGATGTATCTGAAATGAATGGACGTATTTTCATACGCATGTTTAAGTATGTAAGGGTAGAATTGGACGTCAGTGTTCTTATCCAAAAATATGTATACATGAATTCAATACAATCTTATAATTACAAACATGAATAAAATCCACGACAAGATTCGGAATCTTATTGCTAAACTCGAAGTGTCAGTTAAAAACTGCACCGCAGACTCGTTTGTACCACAGTACTAAATTCTGCAGTTTGTCATCATGTGATGAATGTGATCTTTTTAAAAAAGCTGAAATTCCAGATTCGTGACCTAATTAACAAAATGTACATTTTATCTCGAGTTCAATGACTGATAATAATATGCGATAATGTGATAAAGTAACTTCTCTCCTCTCAGCCTATCGCACTACCAACCACTTTCTCGACATCACCAAAGGATAACTGGTAGAGAATGCTACTAGCATTAAGTTCGCCTTTGTACAATGTTTTTTATGTGCAATAAAGAATTTATAATAATTTATAATAAAGTATGTAAGGTTTATCAGATAGAGTATACTATGCGCACCTGAATGCATTTAAGTACTACGTCCGCTGTCGCACTGCAATCCTGAACTTTTCTGTATGTAATTCTATTACCTATTTAATAGAGCAACTGCTGGATCACCAAGAACTCGTAAGTAAGTAAATAAATATATGGGGACATGCCACACAATTAATGGATTATAATAGTATGAAATTAAATTTTTAATTGGTTCTAAATACCTATTACCGATTTTAGTTTAATAAATAAATAAATAAATAAATATCCTGATGCTCTGTTAAATGTACTTCAATGTTGCAGAAGACGGCATAGCTAGCCTTTTCCGTTTAGAAGTAATATGGTGCTTTTCTCAGTGGAACCTTTTCATTGCCCGTGAGTGTATTATGGCGGTTCAATCCAGGAAAGTTCAGGCCCATGTATACCTACTAGAATTGTAGTAGTAGTAGTAGTATACAGTATACTTAAGTTTACTGTACATAAAACACTTAAAATAACATTTGAGACTTAAAATCTATAATACAATAATTGCGGCCTTATCGCTAAAAGCGATATCTTCCTGGCAATTGTACCAACTTTAACACTTTTGTGCCAGCTAAAGGCCAGTGTATAATAAATATTCATTCATTTCTTGTCTATATAACGGAATCTTAGAAACGGAAAGTATGGATTGGATTTATCAAAACAATACGCACTAAATGAACACATGTGCTGCCGAATTACGCAATTTAAACTAATCAACAGTTCAGAATGCAACAATAGGAAAATCAGGGCAAATATAATTAGAATATTTTACAATAATCTAGATTCTAGATCGTGTTACTCGAGTGTTATTAGAACGTAAGCGAAAACAAGAACAAGGTACGGACGCTCTAACGAATTGTATTATATTTTGGTATTTTTGTGTATAATTTATCATCTCTTGTTTTGTGGTTCGAAATTATGTTTTGTTTAAAAAAATATCATCATCGTCATCAATGCTGATAGCAGACTGTCTATATTTGCCGAAAGGTCGCAAGATACGATGATGGGCAGACGTTTTCTAGTATGAGAATGCTGAACATGAGGTGCTGTAGAGCTCTTAGGGCTCTATCCTAACTAATATTATAAATGCGAAAGTAACTGTGTCTGTCTGTCTGTCTGTCTGTCTGTAACTCTTTCACGCCAAAACTACTGAACGGATTTAAATGAAATTTGGTATACATACGGTCTAGACCCTAGGAAAGAACATAGGCTACTTTTTATCCCGGAATTACCACGGGAAAACTTTTTAAGGCGAAGCGAAGCGCGCGGGAACAGCTAGTAATGAATAACACTAAATAACTCCTGAACGAAAAATACTACCACTGCAATATTGGAGTAGGTACATTTAACAGAAGAATATTAACGTTACCAACTAAAAACGTAAATATTCTAATAAAATTCTAAGTGAATGAGAATAAAAGGGGTCACTTGGTGTCGATATTTTGTATGCGTAACTTTTTCGTTGCTCGTGAGAGTATAATGTTTGTATACTGACATTTTCAACCGAGAAATACACCCATAGTGATGCGGCGAACAATTCATTTTTTACCACAACAAGTATCGAGTGTCGATTCGTAAAATCGTCCTTGCGCCCAGTCGATCAAGTTATCGGATTCGGATTGGGAAGAAATGTTTTATTTAAGTTGGAACGTGTGTCGTTTTTTGCCGTGTTCACGTTATCGCGACCCAAAGTAATGGTGTGACAGTCCAAGACATTGTAGTCGGAATCATTATTTATAGTACTTTTAATTCGATCTTGAATATAGTTTTATGCTACAAAAAAATATTTGAAATTTGTTTTTTTCATTGCCATCTGCCATAAATAAACAAAACTTGACTGTTTTCGGGTCAACGGGATATAAGTACTATTAACTTTAAATGATGTTGGCTGGTATAATACCCTATACATACTAGGTACATACACTTCCTTCGGACATAGTTAGGCACTTTAAAGATGGTACAAACGTATCTTCTAAATTCAATTTACATATTTTATGAATACAAATCCGTTGCTAGGGCCGGTGCACAATGGCGGAGTGTCACGGGGATGTTAAATCACAGTCGGCTGGATCGGTCACGGACTAACGAACGTCCGCGTCCGCTAAATGTAGGACCGCACCGGGACGCGCCCCGGTTCTGCTATTCAATTCACTAATTTATAATGTAGTCATTTATCAACTAAATCTATACTTACATAATACACTCACGTGCAAAGAAACAAATCCACTTACAAAATGCGGAACCAAGTTGCTCTAATTAAAAAAAAAGTTTAATATGAAATTTGAACCAAATATTTACGTATTTATTTAGCAATATTCTGATGCACCATTTAATGTACTTAGTTATGGCGTCATTAAGTTAGTTTTTCCGTTTAGGAGTAATTTGGTAATTTTTTGAATGGAACTTTTTCATTGCCAGTGAGTGTATAATGTACGTAAGCAGTCACGTCTTATTATTCAAATTCATTATTTCGGAGTAGGTAGAGCGCATTATTGTCTCAATTTTTCCGCGTTTTATAAGTACTGCCGTATTCACTCACGCGCTGCTGCTCTAACCAAAAACCTAAGTACATACTTTCTATTGCATTTGACACCTCCAGTTAGTACCTATATTTTTATGAAGCTAGAGGAACTCCTAACTCAGATTGTTCATATGAATAACTCGAATCGTACGTAAAATGATCGTCTAACCAGTAACATATCACTGTCGCTTATATCTATTATTCACTTTATTACACGTCACCGCATCGCAGTAATTCTTGCAGATCTAGTAGAACTGGGCCCGGTGTAGGCGAGCTGGAGCTAAGGCCGGGTGCACACTATGTTCCGTTTGACAGTTTGACAGCACTGAGCTCTCAATCAGGAAAATACTCGATTGTACCACAAAGAGACAATCTTATTAACGGTTTACTGCATTATATGTATTATTAAATTTATTAACCTATTTCACTTCTATCTTTTTATTAATTTTATTACTAATTAGCATTGCAGAAAGATAATTAAAGGATCGATTTGTGGTTCGATTCTCGGCTCCAAGGGGACAAAGATGAAAAAATATGAAATTAAAAAAATTTACCTACTGTAAAGCCGGTAAGCTGATAAGTATACTTACGCCAAACGTCAGTGAAGAAAATCACATATTTCACACGCTAGGTAGTTTCACGATAACGACAACAATGTTGCAGTTTTTTTTATCGAGTTGGTTTCAGGAAGAGATACGTTATCGTGGGCGCTTGCTTAGTTATCTAAATCTTCGTCACACATCTTCGAGGCCGGTCAATGCACTAATAAATGTAACTAATTTTTTATTATTATGCAACATTTACAGACAAATTTCACAAAAAATATAATATACTTACTTACTTAATATAAAAAGCAGAAATTCATAAAAAAACACAAATTGATATAGTGGGGTCTTGTAATTGCAACTATCCGATAAATGCAACTGACTTCAATAACTCCCAAATTTCTTGAGCTACCAGCGCATCTACATTTTTGGGTAGAACTATTATGATGTAAAATTGATATCAGTCTGTCGTTTTACAATAAAGTAACTCTAGAGGGAGTTATTGAAGTTAGTTGCATTTATCGGATAGTTGCAATTACAAGACCCCACCTTAAAAAATAAAATTATGTTATTGACGTTTTTAAATCGGGACACTTGTGCATAAAATATGAATAATTAAAGACACAAATGCACTAAAATATTCAGTAGGTAAATACCGATATCGATAGTGGCACAGAAGTGTCCTATCAAAATTTTGATGAAAAATAAAATTGCCCATTCATTCAAATACGGATCAGATTTAGATAAGACTCTGATAGAAGATAAATCAAGGTGTGATATATTTCTTTCCTTGACGATAAAATCCTTTCTACTACTCGTATTCCATTTGTATTTTTTTCCACTAATTATATTAATTAGCTAAAGACATATCTCTAGGGCCCTAGGGCCCTATCACGAAGTCAAAACGAAATAACATTTACGAAGTAATTAGTTATAGTAGTAGATTTCTAATTTGTAAGTTTCGTCTTTTCATCGAAATAAGTTTGTAACAAATCAATAATTGTTATGACAAATAATATAATTCCCACATTAAAATTTGCAAACAGGATTTCATGAAAGGAACATTTCAAAATTGTTTAAATAATAAAAAATTGCCGTTACAACAGACTTTATGCCTGTAACTGCAAAGAATATCTAGATATAATACTGAGCAGTCTGTCGACGGGATATTTTTGCACTAAATGGCATTTACAAAATTTACGATTTCAGAATGAACTTTACACTTACATTTGTACGCTGCTTGCCAAGAACCGAGTTAGACTGGTAGGATGCACATTTCAGCAAAGTAAATCTTAATTGAATTACTTGGGGGTGGTCAGATATCTCTGTGGAATACTATACTTACCTACAAACAAGTCCTAATATCCAAAGCAATAAAAAGTAATTCAATGGGGATCCACTACTGTTACTGTTTACTCTTAACGTTTCGTTAACAAATTTACTACTTTGTTAGACTAGATTAATAGGGATATGCAATAAAACGTTGGACTTTACGATACCAAACGAGAAGTTATATTGGGTTAAGGTGTTCTTCGCCTGTGTTTTTATAATCGGATTAATTGGGTGAAATTTAGACCAAGTTCTGTTAAGTTTTACGATGAGAGCACGTACTCTTTATAATTTATACTTGGTTGGATTGGTGTGCATTTACTCTTATATTTTTTAAAGTTTACAGGAAAATATTGAACCCGACCCGCAATTATATAATGATTAAAACACGTGGTATTGCCCTCTACTAGGGCTGTTAGAAATGAAATAGATATAAGTAAAATAGTACTAGATATAAGCCTAAAGTTCAAAGTTCAAACGATGCTCGAGGAGTTTATTTCGACATTTCTTCTCCTCAGTGACTGGACTAAGCCTTCGTGAAATGGTGGACTCATAATTTGGTAATCAACAAATTATTGTAATATTTAACGTTGAAATTTTTATTCTATTCTATTCCAACAGTCATGCCCACATTATGTAAAATGGTAATCTCAAGGAAATTGTCATCTTTTGTTTTACTTTTCGTAATCCTATTGTTCTTATGGTGTATTACTTAACAACTTATGAATAATGGTTTAGCCACTGCTTTCCAAGTCCAGTGACTGGACATAGGGATAAGATAAGATGAGACAACGCTTACTATGCTTCGATTTCATACGATTTGTGTGACAATGTGAATAAGATTTTGTTTATAAATAAAATTATATTTCGTCCTCGGAAATATATGTGCCTGATTTTTATATATAAATGAATAATAATAAATGTAAACTATTTCTTGTATAATGTAACCCGAGTTATAGAAGTTACATTATACCTACATATACACAACACAACATTCATCAATCATTCGAACGAAACTTGCAAGTGATGCCTAAAATGTTCTGACCTCAATGAAAGAACTAATCATAGCTGATGTGGCCTTCAATTAAGTAAGTTGTCTTCTTCTTGTCAGCAATGTCCAGCAAATATTTGCTCATAAATTATATTCTCTGGTTGCAAGTACCTAATTACAAGTAAAGTTGCAAAAATTCATAAGCCGTAATTTTTTTGGATATTTTTAAAACAAAAAGATTAAATATTTAAATAATTAGGTTAGGAAAAAAACATCACAAAAATAAGAGAAATTCATAAAAATACAAACAAATTTTGTGGCCATTGAGACTGCAGACTGTCTATAAAGAAATAAGTTATAGAGTCATTTATTATACATTAGTCATAACTAGTTTTGAGTGATAGGTAGGTATTTAAAGAATTCGTAACAGGTTAGTGAACTATTTTATTTGAATTGTGAAACATATTGGAATATCTATATATGCGTAATTAATTACTTATTTAGGTTAAAAAACTATGCAATATATTAAAAAATTCGATAACCTTTTAGGAATGGATTATAAAAGTATGGATTTTGCGTGAGATAACGGTTTTTTTTTGTATTACCTAAATTTAAGAACAACAGTTATATTTTCAACGTGTCATTCATACAATATCGTCAATTTGTATGTTTTCGGTCACTACGTAGATGGTAAGACAAGTATAGTTTTTAAACACGAGGCATATTGGACGAACGTTTGTATTGGAGGGTCTTATTAGCACCTCTTTAACTAATTTACACTGCAGTTATTTATTTGAAAAAATACAGTTAGGTGTTAAATTTTTAGAAAAAGGGCAAATTATTATATGAAACAATAAACAAAAATGATTATTTAAGTTTTATAGAGTTGAAATTAATTGTGGTAGATATGTTTTTTTTTTTAATATGTGGGCACATCTCACACACGGCCATCCGACCCCAAGCTAGGCAGAACCTGTGTTATGGGTGTCGGGCAGCTGATATATCTACATAAATACATAGATAGATAGATACTAAATATAAATATCAACACCCAAGACCCGAGTACAAATATCTAATAATGTTTATAATTATTATAGTTTCCTTGTTAGTTGTAAGCATTTAGTTTTTTGCGCAATGAAGAAAACTTATTTCTTATATATTTTTTATCAAAAGGCCGATAAACCTAGTGTCAAATTACGGTGATTTCAGCCGGAATGAAAATACCAAAAACTGATAAAACTATAGACTAAGATGAAATGAATAATTTCAGACTCTACACCGACCACCCAAGTGGTTTCTTAGTCCTAAGCCAATTCAACTGTACCTTTGTTTATTCCAAAAATAGCCTCTATATCTTTGAAATTGAGTTTATTGTAGTGGGGCTGGGTGTCTAGGTGGAGTGGTCGGTACGTTTATTGATAACGTCATTGTAGGTGATAGTGCTATCTGTTCGGATTCCTCGTTTGTTCTGCACGGACACGTGGTGTGCTAAGAAATTTCGAGTTTTTGCAACCACAATCTTTTTTTTGACAAAAACAGGGTTTTAACAATTTTAACGTGCATTGTATTGGGAGGTCACTTAATCGAAAGTGTTAAATTAAAATCAGTTTAGCGCTTTAAATTGATTACGCTGCGAACAAAACTGTCACCCACAACTTATAAATTTAAATAAACGCACACACACAATCTTGTATTAGGGTATGATGGGACTGACATGTTTTCTATAGAAAACAAAGTCCCTAAATAAAAATAGATTAAAAAAAAAAACCACACACACAATTTGTCGTATACGAAAATGCTACAAATGTAGACTCACCTTTACTTACCCAACGTGACAGTGAAAAACAATACTCAAGTATAGAAATTAACCGAACGTCAATTTTAATAAAAAGATAGCCTTGTTCATTACTTTACAATACAGTGGTGTTATGTATAAATACTTATTACTTCGTTTTGACTCTGCAAAGCAAATAAATAATATTGCCATTACAATCAGAATAAGAAACACATAAGTTAGTTTTTGTCCCGAAATTTTACGAATTTTTTTCTAAAGCGAAGTGAAGCTCGCGGAAAATCTATTTAAGTAATATGTATTGGGTTTACGTTTAAAAATAGAATTTTAATTCAAGAATGTTTTAGTCGGTGGATGCCTTGAGAGATTAGCTGAACAAATAGCGATAACACTGGAGGCTGAGACCAATATGTAGGTCACACAATTTCAATCACACGATTGTAAACCTCATGTTACTCTAATGTAGGCAAAAATGTTGTGTTGTTTTTAACATTATAAATAAATGATCACATAATCCTCCTGTGGGTAAATGCTCTTTAACTATTATACATTTATATGAGTAAATTGGCTACGTGTGTGTCGTTCACTGTTAAAAATCAAACCTACCTGTGTTAATTGACAAACCTCATTAATTGTTATCTAATTCTATCTGGTACAGGATGGTTCTACTGTTATCTTTATGCATATTATGCAATAGTTCCTTTACTGAATGTCATACAGTATATTTTTCCTTGGCAACAGATTTCAATAGTTTATTTAAATCAGGTTACTTTACCGTGGTAATGACGATGACGTCTAGGTAGAGCAATACGGATGTGGGAAATCAAATAAGCACTCACACTTGTTCAAACATTTTCACAAAAGAAAAGAATACAGCAGACAGAATGCAAATATTAAACCAAAGATGTTGTTGAACCTTACATGCTTTATATTTTTGATATTCCAAGATTGAGAACACCTATGTTATCGAAAATGACTGAACCTATAGCAGAAATTTATGTCATAACGCAAAAAGTCGAGAAAATCGTCCTGGATCCTAGACATCGACTTTCACCCTGGTGATAAACCCTACTCTAATAATTTCAGTGATTGTCAATATATAACAATAATAATAAGAGCACTATTGTTTCTTCTAGATAGAAAACAACATATTTTCTTGGTAGGCTTCTATATCCTTCCTATCTAAGAGCTAGGTGGCATTAATCCTATAAGACGGACATAGAACCTATTCCCTTACGGAAGCAACACCTACGCAACACACGCGATGCAATTGATCAATCCTGTGTCCCAAATGATGTATGTAGACGATAGCCTGGTGATTAATGTAGGGAGCAGGAGTTGAGGAGATTGTGTAGAAAGTTACTGTAGCTTCACTAAAAACAAACGAACAAGAACTTGAAATTTAATATACGATTGTCGATTATCATTACTTTTTTGTACTATATGTCGATTGTCTAATTATCAGTGTATCAATCACCATTTTACAAAGCTTTCAAGAAACTCCTCTGTAGAATATTTTGTCAAAGCTCAAGCGGTTATGTATACGGTACGTTTAATGTAACTAGATAGAGTTGTGGTTACGCAGCGCGCAGAACATTTTTTTTGTAAGCAGCTGGTGTGACTAGTGTGCGACCCTTCAGTTGTTAACGTGGAAACGAATAACTGATTTCCTCATAATCCTCATTTGGAGAAACACAGCTTATACGATGTTATTAAAACCGTGATATATTCCTTCACCTATTTCTAATTAACAGATTGTGGTATTGTTATACATCACGTATTGCTAAATGGGTCTTTATTTATGGGACAGTGAAATGATCATGTTAAAGTGGCTTAAATGATCTATAGTATTGATAGAGCCATTTTATGGGAAAACATAGCTAAGAAAAGTCAAAAAATACTAAGCCGATTACAAAAACACTTTTACCATATTATCCGTGACAGATATAGGCTATTATTTTCCCCATCCGCACGGGAAAAGCTTTAGGTTTTAAGTAAACAGTAGTGTAAAATGCATATTAACGGCATAGAAACGAAGAACTGTGATGCGACACACATGAGTCCACTAAAGATAACCTTTTATATGACACAGCAATTACGTTTTATAACACACAATGTGAATACAAGCAAACCAATTTACTTGGAGCTATTGAGCTCGGTGTTTCTTAGTAAGGGCTTAACAGTGTAAGGATCAAGAATTGTTGGTGGTTCCCGACCTACCTCAACGTTAACATTGTTGAATTTGACACTGTATTTTCTGTTTACACAGCACTCATCGGAGTTTCAAAACTTTGTTACTCTTTACGGTAATATTCCTACTCAAAATAAAAATACATTAGGTTATTGAATTCAATAGGTACTAATACGATACCTGAGCCGCGAGCACAGGATTCTTAGCGTGTCGGTGACAAACTCAACAGCTAGTCTAGGGATTGCCACCGTGGTGAAAAGATTGGCCAGTCAGATTATTCTCAGACAATCACTACCCTGCTGGGTGCGCCGAATTTATATCAGAAAAGCTGCTGCCGTACCGTACATTTAGGCCTTGGTCTCCTATTTACGCCGTGTGTCGCGTCCGGCGTCGCGCCGTGGGCCGCGTCACAATGCTCACTATAGAAATGTACTGATGCGGTCTCCCTCACACGCCGACGTTGGCGCGTAGACATAATGAGCATTGTGACGCGGCCTGCGGCGGTGGCGCTTGACGCGACCTACGGAGTAAATAGGAGACCCCGGCCTTAGCAATTAACAATCCATAAGCAGCGTCGTTCGCTTGTCAAATCTGACGTGACTTGTATGCATGTGACATCTGTTCGGTGGTGGTAACCCCACAGGTGATACGTCACCCGACAAGGTTCCTTTTGTGCGCCCCACTTAAATCCTTTTGTGCACCTTACTAAAAAGTGAATTAATTACCTTTTCAACGTAAGTAAATTTTATTTGTACGTACATATTATTGCAATGTTATTGCATTGAATGGTCGTCGGCTCCAGTAATGAAGTAGACTTTATGTTTTTCAGAAAATGTTTAGACATTTGTATGCTTCGTATCCATTATACGAAGTCGTCATCGGGTTAAAGTTCTGAGTAGTGAGAGAAAACCTCAAAGTCATCGTATTTTAAACTTTCGTGTTTTTAACAATCATAATCATAAGACTACGTACCTATGTACCTATTACAAATATTCGGAATTATAAATGATGTAATTCGTATAAAAATATCGAATTCGATATTTTAAAAAAATGCAATATTTAATTAAGAATTCAGTATTTTCAAATTCAAATAATATAATGTTTTGGGTTTTCCCTATGATTGTACCTATAACATATAAAAAAATTAAAAACCGACTTCAAAAAACCACTAAAACGTAAGAAATAATTTAAGGTTTAGACCAATCCTAGGTCACAGTATAAATATACCTAAGCAGGTACTGTTCTTTTTTGATGTTGGTGCAGTGACAAAGCAGTTAATCTGAAGAAATATGGCACCAACTTCAAAAAAGAACAGTACCTGCTTAGGTATATTTATACTGTGACCTAGGATTGGTCTAAACCTTAAATTATTTCTTACGTTTTAGTGGTTTTTTGAAGTCGGTTTTTAATTTTTTTAAAATTATTATTTTATTTTGTTATTTTTAGTTTATTTGCAATAATTATCAATCAAAAGTAAGATGCAAATGATACCAATATGTCCTACTCGTTAATACGAATCATTCGAGCCCAAACACGAGGTAGTTGCTATATACCGTTGAGGAGTTCCCTTGACTGCCTTCCGTTTCCATCATCAGATCAGCTCAAGGTCACCATCATATCTTTTTGTTATAATAACAATATTTACGTTATAAATTTCATAAGAATCGGTTGATAAGTGCCCAAAATGGAAATTTATACCCCTGTTTTTACCCCTTTACCCACCCTTGGGGGTGGAATAAAATTCTGAAAAAAAAATGGGACCACCCCTGAGCTCAACCCAATACATCAAAAAAAGAATTTTCAAAATCGGTCCATAAATGGCTGAGTAATCGATGAACATACATAAAAAAAAAAAAAAAACATACATACAGACGAATTGAGAACCTCCTCCTTTTTCGAAGTCGGTTAAAAATGGATACACTGCATTCATTAACTGCACAACAATGGAAATGTACACAGGACAGAAACCATGCAATACAGTCTGTGTCAGCATCCCGGGGCTTAAGTGAGTCTTCACTGAATATATAGCTTTACCTCGTACTCTGTAGGTTCACTGTTTTATTGTCGACAAGACAACACGCCCTATTCAGGCGCACTCAGCGATACAGCTGAACTAAAGTAGGAAAATCATAGATTGACTGGTAGAATGTGCTTTAATTATAATGTATTAATAAGTCCAGTCGGGCTGCCCACTTACCTGACAACTCTCTCAGCACAAGCTTGCTTGTGTTGGGGTCCACCAACCCGCACTAGGCCAGCGTGGTGGGCTAGGCCTAAAATCCTTCCTTCATTGGAAGTAGACCCGTGCCCCAGCAGTGGGGACGTGATGGGTTGTGATGATGATGATGATGATGATGATACATAGGTACATGGGCTAGAAACTTGTGTCTATCTAGTT
This sequence comes from Plutella xylostella, assembly GCF_932276165.1. Taxonomy (NCBI): domain Eukaryota; kingdom Metazoa; phylum Arthropoda; class Insecta; order Lepidoptera; family Plutellidae; genus Plutella; species Plutella xylostella. The sequence continues at coordinate 7,743,771 of NC_063987.1, read as the reverse complement.
AAAAATATGTATGTATATTTGTATATATGTATTTTTATTTTCTTTTCTTAGTTTTATGCAAATCCGCATTGGGTACCAAGTAGTACCAACCACCTTTAGAGTCGATGTGCTATCAATATTATCTATCGCTTTAGAAATGGCAAGCTTTCATGAATAAATACAGTCTACAATGGGTGATGAAGATGTGTCTTGCTCTTGTTAATGGCTACCTCTTTTGTCACTTCAATACCTGTGGCTGGATGAAAATAGATATTTTAACATCATTATAGTTAGTTATCATTTTACAATCAACAATGAACTTAATAGGTACTAGATACATGATAGCCAAAAGTACGCTCACGGGTAATGGTGGAACTTATTATATCAGCTGATTGACAACCATATTACAGGATCTGGTGGTCTAGTACTGGTTTGATAGTTTGTCGGAAACTATAAAAGTTTACGTTTCGCATACTAAGTGGCGTCTCTAATGGAAACTATCATGAAACTTTTCATAGATAATGTATGCAGATGACAGGAGAAAACGTAATCTTTTTTCGTTTTCATAAATAGCAAAACCCGTACTGGAGGCCCTGCCTATTTTGCAGTCGGATGAACCCCAAAAAAATACGTGAAAATTCTAAACGATTGAATTTTAAACGTCTACATTTTGGATCTCTTTATGGGTCACGATCGCGATTGCACAACATTAAAAAATAATAGGCAACAAATAATATACAAAATCCATAATTACCTTTCTTAATAGCATCAGTAACAATAGGATCATTTACAAACTAATAACTAACAACATATCGCTAATTGTCCACTTTGTGTAACGGTAGAACAGTTGAGTAAATGTGTTCAGAAGGCCTTTTTGAAATATTTTGTGAAATGTTCATTCGCAGTGAAAATTATTACTGTTTTTTTATTTAATAGCTATTGCTGAATAAAGTCCTTCCCAAATTGAAGAGACCATGTGATCCATGCTATTCTCCAAGTAGCCACCATGAACACACCACCAGTCACAAGTCTAGACTAGATCCTCTCATCCCATCCCAGATAATTTAGAGTTTCTTTTTCCTTTTAAACTTGAATCCCAGCGATATACCTATATTATAACCATCACTAACATACGTCCACTTTAAGTTGCATAAGATTTTAAAAGTTTTATGAAAATAAATAAATATTGATAGTATCTAAATAATAATTAAATAGTTATTTTTATAAAATTACCACATACCTACAGTCATATACAGCAATAATACCGACGGCAAATGAAATATCCATTGAACACTACTTTTTCTTTCCCATACTTCATAATTAAATTTAGAATTAAGTGGCCCTTCTGAGTTTAATATTTGGCTGTTCCTATAATGTGTACTTAGTAATTGCCATAGTAATGTATGTGTAAATGATGATGGGCACCAATATATGGAAGCTGGGACCAGCACCAATAGAAATGAGTGATACGTCGTTGAAAAGGTATTTTTTAGCAGAATATGAATAATGGAAGCGCTAGTCTTGATTTACTGTCCAATTAGAATAATCGTACCTTGAAAGTTTTTATATTTTATTTCTGTAATTTCAATGTTTTTGTTAGTTTTTCACATTCATTTTTAATTTTTATAACAAAATGATCATATTTCATATAATATAATATTTGTTTATTATCTCAGTAAATAAAACCAGTTGAAAGTAATTTTTCCAATTTCAATAATACGTGTTTACGTGTATTACGCCCTAACTGTCATCAGAAGAGAGAGTGCAATGCCATAGAAAAATACTTCCTTCCGACGAATATATTTCAAAATGGACAACTTATACGGATTTGTCGTCATAATACTTTTTTGCTCACTTGAAAAGAGCTATCCAACGATGTATTGTCTCGTCTTTATTGGACATAGGTCCCAAAACGCCCATTGTCATTTATACACGGTGCTATAATAATTACAGAAAAGTTTGTTTTCACTCAGATAAAACTCAAAGTAAGTCTAGAAAAGTTGAAATATTAGAACAACTATTACATTTACAGGCCTATAAATACAACGACTAAATTTTTTTTTAGATAGTACTCGATATTTACATGATCCAATTCTTATTATAAAGCTTTATTATTTTATTCTATGATTATTATGATTTGTTCTAAACACGCGTTCCACTCCGAACAATAATTAAGTGTTTGACCGCCACATTTAGTTTTGCGAGTCCGGCCCACCATTATTATTGTCTATGGTACATTATAGAGGTGTTTATAAAATACGATTATTACGATATCTCGAGGCTGATCATAGTGATAAATCTTTTATTATAGCTTAATCCGATTCCTAGTATTGTTATTAACGGTGTAATTATTTCGCCGATTATAATTAATGAGAGTCTGACAGTTGGGATTGAGAGTTCGTGATTGGCGGAGGGAATTTGGTTTGAAAAAGTTTGGCACTTCCTGGATTATTTTTGAATTAGAATGTAAATAGATATAAAGATTGAAAATACCTGCAGATTCCGTATGTACGGAGGAAACCTTTCCTATAATAGAATTACTACTTAGAAAGATATTTTCGGGTCAAGTTAGTAACTATTGAAAATGAATGACTTGCAATATAGGTCCTCAACAACTTCTCAATTATTATCATGCTTAGTTTAATGAAAGCTTTAACATTTTTTATAAATTATTTTAGTTAATAGCATTTTAAAGATACCATTGAGAGTTTAGATACGCATAAATTCTATACAGTATGATTAAATTGCGAGAGTACTTAATAAAAATATAAGTACAAAAAGCCCATTGAATTTAAAAAGCTTACGTCAGTTCTTTTTATATTTTCAACAAAAACCGGCGGCACCACAGAATAATATGGCGGCACTTTCCCCGACGTCTTTCAATAAACTACAAAACGCCACCTGTAGCATTAAACTGTCAATTCAAATTTACACGCGCACGTGAATATCTAAATAATGCACGTCGAAATTTGCGTACGCGCAATCTAAGCGGTGTATCTTCGCTTTCAAAAAAACCGTTCATAAAACGAACGTAGGCGTGGCCTCCGACTAATAACGTATGATAAATGACATAAGTAAGCCATCAGAATAATGTATCTAGCGGCGGATCTGCAAAGCTATCAGCCGTCGCCATCTTGTGGGAGCTTCTCAAATCGACCAAAAAACTCCTTTGCATTTTGTTGCTCCTCTGTTTTTTTTTCTTAAGTTGCCCACACTGCATCTCATTAACATGAATGAATGCTTGATACAATAGTTGCAGAATGCAAGTTATCCACTTTTTTTAAACAACTGTAGGTATACCTACATGTAATGAACTGCCCTCTATTGGAATCGGAAATTTTGATTATTATTTATCTAAATTATGAATGTAAATTCCTTTCTCACATGTTACTCATAGATATAATGGAAAAATACGGTTAGTGTCAAATATTTTTACCATCAGCAAATAGCCAAAATACATAAAAAAGTAATCGTTCGTTACGGTTGGACTTTTTCAGAGCAAAACGATCCATTATATCGCTTTTATTAGTATCTGTAATCCGTCGAAAGGTCGTTAGTTTTTCATAGTTTTCAAAGACTTTTCCACTCTCGAGTGGCTGTTTTATTAGATTTTTACAATCAACATACTTAATTTTATTTCTCTTCTAATAGATTTTTATGGATTTATTTTTAAGATTCTGTTTTGTCTGCTTCTATTGTGGTTTTTCTAGTTTTAAGTTTATTTTTTCGTCCGTTTTTTGACCCATATCGTTTTTTTTAACTTTATTAACATTTTCATTTAGTGATTTATCAAATCATTATGAAGTACCTAATGATATATCTATAACTGAGGTCAATTAGCTTCATGTCGTCATGTCCTCATAAATATATACTACAAAAAGTGCGATTGGTTTTTTTAATGTAGCTTCGGCATATTATAGTATTCATACTACAGGGTGTTGCACCCCCTTTCGGCTTAGTATACAGGGTTATTGGTAAGTAGACCTGATCCTTTCAGGAGGTGATAGAGGAAGGCATTTCCAGTCGATTATACCCTATAATGCATTATCCGAAACTTAACCATTTCTAAAATATTTAATATTTAAAGATTTTTTGAATTTTTGCCGAAATTTCATGTTTAAAACCGAAAATAAAAAAAACTAGCCATATTTCAATACTTTTTTTGTTTGTTTAGCATTAGTAAAATCTTAATAAACTAATTAAAATAATCAAATGTGCATTATTCGACTTAAATTAGACACAATACCTCAAAATAGATAATTTTTTTTAAAAAAATATTAAAAACCTAAAAACAAATAAGTTAAATTAAAAAAGAATTTCATATAACAATTTTTTGTGCACTTCAGCTTAAAAACACTGTCAACTTATAAGCTTTCAAATGAGATATTTAAATATCAAATCGATTTAGGTATCACCAAGGTATGGCCAAAACAATCAATCGGTATTATCGACTGGAAATGCCTTCCTCTATCACCTCCTGAAAGGATCAGGTCTACTTGCAAATAACCCTGTATATATATATATATATATATATATACCCTTTTTGCAACACCTTGTATATTAGGTACCTATTAGCTTAAGTAATTAAAATGAATGAGAATTGTATAATGCGAGTTCCGAATTCCTCAGACAACACAGTAAAACGTTTCTACGACAAGTCGTACGAGTATAGTCGTTGATTGTTTGATTATACGTCTCACTCTAAACATAGTCATGTATGAAAAGCAAATGTTTGTGAATTAACATCATAATGCCACGAAGTGCAGGCTTGTGGCCCGTACAGTCTCATTTGTGCACCCTTATTTTTTTTATTCACTAGAAATTCGTTTTTTTTTTAATGTTCATAGTAGGTATATAGATGTTTATATAATGGAGCTTTTAGTGGATGATTGTTGGGTGGTGATTTCTTAATGTCATTTACGTATTTAGCTGGTGATACCTAATTTCATTTATTTATTCATTTCATTTCATTTATTTATTCAAGAACAATATACATTGTATGTGAATATACCTATAAAATAAAATAATTTAACATAATCATTATAATTATAAAAATAGCGTGCAAAAACAAATTAAATACAAAGTCAAAAGAATAATATTAAAATCAAATAATTAAGTAGGTACATATTATGTCAAAACATTAAATTAAAATTAATTACAATTAAAATTTTAACATGCAAATTAAATTAATTAATCCAAAGCAATCAATAATTATTATAAATCTTCTAACCTATACAAGCACTTCTTCAACAAATAAGTTTTTAATTTCATTTTAAAGGTACTGTGTCCTAATAGGATTTTAAGGTCTGTTGGCAATTTATTAAAAATAACTATTGACTGGTACGCTGGTGAGTGTTTAGCTACACGTAAGATTGGATTGAATTTGATTGGTAGATCTTTACGCCTAGTGCTGTGTCGTGCCACTCTTTCTTCGGGACTCTCAACGTTTTGTGCATTCTTGCTTAGACCTGATAGCAAGGTTAAGACATACAGTGCAGGAACAGTAAGAATGGCGAGAGATGTGAAATATGGTCTGCACGACTCATCCTGCCGTATGCGAACAATTGTACGTATGGCCCTTTTTTGCAAAACGAAAGCTCTTTGTGTATTATAATCATAGCTATTCCCCCACTGTTTTATACTGTATCGTATTTTCGATTCTACAAGAGCTAATGAACGTTGGGAACAAGATAATACAAAACACACTCGCGCGAACAATGAAACAGTTCCACCCACAAATAGCCGTCACCAAACGGCCCCAATTAAAAAAAAAAAAACATTTAATATAAATTTGTACACAGTATTTTTACGTTTTTAGTTTCCGTTTGTATGAGTTTTATGTTGAGTGTATTTTTTTGACAGGTTCACAGTAACCATTGAATGGGTTTGATTATTAAAACTGCCGATGATGGATCGGGTTCAACGCTCCTATTGCATAAGCAATGTGCGTCAAAACTCGATCAAGGTGATTCACTATCGACTTTTATATGTCACATAAATCATTCGCCAATACAAAAGAATGTAAAACCTATTCTAATGATCGTTAAAACTAGAATAGAAAAGCAAATTTTGGTATTTATGACTGTCTACATGTGTTGGTAACATGTGTGGATATTTTTGCTTTGATTCATATCGGCTCGATTCATAAATTAGAGCCGTAGATTTTACGATGATCAGTTTTAGATGTTTGTCGGAATTTATAATTCCGTTGTTTTTTCACGAAAGGAGTCTCCCCGAGTAACGTATAATGTCGTATATAAGTCTATCAAGTACGATTTTCGGATTCAATGTATTGAATTTGACACTAACCTAGTAAATGCTTTGGTCGAAGAGTAAATGTTATTTCGTTTTGTGTTCGCGATAGGGCCCCTGGGCTGACAGCGAGTGACAACTGGCTAAACCTTCCTCAAGTTTTCAAGAACCATTATAAATTCAAATATAAATAAGCACACATGCAGTGTCGTTACGTGATAGCAATAATAAAAATTCAATTCAATTTACGGTGACAAACGCATGAAAGTATTAACTACTAGAAATTACTAGAAAGTATAGTGTCTGTCAGCGACACGCTTGGATGCAAAAGATTGGTATAGATTTAATAATAACCTAATATTTGTTTCAATTCAATCATTATCAGAATCAATAGCTTGATTCTTGTAGATGAGATAGTTTGAAAGTCGACTCCCGTCATCAAATTTATAAACCGCTTTTTTCGGTCGGGGGTTAAAAATGGACTATTCTTAAACCTACATCGAGGGTATTACGTATTAACTAATGACCATAACTCAAAGTCGGTTAATTTATTTGAAACGAGCTGCTCCTTCGCCCTCTTTGATGGTATTAAACAAATATATTGGAATATTAACCTCCTGATTGGAGTTATTTATCAAAATTACTATGATTTATGGAACTACCTGTACCTCTGAATACCATTGAAGCACGCGATGTAATGTTGTCTAAAAGTAAATTGTTAATTTGGGTTTTTTATGAAGGGATAGCTTTTAGGTTTAATTAATCAGTACAAATCCATTGATTTTCCCTGTACTTTGATGAAGGCCTACAAATTATTAGGTACAAAAAGGTTTGGTGAATATGTGGGACATGCATGTCGTAGGTGCTGTTCTAATATAGTGAATACATCTAGTTCTCTTAGATACCTCATAATCATAACATTTTCAAACGATGTCGACAAATTTCAAAATACATTCACGTGCAATGAAAAACTTCCAGAGACATTATATGGATCGCCAATGGCAGGTGTAACTTTATCATTGCTCTTGAGAGTCGTGAGTGTATAACAGTGTATAGCCAAAACCATAGTAAAAAGTCCCGTGATCAACTAAGTTTCTATGGAAAATGAATATTTTTTTTCGCGAATTTTGAAATTCTGATTCAGTTTCGGGCTTAGACATCCTGTATAGGAAAAACGATCTCAACTGGCAATAAACCAATCAATATGTATTTATCTTCTTACGTACTTAGGTAAAGATTAGTTCTATGATTATTGTGAAATCTGGCAGTCCCCAAGCAACCACTTTAGGTTCACATAACAGAATATTATCAGTTTTTTCTCTTAATAAAAACCGTTTAGTGCCACTTATCACTTTTTCCGATACTAAAAAGTCCATGTTAAGAGAGCCGCCGACCTAAATCGGTTGAAGTGCGCGGATCAACTTATTTCCAGGGTAGTAAAATATTTAACGGCTCCTAGCTTTAGGGCAATTAGGACGGCGTCACACTGAGTCATTCGCATTTATTTAGTTCCATATTAAGGTAAGCGTCCACTTATCGGTATCGCACATATCGCACCAAACGGATTGTGAAAAACATTTATATGTGTGGAGAAACGGCGTCGGATTTGCCGATGAAGTGGACGCACAGGTGTGAATTTCCACAAAGAATACTGAATGATATTCGTCCCTCGCGTATTGGTGGTGGTTAATTCTGGCGACGACCATTGATGAGTTTTTCTTACAAAGTTTTGTCGGTCTAACGATATAACGACTCCTCGATCTCGGCCGCTGAAATAACTCCTGTATTCAAATAAAAACTAAAATATCCCAAGTAACTCCTAAAGTAACTCGTAAGTTACTTGGTACTTTAATTTTAGTACCTGATGAGTACCACCATCGTATATAGTGTACTCCAGTTAATTGCATCTTATTAATTTGAGCGGCGAATCTAAGCGAAGATTTAGATGGTAAAAAAATTATTCAAATGATTTTTTAATGAGTTCTCGTCCTAGAGTAGCTTATTTAATGGCTGCAATAAATAGCTAATAAAACACTATCGGTGCCAGGTCCCGTAGGTTTAACGACAGTTTGGGGATCGCTATTAATTTGTCGGGTAGCAGTTTGACTTCAAAGCCATGTTGGGAAATTTGTGAAATGGCCTACACACATACAGGGTACACACACATACATACTTATACAGGGTGTTGCAAAAAGGGTATATTAAGCCGAAACCTACATGTGTGTGATTTTTATTTTCCATAGAAACTAAGTTAGTCACGTGACTTTTTATTATGGAGAATGACTTTTTTTCGCGAATTTTGAAATGCTGATTTCATTTTCGCCTTAGTATACCCTTTTTACAACACCCTGTATAGGGTATAGGTATTTTATTTTAATCGATAGTAAACCTTATATTTTGCCCTTAGAAAGGACAAGGATAATAGCGTAAAATTATATAATTAAATATTGTTTAATGAGTGTTTGCACGAGTTAAGTAAGATAGTAATTTAAACAATTGATTTCACATTGAGCCACAGTATGTATGTAAATAATATAAGTATAAAGGTACTACACTATCTTTAACCAACCACCAATCGAAGAACTTAAATATCTCAATTCATCCACTACTGAAATACCAGCGCAGTGTCCTTTGAGCCAAAAGCACCGCATTAGCTGAGTGGACACCTTTTTTGACGATGACAACTTTATACAAGATTATGTTTGTTTCTTCATTATTGACGTATCATTATTGCTGTCTGTTTAATTAAAGTTTTTCTTTTTGCTCTTTCTTTCACTAAACAAAGCGTGTGAATTTTGTTGAATAACAATTACTATCATACTTAAGTACCTAGTTCATTTTGTGAGTAAGAAAAAAACCCAAACAGTTGACACAAACAACAGATGGCGCATTATTTGGCAACTTTGTGATTGAGAGACGGAACTGATGACACCTTTATTGTCACCAGATGTGGTTCAGAAAACAAAGTGCGTTATAATTAATGGAATCTGGACTAATGAGACGCTGGGGAATATTTTGACTGCTGATTTTGTGTGAAGCGTTTCAGATCTTCAATGTTGGATGGTATATAATTATATTATTATATCTATTACAGGTAAGTAATCAAAATGCAAAATTTAACTCTAAAATAATGTTTTGGTTCGCTTTGTTGCGCTCACTAAGTTTCGTAGCGAAACAATTTGAGATTCTCAAACAAGAAAATTTTAGTAGTGACCACTTTTTATAAAGGCAAACGAAAATATCCATTTTGATTTTTCGTACGCCTCATATACATAATATCACGTGGTAAATATTCAATTAGTTACATAATTATTATTAATGAAAAATATGTGTATTAGATTCGATTACTTTGGATTCTCATATTACCTGGTACTTAAATATTTTCTCTGTATTAAACAGATATTTTATTGATTTTCATTGACCGGAACTATTCATACTTGAAGGTACAAAACCGTTATAATGGGCGCATATTACGTGGACTGATCCAAATGTCGATTAGTAGAGATTTGTAGCGCGCCGCTCCGCGCCGCTATAAACATCCTTAAACTGATTCTAGTTTCTTCATGTGGGATCGAGAGTATAGTGTAGATAATCTGGGCGTTTTTGCTCGTGAGTGTTATTATCAATTTTAGGTAGGCAATTATTTTTTATTCAATATTATAAATGTTAAAGGTATAGATTACCTTAACATTTAGTTAAAATTCACCTTTTAAAGTGATTATGCGAAATGGAAATATGTGTAAAACGGCGACTTTAACGCTTAAAAGTCTTAATAGCATAACTTACAGTAAGTATTATCTACTAATTAATTAAATGTTGTTGTGAAAATAACTGGTATCGCGACAAGCTGAAGCTGAAAGCTTTTTCAAACACAGCTACATTTATAAAAAATCACATATACCTTACTTTTTTTTCCTATCCACACTAATTTGACCATCTCAAAGGGCGGTAGCCATGTAAATCACAATAGATGAAAATATTTATATTTATTAGATCGATATTCCAATCTCAAGTGAATTATGTTGTAAATACCACATAAAGTTGGGCATTTAGGCGTTTTAATATTTGTTTAGGATACATTAGAATAGGCCACCCGGCTCGTTTTATATTACGTTTAACGTGAAGCTATGGATAATATCCTTAGAAAGAGATAAGTAATAACTAAATAAGTATTCTTGGGTTAATCGTGAAATTATAGTCAATTTTGTATCTTTTTGATAGATGCTATTTAGGATTCAGTAAATAATTTGTAAAGTACCTATAAAAAATCGTCTCCTGGACGACAACGGTTAGCCGTTAGTTGTTGGGTCTAAGGGTTGATATAGATAACAATAGAATAATAATACATTATACAACTACCTGTAATGTGAATCATTATCATCATCAGCCTATAGCAGTCCACTGCTGGATGTAGGCCTCTCCCAAAACACGCCACTGGATGCGATCTTTAGCTTTCCAATGCTTTCTAATGCAAGCTCTGTAATGTGAATATAAAGAATTGTACAAAGGGTCATTGTAAGACTACTCAAAAAATTATTGAATAGTTTTAGTTCCGCAAACATCTACTTACCTAAATATCGGGTCGTTAAGACTTAAATAACCGTTTATTTTTGAATGATTGCACAATTCACGCGCGTGCACTTCAAACGAGTATTTCTGCACTCGAGTGACATCTGTCAGCAGAAATAGTTGCCAAATGTTTTAAAATATTTTACAAACCGTCTCAAAACTGCTTCCTAGTTCCGTGTTGTGCATGATTTTTGTTTCAGTAATAAAAAAAACTGCTAGATAATTTTGGTATAGCCCGGAAGTAATTTATAGGTTAGATACCTAAAAATCATTTGTAATTTAATTTGTAAGTGTAACATGACACATACTGTGTAAGGTTGAACAGATATATTCAGATTCAGCCGGTTTAAAAGTTTGGCTTATTTATTTATGATAAAGTTGGGTACGCCATGTTTCTATACAAACACGCACGCCACACGGCCCCGTCCATGTATTGATTCCCTAATAACACTTATGAACGAATCAACAACCGCTAATTCAGCGGAATGACTTAATCAGCCCTAATAAACTTATACAATCCACGAAAAGTAAATATTGACGAAAGCGAGAGTCGGGAACCCTATAATTTTGCTGCTTCCCAAAACTGCAACGGCTTCAACTCACGCGCATAATCACGAAATTATGGCAGCGGCCATTGGCCATCCCGCGCGGCGCTGACGAACAAATTAATTTGAATTTCGAACGACCCAGTTCAAACACTCACCGACCGCCGAAGTGTGCAGACGTGTGTTTAGGGATAATTTGAATACAATTTGCAATTTTCGACGCGGCTCGTTAAGAAAAAACCGTGTAGGATTTTTTAATGTCACTGAACTCTTTAAAAGTAATTAGGGGGTGTAATTGCATACTTTATCCGGTTACTCGTGTACCTTTATGAATATAAAATTGGGTGCCAGGAAGCCTATTGACAACTACTCGCCTTTAAAGTCGCCTGTCTTTGCGTCCGCCACTTTGCAATACATTTTAGTACACGCTTCGAAAGTGCGGTTTAGAATTTTAGCCCTATCTGACAGAAGAGATAAGATTTCAAGAAACAAAATTTCTACAGAATGACGAGCCCTTCTCAGCCCACAATAACATTTTAGCAAAAACTTCATAGGAAGTATAGTTGAGAAGCTAAAGAGAATTAAAAGTGTAGCAATTAGGTGCATATTTTTGCAGTCCAGCTTACAGTTAGCGTAGCACTTGTATTTTAACCGCTAGAATATCGTAAAATTATCAATCATACGACCAATTCTAGGTTTACTGGTGATTTTACTATTGGAACTGTTTACTGAGTAACAAGTAATATGTACAGCATATCTAAGGTATAGGTATACCGGTACTGATGTTATATTGAACCCATCTGTGTACCAAGTTTTAGGAACTCAACTAAAGACACTGTCCAAAAATTCATAAAAAAGTGTCGGTGGCTTGACTTCCTCCCGCGAATGAAGGTTTTGTCAGTAAAAAAATAACTTAGTAAAATTACCATGTATCTAAATAAGCCATAATTTACATATAAAATCCAACGGAAGCATACATCACTTGTATCTGGTCAAAAGACAGGGGTTAATTACTGCCAAAGTGCAAAGTATAAGTTACGTCACACTCACTGATAATATTCGACATTATAGGTAGGTAGAGCCACAGGGTACACTTGTAAGCAAATTTAATACACAGCCAAAAAAATTATTGGCGAAAAAAAACATAATAGGTTCTTGATTATTTTCTAAGCCAGTAACCGTTTAACATTGACCCAAAATCTTGATTATTGTATATTTTTTTTTAATAAAAGTACTAATTTAAAACCAACTATTATTTGCAAATTTGATTTTATTATAAGATGGGTATTAAATACGTATAGATTATAGATCTATGCATCCTACTCTCGTTTTCATAAATAACAAAATACATTACGTTTGAATCCCTAAAGATTTTCTCAAAATAAAGTAAGTACTTATTCATCTGATTCCGTTTCAGTTTTTTTTAATATCGGTTATGATAAATTTTATACGCGACTGTACTTCATGCAAATTTAATGTAGATATGTATGTACCTACCTAAATCAAGTAACCAAAACACGCCAATTTATCTAAAATCCGGCGACAATATTTCAGATAATAAATTGATCTACATTGTATAGTATCTCAGTGGACAAGTGTCCATGTTTCCGGTAAATATAAGTTTTTAACAATATGCCACTCTTGGTCCCTATGCAGGCTGTTACAAAAAAACGTATAGTAAGTCGAAAGACTCAAGGGGTCATTCTGAACAAATTTTGTTCTACAACTTTTGAAAATAAGCTAAAAAGAACAGCTTAGCCACAGTGACAATCCTCTATAGCTCTTTTGTTTGTCACATACCATAGACTTAGTATATACTGGCGTATACATACATACATGTATACTAAGTCTATGTCACAGACACTATAAAAAATATAAGGCAATGTGGCTTATACCCTAACTAACATATCGCGCAACGATTTGTGTCATTGTGTGTGTCTTACACAACTCTGTTGCTTAACAAATTCTGCTCAAAAATGCATAATTATACATAAGCACATACTAAACTCACGAGCAATGATAAAGATCCACCTGCCATTGACGTACCATATGTCACTGGAACTTTTTGTAGTGAGTGTACTTTACACCTACCCTACTGGTGATGGCGGTGTCATCGTAATGTCGTTGTAGTGGCGTGGCAGTGACGTGGCGATGTTATTTAAAATAGCGGACATGGCCCGTGGCAACGAATGATGATAACATCATCTTGTTCCAGTTAGTGGCAAGCCAATTAATTTAATATTAATCTTGTCGACTTAACAAACTTGTCGTAAACTAGAATTATATGCAGATTAATTGAGCAGAAAAAATAAGGTTTAAAACTAACTAGGGCTACTTAGTTAAAATGTTGCCATTTAAAAATTTATGTAATTGCTATCACAAGTCTCAAATAATATTAATGTTATGACTTACTTTGCATCGCCTCTTTATTGTTTCTCTTGTGTATTCGGAATTCTTGTGTATTCGGATAAGGTGTGAAGAATGTAGAAGGTGTAAATAATAAAACTGAGAAAACAAACTTAGTTCTGTTCTAGTCGTAGCTGCAGGTGTCATGTTCATTTAAAACGCGGTCCTGCGTAAGTTACAGCCAGCTCGCAGAGTTTCCGCTTTTAAGAATGATTTAGCGCATTTAATTTAAACCTAGTTCACTGTTTCTCTTGCTAAACAAGGCATTGTTAAGGAATTCTCGTTACATCTACCTATATCTGCAATGATTTCATGATTTTTAGGGTTCCGTAGCCAAAATGGCAAAAACGGAACCCTTATAGTTTCGTCATGTCCGTCTGTCCGTCTGTCCGTCTGTCCGTCTGTCACAGCCGATTTACTCGGAAACTATAAGTACTACAGTGATGAAATTTGATGGGAATATGTGTTGTATGAACCGCTACAAAAATATGACACTAAATAGTAAAAAAAGAATTGGGGGTGGGGCCCCCCATACATGTAAGTGAGGGATGAAATTTTTTTTTCGATGTACATACCCGTGTGGGGTATCAATGGAAAGGTCTTTTAAAATAATATAAAGTTTTCTAAAAAACATTTTTCTTAAAGTGAACGGTTTTTGAGATATCAGCTCTCAAAGTCGTAAAAAGTATGTCCCCCCCCCCCCTCTATTTTTATAACTACGGGGTATAAAATTCTAAAAAAAATAGAGGTGATGCATGCTAATTAACTCTTTCAACGATTTTTGGTTTGATCAAAGTATCTCTTATAGTTTTTGAGATAGGTTGATTTAACTGTAATTTTGGTTAAGTTATTGTGCTTACTACGGAACCCTTTGTGCGCGAGCCCGACTCGCACTTGGCCGGTTTTAACCAGTAAATCTTTCCTAAAGGTCAATTTAATATTTTAGAATTTGGTCATATTAGGCTTGGGAATACCATACATATATGCACTCACGACTGTAATCCCCGAAGGGGTAGTCAGAGGTGGCTCACAAGCGAGCCACCCACTTTTCGCAGCATTTTGTACTCACGTGATAGGTTGCGAACCATATACCTACCAATACCAATAATTATATTTTAAACAAAAGAGTTTAAGACAGCCTTTTACTCTGTCTATGTGCATTAGCTTAACTTCCTGTCGATCGATATAATAACGATGTAACTTAATATTCGACCACGTGACATTATGTCTGACATTTTTTGTGTTTACTGCATATTTGTAGCGCTTCTCTCGGTCTAGGTCTTGTCTAGGTCTTAAAAATGTTAAGATGAAGATACATACGTTAAAAGATGTTTGGCATGAATTTGTGAGTCGCCTCGTTTCGTATTACTATACCATTTGTAATACACTTTCATCATCATCATCAGCCTATAGCTGTCCTCTGCTGGACGTAGGCCTCTCCTAAAGCACTCTACTGGATGCGATCTATAGCTTTCCGCATCCAACAATTACCAGACACATTTCGCAAGTCGTCACCCCATCTAGCCGGATTGTGTTCCACACTACGTTTGCCTAGTCCTTAATACCCTTTATCATTTACTTAACTAATAGTTTCACTAGACTACTATGTATCTTCACCATCACGTGGAGCTGCTTACTTCATGCCGTTAAAATCTCTCGTCACTATCATTTTCTATTCTTAAAACTAGCCTACCTATTTGTCTAGATCTACAGTGTTGGCGGCCTTGCCAAAAGGTGAATAACCAGAATGTATGAAATGAAAATATCTCGTGTAATATTTTTTTAGCTACGCATGTACCCTGTGTCTGTGTTGGATAGACAGGCGTAAACACTTGAAGATTCTGCTGTTTAGAATAACGGTCTAGTTAACATTTAAGTACCTACTGTAATGGAATAATCCAAAAACAAATGAATAAATTGTTTAGTAAGTAAATAATCAAATAACTCTGCATGCTTTCAGTCCGAACAACCTGAGCTGAATAAGCTTTCTTATTAAATAATCTAAATATAACTACCAGAAAGTTTTATTAATATAGTTTATTTTGTTTCAGGTAAGTTCGTATGCTGACTACTTTATACAAACTAATTGGTAAGGTCTACATAATAATTCTGTATTTTTACCAAAAAAAAACGAACTTCTTACATTTACTGCTGTGGTTATCAACTTTTTGAACCTTGAAATACATTTCTCGCCCATAGTAAAATGGTTTAGGTGTTTATAAAAAATGGCTGCAAGCCAATTTGTTAAATATTTAAAAGATGTGTTAAGGTGACGTTCACTTTTTTAAAAATATTATTTTATGTTTGTTATTTAAAATACAAAACTACAATATAACTTTCTTACCATGCAAAATGGAATTTTGTCAGTGGACTTCCTAAAAACAGGTCATTCCACTCCACCGACATGACAACTACAGTAGGTGCACTTATTACCTTCATAACTTGGAAACCACTTATAAACTAAACTAACACATTATGAGAATGGTACAGGATCCCAAAATAGCATTTAAAAAAAACCGGCCAAGTGCGAGTCGGGCTCGCGCACAAAGGGTTCCGTAGCAGCAAAATTACAGTTAAATCAACCTATCTCAAAAACTATAAGAGATACTTTGATCAAACCAAAAATCGTTGAAAGAGTTAATTAGCATGCATCACCTCTATTTTTTTTAGAATTTTATACCCCGTAGTTATAAAAATAGAGGGGGGGGGACATACTTTTTACGACTTTGAGAGCTGATATCTCAAAAACCGTTCACTTTAAGAAAAATGTTTTTTAGAAAACTTTATATCATTTTAAAAGACCTTTCCATTGATACCCCACACGGGTATGTACATCGAAAAAAAAATTTCATCCCTCAGTTACATGTATGGGGGGCCCCACCCCCAATTCTTTTTTTTACTATTTAGTGTCATATTTTTGTAGCGGTTCATACAACACATATTCCCATCAAATTTCATCACTGTAGTACTTATAGTTTCCGAGTAAATCGGCTGTGACAGACGGACAGACGGACAGACGGACAGACGGACATGACGAAACTATAAGGGTTCCGTTTTTGCCATTTTGGCTACGGAACCCTAAAAATGACAACCTAAATAACAAGACTAAATATTAAAACACTCGCAACTGTTTTCACACACCATTTCTCTGCAAGGATTGATAAAAAAAAAATAGATTTTTAAAAAATACTCTGTTGCAGAACAATCACAACATTCATATTATTACTGATATTTATTAATTGGAGAAAAAACAGAGATTAATTAATACATAAAATCGCAGTAATAGAACATAAATACAATTATACAGGTACCTTTACCTCGCTAAAATTTCCATTTAAATTTTTTAGTTTATTATTTTTAGTGATGACTGAACCTTAACAAACCTACGTAGACAACATAAACATTTCTGTGTGGTCTCATTTCCAAATTAATGCGTGACAAGATGACACATTCATTTGTAGCATTAGCTGAAAATCCACTGAATTCTCTTCACAAGACACATAGTTTCCGATAACCTTAAACTTGCTACTCATAACCTTGTTTCTTAATAAATTCCTTTGATTTATGTTTCACAGGGCTAGTTCTCGGGTTATTCTCGGTTAGAGCATAACCAGGGAGTAGTGGTTATTAACGACACATCTGTCATGAATTTTATATGGAGATGACGTTTAATTTATAAATCAATCCCTGTCGGTTAGAAAACCGACAATGGAGAAATTGGCACTTAGCATATAATAGGATGGAATTAAATGGTTAAATAAATCTCGAGATGAAACATGTAAGTGCGGTTTTTGTTAGTAAGTAGATGTAACAAATCAAATGTTCAAGTAGGTATAACTCGATAGTAATCTAATAATAAATTACCACAAACAAAACGCAAAATATCAGATAACAGAAGGAGTTTTTAGGGTAGCCGCAAACATGCGGTCTATTCGAATGTACACGCCGAGTGATAATTGTCGTATTAATGACAGATGTAGAGTAGTCATTTGTCAATGGCCTGCAACCATCGGCTTTCAGAATTGTAATTTTATAAAAATTAACTTTTCAGATCGAAATCGAATTCGAAATTCGAAATCGAAATTTCGCAGATATTTTTTCAGCATTTGAAAATGTGTTGGATATTGATGTTTGATTGAAATTTAATCTCGAAAAGAACGGGCAGTCCTAATCCTTTCACCATGGTGACAAACTCTCTAGTGTTTGGTAGGTACCGACACTTTTAGAAAAATATATGAATTTAAGTCTAACATACAATAAATATACCTATCTAGGTCCTTGTTCTTTTGTACCTATCTAAAGTTTCTTCAAGAAAAAAACGTAGAAAAACTAAAGTTTCTTAAAAGAAAAAAAAACGAGATTTATTTGTTTTTTAGCAGTAAATTCTTTCTTTTCCCCTGTATCTCATCAGGAAAATAATCAATAACTGAATATTATATTACTGTACAAGCCCACAGTATTATTTACTCCATTACGGCGTCTTGGACAATTAGGTGACACGTTTTGAATGCGGTTGGCGCCATCTATACCTAACTACATGTAAATTATCTGTAAATCGTTGCGTGTGTACTTTCCGATACATTAGTATATTACATACAGATTATTAAGGTAAGCCTGTCGGTATCGTTACGTATCGCACCAAACGGATTGTCATAAATGTATGGAGAAACAGCGTCGGCAAAGCCGATGAATTTGACGTTTGTGAAATTCTATGCAAAGAATACTGTATACGATGCGTACATTGTATACGATACCGAAAGGTGGACGCTTACCTTTATACAATACATACGCAATATTGTATAACCAAGTATATCAAAGTAGTTGTTAATTAACGTTACCGATAGCAAAAAGGGGTGCATTTTGAAACTCACGGTAAAATGAATGTAGAATAGAATAGAATAGAATACTCTTTATTTTGCACCATTAAAGACAATATTACAATTCACAACTTATATATAAAATAGCACAAAAAGGCGGCCTTATTGCTTAAAGCAATCTCTACCAGACAACCTTTGGATGGAAGAGACAATTTTAACATAATTAATGGGAGTAGAGGTGCAAGGTATACAAATTAAACAGTACATAATACAGAATGTAAATTTATAGCAAGTAAAATAACAGTGAATAATGGATCTGACTGTACCGAAGCAAATAAGGCTAGACTGCTTCTGATTGATTTTGATCTTAAATAAACACGAGTTGACAGGAATGTAATAATTTACCGTAAATAAGCGGAGTAAGGAAGAATTATATTATTATAATTCTTATTTGCATGGGCCTGCACATAATTTCATATTTCCGTCAAGATTATATGTTTTTTTTCTACTGTGTAGGTTGCCTATAGGTAAAGTTATTGACTTCCAATAAAATATACCTACCTACTTAAAAACAAATACGACAATAGCTGTTAAATTTGCACAACATAATCCACCATAATCCTATCCTAGGTTAGTACCTATATCCCATTCCACGGGGAAAGACATTTGATACAAACAAAAACTACCCTGATCCGAATGTAATAAGGGTTCTGTCTTTCCCCGTGGAATGGGATATTATAGGTATGGTTTGTAAGTTAAGTATTAGTGTTCCACTTTCATATTAAAACTACTCAACGGATTTTGATGAGATTTGGTATGCAATGAGTACCCTGCACTAACACGTAGGCTGTATTTTTCCCGGATTAGAAGCTGGTCTAGGATAATTTACAACGCAAATAAAAACATTCAGATCCGTTAAAGAGCGTCTTCACTCCATGTCGCCAACCCTCAGCATTTCCCAGTCGGCCCAGTAACTAGTTTAATTTAAAATTAATTTCTTATGAATATTCAACCGCAATAATAAGATACAGTCACTTTCCCCTTGTAGCGAGTCCCCACTAGACATATGAGATGTGCGGCGCCTAGTGACATGTGTCCTGTAGTTATATTATATTATATTATGGATACATACATGCACGTACTTTATCATAATTTTATATTATCAGGGTCTGCAAAATTTATTCATGTCAATTGGATTGGATATTTGAGAGTTAGATAGGTAAGTGCCAATTTCATTATGCTCGGTTATCTAACCGACACGGATTGATTTATAAATTAAACGTCATCTCCATATAAAATTCATGACAGATGTGTCAAAAGTTAACCACTACTCCCTGGTTATGCTCTAACTAATGTTTGATTACCAAATTTTAAATGATACATGGCTATTATGATAAAAAAGGGTATAGGAAGCCAAAAAATTGTGACTCCAGAGGTCATAATAAACATTTTTTGTCCTACGACTCTCGAAGGCAGAAACATTTTTAACTTGTCAACTATGAGTTTAAAAGTTTAAAGTTTCTTTCGCGAGTTTCAATAATTTCAGAATGACCCCGCTGAACCCCTTTTTGGCACCATAGATATAAATGATACCTATGTAAGTTAAAATGATTCCGGTCCAACTTCAACAAGTGGGTCCTGATTATAAATAGCGACGTCGACAGACCGACAGACGCGCAGATCGACGACTGGCGGAGAAGCGCTAACGAAGCGTTTAGCATTCAAACTGAGATTCATTAAGTTCGTTCATTTGAATTATAAGTTATGCGAGCAGATTTATGCAAACTAGCGCTTTGATGCGGGGTATGAATGAAACCCGAGAGGGTTCAATCTTAGTGTCTATGGCTTGAGGGTCATTCGATTGAGTATATTATATAGTTAACACCATGAAAACGTGTGGTATACATCTGCCAAAGAATAATTTGAGAAGCTGTCAATTTCATAGGTGTTGTTAATATGAAATTACGTCTCGAAAAGATACAAAAGTGTGTACACAGACATACACGTTTATTAACATGCCTGTATGTACAAGTGAAGTTGAAATGATCGATAAAGAATTGGTATCAGCGTCGAATCATCCTAATTTCCCTTGTGAAATTCAAATAAGTTTTTTGTATTAATTTTCATACTACAATTTATATAAAACGCTAAGTGCCAATTTCTCCATAGTCAGTTAGAGCATAACCGGTCGGTTAGATAACCGACCATGGAGAAATTGGAGCTAAACTTGACATTAAGTTAGAGCTTAAAAAACAGTGTGTTAGACTAGAATAATAGCCCGAACAATGAAATTTACAGCACAGAGATATTACAGAGCTCGTATAAACTTCGCTGCAGTTTGTATAAATTTCCCGGAAGATGGAGCTAGGCATTTATAGCCCATTACAGACATTAAGGGCCGTTTATTTTAGTAGTATTTAGTTCATAGAGAAGCTTATAAAGTGATTGTTAAGAATGCAGTAATAGATTTTAAGTATACTTAGTTAAAAAAAGAGCAAGTCATAATAGTCTAGTCTTATGCGCTTAGCTTAGACTTTCATAATAAATTAATAAATCCACACTAACAGTATTTATATATTTTTTTACCATTGCGTATAGCTTTTAGAATCCGACTAAGTTTAATTTTACTTGGCTAAAAATGTGTGTTATAATTTTGATGAATAAATACCAATATCTTGTCTTCTGTTACTGTTATGGTGTTTTGATGGAGCGATCTTTCATGAAAATCGGTTCAGTAGTTTGTCTTCTTTCAATCACCTGTTTGCTATCAGGGGTTTGTTACTCTTAAGTTCTCTTATTGTGAAAACTTATCTTTCCAGTAGTAAAATGGAGATTAAATTCTTACGTAAAAACATATGTACACAAAAAGAATATAGAGCACGAATAGGTATTTAAACGAATATGGATATAGCTGGTGAACACCTAAAGCAGGTTATGTATTTGCGTAATTTTATCGACAGCAAATTACTAAAGGCGTGAAAAATTGCTCGCCTATATTATCAAGTGTCTTTTAAAAAGGAAATGAGTGCTTACCGGTATTTTAAACACAGCGATAAAATGTAAATTGCCTTTTGCATATGAAAGCCGAAAGATGTTTGAGGTAAGCGTCCACTTTTCGACATCGTACGCAACGGACGTAACGCATTCAGTATTCTTTGTATAGAAATTCACACAAGATGTGCGTCCATTTCATCGGAATACATTTATGACACTCTATCGATGACTGCCCAACTAACTACCTTCATAATATTTTGATAGATGGTAACTTTTGTGTTAAATCAAAAACCGTATAAAAGTAGCTACCAGACATCGAGAGACACAGTTTTGAAATTAGCAGTTATGAAATACACAGTAAACAGTAGTTAAAGACTATAATTTAATAGTTAGTGACTTATGATTAGTTCCTAAGAGTAACAGTGTATTTAAAAATCTCATCAATTTAAATAAATGGTTTTCTGAATATTCATTCTAAAGCAACAAATAATAATTCTTGTCGCAGTTAGCATGGTAAATAATTTATTTCACAACGCATAACATGCTTTGTATACATATTCAGTGGTTATTGTAATTACGACCTGCAATTAAAAGGGACTGTCCTGTCAACGTTATTAATATGAGCTCGTGTAAAATAAAAGCATGTAAAAATAACTAAACCATTTTTCTCATAGATAAGTACATTTTCGCTTAAAAAAGAAGTATTTTAAACTAGGTATGAAACTAATATGATCCTCTTATTTATTGGTGAAAATAACTTTACAAATGTCTGCCAATGTCTCACATTTACCTCTCACATCCCGAGAATTCAGAGACAATTGCGAGTAAAATCAATTGTGTCTGGCTACCAATGGGTCTAACAGCAATAACCTCAGCAGCACTTATTTACATCTTTCACTGTAGTGCTAGGCAGTAAATGTCATGTGACACCGCAACATATTTGTACTCACGTAATAGGTCAGAGAACAGACAGAGCCGAACCTTTTTCGAATGTGCATTGTGTGCACAACTGCGCAATCCTAGTCTAAAGTCTATTTTTTAAAATCCCAGATACTACATTCATAAATTCTGAAACGGTTCATTCGATTGTCTCACGAATAGTACGCGATTTAGAACGATAACATTCATAGGACAATCGACTGTTGATGAACCGTTTCAGAATCTGTCAATTTAGTATCTGAGATAAAAAAAACTATAGAACCTAAATAAAGGGTAGATATGCCGGCAAATAGAAGGCAAGGTAAAAGAAGGTGGGGCAAGAAACAATAGAATACATTTTCATTAAAATAACTGATTTAATTCGATGAGAACTGTATTTTTTGTCCCCGAGATATCTTTATTCAGGTTTCTGATTGCGAAATGTTAATCCCGAATAAAAAGACCCGTATTATTATGATGTTAGCAAAAATAAAAACACCTTATAAGAATGATTTGTGTTTCGTTTCTTGAGATTAGTGTCAAAGTTTTTTTATATGTTTTTAATAAATTTATCTGTTGGTAAGGTAGATACGATATTGAGGTAGGTGGTATTTTAGGATATCTTAATTATGCAATTCATATGTACAATAAGATTGTTCTAAATAAATTAGCTCACAATCCAGGTATCTCTTACGCCGGTAGTATCGGTACTCCAAATTAAATTTAATATTTCTATTTGAATAAGTAGCTACTCATTCTAAATAATCACAAATTTAATTTATTACCTCATGTCGCGACTCCCAAATACCTACCTCACTAATAAATCTTACTATAAACAATGTACGATTAAGACAACACCTTTGGAATTCATTATGTGTTATTTAGAATCTGTCCCGGTCGCCAAAATTATTAACCAGGTGTTTTAATTAATGGGGCTTGTGATATTAATGTATTTTATCACACCTTCTGTGAATATTAAATAAACAGGTACCAAAACAATGCATATAGAATATGATACCGTAATAGTATCTTAATATAAATATAATAAATACTATGTCAAACAGAATACGTAAAATTGTACACTGCCGGGCAATGAAATAGTTCCACCCACAAAATGTCGACAAACACCTTAATATCTCCTAAAATATAGAACCTAGCTTCATGAATTAAAAAGTTTAATGAAATATAGTTTATTATGCAAACATTTTTAAATGCAAACTCTTTTTAATAATGTTCTTTTCGAAGCCATGGATAAAAAAAGATAAGAAGGAAAATTTTCGGGTTTGAAAATTTAGGAAGACATTTGCTTCGTTTTTAGTTGTGCTTTTTATTTCATTCTTTTTTTTGTCGTTGTGAAAGAATTATAAAATTGTAAAGTCTTACGGATCTCTTACCCATAAATCACGCCTGTATCACGCGAGGATTGGGCGAGAATCATCACCATGGTGGAAATGGGAACCAGCCAAAGAAATGCGGCCAGAATAATGGGTGTGACTCATACTACTGTACGACGAGTGATCTAAAGGTTTAGGGAGAGTGGGCTAAACCTGAGAAGACCGGGTATTGGCAAGCCAAGTTGCACAACAGTACGAAAAGATCGATTCATTGCGGAAATCATGTTAAGAAATCGACATCAGACGGGAGTAGCCGTTCAACAACAACTTCTACAAGTCCGAACGGAGCCAATAAGCGAGTGGACAGTCAGGAGACGTCTTGCCGAAAGAATATTAAAGCTTTACAGGCCAGCAAATGGCCCACAACTGGAACGACATCATAAAGTTGTCCGATTTCGACACGCCCGTGATCATACAGAATGGGGTGAGGACGAATGGAGCAGAGTGATGTTTTCAGATGAGTCAAGATTTATGCTGTAGCATCATGATGGGAGGAAAAGAGAATACCTACAACCAGGAGAACATTTTTCACAAGTATGTTTGAAGAAAAAGTGGCACACGGCGGAGGCAGCCTTTACGTGTGGGCGGGGATCTCTGCAGAGGGTCGAACAGCGTTTGTTCCAATCGAAAACGGGAACCTAACTACTGTGAAATACATCAGTGAGGTCCTCAATGAACATGCTGGTCCGTTTTTGGCCAATATGTACGAGAATGTAATGTTCATGAACGATAATGCACGGGCGCACACTGCTCAAGTTGTAAATGAGTATCTTTATGACGTAGGAATCCACAAAATGGAGTGGCCAGCAAGGAGCTCCGATTTGAATCCCATTAAGCATGCTTGGGACGAGCTCGACAGACCTGTGGAGACCGATTTCCACCTCCAATTACACTTCGTGGCTTGAAAGACGCGCTCATCAAAGAATGGGAGAACATTCCTCAGCATATGCTGAAGAATCTGGTATTCAGCATGCCCAATCGCGTAGAAGCTGTATTGAGAGCCCATGGAGGAAACACCAAGTACTGAGTTATCAAAATACCATGTTTACACCTAATAAACGCATAATTAGTCATTTTGTTTAATTTGCCAAATGTCCCATTTTTTTTAAACATTTAATTTTATTTTATATTACAATATTTAAGTTTCTACATGGGAATATTCTGATGCGCAATTAAATATTCTCTAATATTGCAGAAGGCGTCATTAAGCTAGCATTTTCCGTTTAGGAGTAATTTGGTGTTATATCAGTGGAACTATTTCATTGCCCGGCAGTGTACTTTCATTTTTTTTTGGTCGGTGGCAAATAAATTTATCAGGCTAGGGTTTGTTACCGCGATGAAAAGATTGTCTCGTTTGATTAGAATAATAAATAAATAAATAAATTAGCGTCTCTCGCTGATTGCCATACAGAGATCATTAATTGATAAATTAGAATTAAAGCTTGCCAATTGTGCCCGACAGGGTCCATAAAGTTCCTAATTTAATGTATTGAACACCTGTAAAACTTACTTATGGATGCAGTAAAAGATTGAGTATTGAGTATTAACTATTGTGATATCAATTATTAATTCCTATTAGTTTATCTATAGGCAATCTTGACATCTACCGCTATTAAGGTGCTATCTCCTTCAGAGTCACCCTGTAGATAACTTTATGCAATGCTAATGGTTCATTTTCTCCCATTAGTTTACCTATCAAGTAAAACCATAAATAAAATCTCGTCAGCAAATGGCCCCTATCCCGGAGTTGTCTTGCTAAGAGCAGAGACTTCGTTGCAGCTGGTCTTACCTGACTGAGACGCACGACTATGTTCGTTGTTGTTACACAGCTACACTTACGAGTTATGAAAAAGATCCAGTGACAATAGCACCAAATGACTCCTAAACTGAAAAGACTAGGTTATTTATTTATTTATTCTTTTATTGCACAATATACATATGTTAATGACGCTTGATATTGAATACGGACGTGAACAAAAATCATCCAACTTATTACTACTTACGGGTTCTCGAGTGGAGACCACGAACACAGTGGGACGCCCTCCTGCCCGTTGGACTGACGAACTTAGGCGGGTGGCGGGTAGTGGTTGGATGAGGAAGGCCGAGGACCGAGTGTGGTGGCGCTCCTGGACAGGCCTATGTCCAGCAGTGGATGATTATTGGCTGATGATGATGATGAAACGGGGTACTTATGGTACGTATCTAAGATATTCTGCGAGCTACAAGGATACCGAGAACAGTGGCGAGACAGTGTCCTCGGCCAATCCTCTGCCAAAAAACGGCTAGCAATTCACCGAGCGCTCGGCCGAGGATACTGTCTCGGCCATCTCTACTCGGTGTAACAATGGTAACACGGATCAGTCGGGGCGGACCCTCAGTCACTAGTACTACTACACTATGGCACTACTGACTTAGTAGTTTAGTAGCAAGAGTCCGGTACCAATTAGCCGTTATTAACACCTCAGCGATGTCGGCGGCTGATTGACGCCTATCATTATTCATAAATCGAACGCTAATCTCCGTGCCATGGAACTAAGCTTCGTAGCGGTTGGCTAATCTGCATAGTCGCCAGTCTACAGTAAACTTGGGCCTTATTTTATAAATACAAGTCTACCTGTTGCCCGCGAGCTTAGCTTCGCCTTAACAGAGTGAATCCCGTGAAACGAGACACAATATAAAAAGTGTCTCGCACGATATCACGCTTTTGGGAACTGACGGGTTAAAAGCTTATAAGTGGGAATTCCGGGATAAAAGAAGCTTACTTATGTGTTTTGAGATGATCAGCTTGCTACATGCGAAAGCGAATTGCGAAGGTATAAGGTACATGGCATCAGATGTATGTAAGTATCCTTATTTAGATCATGCGCCGATAACCGTTTACACCATACAAGCATACTGAAACCTGTATGTAGGCCATTTTATATGTGGCGGCAAGTTGTTAAGTAAATATTGTAAATTATAAATGCTTACCTAGAAATGGTCGATGGTATATGTATAGGTTTTGAGCCAAGACCTAGGCAAAAGAGGATTTTATACAATAACCCCCCTATTCATAAAAAGACTTAGATCGTTTTAGCTATTGAACTGTTTTTTCCCTCTCTGTCAAAGAACAAATTGGTCATGTTGACAGAGAGGGAATAAACAGTTAAATAGTTAGAACCTAAAACGTCCTATAACTTTTCTATGAATGATGATGATGATGATGGAATCCTGTTATCCCTCATCAGGGACATAGCGCTCGAAGAAAGGATTTCCTCTTCTCCCGATCCATTTCTATGAATAAGGGGGTAATATTCTATCTATCTATCTATATAAATCTCCATAGCGTCATTAGCGCCTCCTAGCGGGATGTCTCTAAAACCGTAAAACTCAAAACTTACAGATCACACCATTACCAAAATTGAATCGTCATAGTCCAATCACACATTAGCCTACGTGACTGCGAGGCGTTGTGTAGCTACTCGTATGTCGACAGTTTACTACTCCGAAAATAATTCGCAACTATTCCTAGTGTAGTGTCGCGATAGCTAAATATAGGAGGTTTATGGCACGGTATTTGTTTGAAGACGTGTCACGTGAGTGAGTGTAGAGGTGGTATAATAGGGGATAGCGGGGAAATTTTAGGCGTAACATTTTGGATTTCATTGCGGCGTGTTTTGAAACTATACAAGGCCAGAACGCAGAGGTTGGGACTGCTCGCGTATATTTTCAAATTAAAATGGTGCCATGATTTACTTGAAAGTATACAAGGCCATTACGCACTAATCGCGTATATTTTCAAGTAAGATGGGCCAAAATTATGGCTTGAAAATATACTGCAGCAGTTACCACTGCGTACTAATCGTGTATATTTTCAAGTGCCAAGCGGCAATACGAGCACTTGAAACTATACGTGATTAGTTACCAGGTAGCCCTTTTGAATAGTTGCTCTCTCTTTCTTTCATGCGAAATAGTAATAAGTCTATTGCTTTCTAAACATTGCATCATCATTCCACACTTGGCATTGCTTTCGTAACGTGTTTACACCGTACAGAAAGAAATAAATTGATTTAAATTAAATTGTAGAACTGTTGTAAATAGTAAAAATTATCTCAGAATACGGTGTAGAACAATTCATAAAAGACAATTACGTTGAAATCAAAACTTGATGAAAAATATGTAATAATATAAGTCCATGTAGCAAAAAGTCAATACCAATTGACCCCAATTTTTTAAAACATTTAATTTAGTTGGTTATAATAATATTTTGATGCGCTGTACTTTAATATTGCCGACGGCGTCGTCATTAAGCTAGTCTTTTCCGTTCAGGAGCTATCGTCACTGTTACTTTTTCATTGCTCGTGAGTGTAGTAGGTATTACTCTTAATTCATATAAATAATAAGATATTAGTATTCTTACTTGCAAGTATGACTGCTATAAATATCAATTTATCAATCAAATTAGAGCTTGTTCATCTTTATTTATTAACATTCTATAGGTATGACAGGCATAACAAGTAAATTGTAAGTAGTCATGTAGTACATGTACCGAAATAGTTAAGTAAATCAGAATCAGCATGTAGGTATAAATTATATGCGACAAGTACGCCAATCAAGCAATGTGCGTAATAGCATTGTATATTTTCAAGAACGATTCAGTAAATCCCAACTTGAAAGTATACGCGATTAGTACGCACAAATCGTGTATATTTTCAAGTAAAATATTATTTTTTTTCACTTGAAACTATACAGTGCTAGTACACTATGGGTGCGTTCTGGCCTTGTATAGTTTCAAAACACGCTTCATTGCGTTTGTGGTACCTAGAAGATAAAATTAAACTGGAGAAGTCGAGTTTTTGGAAACCTCCTCCTCGTCCACTGTACTAATCGTCTTCTTCATTACATTGAATGATTGTGGTACTGTTTATAAATGGCTTTTTATTCATTGACAATATAGTAAATGTATCATTATAAGTAATTTACCATAGTTTAGGTACCCTGTGTATCAGGCAGTAGTCAAGCAGGAAGGCATGTTGACTTTGATGATGATCCCTTTATAGAGCCGTGAATCTTTTGTCATTAAATCAATATTTTATTTAATTATTTTGCGGGTATCCGTTACTGAAACTCTCTTTGCCGGTTGTCACATAAATTCTGGCTCGCAAATTTGATATCTAAACATAATAATTACATTTCAGTAGGATAGCGTGTGATGTCAACATAAATTTAAATAAGCTAAGGTGTGCGTACTCCATCCAATGCTTCAAGTTATCAGCGGAATAACCGATAAATTAGAATTTCGTATTTGCAATTCATAAGGACCTAAGTGATTTGAGTTATCTTTATGCATGTGTTTAGACACGGGGTCATATTAATGTTGATGTATGTGTTATTTACTTGTGAGTTATTTAATTTAATTACTATTATTCTGTACGTAGACTGATACGCAGTGAGTTGGTTTATTAAGGACATTCGTGTACATTCGTATAAGTACCGCGGATGGTTATTTGCTACCGTGTCGGTGGGAATACGGTAGCTCGACATAAAACTTCCTCAGAACAAAAGGCACCTTCTAAAAATTACAACTTATTGATAAGGACTTTCCCAAATGTACCGGCGGTCGCAAGGTCCATCGGCCCACTATATACAACGTCGGTCGCTCGTCAGTCTACACTACAACTCTGTCATTAAAGTTGATTTTCCTTTACAGGTACGTATTGCTTGTGACACTTTCCCCGCTAATCTTGATTCCTCTATAAGGTAAGTAATTAAAAATATTATACGGTGAAGAATAAAGGGCCAAAAAAGATAAAAAAAACATGGAAGAACATGTTTTTTCTCATCGAACATAATAAAATAATCACTTTAGGCTTCTTTGTTCCTTGCTTTGCGCAATTTGCTTGAATATTATTATGCAAAGTCTGGGTTCGTCCAAAAAAAATGCTATGGCCACAGAGTTTACAAAAATCATTCAAAACTAGTTTATTAAGGGCCCGTACAGGGTGACGTGCCGCGCCAATTTTGGGTTTTCAATGCTCTTCACACAGCACACGCAGTGACACGCACACATGTAAGTTTGCACAGTGGGTCGATAAACTTTTACTCGCCAACTTTATTGACAATTATGTTCAAGTACATTTTGGGTGATTTTAGGGTAAGTAAGTATAATTCTTACTTACACTGGTAGGCACCAGGAAAGAGTAGAAATTAATAGGGGTGCCACTTTACTCTATACTCGGAACCCGATTAGCTTTCTCAAACAAATGTGGTATTTACTTGTAGAAAGGTAACTAAAAGTATTAAAGTGTAGATAATAAGTTTCGGGCATCCTCCAGCCAACTGAACCCCGACGACAAAGCAAAGTAAATACATAGTGTCGCAAAAGGGCTATACTAAGCCAAAAGGGGATGACTCAAGGGGTCATTCTGAACCACTTTTGTTCTACGAGATTTGCAAATTCGCGAAAAAAAATATTCGTTTTCCATGGTAAAAAGTCACATGTCCAACAAAGTTTCTATGAAAAAGGTTTTTTTTTGTTAATTTCCAAAACTCGTAGAGCAAAAGTTCAGAATGACCCCCTGTCTTACTCCTTTTTATTGTATGTACATATGTATGTTTGTCTGTTTCTTTGTTCCCTCCTGTAGCCTAAACGGCTTGATAGATTTTGATGTATGAGGTATTGTTAGAAGCGTATTGATGGCGCGATGGCTATAGGCTATGTGACGTTCCATTAAAATATACATAGCGCCCTCTTGAGGACATAACGTGATGATCGAAAAAATAATAATTCAACTTTGCCGTGTAAGGTATCAAATGAAAGGACTTGATTTTCACATTACAAAAATATGCATATTGAAGGTATTTAAATAACAACACCAAAATTATTGAAATAAAAAATGATCATGAACTACCTACCGACGTAAAATTTCATAAAATAAAAACAACTAAAAAGTTACAAATAAAAAAATACAATTATAAAAAACTAAAAACCTGACTGTACGCTAAAAACATGAAAACGAGTCCCAATGTTAATGGAAAGTATCGCAGGCGGGGACCAACTTGACCGCCACTCAAGGCCGTTTTCTAAGTAACATTCAGCTAAATGGTGAACCCTCTGCTGGTATAATTTGTTTATATACCGCTTTTTCAATACCTGTAAGTACATTTTTTGGAAGCATAATATTTTTACTTAATTTTAGGGTTTCGAACGTCAAAAGAAAAAAAGCAACCGTTATAGGATCTCTATGAGGTTGTCCTATCGTGGGAGTGGTAGATAGAAACACACGACTCAGGGAATACAAGTTCACTGTATTTAAGGTTCTACAGACACGTAATAATGCAAGTGAGGTAATCTTATTGTAATACTAATGTCCGTTGAAGGCGCGAGCGAGCGTGTAGCCGGGAAACGGGTTGGCGCCGACTGACTGCGCGGGCTTCGCTGGCCGGTGGCGCGAGCGCGGGGTGCGCGCGGGTGAAGGGGAGGACGCGGGACGCGGTCTGCGCAGTAAAGCTGCGCAGTAAAACGGCGCGGCGGCGTGGGACGCTAACCGTTTTCGGCGCGCGATTTGTTTTCGCGGGAAAACGGTTAGCAGTCTTGTTACATCTCTTTGTTGTCCTTCTGTCTGACTGACTGTCTGTCACCGCCCTTTTTCTCAGAAACGGGTAAAGATATCAAGCTTATATTTCGCATAGGTGGGGAGTACCCCAAAAAAAATATTATGGTACTCCCTGTCCCACACAAGTAAATTGGGGCTTATATTTTTTCCAGTTATTTTGATGTGTATCCTTTTTTTTTCTTTGTTGTTTTGTATAAGTGTAGGAATGTAACATTATCGTTTAGTAATATTTGATAGTGCAGAGTGTATGATAGGAACTATTGTCTATGAAAGCGAGTATTATCTATGAAAGGAAGTATTGTCTATGAAAGGAACGAAGAAGGAGTGAGTGAAAGGATTAAGAAAAGATGGAGGATTAGAAAAGGTTGTTGTGCTCGAAGATAAAATTGTTTTTTAAAGGATGTGATACTGGAATAAACGTGATTCAGTGAAATACTTTTGGTTTTCATTTCCACCGCCTGGTCCCACAATTTTGGGGGCTCGTCCGGGATCGAGCGTGGAAATGCCAAAAAAACGACGCGTGATGATGATGAGCACACAGGACGACGACGGCCATTAAAGACGGAAATCAAAAACCTACGACGAAATAAAATAAAAGTTGAAAAAGTGATTGGTCACTAAATATAAGAATATAAGAAGAAGAAGACGGAAAATGACGACGACAACAAAAAACGACGCAAGCAGCAACGCGATGCTTGGTAGCATGGCGTCAAACGACGGATTCAGCGGAATCACCAAATTTAATGGCGAAGACAAGACGTATTCCTCGGCGAAGTGGGCCGCCGACATAGAGGATAATGCCGAGATATTCGGATGGACTGCCCAGCAGAAGCTCATTGTCGCTCGACGGTCGCTTGTTGGTACGGCTGAGTTGTGGCTGAGGACGGAGAAGACGTTTAAAACATTCGATGAACTGAGTGCTGCCTTACAAAAGGAATTTCCCGATGCATTGAACAGCAAGGAAATGCACGAGCTGATGGCTACGAGGAAGAAGAAGAAAGATGAGACGTACTACCAGTATATGCTAACTATGAAGGAGTTGGGCAAAAGAGCCAAGTTTGCCGACTACGTCGCGATTCAATATATCGTTGACGGCATTACTGACTATGAGAATAACAAGGCTATCTTATACGGTGTCACTACCTATTCTGTTCTAAAGGAGAAGTTGGCCATTTACGAGAAGATGAAATCCAAGACGGTAAAGAAGACTGAAGTCGAAAGTAAAACGCAAAATGTGTTTTCATCTTCACGTGAGAAGAAAGAGACGGCGAGACCCGATGGTCGCAGCTGCTACAACTGCGGAGACAAGAATCATCTCGCAAATCGGTGTCCCAATGGCGTGAAATGTTTTCGTTGCAACAATTTCGGCCATATTGGAACGGAATGCCGATCTTCTACTACGACGAGGCATCAACAACAACAGGGTGGGAGCCGCGGAAGCGGAAACGGCGCCTCCGGTCAGCGGACGATGTGCGTATCGGTCATTCCAGAAGATGGCGCTGCCGCTGCAGTGAACGGTGAACGGGAACGACGCGGAACGAACGAAGTGAACGAAGCCGAAGGAACGGGATCGTGTAACCGTCAATGTCAAAGTCAAAGTGTCATGCGAGTAAATGTAAACACAAACAGTGCGGTCAGTGAATCTCTGTGTAATTCGAATAAATCAGTGAAATTAGTCAAAATAAGTGATGTAGACGTTGAGGCCTTGATAGACTCGGGCAGCGATGTCAACCTGATGTCGTCGGAGCTGTTGTCCCGGCTTAACAAAGCTGGACATGACGAGGACAACGAGGACAAGGTGATGCTCACTGGACTGGGTGCATCTAGGGTATGTTCCGTGGGAAAGTTCCATACTACGATTAAAGTTGATGGTAAATATTTTGATACTGTATTCTATATTGTTCCATGCGGTGTTATGCCATACGAAGTCATATTGGGTCAACCATTTCTGTTGAATACAACTGTGTTGTTAGACAAGGGTACAGTTAAGCTCATGGCACAAACTGAAGGTGGTCAGTACATGTTGTGTTTACCTATTGAGGCTGATGAACCTTTATGTAGTAATCCAGAGGTACAGGAACTTGTTGCTAGTTACAAGCCCATGTTTACTAAAGAGGCTCCAATAAAGTTGAAGATTATTTTAAAAGATGAAGTGCCTGTAGCTCAGCGTCCACGAAGGTTAGCTATCAAAGAGGAAGAAGTTGTTAGGCGTCAGGTGGAAGAGTGGTTAGCTAAGGAGATAATAAGACCTAGTTATTCTGAGTATGCAAGTCCTTTAGTATTGGTTACAAAGAAAGATGGTAGCATTAGGGTTTGCGTAGACTATAGGAAAATTAACCAAAAGATGATTAAAGATGAATACCCATTGCCGGTTATAGATGATCACATAGACAAGCTGAGTAATTCTAGGGTATTTAGTACTTTAGACTTGAAAAACGGATTTTTTCATCTGCCAGTAGAAGAAGAGTCAGTTAAATACACGGCGTTTGTGACAAGCAGCCCTGAAGGACAGTACGAGTTCCTCCGAGCTCCTTTTGGACTTTCTATATGTCCTAAATACTTCAGCCGATTTATTAACATCATTTTCAGAGAGCAGATTGCTAGTGGAATAGTGCTAATATTCATCGACGATGTTATAATTCTGGCAGAGAATGAAGAAGAAGCTATTGAAAGACTAAAGATAGTATTGAAAGTGTCGTCTGAGTACGGACTTGAAATTAATTGGAAGAAGACACAGTTATTACAAAGAAAAGTTGAATATTTGGGCCATGTCATTGAAGATGGTACAGTGAAGCCATCACCAAGCAAAACAGAAGCAGTCAGATGTTTCCCAGAGCCAAAGACAGTAAAGCAAGTTCATAGTTTTGTGGGTCTTACCTCATACTTCAGGAAGTACATTGAGAATTATGCAGTGATAGCGAGGCCACTCACAGACTTACTTAAGAAGGAGAAAGAATTCTACTTTGGTGAAGAGGAAAGACATGCTTTTGAAGTATTGAAGACTAAACTATGTAGTGAACCGGTACTGAAGATATATGAAGTTGGTCTTGACACGGAGATGCACACAGATGCCTCAAAATATGGATATGCAGCCATTTTGATGCAGAAGGAGAAAGATGGGAAGTTACATCCAGTGCACTACATGAGTAGAAAGACTAGCGAGACGGAACAAAGAAACTATACAAGTTATGAACTCGAAGCTCTAGCAGTTGTCGAAGGAGTGAGAAAATTCAGGAAGTATTTGTTTGGAATACACTTCAAGATAGTCACTGATTGTGCAGCATTTCAGAAGACGCTTTATAAGAAAGAAGTATCAGCCAAGGTGGCAAGATGGGTTTTATTCTTACAAGATTTTGATTATGAAGTGGAACACCGAGCTGGAGCTAAGATGTCTCATGTGGATTCATTAAGCAGAAACCCTCACTGTTATCTGATACATTCAGAATTACATGCACGGATATGTAAAGCACAAAAGGAAGACAGCGACTTAAGTGTGTTAAGAGAAGTACTGAATGAGAAGACAGAATACAAGGATTTCTACATAGAAAATGACTTGATATACAAAGGTGTAGAGAAAAAGTTGGTAATACCTGACATCATGGAGACCGAAATCATAAAGAGAGCACATGAAATTGGACATTTTGGAAAAAAGAAGACCATGGACATAATAGATAAAGACTACTACATAAAAGACCTAGCCAAGAAGATAGATAGAGTGATTTTAGGATGTGTACCATGCATATTAGCAAGCAAGAAGGAAGGGAAACAAGAAGGATTTCTCAGTCCAATAGACAAAGGAGAGCTGCCACTAGAGACGTTACATATTGATCATCTTGGACCATTGGATGCAACCAAGAAAATGTACAACTATATATTAACAGTAGTAGATGCATTCACGAAGTTTGTCTGGATTTACCCTACTAAGACGTTGACTGCAAAGGAAACTGTAGAGAAGCTGAGGCTACATCAGAAGGACTATGGTAATCCAACGAAGTATATTACTGATAAGGGAGCTGCCTTTACTGGACAAGAATTTAAAGATTACTGCCAAGAAGAAGGGATTCAACATCATGCTGTAACAACTGGTATACCAAGAGGAAACGGCCAAGTAGAACGCATCCACAGGATTATCATATCTGTTTTGACCAAGATGTGCATTGAAGAACCTACTCATTGGTATAAACATGTGAGTAAGGTGCAAAGAGTGATAAATGGCACTTATCAAAGGTCGATTAACACATCACCATTTAACTTGCTTACTGGTACAAAGCTGAAGCAGAAAGAAGATATAAAGCTCATAGAATTATTAGATGAAGAATGCAGACAACATTTCATGGAAAGGAGAGACAATGTAAGACAAGCAGCTAAAGTACAGATATTGAAGGTTCAAGAAGAGAACAGAAGAACTTATAATAGGAAAAGGAAAGAAGCTCAGGACTATGTAGTTGGGGATATTGTAGCCATACAGAGAACTCAATTCGGTAATACTTTGAAGCTTAAACCAAAATTTCTCGGACCTTATCAAGTAGTAAAGAAAGTAGGTAAAGGTAGGTACCATGTAGAGAAAGTTGATCTTAATACTGAAGGACCTAGGAAAACCTCAACGGGTGTAGACTACATGAAAATGTGGCCATGATTTTAATTTCATAACAGTTTGGTTGAAAGAGGTTTACCCAATATGATTTGGTATAGGTATCAGCTGTTATTTAAATTTCTATTGTGCTTAAATTTAAAATAAGATAATAACATTAAAGTTTAACTGTATTTTTATGTGTTGAGTAAGAGTAGTTAACATCTTTAAATATGTAACATTGTTTCAATAATAATAACTTTATTTTCAGAAAAATAAAGTTACAGCTGTTATTTTGTTAGGTAGGGATATAAAATGTTTATATTGGTATTTAAATGTTGTGTTTAATATCATAATAAGTTTGTATTTTCTGAAGTCTAAGTAAGGGTGTGCTATATTATGTATAATAAGTAGCTATGTAATTTAACAAGGTAAATACTATTGATTTAACTTAAAGATTTTTTTTTAGCAGTGTTATTCTGTAACTACTTACTATCATTTTATGGTAAATAATGTTTTTTTTGTGTTAGATGTTAAGAAGTTCATACTTTTGTTGAAGTACTTGTTGTGTTTTAAGGGTGATGTTTATTCCCTAGCTGATGTTAACATTAACATAACTTTCTTATTTAAGAGTAAGGTAATTTGTTTATTTTAAATGTTTGTGTAATTTAGGTAGAGGTCTCTGAAACTGTACTTAAATTTGTTTTTTTTGTGTGAATGATTAGAGTCACTTAAGAAAAGTTATACTTAACTGTTAGATAAATATTTTTTGTTATTGAAAAATTTAAAAGTTATTTAATTGTTGTTTGTTATTGAAGTTAAAGTTGTGTTAGATTGTTTAGAGTAGCCTGAGGTCAGACTACTATACAGGATGGCCGAGTTGTAGGAATGTAACATTATCGTTTAGTAATATTTGATAGTGCAGAGTGTATGATAGGAACTATTGTCTATGAAAGCGAGTATTATCTATGAAAGGAAGTATTGTCTATGAAAGGAACGAAGAAGGAGTGAGTGAAAGGATTAAGAAAAGATGGAGGATTAGAAAAGGTTGTTGTGCTCGAAGATAAAATTGTTTTTTAAAGGATGTGATACTGGAATAAACGTGATTCAGTGAAATACTTTTGGTTTTCATTTCCACCGCCTGGTCCCACATAAGTATGTGTTTCTTTTCTTTAAATCTGTATTTTTTTTGTTGTTGCTGTCTATGTGTCGAAAAAATGTATCTTTATCTTCAAATCACGCCATCTATCGTTTGTTTTTTTGTGGCTACTGTCTATAGAAGAAATTCCGTCATTGACAATTTTACGTTACGAATTTATTTTTATTTATTTTATTTTTATTTTTACATTTTCGTGGAGAATCAACAGCATTTTGTTAATAAATAATTATTACTTATGAACACATAACAACTTGATGCCATTAACAGAATGAACTTAGTAAACCCAGTAAACCTAACACATCCAGAGGAAAAACAAAATCTCTTTCTCTCTCTCTGAAAAACATTCTTAATAGCCCAAACTCGATGCTTTTAGCTATTAACATCTTTGAAATAAAATTGAGCCACCACCGTGTTACTGCCCTCATCAGATCCTCACGAGACCATACCTCAACCAGCACCAAGAGACTGTATTTTTGATCCCTAACCTAATGTTCTTGCGTATTGTCATCACTTAGATCCATTCGCTATATTCCTGCTCCTCATCAGACCTTTACGAGACTGTAATATCACGAGAATATTGCACACTATCTAATTTAATTTAATGTATTGAATATACTGGAAGAATTATGCTTCCTCAATTTCAAATCAAATTATGTTGGTGTCATAAAAGTTGAAAAAGTGCAATGACAACCAATGTGCAGTGATTTTGTATCTGTACACGATAAGATCGCGAGCTGTCAGTGCTGCCTAAACCGACGTGACCCTTCTTTGGAGGCCAGCGGCCAACTGAGTCAAACGTCACTTGTGTTTATGATTTTATAACACAGAAAGCCGCCATAGATATTTGTATGAAGATTTGAGGGAAAAAAATTGCTCAAGTTTGGGATTAATTTACACAAAATAAGTGTGTGTTTATTAAAAAACAAGGTATTTAGCGCCTAGTCCAAGCCTTTAACTTTATAATATGATAAAAATCATATGAAAATTCTTTATAATTACGACACAGTTGTTACAATACGGGAGTGTGATTGACTGGTTTTTCTTGATATTCTGAAATTAATTTACAGTTATCCATAATCATTTACTTAAATTCGAATGATTCAGCACCTAGCTAGACTCTTCAACTACCTGTGTGATTTTTTTCAAGGCTGTAGAGCATCATTTACTACATAATTCTATGACAATGCCAACCCTCGATTCCCTATTGCAGACCCTTAAAGATACTTACCCGAAAATAACAACACTCCTTGTGTGAAACATTCGTTTCCATAAGTAAGTAGTAAGTTATTTTTTTATGATAAATATCGGTAGGTACAGTCAGCAAATAGCATACTGTAAAAGAGTAGAGTCACTCCCTTTTGGCTTACTATACAACTTTTGCAACAGCCTTTATAGACGCTGCGGTAGCACTCCATATCTCTTTTGCCGTCTGTAGGTACAATATTATAGATAAATAAATAAATTAGAATTTGAAAGAAAGAAAGAAAAAAATAAAAACTTTATTTGACACTGACAGCAATCATACTTAATTATAAATTATATATAGAGGTTATAGTTAGGTATAAATTTGCTGTCCGCCAAAAAGGTATCCACTCAGCTGTTGCAAAGCCCTTGGCTATAGCCAAGGACAAGGACACTGCGCTGGTGTTTCAGTGGAGGCCTCTTTAGTAGTGACGCACTATGTTTACTTACAAAAAATAACTACTTACTTACTTACTCCGCTGGCTCAGCGACCCAAAGTGAGTCTTGGCCTCCGATACAAGAGATCGCCACTTCTGACGGTCCAGTGCAGTCTCCCGCCAGTCAACGACTTGTAGCTCGCGCAGGTCCGCCTCCACCGCGTCACTCCAGCGGTACCTGGGCCGGCCCACCGGTCGGCGCCCCGTCGGACGGCCCATGTAGGCTCTTTTTGCGCTACGATCTTCTCCCATTCTCTGGAGATGGCCTAGCCAGCGAAGTCTGTGGGCTTTTGTTTCTCCCACTATGTTAGCCCCCGCCATCAGATCTTCCAGTTCGGCGTTTTTCAGGACTCTCCAGCTTCCATCGGGTCTCTGTCTTGGGCCAAAGATCTTCCTTAGGACCTTCCGTTCCGCCACCAGCAGTTTGCTCTCTTCTTTCTGCGTTAACGTCCAGGCCTCACACCCGTACATCAGTATCGGTCTTATTACCGTTTTGTAAATTCTGAGTTTGGTGTTTCTGCTCAGAAGCCTAGACGTCAACACTTTATGCAAAGCGGCACTGCAGCGCAGGAAGCTTTGGATGCGGGTATCGATTTCCTCGTCGCGAGTGTTCGTATCCGTGACAGTGCAACCTAGGTATTTAAACCGGGAGACCCCTTTGTACGTCACATCTCCAACATGCAGGTCTTGTCTGCGAACGGACTTGTCCTTGTAGCGCTTCATGTGGAGATATTCGGATTTTCCGCAGTTTATTCTTAAACCAATTTTTCCGGCTTCTGTATCAAGGAGTTTCGCAGCTTTCCGAACCTCTTCAGCTGTTTTGCCCAGCACCGCTAGGTCATCGGCATAGCCAACCACCTTGTGCTTTCCATTGTGTTGTAGCCCGAAGTCAAGTTCTAAAACTCCTCTGAGAACATGCTCCAGGGCTAGGTTGAAAAGCATAGGCGATAGGGCATCTCCCTGCTTTAGACCGGTAACCACCGCGAACTCATCCGTCAGTTCTCCTCCAACACGAACCTTCATCCTACTCTCCTTTGTGGCAACCTCAACCATGCTCACTATTTTTGCCGGTATTT
This sequence comes from Plutella xylostella, assembly GCF_932276165.1. Classification (NCBI taxonomy): domain Eukaryota; kingdom Metazoa; phylum Arthropoda; class Insecta; order Lepidoptera; family Plutellidae; genus Plutella; species Plutella xylostella. Next base: position 7,703,818 of record NC_063987.1, on the reverse strand, counting down.
TAAAGTTGCGTAGGATAGTGAACAGCTCTTCTCGATCAATGCTGTCGTACGCCTTAGTAAAGTCCACGAAAAGTGAATGGATGCTCTGCGCGTATTCCCATTTCTTCTCCATAAGCTGCTTCAGGAGGAAGATCTGATCGACTGTACTACGGTTGCGTCTAAAGCCACACTGATAATCACCAAGGATTTTTTCCGTGTATGGCTCCAATCGCTTGAGCAACACGTAGGACAGGACCTTATACGCTGTCGGGAGCAACGCAATGCCACGATAGTTGGTACACTTCTTTTTGGACCCTTTTTTGTGTACGGGGCAGATCACTCCTAGGTTCCATTCCTTTGGCTGCTTTTCCTCTTCCCAGATCTTGCACAGTAACTGGAATAGTTCCGACTGTACTCGACCCCCGCCGTATTTCCACAATTCGGAGGGTAAATCGTCAATGCCCGGTGCTTTGTGGTTTTTGAGTCTCATTATGGCTTCACGGACTTCTTCAAAGGTCGGGGGTTCCACGATTTCGCTATTGTGTTCCATAGAGCGGGGTACTTGTTCCTCGAGTGGTTGGCAGTTGAGCAGTTGCTGGAAATAGTCGCGCCAGCAGGTCATGATAGTATCTCTGTCCGATATCAGGTTTCCATCATCGTCTTCAAGGAACTGAGCCGTGGGTTGGTAGCCTTTCTTGCAGGAGCTTACTTCCTTATAGAATTTCCGTGACTCGTTAGCTCTGAGGAGTGTCTCCATCCCTCTTACGATGTTGTCCAGATGCTGTCTTTTGGCTCTCTTAATGATCGTTCTAGCTTCCGTTTGGACCTTCTTATATTTGGCAACCCATTCCTCGTTATTCTCAGCCTGGATTTTACATTTCCGCCTTTCCTTGACAATCTCTTCGCAGTCCTGATTCCACCACTTTCTTCTTTTGGTGTTTCTTTTTCTTCCCAGTACTTTAACAGCTGTTGTTTTTACTGTGTGTTTCACACTATCCCAGTGATTGTCAATATCCGCGTCAACCGTGAGCTGGTTAAACCTGTTATTCAACTCTAATCGAAACTTTTCTCTTATATCTGGGTCTCTTAGGTTGTCTAAGTTAATCGGCTCCTCTTTTCTGGTGTTATTCCTTCTTTTTACCGTGATCCTTGCCCTGAGTTGGATACCAAGCAGATAGTGATCGCTGTCACAGTCAGGCCCTCTGTACGAACGCACGTCCTGTATGGTGCTTTTGTGTCTGTCATCTATCACGGCATGATCGATCTGGTTCACTGTTTTTCCATCAGGTGACTTCCAGGTACCTTTGTGGATATCTTTATGAGGGAACATTGTGCTCTTGATTACTAGCGCCCTTGCTGTTGCAAATGATATCAGTCTCAGACCATTGTCGTTTGTTGTGGCATGCTTGCTGTGTTTTCCAATAGTAGGCATGAAAGCTGCTTCTCTTCCCACTTGTGCGTTAAAATCTCCAATCAATAGTTTTGCATCAAAACTCGGTAGTTGATCATATGTCTCTTCTAGATGGTCATAGAACTCGTCCTTTTTACTGTCTTCTGACATCTCTGTTGGAGCGTAGACATTTATGATAGAGTAGTTGCAGAACTTGCCTTTTAGACGCAGCACAGATATTCTGTCTGACACAGCATCAAATCTGATAACACTCCCGATCATGTTTCTAGAGACCATAAAACCAGTGCCGTACATGTGCTCGCCATGATCACTACCGCTGTAAAATAGAACAGTGTTACTGTCGACATTGCACTCTCCTTTTCCCAGCCACCTTACTTCTTGCAGGGCTGCTATTTCGATGCCATATTTCTTTAATTCGGCATTCACCTGATACATGGCGCCAACTCGGAATAGAGAGCGCACATTCCACGAAGCTAATCGGAGTTCCTTAATATCATGCCTAGTGTCGTTAGTTTTGGGATCAAATCGTAATTTCTCTTTTCTCGGTTTCGTAACAATAGTTTTTTCCATGGGCAGGGCGTTAACCTGCCGCACAACCCCCAAAATGCTGGAGGGCCACACCCGTCGTTGGTCAGCGAGTCTAACGGACTTAGCCGGCTAGCGTAGCTAGGCTGTACTACCGACCGTTCCCCCATCCGCCACCCGGGGGACGCTCCTCTACGCCAGACGGGACAGCGCGAGGTCACGAGGTTTGTTAGTCTTTCGTATTTTTTTGTTTTTTTTTAATGTTATTGTCACACAAAAAATAACAATAACATTAAAAAAACAAAAAAATACGAAAGACTAACAAATACAAGGGAAACAAAGTGATTAATTTAGAGAATTAGAAACTATAAATCGCTAATTCCGTGGCCCAAAACCGCAAACTACACGCATGTCGCCTCGCCGCCCATCTCTTGTGCAGTTACGCGGAAGTTCACACACAACAGACAAACTTATAACTACACTTTCTCTCCACCTTTTGTGTAAGAATAATAGGGAGCATTTTGCAGTAAAAACTGTTTGTTGTTAATACTCAAGTAGTAGTAAATTGATACTGAGAGATTGTGAAGTGAGTTAGGTTTTTGAACTTATGCTTAATAGATGATCATAAAATCTGTATTTGGATTAGTAATACCTAAGTATTTTTGGAGTAAATCGCTTTCTAGTACATCTATTTTGTTCTTACTGATGAAAAATATAGACCTAAATTTAGTAAAAGTGGATCACAAGTTCCATTAATCGATAAGTAGGTACTGTATAAGTTTCGCTTTCTGTATGTCTACTTCTAGTTACTAAAGTCTGGGTACTAGTATAAGATTGGCATTTAATTTTAACGAACCTTTGCCTTTGATGCGATGAAATGCTATAAATTGTTAGAGCTGCGATGTACCGTATTCTTGTTTGTTTCTATAATATTAAGGGAACTATATCTAGGTTATAAAATTATAAGTATAGTCTATTGATATTGAATAGACTGCAGGAAACAGAGTCCTAGGCCCGATTCCCGGCTAAGCAATAATCATGAAAAGTGGATGCAATGCACATAATATGCTTACCGTGCAAGGTATTACAAACGTTAGCTCATATTATGTGTTATAAACTTATAACACACCATTCTTAACTTAAAGTTAGCGAGCCGCTTTTGAATGTCGCGAACCGTTTCGTCGTTTTGAAATGAGTATAATGCAATTAGGGTACACAAACACATGTAGAATGTATTTGTACAAATTTCCTTATACTCTTCAAGTCTTCACAATGGGAAAAATAATACACTCACGGGCAATGAAAACGTTCCACTCACAAATTACCGACACCAAACGACCCCAATTTTTTCAGACATTTCATTTAAAATTTGTTTAATATATTAATTACTGTGTTTGGTTGGTAATATCCTGATGCTCTATTAAATGTACTTCAATGTTACAGAAGGCGCCATTAAGCTAGCCTTTTCCGTTTAAGAGTAATTTAGTGCTTTTCTAAGTGGAACCTTTTCATTGCCCATGAGTGTATTATATCTTCGATATCACCCTTCGGCGTATATCGAAGGCGACGGCACTAGTAAACCAGAATAGGTCTCGATATAATTTATAGGTCTCACCGACACATTGATCATGTATTAAATACCGTTAATACTAAGTAGGTTTCGAGCTAACTTATAATTAGAACTATTTCGAACAATGTTTAGATTGTAATTTAGCACTGTACATTCCGTGCCGGAACTTTCAATGCTGTTATAACCTAAATTTTAAACATACGTGTTAATATAATTGAAGAATAACATACTACAATTTAGGTAAGGACTTTAAAATTTTTGACATATGTTTTATATTCGGCCAAGTTTATGTTTGGTATAACTATATACCTAAATAAGTTAACTATCCTATAAGCTATACCTAAGTACCTATACTAGGACTAAGAATTTAAAAAAAGTTGAGGATTGAGATTAATTTCAGATTCATATACTACTAGCCGTTCCCGCGCGCTTCGCTTCGCCTTAAAAAGTTTTCCCGTGGGAATTCCGGGATAAAAAGTAGCCTATGTTCTTTCCCAGGGTCTAGACCGTATGTATACCAAATTTCATTCAAATCCGTTCAGTAGTTTTGGCGTGAAAGAGTAACAGACAGACAGACACAGTTACTTTCGCATTTATAATATTAGTTAGGATGTGAGGCTTATACGTAATCTTACAGGTTATATTTATAGTGGGAATGGATTTGGTTAACTGGAACTGCCTACTGGTAATTATTTGTAAGAATGGATCGGAGGAGAGGTGTCTCGATATTTAACTTTGGTCAACAGCCGTTGGACTAAGTCTGGATTTCTTAATTATAATACTTTTTATGTTGTTGAATAATAATGGACATAGACTGCTGGGGACTCACTCTGGTACTTATATCCTTCCCATGAAGCGCCTAAGCACCGAAGTAAAACTGAGTAGTGTGATGTGACACGTTTACTTAGGTTACGAAACGTTACTCTATGAAATTGTTATTCTCTATATAGCATATACTAAATATGTAATAAAGGTACCGAGATACAGTTTAGATCTCTATCGAAGACACTAAGCGAAACGACACGGACCGTGCGAACTAACAAGTAAATCTAGCCAAAGATTTAGATACCCACTTTAGATCTTCATCCAATTAAGTACAATGATACAGAGCCTTAGAATATGCACGGGAATTTCTCAAAGACATTATTTTGTTCATTAAACATTGTGCACCATTTAAATGTCAAATTTAATTAACTGATTTACTTTGTAGGTCACTCTGTAATGAGCGGATACGGGGAAAATTATGCATAGGTTTATTATAAGCTTCCTGGGACTTAGATAAAGATATTTTGATTTGATATTTACCTCTAGTCTTTACTTAATCGAGATAGTGGAACTGATAAGTTGAGATAGTTTCGAAATGTTTGTTATTTTAATCGGTGATTAGCGACGGTTTCGATGTCACAAGAATTATGTTCACCTTGTGACTTGTCTAGTCAGTAGCTAGATACAGTAGTAGATACAAGAATTACTTGTATTTATAAACCCACCAAAACGACTTTAATACATAACATAATAAAAATGTACCTAAAAAAATATCGGCTTTATTTTATTTATGTAAATCCGATTAGAAATTTCAACGTTATATTTAACTCAATAGGATGCATCCTAGTTACGTTGACACCACTTTTTACATCCAAGTGAAAGGCGAACTTATCCCTAAAAGCAATATCCTCCGGTCTGCCAGAGAATCCGTGACCACGCTCAATTAAACAAATCACCTCATAAACAGTAAACTTGATATTTAACGCCGGCGCGGGACAATAATCCCTAGGTTTCTATTCGTAATGGGTATTTTAAACTAGTTTTAAGTTTATTAACATTCAATTGCAGTCCTGTAATGATGAAGTTATCAGGGGATCTTCCCGATGCTATTTAATAGCGCCTTCCTAGTGCCGGGTATTAGCATAAAAGTGATACGTGGTTTAAAGGGTCGGTTGTAAATCAACATCGTTCACAATTTTTTAATATAATTTATACAATACATAACACAATCCAATTATATGATAACTTAATTATGACTATAAAAATACAGTTTTAAGCTGTACAGCTTGCTATCAAGAAAATAAAAACCCAAAAGGTGCATCGCCCTTCTTGATATAAGTAACCTAATCTATGTAACTTTCCCTCTTTTTTTAACATAATAAAACCTCATTGTAATTGCAAGGCATATGGCTTATGGACTAGATCACCGACACGACAGTTATACATACTTACAGATATATAACGTATGATCGTTAGACCTATAACGTGTCATTTTCTGTCACACTATTTAAGTATATAAATTTATATATTTTTTTACGATCTGTGAAATTTATTTTACAGAGACAGGATTGTGTCGAGTCACGCCAAGTCCTGGTAAGGCGGGGTCTTCACTGAAACCCCTTTAGCGTGGGAGTGAAATTCCACTGAAACTGCCGCGTTGGTGGCTCAGATTCCCGATTAGTGGTGTCCAGGTTCGATTCCCGATTAGACACGAGTTACCTGCAACTGGCGTATTTATTGCTGTTTGATTACTTAGTTTTAGATAAATAAATTAAGTAAGGGTTGCATTTTACTTAATTAATCTAAAAGGGCTTTTTTGTAGGAAAAGAGTTTAATGTTGCACGGCGCTGTATAATATGGAATGATGAAGGAGATATTTTCTTAAGTTTTAGTTAAAAATTCATAAATTAACGTAAAATCAGTTTTTTTATATAAATATTTTATAGTACTTTTCGATAACTTTTTTCAGGTTTAAATAAAACTACTAAAATCTTTACATCCGCCCACAATAATCTAGCCTTTACACACATAATCTAGAATATCTAGTGCCTAGGTTGTCGCCTCATTATGCAATCTTAACACCATCTGATCCGGAATGCTGTAATGATGAACTTGTAGGCAGACACGCAAGCTCTTTATCATTGCAACGTAATATAGATAAAATATAGTTAGGTATTTTATAGTTATGTACCCCAAAGATCCGTGGAACAGAAACATGAGACCAACGATACGAACAGGCAAGCGTGGGACCCCCTGCGACCCTCTGGACCTTCAGGATGCAGGGGGTGAATGAGGAAGGCTGAGGACAGTGTTGTGGAGCTCTTTGGGAGAGGCCGATACAGGCCGATTACAGGCTGATAGTCATAATAATGTATTACATTATGGAGATTTTACACCGATAAAAAATTAATTACAAAAATCTGTCATTGCTTAATAACTGAAGAAGTTACATAAGTAATGCTTAAACTTGGTATTAAAGATGGACAAGTCTTCCCATGTCATATTACCGATGTTACTAAACTCAATTTTACACAAGAAGTCCCATACCTCAAGCCAATGTGATACTTAAAACTTTGTAATAAGGGTTTGGTTAGGGGACTCAAGTGAAACACTGTACAATAGTAAATTATTGCTGCCATCGGTTAAGCTGTCCCTAACTTAAGTGAGACTTAAGTTTATGCTAAACGCTCGGAGGATGAATATGTTTTATTACTTTTGCAAGTTATTCCGCATGGTAATAAGTGGTCTCGTATTAAGTTATCTATCGTGGTACATGTACTTAGGAATATTTGCAGGAAGAAATCCTAACTAATATTATAAATGCGAAAGTAACTGTGTCTGTCTGTCTGTTACTCTTTCACGCCAAAACTACTGGACGGCTTTGAATGAAATTTGGTATACACATGGTATGGACCCTGAGAAAGAACATAGGCTACTTTTTATCCCGGAATTCCCACGGGAAAACTTTTTACGGCGAAGCGAAGCTAAAAGTTGATATTTAAAACGCGCGAAAAAATATGTTTCCTGAAAACGCAGATACCTACCTTGTGAACGAAATTTATAATAATGTTGGTATACATTAGTTATTATTATCTCGTATAAAGCTATAATTATCTACGGTGGTGCGGGTTCGACGTTCTATAAACTGCGTACGTTTATTTTATCTAGTTTTTACACAAATCTGTGGAAGATCTGGCTAATCTAGACTTGCGCTAGTTATTTATTTTTTATTCATCCACTTTTTTTAGATTAAGCAAAATTAGAAACGTAAATATCTCGGGTTAATGAACTATTTTCTTCAATGAAAATAATATTATGATAAATTTATAACTGCTATAATATTATGTAGAAATATGTATACATATAATAATAATGCACAATTGCATTGCACACCTATACTTTTTCTTAATTATTGAGCAACACTTTTTTTTCTGCATTTAGGTAGGTACTTACTAGCTTTTAGTAGCTTTCTCCTCCATCTTGGAGTCTTAGGTTCAATTCCCGTTAAAAAAAATATATTTTTATAATATCGTAAACACACAGTTGCATAGTCACTCACCACACGCTTAACTAGGAGGGTAACTTTAGCTTGACAAAACACGAACGGAAGCTGTCATGCACTGGATACGTTCAATGAAATGAGATACAAATGAGTACAAAATCATACCGACTCGGTTTGATTTTGTAAAACATAGCACCTGCCTATGGGGCCGTCCATTAATCACGTGAGGCTCAAAGGGGGGGGGGGAGGGGGTACTGAAAACCTCACGAAACATCACGAGGGGGAGGGGGGGTTCTCGTTAGACATCACGTGTATTAATTTTTTGTCAAAAATTAGGTATTTCTGAACCGATATTTTGGACGGCGCAAAAATTTTAACGATTTGTAGTATGACCTATATTTTTCTAGTCAAAAATTGCCTTTACATAGACTTCCAAAAAAATACACGTGATCCAGGGGGGGGGGAGGGGGGGTTGGTGCCATACCTCACCAAATATCACCAGGGGGGAGGGGGGGGTCAAAAAATGAGAAAAACAACCTCACGTGATTAATGGACGGCCCCTATGACAATTCAAATGCATAATTTTTATGTCATTTGTTCGTTTCCTTTGAAAACCTTTTATGTGAAAATACTTTATTCACCACCACAAGGCATACGCATGTGTCAATCAAACGTCAAAGGACTCTTGCTATATTTTACAAAGTACCTATAGTGCAACAGCGGCTGATCTCCGAAACTTCGGTTTTCGTAAGCTAAAGTAACCCGCCAGTGCGTGCTCCCAACATAAACTACACCCAACACCAAATAAAACAATTCACAAATTAATTACACACTTATAAACAAGTTTTATAATTAGCTCCTGAGCCTTTACTGCTACTTACAGTTTCAGCGGTTTCAGGCATAGACGATGAAATGCCCATAAAATGATAGTGTGAAAAGTATAAAGTTTACTTCAAATGAATTAAGTATAGATAGATATTAAAAGCCTGATTCCCTGGCTGCTTCGCTAGACGGGATAAAAAGTTAACAATATTTGTCCCCTTGTACAGAAAGCTTCATAAGTAGTTATATACACTTTTGTACCTTTTCAAATTCACAAACCGCCTATTTGTTCATTCCAACAATGTCCGTCTGTAAAATGACCTGCGCAAATCGTACTCGGTTTTAAAAAAAGCTCTTCGATGATTGGTTAATTGTTTACATTACACTCTTGACAGTGACACCTTTTCTTAAGTTCCCACGACAGCACCAACGCCATTATTTTAACACACCGAAATAATAAAATATAACACCAAACTCCCACATTTTAAAGCGTTTAACCCAAATTTCGTATTCATGAGTGATCGTTTTCCGAGTGGTCCGGTAAACACGTTGGTGAGTTAGTATATTTGCTGACCAAATTACTTTAAACAACAAACAAACACTTGCGTAGATTTAAATAGTTTTAATTATACACACGGGCCCGCCAGCCTTTGATGGATAAATCCGTTTATTTGTTGGTTTAGTTCCGAATGTAGGTAAGTAATGGTAGTTTGGCTTTTAAATAATATGATTCTGTAGATAGGTTCTGTCGGCTAGTGTGTGTGAATTTTTATATTTACAACACACCTACCAAATTGCCTGTAGTGCATAATTTAGGTTAGATCAGTGGAACATAACATTAACTGAATACATTCGTACCTAAATAGTATTCTTTTGTGTAACTAAATATATTTAAAACATACAATGGAAATTTGTTCAATGTAATTATGCCATAAGTCAAGTAATTATTATGGCATAAGTCAGGTAATTATACCTAATGTTTCCTTTACCAATTTTGATATATCTTCTTCTATTGTGTAATGTAAAAAAGATAGATCAGTACAGCAAAACAGTATAATAGGAATAATTTCTCAGGCAGAGTCAGAAGTATGCGAATATTTTCCAATAAGAATAAAATGTTTAACGTTATGTTAATCGATTGACACAACGATTATAAATCGATAATTAGCAAACTGTCATATTTATTCAGTTACCTACTTTTGATTTATTGCACAGTATAGGTAATACTATTATCAATAATCTTGATTCATTGATGTTGTTGGTAGCGTTTTTGCAAAAATATTTAAATAACTTGGTATTTATAAATCAAACTATCAAACGTAATTTACGTATTTAAAGTAATATTGTGGGTATGCCCGTCCACTGCAGAACATTAGCCTCCTCAAAGAGATGGGGAGGGTTCTTGCCATAACTTCCACGTTTGGCTTGCGAATAGGAGATAAGTTAAGAGGTACATTACATAGGTATGTAACATCAAAACATAAGTGATTAAATTAAATTAACTGTAGGTATGTAACTGGTAACACCGCATGGTATCCGATACCCAAATAGCTTCGCCTTTACCATGTAATTTACAAGACTGTTACAACTTTATCGTCCCAGTGTTACGGTATTGCTGTAATCAAAGGAGTCCCGAATAGTAATAAGTACGATATTTAAAATATTCACGCTATGGCGGCCGAGCAGTTGGATACAATGTCCTACGCTGAGCTAGGGTTGCCACAAAAATCTGGTTGTGTAGTAAACTTAGGGGCTCCGCTCAATGCACTAGAGTCGAGGCGTGCAAAAGAGACATAATTCCCTGCACCTTATGGGTCGATTACACCTAACGAGTACAGTGGTGAGTCAGTGTCCTCGGCCGCGCACTCGATCCCTTGCTAGGTTGCTAGCCGTTCATTGGTCGAGGATACTGTCTTGCCACTGTACTCGTTAGGTGTAATCGACCCATGCGACGCTGACGCCGCCTCGACTCTAGCTGGATTATTATCTAAGTATCTATAGGCATATAGGTGAGAATATTGGTTTCAATTTCAACTGCTGATGTGATATGAATTCTTTAAAATCTTTCAACAAAGTTTTTTTAATTTAATTTGCACTGATTACTGTTTTTTCTTTAATTAACTTATTTTTTCTTTAATTAGCTTATCATATTATTAAACAGCACTAAAGGACTAGTGTCAATTAATATTGTTTGTTTGAGCATTCCCGTATATCGGTGGCAACCCTGACTACAGAGCACGATGGATAAAAAAGGTGACAACTTCACAATTTAAATTATATCCTTTTTAAATCTGATAGCCACCTATACTCTTACAAAGGGAGACGCGCCTTAACATTAATAACTAGAATATTAAACTCGCATCTACAAAAATCTTAATTTATTAAGATGAAGCTGATGATAACTACCGATTTATGAAGTAGAGGTATAAGAACTGGCCTATTATAAAGATAATGATGAAAGATAAACTTTTTTTTAAAGTTCTTTTCGTAACACACCCGAAATTGGTTGAACTAAATTTTGTTTACTTAAAGTTAAAATCTTCTTATAAGGTGTTTCGGGTACAAACACTATAGTTTTCACCGTTATGGTTAGATTACATCAGTATCAGTCAGATTGTGCATCAGTCACTGACTGCTGCCCATGCAGCCAGGGTCCCAATCGCGAAGTCAAAACGAAATAACATTTACGAAGTAATTAATGTCAAATTCAATACATTTTGAATCCGAAAATCGTTGTCAAAACAAGACCGTGATAGGGACACAGGGTGCGACAGACGCATTGTCCTTTTTTAAAATCCTGTGTATAATAAATAATAATCCATACATTGAATTTGAAGCCTCCTAGCCCAGTATGACTATACGAGTATACGCGTGTCTATAACGTAAGTATGAAGATTTTAGATTACATATTACGATTAAATAGTAGCGTAGCGTAATAGGTGTCAACTACACTGATTACAGAGAGATAGTGACTCAGGAATTTTGTAAACCGCTTCATTACAAAAACCTGTTGTTCCTTTTTATATTAGCATAATTTAATATTTTCTATTTATAAAAGATACGTATAGGATACGCAGGAGGATAGGTAAGTGAGATGTAATGTTTTGAGGTAATCTATAATTTCACTGAAGGAACATTGTATTGAATCGAATAGAGTTTAAGGGCCCGTACAGGGTGACGTGCCGCGCCAATTTTGGGTTTTCAATGCTCTTCACACAGCACACGCAGTGACACGCCCACATGTAAGTTTGCACAGTGGGTCGATAAACTTTCACTCGCCAACTTTATTGACAATTATGTTCAAGTACATTTTGGGTGATTTTAGGGTAAGTAAGTATAATTCTTACTTACACTGGTAGGCACCAGGAAAGAGTAGAAATTAATAGGGGTGCCACTTTACTCTATACTCGGAACCCGATTAGCTTTCTCAAACAAATGTGGTATTTACTTGTAGAAAGGTAACTACAAGTATTAAAGTGTAGATAATAAGTTTCGGGCATCCTCCAGCCAACTGAACCCCGACGACAAAGCAAAGTAAATACATAGTGTCGCAAAAGGGCTATACTAAGCCAAAAGGGGATGACTCAAGGGGTCATTCTGAACAACTTTTGTTCTACGAGATTTGCAAATTCGCGAAAAAAAATATTCGTTTTCCATGGTAAAAAGTCACATGTCCAACAAAGTTTCTATGAAAAAGGTTTTTTTTTGTTAATTTCCAAAACTCGTAGAGCAAAAGTTCAGAATGACCCCCTGTCTTACTCCTTTTTACCCGACTGCCGAAGGAGGAGGGTAATGTTTTTTGATTGTATGTATGTTTGTCTGTTTCTTTGTTCCCTCCTGTAGCCTAAACGGCTTGATAGATTTTGATGTATGAGGTATTGTTAGAAGCGTATTGATGGCGCGATGGCTATAGGCTATGTGACGTTCCATTAAAATGTACATAGCGCCCTCTTGAGGACATAACGTGATGATCGAAAAAATAATAATTCAACTTTGCCGTGTAAGGTATCAAATGAATGGACTTGATTTTCACATTACAAAAATATGCATATTGAAGGTATTTAAATAACAACACCAAAATTATTGAAATAAAAAATGATCATGAACTACCTACCGACGTAAAATTTCATAAAATAAAAACAACTAAAAAGTCACAAATAAAAAAATACAATTATAAAAAACTAAAAAACCTGACTGTACGCTAAAAACATGAAAACGAGTCCCAATGTTAATGGAAAGTATCGCAGGCGGGGACCAACTTGACCGCCACTCATTATTTATTTATTTATTTATTTAATTTTAGGGTTTCGAACGTCAAAGAAAAAAAGCAACCGTTATAGGATCTCTTTGTTGTCCGTCTGTCTGACTGACTGTCTGTCACCGCCCTTTTTCTCAGAAACGGGTAAAGATATCAAGCTTATATTTCGCATAGATGGGGAGTACCCCAAAAAAAATATTATGGTACTCCCTGTCCCACACAAGTAAATTGGGGCTTATATTTTTTCCAGTTATTTTGATGTGTATCCTTTTTTTTTCTTTGTTGTTTTGTATAAGTATGTGTTTCTTTTCTTTGAATCTGTATTTTTTTTGTTGTTGCTGTCTATGTGTCGAAAAAATGTATCTTTATCTTCAAATCACGCCATCTATCGTTTGTTTTTTTTGTGGCTACTGTCTATAGAAGAAATTCCGTCATTGACAATTTTACGTTACGAATTTATTTTTATTTATTTTATTTTTATTTTTACATTTTCGTGGAGAATCAACAGCATTTTGTTAATAAATAATTATTACTTATGAACACATAAAAACTTGATGCCATTAACAGAATGAACTTAGTAAACCCAGTAAACCTAACACATCCAGAGGAAAAACAAAATCTCTTTCTCTCTCTCTGAAAAACATACTTAATAGCCCAAACTCGATGCTTTTAGCTATTAACATCTTTGAAATAAAATTGAGCCACCACCGTGTTACTGCCCTCATCAGATCCTCACGAGACCATACCTCAACCAGCACCAAGAGACTGTATTTTTGATCCCTAACCTAATGTTCGTGCGTATTGTCATCACTTAGATCCATTCGCTATATTCCTGCTCCTCATCAGACCTTTACGAGACTGTAATATCACGAGAATATTGCACACTATCTAATTTAATTTAATGTATTGAATATACTGGAAGAATTATGCTTCCTCAATTTCAAATCAAATTATGTTGGTGGGCAGTTCTTCTTTTTAACCTACATAATGGATAAAAAATTATCCCGAATTTGAAAAAAATAACATTAGCTTTTTGGTGAACTCTTATAATTTTTATGATAGCTACATTTCTATTCTATCGAAAAAGGTGGTTGGCCGCGAAGTTTAAGTATTTTTTCAAGATTTTCAGAACATAATACGTGGATAAGGCAAAGAAAATTACACCTTCGTCACAGAATCTTTTATTTTTTTTAACGAAATAGTCTTCGTCGATTAAAATGAAACTTTGTTGATACGTTAATAAACAAAATACCATTTTAGAAAACATATGAAAGAATGGATTTTTAGTTATAACAAAATATTTATTAAGTAGTTATTACCACTCTGTCACAATTTCAGCTAAAATGAAGCTTGTTTTTGCTATAAATATTTTTTCGCTACTAATTACAGTAAAAAATTAACAACATAGACGTTAACATCAATGACTAAATTTAATATGATTTTTCCAAAGTTGCACTATTTATAACATAACATATAAAAACGACCAAAAATAAGTTGACTACCAGGAGACACCAATCGTTACAGAGTGGTAAACGATGTGACATAGTTGTTATTCTATTAAATATGCGGCAGCGTTTTGGAATAAAACAGTTTTATTTAAAAATAATAATTTAGTAACTTACATATTAATCATTATGGTTTCAAGTTAGTCATAAAATTTACTGGAGATATCTTTATTATTAGTATAACTAATGAAATCACACTTGAGAACCTCTGGTGAGTGAAATATCCGTATTTCAGGAACTTAAAGGACAAATTTGTTCCAACTACATAAAATAATGTTTATCTGCACAATTAATATTTTCGGCAACCTAAAATTTAAGTAACATAATGAAAATTACGTAATTTGTTAAAGTTTTAATCAGCCATATTTCGAAAATACAGCAGTGGCTCTTAGAACTTGAAAAAAATACTCTTTCCTTTTTTAATTACCTTAGAAGCTGGAAGGACTTTAATGTTATCATCAAACATCCGATAAATCATTCTCCACCATATTAAACAGTCTACCACATTCATCGTCTGTTCTTGAGAACAATAGCACGAAATTAGCTTTTTCACTAACGAAACTTTTTATTAATGAAGCGCAAGTGTATTGGACGTTCCTTTCGCTTCGTACTTTAACCAAAACGTGTAGTTTCTCTTCAATTTTTCTTTGATGAATATTGTCAGGTTGGAGTGTTTGGTAAGAATGTGACAGATTTGTCGTGTGACAGAGGGGTAAAATGTGTTGCAAAGTCGATTAGCATTTAAACAGTAACATAAAGTGTAATATTCACATGTTGATTTCAAAGTAATTGTTATTACCAATGAGTAAATAACAAAATAATAATTTCATTGTATTTTATTTTAACAATTACCTACGTGACGAAGCTGTCGCCGAATAAACACACGCACCTCCTGTCACACTTTGCGGGTGACCGATACGCGGTGTCTGGATCTCAAAGGGGAAATCTTACCAAGGGGAAAAGGAGACCTTAAACTCAGATTGATGGCAATAAGGACGAGTGGCTCAAACAAATATTTTAAATGGAAACCTACGTGACTGAATGTTACTACTAAAACATTAGGTAGTATGAGACAAATTTTCAACCATTTTTTTAAATATTTCAGAAATCATTTAAAAATATATATTTTGTTTTACTAAATAGGTAATATCTTCTGGAGTTTAAATAAATTTTTATATTTTATGTTGTCATATATATTTTTTGTAACATTATCGAATATGCGCAGTATGAAGTGGCGGGAGACAGCCAAGATTCGTATGAAATACTCCTCTGTCACGCGGATTTACCACTCTGTAACGTAATTTTAAATACAAAAATATAAATTTATATTTTTGTAAACGTGCACACCCGTTGTGTTTTTTGTACAATGCACGCTGAAATATAAATAAATAAATAAATATTTGTAAAACTCATGATTTTTTCTTCACAACTGATGAAGACTAAGTTATGTAGGTTAAAAAGAAGAACTGCCCTGGTGTCATAAAAGTTGAAAAAGTGCAATGACAACCAATGTGCAGTGATTTTGTATCTGTACACGATAAGATCGCGAGCTGTCAGTGCTGCCTAAACCGACGTGACCCTTCTTTGGAGGCCAGCGGCCAACTGAGTCAAACGTCACTTGTGTTTATGATTTTATAACACAGAAAGCCGCCATAGATATTTGTATGAAGATTTGAGGGAAAAAAATTGCTCAAGTTTGGGATTAATTTACACAAAATAAGTGTGTGTTTATTAAAAAACAAGGTATTTAGCGCCTAGTCCAAGCCTTTAACTTTATAATATGATAAAAATCATATGAAAATTCTTAATAATTACGACACAGTTGTTACAATACGGAAGTGTGATTGACTGGTTTTTCTTGATATTCTGAAATTAATTTACAGTTATCCATAATCATTTACTTAAATTCGAATGATTCAGCACCTAGCTAGACTCTTCAACTACCTGTGTGATTTTTTTCAAGGCTGTAGAGCATCATTTACTACATAATTCTATGACAATGCCAACCCTCGATTCCCTATTGCAGACCCTTAAACTCAATGATCTTAACAGGACAATAAAAATAATACTAATTATACTCGCGATCAATGAAAAAGTTCCAGTGACAAGATTATGCAACGCCAATGGCTGGTTGAACTTTATCATTGCTCATTTTCAGTGTATTTCACCATAATATAGGTCAATTGAGTATGCAATACCTACCTTTATATATACATATGAGAAGTTCTCATTATTATAGTAAAGGTGGGTAATATAGGCAAATATTTTCCGACTATCTTGCTTATTTTGAATTTCAAATGTGGAATTCCTAGCGATGCTGATTTATCTCGTCTCCTATTGGTCACTTGTATCTCAGCGTTATGGCTATTTATTGGTCGAATGTTTATTGTAATGTATAATTACAGATAGGTATACTTACTTACTTCTAATATCATTTATAATTATTTTAGGTACGTCTTATTATTAAAATAACTAGACATCACTATAGGATATGTAACTCGGTGGTATGCAATATCAATACATATCAATATTAGGTTTAAGTTAGGTGCATACTATAATACAATAATTTAAAGAACCAATAGTACCTACCTACCTACTCAATTACCCATAAGTCCTATAACACCACCTAAATCTACTTAAAGTGTTCTTTTCTTGCATTAAAAGAGGGAGTTAATAGTTAGGTATTAATAAAAATCTTCTTGAATTGAATTGACTTCTCGATTTATGTCCATAAATAAAATGCAAGGTGTTTTCCTTTATACAACTTCAACTGTCATAAATCTTGTAACGAATCCAAAACGGAAGCAGCATGCACATCTCATATCTAACCTTTCATATATATGACAGCTGTATAATATAAAACAAATTATGTCTTAACTCAACAACAAAAAGGTTCCATATCGAACAGCAGAGAGACTGCAGTTCGATTTATGCGTCAGTTTTATTTGACATTTCGTTGGATTTATATTTCAATTTTCGAGATCGCGACTAGAGATAAGCAAGGATTTGATAAATATCCACCATCTGCCTACGTATAATGTATTCGCAAAGTCTTCGTCTCTGATTTGTGTTTGTTGTAATAAAAAACATCACAAAACATTATGGGTTTTTTTTTGTATCTAGGTAGTGGACAACGGACACTGGTAAGTATACAATTTTATTTTAAATCATCCAACAATCACGCTGAAGACTGCTGAATGGAAAATAAAAAAGTGTGCATATTTTTCCTTGCACAGCAAACTTTATGACAATACTAAAAAAAACAATAAAAAAAATAGAAACTGGTGAATACGATCTCGTTCTCCGGTGTGGCCTCTCGTCACTGTAATCCCGCCATCTTGACAGTTCACTGTCAACGCGCAACAAACTGTCAACATGTCATAATAAATCCACTATCTCCATTTTTACGTTCATTGTAATTAATATAATTTAATAATAAATTGGATACGCGCGGCGAACTGCACTCAAATTGATATTAATTTTATAAACATGGCTGACTTTTATTTTCGTTTTTTTTTCTGAACCGATTTCATGGTCTGTTCTTTTCTTAATTGGGTGTCCGAACTAATTCTGTCGACATGTTAAATGGTGTGTGTGATGTGTTGATACACTAGTTTATATGCTTTATTGAAGGCGCGTGTAAATATATAGTCAATGGCTGTTTTATTTTATTCACTGGTCGCCTGTTCTTCGAAATTAACCTAATTAATTCCAATGGTTTTTTTGTAAGTATTTAGATATTTAAGTTTTTCATTCTCGAACACAAAAGAGTAGAGTTGGATGGACTAATTCGAAAGTTTTCTGCTATCTAAGGTACCTATGTGATTCTGTAAAAAATTAATGTGGTTAGTCTGAGGAAAACAATATAATTAGGCTTAACTTAGCAATACTTGAGCAACTTTTTCACGTCAACATGGATGCTCATCATGTCAAAAAACCGTAGTGCTTTAAGAATTCACCGCTTTTATTAATCGACTTTCTTTCTATTGGTGTTTCGTTTGATGTGGAAAGTAAATAGGTAGGTACCTACCTAAAGTTCGGAAATATAGATAAGTAATAGAATGAGGGAAGTAAAATAACCGATAAATATAACGTTACTTACTATCTATCGGCCGTATGCCACTAACAGAAACAAATAATAGCTATCCAGTAGATTCATTCAATGAATGAATCCAACATCATATTTAAATAATTACCTGTAGATAATAACTTAATCACTGTTTTCCAACGTTTGTCGGTATCGTGAAGAGATAATAGCCATGACAGAACTTACAACTTTCTCTAATGTTGTTATCAGGATCAAGACGTTTAGCTTCATTAAGTTATCAAACGTTTTCGCCCACTAGTTTTTGGGCTCCTATTTATATGGTTATTTATTAATAGCTTGATATGAAGACACGCGCCTCGTCAGTACTTATACGGAAAACAAATTCATTGAGGAATGTTTGATTATTTTATTTTTGTACGTAGATTAACGTGATAATGTGTATAGTAACCTTTAAGTATATGTAGAAAATTGATATCGGTTTATTCACTAGATGTAGGTAATTTTTATAAGTTTTATTTATTACTATTCACTGAAATAAGTAGAACTTATTAGGCATAATGGCAATATTTTGTTTCTTACATGTGGAAACTTGTAATTGGCTGTCTGTCTCATACTTTGCTATTTTTACTGATATCTCTAGCTGTAAGTTTTCCTTTAAATAAATAAATAAGTGATAGTCATTAGACTATCTTAGTTAGATATTAACGATATGCGATATAACTGAAGCCTCATGTAAATAATGGTGATATCCTGTATCTAGGGCAGCGGGTCAAATTATTTGGGTAACAAGTGACCCAGTGTAGTCTGGGTCAGGCAACCTTAACAGTTCTACAAACAAGTTCAAGTGCGCCGAACATAATGGTGCGTTATGCACTTTATCAAAAGTATACTATACCGAATAATACCTATTTTTATGAAATTATTGTTTAAAACATAATTATTATGTTCGTAACTAATGAAAGGTTCTCATACATACATAAAAGCTATTAACTATATAGGATTTCTGACTAAACAGAGTCTAATTCTCACAATACCATATCTATCAAAGTCAATAATATATATAAAAACAAACCGTGGGACTTGGCATACCATAGAGGAGGCCTATACCCTGCAGTAGGTTGACATAGGCTGATGATGATGACGATGATGAAAGAAAAAGAAAGAAAGAAAAGAAAGAAAATGGTTTTTATTGCCAAACACAATAAGTACTTAATCCTAATCATTTTACACATAGAAACCATAAATTTTTAAACAATAATATTATTATAGTTATATAAAACAACATAAAAAAAATACTTAATTACTACTTATTCATAGGTGTACACTACTTTGTTCCGGCAATTGGAAATACGCTCAGCAAATGCTGCCGGATTCACAAATTTACTTATGATCCATACAGCGCTGATTTTCAGCGTATCCCTATAGTGGATATAATAAATTTTGTTTAACAAAGCGCAGAGGTTGCTCAAAAAGAAAAGAAAAGAAAGTAAATAATAGAAAGAAAGTAAATAATATTATCAATTGCGTAAATTAGCATTTTGTACTCTTTAAAAATTTAACCTAAATTATGCAATGTTTTTGTTTTCGTTTATTTACATGGTAGGTATATTGATTATTAATATTGTTATATGAGTTACAGTTAGAATCTTTTGTAGTGAGAGTTTATTTTATACTTAAAACAAAACATATGATCACACGCACACATATTATAGTGACACAGAGACAGTAAAGTTATAATTAAAACATAAATAATACATATATACACATAGGTATACACACAATATATATAAAGCTGTTTTTTATCCATAAAAGCATATGTACACTATTTAGACTACCTATTTATCTTCGTGACTTGTTTAATGTTCTTTTTTACAGATTTTGATATTATATATAGATTTTCCGTCAGTTCAATTTGTTTATTAATAAGAAAAGATTTCAGTTTAAATTTGAAGCAATAGCTCGACATGTTTTGTTGTAGTGGAGGAGGCAAATCATTCCAGATTTTCGATGCCGCGAATCTGAACCCTGATCTGAAATTAGCTGTCTTGTGACTTGGAATGGCCATTTTACTCTGGACCTTACTTCGAGTATCTTTGTTGTGAGCGTCTCCGAGCCATTCAAATTTATCGTGCAAGTATTTTGGTTTCTTTGTATGAACCACTTTATGGACGAGACTTGCAAGATGCAGCTTTCTACGCCCTTCCATTTTCAGAATTTTCAGCTCTGTTAAATAGGGTGTTATGTGGGATCGCTTGGGTATGCCAAAACAAAAACGTGTACATGCATTTTGGACACGCTGTATAGCTCGACTGGTTTTTTCAAAGATCCTAGGCCCATACACACAGTCACAGTAATTAAAAATTGAAAGGATTAGTGATTCCGTCAGTGTTACCCTTACGTCTACTTTCAGAAAGTCACGGATTCCGTAAAGAACTTTAAGACGAAAGAATGCAGTCCTGATTTTTTGATTTATATGTTCAACAAATTTTAGTTGCTCATCCATTTGTAGGCCCAGATTTCTTGCCGTTGAGACTCTCTCCACCGTTTTACTATTTATAATAATTTGAGGCGAATTTTTCGTGATTTGTTCGCATTGTTGTTTTGTTCCAAGGACCATGAACTTTGATTTGGAGGGGTTAAGAACTAGAGAGTTTCTCTTTGTCCAATTGTAAACTAAATCCAAGTCCGAATTTATGCGCTGTACTGCCTCGTCTGTGCGTCGGTGATCAAAGGAATAATACAATTGAGTATCGTCTGCGTACAGATGCACCTTGCAGTGCCTTAAGTTGGTGATCAGATCTGAGGTGTACATTATAAAAAGAAGAGGGCTTAGTATAGACCCCTGTGGACAACCTCTCGAAATATTTTTAATCTGCGACTGCCTAACATTTCCCTGGTCGTCTTCAGTTACTACGTATTGGGATCGGTTTGTTAGAAATGATTGAAACCATTGGCAAGTCGTTTCAGAGATTCCATAATACGACATTTTGGCAAGCAATAGTTCGGAGCTGAGGCAGTCGAAGGCTCGAGAGAAGTCCAACAGAACTAAAATACTGCCCTTACCAGTATCGGATGCTGTTAAAATATCATCACATACATGTGCTAGGGCTGTGGCAGTACCGTGACAACTTCGAAAGCCTGATTGAAAAGGAGGAAGTATGGATTCCTGTTCTAAAAAGTTTGTCAGCTGAGTGCACACAACTCTTTCCAAGATTTTTGACACTACTGGCAAAATACTTATGGCACGTAAATCTTTAATATTTTCTACAGTTGCACATTTTGGCAAGGGTTTAACCCTAGCTAATTTCCAGGCTTCGGGAAAGCTGCTTTCCGAAATCGATCTATTGACCATGTCAGTGATTATGGGAAGGGTGATCGGTAGCGTCATATTAATCATTGTTATTGATATAGAGTCATAGCCGGAGGCGTTGGTACCTATTGATTTAATTATTTTATGAACCTGATCTTGAGTACAGCTGTCAATTTTAAATTCATTTGAGCCATATTTGTTCCTTTTATAAAATTTCAATAAATTTTCGTCGATTTTAGGGTCACCTGGGACATCCAAAAAGAAGTCGTTTATCTTATCGGGATCGTTAAGATGTTGTGGAATATTTAAACGATTATTGTTGCCTAAAATTGAAGTCTGTTTCAAATACTTCCACATTTTCACAGGGTTTTGTTTGTTGTTATTTACAAAGTGAGTAAAAAAAGCCTCTTTTTCTCTTTTCAGGGCACTATTTACTGTATTTTTTAGATCTTTATAATACCTGAGATGTGACTCACGTTTTGTAGAATAAGCTCGGGATAAAGCTTTATCACGTAAGGACATCATCTGTTTGATGGTATCTGTGACCCACGGACAAGGACTTTGTTTTATTTTTATTTTGTGTAATGGTGCATGTTTTTCCGGGGGCCGTGCGGTGCACGCTACGAATGCTCTCTACCGGCACGCTCACTCCGATTAGGCTGACCTCCGATGGGGCTCCGATGAGGCAAAAAAACGGTAAATTTACGGTTTTACCATCACACTTTCATATCACACTTCGAACTGATCTACATAAACTTTAAAACACGTGAGCAAATATTGCAAAACATTAGGTATACGGTAGCTAGGTAATTGATAAGATGCCTTCCATACTCGTTACAATTTAAATTTTATTGGAAACAGACTATAAAGTTTCCACAGTATTGGAAGTGATGGGACAATTACTGAAAATATATCGATGAAAATACAAATCAACTTCGGAATCATCGTGCAACAGAACAGTTGGATTTATGCGTCTTCCAAAAAGCACCGCATTATCTGCTTCCTTCCTTCAGCCAAAACGACTTCGGAAGATACCTGTTCATAGTCTCACAATCTAGACTATCCCGAAAGGTTATTGGTTAGAATAGAATACTCACTTTATTTGCATAAAACATAAATGTCCATGGTTATTTGGCAGTATTTAATTTCTGGAAAATGATTTCATTTATAGTACTTGTAAATGAAGTCGGCCATAACTGCAATCTTAGCTTGCTCATTCCGGAAGAGCATTTATAAAGACTGAGATGAAATAAGTATTTTAATACAGTACTCACTTTTCTATGAAATAAAGTTTAAGCAGGACCCTGCAATAAAGTCGAATCGAAAACAAGTTACAAACGTCTAGTATTTTAAGTTTAGTAGTTTAATACCAGGATCCTAAATCCATTTTAGCGTTATTAAATCACTTGCGTTTATATCATGCGTGCCGTTAAAATTCCAGTAAGTGATCATTTATTGCTGTGACGAATTCTTAATAATTTGGTATGCAAATTGTTCGCATCAACGGCATCAATTTAGAAGCTTTCAGGTTTATAGACGAAGTTGACATAAAGTGGGTTAAATTTACATAATCGTGTGATTTCTAGATCGCGGCCTCAACATGAATTCATTGGTCTATAGATTTTATGGTGTATGTTATATCATAATTGACGTGTATGGGCATACAAGTGTGACTTTTTATTCAAATTCATTAAAATTCGACATCTTGTCTAACTTTTGGCAATAGGTAGGCATCAAAACTGTAAAGGTTGGTTTTTATACTTATTACCTAATAAGTAGTTAAAAAAATTATAGAGGAAAAATAATCAGATGGGACGCAATCAGGAGTTTTTGAATTTAATAAAAGTGTATGACAATGACAACTTTTAAATTTAAAAGCTACTGTTGTAGATATCTGTAGTCTGTACATAATATATTTTCGAAGTTTCTTGGGCAGTCAGTGACTGATGCAAGGGTTTCCTCATGGAGAACTCTTATACAGCTCTAGTGTCTATCACCGGCCCAAAAACTATTTCTATTTTTAACTTCTAATTATCTCTAGTTCTAACTACCTCGTTTGGACGAGTATTCACCTTTGCACTAGTTACACGAGTGCGAGTTATTTGTCGATAACATCATCGTGACGTCGACGCACGTCACTAGTTCAGGCGCGATACGTGCGCGGGCGCACGTTGGCATTGAGATGAGACTTCGCGCGAAAATCTGCTACAAGGCCATTGGCTGACGCGAAAGGCCGTTCGACATTTGAACCCGTGACTTATCTCTGTTTCTTTTCTATTTAGTCATCGGCGCCGGTGTTTATGAATGAGTCTGAATCATTAGTATAATGTGACTAGGAATTTATTATTTTCTGTAGAATATCTAGTAACGATCAAACGGTAAGTAACTATGTTTTTTCGTCAAGAATTTCAGTAATTACTTAAATGTATTAAACAATTACATGGTAGGTTTTTTGTACTTTATAGACAGTAACACGTGTTAGATAATGGTGAACAGTAATTTCTTTTAAAACCATCACTAACTGTACTAATTAATTTGTGAAGTTACTTGCTTAATTAGTTAGTAACAGTGGCAATGACTTCTAACGATGCATTCCCAAATTTTGTCATA
Organism: Plutella xylostella; assembly: GCF_932276165.1. Taxonomy (NCBI): domain Eukaryota; kingdom Metazoa; phylum Arthropoda; class Insecta; order Lepidoptera; family Plutellidae; genus Plutella; species Plutella xylostella. The sequence goes on along the minus strand of NC_063987.1, from coordinate 7,679,513 downwards.
ATGTTCCAACTTCCTACAGTTTCCAAGTAGGTAATTAATGCAGAGTAATTAATTAAGTATTAGCCTATTTAACGCTTAAATTCGTACATGATTTTGGTTATCAATTCCGGTCTGCAATTTTATCTAACGCAAGTCAATGTCCGACAAATCTCTGCGTCATCGCAGGTTTTGACTGCGTGAGATAATATAAACATCAAAGAGAAAAAATGCCAATTACCTATACCTATACCTATTTACGTACTGTTTTTTTTCTCACTCATAGTCAAGTAATCCTATAATTTAGAACGCGTAGTTCTAAGAAATTGACAGAAAAAATATAAAAGAAAAGTCGTGATGTCCAAACTTGAAGCACAAAGAGCCGAATCAGATTGTAAACTGGCAGAAAAACTGTAAATTTAACGCAACCCGTGACCAAAGAGTGGACCAACAAAGATTGGTCATGGCACGAGAGAAATTAAATTGAACCCTAACAGGTTAGCTTTAAGGCTGTTTGGTACATTGAAAGAACTGTCTTATAAGCAGCTGGTCGAAACGCACGAAATTCTGAATCTATTTGAATTTGGAAACAAAAATATGACCGTGGCATTGACATTGCTGCTTAAAACGGAACTAAAATTCGTTCCATATTCATGATTAATTAATAAACATAATGCATAAGTAAAGTTTGCGTAAAAGAATTATAGTTATTCAGAAGATTTCGTGTTAAAAAAAATATACGACAGTAATGGTGATAGGTACCACAACGAGCCTGTAACTTTAAAAAGACTTTGCCAATTTTAATTACTTCAAACGATGACATAATTTGCCTACGACAATTTACCAGAAAAGACTATATTTACAATTATCTCCTAATTCAGCTATATTACGGCACAAAGGTTTTTAGTCAGTAAAAATAATCATCATTTGTCATTCACTATTATTGAAACGATTAGGCGATGGTAAATGACCACAGAATGACAATTCATTGACCTGCAACCCCCAAATTGAGATGTATAATAATGCTGTCAGAATATTAACGAACTGTTATTTATCCGATAGAGATAGTACGTCATACCTACTGATAAAAATATCAGCATTGCTATCTTCAATAATAGTGTAAAATTATTATAAACTTTCCGCATTACTTTATCTATCTAGGATAGTCCCTAAAATATTATATAGGGGTTAGGTATATGTTTTATTATGTTTACAAATTTCCTTACATCTACTGTGCGTTGACATTGATGCAATAATTTTAGTAGCCACACGGTTGGTGGCCGAAACCGGCCCCTAATTTTAACAGCCACCCAACTTTCTCCATAATTATTATTATTAGGCACGCGTCCCATACTCATATCTCCTTATCTTTCTACTTCTGAATAATTTCATTTACTGGTAACATTATGTATATTAAATATGTTTATGGTTACCATGGATAATACACGTTGACGCTTAGAATTTATGACTATTCATCGAAAGAGCCAGTTATTCTTTGGCAACAGATTTTCTATTTATAATTTTCTGAGTAGCAAGTTCATTATTTTCAATAAACTCAAAGTTATGATATTTTATTGGATTTTTAATCAGGTGTTATGTCAAAAGACGATTATTAATGCATTTTATTACGTACGTAACATAAACATAGGTAGTATGGTGTCTTGTGTCATTATATAGTTTTATAACGGTAATTACTGTCTTGATTTTCTTTTTATTACCGATCATTGGCTGGATATTTGATTTGGCTATCTGTATTTTTTATTGCAAAACATGATGAATAATGATGAATAAGTATCAGATGAATATCTGATCAATTATAAAATATTTTTACTAAATTTATTGACTCATTGAGTAAGACCGTAAAACGTTATCTACCGCAACAAATTAGTAAAGAAGTACAACACCCCGATACTCCATAATTAAACCTCAGCCTTCAATAACGCGGCTAGGAATTACCTCTTACTTACTGATGTAATAAGTACTGTCGGCGGCGCCAATAATACAAATAGTTGTAATTAGGAGCTCGCTCGAGGCGTCCGACCTCTTGGGTGGTCGTCGCGTGACTGAACGCAGTTAGTTGCTCGTAACGACATCTAGTGACAGTTTGTGACAAACTTGCCTGTCCGTTTTATTAAATAAAAATAAGATTATGCAATCTTCAAAGATAATATATGAAAGTACATGCGCATTCCGACCCACGCCTTTACTTATTTTCTAACCACTTTCCACAAAATATGTAAACACAAAACCTGCTACTCCATTAAATTAACCTAACTAATTGATATGAATTAATAGACATGTATTCACGGAGAGGTCAAGCAACTTTTCATTGATACTTTACTACTTAAGTAGTGCTGATTAGCGCATTAACAATATCACTATTCACAGTCGGCATAGATCATAATAAGAGCATAATGATATCCATTTCAGCATTCCTTTCGTCGTAAACCCAATATCAACCGTGTTACACTGGAGTTATGGTTTATATGAACTCTGTCGTGGGCCTCAATAACAGATAATATATTTTTTATTTTCACTTTAAGGCATGTAAAGTATAGAGGTAATTGTGACCAAAGTGTTGCCTTGGATAGTACTTTAGTAGTGGTTAGCAATCAATTTGTAATTTTTCCTCGGGGTATGTTTTCTTAGTGATGGGAAATTACCTCATGATTAATTTTGATGCGTTTAATACCTAGGCAGGTACTTGTATCGCATACTACGTTTACGTTAATTCCATACAATTACTGGATGGTGTAGATATTTTACGATTTTGGATTATGTGCATATTTGAGAAAATGAATGGCTTTACAAATATTTAAATATTTTGCAATGTAGGTAAGTGATGAAAGCATTCTCGAAAAGATTTACATAAATGTAACTTTACCAATTTGATGTAATCACGAAAAATTTCAAGCTAAGTCAATCCAATCTACCTACTTCCAAAAAATTGACAAATATCGATATCGAATAATACAATGGAAACAATACCGTCCCCTCACTACAAGCTTGCACCCGTCAATCTGGCGTCATTAATAGGCGCCCACTTACCGACATCCGATAGCAAGTTGCACAAGCTTCATTCACAGCTCTTTAGTGCGAATTAGCACTCGCCGCGATATCGATAAGTGGTGTTTATCGACACCGGCGCATGCCTATTTACTCTTTAATTAAGTTTTGAAATTGCCGCGTGAATGTTGTTGCGATTTTTGATTTTTTTGATACGTCTTTACAAGACTAATTTATATTTTGTTAACAATCTCGGAAAAATAATTTTATTTATTTATTTATTTGGTTCACCAACAAAGATTACATCAATTTACATGCTAAATTAAATAAAATTAAGTCTAACGATAAATGCATCTTCAATTATAGGTGAATACAGTATGCATTATATGTTAAGGAATAAATTCATTTATTAATTTAAGTATTTTTTGTGACGCTTGTCACCAGCAGCTGTTATCACCCCCCTTCCCAGCTACGTAACCTTTTGAACTCTTTGTATTATTACCCCCTTATTCATAAAAAAGTTACTGGACGCTTTAGCTATTGAACTGTTCTGTCACACAAAACAATGTGAAATATATCGTTAGTAGGTACTTAAATTCGCACTTTTATTTATCGTTTTGCTAATTAACATTCAAAACAGAAGCACCATTTATAGTCATTTTACGACTTAATCTGAAATGCCCTTTTAAACTTCGAAAAAAAATCATTTCCAAGACGAAACATGGCGAAATGGACAATTAAAACCTCGAAATTGCTATAAAATTAGCAGAACCGACCTGTTTTACTCCTGATAAATTACAATAAACACGTTTATAAAATCGTATCTTTACAAATGATCGACAAGCAAGATCTTTGATACAGATATCATAAAATATATGTATGTGATTCAGAAACTTTAAATACATAAACATGCATAGGCTTTAATCGTTATGTGTAATGGGTTAATTTAGTTATTATTATGCTGGCAGGATCAATGATAATTGTTTTAGCAGACAATCTAATCATTAGATTAAGATCCAGTAAATACATAATTGTTACTTAGTGCCAATTTCTCCATTGTCGGTTATCTAACCGACAGGGATTGATTTATAAATTAAACGTCATCTCCATATAAAATTCATCACAGATGCGTCAAAAGTTAACCACTACTCCCTGGTTATGCTCTAACAGAGAATGGAGAAATTGGCACTTATACTTTTTTTAATATGATGTTATTTAAGTATCTACCTATATATTTTTTTTAAATGTATCCAAATGTAATTATTTATACGACTATGAAATTATAACAATGTCTGTTTGATTAAATTTAAAATTAATCTGATACGTGCCTTGACTTGATTAAAAATTGATGGTAAAAGCAATAACACCCACATTAATATAAATATACTGACGTAAATAAAATATATACTTAGGTATAGGTATGTTTTGGTCTTGAAAGGGCCAAGATTTAGGGTTATGGGGACCATTTTTATTAAGGTTAAAACTTTGTTATCATCAACAACATCTTTATAATCGAATAAACGGTAAACAAATCTATCACTTCTAGATACGGTCTAATTGCCTATAAACTAATTAAGTGCATCTAGAATCTAGATCCAGATCTTGCTCACTTATAAATACAACTAGCAATTAAAATGTGATAAGAAATCTAGATGTCTCATGTCTTAACTAGGTGTACCCTTGCAATGAGGAATGGAAACAGATGATAAACATGATGTACAGTTAACTATAACTATTTATTAACTGGCAGTATCAATAACTCTTTCTACCGGTGACGAGAGATTTCTCCACAGATTACTTATAACTTTTTATCAGTCAAAATCGGATGAAGTAAAAAAAACAACCAGCTGCCGTACCACCACCGACACATGAAAAATTAACAATCCATACCTAAGCAGGGTCGCTCGCCTGACAAACATCTGATCATGCCTTTACAATTTACGTCAGATTTTACAAGGGTTTTACAACGTTGCAAATTTTCGGTGGTGGTAACCCAACAGTGGGTGATAAAGTTACTGAAAGTGGCAGAAGTTTATTGTGCAGCCCATGAGTGAATGAATATTCCTAATCCAATTACGACTCATTTACGGCCAAACTCATTCTGAACCATGGGCCCATATGCTCAAAATAATTACACAAAAATTCTTGAGAAATATCTTCGTATACTTACTTAATATTTCTTTCTATAGCTTTACATATATAAATAAACACGTTATTTAAATGTAGGTAGGTAAAGCTAGTGAGGTGGTCTAAATCTATAGTATAAAATGAACGTACAGCAAAAAGCCAGGTTAAAAACCAGTTCAATATTACCTAACTCCTTACATTACGCTTAGTACTTCACGACAATATCTCATTTTTACAATGTCGTTAAAAGCGCCATATTAGCACATTAATGCTACTGTAGGTAAGTTCTGTAGGCTCTAAGATATTTAGGAGTAAACAACTTATATATTTTAACATTTTGTTGGAGAAATTCTGATTGTGTTTAGCTGCTGGTTCAGTGCTATGAAGGTAAAGTAGTTATAAGATTTTTTTTAACAATGTTGCATACTAGACTTTGCGTAATATGAGCCGTAAGGATGTGTTTTAAAAAAACCTTTAAGGGCTGATTTTTCAATGGGCAGATAAACGTTATTTATCTGAGGAATAATTCTGATGCTGTCACATCTGAATATTTGTATTAGACAGTGACAGCAACAATTTTATTCCTCAGATAACGTTTATCTGACCATTGAAAAATCAGCCCGAAGTAAAACACAACTCTCGGATAAAACGAAAAATAAATTATAGGTAGTTAATTTCGTATTAAAAATTAGTCATAATTATAACAATAACATACATTTTAGTTTAATCATACAGGTACAGTTGAAAATAATGCATATGAAAATAATATGAATTTAAATAATTTGTAGTTAATATTTTTTATAGTAGGTACTTGATTATTTCAAAATTTGCAGTCAATTTTTTTTACATCTTTTATGATACTGTAACTTCGCTTTATTTTAATAAGAAGGCCAAAGAAATGAAAATTTAACTACCTAGCGACATATTTGGTTAACAAAAGGCACAACTTCTACAAATAAAATATAGTTTTTACAGAGACACGTAAGCAAAATGCAACAGAGAATATATTTTTTTTAATTATTATTATATTATATGCTATCTCTCTTCTTTAGGGTCGGCTTTATGCGTCATTTCACGCTATTTTTCCCAATGCTCTGTCATATCCTCATTCCCGCACTTGCTGAGGAAGAGAAGATTTTTGACTTTATTAATTGATACAATGTTTGTCATTTGGTTAAACTTAAAACGGGTTGAGAGTTAACAAAATGCGGACCGTTTTTTTTGTTTGTTAGGTACTTATATGACACAACCATCTTGTTCATATATTGTTTATCTATGTTTTATTATTTATTTAGTATCCAAAAACCACATAGCCAAATTGCTATTGCAGTTTGTCGGCAACATCTTGGTTGGTATTAAATAAAATATATATATATATATATATACATAAAATATATATAGCGTCGTCGTGTAAGATTATAGGTGCTCATCCACTCACAGCATCCATCTGTTTGTTGCAGCTATACTACAGCGAGCGACATACAAGGTTGGCCTCCTCACGATCCAGGGGGTGTCCACCTGCCTCTACCTCTGCATGGACGCCTGCGGGTTCCAGTACGCACATGTGAGTACACACACACACACACACACACACACATTTATACATACACACACACACACATGTATACATACACACACACACACACACACACATGTATACACACACACACATTTATACATACACACACACACACCTGTATACATACACACACACACACATGTATACATACACTTGTACATATATACATATACGTACACACCATTGGCTGATTATGGTAATGATAATGATGAAATCAACAGTTAATCCCTGGCGAGGTTGCGAGCCTTACGCCAATCATCATCAACCACATCCTATGTACAAGTACTTACTATTAGTTTGCTCTAAGATATGTATATCAACCCTGCACTTCTTAAAAGTCCATTACCATACCATAATTGCTATTTTGATTTCTGTACTTTAACTGTCGATTTTAATTTCATAATTTTAAATCACTTCTTATTGGCAAGTTCGCACGTTTAAATTTTTGAAAGTCATCTCTTCAAACACCGTAACTTTTGACAATATTTGCTAACACACTCAAGCAAGCACGTACAAAACCAAACGCCAAACATGTCAATTAACAATGCTTTATTTACCCTGTAAAAAAAACATCTGACAAATGTTTTTTTTTTTTTTTCGGAACAAAGTAAGTAATCCGTGACCGCAGTTTAAATAAGTCTTTCATAGTCACTAATAAAAGAATATTAACAGTGATCTATTTCACTCGAGATCTATCGATCAACATTGTGATGGATCGATATCCACTGAATGGGTGTACGCTGAGTGTTACGAATGGCCAAATTGAATCTTTTATTATTTATAAATTGACTATTCTTTTGAGCTTTCTATTTTCACACTGCACTATGCAGTTTATTTATATTATTCTCCACCTTGTCTACACATTACCATAAGTATTCCAAATCCCGCAAACAAATAAACAACAAGATAAATTAGTTCAAGCCTGCATTTGTTTGGACCTCTGGGAAAATGGGAATTCACCCTTGTTTTGGCAACAAATCTTCGACTTTCGTTTAGTAAGTTATTCGTCTTCGTCAGCGCATTATCATTTGCTGTGCTCCCCTCGATGCAAGCGGTAGTAATGTAACGACTTTGTTTTTGTTTTGCCAACGTATTTTTGTTTTTTTAGAGATATACTATTATAGTAGCATAGCGTACCCCTGCGGTCTAGTGGTAAAAGCTTTGCTTTAACACCGGGGGATCCGGTTTTGATCTCCGGGTGGCACCTAAATTGTGGTTTCCAAGTTCCGTTACAAATGGAAACAGCATAGAAGGCTGATCAGGTGATGTCTTAAAATTTAAGTGATATACTTACCTAATCCTGCGCAGTTCTGCTCTTAAGTTAAAAGTGCTATGATATCCTTATACACATTCAAATCGACTAATAGGGGCAAATTCCGAACTTAGAAGTAACCTTCATTAATTATGAAGATTTGAAAAATTAACCGTACCTATTTGAAAATCGAACATGGCACCCGCTAATCTGGCGGGAAAATGCACTTAGACTACAAGTGGCCAGCATTTAAAGGTCTACGCTTAGAATAATGATTTTTTTAACAGACGGCTCTATGCTGCTGGCTGAATAGTGGTGATCCCATTAAGTAGGCGCTACACTTAGCTCGATAAGGGTGGAGTGAAATCATTAATCAGGAAGTGTTTGATTCGATTCATTAGAGGTGCGAGTGCGTCTCGATTTGTCATAGGAAGATGTGTGGTCGCGCCGAGAGATAGGGAGCAAATTGTTCCGTATAATAATAAATGGATGGTGGTATTTTATTTTTTTCTTCATATTTCTCATTTAGACCAACTTTACCTTGCTAGATTTTGATTTAAATTTTATACGTTTTCCATTGCATTGCATAGATATTTTGAAAGAATATGTGCTCTTTAGGCCTAATTTCACACCATTCGGTTAGGTTAAAAATACCTCGGTTTGGTTACATGATGGACCGTTAAGGTTAGTGAGTGTCCCACCATGCTACATCACAGGGTTAACTCCCTTGATCGGGTGATAAACTTAATTGCTGCTGTGGGGTTCCGCTAAGACTTGGTTAAGACCGGTAACCAGGCAACGGGTTGTTTACTTGTCACTCATTCTGTCAAGATTCAAGATGGAAAAATGAACAGAGACTTTGATAAACAATATACGAACTAGATGTTGTGTGACATAAAAATGAAGCGAAATACTGTCTGGGTTTTATATACTGTCAAACCGAGATAAAAGTTTTAATTTTAATTCAAATTGATGGCCCTACCTGGAAATCGAACCCGGGATCCCTGGGTGATAAAGCTGAGCTTCTACCACTAGACCAAGATTAGATAGATTCAAGAAGTTAAACCTAATGACGTAATGACAACTATTGAATTAAGTCAAAAATCTTCTAACAAACCCTATTACATTGGGACTAACATAACACTCTAGCGAAAAGTGGGTGCAGCAATGCACCTCTGCCTACCCCGCAAGTGAGTACATTAGTACAAGGCGTGAGTGCGTGTTTTTTTTTTCTTCTAACAAAATATTTTAAAATTACTTAGAAATTGAGGTGTTATTTGTTGAGTCGTTTATTTTGCACTGACACTCCATCTTGTTCGTTGTATTGTTTTTTCAAAGGGCATGGCGTAATGATATTATTTTCAATGACGGATATCAAAAAACAACCTCGATAGAAATAGTAACCATGGCAACCTCAAAACCAAAAAGTTTGGTTGTTTGAGGTTGTTTGACATCACAGAGACATGAATGAAGTGTGAGTGAATGATTCACATAATGCTTGATTTATGAATGGTCTGTTAGATTTTCGTCATGGGACTCATCCAATTAAAAAGGGTATTAATCCTTAAACGAGTCGTCAGCAAATCCGTGATTTAGACTGTAACTAACAGAATCATGAGAAACCAGGTCTTAGTATACCAAAACTATTGTGAAAGTAAAACCGAGGTACTGAAATTAGTTTTAATGCTTTGAATACTTAGCATACCTCACTATAATCTCTTGAAGAATTTTGTAGTTATTTTCTAAAGACTATAAAGTATTGTTTAAATAACGAACGAAATTCCCAAAATAAGTACCTAACATAAAATGAAATTTTAGGCAGAGAAACTGAAGGAATTTAAGCTATTTTTAATTACAAGTTCTAGGAGATCAGAAAAATCAAGGCCATTCATATCATTCATGCGATTACTTACTATAGTCCTTGAATGCTAAGTTAAAGATATTTTTTATCAATTCTTTCACACTCATAAAAATGCTATAAATATAAACTATAAAATGTAGTACATAACATAGCAGATAATAGTTCAGAAAGTGAGATTATACGATTCTGTATCGATTCGATTTTACGAGACACTATAGGGTGGCGACAAGCATAATATAATCTGGTCTTAAAAGTTTCGGTCTGTAATTTTATTAGTTCAGAATCTAAGCTTTTTATTATTTGTCCCAATACGGTCGAATTCCGATAAAATAATCGAAATGCATCTCAATCGAATAAAATCCACATTCTTTCCAACCAAAATCTGGGGTCCATAAATACTGCGGCACATTAGAACATAAAATAGGTAAACAATCGTAAATAAAAATTATATCGAAAACACACAATACAGTCATTAATTCTCGTATAAATTATGTCTATTTTGGGGCGATTTTTACACCTTTTTGTGATGTTTTTTGCCGGACTCACGTCGCGCCGCGCCGCCGCCGCCGCCGCCGCCGCCGCCCGGCGCCCATGGCGATGGAACCCTTTCGTACGTTGAAATTCGAATCAAATCTGTTTCTTTTGCTGACGCGACACTACAGCCAAACAGTGAACTTTTTTTTGTGTCTCTCGACCTACCAACCAATTTTTAAAGAAGAATTGGATTTGTAACATTTCTTACCTACCCAAGTAACATTTCATTCGAGCTTAGGTTGTAAGAAATGCCTTTAGGTTTTATAAGGGTTGTGAAAAGGTTAATGCTTTGCTATCTGGTCATATTGAGTACTTGAGAATGATTACTAAGTCCTAAAACTAATTGTTTATTAATACAACCTTGGAGCTGCTGATAAGAGTTTATATTAACGTTATTTTAACATGTATTTCAGGAGCATATAGTTCTAGGATCTTATAGTTGTCGTAGACTCCTGATTTACTTCTAGAAAAGCTAGCATGAATGCTAAAGTGAGAGCTTAAGGTTAAATTTTTAACCTTGATACAACCATAAAGTTATGGAATATTTAAATCACTTATAAGTATTTTTTAAAACCTATCTTAAACCTTTAGGTTGATAAGAGTTGTCTAGGCAAACAAATTAGGACTACTTGGTGAAAACCAAAAGCATTAAGCACTGGCTATGAGCTAAAGGCATGATTTAAGTCCTACAAGAATATTTTAGAGCTTTAGAGGCATCCTCAAAATATGTTTAATGCTTTTTAGTAATTTGCTAACGGCCGCCATATTTTTTCACTGAAATAAAAAAAAAACTTACCAAAAAGATACATTTTAATTAATAAGGGAAAATTCAGTAGCGTTTCCTATACTATTCCAAATATATGTTTTTTTTTATATAGACAGTACTTTTATTTCTAATATATAAATTTACACCAAACATAAAATTTTATCTATTTTTTTTAATTAAAATATCTTCAAATTTATCATTTACAAAAGGCCCGTCACTTATACAGAACTATTATCCGAAAGTATCACAATAAAGTGCTAGTCGCACAAGTTTTTCATATTTCCTGACTTCAGCCTCACTACTTACTATATTTTGTATTAATACAACACTTACAAGTTAGCCATTTTGAGTCTTGGAAAGTGTCAGGTAATGGCGCCATTTATTATAATTATTATAAAATATTACACAGAAACATTTTAAGACCCGAGAGTCCTGGAAAGGCATTACAAATATCCATCAAATGTGTTTCAAGTTATAGTAGAGTTACATCCAGGACTAATTTAGAACTTAAAAGTTGTCTTCCAAGGTTATGTTAACGTTAAATTAAGGTTGTGAAGGTTTTATTTAGGTTCTGTGTAAGTTGTTCAAAAGGTTCTGGGTTTGAGCTATAGGTTTTGCTGTAGCTCTCAGAAAGGTTCTAAAACGTGGGCCCTTTTTGCACTCAGGAGGTTAATATAAGGTTAATATCAGGTTATCGAGCCTTCTAAGTCTCACGAGTTGATTTCCATACAAAGGTTCTAGAACCTTTTCAAAACCTTTTTAAAACCAAAAATGTTACTTGGGTATGTACCAGAACCTAAAACATACTCGAATTATTTTGGTGCCTTGTTCCCAAAACTATAAACACCAAAGATTACGATATCTGAACACCTACCTATCCCGAAGCCTATATTCATATCGAATCGTAAAACTCTTATCGCTTCATTTCCTTTTATTCTTCACATTAAGTACCTTCCATTGTTTTAAAGACAATAATAAAAACACTTTATTTCAACCTGCTTTCTATATCAAAATCATTTTTTGTTGGCAGTCGTAAACTTTGTCCTTTTTCAAACGCAGTTTTATATTTTTTAAGACAAGGCGGCAAACTACATAGATTCTTAAACCTTTCATCCCAAAAATGTTGCTACTTGAATAATATTTAAATTCATGAATAATTCAAAACGATTGCAGATATTTTAACAAACGATGTTTTGTCTTAGCATAACCTGTAATTAAACACTAAGCCATTCTATTCGTATTTTTTGCATTTTATTTAGACTTCGGATAATATTTATTTGATTATTAATCGACAAAGTCATTATAATTAGCTCATGATTTGGCCCTGAATCATAATTTCTCTAGAATTATTCCAGTAAAAAATTATGGCATTTTATCGGAACATCTCGCAAACACATCGTTAGTTTAAGTCTAAAGCACCGCGATTGCATAAATTAACACGGGATTCACAGACGACAGGTTAGACTCGTCACGAAAATTCGAAAACTTCTAAAACTGCTCCATATTGTCGGTAAGGTTGACAAGAGCCACATCAAAATACCTAGAATTGACGAGATTCAATCACATCGATCTCTTTTTGTTGGTCGCATTAATCGATTTCTCGGAAACAACGATTCGTGGGCACAACCCTATGCGCCACAGATTCACAATTTGGTGGGAACTGGGGATGCTTGGGATGGGAACTTTCAAACTTTAATATTTTTTGCACTCTCAACAAATCTTACTAGGGTCCAACTAGGAAGATATTCCTCATAGGAATGTAAATTATGAATAGAATCAGGATATTTTTACTAGGCCCCTAATTGTGGTTGCCGTAAATCTGTCCTAACTTGACTGGTGTAATTGACATATTTATTACAGAATAAATAACAGTGGTAGCGCCGTCTATGGCGTAAATTTAATGCCCCAAGTAGTTTTCTAATTTAGCAAGTTACGGACACACTATTCATATTAGCTACACATTAGATATATGGACGGACTGAATACATGTTAATTAGTCAATTGTTTGTTTGAAGTTACCTAACATGGTAACATTTTTAAGGTACTTAAAGCTCGTTTGTTGGGCTTTTAGCTTTGGTTAGGGTAATAATAATCATCAAAAAATCATAGAAATAATCGACCACTGCTGTAAATATGCGATAAGTACCTACTTATTACGAAAAGTAAAAAAGTAAAGGTTAACACATAGTATAAAGAAGATCCGTAGTAAACTTTAACCATTAGTCAAGTCACTTGTCAACCATGCATTCATTTAAGTTTTGTTGGTTTTTAAACAATGGTTGCGATTTTTGACCAATTATTGAGCTACAGATTAAAAAACCGGTCCTTAATAAAAAAAAACGTGAACTCAAGTACTACGAGATAGTCAACGTATTTAAAAAAATCCTTATAAAAGGACAAAACTTTTAAAATACCTATAAAGTTGTATGTGTTTTGTCAACGTTGTTTAGGCAGGTGTCTGCCCGGATATTAACAATTAAGCTGCCATGATTTCGACGAAAACACCCGAAATGCTTAGCTTATCTTATCACGGGGCCCTATTTCTATTAATAGCATCACACTCCTTAGAGAAATTAGAGTAGATACGCTAGAGATACCTACCGATATTCTACAAAATAAATCGGTTAGTTTAAATCGATTAATCACTATTGTTTATTTAAAAGAACCAACTCCTTATCTACGTAATTGTTCTATGGTGACTTGAGATTCGTTTTGAAAACAGTGGAACGTTTACAACCAACCTAGAACTTAAGTCAGTTGACTCGGAAAACGGACTTTCTAGCCTAGCTTTTACTAATTTGCAATAACACTTCGTTAACCGATTTTCTAATCCAAAAGGGATAATCGAACTACACTTTACGTCGTGTTCTGTTTTATATCTATGGCAGTTTTCATACAAAATAATCTAAGATAAGTATTTGCATCTTATATAAGTAACTACTTAAAGCAAGCTTAAAGTAACTGTAACTAAAAGGGCTGCTGACACGTTTTATAGTACTTAGGTTGTATTTTTTAAATAATTTATATTTTTGTATAAATTCTAAATGTAAACTTCTGACTACTTTTAGGTAAAGAACTTTATCGATATCGACAATCTACTTCAGTTTGTTGTCCGCACTAGTTGCTCCTAGAGGTTATCTTTTTTGATCTTTATGGTTCTAAAACAATTGATAGGGGATCGTCAGTTTATTTGTCTGCCTCTTGTAAAGGATCCACAATATGACAGTATTACGAAGCATAAGTATCCTTCGAACATATCCGTTTTCCCTTAGCTCCTATTTATGAGGTTATTAAAAGTAAATGCAGTTGTTAATATTGGTCTAGGTAAGAGGATTGCGTTGTAGACGGTAATAATTAACATTTAAAAATATCCTGTTTCGTGACATTAGGTAGGTAGGTACCTAAGGTTATTTTGTGACAGGTTTTTTTGGTACGACCTACTATCTAGAATGTATAGAAGTAAATTTAGATCTGATATGACATTAACTTCTAGATTCTGGGTCGTAGGTCCTTGGTGCTAGGATAAACATTTTTGTACTGTTAGTTAGCCGGTACGTTAACATGTACCTAATAGTCCCTAGAATAGGCCCTAAATAAATAAAGTAGGTTTTCCTTTGAAAACAAGCAAATGTCAAATAAACATGGTTTTGACAGCTGTCACAAGGACTGTGCTATATTTTACAAAGTATAACCATCCGATCCACAACCAACCACAAAAAATAACTTCTTACTGAACTATTATATTAAATATTAGCAATAGCAACATAGCTTATTAAATCCTGGCAATACTGTCGCACTCCTATCCCAGCCGCAGGGCCAAAAGCCCAATGGGTGGGATGTCTTGTAGGTTTGAAGCTGGAATTATAGGTCTAAACTCATGTAAGTACTGTCCTGCCAATATAACTACTACGTATTGGTTACTTGTCTCAAGGGATTTCCGTAAGTGGTAACTGCCATAGAAATATACTTTATAACCAATTAAACATAACTAAATGGTTAGATGTTAGTTGAAGGAGCGGGCAACCTACAGACCTATCTGTAAAGATAGGATGGGATCAAAGGGATACCTGTTATATAACAATAGTAGGTTGTAGGTGGTTAGTAATAATAGGTTGCTGTACTTAAATAATAAAAAAAATAAAAAATGAGACTCAGCCCGAAGTTTGTATGTAGGTTTTTGGGATAATGATTAGCTTGAGTTGGAGAAGCCGGAAAACTCTGCACTACTTGGCACCCAGACCATGAAAAAAGTCTGTGAGTCAGATACCCATCGGGAATCCATACCTAGAGGTATAATACGGACAGGGTACAGTATATATTATTCTACAACTTCTTATAAAAAAAAAACAAAAAAAAACACGCACTCACGCCTTGTACTAATGTACTCCCTTGCTTACTTATAGTATGTACATAACTAACTGTAGGAGCCTTATAAGAGCAAAAGCTATTACCTATTAGCTGTAAGCTACAAATTCCGCATGGCTGATCAGTGTGACCTTGTAAGCTTAAATCGAAACGTCCATATTCATGAAATTATTGCCAATATTCACATCGGTGTTGCCAGGAAATGAATATCGGTGTTCCTCTGAAGTACGTATTTAAATGCAATACGTGTACACCTTCCTCTTACTCAATAAGTCTCTCATTCACCCAAAGGTTGCCTGGAAGAGATCGCTTTTAGCGATAAGGCCGCCTATTGTGCTTACTCCTTTTGTTATTTAATATATGTTGTGTGTTTTGTTCAATATAGATAGATAGATAGATAGATAGATAGATAGATAGATAGATAGATAGATAGATAGATAGATAGAATATTCTTTATTTGTACACATAAAAGAAACTTACAAAAACTTAAATACTAACAAATATGTACAAAAATGGCGGTCTTATCGCTTAAAGCGATTTTTTCAAGACAACCTTAGGGTGGAAGGATATTTTGTTTAAAGAGGGGTCATATATAGTTATATTGTATTGTATTGTACGTAGTTAGGTACACTCACGAGCAATGTAAAAGTTCCACTTTCAAAATTCGGTATTCTATAAATAATAATAATAATAATAAGTTCTTTATTTACAGGTAAGACCCATTAAAATACAAATACAATAAAATAGATCCATATTTTGTAAAATAAAATAATGATACTTATTAATGTTGGCGAAATACCTATCCTGATGCGCTGTTAAATGTACCTACCTCAAGGTTGCATAAAGTTAGCCTTTTTTCCGTTCAGGAGTAATTTGGTGCTATTGTCACTGGTAAGTACTTTTTCATTGCTCGCGAGTGTAGGTATATGCTAAAATTTCTTAAGCGACCCGTGAGAAATTTCCTCTACTTAATGATGAAACCCCATATGACAATCATGATCTGTGGTTGCTAAATGTTTGAACTGAGGTATGATAAACATTTAGAAAATTAAACACAGCTTCGAAATTCCAATAAGATATAAAAACACAATTTGCTTCTAAGTGGGCGAAGAATCGAATATAAATTGGAAACGATTTAACGAGCTATCGAACGAAGCGTCTTCAAATAGCCACACTGAAGGGTCGACCTTGTCTACCTTCCGACTTGAAACGACAAACAGTAAATCAAGTGTGCAATAAATTTAGCACCTAACGTCCTATAACTTTCTATCAAGAATTGAATTTAACGTTTTCGAATTGCTAATGCCCGTATTCTGTACGACATCTTACGATTTAAACGACATTATCGTGGCTCGGAGCGATCCACCCATACATATTTTATGCTCCTAAGCAGCCAATTTGTTTAACTTGTTGCCTAGAACACCCAGTTGTTATCATAACGGTCGGCGATGCTAAGTCACTACCTAAATGGGGTGTGTATCAATTTATTCCATAATTTCGACCATGGCTTCGGCTACAGGCTAATGCTTGTACGAATAGATGGAATTCGCTAAAATTAGGTCATGGATGTGAGGTATTTGCTGTATTGCTGTATTTATTTATTTAGTGTATGTAGTGTTTAAGTAGTGTATTATACACTTGCACCTCAGCTACCTCTAATTCTATTTCTATTTTCTTTTATAACTCTCTTCCATCCAAAGGTTGTCTGGTAGAGATTGCTATAAGCAATAAGGCCGCCTTTTTGTACTGTTTTTATTTTTAAGTTTTTTTTGTATGTTCTATTTTGGTGCAAATAAAGAGTATTGTATTGTATTGTATTGTATTGTATTTGAATAATATTATCATAGCGAAACAGCTAAGCAGAAATAACTTCGAGATTTGGTTTGTTAATTCGCTGTCAGCAGGGGACAGCCGACAATTATTGCCCGCATACTTAATAAGGTGTTTATAATGAGCGTTTTTGGTTAACGACTTCATTAATCTGTCACAATTAGATTTAGGAACTGTCTTTCAACTATTTAGGTACAATGATTTACTTCGCCAGTCGTTGTCTGCAAATGCAAACAATCCCCGACAGTGCCAGTTACACTCAATCTAGTTGTCGGTTGTTGTCCATAATCAATAAGTGACTTATCCCTTCTCTCTTGTTCCAGAAGGACCTCTCGGACGACTGCATGTTCGACGAGCACATAGAAGCAAACAATTACAACACGTACTCCCGAATACGGAACGGGAAGAAGACGTTCTTAGCACTAGACAACCGGGGCCACTCGCGTCGGATGCAGATCCCGCTCGGCCGGCCGCTGGGCAACCTGTCGGGGTATGCCCTGACGCTCACGAGGAAGTGGGAGGGCGAGAAGCAAGCGCAGTGCGCCGCGCGACGACACAAGGGCAAGCTGAAGCGACCGCCGCCGTTCCACCGCAACTGCGCGCGCCGACTCCAGAAGCAGAACCTGCGGATGAAGAGGAAGAACAAGAAAGCGAACGATCCGAAGAAGAAGGGCAGGCACCCGAAGGCGAGGAGAAAACACGAGTCGACGTCGACGACGACGGAGACGTGGGAGGATTCGTCGACGACGGACATGGAGTTTTTTCGGTCGACGACCGCGCGGGAGGCGGCCGCGCGCTCCTGAGCCCCCTCGCCCTCGCCGCCTCCGTCGCACTGCTCCGCTGATGCGGTTCCTCTATGCCAGGCGTCAACTGAATCTCTATCATTCCTCTTCTCTCCCCCCACGTGATGTCTAAGCGCTCTCTCTCTATGTCTCTTCGCCGGGGCTCGTCCAGTGAACGTGAATTTCCGACTCGAACATTGTTCTCTCACGTGTTTAGTGTAAACTCGCAGCTGTAGCAATTAGAAAATCGAATACTCAATTTCTTAGTCGTTTTAACGAACAATTACCTTCAACAAGACAATACTTGATAGCGTGTTCTACTTTACGTACTCATCTAACAATAAAATTTATGATATTATACTACCAAAGTTAACTGAAATTATCTATCTCAATTTTATATTCCTAGTTCGCTTTAAAACTTAGGTTATCGGCAAGATTCCAGTTGTCTTACTAGTAACTGATACTTAACATGGTAATATTAGATGTTTTAATTCAATTGAGTAAATAATATAATATTAACTATGTAAGTATTTTTGGAATGGTGTCATAAGAAGGTTTGGTAGGTACATGGAACTGTTTTAGAATGGAGAAAACAGTGATTCTTGTTGATGAAATGACATTATATAAGTAAATCAATAGGGGAAAAATACTAAAGATAACACCGAAGTATCATGCTTTCTTTTCATTAGGAAAGTCATGGTTACTCACATTTTTTTTTTATATGAAATGCTTCTATTTTAATACGGCCTTTAATAAAAGATTACTTACTACTCAATATCACAGATTTATTTTAAAGGCTCAGTTATTTGTTAATGGACCTCTACTAATAATACAAGGCAGTATCGATACTATCGATCCCGTCACATCATGCCAATGTCGTGTATTTACGTGAAATTCTCTGAAAAACTATGTCACTATGATTTTTTTAAATTCAAATAATTTCATCCTCAAGAATTGCTGAACGTATTGTACTTAGAAGAGTGCTGCGGTGTAATTTCATAAGAAATTGACTGAAATAATTATATTGGACTGAGTAATGTAGGACTTGTTGGTTTTGGTCTAGAGTCTAGGCTATGAGTAGGGTACGTATATGTGCGGCGGATGGCTATTCTCCTGTGTTTTCTTCATAGGACCGATGAATGAGGTAAAAGGTCAATCGATCGAGTCAAGAAGTGTCCGAAACGTTAACTACACAAGGCCATTTGCCTCAGTCCAAGGTATGTAGTGATAAAATACCTAATCACGGTGTGAAACAATAATTAACTGTAAAACGTGTATGTAATTTGTAAATTTATTTATTTTTCATATAGAGAAAGCCGTATTTTGTTAACGTTTTAGTTGATTTTAATAAATTCTCTTTCCCTTTTACTCCAAGACGTAGTTGTGTAGGAATCATACGCTTGTACTTTTAGTGAGCCAATTTTTGTATTATACTCTTTGAATGTCGTTCAGTAACCCTGTGTAACGATCGACAGTGTCGGAAAATCATGTTCCGTCTTTGTGTTAACAGCTTTACTGAACGTATTTTTGCAAAACATTCTTTTTAGTAATGTCCCTCGCATTCAGATTATTGTATAGAATATCATAATTGTAATCGAGAAGTTGTCGATATCATCAACAGTTAACATTAATAATTAGTTTTGTAACTACATTAATACTTAATCATAATTTTACTGCAACTATCACACTGCCAATTAAAAGTCTTTATGCTTTAGGCTTTAAAAAAATTCTTATTTAAGAACATAAAAAATATATCTGTAAATATCTTCCAGAATGTAGATGATGCTTAGTTAAGTCTACTTGAGTGTTGGTGATATCGACAACAGAAGCGTGAATGTGATTGTTTGCAATTTTAATTGATTTGTGAATATTTTGTATGTACGGGAAAATATATTTAATAATCTTATTTATACTTACGTCTTATTTTAAGGTTTATAACGAAAAGGGCGTGAAATCTGCGCAAAGCATTTATGGGTGGATCTGCCCTGCTTTTCAACAGTTTAGATTTTTTGCCCCTTTCGAGTCATTTTACATTATTTAAATTATTATGTTTCCGAGTTTGTTATTAATTATTATACTTGACTCGTTATGTACTGTAAATGATACATCGATCTATATTTTTTGTAGGTTTAGTTAGATGCAGTATTTCGATATTGTGAAAATGGTACTCTGATTTAGTATCTAGTAGCGTTGTAGGTAGTTTTTAATTTAAACATTCTATATGGTCATTAATTTAAGTAAGACAGTCAGAATGAAGAGTTCCGTAGGTAGTGATTTTATCTGTACATCTGCATCATCCGTGTCTTATAAAAATGAAATTATTAAAATATGAACTTTCTGATAAATACATTTTAAACATGAAATTTCAACGTTCACCGTGCGTAGCAAGCTGTAATTGCAAGAATTACCTAATCAAGATGTGCGGTCACATTTATGTGATAGTGTATCTGGGTATATTTTTGCGCATGTGCCATAATATATAACCCTGGGATAAGTTCAAATGTCAGATTAAGTACAATTGTCAGTCCTTGTTTCATTTATACATACACAATACATCACATTAACAATAATTACTTACTAAATAAAATACATCATGAATCTTACGAAAGCCAGGAGAAGAATGTAACAGTATTATACTTAATTATTTCGATACATTTACAGTATTTGTATAGTGACATTTGCTTTGTGCATTTATCGAAATTGTAAAACAGTTTGATCTGTGAAGAAAAAAAATATCAAACCTACTTAAAATGTTTCTAGACATTTTTTATATCATTAAACAAATCCAGGTAAATGTAGGTAACAAACAAAAAGGAAACTTTTAGACAATAACTTTTTACAGTCACGTTTACTGAAATAAATTACAATCCTGTACTGTGCTGTTTTATTTTTACAGAACTCATACTAACTCACAATACAATATAGGAGAATCTTTATACATAAATCACACAACATAAAATGTTACAATGAACAAATATTAAATAGGCCGCGGTTAGTGCGGGGTGGTAGCTCAGTCGGGTAAGCGCCAGAGATGCGGGTTCGAATCCCGGCGCTGATATCTACCAAGAGTTCCAATACCAAGGAGTTCTTTCAATCGCTCTGACGGTGAAGGAAAACATCGTGAGGAAACCTCGCTTACGGGAGAAGTATCTAAGGTTCTTAAAATAAATAAGCATGACAAACATTTTGCATGTTACATGTAATTTTTTTTAATGAAGTTATTCGTCCTAAATGACGGCAGCCTTGATAGTAAGTTGAGTGAAGCCCCTAAGTAGCTACTCTATGTTTCTTAGTCAATACGTGATGTTGGCAGAATTTACTGTGGTACAGTCGTCGAAATATAATAGGCCCGTTTGGACAGCTAAACAAATTTGCTATTTACTCTTGATTTACTTGATAAAACACATAAAAAGACACATCATAATCTGGCTTTTTATTTAACGGCCGAAAGACAAAAGTACTTTTAAAGCACCAAAAGTTACTTAACTATTGTTTAGATTTTTTATGATTTAGTTTTGACACCAGCTGTCATCCCATACATTTTGGATCCAAACTGGCCTCTTATATTTCGACGACTGTAACTGCTAATCTTCTCACTGCAAGAGGGTCGAGGCGGCGGGCGGCAGAGCGCCTTCCTATGTTATCCATATGCGAGCCCAGTTCAACATTTACTGAAGAGTCGTGGCGAGAACTCGACATTGTAAATAAATGAGGCTTGATACCCTTCGACGCCACCGCCTCGACGCTTTAAGTACACTTATGAGTTGAGCGGCTTCGGCTACACTGACGCAGCGACAGTAACTAAACTAATAACACTTTTGTATGAGCGCAGTGACACTGACTTCTAACAAACTTCGGTAGAACAAAAGTGCCGCTGCGTCACAGTGTAGTATGAAAGTGTACCTTTTGGTTCCAGAAGGTAGGCACAAGGTTTTCTGATTAACAATAATTATAATCAAAGGGTACAAAGCACAAGTAAGTTGCTGCTGTTCTTCAAATAAGTTTTCAAATGCACCAATTTAAAAAAATGATAGTAGGTAAGTAGCTCCAACTAAGCGTCAATTCACACGTACCACAACCACACCACGTCGCAGCGACATAATGTGGTCAAGCTGTGGTTACGTGTGAATTGTGTGACAGCGGCTTTTTGCAGTTGCGTTGTGGCAGCGACAAAATGTCGAAGTGGTTGTGTTGTCGCTGTCGTTGCGATGTGGTAACCACGTGGTCGTATGAATTTAATAGGGAGAGGAGGTGGCCGCGGTGCCGCTGACGCGTTACGGCGTTGCCGTTGCGGTGTGGTTGCCATGTGGTTGCGATGTGGTCGTATTACACTGGTGGTCGATGACAACGGCAAAATGTGGCACGTGTGAATTAGATTATTCATTTTCAATACAAAATATACGCCCGACCACACGGCCTGGTTGTGGTGTGGTTGTGGCTGTGGTGTGGTTGTGGTACGTCTGAATTGACGCTAACTCTTATTCTTAAAAGTATTTTTGTACCTACTTTAGTGATTTTTAAGTTGGTTAAATACGCTCGCGAGCTAAGAAAAATAATTTACTATAATATTAATCGTATTATTTTTTCATAACGATAAATTAATTTACCTGTCACAATGGACAACCAAAAAATTATCCCAGAGAAATCAGACAGAAATAGTGAAATAGGCACTTAACATTATTGTGTTAAAATCATAAAATTAGTACTTCTATGATTAATCTTGAACGCAGTCATATTATGAAAATTTTATTTTCTCATAGTTGGTAAACATGGAGAGGCACGGCACGTCACTTTAGTTGGATAGATAAAGATGGCGCTATGTGTTCCCGCTGCACGAATAAGAGATGGCAAACAAATAATCGATTGATAGCGGCGTTCTGTCATCGGAGCGAAGCAACTTGATTCTCGATGCTCGAGACTCGATGCATCGCATCGCCATTCGCCATTTTGGTTGTCCAACATTGATCTTGAGTTGATGTAGTTATTTTATTCGATTCGTTTGATCATCGTTCAATTAATAATCGGTTTGATTTGGGCGGCAAGTTAAAAAGTTTGTTTTGATTTCTTCATACGAATCTAGAGGGTAAATTCCAACCAACAGCAGTGCGTTATGGGGAGAAGTCATTCCGTTGTTTGGCGTTTCTATGAGCGTCTAATTGACGATGGAAGGACTTATGCGGTGTTGTGTAAATTATGCGATACGCAGTACAAATTCTTCGGAAACACAACCAACTTGAAGTCTCATTTAGTTCGCAAACATCCTATACAGTGGGAACTGGGCACTGGTTGTTTGGATGATATCGCCCGGCAAAGTCTTGATGATGCTGACGAGGTGACCCTAAAGCGCACCAGGAATTACAAACAGGACAAGAACGTACGTTACTCCGTTTCTGTAAATAATCTAAGTAGTCAAGATGATAAGGCTAGTAATGCGATGCCTCAAATTATGATACAAATGGTAAATATGAGGTCTTTTGAAGTTTTAGAGGTTATGTAGTATTGTCGGTGACAGACAAACACTAGAGCTGGACTAGGGTTTGTCACCATTGTGAAAAAGTTATCCAGTAGGAGTAAGATTCTTTAGATTAAGTGTCAGTCACTGGACTACCAAGAATGCGCGTGGGTATAACTAGTTGATACATCACTCAAGGAGGGTCCTTTCCAATATCTATCCCAATACATACTTAAGTAACTTTATATTTATCACAATTACATAGGACTCTTCAGTCTACAAGCTGCCACCACACTCTGTTATTTGCCATACTTAAACCATTCCGATTACATATTTTTTTTATTTAAAAACTGTATATTATTAATTAATATATTTTTTTAGCATGGTGACACTGAAACTGAAGCAGAAACTGATATTGAAGAATCAAATAGAGGTTCATTGCTTGTGGAGAGACATGAAAATGACGAGGAATGGTTGGAGGATGATCCATATCAGACCGGTCGCACAGAGTCCTACGAACCAAAGAAAAAAAAAGTTAAAACCATGAAAGTCAAGCGAGAAGTGATCAGTCCACCACGAAGAAGAGAGTCCTCATATTATCAAAGCACCCCATTGCCTCGTAAAGTTGATCGCGAGATCATTTATAGAGATCCTCCACCAATCAAAGATGAATACTCGGTTTTTGGGGAGTATGTAGCGAATAAGTTGAGAAAGTTTAAAGCACCAAGAACTCGTGGTAATATCCAACAACTGATCACAACAATCTTGTGGCAGGCCGAGTATGGTATGTATGACAATGCTGATTCTGTTAAAAGAGTTATTTCTATCCCGACTGAAACAGCGTTGGTGGAGGCAGATACAGAAACAACGGAGCCCTGTAAATACCATATCACAATTGGTGCTGATGAGCAGAACCAAACTGAAGAAGTTTATGCAGAAACTACTGAATAGATACTATGAAGTAATTATTAGAGAATTTTTTCCTACGTACTGTAAATAAAATTAAACTTTGACTAGATATACATACATATATTTTGTTTTATTGTACCTATCTACTCTAATTAATTAAAGATTATGTGTTCCTATTTACCTATTCCTAACTTAATAACTAATAAGTTAATGGAACCTGGTCAAACCCTGATCCTTGGAAGGTAGGTATACAAGTACCTTACAGTCTGTTCTACTCTCTGTGGAGGTGTGCCTACCTGGCTCATTGAGAATAGGTCGAACCTGTCAACACCATAGATCTATGTAGATGTACAGGTTTCTTCGTAATGTTTTCCTTCACCATAAGAGTGGTGTAATCCATTATTAATAAATTCCACAAGAAGAAGCAAGCGCTTACACCACTGAGCTACTACCGCTCTAGTGTTAATAACCTTTGGGCCAGTTATAAGAGGGATATTTATATATTTTAGATTAGTGTTCTCAATCTTAATGTGTGTGTACCTAGTCTAAAATAAATAACTTTGTAAAGGGTTGCTTCATATCATAAGAATTTTACGATTAAGATTGTAAAATATTTTAAATTGTGGATGGGATTATTATTCTGAGATTTTGACGCATGTTGGCGCGCATGCTCTGCTCTTCTCCTTCTATTCTATGGCACTATCTCACTCGCACACGTCAATCAGCTGTCAAACCAACATGGCTACGTTAACTCGTTCTTCGGCAAAATTATTAAAGAAAGTACAAATTTCACCGATTTCAACAAGAAATTTGAGTAATGTGAAGTTCCAATATCAATACAAGAATGTGTTAACAACTTGTGCTTGTGTTTTCGGAGGTGGAGTGCTGTATTATGCTGCAAATAGATATGGGAAAGAAAACACCGTCTTCGCCCTTAAAACAAAGGTAAGCCGCTCATTATTAGTAAAAAAGTCATTTGAATAGCTTCTATACCCTGTATAGTTCTAAGTAAACCCAGTATGTATGAAGATCTAGTCATATCATAGCAATTAAACAATTTGTTTATAAATAGCTTTTCGATGAAATCACAGAAATGACAGACTATTTTTGACGTTTAGTTAAGTCAGTCTGACAGCAACAAATGAAAATGACACAGACACACATTCACAGAGTCAGTCAAAGTCTGCAGGTCGTACACTTTATTTTTTCCCCAAAATGATAGTTATTAATAATATATTTTTTACCCTTTTCCCCTAAAATCTTCGCCTTCACTATTTTTTTAGCCTTGGAATGATTGTCCACCGTGTACTTTAATCGATTCTGGATCGTTTGGTATACCTAACTATTTTTTTCACAAAATGTATGGGTTAGACTAGTTGACCTCAAAGGCGACGAAATATTTTTGTTATTTTGCGATTGTAGCTACGTTAATTTAACGAAAAAGTAAACTCTGACAGAAAATACTAAATGCATATTATTACTTATGTAATGTATATATTATTTTTATATCAGACATCAGGAAGTTTTACAGACCCGTCATCCACGAGCTGATAGTCTTCGAACGGCCGATTTTCATAGCTAACATAATCATGGCTTAGAACACTCGCATAGAAATCGGTTCAGGAGTTTGGGAGCTACGCAACCACAGACGGATACACAGACACGTTAAACTTATACCCCGGTACCGGCAGTGTATTGAGTCTGTCTTGCGTTCTCAACATAAAAAAAATCATAACTTCACTTCAGAGGCGTGTTTCCAAAAAGAAAAAATACCAATATAATCAGCTAGGTAATGCCTATTTTGAGAACCTGGAAACAAGACTATAATGCATACAATTTAGAAGTTACTACAAAAAGGCCAAAAAAGGCTTTTTCGTCCAAAATCTAAAATAAATTCTTCATTCTGGATATGTACTTAGTGCTTAGTGCTATATAGGTTCTCGAAATAGGCATTACCTAGCTGATCATATTCGTATTTTTACTCTGTGTAAAAAGGCTTTTGAAGAAAAGTTATGATGAGTTGAGAACGTAAGACAGCGGCAATACATTGCCTTTCAAGAGTAGGGATACATGGGTAAAAAAGTACCTACAAATCTAGAAAAGCAAAAAATATGTCTACTAAAGGCGGTGAAACCAATTTCTTAGCTGTCTCGTCTAAAGCGGCATCTCTCTTTAACTTAATTATGTTATTAATCTTACAAACACGTGTTGTTAAGACGACTTAGAGCATCTGTGAGCTAAATACTTAATACTCACCCTGAAAAATATATGGAAACTGGCTCACTTTTACGTATAAAACGTCCATTTAGTTTTACCCCAACTTAAAAATGGTTTCGGTTTTGGTTTGGTTTGGTTTTTTTGGTTGGTACTGACCAACGTTACGGACTGTAACGAACGAGCATGTTACGCAACGTTGTTATAAAATCTCGTGTAACATGTTACATTACATTACACCTCGTAACGTTGGTACCCACCTTTCGTCAGACTGGTTTTTGGACTTATTTCGGTAGGTACCTTCCTATTTATTGGCTTAAAATCCCAGAACAATTAGATGGAAGAAAATGGCTCACTTTCATGAAACAACCAACAGTGCAAGATAAAGAGAAGATAAATCAAAGCTTTTAATTAATCACTCGAGTGAGCCGTCTGATAGGTGCTCACAAGATGGCGGGAAATGTGCTCGGCTCTAATCCGTTACGTGTGGGAACTGTCATCGCGTCATCTGTCAGAGGGCATGTGCGCGGCAAAAGGCAAAAGGGTAAAATGTTGACTTAATTTGACAGATCGGTAATGCATGGGCAATGCTGGGGGTGCAAGGATAGATATAATTTGTGTATCCATTTAACATTGTCGAGTGATATTAATTATTTTGTTTTAACTAACAATTTTAATTAGGGTGATAATAGAGGGTAGGTATATGGTTGGAAAATCTAAATTATAGTCTAGTTCTTAGTCCGCATTTTAGAAGAGTAGCAGACACTTTTTTATAAATATTGAATTAGGTACTTTACACTGAGATAAAGTCAAATTCTGGAAACAGGCCTATTTCTGTGTGGAGATCACGGCAGGATATCACGGTTAGACGAAGTCGTGTGGTAGAATATAATATAGAGTCCTGCGGAGTCAGTAAAATCATACATTCCCGAGTATTCCCGACTCGGCTTAGATCCTGTCTACTCATAACTGTATCTGACGCAAAATAATGAATGATTTATAAAAGCATTTGTCTTCCTATACCGTTTTAATCGCATTGCAGGACTGATAAGTTAGACAGAAGCGCGCGGCTACTCGTGAAGTCGATCGAACATCAACATTCAGCGTATTTCTACAGACACCACAGAATAATAACTGGTTATTATTATGATATTAACTCTTCCACTGCTTTGTTAGCTAAGTATGTCTTAATAGATAAGTAAAAATATATCTAAGAACGTATAATAAACTCGCTTACAATGAAAAAGTTCCACCTGTCATAATCGATCCATATAAGTTCTTAGATATATTTTTACTACTAGGTATAAACAAAATTCAATTGAAATCTACATCGATTTGCAGAGTAAAGCTACTGACCATCCAGTTTTCGTTATACGCATGGATGCGCCCGATCACAAGCACCAGAGTGCAGAAGTGACGTTATCTATGCGAAATGTCATGTTTCAAATAAAATAAGCTATAACCGATGGGGGACATTTCGTTTTGTTTCAAGGATTACAGCCGGCTTTGTCGGTTCGATTGTGTTGTGTATGAAAATGTGTCGCAGTAGCAAAGAGTCAATTCTTTAGTCATTATTATAAAGAAATGTCAAAGAGATCGATGGATTGTATTATAGGTAGTAGTGTTTTGTTTCTCGGGGTTCGCATATTTTTAAAGTGCATGTCATTGCAGATTCGTGATTGTTTTGTTATTATTATGGATGATGAAGATGAGAGAAAAGAAGAAGAACCGATAACCGTTGGGGTAGACGAGTTCTCGAGTGGAGACCACGAACAGGCAAACGCAGCGTGGGACGCCCTCCTGCCCGCTGGGCTGACGACCTTAGGCGGGTGGCGGGTAGTGGTTGGATGAGGAAGGCCGAGGACCGAGTGTTGTGGCGCTCCTTGGGAGAGGCCTATGTCCAGCAGTGGATGATTATTGGCTGATGATGATGATGATGGATGAAAGAATTATCAGCTTGTAGGTAGTACCTACCTATTGTTTCTTTCTATCATTAGGTATCTCCTTTAATTACTGTAGCGAGTTGTGTCAGTATGGCTTTCACAGTGTTCATTCTATTAAAGTTTTCAAGCATGCATACTAAACCTACACGGTAAACTGATCGCGTTTGCGAAGCATTTTTCTTTTTTTTTCGCGTGTGTAAGGAACTCCTTGGTGGGCGCAGTGAGATCGCTAACCTCCGTGTCTTCCAACTTGACAAGCAGAGTGTTTGGATGCGTTCATAATTTATAGGACATTTACATTCTATCTATAAAGTCGTCAAAACGGAAATGCATCCTAGCTAATTATTTAAGCGGGTGTTTTATCGATTTTCGACCTTTGCTTATTCAAAAATTGGTTCAATAGATATTATCCAACGGAATTAATTTTATTACAATTATTTCATTTATATTATGTAGATGGACTGAAGTTTGATAAACTCGATTCCACGTTACTCTACAATCGCTTCTCAAAAAATCAAAATAGACCATAAAACACGTACCCGAATTCAAATTGACTTACAGCTAAAATGTGTCACTACAGGAAATATTCGACTCTATTAAGTGTGTCACCCCGTATTAAGTCGTTAGTCATTCTTAGTCACTCTGATTGGTGTTATAATAAATAATTCCAGATGCGCATGTTTGCGGTGGCATAGCCTAGAAAACTATGAGTAGGGTCGTCGTTCAAGACACAAGGCACGTCTGACATCGGTTAGACAATTCTATGATCTATCGATGGTGACGATGGCCTCGTGTGTTTTAGGTGACGCTTAGGGTGTCATCATAAATTCATTGTGCAATTATGTACTTACATAAGTTTAAGTACTTATTTATAAACACTTTATAACACTTCAAGCATTTTATACCAGTCAATCTGCAGGAGGTACAGGGAGCAAAATGTAAGTGAGGGTAAAAAATAAATATAACGATTGACCAATTCCGGTGAAACATCAGTTGACAATACTAATGAGTATCAACATCATCGTTACGGATTTTCCAATACAAAGTTATAGATGCTTTATCCTCTCACTGACCGCTATCACGTATGCCAACCCGTATTAAGTATTGCAAGTGGACAACGGCTTTGCCACGATCTTCTTCAGTTCATATGATCCTGGTTCTTTGTGGTTAATCTCCACAAGGATTCTTAATGTTTGCGAGTGTTATCCTCCAAATCAGAGATATATTTACAAGCTTAACACTCAATAAATTAAAAACGTTAAGCTATAGAACAAAACGACCGAAGCAGTAAACCACGGTTTCTAGTTTACAACCTGCCAGGCCGCTGGGAACTTCGGCCTTTTTGTTCAACCCCGTCTTTTTTCCCGTAACACAATCCACGACACCCATTGGCCGGCCGGCACGCTCGTTACAAATACTCTATGGTCTTAAGGTCACCGATATTATCGGACGCACGATTAAAAGTAAATCAGTCGAGTTGACTCCGGGGGTGATATTAAATCGTCCGCATATACAACCCCAATAAAGGAATAAACGATGTCGCATTGTGCCCAAACGGCGATTAGTAAAACCACTAAAGGGTGGTTCACAGAATAGACCACCAACGACGCTGCTCTACATTTATGGTCACTTTTTTTTTAAATAATGGTGTTTGGTTTATGCTAGGTATTGTTCGGTGACAGCTTCTGGACGATAGAATAAGATAATTATTTGTTCTCGAATATCTTGTGTGTTGTATGTGTTCGGTTTAATCGGATAATCGTCTTACGTCTATTGTAATTTGTGGAATCGATCGTTTCACTTTTGGGAGAGCCGAGATAAGTTGTTCACAACTTATCATAAGTCATAAATAATAATTGCTTCATTTTCAAATATGTAGGTAAGTATATCCAATACTTATTTAGTGTAACTGAAAAATATAGAAAGAGTTATCGCTACATAAGCAATTTTTCCACATATACATTACACATAGATGTGAATCGCATTATGCTCTTATAATTATGTATTGTGCTCATTCTAAGACGATTGGGTTTGCACTTTGCAACCAATCAGGTAATAATGATAACAGATTTCATGCTAAAAATAGGTGCCCGTTCCTCAAGTGAAAATGTTGTGTTAAACAGAACTTAAATATGACACCGCTGTGATTGGATGAATTTTAATTGAACATTATACGAGTTATATAACGTGTAGATTTACTAAAGTTAAACGTAATCTAATTTTTATAAAAATTAAATATAATATGATTTTGGACAGGCTTATAATCTTCTTAGCGTATTGGTGACAAACACTATTCAGCTAGTCTAGTCTAGTGTTAAGTTCGGTGTCTTTATGATTAAGATGGGATTCGAACCTTGTATCAGCTACACCAACCGCCATTCAGCCCAGACAAGTTCGAGATCAGTATTTAACTGAACATTCCTCCACATTACAAATGTTTCCTTTCCCCTTATCCTAAGAATGATATTCTGGATAATGCATATAGCAATGAGTTTGTGTCTCGAATCGCCGTTTAGAAATGAAGGCCTCTGTAAAGGTTGAATTTGTATATGTGTAAATGTACATCGAGCCTAGTTAATTAGTTTATCTTGAAGGCTAATTTTATTGGCGTTCAATAAAGTTATATTCTAATATCCTATTCTAGTTGTCATCCATTTAACTTACTTAATTACAGTCACAGAAATCAAATGCATTTCTTCTTATCACAAGTCGGCTTAGCTAACTATGTAGTTGTCAAACTACCTTCATACATACATCGTTATTACTACTAAATTCCTCAATTCTTCAGAATAACGACACAGGCTCCCTCCTCACGTCAAATTAGTGTCTTTTGCACAGCAATTTCCGTTTACTTTCGTCCGATTAGCTCCCCGCGGCGCTGTCGTTAATACCGCGGTTGACGTCTGATCCTGACGGCTTCTGACGTAATTGTGCGCACTGGCAGAGTGATTATTTTGAGGGCTAAGAAGGGATAAGAATGGGAAAGAACTACGTCAAATAAGTGTAGACGTACACTTACTACTAGGAGTCATTTTGATCTAAGCTACAGTTTCTGTTACTACTGACGAGGCCATTACTGGGCAGGTTACATTTCTTCCTCAGTCACGGCTAATAAACAGTACACTCACGAGCAATGAAAAAGTTCCGGTGAAAATTGCACCAATTTACTCCTAAACGGAAAAGACTCAATAATGCAGATAGCTAATCTGCATTATTGAAGTACCTCTACATAAATTTTACAGCATCACAATGTTACCATCTTAAAACGTAAAAATATTTTGATCAAATTATGCAACTCCTTGTTTAAAAAAAAATTGTCTTATTTGGTTTTGACATTTATTGAGTGTTATTTTTTCATGGCACGTGAGTGAATATATATATACCTGTTTATTAGCCGTGACTGGGGAAGAGAAGTAACCTGCCCAGTAAAGGCCTCGTAACAGAAACGCCTCCCAGATAATTACAATAACGAATAGTTCAAAATTGGAACACACGTTGATCCATGCGCCTGATGCGCCGCAGCCACACACATTGTCACTGATAAACATCTCTTTGTTAGTTCCTTTACACGCTACCTTAAACATATTCAATAGATTTTAACCTATGACGTACTCTAAAAAGGGGTGAGTTTACAACGCTTTAAATCGCT
Source organism: Plutella xylostella (assembly GCF_932276165.1). NCBI lineage: Eukaryota > Metazoa > Arthropoda > Insecta > Lepidoptera > Plutellidae > Plutella > Plutella xylostella. Next base: position 7,647,268 of record NC_063987.1, on the reverse strand, counting down.
ATGTTTGGGCTAATCATGAAAATAAGAATGAAAGTGTCCGTTTTGAACACAATTTGTAACATGTAAGGCGTGGTCGCGTTTAATGAATGAGATTCATAGTATAAAACAAATAAAAAGTACTACTCATGTTTGTAATCCTTTCGGGGTAGACAAAGCTGACGCTATCCCAGTCCATCCTAACTATTATTATATAATATTATAAATGCGAAAGTAACTGTGTCTCTCTGTCTGTCTGTTACTCTTTCGCGCCAAAAGTACTTAACGGATTTGAATGAAATTTGGTATACAGATGGGCTAGACCCTGAGAAAGAACATAAGCTACTTTTTATCGCGGAAATCCCACGGGAAAACTTTTTAAGGCGAAGCGAAGCTCGCGGGAACAGCTAGTATGTAACAAAGTTGGGCAGTATACTATTTGTCTTGATGTGCCTAAAGGCTAGACAATTCACAATTATCCCAATTTCCCTGGAAAATACGTAAAAAGCGCTCGAGTGCAAAAGCTACTTATTACAATGAAGTGTTGTAAGTAAACCGGCAACAGTAAGATAAGTCCAACACTATTCTATTCTATTCTCTGTGGGGGTGTAGGTACCTGCACCTGCATGGCTCTCTCGAGTGGAACCTTTGTGCATATCCCCAAGGTCTAAACTGCCTTCCTAACCTTGGACCATTTCCCACCACGCTGGTCCACTGCGGGTTGGTGGGTTCACATATCTATATGTGCTAAGTCTAGATATGCAGGTTTCCTCACGATGTTTTCCTTCACCGTAAAAGCGATGGTATACATTGTACTTAAGTTAATAGAACTCATTGGTACATGTCAGCGCCGGGATTCGAACCCGCATCTCTGGCGTGAGAAACGGGTGCTTACCCGACTGAGCTACCACCGCTCCAGTCCAACACTAAATACTGGCATTAAATTCCAGCGCAGAACGCCACGGTGCATTAACAAGACAAAACAGATTTAACAAAGCCCTTTAAAGGTAACAAAAAAAACGCGAATCCTGTTAACTAGTTATGTAACTATATATTTGAGTTAGCGCCGACGGCTGGCGTTGTACCCGTCCGACCCAAGATCTCTTTTGGGCATAGGTATTTCAGTCGTAGTAGATACCTAAGGCTTTTTCTTTAACTGTAAAATCGGCCCTAAATAATCTGTTTGTAACTAATAAAATTATTATTTTTTGAATACACTGTCTGTATAAAACGGTTTTACCTATAAGATGTTCTATAAAACACGATGACAAACCATCGACACGATAAGAAGAAGAAGAAGCCCTAAGTTAATAATAAACAATCATTTGTGTTTATTATTACTGAGGTAGAAATTGTATGTATTCGTGGTTATGAAACCGTCATACGTTAACTTTAAACCCAACCCAGCGTACGAATGCGCTTGCCACCTATACCAGGCTATCATATCGTATTGGTGATCTTGATTGAGATTTATTACTCGTATCGACCGCGGCGGCGTAGTGTTTATAAATCAGCTTACGGCTTCTATCGAAAGAAGCGGAATGCCTCATAGATAGTACTGTACTGCGATCACCAGAGCCCGTAGCATAAATTTTCATCGTGAACGTCAAGTAAAATTACTCGATGAATTTTAGTTCTGCTTCCGACCGCCATCAGAGGCGCTGTTCATATTTTCATACAAAATTACTCTTTGAATTTTACTTCACGTTCACGATGAAAATTTATGGTAAGAGCTCAGTGTTGTCGACTTAAGTCGATACGAATTCGATAGGAAAGTCAATGAAATTTGTATGCGTTTTATTAGTTTCTAATGTTGCCGACAGAGGCTCTGATCAACATATTGTCATACAAATTGCTATCGAATTACCCTAGCGACTTGAGTTGACAGTGCAGCGATCACAAGATTCGATACTATTTTCGAAACTACACAAACATATGGAAAAATAACAGTATCGTCAACTGTCACTGTCAAAATGTAAGGCAAATTTATCAGTTCTAAACGTGACGTTTGTTTTTCCATAATATGTTTGTGTAGATTCGAAAATAGTATCGAATCCTGTGATCGCTGCACAGAACTTGTGATAGGCAGGCCTACTGCTGGGGACCGGGTAAACGTAACACTTTTCGTAGTTCTTAATTCGTGCATCGTAAGGATTTTATTTGAACCACATGTGTTCGACGCGGCTGTGTTAAATGCGGCGTGGACTGTACTAGAGTTCCCGATTCTTATTCCGTTATGGGTGACACTTTCTGCCTGAAATCACCTTCATCTTGGTTTCTGCACTGGTGTGTGGACATGTCACATACACTCGATGAATCAGGAAGTGGATCTACAAATCATGATCATCGGATAGACCACTGCTGGACGTAACTCTATCGCGTCAGAACCTATAAATCTGTGTATACTATGGTTCTACCTTTTTTGGCATAAGATTTTTTTGCCTAATCTCGTATTGCATAGTAACGTTTGGTCAAAGTCTCGTTACGCCGAAAATCGTATGGCATAAATCTCGTTTAGTAAAAAGTTATTTCGCATAACATTGTTTAGCCTAATAATGGTATGGCCAAATCTTGAATAGCCTAATAATGCTATGGCATAGGTTTATACAAAGTAATAATATTCGTTTGGCTTTAACTTTGACGGAGCGTCTCCCTACATAGCGCAAACTGGTGCCTTGTATTGTTTCCGCTGTTTGGAAAACGCTCCGCTCCGCTTCGCTGCGCTCCGCTTTGGTTTTGATGAACATGTGCACTTAACACGCTCCTCCTCGCTTTGCTCGTCGTCGCACCTATTTTTAGGTTTCGATCTCATGGGGTTTGTAATAATTATATTGGTCGTTAACTTTCGATTTTTTGATCATAGAATATCGTGATTTTCGGGATGTAGGTGAAAAATACCACAATTTGTACATTTACTACATACTTAATATATTATTTATTAAGATAACATTACGAGAAACAAGATTATACATAGGTATAGACGAACATAAATTTGAGCAAACGAAACTTAGGTGTTTAAAGATTGTGCCTAAAGAGTTTTAGACGAAACGAGCCTTATGCCACATAAGTCTTGGCAAAGTGATGGTTCGGCCAAAAAAGTTTAGACCATACGAGTTATGCGAAATGAGTTTTGGTCAATAAAGATTATGCCAGATGAGCGGAACCCGTATACTATTCATTTAATTTAGCTAATTACATTAAAATTAAACTTAATTTAAATCAAGTTAACTTAATTTATCTTAAGTCCTTTGATCTTGTTATTTTTACTACATATAGATTATTATATGATTACTATACTTTGTTCTAGAATTAATTTAAGTATTCATAGATTTTGCTATTTCATAGAGTCTATGACTGAGATGAATATTGGAATGAATATTACTGGGGCGAGTCTACAATATTCAATAAATCCATATTTATCTTATTAATCAATACATTTATGATTAATCTTATGTATTTAGTTTTAATTTAGCATCAACTTCTGTCATTCGGAATGCTCAGGGCGACATTATAATTTATTTAACTGGTGTGGTTCTCAAAGTGTAGCTGGTTGCTATCATTATTTTTTTCAGTTTAAAAAGTAACACATTCTTCTTCATTATCACAATGCGCACATTTTTCCAAGTTCCTGTGGGGTCACTCTATATGAGGAAAAACTAATTATCAGATCACTGCGACCGACAAACGTGCCGAGTGCCGACATCTCTTGTTCGTTAGTTTTTCATCAGATTAGAGTAACCTTCCAGCTGCACTAGAAGTGGTGAGAAGTCTAAGTTTGAGCAGTGCTGGTTGCTATCGATGTATCGCCTCGATGATTTGTTCACATTTATTTATTTAGCCCGTTCGTTAGCCGGCGTGTCCTTCGACTGATTTGTGGCTAATGGCTAACGGTGACTGGAATATATTACTACTGCTCTGTTTGATCCGTAAGATTATTAAATTATTTATCAATAAATTTTGCTGCACATTGAAGTAGGACTCGTCTCTGGATTGAATCGGCCGATTTATTTGAGCAAGCTTGTGACGCGGGATTCGCTTTGCCTGTAATAGCTTTTCCATGGAAATTTCGGGTTCAAATGGCTAGATAAAAATTAGATTTTTAATACTATAAATAATGTCTACGCTTAAAAAAAACGGAATTTCAGCTCCAGAGCCAAAACGTTAATTTTAGACAAAGTATTGACATGACTATTGGGTATTAAATTCGTTACTATTTGACAAACAAAAAAGTGAACTCGAGAAATCGATACCTTATTCGAAAAACACGATTGTAACACTCGTATACAGCCCCACAATAAACTCCCGATGGGACAAAATGATGTATGGGTCAATACAATCGATAGTTGGAATATAAATCACAGGGAACAACAGAATAATGTGCGTCAGATATCTGTTATCAACACTATGCAGGTCAGAACGGAATAATTTCGGGTTATTTATCGGTCGTAGGACATTTTTTGGAGCTTTTTTGTAACCGCTTTTCGGTACAAAGTCACTTTTTGATATTTAAGTAAGTAACTAAATATTATATTCATTCGTTTTTGAAATAGTTTTTACTTATACCTAAGCTATCCACTGTGTTAGAAATAGATGCAGTTGTTAGTTTTTGCCTATGTTATTAAAACTTATTACTTACTTACATCCTAGGTATATGATCCATGTCATCACTGCGGGAACTCCCTATTGACTATCTCTGATATGCCTACATGAATTTTACCTATCCACAATTGTTAATTAGAAACTAGAAACTTGTACATAATTCATTTGTGTATATTCATTTATTAACCCACAGCACAGGTAAATAAGCAGCTTACACATTTTATTTATAAGAAATGTACCTCAATTTATTTTTGAGTTTGAAATTAATTTGATTCTAACTATCCCCAGTTCGTTCGTGGACTTAGAGAGTGACCCTTAGGTCTTAAGAATCATTCCTGATTCTTTGTCCTTCCTTTGTCCTTGGACGATTGTTTGGCAAATTCCCGCAATCAAAGACTCCATTATATTCCTATGATTGTTTCGCAAACATCCCGCCTGGGTCCGACGGTGAATGATTGATGGATCACCGAAAACATCCTGCAGAAAGTTGCCAAGCTAATATGGATCGTAAAACTAGAGCAGTAATCGTTACGGCTTTTGATAAAGCATTTTTGGACCACCATGCGACACGTGTAGCTCTTGATGTTGTAACAAGGAATAATGGTGATAAGCTTTTTACATATATAATGCATGGGTTAAAGTCGAAAAGAACGAAGCATCCATGTAGTTCCACTTTTGTAAGTTGATGTGTGGTTCGTTGATAAGTCATCGAAATCTTCGACAATGATAACCAATGATCCCATAGGAAACATGGAACATTCTAGATTATCTAGATCATGTTCAGTCAGGGTCACTATATAAAACCACTACACGGCCGAATGGTGTAGCAGCTGTCCGATACCATATTACAGGCTCTGCCTCGCTTGGGGTCGAATGGCTGTGTGTGAGATGTCCCCACATATTAGTGTTATTAGTTACTTCCCTTAAAAAACAGTTTTTTATTTCTTTTAAAATTGTTTATGCAGCTGAGACACATATCAATGTTTCACTTCTCCTCTACTCCATGTTCTGAGTCCGCAATCTCGGTCAAGTTCGCGGTCGAAGGGGTACTACAGTCTGTAACTCGCAGTAAATCTGTCAATACAATCACAGTTACGAGTAAACAGAACTACCTCTAAACTAGCCGACTTAGCTGTAATGGAGCGTGCACACATAAAGTTTTTAGCCAAATATAAACTGCTGTGCTGTAGCCACAAATGAATTCTTTGGAAATAATAAGTTTCGTGCAATTATACCATTGTGCTCTTTCGGTGAATAAATATAAATATACCTATTTATAGTATCTCCACCGTCTGTGGTGCGCTTAACGCCGCTGAAGAGACTATAATCTATAATATGCGTATAAGTTTAGTGGAAGATTTCTCCACACACTGTTTACAGTTCCCCTGATTATTTTGGCACTCGGATGACTGTTATTAGATGACGTCATCAAATCCAGTTCCCTCCAGTTCTGGTGTCAAAGGAATCTCTGTACCTATCTCAGACTGTAGGTACCTATTGGAATGTTTGTATAAAATCTGCATGATGACAGATTCACGGGCTACTTCATAGATGCTGTTTAGTCTATGGGTCGTTCACCGGAGCAGATGCTTTTAATGGTTTTCTAGACTAGACTAGTGTTTTGGAAGATTCGGAGATGGACTATATAAATTATGTTATTTGACCTAGAGGCAGTTTTATAGGTATATCATTGGAGCTGCTAGGTGAGTACGGGTGAAATCATTATAATCATCAAAATAATCGCGATTGACATAAGTGTCTGAAGCAATGAAAGCAAAAAGTGCTTTTAGAAGCTATTTTTATAGAGAAAGTGGCTCAATTTCAGCATATTGTTAGATATACATGGTGTCGCAAAAGTGGTATACTAAGCCGAAAGGGCGTGACTCACTCAAAGTTTCTATGGAGAAGCAACAATTTTCTTCGAGAAATTCCGAATTTCGTAGAACGAAAGTTCTTCAGATTGACCAGACCCCTTTCGGCTTAGTATACCCATTTTGCTACACCCTGTACACATTCAGCCGACAGTGCCCCGGCCCAGTAACTCACGGAGGGCTCTGTGAATAGTGAGAGTGTAACGAACACCGCGCGCGCACGCGACCGCCCATCTTGATGCGACTGGACTGGACGCTTCCTCTCCGATCATTGGCTCCCACAGGGACTGACTTTATAAGGGTGCTTACATAAAGAATGGGGTTCCCTGTATCTACCTGTACCGGTAACCTGATTATGTAAAAGCGCTTACTCACGGAGCATTTCTCGGATTTTTTAATGTCATGAGCGCTTTTGATTCTCTATGTAAGCACCCTTACCCTTATACCTAGGTACCACAAATGCACCCATTTCTATGAAAACCACACGTGCCGAAATTTGTGTACGAATTCACACTGATAAGGACAGCTGGACGGAACTGAATATAATGTATAAACCATAAGTTGAGAAATGCTCAACCTTTTCACTAGTTTTGACACGCGCAGTACTTACGTACACTTGGGGAATCTAGTATAATAGACGTATGAAGGCTCCGATTCGTTTAGGGACTGTTTCATAATGTCTGGATAATGGCTACCTGTGGGATAAAAGACATACTGTCATTGACTCAAACATAATTACAGAAGTTGAATCTCAAAATTTCATCACAACTTGAATACTTAGCACATTCTAAACGAAGAAACTTCGTTAATCTGATTTCCAGACGTATTAGGGACTATTTAAGTCGTCATAATCCGTCCATCTACTTCAGTTTTGTGATAAGTTAAGAGTCTAGAATCCCTCTTAGAGTCAACGCTCCGAAAATCTTGCACATAAGAAGATAATTCGTATATCTAAGTACTTACACCTTTCTCCCTACGAGGATTTTGAAGATTCAATGAAGTGTCCGTCAGTAACCATTAAACAAAAACAAACATTCGGCCAGATAGACAGTTACGCAGTATCACACATCAAACTTATAAGTCATAAAACTTGTAGGATCGGTTAAGACTCCGCCTATAAGGCTAGCCGCAGAGGACACGGGATCCGCGGCGGTGCTTCTGAGAGTTCAGGCTCTGTCACGATCTTGTTAATAATAGACATAAGATTGTCATTGTTTTGATCACTGCACTCCACATCGAAGGAATATCGGAGATTTTATGTGATACTTTTTATAATTATTTCGATGATGGTGGTGGTAAACAGAAACACACATCATTACATAAATGAATTTGTGTCATATTTGGTCCAGGATACATCAAAATTACTTGGATGGTAGATGGTGGTGCGTATTCGTATCAGGGAATCCAAGCATCAGCATTGCAGTCCACTGCTGGATCTCTACACATTTCTGAATCATCATCAGCCCGTAAGCGTATAGCATATCCCAAGGAGCGCCACAACACTCTGTCCTCGAACTTCCTCATCCAATCGCTACTTGATAAAGATCGTCAGTGCAGCCGACATTAATAATAATAATAATAATAATAATATGTGGGGACATCTCACACACGGCCATCCGACCCCAAGCTAGGTAGAACCTGTGTTATGGGTGTCGGACAGCTGATATATCTACACAAATACATAGATAGATAGATACTAAATATAAATATCAACACCCAAGACCCGAGAACAAATATCTGTGTTTAAACAAATATCTGCCCCAGCCGGGAATCGAACCCGGGACCTTCGGCTCAGTAGTCAGGGTCACTAACCACTACGCCATTCGGACGTCGTAAGGTGAGGTAACTCTACGTTACTAGAGACTTCAATGTCATCGGTTTTTCGACCAGCATGGCATGCACACTGTCAATATCTTTTGAATGCGATTCAAAACTTTCCGCATCCACTCTCACCATAAATCATGCTCCGTTAACCATTTCTTACGCATCCGTTTCCCAAAAAGATGACATTTATAGACGTCCAGTGATGGCATTTAACAACATAACTTTTTAATGATAACCGTTCAAAAGAGACATTGTCACAAATCATTTACAAAAGAACACCAGTTATGTTTAAAAACAGCGATTTAATGGCCGCCCGCGTTTTTCTCACTTTCCGATTCTGGATTTTGAGTGAACTGTCGGCTTTTATAAAGAACTCGCATGCTATGAAGACACCTTTCATTTCACTGTCTTTGGCTTCTTGCTGTCGATTTCTTTTTGCTTATTAAATTTTAAATATATTATCGAAATCTGAATTTGTTCAATACATAAGTGATTCTAGAAAACTGATATCGCCATCCAAACTCGTACTGAAAAATTATTTGCTTCACCGAAACAAAATGATAACACATTCGATAGTAATAAAATGTAGGTACTTATACGTAGTTGCACAAAATAACGTAGTCGTTGGTTCCTATCGACGTTTTTTAGGGTTCCGTAGCCAAAATGGCAAAAACGGAACCCTTATAGTTTCGTCATGTCCGTCTGTCCGTCTGTCCGTCTGTCCGTCTGTCACAGCCGATTTACTCGGAAACTATAAGTACTACAGTGATGAAATTTGATGGGAATATGTGTTGTATGAACCGCTACAAAAATATGACACTAAATAGTAAAAAAAAGAATTGGGGGTGGGGCCCCCCATACATGTAACTGAGGGATGAAATTTTTTTTTTCGATGTACATACCCGTGTGGGGTATCAATGGAAAGGTCTTTTAAAATGATATAAAGTTTTCTAAAAAACATTTTTCTTAAAGTGAACGGTTTTTGAGATATCAGCTCTCAAAGTCGTAAAAAGTATGTCCCCCCCCCTCTATTTTTATAACTACGGGGTATAAAATTCTAAAAAAAATAGAAGTGATGCATGCTAATTAACTCTTTCAACGATTTTTGGTTTGATCAAAGTATCTCTTATAGTTTTTGAGATAGGTTGATTTAACTGTAATATTATATTTGCTACTACGGAACCCTTTGTGCGCGAGCCCGACTCGCACTTGGCCGGTTTTTTTTTTATTTTTTAAGATTTTATTATTACTCCATAGACTTTGTGCCTTGACATGTCCGTGCCTTTTTGTTTTTTATCTTCACCTTTTAACTTCTCACTACTAACGAGTTTATAACGTATAGGTACGTAGGACCAATCCAACAGCATTTATACGTAAAATCTGAACGAATATTTCACATATTTTCGATCTGACGCATATAAAATTTATCGATTTTCACCTCACCAAACAAGCATTAAAGTAGCCTCGACAGATTGCATCCTTCATTGACCCTAAGTCCTTATTACATACTTAAACGTTGTTAAGCGGCTTATGAAAAAAATAACCTGTCTGAATCCTGCGCGGGCGCACCAGAGTAACAACCAAACGCTCACTTTGACACATGACTCAGGGCTACCGACGCTTGTTACACCGTATGGATTATGGTGATTTTAATTTCCTCTTATGTTTTATTTACAATATGGATTAATGAAGAAGAAAAGCTAAGAGTTAATCGCATTTAAATTGGATGCCACTTCCAATATACCTTTCTTTACTGTAATAAATTGAAGAAAGCCTAAGCAGTTTAACGTTTTTCGGAATTGGCAACCCTAACACACGAGCGCAGGAGTCGCCGATTTTGGCAGATGGGTGCGTGCGCGCATATCGCATCCTCAATCATGCCTGACAGCCGGTGGTTTTTGATCGATCGGGCGGCCACTAAGAAACAAAAGACTGTCTGCGGTCAAATTCTGCTAAACGACGATCCAGCACATCGACCACAAACGGACAGAGTTTTAGACCGATGTTGAACTTCTGTCAAACAGTTTTGCTCGTTAAATACTGGAACGCTCCCGGTTGTCACAGAGGCTGTTTGTATCGGCAATTCTCGTTATTGTTAATATTTTTATATGACATGTGTTAAGAATGTCATAATAATTTCGTTGGTTTGTTGCTACGGGGCCCGTATGCTGTAGCGTGGTGTATTGGCGTGGTTAATGATACAGAAAGATATAAATTATATGTATGTGTGTGTGTTTAGTCATGTGGAACGAGTGTTTTTTCAAAACTTTCTTATGCCAATCGTTTGCTGATCAGCTTACGAATCAGTCTAACTCTTAACCACTTGAAATATGTGAGTACTTCAGTTTTAAATAAAAACACGAATTACCAAAGGTATTTTTAAATTTGGTGTACATATTGAAGATGCAAAAGTTCTTATCTTCATTCTTTCTAACAAGCATAAATCTGTCCAAGAGACAAGCAAATCTAATTTTCAACCGGTCAACCAAGACGTTTGATTCGACCTCAAATCAAAAGCCTCCAAGCCAAATCGACCTGGCGGCAAGAACAAACAAGGAAGAGATAAGAAATGACACATCCTAACTAGAGGAGACGAATGCAATCCAATTATGTACTTATGACCCTCTGCCGGGTAACTGGCCCAAATTGATTCGGGGTAATTTCTGTTGGATGATGCGTTCGGTCAAGACGTTCGGGAGATATTCGCGAGAGATCCGATGACATTGAAACTACACGCGGAAAAGGATTCGTATTAGATTCAAACTGTTTATAGAAAAATGTGTTAATAATATTCATCATCAGCCAATAATCATCCACTGCTGGACATAGGCCTCTCCCAAGGAGCGCCACAACACTCGGTCCTCGGCCTTCCTCATCCAACCACTACCCGCCACCCGCCTAAGGTCGTCAGTCCAGCGGGCAGGAGGGCGTCCCACGCTGCGTTTGCCTGTTCGTGGTCTCCACTCGAGAACTCGTCTACCCCAACGATTATCGGTTCTTCGGCAGATATGACCAGCCCACTGCCACTTCAGCTTGCATATTTTGACAGCTATGTCGGTAACCTTAGTCCTCTGACGGATAACCTCATTTCTGATACGATCCATCAGAGAAACCCCAAGCATAGCTCTCTCCATAGCACGCTGAGCGACTTTAAATCGGTGGACCAGTCCTACCGTCAGTGTCCACGATAATATTCAATTAATGATTATTTATGTGATGAATCTTCACATAAAACTATTACTCAATCCTTAAATGTTGAACAAATTTTAATTAAACATGGCTAAGATCAATGTAGACGTAACCTCTTAAACAAATGATAAGAGATAATTCTAAAAGTCCACAACAAAGTGTCGTATCTAAACAAATCAAGAAGTGAATCCCAGAGAAGGGAGCAGTCCCTTTACCGTTAGTATGAACAAGAACCGATCCTGCCGAAATGAATTAGTAAATGGACTTAGACATTCTCAAAGCGAACGTAAAAAGGACGACAATGTCTAATTTATTTATGAGAGTCGCAGGACGGACAATGGGCGATGGGACTTGGAAGAAAACACAAAAAGGAATCGATCTACTTGATTTAAACTTGGGCTACTCTTGAAATTGGTTTAGTGGCGGTCCTAATATGACCCATTATAAGAATCCTATTGAGACCCGGCATTTTTGCGTTTGTTTCGTTTATCGTGTTGTTATTCGGTTTCCCCAAGAACTATTGTAGACCAAAAAATTAATAATTAAATTGTGATATATAGGCTTTAGTCCGAAACTGTTTTTTATAAGAGAATAAGCCGTTTCATCCCTTGGGACCCTAGATTTTCATGAAAAACCAAATTTGGTTGGAAAGTCCCTATATTTTGAAAAAAGCTCTACATGTTTGAATGCTATGATATTGGACTTGAATTGGATTTAACTGTAATTAGAGGTACTTGATTTATTTGAACAAAAATTCAGATTCAACAGTAAGGACTCTAATATTTGTTCATGCATAGAGATGGTATAGAATGTGTAGATAATTATAGAACGAGGCTGAAGATTGCTATTGTTATAGATAAGGATATTGATTTATTGTTTGGATTAGTGCTGAGATAGAACTATGTGAACTTTGACATTGCTTTATTGTTATCAATGGCTAGTAAGGAATTTTATGTGAACGTATCTTTGAAATACTAGGGGCCATTATCTAGTGTATCAATTCCATTTTAAACACAGACAACTTTTAGCTTATTTAGATATTTTTAAAAAACAATTCTTAAATGTCACTTAAACTTAACAATAACTTAACATTTTAATTATGTGTCTTTTTGTTACAGGTAAGAGTGGTCAGACTGCTGCTCCTATTTTGGTAATATTCAATGTTGATATGTTTTTCCATGTCGGATTGTTTAACATAAAAATAAGAACGACATACATACAGTCCTTTTTAACTTACTACACAAGTAATAACAAATCAAGATCTACTTCTTACATATACTTATAAAAAAGAGTTAATATATAAATGCTAATTAATAAGGCTCTATAAAATCACTTGGATCTTGACAAAGAATGTAACGAAGACTGATCAGCTGATTAATCATAGTCTTTAGTAAGTAATCGATGACTCTGCCTAACTGATAACGGATGTAGATAATTAGAGCTTAGTACAACAGGTCATCTGTTTGCGATCTAGTACTCACATGTTCATGTCAACAGGGTCTTTATAACAGCATAGACTAGCCGGCAGGCTGGGTGTAGAAAACCTAGGTCAAAACTCATAAACTCATAACCCTCTAGTTGTTATTATTTTTGGGAGGATTAAATGTGCCGTAATCGATAATTCTGAAAACGATGAATGACATTTAGATAGGGTTTGCCATAACGTTATTTTGAATTTGTCCGTAGAATAATGTATTCAGTACAAACGATAACATCCACATCGTAAAGTTTACTGACCTTCTACTGAATACTGATGTACAAACACCCCATTACACGTAAATTGTAATGTTGTTGTCATCAAATTTTAATACCAGCTATGGACCCTCGCTGATAGTATTAAATGTCCAAATTCGGACCCTCAATTTGCTTGCAAAGCTAAGCGAAATATCCCTGAAATAACATTTATAAATGTTTTGTACTCGTTAACATGTTTTGAGGGATTTCATAAAGATGGATTTTTGCTAACCCTTTCCGTTTGCTATTTTAGCTTAACTAAATGTTTCGCCACATTCTACATGTAATGCTGGTGAATTATATCTACTGTTGTAACTTTTATAAAATGAAAAGAAAGATAAATCACAAATATTAAGATCCTTTCTATGTTTGTTGGGCACAGAGTGGTTGAAAGCGAGTGAGGAATGCTTACGAAGGAAACTTTAGTAAGTTAGAAAACAGTTGTTAAGTTTTTTGTTTGTTAAAAGCGAAATTTATTTTATATCCGATTTGTATTAATTTATTTACCTAGTCTCATTCGTGACTTATTATTTCTATCTAGAAAATGCGTTGCGATAGTTCTGATGCCGTGGGCTAAACCGAAATATTTATAATCCTATCGTCAAGATATGCATTATGTTAATTCAATGATTACCGAAATAAGCTTCTGACGAAATGTGCCGGCCGGATCATTATCTATAGTGTTTTTATAAACTATCTGATTATCTCGTGTTTGTTTTGGAGTTTTATTTAAGTGGCTGTTGCGTGAGCCATTCTTGCTACAAACCTGCAATTAGGGATTTAATGACTTCATCGTAAAGAATTTAACAAGTTGCTAACAAAATACCGAAGATTGACTTTTGAAGTCAGTGTTGGCAGTGGGATTAAAGTTTTTTTATTGTGTGCCATTATTGTAATTAATTATGGATAAAACTATAGTTATTAACAACTATCGAATATTGATATGCTATTCTACATCGACGTTTGTTATAATAATACTAGCTGTTCCGGCGAGCTTCGCTTCGCCTTAAAAAGTTTTCCCGTGGGAATTCCGGGATTAAAAGTAGCCTATGTTCTATCTCAGGGTCTAGACCAACTGTATACCAAATTTCATTCAAATCCGTTTAGTAGTTTTGGCGTGAAAGAGTAACAGACAGACTGACAGACAGACAGACACAGTTACTTTCGCATTTAAAATATTAGTTAGGATTTGGATTATAATATTGTTTCGAATATTGATATGATGTGCAACGAAGTAAAACGCAATACGCCCGAAACGCAATACTTGAGATTTTTGTTTCTTATTTGCCCCCAAATGTAACATTTTGCTTTACATCTGTGTTGAAAAATCGTATTGTATTACGCTCACGGGCAATGAAATGGTTCCACTGAGAAAAGCACCAAATTACTCTTAAACGGAAAAGACTAGCTTAATAACGCCTTCTGCAACATTGAAGTACATATTTTAACATTCAGGATATTACCAACTAAAAACGGTAATATGTTTGCCAAATTTAAAATTAAATATTTGAAAAAATTGGGGTTGGCGTTAGGTGTCGGTATTGTGTGAGTGGAACTTTTTCATTGCCCGTGATTGTATAATCATAAATAATAACGTGACAATAGGAATAGTCATGCAGCTAAAAATTGTAAAAAAAATTGGAAATAAATTGCAAGGTCATAAAACATGAGCCACATTCAAAATGTTCAAAGTCGGTAAAACAGAAAGGATCGTAAAATTTAATAACATATTCAAATCAATATTTTAGCCTCAGGTGATACATGATCCCGAAAATTGGATTTTGCGGAAGTGTTTCAAGATGTTTTTGCATAATTAATTATAAGTGAATCTGAAGTGACCTTTTCAGTTCATAACTAGGCGAATGCCATTACTAATGATCCTCTTTATTGTAAAACTAATCCTGTAGGCTTCTACTAATATAATATTATTAATAAAATAAAATAATATTAATTCTTCTTCTAATTGAAGTTTCGTAAGATTTTCAATGAATGATTTTTATTTAAATATAATATGTACCTAAAAACCTACACAGGTTGTCACAAAAGATTACGTAGCTGGGACCACCCGTCCACCCCTATCACCCCCTTACTAGCTACGTAACCTCTTGGGACATCCTGTATATTGCTAAGGTCAAGATAGCAGACAATTATTGGTGTTTAATGATAATAATGCATGTATGTAACTTTTGGCGAGACCCCATAACCCTATCATCTGCTAGGATATGATAGTAAGACGTATATTATCCTCTTCTATCGTCTATTGTCTTAGCCAAAAAGCGTTATTCATTACTGCTCGTGACTTCTTGACTCTATTTAGGCGTGATTTATGCGTCTACATCTATCTTCCCACTCACGTAACATTGGCGGTGCTCCAATAAAGATTCATTGATCAGAATTGTGGTTCATCACCACTTATGTTTATAGCTTTAAATCGTAAATTCACATTGACAGAGTTTGGTACGTCTCCTATATTGATATTTATGGGTGGCCGAAATTTGTTGTTAGCTTATTTTAGAAATGCGAATGTGTTGATCGTCTTATTTCGTTCATGTGCACATGAAATAGTGTGGTCTATAAAAAATGTTTAAATTATTCTTTAAAATTTATTTCGCAAAACATTGAGTGAACTTTGTGAATGACGACTCTAGTTTAATCTACAATAGTTGTGTTATGCAGATTCTAGAATAAGTTCTTGAAACAATGTTTTCATTTACTATCAACTCAGAATTAGTCCGGACATTTTGATGTCTCGTCTAACGCGTGTAGGTATATTTTTAGTATGCTATCAAAAGTTATGTTTGTATTTAGTGCTGTACAAAACTATGAGCATACAATTTAATAGATTCCTGCAAAACTAACATAGTTATTTAGTGTTGTCTAAAGTAAACGTAAATCGATAGTGAAGCATCTTTGTGTTTTATCGAAATAAGTTACTGTTTGCTGTTTTTGTATGGGAGTTATACCGACGGTGAGGTAATAATCGAGCAAAAGCTTCATTCTGAGAAGTTTGACGTATAATTTTCCAATTTTCTAATGAGGACAAAAATGCAGGCCTAATTTGTGGCTACTGTAATTTTATTTGAATACGAGAGCTGAAACCGAAAATGTAAGTACTTCAATGAAGTTTCAAACTTGATAGCAACCTATTGGTTCAGTCTTCAGTATATTCATATTCTCTGTAAAAAACCCTAAATGGTTGCGTATTTCATTTTATCGAATATATTCGATTGTTATTTTAATTGTGTGTTAATCTTAATGTGCATAATCTAAATCTGAAGCAGATAAAATATAATCTGATACCGTAAGTATTGTGATCGTTTCTCTCAAGATATTACGCCGGTGATATATATCATGGCTACCACTTTTGTTTTCTGCCGCTGTTCAAATATTAGCACTAAATAACAGAATCGATTTATCAGAAGTAATCAAAAAATTATCGCCAAATTTCAATATGCTAATCGCTAACGCCCATGACCGCTGGTGGTCTGTTTTCAGACAGTGTTGCCATCTTAAAAACAATGTTTATGCGATTGTTGGAACACATATTTTCTTTACATATACTGTTTGCGCACACATATATTAAGTATCTCTTTTGCCGACTTTGCCTTTAAATTTATGTAAATTAAATATTAGTGAAAGATTCTGGTACTGAAACAAAACATCCTAATGATCTGAGTTCATTAAAGAGTAATGACAAATAAGGACGTAATACATTGAACGGCTGAACCAATATTTACAAATTTACATTCGTAGTAGAAACCGCGAGCTTACAGATACTGCTTAAACTGATAACACTTGCCTGTTTCAGTCTAGAGTAAATTGTAGTTTATTCCTCGTCAGGTTGGCAACACTGGCGGACCTCCCAGTCGTTAGCGAACCGTCATCCGATGATGATTTAATACGGACGCTCCATGTCCTAATTAGGGCCCTGCGTGGCCGTCTCATTAACAAACAGAGATTACTCTCAGACCAATGTCGATATTATAATTACTATACTTAATGCAGCACGGCTAGTACTAAAGTCGGATTTATGAAAATATTTTTTTTTTCTTTGATGTGTACTTTTGTACACATTTGGGCATTTCACAGTAATCTTGATAGTTAGGTAATGTAAGTACTTTAATAACTTAACTTGCAATTCCGAAAAAGTATATGGACCTATAAGTATCCAGGTCATTATGTGACTGAAAATCTGTGTGATGATATGGATATGGAAAGAGAACGCAGGGCGTTGGCCATCAGGGGTAATATGTTGGTCCGAAGGTTTGCGTATTGCTCTAAGCAGGTGAAGGTTACCTTATTCAAAGCTTATTGTCAATCAGTGTATACAAGCAGCCTCTGGGCTAACTATACTCAGAAGGCTTTCAGCGCCCTGCGCGTTCAATATAATAACACCTTCAGGATGATGTTGGGGCTGCCCCGCTACTGCAGCGCGTCAGGCATGTTCGCAGCCGAGCGCATGGATGACTTTTACGCCATTATCCGGAAGCGAACAGCGTCTCTGCTGGGCAGAGTGCGGGCCAGCGACAACAGCCTCCTGAGGGTGATCGCCGAGAGGGTGGATGGCCCTATCTTGAGACACTGGGTCCAAGTACTTAACTGGAACAGGGTAGGATCAGTACTCAGTGTTTCGAAATAGGGTGCAATGTGTAAATAAATATATACCTAAATATCTTTGTATTTAGCCTAACCTAGTATTAAGATTCATTGTTACTAACACTTACTATGGACTATGTGGTCTGAAAAGAAATATTTATTTTATAAGTCACGTACTTTCTTTTAATGGTATCTTCAAAGTCATTTACTATAAAAAAAATACTGATTTTACTGACTTCATTCATTATTGAAACAGCGGTGGTCTCGCCGTTGTTATAAAGTGTTTTTCTAATAATAATAAATAATAAATATGGGGGGACATCTCACACACGGCCACCCGACCCCAAGCTAGGCAGAGCCTGTATTATGGGCATCGGACAGCTGATATATCTACACAAATACATAGATAGATACATATTAATTATAAATATCAACACCCAAGACCCGAGTACAAATATCTGTCTTTAAACAAATATCTGCCCCAGCCGGGAATCGAACCCGGGACCTTCGGCTCAGTAGTCAGGGTCACTAACCACTACGCCATTCAGTCGTCTAAATAATATGTTGTGATTTGTATCATTATTACTACACCTATCATATTAAACTCACAACACGATGCCGTTTAATATAGCTTCAACTGGCTTTCAAAGTAACATAACTTGTATGAATTTGACAAACGGGAAGCGTTTATAATAAAACTATAAATAAACGAAAACAAAAATAATCCATTGCAGGACCTGAGCCTCCTTCTAGACTGGAGGGTTATCATATCACCACAATCTACAAACTTATCAAGCAGTTTAGAGGTACGTAGGTACCACATAACACAAACGTTTACCATTCAAGACCCGGAATAATAATATATGCCTCAATGTAGGACCCGGCACAAAACAAGAGAGTCACTAACCACTGCGCCATGTGGCCGTCATAGCGGCAACTTTATCGATTCAAATTCAAAATAATCCTTTAGATAATGTCTTGTTTTCTGTAAAGTGCAAAAACCATCCGAGAAGACAGCATAAATATAAAGCGTGCTGTCTCTATATCTATTCTAATTTGCATGACTTTAAATTCAACAAGTAGCCAAGTTTATGCATTTACAAGGCTCCTTGTTTCCCAGCCCTGTAGGGCACGAGGTTTAATCTAAGGTTATAGTAGGTGTCTGTGATAAATAGAGAAATCCTAAGGGTTTATCTCAATAGTGAAAGGACTTTTAAATACTGTCGTTTCGAGAAGGTTTAAATTTAAGATAAACAGCGAACGGCGAACGTAGAAATTAGGGTGAAATGGAATTTTGGTCTAGGTACTTTGTTCAATAGATTGAAGACGAATAAGATTATTTTCAACTATTCTTGACTACATACATGTTACCATTTATAAAATAAAATATTTATAATGATATATTTTAAATGACCCGTCGAAAATTCGTCCTGCCCCATTCAAAGTGGCCCTGCCCTAACTTCACACCATCTTCACACAATTCTCTCTACATTACACGAGGCACGCTGTGATCGCCGCATTTGAATAAAATAATAAAGACATCCTATAAAGTTTGTTTATGGACCGTTATCCCGGCTCCCTCTGGATACATCTCTAGAACAGTGATTGAAGGAGAAGACGAGCTAGGGGTGTATCTCGAATATAATTATATTCTCGTACTCAAATAATCGACTTACAAAGTCAAAAAGTGGATACCGGCAATCTCCTCAGTTCTGCTCATTCTGTAGCTTCTTACAACGGTCGTGGTTGTGGTACCTTCCTTCACTTCCGCATCTACTTATCTCTTACCACCCAGTTTATGTTTGCGCATATTTCTCAGTAATTTATTTCTGTTGAACTTCTTAATAGCTTGATACGTCTTCTTCTCTAACTGCCAGTTTCAATAACTCTATCTACTAATAACTGACGGTTCCTTTCATACGTTTTCGATAGAATGCAACTTTTTATGTGTCAAAGTCGTATGATATGAACTGTCAGCTATCGATAGATAGAGTATTGAAAATGGCAGTTAGTCACTTCTCCTTCCCTGTTCCAGGGAGTGTGTCGACGCGACAGCCACTGCCCTGTCATTGTTGTATGTAATTTTATTAGCTCCGTCATTTGTTACATGGAATTCCTACAGCTCTAGTTTTGTTTTACTTTAATTGCGTTTGTTAAAAATTCATTGTTTTTACTTACAAGGTTTACAAACCAATCACCTGTTATTTTCTTCACTCCAGATTGAATATTACTCGTAGTTACTACCTCTCTACTTACGCCCCATTCGTGGACAAACAATACTGTTAGGAGACAAATGCCTTTATAATTTGTTTATTCGGCATAGGGTTTTCACACCATGAATATTCAGATAAGAAGTGAATAGATCTTATCCACAGTTTCCACTGCCTAAAATAAAGAACACAGCAAACTGCCTTTTAACCCTAAACGTCTATAAAATCTCTAAACTAAAATGTTATCGCCGTATTAAACTCTCGTGACACGTATTTATTGATAGCCTTACGCAATCGCCAGAAATCATTACCAAATTCATTTTCTAATTATGGTAATGGCCATTGCTTGCTTTTATCTTGAGCGTAAATTGTTTTATCTCGTCCCCGTGGGCGTTGTTGTCATCTACACTTATTAATGTTATGTAATTTTGATTGATTTCCGTGGTTCCCTTTGGTGTTTTATATGTTAATATAACTAGCATCTTCTTATAACTACATAAACACTTTCATAAAAATAATCGATTGGAACCAGGCTGAACCAGCCAAAGTAAAGGAACCTACATCATAGGCTGTCTGCGACTGGCTAATCCTTTCAACACGGTCACAAACACTTTTTGAGCTCTAGTGGTAGTGGTCAACTGCTAAGTGAACTTTTTTTCGGTTACATCGTATGTTCCTTAATTTCCTGGAGATATGATAGGTATAGTTATTGAATAATTATATTATATAGTTATTGTTATGATAGGTATACTTATACTATAACTATAATAGGTAATCGTTATTTAACTGAAAATACAGTTTCCTGAGATTTTTAAAATCGTTCATTAGAATTTAAATTGCATGCACATTTTAATAGAAAATTACCTTACAATAAATTGAACTACATTAACCACTTGTACCCACGAAGCCAAGTGCCGAAAGCACTTAACAATAGTCAACACTCAACAAACACTGATCCGGTACGGCTCAGGGTCGTCCCACGCTCCCGGTGCTTCAAAGCTGATTGAGGCCTCCAACGCCAAGTGTTATGCATGAAGCTTCCGCTTGCTCTGATGCCAGAATCGCTAGTGAAAGTCGATTGTTTTAGGACAGAATGGTGTGGAGTAGCTTCCTAATGTGTAGAATTCAAGATGACAATGGAATCAATCCCTACTTGATCCAATAGAATCAATCCTATACTCCACGTAAAAGAGATAAGTAGGTATAAGACCTATCCCTTTCACGCAAATAATACTGAACGGTTTTTGATGAAACTTTACACACTTTACTGTAACACCATAGCTTATGCATCGGGTTAAGGCATAGGCTACTATTTACCCCGGAATTACTCAGCTCTTAAAAGAGTCTTCTCGGGTGAGACGTATCCTTTCACCGCGGCAAACCTCAAATGTTTACCCCCTTTTATTTATAGAAAAGTTATAAGTATAACGTTTTAGCTATTTAACTGTTTGTCTGAATAAATAAGGTGTTTGTCACCAAGAAGATGGTAATATATAAGTCATACTTAATTATGTAGGTATATATCTTCTACTTTCGCCTTAGTGACTCCACACCCTTCCTGTTCCAATCACCCGCACTCGATCCGATTACGGGATATCGACACGTGAATGCAGTTGCCGCTGCATTATCGATGTATCGATATATCGATTTATCACTCGTTGACGGCTCGCGACGATTCTATTCAACGTGTCGTGTTCGGTGTAGAGTGACGTAACAGATGGTAGATGAGTTATTGCGATCCTATTTATACGATATATTAATAATTCTTCTTCCCTCTTACTTTATGTGCATTAAAGGAGCCTCGTATAAGAATAAATTAATAAAATATAATGTGAAAACATCTCACCATTCCACCCCAAGCTTACAGGTTACAGGCAGTGCCGTGGTATGGGAATCAGACATCTGATATATCTACACAGATACAAAGATATTTGTCTTTAAACAAATATATGTTCCGGCTGGTAATTGAATCCGGGATCTTCGGCATAACCTTCGTATGTTCGTGTCTCTAAAAACCTCAAACATATTCGTCCAGCAAGAATAGCACTCCATTCCGTAAATAGGGTCAGTATACGGTAACCCTTGTCTTTGATAAATAGTGTACTACGCCGAATATGTATCGACCCTATTGACAAGTCCAGCTATTTATTTATGTTCCACGTTCATTGATTTGCAATCCCGTCGGTAGCTGTTTGACTAACTAATTTGATTGAATATTGAACAAGGTGCATTGATGACTGAAGTTAAGTTATGAGTCGGTGACAGTCTTGCGTGCTTAGTTGTTCTAGTCTAAGTATAGCACGATCTAATATAAGTATGTAATAATACTCATTTGTACAGTTACTTATTGCTAAATGTAAATCCGTCTTTATTTTTATAAACCAAACAAGCTGTTCCCGCGAGCTTCGCTTCGCCTTAAAAAGTTCTCCCGTGGGAATACCGCGATAAAAAGCCTATGTTCTTTCTCAGGGTCTAGACTATCTGTATACCAAATTTCATTCAAATCCGTTCAGTAAGGTGCAGGTGGGTTATTCCGAATTTCGGGTAATTCAGATTTTTGCCGATTTCTTCCAAACGTAGCCATACTTTGAACCCTGAAACCATTCACCTTGATGGCAACTTAATCTTCTGCCTCGCTTGGTTTGACTCAGGGCGCTAGGACCGAGCGTGCATGTTAAAACGTAAAATTAGTAAAAAAGTGCCAATTTCCCCATTTTTGAATTTTCGGAGCTACCCGCACATCGGTAATTAAGAAATAATAAGTTATAAACAATAAGTTATTTAACTTATTGTTTTTGCATCCAAAAGATTGACGGTTTTGTTCACTACGTTCGGAATTTAAAAACCTTAGCTCATTTTTTTTGTATTGTAGCCGATTAGGGTAATTCCTGATATTGGAACATTTTATTACGAAATTCTGTGGATTGGGTAATTCTGTATTACAAATATCATATAAATGTGTATAAGTACTTCTGGACAGTTCTAGGCAATATTTCGAAATAAGTTTTTGCGAGGTTATAGCTGATCGAAAAATACATATTATTATGGTCCTTTAGCTTAAATGACCTAAAACTCATTTTAAATCTTTTTCAACCCGCTCTCATTCGGAATTACCCTCGTGCAATGGAAAAAATATCAGCTTTTGAAACTTAAATATTTACGTTTTCCGTGGGTATTGAGAGAAGTCTTTTAAACGGAGTTTTAGGTAGTATATTCAAGTATACAAAGCGTCCTTACATGAATCAAAATGACCCAACCAGTCCTCATAAATTGACAAAATACGAACATGTATACAACTCACCCAAAAACCTTTCGGAATAACCCACCTGCACGTTATTTTTGGCGTGAAAGAGTAACAGACAGACTGACACAGTTACTTTCGCATTTATAATATTAGTTAGGATGAATTAAATGGTTGTCTATATTATCAGACTATTTTAAACTTCAACGTTTCAGACGGAATTTCACGGAATAGCCATGCTATAATTAATCGATCGATAGTGTGCATCATAAACAATGGGTACAGCATCTAGGTTCCATAATTTCTGATGATTTACTTAAATTTTGAAACTCCAATGGTAAGCGCTAAAAGGTCATAAACATACAGAATGATCAAGTTGACTGTAACAGTTGAAGCATAACACCCTGTACCTCATGTGAAGCGGCCATTTAGCAAACGCACTTACGTCTACATAATATGACTGTAATTCATACATACTTCATGATGTAAAAAATACTCTGTCTGTGAAAATACTAAAGATTTAGCAAAGATACGAACAGTAGGTTACCTCACTAGTAATTTTTTGGTCATATCAGTACTTATATAATTACTTACATATATGTAATACAATATAACCTTTATATTTTGGCTAATCACATTTTATGAAGGTATCTAACTAATAACTTAGTTTAAAAAATCTTTTTTTTACAAGTAACATAGGTACCTACTCGTTAATGCCACGACAAGTCTTCACGACTGCACTCCGTCTCGACAAATATATTGCTGACGCGCACACCTCCTTGCTAATTGAGACGTTTTTTACCGATAAATACCGGTTTTTTACCCCCAATCGGACGGTATAAGCGGTAATCATCGTTAATAACTGCGTACAGGTTGTAATTTCATACCCTGTTCTAGTTTTCACAAAGATGAGTTATGTGATAGTCAGTTTTAAAGAATTTACATCAATACTTGTGTCGCGCCGGGCTGTACTGACGTGGTTTGTTAAGGAGAAGTGTTTTGTAAAAGTAGCGCGAGGTATCCTTTGCTCAGCTACTGAAGGGATTTTAAAAGCATAATTATGAGGAATGCGGAGGATAGACTATTGTTGCCATTGTAAGTAGGTACCTACTTATCTGTTTTGTAACAGTAGGATTAAATTAAATTTCCAACCATTATTTATTTCATAGTAATCACACCAACCTTGTTTGTTTATATTGTAGATAGATAGATAGAGTACTCTTTATTTGTACACCAAGAAATGATTAACAATTTTACATAGACACTTAACTAGGGTACAAAAGGCGGTCTTATCGCTTATAGCGATCTCTTCCAGACAACCTTTGGATGGATGGACTAGAGATATAAAAGGGGTACAGTGTACTTACTCAAGGAATATAGTATAATTTAAGTTATTATATAAGTATTGTATTATTTTCTGTTTTTTTTTTTAATTTTTGTAGTATCCTTTTCTTTCTTTTTTTTTGTTTTCATTGCTCAGTGTGTCAAATAAATGCTTCTTTTTTCTTTCTTTCTTATTAATGTTTCGTGGATGTGAATCTTTAGTAACAATATTTTTTATGATAATTATTATCAAGTTAACTAAGTTATGTGTGTCAATATTTAGGTAGTCTTCTCCTTTATTCCTTACCCATACGTTGTAGGTATATGCCCTTAATATGTTTTATTCCGGTTTTGATTTTGAGGTGAATGTTTATTTTGAGATTAATCACCCGATTGTAGTTCGGTGAAAAGGGAAATTAAAGATAATGTACCGCAAATATTGTTCCTGGCAAATGTGAAGACCTATACATATAATATAATGGCAATAATACCTCTATAACAGTAAGTAACAATATGATAAACCTAGGTATGAATCTTACGAATTGGACGTGCATTCATCGTCTACTTAAATTATTTGTACATCGTACACCATAGTTACATTTATTAGTAAATTTTAAATTTACGTCTGGAAATGTCAGCAAACCTTAAACTTAAGTAAGCAACTTAATTTTAACACTTCCATAAACGCCAGATTGGCGCTAACACAAATACCTGAGATGTAATATTGAGATAATTACCAAAGTATCGAGGCAATGATTATGTTTTGAATTCAATATATTTAGTTATCAGGGCAATCAGTCCTTGAGCGGTTTGTCGCTTACTGTCAATAAATTGTCGCCATATCCGATTATACCATTACGGACATTACCATAGGACTGGCAATAATTGAGATATAATGCCGCGTACTTTGCTAAATATTAGCAGGATAAATTCCGAAGTTTGTATGTTTGTCAATCGTTTATATGAAAACACTAAGTATCGGACTCTAACTCTGGAGACATTGATAGATATAATATATTATTAATAACACAAATCAGTTAAAAAAACTGCATACCTAATGTATTACTGTAACAATGCGACATAGTATGGTCACAATTTCCATTTTAAATTTTCAACAAGTGTGAAATAATAAACTAACTCAGAACCAGCGTCAACAAATAGTTCTGTAGCACTTATCTATCGCATAACTAAGATATTTCACAAGCCAACTCTTCCCTATTATGTATGATCGGGGCGTATCGAATCCACTTATAAGGTGCGATATCATGATACTGCCTGCCGATAATATGGTTTAAGGCAGTTTACCACTGAATCCAAGCTATACTTGAAAACAGTACACATATTCAAAAACTACAAGTGCGTACGGTATCTATTATATTTAGTTTCGGTGTGCCTTGTCTAGATTCCAATCGCGTCCTGCAAGGGACATAAACCAGCATCACAAAATATGTAGTTTTTATATCTGCATAAAGCAACTTAGATAAAAAAAGACCTGAATCCAAACTGTATCTACATGGAAATGACAAAAATCTGTAAGCACCTTTTGCCCTATAACTTATATTCAATGTTTAAATACATTATCATATTCTACGGCAGCTAGTCTTTCCTCGCTTCACTCTCACAGTTTGCGCCCACCCTAACCGTCTCCAGGCCATAAGCCCGCAATAAATCGACGCTATTATTGGCTAACTGCTTGAGCCGTGGCGCCATTCCAGAGGTACAGATGAGCTGTACAAATGCTGGGTCTCAGCTCACTAGACTTTCCATTTCCTTTTGCGTGCTTAGGATTCGGTATTTGTGGGAATTTAAATCTGAGATGTGTGAAAAAGTTAGTGGTTAGATTCTTTGGAGCGTCGTTGAAAGGCCGTAGAAATCGATGGTATGCAGATATTCTCGTGTGTCTTGATAGTGTCTGACAAAAAATAGTAGGGCTATATTATAAAAAATCACTGACAGAAAACTGGGTTCAGAAATCTCCTCAGCTTATTAACTTATAATTGTGTCAAAGTGCATTCATTGTATGTGTGTGCGTTTAAAGGTATGTCTGGTTTCTGACGGACTACATTTTCAGTGGCTAGTAGGTACCTATGTGTAGTTTCTACTTCAAATTCTTCTCAAACAACGTTTTCCCCATTTAACACATCTGAACAAAGTATGACATAAAACACCAAAAAGGCCCTTAATCAGAAGTCCGTTTAATCAAAACCACTTAGATAAACCACCCGCACTCGCATCCTTCGAGCCGGACCTACCGCACCATTCACCACTTAACAAAACAAATGAGTATGACCGGGTCGTCCCATCAGTAAGCGCGGCTAAAAGGTGTGAAGGGGCGAAGCCCTATCTGGAGCACCGTTGCTCGGCCGTTCCGTACATCTTGTGTGAGGGCACGAGATAACCCTCGCAGCGTCTGCTGATGCTGCGCAGTAATTTAATGGGAAACTGGCTGTGTGGAACACACTCACGAGCGATGAAAAAGTTCCAGTGACATAAGGAACGTGAATGGCAGGTGAAACTTTTTCATTGCTCGTGAGTGTGATATTGGTCCGATTATTAAGCAAAAAATCTTTACGTTGTGTAATGAAGATTTTATAATATGAAATCATAAGTATATGAATAGAATGATTTCTATATTATATTAATCGGGTAAGTAATACGAGGTATAAAAACGAATGGTATAACATTCACAAGGTATACGCCCATATGATATAAATTTATTCGCTATAACGATCACTGTGCATAACTAACGAAAGGCATAATTACTAAATACATAATTTCGTTAAGAATAACGTTCAAAAAGGATAATTTCAATTGATATAACGATTAAAATGCATAACGTTTGTAACATATATTCTACAACGGATATAATTATCATAATGTATAATGCACAAAAAGTATAAAAGATTGTCGTATCGTATTTTCATTATTATTGACGTTATGTGTGGGGAACGCTCCGCTTTAGTTTCGCCGAACATGTGCACCTAACACGCTCCTCCTCGCTTTGCTCGTCGTCGCACCTATCTTTAGGTTTTGGTACTAGGGGTTTTGACATTATTATTATTATTGGCGCTATGTGGGGAGCCGCTCCGCTCCGCTCCGCTTTGGTTTCGACGAACATGTGCACCTAACACGCTCCTCCTCGCTTTGCTCGTCGTCGCACCTATCTTTAGGTTTTGGTACTAGGGGTTTTGACATTATTATTATTATTGGCGCTATGTGGGGAGACGCTCCGCTCCGCTCCGCTTTGGTTTCGACGAACATGTGCACCTAACACGCTCCTCCTCGCTTTGCTCGTCGTCGCACCTATCTTTAGGTTTTGGTACTAGGGGTTTTGACATTATTATTATTATTGTATTATCGTATCGTATTTTCATTATTATTGACGTTATGTGTGGGGAACGCTCCGCTTTAGTTTCGCCGAACATGTGCACCTAACACGCTCCTCCTCGCTTTGCTCGTCGTCGCACCTATCTTTAGGTTTTGGTACTAGGGGTTTTGACATTATTATTATTATTGGCGCTATGTGGGGAGACGCTCCGCTCCGCTCCGCTTTGGTTTCGACGAACATGTGCACCTAACACGCTCCTCCTCGCTTTGCTCGTCGTCGCACCTATCTTTAGGTTTTGGTATTAGGGGTTTTGACATTATTATTATTATTGGAGCTATGTGGGGAGACGCTCCGCTCCGCTTCGCTGCGCTCCGCTTTGGTTTCGACGAACATGTGCACCTAACACGCTCCTCCTCGCTTTGCTCGTCGTCGCACCTATCTTTAGGTTTTGGTACTAGGGGTTTTGACATTATTATTATTATTGGCGCTATGTGGGGAGACGCTCCGCTCCGCTCCGCTTTGGTTTCGACGAACATGTGCACCTAACACGCTCCTCCTCGCTTTGCTCGTCGTCGCACCTATCTTTAGGTTTTGGTACTAGGGGTTTTGACATTATTATTATTATTGGCGCTGTGTGGGGAGACGCTCCGCTCCGCTTCGCTTTGGTTTCGACGAACATGTGCACCTAACACGCTCCTCCTCGCTTTGCTCGTCGTCGCACCTATCTTTAGGTTTTGGTGCTAGGGGATTTGACGGTGTTGGGTAATTAAACACAGATTATGAACTTTATACTAAATGATAGTATATATTTTAATCGATATACGTAATGTATGTTATACGAATTGATATTAGTCCTCGTAAGTATTATATATTTTGATTTTATATCAAATGTACGTTATACCAATTGAATCTTATACCTTATGATGAAAATATAGATTTTGTTGTTATACGTAACGTTCATTATATGTTGTGAACGTTATTAATGTGAAATTATACATTTCGTTTTTATACGTCGCAATACGCACCCATATTAATCATTCTTTATCTTAGATTCGCTTTTACAGTTTTAAAAAATAATACGACACGCAAATTTTTATTTAGAACTCTTATTCAATTTTAAAATGAAAACAATAACGTGCGTTTATAAATTCGTGATGAACTGCATATTTGAACCAACTACTTATAGGACCCATACCCACCTACCTACTAATTAATAATTAACCCATGATTTGCCTTTTTTCAATATTGTACATGTACATGATTTAACAATCTCTCTCATTCAACAATCTTTGTTGCAGGTAATACTCGCCAGATAAGCGTATAAATCTTCGGCGATAAAAACACCTAGTTATGTACATAGCTCTAGCCGGTAACATTACTGTCCGCTCACTACACCCGCTATCATCGGCTGTTGTTTTCCGGTCTGTAAGTGTCGAGAGGTGCGCGCGCGCATCCTTACTAGATTAGCTTAGTTTCAATAGATCCTTTACTATAATATTATTTGTCCTTATCCTTAGCTTAATGACATTCTCTCTTACTTTACTCCAATCGAAAGAGGTGGGTATTGTAATGTAATTATTGAGTTGATGTGTGCTTTGTATTGCTGATATTCAGTGCAGCTTGTCTACTAATAAATGTACTAAAGTATAGTTAGAACCTCATTCGTAATAAAAACATTCCAACGCCTCAGGCTCCGTATCTCAGAACAAGCAAGCTCGCCCAAATATACTATCACAGCCGCCGCCATAAGTTGCGGGACCCATGTACCTGTCACCAGAACTGGGTACACAGAACAGCCATTGCATGGCTCAATCCCGTTGGCAGTCGGCGAGTGCCACAGAATAGTGATGCGCCGTATTCCGTGTTCTGAGAATTGACCATAGACGAAAAACAATAGAAGGAGGATTAACGATGCATTCATAGAATTTAGTTTTGGAATAATATTTGAAATTGTAGCTTCCAACCCTACAAGTATAGTAGGCAGCTTACGAAAATGCGTTAAACTTCGGATAATATAATTTAATTACATATAAGGATCGCTCGTAGTACTTACATTATATTGATTACCCGTTAATAAACATTACCCCATAGACTATCCGAGAGCGTGAGAACGCAAGATACATTTATTTAGAAACTAACATCGAAAATAATGTCCGAAGTAGGCTAGTTAGTATCCTGTAAAGTGATGTCCGTCCGTTGTCTGTGCCACCCACGATATGTGCGACACGCGATTGTAAGTAGTTAAATGTACCATCGAGGAATTATCAGGTTATCTACCTTAAAGCTCAAAACTGCCTGAAGCTTGCCCATATGTTTACTGTAACCATATCGGCATCGGTTACCCGTTTCATACAGGACGAGCTCAAGATATGGTCATGAAATCCGACAAGTTTTTTGACTTCCCCGATAGTACCCTATGTTACTGTGTGTAATGTATGGCAAGATGAGGTCTTTTGAGGAGTACGCAGAGACAGAGAGGTAAACGACTGGGACGATCCTTGGCCAATGATCGCATAAAGGTGTATATTTGAAATGTAGAGTAGATTATAATATACTAGCTGTTCCCGCGCGCTTCGCTTCGCCTTATAAAGTTTGCCCGTGGGAATTCCGGGATAAAAGGTAGCCTATGTTCTTTCCCAGGGTCTAGACCATATGTATACCAAATTTCATTCAAATCCGTTCAGTAGTTTTGGCGTGAAAGAGTAACAGACAGACAGACAGACAGACAGACACAGTTACTTTCTCATTTATAATATTAGTTAGGATATCCATCTTATATTCACAATCAACCCCAATAACTAAACCCCCTAAACTAAGTACATGCAAACCATAGAACAACATTCAAACATAACGAAACCGAATCCTCTTAACTTTTTAATCTATGCGGCCAGTAACAACCGGGCAGTATTAGGCCAGTACACACTCCGGCCAGTATTCCCGCAGGCGCCTACTCGCGATGCTATCAGTCGAGTTACGAGCTCGCACTTCATGTTGCGAATCCTCAGATGTGGGAATTTGAAGTTGGAATTGGAACGTCCGCTTCTTTTCGACGGTTGAGGTGGCCTATTCAAAATGGCGGGGCGGATTTGAAGCGATTGCGAATGCGGGAATGCGTCCTATGGAATCTAATTAGGTTACAGTACTTTAGGTTAGGCGTTTGTCGTATTTAGTAAGATTTGTCGGTAATTCCTAACTTATAACTACATAATGTAATCCAATATTTAGTTTAACATACATTACATATGCTCACGACTGTAATCCCCGAAGGGGTAGTCAGAGGTGACTCGCTAGCGAGTCACTCGCTTTTCTCTGTACATTTGTACTCACGTGATAGGTCGCGAGCCGTATCGCCGTTTTTAGGGTTCCGTAGCCAAAATGGCAAAAACGGAACCCTTATAGTTTCGTCATGTCCGTCTGTCCGTCTGTCCGTCTGTCCGTCTGTCACAGCCGATTTACTCGGAAACTATAAGTACTACAGTGATGAAATTTGATGGGAATATGTGTTGTATGAACCGCTACAAAAATATGACACTAAATAGTAAAAAAAAGAATTGGGGGTGGGGCCCCCCATACATGTAACTGAGGGATGAATTTTTTTTTTTCGATGTACATACCCGTGTGGGGTATCAATGGAAAGGTCTTTTAAAATGATATAAAGTTTTCTAAAAAACATTTTTCTTAAAGTGAACGGTTTTTGAGATATCAGCTCTCAAAGTCGTAAAAAGTATGTCCCCCCCCTCTATTTTTATAACTACGGGGTATAAAATTCTAAAAAAAATAGAGGTGATGCATGCTAATTAACTCTTTCAACGATTTTTGGTTTGATCAAAGTATCTCTTATAGGAGTGACGTCACTGACGTGTTCGCGATAAGGTGCCCGCTTGTTTAGATCGAGTCATAAAAATCAAAACAACGTTATCAAGTCATAAAAAGTTTAATAAACAAATAATCAAGTGACAATTGTTTACATCAAGTGTTATCTTAGTGCATAGTGGCGTATTACTAGGATATCTTTGCAAAAAGTGATCAGTGAATATATCATTACAATCATTATTTGTGGGTGTATACCGAAAACGAATGTTGTCCTAACAGTTTGTGTACCCTGCATGCGCAATTAGTAAAATAATCACAAATAGTTGACAGTGCCATCAGGGTTTCGTCAGAAAACGCAATTTTGTAGTGCCGTCTAGCGCAACACAATTATTAAGTGTAGCTAGGTCTGTCTGTCTGCCGTGCGCGCATAAAAATTGTTGTACCTACGCAATGACTAAATGCGGAGGCTGTAGCAAACACATACCGCGGGGCGATGTGACTAAATGCGCCAAATGCTCCAAATGCGTTACTGTCTATCACCCGTACTGCCTAAAGGGGGGTGATCAAGATGCGCGCCCTGACACCTGGCTGTGCCCTGCGTGCGCCCCGGCGCCGGCAGCCGCGGAGACCATCCCCGCCTCCCCCCTCACACGGGCAGTGGCGAGCAGCCCGGAGGTGCCCGAGCTGGTCGTGGCTGAGGACCGGCTCAATTCCACGGCGAACGACACCACCGAGGAGTTCAAGGTGGAACTCGGGCTCGAGATGCGGCTCTTCCGCCAGGAGCTGACAGCGGTCCGACAGGAGATCCAGATGTTCCGCAGTGAAATGATGGAGATGAAAAACTCCTTCACTGCAACAGATCAGCGTCTCAACACACTGGACTCGCGAGTGGATTTGCTGGAGCAGCGGCTCACGGAGGGGACGGGCTCGCGGCTCGAGGCTGTCATAGCAGAATTACGACTGGAGCTCAATGAGAAAGACCAGGACCTGCTTGAAAACGATGTGGAGGTGACAAATCTTCCGGAGGAGAACGGGGAGAACCCCATGCACCTGATACTGTCAGTGGCATCTAAGCTCGGGGTTGACCTGCACGAGTCAGACGTGGTGAGCGCGGAGCGTGTTGGTGCGAGGAACAGGTGGAGCCGGGCGCCGGGCGACAGCGGGGAGGGCGCGGGCGCGGGGGCGGGCCGGCCGCGGCCGCTAGTGGTGCGGCTCACGCGACGCGCGCTCAAGGATCAGCTGACTGCAGCTGCGCGCGTCCGCCGCGGGGCCACATCGGCCGACCTCGGCCAGTCCTCCGCGCCGCGCCCCTTCTATGTCAACGAGCGACTGACCAAATTAAACCGGAATTTATTTCGTCAAGTCCGGGAGGCAGGAAGAAGTCAGTCCTGGAAATACACCTGGACCAAAAAAGGTCGTATATACGCGCGTAAAGGCCAGGACACTCCCCGCCAGTGGATTCGCACTTTTGACGATATTTCTCGTGTGTTTGGTGTACAATCTAAATAAAAAATACTTTCGGCAAACGTTAATACATAAAAATTACTTTGCATTTGTTTTTATGCACGCTAACTATAGGGATTCATTTATGAACTGTCTACTCTTTAATATTACAACTAGGCTACTTACTAAATATACAACTCACTGTATTATAACTGTTTTCTCTGTGTTTTGTGATTACTTATGGACCGGTTACTGCTGGTTTTTAATTTTCAAATACATGTATTTTATAATTTGTTTACTGTCTAACTTATACACATACTCCAACTCGCTAAATTACTACAAAAGCATATACAATTACAATTATTACACATATTATATACTATTACACTCAGGTAGTAACAAGAAGTACTCCTACTGTACGCGTCACACAAATTACCTTTATAAATATATTATACAGATACACCATAACATTATAGGAATAAACAACACAACATATAAAACTTCTTATATACCGCACATAGCTACCCATAGTACTGTGAGTATCTGCAATGTCTGCCCACACTGTCACAACTGGTCAATACCTAACATGCCAAGTTTAATTACACATATTCTTTACCAGCGGTCCCAACTTTTTATTAGCAATGACAATTAAAACAAAATCACTTTGCATTGGTCTTTTTAACGCGGGCTCGCTAGGCACCGGTCATGACGAGCTTATTGCCACTGTGCTCCGCTATGACGTGGACATTATGGCCATTAATGAAACCTGGCTCCGTGAGGGGCAGGACGACCGTGCCCCGGTCATACCGGGCTACAGGCTGCATCACACGCCACGTCCTCGAGGACAACGGGAGCGAGGGGGAGGGGTAGGTTTTTATATAAAAACTGGTATAAAGGCACGATTCCGTACCCACCCCACCGCGACAGGTATTGAGCAAATGTGGTTGAGTTGTACCGTCAACACAATCAAATTGTTAATTGGTACCGCTTACCGACCTCCGTGGCAAGATTGCAACTCTTTTTTTGACGCCCTGACAGATTCTGTAACTTCGTTTGTAGACTACGATAAAACCATATTGCTAGGGGATTTTAACATTAACCTATTAGGTACCAGTATGAATGAGAGCAAAGTGCGGCAACTCTGCGACTTTGTGAATAGTGTAGGCCTAGCCCAATTGGTTACTGAACCTACGCACTTCACCGATAGTAGCGAGACACTGATAGATGTTGTGTGCGCGGATACCGAGGTCAGACGACTAAACGTTGAGCGTATACCCACACTGGGAAAACATGCATTTATAACTGTAGACCTCAATATTAAAAAACCCAAGCCTACTCCGAAATGGATAACATACCGGCCTTTAAAAAATATTTCAATGGACCAATTTAATAGTGACCTAAATTCGATTCGCTGGGAAGATATTAAAACATTACAAGATGTAAATGAAATGGTTGCCGTATTCACTGACTGCTTGATCAAGTTATTCGATCTCCACGCTCCCGAGCGAACTGTACGGATAAAAACTTTCAGCTACCCCTGGATTACTGACAACGTTAAGTATATGATGAGCTTGAGAGATGCAGCGTATAAAAAGTTTCGCGTCGCAGGCTCAGATTCAAACAAAAAACACTATAAGGACTTGAAAAGTTTAGTTACAGCCGCTATTCTCAATGAAAAACGAGCTTACTATCAGTCCAACATTAATAATAATATTAAAAATTCATCCACTCTATGGAATAATCTTAAAAAAACAGTTATGCGGAGCCATAAAAATACAGTACTCCCAGAACATTTTACTAACCCCGACGAAATTAATCAACACTTTTTAAATCTTCCCGGTAATAACAGTCTAAATTTATCTAATATAATTTACTATGAAAGCAATAAACACAATCAACATAACTTCAAACTACAAACCATAACTGAAGAAGTAGTCAGCGGGTTAATTAAAAAATTCAAATCAAATGCGCTAGGATATGATGGAATATCACTGGATATGCTAATCCTCACACTTCCACGCACATTAGACATCCTTACTTTCATCATTAATCAATCCATAACTTCATCAATTTTCCCCGATCAGTGGAAAATTGCATTAGTAAACCCTATTCCTAAAAAGTCAGACCCAACGGACTTTAAGGATCTCCGACCAATTAGCCTACTATCTACCCTATCTAAGATACTAGAAAAAGTAGTACACCACCAAATGTCCAATTATCTCGAACAAAACAAGATCCTTCCATCAGTGCAATCCGGATTCCGCAAGGGTAGAAGTACAACGACAGCACTCTTAGACGTGGTAGATAACATTCTCGCATCCCAAGATAAGGGTAAATCCACCATACTGACACTACTCGACTTTTCCCGCGCTTTTGACACGATCAGTGTCCCGCTACTGCTGGCAAAATTGACATATTATGGTTTTGACCCCAGCACGGTGAGATGGTTCTTTAGTTACCTAGATCGAAGATCCCAGATTGTCAAGTTGAGAAAATCTGATGGTACAACTATTTTATCAGCGAACTATTCAGTGACCAGGGGTGTGCCACAAGGATCTATCCTAGGACCTCTACTATTTATACTGTACGCCTGTGACATCGCTTTGGAGGTGAAAAACTGTAGTTTTCATGTCTACGCAGATGACCTACAAATATACTTGTCATGCCCCCCACACGAGACAGAGCTAACATGTAAGCTCATTAATGAGGACTTAGAGCGGATTACAACCTGGTCTAATAATAACTCCCTTCACCTTAACCCGAACAAATCTATGTATATGATAATTGGTACCAAAAAGCAGGTCAAAGATACCCTAGCAGAAAACCCTAACATTATACTAAATGGGACGGTTATTGAAAGGGTTACAGAAGCGCGCAACCTGGGTC
This sequence comes from Plutella xylostella, assembly GCF_932276165.1. Lineage (NCBI taxonomy): Eukaryota > Metazoa > Arthropoda > Insecta > Lepidoptera > Plutellidae > Plutella > Plutella xylostella. Next base: position 7,611,235 of record NC_063987.1, on the reverse strand, counting down.
TTGTGTTTGACAGTAACCTACGTTTCGAGAAACATGTTATGAACATGGTTACAAATTGTTTTTACAGACTTAAACTTCTGTATAACATAAGACCGTACATCGATGAAGCCCTCCGTATACAGTTGTGCGAATCACTGGTACTATCTAAATTGAACTATGCCGACACTGTATATGGACCGTGCTTACTGCGTAAAACAGAAAGGTTGGTTCAAAGGGTGCAGAATGCCTGCGCTCGGTTCTGCTTCAACATTCCCCCGCGCACTCATGTTACACCCTTTCTAAATAGGTCAAACCTGCTGAAGATTGCGGCGAGATGGAAGTTGCACCTGGCTACTCTCCTCTTTGGCGTCGTGAAGCATCAGTCGCCAGATTATCTGTATGATAAGCTGAACTGGGCGCGCCAACACCACACCATCAACACGAGGGCCTCCACGTATCTGATGCTCACCCCCAAGCACAAATCAGCCATGTATCGGCATAGCTTTAAGTATCTTGCCAGCGACATCTTCAATAATCTCCCACCCCCTATACGTGGTCTGAAAACAATTTACACATTTAGAAAACGTTATAAAAATTATTTACTAGCAGTTCAAAAGGCACAACCATAATTTCACTCACTTGGATTTTATCCACGATGCGCAAGGTAGGATTTCGTTTGCATGGTTGCAGGCCCATTCCCATTATTGTCTGCTACACACACACGTTCATCGTTCATAATATTCTTCTACACGCTTTGACATTTCATTTTAGTCCTTGGAACCTGAACAATAAAGCAGTGAATTATAGTTAACAACACTATTCTAAAATTTTAGTACTTATGAATATATATGTACCTAGTTATTATTTATTTATGTATAATACATATGAGTTATAATTATCTATGTATACATACACGTATTTATCACACAACATGTTTTTGATAACTTTCACATACCATTATTATTTCTCACTACAAATAACACAAAACACACTACCAGTTCAATGGCTTAGTAACCTATATATTACATAACTACATGGTATTGATAAGTAGGCACTTACCGTAATTCTTAATGTTATTTATCATTATTGTTTCTTTATGTTATTATAATGTGTCGTGTTTCTGTTCACTTTATATTGATATTAATTAGTGTTATTATCACGTTCTTATTATTTGTCTCGGTGCGCGCGCGACACGTGTGGCCGGCTATGTGTGCCGCTCCTGCCTGAAAGTAGATTTCAGGGCGAACGCGCTCCGCCATGTCGTCGCTCGCGCACTTCACTTTGTTTTTGTTTCCCCCGTGTTTTCGTTTGATTTTTATTAACTACCTACGCGTAGTGCGTCACTATAAGGCTTCCACTGAAAACCAGCGCAGTGTCCTTTAAACCAACCAAAGGCGCTGCAATAGCTGAGTGGACACCGTTTTGACGACGACAGCATATTATTTATTGCCTATAATACTTATATATTTTTTTTCTCATTATTAGATTTATATACTTATATATATTTAGATTGATTAGATTGAGTATATATATTTATATTTCATTCCATCTTTCTTTGTAAATTAATATTGCTGTCTAAGCCAAATAAAGTTTTTCTTTCTTTCTTTCTTTCTTTCTTTCTTTCTATAGTTTTTGAGATAGGTTGATTTAACTGTAAACGGAACCCTTTGTGCGCGAGCCCGACTCGCACTTGGCCGGTTTTTTAATTAAAATATTTTAAAAATGTTATTACATATCTAGTCCACGACAGAGTGGTGTATCCTGGACAGTGGACATTGCTGTGACTGCCGCTCAATATCTGGATGCTTAGAGGTTTCAAAAATTCTGAATATTTGTCGGGCAGGACTCGGGACTTTCGAATGTTTCCAATTAAAAAACGAATAGGCATTGTGAAAGAGGAACTAGCAAAGAGAGCGACATTTTTTATTGAAAATTCCCACGAGGACCTTTTCCTACTCCATAATATAATACTACACCGAGTAAGTATAGTACACGTACAAGGATTACAATTACAACACCATCATAACAGTTTAATCAAATAAATTCCGAGAAATACAATTACAGATTTCAACCTTTACGTTAAATTACAATTTACATTACGATTTCCGCCTTGAATGTGATTTTCTTAATAACATGGTGCGATATCAAAATAGCCGCGAATTATTATTTGTATTGGTATTAAATGTTTATGATCATGTAACTTTTGTTATTTCTATCAGCCAATGATATTTCTATTGATCAACTATAATTACGTCCCTCGTCCCCTCATACGCTGGATGTTGCATGTTTTAAGCGGGAAGGCGAGAAAGAATGCCGGCTAAGTGGCCGAATAATGGCGATAGGCTGACCATCCATTACAAAGGGCGTAATTGGGCTGATGAAACGCCAAATATTTCAGTGGGAGCTAAACATAAGCGACGCTGCATTAATGCCCAGTTAAGTATATCTCTCTAACCTCGGCCCTGTTCATCCAGTCACTACCGGCTACCTACCAGTCCCACGTTACAGTTGCCTCCTCCTGTCCGGGGTCAGTTATTAGTGGTGGTTCAGAACTCAGTTTACACAAATTTTTATATTAAGTCCACAGCAGTCTTCATCTGGTTACTGGTACTTAAACTCAATATTCATGGTTTTTTTTTACATTATGAGCTAATTATGAGGACTCAATCAATATTGAACAGCACAGATTTGAAAACATGAATGATTAACCAAAATGCTGAGAAAAAATGTGAGCTATAAATATTTAATAATCCAACTAGCCACCTCAATCAAACCCTTAAAAACTATACCGTTCCGGCAATTATATTATAAGGTAACTTTCTCTAACAGATACTACAGATATCAAATCTCAGCGTCGTCGCCCCTGGCGCCGTCAAAATCCAGATATCAGTTAGATCTACTGAGATGGCCTCGCCGATAGGGCACCAGGATTCAATGAACTACTCAGTAAGGCGTCAGAATTCCTCGAGACATTTCGTTGGCTTAAATTGATTTTGTCCGCACCTTTGGGATAAGAAATGTCAACATAGATTGAGCGATGTAAAATTGAGACTAGAATTACTAGAAGTTATCTTTCAACGTTTATTAGGTAGGTACTTATCTGAGTTTTTTGGTAAAATGGGTTTATGGAGTCCAACTTTGGATGATGCTTTATAATTACCTATGTATAAGTATAGTATTCATCATATTAGGTACTTTTTTTCCAAGGTGCCACGAAAGGTGCTTGTCCAGATACGACATATCAACTGTGTGTTATACATATACATCCTGCTGTGCACCCTGATCATCTGACAAACATATCTGACTGGCTTATGCTTTCTTCACGGTGACAAGCCCCTGTTCGCCTATAATTTTTGTCACGGACACACTTAGAAGATCAAGGACAGAGCTGTTTACAGTGTTAAATGTATTAAAAATGCTCTATTGATGGAATTTCAAGCATGTTCGAACGTTAATTTCTGTTTATGATTCGGCGAAAAGACTATGTGTAAATGCACATATACTCTAGAATACACCCCCGTTTCACACACGGAACCTGACAAGTCCTAAAAGTAACGGTTAAGGAGCGCAGCGGGGGGCAATTATCAAAGTTGTTCGAAATAATAACTGTTAGAATATTCAGATTAACTTGTCAGATATACGCGGAGGTGTGGTCCTGTTTTATCTATGGGAGAATTTTCGGTGTTGTGTCTCCGAGAATATTATTATGATTTATTTATTCTGAAAAAATATTAAGTAAATAATATACCTAATACTGAAAAACTAAACACTGCCAAACTACAGGGTATAAGGATCTCCAACGTTTTTATTAGGCACTTGCTTGCCGGGACATTGTATATAGACACAATTGATATTGTATTAAGTATATGTATATCTTGCACAGATCCGTTAAATCCAAATCTAGCATACTTAATTTCAAATACAAATATTACATCGCAGTCAAAATTTTAACTGAAATAGTTGAACACCGAACAAATGTATGTCCCATCCCGCCCGGTTTCCAAGAAGAAACGTTTGAAACAAAACACGACGTGGTCTATTTTAAATCAGTTCGCACTCTACAAAATGTGTTTAATTTTATTTTATTTTCGAAGTAACAAGGAGTATGGTGTAAAATTGCTGATGTGTCTGTGCGTATTTTGTAAGTGGACATGTTGTGTCTTGCTAGCCGACGACGTCTTATTCGAAGGGAATATGTCCTTCGTTTATGTTTTTGTTTTTCAATGAGAATTTAGAATTTATGTCATAAATTTTAGTGCATAGACCTACAAGTTTGTGTACTCTCAAACAATTTTTTTGTCAATTTCGCGATGAAAGTAACTTATGTGAACTTCCAAGATCAGCCTCACAGTCATATCATGTCAATGCGAATTAATTAGTCCAAAGCAGGAGAAATAAACACACTATACCTCGTTTAGTGCCAATTTCTCCATAGTCGGTTATCTAACCGACAGGGATTGATTTATAAATTAAACGTCATCTCCTTATAAAATTCATGACAGATGTGTCAAAAGTCAACCACTACTCCCTGGTTATGCTCTAACCGACTATGGAGAAATTGGCACTTAAGCTCAGAGGATTTCTGTGACAGTTCACAATCAGAATTACATACGACTCATATAATAAGTCGATAGACAACTTCTAAAACCGCAAACGCAAAACATCTCTATAACGTCACAGGAATCATGTAGCTGAAACCAGATGTAATTTGTATTCACATAGGTAAATAAAACTAGGAACCTGTATGTTTTTATATATATACAGTTTATTCGTCTCTTGTGCAACGTTATTCACATTAGTACCTACTTCCAATAGACCGTAACATTTTAACAACAACTAAAACCAACAGTTACTCACATATTTATTCTCTCATTTACCTAAAATCTCAATCAACATTAAAAAAAAGTCCATTAGAGAAGTAGATCAATTTGTCTTCCCTCTATCTCGATTACCTCTACGTTTTAATTATCGATTACTTAGATAACGGGGACATTATTATGATACGGCGCTTCGGTTCATTTCTTATATTCGGCCCCCTATTCTGTAACTTGCAACGAGCTGTAACACATTGAATAAATGTCAAAGCATCTAAAGTTTATGCAAATTTTGATAAACATGACATTATGGAGTTGTAAATATGCAAAACTATTATGAAGGTCTTTCTATACTATTATTTCAGGCCAGCCAGCTATGCGTCCGATAAAATTTGGTGTCACTGCACATTTTAAGTTATCAGTGAGAAATTGTTCATCCGCTCTATAGGCCAATAAATTGTGCAATAAAAGTATAAATTTAATAAATAAAATAGCCTAACAAACAAATCAATAAACAATCTATATATGTTGATAGTCTATATCGTTCGATAATCGAATGCAAAACTATACATTTTATGGCAACACTAGTAGACAAAGCTGTAACTTGATAGCCATTATAGTATCTCCAAAAATATTTACTAATCCTCGTAAGCATGCTTGCATGTTTAGTTAGTGAATAGGGATCCTCTTGATATAGTTCGGTTATCTGTGGAGATCTGTATTGCACCTGCCCAGAGATTGTTGTCTTATAACTTTCACCTTTAGCTTAATGAGACCTACGGTAGTGTAGCTCGTGGCAAGGAGTTTTTCTTCTATTTGTCTTGATTCCATTCAGTTGTTGGAGCCCTAGGACCTATTATTAAGGCAATTACAAATATTATGACGTAATTGAGTTATCTTTCTAGTCAAATGTACTTATTCAATCCACTATACGAATACCTAAGCGAAATAACAGTGCTATGTTAATGACCTGTAAATTCCTACCACTTCTTGTCCCGTAGAAATCGCTAAATACAAAAAGTTTACACCGCTTACCAGCTCGTATTACATGAAAGATTACTAATTACCATTGCATTGCTATCGCTCCATATCTACCAACTTGCTATGAAGAGGAATTTTGATTGAGTTGCCCACAGTACCTGTTCTATTTTGATTTCTCCTGTCAACGCTTCTGGCCCAAGATTTATTAGTTTAATCTGTTGCGTAATGTCGGCCTATCGGTGTTAGTTCATGGCGTAATAGGGAGCAATGCATTCTGCTTTTGAGCGTTTGTTTTGACACTTAGCTGTTAAGTTTCATATTTGTCTGGTTTAGGATCAATTAGATCAGGTTTGGATCTAAAAAGAAGTTTAGAATATCTGTTACGTCTGACGATGGGATCTACATGTACACAAACATACAGTAACACACACACATTACAATAATTATTTTCTCCCAGAGTAAGGTTAAGACTATGGTCCTCCACCAGCCATGCTATTGGCATAATTACTTCATATTCAGCCTCTTCACATGCTCGGTCGTCGGTTTGGTTTCCAATGCCGCCATGCCATCAAACCCATCTACACATATAAACTTCTTCCGTGAGTGTGCATGTTCGTTTCTATGTGTTGCAGACACATAAATAATAAGTATCTCTATATGCTTTAATCTTGTCTTTGACTTTAACCGAACCATCACCACATTTATTTATCTATTTTGGTAATTACGTACTCTTACGGGTCGTACAATGCTGTTTCGAGTCGAGTCGCTGTTTCTTATCGTTACCAGGAATCTGACTGCCGATTATAATTTCACCAAAATGGCAAAGCTTCATCAATGCTTTCATCAAGTCAATTAGCACCATAAACAGACGTGTTGGACAAAATAGCCGACCAATTCATGTTAACTCAGATTCTCAGTACAATGTTGTTCCATCGCGTTCACTTCAAGACGCATCATTACAGTACTGATAGCGATCATTAATTAAATCAAATTCATTGCGATCCTTCCGAGAACGAGTGCAGCTAATAGAATTGTCTATAATGAGAGCTATTGGCACTTCGTGTAAGAATAGATTCATGCAAGTTTCCCTTTTATGGTTTTCTTAGCCTGTATATGTAATTTTATTGTTTTAAGTCATGTCAAATTTAAGTAGAACTGGAACTTTTTCATTGCTCGCAAGTATATTTATCGTTATAGATAGATGTTATGAACCTTACTTTGGTAGAAGACCAGTCATATCTACAATTTAAACTCATCATGATTTTATTTCCCAGTACCGAAATATACCTAACCCCTTACAGAAACCCTAAACAAAACTAAATGTGGTAAATAATAAACTTTTAAATACCCGTATCCTTTCTAACGATGCTGACATATTTACTAAGCACTTATTCTTAGAGAATGTCATTCCAAATATACTTACACCTTCTTACGCTTAACTTAATACAGTCCTCAAGATTCCATATTCAGAAATACAATTTTGTTTACGGCGTGCGCGTGCGCTTGTTTTGACGCGGAGTGCGCCGCGCCCGTCAGCCGTCAGCCAATCAGAAGCGCGCATTCTGACGTATGAGTGATTTAACTGCACATTCGAACCGCGTCTAGACGTAATTGCATACGTCCGCGGTTGGATAACGGCCGCTTTACAAATTGGTAATCCAAACACATGGATACATTATTACTAGTAGTCAATAAGGAAGAGAATGGCAATATTTTAAGTGTGTCTAAGGTATTTGCATTCCCTCTGTTTTTGGCTTATGCCAAGGCATTTCTAAATATCTTCTTTACTAATAAATGTAGTAAGATAACAATTTAAGTAAGAGGTAAGAATACATCTGCTCCAGTATTAAAAGCCTGTATGTAATGTACCAATATGCAATACCGATAGTGTAATAAATTTCATAATGTTCGAACATCTGTACACTAACTTAAACTTTGGATGGAAGAAAGTTAGTTTTAAACAATTTTTAGGTTAACTGTGGTATTTATTGGCACATATAAAATCCAAAACCTCGAAGTCTTGAATGAATGAGAGGATAATACGGTCTATTAATGCCATGCACCACGTCTCATCTTTTGTAACACTTTAAAATCCGAAGTGTTTATTTGTCTGTGACTTTTATTTCATAGTGAAACGTTGTAGACACATTCGGGCGCCATTAACGTCGTCTCGACTCTGTCTGAGTGTTTCACACCCAGTATTTCGCAAATGTGTAGGTAAAATTAAATACACGAGAAAATATCTTCTTTACAAATCGCATCCTTTCACTCTAGTCCAGTCAAGGAATGAGGTGTAGAGTGCGTGAGCAGGTAACTCAGCGATTCCTTCAGAAACTTGTTCAGGGGGCTTAGGTTGTTTCGAGATATAAGCTAAAAACCAAAAATTCGTACCTTTATCCCCCCCTCCTCCCCCCCGCTCATCACCTAGGAGTCAGGACTTTTGGTATGTTAACAACCTAAGCCCCCTGAACAAGTTTCTGAAGGAATCGCTTAGTTACGTGCTCACGCAGTCTACACCTAATTTTGAGTCATTTATTGACTGGACTACTCAAATGACAATGGGCAGATTGGGACCACACTCCAATAGCATTAAGACTAACATCGTTGGATAGGTCTTGTCAATAGGAATAACTTTTGCTATGACAGCTTTGTTGTCACAGTTGTCCGTTCAGAGATATTTGACTTAAAAGTTCCGATACTCGTCAGTTCATCTTACTGCTATTGGAGGCTGGACCACCCTCCAATAGCAGTAAGACTAATGTCGTTGGATAGGTCTTGTCAATAGGAATAACTTTTGCTTTGACAGCTTTGTTGTCACAGTTGTTCATTCAGAGATATTTGACTTATAAGTTCCGATACTCGTCAGTTCATCTTACTGCTATTGGAGGCTGGACCACCCTCCAATAGCAGTAAAACTAATGTCGTTGGATAGGTCTTGTCAATAGGAATAACTTTTGCTTTGACAGCTTTGTTGTCACAGTTGTCCGTTCAGAGATATTTGACTTATAAGTTCCGATACTCGTCAGTTCATCTTACTGCTATTGGAGGCTGGACCACCCTCCAATAGCAGTAAAACTAATGTCGTTGGATAGGTCTTGTCAATAGGAATAACTTTGGCTTTGAAAGCTTTGTTGTCACAGTTGTCCGTTCAGAGATATTTGACTTATAAGTTCCGATACTCGTCAGTTCATCTTACTGCTATTGGAGGCTGGACCACCCTCCAATAGCAGTAAGACTAATGTCGTTGGATAGGTCTTGTCAATAGGAATAACTTTTGCTTTGACAGCTTTGTTGTCACAGTTGTCCGTTCAGAGATATTTGACTTAAAAGTTCCGATACTCGTCAGTTCATCTTACTGCTATTGGAGGCTGGACCACCCTCCAATAGCATTAAGACTAACATCGTTGGATAAGTCTTGTCAATAGAAATAACTTTGGCTTTGACAGCTTTGTTGTCACAGTTGTCCGTTCAGAGATATTTGACTTAAAAGTTCCGATACTCGTCAGTTCATCTTACTGCTATTGGAGGCTGGACCACCCTCCAATAGCAGTAAGACTAATGTCGTTGGATAGGTCTTGTCAATAGGAATAACTTTTGCTTTGACAGCTTTGTTGTCACAGTTGTTCATTCAGAGATATTTGACTTATAAGTTCCGATACTCGTCAGTTCATCTTACTGCTATTGGAGGCTGGACCACCGTCTATCTAGCTGATTTATTTATTGAATATTTATTTGATAGATGAACTGATGAGTATCGGAACTTATAAGTCAAATATCTCTGAACGGACAACTGTGACAACAAAGCTGTCAAAGCAAAAGTTATTTCTATTGACAAGACTTATCCAACGATGTTAGTCTTAATGCTATTGGAGGCTGGACCAGCCTCCAATAGCAGTAAGATGAACTGACGAGTATCGGAACTTATAAGTCAAATATCTCTGAACGGACAACTGTGACAACAAAGCTTTCAAAGCCAAAGTTATTCCTATTGACAAGACCTATCCAACGACATTAGTCTTACTGCTATTGGAGGGTGGTCCAGCCTCCAATAGCAGTAAGATGAACTGACGAGTATCGGAACTTATAAGTCAAATATCTCTGAACGGACAACTGTGACAACAAAGCTGTCAAAGCAAAAGTTATTCCTATTGACAAGACCTATCCAACGATGTTAGTCTTATTGCTATTGGAGGGTGGTCCCAGCTCCCATATATTTTTGCCCATCCTCTTTTGGTCTGTAATTACTTTAGCTGTAAGTCTCTTGTAAAATTTTATTTGTCATTTTAAACTTGATCCGTAGAGCGGTGAGTGATGAATTTAGTGGACTCATTCGTTTCAAGAATGTGTTGATACGACGTGGAGGGTGAAAGGGCTATCACCAAGTCATCAGATTCGTATTTACTTCTGAAAATATGTTGAATTTCACAATTTATTTGGCAAAAAAGGCTGGACATATGACACCAAAGAGCGCCAGTCTGTCCTCTGCCTTCGTCAGCAACTGGGCTACCTCTGTCTTAGGTCTTCGATCACCACAGGGCGTCCCACGCTACGTTTGCCTGATTTTAGTCTCCACTTTGTTCTAGGTTACAGACCTAAGAAAGAGCGGTGCCTCCTGTCACAGGCTCTGCTTAAAAGGATGCCTACACCAATCACTGTCTATGTATACATATTCCTCTTTAGATTTTTTTAAATGTCAGAGTATGACTTGATAATTAAAGCCATTTACAACCTTTGGTCGCATACCGCATGTTGTCTTTGGCAGAGAATATTGAATAAGGATTAGTAACTTCAACTTTATAACAAAGAGTGGCTTAAAACCGTCCTTGAGAGTCTTCTCAATAGTCCTTTGTTTTAGGTTAGCGAATGATACAATCCTGTTTGCTTGCAAATTTCTAGACACACGCTAAGTGCACCTAAAAGGATCACAAACAATTACCCAATCCGCCAACGAATAATCGTGTGAACTTCGCTAGATCGCTACAGCTAGTAATCGGATCATTTACTTGAGCTGTACGTCTAGTACAGGTTTCATAGTTGGTCGAAAACTATAAAAGTTTTCGTTTTCTCGCATACCTACACAGTGGCGCCTCTACCAGAAACTTTAGTTTTCGTAAATTGCAAAACACTTACTATGAGACTCTGAGAATTTTATTCATAGTTATTTTAAGTGTCGTTGGTTCAGTACTACCTGTGTTCAAGGTGATTCCCATTGGCATGTGAATCTGAACCTACTGAGAATTTTCATAGTGGAACCAACTCAGGAATTGCGAAAAACAAACAGATATTCCATACACATTTTGTAGAGTAGGTAGAGTTAAAACTGAACTATGGAATAGCCGAATCAAAGTTGCAAATTCCCACGATTAAGCTGAATGTACACTTTATTGCACATTTAGAAAATTCCAAAAATAAGAGTGCTACATTAATAAACAGAGAACATACAAATACGCTACCTTTTTACATCAAACCCCGCCGATGATCGCGCAAACTAATAAATAGAAATCAACTATTATAAACATGTCATCAGCATCACTATAAAAACCGTGGTCGTCTTCGCTCCTCGTAAGGTAGGTATTTGTTCCACGTCCACGTTTCTTATAGTAATAAATAAAGTTAGGCCCCCGGACGCCTGAGGTGCCGCATTAGGCATGCCTCGTAAGCTGTTAAGCTGGTTGTAGGCTGGTGATGTGATACTGCCGTAATTGGTCTGGTAGATATTGCTTTAAGCAAAAAGGCCGCCTTTTTGACTGTTTTTTTTTTAAGTTTGTAAATTGTTTTGTGTTATTTCCTTTTATGGTGAAAATAAAGAGTATTGTATTGTACGTTTACGTGATTAGCTTGCGCCTTGAAGTTCTTTACCTTCTAATGGGATCGGAAAATGTACCTATTTGTTTTTTTTTCAATATTGGTAACCTCTTTGTCACCCTAACTGTACGACACCTTGTGTAGTGAACCTGCAGCTTCAGTACGGTGCTCCGGATTCATAAAGAAAACATCTGAACAAGACTTAATGTGAGCTCATAAGTTGATGTGCAGTGTGCAATGTGAACCCAGCTTTAATAGTGTAATGTCTGTATTTATCGGCCAGATCGGTTTATTAGCAAGATGCGCGAGCGCCGGCGAGCCTTCTTGTAATCTCTGTGAGTCATGGCGGATACTTGCCACAGATACCTTCGCTTATTGTTCTTTTAAATTAGATCTCGACTAAGCTCCATGGTGTTTTTTGTTTAGCTTAGAAAAGAGAGTTTCTCAAAGAGAGTTACATACAAAATAATACATATCACCATATAAGTGACAAGTTACATACAAAATTACGATTAAATTTTGTAACTTCGTTTGTTTGGAGTGCAGTGCAAGCGTCTTTAGAATGCTTCTATATGCGTCCTTGTATTAAAAGTTTATCCTTTTCTCCTAACACTGATATAAACAACAAAAGTAACCCTTTTACATTATAGAAAAGCACAGTTTACACCAAAAAGTAATTCCCCGCCCAACCCGCGGCGCTTGGCCCAACATAAATTAATCCGTGACGCTCCTAAACGGACGTCTTTGTACAAATATTTGTAACTCATTCGCCGACGATATGTTTAATGGGACAGGCCAGTGATTTACGCGCACAAGTTAGCCTCTTTGTCACGGGACTTCATGGAAGTCGTTGACTCGTTGATGTTTAGTGGTTTGGGTCCCCTGAAATTTTGATTAAGGTATTTAATTTTGAGCCGCATTGCAACAGAATAGGGGTGGCTGAACTGCGACCACATGCAGTTTGAATGGGACTAGTTAAGTTAAATGCAGTTACGTTTAAATCTAATATAGTGCAGTTATTATTTGGGTGCAGTTCCACAAGTCTAGTCGGTCTGAGAAATGGTTGTATTGAGCTATGAGAGTACCTAATGAAAGAGTAACCCCCTTATTCATAAAACAGTTATAGGACGCTTTAGCTATTGAACTGTTTTGTTCCTCTCTGTCAAATAACAAATTGTTCTCTGTCAGAGAGTGACAGAACAGTTCAATAGCTAAAGTTTCCTAGAACGTTTTTTTATGAACAAGGGGGTAAGTCTAAGTCTACCTTCCTGCTAGGTTTTATAATAATTTCTAACTTTCATGTGTTCAACAAAGTGAGTGATTACGGAAGTATCAATATTTATAGCCCCGAACTAAACGAAAATATTGTTCTAAACCACTTTCATGAAACACTGAAAGCTTTTGTTCCGTAAACGTATCGAGTTTCAGATGTTTCTTTGTGTTACGCACATGTCTGAAAACAGAATAATATGGATATTATGCATACTTATACGTAAGTATTTCAGAATCTATATTCTGTTCCAACCTCATATGCTATACGGCCTATACGCCAACTTTTTCGGTCCCGTTCCCGTTCCACTTTCATCAATTTCTGAAATAAGCATAAGCTCGTTATGAGGAGCTTTCAGAAAAAATCGCCTATTTCTATTTCTATTTCTATTTTCTGTGGGGGTGTCAGTACCTGCACCTGGCTCTCTCGAATGGAACCTTTGTGCATATCCCCAAGGTCTAAACTGCCTTCCTAAGCTTGGACCATTTCCCACCACGCTGGTCCACTGCGGGTTGGTAGGTTGACATATCTAGATGTGCTAAATCTAGATATGCAGGTTTCCTCACGATGTTTTCCTTCACCGTAAGAGCAATGGTATACATTGTACTTAAATTCAGAAAAGAACTCATTGGCACATGTCAGCGCCGGGATTCGAACCCGCATCTCTGGCGTGAGAAGCGGGCGCTTACCCGACTGAGCTACCACCGCTCAAAAATCGCCTATTTTAAGTAGGTCTTTTTAGAAAAGGGGAAAAATATTCTTATATTTAATTTACATACAATTATACCCTTTTTGACCCAAATGGGCTTCAGTCAAAGCCACCGGCACTTCAGTGTTGCCATTGTACACAAACCGTGACACCTCTTATCGTTTAAATAAATCAGGGCACACCAATAAAATGGCATTATAAAGCATACCACGACAGTTAATAGCCATTTTGTCACGCGTATGGCAATAAATAACTGAACACGAGCCACCCCTAAAAAGAAGTTATAAATTGTTGGTTAAACGAGATGTTTTGTTGATAATAATAATGAAACGGCGGGGTGTTGTAAATTGTCAGGGAATGGGATTGTTTTTTAGGGCCAATGAAAATAAGCGGTGTTATACGTTTATCTGTACGTGAGAGAGTTGGGAAGAAACAGTCACATAAAAGCGAGGTGGAGATACCTTGCCTCTACTTACATGTAAGTAGTTATAAATAGTATATTCTACTAGGTAAAGGTAAATAATTCCGTTACTCACTAAGTAGGAAGGAGGAACTAAACACAAGTTACACAGAACACAACTTGACCGTGTAAATATTTGAATAACCAGTCGCGGGCCCAGTTATTATAAAATATGACCATTTAACTCTAAGAGAACACGCATAATTACATTTCTAATGGCATTAATTAGAAGTAACACGTATCTATCAGTCAAGTTGCATTTTCAAGTTGTCGACCTTTCTTGTTTAACCAATTATCAAACTTGACCCCTGGTATTACAGGTTGTTTTGGAATCGTAGCCTGACAAAGGCATAGCGTGAAAAGAGACACTTTGAAGTCAAAACACTTGCAGTATTTAGTAAAAACTAAATTCCGGCAAGATTTAGGAGTTCCGGTATAAAACATAATTAGATTAAAAGTGGTTCAATTGATAAAATATGCATAGGCCTAACACTGTCTTTTAAATAATAAATCATTTATTTCAAAGTCAAACTAAATTTAATTACAAATTTTATAGGTAAGTTAAAATTATAATTTAATATAATACCTACATCCATTTTTGCCGCACCTTGTTGAAGTGATTGAAATGATATTGTGGTAGGCAGGTAGGTAATTCAGGGCTGATTCTCTACCAGTTAAGCTGAGAGAAGATATGATGTTAAGTTTATCTACCTAAATGCCTATAAACACTGAAATATTGTTCTAAGGTACTACATTATTAGACAAACCATACGAAGCCTATAAGTACTAAAATATATATTTAGGTATTACTTTATACATACGACAGCTTAATGAATGAACAACGAAATAAATTAAACTCCTTATTCATAGGTAATGAAGACACGGTCTGCTATTTAAATGGCGCAGTGCAGTCACGACTGACACCCTGCGGCCATGCGTCAAAGATAACTCGAGGAAAGTCGACATCTAACAAGTATTTTAAGATTTAAAAGACCCAGTTTCGCATTTGAGAAAATGTAGTTAAGTATGGACTTAAGTCCTACTCAGCGGCGATTTGACCAATCACAGCGCTGCAATTCGCACAAGTCCAGCTTAACTTGAAGTTCTCAGGTGTGAAACTGACATACTATGACCTACAGTTGGAGAAACTGTGTTGAAAGAGGATATTGGTTCGTGACGCTCTCAGCCTATATTTGATTGTTTATGCGTTGTGTTTGGTGTCAAAGGGGTAATCAGAATCAGTTTCACAATATATTTTAGAAAACCAATCCTTCCTAAGTGCCAGGACCTCTTAGAGATATTATACTACAAATATCTGTCTTTAAACAAATTGCTGTCCCGGCCGGGGATTGAGCCCGGGACCTTTACCTTTGGCACAGCAGTCAGAGTATCCAAGTAACCACTACACCATTCGTTTGTGGTACTAGAATCTACTTAGATGTACAGTTTTCCTCACGATGTTTTCTGTCTTTAGATTTGTATCTTAACTTTAAAAGTCACACGGCATATTAGGCCCACATTAATATAATTTAATATTTGTTTTAAAAATTCAATGGCTACTTGTTTTTCGGGAATGTGTGATTTAAATTACTAATAAAAATAAGCTGACCACCTCATCATGCATCGTTATCTTCTCGGAAGGTATTTCTAAACGGTTTCTGGTTTTCATATTCCACTATGTGGTACCTTCAACTATTAGACAAGTTAGAATTTTGTAGAAAGAAAATTCCGCTGCACATTATTGTGAGGCCCCATCGGTCGCGATGAATCGCAGCGCAACGCATCAATGAGGCCTCATCCTTACGTACGACCACGTCTTGAAGATGAAATACTTTGGTCACGTAACTTTTTAGTATTATGAGGAGTAAATATTTGTTTTAGAGCGCATTTAATAGCGCACCGTGTTACTTAATACTCAATCCTTCATATATACTCTATAGGGCCAGAAGGGCTAGTACGGGTCGCAGTTAAGACGTGACAAGAGTTTTGCATCGCGCTCACTCACATCGCGCAGCCTCAAGAGCGAGCGCGACGGAGAACTCTTGTCACGTCTTAACAGCGCCCTGTGCTACAGGGCCAGGATGACGAGTTGAGTCACCCACATCTTTCGGATGTCCACTTTAAATTGGGACTCCCTGTATTATAAACTTATACTACTTAACGAATTTTATAAAAGATTTATTTACAATTTGATCAAAATATGTACCTACGTTTTTAGTTGGTAATATTCTGATACGTTGTTAAATGTGCTTTAACATGGCGGACGGCGTCCTTAAAATTGTATTTTCCGTTTAGGAGCTACAAGCTGTTTACCGATCTAGTTTAGATCTTCTTTTATAATTTGGTTCTGATATGACTGTAACATTTTCATTGATCGCGAGTGTATTAACAAAAAAAAACACACGCACTCACGCCTTGTACTAATGTACTCCCTTGCGGGGTAGGCAGAGGTGCATTGCTGCACCCACTTTTCGCCAGAGTGTATGTTAGTCCCAATGTAATAGGGGGCGGGCCTATTGCCATTTTACGGGCACATCCAAGACCCGAGAACAAATATCTGTGTTTAAACAAATGTCTGCCCCAGCCGGGAATCGAACCCGGGACCGTGTATTAACAAATTCCCCCGTTTCCCCCCAGACGGACGAGCTGGCCAAGTCGGTGAAGCTGACGTCCCGGGAGCGCCGCTTCATCAAGTTCTCGAGCGTGGAGTACGGCGGCCAGCTGTACATGACGCCGCAGGACTTTCTGGAGTCCGTGGTGGAGCAGGAACCGAGACGTGAGTAGGGAGAGAGAGAGGAATAGACTAGAGTGGAGATGATGGAAGAGGACACAAGAGGATATAGGTTGTTATTGAGTGTGACAATCAGAGACCATGGTGGTACAGAAGCCGAGACGTGAGTGGAGGTGTGATGGGGTGGGGGATAGGGGTAGTTGTTGAGTGTGACAAGGAGGCAGCTCTACATGACCCCGCAGGACTTCCTCGAGTCTGTGGTGGAACAAGAGCCCAAGCGTGTGTAGAGGAATAGGGGTTGTAATAGACTGGAGTGGGGATGATGGAAGAGGAGAAAAGGCGTGTGCAGAAATGGGGGCGTTGCGGTTAAGGAATAGGTGTTGTTATAGTTCATCATCATCATCAGGTCCTGGGATCCCAAATCAGGGACATAGGGCTCAAAGTGTAGATTTCCACTCTGACCGGTCCTGTGCCACACCTTTGATTTCGTGCCAGCTCATGCCGAGGGCGGCTGCCTCCAGCACGAAAGTGCGATGCCATGTGGTTCTTGGCCGCCCCCTCTTTCGTTGTTATAGTTATTATTATTAATAAATATGGAACGCCAGCAGTTTACACAACTGACCCCCCTTGAGCTTACTATCCCAGTTTTTGAACATTCTGTACATGTGTATACTTTTCAACACCCTGTATATGCCAATTTGTCCCTCAGCTCGTCTGAAGCGGCGCGTGCTGTCCACCAAGGAGCTGGAGTACCTGCGCGACCACACGCCGCCGCTCCGGAAGGGCTCCTCCAAGCTGTTCCGCAACATGAGGGACATGGGTATGTGCTGCAACACCCTGTATACGTGTCTCCGTCTCCTATAGCTCGTCGATATTTCTCCGACTCATCAGACCAGATCAAGCCAGGCCACGGCTGGCAGTCAGATAAGTTGTCAGCTAACTGGCTAGGCTGCGCTGGACGGCTGTCCATGTCCATGTCCAGAATGGTCCAGGCTTAGAGAGCTTAGAAGTGGATATGCTCAAAGGTTCAATGCAATTTATCAAGGTGCAGGCGCCACTAACACACTGACAAAGAATCGAATATATGTTTTCTAGCGAGCTTCGCATAAAAAATTCTATTGTTAATTAATTCTTTATCGTTTTCAGGAATCATATCTTACACAGAGTACCTATTTCTGCTCTCAATCCTGACAAGTGAGTGAAATAAATTATAATACTTTATTATTACAAAATTACATTATTATATTATTAATAAAGTACCTAATGTCCTTATATTTTTTCCAGAGCCGGCGTCTGGTTTCCAGATTGCCTTCAACATGTTTGACACCGACGGCAACCAGAGAGTCGATAAGAACGAATTTCTAGTTGTAAGTTCACTCATTATACCTACTTCATTATTTAAATTAAGTATAGACTGCCTTCAGACTTCATTCCCAACCCTAGAATGCCTTGACTTTTAAAGACTGAAATGGTTGTGGAAACTCTGTCAAATCTTAAAAAAAGCCAAAGTGGAATGTGTTTACCCTGCACTGGTTAAAATGACTTCCTGATTACCTATATCTTTATCCTGTAACCTGTTATGTATCCTATTTTATTTAGTTTTTATTTTAATAACAAAGTTTAGGACGCCTTCATGCAAGAAGGGACCAGTAACAGTAAAACTATTCACATTATTTTAATTTGATGTATTTATTTATTACTTTTATTTTTGTTCTGTTTTTTTTTTCAAATAAAATTTAGATCCAACGGTTATTGGGCGGTTCGTTGAAGGAACGTAAAGATTTGGACAAGAAGAGTAAAGAGGCTGTAAGTGCAAGGAGTGACTAAAACCTGTGCCGTTTAAAAAACAATGTTTGTCTCTATTTTATGTTTCTTTTGTTTTTACGTATAGGTGATGTCTTTTGTTTTTTTCTGTACATACGTAAATGTATGTTATTATGTAAATTTATAAAGTAAATTTTGCCTTTGTTATTCTTATACTCGCATACTAAGTATGAAAGTACTGGCGATAAATATATTGATTTTTGAATACATATATCATCGTCCACTGATTCAAAAAACGGCACAGCATTTTTCTTGTGTTCATAATATCTGTAACACTTTGAAATTGCTTTTAAAACCAATTGGCTTTTGTGAAATAAAAAATATTAATTACCCCTAAACTAGGTATCATAAGTTAAGATTTTTGTATATAATATTTAATATTATGTATAATATTGTATTTATTGCATATAATCGTATTGTAGCTGCTTTCGTTAGTATCAACCAGCGCAATGAAGACTCGATTGGGTGAAGCTCAAGCTAAATTAGACGCTAAACCTTCCACAGTAAGTCTCGACTTTCAATGCACCATTCTTGTACTATCTTGTTTATGTCCGTCCGATTTTTTTATGTTGTGCTTACATTCTATGTGTTTCCGTGGCCTAAATCGTGTTCTTTAATGTTGGTTTTGACAACAAATTGTAGCTTAAAAAGCTGCCGTTCCGGTAAAAAAACTTTTTTTTCTCATTGATTGTTACCGTAGTATAGATGTCTGCTTATATGTTTTTGTCGGTTCTGATCAAATATCTGTCGTCTATAATTTTTTTTAATGATTATCTACAATTTAAATGTAAACATCGTTTTTTTTCAGTTCATTACAAATTATACTTTTACTGTCTGCACTTTGACTGCTACATAGTTTTAATTATCAGGCTCTTGGTAACTTGTCGTAATTATTTGATACGAAGGTTTATAAAACATATTTTTATCAACTACCTATATTCATTTTACACCTACTAACATCCAAACAAAATAATTGCATGATTTTCTTTAATATTGATACCTAATAAATTATTCTTTTTCCTTTATCAATACTTACCAAAACTTTTTCTTTCTTATATTTGCACTTAACAAAACTATAAATATTTTTTGGTCAATCCAGGTACATAGTTATAAAAGGCTTATTATTTTACCGCATTTTAAAATGCAGTATCCAAAGGTAACACTGGGTCCAGTAAATGCAATTAAAAAGATAGGAAAGCTTTTTACTTTCTTTACTTTACCAAGAGTGGCGACAACTTTTAACACACCTAGTGTATCTTGCGCCATGCTACTGCTGCACTTGCGCATAACATCGTCCCGTAACGGTAAGTTTTTCAAAAAAGACAGCGGGAAAATATACTTGTTTTCCTGGGTCCAGGAAACTAAAGACTTGTTCGTTCGTTCGTGGATTCAGAGAGTGACCCTCCCTCTGCCTGTGTCATCCTAAACGCCGAATAGATAGTTTGACCAATCCAATCCATGCAAATACACAAAATGTTCATAGCGTTTCAGTCTCATCATAGTGAAAGGACAGTCCAGTCACATTACTTCATGTCGCTGACTCCAATAGAGCCCAGTTACGAAAACTAATCTAAGTTACTACTGCATTAATTCAAAGACTTACCACCTTACATTACCACCCAAGACCACCTACTAAACCCCTACCTGCTTGTAGATGGAGAAGATCTTCAGCTTCGCGTGGAAGGGCAAGCGGGGGCTGGAGGCGGGCGAGGGGGGGGAGGGGCCGGGCGAGGGGGGGGAGGGGCCGCACGAGGCCTACGTCGACGATGAGCAGGGGCTGCAGCGGCGGCATCATGTTGATACTATGCTGCAGGTTAGTGGAGGTGGTTTACTTCGGGGTTGTCTCTGTGGTGATGGGATTCATAATGATGTTCCCCTAGCTTAAGTGGTCGTATCACGGTGGTGAATGTCATTGAGGCTAGCCAGTAGCCATTGTTGATACTATGCTGCAGGTTAGTGGAAATAGTTTGCTTTTTCGGGGGTGGTTGATGCTTCTTGGTTGGGTTTGTAGCTCTGGTGATAACATAAAAAAGTGGCACATTTCATCTAGATTCTTGTTGTGGAACGGGAAGCTGCATGTTAGTTTCGTGTCCAATTACAACGTACAAAGGTTCGGGTCGATCTCATGGATCCGAGATGGAAATACATTATACGTGGATCATATCACTTTTCGTACATCAGGTGTACAGCCGGCAATCGAACCTGATTTTAAAGGGGAGCTTCTAAAGACCACAGAGGTGATAAGATGAGCCATTAACCGTTTCCTTGAACCGTGTCTCAAATTGTTCACCGTGTCACTAACCAATAAACTATAATTTCGTGTCTTCTCCTATCTGCAGGTGCACTTCTTCGGCAAGAAGGGCAAGGACGAGCTGAAGTTCGAGGGGTTCAAACAGTTCATGGAGAACCTGCAGACCGAAGTGCTGGAGCTCGAGTTTCAGGAGTTCGCTAAAGGTACAGTGGGGTTACCATCGATCCTTGAGCAGCGACGCTCGCCTGTCAAACATCTGTTAGATTTGACAAGAGATCGACGATTGTTAGTTGCTAATGTTCGGTGGCATGGATGACAAATAGAGAAGCATTATTGGGGTGACAAGATCCGTCCTTGCGTCCACCTTGGACGTAATGCGTCAAGACTGACGAATGCCGTTGCAACGCGTTGGTCTACGCTATGTGCTACTTTTTTGTTACTCGTCTATTGCGACAATGTCGTTCAAACTACGGCTACGCTTGCCTTTTGTTTACCTATCTAAATCCGAGAAGAGAACTCGTCTGTCTATCTGTCTGACTTATAAGTACTTATCAAACTACCCAACCTGCCATTGCAGTTTGTACCTATGCTCACACATCCTCTTTTTATTCCTTTCTTTCAACCGCAGGCCACGAGACCATCTCCGAGGTGGACTTCGCGAAGATCCTGCTCCGCTACACGTACCTGGACACGGACCAGTACGACATGTACCTAGACCGACTTCTCGAGCGAGTGCGTGACGGCCGCGGCATCTCCTTTCACGAGTTCAAGACCTTCTGCCAGTTCCTCAACAATCTGGAGGACTTTACCATAGCGATGAGGATGTATACGCTGGCTGATCATCCAATTTCTAAAGGTTTGTGGTCATTTGAGGGTTTTGTCTTCTGTTTAGTGAGGTTCAATGATAAAATTCTACCCTGTATAGATATACCTAGCTTGTTTCTGGAGTGAAAAAACAAAATGGCGTCCAAATTTGAAAATCTCCCGTAGCGCTCTTAGGTTAGGGTTAAGAGTTAGGTTAGTTAAAGATTCACCCATGTCCAGCAGTAGCCAATGACTGGCTGATGATGATGACGACGTCTCCTGGACACGGACCAGTACGACATGTACCTAGACCGGCTGCTGGAGCGCGTGCGTGACGGCCGCGGCATCTCCTTCCACGAGTTCAAGACCTTCTGCCAGTTTTTGAATAACCTGGAGGATTTCACTATTGCGATGAGGATGTATACGCTCGCTGATCATCCGATTTCTAAAGGTTTGTTGGGGTTTCAGAGTTTTGTTATGTTCATAAAGTCAACTCTGTGTAGATAGATATACACACTCATTCTGAGGTGCAAAAACAAAATGGCGTCCGAAAATCTCCCGGAGCGCTCTATTGCAACTATGCGCCTTTGTGGTGTGTGCCTTTTGGGTGGAGGATTGGACAATGACTGCCTGATGATGATGCCGATGTCTCCTGGACACGGACAGTACGACATGTACCTGGACCGGCATCTCCTTCCACGAATTCAAGACCTTCTGCCAGTTCCTCAACAATCTGGAAGATTTTACCATAGCGATGCGGATGTATACGCTGGCGGATCACCCTATTTCTAAAGGTTTGTTCGCATTCAGAGTTATTCCCGTCGTGAATCGTTTTTTCTGACAATGGGAGCCTAGATACTCGTATTTTATAATACCCAGAAGGGTAGCAGTTGACGCTGCGCGATGTGAGAGAGCGCGATGCAAAAATTTTGACACGTCATAATTGCGCCCCGTGCTAGACCTTCTTCTGCTTAGTTCTAAAGTGACAAAACAAAATGGCATCTATAATTTGTAAATTGAAATTATGAATCGCTGCCAACTTCAGAACTACCAAGTTGTTTGAACCGAACTGTACCTACTTTAACCAAAACCTTCTCCCCCCGCAGACGAGTTCCACCGAGCAGTGCTCATCTGCACCGGCATCTCCCAGTCGGAACACCTGGTGTCCACCGTGTTCGCCATCTTCGACGCGGACGGCGACGCGCTGCTGAGCTACAAGGAGTTCATCGCCATCATGAAGGACCGCCTGCACCGCGGGTTCAAGGTACGGGGGCGTCCCACGCTCTGTGTACATGGCACCAGGGGAGGGCGTCCCACGCTCTATATACATAGCTCGACGCGGACGGCGACGCGCTGCTGAGCTACAAGGAGTTCATCGCCATCATGAAGGACCGCCTGCACCACGGGTTCAAGGTACGAGGGCGTCCCACGCTCTGTATACATAGCACCAGGGCGTCCCACGCTCTATATACATAGCTCGACGCGGACGGCGACGCGCTGCTGAGCTACAAGGAGTTCATCGCCATCATGAAGGACCGCCTGCACCGCGGGTTCAAGGTACGAGGGCGTCCCACGCTAAACTAACTGAAGCTCAGCTTATTCGGCGTGCAATTGACTCGTCATTATAGTATATTAATCTTATACCAATAATTATCATAATTAAGAAAGTATAATTTTTACCCGACAACGTTGAGACTAGTCATGAAAAGAGCTTTCTAATGACATAGTTCTGGTCGATATTGGTATGTACAACTTATTTTTATTTTTTCCAGTCTTACGCCAAGAACGAAGGGTGGGAAGCTTTCAAATCCTGTGTGAAGCAAGAAATGAAGAGCTCAGTTTAATAATTTAACTATTTACCTACTATCCAAATTTGAAGCAGTAGGTATAAAAATCTAGTAATTTCATACAAACAGGTACATTTTGAGCAAGAATTTTATTGAGATTGATGGAGTGCAAGTTATTTATGCCATTTACTACTGTATCAAAGGTATCTATGTCACCTATGTATATTATCATATTATGAATTGAACCTAAATACAGTGATATGCACTCTCTAGCTAAAATTCTGCCCACTAGTTGCGCCACTATAGCAGTACGTTGGTACGACTTAACTAGATTTTTATTATAATTATACTTACTGCTTAAAAAAATGTTTTGCTCACATTCGATTTTAAAATAATTCGATGCCATGTTTCATTATAAGATCTTGCACTTACTATCCAAATATTATAATCGTATACTGTTAGGATTTTAGCCAATTTTCTAAATTCTTCTATTTATATAAGTTTACCTCCTACCTACCTATGACATTTTTTAAAATTAATTACTAGTAGGTGGCCCAGTCATTATTACAAAATAAGAAATCTTATAAAGGTTGTTAAATAGTGAGATTTAATTTATGTCTATAATTTAATATTAGGTAATATATTTATTTGTGCCTATATATATGTTAGTTTTGGTGCTTTTTGTGTTTTAGTTAGGCAAAGATTTTTTTAAACTTAGGTTGATCTACCACTGACCTTCTCGTTAAAGAAGTAAGTAATTAGATAGATATTTTGTTCTTTGGACGGAACTCATTAGTTTAAAGTTTGTTTGTGCAACTGGGTGTTAGTGTCCAATAGAAAAACAAAACGGCCTACTTTGACATCTTATTATAAATTATGGTTAATAATTATTAAAATTGTTTTACTTAAAAAGCTAGTCATTTTCGATATTTTGTACAAAGCAGTGTTGTGTTGTGTTACTAAATAGAAATTAATTTAAGTAAAATATTTTTGCCAGTGCCTACCTTTCTCTAATATGAAAAATACGGGAAATTTTGTCATTGATCTAGCCAAAAGTTTTTTTTTGTTTTTTTTTTATCTAGCTAAAGGCCTTGTTTGATACACCTTTTGTCTTGGTCACTGACAAATTTCCATCCTGTTTAAGATAAGATACAAACAGTATTCAATATTCATGTTTTCCTAAATAATAATAAGTATAATTATATATCTTTTCTATACCCTGTAGATTACAAACTGGCTTAGAAAAATCTTGCTGAAAAAAATATATGAGTAGTATTTTTGTTTTAATAGGTAATTTAATGTTATTGATCGTGTGTTTTTACTCTACTAGGAAGAATTATGTTTGTAACTAAATGCTAATAATTGTGCTGAAGGATTGTTTCAATTTAATAAACTTGTGTTTTTTTTCAATAAACCATATTTTTTTTTACACTGCTGGTGCATTTATTATTTGGTAGGTAAATATTTTAGATGGTAGAGAGAAACACAGATTTCTTAGAAGTTTTTAATTAAAACCAAGTTTAATTACACATCTCATTAGTGTTTCACAACACTTGGTGTAAAAAATTCGAAGAGATTTTAATGTTTCTATTTACACAAAAATAAATTATGCTTTTGAATCACAAATAAATTATGTTTAGATCTCTAATTGGACAAAGTGTACTTAACTAAATATTTTATCAAAGACATGAAAATGCATGCATTTATTCAAAAATAAACTACGATTAATTATTGAAAAGTATACAGTAATTTAATCACAACATTAGGAAATGAAAACTCATTGCAGTATACCTCTGGAATTATTTACAAAACCAAAATCCACCACAACCTTATATTTAAACGTGTTTACAGCTGTTATCAGTCCTTCCATTTTATAATTAAATGATTAAGGTAACTGGTCACTAGGTTATAATGAAGGAATTTAACAACCATTTTTGCTGGTCCAAATTTTTCCTAATCTTTAACAGTTCTAGACCATCCACTGCCGGACATAGGCCTCTTCGAAAAAACTATTCTATGTAGATGAATTTATTAAAAAGGTGGTGAGATGTAAAAAAATCTCCATAGCATTTGTGACAAAATACTATCAAACTAACCAACCCTATATATATCATCATTATTCATCAAACTGGTAAATGCTAGAAGGTTTTTTTACCATAATCTGGAAGGATTTGAGAGACAGTGCAGTGGTATAATAAATTAATAATAAATACAATCTTATTGGATTGGTTCTAAAAACATGTAGATAGAATGGTTGCATTCATAAGTCTTTTATAAAAAATACTAGAATAGGTTTCTTATAACGGTGTGCTTCTTGCTTTATAAGGATCAAATCGATTTTATTTTTATACTCAATAATTTTTTAGTCAGTACAACAATTTGCTTGTTTTTATTTATAGTGAATATTAAATACTTCGTTAGTTTTTCTGTAGATAACTCAACTTAGTTAAATTTTGAGTAGAGCCTCCATTGAAAAGTAAGGTTTTTTCGGTAATCCGCTTTAATAGTCTTAGGGCGTCTTGCACAACAAAGTTAAATAAAATTAAATGTATGACCTCTTGCTCTGACATTATACTGTCAGAGCAAGAGACAAACTATTTAATTTTATTTAACTTTGTTGTGCAAGACGCCCATAAGTTAGTACCTTTACACTCATACTATGTAAATCCGCTTTTACTGAGCGATAAGTAGTTAAAATGCTAGTTGAGCTTAGTATCAACAAGGTGTAAAAAATATCCAAATAACATTTAAAACGTTTAGTGTAATTTAAAAGATCACAATTACACAAATATTAGAAGACGGTTGTCGAAGAAGAAAGGGAAAAGGGGTGACTCAGGGGTCATTCTCAAAAACTTTTTTTCTACGGTTTTCGGATATAACGAAAAAAATGCTTCCTCAATCTCAATAGTAAAAAGTCATGTGACCAACAAAGTAGGTATCACTAAATTAACATTAAAGATCTTATAGAGGTTTTGGAATTCACACAACAGAGTTTTTTTTTTACATTTTAACATCGCTTCAGTTGGTCCTTTGCCTACCCGTCTATCGCTACTACTTCAGCTGTGGACGAATCACGAATATTGTCGACTCTAGTCCATAGGTAATTCAATAGGAATTTCTATTCGTTTTATCAGTTTCTAACTTCACCGACAGGGATGCTGATCAAATTGCGGTAAACCCCCTACAGAATTCACTATCAACTAAAGCAGAAAATATTCAGGATTAGCGCACAGGTCCTCTGCCTACCCGTCTATAGCTACACCCTCAGCTGGTGCTGCCTACCCGTCTAGGAGGCACCAGTCTAGCAGCCCGGCGCGGACACTAGATGCATCTGTTCTCCGTTCTCAGTGGCGGCGGTGAGGCGGTGGCGTAAAGCGAAGCAAGCCACCACTCGGGCCACCTGGAATATGGGAAAAGGTATGATTTATTATAATTATAGTGACACATTTTAATACAGTCGAAATGCAAAAATATTTGTTCTAAATCCGACTTTGTGTATTATCATAAATGAATAGCCAAAAGCCTGCACTGCAGGACTTAAAGATTTTGCCTGCAACAAGGATCGTCACTCCATTTTCGGCTTTTCTCATCCAAACAGAAGAACTTATCAGTTCATCGTCAGACTGAAATTATCCACAGCTGGACATAGGCAAAGGAGCGCCACCACACTTTGCCCTCGGCTTTCCTCATCCAACCACTACGAAAATGATGGAGTGTCAGTGCATCAAACCCGTCTTGACAAATGACACCTCACACTTCACATCATCTCGTTCGTATATTGTTATTTAAAGTATAAGTAAATAAAAGTTTTTTCTCTTTTTCTTACCTCTCCGGGGCAGTCCTCGTGCACGGCGTGACCGCAGCGCGTCAGCACCTGCATCTGGAACCTTCCTGCAACATAGAAACACATGCCGTTATACCAAGTGTGGCCGGATGGATCGGATTCAATTCATTAAAGATATTCATAGGAGATTGTGCATTTAGCCTTCAAATACCAAACACCGTCAAATACCGTGTCGCACTTTGGTTAAATCTACTTTAACTTTGTGGTACAGTAAAAAAATCAAACAGAATATCGATACCGGTTTAGTGGTACGGCTGCATTTTATGTATCCAATACTATTTATAACCGTCGTTAAACCTCGTCTAACTTTGTTACAATCTTGCCTTTAATCCTCCCTCACTCTGCATCCGCCCAGTGAAACCCCTGCCCTAATGACAGCTGTTTTAAGTTTCTTACAGCTGCATTGCTATTTGCTACAAAACCGTTTAACACAGGCTTAAAGAGCGTTCACGGTTGTGTTAGATAGTTAAATACGGTACTTATTTGACAGCGATAAACGTCGGTTTTAAAAATGTATTTTAGTGTAACCGCTACATTTTATCAGTCTAACACCCTGTCTATCGCTCGTTTAACTTCCGAAACACCCTGTATACATATAGAAACACCCTGTATACATATAGACGCACCCTGCATCTGCCCCACGGTGAGCGCGCGGTCCAGCCCGTCCACACCAGCCAGCAGCAGCAGCCGCGGCGCCCGGGCCGACAGGAAGTGTGTGGAGAGACCAGAGAACCAGCCCGCCCAGTGGCGCTCCGTTAGGGACAGGTCTATGCGCCATTTGTAGCTGGAAATTGTGAAAATAATTTTGTTATTAATAAGAAAAAATCTTTCTGATTATGTTGCAGGTCTTTGAGGTATTTGTAGCTGGAAGTAATGGATAGAATGTTATGTTATTAATATGAAAGATAGATAGATAGATAATTCTTTATTGCACACACAAACAGAAATTACACAGGGAAATGTTCAACATTGGCGGTACAAATGGCGGCCAAGAGTAAAAGAATATATTGTAGGGTGAGGGTAGATTAGGAAGTGTGTAGACAGCCCCAAGAACCACCCCGCCCAGTGGCGCTCCGTGAGCGACAGGTCTATGCGCCATTTGTAGCTGGGAGATAAGAAAATAAGAAATAAGAAAATATCTTTCTTAAATTGAATCTTTCTGAATTATGTTGCAGGTCTTTGAGCTATTTGTAGCTGGAAATTGTGAAAAGAATAATATGTTATTAATAAGAAAGAATATATTGTAGGGTCAGGAAGTGTGTAGATAGACCTGAGAACCACCCCGCCCAGTGGCGCTCCGTTAGGGACAGGTCTATGCGCCATTTGTAGCTGGAAGGAGATTAGATGATTATGTAAGAAGAATATTATAAAAGTTGTGTTTGTGGCTGTGAGGAGAGAGTGTGTGAGATATATAGTAGACAAGAGTAATACAATTAGAGTTTTATGTAGAAGTATATTATGAAGAGTAATGATTTATTGTTTGTACTGTGTGGGTTTTGCCACCCCGCCCAGTGGCGCTCGGTCAGAGACAGGTCGATGCGCCATTTGTAGCTGGGAGTAATGGATAGAATTTGATGTTATTAATAAGAAAGATAGATAATTCTTTATTACACACACAAACAGAAATTATACAGGGAAATGTTCAACATTGACGGGACAAATGGCGGCCTTATTACTACCACCCCGCCCAGTATTACCAGTATATTAATGAGAAAGAATATATTGTAGGGTTAGGGTAGGTTAGGAAGTGTGCCGACAGACCCGAGCACCAGCCCGCCCAGTGGCGCTCCGTTAGGGACAGGTCTATGCGCCATTTGTAGCTGGGAGATAAGAAAATAAGAAATAAGAAAATATCTTTCATAAATTGAATCTTTCTGAATTATGTTGCAGGTCTTTGAGGTATTTGTAGCTGGGAGTAATGGATAGAATATGTTATGTTATTAATAAGAAAGAATATATTGTAGGGTCAGGAAGTGTGTAGAGAGACCCGAGAACCACCCCGCCCAGTGGCGCTCGGTCAGAGACAGGTCTATGCGCCATTTGTAGCTGGAACGAGAATTCAGAATGTTACATGTAAGAAAGACTGGAGACTGTAGGATGGATTTATTTAGGGTGTTTGGTAATTTTTGTCTGGAAATTTAATATTTTGTCGGAAGTCCAGGGAAGGTTTAAAAGGTAAGAATGTTATGGATAGTGTAGGGATAGGGTAGAGATATGGTAGGGATAGCATAGGCATAGGGTAGAGATAGGGCAGGGATAGGGCAGGGAAAGGGTATGGATAGGAATAGGGTAGGGATAGGTTAGAGAAAGGGTGGGGATAGGGTAGGGATGGGGTAGGGATAGGGTAGGCATAGGATATGGATAGGGTAGGGATAGGCTAGGAATATGGATTGCGTACGAAGGGGAGCGATAGAACCAGCTAGTAAACTAACACACTAACTTCATAGCGCTATCCGGCGGCGGAGGCATCTCCCCCACTTCAGCGACCTCATCCTCGGGTATAGCGTCCCCGCCCCCCCGCGCCCCACGCGCCGCCGCGGGGGGGGAGCCGGGCGGGGAGGGGGGGGAGAGGGGCACCTCGTTGATGGCTAGTTTGTTGGTCGCGCAGCTGTGGGGGAGAGAGAAAGAGAGAGATGTTATTAGAAAAATATAAAAGCTTTAGGCATACAGATTTCCTTTAGCTGAAAAGATAGTTTTCTCATGGCAGCAATGGTTGTCATGGCTCTCAGGTAGCATGGTCACTGTTGCTGCTAGGGAAAAGCTGTCTTAGGAGACAGTTTATCGTTAGCTTACGGAAAATAAATGTGTGTGTTAATTGAATGTGATTTTTTTTTAAAGTACTGAAATTAAAAAATAATATTTAAGCCAAATACAGTGATAATTCTGAATATTATTCATTTTGCTCTACGACCTTTTCAAATATGTTTATAAAATCTACTTACTTTACAATCTGTCCGGGCATGGATACTTTAGCAGACTCGACATTCCTCACTTGGCCGCTCCTTACACTGAAAATAATTACAAATTAATATCATTTTAAATAATGATTAATAGACACTAATTTACGAACAAGGAGGATAACATTTGTTTTGAAACCAGCTCCTGAACTAATAGATCGATTTTCTTTCACCATTATTAAGCTACATTATCGCTGAATGCTACAATACACGCTTTTTTTTATCCAGTAATCTGCACGATAAATTATTTAAAAAGTTACTATGACTATAAGACAAATCTTCAATGATAATGAATTACAGAAGCCTCTCTATGCTGCGGCCAACTCACCACCACTCTATGGCGTGCTCGATGCTCTTGAAGTGCGTGGGGCGCCCGCGCAGGAAGCTCTGCATGCTCGCCAGCGCGTCCATCGCCGTGCCTGGAACATTGTACAAGAGTCTTTTAAATACACTTTACACAATGATTACTTTGAAAGCAGTACTTACTTTGTTTTACAGGTTCAAGGGAGCCAGCACTTTAGCCAGGTGTCTAACTAATCTAAGGTCATCGAATCAGCAGGCTGGTTTTATCGATCCCAAACGGTATTTTGCAGATGTGGCCTTTTAGAATATAATATCTTTTATGGGTACAAGTAAAGCCTCCTTGAGTGACAAACCACCTCTTCCTCATATACCTCTTGCACTTCTTGGGCAGTCAGTAACTGTCTCTTTTCTGACTGGCCAATCCTTAGGAGGAGACGGCACCAGAAGAAGAAGAAGAATCCTTTCACCACAGGTGTCAGCCCCTGACTCCCCAGAGTAGAGGGAAAGAAGCAGAAGAAAGCGCACATACCCTCAACCACATCAATGACGGCGATGCCCTGTATGCAGTGCTCGAGCGAAGGAAGGTGAGCCGCTCGCACCGCCACCGCGCCACCCATAGAGTGGCCCACCAGGATGATCGGCGGGATCTCCGAGTTGAACAGTTTGTGGAGTACTTGCTCTACGTCTCTGTAAGAAGAGTATAGTGGAATTTGAGTTTCTTTATAAATCCTTTCTATCAGTTAAAGGGTTATAGAGATTATTATGTTTATTGCTAAAAGATGATCGTGCAGCATGGTGCCTTGAAGTGTAGAATAGCTACCAAAATCGAAAATACCATTATCTAATGTGCGAGGGCCGAGCAATATACTGAAAATCCTATTATGTAAGACAAAGAGAAAAAAAAATATTTACAAGTTCCAACTGACCAGCCTCTGTGCATATGACATCCTTTACCTTCTATACTTTAAAGACCCAAAGATGGACAAATTGACTTTCCAACAGTGGTCAAAAGAGAACTGATGATAGTCTTTTAACATCTTATTTCTTTTGAGATTATAGGATTGTTATAGCAGTGTATGTGACTAGGTATTGATAAGATACTGTACAGAGTTACATACTTAACCAGAGTTTCTCCATTCAAATCATCAGGCTCAGTGGCTTCGGTCTCCCCGTGGCCTCTCAGGTCCATTGATATCACTTGGCAGTGGATCATGTTTGTAATTTCTTCCTGAAAATAAACAGACACAAGAATATCAGTTTATGTTTTAAGAAGTACAATTATTAATGGGATTTCTACCTTGCTAATAGAGGTAATTCTTTATGAAAATCATGGATATAAAAAAAAACTATTAGCACACTTAGATAAATGGATGAAATGGAAAGTCATCTAAAATCCAAACATATTGCTAACCGTTTACTCCCACTGCAGCACCAATGGGAAGTCTCTATCATACTCACAGTGAACAACGCCCAGCTCAGTCCGGAGTACCCTCCTCCATGTAATGTGACGATCCTGGGACGCTCCGGATGATCTGGCTCGGGAGACATGTACACCCGGAACTTTCCACTGTCCGTCTGGACATCCTCACACTTAGCGAAGTAGTGTTGCCACGACACCGGCCTGTAGTCTTTACGACGGGAGGTTCCGAAAGGCGCCAATCTGGTGAGAGATATGAAGTGAAGGTGGTGGTTAAATGGTAAAGCGGCTTCCTTGGAAGATACTATGATTAATTTAAAGCTGGAGTGTTATGTTTTGTGAGATTGCCATTTTGCAATACCAGAGATTTAAGTACAAAAAGGGACAGTAATAAAAACATAACAGTAAATTATCTTACTTGGAGATGCCCGATGTTCTTGGGCACTTGGGAGGCAATTTGGTTTTCATAATACTTTTCTGTAACGCAGACATTTCGTTGATAGAGGTTATAGGTACTATTTTCTTTTAAATTTGCTCAGTTTTCATTGGGAAAATATTTATTTTGAAAACAACTTTAGCGACATTTTTTACACAGAATACGAAAAAATTTGGAGTGTTGGCTCTTGGAGTGGAATTCACGTTTATTCTGTGATCAATCGAATCGAGTGATCAAGAAGTATAATCGAGTAGTGGACTAGGTCATGCATAGCGGTAAATACCGGTTCACAACAGACAATAATAAAAACTAAAACTGTCAACTAACATCACATCAAACGTCAATTTTGTTGTTTTTGGTTGCTTGTCTTGCAAAACAACTTCTTTTTTTATTTATTTACAAATATATAAGCAATATTGTTCACACTAAAGCAACAAAAAACATAACCAAACCTTATTCAAAAGTAACCATGACCTTAGACTTTCAAAAAATTTGCCGCTTATGTATGGAATCCGATGTGGACACTTTCGATATTTTCACCTCATATTGTCCCAAAAGGAACATAATGTATTCACAAATGCTTTGCAGCTGCATAACTCATAAGGTATTTTGCTTCTCCGTTAGTACTTTGTAGTGGATCCCCACATTTATTTGTCATAGAACGCAGATAAATTAGATACCATATTTATTCACCATTAACATTTTATTCTTATCTTTTCAGCCTTCCATAGAGGATGGTTTACCAAGACTTATTTGTAAAGAATGTGCCAAAAATCTGAAACGAGCACACTCCTTCATAGTTCAATGTGAAGAAAATGACTCAAAGCTAAGAAACTACCTGGCAAGTATAAAAACTGAAGACTTGGACATAGTTGGGAATTTAGAAGAAAATAGAGACTCAGACTCTAAATGTGTATCCCCTGTTCACAATAATGATACAGAGGAAAATGATGTCAAAGAAGAAATAACAGAAGATAAGAAAAAAGGTGCATTGGATGAAGATATTAAATTAGGTATAAATTAATCTCTATTTATGTATAACTGTAAATCTTTTATCCATTTTTTCCAAATCATAAAGTCAGCCACCAATTCCAGGATGTATATTTTGATGATGATGATGAAATCCTGTTATCCATCATCAGAAGAAAGGATTTCCACTTGTCCTGGTATATTATATTTTGAAAGATACAAAAATGTATAGATATTAATGGAGTCAACTGTACCTTATACCTCAAACCCACAAACCTATCTAATACCGTCCCTCTATCTGATTGTGTAAAAAGAATAAGTTGAACAGCAATGCTAGATTGTTAATCCATAAAATTGTGCTGTAAGTTTTCCTAAAATAAAATAAATGAACATATCTCATATTCATATGATTAATTTCATATTCATATGACATTTGTTTCATAACTAAAATTGGATTTAAGTACAACAACAAAAAAATTTGCTTTAAAATTCTATTTATAAAACAAATTAGAAACAATCTGTTATAATATGTGAGTACATTTTCAATTTCAGAAGAAAGTAAGGATGATGAAGAAGTACAAAATGATGCTGATGATGATGACCATGCTATGGACCAAGAAGACAGCTGCTGGGAGAGTGAGGACGACAATGTGTTGCTTGTTGTGAAGAAAGAGAGAAGCCAGCCTGAGGATGAAGGTAATCTAGTTATTGTGTTGTTGACAAAATAAACAGCTAGGGGTGAAATAATTTTCCAGTCAGATAAGCGTTAGACACAAACTTCTAAGGGTTTGCCAGATGTTTAATTATGTCTGTAAGGAATAGGTCATTACAATTCAATCATGAAATAGTAGTAGTTACAAAAAAAAATAATTACGTATTGTGTAAGAGATAGATAAATAGATAGATAGAACTTCTAGATGATATTGAAACAGCCAACTTTACATTATTTCCAGAGAGTGTTTTTTAAATTTTTTATTTTTTTTATTATTCCTATAGCTTTTTCTAATCAGGGCTCATATTATTGCACATTTTTTTCAGGGACCAAGATTAGGCCACTAAAAGAGAAAAAGTCACGTAAAAATAAAGGTAAGAAAGACAATAAACTTCATAACCATCTTCTTAGTGTTTTGGTAACAAACACTGCAGCTGAAGTAGGCTTTGTCACCATACTGAAAGGATAACATTACTGTTGTGTAAGTTGTGTTACTATAATACACTTCTCTACAAACCACAAAACTCTGATAAATCTGTTATTTTGTGCCAACAATTTGGTGTTGCCTCGCATCAAATGAGCTATAACTGTTTTTTTTATATGTTTGCTGGTAGTGATGATATGGTCATGCATCGAAAGCCCTCCATAGATTTAAATTTCGCCCAGGCTGAAAAACAGTGTTGCTTACTGCCCCGCAGCTCGCAGCAGAAGCTGAGTCAGCCCCTTTTTGTCTCCAAGTGTTATTAGTTTTAGTTTATTTTAATATGTGTTATTGAGACAAACAAAAATCTTTTTCTTTTTTTCAAATATTTTTGTTTTGTTCATGAGCAGGGCTGAGCAAGATGCCTCACCAGTGCGAAGAGTGCGGCAAGTTCCTCAGCAACCGGAGCAACCTGAAGGCACACAAGATCTCCCACACAGATTTAAGACCGCACAAGTGTGTGGACTGCCCCGCCTCCTTCAGGTATGAAATAATTAAGTATCATGCAGTTTGTCCTTAAGTATAGGTGTAAAGGCAAGACAGTTTCATAGCTCAGGTGGTAGAGAATTAGAGAGATCCTGCGTCCAGATATCGTGGCGGCGGGTTTGAATCCCGTTCAGAGCAAACGTTTGTTTGCGGAGCTCAAGTCTAGACTATCCTGCTGCCTTTAAGTATGAACGAAACAATGTACAGGATGGAGTTTCAGTTTTCTTCCCTTCAGCAGGTACCCCTCGAAAATAAGAATTTCCATTCCATACATATTGGCAATATTTGGATTGAGTAATAGTTATAATTTGTCAATCAAAGTTTCCCCTGTAGCTGAAAACAAAAACCAATAATTTTTCTAAACCTTTCCACTATCCACAGAAGCTACAGCGGCCTGTTCCAGCACCGCAAGTGCCACACTGGGGAGACTCCTTACTGCTGCGACTACTGCCCCAAGCGCTTCCGCCGCCGCACCGGGCTCGTCAACCACGTGCGCATACACACTGGTCAGTAGCGGCTAGATACTATATACAGGGTGTTGGTAGAGTGACTACTGCCCCAAGCGCTTCCGCCGCCGCACCGGGCTCGTCAACCACGTGCGCATACACACTGGTCAGTAGCGGCTAGATACTATATACAGGGTGTTGGTAGAGTGACTACTGCCCCAAGCGCTTCCGCCGCCGCACCGGGCTCGTCAACCACGTGCGCATACACACTGGTCAGTAGCGGCTAGATACTATATACAGGGTGTTGGTAGAGTGACTACTGCCCCAAGCGCTTCCGCCGCCGCACCGGGCTCGTCAACCACGTGCGCATACACACTGGTCAGTAGCGGCTAGATACTATATACAGGGTGTTGGTAGAGTGACTAGACATAGACATAGACATAGACACATCGTTTATTCACTCACAAAATACACATCACAAATACAAAACAACAATGTAGGTACAGTGGCATAATGAATAACAATAATTGTGGTGTGTATTACTGTGACTACTGCCCCAAGCGCTTCCGCCGCCGCACCGGGCTCGTCAACCACGTGCGCGGTTGACGGTACACACTGGTGGGTAGCAGATGAGACAGATGGATGTATT
Source organism: Plutella xylostella (assembly GCF_932276165.1). NCBI lineage: Eukaryota > Metazoa > Arthropoda > Insecta > Lepidoptera > Plutellidae > Plutella > Plutella xylostella. The sequence goes on along the minus strand of NC_063987.1, from coordinate 7,575,120 downwards.
TACATACAGAATTATGCTCGTTACTGTAATCCCCGAAGGGGTAGTCTGAGGTGAGGACCCGCTTTTCGCTGTACATTTGTACTCACGTGATAGGTCGCGATGCATATCGCCGTTTTTGAATGAGTACGATGCACTTAGGATACACATCTAGAATCTAGATGTGCAGTCAAGATCAACTGCCGCTACAAGAGTTCGTTATCGAATTAGATAAACGTCACTACACCTTGTTTCACGAGGAAAGACATCTGACAGAACCCTTATTACATTCGAATAAGGGTAGTTTTTGTTTATATCAGATGACTTTCCCCGTGAAATGGAATATATATAGCGATTCGCTGACGTGTTTATCGACGTCGATAACGAACCCGTGTAGCGACCGCAGGATGACTCTGATTTTTACTTATGTTTATGTTTTTTGTTAATTCCAGGCGACAGACAGTTCAGCTGCACGATCTGCTTCAAGAGCTTCATCCAGAACGGGCAGCTGTCCACGCACATGAAGCGGCACAAGGGGGAGAAGACCTTCCTGTGTCAGGATTGCGGGAAAGGTATGACGAAATCCCTAAAATATCCTTCGTAACATTAGTTGCATATTTTTTTGGAAAAAGTTTTATGATTCACTAGCGTTGAGCACACAGAACTTTCTTGCCAATCTCATTCGTATAATCAAATTATCCTCTGTCAGATAACACATAATTATATTCATTTCAGTAAGTATATTTTAGTATCTCGATGTATTTAAACGTCTCTCCTCTCAGCCTATCGCATTACCTACCAATAACTTTCTCGTCGTGAGTTAGAGAGTTAAGGACAAAGGTTAACTGGTAGACAATGCTATTATAGTCTACTTTTTTTAACAAACGAGTACTGAATATGTCTATCGCTCATTTCCGATATTGACAGAGGGAGACGGGTCATTGTTAGGACCAATACAGGCAACAGAGTAAAACAATTACAGTACTCGTTTGCCGAAAAATAGACTGGATAGCACTAAGTTCACCTTTGTACTGATTTGTTTTATGTGCAATAATGAATTTTATTTTAATAACTAATTCCCCCCCAGGCTTCCCTATCCAGTCGGACCTGAAGATCCACCAACGCATCCACAGCGGCGAGAAGCCGTACCGGTGCCGCCTCTGCCCCAAGACCTTCGCCACCTCCGGCAACCTCAGCACCCACGTGCGGATACACAATAACGAGATACGGTCAGTGTGAACTGTGGTGGAATGGATTTTGAGTTCAGTGTGAAAAGAGATAGAATGGTTTTTAAATTCATGTCGATTAAAATTACTAAATTTATGTGTGTGGGCTCTGGTGGCAGTGGCAGTGGGCTCTACTTGAGTACTCAGTAAAAAATAAATTAGCCAATAATCGTGCAACTAAACAAAGACCTCTCTTATCGACTCAGTCCCCAGTTGTCTTAGTCTAGCCCGCGCAGGCTTTTCTATGGTCCTCTAGGTGGTGGTGGACTTACCAAAGCTACTTTACCTGTTCCTTTATCTCCGCTAACCTAATCTTCAAAATATTTGCAGATTCCACTGCCCGCACTGCCCCAAAGGATTCGTCACGTCGAGCGCTTTCAACGTCCACGTCAAACGACACAAAGGCATCAAGGAGTACCCCTGCGAATGTGGGAAAAAGTTCTACACATCCTCAGGACTAAAGCAGCATAAAGTGGTCCACACCGGCGAAAAGAAGTATCAGTGTAAAGTGTGCGATAAAAAATTCTCGCAATCAGGACATTTGACAAGGCATTTCAAGAAAGACCACGTGAGGTCAGATGTGCCCTTGCCACCTCCAGAACAGTATAGAAGAGTGGTCACGGAAAAAGTTTCCGAAACAGAAGAGTACTCTTTGTTAAAGATGGCGCCTGAACTAAACGTCAAATGTGAATAGCGCCATTTTGAAATCAAACAGTTTTGCATAATGGTTGTGATTTATAATTTGGCAGCCGATTTTTTGTGTATTTTTTACATGTTTTTAACGTCACAATCGAGAAATTGATGTATTTATTTAGTACCTAAGTTTAAGTTACCATTTTTGTAAATGATCAAAACGTACAAGAATCTACATTGTATTTTAATTAAAGTAAGCCTGCATTATTTATTAAATTTAATATAGAAATATTCATATCTAATTGTTTTAATTTTTTTAAGCGCAAGTATGTTTGGAAAGCTGAGAATAAAACAAGCGAACTATTAGTTTCACTATATAAAATTCATTTATTCATTCAACATACTAAAATTATAGTGACATTCATACTAAATACAAACAATCTTTGTTCTTTGTTATAATGTTAATTTAAATATTACTTACACCATTTTAAAAACGACTTGCCTAGACATGAGCTTCCAAAAATATCTCATTCTTTTTTTAAATAAAGTATAAAATTAATTCATTGGTAATTCATGATAAATCTATTGAATTTGTTGGTTATTAACTTACATTATTACAGAAAGTAAAACTAAATAATTAGCTACATAGAATAGAACTATTACACAACGTAAAAATCAACAAAAATTAACTAAGAGTCAAGGATAAAAACCTAAAAATTCTTCTATTTCATGTCAAATAATCAATTTCATTAACTGGACACATTGAGCTAAATTATTAAAAAAAAACTAAATACAAATACTGGTTATGTAACTGTTTACACTTACATTTAAAAAAGTTATAAAACTTCACGGCATTAAGAACTTGTGGTGTACTTTTCTACAAATTTCAGACTCAGGGGCATTTTTAAACTAAATTCATATAAAACATCTTCTTACTTCCCTGTCCCCATACCAATCAGTTCGTGACCAACAGTATGTGTATGGGTTGTTATAAGTTTAATCAATTTAAACGAAATTTCATAATGTTCCCAGTGAGTTTAGTTACATTTTATGCTTATTTATTATGTGGACAGATCATCTAGATACAATCATCTAATCCGTGAGGCCCCAGACTTAAGCTTAAATAAACAATATATGAGAAAGATGGAGTGACATTGCAAAGGAAACGTCTCGACAAATAACACCCCACTTCTACCACTGAGATCTTATTTTGAATAAGTTCGGTTCGAAGATTTGTGACGGTTCGACGGTTTGACAGAACAAATGCAGACCTATACATTTTTCGTTGCTTTTTTTTGTATGTGCCTCACCATCTTGTTCAGATATTGTTAACCAAGCAGCTCAGCAATGGGGCCCGACTCTACAAGGTGTTGCAAAAAGGGTATACTAAGCCGAAACTTACGTGTGCAGCATGTTATATCTAATTCCTAAAATGATATCTGTTTTTTTACTATGGATAAAAATTTGCTTTTTTCGGGAATTTAGACATTCTGATTTCATTTTCGGGCTTAGATATAACATGGTGCACACGTAGGTTTCGGTTTGGTATACCCTTTTTGCAACACCCTCTAAAGGTGGATCTGAAGGCCTAGCACGGGGCCTGTAGCCCTGCTGCACACCACACTATAGGTCGATCTTAGGACGGTACTGCGACGCTAAAGGTCGATCTTGGTACTGAGAGGCTATAGGTAGATCCACATGAAGTAGTCTACAGGTCGATCTTGGGCCGGTACTGAAGCTACAGGACGATCTTGGTAATGAGTCTGCAGTTGGATCTGCATTCAGTAATCTACAGGTCGATCTTGGAACTGAGATTACAGATGGATCTGCATGAAGTAATCTACAGGTGGATCTTGGTACTGAGTCTACAGGTCGATCTTGGGCCGGTACTGCAGCCGCAGCGGCGGGTCGCGGAAGCGCCAGCGCGTCACGAACACGAACTTGAGCGTGTGGTCCTTGCCCAGCAGCTCGTCGTTGCACAGGATGTCGATCTGCGAAGCATAATGCATTTTGTTATGCATTTTACCATACTTGGCATAAAGGGTATAATCAATTTTAGGGTGACTATCAAAATAACTATAATTAAACAAAAAAGCTAAAGTAAATTGTTTTAATGATAATCATTTTTTGCTGGTAAGTATTTCATTGGTTTTTCTGTTTTATCTTAAAACCTAATGTATAATAATTCAAATAAAATGACACTAAAATTGTTTACCTTTTATGCCCCTTTTATGCCAAGTATGAAAAATACACCCTGTTCCACCCAGCTTAATATGTACTCAATATAATGAACAATAAGGGACTTCATCACAAAGGGCAAGCCCTAAGGCCTAGCACGGGGCGCAAAGCACGCACGTCAAGATGTGACTAAACTTCTTCGTTGCACTCGTTCTCAAAGCCGCGTGATGTCAGTGAGCACGACGCAAAACTTTTGTCACGTCTTGGCGTGCGCGTCTTGCGCCCCATGCTAGATATCCACTATGTTGGCTACATAAACATGAACATCATTATATACCATACTCACCTCTCTATACTTCTCCATTCCATTGAGCACTTTTTTAGCGACAAACTTCTTGAGGTGCGTGATGGTGGCCTGCGCCGAGCAGCGGATGAAGCTGCGCTTGAGCGTCCGTAGCGACGTGGAGATGCACTCGAGGCAGACGTTCACCTGCGGATTGTTTAGATAAGTACTCTATAATGATCGGAAAAGGCGACTGGGTGGTGTAGTTGGATGTATTAAATGTTTGTCATGTGTGATACAACCCAGCAAACAACTCAACCATCAACTCCAACTCATCTGCCAAGCGGGGAGATTATGACAAGTATATGGGATACTTTGCGGCGACTAGTCTCCGAGACTAGAGTCGCGGGGGCGTATCGTAATGGGAGGAGGGCCTACCCCTACAGACTTGAAGGAGCCTCATGTCCTGCAGTGTATTATTAAGGGTTGCTATTTTGCGTTGGTGTTTACACAAAACGAAGGACTCACTTCTCAATACATAGATAAAATAGATAGAGCATAAATACTAAATTTATTATGAATATGACGGCCAGTAAGTAAGAGTAGAACGGAGCTTCATTAACAGTGAGATAGACTAAATCCATTCACCATTGGTTTCTATGTCTTCATAGTAATAATTTAATACCATACAAGTCTCATATGTAGGACATAATACGAAAGTGGATGAGTCAGTTGAACATATTCTGCTAGCATTTCCATCTACTACAGAAATGAGATTATCTATTCTTGGACCAACTTGGAGCTCCTATTTCAGCTTTTACAACATCCAGGCTTGCTGGTCCAGTTTACTCGGGAGCTATTGTGGCTGAGCTGAAATTAGAGGGATACATACAAAGGTTCCACTCGAGAGAGCCAGGAGCTTCACCCCCCACGGAATAGAATAAAATATTATATCCTACCTGTTCATCCTTCCAATGGCACGTCAGTATATTAACCATCATTATTTCCTTATTACTGTTTTGGTATTTGGTAAATATGGCATTGGCAATATGAATAGCCAAGTGTGGTGGCAGCTTTAGTACATATAGTGGATGGACTGGATATCCTACCTGTTCATCCTTCCGATGGCAGTCCGTATTATCAGCCTGTTCTGCGTCGTCGCCGCCGCCCGCCTTGTCGCCGGCCAGCGCCGCGTCCTTCGGGCAGGGCAGCCCGCGCGCGCGGTAGAAGTCACGCTCGCGTTTCAGTTCGTCTGTGGAAGGTGTTTTGTTTCATGTTTTGAGGAAAATGTAAGTAGGGGACATAATCTTACTACTAATATTATAACGGCGAAAGTTTGTGAGTCTGGGTGTATGTTTGTTACTTCTTCACATCAAAACTTCTGAACCAATTGTAACAAAATTTGGTATGAAGTTAGCTGACACCCTGGATTAACACATAGGCTATATATTTTTAGTTAAGGGACTGTTAGATACATTGGTACACTCATTTACAGCTGTAAATGTTCACAAGGTAGGCCCATTGCAACCAGTACATAATTATATTATGTTTATCTGGCATTCTATCTATCATGGAAAACTAATTTCCCACATCAAATTAGGCTGTGAGGTGAGCCATTACATGCAAAACATATTTGAAGGTAACAAGCAACCAGGTGTTGGGGCCATCATGTGATAGGGTCACTCTATGTAGGATGTGTCCTTACCAGGTATGATACCATCCTTCCTTGCCCCTTTTGCATCCATGAAGACATTTTACCTCATCTGAATAATAACAGGCAAAAGATTCCCTCAGATTCCTTTGCAAAACTGCTGTAAAAAAAATACTCACTATCCTGTAGATCGGGCACGAGTTTGTAGACAATATCCTGCATGGTGCGGTCGAAGCTGATGTACTGCAGCGGGTGGGACTGGTGGATCACGATGGTGCATGTCGGGCATGTGTTGTTCTCCTCCAAGTGCTTAACTAGACAGCTTTTGCAGACTGGAAAATGAGATAGATTTTCTTTTAGTTTCATTGTTAATTTTATTTGCACCAAGAACAAAAATGAAGCGTCCGTAGTCGAGCGGGCCTCAGTCATCGTAACTGATCGCTGAGGTTAAGCAACAACTGACACGGTCAGCCATTGGATGGGTGACCAATTTCAAGTGGTGCTTTTCTGGACGCTTCCGTGCTTCGGACGGCACATTAAGCCGTGGGTCCCGGTTGCTGCTTCGGCAGCAGTCGTTAAGCCTAGTCAGAGGCCTTCGGGCGGCTTGAAAACATTTGACAGTCGGGTTGCCCACTTACCCGACAACTCTCAGCACAAGCTTGCTTGTGTTGGGGTCCACCGACCCGCACTTGGCCAGCGTGGCGGACTAATCCTAAACCCTACCTTCATTGGAAGGAGACCCGTGCCCCAGCAGTGGGGATGTAATGGGTTGTGATGAAGAACAAAAATTACAGAACAAAAAATAAAATAGTACAAAAAGGAGGCCTTATAGCTTATAGCAATCTCTAGCTGACAACCTTTTGTTGTTTGGTGTTAAGTGACTCTCTTTGCTGAGGGTAGGGGCTTGATCGTGGGTTTGGCTAGAGATTTGTTCTCAGGTCATGGGTGATTAAGTTTTTGTGCTGTGTTATAGTATGACATCAAACCAACTTGCCAATGGTGTAGAGAATGGCAATAACTCTAGGAGCCAAGTCTAGTACCCTTTGGCTGTCATAGAAGCCTACCAACTCCTAATGTAGGTCTGTGCTCCTAATTAATAATGCATCATGGCTATGGTTTGATATTTTCCAAGTGGGTTAAGTCTAAGCACATAAAAATGATCAGCAACGAGACATGTGTTGATTAATCTTGGTAATCTTTAGTCTTAAATTACAACATTCTAAAGAGCACTGAACTCTTAACCTTCAAGAATACTGCTCCATTTCTGCAGGATAGTAGACCTTGGTCTTCAACAATAATACAAAGCTCAACAATACAAACCAATAGTGCTTTCAAAGTAAAATAAAGCGGCAAATAACTTACACGTATGTAGACATTCTGTGACCGTGGTTGCGTCTATGAAATATCCACGGCAAATTTTGCAAGTTATATGACTGTTGAGTGTTTTCAATTTTATCCGCCGTTCCATTGTCATCCTTAAACTACAACTATGATAAAATCATTTGGGAAACTACCTATCTTAAAATTAAAATGAAAACAAAATAATATTTGGAAAGAAAATGCGTCCACTATACAATACGATGAAAAGTCAAATAATGATTGCGTTTTGTTCGTCGTATTCCAACATTATGAGCCGTTTTCCTTGACAGCTGTCAGTTGAGCTTTTGGGTATGCCGATAGATGGCGTGAAAACGCAGTGTACCAACTGTCAAAAATTACATAGAGAGCAAAGAGTACTAAACTCAGAATAAGAACTCACTAGTTGTGATTAAATGTCGGGTGGTATGGTAGCGCGAGCCATCCTTCCGAGGCTCAGACTGCATGTGGCTTGGGATAGTGCTAAGTATTCTGTGAATAGTTCTACCCGCGCCGTTTGAACGGGTGCTGCGTGCGAGAACTGATTTTCTATTTTTATTTATTGTATGATCCTAAATAAGATCCCAAAGAAATACTTACAAGACAAGATGAGAATGTGTGCCGTCGCAACTTGTAAAAATAAAGGACATCATAAATTTCCAAATGATGGAAGCCAGGCGCAACAATGGATTAAGGCGACTCGGATAAATGTGCGAAAAATTGATTGGAAACTGCGAAAAGAATCATGGTTGTGTTCGGATCATTTCATACCAAGTGATTTTCATTCACGTAAGTAAGTTAAATCATTCGCGGTAATGTAAATTAACCATTGTTACATAACATGATATATTATCATCATAGAGAAAATAATACTACAATACTACCTACCTAGAGTGCCACAAACTTATCTGTTCCGGTGACAGCTCACGTAAATGTCTAATATTTCTTAATTCTATAAGATTTTAAGTTTGCTCGTATTGTTAATTCGCTCTTGCGGTGTTAATAAACCCATTTAATCTTTTAAAACATACAATTCATTAGTAAGTAATGAGATATGGATCAATTTAGTTCGCTCTCACCGGAACAGATAAATTTGTCACACTGTACGTCACTTTCACATTTCGTTAGCATCACAGAATAACATGTGATCTGAGTGTGTTCTGAGGGTTTGACAGTTGGAACAACCCTAGACAATGCCATCTATTTCTCCAAAAAGGAACTTTTTTTTCTTTTTAACAAACGCCTGACTGAATAAATGTCAAATAATGATATTAATCTCGTTATTAATAATTAGTATTTCATTTATAAATCTATACATTTAAAATAACTAATAATTTTGTATTTTAAAAACTAAATGTATAAATTCACAACGTGTCATGTAATAACAAAACGCACGCATTTTTACAGTTGTCATTTGTCATTAGTGTTGGACTCTTCCAAATACCGATATTATTCGCATTTTTCGAAAATAGTTTTATTTTTAGGCCTTATCATCATCGCATCAACCGTCAACGGCTTTCAACAAAAAATAAGTAAAGATGTGCGTTTTCAGGAATAAAATACGCCTTTGATCCTTATTATGGCATAAAATATGTGTAATCGATGATATCGATCACTACTTGTCGTCGGCAGTAGTAACAGCGACCGATTCGATTTAACAACCCCATCACTACTTAATGTTGTGAAAAAAATGAAAATGGACGGCTAATCTGCTTTTTCAGTTTTGCACGTGAAGATCTGAATTTTATTTTAATTATTAGCAAATCACCGTCAAACTGGGTGCGAAAACGGTTGAAAGGTTCTTCAGCCTTGCAGATAATAATTTTGTCGAAGATGTGAACGACGACATACAATGTTTTGTAGCCAAAAATGATGTTGACAGGTAAACAAATTACATTTAATCCGCTCATTGCTGCTATTTTATAGTAATTGCACGGGAGTTATTTTTAGATCTTTACTTGATTCAGCAGTTTCATGCTGCGCCGCTGTAGGCGTTGGATTTAATTCATTTTCGGGCATAATTCGTCTTTGTAGTGTCAAGGTTATTTTTCATCCGAGACGGCATATCATAAGGTCGCGAATCCGATTTAGGTATCTCGATGACACCTTGGACGCTAATAAATATTCATGATCGTGAGATTAAATCATATCTGCTCCCGCGCTCCCTGTAGCGGCGGTATGCCACTTTAGAGTGCATTTTAAAAAGCTACAGATAGTTTTTCATGCATGGATGAGAATGACACAGCTATGTTTGTAGACTGTTATTGAATAGTTGTTGCTATATTTGTTATTAAATTTCGTATTAAATTTAAAAAGCTTGTAGTTTACTTTACATTTCGAAATAAAAATTTAGAAAACTACTGTTACAACTTTACCTCTACTTCAGTTCCAAGAACAAAAGTTATTTTATGAGTATGTTAAACAGTTCCAACTAACAAGGGGATGTACTAAAAGTTATTAAAGAAGATAGCCAGCCAACCCCCTCCCAAAGAATATAAAATATAATTTTCAAGAATAATTTCCACTATATAGACGACCGAATGGCGTAGTGGTTAGTGACCCTGACTACTGAGCCGATGGTCCCGGGTTCGATTCCCGGCTGGGGCAGATATTTGTTTAAACACAGATATTTGTTCTCAGGTCTTGGATGTGCCCGTAAAATGGCAATAGGCCCGCCCCCTATTACATTGGGACTAACATACACTCTGGCGAAAAGTGGGTGCAGCAATGCACCTCTGCCTACCCCGCAAGGGAGTACATAAGTACAAGGCGTGAGTGCGTGTTTTTTTTTTTTTTTTTTTTTTTTTTTTAATTTCCGCTATTATTGTATAAGTACATACAATACCTATTTCACCAACACACAACTCTCTGATTTTCTTCCAGAGTGCTGGTATTCCCTCCGGTGAGCAACTACCGTCGGTTCCTGATTCACCAGTGTGTGGAGCAGATAGCCGTGCCGAAGCTCAGCACATTCTCCATTGGAGTTGGTGATGAACGACGGACCGTCGTTTGCTTCCTGGATAAAGTGTTAAGGTATGAATGAAGGTATGAAGGTGAAAGGAAGAATGGTAGATGCTGGTTTTGGGTTAAGGTACAGTTTAAAAGACAGTATAGGCAGCTTCCATTATTTAAACTGAGTTTTAGCACTAAGCAACCTTGATAAATGGTTCATTAAATTGATAATAACTATGTGTAAAGAATTTTCAATACACTTAAGAAAACTCTAAGAGAATCAATATTTCAATAAATAAGAATGACACTAAGATGCAAATTACGTAGAAAGTTAATGCACCACTGCTCTGCATACCACTGTACCTCTTAACAGTATTGATAATATATGTTTTTTTACGTTTTTTTTCTCTTCCCAGTGATGTAGCTTGCGCACAACCAGCCATGGGACTGTCACAGGCTGATCGGGAATCTGCTATCACACGCACAGGTAACATAATTTAATTATTCATAATGTTAAATAATACAGAATGAGAGCCTCAACAATCTCAACATTCTATATATTATGTATAAACCATTTTACATAAAATATCTAAACCATGCAACAATGAGTGGTTCTCTTTTAAAAAGTTCATCAACAAACAGGCTCAGTTTGTGTGTGATGATAACATAAGACAGATATCTGGTAGTCATAGGATGAGGAAGGCTGAAGACAGCAATGTATTGCTCATTGGAAGATTCATTTATTGTTTAGCTCATCATATGAAATCTACTAATCACTAATCAAAGCCAATAATCTCATTGAAAGTACCACTTGACTACAGTAATATTATTTAAGTATATTAACATTCGTGCAGTCACGTCATGCGTGGGAGTAGGTAGTAGGTATGAGCGGTCAACTGGACACATGCAATTAGGTGCTATATCATGAGATCATCACGACAAAATATCATGCATATCTGCTACAGGATGCCTGTTGGAGTATACAAGCTCTTGAATGGATAGGATGTAATTAATAATATGTGGGGACATCTCAAACACAGCAACCCAAACTAAGCAGAGCCTGTGATATTGGTGCCTACACAAATACAGCTGATGTACCTACACAAATACATAGATCATAGAGAGAAATAGGCAACGACCGAGCCCGGACACAAGGCCAACACAAGTGCTCATCACAATTGTTTGTCCTGGGCGGCATTCTAACGTGCGACCCTATGCTCCTTTCGCTCAGGGCGGGATTCGAATCTGTGACATAGGGTCGATAGTTAAAAACACCACCGTCTATTACCCCGCAATGATGCACCACACAAAACTGCAGCACCATAATAACACAGTTGCATTTGATCTACTTATTCTGTATACATTCACCAATGTTCGATTCCGAACACGTTATTTCACCACCCCAGAAGAAAGGTGGAATATAATTTGGCAACAAACCATTGAGGTGGACATTTCAAGGTCCCTACTTGCGCCTCACATGTAATAGGCGAGACACGATAATCGTATTGTTGCAGAATAACTGACATCGATATTACGTGGCGTGTTGGCTAATCGTATCAGATATACTGTGGGAGATATTGTTATTTGTAGGCAGGTTATTGGTGCAGGTAACTTTATTCAACATATTAGGTGCAGTTTCTAACTTTACATAGGGTAGAATTAGTGCATCTCCTGATACTTTGTATGAAAAAAAACACATAAGATCGTAATATTTGCAAATGGCAATGGTTAAATACCTTCATTGTACCTAAGCGATATAGTTTACTCATCATCTATTTCTCAGTAACAACCATAACCTACCACAGTCCATTGTCATGGAACGAAGAGCTGATGATCGTTCTTGAGTGGAGACCACGAACAGGAGAGCGTAGCACTCTCCTGCCTTCTGGACCGACAACGACCTTAGACAGGTGGCCGGTAATGGCTGGATGAGGAAGGCAAATGACAGAGAGTTGTGGCGCACCTTGGAAGAGGCCTCTATCCAGCAGTGGAAGATTACAGACTTATGATGACAGTCCAATATTGGATATAATCCACTCTCAAAACGTACCATTAAACGCGATCCCAATATTTCCGCACCAATTCAAACGCTATCCAAAATCCAGCAGCCTAATCAACCGTTGGGATATTTCCCGAACGTTGTCGCAAAAGGCCAACTTCGGCATGCCGATGACATAACCGTGATGCAAGACGCTCGGGCCGCTGGCTAAGTAGAGTAACGCCGGCTGTATGTGGGACGGTTGAAGTGAAAGTAGCACGGCGATGCAGCTTGCTGTGTGGTGCGAGTTGAGGTGATGGGCGGATGGGGCTGTAATATATTCGTGAGAAAAAAAACAATTATCAATAGGTATTATCAAAACAATTAATTTGTTTAGAAATCTGATAAATGGAAATGGTAATTTTTCTGATGAACTGGTTGAATGAAACCTTCTACTCTATGGGTCATCCGAGGGAAAAGTTGATGAGCTAGCTTTTGAAAAATATTGTTAATTCACTAGAATTATTAAGAATATGTACTACCAAATCCCTAGATAGGATTAGATTTCAATTAGGTATTTGTATTTACTTTCTAGGTTCACGTTTACACTTTTTCATCAACAAAAGTAGGTCAATTAAACTGATTAACTATGCTTACGCACCATCATAGCTTGTACAGATGGTAGTGCCTGGATTAGTAAAGCCGATAACAATATACCTACTTCGATAGTAAGCTAGTGGCCGATTGTTGAACTATAACGATAAAGAAATTAAAATCGCTCCTTTTCTATAACTTGCACCAAACGTCAAACGTAAGCCCTATCGCTAGATGCAGTTTCAGGAAGTATTGCCGTCTGAACCGAACTGTGTAGCCCTTTACTAAGATAGTCCTAGCTTCTAGCCCTACCCAGTATCATTGAGGCATTTCCTATATACCCATTACTGGTGATCCAGTTGGCTAATGCTTCCCTCTGATTAGATGTGTAAATTATAAAAGTTCTGAAGTTATGAGCCGTAGTGTTATATTCAGTTAAAAATTGTCTTCGTGTTCACCATCTGTCCCATTACTCCCATATTATTATTACACTCACGGGTAATGAAAAAGTTCCACTCACAAAAAGTAAACACCAAACGATCCAAAGTTTTTCAAACGTTTAATTTAAAATTTAAACAAAATATTACCGTTTTTTGTTGGTAATATCCTGATGCTCTGTTAAATATACTTCAATGTTGCAGAAGGCGTCATTAAGCTAGCCTTTTCAGTTTAGGAGTAATTTATTGTTTTTCTCAGTGGAACCTTTTCATTGCCCGTGAGTGTATTATTTATTTATTTATTGGCATCACACAACAGGTAATTTGTATGACCACTAGCACTAGTCATTCCTCTAAATTACAATTTATAGAATTTCAGTTCATCATAGAACCAGTTAAGTATAGGTATTTTACCGATGATCAAACGGGTTCTATGATAAAACCTAACGGCCGTATTCACAAAATCAAAATTTCGATGCGGTTATTTTCAAGCAGCATCCATTGCCTTCGCATAAGATAGGACTATGAATTACACTACATCATACGGTGCAGCAGTAGCAAGGCCTGCAAGATGCGCACGGCAAGACGTCGTAAAAGTATTATATCGCGCTCAACTTACATCGGACGATTCAATAGCGCGGTAAAATAATATAGTAGTTTCTTTTTATTTAACTGGTAGGTAAGTGGTCAGTGTCAGAAAATTTATTTTTAGGTTGGCACTTGTTTCTGTTGCAAATTTCCCAATGCGTTGTCAGACTCTACAGCTTTTATCACGTCTTGCGCCCCATGCTACTGCTGCAGCCCTGCAGGTTAAAGAGATAACACTTATTGAAATTATACAATATTTTGCAACGAGCTAAATCCGTATCGCTATTTACGTCGCATTTTAATGGTACAACTCGTTACAAAGTGCAAAGTAATGCTATTTATCGGATAAGTTATATGGCTGGACTGGTTACTTGCATTTCCTAATTGATTCAATACCAGTTCAATGCAATATTCAATATTGGTCTGCATCATTTTCGTCTGAGTAGAGGATTGTTTCTTGTAAGTACTTACTACTACTACTACCCTTTTACTTAATATGCTTCTACAACGAAATTATAAAATTAATAACTGTTCTATTAATGTTAGTTGTATAATCTGCTAAATAAATAGAGCTAATTCTAGATTATTTGGAAGCACTAATCTTAGCGTGTGGGTCAATACACATTTATTACCTTCTAGATGCTTGCAAGGTTGCAACTGCAATATCTAACAGCAGTATTTGAGACAACCACTGTACTTTTGTACATAATATTTACTGCTGGTAACAAAGAAGACACTCTGTCCTCAACTTTCCTCATCCTGCCTCTACCGCCTACTTCAAAAGTTAAAGTTAATTTCGTAGATATGGTATAATCCGCCCTACCAAAAAAAAATCTTGTTATAAATTTTCGGGATTTCTACTTACTTACTACATATATTTTTCAAACGGGTAACTCATCCCTTACATGTCGAAGAGCCTTCTAGAACGTACTGACCCCTTAGCATGAATTTCTATCGTGCACGTGAAGTAAAATTACTCTAAGAATTTTGCAGGAAAATTTTGGTTCTGCTACCGACAATGATCATATTTTCATACAAAATTACTCGATGAATTTTACTTCATGTTCACGATGGAAATTCATGCTAAGGGGTCTGTTTGATCATCCAATGTATGTAATGTTTCAATAGCTAGTTTTTATCCCGGCAGCGCCGTCTAGCCGCGGCTTACATAAACATGGAGCTTGCTCGAGACTAGCGTGTTTTAATCGCGCCGTAGTCTTTGCGTGTAGCAAAGATGCTGCCTTTGTTAATACAAACTCTTGAGACTTGACTTAGAGAACACTTAATCCGTGTTCACACGACACAAAAAACGCAAAAATTTAACATGCGAGAAAAAAATCTAGTTTGTCTTTAAACAATCCTGCTGGGTATCGAACTCGAGACCTTCAGCATAGTCAACTAGACCATTCGTTCATGCGGTAGGAATATTAGGCGTAGGCACAGAAGACCTAGTGCGAGTTGTGATAGTTTACGATATCTACAAAAGTTAACGTTTTCTGACATGCAAAATGTTACGCCGCAACTACATACTGAAGAGCATAAAGTATTTTATGATAAGAGCGATGATAAGATGGTACTTTTACAGTTTTACAGCCTTGAGAATCAGGCCAGTCCATGTTGATTAATCATTGTTGATAGCAAAACAAATGTTAGCATTGGTATTTATGTAAAATTTTAATAAAAAGTAGTAGTACGTCTTAGTAGTATACTTTATAATAATATGCCCCTCAAGCGGGGTAGAAGTTTATTAGACAATAGATTATTAACCCCGTCCTACAATATTGTACCTAGGTATGCCTAACGAGTTCATAAAATAAAGAAATAACGCGTAATAAAATCACATTTTCCGAAGTGAAATCCGGAAAACAGTAAATACGGGCAAGAATTTGAATGAATTAATAAAATATGTAAAATTTAACATAGCTATTGCATAAAATTTATGCCGCTAACAGTTTATGTGAGGCCATTCCAAGTTAACAAACTATCAACCATTAAGAATAACTCTGGATACAGCCTAATTTATTTATACTATAATGACGACCGAATGGCGTAGTGGTTAGTGACCCTGACTACTGAGCCGAAGGTCCCGGGTACGATTCCCGGCTGGGGCAGATATTTGTTGTTTGAATGTGCCCTTAAAATGGCAATAGGCCCGCCCCCTATTACATTGGGACTAACATAACACTCTGGCGAAAAGTGGGTGCAGCAATGCACCTCTGCCTACCCCGCAAGGGAGTACATTATTACAAGGCGTGAGTGTGTGTGTGTTATAATGATGATATATTTATTACAAGATTTATTTATGATTAGAAATAAAGTTTTTTTTAAGATATTCATAATGAATCTAATTCACAGCTCTTTTAAAATACCTACATAAAAGTAATACGTATTTAAAGGTTAAAGCTAGGTTGACTTTAAGCTACAAGCATTATCTACCAGTTAACCTACAGACGGGTCTTATTACCATAATCTCCAATCTAAGTTTTACAACCATAGATTAACGTAACCGGCTGTAATAGCTTAATAGCTGAGTAAGATTTAGTATGTGTGAAATATTGTGAGGTGCGTCGCTCAGTTTTGCACTCTCCTACCTATCGGCACAAGATAATTCAGTAATCTCATAATACACCGTACATTATGAGATTATTGAATTATCTTATTCTTCTTAGCTAGACCTGGACTAGTATTTGATATTGTGGTGGGTCAGATCAGCTGTCTGCCTAGTGACTTACTGTACCACTTTTTCAACAACCTGTAAACTAAAATACTTAACTGGAAAGGAACTGGCTCCTGAAATTCTATTTTCTTCACGATTCAGTGTTACGTCAATATTACGGTAAACACATTAGGTACTTTATTTAGCTATCTCTATATTAGGAATATAATATTTATGTGCATAATGCACGGTTTACTAAACATTATGCAGCACCTATTTCCAATTAGTGCGTATCTCGGGAGCCGCACGTAACTATTACCTCACTGTTATGTGTTTCATTCAATTCTTTGTTGCCAGTTTTCTGTATTACCTACCTATACCTATATATGTAAAATGTATAAATAATGCACTGTTTGTACTGGATATCAGATAGGGCCAAGAGTTTACCTACTGGGAAATCGCAGGAGGCATAAAACACTGATACAATTCTACTATTGTCTGTAACCACGTACCACCGAAACACTAGAAAAAGAAAAAGGTGTAGACTAAAAACATAAAATGTGTTTAGTATAATTATGTATACGTATCTAATATCTATAAATCAAAAATATTATATAATCGCCCTACGACACCCATAAGCAACAGCCAAAGTCTATCTAATCATAATAAAATTGAATTATTAATAAAATTACATAAACGACAGCCCAACCGCAGGGCAACACAACATAAATTAACTTGAAAATTATTTTTTAATTATAATCGTTTATTTATGGCCCAGTTTGTTAGTTCTAGTTACATACATTGATAAGATCACTTTATAACTAGATGTGTTTATTAATAAGTATGTTAAAACCGAGTTAGAATTATAATATAGTTACTCTGAGGAAGCTTATTGTCAAGCTGGCAGTTCATTTTATTTGTTACTTGGTATAGGCGCTTCTTGAGAGTGGTCTGTGTCTAGTCCAGCAGTGGATGATTAAAGGTTGATGATGATGTGATGATTATGGATGGCACAAAATTAGTGTCAAGCTTAGCGAGAACCCTTGAAAATAGTAAATTTTAAATAGCATACATACATGCGATTAAAAATACTCGCTTTATCCCATTTTATTTATAGATCTTCACTCCTCACCATCCTCATTCATCTCAATGTCTATCTAGGAATCGCCCACTGCTGGACAAGGGTTTGTCCTCGACCTTCCTCCAGTTATCTACTTTAATTGTCACTATACCTACCTACACTGTTGTCGTATATCTTAAATGAACTAATGATATCCAACTGTTGCGCAGACGCAGGCGAGTGCAAGGCGGACCGGCGCGCGCGCTCGCAGCCGCAAGAAAAAATCAGGTACGAAAACATTTCCTTACCCATTCGTTAACGAACCGCCGCCCGCGACGGACGTGTCTGCCTCCGTATTATCTAAGTGATAAGGTGCCATTCCCTTCGCATGTCGGCCTTGACGGATTGCGATTTTGACACCGAGTGAGTTGGTTACTGTGCGTTTTCTGGTCTGTGAGTGGAGACCTTGGATTTGGAAAGGTTTTGTTCTGTGCGTCAGGTAAGAAGGATATTGAAACGTTGGTCGGGGGTTGGTGGACTAATTGTGGATGTTTGTGACGTCTAATTGGGTAAGGTGTAGGGAAACTTAATTCTAATCCAATAACCCTTGGGAAAGGGTTTTCGGTACCTAAGATTTAGTTTCATATTGATGATGTTTATCTTGCATACAATACTGTTTCAATAACTTATTGGAGAATAACCATTATAATATGTAAGATGCTTTGTATCTAATTCAAAGTTATTGATCACGGTTTTTTACCTTACATCGAAATTATGACGCACTAGCATGAAGCATAAGTGAGTAAAGTCGACTCAGATTCATTGTATGTAGATAGCAGTATTTAGGTTAGTACTATCGGATAATAATAAACTTCATTTCATGCCTTATGTCGTATCAACTAAAGGAGTCGTTCGTCAAGTCGCGCGCCTTAGACTCGCGCGCCACGCGAGTTGTCATCTTCTGTTTTTTTATATCGTCAACTCGCGTGCCCATGTAAAGTACGGTCAGATGCAAACGAATTGAAACTAAAAAATATAAATAAATATTGTCTGCCTGGCTGATTAGCATAAGAAGGTACCGACTAGACAGTCGCCATGAAAGTAGATGCTTTGATTTCGGGATAAAGATACAATAAAGTCTATGTTGGAAGTGCGGATTGAGGCAAAAGGGGATGTGACCTATCTTTGCTATCTCTCTCATCCCGTGCGCAAATTTTACCTGTCATAGCTATGTCCTTCAAGTTTTTGTTGCAAAAACCGGTTTAAAGGGTTAAAACGTCATGTTTTAGTGACGTCGTTTTAGTTACTCCTAATTCGAAGCAGAGATGTACAGTGCATTACTTACAGTCTACAGTACAGCGCAAAAATATTAAAATGTGGCAGTTTTTACTGATTTTGATGTATTGTGGGGGTAAGCCTATAATAAATTAACTTTACTATATTACCAAGTCTACTTTGCCGTAATATAAACACAGTGTTACGTTTTCGTTGTGTTACTGTTATATTAAATATCGAATTAGCACTAAAATTTAAAACAAATTTCCACCAAAATTGGTCAAAGAGACAGATACCTCACTGTAACAATTATTTCCAGGAAGTTCATCGCAAGCAGGTCCATCTAGTAATAAAACAGCACATAAAATCATAATATCCCAGCGAGGAAAGTCGGTACTGCTTCGTGCAGGTTATAAATATAACAAAGACCGAACAAATAAAAATGGTTCCTGTGTTTGGAGGTGTTCGAAGAGAACCTATACATTTTAAGTACCTAGTTACCTTAAGCATAATAAATTATAACTTTTGTGGCTGACTCTACATATTTTCACAGTCGAGCGAGTTGACGACAAAAAAAG
Source organism: Plutella xylostella (assembly GCF_932276165.1). Classification (NCBI taxonomy): domain Eukaryota; kingdom Metazoa; phylum Arthropoda; class Insecta; order Lepidoptera; family Plutellidae; genus Plutella; species Plutella xylostella. The sequence goes on along the minus strand of NC_063987.1, from coordinate 7,555,699 downwards.
TAGGTAAATACGGAAGGGGCAACTCGCGCGTGGCGCGCGAGTCTAAGCCGCGCGACTTGACGAATGACTCAACTAAAGTAAAACCCTATTCCATAGAAAATCGAATTAATTTTGCAATTTATAATCAACATGACGATACAAGAAAGAACTAATATTGTTATTGACTGATAATGATAACAGATAATAAATTGATGTAAATATTAATCGACGATGTAATAAAACCAAGTAAGTTGATAATGAAATAAAAACATAATATTTCTCACAATAATAGCTGTGACGATTAGAGGCCACGTGTGTTTAGAAAGAGATAACAACGTCGTAAGAAAGAAACAACATTATATTATTGTTTTCTTACATAATTAAATACGCAACACATGCACTATTAAATTAGGTGTATGTGTGTGTATTTATCGTAAGAAAACTGAAACCGGCAAAATATCTGATAAGCACTGTTTTACCGTCAGTCAAATCTAAATCAAATATTTATTTAGCTACTTATTCGCCAGATATTGATAAATCATAATAACAACAAATTTACAAATAGAGTAGCATAACAAATAAACTAAAATATGTTATAAAAATGTCCACGTTTCATGGTGAAAGGATAAGCGAGCTAGATTAGTAGTATAGTACCCAAGGGTATTGTTCGCAGAATACAGTTAAGGGTACCTACAGTTGATACGTCACCCAAGGAGGCTGCTTCTCTTCCTTTGTATCATTTTTTTCCCATTTCTGTATAAGACCTTTGTCCTATAATAACCATGGGAAAACATTTTAAAGCTATGCGAAGTTTACGGGTAAAACGTAAATTATTTTGTAGTAATTAATTAAATTAAATAGTGTTATTATTGTGGTTTGAGCACGGTTTCATTAAGGCCGGAAATTAAATTGCCACTGGAACTGTCTATTGTGTGTGCGGGCGAGGAAATTAACGCGATAGCAAAAAGTGTCTTCCTATGTGTCGTGATTCTGTTGACTGTTCGTTGTTTTAACATGGAATGTTCTAGATGTAGATGTAGTTGTTCCGTTATCCTTATTTAGGGTCGGTTGTGTTTGGTGAACGGTTCGTATCTACTAATTATTTCAGTTGTTTATAGGTTTAAAAATATATCGTTATTGGTAACATAGATCGTTTCAATGACACGTTTAGTAGCGATTATTTTTTATTAAAAATAGATGTTAATTGTTACTAAACTCTGTAAACACCTGAATTATTGCTATAAAATAAATTAGTTTACTATACTTAACTCAATTAAAACAATTTTTAAGTGATAATTTAATTAAATAATGTAACAGTAACAGTCATCGTCATCCGTCTCTAAATATGTAAAGGTCAATTCAATTACCAAATAATAACCATTTCATAACAAAAATATTGCAACTATCGTGACCAGTGACTCGTTTAGCACATTATACACTCTTAAGCAAGTACATAATTATTTATGGAGACAAAATATCAGTAAAACTAGTTATTTCATCCGTCGGCCTGCCTTAATATCAACTGGTTTGCTTTGCCTAGTTACTGCAATAGACATTCCAAGTTAAGAGTAGAGTATAGCACTTGCTCGTCCATACAAAAAGAGAAAACGTTTTACTACCCCTAAATATTATCCAATCTTCATGATTTTTTAATATGTTATTGACACAAGGAATAACTAGGTTTATAGGTTTTCCTTTTTTCAAATTTTTTTATAGATTCAAACTTATAGGCACCTCAAATAATGTTTTTTTTGTGATTGCGACTTTGTTGAATTAAGCCGTTTGTGGATCAATAACAACGTATTTTTTTTTAAAAAGCGAAACCTATAAACCTAGATTATATTAAGCTGAAGCGATTGACACTAAAATCAAAGAGATTGGTTGATATTTAGTTAGTGTAAAACGTTTTCTCCCAAAACCAGAATTTCATCAAGAAAAGTACCTATTGTCAGTCCCGAGCTGCAGTGCTCTCTATCGCACGATTGAGGGTCGGGGGGGGAAGCAAAGCACACGTACGATAGGGATGTCCATAGTGAAGTCGATAGTAGAGATGGGATCCCACCTGCGTTATCGATATCTATAGATATACACAGGATGTCCCATGTTAAATTGCACATCCGAATCATAGTGACACAACTCGTCATTCTAAACATCTTTTGTTTTAAGACTTTTGATTTTTTGCGAATTTTATTTTTGCTAATTCATAGAAACTTTGTTGGCTATGAGATTTTTTACTATAGACAGTAGATTTTTTTTCACGAATTAACAAAAGTCGTAAAACAAAAGTTGTTTAGAATAACAAATTAAGTCACTATAATTTGGATGTGCACTTTAATTTGGGACACCCTGTATATAAAAAGATGTGAATAGGAAAAGTTTAAAGTACTAGTAGGTTTTCAAGCAAAAAAATGACTAGTGACTATATTATATTTAATCCTCACTCAACATGGATTAGGTTACTTAGGAAATTTTATTTACTTACATCTAAACTAACATACCTAGGTAGTTACTTACATAAAAGTATAATATTAGGTCCTTACATATGAAATTGGCGTTTTCTATAGGAGGAACATAAAGTCGTTTTTTTTTAATGAAATATATTAAATTAATCAAAGTATGTACCATTGCTATGTATGCACTTTTGCCATCTCATAGGTAGTTCATTGATCCCCTTACTAAAAAAACCATTCGGGCGGGAATCAATAAAATCTTTGAAGGCGGTTTGGACTGCCCCATCGGAGTTGAATTTTTTTCCTTGCAAGTAGTTATCCAAATTGCGAAAAAAATGGTAATCTGTTGGAGCAAGGTCCGGAGAGTACGGTGGATGTCTAAGACATTCTAATTGAAGCTCCTCTAATTTGGTAGCCGTCTGTTGTGCAGTGTGTGGTCTAGCGTTGTCCTGAAGCAGCAGTGGCCTAGAGCGATTGACCAGCCTCAGTTGTTTAGCAGCTAGCTTTTCCATCATGGTTTGCAGTTGCTGACAATAGATATCTGCCGTAATCGTCTGGCCAGATTTAAGAAAGCTGTAGTGAACGACACCGGCACTAGTCCACCAAACACTTACAAGCAACTTTTTTTTAGTCAATTTTCGCTTAGGGCAGGATTTGACTGGTTCGCCAGGGTTCAGCCATTGCGATGAGCGCTTCCGATTATCGTAGAGGATTCACTTTTCATCACAGGTAATGATTCGATTTAAAATTCCTTCATTATTGTGCCGGTTGAGTAACGTAACGCAGCAGTCGACGCGCGTTTGTCGGTTTGCTTCACTCAATTCATGAGGTACCCACCTTTCAAGCTTTTTCACCTTCCCAATTTGCTTCAAGTGGATTAGAATAGTTTTATCACTAACACCGGAGCCTGCAGCTAACTCGGACGTGGTTTGCGATGGATCCGCTTCCACAATAGCCTTCAATCCTTCATTATCAACTTTGGTCTCCGGCCGTCCACGAGGCTTGTTCTGCAGGTCGAAATTTCCAGAACGAAAACGTTGGAACCAAAAACGCACTGTGTTTTCTTTTGCGACACCGTCACCATACACATCATTAATCCTTCGAGCCGTTTCTGCAGCACTGGTGCCACGGTGGAACTCATACTCGTAAATAATGCGATATTTCAAGTTTTCCATTTTGTAAACAGAACACAAAGAAAAAAACAAAAGAAGAAAAAACAAATGAATTAGGGGGTTTGAAACACAAATGCATGAGTAAATAGCTGTATGAATTTGAATTTGGAATTCCTAACCATAAAGGTAATATTTGAGATCAAAGTGGCCAGTACGACAAAACGCCAATTTCATATGTAAGGACCTAATACTTACTTACTTACTATAAATTGACTTGAATCCACAAAACCGAATAATAAAATGTATTCTATGATATAATTACTTAGGTAAGTATACTAAGACATCATCAGCCAATAATCATCCACTGCTGGACATAGGCCTCTCCCAAGGAGTGCCACAACACTCGGTCCTCGGCCTTCCTCATCCAACCACTACCCGCTACCCGCCTAAGGTCGTCAGTCCAGCGAGCAGGAGGGCGTCCCACTCTGCGTTTGCCTGTTCGTGGTCTCCACTCGAGAACTCGTCTACCCCAACGGTTATCGGTTCTTCGGCAGATATGACCAGCCCACTGCCACTTCAGCTTTCATATTTTGACAGCTATGTCGGTAACCTTAGTCCTCTGACGGAAAACCTCATTTCTGATACGATCCATCAGAGAAACCCCAAGCATAGCTCTCTCCATAGCACGCTGAGCGACATTAAATCGGTGGACCAGTCCTACCGTCAGTGTCCACGTCTCTGCACCATACGTCATCACTGGCAGGACGCACTGGTTGAAAACTTTTGTCTTCAGGCTCTGAGGAATGGCCGAGGAGAATATGTGACGAAGTTTCCCGAATGCAGCCCAACCCAGTTGGATGCGCCTTGCAGCCTCCTTGTCGAAGTTGCTTCTGCCTAGCCGAATAGTCTGCCCGAGGTAGACATATTCTTGCACAACTTCGATTGTTGCCTCACCAACGGCGACCGGCTCCGGTTTGATGTGAGCATTGTACATGACTTTCGTCTTGTCCAAGTTCATACCGAGGCCTACACGTCGGGAAGCAGCATTTAGGCCACTTAGCATCCAGCTGAGTTCCTGCAGAGATTCTTCCATAATAACGATGTCGTCCGCGAAGCGGAGGTGTGACATGTACTCGCCATTTATACATTTGCCATGTCCTTTCCAGTCCAACGTCTTAAAGACATCTTCCAATGCATTGTAAAATAAAATAAATAAATAAATAAAATTGGTGAACAGTTTCGGAGATATCACATCCCCCTGTCTCACTCCACGTTGCAGTTGGATAGGTCTTGTCTTGTGGTCCTGTACTTGGACAGTCATAGAAGCGGCGTTGTACAGACATCTCAACACCTCGATATAGCGCCAATCGATTTGGCATCTCTGCAAGGATTCAAAAACTGCCCAGGTCTCGATGGAGTCGAAGTCTTTTACATAGTCCACAAAGGCTGATTATACTCTTCGGTCTTCTGTATAATCTGCCTTACTGTGTGGATGTGGAACAGCTTGTATACATGGCTTAAAAGCGAGATCGGTCTATAGTTCTTCAGAAGGGTTTTGTCACCCTTCTTAAAGAACAATACCACGACGCTCTCAGACCATGCCTCCGGTGTAATGCCATTGTGAAGAACCGAATTGAAGAGCCTCTGGAGCTGTTCGAGGATTGCAATACCTCCAGCTTTCAGAAGCTCTGTAGTAATTCCGTCTTCACCCGGAGCCTTGTTGTTTTTAAGCTGCTCAAGGGCTATCCTAATCTCGCCTATGTCGACGTCAGGGATGTCGTCAGTGTAGTGGCGTATTAGTGGCGCTCTGGAATCGGTGAGCTGAGCCACAGACTTCTGCGCGTGTGAAGCATAAAGTTGTCCGTAAAAACCTTCGATTTCGGCAAGAACCTCCGGCTTAGAGGCAACGATATTACCATCTGCAGACCTCAACTTCGTCAAGTGGCCTCTCCCAAGTTGCTGAACGAAGACTTTTGACCCCCGATTTTGCTCAATTGCTGCTTCTATGGCGCGTGTGTTGGAGCGACGGAGATCTCTTCGTATCAGCTTCTTTATACGCTTGTTGAGTACCCGTAGTTCTGACGAAGTGTCACCTGCCGACGGAAATTCGCGTCTCTGCCTCATAAGCTCGAGTGTCTCGCTTGAAAGTTTAGACTCCTTGCTTTTGCTTCTCATGCTAAAAGAAATAAATACTAAGACAACTCAAGATTTATAAACAGCCCCGAAACTTTGTTAGTAGGTACTTATAAACTTATATTTTTACAAAACTATCATAATGTTTTTTAGATTCACTGTATAGATGTAAATAACCTTACATACAAAATGATAGTCCAAGTACCGGCAAAAGGTCTATTTTCCAATAATCAAAAATCCATTTTATGTACTTACCTACTAACTCGTTACTAGGTAGGTAATTACCTACATAATAAAATACTTACTCACATGAAATTATCACTAATTACTTATACTTCTTTCTATTTATCTTCAATAATTTCAAGTTTCGCTCACAAGTCACAACTCACAAGCACAACACAGAAATAATAATATGAAGGTAAGACGAAGACACTCCGTGTTTGGTCGCAATTTCTCGCCAACCGGCGCGGGGCGGCGCGGTGGCGGCGGTGGCGGCGCGGCAGCGTCCATCGATGTGTGCGTACCGCTACTTGCATGTGTGTGTGCGGTGCCCGGCGCGGGCGAGTGCACGAGCGACAGCAATACTTTTCCTAAATACCTATTTCGCTAGGATCGCGAAGCTATACTCTCCTCTTAACTGTTGATCTTTTAACTAAATTAAGCTAGCTGTGTATGGTAAAATAGTTTTTTATTAATTCCAATTACCTAGTGAAAAAATATCTTAGTTTTAGTGACATTTGCTGATTCAATCCTAAACTTAAAATGGGGTTATTCTAATTATTTATTATGTTAAAAACCACCTATTCGCCTCACCCCTTAATCTGAAATTCCGAATTGCACGTTTGCCTTGTCTGTCAGAGAATTCAGATTTGATGACTTTAGACTAATAACCAGTAGTGGCTGGTTGATGAAGGCAAACAACAGTCCTCCTGAAACAGAATATACAATACACACTAGTTCCAACAGTTTCCGTATCTTGGCTATGATGAGATATTCAGTCTCCTATTTCGGATGTTTCTTCATTTTCCTGACCACCTCATTACACTCTTCCAATGAGTTTTCCGGTACTATCTTTTACGCGTTACATCTTAGGCGCAGTTGCCATCTGATATGTAGGAAATGTGATGCAACATTTTCCATTTAGTGATAGTAAATTGTCTACCTACTTAGTGTGGGCTTCTAATGAGCTTCGATGGTATGTGGATGATATAATGCGGGGTTATAGGCAATCACGAGATCATTAATATTTGCCAAGAGTGCTCTTTCCTATTGGTAAAGGTTGGCTCTTAGTTATTTAGACTACTGTATGGATGTTTTCTGAATAATTGAATTTTCTGAGTAATCGCTATTCAAGCTCTTAAATGTTTAATCTCAGTAAGGGTCATTGTTATAATTTAGTAAAGGTTTTATGCTACAATTGCAATTAGTGTTGCCTTTTTCTACATCTTCGTAATCGTAAAAAAGAACAGTTCACAGGCCCTTCCCATGAAGCATAATCATCTAATAATTCTAACATATTTATACCACGTGCCAAATAATCCATAACTTACCATACTAATGCAACTATGAACCAATCCGGTATAATTCTGTGTCCAAATTTAAATATAAACAAACCGTAAGAGTCGTAACGGCTAAGAGCATGCTATCATCGAGGTAAAATGGAAAGTATGCCATCGACACCGGGCCGCCGGCGTGCGCTCACTCGCGGCCTTGCCCCCCTTTCGATTGTTGCATCGTCTTACGTGACCAGAATTGGGCTGCGATTCGTTCGATTCGGCTCTTGTCTTCTGCTATCGAGTTAAGACCTTGACAGATTTGGTAATAGACGCATCCTGAGTCCGCCGTAATGATTCGCTTTGTGCATTCACTAATATTCGCCTAACTTGATGTGTGGATTGCTTCATCGTCTGGCGTGTGTCTAATTTGTGTAATTGGTGTCTGTTGCTGATGTATTGTATGTTCATATATGTATAACATTTTGTAAGTCTTTGATAAGTTCGGTAATTAGTGCACTTTTGAATTCCAATTTGGATGACCTTCTTCGGAATTGCATTCAAGAGTTTCTATTTATGTGCCAAATCTATAATTAATATTTGATATGGCTCATTAATTACTTCCCTAATTGGAGGCAATCATGGCCAGGATAGAAATCTGCATTATCCAAGTCTAGATCTACGGCATCCTGTAACTGGTAAAATTAAGCGATGAATTTTAATACGATGTTTCTGACCAGGTCTGGCTCAGCAAGGCCGCGTCGACCGGACCGCGCCGTGTATGTGCCGAGAGCCCTTCGCGCCTCCGACACTGCAGCCGGCGACACTGCAGCCGCCGACACAGCAGCTGGTGACCCAGCCGACGATCCGCCCCCAGCCGACACCAGGAAGCGACAGACCTCCGTCACACCCACCGTCAAACCGCCAAAGTCACCCAGAGACAAATCACTCCCGGGCACCCCCAGGAAGTCCATCGACAAAGCCTTCTGCAACGTCTACACACCCCCGCACCTCAGGAGTCAGAGATCTCACACCGAACCCAGTATATGCGACCAAACCGAATACGTGCCTTCAGTGCCAAACAGTGATAGTGCAATAGAATTTAGTGATAATAATTGTAATGAAATAGGTAATAACTTCTACATAGGTGATTATTTTGCCAACGGCCAACTAGGTTTATACAATCCCAACTATTACTACAGTGATATAGAGAAATATAGTGATCTAAACGGTAGCTTGGGCGATCCGAATGAGTCTAATGAATTAAACATGGCTGTGCCCGACGCTAACACGAACATTATAGATAATGGATACGGTTTGCATTATAATAAGGACGAAGACGTTGAAGCTAATGAGTTGAGGAGAGCGTCACGGGAGATCAACCGAAGCAGTAAAAGGATCATCAAACAGAGCTTCGATTCGGATGTTCTAGTGATATCGGATCCTGTCGAGGATAACAAAGCGGTAAACGATGAGACGCAGAAGGAAACAAACGTCACAGATGAAGAAACTAGTCCTGTGAAGCCAAAACAAAAGTTGGAGCCTCGATTGTCCTTGAAACGTGAAGAGAACGATTGGGACGCAGTGTTTGACGACAGTGGTGAATGTTTGGACCCTTCGTTGCTGGAAGAACTTACAGCTACTGTAGGAAAAGTGCATATTAGTAAAGCGAAGAATAACTACGATCAGTACCAAACTAGAGGCCAGGCGTTGTTCAGTGGGCCCGTAGACGAATCGTTTGCGCATGTAGTGGAAGTGTATGACTTTCCGAGTGAGTTCAAAACGAACGATTTGCTGTCAGTGTTTAGTGAATATAAGGACACGGGATTCGAGATCAAGTGGGTGGATGATACTCACGCGTTGATTGTGTTCAGCAGCGCAAAAATTGGTGAGTTATTTTACTTTTTCATTTAAATTCATTTCACAACACAAGGTTAAGGTTTAAGGTTAACGCTCTGGACGAATATTGCTCACTAGTGGAAAAATGGATCCCCAATCCACTTAAATGATTGAATTTCTTTTTTAACGATCTCTTGAAATGGGTAAACAATAATGTGTACTCAAACTATTCGTTAAGCTTACTTTTATTACTTAATTAAATGAGCAAATTGAATTAGTCCAATAAATTATAGCTAAAGTATCACTCAATAACTTTTACGGCGTGCTAAATACGAAGATTACGGGAGGCAATATACCTCTTGCAATGGTTTGTAAGTTTATTATCCATAATCAAGATGTTAAACTCTTAATAACATGCAGTGCAGATTATGCCAGCATGCACGGCCAAGGTTATAGGTAGAGATATCAACTATTAACTATAGTAATTTAAGAAGTTAGGGATTTTACGCTAATTATTGTTATTGATGATACTTAACCGTGATTTGTCAAATTTGGTTCAGTCAGAGAATCAAAACAGGTAGGTATGGCATAAAATATTGAAAAATAGAATATTCTCGCTACGCCATTTCTCAAAATGCATTTTCAATAACGAATTCAAAATGATGTAATATTTTGGGCGGAAGTAAAATTTACTTTTTGATAGTTTGAAATTATTTATATCAAAAACACTAAACACTACGGCATTAAATTGCGGAAGGATTATTAAACAATGAAACACTTTTAGTGGACAAGACACAAATGCATCTTAACAAGTGCACTAAATCTAAATATTAATGAAATCTGTAACTACTTTTTAATTAAGTATTAGGTGTAACATAGATGTATGTATGTACATAACATTTCACAGCCTATATTGAATACAAATTGGGCTCATTAACATATTGTGTGACTTGATTAATATTCTAGCGCCGTATAATATTTTACGATATCAATGATTGGTGGCATAGTAATAATATGTTCAGAAATTATGATGCAGGTTCTAATTTGAAATGAGGTAAATACCTCGATAGCATAGCATAAAATAGCAATAGCTTAGCATATAATAGCATAGAGGTAAATACTGACTTTGTTTTTTTCACTAATTATAGCTGAACCCCTTTTTATGCTAATGCCATAGGTCGATACACTTAAATTAACTAACAGATCATTTACACATTATGACGGTTAAACTGATCCACCGATTTAAAGTTTCTTAGCGAGGTATACTCCGGGTTCCTCTGAAAGGGGTAGACTAAATAAGCATGGGACGTCCTATAAACATTTTACAAAGTTGGTAATATAGGTAGAGTGCAAACATAGCAGGTCCCTCATATTTCCCCCACTATAAGTGTCCTCATTATTTCCCCCGGCGAGCTATTCACAGTTCTCTGCATCAATCTCGTTATTTACAACTGCTTGAGCATTTAATATACCTACTAAGTAATAATACCCAATACGGCAATTAATTTTAATTTTAGAGGTTGTACGTGTGAATTTCTCAGTGTTGAACCAATTTTGAACATTATTTTGCCAGTAGAACATATCTGAAGGGTACACTACAGAATTCCGAATTACTTTTTTACGAATATGAAAATAACGATTTTCATAATTACGAATTTCATAGTTCCGAATAATTCACAATCCCGAATTTTAAGTTTCCCAATAGCAAAAATCACGAATAGTATAATAAACGAAATTTCAAACAACAGGCGTAAGTCAATTTTCCGAAAATTATTATTTCGATGTTTCAAAAGTACGATTTTTTATTATATCGAATTGTAAAAATTACGAATTCCGAAGTTTTAGTATTCCGAAAATACGAATTCCCCAATTAGTGAACAAGAAATAGTCAGTGTTTATTAACAGCATAATCCGTATACAAACAAAAAAATAAGCTATGTTATAATATGAAACGCTCCGCTCCGCTTCGCTTTGTTTTTCGATATCTATGTGCACCTAACACGCTCTAAATAAATAAATAAATTATATATAGTAAAAAGTCACGTGACAAACAAAGTTTCTATGAAAAATAAATATTTTTTTTCGCGAATTTCCAAATTCTGATTTCAGTTTCGGGCTTAGATATACCAATTTTGCAACACCCTTTATATTTGAAACGCTCCGCTCCGCTTCGCTGCGCTCCGCTTTGTTTTTCGATATCTCTGTGCACCTAAATTTAAAGACGTTTATGCTTTTTTGTGAAAATCACGAATTATCATATTTCCGGTCGGGATTTTAATTTTTCGTGATTATAATAAATCGGTATTTTATTTTTCGTATATTAAAGTAATCGTATTTTTAACGTTACGTTCGTATATTTAACAATCGTAATAACAAATATTCGTGATTATAATATTCAAAATTATAATTTTTGTGATTTTTATAATTCGGTATTAAAAAAAATCGGTATTGCAATATCGAAATAATAATATTCGGAAAATTGACTTACGTCTGTTGTTACATATTCGGTGTTATCAAATTCGGAAAAAAGTTTTTCGAAATATTTGGGTGTTCCCATATCTGAAACATAAAATTTCAGTTACAGATTCATACGGCAAAGGTTTAGCGAAAACTTGAGGGAAGTGTGTGAATATTGAAAGATGGTTCAACGGATCGCACATTTTCATTGAATCCGAAGCCTTCACGTAGATAGAGTTTGGCTCGCGTAAGTTGACCACCCTCCGTCCATAGCAGATCTATACAAAATTATAACTAACAGGGCTGGGGCGAAAACATCCCTTGTATTCGAATCACGTTACAGAAAATGTCTTAAATTCCCACACAGTAAGGAGTACTTACTGTAATACTTAGACTAGCCCGGTTTATAAAAGCTGTTCAGTCGTGAAGTAAATCATAATAGGATACGGTCTGAATAATGCAAAATTGAATAACATTATTGGCTCAGTATATTTCAGTTCAGTAACCTATCTTGTTTGGTGTAACGAACATTGCACTGCATTATTGCATTTTATGAACAGTAGACTTTTATTTCATAAGGAATGAAACTATGAAACGTAAAAATACAACATACATGATTAATATAAACAATTATTTATAATATTTTGCAAAAAAGTTAGCTTGTTAGGTCATATTTACGCGGCCAAAATTACCTAATGTAGCAACCATCCTACCATCTGTTGCTAGCGATTATTTGTCCGCTACTACTTAGTTACTACATTCTATTGTTGCGTCCGAAACAATGGGAGTAACCGACTTATCAAATAAACGCAAGCGCTGTCAAAATATCTAGGTAGAGAATAACAATAACTTGGAGTTGTGTAAGAGTGGAGATAAAATTGTAACGTGAAGTGCTAAGAATTTACGTTGTTATTTGGCCTAGACGTAAAGAAATAGGCATGATAACCGTAGAATTAATTCTAATATTATGTTCCAAGACGGAAATCAGCAGGATGTTTACCAACCTTCGATGGGAGACGGCTCTAAAAGAAGACGAAGGATTATGTTGATAAAAAAAACGCTTACACTAATTTCATTGTCTCTAATTTATTACGAGCTGGCTAAAAATAAGATTTGTCGTTGTAAAATTACCGACTTTATTTATTTTTCCGCGCGTAACTAGTATAATTACATGAATTAATAATCAAAAGCTTAGCTAGGCCTAATGCCCGTAATCTTATTTTATTTATCATTGCAATTGGATTAAAAGATTGAACAATCATACATACCAGTCTTTTTTTTCATATTTTTTGTGATAAGTATTGATTTACTATCATATCACCAGATATTGGTTTTAGATTAAGAATCTAGCTAGTTTACCTACCACATATTACGTAGAAAAATACAAAAAAAAACTAAATTAATTATTTATCGAACTATCGTGACCATAAATTTATCGAAGCGATACAATATCTCTCCTACAAATGTTTTCTCCTAGCATTGTCAGCATACAATACATATCCAATGCAATTAGATTTCATGATCGGGTTTCCCGCATTGTTATCGAATACTGACTGAGAAATCTAAAGCAAATGGCACGGAATGGTCTGGAAATATGTGACATAGAGAATTGCTAGGTATTTTCGGTGCGGTACAATAGAAATGGTGAATATGGGTAGAGGTTGACCAAAGTAAATCTGATCATTTTATTTAAATGTTATACTTATTATTTGTTGGTTTGTTATAGTTAAACGCATACTATGATATGTATAGGCAAATTTAAGCTTAATTAATAAACATGGCATACTTTACGTTTTACTCTGTATATAAAATATGTAGAATATGTGTTTAATTTATCTTTTAGACGGTGACAATATAAATTTTAACACACATAACTTTTATTCGGGCATCGTTAAACAGGCTTTTAACAAAAAAAACCCCACACGGAATAAAATTTACGCCTAAAGTGTTACTACGTACAATTATTACGTGAAATTGTGAGATGTCTTCATAATTGCTCGTCTATTGTAAGTAATTATAAAGTTTTTTGTTTTCATCTAATGAGTGCCTTGTTCTGTTTCTTAGTTGACAATTAGTGTTGGAGTAACGATGATTTCTACCGGTTTACGATTGGGTATAATTTAATTGCTACTTTTATTGATATGATGAGTAATATTTAAGTAGGTACATATATTTTAATCATGGAACACAATTTCATACCTTTTTTACCTAACATAACAAAATCTCAGCAGAATCAAAAGACATAATAATCATCTACCCCCTCAATAAATGATTGAGTATTGAGTACCCATCTATATCTATAATAATGAGGTGAATTATATCGAATTATATGTGTTGTGATAGGAATTTGCTCTAACTTTGTAATAGAGCAATCCACTTTAGTAAACGTTTACCTTTCCTTTAGATTGTTCACCTGCCGTTCAAATACCTTATCAAAGCTACAGCAAACTAATTATGAATCAGAACAGTAACGTATACAGTTTACTCAATAAATATTAATCGCATTGGTATTGGAACGTGCATTTTCCACTTGATTTGAGAAACCTCCTACTCACATATGGCTATGCATTTCTTTTCAATCCAAACCCACCCTTAACCCATTCGCTTAAAACCTACACTCAACATCAAACGTCATAGCAATGCTCCATTACTCCTAAACCAATTCCGACCTTATCTTTCACGAATGAAGTGTTGTATTGGATTGTGTTGGCAAGTAGTACGTTGTCCGAGCCACTTGCCCGTCGTTGCGTCACGTGGTTCGTTGAACTTCCTGGCTGAATGGAGCTGCAACCTTTGCCAGGAAGCAGGCTGTGTAGGTCACAGGTCGTGAGCATCGGGGAGGCAACCTCCTTGCTAGTAAATGTAGACACTGGCCGATACGATAAGGAAAAAATAAAAGAAAAGGAGTATGCAACCTCCTTGCTCTTTTGTAGATACTGGATGGTTATACGTTTGAGAAAAAATACAAAAGCAAGGTTCTTTCTGTCAAAATTCGGAGTACCCACTTGCGGGGTAGGCGCAGGCATATTGCTGCAACTATTTACTTGTGGTTATTGTCGCTAATGAATCTACAGTTTATTCTTGACTTGAACTTTTGTACAGATAAACAAATAGTTGCCACGTCCGAGAACCGAACCAGTGGCTCTCGGTACAAGCGAGGTGTTACTAATCACTGCGCCATCCGGATATCTTTATATTTCTAAATAATGATGAAACCTTGGAACAGGTATTCCCTATTTCTTAACGTATAACCTCATATCAGATAAGCGCTGGGTCACTACAACGCACGTGCTTGCCGGTCAAAAGAAGAAAACAAAATATTCTAAAAAGGTTACACAACCTCTATGTAGGCTGTATAAATGTGTAGGTCAGGCTGTTTACAAAAACACAACAATTTACACAAGCACCGATAACTCTTAATGTTGTATTAATAACAACTCTTTTAACTTCGCTCTGCCATTATCATTAGCCTACTTAGGTTTGCTGACCAAGATTGTTTCCGTTTTAATGAAGACATTTTAAAAAGCAATTTTTTTGTTATTTTTAAATTCTTCGGAAATTGGGATGTTATCCATAGAATAACAAGTAAGTACAGTGATACTACTACTAGTACTACTGTACTTGTTATTCTATGATGTTTTCACACATCGACTCCGTTTGTTTCACACCTATGAACGTCAAATTAAGCTGAATCCCCAACGTTTCTCTGACGGCCAATGGACGGTTGGTCGACAGGACGCTTAATTTTTTGCCGCTTCCCCGACAGGATTTTTCACCTATGGACTTTTTTCCGACAGAACCTTTCTTCTATGTCATCAATATGATGTGTAATCATACGGGTTCCGCTCATCTCGCATAATCTTTATTGACCAAAACTCATTTCGCATAACTCGTATGGTCTAAACTTTTTTGGCCGAACCATCACTTTGCCAAGACTTATGACGTGCCTCCAGCTATAATCCTCCAAAATTTAAACTCAATAGAAACTAATTCTGATGACGCCAAAAAATAGTCGTGAAATAGTCATAAATAGTCGTGCTTTCCAAAAAAATAGTCGTATCATACTTTCGGAGTTAGAGCTATACTTTATGGAGGATTATAGCTGGAGGTCTCCAGCTATAATCCTCCAGCCTCTGCAGAACAAACGGTAAGGCCTATCGACTTGGTTAAGGTCTCAAAAAATAGTCGTGAAATAGTCGTAATGACATGCCAAATTTCAGAAATAGTCGTCAAAAGATAGCAAAGATATAAAGGTACTTTGCTGCAGCCCTGGTGGAGGATTATAGCTGGAGGTTTTGAAAATATTGAATATCTTTGGAACTACTATGACTATCGGTTTGAATTATGTCTCAAAAAATAGTCGTGAAATAGTCGCTTCTATTTATTATAATTTTAAGCTTGATAAAAGCTGTTAAATAATTATATCAAATTCTTCATACAAATCAAAGTGGACGAGAATGCCAAAGCAAGCCAGTACACAAAAATAATAGCACCGTAGCATTGAAGTACTCATGTCGAATTTATCTATAAATCATTTATTTCGTCATACTTTGCATCAATAGTATCTAAACTAATCTTGGGTATGACATTTTATTGCTTTTGCTCTTAGCCTTTACCTTACTGTGTACAGAGAAAACGTATGCCTATACACGCACACATTTATCTCTGTTATCTTGACAAACGATAGCGATGACGACTACGGTGAAGTAGTACCTAGGTCAGTTATTGTCATCCCTTACTATTCCGTGATCAGACAAATATTGCTATCCTTGTCTCCTTTCTAACCGGCATGCATCGCACGCATAGAACGCGTGAACGAACGTGTCATCGGTTGCATCTTGACAAGCGATAGCAAAGCGGTATTTATTACGTCCCTTACTATCCCGGGATCACACAAATAGTGCTGTCTTGTTTTTTTATTAGCGTTGATGTGGCCGCCACCTCCGCCGGTGAAATTGGGATTAGTTTTATTGAAGACGCAGTACAGGGTAGCACTCAAGCGATAAGAATAAATCTTCTCTATCCTCCACGAGCCAAATACCCCACCTTATCTAAAGTCTATGTTCCAATTTCTATCTGACACTCATACCAGAGACTTACGTTCTTCTCATAATTCTATTTTAGCCCTACCCTCCTTCCACTCTGGTTTTATGTCTGACTCTTTCGCGGTCACGGCTGTGCGTCTATGGAACGATCTCCCTGATTCCATTAGGAAGGCTCCGTCTCGCAACGTTTTTAAGCGTCTTACTCGAACTCATTACCTTAGTAAGATAGTTAGTTGATAGCTCTTTCCTGAACCTCTAAATTAATTATTGTTATATAATATTAATATTTATATATATATTTTAGTTTTATATATATATAGTATATAGGTATATATTATGTTTATCTATATATTCAGAACTTATATGTAGTTACGTATTTTATATTAGGTATATTTGGTAATTATTATTAAGTGACTTGTTTTTAATTTTGTAGTAATAGTGTTGTTTTCTTTTTGCACACCTTATAATAAAATTTTCTTGCACCTCCTGTGGGTTGACTGGTAGAAAATGCTTGTAGCATTAAGTCCACCCTTTGTACACTTATTTTTATATTTGTGCAATAAAGGATTAAATAAATAAATAAATAAAAATAAAATACGGTGTTTGAAATATAACTCATTTAATTACAATCACCGGCCGAATGTTCTTTTATTTATACTGAAGTAATTCATTAAAAAATCTTTAGGTAGATTAGGATTTAATTATTTTTATTCTCCATAGTAAAAAGTCACGTGACCAACTAAGTTTCTATGAAAAATGATATATTTTTTTAGCGAATATTTAAATTCTGTTTTCAGTTTCGGGCTTAGATATACCATGCTGCACATGTAGCTTTCAGCTTAGTATACCCTTTTTGCCACACCTTGTATAATGGTTTTAATAAATATACCTAAATAACTTCGTAGGTGATTATAGGGTATCTATAATGCCCAGATAACTGAATCCTGTAGGTGTAGAACTTGCAAAAATTATCAACAGCCACTGTAGCTTGCGACGTTATTGAAGAACACACGTAAGCTGCGCTGAAAAAAAAATAAGGCAAATTAACGTCTTATTAATAAAAATATTTGTTTTTTTTTAATATTTTTTAATATATATATATATCATATATATATATATATATATATATATATATATATATATATATATATATATATATATATGATATACGAGTAGGTAGATACGAGTAGTAATAACGTCATTTCACCTAGACTATTTGTTTGGTAATTTATTGTCATTTGGAGACCACAGCAAACAGTGGAGTAAAATTTCTTATCAGTAACTATGACTTATAGCAACAATTACTTGAAACTGCGAACTTTTGTGCGAAAAGGGTAGAGTAGAAATACTGTTCATTAGTGTATTCGCCTTTTTCAATATATATGTCCCATAACCAACCTCTATTGTTTTTGAGCGAAAGAGATAGCTGAGAAAACAATTTGGCTTTTGTCCAAAACCGGTTTGGTCGGACGGTGCGTTTGAAACTTGTATGAAATTTCACAGGGTGTGAATTACTTACATAGGTATTTAGTTCAGAAACACGTTTTTGTCGCTTGTAGCTGATAGGTACAAATGAGTTTTGACAAGTAAATTGGCTGTTATAACTTTATCAACTTCAGCACCACAACACTGTACAGGCCTAGCATAAGCACAATACCATATGAAAATAGTGATGAATTCTTACCCAGGATTTGTTATCTGGTAATCATGTATTCGGAGCCATTGCAGTTTTTAAGCGCAGTACATCAATGGAGTCATGATAATTTATCGGCGCATTACATCGATAGGCTGCGTTTTCACCTGAAATAATAATGGGTAGGCTTATAGGTAGGTTACACATATATTTTTTTAATACATATATTTATTTGCCTAGTTTCATTCAGAAATACAAACAATAACGCCTTTTTTTGCTATTGAGGAGTAAATATCCACATTTAACCAGGACTACCATATGTAGGCAATCGATGATACTCACATATTTTCGTATCTACTAAGATATGTACATGAATGCCTTGATTGCATGTATGCACAATTTACTCGCTCATAGTGTAAAATTGCTAATTTAATAACAATCCCCATACATATTAAGCATAGATATTAAAAAAATAATTTGGCTACGTTACTTCAATAAAAAATCATGTTAATAAATAAGCTGAGCATAACAAAATGGGATGGCTTGCTTTGATATTGAGTATTAAAAAGGATACTTACTTGCAATATTCAAACATAGCACTCACTAAACACTCTTATCTGCATCCACTAATATCTTTTAGAATATAACATCTTGAATATTCATTTGCGTATAGAGCACTCACAATATTTTAACAACCAACAATAACACCGATCGTGACCATAGTTTGCACTAAACTGTAAACAAATTATCAAACAAAACATGCAAAATACTAACCCCAACTTCACCGGTGGCGGCGCGCGGCGGCGGTCACATAAGGGACGTAATAAATACCGGTTTGCTATAGTTTGTCAAGATGTTATGCGGTCGCTCACGCGTTCTATGCGTGCGATGCATGCCGGTTAGAAAGGAGACAAGGATAGCAATATTTGTCTGATCACGGGATAGTAAGGGATGACAATAACTGACCTAGGTACTACATCGCCGTAGTCGTCATCGCTATCGTTTGTCAAGATAACAGAGATAAATGTGTGCGTGTATAAGCATACGTTTTCTCTGTACACAGTAAGATAAAGGCTAAGAGCAAAAGCAATAAAATGTCATACCCAAGATTAGTTTAGATACTATTGATGCAAAGTATGACGAAATAAATGATTTATAGATAAATTCGACATGAGTACTTCAATGCTACGGTGATATTATTTTTGTGTACTGGCTTGCTTTGGCATTCTCGTCCACTTTGATTTGTATGAAGAATTTGATATAATTATTTAACAGCTTTTATCAAGCTTAAAATTATAATAAATAGAAGCGACTATTTCACGACTATTTTTTGAGACATAATTCAATCCGATAGTCATAGTAGTTCCAAAGATATTCGATATTTTCAAAACCTCCAGCTATAATCCTCCACCAGGGCTGCAGCAAAGTACCTTTATATCTCTGCTATCTTTTGGCGACTATTTCTGAAATTTGGCATGTCATTACGACTATTTCACGACTATTTTTTGAGACCTTAACCAAGTCGATAGGCCTTACCGTTTGTTCTGCAGAGGCTGGAGGATTATAGCTGGAGACCTCCAGCTATAATCCTCCATAAAGTATAGCTCTAACTCCGAAAGTATGATACGACTATTTTTTTGGAAAACACGACTATTTATGACTATTTCACGACTATTTTTTGGCATCATCAAAAATAGTTTCTATTGAGTTTCAATTTTGGAGGATTATAGCTCGAGGGACGTGACTTATGTGGCATAAGGCTCGTTTCGTCTAAAACTCTTTAGGCACAATCTTTAAACACCTAAGTTTCGTTTGCTCAAATTTATGTTCGTCTATACCTATGTATAATCTTGTTTCTCGTAATGTTATCTTAATAAATAATATATTAAGTACGTAGTAAATGTACAAATTGTGGTATTTTTCTCCTACATCCCGAAAATCACGATATTGTATGATCAAAAAATCGAAAGTTAACGACCAATATAATTATTACAAACCCCATGAGATCGAAACCTAAAAATAGGTGCGACGACGAGCAAAGCGAGGAGGAGCGTGTTAGGTGCACATGTTTATCAAAACCAAAGCGGAGCGCAGCGAAGCGGAGCGGAGCGTTTTCCAAACAGCGGAAACAATACAAGGCACCAGTTTGCGCTATGTAGGGAGACGCTCCGTCAAAGTTAAAGCCAAACGAATATTATTACTTTGTATAAACCTAATAAACCTATGCCATAGCATTATTAGGCTATTCAAGATTTGGCCATACCATTATTAGGCTAAACAATGTTATGCGAAATAACTTTTTACTAAACGAGATTTATGCCATACGATTTTCGGCGTAACGAGACTTTGACCAAACGTTACTATGCAATACGAGATTAGGCAAATAAATCTTATGCCAAAAAAGGTAGAACCGTAATCATACATATAAACCAAGGATTAGGTATAGGTAACCAAAATACATATTATAATAGAAATGTCTGCCAATAATACAATAGAGATAACAGTACACCACATAAATTTTCATAGTTAAAATCTCGACAGTCGACATTCAACTAATTGGCATAGCAATTTGAATACTCGCCAAATTTTATAGCACATAGTTTGGCGTAACTATACATAATGTGCAAATATTAGTGCAGGTCATTGACATATTGAAGACAAGACTTGTTCTAAGGTGACCGACATAGCTCCGTATCTAGTTATCTAGCCCGGTCACAGCTGACGTCATAGTATGAAATTTCTTCATTATTCTGAGTTGCATAGTTATAATGATAATGCAGACAGAAGTAATTTACTTTCACTGGACTACCACTCTGAGGAAGTCTGATGTGATGACATAGTAAAATGGTTTAATAGGATGTTACAAGGATCCTATTATAAAACCAATGTTAGCTCTAAGTAATTCTTAGCACTAATAAATATTTCCAGAATCATACTCACTAGCTTTTCAATATCAATGGTACATTAGCCTACGAAGTAAGTAAGTATAATATTTTATACAATGCACAAGATGCAAAATAGTCTTTCCTAATAGCATATCATCAGGTATGGTTTAGATCTGTAATGTAAACATACCTTCAATTCGTTCCGCTAAACAAAGTACAGTTTAAAAAACAACAATAACAACTTTTGCCGAATTACAAACATTACAGTCATTTGTCGGACGTTACAAATTGCAAGGTTGAAGATAACTTTTTCAAGGTCAATATATATTTTCGAATCACTTTGTACGCTATCGCGAAGTGAAAAGACTTGATTTTAACTGGACGGTGTGGTCTTGTCAAGTTTTAGTGATTGTATGCACAGTTTATGCTAATTCACTCAAACCAGTGCTGTTTAAACAGGTGGTATTTATTTGTCTTACTGCTTGTGGTTTATTTACTTTTTTTGATAGGTATAGTCTTCAAGTACAGTTACAGTGTTATAGAGTTTTTTTTATTGAATAGGTTCTAAAACTGCGTATCCTTTCTCAAAGAATTCCCACGGAATTATTTTAATAATTATATTCTACCCTATTCTGTAGAAGGGTGTAAATGCCTGCCTCTCTCGAATGGAACCTTTGTGCTTATCCCCAAGGTCTAAACTCCCTTTCCAAGCTTGGACCATCTCTCACCATGCTGTTCCACTGAAGGTTAGTGGCTGTATGCAGGCCTTTGCCCAGCAGTGGGAAAACATATATGCTAATACATGTAGATATGCGGGTGTCCTCACGATGTTTTCCTTTGCCGCAAGAAGTAAGCGGATATCGCTCCTACGGGACGCAATATATTAGGGGGTTTTTAATAGCCATCCCGCATGCTTGATGAAATCAACACGCTATTAAAACACCCGTAGACCCGCTCGCATCTCCACCACCGGCACTGCTCACGATTACCCTTTAATATGTTATCTTCTCGTCCTCCCCAGCTGCTGAAGTGCTCTCCGCGCAGAAGCCGCTGGTGCGCTGCCGGCCGTTGCACGCCGCCACCGCCGAGTCGCGCGGCAAGGCCAAGAAGTGCGCCGAGTTCCTGCAGCCGTATAGGTCAGTACCATGGCACATAGCAGGGGTGCACCTGTATAGTTATACCGGTCGCCATGATGAACAGATTCTATGAGGCGGCTTTTATAGATCGCAGAACGGAATCGGCTACTATGATTTTGAAGCGCATTCTTCTTAGCGTTTTGGTATTAGACACTAAAGACCTGTGACTGTGACGTCGATGAAAATTAAAACTTAGGTGTGCTTCGGCATTTTCATGAACATCAGCCCCATGTTTTCTCCGTTGATTTTCGAATGTCTCCATTAGACACCTTCTTCTTCTTCAATCCCGTTACTCCTCCGAGGAGTCTGGGGCTGACTGACACCAGGCGCTTCCATCCTTCTCTTTCGTGGGCGCCTAATGATGCTATTCTAAAAATAACTTTTTTTCTCCTTCAAATGTATAACAAATTGTTCTTTCCATTTCCAGACAACGTCCAGAGACGTGCACGGCGCTGGCGCGGCGGCTGGTGTCGGGCGCGCTCGGCGTGAAGTTGAGCACGGCGCGGCAGGAGCGGGCTGAGGAGAGGCGGCTCATCACCATCGCTAGAGGTGAATCTGACCTTGCAGACTACGTCCAGAGACGTGCAACTTCCACTAAATGGCTGCAGCGGGACGGGGTGCAGAGCGAAAATCTGCTTAGAGTATAACATAGGCTAAATAGCGTCAATTTTTCCCAAAACTGCTAGGACATTCAGCAGTCTGGACCAACGAGCTTAGATAGTTAGCAGTGGCTGGATGAAGAGAAGAGAAGAAGTGGAGAGTTTTGTGGCGCTTGTTGAGAGACGCCTATATCTACCAGTGGACGGTTGATAGGTGATGGTTATATGTCGGGGGCTCTCGGGGTAATGCCCTGGGTAAAAGCCCAGCACGATGAATCAGGAGCGGGCTGAGGAAATAAGGCTTATCAGGTGAGGGTTTACTTTTCATCGTAGAAGAACAGAGAGAAAATTAGGTTACCAATGAACGAAGATGTTCGTTGAGTATAACTGTTCTCCCAGTATTAGTTTATTAGTAGTTTAGTGTCTAAGGCTTAGATTATAACAATAAGACAGTTTAAGTTATGTAATCAACCTCAGGCCCATATAAATTGCTTATCAATCTTATCACGGAATTATACATCCATATTATTATTTTAAAATACCCTCACATCTAACATAAATAAGCCCTAAAAGACATATAACTTTCTTACACCGTGCTGACATCTATAAAAAACTCTCCAAAGCGTTTTCTTTCCTCCGATTGTTTATCATACATAGCTCACATAATTCACGCAGCGACCGATAGATGGCGTTATAATATTCATCAATAAATTAACAACCATACATTTCGTACTAGTTTTCCGTATCTCCTTTCGTATCTTCTGTAGGTTGGAAATGCTCTTGGCATTGAGCCCACCTGTTGTGCATTTATTTCCTATATTTGTGCAATAAAGAATAAAATAAATTAATTAATTTCGAACAATTTAACCAATATATTTTACTCTCCCGTTCCAGAGAAGAAACGTCAGGCGGCGTTACACAAGGAGGCGGCGTGGGACGGCTCGCTAGGGCAGCCACTCGGGGACACGTGAGGTGAATTATACATACATACATAGGTACAGTCAGCTGCATAAGTAGCTGTACACTTTTGTACCTTGTCAAACTCACAAACTACCTATTTGACGGTTCGTTATGTAGGTAGTTTGACAAGGTACTAAAGTGTATAGCTACTTATGCAGCTGGCCGTACATATGCTCACGACTGTAATCCTCGAAGGGGTAGTCAGAGGTGACTCGCAAGCGAGGCACCCGCTTTTCACAGTACATTTGTACTCACGCGATAGGTCGCGAGCCGTGTTGCCGTTTTTGAATGAGTACAATGCACTTAGGATTTAGGATATACAATATCTAGAATCTAGATGTGCAGGTTTCCTCACGATGTTTTCCTTCACCTTTTCACTGCACGATTTTCAATGCTCGAACGGTGAATAACATCAATAATAGGCCCTCTGCAGGGTATTTCAAAAACTAAGGGTGACTTGCATCAAAAATTTAAACAAAATTAAATCAATTGCTGTCCTACTCAGTCAGTATACTGTCAATGCAAGAGAATTTTGCAACTTTACCGCCACTAGAATAAGTTTCAAATAATAAGTTAAATAACATAATCTATTTCATAATTTCCAGACCCGCCACAGGCCTTGCAGAATCATCATGACTTCCTAATAAATAAACGCTCTCAAATAGATAATATAGATTTAAAACCGATAGAAATTAGAGTATTTTATCATAAACTCTTTGTAGCCTGTTGTTAGCTACGTACAAGGGGTTTTGCACTTTAATCTATGTGTCATAACGGCTAATATTAAATTGAACTTTCATTCACATAATGCGCTTTGATAGTCAGCCTTGGAAGGGTTATTTCTTATGATAGGAAAAAACGTATGTTTATGATAGTTCGTGCAATACAGAGATTATTTCCGTTACTTATGCAAAGAACGCATCGTAAATAATGATATGTATATATATTTTAATATTTACAATCTTTCTATAAATATTAAATAAATATTGAAACCTATTTACCATCAACATTATTAACCTAACGATCATCTGTAGTTCTGAAAACTTGTATTGTGATGTTGATAATATTTACACATCATTTTATCCTCCTGACCCCGAGAGGTATAAATGAATACACTGTTATTAAATTTAAAAAAAATTAATAAATTCACTACTGAACTGTTTTGTCACTTTGTCAAAGAACAAATTGTTTAAGGGATAGGTACTTTATAAAACTTTAAAGGAATAATAGGGATACTCCATAAAACTTTTAATATAGGTATTTTTAAACTATATATTATATTTTTTTTCAATGTCCTACTCATAGCACGCCAGGTGTCAGGAGGTTATGAAATACTTTTTAGTAAAATATGGTTTATACATGATAAAGATCTCAGCATTAAAATTTTACCAAACATAAGGTAAGTATCAGTACATTTGTCAATTAAATAGCTCGTATTTTCCATACAAAATGAAATGAAGGCATAGATGTATACCTAATAAAAAATATATTTGGTTCAAATTTGGATGTCGTTAATTTGCATAATAATACTTTGAGTTATAAGAGGTATAAGGTAACGTTTATCTGCCCTATAAAATATATTAAATATTCTTGTAGCTATAGCATATTACATTTATTAATTATCGTATAGTATTTTAAAACCAAATATTAGTATTGTATACATTTAATACATAGTAGATTCTTGTTGCAATGTTAGAAATAAACTATCTGATTCTGATATGTATAATATTTAAATATGGATCAACACCAAAAAATACTTTAATATTAAATTAATATGGAAAGTTGAACTCCCTTTAGCGGATCATAAGTATCCCTGATTAACTGTACGAGTAGGTACAGTTCGATCCACGTAACTTGATCAATTTCCCAGTGACATTATTTTTGTTTTTCATTATGTTCCTAGGCTGTAAAATTGGCTTTTTTCTCAGCCAGCATCGTATACATTATTAAATACAATAAGGCGTGTCCTATGATGTGATTGTGGCAATACTATACTTTATAAAATATAGTATGAGTCCTATGAGGTTTGTTTGACAGCGATGTTTATATCAAGTAGATTGTTCTTTATTGTGTCTTTGTTTGTCACAGTTTTTAACTGTGTAAATACTCTAAATAATTAACCACCGTAACGATTTCAACACTGAGTTCTGGCACTGGCCGAATTTGCTGTATTAGTCACACACGGCATAAAGCCACAACTAAATTTGAATAGATTATAGGTCTCCATTTTTGGTCAAGTTGCGTGAATCGCTCATACACTCATACTCATGGATAAAAAAATCGGATAAAGAAGAGTAAATACTCGCTCTTATCTTAGATCCGTATACTGTACGTGTATGTACTGGCCGCCATTTTAATATTATTTCTTTATACGCACGGCTTATATACGACACTCACTAGTAAATATATAAAATGGTTATAGACATATTTGTCATAGTTATGTGTTGTGAATATTTTTGTGCCTTTTTATCTAGTCTCATTTTGTTTTTAGCTTATAAATATACTGACTGCAAAACCCTTTGACGTAACTTTGTAGTTTATAGTATATAAATAAAATAGCTAACTCTGTAAGACCGACATAATAAATACGTATTTACGTTTATAATGTTTTTATTAAATGCATAACGTTTTTTAGGCTTGGATAATAAAGTTTGCACGTACTTTCATCTTAAATAATATAAACCATTGTTGTTTTGCATGGCACTAAAAAGTGTATTTAATCATTTATATACAGTGTTACCACAAAAAATGAACGGGTTTGTTACTACAGACCTACAACTTTTTTGTGTACTTATCTTAAAGAGATAGATATTTGTACATTTAATAATGTAAATTGGCCCATGATCTCTTTGTAATTAAGCCAATAAAGTTGATTATATTGTTATAATATGCTATTTCAAGCGCCAGTTTCACAATATGACGACCGAATGGCGTAGTGGTTGGTGACCCTGACTACTGAGCCGAGGGTCCCGGGTTCGATTCCCGGCTGGGGCAGATATTTGTTTAAAGACAGATATTTGTACTCGGGTCTTGGGTGTTGATATTTATATTTAGTATCTATCTATCTATGTATTTGTGTAGATATATCAGCTGTCCGACACCCATAACACAGGTTCTGCCTAGCTTGGGGTCGGATGGCCGTGTGTGAGATGTCCCCACATATTTAAAAAATTTAATTTAAAAAAAAAATATCTGGGTTGAAGGGCCCGTTGGCCTACCCTTATCATTTCACAAACCGTTAAGCAATGATAATAAAAACAATCATGTCTTTATTGAAAACATGCTACAGTTATCTAAAACTGTTACCTGACAGGCTGACAGTGTGAGGTCCCATTAGTTAAATTAACGATCGTCCAAACTCCCCAAAAATTACGAGACAACGTACCAATGGGCCCTCGCTCTTATTCAGGCTTTGTTAAATAGGCCATAAGAGGCACTGAAATTTACAGAAAGGTGTAGAACAATATACTCGAGTCACAAGAGCTGCTTAAGTGGGTACAAAGGCAGCTAAGGAATTAACTCATAGATTCAAAACTTGCCACTTTAATATGAGCAATTGGTTGTTACATTTACTTTTAAGTGAAATATTAAACGCAATTGTGAACATATCACAAAGGAAAGTTATACTTACTAGATGTACGTATGTTTTTCAAAAATATATGGAGCCTGAAAATGGAAAGCGTCTATTGGAAAATGCACTAGGATTTGGAACGGGAAATGTACAAGCAATGCAATAATTTATCGGTTATTTGTAAAGATAAAGTAACTAGACAAGAGTATAATAGTGCTTTAGGTCGCATAGCACACATTAGAAAAGTTATGAATTGAGACATAGAGTGTGATAAGAGAACACCAAATTAGCATAATGTATCTTAAATCCGAACGTAGGTATATGGTCGGTTTTGTAATAACAAAATAAATTTAACATTGCTTTACTGAATATTTTAATGTAAGAAATGGAAATCAATGTTTGTTGGGACGTTGTTTGATAAGTAAACTATACAATATTATTACAAATTATAAAATTTACCTTTATGGTAACTTATTTAAATATTTCCGGTGACTAAGGGAAGACTATAAAGAATCGAAAATGCAGACTATATGGCAATTAAACAGCTTTCCAACAAATCATTGAATTATTTTAAACAGTGTCTTATTAAGTCCTTGAATAAAGTATGGATGGGTTTTCACCGATTATGTACAAAACTATATTGATTATTATCCAGATAAAAATATTTTTATAATATTGTCAAAGTTGTTCTTGATAAGTGGATGATTATTAAATAAAAGTTTTGTCTCATTAATATTTTTCGTTTCATTTGACTTCTTTTAACAAAGTATGTAGTTCACGTAGAATACCTTGCTACTAAGCGGTCAGCCATTGGATGGGTGACCAATTTCAAGTGGTGCTTTTCTGGACGCTTCCGTGCTTCGGACGGCACGTTAAGCCGTGGGTCCCGGTTGCTGCTTCGGCAGCAATCGTTAAGCCTAGTCAGAGGCCTTCGGGCGGCTTGAAAACATCTGACAGTCGGGTTGCCCACTTACCCGACAACTCTCTCAGCACAAGCTTGCTTGTGTTGGGGTCCACCAACCCGCACTTGGCCAGCGTGGTGGACTAGGCCTAAACCCTTCCTTCATTGGAAGGAGACCCGTGCCCTAGCAGTGGGGACGTAATGGGTCGTGATGATGACCTTGCTACTAAATTATAGTTATACCTAAAACCTTAGTAATCTTTATTTAATGTACTGACCACTATATCGTTAGCTACTAAGCCCCAATTTCGCCATAGTCAGTTAGATAATAACGAGGGATTAGTTCATCAATTATACGTC
Source organism: Plutella xylostella (assembly GCF_932276165.1). Taxonomy (NCBI): domain Eukaryota; kingdom Metazoa; phylum Arthropoda; class Insecta; order Lepidoptera; family Plutellidae; genus Plutella; species Plutella xylostella. Next base: position 7,527,146 of record NC_063987.1, on the reverse strand, counting down.
TTCTCCATATTAAATTATTGACAGATGAGTCAAAAGACAACCACTAATCACTGTTTATGATCTAACCGAGTATGGCAAAATTGGGGCTAAAAGTCAGTACTTATACAGATGATTAAGTAGTAAATATATGAAAAGTGGATCTTATACTCGACTGAAAAGCTTAAAAAGCAAAGGATAAGTAATTTAAAGTGGTAAGTATGTGTATAATTTGGTTCTACCTTTTTTAGCCCAAGATTTATTTGCCTAATCTCGTTTTGCATAGTAACGTTTGGTCAAAATCTCGTTTCGCCGAAAATCGTATGGCATAAATCTTATTTAGTAAAAAGTCATTTCGCATAATCTTGTTTAGTCTAATAATGGTATGGCCAAATCTTGAATAGCCTAATAATGCTATGGCATAGGTTATAAAGTAATTATATTCGTTTGGCTTTAACTTTGACGGAGCGTCTCCGTACATAGCACAAACTGATGACTTTTATTGTTTCCGCTATGTTGTAAACGCTCCGCTCCGCTCCGCTCCGCTCCGCTCCGCTTCGCTCCGCTTCGCTGCGCTCCGCTTTGCTTTCGACGAACATGTGCACCTAACACGCTCCTCCTCGCTTTGCTCGTCGTCGCACCTATCTTAAGGTTTCGATCCCATGGGGTTTAATGGTCATTGACACTTTCGATATTTTCATCGTGATTTTCGGGATGTTGGAGAAAAATAGTACAATTTGTAACATTTACTACATACTTACTTATTATAATATTTATTAAAATAATATTAGAAGAAACAAGATTATAGGACATAAATTTGAGCAAACGAGACTTAGGTGTTTCAAGATTGTGCCAACGGGGTTTTAGGCGAAACGAGTCTTATGCCACATAAGGCTTGGCAAAGTGATGATTCGGCCAAAAAAGTTTAGACCATACGAGTTATGCGAAACGAGTTTTTGTGCAATAAAGATTAGGCGAGATGAGGGGAACCCGTATAATTTAGTACAAGTACAGGTCAGTTCAGTAGGTACTTCACTGTACCTTGTATTATATTTACGTTGAACCTAAACAGGAAGTTTCACAACCAGCTGACCTGACCCAAAGCCATTGTCGCTAAAACAATCATGTAAACCTCGATTAAGGTAAAATAATAAACAAGACAAATTTGGGTGTCTATAAAGTTCCCATTAACGAAACAATACCAGCAGTTTGACTTTGAAACAATCGACAAACGGTCGCCATGCATTTCGGTCCCGAAACTTAAACCGTATTTTAATACTAAACAACATAGCGATTTAATTATGTTCTCAACAACACTAGTAGTGCTACTCGCATCACATGTGGCATCAGAAACTCAGAAGATGTCTTCAGAAATGTACATCAGTAGTCGACAGGCGATAAATTCGATGCCGTATAAAAATGGATACGTTTATACCCAAGTGAACAACCAACCAGGATATCTCGCCACATTTAACTCTGGAAGAAAACGAAGATACGACTCCCAACTGTTGACGACATCGGGATTGAGCCAGCCGGGAGGGAAATACTGGGATGAGCTCGCGTACGAAGATCTTAAAAGACCATTAAAAATGAAGAGAGACGCAGAATATGAACGGTTGAAATCCCTGATGTACTACAACGAACCAGAAGAAAACTTAGCGTCATACAGCGTGAATAACATACAGAGTGACAGTCAAGATGTTAGAACGACACCAGGGAGCTCCTATGAAATGTGGCCGTATTTATTGGCTAATTATGGCAACATGTACTATTACAGCGATTTAGATGGCGATCACGACACAGAAGTCGATAATGCAAAAATAAAACGATACGCTATGCACGAGATCCCAGTATATGAACATATAGATGACGATGCGCCAACTGATATTGTTATTAAAGGAGAGTTGCCAGATTTTCCATCGCCACACAACCATAAATATGATCCGCCGCATATTCACAATCACAACTATGACCACGATGAAGATTCCTTCAATTTCAACATTGATGCATATGGGTTTGATGAGGGTAAAGATAAATATGATTCTGATAGTCATATATTTGATAATCATGGTCCATATAGTAATGGGGATCGTACAAAAGACACAGGTTTCGATAAAAGACTTCTGTTCGATAACAGTGAGATTGGAAATAAAGGAAATAATCACAATAAAATCGATTATGAGCAAGCTGATAAAGATTACAGTGGACGCAAGCACTATGTTGATAGATTTGCTAATAAGTTTGGTGGTGAAAAACATAGCAAAGACGCGAACTATCGTTTGAAAAGATTACAAGACAAGAATGAAAAGAAGAAAGGTTTCCATAGAGTGTACCACAAGGACGAATACAAAATGGACAAGGAATTCTATGACAACAATGCACATTTGCTGGAAGAAGATGTGAAGGGTAATTCAGCTCTACACAACGGAGGTTCTATAGCTGCCTTGGAATCTCTCGCTGCTGCAGACGTTAAGGAAAGGAAGAAAGCTTATGACAGGGCACATTCTGCAGAAAATGATGCTTTCAACAATAACCATAAGGGTCATAAATTGTCTAGTGGTGTAAACAAAAAGTATGATCATTATAGTGATCATTGGCCTCACGATAAAAAGCATAGAAAATAGGGAAGTCTTTGTTCACTTGAAGATTTATAAAACACTTCTATAAGTAAATGTGCAGTGTAGTGAACTCATCTCAATCCCATCTTTTCAGTTAAGTATATTTTATTTCTCGAGTGGAGACCACGAACAGGCAAACGCAGCGTGGGACGCCCTCCTGCCCGCTGGACTGACGACCTTAGGCGGGTGACGGGTAGTGGTTGGATGAGGAAGGCCGAGGACCGAGTGTTGTGGCGCTCCTTGGGAGAGGCCTATGTCCAGCAGTGGATGATTATTGGCTGATGATGATGATGATAATTTATTTATGGTACATGAAATGAGTAAGATGAATCTGTAATCGGTACTTGTGTCAATGAACGTTATAACGAAATGATAATTGTAACTCTGGCCTTAGTGTATTTTTAAGAAAATCAGTCCTATTTTATTATTGTAATAAAATATTGGTTCAGTATTTACGTAATTTATTTTACCTTTAATATAAAATCTTTATAAGTTCTACACCTATATCACCTGTATATCGCCATATTCATAAAGAACTAGACAAGCTATACTTTACATTGGTGTGGTAGCTTGGTATGGTAAAAAAATAAGTCAAATAATAATCCAGGAACCGAGACGCTAACCTAATCAGAAGAGTTCATGGTTGCTTATCTATAAATCCCATTTTTTTATTTAAGTTTTACGTAACGATATGTTAGTGTAATCTTCGGTCTCGTATTGTGATTTAAACTTTTCTTCTTACAGTGGCGTCTTCAGCACTGTCATCGTCATCACTGTCGTCATCTTCCTCAGACTCCTGGGATCCAGCCTCTCTCACATACTTTTCAACTTTGAGGGAATTCAGATCTGATAAATCTGCTTTGGATAACACAAACGCGTAATTGCTTTGTTTCAATAAAGTAGTCGTGCCATTTCTGGTAGCGTTTTTGTTACTTTTTACAGAAGGCCGAACAGTTGTCTTCCCACACTTCCCACTTTCGCATTTCGGCTTTTTCTTCTCTTGAGCAATTCGAGGCTGCGATGGTTTGCCTCGTCCACTGAACTCGTCGTGATTAAAGTCAAAATCGTAATCGTCAAGATTGAAATCATCATCTTCATTCCCATCGTCATCATCAGCACGGCTCTCCCGCGACGGATTTTTCATCATTTTCGATTGAAAATCTTCATCGTAGTCTACTTCATTGAATTTGGGAATCGGTTTTTTTACTTCAACTTTCTTTGACTTTAGATTTGAAGTTGTAGTAGATTTACTAGTTCTCACTTGAGTTGGTTTGGTTGGCGCTGGTTTCCCAGGTTGCAAATGTCTCTGAGCTCTTGAGCCTTTAATATCTGCACCTCCGTTGCCGGTATTAAAGATAGATAGTGGATCCTGATTAATACCCTTTGACGTTCTTCCCTGATTCACTCTGCTCGTTTCATTAGAAAGTAATCCTTGATGAGCTCCCTTAACTTGAATATTGGTACTTTTGCTTGATGTAGTAGATATCGTGCTAGTAACCAGATTTGCTGACAGCTTTTTCGGCTCTATAGGGCTTGATCGATCTGCTTTGTTTCTTGATAACTCTGCAAAATTGTTGGTTACATCTCTTTGGGGGTACACAGTGACCGAAGGTGATTTTTGAGTCCTTGCTTCTGTCACATTTGCTACTTTGTTGAGAACTGTTTTGTTGATTTGAGACGGGAGTGTGGGGTCGCTCCGAGTAAGCCTCACAGGATTGAGGCTGCTGGCTTCAGTCACGGCTTTCTGAGTGCTCCTGAAGGCTACTCTACCTTCAGCCTGTAGGATTGCTAATGACACCACAAATATAGCGAACATGAGTCGCATTGTGTCCCTGTAGCGAGCTCAGATAGCCAACTGAATGCAACGAGAGATTATGTGTAATGTAAACTATGAGATGTTTCAAAATATTGCTTCATTGACTGCTGTACGATTGGTTACGCCGTGATCTAATGTGCCTTGTGAATAGTAGTGTTTTGATAACATGAGTCTGTCCTCTCATTATTTATTATACTTAGGTAAGGTAGGTACTTTTACTAAACTTCTACTACGTTACGGTACGTTTCTAGTATTTGCAGGTAACGGTCTATTCTATTCTACTCTCTGTGGGGGCGTATGTACCTGCACCTGGCTCTCTCGAGTGGAACCTTTGTGCATATCCCCAAGGTCTAAACTGCCTTCCTAAGCTTGGACCATTTCCCACCACGCTGGTCCACTGCGGGTTGGTGGGTTCACATATCTAGATGTGCTAAATCTAGATATGCAGGTTTCCTCACGATGTTTTCCTTCACCGTAAGAGCGATGATATACATAGTACTTAAGTTAAAAGCGAATTCGAACCCGCATCTCTTGCGTGAGAAGGCAGGTAACGGTCATATCGTGAAGATACAGGTGACCACATCCAATGCACTAAGCATATAGTTAGAAGTATTACATTACACCTGACCTGATAGAAATAGAAGTGGTGTGGTTCTTAACTCCTCTGGATATCTACTAACTGTATTTTATTCAAACTACTTTGGTCAGAGCTGTGGAATGTGTGCTATTTGCAACCGTCCGGCTGAAAATCTATTGTTGATATTTATTTGTAAACTTCTCAGCATAAACAAACAAACACGCCGCCCACCGGTGTAGGTACTTACCTACGTATAAGAACTTAATATAAGGCCATACACGCCAGTCTGGCAATCACCATCATGGCGTCTTCACACGGGCTCGTGGCTGGCCTCCTGTGCCTCCATATAGCGTTTTGTCACTCCTCTGTAATGTACAGCAACAGCGATGCCATAAGGATCAACGGGCAAGGCTCCAAGTATATCAAGAGTCACAAGAAGTACACAGCAGGAGGCAACCACTTGAAACGCGGGGGCAATAATGAAATGTATTTCAATCTCGGAAGCCCCATCAGCATCGACAGCAATTTTGCAGCAATACCAGAGAATTACTTCGGAAGAAAGGACATCAGTGATTTGGATTACAACATGAGCGGCGAAATCGAAGAGAGCCCGACTCAACGAAACGATGCGTCGAAAAACGTGGAGCAACTTAAAGAAAACGATGCTTTGCCTATTGCAGTTCCGAAAGTGGTCCCGACAATGAACCACAGGACCGAGTCCGAAGCGAGGATCCGTAAGTTCTACCACACGAAGTCTCAGAATCCTTTCGAGGAGAAACTGCGAGCTCCGAAGGTCCACCGAGTCAGCCACACTAAGACCAGGAAAGACTCGAACAAGGTCAAGCGACGAGGCATCTCTCACTCCTTCACAATCCAGAAACCCTCAGACGTGTTCTTCATCAAGTCCATCATCTTGCACAACAAAAGGAAGATAAAGAACCCTGACATGGCATTTTTACATGAGAATAATGTCAACAGGAAAGTGCGTAGGTCCAGAAGTGTTACTAAGCAGGAACAAAATGGCAAAACAGTAATGGAAGAGGAAGCCATGAAAAGTGATCAAAAGCGGGATCAGATTGCAACAGTGTATTACAGGCTTAGTCCGAAATCTAAAACGCATCTGAATGCGTTTATAATAATGAAAAGCATGACTGATTTCCCATCTATCAATCGGTCTAAGTACGTTCGGCGGTACGTTAAACAAAATTAGGAGTAATTGAACTGAAATGTAAATTTTCATTCATGAAAAAGCTACGTTAAACTTATGATACAACCAGATACGTCAACTAGTGTATCTAGCAATATCATGTGATTAACTAAATATGGAAGTAATAAGTACTTACTGCTACTTTATTACTTCCATTTCTATGAGATTAATTCACTACGAAATATTATCACACTGAAATACATGTCATGTGTATTTCAGGTGTCCTGATCATAATTTGGCTAGTCCCAAATACTTCGGTGTAATATCTATTTATATCTACCCATAGTTAAATAACAATAAAAATAAGTTTTAAAAATTTTGACTTACTGATTTCATTGTAGATAAATGTACTTAGGTCGCACGCACACCCCATCCTTTCAAATTGAAATTAATCCACGATTATCTAAAGGTAGGTAGTAGAGTAGGGGTAAGTACCTCATTAAATTTATAATGGAATCCTTTAGTGATAGATTGAGCGCCCATGAAAATAAAATCTTTATAAGAGTAAGGGTGAATTCGTCCAAACATCACGTTACACGAGAATAACTATACCGGAATTAAAATTATACGCGAGTAAATATCTAGGATAAGTACATTTGCATTCTACCAAGTTATACCATGATTAAATTGAATGAACGAGGAACGAAACTGTAATGCAACTAAAATAAAAATAGCTGCGTTTCAAAGCATGCAATAGAAATGACATGCCAACTTAGTTTGAATGGATTATAAAAGTATGAAATTGTTTATGTTTTAATATTTTATTCGCTGTTGTTATTCTGAGACTTTGCCTTTTAACGTACTTTTGTTTATGTTTTGACAGATGTGTTTATATGTCATTATGACGGTTTTCTAATCAGCTGATGTGCTGCCGCTGCCGCCATTACAAAATTACTCTCGGATAAGCTCGTTACACGGTCAATTTTGGCGGTATAACATTTTATTCTTGGGATAAGCTAGTTATCTTGGTTTCAGGCATTTGTTAGTCGTATACCTCGAAATCAAAAAATCCTTGTAGCTTTTCACCTATTCGCATTTCGCCGCGATATCAAAATTTCTGAGTAGACTTTTATTCCTGTGGTGTAATTTTTGATCGCTACTGACAATTGTCTGAAAAAATCATAATAGATTTACTTTCCTGCCTGCCTTCACTGTAGTCGTTTTTCACCTTGATGGATATTTGTTTGTAATGCATTATTAGGTACATATCGCGATATTTCTTTTACACTACAACAATATGCGACCCAAATAAGATGCGACATAAAATACTTACTTGCTATTCAAAATATATGCAACTTAATAAATAAGCTATTGATAATACATGCTACATAAAAATTTGCTACTGTTGTAAAAATCTGTTAAAAATATATGCTAGTAACAAAATATACTACCGATATTATACGCTACAACAAAAAACGCTATCGCGGCGAAATGCGAATAGGTGAAAAGCTACAAGGATTTTTTGATTTCGAGGTATACGACTAACAAATGGTTTCAGGTTTGGTAGAATGCAAAATCTGCTTACTCGCGAGTAACTGGTACTTTACTCGTGAGTAAAAAGTTACTCGACGTTGGCCGAATCCACGTACAAAATAATTCACTCTAGGCACTTGTTTGTTATTGGCGAACGGCCTTCACCTAGACCACACAACAAGAACCTCACCTTTTTACGGCGCAAATATCGAATGCGCAGCTATGTACCGTATCATTATACAGGGTTTTTCATTATCATTGACACAGAAGACATTGCTCAACTTCGAGAGTTATCTAAAACCGGGCCAGTACGAATGTCGCCGTCCTATGCAAGTGCATTTGCTATATAAGAGTTTCACTTGACCTTTGCCATCATTGTTGCAACGACCACCGCCAAAACATGTCGCGGCAGACACTTCTAGTAGTCCTAGCTATAGCCTCAGCAGCATGCATGGAGATGAAAGAAACTGTCGAGAGAATGGTCATGGTGAGGACCACAGGGTCGGACCTGCAGCCGGCTGCCACCGGGTTCATCTATAAGAGAAACAGCGACGGCCCAGCCAAAGTCACCAAGATGGAAGAGGACGAAGTACTGGAACATCTGAAGAAGCTTCCAGAAGGTCTCTACGAGCAGCCTAAAGCATTCAAAGCCCCAATCCCTGTAGCTGCTGGGCCGTTCTACGCGAAGGAACAGGATGAAAACAAAGCAGCATCACACGCCAGCGCAGCTTACGTGATCCCTGTGGTCGAAGCTGTGGATGAGGACAAAGAAGACGACAAAGTAGACGGGATCGCCGATGAAGACTACAGCAAGATATTCGATGAATACGCTTCAGACTTCGACGATTATTTGGAAGACTTTGACGATGCGCCTGGATACTACGGTTACGATGACCATCATCACGATCACGACCATTATAACGAGCACGGGGGTGGCTCAGACTACGGCTCTGAGGAGCACTCGGCTCACGGCGGGAAAGGGCACCGAGACTACGCCACCGCACACCACTACGCGAAAGGTGGCGCCGGGAGTTATGACAAAGGCAACCGGGAAGGCTTCTCTGTTTCTGGCGGAGGAGGATACAAGAAGGACTTCGATGAGGGTGACTCGTATGGCTCCCACTACGCATCAGGCCACGGCTACAAAGGCGGCGACCACGGCCACAAGTCGGCTCACAGCAAGGGGGAAGAGACAGACGGATACCACAAGGTCTTCGCAAAGGACGAGTTCAAGAAAGACCATGACTTTTACGACACAGCTGGTCTCAAAGGTGGCTTCAACAAATTCGCTAACGGCAACAGCTTCCATGGATCAGACGCCGGAGGGTTTAAATCAGGAGGTTCTCACGACTCAGGGCATGACGAGGCAGCGTTCGGTGAGGGTGGCTTCAGAGATGAGGGGTCAGAGGATGAGCACGGGGTGGCCTACTCCGGGGAGTCAGGAGAGGAGGCCTACCACCACCGCCACGGAGACTTCGGCAGTAAGGGAGGCGCGGGTGACGGCAAGTTCTACGGCTTCGAGGTCAAGCACCGGTGAAATGGAGAGTGTTATTGCGTTGTTGTTGATTTATGTTTGGTTGTTGTAAATATTAATAAAAGTTATGCGTACATTGATTTTTAAGATTGGAATTTTGCTCAATCATATTGTACTTAATATGGCGTTGCACCATGAAGCAGAATTAAATATTGAAGATAGGCCATTTTACTGGAAGGAGACTTGCTTCTGAAGGCACCAAATTTATATTTAGCAGGACGAAACATAAAATTCTTTTATGATAGACAGAAAAAATATATTAACAACTTGTCGCATTCCAAAAGAGGCTAATCCCATCAGTGGGCGATTGATGATGGTGGTGATAGAAGCTGATCATGATGATGATTCCAATCTAAATGCAAGTTTGACAGTACCTAGGTACTAACATTTAAATGTTGGGCCTTAAACATCGCCCTATGAAATGCCTTCTTCTACAATACCTACATATTATACACACTGCTGTAACGTAAACATAATTATGTAACTAAGGAGAGAATTCCAGAATTCATATAGTTTAATTCTCTATTAATTTCATGAGTGTAGCGAGCACGGTTCGACACCGGCACTATCGACTTCTTTCCTACGTGCGTCTTACATTACAGCAATCTGTAGGTATATCTGCCCTTATAACCAATCATCTGTATAATATGCCATCCGCTTGCCGAAGTAAATTACCTATAACTAGGTACATAGAAAAGAAAATTACATTATTGAACACATAAATCGGACATACCTACTTATATATATATACACTAGAAACAATACACAATAGGCCGCCTTATCGCTAAGAGCGATCTCCAGGCAATCTTACATACCTATGTATTGATATTAGGTATGTGTGTAAGTGTTCCTTGTATATATGTCGCAGTAAGATAGTTATAGCCGTAATATAGTTATATCCCTAGGGATATGATTATATACCGGAACATAGTTATACGAAAGCGATTCATTACTATGTCACTAGGAATATAGTTATAAAACGGACCAAGTTTAGTGATATAGTTATATTACTAGATTAAGTTTAGTGAAATAGCTATTTAAGTGAAACCAAGATCTCACCTTACTTGATAAGAAATAAAAATATATCAAAATTACTGATTAGTTTAAAAAGATTTGTTTGATTAGTTTTAATTGTACTTATTGTTAATGCCTTTAATTGCAAAAAATATGATTGTTTTAATTATAAGTAATTTCAATTACTTTAATACTTGTTCATGCCACAAAGTATTGTAACTGCAGGATACCTATACGTTGATTTTTTTATAAAGATAAAACCAATATAGGTACTATCCTTTTATTTAATTCTATGTGGTAGATTCTTTCTATTTGACTAAGTTTAATCAAGTAGTTAATATATTTATAACGCTGAACTTAATCTAGTAATATAACTATATCACTAAACTTGGTCCGTTTTATAACTATATCCCTAGTGAGATAGTAATGAATCGCTTTCATATAACTATGTTCCGGCATATAATCATATCCCTAGGGATATAACTATATTACGGCTATAACTATCTTACTGCGACATATATAACTTCAACATCTTAATTTTCAAAGATCATAAAAATACAGAAATATCGTTAAAGGTTAGGCTAGTCCACCGATTTAAAGACGGTCTGCGGAAAATGGAAAGACCTATGCTCGGGGTTTATACAGGATGTTGCAATGGAAACTTTTTCGACTTTTTACTATGGAGATTTTTTTTTTCGCGAATTTTGATATTCGGATTTAATTTTTGGCTGATGTAACATGCTGCACACGTAGGTTTCAGCTTAGTAGGTATACCCTTTTTGCAACACCCAGTAAGTATATTCTTATTAGCGACTATGGGTGACAAAATGCTATACCTAGTAGCGTTTCATGGATGGGTCACCGTGGTGAAAGGATTTGCTCAGGGTGCCCCAGACGCACACTTTTGTTAAAGTAGCTACAGTTGATACGTCACCTTCAGTAGTACCTAAGTATACGAAAAGTCGTAAGTCGGGTTTCTCTGAAGGACCACGTCAGAAATGAGATAAGTACCTAATTCTCTTGAGAACCGATGGTGTAAACGAGTTCTCGAGTAGACTACGAAAACAAGGGCGTACCCAGGATTTCAGCTAGGGGGGGGCAGCTCTTGAGATGATGGTCGGTCGGGTATATTGAAACAAAAATCATGAACATGTCTTTTATTAAGGTCAACTCGACTGTAGCAATTAACAATGTCGTAACTGACTTTTGGCCATTTTTCAGTTTATTGCACTAGAAGGTCATAATATCAATAAGGAAGGTGTTAGAAAAGTTTCAGCTCTTAATTATGAATATTTCCCGATTTTTCTTGTGGAAAAAAGTCGGATCTGTTCATGGCGAACGCTTAACACTGTCGGTAAGTATATTGCGACACTGTTCCCGGGGCGGGCGAGCGGGGCGGCCGGTCGTATCTACCACTTCCCGCCATGTTAGCGGGAGGAGCCCAAGTTGCATGATACAATTTTATTATGTGGTCTTTAACACCAATTAATTTATAAAAATAATGAAACTATAATGTTTTGCTCTAAATAATGGCAGACTTAGTGTATCAAGGAACGGGTAAAAATCTCAAGACAATGTATGACAGAAATTAAAGACTTGTGTACAAACATGTTCCATTAAAACGGATGCAATCAAACAAATATATATTTTTATAGCATCTTACATTAACATGCTTGCTTAATACAATGTATTTTTTTAACAATTAATATTTTATTAAAATTTTCGTATGGAAGTTGTATAAACAGTAGGCAGCGTTCCCACTACGCCGGACCGGCAGATCTGCCGAAAACCGGACACCGGACAGAGTGTTCACATTACATCGGATCCCGGAAGAAATTCAGACAGTCCTCAGTTGAATTTGGACCTGCGCGCACAATGGACGACGAAATTGTTGTGTGGTGGTATCTTAATAGAAGGCAAAATAAAAGAAAACATTGGGTACACCCTATTTTACGGGAAAGATTTTCCATGCTTTTCATTTTACATCCAGGGGCGAGGGGAGCACGAGCGGGGCGAGCGGGGGACAGATACCGGCACAAACTCGTTCACATTACTCCGGGCCCGGTCGTTCTACCGGCAATTCGTAGTGACAAAACGTTCGGTAGAAATGCCGGGCTCGGCAAAAATGCCGGAACCGCGATAATGTGAATAGCTTCATATAAATTGTACAGCCACTAGCTCTTCCGGCAGATTTACCGGCGCGGCAGATCTGCCGGTCCGGCGTAGTGGGAACGCTGCCGTACTGAACAGGTAACATTGTAGCAAACGGCACATCCAACAGTATTAACTGCGCATCATTTTAATTTTGAGTCGGATGTACCACATCCCACATTGTTACTTGCTTGCGTTTCAAGTACTACTGTTGTATATGGTATTACCGACTTTATTATTTGTTATTCTTTCCCTTGTGATTGTCGGTTATGGAAGAACCAACCTTGTTATTCGTACATAATGTTAAATTATTCAGTTGGATGTGGTACAATGTACCATTATTTTCTCTAAACGTTGTAAAATCTCGACCGGCTCTCTATAAAAGTTAGAGCCCAGCCTCATTAGAACCTCATTGACCGCGTTACCAGTAACGTGTCCAAGCTAGTAGTAAGTATTGAAATTGAAATGTATGGTACCGACGGTGTGGCATCGTCGCTAATACCATACATTTCCATATACTGCTTGGATACGTAGTTGCTGATGTGACCATGGCCTAGTAAGGAAGGCCTCTTGCTGTAAATTTATTAAGGGCAGATTTTTCAAAAACAGTTAAAAGCTCTGGTATCTGCAAAAATATTTTACTTTAATTTAACACTCACATCGGAGCGGTGGTAGCTCAGTCGGGTAAGCGCCCGCTTCTCAAGCAAGAGATGCGGGTTCGAATCCCGGCGCTGACATGTACCAATGAGTTCTTTTAACTTAAGTACAATGTATACCCTCGCTCTTACGGTGAAGGAAAAACATCGTGAGGAAACCTCCATATCTAGATTTAGCACATCTAGATATGTGAACCCACCAACCCGCAGTGGACCAGCGTGGAGGGAAATGATCCAAGCTTAGGAAGGCAGTTTAGACCTTGGGGATATGCACGAAGGTTCCACTCGAGAGTGCAGGTACTTACACCCCCACAGAGAATAGAATAGAATAGAAACACTCACATCTTTCGGAATCCCGTACATAATATTCCAGAGTAGGTAATTCTGTATGGTAAACTGAAAAAAAAGATAATTTGCGTAGGTATATCCCTTAGACTTTTTTAATTGGACTGAAGGACCACGTGGTTCATGATTTCAGGAGCATTGCTTTTACATTCTGTATGTTTATAGGTACCGATATTTTATTATTTATTTGTTGTTTTTCGTCAATAAAATTCCTAATGGATTTGAAGATGAACTAGTGCAGTCACGTGCACTGTAAGCTGCAAGTTTCTCGGCCTCTTACGGTACAGCTGCAAGATATGCTAGATCTTTAGTGATAACAATAATAAATGACATCAGCGTGAACATCCAAACGAGCTTTTTGAGACACTTTCTGACTCCTCATTACAGAATTCCAGGCTCCAATAAATTTATCTGATTTCCCACTTTCACTTTCAATATCCCCCTTACATCTCTCGTTAACAGGCTACCCAAACAATACAAACTCATTCTCTTGTTGTACTCTTTAATTCTCTATCGTGATCTTACACTCAGTCACTGTTTCATCTCTTTCCAACATCATTACTCTCACCTTTCATTCCCTTCATTTTTAAACAACATACCGGAAAGTTACTTATTTTTGCAGCTGTTCTACCGACGATGATAGTAAGACTTAATTGTCAGCGTACAGCATGCACTTAAGAAGTAACTTTTCGATTCGCAATCCTTTTTATCATCTTTTATATCCCTAACATAACTTTCTTTAAATAGATTAAACAGCCAAGGAGATTTACTTTAAATTGATTAATTATTCTAACGCAAGCCAAAGTCCCTAAAGGGATCCCAGTGGTCGCGTCAATTGGCTGTCCACTCCATAAACGGACATTGTGTCCCACAAATCATTCCTCCTTACTATAAAAGCCTTTCTTAAATCTAAGAAGGCACAGAACTCTGTTAAGCCAGGACCTTTCTGTGACATTCCGTAGTGAATCGAAGATTTTTTATTGTCTGTCTCCCTATCTACCCTTTCAATCAATATTTTTGCATACAGAATCAACGATACTTAAGAGGCTGATGCCACGGTGAATGTTGCGGACCTGGAGAGAGCCTTTGTCTTTAGATAGATAGATAGATAGATAAATCGTTTATTTGTTCCACTTAAACATAACACATATAAATAGTTACAACAAATTAGATAAGTACAGTTATGTACACAAATTATGGAAATGTGTGTGTTGAAGCAGACCAAAAGGGAAGCAACTCAGCGCATATGTTTGCCCCTAGGGACAAACCACTGATTTTCAGTTACCTCCCGTAGTTTAATTTTCGAGAGCGTCATAAACTGCCTGCCCTGTAAAAATACTTACAGGTAAAATTAGTGTTATTTAATGTAAGTGTAAACCCGTCAAAAAGAGAAGAAAGCAATTTAGAAACAGACCATTTTTGTAGTAAATAAAAATATTTAAGTACAATTAATATTTTTTTTGTTGGAACGTGACTCTTCAACAGACGAAGAAAAAACAGGCACGCACTAAGTGAGTAAAGGAGTACCATACCTAACGTGACCATACGTCCCGCTTTGGGCGGGACAGTCCCGCTTTCAAGCTGAGCGTCCCGCTGTCCCCCGCGAAGGCAAATATGTCCCGCTTTCGTAAACAGACCAAACGATAATTTAAATTACCTACATTTTGCAACTTCATCCCATATTTCCTTTCTTTCTTTTAATCATTTGAGACAACTGTTTATTTTCTTATCACTTACTCACATAGACTATAGGGAGTAATATGAGTCCGAGTTCCACCGAGACTCCGCGAGTAACTTCGTTCAGTGACGATCGTTGACTCGCTCTTGCTCTATCGTGTATATAAATTTATCTCGCTCACCTACCGATTCCTAACAAAGAAGAAATGCGTGGGAGTACATGGCTTCCAAAAAAGTAATCTGTATTAACTTTTATGAATGTGAAAATAAGATAAGATCCACTATTGATAAGAACTTTAAATTAAACTACTCAAATCTGTCTGGTATGAGAACACCCAAAAATTCCGAAAAACTTTTTTCCGAATTGAAAACACCGAATATGTACCTAATTTACAAAATATTGCAATAACGTTTTTTTTTTAATCGAATAGATATAATAATCACGAAGGTTTGTTATTACGATTGTTAAATACACGATCGTTAAAAAATACGATTACTTTAGTATACGAAAAATAAAATACAGACAAATAAATCACAAAAATATCAAGTCCGGATCAAAAATATGATAATTCGTGATTTTGACAAAAATAAAATGAACCAAAACCTAAAGATAGATATGCGACAACGATCAAAGCGAGGAGGAGCGTGTTAGGTGCACATAGATAACGAAAAACAAAGCGGAGCGTTTCAAATATAGAGTAAAAATATTGTTAAATAGGAAACTATTTGTAGTATTTGTTGTTAAGTAACACAACAAAGCAAAACAATTGCTTGGATTTTTACGTTGTTAAACCTTAGGACCTAAACCTAAAGATAGGTGCGACGACGAGCAAAGCGAAGAGGAGCGTTTAGGTGCACATAGATGTCTAAAAATCGAAGCGGAGCGAACCAAAAAAATATTTAAATTGTTAAGTAAGTTACATTCGGGGATTTGTGTTTTCGAAATATTAAAACTTCGGGATTCGTTATTTAAACAATTCGATATAATAAAACATCGTATGTACATTTAAAACATCAAAATTATAACATTCGTAATTTTCGTTATTCGAAAACTAAAAATTTACTAGAACTATGAAATTCATAATTAAAAAAATCGTTATTTTCATAATTGTAAAAAAGTAATTCGGATTTATGTAGTGTACCCGTCTGGTATATTTATAAAAACATAGTACCTAAGTACTTAGGTATCCTAAATATACCAACTTTACAAGATTATTAGATAAATATAAAAAAATGGTCATTCACCATTCATGCATCTCTTTCACATTTCTATCTTTCATCGTAGGGATTGAACTTTCAATTGATGCACTGAGCGAAAAGATAAGAAGATAAGAAAGAAAGATAATATATGTATCTTTGAGGGATATGAAATTCCGCAGGTGTCCCGCTTTGACAAAAAAAATTAATGGTCACGTTAACCATACCTATCTCCGCACCATACGTAGCTAGACAACGAACACAGACTGTGTTAGGAACAAGAGAGATAAGTTTTTTATGTAGTTTCGTATTTACTACAATGAAGGATAATGTATTAACTAAGACAATATTCAAAGCTTTTGTTTAGTAAGAAGAAACGTTTTCATTTTATTTTTAAAATTAGTTTTATTTTTTATTTTCATTTTCATTTTCATTTTCATTTTCATTTTCATTTTCATTTTCATTTTCATTTTCATTTTCATTTTCATTTTCATTTTCATTTTCATTTTCATTTTCATTTTCATTTTCATTTTCATTTTCATTTTCATTTTCATTTTCATTTTCATTTTCATTTTCATTTTCATTTTCATTTTCATTTTCATTTTCATTTTCATTTTCATTTTCATTTTCATTTTCATTTTCATTTTCATTTTCATTTTCTTTTTCGTTTTCGTTTTCGTTTTCGTTTTCTTTTTCTTTTTCTTTTTCTTTTTCTTTTTCGTTTTCGTTTTCGTTTTCGTTTTCGTTTTCGTTTTCGTTTTCGTTTTCGTTTTCGTTTTCGTTTTCGTTTTCGTTTTCGTTTTCGTTTTCGTTTTCGTTTTCGTTTTCGTTTTCGTTTTCGTTTTCGTTTTCGTTTTCGTTTTCGTTTTCGTTTTCGTTTTCGTTTTCGTTTTCGTTTTCGTTTTCGTTTTCGTTTTCGTTTTCGTTTTCGTTTTCGTTTTCGTTTTCGTTTTCGTTTTCGTTTTCGTTTTCGTTTTCGTTTTCGTTTTCGTTTTCGTTTTCGTTTTCGTTTTCGTTTTCGTTTTCGTTTTCGTTTTCGTTTTCGTTTTCGTTTTCGTTTTCGTTTTCGTTTTCGTTTTCGTTTTCGTTTTCGTTTTCGTTTTCGTTTTCGTTTTCGTTTTCGTTTTCGTTTTCGTTTTCGTTTTCGTTTTCGTTTTCGTTTTCGTTTTCGTTTTCATTTTCATTTTCATTTTCATTTTCATTTTCATTTTTATTTTTATTTTTATTTTTATTTTTATTTTTATTTTTATTTTTATTTTTATTTTTATTTTTATTTTTATTTTTATTTTTATTTTTATTTTTATTTTTATTTTTATTTTTATTTTTATTTTTATTTTTATTTTTATTTTTATTTTTATTTTTATTTTTATTTTTATTTTTATTTTTATTTTTATTTTTATTTTTATTTTTATTTTTATTTTTATTTTTATTTTTATTTTTATTTTTATTTTTATTTTTATTTTTATTTTTATTTTTATTTTTATTTTTATTTTTATTTTTATTTTTATTTTTATTTTTATTTTTATTTTTATTTTTATTTTTATTTTTATTTTTATTTTTATTTTTATAACACTCGGTCCTCGGACTTCCTCCTCTAACCACTACCGGCTACCCGCCTACGGTCCAGCGGGCAGGAGGGCGTCCTACCCTGCGTCTGCCTGTTCATGGTCTCCACTCGGCAGATATGACCAGCCCACTGCCACTTCCGCTTGCATATTTTGACAGTTATGTCGGTAACCGTAGTCCTCTGATGGATAACCTAATTTCTGATACGATCTATTAAAGAAACCCCAAGCATAGCTCTCTCCATAGCACGCTGAGCGACTTGAAATCGGTGGACCAGTCCTACCGTCAGTGTCCAGTAGGGCATGCAATACCGGAACTATTTACAATACCGGTATTGAGTTCCGGTATTGCAACTCAATACCGGGATCCCGGTATTAATACCGGTATTAGATTTCCTTGTAATAAATGGCATATATTGTGATTAAAGGTCGTATAGGTCAAAATAAAACGAGACAAAGCAATGAAATTCAGTTTTTTGTAATAGATTTTTACGACAATTGAGTATTAGAGTTTAAATTTTAAATAAATTATTATTTTTACATCTAGTGTCCGTTTACGCATGGACAACAGTAGATATCAAACGGCCGAAAACTGCATCAAACGGTTGGAAACAAGTGCGCTTTCACAGTACATAGGAATACTATATCTTAATCGCTTTATTATAGCCTAAAAAAGTCTGATTCCGGTATTACTTCAATACCGGTATTAACTTTCAATACCGGTATTGAAAAAAGCGTGAATTTTGTCCCTGATACCGGGATTACGAATACCGGTATTACGGTATTGCATGCCCTAGTGTCCAGGTCTCTGCACCATACGTCCTCACTGGCAGGACGCACTGGCTGAAGACTTTTTTCAGGCTCTGAGGAATGGCCGAGAAGAATATGTGACGAAGTTTCCCTAATTTACCGTTCTTAGCATGCCTTAAGAAACTGCGACATTCAATTTTGTGTCGAGAACTATAAGCATATTATCGTTGCATTATTATAATTGATAACTAAAATTTATCTTAGAAAATAGAAACAAAATAATGGAAAACTACAATTTTCATAGAAAAATTGATTCAGGAAAGCATAAATCCGACATCGTAAAGAATATAAAGTCCACTTAAAATAGCAGGATTTCCCACTTCCGACAAAATCTAGAGTACTAAGTTCAGTGAACATTGTTGAATCTCCCACTACCAACAAAATTTACAATACTAAGTCCAGTTAACATTGTTGGATCTAACACTTCCGACAAAGTTAATCTGGGATTTGACGGTTAATAATGTCACATGTGCCTTTTTTCACCTTTCCTATCAAAAATACTAACTTTTTATCTTACTACCTTGTGGCACATTTAAAAGTAAGTCACCATGCCGAATTTGGTTAAGATAGATAGAGTAATGTAAATTTTAGAACTATTTTAGTCGTATATAAAACTTAAAACGGCTCTACTGAAAAGTAGCGATTTTTCACTGATGACGATGCTGCAGTCGAACTAGGCCAATTGCGTCTACAGGCCAAATTAATCTTTTCGATCCTATTTGAAAACGGCTTTATCAATATTGAAACATGCCATCTAGTTACGGTGGCTTAAACTAAATACTTTACATGAACTGCAGACAGATGGTGTTGTAGTCAACATAATATTATCCAAGTATTCAGTCATTTTGTGATTTGCACATTTTTTTTGAAAGTTTGGTACTGTGTCAGGTGATTGGAAAATCCATGTGAATCTAAAGTTTTCTGTATCAATAGATTTTATTCAGTAGGTATTCTAAACAATAGTCATTGGGCTACTTATATAGACACAAATTTTCAATGAAATAGCTTTATTTGATGAATAAATGATGTAATTTTTTTATGTTTGATAAAAGTCTAAGGGTAAATGCGTTAGGCGTAATGGGGCTATTGCGATTGTTGCAACGCATTGCCTCAAAACAGAAATCGTCAACCTTTTAATACATTCATAATTATGCTCACCACTGTAGTCACCCGCTTTTCGCTGTAAATTTGTAGAGCCCTTTTTTATTCAGTAAAATGCACTGAAGTTGTCGGGTAAGTGTAAGTGTACAACCCGACTGTCAGATTTTTTCAAGCTGCCCGAAGGCTTCTGACTAGGCTTAACAACTGCTGCCGAAGCAGCAACCGGGACCCACGACTTAACGTGCCATCCAAAGCACGGAAGCGTCCAGAAAAGAACCATTTGAAATCGGTCATCCATCCAAGGCTGACCGTGCCATGTGTTAACCTCAGTGATCAGTTACGATCACTGAAACCAGCTCGATAAGGATTTTTACTATTTATGAACACTAAACTTATTGAAGAATAAGGGTTTTGCCATGCACATATTTTAATTGATATCTAAGTTTAATACCCGTATTTGATCCAATCTTACTATTTTTCTAAATTATATAAATGAAAGGATGTTTGGATGTTACTTTATTTTATTCACAACTGTCACTCACCACTATTAAATCTACATTCTTACTCACTTTACAGGAGTACTTAGGTAGTTCTTTTTTCATAAAAATGTTATTTGCATTTATCATGGAGTAAATGCGTCCATGAAAATTAGACCCATTTTCCTGATTTCTACTAAATCATCTGTGAATTCGTCAATAGTTTCTTTTGGCTAAATTAACTGGTGGTAATTACTATTGCACAAAAAAATTAACTGCATAAAACTTTCTTATTTTTTTCACGGAAAGCTTACCTATTGAATATTTACATACTAAAAACACATTTGCCTCAAACCTGGAAAATGCGTTCAAAATCACGATTTTTTTAAAACACTAAATAAGAAACTTTTATAAGATTCCAGCAATGAAATCAATGCTTTAAATTTATTAAAAAATAGTTGTTCAATAGTCGTTAGTTTCTTAAAGTAAATATCTCACTTTTACATTAAATTATTCATACCTTTGCTCCCATTATTCCGAAAACTTTTAGTGGTCTAAAAATACAACGTAACCCCAGTAAATTGACCTTAATTAGTTTGATTAAGATACAAAACAAAATAGGTAGCTAGGTAAGAGTAGATAACACGTTTTTAATTCCGATTTTTAATTTTTTTGTTTTTTGGTATTCTTGTGAAAGCAGCCTAAAACCAATTTAATTTAACTGTTAACTTGTGGAAAGCGGTGCTGGTTGTACAATTACCATATATTTTAATAAGTTCTTTGTTTCTTTAGTATTAAACATTGTACAATTGTTTGTTTTCCCGAATAAAATAAAATAAAATAAAATAAAGACTTGGCAGGAAAATTTACGTTTATTTTATCTTCTAGGGGGGGGCAGCTGCCCCCCCCTGCCCCTACCTGGGTACGCCCTTGTACGAAAAGGCAAGCGCAATGTGGGACGGCCTCCAGCCCGCTGGAAAAAAGATCTTGGGCTGTTTTAACAGCATGCGGATTTGATCACGCACGCGGGATTGCCCAGCAAGCCGCCGGAAGCGTTCATACAAGTATTCATTGTAACCCGTGAAATATGCACGCGAGACGCGGGAAAATGGCGTGCACGTCCACGTGCTGTTAAAAACAGCCTTTAACAGGTGGTAGCTGGATGTACAAGGCAGAGGATACAGTGGGTCATAGACTTAGTATAAGTCGGAGTGGGTGCTGTGGCGCTTTTGGAAGATGCCTAGGACCAGCAGAGGATTACGGGCTGGTGATGATGGCTGAAAACTCCTATAATTTTAAGGGTTTTCCAATACTATTATTTAGCACAATATCCTTTAGATGCGTCGCACTGTCTTCTTGGCACTGTAAGATAAAATACATGTCCTCATATTCTCGAAAAAATACAAACTTACCGACCGCCGGCTGTCAGGAATGACGTGACGTTTCAATTAAAATTTTCAGCTGAAATAATATAGATTTTATAAATAAAACATCAGTATTAAACGAATATTTCGTATTTAAATATAGATTTTCAGGTAAATTGAAATATTATTCCCTCTAATTTACATCCAGTAGCTTGTAGTGTTGTAGTTTAATGCGCCGGCAAATTATTTAATTCACAAAAACCCACTACGCCAATCTCAATGAACCTGAGCCGCAAATAATTATTTATTATTGCACAATCGTTTTTTCATTACCAATGTCTCTTAACCTCGTAGACAAATAAATTGGTACACGGCTACAGGTAAGGTAACGCACCACCACTAGCTTTTGTCTATAGACTTGTTTTTAGATATAAATATTGAGTAACCGTGTTATCAATTATTACAGCATAAGTTGCGAAAGAGTGAACAGCTATGGAAGCGGCGATCTTGCTCTTTTTGGGAGTGACGTCGACAGTCGGACATGTCATCAACCCCGTGCCTCGGCCAGGCTACATCTCCCCTCAAGCCACTGGATACATCTACAGAAGTGACAACAATGGACCAGCCAGTCTGATACAACTGGGGTCTCATTACCAGCAACCCCACGCCTTCGCTCCGCCGATCCCCATTGCCCACCAACCCCTCGTTCACGATAACCGAAACTTGTATCGCGCGGCGCCGCAACCGCTGCCGTATATCGCTGAGACACCCCTAGAGACTGTGGATGAGCATGATGACAGCGACGGAAGCGAAAAGAATGATGAGTACCTCGACACTGGCCTCTTTGGACTCGGACACAAACAGAAGCACAAGGAATTCGACGATAGTGAAGACGAAAGCAGCGATGACGGCGAGGAAAAGAAAAGTCATTTCTCAAAAGGTGAGTCTGCAAGCCATAGCAAGGAGAGCAGCGAGGGATCCGATGACGAAGAGGAGGGAGAGGAATCTGCTAGTCTGGACGAATCGTCTAAGGGTGGAAAGCATGCCTTGAAAGCTAAAGCCTTCAGTGCAGCTGACAGTGGCCAGAAAAAGCACAACAGTAAGAATGAAGAGGAATCTGGCTACCACAAGGTTTTCCACAAGGATGAATACAAAAAGGATGAGGACACATACGACGAGGCCGACAAACGCGGCAATTTCTTCAAACATTTGTTCAATAGAGGTCACAAAAAATCTAAGGGAGGCGCTAAGAAGGAAGACAAGGAAAGTGACTCTGACGATGAAGAGGATAGTTTTAGTGATGTTGGTTCAAAGAGCAGAGAAGACTATGACGAGAACAGTGAAGGAAGATCAACAGAGGAAGGTCATGAAAGCCATTACAATGATGAGGAGGAATTTAATGAAAAAGACGCAGCTGGGGAGAAGAAAAACTACGGATATGTAGAAGCTGAAGACTATGACGATGATGATTAAGTCCCGACTCGATTTGTTAAGATACATTATGATTATCAACGTATTTTAGTATATTCAATGTTATGGATGAAGTGATTTTGTTACCTTTGATATTAATTATTGTGAAGTTTTCCTACCTATTGTAAATAAATATATTTTGTATAATGCTCGTTATACATTGTCTTAACTAAATTGAATTTATTTATTAGAATCCTTAAGATTGCACTCTTTCATCATAAAAGAACACAACGCCACAATAGCGAAGACTTTTCCGGTGTTCATAGAATTAAATAAAATATTTATTAAAATAAATAAACAGGAACCTAAACATGTGAGTTTAGCACAACAAATGCGTAAGTATAAAAGCATTGTTTCCTCATTTCACACTAGTTCTATTCTAACTAATAGCGTGTCAGTATCCAGAACTACACGAGACGTGATTTAATCTACAGATTAATTACTGAAACAGTGGTTCTAAAATTGAAAACGAAAAGTCCAATCAAGTTGAGTTCGTGACCGTTCCAAAATCATCGATATAGCCTTGACCGTTCCGCCTGACTGCAACTGTGGCTTGTGCTACGCGGATTACCCACTGGCCACCATTCACTCGACCGAAACAGTCCACTCATCTTCAACAAAAACGTGACCTTTGCAGACGCTTTTTCATAAAAAGCGTTTTTACCCACCATACATATCAGTGCTTTAACCTACTTCGATTGTTCAATACGTAAATCTTCACAATGAGGAAAGCGCTAATGCTTATAATCCTCATCGCGTTTGCTTGCGCCGACGACTTTTCATATGAGGTTGAGGAAGACCAGACAGACTACAAAGACACCATGCTAAAAGAAAACGAAGATGATCCGTCTAAAGCAATACGAAGGGTCTTCGACGATGCCAACACAACAATGGCGACGAAAACTAAAAACAAGAAGAAACAGAAAGATGTACCAAAGCCAACGTTGAGCAGAACAACTTACAAATCGAAATTGAAGTCTAAGAAACCCCTTTCGGATCTCATCAGAGGATTCAACGAAGCTAAAGCCAGACTTGAGTCCGCTTACAACAAAGCTATTGTGGGTGACACAATCATCTTGGCAACAGAGAAAATAGATGCATCGGGCGATGAAGAACGAACTTTCAAAAAGGGTACAGTCACTTCCGGACACCACAATATACACCGCGTAGATGACTATAAGAAGGAAAAAGTTTTCTTCGACACAAAGGAATCCAGTGGCGGAATCAAAAAAGGTGGTCAAAAATATATCGGATTCAAGACTGGTCCTAAAGCAAAACGAACGGGAGCTAGACAAGAGGAAACCGGCAAAAGGTCCAGTGAAGAAAGTAGTGGAGAGGAATAAGAATTTTCGATTTGATAGCAATGGGAGGATGTCAAAAGTTAAGATTTCATATCAGACGTTTCATCAGTTTGTTTTAAAGTTTGTATAGTTAAAGTGCCCGAACAGAATACCTACTTACTTCTTTCTTTTATCATGTTCGACCCGTGGTAATTAGAGATTTCTTATCAATTTACTCTTGTTATGTATTTAGGTAGGATGTCATAAATCATTTACTTCAGTCGTGAAGCCTGTAAATCTTAATGTGATGCGTGAAATTTAAAAAGTTCATAAATATCAGAGATTGGTTTTAATTTTCCCTTTTAATACTGGAACCGGACAATTGGAAGTACTTAAAGCGGTGTTAATTACTTATCTAACTACAATGTTAACATATTTATTGGGTAAGGATTTGGTATCTATAATTTATTGCATAGACATTGACGATATTTAATAATTTCATTAAAAACCAAATGTATTTTTTCAGTACTATCCATTCTGCCCTTCTCAAACCCTCATCTACGATTCCGTCATTTCAAAAGGCTTTTTCAGTCCCCAATACCTGCACCCGCGCCCATCTGCATATGTCCCGGTCAATTTAACCCTTTACAGCGTTACCAACAGTTTGGCGCGAATATTTTCCCCAAAATTACTGTCCAGGGTGATTTAGACTTACCCGTTACAAAGAAAACTACAGAAATTAAAGAAGATATCAGGGGTGGTAGAAGAGATAATGTTAAAGAAAAAAAAACAGAACGTAAAGAAACCAAAGTTGATCCAGTGAAAGCGGAGAAGTGTGCTAAAATGGAGTGCACCACAGGAAGCCATGTGGGCCCGGTGTGCGCGTGTAACCACATAACCGGCTACGTAGCCTCGTTTGGAAATAGCTGCGATTTGAAAAGACATAATTGTCGGTTCGATACAGGTAAATTAACATCTTAATTGCGTTAAGGTGATAAACGCTAGAGCACTGGTCTACGGTTTGACTCCGTGGTGAAAGGAGGATTGTCTTGTTCCTAGCAGTCATACATTGGGCACTAGGCCGCGTTCCCACCATGTCGTGACAACTATCGGCTCTATTTTTTCCCACTGTTCCATTCCCATCCCTGTCGTCCCTGCAAAAATGTCGTAAAGGACAGTAAATCGTCCGTTATTTATGTGAATACCTCAATTTACACGATTATCGTTACAACTCTCAACAAACTGAGAGAAAACTCAACAAAGTGAGAACGCGCCCTAGGCATGGTGCGCTTATCGCATCACTATATAGCAATTCGCGTTAAAATAAACCAGTTTATCAACTTACGTCGATGAAGATGCAACCCGCTCTGACATTGTGTATGTTTTGTTTGTATAAGTATTAGCACTGTTTTTCTTGTTTCAGATTTCAATTTGATACTGGAACAGGTCTGCCCTTGGGAGTTTCAGTCGCGTCGCAGTAACCAGAACGACATTATCAATATTGACTACTCTGACCCTAAATATTACAATAATTAAGTACCTATATATTATTATTATTATTATACTATTATGAGATATATTTCTGTTCTACGACAGGAAAAAAACATAGCACAAATATTATGTAATAACGCTTGTATTCAGTCTTTAATACTTAGGTACATAAATAATTACTTAAAACAGTAAAATTACAGAAAATGAACTGCACATTAGTTTTTGACAGCCTATTTGAATAGTATCTGTAACAAAAATGATATATATTTTATAAAATTTATTGCCACTAACAAAATATAATAATTTAAACTCTGGAATATTAAAAGGTACCGGTTACATTCAATTACTAAAACTAAGTAATAATAATTTAAACTTTGATATATTAAAAGATACCTGTTACATTCAATGACTAAAATTATAATTAAAAATGCCTCAGAATTACTCACCTATTCTACTTCTTAGTGTGTCGACAAAATTATTAAAGGACGCTACTCCTCGATTTCACCAACTGTTTGTATGTGACTAACCGCCTCTTCCAATTCTGTTTGATCCGGTGCATCCTAAAATAAACATACATTATCAAAACCTAAATTGGGTCACCCATCGAAACTTAATAAATATATAAGCACTATATATAGTGCACTAGTCAGAGGGCCTACTAGTGAAGATTTTTATTCACCATACGAGCATTGAGAATCGATGCAAATCTTGTATGACGCAGGACTAGGCTACCTACACACGACTCTAGCGGCCTTACTACAAAAACTTAGACATTATCTAACAGATGTTTACCGCTGTCAAACGCCTACAAAATCTGTCAAATTTCGTTTTAAACACTTGTTAAACAGTGTTTAAAGTTTTTTGTGGTAGCACAGTAGTAGTTCAGCGCGTGTACCGCTAGATGGCGAGACAAAAATAGCTTTTACTCGCCTCTACTAGAAAGGTGTAAAACTTAGAATCCGCATACAGTTCAGACAGAGGAGTAGAAAAAAACACTATTTAAGTAACTTATAACCAAATAGGTACAAACCTCATCATCTTTTAGCAATTCTAGAATTTCCGACGCGAAATTTGGATCGCCCATCGCTTTAGCTCTCATCTGCTTCAGAGTTTTCAGAGACGGCATTATGAATATTTGTTGCAGAAACTTGTACGTTTTCTCGCTTTTTTCTTGAATCGCTTGCGCTAACAACTTTTCTTGCAGCGTGAATCGGAACCTTTTCTCTCTACCATCCAAATAGGGCGCCATTTTTATTTGCATCCACATGAATTCTTTGGCTAACGGGTTTAATTTCTCTGTGAGTTTATCGAAAGTCTGTCGTGGGGTTGGTCGATTTTTCGCCCGCTTTTTTCTTTGTAACATTAGTTTTCTATTGTGTTTTCTCCGCCATTCTTTCTCTCTTTCTTGCCATTCTTTTTCTTCGGCTGGTGACAGCTTTTTCCGTTTTACTCTGACTCTTTTGCTTACTTTTGGTACGGCTGTTGGTTTATTGCCTGAAAAAAAAACATGTGCAATTGTGAAACAATATCAATGGATAAATGGTTGGAAAACTCCTTTAACATATTTATAATCATTACAAAATTCTGTACGGCCTAATAATTATTGTTTGATGTGTTTTGTGGAATATATTATATAGAAACAAAATAAACCCACCGTCACAGCTGTCCATTTCATTGTGTTCTTTTTTATTCTCATTAGGTTCTATTTTAGTGTCAACAGACAGAGGATCCATATTTTCATCATAACCTTTCGTTACTTTAGCAGCATTTTGATAATCACTATACAATCTAGCAAATTCTTCATGTGAAATTTTAGTCTCATTTTCGTTGCCATCTTCTTTCGTGTGGTTTTCGTCATACAACTGTCCATTATCTTCCATGTATGCGAATTCCATACTATTTAAGTTATTAGCTGTTAAAGTATTATCCGAATCTTGATTGTAAATTGCGTTCTTATCTATAATACGATGTTTTTGTATAGCATTTACGTCTAAATAAGAGCCATGGGGTCTTAAATCTGGAGCTCTTGTTGTGTCTATTACTGGCTCGGGTGGAGGCGACGACGACCGTATATCGCAATAGTCAATAAGTTCTTCTAATGTATTTGGACGATATCCTTCCATTAGATTTTCAGGCAGGATGGCTGGAGGAACAACTGAAAGAAATATGAATAATAGGTTTAGTAAAATTATCACTACTACCAAATAAGAGTTCACTATGCAAAGTGAAAAAATATAATTTAACCTTGAAAAGACAAAGACAAAAAAAATATGCAAATATACATTATAAAAATATGGCCTTATTGCTTATAGGAATGACTATAAAGACAGGTTAAGAAACTTAAAAATAATAAAAAAACAGTAGGTACAAAAATACAGTGTTATTGCTTACAGCAATCACAGCAATCTTTACACAACGGAACGCAGATTAAAATTGTAGGTGTTTTGATCATCACAAAATTATACTACGGATCTACAGAATATACTGACCAATAGAAGTCCGTATAGCTATTTCCTCGTCGCCCTCGGTGAAGGCGAGGCGCCGGTCCGCCAGGTCCACGCTCGTGTAGTCGTGGTCCTTGTTGATGGAGTAGAGCGAGTTGGCCACTTTCTCTATGACTGGAGACAGTGGAGAGATAGATTTATTATACATACACCACCAGAAATTACAAGAATAAGAATATACCTACTAACAAACTAGTATAGGTGGCCTTATCGTTAAGAGCGATCTCTCACAGACAGTGGCAAATTTTGAAAATGCATTTAATAAAACAGAAATTATAGTGGAAAAGAAAAAGAATTAAGCGGTGGTGATAAAGATAAGAGGTATGTAGGTACAGTATACGAAATTGACAAATATTGGCGCCACAGTTGAAGTAAAATTTATAAGTACCTAAGTATTTAAACTACGTCACTTCCGTCACTATTTTACTGCTGTGTAAAATAGTGACGGATTCCATTTTGGTCTTCCATTTACATATTGTTTCTTTATCCCCGCGAGTTATAGTTATTAATTGTTGTAGTAATAGATTCAGATTCATCATTACTTCTAATTTTGCCAAGATAATGCGTCTACCAACATTTCACAAAGGCTCGGTCGCTGAGGAGAAAAAATGGCGAAAGAAACATGAGGGTTACATACATTTGTCGGGAGGCAAATCCGTGTTTTCTGTGGGCTGTAGAGGACAGTTACTGGGCATCGGCCGGGCATACGTGTGATCAATTTTAGACGGCTTCTTAACAACTGCAATAGATTGGAGAACAATTAAAACTTTTTTCATTGACAGCAGACGAGTAATTGGAACTTTGGTAAGTACCTAAAAGCAACACTGGTATATCTAAAGATGTTTTACAACATAACGAGAAGGTAGATAGCAGATATAGTCGACTCCTCAAGACAGTAAGGCTGTTAATCTTATGATGCTGTTACTATCTACCTACTTAACTAATGCTATATGTATAATTATATCGTTTACTACAAACAGGCTGGGCTAGATGGGTTCACAGCACCGTATTTATCGCGATTTAGTGACGTTTATCTACGCCGAAAACGAACCCGTGTAGTGGCTGCAGAAGGTTTAAAATACTTACAAAGACAATATGGATTGTTGGGTTGCCCGCTTGACATCTCCTCTTTTGTGAATAACATTGGCACCCCCCACAGACTACGCCGGCCATTCTCAAGAAAATACTTATCTTCAAAGTGAAATGTACACACCTGAAACAAAATTGGCATAAGTATTGAATTGAATGTTAGAAAACTGAAAACAGACTATAGTATATGATATTTTACCCATATATCATCATCAAGATTATCACGCACAGCCATCACGTTCCCACTGCTGGGGCACTGGTTTCCTTCCAATGAAGGAAGGGTTTTTTTAGGCCTAGTCCCCACACATGTATCCCACTTGGCTATTGTATTCGTATTCACCAAAACATTCATAAGCTATATTTGCCAAGTAGGCATTTTGTGTTTATTTCTGCAGGTTGACTGGCAGAAAATGCTTTTAGCATTAAGTCCACCCATTGTACTTTTATTTTGTAATATTTGTAGAATAATAATAATTCTCCTAGAAAGGCTGGTAACCTTGGAGAACACTACCTCAACCCCTGCACTGTTATGGTGCTGGGAGGCCGTTTAACAGATCCAAAAATTATTTTATAGATAAATAAAATGATTATGTAATAAATTCAATTTACTTATTAATATAAAATTGGAAATAATAATAAGTTAAATATATAATTAAAATTTGTAAATAATTTTAAGTACTTACTTATGACAATGTAATGAAATTTAATTTAATAAACGGCTATTCTATTCTATTCAATTCTAATAATATTTGCACAATGACTTACAACTCTCTCCCGCAACCTCGTCTGCGGTATCCCCAGCAGGCCGGGCACGTGCGGAGACAGCACCTTCAGCCATATCTCCGAGACCTCGAGCGTGTGCGGCCAGCGACACACGCGCTGCGCCGGCGTGGCTGAAGCACAGCCTGGCAGGATGCAGCGTCGTATAGCTTTCAACAAATATATTTGAGATCGACATTAGACTTTATTATAAGCTATGCTTAGGATTTTTGTTGAAATAATTTCATTGTTGAAAATATTATTGTGATGGTATAGGTATGGTAGGTACTAAAACTATTTATCTCACCTACTTTCCTCAAGTGTTTAGACTTTTGTTTTGATAATCTCTTAAGCTCTCTTCTTGCAATAATAGCATCTGAAATTAAAATTAGCCATTACATCAATGATTCATACTTCACTAAATTATCTAAGACAAGAATAGATAGTGGATGGTTAAGAAAGGCCAAAAAGTTAGCCAAATCAAATAGCCTTGGCCATTTTTAGCCATATGGCTATGGCCAAGGCTTTTGTGTTGTGGTGATCATTGGGAGAGGCCTAGAGCAGACGATTTTTCACTGATGATTATGGTACAGCTGCCAGTCTGTGAGTCTTGACTCTGGATTGATAAGTGATGACTTGATGATAAAAAAACAAAAGATACTGACCCTTTTCTTCCTTCGCCTTGCGTTTTTTAAACTCAGACAAACCCTCATTTCTGGACAACTTTCCTATTGGTACTGCAAATTCTGATATGGTATTTTTTGAGCTAAAATCACTTTCTCTAAAGTGCATTTCGCAAACATATCGAGTTTCGTGTAGGTCTTGAATAGTTTTTTTTTCAAGACATTTCTTACAAGTTTCTTGTACCCATTTTGCACATCTGAAACAAAAATACCTTATTAAATTTTAGTAATATAACTGTAACTGCTTCTTCCACATATCAAGAAATGCTTTTGAGTAATCTATTCACTGTTCTTCACAATTATTGGTCTGGATTTGTAGATTTTCCTTAACTATTGCTGAATGCATGTCAGTTACAAATACTCAAGCTTTGTTTATCACCATAATGAATGCTTTAGCCAGTAAAAATAGTTTTCAGTTGCTGACTGCCCATTTGGACTCCCATTTTGTGACCGTAAAACTTACAGCTTGAAGGCTCACTCCGGCTAGATATAATTAAATGAAAGTAAGTTCCTTCAAACTTAATCAAATCGTTCGGTCAATACTAAACAGTGCACCCCACTTGATAGATCAATGTTGAATGTGTGGTCGAAAGTCCATGCCGTGGTTTACTTAACAGTTTAGCTCGATCGAGTAATACCAGTACTCACGTACGGACCATAAGGATGGGGCAATGTTTGAACTTAAAGCAAAAAAAGGTGGAGTTAATCACTCACATGGACGGGTTTAATGGAAAAGGAAACAAAATGTGTCTTTCCCCATCAGGTTCTTCACGATAAGAACACATTTCGCATTTTTTAAGGACCATTTTGGTAGATTTTCCTTACTGAAGATTCTTATGAGCGAAAATTACAGCAATTTTCGAAGTAATAATGCCGCTTTTAATTCAGTTATACGACATGGCCATGCATACACGTTTGAAGTACTGAAATAAATTTGTTATAATCAGAATCTATAAGTACAGAAACGAATACGAATAGATAGTATTTTCATAAACATAAAATTAAAATAACCAAAAATATGCCAAAAATCCAATGTTTTTATTTTGCCGATTGTGTTGTCTGTCATTTATTGACAATGACAGTGACAACTATAAAGTTTACAGTGACAACCACGTTAAATAGTCTGTGTTCGAGTGCTGTTCGACTATTAACACAGTTTCATTATTTCATTATAAACGAGTAACATCGGATACTACTGAGTCCAAGGAACATAATATAATAGATACATTTTACCTGAAAATAAAATGTTTATTAAACATGCTTACCTTATGCAAAGCCTAAATATATGAGAGTAGCGTTTGTTTCCGTTTCCGTACCAATTTACGTTCATTTCGGCCCAGTATCATGACATCCGTCGTCGGTCTCAAATAATACTGTCAACTTCCGTCTGGTTTTTTAGCATTTCCGGTTACCGCCACCACCGAAGGCAGTTGAGTTTTGAGGCTCAATATTTTAATCATTAGGCTCTGATTTTTCACCAGGCAGGTTATAAAAATGTTAGGCTTTGCATAAGGTAAGCATGTTTAATAAACATTTTATTTTCAGGTAAAATGTATCTATTAAACAGTACGTTACCGTTATGCAAAGCCTAAATATATGAGAGACGTGTTTATTATCGCCTGGTGGTGGCGGACAGCATTATGAGACATAATCAGGAAAACACATAGGTCAGGCATCTGACTATATTGTAAGGGAAAATAGAAAATATAGTGTATTTTGTAATCAAAACTATTTATTGTGATATTAGTATCTTCTTACAAAACATTTATGTATCAGGCATACAAATAATTGTGTAATTAAAAATTATAATAAATTTTAACAAAATCAATTTGTTATTCATTAATTGGCGTAAATAATGAAGAGATAGAACTCGTATTGTTAGAAGGCGCACTAATTTCGCGCCTGTAGAATTTCTGGAATGTCTTCGCTGACTTCCAATTACCTCTAGCCAGGATGTCATCCATTTGATAATTCTCTATCCAATTTTTGGATGCCACAGCTGACCGAAAGCTGCCAGGTGTAGCATCAATGTTAGCTTCCTCAAGAAGCTTTTTTAACCAGCCTCCAATGATTGTACGTGATGCTGGTTTCGGAACGCCGACAGTAGTTATAAATAAATTATCAGATTTGGCAAGTTCTCTTCTTGGTTGTGATACCTGGATTAGGTGTTTTATCCAGTGGACGGGACACAATTGTTTATTGTTCTTATTATGCAGTAACCTCCAACCGGATTGACGATAGTCAGAGGTGTCCGTTTTAGATCCAAAAGCTGGCCAAAGTGTAATATGGTCATCAGATATAATGCAGTGTTTAGAGTTTATTTTGAGTAAGGTAAGATCATGTACTCTTCGACTTGAACAAAGCAGTAAAATAGCTGCAGTGTGACGAGCAACTTCGAAAAGCTTTGATGAGTCAATTGCGCTTTTAGTCATGTGTTGTATCAAGACTTCGACATCCCATATGGGTGGTTTTAATGGTTTTGATTTAGCTAATGAAATAGCCTTTAGGATCTGTTTAACTAATAAGTGTGAGCTTAGTTTATCGCGGTCACTAGGGTTACAGAATGTTGCCACGGCAGATTTATGAACCATTATTGTGCTGAGCGCCAGGTTATCCTTTTGAAAAAGATCAGTTAAGTATCTGGCTAGGTCTGACCCGGTAGGTTCTTCAGCATTTACATGATTTTCTGAAGTCCATGATACCCACTTCTTCCATGCAGATTTATAGGTCTTAAGCGTTGACTCGCGCCAGCTTGCTGAAAGCAGAGTCTTTTGTTCAGGTGTCCAGTTGGTTAAGTGTTTGTTCCAGCCCCACATCTCCACACTTCCAGGACCATTTCTGTCACGTTGGGTGGTGGTAGACCGGTTGTTACGTCTACCAGAACTTGTGGTAGGTTCCTGATCGTGAAAGGTGCAGCTGTTGCTCGGCTCTTCAGGTCTGGTCGCCAGAACGCTCGCTCCCACCGAGGCGCCACTATTAGGTACAATCCCCTTGCTTTGTTCAGGTGTGACAGAACTTTCGGTATTAGGTGCGGTGGAGGAAACACCCATGCCAGTGAATAATCCCAAGTTACTCCTAGTGCGTCGTAGCATGCAGCTCCCATGTCCTGTCTGTCGAGAGTGCAATAAGTGGGTACTACGTGAGCGCGATGAGATGCGAATAGATCGATTCGTGGCTCTCCCCATTTCTTGAAAATTATGTGAGTTATTTGAGGTAACAGATGCCATTCTGGTCGCAGTTTTAGTCGAGAAAGGTGATCTGCATGGCAATTGTATATACCTGGTATGTGATAAATGCTCATGTGTATTTTGTGTTGGTCCAAAATGAGAAAGATCTTCATTGCCAATTCTGTGAGTTTGTATGATTTTGTCCCTCCTTCGTTGCGAAGATAAGAGACAACAGTTTTGTTGTCGGACTGGACTAGGACACTTTTGCACGCCAGGAGCTGAGCGTGGCCTCGCAGGACGTTGAATATCGCAATCATTTCCTTTTGATTGGAATGTAAATTTTGTTGTGAATTTGTCCACGTTCCAAGGATGCTCTGATCGTCTAGCTTGGCTCCCCATCCCACGTCGCTGGCATCTGTTGTCAAGTAGTGATTTGGTATTGGCTCGTGCAACTGGGAGTAGTTTGTGCAGTTCTTGTGCCACCAGTTCAATTCTCTCATCGCCTTCACCGTTAGTGATACAGATTTCGTCGGTTCGGACCTCAGAAGAGAGTTTAGTTGACGTTGCAGGAAACGATAGTGGAGTCTGCCTCTTGGGACTGTGAAGCTTGCAAAATTCATGACGCCAATAATCCGTTGCAGCTCTTTCAGTGTGACTTTGCTGGATTTGAGCATGGCTGATGTTTGAGAGAGTACTTTCGATGTTATTCGCTCTGGTAGATACTTCCTGTTTTTCCAGGGATCCCATACTACGCCGAGAAATTCGAGGCACCGCTGTGGTGTTGATATCGACTTCTCTGTGTTTATTGTCCAGCCCAGGTATGTTAGTGTTTCTATTACTACATTTATCTGGTGTTTTAGCGTGGCTGGGTTTTGGTGAACCAATAGGAAGTCGTCCAAATATATTAATATACGTATTCCTTGGTCTCTCAGTATTTGGGCCACCCAGTTGGTCAATGTGGCGAAAGTTTTTGGTGCAGAACTCAGCCCGAAGGGTAAGCAAGTCATTTGTAGCAACTGGCCTTTGTAAATGAGGCGAAGAAAGCGTCTGTGACTCACCGAAAAATTTAGATGAAAATATGCCTGGTGGATATCGATTTTGGCCATCCAGTCCTGAGATTGCAGGAAGTCTGGAACTCGTTGGATGTTCACCAATCTGAATTTTCCCACTTCGACAAATTTGTTTAGTGCCTTGAGGTTGAAGATTGGTCGCCACGTGCCGTCTGGTTTTGGACGGAGAAACATAGTGGAAATGAAGCTTGGAGAAAGTGATGCTTTTTCGAGTATTTTCTGCTTCAGCATTTTGTTTATGATATGATCCATCTCCTCTGTGTGTGCGGTTTCCTGAGAATTGATGTTTGGTAAGAACAGGATTGGCCTTTTCTTGAACGGTATTCGATAACCGGTGATCATTTTTAGTATATGGGGTGGGGCCCCCAGGTTGACCCAATGGTCGTAGAACCGACTGAGTTTCCCTGCACTGAAGTTGCTGGTCGAGTCAATATTTGCGCCGGGTTTGTCCTCTCCTGTCCCGGTGGGACGAGGGAGAGCGCCGGTCTGCAGTGTTCCGGTATGAAACTTCTCGTGTTGGTGGTCTTCTCTTGGTGCCTCTACCACGAAAATTCGAATTAACATTATTTTTAGGGCCAGATCGGAGATCTTTGTAGCCAGACTTACCCGTATTTTTATTTTGTATTTGTACTGGGTTTTTTTGATCGTTCTGCGGTGCAGGGTAGCGATCTTTTTCATTGCACCAGAATACTTTTTTGACTCCACCAGATTTTTCTAGAACAGCGCTGAATTTATCTGCATCAAAGAGATGGCTGCAAGATGGCGGTATTTTCCTTAAAGCGCTTTTGTGGTAAGGGTCTTTTACAGCTGCCAGAATAGCTTCTCTTCTATGTTGCACTAATTCAGATCTGTGACCACATACCAACTGTAATGCATCTGCAGTTGTTTTGCAATAATTTCCATCTGAAAAGATACCTGAAATCTTCGCATGCAAGTCTTTGT
The DNA here is from genome assembly GCF_932276165.1 of Plutella xylostella. NCBI lineage: Eukaryota > Metazoa > Arthropoda > Insecta > Lepidoptera > Plutellidae > Plutella > Plutella xylostella. Next base: position 7,491,134 of record NC_063987.1, on the reverse strand, counting down.
ACTCTAAGGGTTGGTTTTGGTGAGCATAATTCAAAAGTTCCTGCATATCCTTCTGTAGCGCGTCGCGCTGTTTCAGTAAGGCAAATGTTATGGATGCGAAAGCCTTTTCCATATTAGCTGTATTTTTTGAAACATCTAATCGTCGCACTTCATCATTTGCTTCAAGATTTACAAAACCAGGCGATTGACTGTACAGTTTTTGAATGTCAGCGTAGCGGACATTAACCCACTCAGGATTATCAAATCTTTGTAAATCTTTCAAAAGTTGCAGCATTTCGGGGGATGTTGGTGGAACAGATGGTTCTTTAGTTTTAGTGCTCATTGTAAAATTTAATTCTGCGGGTTCGTTACAATGTTCTGATAGAGATTCGTTTTCGAACAACTCGCCACTAACGTCTAAATCAATATGATCTCGAGATCCAGTGTTATTCGTGCATGCCATTTGATTTTTCAGAAAGCTAACCTCCTTAATCAATTTGTTCAATAACTTACGGCTGCGCTTCTTGCTTCGTTTGCGTTTCTTACTACGCTTGCGATTATCACTGGATGACGAGCTTGACTCCGAGGACGAGCTCGACGTCGAATCCGAGCTGGAAGACTCTCTCCTTCTCTTCCTCCTTGTATCCTTGTCTGGTTCCTGACATTCCACTATGCTCGCTGTACTTGTAGATGGGCCGGGATTATCCATAACTCCTGAAATTGATATCTAACGGCAGTTGATTACCGTTAGAAAATATTTAAAATATTTGCTTGGATATAAACAAATAATAACTTACGAACGGTAACACCGTTTATCCATTAAACATTATTAATACTTATACCTGTCGTTTTTTCTGTTTTATATTCTAGAAAAGCTTTAAATGTTATTTGTACTATGCGATTAACATAGGGCGATGATTTGAAAAGAAATAGGTAATATTTTTGACTAATAAACGAAATATACTTACAGTTTTTGTCGTGGAAAAATAATCACTTTTCGAAAAAACTTACTTTTACCCTCAGGTATAAAACTGAAAACGATAGGTATATTTACTTCTTGGTACTATTGAGACAGTGCTCGTGCATAGGCTGCAGCCACAACCGTCTCGGTTGAAATCCAAACGCCTAATGATTAAAATATTGAGCCTCAAAACTCAACTGCCTTCGGTGGTGGCGGTAACCGGAAATGCTAAAAAACCAGACGGAAGTTGACAGTATTATTTGAGACCGACGACGGATGTCATGATACTGGGCCGAAATGAACGTAAATTGGTACGGAAACGGAAACAAACGCTACTCTCATATATTTAGGCTTTGCATAACGGTAACGTACTGTTTAATACTTCTTTAATCTCCTCGACACGACACGGGTAAGTAGCTCATTCTGAAAAACTTTTAGGTACTTAGAGAGAGACAATCAATGCGTTTGACCTGTCGTACACGCGCCGTCGGCGTCTCGGTGTGGTGTGCACTTCAGTCAGACTCAGATTTGATGTAAATACCTACCAACACTCTACCCTACATATCTACATACAAACGCGATACAGGGTCTGATCCCAAAGTACGTCATCGTCTTATATCTTTCCACATTGCGTTGCATAAGTTGCGTATTTGTGAGCTAAGTATGTCCCTATGAATGCGGTGAATGCCATTATAAATGATACCTACGTTGAACTCTGCGTCTGCGTAACTGTGGCGGTGACCGGCAAGTTGCATTGCATACTACTCACTCACGCGCGGTTGCTCCGCGCCGTAAGAAACTATCCATTCCTACCATGATATATCTCCTAAGCAACATGGTTCTGTCAAAGTCAAACGTCTGATTACTTCAAAATCTATCTTGTCTCTGCCACTCTGGCCTCTTCAACTTCAGCTCTGAAATGAAAATGAATGAAGTCGTAATGTTTGTGTAAATGATAGTGAAACAAAGGAAATTAAACAAATAAATGTGGCTCGGTAAAGGCTCGTTGTTTAGCTACACTCATGAGTACGGAAGAGACTCTATTGAATCTCGACTTCGACAAGCCGAACAATTTAATTGCGCCGTCCGATGACGGTGTGGTATCGCTCTCGAGCAGTGCTGAGGATATCTGTTTAGTGCCAGAGATCGGTTTCGAAGGCACGGTGGATTCATCAGGCGTCAACAGGGAGTCGCAGCCGCTCCTGGGCGGCCGCGGCGACTTCGAAGTCTCTTACAACCATTTCCCAGGTAAGTGGTCACCTCTTCTTATCCTGACTCATTTCTGTGCGTAATTTGAGGATGGAGCCAATTGCTACTTGCCAAATTCGCATATGGCCTTGATCGTCCAGTTACTATGTATTCTTCCTCTTTCTGTTACCTTCTATGGCTTCAAAATTCAATAAGGGTGACAGAAATATGTTTAGATATTTTTTTGCATATCACTGTACCAATTCACTAGGTATTATTTACTGCATTCATTACTCAGGCCTTGATAAAAACATATGGCACTGTTTGTATTATTCAATACGGAAATTGTTGGTGCAAAATTGATATTCATGTGAAATTTACAGTTTTGTTTTGCTTCAACTTCACTCCTTCAGATTCAATGTAGGCAAATAAACTTACCAGCTTGAACATAGCTGCAGAATGGTTAAGTTTCAGTCAAGTGTTACTTAGCTGTGTTGTGTTTTCAGTGTTTCAGTGATGTTATTGTTATATTTTTCTCTGTGATATGTATGAACGCTTTGAATGTGGTATGTAAATGCATTATTCTTGGTAGCCAATATGACTGTTACTTTGCATGTGAGATTTTTAGATAAAATACTATTGCAAAACATTGCCATATGTTTGCTAGCCAATTATTGTTCAGTCAATGAGGTTTGCTCTTTGTCTGAGTCATACATCTATTACTATGTTGGTAATTAGTCTTAGAGTAAGTCTTTCTGAAGTGACAGTGTACAATAAAATTGAATATGTTTTTTTTGAGACTATAAAATGAGTGCTATTTAAAATTATAACAGTACCTACTTTTTCAATTAATTTACCCCAAGTCCTCAAAAAAACCTCCAGTTCAGAAAACTTTGATAGTAGTAACTTGTAATATGGAAATGAGGCTGTGTAGTATGCATGTCCTGAGTTAACCTTGGCCAGTACATTATATATATTTAGGCCCAATTATGTAAGAAAGGTCAAATATTTGGTTCTTAATTCAAATTTCTAACTCATTAACATTTTTTAAGAACAAGTTTTGATTAGATATTACTCAGTGGAAATTATTGTATTACAGTATAATGATGTGGAAGTGGTTGGTATACCACCCAATTTAAAATAATTTTGGCACAAAAAAAGATTAGACCTTGGAGTCTAAGGTTGATATTTAATTTTGATAGTTTGAATTGTGTCTGTAAGTTTCCATCAATCACCAATAAACCTGTCTAAAATTTGTTCTATTTTGTCCACCAGATGACCCGCAGTTCAGCGAGCTGGTGTGGCAGGCGGAGCTCGCCATAGACAATGGCATCTACCCAGAGAGGATATACCAGGGCTCCAGCGGCTCTTACTTTGTCAAGAACCCCGGAAATGTGAGTAATGATGCATTCAGGTATGATAAGGGAAATCTATGCTGGGCCTATTTCAAAACAAAAGCTTTGGGTCTATCTATGTCAACATCTTATTTATATTTGATTAATAGTGAAGTGATCAACTATACTCTAATTTTTTATTCCGCGGAATTCTGACATTTCATTAGTGATACCACTAAAAAAGCTCTTCACCGAAAAAAGGTAAAATTTGGATCCATTTAAGGGCAATATTTTTTTAAATGTTTTCATAGAAAAACATAAATCTAAATATTTACTTGCTCAAGTGAAGTAGGTAATACAAAAATAACAAATATTTCAATACTAGCTGTTGCCACGAGCATCGCTTCAACTCAATTAGTTTACCCGTGGGAATTCCGCGATAAAAAGGCTACTTTTTATCGCGGAATTCCCTGGATTAACACATAAGCTATTATGTGTTAATCCAGGGTGTCAGCTAACTCAATTCCAAATTTCATTAAAATCGGTTCAGTTGTTTTGACGTGAAGAAGTAACAAAGGTACACACATACATACATACTCACAAACTTTCGCATTTATAATATTGAGTAAAATCACGACTCACGACCATTGTATCGAATTAATTTTAATTACTTTATTTTATTTTTTAGCATGGCATCACTTGCTACTTAATTCAGGGATAACAAACCTTTTTAATCGATTTCAAATAAAAGATTCTCAATTCGGTAAGTACTTAATATGTTCGGTATATAGGTAAGATTATTGGAACTGCACCATATTAACATATGACAATCAATTAAGCCTAATAAACAAATATGAAATTTTTTATTGTATAAGTATGTTTATATGTTTGTTGGTATGTATGTTTGTCCACGAATATCTCGGAAACGATTGATCCGATTGTTACTATTCTTTTTTAGAGTTCCGTACCTGAAAAGGAAAAAAGGAACCCTTATTGTTGTCCGTCTGTCTGTCACCACCCTTTTTCTCAGAAACGGTTAAAGATATCAAGCTAATATTTCATATACACGTAGATGTACATAATGATGAAATTAAAAGGAAAAATATCTCAGGTAAGTAGACTTGTACGGAACCCTCAGTGCGCGAGTCCAACTGGCATTTGGCCGGTTTCTCATCGTTGACCTTTCGCGTTGTGATAGTTTGTTGATTTTTATAAACGTTATGGAGCCACAACCTGGCCCTTTCCAGGAAGCGGCATCTGACAGAGCACAAGAGTCAGACTTTCTCTCTCCCAGAAAGAAGCGTCCTCGTGGTTCTTTTGCGCCTTACGTAAAGACCATCATTCTAAATATTTAAAAATAGAATATAGAAAATTGTCCGGATACAACTGATGTTCAGACTCGTATTGAAAAAAGTACCCAGCCAAAAAGGTTTGTGATCTCTGACATGTCAAAAATGGGTAACTCTCAGAATTCCGTGAGATTAAAGATTAGAGATTAGACTGCTGAATATTATTGAACTCATTTATATTCTTCCATTCAACTAAATTGAACGATTTTCACTGCTTGCCAAGTGACAGTGCCAGTAGTTACCTATACTTTACATACAAGTTTAATAAATAATACATTTAATGCTCCTTATTAATCATTACAAGAGATACAAAACATGTCTCAGTGCTAATATGTACTCATACTTATTATGCCTCTGTATGTAGTGGATCTCTTGTAATGTAAGTTAGCAAACTAACTCACCCATTGTCAGTTTGCTGGGTCCGGAGCTATATTGATAAGACCACCATGGGGTTAAGGGAGTTTTCAGTACAATTTCCTTATTTGGTATGCTGGTTACAAATACAATTGGTTCAACATTTTCAGGAACATTTACCTCTGTTTTTTGTTAATCGGCTATAGCAAGCACAAAATTGTAATATACATCCTACTCACACAGTTCTTTCGATCTGTGGTTTTCCTTGAGCTATGTCTAGTTCTTCGTCTTCTTTCCGTGTCGGTGACAAACTAGACCAGAGTGCCTAGTGGAAGATTTGCTCACCGTTCGAGTAGCATGTATGGCACTAAGGGCAGAGCGTGAATGACCACTCCTTGTAAAAAAAATAGGTTTACTTTTCACTGCTAGGATGGTGTAAAAACTCGTACTTCGCATGACGGACTAGGGTTTGTCACAATTGTGAAAGTGTAGGCCATAATTATAATGTACCTTTTATTGAAAACGAGGGCTAGCTGAAGATTATGATATTAAGGACGCCGATTGATTTACGTGCTTGCTTTTTGTTTATGGCCGATCGCTTGCTTGCCCGATAGTAATATATTATCAATATTGCTAATCTACCACGATAATACTTTATTTGACTGATAGTTACATAGTCGTCGTTTATCAGAAATCGATAATAATGACTCATTTCTACATAAGGTACATGTACATAACTTTTGCGTAAGGTTAGGTTCATCAATAAGGTACATAACTTGCCTTAATGTTATCGCTTTTAATCATTTTGCATACCTAATCGATTATAGTATAATTCATAACTACTAACAAGGTTAGTAAAGACACGAACTAAAACTTTAAAGGTTCCCGGTTCGATTTCCGGCCGGGTCCGATGGATATTTCTCGTGGATGTTCTATGATAATGGCAAAATGGCCCATATTACATTTTAAAGATCTCTTCTCGCATGACTCAACATAAATACTGGACATTTAGGTTAATTAAGTTTAGGTTTTTATTATATCTACGCATAGTTGCATGTTAGTTTAAGTAAGCTGTTGTAAATATAAAAATGTTGTGTTCACCTATAATTGGGGTACGTACGAGAACAATTCTTGTATAAAATAATATTAAAACCTTTATGTATGCTATCCTGTTGGTGTAACCTTATATATAAATAAATAAATACCTAGCTAGATCTGGCGCACTTGATCCACATGCCTGGCTAATCCTGTCACCACGGTGGCCAACTCTAGTCCAGCTCTTGGGTTTGTCAACGACACGCTAAGAAGAAAACATTAAACTTTAGAAAATAATAATAATAATACCTAATAAAAAAAAAGTCGGTGCAGATTATATAAGCTTATCTAGAGAATTCAATTGGTATCCTTGATTATACATACATGTCTACTTAATTACCTACCAACTTAATAAATTGCAATGTCCTATCCGGCAGCGAATTAGCATACCGTAGACGGCCTCCCGATATCGTGATTATGTAATAGATAATCTTATTTCATCAAACCAGTTAAAGAAGATAGTTTTTGTCACCTTTTTTTATACAAAACTATGTTATACACGAGGCTATAACAGTTTGGCTAGACAAGTTTTCCATTGGAGACTACCTACGCTACGAACAGGCAGAAGATTTTACTGTTGATGAATACGCAAGCTTCTTTCAACATAACTCCTAGGAACAGTTAACTTGTGACGTCATAATCTAATTTATCTTATACCGGTTAGATAGATCGCAATGTGTGGCATGGTGACACATCTAGTTATGCAAGACTTAATAACATGTAAAAGGTATTTGTAAATAAACGTTAATTATTAATTTTAATAGCTTAGGTTCATACATTCAGACCGATTCTGAGTATTCCTACCCGATTAGTCAAAGTCGTATCTTTTGGATGTAAAATAATACCAAATGATAAGACATTAATGGCAAAGAAATAAATTATTCGAAAAAAATAGTAGACTAAGAAGGGTTTAGAACGAATCAATATCCTCAAGGAAACTAGTAATGCAATGCAGTTACTATAATTTAGTCAACTACAAACGTGGAGTTAATATGATAGTGCTACAATAATTCTGATAACCCTAAACATTATGCATTATTCTTCTATTAATAAATTTGAATAGTACATCATCCGTCAATTGTTGGACTAAATAAGTGCCACCAATAACTTGATAGCCTCTGCTTGTCCTATTTATCGGTACTGTATTGTGTTGTGCTCACTTCGTTTATTACAATAGAAACATATTTAATACCTGAATTGATTTCCTTTGGGAACTCCGGAATAAATGATGATAATACATGATGTGTGAATTGGATGTATTAAAAGATGTGTAACTGCATTTTTTCATCAAATTCCTCGCTGCTAGACGTGTATGTTTAGTAATCGACTAAAGCCAGGCAAATAATCTCTTACCTCCCCATATCTCATTATGTATATCCTCAAAATCTTTGTCTCTATTCTACGATTTCCTCCTCCACAAACCTATTCTTGTTGCAGAAAATAATAGGCGTATTCAAGCCCAAAGACGAGGAGCCTTACGGCCGGCTGAACCCGAAATGGACCAAGTGGATGCACAAGCTCTGCTGCCCTTGCTGCTTCGGGCGCTCGTGCCTCATCCCCAACCAGGGGTACCTGTCGGAGGCCGGCGCCAGCCTCGTCGATGCCAAGATCGGCCTCAACATCGTGCCCAAGACCCGGGTGAGTGTGCTAGTGAGGGGCGTCCCACGCTCTATAGTCTATGCTACACATATGAGGAAGCGGGCGTCCCACGCTCTATAGTCTATGCTACACATATGAGGAAGCGGGCGTCCCACGCTCTATAGTCTATGCTACACATATGAGGAAGCGGGCGTCCCACGCCGTGCTACGCTATACACTATAGGTGTAAGTACAAGTGGATGCACAAGCTCTGCTGCCCTTGCTGCTTCGGGCGCTCGTGCCTCATCCCCAACCAGGGGTACCTGTCGGAGACCGGCGCTAGCCTCGTCGACGCCAAGATCGGCCTCAACATCGTGCCCAAGACCCGGGTGAGTGTGCTAGTGAGGGGCGTCCCACGCTCTATAGTCTATGCTACACATATGAGGAAGCGGGCGTCCCACGCCGTGCTACGCTATACACTATAGGTGTAAGTACAAGTGGATGCACAAGCTCTGCTGCCCTTGCTGCTTCGGGCGCTCGTGCCTCATCCCCAACCAGGGGTACCTGTCGGAGGCCGGCGCCAGCCTCGTCGACGCCAAGATCGGCCTCAACATCGTGCCCAAGACCCGGGTGAGTGTGTAGAAGGCAAAAGTACATCGGCCATTTAAGCTGCAAGAAATCAGAACCCATGTCTTACATTTTTCTTATAGACATAAGTCCATATACGCAACCTGGGCATTCAGAGACTGATAACTAATCTCCATGAATCCTTTCACCTTTTCGTTTAGACAAACCTAGCTTATGTGTTTGTCACTGACGAGAAGAAGACTTTGGAATTTTTATCCTCTAAATCACGAATGTTTTTAAGTATGTCATGATGAGGAGGTAAGATAAACTAATATAACAAAACATACCTCCTTATACATTGGTACATTATTAAGATAATTTCGGTTAGCTACTATCTTTAACGTTTTTGCATATATTTCAAAACGATGAATCTTATGCAATTGTACAGCTGGTACAACATTTCTTCCAGCAATTTTTATATTCATACAAGCTACGATAGTGCTTAACAGATAATATTTCCTATTATTTACCTAGTAAACTACTATGACCCCAACAAAACTGATTTATGTTGGTAGGCAAATAATAAATAAATTGAAACAATGTAGGTAATATTAATATATTATTATTATTATTATTATTATTTATTTATTGGAACACAATACAGAGAGTTAACAATTTAGCAATAACACAACATTAAAAAAATTAATTCTGGTACAGTTAACACTCCAAAAGATATGTGTTCACAGCATGCAAGTAATACATAAAAAGAACACAAAATTAAAATTCATTAAACATGAAACCATAAAAAAAAATATTTAAATAAAAAAAAAACACTTATACTTAATTATAAGTGTTCGAACAATTCAAATTATATACACATTCAAAGCTGATTGAAAAGATTCATTAATTTTTAAAATTTGACAATTAATTATAGTAATAATCTAATAACATTACATCAGGGTTATAAACAATCAATCTAGTTCTCCTATAGCGGTAGAGACAAGGCGACGGTAGGTGGGATAAGAGTTCCAAAAAATATCAAGATCACAGTCAGTTTTATGAATTTGATTATAAAGACGACATAATCGACGCACAGGTGAGTTATAGCCAACATTAATACGACAGGTTGAAACAAAGAATAATTGAAATCTACGAACAGATCTAGTTCTACAGTCTAATGCAATCTGGGACAAAAAAACTGTATCAATTTTATTATTTATTATTTTATAAAGACAAAAAAGATCCAAACATTTTCTACGATTCTCAAGAGTAGCCATGTTGAAGTACACTAGTCTAGACCTATAGTCAGGCAGTTTATATTTAAACCCAAACCTAAAACTGAGCATTCGGAGGAGACGCCGTTGCACTGACTCTAGGCTCTGTACATGAATATCATAGAAGGGTGACCATATCACTGAACCATATTCAAGTATACTACGTACCAGGCTATTATATAGAGCAATAACACTTTGCGGTTTTTTAAATTTCTTGCTTATTCTTAGCACAAATCCTAGCATGCTATAAGCTCTTCTTACTGTCCCATCTATATGCTCAACAAATGAAAGTTTATCGTCCAATATAACACCAAGATCTCTAATACGGGACACCCTTTCCAGGGTGTGGTTATTTATTGTATAGTTATATATAACCTTATTGCGCTTGTTGGTGAAGGATATCACAAAGCACTTTTTAGCATTTAAGCTAAACAATGTATACTGTACTTACACCAATTTGTGCTGCTATAAAAGTAGGATAATATTTATTTTTAAGGTAAAACTTTCCTTATTTTACTATCATGCTTACCGCGTATACCCTTTTATTGTACTATTCTTTATCCAACTTGGTTTTAGCTACATACGATCGAACCAATTTTTTCGTAAACATCCACGTTAACAATGAAAATAATGATTCCTTTATTAAACTTATCATTCGGCAGCTCATTTAAATTTAATACACAAATGTACGCTCTCTAACGGCCTCTAAATTCAATATAACTTTTTTATCCTCATCTTTAGCTTCGGAGGTCGGCCGAAACAGATACCAATGTAACATTATCTTTTATTGGGGTCACTGCAGGTCTTATTGTATCTACCTTTATGTATTGGTTTTACCTACTTACGTTTATGTTTATCCATTAAAAAATACGTATGAGAAGGTCCTATCGTGGGAGTGGTAGATAGGAATCAAACTCAGGGAATACACAAGGTTCACTGTATATTTTAGGGTTCTTCAGACACGTAATATGCAAGTAGGTAGTCTTTGCTTAATAACTAATAATCCGCGAAGGTGACGCAAGCGAGCGTGATCCAGCCGGGAATAAGGTTTGGCGCCGACTGCCTGCGCGGGCTCCGCTGGCCGGTGGCGCGAGCGGGAGTGCGCGGGGGTGAAGAGTGAGCGCGCGGGGCGCGGTATGCGCAGAGAAGCTGCGCGAGAAACGGTGAGGCGGCGTAGGACGCTAACATTTTGGCGCGCGATTTAATTTCGCGGTAAAACTAAAGATAGTGATGTTACATCCTCCCCCTCTAGTCCGAACCAAGCGCCCTCGCGTTCGGAGTAGCATACTAAGCAGCCCTGGTCCTCCCCCTAAACGGATCGTCGTCCTCGAGATCCTTGATGGTCGGACGGTGGGGTGGTCTGCACGGGCGTTCGTGATAAGCCTCCCCCTGAACTAGGACAGGTCTGAGGTCGTGGTAGAGCCGAACCCGTGGGTCGTGTTTCCTCACAGGGTTGGTATGAGGCCTGGCATCGCTGGCGTGGTTCGGTATGACTCGCCTGAACCACGTAGGAGTCTGCCGGTGATGTAAAATTTTAGGTGGATGAGTACCTACCTTTATGCCTGGCCTAATGTGGCCGGTAGTGGTACGAAGTCGGACTGCAGTCTCGAACTTGTACTGACGTGAAGGTGCGTCGCCGAAAGTCCAAACTCCGTGTGTTAAGTTTAGCACTATACCGGCGGTGATGATGGCGTCCCGCCCCAGCGTCGTGCGGGTGTTTGACTCCGGGAACACGAGGAATGAAACTTCGAAAGATCTGCCTTCTATACTTACCTGTGTTGCACCGGCTTAGGAGGCAAGTCGCCCACAAAATATTTAGTCCGCGGGCGAGTTTACACTTTTTAATTGAAGTTGTAGGTAACTGGCCTGAAGGTTTCACAAAAGAGGGCCAGTATACACGAAGACAATTATTAGTGGTAAATTGGTCCGAACTGAAAAAGTTTTAATTTTTTATTACCCGACTGCCGAAGGAGGGTAATGTTTTTCGATTGTATGTTTGTATGTATGTATGTTTGTCTGTTTCTTTGTTCCCTCCTGTAGCCTAAACGGCTTGATAGATTTTGATGTACCTATGAGGTATCGTTAGAAGCGTATTGATTGCGCGATGGTTATAGGCTATGTGACGTTACATTAAAATGTACATAGCGCCGTCTAGAGGACATAAAGTAATGATCGAAAAAATAATATTTTTCCGACTATGCCGTGTGGGGTATCAAATGAAAGGGCTTGATTAGCACATTACAAAAATATGCATATTGTAGGTAAGTATTTAAATCACAACACCAAAATTATTGAAATAAAAAATGTTCATAAACTAAAACTACTGAAATAAAATTTCATAAAATAAAAACAACTATAAAGTTATAAATAAAAACATTTAATTATAAACAAACAAAAAACCCGACTGCACGCTAAAAATATGAAAACAAGCCCCAATGTTAATGGAAAGTATCGCAGGCGGGGACCAGGGTTCACCATAATTTAGCTGAATGTTACTTATGGCGCATCCACACATGCCGCCGGCTTAGGGCCGGAACACATAAACACGATACGACGTCGCGTCGTGCCACTCTCTCGCTCTCTCCCATTAAACACCTGCGAGTAGGAAGGAGACGTTTTCACGACACGACGTCGCATCGTGTTTATGTGTTCCAGCCCTTATGCCGCCGGGTTTCAGACCGCCTTGCCGCTGAATACAGGCCGCCGGCTTTAAAACCAAACAACCAAAAGCCGCGCGTGCCGCGGCTGAGATGCGGCAAATGCCGGCGGCACGGTCGCCGGCCATGCCGCCGGGCATATGTGGATGCGCCATTAGATAGGTACATACATTGTGTGGCGGTCAAGTTGGTCCCCGCCGGCGATACTTTCCATTAACATTGGGGCTTGTTTTCATATTTTTAGCGTGCAGTCGGGTTTTTTGTTTGTTTATAATTAAATGTTTTTATTTATAACTTTATAGTTGTTTTTATTTTATGAAATTTTATTTCAGTAGTTTTAGTTTATGAACATTTTTTATTTCAATAATTTTGGTGTTGTGATTTAAATACTTACCTACAATATGCATATTTTTGTAATGTGCTAATCAAGCCCTTTCATTTGATACCCCACACGGCATAGTCGGAAAAATATTATTTTTTCGATCATTACTTTATGTCCTCTAGACGGCGCTATGTACATTTTAATGTAACGTCACATAGCCTATAACCATCGCGCAATCAATACGCTTCTAACGATACCTCATAGGTACATCAAAATCTATCAAGCCGTTTAGGCTACAGGAGGGAACAAAGAAACAGACAAACATACATACATACAAACATACAATCGAAAAACATTACCCTCCTTCGGCAGTCGGGTAATAAAAAATTAAAACTTTTTCAGTTCGGACCAATTTACCACTAATAATAGTCTTCGTGTATACTGGCCCCTCTTTTGTGAAACCTTCAGGCCAGTTACCTACAACTTCAATTAAAAAGTGTAAACTCGCCCGCGGACTAAATATTTTGTGGGCGACTTGCCTCCTAAGCCGTTGCACCGACCAACGTTCGTTTCAGCTGTCTCGATCCGTCGGCCAGGTACACGGTGTGGAAAGTGTCTTCGAATTTCACCCCCCTCTTGCACATGATGTCATATAGCAAGTTGCTAGCAATGCTATGTGTGGCACCTGTGTCGAGCACGGCTGCACCGAGCGCACCGCCAACTTTGATGTTGACCAGTGGGCGCGGGTCGTACTTACCTTGAAATTCGGCGGATAAAAACTCGTGCTCGCCTCCACTGTTTGCTCTATGACCCGGACTATTATTGCCAGCTCTCTCTTTGACGTGACTATGCAGGTTGGTTGTTGGCCTAGTCTGCTTGTTACAGGTCTGGCATCGCGACCTAACAACTCCTAACTGCCCACAGCCGTAGCATCTCAAGGGAGGGTTACCGGGGGTCGATTCTACAGTTTCACGCTCCTTTGTCCGACAGTCATCGACATGATGGCCGAGCCTCCTGCAGTGTGCACAACGCGGCCGTACTCTGGTAGCGCCGTTAGGGCCAGAGGAGGAGGAGGGCGTCGGTAAATTATGTACAGGTAGGTATGTCGGTCTGTCAGTTAAAGGGTTAAAATTATTTGAAAAAGGCACCGCACTTGGCGGGTTAAGACAATTATGGGTCGCGGCCGAGGGATAAACATTTTGTGGAGTATTATTCGAGGGGTTACTAGAATTGCGCACCTCGCGACTCGCCTCTTCAACCGCCCTACATTTACAAATTAATTCGTCAACGCTTGTAGCACCTTCACGGGGAATGCGTTTTCTTATATGTCTACTTAACAGTCCATAAATTATGTCTAGCTTCGTAACTTCTGATAGCTCATACGGAAGCTTCGCAATAAGGGCGCGCACTCGCGATATGAACACTTCTGAACGCACTTCGTTTTGCTCACTTGAAAATATCGCACGGAACACTTTGTAGGCCGGGAGTGGAGTGCCGTACTATCGAACAAAAAAGTGAGTTACCACTTTTAAAACAAATCCTTTGCAATCCCAAATTTGCCTTTGCCTGTCTTTTTAACCAACCCCATTATTTTAAATTTCTCCCTTTGTATTATTTATTGCTTTCGGACTTTCGCACCTTTAAGACAATGCAATGTTGTTTTGTGTTTACACATCTGGTGGCAATAGAGACAGTAACTTTTGGTCAACTTGTACCCCATTGGTCAAGAGCGAGTCATTGATGGCTGATGCCTGCAAAGGAAAATGATCCTTAAGGGGGTCCACACTTTTTTGTTCGATAGTACATGGCGCGCAGGCGCTGCAGGGCCGCGGCCCAGCCGGCGACGGAGGCGCGCACGCCGCGCCACCACACGGCGGCGTCGCCCTCCAGCAGCATGGGCAGCCCGCGCAGCGCGTGCTCGTCCGACACGTTGGCACACTCCTTGTACACCTGCACCGCGTCGATGAAGGCGTCCAGCTGGTCCGCGCTGCGGCCGGCTCCGTCGAATCTCGCCGTGCACTTGGCGAACGTCCCCGGCGGTGGCGTCTGGTAGTCAGACGCGGTCGCGCGCGCGGGGGGGCTCGCGGCGCCGGGCCCGCGCCGGGCGGGCGGCGTGCAGGTCCGGGGGTCGCTCGACATCCTCTCCAAGAGGACGCGGTTGGTCTCGGCGGCCTTGGCGATGGTATCCAGCAGCACCGACAGCTGCGCCGCGGTCACGCAGGCGGGCGCGTCGAGCGTAGCGGCCGCGGCGGGGGTAGCGCGCGCCGCGAGGGGGCTGCGCGCCGCGTGCTCGTAGGGCGCGTCGAGCGTGGCGGGAGGGCCGTGCACGGTGGTGGAGGCGGCGGGGGCGCGCGCCGCGGGCACGCTGGGCGCGCCGGGGCGGGTCATCACCGTGGTCTCACCGGTGCGGCTGCGGTCGTCATCGTCGTCGAGGTTGCAACGCCTCGCTCGTCCTTTCTTTGGTGCCATAGTTTTTCACAAAGACACTGGCGCACACTTACTATTCGTATCTCCACTAGTTGGGCGCCACTATGAGAAGGTCCTATCGTGGGAGTGGTAGATAGGAATCAAACTCAGGGAATACACAAGGTTCACTGTATATTTTAGGGTTCTTCAGACACGTAATATGCAAGTAGGTAGTCTTTGCTTAATAACTAATAATCCGCGAAGGTGACGCAAGCGAGCGTGATCCAGCCGGGAATAAGGTTTGGCGCCGACTGCCTGCGCGGGCTCCGCTGGCCGGTGGCGCGAGCGGGAGTGCGCGGGGGTGAAGAGTGAGCGCGCGGGGCGCGGTATGCGCAGAGAAGCTGCGCGAGAAACGGTGAGGCGGCGTAGGACGCTAACATTTTGGCGCGCGATTTAATTTCGCGGTAAAACTAAAGATAGTGATGTTACATACGGATGTTTTCCATGGTAATCCTGGTGAATACAAACTTAATATTTTCATTTTAATGAAAAGTTTCACGATAAAATATTTTACCATTCTTTCTTCTTTTCATCTGTCTATGGATTTTCTTATCCGCTTTCTGTTACTTGTCTTAGTTCGCCGGTAGTGGTACTACGTCCCACGCTAATGACTGTAAAACGCATATGAGTAATCCTATTACTGTTTATTTAAATCCATCGCTTCCCGTAATATCTATACTTAATGCTCTTACGTTGCAGTTGTAGTGTATGTATTACTTTACTTTTAGCGAGGATAGCAATGAGTTAGATACTTAAACAAAATCATATTATGTATTATCAGTTATCACTAAAACCTTGTGTATTAATTTAGAGTGAAATTATTATAAATGATAAATACATTATTGATTCCATCCTCAAATTCTCTATTCATTCTCATTCATCACCATTTTATATCCCAAAGCCTTAATTCTTTTGGCGCCGGGCAGCTTTATAGATATTTACCCTTTAAATAGTGATTATTCAGTGAACTGTAAACCGCATGACACTGTCTTAGCGAGGCTGCGTTCTAGATCTTTAAGCGTATCGATTGTTCTTCAATTTCTGATAAATAAACCCGAGACAAACGTAGTAAGGTTTATAGTTAAGCTAATAACTAAGTAAATTATGAAATTATGTACCTACCAACTCACCTAGATATATAATGTAGGTTTTATATGTGAGGTTAGGTTTTATTACTCCAGCTATAAAGTGTAATATTATACTTACCCATAAATGCAACAAAACAATGTCTCTATGCTTTTTTAGAAACTTCAGTTATCAAGCTGAATAAAAATGAGTATATTAAAAATTAAAAAATGAAAATGAAAATTTCCATTCAGCTCACTATACTGCTTTTGCTACACCATAAAAGTATACTTTCTGGCAATGAATACAGTCCAAACTCCATTATTTAATAACACCTATAATATCACACACACACACACACACACAAAAAAAAAAAACCTATAATATCACCATAGAATAACAAGTATATCACATACTTACTATATACAGTCGGGTTGCCCCCTTATCCGACGACTCTCTCAGCACAAGCTTGCTTGGGGTCCACCAACCCGCACTAGGCCAGCGTGGTGGACTAGGCCTAAACCCTTCCTTCATTGGAAGGAGATCCGTCATGGCTCGTAATGATGATCACATTTATTTATTATTTATTTAACTCTTTATTGTACAAATATTACAAATAAAAGTACAAAGGGTGGACTTAACGCTAAAAGCATTTTCTGCCAGTCATTTACATACTAACAAGGCGCATTTTTTCTTACAGGTGGTGAAGCTAGTGTCGGAGTCGTTTAACTACCTCCGCATAGACCGCGAGCGCGCGCGGCTGAAGCGAGCCATCACCGAGCAGTTCCCCAACATGCGGTTCAACAGGATGGGCCTGCCGCCTAAAGTAAGTCGAAAATATTCGAGGAGTTATTGTATTAAAAATTATTCGAAGAGTTATTGGTTACATTGCCCTTCTGAAAGAAATTCACTGACAAAATTCCATCCTCTGTACATATTACAATATGTACATGAAGTTAAACATGAGGTTCAACAGGATGGGCCTGCCGCCTAAAGTTAGTATCAAAGACAAAGCAGCTTTTTACGAAGTTTTTATCCCACCAAAACATTTGATGTAAAAAAATGCCAAGTCTCTCGATGCAGTCTTTCCATCGTAAAAAGTTTTGAGATCTCATAGAAGCCAAGTCCTATTCAAATTATTTTTTAGTTATAAATATATTTTTTTGTATTTTATCAATAGTTTTCTATATGTTATAATTATAGTGACCTGCCTATGGCACATTTAAAAGCTGCTTGCTGCCTACAATTATATGCAAATGTTACTGACGAGACCTGTGATCAGATTATTTGATACATGTTCATATTTTTTTGTTTTTAATGTATTTCCTTGTTGTTTCCAGAGTGGTTCGTTCCAGCTGTTCGTGGAGGGCTACAAGGACGCGGACTACTGGCTGCGGCGCTTCGAGCAGGACCCGCCGCCCGCGCATGTCATGAGGAAGTTAGTCGTTTTTACTGGATTTTGTAACCCATTACAAACACCGGAAATTAGCAATCAACAAGACATAGACAGAATTTCTTATCTGTACAAATTGGTATAGTTATGTATGGATCTAAAAAAAAATATGCTAACAGCGATGCTGCTTTAGGATCGATACTATGCCACACGAGCGTTTTGTATTCGTTGCGTTAACGCAGTGTGGGCTGGGCGGTAACGCTACATTCTACACAAAGGCTTCATCAAACAGAAAGCGTTAATAGCGCGCTTCAGAGCGCTAACTTGATGCCTCGCTATGACACTACGATGTGTTGTTGGTATTACTATGGTAAAATAACAGCAAACAGCGCCAGTACTAGCGTTACGTTACGTACTGCTAGCGCTGGCGCTGTTTGACAATTTTGCCATCAAATTAGCGCTCTGAAGCGCGCTAGTAGCGCATCCTGTTTGACAATGCCTTAATCTGAACAACATACCACACGATTCGTTCACTTGAACCGATGCAGTCGACACAACGCAACGTACAGACCAAGCCTGTGTGTCATCGTTCTTATAAATATACCATATGACGTGGATACTTCTTCTTCGATCTATTGGAAGCAGAATAGAGCCACTGTCACAGGCTAACGTGGCAACACGCTAGCGTTGTACGATACTACATAAACATGGAAAAAGAACAGCGCCAACGTAGTCACTTTTGGAACTAACAAATTTGCCTTAAATTTTGACAGTGGCAGTTGACGCAACGTTAAAGGAGGTTCGAAAATCTTGTAATCGCTGGACTGATATAGAATCGATGTTATATCACGGGCATTTTGTGTGCGTGGACTGAATGGTAAAGCTCCGTCAAAATATTTTATATATTATGTGTTACGTTTTGGTCTGTCAATTCCCATTCAGTCTACGCAGCAGCGCAACACACCATGCTACGGTGGGATTATCAATGTACCGCATCTAGAGAATAGGGACCCTTTCTATTAGATACTGAATATATAGCTAAATCGAAATTTCCGTAAATTTCCAGATTCCAACTGCAGTTCGAGCGGCTAGTCGTGCTTGACTACATGATCCGGAACACGGACCGCGGCAACGACAACTGGCTCATCAAGTACGAGCCGCCCTCCGCGCAGACCAACATCGAGCTGCGCGACCCACAGGTGACTCACGCGTGACCCACAGGTAACAACTGGCTCATCAAGTACGAGCCGCCCTCCGCGCAGACTAACATCGAGCTGCGCGACCCACAGGTGACTCACGCGTGACCCACAGGTGACAACTGGCTCATCAAGTACGAGCCGCCCTCCGCGCAGACCAACATCGAGCTGCGCGACCCACAGGTGACTCACGCGTGACCCACAGGTGACAACTGGCTCATCAAGTACGAGCCGCCCTCCGCGCAGACCAACATCGAGCTGCGCAACCCACAGGTGACTCACGCGTGACCCACAGGTGACAACTGGCTCATCAAGTACGAGCCGCCCTCCGCGCAGACCAACATCGAGCTGCGCGACCCACAGGTGACTCACGCGTGACCCACAGGTGACAACTGGCTCATCAAGTACGAGCCGCCCTCCGCGCAGACCAACATCGAGCTGCGCGACCCACAGGTGACTCACGCGTGACCCACAGGTGACAACTGGCTCATCAAGTACGAGCCGCCCTCCGCGCAGACCAACATCGAGCTGCGCGACCCACAGGTGACTCACGCGTGACCCACAGGTGACCCACAGGTGACAACTGGCTCATCAAGTACGAGCCGCCCTCCGCGCAGACCAACATCGAGCTGCGCGACCCACAGGTGACTCACGCGTGACCCACAGGTGACAACTGGCTCATCAAGTACGAGCCGCCCTCCGCATAGACCAACGTCGAGCTTCGCGACCCACAGGTGACTCACGCGTGACCCACAGGCGACAACTGGCTCATCAAGTACGAGCCGCCCTCCGCGCAGACCAACATCGAGCTGCGCGACCCACAGGTGACTCACGCGTGACCCACAGGTGACTCACACGTGACCCACAGGCGACAACTGGCTCATCAAGTACGAGCCGCCCTCCGCGCAGACCAACATCGAGCTGCGCGACCCACAGGTGACTCACGCGTGACCCACAGGTGACAACTGGCTCATCAAGTACGAGCCGCCCTTCGCGCAGACCAACATCGAGCTGCGCGACCCACAGGTGACTCACGCGTGACCCACAGGCGACAACTGCAGTTGTAGGGCTGCCCTAGACTGCGTTTTCAGTAGGAAAACCGTTCGCCGGCCTGTGTTAGTGACATATCGGTTCACAATGCTTTTCCATTATGCGCTCGCGATTCGGGACACAAACTTCGAAACCCCGGAAGCTGCCGACACTACATAGGTCAAATCTTGGGATACGAAGATCAATATGTTGCAATCTATCTACGCCGTATAGCAAAAGTTGTTCAAAATTATCTCCTGAGTCACCTTCTTTCGGCATACTGTTTAGTGAAAACACTCTGTATAGTGAAAATTAACAATTGAACATGCACCTACATTACTTTAAAAACTCTTTTATACCTATGTATCCGTACTAACAGCCCCCCTCTCTTCTCCACAGGACTGGTCCTCAAACCCCCAAGAGGTCCGTATAGCCGCCATAGACAACGGGCTGGCGTTCCCGTTCAAGCATCCGGACTCGTGGCGCGCCTACCCGTACCACTGGGCTTGGCTGCCTCAAGCCAAGCTGCCCTTCTCGCAGGAGACCAAGTGAGTTATAGGAGAGCGAGTGAGTTATAGGAGACCTAGTGAGTTATAGTAGACTGATAGAGTCATAGGAGACCACGTGAGTTACAGGAGACCAAGTGAGTTAGTGGAGACAGAGTGAGTTACTGGTCACCTAGTTAGTTACTAGAGACCTAGTCTGAGACTGTGACAACGGGCTTGCTTTCCCGTTCAAGCATCCGGACTCGTGGCGCGCCTACCCGTACCACTGGGCGTGCCTGCCTCAGGCCAAGCTGCCGTTCTCGCAGGAGACCAAGTGAGTTATAGGAGACTAAGTGAGACCCAATGAGTTATAGGGGACTGATTGAGTTATAGGAGGCTGAGTGAGTAACTGGAGACCTGAAAATTATAGAAGGCCGAGTGTGTTATATGAGACCAAGTGAGTTATAGATGACCCAGTGACTGTGACAACGGGCTCGCTTTCCCGTTCAAGCACCCGGACTCGCCTACCCGTACCACTGGGCGTGGCTGCCTCAAGCCAAGCTACCGTTCTCGCAGGAGACCAAGTGAGTTATAGGAGCCACTTGAGTTACACACAAAGACCAAGTGAGTTATAGGAGACTAAGTGAGCAGCACACAGGAGACCAAGCCAAGTGCGTTACTGGAGTGGAGACCAAATGAGTTGCAGGAGACCAAGTGAGTTACATACACACTGGCCAAGGGACTGACAAAGTATCACGTTCTCACAAGTTCGTCGTAGTTTAGGCATGAACAATTCGAAGGCAGTGAACAATATGAGCTAAAATAAAATGTATTATTTACCATAGGCGCAAAAATCACAAAGTTACACGAATAAAAATGCATTTCTTTCTTGTTTCAGGGACTTGGTGCTTCCACTATTATCTGATATGAATTTTGTACAAGAATTATGCGATGAACTGCATTTATTATTCAAGGTAAGCATAGTACCATTATTGCTATAGTGTTGACTAAATTATAAAGTCACTTTCTACTGTCGGCCATTGGTCTATTTATTTTTTATACCGGAACCAGCTTGGCACACCCGTATATGACATGTGCAAATACTAATAGCATGTTTACACGACAGAGTATTTTGTCTGCGGTTTCTACCATAGCGTAAATAATACTAGTGCGTGCCGGCTAGCGTTGTAGACGCGGCCTAAGTATTTCTTCCAATAGCACTTTCAATGATTTTCACCAATATACTCACCCTTTCCCCTCTCCATCAGCAAGACAAAGGCTTCGATTCAGGCCTCTTCGAGCGGCAGATGTCGGTGACTCGAGGGCAGGTGCTGAACCTCACGCAGGCGCTCAAGGACAACAAGAGCCCCGTGCAGCTCGTGCAGATGCCCGCCGTCATTGTGGAGAGGTAATCCCCCAAAAATATCCACTGCCGGATATATACCTACCTCCCCCCAAACACGCCATAACCATTCAATACATGCCTAAGCGTAGTTTTAGTCACGCCGATTCGCCGCTGACCGTCTTGTATGAAACGTCAGCGCTGAGCTATCAGCGTGACTCAGGAGCGATTATTTTAGCTATACATATAGATCTGTCGATCAGCGCCGCATCTACGTGACTATAAAACAATGAATTGAGTCCCAAGCTATAATTGACGGTTTATTACTTCCAGGTCCAAGAGTGGGTCCACGTCGTCCCGGTTCTTCGACTCGTTCCAGCAGCGGTTCCAGCACAAGTCGCCCTTCTTCTCGTGGTGGTGAATGAACGGTGAGTGAGTTTGTTATTGTTTATTATCCCTTATAATATAGAAATCTATGGATTTTATATCTGTCTAAATGGCAATTCGACCTCCAAATTATTAAGCCCCAGTTTCACCATACTCTGTTAGATCATAACAAGGGATTAGTTGTTGACTTTTGACACACCTGTAGTGAATTTAATATGGAGATGACGTATAATTGATGACATTACAATGTAAACGGGGCGTTAATGATCTAACAGACTATGAAAGTGGATTGATAAGGCGATTTGTTAAGCAGGTAGGCACCACACGGCGAAAATGGAACCATGTATACGCTACAAATACTACTCGTAAATTTTGATAGCCATAACTTTTCGATCATTAATGAGTAAAAGTCAAAAATTAAGAAGAAATTTCTAAGGTATACTGATTTTACCGACGATCGTTTTCTTCTTTATTGTATTAAAGATAGTTATTTTATATTTTACCACCCTGTATAATTTTCAAAATATCTCTTTCAGGTCATAATAATGGAGATAGTTCCACTCGTCGAGGACACCCTGTAGCAAATATAAATATAATTGGTATATAATGTAATGTTGTATATGTTTGTAACTATGTAGATTAGAACATTACTCAACCAAAGTTGGATAATATGACATAGAACCTAGAGAGTATAATTCGCAAGTCTCATTAATTTATCGCCTGTATATCTGTATAGCATAATAACTTAGCTATTACTAAACCAATAAAGAAACAAGACTAAAATGGCGGAATGAATTTACTCCCTATTCCATCGTAAGCCCTTTCTAGCAATCGGTTGCTGACGATACAAAGTGTCACATAGTAGCTGCCATTTTAGCATTGTATCTTTTTTGGTGCGCGTTTTCTATAGGTGTAAAAAAATTATTGAGGTTTACATTTACAAGTCTTTAAATATGAGGGTTAAGGCCATATTATCCAACTTATTCAGTGAGTAACTCTGTCTACTATACTGGTCCACAACGGACCAACCTAGTCGAAGATCGCTATTCCGAGATCGCCACAATAAATAACTATTTCATGTAAAACCCACTGACGGCACGTTTTTGCTACAATTAAAACGCGGGGTTAAAAAAAACAACGTTGGCAGGTTTTATTTTTTACCCATGGTTAAGATATACATGCCGTCAGCACGGTTGAGCTTCTTTTGATATTCTTTTTCTCAAATTGATACCTGTAGCATAGCTAGACGGAAATTTGGAAAATGAAAAGAAAATTTCAGTTGCTCCATAAATCTAAAATAGAAGTTTCAGTTGCTTTATTGACTCACAGTGGGCGATACTTAAATAACTATTATTTTCTATGATATTCCAAATTTCCAAAACACTATTGTAGCTAAAGTTTAAAATATCAACATGTGATACAATCATAATTCCATTTTAATATTTAACTTTATAAATAAAGTTATATACTTTTAACATAAATGTAGATAAAAATCCGATATAAACTACTTGTAAAATATTGTTTGGCCTCCTATATATATTTTTTAATTATATTAATAGTACAAAACTAGTTATTCCAAACTTTTTTATTAATTAAAAAAACATAAATCAGATAGGTATTATACTAATGTAACAGGCATACAATTGACCATACTTACTAAAATATGGCTAAGGCTGTGGTGAATGAAGTTAAAGTTTCGACAAATAATTTATTGTTTTAAATCTCAAATCGCATGGTTCTGGTATAATTACATTTATGTTGCCAAAATTAATACCATCTTGTATAGGTATTAAATAAAAATCACTTAACACTCTCATGACTATGGCAACTTCAGCGTAATTAAGGTTAAACAGTGATTAAAAAATACTAATCCTTCGTTAACATTGATAAGTTGCCAAATGAATTTCGTGGTAAATAAGTGTCTAAAAGCCTACTTTAGTGAAATGACAAACATTAACTTATTGTGTTTAGTATAAATTGCGAGATTTAGTTACGACAAATTGTTTTTTACAGATTTGTTTGTACAGATCACTTTTATAGATAGATCTAGTACAGCACATACTTTAATCCGAAATCAAAGATTTCATTACATAAGAATCAGTTATCGTTTTATTTATAAAATCAGTAAGTAATTATTTTTATGTAAAGTTACTAATTTCTACAAACGCGCTCTGTGTAATTCAGGTACATTTCGTACGTAAGTACGTACCTATCACTAATTCTTCGCCAGTTTATGTTTGATATAATTGAAATATAAATTAGAAACCAAAACCTAACGATAGGGTCTTTGCATATAAACGTTGCTTTACTTAGTTATTTTACTACTTTAGCACACGACCATACTAACGATAGTCGTGGCCGACTTTTTGTAGGAGGAAAATAGAAAGTACTGTTTTGAATAGTGCAACGCATACATCCAACTGGCAGATAAGGATTAGTATGTAAATCAGAAGAAAGGTTATCCGCCCTAAAAAAGACGATCTTTTAGGGTAAAACACCAGTGCTGAATCAATTCTATTTTGCTATAATTTATTTTTAGTCTACCTTAAGCAATGTTTATATGAAAAAGGGTCGTAGTTAAACGAAATGTTACTTTTTAAATACCTATAAAATAAAGTGTATAATGTATATCTGGAAACAGGGATGTAAGTATCTGTGTATGATTGTTGAGATTTTGAAGTGTTGTACCAAATATAATGAAATGTTTCGTACTTTTTATATAATAATATGTATACATTCTTATTAATTTATAAAATTAATAGCATAATATTGAAAAAGATGCTTAGAAAGTATGACCATTTCATTATATTTTAGAACGTTAAACAGAAATTAAAATAAACAAAATCAACATTATGTAAATAGCTCCTAAAAGTTTTTTTTTACGTTTAATTCATGTTTATATTATTACCTTATTTAATTTTTTGGAGGAAAAAATATAATCAACATTGCATTTTATATTTTGACTTTTATTACGCCTTTAAAAATAAATATATTGGTCAGTTTTCTATGAAACCGCGGATTGTTGATATTAAAACCACATAGTACATAATATCACTTTATTAACATTTTAAAGCATAATTATAGAATAGGCAACAGTCTAAATTAACAATTTAATTAAACATTTGCTTTGTGCAGTAAATGGGAATGATGACAATTCGGTTAATTTAATATGGACTAGAAATTTGCAAGCACTAAATAACTAAAGCTACACATATAAAAAAATGCGTTTTTGTATCGGTTGTTGTCTTAATTTGAAGAACTTTCGTAAATATGTACGCGCATTAAAAAAAATTAATAAAAATACAGTACGGTAGGCGCATATATCGACCAAATTACTTAACTGAGTAGGTAAGTAATAATATTTTATACTCAATAAATTATTATGCTTTACCACCATTAAATGCCGATATTGCTTGTGGATGGCTGAAATATATCATTACAAATCTTTTGAGGGTTGGTTGCAACTGGCAACGCTAACTTATGAACTACTTGGGTGCTTTCTATACCAACCAAAAACGTGCTCTACCACCGAGTATTTACAGTAGAAAATACTAGTACACTGGTTCAATTGTATTACATAAGTACCTACTAGAAATTCGAGTTATCTATATTCGCACACCACATAAGTGCCTTTATCAATGTAAAATGTACTGTATGGATTACGTTATAAGGCGTAAGTATTTCTTTCATTTGTTAGTCGTATACCTCGAAATCAAAAAATCCTTGTAGCTTTTCACCTATTCGCATTTCACCTTGATAGCGTTTTTTGTTGTAGCGTATAATATCGGTAGTATATTTTGTTACTAGCATATATTTTTAACAGATTTTTACAACAGTAGCAAATTTTTATGTAGCATGTATTATCAATAGCTTATTTATTAAGCTGCATATATTTTGAATAGCAGGTAAGTATTTTATGTCGCATCTTATTTGGGTCGCATATTGTTATAGTGTAAAAGAAATATCGCGATATGTACCTTATAATGCATTAAAAACAAATATCTATCAAGGTGAAAAGCGACTACAGTGAAGGCAGACAGGAAAGTAAATCTACTATGATTTTTTCAGACAGTTGTCAGTAGCGATCAAAAATTATACTACAACAATAAAAATCTATTCAAAAATTTTGATATCGCGGCGAAATGCGAATAGGTGAAAAGCTACACGGATTTTTTGATTTCGAGGTATACGACTAACAAATGATTTCTTTTAACTATTCTATTTTATAAATGCCGAATTTGAATAGACATAAAAATAATAAATTATATACCTAACTGTATTGTTTTGTTCAACTGATAGGCTATAGCAGCATCTATTTGTATCACGAAAATTATTTCCACATTTTGAATCGGGGTTGTAAATGTGCTAAGCCAGTTTTAACAATTTAAATAAACTGAAATAAGAATTCATATGAATTCTGACTGTTCCATCGCAGTTATCACTAGGGGCGCTAAGGCGCTGCATTGTATATATTATGTAAAATAGGAAATCATTTTCTTTTCAAAACTTGCACTCTGCTTACAGTGTGCTGTTTGCGAGCGTAGATTTTGAGACTATACTTTGAAAACTAATTTACCGTCATACGCTTAGTGAAGTGACTAATGATCTTCTAGAGTAATATTCTGCACCCTCTATCTGGAAGTGAGAAAGTATCCAGTAGATACAAACTAGAATTTCAAGTTAACAACAAATAATTCAATTAATAAATACCTTACAAGCGATGTTGATGTAATAAAATTAAAATTCACGTTACACCCTAACATTTTCATTCAAAATGATAGACGGAAATAAAAAATTTGTTATCCATTTAGCAATTTATGTTTTGAGAGATCTAAATAAATATAATATTTATTGCTTGCCCGATTACCTACAGAGGATGGAATGTTGGTACTTGACGAAGGCTATAGCGGCTAGCTCTTTGCAGAACTCTTCTAGCACTATCAGGCTTTCTACTAGTTGGTTGTGGTCGCCGCTGTAAAAGAAAAAAGTTGTCTATGGTAAGTACAAGGGTTGGCAGGAAACACTTTTTTTACAATGTGAAAAAACTTCAAATTAAAAGTGAAAACAAGGAATATTATAGTAAGGTCTGATTTTTTTAAGACGACCGAATGGCGTAGTGGTTAGTGACCCTGACTACTGAGCCGATGGTCCCGGGTTCGATTCCCGGCTGGGGCAGATATTTGTTTAAACACAGATATTTGTTCTCGGGTCTTGGATGTGCCCGTAAAATGGCAATAGGCCCGCCCCCTATTACATTGGGACTAACATAACACTCTGGCGAAAAGTGGGTGCAGCAATGCACCTCTGCCTACCCCGCAAGGGAGTACATTAGTACAAGGCGTGAGTGCGTGTGTCTGATTTTTTTACATTCTGAACGGTTTATCAACAATCGATTGTCCCGCGATTAAGTCAGAATCTGTCAATTTAATATGTGAGATTAAAAATAAGACTTTAGTTAAGTAATTTAATTTACCTCTCATCGTAAGCAGGGTCTTCGCTCATCAGCTGCATCCTTGTATTCTCAATCAACTTCTTGTAATTTCTTAACCTCGGTATCTCCATAGTCAACCTCTTTGCTACTTCCTGAAGAGTTTTGAACAACGTCTGTGTCTTTTTCGCAGTTGGCAACATTGGGTTCAGCAGATACTCGTGCAAATGCGGATGCGGCATGAGTGCCAACTTTGAAATAATACACGTAACATGCAAGTTGACTTGGTATGGCTGCATAGTCATATTAGCCAGCAATTTGAACAACATTCTCAGAAACGGGCCCTCATCAAACTCCTCTTCATCCGGAGTTGAAGTCAAATCTCTTGAGTTCGATCTCAAAACTAATCTTTGGGAGAAACATTCCGATGCTGGCTTGTTACATTTTCCTATTTTATTGCTTTTCACATCCTCTTCCGTGCAACACTGGCTGTCAAAAGTTTGCGCGGCAAAACTTTTCTCTCTAATAGTGTTGGGGTGACCGGTATTAACCGGTTTTTCGAAGACTTCGTCTAGGTGGATATCAGCTTCCGGTCTGCTGTCGTAGCTATGGGTCGAACCCGCCGTGGTGTCTATCCAGTTAGTGCTGAATGTTGAAGTCAAATCGAGCCATACCTGCAAGGTAATGGGGGAATATGAAACCTCACAGGTTGGACCAGGTGTATTATGAAAATAATTACTTAATTTTAGCTAATATAGGTAGGTCGTAGGTACGGGATACTTACTTCTTAAATCATTGATCATATTATCATACGAAAATAGTAGCACTATTTATTTCTCAAAAATATGCTGATGATTAACATTAGTGTTTATGTCTAGGAGTAAATATAGAGGTTTAGAGACTTTTATAAGCATTTAGTTTGCAAAAAGTTTAGTAAGTAAGACTAATTTTCAGCAAGCTTTTATCTAGTTCCAAATGGTGGCCCATACCTGATAATGTCTATGGGCATCGTGGATGTACTGTTCATAGTCAGCACCCACCGGATCGGACAAAATGGCGCGCGGTAGCAACAGCAGAAAACTGCAAGGAAAATAATAGGGACTTTAGAAATAAAACAAACGAGATATCTTACAAAAATACTTTAATTACAACTTTGTACACGTACAAACTTAACATTACTGATATGACGCAATGAATGGTGTAAATATAAAAATCTTTTTTAACGTATAAAAAATAAAAATCGTACAAAATCACAGATCTTTCTGGCTTCCGATTAAAATAAAACCCTCGCAATAGTCTGGGTCATAATGGACAAGTTAATTTTAAAACTCAACTAAAGGTCCGAAATATCTCTAACCATTTAATTGAGTTTTAAATGAAATTAACCCTATTTCAAATTATTAAACAAATTCGGTGTCAAAATTATACCAAATCATGCAAAATAATATAGGCACAAAACATTTACAGATTTCTGAATTATCTGTCTTATAATTTATGGCCAAAGAAAAATGTATGTTTAATAAATAAATTATACAGTGTGACCTGAAATAAATTTAGAAGAAAACTTCTAAGAAAAATTGTATTTATGTACAAATATTGTATAATATAGGAAAATAGGTACCGTAAACATGGCTTATTGGAATGAATCATTGAACTCAAACTCAATGTCAAACTAAGATTACATTCTGAGCAAAAACATTAATTTTAAAATAAAATTATAATGTAACAATTTAAAGGTATAGGGTGAAATTTTGTCAATAATTGGACCAAGCTTAGGTCGGCCAAAGTGCCTTACATACGGAAAAGATGTTTGAACAACATTATTATGCAAAAACAAAACAGTGTTACAAAACTTTAAATTATTGTCAAAGTATTTAAATAAATAAATAATGCGTTTTACTGTTCAAAATTCATTTTATCAAACATTGCACAGTAAGTTTGCTACAATGGCCTACATATGGGTGTATCACTAACAAAACTCCACCCTGTTTACAACTAATTAATAGCTATTCTGGCACTATCGGTGGTTCGGCAGCTAATTCGGTATTTTCATTCTCCATTAATTCTTCAATTTTCGATTTCAATCGTTCGAGTCTATAATTAGACATTTTACAGTTAGATATATAATATTTTAATTGGCAAAAAATATTGGTGTCCTATTTAAAAACTAAAAAAATATGATAACTGGTAGATTTGATGAGTGAAAAGTGAAATGATCCATGCTGTCGGATGGGTATGTAAAGCAGTCGTTAATGAAAAGGAGATTCTGTACTGGGCTCACAGTTGGCCACTATAATCTACTCCTGCGTAGTTGTCTGATCTGAATGAGCGGCCAAGCGAAAACGACCAAAGGTCATGATTATGAATTCAATGTAACTATTGGATTGTGTAATCCACTGCTTGAGTTACAGTCGTAAAGGAAGAGTTTTTGGTTTTAGGTAGATATGGGCTTTAAGTTATATCAATATTAAACAAATCGTGCTGAAATATAACTAACTAGCGAGTTATCGCTAACTACTCCTTACTCCTTTAACGCGAATTTCCAAAAGCCGTAGAACAAAAGTTGTTCCAGGTGACTCCTGACTCACCCCCTTTCCGATCGTCTACTATTTACAAGACACCCTGTATACAAACTCTTACCTGTTAATAACCCTGTGTATGTTGTCTCCCCCCCGCGCGCCCGCCACGCCCTCGAGGATGTCCGAGATCTGTCGATAACGATCCCGTGTAGCCCTGCCTGATGACCCATGAGTTACCCCCTTTGAGATCATTAGCAACTAACAATCCATACAGCGTCGTTCGCTTGTCAAATCTTGTTTCTTGTCTCGCTTGTTTCATAGTCGAGCGATGCTACTTATGGCTTGTTAATTGCTAATGTGTCGGCGGTGGTACGGTGGCTGTATACAAACTCCCACATACCTGTTAATAATCCTGAGTATGTTAACGCGCATTAAACGATTTCGATAACGAACTCGTGTAGTCCTGTCTGATGACCCCTTTCCATGATGATCCATATTATTATATTTAAAGGACACTCTGTACACAAACTCTTACCTGTTAATGACCCTGTGTATGTTGTCTCCCCCCCGCGCCCCCGCCACGCCCTCGTGCGACAGAATGTCGGAGATCTGCTCGTTCACGTGGTCCTCGTGTTGCAGCTGCTTCATGGCTTCTCTGGAAACAAGGAGTTTGGAGGATTAGGTTGGGCGTGGGACGCTGTCTAGCTGGGCTGATTAGACAGGTTGGGTTAGGTCAGGTGATGGTGATGATTTAAACTTTTATAGGTGGTAGCTGAAATATTACCACCTTATTTTGAACTCTATGACATGGAGTTATGGTGGAAATACAATTGAATGATACTATTTTTAGCTTTATAAAAAGTTAAAATTAGGGTAACAGAGGACTAAAAGAAGTTCGTATTCATCATCAACTAGCAATAGTGAAGAAGATTATTAAAATCGTCTTAGGTACAGCTAATTAAGTATTGCACAATACAGAAGCTTTCACATTTCGTAAAAAAATACTGTAATCAACAAACTTCTTAGAAAATTACAGTTTAAGAACCAAAATTCATCAAAATGTCCACCTTAACCATTTTGCCTCACAACCCCGAAAAGTCAAACTCCACAACAACATACCTATTCCTCTCCCGCTCCTGCCAAAGCGACACGTCGTTCAGTCTATCTCTTTCATCATCGTCGCTCCTCGCGTCTGTTTGAGGCGAGTAGTACCCGCGAGTGCACAGCCGGGACAGGACGAGCTTCTGTATGCTGTGCTCCGTGGGACGCTCTATTATTGTCTGCAAAAGATTTATAAAAAAAATTATTAGGAGTATTGACAGATTTATGGAAAGGGAGAGTTGGCAGGAGCGTCCATGCCATTATCATATTGTTTATCAATTGTGCGTTATACAACTTATACACTCTGATAAACCTGGAGAGCTGTTAGAGGATTCAATATTGAGCCGGCGCAACGCAATTTATTAGAATAAACATTTGTTAAATTTATTTTAAAAGAATTTCTATTCCACTAAATGCACATATACCTTATTAGATTCAAGACGACTGCCAACCTTACCAGTGATAATTATGAGGTATGTTGCTCAAACGTGACTAAATACATAGTTCTTATAAGGGGTAAAAGGGTGACTTACCTCAAAGAACTTGAGTGTCTCCAAGGTCAATTCATGGCAGTTAGTGAGGCAGTTGTTGATCAGTTTGTGCAGAATTGGCCACTCGCACACTTCACCGTCTCCAACTAGCCAGTTTGAAAACTCTGGCAAATAACAAATACACATTAGTATTAATAGCATAGGGAAGGTAATTAGGAACAAGAATGGTCGCAATACAGTGCCCTGTGGAACCACCATATTAAATTTCACCCAGATGTTCAGATAAATAGTGTTTACACAAAAATTTAAAAAAGAAATAAACTACATAATTTGTACAAATGGCGCCCGTAAGAGTAATTTCTTCCAGATCCAGTTGTTATTTGATGAAGAAGGCTAAGCACACAACATTATTAGCTTATAAAATCGACTTAAGAAGATAATAACAATTCAAAACTCACCATTAATAAGCTCCTGACTGTCAATAACCTTCAAGCACTTGCTGACAATGGCCGTCACTACCACTGTGTGGTGCAAGTCTGTGAGGCCACACTCCACGGTCGCCTCGAGAAAGTTCTGGCGGAATATGCGAGCTAAGTGCGTCGCTATTATTGGGTGGCATTCCTGGGAGAAAAATGAGAAGTGTTATGAATTTAGTAAAAGAAAAACATTGTGAATATAGAGGGGTTTGCACAAGTGGTACTTATAGTAAGACAAAAGGAATCCTAACTAATATTACACTCACGGGCAATGAAAAGGTTCCACTTTGAAAAGCATCAAATTACTCCTAAATGAAAAAGGCTAGCTTAATGGCGCCTTCTGCAACATTGAAGTACATTTAACAGAGCGTTAGGATATTACCAATTTAAAACGATAATATTTTGTTCAAATTTTAAATTAAATGTTTGAAAAAATCGGAGTTGTTTGGTGTCGGAATTTTGTGAGTGGAACTTTTTCATAGCTCGTGAGTGTATAAATGCGAAAGTAACTGTGTCTGTCTGTCTGTCTGTTACTCTTTCACGCCAAAATACTGAACGGATTTGAATGAAATTTGGTATACATACGGTCTAGACCCTGGGAAAGAACATAGGCTACTTTTTATCCCGGAATTTCCACGGGAAAACTTTTTAAGGCGAAGCGAAGCTCGCGAGAACAGCTAGTAAATTATATATGTTCTACTTTTGGAAATTGGTTGGCCTAAAATCCATGCCCCTTAGTAAAAAGTGCTAAATCACTCGAATTTATACCCTGGGCGGGATTCGAACCCGTGGTGTTGAGCTTCAAAAGCAGGTCCACTACCGCCTGAGCCACAGTGTCATAGTGTCAATATAATGTATGGTATGGTAGGTATAGTTTTTGATCAAGTTTATGTATTGATATTTATGTCATATTAGTATGTTACCTTCATCAAAGTATCACAGTAGTCGAGCCAAGAGAAGAAAGACGTGAGTTCTCTGTAGCCGAGGAATTTGTTGTAGGCCTTTTCTCCGAAATCTTGTGGCACGTATCTGTGCAACAAGGTACAATTATTAGAAACGTTAACAATTGGCAAATGGTGGTTAGTCATAATGGTTACTCGAAAAGGGGTTGCAATATGTCTTCAATAATTTACTTTCTCCATCTTTCGTACTGCATTCCATTAATCTTTGAGCCATCAAAATGCATCATAATTATGTTCATCAGGTTATGTCAGATTACTATTACACCGCACCGGGACACTTGATCAAGGAGGATAGAATATGGCTGATCAAGTAACTTTATTACTAGTGTTGCAAGTTGCACAGTTCTACACCGGTGTAATATAGCCTTAATACTGCCTGTGATACCACCGTACTGCCTGTGATACCACCGTACTCACCCCCAAGTACTGTATCTGGTGTCCACACAACCCGCGTCGATGTTGGCCGGCACGCACTTGAACCTGTTGTTATAGTATGTATTAGGTTTATGTAAATTATAGGTATATATTTATTATATTTGTATTATGTGTAAGTATATGCTAGTGTTTACAGGTATTTTAACTAATTATCTTTTTCCTCTCAGTCTATCGCACTACCTATCACTTACTCCACAACGTCCAAGGTTAACTGGAAGATAATGCTATTAGCATTAAGTTCGCCTATGTACAAATTTATAATTTATTTAATCCTTTATTGCACAAATATATAACTAATAAAAGCACAAAAAGTGGGCTTAATGCTAAGAGCATTTTCTACCAGCCAACCTACAGGAGGTACAGGAAAACTGGTACAAAGATTATGTGTAATACATAATTCAAAATTTAATAATAACAATAACCTGGCGGCTAGCTGTTCAACCAGCGCCTCACACGCCGCACTACAACCGCTCACGAGATGCGCGATGTCGTCGCAGGGCAGAGAGAACACTATCATGATGCCTTCGCAGGCTCGGAGGACCACTTGGTTGTCCTGTGGAGGTGGTGCGTTTTGAGGGGTGTTTAGGCCATAAAATTTAGGGGAATGGCTGGAATTCTGATTGTATTGCCCTGGATAATGTGGATAGATTTAAGAGTAGAAGGATTCGGAGGGTAGTAAAGTTGTGTAATTGTATGAATAATTTTTAGGTTTGTGTGCATGTTTGTTGGTAAATTTTTCAGATTTGGATTTCAGTTTGATTGGCTATGGATATGGATGGATCGTGTCATAGAAGGAAATAAGGCTTTGGCTTGCTGGTAAATTTTCCTGAAAGAGTTTTAGGTGAAGCAAAGCTCTCGGAAATAAGGTATCTTTTAATGAAGTAAAATACATTTAAAGTAGACAGTGGATTAGATATCAACCTACATAAAGACAAGATTACTCTTTGGTTCAATCGAAGTAAATGATTATTACGTGTGTCTGTAGTAACACAGTTCCAGTTATCATTTCCATAACACTAATTATAATCAGATAACAAAACCCACTTACCGCACTATTCAAATAAGATAGCAGTAGGTCTATAAGCAGGAACTTATCATTATCATCATACACCGTCTTATTGCTTTTACACGACACATTATCATCACCAGCTGAACTGCTTTCTGTTGCATTGCAGTAACTGTCTTTCCTATTCGTCCGGATTATAGAGACATTAGCCAGAGGATTTGGTGGTAGTTCTACTTCGAACAACGGGTTTTTCTTTGGAGTTTGCACTTTGGCCTTTATTGGTATTAGTTTAAGGATGTCTTCTGGTATGCTTAGTAAAGATGTTCGGTCTTCTACGAATGGCGTAGTGAAGATATTTGCTAGTCCTGGTTCTTTTCTTACTAAACCACAGATAGTTAGGAGTAATTCTACTTCGTCTTTTTCTGTGGGTGATGCTGGGCTTTCGCTGCATTGTATTAACATTCTCTGTAATAGAATAACAGGTGTTATTGATTATTGATTTTACTAGCAAAGTAAACAAGATTATCATCTGAATCAATACATTTTCTTGGCTGTCCATGTAATTCAATTAAAATAGATTATAAATAAAATATAACAATACTGGTGTTACATCTTAAGTGCAAAATTTAATAGATACATTATTATCATCATCATAAGCCCCGCAATTTTTTACTGCTGGACAAAGACCTTTGCATAGGAGAGCCACAACACTGTCTTTAGCCATCCCAATCCAATACTCTAAATAATGCTGGCTATTACTCTTGTAAATTTTCTCACCATCATCTTAAAACCCACAACTTTCAGAATAATCAAATAATGTTTCTAGGTACAAACCAATACCACTCTAACCACCCACCTGCAAAGGCCTATAAACATGTGCACTATTAACACACGGCTGCCTCGTCCGCCGCAGCAGCGCCGTCCCCGTGCTGAGAGCCAGGGCCCGCGCCCCCGGGGGCCGGTCCGAGGCGGCGAGGGCAGTCAGCGCGTCCAGTAGACACACCCGTCGCTGGATGATGGCTTCGAGGCACGGGCCGACCGTACCGCCTTGCTGCTCTTTCTCTTCGTCTACTATTAGCTGGAAAGAGATGAATGTTGATTTTTCCGTTTTGATACAATACAATACAATACAATACAATACTCTTTATTTGCACCAAAATAGAACATACAAACAAAAACTTAAAAATAAAAACAGTACAAAAAGGCGGCCTTATTGCTTATAGCAATCTCTACCAGACAACCTTTGGATGGAAGAGAGTTATAAAAGAAAATAGAAATAGAATTAGAGGTAGCTGAGGTGCAAGTGTATAATACACTACTTAAACACTACATACACTAAATAAATAAATACAGCAAGAAAATAAATAAATAAATACATAATATATATTATTATACCTATACTTACATACAATAATACATGTTTTGATTATTGTTATGTAAACAAATGAATAGGTTTTCATATTTTGGTGTAAGTGTACACAATGCTGGCATGTTTGTTACTATTAATTTAACTATTCCTAGTTCTATAATTCCATGCTGTTGGTTTTCCATGCTTCATTAATAAATAAATAAATAAATAAATAAATGCTATGTGAAACATGTTTGTATTAATCACACATGAAAATCGTGAAAATATGTGTGTGAATAAATTTATGGTATTTGAATTTGATAAATTTGTAAGGGTTCTTGAGTGGTGTCATGAGTTTCGAAGAGTGTCCAAAACAAATTCTGCTATACTGCACATAATATTGAAGAAGATTAAATTTTATATTGTACATTAATATAAATTAAATCCCATATAATGTGTTTAATTAAATTGTTGCATTGGCCTGCTTTACTTTATCAAGCTCAATGATTTGTCATGGTAGTGAACAAGGAGGCTATAGTATTGTTATAAACTTATAATTAGCAGGGTGAAGATTCTTTCTCTTTACTCTCAAGAATCATAATATCATTGCATTGTAGGCCAAGGGAGTATAGCCTCAATTTTTATGAAAATGAGTTAAGTACACAAAATCTTTTTTCAACTATTAAAGTTGCCTCAAAAAATAATTACTTGACTACCTAGGCCTACAGAGTAATATGCTATTAAAATTTTATTAAGATATACATGATTGTGTGTTAGTGTAACAGGTAAATGTAAAGTTAAATTTCTATGTGCATATAAATTAGAGTTTTCTGGTTTATTTTTATCACAAACTAATTTCTTAAAGAGGATTTCATAGAACATGAATAGACCAAAGTGGATGTAATAATTCACAAAGTGGGCCGTGCATAAAGGCATTTTCCTTCTTATGAAAATGTAAACAACCTTGAGTTTCATAAACTAGCCATTGACATTACGATTGTTGTTATTGTTGGCATTCATTGGAGTGCTTACCTGCAGCATTTCATTGAGATGGTGCGGAATCCTCGTCTCCTCAACGCGTTCTTTACAATTCTGGTCATAGTTTTGATAAAAATTCAGTATCAGCTTCCAATGATATTCAAAATCTTCCAGGCGCGTTGCCGGTGGTGCTAGCTGTAATATAACGTAATTTATCATCACCTGATATGCTTGTTATTAGTATCTATTGTACAAATAATGTTTTAATCACTTACCACATCCGCTGCAGTTTGGAGGACATCAGAAAATCGGCTCAACATTTTGCCTATTGATAATCACAATAACACATCACATGATCTGCCGAAATCGGTCGCAAATTGGTCCACTGGCCGTTAGTGTACAATAAAATCTAATTTGTAGTTCCACATGGTCATTATTTATTATTGAAATTGTTAGTTATGCTGGAAAAGAGATCAGTTTTCTTCACTTTTCGCACTGAAAACTGAAATGAAAATTTTAAGTATTTTCCTCCGAATTTGACATATTAAAATAATACGTCAACGTTATTTTTTTTGCTCTGTGTATGTAATCGATTATTGTGCAAATACAAGTTTAAATGATAGTCTAGTCTGCGAGTTCTGTCAACTGTCACTTGTGACTTGTCAAAATAAATATTTTTGTTGTAGAAAGCGGCACTTTTAAAAGTTAAACCTAAAATATAAAAGAAAATCACTACTAATCCTAATTAAATTGTATATTACAGCACGAACTATCTCCACTTTGAAAATGTTGAAGGTGAAATGATAACTACGATAAATAATTGCAACACAAAATGTAAACATAACCTCAACTCTTATAACCTTAAATTCTAGGGTGCAGTAAGTTTGGTGACCGGTGGAGCTTCAGGTCTGGGGAAGGCGACCGTGGAGCGGCTAGTTCAAAATGGCGGCAAAGTTGTCATCCTGGACGTGCAAGGCACGAGAGCGCAGGAATTCGCTAAACAGATTGGCAGTGATGTTATAGCATCTCCAGGATGTGTAAGTAGTTATTTTGTTATATTCACAGCCTCGGCTCAGATAGTTAACTAAAGTGAAGGGGAAACCATGTCAATCTGGCTAGCCCCACCCTAGTCCAAGCCCAAGCCCCCTGAATTAATTTCATAGGCTTAAGCATCATAGATGTCAATTTATTTTATTTAAACAAATTAATTTTGGATGAGAATTCTTTTTATTTAGCCCATCATGTCCCACCCGACTACTCAAATGTCTCTCATTGGGTCTTCCATCCATCATTTTCATGGGCAACTTTATTGAATATCTGGGGCACGGCAGTGCCCCCACCAATATATTTTAATAGAATAGAATAGATATTCTTTTATCTAAATTTCTCATACCCTACACAAGAAATATTTATCTTACCAACACATTTACTGTACCACTATGGATTCCAGGTGACATCAGAAGAGGATGTGAAGAAAGCCTTGTCTATAGCCAAAGACAAGTTTGGTCGACTCGACATCGTGGTGAACTGCGCCGGGCTGGCTCAGACCTTCCAGACTTACAACTTCAAGACTGACCGAGCACACGAGTTGGAAGATTTTGTTAAAGTTGTCAATGTGAGTATACTGGGTTGTAGCTTGGTTGTAGTAACTACACTAGAAGGTACCTATTGGAATCACACCTTTTGGTGTAATGGATGTTCATTTCATTAGAATCTTTGTATTTATATTTATCTGTACGTGGCATTATCTCTGAAACCAATCTTGTTCAATCAAATTATCAAGTTTTGAATCCATTCATCTGTTTCTTTTATTTATCTTATAAGTAATTAATTATGTATTGTATGTGATATTTTAGAAGTATTTTCTATAACAGGTTACCAGTATCATTATACCATTAAAAATGGCATATTAGTATATCAAGAAAAAACCATATTCATCATACCTACAACTATTTTTTTTATTTGCAGACAAACACAGTAGGAACATTCAACGTGATCCGTTTAGCGGTGGGTCTGATAGGCAAAAACCAGCCTTCAGAAGACGGTCAGAGGGGTGTTATTGTGAATACTGCGTCCACTATAGCCTACGAAGGGGACATCGGGCAGGCTGCGCTGGCGGCGTCAGGGGCCGGCATCATTGGCATGACTCTACCCATTGCGAGAGATCTGGCCAAGCAAGGGATCAGGGTTGTCACTATTGCACCAGGTTTGTAGATCACTGTATTTAGTTTATCGGTATGAGAAATAAGATGTAGGAGAGGAGACGACAACAAAGTTATATGAAGTAGCTTATTAGTAGAGGTACAAATGTATTTATGTAGAAATCTAACCTTCTATTCATCTTCATTCGTAAAGTACCTATTTATTATTATGCTGTTTTAAGGTTGATAAATAAATTTACGGGACTCATTACGCAAACCCACCTTGGTAAACAAATCTTTAATCATGCCTCCAAGATAAATCATTATTCTTTTGTTTCAGGTGTCTTCGACACACCCCTAGTCTCTTACCTGCCTTTCAGGATGATAGAGTTCCTCAAAAGAATGACGCCGTTCCCCTCAAGACTCGGAAAACCTGAAGAATTCGCGCATTTAGTCACCAGCATAGTGGAGAACCCCATGTTGAATGGAGAAGTTATAAGACTAGACGGCGCCCAAAGATGGTTCCCGTTGTAAAATGTTAAATACCTATTATGTTTAAGTTTGAATCTGTACTATAAAACACACAATCGTAATAGACATCTTTAACGCTGTCAAATAGGTTTTATGGAAAGAAACATGGCAATTTGCGTTGGAATCAACACCAGGCTGCTGCTGTCAAATCTACTTCTGGACATAGGACTTTGGGAAGATTACTCTCGACACTCTGAGCCTCTAGTATGGGTGTCGCAATTTACGAAAACGAAAAATGTTTTGGTTTTCTTCTGTCACCTGAATACATTATCTGTTAAAAGTTTCATGACAGTTTCCGCTAGAGGCGCCACTTTGTATGCGAGGACACGTAAACTTTTATGGTTTTCGACAGACGATGCCACTGAACTTAATAAAAGCTGAAGTCCAAAGTCCAAACCACTATTTTTTAAATTGCAATCCATATTTAGATTTGTGTTTGTACTACATAAAATCATGGAACTGTATAATACAGAACAATACCTACGTAATTGATAACTCAATTCTCCTATTAATTAGAATAAGTCTTAGCATTTATTTAAGTGTACATTTGTAGTTAATGCATTGTTATAGACATAATAAATTAGTTGTTGAAAGTAGCTGCAACCCAATTTTTTTTCGTAGATTACCATGTCTTTACCTTATCATTAGCATGCTAAGATCTCTATTTTTTTCTATCACTCAGATAAAAAAGTTATGTAGCGAATAACTTTGTTGTTGCTATCACGTCTGAATCATTGTTTTAGAAACTCTGGTAATATTTATCTGAACATGAGTATCTATTACGGTTTGAACTGCATCAAGTCACTTCTGCCGAAGTAAGTACGCGAATGCTTAAAAGTCTTAGAACAAAAGTTTAGATTGATTAGTTGTGTCACCGATACCTTTCTGATGTGAACTTTAACCTGGGCTGTATTTTAGGGACGTGCGAGTTTAAACGTACGTTTCAGTTCGAACATAGCTAACTATAACACGAGTAGATAAAGAAACAATTTGAAATGGTGGCCGTTTTCATGTTTCTTTATTCGCGCGTATTATACTTGCTAGATAATACCGAACTCAGAAACTCAAGCGTATTCATCTTATTTATCAGCCTGTCCTTCAGCTTCCCGTCTTTGTTGCATTTTATTTTTATAATGAAAAGTTAAGGGGCAACGGCATTATCAATCAATGAAGACATTTGAACGGCCGCCATATTGAATTTGCCACCATCCGTCATACACGCCTGTCAAGATGACATTTAGGCCGATGGATTAACGAATTAATCATCGCTGCATATTTTGTTCGATCACCAATCTACCTTAATAAACAGAGTGTTGCAAATGTGGTGTAAGTAAGCCGAAAGGGGGCGACTCATGCTGAGTTGCAGAAAGGCATTAAGCTAATCATTACGTCCCCAATGCTGGGGCACGGGTCTCCTTCCAATGAAGGAAGGGTTTTAGGCCTATTTCTCCACGATGGCCAAGTGCGGATTGGTGGACCCCAACACAGGCAAGCTTGTGCTGAGAGAGTTGTCGGGTAAGTGGGCAACCCGACTGTCAGATGTTTTCAAGCCGCCCTAAGGCCTCTGATTAGGCTTAACGACTGCTGCCGAAGCAGCAACCTGGACCCACGGATTAGCGTGCCGTCCGAAGCACGGAAGCGTCTAGAAAAGAACCACTTGAAATCGGTCACCCATCCAATGGCTGACCGTGCCAGTTGTTGCTTAACCTCAGTGATCAGTTACGATCACTGAAGCCCGCTTGACTACGGACGCTTCATTAAGCTAATGTCGACATTAAATCTATGTTTTTCTCTTTCTATCCATATACTGTCAAAGCAAGGCAGAAATAGATTGAATGCCGACATTAGCTTAAAGTTCCTTTGTGCTCGACAACTTTGCAAACTCGGAGTCAGGGAGTCATTCTGAATCTCTTTCGGTATAGTAAGTATTGGTATGCCACTTTTGAAACAACCTGTAGAACAACGCGGGCTCGTTTGTACCTACCACAACCTGAAGAATAGGTTAATTACTTATTCACATATTATTGGGTTTTGCTACGGTTCACAATCTATTGACTCACAACGGTTGCGAAATACCTAGTCCATCAAATCATCACTTATAATATTATCTACTGTAAGATTACCCTACCTAGATTTTTAAACATTATAAACTACATAAAATAACAGACCATATACCTATGCGATTTATTTATAGGGAATGTGAAGTGATGGATGAGAGAATGATCCATTTTATTTATCCAGCGATTCCGACAACATTAAATCCTTCTCAACATTCTACAATTGCTAACCTCAATAAAGGAATCTCCTACATTCATATTCACAAGAACTTGTCCACTGACTGAAAATGGACGACCCTGCTCCACGACTTTATGCCTCGTTATTAGAGTTCTATTTAGTTTGATACAGCCATGGGACATGGGACAGTGTTAAAATGAACCATTCAGGCCATTTGGCGTGGCTGAGTATGACTGATGACCGCGGGTTGGAATTCAAGGAATTTAAAGTGTAAGTAGGTAGTATAAATAATTTATAGAAATGCAAAGGTTTTTCTTCGTTACAAAATTTCACGTTAGTGCTGGTGCTGGTTTTCTTTACCGAATTGAAGCTTCGTATTCAATATTTGTAACTTCTTGTAAAATTACAGCAACTTACACTATGGAGCTAGAGTAGCCGCTTGGCAGATGGGTTGGAGATAACACACACATCCAAGAAACGAGATCAATTATTTTTCTTTTATAATTAAAATTCAAATATCTGCCACAGCCGGTATTGAACCCGAAATCCTGGCTCGCGTCTAATAGTCAGTCGCTAACCACTGCGCCATCAGTAGCCGGTCTTCGCAAGAAGTTGCTGAGTCAGTAATAGTTTAGATTCTGTTAGATTAGATTATACCTATATTATGCTATATGTAGATATATTAGGTATTAAAGAGTGTATGCTATTCGGAATTTTATCTCAATCATCATCAAAAAGGACATTGTGACATACCGAAACTGGCAGCATTCCTTCGAAAGCCATAAGGTAGCACATCTGCAAAGTAAAAGGAACCTTATACCGTATGAATGTTACAGCCTAAATTGGGATGGGAAAGAAAAGAAGTATCTCATATCCATGGGACAATGTAGCGGCCATTAATCATAAAATGCCTTCAATTTCGGTGCCTCATGCCTTGACGGTTCGACGTTGGATTTAGTATATTGATTGCTGCCGTCTGTTGTCTGCTGCCTTTGATATTTATCCGAATGAGAAAATAGGAGTGTTTCCGATGGATGTCCTATGTGCCTGGTTTTGTATAAATAGGTTCTACTGTTTTACAATTAAAATGTCTTCCACATTTTTATATTTGTGGCAGGATTTGAAGTCATGTCTTCAGTTGAGTCATATACATAGAGAAAAAATAAAATAAAAATAAATAGTGATAGTCATATAGCGCTAGATTTCAAATCTTAGTGGTTGTATTTCTTGTTAAGATAAATTGCATTTATAAATACTTACTTATTAAAAATATTACTGAGATATTTACAACGGCTTAGCTCGTTTCTCTTACGTTTTCTTGAGCCAGCAATAAACGATATACAAATCAAAGTGTCCTCTTCCTCTCACAGCATTGAGAAGCCACACACATCGAACGAACTTTCCAGAAGGAGCTAATTAGCTTTTCCCTAATTACAACGGTAATTATAATAATAATTGCTGGAAGAGGGCCATTTCGAGCAGCGGGCAGACCTATAGGAATATCATGTTTTATTATTTGAGGTTCTTTAGCAATTATTTCGTAGGGCCTATTATGTTACACGATTAGGGAATACCTAAGTACACCGTCTCTACTTCTGTCTAGGACATCTGACTGTTTTAACAGTCTGTGACAGGTTTATGAACTTTACAGTAGAGCTAGGTATAGTGCCACAAACTTATCTGTTCCGGTCCGGTGAGAGATCACGAAAATGTCTAATATTATTTCTTGATTCTGTAAGATTTTAAGTTTGCCAGTAGTGGTAATTCACCCTTGCGGTTTTAATAAACCCATCTAATCTATATGAATATATAATTTATTGGTAAGTTATGAGATATAGATCAATTTAGTTCGGTCGCACCGGAACAGATAAGTTTATCGTACTATATAATTTGTCTATCGTTGCTAATAATAAAATATGCTGTGTAAGTGCGGAGTAGTCGGCGAAGGACTGTAGCTACATTTAATTTTCTGGCATTGGGCTAGTCCCTTTGTCCAGCGTTAGGTATAAACCTGTTAAGCAAGTACATAGAAACACCGTTTCTTAACTTCTAACTTAATAAGACTCTTGATATACAGCACCAGACAAAGTGGAACTGAAAATTTAGAGACTATTTGCTAAACTTAATGTGTATAACGATGTCACCGCGTGAGGTCCATTGTTTGTGTCTGAGAAAGAAATCGCCCCAACAATTAGCAACATTGTAACTGTACCTTAGAAGACATCGCTTCACAGTATTTATAACTTGTAGCTTTTATCTCACACGCCATAAGGATGCAGTCGAAATGTATTCCGTCGTGATAGTACCTACATATACTTATCGCCATTATTACATGTGTAAATTGTCGTAATTTACCTCGGTTTTTAATTTAATTGTCATGTTTATGGTCAAAAGAGTGTGGTATTATGGTGTAGCCTTAACGATATAACATAACATTAAACAGTGATATGGTTTATTTTAAATTTACTTGTTTTTTGACCTCATGATGACGTCCTTGCGTGCAATATCTGATTTCTGTTTTTTATTTCAGCTTGAATAGGCATTAGAAACCGGATAAAGTGAATAGTTAGTCCGCATAGTCTAACTTAAACTTTGTCATTAAACATAATGAAATAAATAAGTACTTACAAAGTATTTTATGTAAAGTAAAAAAAAAACTGATTTGTTTAACTGTACACCCTTATTTAAAACGTCTAAAGTAGTAAATTTTTCAGTTGTTCCTATGCTCTGCGTATCTCTGTACAGAAGTAAATGTACGCATTATAGTAGAAAAAGAAAATAAATCATAACAAATATAAAAGTAAAGTATGAAATGCAAAAGTTACAACCTAAAGTTAACATAAGTAACTGAATTAAGTGGGTCATAGCTAGGCGCCAGTCGGTTTCAGTTACTACGTACTAAGGACGTGGTCTCCGAAAATAATTTCATAATTTTAAGTCATGGCTGCATTGATGGGGCAACTTAATACGATTTTATAAAAAAGCACAAGACTGTAATCCCTGAAGGGGTATTCAGTAGTCACAGGTGACTCGGTAGCGAGTCACCCGCTTTTTGCTGTACATTTGTTCTCACGTGATAGGTCGCGGCTCATATCACCGTTTTTAAATGAGTACAATGCAGTTAGGTTAAAAAAACTAGGATTTTATAAACAAGTGTGAGTGTCTAGGATATTATATAAGTAACGAGCTCTGGGGCTTTGAACGATAACAATATATAACGACAATAATAAAAAAACTTACCTAACAAATATTGTTCTAGAAGTTTAAATGAATGAGATGTCTCAACTTACAGCAGATGCTGAGATTGTTCCTTTTTGCATTTTAT
Source organism: Plutella xylostella (assembly GCF_932276165.1). Taxonomy (NCBI): domain Eukaryota; kingdom Metazoa; phylum Arthropoda; class Insecta; order Lepidoptera; family Plutellidae; genus Plutella; species Plutella xylostella. The sequence goes on along the minus strand of NC_063987.1, from coordinate 7,446,137 downwards.
TCATTCAATACGCTTTTTAATTTTATATCTTGTTTTTTTTTGCAAATAAATAAAATTTCTTTCTTTCTTCTTTCTCTTTTACTTAAGAGCACTATTTTATAGAAAATGCAGCAATATGAACGCAGCCTTAGCTCCTACTCAAGCCGCGGTAGTTGCTATGCAGCCGGTCCGGTTATGCAATATAGGGCGCGACTGTTTCATAACAAAACAATAAAACAAAAGAGTTTATGTTTGTTTATGGTATTAAATAATCCTACTTTCCAATGGCTGAGCTTTCGCCTCAGAATAATGGATGACTTCCTAAAGCTTCGCCTAAATATTATTCACATATGAAAACATATTTAATTATTCAATTTGTAACAAATGAGTTTCTTTTCATTTTGAAAATCATTGCACACAACATGCCTATGTCATATCTGTATTTACATTAACATATACAAAATAAACATAACATACAAAGTGGTCCAGAATGTCAAGCTAAGTCAATCCTTTACGGCTTACCATACCTACAAATTTAGCAAAATCTTATTTCAAATTTAGGTAGGTAGGTAAATTGTGAGATATGACGGCTCTCTACTATGTTTCAAGCCTCCTTATTTGTTTGTTTAGGATTTACGTTAATTGCTAAATAAATACTCCTTTTGGGTTAACCCAAATACGTATTTGTTTGTCTACTTACCTACTCACTTTTCAGAGAGCTTTGTTTCGTTATTATAACAAGTAAACGTAATTTAATAAAATGTTTTTTACAATGGACAAGTTAGATATTTATTTCACAATCGTTATAAAAAAAAAGCCAGTAAAGTGTACATGAGATTAAATACATACTTAATACATAAGTGATTATATTTTAGAAGTAAATACTTCATGTGAAATTCGCGTATATTTTACTACATGAACATTGTAGGAGTAAAAGAATTCAACGCGCTAACGCACTTACTTTTCATCAGCTTAGGAAAATATAAGTACATGAGTTTATTTTATTATCAATGAACTTTACGTAGAATTGTGCAGAACTGTCTGTACTTGTTTTGTAATTATAAATAAAAATAATGAGGTGCACTATTTAAAAGTTTGTTTTTTTGGAAATATCCAGTGAAAAAATCCTATTAAGCGTACATATCCATGAAGATATATTATTATTGTATACATGTTTACTGTTTATAATACAAAGGACTACAGACACTTAATAATGCAGATGATTCCATTGGTCACGCTTCTTTCTTCTTCCACACTTGGAGGGTTACTCTATACAGACGAAAAACAAACGAACGAGAGCTTTCGTGCAATGGGCACGTTTAACACAATGATATAGAGTCGTGGCTCTCGCAGCAGCACTCAGAAACTTAGTTTTTCGTCTTTGAGAGTGACTCCCCTTGGTTCGTATCGTAGGTGAGTTGTATTCAAGGGCACAGTACAAGAGACCGACAGAAAGGCAGCATTGGAGACCTTAAATGTAGAGGTAATAACGGTAGCTATTCTGAAGTTCTCAAGCCAAAAAATATAAACAAGAAGTCATTTAAAAATCGCCCATTTCTGGTAGAAATGTCATTAACTTCTAAATTGTGGGTACCTACTAGGTATATATTGGGTAGGATCTAAAATTGAAAATGCATGACGAACAGAGTTACATAGCTGTTTTAGGCATAACGCTTTAAACCGGACTTATTTAACACCTGTATCAATATAATTTTACCGCAATGATAATGTCCGCAGATTAAATTCTTCTCTTTCACCCAGTCGTAGGTTGGCTGGAAGAAATTGCTTTTTGGAAATAAGCCCGCCTTTGTATACGTCCTATGTGTTTTAAAAAATTTGTAACTGTTATTTATATTGTTTTGCTTTTATGTGTACAGTAAAGTGTAAATAAATAAATAAAATGTCGACTCTGCTAATAACAGCACTGTTGTCAAATTACAATGAATCGCGGTCCGTCATATCGCCATCACATTAAAGTTGCCACCGCAATAAATACCATTACGTTTTGCAACAATGTATGGGAATCATGGGGTTTTTGTGCCTTTATTTATCAGCTGGCCGACACTTAGCGTGGTTTGTTAGGGTTCCTTAGGAGCGGTGGTAGCTCAGTCGGGTAAGCGCCGCTTCTCACGCCAGAGATGCGGTTTCGAATCCCGGCGCTGACATGACCAATGAGTTCTTGACATGACATGGAATAAATGACCCCCTGAGTCACCCCCTTCAGTTTATTTTACTACATGTATGTAAAATATACTCCAAAAATATGGGTGGCTTATCTTAGAACAAAGATCATACCCACAGGCCTGTAGCTGTGATTTTCAGCCGCATTCTTTTTCAAAAGCCTGCCGCTGAGTCGCTCTTGGATAGAGGTCCTGAATAACTATAGGCTAACTAGCACGCTTCGCTTCGCCTTAAAAAGTTTTCCCGCGGGAATTCCGGGAGAAAAAGTAGCCAATGTTATTTCTCAGGGTCTAGACCATACGTATACCAAATTTCATTCAAATCCATAGACAGACACAGTTACTTTCGCATTTATAATATTATAGTTAGGGTAGTTAGGATAATAATGATCCATTTTCAACTGTAAGAGCAGTAATATGCGTTTGCTTGACTGTGTTCACACACATTTCACCCGTATTTTTTAAGTACCTAAGTAAATAAGTGGGAGGAAACAGATTTTATCTAAAGTTTCAAATGTATTTTATAATAATAAAAAAAAGTGGAATGTGGGTTGTATTTGGATATTACGGTAAGTCACAGCAGGATGCATAATTTAAAATAAGAATTATACTGTATTCAATGACGTTTTTTGTTGTTTTTATATACTTATACATTTCTCGTGTTATGGGAAAATACTTACTTATCAATTTAAACTAACATTTGGTTAGGATATAAATTATGTAAAACAAAGAAACAGCTCTGAAATCAATTAGGATTGGCCCAGTAATTTAATTCGCTCAGTTTGACGGGTAGATCTACAGGGTTTTGTAAGCGGAAAGGGCGTGGTCAATCTGAACAACTTTTGTTCTACGGATTTTAGAAAAAAAGAAGGATTTTTGTTCTCCCTGAGTCACCCCCCTTCGGCTTAGACAATCACTTTTGCAACACCTGTATAACTGTATAATGTATAACCCAACAATGGCAATATTACTGATAAACTCCACCCCGTATAGGTTATCAGATGGGTTTATGTCTGAATTTCTTAGTCAATTTTGATAAAGAAAAAAATAAGCATAATATTAAATACTAATATAACAATAAATATAATAAAACTATAACATAAAAAGAATTGCTTAAATAATTCACAAACATTTGATAAGAAAGCCACTTTCAAAATAGTTGTACGATTTGCATAAGAATAACATTAAAATTTATATGAACTAGGAATTCCTGCATACACTCCCTAGATCATAAAGATATCTTTGTTAACAATGTCTACGATTGTGTATATACAGGATGATAAAATCGCATTAACAAAATTTTTAGTCAAATGACATTTATTATTAAATCAATATCTAAGCGTAAACGCACGTTTTACCCTTAGATATTGGCATTGGATTTGAGATGATCAAGATTTTAAAAAGACATTTTCTTGACTATACCATCATACACAGAGTCTTTCGTAGGTGCACATCTAAAAGCAGGCCACCGAGCTTTTCATTTTTATAATTGTAAAAAATATCCACTCCCCCCTTACATAAGTTTACGTAAAAATATATACTTATTTCTTTTTATATATTTTTTATTGATAAAGTTGTTTAGAATGAATAGCACTGTGACCTACTTTCGGATATGCATCTACGAAAGACTCACCCTGTACATTACACAATATACATAAGCACATTTACATAACCGGGCAAAGAATACTCAGAATAACTTAACAATCGCCCGGCCATTTGAAGTGTACCCTTCTACATTCTCTACATACTCTATGTCCGAGTGACTGGTTTGTACGATAAGAAGGCATTTCCTTCAATACGTCTATCCCTTTCTCCCTTAACGCGAAAGCTATTGAATAAAAAGGGAGAGTAAATTTTAAGGAATGTCCCATACTTTTATTATTATTTACGGCGTATATTAAAGGAAAATGACCCTTCCGATCGGTAGTTAGATTATATGTCTCGGATCGATGGGCAATTGTTTTTTTATAGAATTAAAATGGTATTCGTGGTATTTTTCTGAGGCATTAAGGTTCATTTTTCTGAGTGAAGTGTGTTTGGTACGGATTGTGTCGTTTATGATGTATTTATTGGTCGCATTATGATTATTTCACAATGTAATTTGATACAAAACAGTTATGTCAAACACGTTGGGTATGGTCTATACTTATATATTTGCACGTAAAAATGGAGCTATGAAAAAAAATTGGTCTCCACGGTTTTTTATAAGATTTTCAGGAAAAAATCTCGTTAAGAATGTACTTTAATGAAGGAATGTATGTACTGTATGATTTATTAGTTATTTAATATTCTGACAAATGTAGATTTTCAACATTAACATCAAGATAATTAGATTTAAAATGTAACTACTATATCAAAATATAATGTAAGTACCTAGGTATGATCATCAAGATCAGATGAAGCACATACCTAACTAATTGTGTAAATACTTACTACAATTAGCTTATATGGTATATAATGGTAGTACTTACCTAATTTACAAAAACTTTTAAATACTTATTACTTAATATGTAGCATGCTGTGGAAAGAACCTTTATGTTTTTAACTCTACATAATTGTTCGTATCATCATTAATAATATACGGAATCAATCAGCTGAAGCTGTGAAATCTGATAACTAATACTCAAGGCATAAAGTCATAAATATATCTGCCAAAAAACCGAAAACTTTCGGAGTAGACATGTTGCTATTATATCAATAATTTTTCACATCTTGAAATAATACCAATATTACCAGATATCGATATATATTTCCTTTTCTATCAAACAGACAAATCAATACACCTTCGTTTACTTCAGAACTGATACATTTCAATACATATTTAAACCGGCCGCGTTACCTATAGCGCGACCATGTGAATTGTAGACATTATTCTTGAGAAATTTGTATGATTGAGATAATTGTTGCTGCCTCTTTCTGATGTATGAGAGATGTACTGTGGGAGAGAGATGGAAATAAGAGCTTAAAGTTTTGCTAGCGGGACATCGACCAGCAACTTTCAAAAAAAAAATCGGCTCCAGTGTTAAAGGATGTAGCTTGAATGTGGCGCATAGCACATGGTATTGATGGGTTTGTAACTTGTAAATTATTTTATTTTGTAATGTGAATCTATTAAATATAGTGGATTAGATTGTAAGGGTAGGCCGATAACTACCTAATAAACATTTAATCCACTGAAGCAGAAATAAAAATGGCAGTGTCTACTTCACCTCTGCATATCTGCATAGTTTATTTTCAACTACGCTAGTTTCCAAATATGTTGCTCAAAAAGTTCCAAAACATACATTTAGAAATTGAGATACCTAACTTAAACTACGATTCATGTTTGCATTTAATGCCTACCTACTTGAGAATGTCTCGTAAGAAAAGCAAGCTACACCTCTTTAAGCTACAGGTTACTTGCCCTGTGGACATCTACAAAAACCGTGCAGCCTTCCTTTTGCGTGTGTGCGTGTTGCGTGTACACACACACGCACACAGCGCCGCCGCATACCGCCGCGCGGGCGCAGAGGCAGAGAACCGAACGTTTTGCAGTCTCGAGCCACCATTTGAGGTCATCAAACGCTTTATATGACCTCAAAAACGCGAAAACACCACGAGTTTTTCAGTTTCCACCCAAAAATACAACTCTAGCCGCGGTTTTTAGTGACAAAACACCAGTTTGTTACTGGTTTAGTGGTTCGTGTTAAGGTTTTTGAGGAATCTGTCGGGCAGTGTGGATACAAGTTTTTAAGGTGCATTGTGATACTTGGAAAGTGTTGTGTGAGCGAGTGATGTTGCGAAGCTCGGAGGCTGGTGTGTGAGGTGGACTATGGAAGGATTGCTCCGGGATTGAAGATGTGGAAAATTACTTTCTACGTTAAGTCTGTCAGGAAAAAGTGGACCGGTTTATAAGTAAGTTGCACTCGATATCTTTCTAGCTAGCTATGTATTTACTTACCTCTACCTAGGTAGGTACTTGAAAGAGTATAGTTACTTAGAATTGAAAGCATTTCTAAGGAGTTTAAGGTAAAAACTTGACCAGTTGTATAGGCGAGAACACATAGCCCAACAGTCGGATTAACTCTAATCTAATCAATCAGGTAAGTAACATGAATAATAATGATTTCTAGTCAAATACCTTTATACCTATGACACGGTGGCTCATTGAGATCAACCAAATAAGTGCGAAAGGGTTGAATTTAGTTGCCAAGCATGTGCACAGTACAGTCACGTTCATTGGTAGGTAACTACCTATACACTTTTGTACCTTGTCAAATTCACAAACCATCAATGATTGAAATAATAAATAGGTAGACAGTTTGTGAGTTTGACACGGTGTAAATAAAGCGTATAAATATATCGCTACTAATGAACACAGTATCACTATCTGTTCAATTAATCCCATAACCCAATGGGACAGATAAACATCATCCCTAGAGAGGTTTAGTGCCAATTTCTCAATTGTCGGTTAGAGCATAACCAGGGAGTAGTGGTTAACTTTTGACACATCTGTCATAAATTTTATAAGGAGATGACGTATAATTGATCAACCTTTCCTGGTTACAATTTAACCGACTATTGTGAAATTGAAGCTAAGGGTCAAACTAACCAACTATTCATCTTACTTTTTGTAGGTTAGGAGATCCACATTTATAAATATCATGTCTCCATTCAAGGTATGCATTCAAGCAAAAGGGAATCGAAACTGGATCCTCCAGGTGTCGAAACAAAGCTTCAATCACTAGACCACATAGGCACGTAGAACTGTAACGGCGATCTGAGCAAGAGGTTTTTTACTGCCTTTAAATCAGCTTCTGAATAAAACATACTTACACTTACGGGCAATGAAAAAGTTCCACTCACAAAATGCCGACACCAAACAACCCCAATTTTTTCCAACATTTAACGTTTTTAGTGTTTTGTTAGTAATATCCTTATGCTCTGTTAAATATAGGTACTTCAATGGTCAAGGCGTCAAGTTAAGCTAGCCTTTTCCGTTTATGAGTAATTTGGTGCTTTTCTCAGTGGAACCTTTTCGTTGCCCGTGAGTGCACTTTATCTAAGGCATTAAATTAATAATAAAAAAACACAAAACTTCAATGAGAACTGTGAATTAAGTAATAAACATTATTCTAATCACGTCAGCCTCGGTTTCATCATGCTCTAACTCCAAGTCTATAGTAACTTAATTAGGTATGCCGCAAGAGGGCCTTATTTGTAGGAAAAAACATATAGGGCTATCCTTAAAAGTCTCTCAAAACTAGAAACATGTATTTTAAACTTGGTTAATCCTATTCCGAATTACAAGACGATATACCCATGACAAACTAAAGAGGGAAATTACGTTATTGGCATATAATTATAGGTATAATGATGTCGATTCTGAAGGCAGAAATTCTAAATTTAGAGCTGTCAAAACCTTAATTTCTTTGTTTAAAATTCGACTCTATGATTGTTTCCGTAAATTTCATTTTATGCTAGCAAATTTTTTAGTTTGACAGCGTTAAAATTAGAATTTCTGCCTTCAGAATCGACATCAATGTATTAATAATATGTGGGGACATCTGACCCACGACCATCCAACCCCAAGCTAGAAAGAGCCAGTAACATGGGTATCGGACAGCCTGCGATATATCTACATAGATAGATAAATATAATATACCTACATAGGTATTTAGTACAAATATCTGTCATAAACAAATGTCTGCCTCAGCTTGGAATCGAACCTGGGACCTTCGGTGATACCGAATTATAGTATCCAGGCGATACTACAGTGTATGTCACCATACTCTAAGAAGAAGTTGCGTGGAAGCGTGAAAAATACACCTACCATTGCTTGTTATTAAATGAATAATAAATTTTAGTTAATGTTTTAATTAGTTACATCCTTAGAAAGTATGAATAATCAAATGGCCGTTAAATTGTCGTAAAATCTGGTTACAGTTTCTGTTTTCGGCCACTAATTGTTGTGATAAACAGACATAAAATACTTTTAATATCTTTATAATGTTGAAATATCTTACTGCGTTACCTACTTACTAAATAAAATATTATTACTTACATATAGAGATAATAATTATAAGATTTGATGAAAGATATTGCTGCTTATTCCTAACTAATATTATAAATGCGAAAGTAACTGTGTCTGTCTGTCTCTTTCACGCCAAAACTACTCAACGGATTTGAATGAAATTTGGTATACATATGATCTAGTCTAGACCCTAAGAAAGAACATAGAGTACTTTTTATCCCGGAATTCCCACAGGAAAACTCTTTAAGGCGAAGCGAAGCTCGCGGGAACAGCTAGTAGCTAATACAATACAGCTGGAAAATATTTAATTTAATATTGGTCCAAAGAAAATAATTAATCAATGATTAAACTTGGACTGTTATCTGAAGCTTAGTGAAATTATGGTTTATCTCTAATCGCGATTACATTAAAGATAGGTTAGGAAAAGCGCTCACTATAAGCGATGCTTTCACTTAATAATTGACAGCGAACGGATATCCAAGGTACAGCCGACAGAAATAACACTATGAGATATGATAGTATAGCCTTTTTTATTAGGGTTCCGTAGCCAAAATGGCAAAAACGGAACCCTTATAGTTTCGTCATGTCCGTCTGTCCGTCTGTCCGTCTGTCCGTCTGTCCGTCTGTCACAGCCGATTTACTCGGAAACTATAAGTACTACAGTGATGAAATTTGATGGGAATATGTGTTGTATGAACCGCTACAAAAATATGACACTAAATAGTAAAAAAAAGAATTGGGGGTGGGGCCCCCCATACATGTAACTGAGGGATGAATTTTTTTTTTTCGATGTACATACCCGTGTGGGGTATCAATGGAAAGGTCTTTTAAAATGATATAAAGTTTTCTAAAAAACATTTTTCTTAAAGTGAACGGTTTTTGAGATATCAGCTCTCAAAGTCGTAAAAAGTATGTCCCCCCCCTCTATTTTTATAACTACGGGGTATAAAATTCTAAAAAAAATAGAGGTGATGCATGCTAATTAACTCTTTCAACGATTTTTGGTTTGATCAAAGTATCTCTTATAGTTTTTGAGATAGGTTGATTTAACTGTAATTTTGCTGCTACGGAACCCTTTGTGCGCGAGCCCGACTCGCACTTGGCCGGTTTTTATTTGATACATATTGTCATTTCTCTACCCAAAGGTTGCCTGGAAGAGATCGCTTAAAGGGATAACGCCTCCTATTGTGTAATTTCTACAGTATAAAATTGTTGATTTTGTGTTTTGTTTCATCATCATCATCATCATCATTAGCCTATAGCAGTCCACTGCTGGACGTAGGCCTGTCCCAAAGCACGCGACTGGATGCGATCTTTAGCTTTCCGCATCCAATCAAAAGCAGGCACCTTTCGCAAGTCGTCACCCCATCTAGCCGGAGGGCGTTCCACACTACGTTTGCCTAGTATTCTATTGCTATTGCTTCGTCCAGCTTCCGTTTCTAAATAAAGTCCTCTATCTCTAAAATTCTTTCTAGTATTGTTGTTAGAATCGTGCGGGAATGGAACCCGTCTGCTTCATAATTAAATCTTCAATGGATTCACGTTCGTCCCTTATTTGAAAAACGCCACGCTTCAATGTCACAGTCAACTTGACGAGCATTTTGCTACAGAGCGCTTTTAAGTCCATTGACGCTTTTCTTGGGTGGTGGTTGGTATGATGTCACTGAGAGCTGTTAATTGTTAACGTGTAATGAGTTTTGTCATTTAATTTTTACTAACACTTAATTTTTAACGCAAACAAAAACATAATTATTGATTGTTGATGCAGATTTAATCGTAGAACCAACTGCATTTTATATATTAAGTAGATCATAAAAAATAACACTGAAAACCATTGACATAAGATCATTGACTATATATAAGTGTGAAAGATTGCCTTCTTATTTTTTACTGTGAACACTCTTCAGATTTTAAAAAGGGAACAAATTTTCTGATCTCAGAATCCTGCGTCGGACGTCCCAAGCTTTGCCACGGCTCTCCCGCTCGTTACACTCGCACAAAGAACATGACCCACCGTCTAACAAGCACAAATTGAAAGTTCACTCCAGTTTTTTTTTAAACCGACACCTTGTTATGCCAGCCAACTGCCAAGGAATGTCCTAAAAACAGTCTTTTTCTCACATCTCGCTCGCAGCGTGACGAAATTCAAACCTCAGATGCGCGTGTTCTATTGTTTTTAGGGTTCCGTAGCCAAAATGGCAAAAACGGAACCCTTATAGTTTCGTCATGTCCGTCTGTCCGTCTGTCCGTCTGTCCGTCTGTCACAGCCGATTTACTCGGAAACTATAAGTACTACAGTGATGAAATTTGATGGGAATATGTGTTGTATGAACCGCTACAAAAATATGACACTAAATAGTAAAAAAAAGAATTGGGGGTGGGGCCCCCCATACATGTAACTGAGGGATGAAATTTTTTTTTTCGATGTACATACCCGTGTGGGGTATCAATGGAAAGGTCTTTTAAAATGATATAAAGTTTTCTAAAAAACATTTTTCTTAAAGTGAACGGTTTTTGAGATATCAGCTCTCAAAGTCGTAAAAAGTATGTCCCCCCCCCTCTATTTTTATAACTACGGGGTATAAAATTCTAAAAAAAATAGAGGTGATGCATGCTAATTAACTCTTTCAACGATTTTTGGTTTGATCAAAGTATCTCTTATAGTTTTTGAGATAGGTTGATTTAACTGTAATGTTTATTATATTTGCTGCTACGGAACCCTTTGTGCGCGAGCCCGACTCGCACTTGGCCGGTTTTTACTTAATAGTATAGGATTTATCTCTGAATTATTGTTATCTGAATTAAAAAAAAAATTGTGGTGACGTTTTAAATTGTACCTACTACTTCTGGGAGTGTGATAAAAGTAATCCCTTTGGTGTGACTGCATTGAATTTTTGGACAGCGATGAATTTATAATTTCATCATATTTTTTTATAAGTACGAAACGGAAAAATATATCTGAAAAGTGTGTTTGATCTTTTGTTGGCCCTGCTTTCATGTCGCCAAAGACTGATGACGGTATGGTTTATTTTTTATTTGTGTAGGGATAATTAGAAGGCTGGTGAGTGACATTGGGTACTTTTAATCTCTAAATTACCTCGGGATACCTTTTGAGTTGAACCGAAACTCACGAGCAAAAGGTATACAAACAAACGTAACGACATTAGCTTAATAGCTTCCTTTCTGCAACCCAGTGCCAATAATACATCAAAATAATTATATAGGCAGTACGAAAAATACACAGTTTCTATTTCAGCTATTGTTTGACGCCTTAGATCTATGTCCTCGGTCTTCCTCAATCTGCCTCTGCAACGAAACGACAGTGCAGTAGCCAGTAGGGCGTCCCACGCTCTATTATTTACTTGTTCTTGGCTTCCACTATAGGTGTAAGTAGACGTAGCATGAATAATAAAATTACGATATGCATCTGTCTGTGATTAAAAAAATATAAGTATACGTAATTAGGTAACTACTGATAATAAGTATACCACTTTAAAAAAAAAATAGTACACGAATATTTTTATCCTTGTACAGTTAGCAAAAAAGCCCACAAAGTGGTAATTTTATTTATTTATTAGAAAATGCCATTTATTATAGATTTATATTCTTATACTATTTAGATTGATTAGATTAAGTACCTATATTTATATTTCATTCCATCTTTCTTTGTAAATTAATATTGCTGTCTAAGCCAAATAAAGTTTTTCTTTCTTCTTTCTTTGTTTCTATTATTAAATCTACCCCTATTTTTTTCGAGCTACGAAATCTTTTGGGACATACTGTATAAAAGCTCTTACATTGCATTAAAAGACTGTATGTTTAAGTACCTGTGTAATAGCTAATTATGAAAACCCATCGTACACTAGGGCTTGGATTCGCGGGATAAACAACTTCATTTACACACAAATTCTTGTCCACTTATAGGCTAGTGACATTTACGTGGCTTGCGAGACTGTAGCTTCACTATTCAGGTTGCCCCAGCGATGCCAAAGTGATAGTAAAAGTGTAGTGCCTCTGTGTAGTTTGTATGTATAGCTATCAGCGGATTAACTACCAGCTTTTCGTTAAACAATTGTTCAGCTATCCTACCTCATCATCACGACCCATCACGTTCCCACTGCTGGGGCACAGGTCTCGATGCAATGAAGGAAGGGTTTTACGCGGGCCCAGTGCAGGTTGGTGGACCCCAACACCAGTAAGCTTGTGCTGAGAGAGTTGTCGGGTAAGTGGTCAACCCGATTGTCAGATGTTTTCAAGCTGCCCGAAGGCCTCTGACTAGGCTTTATGACTGCTGCCAAAATAGCCTTTTCTCCCTACAGAATACTTCATAATAACGAGTTAAGCTGTTTAGGACGGTATAACAATATGTACCCATGTTGAACAAACAAATTTTACAATATCTACGATGGAAAGACTATATTATAATACCAAAAGTTTATTTGACCAAATTGAATGTTAACAAACAATACTTAATTATTTTGTTTCGGCTATGTTAATATCCTTAATAGGGATCCACAACCCTGTTTATAGTCTAGGAGTAGTGGTATTTTAGTACCGTATAATGTTGTAAAGTAATTTGTTTATAGACCAGGTTAAGTCTCACATAATTCCGATAAGATTTAGCGCAGAAACAGAAATCTAGTTGGAAAAAAGCTTTATCGACGCATTTAGGTATAATTCATGCTCTATATTATGTGGAAGGTTGAGGTATATATATATAAATATATATACACACGCACTCACGCCTTGTACTAATGTACTCCCTTGCGGGGTAGGCAGAGGTGCATTGCTGCACCCACTTTTCGCCAGAGTGTTATGTTAGTCCCAATGTAATAGGGGGCGGGCCTATTGCCATTTTACGGGCACATCCAAGACCTGAGAACAAATATCTGTGTTTAAACAAATATCTGCCCCAGCCGGGAATCGAACCCGGGACCATCGGCTCAGTAGTCAGGTCACTAACCACTACGCCATTCGGTCGTCTTTTCTTTCCAATCTTTGAGGAAGCTTACACGTAGAAGCAGCTACGTATACATGTGTGCATAGAATTGAAGTCGTGCAGAAGTTACTAAAGTTGTGCAGATGTGATGTGACATAGAAAGTGAAGCTACGCTTTAGCCCGGAAGTTACGTCATAACTATTAATAACATAGCCATAAACTATAAAGATAACTATAATGTATCAATTAACATTTGATACATGGTAGAACAGGCAAATAACGAATAAATTTTGATATCCACTGAATTATTTATGTATTTCTCAAAGCTGAGAAATGTCAAATTTTAAATGCTTTTATGGTGAGATGAAAAGGTGAAGTCAAGCATCTATAGTGGAGGCCAAAAACCAGCAAATAGATCGTGGGACGCCCTACTGGTTACTGCACTGAAGAGGGTAGGATTGAGGGTTACAGAGGCAGATTTAGGAAGATCGGGAGCATACGATCTGGAGGGTCGTCTCTAAATCGACGAACAAATGAACAAGAATTAATGTACCTTTTATAGTGGGTCCGAATCAATAATAGCCCAACCTTCATCACGACCCATCACGTCCCCACTGCTGGAGCACGGGTCTCCAATGAAGAAAGGGTTTTATCATAACCTAACATAACAGTCATAACCTAATCTAACCAACGTTAAAAACCCTCGAGTTTCAGCACTAATAGTGGCATAACTCTAGAGCGGCTAAGCCAATTTTGATAAAATATGGCTATGAGCACTCGGGGTAACGTATGACCGAAAAAAAAACTAAAATAGGTTCAACTGTTTTGGAGCTACGCTACCATAGACAGATATACAAACACGTAAAACTTATAACACCCCTCTTTTTCGTTAGGGGTTATAAACTCTTGCACTTAGGCTAAAAACATAACACAAAGAACGGCAGAAGAGAAATGGAACGTGGGCAGAGCGCCGCTCTACAAGTCTTAGCGATCAAATGGAAATGAGAATCATAAAAATATTTGCATCGAAACTAGTTTCTTAAATAAAATCCCACTTCTGATTGCATCACGGCGAGAATTGAGTGGTGTCTCGGGGCTCGGTCCGGAGTACTGAGTGTAGGAGATGTGCAATCATCTGCTTAGAGTGTGACAAAGCTCTTTTGCTACACAAACAAGTGAAGCACAGTAGGTACCTAAAAGTCTGGCGCATTCTGAGCAGTCAGCGACCGACAACAAACTGACAAAGTATCTTTTCACCAGATTACAAAGCCTCATACGCTCTATTGCGTATGACCGACACGCGAAGATGAAAAAGATTTTGCCTGATTGGACTCATTTTTAAGTATTCCATCCGAATGCCTACTGCATAGCCGCTCTCTTTTGTTCTTTTGTTAAACTTGAAATTAATTTGTCAATAAATTCAATTCGCACATTGCAATATGGTTTGCTCCATCTTCGTTTAGTTATAGGTCTATCTGCGGTCGGACAGCTCTCCTTTACCGTTAAATAAACATTCGTTCACGTCGTATCTCCGGCCGTGAGTGGAACATGCCAATTTACACTGAAAATTTACTGTTTTTAGAATAATTAGTAAGTATGTAATAGATTGTTTCTTTATTTTAGCGCCAAAATACCTATCACCTTGATTTACTTAATACCTAGTACCGAGAGTGACACAGAGTGTAAAATAAAATAAAAAATAAAATATGTGGGGACATCTTCACACACGGCCATCCGACCCCAAGCTAGGCAGAGCCTGTGTTATGGGTATCGGACAGCTGATATATCTACACAAATACATAGATAGATACATATTATATACTTATATATATATATATTTAGATTTATTAGATTAAGTACTTATATTTATATTTCATTGCATCTTTCTTTGTAAATTAATATTGCTGTCTAAGCCAAATAAAGTTTTTCTTTCTTTCTTTCTTTCTATTAAATATAAATATCAACACCCAAGACCCGAGTACAAATACTTGCCTTTAAACAAATATCTGCCCCAGCCAGGAATCGAACCCGGGACCTTCGGCATAGCAGTCAGGGCCACTAATCACTACGCCATTCGATCGTCTTGTAGACGTTAAATAAAAAAAAATGATATTTGTATCCTAGCCGTTTCTACCGGAAATTAAGTTAACTAAGCAGAAACCGTATTATACATACAATAAAAATAGCTTACCAAGCCTAGTCCATTTCTCATCTAAGCAATCCATAGACAATTAAAGTACATCCTTCCAACTGCGAAGCGACCGCGCACTAATGGCAAATAAATCAATCAAACTTGATTCAAAGGACTCAAGATTGCGTGGGCCATAACCTCTAAACAAAATTCTAAACAAGTGATAAATAATTCTAGCCAATATTTAAAGGTGACTTGCAAAATAAATCTCGGGGACATAAAAATGCCACTTCTTTATAGCGTAAATACGGCCACGGGAGGTGAATGAACTGAGCAAGGAGTTGGTGTTAAAAATAGTTTATGGTACACCGAGAGTGCCTATTAAATGTTTGAGGGGTACAAAAGCCTCCAGCGGTTCGGTAATCGCGGCGAAATTGCAAATTCTTGACGGAAAATTCAGTTGTTTTAGAAATCATTTATCTTCTTGGAAGAGATTAAACTGAGTTCAATTATGCCTAATTGAACTTTAACGTTAACGTTTAAGTTCATCTGTACTGTACTAAGAACTGTTGTATAACCTCTATAGCACTTATGTTTGTGCTTCTATACCGATTACATCAACCAACAACAATGGTCTACTACCACTGTTGCATCTATTGCTTTAACTATATTGCTTCGTTAGGGTTTTTAAACTAAAACTTATATTTTCCAATAAAACAGCGTTGAACTTGTGCAGAGCACATTAATACTGTTTGCTGGTCCACCTTTCCCGTGTAAGCAATTTTATTCGTCACCGCTTTATTAGTTTCTTAGGAAATCCGCTTTCTAAGTGGAAAGCTTGGGTAAAACAAGGAGACAACTTGTTTGGCCCCTTATAAGAGTGTCAGTATACCTGTGTCGATTACGACTTGTGATAGTTAAGAGTTTAAGAGGATACCTATTGCGAAGGGTATTAAATTCAGACAATGGTTAGGTTACACGTAATAGCCGGTGATAGACTACCTACTAGAGTTATTTATGGGACGCCCTCCAGCCTACTTGACCGACAGTCCTGACAACAATGGGTGAGAAAAGCGATGAAGAACATATTGCAGAGATGTTTTAAAAGAGATATAATATTTTGGTGCAAAATTCAAACAAACAAACGCATTATATTAAGGAGCATAAAAAATCGTGGAATTTCAGATATTCAGTCAGAATTTTGGTCTTATTATTATGATCCCGTAAATTCCGTTATTGGTAGTAAAGTTTACGGTAGCTCTAATAATATATTGTTATGATCCTAACCCCTAACTAATATTATAAATGCGAAAGTAACTGTGTCTGTGTCTGTTACTCTTTCACGCCAAAACTACTGAACGGATTTGAATGAAATTTGGTATACATACGGTCTAAACCCTGAACTGAAGAACTGTATAATAAAATATCAGAGAAATACTTACCTCACATGTACCAGATGAAAAGTATGACCTTTTGTATTTAGTATTTTAAATTTCATTCTATGTACAGAAATCCACAGCATCTCATGTTTATCGTGAAGTCTCTCAAAAAGGGCTCGGACACACTGGTCGAAAACGCCCGAAGCCTCGATATTATATTAAACTTGACCATAGATAATATTAAAAAGATAATTTTTGTTCTACGATTCTGTTGCTACTGCCGGAGGATGTTCGTGCTCGCAATCCCTTTATGTGGGAGACTGGTATGGTGAAACTCATTATTATTGTACTTACGACGTGTGCTTTTTACTTTCAAGTTGGTTACTGCGAGGATTTTTGTTGGGGTTGGTTAGTTACATAGGTTGTGATTTTTTTATTATGTACCTGGCTTCAGAGTTAATTTAAAAAGTTACTCATACAGTATTTTGAAGAGAATGTTATAAATAGACAAAACTTTAACAGCAAATTTTAAATGAGAATGAATTCATAACTATCTTGAACCCTGATTGCAAAGCTTTTGATTTAAATAAATGTAAGTATGTCTGCCAAATTAATTTCGCTTTTACTTCAAGATAATTTCCCCCGAATTGACTAACATAAAACTAAGTACATACTCTTACCTAGAATTACATAGCAGTATTTGCTCTTATCCAGGAAATAGCCGACCGAGAGTAAGCTATCAAACAGAGCCTACTAAGAGATAAGGATAACAATATCCGTTCCAACTACATAATAAACAACGTTTTTTTTTCTTGCAAACATACCAGACATTCCTGTATTTTTGGCTGTTTTAGTATTTTAGTCGGAAACATAGTATTTTAGCCGAGGCATTTATTTAGATATATAGAGTACTCTTTATTTGTACACTAAGTAGAAATAAGGTAACAATTTTACATCACAACTTAATTTTTTACCCTTCAAAAGGCGGACATCCCTGGGATGGATGGACTAAAAGAGACACAAATACGGTACAGTGTACTTTATTTATCTAACAGTTACTGACTACTTTGTCACCAATAAAGAGAAAGCCAGTATAGAAATGTACGTAGAGCTGTAACACTCGGGGAAAGATGGATGGCTAGCGGCGCATTCGCCCCAATTACACCGCGATGTAGCTGAGGTTAACCGCTGGAGAAATATGCGGACATTGTTCGATAGTTGTGTGTCAGGGGGGTCACTTTAGCTAACAAAAAAGTAAGTTGTTGCACTAAACACTACTTCGTTATATTAAACGTACTTTCTATGATAAAAAAGTTATTTAAATCTGCTTATTAGTGATTTAGGAATATTCAAGCAATAAGCTTATTTATGAAGTGGAAGATACCTAATAAGTTTCAAAAGTTAAAAAAACCTTGATAATACTAGAGATAATGTTATGTATAGTTGCATGGCACCTTAGATTTGGCGCCACATTGTCGGCGTCTATACATTAACCATAGATCACAAATTCTATGCATAAAACGGCTTCTACCTACCCACAATATCGTATAAAGCTTTCGTCCTTTCATTGTTTATTGATCTTGAATAACAAGGTTGCACAATATGGGGTACAATTTTATCGGTGATCAGGCCAAGGCTCTATCGCAAGGCTTTTAGCAGACTATGAAAACCAAAACTAACTTGAGTATTATGTCAAAAAGTATCAAAAATAAATTGATGAGTTTGACAAATACTTTTTTCTACTGTCTGTGTTATTCGAGAAGCTTATATACCTACAGACATACATTGCAAAAACTATGTACATTTACCTGATTTACACCCTTATGGGGTAGGCAGAAGTGCATTGCTGTACCTCTTTTCACCAGTTTTAAGGGACCAACTAGCTACCGTTCTAACGTTCCTATTTCAAATAAGAGGCTTCTCAAGTCATATTTCGAACACAAAATCCGAGAACCGATACACCCCGGCCGGCAATCGAACCCGGGATTATGGCTGCAGCTACACATTTACTAACCACCACGCAACACGTTTGACCTGAGAATTACCTAAGTTGATTAAGTATTTCGCTTACAATTTTAATAGGCTAAATCTGTGAATTATTGGGTCGTTTAAAGTGAGCCGTTTAACTGCAGTTAAGTGAAGGGATAAATCCTTAGATTAAAACGTTTCTGTTCCTTGGAAATGAGACTTAGACCTTGGTATTTGAATAACAATCCACTACCGTTTGTGTGAACTCGAGTTCGTAAATTGGTACAATGGTGTTCTTGTATTTTATAAATAATTTACAAATAAATTTAAATCCTATCTGGGACATCCACTCACGAGCAATGAAAAAGTTCCTGTGACCTAGCACCAAATTAATCTGAAACGGAATAAATACTAGCTTAATGAGACCATCTGAAATTTTGAAGGGCATTTATTTAGCAGCCCAACAGAATATTACCAACTAGAAACGTAAATATTTTGTTGAAATTTTAATTAAGTACATTTTTTGATAAAATTATTCATTTATGCAATACCTAATAAGCAAATGTAAAATTTCCAGTGAGAAAAGCACTAAATTACCTCTAAAGAGGTAAATTTTACAGCGCATCAGAATATTACCAACATAAATTAAATTTAATAAAAAAAAATTGAACAAAATATATATTTTTTTAATCGTTACAGTATTTGTTGTTATGGTGCTTAATAAAGTAGTTGAGAATCAGTTGAGAGTCGTCTGTGAGTGTGATCCTCTCATGCCACTCGTAAACAGACGCGAAGAACATTAGCATTTTTATGTGAAGAAGCTTTTCCAGAATTAAGTAAAAAGAGAAATTTGTAGATCAAAGCTTTTTCTTTGGCAAATAAAACTTTATGTTAATGTATATTATTAATTTGAAAGATAAATTGTGCTCTTTCTGAATGCATTGCTATGTGTTCTTAGCGTAGTTCGTAACAAACAACATGATATTTCCTGAAGTTGACTGTTACAATTAAACTAAACAACTGTCAATGTTTGAAAGAATGAATATGCGGTTTGTTAGTTTGACAAGGTACAAAAGTGCATTCACTGCCAACTTCAGAACTATACCAAGTTGTTTGAATTGAACTGCAACTAAAGCTGGGTTACTCACTCAATGATCACACTCGCAACGCTTGCACTTCAGGCTCTTCTCATGCGCCCTATGTAGAAGATTTAAGGTAGTGCCTCCAAAGCCTGTCTTATCTTCTCACCCCGTGCATGCAGCGATAATGACGTCATGCGATTGTCTGCCTAATAGCGCGTTTAAGTGCCTAATAAGGTGTCACATAGTTGCAGTCGAGGTGCGCGCCGGCGTGGGCTGCTGGCGCCGCACCCACCGCGCAGGGCTAGCACGAGTGCGATAGTTTGCATAAAAGTATGACCCCCTTACTAGATAAAACTTTTGGAAATTCGTACCATAGAAACCGAAGCCATAGAAGACGACCGAATGGCGTAGTGGTTAGTGACCCTGACTACTGTATATGTGGCGAAAAGTGGGTGCAGCAATGCACATCTGCCTACCCCGCAAGGGAGTACATTAGTACAAGGCGTGAGTGCGTGTGTGTGTTTATGTACCATAGAAAAACATAAAAAAGAGCTTCTGATTGTAAAATAGTTGCGTGAGTAACAAAGTTTGTATGGAAAAGCCAATATTTTTATTCAGTTTTCACAAGGCATATATCAAGGGTAGTTCAGAATTAGTTAATTACTTCTATGGTTCAGAATAATCCCCTGAGTCACCCTCTTTGGCTTACACACTCCTTTGGCTATTTTTGCAACTGTCTGTATACACCATCGACACAGAGAAACCTTTATTTTTGCTTAAGGTTTTGATTATGTTATTTTGTCGCTAAATAACCTTTCCATCTGACATCTAAATTGTGATCGTAAATTTAATCTAGCAATTTTGATAGTAAAATACCTGCATCCATATAAGTGAAGTTAAATTGATAAGCTTTGCAGATAAGTTATTCGAATGGTTATAATTATGGTGTTGCCTGCATTATCTGTGGGGTTCAATCTACCTCGTGAATGTTATTTGATTTAGTATGCGTCATATCGTATATATTTTGCTGGTAGATAAGTCGTTAGTATGTCTGTTACTTACTTTAATTCCGGTTATGACACAGTAGTGTCCGGTAGGGTAACAGCAATGACACTGCTTGCACAAGTATATAAATCAAAATATTATAACAATATGTCAAATAGACGAAAAATCTTCCTGATTAAAGATCCTGTTCTGCCAAGTCGTGTACAACCTTAGCCATGCATACAGGTAGGTATAATGTACAAAATAATGGTCTCGTTCTAAATACGATCACACGATTTTTGTTTTTGTGATTGAATTGCTAAGCTTTCGTGAGAGAAACTTATAACACACCTCTTTCCTTGGTATGTGTCCGCGACAGTACGTGTGACAAAACATTCCCAGAGCCACCTCGCTTCGTTAATTTTCACACATGTGTTCGAATCACTGGCACAAAAGCTAACCAGTATTCAGTATTATTTAATAATGAAGTGATTGTTAGGTCTACCAATGAAACGGATATAATCGTACTTAACCATGATTTTAAAATTCTTATAATATAAATAACATAAGAATAAAAATGGACAGCAAAAGCCATCAAACCTTTCTAAGAATGTAACATTCAGCCTTGTTAACTAAAAGCATTACTTATAGGCTGCGATCCCAGTAGACAAATTGTTCACCCATTACTTGTCTCGAGTAACGCTGCAAATAACATAGACCTATCGCAAAACTAGTGCTCTTGCGTAAGTTTAAGTATGTTTTTGTTTTCCTTCAAAACACTAACCTATTAGCAAAGGGCCGCGCCTGGACACATTTCCCACGAGCGATTGCTTCGTTAACTTTAACGAACGTCAACGGTTGTGTCACTAAGTACAGTGGAGGCCACGTCAAATGCAGTAGGTACCTTGCGACACTAATGTGGCTCTTATGATTCAAGAGTTAAGAACGATAGAAGGCCTGTCCTTCTGGCCGTTTATATTGGTCGCACGGTGTCCCGTTTAAACAAAGCTTGGAGCTAATAAAATATACAATTTGTCTGTGACTCTATTTCTATGTTGACTGTTGCTTAGTATTTTCTGATGCAGGATAGAGTTGTTAGTACCTAGGCTAAGAAATATCTTCTATATACCTGGAAATGCATACTTAACTTAATAATTATAATATTTTATATGTAGAGTCCGATCCTCACTGGACTAAATATCAAATATGTGTCAGATCGTAAGAACAAGTAAGTATGTAGTTTAGTTCTCGGTTTTACCGTGAGTCTTAAGTTTCTTTTAAAGAAAAATCTCTGCTGCGCAAAGAACTGCAGAAAAAACGGCGGATATGTGGACACTGTATTTAAAGGTCTTCGCACATTATAACAACTCCACGCCAACGCGGCAGCAACTCTACTCACACTCATTTAGTTTTTCTAGACTTTTAGTGTACGATGCGTAGGCCACTCGTTGTACACTACTTTATAATTATTATTTTTTTAATTTAAACCTTGAACATATGACACAGGGCTTAAATATCAATGTCTAGCATAGAGTCGAGTCGCCGGTGAGTTGTTATAATGTGCGAAGACCTTTTAACTGGCAAAGATAGCAAGTAGGTACTTATAGAATTCTACACCCAACCCAACACATTGTCATTTAATTTAAGGCTTGTTCCGTCTCGGCAACGGACATTTAGGTTAACTGCCATGTAGGCGCTTTGAGTTTCACGCTCAGGCGATATGTTCACACCCTATACATTGTAAGGCGGAGAATTTACAAGGCTGCTCTTTATGACAGTGCCAAGCTTTTGCAATGATAGAATAGTGCCTCATTGAAAAGTCTATAGCTCTTTCAATACCAATATTCCTTAAGGATACCTACTTTTGAAAAGGACTATATGCTCGAAATCTAGCTTAAGAAATTTTTTAAGTCGTCAATGACGAAACTACGAAATTATTTAAATATCAAATGTATCACTGTTGGCTTTCCACCGTATTTATAATTATTAGATTTACTTAGGGACTCCCTCCATAACACTGTATCCTAATGACCGATTCGTAAGATAGAAATAGCCCCCTTAATTATTGTGGATGTGGATACAAAATTATAGCATATTATGCTGTACTGAACCGGCGACATTGCACCTTCGTTGTTGATTTATTAGATTATTGACTATTGCTAGTTATTTAGGTCAATTGCGTTCTCAAGATATTCCAATAATTCCATACGACACTGGAGGGTTACTCTATACTGACGAAAAACGAACGAACGAGAGCTGTCGTGCAATCGGCACGTTTAATACAACGAGATAGAGTCGTGGCTCGCGCAGCAGCGCTCCGAAACTTTGTTTTTTGTCATATAGAGTGACCTCCTGCTTATGTGGGTTGTCTTATCTTTCTATATTTATCGGCGGAGATTATAAGAAGTGTTTTTAAAATGTCGGTTCTAAAAATAGAAACGTTAACGGTAGTTTAGATGCTTGGCCAAGAATAAGATAAAAAGATTCATACTTATGAGTATTTATTATCTTTCCCAATAAATCATAGTCGTGATAAGTAAAAATTACTTATAAAACGTTAACAATGCAAAGTCCGTCATAATTTATGTATTTGCTAGAATACAGTTATTGTATTTATTACTTACCTAAGTTTCGCAAACAAATCCAATCAAAAACTCAGTTATGAGAAGCTATATACTCCACTCGTATAATGCGTAAAAGAAAATTGCCAGTGAGAATTTCCTAAAAGCTTTTGCAATTTGCAACTTTTGAAATAGATACTATTGTAGATACAGGGGCGGGGCGGGATTCGAACCCGCGGCCCCCAGCTTTGGAAGCAGCTTTGGTACCTTCTACTGTCAAAGCACTACTGTAACATCAATACTTATATTTAATTGCGTTTAAATGTTTGGTGCATGTCACCCTAAAAGTAGTCTTCTGAAATGAGCATATCTATCGCAGCTGCCAAGCTTTGAGATTATGACATCAATCATCCAGTCTTGGAAGTGGGTATGTCTCCTGTAGTAGAACATTACGGACCGTGCGAGTGTAAAAATTCGGGGAATGCACCGTTTGGGAATGCACCGTTTGGGAATTCCTTTCGTCATAAATGGAATTCCTTTGGTCACAAATGGACTATGTCGACGTCCTTCCATTACACCGTATAATGATGTTGACACCCCCTTCAAAATAATATAATGGAATGGGCAGGCAGACAGTCCTAGATACCTTTTGTGCATCCTTAGATTGCTGCCTTCAGATGGATATTAAGATTATTTTGAAGATGATTTAGATGGAGCCCATGCAGGGTATAATGTTATCAGTCTCTCTCATTCCATTGCTGTTTGTATTTCACAATGCCATAGCAAGTCCCATAACGTACGAACGTGTAGCTTGTATGCATAGAACAACGCGGATTCGGGTGTACTTGTATGTCAAGTAGGTACATTACAAATACAAATACAAATACAAATACAAATCATTTATTCAAAACACAAGTTATTTGTTACAAGTATGTAAGGCCACATCCTTTTAAGTTTTGAAAACCTGTATTAGGATATGACCGCTCTTCCAAAAGTAAGTATATAAAAATAACTTGCAAATAATTATAATTATATTAAGTATATACAGCATGCAGTGAAAATTTAAATTAACATTAAATTTGACTACGTGAAAATAATTATAAGTACTACCTAAATTTTAAGCAACATTGGCAACAGAAACAAGTTAGAATGCACAGAATTAGGGTTGCTCTGTGTTCTGTGAAGCTCCATAAGAGATGGTGCACCTATGTAGCATCATGCCCGCGGGAAGAGCTCACAACCCCTATACCGCTGGTCCAATTCTGGTAATTCATTTAGCAACTTACCATTCATCATCGACACGCTCAGAAGCTGATTCAGAAACCTCCTAACCAACCCTACTTTAAATCTGCACGCCGGAAGACCTCATAACAGCTACCAGCGATGCAGCACCCCAATTCTTCAAAGAGAACATTAAGGAACTCCCTAACCAACCCTGCTCTTCCATTTATTAATTTATTAATAAACACTTTATTGTAAACTAAATCAACAGTTGCACAAATGGACTTAAAAGTAATGTATACATAGGCGGGCTTATTGCCAAGAAGTAATTTCTTCCAACTAACCTTTCTAATTTCTTCTATTCCAGGCGGTCACCATGTCGAGCGGCTCTTGCTCCGGGCCGGTCTGCGGGGGGGCGCGCCGCCGGCCCCCGCCGCCCCCTGAGCCCGCGCTCTCATTGGCTGCGGACCTGAGCGAGCTGAGTCTGGACCAGGGGTACCACACGCTGGCTGACTGCGGCCCGCCGCGGAGACGACGGGATAATACGCTCAGTGACGCGCTGTGGTTCAAGATTTTGTCGTATCTTGAGGTGATTACGGTTTTTTTTTAATTTTTTTTAAGTAGCTATATTAGTGTCCTACTGGGCAAAGGCCTCCCTATGCTTATTCCACACGTCTCTGTTGTCGACCACGCCAATCATGGTTTATAGTCTTAGTAAACTGCAGTGGACCAGTCTGGAAATGGTCCAAGATCTAAGGTTAGAAAGGCGGTTTAGGGGATATGCACAATGGTACCGTTTGATAGAGCCAGATGCAAGCACAAACTCCATTGCAGAGAAAAAAAAGGACAATAGTCCCAGAAACAATTATTACCTACATAAATACATGTCACTTGGAACATACAGAACTCAGGCTGGGTGAAATGGACTTCCAAATTCTACTCAAAGCATCAAAGCAATTTTATTTAAGCACTACTAAATATGCAGGTAGGGTGCTATGTACAAATTAAAGAGGTTTAATTGCTGTGCAGGTGCTCGCTGAAGTAGGTACTTAATCAACAAACGTTCAAATAAACGTCCCGTTTCCAAAATCAAAAGCAATTATTTTTACATACACGTGTCTCATATTGTTTATACAAAGTTGCAGCGACATAATTGAACTAAACATTCAGTTCCGACTACCGACAGTGACAAAAGCCCGCAGGAACCTACTGTCCTTTGTACGAATTAAACAGCTGGAGGGTTACTCTATCTTGACAAAAAAACTAACAAACGAGAGCTGTGGTACAATCGCTACGTTTCAAAACGCACGAGATTTTATCCTACAATCGGTACGTTTCATGCAACTGAAGGGCTAGCACGGAGCGCAATTAAGACGTGATAAAACTCCGTCGCTCTCGCTCTTGAGGCTAGGTGTGAGTGAACGCGATGTAAAACTTTTGTCACGTCTTAAATGCGCCCCGTGCTAGCCCTTCTCATAGAGCCGTGTTAAGCGCAGGTTTTTCGTAAGCTACACTGACCCCCAGGAATCTGCCGTCCTTTGTACAAATGAAACGCCTGGAACAAAGCGCGGAAGTTTGTTTACCAAGTTAATTCAGTGACAAACTGTAGTAGAATAGGACTTAATTCAAGGGACTGGGAGGACAATGCAATTAGAATCGATAGAAAGCGGCAACTGACGGTGTCGTGTTCTGTTTCTGTTGTAACTGGATTTAGAAGTACCTAATAGCTATAGCTATACAGTTATTGTTAATCTGGATAGGAATTGTAATCCAAAAGCCCACCACATATACAGGGTTATTGGTAAGTAGACCGGATCCTTTCAGGAGGTGATAGAAGAAGGCATTTCCAGACGATTGAACCCTATAATGCATTATCCGAAACTAAACCATTTATAAGATATTTCATATTTAAGTTTTTTTCATTTTTTGCCAAAATTTTATGTTTAAAACCGAAAATAAAAAAACTAGCCATATTTCAATAACTTTTTTGGTTGTTTCGCACAAGTTACACCTTAATAAACTAATTAAAATAAACAAATCTGCATTATTTGACTTAAATTAGACACAATACCTCAAAATAGTTAAACATTTTTTTTAATATTCCGAACCCAAAAACAAATAAGTTAAATTAAAAAAGAATGTCATATGACAATTTTTTGTGCACTTTAGCATAAAAACATGGTTAATGCATTATAGGGTTCAATCGTCTGGAAATGCCTTCCTCTATCACCTCCTGAAAGGATAAGGTCTACTTACCAATAACCCTGTATAGGATGTTGCAAAAAGCGTATACTAAGCCGAAACCTACATGTCCAGCATGGTACTCGTATATCTAAGCCCGAAAACAAAATAGGAATTTCAAAATTCGCGAAAAAAAAATATTTTTCATAGAAACTATGTTGGTCACGTGACTTTTTACTATGGACAATCCAAGTCGGCTTAGTATACCCTTTTTGAAACACCCTGTATAATAGGTACACTCGCAAGTAATGAAAAAGTTCTAGTGACATTACCTAGTGGATGAAACGTTTTCATTGCTCGAGAGTCTAGTAGTAATGTTTAAATATCAGACCTGCTTCACTCCAGGGTATATTCTTTTTACTTTAGGTATTCTCTTTCAAACACAGGAAACATCTAACTTTTGCAAAGAAAAAGCATTAAACTTACTGCAAAGTTGCGAACTTAGAGTAGGTAATTAATCCTGTTGCTTTAAACCTCAAACTTAGCTATCTACTTACTAACAGAGCAGTATATAACTTTAATCAGAATAGATTTTACAATCTAAAATAGGAAATTTGTTAACTTTTGCAATTTCAAAACTTGGAGTATCCGAACTGTCGAAAACTATTCAGCTTGTTCAATACCTTAACTATAAATTATCCGCGATTAATAGATTGCTGGTTGGATAAATAATATAATTGAGCTATCAGCGTAAATGTCTATCAAAATTTTTAAATCAATTTTGTCAAACAGCTCCTTTTTTGTAGCCGGATTAATCCTTTCACCACCATACAAAACCTAGTTCTGGGTTTTGTCATGGAAACCCCATGAAGATTTCACATTTATGATAATAATAATTTATCGTGTAATTGTGAATCACTAACGATTGACCATAACTGCTTTGCACTCCCTGAAGTATGCGCGCCGCAACACGGGAGGAGAAAGCTGCTGTGCTCTATCTCTACAGGATGTTGCAAAAAGGGTATACTAAACTAAGCCGAAAGGGGGTGACTCAGGGGGTCATTCTGAACAACTTTTGTTCTACGAGTTTTTTCGTGAATTTCCAAAACTCGTAGAACAAAAGTTGTTCAGAATGACCCCCAGAGTCACCCCCTTTCGGCTTAGTATACTCTTTATGCAAAACCCTGTACCCCTAACCCTTCCACGCTCGTGGCAGCCTCGCATACCTACCACAACATTAATACACCACACTATAACCACAACTCCAACCTTCCAGGTAACCGACCTGGTCCGCATGTCGCGCGTGTGCCGCCGCTGGGCGCGCCTGGTGTCCCGCCTCACCGCTCGCCCTGAAGTCTGGAAGCGAGTGCGCGCCGCCGGTCCGCTGGAGGTGGCGGCGAGGTGCGCCGGAGCCAGGGCTGGACCCTGCATCAGTGCTGTCAAGGAGTGGAGGAGCAGGAGTAGCGTGGTGAGTCGTGTTTTGTTTTTTTATGGGAAAGCTATAGGGCGTCGTGAGTCGTGTTTTGTTTTTTGATATGAACTATCGGGTGAGTCAAGGAGTGAAGGGGCAGGGGCAGTGTGGTGAGCAGCGCCACCCGAAGTCTGGAAGCGAGTCCGCGCCGCCGGCCCCCTGGAGGTGGCGGCGAGGTGCGCCGGCGCCCGGGCTGGACCCTGCATCAGCGCTGTCAAGGAGTGGCGGAGTAGGGGAAGCGTGGTGAGTCGTATTTTGTTTTTGTCGATGTGAAAAATAGGGCGTCGTGAGTCGTGTTTTGTTTTTGATATGAATCTAGACGCTGCGGGTGAGGTAAGTTGGTCAAGGAGTGAAGGAGCAGGAGTATTGTGGTAGGTTGTGTTTTGTTTTGTGTCGCTAGAGGTGGCGGCGAGGTGCGCCGGAGCCAGGGCCGGACCCTGCATCAGCGCTGTCAAGGAGTGGCGGAGTAGGGGCAGCGTGGTGAGTTGTGTTTTGTTTTTTGGTGTGAAAATTAGTGCGTCGTCTTGAGTCGTGTTTTGTTTTTACTAGTCTTCATATCGGGTGAGTGAAGGAGTGCACGGGCAGTGTGGTGAGTAGTGTTTTGTTTTGTCCCGCTGGAGGTGGCGGCCAGGTGCGCCGGCGCCAGGGCTGGACCCTGCATCAGTGCTGTCAAGGAGTGGAGGAGCAGGGGCAGTGTGGTGAGTCGTGTTTTGTTTTTTGATGTCAGGAATAGTGCAGGTGAGTTTTGGTCAAGGAGTGGCAGCCTCGACCGGGAAGCGAACCCGAGACCTTCGGCATAGCAGTCAGGGTCCACCACTACACCATTCGATCGTCAATAATAATGGAAATCGCCGAGAGGGTAGTCGTAGGTAGGTCGAAGTTTTCCCTGTTGCCTGTCATAAGCCACAGTCAAACCATATTAACATTTGGTTTTGTGGGATGTGTTTTCTTTGAATAAAGATTTATTCTATTCTATTCTATTCTATGCATTTGGTACCTAATAGCACACAGCCGTTACCTTGATATTCAGACGTTCTATATAATTTGTCTCTAACCTTCCTCCTCCTCTCTTTCCTTCTACATTGAAAGCAATGATAAAGTTTAACCTGTCATTGCCGTTGCATATGGCAATGGAACTATTTCATTTCTCGTCAGTGTATTTTGGTGTTGAACTCGTCACTAACTCTCCCATCATCCTATATTCCAGGTGACAGTAGCAGGAGCCCAGCTCATCGCGGCCACGTTCAGGCACCTCACGCACCTCGCGATCACCGCGTCCACGAGTATGGACGGACGCGCGCTGGCTCCCATGATCACCGACCTGACCGACTTGAGGCATCTGGACCTGACTGGTGGGTTTCTAATGTTACATCTTAAGGAGCACAAAAGGCGTATGACATGGTCCAGCGGCCGCGGGACGGGCCTGTCATCGATGACGTAAAACTAGTTTGATGCGCGTTCAACAAATCACGAATTCGATATAGTGACGTTTATCTACTTCGATAACGAACTCGTGAAGCATCAGCTGATAGACAATCGGTGATGTCTTGGCAGTTAGAGGTTAAATATTCCTGGCAACGTAATTTTCTCTCATATTCCACTAAAGCTGCTACTTATCTGCAGGCAGATGGGTAATAATTAGTTGCACCTACTATAAAAACATAATATCCACATGAAATAGCAGGTTTGAAATCACATCTCGGAAATGTGTGGACAGTTAGTTGGTATTGAGCCGAGACATTACCAGATGTTTGCACAGTTAATGGGTGGATTACTGAACAAGATGGATTACACCACTACGGTTGAGTTTCAGTAAACATGAGGACTAACGTATTTGTGAAATTGTTTAAGTTCTAGCATGCCAATAAAAATCTAGTACCTACTTACTTATAAACAAAATGGTGTAAGTGTTTAGGGCAGCTTGAAAACCTCTAACAGTCGGGTTGCCCACTCACCCGACTACTCTTTCAGAACAAGTTTGCTTGTGTTGGGGTCCACCAACCCGCACTAGGCCAGCGTGGTGGACTAGGCCTAAGAACCTTCTTTCATTAGAAGGAGACCCGTCCCCGATAGTAGTAGTGTATACTTAGTTAGCATACCCTTACCTATTAATTTTTAACTCCATAACCATTTTCTTCCCCCAGGCTGCCCAAGCGTCGACTGGCCGGAGTGGGCGTGGCTCGAAGGGAAGTTAGCAACAAGACGTCCACCAATAGAATTCGTGGATCTGACGGACTGTGGCTCCGTGACCGATGCGGGCTTGTGCGCGCTACTTCACACCTGTCCCTCGCTGCAGTACCTGTATCTGCGGAGGTGCACTCTAGTCACTGGTAAGGGTAGATTCCACATTCTATGCTATTGTCTTGGTCTGGCTCTCCCGAATGGAACCTTTGTGAATATCCCATAGGTCGAAACTGGCTTCCTAAGCTTGGACCATTTCCCACCCGGACCATACACGGGTTGGTGGGTTCACAGATGTGCTAAATCTAGATATGCAGGTTTGCTCACGATGTTTTCGTTCACCATAAGCGATATTATACATTGAAAGTACTAAAATTCAAAGAATAAATTGGTACCTCAGCGCCGGGATTGGAACCCGCATCTCTTACGTGAGAAGCGTGAAGGGCGCTTACCCGACTGAGCTACCATCGCTAAGGGTCCACATTATATATTATGCTCACGACTGTAATTCCAGAAGTGAGGTGACTCGCAAGCGAGCTCCCCGATTTCCGCTGTACATGTGCATCTCATCTCATGTGGTAGGTCCCGAGCAGTGGCGGCTGGTGCCTCAGATACCCGGTGGTGCACTTTATGGGTTTAGTAAATTTTGGAAGAAAAATAGATTATTACAATTAGAAGTAAAAACAATAAAAGTATATTTTACCTTATTTATATTTTAATACAATTCTGCGTTCCTTTTTTGACGCGAAATTGCTTCTCCGCCGAAACGAAAACAACACACGGAAAGCAAAATAAAGCATTAAGTCTCTCACATTCACATAACCATTTCTTTTTATTGTACATTTCACTTTTGAAAAGTCTGGTATATATACCTAAGTTTTATTTTTTGTTTTGCACTCCTGTTTTAAGATGAGAAAAGGCCGAGGCGGGCCAGCAGATTTAATGTCCAGTCTATTTTGAAATATCCTAAATGATCCTAATATTGCTTTTTATGAAGTCAATATTGTATTTTGCACTCATTTTCACTGACATACACACTCACGAAATCTTTACTACTTTCTTAGTTAATAAGTAATTAAACAAATTAATTACGTATTCGCGCGCGAAAGGTGAAACTGTTCAAACTGTGACAATGAGATGACAAGTGCATCGTTCGTAGGTCACGCCACCGGTCAAGGCCGCCGCCTGCGCCTCCCGAGTCCCGTGGCGTCATTCGTATTATTTCGGCAATTTCCGGTCGCGTGCGGCGCACGAATTTATCCTAGAACTGCATACAGTTTGTACTGAGCATCTTCCGTCTCACGCGCCGGGCGATTTCCATCCTGTTTCATACTATGTGTAGGAGCTCGCTCCGTGCGACAATCCGAGCGCACGAGGCCGTTTTTGTTCAAGCAAAAATAAGATCTAATTCTTTCGTAGTAGAAATCAAAATAGGCCAGGTCGATTTAATTTAAGTCGTAACGATAATCAGATTGATGAAATTTCTGTTTAGGGTAGGTATTATTATGGTTTTATATTGGTATTTTTTGTGAAGTTTTTTTTTTGATGTAGGTACCTAGTATGGTATAGGAAGAAGGAAGGTACATATTTAGAAGGTTTTTAAAAGGTAGTGCGTTGCACGGGCGCACTTTAGGTACAGCCGCCACTGGTCCCGAGCCGCATTTGAATATTTGAATGAGTTCAATGCAATAGGGTAGTTTCCACTGTATGGAAATTATAATTTTATTTAATCTTTAGTAGGATAGTGTATTTTTTCTTTTTCCAATTAAAAGTACATTAATTTCTATTATACCTCGTTTCTCTAAAACCGCAAAACTGAAAACGTGTCCATTTAGTCATATGAACCATCTTAACTGATGAAACGCAGTATAGTGGTGTGGTGGAAGTGGGCGCCAGACACATATGAAGCAATAAAAAATAAAGCATCTCTTATTTTTTTTTCTTCAACTTATGTAATTTTCTACTTGGTTAAACAAATTAGCCAATTGCACCACCGCTGTACATACTAAGACATTCATAAAAATTATTTCATCAAAGCTAGATCAAAGCTAGTTTTCCTCAAAAAGGTTTTCATTCACATTAACTTTTTTATATTCCCTGCGTCTTTCCAATATCTCCGTCGGATTTCCTACGATGTTTTTTTAATAAACCCGGGAATTCTGGTCTTTGCTTTTCTGTACGTGACTAACGTTCAAGAGTTATCCGGGAATAAACAGCTATGGCGAGCGAAATGATTGAAAGTTTTTATCGAAGTTATGAGAAAAATCCAGTATAACCGGAAAATATATTGAAATTTGTTTCAATTTGCTGTCGTTTTTGGAGTAGAGGAAACTTAGCAATTACGAAATTTGTGAAAAACTCAATGACTGATTGAGTGAATGAGAATTTCCATGGGCCTTAACCATAATCTATGTTTAATCAAAGTTTCAAAATAAAATATTTTTATATCTATAAAAACACGTAACGTTATAATACCACAATTTTTCCTACGGGTGGATAAGAACTAGAATCACAGTAGGTATTGTAGCGTAAACAACAGTTTGGTTTGCTTGCTCATTCGTAAAAAAATGGTTGCTATTATTCTCAGTTTAGGTTTTCCTCATGATTTTCTGCCTTACATGAGAATATTTCAGGTAAAATAACATTTACTCGTGTAAGTATATGAACCATATTTTTTTAATATTATAAGCAAAGATATAATAGGCAATAAAAGAGAAAATGTAATAAAAAGAACACCCGAAAAACTTTTGTCGAAGAAAAAGTGATAATATTTTACGAAAACAGTTTGAAACCCCCGTTGAACAATTTTTGTGTAAACTTATATTGAAACTCGGAGTTTTAACAAAAACGAAGTTTAGCTAAGTTTTAGTGTCCCTTTGTAACTAAGTCATAAAGGGTCGAAATTGAAACTAAAAAGTTGAAAGAAAAAGTTACTTTTTTGCTGTTTAAGCTTAGCCGTATTACTAAACACACGCATTAGATAGTTCATATTAATTAACCTAATATACCTATTATGCATTGACGCCTTTTATTTCAGATATGTATATACATATTGTATATGCAGAAAGTACATTGTTGCACTCACTTTAAGTACCAAAATTTTGTATGTAGGTACCTACTATAAACCCCCGTTTCATTAACCCCCGACAAAGAAGAGGGGTTTTAATCATTTTAACGTGTCTCTGTGTGCCTGTCTATAGTAGCGTAGGTCCCGAACGGCTGAACCGATTTTCGATTTGTTTTTTTGGGTAATATTACCCCGAGTGTTCTTAGCCATCTTTTATCAAAATCGGCTAGGCCGTTCAAAAGATATGCGACTCTTGATGTTAAAATGTCAGGATTTTTTTATCGTATCATACTATTTTACATCGTATTTAACAAGAATCTCTTTAAAGTTTCCAAAACAAATTATAAGTCATACCTAAGTTATAAGGACACAGCTAGCTATTACTAGTGTATCCTGAAACTGTTTGTTTCCTCAAGGGGCTTACTGAAGCTGGCACTTGAATACTAAACTCGGGTGCATCGTTTCTGACGGACTTATTCTAGATATTATATTTCCAAGATGGAATGAAGACGAAAGCTCTGGTTTCAATGAAGATTTTAATTAATTGGTCTGCGAGTAAGAACGTTGAGAAGCGAAGAATTTATAAGAAGCCTATACTTACTACGGTACTTACTTATATGCCATTTTCACGTAATGCAGCTGTGTGATTGGCTGAATGGTTGCCAAGTACGACTTAAGTTCATGCTTAGGTAAATAAAAGTAATTCAAGGGCTTTATTCCCTATTTAGAGAGAGATGTTTTACTGAGAGCTGCCATTGGTTCTAGAATACGGTGGCAACAGCTTAAACATTATAAGTGCCTTCCTTATAATAAGGAGATAAGATTCAAGTTTCGCGCTTAATTAAGTTTTTAATAACATCTTAATACTTTGAACAGCGACTGCTGCATTTAAACGTTGTTGTTGTTTTTAATAATATATTATAAGTAGGTATCTCATGTAAAGTTTTAGTGCTTTTCATATTTCATTTTCATATTAGAGTTCATGTGAGTTTTCAATAACCTAACTCCCATTAAATGCCCGACATTCAAAAGTAAAAGTCGCATAACTTTTTAACGGCTAAGCCGATTTTGATAAAATATGACCCAAATCGGTTCAGCCGTTTGGGAGCTACGCTACCACTGACAGATACATACACAGAAATAAAAACGAGACACGCTAAACTTATAACACACCTCTCTTTTTATCGAGGGTATAAAAATTACTACGTATAAATTATAAGGTTGGTGATTGATGTAAACATTCGCATGAACATTTTGGTTTCTGCTTAATTGAGTGCCAATATGTATATGTATATGCACTCACGACTGTAATCCCCGAAGTGGTAGTCAGAGGTGGCTCACTAGTGAGCCACCCACTTTTCGCAGCACATTTGTACTCACGTGATAGGTTGCGAACCATATCGCCGTTTTGGGATAAGTACAATG
Source organism: Plutella xylostella (assembly GCF_932276165.1). Taxonomy (NCBI): domain Eukaryota; kingdom Metazoa; phylum Arthropoda; class Insecta; order Lepidoptera; family Plutellidae; genus Plutella; species Plutella xylostella. Next base: position 7,411,375 of record NC_063987.1, on the reverse strand, counting down.
CACTTAGGATACAAATCTAGAATCTAGATGTGCTGGTGTCGCCGTAAGAGCACGTGGTTTTATTGTACTTAAACTCCTTAGTTGAAAGAATTCTTTAGTACAAGCCAGGATTTGAACCCACGGCCTCTCGATTGAGAGGACGAGGCCTTATCTATTACGCCACCACCGCTCATAGCACATGAGTGCTAAGAGCACATAATCATTTGTTGCCATAAAGGACTATTTTTGTTTCTATTGCTAAGTTAGCGTTGTCAGAGACTATGTATGCCTTTTTGTAGCTGTAGGTGGTTGTAAGTACTCTTTGCTCAAGTTTCATGAACTTGTTTGTAAAGTTTTTTCCTGAAATGCCATGTATGTAGATATACTCTGTTTTATGTAAAAAGACCGAAAACTGAAATGCGATACAAACGTATTCATCATAACCCTAGAGACGAGTATAGTAGAAGTTCATATCCGAGCCACGTTACATATTAGCTTCTTTAAGTAACTATTAATTTATATCTGATGGTGTCTAAAACAAAGAAACATATAGTAAAGCTGTACCTAAAACTTAAAATATTAAATATGCCTTCAGAAAATTGGTCATGTAACGTGAACCGAACTGTAAGTACAATATGTAAGTAGTTATAGGTACAAGAACAGAAATGACGACACGTTTTACGAGAAATAAAACTTTTACTACACTCTTATCCTTAATCCTAGAATTGTGTCCCGAATATGAAAATGTATGTAGATATGTGTATGTACATAGTGATACATTTACGCGTATTTAATCTTTGTAGGTATTTAGCTATATTTTATGTTTTTCGTGCGAGTTCCGCATCGTATTTCAAAATATTCCCGTAGTAATTTGGGGATAAAAAGTAGTCAATAACTCTCACTCAGGCATTAATAGTCTGATTTTTGCGGTCACTTAGAGAGGGGTCAGATTACTTTGACCCAGACTGTACCTATAATAATTAGGGGTCTTATCACCTGAAAGTAATTTCTTCATTTCCTTTTTGTTTCAGATGCAGGAATACGGTGGATCCCCTCGTACTGTGCGCTGAAGGAACTCAGCGTCTCTGACTGTGTCGGTGTAACCGATTTCGGACTTTATGAATTAGCGAAATTGGGTCCAGCCTTGCGCTACCTCTCTGTCGCAAAGTGCACGCAGGTAAGTTTATATTCGTAAACTTTTATATTTGTAGGATGATCTGAAGGGCTAGCACGGGACGCGATTAAGACGTGACAAAAGTTCTCCGCCGCGTTCGCTCCTGAGGCTGTACAATGTGAGTGAGCGCGATGCAAAACTTTTGTCACGTCTTATAATAGCGCGCCGTGCCACCCCCAGTGAAAAAATATAGAGAGGTTAGTATGTGTAATGATAATAATTTTAAGGCAATACACTTCCACTGTTGGGAGATAAACGAATTGATCTTAATATCTGTCCTCAGCCTTTTCTTCCCCCGTGGTTTTGAGCCCGACATAAACATTTTCCAATAATTGTTTCAAAATCACAGATGATGGAAATTTATCGGAAACTAAATCCCTACGCAATTTCGCAATGAAATTTAAACAAAGTAAAGTTAAAACGGAAAGACAATAGAAGTTCCGGCGCTATTATTGCTGTTGCTTTTAACCCTAGAGTGCTCGCGCTATGAGCATTTTGCCGCGCTCAGCAAAGAATGTTTAATATTTTGTGAACTATGCACTCCTCAAGGTCCAGCGCCTATGTAGCTGCCCTCTCGGTCCTCTCCTACATGTAAATTAAATTTGGAGAAATTCAGTGCACAGGTTACAGCAGGAAGAGAGAATTGAAGAGAGTGTGTCGCACGGGGCGGCAAAATGCTCACTGCGCGAGCACTCGCGTCACTAAAATTAAAGTTATTTTTTATACATTTTTTATGAAATATTATAAGTTTTTTAGTGTTTTTTGGTAATATAATGTAAATGTAATGTAGGTATGTATTTATTTCAGTTTACATTCGATTTACGATATAACTTTGTTAATTTGCTAACCAGTTCATTTTTCGAAGAATTTACCTGAAAGAAATAGCTCTGCCCATAACTACACCACGTTTAACAATAAAATCTTACATATGGACAGTACATAAGTGTTTTTTGTTGGTCCGGTGGTACCAATCCCCCGTTTTGTACCATCGGACCAACAAAAAACACCCTAAAGAAGGGAGGGTACATGCTTATAACTATGTCCATATAAGAAAAATAGCAGGTCAAAAAAGGGTGCAATACATGAAGAAAGTTACTGTGCAACGAACACGTCTTTAAGTTCATGTTTCAGGATTGTATTGCTGAAATAAATGCTCTAGGTGACGATAAAGTCAATTTTTTTTAATAATTTTGAGATTTGTTGATTTTGTGTGGCTTAAGACACATTGATACCTAAAAGGTCAGAAATTTTCCCAAAGCATGAACGATAGGTCATATAGTGAAAAATTATAATATTAAAACTATAAATATTACTTTTTCTAATACCATATGATTCATTTTATTCAAATTATATACATTTATAAGTTATCGTATTTATTAAGTGTCCAAAAAATACATTTTAATATGGGCGGCAAAATGCTCCCCACGCGAGCACTCGCGTCACACAAAAAGGCGCGACTACTCTAGGGTTAATTGGAAGCTTAGTTTTACAGATTAAAATAAGCAATTTAATATCAGTAATTTAGTTATTATTATAATTTATAACCCATCCAGAGTTTGACTGAAGTACAAACTTGAAAGTACACTCGTGAACAATGAAAAAGATCCACTCACAAAACGTCAACACCAAATGGCACACATTTTTCCAACATTTACTTAAGATTTATTTGTATGTCCTTCAAAGACACGATTGCAAATTTGATAAAATAGCCAGGAATAGAGAGTACTGTATATGAATTTTTATTTATGAAAAATAAGCCTTTGTCCTTCAGTACAGTTGCAGTCGTTGCCTGATGATGATCACTTTCGTTGCTTTATAATACAAATGCGTCACAACTCACACGTTGACGTTAAAGGGAATAAGTATTTAATTTACCGACCGAATTCACACAGAAGCAAGACTAATATTTACGCCTCTTGAAATATCGCCTCACTAAAGTTACTTTAAAGCGCTGCCATTGCACAGAATTTGTTTACTCAAAACATTATTCAGTAAATAAATTATCAGCATCAAAGGAACTTCAGATTTTAAGAGACATTATTGTAAATATTCATTAAAATAATAATAATTAATGGTACAAAGTATAATATTAATAAACAGGGTTCTGATGATATTTATAAGTACCAGAGTTTTGTTTCGTAGGTAATTTAAAATATTTCCTTCTGGAAACGTCTCATGTACAGATATATTGATAATAATTTATATTTCCTAGAAGCACAGCTATTGAAATGAAAATGAAATACATACTTATACATATAAAACATTTATACAACAATGGACACTATTTATAGCGCTATAGTAAAAAACGACACTCTGTCTTCGGCCTTCCTATAAAGGATGTTGCAAAAAGGGTGTACTAAGCCGAAACCAGCATGTGCAGCATGTTATATCTAATTTGCGAAAAAAAAAACTCCATAGTAAAAAGTCACGTGACCAACTAAGTTTCTATGGGAAATGTTTTTTTTTTCACGAATTTTGAAATTCCGATTTCATATTCGGAATTAGATATAACATGCTGCACATGCTGGTTTCGGCTTAGAGCCTTTTTGCAACACCCTGTATATGTCGTTTCCGTGTGTATTAGAAATAAATATTTTTTCTCTCTCCACCCAGGTGTCCGATTCCGGTATCCGCACGCTGGCGCGGCGGTGCTACAAGATGCGGTATCTGAACGCGCGCGGGTGCGGCGCGCTGGGCGACGAGGGAGTGGAAGCGGTCGCGCGCGGTTGCTCCCGGTTGAGAGCACTTGATCTGGGGGCCACTGATGTGTCTGAGCCGGGGCTGCAGGTGAGAACCAGCCTCTATTACAGCCTATTCTATTCGATTCTATTCTATGTGGGGGTGTAAGTATCTGCACATGGCTCTCTTGAGTGGAACCTTTGCATAGCCCGTAGGTCCGAACTGCCTACCTAAGCTTAGACCATTTCCCACCACGCTGGTCCACTGCGGGTTGGTGGGTTCACATACATACATAGATGTAATAAGTATAGATGTGGTACTAAGTATACCAAGGTACATTTAATACCTTACACGATACTCCTTTAGTGCAGGATATTTTTAAAGTGCTAAAGGAATCCGAAAGCGATGACTCGGCGAGCAATATACGATGTAGAGTTATATGAAACTAAAGCTCTGAAAAAATATATATAAATCTTTAAAATAATATTATAGTATATTACTACTCTTAGTTATAATCATAAAATTTTTGTAAACACCTACTAGATAGCTCAAGAAAACATTGACATGTAAGCTCTGAACCTGAGATATTTCATGAATTTTCTATCTCGTTTCGTTTCAAGATGTGTGGGAATTGTCGGTACTGTTAGTTATAAAATATTAAATACTCGTAGAGAGTGCAAACAGTTTATACTGAGGGTAAATTTTTCAAAGCTTTCAAACTGGTATGAAATATACATCCCATTTAAATAATAGCTTCAATAATATAAACAATTCTGGATATAGTGCATTCTTCTTGCCCTGGAACTACTTGATACCTTGCTAACTAGTAGTTAAAAGATGAAGATAAAAAACAACCAAACTCTCACAATATAATTGATCTCTCAAAAAGGCACGGACATAAAGTCTGTGGAGTGACAATAAAATCTTAAAAAAAAAAAAAGATACCTTGCTAACTAATAGTACAGCTACTAATAGTACCACTAACGACACCTTAGAAGTTAACAATCCATAAGCTCCCATGTTAAACATCTGCCAGATCCATAAAAGTAACGTTAGATATGACAAGCGAGCGACGCTTTTATGGATTGTTAATTGATAATGTTCGGTGGTAGTAAGTCCACAGATCTAGATTATCACTGACATACTCGTAGTAAAAAGAAGGTGTACTAGTTATAATATGTCCCACTGTACACGCAACTCTCGTGAATTCCCAGTTGATATTATATATGGATGCCGTGGCTTGGAATGAAATAGCTGGTGCAATTTAGTTGCTTCTAGGAAGTCTAAACACCTTTGTGTTAGAAATAGAATACGAGAATTGCATTATTAATAATATCTAATATGATGGTACCTCTACCATTTCTTGGTAAGCGAATCTTAGTAAAATTATTGTTGAAAGTTAATGTTCACGTTATATGTATGTGCATAATATAATTAATTCCTGTACCTATTGTAAAACTAGTAGGAATAAGTTTAATTCTTATAACTAATTCACTGTTGGATTTATTGAGGTAGCTAATAAGTATACTGCCCTTCTTTACAAGTTGTTCGAAAAGTAAGTTGAAAGATGGTGACTCAGCTATTCACCCAGAAAGCACTTAGAGAAGTTCATCTAATAAACATTCGGAAATTCGCGAAAGAAACCTTCAACTTCCTATACCAAAAAGTCACGTAGTTGTTCAGAATTACGAACTGAGTTACCCCCCTTTCAGTTTACTAAACTTATTTAACGCCCTGTATAATGTACGTAATTATGCTTTGTACAAATCTATGGGACAGTAGGCATACAGTAATGAAATAGTTTTTATGTTATAATTCGTGTATTGCAAAATATATACGATCATGACTTCTTCACTAATTTTAACACTTAATTTTCCTTCCCCAGATCCTGGCGCGATGTTGTCCCAACCTCAAGAAGTTGGCTTTAAGAGGCTGCGAGTTGATAGGCGACGACGGGTTGGAGGCGGTCGCGTACTACTGCCGGGGTTTGACCCAACTCAATATTCAGGACACGCCGGTCACACTCCGCGGGTACCGAGCCGTCAAGAAGTATTGCAAGCGGTGCGTCATTGAACACACCAATCCGGGTTTTTGTTGAGTTTTCGTTTGTTGTGTTGTGGTTCTAAACTGGAATTGAGTTTCGTTGGTTCTGAGTGCAATGTAACGTTTTTTTGGATTGGCTGCACTCGGATTTAAAGTGACAGGTTCTAAAGTAAGTTTAACGGTGTGAATTCTGTCACGCCATGCACAGTTCTGATTTGAAATAAATAATATATTTTTTGTCAAATATTTTTGTATGATAAATTTTATATTTAGTTAGTATAGTTTTTCAATCGTCGTATTCTTATAAATATTAAACTTACGAAGTGCCATGAGGAGTTACAGTACAGGACCCGTAAATAGTGAACTAACGAAATATTTCGGCATGAGGTTCATTTTTTTATTTAAAAGTAATGAAATATTACACCATTATTAAAACATTAAGTTGATATTGAAAATCAAATATTTCGTTGTTAAACACTAAGAGGTAATTTTTTATGTGAAAGAAAAGATACATAATAATATTGTACAGGTATTTTTCGAACAATAATAGCAATGATTTCCCTCCGGTTGTACATATTTAGGCCACAGACAATCGTTTCCTTGTAGACCGTATGTACAATGTTTTAGTTAATTATTTAATTAAGCTAACATTCAACCTCTAGCACAATGTTTTGATTCGTAACTAAATAAATGTACTATTGGAAAATATATATATATATGTGCATTGAGCACGTACATAAGAGACTGAACATTTTATAAAAAGTGAAAAAATATACTGTGTTGAGTGTCATATGAAATATTATTTGGTTCCACAAAATTTTATTGTAGAAATTTGAGAAGTGAAGTGACCATAACTTTATTAATTACTTCAAAAACATTCTTACTACGTATATGTGTGTTGTTATATAGTTTATCTTACTTGTACTAAAAATATAAAAATAAGGATACTTATATTAGATACACATAAGGTAACATGGTTGCAAGTTTAAGTAATGTTGTAAAGAGTTATTTTAATGATGTATGATGTAAATGTTGTATCGTATATGTTCGTTGTTTTAAGTATATCTGATTGCCATTATTTTATAGGTGTTATTATTAAATTATGGTTCTCTAACGAAAAAATAAATTTATTTTATTTTGACACAACACACACACACACACGCACTCACGCCTTGTACTAATGTACTCCCGTGCGGGGTAGGCAGAGGTGCATTGCTGCACCCACTTTTCGCCAGAGTGTTATGTTAGTCCCAATGTAATAGGGGGCGGGCCTATTGCCATTTTACGGGCACATCCAAGACCTGAGAACAAATATCTGTGTTTAAACAAATATCTGCCCCAGCCGGGAATCGAACCCGGGACCATCGGCTCAGTAGTCAGGGTCACTAACCACTACGCCATTCGGTCGTCTTATACCTTTTATTTTGAGTACCTTTACTATTTAGTTAGTGATTCATAATCCTTTTTTTTACGAAGCATTACACCTTATAGCAGTTTTCATGGTAAGTACCAATAAATTTTAATATTAATTTAATTATTACTTACAATTTATTTAATTTTACACTAATGTAAGAAATACCACTTATTAATAAGTTAAAATTTTGGTCAGTAAATAATAAATGTTCATTTAGGTATAACGCAAGAAACATAGTTAAACAATTAGTTTGTTCTAGTTATTGTAAGTTTGGGTCCAAAAAACAAGTCGAGTGGGGCAGTTCTGGAATCGGTAAATCTACGCACGAAACAATTTTGCGAAAGCCGTGATTTATGACATTATACTAACCGCACTTTGCAACTCACTTTACCTTTTCCATCAGCTTGATGAAAACGCTGCTTTTATGTCAACATATCAATTTTATGGAGCCTCAAGAGTTTGAAGGTACCTACAGGCGACGAAAATACATAGGCGAAGAAAGGTAACACAATATTCATAGTACTCACGTAGGTACTTACTTTTTTTTAAAGGGAGGCGTCTTTAAAAATAATTTATATTAAAATTATTATAACAGACTAGTACTAAGACCCATTGAATTAGCCTGTGCTTTGTTTATTTTATTAAAAAATCTTTACACATACCTAATATAAACACACTAAGAGAAGGTAACCGTGCTACCACAAAAAACTCTAAAACACTGTTTAACGAGTGTTTAAAACGAAATTTGGCATATTTTCTAGGCGTTTGACAGCTCTAAATATCTGCTAAATACTGTCTTAGTTTTTGTGGTAAGGCCCTAAATGTTTTATGAAAATTGGTTCAGTAGTTTAAAATCTATCTGTTCATTAATGAATTAACTATTGCCGAAGTCTATAATTATAGCTACTGTTAAGTTTGATGACAAATAAATAATCAAATCAGTCACCACAGAGATTTTCCCAATGATTTAGTTTTTCATAACACTCAACAGATAAGAGGTTTATTAAAGCCACTCGATGGCTGGAATAAATATTAATTATTTAATACAATTATTGAGTGGCAATCCTATCTTATCAGGTATGATAAATCCGACGGTGGAACTAAAGGCACGGACAGACTGTGTTATCCTCTTTGTGTTCATAGATAATCTACATTTTGGCAACGCCAAGTTTTACTGTTTTTGAAAAAAAAACGTTTTTTTTAGTGTAAACCATTTCATTTTGAAGGCATGACGATGTCGATTTGAAGGCACAAATTCTAATTTTAGTGCTGTCAAAACCTTAAATGATTTGTTTAAAATACGACTCTGTGAGTGGTTCTGTAAATATAATTTTCCAGTCGCAAAATTTATACTTTGTTTTGTACAGCTAAAATTTAATATTGAGCCTTCAAAATCGACATAATAATGTATGTATACTTCTATCGATTGGCAGGTAGAAAAATAACAAACTTACGTTTCCGGAAAAAAATAACAATCTACTTATGAGTAATAATAAAATAACAGCAGGAATAAGATAAGTCCACTTGTCAGGAAAATAGCCAGCGCAACATGACAAAAAGATTTTCTTGTCGGGTATAACAACCCCATGACTTAATACTAACAAGAAAATTACATTCCCACAGCAGGGATCGTTTGCTTAATATAAAAGTGTATTTATTTATAATACTTTTATCAGGGATAGATAATAATTGGTGGATAACCATTGTCCATATACAAAACATGTTTAAAAGACGTAATTTTTTGGTAACTGAATTATTGTTGCTGAAAACTTTGAGTTGCAGAAAGAAACATTACGGTAATGTCTATCTTAAATGTATTGCCTTGCTTGCTTTGAAAGTATACGGACAGAAAGAGACAGACATAGATTTAATGTCGACATTAGCTTAAAGTTCCGGATTCTGCAATTTGGTATTAGACTGCTAGCTTAGTAGTCATCAGACTTTTATTGCAAACTTAAAGTATGGGAAATATACGCAGTATTTTCCTTCTTTATATACTATTTATTTAATCCTTTATTGCTCAAACATAAATAAAGTGTACAAACGGTGGACTAAATGCTATAAGAATTTTCTACCAGTCAACCCACAGGAGGTGCAAGAAAATTAAAATATAAGGTGCGCAAAAAGAAAACAACATACACTTACAACTTTCATCGTTAAATATTTATATTATTAAGTAGGTAGTTCCCTTCTTTTTATATAGGTCAAGAGCAAGAGTTTAACCCTAAAGAAAAATAAAGTATTGACTATTTCTAGGAAATATAAAGAACCCTTTTCTCTATAGATTTGCATACACAATAGACATGAAAGAGTTTCCTACTTTAGCTAGACGGCATACTGGACAATAACATCTGAAGACAGACTAAGCCCAACTATTCATGTATACATACATGGTAGAGTTTTATCATTGGGTTAAACCAAGGGACATTCATTATAAGTGTTTTATAGTTTACCAAATATACTGTTAAGTACTATGTTTGAAAGTTTATTTCACACTAATTGTTCACTGAATTATTAAAAACAGTTTCTCACAAAACCAAACCACAGTACAGTTTTTTTATTAGGAAAGTTTTATACGTTAAATACTTAAGCCCCCGCCCTTAACCCCCGAATCATAGGAACCTACTCAGTTCTAATATTAAATTTAAGCGGGTTATGCACAATGGCTATAGTTAGAAATATTTCTATCTAATTTCTCAGTAATAAACTCAGCTAAGCACAAGGAATTAGCGAAGCGGCACAAATAGATTTATTCGTTTAAGTGAATTTACTGGGAATAATTCTAAATTTTCAGCACAATCTTCAATGCTTCATCAGGTTCTGCACGTGCAATTTAATAACATATAAATTTGATGAAAGAATCCCATAAAAGTGATTAATGTTTGACCATCAAAATAAATGTGATGAGTTCTAATTTAGGCTAATATCATAAAGTATTTAGCTCTCCCATTTTTAAATGTTTTTATATCACTGAATACCTACACTGGAAAGCAATGAAATTTTCAATCTTATTTAACAATTCAGAAGTTATAGATACTTTCGACCGTCCCAGTAGTTTAATTCCTACGTAAAACCCCATGGAAACGCGCTTCAGTGTAAACTCACCCTTACAGAAGCCAATTTTCGGTTTTCCTTCAGTGCGTTGCGATAGCTCGGGCGGTGACGTCGCGTTCTCTATTCAAAAATAGAGTTTTCCCGCCAAAGTTACCGGTTCTTTCAAATGACAGTTATTTTTTTCCACATTTATTTTTAATTTTGATCGGTTAATGTTTTGTGCCAGACAGTGTTTTGTGTTGTGTTGGTTAAAAGCTTTTGATGATCTAAACGTGTGTAGTTATTTTTCAATGGTAAGTTTTTTGGTTAGAATAGATATTTATTTAAAAAAACACACATTTGCTATTATTTATAAGGACTGATTAGAAAGTATCTAAATTGTATGGTCGGATTATAACCAATATTAAATTGTTAACTAAACTTAGGAGCAGGGATTGTTTTTTTTTGATAAAAGTTTACTTCACCGAAAGTATGGAAAGTGGTTTTAGTATATTATTGGTTCTATAAAAAAAGGTACCTAGGTATTTAGTCTCTTTACCAGGTCAATTTTTCGGGTGTTTTAAACTGTGGGTATGGATACAGAAGTCTGAAAGGTGAATGATTTAAGATATACATGTAAGGTCTTATCTAAATCCAACAGGTTATCGCTAAAAGTATTCTTATTCATGTGACAACTCTTATTCACAGATTAGATTTTTTAAGATAACAAGTGACATCTGTGACATCTATCTGATATTTTTTCCGATATATTCATATTGTTTATTTTTTAAATGAATTCCATTTAACAATATGAGACAAGAATCATCCTTCTAGTTCGTCTACTCCAGAGTTTTTAGATGCGCACTTTTTATGTTTGGAGTTTTTTTTCGTATGAGGTTTACTTGTCACTCCACAGACGGCCTGCCCGTACCGTACCTTTTGATGAGCGTTAATACACTCACGGGCAATGAAATAGTTCAACTCACAAAATGCCGACACCAAACAACCCAAATTTTTTCAAACATTTCATTTAACATTTGAACAAAATATAAACTATAAAAGTTGGTAATATCCTTATTCTTTGTTAAATGTACTTCAATGTTGCAGAAGGCTTCATTAAGCTAGACATTTCCGTTTATGAGTAAATTTGTGTTTTTCGCAGTGGATACTTTTCATTGCCCGTGAGTGTATTATTGTGGAATTTGTATCTTTTACATCCACTTACTACTCAAAAAAAATATAAAAGCACACAGCTTGTACATAATATAACATAGCGTGCCATTTAATGTATGCTGTTGATGTATCTACATCCTATCATCATCAGCCAATAATCATCCACTGCTGGACATAGGCCTCTCCCAAGGAGCGCCACAACACTCGGTCCTCGGCCTTCCTCATCCAACCACTACCCGCCACCCGCCTAAGGTCGTCAGTCCAGCGGGCAGGAGGGCGTCCCACGCTGCGTTTGCCTGTTCGTGGTCTCCACTCGAGAACTCGTCTACCCCAACGTTTATGGTTTATCGGTTCTTTGGCAGATATGATCAGCCCACTGCCACTTCAGCTTGCATATTTTGACAGCTATGTCGGTAACCTTAGTCCTAACCTAACCTAATCCTATCCTAACTTCCTAACTTTATATAATACTATAAATGCGAAAGTAACTCTGTCTGTCTGTCTGTCTGTTACTCTTTCACGCCAAAACTACTGAACGGATTTGCATGAAATTTTGGTATACATACGGTCTAGACCCTGGGAAAGAACATAGGCTACTTTTTATCCCGGAATTTCCACGGGAAAACTTTTTATGGCGAAGCGAAGCGCGCGGGAACAGCTAGTGAATAAATAAATATACTTTACGCATGTATTAAATCAAATTGATTGTGCTAGACATTCATTTGTAAGTTTGTATGGTTAATGCATTAAATTTATCGTACATGCGCCTTTGGTCAAAAAGTTGTTGTTTCCATTCCAGTGAGTCAGGTATAGGATACTAACCTCACGGAGAATGAAATTTTTTATTTTATATTTATTGAATACATAACCATATATACAGTATTGCCTAACCAAAACGAAAGGGGTTGAGCCATACTCACCCTCTTTCGGCTTAGTATACCACTTTTTCAACAGCCTGTATAGTTAAATATCCATTGCAGTCAATATTTTTATTGTGAATGTGAACACCGTGTTTTAGCAAAAAACACATGTTGGAAAAAATACACGATACAAAAGGCCCAGGGCCTGAAACTTTATATTTTTTCCATTTTACAAAAAGCAGTACCGACTCATGTTAACCACAATGTTTTTTAAAAGTAATTGGTTGGTATACTGATAGACTTTCTGTTTAATCCTATTCAAATGTTATGAGCTCTTGTTTAGGCATACGTTGAGTACGGGGTTATTAAGCAGAAGTTATTATTTAAACTAGCAGTCTCTTCCAGTTAACCTTTGGTGTTATGACGACAGTTAGTTATAGGCTCTCATCTTTGCTTTTGTCATGGGCGAAAAAAAATTAATATGTATAGCTGATTTAATTATTCATTGGTAGTAAATTAGAGTACGACAATCCTTATCCTTACTAATATTATAAATGCGAAAGTAACTGTGTCTGTCTGTCTGTCTGTCTGTTACGCTTTCACGCCAAAACTACTGAACGGATTTGAATGAAATTTGGTATACATATGGTCTAGACCCTGGGAAAGAACATAGGCTACTTTTTATCCCGGAATTCCTACGGGAAAACTTTTTAAGACGAAGCGAAGCGCGCGGGAACAGCTAGTAAAAAAGTAAAATCCACACTGCTTAAAGTAATATTTACTTTTAGTGGTCTCCTCATTGCTTTAGATCCGCTTACTTTGTCCCGAATAGGGGTCTCGGTAGGACATTACCAAATTTATTATCAAAGTTAAAGCTTTTAGAATCAGGTTTACCGAAAAAGCTACAGGAATAATGACCAATTAATACAAGTGGTACTTAGGGTACTATTGGGATTCAATTTAGACAAAGAGCTTTGGTCTTTAGTTCTATCTCACTCTTTGTGAAATTAATGCCTGAGCCTTTTAGGCTATTCATGTACCGTGTTTTGATTCTCTGAGGAAATTTATTATGCTATTTTTAAATCTTATTCTCTTCATTATTTTGTATAAAGGGTGTTGCAAAAAGGGTACACTAAGACAAAAGGGGGTGACTCAGGGAGTGACTCAAAAAAATTATTCGTTTTCCATAGAAACTTTGTTGGTTACGGGTTTTTTTACTATTTAGAACATTTTATTTTCGCGAATTTCGAAAACTCGCAGAACAAAAGTTGTTCAGAATGACCACCTGAGTCACCCCCTTTCGGCTTAGTATACCCTTTTTGCAACACCCTGTATAATGCCTTCTTTGCACGCAAATACAACTGTACGGAATAAGATTAAACTTTTCTAACATGTAGTTAGGGTGGCAGCGATTATAAGATTCGAAACCTCCGTTTACGTTGCGTAACTGTCACTGTCAAAATGTAAGGCAAATTTGTTAGTTCCAAAAGTGACATTTGTTTTTTCCATGTTAGGTGGAATTTCACCAAACGCTAAACGTATTTAGTAGCCTGTCATACGTCTGTGAGTTAGTACAAAATGTATTTAATTTTTTTTTAAATACTATTTTATATACGTTTAGCGTTTGGTAAAGTGACCTTTAGTGTAGTTTCGAAAATAGTATCGAATCCTATGATCGCACCGCTGCGCAAACGCCTTCTTTTCTTGTACGTCTTATATGTGCTGGTTAGGCACTACGACACAGGCTTCTTTACATCCCTATATCTAACCAGAAATCCATTAAATGCGAAATGAAGTTTGCGGCAAAAGCTACAGTCAAACTACTAAATTTTTAGTCTCACGTACCTATTTAGGTACCCTACAACAGCTGAAGCTGGTAATGACCACAATCAACTTGAGTAATTCAATAAAAACAAAGGTCAAACTGGACAAGTGTTCAGTAATTTGAGCCTCTGCAAACATTTCCCTTTCGGGAAAACGATTAATGACCGTATGCATAGCTGTGACCTCCAACACTTTCCGCTTTAATATTTTATTTCTATAGATATTTAAATATTCGGTAGGTACAGAAAACTTGTTTCATTGTTTTTGTGGCTAAATAAAAGCGTTTTTAAAAATAATAATTATTTGGTTGTATGTTAAATAACTTACAAATTAATTTAAAAAAAGTATAATCTTGGGTTACAAAATACGTTACATTACTAATGTTAGCGTACTAACGTAAAGTAATGTTAACGTTACGTTACTTTACATGACGAACGAATGGCGTCGTGGTTAGTGACCCTGACAACTGAGCCGATGGTCGCGGGTTCGATTCCCGGCTGGGGCAGATATTTGTTTGTTCTCGGGTCTTGGATGTGCCCGTAAAATGGCAATAGGCCCGCCCCCTATTACATTGGGACTAACATAACACTCTGGCGAAAAGTGGGTGCAGCAATGCACCTCTGCCTACCCCGCAAGGGAGTACATTAGTACAAGGCGTGAGTGCGTGTTTTTTTTGTTTTGTTTTTTTTAGTAAACATCGAAAAATATATAAATATACTTAATAAAATTCTTGAATCACTAGTTCATATTTTCGTTTGTTTTCAGAGAGAGAGACCTAAGAATGCGGGCGTAAGTTTTCCTTAGTTCATATACCTATAGGGACGCTCCCAAAAGGTCTCTGCATAATGTTAGATGGATCTTTAACTAGAGAGCTATAGAAATAAGATTACTTAAAGCAAGTGAGAAAAGATCGTTTGTTAAGTTAGTACCTATAACACAAAAAAGTACTTCTTGAATTAAAAACTTAAAAGTATTTTATTTATTTGTTAATTTTATAAGACTTATACTATCATTACAGAGTTACCTAATTCGATAGCAAGCTCAATTTTATTATAATTAATTTATATCAGTAAACTTGAAAGAAAATAAATAAGTCAGCAAACATGCTCCGTCAACTTAAATAAAGTACAACGTATAACTGTATAACCCTCGTATACATACTTGTATCGTCATGGTATACTTAGTCGGTCAGTAATTTGAATTGTTATTGGAGTTCGAAGAAAAGATTTTGAAGATCTTGTGAAATAGGGATATTTTGCAATATCTTTACAAGGAATTCTGTTTGAGTAGGTAAGTGAAAGAGACTTTAATCATTTGAAATTAAACCTACGAAGGTGAAAGTATATTTTTTAATCCGACGGATAACTTTTACCTACACATTAAAACAAAGTAGGCACTTAGAGACTTGTACCAGTAATATTTATTGCGAAAAAATATTAAATACTTACTTTACACATTGTCCATAAAATATTTTTTTTACTTCCTACGAGTAAACATTTTTGACGTTTTCTTAATTAAAATTTAGACGGAAGCAGATTATTTCTAAATCGTGACCTGCTTCTTAAATATATTTAATTAATTATATTATATTTGGCACAAAATATTTATTTTAAAATAAGTTTTAAGGGTAGTCGTAACACCATAAATAATGTGTATGTAGCTCGATAGGTATATAGTTTGGACTGCAATCTCTAATTATAATCTAATATACATATAAAATTGTTATATCGTACTATTACTAGATATTTCAATTATTTTTTCCCGGGATCTATGCTATGTCGGCCTAGCTTTGACGAGTCATGGTAAATAATCAACACATACTTTAGTTTCGCGTGGAAATTCAGGTACAAAAAGTAAAGTTCATAATGACATATACAAGATGTATGTAAACACATCATCCCCAAGAAACGAACTACCAGGAACAATATTTATTTGATAATTAATACAAAGTTTACAAAGTATCAGTATAAAATTTGTAAAGGGGCTGAACAAAAGTGTCAAGTATTCAATTAACCGTGTGGTTTCATTTATCGGCAGCACTATAATATGTTTTACAGCCTGTATATAGTTATTCTATTATTCTATTCTATTCTATTATCTGTGGGGGTAACAGTACCTGCACCTGGCTATCTCGAATGGAACCTTTGTGCATATCCCCAAGGTCTAAACTGCCTTCCTAAGCTTGGACCATTTCCTCACCACGCTGGTCCACTGCGGGTTGGTGGGTTCACATATCTAGATGTGCTAAATCTAGATATGCAGGTTTCCTCACGATGTTTTCCTTCACCGTAAGAGCGATGGTATACATTGTACTTAAATTCAGAAAAGAACTCACTATCTGTATCTAGTTTTAGGTATAGACTTACAGGACCACAGGTGTTTGTCGAATGCTAGATTGACGAGGCGGTAAGCGGTTGGTGTCACATGCCATGCCTCTTGAGTCCCGATTCAGGGGCCTTATCGCGTAGTCAAAACGAAATAACATTTACGAAGTAATTAGTGTCAAATTCAATCCGAAAATCATTGTCAAAGCAAGTTCGCGATAGGTACACAGAATTAACACTTTAATGATATCACAGTGACCAGTATTTTTAAGCCATATTTAAAGGTTTCATGTTTATAACAAAATTAATTAGACATTAATAATGTTGCGGAAAAATCCGTAGTTTTATTATTAACTAGTTGTGCCCGCGAGCTTCGCTCCGCCTTAAAAAGACTTTTCCGTGGGAATTCCGGGATAGCTTATGTTCTTTCTCAGGGTCTAGACCATATGTATACCAAATTTCATTCAAATCCGGTCAGTAGTTTTGGCGTGAAAGAGTAACAGACAGACACAGTAACTTTCGCATTTATAATATTAGTTAGAATTTGTTATTCTGACTGTATACGTTCAACAGGTGACAAACTCTTGATGCGTTCTATCATTATGCAGTAAATTAGGCTTCACGGAAGCATACAAATAATATATGTTTGTGCACCAGTCGTTGAGATGTCGTTGACGATACGTTGATCGAGTTAAGTCAGCACAATCGCATGTCATAACCACCAAATCATCAGCTCGTAATCATGCAATACTGGACAGAGGCCTTTCCCAAGAACCACCACAACACTTTGTCCGAAGCCTTCCTCATCGAGTCACTGCCTCTCTCTAGGTCTAAGGATCGTAAGACCAACGGCCGGAGGGCATCCCTCGCTTGTTTGTGGTCTTTTCTCGATGACTGGTTTACTTATTCGGTGATTGTTCTTCGTCATGGGCCTTCAGCTTGCAGATTCGCTACCGCTTTCGATAAACAATCGCTGTAGTCTGAATATGCCTTTACATGAATCAAGCCTCTCTTCTATCAATGTCTACAAAGGAGACCGCAGGGTGGCTGACAATGGAACTCTTACTTTGAGCCTTGTGCGTAAATCTAATTGGTACTTATGTGTAAAGAAAAGAGGCTTATCTACAAATGTTTTGCCTTTCACATTTTTTTAGTAGACTACATATTTTCACATGTTTGGGCAAAGATCTACCATTAGGTAAATTTTCATTATTTTCATCTTTCACGTTGTGCAACAAAGCAGCGTATGACAATAATTATAATTTGTCAGATTTCTAATTAAGTAGGTATAACAACTAATTTCGTACCGTACAATTTAATTTATCAAAACAGTTCGTGTTATTAACATAGCAGGATTGTGTTTGATATTCAATTATGAAACAGGCAATATAATTTAATTATGATAACTCATTAATAATTTTCAATATTTACTCGAATATTTTTTATGAAAAGACATAAGTACCTATAAAACGAGACAGGAACCGTGAAAGACTTTAAATTAACTCTACAGGCGATAAATAAAGTATTCGGCATAAGGACCAATATTTTAAAAGCCCTGTAAGTTTTCCTTGACGTATTAAATAAAAGAGAGGAACATGAGTACTTCTCTAATAAAAATATTTAGACACGTAGCGTAGAAAGTTTCGATTTCGCTAAAAAAAATAGGTCAGTTTCAATAATTTCATCTACCGATGAACAGTACTTTTATACGATTTTCGACACATAAAAAGTTACAAACTGTCCTGAATTTATGCACAGAGATATTAAATTTAGTCCATTACTTAACAGTTTGTTGCTAGATTTTTTTACCCTTTTACCAGTGATAAAATATATTTTTTTTTGTTATTTTTAACTGTTAAAGGGTTAAAATAAAAGGATGACTCACATGTGCAATAGCTTATCGCTGATTCATTTTCCGTTACATCAAACACAACCTTTTCCGTGAATTTTATTCCATTAACATAAACCTATCGGAACTCAGAGGATAGTAATTTTGTCCACATAAATTGGACAGGTGTTCTGTGAAAACCTATGTTTTAATTTCGGGCCTCCCGTTAATGCACAAGCGTCAAAGACATCAAAGACTCGTGTTTATGGACCAAATTAAAAAATAAATGAGCTTTTGCACTTTTTGCCTGCAGTGGTTCTCAAAATGTCTTTTAGGTCATGTGGATCCCGTGTTTTAATTTGATAATAATTATGATATTTTTTTGAACAGAAAACACTTTATGTTAGTGAAAAAATTAAAATAAAATAGAAAAACAGTATATTAAATAATACATCACCAATAGTAGAATACAGTTTTGTGACGCTCCTCGGGAGAGGAAATAAACCATTATTGGCTGATTATCTCTCTATCTTTTCTATATATATAAATAAAAATGAATTGATGTTCGTTATTCTGCTTTAAACTCGAGAACGGCTGAGCCGATTTGGCTAATTTTAGTCTTGAAATATTCGTGGAAGTCCAGGGAAGGTTTAAAAGGTAAGAATGGTAGGGTAGGGTAGAGTAATAGGGTAGGTAGGGTAGTGTAGTGTAGGGGTAGGGTAGGGTAGGGTAGGGTAGGGTAACAGGCGGTATGAAGTACGCCAGCGGCCAGCTAGTTTATCATAATTATAAATATGTTACTTATATTTGTATCTTATCGACAAAAAAAGACCTATCTAATTAGGTATATCTGCGAGTGTCTGGATTTTTATCACGGGATTCCCACGCAAACTCAATTCCATTTTTAATAGAAATACAATATTTTTTAATAGAATTGAAATTGAATTACCATTTGGGTAGTCAGCCAATGGCGCTATATTGATCTTGACTGCCTAATCCTTTCACCATAGTGGCTATGGTGAGAAACCTAAGAGCAGGTGTAGTGTAGTTTATACGAATTTTACATAATATTAAGCATAAATAAACAATAACACATTAAGTTTCACTTTTTGATCTTTAGAGTATAGATAAACCCTATAATTGTGTCTACAGAAATTGACTAGCCGCGTTTTTATTACAGACTAAACATTGTCTGTAACAAAATCAATCAATTCGGCATGTTTTGAAGCCCTACAAGTAAAAATCAATCGAACACAACTAATAGAGATATGTTAGCTGCAAGAACCTAATTTGAGTAATTGGAAAAAAATATTAGATAACGCAGAAAATGGCGCTAAATTAAAATAAAACTTTTCCATTGAGTCTAGTTATTATTCTGTGATTGAGTTTTTTTGTCATTATGTAGCTGTATACGTATGTACACACGGCACCTCCAAATGGTTGGCAGGGCACACAAACGTAGTGTATGTGTGCACACTAAAGTGGTCTATGTGTGCAATAAAGCAGAAATCGGTAAATACACCAGTAACAAACCACACACACACACACAACAGCACAAACGAGTTTGCGCGTAGGCAAACGCCCTTACACCAGCTGTGACATAAAAATATCAACCGGTCGAGTAAGTCAAATAGTTATAAAATTGACTTGAAGCAAAATTTCACAACTTGTAGCTATACTCTTCGTAGCTCATTGGTAGTATGTTAGACTTATGAAACATAGGTCGTGAGTTCGAGTCCACTGATGGGTATTTTTATTTTACTTTATTTAAATTTAGCGTTAATTTAAACGCTGTTGAGTATAAAATAAATTTATTTGAAATTGACAAATGACTACAAGCTGCATAGCTGTCGACTATTTCTCTTCGCTAAAATATATGATTCGTTCTTCATTTGAGAAGTAAAACCATTCTACCCTCATACAATATGAATAAACGAAATTAGTTTTTAGTTTTAGTGACAATTCACCTCTGCGTCTGCATAGTGATTGACTTTGTGATTTGTCAATTTATAATTAATTTATCTTCGCAGTCACTATGGAAAGTCATTTGACCATGTTCAAAAAGGCGGAGATAATTGTATTCTATGAACAAAATATTACAATTAGTGAAATCGCAAGACGTTTAACGGTAAGTAACATAGAATTGTAAATATTTTATTTGACTGTTAGAATATTTGTATTTGTATAAGCTAAGTATTTGTTTTTTTTGTTTGCAGAGGAGAACTGTTCAATTATGGGTTCACCGATACGCAGATTCGGGACAGTAGTCGTCTATACGGATGCATCACCACGCCATCGAGAAATCGTAGCTGCACATAGCGCTGATCCGTTCTGCAGCACCCGTTCTACGGCCACAACACATAATCTATCCCTACAAACCGTACGGGTTCACTTGCGTGCTGCAGGGTTGCGGTGTCGGAGGCCGACGAAGAAAATTGCTCTAACCGATCAGCATCGTCGAAACAGAGTGCGTTTTGCGACTGACCTTTTTTAAACTTTGATTGGTGCAACAATGTGGTGATATTTAGTGATGAAAAGTCCTTTAAGTCAGACAAGGATGGATGGTAAGATATTATGGCGAAAAAGTGGTGAAAATTATAGTTATTGGGGTTAGCTCAGTAATTTTTAGTTTTCCATTTGTATAAGATTTTAGTTATTTTGTTAAATACTTATTATTATTTACAATTATGGGTAAGCCAATGTGTTAATGATGTTATTGTTACTGAGGTTGGAATAAGTTATCTTATTTCTAGCTAATTAACATGTTGATTCATATAACTAATGACTTGCCTATTTACTTTAGTAAAACAGCCAGTCCATCCTTTTCAATATAAACTACAACTATGTTTTAAAACGAAAAACAACAAAAACGTAATATCCTTAATGTTTATGTTACGGCAAGAATAAATTTTGTAATTTTAACACTTAATAACTTGTTTCATTTACTTTCTGTGTTGCTTTTATTCGTATATACTACAATACTATTATTAGCCATATTAAAAAATAAACTAAATCTATAAAAAAAACAAAAAAGGAATTTTGCAAGTTCACAGGGATTTGAACCACCATACCGATTATTGTGAGTCTACTATCATACCAACTGAGCCATTCAATCTATTACAATGCATTGCAAAATTTTGCTTCATATCATAAAAACAATGAATCATTGTCACTGGCACAACTACATGCTTACAATATCCGTGTGTGGGTTGCCCAGAACTAAATAATTACGTCGACGTCGCTGACACACACATACACTACCTACGTTAGTGTGCCCTGCCAACCATTTAACGTTGCCGTGTGTACATAAATACAGCAAGTGTTTTGGAATATGGACCTATACCGATATTTTTTATATGTTTATCTGCCTACGGTTATTTCGCTTGACTAAAAGTTTTGTTGTGAAATATTACTATACAATAACAGCTGCAGCTGTAGGACTGTAGGAAAATACATTGTGAATCTATCTATCTTCCCAATGAACTAAAAAACATATGAATAAATTGCATGTTACTATCTTATTTTCCTTTCAATAAAATATTATTATATCAATACATTGATAATGCCGGTAGTAGACATAAGTGATTAGATAAAAATATTCTCAAACATTTAAAAGCAACCACGTGGTTAAACGTATTTCTGAAAAAGGTCCACTGCAGAACATAGGGATAGGTCTCCTCCATGGCTGGAGGGTTGTTGTCATAAACTCCACGTTTGGCAGGCGGGTTGAAGATATGGACGGATTGGAGATATATTAGCATCACGGTCTCAAAAACAAACCAATAATCTCGTTGTTATTGAGACCAATAAAAGTACAAAAACATGGCTATCTATAGGATAACTTTCTTCAGTGATAATATTATTAGTTTGTTTTTTATCTAGTCACATGAATCTTCAGGTCTTAGGTATGATATATGGTACGATTCACTGATAAATTTTCCGATGGAGAGAAGCGCCAGAGATAATATTTTTAAAGAAAGGTACGTATTGGCCGCGGGAGGTTGCAGCTTCCAGCAGACTACCTACAGTCAGTTTTTTAATCTCAGATCATTGAGTATGAATAGTTACCCGAGTGCGCGTTGTTCTATATCTCAGATACTAAATTGACAGATTCTGAACGGCTCATCGACAGTCGATTGTCCCGCCCGTTGTGTAGTGACAGATGAGTGACAGTGACGTCTTTGAATGTGGTTCATTTGGCTGCCAATAACAAAATAAATATGATAGTCCAGTCAAGGAATGGGGTGAAAAGTGCGTGAGCAGGTTGTAACTAAGCGATTCCTTCAGAAACTTGTTCAGGGGGCTTAGGTTGTTAACATACCAAAAGTCCTGACTACTAGGTCATGAGCCACTCTACACCACATTTTGGATCATTTATTGACTGAACTATGATTTTTTTTTCTCTTTATAATATAATGCGTATATTAACAGCGAAAACATTCCCACACCTTCATTACAAGGTAAATAATATGGTACTTCGTTTCAGAAAGCTTTTACATGAAATGTATCATCATTAATTTCATTTTTGATGCAAGAAAGCAATTTTCCCCGGGCATGAAAAGAGCTATTTTCATGCCACTTTTCATGCAATTTTCATCTACTTTCAGAGCATGAGCGATGAAATATTATTTACAACACACTGTAATATATATGAAACATGATACTTATGTTAAATCCAAGAAACCTCTGTCTTATGTAACAAAGGTTTCATATCTTTCAGTCCACACTTTGTAAGAATATTGTTACGTTTAAGCCTTGTCCAAAGGGAAAGGTTAAGTATTACTTATTATAAATGGTGGACTTTTATTGGTACCTGGTAGTAGTAGACATACGGGCGTGTCGAGGCACCCAACATAACGAAATACCAATTTTAGTTAAAATAAATTTACCTTTTTAGTTGCCAATGTAAAACTAAAAACCGCCTTCTTTTTATAAACACGCACTCACGCCTTGTACTAATGTACTCCCTTGCGGGGTAGGCAGAGGTGCATTGCTGCACCCACTTTTCGCCAGAGTGTTATGTTAGTCCCAATGTAATAGGGGGCGGGCCTATTGCCATTTTACGGGCACATCCAAGACCCGAGAACAAATATCTGTGTTTAAACAAATATCTGCCCCAGCCGGGAATCGAACCCGGGACCATCGGCTCAGTAGTCAGGTCACTAACCACTACGCCATTCGGTCGTCTTTTTATAATAATTATAAAAACAGTTACCTATAGGTAAACATTCCAGACCGCATGAATGATGACACTTCATTTGGAATATCGACTTTAATTATGCTGATAGGCTACATCATGAGAGTAAGTAGAGTAACCGTATTGGGTGCAATTATTATTACACCTCAGTTTGACCTTTTGCCTAATGCTATTTGAAATATTTTTTTTCTAAATAAATTGGTTAGCAACAGATCGTTTTTACCTGTCTCGCAAAAAGGCTTAGATTAACAATATAGAAAGAAAATGGAGTGTCACATACAAAAAAAAACTGTTCGCATTTAATTTAGTTTACTGTCAAACCGTTGAAGTTCAACCCAATGACAACCACTGTACCAATGAATTAGGACAAATACAAATACAAATACAAATACAAATACAAATATCTTTATTGATAGCCAAAACATCACACACAAATCTTCTAACCGAACTAATTCAAAATAAAAGCTCAGTGGAAGAAGTAGGCCGTTGTTGGTCGAGACGTTTCTTTTGCACTGACACTCCATATTGTTCGAATATTGTTAATCTAAGCAAAAAGGTCAGTCGCGTCCTTGGATATTGATGTTCGAGGGACATAATAGATGGCAGTAATATCGAGATATTGAGACGATACATAACGTGTACAGTCCACATGTTACATAGGCGATGTGACAGGGATGTGTGTGATGGGCCTTTTGGAGTTATTATCCATGTTTTATTATATAATACGTTCGTGGATAATACTTAAACCAATGGTATTTTAATATTAAAAGAGGAAGATGCGGCATGGCCTACCTAAGTTTAACGTACGTGCAATAAAAGTATGTCAGATTGTCATAATAATAAGTCCGTAAAAAACATGGCCACTAATGTTTTCGTAGAGTTAAAGTTTAAAGACACGGTTAATAAAGTTAGTTCGATGATAGCTTTCATTTATTGGCCACGAACCAATCATACTTCCATTAAAACTTATACTAGCGTTAAATTTTTTATTTTTAAATTTAAAAATATCTCATAAAATTTATAGTTTTTCTATAATTCCGGACGAAGAATGAAGAACAGTTTTTATAGTTTCGCAAAATGGTAAAATTTTTATTCCTTTCTTGACAACTACTGAACAAAAACACTTTCTATACGAAAACATGTATACGCCATATTAATACTAAAAGAGTAAAAACTTTTTAATGTAAGTAGTATAGATTGAATGTATATCTACTATGGTAATTATTAACTCCACAAATTAGGATAAATAATTTCATTTCATAACCTATAGTTTCTAATTAGTACTTACCTACAGTCGTTTGCAATAGAAACCAACCATCATGTAAACAAATATGGCGGACTGACATTGACAGCGTATTGTTTATGCCCATAGTGATGTCATAGTGTTCTAATTAGATTAAATATATAAGCCATAGACTATAAAATAAAACTGATTATATATAAAAAAAGTGTTTATTAAAACAAATTTAAATCTTCGTCTTCGTCATCATCACTATCAGAAGTGTCGCCGGTGACCGTAATTATAAATGGAACCACTATGTCATCGCTTGCCATGTCTAAAATGCCGTCGAGCTTTTTCATTTCTTCCTCTTCCTTTTTTCGTTTTGGTTAATTATATTAAGCTCTTGAATTTTTTTTAAATTGTATTCAAATAATATTAAATTAAAATAATTTATTAAATTAAAAATAAAAGATAACTTCAGATTACGAACAACACTAACTTTTCAATGACTTATAGAGTTCGATGAGTAAAAAGCTAAGATGACAGCTTGTCAAATACTTCGAAATTTTTACGTTGCAAATGTTTTAACAAATTTAACTTATAAATACAAGTTAAATCGTGTTGAAGATAATGTGAAAACAATGGTGTGTTTGTTGAAATCAGACTATGTTCATAAATTGATCGAAAATGTATGTGATTACGGAGTAATCGTGACAATTTGGTTTGTTTACATGATTGCTGGTTTCCATTGCAAACCACTATAAGTATTAACTTCTATTGAACTTTTGTGTGCACCTTTGTTTCTTTGTTTCGTAGTATAAGACGGAAAATTTGTAATATGCCTTACTATTTAAGCATGTAATAGTATTATATAAGCTGTTGTTGTATAATACGCTGTAAATTTTCTTAATAAATATAGAAACTTATACGCCAAGCTGACTGTACAAATCCCTAGGTAATAAAAAAGGAAAAATATTCCAATCAGAATACACAACGTTGAAGTCCGACCCAGGCCCGGGACTCCCGCCTGACTAGAAAATATATTAATCCGCCTCTAATAGGATGCTATTTTAACTGAGATCTAGCCCAAGGCAGAACGTTTGTGTCCAGGATGAGGTATTAATAAATATGTGGTAGCTCAGTCGGGTAAGCGCCCGCTTCTCAAGCAAGAGATGCGGGTTCGAATCCCAACGCTTACATGTACCAATGAGTTCTTTTAACTTAAGTACAATGTATACCATCGCTCTTACGGTGAAGGAAAACATCGTGAGGAAACCTGCATATATAGATTTAGATATGTGAACCCCCCCACCCGCAGTGGACCAGCGTGGTTGGAAATGGTCCAAGCTTAGGAAGGCAGTTTAGACCTTGGGGACATGCACAAAGGTTCCATTCGAGAGAGCCAGGTACTTAAACCCCCACAGAGAATAAAATAGAATAGAATAGAATGCACTACTACTACCTACTAGTTTTTGTATGAAACAAAACATTATTGTACCTATAGGAATGAAGCCTTGGCGGCTTTATCCGTTATGAAAGAAAAACTTTTTAAATCAAGCTATTTTACACAATACACCGAAATCCGTAACTGGAAACATACATTTAGCATATATAATATACTGACGAATGTAAAAGTGCGTATTTTTGAAAAATGTATACTTCCCCCATTGAGTATACCCGCGTCCGCTTTGTTATATGTTTGCCGCTTGTCATTTGTTAAACCAGAATTGTCGCATCAGTAAACTCGGTTTATTCTAATCTCCTGCGGTTGACCGGTGGGGACGCTCAATCATTAGGTCAGCTTTTGGTTAATGTTCGTAGGGTATACTAAGCCAAAAGGGAGTGACTCAGGGGGACATTTTAAACAACTTTTGTTCCATCAGTTTGAAAATTAACGAAAAAAAATGCTTTTCCATAGAAACTTTATTGGTCACGTGTGACATTTTGAAAATTTGAAAGCACCCGCACTCTCGCATGAAACAATTTTTTATTCATTTTTCGGTATTGAAAGACTTAGAAAAGTCATGAGATACCTAATACAAGTAATTTTTTTTTTTAAAATATGCTATCTGCCGCTTATTTTCGAGGATGCGTACTTTAAAAACCTGTACTCTGCACTAGACCTAGCATAATGTGAGCTTCAAACAATTCAAACTGACCTCTTTTGCAATAAAAATCAGTAGATTTCCAAAAAAATTTAGACTTTTTAAATATTGGACACTGACGGCAGGACTGGTCCACCGATTTAAAGACGCTCAGCGTGCTATGGAGAGAGCTATGCTTGGGGTTTCTCTGATGGATCGTATCAGAAATGAAGTTATCCATTAGAGGACTAAGGTTACCGACATAGCTGTCTAAATAGGTATGCAAGCTGAAGCGGCAGTGGGCTGGTCATATCTTCCGAGGAACCGATAACCGTTGGGGTAGACGAGTTCTCGAGTAGAGACCTCGAACATACAAACGTAGCGTGGGACGCCCTCCTGCCTGCTAGACCGATGACCTTAGGGGCCGTCCATTAATCACGTGAGGTCGTTTTTCTCATTTTCTGACCCCCCCCTCCCCCCTGGTGATATTTGGTGAGGTTTGGGACCAACCCCCCCTCTCCCCCATGGATCACGTGTATTTTTTTGGAAGTATATGTAAAGGCAATTTTTGACTAGAAAAAATATAGGTCATACTACAAATCGTTAAAATTTTTGCGCCGTCCAAAATATCGGTTCAGGAATACCTAATTTTTGACAAAAAATTAATACACGTGATGTCTAACGAGAACCCCCCCTTCCCCCTCGTGATGTTTCGTGAGGTTTTCAGTACCCCCTCCCCCCCCCCTTTGAGCCTCACGTGATAAATGGACGGCCCCTTAGGTGGGTAGTCTGTAGTGACTGGATGTGGAAGCCCGAGGAGTGAGTGTTGTGGCGCTCCTTGAGAGATGCCTATCCAGCAGTGGATTATTATTGGCTGATGATGATGATGAATATGATATATGATAAGTATACTAAACCGAAAAAAGTGATTAAAAGGGCACTGAATTAAAAAAACAATTACGAGCTTCAGAAAAATATATATTTGGTAAAAATATATACCTTCATAGTAAGTCACGCCATTAACAAAGTTTCTGTGGAAAACCTAAGTTTTTTGTGAATGTGAATGTTTTAGTAAAACAAAAATAGTTTATAATGACCATGTTTTCAGCTTAGTATGCCCTTTTTGCAGCCCCCTGTATAAATATTTTACGCAATCGAAGTTTCAATAAGTGTCAAACAAATAAACGCAAAACTACAAGCTCATCTAATTAATTAAATTGGGTTTTAATTTTGATCTCTGGTCAGGGAAATTTTCTGAAATGGTCAGGGAAAGTCAGGGAAAAGTCAGGGAATTTTTTGTAGCATTCTGAGTGGACACCCTGTTTTACTATGGTGGACAAATATTAATTTTTCGCTAATTTCCAAAACCCGTAGAACAAAAGTTGTTCGGAATGACCCCTGAGCAACACCCTGTATAAAACCGCTAACACGACGACGTGTGTGGTGGAAAGGAATGCAAAGTTATACCATACTTTTTCTTGGATAATATATACGTAGGCCACTAAACATTACAGGCATAGAATTTGTTCGTGTTCTGTAATATGCTGAGCATACACTTTATGCCGTCGCTACTGACTGAAATTTATGCCGTAATACGCTTAGTATATGATCAGTTCATGCATGAACATAGGAAACCATTAATAATGGTGCAAGATAATGTTTTAATAAAGTTTATTCTGACAGTAGAATCCTGAAAAATTGTGTTGTTGTTTTATTTATAAGGCGAAAAGGGGCACACAATTAGATACTAATAATTGACGTAAATTTGACGTTTCTATTTGACAAACTTTTGACTTACTTAACTAATACTTATTTACCATTTTTGCAACAACCTGTATAACTTAGAATGAAACGCCAATCACTAATTTCATTATTTATAGTTGTTGATAAAACAACTATAATTATATTTCATATTATCTAAATGAAGAATGTAAGCACTTATAAAACCAGAACTCACTCATAATATTTAAAGATAGACTGATCTTCCTAATAGATTACTACTAGTGGCATTCCACAAATAAACTGTTTGTTGAGTTATGATTATGACATAATCAAAATCAAAAACGATAACCAAATCAATTTCTTCATCGTAAATCGATGTCAGATAACTAATCAGTCATAAAATTTATTATTTGTGACAGTAGTAGTAGTTTCGCATGTTTCAAATATACTTATTAATGATTTAATTGTCCTACTGCCTGTTCGTAGGTCGTATTGTCCGACCTTGAAATATTTTTCTGTCCAATTCAGTGTAAGACAGTAATTTTCCTTATAAAATTAATTACATTTTCAACAACCCTGTCTCAGTTGCTATCTTGCCATGATAAAATTGAAGAAGCGGCCTTCAAAAAAACAATCTGCTAACGCAATAAGATTTATTATTTCTTCTCTCACAGAAGAAAGGGAAAAAGAAATACGTTCTCGAAACAATCAGACGCTTCAAGGATTCAAACAACAAAGTGACATAAAATACTTTTGCGCTCAAATTAAAGAATAACTCACATAATGTACATACGACATGGATGGAACATTTTGCAATAACACGACGATATGTAACATGAAATAAAACGCCCTAAGGTGGCTTAGGGTGTAGTGGTTAGTTACTCTTACTGACGGGGTAAGAGTTCGATTTCCGGCTTCGATATTTTCTCTTCGGTTTTAGTTTGGGAGTTATTAACTTACAGGCATATAGAACTCGGTTTTCTCATGCAGTCATGCATGTCTCTTACAATAATATTATTTTGTCTTTTTCAGATTACCAACACCGGTATGAACCAACAGATAAATATGTGATCGTTTGGTGCATAGTGTGACAGTGCGATTTAGTGATGTGAAGTAGCGTGAGCGTATTTATCGATAGTTGTCGATAAAATGTCTCGGTCAGTGACGTGGCTCGTTTGTGCGATAGTGTTGAATAGTGTTGTGGCACAGAATTGTCGCAACGATGGGAAGGAGTCACGGGAGTGCGAGTCGTTGTGTGATAGTGATGGGAAATGTGTCGTGAAGGCTGCCCTGCTGCTGCCTAAAAGCACGACGTACGATGCTTCTCTATCTTCTGTGAGTATTCAGAGTTTGAGAAAGTTTGGCAAATTACCTAATTTGATTAAAAATTATACTTATATTTTTTAAACTTTTTTTTTTGAATATCTAACTCAAAAACACAAAAACGAGCAGTTTTGATATCGATATCTGGAACTTAAACCAAGCGTGGTTTAGCTATATTTCATTCATAAAATAAACATAAATAATATCGTAATTTTATTTTTTAACAAAGCTTGCAAAGTTCTGTAAATATCTATTTGGTTTCTACTACTGTTCATAACCTAAAACTTATACGATTTATTTTCCTCACCAGGTACAACCAGTGTTTGACCTCGCGATCAAGCACCCGGCAGTACAGGCGGCCCTACCGTCGTGGCTCACGATAGAGTGGTCCATGTATGACGTGGTCGACTGCGATGCGTCATACGCCATCATATCTGCCATCGACGCGTATATGTACGATTGCGCGCACGTCTTCTTTGGACCGGCTTGCGATTTCGCACTAGGTATGCACATCACTATTACACTGCCGGGCAATGAAAACGTTCCACTGAGAAAAGCACCAAATTACTTCTAAACGGAAAAGGTTAGGTAGTTTATGCCGTCTTCTGCAACATTGAAGTACATTTAACAGAGAATCAGGATATGACCAACTAGGTAAAATCAGTAATATTTTGTTCCAATTTTATATGAAATCTTTTAAAAATTTGGGGTTATTTGCTGTCGGAATTTTGTGAGTGGAACTTTTTCATTGTCCGGCAGTGTGCTACGGTGGGACCTCATTGGTGTGTTAAGCTGCGATGCGTCGGGTCATCTCAAAGGAACGTTCATAAGAATGAAAATATGGCAACGAAGATGCTGTGACGACGTAACGCACCAATGGGGCCTCACCCTTAGTCACTTCGTAAGGACCTATTCAAACGGCAGAGTTGCTACCGTGGGCCGCTATCTATTTACTCTCATACTATATTATATACCCATTTAATCTCACCCTTATTCGTACGTATAATTCCCAATATTATTAAACCTAAACCTTTATGAACACGTCACATTGAAAATTCTTTATAATGCAAGCTATGATTAGATTAACGGAAAAATTATGTAAAATAAATCTCAATCAAATAATCAAATAAATGACACATTTTTATGTACGTAATCAACGACAGAAACGGTTCAAATTTTATAGTAGGTAACGGTATTATTATTATTATTATTCTGTGAGTTCGCCTAAAAAGTAATTTTTATTTATTGGTTTTCCGGGAAAATGGATCAATGTCGGTGGAGTTAGTCGCTGACTGCTCTGAGCCGCGAGCACAGGATTCGAAACCTCCGTTTACGTTGCGTATTGTCAAATGTCACTGTCAAAATGTAAGGCAAATTTGTTAGTTCCAAAAGTGGCATTTGTTTTTTCCATATGTTTGTGTAGATTCTAAAATAGTGACAGTTGACGATACGTTCTTTTTCCATATGTTTGTGTAGATTCGAAAATAGTATGGAATCCTGTGCTCGCGGCTCTGGATGTGCCCCCTACTTTACGTATGTATTAGTACATTTTTTTTTCAGAATTAAAAATATGAGCAATTCAGTATAGAAACATTTCTAGGCTTTCCAGAAAGCGACAAGCTAGAGTAAGGTATTAGAAACTAATGTAATCAATAACGATGTTTGAGTCTTGGAATTAATTTAGTAGCTTTCAGCCTGTCCCCAAGAGATACACGCTTCATAGGATGTTGTCAATACAGTTACCCTGTTACCACATTCTGGGAACTACACAGGAACCAAAATTCGATATAAGTAAACTAACTAACCTCTCGTAAATCTATTTTGTCGTTTCCCTCAACAAAGCGAAAATTGGTGGATATAGAAAACGATTTTTATGAGTACGAAAATATAATCGGTAAAAAGGTAAAAATTACTAAGCGACATTTTTTTTCTACGATAAG
The DNA here is from genome assembly GCF_932276165.1 of Plutella xylostella. Lineage (NCBI taxonomy): Eukaryota > Metazoa > Arthropoda > Insecta > Lepidoptera > Plutellidae > Plutella > Plutella xylostella. The sequence goes on along the minus strand of NC_063987.1, from coordinate 7,379,556 downwards.
TTGTATTCATTATTGGATTCAGTTAATTAAAGTTCAGCAAGATATATACGTGCTGAAAAGTTTCCGACCTAACATAGATGCAATATTTTTTTTCTTAAAATTTATTTTTGTTCTTCTACATAGCCTGTAAAACAGTAATTAGGCGGCACCAAAACACAGATTTATTGCGCCTAAACTGCGCCAACAGAGCATTGGAAATGTTCATTCGAACACATCGTTGGTCTGACGTTAGCAAACGCGGCAGCCAACGCGCGGACAGCCTTCTCATGCCTAAATCTTGATTTAATATGTGATAAACACGTTTTCTGGACATTTTCATTGCCTCTGCTATCTCTCTCACTTTAATTCGGCAGTCGTCTAACACCATTTGGAGAACTTTAGCGATGTTATCGTCAGTAGTTACAGTTTTTGGACGTCCCGAACGTTCAGCATCGCCGAAGCTCTTACGGCCACGTTTAAATTCGGCTGCCCAAAATTTTACAGTGGTAAATGACGGTGAAGAGTCCTCGTACACAGAATCTAACTCATCTTTGATTTGCGTAGGGGTATTCCCTTTCAAAAACCAATATTATAAGACAGCTCGATACTCGATTTTTTCAATTTTCACAGAAATGCTCACATCGACTCACTCAAACGACTGTAAAATAAAAACCACGCATCAAAAATGGCTGAAACTTTGAAGTGTTGCTGTCAAAAGATGCACAGTTACATTCCCTGACTTTAATTGATGTGTGCTGCCATCTTCACGTTGAGGTCGGAAACTTTTCAGACCACCTACGTATAACTCATTTTCAGCACTGATTATGCCTATGATTTGCCTTTCCACCGTCGTTTTAATCGGAATAGATTTCACATACACTCACGGGCAAAGAAACAGTTCCACTTACAAAATGCAGACAAGAAATAGCCTAATTTTTTTAAACATTTAATCGGATATTTGAACAAAATGCACCATTAAATGTACTTAAACATTGCAGAAGGCGTCATTTACTTACTTTTTTCCGTATAGGAGTAATTTGTTGATTTTCTGAATCGAACTTTTTCATTTCCCGGGAGTGTATTATATGTACAGCGTATATTTTAGAAATCTGTCGAACGTCCGAAGAATTACAGCAAAATGATTCCCAAGCTTACAGCGTTAAATTGTAGGCTTTTACGGACTTCATTTATTTTATTTAAGCACACAACTACACACACATACCTACATTTTATCTGCTTCATTTGCCTGGCAGTCCTGGCACACTACAATTTGTTGCTTTTGTAGGTCACTCCTTAATTGAAAAGTCTGCGAATGACAGCTAATTAAAGTAAAAAATAATCATATTTCGCATAATTTTTATATCAAAGCCCTCTTGATCTTTCTTTGTAGTTTCCTATTTTACTGAGAATGCTTTGATAAGACAGTTCTTTATAATCCACTTAGGCGAAGCCTTTATAATAAAAGTTTAAGGTTAAGGTTATACAAAGTGACACTTTTACTACTTTTTACAGTTCGTAGTCGATTACTTCTCATAAAATCACCTGTGGTAGGTACAGACAGGAAAAGATATACCTATGTGGGCCACCCCAGCGCAAACAGTGTGATACTAAGACACATACAACCTCTAAATAAAGATAAGTATTTTTCATGTAATTTATCACCCGTCTGTGGATTATAAAATTAAAGTGTTTACAGGGGTATACACTATATACATAGGCATTTTATGTCTTTTGCTGGCTATACATAGGAGTAGGAGCATGCTATCTGACTAATTATATTATAATAGGAAAAATGATAGTGAATTTTATAGCATAACAAAATAATGAGCCGTAAAAGGCCTTTTACAAGTTTTCACTAATAGAATGAATTAAACGTTAATGTTTGTGAGTTAGATGTTTCTTCAATGTTTCACGGGAAAACGGTTTAGATTTCAAAAACAAAAATATTTTTTTATAAAAAATATATAAGTAATTTAATTTATTGGCATATGAAATATAATTTTAAGGGCATGACTTCATTATGGCTCAGCATTATTTATATCGAAACATTTGCCCTGAATTTAATTAAGACGTGAAGATTACAGGCACGGCCTAGCGAGGTGCGTGTTAATTGCAGAATAAACCTTGCGCTAGAGAATTAAGAGTCTATTTTACTTGGGCGTGTGTTTATATTGTTCAGTCTAGAATATAAACATGAAAGAAGTGTTTATATTTAACGTGACTAACATTTTAATGGTTGATATCATCTACATTATAACTATCTGCAACAGTTTTTGCTTTTGTACAGTGTGTATGGTGAATAAAAACACATACATTTTAATTACCAAACAGTTATTTACGAATTTCCAAAAGTCATAGAAGAAAAACAGTCGTAGACAAACAAAAGTTGTTGAGAGTGTGACCCTCTTCGACCCACTTTTTAAACATCCTATATAGCCTATAGTACAGTCCTTTTACTGACTTTCATAAAAACAGGAGGTTCTCAATTCCTCTTACGTTTTATATTTATTGTACTAATGTATCATACTTTGTATGTAGTTAGCTTCAAGTGAATGGATAATATTTCTTTTTAAATACTGTAAGAATTGTTCAGTGGCTAACTGTACACAAAGTATGAAATATAAAGGCGTTACTGAATAAGCTGCTTATATTTGGTCGATGTGGTTTCACAAATACTAAGAGGTTTAACATTACTTATCGTGTCGCCAATGCTTTGGTGTTATTGAACCTAGGGCTTAGAGGTTTTCTAAGAGTATCATAGTATTCGGTTCTAAGGGATTTTTATCAGGAAAACCACTATTTACAGTTATTTCTGTAGGCCAGAGTAAGGGCGAAATGAGTTATAGAATATTACAGGTATTGGCTGGAGTAGTACTGGGCATTTTGTATGGCAATTTTAAATCATAGTGTTACCACCCAAATTTAATATTCTGTAGTTATTTTAATTCAAAACAATGGAATAAGATACATCATATTAATTTGACTTTTTCGTAGTAGGTAAGTTACGTAATACATTTTTCTAAATTATTTACATTTTCCCTTTGTTGTGAATTAAAATAACTACAGAATATTAAATCTAGTTGGTAACAATATGGTTTAAAAGTATTTTGGTTTATGTTCGCGACTTTTCAAAAATACTCGATATCCTTAATTAACATTTTACTTGATCAGTTTAATACGGAAAAAAGGATTCTATAAATTAGCACGGCAAAGGAAGAGTGCATTCACGAACCATTACATGAAACTTTTCACATGTGTATATTAACTTGTATATATCGTAGAATTGAATTGCAGCTGCCGCTACACGGGTTCTTATCGACGTAAATAAACGCCACTGTATCGCGATTCGCCTTAAATACAGCCCTGTTATTGGTGGAACGTGTATTAGACGAGTTTATCAACGCCGATAACGAACCCATGTAGCGGCCACAGGAGCTTAAAAGCGTATTTTGCCAACTGCACTATTGAAATAACATGTATTTAGTGGAAATAGGGCCTGCGGCAGAATCATCCGTATTGCGTGTGTTCTATTGTGCCTCTGAAATGGATGAATCCATTTAGATGCGGGTTCTAGAGAGGCTCCGTATATGTTTCGGTAAAGTGTTTTGGGATGCATAATAATAATAATATTTACTTTTGGTATGTGATTGCGAGTAATAAAAGCAATTACTTACATTAGATATTCTTTTTTATGATCTGTAAGCAGGTGTTTGTTAAATTTTCTTAATACACTCACGGGCAATGAAACAGTTCCACTTACAAATTTCCAACACTAAATAGCCTAAATTTTTTAAAAGTTTTAATAGGATATCTAAACAAAATGCTTTCTTTTTAAGTTGTAGTATCCTGGTGCGCTTTTAAATGTAGTTCACTATTGCAGAAAGCTTCATTAAGTCATCCTTTTTCGCTTAGGAGTAATTTGGTGATTTTTTCAGTGGAACCTTTTCATTGCCCGTAAGTGTATGTGTTTAAAACGAAAAAACTATTAGCTAAGGATAGTCATTGAGAACAACAATTAAATTGAATTACTGACTAAACACCGACCACTGCCGCCCACTATATTTAGACTTAAATTTTTCACTGCAATATTAATTTTCCTTTCACACACTCACATTTAAACTGTTGTGGACTATTAATAATAAAATAATAAAAATCGTAGTGGTTGGTGTAACGAAGATATTTTACTCTTATTCGAAAAAGGGTTCAAGTTTTTCAATCCCGAAATACGAAAATAATAAAAATCTATTGTATTTTTTAAATATCGCATCTTTGGGACGCAAAAGGTTAAGGGGATATGCACAAAGGTTCAATCCAACATGACCGCAGATAATAGATTAGATAATAAGAAAATAAATAATTGAAATCTACGCACTAAAAAAAGTGGGCTTATTGCAACAAAGTTTATCTTCCAGGCAACCTTCCTCTGGTCACGTCGGTGAGTTGGCGCGTTATTACGTAACTGATGGGGAAAAGCGTCTGGACCTTCGCCAAATGTATAGACGCTTTTGCCAAGAGACTATCAGGCTCTTCCGTGGTATACGGACACCATGTTGTAAATTAAAAAAATATATATTTTTAGTGTTAAATTAGATAAAAAATACTAATAAATCTTTATATCTCTCTCAATTTAGTAATTTCAGTAGGTATGGGTGTCCCAAAAGTCAACGTCATCCCTTAAAGGACTGATAGGTCAGCTCATGAGAGGCCAGAATATCACAATATGACCTTAGTAAAAACTCGATAATTTTCGAGATATTGACACTTTTATAAATTTGCTGAAAATCGACACCTTGGATCAGTTTTTTGCGAGCCGCCGGTACAAAAATCCATATTGTTAGAATTTGTTTGGTGTTGCATCATCCTGTATAGCCCTGCTATTGATAGAAGTCAAAAAAAATATCGAGTAATGCTGTATGTTTAAAAAAAACACGGTTTTCAAAGTCATAAAAGGTAATCGTATTTTTTTATAAACAACTTTGACTCTACATACTGTAAAAAAAATATACCACGCAAACCTAGCAACTTATTTGAAAAGATTGCTCATTTAATGCAGTTTCCAAAATGGTATGAAACGTTGCTATTGTTTTAATTAACAAAAAAGTTATTGCTATTTTAGTACAAAACGACCTCGATGTAAAATTGTTTGAAGAAAATTTATATGACTGAATTTATTAAGGGTCCAACATGACTTCATGTTGGAATGAGTAAAAGTAAAATAGGTGGTGGGGTCAGCCGTTGCCACGGCATAATTGACGCAAAAATAGCTAAGAAAAAACTTACCAAACTCTTATAAAACATATTTCGCGTTTTTTACACCTTATTTAAAAAAACAAACATTTATTTACTTTTATTTTTATTTATCAAAATTATAACACACCATTATTATATTAAGTACATAATCAGCAAAAAATTATACTCATTAATGGTCATAATCATAATTTTGAGAGCTTGGTTTTGTTTAACAATAACTTTAAAATAAATAACAAGTAATTAGAGGTAATGTTAATGACAAACTGATCTGTCCCTTTTTTGGATACTGTGGGTGTACAATGTACATGTGTAAGCGTTTTACTTGTACAATATCACACATTAGCACTACTCAGGAATGTACGTTATGAAAGCATAGCAAATCGCATGCGCTACATTTATGGGGAATGTGGAGTTGCTATGGAAGTTGCTTTTTTCGAGAAAGATACTCAAAATGCGTTTTTTTTATTAATTGTGACAACGTTGTCTCTTTTCCCACTCCCGGCCACACCACCTATTTTACTTTTACGCATTCCAACATGACTTACCCTTAATAAATTCAGTCAGATAAATTTCCTTCAAACAATTTTACATCGAGGTCGTTTTGTACTAAAATAGCAATAACTTTTTTGTTAATTAAAACAATAGCAACGTTTCATACCATTTTGGAAACTGCATTAAATGAGCAATCTTTTCAAATAAGGTGCCAGGTTTGCGTGGTATATTTTTTTTACAGTATGTAGAGTCAAAGTTGTTTATAAAAAAATACGATTACCTTTTATGACTTTGAAAACCGTGTTTTTTTAAACATACAGCATTACTGGATATTTTTTTTGACTGCGATCAATAGCAGGGTTATACAGGGTGATGCAACACCAAACAAATTCTAACAATATGGATTTTTGTACCGGCGGCACGCAAAAAACTGATCCAAGGTGTCGATTTTCAGCAAATTTATAAAAGTGTCAATATCTCGAAAATTATCGAGTTTTTACTAAGGTCATATTGTGATATTCTGGCCTCTCATGAGCTGACCTATCAGCCCTTTAAGGGTTGACGTTGACTTTTGGGACACCCTGTATACAATTTATTATATGCCATGAGCTTTTACAGTAAAGGAAAACATCATGGGGAAATCTTCAGTTTTTATAGATGTGTACCCGTGGCGCATCCTATCCTACTTATACGAGTATTATAAAGGCGAAAGTTTATGTGCGTGTGTGCAAAACCGATTTTAAATATATGGTGTTAGCTTACTTTACTTTTTATAGCGGAATTCCCATGGGAAAACTTTTGAAAGCTCGCGGGTACAGCTTGTGTGTACTAGTTTTAAAACGGGGTTCACGACCTCTTATATGACACCTCCTCGGACTAACAGTCGGGGATTACAGTCGTTTGTATGAAAGAAATATAATTAGTAAATGTCCCTGTAGTTGATAGCGTCCCAGTAATTGATAGTTTCAACTTTGTGGTTGAATAATAAGAAAACTAATTAAGATTTTAAACGCACTCCTGTAAATATTTGAACTTTGAAGTCTCTCAAATTGACTACCAAAGTGTCAGTATTCTGCATCGATTCAATTTGACGTTTAAATTTTTTTCGCGCGTAGCCGTTTGCATCAACGCGTTTACTTGTGTTTCGTAAATTGAATAACTAAGCTCGGAGTGTTCGCCGGTACTATATTGCAGTTGATTTATGCCGTTTTACGCGTAAGTATTGTTTTTATTACCTTTGAATGTAAAGTTACTTCGCTGGTTCATGCTTCTTTTACCAATTTTTATTATATTTACTTGTTTGTGATGAGTATCATCTACTAGGACAAGAAAAAATCAAAAACCTAGTAATTGATACCCCCTATCAAGTAACGTTAATGTGTAAAATATGTTGCTCAGACATGAAAAATGTTTAATGTTTTTATGTTTGAAAATTACTATACTTTTGCTATGACAGATTTTTAATACTTTGTATTATTTTTTGTTGATGACTTCATATCAATTACTGGAACACAGAATGTAAAACTACTTTGTCAATTACTGGGCGAAGTGAAAAATTTCCTATCTATTCTATTCTATTCTATTCTATTCTCTGTGGGGGTGTAAGTACCTGCACCTGGCAAATTTCCTATCAATTATAGGTACATTTTGAGACTGTTTGAATTTTCTCGGAAAATAGTAAAAAACGTTTAATTAGATACTTGATTGTAAGGAAATAATTTAGATAGAAGACTGATTTACCAAAATTTGTTACTTAGTTACCGCCTGATTTCGTAATAAAAGTTTTTCCCTAACAACGTTTTTATTATTGTCACTATTGTGTCAACTACTGGGACATTTACTAATTGCTTTTCAGTGTGGCATATTTTTATCTGCTATTTTGTGAATTTTATACAAATACACAAAATGGCAACAGGTAAAAATTAAACCTTTTTGGAAAGAAAATAAATAAATAATCACATAAAAAATGATACGGATGTATTTTGTTCTTTGTTATTCTCTCCTGTTTGTTGTTACAAAGGCTCAATTTACATTGAGATATGAGTAGTAGCTATCAGTAATTCAATTATTTATTATTAATATTACACATAGGACAACGCAGAAGAAAAATACTCTTGCACCTTTTGTGCATGATGACCGAATGGTGTGTCACTAACCGACCCTGACTGCTATGCCGAAGGTCCCGGGTTCGATTTCCGGCTGGGGCAGATATTTGTTTAGAGAGATATTTGTACTCGGGTCTTAGGTGTTGATATTTATATTTAGTATGTATCTATCTATGTATTTGTGTAGATATATCAGCTGTCCGACACCCATAACACAGGTTCTGCCTAGCTTGGGGTCGGATGGCCGTGTGTGAGATGTCCCTACATATTTATTTATTTTATTATGTACCTTTTACCCGTTGCAAAGGTAGCTTTGCCGGATTACGATACAGCGGAATGCTTCTTTTATTTAAGCCGTATTTTATTGTCAGTTGGAAATTTCCACGAATACATTATACAGAAAATTGACATAACATACTCGTATTATGAAATATTCCATTTCTTAACAGAAATACCTTTTTTACTGGTACCCTGGAGTAGATTATGAGATTTCCAGCAATATAATAAGTATGTTTTTATCTTGTGTTATGCGATTAACAATCTATGTATTTGAGTATCAACATAGAAAGCAATAACTTTGTTTTTAAACAAAATATCTAAATAAAGTATTTTACGAGTACTAATAGTAATCCTACAGACTAGACTAGATATGGGGTTGAGAAACCACCAATCAAATACCACTTTTAGTGATACCTATCTCAATATAATGTTTTACACCATAACTAAAGATATTTTTTTTTTTAAATATTATTACTCCCAAGTCTCCAAGGAGGAAGACCATTTGTATGCAAAGTTCGACTGCACGTTATACCCAGCAAAAGAGAGATAAGCAGAAATAATAAGTTAAAAATAATTAAAAAAAAAACAACATCAAAAAGAATATTTTAGTTCAACTTGGAAAGCAAGTTTTTCGTGTTTTGGTGCGTTGCTAGTGAACTTATAGCAAGTCTACATAATTTAACTAAATAATGCCTACTAAAGCGCTCTCTTTAACACTAGAATAATTGGATTTAATATCTACCTATTAGAAAATATCGTCTACATGATTTAACTAAAGTATATCTAAAAACACTATGATAACACTAACATAATATAAACCAGATTTAAAATCTACCTAAAAAAAAAAACACGCACTTACGCCTTGTAATAATGTACTCCCTTGCGGGGTAGGCAGAGGTGCATTGCTGCACCCACTTTTCGCCAAATTTAAAATCTACCTATCTATTAAAAAATCTTTTACGAAAAATGGCACAGTTTTCCAGTAATTAAGATCACACTGTTTGCACTAGGGTGGCACATATATCTTTCGCTAACTGTACGTACATTTCTAAGAACTTATTGATGCGATGGCATAGAACTGAACCCGATCCTGCGTAGTAAGAGGTGACGTTGTCCACTTTGTTTCAGTTCACTAGTTAACGACGACAATATCTTGTAGCTTTCTTAGAAAATATGTTTGCCTATAACCCGTAGTATGAATAATATATGAGAATAAAAACAATTTATTTATATTACATAGTATTTTTGTTCATTATTTTATTTATTTTTCTAGGAATACTTACAGCAAAAGTAAATGAAAAGGCACAAATTTCTTCGACCTTCATGTCGCTAGCCGCCAAATGAGTCCCATAAAATACATTGTAAATCAGTTACAACCACGTTTAGTCCGCATCCAATTGATACCTTAAGCGTATAAAATCCAAGTCACCACTGAAAACATTTTGCAGCCAGGACGCCTCAGTGATTAAAAAATATATATTAGAAAATAAACATAATAGTAGTATGTAGGTATATGTATATTGGTTAGAATATGTAACTTATGTTAGTATTTATGTAGCTATAGTATGTATGTTTTATTTAGTTATATTATAAGTAGTTAGGTAGTTGGTACACCGCCTTAAAATTTTCTTTATTTCTATTTCTTTATGTTTTAGGTTGCCTTTAAGAGATCGTTCTTAGCGATAAGGCCGCCTATTGTTCATTGTTTCTAGTTTATAAGTATTGTCTGTATGTTTTAATATTTGTGGTAACCAATAAAGTTATATTGTATTGTATAATTGAGCTGCTAACAAATGCCCATCAACGACGTAGTTAAAGTAACTACATAACCGCTAAGACCTACGCAGCTCTCGTAGCAATGTGGGAGCGTAGGAAGTAAACGCCGTAGCGCTACGACCGCACGACATAACCTAGTTAGAGCTTAGGTTTAAACTTGTACAGTATAAGTTATGTCTATTGAACAAGATTCATATGAGGCAGCGTCATTTTGTGTACTATACTAAGCTCCAATTTCACAATAGTGGGTTAAATCGTAACCAGGTATTCGTTGATCAATTATATTGTAGGAGTATATAATATATTTTATATAGTACGTCATCTACATACTAAACTCATGACAGATGTGTCAAAAGGGAATATATGCAAAAAATAATAAACTTTCTTATTTCTAAATTATGCCTCCATCAATATTTTAGATTATTATTTATTTTTAAGCAAGTAAATAATTGTTGAAAAGTGGAAATAAACTGCGGTAAATTCAAACTTTAGAAACGTCACGCATTTTCTTTGGGCGGATGTGACGTAAAACATAAGTATATATTGACATCTCAGAATAATTTATGCCCATAGAACTGAGCGTAGGCGCGACTAGCGAGAGTCATTATTCTAAGCCGTGAAACGAAAGTGTGACGTCACACTTTGCGCGCCATCATGACGAACGTTTACAGTGGCCGTGTCGGTTGTAAATTTTTAACTTCATTTAAAATACCTTAAATTTCTTTTTTGGCGATGATTTTTTTTACCAAAATTACTGGACGGATTTGAATGGTTTTGGTATACATAATGGTCTAGACGGAGCGGATATGGTATATATCTAGACCCTGACAAAGAACATAGGCTACTTTTTATCCCGGAATTCCCACGGGAGAACTTTTTAAGGCGAAGCAAAGCTCGCGGGAACAGCTAGTAGATCATAAGGCGGCATTATCACTTAAAATAAAGTTAACAAAATGGGTAACGTGTGAAAACAAGAGACATTTATAAACAACATATACCTACAAATAATATGCAAATAATACTTAAAACCTACATAATGATAACTATAACTATACAGGGTGTTGCAAAAAGGGTATACTTTTTTCGTGAATTTTCAAATTCTGATTTCAGTTTCGGGCTTAGATATACCATGCTGCACATACATGTAGGTTTCGGCTTAGTATACCCTTTTTGCAACACGCTGTATAGTAATAGTAAATTATTATTAGTACACTACCCAAATCAGCATTAAAGTAGTAAGTATCTGAATGTAATTACGCGCAATTCCAAATAAACCAGAATTTAGTTGACCATTAAATATCGAAAGCACGGTCGAATAACACGATAAAATCCCCAATTAATTTAGGTCGTTCAAGAAAATTACTTAATAAACAACCGCACCTTACCGGCAAAACAACCTTTAGTGCCAATTTCTCCATTGTCCGTAATCTAATCGACCAGGGACCGTTCATCAATTATACGTCATCTCCATATAAAATTCTTGACAGATGTGTCAAAAGTCAACCACTGATACCTGGTTATGCTCTAACCGACTACGGAGAAATTGGCACTTAGGTTGCCTGCTTGTGTAAAATACCTCTATGATACTTATATATTTATGCTACCTAAACGGAAAAAAAAACTAGCTTAATGATACCGTCTCCAATATTAAAGTACCTAAATTAGTTCAGAAATGAGGTTATCCGTCAGAGGACTAAGGTTACCGACATAGCTGTCAAAATATGCAAGCTGAAGTGGCAGTGGGCTGGTCATATCTGCCGAAGAACCGATAACCGTTGGGGTAGACGAGTTCTCGAGTGGAGACCACGAACAGGCAAACGCAGCGTGGGACGCCCTCCTGCCCGCTGGACTGACGACCTTAGGCGGGTGGCGGGTAGTGGTTGGATGATGAAGGCCGAGGACCGAGTGTTGTGGCGCTCCTTGGGAGAGGCCTATGTCCAGCAGTGGATGAGTATTGGCTGATGATGATGATGAAATTAGTTTTACAGCACATCAGATCAGAGTGACCAATTAAAAATTCAATTTTTAAATTAGGTAAATGTTTGAAGAACAGTGCTATTTTGTGAGTGGAAGTTTTTCATTCCTCGTGAGTGTATTAACAATATTCTAGTTTGACTAAGCATTAAGCAGTATTTTTAGAATAGAGATTTTATGTATTCATGTTACTTATATAAATACAAAAAAACTGTATAAATTAATAGAATCCTCATAAAAGTATTTTCTAACAAGAGCCAATTACGCAGACTCTGCTGGTATCGTATCTATCGCGTCCGATTTCAGATATTCCTTTACAGACTTTAGAAAACATTTTTAAAACATGGAAATGTTGCTTTTGAGGTTTTATTTTTACAGTGGTTCTACAGGACGTACTCCTTAGCATACTTGTATTTTGCGATTTTTAAATGTCGTAGAACAAAAGAATGACCCACGTCACTTCTTTCGGCTTACTCTACCTTTTTGAAATACCCTGTATTTATAATATCCACCCAAAGGTTGTCTTGAAAAAATTGCTGTTTCAAGCCACCCGAAGGCCTCTGACTAGGCTTAACCACTGCTGCCGAAGCAGCAACCGGGATCCACGGCTTAACGTAACGTGTTTCGTAACATTTACGTGTAAGGATATTCAATATTTATTAAAAGAATTTCAGCTGTTACAACTGTGTAGGTGTACGGCGTACCAGTCAATAGTTAGTTAGAAATTTTCAATGGCGAGTTTCGAAACCCAATATTTGATGCCACCGACGTAGCATTTCAATATGCCGTTCAGTACTGCTACTCTTGATACGCAAGACGGTTATTCATATTGCGTTAATATTGTGCTCGAGTCAGAACCAATTTCAATTTAGATTTGGTACTCTTGACGTCTATTTGGTTACAATTCGGTTTCACTTAAAATTTGGTTATGATTGTTTGAAACTGTTTTATCGACTTTGTGAAAGAATGAATGAAAAGGAAAAAATAACAAAAACTGTCGTGAATAGTGTCAAGTTGACACTATCGAAGCGTCTGTAGTCGAGCGGGCTTCAGTGATCGTAACTGATCACTGAGGTTAAGCAACAACTGGCACGGTCAGCCATTGGATGGGTGACCAATTTCAAGTGGTTCTTTTCTGGACGCTTCCGTGCTTCGGACGGCACGTTAAGCTGTGGGGCCCGGTTGCTGCTTCGGCAGCAGTCCTTAATCCTAGTCAGAGGCCTGTACTGTATTTTATTTATGTAGCCTTGATGTATGTAACAAGTGTATCATTTGTTGGTCTTCAAATAAATAAATAAACTCTTTCAGCACAAGCTTGCTTGTGTTGGGGTCCACCAACCCGCACTAGGCCAGCGTGGTGGACTAGGCCTAAACCCTTCCTTCATGAAGGGCTCTATGTCTCCACATAGTTCATCAAAAAGTTCTTTTGTGAGGCGGTAATTATCGACGAACTCCGCCTGTCCCATTTCCACTGCTTCGTCCAAATATCTCACCATTCGCCGCTGATTTTTGCGCCTCCGGATATCTCTTCGCTGCGCATTGCGCTAAATCGCTATTCGTAGTGCTAAATAAGCCATAACACAGCATCTTTAGTCTCAAATACCAGTACCACACAAAACCACACAAAATCGCCACTCACAAGTACAAATACAAGTAATAAAGTTACTTTTTTCTTCTTGCCTTAGCGATTGCGTATATCCAGTTTGTTCAATATTGACAACTGTCAAAATGGCGGTCAAGAGTACCAACTTGCGTTCGTAACCGAATTTAGACTAGTTCACCCGAAAACCACCAAATACGGTAGGCAAGGTGGCGCTACCATCGTGTTCCAGAGTGCCAAATGACTCGAAGGCAATATTACCGCAATATGGATAACCGTCTTGCGTGTCAAGAGTAGCAGTACAGTTATGCAAAGGATAATGGTTTTCCGTAGTTCACTATACAGGCTGTTGCAAATGTTATGTTACATACGAATCATCGTTAGCAACATTATTAGTTATTAGTAAAAAAACTGACGAAGGCTGAGGCCCATAATCACCTCTACATTAGTTACCACGAATATTATCTGCCATATAGGCTTCTCCAAAGCACCACAACAGAGTGTGATGACGAATTCATAAGATTAAAATTAGTAGGTTCATCAAAGAGTATGATGAAGTACAGTATTCTGTTAGGAATAATATAATAGTTATTTGTATTACACATGCGAGCAATGAAAAAGTTTCAGTGACAATACCCCTAATTACCCCTAATCGGAAAAGGCTAGTAAATGACGCAGTCTGCAATATTGAAGTACAGCGCATCAAATTATTACGGACTAAAAACGTAGGTCCAATAACTATTATGTTTTTAAAAAATTGCGTAAGTATATTTGGTGTCCTCATTTTTTTAGCGGAACTTTTTCATATTCTATATTTTTCTTATTTTATCGAAGGTCAAGATGGACCCTCCACAACTCACAAAATAAAATTGTAGCAATTTGAATCGCAACTCGGTCAGTCACTAACGAAGTGGGCGGAAGCCATAACTAAGGGCCGATAGCAAAGGAAAATCAAACTAAAATATGCTTTCGGAGTTTTTTTTGTAAACTTCAAGGGTCGTCGGGTACGCCAGACCTATCAGGCATCTTCGTAAATGAATCTTCTTTATTGATATTGTTGAATTGAAAGCAAAACTTTTTATATGTATAGCCTCTCACACCCTGAAAACTTTGTAAAGGCTATGAGGATGGAATTTTATCATTGATGGATTCGAAAGCATTTTTTCATTGTTATTCAATAGGGAATATGCATACGGTTCATATTCAAATAAAGGTCAAATATCATTTTTAATAAACTTGGTTAAGTATTTCAAAATTATGCCTTTATCAATATTTTTTATTATAATTTATTTTTGACCGAGTAAATAATTGTTGAAAAGTACAAAAAAACTTTCGTAAATTCAAATCTTTGAAACATGACTCATTTTCATAGAGCGAATGTGACGTAAACTATGTTGATATGTCAATCTCAGAATAATCTATGCCCATAGAACTGAGCGTCGACGCGACTGGCGAAACTCATTACTCTGAGCTGAATAACGAGAGTATGACGTCACACAAAGTTTTGCGTGTTTTATGTGGTCGTGTCGGTTATAAATTTTTACTTTCTTTAAAATACGTTAAATTACTTTTTTTGGCGTTGAATTCCTTTTTACTATAATAAAGCAATATAAAACTATGGAATAAGAATATAAAAAAATACCTGCATATTCCCTATTGGAACAACAGTGTGAATTTCATTGAAATTTGCCGAAATTTAATATTATTATTTGCTTTTCATAATTATATCTCAATTTTCAGGTTACTCCTTTTTAATATTGAGAAATATTTATTTGCATATTTTCAGAATGTTGGATAACGTCAAATAAATATATAAAAAAAGATGATAATATCATAATTTAATGTTTCAAATAAACAAAGTGGAAATTATAATAGAAAAAACACCCTGTCCAGCACCCGAAACAGCACCGGCGGATATTGCCATGTAGACATCTGTATATGTATATTATGTATTGTATAGATGTAATAGGAATAATTTCAGTACAAGTACAGTAAAAACACATCTGAAATTGCTTTATGCCAATGTGTTTTTTATTTGTAGGTACTTAAAAATAACATACTGTAAGCTACGAGTGGGCTAAGCCTTAGAATACCTTTAATAAAAATCTGGGAATTTTACGAAAATACATGTTACAGGTTGTTACGAAAATTATCTCGACTAAGAAAATATAATGTGTGTTTTTTTAAACATAGAAAGTCAAAGACGCACTGCTTTGATTACATCAGCCATAGAACAACGCGGACTCGGGTGTACCCTACTCAATGACATCCCATATATAGGTACTATGTTATTCAACATGACAAATTTGTTACATTCGTTAAATACCCAGCGCCAGCGTTATAATAGCGTCACAATCGCAATGGTATAGCATCACTGTACGCAACGGACGCATCGCATTCAGTAGCTATTCTTTGTATAGAAATTAACACAAGTGCGACCACTTCATCGGCATTGCCGACGCCGTTTCTCATGCACGATACCGCTTATCTTTAGCGTAATGATTGACGTTACGTATACCTACACACCTTTCCTTTACCTTTGTTTATTTACGAATAAGTTTAACACGCCTTGCAGGGAATTGTCCCAATCCCTAACCTTACTAATCCCGATATTTTCTCCTCAGCATCGGTGGCCCGCATCACGAAGTTCCTCGGCGGCACCGGCACCCCCATCCTCACCACCGGAGGCTTCACCTTCGACTTCGTGAAGCCGAAACAGACGTGCGACGACGAGTTCTACACGCTGGTGCGGACCGGCATGCTGGGGTTTAAAGACATGGCATACTTCATTATTAGCGTTTTGAGACAGTAAGTTTTAATTAATTAATCTTTAAAAATGGCTCGGAAATATTCTGCATTTAATGTCAGAAGAAAAGGTAGAATATTTCTTTGAGTTCGCTGCCTGGGATGGTTCCAAGGAGGCTGGCAGCGTTCCCTCTTTGCGATGGACCAAATAGTAAGTTGGTTTTATGTTTTGGTAACATGGCTTGCGGGAGTAGTCAGGGCGCAAGACACCAGTAAAGGTAAGCGTTCACTTTAGGCATCGTACACAACGGAAGTATCGCATTCTTTGTATAGAAATTCACACAAATGCAATCACTTCATCGCTATTGCCGATTCCGTTTCTCCATACATTTATGAAACGTTTGTTCCGATACGTAGGGTGTTTTTAATATGATGCGGATTTCATCAAGCATGCACGCATACCATTTTCCCACGTCCCGCGTGCGTATTCCACGCATTACATTAAATAGTTGTATGAAAATACCACTCGCGGCTGTCACGAGTGATGGGCAATCCCGCGTGTGTGATGAAATCCGCACGATATTAAAAACAGCCGTAGGTACGATAGCGATAAGTGGACATTTATGTGAAGGCGGAAACTCATTACGGAATCGCTGTGCTACCGGACGAAACGCGACGCGTGTTGAGTCGAATCAAAGTGTACTATTTTCTACGAGCAGAATGACACTATGAACAACCGACGTGACTACGCGGGTCACGTGTTAATAATGTGTCCCCGCCTTTAGCGTGACAGAAACTTGTTACATGTCTTGCCCTGCGCGTCTTGCGCCTCGTGCTACTACTGCTGAAAAGGAATATTGTAAGGACTTTACAAGGAAAAATATATCAAAACTGGCAATATTAAGATTGTGTCGACGGCTACAATGACGGCTACGATGATGTTTCATTAAAAGATATTTATAAATTTAAAAAATTTTGAAACAACCATTTGGTAAGTAGAAGCTTTGGCACACGTTTGAAATGCACTGATTCACAACATCGTATACACTCAATAGCAATGAAAAAGTTCCACTCACTTGGTAGATTGCTATGACATTAGAACTTTTTCATTTCTCCCGAGTGTATTAGTCCTTACATTTAACTTACGCCTACGAGTTTAAGGTGCGATAAGAAATAAAACTAGCTGTTCCCGCGAGCTTCGCTTCGCCTTAAAAAGTTTTCCCGTGGGAATTACGGGATAAAAAGTAGCCTATGTTCTTTCTCAGGGTCTAGACCATGTATACCAAATTTCATTCAAATCCGTTCAGTAGTTTTGGCGTGAAAGAGTAACAGACAGACAGACACAGTTACTTTCGCATTTATAATATTAAAAACACAAAAAAAAAAAAAAAACACGCACTCACGCCTTGTACTAATGTACTCCCTTGCGGGGTAGGCAGAGGTGCATTGCTGCACCCACTTTTCGCCAGAGTGTTATGTTAGTCCCAATGTAATAGGGGGCGGGCCTATTGCCATTTAACGGGCACATCCAAGACCCGAGAACAAATATCTGTGTTTAAACAAATATCTGCCCCAGCCGGGAATCGAACCCGGGACCATCGGCTCAGTAGTCAGGGTCACTAACCACTACGCCATTCGTATATATATATTAGTTAGGATAAAGCCTGGGTGAAGGCGCCTATCTGGGTGAAGGCGCCTATCTGGGTGAAGGCGCCTATCGGCGCCTCCCCCACAGTTAGGGTAAAGCTAGGCAATAGGTTTCATTTAGAAAAAAAAAGTTTGGATAAAGCTTCAGTAGGGTAGCTTCTTAGTCAGTAGTAGGAGTTGTGTTGAAGGACTCTTTGGATATTTTGCCTAGGTACACATTAAGTACTACTTATGTATATTATAGGAACAACCTTTCAGTAGCATTCTTATGAATATGAGAATAACTCCTCCGCATTCCAATAAGTCTCAAGTCCCTGTAAAGTGCTATAAGGGTTACAAGAGTGTTCTCTACGGGTGGTTTAGGAAAGGTAAAAATTTTATGTAAATATCCTTTACCGGGTCAAGAGGAAAAAAGTTAAGCTGCAAAAAAATAGGTGGTGAAGGAATTAGATCGTCCGACGCAAGTTATTTTTTGAGTGGTTTAAATCGAAATTAGTACAGAAAAAAATTTAAACTACTAGATTTCTAATATTTTAAGGGTGCGGTCCCATTGCTGCGTTGCTGTGCGGTTTTCCATATATTTTTTATGGCATAAACCTGAAAATTTATAGAAAACAACGCAGGGCGACGCACCGCAAGACCGCAGCAATGAGGCCTCACCCTTGCCGCTAATGATCATAAGTCATAATACCTCTGATTCGAATGAGTTGAAAAACTTAAATGTTACGGGACCTAGGGAAATACATATAAAACTAAAAATAGAAATAGAACCGAGATAGTTCAATGGACGCATAGCTACTGAAGTAGGATGCTGTGCACTGAAGTATTATGTGATTTTATTTTTCCTGATTTAATATTACAGCAATACTTACACAGTATCCACATCATGTGGGATAGTTTTAAATTTTATGCATTCCCATTGCTGCGTTGCTGAGCGGTTTTCCATATATGTATTTTTTATGACATAAACCAGAAAATTATAGAAAACAAAGTAGCGCGGCGACGCAATTCATTGAAAAAAAATGATATTCTTACCGCCCCATGGACTTACGACCTTTTAATGGCTGCACAAAGTTTTGTGGAGCACCATCGGAGAGCCCTATGTCCAGCATTGAACGATTATGGGCTACAGATGATGATACTCTTATTACTACTTATTTCCGACAAATATAGTACTAAGCATCACATAGGACGAATACCACAGAGGCTTGCCAGCTAGCTGACAACACCTATTTTGTGATGGGCGGATATTTAAACCAATTTGTCTATCTCAAACACAAATCTCTCAACTAAATCAAGGCTGACACGATGCCTAAGCACAACAAGCAAATGCATTCAGCGCAATACGTGAGCCTATTTTCCTATTGAGTGAACGAGATATGAGCCAGTTTACCTATTCACTGAATGAGACATGAGCTGATTTACCTATTGAGTGAATGAAATGAATCTATAGTTGGAGGATATCATACTGTGAAATGACAAAACGACAGAAGAGACGATGGGTCGACGACATTGTCAGAGTAGCAGGCAACACTTGGCAAAGGCAAGCAAGGCAACGGGGGCAATGGAAAGACATGGAGGAGGCCTTTACCCAGCAATGGGTGACCAAATTATTTTTCAATAAATAACAATTATTTAATTAAATATTCAAAATATATAAAGTTAAGTGCATGAATTATTATTATTTTATTATAAATTAAATTATAGAGTTTAAAACATAAATTAATTAAATGAAATGCATGTTAATTTAATATTATGATTTGCAAACTATGTTATTTAAGAATAACTGTAGATAATTTGGAAATAAATGGCAATATTATTATTATTATATTATTATACTGTGAAATGAACTAACTCCAAGTTGCACAAACTTGGGAAGTTTTCAAGGCAATGTCGGTGCTTTTATTCATTAGCTTAGTTATTAGTTAGTTTGTGCTAGGACGAAGAAGTTGCGATGCTTCTTGAATGCAATGAAAATATTGAGATTAATAAGCAATCAAACTTATAAAAATTTATAAATAGGTAGTTTTTGCTAGAATTATATTTTTATCTGAATGGAAATGAGTTATCATTCTCGAGTAGGTACTTTCTTCTTCTTAAAAGTGCACTTATATTTCTAACACAGTGTTGGTCTAGTAAATACTCTTATCACATTTTTTGCTGTAAATTTTCATCATGTGATTACTATGTATAGGTAGGTACTAGGTACATATATTTTTTCGAAATTGTAGAAATTAATTGTATTGGGTGTCTTTTACATTTAAATTTTTGCAAAAGTCAGCATGCATAATGATAATGATACAGACAGTATTAGAAATATTTCTTCTTTTAAATATAAACTCTTCGGATCGAATTATAAGGAACTACAGGACCCGTCGATTAGAATACAAAATGTGTTTATATATTATATTTATATGTTACTCCGATTTCACATGGAAAATATTAAAACATGAAAGAAAGCTCTCATGTCTACGTTTATTGGAATATCGGGAACAAAATATTGAACATTTTTAAACAAGACTTGCATGTTTTACAAATATTTACTATAGAGATTGCTTATATATAAATAAATTGCTAGCTGTAGGCTGTTATATCCTAACTAATATTATAAATGCGAAAGTAACTGTGTCTGTCTGTCTGTCTGTCTGTCTGTCTGTTACGCTTTCACGCCAAAACTACTGAACGGATTTGAATGAAATTTGGTATACATACGGTCTAGACCCTGGGAAAGAACATAGGCTACTTTTTTTTCCCGGAATTCTCACGGGAAAACTTTTTAAGGCGAAGCGAAGCGCGCGGGAACAGCTAGTTTAAAATAAGGTACAACAGAACTTATTTTATTCTACGACTTCGGAAAATTTGTGAGTTCTTTTTCGTCTTCTCCATGGTAAATTTGTTTATATTCATGCAATTTTTTGGGAGTAAATTTTATGATTTTAATTAAAAAAATATTTTTGAATGTTATGACTTTTATCTTATCTAGGTAGGTGTATATCTAAACTTATATCATCGCTCATAACCAGCCACCTTTTGCAAGCCGTCACCCCATCTAGCTAAACTTATATAAAATTTACTATCTATATTATAAGGAGGTAAGATTTTTGGTTTCTAACGAATAGACTTCCAAGTCAAAAGATGAAAATTTGTAAAAAACATGAGGATACTTTAAGAAACTGAAAGCAGCTGAAAAGGCAGTAATATTAATGTCGGTTCTTTGCATTTCAAAGGACCAGGCAGGGTGTGAAAGTTCTTCATAAAAGATTAAACATTGCCTTCATATTTTGTAAATACATAATATACTTAAACCTTTTACCTACCTACCTAATAGAGAAGAACATGCGTACATTGGCTGAATTACCAGTTGACCACTGAGAAAAGTACCTATACAATGTCGTAACATTTAAATGAAAAATATTTATTAAGTTATGGTTAGGTAAGTATAGCAGCTTTTTAAATACCAAAAAACGTGAAAAACCAACTGGCGTTTTGTAATAAAAATCTTCATTATTATTGTTATGTTTGTATGGAACTTTTAGCTCCGGAAAAATCATTAAGGTCATAAAAGACCGTTACCTAGAGGTTTAATTAGAAAAGGGGAACGCTCAATTCATAGTAGGTTTGCGTTCGTTGAAAAAGTTGAATTTATAACCTAAAGTTTGTTTTTTAATCTCAGATACTAAATTGTCAGATTCTGAACGGTTCATCAACAGTCCAATGTCCGGCCAATAGAACGATACGTTGCTTACCTAATCGCGGGACAATCGACTGTTCATGAACGGTTCAGAATCTGTTAATTTATTAGCTGGGATTAAAAAACAAACTTTAAACTATCCGAACCGACAAGACCAATTTTAGAAATAAAAATAGTTATTTATCAATAGTTCATAACCATAACTCATAACCCAAATATAACTGCACATAGTATCAGGGTAAACAGTTTGTGAGCTATTTCTGTAGTTACGTTATGAAAAACCGGATCTATCATTATTTCGTCAAATCCATCACACATCTTGAAATAGCCAGTCTATTGAAAATATTTTTCGTGATTCGAATGCTGAATACTGACTGAAGTATTTTACACAAGTGGTTACCGAATAAGGATAGGTACTCGTAAGATGTCTGTTATACCTACTTAATATAATTTTTATTACTTAATCCAATGATTTCATCGATTTTTAAACCCTTATTATTGTAGGACCAGGTATACTCATATAAAAATAATAATTCTTAGGGGACATTATTTTAATTTTACAGTTAATTAAAACTGTTTTTAAAGTTTTTTAATAAGCCAGAGCTAGAGTTGGATAGAAATACAACCCTGTTTTTTTACAGCGGTCTAAAGTTTTCAGTTTCCATTACATAGTGTAAGTTAAATAATAGTGACCCAATTGCTACATAGATACATAAATAATATATTATTTATTTGTACACAAACAAAGAGCAAAAGTTACAACGCTTATAAAATAACACATATAAATATAAAATTACAGTCTTATCGCGGAAAGCGATTCTTGCAAGACAACCACTGTGTATATCTTGAGTGGGTCAATTGTACAAGCATATATAATTTACTTACTTTTCTCGTAGACTCAAAAGAAATATTATTAATGTTTTGGCCTTTCATCAGCAGAATTATCTGTGAATGTGCTCGTTTCCTTCAATTAGGCCTCTATGCGGGCGACTGCCATATTCAATGTCAACATATTTGACCTTTCTTTGTAAAAAGTGTTGCAAAAGAGGTATAGTAAGGAGCGGTGGTAGCGCAGTCGGGTAAGCGCCCGCTTGCGGGTTCGAATCCCAGCGCTGACATGTACCAATGAGTTCTTTTAACTTAAGTACAATGTATACCTGTGATGTATACCATCGCTTTTACGGCGAAGGAAAACATCGTGAGGAAACCTGCATATCTAGATATGTGAACCCACCAACCCGCAGTGGACCAGCGTGGTGGGAAATGGTTCAAGCTTAGGAAGGCAGTTTAGACCTTGGGGATATGCACAAAGGTTCCACTCGAGGGAGCCATGTGCAGGTACTTACATCCCACGGAGAATAAAATAGGTATAATAAGATTTTCAGTTAATACACTGACGAGCAATGAAAAGATTCCACTGAGAAAAGCACAAAATTACTCCCAAACGGGAAAGGCTAGCTTAATGACGCCTTCTGACCATGGGAGTACATTTAGCAGTACATTTATCAGGATATTAGCAACTAAAAACGGTATTATTTTGATCAAAATTTAAATTAAATGTTGTAAAAAATTGGGGTCCTTTGGTGTCGGTATTTTGTGAGTGGAACTTTTTCATTGCCCGTGACTCCCGTGAATGTATATAAAAAAGATCGCGAAAACAAAATTGGTTTACTCATCAGATTTTTGTTGGTCGCGTTACTTTTTTCTAGTGATGAGTAGGTACCTACCTACTTATTTTTTCACGAATTTCAAAATTCTTAATCAGAAGATGTTAAGGGCCCGTACAGGGTGACGTGCCCCGCCAAATTTGGGTTTTCAATGCTCTTCACACAGCACACGCAGTGACACGCACACATGTAAGTTTGCACAGTGGGTCATAAACTTTTACTCGCCAACTTTATTGACAATTATTTTCAAGTAGTGATTTGAGGGTAAGTATAATTTTTAATTACACTGGTAAGCACCAGGAAAGAGTAGAAATTAATAGGGGTGCCACTTTTCTCCATACTCGGAACCCGATTAGCTTTCTAAACAAATGTAGTATTTACTTACTTGTAGAAAGGTAACTACAGGTATTAAAGTGTAGATAATAAGGGTATACTAAGCCGAAAGGGGATGACTCAACTCAAAGGGTCATTCTGAACAACTTTTGTTCTACGAGATTGCAAATTCGCGAAAAAAAATATTCGTTTTCCATGGTAAAAAGTCACGTGTCATCAAAGTTTCTATGAAAAAGGTTTTTTTTTGTTAATTTTTAAAACTCGTAGAACAAAAGTTCAGAATGACCCCCTGTCTCACTTGTTTTTACCCGACTGCTGAAGGAGGAGGGTAATATTTTTCGATTGTATGTTTGTAAGTATATTTTTTGGTGGCAGAATAATATTTTTCATATTTTTAGAGTTTCGTACCTCAAAAGGAAAAATAGCAACCGTTATAAGATCTCTTTGTTGTTCGTCTGTCTGACTGACTGTATGTCACTGCCCTTTTTCTCAGAAACGGGTAAAGATATCAAGCTGATATTTCGCATAGATATGAGGAGTACCCAAAAAAAATTGGGGTACTCCCTCTCCCATACAAGTAAATTGGGGCTAATATTTTTTCCGGTTATTTTGATGGTGTAGGTAGGGTATCGTTGAATAGGTCTTTTAATATAATAGGTATAAAAAAAGGTTAAAATATAATTATTTGGCTTTTACCCTTAAATTTGGGGACCACACCATAGACAAATCCTAATTTAAAAAATGATTTCAATAGATGGCGTGTTTTTATGTTGGGTAACTCAGAATAAGAAGTGATGATATCTCAGAATAATAATGGTTAATGGTGCTATTCCGCTAAGCATCGAAACTGGTGGGACGCTAATGAAAAGTGGTCATGGAAATGCACCAGGGTAGACCCTGCTCCTAGAACAAGGCATGAGTTTGTGATTTGTGTGCGTGAAAGGCGAGGATGGAAACTTTGAATATTTTCTTGATTTTTTTATTATTGATGCAATAACATATAATTAGTATTATTCTGAGTTACCCACCGAAGTCACCCCGTGGCAGGTTGACTAGATAGGTACTTTTGCAAATCACGCCATATATCGTTGTTGTTTTTATTAGTGGCTACTGTCTATAGAAGAAATTCCGTCATTGACAATTTTACGTTACGAATGAATTTAGTAAACCCAGTAAACCTAACTAATCCAGAGAAAACCTAAAATATCTTTCTCTCTCTCTTTGAAAAACATACTTAATAGCCCAAACTCGATTCTATTCTATTCTCTGTGGGGGTGTAAGTACCTGCACCTGGCTCTCTCGAGTGGAACCTTTGTGCATATCCCCAAGGTCTAAACTGCCTTCCTAAGCTTGAACCATTTCCCACCACGCTGGTCCACTGCGGGTTGGTGGGTTCACATATCTAGATGTACTAAATCTAGATATGCAGGTTTCCTCACAATGTTTTCCTTCACCGTTAGAGCGATGGTATACATTGTACTTAAGTTAAAAGAACTCATTGGTACATGTCAGCGCCGTGATTCGAACCCGCATCTCTTGCGTGAGAAGCGGGCGCTTACCCGACTGAGCTACCACCGCGCCCAAACTCGATGCTTTTAGCTATTAAATCTTTGAAATAAAAGTCAGTCACCTCCGTGTTACTGCCCTCATCAGATCCTCACGAGACCATGCCTCAACCAGCACCATGAGACTGTGTTTTTGAATCCTAACCTAATCTTCCTACATATTGTCATCACTTAGATCCATTCACTATATTCCTGCTCCTCATCCCAGGGCCGTGGGGACCGGAGGCACGTCAGCTTTTTAAAGACATCAGCAGCAGACTAATAGAAGTCTCAAGGGACCCTAGGGCTGGCACTTACCTATCACAAAGGCTAAGCATCGCTATATAGCGAGGTAACGCGGCCAGCGTCTTGGGTACCCTACCCGACAGTGGCAGCGATCTGGCCAGCATCTTCTTTTTAGTTTAATTTTAATTTTATATTAGTTAGTTTTAGTTAGACATTAATAATTATAATTTAATCAAGAAGTACCATGGACTTAACTAATAAAAAACATTATCATTTAATTTATTGAATATAGTATAAGAATTATGCTTCCTCAATTTCAAATCAAATTATGTTGGTGTCATAAAAGTTGAAAAAGTGCAATGACAACCAATGTGCAGTGATTTCGTGTCTGTACACAATTAGATCGCGAGCTGTCATTGCCGCCTAAACCGACGTGACCCTTCTTTGGAGGCCAGCGGCCGACTGAGTCAAACGTCGCTTGTGTTTATGATTTTATAACACAGAAAGCCGCCATAGATATTTGTATGAAGATTTGAGGGAAAAAAATTGCTCAAGTTTGGGATTAATTTACACAAAATAGGTGTGTGTTTATTAAAAAACAAGGTATTTAGCGCCTAGTCCAAGCATTTATCTTTATAATTTGATAAGAATCATATGAAAATTCTTGATAATTACGACACAGTTGTTACAATACGGGAGTGTGATTTACTGGTTTTTCGTAATTAATTTACAGTTATCCATAAGCATTTACTTAAATTCGAATGATTCAGCACCTAGCTAGACTCTTCGGCTACCTGTGTGATTTTTTTCAAGGCTGTAGAGCATCATTTACTACATAATTCTATGACAATGCCAACCCTCGATTGCCTATTGCTGACCCTTAAGAATGACACACTGATTCACCCTCTTTCGGCTTACTTTACCTCGTCTGCAACAACCTGTATAAATTTTATTATGGATCAACCAACCACGGACGCCCTGTATAGAATGTAGTTTTTTTTATTTTTTTTTTATTTTCGTGGTTGGAAATACTATTTATTTTAACACAATGTTATTTAATATTCAGGCTTACGGGCTGTTCAGTACAGACAAATGAAATACCGTGTATTTTTAAAATGGTATAATAATATGTCAGACAGGAATCAGGATACATACCTACATACAGTCATATTATTATTTTGCTCAGGAATATAATCCACGAAGGAGAAGCGACTCGTAAGCGAGCCACCCACTTTTCGCTGTACTTATATTTTTACTCACGTGATAGGTCGCGTGCTATCGCTCTCAGAGAGGATGTACTGTGATAATGTGTACAATTCTGCTACAATAAATATATCTACTCAATACACCTTTTATAATGACGCCCGTAATGCCCACACTGGTGTCAAGAGTAGATAGCTAGCTACCTAGTATTCTTTTGTTCGCCATAAAAGTGTCTATTGTATCCCGCCGACGGCACCCAAGGGGTTAAAACTCCATTAGGTCCAGAAAGAAAGGTACTGGAGTGAAAAAGTCGCGAAGTTTTGCCGTTTTCGTAACAAGAAGGCTTGTTTCTGACTAAGTATAGAGGTAAAAACTCTAATGCACAGGGTCATGTTAAAAATGCGTATTTAAACTAAAACCCAGCTCATCGCATGAATCCCGTCAAATCTTAACAAATCATATAAATTTTTGATGAATTAATATGACTTTTATAAGGTAGGTATAAAATTGTATAGCTACTTATTAAGCTATACAATTTTATTTTTTCTTAGTGAAATATCTATCAGAATCCTTAAAGTTATGCATTGTAAAGGCTACAAGACTCTACGTCAAAGTTGAGAAAAGCTTTTGTAAATAAAGCTTCGATGTTAAAAGAGCTTTATGTGGCTGTAAAGCTGCAACAAATATCGTCATCGCCCGTTCGAACACACAATACGATAATATATTGTAGCTTGTAGAGAGAGTTGTAGTCTGATAGAGAAATAAATTCAAGCACCATTTTAGGACTTAACATGGTATAGGTCTGGTTTGAATTTATCTGTGATAAAATGACACGACTCTATTTTGTTCTATTAAAAGTGCTACGAACGAGAGTTAGTTAGAATAACCATCCTATATTTTATCACGGGGCCTGGTCTGCATGCTGCAGTGTGCCAATATCCTTAGGCAAACATAAATAACGGTTACTTATGCATAAACGAATTTACCCTAGTTTCATTCATGCATAAGTAACAGTTATTAAAGAAAAGTATGAGGCGACAATGCCAAGAGATAATCAAGTGGTTGTCGACTGAATTGCAGCAGTCGCCGAGATCAAAGCTCGGGCACAGTTCCAAGGCATAGGGTCTTCCAAATACGTATCTACATTCTACAAATAATATAACAAAGATAAATAATGAAACATAAATGATGAAAGAATGTGACTTAACAATTAATTTAATATAGATAAAGTATCATTTATTTGACACACTGACAACAACAACAAAAATGACTCCATTTTTATTTGAATGCAATATTTTACACTTTTAGTTGGTAATGTTCTGATGCGCTGTAATGTACTCGAATATTGCAGACGAAGTAATTAAACTTGCCTTTTCCATTTAGGAGTAATTTGGTTTGGACGACCGAATGGCGTAGTGGTTGGTGACCTGACTACTGAGCCGATGGTCCCGGGTTCGATTCCCGGCTGGGGCAGATATTTGTTTAAACACAGATATTTGTTCTCGGGTCTTGGATGTGCCCGTAAAATGGCAATAGGCCCGCCCCCTATTACATTGGGACTAACATAACACTCTGGCGAAAAGTGGGTGCAGCAATGCACCTCTGCCTACCCCGCAAGGGAGTACATTAGTAGAAGGCGTGAGTGCGTGTTTTTTTTTTTTTGAGTAATTTGGTGCTATTGTCACTGGAACTATTTCATTGCTCGCGAATGTAGTTTTGGATAAAAAGGCAATTTAAAGGCCTACCTATATTTGCAGGCCAGTGTAGTTTCCACTCTTTATAGTTGACAGCTCTGCATTGTCAATATACTTAGATTAACAATATACGAAAGATACCTACGTCTCGACAAATAACACGCCAGTTCTACCGCTGAGCACTTACTTTGAATTAAGTAATTATGTTAAATGTCTTGTGACTTTATTCGTTGGTATTCTTTGGATGTAATTCGGTTGGTTTGACAGTAACCAAAATTCGGTCAGTTTCTGTGACGTTCCATCTTGTTCGTATATTGTTAGTCTAAGTTCTGCGTATATTGACAATGCAGCTATATACGCAAAATATCGAGTGGTTGGCGATGGCGGCACTTTGTTAACATCGTATAAACAATACATTGCTACACTCATACATTTTAACGAACATCCTGTAGAACAAAACTTTCCGGATTCGTATTTTACTATTATTTTATTGAATATACACTAGCATGCAATAAAAAAATCGGATACCTACACTGTTAACTATACATTGGCTCTCCAATGTGGCAGAAGGCATCATTAAGCTAGCTTTTTCCGTTTTGGAGTAACTTGATGCTAACGAGACTTTCTCATTGCTCGCTAATGTATAATGATATCAATTGTAATACACCCGCCTTGAAGTGAATATTTTAAACTGCCACGCATCATTTAAATTATACTATAGTGACCCCCCTCAAAAAGCATCTACGTGTGTACATACGTACAAACAAAAAAAAAACGCAACATGCAACATTATGCGAAGTAATGTAAGAACCCCCCGCCTAATAGAATGAAACTAAAGTTATTACATTCTCTTTCTATTCAATCCGGGATCACACGCGAACACTGAACATTTCATAACATCCATCTAACCCAAAACGTTATATTTTCCTTGGATGAGTGAAACCATAGGTTTACGCATGAGCAAATATTTCATAAGGTAGCAAATTGGTTTTCCTGTTAAGATACTGAAATAGGAGAAGTACTAGCTATTTTCATCCCGAGAATAATTTTAAGCGATAAAAAGAGATACTTATCCATATTTTATACTTACATTTTACCGACATTGCCGAATATTAAATGGATACTAGATGTGATAGACATAAAAATGTATTCCTCTACAACGTACAAAAATTTAGAACACGAGCCTTTTTTGTGAAAAAGAAAAGATTATTTGATTTCAATGAAGCAAAATAAACTTTTTCCGTCTTCTCTTACAAATCAATGTTCTAGCGTTTACCTTGTGTTGTCTTTTCCATCTGTCTGTTGTCTTAGGTTATCGTGGGTGTACTTTTCCATTTAGGTAATACTATGATATTTTCGGGCAGAGCGTCCAGCACTCAAATTGTCATAAATGAATAAATAAATAAATATGTGGGGACATCTCACACACGGCCATCCAACCCCAAGCTAGGCAGAATCTGTGTTATGGGTGTCGGACGACTGATATATCTACACAAATACATAGATAGATAGATACTAAATATAAATATCAACAACCAAGACCCGAGTACAAATATCTGTTTTTAATCTGCCCCAGCCGGGAATCGAACACGGGACCTTCAGCATAGCAGTCAGGGTCACTAACCACTACACCATTCAGCCGTCATTTAAAAACCACCTCGCCTCTAAAAAAAGTTTAAACTTTAGAGAAAAGTTCAGAAATAACGGAGGGAGGAAAAATGTGAAAGTTTTTGATTATTATTATTATTTAACTCTTTATTGCACAAATATTACAAATAAAAGTACAAAGGGTGGACTTAATGCTAAGAGCATTTTCTGCCAGTCAACCCGCAGGAGGTACAAAGATAAAAAGTATATAAAGTTGATTGACTGATTTCACTGACTTGGCAACGGGATGGCCACTAATAAAATTCCAAATGTAGGTTGTGTGTCCCTAAACTTAATATTTTTATTATAGGTAGGTGTACTTCTTTTGTATAATTTCTCTCCTCCGAGATAGTCTGGAAGAAATTACTCATAGTAATAAGGCCACCATTTGTACTGTCTATGTTGTGCATATTATATGGTAATTTCTGTGTTTGTGTATAAAGAATTATGTATCGTATTGTATTTATTATTCATAATATTAATTACATGTCAGGGAAAAAATAATAATATTAATATAAAAATAAAGTCATACCTAAACTAAAATGAAATACTAATATAACATTAAAATGTACTTAGTAGTACAAAATTCAAACAATGGTAAATTATAAAAAAAAATGATAATCATAAAAATAATAAAATGTCAAGAATAAAAAAAAATATTATAAGAATATACAATGTCAGTAGTTAGAAGCCGAGAAAATAAAAATCTATATAATTTAAGTCTTCCTGCTAATGAATTCACCCACAGTGTAGATCTCTATCTATATCTTACACTTACTTAGTATAACGTCCAAAAAATTATATAAACAATATTTATTACTTACGAAACTGTGTACTAATGTAGTAGGAACATTATGTATATTATATAGGTATGTAACGTGATTATGATCACAGCTGACTCACTGACTGACTATATATTATATTATTCACACTCAATCTATTTATAGAAACTGTGATTGACAATGTTTTATGTATCCATACACTTATCTTTTCTATCAGAGCATAATAAACTGTATATAAAAAAAAACATATAACTGAAAACTAATAATCAGTCTATCTACCACGGCCTAGAAGCGATCGAAAAAAATACACGAAAGTTATTTATTCAACAAATTCCGTGTATTTAATACAAACCTATATTTTTTTAATTTGATTAAGGAATACGTATATATAAAATTGTAGTATATTTTTCGAAGTCGGATATTGCACGGCCTTTCAATCAATTGAAACTGAAAAGTTAAATTAGCCTTCCTTTGTTTCATGCAATCGGATATAATATTACAAAGTATAATACAAAGGCGCAAAATATGCCGTTTATTCTTTGTTCCATTTTCAATTTAATAAGTAATATTAATTGCATTGAACTAATATTATCATTTTACTTCAATGATTTACTGGTATTTTTTTGTTAATGGAACTTGTGTATGTTTATTTAGTTGTCGTGAGTGGTGCGTGTATCGAGAGATTTTGATTGAACAGGGCCGCAGGCTCCTTATCGCGAAATTGTTTTAATTAATTTATTTATTTCGTTAATGTTACTTCATTTTGAATTCACAATAGGGCCCCTGGTTCTGAAAAAAAGATTACATTGTTTAAAATCTGTTCCATTGTTTAAAATTCAAAATGATCAACTAACTCTGTGCACTGATCATAATGTCAATAGCCAGCCTACCTCTTATATTATTTGTAGTCAGAAAGAATCAGTATTCAAGGCTCAGAAAAGAATAATTAGATCTATGTGTGGCCTTAAAACCACAGACAGCTGTAAGCCCTATTTTAAGAAATTCAAAATTTTACCTTTGCCATGTCTGTATATTTACGAAGTAGCTGTATTTATAAAATCAAATCCAAAGCTCTTCTTGAAGGCATCAGAGGTACATCACTGCAGTCGGATAAGTTTGCTACATAGGAACAGACTGTGCACTCAAGCCTCAAAGACGGCCTTTAATGAATAAAAGTGTATTTTGCATGTCGCCCCTTATCTATAGTAAAATACCAAATTGTATTAGAGACCTAGAAATAAAAATATTTAAGAAAAGTTTATGTGAATTACTAATTGCTAAGTGCTATTACACAATAACAGACTTTTTAGACGATAAAACACTATAATAATTGACATTTCTAAAATAATTAATGTTATCTTGTATGTATACCTACCTGAATAATCTAAATTTCAACTTCTAAAATATGTAATTAATTGATTTGTGTATTTGCATGCATTTTTGTTATATAGCATGAGCCAACCCTAAATATTTAATGTATTAAACAATTCAATATGTTCGTATGCTTTATGAATAAGCAGTACATAGAATGTACCTACTCATAATTTATTTATTTATTTATAATGAAGAATATACAAAAGTAATTATGTACAATAATTGTATTTGATCTGAATTTACCTGTGTACACGAGTAATTTTTTTTAGTTTGAGTTTGTAAGTCTACGGAAGGATACTTTACACAGCAAGAATGAATGAATAAATAGGTATATTTATTTCCAGATAGACTTAGTCCCAAATTACATCACACAAAACCATTTTGGTTTGTCTGTTCGTAAAGAGTCGCAATTCTTTTCTATAATTAGATTAATTATATGTTAATTATATGTATTTTTGTTATAAATATTTTCAATAAGTTTGAGAGCCGCTGGGACCGATAATACTGTTCACTGTAAACATGTAGTTATATTTAGTAACACTCGAGTATTATTAACTTGGAGTGGGTGAAAGCCGTAGATACAGGGATTTTACCTACTCGATAAAATTGAATTACCACACACATGGATTGCACACTAAGTATCCGAATATTAACTGGTAAATAAAATAGAATAAGTACCTATATAGGTACTCATGAGCAATGAAAAAGGTCCATCTGCCATTGTCACTTCATGATCCTTAAATATAACTTACATAAATAGGTACCTACTAGGAATAATGTATATAGGCGGTCTTATCGCAAAAAGCAATACCTATATTACCGAATATTAGTTATAAGTATTTATGTAGTTAGTTTGTTGTAATTTCCCGCCCGTCGACGCTCTAACTCTAAGTTCATCCCAAAGGTTATATTTTTTTATTTATTCTCACATAGAATTTCATACGTTTTCAGCTTGTGGTGTTACAGTGTAGGTTCTTTGATGTTTTTAATCTAATTATGAAATTTATTTACATAATTTGCACAAACCAGCTTCATTTCCTGGCGAGTGAACCTCAAAGAATATTAAAACACACATATGTAAGGAGTTTGTAAATTCATAGTGGGTTGATGTATTGCATGAAAAAAATTGCAAGAAAAAAACGACAAAAAAGTGAAGTGACATAAGGTTGTATACTGAAAGAAAGGTAACTTATTAGCGCTTACTTTTCCGAACCAGCGCTGATTAACACGGGAAAAATATTAAAATATCCAAAGTAAAGTAAGCGCTTATAAGTTTCGAACTTTTTCTGTATACGCCCTTAGCTATGAATTTTAAAGAAAACCAATCCTGAATTAGGTTCATGGCCTTATAGTATAAGTACACTGACATAAAACCCTCAGGCTATTTCAATTTATTTTCACACACACACACACACACAGAAACACATCGACTAAACCTCTCTTTATCGGCCAAGGGCAAGACATTCAAACCCCAAGAAATTCACAACGCAGACAGCACGCATGTTCATAATAAGATTAAAGGGAAGAAAGGGAAATGTAGGTCAACTTCTGTTATGAAATGGTGATAAGGACGAGAAACCATTACAGTCGTGTAGAATATACGCACAGTGGGGAGTTTTGTAAGTGATGCACCGCTGCAAAAAAAATCTTATTCATACTATGTAAAGAAGAGCGGTGGTAGCTCAGTTGGGTAAGCGCCCGCTTCTCACGCCATAGATGCGGGTTCGAATCCCAGCGCTGACATGTACAAATGAGTTCTTTAAACTTAAATACAATGAATACCATCGCTCTTACGGTGAAGGAAAAACATCGTGAGGAAACCTGCATATCTACATTCAGCACATCTAGATATGTGAACCCACCATCCCGCAGTGGACCAGTGTGGTGGGAAATGGTCCGAGCTTGGGAAGGCAGTTTAGACCTTGGGGATATGCACAAAGGTTCCATTCGAGAGAGCCAGGTGCAGGTACTAGAGACCCCCACAGAGAATATAATAGAATACTATGTAAAGAATGAAGATCAATTCAAGTAAGTAAGCAGTTTGTAAAATAGTGACCATCATAAAAAATATATAAATTTATTATGATGAATAAAGGCATAAATGAGTTTGAGTTACAAATTTATAAAATCTCCTTTATTATTTAATAACATTACAACGTAGTTATGAATATTAAAATTTAATAACTGATTTTTTTATTAAGTGAAGGCAATATAAGTTAATTTGATCATAAATCATTTTTACAATAAGATTACTAAACATTAAACTTTGTATTTTCCCTCTTCGAAGTAATGAAGGATGAGCGAATAGCTTCAGGTTTCAGACTTGTTTCTGAGTAAAAATATTTTAGACCCTAAAACGAAACCTTGGCTAAGTTAAGTAGGTATAGCATATGATTTCAAAAGCTTTATTTTGAGAGAAACATTTAAAAGCTTTTGAACTGTAATAAGCTTTATTTAATAAATGTTTACGGATAGTCTACGTCCCCTAGTGCATATGAGATTATTTTTAAACAAACCAATGTTTTCTACACTTTCATAAGACTTTTATGAAAGTAACTATATCAGTCTTCAGTACCTAGATACAGTTATACATATAAACTAATAGTATATAATTAATTTACTAATGGTGTACTTAAGTAATTATTCAAATTTTGTGTCCATTTCTGTTAAGCTTTAGGAAAACGACATCGACAGTCACAAGATAGATTTAAACCCCCTTATTCATAGAAAAGTTACAAAACGTTTTAACTAATAAACTGTTTTGTCCCTCTCCGACAGGGAACAATTTGTTCTTTGACAGAGAGGGACAAAACAGTTTATTAGTTAAAACGTTTTGTAACTTCTCTATGAATAAGGGGGAAAGTCTATTAAAATACTAGCTGTTCCCGCGAGCTTCACTTCGCTTTAAAAAGATTTTCCCGTGGGAATTCCGGGATAAATAGCCTATGTTCTTTCTGAGGGTCTAGATCATTTGTATACCAAATTTAATTCAAATCCATTCAGTAGTTTTGGCGTGAAAGAGTAACAGACAGACAGACAGACACTGTTACTTTCGCATTTATAATATTATATATAAATATTGTTAGGATTCGTGCAAAACTCATAGATAAATTGTTACATGAATAACTTTGTCGAACGATATAACATAATAAACCAACACAACAAAGCCAAAACGATAAAACACTGGTCCAAATATTTCCCTACAACATTTCCCGCTCACTCCACTCGCACGTGTGTCGCTTTGCACTAACACGGGTTTTCTCACGCCATCTAGTTTCGACTGGCGACAACTGCTGCTCATCACGGAACCCGACGCGCAGCTGCATCTCGCCGGCAAGTCCACCTGCCATCTCATGATGAAGACCTTCGCCAACTTCCTCAAGGCAGAGGAGATCATCTACACCCCCTGGGACACCACGTCGGAGGGCGGCCTCAACTACACTGAAAATCTCAAGTTTTATCTAGGAAATAAGTATACAAGTAAGTGATTATTTGGTTTTAAACAAGGCGACGCCAGCGACATCTGTACGTTTCAGGGTAAGTAGTTTTCGGTTGGTGCGCCACCCGCTAGATGGCGCTGTTAAATATTTTAGTTACGCTACTCCCTAGTAGATAGCGCTGCCCAAAAATACGCTGCCCCAAATTACATTTAAGCTACTCACCGCTAGGTGGCAGGAAAATAGCTTGAAAAAATATTTTGACGTTAATACGTTTCATACAAGTCATGTAGAGTCTACAGGATGTTGCAATTAGTGACATGGTAAGCCGAAAGGTGATGACTGAGGGGGTTATTCTAAACAATAGTTGAACAATAGTTGTTTTTAATGACACCCTGAGTCATCCCCCACTTGAAACAAAATGTATAAAATGAATTTACCTCGTTTAATACTGCATCTTTACGTCTGCTGTTTTATAAACCGTACCAGTGTTTCGTATTAATAGGTAGGTAAAAAACTAACAAATATTTATCTAATCCATTTGTAGGATATTGAAAAATGTTAACTCACCGGATATTACTATTTGCACATAAATTTGTCCGCAGATTCGATTGGGGCAGGATAGTTTTGTTATTCGAATACGAAGCGTGGTCCGAGGTGGTCGGGATGAACGGTGGATGGTTGCTGGCCAGTACCATAGCAGACTATACCAATCTCGAGAAAATAACCCTAGCCTACGGCCAAATCCTACCCGACAGTTCACCTGAGGAACTGTTGCTGACCTATGTAGGGTTAGACTACGCGAGTAAGTGACGAGTGTGAAACGTGACGGGTTAAAAGCATTTGGGTTAAGGTGGCACGCACGAGTTGTTTTACGCACGTTTTCTTTCATTATATGACGACAGCTTTTTGAAATTTTGATGGACATACACTCACCTTTAAATGCACGCGATATATTGGTTATTATTCTGAGAACTGCAATA
Source organism: Plutella xylostella (assembly GCF_932276165.1). Lineage (NCBI taxonomy): Eukaryota > Metazoa > Arthropoda > Insecta > Lepidoptera > Plutellidae > Plutella > Plutella xylostella. The sequence goes on along the minus strand of NC_063987.1, from coordinate 7,343,108 downwards.
TATGTATTAAAGAGATTATCAGGAAATAAGGTCGCTCCAGTTAAAGCGGTAGAGTGGAAGGAAATACCATAGACTAATAATTGTGTATTATGTCTATGGAAATACTAACATTTTACTGTTACGTCACCAACTTTGAAACAGCGAAAAACTACAAATTCTCCACCCTTTATACACGAATATTGGTGCGAATGTGAATCCGATTAGCACCTAATAAACTACGACAAGGTCCCATGAAAGGGGTTTAACAGCAATTTCCTTTACACGTCCCAATCCATTTGAACCCTTTCAAACCAACTAGGGTTCCCTCGCAATATCCCTGTTTTGCTATAATAGGATTTGGTATTGAGTCCTTGTTCTGGCGATATGTTCTATAATGAGGCGATTGGAGTCAGTTCTACTTGCCTACTCTTGAAACGCAATCAAATACAGCCTAGCTTGCCTTCTCGTCATTAAGAAAATCTAAAACTTATTCTTATTTTTAACAGACTTCGAAAAAGGAGGATGTTCTCAATTCGTCTATATGTTTTTTTTATTACCGACATATTCACCATGCTAGAATTTAAGTTAGTAAGAAAAATCTCCAAGAAACAGCTATTACCTTCAACCTTAATTTTATTGTGGATACTAGATTATTGGTGGTATTGTATTTGTACTTTTGGAAAAGAGTTATGAGTTACTAGCTGTTCCCGCGATCTTCGCTTCGCCTTAAAAAGTTTTCCGTGGGAATTCCGTTATAAAAAAGTAGCCTCTATATTCTTTCTCAGGGTCTAGACCTTATGTATACCAAATTTCATTCAAATCCGTTCAGTAGTTTTAGCGTGAAAGAGTAACAGTCAGACAGACAAACACAGTTACTTTCGCATTTATAATATTAGTTAGGATTAGGATAGTTAGGATGAATGACGAGTAGTTTCATGAGTAGGGCGGCAGGTTATGTCATACGCAATGCCTTCGGGAGACTGGCTAACAATAGGAGTTCTACTTGCTATTCTACCTCTAGAGTCAGGTCATCTACATATATCTGTATATCATATTAGAATTTTGTGTTGCCCCATCTATGCTATAGAGGGCGTTGCAAAACTGGTATACCAAGCCGAAAGTGACTCGGGGGCCCATTCTAAACCACTTTTGATATGGAGCAGCCAATGTAAAATTCATACCTACCTATATGTAGCTCAAAAGCTCTTTCATTTGATCCATACTTTCACGGACACCCTGTATATTATCCATTAATCCACTAAGCGTAAGTGAACATAGTAGGTAGTCATCTAACAACAAACATTCAAAACCCAGCAACCGAAATATCAAACTTTTGGCTCAACTTCCTGTGTTTACCTATTAATATAACGCCCTTTAATGAAGTCATTTTCAACATTTATTTCATGACTTATTGTTAGCCTTTTAACTTGAAGCCGTCAACTTTTGCTCATAATTTAAGTAATTACTTAAGAAACAATTTCAATCTACCCTCCAAATGAGCCGGCTAGTCAAGGGCAGATGTCACGTCCAATGAACTAACTTTGTGAGTGTCTAAAGTTGGGAATAATTAACTCGGATACAGGGTAAATAGTTGTGATTAATGCGCTAAATCTTAAATAACTACGAAAATAATGTACTTAAATATATAATATAGCTGTGCCCAGGAGCTTCGCTTCGCCTTAAAAAGTTTTCCCGTGGGAATTCCGGGATAAAAAGTAGCCTATGTTCTTTCTCAGGGTCTAGACCATATGTATACCAAATCCGTTCAGTAGTTTTGGCGTGAAAGAGTAACAAGACAGACAGACACAGTTACTTTCGCATTTATAATATTAAGTTAGGATTAGGATTGGTGGCTACCGATTTAGTCTTCTTTCTTCAACCAAACTGTACTTCTACATAGTAACAACTTTACTGTAGATATATAATATCTACATTGAAGACCAAAATGACGAAGTACCTATGTCCGATAAAACAAATTATGATTAATGATGTTTAGTTAATATTACGTATTTGGATGAATTGACTGTGTTAATTGCCATTATTAAGGGTTGTTCTAACAAAGAATTATCTCATACATAACAGTTATGATTTTTTCAGCTGGGGGTAAAAATATGGTTCTATTTTTCAATTGATCTAAGATGTTATCAAAATAAATGTTATTATTAAGTCACTACATACCTTTATTTTTGCAGACCTGTGTACCTATCGCGAACTTATTTTGACAACGGTTACAAAGCGTATATGAATTTGACACTAATTAGTTCATACTTCGTTTTGGCTTCGCGATGGCCCCACTGTCATGTAGAGTTTTAGCGTTATCGTTAAACATCATGCAGAGGTAATTATGCTAAAGTTAAACATACGTAGGTATGAGTGTGAGTCTGTGAGTTTGAAATGATTTATCTCTGAGAGAAGAAGACGTAACTACTGAAAGTTTAGTCCAGAGAATAGGTACTCTGAGATGTCGTAAAGAGCTTAGTTTAGTGCTTAGTTTGTGCACAAAAGCCAACTGAAAATGAAGAAGCGTAAAGTTAAGAAACTTTGACGTTTTAGTTAGACTTAGAACACCAACTTAACTAGATAAATAATTTTACTCGCCTGATGCAGTAGTTTCTGAGGTAGGTAGAGCAGTTTTTTTGATTACATGTCTCATCATCATCATCAGCCAATAATCATCCACTGCTGGACATAGGCCTCTCCCAAGGAGCGCCATAACACTCGGCCTTCCTCATCCAACCACTACCCGCCACCCGCCTAAGGTCGTCAGTACAATCAGACAATGCTGGTTTGGCAACCCTAGTGAAAACTTTTTTTATGTTGGTTTGATAATATATACTCGGTGTTAAAACCAACTCGCCATTCTAGCCCTTTCAGTAATACCACTTTTGCAAAAAAAAATTATATTTCTTTTTCATGTGAATATTGTTGGTAGCTTTCCTCACAGTAAGGTTTACCCATTTCATTACCTCCAAGTTATAAAACGCAGTCCTCAGGGTGTAACTCTGGTTAGAGAGATATCCCTTTGCCTTCCGATAGAGACAATATCTTTACCTAATAAAACGTATCTTTACGGTTTTTATACAAGCCCATACGCAGCTGAGCCAGTCAGCCTGTGGATGCTTTTATTACCTATTTTACATATTATGTATGTAGGTATTCTACCGTATCAATTCAATACTATTGATTAGAGACCACGTACAGTTAAGGTAGCGTGGGACGCCCTCCTGGTAGACGGTAGTGGATGCGTGAAGAAAGCGGAGGACAGAGTCCAACAGTGGGTATTTTGGCTGATGATGATGATCATGATAATTAAAATAATGAAGGCAGCAACGCCTACGATGTCGAACGTCTACGACACAATAGAAGGAAAGAAACATTTAAGAAAGAAAGAAACAAATAGAGTCAAAAATAACGAGAGTCCATGGTTTAACATTTAATTAAAGGACCCAAAATGTGCACACATTTACTCCATGTATCCTTTGACACGAGGAAAAAACTCGCAACAAACGAGTATAATTGCAAAAAATACGAGAGAATTGTACTGAATTACCTTCAGACGAGGTTCAGTAATTGACTCGGAGTGGGCAACAAGAAGTAAACACCAAATTACAGTGATTAGCCGCTGAAATTCAGTTCAATTGAGGCTGCCTGCCTCGGCGAGGCATATTAGAATATCATTGCCTCGGGGTTTCTACCGCACTCGAAGCTTGGTCGTACTGACGCTAACGTTTCAGCGTACATTGCCTCGGCTGGGCAATTCGAGCATGCCACGAGGTCGAGCCAAATATAAGCCAGCCACCTCCTCAACGCTCGAAACGTGCAAACAGCTTATGGCTTTAGAGCTTGTACATATTAGGCCGTTAAGAAAAGAACAGGGGGTTATTCTAAACAATAGTTGAACAAAAGTTGTTTTTAATGACACCCTGAGTCATCCCCCACTTCGGAAACAAAATGTATAAAAGAATTTACCTCGTTTAATACTGCATCTTTACGGCTGCCGTTTTATAAACTGTACCAGGGTTTCATATTAAAAGATAGGTAAAAAAACTAACAAATATTTATCTAATCCATCTGTAGGATATTGAAAAATGTTAACTCACCGGATATTACTATTTGCACATAAATTTGTCCGCAGATTCGATTGGGGCAGGATAGTTTTGTTATTCGTGGTGGTCGGGATGAACGGTGGATGGTTGCTGGCCAGTACTATAGCAGACTATACCAATCTCGAGAAAATAACCCTAGCCTACGGCCAAATCCTACCCGACAGTTCACCTGAAGAACTGTTGCTGACCTATGTAGGGTTAGACTACGCGAGTAAGTGACGAGTGTGAAACGTGACGGGCTAAAAGCATTTGGGTTAAGGTAGCACGCACGAGTTGTTTTACGCACGTTTTCTTTGAATGACGACAGCTTTTTGAAATTTTGATGGACATACACTCACCTTTAAATGCCAAGCTGAGCTAGAACCCGTTTCTGCACCGGGAAGCAACACCCTTGCTCATTTTCCTTTGCCTTTTTTTTTTTTTTTTTATTATTTGTTTTATTATTTATTTTTTGTGTTGTTTCCGTGTGTGTGTGAAATAAATGTATTTTCTTTCTTTCTTTCTTTCTTTCTAAATGCACGCGATAAATTGGTTATAATAAATTGGTTATTATTCTGAAAATTGCACCATATGTATTAAAGAGATTATACATATAGATAGATAGATAATTTTACATAGACACTTAACTAGGGTACAAAAGGCGGTCTTAAGCTTATAGCGATCTCTTCCAGACAACCTTAGGATGGATAGACTAAAAGAGATATAAATGGGGTACAGTGTAGTTACTCACAGGAATAAAGAAATAGCGAAAAACTACAAAAACTCCACCCTTTATACACGAATATTGGTGCGAATGTGAATCCGATTAGCACCTAATAAACTACGACAAGGTCCCATGAAAGGGGTTTAACAGCAATTTCCTTTACACGTCCCAATCCATTTGAACCCTTTCAAACCAACTAGGGTTCCCTCGCAATATCCCTGTTTTGCTATAATAGGATTTGGTATTGAGTCCTTGTTCTGGCGATATGCTCTATAATGAGGCGATTGGAGTCAGTTCTGCTAGCCTACTCTTGAAACGAAATGAAAGCCTAGCTTGCCTTCTCGTCATTAAGAAAATCTAAAACTTATTCTTATTTTTAACAGCCTTCGAAAAAGGAGGATGTTCTCAATTCGTCTATATGTTTTTTTTTTATTACCGACATATTCACTATGCTTATACCTATTTTCAGAACCTAGTAGGTATAAGTACCTAGAATTTAAGTTAGTAAGAAAAATCTCCAAGAAACAGCTATTACCTTCAACCTTAATTTTATTGTGGATACTAGATTATTGGTGGTATTGTATTTGTACTTTTGGAAAAGAGTTATGAGTTACTAGCTGTGCCCGCGAGCTTCGCTTCGCCTTAAAAAGTTTTCCGTGGGAATTCCGTTATAAAAAAGTAGCCTCTATATCCTTTCTCAGGGTCTAGACCTTATGTATACCAAATTTCATTCAAATCCGTTCAGTAGTTTTAGCGTGAAAGAGTAACAGACAGACAGACAAACACAGTTACTTTCGCATTTATAATATTAGTTAGGATTAGGATAGTTAGGATGAATGACGAGTAGTTTCAGGAGTAGGGCGGCAGGTTATGTCATACGCAATGCCTTCGGGAAACTGGCTAACAATAGGAGTTCTACTTGCTAGTCTACCTCTAGACTCAGGTCATCTACATATCTGTATATCACATTAGAATTTTGTGTTGCCCCATCTATGCTATACTTACAAGGTGTAGCAAAAGTGGTATACCAAGCCGAAAGTGACTCGGGGGCTCATTCTAAACCACTTTTGATATGGAGCAGCCAATGCAAAATTCGTACCTACCTATGTGTAGCTCAAAATCTCTTTCGTTGGATCCATACTTTCACGGACACCCTGTATATTATGAATTAATCCACTAAGCCTAAGTGAACATAGTAGGTAGTCATCTAACAATAAACATTCAAAACCCAGCAACCAAGATATCAAACTTTTGGCTCAACTTCCTGTGTTTACCTTTTAATATAAAGACCTTTAATAAAGTCATTTTCAACATTTATTTCACGACTTATTGTAAGCCTTTTAACTTGAAGCCGTCAATTTCTGCTCATAATTTAAGTAATTACTTAAGAAACAATTTCAATCTACCCTCCAAATGAGCCGGCTAGTCAAGGGCAGATGTCACGTCCAATGAACTAACTTTGTGAGTGTCTAAAGTTGGGAATAATTAACTCGGATACAGGGTAAATAGTTGTAATTAATGCGCTAAATCTTAAATACCTACGAAAATAATGTACTTAAATATATAATATAGCTGTGCCCAGGAGCTTCGCTTCGCCTTAAAAAGTTTTCCCGTGGGAATTCCGGGATAAAAAGTAGCCTATGTTCTTTCTCAGGGTCTAGACCATATGTATACCAAATTTAATTCAAATCCGTTTAGTAGTTTTGGCGTGAAAGAGTAACAAGACAGACAGACACAGTTACTGTCGCATTTATAATATTAAGTTAGGATTAGGATTGGTGGCTACCGATTTAGTCTTCTTTCTTCAACCAAACTGTACTTCTACATAGTAACAACTGTAGATATATAATAAATGTGATGTGCTGTGCAATAAAGAATTAAATAAAAAATAAATAAAAAAATATCTACATTGAAGACCAAAATGACGAAGTACCTATGTCCGATAAAACAAATTATGATTAATGATGTTTAGTTAATATTACGTATTTAGGGTGAATTGACTGTGTTAATTGCCATTATTAAGGGATTAGCCATTACTAACAAAGAATGATCTCATTCATAACAGTTATGATTTTTTCAGCTGGGGGTAAAAATATGGTTCTATTTTTCAATTGATCTAAGATGTTATCAAAATAAATGTTATTATTAAGTCACTACATACCTTTATTTTTGCAGACCTGTGTACCTATCGCGAACTTATTTTGACAACGGTTACAACGCGTATATGAATTTGACACTAATTAGTTCATACTTCGTTTTGGCTTCGCGATGGCCCCACTGTCATGTAGAGTTTTAGCGTTATCGTTAAACATCATGCAGATATAATTATGCTAAAGATAAACATACGTAGGTATGAGTGTGAGTCTGTGAGTTTGAAATGATTTATCTCTGAGAGAAGAAGACGTAACTACTGAAAGTTTAGTCCAGAGAATAGGTACTCTGAGATGTCGTAAAGAGCTTAGTTTAGTGCTTAGTTTGTGCACAAAAGCCAACTGAAAATGAAGAAGCGTAAAGTTAAGAAACTTTGACGTTTTAGTTAGACTTAGAACACCAACTTAACTAGATAAATAATTTTACTCGCCTGATGCAGTAGTTTCTGAGGTAGGTAGAGCAGTTTTTTTGATTACATGTCTCATCATCATCATCAGCCAATAATCATCCACTGCTGGACATAGGCCTCTCTCAAGGAGCGCCATAACTCTCGGCCTTCCTCATCCAACCACTACCCGCCACCCGCCTAAGGTCGTCAGTACAATCAGACAATGCTGGTTTGGCAACCCTAGTGAAAACTTTTTTATGTTGGTTTGATAATATATGACGGTCGAATGGCGTAGTGGTTAGTGGCCCTGACTGCTATGCCGAAGATCCCGGGTTCGATTCCCAGCTGCGGCAGATATTTGTTTAGAGACAGATATTTGTACTCGGGTCTTGGGTGTTGATATTTATATTTAGAATCTATCTATCTATGTATTTGTGTAGATATATCAGCTGTCGGACACCCATAACACAGGTTCTGCCTAGCTTGGGGTCGGATGGCCGTGTGTGAGATGTCCCCACATATTTATTTATTATTTATTTATATATACTCGGTGTTAAAACCAACTCGCCATTCTAGCCCTTTCAGTAATACCACTTTTGCAAAAAAAAAAATAATTCTTTTTCATGTGAATATTGTTGGTAGCTTTCCTCACAGTAAGGTTTACCCATTTCATTACCTCCAAGTTATAAAACGCAGTCCTCAGGGTGTAACTCTGGTTAGAGAGATATCCCTTTGCCTTCCGATAGAAACAATATCTTTACCTAATAAAACGTATCTTTACGGTTTTTATACAAGCCCATACGCAGCTGAGCCAGTCAGCCTGTGGATGCTTTTATTACCTATTTTACATATTATGTATGTAGGTATTCCACCGTATCAATACTATTGATTAGAGACCACGTACAGTTTAGGTAGCGTGGGACGCCCTCCTGGTAGACGGTAGTGGATGCGTGAAGAAAGCGGAGGACAGAGTCCAACAGTGGGTTTTTTGGCTGATGATGATGATCATGATAATTGAAATAATGAAGGCAGCAACGCCTACGATGTCGAACGTCTACGACACAATAGAAGGAAAGAAAAATTTAAGAAAGAAAGAAACAAATAGAGTCAGAAATAACGAGAGTCCATGGTTTAACATGTAATTAAAGGACCCAAAATGTGCACACATTTACTCCATGTATCCTTTGACACGAGGAAAAAACTCGCAACAAACGAGTATAATGGACAACATTTCATTTTCTTTACCCTATATTTTTATTAGCTATTCGGAAAGTTTATAGAAAATTAGTGGACCAGTATTTTTTTATTTTGTATATACATTAATTTTTGCATGTTATTTTTAACTTTAAAGTTAATTATTTTAAAACCGGAATTGACGTCACATATTAGGCTCAATTTTTTATTTTTGTCTATTGCCGGAGTCTCGAAAAAAAACATAAATGACACTGACAAGTGACATTTAAACTTTGTTTACATGCCAACCAACAAATGGGTCATTTTCAAATGACATTGATATTTCTGATGATGGAAAGTAGGTACTTATCATGTAAAAAAATAAGCAGAAGCATTTTTTCAACTTTGTAGGCGGTTGCATGCTCTGGGACATATTATATAGAGGTCATCTCTTAATAATAAATAAAAAAAATAGTCAGAAAGTGTCAGAACAGAATTAATGAAAATGACCCAAATAAACAACAACGTCACGATAAAACGTCAACGTCAATCAAAAATGAAAGTGACAGTTACTTTGTTTTTAAATCTATGGGCTTTGATCATCAAAATTCATCGCACCTGATGCATGACGTCATCAGCACTTTTTTACTATTTTATGATTTTCTCGAAAATGATACATCCAAAAAATACAAAAACATTTTTTTTGTGGCCTTTAGAGCTAAATCTCGAAATGGTTTTCGATTTATAGCAGCTTTAGTTTTTTGAAATGTTGTCCATTGCAAAAAATACGAGAGAATTGTACTGAATTACCTTCAGACGAGGTTCAGTAATTGACTCGGAGTGGGCAACAAGAAGTTAACACCAAATTACAGTGATTAGCCGCTGAAATTCAGTTCAATTGAGGCTGCCTGCCTCGGCGAGGCATATTAGAATATCATTGCCTCGGGGTTTCTACCGCACTCGAAGCTTGGTCGTACTGACGATAACGTTTCAGCGTACATTGCCTCGGCCGGGCAATCCGAGCATGCCACGAGGTCGAGCCAAATATAAGCCAGCCACCTCCTCAACGCTCGAAACGTGCAAACAGCTTATAGCTTTAGAGCTTGTACATATTAGCCCGTTAAGAAAAGGAAGCTGCAATACTTAGGCCATATAATGCGCAATGACAAATATGCCCTCCTTCAACTCATACTGCAAGGGAAAATACAGGGCAAAAGAAGACCTGGCCGTAGAAGAATCCACTGGCTACAGAACCTCGCCGAATGGTTCAATATGTCCACCATAGAGCTATTCCGAGCTGCGACTTGCAGGGCCCAAGTGGCCATAATGATAGCCGACCTACGATAGTAGATGGCACCTGAAGAAGAAGACATATTAGGCGTTTTGAAGGGCGTGTTTGCGCGGTTCCTGCGTTGTTGAGGATGATTGTTTGAGCGACACCTACGCTAGGAAACCCCGAGGCATGCGTTTTCAAGTGCGGGCCGATGGGACGCTGGTAATATTGAAAGACTATTAATTACTTTTATTACCTATGTAACAATTTTTTAAAGCAGTAAATTTCAATAAATTTCATCACCCACCAAGATATCCTTCTTTAACATAGTACAGCGGATAACTGATAATAGATATTATTATGTAAATATCGCCAATGCCTTGGATCGCTGCCAGTACCTACTTTTTAACTCGTCGGCGCACAGTTAATGGGTTTCTGATGGCGATTCTTTGTTCGGCATATTATTCCGCCTCTCTGATTTTGTGTTTACGCGCATTGAAATTTGGCAGAGTTCCTTAGCTCAGTTCAGATTACTATTATTCTCTGAAAGTATAAGTACCTACTCTATTCTATTCTATTCTCTGCGGGGATCTAAGTACCTGCACCTGGCTCTCTCGAGTGGAACCTTTGTGCATGCCCCTGGGTCTAAACTGCCTTCCTAAGCTTGGACCATTTCCCACCACGCTGGTCCACTGCAGGTGGGTGCCAAATCTAGAGATCTTTTCTTCACCAGAGCGATGGTATATATTGTACTTAAATTCAAAGAACTCATTCTTGCAAATGTTAGCGCCGGGATTCGAAGCCGCTTACCCGACTGAGCTACCACCGCTATTTGGGTATTATTTAAATTCCAATAATGACATTTTCAAATTACCGAACTATTTATTCAACATAAAAAAATATAAATTATGGTAAATAATTTTTGTCTGCTTTATTTCTATATTTCTATAGATTAGGTATATCTTAAAGGTTCACTGGCAAACCCAAAGTACGCAAACTTGATAGAAAACAAAACTAATTTTCCCCGAATAATACGTCTTGCCATTAGATTATAGTTCTTACAGCGATTGTGTTAAAGTCTCTACGTAAGACAGAAGTCGATGGATACTTCAGAAATTTGTTCTGACAAGTGCGGATTCTTGTACCTGAAGAAATAAGGTGCTAAGCAAAATTAGATCTTGGGCATCTATAATAGAGGCAAAGTACTTCAGTGAATAAAGATCTCACATTGCATGGTCTTGAAAGGAGATAAGTTCAGTAGGGTGATCACGAAAAACAGAGCTAACGTATAGAATCGAATGCGAGTGCGACTATTGTCAACTTTACAGCACTTTCGAAAACTTTTTACCTTTCGAATAGAATGACCACAGAGTATATAATATTATTCTGAGAATGACCTATGGAATGATAGCTGTCAAACTTTCGCAAATCTATACACCGCCATTTTGTTGTTGACAGGTTGACAGCACTTTCGAATAGTCGCACTCGCATTCGATTCTATACGTTAGCTCTGTTTTTCGTGATCGCCCTACAAGTATACAAATTAAGATGGTTCTGTTTTAGTTTAGAATACTTTATCTATACACCAAGGACAAAAATGACACATAGAACAACTTAAAAATAAAATAGTACAAATAGGTGGCCTTATTGCTTATAGCAATCTGTACCAGACAACCTTTTTATTAAATACACTCACGGGTAATGAAAAAGTTCCACTCACAAAATGACGGCACCAATCGACCCCATTTTTTCAAATATTTAGTTTAAATTTTGAAAAAATATTACTACCTTTTTTAGTAGGTCATACCCAGATGATCTGTTAAAGATCCATGTTGCAGAAGGCGCCATTAAGGTAGCCTTTTCCGTTTGGGAGTAATTTGGTGCTTTTTTCAGTGGAACCTTTTCATTGCCCGTGAGCGTATATTAATGAAAATTCCTTCAATATTCGTTTAGTAAAATTTAACATTCTGGTGAAGAATATGGCTGGACTAGTATCGTAGAGTTATTTTCGAACAAGAAAATTTATCGGAAAAATAGTGCGGAGAATTTCGTGTATGTTCATATTAGCACGTGGCATGCGGGATTAAACCGTGGATTAAAGTCTAACTTTAGTTTAGCTGGAGACAACCGGATAGCGCAGTGGTAGAATCTGACAAAGCTAACTTTGCAACAAAAACAAGTACAAACAACAACAAAAGTTTATTAAAGTCTGTTTTTTAATCTCAGATCCTTACTAAATTGACAGACTCTGAAGGGTTCATAAATAGTCGATTGTCTCGCGATTAAGTGACGTGTTGTTCTATTGGCGGGACAATCGACTGTTGATGAACCGTTCAGATTATATCAATTTAGTATTTGAGATTAAAAACTGACTTTAGGTAACATCATTATAGGTCATTATTAATTGTATTTTCTGACACTGACGTAGTACATCTTAGGACTTTCCTTAATTCATTTAGGGCTTTTGTGTAAAGTGCAAAAAAAAATTGGTTTCGACATTTTGAACAATAATCGGTTAGGCGATAAAAAACTGTTACTCATTTGTCACCATTGTCATTGTCTTTTTGTTAATTTCAGTTCGTTTTAAACTTATCGCAAGTCTTGAGGGACTCGTAACTCGGGAGCCGAAAGTTTTGGCAAAATATTTTGCTCTCATTCCAGCATAATATGGAGCGAAACTGGTTTTAAGGCTTTTTTTTACTCTATACGATTTCACATGAGGCTTTTATACAGAATGCTACAGAAATAGTGTATTATACGTATTTACACCTGCGTTTATTTCGGCATCAGTATTGAATTCGGTATCACTATTGTAGATTATGTATTTAATTGTGTAGGTCTGAATAGAGCTTAAGTCGAAAGTACTGGAGCTAAGCCTTAGGATAAACTTGAAGGTATTCTTATTTTATAGTATACTAGCTGTTCCCGCGATCTTCGCGTCGCCTTGAAAAGTTTTCCCGTGGGAATTCCTGGATAAAATGTAGACTATGTTCTTTCTCAGGGTCTAGACTATATGTATACCAAATTTCATTCAAATCCGTTCAGTAGTTTTGGCGTGAAAGAGTAACAGACAGACTGACACAGTTAATTTCGCATTTATAATATTAGTTAGGATAGTTACTGCGATACGATATTTATAGTAGAGTATCGTTAATGTATAGTCTCTATCACACACACAACCAACCCTTTAGTACTAGGCAGAGGTAATTTAAGCCGCGTAGTAAGTTATATCAAATGTTTAATAAAATCCTTATTAAGTAAACATCTTAACATAAATTTCCTCAAAATTACTATGAACAATTTTTCGTAGAAATTTTTAATATTTACATTCTGGTTGAGATACAATTTACATTATACGTTCTCAAGTTTATTAAAAATACAGATTAACTTTTCGGGAACTGACGTAACTATAAATTAAATGTAGGTAACACTATCAGATCCATATTATTAAAATTAAACATTAACAAAATTTCATTAAAGGCTGATTGAAAAATGAGTTCCACATTATAAAGAACCTTAAATAAAATATAAAAAACGTTCATTTAATTTAAACCAAGTTTGTCACTCAACTGACAAAGTCAACTTTCGCAACGCCCTGTATCAACACCATTTAACAATACAAGTTGTAGCCGTATCGCATGGCCCCAACCCGTTTCAACATCATCCTGGTGGCAGACAATTAATCGAAGGAGAGTAGTGTCAAAAGTGATTACTCTTATTAACGATTTCTTACCAATCAATGATACAGTTTTGGACACTCAACTGGTTCAGAAACTGGTAATTTCGGTTATTTGCGACTTGATAATAAGACAAGAGACGAGAAATGAGATGATATCACAAGATCTAAAGGGAAAAAATTGTATCCCAGTTATGATTTTAAACACTACTTACACATGATGTTTCGCTGTGTTTTTGGACTAATTGTATTTTATTAAAATACCAGACTCATCCTGTTACCCTGGTTTTGTTTTTGTTTTTGACGAATATTTTTGGTGGAAGCAGTCTGTGGGAAGCAGCTTTTCTTTTTATACTTATTTATTTCTACCTACATGGTATATAAGTATGCTAGCTCAGTGTTTCACATTGAAACGCATCCTAAACAACATAAATGTTACAGTCCATTCCTAATAACATATTTCCGATAAGTACTATTTTAAGATTTACCCATACTTAGGGCAGATTTTTCAATAGTCACATAAAAAGTTATGTGGCAAATTGTTCTGATGCTATCTCTTCTGAATGATTGTCTTCAGTAACAGCTACAATTTTATTCCTGTGATATTATTTAATATAACAATAGAAAAATCAGACCTATGCGGCCGTATAAACTATAATAACAAATCTCATGAATATATTATAAACACCAAATATATCCATGTCTCCAATTTATGGCTATTTCAGTATAAAAAAGTGACTGAAACGACAAAAAGCATATTATTAAAAAGCAATCACGGAGGAGAAATCTCACGCACAGCAGGCAACACAGACGTTAAAGAGATTCACGATTGAGTGAAATGTATTATGTCTGGAGTAAGTGTCTTTCCTTTCGAAAAACGTCTCGTGATCCGATGCGATCGTTAATGGTGTCCCAAACCAGATCAGCCAAAGTACCTTTCTACAGTACATACTGTAGAAAGGTACTTTCTCGGAATTTAAAGGGTATTGATTTAAATTGGATCATACATGTACGCGGATACCTTTAGCATTTCCCGGTCGTGCGTGCCCCGGTTCACCAAATTGCGAAGCCTTATTATATTTTTTGAGTGGTCTTATTTAGCAATAAACGCTGAATTAATAAATATTAATTTTAAACCCGCGGCTGAAATTGACACTTTTATTTTTACTTAAAATTAAGTGTACGAGAAATCTGATAAGATTGCATTGGTGGGATTTGTGGGGTTCCGTAGTGAAATACTGAAGATGAATAAATAAATGAAGTAGGTAGTTTTATAGTTTGTCTTGAACAATAGTACACTAGCGATGAAATTATGTTATTGTTTTGCGAACAATATACACAATAGGTAAATATAATAAACTTTATTTGCACACAAGAAATCATACACAATAAAATAATGAAAAAAAATATAATAGGTAATAGCTTTTATTGAAATACCTATGTATAATATAAAATACACTCACGTGCAATGACAAAGTTCCATCTGCTATTCACGTTCCATATGTCATTGGAACTTTTTCATTGCCCGTGAGTGTAAGTAAGTGATCCGCCAGAATGAAAACATTTCATACAAATAAAAATCACGTTAACCCTGATAAGATCCCAAATGGCCGATCAATTTGCGAAAGTGACGATTAATTTCGTAAAGTAGAATTTTGAGTCCGTTTAATATAAAAATGTTTTTATGCAGCTACTTTAATTTTAATGTCTGTGTTATGTCAAATAAATTAATTTGTACATTGTTTCTTATATCATAAGTTAAATTTTAAAAAGAATTTTTATACTCATGGAATTACAAATTCAACTGCAGCATAATAATTATTAGATTTTTGTGTAATATTTACACATAAATTAGGGATTCTGTCATTATGGTCGTCGGTTAATTTTACCACGGACTAGGAAGATTGAAGAGTTTGACAAGGGAATTTCTGGTAACTAGAGAGAGAGATTCGTCAACAGAGAAAAAAAAACACTTCGTTACTTCGTTCATTGCTTAAGTAGTTATGATTCTTATCCTAACTAATATTATAAATGCGAAAGTAACTGTGTCTATCTGTCTGTTATTCTTTCACACCAAAACTACTGTACGGATTGGAATGAAATTTGGTATAGATAATATGTAGACCATATGGTCTAGACCCTGAGAAAGAACATAGAGGCTACTTTTTATCCCGTAATTCCCACGGGATTTTTTTAAGGCGAAGCGAACCTCGCGGGTACAGCTAGTATCACTATATATTTATTATGCCTCTCCCAAGGAGCGCTTGGACACTCTGTCCTCAGCCTTCCTCATCCAGCCACTGCAGACTACTTGTACTATTCGTACTTGTAAATGTACATAAGCATGAACCAATAATACCGATACTTGACGTTCTCAGATTACGAGCCGACGACGACATTATGCCTCAATAACACGCGAACGAAGAACTTTATCAAAATCATGAATAAAATTGTAGATTCAATTATAAAGATAACGCAAACGTCATACATACATAGCTAATTGTAAAGACCCCCAAAAACCGGTTGAGTAAGGTTGTGTTCATAAAGATCGCTACACGGACGAAATTTTTGAACGCATCGGTTTGGCTAGAACGCCTAGCATTAGCATTTACTTGAGTTCGCGCCAGTGGCCATCTTGTTTTTGTGGAGACCGCACGTTTCGCGTGTTTCTGCGCGGGAAATACGAACGTGTACTATTTAGTCGTCACTCAAATAACTTTATGTGAATTGTGCATTGCAAAAAGCTTACCTATTACGTATTTGAAGTGCCATTTTGTTTCTTTCATTTGTTGTTTTGCCGACAAATCGAAAAAAGTGCATCGAAAACTTCTAACACTAGCAACTTGATTGTGCGTCATCAAAAGTGATTAAAACTTTTTTTTCTTCCAAGTGGTTTTTGTTTAGAATTTGTTAAAACTTGTGAGTTTTCATACTGGATGTTGCGAATGCTATGATCGTCGTCGACTGTTCCACGGAGTATGTACTTTTAGATTCAGCTGTGTAAACCAGCTCAGTAATAATATACTTACCTATTTCGTTACTTATATCGATGCAAATTTTATTTACAAAAGAATTTAAATATATGTCGTTTCAGTCAGTATGTAACAGTTGCCTGACCGAAAATAGAAATTCGTCAGACACTTTAACTAATTCTTGTCTATTGTTAATTGTTATACCAAATTTAAATTCTTTTAACTGTAGGAAAATTACGTGTATTGTTTTTGCAGGAGCAACTACATTGCTTACCTACACTTACTGAGTTATGGCTTATTAGACTTATGACTAAAGCAAATGAATTTGAAAAATTATAATAGGTACCTAGGTATAAAAATATAAATACTTGAAATAATAAATTGAAGAAAAAACAAAATATTTACGAATGGATGTTTGTTACTCTTTTTATTTTGAAAGAGTAACATCCAGCGGCTCAAATTTTATGTGCGATCAACACAGAACACATTTACTCTAGAGTCTAGGCGATCAAGTTATAGGATTTAAGCAATGGCTACTTTTTATCCCGGAATTCTCAGAGGGATACTCTTAAAGGCGTAAAGAAGCAAAACACTAGACAAACTACAAATCAAAATAAAACACTACTGTAAAAGGATAGCCATACAGGTATTTGTGTAAAACTTATTTAAATCTTAGCCAGACTAAGAACTTCACGTTGGAACTAGTAAGGGGAACTTTGCATAAATAGACAGACATAGTGATTTAATTTGAATACTGAATAATAGTCGAGAAATGCTCCAAGTAGGTTGGGTATAGTAAAAACTTCTTTGATAGTGGATAATCGGATGGATTTATTCTATTTCTAGATAGAGTTTTGTTTTACATATTCATTAAAATAATAATTTACAATATGCGTGCTACTCCTCCTTTTCAAGATCATTTTTTCAAATAATCAAATACAAATAAAATTATACACTTTTGTATAGGTAAATAATATTAAGAAGTGATTGTAGAATGATAGTGATAAATGAAATAAGTAGGTACTAAAGTATTTCTTCCTTATTGTGTTTTCGTCTTTTATTGGCAGACACAAAACCTTACAATTTTTCCAATAGCTATCTAAACTGCAATAACATGCATGTGTTGTGTATATCTAATTATTTTGAATATGGTTTTGAATAGTGTACTCATCTTTAAATAAGTAGAAAAATAGAAAACTGTAGATAAAATTCCAGCTGTAGGTGACAGAGAAAAGGCAAAAAATATATAAAAATAGGAATAAAATTGGTTAAAATCATCATATTACTAATACTTACATTATTTATAAATTATTTTTTTACTTAACCTGTCGTGGTTATCCCAGTACCTGTTTATTATTTACGTATCTATTTATCTGAAAAACCTGAAATAAAATAATTTAATTGATGATAAATATATGTCAAAGATACATCATATTTGAATAATTTCAAGAAAACTATTAAGATTATTTAAATTAGAGAACCTCACAATAGTACAACATTTTGCTCGTTTTATCAAATTATAAGATTTAAAAATTATCTCTCTTCGCTTAATTTAGTAGACATGACTGTGTATGTGTTAGCCTCATAGTGTTGGGACTGCCTCTGTGGTCTAGTGGTAGAAGCTTCGCTTCATGGCCCTGAGGTCCCGGGTTCGATTCCCGGGTGGGACCATCAATTTGTGTTTCTAAATTGTGGTTCCAAGTTTGGTTAGGACATAGAAGGCTGATCACCTGATGTCCGAAACAGTGTAACGATCCATGCTGTCGGATGGGCATGTAAAGCAGTCGGTCCTGCGCCTAGCTCTCTCCAGTCGTGTCGGTCAATCCGTCCCATTGGGCTATGAGAGTGATGGAACAGAGAGTGCTCCTGTGTACTGCGCACACACTTGGGCACTATAATCTACTCCTGCGTAGATGGCTGATCTCAATTGAGATTGGCCGCCGTGGTCGAAATTCGGCTAGGAGGACATTACATTACATTACATTGGGAGATACCTAATTGTAGTGCTGCTGCGTTTACTATAGGTAATATTGACCGATTGCAAATTCAATGCAATTTATAGCATTAAGAGTTGGTTAAAAAATTAGACCCACACTTAAAGAACGGTTTTAAGATGATACTTAACATTGACAACCATATAAAGTGCGATTTCTGCACAATGTGTAGATGTGGCATTAGTAATTTTAATATCATGCGCCTGAGGTACTTCGTTCGAAGCTACAATCATTGAAATGATAATTTGATGAACGAAAAAAGCCTGGATACATGTGCGCTGGGTTCAATTTGAAAGTCTAAATGCTCACTTCCAAATTATTTTACTGGGTGAGTACAGTGGAAGCAATCCACTTATACCTACCACTTGTTATTTAAATTTAACATTTAAGACCCACACATAAAGAGCGTTGTGTAACGATTAGATTGTAGTTGTAAGGTTTTTACAAAACGCGTAGATCTATTAAAGTACCAAAAACACAATAGCCCTTTTGTTACATAAAAAAAATTGTGTAATTTATTCTATTTCGGTCACACGACGTCATAGCTACGGCTAAAAATAAATGCCTTATTATCAAGTGTACAGTGTACATACCTATACAAAATCCAATCCAAAAACCTGATAATACAAAACTATTGAGGCTAAGAATAAAGGATCTACGAATAACAAACATAAAAAATAAATAAATCGAGCACCTTGTTATTGCCAAAAAAACGTGCATGCTGTTTTTAAGGTGTACATCCTATTAAGAGTTATTTTTAACCTGCGATTTTCACTGAAAACCCTTTTATAATGTCCCCCTATCCGAATTTTTCCGACGCGGCTATCTGCGCCGGAGTAGACCATAGGGCGCAAGTACCTAAGTATATGCAAAGTATATGTCGCTCTATCTCAGCTTCATAACTTTCATCATATTATTATTATTATTATTGGACTCTAACGGCGGCCGTACTCAGAGTCTAAACGTAATGTCAATAGAAATAAAGACGATCAGTATTTTTTTTAATTAAAAATGAACCTTAAATGACGTCTCTGAATGCGGCAGTAAGTACGGATCTCTTTTATACATGCAGATGTTGAACGCTGCTGGTAACAATTATTATTATAATATAAATTTATGACTCTGAACAATTAAGTATTTAATCAATTATTATTATGAGCCCTTTGCCAGGAAACAAGCGTGTGAGTAAACTACATTTTCCGCATGTCTAATGCAGTAATCATTAAAATATAAAACTCGTCTATTTTATGCATAGAAATGATAAAACATGTAGGTATTAGGTATTTAAAGTGCAATCCTTCCTCAATCTATGACATTAAGTTAAGCTAGTTCACCTACAATGATCATAATAATGGTCGTAATCGTAATATAAAATCTAGAATTCTCGATGACTTTGTGAGTGACGGAAAATTTATTTTTACATCAACTCTAATTTATGCAAATGTTGTAATTAAATAATATAACGTGTATACATTTTGGTATGTAGTCGGTAATGTTTATTATTATATAGATGTAATCATATAGGTATCGAACTAAAGATAGCAGTTCTGGATAACGATAATCTATTAAGTTCTCCACTCGAGACTGGCCAATGATAGGTGTTATGAAGACCGTCGAACTTGCTTTGAATGAAAATATGTTTTATCATTTACGACAATTATAATATTCCCTATAACTTAGTAAGTAATGAAAAAAGAGAACGTCCTCAGGGCCCAAATTTTGATGAGTAAGGCATAAGTATAAAGTAATAAGTATAAAGGCTGAGATTTTAATTATAATTTAAATTAAGTTACCATACGTCGATAGGATTATTGTGTGTCAAAATTAATTCATATTAAAGTAGACAAAATTAAATAGACTTAATCATTTCGTATGCCGTGTAAGTAGAAGCCAGGTTTATGAGACTTGGAAGCGCGACCGTGATACTCGAAGTAAGATTCTTTTAGGTTAGAGAGAAAGTTAAAACTCGAGTATCATGATGAAGCTTTGCAGGCCTCGTGAGAACTGGCTATCGTTCGATGAATTCTGAGGTAACTATTTGCCACTTAACCTTTAAGTATGGACGTCATTTTTTCTTAAAACCAGTGCGGACGTGGAGCCTCACAGGCTCCTATATGCATACACTTTTTTTTGAGAATTTGATATAAGATTATTTCAAAACTGATTGGATATTGAATTTAAAGGATTTAGCAATAAAATAACGTGCTTATGTAATCAAATATTATTAAAAAAATATATAGAAATGTGAAAAATTCAAACTTATGGCACTTTTAAGTCCTAATTTACTGAGGCTACATTTTCTGGTATTAAAAACAGTCAAAATTATTACTATAACAAAATTAGTCTTATTTTCTTAAAATATAATACATAAGTAACCGAAAACACAAAACACCTACTTCAGGTAACTATTATATAAAATATTGACCACAGTCTAATAGCGCCAATTTATTGGCAGTCAATGCACAGAGGTCTAGAACACTTGGAGACACACAGGCAACACAAACATAGGTATTCATCCTATGTTTTTTCGCGGGACAGATTCTACATGCTCTTGTGGACCCTTGACTGGTTTCTTGATCCTGGACACCTTCTGTGACCATAATTATTATCACCTAAAACTCGATTCATTAGTCAACCTCAGTTCTCTTGGCAATCGTCTATTTATATCACGTCTTTGCACATGAGGCACTACATGCACACGTGTTAGTTTTTTTAGAAATTACCTTTACCTTTAGAAGTACCAGCATTAATTATTTTTCACATTTTGAAAAAAAAATCTAAAAAAAACATCATTGCCCATACAAAATATATTGTATGACAACAATGGACGTGTAGCCTGACAGGCTCCAGTCAATTTTTTGATGGTCATTACTCACGTGATATTCACCGGACGACTCAACCTCCCCCCTCATTGGTAATTTGGCAACTAAAACAAAAGCTACTGAGCCGCTCAATCGCGGGGAGCGGGGGGAAATAGGCAAAACTATGAAAACGTAAACATTAGGTAGCCTGTGAGACTCCACGTCCATACTTAAAGGTTAAGTAATCTTAAAATAAATATTTTCTAGTGTGATCATCTAGCAAAACGGCGATATGGTTCGCAACCTATCACGTCAGTACAAATTTTGTGAGCCACCTCTGACTACCCCTTCGGGGATTACAGTCGAGAGTGCATATACATCTAGCAAAATACTGATAGAGAGAGAGCTGTCATTTCTTGCTATAGCTCTCCTATGATAATATGCGTAATTTATAAATGTTAAGCCCACAATTACGTTATTGCAACAAAAATAAACCTAGGTAACTAGGTATCAAAATAAAACCCAGTATATCATTAGACGCTTATGGTAGGAAGGACATGCCACAGAGTCTACCATATCATTTGATTCGTTCTACCAAGAATGCAGACATGCACAATTACATACTTTGCAATTAGTTTGGTATTGCTATGTTTTATGTTTATGTAATGTGGTAATAGATAATGTGTACTTACTGCAAAATTTAATATGACAATATGATTATGATAGCATCAAAAAGTACCTAGAGTATAGTAGCATATTTTTATTTTATTAGAATAGCTTAGAAAAACGGTGGTGATATAAAGTAGGAATAGCGCCACAAACGTTAGGTGTCAAAAATATTATTTTTGTCGGTAAAAATCATATTATGAGGGAAATGCGGATAAAATGATCAAAACTACAACAAATTATAGAAGTTGGCAACATTTATGATAAGAAACAATTACGATCTCATGATTTATTTAAAAGGTAGCCACGTCCTACGCCTAGGTGGCCTTAGTTAAGAGTTAAGACCTAAGTAGTATCTATACCTTTATACCTAACTAGAGTAATCAGAGTTAAAGCTCGGTAAAAAAAACTTACGCACTATGAAATGGTATTAGATACTTTGATTACAAAAAAAATTAATCCCATTGTCAGTCAGATAATTATTTTATAGGCATATAAAAATATTTATAAATGCCAATTTGAAACTTTGTTTTATAAACAACAAGATTCACTAAATGTGAAATATCCTAGAACATCCATCTCATTTGAACTTGTTTTTTAATCTCTTGGCCGAACATTTAATAAGTTACTTTAGGAAGTTGCTAGACATAAATTGATTTGGTAATCATAAATACTGCTTAGAAGTTATATAGTGTAACGGTATCCTTAATGCGATTTTTGAAATGGTTTGAATATACAAGGTGTTTGGAAAAATTATATTCTAAACCCTAAGGGAATTTAATTTAAATCATTCCTTTAATTTCATTCAAATATAGTTTTCTCCAGTACTCTTTAAGAAAATACTAAATACTTACCCAAAAAGAAACTGATAAATTTTAATGATGTTTTTTTATAAAAAATGCTTTATGCGTATTAAAGTAGTTGTTCAGCATGACGAGTTATACGACCGCCTTCCCACTTACAATATCTTCAACAGATTCTAAAAACATCCTGTATATTATTATAAAATTTACCGTACTGACCATAAACCGTTTTTTAATTCAGTGTGTAGATATAAGATAGTAAAATTTACATCGTAAAATAATAAAAAAAATCGTTATGAACAGATGCATAAGCTAAAATTAAGTTTTCTTTTTACTCAAAGCCTGAAATAGAGTTATTTATGTTAACATATTGAAGGTCGTGGCCGTGACCAAGAAAAAAAATAAACATTAAGATATTTTCCTTATCTTCGTGCTAAAAAGCCCATAAAACACCAATGTTGTAATAGATAAGAAATTTTATGACATACACAAAAGGTATGAATGCACTACCAATGTCTGTGACGATACTATTCTGATAAGTTAAAGGTGCCAATTGGCCGCCGAAGACATGATGTAGCAGAAGAACGCAACGTCATTAAGGTAAGCGTCCATCTACTGCACGTATCGGCCTAAACGGATTGTCATTGTCATAAATGTATGGAGAAACGGCGTCGGCAATGTCGATGAAGCACTTGTGTGGATTTCGGTACAAAAAATACTGAATGCGATGCGTCTGTTGCGTACGATGACGAAAGGTGGAAGCTTACCTTTGCTTTGTTGCTTTGTTTCTTTCAAAAGAAACAAGTAGCGCACCGTTGCGACACGTAGTCTTGTGCTGCGAACTCGTCTTTGGCGGCCAATTGGCACCTTTACTTTCTACTTCAGATTAGTGGCCCAGTCATTATAGTATTGTGTATTTTTCTTTTTCTTAAACAATGAATTGTTGATAAATACGGTAGGTCAGGAAACCGATTGTACTAATTATTGTACAGATTGTAATTTTATAATATTTTGAACCCAAGACAGGTCAACGTACCCTGCCGGGCTGCCGTATTGTACAATAATTATCAAATAAAAAAACTCAAAAAATTACGTCATAATTATTATGTACATACAATTAATTTTATTAACATACATAACCTCAACGACCTTGGACTTTTTGAAGGTCAATGTTTTACAAAATTTTGGAATTCATTTTAGCAGTCTATATTGTTTATTATGTAAGGTACGTTGACCTCACCTCGGCTATCGCTAATCAAAATTCTACCTTTCTAGTTACAGTCAGAAAATATTTGGTATAATAATGTTTATATTGTTATATTGGGACACTGACCGTTTTCTCCGATACGTTAGGGCCCGCGCAAATATATATGTTTTTTTTTGCAAGTAAATTAATTTATGTGATTTTTTATTGCTATGCGATATAATTATTATAAACTCAAAAATTGTGTTCGTAAACTATATCAAAACCGCTAGTAAATTAAACATAGTACGAGAAACATAATAGTCGTATTATGAGAAAATACCTATTTATAACACCTATTGTATTTCGGTAATCTCTGGTTTCAAAAGTGATTTTGATCTTGTGAGAACAACTAAAACATAATCATTGCTCACAAATCTAGACTCTGACGTAATTAACAATACAGAATGGAATATTTTTAGATCTGTGTGAAGATGAAGATGAGGTACAATTATGGAATCCATACTGACTCGATTTAAAGCAATAACCCGACTGCGTGAAAATCGCGCCTATGAAATTTATTTGGACGATTATTACCTCGCACATCGCTCCGCTAGCCCGCTCCGCTCCGCTAGCCCGCTCCACTCTGGGCAGCCAGATGCGAGCACTCACGGAGCATTTCCCGGATTTTTAAATGTCATGAGCGCTTTCGCATTATCAGGTTACCGGTACAGGTAGATACAGGGAACCCGATTCTCTATTTAAGCACCCTAAGACTGTTCTCACTACAAAACCATTCCTTTCGCAATTAAACCTTTTAATTTTGCTGTACTTTATTTGTTTTATAATATTTTGTATAAAAAGACTCACTAAGATTGTTTATCTTTGAAGAAGTGCCTAAGATAGTCCACCGATTGGCGCTTGTTTCTCTGAAAGTACATTGTGAATCAGATTTCTGACTCAAGCTACAATTCTACGTGGGTGACATGTGACATTACTGTGGACGTATTGGTAATCAACTCATAGTGCATGTTTAAAATAAATTAAATGGATTAGCACCATTTTGTTCGACTTTTATTGGAGGTAATAAAAATAATTTTACAATCACACAGTTTAGTAACAGCCACTTCGTAGCTATAAATAAAACGTGTGAGCAAAGAGTATTGACGTCTTAGTGTGAATATAAATAATACTTATTTTCTTTAACAATTCGTCAAACTCTTTAGTTGCGGTTAGTGCGTCTGACTATCAAATAACGGCCTCATGATTGGGGCCTTTTTATTATTATTAAATTTTATACAGTCTGTTACAAAAACATACAAAAAGGGGTTATACTCAGGGAGTTATTGTGAACAACTAATGTTCTACGACATTTGGAAAGAAAAACTATTTTCCATAGTAAAAATTCATGTAACCTACATATTCTTATATATAAACTTCTCCAAGTCACCCCCGTTTTGCTTACTATAGTACAATTAGATATTTTTCTGGATAAATAAAACAAAGCACAAAAACATAAAATATGTAGGTACTTCATAGTAATTATCTTTATATAAATCAGGTCCCAATGAAATACTCCACGTTTAAAAGCTGCAACCTGCACGTAAATAAATAAATAATTAGAATTAATCATCATAAATCATTGGAATGCAATATATAGTATAGAGCGAGGTTATCAATTCATAAGATAACGTAGAGTAGAGGTCAGTTAGTAATACCTACTTAGGTTTAGTGCAACTGTCCATTTTAGTAACAAGTTGATATTGGTTCTAAAGCCAATAAATAATTTTAGAGCTGTCAAACTATAAATTTTGCCAGCGTAAAATGAGATTTACCCAAGCACTTATCATAAAAAAAATTAAGATTAAAATTGGTGCCTTCAGAATCTACATTATGGTTAAGGTACACTCTTTCTACAGTTTAGGCTCACGTAATCCTCTCACTAATCTGTACAGAAGGGCTAGTACGGGGCGCAATTAAGACGTGACAAAAGTTCTCCGTCGCGCTCGCTCTTGAGGCTACGCGATGTGAGTGAGCGCGATGCAAAACTTATATATGTTACGTAGCCCAGGGGGTCACTTACGAAAAACGAACTAGGTATCTAAACCAAACCTAAAAAAATAATACCAAAGAGTCATCATTAGTAGGTACATAATATTGGCTCTTGATTGAGAGTTTGTGAGGTTTCAATTTCCGAGACAGAAACCTTAAAAATATAACTTATATATATAAAATATTACCTTCAAAGATAGAGAAGTCAATTCTGTGTAATTGGAAGAAACGTGGAACTGAAATCACTAGTACCTACATTCCATACTGTTATAAAATTTGATGCAACAAAGAAATCTGCAGAGCCAACTCATATGAATGTTTTCAGTATTTGAAAATGTAAAATGTATTTCCGGTTGGAAGCCTTTTAATAACGAGAAAGGCTAATGAACAATCCCGTCTATGCTAGGACGAACCTCTGTGAATGAAGACTATGGAAATGTGCAGACTCTGGCAGAGGCTGGTGGAATCTGACAGTGTTGGAACTACATGCGCGAGCAATGAAATAGACATAATATCACTAATTACTGCTAATTCAGGTGGTCTTGAAAATATCGCTTTAAGCGATAAGACCGCCATTTTTGTACATATGTGTTAGTATTTAAATTATAAAAAAAAAACACGCTCTCACGCCTTGTACTAATGTACTCCCTTGCGGGGTAGGCAGAGGTGCATTGCTGCACCCACTTTTCGCCAGAGTGTTATGTTAGTCCCAATGTAATAGGGGGCGGGCCTATTGCCATTTTACGGGCACATCCAAGACCCGAGACCAAATATCTGTGTTTAAACAAATATCTGCCCCGGCCGGGAATCAAACCCGGGACCATCGGCTCAGTAGTCAGGTCACTAACCACTACGCCATTCGGTCGTCTATGTTATGTAAGTTATGTAATTTTATTTTATGTGTGTGTACAAATAAAGAATATTCTATTCTATTCTATTATTCCTAAACGGAAAAGGCTAACTTAATGAAGCCGTATTTAATATTGAAGAACATTTGAACAATGCCTCAGAATAATACCAACTAATAACGTAAATATTATGTTCAAATTTAAAATGAAATATTTAAAAAATCGGCGCTATTTAGTGTTGGAATTTTGTGGGTGGGACTTCTTCATTGCTCGAAAGTGTATAATTGGTTTTAAAACAATAATTGTACCATGTATTCGTGTATTGTATACTTTTTTACGCTTAAAAGAGCAGTATCATAAATGCAATAACGTCAACGTCGCGTTTTAAATTTCTTTTTGGATATCTTTGTGAGAATGAATGCTGATCCTGGATATGTGACGTTTATTAACATTTGTTTTACTCTGTTTATGACACGAAAATCACCTTTCATATGATTAGATTTTTCGTGGTTATATTATGTAAGTACTTACCTTAGTAAAATTGTGAAAATGGAAGGAGTTGTAACACTCTCCATTTTTACTGCAATTCAGTTCACAATACGCTACTACGGTATTACTAGAGCGCAGCGCTCAAAAATTTTGAGCACTATTGTGAATTCATATTTCTGTAAACTTTTATTTATGCTATCATATTTGTTATCCACGACCGTAAATACAGGTGTTGTACGTTTCTGGGTGTCACTAATAGTCACTAGAGCTTCGAAAACTCTATAGTTGGTTCGTTTTAAGTAAAAGGAGAGTTATTCTCTATTCTTTATTGACGACAATCGAACGAACGTCTGTCGTGCAATCGTCAAGTTACATACGTTTAGATACATTTAGACGACCGAATGGCGTAGTGGTTAGTGACCCTGACTACTGAGCCGAAGGTCCCGGGTTCGATTCCCGGCTGGGGCAGATATTTGTTTAAACACAGATATTTGTTCTCGGGTCTTGGGTGTTGATATTTATATTTAGTATCTATCTATCTATGTACTTGTGTAGATATATCAGCTGTCCGACACCCATAACACAGGTTCTGCCTAGCTTGGGGTCGGATGGCCGTGTGTGAGATGACCCCACATATTTATATTTATATTTTATATACAACACGTTGCTCTCGCAGCAGCGCTCCGAAACATAGTTTTTCGTCATATGGAGTGACCCTCCAGTTACTCCACTCGTAAGTCTCGTAACTCGTACTAACGTAGGTACGAAACTCAGTGCCAACCAGAACCAAACTTTCCAATCGGTATTTTCAACATTATAAAATAGTTTATTCAAGTATTAATACAAACCACATAAAACACCATACAGAGTGGTTACGAAAATTACGTAACTTGTACAACAAACAAACGAAGCACGCCTACTTTTCTAATAATAACTGCCTCTGTGATTCACATACATAAGCAAATAGAGTCAAAGGTTCTCATTTACGTTATATTTTTAGATGTAAGTTAATAATACTCTAGAAGAGCCGTTTAGTGATAAAAGTTTGTTGAAAAGTAGGTAGGTCTAGTTTTCATTTTATTTCCCCTCGATGTGGAGTATTATATAGATACTTGCAAAATTTCGTTGTTTAAAACCTATTTAAGATGAACGGGAAGTACCATTTACATGAACTCACTTAGTAAAATAATACCTTCGTGCCATAAAAAATATTAAATATAGCGTTTACAGCGTAAAGGTGAGAAAAACTCCCACAAGGCTCTCTGGAACTATTTTAGGAAAATGAGACAAATACAGTTCGGTCTAAACAACTTGATAGTTCTGAAGTTGGCTGCGGTTCCAATTTTGTCTTACGTCTTTGGAATAAATCAGAGACCTATGCAGTTAGAGATCCGCGATCGAAAATGGCGCTGGATAGGTCATTTATTTAGTTTTATTTATTTATGCTTTTATTGCACAATTTACATAAGTAGATGTACGGTCAGGTGCAGAAAAACCTGACCCCCCTCTCATAGTAAAAATGCTTCTGAGGGGGGTCAGGTTTATCTGCCCCTTACTGTACAATCAGGTGGACTTAATGCTAAGAGCATTCTCTACCAGTCAACCTGCAGGAGGTTCAGGACCAGAAAGTAGGAAAGTGCAAAAAAATACAAAAATCACAATCAAGCAATGAATCTCAAAAAAAAACCTACACAAAATCTACCATAATTATACATACATATATAAAACATATGTATAAGTAGTATAAGTATATATAAATGTATTATTATATATTATTAGAATATATATATATATATATATATATATATAAACACTAAAACAGAGGTACATGAAAAGGCTGCAATTAATTATATCCTAACTTGTTGAGGTAATGAGACCGAACTAAGGATTTAAAAAGTCATTCGTTGCGGCAGGAGTACTCTCGCCTCACAAAGCAGGCCCTAGTTTTTGCCCCGCAAGGAAAAAAAAGAATAGGGCACCCAAGAATATCTTCGATAAGGACACTAGCCCAGGAGATCAAGACGACTAACATGAGCTGGCCAGAAGTTGTGGCTGCTGCCTCTGATCGTCAGAAGTGGAAATCTGTAGTTGCGGCCCTATGCTCCACTAGGAGTTAAAGGGGTAAGTAATACGAGGTATAAAAACGAATGGTATAACATTCACAAGGTATACGCCCATATGATATAAATTTATTAAGTATAACAATCACTGTGCATAACAAACGAAAGGCATAATTACTAAATACATAATTTCGTTAAGAATAACGTTCAAAAAGTATAATTTCAATTGATATAACGATTAAAATGCATAACGTTTATAACATATATTCTACAACGGATATAATTATCATAATGTATAATGCACAAAAAGTATAAAAGATTTTCGTATCGTATTTTCATTATTATTGACGTTATGTGTGGGGAACGCTCCGCTCCGCTTCGCTGCGCTCGGCTTTAGTTTCGCCGAACATGTGCACCTAACACGCTCCTCCTCGCTTTGCTCGTCGTCGCACCTATCTTTAGGTTTTGGTACTAGGGGTTTTGACATTATTATTATTAATGGCGCTATGTGGGGAGACGCTCCCCTAAATGATAGTATATATTTTAATCGATATACGTAATGTATGTTATACGAATTGATATTAGTCCTCGTAAGTATTATATATTTTGATTTTATATAAAATGTACGTTATACCAATTGAATCTTATACCTTATGAAAATATAGATTTTGTTGTTATACGTAACGTTCATTATATGTTGTGAACGTTATTAGTGTGAAATTATACATTTCGTTTTTATACGTCGCAATACGCACCCGAGTTAAAGGACTTAACAAGAAGAAGAAGATCTTTGGAATAATTAACAGCCAACTTGTTAGTTTGACAAGGTACAAAAGTGCGTTCGCTGCCAGCTTCAGAAATACCAAGTTGTTAGGAACGAACTGTACTTGCTTACTTATCGCATTGAGCCATTAAAAGAGTCGGACAATGCAAATCATTGTTTGCATCAGCGAATTACGGTTTCTAATAGCTTGATAACATATTAAGTTCACAAGTGAATACATCATTAAATTTGGTATGTATGTGAGTTATTCATAGCGGAAATTAACAATATCAATAGTACCTAAGATCCCTCCTTGCATTCAACATAACAAAGAAAATATGGTATTAATATTTTAAAAGAACCGCATCATATCTTTATATTTTTTGCAAATTAGACCAAGACAAATTTATAGATACTTATATTGATGGGTAGGTTATTCTGTCCTTACTTAGAACTATATCACTTAGCCCAGGAAATCTTATTATATCTACGGCCCTTTTATCCGAGCCTCTTATTTCTAGAATATAAATGTCTATTTAGGCATCAGACGGTATGAAACGGACCTATCTGAAAAGGATAAAACGAAACGGTTGCCAGTTTCAGATTGAAAATAAAAAGTATTAGAAGTAATGAGCTTTTCCTCCTATAAAAGAATGAAAATTATCGTCAATACTAAAAGATTCAAATTACTATACTAAAGGTATTGTTCTAATTGCTATTAGATCAATACCTTTAAAAATTCATAAGATAAAGATAAAATACTCTTTATTGCACACAAACAGATACAGTTTCACAAACATAGAAAAGAAAATAAATAGTACAATCGGCGGCCTTATTACTAAAATTAATCTCTTCCAGACAACCACATTGAAAGGAAATATAAAGTATAAAGAAAGGGGTAACGTGTGACAAGACAAGTGAATACAAAATAATTACTATGGACAATGTGTAAATACCTGCATACAATAATACTTAAATATATTATGAACACATATAAATACTAAATTAAATATAAATATTAAATTGAGAAGCGCTTATGTAGAAAATGTGTTACTTACGTGTTTCCGCCAAGTTAGCATAATTTTTATGTGTAACCAGTAAAAATTCCACTCGATAAATAAATAAATTGCGAAATTTCTCACGCAGCATAAATATCCGTATTATGTGTAGATCTTAAATTAATCTTATCTACCTAAAAAGGATAAAATTGTATGGGCGAGGCACATAGATCTATAAACTGACATACCATCTATTCCAACTTTATTGGTTTAATATAAGTTTATTTTCTTTGATCTATATCCTTTCATGATTGGATTGGGTGAAGATTGCCAGTAAATATAAGAAATATTGCATCTAATGCAGTGGACTATTTGCTGTCGTCGTTGGTCATCTTGTTAGCATGTCAATGACTGAAACTATAAGTAGAAAAGGGTTTGTCACCGTGGTGAAAGGATTCGTCAGTCAGATTAAGGTGAAATTTCACCAAACGCTAAACGTATTTAGTAGCCTGTCAAACGTCTGTCAGTTAGTACAAAATTTGCCGTCTCTCTAGCTTAGGTAAAACTCTACAGGAGAAGAAGAAAAGAGGCTCTTAACGTGCACCCTATGATGAAGATGATGATTTAATTAAAACCTTAAATCTACAGCTTAAAAAAGTATTCCTAATTTCGAACTGCAACGTTAAAATCAAATGTGTGTTATAGTTTAAATGTTTAAAATTTCTTTAAGAACATCAATAGCTAGCTCAGTTATTACAACACCCAGGCCTGCTACTCCAGTTTACTCGGGAGCTAGGCTGGCTGAGCTGAAATTAAGGGGATATGTACAAAGGTTCCACTCGAGAGAGCCACGTACAGGAACTTCACCCCCTATGAGAAGAGAAGAGAACATCAATACTGTAGTTAGAAATATCCAAGTCTCATTTTTCCGACCTTGAAATTATTCCGTCCATGTCTGCTTGATCTCAGCTCACAATAGACCACCTCTCGACAAGTTACGAAACTCTATTAACATAAATATGGCTAATTTAACAGACGCCCGATCCTGACAAGTTGGAAGAAATGTGACGTGGCTCCAGGACACTGGGGTATTGGGAGATGAGAATATACTTAGGTACATACGTGGTGTTATGGATAAAAATGGTTAAAATCAATCGAATTATTAAGAAATAAGGAAGCTTATGTCGTTTCCGTCATAAACGGCCGTTTGTAGCGTTTTTATTTACATCGGCTTTTTTTTACTTACCTTCTGTGTAATGGGTACCTCTCGATGCACAGTTAGTACAGTACAGAACAGTAAGGTTCTAAAAATTGGAATTAGTATAAAGAGATTGAGGAGGGCGTGAAACGTGACAGTTTTGAGAGGAAGTTATGTTTTTTTTTAATCCGCGGCTGTAGTTGGCGTTACTCTTAACCTTAAGGAGATATCCAAAAAGGTTCCAATTGAGAGAGCCAGGTGTTATCACCTATCATAGAATAGAATGCAATCGAGGTGGCTTTCTGCTAATCTTGGTACCTATGGAAATACCTACATTTTTGTATTTTTACACATCTTTATTATTTATTTTTCTGATTGTTTTGTGTGAGGAGACGCTTCCTTGACACGCTCGCAGTATAATTTGTTTGCTGGAAGTTTATATTGAGTTAAAGTGGATGTGTTTCGAAAACCGTACGTCATTTACGACTTTTGCTGTCGAGTTTGCTGAGGAACTGGGGGGACTCTAGGTTATGAAAAACTAAGTTTTGCACCGCTATATATGTACACTAACCCCCTTTTTCATAAAAAAAGTTAGTGGAGGTTTTAGCTATTGAACTGATTTGTCTCTCTGTCAAAGAACAAATTGAGTGACAGAATAGTTCAATAGCTAAAGCGTCCAGTAACTTTTTTATGAATAAGGGGGCAAGCCTGTAGTACCTACAGGACAGGTTTTGTAAGTTACGAAAATTTACACAGACACACATATACGTTAAACTTATAACACTTCTGTTTTTCCAGAGGATGAGGAATGTATTGAAGTTCAAGCACGTCTTGCATTGTTATATTATCCTATGTCGGAATGATATTATGTAGTACTGTGTCCTTATTTATGAAACTATGTAGGTATGTAATAAGAATAGGATATCAAATGAATACTAAGCAGAAATATAGTTTATGCATAATGTCAGTGTAAAGCTGTGTTTCCACTGAAGTTGAGGTGTTTTCATTCATTTCACATGTATTATGCAAAGCCTAGCTCTGCAACAGTGAAAATACAGCTAGTATTCTACTATGTACTCAACTAACTAACCACACTAACCAGTATATTCTGACTACAATATCTAAACAAACTTACATAAACCCAAGCCAATTCCATTTTTTATAAAAATAGACGCACCAAAATAAACTTTTTATGTAAACAATGAGTACAGAGATTATCGTTGAAGATTACATTGACTATTTTGTTGATACAGCGATAAAACTGGCCGGCTGATAGTCAAAATAGATAATTATTCAATATTTCAAGGTGTTTACTATGCAGGTATATTATAATGTAAATCAAAACTTAAATTTAATAAATAACTTAAACTCAAAAAAGGTAATGAGGTAATTGCCAGCATTTTTTTGTGTTATAATTATGTATTCTTTGGTTTAAAATTTAAAGATCCATTTTATTCGATTTTCACTGTTCGATTCGATCGGTTAAGAAAAACCTACACTAGGCCCTCTGTACTGACTTGTAAATGATAAAAACCTCATGCATTTTAATTCTTCCGTGGTTTCTTGCACCTTGACTTGAACTTGCATAGTGATGAGTGATGAGTCTAAAAATAGTTAGGAAATCAGATACACACACAATGCCCTACACTCGCGTCGCCGTCGCGCGTGTTGTTCGCAACTTCAATGAAAATATATAGATAAAACAGCGAGTGTAGATGCGTTCGCGTTCGCGCGTGGCATTCCCTTTGTCGCGGGCCAAAAAACAGACACCGGACGGGTAGCGCCGCGAACCGCGAACGCGAAGGCGCGAACAACATCATCTACACTCGCGTTTCGCGCATTCGCGGGCGTTCGCGGCGCGAGTGTGGAGCGCGCTTAAGGTATGCAGTAAATTTTCGTAGTCGTAGACAGTGATGTAGGTTAATAGCGTAGTGGGTAAAGGTAATCGTCCACGTATCGGATCAAACGGATTTTCATAAATTATGGAGAAACTGCGTCGGAAATTCCGATGAAGTGGACGCACTTTTCTGATTTTTTTGTGGATACAGGTGGACACTTACCTTAACACTTCATTCGTAAACTGGAAAAAAGAGTTGGTTGCAAATTGGAAACTAGAAAATACTCGAAAATTTTGAGTGTTTTTTTTTGACACCATCAAATACACTCACGAACAAGGAAAAAGTTCCGAAACCTTGCGTTATGATGCCACAAATAAAAATTTATAAAATCATTGACCACAGAAGTGAATATAAAAAAAAAATGTAGGACAAGAAATATTTTTTCTCTCTGAGAGTTTATTGTGCTTTATATTGCAAGCTATTGGTCTAAAATTTAGTAACAGACGGGTGCAAAAATTCTATGTGATTTAAAACAACAATAAAATCAAAATATCGCCACAATTTTGACCGCGTTTTTCTCGAAACTGCCTAAAGCAGACTTAGTGCCAATTTCTCCATAGTCGGTTATCTAACCGACCAGGATTGGTTTATCAAGTATACGTCATCTCCATATAAAATTCTTGACAGAGTTGTCAAAAGTCAACCATTAATACCTTTATGCTCTAACCGACTATGGAGAAATTGGCACTTACCGCTTTTACGCTATTGACGGCAGAGAACAAGCAACGAGTTTTTGCAAAAGAATGCTTACTGCAATTTCAGACACATGTTAAACAATAGACGACTGTTTTACGTGTTGTAGGTAGGAACTGAAAACATAACGATACTGTATGTCATTTCAAGTGTTCATGTTTAAAACTCTGTTTTCTTCGAGAGATCTCTCTCTGTGTGTGTGTGTGTGTGTGATTTATTTTAGAACATAACTCTTCGCTAGGAACAATAGATACCTATATAATTATATTTACAAGTTGAATCACCGAAATCACATAATTGTAATAGGTATAATAAAGTGAACTCATGGCTATTTAACGAAATGGCCTTACTACTATACTATAGGTACTACTTAAAAAAAAGAGTAATAGTAAGTACAATACAGTAAATGGTAAGAACTTTTTTATAAGTTTATCCAACTTTTTCTTTCAAGTAAAGGTGTAGGTAAAAATGTTAGAGATCCATCAAAATGAATAATGACACAATTATTTAGGGACAAAGCTTTCTTTACTTACAATAAGGAAATGGAGTGAACTAAAAGGGTTTTAAGGTTGCGTATTGGACTGGACGAAATTTATTGCTAAGTAAATTCCGTGCTATTATTAAAATTTTATGTTGAATACTATTTAAAGCAAGAAGAATTAGCTGAGTAGACACCTTTTTGACAGACAGCAAATTTATAAATATTATTTTCTATTATAATTTCATTTAATTAAGATTACGTAAGTTTATCAATATTGCTTTCAGTGTCAAATAATGTTTTTCTTTCTTTCTTTTCTTTCTAAGAAAGGAAAAAAAACGCATTCAAACGGAAAATTAGGGTTTCGTTTTTCCCGACCTACTTCCGTTCCCGGGAATTCCCGGGAACACGGGAACGAAACCCTACGGACAATACACTTCACCATGCCTACTTTTCGCGATGGGTGCGGCTGCCCAAAATACACACTATTTGCACAAAAACAAAACACATTACACAGACGAGAGGCTAAAGTTTGTAAACAGATATCGTTTTGCTGAAACTCTCAGATGGAAATAAATTTCCGTATTGAAAAAGTTACTTTCAGTTTTTAAAAGTTTCAGGGATGTGGTAATACGTAGTATTAGATAGCTTTGGCACTTGTGTTATAAACGAAGGGTAGAAGGTAACAACAACCCTTCTTCACTTGACTTAGAAGGAGTAGATTAACATGACAGATTAACCGCCTCTTTGTACTGTTTTATTTTTAAGTTTTGTTTTTTTGATATTTTTGTTCTTTGTGCAAATAAAGTGTATTGTATTGTAGATTAAATGCCCATCTGCAGATATTTCTTATAAGTTTAATTTTGATTTAGTAAATAGATTTTATTTTTATATAGGAGTGTGATACAAACCTAAAAATACCTAATTTTTAAGAAGTTAGCGTTACCAGA
Organism: Plutella xylostella; assembly: GCF_932276165.1. Classification (NCBI taxonomy): domain Eukaryota; kingdom Metazoa; phylum Arthropoda; class Insecta; order Lepidoptera; family Plutellidae; genus Plutella; species Plutella xylostella. Next base: position 7,306,813 of record NC_063987.1, on the reverse strand, counting down.
CTCAAAATACATACCAGCTTTAAGTAAGTGCAATCTGCAAAAGTTTTTTTTGTGAATTCAGCATAGTATAAAAAATAAATAACATAATATTAAAGGATTCACTAGAATCTTTTACCAGAAAGATTTGTCAAAGGATTCATATCAATTTCAGGAAGACCCAGTGATATGAGATAGTGCGATTACCCGTTTAGATATTGAAACTTCGGAAATACATCATTTTTGTGAATTCAGCATTATTTATTTCGCCAATTGATGACGTGTAAAGATCATAACTCTAAAAAAATATTTAGGTACTATTTAATTAATGACCTGTGTACTTGAAAGGAGCACTTCAAACCATAAATAAATAATGAGTTATTTACATCTCCTTTTTAACCCTTACAAAATGTAATTTATATCATTAACCTTCTCATTTATGCTTTCTGCACGTAGATATACATTTGTTTATGGTAGGTATGTAATAGTATGTATACACATAACCCAAAGGAGTATATATATGGTTACACAATAATTATGTATCTCATGATATTATAATCATAGTATTGTATAGTATTGATAATTTAAATACATAACACCTATGCAGTACAATACAGAAAGCCTAGCACGGTACGCATTTAAGACGTGACAAAAGTTCTCCGTCGCGTGTGGGCGATGTGAGAGAGCGCGATGCAAAACTTATGTCACGACTTAAATGCGCCTCATGCTACTAACCCAGCTCAATAATATTATTTAACTTGGACTAACCTGACTCACACCTTCGTCATGGTGACAAACTCTAGTAAAGCTAAAAGAAAAAAAAAAAACGCACTCACGCCTTGTACTAATATACTCCCTTGCGGGGTAGGCAGAGGTGCATTGCTGCACCCACTTTTCGCCAGAGTGTTATGTTAGTCCCAATGTAATAGGGGGCGGGCCTATGGCCATTTTACGGGCACATCCAAGACCCGAGAACAAATATCTGTGTTTAAACAAATATCTGCCCCAGCCGGGAATCGAACCCGGGACCATCGGCTCAGTAGTCAGGGTCTCTAACCACTACGCCATTCGGTCGTCAAAGCAGCTAAAAGTTAAGTTCTTTAACTAACCAACCTATTGCCTCTGCGAAATTCCCCGTAAGTAAATACAATCTGAGTCAAAGCTTAGATTAATCCGGAGGTTTCTGGCTTCCATCCCGTCAGCTGGCGGACACAGATGTTCTGAAGGACCTTAGCACTTCCAATAATAAACCTCAAGGACAGTTGCTATAGGGAAGTTACAGTAGTGAAGCTACACAATGCACACAAAAAAATAAAAATTTTGCACAATGAATTAAAAAAATTCCAATGTTACTATAACTACTTAATGAAGTTTTCTCCTGTTATTTACTTTATGTTTAACTTTTCGGCCCTCCAAGTCTATAAGTTTAGATTTAAGATAGCATGTAGGTATATTTTGTAAAAAATAAATAAAATAAAATAAATAAAAAACTTATTGGCAAAAGAAACGTCTCGACAAATGAAACCCCACTTCTACCACTGAGCTTTTATTTTCAACTAGCTTTTCCCGCGCGCTTCGCTTCGCCTTAAAAAGTTTTCCCATGGGAATTCCGGGATAAAAAGTAGCCTATGTTCTTTCCCAGGGTCTAGACCGTATGTATACCAAATTTCATACCAATCCGTTCAGTAGTTTTGGCGTGAAAGAGTAACAGACAGACAGACAGACAGACACAGTTACTTTCGCATTTATAATATTAGTTAGGATTAGGTACTTAGGTTAGAAGATTTGTGACTTTATTCACAATTGTTGCCATTAGGTTAGGTTATTTAAAACGGTTTTGTTGTTTTTTTTGTTTTACACTATCTTGTTCGTATATTTTTAATCTAAGCTTTTGGCGCTTTTTATAGGCTTGCTGTGTCATAGTGTTAGATAAGCTTGCCGCAAGTATAAAACATATTTTATCTAATAATGGCGCAGCGAAAATGCTTAGAATCTTGATCGCTATGTGGGTTATTCGTTTCCTTATATCATTTTACTGCTGACTGTTGAAATATGAGGTAATATATCGTTTACATATGATCTAATAATGTTAGTTGATCACGAGTTAATTCCGTCAGTCGATTATGTCTTCTAGATTACCCGTAGGAAATTCGCGAAAAAATACTTTTTCCCATACAGTACAAAGTCACGCACGCCACAATCCTAAAGAAAAGTATTTTTTGCGAATTAAAAAAAATCTCTCTCTCTCTCAGCCTTCTATAGTCCACTGTTGGACATAAGCCTCTCCTAACGATCGCCACCCCAAACGGTCACCCGCCATCTGCATCCAGCGGCTTCCCGCTACCTTCCGCAGATCATCTGTCCACGTTTACACGTAGCAATAAAATTATTCAGAAAGTTTCCCGGAGTCCCTTTTCGGTATACCTTTTAGCAAAATCCCGTATACGTCGATAAAGAAAGTCATGCAACTCTGTCAGAGGCACAATAATTTTGTAGCAATCAGCGATATAATTTGTTATATCGCTTCATATTGCAAAATGCTTCCTCTACAAGGCCGGTAGTTATAGGTACGGTCAGGTGCAAAGAAACCTGACCCTCCTCTCATACTAACAATGCTTCTGAGGGGGGTCAGGTTTATCTGCTCCTTACTGTACAATGCTCAAATTGCAAGTGTAACTTTATATTGCTGAGTGCAACGATATTTTAAACCGAACTTGATGCAGTGTGTAAAGAAACGTCTCAACAAAATAACACCGCACTTCTACCAATACGAGGCTCTTACTTTGAATTAGTTCGGTTAGAAGATTACTGACTTTATTCATTAGTACAATGTATATCATTAGATTGAACTTAAAACAGTTTGGCAGTAAACAAAATGCGGTATTTTTTGCTCAGTTTTTTTATGTGACACACCATTTAGTTCGTATACGTTATTTTTTTTACTGTGATCAATAGCAGGGATATACAGGGTGATGCAACACCAAAAAAATACTAAGAATATAGAATTTTGTACCGGCTGCACGCAAAAAACTGATCCAAGGTGTCGATTTTCAGCAAATTTATAAAAGTATCAATATTTCGAAAACTATAGATTTTTTACTGAGGTCATATTATGATATTCTGGCAACTCATCAGCTGGTCTATCAGCCCTCCAAGGCATATCGTTGACTTTTGGGACACCCTGTATATTTAATCTAAGGGTACATTGCTCAAATTGCAAGTGCAACTTTATATTGCTGAGTGAGTAAATTTTACGGGTGCAGGAGAAAGCACTTAATGTACGAGTATGCTCTGGAAGTGCGGGTTACAGAAACTACTGTCAAACTCAAACATCGGTCGTGGTAGTTTGCAACAGCTGTGCAATCCTGCACTTTGCGTTATCGATATCGCGGTGAAATGCGGGCAGATTACTCTGTGGTGTTTTGGGTGTGACGATTATCGATAATATATCTCAGGGGGTAACTATCTAAATCGACGAACCCACAAAAAGATAATTGACACGCATTCGCCTTGTTTTGACCACGACCCTATCGCGTTGTTTTATGCGTTCCGATTGTATGAACGCTTTCGTTCATTTGTTCGTTCGGCTTTGGTAGTAACCCTCCTATCGTATATGGATCTGTGGATGTAAACATAGGTACTATCCATTGCTAAAATTTGAAAAAGATACTATAAATCAAGATAAATTTAATACTCTACCCCCTCAATACCTAAGCTTTACTAAGCTTTTTGTGTTTACTATAAAAACACATAGTAGTATGTACTTACTATCACTTCATTGTGTAAATAATAGCTCTTTGCTTTGAGTTACCAGGCATCTGAAACCTGGCCGTCTGTGATTTGATACCAATATTGTATGCTTAGTTTGCCTAGGCAATACCTTGTAGAAATTATGGTAATGTTAATAGTACCTATTAAATTATTACTTAACTAAAATGCCATGTGTTTCAACAAATAATATTTCAACCAACTTTGGCCCAAATTATCCCAAAATTATCAAAGCTTCCAAGTCATCACTGTTTATATGCTTTTCGCTGTACAATTGTACATCTATAATACGTTGCAAGCCGTATCGCCATGTTGGAATGAGTTCACATTTATTTGAATAAAATAGAGCTAAGCTAAGTTATAGTTTATAGTCCACCCTGCGTGACTACGAGCTTAATTAGTTCCTGTGATGCCGAGAAGGAGCGTAGACTCCACCCACTGCCATATCTAATGAAAGTTCCTCGCCTAATTAAGTCGACACAAGACCGGAATGCAACTGGCAAACGAACAGAGACGCACTGTTCTACTAATCATGAATATTGAAATGTAGGATTTTGATAAAATTCTTTCTAATAATAAAAATAATCAGCAATCAAAATGTTTATGATAGTTTCCGCTATAGGCGCCACTTTTTTTGTGAGAATTTTATTGTTTTCGACAAACTATGAAATCTGTAGATACTAGACGTACAGAATCGAAAGTTCCCATGCACTTATGGAGTCTTTATATATACAACAGTGGCCGATAGAGGGATATTTCTATCGCCCTAAACTATTATGAAAATTTGTCTGCTAATGTATGCAGATGACAGAATATCGTGAAATTCGGTTTCATGAGTTGCAAAACCCGTACTAAAGGCTATGTCCTCCCTCACCCTTCCTCATTCAGTTACTAACGGTTAAAGTTTATCCTCTTAAACCTCCTTTAGATGCCAGAAATCAGTAGAATTAATTCTCGGCGTAAATACGGGTTTTCAGCAGATAGAGGTAACTGACACGTGTCGATGCCCGAAGTGTGTCGTACGTGAGCTTTCACACGTACCGGTTAAGTTCACGTCACGGTCCACAGGTCCACACGTCACCGGATACTCGATGACGTTTACCGTCACGTGGACGTGTGAAAAAGACTTTATAGTTTTTTTCACACGTCCACGCCTTACCTTATGGTAAGCGTCCATCTTTCCGCATCGTACGCAACGGACGCATCGTATTGAGTATTGTTTGTATAGAAATTAAAATAAGTGCGTCGACTTCATAGGCGTTGCCGATGCCCCGTTTCTCCATACATTTATGACAATTTGTATCGTGCGATACTCACGATACCGATTGATCAGCGTTTATCTTTACGCGTTGACGATTTTGCGAGCAAAGAGTAGTCTGTAACATATTAATGTTCACAAAAAATTATGTTAAATAAAACCTTTCAGTTTTACATTACATTTTCGTATTATCTAACTTACATAAGAATATATTAGAATATACCTACCAACCATCTACCAGATTAAAATTATTCAAATGGCACACCGCCGCGTTGCCGTGACGGTGCGGAATTGGGATTTGTTGAAAACGGCTAGGAACGGGGATATGAAACAGAAATAGACTGATGGATGGCAGCCTCGTTGTGAGTAACGACGTTATGGATTGCGATTTGTGTGAATGCTTCGGTTTAACGCACTTTGGAACTTATGGAATATGATGTTGTGTACCTAGTCTTTGAGACGAGCTTGTTTAGCACTAGTTTCTAGTCAATGTGCAATATTATGTAAGTTGCATAATTATTTCATACTCTTAATTTTGCTTTATTTGAAATCTAGCAGTAGTTGAACCGATTCAAAGCGTTCAAGAATCTAATGATGTTTAGGCACTGTCAAAAGGGTACCTACAATACATATATATCTTCACAAAAACTAGCCAGACGTAAAACAGAATGTCATTAACTCATTACACATTACATAAATATAATGATTTCAACTTGCATTCTGGTCGTTCAATGATAAAATCCATCCCTGTACCTATTTAACATTAGTCGAGTTTATTTATGTGGCCGCCGCGCATTAAGTTTTTATTAAGTTCACTTTAATAGAGTTGAGGGTCCCACCTCAGGTGCTTTTATGAGTAGATCTGCTATAAAATGCCATAAAATTGTTTTATGGAAGCTTAGAACACCGTTCTAAACTTTTATTATTCTTCAAGTTTCCTTATAAGAGTATTAAAATAAGTGTTCCTTCTGCCAATGCTGTGCTTCTTTTAGAACATTCACTGATATGTATTGTCAGCAAGTTGTTGTGATAAAATAAATACTTACTGTCTCACTGTGAAACTTTGGTTTTAATGAAGAAGACCAGCCAGCCAAACCTACAGTCCACGCAACACACATAGCCTATAAATTTGCTAAAATCCAGCCATTCTCTAAATGCACTGGAAGCCAAACGTTGGAACGCAAACCACCAAAAAGGCCGTCAATCCAAGAGGTCGAATAAGTTACTAAAATACCACACTCGCATGTTGCCGGCTAAAAATAGACGGTCATTACGAAGTCACGGTCGCGACCACACCTGACTTGATTAGAAAAAAAAACTTGATTCTAAACTCCAACCAAGTAATACAGATAACGTAATATTAGTTAGAGACAGACTAAGCACGGTAAATGGAAAAGTACAACTTTTGAGGTAAGTAAACTTACTGTACTGTTTTTTAATTATTTATTTAATATTATTTGAGGTAGTCTTATATAAAACTTATTACTTATTTAAAACCGTGCCCGAGTAAACAAAGCATCTGCAAAAATAATATATTTATCAGTGTTTTTCTTTAATAAATCGCAAGTGAGTTGTGTTATTAATGTTTAAAAAGTGCTAAAACCCTACGGATTTTCAATAGCAGAAGGAAACGTTGGAAACTTTGGCTTAAAAACCCAAAATAGTGAAAGTGACCGTTACAAAGTGTCGGCGATAAATACGGCTTCTTATGCTCAATAATCTGGACTCAGACCAAACTGAAAAGGTTAGTCGTCACTTTCTGCTTTCATTCATTTGCACATTCTGTTTTCATAACCTAAAATATTTAAAACAACAATCAGATAAAGAAAACCAAACCAAAAGCAATCAACAGCGAAAGCAGCGGCCTCTAGCGGAAATATTCCAAACTACATCATTTCACCTACTTAGAAGAAGTTTTGCTACTCGCCGACAGAGGACGCCACATCTATGTAGAGAACATTCTTACAACAAATGTAGAGAACCGTGTAGAGTCGACCATAGATTCTGTAGAGAAAAGCGAAAGGTAGAGGAAAAGGAAATTGTAGAGAAAAAACAAAAGATAGAGAAAGAGCAAAAGGTAGAGCAAAAGAAAAATAACCCGAGGAAAATAAAAATACAAATAATAAAAATGAATGAAGAAGCTATGAAAAAAATGCTAGAGCAATTCAACAAAGATCTGAATCTTAAACTGGAACAATTAGAACAAAACATAACTACAAACATAAATAAAAACATAGATACGAAATTCATGGAATATAAAGAAGAATTAAAAGAACTTAAGTCACAAACTGAACAACATGAGCACCGTTTAGATACGATCGAAAGACAAATAAGACAAAGAAATCTGGTTTTATTTGGCATTGCAGAAGAAGAAAAAGGCTATTTTGAACTGGAAAATATAGTCACAGAGATAATAAATATTCAAATGGAAATACCATGCAAAAAATATGAGATAGAGTTTGTTAGACGTATTGGGAAAAAAGGTAGTAAACCTCGACCTATTTGCTTCGCACTCACAACACTAGGAAAAAAGATAATGATACTAAAAGCAAAACAAAAATTAGAAAATACCGGAGCATACCTAAAAGAAGATTTTCCACATAAAATACTTAAAATAAGACAAGGTCTGCAAGAAAAACTTAAAGAAGAGCTCGACAAGGGGAATAAAGCCACAATCAAGTACGACCGAATTGTTATACTCGGGGACAAAGAACTAAAAAATAGAAAAGAAGAAACACAAAAAAGGCCATATGAAAACTCTCCTCCGCTAAACACCACAACCGGAAAAAATAAAAACCAATCATTCGAACATAAAAATCCACCTAAGAAAAACAAACTCATAACAAGCAGCCCCTCTACATCCATCTCATCGTCATCCAAAACATCACAAAACATCACCAGCTTTCTTTCAACGACAAGTAACCAAAGAAAATATGAGACAGAGTCTGGTAAAAGGTCTAATATCATCAAAGTTGCACAAACAAAAGAATCAGATTAACAATCAGAAGAGTACAGTGTAGAGAGGAAAAACAACAAAAAAATGTTCAAGAAGATAAATAAATACAATGCTAAACAGCAAATACTCCCACCTCTGCTGGTCACAGCGGGAGTAAATGACCACAACCCCTCAACGGACACCACAAAAATAGGAAAAATAGAAGAAATAGAAAAAATAGATAAACAAAAAACAGAAAAATCAATAGCCCCTGAAAGATGCATCGGTAAAATCCATAGTAGTAATAGTTTCCAAGAGGCACCGAATCTAAACAAAACAAGCAAAGAAAAGCTGTATATATGTACTTACAACGCAAGAACTCTGATGGAAGAAGCTAACCTCCTCGAACTCGAATACGCCTTGCAATTCCTAAAGTACGATATAATAGGACTAGCTGAAATAAGGAGAGCGGGAAAAAACATAGATGACAGAGGAGACTATATCCTTTACAGCTACGGAGAAAAAAAGGGAATAAGAGGTGTGGGTTTCCTAGTAAGAAAATGTCAGGCTAATAACGTAGACGACTTTGAACCTTTCTCAGACAGAGTATGCATGATTAACTACAGAGTTGGAAACTTCAAATGCACCCTAATACAAGCTCACGCTCCTACTGAAAAATCAAGCGAAGAAGAAGTAAAACTATTTTATAACGATATCAGAAAAGCGCTAGCAAAAAGCTGTAAAAACGTAATAATACTAGGTGATTTCAACGCACAAGTAGGCCAACCAAAAATAGAAGAGAGCATAGCTGTTGGGAGATTCGGCTACGGAGAAAGAAGTCCCAGAGGCGAAGTGCTTTTGAATTTTGCTCTCGAAAACAAATTCAAAATTATGAATACTGTGTTCAGGAAAAATCTAAACAGACGCTGGACATGGCTTTCTCCAGACGGACAAACGAAGAACGAAATTGATTATATTTTATGTAACTTCGGAAACCAGATCGACAATATAGACATTCTCAATAGCCTGAAACACCACAGCGACCACAGAATGGTAAGAGCAACCTTGAATACAAATAATGTTCAAACTAAAACAAGGAGATTCTTTAAACGAGCCCCAGAATTACAAACAATGAACAAAAATTTTACAGAGAAACTTCACGATAAAATAGTCTCCACAAACGCTTCAGAGCAAAGTGTCCAGCAGCTTTATGACAATATAGAGCAGGCTATAATTTTAACAGCAAATCGAGAAGAAACAAGAATATATTGTAAAAAAGATGTGATACTGTCAGATTCAACAAAAAACCTAATAGAAGAAAGACAGAGACTGAAAAATAAAATCAATAAGACACGCAAAGAGAAGACAGAACTAAGCAAACTTTACAGTAAAACCAAGAGCAACATAAAAAGGGATTTGCAAGACTACAGATTAAAAATACTTGAAGAAAACCTACTTCACTCCGGAGCAATTAAAAAAGCCCAAAAAATACTCGCAAGAAATAAACCGCTCATGGCCAGCCTTGCGAACAGAAAAGGGGAAATAAAAACCAGCAGAGATAAAGTAGTGTGTGCAGCCACAGAATTTTATTCGGATCTCTATTCTTCTGAAGACCGGAGAAACTATCATGTAGAAAAAGGAGACTACAGTTGCTCCGAAACAAACGTAGAACCAATCACAAATGAAGAAGTAGTATTTGCTTTTAAAAACTTGAAAAAAGATAAAAGCCCTGGACCGGATAGATTGAGAAATGAAATTCTGATTGCAGGAAAAGCTGCATTACTTCAGCCACTAACAGATCTCTTCAACAAAATCCTAACGGAAAAGCAAATACCCAAGCAATGGACCGACGCACACATCACATTGATCTATAAAAAAGGGGACCCCAACGACATAGGGAACTACCGCCCTATTAGTCTCATGTCGAATATTTACAAGATGTTTGCCAACATAATTCGAACAAGAATCACACCCGATATCGATAGAAACCAACCTCCAGAACAAGCTGGATTTATGAAGAGTTTTTCAACAGTAGATCACATACATTCCATAAGTCAAGTTACCGAAAAACACAACGAATTCCAACTGCCGCTTTATCTTGGTTTCATCGATTATAAAAAGGCATTTGATTGCATTTCACACAACTCAATTTGGCAAGCACTTAAAGAACAGGGCATCAAGGAGGACTACATAGATTTAATCAAGGAAATATACAAAAACAGTACTGCTAGAGTCAAAACTCAAACACTTGGACCGCAATTTCCGATAAACAGAGGTGTCAGACAAGGCGACCCGATGTCGCCAAAGCTCTTTTTGGCCGTTCTAGAGATGGTTTTTCGTAAAATGAAATGGACGGACAGGCACGAAGGTATAATTATAAGGGGCCACCACCTGTCAAACCTACGTTTTGCAGATGATTTGGTTATATTCGCCACATCAGCCTGCGATCTAACCCGTCTGCTTCGAGAATTGCACTCAGAAAGTAAAAAAATTGGTTTAGAAATGAGCGAAACAAAGACCAAAGTCATGACTAACTGGAAAAAAACACCTATTACAATAGAAAACACAACTTTAGAATATGTAGAAGAGTACATCTACCTAGGGAAAGTTATATCGTTCGTAGATTGCACAAAAAAGGAAGTGGAAAGAAGGATCGGAAATACATGGAAGAGATACTGGTCGATGAAAGAAGTATTCAAAAGCAGGCTGCCAATAAATCTCAAAAAGAAAGTTGCAGACAGCTGCTTGCTACCCTGTCTTACATATGGTTGCCAAACTTGGCAACTAACAAAAGAGATCATGCAAAAAATCAAAGTGTGCCAGAGAGGAATTGAGCGTAGTATGCTTAACATCAAACTGAGACAAAAAGTCAGAGCCAATGAAATCAGAAGTAAAACTAAATTAATCGATGCCGTAGATCATGTCTTAAAAATGAAATGGCACTGGGCTGGCCACGTTGCCAGAATGTCTGATGAAACCAGATGGACCAAAATCCTGACCTTCTGGAAACCTCAGGTCGGAAAAAGAAAAAGAGGAAGGCAGAAAAGACGCTGGGAAGACGACATTGTGTCAACGGCAGGCAAAAACTGGATGGAAGTGGCTCTAGACAGACAAAAATGGAAAACACTAGAGAAAACCTACCTGAAAAGGTATAAGGAAAACGTTGAGGGAGGCCAAGGTCATATGGACCTCTAGTTTATTTTATAATTAAATAATCTTTTCGTTTCGTATTACATCCAACTTTGTACTGTACTCAGAAACATGTAGAAATGTAAATATGAAATTATTAAGTTAGTAGCATGTTAGTATTTAGGGAAGTCATGTTAATTATTAAGTGAACTTAAACTAGAAATAAATGGCTTATATATATATATAAAACTTAATTGTTAGTTTGTGTAAAAAAAAGGTCAGTATAAAAATCTATAAAGTGGATGGTAATTTAAATCTACAGCTTTATGCCATTATACCTATCCTATATAAGGTAAGAGGAAACAATATTCATTCGGACTAGAACTATGCATAAATAATTTATAAAAAAAACTAGGACTTAGGCTAGTTACCCAAATATAGTAGTTTATTTATAGCATCATGCTATTAGGTTAACCGTAATGCGAGCATACATAAATAATCTACAATTGTTTTAAATTATTCACATCCTTTAGTACTATTACTAAAATACGCACCTAAGCTAATGAATGATAGAGCTAGGATTACCAGAGAGTTTTGATTCTTCTTAAAAAGTTTTGCCAAAAAAATCGCCTATGTCTGCCATCTCATAATATACCAAACATCAAGACGTTTATCCGTGAAAGAGTAACAAACACCCATCTATCCAATATTATTAGGATTTATAAATCCGAAATCGAGCATATATGAATGTGGAAGAAGCGAAAGAGGTGTGTCAGAATCGTGCGCAGTGGAAATCCGTAATCTCTGCCTACCCCCTCTGGGAGACAGGCGTGAGCGTGTATGTATGTATGTATTATAAATCCATGATGTAAAATTATTGAATTTAGTAGCGGCTTACAAAGTCTTCTGTTGATGTAGGTACGGGTTGCATGCACACCAATGTTGAAAGGCTAATTTTAGATTTGCAAGTCATTTTTCAATGGCATATGACGTCATGGCATTGCAATGAGGTACGATCTAAATCTCGAACTTGAGAATTTATTACTTCTGAATATTGTTTTGTAATAAAATATGAGTGATTGAAATAGGAAAATGTAAGAATATTATTTTAAGATGTCATACTGATATTATGATGTGACCGTGAATCTTATTTTGAATAAGCAACAGCAAATTTATATTACTGCAACGTAGCACCATTAGTTAAAACAAAACCTTCAGTAATTAAAGTTTCTAAATATGGTTATGACTTAGCCGTGACAAAAATCATAATGGCTCCTAACTACAGGAAACCAACTGACAAACATAAATCAACTGATAATAAACTACACCATAACCTTTTTAAAAGTAATTAGATAATAGTAACATTCAATTCACCATTTTACGACATGACTTTGTGATTTGATATTCCTTTGTTAGTTGCAACGACGCGGTCATAGCATTCGCAGCGATCCTAATTTGATTTTTAAATGTAGATCCAGAGAATGGAGTGATAAAATGAGTTAAAAAAACACTAAAATGATAAAGGAGATCGTGAAAGCGAATCTCCAAAAAAGTGAAAGTGAAACAAAATCATGTGAACAACGAACTCACGCTGAAATACATCAATTACGGACTTTCAAACAAAATGCACGTCAACAAGTCGATGTATGCATGGACGATGTTCAAACACACACGGTTAAAGTAGACAGGAGATCCCTAAAATGTTCAATACCAAGACTAATCTCATTCCTTGTACTTTATATGTGTATTATAAATGTGATAACTAAGTGTGATGTTAGTGTTAATAATATTAATGTAAAGCAATATCCTTACGGAGGCAGTCAGGATTTGATGCCGAAAACGAGGCATGTTCATAATAATAGAGAAGACAAAGATTTATTATCAAACCTTAGAAAAAATCGAAAACCCAGAGAAGGAAACGATGTCGATGATACAAAAGAAAGTAAATACGCCAGTGCGGAAGATCCAGAATTAAGTAAATACCCTTACTACGTTAAACTGTACAAGAACACTACAGCTTTCAACGTAACCGAGGATCAATCGATCGATCTATTCAGACTTCACAATTACATATACGACGATTCTCACGCTATTGGCCATCCGCATAACATAATAACGAGTCCGTATTATGTGAAGCAGATTAACTTTAACTTGATGCAAGAGAGGCACCAGTTTCATGAAAAAGTGGTGAAATTGGGTGTGTTGCTTCCCGCTGACCCAGAGCAAGTGTTTTCTTTGGTAAAAGTGTTGCCGATATTAGAGATGGCAATTCCGGCTGTGACCAAGCCTGATGGCCCTCTTCCCGGATGGAATATCCTGGTCGACTACAGAGACACACAGTGCTCCTCTGTGTACGGCCCTCTGGCTGCTTTCGAGTTCTACGTCAATGGATCTGCTGGTGAGTGTTTATTTGATTTTTTTTGTTAAGTAATATTACTTATTTTACTTTGTTCATGTGTATCTGCAGTCGAATACGATACTTACGAAAATCGTATACGAAACACTAACCTAGTCACATTCAAAAATATTTTGGAATTAAAGGTATTCATCTGTACCTATAATCTATAAATACTTAATGGTTATCTAATAAATCATGGCAGTAAATAAGGATCCAATTTTAGGTCTTAAATTTTCAGCTAGGTACAAAGTCGATGCTAAATAATTTAATTGATTCGTACCTATTCCTGAAACTACAGCGTCTGTTTCGTTCTCTCCAACAGATGCTTTCATCGGGCCTGGTTGTGAATATGTGATAGCACCAGTAGCGAGATATGCTGGGCCGTGGAGGATCCCAGTACTGACGGCCGGGGCGCAGGCTGAACCCTTCTACCACAAAGTCCCAAGCTACACAACCTTGACCAGAATGATGGGAAGCTACACACAAGCTGCCGGAGCTATTAGGAAGATTTTCGAGGTAAGCGTTTTTTTTCTACCACGTTTTCCCTAAAACAATAGCCCGTTTAAACGTTTGAGTGTGAATTTTTAAGCATTTTAGTTTTATTTTTAGACATTCGAAATCCGCTCTCTATTCTTTAAATAGGCATGAAACGAAAACAACAAAAGGATGTTATTTTGAATAGCAAAATGTCTAAAAGTTTCCAAGAGTGGTCTTTGTGGCCAACTGGGTTTTTATGCCAGCATTATTTAGAAATAAAGATACCGTGCCGGAAGCCATTTCATGTTGTTGAAAATGATAATTTTATTATATTTCTAGACAGAAATACCTGTCGCTTTAAAATGGCTATGCGGAATAATTTAGACCAACTAAACAGAAATCCATCAGCATTAAATTACCCGGTCAAGTTCGAATCAGCCTCACAAAAAAGGGGTCCGTACTTCGGAACCTCATAATAATACATCTTTTGTCTGGTACTTTTCGGGTTATTATTAAATTTGGTTGGTTGGTTGTTAGATTGTTACTCGTATCGCAATAAATGCGTCCAAATGTTGAATTCTTCAATGGTTAATTTAGAGCAACAAACAAAAGCTAAATAGAGCCGGGCTAAGAAGTTACTTTTTGAAACGTTTGAAAACGATTTTTTTACCTATCAAGTGAGTGCAAATTTACAGCGAAAAGTGAGCGACTTGCTTGTGAGTCACCTCTGACTACCCCTTCGGGGATACAGTGTCGTGATCGTGAGCATAATTTATGTAGGTCATAAACTGAAGGGCTAGTTCAGGGCGCATTTAAGACGTGAGAAGAGTTTTGCATCCCGCTCACTCACATCGCGCTGCCTCAAGACGAGCGCGACGGAGAACTTTTGTCACGTCTTAATTGCGCCCCGTGCTACATGGCCTGGTAGGAAAACCTATGGCGCCGCGCGGCTAAAGTTAGCACATGTATCTACAACTACATTTTATAGAGTCAACTAAATATTCATCTGACCATAACTATTCATGATATAACTACATAATATGTATATATTTTTACGTCAATTTTAGGTATTTAGATTGTGACTCGTCTGTTTTATTTATAGCTTATAATGATTTATATTATAAGATGAAGGCTATTATTTTATTTTTAGAAGTTGACACTTGTAAAAAATTATTGATTTTGTTATTAGTGAACGGAGTTAGTATTACATAAATTAAATTAGAGGTAGGTTTTGGAACACTGCTGCGCGAGCCACGACCATATCTCGTTGTATTATCGTGACGAATGCACGACAGCTATCGTTTTTTTTCGTCAGTATAGAGCAGTGTTTTTCAACCTTTTTCATGATGCGACCCCCCTGGTATAAATAAAATATTTCGCGACCCCCTTGACCCTTTTGGTTTTTTATCATGTATGTGTTTGCTACAGTATTACCATATTCATTCCATACGACGTATATTTATGGTCTCCGTGATTAGGATTCGAAGTAAGTACATAGTTATCAGATTTAAAAACACATTATTGTACAATTACATATATCGGATACTTCGCGTCGCCATACGGTACGTACTAACTAATACCATTGCTACCTGGAATTTCTTTTCGAAATTTGCTTTTCTTTCTCACTTATTTGAGCATTTCAGGGTGAAATAAAAATGCAAAAGACAAAATACCTGGCTTTAAAAAAAAATCCTGTGGTCGTCGTCTTTGAACGAGACAGGAAGGCCTCCCACGCTGCGACCGCCTGTTCGTGGTCTGCACGCGAGAACTCGTATTGCCAACGGTTCTTTTCTTCGACAGATATGACCAGCCCATTGCCACTTCAGCTTGCATATTTTGACAGCTATGTCGGTAACCTTAGTTCTCTGACGGATAACCTCATTTCGGATACGATCCATCAGAGAAACACCAAGCATAGCTCTCACCGTAGAACGCTGAGCGTCCAGTTCCACCGTCGGTATGCACGTCTCTGCACCATACGTCCTCACTGGCAGGACGCACTGGTTGAAGACTTTTGTCTTCAGGCTCTGAGGGATGGCCGAGGAGAATGTGTGACGAAGTTTTCCGAATGCAGCCCAACTCAGTTGGATGCGCCTTGCAACCTCCTCTTGTCGAAGTTTATTCTGCCTAGCCGAAAAGTCTGCCCTAAGAAGACATATTCTTTCACACCTTTAATAGTTGCCTCACCAACGACTCTTAGCATCCAGCTGAGTTCATACAGAGATTCTGCCATAATGACGATGTCGTCCGGGAAGCGGTATTGTGACATGTATTCGTACATATGTCATGTCTGTACCAGTCCAACGTCTTAAAGACATCTTTGAATGCATTGCTGGTGAACAGTTTCGGAGATATCACATCCCCCTGTCTCACTCCTCGTCGCAGTTGGATAGGTGTTATATTGTGGTTCCGTACTTGGGCAGTCATAGTAGCGGTATTGTACAGACATCTCAATACCTCGATATAGCGCCAGTCGATTTGGCATCTCTGCAAACATTCCAAAGCTGCCCAGGTCTCGATGGAGTCGAAGCCTTTTTCATAGTCCACAAGGGTAGACACAGAGGCTGATTATACTCTTCAGTCTTCTGTGTAATCTGTCTTACTGTGTGGATGTGGTATATTGTACTAACACAGATCCACGATGGGATAAATTAACTAGTTAATAAATAACAAGGTCAACTTTAGCATTAACGCGTCTTAGGATTTTATTTTTGGAATATAACACAAATATTAAAATGTTTATGTAATTTTAAAGTAAGAGTCTTACTTAATAAATAAATATTAAAAGTAGTGTCGTATTTTATATTAAAAATTTATATTTGTTACTAAAGTACTAAGATTTTTCGACCTTTGGCGACCCCCCTACAGAAGCTTCGCGACCCCCCAGGGGGTCGCGACCCACAGGTTGAAAAACACTGGTATAGAGTAACCCTCCAGATACTCTTCTCATGGTGGTATTTTACACTTGTTTACTTTATTCGACTCCTGCGCAGATGGCAGATCTCGATGAGATTGGCCGCTGTAGCCGAGTATGCTTCGGGAGGATTGTATTATTATTATAGCCACAGTTCCGTGAGAATTTAGAATTTATTTATTTATTCTTTACCTACGACATTATATGAGATGCTTAGACATCGTACGCTCGGATTTTAAAACATGGCCTATGTTAATTATCTATTTATTTATTTATTTTATTTATTTATTGGTAAAGGAATACAAACAGTACACAATACAAATCATTCTTAAACTATAGTTACATAGGTCTTATTCTAGTACTTGTACCAATTATATGTATTCACAACATTTGCCAAAATTATCATTATAATAATATTGTATACATTAAGGAGTAGATGAAGTGGTATTAGTGTTATTCCTACAACCTACATCTCCATAAATAGGTTCGTTAAGTTGGCCCGAGAATAAAATATACATGTAAGTTCTTAAATATAAAGCTTTTTAAGTACATTCTTCTATTCATCTTCTGTTTAAATATACAAATATCTTTAGACTTGATTTTTTTATTCTTGATCGACTTTGTGCAAGTATAATAATATAGTTAACAAAATTATCTTCGAGAAAAAAAAATGATTTAAAAAACTATTTTAAATAACCATGTGCACATGTAGACTGCATATAGGTATATGAGTATGTCGTAAGGTCTTTTACCTTCTGTCGCTGACTTTGAACTTGACCTTTTGACTCAAATTAACTTTACACGTATAGAACAGATAGTTGCGGCAGAAAAAACAACTTTATTGCAATCAACATAAAAATGATAACTTAATAATTAACTTGATCGTATTCGGTAATTCTAGAGATTATTCAAATCACTGGTAATATGTTATGTTGTTTTAATATTAAAAATAAATTGCGACTAGCTACAAGTTTAGAAAAATAAATACCAATCAGTAAGCTATTTCAGACAAACATACTTACAGCTACTAAGAACTTATATCACTCCTGTTTTTGATCACAGAATTATACTTCTCAAAACTAATATCATGTATACAAGTTACCTAGACAGCCATGATGAATAAAATAACGAGATTTAGGTACTGTCATTTAAATAAGATTCGATTGTGTTTTGTTTAAACAAGTTTTGCCACAAGAATTTTAATAAGTTAGAAGGATCTAGATTACTTTATAAATAACTGAGCTAGTTCGTAATAAATAATAGGTATTACTTCAAGAAATTATAATGAAGTTCGTTTTATTTTTACAAAAAAAGAAATATAAAATAATGTATATTCGTGTGTTATATAACTATCTTGTAAAGTAGGCACGTTGTACCGTGATCTTTTAGGCAACAAAAAGCTCAAGGGAAAAGGTTGTTACATCAAATTTTAATTAAATCTAGCAGTTATGGATTTATCTCTATACCTACAGGTTATTACACTCACGGGCAATGAAAAGGTTCCACTGAGAAAAGCACCAAATTACTCCTAAACGGAAAAAGCTAAGCCTATATGATGCCTTCTACAACATTGAAGTACATTTAACGGAGCATCAGGACATTACCAACTAAAAACAATCACATTTTGTTTAAATTTTAAATGAAATGTTGGAAAAAAATGGGGTCTTTCGGTGTCGGCTTTTTGTGAGTGGAACTATTTCATTGCCCGTGAGTGTATATAGTAAGACGTACGTAAGACGACCGAATGGCGTAGTGGTTAGTAACCTGACTACTGAGCCGATGGTCCCGGGTTCGATTCCCGGCTGGGGCAGATATTTGTTTAAACACAGATATTTGTTCTCGGGTCTTGGATGTGCCCGTAAAATGGCAATAGGCTCGCCCCCTATTACATTGGGACTAACATAACACTCTGGCGAAAAGTGGGTGCAGCAATGCACCTCTGCCTACCCCGCAAGGGAGTACATTAGTACAAGGCGTGAGTGCGTGTTTTTTTTTTTTTTTTTTTTTGAGTGTATATTTAACTCGGAATTTGCTAGAAAAAAATCTTTCAAGGTAGACCGAGGGTTGCCAGCAAAAGCTATGTCAATATAAATTCCAAAAGCGTCGCTAGTCAACGAAACCTGTGCGAAAACATTCCGTATCGTCGGAAGTAAATTACCATTTTAATTTAAATAAATCTTTTTCTTGTCGAGAGTTCACGGTTTTATCTATCTCCTTAAAAATGAAAAGAAATTTCGTTTATTCTCTTTTTGTTCTTCTTTTTCTAATTGTTGTACCTACATAATATTATTTTGATTTAGCTAAAGTAATACAACGACAGCATCTTAAAAAAGTCTATTTTAACATTTTTAATCCAGATAATCAATAATATTTAATCTTCTTTAAAAACAATGAAGGTCTTTTATCTTTGCAACGACGAAATACTCATCTAATCACACAATGGACATTGTTTTAAACACAAACATTACACAATGTTGAACAGTTCATATTAAGTAGTTTGGGTTCAATCTCGCTTTAAGTACAAAGTGGAAGGGTGAGGGTGTATTTGCCATCAAATATTGAACTTTTAAAGAGTGGGATAATTAGGTACTTTCGTTTCGTGATTTTTAATCTAAAGAAGCTGGTTCCATACAAGTTAGTATTGGTCAAGAATATAATATAATGAATTTAGACACAAATATATATTACCCCTGGACCAGACTGATAGAATTAAGATGATGAAAATTTAAGCAAGTATTATGTGATGCTGTCTATGAGCAGTAAGCTATTATTCTCTACATTAATCTTGCTATTCCTTTAATCACTAATTCAGGAACTCTAGGCGAAATAAAAGATTGTAATAAGACCGACAAATAAATTATTTCCATCGATTATTTATTTTTTACATCGAAGACCCTAATAAAAGTCAAAGTAATCTCATATAAATCGTGAGGTCGAAACACGCGTATGCCATACAGACGCATGGTTGGTTCCGAATACGCAATGAATTTTCTACTTTTAGCACAAAACATAAACGAAGAAGTGACAATACTGTCGGTTTCATAATAAAACGTCCAATTAGGGTGAAATGTAGGCCCAACTAGCGCTGCCAATTGAAAAAATATCATAAGTTCCGTTTGAAAGAGTTTTTACCAAAACTACCACGTTTCTAACAAAAAAATATTGAACCTACCTTGCACCACCCAGTACCTAGAATGTAGAAGTTAATTAATATAATAAAAACGGCCATTTCTGCGGCGTCTGCATTTCGGCGGAATTCTATTCTATTCTCTGTGGGGGTGTAAGTACCTGCACTTGGCTCTCTCGAGTGGAACCTTTGTGCATATCCCCAAGGTCTAAACTGCCTTCCTAAGCTTGGACCATTTCCCACCACGCTGGTCCACTGCGGTTTGGTGGATTCACATAATCTAGATGTGCTAAATCTAGATATTCAGGTTTCCTCACGATGTTTTCCTTCACCGTAAGAGCGATGTTATACATTTTACTTAAGTTATAAGAACTCATTGGTACCTACATGTCAGCCGCGGGATTCGAACCCGCATCTCTTGCGTGAGAAGCGGGCGCTTACCCGACTGAGCTACCATCGCTCTACCGCACCGTTTCTGTCGGAAACTAGTCCTTACTCTATCTACGGTTGCTATAAATTTTACACTACTCGTACATTCTAACAGAATAAATCATAAATTAACTAGCTTACGAATGTTAGAATTTTGGAATATCCTTTCTTAGAATATGTGTATTTTAAGATAGGTATTTTATTTTAAACTGTTCTATAGTTCGAGAATAGATAGATATTATAAATTGATAACAGTTAAAAAGCAAGTTATAGATAATAGAATAATATTTATTCAGATAACTATAGGTAGTATTTTAACAACAGGACAACTTTTAATGCTAAAGGTAGGTGAAATACTGCTCTGAACTAGGAAATAACAAGAGTTTTTCCTGTGTTTCTGATTAAAAAGTTGCATAGAAAAACTTATTCATCTTATTAAATAATATTAGTAACTAAACAAGATAAGAAGGTACCTACATGTAGGATATCTGCAGGGCGATCATGAAGAACAGAGCTAACGTATAGAATCGAATGCGAGTGCGAACCTGTCAATTTTATAGGTAAAAAGTGTTCGAAAGTGCTGTCAAGTTGACACTAGTCGCACTCGCATTCGATTCTATATTTTTCGTGATCGCCCTGCAGATTACAAATTAAATGTCACTGTAGGACATTGTGCTTTTTATTATAATTTGTAATCTTTCCTAGCTACGAGTAGCAGAGAGCCAAAGGAAACTCAAATCTTTTTCGATCTTGAATTTAATAATAACTTAAACAAAAGTCATGAAAAATTCCGCGGCCCAGTAAAAACTTCAAAAGGCAGCTAAAAATTCCTTTTTTATTCCATGAATATTTTAAACGTGGATGTTCTTAATTTCAACGAGGGTTTTTACAAATCATAAGCTATCTTAAACCGGGATCCTAAACCGAGCACTGCTTCAAGTAAGTATGTAGATATAAGTACAGATAGATAAATGGAAAATAAACTCAAATTTGAATAGGTAATCTTTCTCAATTATTTTTTCACAGGCAATATTAAATTTTGATTTAAAAATGCAAGTCGTGATCATAACAGTACTCATAAAAAAATTGTCGCCTTAGCAGACCTGACATTCAATTTTCTACAATTTATTTCCACTTTATATTCAAAGATTTGCAGAACTGTCTCACAGGAAATGTGCATTTGAAGCTCAAGTTCTTATTTTAAAGATTACCTACTTAGAGAAAATCGGTGCCTGCAAATAAATGTCTCCTTTGAGAATACGATCGAATGGCATAGTAGTTAGTGACCCTGACTGCTATGCCAAAGGTCCCAGGTTCGATTCTCGGCCGGGGTAGATATTGGATTAAAGAGAGATAATTTGTTCTCGTGTCTTGGGTATAACATGTACCTATATCTATTATATTTATCATTCTATGTGTGGGTGCAGCAATGCATCTCTGCCTACCCCGCAAGGTAGTACATTAGTACAAGGCGTGAGTGTGTGTGTGTATGCATCTGTGTAGACATATGTATCAGTTTTCCGATACCCGTATTACAGCTCTGCCTAGTTTGAGTTCGGATGGGAGTGTGTCCTCAGTGAGGACTCCTCACACATACTTACTTATATTATCAGCTGCCAAGAAGTGTCTGTCACTTCTGGACATGTCCAGTTTCAAGGAGCAGCAATGACTCTGTCTCCAGGATTCCCCATTTCCTCAACCCTCTACTTCGAAAAAACACAATAACAAAATTAGACGTAAAATTTTTAGTATTTACTGGGAGTTGAATAATTAAGTAAAAGTCATTCCAAATTAAAGGGCACTATCTATAAAGGTTGCCTGGAAGAGCCTTGGATTGATAAGGCCGCCTATTGTACAACATTTTCAACATTAGAATGTTATATTATGTTGTGTAATATTCAGTACTATTAGTTGCTTAAAAGTTATTCCTGCACGTACAGTATACTGCAGAAAAAACTGACCCCCCTCAGAAACATTGTTACTATGAGAGGGCGGTCAGGTTTCTCTGCACATGACCGTACCTAAATCAATTCTAAACGGAAATTTAATTAAATTGTAAACATCTTAAAACTGATTTTATCGGCATCCATTTGCCTTAATCTCGGCAAAGGCTGTGTTTTATGGCCAGGAATAGCTGCAATTCCGTTAGAAATTGGAAATACAACTTGTATGATCAAATAAAAAATTATTTTATAACTAGGTACCTACCGATTTTATATAACTTTTGTTATATTCGTTTCGATCTACGAAAGGATTACTATTACTATGTTTTTCAGTTTAAAATAGAATTGTCTATCTATGTATATTGGGATATTTGTACAATAAAGAGTTAAATAGTAATAATAATATTGATTTTCCCGCCAATAGAACGATACGTCACTTAATCGCGGGACAATCGACTGTTGATAAACTGTTCAGAATCTGTCAATTTAGTGTCTGAGATTCCAGACATAGAGGCTCATTTCGTGCACCCCCATTGCACTTGTTTTTACACAATTTAATGAGACCTTCAGTATTGCAGCGCTGTGATGTGATTTGCAGAAGTGTCATACACCTACCGTACCACCACCAACACTTTGGCAATTACATAATAATCCATAAGCAGCGTCACTCGCCTTTCAAACATCTTTCAGATCCATACAAGTTACGTCAAATTTGACAAGTTCGGTGGTGGTAGATAACACCACGGTACGAATAAACTCCATACTACGGTGATACTAGGCCTGAATCTTTTCCTTTTCAACCCCCGACAAAAAAGAGCTGTGTTACAAGTTTAACGTGTCTGTCTGTGTATTTTGTTACAGGAATTCAACTGGCGCAAAATCGGCATGCTCTACCACAACAACGACCCGGCTGCTGGTCTCGGAAACAGCCCCTGTTTCCTCACCCTCAGCGCTATATTTACCATACTGAAGGAGAAGAACCGGTCCAACATACCAAACATACCATTTGACGAGACCAAGACCAATTCGACGCGTCTGAAAACGCTGTTGGAGAAACTCACTTTGAGTACGAGAAGTAAGTATGTACCTCTGTTTTTTTATGTATTTTTTTTTGCTTATAAAAATTAAATCCTGTTATTGTAAAACGTAGAATAAAGATAGTCCTGGTTTAGAACTGATGGTTCAGAGATTTCATACAAATCGGGCGTCTGAAGCCGGTTTTAAATCAGTATTATCTTTAGTTGTCGTTTTATAATGAGGGGGTGGGGATTTAAAAGGCTGCGTTTTTTTTGCAGAATTACATATTATTTTTTAACTTGTCGATAGGTAACTTGATAGGCGACTCTCCGCATTACGTATGAAATTTTGGAATCGGTAATGCTCAAATTTAAAAATAAAACACAGGTACAAATTCTTATTTCTGATAAACCTCCTATTGAAACCTGTCGAGAAGTGTCAAACGTTTACGTGGCCAAATCACGTAAGTCTATGTTATGAAACTCCGAGAGTCTAGTACAGGTTTGTTAGATTGTCGGACTAAAAAACCGGCCAAGTGCGAGTCGGGCTCGCGCACAAAGGGTTCCGTAGCAGCAAAATTACAGTTAAATCAACCTATCTCAAAAACTATAAGAGATACTTTGATCAAACCAAAAATCGTTGAAAGAGTTAATTAGCATGCATCACCTCTATTTTTTTTAGAATTTTATACCCCGTAGTTATAAAAATAGAGGGGGGGGGGACATACTTTTTACGACTTTGAGAGCTGATATCTCAAAAACCGTTCACTTTAAGAAAAATGTTTTTTAGAAAACTTTATATCATTTTAAAAGACCTTTCCATTGATACCCCACACGGGTATGTACATCGAAAAAAAAATTTCATCCCTCAGTTACATGTATGGGGGGCCCCACCCCCAATTCTTTTTTTTACTATTTAGTGTCATATTTTTGTAGCGGTTCATACAACACATATTCCCATCAAATTTCATCACTGTAGTACTTATAGTTTCCGAGTAAATCGGCTGTGACAGACGGACAGACGGACAGACGGACAGACGGACATGACGAAACTATAAGGGTTCCGTTTTTGCCATTTTGGCTACGGAACCCTAAAAACTATAAAAGTTTACGCATACAAAGTGGCGCCTCTAGCGGAAACTATCATGCAACTTTTGACAGAAAATGTAAACTTTTATAGTTTTAGCAATTGCAAAACCTGTACAAGACGTACCGTTTAATTTGTGAAAAAAACTAACAATGAAACTGTTTCACATACCTAAATGTAAAAATAAACATACAGTCTCGTCTCGTCAGTCTGGACAACTTTTGTTTCACGAATTTTACGTGAAATTTAGTAGAACACTGGTGAAATGTTGAATTTGTTTTCGAAAATTTTAGTATTTGTGGAACAAAAGTTGTTCAGTATAGTGAGTTCTGTTGTTGTGTATATCGCTAACATTTTTATTTACTTATCTTTTTTACAGCCAAATGTATACAAAATTGGGCGGTGGTTGTGCTTATTTTATTTATCTATTGGTTATGGTGTACCTACTAATAAAATTGATTACTAACAAATTGTATTTTTCATTTAATTTACCTAACTACTAAATACCAATATATCAAAGGTTTTTACGATTTAAAAACTTCATTAAATTGATTTTTTATTTAGTTAGGATTGTGTTTTTACATTAAGTACAAAGCTATATTTTAAAAAAATCCCTTTTCAGCCACACGCAAAAACAGAGATGTATAAATTTAATAAAACCTGTTTATACCTAAAATTATGCATCTTTGCCCAAAGTAATGTTATTCAAAACCAATTACCCTACGCAGTAAAATGAATCCTCATTTTGATAAATTTCCTACCCTATTGCTTTCATTATGATGTAATGTGACTCTTTGTATGGTTTGGGTTGAAACCGGGTGCCATTTCAGTGCCATTTTGCATGGAGACCTTCATAACATACTCACATTAAACTGTAGTTTACTTAAATTGGACACCACTGAACTATGCTTACACAATATTCTACAAGATATAGCTTTATGCATGTCGTTCTCTGATTCTAATTAATTAAAGCAGAAAATATAATAAATACTTTTTTTTGATGTTTGAATAGTGTTTTATAATTATTTATTTATATCAAGAGACTTATTGAATTAATACAACTTAAAATTTCCATTTAATGAATTTAGTACTTTGTACTCGAAATAAGTACTTACATAATAATATAAGTGTAAGTTTTAATACTATTTTAAAATGTTTAAACATTTATAGCTTGTTGTAAAGATTTATAAATACCTACATAAAATATTTGCATTGAATACTTACACTGTGATAAATAATAACGACCTGAATAGTGCAATGCATTATGCGCCGTAACTTAAGTGTGGATCTAGATCTAGATAAGTCTAGGACTTTGTTCCCGATACTATGAGCAGCTGTGATGCATATTGATTGAGACTGACTCATGTGCAATAAGGTAGATCTATAGTAGAATAATGTATGTAAAACTGAGGCTACGAGAACCATAATAATAATCAAATATACAGAATGTGTGGTGGAGGTGTTGCAAAAAGGGTATACTAAGCCGAAACCTACAAAATGGGACAAAAGATGTCCAATGGCAGCCGAGATTAGGTTGCATCGTTGCATCAGACGACAAAGTGTTGCAAATATTTACTACACTTTCTATGCTATTTATATGTCGCTCGGCGACATGTCCATAGAGATACATAGAAACTACCAACAACGTTGCGACCCTCTCTGCCATCTCATGTCGTGTCGGCGGCCAATTGACACCTTTATTATTGTTGAAAGTTAGTAAATTATAGGCTAAAAATAACGTAATAAGCCATTGCTAAAAAAACAGTAGCAGTTCTTAAAACAATAACTTCAGTCTTATACCCTGAACTTCAATTTCCATTTCCCAATCAAAACTTAATGCGGTTCTGAAAGTCAAACATTGGCTTCTATTGAAATCCTAAAGCGGAGTTCAGAAAGCTCCTTACATATGCAAGAGATGCAGAAGCCGGCCAGGTTTCAGGACTTGAAGCTCTTAAAATAACACTGTAAAGACCATTTTTGTTCAACATGTAATGTGTCAAAGGATACCGAACAAGCAGCCGTGAAATGAGAACATTCGTGTACGAAGTCGCTACAGAGAATGTGCAGGAGTCAAGCTTTATTGTTAGTGTTAAGCTACAAAAATTTTAGTAAGGTTTTTTGAAACAATTTTTTTTCCAATTTGTGGCAAATGTCCATCTTTCGGAATCATACGCTACGGACGCATCGCATTCAGTATTCTTTTTATAGAAATTCTCACAAGAACGTCCATTTCACCGGCATTGCCGACGCCGTAACTCCATAGATTTATAACAACCCGTTTAAGCGATACTTACGCTACCAATAGGTGGACGCTTACCATTATTGTTAGGTATGATTAGCTACAGAAAATTTACTAAGGTTATTTGAAACAAACAATTTTACAATTTATGGCGCTCCTCCCTGTAAGGATAAATTTTAGTAGGATATTGAGGCTTAATTGTAGGGCTTTGGTCATTTGAATTACTTTATTTTGATTTTGATTAACCATCGTTTAGTTGTGTAATCGTGTGTTGGCTTCTGTGAGAGATTACATTTACATCGCACTATAATATAGCTTTCTAAATTCCCCTATATTTACTATCGTAATTATAATAATATTAATATTTCTTGCTATAATATTTGTTTAACGAAACAAATATCTTTTATTTTATAGAATTAGCATGCTAAGTTTACACATAGGCTAAACGTCTGTACCCTTTTGTTATGCTGTGCGGTTGAGTCATGAATCATGAAAACTCGCGTAATTAAAATAGTTCAACTTTATTGTGCATGCGGCTTAATAAAGTACAACATGTCATGAGTAATTAGTCGGAGTTCGTGTTTGGAATAAAATTTAAACGCATTTTTCTCTTCAGTTACTAGATAGTGAATGAAAAGTTTAAATAATATAATGAATAAAATAGTTGGTCCTTAATATACGAAACATTTGGAATAGATTTAACAACAAGGTCGCTTATTCTAATTATTTTATACGTTTAAGTAAGAGTTTGTATTCAAGCAAGATTAAATAAAGTATTCAATTTGGGTGCTGTAGGTAAGTGTAGTAAATTATCTTTACTTAAAAAACCGGCCAAGTGCGAGTCGGGCTCGCGCACAAAGGGTTCCGTAGTAAGCACAATAACTTAACCAAAATTACAGTTAAATCAACCTATCTCAAAAACTATAAGAGATACTTTGATCAAACCAAAAATCGTTGAAAGAGTTAATTAGCATGCATCACCTCTATTTTTTTTAGAATTTTATACCCCGTAGTTATAAAAATAGAGGGGGGGGGACATACTTTTTACGACTTTGAGAGCTGATATCTCAAAAACCGTTCACTTTAAGAAAAATGTTTTTTAGAAAACTTTATATCATTTTAAAAGACCTTTCCATTGATACCCCACACGGGTATGTACATCGAAAAAAAAAATTTCATCCCTCAGTTACATGTATGGGGGGCCCCACCCCCAATTCTTTTTTTTACTATTTAGTGTCATATTTTTGTAGCGGTTCATACAACACATATTCCCATCAAATTTCATCACTGTAGTACTTATAGTTTCCGAGTAAATCGGCTGTGACAGACGGACAGACGGACAGACGGACAGACGGACATGACGAAACTATAAGGGTTCCGTTTTTGCCATTTTGGCTACGGAACCCTAAAAAAAAACTCCTATAAATATTAAGAATCAGTTACTTTTAGCAGTTGCCATATTTTTTTATAAAATATTGCTCCAACAACATAATTAAATATTTTTTTTTTTTGTCTACAAACATTTTTATAAAAAAAATAAGAAATTATTCATCAAACATAATCAGTGCATGTTTTTAAATTGTACATACCTACTTGTAATCTATTTTTAAATTAAATTGGATACAATCTTCTCTTTTAAGCTAACATCGTCATAATTAATGTCTCAACTTCACAGAGCTCCATACAAATTGCCTTCGTAGTCTGTGTTACACACAAGACTCGAGTCAGATAAAACTAGGACCGTTTGGCCTTTGAATTTAATTTAAATAAATAAATGATCACACTGTTTGCTTTGAACAGAGTGTCTTTTCTATTCCTGGAATATTACTGGTGATTCTGTTATATATTATTATTGTATGAGGTTGTGTATAATGCAAGTGTTTTATTTATTTTTTGCTTATATATTATGACGGAAATTCAAGATAACCTCATCTGTTTTTAGACTGACCCAAAACAAAAATAGTAAGTATAGAATATTATGACTGGAATTATACTGAAAGTTGTATTATAGAACACAATATATCTATGTCCCTACTCTTACGTAATATATATCATAGTGATCCATTATATTGTATATTAAGGATCTGATATGAGTATTTCTTAAATTATGTAATTTTCACATAAATGTATTTAAGTATTTACGTATGTGGTTACATCTCACACACGCCCAATCTACTCAGAGCTTGTAATATAGGTATCGGACAGCTGATATATTTAGCCATAAATACATACCAATAAAGATCGAACAATTCTGTATTATTAAGTAGTCTTAAAACTTTTTTTATATCCCTTTTAAGTTTGAGAACCTATGTTAGGGATGAACGTTCTTTCCCAATATGTTAAAACAGTCAGACACAAGGCAAACATCAGTGCTCATCACATGCGAACATTTGCCCTGGGTGGGATTCGATCCCGCGGCCTCAAGCTTCGGAAGCAGGTTTACTACCGCCTGAGCTACCGTTCGATAACTATTGGTATCAAACTGTCAGTCCAACGATACCGTGTCGTGTCGTATCGTTATCGTACTGTGTTAAAGTAGCCATAGTGAAACGCAGTCTAGCGAACACGAGTCGTGCTTTGTGACTAGAATACCACTATGGCTTTAACACAGTACGATAACGATACTATCCGTGTCGTGTCGTATCGTTGTCGTACTGTGTTAAAGTAGCCATAGTGAAACGCAGTCTAGCGAATACGAGTCGTGCTTTGTGACTAGAATACCACTATGGCTTTAACACAGTACGATAACGATACTATCCGTGTCGTGTCGTATCGTTATCGTACTGTGTTAAAGTAGCCATAGAGGTATTGTAGTCACAAAGCAGGACTCGTGTTCGCTATGAAATTAAACTTTCCACTTTCCTCGTGAATTCTTTATTTTTATTAAATGTCCGATGCAGCTTCAACCCACGCTTTTCCTGGTTAAAGTTCATATTTTATAATGCGATTTGAGATAAGTACTTGAGTATTTATAATATTTAAGTAGGTATTATGTATTTTATTGTTATTTATATGAAGTGGACCATTTTCCATCGGGCAAGTAAATGCTATGGAGTAAATATTAGAATAATCGGTTAAAGACAGACCGACAAATGTCGGCATTCTGGGAGTATATGTATAAGTTAAAAAACGATCGAATGAGAGTAATGTGTAATATAGTTTCGCGGTCAGAATTAGTTTTTCTTAAGCTTAGGAGCATTGCTCTATACTCTGTCCATTATATTTGGTTTGGTTTTATGACATTCGAAATCCCATACATATTTTGATGAAAGGAAAACCAACTTTACTTATCAGACATAAGGAAACGTCAAAAATGCAATAATATAGTGGAAGTTCTAGAACTACGCACGTCTCTGACTCTCTCTGATTTGCATGAAAACTCACGTTAGTGCATTCATGCCATTTCTATAGTAACCCCCCTGCTACGCTTTTAGGGTTCAGAAATGACAGGGGACCTCGCTGTAGTAAAGAAGCCATGACTTCATTTTATTTTCCGTCCGTCCACGTTTATGGTTAATCAATAGCCAATAAGAAACCGTATCGGAAGCACGATTGGTTTGTCATTATTGCATCGTATCTTTAACAACATCGCCAGTGCTTTTATTTATAAGTAAGTTTTTTATATTTTGTTTTTTTAACCCTAATCTGTATTATTAGCATCTAGAGTCTAGAGTATGGAAAAATAAAGTACTTACGGATTTTATTTCAATGTATGTTATGGTGATCTTAGATATTATAATTAATAAGCGTGTTATAGTAACATAATTATCCTTACAGAAGTACGGATGGATTCAATGGTCATCCTGTATTGATGGACTGTGGTAAATAATGTTTACGGATTAGCACAGACTTTTTTTATTAATTTAAATATTATTAATTTGAATATTGAAAATATTATAAAATTAAAAAATTATGTGCCTTTTAAACCTCACCGTCAATAATTAAATGAATGAATTGACGAGGTATCAAAGTTTTTCTAACTAATGCAGCTGACTGTACCTGACCTCTACCATAATATTGTAGGTAAACAAAAAAAATAAGAAACTTGAATATTTTTTCCAAAAAATATCCCAAAAACACCGTGCTAATCCAATATGTAAATGTGCGTTTATTATTTTAAGGATATATTCATATTCATTTAAACCGCACATAAGAAGCGCATCCTAAATAACAGTATACATCGAAATCCACTCAAAACGCCGTCGGCCCCGAAAACACCTCAAACAGAGAAATATTCGCCTCTTAATCTTGAAAACAGCTGTGTAAAAGCGAACACTGCCTACCTGGGCTCCAAGTCTGCTAAGCAATGCCAGCACAGCTGTGTGTCGGCGGCATGGGTTTCGCACTGTAGGTATTCATTACCTATCTGCGTTTTAGGAAATATTTATTGCATCTTTTTTAAACTACGTTTATAATAAGTAATAAGTTTTAAGTGTTTCATTTTACACTACTGGGACTCACTAACCAAGAGAAAACGGATACCTAAAGTCGGAAAACTATTCAGACGACACAGCATTGAGCCGCCATTCCTTAGCAAACTTGAGGCACTGAATTTATTACTGTGTTATTTTTGTAACTGTGTTTGCTCTTCATACAAGAATGCTCAAGGTCATTGTTGTAAGTAAGGTAATAGGTAATCTTCATAAAGAATACCTACATAGGTATATACTTCACACACAAATAATGCAGGTTACAGCTTATAGTTAGACATACATTTTATTATATTGGTCTCCTCCTATAATAGAGGTTTTTGCCGTAAACTTGGCACATGGGTTAGACTAAGGCCCTGTTTCACAATGTCTGGTTAGTGGCTACCTGTGAGATAAAATACTTGCTGTCACTTTCTATTATTTTTTTTTGACAGTCACAGCATGTATTTTATCCCACAGGTAGCCACTAACCAGACATTGTGAAACAGGCCCTAATTTAAACTCACTACCGCAGCAGATCTGTCAAACATCTGACATTCTCAATAATCTGACTGTTTTATCCCACGCTGAAATCGTTTCGAGAATGGGAAGAGGAATGCTTTCAGTTTGGATAAAATAATCAGATTAGACCCACTAATATGAGCTTAATTATTATTGATTGATAATAGGTACTAATACGCTATGGTGGAATGGTACCTGCTGCCTCATCACCGCTGACACATTGGCAATCAATAATCCTTAAGCAGCAGTCGTTTATATGCCAAACATCTGTCAGATCTATACAAGTTACGTCAGCTATGTAGTACGGTAGCTATACCATTGAAGAAGTAATTGGTGAATACTAATCGTTGTACCATCTGGTTCTCGAAATGACCCTAGTGCCCAGCATAAATGAATTAATTAGGATCCAGTTCTACTTTTAGGGATTACATTTTGAATGTGCGTTAATGTTATTCTGGAAGATTTTCCTTCAATGGTATATTTTAACATTTTGAATTTTCTGGAGGATAGCATAGTTCAGCAAAAGTGGTCGTGCTTTCTCGCAAGGCCGTAGTTGTGCGTATGCTAGGGGATTGATTTTTATTTCCAATCGGTACTTTTGCCACTGAGTGTCTATGGAAGTTCCATCGTACCCTCTATTTAATATAAAAAAAACAAAACAATAACTAAACACTAACCCTGTTGTTCATAAAAAAGTTTTTAGCTATTGAACTGTTTTGTCACTCTCTGTCGACGACGACGTCTGTGTGATGGAACTTACAAACAAAATATCAATTTGGCTGCTTCGGACCATCATGGCTCAGTCAGTATACTTTGGAAGACTCTATCATGTATACTAGGGCTATACCTGCTAGCATAAATTTATTAAGGTATGTGTTTGTAATTGGTGCTGGTGGATGAACCCCTTGATGATTTATAACAATTTTTGTATACCCTTACACCACAACTACCTCACAATCATTTTTAAACTCAATCTCTTCCATCCAAAGCTTGTCTGGTAGAGATTGCTATAAGCAATAATGCAACCTATTTAACGGTTTTATTTTAGGTGAGTATAGACTACAATTTTTACTTGTAACAGAACCACTAGCCGCTCCTTGATATGTTCTAGTGTATCAACCTTTTACCAACTTTTTATCAAGCTTTTGCCTGTATTGTACCATTCATAAGAACGTTACGTTAGGCCCGGGTCTCCTATTACGCGCCGTAGATCGCGTCCTGCGTCTCGCCGTAGGCCGCGTTACGATGCTCACTACGTCTACGCGCCAACGTCGGCGTGTGAGGGAGACCGCATCAGTACATTTCTATAGTGAGCATCGTGACGCGGCTCACGGCGGCGCGACGCTGGACGCGACCTACAGCGAAAATAGGAGACCCAGGCCTTACACAGAAATGCTCGACAAAATGTGTATGGTCATATTTTTGATTTGGAAATTTTCATTCGTGGTGCAAAAATGTGTATAATTGATACTAAAATGGCGTCTCTCTTGTTTCAGTCGTGGTGGTGTGCGCGAATCCGAAGACAGTGAGGAACATAATGCTGGCTGCAGACGATCTCAACATGGTGTCGTCCGGAGAATACGTGTTCTTCAATATTGAGCTGTTTTCCAAGTAAGCAAGACACTAAATTGTTTGCTAAGGCTATGGTAATTTGGGTCCCACATTTTTTAAGTTTAATACTCACTGAATTAAAAGTGAAAACCATGTTTTTTTAAACCAATGAATACATACATATATAGGTACTACGTATTATGCTCTCGACTGTAATCTCCGAAGGGGTAGTCAGAGGTGACTCGCAAGCGAGGAATACTTAAACAATTATTTTTTTTTATTTTGGTTTTCGATCCGCTATTTTGATGTTTTTTTTTAATTCAGAATGAATATAAGTATACATATAGCTGGTTAAGGGTCTTTTTAATATTTTCGATTATTCGTAATTCATTTCTCATAAATTACTAAGGTCCCTTACTCCAATTATATCCTCATTTGATAACCCAATAATAGTTTATTTTACGTACCTACCTACAGTAAAGTTGATAAGTAATGTTTATTTTAGTATTTAGAGTTTAAAAAACAATCATTTAAAAAAAGAGCTTTAAACAATTAAGTGTTTTTTTGTTGTTGTTATAAATTCATGTTCTCTGTTCATAATTATTTTATTATAATGTTGAAATAATCGATCTTTTACGGTAAGTTAGTGAACCAAACCCGCGGAACAATATCTCTGATAACTGTTAAAAGTGCTGTTGCGTGTATCTGTCGTATAATTTTACGTTTTAATTAAAATACTTATTGCTCCATTTCATAGTACTATTTCAATTATCATTTATAGTTATTACGCCTCCCACACTTATTATTCCAAAGGTAATTAAGTACTCAAAGTAATGCCTATATTTTGTGTCTTTTATCAATTAAGTTAGTAATAATGTATTAAAGGTAGTAGTAAGTATTGTATTAAAATTATCCCGATATCGAAAGTAGCCTAGTAAATTGACTTCTAATTAACGTTACATCCTTTTATTAAATTAAAGTTACAGCTCTTTCACATTCAGAAACAGTCAATATCTCTCCACTGTCCATTCCATTCTATCTAGGTAATCATTTTGAAAAAAATTAAAATAAAAGCTCATGGTTGTAATTACATAGTTTCCTTATGGTCCATCTTTCCAGGAACTATGAAAATGATATTGAAATGTTCATTTCACTGTTCAAATTTCAGTCTTAACATGCTTTGAAGTAAGACTGATTTAATTGCCAAAGTGCTATGCTTTGGGAGTCTCTGAGTGTCCTTTGAATTAATTATCGCTTTGACAATGTCCCGTGCGCTGCAACTCATTCAGACTGAGTCTATAGGTGTATCCGATCTCTTGCGAATTTCGTTGCAAGTAGTAATTAATTAATCAAATGCTCCTTTTACTGTCTTCTATGATAACATGATAATCCTTTTTTTAAATTATTTTCTTTCCTAAGTCTTTATGTCTGTGCTTTTTGAAGACCGTTTATTATTATTGTCATTATTTTCTTTCCCCTGCTCAAGGAAAATCTGCACACAGACGCCTGCAATGATGTTTCAGTATTGTTGATAGCTAACAAACAATAACTTATATTGTATGACTACGTTAATTATTACCTAAAAATAACTTGTATGGTAGATTAAAATCGTATCACACATAAATCTTTGAAGGCTTACTCGTATGTGCTGTTGTATATTGTTAAATATGTGCCCAAATGTGTTTGTTAATAAATAAAAATAAATGGTGGTACTCCTGAAAATTCATGATTCTGGTCTGAAATAAAATTATATTCTATTCTATTCTATAATTACTTATTAATACTTACTTATGTGGACTAGGCCTAAACCCTTCCTTCACTGGAAGGAGACCCGTGCCCCAGCAGTGGGGACGTAATGGGTCGTGATGATGACTTACTTATGTTATTATTATTTTTTGGTGTGTGGTGCTAGACACCGAATTAATACTTTTTATCTTTTATCAAATTCGTCAAGTAAGATTAACCCGTCTCCCGGAAGTCTATTCTCCTCAAGAGACCCTAATTTGAGCCTTCTCTCCTCTCCAGTCTAGCGTCAGCGTCATCCAAAGAGCCGTGGAAAGTGGAAGGAGATACCTTCGAGATGAATGAGAAAGCGAGACGGGCGTACAGCGCCGTCCTCACCGTCACGAGCCCCGCGCCGGAGAAGGAAGAATATCTGGAGTTTTCTGATCAGGTAATAATTTACCATGGCCTTTTAGAGGGTGGATTTTTATCATCATCATCATCAGCCTATGTCAACCCACTGCAGGGTATAGGCCTCCTCCATGTTATGCCAAGTCCTACGGTCCTGTGCATCCAGCATGTGTGTCTCATCCAGTTTGGTCCAGTCACTCTCCTAATGTCATCGGACCAACGGGTCGGCGGTCTACCGACTGATCGCCGTCCCTCCGGATTTTTATCAGTACCGTAAATTCAGCCAAAAAACGCACAAATAAAACGTTTACACTGACAAAGAAGAATCTTTAGATTCCCATTAGATTTTCTGATATAGTGTATAAGATATGATATGTATGTAGCAATCACAAACAATTCTTGTCGATTTGCAGTTCGATTTCATTGCTTGTAAATACGGTTGCAGCTCTCCTAGCGTTCAGTAGCGAGACTAAACAAATCATACGTTTATCGTTTCTTGGATTTGAATCTGAGAGAATTCTAAAAATAGCCATAAAGAGTCGATTTGTCAATAACACTAAATCCACCCATGTTTGTACAGCAGCGTACCTTTCCTTAACAAAACAATAAATTTCCAGGTCAAAGAACTAGCAGCTACAAAATACAACTACACTTTTGGCAAAGACGAAGTGGTGTCGACGTTTGTTGCGGCGTTCTACGACGCGGTTCTGCTCTATGCGCTTGCGCTTAACGACACGTTACGCCAGTCTGATGACCCCAGAGGACCACTAGATGGCGCTGCTATCATTCGGAACATGTGGAATCGAACTTTTCAAGGTACAATTACTGACAAACTTTTGAACTTCTTTTATCAAATCTATTTGAACACCATAAAACTCTACTTACAATTTAAATAAACGCATATATGGCGGTATTATCACAAAAAGCAATCACTTCCAGACAACCATTAATTTAAAGAAAATGTTAAGTAGATTAAAAGGTATTTTTTTCTTGAAATGCAAAGTTGCAGTTGAATGCTTTGACTTAGATTCGATTTATTTTATCATCATCATTTATATCCGCAATAGTTTAATAGTGGATATAGTCTAACTGGATTAAGCCGCCGCCGTTTTAGTTCCCTAAAATTTAATTCTTGATCTGATAAAATAAAAAATAAAGATGAAAGTTAGGTCTTTATAATCTGGGTGCTTGTTTGGTCTCCTTTATAATTTATATTAAGTAAGATCACCATAGTATAAATAAGTTTTCGTACTGAATACCTACACTTTCCTACAAATCATATATTATGTAAATGTAGTCATTTAATAAGCATGAAAATGATCTATTCGTGGAATTGGATCCGGACCTCTTGGTTCACAGAAATGCTGTTGAGAGGGTTTTCAAACTATGTATGTTACATATTTATTAATTTTATTTCAGGAATAACTGGAGAAGTAGTTATGGATGAAAATGGGGACAGAGTAGCGTCGTACTCGCTTCTGGACATGAATTCCAAAACTAGCCAATTTGAGGTGAGTGACTTTTTCCATTCAAAATTTAACACACTTTATTCATAGAATTTATGCAGGTACAAAGGGCTTTAAGTTAATTGAGAGTTTCGTAAATGTTTACAAAGCCGTTTTAAAAATTACGGTTCTATTAATACAGGGAGTAAATAATAATATCTATTTTCACACTTAACCTCTAGAGACCTCAAATTTCTCAACTTTCAGTTTTCGGCTGCTGCAAACTTAACTTTGTCTGAGCCCTTAGCAGAAATTTTCATCGTGAACGTGAAGTACAATTCATCGTGTAATTTTGTATGAAAATACAGCGCCCCTGGCGGTCGGTACCAGAAATAAAATTTATAAAAAATTATGCTACGGGTTCTGAACCCTGTCGTGGGTCTCCACATTTATGTCGTCGTATGAAGTCTCTGGGTCTCTAGAGGTTTAAAGTGTTATTTTTCAGTAGTAAGGATTCCGTTTTTCACTGACTTACCAGCTCAAGTTTACTATAAAAAAAGCTTATTAACCATGTAATATAACGAAGAATGCCCAATGATTAATGCGTTCATTAAATAAAGTGATGCGACATCTTTCATGGGCAAGACGCTTCGGGTGTCAACATCATTATCCAGTATGTAGCTTGTAGTTACCGATTTATCACATTATAATATATTCCATCTTTGTTTACTAGTATGGCAAACAAGTATAGTTCATAAGGCAATAAAATTGTCTACATAATTAAAAAGTGAATTAAAAAAGTGAAGTTAAGATACAAACTTACACTTTCTGCACTCAGAATGGAAAAATAAAAATCCTAGAAATATTCATAATCGTATGCTGAAATGTGCCTCAAAAGCTAATTAGCCTAAGAAAAGTATGTGGTGTTTCAGATGCTAGAAAACCCTCTATATCTCCAGTTTTCTGTTGGTCCACTATTTACGGGACACATTATACAGGGTGGAAATATAAACTTTGTTGGTCACGTGAATTTTTACGGAGATATTATGGAGAATGAATTTTTTTTTTCGGGAATTTTGACATTCAGATTTCATTTTCGGGCTTAGAGATAACATGCTACACACGTAGGTTTCGGCTTAGTACCTATACCCTTTTTGCAACATCTGTATAATGAATAATAATAAACACGACACACGTAGTTATAGTTATATTTAAATTTTATTTTACTTAGTTATTTAAGTTATTTTAGTTTGGTTTTTACTTACTATTCATTTTCTAACGTATGATTTGTATCTTAAATGCTAACCAAATATACTACTTTCACCCTAATCTTACTCAAAATGTTGATAACAAGCCACCTGTTCTCAAATGTTACAGTCTGCCTACTGGTTACTCACGGCACAGGCTTAGCCTAGTGTGAGAACCCCAGCTACCATAGTTTTTTTAATCTGGTCCAAATAATTTTATAACTGTTTTTTATATTCATTAAGATAACCTGTGTAAATTTTTTGGTTTAATAAACATTTTTTAATTTATTTATTTTTTTACATAAGTACACACAGACAAAACACTGTCCCGCGCGATAAGTGACTAACTGTTAGATTATCTTACAAATCCTTTGACAATATGGGACGTATCCCTCGTTGAAATCTAGCACAATGCCTACCTCATCAATACGGCTCCCGTTCTGACACATTCGGCTCCGAGCCTCGAAGCCTTCACATTCAACGCCTTTACAAATCACCAGGTCCATATCATAGGCGTCACAAAGGATTTATTGGAGCATGGCTCTACCTCGAAAAGGAGGTAGATACTGGATAGGGTGGGATTTAATCAGTGACCGTATGTCATATAGTAAGTGCTATATGACATACGGTCACTGATAAAAATAGGCTAGTAATATATTCCGATTTTACCGTTAAACTTCAGTCGTGGTGCGCTGGTCACTCTTTTCGCTATAGTAAAAAAGTCACGTGATCAACAAAGTTTGTATAAATAATATTTGAATATACCTAATAGCCCTCCAAAACTTTTTCGTAAGCTCGATTAACCACTCTTAGGGGGGAAATCCATCGACCACGTTGCCAGACCTGTCCAATAAGTCGTACCTTTAACAGAACGTAAACTTTAATTTATTTAACTGCTTTATGACTCAATAAATTGTATTAAATGGAGACAAGCGGGCTTAGGGAAGACAAACTGTAGTAAAATGAGGAGAAACGATGATGGAAAATTATAGTTAGGCGTCGTAGAAAAATAAAATATGCATGAAAAACTAACTGAAATGAGAGCGGTGGTAGCTCAGTCGGCTGCGTCCGCTTCTCACGCCAGAGATGCGGGTTCGAATCCCGGCGTTTACATGTGCCAATGAGTTCTTTGTTATTTCATTACAACGTATACCATCGTTGTTACGGTGAAGGAAAACCTTTAGAACATCTAAATATATTATTTGGACCCACCAACCCGCAGTGGACCGTCGTGGTGGAAAATGGTCCAAGCTTAGGAAGGCTGCTAGATAAAAATAGAATAGAACTACCTAAATGAAAATACTACCAAGAAAGAAGATAAAATGCAAAAATGCATCAATAAATACTGAGAATTTCTGTGGTAAAACCCGTTAGAGGCGTGTTTTGAAACTATACAAGGCCAGAACGCACCCATAGTGTACTAGCACTGTATAGTTTCAAGTGAAAAAAATAAATATTTTACTTGAAAATATACACGATTTGTTCGTACTAATCGCGTATACTTTCAAGTTGGGATTTACTGAATCGTACTTGAAAATATACATTGCTATTACGCATATTGCTTGATTGGCGTACTTGTCGCATATAATTTATACCTGCATGCTGATTCTAATTTACTTAACTATTTTGGTAAATGTAAATGACTACAATTGACTTGTTCTGCCTGTCATACCTATAAAATGATAATAAATGAAGATGAACAAGCTCTAATTTGATTGATAAATTGATATTTATAGCAATCATACTTGCAAGTAAGCATACGTATAACGTTACACTACTAATATCTTATTATTTAAATGAATTAAGAGTAATACCTACTACATTCCTGAACGGATAAGACTAGCTTAATGACGCCGTCGGCAATATTAAAGTGCATTTAACAGCGCATCAAAATATTATTATAACCAACTAAAATAGTACATTTTGATCAAATTTTAAATTTAATGGTTTAAAAAAATTAGGGTCATTTGGTGTTGACTTTTTGCTACTTGGACTTATTCATTGCTCGTGAGTGTAGTAGGTATGTAGGTAGGTAGGACACAACACACACACACATACACACACACACGCGCGCACAGACACCCACACACTGGTTATAAAATTAATTTAAATTATTATTTGATTTTGTGTTATACAGATTTATATCTAGTTCGGAAAACAGTGCTCAATATATTGTTATACAATATATGTTTTTGGTGAAATAAATTTTTTGAAATAGACATATTTTTCATCAAGTTTTGAATTCACCGTAATTTTATTTTATGAATTGTTCTACACCCTCTTATGAGATAATTTTTACTATTAACAACAGTTCTACCGTTTAATATCAATTTACTTTTTAACTTACGGTGTAAACAAAAAACACGTTACGAAATTAATGCCAAGTGCGGAATGATGATGCAATGTTTAGAAAGCAATAGATTTATTACTATTTCGCATGAAAGAAAGAGAGAGCAACAATTCAAAAGGGCTACCTGGTAACTAATCACGTATAGTTTCAAGTGCTCGCATTGCCGCTTGGCGCTTGAAAATATACACGATTAGTACGCAGTGGTAACTGCTGCAGTATATTTTCAAGCCATAATTTTGGCCCAACTTACTTGAAAATATACGCGATTAGTGCGTAATGGCCTTGTATACTTTCAAGTAAATCATGGCACCATTTTAATTTGAAAATATACGCGAGCAGTCCCAACCTCTGCGTTCTGGCCTTGTATAGTTTCAAAACACGCCCGTTAGAGAATGTTGATTTTCCGATATTCCAATCAACTAAATTAGTTTTTCCTTGTTACTGATGTTGTCGTCACAAAAAAAAACTCGAAACTAGCCTCAATTTACGTTACAAAACTCTGTTCTAGAAATTCAATTTACACGCAAAATTCATGGGCTTTATCACCTTCAAATTTAAAGCTGAAAATCTTCAAATTTATATCCCGCCGTCTCGGCTCATTTCGTTTGGCCATAGAGAGACGTTCATAAATAAAATGAGTGATATTGTTGATGAGACCATTCACTCCGCGGTTGTTATCACTGTATTATAAGAAGGCTCGTGAACTGTTGTTTAGGGCTCTTCTTAAATGAACGTTCATCTGAAAAATTCACTAATACCACGGAGCCTACGTTTTTGAGATCTAAAGTGAAATAACAAA
Source organism: Plutella xylostella (assembly GCF_932276165.1). Classification (NCBI taxonomy): domain Eukaryota; kingdom Metazoa; phylum Arthropoda; class Insecta; order Lepidoptera; family Plutellidae; genus Plutella; species Plutella xylostella. Next base: position 7,265,661 of record NC_063987.1, on the reverse strand, counting down.
AGCTAGTATCCTGACAAAACTTTTATGAGATAGTCACAATCAGTCCAACCATTTTTTGTGGATTACCAGGACATTCACTTCTGGTGTCTGACCACATAAAATAAACAGATTCAACTACATATGTACCTGTTCACTAATAAATATTTTCCCTCTTTTTTGTAGCATAACATTGTAACTCAGTTGGTCTAACTAGAAAGCATTAAATGACCGGAAATTCACAGGGCTTGATCGAGAGGAAGCTAAGAACTTTAACCTTTAACCACTTTAACCCAGCTCTAATCGGTTTACCGTCATACATCATAGGCCTAATGAGGAAATCTGCCCGCAACGGCATATAGGTAATATGTAGAGCTAGATAAATAGCATTAGGTACATAAACATGGCCATAGGCGTCTCACAAAGTGCGCTTTGAAGGTAAGCGCCACCTTAAGACATCGTTCTGTTAGGAGACCGACCCCAGTTGCCTTTTTAAAAAAAAACTACGATTAACTCCTAAACACTATTTATTCCTTTAAACTGCACAACACAACAATCACCCTAAAACCGACTTCCGAGTTACGGAGCGGGAGGAGTTCCGCTTCTCGCGAGGACCAGATTCTAACTGTTTATTCCAAGTACAATGAATGAAAGTAAAGTATGACATCACATGTGTCTTACCATGTGCATGCCTGCATGGAAATATACCAAAGCTGCATCAGCAGTAATTACTAAGAGATAAGGGTTGTAACAGCTCCCCCTTTTTGACGAAGCTTTATCCCTTTAAGATGAAGCGAAGTCTCTAATTCAGAGATTGCAAAGTATAAGATTATCGAAATGCAACTTGGAAGTCGTTTACAAAAATAGCAAATTATAAAAATAGAAAATAATCAAAAGACATTATTACAAACTAGAAATTAAGATTCCTCCTAGAAGAGGAATTCACAAAGTCAACTCTGTTAAGATCATTATAAGATTTATAAGTTGTATTAGCAATTGGTAGAGATTGAACAGATTTCTTTTCATCATCAGATGTGGATACTTCTTGCATTTCAAAAGAGGTTGACATTTTAGATTTATGTTTAACAAGTTTCTTATTGTTGCATTGATTGAAGATCTGAATACAACATCCAGATGAATTACTAGAACTGCGACATTGTAAATATTTATAAAGTTTATACAGGATGAACAAAATTATAGTAGGTACTAAAATATAAGTAAGGGTAGAATAATAAGGAGCGTATTTAATAAAATGGGATTGTTCCTGTATTTTATTTAGTTCTAGTTCTAAATTATCCATTTTATGACTTGAATATTTTAAAGAATCTAAGTTAATATTACTCAAAGAGATTGGGGTTAATAAGGGCAACGTTTTATTAAATATCTCCTTCTTACAACAGTCATCAGTAGTAATATCAAAAGTAATATCTAAAGGAGATTTCATAACAAATGAATAAGTACTAGTTGGTATAAGCTGAATCGTTTTAGAAAAACCAATACAATTATCTGTAAGTTGAACAGTTCCTGTACCAACTATAGAATAGTCATTAATGTCGTCATCACATTTAATAGTAAGTTTACATATGTCGGACTGTACATAAATCCAATTATTATTTCTAAGCTTTTGCCAAATATCAATATTACCATATAAAAGTTTAGAATTACATTCACGAGGTAGTGACAAGGATACCTCCGTTAATAACCTAGATTCGCAGCTAGGGTTGCTTAAAGTAGAAAATAAAGAAGTAAGTTCACATATAGAATAATTATTACTAACAATCTTACAAGTACTTAAGTTGTCCAACATAGCATAATGTAGTCTATCGTCACTAAGGGCGATATAAGCATTAAAAGGTTGTATAAGAGCAAAGGTTTGTATATGTGAGTCATCATGAGGCGTCGGCAAAGGTATGTTTTTATAAACAATGAACTTATCAGCTGTTATTAAAGGGATTTGAAGAATAAAGACGATCTTATTTTTATAGTAATAAGAGCTAAGCTGTGACACATCTATTAAAGAATGAATAGTATCTATATTTAATTCGACAGGGAAGTCTAAACGCTTTTTTAATTGGTTGCTATGCGTAGATAACTCGTTGAACAAACTTAAGGGACTAATTACACTAGGGTGCAATATATTTATCTTAGAAAATAGAATAGCGTTTAGCGTAGTATCTAACAGATTAGAAATCGATAATAACGAACTTTCTATTATATTTAGTAAACTATTTATCCTAGAAATATAGTATAAAACGTCATCTGTTTGTTTTATCTCAAACAATATCTCATTCATATTATTAATTTGGGCATTAAGTTTTATCTCGTTTTGATTAAGTTTATAGATAGTAGAGTTGAAGTTATTTATTGTAGACTTTACAATATGAATATTATCTTTCATTAAGTGAAATAGTTCGGTTTCGCTTTTTTGGCAAGATTCAATAGCGTCATCATATTTTCGTGCATCATCTGCATCTAATGTACCGAAAAAGAACTTTAGTATTTCGCCACCGAACTCTAAGGACCTTTTGACCTTGGTTGGTGTTTTGTTTGATATTAAGTGTGATAAGGATTGTAATTTGATATAATTGGTTTGCAATAAAACATCAAGTGGACTTGAGACATCCTTACATTGGATTAACTGTTGAGAGTGAATCTTATCACAAAGACTTTCAGTTTTACGTAATAAAATTTCAGTGTTTTCAAGATAAGGTTCTAACGAGATTAAATCTATGTGTGTAATTACTTTCCAATAGTCATTATAAAAATGTATATTAGTAGTAGGTTCAAAGTAAATTCCGGGACTATGAACTATAGGAGTAATCTTGGAGTCCGCGTAGATTTCAGTGCACAATGCTCTGAAAATAATAAAATAGAAAAGTGTAAACGTTGTATAATTGTATATTAGTGTATAAAAAGTGTATAAGTTAGGAAGAGGCTGGTTTGATTTCATTTGTATGATGCTTACTATGTTTGCGGCCTATCTGTAAGGTCACGTTGTGCTTATTATGCACTTTTATAATTTTATAGGGGCCTTTCCATATTGGTGAAAGAGCTTTACGTAGGCGGTGATGGTGTTTCAGATAAACCATGTCACCTGTTTTATATTTTACTTCGCGAGAATTTGCATCATAGTATTGTTTAGATCGCTCTTTACTATTTAAAATATTTTGAATAGCTTTTTCTCGGCTGAAACGCATCCTATACTGAAGAGCGCGTATGTATTCGGCGTAAGTAGTATTATTATTAGTTTCGTATAATGAATTTGGAATGTTAGGTTTATAACCATATAATAATTCGTATGGGGTGAATTCAGTGGTACAGTGAGGGGTAGTATTATAAGCTAATATAGCTGTGAATAGATAGCAATGCCAATCGTTTTGATTTTCGTTGACGAAGGACTTTAGGTATTCTTTCATTGTGGCATGAGACCGTTCTAGAGCTCCATTTGTTTGGGGATGGTATGGAGTTGTAAATAATGCTTTTATTTTAAGAATTTCGGTCAGCTGTTTGAATAAATCAGAGGTAAAGCATGTACCTAAGTCTGTTAAGACAGTTTTTGGAAAACCGAATAAAGACATGAAATGTACTAGATTTCGTGCAATTTCTTCACTAGTAGCTGTTACCATAGGGTAAGCACTTGAAAATTTAGTAAGGTCATCTTGCAGGGTTAAGATAAACTTGAATTTTTGGAAACCCGCTTCGGGTAATGGACCAACGATGTCCAGAGCTAATCGCTCAAATGGTTTTGTGGAAGTAGAAGTTATCTCCATGGGAGCTTTATTTGATTTTCTAAGCGGTTTATTAATTTGGCAGAGCTTGCATTTTTTAACATAGTTTTCAATATCTGTGCGCATACATTTCCAATAGTAAGCGGCTTTAATGCGATTAAACATTCTTTTTGACCCTGGGTGACCAGCGATAGTAGAATCGTGGTTTTCTTTTAATATTTTCGGGACCTCGACAGGTGTCGGGTAGATAAGTTGATTTTTGTAAATATGAATTTTTATTTTAGTATCATGAAAGATGTATGCAATCATATTATATATTTTAGTATAGTTCAGTTTTGAGAAAGGGTCAGTGAAATCAGAGAGTGCAAGGTCAGTGATATCTGGATTATCTGTTAATAGTTGATCTCTGAGTTTAATTAGTAAATTGTAAATGTCCTTGAACTTTGTTTCTTCGTAGTGGTGAACTTTCGTGAATAGAAAATAGTAATTTTTATTGTTATCATTGACGCAGCGAATAGTGAACGGTTCTCGTTCAGAGTTAAGAAGCTCGGTAGAATTATCGAGTTGAGATAAGATTTCTTCACAGTGTGGTAAAGAAAAGTCGAAGTCTAAAGAGACAGGACATGCGATATTATTTATCTTTGATAAGTGAAGGCCTTGGGTATGCTCTTCAATTACTGTGTTTGGGGTTGGAATTTTGTTCGTGAATTGATCCTTGAAATATTTTTCATAGGAGAAATGAGTCAAGTTAGAAACATCAATGGTGTTAACAGGACAGCGGGAAAGCGCGTCGGCATTTGAATTAAGGCGGCCTTGTTTATAAACAATTTCGTAGTCATATTCCTCGAGTTTTAGGCGCCATCTTATTAATCTGCTGCCTGGGTCTTTTACATTAAAAAGCCATACTAAGGGCCTGTGATCGGTAACGATCTTAAATTTCCTACCAAAAAGATAGGGGCGGAAGGTTCTAACAGCGAAAATTATAGCAAGGAGTTCCTTCTCCGTGGTGGAGTAATTACCTTCCGGTTTATTAAGCGTCCTTGAGGCGTAGGCGACTGGCTTATCTTTTCCAATCTCGCCTTGGGAGAGGACAGCACCAACGGCATAGTTACTGGCATCGGTTGTAATCACAAAAGGTGCCGAAAAATCAGGGTATTGAAGCAGAGGAGCCGTGGTAAGTTTTTCTTTAAGAATTTGGAAAGCAGTGTCTTGTTCTGATGACCATTCAAATGGAACATCCTTTTTAAGTAATGCAGTGAGAGGCTTAGTAAGTTTGGAGAAATTTTCGATAAAGCGGCGGTAATAACCGACCAATCCCAAGAATGATTTTATTTGTTTTACATTAGTAGGTTTAGGAAATTCAGTGACTGCTTTGACTTTATCAGGATTCGGAGAAACACCTTTATCGGTGATGATATGGCCTAGATAGGCTACTTCGCGCCTTAAGAATTCGCACTTGTCAGGCTGAAGCTTAAGGTTGAATTTTCGAAGGCGGTCAAATACGAGGGTTAGTTTTGACATGTGGGACTCAAGGTCATGCGAGTAAATAATACAATCGTCGAGATAGACATAACAGTGTAAGCCTTGTAGGCCTGAAAGGGCTGTATTCATGAGTCTTTGAAAGGTAGTAGGGGCGTTTTTTAACCCAAAGGGCATCCTGGTGAATTCGTAGTGTCCAGAGACGCTTGAATTTGTGCTGACTGTGAATCCAGTTTTTGGTGCGTCCTTGGAACTCATTAAAACCATATTATTGTATACATTCTTGCTTTATATATTATGTGTATGTTTTTATGATTGTTATTATATTATCCAGTATTGGTATTTAAGTATAAAATTTATGTATAACCGTATACCTATATACAATATATATATTTCTTTTTTATAAAAGTAGGTCAAATGACAGTCACTCTAGGACGCGACTGAAAACCAGTGCCGCGTCAGGTGGGTGGATGCCACCTCATCTGTAGCGGTGTAAGCTGAGGCGCGGGCCTTTTCGGTGCTGGACAACTCACACCATTATATATATTATTAATTTTTTAATTATTCTTAATGTTCTTTTGTTTGTTTGTTTTCACTTTTAATTTCGTTTTTTTTTGTTTTATTTTTTTTTTGTGTACTTACTTATGTTATTATAATTTTTTGGTGTGTGGTGCTAGACACCGAATAAATACTTTTTATCTTTATCTTATCTTTTATCTAAAATTTGGTGAAAGCCACTTGCAAGGTCAAGTGTGCTGAAATATTTTGAATGACCTAACTGGTCGAGGATATCAGTGATAAGAGGCAGTGGGTAACTCTCAGAAACAGTGACATCGTTTAAACGACGATAATCAATTACGATTCTCCACTTTCGTTTGCCAGAAGCGTCAATTTTCTTAGGAACTACCCATACTGGGGCACTCCATGGTGAAACAGAGGGACGGATTATATTTTGATCGAGCATTTTACGAATCTGCGAATCTACTTCCTCCTTGTGGCATTCAGGGAAGCGATATGACTTTACATGAATCGGCGGTGCGTCGCCTGAATTAATAGTGTGCTCGATTGCATTAGTATAAGACAGAGGTTCGCCTTCTATATGAAAAATATCAGTGTATTGAGAGCAGCATTCAAAAAGAGCTTTCTTTTCTTCGTGATTTAAATGAGAGCATCGAATAGAATTTAGTACTTGTTTAACGCGATCGGATTTAGTAGAAGTAGTAGAATTTATTTGGTGACAAAAATTAGTGTCGAATTGTTCGCGTTCAATAGGTGTCAATTCTACGGAATAATCTTTGACTTCAATGTCTGAGTTAGTAGTGTTGAGAATAGAGATGTTTATTTTATTGTTTGGCTTGATAGAGACTATGCAATTAGCGACATAAACACCTTCGCATAAGGTATGGTCTAAGACCAGAGCTTCGTTGTTTTGATAAAGCTCGGGCTTGTAATTTGATACAGCGCACTCGATAACAGCCTCGGCTCGGGCCGGGATAATGTAAGTAGGTTGATTATAAACAATTGGGATTGAGTCACCGTTTATGGATAATAATTTTGACTGATAGTCAATGTTTGCTTTAAAGTAGCTAAAGAAATCGCTACCTATGATACCATCGTAGTGCGTCATATTGACGTCATCATTAGTGACGTGAAATTTATAATTCAGTGATTGATCCGAGATGGTGAATTCCATCTGGAATGTACCTAATGTTTCGATGATTAAATCAGAGTCGGTGATGCCTTTTATGTTTACTTTTTCCGTAGAAAGGTCTGGCGTTTCGCGCAGACTTGAATTTTTGACTATGCATATAGTAGCACCCGTATCAATTAGAAAACAGAGGGGTTCCGTAGATTGATTTGTTTGTATGTAAACGTGAGGTAAAGATACCTTTTTGTTATAATCATCAGTGTACTCAAATAAAATAGTAGAATCAGTGGATTTAGTATTTTTAGGTATTTTAACCTGTTTAGGCTTATCACAAAGCACAGTTATGTTTTTCGCGTTTTGTTTCGCGGAACTCAGCTCATTGGACTGAGGTGTAGATTTAGTAAAGTTAGTATTATTATTTTGTGACGTAGCAGAAGAACTCGCACTTTGACGAGATGTAGAATTCAGTGAGAAATTAGTAAATTCAGTGGGACTCGAGTTTTCACGAGATGTATTTTTTAAATTAGTGTGACTCAACATATCTTTGTTAGGTAGTTGAGATGAACTCTGGTTTTCCAGAGATGTAGAACTCCGCTTCGGCAGAGGTGGACTCATCATGTCTTTATTTGGCATGTGAGGTGGACTCTGGTTTTCCAGAGGTGGACTCTGTTGTAACAGAGGTGGACTCATCATGTCTTTATTTGGCATGTGAGGTGGACTCTGGTTTTCCAGAGGTGGACTCTGTTGTAACAGAGGTGGACTCAGCGTTTTATTATTATTAAAATGCAGTGAATTCAGTGGACGCTGAGGTGAACTCGGTCTTGGCCGAGATGTATTTTCATTATAAAAATTAGTAGAACTCGTGTCATTTTTAGACAGAGGTGTATGACTCAGCAATTTATTTTTATTAAAAATCAGTGAATTCAGTGATTGCTGAGATGTAGAACTCGGTATCTCGGACCGAGATGTATTTATGAATTTAGTAGATTTTTGTGTGCCGTTTGAGAGATGTGATTCCGGTAGGCACTGACCCGAAATCTTTACTGGTTTAAATTATCATTTTGAACGTCGCAGAATTTTACATGCGCGGATTTAGAAGAAGGGCTCGGCGTATTAGCCTGGCCTTGAGTGTTAGAATTTTGGCGGTTACGATATTGGAGTTTACGACACTCCTGAATTGTGTGACCTAAATTTTTGCAATAGTGACATTTTTTAGGACCTGAAAGAGAATTTTGGTTAGTGGTCACATTATATGAATTATGAAATTGCTGAGGTTTCCTATTCCTACTGAAACACTCAGATGAAGTGTGCCCTGTTTTATGACATAGGGAGCACTGTTTGGGGGATTTAGAGTAAGGATTAGCCTTAGGTCTGGAGTTGTACAGCTTTTCTTCTTCTATGGCGTGCTGCACAGCCTCGTCTAGAGACTTGGGGTTCCTACATCTGACGACTGTAGAAATTGAAGGGTTGTGGAGGCCTAATATGAAGGTCTTGAGGGCTAATTCCTCATTTGAAGCTATCCTGCCTACGATTTCTTTATCATCTTTGCAGGTGTAATGAGACTCAGCTTGCATCCTTGTTAAAATGAACTCTATTCGAAGAGAGTACTTTGTGACGTCTTCATTACTAAACTGTCGGCAACTTGTCATGTCTAACAGTAAATGCGTGGAGTCCTTTTTCTCTCCAAACGCTGATTTAAGGAATGGCTTTAGCTCATTCCATGATTCAAATGTTTTTAAGCTACAGGTAACCTGTGCCTTGCCTTCCAATTGGGACAAAATATATTTACACAGCACGTTTTGCTGGTCGGGGGAAGCAAGTGACATAACATTGTCACAGTTAGTGAGGAATGCGGGGAGTGATTCCCGATCCCCATTGTATGGTTTAATAAATTTAGTAAGGACTGATAAAGTTATCTTTTCAGCCATTTTATCTTCTGATTTGGACTCTACTTTGGGAGGCATTTAAATTGAATATTATGCGATGTTAGACTTGTAGACAACTTTAGAAATACGACACAAAAATAGCAATAAAATCAGTGTAAAATTCAGTGTAAAAATTCGATAAAATCAGAGAAAACTCAGTGTAAAAATGTGTATAAAGACTGTGTAGAAATATAGTAAAATTAGAACTTTCACTTTAGCACAAATTGACTTTGATCACAAACTCACAGAAACACGATGAAACACGTTGCCATTCTCACGCCAGTTGGCGCGACAGAAGTGTAGACACGGTGCTGAGACTGCAGAATCGCTGGGAACCGCTGCGCGACTCACGTTGCAGCGCGGTGAATTCACGTGGGAATTGAAGAAGTTGCAGTGGAGATGATGAGTTTGATGATGGAGGTGAGCAGAACTGGCTGGCGAGCTCGTGACTAGAGAAGCCGCCGAGGCTCAACCACGACCCGGAGAAGTGGTGGATGCAGGCCTTGTCTAAGGGCAAGGTCTTACTGTCGATCCCGTAGAGGTGACGCGATGACTGCCGGCTCAAGGCTAGAGAGGCCTGAGTATGACGGCGAGGCGCGGTGCTGGCGAGGAGTGCTGACTGCGGGCTCAAGGCTACAGGCCTGAGGCTGACCGTCGAGTCTTCGGAGAGTAGCTGGTGCGGGCCTTGTCTAAAGGCAAGGTCTTACCGTCGGCCAGGACAACTTTTGCAGGGGGTGTCGGCTCGGATTCGGATACCAGCGTCTAGACTCAAAGTCTTTTGACCTCTCTGGTATCCCACTTCTGACACCAATTTGTTAGGAGACCGAGCCCAGTTGCCTTTTAAAAAAAAAACTACGATTAACTCCTAAACACTATTTATTCCTTTAAACTGCACAACACAACAATCACCCTAAAACCGACTTCCGAGTTACGGAGCGGGAGGAGTTCCGCTTCTCGCGAGGACCAGATTCTAACTGTTTATTCCAAGTACAATGAATGAAAGTAAAGTATGACATCACATGTGTCTTACCATGTGCATGCCTGCATGGAAATATACCAAAGCTGCATCAGCAGTAATTACTAAGAGATAAGGGTTGTAACAGTTCGCAACGGACGCATGTCCCGAAAAAAATTATTCTCCATAGTAAAAAGTCACGTGACCAACTTAGTTTCTATGGAAAAGGAATTGTTTTTTACGAATTTTGAAATTCAGATTTCTTCTTAGAATTCTTCAGATGCAGTTTCGGGCTTAGATATAACATGCTGCACCTGCTGGTTTCGGCTTAGTATACCCTTTTTGCAACACCCTGTACAAGAAAAGCGACTAAGTTATAGTGCCCCCGGTCGTAAAGGAAGAGCCCGCTCCTGTTACAGCCGCGTCAAGCTTTATATGCATATTTCATGGTTTTCGTTGTCGAAGGAGGGAAGGAATGAGAAAATTACATTCACGAGGCGGCGTCACACTAGAGCAGCAAACTTGCTTTCAATTTGTTGACAAATTGTTTTGTGTAATACCTCTATGAGGAAAGGTAATATTTTGCTGTAGCAAGGCATGAATTTTTAACATATTATAATGGATTTGCAATGTACGATGATTCTTTTTTAAAATCCCCAATTACTGAGTAAAGTTAAGCGCCCACCTATCGGTATTGTACGTATCACATCAAACGGATTTTCATAAATGTATATAATAAGAAACAGCGTCAGCAATACCGATGAAGTGGACGCACTTGTGTGTATTTCTATACAAAGAATACTGAAACCGGTACGTTCATTGCGTACGATGTCGAAAGGTAGACGCTTACCTTAAATCTACTAGAGAATTAACTTGTTTTGCTCAAGGATAATTCAGCCAATCAGAGCACTGTAAGCCATACTTCAGCTATGTTTAACTTGTCGTTCTCAGTTGAAAAACCCGCAATAACCTCAAGTCTTGCTTCGTTAGATTAAATATATGAAGAACGATAAGAAACAACATCAAAAAGCTTAAAAGGCAGACACTCAAAAAGTAACAGAGATATTTTTTATTCAAATACAAATGAGGTTCTTAAATATTTATGTTCAATGCTAAAAGAAAATTCTGCTTGTTAGTACAAAACACAAGAGTGGTTTTATGATAAAACGCTGAATGGTGCTTGTCTAAGTATATCATTCCTCGTATAAATTCTTGCTTGCATTTGCGGACGACCGAATGGCGTAGTGGTTAGTGACCCTGACTACTGAGCCGATGGTCCCGGGTTCGATTCCCGGCTGGGGCAGATATTTGTTTAAACACAGATATTTGTTCTCGGGTCTTCGATGTGCCCGTAAAATGGCAATAGGCCCGCCCCCTATTACATTGGGACTAACATAACACTCTGGCGAAAAGTGGGTGCAGCAATGCACCTCTGCCTACCCCGCAAGGGAGTACAAGGCGTGAGTGTGTGCATTTGCGAACAAATATTTGAAAGAAAATACAGAGATGAAAACCACTAAACTTCATATTTTTTTAATTTATTGCATATTATTATGCTCGCGACTTCAATACAAACACATACGCTCGCACAAGGTATTTTATTACACTCATAGTGTTTTGGATTTCCTCAATCTACAGGGTGTTTCTATGGAAAATGTTTTTTTTTCACGAATTTTGAAATTCTGATTTCAGTTTCGGGCTTAGATATACCATGCTGCACGTGTAGGTTTCGGCTTAGTATACCCTTTTTGCAACACCCTTTATATCTAGTACATAAACCGCATTTCCTCGTGAGTACAACAAACAAAAAACGCGACAGTAGCTGCTAGTGAATGGTAATCTTCACTACGGCACTTGATTGCGGTATTGTACTCAGTACTCAAAGGCTTATCCGTAGATTGCGGCTTTATCTACGAGAGCAATCTGCGCCACTACCCGTGTTCATACTTAGGGACGCCATATATGGTCGCTAGTGTTGTTCATTTCATTTATCGATAAATGGCGAGACACTACTTATTGATTGATGCTTTGTTGCACTAAGGAACTTCAAGCTACTCAGCGTAAGGGTTTTAAGTTAAATAATAAGGTAACAGATTGGCTGGTTAATTATCGGTTTTTTTTTACAAATACAAATTTAGCAAAGGCGTTGATCGTCAACCGTCTTTAGTTTATAATTACAATTAATAATGGTCGCTAGTTAATGATAAGAACCATGTTTTGTTATTGTTTATTGACTTTCGAAAAGCTTTCGATACACTGGAGCATCCAACCCTTCTAAAATCAATGTATGAATGTGGAATTAGTGGAAACTTACTAAAGTGGTTTTCAAACTATTTAAGTAATAGAAAATTAGTAGTAAAAGTAGATAATACACTCAGTGAACCCAAATATGCAATGTACGGTGTGGCTCAAGGGTCTGTAACAGGTCCAATTTGCTATATTTTACATGTAAATAGCATGCCTAACGTTGTAAATAAATGTAAGAGCTATATGTTTGCCGATGATACCTGCCTAATGTACTCTGGAAAAGAATTAGACACGGTACAGCAGTGCATACAAGAGGACTTCGATAGCCTGAGCAAGTGGGCACATGACAATGGCATTCTATTGAATATAAAAAAAACCAAAATAATGCACATACGCTCAAGCTATCTAAAGTCACAAAATGCGCAACCTGTTATTATAAAAGGTCACTCATTTAACTGTCTGCACGGTGACGTCACGTGTAGCTGCACAGTAGTCGAGCAAGTAATGAGCTATAAGTACATTGGCATGACAATAGATGAACGATTTAACTGGACGCTACACATTGACGACATCTGTACAAAAATGAGACAAGTACTGGGCAAGTTTCGCATACTACAATACTGTACACCTCGAAGTATACTATATTCTTTATACTACGCTCTAGTTGAATCTATTGTAGGCTATGGTGCGGGTGCCTACGGGTCAACATTTGTTACTCATACTAATAAGATTAAATGACTTCAAAAACAGTTCCTAAAGACATTAACAGATGATAAGACCCGGAAAGAATGTAAAAACAACTACGAATTGCTATTTAAAGTTTGTAAAATTGTACCAATTGAAAAAAAATATTTGTTATGTCATGTGCTTGAGGAGTATTGGCGTGATGACTATAAAAAACCACGCAAGTATAACTATCCAACTAGACAAGCTGAAATAGATAGCCTACTGGTGCCGAAAGTTAATAACTTCTATGGAAAACGGACCAAAGAGTACATTGTGCCTAAAATCTTTAACGAACTCCCCAGAGATCTAACACTAAAAGCTGATGTATCCAAAAAAGTTGTAAAAGAAAAATTAAAATCTTTTTTTGTTAATAACACCATAAATATATGTAAACATTGAAAAGTACTTACCTAGTGGCCTGTTACCTACATTAGAAATAAGTAATTTAGTGTAAGTTAAATATACCTACTTAAGATTATGCATATTGTTATATACCTAGCGAGTCCTCTCCCGCTAAACTATATTGTAGTTTGGGAGATTTACTATCTAAATTGATTGTGTATTTTTTGGGAAATAATAAAATAAATTATTAAAAAAAAAAAAAAAAAAAAGTAGCTATTTACCATAGTAAATTTTACTATAGGTGTCGTTAATTTTACTATCGATACCTAGTTGAGCACCACTAAAATAAAATTATTAATACGCGACTACACGTTTTGATGCTCAGAGCCATACTATAATATAGTCTGTTAGTGTTGCCCAACAATCGCTAGTTTGTTTTTCGATAATAGCCTATATTGATGATAGTGAATATAAATCTGTGGCAATACCCGTGTTGATAAATTGCACTTACCGAGTAGTGTAGCTCAACTATCGATATCGATTATTATTATCGATTCATTATCACCTTCAGCACTATACGTGATATAGATGCGATTCATAAATTAATATAAGTAACAGTAATTATGTCTATTAGTGTGGTCGGTCTATCGATGTTATGAATATCGACCCTTATAAGACAACATTTATACAGGGTGTTGCAAAAAGGGTATACTAAGCCGAAACCTACATGTGCAGCATGTTATATCTAAGCCCGAAACTGAAATCAGAATTTGAAAATTCGCGAAAAAAAAAATCATTTTCCATAGAAACTTTTTTGGTCACGTGACTTTTACTATGGAAAAAAATATATTTTTTTCGCGAATTTCCAAATTCTGATTTCAGTTTCGGGCTTAGATATAACATGCTGCACATGTAGGTTTCGGCTTAGTATACCAATTTTGCAACACCCTGTAGTTTGACATTGCTAAAATAAAATTTTGTTCCTCATCAATATTTACCTATCTAGAGATTTTGTATATTTTCTCGTGGCTAAAGCAACATTTATTATTATTTTCGATGCACATTTTACAGACTTTACCTCCAGCCGTGTTATATCTGGCACCAGCATAAATATTACGTTTCGTTTTCATTAATCTGCAAAGTACCTTTATACGGTTGACTTATTTTGTGCTTCACAGCTAGCACATCAGGTATCTTCCTATATTTACTATAAGTATATATTATGCAAATAGCTTACCTAACTACGGACTCAACAGTTGAAAACTGATATGAACTATTTTGCTTGAAATATACTACTGTATAGTTTATTATATTTTTTGTAACAGCTGTTGACACTAACGAGGTATCAATAAATAATTATGAATTATTAACAAAAAAGCGTCCGTAAAATACATAATCTTGACATTATGTTTCACATAATTTTGCACACATATTTAAAACTGTAGTTCTTGGCTAGACGTAGACACTTAGTACATCCACCCCAAAGACGGTACTAACAACCTCGTAATACCTTATCTTGTCTTAAGTACATAATTCAAGACTTAAGAACCAGTCAAAATTTAAGCAGCAAAGTTAGATACTCTGGGAGAAGTTTTATAATAGTATCGTAGTAAAAACCGCTAACAAAACCTTTGTTGGTATCGCGTTGTTATGAACTAAGTTAATGTTTTAAGAGCTAACGCTAGAAGGAACATTTCATATAAAACTTTAGTGGTTAGTAATTATTTCGGATGTATGAGTTCTACGAGTAAGAATATGAGATATCGCTGCTTCTATCAATTAAATAAGTACCTACTTCCAGAATAAAATAAATTGCCCTGAAATTCAAAAATACCTATTTGTATGTTCACAGTTACTGGCTCAAAAGAAAAAGATGAATAAAGTCATGCCATCGCTTATTCTAATAGCTGTGCTCTGACCGAACAATGGGACAAAAGTTCCTACCACGAAAGTGAGCGAAAAAGAGCAATCGGAAATAAATTCAAAATTTAATTTTGAACGTAGAAAGAAGAAAACAATTGCTCATAAAGCTCAACGAATGACGAATCTATAATGTTACAGTAAACGTGAATGCCCCGTGAAGGAGCACCTCCAGGATGTAATTTTGGAAAAATAGGTGTTCGTCAAAACAAAATATGTCCTCATAACTCCATTCACCTCATTGCTATAAAAACATCAGGCACGGCTGTAGGTAGGCCCAACCTCCCGGCGTGCATCTGACACCGCCCCCTGCCCGCGTGTGAGTACTGAGTATGTCTCTCGCACATTCCCGATATTGACAGAGAAAGATGGATCATCTTTCCGAGATGGGTTATTACCTACTAGGAACAACAGCAACGCAGTAATAAATTATGTGGATTACGTAGAGCAATAGCAACGCCGTAAAAAAGTTTCCATACTCATCTGTTTTAAAAAAAATAGACGAGACAATACACACTATACAGGATGTTGCAACAATGGTATACTAAGCCGAAACCTACGTGTGTATCGTGTTCGGCTTAGTACGTATACTTACTTTTTGCAACACTCTGTATATAAAAACATCAGCCACGGCTGCAACTGACAGCGCCCCTATCCACAGGTGGTGGCGACGTACGTGGCGGCCAACTCATCGCTGCAGTTCGTGGCGGGGCGCCCCATCCACTGGGCGGGGGGGCGCTCCTCGCCGCCCCCGGACACGCCGGAGTGTGGCTTCGATGGCTCCCTGTGTCCGGATAACTGTGAGTGTTGGCTTTTTTACTTGTACTGGCGAGCAATGAAAAAGTTCCAGTGAATTACTTCAAAACGGAAAAGACTAGCTTAAATATTGAAGAATATTTGACAGCGCATAAGAAAAAAAAGATTTAATTTAATATGCGTTAAAAATTGTAGTCATTTGGTGTCTATTTTGTAAGTGGAACTTTTTCATTGCTCGTGATTGTAGTATTACGTGGAGAACACAGACATCTTAATAGATACCTATCTGTGGTGAACAAATATCTGTGTTTAAACAAATATCTGCCCCAGCCGGGAATCGAACCCGGGACCCGGGTCTTGGATGTGCCCGTAAAATGGCAATAGGCCCGCCCCTATTACATTGGGACTAACATAACACTCTGGCGAAAAGTGGGTGCAGCAATGCACCTCTGCCTACCCCACAAGGGAGTACATTAGTACAAGGCGTGAGTGCGTGCTTTTTATCTGTGGTGGAAAACTTTGTTGGATCAAACGATCGACTCTAACTTTTCACTGTTTTAAGTTTATTTGCAATAATTAACGTTCAATTTTCAAGTTGCAAATGATACCAATAAGTCCTATTAGTCAATACGAATCATTCGAGCCTAAACACGAGGTAGTTGCTGTCTACCGTTGAGGAGTTCCCCTCGACTGCCTTCAGTTTCTTCCATCATCGACAAATATTTAACTTGGAAATCGTATACGGAACTGACGGAAAATATTGGCAACATTTTCTTATTTACAAAAACATTACCTATGCGGTCTGTAAGAGACAACTGACTCGTGGAACCTTTGTTAGATATGAAATTAAAAAAAAATCGTAATAGAAATACGGAAGTACCATTGTTTTTCCTTCTTTCAGTTCAGAGTTTCAGGAAGTAATTGGGAAAAATACTCGCAGATATCAATAGTAACATTGAAGTCACGACCGTATTACCATTTCGTAAAGTACAATTTTTCATACGCCGGACGAAATTTGGGCTCTTAGTAGGTACATACTGAAACTTTTTTTAAAAATTGTTGATTTTGCATGTTTTTTTACACTCTATGAACTGAACCTATCGCACAGAGTAAAAGTACACTTGATTACATTATTTATGTTAAAGGCCCTGGCAGACTAAACTATGTAGGTTGGGCATTCATCCCAAAATTTACAAAGAAAAAACATTAGGGCAAAACAAACCACGCGGGCTAAGGATGTGGAGCAAATGTAGCGTTAAATTTGTCCTTCTGGCCTTTATGGGAAAGAGGATAAGAACGTAATAAATTTACAAAAATATCGTCCGGGCTTCTTTCCGTTTCAAAAATATTATTACCATAGTTATTGTAAGTAAGTAAGTACTTAGTATATATAAGTACTTAGTAAGTATTTTTAAATCACAAATGTTTTTGGATTGGCTACAAACACATAATTTAATAAGTAGTGTACTGAATTATATACTGAAGTACTTTTTTATTTTGTAAGCGGACCGTTAATTTTGATTCTTTATTTTCACCGTACGCTAAAGGGAGTGAGATGAAACACATAAGCACTAACTGTAACTGTTTGCGGCGGAGCCACCTTAGGGAACTCACTATATGAAAGGGGGACCTATTTAAAACGTGGAAAAAGTTTGCGTCAGGCACTAACGGCACTATAGTGTCTTTGAGGGAAGCCTTTTTGGACCACTGACTTTTTACACTGACAAAATCCAAATTCTATGTTTGAGACAGTGTAAGCAGCGTTTACATTATTTGTATCATGGCTCGTACTAGAACACTGTAGTTAGGAATTTGTTTGATTTAACAGATTTAACAAGATAATTGCGATAAAAAAAAACCATCACCACTAGAAAAAACCAGAGCTTTCTATCTCACCTCTCAATCTCATCGAATATAATAATATTCGTCCTTACTCATTTACCCACTAGCACGAAACCATTAAAGTAGGTGAGAGTGCAATTAAAGTCCTTAATTAAAAATAATTAATTGGTACGAGTCAGAATCTACGGTAGTTCTTATACATATACATACTCGTTATATGCCACTCCACATAAGAGTTCATAACTACCTTGTTATTGTTAAGAATAAGAGGTAAACTTACATTCTATAAAACGTATACAAATTCAGCTTTTAAAGGCAACATTCTTAGTATTGTTAAACAAAGAATGAATACAAACAGCGAAATGAAAAAAACCTTACAAAAAATCCATTTACGAATCAAATCCGAAAGCCCCAAATAATCATATTATTTGTGCCGTGACATTTACCCCAATATTTGTGCTGTGATCCCGATACAATTGGCTCACATGAGCTGGCTAATGGAGCATTTCTTTGGAAAGAATGGGTACCGGGAAGGGTTACTCTATATTGACGAAAAACTAAGTTTCGGAGGGCTGCTGCACGAGCCAGGGGTCTATCTCGTTGTATTAAACATGCCGATTGCACGACAACCCCCGTTCGTTAGTTTTTCGTCAATATAGAGTAGGGTTTCGTTTTTCCCGACCTTTTTCTGTTCCCGGGAAACGGGAATTTTTTTCAAGATTTCCCGGGAATTCCCGGGAAACGGGAATTTATTTTAAATGCTAGTTTTTGCTGTTTTCGGGTATTAAAACACTTAAATTAAATCAAATATACTTTTATAACTCTTACTTTTATTACTCGTATAGGTAGAAAAAAGCAACAGTCAGATAAATTAACAACCAAAATTATAATGATTTGTTTTACATGCAAAATCATTTGTTTTTCTTAATTGTAAATTAAACCAAAGGTATTATGATTAACAGTTTGAAAATAATATTATTCAAAATTATATTACACACAGCGATTTATCGCTCAACCTACTTCTTATTTTAGTTTTTTCTCTGCGTTAGTAATTTTATAAAAATAAACGCGGACACAAAATCGGGACATAAAAAAAATATAATTATAAACAAACAAAAACCCGACTGCACGCTAAAAAGGTGAAAACAAGTCCCAATGTTAATGGAAAGTATCGTCGGCGGGGACCACCAGAGGTTTCACCATTTAGCTGAATGTTACTTAGAAAACGGCCTTGTGTGGCGGTCAAGTTGGTCCCCGGAGTCCCCGCCTGCGATACTTTCCATTAACATTGGGACTTGTTTTCACCTTTTTAGTGTGCACGCGGGTTTTCGTTTGTTTATAATTATATTTTTTTATTTGTAACTTTTTAGTTGTTTTTATTTTTATGAAATTTTACGTCAGGGTTCATGAACATTTTTTATTTCAATAATTTTGGTGTTGTTATTTAAATACCTACAATGTGCATATTCTTGTAATGTGCAAATCAAGCCCATTAATTTGATACCCCACACGGCTAGTTGCAAAAATATTATTTTTTCGATCATCACGTTATGTCCTCTAGAGGGCGCTATGTACATTTTAATGTAACGTCATCGCGCCATCAATACGCTTCTAACGATACCTCATACATCAAAATCTATCAAGCCGTTTAGGCTACAGGAGGGAACAAATAAACAGACAAACATACATACATACATACAATCGAAAAACTTTACCCTCCTCCTTCGGCAGTCGGGTAAAAAATATGACAGGCGTCACACTACCGTTAGCTTTTACATACTCTTTGGTCACATATGTAAAAGCCGATAATTTTTTTGGTTTTAGGTAGGAGAAACAGATAAATAAAGATGAAAATATAGCATAGAATAGATGAAAAATAATACCCGGGAATTCCCGGGAATGATTTTTTTTTTCCGGTTTCGGGAATGACATATTTCCCGGGAATTCCCGGGAACGGGAATTCCCGGGAACACGGGAACGAAACCCTAATATAGAGTAACACTCTGGGACAAAGAAAACATACGAGCAATTTTTATCCTTAAGGTGGTTACCGACCGACATTGAATTTTCGCTCGATGTGAATATTCGCATGAATAATTTGTCGGGCCGTATATTGTATTGCCCGTATTCCTTGGATCGTTGTACTAAAATTTAGTGAATAAATAAATAAATAAATGTATTTATTCAGTACAAGAAACACAGTTAAAAACTTAAAGTTACAAGAAAAACAATGAAAATATGTTGTACAAGATAATAGTCAGCTTCTGAAACCTGCACTAGGGAGGCCTGTGCGGCAGGTATCAGTGCCCTTACAGTTAGAGTGTTACAGTATAAAGTAAGATCTTTACAATTCAAGATAAATGTTTATTTAAGTATTGGTAATATTTTGTTTCATGTGTGTTCTAACTTTGCGAATATTCGACTTGGAACGTGCTCCTATAGAGCAAACTTAATGTCTGTCGCCTTAATCTTAAAGTCCGTGCTAAGAATAAAAGTGCTTAGTGCACTGGGAAGTCATATGTTACGGGATATTACATGGAATTAACGCTATTCTGGAGGTAATTCTTGGATGTTGGATAAATTGGACATTGTTCTTTAGGAAAGAAAAAAAAAGCACTTAGGTTTAAAGCAAAAAATAAAATGTTTATTGTTTGGAATCTTGGAAACACCTGCAACAATTGTCATGAAATATTTTGTTCAGAAAGTTTTGGTGACCATGAATCGATAAGAATATACGTATACATTGTATAACAATAACAATTGTATAACAATAATAAGGGATAGTCAGACGTTACTCGCGAACAAGTCATCAGTTTTTAACTCTTAAACAAACACCATGTATAAAACAGGAAAACTGAATAAGCTACAAAGCGAATCCCGTCTGCAAAAGCTAGTGTAAAATAAATGATGTCCGTACCTACTCGCCTTTCATCAATGTAGCTGGTCATTTAATTAAACTGAAAAAGGATCAACCAACTAAAGCTTTTTCACTTAAAAATACATTTTGTTAACATTTTCAGGTCAAACTGTCACGTCCTTGCTGCTTTCTGCGCTTATAGAAAAGAGTTTTTTTTTATTGCGTAAAATGTAAAATAAAATGTGTTTTCCGGAAATTCATTTTCTAAAAAAGTTAATCGGTTTTGGTCATTTATGTTTTAGATTTTGTCTTTCAATCGGGTTTAAATTGAAATTGCTTTATACATTTTAGAAGATTTGATCACATTCTTTTTTTTTTAATTATCTACGACAAACTTATCGAATTTATTGAGAATATATTTTTTTAAAGGTACTTACCTAGTTCCTAAATGTTTCCAAAAGACGTCGGTTGAACAATGACTTTTGTCATCCATTTCAACCAAATTCCAAACCATTATTGAAACAACCTCTGTACCTCTCCTTAAAAATATTAAGTAGGTATATGTAGTTGTAAAAAAGTTATGCACTAGGATAAGGGATAAGGAAACAAAGGACACCCTTGTCATAAACTAAGTATCGTAAAAAAGAGTCTACATGCTTATTTCAACCCTTCTCAGGTTTGCAGATGCGTAATAATATTCTGCTCTCTAAGGGCCACAAATAATTCCAAATATAATGTTATATGTTAATCCAATGTAACCCTTTTTTAGATCAACTTTTTACTTAGAATTTTCCTGTTAGTTTTCTAGTATGATTTCCGGGTTTAAAAGTAGCCAATATATACGACTTACCAAGATCCGCTCCAGGGCTCTAGGTATCCAATATCAAAATTATCCAAATGGGACCAGCCATTCCGCACTCGTATCGCAATGTACACAATGCAATGAAAAAGTTCCATTTACAAAATACCGACACCAAATGACCCCAATTTAGCTATCTATATTCTATTGACTTCATCTATTTTTGTGCTATTGCCACTGGAACTTACTCATTACTCGTGAGTGTATTGTAACTAATTACTCAAAAATCGTTGTAATAAGTACGTAAAAGTATAAGTACGTAAAAGGTACGTAATTACTAACAATACAACAACAAAAGAGGTTAATCCGCGAAGTGTTTCAAAATGAACAAAACAAGAATGTTGTTCCTTTTATTCCGTAAGTAACGGAATTCAAAATAATGAAAAAAGTTTCCTGTTTTCCACGAGTGTTTCCTGCTTTTATTTTTACCTGCGAGAGTACTCACAGTTTTGAGGTAATTAAAGATAAAACAAAAACTGTAAGCATTTACAACATCTATCAGAATAAAGACGATTTTACAGAGCTTTTGCATTTGTAACGTTTAAGAAACTGACATGATTATCACTGACGAGCAATGAAAAAATTCCACCTGCCATTGACCGTTTCATGGGTCACTGGAATTTTTTCATTCAGTCAGTGTATTTTACCAAAAGATACCTCAATGAAAATATTTTTTTTTTGGGAATCAAGTAATAATGTTTAACACTGTAATTGTTTAGTAAACGAATAAATAAATATCAGTGAACTTTTCGTATTCTCGGACCAACTAATTCAGTTTAAATATGATAAAAAAGTGATAAAAAACATAGCAGTTTAAAATTAACGCACCCCTTTCTGTCACATTTAATAATCGACAAACGACGAGGTAAAATTTTTAATTTTATCTGTCACGTTCACGATGTGAATGTTACTGACATTATTGGACCAACTCTGACACAAAAACAGCTGATGTAGTAACGGGGTGTTGCAAAAAGGGTTTATTAGGACGAAAAGGAGTGACTCAGAAGATAATTTCGAACAGCGAATCTCCTAAAGTCGTAGAATTTAATTGTTCAGAAAGACTCTCTACATATTTTTCAGGGCCCCGAGTCACCATCTAACTATGCCAATTTTGTAATTTACTAAATGATAAAAAGCTCAAGTTGATCGTATATAAAATTCCACTCATATTAGTTTGGGTCGAAGTCGAAACTGTAAAAACTGCTTGTCAGGCAGCAAATTCAGAAAACGAAAGGCCAAAATTTCCATTGTTAGTTCGGGTGAAGTAATCCCCGTTAGGAAATGAGTTGTAATCCTTATTGGCTGGTTGTTCGTATACGTATTTGTTTGGGCATAACTAGTTGGTTGTTCGACCGAGCTTGTTATACTTCACGACGGCCCTTGTGTGAAATTAGCAGAGTTAGACCAAAAGGGTAAGAGGAAATACCCTTTGTAATCCAAGAGGATAATAAATAAAGTGAAACAAAATTTTGTTTTGTTTCTAATAAGTAGGTACACCTATTTGCTTGGGTTGATGGCGAAGGCTCGAAGTCGAAGACGTGATGATAAGTAATAAAGATGTTCTTGGTTGTTGATATTATATTAAATAGAAGTAAGTATTAGTATTTTACAACGATGTTTAGAAATAAGAAGTAAGTATTAGAATTAGTAAGTATTAAAATGTATTGTGGTCGTGATAGTTTCTTTGAGTTGTTATTTTGTATGTGATTGACATAAGTATTTCTTCTTCAGCTGAAGCGCCGGGCATAGAGCCCGACGCTCGTAATAATGTCTGTCTTCAACTTAGTCCCCCCCTTGGAACGGTCTGTTCCAAGAGTGGAAGAGGGCACAACCGGTTGTACGCTCTTCTGAGCGTCCCGGCCCTCGTGATCACATCTGCCACTCTATTGACCCCGTCCGTGCCGGGGTATACTGCCGTGACTCTGCCTAGCAGCCATCGATTTGGGGGTAATCGATCGTCCTTCACTAGCACAAGTTCCCCTGTTTGTGGCTGCTCTCCAATTGTGCGCCATTTGTTCCTCTGCTGGAGCTCGGATATGTATTCCTTGTAGAAACGGTTCCAAAAATGTGCCTTGAGTTGTTCGATCCTCTTAAATCTTGTTAGTGATGAAATTGGCTTGTCTTCCACCGGGGCAGCCGGTAGCATCGTGCATGTCCGTCCGATTAAGAAGTGGGAAGGAGTGAGAGGGATGAGATCAGAGGGATCCGAAGATAAGGGGGTGATAGGCCTTGAGTTTAGGATTCCTTCTATTTGGACCATCACAGTATACATTTCCTCGAAGTCTAAGTGTGCTAGGCCAAGCACTCGTTTCAAATGATGTTTTATGGACTTTACCGAACCCTCCGCCATGCCGTTGAAATGAGGACTGTATGCTGGACTGAAGTGAAACTTTATCTCAGTTTCTGCTGAATAGGATATTACATCCTTTCTACATTATTTCAAAAAGGCTCTTAATTCGTGATTAGCTCCTACAAAGTTCGTGCCGTTGTCGGAATATATGTTGGAAGGCTTACCTCGCCGGGCCACAAACCTGTTTAATGCTGAAATGAAACATTTAGCAGACAAATCTGTGACAAGTTCCAGATGCACTGCCTTGACTGTGAGACATACAAATACACAGATGTAAGCCTTAATGAGCTTACACCCTCTACCTTTCCTGTTTGCTATCATTATCGGTCCAGCGTAGTCTACCGCCGTGTGGCAGAATGGATGATCTGCCTCGAGTCTTGCTTTAGGAAGATTCCCCATAATGGGCTGAAATGTTTTTTCTGAGAACCTACAGCAAGTAATACACTCATGAACTGTTTTTCTTGCAAGATTTCGGCCGTTGATGATCCAATATTTATGACGCAAGGTTGACAATAACAGCTGAGGTCCTGCATGTAATAAAAGTCGATGATAATTTTTAAAGATTAATTTAGTGATGGGATGAGACGCGTCTAGCAGAATTGGATGTTTAGTGTCGTAATCATAATTCGCATTGCACAACCTGCCTCCTACTCGAATTAGGCCAGAATCATCGAGAAATGGATTCAGATGCAACAGTTTATTCTTAGATGGCAGAGACCCTTTATTTTTTAAAACACGAAATTCCTTGAGGAAGCATGTTTTTTGTGACATTGCGCACAGTGTTTTTGTTGCCAAATCAAGCTCAGACAATTGCAAAGCTCCGATTGATTTGTTCCCTGGAAGTCGGCAATTATGGATGAATCCTTTAAGGTAGCCAATTATGCGTTGCAATTTAGGAAAGTCCGAATACTTATTTGTAATTATTTGTCTGTACATTTTTTCTACGTCGGCAGTGACCACATATTTGTGCTGTCGGAATCGGATTAAAAAACTCAATAAGTCATCTTGTACAGGAGGACCTATGAGTTGGATGTCATTGAATGACTTACCAGGGCTTGTTATTGCAGAGGCATCGAATACTGTTCTTAGTTTAGTTGTTATACTGTCTTCTCGCAAGACACCATGATGCGGCAAAAAATAGGATTCATTGTCATCTTGGGGTGTTTTGTTTTCCGACATATGACCTAGCTCTATGTATTCTATGTATTCCATAAAATTTATGTATTTTGTTTTAAATGCTTCATTTTTGCTGAACTTACGTTCTAATGAATTGAATCTAATCAGTGCTTGTTGCTTTGAATCGCCGAGACATTGAGGGTTCTCCTTAAGGGGTATTGTCACAACCATCCTACCATCTGGGTTACGGACTGTAGTTTTCAAGAAGAGCTTCTCACAATCAGCTTCATCCCTCGATTGGGATTGTTGAGCGGGTAAGGACTCCAATTCAAAATATTTGTTGATTTTTTCTTCTAGTTCCATTTTGTTTATCAAGTTGCAGTGGACTGTATCATGTTGACCTAGTGTGTTGTATGATGTCGGTATAGAGCCCACAACTAACCACCCTAATTTTGTTTCTACAGGGGTTGGTTTCACCTTGCCTAGGCTGACACGATTGTTACAGAGTATGTCCCAGAAGATGTCAGCTCCCAACAGCATTTGCACCTCCGATGGGATGGCAAAGGTAGGATCAGCAAGGTAGATGTGTGGGGGTATGTTTAGATTACCGCAGTTTATTTTATTCATGGGTATTACTTGCGTTATTTGTGGCACAACAAAACAATTAACGTCTGTCGTGTAACCACTGGCAGAGAGTGATGCTATTGATACATCACACCTTTTTGATATTTTAGAAGTTTGATTATTTAATCCTTGGACTGAAACAGATGTATGATAACAAGGTGTTTGAAGTTGTGTGAGTAAATCATTTGTTAAGAAACTTGCTGTGCTGCCTTGATCTAACAGTGCACGCACTTTGTGGTGTTTACCATTTTTATCCGCTATACTGACAATTACTGTGCTTAACAATACCTGGGCTTGGCTTGGATGCGTCACTGATAAGGATATTGTGTTCGACGATTGATTAGTTGTTTGCTTTGGCTCTGTGTTGTTCGTCAGATTTTCTACATTCGGTAAGACGACACATTGGTCAATTTTTGTATTCGAATCTAAATTTGGCTCTTCATGGTTTAGATGTATCATGCTGTTGTGTCTCTTGTTGCAAATTTTGCACGAACCTCTCCAACAATGTGTTTCATCGTGACCTTTACGCAGACAATTCTGACAAAGGTTTAATTGTTTTACCTTATCCATCCTCCCTTCTATGGTCATGGATCTGAATTTTGTGCA
This sequence comes from Plutella xylostella, assembly GCF_932276165.1. Classification (NCBI taxonomy): domain Eukaryota; kingdom Metazoa; phylum Arthropoda; class Insecta; order Lepidoptera; family Plutellidae; genus Plutella; species Plutella xylostella. The sequence goes on along the minus strand of NC_063987.1, from coordinate 7,239,705 downwards.
TTCATATATGCTATGTGATTGTTTACAAATTGGGCAGAAATAGGAATTTTGTGAAGGATTAGAACCACTCGCATGCGCGGAGTTTGAATAATTTGCCACAAAGGTTTTGGCGCGAACGGGTGGAGTATCGCTATATCTACGCAGTTTTTGGTGATTTTCTTCGATGGATTCCAGCCATGCAGCGCGGTTTTTTATAAATGAATTAAATTCCGAAAATTTTGGAATTGCGTTGTTGGATCCGCGCTGCATCTCCCAATCCTTCAGTGTTGCGTGGTCTAATTTTGTGCAGATAACGTAAATTATTATCGCATCCCAATGCTCCGTGGGTAGATGTAGTGTTTTTAGAGCTCTAATGTTTTTATTTACCGAATCGATGATATTACGAAGGCCCGTGGACGATTCCTTGAACATCGGTTCCAGATTGAAGAGAGCCTTCAAATTATTGTTGACTAATAACTTGGTGTTGTTGTAGCGCTCACATAGTAAATCCCAAGCTACATCGTAATTGTCACCTGATAGGTCTAATGATTGGATCAACAAGGCAGCATTATCCCTTAGTGATGCTCGTAAGTAATGATATTTTTGAATTTTTGGAATTGAATCATTTAGATGAATGAGACTCATGTACGTGTCGTGGAATTCTAGCCAATCTTGATAGCCACCAGCAAATGTAGGTAGGTGTATCGTAGGTAACTTAAGTGTTGGAAGAAATGCACCTGAATCATTGGCAGTGCTGGATCCTGCCACGGCCAGGTCGTGGCCCGCAGCGGCGGGGCGCTCCACACTCCGGTCCAGCAGCTCCTGCGCGGCAGCGACCGTGCTGAAGTATCCAGCCTCGAATTCCTGTCGTTCATTAAACTCGTCTTCTGGAGTGTCCGATAAAGTTTCCAAATTATTTTGAATAGAGTCAAATTCCTTATACAATTCATTAATGCGGTTGAGGCGTGCGGATAGTTCACGAAACTGCAAGGTGTTTAATTTGGTGCAAGTTGTCAATTGTTCGAGATGGCCCTTAAATATTGTCAATTTGGCCTTTACAGAACCTCTATTCTTTTTTAATGTTTTTGCATCCATGGTTTGCAAATGTTTTAGAACGTTAAGATATTGTGGTAATTAAACAAATGACATATGAGAAGACGATAAGTACGTGAATAAATCGGTAGAAATTAATAACTAAGGAAAATTAACGAGAATCGAAACTAATTGGGAATTAGATAGATCGGAACGGACTCACTCAGCCGAAGGCGCCCTTCCTGGTTTGTATGATAGTTGAGTCTTGACACTAATGTGCTCTTGTGCATCTACTCGGCGACCTTGATGAGGATCTTCATGCGTTAGCTTGACTCTCCAATGATAAGTGATGACCGAACTCCGATGACCTTCTCCTTCCTTGTGAATGAATGTTGACGGGTTGTTCTCAATCGCGTCCCTCGACTTGGTCTCGCCGATCTGGTTGTATAGCCAGATCCGGCTCGAAAATGATGGCGAAGGCTCGAAGTCGAAGACGTGATGATAAGTAATAAAGATGTTCTTGGTTGTTGATATTATATTAAATAGAAGTAAGTATTAGTATTTTACAACGATGTTTAGAAATAAGAAATTAGAATTAGTAAGTATTAAAATGTATTGTGGTCGTGATAGTTTCTTTGAGTTGTTATTTGTATGTGATTGACATAAGTATTTCTTCTTCAGCTGAAGCGCCGGGCATAGAGCCCGACGCTCGTAATAATGTCTGTCTTCAACAGGGTGGTAATTGGTAATACACTCACGAGCAATGAAAAAGTTCCACTCACAAAATACCATCATCAAATGGCTCCAAGTTTTCCAAACATTGAATTTATAATTTGAACAAAAAATTCAGAACATTTTGCTTATAGAAAATGACACTCGCGCATTATGACAGATATACATAATATGAGATTTAAGGGCCAGCTCGAGGGTGCCATGCCAGCGGTTGACCCTGTCCTTACACTATTAATACTATCGGGAAAAATAAAACAGGTGTTCCATACATTCTGATTGAGTAGGTATCTAACTTTACTATGAAACAGCTGTTTTATTTTCCCGATGTTAGAGTTGGTCCCATAATGAAAGTTATACAGTATGACGAGTCATACACCTGCCAACGGGATGACCACTAACAAATAAACATCCTACTCCTAACTAATAATATTATGCGGAAGTAACTGTGTCCGTCTGTCTGTCTGTTACTCTTTTACGCCAAAAATACTGAACGGATTTGAATGAAATTTGGTATACATAATGGTCTAGACCCTGAGAAAGAACATAGGCTACTTTTCATCCCGGTATTCCCACGAGAAAACTTTTTAAGGCGAAGCGAAGCTTGCGGGACATCCTGGTTCTGTATAAGTCAAAATGATTATAATCTAACATGCCACTCCTGTTCCCCGCAGCGCTCCCAGTGTACGCGATCCTCAGCATGGTGCTGAGCTCCGTGGTGGTGGTGCTCGCCGTGCTGTCCGTGTTCATATACAGGTGAGTCATGTACAGGGTGTTGCGGAACTGAAATCGTAAGATGAAAGGTTTTTTTGTTGTTGAGAATGTTAAAAATAAGGGTTTTAAATGAGTGATACATTTTCAAACAGCTTACACTAGAGTTTTTTAACACCCTGTATATGCCCGTATGTATATTGTATAGGCTCTATGGAGAAATAAAATAATACAGAACTTTGAATATAATTATATATCCGAAGATTAAAAAAGAAAACATACACAATATGTAGGTAATGTAAGCATTATATAAAAATAATCGTAACGTAGGTATATACTTCCAGATTAAATTCCATGTAACTGATGTAACATATTAAATTTATTCTTCCATATTAATGTTGATTTTAGCAAACAATTTACATATTTATCTTCCTTTTTAATTTCCATGTCTACTCGTTAAAACAATAATATTAATTCCACTCCACAACATATTGCAGGTTGTTTTTTTACGTACATACGAGTAATAAATATTTGTATTGTAGTAAGAAGCAATAACCATTATTGGTATTTTCTTGTTATAAGAAAAAGTTTAACGCATTTTCTACGAATATAAATCGGATTTTATATTATCTTTTGTTCGGGTTTTCTTTTATTTAATCCGGAATAACATCATGAGTTAAAATGGTAGGTATAATAATTGAATTTCAACAATACATCCTGTGTATCTTGCTTTCAGATGCTAGCAAATTTGGCTATGTAATTAAATCCTTACTAATATTATAAATGCGAAAGTAACTGTGTCTGTCTGTCTGTCTGTCTGTCTGTTACTCTTTCACGCCAAAACTACTGAACGGATTTGAATGAAATTTAGTATACATATGGTCTAGACCCTGGGAAAGAACATAGGCTACTTTTTATCCCGGAATTCCCACGGGAAAACTTTTTAAGGCGAAGCGAAGCGCGCGGGAACTGCTAGTATATTATAATTATTAAAAGATGGTTAAACAAATGATGAATTTAAGCCGCACATCATTTATTTTAATGTATGGTGTTATACATAACAATAAAGTTGTTGTTTATTGTTATGATCATGGCTTTTCAAATAATATCTAGTTATATGTTTATGATATATCAATCTTTATGCAGACACACACACGCCCACATAACCCCATCGACAATAAGTAAACCTCTATCCCCATCAAAAACCTCACGCGAAACTCGTCATTCTAACTGACCCCAACCCCGCATACGTTACAATACCTACAAGCTCCCAACAAAAACCCCACACAAACTTTATCACTCAAAACGCGCCCCTAACTTCGTTATTCAACACTAACTACTTCTCCGCAGACACTACAAGCTGGAAGCGGAGATAGCCATGATGACGTGGCGCGTGAGCTGGACGGACGTGCTGCATCCGGGCGGCGGCGGCCGCTTCCGGGGCAGCATGCACTCCCTGGCGCGCCGCTACAGCACTGGGGTGAGTGTGCCTAGACCCTAATACGCTTGTACTACTGAAGACATCCCAAAGGAAGCACTGTCATGGCATCCCGAGGGCGGTAAACGAAGACTCGGCAATGGGCGAGGTGGGGATGTCTCTGAGCTGTCTCAATATGCACCCCAGCGGAGATTGGGAATAAGTATGTAAGTAATACCCTTGTTACACTTACCGAGTATACTGGCAGTATCCTCGGCCGATCCTCGATGAAGGAACGGCTAGCAATTGACCGAGTGCTTGACCGAGGATACTGTCTCGGCCACTCTACTCGGTAGATGTAATCAGGTTTATTGGTGGGTGACGCGATTTATCGCGTGAATTATTCTGCTATGAGCGAACGTCGGAAATACTTAAGTATGTAGGTATGTAGTTCTTACTATATATAAAAGGCTCCTGACAAAATGCGAAATTTCAGAGAGCGTTAGAGCGTTACTCTAAACTGACAAAAAACGAACGAACGAGAACTGTCGTTCAATCGGCACGTTTAATACAACAAGATAGAGTCGTGGCTCGCACGTCAGCGCTCCGTAGTTTAGTTTTTCGTCATATAGAGTGACCCCTTGCTCTAACCACAACTCGTTGCATTAAACTACTTGCATGTCAGCTCTCCAAAACTTCCTATTTTATCCAAGAAGAGTAGCCTAAAGTTCACACGTAAAATGTCTGTTTCCTTGAAAAGTCGTTCAGGAATCTAACATAGTCATTATTATTTCAGTGTGTCCGAAATAAATGTTTTTTTACATGGACATAGTTCTATATCTAATTACATATGTGTACAGCAAACCTCCTTAGGGTCTATACTCTTTTCCTAAACGACGCTGGTTTTCTGCGAGCATACGTACTTTGTACTATAATAATATATAGGCATGGATATTATGTACTGTATAGGCTAGGCCATGTCATGACCGAATTTAATGAACTGTTAATCAAGATTATCAAAATAACGGAGCTCAGAATCGTAAACTGCGTGACTTTTTAAGTTCACATAAGCAATCTCATCTCCGTTCTAAAGGAGCCATGAACCAAAGCTCAACTAAAGCTTTCTGCTTACGTGCAGTCATTGAAGCATTAAATAGTTATCCATCTTTCATCAGCTTCCGAGAAACTAAGAACCTTTCCACATTATAATAATATTACTTAGCTCATGGCAGAAACGTTATTGACTATGTGAGCTCGGTACCTACAGCTGAAAACACATGTGATATACAGGGTGTAAATTATAATGATAATATTATGGTCTCGGTAAATTTTACCAGTAAAGAAATGTAAAAAAATATATCACAAACACTAACATTTTTTTTTTAATTTTACATATTTGCACAGTACCTATATAGAAAAAAAATATCTTTTTATCAATAATAACTTTTTCACATACGTTCAAAAAGAAGAAAATAATACTCATATTTTATTTATTTTAAATACAATCTCTAACACCGTATTTTTTTGCCGGTCTATGCACCAAACAACCTCTATATTTTTATATCCTTATTTATGTTATTTTATTCATCAGCATTCTTTGAAAACGCACGTTCAGTATGATTGAAGAGCGTTAAATATTGTTAAAAAGTTTCCTGTTTTCCTTACAACAGATTTTCCGAAACACTAATGCAGGCAGGTACTTACGCCGCCGGAATAAGATTGCAAATTGTTTGTTCTTTTGCCTCATACATATTCAAAAGTGTTTTTCGGCAGAACAATCACAAGTTTTGGCTTGTTTTAAAAGTATTTCTGACAGATATAATAAATATTTCGTGAAAGGTTACCTTTTAGGCCAAAATCTCCTCCATAACTGATTAAAACTCACTTCGGGAGATTTTTCTTTACCACGAGACGTCTGTTTATGTTGTAATAATTGCTGGGAGAAATAAAATTATTAGATAAAGAGTTTACCTACTTATTTTTTAATTTTTTATCCTTGTGTAGAGATAAAAAGAATGTTTTAAAAAAATATTGTAGGTATGAAATCCATAATTAAATTTGTGAATTGCGCTTCATATCATAACAGTCATGGCAGAATGATCTAATTACTAAATTCTGGGTTTCAGTTTTCAGATTTTTGCTCGGTCTGAGCTATGAAGTCATAAGTATCTTAAAAATCTATTTTAGTTAAGATAATTATATAATATAATTTTACGGTATTAAGTTGTTTCTTCTTTATTTGCTGGAAATGGACCTTTTAACCTAGCCTAGCGCGAGAGTGCTAAGTGCTTAACCATTTATATTTTCAATAAATTACGGATCATACCTCATATTATTTTCAAACCAAATCATCCCATTTCAGATTATTTACCGTTCATTGTTAACCGTTAAATTCTTCAAGAATAAGTCACGGCAGAACGCCATTATTGAATTGCAATAATCAACTCAAAATCATCGGGATTTAGATTGCTTTCCGTGATGCTATTATTATTGTCTGCCTCCTTCAGAGTCTTTTCATTCCTATAAATGACCGGAAGCTTTGTGAGGAAAAAAAAACGACGGAAGAGGAAAAATGTTATGGATTAAGAATTATGAATGAAAAAACCACCAATAGGTTAACAGTTATCGTTGGTATAGTTTTATCGTCGCTTTTCATTACAATAATTTTTACATTACCTATTTAAAACATAATTTAATTTACTATGTATAGTGGTTGTAATTAAAGCTGTAAAACTATTCAATACAGACTAGAATTCATTCAATCATGAATCCACAATTCGGTAAATAAACTCTATGCTTTATAATCCACCATATTCATTATAATATGCGAGCAATTCAGATATAACAATGGCGCACCAAATACACTCATGAGCAAACAAAAAGTTCCACTGACACGTGGAACGTTATATAGTTAAAATAACCCTTGACTTCGATAACGGTAAAGGGGTAATGCTTCTGAAGAAATAAACTGTCATTCTGAAGATTTGGCCACGATCCAAGGGAATTATCGTTACGAAGTAGGTATTTGGCCAATAATCGTGCGTCACACATGGTGTCTACAAAATGAATTGGCAATACCGTCGAAAAGTAATATCTTTTCTTTCCAGTCCCCCTCTGTACCGTTTTGTCGTGTGTTCTTTTAATAAAACAGAGATTTGTCGGAAAGTCGAGAATCTATTGAACGATTTGTAGCTAATATCTGTGATATGAGTTTGTATTAAATTTTTGTACCGAGTCCATCATTTATACGGGCTGTTGTAAAAATGGTTTATTAAGCTAAAAAACAAAGACACAAGCGGAAATTCTGAAAAAAAAAAAATACATTTCGAAAAGTCACAAGGGAAAAAATGCAATTAGAAAATAAATAAATACATAAATAAAACATACCTACAGTAGCTTTTATAATATATTTTTTATAAAAATCCTTTCAGGAGATGAAAGCCGAAGCCAATTTGCAATACAAACCAGTAAATAATTTAATCAAGCTTTGATCCCCGAGGCAAGCCTTTACTTTGTGATATCCATTCTATACACACAACAACCCTTTTCACTCAATATAATGCTATTATTAAACTCTTTATTGTACATAATTAAATTTGTAATAGGTATACCTACTGCCCAGTTATAAAACCAATATTTAACATACCTTCCTAATGATAATTTAATTAAAAAAAAAACATGTAGGTACATTCCCTTGAATGCAAATACATCGTGGAGAAGAATATACCAAGGTGTAGGGTTATTCTATTCTATTATTTTCGTTAGTAGTTCCCTATAAGGTCTACCATCCTAAAATTGGCATATTGCTCACCACGCTGGTCTATCAGCCGATTAGAAGGATTAATTTGTCAAAATTTCCCCAGTCAAAAATTCTAACCACATTTCTTTCTCCAGACAGCATATTCCGACGAAGCCACTTCCCTGGCCGGCGATCGTCAAGTCTACGCTCCATGCGGCTTCTACAAAGGCTGTCGAGTCGCCATAAAGAAGGTCGACAAACAACGCATAGACCTCACGCGACCACTGCTCCTAGAACTGAAGAAGATGAAAGATCTAGAACATGACCACTTGGCGAGGTTCTACGGGGCCTGTGTAGACCCTCCTCACTGCTGCTTCCTGACTGAGTATTGCCCGAAAGGCTCACTCCAGGATATTCTGGAGAGCGATACCATGAAGCTGGACTGGATGTTCAAAGTCAGTTTGATGCACGATATTGTACGGGTAAGTTGTAAACGAATTAGAATAAAGAAACATTTAATTGACAAACAGGCAGCCACAACAAAAAAGCAGAAAATAATACAATACAAAACAAACAATAACTGGCAGTCCTCCAGAGCGTCAAAAAGGCTCTAGCTCAGCATGTGCGGTGGACAATAAACCTAGGGCCATTGAATGTCTTTTTTAAGGCTTTTTAGGTAGGTACTCACTTACTGTTTTGAACACGCATCTCTTATGTAAGAAGCAGGATTGTTATCTGATTACGCTACCACGTTCCGCTAATTTTTTTTTTTATTTTTCAGAGTTTCGAAATCCAATTTTATCCACTCTATTAGATCTGAGAAGTGGATATTAATTTGATATTACTCGTATACACCAAGTTAATAGTTATCCGAATTGTAATTAATATTCACTGAAATGTATATTGGATTATTTCCCTAACCAATACTAATGAAATCATACAGTGCGCACTGACCTGGAACTATATGATTTAATTATTTCTTCAAAGTGTTTATCAATTTTCATCTCCAATGAACTAGTGATTGATAACTTTTGTTTAAATCGTAATAAACTAACCGTTTAAATCGTAATAAACTCACTGATGTTTGCTATAAGGATATTTGAGATACAAGTCAAGCCAACTTCCATCAAAAGCTCTAGAATCGGTGTAAAAAATTTCAACTACCCGCCGATATCAATAGTAACCATTATTGTGTGATGAAGTCTAACACTCGACTCTAAAGGGCCTGGGGGGTTGACGAACGAACGAACGAAAATTGTAGCGCTTGGTTAGCAATGCAGTTTTATTTTTCCCATGCTTGGGAGAGCCTTACCTATCCTTACTCTAGTTTTATTAAGCTTGCCGATTGCGTAAGTTTGTCAGAGTTACGGTAGTTACTTAGACAGTGACACCCAAAAGGGGGAAACGAAAGAAAAGACTTTTTATTGACAATATTGCCAATTCATTTTGTAGACTTCATGTTTGATGATCCTGTCATGTTTGTTTTGTTCCCCAGGGCATGCACTACTTACATGGCACGGACCTCAAGTCGCACGGCGCGCTCAAGTCGAGCAACTGCGTCGTGGACTCGCGCTTCGTACTCAAGATCACCGACTTCGGACTGCACGAGTTGAGGACTCCAGAGAAGGACACACGGGCTCATAGCTTTTGGACACGTGAGTTTTTTGTTTTTTGTTGAGTTTGAGGAATGTGTGGATAGGGATGTCTAGCAGGTAATAAATATAAAAAAAACTACTTGGTGTACTCGCGCTTCAATATATTATTCAATATAATATTATTTAATTTTGCGGCCTTTGGGGCCGTCCATTAATCACGTGTGGTCGTTTTTCTCATTTTTTGACCCCCCCTCCCCCCTGGTGATATTTGGTGAGGTTTGGGACCAACCCCCCCTCCCCCCCCCCCTGGATCACGTGTATTTTTTTGGAAGTCTATGTAAAGGCAATTTTTGACTAGAAAAAATATAGGTCATACTACAAATCGTTAAAATTTTTGCGCCGTCCAATATATCGGTTCAGAAATACCTAATTTTTGACAAAAAATTAATACTCGTGATGTCTAACGAGAACCCCCCCTCCCCCCTCGTGATGTTTCGTGAGGTTTTCAGTACCCCCTCCCCCCCCCCTTTGAGCCTCACGTGATTAATGGACGGCCCCTTTTCTCTAAGCATTAATACGAACATAACATAATGGAGTAACCACTGAAATACTACCTAAGCACTGGTATTACAGTTAAAGTAATAAAGTTGCACCCACAACATCAATTAACGTTTTGTTACAAAGAGAATAATACTGATTGAAAACCACAAAAACAAATCAGACTTAGGTAGGTAGTTCGCAATATCAACTTTACTTAGTACTTTGGTTTAACTTGCTTTTGTTTTTAAAAGAATTCTACTTCGCTGCCTTTCTAGGGAATTAATTAAAGTGATCGTCTTTCCGCTTCGCCTGTTCTCGGTGCCTGTTATCATTGAATATTTGATTAGACAAATCTAGGAACTTTACCTTTTTGCACGACAAATTGGTACTTCGGTGAAATAAATTATAGAAAGAAAGAAAGTACCTATAATATAATAAAAACAATTTTTAAAAAAAATTACCTAATGAATTGTATTTTGCAGTCTACTAGGAGCAAATTTCTGTTAACCATAATACCATTTACCTCCTTGCCCACATTTTTTTTATTTCACATACCAATGATTGTTTGCTAGATATGATTGTTTGCTAGATATGATTAGATGTGACTTATGCGATAGTGTATACAGTTTGAGTTACATTTCCTTCCAATAACCGACTACAGTGCACACGTCATCAGTTTGATAATTAATTTTGGCAATATTAGTTAAGATAAGACCTAGTTTATCACTATATATTAAATACACTCACGAACAATGAAAAAGTTCCAGTCACGTGGATATGGAACGTCAATGGCAAGTGGAACTTTTTCATTGATCGTGAGTTTATTACATGCAGCTTATACGTATCTTCTAATGTCCATTTCCCCCAGGTCTCCTCTGGACGGCTCCCGAGCTACTCCGAATGCCCGAGCCTCCCCCCGAAGGCACACAGAAGGGGGATGTCTACTCATTCGGAATCATCATGCACGAGATCGTCAATAGACAGGGCGCCTTCTGGTTGGGCCCCGGTATTGACATGTCGCCCAAAGGTAAGCTTCGCCGTCGTGTTGTGCAAATATTGTGACGTGTTTTGGTTTGCCGAATGGATGGAGACTTTGATCAGGGATTATGTTGACGAATTGACAATCGTAATATTATCTACATCGTTGTTTAGTACTTTATAGTGTAAATCAAAACAAGTAAATTTTATTAGTAAGTTAATGTTTATGTTATTGTTTTTAATATACACAGCATCGATCAATAAAACCCATAATATTAACTATACTCGTAGGTAGCTCGTTGATACACAAAGTTGAATTTAATCGGTAAACGTTCCATAGTCACATTAGAATTAATAAGGAACAGTATTTTTCCCCGATGTGTGTGGTATGGCTGGTGGAACTTTTCCATTGTTCGCGATTATATTTCTCATCATAATTTCCTAGCTCACCTCTTCTTCTTCCTCACCTCTAGACGTGATAGAAGCGGTGATAGCCAGCGGTCTCCGTCCCAACACGACACACAACCGCTCTCCCGAGTACGACGAGGCTTCAGATCTCATGAGGAAGTGCTGGGCCGAGGACCCGGCGGAGCGGCCCGACTTCGGACAGCTGAAGAGGGCCATAAGGAGGCTAAATAAGTAAGTGAAGTTTTTTTACAAGTTGGAGCTAGACAAAGAGGTAAACAAATACGTAAAGTAGGTAGGTACTTTCTGGGAGACAAATTCTGTTGAGTGACTCCTGTACGTTTTTTCATAGACCTGTATGACACTGGATTCCCCAAGTGTACGTACTGCGCGTGTCAGGTTGATCATTATGATCAACTTTTGGTTCATACATTTAGTACCGTCCAACTGTTGTAGTGCATTTTTGGCTCCTAGTCATAAAGATCTGTGTGTTTTTTCATGTTTAGCACCTACACAGAAATGCCATGAATCATCCCTTAATCCCCCCATAAATAAACTCGTCTAGAAACACCAACTAATAAGTGTTTGTGTGTTTATATATGAGCAAAGCAACTATGTTGTGAGTCTTGCAAATAGCTCGCAACAGACAAACATAATAAGTGGCAACGCTCTGAAGCAGAAAAAGTTTGAAGGCAAATAAAATAAGAGAGTACAAAAATACTCTGTCTGCCAACCTTTGTGCCTTTGTATCATTGAAGACGCGAAACGAGTGTTTCACTTAATTTATTCTTAGCACATCTACTGAGACTGGTAAAAACACTACAAAACAACCTTACTTACAAACCTCATAGACTAGACTAAAATATCCAGGACTCCTGAAAACATTTTCCAGTTTGATTCACGTAAATGGACCAGTGTTTGACTATTTCTTCAAGTTCGTTCAGCCAACATCACATCATCACTAGCTTCTGTTGCCAAAATTGTGTCATCGATTTTCGTCACCTTCCATAAATCACAGTATTCTAAACGCTGCGTCGGTCGACCGAATGTAATTATTGTTTGTTAATATTAGATAAACAATACATATCAGATCCACACACGGTTTGTTTACTCTAAACGCTAATCCTGATGGAATATCAACCATACTGCAACCCAATGTGGATTTAACCGCAAACTAATCTCATATTAAGCTGCGTACAGACCAGCTCAACGAACGCCCAACGAATGCCCAACGATGGATATTTATCATACATAATACAGGGCAGATTGCAGCAACGAAGTTCAACGAAACCCGTTCGTTGGCGTTCGTTTGGCCGGTCTGTACGCAGCTTTAGGGAAACAGCTAAAGCTATTCATAGATTCGCCACCGAACGCAACGGCGACAATGCATTTCCATCCATAAATATGGTGATGGTCATTAGACTCATTAGCAACAATGAAATACTGCTAATTGATTTCATAAATGATTTTTTCATATGTTAAACATATGTACAGTGGGTGCGTGAGTGTAAATGACATAATCCAGGTAAATTAACAAAACGATCTGTGATCGCTTCACAGGATTCGATACTATTTTCGAATGTACAGAAACATATGGAAATAACAAATGTCACTTTTGGAACTGACAAATTTGCCTTAAGTACACACGGCAACGTCAAATGGTTGGCAGGGCACACTAACGTAGTGTATGTGTGCATAAACGCAGAAATCGGTTTACACACCAGTAACAAACCACACACACACACACACACACACACAACAGCACAAACGAGTTTGCGCGTAGGCTACCAGCTATACCAGCAGTGACATAAAAATATCAACCGGTAGTGTTAGTGAAATAGTTATAAAATTGATGTGAAGCAAAATTTCCCTGCTTTTGTCTATACACTTCGTAGCTCATTGGTAGAATGTTAGACTAATGAAACATAGGTCGTGAGTTCGAGTCCACGGATGGTTATTTTTATTTAACTTAATTCAAATTTTGCGTTAATTTAAACGCTGTTGAGTATAAAATTAATATATTTGAAACTGACAAATGACTACAAGCTGCATAGCTGTCGACTATTTCTCTTCGCCAAAAATATATGATTCGTTCTTCATTTGAGAATTAAAACCATTCTACCCTCATATAATATGAATAAACGAAATTTGTTTTTAGTTTTAGTGACAATTCACCTCTGCGTCTGCAAAGTGATTCACTTTGTGATTTGTCAATTTAATTAATTACTCTTCGCAGTCACTATGGAAAGTCACTTAACCATGTTCTAAAAGGCGGAGATAATCGTATACAATATTTATATGAACAAAACATTACAATTAGTGAAATCCCAAGACGTTTATCGGTAAGTAACATAGAATTGCAAATATTTTATATGACTGTTAGAATATTTGTATTTGTATAAGCTAAGTAAATATTTGTTTTTTTTGTTTGCAGAGGAGAACTGTTCAATTATGGGTTCACCGATACGCAGATTCGGGACATGTAAACAGTAGTCGTCTATACGGATGCATCACCACGCCATCGAGAAATCGTAGCTGCACGTAGCGCTGATCCGTTCTGCAGCACTCGTTCTACGGCCACAACACATAATCTATCCCTACATACCGTACGGGTTCACTGCTGCTGGGTTGCGGTGTCGGAGGCCGGCGAAGAAAATTGCCCTAACCGATCAGCATCGTCGAAACAGAGTGCGTTTTGCGACTGACCATTTTAAACTTTGATTGGTCCAACAATGTGGTGATATTTAGTGATGAAAAATCCTTTAAGTCAGACAAGGATGGACGTAAGATATTATGGCGAAAAAGTGGTGAAAATTATAGTTATTGAGGTTAGCTCAGTAATTTTTATTTTTCCATTTGTATAAGATTTTAGTTATTTTGTTAAATACTTATTATCATTATTTACAATTATGGGTAAGCCAATGTGTTAATGATATTATTGTTACTGAGGTTAGAATAAGTTATCTTATTTCTAGCTAATTAACATGTTGATTCATATAACTAATGACTTGCCTATTTACTTTAGTAAAACAGCCAGTCCATCCTTTTCTGATGTTTATTATGATTTAAAACTGCTAATTGAAAATTTTCCTTATTAATATAAACTACAACTATGTTTTTAAACGAAAAACAACAAAAACGTAACATCCTTAATGTTTATGTTACGGAAAGAATAAATTTGGTAATTTTAACACTTAATAACTTGTTTCATTTACTTTCTGTGTTGCTTTTATTCGTATATACTACAATACTATTATTAACCATCCTAAAAAAATAAATTAAACCTATAAAAAAAAACAAAAAAGGAATATTGTAAGTTCAGTGGGATTTGAACAACCATACCGATTAATGTAAGTCTTGTATCATACCAACTGAGCCATTCAATCTATTACAATGCGTTGCAAAATTTTGCTTCATATCATCATCATCATCATCACGACCCATTACGTCCCCACTGCTGGGGCACGGGTCTCCTTCCAAATGAAGGAAGGGTTTAGGCCTAGTCCACCACGCTGGCCAAGTGCGGGTTGGTGGACCCTAACACAAGCAAGCTTGTGCTGAGAGAGTTGTCGGGTAAGTGGGCAACCCGACTGTCAGATGTTTTCAAGCCGCCCGAAGGCCTCTGACTAGGCTTAACGACTGCTGCCGAAGCAGCAACCGGGACCCACGGCTTAACGTGCCGTGCCGTTCATATCATAAAAACAATGAATCATTGTCACTGGCACAACTACATGCTTACAATATCCGTGTGTGGGTTGCCCAGAACTAAATAATTACGTCGACGTCGCCGACACACACATACACTACCTACGTTAGTGTGCCCTGCCAACCATTTAACGTTGCCGTGTGTACATTTTGACAGTGGCAGTTGACGATACCGTTCTTTTTCCATTTATGCCCAACTAGTACAGGTTTGACAGTACGTCGAAAACTATAAAAGTTTCAGTTTTGTCACATACAAAGTGGCGCTTCTAGCGGAAACTATCATGAAACTTTTGACAGATAATGTATGCAGGTGACAAAGCAAAACCAAAACTTTTTTCGTTTACATAAATTGCAAATCTCGTAGGTACTAGAGGCCCTGTTTGTGTAGTTTCGAAAATTGTAGGTATCGAATCCTGTGATCGCTGCTCTGCTGGTCGAACTATTTCGTGTGCAACCATTTTAAACCTGTATCACTCTTTAAAAAATCTATTCCAAGCTGTAAATAATGAAAAAAAAAACTACAATGTTTTTTTAAAGGATTTTTTCGAAAGTTGTCGAAAGAACAAGTTTTTCAGTATGACCATATTTGAGTCATCCACTTTTGGATTACGATACCTTACTATTTAACACGCTGTATAAACAAAAGCATCATTCACAGTTTCGTAAGAGGTTTTTTTTATCTTTTTGGCTGCTAGCATTAAATAAACAACTTAGTGTAGCCGATGATCAGTACACTCCATTACCCCGAGTGTCTGAGACGAGATAAGGGCGTCCCACGATGCGTGCTATTGGTCAACACTCTCTCGGGAGTACAGTCAACAAATCAGATAAGTATACGCCAACCGCCTTAGATGGATAAAATACGAACAAGATGGGTCATTTTAAATAATAAAGCAAAAAAAATTGTCAGCATTATTTTTACTGCCAACTGTTTTAAGTTCAACCTTATGACTACCATTTTCCAACGAAAGTCACAAATCTTCTAACAGAACTAATGCATATTTTATGTTTTTTTCTATTAAGTTCATTATCAAGTGACTATATTTAGTTTTTAACCGACTTCGAAAAAAGGAGGAGGTTCTCAATTCGTCTGTATGTTTTTTTTATGTATGCTCATCGATTACTCAGCCATTTATTGCTTTTTCAATTTAGTAACTACTTTTTTTTGTTGCACCTCTATACTAGTTTTTCTGTACCTCCTGTAGGTTGGCTGGTAGAAAATGCTTTTAGCATCAAGTCCACCTTTTGTACTCTTATATTTCATATTTGTGCAATAAAGTATCAAATAAATAAAATAAATCATGCAAAATAAAAGCTCAGTGGTAGAAGTGGGGTGTTATTTGTCGAGACGTTTCTTTTGCACTGACACTCCATCTTGTTCGTATATTGTCGATTTAAGTCAAGCGCAAACAGTTTGATCCTAAAATTAATAGATTGATTTGAACAAATAGCTTATAAAAATAGCGAATGAGTACTGATTAAACATTCTACGACTCATCTATTTTTTTTCAGTGACTTTCAGGATGAAACTGTTTGCGATGGAGGGCTTAGTTATTTTTTTTTATATACTGTATATTCACTACGAAAAAAAATATGTAATAGTACACACACATAAGTCAACTACGCAATCCAAATTATTCTTGCGAATTTCCAAGAATATTGCCCAACGTTATTTTCGCCACGCATTTTTTTTTTTGTTCACAACGCATTTACTAACTCAGGGAAAATAGGAAAAGGTCGTACTTTAAAAAATGCTGATACAGTTTTCATTCGCAGCTAGTTTTTCGAACAATGAAATCGTACGTTTTCGTTCGGCGCAAAAACCGGCAAAATTTCGAGGTTCGAAAAAACAAATTTGACGAAGAAAAATTCATGTTCCTTTTATAAGCACACTCAATCATCGGTTAATTGAACGATTCGCGGATTGGCGGAAGTTTTGTAAATTGACGAAGAGTGCCATCGATCTAACTCAGACGTTTACTGTTTTTTTGCTTTATTTCCTAACATCTGTTGAAGGTCTAGCATAAATTTTATTTCTCATCATGACGTAAATGTTTCTGAAACTTTTTTTTATAAGTCCTATTTGAATTTATTTTTGCATTTTTTTATTAAATTGATATCTTTAAAATTATTAGTATCTTTTGCGCACTGGGGAAAGGTTGTAGATATCTTTTATCAAGAATCATATGGCTGCAGCCAAAAATTCATTCAACTATCGTTTACCTCGAAGACTACTTTGTACTTTATGTACGAACTTTTCTTGTCATAACTGTACTTTACCTGGCAACTTAGTGTATTGCTTGTAACAACTCATTGCTTGGTAAAACTGGTTAAATTGTGCAGTTCTAAAAACGTATTTTTGTCCTCAAGTCCTCATTGCTTTTATTTACTCTCCCCTCAGGTCACAGGAGAGCAGCAACATCCTCGACAATCTGCTGTCTCGTATGGAGCAGTACGCGAACAACCTCGAAGCTCTAGTCAGCGAACGAACCCAGGACTATCTAGAAGAGAAGAAAAAGTGCGAGGAATTACTGTATCAGCTGTTACCAAAGTAAGTTACAAGCATCAGCTGTTACCAAAGTAAGTTACAAGCATCAGCTGTTACCAAAGTAAGTTATACTTTAGGATGCAGAAAGGGTGTGGGTGGGTGATGTTGATAAAAGCCATTTGCATATTTTTGTTTAGTTTTGTGCGTAAAAGAGATATTCCGAGGGGTAAAGTTGACCGAGCCACATTATGCGGGATTTATTCTATCATTTTGTATTCTAAATAGCCGTTTTCAAAAAGATGCTTTGATACAGATACATTTCCTGTGAATAGCTGGAAATATGAAAATTTAATTTCCAAGGAACGTTTAATGTTGCTCGCTTTAATAAAGAATGGCTTTGAAAATATAGAAATACATTTTACAAACGGATCCTGCGGGCGACGATTAAGCGAACTCGGAAATTGATATCTGTGTACTTTACGAAATTACTTTTGACAAATAAACAATTTGATTTAATAGCTTAATAGGAAAGGAAACACAATTTTGGTTTCATTGGTTTGATGTTAAATTCTTGAGTGGGAGTTCAGAGTAATACACCCGTATCGGTTTTAATAATCGAAAGAGGATTGTGGAAACCTTTCATATAAATTATTAATTTTCCGATCAATTAGAATTAATATTTGGAAGTGGTTCCCAGAAACGTTTGATTATATTCTTATCATAATAATTAACATTATTTTTAAGAAGCGTTTAAAGATTCTTGCGGTAAAAACACTTTTATTTGATTTACCTACCTACTTAGATTATTTAGGGCTATTGAGCTTTCCCAATAATCCTCTAAACTACACTTACGAGCAATGAAAAAGTTTTAGTGAGAAAACTGTTAATTTACTTCTAAATGGTGACTGGGTAGCATAATGACGCCCCGTCTGAAATATTGAAGAACATTTAAGCGCATCAGAATAGTACCTACCAACCACAAAACGTAAATATTGTATTAAAATTGTAATTCCATGTGTTAGCAGTTAGATTAATTGAGCCTTTTTTTGGTTAATTGAGGCCTTTTAGTGTCAGTATTTTATGTGTGGATCTTTTTCATTGTTCGTGAGTGTATTTCTATTCTAAGAGCCTCATTTCACACCCAAACCATTCTATTTCCACCCAACAGGTCAGTAGCATCCCAGCTCATAAACGGCCAATCAGTCATCGCGGAAACCTTCGAACAAGTGACGATCTACTTCTCGGACATCGTGGGGTTCACTGCCCTCTCCGCCGCGAGCACTCCCATGCAAGTTGTGGACTTGCTCAATGATCTCTACACGCTGTTTGACTCTATATTGGAGCATTATGATGTTTATAAGGTGAGTGATACAGTGTCAATTGTGAATACTATTACGAAGAAGAGTATTTCTTGTAGACTTGTTGGTAAAAATCCCGTAGAGCTTAGGTTTTTCACCTATAATTAGCTAAGGAACAAAGTGGGTAACCACTACCGAACATGAGCTATGTGAACAATCCTAGCAGCTATGCTCGCTTGTAAAATCTGACGTAACTTGTATGGATCTGACAGATGTTTGACAGGCGAGCGACGCTCGCTGTTTATGGATTGCTAACGTGTTGGTGGTGGTATGGTAGCAGACGTATAAGGTACATACAGAGAATACTACGTCACTCGAGGCTCTTTTGCTTTCTATATAAGAAGCAACTAAACATTTTCAGATTACGAAGATCTACCCATCTCTTCCATCTAGCTTCCAAGGTACCAGAAAGATCTATTCCCCTGAAATGAACTTCACTTTTTTCCAACAAGTTGACAAAGGATCTACTCTCTCAAGATGGCCCCGCGCTGAGAATTCGCCGAAACTCAATATTTTTTCGCACTTAATCTTTCGAGTGCTTTAATTAATATTCAGCGTTGCGTTCGACGGTTCTGTGACACTTCAGTGTTGGAGGAGAGGGCGTCCTATTGCTTAGAACCATCTCATTGACTTGGGGTCGACACTCCGTCACAGCAAAAATGCTAATAAAGTGGAAATTATTCGTTTTTTATTTTAAGTGTCTTTGCGATAATGACTTGTTATAGATATCAGCAATAGGCATAGAGGTGCAGGTCATATACATAAAAGATTATTGCTTGGTGGACTTTTGTGGGTGATAGCGACTACTCGGCTGTCCCATTTTAAAACACAGTAACAGCCATGAGACAAAATGTTCAGGAGAGCCAAAAAACGTTTTTGTACCTTCATTTCAATGCCCTGGTAAAACTATGATAGATATCTGAACAAATGTAAGCTTAAAAGAAGCGACAGAACCTAGGCTTTATATACAATACTATTTCATTTAAATATGACTAAAATTGTTGCTGTAATGCACAAAAGAAAACACTTACTAGGTTTTATATGGTTTTCTCACCCTAAAACCGCCCTCACTGACCATTTCATAACCTAGTAAGGGCCATTATTGTGTCATTTAAGACAAGTTAAGTATATTGAAATTGCAATAATTGCGTAATAATTTCATTTTTTATATGTTTGGGATCCTTCACATATTATAAATCCAATTTTGCAGCACTTTTACACGACGGCACTATAAGTAATAGCTGAAATACGGGCATATTTTTATGTTTGTTTTTTTGTTTTATGTAAATGAATTAAATAGCCATATTCAGAAGGCTCTAACATGAAAATTATTTATGGCTGCCTTCAATTAGACAATATTTCCTAAATTTCTATTTAAAAATCAGTTTTATAACTTGTTTTTTTTTTTGTTTATGCAAAATAGGGCTAGTAGAAAGGTTCTAACGAGAAAGGTCTCTATAGCTTTTATAAAGAAGACAAAATTTACTTATGTTCTACTTTTAATTCAACTCTCTAGGTTTCATTGGTGCAAAGATACAGGTTCTGAAATGTCTGATATTTTGTTCGAAAAAAGTGTTAGTAATAATGTATGCCATTTGTGACTTACTAAAATTAACGGACGAAAATTGTCCTTTGCTGACCATTTCAAAACCTAGTAAGCGCCATTGACCATTTTAAAACCTAGTAAGTCATTTTCACTTACTGTGTTTTAAAATGGTTGGTGGCTCTTACTATGTATTGAAATGGTTTTTGTGGCATTTTTGATTTCGCAGGGTGGAGTTACTAGGTTTTTAGAAATTTTATTTTCGTTTCTAAGCGGTTTTTTGATATTCTGACAATGCAGTTTTGTGCGGAATCGCCTAAAATAATGTATAAATCAAAGACCCGTTTTTTTTTTTAAAGTTGGCGGTTACTGTGTTTTGAAATGGGACAGCCGTACTATTAAATAATGAAAATAGTGTCCCCTGTAATACTATATACGTTTTATTATAAATAGTTTAGACAGTGTATTTTCAGTCGTATAAATTAAATACAAACTCCCAAAAAGACATACCAATTTATAACAAAACAAAAAAAAGTTGTAATAAAGCTATAATAATGAAAAACGCATCCTGTTAACAAAAAAAAACTTATTTGATTAAAAATATGAAAATAGGTAAATAAAAATATGAACCTAATCCATTTTTTCCATAAAATATAATAATATAGGTAATTATGGTATTACTCAGACCATTTTCGATCAAAGCAAATATGTATTATTAGTATTTTAACCCCTTTGAAGCGGTATTAATATTACACAGGGATTAATATGAATTTAATTGGCGAATCCATCCATTTCATACTATTTGTTCTCTTTGTGAATATACGGGGAATAACAAACAGAGGTCAAATACCGTGGGTCAAAGTCAATATTTATAATGTTTGCACATTTTGTTACACATTTCTTTCTGGAATTTTATAGGTAATTGCTTTTTGAATGTAAATACGGCTGAACTGATTTACGATTTATTTTTCTTTTGAGTCATAGTTTATGATAAATTGTTAATAGCTAAATTGTATCAAAATCGGTCCAGCCGTTTAGAAATTATGCGACTTTTAGTGTTGAATGTCGCGGGTTTTTAACATTGTTCGGTTAGGTTATTTATCCTTGTCACTAATAGTTACCGTATACATGACTGTAACTTAAAAGGATCGCCTCTTTTTCTTCTGCCGACGCTACATCCGCGTCCGCGTTGTTCTATGGTCGACGCGAACACCTGGCAAACAGACAGGTTGACAGAAGAAAAAGAGGCGATCCCTTTACGTTACGATCTTATAA
Source organism: Plutella xylostella (assembly GCF_932276165.1). Lineage (NCBI taxonomy): Eukaryota > Metazoa > Arthropoda > Insecta > Lepidoptera > Plutellidae > Plutella > Plutella xylostella. The sequence continues at coordinate 7,218,211 of NC_063987.1, read as the reverse complement.
TATATGCAATGACCATAATACTGTGTTCCCCTGCCAGGTGGAGACAATAGGCGACGCCTACATGGTGGTCTCCGGGCTGCCAGTCCGCAACGGGACCCGACACGCGTGCGAGATAGCGCGGATGGCGCTGGCTCTTCGCGACGCCGTACGCCGGTTCCGCATCCGACATCGTCCGCACGATCAGCTCAATCTGCGAATCGGAGTCCACTCAGGTGGGTGTCTACTGTATAGACCGCTACATGGATTCTTTATCGACATAGATAAAAGTCACTTTATTTATTTATTTATTTAATTCTTTATTGCACAAATATAAAAATGCATGTACAAAAGGTGGGCTTAATGCTAAGAGCATTTGCTACCAGCCAACCTACAGGATTTATCACGATTCGCTATAAATACGGCGCTGTGATTGGTGGAACTCACATTAAATTCATTACCGGCTGCCACTACACGGACCGTTATCGACAAATAAACGTGAATATATCGCAATTCGTCATAAATGTGGCGTTTTTTAAATGAGTTTATCGAGGTCGATAAAAATCCCGTGTATGCCGCAGCGCCGATAATTTTTCCTATGTAGGTATATATTCCTCCATGAATATAAAAACTCCACTGTAGCATAATACGCCGCTAACTCAGTCGGCGGCAACATGGCAGTACACAGTCCGCAACGGCACACGACACGCGTGCGAGATAGCGCGGATGGCGCTGGCCCTGCGCGACGCCGTACGCCGGTTCCGCATCCGACATCGTCCGCACGATCAGCTGAACCTGCGGATCGGGGTGCACTCAGGTTGGTGACTATACTACCAGATGCTGCTACACGGGTTCGTTATCGACGAATAAACGAAACTATATCGCGATTCGCCATATATACGGCATATATAACTTTCATTAAACGAGGTTATCGACGTCGATAAGGAACTCGTGTAGCGACTACAGCGTCGGTAGATACGTAACGCAATTCGTCATAAATACAGCGCTGTGTTAATTAGTTTATCGACGTCGATAAGATACCCGTGTAGCGCTAGCGGCCGCAGCGCAGACTATTTATCCTATGTATATTACCCTCCATGGTTCGGCATTAGGCATTATGTATGAAAACGCCATTGTAGTATAATAAGAATGGCATAATTATATAAGACACCTACGCCGCTAACTCAGTCGGCGGCGACATAGTAGCACACGGTCCGGTCCATAGTAGCAACGGGACCCGACACGCGTGCGAGATAGCACGGATGGCGCTGGCTCTTCGCGACGCCGTACGCCGGTTCCGCATCCGACATCGTCCGCACGATCAGCTGAACCTGCGGATCGGGGTGCACTCAGGTTGGTGACTATACTACCAGATTCTGCTACACGGGTTCGTTATCGACAAATAAACAAAACTATACCGCGATTCGCCATAAACAAAGAGCTGTGATTGGTAGATCGCGTTTATCGACGTCGATAAGGAACTCGTGTAGCGGCTACAGCGTCGATATATGTATACCTATCGAAATTCGTAATAAATACGGCGCTGTGTAATTGAGTTTATCGACGTCTATAAGAAACCCGTGTAGTGACTACAGCGCCGATAGTTTTTCCTATGTAGTAGGTATATTTTCCTCCATGGTTCGGCAAAAGTCTGAAAACTCCATTATAGCACCTATAATGCGCCGCTAACTCAGTCAGTAGCTACATGGTAGCACACGGTCCGCAACGGGACACGACACGCGTGCGAGATAGCGCGGATGGCGCTGGCTCTTCGCGAAGCCGTACGCCGGTTCCGCATCCGACACCGCCCGCGCGACCAGCTCAACCTGCGGATCGGGGTTCACTCAGGTTCGTGTCTAAACCCAGGCCATTTATACACGGGTTATTTATCGATATAAGTATATAAAATACACTGTATCGCGATTCGCCATAAATCTGGCTTTGTGTAAATGAGTTTATTGACGTCATAAATACAGTGCTGAATAAATAAGTTTATCGAAGTCGATAAGAAACCGGTGTACCGGCTGCAACGCCTATAGTTTTTCCTATTATGTTCCTCCTTGACACGGCAATAGTATAAAAACTCCACGTGAAACTGACGTATAATGGAAGGGCATAACCCGACACTATATCGCGATTCGTCATAAATACGGCGCTGTGTAAAAGAGTTAATCGATGTTGATAAAGAATCCGTGTAGCGGCTACTCGTATTATTATGCGGCGCTAACTCAGCCGACGGTGACATGGTAGTACACGGTCTGAGGATCGGGCTGCACTCAGGTCGGTGTCTAGATCTAGAACCTAACCCAGCTACCGCTACACGGGTTCGCTATCGACGTAGATAAGCGTCACTATATCGCAATTCGTCATAAATACCGCTCTGTGATTGGTTCTTCCGCATCCGACACCGCCCGCACGACCAGCTGAACCTAAGGATGGGAGTGCATTCAGATTGGTTTACTTAGGTCATATATGTGCAAAAATCTCTGCTTGGTGATAGATAGATAGACACATAATACCTACTTTGGATATCCAGTATGCTAACCGAACCCGGTCGGACAGAATCATCATCATCACCTACTTCATTGCACACAACTACAGGCGTTACAAAAGTTATACTTATTGAAAACAGGAGGAGGGCAACCAGTGCCCATTCGCCACTGCAACCTTAAAACATCTATTGTGACCCGCCTGTTTGAGTCAAATTTCACTTTCTAGGTCCAGATCTTTTACAAACCTGACGATCTTACCGAGAGGGTGAGACCTATGGCGGCCATTTTGTAGTCGCACAAGATTCTCTCCAGCGCCGATAGTTTTTCCTATGGTTTTTTTCCGACCATGGTTCGGAAAAAGTGTGAATACTCCCTTATTAGGTAATTCCAAGTAACGGAAATTCACTGATTACACAATTAATTTTACATCCTACAAAACATGTAAATTCGTCCAACTCCAATGGCGTCAAACGGTCCAAAATCACGGACTGTGGTGAAATAATTTAGTCCTCCATATGCGAGGTCACGATCCGGAACCGACACAGATATTGCGCTAAATTATACGGATTACGTTACTGTTAGTACTTCTTCATTATCACATTCACCGAAATCAAACTTCAAAAACCGCCATTGATGTAATTAACGGTTCCTGAGTTTGTGTTTTGATAAAGTAACAATAATAATAATAAATACGTGGGGACATCTCACACACGTCCATGACGTCCATCCGACCCGAACTAGGCAGAATGCAGGCCTGTAATAGGGCTATCGGACAACTAGACACATAGATAGTGTAACTACACATTAACACCCAAGACCCAAAAAGAAATCTTTAATTTAAACTAACATCTGTCCCGGACCTTCGACATAGAAGTCAGGGTATCTATTAACCACTACCATGGTGTATTATCGTCAAAGAAAAACATATTTATAAATGTAGATAGGTATCATGTTATACTTTCACTATCAGAAGTTTTATGAACACCGTGTTCTAAAATCTCATTTTTTGCACATCCAAACAACAGTGTGTTTATTTCTGTATGAAATAATAGAAGCAAATTTAATTATTTACATTTTCACTGAGCCGTAAGGCCACAATACGTATTTATTATGGTATAGATAATGCTTGTTACGACCAAGTAGAGTCAACAAAACAGAACAGTTTAAAATAAAGGAAATTAATAAATTCGTTTGGTAATATTTCGTTTAAACAAAATGAAAAATAGTTCAATAATAAAAGAAGTTACAATTGAAAGGATTTGTGAGCTTTCTTTGTTTGTCAGGTAGATGCGAGAAACCTAAATCTGTTCGGTATATGAATTGTAGTAACTTTCAAAATTTCCATCATTACCTACAATGTTTAAAATTGTTGAATCCGTGTGTGAAATTCTCATTTTTGCAGACAGTACTTCGTTACATACATTCGAAGCTTGTTGAGGGTTGTGCCACTTAGCAATTCAGATTGTTGATTCAATAAGAAAATGAGTTTCGTATTACCGACTGAGGCGTTGCGCGGTACAAATAGGGACGAAATTTGCTAATATTTGAGTTTTTGAGTGGTTTGTAAGTTGGCAAAGTTTTTGAACTACCCGGAGGCAAGTCAATGTACGGTCAGCTGCATAAGTTGTTATACACTTCTGTACCTTGTCAAACTGAGGAACCGTCAATGCTCAATGAATGGATAGGTGGTTTGTTAGATTGACAAGGTTCGAAAGTGTAGAGCTACTTATGCAGCTGACTGTACCATTATTAGCTAATGAACTAGGTACCATACACTTTCACTGCTGGAAATATGCGAAAAATCTATGTCTAAAAATGTACCGATTGAGATAAAGTGTGAAAACATTCCTTTTTACATCGAAGAATGCAAGCAAGTTGCTTTGACTTAGGTAAATAAATATGTGGGGACATCTCACACACGGCTATCCGACCCCAAGCTAGGCAGAACCTGTGTTATGGGTGTCGGACAGCTGATATATCTACACAAATACATAGATAGATAGATACTAAATATAAATATCAACACCCAAGACCCGAGTACAAATATCTGTGTTAAAACAATTATCTGCCCCAGCCGGGAATCGAACCCGGGACCTTCGGCTCAGTAGTCAGGGTCACTAACCACTGCGCCATTCGGTCGTCGTATTCTCAACTTCTTTAGAAATATGAAGTGTCTCGAAACTTAGATACTATTTTTTGTACTTATACACAGTGTGTTCCCAATGACGAAAATTATAAGATTTTCCATCACAATGGAAAATATTTTTTGGTCGAATCTGAGAAAGATCCAATATTTTGCCATGAACAAAATTTAAATGTTTAAAAATAATTATAACACAAATATATTAACATTTTTAAATTAAGTATTTATATGTCTGTCGGACCCTTAGTCGCGCAGTTTATAACACAGTTTTCATCGTAATAAAATAAGCCGCTCAGGTTTTCCGGCTTTCAATAATTTAATACTTGGGGCTTTCTAAGCCAAGGCTTAACGTTCCAGGCTTGAAATTTCATTTATACTTTTTGCAATAGTCACTTTTCAGGTTTACATCGCATTAACCTATTTCATATTTTACTAATTGCAATAGCAGCTTAAAAATATATGTGATAGTGATTAAATTAAAGGGTCTCGAGTCATTAAAAAACCATTGATAATATTTTTATCTTACTAAGTAGATTTACGTAATGGTCCACTAACTACACAACCTAATTATATATTGATATACCTTTTAAATTTAGCAGCGTAATACTCTGATCTTATCTACGAAAGCTTTGACGTGTTGGCGAGCTGCAAATTCACTAATGCTCCAAACCTCGGTAACATCTTGACTCGACCGGAAATCGCATTAGTTGGATATCCAGCATGCTAACATAAATTATTATGTTTCAACCCAGATTAACAGTCATATTGGCATGAATTGGAAGCTCCACAGATACTCGTTTTGCCTCCAACCAATGTGAGTATTTGATAAATAATAAGTAGCTGAGTATGTCCTTGTGATAGGGACAAAGGACCGATGCTTCTATAGAATAATAATAACATGGCAAATATGACTAGGCAGATGCTGATAACGTGTACCCACACCCACGGCAGCTGTATTCAATGGCGTGTCGTGGGATACCACAGCTTGGGAATTTATACTGCCTAATTAATGATTTATGCAATCAACTATAACTTAATTGAACATAACTTAAAAAATATACTTGCAGATTTTTTTTAAAATATAAATATCCATATTAGTGTCCCACTGGTGGGAAATTACAGACAACTAGAGCAATTATCGCTACGAGCAATCTCTTACAATTAACCTTCCGTAAAAGTCACATAAATACATAATATAACACAACAAGCTATCTATGAGTTACTTACTTTCTATGTCGCAAACGGCAACTTTTATATTTTACGCTTACTATCAAAACTCACACTGTTTATTCAATAGACAAACAGTGTCGGTACCAATCTATTTATTAGGATCCCCAATTCCATTTCTAGAGTAACTGACACAGACGGGCAGACTTTACTCTCCGGATTTGGCCAAAGCTCGGTTCAACACCCGTCTATTCTGCCACATAAATTTATGTAAGCACGCAAAACTTACGATTCTCAATATAAATAAATTTCTTTTTCGTAGCATCGAACGTGCGTATAATCTACATATATTTCTCCCAATTTCCCTATCAGCATTGAAATTCAAATGAGTGGTACAGAAGTCGTGATATTCACGGTAGTATTTCGTACGCCAATAATAATAAGATGGAGTGACAAAGTTTGTTTTGAATTGTGGATCAAAGGTTCGTCTGGAGTTAAATTTTCAGGGATGAAACCTGTGATGAAAACATGTAACTTTATAAAGTAAACAAACCCTTTCAGTGACTGGAACGACATATTCTACTGAGTAAACGAAACAACTTTAACATTTGCTACGTTACTCAGAGGGTAAATTTCCCAAAGGTCTCTCTCTCTCTCTCTCAGCCTTCTGTAGTCCACTGTTGGACATAGGCCTCTCCTAACGATCGCCACCCCAAACGGTCACCCGCCATCTGCATCCAGCGGCTTCCCGCTACCTTCCGCAGATCATCAGACCAACGGGTTGGGGGGCGACCGACACGCCGTTTGCCGACACGGGGTCTCCACTCCAGAACCTTTCTACTCCAGCGGTCGTCGGCTCTGCGGGCTACGTGGCCAGCCCATTGCCACTTCAGCGTGCTAATCCTTTTGGCTATGTCGGTAACTTTAGTTCTCCTGCGGATTTCTTCATTACGAATCCTATCTCGCAGGGACACGCCTAACATAGCCCTTTCCATAGCACGCTGAGCAACTCTGAGCTTGTGGATAAGCCCTTTGGTGAAGCACCACGTCTCGGCTCCGTAAGTCATCACTGGCAACACGCACTGATTGAAAACTTTTGTTTTCAGACACTGAGGTATGTTTTCAGTGAAGATGTGTCGTAATTTCCCGAACGCTGCCCATCCGAGTTGGATTCTACGAGCTACCTCTTTATCGAAGTTGGATTTACCTAATCGGATCACTTGTCCTAGGTAGGGATACTGATCGACAACTTCGATGGTGACACCTCCTACAGTTACGGGCGATGATGAAACATGTTCGTTCGACATGACCTTTGTCTTGTCCATGTTCATTTTCAGCCCAACTTGTTTAGAGGCATCATTGAGGTCTGTGAGCATTTCGCCTAACTCCTCCAGCGTTTCCGCCATAATAACTATGTCATCAGCAAATCGTAGATGAGAGATATATTCGCCATTGACGTTAATGCCCAGTCTTTTCCACTCTACAAGCTTAAAAACATCTTCCAGTGCACAGGTGAACAGTTTCGGAGAAATAACATCTCCCTGTCTCACGCCCCTTTGCAACTGGATCGGTTTTGTGCTATGTTCGTGTAATCGAACTGACATTGTGGCAGCATTGTACATACATCTCAACACCTCGATATAGCGATAGTCTATATGGCACCGCTGAAGGGATTGAAGCATCGCCCAGAGCTCAATAGAATCAAAGGCTTTCTCATAGTCCACAAACGCTAGACATAAAGGTAGATTATACTCCTCGGTCTTCTGTATAACCTGCCGAAGCGTGTGTATATGATCTATGGTACTATAGCCTTTTCGGAACCCGGCTTGTTCGGGTGGCTGGAAGTCGTCGAGTCTTTGCTCGAGACGATTCGTAATAACTCTCGAAAACAGCTTGTACACATGGCTCAGAAGTGCAATGGGTCTATAATTCTTCAATAGGGCTTTGTTGCCTTTCTTGAAGAACAAAGTCACTACACTTCTGCTCCATGCCTCCGGGCTTGTGCCTTCGAGTATGACGGAATTAAACAGCCTCCGAAGTGCTATTAAAATCGGTCTACCGCCGGCTTTCAGAAGTTCTGTCGTTATTCCATCATCTCCCGGAGCTTTGTTGTTTTTTAGCTGTTTGAGAGCTATACTAATCTCGTCTAGACTGACGTCCGGAATATCTTCGGTATAGTGTCGGGTGAGTGGCGCTCGGCTGTCGTGAGCACCGCTGCTAATAGGGTTTTGTGTTGTGGTGTATAACTGTCCGTAGAATCTCTCAATTTCTCCCAGAATTTCGGGCACTGATGAAACGGTGTTGCCAGTGTCGGTCTTCAGTTGGGTCAACAGAGTCTGCCGAACAGGTCGATCTCTAGCAAAGACTTTGGAGCCCTTGTTTTGCTCTATTGCGTCTTGAATGCGCTTGCAATTGTAGCGTCTCATATCGCAACGTCTTGCTTTGGCGATCTGTCTGTTTAGACGTCTGTATTCGACCATATCAACTGAAGACTGCAACCTCATTTCTCTCCGTTCTCTTATGAGACTCAGAGTCCCATCTGAGAGTTTTTGAGGTCCTCGGTTGGTTCGGGACGAAAAATATTTCGATCCTACCTCTCGGACAGTTTCCACAAACCTATTATTTAAATCGTCAACTGTAACGCAATTCTCTAAACATATCAGGCGGTCGCAAAGCTCAGACTGAAAGCTTTCGGGATCCTGGATTTGAGCAGGAGTAGGACGGAGCGTGGACTTCATTAGACGGGAGCGTTCTATTTTGCAGTTTATATTCAAAGTGCCTCTTACGAGTCGGTGATCGCTGCCGGTCTTAACCCTACTGATCACTGAGACATCATTGAATATGTGCTTCTTATCCGTCAATATGAAGTCGATCTCGTTTTTAGTCTTCCCATCGGGGCTAATCCACGTCCACTTCCTTTGTGGCTTCTTCTTGTAGAAGGAGTTCATCATATAGAGGCCCTCCTTCTCCAAGAAGTCAGCCAGCATTTGCCCACGATGGTTTCGGACTCCAAATCCATGTGACCCCACTTTCGTCTCGCCGCCTTCTTGTTTTCCGAGTTTCGCGTTAAAGTCTCCCATCACCACCGTGAAATGAGTAGTGAGCTTACGCAGGGCAGACGATACGTCTTCATACGCAAGTTCGACCTCATCATCGGTGTGCTTAGATGTGGGTGCGTAAACCTGTATGACCTTCATTGAGTATCGTTTAGATATTCTCAGGATGAGGTACGCAACCCGTGTCGACACACTTCCGATTTCAACGATGTTGTTGACGAGGGACTTGTTGACGATGAACCCGACACCCCCTTGGGACAGTTGGTCGCCCTCCCGGTGGTACAGCAAGTTTCCGGACTGGAGAATTTCCGTATCCTCTCCCTCTCGTCGGACTTCGGATAACCCTATAATGTCCCATTTTAACTTGCTGATTTCCTCTTCCAGCTCCTCTATCTTCACGTCTTCCCTCAGTGTCCGTGCGTTATATGTTGCCAGGTGCAAGGGTCGGTTGGGCTGGTAGCCGACTCTCTGCCGGAGATTCTTCGCACCCCCTGCCCCGCCGTTACCGTGACCGCTACCGGAGTCCGGGATAGCGGGGCTGCCGGGGACTGGGGGCCGGGGCTTTGTTTTTTCCATCAGGAGGTGTATTTGCCATAATCACCGCACTTGGCAGGCTTGTTGGTGATTCTCCTTTTTTACGGCGGGAGATCGCCGCCTCTGCTAGGAGAGGAGGTCGGGTCGATTTACCGCCGCCCGACATTCGGCGTTGTCACTCGTTAGCACCACCCAGGGGACACGTGTAGGGTAACTAGGGTTTGTACCTACGGACGTGAGCGACAAGCCCCCCAAAGGTCATAAAAAGTTAAATGTCTATTATTTTATGTCTGATCTCTTCAGGTTCCCCTTTTAGTATGATGACCCCATTGGTCATCCATTTTTGCCATACTATGTAACTATTGCAACACGATGTGTAATAATGTATGCTTGTAAAGGTATGTCTACATGCTTTACAACAGTATTTCAAATTACATTTAATACAGCTCTAATGAAAACGTATTATGAATTTTATTAACTCGAGATAAAAGTTAATTAATAATGCGCATTTCATACTCTCGTGACAATAGTCTGAAATTTCTGAAGCGAGAAAAGTTTATGAGTTCTCGTAACCGCCTCGATTTTAACTACATTTTGTACTAGCACGAGTAAAAAAGGCACATTTCATTTGTTAGGTACTTTTTATTGACAATAAAGTACAGCTGTAAAAGTCGTTAAGCAGAAAGTAAAATTTCTTGAAAGATTTTTAAATTACTTGTCCATTTGTGATTTAATGGAGCACGGGAAATATAATTGGTTGAACGCGCTGTAAAATTGGTTACACAGTTTAATACTAAGTTTTATAAATATATTTTTTTAGTTTGAAACCTACTCTGATAAAACTGAAATTCTAAAACAACCTATCTATCCCCTACATCTATATCCAAAAAGAAATTATATCATTTCTCCCACCAGGTCCGTGCGTCGCCGGGGTGGTCGGTCTCAAGATGCCACGGTACTGCCTCTTCGGAGACACCGTCAACACGGCGTCTCGCATGGAGTCCAATGGGGAAGCCCTGAAGATCCACCTGTCTCCGACCACCAAGGCTTTGCTGGATATCTACGGGACTTTCCTGCTGGAGTGCAGGGGAGAGGTAGCGATGAAGGTGAGTCTTAAACTGAGTTGTACAAAGGAACTTCAAGCTAATGTCGGTATTAAATGTATTGCTGACTTACTTTGACAGTATGTGGACAGAAAGAGACAGGCATATATTAAATGCTAACATATTTTCCTTTCTTCTACTCGGCATTTAGGGATGCTGTTGTTTCTTGTACAGGTCAAATTTTCAATGTGGACATCAGTCTCTATGACCTTTGTGACAAGTACTTTTTGTAAGTCCTTGCGTAGTTGACCTTCTCGTAAACATTTTTGTTGATGATGATGTATAGTATAGGGTACGTTAACATCGACATGTCTCCGTAATAATAAGTGATGAAATTCATCCATAAGATTATTAAATTTCGGAATCAATAGTAACCCACAAACAAGCCACTGCTAGCTAGAACAGACGTCCCCAAACCACATCAATTTATTTGTGACCCTAGGAATCTGATCCGAAAGCTTTACTGCCAATAAAGTCATTCACCTTTCCGCTTCACCGAGGGTCCTCAGTGTCAAAGGTTACAAAGGGCGCATTCTTACACAGACGCGTTTAACACCGACTAGAGATACGATGCGAGTTAACCCAAATTGGAGAACCTTCGGGACGACTGACGAAACCTTCCTTGTGTAGTTAAATTAACGACTTGTGGAAAGAAAGGAATGTTTCTGTACTCTTGACAGTAACATGTTTGGAAATTAAATACTTTGGTACTTAATACATTTACAGAAAACCTCAAGGTATAATTATGACTATATTTAATAAGTTAGTGGATATAATATTTAAAACTAAGACCCCCTCAGATTACCCAATAGTGTTTATATAAAATCGTATTAATTTTCACTACATCATCAGCCAATAATCATCCACTGCTGGACATAGGCCTCTTCCAAGGAGCGCCACAACACTCGGTCCTCGGCCTTCCTCATCCAACCACTACCGGCTACCCGCCTAAGGTCGTCAGTTAAGCCCAATTTTCTGTACTGATAGATTTTTTTCATTTTATCCAACAGGGAAAAGGAAGTCTAGTCACATACTGGTTGTTAGGCGAGCAAGTGGACCCGAACGCGCCCAAAGAGAAACCTTCGCTTACGAAAGCGCAGACGCTGTCCACGGAAAGTGGATCTCTATCTCATCTCACTCCTTTCCGTCAGCGCCTCGACCACGGCTCCAGGTCATCCAGCAGACGGGGATCCGGCATCTTCAACAATAAATCAGACTTGAGCAAGCTGGAGAAAGAAGCACAGCCGCTACTCCAAACCCTCAAAATGCAGAGACAGCAATCCGACCCAACAGAACCAGTCACCAACGGATCAGACTTAGGAGACGAATCAGACAAAATTAGCCTTTCCAACTCCATATCCCTTAATGTCAACTCTCTGAATCACAACACAGTGAATCAGACTGGACAGCCAAAGGTTAAGCTGAAGGATTTTCAAATGAACTCCATAGGAAACCATAAGCCAAAAGTAGGGAATAATAATTGGATATCGAAATTGCCGACTGCTAGCTCGTTTGATAACGGCACCAAGAAAGGGAATGATGGGTTAAAGGATTACAGCAGTGTGCCTCTGCTGTCGAAAACTGAAAAACCAAATGATTCAGTAGTGTAATTGTTTAAGGCTGTTTTGCATTATCTTTGTAAATATTATGTTGTACTTAATAAATGTCTAATCAAAGAGAGAATTTTCGATTCAATAGCTTATTACGAATACTATACGGAATGTGTCAATATTATTATTAGATTGTATTAGCGTGTCCTTGACGACAGTCAACTTGGTAGACTGTTATTAATATTATCGATGTGGTTACTATTAGTTATATTCAAAATACATTCCTAATTAATAACATTGTATTTAGGTCAAAATACGAATAATATATTTTCTGACGTTTTTAGGATGAATGTATTAGGTATTTTTGTCTTTTCTAATGGACTTTAAAACTTAATGAATCAAACTAAATGTTGCATACGTAGGTACTTAGTTTTTTTATTGTTCACAAATTTATACAGGATGGATAATAAACTGTGCTCAACCACACAACAAAAGAGTAACTTTTTTCTATGCCGTGTGTGATAACTCACGCAGTCGTAACTTTATTATGAGTTTTGTAAATAATTATCAATGAAATAAATTAAATTTGTTCAGATCTAACTTATTCCGGTGTATCATGTTGAGAAACTCCATCCTGTATTAAAAAATGTGGTAGAACTTCAATGATGAGAGACTAGTTGTAAATACTTAACTAACTATTTTTAATTCTTATTTCGTGTAAATAAATACTTATCTACTACCTACTTCGGAATTCATTGTAACATTGTTGTGATCTTAGCGAAAGGTATTATACTAAATGTGTATTTATAAAATAATAATTGTAATAAATCGTGAATGAAGGTGTTTGACTTGCACATAAATGTTTGAAAAACGTTATAGCCAATAAAAAGAGTGAGAAGTAATTGTACCATTTTTCTTGCATTCCTAAGAACTATCATCATCAAAAAACTAAGGAGGACGAGTATCTGCAATTCTGCATGTCAAGTGTAATATCAGTAATATAGGTAGTGTGCAAAAATAGTAAAAAAAATAAAACCAAAGAGCTAAATAGGAACTCGTGTGTACTGTGTACGTACTGCGCACACACTTGGGCACTATAATCTACTCCTGTGTAGGTAGATGGCTGATCTCAATTGAGATTAGCCGCCGTGGTCGAAATTCGGCTAGGAGGACAATAACTTCTTACATAGTTTCCTTGTTTGTGTATTAGTCTGTGGTAGCCTAGCTCCGAAACGGATGGGCCGATTTTCATTTATATTTTCATTTGCACACTTACAGAATTACTTAATCGCATGCGCCTCAGTCGTATGGGCCAAAATGCCCCTCCTTCGCTCTCACCACGTCTAATTGGCCCCAGGGGGGTCACTCTATATCACGAAAAACTAAGTTTCAGATCGCTGCTGCGACAGCCACGTCTCTATCTCGTTGTGTTAAACGCGCCGATTGCACGACAGTTCAGTAGAGCGATCCGGAAAAAACGCAGCACATTCTATTCGAAAGTGCTGTCAACCTGTCAACAACAAAATGGCGGTGTATAGATTTGCGAAAGTTGGACAGCTATCATTCCATAGGTCATTGTCAGAATAATATTATGTACTCTGTGGTCATTCTTTTCAAAACTCATTCGAAAGGTAAAAAGTGTTCGAAAGTGCTGTCAAGTTGACAATAGTCGCACTCGCATTCGATTCTATTCGTTAGCTCGAATTTTCGTGATACGGGTACTGGTTCGTTCGTTTTTCGTCAGTATAGAGTAACCCCCCAGCACATCCTGCGGTAGACGTCGTTAGTCGGGAAATGGCTTCACTTGGCAGCGTAGACTGAATTTAACTTCCAAATAATGAAATCTAACTGCTTAAACGAGTTCATTCAATGAGAATAGTCTTTTAGAAATTTTCTATTAAAGTTTCTTACTTGATTGAATCTGACTTGCATGAATTTGAAGTTATATTCGAGGATATTAAGGCAATCCCAGCACTGCATTTCACACTCAAGATCTGCCTTAAAAATAAGTTAAAATTACAGAAGCATTTTCAAAATATGCAAGTAAGTATCCGGATTATATTTTCTCTTTGCTCATAATTTTATCCTAAATCTATGACAACCTTTCAGCGCATTATGTCAAATAATATCTAAATCAATACCATTCCATAAGTACCTCTATAATAGACAAAATGATGGGCTCTCATTCATTCAAAGGGTTTTTCTTTTGAAACGCGACACTTTTAGGGCAAAATCGAGTAACCTTTTGATCTCACGACTGAAACGCCGATCAATTAATTCAATTTGTTAATTTTGATCCTCACCTCCTCACCTTTACGTATCAAATTATTTGATTCCATTCCGATCTTTGAAAATCATAAATTTTTTGATGTGTTATTTTTCGTGTTATAATAAGTAATATACACTCACGGGCAATGAAAAAGTTCCACTCACAGAATGCCGAACTAAAACAATCCAAATTTTTTTAAACATTTTTTTTTAAATTAAATACCTACTACCGTTTTTAGTTAATAATATCCTGATGCTCTGTTAAATGTACTTCAATGTTGCAGAAGGCTTCATTAAGCTAGCCTTTCCCGTTTAGGAGTAATTTGGTGCGTTCCTCAGTGGCACCTTTTCATTGCCCGTGAGTGTACACTTGTCTAAAATTAATAATGCACATGCAGATCTTCACACCCGAATCAATAAATCGTAAGATTCTTAAAAAAAACACTTGCATTTTGCACCTTGTTTGAAAGAAATAGGATTCAATATCATGTGTCACATAATCGAAAACAACCGATCTGTCAAAGATTTCTATGCGCATTATCAATTTTGGAGCACTTAGTCCAGTCAAGGAATGAGGTGTAGAGTGCGTGAGCAGGTAACTCAGCGATTCCTTCAGAAACTTGTTCAGGGGGCTTAGGTTGTTAACATACCAAAAGTCCTGACTCCTAGGTGATGAGCGGGGGGGAGGAGGGGGGATAAAGATACGAATTTTTGGTTTTTTGCTTATATCTCAAAAACGGTGCATCGGAGAGAAATATTATAAACTACTAAAATGGAGGTCTTAAAATTACCTAAAACTTTTGTATCATATGTTTTTTTCTAATTACTAACCGTTTTCGAGCTATTACCCTCGGAAAAAATTGAAATTTACAAGAAAAAGTATTCATGTCAAAAAATTCATAAACATTGCATCATATTGCCTTAACCAATTCATAAACGAAAAAAATGAAGAGGAAAGAAGTTGTCGATTTTTTTATTCCCTTTTAGAATATATTACATATGTTGGTCAATGTCCAACCCGCCTAAAGTTAAAGCTATTCTAAACTTGCATTTTGGTAAAGTCACTGACATAGCTCACCAAATTAGTAAGGTTAAGTGTGAGTAAAATATCTGTACCTTTAGGTGAGTTGGACATTAACCAGCATATGTATACAGGTACTTTCGGCTAACGTGTTATCGGACAAGCATTATTTTGGTGAAGCAACCTTGTCGTCGATCTGTGCTTTTGAGGAACCGCTCTATCGGAGAACAATAATTAGTAAACGGTTCGGAGCTCTACAAAGTCCAGTTATAAGACGTTTTGCCTTAAAATTGGAACAAATCTTGTTCGTTTCCCTACTGAGATTTTGTCCGCCTATGTAGTTGTTTTGGCTATATCTTGGTCATACCTTAATCGATTTTAGATTGTAATATGTCATTTTAAAGCTTATACATTGACTATGTTTTTAAACTGTAGTGCCTGAATTTTTTTCAGATAAAATTCTTTTTTAATTAAGCAATTTTTTTTCACCTTTTGAAACATTTTCTTAATTTTTCAATTATTATGAAGCACTGTGTCTAAATTAAGTTGAATATTGCGCATTTAATGATTATAATTAGTTGAGTACGATGTCACAGATGCAAAACAATCAAAAAAGTATGAATAAAATGGTTAGTTTTAAAAATATTTGGCTTTTAAACATAAATTTTGGCAAAATTATAAAAAAAACTTAAAACTTAAATAACTCAGAAATGGTTGACTTTCGGATAATGCATTATGGGGTTCAATCGACTGGAAATGCCTTCGACTATAAACCATTTAAAGGAATACATCGACTTACCAATCACCCTGTATATATTCTAAAAGGGAATTTAAAAATCTACAACTTATTTTCTATAATTTTTTTTCATTTATCAATAGGTTTAGACAATATGATGCATGTTTATGAATGATTTGACATGAATACATTTTTCTTGTAAATTTCAACTTTTTCCGAGGGTAATAGCTCGAAAACGGTTAGGAATTAGAAAAAAACATATCATATAAAAGTTTTAGATAATTTTAAGAACTTTATTTCATTAGTTGAAAATATTTCTCTCCGATGCACCGTTTTCGAGATATAAGCTAAAAACCAAAAATTCGTACCTTTATCCCCCCTCCTCCCCCCCGCTCATCACCTAGGAGTCAGGACTTTTGGTATGTTAACAACCTAAGCCCCCTGAACAAGTTTCTGAAGGAATCGCTTAGTTACCTGCTCACGCACTCTACACCTAATTTTGAGTCATTTATTGACTGGACTAACTGTATACCTCTGTAATCTTCTTCTGTCTATGTCACATAATATTATATCCTATTTTCTACAGCTTACCTATGTATAAAAATAAATACTAATAAGCTTTTACAGTCCATAACCCGTGTCTCAAGGCAGTCGTCCCCATAACGTGTTGGCAGTTTTATAGAAGTCTTCAAATAACATCAGACTCTTTCAAGTGGCTCGGACAGTCGTAAACGGAAACGAATTTTATAGGTCTGTGGCCAGCCGGCCTACTCCCACTTTATAGATAGATAGATAGATAATTCTTTATTGCACACAAACACATAAATTACACGAGGAAATACACAACATAGAAATACACAACAATTGGCGGCCTTATTACTAAGAGTAATTTCTTCCAGACTACCTCGGAGGAGAGAAATTATTTATGTTTTATTTATTTATTAACAAACACATATTGGTACATATAATTAACAATATACAACACCACATGTATATGTCGCAGGCAACTGGTTTAATCTCCTGTTTGATTGAACCACTAGCCCGTTCATTGGATGGCGCTATTCAGTTGTATGACTAAAGGACAACTCGTCAAGTCGTTGATTGTAACGTTCGACGTCTTGACTGAACGTCATTCAGCGAAGTCGTTGAATGGGATATAGTATAGCAACTTTGTAATGTCTGGTTAGGGTGAACATCACCAGACAAGAGTCAACAAAAAGACTATGTTACAAAGCTCTTATCTCACAAATTAACTAAACAATAACAATAAACGTACCTTCATATTGTTGTTCATAATTATCCAGTTTCGCCACTTTTTTTCTTTGAAACTATCCGCCCGCGGCGTGATAATAGGTAAATCCATGTTGTCACACTATTTTAACACAAATAACGCACTTTAAAGCTAATTTATTTGCAAAAAACTAACAATATAGGTGCTTTTTGTGTCAGCTGTTAGCTGTTAGACGCCATATTTGTTTCATTCACCACCTGACTGATTTTAAGTCAGCTAACTAGTTGGACGTTTTGTGACGCTTGTACAATCAACGTTCGGCCTAGTCATACAACTGAACAGCGCCATCCAATGAACGGGCTAGTGGTTCAATCAAACAGGAGATTAAACCAGTTGCCTGCGACATATACAGGGCGTTCTGCTCATGGTCAGAGAAATTATTTTCTTTCTTTACTGAATATATTTTTTGGGCCCATGTGCCGTTCATCCTGTACACGTAAGACGAGAAGTAGGTGTAATTTATAGTTTATCAGATTAACTCTGTGGTAGTAATGGATTTATCACTAAAATATTGACTATAATATTATGTTTAGTTATTATTTATTACATCAATCGAAAACGATAGGACAATAAAGTAACCGAGTAACGAACTTTACTTTGCTTTTCACTGTAAAGTAGTTTTTTATAAATTTTATACTTAATAAAGATAATTAAAATTTAATAATAGTTATGAAATTTCAGAAAAACCCTAACATCAAGCCTTCATATTTCTACCTAGAAATTGGTATTCCGATAATTTGATTCATTGTAATTTGTAAATCGCAGTAGCCCAGTTTAGTCCATTTTATTGTACGTGAAATAACACCCGAATTAGTGTAGTCTCTCTGTCTGAGCAAATATTGGCTTACTCGGCAATATAAATCACAGTTTTTGCTAACTACATATATTTACACATAGTCAAGATCATGTGTTTGTCCATTTTCATCATTTCCCGTAATCAAAAAGTTCCAGTAACAATAGCAGCAAATTACTTTTAAACGGATAAGGCTAGCTTAATGACTACAGTTCATAGCGCATCAGAATATTACCAATAAAAAATATGAATAGAGTTAAAATTTTGAATTAAAATTATTAAAAAAATTGGGGTTTTTTGAGTGGATCTTTTTCATTGGGAATTTTGTGAGTGGATCTTTTTCATTGCTCGTGGGTGTATTTATCTCATTTGTTCACTGTATGCCATGCTCCAATTTTGGTTTGTCCTTTTACGCATGTTTTTTTTACCAATAAGGAATAAAACCACCTATCTGACTTGGAACGGAAAACTTTTTATCTGATTTATATCAATTTTCTTAAACTTGCAAACAACAACAGAAATCAATGTGATGGTACAGTCGGATCTATTATTTTGTACTTTTTCTACCAAATTAAAACTAGGTATTATTTTAATCTATAGATACAATCGTGAATAAGTAACGGCAAAATTAATTTTCCTACGCTTTTTAATTTATTCTCTCTACTCTGATTATTAGGTATATTATTGGTTTGTAGGCATTTGAAATCCCATACATATTTGACAATTACAAAGGAAAACGAACTTTACTTACCAGACATAAGGAAACGTCAAAAATTTAATAACATAGTGGAAGCTCTATAGCTATAGTTATTTGTGTTGGTTAAAACGCACAGACATACTGAAGTAGCATCATATTTAGACATTTTCATTTAATTAGAACATTATAAATGATAATGATAGCAGCACCTATCATTATCATTTCAGTATGTATGTGCGTTTGAAACAACGATTTTGACAGATCTAAACTTTTATGTGTCAAAATCGTATACGAACAGCCATCGGTATTATTGAAACTTTCAGCAGACCCAGCGGAGAACGAATCAAGCAATTAAGCGGGAACCAATCAAATAAAACGGCGGAGTGTACTCCAGGTTTTTAGAGTTCCGTAGGTAACGTGATTAGAGTAACGACCGTGTTTGTTCGCGCTGTTTGTTTGCTACTACATCCGGAGTTTGGACCCACCTCCACCTATGTGGGGAGATCAGAGAGATTTATCTCTTCGACGTGTTTTTTTATGCATGACTGAACGGAGAGCAAAGTTATGGCTTTGTAAACAAGAATATGGATATCTGGTTGTGAGATTGGGAAGTTTGGTGGTAAATCTTAGGTTAACCTAGAGAACGTCTAGTGCTTTACTTCACCAGCATCAAAAGAAGGGGTGTCAAAACATAAAGGGCGATACAAAAGTGGTAACTTGAATGCTCTATTTTTTTAAAAGTATTGTGTCTAATTTCAGTTTAATAATGCACATTTGATTATTTCATAGATATTAAGGTATGACTTACGCAAAACAACCCAAAAAAAAATTGATACATGTCTACCTCGCGAGCAACCAAATCGACTCAAGCCTTGACGGCGCAAACATACATTAATACAAGTAAAATTATGAATAGAAATAATAAAAATGATATGTCATTTAAAAGCTTAAGATGTCAGCTTTAATTTGATATCATTATTATTGAAATCCATTCATCATTTTTGAAATAAATGATGTCTGAACGCAATTGTAGGAAAAACGGGAATTTAGGAAAAAAGGGTATGGGTATCGTATTATACAAATTAAACAAAAAATGTTAAGATAAAAATTTATTTATTTAAATCAATACTTTGTATTGCCCCCTCTTGCCCTAATTACAGCCTGCAGCCTGTTTCTCATAGACCTTATCAACTTTTTGACAGTTTCCTGAGGAATGCCGTCCCACTCCTCTAATAAAGCTGTCTTCAGCTCGTCCACGCTTGCAGGGACTGGATTCCTGGCCCGAACTCTTCTTTTGAGCTCGTCCCATAAGTGTTCGATGGGATTCAGGTCAGGACTGAGCGCAGGCCAGTCCATCGTGCGCAATTCCTTCTCTCTCAGAAACTGCCGACTGACTCGTGCCGTGTGGCAGCGGGCATTGTCGTGCATTAGCACGAAGTCTTCACCGACAAATTCTGCATAGGGCACAACATGACCGAGTAGAATGTCGGTGATGTACCGATCAGCTGTTAACCCGCCTCCTCGGCCGCCTCCAGGCACGAAAACAAGTGCGGTTTTTCCCTCTAGAGAAATACCAGCCCACATCATGCAGGAACCGCCGCCATATGCTACTGTTTCAGCGAAACAACATTGGGCAAATCGTTCCCCCGGACGCCGGTAGACCCGGCCTCTCCTGTCACTGCCATGCAGACACACTCTGCACTCATCAGTAAACAGGACCGACCGCCATTGCGCAATGCTCCAATCGAGATGCTCTCGAGCAAACTGAAGACGCGCTTGTCGGTGGCCTGCAGTCAATTTGGGGCCTGATGCAGGTCTTTTTGGTGTCAAGTTGGCTTCCTTCAAGCGTCTTCTCACTGTCCACTCGCTGACAGCCACTTGTCGTACACGTCTCAGTTCTTGCTGCACATCAACGCCCGTAAGGTGTCGATTGCGCAGCGAGGTTGAGACAATGAAGCGGTCGTCTCTCTCTGAAGTGCAGCGGTGGCGGCCCGTTCTTGGTCTTCGATTGAAGGCACCAGTCTCTTGGAACCGTCTGTATACTCGGGATACAGCAGACTGGCTCAAGTGGAGCTGGGCAGCGACTGCTCGCTGACTTAACCCTTGTT
The DNA here is from genome assembly GCF_932276165.1 of Plutella xylostella. Taxonomy (NCBI): domain Eukaryota; kingdom Metazoa; phylum Arthropoda; class Insecta; order Lepidoptera; family Plutellidae; genus Plutella; species Plutella xylostella. Next base: position 7,197,276 of record NC_063987.1, on the reverse strand, counting down.
GCAGCAAGGCAACAACTTGAGCAGCTTCTTCTGGTGTGGTATCCATGGGTTTGCGAAAACAAGGAATACAATGCAACGAGATGTGTACCGGTCAACTTGCAACAAGCGACTGATAAGGTACACCGGATGTGGAAAGGTTTTATAGCGGGATCAGGTAGCGCAAGGCGTGGATTCCTAATGAGGTAATTAACACTGACGGGCAATTAAAATGCGTCATTAAATCTGCGCTTAGTTTTTTTTTATGGTATTGATCTTAATTGAAAGCCTAATTCTTCAGCTTTCGAATGACATATCACTTTTATATTTACCATTTATCGTTTTAGGAAAATCAATGTATATGTGCGCCGTGAAGGCTTGAGTCGATTTGGTTGCTCGCGAGTGTAGTTTTTTGATATTTTCGTTTTTAAGCATACAAATTTGGCATTTTTTTTTTTTAATATCTTAGAAATGGTTAAGTTTCGGATTATGCATTATAGGGTTCAATCGACTGGAAATGCTTTCGTCTATCACCTCCTGAAAGGATTACTTCGACTTGCAAATAACCCTGTATACTAAAATATATATTTTTCAGATCACATTAAAACTTTATATACTTGTATAGGTACGTATATTGTTTAATTTCAGGACTGGCAAAATGCTCTGTTTGTTACCGAAAACTTTTGTAAAGTGAGTTAATTATGTAATGAGGTACTTTCAGTACCTTACTCGAATGTTTACACTCACAAACAATAAGTTTGTTAAGTAATTGATTAAAATATTATCAAAGTCAAGTGATATCGGAATTACGTACAAACAAGTTAAAACTTTCTTGTCTTTAATTACTTTGAACATTGTACCTACTTAATTTATGAACAGTAAAATTTTCCAACGTATCAGATACTTTGATAAGTATTAAGTATATTATGTTATACAGGATGGTGGCTGTTGGCTAGGAAGCTGTGAAACTTTTATGGTTAAAAGAACAATTTAAGAAGATGACACAAAAATAAAAAATTGTTAAAAAAAGTTATCCAAAAAAATAATTAATCCACTCAGGTCGATTTTCGTAGAAAATTAGTAAAAAAAATCATAACTCCTAAACTACTAACAATTGCTGAAAATACATGGGGTTAATTTGGCTAACCCTTGACTTAAGAAATCAATCATTTTCCTTTGGACGTCACACTTTGGACCACCCTGTATACGTTAGTACATGTTTTCAAGATAAATTCGTATGGAACAAAATGTAAATCTGTCATCTAGGGTCCAGTCTAGATATTTACAGAATGAAAGTTACATGAGATTTTGTATTTCAATATTTATTTCAAGACTTCCCCTCATAGACGACCGAATGGCGTAGTGGTTAGTGACCCTGACTACTGAGCCGATCGTCCCGGGTTCGATTCCCGGCTGGGGCAGATATTTGTTTAAACACAGATATTTGTTCTCGGGTCTTGGATGTGCCCGTAAAATGGCAATAGGCCCGCCCCCTATTACATTGGGACTAACATATCACTCTGGCGATAAGTGGGTGCAGCAATGCACCTCTGCCTACCCCGCAAGGGAGTACATTAGTACAAGGCGTGAGTGCGTGTTTTTTTTTCCCCTCATATTGAAAAGGGTTTATTGGATCTGTAGGTCCCTTTATTGATAACGAAATGTATTTCATAGTTACTTAAAGAATTCCAAAAAGTAATTTACTTAATTGGATGGTGATGATAATAATTATTGTGTTACTTGACCTGAAAGTAAACTGAAGCGTTTCATTAAAAAAAGCGAGTGAGTAAAGACAAGACTTAGTGTTAGTAAATATTTTTTCCTTATCTCGGGCGTCCCATACTCATATCAAAGTGAGTGAGGTAACAAAAGACTTTGTGACGAGACACAACCGAAGCAAAAAGTGAAATGAAGCTTGGAAATCGGTAAAGACAGGGTCCTTCTTCACTTTGTACAAGGTGGGTTTTTTTAGTGTAACAGCTGAATTTGTTGTGTTTACTAGACGCCTCAGCCAACTATGGTTGGTTTGCCAAATTCACATTACTGATATAATGGTCAGAGTCGATTTTATATAGGTACATGCTCTCGAAAATTTCAATCCATTGATTTCTGCCTTATTAACATTCTTGGTGTCTCCAGAGAGAACCAACTTTCAAAACCCTTTTTAAACTCCTCGTTTGCAACGTCTTTGTAACGTAGGTACTGATTGATTTAAGTTTTTTTAAAGTTTTTTATTTATAAAAAACATGGATATTTTCAATTTTGTTTGACAGCGCCATTAAACCGGAATGGTTTGTCTTAGCTATATTTTGGTCATTGAAAACCACCACCTGTGAAGTCTATTCTAGTTGTACATGTCATTCAAAATGAATATACCTAATAACAATTAAATTTACCATATATCTAAGTAAGTTTCTATTCAAAATTCTCCGCCCCGGTCAACATCGGCAGGTTATAATGATTATTAAAAAAAAAAACAGCGCAAACCATTTTCTCCTATAGTAAACTAGACTAATTATAGTTGCGTTACAGGATCATTTACATAATAATTCGTCTTCGTGTATCTCGACTCGTATACTTTATACCTCATACAGTTTAAGTGAAGTCGTGTCTTATCAATATTGCGACCAGCTCTTATAAAATAAAAAAAATACGGGGACATACAAACTAGACACACTTTAACAGACGTTTAGCCCAGTTAAATACCGTGTGGTCATCCTATAAACCCTACCGTACCACCACAGACACATTAGCAATTAACAATCCTTAAGCAGAGTCGCTCGTCAATCAAACATTTTGTCAGATCCATACAAGTTGCATCAGATGACGTTGGTTAAGGATTGTTAATTTTCGTTGGTCGTAACGCCACAGGTTTAAAAAAAGTGGTATAACAACCTTGACCCTGCCATAATTTTCTTTCCAATATTCTGACTGCATCTCCTGAGGCTGTTTAGGGTCGGAACATGTGTACATGATATTTCCTTTTAGCAAAGGGTTGAAATGAAAGGTATATTCCGTAGAGGACACCCTTTTTACACCATTTCTCGAACCTGCTGACAGGAAAATCTAAATTAGGCACGTGCCGATGGAACAGACCGCAGAGTGGGACGCCGTTGATCCCACACACAAACTAACGTGCGTGACGAAAGCCAAAAGTGGTAAGAATTGTCCCAATTTTATTTCATTATAATAAAATACTATCAGCTACTTGAAAATTGACAATATAATTATTATATATGGCGACTAGCCACTGCTGCCTTTTAAGATTTCGGACATCAAGATTGACAACCTAATTGATAATTAATTAGGTGCCTAAGTGCCAATTTCTCCATTGTCGGTTATCTAACCGACAGGGATTGATTAAACGTCATCTCCATATAAAATTCATGAAAGATGTGTCAAAAGTTAACCACCACTCCCTGGTTATGCTCTAACCGAGAATCGAGAAATTGGCACTAAGTATGTCAAATAATTCAAATACAATATAATTTAATTGTATTGATATACTTATTTATGATTTAAATGATATTTCTAAATTCAATTAGATTCACACAAAAGTGGTCAATGAAGCGGTAAATTGTCTTCAAATGATGGTTTGATCATTACATTACCTTACAAGCTTCACTGGTTTAGCTTATTGTCTATATTTGTTTGACCATGTTTCTACTAAGAATATCTCTCAGTTAGATACAATGTCACAACAAACACATACGTTTAAATATTTTCAACCAGTCGGGAACTTAATATGAGAAAAAATAAAAGATCACTTTCATTGAATTCACTAGGATATAATATATTTACCTTAATCCTATAACCAAATACTGGCGATTGCATTAATCATCGTCGAAATTTCAAAAAAGTGCTTACCACCCGTGCGATACAAGATAAGTTAATACATGACATTAAAGTAATAACCACACTAAAATATTTGTTGTGTACATAATAATTATGTATTTTCATAGCCACAGTTACTTCTCTTTCTTGCTTAATAGTGTGTAGTAGCTATAAGCACCCTTCATCACCTAAAAATAAAAAAAAGAATATGATAACAATGATATATGTACTACGTAAGTATTATGTAGGTATGTAAGTTTTGTGTTAAATAATTTAATTTGAATTATGTGAAAATGTATAATGTGTTGTCTGAAGCCTGGAATCATATTAATAAAAACTGATATATTTACAATTAAGGACAATTATAACAGCAGATTACTCTGAAAGCATGTTCAATGGTTTAAGCTGCAAGTAAGTAATTGAGTGTGTGTGTGTGAGTGTGAAATTCTTCAAACATACGTCAAAATAAATATAAAATATAACATTGTGTTGGTGTTGCCAAAATTGAGTTAAAAATAGAACCAGATTATTAATAAGACGTAAAATTGCATTATTATACACTAACGGGCAATGAAAAGGTTCTTCAAACCGGAAAAGGCTAGCTTAATGACATATTCTGCAACATTGAAGTACTTTTAACAGAGCATCCGGATATTACTTATACCAACTAAAAACGGTAATATTTTGTTAAAATATAAAATAAAATGTTTGGAAAATTAAGGTTGTTTGGTGTCGGCATTTTGTGAGTGAAACTTTTTCATTGCCCGTGATTGTATATGCGTTATTGTATATGGTAATTTTATGTTACCGTTATAAACGTGGGTATGGTAAGCGTAGCGAATGGTCCAGCAGTGAATACTATTCTTTTGCGTAACTGCCCGCCCAACAGCAAAATGCTCTTACGCGAAGGCACGCAGTGTTGCCACCAGGCGCTTTCGTATATTCCTTGGCATACTTGCTCACTCTGGAAAGTAAAATGGTATGATCATCTTAAACCCTTATATCATGGCTAAGATACCTGGCAGTGATGGTTTGTGGTTTGCATATATGAACAACACAAAGTTAATCGGGTTCTAAGGTTCTAAGGTGTTTTTTTTCTTAAAAACGTGCTTGGTTAGACTAGTACTAACCCCTATTTCCCGCTCAAACGCATTCATCTTAAAACCCGGTATATTAGTAGTGCCGCTAATGGGAGATTTTCAACCATAGATTAAAGATGACTTCAATTTGACTTCAATGAGCCGTTTTCCTTGACAGCTGTCAGTTGAGCTTTTGGGTAAGCCGATAGATGGCGTGAAAACGCAGTGTACCAACTGTCAAAAATTACATAGAGAGCAAAGAGTACTAAACTCAGAATAAGAACTCACTAGTTGTGATTAAATGTCGGGTGGTAGCGCGAGCCATCCTTCCGAGGCTCAGACTGCATGTGGCTTGGGATAGTGCTAAGTATTCTGTGAATAGTTCTACCCGCGCCGTCAAGTAGTGTTCTTTTCTCTATGCGCGCCGTTTGAACGGGTGCTGCGTGCGAGAACTGATTTTCTATTTTTATTTATTGTATGATCCTAAATAAGATCCCAAAGAAATACTTACAAGACAAGATGAGAATGTGTGCCGTCGCAACTTGTAAAAATAAAGGACATCATAAGAACCAAGACGGCTTTCCGTCCAGTTAGTTTGGCATTCCGTTTTCGTAACTCTATCTTCAGATTGGCAAGGGACCATGATCCATACTCATAGTCCTTAGGCATTATTACAGTATAGCAGTCACTATCACAAGAGTCACTATCTCACAAGAGTCACTATCTCAAAAGAGTCACTATCTCAAGTGCACTAACTCTACAGTATCAAGGGAGGAGGAGCAGATAGCTCAACTACAACTCAATTAATACAGGAGAAACACAAGGAAACTGAGAAAACTTGAAAAGAACGGCTGTACGCACAATCGCACTGAACGCTGAAGCAACAGTGACATCCATAGAGAAAAGAACACTACGTTTTAAGAGATGGGAGTGCAAGGGAAAAAAAAGAAAAAAATACTTGTATTATTTTTTTTTATTCACGCGTACTAACAGAGGGTACCAACAAAACAAAAATTATGACGTACAAAACTGCCAACATAGCCCCGCTGAAATAGTGATGTGCTTCTTATGGATATTTTTTATCGATAACTAGTAAAAAAAAAAAAGTGCGAGTGTATGTATTACTTTAATTTCAGTTTTACACAATAGGATTTCAGTGTTACACAATGACACCAACGTTAAGTCTCGGTTCAACGTTATGTTATGTTCCTATTTGAACACAAAAATATAATCCATAAAATAAACTCGAGATTTTCCGTTGACGTAAGTGCTATGATATAATGTTGAAATAAAATAAAAGTGGAAAAATATAATTATATTTATTTATTATAAAATAAAGTGTCTGCAGTAATTAAAGTCCCACACATGGATTTTTTTTTTCAATTGTGTTCTTAAAATGTTGTGGTAGAAAATGATTGCCACAAATTCGTTTAAGTTGATATAGCTTTTCAATAGGCACATAAACCAGATCCTCCTTGCCGGTCATCTTAACCCACTGTTTACATCTGCAAACAACATGTTTATAATTATTATTAAACAATTAAATATTATTTAAGTAGGTATAATAAAAGTCACTGGTAATTTTTGTATGGAGATCCGAATTTGATTTTCGCTAATTTCCAAAACTAGTAGACAAAAGTTGTTCTGATTGATGAGCTGTGCGTACTAATCATAAATAAAAATATCGATATCGATAAAAAAACATTCATGCACTATTGTTGGTTGTGCTGACCCTCCAGTTATTTTATTAGACTTTAACTTTTTTATACATATAAATAATCTAAATCCTATGCTTTAGCCTTTAATTGTAGCTTACCTTTCCTCATCCAGTGGAAATTTGGCCATGAAAATTCTCTTTTGGCCATCTATACGACCGGCTAGCGGCTCTTAAACCACATATTTCACAAGTTTTATAAAACATGATTATTATCAATAATATCAAGCAACACTAATAGTTAGGTACCTCCACACAAACACTGCACTTATCCACAGTAATAATAATATATAAATAACTGTTAAATCTTAATTTATTTATGATTTAAAATTATTTTTCAAACTAAACGATTGACTGACTGACACTGACAGGTGACAAAAGCCAAAGATGTCTATGATAGCGTAAAAAGTACTCTGTGAGCGGTGCTCGCCATTATTTTTCGTACGCGTTCCATACTTATTTTTTTCCAGACTGTCTTTCGCCAGACTGGTGACATCGACATCATAGAGAAAATAATACTACAATTCTACCTACCTACGTCACTTTCACATTTCGTTAGCCTCACAGAATAACATATTGTGATCTGAGTGTGTTCTGAGGGTTTGAAAGTTGGTACAACCCCAGACAACGCCATCTATTTCTCCAAAAAGGAACTTTTTTTTTTTTTTAACAAACGCCTCATTGAATATGAAGTCATCTATAATCTATGGTTGTTTGTCTATGGTTGAAAATCTCCCATTGAAATAAATATATAAATTTTGGGCCTTATCCAAAAACTGCCAAGGAAAATTCCCCCCGTCAGGTTAATTCACATTTTTAGAAAAATGATTTAAAAAAATGTACCTTAAATACAACGTAATTTCCATGCCAGCAATAGAAAAATAATTGGGATATCAGAGCCACAAGATACTCCGCGACCCACAACTTATGCATCAGCGAAATGGTGTCCTGAAAATGAGGTTAAAACTCGAATCTTAATAATTATGACGACTTCTGGAAAATTTGCGAAATAAATCTTTGCTTTTCTTCTCCGCAGTTAAAAAATCACGTGAAAGTTTTTCTATGTTGCAGCAAATATTTTTTCGCAATTTTTTTTCAGCACCTTTACACAGAATAAAATTTCTGGTAGGTCAATGCATCACGATCACGACCAACTTTCATTATGCAGACTTAACACTGAAAGCGGTTTATTGATAAAAGTTTACCCTGTACTAAAGACACTCACCATAGTAAACTGAACTGCGCTTGCACATATCATCAGGGAACATGTGATTACATAAAAGAATAGAACTGGAGACAACAAAGAATTCAAAATCTTTGCATATCTGTAAGAAACACACGTTTACTTAAGCATTGAGTTGATAATATTTATTTTACCATTAGCTTTAAATTTCAAAAATAACCAGGATCATATTCGTATCAATATACTTTCACGCAAGAGGTTTGTCCTCCTTTCGTGACTAATTAATTGGACGTTGGGGACAGATTAGATGGGGTACGAAGGTCTTGTACTCATGAAATTTCCATGAGATATAACTTTTAAGGTAAAACAAAGCTTGTAAGCTAAATGAATATAATGCTTTCATTCTCATACTTGACCAAAAATACATGGTGACGATGACAATCACGTAGATTCGTGTAAATTTCCGTTGGGGTTATCGCACAATCTTCTCCAAATATCCTGGCACAGTTTGCCTTAAGTAACTTCAGTTGCCCAGCAAAAAATATGAGTAAAACTATGGATGTAGTGTCATACGATGCTATAACAGCCCCACCAATGATACAGATCAATACATCAGTTGTAATGTAAATTATAAGTCCAAATCCAGATGTTTTGTCAAAAGGTGTCCATGAGCTCAAAATTTCTGGATAAGTTACAGTCCCATCAGAGAGATCCTGTCTAAACTTTGAAGATAAGAAGTATGACACGAAAGGCGCCAAAACCACGACGCTCACGGTAGCAGTAACTAATGTCCAGTAAAAGTAAGTAAATTTTCTCGCATAATCTGTATATTGCCTGATAATCATGGTAGCTTTTCGGTCACGTTTAGATAACTGAGAAAGTTCAATACTAGAAACCGACTCCAATATATCTTTCCAGTATTTTTGACACAAAATAAATGCCCAGGTCTTAACAGAGCCGTTAACACTTAGTATAACGTATGAGAGATCCCGTAAAGACTTTTCAACATCTGCTCGGTTTAACCAAAGGTCATAAAATTGGGTAAGAATGAACAACGAAGCAAACAAATGGATCGAATTTATAAAGTATTTGATGATTCCTTCACTATATTGCAGCATGCCTGAGGACACTAGAACGCAAATATTTGGGCCCAAAAGGGGATGTTTTGGATGCTCTAAAGAGCGTAAAAACGACTTTATCATTTTGACTGACTTTTATGGAAAATCTTGACAATGTCTGCAAACTGAGAGCTATTCGAAGTCACTGAAAAGGACCAGAAAAAAGTACTTATTAAGTATATCACTTAATCCGGTATTGAAAAAGGGATGGACCCTTCAATACAAAATTACAGGTTGGAAATAAGGAAATTGAAGAAGTGTTGGTAAATTGTAGAGTTTGCAAATTGCTAGGTATACACTGTGGATGCAGCACCCACTGCACTATAACCAATAAAAATCACTAAGAATAATACAAAAAAGAATATTGAATGTGAAATTCTTTATCTTCCCAATATCCAGTGTCTGCCAAAAGTTATTTGGTACAAGTCGACAGTGTTTCTCTCTCTCTGTAGGAAAAGTAAAAAATATTTTATTTCGTAGAAATATTTTGCGGACTCCGCTTTCAATTTATTTTCACCAGGAATGCTCGCTATACTGAGTTGGTACTAGACAAGAGTCGTGGTATATTCAGAACTAGCTACGCCCATACAATTTTACAGTTATGAATTTTGGATGTTTCGTTGTAATGAATTCTGTTTGATGAAGAATTCGTTGGTATTAATGGCTATTAGTCTATTTACTGTCTAATTGCTTTTATTTGAGTTTAATTCAATCGAATCCATTTTAAACTGGAAAGTGAAGTGAATAGATGTGGCTTATTTAAAATATCTTAGAAATGGCTGAGTTTCAGATATGGCATATAGACTGCAAATGTTTTCCCATAAAACCTATTTAGAAATACTTTGAATAACCAATCTCTGTTATTATGTAACTAATTTAGCTATTTTTACATAAGTACTATCATCTGAGAAAGAAATGTATATGCCTAGGTAGTAAGTCTAGCTGCCTATAGCCTATAGGGTTTAAATTTCGCTTTCTTCAACGTCGTCAGTTCACAAGTGTTCTCTTATGAGAAGGCTGAGGGCCGCTTAATGCAGCCTCAACCCTTTCTCCGTCGTCACACGATATTGGATTCTATGTCAAGTGGCCCAAGGGACAATGTTTGGTAATTTCGAAACCTTGGACAGGTAGGAGGTAAAATTTACCGATATTTCACCCCGGATTTGTCTGTTGGGTTGTCGCCAGACTTGTTTTAAATGATTAAAATTGGATTCGCGCTACGTTCGACGTTCCAAAAGATAAAATAAATAAATATAGTTTAAAATAAAGGTACCTACAATTAATTTATTTAAATAGCAGAACCTAATTAGAAAAAAAACTAATCAAATATAAAAAAAAAACATTCAAATTGTATTTTATCGCTACATTTCGGTGCTACAACTACCTACTATCATTATGTATACAGAGTATAGTAAGACAAAGGATAAAAAAACAAAGAAGTATAAAGGGCTATCCTAGAACTTGATAAAGTATGTACTTTTGCAATACCTTGCAGAAAAGCAAATAACAATTTTAAATCAACTAACTTAAATTCAAATCACGACTGTAACACAAGGAAGAAAAATACTTGGGTCATAGAAATAAACAGCTTCCAGTAAAAAATAATCAGATGATTTCACTCTCTATTTAGGAAGTGGGAAATGTGGAAGAAATACGTGCTCCATAGAGCAGAGATGAAATCTCTGCGACACCTAACCTCCGCTGAAATACGTCTTATTCAGGAAGTGTGATAATAACTATGCTGAATAAGAGAAATATCAAAATATAGCATTTTTGTATTTAGTGGACTAGAGAACTCAGTCAAACAAAACTTTTTTTTATAGTAATAAGGTATTTTTTTGTAAATTGGCAATTTATTAAGATTATTTCAATAGCACTGTCAAATCTATTTTTATTTATTTAAAACTCGATTTTATTTGCTAACATAATCGAATTTAATTATTCTTTTTTGTTTGTTTTGACAGTGCTATATCAATTTCTGCGTCTACCATTTATTTATTAACGAAGCAAGAGGGGGCGAGCCTTCGTTATCATTAGACATGGTACGTGGTATACGAATACAATTGAGTGGGCACAGAAAACACAGCGGCATTTCACAATTTAGTTCTACAAACAGTATTCAATATCATATCGATATATTTTTCAACCAGACTACGTCCGTATATTTTATTAACCTCGCGTGCTTTTAGTTCCGGGAACCATTGAGGTATTACACAGAACCGCTTTTTGCGGAAAGACTTAGAGACTGACACAAAAAGAAAAAGTGGAAAAATTAAATAAACTTGCACGGAAGCATACATGTAAGTATATTTGAAACTATAATATTGTTGCCGCTCTATATGGTATTACAAAAGCGGTTAGGTAAGCCAAAAGGGGGTAACTCAGCCTGTTATTTTAAACATTTTGGGTTTTACAACTATTGGAAATTCAAGTCTATGGTCCCTTGAAGATAAAAAATCGCTCGTTCTTGTTAATTAGTTTTCAATTGTTTTTAGTTAACTAAGCATAAAAATATATTCTTACTAAAAGTCGTGAATATTATACATCTATCTAAACGGCCTACATATTCTATTGAAGTCATTTCGACGTGCCACAGCCGGAAGCCTATTAGTAGAAGAGCGCCCGCGGAGAAGAATGAATTATGTCATTTACAGAATATAATATAGGGTAGAGTCTTGCGGGTGTGAAAAGGTACACTCACGAGCTATGAAAAAGTTCGATATTAGAATAAAAAATCAGAATATTGTCAACCAAAAACGTAAATATTTCAAGCAAAATTCTATTAAATGTTTGATTTTTTTTAAACTGCCTAAGCCATCACCCTTGTCATGTTAAGTCAAATTTTCAGAACCTACCTACCTAATTCCTAGCACACGGTTGATTAAGACCAACATATATTTCTATCTTAATAAGCCGTAAGGGGACCTGAATTTGGGGGTCACTCTAAGCAACTTTAACTCTTAGATTTCTAGAAATTAGTTCCCAACATTACACTACCTAAAAGTCACGTGACCAACCAACCAAACGACCAAGTTTCTATAGAAAAGCAATTTTTTTTCGCATTTTTGGAAATTTGTAGAACAAATGTTGAATCGTATGACCTGATTTCGGTTAACCGTGCCCTTAACACCCACCGTATAACATACATATTTATTTAACATTTAAAATATGTGACTCCAAATTGAAGCCTCGTCCTAATGAAGAAGGAATAAGCTCTTCGCTGAGCTCGTCACCACAATGTTTAAGCAGAGATTTCATAACATTGCGGCAAAATTAATTTCCAAATGAAGGAAATCTTCAAACTGAAATTACATTACTTGGAAAACATGTGTTCGTATTAGGTATACATATACATGTCATTTGGCATCTACTAGCTTTTCCCCGCAAGTTTTGGTTCCCCTAACAATTGTTTCCAAAATATGGCTGTCTCGTGACGGTGAAGGAAAACATCGTGAGGAAACCTGCATATTTAAATTTAGCACATCTAGATATGTGAACCCACCAACCCGCAGTGGACCAGCGTGGTGGGAAATGGTCCAAGATTAGGAAGGTAGTTGGGGATATGCACAATAGAATGGATGGCTGTCTCGTACATACTTTAGCCAAAAATTCTGAGGGATAATGCGGCCAGTATAGAAATTAACAATACTAATGACGTTTAATATAATTATAATAAGGTGTGCGTTGGATGTCCCAACACCTGCACCCGGGAAGACCTCCTCAAGGCCAACCAGGGGGGTATCGACGTGGCGGTCCACTGGGCCGCGGAAGTGTGACAGTTGCCATCAACACGACAAGAAGAAGATAATAAGGTAAGGTGGAGTAACAATATCAGTCCACGTGTGGCTAGATAAATATTATGGTAGTCTAGCCCCAAGTCAGGAACATTTCTTTGAGGTTCTACACCTCTGATCTGATTTTAGATGACTGTCTTGTATTCTAGATGTTTGTCTCACCCCACCACTATATTAGTCTTACCCCACTTTACCTGGAACTCATTTCATGTTATGTATCTGGGTGGTATGTGACTGCTGTGACTAGAAAATTGGTTATAATACGAAAAACTCTTTTACAAATAAAACTTCAACTTCATTAACCTCCGTTGTTTGTTAAAAAAAAACTTTTAACGAGCTTCAGTTTTTAATTAGAAACTTACCAAACACCTCGCTATCTGCCCTTTACTAGTTTTTCTTCAAAATTTTCAATTTTAAAACTTTGCTATACTTTTTAAACTTACTACAAAACAACCAAACTCCAGTCGTTTCTACAGTCACTTGCGACGGCAATATTGAAAAAGTTCAAAGGACATTCCCAGCCAACCTTTCTTTTCACTTGAAAATATACTGCTACACGATTCAATTCAAAAAGGGACCTAATATTTGGAACAGTAGAGGTGAATATGCGGTTCTAACTGGTAGAACCAGTTGGCAAGTAGCAACGCTTGTCGCTATTCGTCCGTACTATTCTGAATAGTTGCATTTCTTCCGGTCCAAGAATTTATCATAAAACCAGTCCTTCTCGGTTTTCTTGAATTTCTTTCTTTTACTTACCTACAGTTGAGTTTATTCGTATTGGGTTAAGTACATTGTGTACTTGGTATGTTATTATAAAGCACAGAGCACAGGAGAGCCTGTTTACAATGTCTGGATATTGGCTACTTGTGGGTTAAAATATATGTTATCCGTGCTCTCTAATTATTTTCTAGACAGTGACAGCATGTCTTTAATCCTACAGGTAGCCATTATCGAGACAGTGAGAAACAGGCGCTTACTTTGTAAAGGGTGTTTACAAGAATAGTATACCTACGCTCAGAATGTAAAGACCTGAACAACAACCTCTAGAAATATTTAAAATTAAATGTGAACAGTTGGATTGGAGTAATAAAACTTGTGCCGTCCGTTAATTACCATTAAAATAGTCGACACAATTTCTCTTTAAAACACATACTTACCTACATTTCGCCAGAATACGAAATGTTTAAAAACTTTTAATGCGAAGTTGAAAATAGCCGTGCGATATTTAATTAAAGAGGTTGAAATTTTAATTTGATACTGATATCGCTGGATAGAGGGTCGATAATTACACCGAGAAAGTTTAAAAATACATACAAATACTTCACTTAAACAATTTTGATACAGTTTTTCAGTACAGTCAGGTCAGTTATTCGGTAGGCGGTTTACCGGAATTGTATGCGATTTATTACTAAGTATTATTTTATTATTGTACCTAGTTCTTACAAATTACAATGAACCGTCTATCGATTAAACCTATCGAGAAATTTCTAATTTATTTATGACAGATGCATATGTGTCCACCTTGGAGGCCAAATGTAGAAAAATTTGCTCTTTACGATAGACAAGTAGTAGGTAAAATATCGTGACTTCAGCCTTAATTTAAACCTAGCTTTCAGTAGTTTCAGTACTCCCTAAAGTACAAGTTAAATTACGAAACTAGACCGCCACATGGGCAGACAAACTTGTGGCGACAACTTCGGTTGTGACCGGAATTAAATCGATTCCCAACTTAAGGCGCACACTTTATAAATGCAATTTACATCGAGCATCTGTTGATCAGTGTTTTGTGACTGTAATGTTGTTTTCTAATTAATGAAAACCTCCGAAGATGGCAATATAAATGAGGTAAGTGGCTCCGACAACTAAGGTGAGATAGTTCCAATTAAATATATCAATCCATTTGTTTATAATAATAATACATATACAGGGTGATTGGTAAGTCGATGTATTCCTTTAAATGGGTTATAGTCGAAGGCATTTCCAGTCGATTGAACCCCATAATGCATGCAAGCATTTTTGTTTTCACCTTTTGAGACATTTTCTTAATGTTTCAATTATTTTGAAGCACTGTGTCTAAATTAAGTTGAATATTGCAAATTTAATGATTATAATTAGTTGACTAGGATGTCACTGATGCAAAACAATCAAAAAAGTATTAATAAAATGGTTAGTTTTTTAAATATTTGGTTTTTAAACATAAATTTTGGCAAAATTATAAAAAAAACTTAAATAATTCAGAAATGGTTGATTTTCGGATAATGCATTATGGGGTTCAATCGACTGGAAATGCTTTCGTCTATAACCCATTTGAAGGAAAACATCGACTTTCCAATCACCCTGTATAATATACATAGTATCACAGATACGTACGATATATACGAAAAACTTATAACATCTTCCTATTTCAATAAGACCCAATAATTGTAACAATAACAAGTTTTCCCTATTGTGTTTCATTGACATTGCCGTCGTTCCGGATCAAACTTCCTTGTTAATGTGCCAAAACTGACATTCTACTTTTGTTGCCCGAAGGCTAACGACGTTTTTAACCCTCCCCGTCGAAAAATGGGGTATTATGTGAGTCAGTCTGTGGATAAGTTGTTTGAAAATGAATGGACTTTATGAAAAGATAACAGAAAACTGATCAAAACATCCCCAGTACTTTTGAAGTATCAAAAATAAATATGTAAAAGGTAGTACATAAACGTATATACATTTATACCTTATAATATGGAAGTAGTGTTTTACGTCTAACAAAGCTAGTTACTAGTTATTATTCTGTGGCCAAAGTAGTACAAACTTTAACAACAAACTCAATGAAATATTTACACTATGTACAGAGTGCGAAAGGGTCCATTAAGCCACACACTACTGAGAATTATTAATTTTATAACTGTACTGTAAGGGCGTGTTTCACAATGTCTGGAAAATGGCTACCTGTGACAAAAGACATGCTCTCACTCTCTGTAATTATGTTTTAGATAGCGACAGCATGTTTTAATCCCACAAGTAGCCATTATACAAACATTGTGAAACAGACTTTAAGTGTAACTTATGAATAGACTAGCTCTGTAGCTTTACAAGCAGTCCATTAGTCAAAAATAAAGGACGATCTTTGTTTATTTTCATTTTTTGACTCCCTCCAATCTTGTCGTGTCTGGTGACTGCCGAGATTGCGACGAACGTATCTACAGGCTGTTGCAAAAGCGGTACAGTAAACCGAAATTCACGATTATTCAAAAGTCGTCAAAATTTGCTCATTATGACCCCTGAGTCATTCCATTTCGCCTAACTTTGCCAACACCCTGTAAACAACAGGTAACATTTTATGTGTATTATAATTTTATTGTACTTGTTCTTACATAAAATGTATAAGATATGTATATCTTAGCATCATAGCATATACTTTTTTACCTTAAATTATTTTATTGATTACGAACAGTTGATATGTGGCACGTTTCATTAACAGGGTTTTAATCGTTTAACCCCGTGATTTAATTAAGAGCAATGTCAACTGATGAGGGTTGGCAACTGAGTGCGGGGTAAGCACCATTTTGTCAACTCAACGGTTGTAATGTGAAACGAAAATGCGAAAATGTCAGTGAGGTGTCAAGTAATTTTCCGGGAAATATTAATTTCACTGCCTTGATAAAAGCCTATTTCTAAGTTAAATCACTGTGGCTATACGAATTTAAGTTTGTGCTATAATAGGGGTTTTATAGGGGTAAATAGGAACAGAATCTATCTTTCCCAGAGCGTTTTATGTTTGCATACCTATAAAGAGACATGCATGTAAAATGCTGTTCTCATTTACATATCTAATTATAATATATAAAGCTGGATTACCACTGATTCACTCACTGACATAGTAGTTCTCCCAGAAGGAGCCATTTTTTGATATGAAAATGTTTGAGGGAAATGTACAGGGTGCTCGGGTGAGTAGAGAAAAACCTCGACTTTTTTAAAAAAGTTGTAAAAAAAAAAAATTTTTTTTGTTCCTCTTTTTTGGTGACCATACATTTTTTTATATTTTGAGGGTGTATTTAGAGTGTCTGACAGATTATAAAAAAAATATAAAAAAATAAAAAAACAAAATGGCGGCCGAGTTGCAGTGAAGCAAAGTTTAGGGCGTGTCAGACCCGACTTGAGGTGAATTGATCTCCCGGAAGGGGGGGAGGTGGGGGGATGGTGTTTTTTGTAAACGGTGGGGCACATGATGAAATTTATGGGAAAATTCCAAAAAATGATTTTTTTTTAATTGCGGGGGGAAGGGAGATTTTTTAATAAAAACGTGTTTTTTCGGGGATTTTCAAAGCATTTTTTTATTGTGTTGGGGGCATTTGACAAGTTTGACTTGTATAGAGCGGTTGTGTAGTTTCACGAGTAGAGTTGCCATGTGAAAGAATTTTCCCCATTTTTAGGGTAAATTTCGAGATTTTCTCCAAAAACATGAAAAGTAGAAATAGGCACTTTTTATTTTAAAATTTGATGCAGTTTTGTCGGAAAGACCCGTACTAATGACATTTGACCATTTTTATTACTTTCGACTGGCAACCCTGGGCGATAGGCGAGATTATATTTTTTCCGATTTTTTTACGTCGACCCAACTTGAGGTGAATTGATCTCCCAAAAGGGAGGCAGGTGGGGTAATGATTTTTTTTGGACACGGTCTGATGTATGGTGCAGTTTATGGGAAAATTCCGAAAAGTTGAAAAAACAAAATGGCGGACTGCTTTGGCGGCCATTTTGTAAAAGTGACCTTTTTTCACGATTTTTGATTGTTTTTTTTACATGTTTAGAGTGGTTGGGGAGATTTGTCTTGTATATCGCATTTGTGTAGTTTGTTGGGTAGACTATACCAGTTAAATAAAATTTCCCCATTTTTAGGGAAAATTTTGAGATTTTCCCCAAAAACCTGAAAAATAGAAATAACCGTTTTGGATTTTAAAAAATGATGCAGTTTAGTCAAAAAGGCTCATACTAATGACATTTGACTATTTTTATCACTTTCGGCTGGCAACCCTGAGAAATACGGGAGATTATATTTTTGAAAAAGTTCGACGTCGATTCAAGTTGAGGTGAATTGATCTCCCAGAAGGGGGGATGGTGGGGTGATGTTTTTCTTTGTACATGGTTGGATATATGGTGAAATTAATAGGAAAATTCCAAAAACTGCAAAAATCAAAATGGCGGATGAAGTGGCAGCCAATTTGTAAAAGAGAAATTTTACATGTTTTAAGGCTATTTCACCTGTATTGAGTGGTCTGACAGTTTTGACTTGTAGAGCGTGTTTGTGTAGGTGGATGCATTTAGTTTGTTTATAAAATAAAAACTCCCCATTTTTAGGGAAAACAACAAAATTTCCCTAAAAACATGGGAAATTTTACTTAAATATGAAATTTTATCCCTTTGAGATGGTCTGAGGAGATTCGAATGTATCGCGCGTTTGTGTAGTTAAATGCATACAATTTTAATTTAAAATAAAAAATACCCACTTAAACGGAAAAAAATCAAATTTTCCCTAATACGTAGAGAAAATTACCAACATTAGCAATTTCATCCCGTTGAAGTGGTCGGAAAATTACCAACATTAGCAATTTCACCCCGTTAAAGTGGTCGCACAGATTTATGGTATATGGCGCATTTGTGTAGATAAATACAAACAATAATTATTTTAAAAATAAAAACTCCCCACTTGTAGGGAAAAAATCTAAATTTCCCCAAAAACGTAGAAAAAATTACCAACATTAGCAATTTCACCCCTTTGAAGTGGTCAGACAGATTTGTGGTATATGGCGCATTTGTGAAGATAAATACAAAGAATTATTTTTTAAAATAAAAACTCCCCACTTTTAGAGGAAAAAATATTTTCCCTAAAAATATACAAAATGTAAATCAACTTTACCACAGTGTAAGTGCCGAGGGCAGCGAGGCCATAGTCCTTCTACAAGCTATACCAAAATAAAACCAGCCAAGCGCAGCGAGGCATCCGACAAGTAACCCTGCCATAAAGGAAAGAAATCCGAGCGAAGCGAGGTATTACGTATCATAATTATTAATATCAATAAAGAAAAACTACGGGAAAAGTCCCGTTTAAGAAGTGGAAAGCCGAGCGAAGCGAGGCAAAACAACCTAAACCATCAATCCAAAACCTAGAGAGCCGAGCGGAGCGAGGCAAAACTACTGAAACCAACATCCAAAAACCCGAAGAGCCGAGCGAAGCGAGGCAAAACAACCGAAACTACCATTCCGAGACCTGGAGAGGAGCCGAGCGAAGCGAGGCTAAACTACTTTAATCACCAACTGTCTGTTTAACTGGAGAGCCGAGCGCAGCGAGGCAAAACAATCAAAACCATCATACCTTAAACTTTGGAGAGCCGAGCGCAGCGAGGCTAAACATTTCAAAACATCATACCACAACCACTGAAGAGCCGAGCGCAGCGAGGCAAAACAACTTAAGTAATATAACCTAACCGTAAAAGAGGAGCCGAGCGAAGCGAGGCAAAACAATGTGAACTACCATACTTCAAACCCTGGAGAGCCGAGCGAAGCGAGGCAACACTACTCAAACCCTCGTCAACACAACTATATAACCTGAGAGCCGATTGTGGCTAAGAAATAACTTGAATGAATAAAATGCCAAAGTGTTAGTTTGGGCGCGTTTATAGTTCCATACGTGTGCAACCAATTATGGATTAAATTTAAGTAAAGCATAGTTCTATAATGTTAAAAAACGCACTTTATTTTACTTACTTTAACAGCAAACCCACATAAGAAATTAATGAATCAAAAAAGCCTGTAAATTTCGTGGCTATGAAAAAGTTTCTCTTCAGGACAGAGTAAACTAATAATCGAGAAGCTAGAAAAACGCGCGAATGGAGGTGACTCAGATTTTTAATGAGGTGTTAAAGAACCCAATATTTGTACACAAAACTATGTCGACTCGATAAGTTAACGAAAGTAAGTAAGAAAAATTTACGAAACCATAAAATGACCATATAGGATCAGTTTCTCTACCGTATTTGTGCGAGACTATCCGTAATTCACAATGAAAATAGTTTTCAAGGCAAATATTAACATTCCTGTGGAGTTTTTTTTTTTTTTAAATATAAACCCTAATGCCAGAAATATCCGTTGTATTATGGCAAAGTCAATACCCATCTGTTACCAAATTTCATACTGAAATAATTTTTCAGCTACGTAAAATGCTTCCTTATGTACGTTATACCTATATTAATAGTGAAATTAGATTTCGAGAGAAAATTTAACCTCGTAAAAATGCTCAAGTGAATAACCGTATTTAACCAAAATTCATACTGAGGTTCTCAGTAACCCACCTAAAACAAAATTATCAGTACCCTGTCATAACGAAAATCGAACTGAAAACAGTTTTTAAAGCAATACAAAACGCATGAATGATTTGCTACGGTATGGCCATGGTCAAGTCAAAGCCCTGCTGAAACCGAAATTCATACTGAAAACAGTACCTCACCTGAAACAAAGTCATCAGTACCCCTTTTATAATGAAAAAAAATTCATACTGAAAACTGTTTTTAAGGCGTAAAAAAACGCAAGAAAGATTTGCTACGATATGTTGAAGTCAATACCCTGCTGAAACCAAAATTCAAAGGCATCAAAGCCCCGCGCGGCTGCTTGCAGCCCGCGCCACAACGCGACCTCTAGTCGACTTTTTAAAAAAAGTTGTAAAAAAAAAAAATTTTTTTTGTTCCTCTATTTTGGTGACCATACATTTTTTTATATTTTGATGGTGTGTTTAGAATGCCTGACAGATTATAAAAAAAATATAAAAAAATAAAAAAACAAAATGGCGGCCGAGTTGCAGTGAAGTAAAGTTTAGGGCGTGTCAGACCCGACTTGAGGTGAATTGATCTCCCGGAAGGGGGGGAGGTGGGGGGATGGTGTTTTTTGTAAACGGGGGGACACATGATGAAATTTATGGGAAAATTCCAAAAAATGTATTTTTTTTAATTGCGGGGGGAGGGGAGATTTTTTTATAAAAACGTGTTTTTACGGGGATTTTCAAAGCATTTTTTTATTGTGTTGGGGGCATCTGACAGGTTTGACTTGTATGGAGCGGTTGTGCAGTTTGACGAGTAGAGTTGCCATATGAAAGAATTTTCCCCATTTTTAGGGTAAATTTCGAGATTTTCCCCAAAAACATGAAAAGTAGAAATAACAACTTTTTATTTTAAAATTTGATGCAGTTTTGTCGGAAAGACCCGCACTAATGACATTTGACCATTTTCATTACTTTCGACTGGCAACCCTGGGCGATAGGCGAGATTATATTTTTTCGGATTTTTTTACGTCGACCCAACTTGAGGTGAATTGATCTCCCAGAAGGGAGGAAGGTGGGGTGATGATTTTTTTTGTACACGGTCTGATGTATGGTGCAGTTTATGGGAAAATTCCGAAAAGTTAAAAAAACAAAATGGCGGACTGCTTTGGCGGCCATTTTGTAAAAGTGACTTTTTTTCACGATTTTTGATTGATTTTTTCACGTGTTTAGAGTGGTTGGGGAGATTTGTCTTGTATGGCCCATTTGTGTATTTTGTTGAGTAGACTATACCAACTAAATAAAAAAATCCCATTATTAGGGAAAATTTTGAGATTTTCCCCAAAAACCTGAAAAATAGAAATAACCGTTTTCGATTTAAAAAAATGATGCAGTTTAGTCAGAAAGGCTCATACTAATGACATTTGACTATTTTTATCACCTTCGGCTGGCAACCCTAAGAAATACGGGAGATTATATTTTTGAAAAAGTTCGACGTCGATTCATGTTGAGGTGAATTGATCTCCCAGAAGGGGGGAAGGTGGGGTGATGTTTTTCTTTGTAAATGGTTGGATAAATGGTGAAATTAATAGGAAAATTCCGAAAAGTGCAAAAATCAAAATGACGGATGAAGTGGCAGCCATTTTGTAAAAGAGAAATTTTACATGTTTTAAGGCTATTTCACCTGTATTGAGTGGTCTGACAGTTTTGACTTGTAGAGCGCGTTTGTGTAGGTGAATGCATTTAGTTTTCTTATAAAATAAAAACTCCCCATTTTTAGGGAAAAAAACAAAATTTCCCTAAAAACATGGGAAATTTGACATAAATATGCAATTTTATCGTTTTGTGAAAGTCTGAGGGGATTCAAATGAATGGCGAGTTTGTGTAGTTAAATGCATAGATTTTTAATTAATAATAAAAACTCCCCACTTATAGGAAAAAAAACATTTTTTTCCTAAAAACATGGGAAAATTTACATAAATATGCAATTTTATCACTTTGAGATGGTTTGAGGGGTTTCGAATGTATAGCGTGTTTGTGTAGTTAAATGCATACAATTTTAATTTAAAATAAAAACTCCCCACTTATGGGGGAAAAAATCTAAATTTCCCTAAAAACGTATAAAAAATTACCAACATTAGCAATTTCACCCCGTTGAAGTGGTCAGACAGATTTATGGTAGGTATATGGCGCATTTGTGTAGATAAATACAAACAATAATTATTTAAAATAAAAACTCCCCATTTTTAGAGGAAAAACAACCGTTTAAGAAGTGGAAAGCCGAGCGAAGCGAGGCAAAACAACCTAAACCATCAATCCAAAACCTAGAGAGCCGAGCGGAGCGAGGCAAAACTACTGAAACCAACATCCGAAAACCTGAAGAGCCGAGCGAAGCGAGGCTAAAGCACAATAAACAGCATGTGCTTATGTAACTGCAGAGCCGAGCGAAGCGAGGCAAAACAACTAAAACTATCATTCCGTGACATGGAGAGGAGCCGAGCGAAGCGAGGCTAAACTACTTTAATCACCAACTGCGCGTTTAACTGCAGAGCCGAGCGCAGCGAGGCAAAACAATCCAAGCCATCATACCACAAACCCCGGAGAGCCGAGCGCAGCGAGGCTAAAAAATCCAAGCCATCATACAACAAACCTTGGAGAGCCGAGAGCAGCGAGGTAAAACATTTCAAAACATTATACCACAACCACTGAAGAGCCGAGCGCAGCGAGGCAATACAACTTAAGTAATACCTTACTGTAAAAGAGGAGCCGAGCGAAGCGAGGCAAAACAATGAAAACCATCATACCGCAAACCCTGGAGCGCCGAGCGAAGCGAGACAACAATACTCAAACCCTCGTCAACACAACTATAATATAACCTGAGAGCCGATTGTGGCAAAGAAATACCTTGAATTAATGAAAAAGAAAGACAAAGGTTTGAACGCGTTTATAAAGTTCCAATTATGGATTAAATTGAAGTAAAACGTAGTTCTGTAAAAATAGTCTTAAACAGCAAACTCAAGTAAGAAATTTATGAATAAAAAAAACCTGTGCATTGCGTTTCTATGAAAAAGTTTTTCTTTAGGACAGAGTAAACTAATAATCGAGACGCTAGAAAAACGCGCGAATGGAGATGATTCAGATTTATGAGGTGTTAAAGAACCCAATATTTGTACACAAAACGATGTCGGCTCGATACTAGGTAAAGTTTACGAAACCAAAAAATGTTCATATAGATCGTTTCTCTACTGTATTAATTTGTGTGAGACAATCCGTAACAGGAACCAATTTTTTTGAGTACGGGTACGGGATGGAGGGTTGGGAAATGGTCCAAATTTTGGATCCGTCTTTAACTTGAACACCAGAAAGATCCGTTACGTCATTGTAAAGTATACCTACCTGAATTATCCTACTGGTATTTTAAAGGCGAAACGAATACCACTAAAGTAATTATAATAGCAACATTTCATAATAGGAAAATCATAAGCATAAAGCCATAAGTGTTTTTAACTCAAATTTGAATACAAAGCCAGAAGTTATAATATAGTAAAATAAAGCCAGCTGACCGATTATTATACTTAAAAAACTTTGTTGAAAACAAAAGCAAAAGCATCAATACCGAGGTGATATGTAAATTCATAATGAAAATAGTTTTAAAGCAAATATTTCCTGTCAAGTTTTTTTTTATGTAAAGCCAAATCCCAGAAATATCCGTTGTATTATGGCAAAGTCATCTGTTACCATATTTAATACTGAAATTATTTTTCAGCTACGTTAAATGCTTCCATATCTACATTATACCCATAGTCATACTGAAATTAGATTTCATGGGAAAACGAAACCCCTTGAAATGTTCGATACTTTATGGTCAAGTTAATAAACTTTATCCCACCTGAAACAAAATTATCAGGTACCCCTTTAATAAAGAAATTCATAGTGGAAACAGTGTTTATATCATAACAAAATGCAAGAAAGATTTAGGTACTACGGTATGGTCAAGTCAATACCCTGCTGAAACCGAAATTCATATTGAAAACTATATCACCCCCTGAAATAAAATCATCAGTACCCCTTTTATAACGAAATTCATACTGAAGACACTTTTTAATCCAAAACAAAACATGACAAAGACTTGCTACGGTTTGTTCAAGTCAATACCCTGCTGAAACCGAAATTCATACTGAAAACTAATCCCACCTGATATAAAATAATCAGTATCCCTTTAATATAGAAATTTATAGTGAAAACCGTTTTTAAGGCCTATAAAAACGCAAGATAGATTTGCTAGGCTATGTTCAAGTCAATACCCTGCTGAAACCGAAATTCAAAGGCATCAAAGCCCCGCGCGGCTGCTTGCAGCCCGCGCCACAACGCGACCTCTAGTTATAATATATAAAGCTGGATTACCACTCACTCACTGACTGACATAGTAGTTCTCCCAGAAGGAGCCATTTTTTGATATAAAAATGTTTTAGGGAAATGTACAAGGTGCTCGGGTGAGTAGAGAAAAAATCCGACTTTTTAAAAAAAGTAGTAAAAAAAAAAAATTTTTTTTGTTCCTCCATTTTGGTGACCATACATTTTTTTATATTTCGAGGGTGTATTAAGAATGTCTGACAGATTATAAAAAAAATATAAAAAAAAAAAAAAACAAAATGGCGGCCGAGTTGCAGTGAAGCAAAGTTAAGGGCGTGTCAGACCCGACTTGAGGTGAATTGATCTCCCGGAAGGGGGGGAGGTGGGGGGATGCTGTTTTTTGTAAACGATGAGGCACATGATGAAATTTAAGGGAAAATTCCAAAAAATGTTTTTTTTTTAATTGCGGGGGGAGGGGAGATTTTTTTATAAAAACGTGTTTTTTCGGGGATTTTCAAAGCATTTTTTTATTGTGTTGGGGGCATTTGACACGTTTGACTTGTATAGAGCGGTTGTGTAGTTTGACGAGTAGAGTTGCCATGTGAAAGAATTTTCCCCATTTTTAGGGTAAATTTCGAGATTTTCCCCAAAAACATGAAAAGTAGAATTAGACACTTTTGATTTTAATATTTGATGCAGTTTTGTCGGAAAGACCCGCACTAATTACATTTGACCATTTTTATTACTTTCGACTGGCAACCCTGCGCGATAGGCGAGATTATATTTTTTCGGATTTTTTTACGTCGACCCAACTTGAGGTGAATTGATCTCCCAGAAGGGAGGCAGGTGGGGTGATGATTTTTTTTGTACACGGTCTGAAGTATGGTGCAGTTTATGGGAAAATTCCGAAAAGTTGAAAAAACAAAATGGCGGACTGCTTTGGCGGCCATTTTGTAAAAGTGACTTTTTTTCGCGATTTTTGATTGGTTTTTTCACATGTTTAGAGTGGTTGGGGAGATTTTTCTTGTATGGTCCATTTGTGTATTTTGTAGGGTAGACTATACCAGTTAAATAAAATTTCCCCATTTTTAGGGAAAATTTTGAGATTTTCCCCAAAAACCTGAAAAATAGAAATAACCGTTTTGGATTTAAAAAAATGATGCAGTTTAGTCAGAAAAGCTCATACTAATGACATTTGACTATTTTTATCACTTTCGGCTGGCAACCCTGAGAAATACGGGAGATTATATTTTTGAAAAAGTTCGACGTCGATTCAAGTTGAGGTGAATTGATCTCCCAGAAGGGGGGAAGGTGGGTTGATGTTTTTCTTTGTTCATGGTCGGATATATGGTTAAATTCATGGGAAAATTCCGAAAACTACAAAAATCAACATGGCGGATGAAGTGGCAGCCATTTTGTAAAAGAGAAATTTTACATGTTTTAAGGCTATTTCACCTGTATTGAGTGGTCTGACAGTTTTGACTTGTAGAGCGCGTTTGTGTAGGTGGATGCATTTAGTTTTATTATGAAATAAAAACTCCCCATTTTTAGGGAAAAAAACAAAATATCCCTAAAAACATGAGAAATTATACATAAATATGCAATTTTATCACTCTGAGATTGTCTGAGGGGTTTCGAATGTATAGCGTGTTTGTGTAGTTAAATACATACAATTTTAATTTAAAATAAAAACTCCCCACTTGTAGGGAAAAAAATCCAAATTTCCCTAAAAACATGGGAAAATTCACATAAATATGCAATTTTATCACTTTGAGATGGTCTGAGGGGTTTTGAATGTATAGCGTGTTTGTGCAGTTAAATGCATACAATTTTAATTTAAAATAAAAACTCCCCACTTATGGGGAAAAAAATCAAAATTTCCCTAAAAACGTATAAAAAATTGCCAACATTAGCAATTTCACCCCGTTGAAGTGGTCAGACAGATTTATGGTATATGGCGCATTTGTGTAGATAAATACAAACAATAATTATTTAAAATAAAAACTCCCCACTTGTAGGGAAAAAAATCAAAATTTCCCTAAAAACGTACAAAAAATTACCAACATTAGCAATTTCACCCCGTTGTAGTGGTCAGACAGATTTATGGTATATGGCGAATTTGTGTAGATAAATACAAACAATAATTATTTAAAATAAAAACTCCCCACTTGTAGGGAAAAAATCAAAATTTCCCTAAAACATAGAAAAAATTACCAACATTAGCAATTTCACCCCTTTGAAGTGGTCAGACAGATTTGTGGTAAGTATATGGCGCATTTGTGAAGATAAATACAAAGAATTATTTTTTAAAATAAAAACTCCCCAGTTTTAGAGGAAAAAATATTTTCCCTAAAAATATACAAAATGTCAATCAACTTTACCACAGTGTAAGTGCCGAGCGCAGCGAGGCCATAGTCCTTCTACAAGCTATACCAAAATAAAACCAGCCCAGCGCAGCGAGGCATCCCACAAGTAACCCTGCCATAAAGGCAAGAAATCCGAGCGAAGCGAGGCATTATGTATCATAATTATCAATATTAATAAAGAAAAACTACGAGAAAAGTCCCGTTTAAGAAGTGGAAAGCCGAGCGAAGCGAGGCAAAGCAACCTAAACCATCAATCCAAAACCTAGAGAGCCGAGCGGAGCGAGGCAAAACTACTGAAACCAACATCCGAAAACCCGAAGAGCCGAGCGAAGCGAGGCTAAAGTACAATAAACAGCAAGTGCCTATGTAACTGCAGAGCCGAGCGAAGCGAGGCAGAACAACCGAGACTACCATTCCGAGACCTGGAGAGGAGCCGAGCGCAGCGAGGCAAAACAATCCAAACCACTATACCTCAAACCTTGGAGAGCCGAGCGTAACGAGGCAAAACATTTCAAAACATTATACCACAACAACTGAAGAGCCGAGCGCAGCGAGGCAATACAACTTAAGTATTACCTTACCGTAAAAGCGAGGCAAAACATTCCAACTATCATACCACGAACCTTGGAGAGCCGACCGCAGCGAGGCAAAACATTTCAAAACATCACACCACAACCACTGTAGAGCCGAGCGCAGCGAGGCAATACAACTTAAGTATAACCTTACCGTAAAAGATGAGCCGAGCGAAGCGAGGCAAAACAATGCGAACCACCATACTTCAAACCCTGGAGAGCAGAGCGAAGCGA
Organism: Plutella xylostella; assembly: GCF_932276165.1. Lineage (NCBI taxonomy): Eukaryota > Metazoa > Arthropoda > Insecta > Lepidoptera > Plutellidae > Plutella > Plutella xylostella. Next base: position 7,169,756 of record NC_063987.1, on the reverse strand, counting down.
GGCAAGACTACTCAAACTCTCGTCAACACAACTATATAAGCTGAGAGCCGATTGTGGCTAAGAAATAACATGAATGAATAAAAAAGAAAGACAAAGTGTTACTCGTAGTTTGGGCGCGTTTATAGTTCCATATACGTGTGCAACCAATTATGGATTAAATTTAAGTAAAGCATTATTCTATAATGTTAAAAAACGCTCTTTATCCTACTTACTTACTGTGTCTTAAACAGCAAACCCACATAAGAAATTCATGTAAGTATCAAAAAAGCCTGTAAATTTCATTGCTATGAAAAAGTTTATCTTCAGGACAGAGTAAACTAATAATCGAGAAGCTAGAAAAACGCGCAAATGGAGGTGACTCAGATTTTTTAAGAGGTGTTAAAGAACCCAATATTTCTACACAAAACTATGTCGGTAAGTTAACGAAAGTAAGTAAGAAAAGTTTACGAAACCATAAAATGTCAATATAGATCAGTTTCTCTACCGTATTTGTGTGACACAATCCGTAATTCACCATGAAAATAGTTTTCAAGGCAAATGTTAACATTCCTGTGGAGTTTTTTTTTGTGTAAAGCCAATTGCCAGAAATATCCGTTGTATTATGGCAAAGTCAATACCCATCTGTTACCAAATCTCATACTGAAATATTTTTTCAGCTACGTTAAATGCTTCCATATCTACCTATACATTATACCTACCTATATTCATACTGAAATTAGATTTGAAGGGAAAACAAAACCCCATGAAATGTTCGATACGTTATGGTCAATTTAATAACCGTATCTTACAAAAATTCATACTGAAAACTTTATCCCACCTGAAACAAAATCATCAGGTACCCCTTTTAAAACGAAATTTATACTGAAAGAACGGTTTTTAATCCAAAACAAAACACAACAAAGACTTGCTACGGTTTGTTCAAGTCAATACCCTGCTGAAACCGAAATTCATACTGAAAACTAATCCCACCTGAAATAAAATCATCAGTACCCCTTTAATAAAGACATTCATATTGAAAAAACAGTTTTTAAGGCGTAACAAAACGCAAGAAAGATTGGTTACGATATGTTCAAGTCAATACCCTGCTGAAACCGAAACAAACGCATCATAGCCCCGCGCGGCTGCTTGCAGCCCGCGCCACAACGCAACCTCTAGTTATAATATATAAAGCTGGATTACCACTGACTGACTGATTGACATAGTAGTTCTCCCAGAAGGAGCCATTTTTTGATATAATAATGTTTTAGGGAAATGTACAGGGTGCTCGGGTGAGTAGAGAAAAAATCCGACTTTTTAAAAAAAGTTGTAAAAAAAAAAATTTTTTTTGTTCCTCCATTTTGGTGACCATACATTTTTTTATATTTCGAGGGTGTTTTCGGAATGTCTGACAGATTATAAAAAAAATATAAAAAAATAAAAAAACAAAATGGCGGCCGAGTTGCAGTGAAGCAAAGTTTAGGGCGTGTCAGACCCGACTTGAGGTGAATTGATCTCCCGGAAGGGGGGGAGGTGGGGGGATGCTATTTTTTGTAAACGATGAGGCACATGATGAAATTTAAGGGAAAATTCCAAAAAATGATTTTTTTTTAATTGCGGGGGGAGGGGAGATTTTTTTATAAAAACGTGTTTTTTCGGGGATTTTCAAAGCATTTTTTTATTGTGTTCGAGGCATTTCACAGGTTTGACTTGCATGGAGCGGTTGTGTAGTTTGACGAGTAGAGTTGCCATGTGTAAAATAATTCCCCATTTTTAGGGTAAATTTCGAGATTTTCCCCAAAAACATGAAAAGTAGAAATGGCCACTTTTGATTTTAAAATTTGATGCAGTTTTGTCGGAAAGACCCGTACTAATGACATTTGACCATTTTTATTACTTTCGACTGGCAACCCTGAGCGATAGGCGAGATTATATTTTTTCGGATTTTTTTACGTCGACCCAACTTGAGGTGAATTGATCTCCCAGAAGGGAGGCAGGTGGGGTGATGATTTTTTTTGTACACGGTCTGATGTATGGTGCAGTTTATGGGAAAATTCCGAAAAGTTGAAAAAACAAAATGGCGGACTGCTTTGGCGGCCATTTTTTAAAAGTGACTTTTTTTCACGATTTTTGATTGGTTTTTTCACATGTTTAGAGTGGTTGGGGAGATTTGTCTTGTATTGCGCATTTGTGTAGTTTGTTGGGTAGACTATACCTACTAAATAAAATTTCCCCATTTTTAGGGATAATTTTGAGATTTTCCCCAAAAACCTGAAAAATAGAAATAACCGTTTTGGATTTTTAAAAATGATGCAGTTTAGTCAGAGAGGCTCATACTAATGACATTTGACTATTTTTATCACTTTCGGCTGGCAACCCTGAGAAATACGGAAGATTATATTTTTGAAAAAGTTCCACGTCGATTCAAGTTTAGGTGAATTGATCTCCCAGAAGAGGAGGAGGTGGGGTGATGATTTTCTTTGTACATGGTTGGATAAATGGTGAAATTAATAGGAAAATTCCGAAAACTGCAAAAATCAAAATGGCGGATGAAGTGGCAGCCATTTTGTAAAAGAGAAATTTTGCATGTTTTAAGGCTATTTCACCTGTATTGAGTGGTCTGACAGTTTTGACTTGTATAGCGCGTTTGTGTAGTTAAATGCATAGATTTTTAATTAATTATAAAAACTCCCCACTTAAAGGAAAAAAAAACAAAATTTCCCTAAAAACATGAGAAATTATACATAAATATGCAATTTTATCGTTTTGTGATGGTCTGAGGAGATTCAAATGTATGGCGCGTTTGTGTAGTTAAATGCATAGATTTTTAATTAATAATAAAAAAAACTCCCACTTATAGAAAAAAAACAAAATTTCTCTAAAAACATGGGAAAATTTACATAAATATGCAATTTTGTCGTTTTGTGATGGTCTGAGGAGATTCGAATGTATGGCGCGTTTGTGTAGTTAAATGCATAGATTTTTAATTAATAATAAAAACTCCCCACTTCTAGGGAAAAAAAACAAAATTTCCCTAAAAACATAGGAAAATTACCAACATTAGCAATTTCAGCCCGTTGAAGTGGTCGGACAGATTTATGGTATACGGCGCATTTGTGTAGATAAATACAAACAATAATTATTTAAAATAAAAACTCCCCACTTGTAGGGAAAAAATCAAAATTTCCCTAAAAACGTAGAAAAAATTACCAACATTAGCAATTTCACCCCTTTGAAGTGGTCAGACAGATTTGTGGTATATGGCGCATTTGTGTAGATAAATACAAAGAATTATTTTTTAAAATAAAAACTCCCCACTTTTAGAGGAGAAAATATTTTCCCTAAAAATATACAAAATGTAAATCAACTTTACCACAGTGTAAGTGCCGAGCGCAGCGAGGCCATAGTCCTTCTACAAGCTATATCAAAATAAAACCAGCCGAGCGCAGCGAGGCATCCGACAAGAAACCCTGCCATAAAGGAAAGAAATCCGAGCGAAGCGAGGCATTACGTATCATAATTATTAATATCAATAAAGAAAAACTACGGGAAAAGTCCCGTTTAAGAAGTAGAAAGCCGAGCGAAGCGAGGCAAAACAATCTTAACCATCAATCCAAAACCTAGAGAGCCGAGCGGAGCGAGGCAAAACTGCTGAAACCAACATCCGAAAACCCGAAGAGCCGAGCGAAGCGAGGCAAAACAACCGAAACTATCATTCCGAGACTGGAGAGGAGCCGAGCGAAGCGAGGCTATACTACTTTAATCACCAACTGCCTGTTTAACTGGAGAGCCGAGCGCAGCGAGGCAAAACAATCCAAACCATCATACCACAAACATTGGAGAGCCGAGCGCAGCGAGGCAAAACATTTCAAAACATTATACCACAACCACTGAAGAGCCGAGCGAAGCGAGGCAATACAGCTTAAGTATAACCTAACCGTTAAAGAGGAGCCGAGCGAAGCGAGGCAAATCAATGCGAACCACCATACTGCAAACCCTGGAGAGCCGAGCGAAGCGAGGCAACACTACTCAAACCCTCGTCAACACAACTATATAACCTGAGAGCCGATTGTGGCTAAGAAATAACTTCAATGAATAAAAATTAAAGACAAAAGTGTAAGTTTGGCCGCGTTTATAGTTCCATACGTGTGCAACGAAAAACGTGAAAAGCTTAGTTCTATAATGTTAAAAAATGCAATTTATCCTACTTACTTTGTCTTAAACAGCAGACCCACATAAGAAAATAATGAATAAAAATCCTGTAAATTTCGTTTCTATGAAAAAGTTTATTTTCAGGACAGAGTAAACTAATAATCGACACGCTAGAAAAACGCGCGAATGGAGGTGACTCAGATTTATGAGGTGTTAAAGAACCCAATATTTGTACACAAAACGATGTCGGCTCGCTACTAGGTAATTGAAACCGAAAAATGACCATATAGATCAGTTTCTCTATCGTATTTGTGTGAGACAATCCGTAATTCATAATGAAAATAGTTTTCCCGGCAAATATTAACATTCCTGTGGAGTTTTTTTATGTAAAGCTAAATTCAAGAAATATCCGTTGTACAACCCGGGCAATGAATAAGTTCCACTCACAAAATGCCGACCCCATACGACCCCAATTTTTACAAAGATTTAATTTAAAATTGGAACCAAATATTACCGTTTTTAGTTGGTAATATCCTGACGCTCTGTTAAATGTACGTGAATGTTGCAGAAGACGGCACTAAGCTAGATTTTTCCGTTTAGCTTTTCTCAGTGGAACCTTTTCATTGCCCGGGAGTATACAACGGTTATTTCTTGAATTTGTAAGTTGTGAGTCTATTATGGCAGAGTCAATACCCATCCCTTACCAAATTTCATACTGAAATTGGATTTCAAGGGACAAATGGACCCCATAAAATATTCGATACGTTATAGTCAAGTGAATAACCGTATCTCACCAAAATTCATACTGAAAACCGTATCCCACCTAAAACAAAATCATCAGTAGTAATCAGTACCCCTGTTATAAAGAAATTCATAGTGAACACAGTTTTTAAGGCATAACAAAACGCAAGAAGTATTTGCTACGGTATGGTCAAGTCAATACCCTGCTGAAACCGAAATTCATATTGAAAACTGTATCCCCCCCTGAAACAAAATCATCAGTACCCCTTTTATAACGAAATTCATACTAAAAACAGCTTTTAATCCAAAACAAAACACAACAAAGACTTGCTACGTTTTGTTCAAGTCAATACCCTGCTGAAACCGAAATTCATACTGAAAACTAATCCCACCTGAAATAAAAATCATCAGTACCCCTTTAATAAAGACATTCATAGTGAAAACAGTTTTTAAGGCGTAACAAAACGCAAGAAATATTTGCTACGATATGTTCAAGTCAATACCCTGCTGAAACCGAACCAAAAGCATCAAAGCACCGCGCGGCTGCTTGCAGCCCGCGCCACAACGCGACCTCTAGTTATTATAATATATATAGCTGGATTACCACTGACTGATTCATTGACATGATTGTTCTCCCAGAAGGAGCCATTTTTTGATATGAAAATGTTTTAGGGAAATGTACAGGGTGCTCAAGTGAGTAGAGAAAAAATCCGAAATTTTAAAAAAAGTTGTAAAAAAAAAAAATTTTTTTTGCTCCTCTTTTTTGGTGACCATACATTTTTTCATATTTCGAGGGTGTATTTAAAATGTCTGACAGATTATAAAAAAAATATAAAAAAATAAAAAAACAAAATGGCGGCCGAGTTGCAGTGAAGCAAAGTTTAGGGCGTGTCAGACCCGACTTGAGGTGAATTGATCTCCCGGAAGGGTGGGAGGTGGGGGGATGCTGTTTTTTGTAAACGGTGAGGCACATGATGAAATTTAAGGGAAAATTCCAAAAAATGTTTTTTTTTCATTTGCGGGGGGAGGGGAGATTTTTTTATAAAAACGTGTTTTTTCGGGGATTTTCAAAGCATTATTTTATTGTGTTCGAGGCATTTGACAGGTTTGACTTGTATAGAGCGGTTGTGTAGTTTGACGAGTAGAGTTGCCATGTGAATGAATTTTCCCCATTTTTAGGGTAAATTTGGAGATTTTCCCCAAAAACATGAAAAGTAGAAATAGCCACTTTTTATTTTAAAATTTGATGCAGTTTTGTCGGCAAGACCCGTACTAATGACATTTGACCATTTTTATCACTTTCGACTGGCAACCCTGAGCGATAGCGGAGATTATATTTTTTCGGATTTTTTTACGTCGACCCAACTTGAGGTGAATTGATCTCCCAGAAGGGAGGCAGGTGGGGTGGTTTTTTTTTTTGCACACGGTCTATTGTATGGTGCAGTTTATGGGAAAATTCCGAAAAGTTGAAAAAACAAAATGGCAGACTGCTTTGGCGGCCATTTTGTAAAAGTGACTTTTTTTCACGATTTTTGATTGGTTTTTTCACATGTTTAGAGTGGTTGGGGAGATTTGTCTTGTACGGCGCATTTGTGTAGTCTGTTGGGTAGACTATACCAGCTAAATAAAAATTCCCCATTTTTAGGGAAAATTTTGAGATTTTCCCCAAAAACCTGAAAAATAGAAATAACCGTTTTGGATTTAAAAAAATGATGCAGTTTAGTCAGAAAGGCTCATACTAATGACATTTGACTATTTTTATCACTTTCGGCTGGCAACCCTGACAAATACGGGAGATTATATTTTTGAAAAAGTTCGACGTCGATTCAAGTTGAGGTGAATTGATCTCCCAGAAGGGGGGAAGGTGGGGTGATGTTTTTCTTTGTACATGGTTGGATATATGGTGAAATTCATGGGAAAATTCCGAAAACTGCAAAAATCAAAATGGCGGATGAAATGGCAGCCATTTTGTAAAAGAGAAATTTTAAATGTTTTTAGGCTATTTCACCTGTATTGAGTGGTCTGACAGTTTCGACTTGTAAAGCGCGTTTGTGTAGGTGAATGCATTTAGTTTTCTTATGAAATAAAAACACCCCATTTTTTGGGAAAAAACAAAATTACCCTAAAAACATGGGAAATTTTACATAAATATGCAATTTTATCGTTTTGTGATGGTCTGAGGGGATTCGAATGTATAGCGCGTTTATGAAGTTAAATGTATAGAATTTTAATTTAAAATAAAATCTCCCCACTTGTAGGGAAAAAAATCAAAATTTCCCTAATAACATGGGAAATTTTACATAAATATGCAATTTTATCCCTTTGCGATGGTCTGAGGGGTTATGAATGTATAGCGCGATTGTGTAGTTAAATGTAAAGAATTTTAATTTAAAATAAAAACTCCCCACTTTTAGGGAAAAAAATCAAAATTTCCCTAATAACATGGGAAATTTTACATAAATATGCAATTTTATCCCTTTGCGATGGTCTGAGGGGTTATGAATGTATAGCGCGATTGTGTAGTTAAATGTAAAGAATTTTAATTTAAAATAAAAACTCCCCACTTTTAGGGAAAAAAATCAAAATTTCCCTAAAAACATGGGAAATTTCACATAAATATGCAATTTTATCCCTTTGAGATGGTCTGAGGGGTTATGAATGTATAGCGCGAATGTGTAGTTACATGCATATAATTTAAATTTAAAATAAAAACTCCCCACTTTTAGGGAAAAAAATCAAAATTTTCCTAAAAACGTGGAAAAAATTACCAACATTAGCAATTTCATCCCTTTGAAGTGGTCCTACAGATTTATGGTATATGGCGCATTTGTGTAGATAAATACAAACAATTATTATTTAAAATAAAAACTCCCCACTTTTAAGGGAAAAAATATTTTCCGAAAAATCATACAAAATGTAAATCAACTTTACCACAGTTTAAGTGCCGAGGCATCCGACAAGTAACCCTGCCATAAAGAAAAGAAATCCGAGCGAAGCGAGGCTTTAGGTATCATAATTATTAATATCAATAAAAAAAACTACGGAAAAAGTCCCGTTTACGAAGTGGAAAGCCGAGCGACGCGAGGCAAAACAACCTAAACCATCAATACAAAACCTAGAGAGCCGAGCGGAGCGAGGCAAAACTACTGAAACCAACATCCGAAAACCCGACGAGCCGAGCGAAGCGAGGCTAAAGCACAATAAACAGCAAGTGCCTATGTAACTGCAGAGCCGAGCGAAGCGAGGCAAAACAACCGAGACTACCATTCCGAGACCTGGAGAGGAGCCGAGCGAAGCGAGGCTAAACTACTTTAATCACCAACTGCCTGTTTAACTGGAGAGCCGAGCGCAGCGAGGCAAAACAATCCAAACCATCATACCACAAACATTGGAGAGCCGAGCGCAGCGAGGCAAAACATTTCAAAACATCATACCACAACCATTGAAGAGCCGAGCGAAGCGAGGCAATACAGCTTAAGTATAACCTAACCGTAAAAGAGGAGCCGAGCGAAGCGAGGCAAATCAATGCGAACCCCCATACTGCAAACCTTGGAGAGCCGAGCGAAGCGAGGCAACACTACTCAAACCCTCGTCAACACAACTATATAACCTGAGAGCCGATTGTGGCTAAGAAATAACTTGAATGAATAAAAAAGAAAGACAAAGTGTAAGTTTGGCCGCGTTTATAGTGTACGTGTGCAACCAATTATGAATTAAATTTAAGAAAAGCATAGTTCTATAATGTTAAAATACGCACTTTATACTACTTACTTTGTCTTAAACAGCAAACCCACATAAGAAATTAATGAATAAAAAATAGCCTGTAAATTTCGTTGCTGTGAAAAAGTTTCTTTTCAGGACAGAATAAACTAATAATCGAGACGCTAGAAAAACGCGCGAATGGTAACGCCAATATTTGTACACAAAACGATGTTCGCTCGCTACTAGGTAAAGTTTACGAAACCAAAAAATGTCCATATAGATCAGTTTCTCTACCGTATTTGTGTGAGACAATCCGTAATTTAAAAATAGTTTTCACGGCAAAGTTTTAAAAAACTCTACAGGAATTGGGGTCGTATGGGGTCAGCATTTTGTGAGTGGAACTTATTGATTGCCCGGGAGTGTACAACGAATATTTCTTGAATTTGTAAGTTGTGAGTGTATTATGAGAAAATCAATACCCATCTACTACCAAATTTCATACTGAAATTAGATTTCAAGGGAAAACTAAACCCCATAAAATATTCGATACGTTATAGTCAAGTGAATAACCGTATCTCACCAAAATTCATACTGAAAACCGTATCACACCTAAAACAAAATCATCAGTACCCCTTTAATGAAGAAATTCATAGTAAAAGCAGTTTATAAGGCATAACAAAACGCAACAAGGATTTGCTACGGAATGTTCACGTCAATACCCTGCTGAAATCGAAATTCATACTGAAAACTGTAACCCCCCCTGAAATAAAATCATCAGTACCCCTTTTATAACGAAATTCATACTGAAAACAGTTTTTAATCCAAAACAAAACACAACAAAGACTTGCTACGGTTTGTTCAAGTCAATACCCTGCTGAAACCGAAATTCATACTGAAAACTAATCCCACCTGAAATAAAATCATCAGTACCCCTTTAATAAAGACATTCATAGTGAAAACAGTTTTTAATCCAAAACAAAACACAACAAAGACTTGCTACGGTTTGTTCAAGACAATACCTTGCTGAAACCGAAATTCATACTGAAAACTAATCCCACCTGAAACAAAATCATCAGTAGGTACCCCTTTAATAAAAAAAAAACATAGTGAATACAGTTTTTAACGCATAACAAAACGCAAGAAAGATTTGCTACGGTATATTCAAGTCAATACCCTGCTGAAACTGAAATTCATACTGAAAACATTTTCGCACCCAAACCAGAAGCATCAAAGCACCGCGCGGCTGCTTGCAGCCCGCGCCACAACGCGACCTCTAGTTATAATATATAAAGCTGGATTACCACTGACTGATTGACATAGTAGTTCTCCCAGAAGGAGACATTTTTTGATATAAAAATGTTTTAGGGAAATGTACAGGGTGCTCGGGTGAGTAGAGAAAAAATCCGAAATTTTAAAAAAAGTTGTAAAAAAAAAAAATTTTTTTTGTTCCTCTTTTTTGGTGACCATACATTTTTTTATATTTCGAGGGTGTATTAAGAGTGTCTGACAGATTATAAAAAAAATATAAAAAAATAAAAAAACAAAATGGCGGCCGAGTTGCAGTGAAGCAAAGTTTAGGGCGTGTCAGACCCGACTTGAGGTGAATTGATCTCCCGGAAGGGGGGGAGGTGGGGGGATGGTGTTTTTTGTAAACGGTGGGGCACATGATGAAATTTATGGGAAAATTCCAAAAAATGATTTTTTTTTAATTGCGGGGGGAGGGGAGATTTTTTTATAAAAACGTGTTTTTTCGGGGATTTTCAAAGCATTTTTTTATTGTGTTGGGGGCATTTGACAAGTTTGACTTGTATAGAGCGGTTGTGTAGTTTGACGAGTAGAGTTGCCATGTGAAAGAATTTTCCCCATTTTTAGGGTAAATTTCGAGATTTTCCCCAAAAACATGAAAAGTAGAAATAACAACTTTTTATTTTAAAATTTGATGCAGTTTTGTCGGAAAGACTCGTACTAATGACATTTGACCATTTTTATTACTTTCGACTGGCAACCCTGGGCGATAGGCGAGATTATATTTTTTCCGATTTTTTTACGTCGACCCAACTTGAGGTGAATTGATCTCCCAGAAGGGAGGCAGGTGGGGTGATGATTTTTTTTGTACACGGTCTGTTGTATGGTGCAATTAATGGCAAAATTCCGAAAAATTGAAAAAACAAAATGGCGGACTGCTTTGGCGGCCATTTTGTAAATGTGACTTTTTTTCACGATTTTTGATTGGATTTTTCACATGTTTAGAGTGGTTGGGGAGATTTGTCTTGTATAGTGCATTTGTGTAGTTTGTAAGGTAGACTATACCAGTTAAATAAAAAATCCCCATTTTTAGGGAAAATTTTGAGATTTTCCCCAAAAACATAAAAAATTGAAATAACCGTTTTGGATTTTAAAAAATGATGCAGTTAAGTCAGAAAGGCTCATACTAATGACATTTGACTATTTTTATCATTTTCGGCTGGCAACCCTGAGAAATACGGGAGATTATAGTTTTGAAAAAGTTCGACGTCGATTCAAGTTGAGGTGAATTGATCTCCCAGAAGGGGGGGAGGTGAGGTGATGTTTTTCTTTGTACATGGTTGGATATATGGTGAAATTCATGGGAAAATTACGAAAACTGCAAAAATCAAAATGGCAGATGAAGTGGCAGCCATTTTGTAAAAGAGAAATTTTACATGTTTTCAAGGCTGTTTCACCTGTATTGAGTGGTCTGACAGTTTTGACTTGTAGAGCGCGTTTGTGTAGGTGGATGCATTTAGTGTGCTTATGAAATAAAAACTCCCCATTTTTATGGAAAAAAACAAAATTTCCCTAAAAACATGAGAAATTATACATAAATATGCAATTTTATCGTTTTGTGATGGTCTGAGGAGATTCGAATGTATGGCGCGTTTGTGTAGTTAAATGCACAGATTTTTAATTAATATTAAAAAAACTCCCCACTTATAGAAAAAAAACCAAAATTTCCTAAAAACATGGGAAAATTTACATAAATATGCAATTTTGTCGTTTTGTGATGGTCTGAGGAGATTCAAATGTATGGCGCGTTTGTGAAGTTAAATGCATAGATTTTTAATTAATAATAAAAAACTCCCCACTTAAAGAAAAAAAACCAAAATTTCCTAAAAACATGGGAAAATTTACATAAATATGCAATTTTGTCGTTTTGTGATGGTCTGAGGAGATTCGAATGTATGGCGCGTTTGTGTAGTTAAATGCATAGATTTTTAATTAATAATAAAAACTCCCCACTTATAGAAAAAAAAACAACATTTCCCTAAAAATATGGGAAAATTTACATAAATATGCAATTTTATCCCTTTGAGATAGTCTAAGGGGTTACAAATGTATAGCGCGTTTGTGTAGTTAAATGCATTCTATTTTAATTTTAAATAAAAACTCCCCACTTAAAGGGAAAAAAACCAATTTTCCCTAAAAACGTAGAAAAAATTACCAACATTAGCAATTTTACCCCGTTGAAGTGGTCAGACAGATTTATGGTATATGGCGCATTTGTGTAGATAAATACAAACAATAATTATTTAAAATAAAAACTCCCCACTTGTAGGGAAAAAATCAATATTTCCCTAAAAACGTATAAAAAATTACCAACATTAGCAATTTCACCTCTTTGAAGTGGTCAGACAGATTTATGGTATACTAGCTGTTACCGCGAGCTTCGCTTCGCCTTAAAAAGTTTTTCCGTGGGAATTCCGGGATAAAAAGTAGCCTATGTTTTTTCCCAGGGTCTAGACCGTATGTATACCAAATTTCATTCAAATCCGTTCAGTAGTTTTGGCGTGAAAGAGTAACAGACAGACAGACAGACAGACAGACAGACAGACAGACACAGTTACTTTCGCATTTATAATATTAGTTAGGATGGCGTATTTGTGAAGATAAATACAAACAATTATTATTTAAAATAAAAACTCCCCACTTTTAGTGGATAAAATATTTTCTCTAAAAACATACAAAATGTAAATCAACTTTACCACAGATTAAGTGCCGAGCGCAGCGAGGCCATAGTCCTCCTACAAGCTATACCAAAATAAAACCAGCCGAGTGCAGCGAGGCATCCGATCAACAAGTAACCCTGCCATAAAGAAAAGAAATCCGAGCGAAGCGAGGCATTACGTAGCATAATTATTATTATTATCAATAAAGACAAACTACGGGAAAAGTCCCGTTTAAGAAGTGGAAAGCCGAGCGAAGCGAGGCAAAACAACCTAAACCATCAATTCAAAACCTAGAGAGCCGAGCGGAGCGAGGCAAAACTACTGAAATCAACATCCGGAAACCCGATGAGCCGAGCGAAGCGAGGCTTAAGCGCAATAAACAGCAAGTGCCTATGTAACTGCAAAGCCGAACGAAGCGAGGAAAAACAACCGAAATTATCATTCCGAGACCTAGAGAGGAGCCGAGCGAAGCGAGGCTAAACTACTTTAATCACCAACTGCCAGTTTGACTGGAGAGCCGAGCGCAGCGAGGCAAAACAATCCAAACCATCATACCTCAAACCTTGGTGAGCCGAGCGCAGCGAGGCAAAACATTTCAAAACATCATACCACAACCACTGAAGAGCCGAGCGCAGCGAGGCAATACAACTTAAGTATAACCTTACCGTAAAAGAGGAGCCAAGCCAAGCGAGGCAAAACAATGCGAACCACCATACTTCAAATCCTGGAGAGCCGAGCGAAGCGAGGCAACACTACTCAAACCCTCGTCAACACAACTATATAACCTGAGAGCCGATTGTGACTAAGAAATATCTTGAATTAATAAAAAAAAAAGACAAAGTGTATGTTTGGGCGTTTATAGCTCCAATTATGGATTAAATTGAAGTAAAACATAGTTCTGTAAAAATAGTCTTAAACAGCAAACCCACGTAAGAAATTAATGAATAAAAAAAAAGCCTGTGTATTTCTTTTCTATGAAAAAATTTCTCTTCAGGACAGAGTAAACTAATAATCGAGATGCTAGAAAAACGCGCGAATGGGGGTGACTCAGACTTATGAGGTATTAAAAAACCAAATATTTGTACACAAAACGATGTCGGCTCGATACTAGGTAAAGTTTACGAAACCAATTTTTTTTCATATAGATTAGTTTCTCTACCGTATTTGTGTGAGACAATCCGTAACAGGAACCAATTTTTTTGAGTACGAGTACGGGATGGAGTGTTGGGATATGATCCGAATATTTGGATGCGTCTTTGACTTGAACACCAGAAAGATCCGCTACGTCATTGTAAAGTATACCTACCTGAATTTTCCTACTGGTATTTTTAAGTCGAAATGAATACCACTAAAGTAATTATAATAGCAACATTTCATAATAAGAAAATCATAAGCATAAAGCCATAAGTATTCTTCACTCAAATTTGAATACAAAGGAAAACGCCAGAAATTCGGTATATTATAAGTAAAGCCAGCTGACCGATTATTATACTTAAAAAACTGTTTTGAAAACAAAAACAAAAGCATCAATACCGACATGATATCGAAATTCATAATGAAAATAGTTTTTAAGGCCTTACAAAACGCAAGAAAGATTTGCTACAGTTTGTTCAAGTCAATACCCTGCTGAAACCAATATTCATACTGAAAACGTATAACTACCTACCTAGAACAAAATCATCAGTAGGTACCCCTTTAATATAGAAATTCATAGTGAAAACAGTTTTGAAGGCATAACAAAACGCAAGAAAGATTTGCTACGGTATGTTCAAGTCAATAGCTTGCTGAAACTGAAATTCATACTAAAAACTGTTTCCCACGTCAAACAAAATCGTTGGTACCCCTTTAATTTAAAAAAATCATAGTGAACACAGTTTTTAAGGCGTAACAAAACGCAAGAAAGATTTGCTACGGTATATTCAAGCCAATGCCATGCTGAAATGGAAATTCATACTGAAAACAGACACCCACCTAAACCGAAAGTATTAAAGCACCGCGCGGCTGCTTGCAGCCCGCGCCACAACGCGACCTCTAGTTATTATTATAATATATAAAGCTGGATTACCACTGACTGACTGATTGACATAGTAGTTCTCCCAGAAGGAGCCATTTTTTGATATAATAATGTTTTAGGGAAATGTACAGGGTGCTCGGGTGAGTAGAGAAAAAATCCGACTTTTTAAAAAAAGTTGTAAAAAAAAATAAATTTTTTTGTTCCTCTTTTTTGGTGACCATACATTTTTTAATATTTTGAGGGTGTATTTAGAATGTCTGACAGATTATAAAAAAAATATAAAAAAATGAAAAAACAAAATGGCGGCCGAGTTGCAGTGAAGCAAAGTTTAGGGCGTGTCAGACCCGACTTGAGGTGAATTGATCTCCCGGAAGGGGGGGAGGTGGGGGGATGCTGTTTTTCGTAAACGATGAGGCATATGATGAAATTTAAGGGAAAATTCCAAAAAATGATTTTTTTTTTATTGCGCGGGGAGGGGAGATTTTTTTATAAAAACGTGTTTTTTCGGGGATTTTCAAAGCATTTTTTTATTGTGTTCGAGGCATTTGACAGGTTTGACTTGTATGGAGCGGTTGCGTAGTTTGACGAGTAGAGTTGCCATGTGAAAAAAATTTCCCCATTTTTAGGGTAAATTTTGAGATTTTCCCCAAAAACATGAAAAGTAGAAATGGCCACTTTTAATTTTAAAATTTGATGCAGTTTTGTCGGAAAGACCCGTACTAATGACATTTGACCATTTTTATTACTTTAGACTGGCAACCCTGGGCGATAGGCGAGATTATATTTTTTCGGATTTTTTTACGTCGACCCAACTTGAGGTGAATTGATCTCCCAGAAGGGAGGCAGGTGGGGTGATGATTTTTTTTGTACACGGTCTGAAGTATGGTGCAGTTTATGGGAAAATTCCGAAAAGTTGAAAAAACAAAATGGCGGACTGCTTTGGCGGCCATTTTGTAAAAGTGACTTTTTTTCGCGATTTTTGATTGGTTTTTTCACATGTTTAGAGTGGTTGGGGAGATTTTTCTTGTATGGTCCATTTGTGTATTTTGTAGGGTAGACTATACCAGTTAAATAAAATTTCCCCATTTTTAGGGAAAATTTTGAGATTTTCCCCAAAAACCTGAAAAATAGAAATAACCGTTTTGGATTTAAAAAAATGATGCAGTTTAGTCAGAAAAGCTCATACTAATGACATTTGACTATTTTTATCATTTTCGGCTGGCAACCCTGAGAAATACGGGAGATTATATTTTTGAAAAAGTTCGACGTCGATTCAAGTTGAGGTGAATTGATCTCCCAGAAGGGGGGAAGGTGGGGTGATGTTTTTCTTTGTACATGGTCGGATATATGGTTAAATTCATGGGAAAATTCCTAAAACTACAAAAATCAACATGGCGGATGAAGTGGCAGCCATTTTGTAAAAGAGAAATTTTACATGTTTTAAGGCTATTTCACCTGTATTGAGTGGTCTGACAGTTTTGACTTGTAGAGCGCGTTTGTGTAGGTGGATGCATTTAGTTTTATTATGAAATAAAAACTCCCCATTTTTAGGGAAAAAAACAAAATATCCCTAAAAACATGAGAAATTATACATAAATATGCAATTTTATCACTCTGAGATTGTCTGAGGGGTTTCGAATGTATAGCGTGTTTGTGTAGTTAAATACATACAATTTTAATTTAAAATAAAAACTCCCCACTTGTAGGGAAAAAAATCCAAATTTCCCTAAAAACATGGGAAAATTCACATAAATATGCAATTTTATCACTTTGAGATGGTCTGAGGGGTTTTGAATGTATAGCGTGTTTGTGCAGTTAAATGCATACAATTTTAATTTAAAATAAAAACTCCCCACTTATGGGGAAAAAAATCAAAATTTCCCTAAAAACGTATAAAAAATTGCCAACATTAGCAATTTCACCCCGTTGAAGTGGTCAGACAGATTTATGGTATATGGCGCATTTGTGTAGATAAATACAAACAATAATTATTTAAAATAAAAACTCCCCACTTGTAGGGAAAAAAATCAAAATTTCCCTAAAAACGTACAAAAAATTACCAACATTAGCAATTTCACCCCGTTGAAGTGGTCAGACAGATTTATGGTATATGGCGAATTTGTGTAGATAAATACAAACAATAATTATTTAAAATAAAAACTCCCCACTTGTAGGGAAAAAATCAAAATTTCCCTAAAACATAGAAAAAATTACCAACATTAGCAATTTCACCCCTTTGAAGTGGTCAGACAGATTTGTGGTAAGTATATGGCGCATTTGTGAAGATAAATACAAAGAATTATTTTTTAAAATAAAAACTCCCCAGTTTTAGAGGAAAAAATATTTTCCCTAAAAATATACAAAATGTCAATCAACTTTACCACAGTGTAAGTGCCGAGCGCAGCGAGGCCATAGTCCTTCTACAAGCTATACCAAAATAAAACCAGCCCAGCGCAGCGAGGCATCCCACAAGTAACCCTGCCATAAAGGCAAGAAATCCGAGCGAAGCGAGGCATTATGTATCATAATTATCAATATTAATAAAGAAAAACTACGAGAAAAGTCCCGTTTAAGAAGTGGAAAGCCGAGCGAAGCGAGGCAAAGCAACCTAAACCATCAATCCAAAACCTAGAGAGCCGAGCGGAGCGAGGCAAAACTACTGAAACCAACATCCGAAAACCCGAAGAGCCGAGCGAAGCGAGGCTAAAGTACAATAAACAGCAAGTGCCTATGTAACTGCAGAGCCGAGCGAAGCGAGGCAGAACAACCGAGACTACCATTCCGAGACCTGGAGAGGAGCCGAGCGCAGCGAGGCAAAACAATCCAAACCACTATACCTCAAACCTTGGAGAGCCGAGCGTAACGAGGCAAAACATTTCAAAACATTATACCACAACAACTGAAGAGCCGAGCGCAGCGAGGCAATACAACTTAAGTATTACCTTACCGTAAAAGCGAGGCAAAACATTCCAACTATCATACCACGAACCTTGGAGAGCCGACCGCAGCGAGGCAAAACATTTCAAAACATCACACCACAACCACTGTAGAGCCGAGCGCAGCGAGGCAATACAACTTAAGTATAACCTTACCGTAAAAGATGAGCCGAGCGAAGCGAGGCAAAACAATGCGAACCACCATACTTCAAACCCTGGAGAGCAGAGCGAAGCGAGGCAAGACTACTCAAACTCTCGTCAACACAACTATATAAGCTGAGAGCCGATTGTGGCTAAGAAATAACATGAATGAATAAAAAAGAAAGACAAAGTGTTACTCGTAGTTTGGGCGCGTTTATAGTTCCATATACGTGTGCAACCAATTATGGATTAAATTTAAGTAAAGCATTATTCTATAATGTTAAAAAACGCTCTTTATCCTACTTACTTACTGTGTCTTAAACAGCAAACCCACGTAAGAAATTCATGTAAGTATCAAAAAAGCCTGTAAATTTCATTGCTATGAAAAAGTTTATCTTCAGGACAGAGTAAACTAATAATCGAGAAGCTAGAAAAACGCGCAAATGGAGGTGACTCAGATTTTTTAAGAGGTGTTAAAGAACCCAATATTTCTACACAAAACTATGTCGGTAAGTTAACGAAAGTAAGTAAGAAAAGTTTACGAAACCATAAAATGTCAATATAGATCAGTTTCTCTACCGTATTTGTGTGACACAATCCGTAATTCACCATGAAAATAGTTTTCAAGGCAAATGTTAACATTCCTGTGGAGTTTTTTTTTGTGTAAAGCCAATTGCCAGAAATATCCGTTGTATTATGGCAAAGTCAATACCCATCTGTTACCAAATCTCATACTGAAATATTTTTTCAGCTACGTTAAATGCTTCCATATCTACCTATACATTATACCTACCTATATTCATACTGAAATTAGATTTGAAGGGAAAACAAAACCCCATGAAATGTTCGATACGTTATGGTCAATTTAATAACCGTATCTTACAAAAATTCATACTGAAAACTTTATCCCACCTGAAACAAAATCATCAGGTACCCCTTTTAAAACGAAATTTATACTGAAAGAACGGTTTTTAATCCAAAACAAAACACAACAAAGACTTGCTACGGTTTGTTCAAGTCAATACCCTGCTGAAACCGAAATTCATACTGAAAACTAATCCCACCTGAAATAAAATCATCAGTACCCCTTTAATAAAGACATTCATATTGAAAAAACAGTTTTTAAGGCGTAACAAAACGCAAGAAAGATTGGTTACGATATGTTCAAGTCAATACCCTGCTGAAACCGAAACAAACGCATCATAGCCCCGCGCGGCTGCTTGCAGCCCGCGCCACAACGCAACCTCTAGTTATTATAATATATAAAGCTGGATTACCACTCACTGATTCATTGACATAGTAGTTCTCCCAGAAGGAGCCATTTTTTGATATGAAAATGTTTTAGGGAAATGTACAGGGTGCTCGGGTGAGTAGAGAAAAAATCCGACATTTTAAAAAAAGTTGTAAAAAAAAAAAATTTTTTTTGCTCCTCTTTTTTGGTGACCATACATTTTTTTATATTTCGAGGGTGTTTTCGGAATGTCTGACAGATTATAAAAAAAATATAAAAAAATAAAAAAACAAAATGGCGGCCGAGTTGTAGTGAGGTAAAGTTTAGGGCGTGTCAGACCCGACTTGAGGTTAATTGATCTCCCGGAAGGGGGAGAGGTGGGGGGATGGTGTTTTTTGTAAACGGTGGGGCACATGATGAAATTTAAAGGAAAATTCCAAAAAATGATTTTTTTTTAATTGCGGGGGGAGGGGAGATTTTTTTATAAAAACGTGTTTTTTCGGGGATTTTCAAAGCATTTTTTTATTGTGTTCGAGGCATTTGACAGGTTTGACTTGTATGGAGCGGTTGTGTAGTTTGACGAGTAGAGTTGCCATGTGAAAAAAATTTCCCCATTTTTAGGGTAAATTTCGAGATTTTCCCCAAAAACATGAAAAGTAGAAATGGCCACTTTTGATTTTAAAATTTGATGCAGTTTTGTCGGCAAGACCCGTACTAATGACATTTGACCATTTTTATTACTTTCGACTGGCAACCCTGCGCGATAGGCGAGATTATATTTTTTCGGATTTTTTTACGTCGACCCAACTTGAGGTGAATTGATCTCCCAGAAGGGAGGCAGGTGGGGTGATGATTTTTTTTGGACACGGTCTGTTGTATGGTGCAGTTTATGGGAAAATTCCAAAAAGTTGAAAAAACAAAATGGCGGATTGCTTTGGCGGCCATTTTGTAAAAGTGACTTTTTTTCACGATTTTTGATTGGTTTTTTCACATGTTTAGAGTGGTTGGGGAGATTCGTCTTGTATAGCGCATTTGTGTAGTTTGTTGGGTAGACTATACCAGTTAAATAAAATTTCCCCATTTTTAGGGAAAATTTTGAGATTTTCCCCAAAAACCTGAAAAATAGAAATAACCGTTTTGGATTTAAAAAAATGATGCAGTTTAGTCAGAAAGGCTCATACTAATGACATTTGACTATTTTTATCACTTTCGTCTGGCAACTCTGAGAAATACGGGAGATTATATTTTTGAAAAAGTTCGACGTCGATTCAAGTTGAGGTGAATTGATCTCCCAGAAGGGGGGAAGGTGGGGTGATGTTTTTCTTTGTACATGGTTGGATATATGGTGAAATTCATGGGAAAATTCCCAAAAGTGCAAAAATCAAAATGGCGGATGAGGTGGCAGCCATTTTGTAAAAGAGAAATTTTACATGTTTTAAGGCTATTTGACCTGTATTGAGTGGTCTGATAGTTTTGACTTGTAGGGCGCGTTTGTGTAGGTGGATGCATTTAGTTTTCTTATGAAATAAAA
Source organism: Plutella xylostella (assembly GCF_932276165.1). NCBI lineage: Eukaryota > Metazoa > Arthropoda > Insecta > Lepidoptera > Plutellidae > Plutella > Plutella xylostella. Next base: position 7,149,367 of record NC_063987.1, on the reverse strand, counting down.
ACTCCCCATTTTTAGGGAAAAAAACAAAATTTCCCTAAAAACATGAGAAATTATACATAAATATGCAATTTTATCGTTTTGTGATGGTCTGAGGAGATTCGAATGTATGGCGCGTTTGTGTAGTTAAATGCATAGATTTTTAATTAATAATAAAAAACTCCCCACTTATAGAAAAAAAAACAAAATTTCTCTAAAAACATGGGAAAATTTACATAAATATGCAATTTTGTCGTTTTGTGATGGTCTGAGGAGATTCAAATGTATGGCGCGTTTGTGTAGTTAAATGCATAGATTTTTAATTAATAATAAAAAACTCCCCACTTAAAGAAAAAAAAACAAAATTTCTCTAAAAACATGGGAAAATTTACATAAATATGCAATTTTGTCGTTTTGTGATGGTCTGAGGAGATTCGAATGTATGGCGCGTTTGTGTAGTTAAATGCATAAATTTTTTATTAATAATAAAAAACTCCCCACTTAAAGAAAAAAAAACAAAATTTCCCTAAAAACATGGGAAAATTTACATAAATATGCAATTTTATCGTTTTGTGATGGTCTGAGGGGATTCTAATGTATGGCGTGTTTGTGTAGTTAAATGCATACAATTTTAATTTAAAATAAAAACTCCCCACTTATGGGGAAAAAAACAAAATTTCCCTAAAAACGTATAAAAAATTACCAACATTAGCAATTTCACCCCGTTGAAGTGGTCAGACAGATTTATGGTATATGGCGCATTTGTGTAAATAAATACAAACAATAATTATTTAAAATAAAAACTCCCCACTTATAGGGAAAAAATCAAAATTTCCCTAAAAGCGTACAAAAAATTACCAACATTAGCAATTTCACCCCGTTGAAGTAGTCAGACAGATTTATGGTATATGGCGCATTTGTGTAGATAAATACAATGAATAATTATGTTAAATAAAAACTCCCCACTTGTAGGGAAAAAATCAAAATTTCCCTAAAAACGTATAAAAAATTACCAACATTAGCAATTTCACCTCTTTGAAGTGGTCAGACAGATTTATGGTATATGGCGTATTTGTGAAGATAAATACAAACAATTATTATTTAAAATAAAACCTCCCCACTTTTAGTGGAAAAAAGTATTTTCCCTAAAAACATACAAAATGTAAATCAACTTTACCACAGATTAAGTGCCGAGCGCAGCGACGCCATTGTCCTCCTACAAGCTATACCAAAATAAAACCAGCCGAGCGCACGAGGCATCCGATCGACAAGTAACCCTGCCATAAAGAAAAGAAATCCGAGCGAAGCGAGGCATTACGTATCATAATTATTATTATCAATAAAGAAAAACTACGGGAAAAGTCCCGTTTAAGAAGTGGAAAACCGAGCGAAGCGAGGCAAAACAACCTAAACCATCAATTCAAAACCTAGAGAGCCGAGCGGAGCGAGGCAAAACTACTGAAATCAACATCCGGAAACCCGATGAGCCGAGCGAAGCGAGGCAAAACAACCGAAACTATCATTCCGAGACTGGAGAGGAGCCGAGCGAAGCGAGGCTATACTACTTTATTCACCAACTGCCTGTTTAACTGGAGAGCCGAGCGCAGCGAGGCAAAACAATCCAAACCATCATACCACAAACATTGGAGAGCCGAGCGCAGCGAGGCAAAACATTTCAAAACATCATACCACAACCACTGAAGAGCCGAGCGAAGCGAGGCAATACAGAAGTATAACCTAACCGTAAAAGAGGAGCCGAGCGAAGCGAGGCTAATCAATGCGAACCACCATACTGCAAACCCTGGAGAGCCGAGCGAAGCGAGGCAACACTACTCAAACCCTCGTCAACACAACTATATAACCTGAGAGCCGATTGTGGCTAAGAAATAACTTGAATGAATAAAAAAGAAAGACAAAGTGTAAGTTTGGCCGCGTTTATAGTTCCATACGTGTGCAACCAATTATGAATTAAATTTAAGAAAAGCATAGTTCTATAATGTTAAAAAAACGCACTTTATCCTACTTACTTTGTCTTAAACAGCAAACCTACATAAGAAATTAATAAATAAAAAAGCCTGTAAATTTCGTTTCTATGAAAAAGTTTCTTTTCAGGACAGAGTAAACTAATAATCGAGACGCTAGAAAGACGCGCGAATGGAGGTGACTCAGATTTATGAGGTGTTAAAGAACCCAATATTTGTACACAAAACTATGTCGGTAAGTTAACGAAAGTAAGTAAGAAAAGTTTACGAAACCATAAAATGTCAATATAGATCAGTTTCTCTACCGTATTTGTGTGAGACAATCCGTAATTCACCATGAAAATGGTTTTCAAGGCAAATATTAACATTCCTGTGGAGTATTTTTTTGTGTAAAGCCAAATGCCAGAAATATCCGTTGTATTATGGCAAAGTCAATACCCATCTGTTACTAAATCTCATACTGAAATATTTTTTCAGCTACGTTAAATGCTTCCATATCTAAATTATACCTACCTATATTCATATTGAAATTAGATTTGAAGGGAAAACGAAACCCCATGAAATGTTATGGTCGTTACGTGATACGTTATGGTCAAGTTAATAACCGTATCTTACAAAAATTCATACTGAAAACTTTATCCCACCTGAAACAAAATCATCAGGTTTTAAAACAAAATTTATACTGAAAAAACGGTTTTTAATCCAAAACAAAACACAACAAAGACTTGCTACGGTTTGTTCAAGTCAATACTCTGCTGTAACCAAAATTCATACTGAAAAACTGTATCACCCCCTGAAATAAAATCATCAGTACCTACCCCTTTTATAACGAAATTGATACTGAAGACACTTTTTAATCCAAAACAAAACATGACAAAGACTTGCTACGGTTTGTTCAAGTCAATACCCTGCTGAAACCGAAATTCATACTGAAAACTAATCCCATCTGAAATAAAATAATCAGTATCCCTTTAATATAGAAATTTATAGTGAAAACCGTTTTTTTAAGGCCTATAAAAACGCAAGATAGATTTGCTACGGTATGTTCAAGTCAATACCCTGCTGAAACCAAAATTCAAAAGCATCAAAGCACCGCGCGGCTGCTTGCAGCCCGCGCCACAACGCAACCTCTAGTTATTATAATATATAAAGCTGGATTACCACTGACTGACTGATTGACATAGTAGTTCTCCCAGAAGGAGCCATTTTTTGATATAATAATGTTTTAGGGAAATGTACAGGGTGCTCGGGTGAGTAGAGAAAAAATCCGACTTTTTAAAAAAAGTTGTAAAAAAAAAAAAATTTTTTTGTTCCTCTTTTTTGGTGACCATACATTTTTTAATATTTTGAGGGTGTATTTAGAATGTCTGACAGATTATAAAAAAAATATAAAAAAATGAAAAAACAAAATGGCGGCCGAGTTGCAGTGAAGCAAAGTTTAGGGCGTGTCAGACCCGACTTGAGGTGAATTGATCTCCCGGAAGGGGGGGAGGTGGGGGGATGCTGTTTTTCGTAAACGATGAGGCATATGATGAAATTTAAGGGAAAATTCCAAAAAATGATTTTTTTTTTATTGCGCGGGGAGGGGAGATTTTTTTATAAAAACGTGTTTTTTCGGGGATTTTCAAAGCATTTTTTTATTGTGTTCGAGGCATTTGACAGGTTTGACTTGTATGGAGCGGTTGCGTAGTTTGACGAGTAGAGTTGCCATGTGAAAAAAATTTCCCCATTTTTAGGGTAAATTTTGAGATTTTCCCCAAAAACATGAAAAGTAGAAATGGCCACTTTTAATTTTAAAATTTGATGCAGTTTTGTCGGAAAGACCCGTACTAATGACATTTGACCATTTTTATTACTTTAGACTGGCAACCCTGGGCGATAGGCGAGATTATATTTTTTCGGATTTTTTTACGTCGACCCAACTTGAGGTGAATTGATCTCCCAGAAGGGAGGCAGGTGGGGTGATGATTTTTTTTGTACACGGTCTGAAGTATGGTGCAGTTTATGGGAAAATTCCGAAAAGTTGAAAAAACAAAATGGCGGACTGCTTTGGCGGCCATTTTGTAAAAGTGACTTTTTTTCGCGATTTTTGATTGGTTTTTTCACATGTTTAGAGTGGTTGGGGAGATTTTTCTTGTATGGTCCATTTGTGTATTTTGTAGGGTAGACTATACCAGTTAAATAAAATTTCCCCATTTTTAGGGAAAATTTTGAGATTTTCCCCAAAAACCTGAAAAATAGAAATAACCGTTTTGGATTTAAAAAAATGATGCAGTTTAGTCAGAAAAGCTCATACTAATGACATTTGACTATTTTTATCACTTTCGGCTGGCAACCCTGAGAAATACGGGAGATTATATTTTTGAAAAAGTTCGACGTCGATTCAAGTTGAGGTGAATTGATCTCCCAGAAGGGGGGAAGGTGGGGTGATGTTTTTCTTTGTTCATGGTCGGATATATGGTTAAATTCATGGGAAAATTCCGAAAACTACAAAAATCAACATGGCGGATGAAGTGGCAGCCATTTTGTAAAAGAGAAATTTTACATGTTTTAAGGCTATTTCACCTGTATTGAGTGGTCTGACAGTTTTGACTTGTAGAGCGCGTTTGTGTAGGTGGATGCATTTAGTTTTATTATGAAATAAAAACTCCCCATTTTTAGGGAAAAAAACAAAATATCCCTAAAAACATGAGAAATTATACATAAATATGCAATTTTATCACTCTGAGATTGTCTGAGGGGTTTCGAATGTATAGCGTGTTTGTGTAGTTAAATACATACAATTTTAATTTAAAATAAAAACTCCCCACTTGTAGGGAAAAAAATCCAAATTTCCCTAAAAACATGGGAAAATTCACATAAATATGCAATTTTATCACTTTGAGATGGTCTGAGGGGTTTTGAATGTATAGCGTGTTTGTGCAGTTAAATGCATACAATTTTAATTTAAAATAAAAACTCCCCACTTATGGGGAAAAAAATCAAAATTTCCCTAAAAACGTATAAAAAATTGCCAACATTAGCAATTTCACCCCGTTGAAGTGGTCAGACAGATTTATGGTATATGGCGCATTTGTGTAGATAAATACAAACAATAATTATTTAAAATAAAAACTCCCCACTTGTAGGGAAAAAAATCAAAATTTCCCTAAAAACGTACAAAAAATTACCAACATTAGCAATTTCACCCCGTTGTAGTGGTCAGACAGATTTATGGTATATGGCGAATTTGTGTAGATAAATACAAACAATAATTATTTAAAATAAAAACTCCCCACTTGTAGGGAAAAAATCAAAATTTCCCTAAAACATAGAAAAAATTACCAACATTAGCAATTTCACCCCTTTGAAGTGGTCAGACAGATTTGTGGTAAGTATATGGCGCATTTGTGAAGATAAATACAAAGAATTATTTTTTAAAATAAAAACTCCCCAGTTTTAGAGGAAAAAATATTTTCCCTAAAAATATACAAAATGTCAATCAACTTTACCACAGTGTAAGTGCCGAGCGCAGCGAGGCCATAGTCCTTCTACAAGCTATACCAAAATAAAACCAGCCCAGCGCAGCGAGGCATCCCACAAGTAACCCTGCCATAAAGGCAAGAAATCCGAGCGAAGCGAGGCATTATGTATCATAATTATCAATATTAATAAAGAAAAACTACGAGAAAAGTCCCGTTTAAGAAGTGGAAAGCCGAGCGAAGCGAGGCAAAGCAACCTAAACCATCAATCCAAAACCTAGAGAGCCGAGCGGAGCGAGGCAAAACTACTGAAACCAACATCCGAAAACCCGAAGAGCCGAGCGAAGCGAGGCTAAAGTACAATAAACAGCAAGTGCCTATGTAACTGCAGAGCCGAGCGAAGCGAGGCAGAACAACCGAGACTACCATTCCGAGACCTGGAGAGGAGCCGAGCGCAGCGAGGCAAAACAATCCAAACCACTATACCTCAAACCTTGGAGAGCCGAGCGTAACGAGGCAAAACATTTCAAAACATTATACCACAACAACTGAAGAGCCGAGCGCAGCGAGGCAATACAACTTAAGTATTACCTTACCGTAAAAGCGAGGCAAAACATTCCAACTATCATACCACGAACCTTGGAGAGCCGACCGCAGCGAGGCAAAACATTTCAAAACATCACACCACAACCACTGTAGAGCCGAGCGCAGCGAGGCAATACAACTTAAGTATAACCTTACCGTAAAAGATGAGCCGAGCGAAGCGAGGCAAAACAATGCGAACCACCATACTTCAAACCCTGGAGAGCAGAGCGAAGCGAGGCAAGACTACTCAAACTCTCGTCAACACAACTATATAAGCTGAGAGCCGATTGTGGCTAAGAAATAACATGAATGAATAAAAAAGAAAGACAAAGTGTTACTCGTAGTTTGGGCGCGTTTATAGTTCCATATACGTGTGCAACCAATTATGGATTAAATTTAAGTAAAGCATTATTCTATAATGTTAAAAAACGCTCTTTATCCTACTTACTTACTGTGTCTTAAACAGCAAACCCACATAAGAAATTCATGTAAGTATCAAAAAAGCCTGTAAATTTCATTGCTATGAAAAAGTTTATCTTCAGGACAGAGTAAACTAATAATCGAGAAGCTAGAAAAACGCGCAAATGGAGGTGACTCAGATTTTTTAAGAGGTGTTAAAGAACCCAATATTTCTACACAAAACTATGTCGGTAAGTTAACGAAAGTAAGTAAGAAAAGTTTACGAAACCATAAAATGTCAATATAGATCAGTTTCTCTACCGTATTTGTGTGACACAATCCGTAATTCACCATGAAAATAGTTTTCAAGGCAAATGTTAACATTCCTGTGGAGTTTTTTTTTGTGTAAAGCCAATTGCCAGAAATATCCGTTGTATTATGGCAAAGTCAATACCCATCTGTTACCAAATCTCATACTGAAATATTTTTTCAGCTACGTTAAATGCTTCCATATCTACCTATACATTATACCTACCTATATTCATACTGAAATTAGATTTGAAGGGAAAACAAAACCCCATGAAATGTTCGATACGTTATGGTCAATTTAATAACCGTATCTTACAAAAATTCATACTGAAAACTTTATCCCACCTGAAACAAAATCATCAGGTACCCCTTTTAAAACGAAATTTATACTGAAAGAACGGTTTTTAATCCAAAACAAAACACAACAAAGACTTGCTACGGTTTGTTCAAGTCAATACCCTGCTGAAACCGAAATTCATACTGAAAACTAATCCCACCTGAAATAAAATCATCAGTACCCCTTTAATAAAGACATTCATATTGAAAAAACAGTTTTTAAGGCGTAACAAAACGCAAGAAAGATTGGTTACGATATGTTCAAGTCAATACCCTGCTGAAACCGAAACAAACGCATCATAGCCCCGCGCGGCTGCTTGCAGCCCGCGCCACAACGCAACCTCTAGTTTATAATATATAAAGCTGGATTACCACTGACTGATTCATTGACATGATTGTTCTCCCAGAAGGAGCCATTTTTTGATATGAAAATGTTTTAGGGAAATGTACAGGGTGCTCGGGTGAGTAGAGAAAAACCTCGACTTTTTTAAAAAAGTTGTAAAAAAAAAAAATTTTTTTTGTTCCTCTTTTTTGGTGACCATACATTTTTTTATATTTCGAGGGTGTGTTTAGAGTGTCTGACAGATTATAAAAAAAATATAAAAAAATAAAAAAACAAAATGGCGGCCGAGTTGTAGTGAGGTAAAGTTTAGGGCGTGTCAGACCCGACTTGAGGTGAATTGATCTCCCGGAAGGGGGGGAGATAGGGGGATGGTGTTTTTTGTAAACGGTGGGGCACATGATGAAATTTATGGGAAAATTCCAAAAAATTGTTTTTTTTTTACTGCAGGGGGAGGGGAGATTTTTTTATAAAAACGTGTTTTTTCGGGGATTTTCAAAGCATTTTTTTATTGTGTTGGGGGCATTTGACAAGTTTGACTTGTATAGAGCGGTTGTGTAGTTTGACGAGTAGAGTTGTCATGTGAAAGAATTTTCCCCAGTTTTAGGGTAAATTTTGAGATTTTCCCCAAAAACATGAAAAGTAGAAATGGCCACTTTTGATTTTAAAATTTGATGCAGTTTTGTCGGCAAGACCCGTACAAATGACATTTGACCATTTTTATTACTTTCGACTGGCAACCCTGAGCGATAGGCGAGATTATATTTTTTCGGATTTTTTTACGTCGACCCAACTTGAGGTGAATTGTTCTCCCAGAAGGGAGGCAGGTGGGGTGATGATTTTTTTTGTAAACGGTCTGTTGTATGGTGTAATTTAGGGGAAAATTCCGAAAAGTTGAAAAAACAAAATGGCGGACTGCTTTGGCGGCCATTTTGTAAAAGTGACTTTTTTTCACAATTTTTGATTGGTTGTTTCCCATGTTTAGAGAGGTTGGGGAGATTTGTCTTGTATAGCGCATTTGTGTAGTTTGTTGGGTAGAATATACCAGTTAAATAAAATTTCCCCATTTTTAGGGAAAATTTTGAGATTTTCCCCAAAAACATAAAAAGTAGAAATAACCGTTTTGGATTTTAAAAAATGATGCAGTTTAGTCAGAGAGGCTCATACTAATGACATTTGACTATTTTTATCACTTTCGGCTGGCAACCCTGAGAAATACGGAAGATTATATTTTTGAAAAAGTTCCACGTCGATTCAAGTTTAGGTGAATTGATCTCCCAGAAGAGGAGGAGGTGGGGTGATGATTTTCTTTGTACATGGTTGGATAAATGGTGAAATTAATAGGAAAATTCCGAAAACTGCAAAAATCAAAATGGCGGATGAAGTGGCAGCCATTTTGTAAAAGAGAAATTTTGCATGTTTTAAGGCTATTTCACCTGTATTGAGTGGTCTGACAGTTTTGACTTGTATAGCGCGTTTGTGTAGTTAAATGCATAGATTTTTAATTAATTATAAAAACTCCCCACTTAAAGGAAAAAAAAACAAAATTTCCCTAAAAACATGGGAAAATTTACATAAATATGCAATTTTATCGTTTTGTGATGGTCTGAGGGGATTCGAATGTATGGCGCGTTTGTGAAGTTAAATGCATAGATTTTTAATTAATAATAAAAACTTCCCACTTAAAGGAAAAAAAAACAAAATTTCCCTAAAAACATGGAAAAATTTACATAAATATGCAATTTTATCACTTTGAGATGGTCTGAGGGGTTTCGAATGTATAGCGTGTTTGTGTAGTTATATGCTTACAATTTTAATTTAAAATAAAAACTCCCCACTTATGGGGAAAAAAATCAAATTTACCCTAGAAACGTATAAAAAAAACCAACATTAGCAATTTCACCCCGTTTAAGTGGTCAGACAGATTGATGGTATATGGCGCATTTGTGAAGATAAAAACAAACAATAATTATTTAAAATAAAAACTCCTCACTTGTAGGGGAAAAGATATTTTCCCTAAAAACATACAAAATGTAAATCAACTTTACCACAGTTTAAGTGCCGAGCGCAGCGAGGCCATAGTCCATCTACAAGCTATACCAAAATAAAACCAGCCGAGTGCAGCGAGGCATCCGACAAGTAATCCTGCCATAAAGAAAATAAATCCGAGCGAAGCGGGGCACTACGTATCATAATTATTAATATCAAACAAGAAAAACTACGGGAAAAGTCCCGTTTAAGAAGTGGAAAGCCGAGCGAAGCGAGGCAAAACAACCTAAACCTCAATCCAAAACCTAGAGAGCCGAGCGGAGCGAGGCAAAACTACTGAAATCAATAACCGAAAACCCGAAGAGCCGAGCGAAGCGAGGCTAAAGCGCAATAAACAGCAAATGCCTATGTTACTGCAAAACTGAGCGAAGCGAGGTAAAACAATCGAAACTATCATTCCGAGACCTAGAGAGGAGCCGAGCGAAGCGAGGCTAAACTTCTTTAATCACCAACTGCCTGTTTAACCGGAGAGCCGAGCGCAGCGAGGCAAAACAATCTAAGCCATCATACCACAAACCTTGGAGAGCCGAGCGCAGCGAGGCAAAACATTTCAAAACATTTTATCACAACCACTGAAGAGCCGAGCGCAGCGAGGCATTACAACTTAAGTATACCCTTACTGTAAAAGGCAAAATCATTCAAACCACCAAAACCCAAACCCTGAAGGGCCGAGCGAAGCGAGGCAACACTACTCAAACCCTCATCAACAAAACTAATCTGAGAGCTGAATGTGGCAAATAATACTTAAGATTCCAATATTTGTATACAAAATATATCGCCTCGATACTAGGTAAAGTTCATATAAAAAAAGTTAATATAGGTAGGTAGTTTCTCTACTAAAAAACACAGAGGTATAAGTGAATAATCGAGACGCTAGAAAAACGCGCGAATGGCGGTGACTCATATTTATAAAGTTTTATTAAAGAAGCCATCGTTTGTACGTATACAAAAAGATGTCGGCTAGATAAACTATAGGTAAAGGTATTATAGACCTATAGTTATAATGGCTGCATTTTTGAAGGGAAATCATATAAGCAGTTAAAGACAGTATTTCTTCAATATGATTGGAATATTAATGCGAAGAAAAACGCCAGAAAGAGTTATTGTAAAGCTGACCGATACTTATACTGAAAAAAACAGTTTTTTTAAAATAAAAGCAAAAGCATCAATACCCACGTGATAACGTAATTCATACGGAAAATACAGTTTTGAAGGCAAAACAAAACACAAGAAAGATTTGCTACAGTATGTTCAAGTCAATACCCTGCTAAAACAGAAATTCATACTGAAAACTGTATCCCTCCCTGAAACAAAATCATCAGAACCCCTTTTATAACGAAATTCATGTAGAAAACCGTTTTTAACGCCTAACAAAATGCAAGAAAGATTTGTTACGGTATGTTAAAGTTAATACCCTACTGAAACCGAATTTCATACTGTAAACTGTATTCCACCTAAAACAAAATCATCAGTACTCCCCTTAATAAAGAAATTCGTAGTGAAAACAGCTTTAATGGCATAACGAAATGCAAGAAGGATTTGCTACGGCATGTTCAAGTCAATACCGTGCTGAAACCGAAATTCATAGTGAAAACTAATCCCACCTAAAATAAAATCATCAGTACCCCTTTAATAAAGACATTCATAGTGAAAACTGTGTTTAAGGCGTAACAAAACGGAAGAATGATTTGCTACGGTATATTCAAGTCAATACCCTGCTGAAACTGAAAATCATACTGAAAACTGTTTCTTACGTCAAACAAAATCCTGAGGACCCCTTTAATTAAAAAAATCATAATGAACACAGTTTTTAAGGCGTAACAAAACGCAAGAAAGATTTGCTACGATATGTTCAAGTCAATACCCTGCTGAAACCGAACCGAAAGCATCAAAGCCCCGCGCGGCTGCTTGCAGCCCGCGCCACAACGCGACCTCTAGTTATTATAATATATAAAGCTGGATTACCACTGACTGATTGACATAGTAGTTCTCCCAGAAGGAGCCATTTTTTGATATAACAATGTTTTAGGGAAATGTACAGGGTGCTCGGGTGAGTAGAGAAAAAATCCGACTTTTTAAAAAAAGTTGTAAAAAAAAAAATTTTTTTTGTTCCTCCATTTTGGTGACCATACATTTTTTTATATTTCGAGGGTGTTTTCGGAATGTCTGACAGATTATAAAAAAAATATAAAAAAATAAAAAAACAAAATGGCGGCCGAGTTGCAGTGAAGCAAAGTTTAGGGCGTGTCAGACCCGACTTGAGGTGAATTGATCTCCCGGAAGGGGGGGAGGTGGGGGGATGCTATTTTTTGTAAACGATGAGGCACATGATGAAATTTAAGGGAAAATTCCAAAAAATGATTTTTTTTTAATTGCGGGGGGAGGGGAGATTTTTTTATAAAAACGTGTTTTTTCGGGGATTTTCAAAGCATTTTTTTATTGTGTTCGAGGCATTTCACAGGTTTGACTTGCATGGAGCGGTTGTGTAGTTTGACGAGTAGAGTTGCCATGTGTAAAATAATTCCCCATTTTTAGGGTAAATTTCGAGATTTTCCCCAAAAACATGAAAAGTAGAAATGGCCACTTTTGATTTTAAAATTTGATGCAGTTTTGTCGGAAAGACCCGTACTAATGACATTTGACCATTTTTATTACTTTCGACTGGCAACCCTGAGCGATAGGCGAGATTATATTTTTTCGGATTTTTTTACGTCGACCCAACTTGAGGTGAATTGATCTCCCAGAAGGGAGGCAGGTGGGGTGATGATTTTTTTTGTACACGGTCTGATGTATGGTGCAGTTTATGGGAAAATTCCGAAAAGTTGAAAAAACAAAATGGCGGACTGCTTTGGCGGCCATTTTTTAAAAGTGACTTTTTTTCACGATTTTTGATTGGTTTTTTCACATGTTTAGAGTGGTTGGGGAGATTTGTCTTGTATTGCGCATTTGTGTAGTTTGTTGGGTAGACTATACCTACTAAATAAAATTTCCCCATTTTTAGGGATAATTTTGAGATTTTCCCCAAAAACCTGAAAAATAGAAATAACCGTTTTGGATTTTTAAAAATGATGCAGTTTAGTCAGAGAGGCTCATACTAATGACATTTGACTATTTTTATCACTTTCGGCTGGCAACCCTGAGAAATACGGAAGATTATATTTTTGAAAAAGTTCCACGTCGATTCAAGTTTAGGTGAATTGATCTCCCAGAAGAGGAGGAGGTGGGGTGATGATTTTCTTTGTACATGGTTGGATAAATGGTGAAATTAATAGGAAAATTCCGAAAACTGCAAAAATCAAAATGGCGGATGAAGTGGCAGCCATTTTGTAAAAGAGAAATTTTGCATGTTTTAAGGCTATTTCACCTGTATTGAGTGGTCTGACAGTTTTGACTTGTATAGCGCGTTTGTGTAGTTAAATGCATAGATTTTTAATTAATTATAAAAACTCCCCACTTAAAGGAAAAAAAAACAAAATTTCCCTAAAAACATGAGAAATTATACATAAATATGCAATTTTATCGTTTTGTGATGGTCTGAGGAGATTCAAATGTATGGCGCGTTTGTGTAGTTAAATGCATAGATTTTTAATTAATAATAAAAAAAACTCCCACTTATAGAAAAAAAACAAAATTTCTCTAAAAACATGGGAAAATTTACATAAATATGCAATTTTGTCGTTTTGTGATGGTCTGAGGAGATTCGAATGTATGGCGCGTTTGTGTAGTTAAATGCATAGATTTTTAATTAATAATAAAAACTCCCCACTTCTAGGGAAAAAAAACAAAATTTCCCTAAAAACATAGGAAAATTACCAACATTAGCAATTTCAGCCCGTTGAAGTGGTCGGACAGATTTATGGTATACGGCGCATTTGTGTAGATAAATACAAACAATAATTATTTAAAATAAAAACTCCCCACTTGTAGGGAAAAAATCAAAATTTCCCTAAAAACGTAGAAAAAATTACCAACATTAGCAATTTCACCCCTTTGAAGTGGTCAGACAGATTTGTGGTATATGGCGCATTTGTGTAGATAAATACAAAGAATTATTTTTTAAAATAAAAACTCCCCACTTTTAGAGGAGAAAATATTTTCCCTAAAAATATACAAAATGTAAATCAACTTTACCACAGTGTAAGTGCCGAGCGCAGCGAGGCCATAGTCCTTCTACAAGCTATATCAAAATAAAACCAGCCGAGCGCAGCGAGGCATCCGACAAGAAACCCTGCCATAAAGGAAAGAAATCCGAGCGAAGCGAGGCATTACGTATCATAATTATTAATATCAATAAAGAAAAACTACGGGAAAAGTCCCGTTTAAGAAGTAGAAAGCCGAGCGAAGCGAGGCAAAACAATCTTAACCATCAATCCAAAACCTAGAGAGCCGAGCGGAGCGAGGCAAAACTGCTGAAACCAACATCCGAAAACCCGAAGAGCCGAGCGAAGCGAGGCAAAACAACCGAAACTATCATTCCGAGACTGGAGAGGAGCCGAGCGAAGCGAGGCTATACTACTTTAATCACCAACTGCCTGTTTAACTGGAGAGCCGAGCGCAGCGAGGCAAAACAATCCAAACCATCATACCACAAACATTGGAGAGCCGAGCGCAGCGAGGCAAAACATTTCAAAACATTATACCACAACCACTGAAGAGCCGAGCGAAGCGAGGCAATACAGCTTAAGTATAACCTAACCGTTAAAGAGGAGCCGAGCGAAGCGAGGCAAATCAATGCGAACCACCATACTGCAAACCCTGGAGAGCCGAGCGAAGCGAGGCAACACTACTCAAACCCTCGTCAACACAACTATATAACCTGAGAGCCGATTGTGGCTAAGAAATAACTTCAATGAATAAAAATTAAAGACAAAAGTGTAAGTTTGGCCGCGTTTATAGTTCCATACGTGTGCAACGAAAAACGTGAAAAGCTTAGTTCTATAATGTTAAAAAATGCAATTTATCCTACTTACTTTGTCTTAAACAGCAGACCCACATAAGAAAATAATGAATAAAAATCCTGTAAATTTCGTTTCTATGAAAAAGTTTATTTTCAGGACAGAGTAAACTAATAATCGACACGCTAGAAAAACGCGCGAATGGAGGTGACTCAGATTTATGAGGTGTTAAAGAACCCAATATTTGTACACAAAACGATGTCGGCTCGCTACTAGGTAATTGAAACCGAAAAATGACCATATAGATCAGTTTCTCTATCGTATTTGTGTGAGACAATCCGTAATTCATAATGAAAATAGTTTTCCCGGCAAATATTAACATTCCTGTGGAGTTTTTTTATGTAAAGCTAAATTCAAGAAATATCCGTTGTACAACCCGGGCAATGAATAAGTTCCACTCACAAAATGCCGACCCCATACGACCCCAATTTTTACAAAGATTTAATTTAAAATTGGAACCAAATATTACCGTTTTTAGTTGGTAATATCCTGACGCTCTGTTAAATGTACGTGAATGTTGCAGAAGACGGCACTAAGCTAGATTTTTCCGTTTAGCTTTTCTCAGTGGAACCTTTTCATTGCCCGGGAGTATACAACGGTTATTTCTTGAATTTGTAAGTTGTGAGTCTATTATGGCAGAGTCAATACCCATCCCTTACCAAATTTCATACTGAAATTGGATTTCAAGGGACAAATGGACCCCATAAAATATTCGATACGTTATAGTCAAGTGAATAACCGTATCTCACCAAAATTCATACTGAAAACCGTATCCCACCTAAAACAAAATCATCAGTAGTAATCAGTACCCCTGTTATAAAGAAATTCATAGTGAACACAGTTTTTAAGGCATAACAAAACGCAAGAAGTATTTGCTACGGTATGGTCAAGTCAATACCCTGCTGAAACCGAAATTCATATTGAAAACTGTATCCCCCCCTGAAACAAAATCATCAGTACCCCTTTTATAACGAAATTCATACTAAAAACAGCTTTTAATCCAAAACAAAACACAACAAAGACTTGCTACGTTTTGTTCAAGTCAATACCCTGCTGAAACCGAAATTCATACTGAAAACTAATCCCACCTGAAATAAAAATCATCAGTACCCCTTTAATAAAGACATTCATAGTGAAAACAGTTTTTAAGGCGTAACAAAACGCAAGAAATATTTGCTACGATATGTTCAAGTCAATACCCTGCTGAAACCGAACCAAAAGCATCAAAGCACCGCGCGGCTGCTTGCAGCCCGCGCCACAACGCGACCTCTAGTTTACTTATATTGGTATATCATAAGGGGAACTTACCAACAATGCTATTAGGCACATTCTAGTTCCTATTTACCATATTACGGTAAGTAAATAATTAAATAGAGCGGTGTTAGCTCAGTCGGGTAAGCGCCCGCTTCTCACGCCAGAGATGCGGGTTCGAATCCCGGCGCTAAGATGTACCAATGAGTTCTTTTATCTTATACCATCGCTCTTACGGTGAAGGAAAACATCGTGAGGAAATCTGCATATCTAGATTTAGCACATCTAGATATGTGAACCCACCAACCCGCAGTGGACCAGCGTGGTGGGAAATGGTCCAAGCTTAGGAAGGCAGTTTAGACCTTGGGGATATGCACAAAGGTACCACTCGAGAGAGCCAGGTGCAGTGCAGGTACTTACACCCCACAGAGAATAGAATAGAATAGAAGGGTAAAAATATGTTAAACCAATTAGAATAGGCGAGTCCAAGTCCGGCACAAACACGTTAACTTGCAAAACACCCCACTAAACTAGTCCCGAGAGCTCTTCAAAGCCCAAATAACCTGACACCGACCACACGCTGACAAGAAAACCAATGTTCATAACACACTTCTCAGAAACATCCAATATATCCGCAACCGCAGAAAAAAGCCAACACCGCCATTACCGAGAGTGGCTTCGTTCAACCATCTTGTCCTTGCGTTCAGTTGCGTGACGTCACTTCCGTCTCCGCTCGCCGTAGACTGCGTTCCGAAATAGATAATTCTGCCAGCATAAACCTCGGAACAATGACAGCCGGACTTTTTGGTAGGAATATAATATTTTTGCCAACACGGCCGTCCTGCGCTGTGCCTGCCCTCAGGCACTAACGCTCAGCATTTCTGTAACAAACACAGCATATAGTATTTATCAAAGCCAAATAAATGAATGTGCTGCTGTGTGGTTTGTGTGAAACTGGTATTCTATGAGTATTATAGGTCCTTCCGAATTGCCATTTTTATAATTCAACCAAAATCGCCAAAGCTTCTTCTCAACTTTATTTGTCAAAGACCACCTGTAACCCAGGCTCGTCTGAAATACCCTCATAACCCAGGCTCGTCAATGACCACCTGATATCCAGGCTCGTCAAAAGACCACCTCTAAATCCAGGTTCGTCAATGACCACCTGAAACCCAGGCTCGTCGAAGACCGCCTGAAAACCCAGGCTCGTCAAAGACCACCTGAAACCCAGGCTCGTCAAAGACCACCTGACAAACAGGCTCGTCAAGGACCACCTGAAACCCAGGCTCGTCAAAGACCACCTGACAAACAGGCTCGTCAAGGACCACCTGAAACCCAGGCTCGTCAAAGACCACCTCCATACCTAGGCAATTGGAGTACCTACGCTCATATCCTTCCAGATCACAGCCAACAAAATAAGTACAACAATTCACAAATATTCTATTTCATTCTAAAAAACTTTTGTATCTGACATCATTTTTAAATGATAAAGTAAATAACAATAAGTAGGTACCTTTGCCAACACGGTAATTTACTCTGTAGTCCAGTCGTCGATTCTAATCCATGGTTTCATATTCTCAGCTGCTGCTGTACCAATGTATGGTTTGTTACAGCGCTCACTGCCTCTCATGTCCACCACCTCATACCGATCATGACCCAAAACTTTCTTAATTTGAAACGGCCCTTTAAATACTGGAAGCATCTTTTTACTTCTTCCATCATTAGACTGACTTTGTATTTTAAGTAATACTAAGTCCCCTTCGGTATATTGTCTGGCTTTCATTCTAGTGCTGTCAAATCTTTCTTTCTGCTGTGTCGCACTCTGTTTTATATTTTCATCCACCCACGATCTTAATTTGGTTACGTCAATCGCATGATCACTATCCTGCTCCGGAGCCAAACGGTCGCTATCTGTTCTTAATCTATAGCCAAAGAAAACTTCACTAGGTACAGCTTTTATTGTTTTATGATATGTACTATTCATAGCCTGCTGCAGAATGGGAATACACTCGTCCCATCTATCATCCGAAACGCTTGCACCCATTGCTCTCATAGCCTCTAAGATAGTTTTATTAAATCTTTCGACCTGACCGTTCGATCGCGGCATTCCCGTCGCTACCGTATGTAGACGAATGTTACTATCGGTACAATACTTTATAAAATCGTGAGAAGTGAAACACGACCCTGCGTCTGTTACCAACCTTCTACAGTGGCCAAATATCTTAGAGAGACTTTTTAGTTCTTTAATCACGTTACTAGCATCCGTGTTGCGTACCGCTGATATAAACACAAATTTAGTAAATGCGTCTACCATTACTAACAAGTATTTGTTACCCTTCAGCGACTTAACGAAAGGACCCAAATGGTCCAAATGCAAGGTATGAAACGGCTGAGCGTACTTGGGCACCGGGAATAATTCTCCCTCTTTTCGTCCATGTTTATTTTTGTTATAAATACAATTCAAACAATTTTTTATGTACTTTTTTACCGTTCTCCTCATGCGGGGAAACCAATATTGATACTCAAGACGCTCCACCGTTTTGTCCTCGGCAAAATGACCAAGATCGTCATGATTACATTTAATTACTTGCCAAATACACTTTTTAGGCACTACCCAACGTCGGCCACGAGCAGTACGCCGGTAAACTTTATTGCCCAAAAGCTCGTAATTCTTGTAAATATGTTTATGTTTCTCGGACTCCCCTGACTCTAAAGCCTTCCTAATTTCGGTCAACTTAGGATCTTGTATTTGAACCGAAAGCAACCAGTCCGCCTCAGTAATCGACATAATAATTTCGGCTTCAGATTTTTCACCGGACTGTACAGGGTTGCGGCTCAATGCATCTACATGTTGCATTCTTCTACCCTCCCTATGAACGATATTATAATCGAATTCTTGAGTTGCTAATACCCAACGAGATATCCGAGGAATTATTTCTTTTTTTGTTAATGCAAACCGAACTGCATTACAATCCGTAACTATTTTAAACTCGGAACCCAGTAAGTACAACCGAAATTTTTGCAACGATGCCACTATGGCTAATAATTCCAACTCGAAAGAATGATATCTCTTTTCATCTTCCGTAGTTTGTCTACTGTAATAGTGTACAGGTTTTTCCCCTTCATCTGTAACCTGCATCAATATTCCCGCTATACCTTCTCTACACGCGTCAGTATATAGTACAGAATCCTTTTCAGGATCGAATATAACCAATATGTTATCCTGTGTCAACGCTGATTTCAAATTTAAGAAACATTGGTTATGTTCGTCCTCCCATTTCCATGTACTATCTTTTTTTAACAGATTGGTTAAAGGACTTGACAAAACCGCACAATTTCGAATAAACTTACGAAAATAGCTGATAAGACCGAGAAATTGACGCAATTGATGAACGGTTTTAGGTACAGGATAATCTCTAACCGCTGTTAATTTCAATTCGCTCGGTTTAATTCCGTCTTGCGTTATTTTATAACCCAAAAATTCAATTTCCGACTTTAAGAAATGACATTTTTTTAGGTTTAGTGTTAACCCGTACTCTCGAAAAATTTTAAGTACTGTTTCCAAGAGATTTAAATTCTCATCAACCGTTTCGCTGATTAATAACAAATCATCCAAGAATATTATTACCTTGCCAAATCTCAAGCTACCTAACACTTTATTCATCACTTGTTGAAAAAATGATGGTCCGTTCACTAAACCAAACGGTAGACGCAAAAATTCGTAATGACCATCCTCTGTGATAAAAGCTGTTTTGTCAATTGCGTCATCCGCCATTTTTAATTGGTAATATCCACATTTTAAATCCAAATTTGAGAAAACTTTTGCCCCATTTAACCTATCAATTAGGTCCTCAATCCTAGGCATCGGGTATTTATCCTTAGCTGTGATTTTATTCAAAGCTCGATAGTCAATACATAAACGTTTCTGACCGTCTTTTTTACTAACAAGCAAAGCTGGACTCGCATAAGATGAATTACTGTCACGTATGATATCATTATCTTTTAATTCTTCGACGGTTTTCCGAATGACGCTTCGATCTGCATGAGAAGCCCTATATGGTCTACACTGAATCGGCCTATTATCCAACAAAGATATTTTCATTTCATACTCATTGACTTTTCCCAATTTGTCAATGGTATGCGAAACACAGTCTTCATATTTACGAAATAGAAAAACCAATTCACTGCTATGAGAATCTGTATCTAACTCTACCTCCGAGATTGAATTACAAAAATTTGTAAATTTTTCGGCGTAATCAAACGTTAACTGATCCGCAATACGAGAATACATCAAATCTGAACGTTCCGTAACATTTCGTCCGATCAAAATCTCACACCCAGTTAACTCATCAATCACATACATTTCTACATCTTTTATATGCACAGAATCTAGCTGTATGTCTACTTTTACCGCTTGCGTAATAGTTTTCTGGCTTTCTTTGGAAAAACCTTGCAATAAAACAGGAATCTCCAAAGTATATTTTTGCAATGCGTACTTTTCAACTATTGAAGCAACAATCAAGGAACAGCTACTGCCCGTATCAATGAACGCGTCATGTGAAAATTCGTTTAACATCAACCTCTTATGAAATTTCTTTTTCGAGTTTGAAGAAACAACACAGTTTGTTTCCTGCTTAGCTGCTTCTTGATTCTTCTTTTTAAAACAATTTATTTCCACGTGCCCTTTTCTACTACAAAAATTGCATTTTACATCACATTGCGCTCTTTTATGAGCACCACCACAAGTAAAACAACTAATAGGTTTTTGATGCGAATTATCCGACTGTTTTGTTACCATGGGCATGCTCGATTGACTAGTCGACGGCTGGACAATAGTAGCGGCTTGCTTAAAATGGCTATCCTTTTTATAGCTAACATATTTCGAATTCGTCGTTTTATGTATCCTACTATGCAAAAATCCGGCTAAATTGTCACAAGTATTACAATTACTAGCCTCTACCGACGATCTGAGATTATTATCACCTATGTTACCTAAAATTATAGAAACAATATCTTGTTCCGTAAAATTCAGGCACAACCGATCAATTTTGCATTTTTGTTCGAAAAAAAATTCGTACAAGGACTGATTTTCAAACGGTTTGTTATCTAAAATCTCTTTCAACAACTGAAACATATTTCGCCTTATTTGAAATGTAGTTGCAATCTTTTTTTCCCAATCTGCCCAAACCCATGTAGTCCAATCATTATTTGTACGTAGTAAAGAATCATACCAGATTTTAGCGGAACCCTTTAACTTGTTCAAAGCCTGATAACGAACCATGCTATCCGTCCAAGAGAACGTGGTGGAGTAGGACTTAATTATATTTAGCCAAGACGTTACATTGTCTGTTAACGGGTTAAATTCTGGTATCATGCTGTTCAAAGTAATTGACTGCGTACTCACATTTTCCGGCGCTTTTACCTTGCGCTTACGCTTTGGAGGTGGTGGCGAGGGCGTGGCAGAACTCGAGCTCGACGACGACGAGCATCGCTTGCGCTTGCTTCTCGTAGCTGCATCACGATCGCGACGAACCCGCGATCGAGATCGTCTTCCCATTTGTAGGCGTTGATTGTTAGCACTTCTGATGTTAAACCAATTAGAATAGGCGAGTCCAAGTCCGGCACAAACACGTTAACTTGCAAAACACCCCACTAAACTAGTCCCGAGAGCTCTTCAAAGCCCAAATAACCTGACACCGACCACACGCTGACAAGAAAACCAATGTTCATAACACACTTCTCAGAAACATCCAATATATCCGCAACCGCAGAAAAAAGCCAACACCGCCATTACCGAGAGTGGCTTCGTTCAACCATCTTGTCCTTGCGTTCAGTTGCGTGACGTCACTTCCGTCTCCGCTCGCCGTAGACTGCGTTCCGAAATAGATAATTCTGCCAGCATAAACCTCGGAACAATGACAGCCGGACTTTTTGGTAGGAATATAATATTTTTGCCAACAAATATAAATGTCTCCGTTCCATTTGTTTCACTCCGTCTTAATTAATCCAAGAGAACAATAGTCCGCGTTAAAGTTAAAGTATTTTGCTATACAGTGCTGCGAAAATGGTTGGTATTGTAATCTGAATGTAGGTCGTATTTCTACACAATTTTAAGCACAAATAGCGCCGCCAATGGGACATTTTCCACCATAGACAACAACCATAGACATTGTTTTTAGCCGGCATGGATTCCAGTCCTTCCAGTCAATACAAACGAAAACTAGCTGTAATATTATGCATAATATTAAGTGTATAATAGTAACGATAATAAATATAATATAACGATAATATACTCCTTGCCAGAGAGCGTGCGACAGTCACCATCGCTAGCAACTTTTAAAAAAAATGTGAAGAATCACTATTTTGAATCGTTAGGTTGGCAGATAAAATAATATATGTATATATATATATATATTTTATAATATATATAATATATAATTTAAAGTATATATGTATGCAGTTATATTTTATATTTATAATTTATTATGATATTATTTATATTTATATTTGTAGTTTTGTTTCATGTTTACTTTAATAATAGTTAGGTTTTATTATTTTTGTTAATTGTACCTACTTCAAATTTAATTAGTTAAAAGATTTAATTTTCTATTTCTCTTTCACCCAGTCGTAGGTTGGCTGGAAGAAATTGCTTTTTGGCAATAAGCCCGCCTTTGTATACGTCCTATATGTTTTAAATTTGTAATCTGTTTTGTATATTGTGTTGCGAAGCGGGACTGTATACGCTTGAATTATACGCTGATTATGTATTTTACTGCACTTTTATTAATTATTAGATGATTAACAATGCACACACGTAGGTAGGTGGGTAGAGAGAGAGAGAGAGAGTATTGCCAGACGACAAAATAACAATATTAAGAATATACACTGTGTTGGTGTTGCCAACATGCTGCCGCCTACAATAATTTGCTAACAAATAGTTAGTGAAAAAAACCATTTTTAAAATCTGTACCTACTACTTACAGTTAGGTTACACTTAAGTTACAATAGAGACATTGACTTATTGGTATGTACGGTCTATACATAAGACACTAAACACATTAAATTATTACACATAAGGAAAACACACATTGAGTACATAGTAAAAATAACAATTATACATCTAAAGGAAGAGCACACACTTTTAATATTGATCGAGTATGGGTTTTCCCATTAGCAGTTTTTACTTCAACGGCCCTAACGTGGCCGTCATGACCAGGGTATGTGTTTACCACTCTAGCCATTGGCCAGAACATGGAGGGAACATTATCCTCCTTTAAAATTACCAATGTACCTATCTTAATATTAGGAGCAACATTTAACCACTTAGGTCTATTTTGTAACACATTGAGATATTGTTTGTGCCACATTTTCCAGAATGATTGCTTTATTTGCGTACATAACTGCCAAAATTTTAACCTGTTTTGTGGAACATCTGTTACATCATTTTCTGGGTACATTGTGAGGGCATTTCCTATCAAAAAATGACCTGGGGTCAGATAACTATAGTCATTTACATCACTTGAAGACATTGGTAGCAAAGGTCTAGAATTAAGTACACATTCTATCTCTACTAACACAGTATTCAACTGTTCATAGGTTAGTTGGTGACTCTGTACTACTCTTCGCAAATGGTATTTAGTACTTTTTACAGCACCCTCCCAAAGTTTATTTGTAATTTTCTTAACATACAATAAGCCGTCAGTAATCCAGTATTTCTGGTTTATATTTGACAATAACAGCCTAGGTCCGGCGTGTAGTAAGCGTTCGTGTTCTGATCTTACCAAACACTCTGTGACGTACGATTCTCTAGGTAATATAGCCTGATGTTTTTGTGCGTACGGTATACTAGCGTGGTGTAACCTGCCGCCTACACGCAGAATACCTAGGTTGTCTAGAAACGGATGCAAACTTAATAACGAGCCTTTGACGCATTCATTTTTCTTTAAACTTTCAATTTCATCCTTAAAATATAACTCTTGTTCATACTTAATGAGCAACATTAGCGCAGAGTTTAATTCTGTACTCGACAAAAAGTTATGCGAGACCCTACTGCCTTTTAAATCCTTACTAATATTATAAATGCGAAAGTAACTGTGTCTGTCTGTCTGTCTGTCTGTCTGTCTGTCTGTCTGTCTGTCTGTTACTCTTTCACGCCAAAACTACTGAACGGATTTGAATGAAATTTGGTATACATATGGTCTAGACCCTGGGAAAGAACATAGGCTACTTTTTATCCCGGAATTCCCACGGGAAAACTTATTAAGGCGAAGCGAAGCGCGCGGGAACAGCTAGTTATTAATAAATCTTAACACATAGGCTAAGACACGTACCATTTTTTGGATGCTAGAATATTTGTGTATACCTTGCAATATGTCGGTCACTGGACGAGCCGCAGACCCTACGTTGGAGGAGATCGCTGCGCTGGCTCTGCTCTCAGGTAATTCTGCAGGTAACTCTATATTTTGATCAAACTTGTACTTACTGTCATGCATAAATCGAGGCCCATGCCACCACATATCGCAGCCACTAAGCTCGTGTGGACTGACGCCCCTGCTTATATAATCGGCGGGGTTCTCCTTGGTGTTGACATACAGCCATTGACAGTCAGCAGTATTGTTAGTTATAGCTTTCACTCTGTTCGCCACATGAGCCGTCAACTTCATCACTTCAGTCCGTAACCAAGCCAACACGATTTGGGAATCAGTAAACAAGTAAATTCTACTTATCTTTAGTTTCAATTTAAGCGTGTTTGTAACCTTAGCAATCAACACAGACAAGAGTAGCGCAGCGTTTAATTCTAAGCGTGGCACGGTTAGGTTTTTATTCTGGAGAGGATTTATGCGGGATTTTGAGCAGAGTAAATGCATATGTACTTTACCTTCCTTGTCGTTGACGCGCAGATACACACAGCAGCCGTATGCAGTCGAACTGGATGCATCAGAGAAGCCTATGCGTTCAACTGTATCTGAATCAGAGAACTGTACATTTCTATTTATATAAATCGGATCCATTTTAGCAAGACTAGATAAGAATTCTGTCCACTCTGATTTAATGTTATCGTCAGGCGTGGAATCCCAGTCTGATTTGCTGGACCATAATTTCTGCATTATAGACTTAGCCTGTACAACTATAGGTCCTACAAAACCCATCGGGTCATAGGATTTTCCTATGTACGCCAATATTTCACGTTTCGTAATATTATCTGCATCGCATGATTCTGGACTTACTATCTTAAACTTGTCCTGATGCACAATTAACTGTAAACCTAAGGTTTTTATACTACAGTTGTCATTTTGAAATTCTAACTCGTCAAAATGCCGTTCAGTTGAGGGAATATCTTCTAATATTCTACTGTCATTTGCTGACCATTTATGTAACTTGAAACTGCCTTTTTTCAGTAACTGCTGAAGCTGTGATTTTGCTTCTACTATCAAGTCTAAATCACTATTTGAGAACAGTACATCATCTACATACGTACAGTTGTTTAAAATGAACGAAGCCAAGGGCAGTTCGCGCTCATTATGCATAGCAAGCTCTTTCAAACACCGCGTGGCTAGATAACTAGAGCTCTTCAGCCCGTAGCTTACTCGATCCAGCCTAATGCACTTGATGGTCTCGTCGGGGCTGTCCCTCCATAGAATGTTCTGTAAGGAAGTATGCTCAGGTATTACGCGGATGTTGCGGAACATTTGTTTTATGTCCGTAGTGAACGTATAGTTACCGAAACGGAACAAGAGCAGTATGTCGAAAAGATCTCTCTGTACGGTCGGTCCGTTTAGCAGTAAATCGTTAAGCGATACCTTCTTATTTGTTTCCATTGAGGCGTCGAAAACAGTACGCAACTTAGTGGTCTTACTGTCAGGCTTGAGTACCGCATGATGCGGCAGAAAGTACACTGCGTCCTTACTAAGCTGGTAGCTCTCAATGTCTACGAAGTGCCCGTGATTTAAATTTATGTAATCGTGTATAAACTTCTGATACTCTATGAAAAGGTTGGGATCTTTGTGCAATTTCTTTTCGAGGTTTAAAAACCTTTTTAACGCGAAATGAAATGAATCTCCAAGAGCATCGTTTACATCTTCTAATGGCAGTTTCAAGGGCAAAGCAACCTCAAAACAATCATCCTTCAACTGAACAGTCTTTTGAAATACATACTCGCAGAGCTCTTGCTCTGAAGACTTTTCATTATAAATTTCTGGAACGGACTCACTCTTCCAAAAATTCGTTAAATTTTCATTAATATCTGACTCACATGTGCATTTAAAAACTGCTACCTTATTGCAGACTTGTGTAGGCAGGCTTCCCCCGATTACATAGCCGAACTGCGTGTTGATGAGCTGTGGATGCCGGGCACCTGGCGCCGAGGGCTGCGCTCCGCTAGGCGGCGCTGCAGACTCGTAGATCGTCGACTCCGGTGGCAGCATAGCCTGGAAAAAACAGTCCGCTCCCATGAGTAAATCGATTTGACTGGGGATGTTAAAGTCTTTATCTGCCAGCCTCACATATGGTGGTATCACAAAGTCTGAGATATCAAATTTTCTCTGTGGCAGCTCACATGTGATCCTTTCGACTACATGACAAGTAGTCGATAATTTAAATGGATTGACTAACGAGTGTATATCGACTGGCACACAGCGCTTCACGCTGGCCTGAGTGTTGACAATCCCTACTATATTAATATTACTCTGCAGGGGCTTTAAATCTAGCAGCTGAACGGCTCTTTCAGAAATGAAAGAGAGCTGCGAGCCACTGTCTAGTAGGGCTTTGAAAGTCATCTCTGTGCCATCTCGAGCGAGAAGCTTTACTTGTGCTGTGGGCAAAAGTACACTATTAGTGGTCATTTTTTTATTTGCCGCCAATGAGGCGGGTGACGCAGCGGCCTGCGGTCCCTCCACTTTATCATTATCGCAGTGTAGCAGAGTGTGATGTTTCTGTTTGCACTCTGCACACCTAAAGTGGAACCTGCATTTTCCTGAATGCGTACCTAAACATACATTGCATATTCCCTTTTCCTCTGCAAACTGTACCCTTTTAGTGGCAGGCATTAACTGGAAGCTCTTACATAGATATAACTTATGGTTTGACTTACATAGTAAGCATGATGCCTCCTGCGCTGCAGTGTACGCTACCGGTTTGCCCGTGGATGCTGGACGCTGCTCCTTGTGCTGCTGCTGACTGGTGTGTCGTGGCGGTTGCGACTGGCCACAGGCCGGCCCCACATTCTCCAATGCCAGTGCTTGCTTGTCAATAAACTTGAGCAGGTCCTCCACGGTAGGGTCCATGGCGGTGTCTCTCTCCATTTGGTAGGCTCTTGATGTTAGGAGATCTAATTTGCGGCAAAGTATACACAAAATTATAGCATCCCAATGCTTAACGTTAGGATCTAAATTAGTTAGAGCTGCAATCTCCTGCCTAACATTTGAACTAAACTCCCTGAGACCTGTCTCTGTCGACTTTGTTAGAGGCCTCAGATCCAACAGTGTGCTAATGTGCTCATTAATTATCCTAAATCTATTGTTATATCTATCATCTAACAATTCTAGTGCTTTTTTATAACTTTCGTGCGTCAAAGGTAAGTTTTTGATTAGTTGCAGGGGCTCATCCCTGAGATATGCACGCAAATAATACAATTTTTGTACATAGTCTATTGACTCATTGTCATTTATCACTGAGTTGAACAAGTTGATGAATGGTATATACTCAGTAAACTTACCACTAAATGTAGGTACATTGATAGGTGGTAGTTTTAATTTGGAAATTGGAGCAGATGGAGCTGAAGGCTTTGGTTCCTGGCTATTGCGTTTGTTACATTCTGCATCAAGTGTGGCTAAGATGTGGAAAAACCTTTCCTCCACGACTGAAACGTCTTCATCGTCCTTCTCGTCAAGTTGTAAAATATCGACATTTCATTTTTCATAGCTCGAAAAAGATTCCAAAGCACGATTCTTTTTGACGAGCAGAGCTTCGGTTGTGGAGTTTGCCACATCTTCGTCACTGCTAACAAAGTTATAAAGCCTAGTTATGTTACCTTTTGTGTAACGCCTCCTTGACACAAGCTCTTGTAACTTCTCCATTTTTACTTATTTACAAACAACAGAACACAGTTAAATCTTTGGTTATAACACAAATACTTAAGTTCTGAACAAATTTACACAATATAAGTTACTTTTTCAATGATTTAAATCGCAAAAACTAATAAATTAACTTCGACGCAAAGTTGTTGAATCCAACGAGAAAATTTTTGACAAGTGAAAAAAAGTAAACCGTCAGAATGGCCACCGATAGTACTCTGTGCCGCCGATGTTCGCCGCTTGGCCGCCACGCGTAGTTCCAAGGCTCGCCGCTGGCGCTAGTTGTCGAACTTGCTGTCCCAAGCGCTCAGAATATTCACCCTGCTTGCTTGACGTGTCGCGTTCACAGATTATGAACCTCGTAACTTGGCCGACACCACTGACCGACACGAAATAGCGCGTTCGCGCCTATTCACCTTCGTAATGGCGGGAACCTGATGATGAGCGCGAAGTCGTCGCGTCGTCAAATCTGCCAGATTTGATGTCTTTGTATGATCGTAACGGCACTAACGCACTGCACTGTCTAGTTTTTTATGCACTGGCTTGCTGGACCGACACGAAATCGTGCACTCGCCGAACCGAAGACCCGTAGAAATAGTGGCGGGAACGAGTTGGTGAGCGCGTCGCGCCGTATTTGTTCTGCCAACAGCTCGTGAATTGTGTATCCCCCGTTGGATCCTTTAAAGCTGAAGGACCATGTTGCGAAGCGGGACTGTATACGCTTGAATTATACGCTGATTATGTATTTTACTGCACTTTTATTAATTATTAGATGATTAACAATGCACACACGTAGGTAGGTGGGTAGAGAGAGAGAGAGAGTATTGCCAGACGACAAAATAACAATATTAAGAATATACACTGTGTTGGTGTTGCCAACATATTGTTTGTTTGTGTACAATAAAGCGTTTATAAATAAATAAAAAAAATAATAGTAAAATATAAATACGACAGGCCTGTAGCCATCTATCGGACAATTTTAGAACTTTTAAACTATCAAGAAAAAGTCTCCCATTGAATTCAAATAGTAACTTTCGTTTGAAAGCGTTTTTCAAAAACATAAAAAACTTTACGTTTCCCAAAACTGCCACGTTTCACGCCCTCTTCATTTTAATTCAAATTTTTAGAACCTCCCAATACCCAGTACCTGTGATGAACACTAATATGGTATAGGTACGTCTATTTATGAACTAATGGGTAGTATAATTTGTCCTTCCCAATTCGCTACTAAACGCTATTCAATAAAAAATATACGGCCTCCCAAATCGAACTGTTTTATGACCGTAACTGGCATTCTCGCATCGTTTCGTGGGTCAACGCTATTGTCGATGAAGGACAGTAGGAAGCAACGATATTTTTATACGAACTAGATGGAGACAGTTTATCTTGTACGTATACAGGATGTTGCAAAATTGGTATACTAAGCCGAAACCTACATGTGCAGCATGGTATACCTAAGCCCGAAACTGAAATCAGAATTTGGAAATTCGCGAAAAAAAAAAATTATTTTCCATAGTAAAAAGTCACGTGACCAACAAAGTTTCTATGGAAATGATTGTTTTTTTCGCAAATTTTCAAATTCTGATTTCAGTTTCAGGCTTAGATATACCATGCTGCACATGTAGGTTTCGGCTTAGTATACCCTTTTTGCAACACCCTGTATTGTTAATACGCTCACGGGCAATGAAAAGGTTTCCACTGAGAAAATCACCAAATTACTTTGGAACTTTTTCATTGCCCGTGAGTGTATTAAGTGCACTAAATACTAAATGTGTAGATATTAATTAAATAAACTACATTCCTTTTAGTAAGTAAACTGTACGCTATTTGTGTCTCTTTTAGTCCATCCATCCAAAGGTTGTCTACAAGAGATCGCTATAAGCGATAATACCGCCTTTTGTACCCTAGTTTAGTTGTGATGTAAAATGTAATTCTTGGTGCACAAATAAAGAGTAGGTACTCTATCTATATAAACTTATGTAAAAAAAAATGCAGCTACCTAGCGTACACCAGTTAAACCGTATCTGCGCTACCACAAAAAAACTTTAAACACTATTTAACAAGTGTTTAAAACAAAATTTGACAGATTTTGTAGGCGTTTGACAGCACTAAACACCCGTTATTTAAGGGGTGCTGCCTAATTTTTTTGTGGTAAGGCCCTATGCGTTTAACTTTTTAATCGAATGTTTTATTTTTGTTTAGGCTACACTTCATATTTGTATAATGTAGCGCCATCTGTTATTGAGTAGCTGACTTGTGAAGGACACCTAGCGACGAGAAATAGAACCACATAGTAAAATTCCACTTGTTTTCTGAAATTCAGAACTGAAATTCCAATTTCCATTTGTTACGACATCTTGCGGTAAGTTTCAGAACTCCGTCGTTTGTATGCTTACTGCTACAATAAAATGAGCCTCAACAAATAGACTACGAACCGCTAACATAGTTCAAACTTGAATATCTAGATGATGCTAAAACAATCTAGCTTTATTTATATTCTCTATCTTTATACAGGCTACCTTCCCCTTAAACACCCAAAATTTAACACTAAAAGTCGCATAACTATTGAACGGGTAAGCCGAGGTACAACACTCGGGGTAACATTACATAATATATACTTACCGAAAAAAAAAACGAAAATCGGGTCAGCCGCTTGGACGCATCGCACTCATTATCCTAACTTCCTAATTATTAATATTATAAATGCGAAAGTAGCTGTGTCTGTCTGTTACTCTTTCACGCCAAAACAACTGAACGGATTTGAATGAAATTTAGTATACATATGGTCTAGACCCTGAGAAAGAACATAGGCTACTTTATATCCCGAAATTCCCACGGGAAAACTTTTTAAGGTGAAGCGAAGCTCGCGGGAACTCTCTAGTTCTTTATAAAATTATTCACACTAGTGCGTCCACTTCATAGGCGTTGCCGTGTGCCGACGTCTCCGCCGCCGCCGGCGCCGTTTCTCCATCTACATACATTTATGGCAATCCATTTGGTGCGATACTCACGATAGCGATATGTGGACGCAATGTAGCTTTTACATAGAGAATATGTTGCTCGAGGACTTCGTATTGTAATTCCCGTACATATAATACCTTATTAAATTTATAATAAACAGGGTGTAAAAACGGGTATCATAAGCCAAAACGGAGTGACCCGGGAGACTCAAAATTCTGAAGATCTTCTTTGTAAATTTTAAGATTTTTAAAACTTACAAAAAAGAATGCTTTTCCTGAAACTTTATTGTTTGCATGATTTTTTTAGTATACATTTTCATTTCACGAATTTCTAACAATCGTAGAACAAAAGTGGCTCAGAATGACCCCCAAATTCTTCACATTTCAGCTTACCATTTATACTTTAGCAACAGATAAAGATAAAAATAAAAAATATTTATTCGGTGACCAGCACCACACACAAAATATACACAAAACAGCCTGTTTGACTTTGTCAGTCAGCTCACAAACACAACATTATAATGATAGCTGTGTTAAACACGTAGGTAATAAGAATAAGAATTACGTAGAAGAATTGTCCTCTATCAATACAAGGAAATAAGTAAGAGGAAACAGAAACATTGACATAATAAGGAATTCTACGTAGGTATGCCTGGATGCTAACAGGCCACCAAAAACATAAAAGAAAAACCATCGGGTTACAGAAGTATAACTCTAAAAATGCTCAAGTTATATAATATTTCAAGACTTCCCAGTAACAAGAAGGATAAAAACATGACAAGTATTTATAAGCTACATTTATCAGCTGCAGAATTTTACTCTGTTCTTGAGAAGTAGGATGAATGAAACGATTTTTTATTTTACAAATTTTTTACTTCATTGTGGCTTAGTGGCACATTTACCTACCATTTTGAAAATGGTTGTGAACTCGTAACACTATTTTGACAATAGACAAGTAATCAATAGGGTATCGTAACGTACCTTGGGACGCTTGTACCTCGGGACATTGATTGTATTTAAAAAACCGGCTAAATAAACACATTCAAATTCAACCCTAGGCATAGTGAAACTAGACAGAAGAGAGATGCAGTAAATCAATAAGAACAGAGATATATAAGGCGTTATTTAGAAGTTTGCATTTTCCATAGTACAAAGCTATATGAACCAGTGTCCCAAGGTACAAACGTGTAACGTACCTTGGGTCAAAACAAGCATTTTTACTTTCATCTTAATTTAATAAAATCTGGCCACACTAAAGCTTTAGCACAAATACTAGTGATAATAGATTATATATCCTACCGAATAAAGAAAATTTCACATTAATATCTTAGTTCTACGCTGCGATAGCTTCATTCAAAGTTGGGGTAGTCGAAAATGTCCCTAGGTACGTTACGTTACCCTATACATGGTGTTACAAAAAGGGCGTGGAGTGCCTACAAGTTATGGATATTCGCGAAAAAAATCGTTCTCTATAGCAAAACTCACGTAACCCACAAAGTTTCACATCCACATCTTCGGCGGTATTTTTGGCTTCGCTCCAGCTAAGTCCAGCGGCTCGCGGCTCGCTTGCCACGCTCCGGCGCCATGTTTGGACAGGGCGTCCGCGGTAGCGCCTTCCATTTGGGGGCTGCCAGTCAAAGGTATAGTAGAGTAGATAATAATATTATAGAGTAAAAATAAAAAACAATTGACCTTAGTGACCATCACGGATAAAACAAAACCCGTTGAACAAACAAAAGGCGTAAAATAAAAGGGATAAGCGATAACGTTTGCAGTTTCGGGTTAAAAAAAGCCTCGTTTTTCAGTGGATATCGAGTTTCAATGAAACTACTGACCAGCGGTTTATCAGATTACGGGGAAATTTATGACTTTTGCGCCACCGGATCCGGGCTTAATGGGAGTTATATGGGCACGGAAATATTAACACGGTGCATGATAGTGCCCGGTCATACTAGATTTATGTCTCACGGATACTTTACCTACAACTTTTGCGAACGGTGATGATAGCAAAATGTTGGTATTGATATGAAAATTTACATAAGTAGATTTCAATCATATTTAGAGCCACACGACGTATTGTTAACGCGCAAACGAAGAGCATTCAGCATAATAATATACGCGTTGCCAATAAAAAAACGCAACGGCAACGGTTTGCGAGTTTAAAATACGTCGAGTGCTCGCTTTTCCAAAACGGCTAGATAACTTGGTATTTGTATTTATTTATACTCGTCAGTTCATCTTACTGCTATTGGAGGCTGGACCACCCTCCAATAGCAGTAAGACTATCGTCGTTGGATAGGTCTTGTCAATAGGAATAACTTTTGCTTTGACAGCTTTGTTGTCCGTTCAGAGATATATGACTTATAAGTTCCGATACTCGTCAGTTCATCTTACTGCTATTGGAGGCAGAATACACCTCCACCGAAGCCCTTTTTGTTTTTTATCGTCAGTTATTGTTATCCAATATGCCCAGATCTCGTCTGATAGTGTAGATAGTGTAATTATAATAATAAATAATTAAAGAATCACCAGTGCTATTATTTTTCTTACCATGAAAATATTTAATTAACCCCCTATCGGAACTTATATGTCATATATCTCTGAACGGACGACTGTGACAACAAAGCTGTCAAAGCAAAAGTCTTTCCTATTGACAAGACCTATCCAACGACGTTAGTCTTACTGCTATTGGAGGGTGGTCCAGCCTCTAATAGTATTAAGATGAACTGACGAGTATCGGAACTTATATGAGTCATATATCTCTGAACGGACAACTGTGACAACAAAGCTGTCAAAGCAAAAGTCATTCCTATTGACAAGACCTATCCAACGACGTTAGTCTTACTTCTATTGGAGGGTGGTCCAGCCTCCAATAGCAGTAAGATGAACTGACGAGTATCGGAACTTATAAGTCATATATCTCTGAACGGACAACTGTGACAACAAAGCTGTCATAGGGCTACACCGAAAAGATCGGGAATAGAATACTTAGGAATAAATTAGAGTGAAACCTTTTTGGTGTATCAAATGTAGTGTTTTTTCAAACATAATTCCATTTTCGAATTTTAAAAAAAGTAAAAAATAAAAGAGTATTGACCATTTGAATTTGACAAGTCGGTGTAAAAAATGGAGCTTACGCGGGAACATTTCCGTGCAATAATTTTTCACAACTTTCGTCGAGGTTTATCTCAAGAACAATGTCTCGCCGAGCTTGTTTCTATTTATAAACTTGAATCACCAAGTAAAACGACTATATATCGTTGGTATTCTGAGTTTCGCCGTGGACGTTCCTCTCTTACCACAGTCCCTTCTACTGGTCGGCCAAAAACAGCGGTAACACAAGATAACATCGATGCTGTACGCCAGTTAATAAAAGAAGATAGACATGTGACATACGAGCAGATTCGGGCTTCTCTCAGCATTGGTATGACAGCCATTCAAACCATTTTACATGAAGAACTGGGTGTCAAGAAGTTAGTTTCGCGCTGGGTGCCCCACCGTTTGACCGAGGAACAAAAGTCGGCTCGTGTTAATTGGTGTCGATCTGCTCTGCAACGGTTCAATGGAGGCAGTTCAAATGCTGTCTACAATATCGTCTCTGGTGATGAATCGTGGATTTATTCATATGAGCCCGAAAGAAAACATCAATCGGCAGTTTGGGTCTTCGAAGGTGAGGTCAAGCCAACAAAATTTATTCGCTCACGCAGCGTGTCGAAAAAAATGGTCGCTTCGTTTGTATCGAAAACTGGCCATGTGGCTACGATTCCATTACAAGAACAAAGGACGGTTACTACTGATTGGTACACAACAGTTTGTTTGCCGGAAGTCGTAAGAGAACTTCGTAAAACTAACCCGAATCGTCGTATAATCCTTCACCACGATAATGCAAGCTCTCATACCGCTCGCAAAACAAGAACGTTTTTAAATATGGAAAACGTGGAGTTGATGGACCATCCTCCGTATAGCCCTGATCTGAGCCCCAATGATTATTTTACATTCCCAAGAATTAAAGATATGCTACGTGGTCAACGGTTTAGCGGCCCAGAAGAGGCGGTCGAAGCTTACAAATCAGCTGTTTTGACAGTATCCACTTCAGACTGGAATTACTGTTTCAATGATTGGTTTAATCGAATGAAAAGGTGCATTGAATGTCACGGAGACTACTTTGAAAAACAATAAAAGTAAATAATATTTTGATATCTTTGTACTTTTTTCTATTCCCGATCATTTCGGTATAGCAAAAGTTATTCCTATTGACAAGACCTATCCAACGATGTTAGTCTTAATGCTATTGGAGGGTGGTCCCAATCTGCCCATTGTCATTTGTATTGCATTTCATTTCAAATGTTGTTAGGTAAACACAACAACTGAAAACCTACGACATTGAAATGCCAGTAACACTAAAAATATCTGAAAATAAACATGCATTTTCGTTTTCATATTAATTTTGATCAAGTCATTAGTCGCCATAGGTAATAGACGGAGTAATCCATTACTGACGATGTGACCGAACCTACTAAATTGACCAAATACACAATAGCTTATTCACTACAGTACAGTGGGATATGTATTGTATTGTACTGGAATAATACAATATCAATACCACTTTGACTTAATACGATCGTAGTAAGAGTTAAATTCGAGTGCATCTGATCCATTTGTAGTTTGCAGTCACGTTCACACTACTTGATAAAATAGTAGTAGATGTATGAAACTCTACCTTAAGCCACCTTGATAAGGTTTATTCATTAAGTATTGATTGATTCCTAGTAACGACTTAGTCTCTGCCCACTTTTATTGCCGCCACACCTAGTGTTTATGATAATGTATTCTGTATGGACCTAGGAAATTAACACGTGCTGGGCTACCTACAACTTTTTTAATGAATTATGTATTGTCTAAACAGTACCTACTAAGTACTACCTACTTTTAAATGCATTGCTAAGTGTGCAGCTTTGTTCCAGGCGTGGATGCTCAAAAAAGTTAATAGTAAGTATATGGACAGATTCATAAGTTCAATACACTTTTACAGCTGGTCAAACTATAGCGAACCGTGAAAGTTGAAATGAACAAAGTTTGACAAGGTACAAAATATAGATAAGTTATCAAAATGAAATCCAATCTTATTAAAACTGAAATTTTACAGAAACATAAGTACAATTAAGTTTACCCTTGTTTCCACTCCCATCCTTTGATTCTATTATCAAGCTCTTTAAAAAAAGTTTTCCTTTGGTCTTTTGGCTTGGGGGGCTTTGCTAGCTATCATATATTCCGAATCATTGTATGTTTACGGAAACTTTTCTACAGTAGTTGTAAAAATTGTTTAGCGATCGATCTGAAATGACAAACCGCACACAAGTTGCGCTAATGCCAAGTAAGTACAGACAATCACAAAGCCAATCTTCATGGAATAATCCTTTTCGATCAAAGGTAAAACATACCGCATCCATTGCCACCCCAGTCCCTTATTAGTGTACGCTGGACACACACAACACATATATATTTTAACTTAGTACAGTTATGTTCGTGCAACCGGTACTGGCTGATCGGAATTGCTAACTGTACCCAGAGTTGTTTTGCTGTTGGTGCAGTGTTCACGTGTGACCAGTATTTAAAGGTATTCATGTTTTATTACTAATAATTTTTTTTCTTGTTCATCGCAGCTACAATATGTAGTGTAGGCATCTAAACTTTCCAATAATATGGGTGTAACTTGTGTTATCTAATCTTATCTTTGATATCTACTAAACTATGAAAAAACTACTGAAATTATCTTGATAGACTAAGGGTCTGTTTCACAATGTCTGGTTAGTGGCTACCTGACGGATAAAATACATGCTGTCACTCTCTGTTATTATTTTTTAGACAGTGACAGCATGTATTTTATCCGACAGGTAGCGACTAACCAGACATTGTGGAACAGGGGCTAAATATAATAACTGATGCCTTCTACTAATATACCTAGTCCAGGCCCCCGCGCACAACCAGGCTGCGGCAGCCAGTAAATCATATGTATATGACGTTGTATCATCATCACATCATTCCGAACCATCACGTCCCCACTGCTGGGGCACGGGTCTCCTTCCAATGAAGGAAGGGTTTGGCCCTAGTCCACCACGCTGGCCTAGTGCGGGTTGGTGGACCTCAACATAAGCAAGCTTGTGCTGAGAGAGTTGTCGGCTAAATGGGCAATCCGACTGTCACATTATAAGCCTAGTGACGTTGTACGGGAGTCCGCAAATTCCCATAGATATTTTTAACAGCGGAAATCTGAAAGTGGTGGCCAGACTATAACCTAATACTATCGCATTGCATTCTCTACCTGGTGTAAATATGCCAATACTTCTTCTTACTTCAAATTATAAATGGCATAATTTCATTAACATTATTTCTTTGTAGGTCCTTTATAGCAATGTAATGAAATAGAAGGCGGGGATATCATTTTTCTCACACATCCTTGTTGGTTGGTTGATGTGTGGAAAGTCTCGGGTTCCATTTCCAGTAGTTGCCAATACTTACTTATTTGTTTTAAAGACAGAATATTTTTTTATATTAAAAAAGATGGGAATGAACATTATTTAAAATAATTAACATAGATACTCGTACCCAAATTAAATATTTATAGACTTTGCTTTAAAAAAATCAATACGAATCAAACGTTATTATATAGCGTATAGCTATTATTTTTTAATAATTGATAGTCAACTATTTTGTTCAATCAATAGGTACACCAACCGGGGGTTGACAACGTAAGACTTATTTATTACTAGCTGTTCCCGCGAGCTTCGCTTCGCCTTAAAGAGTTTTCCCGTGGGAATTTCGGGATAAAAAGTAGCCTATGTTCTTTCCCATGGTCTATACCATATGTATACCAAATTCATTCAAATCCGTTCAGTAGTTTTGGCATGAAAGAGTAACAGACAGACAGACAGACAGACAGACAGACAGACAGACAGACAGACAGACAGACAGACAGACACAGTTACTTTCGCATTTATAATATTAGTTAGGACTAGCTGTTCCCGCGAGCTTCGTTTCGCCTTAAAGAGTTTTCCCGTGGGAATTCCGGGATAAAAAGTAGCCTATGTTCTTTCTCATGGTCTATACCATATGTATACCAAATTTCATTCAAATCCGTTCAGTAGTTTTGGCGTGAAAGAGTAACAGACAGACAGACAGACAGACACAGTTACTTTCGCATTTATAATATAGCTGTTCCCGCGCGCTTCGCTTCGCCTTAAAAAGTTTTCCCGTGGGAATTCCGGGATAAAAAGTAGCCTATGTTCTTTCCCAGGGTCTAGACCGTATGTATACCAAATTTCATTCAAATCCGTTCAGTAGTTTTGGCGTGAAAGAGTAACAGACAGACAGACAGACAGACAGACAGACAGACACAGTTACTTTCGCATTTATAATATTAGTTAGGATTAGTTAGGATTAGGATTAGGATTAGTTAGGATTATTAAGGATAAATTCTAGCTACTGCTATAATTGTTAATAGTATAACTCATATCCCTGTTATAACTATTAACTACAATATACTTAGAGAAAAAAAAGCGTGTCATTAACGTATTGGGTATGTATGATTAATAATAAATAATAAAGACAAAGGATAACTTCCATTTTTTCATGCGACGAGTCACATATTATTATTATGTTATTTCCTACATTTCAGCTCAGCCATGGTTCTTACACTGTACAAGTTGGACGCGAGCCCGCCTGCCCGGGCCGTCATGATGACCCTGGAGGCCCTCGGCATCAGGGACGTGGAGATGGTGGACGTCAACCTGTTTGAAGGAGCCCAGTTCACCGAGGAGTATGTGAAGGTACGTTTTCAAACAAAACTGACACTTTTATCCTTCTTTTGTACAGTGCCACAAACTTATCTGTTCCGGTGAGAGCGAACTAAAATGGTCCATACCTCATTACTTACTAATGAATTACATATTGATATAGATTATATGGGTTTATTAAAACCGCAAGGGCGTATTACCACTACGGGCAAACTTAAAATCTTATATATAATTAAGAAATATTAGACATTTATGCGAGCTCTCACGGAAGTTTGTGGCACAGTAAGTTGTACATTTTAAATAAACTGACACTTTTATCCTTCTTTTGTACTCTTACTCGTATATCACATTCCACGGGGAAAGACATCTGTCAAAACCCTTTATTACATTCGAAAAAGGGTAGTTTTTGTTTGTGTCTGATGGTTTCCCCGTGAAATGAGATATAGGGTAACTTGCATCAAAGTTTTAAACGTATTTAAGGGCCACTTGCACCAACATATTAAATATAGATTTAGTATTAAATCTCGATTTATGCCATAAATTTATATGTACTGACGTTTCTTAAATTGAGTTTTATGTATCATTAAATCTAGATAAATTTTAATGTTGTTGGTGCTAGCCGGGCTAAATATACTGCTCACCTGCTTTGACAGTAGTATAGACCCAAAGCAGGTGACATTGACAACAATAGATTTAAATACGTTTAATATTCGGTTTATCGAGGAAATTTAACCCTTCTAATTTTCCTAACATACTTTAACCTCTATTTTACAGATGAACCCTCAACATACAATCCCGGCCTTGAAAGACGATGACTTTGCTATTTGGGACAGGTACTCTATTATCCTGCTATCTATACGTAATGAATCTCAACTAAATCACTGTAAATACTCCATAATAGTAAATGACCGATGTTTTCCATTATCAATAGTTTTTCGAGCACTTTACGCATCGCTATAAACCATGCCACGAGGTAAAGATAACCCTTATCAAATCTGTCTGTGATAAAATAATGTACCCTAAAATATTATGTTTATCATAAAAATCTGAATAGGCAACGCTATTTTGTTGTGGCTAGTATCGTAGTATAATAATATTGTATGATGAAAATGAGATGCCCTATGCTAACTATGCTCATTGTAAGTTTTTTTCACTTTACGAGTGGTGAAAAGGAAAGGCCAATTTATTTATTTACATATATGGTGCGGGCGATTTGTCAGTGTTTTATAACACGCTCCAATTTCTAGCGCCATACCATTTTTTTGTTTTATTTTCAAGTTGACATCAGA
This sequence comes from Plutella xylostella, assembly GCF_932276165.1. Classification (NCBI taxonomy): domain Eukaryota; kingdom Metazoa; phylum Arthropoda; class Insecta; order Lepidoptera; family Plutellidae; genus Plutella; species Plutella xylostella. Next base: position 7,109,611 of record NC_063987.1, on the reverse strand, counting down.
AAGGCTAGCACGTGACGCAATGGATGCAATTAAGACGTGACAAAAGTTCTCCGTCACGCTCGCACTTGAGTCTTTTTGATGTGAGTGAGCGCGATGCATAACTTTTGTCACGTCTTAATTGCGCCTTGTGCTAGCCCTTCAGGCAGGGCAATAATCCAAATACGGTACCATTCCTCCCCAGCCACGCCATTTGTCCATACCTGGTGAGCAAGTACGGTCAGGACGACAGTCTGTACCCGCAGGATCCTCAACGGCGGGCCGTCATCGACCAGCGCTTACACTTCGACTCAGGGATCCTGTTCCCGAGCTTGCGAGCTACTGTGGTAATTTTTTTGCTAACTTTTTGCGTCACTATGCGGGAAGTATCTTCCAAGGATCTTACGCCTGTCTACTTTGCGGCCTGGTCAGTTTCTACAAAAGGCGTTCAACTACCGTACTACCACCGACATGTTAACAATTCACAATCCATAAGCAGCGTTGTTCACCTGACAAATATCTGTAGGCTGGGTCTCCTATTTACGCCGTAGTTCGCGACCAGCGTCACGCCGTAGGCCGCGTCACAATGCTCACTATAGAAATGTACTGATGCGGTCTCCCTCACACGCCGATGTTGGCGCGTAGATGTAATGAGCATCGTGACGCGGCCTACGGTGTAACGCTGGACGCGAACTACGGCTTAAATAGGAGACCCGGGCCGAGCCATACAAGTTACGTTACATTTGACAGGCGAGTGAAACTTCTTGTCAGTCCTTGTTAATTGCTAATATTCGGTGGTGGGAACCGCATATAATGCCATTAATTTAAACATTATTATTTTCAAAAATTTCAGGCTCCAGTGCTGTTCCTCGGCGAAAGATCCTTCAAGCCAGAGGGCTTGCAGGCCATCAAGGCCGGCTACGATTTCCTCGAGAAGTTTCTGGACAAGCCGTACTGCGCCGGGGACCAGCTGTCCATCGCTGACATCTGCACGTCAGCCACTGTCAGCTCGATGAGTGCTGCTCTGCCGATTGATGCTGACACGTATGTTTTTGTTCGTTTCATCATCATCATTAGCATTGTATTTTTTTTTCTTTTTTTAAGCATGCTAATTTGCAGCGAGAGTGCAAATTTTTGCATGATAGTTTTTTCAGATACATATTCATCCTCCAACAAAAGTACAGGTGCACTATTATCTCGTTTACCATCAACACTATAATTATATTATCATCTAGTATACTGCTTTTCATACTTCCGAGGATACTATAAAGAGATCTCAATAATATTGATTAATATTTTCAGATACCCAAATATCACAGCATGGCTGGACCGGCTTTCAAAGGAGGAGTTTTACACCAAAGTCAATCTACCGGGCTTGCAACAATTCTCTGGTGCACTGAAAAGCAAGTTATTGTAAAAAGGCCAATTTGATAGAGTCACATTAGCAAACCCTTATAATTTGTACTTTCTAGTCTATTAATTTTGATCTTGTAGCGTTAAGCACTGACTATAACTGGAGTATCCGATTCAAGTATTCTGGTAAGGCTTACGTTTTATATGTGAGCAACTTTCCTTTTCAGCTCAGACGATTCACATCATCATGATTTTGTTGAACAGATACCATAGAGTCTCCTACAGTAATGACTTATCACGGGGAACATAAAGGTCCGTTTATATTATAGGTATCTAGAGATTTCGTGCGTGTTTGCAAGTATAAGCGAGCCTTTATGGTGAACAAAACATTCTAAAAAGTATTATTCTAAGAGCATTTATAATCGGACTATTACACTATTTAAGTATGCACATTGCACACTCCTGTAAACAATAAAATGTAGAGAGTGAAATTCTGTGTTTTATTTACCTATTACAAATCGTTCTGGTATTGAAGTCAACTATTTTGTCATATGTTTTTTTTTCAGATACTTCCGAAAGGCCTTCTATAAATAAATGGGAAATATTTGTGGTCCTGATGGCTGCTGTGTCAGTGAAAGGCCAAAATATCAAACTACTTACATCGCCTTCTTCTGTTTCTTCGACGCTGTACAGTCAGCTGCATAAGTACCTAGCTATACACTTTTGTACGTTGTTAACTTGTTAAACTCACAAAAGTCACAAACTAAAAATTCATTAATTAAAACGTTTTAAGTAGGTAGACAGTTTGACAGGGTACAAAAGTGTATTAGGTACATATGCAGCTGTCTGTACATCATCACATCAACAGCCGACCTTCCTCATTCTTCAGCTGCAAGCATCGTCTTTACGAAAACTTACGTTTAAGAAAACGAAAACATTACGAAAACATCATGTCAGAATTCGATCCCAGAATCCTTCGAGAATAAGAGGAAAATTCCTTATCCGCACGTCATCATCATATCTCATAATTACCTGTATAATCAGCCTCTATATGAAATTATAATAAAGATATTCATCATCAAAGCTCTTTAGATACACAAAAAAGTATTTAGCAGATACGGACATTCGACAGTCGTATTTGGTAGTGGCTTCAGTGATAACGTGCGCAAATAATTTAAAAAGGTAAGTACCTACCTACCATTTGTTTTTTACATCATAATTTTTATTAGGTAATGTTTACTTTTTTATTACATCTCAGTGTAATAGATTTTCACAGCTATAAGTTTTGCCAAAAAAATAATATATTTGAAAACCATAAATACCTACTTTATTTGTTACAATCAAATTATTTCTTATGTAGGAACCTATAATAATATGTAAGAACATATTACGTCGGTACTATAATTTTTTGTTGATGTTTGTTTGTTCATTGGAAGGTCCGGCAAAAATACCACTTTTTTGTTACCTATATCAAGTGTTGATTGCGTATTTCGTATTTAAAGATGCCAAAGTGAGTAAATAAATCATGTTTAAACTTTAGTCCTAAACATTTCCACTCTCGAATACATAATTAAGTATTATTAAAGTTAGGCCTTTATGCTGAACACTATTGAAACATAATTGAAAATTTAAAAATGCTTTCCAAATAAAAACCTTTTTTTAAGTCGGTTAGAATATTCGGGATGACCATAGTGCCAATTTCTCCATTGTCGGTTAGAGCATAACCAGGTATTATTGGTTGACTTTTGACACATCTGTCAAGAATTTAGTATGGAGATAACGTATAATTGATCAACCAATACCTGGTTACGATTAAACCGACTATTGTGAAATCGGAGCTTAGACAAGTGATAAGTGGCCGTTAGTGGCTGAGTGGCTGGATGAGGAAAGCCTGGAAAAAGCCTGGCTGGAGAGGTCTTTGCGTTGTGGCGCTCCTTAGGAAAGGCGTATGTCCAGCTGTGGTTCATAACGGGCTGATGATCATGATGATGGTGAAAAGAAATAGGTACATCGCTTAGCAACTCATTTGAAGATTCATTTTTATTTATGTAAGATAACCGGTATTATCGTATTTCCAATTTACCAAAGTAATAAACAAAGTGTGGGTACAAGTGTGTGCAAACATTAGGTACATTTCATTTTGGCTCTTTAGATAATTACTTGTACAGTAAAGGTTTGAGGACAATTCATAGAAGTGTGTAGAGACTTATATCTATGGAGGATTCCGTACTTCTATTCTAGTTATAATTATGTACCTGATCTACTTTAATACGAGTATGTTGATATAATTTTCAAATCAGTGTTTAAACTCTTTAGTGATACTAACCGCTATTAAATTATTATTCCCATTGTTACTTATGAGTTTTTGTTCTAAAGCGTATAAAATTAGTAACAGACTTTGATTTCCTTAACAACGATCTACAGATAAAATTAATCGTATGATTATTCAACTATTTGATAACGACAATAACAACTAATCAAATCTAAATAAAGTCCAATCAAAGTTATCAATACATGGATAAAAATGAATCCTATACGACTGATATTTACTGTTTAAGTCACTGTACTGTTTTGATATCTTACCAATCATAATCTAAAATAATCAAATAAGATAAGTACAATATTATGATGGTAGATGTAGATGAGATCAGCAAGGTTGCGGAAAAGCAAATGGATAAGATCTGCTTAGCAACGGTTAATTGTACAATATTTTAAAAACAATTACATAATATTTAGTTATCACACCGCTTGTAAGGATTTGCATACGTGGACTAAGTTCTTTAATTTTCTGTATTGCCACCTTGATGATGATGATGTCTTCCAAGCCGATACGGCTACGGCGACTGCTAATGAAGATTTAGGCTTCGTTGGTGTGCCCGGATGTGGCTTATGTAGCCAATCTTGGCGGTAAATGTTCGACCGCACATTTCACATTTCAGTGAACCATTTTCGTAATTGTATACGATTGCCGCAGGTGGTCTGGCTTTTAGTTCCTCTCTTCTTGTGTCCAGGTCTGTTCGCCGCTGCTCCTCAAAAGTGAAGACATTTCCTTGCACAAGATGTCTCCATTTTGGGCGTTCAGCTGCAGTCTCCTCCCAGCTGTTCGGGTCTATGCCGCATCTCTTCATGTGCCTTTTCATTACGTCCTTGTATCGAAGGAACTGGCCACCTCGCTTGCGCGTGCCTTCACGGAGCTCCGAATAGAATACGCGTTTCGCGAGCCTGTCATCGGACATGCGGGAGACATGACCACACCAGCGCAGTTGTCGTCTCATAAGATACGCTTCGATGCCACCGACCTTAGCCCGACGCAACACCTCTGTATTTCGAATACGGTCTGACCATTTTATATTTAAAATCTCTCGGAGACACTTGAGGTGAAACCTATCTAGTGTCCGGATGTGTCGTCGATACAAGCACCACGTTTCGGCTGAGTAGAGAAGGTTTGGGAGGACTATAGCCATGTACACAGCGATCTTAGTTGACCTCCGGATGTCGTGTGAGCGGAACATCTTCAGCTGTAGCTTTCCAAAGGCTGCGGAAGCCGCGCCAATCCTGCTGTTGATTTCGGCGTCTAGGTCCCCCTTAGCTGTTAAGGTACTCCCCAGGTACCGGACTTTGTCTACTTGCTTAAGAGTAGTTTCCCCCAGGCGAATATTCAGTGCAGAGTCGGCCGTTGGCGGTGTGTCCAAAGACATAACTTCGGTTTTCTTAACACTTATTTTCAGTCCAAATCTGCAGCACGCCTCGTCGAGCTTGCTCATCAGCTGTTGTAGACCGCCTGGTGAATTAGCCACAAAACATAGGTCATCCGCATACATAATCTCCGTTATCATGTCGTAAGAGACTTTGGTGCTGGCCTTAAGTCTAGCTAGATTAAATAGCTTTCCGTCTGTCCGAAAGCGGATAGCGATGCCTTCTGAAGTGTCTAGCAAGGTTTCACGAACCACGACAGCAAAATACAGGGCGAACAGGGTGGGAGCTAAGACACATCCTTGTTTGACTCCACAGGTAACGGGGAAAAACTCAGTCTGTTCACCATATGCTGCTACACAGCATGTCATGTTGTCGTGAAGCAGTCGAATTAACCTAATAAACTTGTCGGGACAGCCATATTTCTCCAGGATCAACCACAAGGCCTTGCGAGGTACGCTGTCGAATGCCTTCTCAAGGTCCACAAAGCACAGATGGAGCGGTTGACGTTGCTCTTTACTTTTCTCTTGCAATTGGCGCAAAGTAAATATAGCCTCGCAGGTTTCTCTTTCAGGCCTGAAGCCAAATTGGCTCTCTGGCAGGAGAGTTTCGGACAAGGGAATCAGTCGATTTAAAAGAACTTTGGCGAAGATTTTTCCAGGGATGCATAGCAGAGATATACCTCGGTACGAATTGCAGTCGGAACGGTCTCCCTTATTTTTGTAAAGGGAACAAATACGAGAGATTTAAAGTTGCTTGGTACTTGTTCTTCGTTTCACATGCGCAAAAACAATTTCCACAGGTTATTGTGCAGCTTTTCTCCTCCATACTTCAAAAGTTCTACAACAATGTCGTCGACACCAGCCGCTTTGTCGTTTGGTTGCTGTCTTATGGCTGTAATAACTTTTTCAAGTGTGAGCGCATGCACTTATTTAATCGATGACTACTAAATTCATTTAAACCATTGTCTGTTCTTATTAGTGTTGAGTACACTATACTCACACAAATGTAGAGTAGGTTTAGAATCAATTGATTAATGTGAAATTTATGTTACTATAATAACTAGGTGTTGAGTCCTTGCTCAAAAAAGGAGGTAGACAGATAATTATTGTCTCCGCTAATTCTGCGATGCCGCGACCAGTTTCGTATGCGAGCGGTCAACCTTTGCACGTGGCGCGCGGAGCTCCTGGATCCCCTGATCTTAACTGCTGAAGAACGTTTCTTCCTTCATAATTTGTGTACTGTGAAGCTAGCTAGCTATTTGAACTAAGTGTGTGCATAATATTTGTGCTGCAACTGCATCTTATACCACCATACGGTGTGTGCACGTGGCGCATGCTGTGCTGGGAGCTGCCTGCTATCCGTGATTGTGCGTGGTTCTCAGGTTAGTGGAGACCCTTCTCTTTACCTCTGGTTGTAGCACTGTATTCCTCATACCCTTAGCCGAAGTCACCTAGCCACTCTATTAAATACAGTCCACTAAGTGTTGTCCCATGACCGCACATAAAGTTTTGGTCCGTCGAACCTGATTTAGGTTACCTACTTTAATTAAATAATAGTTAGCTACCAGTATTTATCACATAATTATCTAAGTACCAAATATCTATTCTATTTGTCGTACAAGTAGGCGTAGTAGATATTCCCCATACCTACGTTAGGTATTGTAGTTAACCTCTTAACTACCTAGATATAAATACAACCTATTGTGTTAAGTATATCCACTGGTATACAAGTATACTTTATAAATAATATTAGTTTTGTCGTACAAAATTAATAATTTGTCTAAAATTAATTTGCATAAGTGTTCTAGAAGTATCTACGTTCAACTTTCAATATGGCGACCCGATCCAAGAATCATAAACAGGGCGATGATGAGTTTAAGGACACGACCTCTTCTAAGGAGTTGTCTAAATTAATTGCTAAAAAGGAAAGAACTTACGAACAAATGCAACAAATATTTGATTTATCAAGCTCATTAAGCGATCATGACAGTCAAACATACTTTATGTTACGAGCGTCCGAAATTGAATCGTTGCGTAATTCATTTAAAGATATCACCTTTGATATATTCGAATTAGAAAGGGAATCTGACCCTACCGTTTCATTTTCGTCTCGCGAGTTAAACAGTTTTGACGAACTGTATTATCGCGTAAAGTTGTCGATATTGAAATTGCAACCTAAAGACGAAGTACCTACGAAGGAAAGTTCGTCGACCTCCGTGGAATCTCGGCCTAGACTTCCTAAGCTAGAACTCTTTGTGTTTGACGGAAATATTGAAAATTTCAGTACATTTTATGAAACCTTTTGTTCGCTTGTTCACAATCAGGAGTGCATACCTGCGATAGATAAATTCCACTACCTTTTAAGCTGTTTAAAAGGTCCAGCATTAAACATTGCTAAGACAATTCCAGTCACTGCGCTTAATTATCCACTGGTGTGGAAATGCCTAGTTGATAAATACCAAGATCAACGTTTGCTCATTGGTAGATACCTAGATAAAATGCTAAATTTTACCCCCCTGGGTAAGGAAAGTTCCGCTAATTTAAATTTATTCATTGAGAACTTTGAACATTCCTATAAGGCTATTCAAGCATTAAATATTGAGAACTTAAGTAGTTACATACTATGTCACATCGCGCTAAGGGCATTAGACCCGCAAACTCGGAAGTTATTCGAACAAAATCTGGATCAAAAATCAATTCCGTTGTTTACTGAACTTAGTTCATTTGTTCAAAACCAAATTAAGGTGCTTGACCATTCGGCATCGTATTCTGGCTCTGCTACAAACCTAAACAATGCCAATAATAATAATCAACAAAAAAGGTTGCCGCGTACCTTTGATAACAAGTCAAGTAACTTGCCAAACAATAATAGCTCTTATAAACGAGTTAATCACTCTGCCACTCGCGCAAAAGGCCTCTGTGCACATTGTGGTGACAATCATATGATTTTCCGTTGCGATGAGTTTCGTAAACTCACTCCGATGCAGCGTGTTAGCCGTGCTAACACACTAAAGTTATGCCAGAACTGCCTAAAAACTACTCATTTACAAAGCGAGTGTAAAAGTGATTTCAAATGTTTTATTTGCCAACGACCTCATAATTCGCTGCTTCATACGGAATGCACTGATAACAAACCGGTTCAAACGCTTACTTCTGTTGTGGAGCAAAATAGCGAGAATAACATAGGCTCGATCAATCACCATGCTGAATCGAAAATAAGTAGTGTCGTGCTAGGAACAGCTGTTATCAAGGTCAAGGATGCGTTTAACAATTACCAGTTATGCAGAGTATTAATTGACTCGGGCGCGCAATCTAACTTTATTTCAAGTGCATGTATGCAACGTTTAGGGCTGCCGCAAACAAAATGTCCATTTAATATTTATGGATTAGCCGGGGAGAGCGTCAATAACCACGGAATGATATCGTGTGATATTATACCACGACACTGTGATAGTCCGAGTTTTAATATCAACGCTGTTGTATTACCTAAACTAACTTCGGAATTGCCGACTGTACAAATTCCTAGCAACATTGTTGATAAATATAAACACCTAATGTTGGCCGATCCAACATTTTATAACCGTTCCCCAATTGATATTATTTTAGGCAGTGACATATTTCCGTACATATATAACGGAGGTAAATATGTTTTAAATCATGACTTGCCAGCCGCCTTAGACAGCGTGTTTGGTTACGTAATCACTGGTAAACTTGCCGTGCAAGACTTACAGCCCTCAGAGGCAAATGTTGTGGCGTCCACAACGTCATTGTGTCATTTTGTGTCGTACACAATTGAAGATAACGTTATCAATGACACCCTCAAACGTTTTTGGGAGATTGAATCATTGCCGTGCAGTGTTCAATTAAGTCCTGAGGAGCAGATTGCTGAAGACATATATAGTAAAAATCATTATCGTGACGAAAATGGTCGGTATGTGTCACCGATCTTATTACGACCAGACCGCGAGTCGTTAGGTGAGTCTTATGACATGGCCTTTAAACGTCTCACACATATCGAGCGTCGGCTAGCTAAGTCCACTGACTTAAAGGAGGCCTACTCCAACTTTATGAAGGAGTATGAGCTCCTAGATCATATGGAGTTATACAAAGGTACTGAGCCTTCTCAGTATGTAATTCCGCATCATTGTGTGCTGCGCCCATCAAGTACCTCTACGCCCTTACGTACAGTTTTTGATGGAAGCCAGAAAACGAGCTCTGGCGTGTCCTTGAATGACTCATTACTGACTGGGCCGAAATTACACCGCGACATAGCTGAAATTATAACGAATTTTCGTTTACATGAAATTTGTTTTTCGGCCGATATATCTAAGATGTATAGGTGCGTACAGATCGCTCCCGAAGATCGTAAATATCAACACATATTATGGCGCGAGTCACCCGACGAACCAGTCCGGTTGTATGAGTTGAAAACAAATACTTATGGACTTCGTAGTGCACCCTATATAGCTGTTCGCACGTTGCATCAGCTGGCGCAAGACGAGGAGTCTAAGTATCCTAATGCGGCACGCGTCCTCCGCCAAGGATTCTTTGTAGATGATTTACTTTGGTCATGTTCATCATTTGACGAAGCCTGCGCCTTGCAAGATGAGTTAATGTCACTTCTAAAATGTGGTGGCTTCGACCTTCGTAAATGGGCTAGTAACTGCCCCGAGTTACTTACTCGAATGCAAACTGAACTACGATCTGCAATCAACTTCGAAGATGATACGTTATCATCATCATTAAAAGTTTTAGGCTTGACTTGGCTACCTACAAGTGATACTTTTTCCTTTAACTATAATTTTACGAGTGATTGTTCAACAAAACGCTCAGTGCTAAAGCTTTTAGCGAGTATTTTTGATCCTATAGGATTCATTTCGCCGTGTACATTTCTCGCTAAATGCATTATGCAAGACTTGTGGAAGATTAACCTATGCTGGGACGATAAACTTCCACCTGAAATTAATGACAAATGGTCTAAATTTATATCTGATTTGCCGTGCCTATCAGACTTGCGCATTGAACGTCACATGTTAATACCTAAATATGATGATGTTAAACTGATCGCCTTTTGTGATGCGTCATCACGAGGCTATGCCGCTTGTATATATTTATACAGCGTAGATGGTGATGGTAATGTTAAGGTTCGATTGATGACCAGTAAGACTAAGGTCGCGCCGATAAAACCAACGTCCATACCGCGACTTGAGCTGCTCGCTGCCGTCCTACTGGCCGGGTTAGTGGAGTCCGTACTCCAATACCTAAAGCAACTGCCAAATTGCAATACTAACTTGCCTATTATTGCTTTAAGCGATTCAAGTATAGTATTATCATGGCTACAAACACCACCGTATAAACTTAAAACGTTTATAGCTAATCGTGTGGGACAAATAGTGGAAACATTACCACCAAACTGTTGGTTTCACATAAATAGCGAAAATAATGCAGCTGATATCTCCTCGCGCGGGTCATTGCCCTCACAGTTCGTAACTGTGGAAGATAATTGGTTTCATGGACCTACCTGGTTATATAGCCCGCCTGAACAGTGGCCTATAAGTACTTTTTTTATAAAGGATGACTCACACATTCCAGAATTAAAGTCAAACAATGACACCTTTAATTTTAACTCAACTGACGTGAATTTTACAAATGAACTTGAAGTTAAATTTAATGAATTTTCATCTTTTAAAAAATTGCAACGCACCCTTGCATGGTGCATTCGATTTAAAAATAATTTGAGGTGTAAAAACAAATCTGATCGTAACATCGGACCACTGACAACTTCCGAATTGAATCAAAGTCATGACGTAATTGTTCTTTGTATTCAAGCTAATCACTTTTCAGCTGAGTTAAAGGCATTAAAAAGTAGTAGTTACGTAGCCTCACTACGTAAACTTTCACCCTTCATAGACACCCATGGTCTCCTCAGGGTGGGGGGTAGGATCTCGGAGTCTGACCTTCCCTATTCAGCGAAGCACCCTGTATTGCTTCCAAAGAAGTGTCATGTTACCAACTTGATTATACAACATTTTCACAAAACTTACTTGCACACAGGTCCTCGCACTCTGCAAGGCATTCTAAATAAAACATATTGGATAATAAATGCTCGTAATGTTATCAGATCAGTTTTATCCAAATGTTCCAATTGTTTTAAATTTCGACCTATTCATGTTCAGCCCTCGATGGGCATGTTACCCGCATCACGGGTGAAGGCGAATAAGGTATTCAGTCACGTTGGCTGTGATATTGGTGGGCCGTTTCTTGTAAAAGAAAGCCTACGTCGGAATGCTAAGGTGTATAAGGCATATCTATGCTTATTTATATGCTTTTCTACGAAGGCTGTACACCTTGAAGTGTTGACAAGTTTATCTTGTGAATGTTTCCTCGCATCTTTAGATCGCTGCGTTAGTCGCAGAGGCCTTTTCAGTTGTCTTTATACTGACTGCGGAACTAACTTCATTGCAGCTGGAAAACATTTGAAAGATGTACAGTCTTTCTTTCAAAATAGGAATAATAAAGATGAAATTTTCAATGAATTATCATCACGAAACATAGATTGGAAATTCAACCCTCCAAGTGCCCCTTCTATGGGTGGATTATGGGAGGCAGGTATAAAATCTGCAAAACATCATCTTTATAGATCGGTTGGTGAACGTTCACTAACTTTTGAAGAGCTTTCTACGTTGTTTTGTAAAGTAGAAGCCGTGATGAACTCACGCCCGCTTTGTCCACTCTCGGATAACCCGAATGAGTTTGAAGTTCTGACTGCAGGACATTTCCTTATTGGCCAGAGCTTATTAGCTCCCCCTGAGTATGATCTCACAGACGAGCCTCTCAACAGATTGTCACGTTGGCAAGCCGTTCAGAAGGCATCTCAGTCTTTTTGGAAGAGATGGACAAATGACTACCTTCACACTCTGCAGCAGAGAGTGAAATGGTTTTCACCTACATCTAATTTAAAGGTTGGAGATTTAGTTCTTATTAAATCTCATCAAACTCGACCTCTTCAATGGCCCTTGGGTAGAGTTGAACAGATTCATCCAGGTGTTGACAATGTAGTTCGTGTTATAACACTAAGAACACAACGTGGTCTTCTTAAAAGACCAGTAAATAAAGTGTGCCCTTTACCTTATGCAAATTAATTTACATGTAGATATTTCTTTAATCCTAGGTCTACGTTAGGTCTTATGTATTTTCACGTAATCTGTTTAGTATATATTTAATAAAGACTTCTAAATTAGTCTCTACAAGCACAATTTACTTATAGAGTTAGTAATTCAGCCTTGTAGAGTTTATTTATTATTTTTTTTATCTTTTGAAATCATCAATGATTTCGGTGAGGGGTATGTTGAGTCCTTGCTCAAAAAAGGAGGTAGACAGATAATTATTGTCTCCGCTAATTCTGCGATGCCGCGACCAGTTTCGTATGCGAGCGGTCAACCTTTGCACGTGGCGCGCGGAGCTCCTGGATCCCCTGATCTTAACTGCTGAAGAACGTTTCTTCCTTCATAATTTGTGTACTGTGAAGCTAGCTAGCTATTTGAACTAAGTGTGTGCATAATATTTGTGCTGCAACTGCATCTTATACCACCATACGGTGTGTGCACGTGGCGCATGCTGTGCTGGGAGCTGCCTGCTATCCGTGATTGTGCGTGGTTCTCAGGTTAGTGGAGACCCTTCTCTTTACCTCTGGTTGTAGCACTGTATTCCTCATACCCTTAGCCGAAGTCACCTAGCCACTCTATTAAATACAGTCCACTAAGTGTTGTCCCATGACCGCACACTAGGTATTTACTTATTTACAATATTCAAACCATACACTAGATTTTAAAAATAAAAATGTTTATGTAATATTGATTTTGGTCAGCAATGCATGCGACCCAGAGACCTCATTCGATGACATAATGTGGAGACCCACGACAGCGTTCAGACACAGTTAATTTGCAGCCGCCGAAAACTAAAAAATGTGAAATTTTAGGTCTCTAGAGGTTAAACCACCTGACACTTATTTTCCAGCTAAGCCATGGGTCTCACCGTGTACAAGATCGACTGGAGCCCCCCCGCCAGGGCCGTCATCATGACCCTGGAAGCCCTCAACATCACTGACGCTGAACTGGTGGATGTCAGTCTGCTGGATGGAAAACATATGAGCGAGGAGTACTTAAAGGTTCGTAGTGTCTGATAGTACAATGCATTATTTCAAAAAATATATTATACACCAGCAAGCAATGAAAAATCTCCAGTGACAATAGCACCACATTACCTACTCCTAAACGTAAAAGGCTCGTTTACTGACGCTGTCTGCAATAATGAAGGAAATTTAACAGCGTGTCAGCTATTACTAGCTAAAAACTTTAATATTTTGATAAAAATCAAAATTAGATGTTTTAAAAAATCTAAATTAAATGTCTTTAAAAAAGGGGCCATTTGATGTCAGCATTTTGTGAGTGGAACTTTTTCATTGCAAGGGAGTGTAATAAGTACTTACTATAGACTAGAACTAGTTGGTATTTATCGACATAGGCTCTCCGATTCCGATAAGAATTGCAATATATGACCAGTGTCAGGTATTACTTGTAGCTGTGTGCAAATATAATACATATTTTATGATAAGGATTCAATGATGTTATTTTAGTGAACTGATTACATAATTACCTACTTATTACATTTCAACACAATGTCAATGTGAATATTTTTTTCATCAAGTACCTAAAAGAAGTGATTTTAAAGACCACTCTACATTAACTTTAAGTTCACATTGACATTCATCGCAGCTTTAATTCATGTTGATTTATTGGTTAATGAAAGTGTGAAGAAATGTCCTGGTACGTTATGTCAGAATTTAAAAAGATTAAACATTCGAGCACTATAATTTCGTACACGGAAGTAAACGTTTTTATTATCGTGTTTACAAGTTAATACAGTTAATAGAGGTATAGCACAATAGAAAAACATTTTATTTATTGAAGGTCGAAAATGACAAAGCATTTTTTTACAGATGAATCCTCAACATACGGTTCCAGTTATAAAAGATGGCGATTTCGTTTTGTGGGACAGGTATGATTACCGTAGTAATAATTATAAACAGACCCATCCGATACAATAAGCACTGCAGTCATGATACAAATGATTTAGAAAACGTTTTAAAAATTCCGCTTAATATTACGCATATTTATTTATATATTTATTCATTTAAAAAACATACATATTACACACATAAATCCGCCAAACTATAGACACATTGTTTGTTGGCGGAGAGAGCTCTCTTAAACATAAACATTACCTGCTACATTTACCATGTTGCATAGCTAAACCAAACCGCACACATGCATATAAGTAATTTAGTTAAGCTATGCAACATATTAATTAATTTACACGTATGTAATTCAAATCAAATCCTGTAACACAAGAACAAGAGTGTAAAAAAAATACTTTATGTTACTTAATGCCAACATTGAAAATAAATGCACCTACCATAGGCGTGAAAAATCTAGCAATGTGATGCTTCCCACTTACCGGCACTCATAATGTCACTCTATCCTTCTTCTTCTTCTTCAGGTGCCATCTACTATCGTAGGTCGGCTATCATTATGGCCACTTGGGCCCGGGAAGTCGCAGCTCGGAATAGCTCTATGGTGGACATATTGAACCATTCGGCGAGGTTCTGTAGCCAGTGGGTTCTTCTATGGCCAGGTCTTCTTTTGCCCTGTATTTTCCCTTGCAATATGAGTTGCAGGAGGGCATATTTATGGCTCTATCCGTAAAAGTGTAACAACTATCATAATTTTTTGCATATTTCCAGCCACGCGATCTGCGCATACCTCGTCGACAAGTACGGCAAAGACGACAGCTTGTACCCGAAAGACCTCCAGAAGAGGGCCGTCGTCGACCAGCGCCTGCACTTCGACACCGGCATCTTGTTCCCTAGCGTGCGAGGCGCCGCGGTATGTGTCTAATACATCATCATTATCATCAGCATCACTATCATCATCAACACTATCATCAGTTTTGTTAACTTTATCGTCATCGACATCATCTACTATGAAATATTTAACAACAGCTGTTGGACTCACTAAAATCCTGTTCCCTAGCGTGCGAGGCGCCGCGGTATGTGTTGTCTACTGCTTCATCATCATCATCATTATCATCAGTTTTGTTAACTTTATTAACATCAATATCATCTACTCTAAAATAATCAGCAACAGGTTGTTGGCTTTATGTTTTTTTTTCCACAGAATGTTTTGCTCTGGGAGAAACGTTCGTTGGACGAAATAATCAACAAACGAAATATTCATGGGTCACTTGTTCTATCATATCTTGGTACGACATGACCTAAACGTCTTTCCCTCTACTTTGCCTTTATGCCCATTTATGTATTTCACATATCTTAGTAAATGCGTCATCATATCGGATCTAAAAGTTTAAACATTATTTCTAGGAACCGGTACTGTTTGACTGGGAGCCAACCTTCAACCCTGAAAAACTGAAAGTCATCCAATCCGGCTACGATTTTCTGGAGAAGTTTTTGGACCACTCATACCTTGCCGGAGACCACCTCACCATCGCGGACATCTGTGCCGGCGCTACTGTCAGCTCCATGAACGTTATCGTCCCTATTGCAGCTAATAGGTAAGAATAGAATAGAATACAGGTAGAAAAAAACTTTGTTTTCTTCTTCTTCTTTAATCCCGCTACTCCTCTAAACTTTGTTTTACACAGTGGAAATTACACAATAGGCCGTAAGGAAGGAACATAATTATTTACATCGTCATCATCATCACGGTCTCTGCGACTATTACAGACGATTTATTCCTTTTCTGGTGTAAATATCTCTAAATCATCGTAAAGACATAAACAGTTATATACATTATAATGTCCCTTAAAACAATCGTAATTGGACGAATTTGCTGTGTAAGTCACACACGGCATAAAGCCACAATCAGAGATTGATTTGACACTTATATTTTTGTCTGTGTGGTCTTATTAAAATTACAAAGAAAAGTACACTTGTCCAAAATTTATAATGCACATGCAGATCTTCATACCCGAATCATTAAATCGTAAGAGCCTTAAAAAAACACTTGCATTTTGCACCTTGTTCGAAAGAATTAGGAGTCAATATCATGTGTCACATAATCGAAAACAACCGATCTGTCAAAGATTTCTATGCGCATTATCAATTTTGGAGCACTGTAGGTAATTTTTTCAATCAATCAAATCTCTCAAAAAATTATTTTATTACATTACGTCAGAAGAGCGAAAATACCTAATTAATTATGAATTTTCTATTGCAGATACCCGAAAATCAGTGCGTGGTTGGATCGTCTCAACAGCATAGAATACTTCTCCAGGATCAATGGAAATGGCATTAAAATTATTACTGCTTTGTTCGAGAGTAAACTAAACAAATCAAAGAAGTAATATGCATTGCAACTTCTTTGAGATACTATATTATATAGGCAATTCTAAGAAAATAATGTAGAATTTACTAAAAAGACATAGGTAAGAAAGTGCATATTTTACCATATGAATGGGTAACTTGTTTTTACATAATGCAATGAATATAAGATAAATCCTTGATAAATCACTCAAATGGCATTCTGTAAAATAATTTATTGCTGGTAATTAAGTTTTTGACACCCTGTTTCCTATTGACCATGGCTTTCATGCCCACCTGTATATTATATTCGATTTATTTATTTAAAATTATATAATTATTTTAACCTACTTCCTTTCAATAAACGCCCTCGAATCACCTTCTAAAACATCGGAGAATTCAACTGTATCCTCGTTAGACATATCAAACAAGAGGAAAATTTACATCCAATCGGCGAGAACAAATATCACAATGATCCGTTCACACAGTCCAACCCCGCCCATCTCGGATTCCTGGAATCAATTCTTGTCTAGTGAATACAAATGGACCCCTTATCGTTGGCTGTGTTACTCGAATCCTCTTGATTCCATATGCACGGCTTTGTTTTCTACTGTTGCAGATTCGGAAGGAAATTGTATGGGAATAGGGTAGGAATTGAATGAAAATACCTACTTATGTCCTAAAACTATAGGCTAACCAACGTTGAAAACAGTATGTATTTAATAATAATAATTATAAATAAACAGTATACTGTATTTAATAATAATAAATTTTGTTATCCTTTATACAACATATTGACGGAGCTTAAACTACGAGTATAGGGGCCTAAAATATCTGCTATTCAACACGTTAAAGTAGATGGAGAATATTTTAAATCTACTTTGGTAAGTACCTACCATTATATATTTTTTTATGTCCTTAAAATTTACTTAGAGTACCTATCTAGATGCTGTTCGCTCCAGTTTTCCCCAAGAACAACTCCAAAAGCAGAAATTTTCGCAGGAATAAACTTGACGCAGCCGGCAGGCAAATGAAACCCAGAGACAGAGTGTTGCCAGTGAGAAATAATTGATTACAGTCATTGCACAGTCTGTTTGTTAATTATGTATATCCAGCGCTTCCTGGTTTCTCCTGGTTTCTGGACTCGTAAGACACTAAAGTACCTAGCTTAGCT
This sequence comes from Plutella xylostella, assembly GCF_932276165.1. NCBI lineage: Eukaryota > Metazoa > Arthropoda > Insecta > Lepidoptera > Plutellidae > Plutella > Plutella xylostella. Next base: position 7,092,036 of record NC_063987.1, on the reverse strand, counting down.
TGACAATATACAAACAAGATGGTCACAAACAAAACCAAAGCAAAAAACTGTTTGTATTTTGTTTACTGACAAACCGTTTTAAGCCTCGTATTCACTAGGCGACAAATTGTCGCAGAACCTGTCTAGGCACATGTCGTCTACGTGTCGCCGCGACGTCGCGCTCTGTTCTGCACCGTAGATGTTCTGTAACAGTCTCAGAACTTGTGCCCTAGTGAATTCGAGGCTTTATGTTCAACCTAATGACAACCATTGTACCAATGAATAAGGTCACAAATCTTCTAACTGAATTGATTCCAAATAAGAGCTCTGTTGTAGAAGACTAAGTGCAGTGTTGTTTATCCAGACGTTTTTTTTTGCACTGACAGAGAGTGACACTCCATCTAGTTTGTAGTAAAATATCTTTGGAAATAGTCTTAACTGGTGACTATTTTACAAAATTTATCTTAAGTCTGTTAATTATTTAAATCCAAGGCACTCGGCTCGGCTTCTGGCTTAGTTAATTTGTTTATATTTTTACATAAATATATTTTTAGGTAGGTCTTCAAAATACTACTTATCATAGATAGATAGAATAATCTTTATTTGCACACACACATGAAATAAACTTACATAACTTAAATACTAACACATATGTACAAAAATGGCGGCCTTATCGCTTAAAGCGATTTATGTACATTATTTTATCTAAAGGCTCGAATGATAAAACATCCGTGATTCAATCGACATCAAATGCTGATTACTAAAAAAAATTAGGTATCTCATCGATGAATATTAATGTCAATCCTTGAATTTCTACTTATACTATGTAACATTGACAAGATTCTGTGAGCTTATTACGATGATGTCTAGACATAGATACATACATACCTAGGTACTAGATAAATTTAGTTCATTCTATACATGTAAATAGCACATGAAAAACAGAACACGTTTAAACGGACTGACGTCTGAACCACAATACATCAAATGCACCCACCGCACTGTAGTTGAAACAAACTAACAGAAACCTCATTTTAATTACAACTCGTGTTCTAATTACGCGCATGAGTCCAGAAAATCCCGCGGGAAAACGCTTTATTGTGTCCCATTAGCTTGCAATTAACCCGGGGTATTAGGACTTTAAGGAAATTAAACCGGTTGAACACTAGACGCTATTTTAATTAGAATATCTGTGGCGCAAACTCGTACCTTATGCAGATAACCGGACTGCATGGGGACTCGTATATAGACTACACACTACTTAGCAGAGAGAGTTGGGAAGTAGAGCTTTTTGTTTTGACGGACGATTCTGAGGACGATTTGACAATTACAAAATTTCTGAGACACTGCAATACTTACTAATATTATAAATGCGAAAGTAACTGTGTCTGTCTGTTACTCTTTCACGCCAAAACTACTGAAAGGATTTGAATGAAATTTGGTATACATATGGTCTAGACCCAGAGAAAGAATATGCTACTTTTTATCCCGGAATTCCTACGGGAAAACTTTTTAAGGCGAAGCCAAGCTCGCTGGAGAAGCTAGTATTTCATAAGATCACGCTCTAAACGTATACAAGGCGGGGGTTTTAATTTTTCAGATACTTACCTACTTATGATTATGATTATTTTGGCATCTCGTGTATTATTAGAGAATTAGTTTATTTTATTAAATACTTTTTAATACCTATATAAAATTGGGTACTTTTCTATTTACCAATGTCTGGTATCTGTGGGATAAACTTATCAAGTAGTAAGATCAAAGGTAAAATTATCAAAGAAATAATATGAAATTTCTAAGCTCCACACCTGTATACTACCTGTTCGGTGGCTTAATGCTGTGACTCCCAGAGGCCAGTGCAAAACAAAATGGAAGCTCCTGATGACTTTAGTGAAAGTTTGCTGATGTCTGTTGTTGCTAATGTTGTGATATTTATTTAGGACTAGCTGTTCCCGCCCGCTTCGCTTCGCCTTAAAAAGTTTTCCCGTAGGAATTCCGGGATAAAAAGTAGCCTATGTTCTTTCCCAGGGTCTAGACCATATGTATACCAAATTTCATTCAAATCCGTTCAGTAGTTTTGGCGTGAAAGAGTAACAGACAGACAGACAGACAGACAGACAGACAGACACAGTTACTTTCGCATTTATAATATTAGTTAGGATTAGAGGAGTGACACACTAAGGTAAGGTTGGTAATTAGTAAGTTTCCCTTTAGATATGATGCTAATAATAAGGGGAAACAATCCTCATCAGGAAAACAATGAAGTATTATAAGATACAAAACGCAGTAATATGAAGGAAACATCATAATATTTGCGCATTTCATATAAAATATTAACTTATGTAGTTCACCACATCGAGATAGTCAAAAATCCCTATCCATTGAAGAGGCTATTATTAGCTTTCCATAAATTTCAAAGCCCATTTTAATCCTAACAAAAATCAACGTGAGTGCTACTCAAGTAAACCTTACACTTTGCGAGGGTGAAAAGCGGCGGAGTTTCTGCTGCCTGATGATACCAGCATCTGAATAATCCAGTTAACGGATGAGTGCAGCGCTTTCTGCTAGAGAAAAAACTTTGCTTCTTTTGTTCAGTATAGAGAATTTTTAAAATTTCAAGGATAGAAATGTATCTATAGCAGTAAGCTAATGGCTAAAATTGGTATATATAGGTATATAATAAACGCGACCTGAAATAAGTTATAAAAAAGAATACAAAAATACAGATAACTGTTGAAGTGTTTGATTTATTTGTTCGAATAAACTATATAGATGTAAAATTTGTGTCAATTCTCAACGAATTTTAGAAAGAGAATGCACGTTAAAAAATAATTGTGAAATATTTTATGAAACAATAAAATAACTAAGATAAAATTTCCATACTCTACATACCCAAATACCTGCAAACAAATTCAACCCAAAACGAGCCACACTCTAAAATGCATGCAGCAGGTTCTCAAATCTACAAGATTTCAAAAATGGAATAAGGATTTTTCTTTTTAAACACACGCCCCAAAATTGCAGTCAAAAGCGTGGTCTGAATGGCTAGCTCGTTAGCAGAGGAGTGGGCCCTGACTCGGCACCGGCCAGATTTATGTGGGAACTGGTTTAATGATATTTTATAGTCATTATCGTCTCTTCTGTATTTATTTCATTTACATTTTAAATTCTTGTTTGGAGGTAGGTACGAAGATATTTGGGAATCAGTTTTGTGTTAAGATGGGAAATATTGTAATTATATGTATACAGGGTGTTAACTTGATTGCGTTGGAGCGGGAAATGGTAGATTATACTGAACACGATAAGACATTAAAAAACGTATATTATTTGCTTTAAGCTGACCAACATAAAACAGTTTTATTTAGTATATTTTAAAATAGCTACAAAAAATATTGTATGGCATCGAGTATTTGAGAGCGTTATGCATTTTTGTAATTGAAAACTTCAGCTCCCGATGCCGTAGCAAAAAATCAGGTAGTTCCTAGAAACATTGGAGAATTAAAAGTTACCAGACTGCTGAAAAAAACGGAAAGAATAATTTATTTTTTTCTTTCTTTGCGCAATTCTGTGTTCTTGATAATAGTCCATCATAATTTACATGAGGAGTAAAACCCACCTTAGGTATACTGTGTTCAATTTCAAGTTGCTATTAAATCGCTTGTAACTAACGCTTTTAGCAGGACAAAGGTGCAGATGCATGGGTTCTAAGAACTGGTACAACATTTATGTACGTGGTATATTGTATACTATAAATGTACACGTATATATTTGAATTTAAGCTATGCATTGGGGAGTAGAGTTAACTACGATTATGGCCTCTGCAAATCTGTGAATTTTAGCATTGGAATCCAAAGCTATACAATCATTATTGGCAAACATTTGTGATAAATCTGTTGTTCATGTAGAATGCTGCATCAATTCGTCGAATTTGCACTTCATAATACAACGATTAGCTTTGTTGACTATAACTAGTGTATTTGGCCTTTTGGTATGGTAGCAAAAATCATACTTATCACAGCTTCACCTACTCAAGTTAAGTATCAATCATAATTAATTTTATCCAATACAGCCTCCCACAATATATTACTAGGCAGTAACGAGGAACGTCTGGAAATTAGTTTAAGACCAACGAGGTAACGCTGTCACGTAGTAAATCAAGTTTCTAAACGTAACTAAGTTAGACACCAGTCACTCGATCCGATGCAGATTGCAGGTGCACTCCACATACCTAACATCTGTGCTACGATCCCAAATTATTTTGACACTTCTCAAGGATTATATATATTCTCAATCCGGCTCGAAGGACCATGAAGAAAACAGTATTTACTGCTATTTGCTGGTTTTAATTGAGTGAGAGGAAAATGAGACTCGCCGCTTGGTACAACTTGTCGTGCATTAACTTTTTTATTTAACTTTTTAAATTTATGTTGCCAACATAGGTTAAGGTGAAAATAGGTAGCGAACGACATGAGACCGTAGCAGGTGACGTATCACAACTGTTTTTAAACTTCGACAAAAAAGAGAAAGAGTGGTGCTATACGTTTAAGGTGTCTGTGTGGCACACACAGTGCCGATTTTCTATTGTATTTTTTGAGCAGTGTTACACAGATACCCAGGTTGTTCTTAGCCATATTCATTAAAAAAATATGCGACTTGCATTGTTGAGTGTCGGTTGTTTTTTAAGTTTATTATTTATTAGGTTAGTCTATGCATTTACATGACTGTGATAACTTTGGCAGACAGCGACTGGTTACTAGACGATAATTATGTTCATAGAAATACAACATAGAAACCACTGTTTTCGGTAAGTATGTCTGTTGGGAATGCTGATAATGATAATATATGGTACCAACGGGGCCCTTATCAAGATCTCATAGATCCCGGTAAACCGCCTATCGAATAACCTACCTCTATAGAAGTGTCCAAATCATACAGTATCGCAGTACGGTACGTAAGATGCCAGCTTCATATCGTTATTCGAAAACCACGTATCGTGCACCCGAAGATTTAGTGCCAAACTTTGATTCGAAGCTGTTATATATCATTGTAAAATTTTGTACAGGCAAAATCTCTGGAACTGCGGATAGCTTAAGGCTACTTTCTATTGGCGAACAGCGGTGATAGCAAGAGATTCAGATATGAAGCCTGAGTGGAAAGAGGGCTATCTTGCTCGATGTTTGTCAAATATTCTTTGATTAAGTGTGCCAATTTCGCCATAGTCGGTTATCTACCCAACCCGTTATCATTCTTCAATTATACGTCATCTCCATATAAAATTCATGACAGATGTGTCAAAAGTCAACCACTGCTCCCTGGTTATGCTCTAACCGACAATGGAGAAATTGGCACTTATTAACCTGTCCATCACTAGAGATCTAATGCGACTTTGAAAAATTGGTGGCTTCGTTGATTCATCAAAATCTTGCTTCGCAACCATGCACGCTGCAGTATATCAAAGTGACAGTCAAGTATGTCGAAGTATCTGACACGTGATATGCGGAACGCTTGTAACCTCTTGTTACTTGTTCTTGGAAGACTGGCTAAGCTGATGAGACTTCGAAAATTGTGTGAGTAACATGCACAAACACACAGCATGCTTTCTGCTATAAAAAATAATACTGAGTTTATTGGTATCGAGTAAGTAATAAGTAGGTAGGTACTTATATGAAAAATGAAGATTACGTACATAGGTATTTAATAACGTATTTCCCTGAATTTGGAATGTGGAATTATGTAATTTCCGAATGTGTATCTATAACAAATTCCCGTTGATCAATTCAATTTCACAAAAGAATAAACTTCAAGAACGCTAAAGCATCGCATAGCTGCCTGGAATACCTCTGCTGCTACTGAAATACTTAATGAACCTAAGCAACAGGAGCTTAGCTTGATTAAAGGCTGGATTATCGCACTTAAACAAGTTTCAACTTGTTTATCCCAATCTATCCGAAGGTGAACTAGGGAAGGCTTTTGAGCTCTCACAGTGATTCGTTGGAAATTGTAGCAGGTGCGCTACAGTTTACAAAGGAAATAGGTGAGGGAATAGATTTTATGCACCCAAAGGGTTCAGGCCTGACCAAGTTATCGGTTTCTTGATGAACTGTTTTGTATTTTAAGCCTGTATATACAATTGTTGATTCGTGTCACTACTTCTGTGCCTTTCCAAAACCGAAATGTTATCTACTTTAATTTAACTTTAAATAATAATATATGGTCTGAGAATACTTTTTCGGTAAATAGTGAAGTTTACAAAAACGATAATGTATGCATAAAATAATAATTTTTGTGCAGAGCCAAAATGAACTTTAGCGGCAAAATTAAAAGCTTGTACAAATAAAGTCGCATAAAAAATGGGTCGGGTTACAAGGAAAAACTAAAAAATCAGGTGTTAAAAATAAATTATATCATATTACACAAAGTTTTGTTCTGAATGTTTTTCATTTATTTATGTCGTGATCAAAAACACAGACCTAGCATAATTGAATTTCTGTTTATAGATCTAATTGCTGGAAATGTTAACCAGTAAGTACACATATTATGTATGTATCATGTACAGGGGTAAATTCTCAATCAAACCTTAAAAAGGAATCATTCATTATAAAAGAACCCTGTACCCTGCCTAAATAGGCCTGTATTTGCCAAATTCTCCCAAAAAATGATATAACAAAAGGACAGCTAGTACAAGCCACAAGATAATTAGTGACGAGGCAATTGAATTGTATTCTGCAAACGACAAAGATGAAGGTGAATCTGTTAATTAACGAATACAAACAGATGGGGGCCCGATCCGTACAATTTACAAAGGTATTTTTGTAATGATACTCGAAATCATTGTTGCTATGAACTATAAAGGTAAGCGTACATCTATATGTATCGTACGTATCGCATTAAACGGATTGTCATAAATGTATGACGGCGTTGGCAAAGCTGATGAAGTGGACCCATTTGTGTGAATTTCTATTCCAATCGCCCTTCCGTACGATGCCAAAAGTTGGACGCTTACCTTAAATAATACGTCCCAACCAAAAAAAAATTAAAATCGCTTAATTTTTCGCAGCTTACAGTAAAATCTAGTAGGTAAGTAGGTAATATACATCAATAAATAATGTCACTGACTGGCCGTAGAAATGTTTGTCATAAAACTGTTTTCGTATTCGCAACAAAACACGCCGCAAAAACTGCCCAAATGGGAATGAATTTACCCGGCGTTGTTGTTGTGGGGTAAACATTGTTACTAGGAGCAAATAATGCCGTAAAATAACTTGAACTATGTGTACGCCTCCGAGGCTAATTACGACGTGATGTGAACTGACTACAGACAAAACGAACTGTCGATAAAATCATAGACAGAGCTGTCAAGCTTGCTTATTAAATTTAAGGTTCCTTTTATAGGTAAAACTTTTTAAGGCGAAGCGAAGCTCGCGGGAACAGCTAGTAAAAAATAAATAAAAAAAAACACGTACCAACAAGATCTTTAAAACAAAAATTTGGACATACCTTACTGGACTTTTTTGTGCACTGTGATGAAATAAATAATTTTTGAATGGTTCCATCGAAAAATATTTCAAAGAAGGCTTTTTATTTAAAAAAAAACCTTTGAAACATAACATTTTGAAAAACTTTAAAATAGCTTAAATGTCCCAAAAAAAATATTGTTTTAGTCAGTTGTACAAGAGTTGAGTTTACAGACTATCGACATTTATGAGACCCTACTAAGGAACTAACTTCTCTATTTACTCAAATATACGCCTTGAGCCTAAACATTAACAAACTGGAAGGGTCTTCAGAAACGCTGGATTAAAGTTTAGACTGAAATGTATGTTCGGGAATAAATCACTTTACAGTGAATTGTGCGTTTGAGTAGCGAGTTTGATAAAGGCCCAGAAGCTTGATCACAGGATTCGATACTATTTTCGAATCTACACAAACATATATGGAAAAAGAACATTATCGACAACTGTCACTGTCAAAAATGTAAGGCAAATTTGTCAGTTCCAAAAGTGTCATTTTTTTCCATAATATACGAGTATGTTTGTGTAGATTCGAAAATAGTATCGAATCCTGTGATCGCTGCACTGTTTCTCACTTGTGTGAGTGACCTTACGTCCTGTGTTTGGCTGAATTATCGTACTCAACGATCAATTCACCCAATTCTGATTAATTTGACTTAATCAGCTGTGAAACTGACAAAACTATAACTGCCTCTTCTTTTATTGTTATAGAAAGAAATGATTTATGTATAGGTATAAATCATTTCTTTCTACACAGCTGATTAAGTCAAATTAATCAGAATTGAGAGAATTGATCGTTGAGTACGATTATTCAGCCAAACACAGGACGTAAGGTCATTCACATGTGTGGCTTACTGTTATAGTAAGCCGAAAGGGGTGACTCATCTTGTCATTGTAAACAACTTGCAAACATCATAAAAGTCAAATTTTTAATGAAGTACAGGCTTTTTTTCGCAAATACATAATAGCAAAGTCAGTGTCAAATAAAGTTTTTGTTATTCTTTTCTTTCTTCTTCTTTCTTCTTTACAGAAAAAATGGTTCTCCTGAATTATATTAATTAACAGCAGGTTTATGACTAACCGCTTTGAAAAATATTAGTAGATTGGACAATATAGCATGACCTTGCAGCCTGCTACTGCAACCACATCCATTCAGAGGCACGTTGTAGTAACTCGGTCTAGGTTGGCTGAATCTATTCGGATTTAACCCGTAAAAGCTTTCGGGCAACCATTTCGGCCCTAGGGGTGAATGTTGAGCAATATTTCACACTTGTGTCTGTCTGAGCTGTATACATACAATGTGACTGACGTTCTGTTTGAGGATTTATGTTTCTCGGGTCCATTAACATATTATGTAGGTATTGTACATTGGTAAAACATCACAGCTAGTAAAAAATAGAGGACTTAGAATATGAACGGTATTAAGAGCATACTTATTGCCATATTTTGGGCACAAATACAAATCCTGAAGATACCATTAATTTCATTTGCTTAATAAAAAGGACACATTTGACCTTTGAGTTTTTTGAATCTGGTAATTTATTATGTGATTAATGACTATCAATAATAATTTTATTTGTGTGATTGATCTTCGTAACTACCTAATAAGCAGCATTACCCTTACCTTACGCCCACTGTTGGTCAGATAGATAAAGATAGATATAATATTATTTCTTTATACACAACACACACATGAAATAAAGTTACATAACTTAAATACTAACAAATATGTAGGTACATATAATATAATATTTTTTTTCGGGTAGGTGTGAAAAATAAACACACATTTAAGATTGGATTAATTTATACTTAAAATAGTTACAAGTATTAATAAAATAGCATACTACTATATTATGATAGTGTAACATTAAATACCTGCCATCAATTATTAACTCCATAATTAAAGCAATATTTCCTGCACTACAACCAAAACACTGAGCTAACCTCAAACGTAAACAATGGAGGGCATCAAGGAGTCGATTGCTGAGATGATGGGCCAGCTGAATGTGCGAATGGCTAGCTTTGAGGCACAAATAAATAAGGCCCCGGCTTCTCCTTCAGCTACAGGACTGGCTGCCGAATTTGCTGCATTCAGGAGCTTCACTATGTCGACTTTTGTCTTTTGTCTTACTTGTCCATGGGATACCGGAGGACAAGAAGGAGGATTATTTTATACCTAACTATGTATTATATTATATTACATCTTTACATTATAATATTTATAACTTATAATCTCTTTATTCTTCTCATGTGTGCTTTTTATATGTATTTCGAAACAATAAGTTGAATTATGTAGGTATAGCTTTTCAGTTATGCTCATATTTAAATTTAAGATTTTAAATTTGAAATAAAATAAAATTGTTAAATTGCACAGTGTGCACCTTTGTTACTATGCTGTTTATGAAGGAAAATTTGTAATTGGCCTTACTAAATAACGATGTAATAGTTTATAAGACTTTTATATGTATACGCTGTAAATTTTCTTAATAAATAAATAAATAAATAAATAAAGAGGATGTGGCCAACACTGCAGTGCAGGTGATCACAAAGCACACCAAGGTGCCTGACTTGTTCTGCAGACAAGACATCGCTCGCAGCCACAGGATGGGGCGCATGGGTGACAAGCCGAGGCCCATACTTGTCAAATTCAAGGACTTGGCTCTCCGGAACACGGTTTGGTACTCCAAGGCAAAGATGAAGGGCAGCGGAGTCACTCTCTCTGAGTTCCTCACCAAGCCGCGACATGAAGCATTCATGGCGGCTCGGGAGCGGGTCGGCGTGAAGCAATGCTGGACGCGGGACGGCTGCGTGGTGGTGCTGGGAGCCGATGGCAAGCAGCATCGCGTCGTGACGCTCGCTGAGCTCGACCAGGTTTGTCCGCCGACCAGTCAGAACGTCGGTCAGGCGGCGCCAAAGGCCGCCAGCAGCAAAGCACCGGACGTGTCGTTGGCATCCAGCAGAGCGAAGAGAGTCGCATCAAGGAAGTAATGGTGTGGTGTGCGCTTGATAAAATTTATTTTTCCTTTTAGTTTTCGACACAAACTTATACCCTCTTTTATTAATTAATTTCTTTTTGTGTTGTTGATAATATGCATGCATTATCTGTGATTGTCCGTTTCGTTTTAAATGTCAATGTCAAAATTAGTTGTCAACATTAAAATTTGTTTTGTTTTTGTAGTCTGTAATGAAAACTTTAAAATTTTTATTCTGAGGTTTGTAGAAATTGTTTAGTTTTTGCTGTTTACACAGGGGTATAATCGTGACAGTTCTGACATTGCGAAAAAGAGACGCTTAGCTACATTAAGCGTAAGAAAGAAACGTTAAGCTGTAAATGTTTTTTGTCCTTTTTGCTGTGGCGCCTGTTTACGTCAGTTCTCTTTGCCAAACAATGAAACAAATGAAAAATCTTTGCCAAACAAAGGCTGACAGTTACAACAAAATTTTCTAAATGCTATTTATTTTTGATTTGCTAGTGATTTGTGGGTGTTTACGAGTATTAAGTTTATTAGACTATTATCATCACTTAACGAGTGTGTGACATGGGTGGGTGGATTTTGTTCGGTTGTATAGAGCATATTGAACGAAAACACGATGGAATGATGGATGAGATATATTTTCACATGTAAGTAGATACTATCAAGTTTAACAAGCTTACATTCATCATAGTACTATCTATTGGCTCGATTTTAATATAAAACGATACTAATTTTAATACTGTAAGGTCTTTTAGTATCAGTTTTAAGTAAAAATTACGAGGTACCATATCATAACAAATCACATGGTGTTGCAAGTTATTGAAAATTTATTTTACCCACAAATATTATAGTATGCAAAGAAAATACTAGAAATTGTAACGGACTCGGGTTGGGTTTACAAATGGGGCGCACGAATTCGGTTTTTGTGAAGATTGTATTTTGTAGAAGTCATTCTCCTCTTTCAAATGAGGTGCCTCTCATTGTGAGGAAACGTTCGTTTCGTTTTTTTCTTCTATGTGTGATTTCTTCTGTATAATATAAAGTTTATTGTATTGATACGAAATGCGTGTTTCCTTTAAAAAAAACCCCATCACATATTTGGCCCACGATTATAATGCTCATGCTCATCCATTTATCTCTGCTTCATAGGTTTCCGACAGAAAAAAAAATATCAAGAAAATGGATAGACATTACCGGTCGCACAAATTGGGAACCAAAGAAACATACAAAAATTGTGTTCGGCACATTTTGAAGAGGATTGTTTCGATTGGACGAAGACAATGAATCATACAATCCACTCAGTTTGTGTATATTAAATAATTATATTGAAATCAAATAAGTATGAGTAAAGTTTTTTTTCTTATATCGTCGGTTGACAGGAAAAACTCACTAAGGCTGATTTTTCAATATTCAGATAAATGTTATCTGGGTAATACAAACATTGAAAAACATTGAGACGCAACAGCATCAAAATTATTTCCCAGCAAAACTTTTATCTGGCTATTGAAAAATTAGCCTTTAGTGTCTTTTTCCTATCAACCGACGATATACTCAAGTTTTGTTTTTGTTATTAAAAAAAAAAACACACGCACTCACGCCTTGTACTAATGTACTCCCTTGCGGGGTAGGCAGAGGTGCATTGCTGCACCCACTTTTCGCCAGAGTGTTATGTTAGTCCCAATGTAATAGGGGGCGGCCCTATTGCCATTTTACGGGCACATCCAAGACCCGAGAACAAATATCTGTGTTTAAACAAATATCTGCCCCAGCCGGGAATCGAACCCGGGACCATCGGCTCAGTAGTCAGGTCACTAACCACTACGCCATTCGGTCGTCTTGTTGTTTTCTTTTTGTTATTATGATAAGTTAAATTTCCCCATATTTAGGTTTAATTTTTTTGTCGGCAACATCTATGGTTTGAGTGAGAAAGAGAATAGTGCACACGGCGATTGCCAGTCTAGAGGTAGTAGGTCTATGGCTGTTTATTACTTTTTCTTGTATTTTCTCTGCGTTTAGAAATTGCTTTATTAGTTAGTATAGTTCAGAAACTGGCAGATGGTTGGGTATTTAATTAAATAAAGTACCAAACAGTACCAAAACACTACACATATATTATACATACACATTATTTATTGTGTTACACATTATATAAAGTATTTAGCTGTTATAATTATAATATTTATTTTATTAGGTATATTATATATTATTATATTTAGAACTTAATGATTTCTGATGATGACAGTAGTAGTAATAGTGAATTCCAGTTTGATTCTTGTTCCTCATCCGATGATAGCTTCCAAAGTATCCCCACAGTATCAGACACCCTAAAATCTACATTTACAGATTTTAGGAATAACTTTAATGTAGTACACATAAACGCCCAGAGCATTCCAAGTCATTATCCTGATATGTTAGCTACATTTGACGACAAAAACATCCATGCGATACTGGTTTCGGAGTCTTGGCTCAAACCATGTCACCCGTCTACTTCCTATTCTTTACCTGGCTTCATCCTTATCAGAAATGACCGCATTGGTTTTCGTGGTGGAGGAGTTGCCATATACCTGCGCCCTCATATTCCCTACTCAATTGTAAGTATGTCAACCCAGCCCCCCCCTGTCAATGCAGGTGAGCATCTTTTAATTGAGGTCACTCTGTCCCATACTAAAACCTTGCTTGGAGTATATTATAATCCGTCCATGCATAACAATTTCTTCCATTCTTTCGAAAAGCTCCTAGAAGACTTAACTCCTGATTTTGGGCACGTTTTAGTTATGGGAGACTTCAATACCTGTTTACTCAGGAATGACAGTCGGTCCTCTTCTCTTATGTCAGCTACAAAAGCCAGCAACTTATCCGTACTTCCCCTCGGTGCCACGCATCATTTTCCCAATTGTATCCCTACCCTCTTAGACTTAATATTAGTGTCATCTCCTCAACATGTAGCTAAGCACGGTCAATTTGGGGCTGATCAATTCTCTTATCACGATTTAATTTTCGTATCCTATAAAATTCGTCCCCCCAAATCCAAACCTAAAACTCTTCTTCAGCGCAATTTTGGTGGAATGGTGCTGGAGAATCTTTGCAGTGATGCGAAAAACTTAGCTTGGGACACTGTCTATAGTGCTGATACGATGGATGCAAAGATTAATATCTTCAACTCATTAATCATCCAGCTGTATGATATCCATGCGCCTGTGAGAGCAGTTAAAATTAAACATCTTCCTGCTCCTTGGCTAACTGATGAAATTAAGCAACTCATTAGCCAAAAAGCTGCAGCCAAATCTAGGTTTAAGTGTAGCTCATCTGACAGAAATAGGCAGAAATACACTGCTATACGTAATCACTGCAATAAGGTGTGTAGGGATGCACAACGACGCCATATTCACGAATCGGTTCAAAACGGTGACCCAGCTAAAGTCTGGAATTTCCTCAGGTCGCTAGGAGTTGGTAGATCTCGTTCTGATTCTATTCCCAAGGACATAGACATTAACTGTCTTAACCAGCATTTCACATCCTCTGTGGCCATGAATAGTGCTACTAAACACAACACACTGAATTTTCTTTCATCTCAACCAACTCCTGACATTTCCTTATTTAACTTCAGTGACTTTACCGATTGTGACGTTAAGAAGAGCATACTACATATCACATCGAATGCGATCGGTACTGACAGTATCAGTCGGAACATGGTTCTTCCTATTCTTGACATAATCCTCCCAGTAATCACACACATCCTTAACTATTCCATTTCCTCTAAAACATTCCCATCCGCTTGGAAAGATGCTCAAGTCACTCCCTTGCCCAAGAAATCCAATCCATCTCTTGCTGACTTCCGTCCTATTTCCATCCTTCCCTTCCTTTCCAAGGTACTCGAACGTCTGGTCCATTACCAGCTGAATGCATTCCTAGTGCGAAACAACTTAATGAATCCGTACCAATCTGGGTTCCACCCGGGACATAGCACTGTAACGGCCTTAGTGAAAATCACTGACGACGTTCGTCAGGGTATGGAGAATGGTGAGCTGACGGTGCTGTCACTACTCGATTTTAGCAATGCCTTCAATACAGTCGATTATGACATACTATTGGGGATATTGCGCTCTCTTAATGTATCTCCAACGGTAATTGACTGGTTTCATAGTTACTTGCACGGGCGCCGGCAGCGAATCCGTATTGAGGAGTCATTCTCTCTATGGTGCAGCACAACGGCCGGAGTCCCGCAAGGTGGCGTGTTGTCCCCTCTTCTCTTTGCCATATTTATTAACAGTATTTCTAATCACTTATCTTCTTCCTACCACCTTTATGCAGATGATCTACAAATATACAGCCATGCGCCTTTATCAGATCTCTCCGTTGCAATCAACAGAACAAATACTGACCTAGAACATATTTTGACGTGGAGCAGTGACTTCGGCCTAAGAGTCAATCCGACTAAAACCCAGGTGATCATTCTTGGCAGCCCTAGATTTATTTCCATGATTGACTTCGATTCCCTTCCACCAGTTATTTTTGATGGTGTACATATAGAGTGGAGTAAAGAAGTTAAAAACTTGGGGGTGTATCTGGACAGATCCATGACATGGAAAAAGCAGCTGGAAGTAGTTAGTAGAAAGATGTTTGCTTCAGCAGGTTCACTTCGCAGATTGCGGAATTTCTTGCCCACTTCCACCAAAATTGAGCTTTCTCAGTCTTTACTTCTACCTATTTTAGATTATGCCGAATCTTGCTATCCAGATTTAACTGAGGAGCAGTTAAATAAGCTTGAGCGACTCCAAAATTTTTCTATACGGTTTATATTTGGCTTACGCAAATATGACCATGTTTCCGACTTTCGCGCGAAACTCAAGTGGCTCCCTATTCGTCTTCGTCGCAATGCCCACATTCTTTCACTTTTATATTCCATACTCTTTAACCCAACATACCCCGCTTACTTATAAGAACGCTTTCAGCTTCGTTGTGAATCTCACAACCTGACACTGCGCTCTACCCACAATCTCCGCCTTAATATCCCTCCTAATACCACTAAATTCTTCAGTTCTTCTTACACAGTACGCGCTATCACTTTGTGGAATGATCTTCCTTCAAAAATCCGACAAGCACCAACTCTGGAAACCTTTAAGAGAATGGTGAAGGAACACTACCTTAAATCAACTGTTTAGCTGTTATCAGATCATTAAATATGTATTAAAAATCATGTATGTAGGTATAATATGTATGATATGTATGTGTATGTATATGATGTATGTATGTATATGTATATATGTGTTTGTATATATTTATATATGTATTATATTGTATATAATTGTGTATTATAATACATGTAGTAGGCGTATGTACTTGTGTGTATTTTTTATTTATTTTTTGCTTATATTTAGTGTGTAGTAAATAATAATAACTTAAATTATACTATATTCCTTGATTAAGTACACTGTACCCCTTTTATATCTCTAGTCCATCCATCCAAAGGTTGTCTGGAAGAGATCGCTATAAGCGATAAGACCGCCTTTTGTACCCTAGTTAAGTGTCTATGTAAAATTGTTAATCATTTCTTGGTGTACAAATAAAGAGTACTCTATCTATCTATCTATCTATCTATAATATAACATTTGACTCCAAAAAAAGGACAGTATTCTACTCGTGTCAAATCAGATAAAATCCTAAAAACCAACACATTTATTGACCGAAGTCACGACTCACGGCTCCGCGGCAAAATCCACATTACTTAGAGGGGCGTAAATGACAGTTCAAATTGCAATTAATAATGAAGCCGGGGCGCTAATTGCGGTCCGGGATCAGCTGTGACAATCCCCCCCGGCCGTGGAAATGCACGTCCGTGGCCTACGCTGGCGGGTACTCGCAGTTGACGACGTGATATCGCACCCTTATTCAAATGCCGTCACTATACAAAAAATTTAGTATACCTATGTATAAACCTACCCCCTTATTCATAAAAAAGTTACTGGACGCTTTAGCTATTAAACTGTTATTATATATAACGATTGTATATAACTGTTGTTATATACAATCATGTTATGCCAATAATGATTGTATATAACTGTTGTTATATACAATCATTATTGGCAAACATTTGTGATAAATCTGTTGTTCATGTAGAATGCTGCATCAATTCGTCGAATTTGCACTTCATAATACAGCGATTACCTATGTTTACTATGTCTAGTATTGGTCTTTTGGTATGGTTGTAAAAATCATACTTTTCACTAGCTTCACCTACTTAAGTTAAGTATCAATCATAATTCATTATTAAATCCAATACAGCCTCCCACAATATATGACCAGGCAGTAACGAGGAACGTCTGGAAATTAGTTTAAGACCAACGAGGTAACGCTGTCACGTAGTAAATCAAGTTTCTAAACGTAACTAAGTTAGACACCAGTCACTCGATCCGATGCAGATTGCAGGTGCACTCCACATACCTAACATCTGTGCGATCCCAAATTATTTTGTCACTTCTCAATAGGTTAAGGTGAAAATAGGTAGCGTAGCAGTAACATGAGACCGTAGCAGGCGACGTGTCACAACTGATTTTAAATTTCGACAAAAAAGAGAAAGAGGGGTGCTATACGTTTACGGTGTCTCTGTGTGTGTGTGGCGATCTTAAATTTGTTTTTTCGAGTCATAGGTAATGATACCCCGGGTGTTCTTATTATTCATTAAAAAAATATGCGACTTCTAGTGTTGAGTGTCGGGGGTTTTTAACATTGATTAGGTTAGTCTATGCATTTACAACATAGAAACCACTGTTTTCGGAATGCTGATGATGATAATATATGTTTCAAAACTTTCAAACGTTACCAACGGGGCGCTTACCAAGATCTCATAGATCCCGGTAAACCGCCTATTGAATAACCTACCTCTATAGAAGTGTCCAAATCATACATCGCAGTATGGTACGTAAGATGCCAGCTTCATATCGTTATTCGCAAACCACGTATCGTGCACCCGAAGATTTAGTGCCAAACTTTGATTCGAAGCTGTTATATATCTTTGTAAAATTTTGTACAGGCAAAATCTCTGGAACTACGGATGGCTTAAGGCTGCTACCTATCGGCGAACAGTGGTGATAGCAAAGGAGACATGAAACCTGAGTGGGAGGAGGACTATCTTGTTCGTTTATTGTTTATCAATGGGTCTTAGATTTGAAGTGTACGGATGCCTGCGCCTAAAAGTATACAGGCGGAGTTTTTAAAATAGCGATTGTAATGTATAATAAATGAATGAGTTGCTGGTGACGCGGGCGGCGGAGCGGGGCGCGGGGCGCAGGCGCTCCCCGCGCCACTCTCCGCAGAACCGTTGCACGAGGAGCACGTTCAAAATATAAATCTGTGTTTTATTGGTACCAATCGATCCTGTACAAGTGGCGATCCTGCCAGTGACTAAAGCCCTAGAGGTATGTACCAATAATAAATCATAATACCTAATAAATGTTTGGAAAAGAAGTAAATCGATAGCGGGACTTGACTCGGAAACCTGTTATTTTGCCAGCATACCAAATTTTGTAGGAACTACGTAGGTAGGTCACCTATCCAAAAACTAACACAAATACCTAAAAGTAAAATTAAACAAAAAAATACGTGGAGTAAGTAATTCATTTTGTTGTCTGAACTTGTCTATTTATAAAAGCCTACATATGTACCGTCGTCATTATAAACATTATTCATGAATAACCATAATTTAACTATTAAGATTTTATGTAGGTAACTGTATTTGGTTATTGTGTAACTTTTGTAATCATTTCATCGTATTGATACATTAAATAAAGGAAAACAGCTAAACCAAAATAAGGTATTTTCTAAGGTTAAAATGTTTATTATATTATCATATTGGGTCAATGCATGTAGAATATAGTGAGACCGGTCCTAATCCTGACTATCGATAGGTACCTAAATTAAGGCAATGATCTAAGGCAAATAAAAAACACCTCTTTTGTTGTGAATAGCAAAACACCAAGTTAATTACCTCCATCGTTTTATTTATTTATTACATTAAAGACATTTCGGAGTTAAATTAAAACGGGTATAAATCTAAATTATTTTACTTTTATCGAAAGATCCGATCATACTTCAAATACCTAATACTTGCGTTTTTATAGTCCTCACATGCATAAGGGTACTCTGATCAGTCGCATTGTGAACAATTCCGAAAATAATACTTAATAATAATAACTAATAAATCGGACAATATCTGTGACTGTGTACACTGTGAAACACGTTTATGCCGAATTAATTTGTTTACTTTAACTGCCTACATTCATTTTCTTTGTATTTACCTGTTATTTAATTCTCACAACAATTGAGGTTAACGCTAAATCCTAGAGGTAGTTCGCCCATCCGGACGGTACCTAAATGATCTCGTGAAATGGTGACAAATGTCACGCAACAAAGGGATCAAGAGGTAGTTTGATGAAAATCAGAACGGTACCTATAAATTGATAACTCTTCTACAGGTAGTCCCAAAATGTCGCAAATACCCCCAATGGAGTCCTTGGACTGCGAAGGTGAGCCAGCTTCTCTCGGGTTACGCTGGGAGAAGTGGAAACGGGGGCTTGAGTTGTACTTGATAGCCACAAATGTTACAACGCCAGAAGCAAAAAGAGCTATGCTTCTGCATATGGGTGGACTAGCCCTACAAGAAGTCTACTTCAACATACCTGGTGCGCACGTAGACGCGGCAGTAGAGGGCAAGGATTTGTTCGACGTCGCTTTATCAAAATTAGACGATTACTTCGCCCCAAAACAAAGTCGCGTATACGAACGACATTTGTTTCGGCTTGTCAAGCAAGAAAGTGGGGAGAAATTCGAAAAATATCTCGTCAGACTCCGCCATCAATGCTCTAAATGCAAGTTCACTTCACCAGACGAGCAAATGATTGATCAGATTACTGAAAAATGTGATTCAGTAGAATTACGTAAAAAAATACTTACTCTCGGAGATGACGTCACACTTGACAAAATTATTTCGGAAGCGAACGCCTTAGAGACTGTGCAACGACAACTAAATAACTTTGATACAATTAAACCTAACAGAGATTTGCCAGTAAACCAAGTAGGAATGACAAAGAGAAAAGAGCATTCCGCTCCCGCTTCCTGTTGTCGTTGCCGCGGGAACCATCCCAGCGATAGTAAATATTGTCCGGCGCGTGACAAAAAATGTTTAAAATGCGGATTTATCGGGCATTTTCGCACATGCTGTAGGACCAGAGCAAACAAACGAAAGTCAGATGAAATTCCTGCTAAAGAAGGTGGAGTTAGGGGTGCTAAAAGACAAAAAACCAAACCGGTTGAAGAAGTCGATTACATCTTCCATATCGACGGTGACGACACAATTACGTGCACGTTAGGTGATGTACAAATTGATATGATTATTGATTCAGGAAGCAAATGTAACATTATCAGCGATGTAGCGTGGGAAAATCTAAAAAGCAGCGGTATCAGAGTCAAGAATCAAATAAAGAATCCTGACAAGAAACTTATGGCATATGGGAGCGACAAACCGCTGAATGTTCTCGGCTCGTTTGATTCCGTTATAATAGTTGGTAACGGAAAACCGCTGAAAGCTACATTTTTTGTTGTACAAAATGGCACGAGGAATTTGCTCGGAAAAGACACGGCGACGAAACTTGGAGTCCTCAGAATAGGTTTAGGCATAAATGCAATTGATGGTACGTTTCCGTTTAAAATTTAGAGGTGTTCAAATTCATATTCCTATAGATACGTCTGTTAAACCAGTCTCTCAACCTTGCCGAAGGGTCCCCATCCCCCTAGAGGCTAAAATAAATAAAAAGATCCAAGAGTTAATAGATACTGATATCATTGAACCTGTTGACGGTCCATCTGACTGGATTTCACCACTGGTACCTGTCCTCAAGGGTGATGGGGATGTTCGAATTTGCGTGGATATGAGGCGGGCCAACTTAGCCATTATTAGAGAGAAATATCCCCTCCCTACGATGGAGCAGCTGCTTCCCAAATTCAGAAATGCTAAAGTGTTTTCTAAGCTAGATTTGAAAAATTCATTCCATCAGCTTGAGCTGAGCCAAGATAGTAGGTATATTACAACTTTCATTTGTAGTCATGGCCTATATCGGTATAAACGTCTCATGTTTGGCATCTCTTGTGCTCCGGAATGCTTTCAAAAAAACCTCGAAAGATTACTTTTGCATTGTGAAGGTGTGGTCAACTTTATTGACGATATTGTTGTATTCGGAAGCAATGAGGCTGAACACGAGACGAGACTTAGTAAAACTTTGCAAGTTTTACACGATAATGATGTCCTACTGAATGATGACAAATGTGTGTTAAGAGCAAAGAGAATAGAGTTTCTTGGACATCAACTGACATGTGACGGTGTCAAGCCTCTTGACAAGTATGTCAAGACCATAGAGTCTTTTCGGGAACCTGTTGTCATTGAAGAAGTCCAGAGTTTTTTGGGTTTAGTCAATTACGTAGGCAAGTGGATCCCTAACCTTGCGACATGGACTGAGCCATTACGTGAACTACTAAGATTAAAACTTAGCAAGGGTGCTGATATCACTTCCTACTGGAAAAATAGTCAGGCTAAGGCATTTGAAGGATTAAAAAGGGCTATGACTCAGATCACGACATTGGGCTATTATAATCCACTTGATAGGACACAAGTTTTTGCAGATGCTAGCCCGGTTGGTCTGGGAGCTGTGCTTGTCCAACATGACGCAAATGGACCGCGAATAATCGCGTATGGCAATAAAAGTCTCACAGACCGGGAAAAACGATATTGCCAAACAGAAAAAGAGGCTCTCGCTCTAGTTTGGGCTGTAGAACACTTCGACATGTATCTATTTGGGAAGGATAGTTTCGAGCTAGTTAGTGATCATAAACCATTGGAGGTTATATTTGGACCAAATTCTAGACCCTGCGCGAGAATCGAACGATGGGTTTTGCGTTTACAGTCATATAATTTCAAAATTATATACAGTCCCGGTAAGAAAAACATCGCCGATTCTCTTTCTAGGTTGAGTTCGGGTGATCCATCACCATGCCCGTTTGATGATGACAATTATGTCAATTTGGTAGTGGACGAGTCTCTTCCTACGGCACTTTCATTAAGCGAGCTAAAGCGCGTTTGTGAGAACGGTCTATACAATCAAGTTTGGGATCAGAATGTTCAAAATTATAAAATCTTCGAACATGAACTGTGTTTCCAAGATGAACTTCTCTTGCGCGGCAATAAGGTGGTCATTCCTTCCAGCTTAAGGTCAAAGGTGCTGATAGCTGCTCATGAGGGTCACCCCGGAATTGTGGCGATGAAAACGCGATTACGTTCCAAGGTTTGGTGGCCCAAAATTGACAAAGATGCCGAACACTTTGTCCGGTCCTGCAAAGGCTGCACCTTGGTTTCTGCGCCAAACCCCCCAAATCCCATGCGAAGGCGGGAACTTCCAGCTCAGCCCTGAATTGACGTAGCCATAGATTACTTGGGGCCGTTACCAAGTGGACATTACCTCCTGGTAATTGTAGACTATTTTAGCCGCTACAAAGAAGTTAAGGTTACTAAGACTATTGACACATTGCAAACGGTAAATATGCTTAAAGAAATATTTTCGCGGTTAGGAGCGCCAGTCAGTATTACAGCTGATAACGGGCCACAGTTTTCTAGTGCAGAATTTGGGCGTTTTTGCAATGAGTTTGGTATTCGGTTGTATCATAGTATACCTTACTGGCCACAGCAAAATGGTGAGGTTGAGAGACAGAACCGTGATATATTAAAACGTTTGCGGATAAGTCAAACTCAAAAATCTAATTGGCAAGATGATTTGCTTAAGTACTTGACTATGTATAATGCTACCCCCCATTCTGTCACAGGGAAACCTCCAGCAGAACTCTTTTACAAGCGTCAATTTAGGGATAAGCTACCCTCCATAATCGATGTAGAATTCGCAGACACAGACATGGAAACCAGGGATCGCGATACCGAACAAAAACAGAAATGGAAGGAGTACGCAGATAGGAAGAGACACGCAACAGAATCGGATATTGGAGTCGGTGAAAAGGTCTATGTGAAGAACATGACAAAAGATAACAAACTGACCGCGCCGTTCAATGATACACCACATACAGTCATCACTAAGAATGGTGGTGATGTAGAACTCCAGAACGACGACAACGGACAACTTCTGCGTCGTAACATAGTGCATTTAAAACGGATTGAGAGTCAGTGGAAAGTTTGTCCTGAGCATGACAACTCTGTCGATAACGCAGTCAGAAGTGAATAAATTTAAATCATGATGTCTCAGATTACCAACCAATTAATTAAAATTAAACCATAAATTATAATATATATTTAAATATAATTAAATTTATAATATATAATTAAAATTAAAATTTAACCAATTAATTAATTAAAGAATTACTTACGATTACTTTAGTTTAGTATTATGTTAACAGTGTTTAAGTAAAATAAGTGTTTGAAGGAAATTTGATTAAATTTATTTTTATTTTGTAAAAGGTAGATGTAATGTATAATAAATGAATGAGTTGCTGGTGACGCGGGCGGCGGAGCGGGGCGCGGGGCGCAGGCGCTCCCCGCGCCACTCTCCGCAGAACCGTTGCACGAGGAGCACGTTCAAAATATAAATCTGTGTTTTATTGGTACCAATCGATCCTGTACAGCGATCTCAAGCTCACATGCTGCTCAAGCACATCCACATAAACACCACTACTACACACATCACACACAACACGTCCCCGGATTTATAACAGATGTAGCTGGTTCCTTCATCCTCAGCGATCGCTATTTTAAAAACTCCACCTGTATACTTTTAGGCGCAGGCCACCGTACAGTTCCCCAAAATTGATAATGCGCATAGAAATCTTCGCCATTGTTCGGCAACGGTCGTATTTCCGAACGCCATGTATTTAGAGATGTATTTAGAGTGGTTAAGTGCATTTTCTTCATGCATTTTTTTTTAGATTTAGGTGTTTGGTGCTAAAAGAGATATTGATTTATCAGTAACGAAATTTGAGTCGATAATTCATAATATTGTCATAATATTAAAATTTACTTTGAAAATGTTACAGTACTTTTCAAATGTCTTGCTCAAGCTGGTGTTAATATGGATGAAATAAGGTTTGAATAACACAAGGTTTATGTTAGAAGAAGAAATATGGATTTAAAACACAGGTTTACATTAAAATCTCAGTTCAAAAGTATTTACAGGGCTGATCATTCACAATTACAATAACAATTACAACTTGGTCTTTTGGGTGTGGCTTTATTGGCTAAGTGAAGTCTATCAATGTGACGTATATTTTATTCTTAAATGTGCCTCATAATATGGCGTCGTCAAAAATAATTAAAGTTGAAATTAAATTCACATTTGAAAAAAATAACAAGAACGATGTGTAATTGCAGCTCTTTATAATTCCACAAAAGTAATACTGATCTTGACCTTGAGACCTTTGACTGATCGGTGACAGCCACCGACCGCCCAAATTGTTTTCGATTATGTGTCACATGATATTGACTACTATTTCTTTCGAACAAGGATCAAAATGCAAGTGCTTTTACGATTCAATGATTCGGGTGTTTCCGGGAATACGACAGTTTGCGAAGATTTGCATGTGCATTATTAATATGGGAGAACTGTACATCAGTAGACATCTCATGAGACTTTGAATAAGTGACGGCTTCGTTGATCCATCAAAATCTTGCCTCGCAACCATGCACGCTGCAGTGTATCAAAGTGACAGTCAAGTATGTCGAAGTATCTGATACGTGATATGCGAAACGCTTGTATCGTATTGTAACCTCTTGTCACTTGTTCTTGGAAGACTGTGGCTAAGCATGAGACTTCGAAAATTGTGTGAATAACATGCACAAACACACAGCATGCTTTCTGCTATAAAAAATAATACTGAGTTTATTGGTATCGAGTAAATTTTCATATAACTTACGGTCATTTCAACTAAATAAAACTTTGCATTAATTTAGGTAAATAAATGAATTAGATGTTGGGTACTGGACAATCTTAGGAATTTATAAGAACCTTATTATAGGGTTGCAGTTAAGAATGTGTGAAAAGTGTTTCTAAGTAGGTATTTAATTACCTAAGTATTTCCAAATTCAGCTGTGCAATTATGTAATTTCCGAATGTGTATCTATAACAAATTCCCGTTGATCAATTCAATTTCACAAAAGCAACAAACTTCAAGAACGCTAAGGCATCGCATAGCTGCCTGGAATACCTTTGCTGCTACTGAAATACTTAATGAACCTAAGCAACAGGAGCTTAGCTTGATTAAAGGCTGGATTATCGCACTTAAACAAGTTTCAACTTGTTTATCCCAATCTATCCGAATGTGAACTAGGGAAGGCTTTTGAGCTCTCACAGTGATTCGTTGGAAATTGTAGCAGCTGCGCTACAGTTTACAAAGGAAATAGGTGAGGGAATAGATTTTATGCACCCAAAGGGTTCAGGCCTGACCAAGTTATCGGTTTCTTGACGAACTGTTTTGTATTTCAAGCCTGTATATACCTACAATTGTTGATTCGTGTCACTACTTCTGAGCCGTTCCAAAATTAAAATGTTATCTACTTTAATTTAACTTTAAATAATAATATATGGTCTGAGAATACTTTTTCGGTAAATAGTGAAGTTTACAAAAACGATAATGTATGCATAAAATAATAATTTTTGTGCAGAGCCAAAATGAACTGAATCCAATTAGCGGCAAAATTAAAAGCTTGTACAAATAAAGTCGCATAAAAAATGGGTCGGCTTACAAGGAAAAACAAAAAAATCTGGTGCTAAAAATAAATTATATCATTTTACACAAAATTTTGTTCTGAATTTTTTTCATTTATTTATGTCGTGATCAAAAACACAGACCTAGCATAATTTAATTTCTGTTTATAGATCTAATTGCTGGAAATGTTAACCAGCAAGTACACATATGTATCATGTACAGGGGTAAATTCTAAATCACACCTTAAAAAGGAATCATTCATTATAAAAGAACCCTGTACCCTGCCTAAATAGGCCTGTATTTGCCAAATTCTCCCAAAAAATTATATAACAAAAGGACAGCTAGTACAAAGCCACAGGATAATTAGTGACGAGGCAATCGAATTGTATTCTGCAAACGACAAAGATGAAGGTGAAACTGTTAATTAACGAATACAAACAGATGGGGGCCCGATCCGTAAAATTTACAAAGGTATTTTTGTAATGATACTCGAAATCATTGTTGCTATGAACTATAAAGGTAAGCGTACAGCTATTTGTATCGTACGTATCGCATTAAACGGATTGTCATAAATGTATGACGGCGTTGGCAAAGCTGATGAAGTGGACCCATTTGTGTGAATTTCTATAACAATCGCCCTTCCGTACGATGCCAAAAATTGGACGCTTACCTTAAATAATACGTCCCAACCAAAAAAAAAAAATCGCTTCATTTTTCGCAGCTTACAGTAAAATCTAGTAGGTAATTTTTTTATTTTTTTTTATGCAGCCTGTGTCGTGTCCCACTGCTGGGCAAAGGCCTCCTTATAAACTAGGTAATATACTTCAATAAATAATGTCACTGACTGACCGTAGAAATGTTTGTCAGAAAACTGTTTTCGTATTCGCAACAAAACACGCCGCAAAAACTGCCCAAATGGGAATGAATTTACCCGGCGTTGTTGTTGTGGGGTAAACATTGTTACTAGGAGCAAATAATGCCGTAAAATAACTTGAACTATGTGTACGCCTCCGAGGCTAATTACGACGTGATGTGAACTGACTAGAGACAAAACGAACTGTCGATAAAATCATAGACAATGCTGTCAAGCTTGCTTATTTAAGGTTCATTTTATAGGTAAAACTTTTTAAGGCGAAGCGAAGCTCGCGGGAACAGCTAGTAAAAAATAAATAAAAAAAAAACACTTACCAACAAGATCTTTCAAGCAAAAATTTGGACATACCTTACTGGACTTTTTTGTGCACAGTGATGAAATAAATAATTTTTGAATGGTTCCATCGAAAAATATTTCAAAGAAGGCTTTTTATTTTTAAAAAAACCTTTGAAACATAACATTTTGAAAAACTTTAAAATAGCTTAAATGTCCCATAAAAAAATATTGTTTTAGTCAGTTGTACAAGAGTTGAGTTTACAGACTATCGACATAATTATGAGACCCTACTAAGGAACTAACTTCTCTATTTACTCAAATATACGCCTTGAGCCTAAACATTAACAAACTGGAAGGGTCTTCAGAAACGCTGGATTAAAGTTTAGACTGAAATGTATGTTCGGGAATAAATCACTTTACAGTGAATTGTGCGTTTGAGTAGCGAGTTTGATAAAGGCCCAGTTGCCCGAGCACAGGATTCGAAACCTCCGTTTACGTTGCGTATTGGTTGCGTATCGTCAAATGTCACTGTCAAAATGTAAGGCAAATTTGTTAGTTCCAAAAGTGGCATTTGTTTTTTCCATGTTAGATGGAATTTCACCAAACGCTAAACGTATTTAGTAGCCTGTCATACGTCTGTCAGTTAGTACAAAATGTATTTAAAATTTGATTTAAATACGTTTAGCGTTTGGTAAAAGCGACCCTTCGTGTAGATTCGAAAATAGTATCGAATCCTATGCTCGCGCCTCTGAAGCTTGATCACAGGATTCGATACTATTTTCGAATCTACACAAACATATGGAAAAAGAACATTATCGACAACTGTCACTGTCAAAAATGTAAGGCAAAGTTGTCAGTTCCAAAAGTGACATTTTTTTTCCATATTATACGAGAATGTTTGTGTAGATTCGAAAATAGTATCGAATCCTGTGATCGCTGCACTGTTTCTCACTTGTGTGAGTGACGTAAGGTCACTCCTGGTCGTGTGTTTGGCTGAATTATCGTACTCAACGATCAATTCACCCAATTCTGATTAATTTGACTTTATCAGCTGTGAAACTGACAAAAATATAACTGCCTCTCTCTCTCTATTCTTTTGTTATTTATTTATTTAATTCTTTATTGCACAAATATATAAAATATATGTACAAAAGGTGGGCTAGTGTTAAGAACATTTTCTACGAGCCAAATTTCTACCATTAATTGTTATAGAAGGAATGATTTCTGTATAATTATGTACAAATGTGGCTAAGTATTATAGTAAGCCGAAAGGGGTGACTCATCTCGTCATTGTAAACAACTTGCAAACATCATAAAAGTCAAAGTTTCAATGGAGTACAGGCTTTTTTCCGCAAATACTTAACAGCAAAGTCAGTGTCAAATAAAGTTTTTTTATTCTTTTCTTTCTTCTTCTTTCTTCTTTACAGAAAAAATGGTTCTCCTGAATTATATTAATTAACAGCAGGTTTATGACTAACCGCTTGGAAAAATATCAGTAGATTGGACAATATAGCGTGGCCTTGCAGCCTGCTACTGCAACCACATCCATTCAGTGGCACGTAGTAACTCGGTCTAGGTTGGCTGAATCTATTCGGATTTCGCCCGTAAAAGCTTTCGGGCAACCATTTCGGCCCTAGGGGTGAATGTTGAGCAATATTTCACACTTGTGTCTGTCTGAGCTGTATACATACAATGTGACTGACGTTCTGTTTGAGGATTTATGTTTCTCGGGTCCATTAACATATTATGTAGGTATTGTAAATTGGTAAAACATCACAGCTAGTAAAAAATAGAGGACTTAGAATATGAACGGTATTAAGAGCATACTTATTGCCATATTTTGGGCACAAATACAAATCCTGAAGATACCATTAATTTCATTTGCTTAATAAAAAGGACACATTTGACCTTTGAGTTTTAAAAGTTAGGCTCCAAAGTTTTTTGAATCTGGTAATTTATTATGTGATTAATGACTATCAATAATAATTTTATTTGTGTGATTGATCTTCGTAACTACCTAATAAGCAGCATTACCCTTACCTTACGCTCACTGTTGGTCAGATAGATAAAGATACATATAATATTATTTCTTTATACACAACACACACATGAAATAAAGTTACATAACTTAAATACTAACACATATGTAGGTACATATAATATAATATAACATTTTACTCCAAAAAAAGGACAGTATTCTACTTGTGTCAAATCAGACAAAATCCCAAAAACCAACACATTTATTGACCGAAGTCACGACTCACGGCTCCGCAGCAAAACCCACATTACTTAGAGGGGCGTAAATGACAGTTCAAATTGCAATTAATAATGAAGCCGGGGCGCTAATTGCGGTCCGGGATCAGCTGTGACAATCCCCCCCGGCCGTGGAAATGCACGTCCGTGGCCTAAGCTGGCCTACTCGCAGTTGACGACATGATATCGCACCCTTATTCAAATACCGTCACTATACAAAAAATTTAGTATACCTATGTATAAACCTACCCCCTTATTCATAAAAAAGTTACTGGACGCTTTAGCTATTAAACTGTTCTATGCAATAATATTATGCTGACGCGATTGACATCAAAATCAAACAGATTTGTTGATTGTACTTTACTTGGTGACAACCGTTTTCTTCCGAAATGAGAATTTCATCAAGAAAAGTAGCTGTTGTCAGACGCGAGCTGCATTTATCTCTATCGCAACCCGTGCCCATGAAGGTATAATAACATTGGACATTATCCCGTACCGACATCGCCATGGAAAAAATAGAAATGTAGGGAACTGTTATGTTTTGGCGTGTTTTTTATTGGTTTTTCAAAAGTTTAAAATTGAAAATGTGCGTATGTATGTTACAATCCGTGAAACCAGAGTAGATCCCCTGAACAGACGACGAACGCAGCATGGAACATCGATTTATTTCCTACCGACTAACATACAGGGTGTTACAAATGTGGTAAAGTAAGGTCATAGGAGAAAGCTCAGAGGGTCATTCTAAACAGCTTTTTATCTGTCACATTCAAATATTTAAAAAAAAATTAAGCCGTCTCGTAAAAGGTCAAGTGACAATACAATACAATCCTCTTTATTCTTTATTTGCACCAAAAACAGAAAAAATACAAAAAAGCTTAAAAATAAAAACAGTACAAAAAGGCTTATAGCAATCTCTGCCAGACAACCTTTGGATGAAAGAGAGTTTAAAATAAAATAAGAAAAAGGATTAGAGGTAGTTGTGGTGCCAACAAAGTTCCTACTTAATGAGTAGAGAACTCTGAAATTATGATCTGACAAATGCTGAACGACCTAAGTTACCCAATTTCAGCTTCCTTTTTCAACACCTGTAGGTATTTAAAGCTGTTGCATGTAAATTAAGCTGAAAGTAATAAGGCTGGCTGTAAGCCAAGACAAGGTAATGTTAAATTTCAAAGAAATCAATAGTTACCGTCATGTTATATGATTCTAACTCGCATCTTTGTAGTGAGAAGCAGAAGCGTTACCTCATAGAACAGCACCGCACGAGGTAGCTCCTATATAAATACTCACATAATAAATATAATAATATTATCTTTGTATCTTCAACGATTTACGTTAACAATTCGTGTTCTATTACGCGCATTTGTCATCCAGATCTGACTTATATTTTATGTGGGATTTGTTAAGTTATTGCGAAGAGGTTTTCTCGGACCCGCAATATATATTTTGTTGTCTCTCCTTCTAATGTTGGTTCTAAATTGGGGACTTTACAAAATATCATACTATGAGTATATGAGTTATAATTTGATATGTAACAATCTTGTTATTATCACCAACCCGCACTAGGCCAGCGTGGTGGACTAGGCCTAAAAACCCTTCCTTGGAAGGAGACCCGTGCCTCAGCAGTGGGGACGTGATGGGTCGTGATGAATCTTGTTATAATTATTATACCTATACACACTATACAGTCATGTCCTGATCATGGAAACGCCTTTTTTTAAATATCTACAATATTTACAGAAAAAAACACTGTACCCGCTATAAGTACGCTGATCCTGAAATAGCCGGCCTGAACGAAATAGCTTCCGTTAAGTTCAATGATAAAATCACACCCTGTTTAATTTTATTATTAGGCTGCTTCCCAGAAGCAAACTGCTTAAACTCAAAAGGCTCAAATTGCGTAGAGAGCGAGAGAAACACGATAATTAAAATATAATATGTACCTAATACAGCATGACCAAGTCTTAGTACCGACCCAAGACTTGTAATCATTAGGTAAGTATATCTTGTATATGACATCCTTAATATTTACCTCTTTCGAGAACTACTTATACCCCACTAAGTTTTTACATCACCATTTCAAATGCAGAATTACTAAAGTCTTGAATGGAAAACATCATACTCAACGCTCTAGGAAACGATAAAATAGCCCGTCTATGGAGAAGAAAATGTACGCAAGATTGTGTGGTACTACGTTTAGGTATAGGTATGTTCATGAAAGCTTCAGTAGCGCTTCAGCCGCCGCGCTGAACGGTCGTGTCAGAGGTGGGGTAAATCGCTTTTTTCCGCAAACTTTCCACCCTTTTTTACGCGATGCATGAATGTTAAATCAACTTAGAAGTAAGCTAGTCACAACACAAATTATTTAAAGAAAATTGATTCGTCAAGTGTAGTGCATGGAACTTTCCTGAAATGTAAATAAGAATGATGAAAGTTTTAAAAATGTACCAGTAAAGTGATGAATTGGAGGCGTCAGTCTGGTCATAAGTCAGCCCAGGAACACTGAAAAGGCGTTTCCTGGCATAGGTAAGCGGTTGTTGTAATTATGAAGTTCGTGAGAATTACATTTGGAGAATTTAGTTGGTTTGATCATGGGACCATGGGATACCAATTTGGAGCCGATAGTACCTACTACTTAATATATTTTTTAGCTGAAAATTCAGATAGCTTATTAACCCATCGATTAACGGATATCCTTGGGTCTTCGATATTAAATGTTTGTATCATGGGATCTGTGTGATATATCCAAGCCGCCTGAAAAGTGTGAAGATTATGAAAAAAAAAACTCGATGAGGCCCTCACATACGGTACATCGTTTACGAGATGTGTTTTTGTGATTTGTTTGTAAGATAATCTTAATTAAATGTTTTTGAATATGCAACCGTTCTCCTACGGCCAATTCGCTATTGGACGATTTGTAAAAAATATTGCTTAAATAACTTCATCTTTTAGGGCCACTTGCACCAACATATTAAATCTAGATTTAGTGTTAAATCTCGATTTAGTGTCAAATTTTATATGGATTGCAGTTATTAAATCGAGATTTCACACTAAATCTAGATTTAAAGCTTTGTGCAAGTGGCCCTTAATGATAAATCAAGCCCAAATGTAATATATTTATAAACCCAATTTAATTACGACTGTAATCTCCGAAGGGGTAGTCTGAGTTGACACGTAAACCACCTGCTTTTCGCTGTACATTTGTACTCACGTGATAGGTTGCGAGCCGTATCGCCGGTTTTGAATTAGTACAATACACTTAGGGTACACATGTAGAATCTAGTTGTACAGGTACAGGTTTCCTCACGATGTTTTCCTTTACCGTAAGAGTATGCGTTAATATGACAAAAAAAACGTTAATTTATTTAACAAAAAACGAAAACCTATTACCAAAAATGATGTAAGTACTTATTATTTATTAGGTATGTATCTGTCGCAGGCAACTGGTTTAATCTCCTGTTTGATTGAACCGCTAGCCCGTTCATTGGATGGCGCTATTCAGTTGTATGACTAAAGGACAACTCGTCAAGTCGTTGATTGTAACGTTCGACGTCTTGACTGAACGTCATTCAGCGAAGTCGTTGAATGGGATATAGTATAGCAACTTTTTAATGTCTGGTTAGGGTGAACATGACCAGACAAGAGTCAACAAAAACACTATGTTACAAAGCTCTTATCTCACAAATTAACTGAACAATAACAATAAACATACCTTCATATTGTTGTTCATAATTATCCAGTTTCGCCACTTTTTTTCTTTGAAACTATCCGCCCGCGGCGTAATAATAGGTAAATCCATGTTTTCACACTATTTTAACACAAATAACGCACTTTAAAGCTAATTTATTTGCAAAAAACTAACAATATAGGTGCTTTTTGTGTCAGCTGTTAGCTGTTAGAGACGCCATATTTGTTTTATTCACCACCTGACTGATTTTAAGTCAGCTAACTAGTTGGACGTTTTGTGACGCTTGTACAATCAACGTTCGGCCTAGTCATACAACTGAAGAAGAAGAAGATACAACTGAACAGCGCCATCCAATGAACGGGCTAGTGGTTCAATCAAACAGGAGATTAAACCAGTTGCCTGCGACATATCTATTACGTTGGTAACTTTTAACTTTCGTCGCGTTATATTTTATTCATCCCTCGAGTGCGGAAATCGGCGAACCAACGACGTAACAAAACCTATAAATATAGGTCGTCCTTTTTCCTTGTTTCTTTATCCAAGTTTGCGATCATAAAGACCCCGCAACAGTATCGCATTTCCATTAAAATAG
Source organism: Plutella xylostella (assembly GCF_932276165.1). NCBI lineage: Eukaryota > Metazoa > Arthropoda > Insecta > Lepidoptera > Plutellidae > Plutella > Plutella xylostella. The sequence goes on along the minus strand of NC_063987.1, from coordinate 7,059,140 downwards.
TGCCCTACAAATTGTTAGAAAAGAAACAATACCATTGAATACTTAATTCGAGATCGTTAGGAACTTTCGCGAGGGCGAAGTAATTAAGTGCTTGCAAACAAGTTCTGAATTCTTAATATAGAATAATGGTAGGACCACGCTAGTTGGGCTCCTTGGCACTGCAGATGTTTCGTAATACACAGTTGAGATATGTTATGGTTTCATCATCATCATCATCACAACCCATCAGGTCCCACAGCAAGCTTGTGCTGAGAGAGGTATCGGCAGTGAGATCGGCTGATGTTTTCAAGCTGCCGTTTTACGACTGCTGCCGAAACAGTAACCGTGACCTATGGCTTAACGTGCCATCCGAAGCACGGAAGCGTCCAGAAAACAACCATTTGCAATTGGCCACCCATCCAATGGGTGACTGTGCCATGTGTTGCTTAACTTCAATGATCAAGCTAGCTCGATTACGAACGGTGTATAACTGACTGAATATTTTGATTTCCAAATTATGTTTTTAAATGGTATGGATAAAATACTAACTGCCCCCGTATTTTGTAACTTTTTGAGAGTTAGCAACCGGTGATAATTGGTATCAACTTAGAGACTTATTAACCGAAAACACCAAAAATCTTAGTGAAAGAAATATACAAGAAGCCTACCAATATATCCTTACATTCAACATAAACGTTTGTGAAATCAGATTAGTCAGTAAAAAGTTATTAATTAATAATGTTCTAAGTTGTCAGCCATTTTATACCAACCAACCCCACTCGGAGTTACATAATACGGGGGCTGGTTTGCAGATTTACAACCATATAATTAAAATTATAATTTAGTTTTATCATAAAACATTATGTTTTGGTTAAGACTATGAAATTGGGAATTGTCGAAAATATTCGTTGGATGCATGGTTTCATTGCTTTAAGGTAGGCATCCACCTTTTGGTATCGCACGTATCGCACCAAACGGAATGTCATTGTTTACCTTTTATGACATGTCTAAAAATATGCAGTATACGATACGTAGAAACACAGAAACTTGTTGCGTTTTTAACCTAATTATTCCACATTGTTGTTGTGAAAATGCCTAATATTTGCAGTATTATTATCGTAACGGAGCATAATAGTACTGTTATCTTGCAGAGTGCCTTTTCGGACGTTCTTTTTTAGTCTTCCATTGAGTCAAAGAGGCTTAATTCTGTTTGTAGACCTTTCCAAATGGGCTATCTCCTATAAAGCCGTTTGTCTGCCTTGTGCCGAGAAATAAAAGAAAGATGTTATCGAATAGTTGATTTCGTGGAAAAATATTGTGTTATTTTGATAAATCTAATAGCGTCTTTTCAACGTCTTCATTTGTGAAATGTATGGCTTGACCATAACATAATAGATAATAATTAAACATAAGTTCAATAGATGTTTACCGCTGCAATAACTTATGAACGAGTCAATGTTGTGTTATAAACAAACGTTGAACCATATTATGGCGGTAAGATCAGTAATGTTAACACAAAATTATAACTAGGTATGTACAATTGTTAGACATACGTTTTATTTTAGAAATGGACTGGAATTTATATGATGCAGACATAATTATTATGAATCTTTAAATGTTTATTCAGCTAGAATGCACTTTATAAAATTTTGTAAATAGCTTAAAATTTAAAACCTAGAATTTTTTGTAGCGAATATAAATTTACTTTTCTAACGAAAAAGACAAATAAATACAAAATTATAGTATGCAAAATTAATTAATAAATCTTGTGTCAATTTGGCAGTAAAAGTTAATTTATAGGAAGGACAGATAATAAACAACAGCTGCTTATATATTAAAATTATTAAGCCCAATAATTCGGAGTTCGGACTCTGATAAATTTATTAGAAACAATATCTACCCAATGTTTTGCTATCTGACTTTTCTTTTTAAGTTATATTATTTAACAAGTATTTTAGGTGGTTCATGCTTCTTATAATAAGTTTTTTTTAACGAAATTGTGTGATTTTCTTTAACTGCCAACGCACGTCGGCTAAACCTAATTCTACTATTTACCTTTTTATCCATATCAATGGGTATCAATAAATTTACATGACATGACACTTGTTTTTCGCCCTGAATAGCGTTATAAAAGTCTACAATGACTCTAACAAACGTGTTTTTGCAATAAAATATGGACGGGAAACTTATTTATTCGTAACATCCGGGTTCCAATCCGAACTGCAAAAGGGACATGAAATATGAGCTGTGAAAATAGACAAATTGGACATAAATTCCGGAACGCACGGTCCCAGGAACTAAAGTGTGTTTTTTAATCTCAGATACTGAGCTACAATTTCACAATAGTCTGCTAAATCGTAACCAGGGAAAGGTTGATCAATTATACGTATCTCCATATTAAATTATTGACAGATGTGTCAAAAATAAAGCAATAATCCTTGGTTATGCTCTAACCCACTATGGAGAAATTGGCACTAAATTGCCAGATTCTGAACGGTTCATTAACAGTCCATTATCCCGCCAATATAGAACGATACGTCACATAATCGCGGGACAATCGACTGTCGATAAACCCTTCAGAATCTGACAATTTAGTATGTGAGATTAAAATACAGACTTTAAAGTAATTGAAGATTGAAGCGAAAGTCTATGACGGGGATTTACGTGGGGCAGTCAGATTGTTAACCTCCGATAGCTCTCTGGCTCCCAGGACTCCTAAAACTATAACTGCATTAAAAGAAAAACACCCGACACCTTCGCGCCCCTTATCTTTTCCGCCTGAGCCAAATATTTCTTCACCCTTCTTATCCGTCACTGTTTCTGATGTTGCTGATGCTGTTGACTCCTTTTACAGCGGGTCAGCTGCTGGTTTAGATGGCTTGCGACCACAGCACTTGAAGGAGCTGATCTCGGTGTTCGCAGGTGATAATGGGCACAAATTGTTAGAATCTCTAACTAGACTCTGCAACTTTCTACTGAAGGGAATGCTAAACCTGGAAGTTTGTCCATACTTGTATGGAGCTTCATTGTGCGCTCTTTCAAAATCAGATGGAGGAATAAGGCCGATTGCAGTAGGATCGGTTTTTCGCCGGTTGGTTGCTAAGGTTGGAGGTCGAGCAGTTAAATCGAAGATGTCTGTATTTCTACAACCTCATCAACTTGGGTATGGCACTGCCTTGGGATGTGAGGCAGCAATTCACGCCACTCGTAGCTTCGCCATGACAGGTTGTGAAAATGCATCTAATGACATTATTCTTAAGGTTGACTTGAAAAACGCATTCAACAGCATTGAACGAGATGGAATGCTATCAAAAATACAGGAGCACATTCCAACTCTCTATCCATTTCTGAGCCAGTGTTACTCGTTGCCCAGCCAGCTGTTCTATGACTCTGAGTCCATATCGTCACAGGTTGGGGCGCAACAAGGGGACCCATTAGGACCACTAATCTTTAGCTTAGCCATTAATGATGTCGTTAAATCGTTAGCTTCCCCATTGAATGTGTGGTATTTGGATGACGGGACAATTGGTGGAAACATCGATACGGTGGAAAAAGACATGAAAGCTATTATAGACATGTTTAAGGAAATGGGTCTTGAATTAAATAGTAACAAATGTGAACTTTTCTGTTGCAGCCCGAATATCTCCAACTTGTCCACCATAACAAATCTAGTCCCAGGAATCAAACTGTTGGATAAGTCAAACTTTACTGTCTTGGGAGCCCCTATTTTTCCTGAAGGTGTTCCACCACTACTTGATGGCAAAAGGGAGGGAATCAACAAGACAGTGAGTGGATTGAAGCAGTTACCGGCCCATGTTGCGCTTACAATCTTTCGCTGCTGTTTGTCTATGCCGAAGCTGACATATGCTCTGAGGACTTCTCCAGTTTGGTTGTTCCCAGCAAACATAGCTAACATTGATAACTGTATCAAAAATGTCCTGGAGCAAGTCCTTAACATCAAATTGGAGGGGGATCAGTGGCGACAAGCAGCATTACCGATCAGACACGGTGGTCTGGGCATAAAACGAGTCAAAGAGACCGGTCTCTCGGCTTTCCTATCCTCGGCGCACGGCGTAGTGGATCTTGTCACTCGAATCTTATCGATTAATGGTGACGGATTCCGCTTACCTTTTGTTACTGAGGCTTTAGAGGGCTGGGAAGCTCAATGTCCTGGAAAAAAATTGCCTGATCACCTTGATGTCCAGAAAGCCTGGGATGATGTTCTGTGCAAATCTGTTTTGGACAAAATTATGGAGAGCAGTATAGGTGTAGATTTGGCGAGAGTGAGGGCTTCATCAAAACCTGAATCGGGCTCTTGGCTTCACGCGTTGCCGTCTCCTCAAATGGGCACTCTCTTGGACGATGACTCGTTGAGAATAGCAGTAGCATTAAGGCTCGGCTGCGACATATGTGAGCAGCATCATTGTATTTGCGGTGCACTGGTAGACTCAAGGGGTCATCATGGTCTAAGTTGTCCCAAGTGCGCTGGTAGATTTCCAAGACATCATGCGCTAAATGACTTGATTAAGAGGCCAATGGTCATGGCGAATATCCCGTGCGTCCTGGAACCACCAGGTTTGAGTCGCACTGATGGGAAGCGTCCGGATGGACTGACGCTGGTCCCCTGGGAGCGTGGCAGAAGCTTGTTGTGGGATGCCACATGTGTTAGCACGTTTGCAGCTTCACATTTAGCAGGAACGGTAAGAGTAGCGGGCTCGGCGGCTGAGAATGCCGCTAGATTAAAGCACCAAAAGTATACGGATTTAAAAAACCGTTACTTGTTTGTCCCTGTAGCAGTGGAGACGAGCGGAGTTTGGGGTAGTGAAGCTAAAGCCCTCATAAGGGATCTAGGCCGCCGTATTGCCTCGCGAGGACATGATCGTCGCTCCGGGTCGTACTTGGCTCAAAGGCTCTCTCTTGCTATTCAAAGAGGTAACGCCGCAAGCATTATGGGTACTTTTGGGCCAGGTATGACTCGTGGCGGATTATTAGATTAATTTAATTTTACTTTTTACTTTGACGAAGCTTGTTACGCTGACGATGACGATGTTCTACACAGAATGACGAAGCTTGTTGCGGATTGAAAATGTATATTATTTTTTTTAATTTCTGTTAATATTGTTTATTGATGGTGTAATAATTTGTAAGTGTAAATATTTTAAAAGAAATTTCATTTTACACCCCATACAAATAATTCGCCTTGATAAAGTAGCGATTCTAAAGATATTATTTTAATTTTATCACTGACAAAGCTTATATTTTGTCTGTAAAAAATATATTTACACATTACACAGCGTATGCAGGAACTCAGCTGGATGCTAAGTGGCCTAAATGCTGCTTCCCGACGTGTAGGCCTCGGTATGAACTTGGCCAAGACGAAAGTCATGTACAATGCTCACATCAAACCGGAGCCGGTCGCCGATGGTGAGGCAACAATCGAAGTTGTGCAAGAATATGTCTACCTCGGGCAGACTATTCGGCTAGGCAGAAGCAACTTCGACAAGGAGGCTGCAAGGCGCATCCAACTGGGTTGGGCTGCATTCGGGAAACTTCGTCACATATTCTCCTCGGCCATTCCTCAGAGCCTGAAGACAAAAGTCTTCAACTAGTGCGTCCTGCCAGTGATGACGTATGGTGCAGATACGTGGACACTGACGGTAGGACTGGTCCACCGATTTAAAGTCGCTCAGCGTGCTATGGAGAGAACTATGCTTGGGGTTTCTCTGATGGATCGTATCAGAAATGAGGTTATCCGTCTGAGGACTAAGGTTACCGACATAGCTGTCAAAATATGCAAGCTGAAGTGGCAGTGGGCTGGTCATATCTGCCGAAGAACCGATAACTGTTGGGGTAGACGAGTTCTCGAGTGGAGACCAAGATCAGGCAAACGCAGCGTGGGACGCCCTCCTGCCCGCTGGACTGACGACCTTAGGCGGGTGGCGGGTAATGGGTGGATGAAGAAGGCCGAGGACCGAGTGTTGTGGCGCTCCTTGGGAGAGGCCTATGTCCAGCAGTGGATGATTATTGGCTGATGATGACACAGCATGTGTAAATATATTTTTTACATTCGCGATTACGATGTTTTTTAAATTCGCGATTCAACTATTTAAGTTATTTAACTATTTAAGTTGAATCGCGAATTTAAAAAAAACTTCGTGTAACTTGCTATATATATTTTTGTGAGTATCACTAAAATTTTACTTAATACCTACTTAGTTTTGTCAAGACGGTTTTGTTATTTTTTAAATTTAATACTAAAGGGTTTTGATAAAGTTTACTATTTGATAAGCAAAAATATACTTACTAATTATTTATTCATGCAAGACCAAATTAAAATTAACAATTCCATATAAAAAAATCCACCACAGGTTTCGTCATTAAAATCTAAAAGTACATAATTTCATCCGCGACATGCTTCGTCAAGTTAAATAATTAAAATAGCCCGCCCCAGGACGCACCCGAGCCAAAGGTTCCCATGACGCTGGCAGCATTGCCACGCTGCACTGCGAGGGAGATCCTCTGCATCAAGCGCCCCAGAGCGCTTGTCATGGCCTCGATCCCTAAGACGACGCCCTAACTCTTTTATGAATGCCCTGCCCTGTGTTCCCCAGACCCCAGTCGTCTCCAACGCTAGAGGAACGAATATGTATGAGGTCATGAGTGCGCGGTATTTAGCGCATTTCTGCCTTGCTGCTGCCTCCGCTGCGGCACCGGCTGTTGCTGCAGTGAAAGCTACGTGCGACTGCGCAAAAGTGCAGACACATGTTGCGTCCCACAACAGACATCGCCAAGTCAAGTTAAATAATTAAAATAGCCCGCCCCAGGACGCACCCGAGCCAAAGGTTCCCATGACGCTGGCAGCATTGCCACGCTGCACTGCGAGGGAGATCCTCTGCATCAAGTACGCCCCAGAGCGCTTGTCATGGCCTCGATCCCTAAGACGACGCCCTAACTCTTTTATGAATGCCCTGCCCTGTGTTCCCCAGACCCCAGTCGTCTCCAACGCTAGAGGAACGAATATGTATGAGGTCATGAGTGCGCGGTATTTAGCGCATTTCTGCCTTGCTGCTGCCTCCGCTGCGGCACCGGCTGTTGCTGCAGTGAAAGCTACGTGCGACTGCGCAAAAGTGCAGACACATGTTGCGTCCCACAACAGACATCGCCCTCTTTCCCACGGCACCAGCGTTAGCCCATCAGGACGCTTGCCATCGGTACGAGACAGGCCGGGTGGCTCAAGCACGCTTGGAATATTCGCAGAAGCAAGAGCCCTCCGAATTATGTCATTTATGGAGTGGTGACGCGAAAATCTGCCTGCACTTCTGACGCAGTACAACCCGTGATGCCCCTGTGCATCCACCCACGCGCCACACACGCAGCGATGCGGTTCGCATATATTGCAGCCCAAACGAAGCGCAACTGCCACGCGCAGGGAATCGTTGTCTAACAGTGTGCCTAGTTGGGGTGAAGGCAACGCATGAAGCCACAAACCAGATTCGTGCTCAGCAGCTGCCCGCAGTCGCGCGAGCTCTGATCCCACACTCTGGCCGATGAGCCCGTTAAGAGTAATCTTACAAATCGGCTCATCCCATGAGCGCTGACACTCCGGCTGCTGAGGCACATCGCTGGCAGGACATCGAGCCCTCCACAAATCCAAAGCCTCCTCCGCATAAGGGATCTTAAACTCGTCACCATTAACATTCAAAATGCGAATGACGAGATCAATCACCCCGTACGAAGAGGCCAAGAAAGCGGGGAGCTCGGTGTCCTGCAACCGCCGTACGCCTAACCCGCCGTGCCTGATTGGGAGCGCCGCTTGATCCCACTGAGGAGGCGTCATCTCAATGTTGATGATGCACTCCAGGAGCTCCTTTAAAGCCTTGTCATATTGAGAGGCAGCCTCCCCATGCCTCCACACCGGTGCGGTACGTAGGGAATACGTAAGCCTTGGCATAGACAGACTACCTCTCAATATTGTCAAGGCAACGTGGGCTGAGAGGTGTTTTAGATGGGGTTTTGTGGCCAATAGAATAGAATAGAATAGAACTTGGACATCAGTACGGCTGGGATACCCTCCGGAAATATACTTACTTACTAATATTTGAAACTATGATTTGATTACATTTTCGTATGTTGTACTATCGCATGTGCAATAAACCTGAGGTCAAGTTATGAATGAACAGGTTAGCAGTTAATTTATTACATGCATATTTCAAACAGCTGTATAAGTACATTTCAAAATATTAATTTCACATTGTATAAACCATTCATTATGCTATTTTAATTACCTGCTATGATATTCCATTAATCTGGGCAGTCAACATCGCAGTTTGATTTACTGTAGGTTTTTGCTGTGTTCATAATATTTTAAAAGGCATGGTCAAAACTACATTTTAAAGTTTATTTGTTTATTATTAAAAAATATATTACAAGTTACAAAGAGTAGGTACAATATTTTAACAGATTTCAATCAACCGAAAGCGTAAACTGTTTCCATCGAGCAACACTACTCCAAAACATAGTTCAATAAGGCACTAGTAAAACCTAGCTGGCAAGTAACGACAAGGGGTCACTCTAGTTAACGAAAAACGTGGCCTCAAAGCGCTGCTGCGCTAACCACGACCAGATTTCGTTGTGTTAAACGTATAGATTGCACGAAAGCTCTCGTAAATTTTGTTTGTCAAGAGGTGGAGTAGCCTTCCGGCTCCAAAAAAGGATGGTTCGTCGCAGCGTTTCATTCTTTCCCACTAATTGGAATGTCTTTGTACCTCACTCAGAGTAGTACGAGTTGCAGCAAAATTCAATTTTCGTTCTTGCTCTGTGCAAAAAATTGCAAGAACAAACCCGGCTACTTCTTTGTGTTCGAGTTACTGCAATCAAGGGTGTATTCGACACGGCTGGAATTTCTCGACTGCTTTTGTTTTTGACTGGCTCTTGGCGACAATTTGTTACGACTGCTTGATTTTCGGTTGTTGGTAATCGGTGACCAAATTAAATAAAGATAAAGTTTTTTCCACAGTATAATTATTATTCTTTGTTATTCGTCGGAGAAATTAGTTTTCACTGTATTAGGAAGGTATTAGGTATTTGCATTTCAAACCCTTTTAATAGTTTTTTTTCAATCCCTTATCTCATCGGAATGTACCGATTAACAAAATGATAGTTAAATAGGTACTTTTTTATCGTATAAATATACAATATTCAGATGTTTTTTTTAACAACTCTCTCCGTTCGGAAAAGCTTGTCTTGTTGTATTTGGAGATTACTTGCCTTTCGTTCATTGCAAAATGGCCCCTTTTATTAATGCTCTATAACGTGCCACTGACAGGCGACTTTAAGGGCCCGTACAGGGTGACGTGCCGCGCCAATTTTGGGTTTTCAATGCTCTTCACACAGCACACGCAGTGACACGCACACATGTAAGTTTGCACAGTGGGTCGATAAACTTTTACTCGCCAACTTTATTGACAATTATGTTCAAGTACATTTTGGGTGATTTTAGGGTAAGTAAGTATAATTCTTACTTACACTGGTAAGCACCAGGAAAGAGTAGAAATTAATAGGGGTGCCACTTTTCTCCATACTCGGAACCCGATTAGATTTCTAAACAAATGTGGTATTTACTTGTAGAAAGGTAACTACAGGTATTAAAGTGTAGATAATAAGTTATACTAAGGGTATACTAAGCCGATAGGGGATGACTCAAGGGGTCATTCTGAACAACTTTAGTTCCACGAGTTTTGCAAAAACGCGAAAAAAAAAATTCGTTTTCCATGGTAAAAAGTCACGTGTCAACAAAGTTTCTATGATAAAGGTTTTTTTTTTGTTAATTTTTAAAACTCGTAGAACAAAAGTTCAGAATCAGTCTCACTTGTTTTAACCCGACTGCCGAAGGAGGAGAGTAATGTTTTTTGATTGTATGTATGTATGTTTGTAAGTATATTTTTTGGTGGCAGAATAATATTTTTTCATATTTTTAGAGTTTCGTACCTCAAAAGGAAAAAAGCAACCGTTATAAGATCTCTTTGTTGTCCGTCTGTCTGACTGACTGTCTGTCACTGCCCTTTTTCTCAGAAACGGGTAAAGATATCAAGCTGATATTTCGCATAGATATGAGGAGTACCCAAAAAAAATTGGGGTACTCCCTCTCCCATACAAGTAAATTGGGGCTGATATTTTTTCCGGTTATTTTGATGGTGTAGGTAGGGTATCGTTGAATAGGTCTTTTAATATAATAGGTATAAAAAAAGGTTAAAATATAATTATTTGGCTTTTACCCTTAAATTTGGGGACCACACCATAGACAAATCCTAATTTAAAAAATGATTTCAATAGATGGCGTGATTTTATGTTGGGTAACTCAGAATAAGAAGTGATGATATCTCAGAATAATAATGGTTAATGGTGCTATTCCGCTGAGCATCGAAACCGGTGGGACGCTAATGAAAAGTGGTCATGGAAATGCACCATGGTAGACCCTGCTCCTAGAACAAGGCATGAGTTTGTGATTTGTGTGCGTGAAAAGCGAGGATGGAAACTTTGAATATTTTCTTGATTTTTTTATTGATGCAATAACATATAATTAGTATTATTCTGAGTTACCCACCGAAGTCACCCCGTGGCAGGTTGACTAGATAGGTACTTTTGCAAATCACGCCATATATCGTTGTTTTTATTAGTGGCTACTGTCTATAGAAGAAATTCCGTCATTGACAATTTTACGTTACGATTGAATTTAGTAAACCCAGTAAACCTAACTAATCCAGAGGAAACCTAAAATATCTTTCTCTCTCTCTTTGAAAAACATACTTAATAGCCCAAACTCGATTCTATTCTATTCTCTGTGGGGGTGTAAGTACCTGCACCTGGCTCTCTCGAGTGGAACCTTTGTGCATATCCCCAAGATCTAAACTGCCTTCCTAAGCTTGAACCATTTCCCACCACGCTGGTCCACTGCGGGTTGGTGGGTTCACATATCTAGATGTGCTAAATCTAGATATGCAGGTTTCCTCACGATGCTTTCCTTCACCGTTAGAGCGATGGTATACATTGTACTTAAGTTAAAAGAACTCATTGGTACATGTCAGCGCCGTGATTCGAACCCGCATCTCTTGCGTGAGAAGCGGGCGCTTACCCGACTGAGCTACCACCGCGCCCAAACTCGATGCTTTTAGCTATTAAATCTTTGAAATAAAATTCAGTCACCTCCGTGTTACTGCCCTCATCAGATCCTCACGAGACCATGCCTCAACCAGCACCATGAGACTGTGTTTTTGAATCCTAACCTAATCTTCCTACGTATTGTCATCACTTAGATCCATTCACTATATTCCTGCTCCTCATCCCAGGGCCGTGGGGACCGGAGGCACGTCAGCTTTTTAAAGACATCAGCAGCAGACTAATAGAAGTCTCAAGGGACCCTAGGGCTGGCACTTACCTATAACAAAGGCTAAGCATCGCTATATAGCGGGGTAACGCGGCCAGCGTCTTCTTTTTAGTTTAATTTTAATTTTATATTAGTTAGTTTTAGTTAGGCATTAATAATTATAATTTAATCAAGAAGTACCATGGACTTAACTAATAAAAAACATTATCATTTAATTTATTGAATATAGTATAAGAATTATGCTTCCTCAATTTCAAATCAAATTATGTTGGTGTCATAAAAGTTGAAAAAGTGCAATGACAACCAATGTGCATTGATTTTGTGTCTGTACACAATTAGATCGCGAGCTGTCAGTGCCGCCTAAACCGACGTGACCCTTCTTTGGAGGCCACCGGCCGACTGAGTCAAACGTCGCTTGTGTTTATGATTTTATAACACAGAAAGCCGCCATAGATATTTGTATGAAGATTTGAGGGAAAAAAATTGCTCAAGTTTGGGATTAATTTACACAAAATAGGTGTGTGTTTATTAAAAAACAAGGTATTTAGCGCCTAGTCCAAGCATTTATCTTTATAATTTGATAAGAATCATATGAAAATTCTTGATAATTACGACATAGTTGTTACAATACGGGAGTGTGATTTACTGGTTTTTCGTAATTAATTTACAGTTATCCATAAGCATTTACTTAAATTCGAATGATTCAGCACCTAGCTAAACTCTTCGGCTACCTGTGTGATTTTTTTCAAGGCTGTAGAGCATCATTTACTACATAATTCTATGACAATGCCAACCCTCGATTGCCTATTGCCGACCCTTAAAATCGAATGGTTGAGAATTTATTCGCAGGTGAGACCAGAGACCTCTGAATAACCCTTCTGAGATAACAGGCGTGAGTTGAAAACCTTTTTAACAATTTAAATTAATGTTTATCTAAACGGCCAAACGGTGCGGACCGGCAGGGAGCGTGGAAAAGACAAAATACATAAACGAACGATTGTTTTATAACTTTATAAGTAAACTCTTCTTTGAAAATACTTATAACAAATTTTGGAAATAAATTAACAACTTTAAAACTTTCTCTCAAATACCCTTTTTGTTTTAAATGATTATGCTTAATACGGTGTCTACCTTTATTTTATTAACAAATAAAAAATACAGACGCTAAGTATTTAAGTGGTTTACGCATCTTTTATCGTACTCGTATTTGCCAAAGGGCCGATAACCGTTCGAACAGATAAACCAGTTTTAATAAAGACCACGGACAATATCTAATTTCCATTTTTTCACCGGAGAATGTCAAGTTAAGCTCACCCTGTCTATGTTACAATCGTTAGTTAGTTAACTAGGTAAATATCTAAAAGATTCTTAAAGTGATGTTTTTCAAAGGTATTTTCCGTCACATAAAATTTGAGATAACTACCTCTATGTAATAACATAAGGTTTTTATAACTATTAAAATGTATGAAACTAAGTAAATTTTAATGTACATACATACCTACACGATTTATTTGTAAAGCATGAGTGTCTTAAATCTATGCAATAGTTTTAATGTTTATTTTTTTGTTATTCTTGTGAGATTATTTAATTGCACTGTTATTGTACCTAATCGAATTTAATCCAAAATACCTAGGTACAATTTTTTTATTTTAACTTTTATATCAATGAAATTATTTCTAAACTTCTTTTATTTTAATGTGATGATTAATGGTTATACCTATTTGGGAACAAATAAAGACTTTTTGTTTTTATTTTTAGTTTATTACTTAAATATATATTTCTCTCCCCACATTAAAAAAAAACTAAATTATAATACTACAAAAGAAAAGTGGTCAGAACTAGAAACGCAAAACGAAGGAAGCCTCAACTTCGCAATTTACATCTTACCCTTTTTAATTTAACAGAAACACGTCAAAAGAAACTTCCTCAGAGCCGACTATAATAGGAACGTATTTCAATGAATTCAGTTAAAAGTAATTTAAATTCCATTAATGTCTGACAACTTCAGTATGCGTACGGTTACTTTTGAAACCATTTCGGATTATAAGGATTTTGTCGTGCTCGTGGTTATTTCTAATGATATAATAAAAAAATTATAAAACAACAGTTTGTGCAGTACAGTAGGTATAAGTAAAAATGGCGAGTCCATGTAATGGCTTACTCAGCATTTTATTTCGATAAAATTATGCGCGATTACCATAGTAGATAGAACAGCGAGTTAGGGTTGGTATGTCACAGTTCGATAAGTAAAAGTAAACGCAAATATACAGCTCAGAATTTATTTATTTATTTGTAATTTACAAAAACAGTAAATAACAGTCCAAAACTATGTAACAAAAACATGCTAGAGTAGTTTGCTACACAAACATTTGTTAAGGTTAGTAATTATATTTTAAACTTAATTTTAAATCTATGAGGTAACTAATTAAACTAAATCATTAATTAGGTTAGTTCTAATTCTAAGCCTGAATGAGGCCCTATTGCTACGGAGCGACGCTGTTTTCCATATTCTTTTCAGGTTCATGTCTGTCAAAATATGCGGCATCACGGTAGCTTAGATCTAATGTGTGGTCACTGTTAAGGCAAAAGCACAGGTAAGGGAATTTTCATCTATCACCTAGCATACTACACGCTGCGCGCTGTATTCGCACAGCGCCCAACAATCTTGCCTTTGCTTTTCACTCCTAGAACGGTCAGAAAAATTAGTATTATAAACCAGTATTTTTTCCTTTTAAGGCGGTTTTCAAGAGTATTTCGTTACAAAACTGGAATGAACAAGCGAGGTGGCAGGCCACCGACACCGCGGTATATCACACCAACTTTACACAGAATTCGTCTTCAATCGATGTTTTCAGGTCGGTTTTGTTGTTGGGAATTCAAATTGTTATCGAACTCGTTTACATAAATATCTCCCAAGTTTTTGAATTAGTATTGTTGAACCATTTTGTTCCGTTTGTTGGGGAATTCACAAAACGTACCTGAAATACGAGTAAGGTGTACTTTGTAAGTTAAGGCATTTTTTGAATTTCTTTAAAAAAAAATAATGTTAAATTATATTTGTATGAATTACATTGGAGCTCATAATATAACAAGAAACTGAAGATCAAGCCTAATATAATTTTCATAAGCATTTTCATGGCAAAAGAAACCAGACGTTTTTTCATTACTTAATTTAAACAATTCAACAGTGAAGTCATCAGTCGTCACGTCACACATGGAAATAATTCGTCAACTTGTCACGGTCATACATACGCCAACATAAAAGTAAATTGCGATGGGTGTGACCAGAGTAATGAAGAGGTTTAGACCGTCACTGTGGATTAACACGACACGACACAAACTTAAGCTACATTTTTCCTCATAAATTCCAGTAATAAGTCCTCAATTGAAATACCTAACCTAAAATGTCACTCGTCCTTTCCTATTAAGGGTCAGCAATAGGTAATCGAGGGTTGGCATTGTCATAGAATTATGTAGTAAATGATGCTCTACAGCCTTGAAAAAAATCACACCGGTAGTCGAAGAGTCTAGCTAGGTGCTGAATCATTCGAATTTAAGTAAATGCTTATGGATAACTGTAAATTAAATTCAGAATATGACGAAAAACCACTCCCGTATTGTAACAACTGTGTCGTAATCATCAAGAATTTTCATATGATTCTTATCAAATTATAAAGTTAAAGGCTTGGACTAGGCGCTAAATACCTTGTTTTTTAATAAACATACACTTATTTTGTGTAAATTAATCCCAAACTTGAGCAATTTTTTTCCCTCAAATCTTCATACAAATATCTATGGCGGCTTTCTGTGTTATAAAATCATAAACACAAGTGACGTTTGACTCAGTTGGCCGCTGGCCTCCAAAGAAGGGCCACGTCGGTTTAGGCAGCACTGACAGCTCGCGATCTTATCGTGTACAGATACAAAATCACTGCACATTGGTTGTCATTGCACTTTTTCAACTTTTATGACACCAACATAATTTGATTTGAAATTGAGGAAGCATAATTCTTCTAGTATATTCAATACATTAAATTAAATTAGATAGTGTGCAATATTCTCGTGACATTAAAGTCTCGTAAAGGTCTGATGAGGAGCAGGAATATAGCGAATGGATCTAAGTGATGACAATACGCACGAACATTAGGTTAGGGATCAAAAATACAGTCTCTTGGTGCTGGTTGAGATATGGTCTCGTGAGGATCTGATGAGGGCAGTAACACGGTGGTGGCTCAATTTCATTTCAAAGATGTTTATAGCTAAAAGCATCGAGTTTGGGCTATTAAGTATGTTTTTCAGAGAGAGAGAAAGAGATTTTATTTTTCCTCTGGATGTGTTAGGTTTACTGGGTTTACTAAGTTCATTCTGTTAATGGCATCAAGTTGTTATGTGTTCATAAGTAATAATTATTTATTAACAAAATGCTGTTGGTTCTCCACGAAAATGTAAAAATAAAAATAAAATAAATAAAAATAAATTCGTAACGTAAAATTGTCAATGACGGAATTTCTTCTATAGACAGTAGCCACAAAAAAAACAAACGATAGATAGCGTGACTTGAAGATAAAGATACATTTATTCGACACATAGACAGCAACAACAAAAAAATACAGATTTAAAGAAAACAAACACATACTTATACAAAACAACAAAGAAAAAAAAGGATACACATCAAAATAACTGGAAAAAATATAAGCCCCAATTTACTTGTGTGGGACAGGGAGTAATATAATATTTTTTTTGGGTTACTCCCCATCTATGTGAAATATCAGCTTGATATCTTTACCCGTTTCTGAGAAAAAGGGCGGTGACAGACGGACAACAAAGAGATCCTATAACGGTTGCTTTTTTTCTTTTGACGTTCGAAACCCTAAAATTAATTAAAAATATTATGCTGCTACCAAAAAATTTTACTTACTTACAGGTATTGAAAAAGCGGTATATAGTACTAAACAAATTATAAACAAACAAAAAACCCGACTGCACGCTAAAAATATGAAAACAAGTCCCAATGTTAATGGAAAGTATCGTAGGCGGGGACCAGCAGAGGGTTCACCATTTAGCTGAATGTTACTTAGAAAACGGCCTTGAGTGGCGGTCAAGTTGGTCCCCGCCTGCGATACTTTCCATTAACATTGGGACTTGTTTTCATGTTTTTAGCGTACAGTCGGGTTTTTCGTTTGTTTATAATTGTATTTTTTTATTTGTAACTTTTTAGTTGTTTTTATTTTATGAAATTTTACGTCAGTAGTTCATGATCATTTTTTATTTCAATAATTTTGGTGTTGTTATTTAAATACCTTCAATATGCATATTTTTATAATGTGAAAATCAAGCCCTTTCATTTGATACCTTACACGGCAAAGTTGAATTATTATTTTTTCGATCATCACGTTATGTCCTCTAGAGGGCGCTATGTACATTTTAATAGAACGTCACATAGCCTATAACCATCGCGCCATCAATACGCTTCTAATAATACTTCATACATAACGTGACCATTTATTTTTTTTATCAAAGCGGGACTCCTGCGGAATTTCATTTTTTATATTTATCTAAACATTTTGTAAAGTTGGTATGTTTAGGATACCTAAGTACTTACTATGCTTTTATAAATACACCAGACGGGTAGGTACACTAAATAAATCCGAATCACTTTTTTGCGAATATGAAAATAACGATTTTTTTAATTATGAATTTCATAGTTCTAGTTAATTTTAGTCTAGTTAAGTTTCCGAATAATAAAAAATTACGAAAAGTTGATAAACCAAATTTCAAACAACAGATTTATTAAAATGACCAAAGTAAATTTTTCGAATGTTATAATTTCGATGTTTTAACGATTTTTTACTATTTCACACACTTACTTTCTTTGTTCACAAATAAAGAATTGTTTTTTTTTTGAATTGACTATATCGAATTATTTAAATAACAAATCCCGAAGTTTTAATATTCCGAAAATACAAATCCCCGAATGTAACTTAGTTAAAAATTTAATTTATTTTTTTTTGTTTGCTCGGCTTTGTTTTTCGACATCTTTGTGCACTTAAACGCTCCTCCTCGCTTTGCTCGTCGTCGCACCTATCTTTAGGTTTAGGTCCTAAGCTTTTTTAAGTTTTTAGATTAGTTTTAGATTAGTTTTTAGGTTAAACACCGTAAAAAGCCGAGCAATTGTTTTGCTCTATTGTGTAACTTAACAACAAATAGTTTTCTATTTAACAATATTTTTACTCCGCTCCGCTTTGTTTTTCGATATCTATGTGCACCTAACACGCTCCTCCTCGCTTTGATCGTCGTCGCATCCTTAGGTTTTGGTTCTAAAGTTTTTGAAACGTTCATTTTATTTTTGACAAAATCACGAATTATCATATTTTCGGTCCGGATTTGATATTTTGGTGATTATAATAAATCTGTACCTATTTTATTTTTCGTAAACTAAAGTAATCGTATTTTTTAACGTTCGTGTATTTAACAATCGTAATAACAAACCTTCGTGATTATTATATTTATCTAAGTATTCGATTTTTATAAATCTATATTTAAAAAATTGTTATTGCAATATTTTGATAATTAGGTACATATTCGGTGTTTCAAATTCTGAAAATAGTTTTTCAGAATTTTTGGGTGTTCTCATACCAGACGCTACAAAATTCTTAAACATCATACTTTGATTTTTTAAATAATTTGAGTAGTTTAATTTCAAGTTCTTATCAATAGTGCATGTTATCTTATTTTCACATTCATAAAAGTTAATACAGATTACTTTTTTGGAAAACATGTACTCCCACGCATTTCTTCTTTGTTAGAAGAGCGAAATAAATTTATATACACGATAGAGCAAGAGGGAGTCAATGATTGTCACTGAACGAAGTTACTCGCGGAGTCGTGGTGGAACTCGGACTCATATTACTCTCCCTATAGTCTATGTGAGTAAGTGATAAGAAGATAAATAGTTGTCTCAAGTGATTAAAAGAAAGAAAGGAAATATGGGATGAAGTTACAAAATGTAGGTAAATTAAATTATCGTTTGGTCTGTTTAAGAAAGCGGGACATTTTTGCCCTCGCGGGGGACAGCGGGACGGACAGCTTGAAAGCGGGACTGTCCCGCCCAAAGCGGGACGTATGGTCACGTTACTCATACATCAAAATCTATCAAGCCGTTTAGGCTACAGGAGGGAACAAAGAAACAGACAAACATACATACATACAATCAAAAAACATTACCCTCCTCTTTCGGCAGTCCGGTAAAAAGGAGTAAGACAGGGGGTCATTCTGAACTTTTGCTCTACGAGTTTTGGAAATTAACTTTGTTGGACATGTGACTTTTTACCATGGAAAACGAATATTTTTTTTCGCGAATTTGCAAATCTCGTAGAACAAAAGTTGTTCAGAATGACCCCTTGAGTCATCCCCTTTTGGCTTAGTATAGTCCTTTTTCGACACTATGTATTTACTTTGCTTTGTCGTCGGGGTTCAGTTGGCTGGAGGATGCCCGAAACTTATTATCTACACTTTAATACTTGTAGTTACCTTTCTACAAGTAAATACCACATTTGTTTGAGAAAGCTAATCGGGTTCCGAGTATAGAGTAAAGTGGCACCCCTATTAATTTCTACTCTTTCCTGGTGCCTACCAGTGTAAGTAAGAATTATACTTACTTACCCTAAAATCACCCAAAATGTACTTGAACATAATTGTCAATAAAGTTGGCGAGTAAAAGTTTATCGACCCACTGTGCAAACTTACATGTGTGCGTGTCACTGCGTGTGCTGTGTGAAGAGCATTGAAAACCCAAAATTGGCGTGGCACGTCACCCTGTACGGGCCCTTAATACTATTCCAAGATGGAAAGACTTTCGGAAAGATCAAAGAATTTTATAACCATAGTTATTTTTGCAGAACTTATTCAAATGCTTTACAGCCTGTTTTGAAACTATATTCATGCATCCAATCCAATATCAGAATTGCACAAGTACTAAACCATTTTTGTATCTAAAAACACTACATTAATAATAACGTAACACAAAAAAACTAAAAATCCTTACAACTTATCAGATAGGTACTATCAACAATGAGAAGGGATGGCCCTGTATAATTTCTCAATTGGAAACAGTGACTTGGGCTTTCTTCGCTACGTTGATTGACGTTACACCTACGTTTCCAAGAAAGAAACAAATTGTATAGGTACGGACATACCCTCACAGCTTATTCACACGGGAAACCGTATATATATACGCTTTACACGTTTTTAAAGAAAGAAAGAAAGAAAGATAAAACTTTATCTGACACTGAAAGCAATCATATTAATTATAAATTATATATAGAGGTTATAGTTAGGTATAAATTTGCTGTCCTGTTTTAGTAGGCGTAGCGTAGACGTAAATAAATAGGTATAGTGAAAACTAATTAAGACAGTATATACGTGTATCAATAAGCATAAAATAAGTACAACTACAGCTACCGCTGCACGGGTTCGTTATGGACTTTGTTAACGTCACTATATCGCGATTCGCCATAAATACGGCGGTTTGATTGGTGGAACGCGTCGATACCAAACCCGTGTAGCGGCCGCAGGCTAGAATTTTGTCAATAACCTGTTCAAAACTTTTATAAACATACATACCACTAAATCCTCAAGTATAAACTACTTATAGTTAAACTTACAAATACGTAGTGCCTAAAGTGCCTATCTCCAAATGAGGTTTTGGCGACAGTACACCTCAAATCCTATTTAGCACAACGTGCCATATTTGTCAACGTGCAGCCACATGCGGCGTTGCCAGGCTTATCTGGAACATTGCCAACGTTTCTACATACATAAAAGCAGGCTCACCCACATTGCAATTTAAACGGGTTTTTTTCGCTGTTGACATAAACGGGATAGTGGGGGTTTACGTTGGGATGCACGGAAGGAGTCTGTTAAGCGCCGTGTGACGTATCATCTGAGCTTAGATTCTTTTGTCACAAACACAGTTGTGCGACCATTATGCGACCGTAAAGCTGGATTCTTTCCCACGAAGGTCTAAGAAACGTTTTTTTTTAAAGTGACGCTCTTGTTGCTCG
This sequence comes from Plutella xylostella, assembly GCF_932276165.1. NCBI lineage: Eukaryota > Metazoa > Arthropoda > Insecta > Lepidoptera > Plutellidae > Plutella > Plutella xylostella. The sequence continues at coordinate 7,038,716 of NC_063987.1, read as the reverse complement.
CACTATTTTAAAGCAAATAAATATATAAATTGTTTTTGCACTTCCCTACTTTCTGCTCCCACCTTATTTCAGGTTGACTAATAAAGAATGTTTTTAGCATTAATTTCACCTGATTGTACAAATACTCCTTGTTAATTGAAAATAGGACTAGGCCTAATCCCTTCCTTCATTGGACGGAGACCCGTGCCCCAGCAGTGGGGACGTAATGGGTCGTGATGAATTGAATAATAAAAGTATTAATCATAATAGTTACCATCTTCTATCCGTTGCAAAGTTAACAATTGTCAGACTCTATAAAATTAGTATGTATGTATGGACTATGGACAGAATACGACAATACAAACACAGACGTATCATTCCGACAGTAATATTCCCGACAGTAGCACAAAGGTGTGTATGTAGGTGCAAAAGTCCCATTTATGTCAAATTAACTTAAAAGGGTTCGATTCTCTGAGGACACCAGTGTAACAAATGGTCAGAATGACGAGTGTAAGTTTTGATCGTCTACGTAAAAAAAAAATATATATAAGTACTCACGAGAAATGAAAAAGTTGTAGTGACTATAGCACCAAATTACTCCTAAACGAAAAACACTATATTAAAACACATTTAACAGCGAATCATAATATTACCAACTAAAAAGGTAAATAGGTATTTTGATCAAATTATAAATTCATTGTTTTTAAATTTAGTGAGATTCGGTGTCGACATTTTGTAAGTGGAACTTATTCACTGCTCGTGTGAGCAAATATATTTTGAACTGTGTACGTCGTTGCGCACTTGGACACGTCATGCATCTTGTTTACTTACCCGATACGTAAATACCGCATACTAGTTACAGTAGATAGATAAATATAAGTGTTCTACATTCTGCAACGTAAGAATATGCAAAGTTTTTCGATTGCGTGAACTGTCAAAACTAACGTGAGTTTACTACTTTGAATGTATTAGCGAGTGCACGTGGCGGATTTGTAGCAGCACGCTACGACCAATTACATGCAGTTCAACCTTAGTTCAACCAATCACAGCGCAGGACGCATGATTTGCCAACCAACGATATTTTAATATGAACGTATGTTTTTAATCTAAGTTGCTACCAATTTCAATAACTATATATATAGATGACTAGTTACTACAACTTTCTTGCGATTTTGACAGATAAAAGTGTAGCTTAATATTTTGTGAACAGCTTTTTTAGGCGTCCTGCGCTGCGCTAAGCTTACCTGTTTGTGTTGTGACAATCAATACCTACCTATGTTACTTGGAATTATTGTTATTAATATAGACAAAAAATATTAAAATAGGTAGGTAAAGGTATATGAAGAAAACAAATGAACTGGAATAAAAGCTATATTTAAACCCAGACGTACAAATTACCTGTTCCATGTCCATTCGATCAATGGTTTCAATTACGTGGGATCGGGCAGGAAAGAAATTAATAAATTGGTATGTCGTCACCGCTTAATTAATAACCAGCGTCAACTTTAATTTCCCTGGATAATCATTTCGGTAAAATAAACAAATTTTTCATTTAATACAACCCCTTACCAATTTAATTAATATCGCACAGTGTACACCCACACTGTTTTTAGTGAAAGCCATGGCGACATAAATTTGTATGGCGAGTCCATTACAGCAAAAATGTTTCAATATTATTGTAAACGGAAGAAATATAAACCAATCGTCATTCTAAAATTCTTAACATCATTATGCGAAATTAAATGTATTATGGTCTTTTTACTATATATTCCAAATATCAAATTGGTGAGACTTTAACTAGAACAAGAATAACGAACACATCATTAAAATATTATTTATACTTAATTAAAATGTATATACTCTATCTACAGTTTCATAATTTTCTTCATTCAAACATGCACTCGTTAAACCTTAGAGAATACAAAACAAGAATGTAAAATACGGATGAGATGCTAATTGGAACACAGTCTCATTAAGCCGACAAACACACAGACAAACACACAGATACATTACATTAATTACGCGGGGGATTCGCCACACCTCATCCTAGTATTAGCTCTTTGCGTGACTACATGATGCTTTTGAGTTGTAAATGATAGTGGCGTTAAAATGAAATTTAGGTTAAGGTGTGCGGTTGTTTACTGGTTTATAGAGTGGAGTTGGCTATGTGGGAATCCATATGTTCGTATACAATATGTGGGAGATACGTGACCTTATAGGCAGAGACACGGCAAAACTTAGGTATAAGGGTGATTCTTCGGGGACCGTATTTTCGGCGGCGTTGAAGATATCTCTGTAACTAATTAAGATAATGACACGTAATTTTTTTTCAATACAGTCTAGCTCTATCTCTATTTGTAACCAATCTATTTTTTTCAGAAAATGCTGTTTCAGTACTGAAAAAAAATATTTGAAGTGTGTTATTCTGATTCATATAGGGCGTCCGTTTGCCAGCTTCAGGAACAAAATGTTCTGTATCACATTTCCCTTTTAATTTATTAACATAAATTAAAATTTTATCAAAGGGAAATGAGATTTCCTTTTATAAAAAAAATATTTAGTACTTATAAATACGTAAGTTTTTTTATGAATCAATAATTAAGGAGTGTCCAGCATGTGGTACTGATTCATATGTCGTAACATGTTGATGACCATACTTGGTCATGTAGTGGCAATGGGAGTCTGGCTATCCGATCGCTAGAAGCCAGCTCTCCAACGCACCAGCCAGTAGATGGAGGTGCTCCTAGTATGCTTACATCCAGGTGAAAAGAAGGTCAATGTCTGATTCATATGGTATTGGTTCAGGTAACCTTATGATTAATATTTCTCCTGTAAAAATTCTGTTTTCTGAGTATGATTCTTCAATGTGAGTTTCATGTAATGCTCTTGGGTTACAGATTTATGAAAAAAATATACAACACTATAGTGTGAATGTATTATGAACTACTTAAGGTTTTATGCAAAATCCTGATTCATATGTATATGATTCATACGGTAAAAAACCTCATCCTATACAGGATATTCCAAAAGTTTACGTCATGCCTTGGAGGGCTGATAGTACAGCTTAGGAGTGACCAGAAAATCGCTATATGACTTAAGTAAAATGTCGATAGTTTTTGAGATATTGACACTTTTATAAATTTTATGAAAATAGTCGCCCCAGATCAGTTTTTTGCATGTCACTGGTACAAAATTAAATATTTTAAGTTTTAATTTTATTTTGCGTGACCTTCTATAGTTCTTCTATGGATGACAGTTCAAGAAAATTACGAGAAATGCTGTATGTTTAAAACAAAGATGGTTTTCCATGATGTTCTTTCCTCTGTTTCTGATTCATATGGCAACAAAAAATTGTAACGTCAATAACTCAAAAACTACTTGATAAAAAAGGGTGCCCTTTCCAATTATATGTTATTTGCTATATCTATTTTCATATAAACATACGATATAGAGCTAAATATCAAATTTAAAAATGGCCATATAAATCAGACGAAGAATGGAATTTCGAAGAATCACCCATAACATCCCTCTTTTGTGGAATTATGTAAACTGAATTACTATTCTTTATAAGAGTACAATAATAATATAATTATTAAAAAATCTACTGCTTTCACTTCCCAATAGTACACGAACTGGGTTGTTACGGAGTTCCCTAACAATAATAATGATCTGATACTTTCGCCATTTTCTCGCCGTGCTCTTTACAAAATCCACTTAAACTTTCGTAATCCTCCGCCGCGACACCACATACTTAAATCTGTTAGACAGAGAAAACTGAGGAAGTGCTTTCGAATAAATTAGTACATTGGATATTTTAGTTTTTATTGCGCTAAAATTAATTTTTTTTGCTAGTATCGTATAATTTGGATAACGCTTGTTTTTAATTAAATTTAACTATAGGTAGTTGCTGGCCTGTAAAACGCTTTAAAAGTGAAATAAGTCTATAAATGTGTGTAAGTATAATGTATATTTTAAAAGTACGTTTCGGGACTTAATTTTTTTTTCGCGAAGTTTTCAAGTTCAAATCTGTATTGTTGTTCGTTAGAAATTATGGTTTGAAACGGGATTTCAACTTAGTTTTAGGCAAACCCCGTTCTCCCAGAAACACTTGCTCAATTCTATGAGCTATCTTTATTCTATTTTATATTCTTTTCTTTCTACTTCAGTATAATAATGTAAATTGTTCTTCACTTTCATATTTGGAATGAGGTAAATTGCCCAAAACTTTAACTTTTACGATGGTAAATATGCATAACATAATAAATATTTTAAATTAAATTCAATGCTATAAAATGAGCATATAAGTATTGCTGAATTTATTTGATATTTTCAGGTTTCAAGTGTCTTCATCATTAAAATCACCCCCCATTAATCCGTTATCATTGATCACTTACCCGAAACGAAATTTATATCCACAGATTACCCGTACATTATTTACCTCTGGGGTCTTCCTAATTTACTACCATGCTCCCCTTTAAACGTATCTAGGAAATGTATATCTCTGGGTAAAATTGATCATGAAATAGTCCAGGAGGCCATGCTACGATTAGCTGCAAATAATAGACTACATAACATCATAAAAGTTTTCGACAAAACAACGAAGCTACTTAAAGAAGTACCTTAGGTTTTGTTGGCAAATTTTCGACTTCTTCATTTAGTGCATGTTGCTCGCTTGCCAACAAAGTCAACTTTTATTTTTCTTCATTTCTCAGTTAGTTACAATTAAAAGTATACAGGATAATGCATAAATGGTATACTGAGCCAAAAGAGGGTGACTGAAGGGGTCATTCTGAACAAGTTTTAATCTCGAGTTTTGGAATTTCGCAAAAAATTTATCGTTATCCATAGTAAAAAGTCACGTGACCAATAAAGTTTCCGATTAACGTACAGGTGCACGGATATCCAATGCCTATAAATCTAACTACATACGTATATCTGCAGCCGCTAGTTGTAAGAACGCATTTCTACACGTATTGATTACTTAAATCAAAACTGCAACAGGCTCCGGGTCTATTACAATCGTCCGATATATCATCCCCGGGTCAGTTGACATCGTTTACGTTGTTCCGAGTTCATCTGACCACAAATGTAGGGTTAAATTATTGCGGGGCAAATATTACAGTTGTGTTAACCAGTGTATTGTTTCGCCATGGTTCGGGGATTTTCCTTTTATATTGTGAATTACATTATTTACGTTATATATACGTACTTAATAAACGAAAAAATTATGGTTTTCGATGAATACACTTGTTATTGTCCTTATTAAAGATGTTTTAATAAATTGTTTCTTATTATTTAGGTCAGCGGTTAAGCATTCTTCGTGAAGCTAAATCGATCTCAAGGTATAAAAAATGTAGTATATGCATAGTGCACGTTAGAGCAGTGACAAGTAGGTAAACGACAATTCGTAAGGCGCTAGAAACCAATATGGCTGCGCGATGTAACGTACGTAATTGTACGAACGTTAATGATTATCCCCCGAGAATAATTATTTTCTTGCGTACTGTTCTGTACTGTTATGTAGTCAATATAATATAGCTTGGCGGCGCCCACGTAGTACAGACGTTATTTTTGTTCTACCTCTATGAAGAAGGTTTAAGTTAAAGGTTTTAACTGGCCTATCCTATCTTTTAAAATCATTGCCACTAGAAATTTCCACATTGCCGGAATTTGCCCACCGTGCACCGCTCAGAACAATGAAGCTTCAATATTTGTACGTGCAAGAGAATAGGAATATGTTTCCGTGTATTTGATAACAAATATTATATAGCTCGCAATATCCTCCTATAAATTCTAAAGGCGAGCGTAATGCAATTCTTTTTTTGTGTTCTTTGCAGCTCTATAAATAAATTTATTATTAATTACATGCTAGGTATATTAAATTATAAAATGTATATAACTATATATTCTGCAAAGCTTTGTGCAGGAATACAAAATATACTTTCAATCATTTGAAGACACGATCCGATAACTCTCTCAGACAAAGAGAGCTAAATAGGTTAGGTTTAGATGAAGTGTTTAATTGTAGTGTGTATTGATCATGTTGCTGTTTATGTGTTGAATAAATGTTTTCTATTCTATTCTAAATTATATCCACGCTTGGCAGGTAGGTTGGAGATATCAAACAGTAAATACAAACATTTAACACCCAAGACCCGGTACTTAACAATTATCTTCCCAAGCAGGGAATCAAACCCTATGGCACAGAAGTCAAAGTCACTAACCACAGTGGTTAGTAGTATTTACGCCATTCGATCTTCATGTTGCAACACAGTTTATATGACGGGGCACAGTGGGTACAGTGGGCAACATTATTTTACCTCCGATTTTCGATTTGTTTTATTGGTTCATGGGTAATGTTACCTTGAGTGTTTAAGCCATATTTTATGAAAATCGGCCGCCGTTTAAAAGTTATGCAACTTTTAGTGTTGCATATCGGGGATTTTCACTTTAACACATTCGAGGGTTTTTTCGTGTCGCGCAACAGTAGGCATTCTGAAACCAGTCCTCGAAAAGATTTGGGAGACAGAGAAGATACCCGAGGAGTGGATGAAGGGGGCAATCGTCAAACTCCCAAAGAAGGGCGACCTAAGTGACTGTAGAAACTGGCGAGGGATCACATTACTGCTTATAGTGTCCAAGATACTGAATGCCATCATCCTCTACAGAATCCAAAACCGGGTACGAGTAGATGAACATCTTAGGAGTGAACAGGCAGGATTCCGCAGGGGAAGAAATTGCACGGACCAAATCAACACACTCCGCATAATTCTGGAAGCATCAACCGAGTGGCAAAAGGCCCTTTTCCTGACATTTGTGGATTTTGAGAAGGCCTTTGATAGGGTACACCAGTCAGCGATATGGGATACGTTGAAATATTTTCACGTTCCGAATAAAATGCGAAACCTTATTAAGGAAGCCTACAATGGCTACACTTGCCAAATAATCCACGAAAGGAAGCTGAGCGATCTAATAAGCCCCAATATTGGCGTCAAGCAGGGCTGCATGTTATCCCCACTACTCTTCATCATGATTACCGAAGTAATTTTGGATATGATGGAGCAGAATGGCAAAGGAGGTTTGGATTGGTCCGATGGAACATCTCTGGAGTATCTCGCTTTTGCGGACGATCTTTGTCTTTTCTCCGAAAATAGCGCTGATATGCAAAGGAAACTCAATGACCTCGTCCATTTGGGTAACCGAGTGGGCATGCATGTCAACAGAGAAAAGACAAAGTCAATGCGAGTAATGACTGCGGACCGTACTCCATTTAAAATCAACGGCCAACCAATTGAAGATGTTGACACTTTCACCTACCTGGGAAGTAAAATCACACCAAATGGTGGAACTGACGAGGATATCGGCAACCGCATTAACAAAGCCCGTGGAGCTTTTGCCATGTTAAGCCCAGTGTGGAGGTCTTCCGCATTCCGTCTCCAAGCCAAGAACCGCCTGTTCAACGCGTGCGTAAAGACCGTTCTCCTCTACGGTTGCGAAACTTGGAAGAAAACGGTTCAAACCACGAACAAGCTACAGGTTTTCGTAAACAGATGCTTACGCAATATCCTAGGGATCCGTTGGTTTGACTTTGTCTCCAACGAGGAACTTTGGCGCAGAACACATCAAAAACCTGTAGCAGAAACCGTACAAGAACGCAAATGGAGATGGATAGGACACGTTCTCAGGCGTACTGAAGACGTCCCAAAGGAAGCGCTGACATGGCACCCCGAGGGCAGTAAACGAAGACTCGGCAGACCGCGAGAGACATGGCAGCGCTCTGTGAACAAGGAAATGGGCCAGGCGGGGATGTCTTGGGCGGATGTTTCTGAGCTGGCCCAAGATCGTAAAGAATGGCGGCGCTTCACTTCGGCCTTTTGCTCCCCAGCGGAGATTGGGAATAAGTAAGTAAGTAAGTAAGAGGGTTTTTTGCTATGCGTCCCTGCTCGCTTCTCCCAAAGTTTGCCTGGAAATAAGGCCGCCTATTTTTCTATTTTTTTTTTTTTATATATGTAATTATGTTATGTGTTTACTTTATATTGTACTATTGTTAATGTAATGTTTGTCGTCAGGGTACCGGCGGGTGCGGGAGGATGCGGCGGCATGCACCGCGTGCTGCTACTACTGGCGACGCTCACCGGCGCCGGCGCACCCCGAGTCAACGCCACTGGTAAATATCACGCTATAGTCAACGCCACTGGTACATACCACACTATAGTCAACGCCACTGGTACATATCACATTATAGTCAACGCCACTGTGGTACATACCACACTATAGCCAACGCCACTGGTACGTATACATATACTATAGCCTCAGGGTGGTCACTCTCTAACGAACGAGATTTGTCACGACATCGGCACGCTTGAGCGGTGGTGGCGTAGTGGATAAGGCCTCGTCCTCTCAATCGAGAGACCGTGGGTTCAAATCCTGGCTTTTACCAATGAATTCTTTCAATTGTGTTTTCAATTAAGGAGTTTAAGTACAATAATACCACGTGCCCTTTCGGTGACGGAAAATATCGTGAGAAAACCTACACATCTAGATTCTAGATGTGTATCCTAAGTGCATTGTACATATTCCAAAACGGCGATATGGTTCGCAACCTATCACGTGAGTACAAATGTGCTGCGAAAAGTGGATGGCTCTTGCGAGCCACCTCTGACTACCCCTTTGGGGATTACAGTTGTGAGTGCATGTACATTACATGTACATGTACGGTGGCTTGCTACTAAAAGTATACAGGCGGAGTTTTTAAAATAGCGATCCCTGATGATGAAGGGACCAGCTACATATGGTATAAATCCAAGGACGTGTTGTGTGTGATGTGTATAGCAGTGGTGTTTATGTGGATGTGCTTGAGCAGCATGTGAGCTTGAGATCGCTATTTTAAAAACTCCGCCTGTATACTTTTAGGCGTAGGCCACGCGTAGGTACTCTTCATACATCGAGACAGAGCCGTGGTAACCATCGTGGTAGCAGTTTTGTCTTTCCGAAGCTTCGTAGCTTCGTAACGGCTCACAGCTCTTTCTCGTTGTATTATCGTTCGTCTATTTAGTTTGTCAGACTGCCTGCGCCTGTGTCATAGTTTGCCAAAAGTTAAAAAAATCTCGCATATAAAGTGGCGCCTTGAGGAAAGTATAATGATAAAGTTTTGACAGAAAATGTAGGTATGCAGATGAAAACGTAAAGTTTTATAATTTGCTAACGATACAAGCGTGTATAAATACTTTCTGTTCGAGAGTGGTGGTAGCTCAATCAGCAACACGCATGATTCTCTCTACAAATATGCGGGTTTAAATTCCGTGACATGTACAAATAAGTCCATTGCAATGTATTTACAGGGTATATTCGCATACCTACCATCGCTTTTGAAGCAAAATGTGATATTGATAACCTTATGAAAGCTGCACAATCCATAACTAGTGTGATGGAAAATTATCCAAAATTTGAGTTAGTTAATGGGGATATGCAAGAAGGTTTCACATACCCATGATTTTGGTGCAATAATGCCTTGTACTTACTACACCATAAATAGATTTTTCGCCTTAAGCCTGACTTTGCATTCTTACATACATTCCATACATAGGTACATATTATGAATATCAAAGTTTCATAATGTCTGAGTAATGGCTACCTGTGGGATAAAATACATGCTGTCACTCTCTATTAAATAAAACGGGTCCTCTTGGCCCTATATTAAATACCGTTTTGGCCACGGATCTCTAAAATCCATTTAGAGAAGAAAAGGGCAAAGAAATATCCAAGAAGTTAACGCAGTGTCGATACGGTATAGCGATAAAAAAAATCTTAAAATATTTCATTAAAAAAACAACGTCATTATTTTTCCATTATCTTGTTCTCGGGTTTTTCTCTTATTATTTGAGAATATTGTTCTTTTTACAAGTGACATTTTCATTTTGTGAGCAGAAAACACTTTTTGTAGCTACCTATTATCGTGGACTTTTTTATTTATGTCAACTATTCAGATCTGTTTCATCTATTAAGACGGATTAGACTGTTGCGGCCTTACCACAAAAACTTAGACAGTATCTAACAGATGTTTACCGCTGTCAAACCCCTACAAAATCTGTCAAATTTCGTTTTAAACACTTGTTAAACAGTTTTTAAAGTTTTTTGTGGTAGCACAGTTAGTTTTTAAGATTCTATGGAAGGCCGTGGAGAAAGTAGAGGTGTTTCTATGTCCACCTTTATTGTGTGTGTAGGTACATGTTTTACGGTTTATAAAGATTTTTTTTTTTATTTTATAATTATAAAACATGTGAACTATGAAAACATTTAAATTTTTATTCGAATAATTCTTAGTATATTTTTAAAGTTAATTTTAAACTTGATTACACTTTACATTTTTTTTTTAGGTCACTACCCCTGTCCATTCCCTCCGCTATCTAGGCCAGTCGCACTTTTGGGACGGATATTTCTTTACTGAACCCTAAATCTAGTCTTTTATAGCTTCATTCACACGGGGTGTGAGGAAAATATGTAGTGTTTTGGGTGCCTTCTTACCCGACTATGGCAAAGCGAATAGGGTTACTGTATCCATAACACGTGCTGAAAAAAAACTGTGACAAAACGATATCAGAGTTAGGAATCTACAGAAGACCTAGTACGGGACACAAGACGCCACTCGCTCTCGAATCGCGATGTGAGTGAGCGCGACGCAAAACTGTTGCCATGTCTTTGCGTTCGCGTCTTGTGCCCTGTGCTAGGTCTTCTATTAACCTTGGGTATTGAGGAGAGAGTGATAAGCTGATAAGTATTGCAAATAAGGAAAAAAAAAATGTTTGGAGAAGTCATAATCTAAGTGAAAGTTTTAGTAAAAGTGACACAGTTTTATAAATAGTACCTCTACATGGGTAATATTTTCCGCAGAATCCCAGACGTCATCGGACGCCCAGCTCTCCTACAACTCGATCGTGACCATCATGCCGACAATCACCAGCTCCTACAGAAGCGTGAGGCCAACCAGCAAGCCTCGGAGGAAGAACAAGGTCCTGAAGGCAGACTCTCCGATGCTCAACTACATCTTCGACTCGTATGCAACGAGCAACAAACATTTCCATGATAAGTAAGTGATTTTACTAAACAAAAAGATAGATAGATATGTAGATAGATAGATAATTCTTTATTGCACACAAACACAGAAATTATAATAGAATATGCAAAACATTAGACGGTATAAATGGTGGCCTTAATACTGAGAGTAATTTCTTCCAGACTACCTCGGAGGAGAGAAATTATACATACGAAAAGGGGAAAGTGCAAAAAAAATACAAACATACCTGATACATATTATTAAGAAATGTTATAAATAAATGAACAATAAACAATAAAAAAAAAAGGAAAGTTATCCTAACTATATAATATTAAAAATGCGAAAGTAACTGTGTCTGTCTGTCTGTCTGTTACTCTTTCAAGCCAAAACTACTGAACGGATTTGAATGAAATTTCATATACATATGGTCTAGACCCTGAGAATGAACATAGGCTACTTTTTATCCCGGAATTCCCACGGGAAAACTTTTCAAGGCGAAGCGAAGCTCGCGGGAACAGATATATTATATAAAATTAAAAAAAAATCCTTAAAGACGCTATAAGGTAAGCGTCCCGTTTATCGAGCAACGGAAGCATCGCATTCAGTATTCTTTGTATATTTCATTCACACCAGTGCGTCCGTTGCCGTTTCTCCATACATTTTGACAATCCATTTGGTGAAATACGTACGATACGATGCCGATAGGTGGACGCTTACCATTTGTACATTATAAAGTTACAATTAATAAAAGGTGAAGAACATTAAAAGAAAACTAACAATGTACAAAGGCGGGCTTATTGCCAAAAAGCAATTTCTTCCAGCCAACCCTTGTTAGGTTGGGAGAAGAGGACATTAACGCTTTTAATCAATTAATAGCACAATAAAATATTATATATACTACCATTAGTAGGAATAATTATCGTGAACGAACTTCTCGTAAGATCTCAAATCTTGTGCGTTCACAAACTGTTTTGCATATTTGCAATAATTTATATTCTAGATTAATTTTGCATGCCAATAACTGATTTCTTAGAATCCTTCATAACATTCAGAATGAATTCAGAATATTAAAAGACGCCGTAAATTCCTGTACATTTCACAATACTTCAGCATTAAAACTATAAAGCAGTTTATGAATCGTTCCGCTTTGCAGATATTTGTTTTCATTTTATTTCAAACTTGGCGTCTGTAAACCGGATCTTTTGTAATTACTTTTTAATGTAATTTGCAGTAGCGAGAAGTTTGTTAACATAAACATTTATTACTAAAATTTACACTGTGAAAATAATTGTAAAAATCGAAATATGATCGTTCTTCTTCGAGTGTTGGTGACAAACACTACAGTGGACTAGGGTTTGTCATCGTGGTGAAAATTAAGAATTAGTTGGTATTTTAAATAGGTAATAAAGACACCTTTTTCAAATAACAATACAATTTAAACTCTCTCTTCATTTAACTAACTTATAGTGATTATTATTTTAAAGATAGGTAGTACCTATTTGGCTTTCTACAAAAGAGGACTGCAAAGACACCGCTTTGTCACTTAAATAAATTTGGCCTAATTAAGCAGCATTCTACGTAATCCAATTTGCTGTACTAATGAACATTGTTTTAGAATAGTGCAGTAGTTAACATCATCTCATGGATTACCTTTCTTGAAGCTCCAGGCTTGGTATATAAATAATTAGCTGTTCCCGCGAGCTTCGCTTCGCCTTAAAAGTTTTCCCGTGGGAATTCCGGGATAAAAAGTAGCTTATGTTCTTTCTCAAGGTCTAGACCATATGTATACCAAATTTCATTCATATCCGTTCAGTACTTTTGGCGTGAAAGAGTAACAGACAGACAGACAGACACAGTTACTTTCGCATTTATAATATTAGATGATTATTTATACCTTTGTAGATTTATTGTAACATAGTTCGCAAATAATTGCTTAGAAGATCCCTGAAAATCAAAAGCTTCGTTGTGACGTGTAGGTTTTTTTTGGTTTTGAAATACAGTGAAACTATAAAGTCCTGAAATTAAATGAGGGCACTGCTATCTTTTATGTAGCAACCCTATATAGCGAAACATAACTGACTTTGATACTTGAAATTTTGCCTGTTAACTTCCTATCTATTTATGCATTTTAAAAACAACTTACCATCCACAAAAAAAGCTCTTATACAAGCTAGAAGGTGTTAATATGAAGGCTATAATAGTGAAACCAATAAATATTTATTTAGATAACGTTATTACAACTGTATAAAAAACTGTATCTGTTGACGAAGGGCACACATAGTAAAGACATCAATTTCTCTTTTTGGACGGCCAGTTCTGTTTCTTCCAGGAGTTAGAAATATTCCATATTTTGCCCTCTTTGGCACGCTGGTCCGATATAACTATAAAATAAAATAAAAAAATCTTTTTGAGTTACACAATGCCCCCCAAATTAACACAATGTGAATTTAGTAAGTAAACAAAAAATATATCTTCAAGTATCAAAATGTTAAGGTTTGACTCAACTGAAACCAGATGAAACCTACAATCAGTGGTATGTAAACAATGTTCGACTTGGGCTCTAAACCTAGGTTTATCGATAAATGAAGCGTTGGTTCTAATAAAAAATGAGTTATTACAATTTGTACAATGCTACATACCCGTCATACACGCTGTACGAGCGTAAACATCCTCCAAATTCGACAAAATGTGTCCAGCTTGATGTTCCGCTAAACATTGTATAAAAACTCGATAAATAACTTCACTAGCTTGGCTACGAAGATTTTTCTTCATCTTCCTAATTGCAACCAAGCGTAAATTGTTGCTTTTATCTAGATTATCCTTATAATTAATAAGAAAATTCAAAAAAATTGCCAACCGCCTATTGACATAAACAATTGTTATGACTTTTATGTTTCTTTTCTAATGGTGCCAGGCTCCTGAAAATTTTAGTTCCTCAAACATTAATTTCAGGACTTTATAGTTTCACTGTAGTTATGTTTCTTGTTGTAAGGTAGTAAATTTTAATACGAGTATTGCCTTAACAAACATCGTGTATATATGTATTAATAACAACGTTATGTTATTCCTTGTAGAAAGTTTTCTAGTTATAAATATCACAAGTTCACAAGTCTGTTTCCTAGTATTCGTCTTACTTACCCATATGTATGCTTTATTGTTGATGAGAAGAAACATACCTAGTTTATGCATAGAAACAGGGTGTCTCGTGAACTACAAAGTGAACCTAAGCTATGTTTTCTAGTAATGTACTTCCTGCGGTTTGGCTCGCAGAAAATGTTTTTAGCATTAAGTCCACCCTTTGTATTTTTATTAGTAATATTTCTACAATAATAAAAAATGTGAGCTAAACATTAAAAAAAAATGAATACTGTACTCTTGGGCGATCCCAGCCTTCAATTTCACAACCATTATACACTTACGACTAATTAAAAAGTTCCACTTACAAAATTTCGACACCAAATGATATATTTTTAAACATTTAATTTAAGAATTTGATCAAAATATTTAAGTTTTCAGTTGGTAATTTTCTGATGCGCTGTTAAATGTAGTTGAATATTGCAGACGGCGTCATTAAGCTACTCTTTTCCGTTTAGGATTCATTTTGACGTGAATACGATGAACGTCTATGGTTTCTTGTGATTGTGTTTGTACATTGACCGATCTTATCTCGGTCACTAGTCGTACTAAACCACAGGGGTATAATCGGTACAGTTCTGACATTGCGAAAAAGAGACGCTTAGCTACATTAAGCGTAAGAAAGAAACGTTAAGCTGTAAATGTTTTTTGTCCTTTTTGCTGTGGCGCCTGTTTACGTCAGTTCTCTGTGCCAAACAATGAAACAAATGAAAAATCTGTGCCAAACAAAGCCTGACAGTTACAACAAAATTTTCGAAATGCTATTTATTTTTGATTTGCTAGTGATTTGTGGGTGTTTATTAAGTTTATTAGACTATTATCATCACTTAACGAGTGTGTGACATGGGTGGGTGGATTTTGTTCGGTTGTAAAGAGCATATTGAACGAAAACACGATGGAATGATGGATGAGATATATTTTCACATGTAAGTAGATACTATCAAGTTTAACAAGCTTACATTCATCATAGTACTATCTATTGGCTCGATTTTAATATAAAACGATACTAATTTTAATACTGTAAGGTCTTTTAGTATCAGTTTTAAGTAAAAATTACGAGGTACCATATCATAACAAATCACATGGTGTTGCAAGTTATTGAAAATTTATTTTACCCACAAATATTATAGTATGCAAAGAAAATACTAGAAATTGTAACGGACTCGGGTTGGGTTTACAAATGGGGCGCACGAATTCGGTTTTGGTGAAGATTGTATTTTGTAGGAGTCATTCTCCTGTTTCAAATGAGGTGCCTCTCATTGTGAGGAAACTTTCGTTTCGTTTTTTTCTTCTATGTGTGATTTCTTCTGTATAATATAAAGTTTATTGTATTGATACGAAATGCGTGTTTCCTTTAAAAAAACCCCATCACATATTTGGCCCACGATTATAATGCTCATGCTCATCCATTTATCTCTGCTTCATAGGTTTCCGACAGAAAAAAAAATATCAAGAAAATGGATAGACATTACCGGTCGCACAAATTGGGAACCAAAGAAACATACAAAAATTGTGTTCGGCACATTTTGAAGAGGATTGTTTCGATTGGACGAAGACAATGAATCATACAATCCACTCAGTTTGTGTATATTAAATAATTATATTGAAATCAAATAAGTATGAGTAAAGTTTTTTTTTCTTATATCGTCGGTTGACAGGAAAAACTCACTAAGGCTGATTTTTCAATATTCAGATAAATGTTATCTGGGTAATACAAACATTGAGAAACATTGAGACGCAACAGCATCAAAATTATTTCCCAGCAAAACTTTTATCTGGCTATTGAAAAATTAGTCTTTAGTGTCTTTTTCCTATCAACCGACGATATACTCAAGTTTTGTTTTTGTTATTATGATAAGTTAAATTTCCCCGTATTTAGGTTTAATTTTTTTGTCGGCAACATCTATGGTTTGAGTGAGAAAGAGAATAGTGCACACGGCGATTGCCAGTCTAGAGGTAGTAGGTCTATGTACTAAACCCTGTATGTACTGTAACGTTTGCTACTAGGATCACGTTTCTACTCTGTTGTTTTACAGGAACTTACTACCACGCTCTGCACATACATAATTATGTAATGTATTCTGTGTTTCTGCTAAGAGAGTTTTTACCGTTTAGAAATAACATAACAACTTATTTTATGTTTTACAGTTTATCGGTGAAGTTTTAACCCCGTGAAGAATGTGTCTTTACTCTTTAACCCCTGTCATGAAAGAAAAAAATAAATTTGACTTTGGTGGTATTAGCGTGACCAATTTCGGAACATTTTTATAATTCTGATAAAAAATCTATGGTGGTGTTATTCTACCACTCTGAGGTCAAACGATTTCATTATCAGTCAAGACAGACAAAAACAAACTCTAGAACGACTTTTTAAACATTGGAGAGAAAAAGAAACTAATTTCACAATGAAATAACTATCACAGTGGCTTAGAGCCGTCGTTTAGAGCTCCCGAGCTATAAAAGAGGATGCAAGGAACGATAACGTCGCTCAAACAGGCTTTGCTAGTCAGTAGCGGATTCAGGGAGGGGAAAAGGGGGTTTCAGCCCCTCCCCAAAATCACTAAACCCCTTTGAGTTATCTGGAGAATTTAGACTGTACAAAAATTGTGACATTTTTGAAAAACCTATACCAAAGGTCGGAGCTAAATTGTCTATACTTTTGATCTGAAATGATAGCTCCTGACTATTCCTGAGTCCTGACTGATGTAAGCTGTAGTGACAGGAGGAAAATTCGAAATTACAAAATTAAATATACTTACTCCCTTATTTCCCCCTCCTTCGGTCCTGAATTCCTACTGTTTCACAGCTATCAACACCACACCCTTCGAGTTACTTTCTCGTTACTTGATGGCCTCAGTGTGACAACTTATGAACGTTTCATATAAATTGTATAAGTATAACATAATATATATAAGTGTATACGGTCAGCAGTAAATGAAAGTTGGAAAATATCTTGACATTTCAGACGTTTGGTTTTATCTCTCTCCCACTGAGCTATTTAGGAAAGAAGAAACTTGAGCGTGTATTGTGCATAGTTTGAAATGAAATGCATATCTTGTGATTCCAACTTATTTAGTTCTATGGCATAAATGATACCTAGGTTTGATAGGTAAGCAGCAAGGTTTATGGCACAGTAAAACAATTTTCATAGTGAAAATATAAATCCTTTTATCCCAGTCAAAATGACAAAGGGTCTTTTCCAAATGAACAAGTTTATGAAATTGTTCACTTTATTTAAGTAGTTATTTTTTATGATAGTATTCGAGCTAAATTAACTTTGTATTATAGTGATATGATATAAAGACGTTTTAGGGACTTAATCTAAATACAATTTTGCGTTAGCTTTTAAGTACCTAGA
Source organism: Plutella xylostella (assembly GCF_932276165.1). NCBI lineage: Eukaryota > Metazoa > Arthropoda > Insecta > Lepidoptera > Plutellidae > Plutella > Plutella xylostella. Next base: position 7,021,191 of record NC_063987.1, on the reverse strand, counting down.
CTACATCTTCGTCATTCTTTCACCTTCAAAAATGTATCTGCTTTTACCAAATTCTTTTAAGCCATAAATAAGGCCTGTTTTTATATTTATAATTAAACAAGTGTTTTAGTAATAATTATAAATATATTAATTACAATAATGTTATTGGTAAAAACAGATATATTTTTATTGTTATTTTTATTATTAATAATAAATACCTAATAATAAAAATGTATCTGTTTTTACCAAATTCTTGTTAATAAAAGTGTTTTAGTAATAATGGGTCAAGTGTTGTACCTATGGACGGCTTTACCTGTGGACACCATCGATTTGGAATAAACTAAACGTTATTAAAGTATTTTTCAAACGCATCTTTAAAGTTTTATTTATTATTGGCAACACTGACTAACACCATTTTCATTTTCACAACGAAAGTGCCTTGTGTCGACCATGAAAGATTTTGAAGCAAAAAAGTTTTTTTTTTTACCTTTGTTTTGTAAGGTTTTGTGATAAAAATACCCACACCTAGCAGATGATTGTTATGTATTTACAAACGCAGTCTATTTCTTACTGAAATTACTGGTTTGAGCGAGTCTTTAACCGGTTTAATTTCACATACAACAAATGTTTTTGTTTTTTTATGTCGTAATTTGTACCTGTGGACAGAGACATGTGTGTACCTATGGACATTAAGGTGGTCCACATTTGTATGGTAAAAAATCAAACTTGACCTAGAGGTTAGGCCACCCCCTCATTTTGTTATAGATATCTATAATATCATGTGTGCAAATTTTCAAAAAGATACCTTTACTAGAAGGGGATGCTCATCGCATATAAAATATTTTGTGTGTCCTAAGGTATAAAAGATGTACACAGGTACATCTATCCTGTCCACAAGTACAAACGTCTGTTGTACCTATGGACAAAGCAAAGGTTTTTTAAAAAACGTTCCTATCTTTTATACTATTAAGGTTATCGTAACTAAACTTGTAATTTTAAAAGGCTGATAATCATGTTAGAGTAAGAATAATAATCCAAATAAAAATATTTTCTCATTTTTATGCTACAAATACTTTTACTCCAAATTCTGGAAACTGTCCACAGGTGTAACACTTGACCCTAAATATATGAATTACAATAATGTTATTGTTTCAGATTTAAGGCTCCATCGTTCGAGGGTGGTCTGGACTCCGACACCGTCATAGACGCCGACACGGGGGCCAAAGTATTATTCGATTGTCGTGTCACATCTCTCAGAGATAAAATGGTAAGGTACTTATTTGTCTTGACTTACTTATTTACCGTATATAGCATGAAACGCCCTCTGTTCCGCTGGATCGACGACCTTAGACCGGTGGCAGTGGCTGGATGGGGAAGGCCTAAGACAGAGTATTGTGGCACTGCGTAAAAGAGGCTAGAGGCTTATGTCCAGCAGTGGAGGACTGCGGGCTGATGATGATGATGGAACCTGCAACGACGTTAATCTACATTTGATATTACATACAATATTTCTCCCTCCTAAGCAACAAGCTATGTTGGCTTAAAACTAAATTTCGAAAACATTTTAAAACATAACGATGTAAAGTTTTTTTTTTTGTAGTCAAGTGGGTAATTACTGTTTCTCAAAATTCCCTTTTTGAGTCAGAAATGATTTAAAAAACATTTCAAGTGAAGTAAATATTCATAAATTTCAGGTATCGTGGCTAAGAGTGTCTGAGAACGAAAATTTGGAATTACTTACTCTAGATCTTGATAGACATACAGCTGATTTAAGGTGAGCTTAATAATATTTATTTGGCTATTTAAATTTTATTATAGGATTAAACTATTGAACAACATAAGATAAGTCTGGTAGCACCTGGAAAGTAACCAATTAATTTTGATACCTTTTGTTGGATTCAATGTTGGTAAATTGTTTAGGCCTTCAATTATAATTATGGTTCTAGTTTCAGGATTTAAGTTCGTAAATGGATACCAACTACAGATACTCAGTTATGTTGCCATCAACCTTTTTAAATAAAGGGACCTAAATCTATTTTATAACTTTACAAAATAAATAAAACTGAGCTAGTGTCGGATAATGGACCATAAACGTTCAAAATTGCAACATGAAAAATTCCAAGCGTTGGTTATTGGTTTTTACGAGTACTACCTACATGAACAGAATTGCAACTTTTGTAGCAGAGTTTGATTTTACTTTCCTTTTAAAGTGTTGCTTTCACACATTTACGTCCGACTTTGTTGGTGAAAACATACTTATCTGTTAAGAGTTCAAGTTCTCCAGGTTTTTTTCAAAAGTTGTATAGTTGGTGGAGGGTGATGATTCAACTCGTCATTCTAAACAACATGATTTATTAAACCTTTCAATACCCTTTATATAAAACTTATTCCACTTTCAGGTACAGAGTAGATCTAGCTGGTGACAACTGGAGGTTGGAGCTTTCTGACTCAAATGTCCAAGACTCCGGCATATATTGTTGTCACGTCTCAACGCATCCGCCCATGCTTCGGAGAGTCCAATTGACTGTACATCGTGAGTTCTGTCTTCTTTATATGATCTGTTAACATCATCATTATCATCCAAACTAACTTCACTATAATCGATCTAATCTTTGTCATCATCATTATAATTTTAAGTAATCCTTACATTTCTGCTTCACTTTTAAAACGCACGAGTTAGAATAGAATCTAATCAAACATTGTTTGACCCATTGTTTATGAAATTCTTTTTTTTTCATCAAATTACCACATTTGTAAAAACTCCGTTATCGATATAGAAAAACGTCACTATACTGAGATTCACAATAAATACGTTGCTGTGATTAATGGAACGCGCATTAGATGAGTTTATGATGTTGATAACAAACCCGTTTAGCGGCCGCAGACAGAGGGAAAGACCTACGAGTATTTAAAGTATGAAATTTTTTGACAGCACCAGAAATAAAAATGAGCAAGGAAGCGTTCCTCGAGACGGGAGAGACGCTGTCCCTCAAATGCGCCATCCTCCACTTGCACCCCGGCGAGGCCGCTCCCCTGATGCACTGGTTCAGAGGGAACACCACCGTGCCCCTCGATGAGGTCAGGGGAGGGGTGCTGATAGAGACTGACCACTTGACCATGACCAGCCATTTGCAGGTGAGTAAGAAGCAGGCAAATGTAATGAGTACTTAACTCAATATATGGATGTGATATGTGAAAAGATATATTTTAAAGGCTGATAACAAATCAATTAATATTCTGAATTTGGTAGGTAGGTACCAACAAACTTATTTAAATAATATATTTTTTCAATGTTTTTACATGTTACAAGTTTTGCCGTCTTTTTGTCGTGCTGTATGTGAAACACGTATCATTTCTTCTAAAAACAACCAAAGGCCAAAACTTATTATTTGAGTTTCCAGGTCGATGATAAAAATATTTTTTTTAAATTAATTAAATATAGTACTCGTATTTTGTGACATAAACATATATATATAGGTACCTCTTGTTCTTTACAACTTTCTGTAAAATATTTATTAAGTAAGATTTTATTATTCGTCCCTACTCGAAGTGGAAGCCAAACATTGAACTTTCGTTTAGCGAATGATTCTCACAGCGACAGTTAGGTCTTCAATTTCAAGCTTGGCCAACATTTCATTATTATTAATGTCAGAAAATCAACAGTGAAGGAACTCTTGCGTAACTCAGTTTATATTACGGTCTGTCCTTCAATAAACCTCGAACATTACCTAAACTAAGCCACTTCAAATTTTCTACCACCCCGAGGGACAAAAGGCTATCAAAATAATCGTATGAGAATTTTGTTAACTGAGCTGAGAAGATATGAGCTATTTTGGATTCAAAGGATAATTAAGGGATTGACGGTCTCGGCGAATCTATTATAGTTTTGAGGTTGTTGCTTATAAAATGTTGAGTTTAATACAAGGTGGAAGTTTATCAGTAATCCACCCAAATGCAGTTGAGGGTAAATGCTGTACTACTATCATAATAGTACCTACATTATTTTATCATACGTAAAATATGAAAATTTGTAATAAAAGTCCCTTCATATACCAATAATATTCAGTCAATGCCAGCTAGCATATTTTATGAAAGATATAAAATTTTCGTCAACAATGAAGGCTGCAAACAGTAATCTTTCCCGTAAAAGTGAAGGCATCTTTTTTCTACTGACAATTCTATTTTGTACTATTGTACGTAGGTATCGTAACGGCATACCTATCAGACTGTACAAACAAAGCAGTAGGCTTCACTTTGTTTTTAGGTAGCGTGGAGTCCTGTGGTAAAACTGTTTATTTATTTACTCACCGTACAAGGACCTCTCAGTTTCTACTGTCACTGCTCCTACCCCTTCAAGTCCTCCATAAATTTGATGTGAAAATTGGCCTAACTTAGTGCCGGAACTTGTAACGAAATTTCACATTCATTACCAAAGTTCAGAAATAAAGTTTAAATTTGCATCACGCTTCTTGTTAAAATTAACAAGCTGGGGCTAACTTCAAAATTATTAAGGCATAGTTTTGATACAGGAGGAATTTTGTATGTCAGCTTGGAACCGAACATGCTGAAAAACTGCTAATGATGTCGATTCTGAAATGAAGGCAAAATATTTAATTATGGTGCTGTCAAAACCTTTTAAGTGCCAATTTCTCCATAGTCGGTTATCTAACCGACAGGGATTGATTTATAAATTAAACGTCATCTCCATATAAAATTCATGACAGATGTGTCAAAAGTCAACCACTACTCCATGTTTATGCTCTAACCGACTATGGAGAAATTGGCACTTAGTTTAAAATTCGACTTTGAACCTGAGGAATACATGGGCCGATAAATAATACGAATTTGCTCTAAAGCAAGCTTTTTTGAAACTGAAATGGCAAAAGTGAAATTTTAAAAAAAAGCTTTAAAGTAACAAAACTATTTTAATAAAGTTAGAAACGTTTTTCTGAATGCAACAATGCTAACAGCTTTGTTAGGTAACTTCCGATCAGCGAGAAACTATTTTTTTATAATCGGAATCGACTTCAATGTAGTTATGGCCTATCACCGTATGACGGCGGATTTCTCGTAGTACTTTTCATTTGCTCCGGTCATCATATCGTTGCCATGATTGCAAGCACTTCGCACCCCGGGGTCCCATTCTATACTAAAACGAGGCGATAATGTGTAATTGCAATCAGTGAAACCCCACTTTAACGTTAACCCTGGCCATTAAGCCAGCAGGTTAACTGTTAATGATTATGACTTCGAGCTAATGACGTGGAATAACGGGTGTGAACGATGGTGAGGGCATAGTCAAGCTCCTAGATTCGAATTATAACCTCGTGGTGTCCCGAACTGGCAATTGTAGCGTGGGAAGCCCTTAAATCTGTTGGACCAACAACTTTGACAAGTTGGTGATGAGTGGTTGAATGAGGAAGGCTAAGGACATTGTGCCATTGGCAATTTGCAACAAGTAAAAAATAAATAAACTGATTCTAGTCTTTTCAACATAACCCTTATTATACTATAGCAATTTGTCGAATTTGCCAACAGTTTCGGCCAGTGTCTTGTGGTGAATTAGTAATATTAGTATGTTTAAGTCTTTGATAAACAATACAAACTAGATGGAGTGTCGGTGCTAAAAAAAGTCTCGACAAATAACACCCTACTTATGTAAGCTCTTATTTTGAATTATTTCGGTTACAACAATTGTGACTTTATTCATTGATACTATTGTAATCAGGTAGAAATTTAAACATTAACATAACATTCAGCTTTGTTTTTGTATGTAAAGTGTACACTAACACTCCATCTAATTCATTTTGGTTGAGCTGAAAATTAACACAGTTTTCATTCGACAGGTGGCGCAGTTAAAGATGGAGGATGCCGGCAACTACTCGTGCGTGTTGCGAACTCCGCTAGCCATGAGCGCCACAACCAGGGTGCATGTGCTACAAGGTGAGATAAAGATAAAGAAACATTTATTGGACACACTGACAACAACAACACAAAATACAGAAAATAAACAACAACAAAAAAATACGGACAATAATACAGTACAAAACGAATAATAGCACAACTTTTAGACCAGCTTTACTTAGAACTTTTTCGTCCAGTTTACTATAGCTAAGAATCATGTTCATTAGTATGATGGCTTTATAACTTTCTTTATAAACATTTTTGTTTGTGACATACTAGTACTCACAGACAGAGTTCGTAGCTCAGCTAGCATATTTTAATTTGGATTCAAAGAGTTTTTTACACAGTCATAAAACTGCTGATTGACCGTCAATGCTCACGTCACCAATATCAGTTCATTAATCCGAAGACTTGAACTGGAGTTTAAAACAGTAATGTGCATAGTGATGTCGATACTGAAGGAAATTCTAATTTTAAAGCTGTCAAACTAGGTATATTTTTTGCCACCGATAGTCGAAATGTAGGGTAAATTATAAAAATTAGATTTAACATAAGGTTTAACATTTAACAAAGGTTAAAATTTAGGGTTTTGAAAGCTATACTATTAGAATACGTGCCTTCAGAATCGATATCATTGTACGATTACTCAAGTTTTGCCTAACTTTACACAGGTGTGAAACTCACAGTCAATCTATGCTATCCTAACTAATATTATAAATGCGAAAGTAACTGTGTCTGTCTGTCTGTCTGTCTGTTACTCTTTCACGCCAAAACTACTGGACGGATTTGAATGAAATTTGGTATACATACGGTCTAGACCCTGGGAAAGAACATAGGCTACTTTTCATCCCGGAATTCCCACGGTAAAACTTTTTAAGGCGAAGCGAAGCGCGCGGGAACAGCTAGTTATGTCATAAATTATCACATTCATCACACAAATAGTTTCTTCCCCGACACAGTTCAACTAAAACCAATATCGTAATTACTCGTAACCTCACCTACATTATTTATAGCCAGTAATAACTGTGACAGGTTACATCCGCCGGTTTCCCCTCGAATAAAGGTATAAAGGTAGCTGAAACGGTCTTTGTAGTTAGAGGTTCACTAACTTGTTATAATGAGCGACGGTTTAATTGAAAATGCGTGTTATTGATTTTGTATAAATATACTTAGGTAGGTACATACATTATGCTCCCGGCTGTAGGAAATCCCAGAAGCGTTGATTAGAGGTGACTCGTAATTTCTTTCACTAATGGTATGACACGTAGGTACCTTGGTTGACAATGTGCACCTCACCGTACCGAGTTGAGGTAGTATAAAACATTTCAGGAAGTTCAACCCCCATTTTATTTTCAGGTTCCAGTCTGGCCGAGCTACAGAGCGGCGTGAAGACATCTACGGCTTACAGTGGTCTTCTGCTGGTGTCATTATTAACGGTTTTATGTCAAACCTTAAGGTTCCAATCACCAACTATCGTCAGGTGACCTGACTAGTGCAATGAAATATATTTTGAAGCTATATTCAGTCTCAGTTTTTATAAATGTACTTATCTACCGATGGAAAAGTAATCACAATTCGTCGTGGATAATGTTTTTGATTTGAACTGATACTTAGTCGCTTTCAATATCCAACCTGCAGAAGGAATTTAAATTTTCTATTGTCAAAACAACGGCGTGAATACTTATTAACTGATTATGATTATAAAGATACGGTCAAAAGCATTCCTAAACCTACTGAAACAAATATAATATATTATGGTATTTGGTACAATATAATACAAAAGTTATGTTTATTGTTAAAATACAAAGCAAACTGTTCCAGGCAAACTTTTCAGAGGAGTCGTTCTGTGGTTTGAATATTGAAAACAAAATATGAAAGGAATTTAAATTATATTACATGTTAAATTGTCGTCAAGTCCATGTTATTTTGATTTTAAACTTATTTTTTACTGAAAAAAACTTAGTTTGATGTGCCGTCCATCTATTATTTTGGACCATGTGTGTGTAAATATGAGATATTTAAATGAAAGTGAACTAAATCACTTAAAATGTAGAAATTTATAACACTTATAGTCTGAAATATATGCCTGGTAAATATAAAAATATCATATTTCCTAATTTATGAATTTTTCTTCCTGATATTTTTTGTAATGTTACCATAATTTACCACACCTTTTGTTGTTAAATACATACTTATCAAGTTGTACCTACATATCACATTGACATATGGAAAAAATATGTACCATATCGTTATTCTAACCATCATATTTATACATGTGAATATACCTTAATGTTTAAGTAAAATCTATCTAATTACTCAATCTTAAATCTAATGCACTCACTTTGTACATAGTATGTTAGCTTTATTTTAAAAACTTATTTGTACTGTTATGTGCACGAACCAAACTGTATTCTTGTCTAATATTTGAATATTTATTTAAACGCCAATTCCTATAAATTAATATGTAGGGACATCTCACATACGGCTTTCCCACCCCGAGCTGTAATATGGGTATCGGGCAGCTGCTATACCTACACAAATACATTATCACCCAGTATATGTAGATACCTGTAATATCTAAATACCTATCTGCCCCGGCTAGGAATGGAATCCATCAGGACCTTCGTCATAGCAGTCGCTAACCACTACACTATTCAGCCGCCTCCCAAAAGCGACCCAATGTTATGGCTGATGAATTTATTTGTTGATTAAAATAAAATTCTTATATAATGAGTTTGATGTAATACCTATAGATCTTACACTAAAAAATAAATTATTTACATTATAATATAATTGTATTGGTGCTTTAGTTTGACTGTTGTTTTATGTTAAGTGTTAAATATACATAATTATTGTGGAAATTATAATAGTAAAACGTGGTTAATGTCTAATTAAGATTGTGATAAAAATAAGATTTTGTAATAAATATGGATATCTACCATATCGTTAGTAGTTTTTTTCTGTACAAATCTTCTAGATTTTACAGGTTGTTGAAAAAGTGACATAGTAAGCTGTAGTAACGGCGCAGGTAGATACGATACTATATTTGCAAGTTTGCCTGTAAGTACATTTGTGTTTTTATAAATAACTAGCTGTTCCCGCGCGCTTCGCTTCGCCTTAAAAAGTTTTCCCGTGGGAATTCCGGGATAAAAAGTAGCCTATGTTCTTTCCCAGGGTCTAGACCGTATGTATACCAAATTTCATTTAAATCCGTTCAGTAGTTTTGGCGTGAAAGAGTAACAGACAGACAGACAGACAGACACAGTTACTTTCGCATTTATAATATTAAGTTAGGATTCACTTGGCTAGTGATATTATCTTAGTGTTATTATCTTGGTGCTCAACCAGAATCTAAATTGATCCTACAATACGATCTTAAGAGTGCGATTATTAAAAAGAAACAAAATTAACAATGGCTGAAAGATAAAATACAATGAGAAAGGAGAATGTCTAAAAATTAATTCAGTCTTGAATGGAACAGCCGTGTGAAATAATCGTAGGAAATAATTCAACATTTCATTAAAGCAAGCTCCTTCGTAGACTCGTTATTGCAGAGTTAATTTTGTGGCGGAATAATCGCCACACTATCAGTATTTTTATATTGTGGAATAAAACCTGAAATAAAAATAAGAAAACAAAAAGTTGAAGAAAAATAATAAATAAAATAATACACAGAGAAGTCGTCTTGCATGGGATAAAGAAAAAACATGAGATAGTCCTGGTACATGGGCTTCTGCATCAAGCTGCCGCCGCCACCGCCGTCGCCAGTCTTTCTCAAACTTCCGAACGAGACACCGCGACGCATTCGCTGACCAATACTTACGCGTGCCCGCTAACTTTTCATGGCTTTACTAATATTGTGCTAAAGAAATATTCTTGTAAATTTAATAGTGTTCATTGTAAATAAATTAGCTTCAACCTTTATTCGCGCTTTATCAATTCGCCGCTAACTCCATCAGTAGAAGAATTAACCCTCTGTTTTGAGTTCGATTCTCGAAGCACGCAAATAGCCTCAAGCAAACTACACTGGTGACCCTCGACTACAGAACGCAGCAGAAGATAAGCAGAAGATGTACGGAGGAGGCAGCGGCAAGTCTTACGAAGAGTGGGGTTTGGACCTAAATTTATTTGGTACGTGCAGTGCTTTAGAAGGTGCCGGTGGTACAAGTGACGAGAATACAGCGAGTGGTGCAAGTGCACAAAATCCAAGCGGCGGAGGCAGATCAAATCCAGGTAATCTAACCGATACTAGTACGAGTAATTTAGCCTGTGGTCCAAGTACAAGTGGCAGCGGAGATAGTCGATACCCAGGCGAAGTCAGTAAAGTTGGGGTTAAGATGCCGCCGTTTTGGAGAGACGATCCAGAAGTATGGTTCTGCCAGGTGGAATGTCAGTTTGCTTTAGCTGGGATCACGAGTGACATAACCAAATTCAATACGATTGTTGGACAACTGGACTCAGACTATGCCGTGTTAGTTAAAGACTTAATAAAAAATCCACCTGCGACCGGTAAATATGCAAAGCTGCGACAGGAGATAATTAGGCGGCTGTCCTTCTCACCCGAAAAGAAGACGCTGCAACTAATCCAGCATGAAGAACTTGGTGATCGCAAGCCATCTCAATTTCTTTTACACTTGCAGAGCCTAGCCGGTCCTGACGTACCATCGGACTTCATCAGAACCATATGGACTAGCAGATTGCCGACGAACGTGCAGGCCATCGTAGCGTCCCAACCGAAGATGGGCATCGAGGACCTGGCCGAGCTCGCTGACCGAGTGCATGACATAGTGCAGCCTGGTATGTCAGTGGCCAGTACGTCACGCGCGCCAGTATACGCGCCACCAAATGCAGGTATGTCACTCGAAGGCAAGATAGCTCAACTGACAGTCATGGTGGAAGCACTGTACAGGCAGCAGAACGAGTACCAAAGTAACCACCAGGGCAGACGTCCTGACAGGTCAAACTCCAACAACCGGCAACGATCGCGCTCTCGCTCCCGCTCTCGCCAACGCCCGGAGAATCACCCACACTGCTGGTACCACTACACATTCGGTAATAAAGCCAACAAATGCTCTCAACCTTGCACCTTCAATCAGTCGGGAAAACAGGAAGGCAGCTACTAGTGGCCGAAAGTGGTTGCCCCAACTCAACAGGCCGACTATTCATCACAGACCGCAAATCCAAACAACAATACCTCATTGATACAGGCTCAGATGTGTGTGTTTTTCCAAAAACAGCCGTCCGGACTCTGCCAAAAACAAAGACTAGTTACCAACTGTACGCTGCAAATGGCACCATCATAGCAACTTATGGATACCTAAACCTACATCTAGATCTGGGACTACGACGAGACTTCGAATGGCGATTCATCCTTGCTGACGTCACGAAACCGATTATCGGTGTTGATTTTTTAGGTCATTACAACCTTCTTGTCGACTGCCGGAATCAACGACTAGTGGATGGCATCACCTCACTCATCACACCTGCACATCAACATCCTGGCATTGATGAAATAAACTCCGTCCGCACCACGATGGAAAGCACACCATATCACCAGCTGTTACGTGAGTACCCTGACATTACCCGTCCTGCTGGTAAGCCCGGTGCTCCCAAACACAACGTGGTCCACCACATACGCACGACGCCAGGTCAACCAGTCGCCAGTCACCCACGCCGCTTAGATCCTGAAAGGCTCCAGATTGCTAAAAAGGAATTCGACGACATGCTTCTATGTGGCACAGCTCGCAGATCAGACAGCCCCTGGTCATCACCACTACATCTGGCTCGGAAGAAGGATGACGGCTGGCGACCGTGTGGTGATTATCGGTCATTAAACGCCCGTACCATCCCGGATCGGTATCCTGTGAGACATATCCAGGACTTCGCTTGCCAGCTGGCGGGTAAGCAGGTGTTCAGCACGATTGATTTAATAAAGGCGTACAATCAGATAAGAGTCTTCGAGGACGATATACCGAAGACAGCAATAACCACACCGTTTGGGTTATTCGAATTCCCGATGATGACGTTTGGTCTTCGAAATGCCAGTCAAACATTCCAAAGATTCATCGATGAGGTGCTCAAAGACTTCGAGTTCTGCTATGGATACGTAGATGATATTTTAGTCTACTCAGAATCAGCTGATCAGCACCAGCAACACCTCAGAGCATTGTTTCAGCGACTGCAGGACTATGGCGTTCTCATCAACACAAATAAATGTGTATTTGGACAGCCAGAAGTAACTTTTCTTGGATACTCTGTTTCAGCAACCGGTGTGAAGCCACTTCCAGAGAAAGTGAAGGCCATACAGGAGTACCCGGTGCCCAAGACGGTGAAGGAACTCCGGCGCTTCCTTGGAATGATGAATTTCTACCGTAGATTCCTCCCTGGAGCTGCAGCGACACAAGCTTCACTAAACGCCTTGCTCTCAGGTCCCAAAACAAAAGGATCTACGCCAGTGCATCTCACGGACGAGCAGCTCACATCCTTCGAAGCGTGTAAGTCAAGCCTATCACAAGCCACTCTATTGGCTCACCCAAACACAGACGCTGAACTCTCCATCCAAACTGACGCTTCTGACGTAGCGATCGGCGCAGTGCTCCAGCAACGCTGCAAAAATGCATGGCAACCCCTAGCCTTCTTCTCGAGGAAACTCAGCCCATCACAGGTTAAGTACAGCCCGTATGATAGAGAGCTACTGGCCATATATGAAGCAATCCGTCATTTCAGGCATATGATTGAAGCTCGAGCCTTCACGATATACACCGACCACAAGCCGCTGACATTTGCCTTTCACACGAACCGTGATAAATGCTCGCCAAGACAATTCAGGTACCTAGATTTTATTGGTCAATTCAGCACAGATATCCAGTTTGTGGCCGGCAAAGACAACGTGGTGGCTGATTCTCTCTCCCGCATCGAAGAAATCTCAGGAACATCCATTGACTACCAGTCCCTTGCCCGCGCTCAGGAAACCGATGACGAACTTCAAGAGCTACTTAAGGGTGGATCATCGCTAAAACTTGAAAAAGTCACCATACCACATACTGACTCTCAGGTATATTGCGATATGTCCATGACTCAACCAAGACCATTCATACCTATAACATTTCGCCAACAGATATACAACACAATCCACAACCTCAGTCACCCCGGAGCAAGAGCCACTGCACGATTAGTAGCACAGAGATTCGTTTGGCCGGGTCTCAAAAAGGACTGTCGACAGATGGCTAAAGAGTGCCTACAATGCCAACGATGCAAAGTCCACAGACATACCAATGCTCCTCTTCAAACTTTCCCTCTCCCTACAGCTCGCTTCCGGCATGTCCACATGGACATCGTCGGCCCCTTACCGTTGTCTTCTAGTTACAGGTACTGCCTCACCATTGTCGACCGATTCACCCGTTGGCCTGAGGCGTACCCCCTGCAGGACATCACTGCTGAGACGTGCGCATCCGCCTTCGTGTCCGGCTGGGTGGCCCGCTTTGGCTGCCCGGAGCACGTCACCACGGACCGCGGCCGGCAGTTCGAGTCGCACCTCTTCAAGGCGCTCGCAGCTCTCCTGGGGACCACTCACCACACCACAACTGCCTACCATCCTGCCGCCAATGGTCTCGTAGAGAGACTTCACCGGCAGCTCAAGGCCGCCATAGCATGCCACTCACACGCGCGCTGGACAGAAGTGCTGCCCCTGGTACTCCTGGGCATCCGCAGCGCGTGGAAAGATGACATCCAGTCGTCGTCAGCAGAGCTCGTGTACGGGGAACCTCTACGTCTTCCAGGTCAATTCATCTCTCCAGCATCTACCAAACCAGAAGACGTCACGGAATTCGCCAACCGGCTGAAGAGTCACATGAACCAGATCTCTCCACATCCCACGTCAGCCCACAACAAAAAGAGGACATTCTTCGTGCCAAAGGACCTCAACACATCCTCACACGTCTTCATGCGCCAGGGTCCAGCTCACCGGTCGCTGCAACCAGCCTACACCGGTCCACACAAGGTGCTACGAAGAGGATCCAAAACCTTCGACCTAGATGTGAACGGCAAAGAGCAAACTGTCACCATCGACCGACTCAAACCTGCGTACATGGCTGAGGAAAGCAGCATTCCAGAAACTCCAACAGGAACTCCAGTAAGAAAGACGAGAAGTGGTCGTACGGTCAGATTCCTTGATTACTATCGACCGTAGTAACGGTCTCAGCGAGGGAGTGATGTGGCGGAATAATCGCCACACTATCAGTATTTTTATATTGTGGAATAAAACCTGAAATAAAAATAAGAAAACAAAAAGTTGAAGAAAAATAATAAATAAAATAATACACAGAGAAGTCGTCTTGCATGGGATAAAGAAAAAACATGAGATAGTCCTGGTACATGGGCTTCTGCATCAAGCTGCCGCCGCCACCGCCGTCGCCAGTCTTTCTCAAACTTCCGAACGAGACACCGCGACGCATTCGCTGACCAATACTTACGCGTGCCCGCTAACTTTTCATGGCTTTACTAATATTGTGCTAAAGAAATATTCTTGTAAATTTAATAGTGTTCATTGTAAATAAATTAGCTTCAACCTTTATTCGCGCTTTATCAATTCGCCGCTAACTCCATCAGTAGAAGAATTAACCCTCTGTTTTGAGTTCGATTCTCGAAGCACGCAAATAGCCTCAAGCAAACTACAATTTTATTCTTTTGCTCATTTCTTTAGACTTAAAGACCCCAGTAAAAATATCGCACAAGATTGCAACAAAAACAAAAGTTATTATTAACACTTTGTATCAGGATTGTTTTCAATGAAATTGACTTATTTGTTTATGTTATTGTTTTCATCGATACATATGTATTTTATATCTATAATGTTTGTGAAGTCAATGCAAATCAACAAATAAACATAAGTACTTAAATACTCATTATATAATAACAATAAAACTAATAAGTAATCTAAAATCTACCGGAGTAAATAGAAGATGTAAGCCAGATCGCTACCGTCACTGGGGAAGGTGCCCAAAAATCTATCTATCTATTTGAATCAAATAACTGCAAACCAAAAAGCTATCTCAACTTGAGCCCTGATTCTCAGCTTATGATCGGGAATCTAGTTTACGTTTAATTTAATTATCATCGAAACAGCAAAGTAGAAAACATATTTTCATGTTATTGTAAATTTTCAGTTGCACAAGAAAAACAGTACTTTCCCCTGATTATGCTATATTATTCTCCGAAGTTTTAACTGAGTCGATAAAATAGCGTATTTCCCAGATATGAGATGCATTTTTAAATGCGCATTGAATATTAATCAGCTGTTGGAAAACCTTTTAAGAATACTTACACATTTATGGCGTAATGTCGGGGTGGTGGCAGGGGAATCTTAAATAAATACATATGTGCGGGACATCTCACACACGGACATCCGACCCCAAGCTAGGCAGAACCTGTGTTATGGGTGTCGGACAGCTGATATATCTACACAACTACATAGATAGATACATATTAAATATAAATATCAACACCCAAGACCCGAGTACAAACTCTGTCTAAACAAATATCTGCCCCAGCCGGGAATCGAACCCGGGACCTTCGGCATAGTAGTCAGAGTCACTAACCACTATACCATTCAGCAGGAAGGGCGGCGATCAGTCAGTAGACCACCGTTGGACTGCTAAGATTGTGGTAGAGCAAAATCTGGATTTGAATATGAAGCAATTTGATGAAACCAGTAAAATGGACACGACAATTTATGCTATTATTGAAACATCGAAAAACAAACATAAACAGCACAAAAAGTACTAGGTTGTCATGAATTCTGAAGACCTTGTTTAGCTTTCAACCACATCACTTCGCCCGTAACTAAGTCGCGCCGAGTTATTTGCAAACGAATCTAGTATTCACCCACTAGTTTGCGGTGAAGTGTATTGACTCACTTTGTATACGCTAGTTTTGCACACATTTGCATGAGAATTGATGTGACGCTTATAAATGTTTAATTTTTAATAGCGTTGACGCTCTCGCAACTCTGGTGCTCCGATAATGGCTTTTATAGGTTAGTGGGAGTTGGAGAAAATTTACCAACGTGCATTATCCTAATATCCTAATCCTAATCCTAATATAATATTATAAATGCGAAAGTAACTGTGTCTGTCTGTCTGTCTGTATGTTACTCTTTCACGCCAAAACTACTAAACGGATTTGGATGAAATTTGGTATACATATGGTCTAGACCCTGAGAAAGAACATAGGCTACTTTTTATCCCGGAATTCCCACGGGAAAACTTTTTAAGGTGAAGCGAAGCTCGCGGGAACAGCTAGTACAGAAATAAAATAGGAAGATATTTTATTCAAACACACAACTATCGATGTTTTCTTTATAAAAACTATAAGTAGGTAGTGAGTACTTTATTTTTTTAAAAGAAAATAAGAAAAGATTTCTCTTCATTGAGGAATAAGGCTATTCCGAGAGTAAGTTGACACAAGACGTTGTTTTCTTTTGAGTAAATAGACGACTTTTTCTTGGGAACCGGAACAGCTATATTCATCAATATTGAAATCGGGCCTATATATGACATCAGTAATGACATTCAAAAAATAAAAAGAGTAAGGGTTATATATACCCATCCATAGCTTTGTTTCAGCAATAAAGTCAAATAATGTAGTTTCTTCCGCGTACAAACTAACCGAACTAACTACTTAATAATGTTGTAGGCTGCCAATTAAGTTTCAAAGAACACAAATATGAGAATTTTCCATTTGGCCAAGCGCCAATGGCGCGGTGGCCACCGAAGTACGCCACTTAATTTATGTGGCGGAATAACTGGAAAACGTCTTAATTTAAATATTTGATGCAATTATGTGGCACTTCGTGCTAATAGCACACTGTGGAACTAACATTTTGTTTCCTAAATAAATAATGATTAGATAGCTAGGCTGGCTGAGCTGAAAATAAGAGAATATGTACCTACCTACAAAGGTTTCAATCGAGGGAGCCACCTCAGAATAAAACATAACTCATTAAGATTTCAACTTCTGTTCTCTATTCTCTCTGTAAATAAATGTAAGTACCTGTACGGTGGCCTGCGCCTAAAAGTATACAGGTGGAGTTTTTAAAATAGCGATCCCTGATGATGAAGGGACCGGCTACATCTGTTATAAATCCGGGGACGTGTTGTGTGTGACATGTGTAGCAGTGGTATTTATGTGGATGTGCTTGAGCAGCATGTGAGCTTGAGATCGCTATTTTAAAACCCCGCCTGTATACTTTTAGGCGCAGGCCACCGTACATGTCTCTCTCGAATGGAACCGTTCAGCATATATTATCCCCAAGGTCAAAAAGGCCTTCCTAAGCTTGTACCATTTCCGACCAAGCTGGTCCACTGCGGGCTGGTGGGTTCACATAATGTAGATTTGTGATAAATAAAAGATTACAACATTACATGACAATTTTTTGGTGTTGCTTAATTATCCTTTCCTCGGCTAAATGAGTGTACTGATGATATTCTAGTGCTGGTAGAAAAATGTGGCAGCTCAAATTTAATGGTGTCATACACTAGAGGTAGATATATTTTACACATTTAGGTCGAATTTCACCAAACGCTGTACTCACTGACAGACGTTTGACAGGCGACTAAATACGTTTAACATTTGGTGGAAGTCCACCTTAACTTTAGAACGTACAAATGTACATTTAGGGACCCGCAAGTAAATAGAGTTACGTTTAGAGTAAAGTTGGACACAGTGGGTCAAGTGGGACCGCAGCTCCAACTTTTTACTTCATTACGTTTTACCCAGAGAAAAACTTTTCCCGTCAATGTACTTGGTTCGGTTCAATCTTTTTTTTAGCTTTTAGAATAGAATAGAATACTAGGTATTTTATTGACTAAACAGCACAATTAAATTGAATGAAATCGTGTGTTTTTTGACGCAGAATATTACAATTACCTACTTGTCAAACGTCATAATATTACTCTACCACCATTTCACAAAGGCCCCGTCATTAAGGAGGAAAGAAATGGCGAAAGACACAAATAACAATTTATAATACAGTGGATACAAAGCAATCGGCGGCCTTATCGCTAAAAGCGATCTCTTCCAGGCAACCTTTGGGTGGAGGAGAGACTTAAAGAATAAATGAGGAAGGTGTACAAAATTTTAATACAAGTGTACGCTCGCTAGCAATGAAAAAGTTCCAGTTAGTGAGCCAGTACTCTATGTCATTGTACCGATTGCACGACAGCTCTCGTTTGTTCGTTTTTCGTCAGTATAGAGTAACCCTAAAAGCTCGCGGGAAAAGCTAGTTAACGATAAAACAGGCATTTGATGGCAAAAAATACTGTTAATATAGGTTTTAGTCTACGACTAAGCGTAACAAATTGACTCTCATCCAATATTAGATATTAAATATTAATAAAAAGTGCTTTTATCCGATGTTGGCCTACCCTTTTAATTTTGGATATTGGACGGAGAGAAAAGAAAATATTTTCACAGTGAAAAATAATTGGATTGGAAGACATTGTTTTGATTCATAACATTCTGGATTTATATTGAGAAATGTTACTTTTTAAGGGATTATTGTTTTTCAATGAATCGCGAAAAAGATTTTCTTATTTATTTGAATTCATCAAGTAAAAACATTAAATATGCTCCAATAAGTAATAAGAAGCTCTTCTTTAACAGGCAGAGGTTGCAGGTTCGATCCCCGGTGAGTACTGATAGCAAATTGTGGTTTCACGACTTTCAAGTTTGATTAGGATATCACGCTATTCAGAGGTGCGAAAAGTGAAAAAATGGTGTCTGTCGTCCATCCCATAATTAAAATTGTTTTAATTAATAAATTATAGCTTGTCCTTATTCTTCAGGAATAAAGTAAACTAAAATTATTTTCATAAATATGTATTTTAAAAAAAATTGCGAAGTAGGTACCTGCTTGTAATAGTTGTAATTTTATAAGAAGACCACATAACGTATTTGTTACTATGTTAAACTGTTAGATTGTCATGGAGGTAGGTACGCAGTTGTACACAGTGACAAAATTAAAAACCGAACAAAAACACGGCTTTATTCGAGGAGAGTGAGAGCGTGCACGTACATAAAATGTAGTTTATTTGAATATTTCACACATTTTAGGTGCTCTTCAAACCTATTTCAAAGCAATCGGCCGTCAATTTGCTCTCACACAAGTGTCAGGTGCGAAATATTCGCGGACACTCAATTAGAAACGCGAAATATTGGAATGTAAGCGATTAAAATAATCATCAGATTCAAAATCCACCATTATAATTAATGCAAGTGGATAGGAATTTAAAGTCGGATATCATTTCATTTCTCATGGTAAGGAATAGTATTAAAGTACAAACATTATAGATTTAATTGAGTACGCTTCAATATTTGGTGCAAGTCACCATTATTGAAGTTACGGAGCATGAATTTTGAATTTATAATACACAGCATTAGCAATATCACAGAATAAGAACTAGTAGAAAATGTTATTATTTTCCATTGCGAAATCAAAAAATGGCCTTTAGAATCGCTACCATTATTCCCACAATAGGTACGGAATATAGAGTAAAGTCTGTATGAAGAGGTACGACCATAGCGAGCCAGTAAACAACAGTGGGCCGGAACAGATTGCTTCAGCGGATTTAAAATCGTTTTGTTGCACAAAAATGTCGCTCCGCGCTGCTGAAACAAAAGAGTTTTATTGCTGTTAGCCTGTTAGTTTCGGGACTCTAATGCTAGATTTTCTGAACTAAACTTTCGGGTACAATAAGGGAAGTTGGAGATGTACCTAACAGTTACTTTGCAGATAGAAAATCAAGAGAGCCCTGACGGTTTTTAAATTTAATAAAATTTATTTAACTTCCTCATAAATTATATATGTTTTTTATGTCGTTCTTCTTTTAAATACATCCTAGAATTTATATGGAAAACAGCTACTGCAATACCAAATACCTACCTTAATAAACCAACTCCCGCTAAATATAAGACAACAAATAACAACTAGTAATATTTAAAACAAACTTACACTTTTCTTCTTACAATCATAAATATGTAAAATAATCACCTAGTGTGTCTACACAAACAATTACTACTCTTGCATGTTATTTATCATAGAACAACACGGACTCGATGTTATTTATAATGTGTTAGAATGTAAGCCTTATCTTTAAGTATTTTAAGACCAATGTACAATGTAATATAATGAGTGAAGCCGTGCGAATGTCGGTGACGGTGTGCGGTCAAACTTAAAGTGGTTTTTGTCACACTGTAACTGTCTTTTTATATAAAATGTAACTTTGTGTAATTTATAACAAATAAATAAAATAAATAATCTCGATAACTAAGATAAGATTGTAATGTTTGTACAATAAATAATTAAATAAATAAAATAAAAACTCGATAATAATCCAAGGTAGGTAAGTATTGCATTTCTATTATTATTATATACAGAGTGTTGCAAAAAGGGTATACTAAGCCGAAACCAGCATGTGCAGAATGGTATATCTAAGCCCGAAACTGAAATCAGAATTTAAAAATTCGCGAAAAAAAAAACATTTTCCATAGAAACTTAGTTGGTCACGTGACTTTTTACTTTGGAGAATGAATATTTTTTTTGTATAAATATTTTTAACAGGCAAAGGTTGCATCGTCATCTGTAGTCCTCTGCTGGACATAAAAACCTACGCAAGGAGCACCACAACACTCTTTGCTCGGCCATCAATCATTCAGTCACTACCATACTACCGGGCGGTGTAACGGACACTATACTTCGTTTCAGCTTAGATGAATCTTGTGACGTTTTGGAAACGTGTTGGGTTTTGCGGTTTTAGAGATATCCAATAGAGAAATTCTATACATTTTGTTTACCGACTTATTTTACGAATCGTATCAAATGAAATGTAATTAATTGATTCACACAGATTTTGCAATAGTATTTGTGCGTAAGTAATTTGTAAAATTGTGAACTATCACAGGAATCATCTAAGCTGAAAAGAGGTATAAAGGTAGCGTGGGACGGCCAAAAAACGACTGCACTCAGCCACCGTTTCACAGCCTTAAAATATTCACCTCGCACAGCCGGCCATTTCATGGAATGGCCGCAAAATACAAGCATGAATATAAAATAGCATAATTGCCAACGCTAATGGCCAACTATTAATTTTAAACTGGCCACGTCATCGCGTCACGTCTAAGTTAAAACATACCGTTTAGTTACTGGCCGGAAATTATGTTGTAGGCTGACGATACGATCTGTGGATCCATTGGTTATAAAATTAGCATTATGCGTGCAAACTCATGTTATAAATCATTATTTGAATAGTAATTTTTCGGTTAAAGCTGCGTTTTCAGTGGGCATACTATTCGTCCGTTACCAGGCTAAGGCCTAGTTTCACCATAGTCGGTTAGATCATTAACACCCCTGTTATATTTTAAGTGTCACCTAGAGTCAAATTTCCATATAGAATTCTTGACAGATATGACAAAAGTAAACAACTAATCCCTTGCTGTAACAGGCATGTTAATGATCTAACAGAGTATGGTGGAACTAGGCCTAAATAAGGGCTGCTAAAGCTCCTCTTGCACCCTAAAACAGATTTTATAAGATAAAAGCCTACTAAGTAAACAGAATTTAAAAATACAAAACACATAAATTGCCAAACAAGTTATCCGTAAAATCACCATCGCTTTGGCAGCTAATGTATTGCCGGAACCCCTGTTGGTCTCCAACTTTGCAACTTTGTACGGCGCTCCGGGGCATAGACTTTTATGACAGTTCCTAAAAGTTTTGTTTCAAACTGACCCCATGACGGAATCATTCACTTTAGTTTTAAATTGAGTGTTTAGGTTACCCAAAATGGGTTATAAAAAAATGATTTTGGCACTTTTATGTTTCTTACATCAAATTACAGGGTGTGCATTAAATGTTTTCGATTAATTTTAACCACATCATTTACTTAGCACTCTGTAAATTTTAATGTACTAACAACTGTCCACAAAAAACATACGGAAATAAAAAAAAAATATAACTCGACAAAATTGTACAGAATAATAATGTTATGTCAAACTTTATATTCCCTACGTTCGAAAAACTCATTTGTTCGAGAGCATGTTTCCATGGGAAAGATGATCAGGTTGACCAGTATATCATGGTGGTTTGGAACATCACTCTTACATCCTCTATACAGGGTGTTGCAAAAATCGTATACTAATCCGAAAGGGGATGACTCCCATTTTTGAAAGTTGTAGAACAAAATTTGTTCAGTTCGGATTGACCCCCTGAGTCACCCCCTTTCGGCTTTGTATACCACTTTTGCAACAGCCTGTATAGGTAGGTAGTACTTTCTAGGTACACCGAATATGTAACTGTACCCTGGACCCGTGCCAGTGTGGCATGTACTAGTTCTGAAACAGTATAAATAACCAGAATTTATGAATATAATTTGCATTCGATGCCTCGACTCTTTTATTGGAATTAATTGATAGCTGCAGAAATTTAATGGCTTTAAAATTCACGTGCAGAATAAAATATTTACACGTGCTCTGAAAAATAGGTATGGATTTTATTTATGTTTTATACAAATATAAATTCTCAATCAAGTTAACGAGTCTCGGAACAAGAGGGGTGATCCCAAACGAGCGGTTTTATAATAATACCAAGACCAATTTTCAAAAGACTTATAGCGAACTTTTAAGACATAAAATATGTCTTATGTGACGATACCCGAGTCCGCGTTGTTCTGTGTCAATGGCGGTGAAACGAAACATTCAATTTGATCACTGGTGGGCTGTCAAATATTCTAGTATAGTGCCACAAACTTATCTGTTCCGGTGAGAGCGAACTAAATTGGTCCATATAATCTATGTCAATTCAATATGAAATTCATTAGTAAGTAATGAGGTATGGACCAATTTAGTTCGCTCTCACCGGAACAGATAAGTTTGTGGCACTATAGGTACTTCTATAGCTACCATAGAAAACTTCAAAATGGGTAATAGTAATAGGTACGTCTTGGGTACGTCTAGTACAGGTTTTGCAATTTTTTAAAACTATAAAAATTTACGTTTTCTTCTGTCATCTGCATACATTATTTGTCAAAAGTGGCATGATAGTTTCCGCTAGAGAAACTTCGCTACTTTGTATGCGAGAAAACTTAAACTTTTATAGTTTCGGACAATCTAACAAACCTGTACTAGACCCTAGGTACTTTAATAAATAATATCCAGGCTCTGTCTAAATATGCTATTACCGCCGAATTTTCAAAGATAAATATTTCAGTCCAAGTTGTTGAAGTATTTCGTCTGCCCAAGATTGTTTATTAACGAAAATTATTTTAATCAAAGCCTCAGCGATACGCCCAACTTGCCGGCACTTAACAAGTTAGTAAGGAAGAACGCGGTTAAGGGCAAGTTATATGCAGAAGTCATGAAAAATGTACACTTATAACTTATAACTTATGTAGGTTTTTAATAAGTTCCCATGTGTATTTAAAATAAATTGTTAAAATGCACTATGATAACAGCTCCTTGAGCGTACCTATGAACGCGTCTGTCAATCATCATACATACTAGCATAGACAAGGAAGAAAAAATTCAAATTTTTCCATTTTCAAAAAAGGACAGGTTACAACCAAAGGGGATATTTTATTCTATTCTCTGTGGGCGTGTTAGTATCTGTATCTGGTTCTCTGTAATGCGACTTATGTGAATATCCCCTTAAGGTCTAAACTGAAATATCGTACTTCGCCTTAACAATTTTAAAGGAATTTTAAGGCGGTGTCGTTCGCGCGTTTTACAAGTTCTATGACTGATCGCTGAATGTAGAATGGGAACTTTCTAGTTGGGGACGGCTGTCTCAATCAGGGGGGAGAGCAACGATTTCAGCGCGATAGTAAATTTTGGTTAACCAATCCGTAGGAAATCCGCTTTTTAACTCCCAACGGAAAAATAGGGGTGTATCTGCGTTTGTGTGTATCTGTCTGTCGTAGCGTAGCTCCGAAACGGCTGAACCGATTTTCGTATTGTTTTTTAGAGTCATACCTAGCTAAAATCAAATGAGGGTGTCATAATAGAGTCGTGGTTAGGTGGTGAGTACACCAAATCTGTTTTTTGTAAGCTAGAGTCACTACGAATAGACTTGGAATATAGCTTTGGAAACGCTGCGTTGTTCTGAATAGGGCTTAGTACTTTGGTAGTGCACAGGCACTCCAGAAGTACCAAGTTTTGTTTTTTAACGAGTCGCGTCTTGTTCCTTTAATATAGCTGCTGAATTTACAACTGAAATAGTCCAGACTGTATCTAATAAGGTAATGGGTAATTCTACCGTACGGATTAAAAAAATAAATAAAAACAAACTCAACTTTTATGCATATTGAAGTAGATTTTTAACTTTTACATAATGATGGGAACATTAAATAAAAAAATCAGAGATATAGTAGTATTATTTTAGGAAAAAATATGAACTTTTTGTTTTATTAAATAGACACGAGTGACTATGAAGTCGACATGGGTGATACAATCCATGTTTTTTATCATAAAATAATCATTTTTTAAGGTTCTCAACTTTTTTCTATAATATTATTCTCATTACATATAAACCATAATATGTTTTTGTCTATTGAAATTATATTTTGAAAAAAGTTTAAAAAATATATTAAAAATTTCGACAAAAGTGTCTTCACAAATGTCGACATTTTTTGATGGTGGAAATTTAGGTTTTATTAGGTGACCACAAAATAAATATGAATCAAGGTCATCGGAATCATATTAAATGAAAATAATACATTATTTGGGACTATTATTTAAATATTTTATTTTTATTTAGATCAATAATCTCAGCATCGCTTTTTTCATCCTTGTCTTTTCCTTAGCACATTTTGTAATAAGTTTGATTTGATAATCGTAAACCTTTAATGGTCTAAAATAATCTGCATTAATCCTGGTGCCTCCTTTTTTTAAAAACTTTTTTTTTTAAGTATTTTCCATAATTACTGTCTTGTTTTTGTCAAATTTCTTATTCTAGCATTAATTTACTCATTTTTAATATTTATTACTTAAACCGTGTATTTCTTGTGCTTTAACTTCGTCTTTACCCCTATTTTGGTACCTAGGTAAAAAGATCTGTACATTATATAGTATAATTAACAGAAATTTCACAACACACTACAAGCTACAGTCACTTGTGTCGATCAAATAAAATCACAAGTGTCGACAAGACATTTAATAACGCCTGCATCGCATGTTTGATACATCTGTTAACTTTTTTGACATATTTATCTCGGTAAACAATTATATTAGTGAATGCAATAAGCCAGTGTTTTTCAACCTGTGGGTCGCGACCCCCCGGGGGGTCGCGAAGCTTCTGTAGGGGGGTCGCCGAAGGGCGAAAAAACTGGGAACTTCAGTAAAAAAAACAATAAAGATTTTATAAAGACAATATTGAAAAACAAAAAAATAGTATCAATTTATTAAGAAAGACTCCTAAAAATAATCTTAAATTGTCGACCAGCTAGGCCACCACGGCCTCTCCTGTCAGCGGAGTGCCGGCCGATTACCCCGCCACGCGGCCCTTAACGACGTCATACGTCGGGCCTTTGCGAGCGCCGGAATCCCCGCCATTCTGGAGCCAACCGGCCTGGCGAGAGACGACGGGAAGAGGCCCGACGGTATGACCGTAATGCCCTGGAAGTACGGGAAATGCCTAGTGTGGGACGCCACCTGCACCGACACTGTGGCCCCCTCTCACATCCAGGGTAGTGCCGCGGCGGCGGGCACGGCGGCGGCTGCTGCAGAAAACCTCAAACGGCGCAAATACAACGGTCTGTCTGACAGCTACATATTTGTGCCGTTTGGGGTTGAGACCCTGGGGCCGTGGGGACCCGAAGCGCGACGATTAGTAAAAGAACTTTCGTCGCGCCTGGTCGAGGTATCAAGGGACCAGAGGGCTGGCAGCTATCTCAGCCAGCGCATCAGCCTGGCTATACAGAGAGGGAACGCTGCCAGCCTCCTCGGAACCATCCCGGGCGACGGCAGCGAACTAAAAGAAATATTCTACCTTTGATAAACTCCTGTTTATTAAGGGTAGAATATTTCCAGGCCAGTTATAAGTATTTTATATTATTATCATTTTTATTTGTAAAATATCTAGATAGTTTAGTTAAATAATAAGTACTTAATATTTTATTTTAATAATTATCAGATTATATTATCTAATCTTAAAAAAAAATACTTTTACTTAAAATTTTCTTAAATGCGAAGGTTGAGCTTGTTTTTTATTAATTAAATTATCCCATCGTGGATCTGTTTTAGTTCAATGGACCACATCCACACAGTAAGGCAGATTACACAGAAGACTGAAGAGTATAATCAGCCAATCTGTATCTAGCCTTTGTGGACTATGAAAACGCCTTCAACTCCATCGAGGCCTGGGCAATTATGGAAGCGTTTCAGAGATTTCAAATCGATTGGCGCTATATCGAGGAGTTGTGGAGTCTGTACGATGCCGCTGGACATGGCATATGTCCAGCGGCATATAAATGGCGAGTACATGTCACACCTCTCTGCTTCGCGGACGACATCGTTATTATGGCAGAATCTCTGCAAGAACTCAGCTGGATGATGGAAGTGGCCTAAATGCTGCTTCCCAACGTGTAGGCTTCGTACAATGCTCACATCGAACCGGAGCCGATGATCGTTGGTGAGGCAACAATCGAAGTTGTGCAAGAATATGTCTACCTCGGGCAGACTATTCGGCTAGGCAGAAGCAACTTCGACAAGGAGGCTGCAAGGCGCATCCAACTGGGTTGGGCTGCATTCGAGAAACTTCGTAAGCACATATTCTCCCTGGCCATCCCTCAGAGCCAGATGACTAAAGATTTCAACCAGTGCGTCCTGCCAGTGATGACGTATGGTGCAGAGACGTGGACACTGACGGTAGAACTAGTCCACCGATTTAAAGTCGTTCAGCGTGCCATGGAGAGAGCTATGCTTAGGGTTTCGATAAATCGTACCAGAAATGAGGTTTTCCGCCAGTCAGAGGATTAAGATTACTGACTTAGCTGTCAAAATATGCAAGCTGAAGTGGTAGTGTGTTGTTCATGTCTGCCGAAGAACCGATAACCGTTGGGGTAAACGAGTTCTCGAGTATAGACCACGAATAGGCAAAGGTACCGTTCAAATACGACGACTTCAAGTATTTATTTTTTTGTAATGCCAGGTATTTTGTCTTTTTCATTTCACCCTTGAAAACTTTTATTCAAGATATTTAAATGCTCAAAAAAGTCAGAAAGAAAAAGTTAATTTCGAAAATAAAATTCCGGGTCGCAATGATATTAGTCGTACGTACCTATAGATGGCCACACGTATCCGATGTGTGTAATTGTAAAATAATATGTTTTCAAATCCGATAAGTATGTACTCCTTCGAATCCTAATCATGGAGACCATAAATACGTCGTATGGATGGAATATTGGGAATACTGTAACATACACATACATACATGATAAAAACCGAAAGGGTCAAGGGGGTCGCGAAATATTTTTTTATACCAGGGGGGTCGCATCATGAAAAAGGTTGAAAAACACTGCAATAAGCAATAGAAAAAAAAATACACATTTAATAGATATTTGACCAAAGTCCTAGAAGCATCTGTCACCTCGTGTCGAACAAAATCACAATTGTCGAACAATTTTTCATCACGCGTGACATCGACATTAGTGAGAACATCGACAAAATACGCCATATCAGCTTCAATATGCTGTTAAACTTGTGCATGTTTAAAAAAAGTGCTAAGTACTCTCATACTCACTAAGTCAAGTAACAAAAATTGTAATTGAATGATCCATTTATTTTTTAAAAGCCTCCTCATTTGTGACAGGTCAACTTTGACAC
The DNA here is from genome assembly GCF_932276165.1 of Plutella xylostella. Taxonomy (NCBI): domain Eukaryota; kingdom Metazoa; phylum Arthropoda; class Insecta; order Lepidoptera; family Plutellidae; genus Plutella; species Plutella xylostella. The sequence continues at coordinate 6,993,438 of NC_063987.1, read as the reverse complement.
AGGTGTAGAACGTATATTGAATTTTGAATTACAAAAAAACTATTCATTCCCCACGAAAATTTTAGACTTGGCAATGACAGGTGTGGTTTAGAGTTGCCATTAATAAAAAAATATGTTCACAGAGTAAAATATTTACCTTCATAAAATCGTGATTTATGAACGTCGACATTTGTGACTGTTTTTTTATAACGGTTGTAGAATGGTCTGTATTTTTTAATTTAATTGTTGGAAAAATATAATATTTAACTATGAATAAGTAAAAGTATTGTAATTTATTTTATTATGTGAAATATAATCCTATCTCTACACAATATTTTTTTATAGCTGCTCAAACCGTGCTACCACGCTCGCGAACAATCGACACGACGTGACAAATCACATAGTGTCGATATGGTTTTTTCAATAAATAATGAAAATTTTCATTATATTTTATGGAGAACACATAGAACACGATCCCGGCTTGATTATGATAGTACATTATTAACGTCTAGGTATTATATTTTAAGAGTTATTTCACGCAAACATAAAAATCGATGTTTGGTAGAATGACCCTAATAGGTAATTTAGGATTCATTTTCCATCACTCACAGATTCGGGGTGATCGCAAGAGTAAATAGGGAGGTCATTCACGACAGACGTCCGAATAGTGTAGTGGTTATATAGTGACTCGGACTACTATTCGTAAGCTCCCGGTTTCTATCCCCAGCCGGGCCTGTTTTAATACAACAACGACTTTTTTTCAACTATTGAAATATAGTAAGCGGCAATATAAACTTTATTAGTGACGTTATAGGAAGTATGAGTACCACTCTTGCAACCCCCTGCAGTTTGGAGTCATTCGTCAAGTCGCGCGCCTTAGACTCGCGCGCCACGCGAGTTGGCATCTTCTGTTTTTTTATATCGTCAACTCGCGTGCCCATGTAAAGTACTGTCAGATGCAAACGAATTGAAACTAAAAAATATTGTTAAATATTGTCTCCCTGGCTGATTAGCATAAGAAGGTACCGACTAGACAGTCGCCATTAAAGTAGATGCTTTGATTTTGGGATAAAGATACAATAAAGCCAATGTTGGAAGTGCGGAATGAGGCAAAAGGGGATGTGACCTATGACGCATGATACCCAAGTTTGCTATCTCTCTCATCCCGTGCGCAAATTTTACCTGTCATAGCTATGTCCTTCAAGTTTTTGTTGCAAAAACCGGTTTAAAGGGTTAAAACGTCATTGTTTTAGTGACGTCGTTTTAGTGTTTCTCCTAATTCGAAGCAGAGATCTACAGTGCATTACTTACAGTCTACAGTACAGCGCAAAAATATTAAAATGTGGCAGTTTTTACTGATTTTGATTTATTGTGGGGGTAAGCCTATAATAAATTAACTTTATTATATTACCAAGTCTACTTTGCCGTAATATAAACACAGTGTTACGTTTTCGTTGTGTTACCGTTACATTAAATATCGAATAAGCACTAAAATTTAAAACAAATTTCGTTTAAGTATTTCATTCGTCAAAGAGTAACAATTAAGTACTTCCAGGAAGTTCATCGCAAGCAGGTCCATCTAGTAAAAAAACTGCACATGAAATCATAACATCCCAGCAAGGGAATTCGGTACTGCTTCGTGCAGGTTATAAATATAACAAAGACCGAACAAATAAACATAGTTCCTGTGTTTGGAGGTGTTCGAAAAGAACAGTTTGCCAAGCGAGATTAATTACTGATTTTATTTTAAAGTAAAGTCCTATAAAATACCCTATATACATTTTAAGTAGTTACCTTAATCATAATAAATTATAACTTTTGTGGCTGACCCTACATATTTTCACAGTCGAGCGAGTTGACGACAAAAAAAGTAGGTAAATACGGGAGGGGCAACTCGCATGTGGCGCGCGAGTCTAAGGCGCGCGACTTGACGAACGACTCTGTATAGCATATTGTGATGTATAGGTACACGAATTACTTAATTTATGTAATGATCTTAAGGTCAACGTCAAATAGAATTCTCTACGAAAGTGAAATAACATTTCTGATAATACTGAATTCTTCACGTGACTACTTTTATCAATAAATGGCACGCGAAGGGAATACCGATTGGGGTGCGAAGATACGACCTAAAAGTTGACACGTCTTCTCCCGAACTGATCAAAACTTTTAACCACCGATCGAAAATGAGGATGTTGTAAGTTCATCTAAAAATAATGATACAGAAACATGTATTTGACACACCTGAGATAACGTAAGCCGCTCTACAAAATTGATGAATGCGGAAAATAAATTATTAATCGCTGCAAAAACTTTATTATGTATTTTGCCTATATTATGTACTAGCTGTTCCCGCGAGCTTCGCTTCGCCTTAAAAAGTTTTCCCGTGGGAATTCCGGGATAAAGAGTAGACTATGTTCTTTCTCAGGGTCTAGACCATATGTTTACCAAATTTCATTCAAATCCGTTCAGTAGTTTTGGCGTGAAAGAGTAACAGACAGACAGATAGACACAGTTACTTTCGCATTTATAATATTAGTTAGGATTTGTGCTGTACGTGCTTATGCGTGTATGAATTTTGCGCAATTGTAAGACAGCTCGTCGTAATATCAAGAAGGATATAGTGTAAATACAGTACCTATAAATAAAGCTTATATATAGGTAGAGCAAATACCGCCTGATGTGATATATATATGAAATAGAATAGAATAGAATAGAATAAATCTTTATTCAAAGAAAACAACTAGTTCTAGTGTTTGTCGCCGACAAAACACTAGGGGACAAAGCCTAGACAACTTTTTTGTGATTGATCAATCTCTTTTTTTAGTTAATTTGAATTGGTAAAACTTAGGTCCAGATGTGGCATTTCATCAAAAACAATACTGAGAGGGTCCCCGTGGAATAGGCTCATTCAATCCTGCTTTTTATGCGTCTCACAATACCAAACATTTTAGTTCCGAAATAAAAAGCCGAATGCTCTTGGAAGTAAATTGTACATATTCTAGGTACAGAGTACTACATATTATAGTAGCGCCTTTTCCTTTATATTTCCTTTATTCAAGTTGAAAGTCTAAAACTGCCAACAGCAACTACTTATGTAAAACGATTTGGTTGTTTTCTAACAGGATAGATTTTTAAAAGTTTGATTGAGGTTAGTGATCCTAACTAATACCTATTATAAATGCGAAAGTAACTGTGTCTGTCTGTCTCTTTCACGCCAAAACTACTGAACGGATTTGAATGAAATTTGGTATACATATAGACGCTGGGAAAGAACATATGCAATTAAATTTTTTATCCCGGAATTCCCACGGGAAAACTTTTTAAGGCGAAGCGAAGCTCGCGAAACGGTTTGTTTTCTATAAATGTTAATAATTGTTACTATTTACATAGGTACCTACATACCAGTTTGTTACGTGCACCTATGCATGCTACTACGAACCAAGGTAATGACAATTACCAGTACAAATTAACTTTGAATAGCATCTCAGAGACTCATTAATATTCAAATTTAACTCGATGGTGGGGGCCTTCCATAATTTACGTGCGACGCTCAAGGGTAGAGGGGGTCAGAAAATTGCTAAAACACGTCACGCAATTTATTAATGCTCCTCAAGAGAAATAAGATCGTTTGAAAGTGCATGGATCTTTTGATCTATGTCATCATCATTAATCAACAACTATTCGTCAATACAACACAGGCCCGAATGGTATATGTGCCGATTCGTACCATTTTAGTAATAAATCTATTTCATCATTCTTAAGTAAAGGAAAGTCAAAGTAACAACATTTATTTGTCCAGATTTTGAGTAAGTACATAAGTTGGAATACTTATTTTTTGACCCATGAAATTCAAATTTATATGCGTTAAATTTTAATACAATGAGGTTGGAAAATAGTTGAATACTCTATGCTCATGAGTCTTTTGGGATTTCTTTCCCTCGGTTTATTCGTATGTAAATTCAGGAGTCATATTGAAATACTAAAGACGGCGGAGATGAAAATATTGTCCATTACAGATTAAATCAAACTTATGAATAAAATTATGTTTATTTTTCCTATCTATATTTATTTCATGGTAGCTATTTGTATTTATTTTAACTTACAACGTGACTGGCATATTTCCCTTTCTTGAAAGGGCAAGCCGTTTCACCATTAAAAAAAAAACACGCACTCACGCCTTGTACTAATGTACTCCCTTGCGGGGTAGGCAGAGGTGCATTGCTGCACCCACTTTTCGCCAGAGTGTTATGTTAGTCCCAATATAATAGGGGCGGGCCTATTGCCATTTTACGGGCACATCCAAGACCCGAGAACAAATATCTGTGTTTAAACAAATATCTGCCCCAGCCGGGAATCGAACCCGGGACCATCGGCTCAGTAGTCAGGGTCACTAACCACTACGCCATTCGGTCGTCCATTCATTTATTACAATCCGTTTGGTGAGATAAGTACGAAACCGATAGGTGGATGGCTAACCAATGGGCACCGCAACCGAACCTGCACAAATAAAAACCACAACAAACGAATCGGACCACCAACAAGACAGAACAAAACCTATCGATGAAGTCTAAAGTATGGACGGTAATAGAGGCGTGGCATTTGAAGAGGCGAGGAGCGTGGAGGATCGTCGGAATGTGTACCCTGAGACGGGCGTTGAATAACTTGCGATCGGCGAGGAGAGAATTCCATTAAATATGGAAAAATCTTGTCCAACGCACTTTTGCACCTCTGAACCTGTGGAAATTATAAATACCTACCCAGTAATAAACTCGATAGTATAAGAGTCGTGTAACGGATAAGATCGTCGTTCGTGAGGTCGAGCGTTCGAATCCTGCTGTTTACCAAAGAATTTGAGCACAATTATACTATGTACTTTGTACTCATACGGTGAATGAAAATATCGCAGAGAAACCTGCACATGTAGATTCGAGATGTGCACATTTAAAAACCAACCTGACCTCCTACTTCTCAGTTTTGTTAAATGTTCGAAAGACCAAATAGGTACGGAAAGTTATTATGCAGAAAACATTTCACCAGCACTGCGAATGTTTATCTAGGGAGTCATCAAGTCCACAAAATGCAAAAAAGATACACTAAAGCGACCATACCCGGCCAAGGCAGTACAATTTTACTTTCAAAAGACACACATCTACGAAAAAAATGTTTATTTTTTACCTCACATGAATTTCCCCAACAGCTTCCAAGGGAGACGTTAGGTCTTTTTACGGCGAGCTATATTAAAATTATAATAAAACAGGATATTATAATAAATATTATCCAGTTGTTTGGTATCTCTGGATCAATTCTAATTCACTTTTGCTTTGCTAGTTATAACTTCAATGTTGAAAACATCAATCACCAATGGGTAGCTTACTTACAATGGGCAGCTTACTTAGATTTTTATTTAAGAATTTGTCGTTACTGTTCTGATAACTTGTCACTTTTGATGAAGTGGCACAGAACCGTGATGATCATTAATCTACTCAGTATTATCCGTTTCAGTAAATTTCATCGAGGTAAACAAGTTGTAAACAGTAAAGAAAGTAATAATGTTGTTCACGAAGAGAATTGGCGATTTCGAAATCGCTCTTTAGAAAACAATTTTTGTAACTATAGTATTGGAGCTGAAATTGCATTTGGTTTCAGAACCACCGACAGCCGCCAATATCTAAATATTGAAAACTTTATATCGAAAACTATTCCAGCTTTTATTTCCCCATAAAAATGCAAAATGTATGACTGTTTGTGCCAATATTTTACAACAACTTTTGACACTTTTGTTTGGTTTCTTCTAATAACTTCATGATCCACGTGAAAAAAGTGAGTCATTGTGAGAGATTTTTTCAAAATAGTTTTGTGTTTCTTTGCGGATTTCGCTTACCTCCAACATTTATAAGACAAAAGCCAATTTTATTCTATAAAAATAATGATGTATACTGTACTTATTGTATCTACTGTTAGTTTTATATTATAGTTAGTATTGCATGCATGCATTTGATGCGTTAGTTTACATGAAATGATTAATTTTCATGTAAGCTAACGTGGCAGCATATTTTTTACATTTCGACTTAAAACTTCTGTTCAACGTATTTTATATGTAAAAATGGTTAATGAAACATTAGTTTAAGCTTTCATGCAAGATGGCGATACGCTACACAAGTTCAAACATTTTCCGAAACTTATAACACCCGTAAGCTTCGTTCAGTTGGTAAAAAAACAAAGGAAACGAAACGGCGAAGCTGGGACGTGAAGATTTTATTAAGAAAATTGGACGCACTCCAACCTTCACATGCAAATGCTTGTTAATTTGCACGCGACCGCATCCGTGGGCTGTCGATAACAGAGTAAAAAAAAACTTTAGGGTTAAGGACTTGTGTAAATTTTGTTGGTTCATCATAATTAAGTATCGTTTGAGTATAGGGTGCTACGAGTATATTCTGTTCAGTACAATGTCACCTCTGTGTGACTGCCCTTTCAGCAATTACAGTCGTCAGCATGATGACTGTATACCCATATTTTCCAGGTTTGACTAACGATCTTTATTTTAAAAGCCTTAATTTTATTTTGTTTTAGTAGGCGCATGCTGTTCCAATCGCTTACAAATCCAAATTACAAAGATGACCGCAAACGGAAGGAATAATCTGGATTCGGATTCATCAAGTCTACTGTTTTATTACATATATTTAGAGTAGATACCTTTATTTTATTATAAAAGGATGCATTTGAATAAATTCTTAAAAATACCGTAGTATCTTAACTTTTTTTCTTTTCTTTTTGTGTTACAAAATACGTTTAGCTGAATTATGCATCTCGTTTTCCAGAGTTTTCATTTAAATGTTTTAGCATATTATGCAGATATAGTTAATTTAGTGCAAGTTTAAGAAATAAAGGATCCAGTACGAAACGTTTCATCAAAAAAAATAGGGGATACCGTATTTTTCCACAAAACAGAAAAGTACGAGTCACAAGTAGAATAACTGACTGAGTCAAAACGGGTTTAGCCTGTAACATTCTGTGTTCTAATCTTATACCATTTTTAGGTAAGTAGGTATATAAGAAAGTATTTTTTCTTTTATATTTTTTTAACCGTTGCTCCCAATTACCCTGGTACGGTCAAGCGTATGATAATGTATACAAGGACTTTTATAAACTTTTCAGAATATTTTACAATTTCTAAGTAGGTAGGTAATTTAATATATTTTCGTAATTTCTTTCAAACTCCTGGTACCTACCTACTTTTATTAAATGCAAAAAAAACACCTCACTGGATTCAGTTTTGGGTCTATAATTATAAAAAAACACATCGTTTTGCCTACATTATTGATGTAACCACTTTTCGCCAGTGTTAAGCCTAGGGCGAACATATTGTCATCTTCAGAGCACTACCAAGATACACAGATTAATCTGCACCGGTCGAGGATCAAACCCGGCACAACTCGGTCGTCGAAATAATTATGTATAGAAACCCCATAGACTTACCCTCAAATTCATAGACCGTATTGTCAATCAAAAAGTTGAAATTCATTTTTATAACGCAACGTCAATTTTAAACCTATTGTAAAGTGGCAAAAAGCTCTATGAATTTGGGGGTTATTATACGCCAGTATATTACTAAGGGCGTATTCGACCAACGTCGAGTAACTTTTTACTCACGAGTAAACTACCAGTTACTCGTGAGTAAGCCGATTTTGCATTCTACCAAACCTAAAACCAAGATAAGTAGCTTATCCCAAGAATAAAATGTTATACCGCCAAAATTGACCGTGTAACGAGCTTATCCGAGAGTAATTTTGTAATGGCGGCGGCACATCAGCTGATTAGAAAACCGTCATAATGACAAATAAACACATCTGTCAAAACATAAACAAAAGTACGTTAAAAGGAAAATTCTCAGAATAACAACAGAGAATAAAATATTAAAACATAAACAATTTTATACTATTATAATACATTCAAACTAAGTTGGCATGTCATTTCTATCGCATGCTTTGAAACGCAGCTATTTTTATTTTAGTTGCATTACAGTTTCGTTCCTCGTTCATTCAATTAATCATGGTATAACTTGGTAGAATGCAAATGTACTTATCCCAGATATTTACTCGCGTATAAATTTTATTCCGGTATAGTTATTCTCGTGTAAGGTGATGTTTGGACGAATTCGCCCTAAATCTATGAGAAAAACCTATTTGGATTGTGACAACGCCTAGGTAGGTACTATTTATCTTCCCGGTGCCAGGACAAGCGTCGTACCAAAATTCAACATTATTTCTTCACAGATAAACATTCAAAATGCTTTTATTGTGGATGTTCGCTTATTCCACTTAGAAAATACGTCGAAAGGCCAAAGCCCAAGTCCTAAAAAAATAAAAGACGAGTTTGAATAAACGACCAATTTTGCTGGTACTAAAGCACTCCTATTGTGTCCAATTTAATTCTGAAAGAGCGTGACTTTTATTTTTGCACAAAAATATTTTAAAAATTTGCTTTGTCATCGTTTGATTTAGTGTGTCTTTTTAAGAAGAAAGCGTAAAGCGTAACTTATTTCATGTTCTTGATTTATATTACTTTATTAATTAATAAAAACCGGCCAAGTGCGAGTCGGGCTCGCGCACAAAGGGTTCCGTAGCAGCAAAATTACAGTTAAATCAACTTATCTCAAAAACTATAAGAGATACTTTGATCAAACCAAAAATCGTTGAAAGAGTTAATTAGCATGCATCACCTCTATTTTTTTTAGAATTTTATACCCCGTAGTTATAAAAATAGAGGGGGGGGGACATACTTTTTACGACTTTGAGAGCTGATATCTCAAAAACCGTTCACTTTAAGAAAAATGTTTTTTAGAAAACTTTATATCATTTTAAAAGACCTTTCCATTGATACCCCACACGGGTATGTACATCGAAAAAAAAATTTCATCCCTCAGTTACATGTATGGGGGGCCCCACCCCCAATTCTTTTTTTTACTATTTAGTGTCATATTTTTGTAGCGGTTCATACAAAACATATTCCCATCAAATTTCATCACTGTAGTACTTATAGTTTCCGAGTAAATCGGCTGTGACAGACGGACAGACGGACAGACGGACAGACGGACAGACGGACATGACGAAACTATAAGGGTTCCGTTTTTGCCATTTTGGCTACGGAACCCTAAAAAAGACCACTGTCGCTGATAGTAACGATAACGTAACGTAATCATAGTGAGTGATTGTCGTCTCAAATATTCAACGGAAACCAAAAATAGTCTTAAGCCGACTATAATTAGTTGGAGAAAAAAAAAGGTTTTACATCGAAAGGTGAAGTACTTACCATAACGCTTCGAACTTAAAAAGAGAGGTGCAAAGGCTTTTACCCTTTTTATAACACAGCCATGTCTTACCAACGGCTACTTTCTACAGAAATATGATTTTTTTTTCACAAGTAAAAGTATCAATAAAGAATGTAAATGAGCGGGTGGCCCGGCCCCTTCCCAGTATTTGAGTTTCCAAGAAATATAATTTCTATGGCTCTAATTGAAAAGCGAAAGGGAATGTTTAAGAGAAAACAAAAAGCAAACTGTGTGTTTACTTCATTTAGAAGGTATGTACTTACTTCCTTTTTAGTCTTCAACTTTGTAGATTGGCAGAAAAATATTTTAGTATTAAGTCCATCTGATTGTTGTAAATGATTAGTACCTTTGGTAGAGACCTATGTTTAGCAGTGACCGATTCATCATCATCATCAGCCAATAATCATCCACTGCTGGACATAGGCCTCTCCCAAGGAGCGCCACAATACACTCGGTCCTCGGCCTTCCTCATTCAACCACTACCCACCACCCGCCTAAGGTCGTCAGTCCAGCGGGCAGGAGGGCGTCCCACGCTGCGTTTGCCTGTTGGTGGTCTCCACTCGAGAACTCGTCTACCCCAACGGTTCTTCGGCAGATATGACCAGCCCACTGCCACTTCAGCTTGCATATTTTGACAGCTATGTCGGTAACCTTAGTCCTCTGACGGATAACCTAATTTCTGATACGATCCATCAGAGAAACCCCAAGCATAGCTCTCTCCATAGCACGCTGAGCGACTTTAAATCGGTGGACCAGTCCTACCGTCAGTGTCCACGTCTCTGCACCATACGTCATCACTGGCAGGACGCACTGGTTGAAGACTTTTGTCTTCAGGCTCTGAGGAATGGCCGAGGAGAATATGTGACGAAGTTTCCCGAATGCAGCCCAACCCAGTTGGATGCGCCTTGCAGCCTCCTTGTCGAAGTTGCTTCTGCCTAGCCGAATAGTCTGCCCGAGGTAGACATATTCTTGCACAACTTCGATTGTTGCCTCACCAACGGCGACCGGCTCCGGTTTGATGTGAGCATTGTACATGACTTTCGTCTTGAACCGATTACGATCAGTGACCGATTACGGGCTGATTAAATAGCAGACACCTGAATCTTGTATCTCTGTTTATTATTTTGGTAGCAACCTGTATACACAAGGAGTTGTATAAGAAGCACGCATTTTATCGGCCGTCGTTATTTATTGTACTTAATTCTTTTAAGTACGGTATACAAAGCAACGGAAATTAGTATATAGGTGTCTTAATTTTTTAGCAACAGGAAATTTTCATTCTCTCTTTTTCACAATTTCGTAAGCGTTCTATTGTCACTGGCAATCTTCTGTTGGCTCCAAGCCACGTTGTTGTTCCTTTGCTCACTTCAACCCGTCCCGTGTCAACAATCCCAACGAATTCCCACTGCCTTTAACAGAACGGAATAGAGACTACTTTTCTACAAAACAGTGCCGTGCCACAGGACATTTTGTAGTTAACACTCAGTAGAAGCGATCGCAAAACGTATCATATTGCAGCGAAAGGCTTTGCAGAGTATTGAAAAGATAAAATTGCATACAAAGAAGTTTTCTGGGAAAATAAGCTGATTTACCTGGCTTGAGTTGCTCGAGTGTGCACCTAGAGGGCAGGAGGGTCGCTCCAGCGGGGTTACTCTATAGGTACTAACGAAAAACTAACGAACTATAGTAAAACTATAAAGTCCTGAAAACGGAAGTAACTAATTGTTAAAGACCGTATATAATATTTCTATTATATTGGTTTAATGACTAATTCGTTAAAAAGCCCTAATCACTCGGTATTTTATTTTTAAAACGTATGTAAAAGTCAGTAAATAAAATAGTCTAAGCAAAATCGCACTCTTTATTGTTCGACTGCATATAGTTCCGTCGTACAATCGGCACTATTAATACAAAGAGATAGAGTCGTGGCTCGCACAGCAGCGCTCCGAAACTTAGTTTTTCGACATATAGAGTGACCCCCCTGCTTTATACGATTTAGAAGTTCCACTGTGCTTATCACGACTCTATAGCGATGCAATAAGAGTACCAATGGCTTGGCAGATCCCTGATACATCGCATTTATAATGCTAGGGCGACCCTGGTAGAGAGGGATACGCACCGATTCGTAACAAAACGCTCAAGTTCATGCCACTGCATTTATCTTCTATGAGTTCTTTGATATGTTGTATGTAACCTCTATGTGAATTTAGCAAAGAGTTAAAGAGTATCAATCTCTAGGCCATACAATTTCATGTGTCACTTTAAATTAGGAAATGCATTAAAATTCAAATGACTTATTTTCAGTCAGACTTTTGTTATCATGGCTAACAAATCTTTGGTCTATTAAATTGAAATCGTATAAGATTGAATTCGTCTATAAATTATTTATCATACCATTATCGATTAATTAATTAAAATTGTATCTTACTAATAACATACATACCGTAATCCCCGAAAGGTGACTCGTAAGCAAGCTCTTCGATGTTCTTACAAATAACTGCACAAATAAACAAAAAATTACTGTATTTAATATTGTGAAATTTCGTTGGATTTTACCCTGTTTGTCTACTAATTAATTGCAAAATATGAAGCTCCCGGAATATTCAGAGTTTCACTTCATATAAATTGCCAACAGTTCAGGCTAATTAAATGAGTATATTCTTGCATTAAAATATAAACTGACGGAGAGGTTTTGTGCTGATCAATTTATTGTTTATTATAAAATGCTTTATTGATAAGTTCTTCAATTAAAGCATCCGATAATTTCCCTGGCATGCTATCAGTAGAACATCGAAAAAACATATTTTCTCCTATGAATAAAAAGTATTTTAATCCTATTATTTATATAGGTTCATCGAAATATATACCTCTCGGGGTCAAGAATTCAGGAGGGTACATTTAAGTAAGCTTACATGTTAAGTATTGTTAAGACGATGAATTCCAGCATTCAGTGGCAGTATTTCACATGTAATCAGTACTTGCCATGTTTCAGGTACATTGGAGCATATATTCGTAGTTTTTGTCCACAACACGTGTTGTAAATCAGAGCAATCGCGTGAATGTTTTATTGCTGCATACGTTCCATTGCCGTTTTAAATTGCAACGTTTATTCAAACATTATTTTGTGTAGGTGAAAACTTATCTAGGCTCTGAAGCCTTTTTTTTCTTTTCAGAAAATACCTAGAGTTGTTCGATTTAAAAATGCATAGTTGATGTCTAGACCTTCAAGCGTATATTATATTATACCTCTATAGAATAAAACGGTTGATAAATATTCTTCAATCTGGCAAATTCCTTAAAATTTTATGTAAATATCCAATGCAATTTCAATTGTGATCAAACTATTATGTTCAGAAATAACCTCAAAGCCAACCGCAAAATGTAATCAAACATATTGCGCAAAGCAATATTCAATAGGACGGAAATTCCAAAGAAAGGTCTCAATAATCTGGAATAGTTCTCAAAGTCGGCATAGCTAACGATGTTTTGGGAAGTGTAAATGGAGCAATTAGTGCTTGCCCTCGCAACGCGGAATTGCCCTAATAACTTACGATAAATGTCTGTAGACCGAATTGCCACGAATTGCCTAGCCGGCTGCCGATTAGCGGAGCTAGGGCTGGGCCAATATCGATAGTATGTTGATTCCGTACATATATACACGTACCTAGGTACCAGGGGCCCTATCGTGAAGTCAAAACGAAGCAACATTTACGAAGTAATTAGTGTCAAATTCAATAGATTTTCACTCCGAAAATGGATGTCAAAACAATTTCACTATACTAGGTAGGTACAGTAGGTAGGTACGTACAAAGATTCAAGATTAACTTGTTATATTATTTAAAAAAAATATGAACAGAAAATGTTCTGTTTAAAGCGAAAATATACATATAAAATAACTGAAGAGGTAAAAAATATGTTTGACTATTTGGGTGCTATAAAACCTGTTTGGTCGTCACGGCCATCCCCAAACCAGACCCTGTATATGTGCCAGACAGCTGAAAGCTGGATAAGGAGAATATATTTTAAACTTCATGCATAATTCTTATTAGAACGATTATTGGATGATGAAGATAAGGTAAGTACTTAAATCGAAATTTTTATTTCTTAAACTTTTAATTCATCTTCACACAATTAGGTACATCACTATCGGTACCATATTGTCGACATGTCGGGTAATTGATTTGAAAGTAATGGTTAAGATCTTCAAGTTAAAGTTTCACAAAGTCAACATTGTGGAACAGTTAACCACATCGGGGTGAGAAGTTAAGTCAAGATGCGAGTTTAATTATATTTGTGCCTCAATGTTATTCTAAGCTTTAAGTTATGAAGTTGGCAAACAAAACAAAGTAGAACAAAGGGTGTGTTTGCTCAGGTACGACCGTGTAGAGATAAGTCAAGAGATAACAAACAACTCTCAGTTTTGTAGGTTCACATAATAGTATATCATGTATTTTTCCGTGTTTGCTCATTATAATGAAAACTGATGGATTCCGCATTGGTTAATAGTAACTCTGACGTTGTGCCAATTCTATTATATTAGGTATATTTCTACATAATATTTCCTCTCGAGTATTGGATTTTAAATGTTTGTTTAAATCATGGATATTAAATTTTAAATCATGGATATTTTTTTTATTATTATTATTATTTATTTATTATCAGACAAGAAGTCCATAGTAGTTAGTAATACAATGTTCTTACATCTAGTGTTAGTAGGCATATATATACAACAAGAATATATTAATATATTATATAACCCTTATGCCCGTTTTCACCAAGACATCCTAAATTTTAGGAAACTTTTAACTCATTTTAAAGATCTCCTAAGCGTAAAATGGTTTTCACCACTGACAAACTGTCATTTAAATCCGTTAGGGACTTCTTAAATTTAGGATGTGGAATTTCGGCCTCTTAAAGTTAAGTGGCAGTTTTTTTGTTTGCAAATATACTTCTAGCTACTCAAAATTAGATATATTGATGCTATAGAATTAATCACAGATCGTGTATTCGACCACGTAATTACGTGAGAGATGTCGAGAGACAGCATTTTACCAAAAAAAATATCCTGGAGTAACAACTTGGCTACTTGATCTTTTTTCGAAGGTTCAGATTAACTAAAGAAAGTGTCGTTTTCTACTAGGTACTTAAATATTGAGTTCCAGGATTAATAATACCAATGTGATTTGGGTGAAAATATTTATTTAATCTAAATTAAAACATATTATTTTATTACACTCTACCAATGAATCAGTTGATAATGATATTGCGCTCTGCCACTTCTTCTTCAAGTTCCGTCTCCTAGCGGAAACAGAGCAAAGCGAAGGTGGATTTCTTCAAAATAGTCAAGTTTCAAGAACATAATTGTCCGCGTTTTCTATTTTCCGTCATTGCTTCCTGCACTTTATAAAATTATACTTCTTCTCTTGTGGAAGGATAAAATACAATTTTCGGTATCTTATTTACAAACAAAACGTAATAAATAAGGCGATGTCAACAAATATATACTTACTTTTAAAAGCATAGACAATTGACTAGCAGCCAATGTTGACAGAAAAATGAATGAATGAAATTGAATCGGTAAAAAACATCACTAGTATTTAAATGACGGATTGCTAGGGAGCTCTTAGCTTGGTGAAAATGAATTTACGTAGGGAGTGGATTTAAGAAGTCATGTAGTCAAGTATTTTAGCTTAAGAAACTTTTAGTAATATGACTGTTTAGAATGTCTTGGTGAAAACGGGTATTAGAGTCTTATAGAGAGCCCTACAATCGCCAAACTGTCGACGGCTCAGCTTAGTCGGCATCAGTGGATATGGTTAATAATTATATCTATAGTAGCTGTTCACGTGAGCTTCGCTTCGCCTTAAAAGTTTCCCGCGGGAATCCGCGATAAAAAGTAGCCTATGTGTTATTCCAGAGTGTCAGGTAACTCCATAATAAATATCGTTTAAATCGGTTCAGCCGTTTTGACGCGAAAAAGTAACAAATATACACACATACTCACAATCTTTCGCATTTATAATATTAGAGGTACCTATAGCGCGGGGGCGAAAATTCTAAAGACTATTCCAATCGGTAATACAATATTTCTCAAAAAATACTATCTAAATCCGTGTTTGTCGTAACTTAAGTATAGATGTGTAATAGTAATAGTGTGGACCTCTTTAGCGGCAGTTTATGTTCTATTAGAAAACATATTATAACTAACTTTAGTACGTAATAGATACCAAATAAATAAGTAGCATAAGTATAATCTCAGTAGAATTTATTATTAGGTGAGTATGTGTTGTTATTGTTATATCGTCTCCATATGCGAAAACCTATAATTAGCTTTTCGTCTATTTATGTTTAAATAAGATTAACTTGTTATTAGTATAAAGCTGTTGGTTTTCCATGCAATAAATTAAAATAAATTAAAATAAATAAAAAATAAAGTATCATTGATAAAGGAAAACAAAACAAATAATAATTGGATTTTACTTATTTTTCCCTATTTCCCTGAGAGCAAACCGTGGCGACGGCTAATTCGACTAGAAAGGTCAATTTATTTACCAACTTTTTCCTTCTAACTTAGGTGTTAAGGTAATACTGCCCCATACGTAAGAGTCAGCCAGAAAAAGATTTTCATATAAATAGCTGAATTTATATCACCCGTTTTGTATGCATCTTGTGAAATTTTGAGTTATTTCGTGCTTTGAGCGGTTTTAGATTTTTCATATAGGTACGAAGAGATAACTAGCCGTTAGCCAAAATTAATCTTAGTGCTTCCGTACGGTGTACGTTGCCTGGGGTCGCTCTACCTAATGAAAAACAAAGTTTCAGAGCGAGCGTAACTACCAACTAGTTATTATTCTGTGGCGTAACTACGAATTTGCGAATCTGTCTCGTTGTATTAAACGTATCGATTGAATGACAGAACTTAATTCGTTGGTTTTTTATCAAGTAAGAGTAAACCTCTAGGTTCCAAATGGCGAATGGAAGATATTTCGCTCCCGCCCGATAGAAAACGGCACAAGTTAATAGGAAGCTAGTATGGAACAGCTAAACTTTAGAGAGGTTTTCTTAGGAAACCTTTTAAGTTTGTGTCGAGGTTTTCTTAGTTTAAATTAGACGGTTGAATTTCTTGTTTCTCTCGTTTGCAAGTTTATTTTGCGTTTTCATGCTGTTTTTTTAAAGCAGAGAAGACAGAACTATCACTTAATTGTTTAATGCAAACATTTGGAGAATATGTTGTGATCTAAAAGTAATTGTATCTTATAGGTAGTATTTGTTCGTGAGTTCTAACCTACTATTTTAATACCCATTCAATTATTCAAAAACATAATACTTATCTTCTTATTTTGTGTAGTGAGTGTAATAATACTTCATTTGTCTGCAATAGCAATATGAAGGGTGTTATGCATTGCACCACACTCGAGCTATTTGGCTCAAGCGGTGAACACTTAAATTAAAATATTAGCGTTCAATGTGCAGTATTGAGGTAGGTACTAGCCAGCCGTAATTGGCTCAAATTTCATTTTGGATTGTGCTCGTTTGCCAAATAGCTATAAGTTTTGCCTAAATGACCGTTTACGGCATTATCTGTGCGTTTATTGTGTTAAATTGATCGTTAATGTTAAGTAGTTATAAAAAGAATATGAAAATATACGTCAATATTATACCCAAGGAGGAAATGTAAAATAGCCATCTGTGGGTTAAAAGTTAACCCACCAGTCGTTGGTGACGCCGGTCTCACGCACCGGGATTTTCAAACTTATTTTTTTACTTAATTAACTATACATGCTACTTAAAATTAGTTTAATTTTAAAGATAAGTATTTGTTTGACAATAAAACAAAGCATTATCATAAATCACGGCTCGTTTAGTAGTCCTTTTACCATGGTACTTAGAACACTTAATATTTACATATTTTTTCACCTATCATCTTAAAAATTAAAAAAATACAACAATTATGTAATTTTTTATAACTAAGTCCACCTTTTATAGTTTTATAACACTACGAACTTCATAAGAAAAAACAAAAATGTATATACTTCTACCAAAAAAATTATAATAATAATACACTAAAAGTCATTGTTTCTCCACAGCCAAACAGTCTCTGCAAGACGGCACTTACATGGTCGTAACACATATATTTCTTACATTTTGTGACAAATATATTAAATTTTTCTGTTATTTTCGCTATCCACATTCATAACATTGACAATTTTTTGAAGGTCCAGCTATCTCCGTCGTCATTTTCAAGGACATGCTGAAACTAGGTGATATTACTGTAAAAACTTATTGAAATCTATTAAGTACTTATATTTGTATAAATACCTACAACTATCTATTAAAAATAGTTCAATCATGAAATTTAAAATCACAAAACAAAAATACAGTCAAGAAAAATAAAAAAAATGTATGAAAAATTTAAAAAACATCTTTAAATTTGACTTACATAGTCGGTGACCCCGGTCTCACGCACCGGGTTGGCGCCAAAACTCCGAAACCTGCGCACGAGTCACCGTCACGGGGTGGACCGACGATGGGGGATGGGAAATGAGGCAGCTACCCGAAATCACAACAAAAATCGATGGCTAGTGAGAAAGTTATTCGACTTTTTCGAACCACCCGGTCTCACAGACATATACGTCACCACTGGCGGGTTAAGACTGTTATTTATAATATAGTGACAAATATGTCAGATAATATTATCTTATAGATAGATAAACAATCGATAGCATCCTCTTTATACCACCATACAAAATAACAACTCATTACAAAGGGCGACCTTTTTGCTTAAAGCAATCTATCCCAGACAACCTTTGGTTTGGTTTGATATAGTTTTCCTTTTTATTTCAGTGGCTAAAAAACTTAGGATTGAAATAAAATCCAGTGTGCCTGCAGATGCAACAGCAAGTGCAGGTAACATGCCGCCCCGGTTCAGTGCAGGGGACACGTGCGAAGGATCGTTACAAAATGTCAGTTCCTGACATCATTCTCGAATATTTCGCACCTTTAGTACAATAATGACCTAACTAAAAAAACCGACCTTATGGGGAAACTAAAATTGATGGGTAATTTTTCACTCATTGAATCTGGTGTCTAAGTTTTATAATTCATGTTTATGGAATTTGGTAGATAGACAGCAATTTTGCTGAGCAGTGAGTTTTAAGTTGGTCCAGCTCAAAAAGTCAAAATCCCAAAATTTTGAGTTAGGTCACTATTGTACTAAAGGTGTGATTTTTCACTGCGAGTGAAATAGCCGGGCGGCCCGCGGGCGCGGTTCATGCATACTAACTCTGTTCGCCGCAAATTGTGATTTCCCCGGCTCAAATTTTAACTTGGTAATGTGGTGGAGTGATTGTTGAACATATAAAAGGGTAAAAGAACTATTTTTACTAACGAATTGGTTTAAAACGAAACAGCCGCTTAACATGTAGTTACCAACTTCACTATTATTATATCAGAAAAAAAAATTAGGTACATCACCCCATTTCTTTCATTCAACGCCCGTGAATGTTGACAAACTATTGATGTCACAGATTTGACAGATCCCGTGGGAATATGGCCCCCGTATTCGTATTCCCTCTAACCCGAGGGTGGTCTTATCTGTTAGCCTTCAAATCAAATCAAAATCAAACCAGAAGTACAGTATATATCATTCTGATCCACTTTTAAATCGATCAAATTCGCCACGTGTATTCAATTTCATAAAAGATATTATGTAAAACATAATATCGCTTAGGAAAATACTCGAGTACAATCCTATATTGTGACTGAATGTGCTGCCAGAGACAAGGAAACCGCTAACCAGGCACGCTATGTACGTTCGTTCTGCGATTGACGCCCAATGTGGTTTGACCCGGAGCCTTATACTAGTGATGCAGTTACACTAGATATCACGTAACTTGACCTTGCTTAGAAGATTGTTTAGGTCTCGTTGGTGGTGCAGTAAAAAGGTGCGGAGGTAAAAATGTACCTAGCAAAAACGCGTGAGGTCTTAGGATGGACAGTGTGCTCAAAACGGTGTGCTCTATGCCGCTTGGCCACTATTAGGCCTGGGTCTCCTATTTACGCCGCAGGTCCCGTCCAGCGTCACACTGTAGGCCGCGTCACGATGCTCACTATAGAAATGTACTGATGCGGTCTCCCTCACACGCCGACGTTGGCGCGTAGACGTAGTGAGCATCGTGACGCGTCCTACGGCGTGACGCTGGTCGCGACCTACGGCGTAAATAGGAGACCCGGGCCTTAGTCGATCGTGGTTGCGGCATGGACGCGTTCCACTTGTCACAGTTATAAAATATAACTGTTTCTCTCTCTCTGTTATTTATCATAAACTCGCTGCTTTTATCAAATATTCGCTGACACATTATGCAAATAGGGCGTACGCATGAAACTAAGCTTCATTGTATTCCACAACTCTGATACAAATATATATATATATAATAATAATTAACTTGTTAGCGCAACTTGGAAACAGTATTAACATGTTCCAAATAGTTCAAGAATGGCGGATGGTGGAATACACAACATTGCGTATTCCTGGGAACAAATGAGGTCCTATTACATACGATGCGGATTATTTGATAAAATAATAATATAACGGCAATGATATAACGAAATGGAATGAAGTCAGGTTAATACAGTCATATTTGAATTATAAGAAGAGTATTAGCACTATTATACAAGGGGTTTGCATAAGTGGTAAAATAAGCATCCAGGGGTCATCTGTTAAGTAGTGAGGGTGTTCCAAAAGTCTTTAAACAAAAGATGATCATACTTTTTTATAACTTTTAGAAATTCGTGATTAATTAAAAAAATGTGATCCCCATAGTAAAAAAGTCAAGTGGCCAACAAGAGAGATTTCATCATCATCCGTTGACAATAAATTTGTCCAATGCTTTCGGCTATGTATTTGCCCATAGAACAACGCGGACTTAAGTGTATTTGCCTGATTTTCACATACTGAAGGTAATAATAATAAATAAATATGTGGGGACATCTCACACACGGCCATCGGACCCCAAGCTAGGCATACATATTAAATATAAATATGAACACCCAAGACCCGAGTACAAATATCTGTCTTTAAACAAATATCTGCCCCAGCCGGGAATCAAACCCGGGACCTTCGGCTTAGCAGTCAGGGCCACTAACCACTACACCAGTCGGCCGTAATGAACTGAACTTACTTGTGCGAAGATGATTTGATTCAAAACATACGTAATTAACATACACGCGTATGCCATACGATAATGTATCGTATTCTAGAGCTGGGGGCGTATCACAAGGTCTTGTTTTGCAAATAGAAGAGGTAGAGGGGAGCTAGGTTTTTATTCATTTATTTAGTTGTGTCGAGGTATTCATTTCTAGACTGCTATAAAAATAACTCACTGTTTTGAAAATATCGCAATGAGAAAAATCTACTCTAGATACAGGGTTTTACATAAAGGGTGTACATGTAGGTTTCGGCTTAGTATACCCTTTTTGCAACACCCTGTATACTAGAACTGCCGCTAATTCACACTCCTCTCTCATTTACCGGTTTTGCGGTTTACCGTGTTCCCTGTTTATTACTGAGAAGAGTTTCTCTGGGATTTTCACATCAGTCTTTTCTGGGGCCAAATGAGTAATCGTAAATCCTTTAACGGCGTTTCTACATTAAACGATAAGTGCTTAGCTACTGAGATCAGCAAAGCAAAAACCTTTTAAAGTATTTCATCCTTTATTACAATGTAATAAGAGTTTTCTTTAAGAAAGTAGTTAGGTTTTGCATCTTCATTACTGGGGGTAATTTGACGGCGCAAAATTATGTTTTATGGCGTCTTGTTTGCAGTTTATGCTGGATGCATAATGCACACAGCACCGAGACACGTACTACACTCGCGAGCAATGAAAAAATAAAAATAAATGCCGATCCCAAAAGGGTCCAATTAAACAAATTATTTAATAATATAATATAATATGTGGCGACATCTCACACACGGCCATCCTATCCACTAGGCAGAGCCTGTAATATGGGTATCGGACAGCTGATATATACACACAAATACATAGATATATACATATTAATTATAAATATCAGCACCCAAGACCCGAGTACAAATCTGTGTTTAAACAAATATCTGCCCCAGCCGGGAATCGAACCCGGGACCTTCGGCATAGCAGTCAGGGCCACTTACCACTACGCCATTCGACCGTCGGTGATTCGTTAGCTGCCACGTCCAAGAATGTCCAAGAACAGATTGTTATCAGTTACCACCACCGAATATCAGCTATTATACCTTGTTTCACGGGGAAAGACATCTGATACAAACAAAAACTACCCTTAATCGAATGTAATAAGGGTCCTGTCAGATGTCTTTCCCCGTGAAACAAGGTATAACAATCCTCAAGCAGCGTCCCTCGCTTGTCAAATCTGAGGTTACTTGTGAGAGATGCTGTCATTGACAAAGGAATAAAGAGAGGACCTGGCATAAAAATCGGTACTTAAAAATATATCGTCGTCACTTTTTAACTTATTGGTGTTATCCTACGTAAAAAGGGACAACAGTAGTTTTGTCTTTGCCTAAAATTACAACATTGCGACCGGTCGCCATGTTGATTGACATCCAAACACAAGGTAATACAGCTATCAAACAATTTGTTTGTTTACATTTTTCAAGAAAAAAGCCGCCATTTTAATTGAAACCAAAGTTTAGGTAGGCGCATTTTTTTCGTGGATATGCCATGTCCTCTCTTTATTCCTTTGTCAATGTTGCTTACGGATTGTTAATTGCTAATGTGTCGTAATATAATATATATATAGACATAGATATAGATATAGAGAGAGACATTCTAAGAAAGGAAATAGACGGTAGGTGTCGGCTATGCGCGACTAAGGATGAGACCATACAACACATTACCTCTGGATGCGATAAGCTGGCAGGCACCTACTATACAAAACGACACAACAACGTAGTACAATATGTTCACTGGTCATTGCTCAAAAAACATAACCTACATAGTACAGATTTATGGTGGAAGGAGGATTTAACACAGCCACAAGTTAAAGAAAATGAAGAAGCAAAAGTAATGTGGGAGATGCCGGTACAGACAGATGTGACCGTCACACACAACCGGCCAGACATAATATATACAGATAAAGCAGAAAACAAAACATACTTAATAGACATAACAATACCATCAGACTACAACATCGGAGCAAAAGAAATAGAAAAGCTAAGCAAATATCACCTTCTGAAAAAAGAAATAGCTAGATTATGGAACACGGATACACAAATAATACCAATAGTAATAGGAGCCACTGGAATTGTTGCAAAAAGTCTACATAGATATTGTAATAAGTTAGAAGCAAAAATAAACATACATATCATGCAGAAGCAGGCAGCCATCCACACATCAACTATAGTTAGTAAGGTTTTAGGAGATTCAGTTTTTGTACACGGGGACACTGATGCTCCTCTTCTCTGAAGGTTTCAGAGCGGGAGTATTAGTTTAAAAACACCGACCTCAAAAGTCGAGATAAATAAACACAGTAATATATATATATATATTTATGACGACCGAATGGCGTAGTGGTTAGTGACCCTGACTACTGAGCCGATGGTCCCGGGTTCGATTCCCGGCTGGGGTCAGGTCTTGGATGTGCCCGTAAAATGGCAATAGGCCCGTCCCCTATTACATTGGGACTAACATAACACTCTGGCGAAAAGTGGGTGCAGCAATGCACCTTTGCCTACCCCGCAAGGGAGTACATTAGTATAAGGCGTGAGTGCGTGTGTGTGTGTGTGTGTGTATTTATTTATTATTTTGACTGTCAAGAGTTGCTTTTTGCTTTTGTTCTTGTGTTGTAAATAGTCTAGCTGAGAAATACATTTTTATTTTGTCTAATAATCCTGGGTTTCACGCTATACATCTGTTAAACACTATTTTAAATCGATATACTCTAAAATGGAAGCGGCATACGCAAATTCTGTAGAAATAAAATTCTAACCACGATTGTTTTCTTTAATCCCCCGTCAAGTAAAAACAGGGGCACAGCCATACCATAGACATTAGTCTATGGTCATACCATCCTTTTCTCGAAACAGTTCAGGACAAGAAACGTTTAACAAAAAGTTTATAACAATTTATTGGAATTTATTTAAAAACATATAAAACAGTTATGTCTTGAAAGCTTACACTGAGACTCCTGGACTAACAATAATTCTCTGTTGAAACTCGGCGACGACAGATGTCATGACGAAGTGCAGTTTAATTAGTGGATGTCGCTCGTCTCGCTACCGACTCCGGGTTTTTACTCAAAAATTTAAACTGGTGAAAATATACTAAGGCCCACTTGCACCAACATATTAAATCTAGATTTAGTGTTAAATCTCGATTAAGGGTCAAATTTTATATGGACTGACGTTTCTTAAATCGAGATTTGACACTAAATCTAGATTTAATATGTTTCTGAAAGTGGCCGTTAGTTAATTAAAACATCTAATTGGACTTAGGTTTTTTTTAGTAGCCATTCATTGAAGCTGTAACTCCGTAAGTAGCTTACGTAACTAAGTCTGGCAGAAAGAGTTTTTTTTTATATTGTATGTTAAACCTGTTTGTAAAGTATGTCCAAATACTTATAATGTAAAGTCGGAATCTCTACTCATAGGTAAATTCGTCAAAGAGGACTTTCACCTATACATGTTGTTTTAAACCCATACCTACATGTTGTTTTAAACAAGCAGACTCTGTAAGATTTTTGAAATCCAATGAATTTACAGAATTGAATACGAGAAAGGCCAATTCCCAAGCCAATAACTTCATTACGGATTTAAGCTTTACCTTTCTATTTGTACCTTACCTACCCAGAGAGAAGGGTCAAATTGATTTTATCCACTGCGCCAAAATTTACGAGGTAAAAGTGGTTCGAATACGAAAACACAGTTCCCTTAGTAGAGGTTTTTATAGTTTGGAAAAAAAGGAAATAAAAAGTTTAATCTTTCAAAATCTCTAGATAGTTTTTGCAAGACGAGAGAGCGCCCATTGGTATTAGGTATCAGACATAGGTATTTTTTATATTAAATCGTTTACCAATATTTATTTGTAAAGTTCCTTTGTTCCTTTAATTTATGTTACAAACATATACTGCACTACCGCAAAAAAACTTTAAATAGGTATAATCCAGTCAAGGAATGAGGTGTAGAGTGCGTGAGCAGGTAACTCAGCGATTCCTTCAGAAACTTGTGCAGGGGGCTTAGGTTGTTAACATACCAAAAGTCCTGACTCCTAGGTGATGAGCGGGGGGGAGGAGAGGGGTTAAAGATACGAATTTTTGGTTTTTTGCTTATATATCAAAAACGGTGCATCGGAGACAAATATTATAAACTACTAAAATAGAGGTCTTAAAATTATCTAAAACTTTTATATCATATGTTTTTTTCTAATTACTAACCGTTTTCGAGCTATTACCCTCGGAAAAAATTGAAATTTCCAAGAAAAAGTATTCATGTCAAAAAATTCATAAATTCATATTCATAAACGAAAAAAATTAAAAGGAAAGAAGTTGTAGATTTTTTTATTCCCTTTTAGAATATATTACATATGTTGGTCAATGTCCAACCCGCCTAAAGTTAGAGCTATTTTACTCACACTTAACCTTACTAATTCGGTGAGCTATGTCAATGACTTTACCAAAATGCAAGTTTAAAATCTAGCGTCCGTAGTCGAGCGGGCCTCAGTGATCGTAACTGATCGCTGAGGTAAAGCAACAACTGACACGGTCAGCCATTGGATGGGTGACCAATTTCAAGTGGTGCTTTTCTGGACGCTTCCGTGCTTCGGACGGCACGTTAAGCCGTGGGTCCCGGTTGCTGCTTCGGCAGCAGTCGTTAAGCCTAGTCAGAGGCCTTCGGGCGGCTTGAAAACATCTGACAGTCGGGTTGCCCACTTACCCGTCAACTCTCTCAGCACAAGCTTGCTTGTGTTGGGGTCCACCAACCCGCACTTGGCCAGCGTGGTGGACTAGGCCTAAACCCTTCCTTCATTGGAAGGAGACCCGTGCCCCAGCAGTGGGGACGTAATGGGTCGTGATGATGATGATGATGATGCACCGTTTTTGAGATATAAGCAAAAAACCAAAAATTCGTACCTTTATCCCCCCCTCCTCCCCCCCGCTCATCACCTAGGAGTCAGGACTTTTGGTATGTTAACAACCTAAGCCCCCTGAACAAGTTTCTGAAGGAATCGCTTAGTTACCTGCTGACGCACTCTACACCTAATTTTGAGTCATTTATTGACTGGACTAGTACTGTTTAAGTAGTGATTAAAAGGAAATTTGAAAGATTTTGTAGGCGTTTGACAGCGCTACACATCTGTTAGATACGGTTTAAGTTTTTGTGGTAAGGCCCATAGGGTTTGCCGTATTGTCAAAAACTAGTCCCTCATTGGAAGTTGCAGAGTATATAAGACGGTCGAATGGCGTAGTGGTTAGTGACCCTGACTGCTATGCCGAAGGTCCCGGGTTCGATTCCCGGCTGGAGCAGATATTTGTTTAAAGACAGATATTTGTACTCAGGTCTTGAGTGTTGATATTTATATTTAATATGTATCTATCTATGTATTTGTGTAGATATATCAGCTGTCCGCTACCCATAACACAGGCTCTGCCTAGCTTGGGGTCGGATGGCCGTGTGTGAGATGTCCCCACATATTATATTATTATTATATATTATTATAATATATAGTGCGTCGGGTTCATTGACCTGCCGACGGGAACTACACTGATAATATCCCACCCGTATGGTTTAGTGAAATCCACAGCTGATCTCATTCTCAGGCCTACGGGTGGCCGCTTGTATACATACATACAGGATGATTTTGGAGACATACATAATAGTATTTTCACCACGTGTTCTCCTAGTCATACTGACCAACTTTCATTATGGGGCCAACTCTGAAATCGCGAAAAAAAAGCAGCTGTTCCATACATTTTGGTCGAGTAGGTACCTATTGACATTTAATATGGAAGCTGGTTTTTTTTCGCGATTTCAGGGTTCGCCCCATAATGAAAGTTGGTCAGTATGACAAGGAGAACACGTGGTGAAAATATTATGCGCGTCTCCAATTCACCTGGTATAATTCATATGGTATGACATGAGTCTAGTGAGAGATGGAATTATTTCGTACTTCAAGTCATCATTATGAAATTCAGCACAAACGTAGGTATAATCGAGAATTCAGAATTGAAATTCTAAATGCAAATAGTGCATCGGAATTAATTAATAATTTTGCCCTCAAACGAAACTCTCTCGTCCACTGCGATGTTGAAGATCCGTAGAAATTTGTAATTATCAACTTGAAAGGAGCAGTTTCTAGTTGACAAGGTATCTATTTATATCCTCAAACCTTAATTACACTTACCGTATCTAATGTTGTTTACGTACGGAATATTTCCGTATGAAGCGTCCGTAGTCGAGTTGGCTTCGGTGATCGTAAGTGATCACTGAGGTTAAGCAACAACTGGCACGGTCAGCCATTGGATGGGTGACCGATTTCAAGTGGTTCTTCTCTGGACGCTTCCGTGATTCGGACGGCACGTTAAGCCGTGGGTCCCGGTTGCTGCTTCGGCAGCAGTCGTTAAGCCTAGTCAGAGGCCTTCGGGCAGCTTGAAAACATCTGACAGTCGGGCTGCCCGACAACTTTGCATTGTACTCATTCAAAAACGGCGATACGGCTCGCGACCTATCACGTGAGTACCTAAACATGTACGCTGGTGACGCTTGCGAGTCGCCTCTGACTACCCTTTGGATTAGTCGTGAGCATATGTATGTATGTATGTATATTTCCGTCCGGGTTACCAGGGAGGCAGAAGATAGCTACGTTTCTCTCTAAACAATTTAACTCGAGCCTCTATTCGGCCCAGCGAAACCAATCAGAATAGATATAATAAAACTGAGCCTTTAACTACAGGTTCCCATTTAGCGTTTGCGATTTCAAACCCTCCCTCTAGGTTTTAAACTGTAGGAGAAGTGGTTTTGGTTACGTATAATAACTTATATACTGGGTGTTGCAAAAAGGCTATACTAAGCCGAAACCTACATGTGCAGCATTCGGCTTAGTATATAATTTTTGCAACACGCTGTATAATAAACTAAGACAGATTTGGAGATTTGGAGACACAATGGGCCAAGATTCGTTACGGGGCGGATTTCTATTTGATAATAATTTTTTATGTAGGTATTATTAAAATACATACCATTTCCCAGATACAAATTAGTGAGTCAGTGCTACGATTAAATGGAATAAATATAGATACTTTAAACCTCTCATAAATTCTTGTGGCAAAACATAAAAAATTGCGTTTTTCGCATCAATTCTTATTTGTTTACTTACCATCTATAGGCTTTCTGTGGGCTGAAACATTCGGAAACAATCGGCAATCTGTTTTACCGTAACTGATACTGAGACTTCAATGCCAGGAGGCAGGATTTCTGTAATTGTCACCCGATACACAAAACCATTACTTTGATCAAAGTTGAAAACAATTTATAAGCACACACCAAGTCAAAGTGATGAAATGGTGAGTAGGCCCCCGGCGATTTATATTAAAAAAATACTAACATAATATTCCGGTTGGATTCGAAACAAAATAAAACAACTACACTCACGGGCAATGAAAAGTTTCCACTGAGAAAAACACAAAATTACTTCTAAACGGAAAAGCTAGCTTAATGACGCCTTCTGCAACATTGGAGTACATTTAACAGAGCATCTGGATATAACCAACTAAAAACGGTAATATTTTGTTCAAATTTTAAATTAAATGTTTGAAAAAATTGGCATTGTTTGGTGTCGTCATTTTTTGAGTGGAACGTTTTCATTGCCCGTGAGTGTGTAACAATATTGACAATATTGACAACCACAAAGTTACTTATAATTTTTGAAACACCGTGAAAACTTAAGATAAACATAGATCATGATAACCATCCCTGATTTTGCTGAAGATTTATAAGATAGAAGAATACATAATATTTCTCATCTCCGTACTGTTTTTGTTCTTACAGTTAAATCGGGCAATAACTGCTAAGTTCCCGGGTTTCCAATCAGGCTTTATTTATGGGCACAACTAAAATGGACGCCGAAACATACCTACATGAATGTTAATCTGCTTTTGTAAATAGATGCTTTGGGTCCAGCGATGAAGTTTGGTGCTTAATAAAATAGTAACAATATAATTAGAAAGCACAATGAAAGAAATATCAATTTAATTAAATAGTCTATTTATTTTTCTTATTACCTGATATTAAACAAGACCGAAAACACAAAAACGGATATGAGGAGACTACGACGATACATTTATTAGCATCATTACAGCACCCTAAAACCTTCTAAA
The DNA here is from genome assembly GCF_932276165.1 of Plutella xylostella. Taxonomy (NCBI): domain Eukaryota; kingdom Metazoa; phylum Arthropoda; class Insecta; order Lepidoptera; family Plutellidae; genus Plutella; species Plutella xylostella. Next base: position 6,964,759 of record NC_063987.1, on the reverse strand, counting down.
GCATGGCTTTCTTCCGCCAAACGTTAAATGGCAAAATCCCCTAAGCCGCAATACATCGGTACCATCACCATCAAAACACAATAGGCTCTTACAAGAAGCAAATGTACGGTGAAGAATCGACCAGCCCTCCGTACAGGCAGGCGCAAAACATCGGAAATTATCCGCCCTAAATAAAACGCTTCGTTTACTCTTTATGACTGTACCGACCTAACGGAGAATGAGATGTTTCTGGCTACTGAAATGAATGGCCTTTCTCGGTGGCTGTACATCGTTTCTCGATAGTGAGGTGTTGCTGTGGATACGTTGGTCATATCACAATAACAATAATTAATGTATCTGAGACAAAACGGATGCCCTACTTGTACAGAAAATGTAAAGCATTAATAATAATGCTTTTTCAAATTATGAATTGACGCCTGTTAGGCATTTCCCTCTCCAATTGATTTGTTAGCCGTTCGTCCTTCAGATATTTCTTCCAATAGGCTAGTTGCTTCTAATAGTACTTTATATGCGGGATAAAGGTCATAGCTCATTAGAATCACCCGGCACCCACCCCGCACCGCCTCGTCGCACGTCGTCCACTCGTTGTCGACTGCTGGTCCACGGGTGGACACCGCGTTATCACCAATAAACGTCGCGCGGTCAACCAGTGGACCTCGCATCGTTAACCAGTAGACCCCGAGCTATTGGACGCCACGTGGTCTACGACTGGAGACCGGTCAGTCCAGCAATTTGAAGGAAAGGCTGGGAATGAAGATAGGGAGCGGCGGATCGTCAACACGTCCTCACGTGAACCACTCGCGGGGAGCGCGCAGTCAACGCAAGGCAAACGTGCGAGCAGCATGTTTACACCGAGCGGACCACCCGCCATCCACGCGTAGAGGGCATGTGACTGAGGTGATGCGGTGATGCTAGGTAGTTGATGTAGTGAGCGCATACCCATACAATTTCATATAAAGATTACTCACCGCACGAGGCGAGAAAGTGCAGAGTTGGTGTTGGGTGGCTCTAATGAGCTATGGCCTTAATAGTACTTCAAAATTTTCTAATAGTAGGTATCTTATTTTAGTTGAATATAAAAGTTAGTTCTAACTTTCTTCAGTCTACCGTATCGGTTACCATCACGATGACGCTGAGCTTGCTTATTTTAATAAGTTTAAGATTTCAAACAGTCTACCTGAGTTCATGAATTAAATCTCTGTGGTTGGTAAGCTTCCTTAGGCCGAGAAATTGTCTTGGCCAGAGGATACTTGACCAAACTAAAGTATACGAAAAGAGACATTATTTATGTACAAAATTTATGAGAGACGGGGCTTGAAAGGACCATTTTGAGCAGATAAAGCCAATAGCAAAATACCCGGTTATAAGAATATTAGCCATCTATACAGGCTACATCGGATTTTGGGATGTGAATTTGCCTGTTGGGTAAATGTGAGAAAATACCACTGCTCTTTATTTTAGAAAGTCTGTTGTTTTTATGTTTGCTCCTTTTCGTGTCGTATTTGCATTTAGATACATTCTGTTTTTCGGAATAGGCCTAACTTTTTCAAGGTTATAAAAATATTTATTGGCCAACTTTTTATTCTGCTTTTCATCATGTCACTCAAAAAGTTAAATTAGGTTAAAACAAAAACGAGAGTGATCGAAAATTTACTGTGCTCTTTTGTTTTGTGAAGCTGTTTTCATAGACAAAATCTACAAATCTATGTATGCTATGACAAAATTGTCGTTAAGTACTTTCAACGAAACCAAATACAAAATTAGAAAGTTACAGGAAGAACCCTATAATGTATAATGACAACATCGAAAAATTTAAACACGTTAATAACTTGTATTAAATTCTCTCTAATATTACATTATTAAAGCGCTAAAACATCGGTTTTACGTGTCTAGTTTTCATGATAAGAGTCATAAGACCGTTACTTTTTTTTAACAATAACTTTCATTATACATAATGTTACAGAAACTGAATTCTCCTTATCTCCAGTATAGCAAGCGTGGCTCGGTAATTAATTCATCAAGTGGCAAGTGTAAATATAGGCTTTTAATCAAACAGCGATGTGCTGGATCAGGGCTGAATCTCAAATGAGTTAAGGAGCGGCTCCTGTATTAGAGATAGCGGAGCATTTTATCCTTTTGAGTCTTTTCACTAAATTCTATTTTTTTAACAAAAAAGAACTGAAGCCGTTTTACTGCGTTGCTATTGGTCTATGTAATTTTTTACTGCGTTGCTATTGGTCCAAATGATCCACCTGGTCTCAGTCAATATCAAAAAGGTGCAAGAGACATAGTCAGTAAAAAAATTAACTATTGAAAAATCGACTCGTTTCTCATCGATATAATTAATTGAATAGTCTATCAAATACCTACTAGCTGCTGGCGCCAGGTTCGCTTCGCTGTAATAAGTACTCCCGTGGTAATTTTGAAAAAAAAACAAACTTGTGTGTTATTCCACTTTAAAAGAAATATAACTGTAATGTTTCATGTAAATCCGTCAGATAATGTAACAAACATATTACACACACTCACAAACTGTTGTTGCCTTTATCATAATAGTGTGATTTGATGAAGTGTGGTTACTTTGGTTAGTGTGATGAGTTATTAACAATATTTTATTATTATTCTTATATGGATTAGTAGATAACCTGGTATTTACTAAATAGGTCTTAAACTACAGAACCGATTTTAAAATGATATCACTGCACTGTTATAATTACATTATTTCTGAACTTTTCCTCCCGGAATTCCCACGGGAAACCTTTCAAATGCGATGTCAAGCTCACCCCGGAAAGCCACGTCTTAACCGGCCCTTAAAGAGCTCCGCCCATTGTCAAGTCGGTCCCTAAATTGGTTACGATGGTCGTACTGACACTTAAATCGTATGGCCACATCCGTCTCTTTGATGACCACCTCCCGACAACGCCCAGCAATCTAGCTGTTCGATAGCCCATCCATTCTCACTTGGCTCACGGCTCTGGCAAACACCAGACTAGATCTGTCTTTATTACGGCGTAATAAGAACTACTAGCCACAGAAGAAAATGCAATCCGGAGACAGTTGAAATAAATTGGTACATCTTGAAGCTATTATCGAATGAAACTGGTCTTCCAATTTATAGGATACTGTTGAGTATCTCGATATAAAGGGAATGTGTTTGGCTAGTTAAGTTGCGGTTTTATTTACCTACTATCCAATGTGGTTGCTACAGTAAGTGCCTGGTTCACAATGACTTAATAAAGTTCGGGGTAACCTACGCAACGTGCAAGACATAATATCTTGTTGATTAAACTTTTGTCGAAAATCATACATGCTTAATTTTTGGTTAATTAGAAACTTTACTCATGTTTATACCTATGTCTGGCAGTTTCATATCATATCATACCTGTCTGATACTAAATAAAAAGTTGCGTATTAGACCATCAGGTTTTGTTTTTCATTCAACTTATTTACGCAAACCCATGTTCAGACTCCGGTCTAGTGTTTGTCACAGACACGATAAGACTAATATTGGTGACAAGTCTTCTTCGTTCGTTTCAGTGAACATGCGAATTTTTATATTTGTCCAGACCAAAAAGAAGCAACTTTGATAGCATTCTGGTTGGCCTGGAGTAAGTCTTCCCGAGTGCAGGTGGAAGGGTACAGGGGACAGGAGAGTAAATGCTCCATAGTCTGGGGGGCGGTACCACAGTCGCATAGGTTGGTACCAACGGTATAGCCCCACTTGCAAAGATTGTGCTTGCAGCAGCCTAGCAGCCTTGCAGTGACCCTGACTACTGAGCCGAAGGTCCCGGGTTCGATTCCCGGCTGGGGCAGATATTTGTTCTCGGGTCTTGGATGTGCCCGTAAAATGGCAATAGGCCCACCCCCTCTTACTAACATAATGACTAACATAACACTGGTGAAAAGTGGCTGCAGCAATGCACCTCTGCCTACCCCGCAAGGCAGTACATTAGTACAAGGTGTGAGTGTTTGTTTTGATTCGATCATGCGTTTGTTTGTTATTCGGTTCCTGCGTAAATGTGTTTTTTATTTACCTACGTTACTTTTACAGAGTGATTCGTCTTTCAGCTCAGTATTTGTCATTCAAGAACAAAGTGTAAGGAAAAGATGGATTTATTCTCGAAAACGTTTGTCTGTTTTGTCATCAATCAGGAAATTCTGGAAACGTCTCCTTGTTTGAGGAATTGTATTGCATAAAAACGTCTCAAGTTATCTTGGTTTGTGTAACAATGGCTATGTATGTAGTACTTTTGTAATGGACAAATAAAATCCATCATTTATTATTATATTACCACATCGCCTATCCATTAGAAAATCTTCAAAAAATATACAAACGTTCTTAAAACAATCGAAAAAAACTTAAATACTTTTTCTGTTTAGCAATACCATCTAATATCGAGTAGTTTTTATCACATATAAGTAACAGTAAGTAATTGTAACAAGAGAGAGCGGTGGTGGCGTAATGGATAAGGCCTCATCCTCTCAATCGAGAGGCCGTGGGTTCAAATCCAATGAATTCTTACAATTGTGTTTTTAGTTAAGGAGTTTAAGTACCTACATAATACCACGTGCTCTTACGGTGATGGAAAACATCGTGAGGAAACCTGTACATCTAGACCCTAGATATGTATCCTAAGTGCATTGTACTTATCCTAAAAACAGCGATATGGTTCGCAACCTATCACGTGAGTACAAAATGCTGCGAAAAGTGGGTGGGTGGGATTACAGTCGTGAGTGCATATGTATATCAACACCATGTATACCTACTTTATGTAGCAGAGTAATAAGAAGCCATGAAGATTGGTCATATCCGAAGCTTAGCCTTCTGCAAAAAGTATTATACGTATAGTATATGTATATCATATTACAATACCAACTCTTTATTTGCACAAAAGTCAGGGAAATACATTATTAAATTATAAACAAAAACAAGAAACAGTACAAAAGGGCGACCTTATTGCTTTGCTTATAGCGATCTCTACCAGGCCAACCTTTGGATGACTTTGGAGAAAAAAATTTTTTTTCCTTGAACTGACGTTAAACGCGTGGAAACGTTTTTTTTTAACAACTCACTCTTCTGCACGTGTTATAAAAGTAAATATTAAACGGAACTGTGCCAAGCACTTGTGATGTACTTACTTAATACTTTGTTAAACTTATGAAAGGAAAATGACTTACAACTTATGACAAAGAAGTTACTTACAAAGACATTGAAAACCGTCCTTGCTACTTTTATACTGTTCAAGTAAATAACAATAACTCATATTATTATAATATAAAGCTTTTAATTTGTCTTTCCGTATTTTTTTTCTACTATAGCTATTCTCGTTTTCACGTCACCTCTGAACAGTAAAAAACCCAGCCTTTCAGTAAAGTCTCTTACGGGTTTTATATTTGTATATTAACACCCTACATCATATTATATTGTTGTGTCTTTTCTGATTGACACTCCTTATGGCACAGTTCCCACACCCCGACTATGAATAGTATCGATGGTCCAGTTCTAATCGGGCGCTGCTTTGAAAACGCAACAATGCCTCTGTATAGTGTCTCAAACTACTCGGTAAAATACCTCACACACGTCATAGTTGAAGATATATACGACTATAGTACTTACCTACAAATCAAATCAAATCAAATCAAATCAAATCAAATCAAATATTTTATTGCCATCAAGTGTACATTAATGATCTTAAAATAAAATAGTACTTACAACTTGATACCCATAGTGGGCACTGCAAATTCCCTTAAAGCTAGTAGGAACCAATTTCACAATAATACTAGGTTCTTATTCATAACTCTTAAATCAATAATATTAAGCTTATAATTAACTAACCAACAAAACAATAATATAGTATTTATTTAGATCAGAACATCATATTTCTGAGCAATTTTTAGGTTCATAAATATTCTTTAATGGAATAAAAGCATTTATCCAATAAATAATGTTTGAGACTTTTGCAAAAGACTTTTAAATTCGTTTCTGATGTTATATTTGTAGGTAGATTATTAAATATTTTTACTGCCATGTAATGTGGACTTTCATTTAACATCTTTATTCTAGATGGTGGAAGGTAAAGTTTATTTTTATTTCTGGTGTTTATGCTGTGTGTGTCTTTAGTTTGGAGAAATTTTTCTTTGTTCTTAAATACAAAAATACTAATATCTAATACTAATACCTACTTATCTATTTAATATTTTATGGATACCTACTTATACACTACATTTAATATTGTAGGGTGGAAAGTAAGTGAATATTATTATAACGATAAAGTAAGTTTTGTCTCGTCGGTGAACAAAACTAGAACTCGACTAGAGTTTGTCAACGTCGTAAATGGATTATAAGCTAAGTATTAATTTCGTTAAAAAATAATACGTCATAGAAAGCTAGTTCGTAAAGCGAGCCCCGTGCTAGGCCTTCTGAACTCACCTTGTTAAGTTTTCGCTTTTTGTTTGAAAGTAGGTACGAAGGATGTACCTCCGCGTGGGTGGCTATTCTCTTTCTACTTCTTTCACTATTCGCGAAGTGGTCAGGACAGCTCCTACGTGCTCTGAAAACTAAAATATAGGATAATAGCTGAGGTAAAACCTAAGATTTACCGACTGAATGTCGGTTAAAGTCCTAAATTTATTTTTCTTCTTCTTTTTATCCAGTCGGTAAGAAAACACTGGAGATGGACTAGCGTTTTTCACCGTGGGAAAGAATCAGTGCGTCTAGTACAGGTCTAATAGTCTGTCGAAAACTATAAAAGTTTACTTCTCACAGGGCGGAAACTATCATGAAGGTTTTAACAGATAATGTATGCAAATGACAGAAGAAAACCAAAACTTTTATGGTATTCGTGAATTAAAAACTGAGAGGCTCAGATTAGTTGCGCAACACTAGAGGCTTAGAATAACTCCTTTCAGGAATATTTTCCTTCTTCACACCACGTCCAGCACCAAGCAGCTTTGAATACGAATGCTCTACGTCTGGAGCCGTAAGGTAGGAAATCCCAAGCTGCAACTGTCAAGTTGCATACGACAGTCGCTAACAAAACTGTTTATGCACGTCGCACTTTTAAAGTTTGGATTAAAGAGAAGTGATCGAACAAAAGGTGGTAAAATATCTAAGTAGGTGAAGTTAAAAACTCTGCCAATGTTCGATCCGATTTTAATGAAATTGGGCTACAAACTTACGACGAACGAAGATTTAGAGTTACTTAAATCAACAAAAAAATATTAGGTATTCGATCCGCTACGTGGACACTTTTAGAATTTTTTGTCGTAATCCCGCTCCCGCGGTATATCTTGATGTGGTTTGATACAACGATAGAGTCGGGGCTAGCGCAGCAGAGCGCTTCGAAACTATTCATACAAAAGTTTTAGGACGTTTTAGCTATTGAACTGTTTTGTCCCTCTCTAACAAATTGTTCTTTGACAGAGTGGGACAAAGAGTTATGAATAACTCTTCGAGAACGAATTTTTTTTTTTGCGAATTTCCAAATCTCGTAGTACAAACGTTGTTCAGGATGATTCCCTGAGTCACCCCCTTTTGGCTTAGCATACCCTTTTTGCAACACCCTGTAGAGTGACCCCCTGCGACAGTTTGGGAACCGCAGCGGTAAGCCGTCGCCGCCGCCGCACGTGACAGGAATAGGGCCGCCCAATCAACTCATTACTACCGACCACTAATTGTAGCGCTGAATCGCTCTACAATTTTACAAATAGTTCCATATGTAAGTTACTTTCTCATGTATTACATAAGTCTTTCATTCACGCAAAGGTTGCTGAAGAGATATTAGTTTTAGTGATAAGGCCGATTATTGTGCTTACTCTTGTAACGTAATTTATGTTGACTGTTTTTAATCAAGTTATATTATACTGTACTGATTTGTGAGAAAGCTACTAGCTCACTTCCAGTGGCGTGCTTTGGGAGAGGCTTAAGTCCAGCAGTGGACTGCTATTACCTGAGGAAGAAGAAGAATTCGCCCGAAGATGATCGCCAAACTATCTCTAAGGTATTACCTCCTATAAGTACCTATTGTTTAGTAATGTGCACGGCTTATACTTCATTATGTCTCAGTAAGACAATATTATTAGTTATGCGTTTGTACTTTTATGTATGACTACGGAGATGATGACTTACGGAGCCGAGACGTGGTGCTTCACCAAAGGGCTTATCCACAAGCTCAGAGTTGCTCAGCGTGCTATGGAAAGGGCTATGTTAGGCGTGTCCCTGCGAGATAGGATTCGTAATGAAGAAATCCGCAGGAGAACTAAAGTTACCGACATAGCCAAAAGGATTAGCACGCTGAAGTGGCAATGGGCTGGCCACGTAGCCCGCAGAGCCGACGACCGCTGGAGTAGAAAGGTTCTGGAGTGGAGACCCCGTGTCGGCAAACGGCGTGTCGGTCGCCCCCCAACCCGTTGGTCTGATGATCTGCGGAAGGTAGCGGGAAGCCGCTGGATGCAGATGGCGGGTGACCGTTTGGGGTGGCGATCGTTAGGAGAGGCCTATGTCCAACAGTGGACTACGGAAGGCTGAGAGAGAGACTTTTATGTATACTAAGCTAGGAAACTAGTTATAAAGACATACGAGGTCTGAAACTTATATTAAGGTCGCACGAAACTTGGGTTCAAAAGACTTCAATCTCCGTGCATCACTGTACTGGCAGGTATGAAGAAAGCACTTAGAGCCCACTCGGCTTTTAGGCGAGGCCAAATAACTGCCCTAACGAGAAAATTCGCAGTACAAACGAGCTACCCTGACTTTTTAATGTACCTACAGCGTGACAGGAGTAATTGGCGGAAGATTTGTGACATTATGCATTGGTTAGGCCCGGGTCTCCTATTTTCGCCGTAGGCCGCGTCCAGCGTCACGCCGTAGGCCGCGTCACGATGCTCACTATAGAAATGTACTGATGCGGTCTTCCTCAAACGCCGACGTTGGCGCGTAGACGTAGTGAGAATTGTGACGCGGCCTACGGCGGTGACACTTGACGCGACCTACGGAGTAAATAGGAGACCTGGGCCTTAGTTTGGTTGGAAGATCTGTTTTTTTTTATATAAAGCTATAAAAATTAAGTACGCTAACTGAGAAGTAATAGTTATAATATAAGAGCAAGCAACACTAATAATTGTGGAGCACTGAAAACACGAAATTATTAAAAAATCCAGGTTTTACAATTTAATACGATTGTATTATTGTATCTATACATAGGCATGAATACCTATATAAAATTAAAGTAATTATTTGAAAGTACCTGATAAACAAGATGGTGGTAGCACCACAAGTTACTCAAACTCAAGGTGGATATCAAAAGTAGGAATTTATAGAAGAAAGTTAGGAAATGTTGGAATGTATAAAACTTTAATGGACCACAACTTTTCCAATGTAAAAATGCGTCACTCTAATTTTATTATAATTACTTAGACAGTACGTATCAATGAACTGCAGATGTAGACAGTAATAAGTCCAATTTTTGAGAGTTTATTCACTTCTTGTTCTCAATTCATAATATTATAATTGCAAAATAATATATGGGGACTTCTCACACACGGCTTATGTACCGGACACCGGTACATTGTTCATGAAATAAATTAATGAAATGAAATGAAATGGACAGCTGATATATCTACACAGATACGTATAATATTATACATATTTAACACCCAGGACCCGAGTAACTACAAAATATCTGTCATTAAACAAATATCTACCCCGGCCGGGGATCGAACCCGGGACCTTCGACATAGCAGTCAGGGTTAGTGACTACTACACCATTCAGTAGTCCATTCATGGTCGTAAAATGCTCATCACACTGGGAGTGGGACCAACTTATCACTGGCTGTAAGTGGGTGCAGCCGTGCGCCTCTCCTACTTTATTTATGTGCATAATATTTACATAGAAGGCTCCGGAAAAGAGCTTTCGCTAGATCTGAACTGAGTGAGTAAGGAAGTCTTGTCTATGTTAGAAAATAGGATTTGAAAATACATGGTTTCAGGGATTTCGTATCATTAATTCGGTGCATTGCAAGTAAAATATATATTTATGAATGGCAATGTACGTCATGATAATTATTAATTGCTTCCAAAACCTTTGAAGAACACATTTATTTTGTCAGATAAATATTAACAATCTTCGTCATTCTGTGTAGAACATCGTCATCGTCAGCGTAACATGCTTCGTCAAAGTAAAAAGTAAAATTAAATTAATCTAATAATCCGCCACGAGTCATACCTGGCCCAAAAGTACCCATAATGCTTGCAGCGTTACCTCTTTGAATAGCAAGAGAGAGCCTTTGAGCCAAGTACGACCCGGAGCGACGATCATGTCCTCGCGAGGCAATACGGCGGCCTAGATCCCTTATGAGGGCTTTAGCTTCACCACCCCAAACTCCGCTCGTCTCCACTGCTACAGGGACAAACAAGTAACGGTTTTTTAAATCCGTATACTTTTGGTGCTTTAATCTAGCGGCATTCTCAGCCGCCGAGCCCGCTACTCTTGCAGTTCCTGCTAAATGTGAAGCTGCAAACGTGCTAACACATGTGGCATCCCACAACAAGCTTCTGCCACGCTCCCAGGGGACCAGCGTTAGTCCATCCGGACGCTTCCCATCAGTGCGACTCAAACCTGGTGGTTCCAGAACGCACGGGATATTCGCCATGACCATTGCCCTCTTAATCAACTCATTTAGCTCATGATGTCTTGGAAATCTACCAGCGCACTTGGGACAACTTAGACCATGATGACCCCTTGAGTCTACCGGTGCACCGCAAATACAATGATGCTGCTCACATATGTCGCAGCCGAGCCTTAATGCTACTGCTATTCTCAACGAGTCATCGTCCAAGAGGGTGCCCATTTGAGGAGACGGCAACGCGTGAAGCCAAGAGCCCGATTCAGGTTTTGATGAAGCCCTCACTCTCGCCAAATCTACACCTATACTGCTCTCCATAATTTTGTCCAAAACAGATTTGCACAGAACATCATCCCAGGCTTTCTGGACATCAAGGTGATCAGGCAATTCTTTTCCAGGACATTGAGCTTCCCAGCCCTCTAAAGCCTCAGTAACAAAAGGCAAGCGGAATCCGTCACCATTAATCGATAAGATCCGAGTGACAAGATCCACTACGCCGTGCGCCGAGGATAGGAAAGCCGAGAGACCGGTCTCTTTGACTCGTCTTATGCCCAGACCACCGTGTCTGATCGGTAATGCTGCTTGTCGCCACTGATCCCCCTCCAATTTGATGTTAAGGACTTGCTCCAGGACATTTTTGATACAGTTATCAATATTAGCTATGTTTGCTGGGAACAACCAAACTGGAGAAGTCCTCAGAGCATATGTCAGCTTCGGCATAGACAAACAGCAGCGAAAGATTGTAAGCGCAACATGGGCCGGTAACTGCTTCAATCCACTCACTGTCTTGTTGATTCCCTCCCTTTTGCCATCAAGTAGTGGTGGAACACCTTCAGGAAAAATAGGGGCTCCCAAGACAGTAAAGTTTGCCTTATCCAACAGTTTGATTCCTGGGACTAGATTTGTTATGGGGGACAAGTTGGGGATATTCGGGCTGCAACAGAAAAGTTCACATTTGTTACTATTTAATTCAAGACCCATTTCCTTAAACATGTCTATAATAGCTTTCATGTCTTTTTCCACCGTATCGATGTTTCCACCAATTGTCCCGTCATCCAAATACCACACATTCAATGGGGAAGCTAACGATTTAACGACATCATTAATGGCTAAGCTAAAGATTAGTGGTCCTAATGGGTCCCCTTGTTGCGCCCCAACCTGTGACGATATGGACTCAGAGTCATAGAACAGCTGGCTGGGCAACGAGTAACACTGGCTCAGAAATGGATAGAGAGTTGGAATGTGCTCCTGTATTTTTGATAGCATTCCATCTCGTTCAATGCTGTTGAATACGTTTTTCAAGTCAACCTTAAGAATAATGTCATTAGATGCATTTTCACAACCTGTCATGGCGAAGCTACGAGTGGCGTGAATTGCTGCCTCACATCCCAAAGCAGTGCCATACCCAAGTTGATGAGGTTGTAGAAATACAGACATCTCCGATTTAACTGCTCGACCTCCAACCTTAGCAACCAACCGGCGAAAAACCGATCCTACTGCAATCGGCCTTATTCCTCCATCTGATTTTGAAAGAGCGCACAATGAGGCTCCATACAAGTATGGACGAACTTCCAGGTTTAGCATTCCCTTCAGTAGAAAGTTGCAGAGTCTAGTTAGAGATTCTAACAATTTGTGCCCATTATCACCTGCGGACACCGAGATCAGCTCCTTCTGCTGTGGACGCAAGCCATCTAAACCAGCAGCTGACCCACTGTAAAAGGAATCAACAGCATCAGCAACATCAGAAACAGTGACGGATAAGAAGGGTGAAGAAATATTTGGCTCAGGCGGAAAAGATAAGGGGCGCGAAGGTGTCGGGTGTTTTCCTTTTAATGCAGTTATAGTTTCAGGAGTCCTGGGAGCCAGAGAGCTATCGGAGGTTAACAATCTGACTGCCCCACGTAAATCCCCATCATAGACTTTCGCTTCAATTGCTCTGTAAATTGAACCCTGTCTGTGTGTCAAAAAACTGTCGTCAACTATCGGTTCAGCAGAGCCGTTAACATTGTCCTTAACTTTAGCTGTAAGAGATCGCTGATCGACACTACTGGGAACCCTCAAGGCTGAATAAGGAAAGGTTAACAGATCATACCACTCCTGTCTGCCGTTACTTTCAACACAAAGGTCAATAAGATGAGACAACTTTCCAGCTGCCATACACCTTGCACCTTTAGGTATGTGTTTCAGCACCCGGATATTTCTCCTCATAGAAGCGAAGAGAATAGTATGTTATCGTTAATTTAGGATACGTTACGATATTCATATTCATTTGTATCCTCAGTATAGAACCCATCCCATAAGAGAGTGAACTAAAATCGCTTAGATAATTATGGTAAAACGCTGTTAACCATCATCATCAATTAACAAGTGTCCATAAATTTGGATTTAAGCCTTTCCTAAGCAGGAAAATCTAATAACACTTGTTGTCGCAAATTCAGCAGACAGACAAGGTTTTTTTTTAAATCACACATATTTTTTGTTCACAATGAATGTCACGAAACTCACGAAACCACCCTTGATAAATTACAAAGTGTATTCCCGTGACAATAAATGCGACACCCATTTATTTTCACTCTTATTGACAGTTTGTTCGTAAAATTACAGCCGAAATGTATGCGGGTCAAATAGATATACTTTCTTTTTCATTGCCTTAATTCGGATTTCCTTTACCGAACTGCTTTGTATGTGTTTTTTACGCTCACATACACACACACACACACACACACTCACGCCTTGTACTACTGTACTCCCTTGCGGGGTAGGCAGAGGTGCATTGCTGCACCCACTTTTCGCCAGTGTTATGTTTAGTCCCAATGTAATAGGGGGCGAGCCTATTGCCATTTTACGGGCACATCCAAGACCCGAGAACAAATATCTGTGTTTATACAAATATCTGCCCCAGCCGGGAATCGAACCCGGGACCTTCAGCTCAGTAGTCAGGGTCACTAACCACTACGCCATTCGGCCGTCACACACATACAATACGAATTTAAAGCGTAATGTTTTGTTTTCGGTACATTTTTTTAGGAAGATAAAATACTTACAGTTGCAGAGATTATATTTAGTATGCCCAACAAAAAGTCGCGACTGTTACAGAACTTAATCGAACACATAGGTACAGAATAGATGACCGTCTTATCGTTTTTTTTTCTAATTTGTGTGCACTAATTCCTATAATATAAACTACTAATGCTCGAGCTTATAAAAAACTAAGTTTCGGAGCGCTGTTTCGCTAAACCACTACTCAGTGTTGTATTAAACATGATAGAGTAACCCTCCAGTACTAATCTCGAAGTGATAAATGACCAGCTCAATTCCCATCTCGCCCGATCAATTCCTCCAAATGCCTCCAATCACTATTGTTATCTGTGTCCTGACTAATGCACTGAAAATGAGCTATTAATTTGAAACAACATCTAGATTGGACAGTGATGGAGTGTTTGTCGACGGGTTTAGTTCAGTTTCAGCTAAAGATTTTGTATTTTTTGTTGTTGTTTTACTTGTGATGACAAAACCTGTGGCTCTTGAATTTTATTCTTAGGTTTTTAACTGTTTAAAGTGATACTTATGTAGTTACGTTTTCAATCTTAATTTTGTTACAATTACATGTGACGATAAAAATGTCGTGCGCCTGATTCCAACATCGAAAACGTTATCTCCGGGATAAGTTGTGTGCACCCTTTTCCGCTTAGTATACAAATTTTGCAACACCCTGTATAACTATAGTATCAAAATGACTGTTGTAAATTTAGTTATACATATTTACAAGTAATTACGAACCTATATAATATAATGTACTCATTCCAATATTAACAGGGTAAACTAGCCCAGCCTATGTACATATAATCTTTACTCAAAGAAATTTTCTGTTCAATTTTCCAAGCTTCAGTGTAATGGGAAATAAATAAGCTGTCAAATGGTTTATCGCTGGTATTGGAAATATATGAGGTGCTTACGAAATTGAAATAAAACGCTCGAGGAAGCAACGTATTGAAAATTACATGTAATGAGAAGGTACAATGGAAATGTGAATTTAGTAATATTTTTAACAAATGCAGATTAAATACATAACGTGCTAGGTACTAAGACTTTTTTTCTAATTAAAACCAACAAGATACAGATATTAACAGTAGGTTACAGCTCTCGTTTGTTCGTTTTTCGTCAGTATAGACTAACTGGTGCCTACTGTAGCGTTAGTTCGTAATGAAGTAAGTTTTGCACCATTACTAGACCTAAATCAATACTAGACACAGTTTTCGCTGTTGAATTTACCTGACGTCAAGGCAGCAACTAGGAACATTCATCTTGTGGTCGGCAGTTAACCCCTTTACCTGAATCTTGTAACGTTCGACCCTTTTCAAAATGACGTTATGGATTATGCCCCCAGCCCGTGGTCTTGTTATAAAACCTCAGAGCTTTATCCACTGCCGCCGTCAACGATGCGCCGAGTTTTGATAATACACTTGCTAGCAATGGAAAAGTATAACATACATAATGCCGACATTAAATGGCCTGAATTGTTTAATACATTTAATTGAAATTTAAACACAATATTTACCTTTTTGGTTGGTAATTTTCTGATGCTCTGATAAATAAACTTCAATAGTGCAGACGGCGTCACTTTCCACTAAAGAAATTTCTTGTTATATTGTCACTGAATCTTTTTCATGAGTCGCGAAAGTTCATATTCTTCTGCTCAGCGTGTCGCTGACAAGCAATAGAGCTGAACTAGGGTTTGCCAAAGTCCTCCACTTTAATCAATGAAACATTAAAAATACAAAGAATGTACAAAGGCGGGCTTATTACCAAAAAGCAATTTCTTCGAACATTAGCAATTAACAATCCTTAAGCATTTTATTAATACATTTTATTTGTTTTTTTCTCTTTAAAGACTAACTTTATATATTTTTTTCTATAGCGACAAAAAAGACGATATCGCACATGACAATCCGAACCGTCATATCTTGAAAAACGTAGTTTCGAGATATCGCGTTTTGAAAGTTTGGTGTCTCATAATTTAAAGAATAATAAATATATTCCTTTTGTGATTGGTAGATTAACTCTTTGCCAATAAAAACATATAGTTTAATTGAGCCTAAGTCATTTCATTTTATATCTACAAGTGTTTTTCTGAGGCGGTCCGAAGATACAACGGTCTTGCCTGTCAAAATTTTCAATTTTCATATTTATGACTGTATAGCCCGTTTTTTTGCTTACATACTTGCTGGTAATTTGTCATATGTCGAGATAATACATACGGTTTATCTTCTTTTAGGGAAAATTCAATAATAAAAAGCGATTGATATATTTTTTTCTATGGAAAATCGGTCCTTTTATTGATTAAACACGAATTTTAAAAACAAGAAATCTCACTTTTAGAACAATATTTGATATTTTTAGACTTAATTACAAAAAAAAACAGAATTTAAACCTTTCATTATCTAAATACTATGTACTCTTTCAATGAAATTATTAGGAACTTAGTAGAGTGCATAGTTTCTTAAGCCGTAGCGAAGAATGATACAAAAACAATTTTATTATTTATTGCTTTCCATAATAGATGATAGAGACAAACTATGAAAGCAAATTGTGAGTAAGATTTCGTCAGAATAACAGGCCCTCACCAAGCGTATAAAGAAGCTGATACGAAAAGACCTTCGTTGCTACAATACACTAGTTATAGAAGCAGCTATAGAGCTAAATCGCGGGTGAAAGTATTCGTTCAGCAGCATGGGAGATCGTCAACAACTATCTACGAAGTATCATACGAAGACACTGACCGAACACCATCACCAATATCGAGCTCTGGAAGGTTACGAAACAAAAGCCTATAGACATAGACGTCCAAGAGCGAAAATGGCGATGGCTGGCCACACACTGAAAAGACCTGATGATCATATCCCGAAAGTGGTCCCCCAATGGAAACCCCAGGGCGGTTCAAGGCGACCCGGTCGACCAGCTCATACCTGGAAGCGGTCCATATTCAGCGAGGCCCAAGAGAAAGTGAAGTCGTGGCCAGAGCTCAACTTGCTGGCGCACGACAGAGAAGGATGGAAGCGCCTGGTGTCAGCCCCAGGCTCCTCGGAGAAGTAGCGGGATTGAAGAAGAAGAAGAAGCATGGGAGAATTTGAATAGCCCTTGAGCAGCTATAAATCAAAAATAATCCTGGTGCAGACAGCATTACCTCATAGCTTCTGAAACCTGGAGGTATTACTAGTCTCGAAGCCTCGGACAGCTCAAGAAGTAGTGCAAGTCGGTTGCTTGTACTGGTATAACACCGAAGGCATCGTACGAGAGTGTCGTGGTATTTTTTCAACAATGGTAAACGTTCTAAGGAACTTTAAATAAAAACCGTTCTATGGAACTATAGACCGAGGCTATATAAGTGAGATTTATGTACGTTCTCAAGGATCATTTAGAACCGTTTCACTAATTAGTTTGCCGAATTCTTAATCACCATAGATCATCAAACAGTAAGGCTAGAAATAGTGCTCGACCGATGGTCAGCGCTGACCGTCGCTTGACGTAGCTATATCTATGCAAGTCTATGAGTGCAGCTACGCTGACGGTCGGTGCAGCCGTCGGTCAGGCTCGTCGGTCAGCGTACGTGTCGGTCGACCAACGAGCTATGAGCTTTTAGGGACGCTTTCAGTGCTTCGCTGACGGAGCGACCGACCGCGTGACCGACCGCATGGATTCAACACGTATCTCAGGCAGATTATACAGAAGACCAAAGATTACAATTAAACTTGGTGGCCTTGGTTGACCAAAAGCTTTGGATATTTCATCGAGACGTGGACACTTCTGGAAACCATGCAGAGATGTCAAATTGAATGTCGCTATATCGATGTGTTGAGGTATCTGTAAAACGCCGCTACTGGCACAGCATCGACTGTGTGCTTGTCTAGGACCACAAATCATGACTGAATTGCAAAGAGTAATTCAACAGAGGGATTTAATATCGCCAAAACTGAACAGAAGTGCACTGCAATATGTATTTAAGAAATAAGTCTTATTTAATTGAATGCTTACATTTAACCAAATTCGGTGGTAGTTGCATGGGAAGCCAAAGATCAAAGTTGCTCAGGAATTTGTCAGTCAGTTATTATTATTATTATTATTATTATCGATGTGTTGAGGTATCTGTAAAACGCCGCTACTGGCACAGCATCGACTGTGTGCTTGTCTAGGACCACAAATCATGACTGAATTGCAAAGAGTAATTCAACAGAGGGATTTAATATCGCCAAAACTGAACAGAAGTGCACTGCAATATGTATTTAAGAAATAAGTCTTATTTAATTGAATGCTTACATTTAACCAAATTCGGTGGTAGTTGCATGGGAAGCCAAAGATCAAAGTTGCTCAGGAATTTGTCTAATTTGGGCAATGGGCAGACTATTAAACTAGGCAGAAGACAAGCATACTATAAGTTGACCTGCATAAGGTTAACTTCGTCACACATTTACCTTGACATTTACCTTTCTAAAGTCTGAACTCAAAGGTCTTCAATCAGTGCACCCTGCCAGTGATGACGTCTGGTTCAGAAACGGCTGTGACTGTTGGACTCCTCCAACGGATTAAAGTCGCTTATCGAGCAATAGAAACAGCTATGCTCGGCGTTTCTCTGAATAACTACATCAGAAATAAGGTAATTCATAAGAGATCTCAACCAAGCTTTTAAAATCTTCCTCAAGCTGAAATGCCAGTGGGCCAAACATTTAAAGCAAACATCAGACTTCAGAACTGCTATGGGCATACTCGCAATGTTGCTGTTGTTGCTCTGGAAGATTCGGAGAACTTGGACAGAGTCACTATTTCTTCGACAGGTTTATACGTAAGTAGGGTCAACCAAATCATCGTCAAAGTCATTGTCTGGAGTCTTAGGTTCCTTAGCTGCAATACCCTTCAGGTTCAAAGCCTTTTGTTCGGAGGAATTACCGTCAAAACTAGTTTAGCAGCACGTTTATGTAGCTTCATGATTTTACTACAACTCAAATATTCCATGAATTATTACATTAAAAACCGTACAAACCGTATTATTTCTCTTATGACATAGAAAAATTATTGATTTAACTGGACAAACAGTATTATCTTGACGAATCCCATAGCTAAACCGTCACATAAAAACATACAACAATCAAATTAGTAAAAATTCAATAATAAAACAGGCAAGATAGTATTATCTAGAAATAATACAATAAAAATTCTACGTGCGAAACAAGCAAAATAGTATTATTTACATTATAATACGTTTTGATTCATCACATTTTGCGTATTTCGTAACTAAACTTGTCTTAACTTAAGATAAAACGACCGGAGCCCGCGCTTCAGACATGATCAGCGTATTAATCTAAAATATGACTGTTTGTCCATCGACAATGCGTGTGCATCACAACAGGCAAGACAGTCGTATAGGTCCATATCTCGGCCCAGAAATGAGCTACAGATATGATTGTTTTACCAGATTGTAGAGCATGATCTGTAGAATGCAAAAATGTAATAAAAAAAAATTGCGATTTTGCAAGATATGACGGTTCGGATTGTCATGTGCGATATATTTTTAGTGTTGTAAGAATTGAACTGAACCTATGTATGTTTACGCCTTTACGGTAGTGGTAGAATGAGGAAGGCTGATGTTTGAGTGTTGTTGAGGCTTTAAGGTAAGCGTCCACCTATCGCATCGCACGCAGTATTCTTTATACAGAAATTCACAAAAGTGATCGGCATTGCCGACGCTGTTTCTCCATAATTTTTATGACAATCCGTTTGCTGTGATACGTACGACACCGATAGGTGCGATAAGTGGACGCTTACCTTTAAGTGTAGATGATGATAACTTTGACCGCTAGTACAAAATTAATAGAAAACGAGTGTTACAATAAATCAGATTTCGTTTGTTTATAAAATTAGATAATTAACTATAATGTTACTGTGAAGTCCCTATCCTGGGGGATATATTCCAAATAAAACCAGGGAGCTGATGTTCACCGAGTGCACTTTATTTCCAGAATGAATGACACATATGCTACCCTCAATCAATATTCGTAACTCACTAAGCATACCCTACAATACCCCCACACCAATTACACAACTAATTCTAAATTTAAAGCGTTTGTCTTATCTTTAACAATAACAAAGGAATGCATTAACAATCAAACAAAAGACGTAAGTTAATCCTATACATATATATAGCATTTAACATTCGTAAAATTAAAAACATAAGCAACGTTTGTAGTTATACTGGGCAATACTGATTACCTATTTATTTAACTTTAGTTGTTATCAGTTACACAATAATCTAAGAACCAATAAAACACATAATTACATGTAAGTATTCTTCGTCTATACACGTTGAACATAGCAATAACAATTGACTTATTCTAAAATCTATATTTAGGGTTTTTATGCAAATTGCAAGTACGTATAGGACGAGACTGGGGCGGCACACTGGCGGGCGATGACTCCGGCGATAAGAACTGATCAGCTGATTCTTCCGGCGAGCCGGACGGAGTTGCCGGCGGAGGGGCCTGCGCCCGCGCCGGCGTCACGGACCCCGCGCCCCGCTCCGACTGAGCCTCCGACCCTCGAGGCGAAACGCCCACCGTTACAACATCTGCTGTGTCAGAAGTGTTCACAACGTTTGGGTTCTCTTGTTTATCTTTTGCTGGGAAAACAAGCGAATTCCTAGATCTCCGTCTTAACTGGTCTACGTGCCTATGAACCTGAGAACCATCTATGCCCCTAACCTCCATGTTTTTAGGACCTAATTTATTAATGACCTTTCCCGGTTCCCACTTTTCGCCCCTAAGATATTGCCTATACCACACATCCTCCCCCGCGTGTATTTCGCGATTGGCCGCCCCCGAGGCGGCGCCCCCGAGCTGGCGGTGCTGCAGGCGGCTCACGCGGCCGCCCACGTCCGCCCGCAGCGCGTCCAGGCGCGTGCGCAGGCGCCGGCCCTGCAGCAGCATGCTGGGACTCTGTCCGGTCGTCGCATGTTCCGTATTTCTATAATACAATAAAAATGTGTGCAAAGCCCTATCTATCGACTGTTTTTCATACATGGCCTTTTTGACAACTCGTTTGATAGTCCTAACTGCGTTTTCCGCTGCCCCGTTGGAGGATGGATGATACGGTGCCGCAAATATGTGATCTATGCCGTATGATCTAGTAAACTTCGCAAATTCGCTACTAGAATATGGCGGGCCGTTGTCGCTGACCAACTGCTTAGGAATGCCCCATCGTCCCCATAATTCAACGAGCTTGTCTATCGTCCAATTGGCTGCTGTGCTAGGTACCGGAAACACCTCGATCCATTTGGAAGTGGAGTCTACAACTATTAAATAAGTCTTTCCGAATATTGGTCCCATGAAGTCGAGGTGTAGCCTCGTCCACGGGCGCGCCGGCCACGGCCAGGGCGAGTGTGGCACCCGCGGCGGCGCGTCCGCCTGCGCCGCGCACACCGCGCACGCGCGACACACCCGCTCCAGCGCCTCGTCCACTCCTGCCCACCACACGTAGCTGCGAGCTATCGCCTTCGACTTCACGACGCCCATGTGGGGCTCGTGTATCATATTTAATACTTTTTCCCGACATTTTTCTGGTACTACTAGCCTGTGTCCCCACATTACGCAACCCAACTCCTCATACAACTCGTTTCGCCTATTAAAATAGGGTTGCATACCCACTATGTCGCAACTGTCAGGCCAACCGTTGCGAACATAATTTAGAACCCGACCTAGAATCTGATCTTTAGCAGTTTGACATTTAATTTCATTATATTCTAATAACAAGGCTTCCTGAGCAAAATGTAAATATGTCTGCTCCGGCAGTATACAGTTTTTACTATTCTCACTACTAGACACGGGTAGTCTCGATAAACCATCAGCACCATTGACGTCCGTCCGTACGTATTCTATATCGTAATCGTAAGCTGATAGAATAATAGCCCAACATTGCATTCTACTCGCGGCCATTACCGGGATACTGGCGTTGGAACCGAAGATAGAAACCAAGGGTTTATGATCGGTTCGCAGAATGAAATGACGCCCGTAAATATATTGATGGAACTTCTTCATACTGAATATTATCGCGAGCGCCTCACGGTGTATCTGTGAGTAATTTTTTTCAGCGTCCGTGAGTGTGCGTGACGCGTAGGCCAGCGGCCGCTCGACCCCCCCGCGCCCCGCTGCGACAGCACCGCCCCCACCCCCTTGGCGCTCGCGTCGTACGTCACTATCAGCTCAGCTGATGGGTCGTAATGTGCTAGTACCGACGAACTGACCAATAAATTTTTCACTTCTTTAAATGCCCGCTCACATTCCGAGCCCCACCGCCACTCACGGCCTTTTTTTAATAAATCATATAACGGTACTAAAGTAGCACTTATGTTTCTGACGAATTTTGCATAAAGGTTTACTAGACCTAAAAACGATCGTAATTCGGAAACGGTTTCCGGCCGGGGAATCTTAGTAATAGCTGAAACTTTAGCAGGATCCGTTTTAATGCCGTCTTTTGAAACAATATAACCTAAATACGACACCTCATCGGTTAAGAAAATGCATTTAGACTTTTTAAGTTTTAATCCTTTACTTTGCAACCGCTGGAATACCGCCTCTAATGCTTGTAAATGCTCCGCCTCCGTCCGTCCGCCTATGATGACGTCATCAAGGAAAACTTCTACGTTTGGAATACCGCTTAATAACGTCGACATAATACGCTGGAATATGCCCGAGCTCGATGCTAAGCCGCACACTAGTCTATTGTACGTGAATAAACCTCTATGAGTGTTTATTACTGTGTATTTCTTAGTATCATCGAGTTCTACCTGGTTATAAGCCTGACTCAAGTCAATTTTTGAGAAATATTGCACCCCATTGAGTCCTACGAGTACCTCATCTATCCTAGGCAACGGATACCTATCAACCAGTAAGACGGGGTTCAAGGTCGCTTTGTAATCAGCACAAATTCTTAACCCACCATCAGCCTTTGTAACGGGTACCAGAGGAGAAGCCCAGTCGGAGCAGTCGGTGGGCTCGATGACGCCGGCGTCCAGCATGGCGTCCAGCTCGCGGTCCACGCGCTCCCGCAGCGCGAAGGGCAGCGGCCGCGCGCGGTGGAACACGGGCCGGGCGCCCTCGCGCACTCGCAGCCGCGCCGCGCCGCCAGTGTACCGACCCAGTCCGCCCGAAAACAACTCCTTATACCTGCCCAACAAAACACATATTTATTTTATAGTCTTTATTCAAAGGCTGTGAGTCACCGCTAACATTGTTACAATTGAAACTAGGTATCACTACACCTAGTTCTGCCAGCCACTGACGACCTAATAAAGACGTTGTTGCCCCTTCGATTACGAATAAATCTAAGATAGTATTTTCTTTCTTTCTTCTTTCAATAAACTTGAGACAAATATTATTTTTCTCAATTTTTCTATGTGAAAATAATTCCTCATACAGTTGTTTACTAATGCAGGATATAGCTGTTCCTGTGTCAACTTCCATTTTTACAATTTTGTTGTCTAAACACATAGGTACACTCACCGCTCTGTAATCGTTTAGACACAAGCTGTGTAACGCCTCCTCGAGATCGGCGCCCTCGCCGAGGTTCTCCTCCCAGGAGTCAGGTTCCGCGGCGGTCGCTCCGTAGTGCACCCGGCCCGGGGCGCGGCCCCCGCCGCCGCCCCCGGTCCGCCCGCGCCCCGCCGCACGCGGGCACACCCGCCTCAGGTGGCCCGTCTCCCTGCACCGGCTGCACACATAGTCCCGGAAACGACAACTATTCTCCGAATGGTTGCGCGCACCACAAGCACGACATGCCCCTCGGCCGGGCCCTGCTGCCGTCACTGCCTCGTGGCCCCGCGATTGACGCCAACCGTCGGCTCCATTGAACGCCGCTCCACCCGCGCCGCTGCTGCTGTAGCTACCAGCGCCCCGGCTGCTGTGGGGACCGCCGCCCGCGCCGCCGCCGCCGCCCCGCTGCGGCCCGCGCGCGCGCCCCTGCTGCGCCAGCTCGAGCGCATGCACCGCGCCCCCGGAGCTGGCCGCCCCGCCGCCGCCGCCGCCGCCACTGGCTCCCGGCGCCTCCACCGCTGCCGCGTTTATCTCCGCCGCTTCCAGTGACGTGGCCAGCTTCACCGCGTTCGTGAACGTCAATGTGTCGTCCTCGGCGAACAGGCGCTGACGAATGACGTCGCTCCTCAGCCCGCACACGAGCTGATCCCGGAGATTGTCGTTCAGCTTATCTCCAAAGTTGCAAAGACGTGCCGCCTTTTTGAGTGCGGCCACGTAACCCGAAACGTTTTCTTCTGCGCTTTGCCGCCTCTGTCTGAACCTGAACCGTTCCGCCCACACCGACGGGGAAGGCTGCAGATGGTCACGTAGTAGGTCACACGCGGCCTCATAGGTTATGTCCGACGGCTTACTAGGACATGCCAAGTTCACCAGTAACTCGTAGGCCTCATCACCCATACTCGCAATTAATATAGGTAGTTTTAGGTCGGCACTTATTTTATTCACTTTATAGTACATTTCGAGTCTATCTACGTATGACGACCACGTGCCGCCACGCACTTGGAACTCCGCTAATTTGCCGACCGACATTGATTTCGACGCGAATTTTTTTCGTTACACGCGCACAAATGTCCCGGCACCGATTTTTCTTCGTCGCCACTGTGAAGTCCCTATCCTGGGGGATATATTCCAAATAAAACCAGGGAGCTGATGTTCACCGAGTGCACTTTATTTCCAGAATGAATGACACATATGCTACCCTCAATCAATATTCGTAACTCACTAAGCATACCCTACAGTTATGTATTGAACAAACAGAATCCCGGATAGTCTACGCAAATCTGCGTCTTTCTAATCTCTGTTGGTCGGTGTGTTGTCGGTGCGCCTCTAAACACGGCTTCGCAACATCGATAAATGTAAACTTTCAAATTGGCTATTTCAAACTTGGTCCGCTACGCTTTATCAAGGGGAAAAGTCTGCTATTTTCTAGCTGCGCCATGACACTATGCTAGTGCCTCGACGATTCGGAGTCTTGTCAGAAAAAAAATACTTATAAAAAACAACACAGTGCGTCGACGCACCGTAGCAATGGGCCCTCGCCCTTACTGTCTATTGGAAGTTTAAGGCCAAGATAAATAGACGAAACTAAGACGGAGTCTTAGCTTAAGCACATGCTAAGAACACGAATTCACTAAAATAGACACTACTTGAGCACAGACTATGCCAGTAAGTTCGCACTCTGACTTAGCCGAGTTCGAGTTCACATTTGTCAAGACTTGGCCCTTGCTTAGCATACCCAAGTTGTCACATCTGCCACACTCTCAGGAAATTATTATTCTATGCTCTCAGGCTATCCACAGACCACATTTATACCAAATTTGCTAAAAAACTACGGAATGAAACCATGACCACAGATAAATTAATATATATTTGACGCAGATTTGACATAACAGGTTCTAAGACAGTGACTTAGCCGAGCAAACGCTAAGTAGTGTCTATTTTAGAGACTCATTGCAACTCGACTTAGTTCAGGTGAAGTCGTACTTGGCTAAGCATTAGTTTGAGCAAGTGCTAAGCAACGACTATTTATCTGGGCCTAAATCTTTTTAGTTTTGACCGTTCAATACGTATAAATAAATAATAATTCATTTAATGAGCCATGCAAATGTTTTTCATACAATATTTTTTTTACTTCTGTGGTTTCTTAAATCATATATTTAGTAGACTAGATCTAGGTGAGGCAGAGATGTAACATGCAAGCCTACAGAATTGTTCCTAAGTACTACTTTCTTGGATCAGGTAGGGATGGGTAACAATGTTTAGTATTATTAACCACGAACAAGGTCAAGCCACATTCAGTTAAGTCTGTAGTAAAAAGTACTAAGATAGGGTGAGGTGACCAACAGTTGTAAGTTTTTCAAAGCGCCATGCACATTAAATTTTTCTTAGTTCAGCTTTCTAACAAAAACTTAAGTCACACTAATACATCTAATAAGTTTTTACTGAAATAATAAACCTCCAAGTGAAGTAAGTACTTTTTTAGTTATAAAGGTTTAACTTCACATAGGTGAAGACGGTACAGTGTACAACTTGTGCACACATTGGATCATTGTTTCATCCTAAATAATATTATTAATGCGAAAGTAACTTTACTGTGTCTGTCTGTTACTCATTCACGCCAAAACTACTGAACGGATTTGAATGAAATTTGGTATACATATTTATGGTCTAGACCCTGGGAAAGAACAAAGGCTACTTTTTATCCCGGAATTCCCACGGGAAAACTTTTAAAGGCGAAGCGAAACGCAAGGGAACAGCTAGATAAAGATAAAGATAAAGATAAAGATAAAGATAAAAATTAGAGTTGTAGATATATGTACAAATAAGCAGTAAATCACAGTAGAAGAAAAGAAGGACAAACAACCGAACTTCACAATATTAATTAAACTAATAATAATATAACAAAGGGATTAATTCCAGTAAGCATTAGTAATGCTGTCTGTTTCTATTGTTCACCTGTTGAATTGATAATTAAGAACACACTGCCTTTGTCGTTTCTATTGACAAATGACTTATTCATTGGTATTGTAATACAGCTTCAGGTTCAATGATAAAATCATTTGATGGAGAATCGTAGATGACTGCTTTTAGCGTTATTATTTAATCCAAAAATAGAATATTTATCCTGGGATAACATAGGTATCTGAAGGGAGTTTGTTTCACAAAGTAACGGTGACAAGATTGCTGCAAGAAAAATAAATGTTTTTTTTATGGTGGCGGAAACGTACCGAATTTTGGTAAGTAGGTACTAGGTACTAAGATCAAACAAAATTTGCGTTTAGCATTCTATTAGTTTTTACTATCAAGAGACATTTTTTTGCGAATTTCCTAAAGTGGTTAGTAGATCAAAAGTTCTTGTTAATGATCCCATTATACGGCTTAGTACCATTACCCTTTTTGCAACACAGACACAAGGAGACCGTATTTACAAATACGGTCTCCTTGTGTCGGTGATTAATGCTAGTACTCTAGCATACGTATATTTGTTTCATTACAGCCACCTAGCACGGCACCCGGAGGTTTAGTCTACAAGTGACGGAAAACGAACTAACCAGAGTTGTCGTGAAATTGGCAAGTTTAATACCACGAGATATATATTCTAGAATATATATACCTATATATAAATGAAACTTCCTTACCGAGTAGAAAGTAGATAAAAGAATTAAAAACTATCTCATAAAAATTACCACTCTTCAAAAGGCACGGACATAAAGTCTGTGGAGTGATAACAATTTCTTAAAAAAAAAAAAAAAAAAAAAAAATACCACGAGATAGAGTCGCTGCTCGCGCAAAAGCGCTCCACAACTCGGTTTTTCATCATAGCCATTTCAGCATACATGTAGAGTGGCCCTCCAGTTGATGTTAATAAATTAAGACGACAAAGTTTGCGGCGAATCTGTATGCACGAGTGACCTTGACCCAGAAGTTCATCTGCCGTGGCTTTTGGAGACTAAATACCAGTCTCCGTGAACGTATTCATAATTATTCTGAGATTTAAAAAGAGGCTATATAATTCTTAAATGTATACAAGGTGTTACAAAAAGGCTATTTGTC
Organism: Plutella xylostella; assembly: GCF_932276165.1. Taxonomy (NCBI): domain Eukaryota; kingdom Metazoa; phylum Arthropoda; class Insecta; order Lepidoptera; family Plutellidae; genus Plutella; species Plutella xylostella. Next base: position 6,937,508 of record NC_063987.1, on the reverse strand, counting down.
CAAAATGTCCCCATGAGTCAACCCCCTTCAGCTTTTTGTAAATTTATACCACTTTTGCAGCGACCTACAGGTGTAAAGAAATAAAAGAGAATTGTTTAATTTTTAAAGTACTTATTTAATTTATTATATTTACAATACTTAAATATAATTATTAATTTATTGTTATCATCGATCACCGGTATCTTTATTGTCTTTACTGGGGTCTGGCAAAAAGAAAGACAGAAATGCAGCAACTGAAAAAAAACTCGGAAATTTTATAAGTTAAAATGTTTTTTTTTACCCTCTAAATCTCTTTATTAAATTGACTTTAGTATGTCCTTGACATGCAATTTTTTAAAACCATTGAAATTGTAAAAAAAAAGTATTTGTAGTGAGTATAATGCTACACCAAAATAAACAATGAACGATGAGTTATAAATGCGTGATTCAGGAAAAAGGAATCAGTCAATATACCTACATACTTTCATTGTTGAATCTTTTTCATCAGATTTGTTAAATTCTTACCTCCGATCCCAACAGTCAAAGTAGTAAAAGGCACAATGCATCGGTATTGGATCAACAGAGGGAACACAATATTCCCCACGACGGAACTCAATCTACAGAAGGTAAAGTTTACCGCCACAGCAGAACTTCTGCAAAGATATTTAAAAACAATCACTTTGATGCTCAGAGTGTAAATAATAATAATTATTATTGATGTACTTATATCAACAAAGAAATAACTCAAATCCATAATAGTTAACAATCATGAGCTATGGTTTAACAATAGAAAATTTCGTTTGATGCCTAAACTAGGCAAATTAATACTTAGGCATAAAACGCCCAAATGAATATTTTAAATGAATGCAATGAATGAGGTTTATTTATGGGGGGAGAAAGATAAAGCCATATATATTAATAAAAGCCTGATACACTGACGACCTTAGACAGGTGGTCGGTGATGGCTAGATGAGGAAGGTCTTAGAATTAGTGTTATGACGCTCCTTGAAAGAGAATTCTTAAACAAGTCAGCAGTAAGTGACTAGAATGATAATAATGATACCAAAATAAATAAACAACTTTACCTGATCGATGTTGGAAATACTCTTATAGTAATATTATTTAAAAAGCTAAACGCTGCGATTGATAAACTGGTAGTAAACCCTAAAGTAGCGGCTATCATTACAGAATATCTTATGAAATGAAGAGCCACTGAGCAAAACACGCATAATGTTAAAGAAACTGATATCAATTGCTTTTGAGTGAAATATTTCACTAGAAACACGCAGGATCCAATTGATAAAGTTGTTATTGCACTGATTAGTAGTATATTTTTGTATGTACTTGATCCGCTAATAACCTGAAAAGAAAATTTATAATTATTTTAATAACTTGATTCCTTTGACGGTCATGGTTTGGATGTTTCTAATTTTAGTCAGTGTAGTTGCCAGTGGCCAACAAAAGTGACGACGCACGTTAGTAATTTAACAGAAATTCTTAGTACTTACGTACACTAATGGACAATGAAAAAGTTACACTTACAAAAAATTTAAAACCTTTCATTTAGAATTTGAGACTTAGGTGGCGGGACGACCTTGTTTAATGTTTGCCAGATTGGGAGGTAGCCGCATTGGATTGGGATTAGTGTAAAATTGAAGGGGAGGTCTTTGCCCAGCAGTGGGAAAATGCAAAGACTATAAAAATGATTTGATCAAAATATTTACGTTTTTGGTGGGTAATATTGTATGGCAGACGGCGTCATTTCCGTTTAGGAGTAATTTTGTGCTATTATTACTGGAACTTTTTCATTGCTCGTGAGTGTATAGTTATACTCACTGAGACACAGGCCTCCTCTACAATATTTGTAATATTACTGGTCATCACTTGTGAGTTCTTCTGAACATAATATTCATCGATCATTACACAAAATCTTGTAGTCTCAACGTGTGTAGATTCATAATTTTCGATAATTGTTAACATCTGTGGATTCCACATTCTGATTGTGCTGAAACTGAAATGGTTTACATTATTAAAAGTATATTTTTAAGATACTGCTTACTGCCATTTTCAATAACTCTATCTTCCGATCTTAGGGCGCACGCGCGCCAACAGAACTAGGGGTCGAAGTGGTCGCCATGGCCGAAATCGGTCGGACCAATCATCATCATCATCATCATCATCTTCCGATGACTGGTAGTTACTTTCCTATGTTTTTGACAAGTTGTAACTTTTAATGTGTCAAAATAGTATGAAAGTAACTACAGTCCAACTAGGTATAAAGTCATGACAATAAAGAATGCGATTTTGCGAAGACTTTTTATAATTATCAGTTGTATACTTACATTTACATGCATTTTTAAAATAAAATACCGTTTAATAATGACTTTTTAATGGATTTGTCCTTTGATAAATATCAAACACGGCCTTTAACAATAAGTTAGGATCTACTTCCGTTTTCAGGACTTTATAGTTTTACTGTACCAGTCATCGGTAGATAGAGTAAAGGTCTTCGCACATTATAACAACTCCACGCCAACGCGGCAGCAACTCTACTCACACTCTCGATGAGTAGTCAACTAGTTGATCCACCCAATGGTCACTAGTGGACAACGCGGTGTCAACGAGTGGACAACGCGGGAAGGCACGGGGCGGACGGGTGGGCTGGCAAATGGTTGCCCGTCACGCGTCAGTCGCAAATGCATAGTCGTTGCGTGGACAACGTGTGGTCGTTGCGTGGACGACGTGTGGTCATTGCGTGACAAACGTGTCGGGGTTGACCTTTAGTGTACGATGCGTAGGCCACTCGTTGTACACTACTTTATAATCATTTTTTGAAATTAAACCTTGAAGATATATGACACAGAGCTTAAATATCAATGTCTAGCATAGAGTTGAGTCGCCGGTGAGTTGTTATAATGTGCGAAGACCTTTATTGAAACTGACAGTTAAACTCGCATTCATACTACGAACAAGAGGCTTGCAAGTGTCATCGTCGATAGGCACTCCAATTAAGACTTTCTAACACATTACATGATGACGCAGGTCTTTTCAGGGGTAAATCATTGAGAAGAGAGAGAAATAAATATAATATAATAATACTTACAACGCTGTGACCATAGTGTTCATGAGACAGACCAAACATAAAATTCCGACCAGTGGTTTTCTGAACAAATATTTTATGTTAAACACCACCATAGTCAATTGTTTTGTCACACTTGCCTTTACCACTGTATCTGTTTCTCTCATTCCAGTAAGAGATTTTATCTTAAACAAATATGAAGTAGGTAATTGCGATTAAAAATACAACGAAGTACACACTGTTTTAGACTGTGTTTATTTAATTACGATGATATAACATTGTGAAATGGGTGCGATGAGGTGATATGAATGAATGAGATGTGAAACACAAATATCATTATGTTTGTTAGCGCCGTTACCTAACTTTTGCTTATAAATTAACTACTTATTAGTTTAATGTATTATATTCTTCATATTGATATAGTAGCAACCAACATATGGTGATAAATCCTAGACCTGCATAAGGATTTCTTCGTCATACTGTGGCGATAGGATTAGCCAGTAAAATTAGTAATCAATCGCTCACTGACTAGGGGGTACTGTGCTACGACTACGAGTAACGGGAACAATTAAAACATAACTTCCTGAGGCTTCTTTCACGCACCCAATTAGACTTAATATCTACCCCATAAAAAAAAAAAACATTTATCCCAATTTTAATACATACCGGAAATGTGTCTTTGTCACTGCCAGTATTTTCTGAGAAAATCTTCTTAATAATTTCCAGTGCCTCCTCTGGCTTGTCTTGAGCCAAAGTATACTTTGGGCTTTCAGGTAAACAATAGAACTGTATGGAAGCCAGCAGTCCCCATATTGTGCATGTGAACAGGAATAATTGCCAAGAGTGTATCTCTGAAACAAGGCAGTGAAAACTGTATATACCTCAATTATTTGGACCAAGTTTGATATTTTATTCGACTGATTGATATTATGTGTATTATTGAGTGCCTGATTAGTCTATGCCGGTGCCTAGTTTTTGAAGTTAATAAGTTCGACAATGTTCAGTTTTGAATCACCTCTGATCAGAATAAAATAAATAAATAATAAATAACTTAGTAAATTTATAAACTTACCAAAATAACCCTTCCATAAAACCACGTCTAATTCGCGAGGCAAAATGGCCCAAGCGAACAAAACCACAATGATCTGTCCCATCGGGAAGAATGTGACGTACGCCACCATGATGCGGTCTCGGACATTCTTATTTGTGCACTCTGCCAACATCGTACCTACCAGGTTTATGCTGAATCCTGAGCTGAAATTATATTGATTAACTATCGTAAGCGAAATCACTTAGGATTATAAACTTCCACCTCTCGGTATCGTACGTATCGCAAGAAAAGGATTGTCATAAATGTATGGAGAAACGGCTTCGGCAATACCGATGAAAAGGACGCGCTTGTGTGAATTTCTAAACAAAGAATACTAAATGCGATGCGTAAGATGCCAAAAGGTTGACCTTTAATCTGTAAGCTGAAATGGCAGTGGGCCGGCCATTTATATGGCATAGAAGGCGATGATCAGTAGAGTAATCGAGTTTTCGAATGCAGACCAGCAACAGCCAAACATACTATAGTGTGGGACGTAAGTTGGACCGACGACCTTAGACTTGTTGACTAGTTGAGGAAAGACGAGAACAGAGTGTGGTGATGCAATCGGGACGCTTAATACAACGAAATAGAGTCGTGGTTAGCGCTGCAGTTTTGTTTTTCCGAAGCTTTACGCGGTTCTATCTAGCTGTATTAAGCTTGCCGATTGCATGACAATACTTGCTCGTGTTGCTTGACCTTGATAGTATTTAAAACATTATTTTATCGCTTACGCCATTCCTTCGCCAAGCTTCATCAACATGAGCATCCAAAATGACTGACTCAGCCCTTGAAGTAAACAAAATATTGCCATGAAGAGATTTCCGAATATCAGGAAGGGTCTTCTGCCAAATGCATCCGAAGCTATGCCTGCCAGTGGAGTGGTTAACAGCTGTCCTGAAAAATATGAAACACCGTAACTAAGTTAAATAGAATCGCTTTGCCCAAAAGAGTTTTCCTGTAGAATATCCGTGGACCGCATCAAAATCCGTTGTGTAGTTTTAAAGATACCTATAATATAGACAGACGCGAAAAGCGACTTTGCTTACACTGATAGTGATTCAAATATCTCCACAGTTTTTATAATTTGTGGCGCACAAAAAAGTTAAGACTATCTAAGACACATGTACTTAACTGACAAAACCGAAACTTCACGACCAGGATTCGAACCCACAGGAAGTACACACAAATATTAAACTATGAATTAAATTAATTCAGTTACTCAATACATACAGTCTTCTAAGCCTATCGCACTACTAATCACTTTCTCAGCATCACCAAAGGTTAACTGGTAGATGTAGGTTATGACTCTAGTATTAAGTTTGCCGTTGTATCAATTATTTGTGCAATAAAAAAACAATTAGGTATTTTATGAAATAGTAAAAATATTACCAAAAAACGATGTCGAGATAAACAATCCTTTCTCAACATTCCCAATTCCCAATTGGCACTCCGCGTTGGTCACAACATAAGATGCGGTGGTAGTGGCTACTGTGGTCGCCATATTAGAAACTAGACACACCAGTAGAAGCCTTAAGTGAAAACGTCCGAATTTACACAATACTAGCGCATCCTCCAGCTGCTTCATAGGGTCAAGTACATCTGGCCCTGAAAGTAAATGATATTTGTAAAATATTTCAGTTATAATGCTTGGATGGAAGAAATCGATTTAAGCGATCAGACCACCGATTTTGTAAATTCGTCCTGTTGAACTTCTTTTGAATAACTTTGGATTTTAAACGCATTTAACACCATAAATCATAGGAAAACGTGGACTCGGGTGTGAATGCGTATAAATTATTTACTATGAGCTGCCACAAGTTAAACCCTTTGAAACGGTCATCTCAATAAATCATTACCTTTCATGTTTTACCACAAGCTATTTACGTATCCGAAAAAAATAATTCAAAGTCAAATTTTCACTTCACAGATTTAACCACGCGCAGAATAATTTAGCATTTTAAATACCATTAACTACAGCCTCAAATATCTACGACTGACAGATAACAACACGTAATAAGTAAAGCATGTTTTAATAAATCTCTTATCTGTTATCAGCCTCCGTACATATTTACCTGAAAAAGATGATTAAATAATATAATATTATGTGAGTTTTCCGCAGTCTACAAATGTGATTTGTTTCATAAGATGCTCACAACTACGACTGTAATCCCTGAAGAGGTAGTCAGAGGTGGCTCGCAAGCGTGCCGCTTCTTGTTGTACTACATCTGTACTTAGGTGATAGGTTGCGAGCCGTCATTAATTTATGATTATCATGTAACCCATAATTTTATAAGATTTAGCAAACCATATCGGATGGAGTATAGTTATAGTAGAGCGACATTCTTATATGTATATTTAACGAAATCATTTATTCAAGGTCATAATATAAATTAACATTTAACTAATGAAGCCTAACCTAATTGTATATTTAACAGAATATATTCAACAAATAATTATTTTAATTTGAATTTACAAAAATGGCAACTTTATATACTTTAATAAATTTTTAAATCTGCGCTGTGACCGTTTTGTCACTTAATGTGACTATAAAGTCCACAATCGGCTTTTATTAAAGTGTCACGTATTTACGAGGTTTTCGGACATATTTATGTATACGACAGTAACAAAAATATAACGGCCCCATCCTTCCTTTTGGTTGTAAAACGGACATTCTAGATAATTCGAAAGCATAAACATAAAGATAACTTTTATTTTTATAGAGAGAATCATTTGTGGGTTGGATGAAACAGATAGCCATTGGTAAATATAATTTTAAATGAAATTTAATTATTAAATAGGACGTCTTCCATGTGTGTTTTAGTACCATCAAGTAATTCCTTGACACAAAATAACAAATTGCTCTTTTTAGTCTGTTCTTCTTATTTCAAATACATTGAGTACTTACTAATTATGTACGGTGGCCTGCGCCTAAAAGTATACAGGCGGAGTTTTTAAAATAGCGATCCCTGATGATAAAGGGACCACCTACATCTGTTATAAATCCGGGGACGTGTTGTGTGTGATGTGTGTAGCAGTGGTGTTTATGTGGATGTGCTTGAGCAGCACGTGAGCTTGAGATCGCAATTTTAAAAACTCTGCATGTATACTTTTAGGCGCAGGCCACCGTACGTACAAATTCATCGGGTGTTATATTTCATTCTGCTCGATTGATAACGTTCACGGAAACAGCAATGTGTATTAACCGATCTGTTGATCAGTATGTTACAGCCTATATTATGGTGTGACTTAGGAAAAAAATAGTTGTTCATATAGATGTTCATGTTGGTATAGCTATATTTTTTCAACATCTTGTATTTTCAAGTTAAGTATACAATACAGTAAATATCTATGTACACAATACAATCTAAATAACTTATTCTAAACTTAAGAAAAACTTATGACTATAGGTACCTAGCCTAACTATAAACAAAAAAAAAAAAACTATGTGTCTTCGCTCCGGAACGCATCCGACGCAAAGGTCCCTAAGGCGCTGGCAGCGTTGCCTGTACAGCCAGAGAGATCCTCTGCATCAGAAACGCTCCAGAGCGGATGTCTAGCCCGCAGTCCCTCATGCGACGGTCTAGGCTTTTGATAAATATTTTGAGGCATCATGATAGATTCCCGTAGTCTCCGGAGCCACGGGCACAAATATGTAATTATCCATGCGGCCGCTATATTTGGCTATTTTCTGTTTTGTATTTATTTTAATCTATTTTGTACATAGATATTTACAGTTTGATTAAAAGTAAAAAAGTTTATTAGTGAAATTGTAAAAAAGTATACAATACATACATCTTAAAAGGATGGGAATAAGATCTATTTAATTTGTGCTTTTTTAATTTACCTAATCGATGTGTCTGTTTTTGTTATATTGCAAATTAAACAACATTACTTTATACTTACCTAAATTACAGACACACACATTATCTGTAATTTCCAGTTAAATGTAAATCTATACCTACGTTTGTATTTCATGATGCATGAATAACATGATCAATAAAATTATACGTAACCCGATTTACGAGTATTTGATCATTCAGTGGTTTGGTTTGATCCGAAGATGAAATTTATGTTTTTTTGTGATTATTATTTAGTAAGTTCAGACTCAGACTGAGTTTTCAATTAAAAATAACTTATTTTAATTTTTTTTTTGTTTTACAAGAAAAGTGATAGGAGTGAGTTTCGTTAAAATGAGCAGTATTCCAAAAATATGTCTTAAATTGAATTTGGCATTTTTTATCGCGAGTGTTTTTGGTGAGTTATTAATTTAATATGTTCATGCAATATTATACATATGATTCTACCTTTTTTGGCATAAGATTTTTTTGCCTAATCTCGTATTGCATAGTAACGTTTGGTCAAAGTCTCGTTACGCCGAAAATCGTATGGCATAAATCTCGTTTAGTAAAAAGTTATTTGGCATAACATTGTTTAGCCTAATAATTATTATTATTTATTATTATTAAACATTTATTTCCAGATATATCATCCATAGTAAATTAGTAAAACATGTCAAAAAAATTGTTAGTCAAAATATAAAAATCATAAGTACATGCAAAAATTAAATTAAATCAGATCAGAAATAATAAATAAATATACTTCAATGTCATTTTAAATATGAAATAAATTGGATTAAATAATATGAAATAATAAATTGAATAAATTAATTGAATTAACAAATAAATAGTTAAGTACATTCATTTCTTATTTCGGTCAAGGTGTACACCTACGCAATGCCTCACAATTGGACTATCCATCCTATCCGCCAACACACTGAGGATAGCATTCGAGCTGCTCCGCGTACGTGATAGTAAGGAGGCTGCTCGCTTACGCATGACGGCAAAGAAGTCATCCACTCTGGCTTCAGCGAACATACCTGATGCGGAGCAGAATCTCGGCAGCCCCAACACGATCCTCAGTGCGTTATTGTACTGGACGCGCAGCGCGCTGTAGGCCCGGCGCGTGTAGTTGACCCACAGGCTGCACGTGTAGAAGGACTGACAGTACGCTCGGAACAAGGTCAGCTTGACTTGTCGAGTACAGCGTGCAAACCGGCGAGCCAGCATGTTGCACCTGACCGCCAGCGCCCTGCGCTCCCGCTCCATGTCCAGGTCGTCTTCGAGCGTCTCCGTGACCACGTGACCCAGGTACTTGAACTCGGTGACTCTGTTTAACTCTACTCCTCCTAAGTAGACTGAAGGAACCAGTCTCTTTTTTAATGGTATGGCCAAATCTTGAATAGCCTAATAATGCTATGGCATAGGTTTATACAAAGTAATAATATTCGTTTGGCTTTAACTTTGACGGAGCGTCTCCCTACATAGCGCAAACTGGTGCCTTGTATTGTTTCCGCTGTTTGGAAAACGCTCCGCTTTGGTTTTGATGAACATGTGCACCTAACACGCTCCTCCTCGCTTTGCTCGTCGTCGCACCTATTTGTAGGTTTCGATCTCATGGGGTTTGTAATAATTATATTGGTCGTTAACTTTCGATGTTTTGATCATACAATATCGTGATTTTCGGGATGTAGGAGAAAAATACCACAATTTGTACATTTACTACATACTTAATATATTATTTATTAAGATAACATTAGGAGAAACAAGATTATACATAGGTTATAGACGAACATAAATTTGAGCAAACGAAACTTATGTGTTTAAAGATTGTGCCTAAAGAGTTTTAGACGAAACGAGCCTTATGCCACATAAGTCTTGGCAAAGTGATGGTTCGGCCAAAAAAGTTTAGACCATACGAGTTATGCGAAATGAATTTTGGTCAATAAAGATTATGCCAGATGAGCGGAACCCTATACATATACATACCTAAGTATATCGATTGTGACGATTCTATAGTGTTATTTTCATGTTTCCAAGTTGGTGGACAAGAAAAAAATATGATTGATGGTGTCGTTATAATAGGTGCCCATCGTAATATGAAAAATATTTTTTATACTTACTGGTTTGTCCAGTATTTACATTGAACTGTCTAAAGATCACTCATATCCCTGAGCCGTATCTGAATTATGGATCAATAAAACATCAATTTCAATGTATGCATCTTCTAACCTTTATTATTGTAGGTTCAATGCTCCCTCCTGTTATGATTCGACACCCAGAGGACGTTGCGTTGAGCACAGATGAATTAAGGACAGATGAAGATGATCACTGTTATCTCTTTCCTTCCTTCACTCTTCACTGTAAGGCAGAGGGAGAAATGGTAAGGTGAGACAGAAAGAGTATTTTAATAAATTGTGAAGGGTATCTTAATTAATTGAATTACAGTGTATATGTCGCAGGCATCTGGTTTAATCTCCTGTTTGATTGAACCGCTAGCCCGTTCATTGGATGACGCTGCTTAGTTGTATGACTAGGCCGAACGTTGATTGTACAAGCGTCACAAAACGTCCAACTAGTTAGCTGACTTAAAATCAGTCAGGTGGTGAACAAAACAAATATGGCGTCTAACAGCTAACAGCTGACACAAAAAGCACCTATATTGTTAGTTTTTTGCAAATAAATTAGCTTTAAAGTGCGTTATTTATGTTAAAATATTGTGACAACATGGATTTAACTATTATTACGCCGCGGGCGGATAGTTTCAACGAAAAAATTGTGGTGAAACTGGATAATTATGGACAACAATATGAAGGTACGTTTATTGTTATTGTTTAGTTAATTTGTGAGATAAGAGCTTTGTAAAATAGTCTTTTTGTTGACTCTTGTCTGGTCATGTTCACCCTAACCAGACATTACAAAGTTGCTATAGGTACTATATCCCATTCAACGACTTCGCTGAATGACGTTCAGTCAATACGTCGAACGTTACAATCAACGACTTGACTAGTTGTCCTTTAGTCATACAACTGAATAGCGCCATCCAATGAACGGGCTAGTGGTTCAATCAAACAGAAGATTAAACCAGATGCCTGCGACATATATATAGCTTTAATAGTGTATTTTGTTTAAATAGAGTATAGAATGTAAATATTATCGGTTGCTGAATCTAAATCTTATTGCATACATACAAACGAAACTTTGAAAATATTTATTCACACATCTTTATGTCCTTGCAGCTACACCTGGACAAAAAATGGTCTTCCTTTTAATGTTACGAATAAACGTATAATCACAGTCGCTGACAAAGGCAGCATAACGTTTAAATTGCCAAATGACGGTGATGCTGGCACATACAAGTGCTTTGCCAATAACACCTATGGAATCGCTGCATCCAATCCTGCATTTGTCAGAAAAGTGTGGATGCAAAAGATGACAACCAAAATTCAACCAAGATACATAACTCAGAACCAAGGTTATATTTTGCCATGCATCAAAATCAAGGGCTGGCCCCAACCCGAATATTACTGGACAAAAGACGGAGGCCAAAACGCTGAAAACGATTATTTTCAAAGTGTAACTAAAAACGACAACGACGATTTAGTATTTTCATTCGTGAATTTACCTAAATTAGATAAACAAAAGAATAAAATATCAAATGGATTGTATGAAAAAGAAATAACTGATTTGAATGTATTTAACGTTTTCACTTGCGTTGCCAAAAACGATTACTACAGCCAAGATGTCGCCACATACAGCTTTCATAAATTAGACGACACCAGATATCTATATGGGTAAAAGTACAAATAATAATAATAGCAAAAACCTTTTTCACCAATGTAATAATGTTTAGTATGCATTTATAACTTACGCTCAACATGATCAAATATATTTAATTACTTTTCGGCGGTAAGCACTTAAGTTCCTTAACCTTGATAGTGTAAAGGTAATTTATATCATTAATTTCAGAATAAAAAAAATGGTATCAGATGCAAAACCCAGACTCCTATACTTCTCCGGCGAGCAAGAATACGCTGTAAAAAACCAAGAATTTGATTTATTCTGCATTTACTCCGGAATGTAAGTAAAATCAAGAGATTTTTTTTACAATTTCAGTATATTGTTCACTTCAGGTTTATCCTTATGTAAATATTTAAAAAATACTTTTGCTGCGGCTGTAAATCAAACCGAAAAACGTATCCGTATTATTATTAACTAACGCTGAGTTACATAAAGGAAATTTAAGCTAATGCTTTGAGTTTATTGCTGCATTGCTTTGACAGTATACGGACAGAGAGAGACAGACATAGATTTAATGCCGGCATTAGCTTAAATTTACTTTCTGCAATTTGGCATAAGAATGTTTCCTATCACATCATGATTATACATACTCTGTATTTTTTATTCCAGGCCCCTTCCACAAGTTTCCTGGTACAAAAACGATGAGAATTTGATTGTAGACACTCCTCGGATGGTTCTAGATGACACTGGAAAGAAATTACATTTCACAGAAGTTCACCTCAAAGACCAGGCTAACTACACTTGCCGTGTGAATCATACGTTTTATGGCAAATGGATGAATGAGGAACAAAGCCACAGTACTTTTCTTTTTGTAAATGGTAATTTAAGTATTTATAGCTTTATTTTTCACCACAGTCGCTTAGTTGAGATACAAGGTATATCAGAGAGCAGTGCAGACTCTAAAGAATTATTGATTGCTTATTTTCGATTATGGTACGGCTGCTGCTAACTTCGCAATTTCTTTTTAATACATAGTAATTATATACCATCTGTTGAACCAATGATTGTTGTTTCTGTTACAGTGACTCCAACATTTAAATTAAAACCAAAAAGTATTAATATAACTGAAGGGAGAACTGTGTATCTGACTTGCATAGTCAACGCAAGACCATTGCCAAAAATAACTTGGTCGTTTAACGCAAATGATTTGAATTATGATTCCATTCATAATAGCAGCGATTACGATTTGAAAACTTTACAAAAAGAGGACTCTTTGGAATCGGTGCTAATTATCAGACATGTAAATTATGGGCATATAGGAAACTATGCGTGTAATGGTTCCAATATTCTTGGTTATGTATTCGATGATTTCTACGTTAACGTGAGTGAGTAAAATCATATTATTCATTTTGAAATAAATTAGTGTGAGTGTTCAGAATAAGTTCAAAGTTTTTATAACAATAATAGTCAATGATCAGCATAATTTACTTCACTTCATCTTCTTAATAACATAGCATGTGAAATTAAAGTCACGCAATGATCTGTGAATGAGTCTGATATTTTCATGTGTTTGTTACAGCACCAAGAAGCTCTGCCAGAAAATATGTTGCGCTTGTTGCAGCAGTCTTTACCTTCTTCAGTATTTATTTCATCATTTCTTCTATAAAAATAAGTCATCATAAATATAAAGCGTTACTAGTAAGTTCTTGTCCTTGACTTTGAAAAATCATAAAACATAATAATATATTTAAGTACCGGACCTATTTATTGTATTGTATTAGGAATCGTTCGTGTGCCAGTTCTACAAACGCCTCATGCCCGGTTTCATCAATATTTGTTTAATATTATTATGTTTTTAGTTATCGGATGGTTTTATCATTGATGTGGAATCAACAGAGACACGCCATTTTGACCGGAAAAATCTGGAACTTCAAGAAATTATTGGATCAGGCAACTTTGGCAGAGTCCATATGGGCGATGTCTTATTGCCAGGATTGGGTAAACAGTAAACCTAACATAACATCATTTAATGTGTAGTATAAATTATAACTTTGGCTCAGTTTCTTGCGTAAATTTACTTAATAATGAACTTACGTCGTAACAACAATATTATCAAACATAAGCTCGACGTTCTTTTCTTCAATTTGATGTCTGGTTTGAGGCTAACACTGATGAGATTTTTTAAATTATAGACAAACAATCTAAGATAAAAGTGGCCATAAAGACCACACAGGAGAACGCCAGCATTAACGCTCGCTTGGACTTGCTGCACGAACTCAGTATCATGAGGAAGCTTGGTTTCCACGACCATGTCATCAAGTTAGTTGGGGCGTGCACTGGACAGGTTATTATTTATATATTATCTTTGTTATAGAACCTTTAGCATCATAAAAATAGTTTTATTACGACCAAAATGTTTCCTAAATAATTTCAAAGGGCTTTAAACCCTGTTTAGAGTTAAATTTGCAAAAAAATATATACCTAAGTTATACTATCAGAAACTTGTTAGTCAGTACTCGTAATATAAGGTGTCTGTTTCTCGACACTTAGCAAGTCTTTTCAAAATATCGCACAACCTTTTCCGTTTTTATTTGTTAATCATTGATTATTTTCGGCCAACACCTACTTGCATAGACTTAATAGGATTTGACTATATTTCATATTTTTTATAATATAAAAGACATTCATAATGCATCTGTGATTTTAGTCTCCAGTCTATGTCATCATGGAATTACTGAGTGGGTCGTTACATCAATACCTAGTAAAGGCTAGGACCAGCAAACATTACGCCTTGCCAGTAGAAGATACTAGATCCATTACATCACAGAAACTAATGGGATTTGCCAAACACATAGCGATGGGTATGGCACACGTTAGCTCAAAAGGAGTAAGTGGTATAATGACTATAATGTATGATTACCAATATACCTATTATATTTCCATTGATGAAAATTCTATGAATCGAATGTAATCATATTTTTCGAAATATTTTTTTTGAAAAATATTAACAATGTTTTATCTAAATCAAAGTAAATTATTTAAACGTTCACAGTTTACACCAATTTGCGTGCCTTTACAGATAGTACACCGTGATTTGGCGACAAGAAATGTTCTCATAAGTGAAGAAATGATTTGCAAAGTCGCTGATTTCGGACTTTCCCGTGATATTTCTGAAAAGTCAATTTACATTCGTCATAGCAACACTCCACTTCCTATCAGGTAGAATAACATAGCCTCAAAATCATACTTAATTACTTGTAAAGTAAGAGTGTAGTAGATGAAGTCGTGTAGTTCAAAGATTAAAAAGTTAAAATCTATGTACTATTTCCAAAAATACTAACGCGTCACTTTCTTCTCTTCGACGAGACGCTTCTAATTTAGCTTTAGGAGCTGTCACATTACACTAGTCAAACAAAGAATTGAAACTTACAACACCCCTTACTTCTAGATGGATGTCTCCGGAGTCACTGTCGGTTGGAGAGTCGAGTGTGAAGTCGGATGTGTGGAGCTTTGGGGTGCTTCTCTGGGAACTGGCCACGCTGGGGGCTACGCCGTACCCCGACAAGAGTGTGGGGCAAGTGCGGCAGATGGTCTGTTACCAGGATTCTTTTATTATTAGTTTAATAAGTTGCGTGTTATTTACTTATTTAATGCGTACGTTTTCATGAGCCTTCATGAAAACGTACGCCTGAAGCCTATACATAAATAATATACCTTTTTGCATTATCCCCTTAAGATCTAATAGCTGGGACCATTTCCCACCACGCTGGTCCACTTTGGGTTGGTAGGTTCACATATCTTAGTGTGCTAAATCTAGATGTGTAGATTTCCGCACATCATCACGGTAAATATCAGCATTGGAACATGATTCGAACCAACGACCTCACGAATGAAAGTGAAGATCTTATCCGTTGCACCACCACGGCTCAGCAAAATACAAGATATTATAAATTAATATTGATGCTTTACTTTGCGCATTCACAGATTGGTGATGGTGAAGTGATGGAACGACCAACTACAAGCCAAGCGGAGTTATACGATCTCATGTGTGATTGCTGGCAGTTCAAACCAACCAATAGACCTGGATTCAGTGCTTGCGCCACTACCATAGAAGCCTTATACCAGATGAATAAAAATTATATCCGTTTGGATTTTTTCCCTGAAAATAAGTATTATCATCTCACAAATGTTGAAGGTGAGATTGTTTAGTCGGTTTTATATTGAATTTGAAAGGGCCTACTAGTGTTGGAAAGTTTCGTTGGGAAATTGTGTAATACAAACTTACTCATTTTACTAAAAATAAAATTCTTAGACGAGCACGTGTTGTGATTTCTAAACATTATTATAAATCCGCTTATGTGCGAACAAAAGCTAACGGCGCGACATAAAACGCCTGTTTACGGAAAACTTTAATGATTGTGAGTCGTCATAATAATTTATCATTTTTAATATAAGTACTAAAGGAAATATAATCGCTAAGAGTATCTAAACAACTTTTACTTCCCCTTTCTTTGCAACTCTATACATACATTAGAGGTTCTTCAAAACATTTTGATCAGGTCACGTAAGAAAACAATAAGTTAAAACAGTAAAACTAGAAAGTATCTATAAAATATTTTTATTTCAATGTGGATGGCGTTCACTTGGCTTGAAAAGGTCACGTTTCAAGACTACTAGCAGGTCTGAACTGGCCAAGTCACCCGCTTTTTCTTCTCACCTTTAACTCCTAGGGAATAAGGTTTATTCCTGAGTGTTGATATTGAAACATCTCGTTTATAGGACAGTAAAGACGTTAGAGTCAAGAATGAGAGTTCTGTTTGACGATACGTACGTTTCAAACGTTTTGTGGGCGTGTTTTTAAAGTAGGTGGTAAAGTTTTTTTCATTTATTAATACTAATTAATTAATATTATAATTTAGTTTATACACTGGCTAGCAATGAAAAAGTTCCACTTATGAAATTCCGTCACCAAATGTCCCCGATGCGCTGTTAAACGTTTTCTTCAATATTACAGATGCGTCATCATTAAGCCAACCTTTTTCCGTTTGGGAGTAATTTGGTGCTAATAGTAACAAAAATACAACGAGGCTACCTTTTCTTCCAATGAACGATCGAAGTACACAGGGCAGAATTTATTAGTGGTTGATTCGCGCAAGGCAATACACCGAGAACTTATTTAGATCTACCTAAACAAGATATTTTATTTCATCATTCAGTACCAACAAACTTCACTCCTTACTTCAATAACAACCGGTGCGGTGGATGACGTAAAAAACACATCGCCAACAATTAAAATATGTAAATGCACTTAATACATAGTGGAGAACATTTTAGCTGGAGCAGAACTTCTAATTAGAGCAAGTGGCGAAGCTTGAATGTTAAAACAGGGAGCGAACTGATTAGTTCCGACAAGACTTTTCAGAATATTCTCGAAGAACGTTCTAGAAAATTCCAGGATGTTCCGTTGAAAGAAACGAACCCGGTGCTCGATTAGTTCCTCACAAAGGAATTAGTTCGGTTTCCCCGTTTAGTAATTCATGCTAGATTCGTTTCATTAGGTGTATTTGAAAAAACTAGTGGTAGTTTTTTAACCTCTGCAAAGAATAGTTGTAGTTTCTTATCCACTTGGTGATAAAGACGGGTGTTATAATTTTGAGTAAGTATTCGTGTGTTTAAGCAAAAGAAAGTGACGGTCTGAATGAATAAGGTTTTTTTAAAATTTTGTCCATTCAAATTGAACCTGCTGTATCATAATAATCTAATCTAATATCAAACTGCAGAAGTACTTACAATTAGCACCAGCTTGCTTACCTAGCTTGTAAAACTTGCCTCCTGTAGCATAGTCGACTGTACTACCAATGGATGGAATATCTTTTCCGTTTGTGAAGTTAAAACTCCTGCGATCCGAAAGCATGAATGAAGTGTCAGTGTGTCAAAAGACGTGATCAGATAAAGCATTCAGAGACGTCCTAAGCGCATTTAAATTGTAAAAGTTTGATTTTCCATATTACAAACGTAGCCTTCAACATGGAAATTATATAGGATGATATAAAAAGGGTATAGGGGGCATAAAACTTGCTAATAATTGAGTAAAGAACTCGCCAATTTTCAGAAATAATGAAATTATTCTATCCACATCAAGCTATTTTACGGCATGTCGAAACTGCCAATACGTTTTACAGAGTTCATCATCATCTGCAATCTCAGCCAAAAACAGCCTTTATTACGTAGTCTCAGGAGTCCCGAGGCATTCGAAAACCTATCTATCTATGTCGTGATCGTATTTGTCAGTCCTCTGGCACAAAGCTTGAGCTCCATCGGTGGTGTTATTGTAATTAGCGAGCGCCGGGGCGGAAGGGAGGCCGCGATGTTGCGTGAAATTAAACCAACCGACACTTTTGTACACACACGAAAGTTAGTGTATTGGAACGTTTCTGATTAAGGTAGCACTTTGGTGGTTCTTTAGAGTTGCAGTTCGTTTAATCATGCATAAGCTTAATCAAGTATTTACCAATTTTTGGTGGGCATCGTTATAATAATCATTCCGCCCACTACTAGAGTCGAGGCAACGTCGTGGCCACCAACCATCCACGATCAATCCATCTGAACTTTCGACTATAACTATTGTACCTACATAAAAATATGAAAATAAGTTTTACGAAGATAATGTGCTCAATAATTTCCATACATAAAGCTATATCATTTTAAGCCCTCTAGCTTATCTTAAAATCTACAGTAAATAGCATAATAAATACAAAGTAACTTCATAATTTTTAATACCTGTCTTCCATGTTGCACTTAGAACAGATTTTCTTATTGACAAATAAATAAATGATACACTCCCGGGCAATGAAAACATTCTACTCACAAAATTCCGACACCAAACGCCCCAATTTTTTCAAAGATTTAATTTAAAATTGGAATAAAATATTGTTGTTTTTAGTTGGTCCTGATGGTCTGTTAATTTTATTGTACTTCAACGTTACAGAAGACGTCATTAGGCTAGCTTTTTCCGTTTAGAAGTAATTTGGTGTTTTTTTCGGTGGAACCTTTTCATTGCCCGTGAGTGTACATAGTTTATGTGTTTGTTGAACTATATGTTTTTCCTAATAACTAAACACAAGCGTTTGAGATCTGTATTCTTCCATCGACAGCGTTGACCAGGGGGCTGTTCTTCTCTATGTAGTCGACGAGGATCGCGTAGTCCACGCCTATGACTTGCACGTTCCTCTTGTTTTCAGATATCATCTGGAAATTAATTTTATGTATATTATAAGTAGTTAGGTAGTAGGTACAGTAAGGGGCAGAAAAACCTGACCCCTCTCAGAAGCATTGTTACTATGGGAGGGGGGTCAGGTTTCTCTGCACCTGACCGTACACCGCCCTCAAATTTTCTTTACTTTTATCTCTTTATGTTTAAGGTTGCCTGTAAGAGATCGCTCTTAGCGTATTGTTCATTGATCCTAGTTCATTCGTTTTCTTTGTATGTTTTAATTTGTGGTGACCAATAAAGATATATTGTATTGTAGACCATCAATCTTAATCTACATCCTAGCTAGTTAGTTACAAACGCGATAGCAGAGGAGTCTATGGTGCAGGAGGAAAAGTCCACACTCCACCAATGCAGAGATAAGTGGAGATGTTCAAAGAAAGACCTAACAATCGCGAAGTCAAAACGAGAAACGCAGTAATAAAATTAGTGTCAAATTCAGTACGATTTGAAACCAAAATTCGTTGTGAAAACAAGTTCGCGATAGGGGACAGGATGAGCCGTATAGTTGTCGTTAAATTCCAATATACCAAATTAGTAAAAACATGTGAACCTCTTCATAATTTACTTCCATCAGTGCACTCTGCATATTCGCACGGCGAAGTTGGGTATGCTTTTCCCTCTGATGTAACTCACTTTTCTCTCACAAAATTAAATATGTATTAGTTCAGTTTCCCTTCATGAGCAGTTTCTTACTTCCAGGATCTGACTTATGTTTCAAAGAGAAGCTTTCAAATAAGTATAAGTAATTAAAATAACTTTCGAATTCATCCACAGCATCTTCAGCACATGGAGGAATACGGTGTTTTTAATTTTTAATAAGTTTTCCAATCAGGTAATAGATTTTGGAGTGCTGAGGTGCACTTTGACTTTAGCGAGGTAATGAATCAATCTTACCTAACTTGGAATAAAATAAGCTTTTCGATACGATTGTACCTCTATACAGGGTGTTGCAAAATTGGTATACTAAGCCGAAACCTACATGTGCAGCATGGTATATCTAAGCCCGAAACTGAAATCAGATTTTGGAAATTCGCGAAAAAAAAATTTTAGTTTAAGAGTAAAAGTCACGTGACCAACAAAGTTTCTATGGAAAATAATTATTTTTTTTCGCGAATTTTCAAATTCTGATTTCAGTTTTGGGCTTAGATATAGTACCAATCTGCACATGTAGGTTTCGGCTTAGTATACCAATTTTGCAACACCCTGTATAGAGGTATATTATTGTCACTTGCAGTAATAGTGAATAATATTTGAGACTTTAGACGTTTTCGGCTAAGATCGCATTCCGTATGCATGGTTTATGTATGTTATTGCCTATTAAACAAATATGAATGTGAAAAGACGACCGAATGGCGTAGTGATTAGCGACCCTGACTACTGACTCTACTGAGCCGATGGTCCCGGGTTCGATTCCCGGCTGGGGCAGATATTTGTTTAAACACAGATATTTGTTCTCAGGTCTTGGATGTGCCCGTAAAATGGCAATAGGGCCGCCCCCTATTACATTGGGACTAACATAACACTCTGGCGAAAAGTGGGTGCAGCAATGCACCTCTGCCTAACCCGCAAGGGAGTACATAAGTACAAGGGGTGAGTGCGTGTTTTTTTTTTTTTTTAATGTGAAAAGCTGTAGATAATTACTAGATATTTCAGCTATGTACAATTGTACAATATCCTCTAGAAATCTTACTATACCTACAAGAACTACGTTATTTATTTTGATATAGAAATAATAACAATTTGAGTAGGAAAATGACAATGTTTCATTTCAATATGATTCACTAAACTGCACTGTACAAAAAAAACTTAGATTACCAATATACAGACAAGATGGAGTGTCAGTGCAAAAGAAAACGTAATTTCGTATAATGTAAATCTAAGGCTCGGCGCAAATTGGGCCACCGACTACAGCCACCGCCTCTTACGTGTATTTTATGTGGACGCCACCGCGCACCGGCCACAAGTGTGCAGCGTGTCAATATAAAATACATGAAAAAGTTTGTAAAGTGGCGGTGGCGGTGGCCGGTGGCCCAATTTGCGCCGATCATGAGCCTAAGAAAACAACTAAACACAAACTCACACTAAAGCCGTCGCCTCCACTCGCCATAAACTCTGTCGTGACCATAGAGTACCAGTTCTCAGGCACCACAGGCTCGTACCGCGGCACATCGCACGTTACACACCGTATCGACGCATTGACGACACGGCTACCGACCGGCAGAGCGCCGTCAAGCACCACCCGCATACCTGAAAGTTTTCTTAATTGAGAAACTTGTTCAATTTACAAGTCTGAGGTATTTGGACACGGTGTTGAGTTAAGATGGAATGCTGAGCAAATCGTTCATTTAATTAGGAGAGTTAACGGTTATTTTAGATTAATTTAATTGAAGATTTGCTGACACTAACAATCTGATAGAAGTAATCAATGAAAAACTGACTGCGCCTGTCTGACTTAGACAATGTTCAATCTAAGGTTTAATTTATAAATGGTTATAATAATATACGTACCAATGGGACTTTTTTTGCACTAGCTGCATCACCCCATGGTATATAACAGTGAATTATATATGACTAATTATTAATACTACACGCGTCAAACACTACGCCGAACGCCTAATGTGTATACTCGCCCTAAGATAGAAAAGAGTCATACCCTACGTAATAGGCCTTATTGTAGTACATACTGAGCCGGTGCCTTTTTGACGCTCTAAACAGCAACCTTTGTTTGTTTTACTATAATTTTCTGTATATTGTTGTTGCTTCGCATCATTTTCTGTATTTTATTACTTTCAGTGTGTAAACTAATATTTCTTTCTATCTTACCTCCCACTTGCACCATGTTGGCCCCCGGGTAGCGGTCGCCGGCGAGCGCGTGCTCCAGCATGGCCAGCACGTGGTCTCCGCGCAGCTCGAACAGCTCCACGTTGTTCTCGAACGGCTGAGCCAGGAGTAGGGACTCCATGGTAATTACTGGAACAAGAATAGAGGGATATGGATATTGATTGGATATAACGTACATGGGTAAAATCATGATTTATGCTGAATTACTGACACCAAACAGACCCATTGTTTTGAAACAGTGAACAGTAGTTGGAAATATTCTGATGCGCTGTTGAATGTACTTACTGAAGTATGTATGTATGTTACAGCGAAAGAACCAATCGCGAAATCAAAACGAAGAAATAGTTACGAAGTAATTAGTGTCGAATTCAATACATTTGAATCCGTTTTTTGTCAAAAACAAGTTGTCGATAGGAGGGAGAGGGGGGGTTCTGCTACTGTTACAGCCAGTTCTCCCAAGTTGTACAAATGTACTGTGCGACCTGTGAAATACTGGTAAAGTAACAGCATTGAAACTGTCATTCTCTTTCCGATTCTTTGCACGTCACACATCGTAGCCTTATTCTGTTCGATGAGACGTATCTGAAATAAAATCGACTTACAATCAGATATTGCGCATTTTTTCAAAAAAAATAATTTGTGTCCCACTGCAAAGGTCTCCTTTTATTATGGTCTAACGATCGCGACCCTCCGCCACTTCAGCGCATAACTTTTCTAAATGTATCGAGGCCCAACTATCGATAAGTGATAGAGTCATCGACATCGTTGTCATTAGTAAATGATATTTGAATTATTTACCCTGAGTTGCACAAAGAAACTTTAAGCTAATGTCTAAAATGTATAGCTACCTTGATTTGACAGTATACGGACAAAAAGCGACATAAATAGATTTAAAGCCGACATTGGCGAATGTTTCTTTCTGCATCTCGGTATAAAACCGATCATTTAGTGATTGTAATAAATGAAATTTAATATTCATGATTATTGGCATTACACGGCAGTAGCAACGTATAACCTCCTTATTCATAAAGAAGTTAGTGGACGGAGAAGTTTTTTATGAATAAGGGAGTAAGTTATCAAAGTATGGGTTAATTCCGGTCACCATCACCTTCAAACAACCGCAGTGTGTTCTATTTATCGTTATAGGATTTGAAGCGAAGCGGGACTGTAAACGCTTGATTAATACGCTGATTATGTATTTAACTGATCTTTTATTATACGATAAACAATATGCACACACGTCGGTAGGTGGGTATAGAGAGAGTGTGTGTTGCAAGACGACAAAATACATAGTAAAAATATACATTTGTGTTGGTGTTGCCAACAGGATTGTTTCTATGAACAAGATAGGGAAGTTGGAGTTTGTTCTTCTTTTTCCTTGTCATACGATATACGATACACAACAGTGTGTTTTGTGAGAGTAATGAAATGTCTTATCTTTCGATTCGTTGGAAACAATACAAGTTTGATAGCTTTCTTGTTTGTACGCGCAGGAAATGTGGTTGTTTCATAGAAAATGGAAAATGATACTGTTTTCAGCTCTAAGTGACCCATTTAATAATTTTATTGTATGATGTATTTCTGTCTTTGTAGTAATTACAGATATTTGCTTGACTAATATAGCTGTATTGTATAAGCTCATTGCTCACGTCTGTAATCCCCGAAGGGATAGTCAGAGGTATCTCACAAGCGAGCCATTTATTTCTTAAAAAATAATTGCTACATGACAGGATTCGAACCCACGTCATCACGAATAAGACACGCGACCTTATCCACTATGACTCTTTTAAATAATCTTATATCCTCTAAGGAATTTCTAAATCATTATAATATTTTATATGGTACCAAAAAATATTTAGGCACCAATTTGTAACATTCTACAAAGTATATAGAGGTATATCATTGTTCAGCACCAATCAATAGACTATTATTAGGCCAATCGATTGAATACACTGCACTGTCTATTGCGATACGGCATTATTAAATGAACTGATTCCTGTAACAGTGTAACAAGTTGGATTATTCATTGCAATAATTATACCAACTCACTTATGAGTTTCAATTCATCGGGAATCAAATCACGCGAGACTAAAAATCTTTAAATTTGGACCTCCGAAAAAGATATCGATTAAGTATATTTATTTTTGATCTCAGTGTTTTCACGTAAAACCGATATAAACCGAAGTAACATGGGGTGTAATAAATATAACGTTACTGTGTAATCTGTGTATGGTCCCAAACATCTGAACGTATTTTCGATTCGTTTAGTTTTCAGGCGAAGTAATTCTCTCAGTGATAAGTTCAGATAAGTTAGTGATAAGACAACAGGCGATAAGGCTTACCCCCCTGAGGCATGTCTGTCCGGATGCCGCCCTGGTTGATGGCGCACGCGTGGGCCGCGTTCCACTGCTCCGCTTCGGCGTATTCCATGGCCTGAGACAATAGAAAATGATTAACTTAACAGCTCTAAATAAAATGGTGCAGTCATGTCATGTGCATTAACATTAACATTTATTATTTATCGCACACAGAAACATCTCTTTCTAAGAATTTTAACGCCATCTTTAACCATCCGCATCGTTAACAAATAAAATATCTAACATTAGAAAATATTATTAGTAAATTGTGGGTGTGTGGTACAGTACAATATAAGTTAAAAAATAAAAAAACCTTGCGTAATTTCCGCAGCCCAAATTGATTCTCCATTTAATTGGATAAACAAAATGGTATCACACTCTGAAAAGATAATTATTAATGGACATTTTGCTTAATTCCCCATTTCCCATTACCTACTTGAAAGCTGCCTCTACTGAAAAGCTATTAAAAGTTAATGCTTCATGGAATGTTTAGTATCGGATAAATTGCTTTAAAATGGTTCGTAATAGGTTTATTATCAACTTCGCAAAGTACTGTAGTAACTCCTGTAAACTTCAGATTTTCAGTATCCCGTGGGAAAATTACGTGTGCACTATAATGTTACCTGTATCAGAAAACTACAGTAACAAACTTTCATCCTTTTAGCTTCAGTATTCTGATAATTTTGACTGAAGTACGGACGATTTAGAAAATACTATCTACGCCTGGGAACAATTTAGGGTGAATAATATATGATTAGAATTTATATTTTTAGAATATTTACACAAATAATATTATACTATCAAGGTCATAGTTGTAATTTATAAATAGAAATGGTAAACATCGCATCATGAACAAAAAATAAAAAACTATCAATCTGCGCAAGCTTCACTATTGTACGAATGCGCAGAAAGGATTCTGAATGCGTTCTCGCTGCAATAGACGAATAACCGCTGTGCGGCATAGCGCGCACCAATGGCGTCGCGCAGTTTTCGCTCATTCCACTCGCGCCCCACTCTCTCATTGGGCAATATGATCGAACATCATTTCAACTCACGGCTTCCAGAAACGCGTCGCATATCATATTCCCGAGATTGCACTCGCGGCAAGTGCAGGTCGCCGACAGGTACACGCGGGATGAGCCGAGCTCCTGATTGGCCAGCACGCTCACTATTGGGAGGTACTCGTTTATCTTGGTTAAGACGTCTGGGGCTGGAAGAAAATGATTACGTTGAATACGCGAGAGGTATCACTCACGGTCGATCAAGTTTCAACTAAAACAAGTTTTTTTTTTTTTTTACGTAGCCATATTAGTGTCCCACTGCTGGGAAAAGGTCTCTGTTATCAACCACCTGACGCCAATCAGGCAAAAATCGCACGCAATTATGATTAAAAAAATATCTCTCTCTGTTTTTAGTTTTTGACATGATGAACTGGACATACTAGCTTTTAACGAACACACAGGGTCACAGAGGAAGTAGTCTGCTGCATGTAATCATAGAAGTATAAGTTGCTTTCTATGTATAGTGTGCAGGATATACGGGAAGTAAGGGATTGGTGGAATAATCATTTATATTCCACCAATAACAGTAACCAGCATTGTATATTTTGAAATATTTTCATGCTATACTAAGCTTACCTTGTATGATTTCGTTTCCCAAATACCGTGCCTCGCCGCTCCAGTCAAAAAGGTTTCCATTTTCGTCGAATAACAGCCTGATTTCACCCAAGTACTGAGTGTGGGCTGCCGCTTGCACTATCAGAACCTGAGAAAGGGTAAATAAGTCCACTCAAGAATAAACAGTCATTTTCTTCTTCATTTGTATATTTTTTTCCGCTGAAGAAAAAATACCTAATTAAAGGTAAAACTATGTTATAACGTAGGTACCTAACTAAATTATAAAGTTTAATTCTATTATCATGTACATATATTACATAAATTTCAATGTAATTAAATACTTCTTAGTTAATAAGCAAAAAGCTTCTATGTTTTTAGCCCCCGATAAATAGATGGGTGTTGTTACTCATAGAAGTAATAAAACTAACGTAACTTTATGGTTTTACTACACTAGTACACAAATGCAGTCTAAAATTTTTTTTTGCACATCACTTAAATTTCACACATTTACTTTTGCTTTTCGACCAATAAGCGAGAGACTTTTATTCAATTTGTAGTCGAAAATACACAATTGAGTGTTATTTATTGATTTAATAAGCGGCAGTAGAGCGATCACGATCCAACAACACCTATTACTATGTAAATTGTTTTCCAATATTCCAATATTAAGTGCCGCCCCGCTGCTGAATTCTTGGCAAGACAGAGACAGTTTACATAACTGAATCATAATATTTGCACATTGCAGCTACGAATGTCGGGTGAGAACTGAACTGTCGATGAGTGATTGGAAACAGCGAAACAAACAGTGGGACGCCCTCTACTTCGTTGGTACTTATAAGGAAAAGTCTATTTTGTTAACGTAAAAAACTTTGTGGCGGAAACGACATGAGATTTTAATGGTACTGGGTATAGGCAGGTAGGTTCTAAAAACGTGGCAGTTTTGGGAAAAAAGCTTTTAAATGTCATTTTGTATGTTTTTTTTATTCTACCTAGTTGAGTTGAGCTTACACTTTATCTTAAACCTTTTATTAAATCTTATCGAGCCCCCGTGCTACCGCTACAGACAACTTTAAGTTTTACTCACAGATTTCCCGTCTTGTTCCACCACCACAGGGTAAGAGCCGACAGGCTTGAAGCTTGAATCTTGTGGAGGCTCTCCGTTGAAGAGAAGGCTGTGGCTGTGT
The DNA here is from genome assembly GCF_932276165.1 of Plutella xylostella. NCBI lineage: Eukaryota > Metazoa > Arthropoda > Insecta > Lepidoptera > Plutellidae > Plutella > Plutella xylostella. The sequence goes on along the minus strand of NC_063987.1, from coordinate 6,910,512 downwards.
CCGCCGACGATGATGTCTATGTATGGGCCCGCCTCTCGAGCTATTACTCTGAAACAAAATGCCATTAAACTTAAACTTCACCCATCACCTAACCGAATCGTTAGAAAAAAACCGACATTCAACTCTAAATGTCGCATAACTTTCGAATTGCTGAAGCGATTTTCATGAAACATAGCTAAGAACACTCGGGGTAACATTACCTTTAACCTTAAAATATCAAAACGAAAACCCATTCAGCCTTTTGGAAGCTACGCTACCACACACATAATACACAATTTTTTCCTTCAAGAGTCTAATAAAACAAGTGTGTAACGAGCCGTTACAAACCAACCGTCCAACACACCTACCCTCACACCGCAGCCACAAGAGCGCCCGGCGTGTGCGAGACGAGGCGGGGCACCACACAGACGACTCCGGAGAATACAAGGGGCGCGGGGTGACCCGCCTATAAATAGCCGCCGGACCGCCGCTAGAGCACCATTCGCCACCTCCTATTCCGACGAGTGATCATTCCGTTCCCGAGATCCCTCCCCGCACCCATATCTATTCAAGTAATCTCTATTCACGCACACTAATCTCACAACACCGGTCTCCCCGCGAGGTAGGTTGCTCAACGGACCGAGGTCTCTCGGATATATGGATGCCTGGGGTGCCTAGTTTAAAGCATCCGTATACCCGACTAGACCCGACACAGTGGGCTGCCTAATTAGCGGGCCGAGGTTCCCCGGATACGTACATGGATGCCTGGGTTGCCTAGTTTAAAGCATCCGTGTAAGTACCGAACTACACAATCATCGAACACACACCGGCCTTCAGCCACATTCTTGTCGACACAAATACACTCCACAAACCCTGGAACAAATCTACACGCACCACCGGTATTCGCCCGACCTCCTGTACCCTGTATCCTTCCCCTTATTAAGATAGGAACCTCCGCGTAGGCCCCTTCAGGGCCCGACCAATATAAATATCAATAATCGTGATAAGTATTTGTGCATTTGTGTAGTGTGTTAATATTAAGTACGTAAGCTGTAAGTACCCTAGATATATAAGTTACTTGATTGTAAATAAAGCGGGTCCAGTGCCGCCTCAATTGTGTTACACTAATTAATCGGCATTATTAATTATCACCCCGTACACCTATCGAGGTTATTTCCCTCCCGGGGCCTCAGGATCAAGATCAGGATAGCTAGGACCGCTTCACGGTCATTGTAGATCCCCCAGGCGACCAGGCACTCCTTCAGAGGCCGGCGTCAAGCTGAGCTAGTCTAAGACCGCTTCCCGGTACATATTAATTGAGAGTTATTAGGTAGATACCAGCCCTAAGCACTAGGGACGTTAGTCATAAGGGTAAGTATCACATTACATTATAGCACCCAACCCCTACTCTCGGGGGAGGCCAGGCAGGTCGATTCGCCCAGGGGTCGCTCCCCGGTGATCCAGACCAGCTCCTGCCGAGCTGCTACATTACATTTGGCGCCCAACGAAAAATCCACATATTCTCATTAATATCTAATACTATTTAGCCCCCCGTAATAACACGTAATTCACTAGAAATAACCAACCGACTGACTAACCGTTCAACTTAACTATCTACCCGTAATCATTCTAAAAATAGACCGACAACCGACCGACCGACCCCGTTTAACAAAAATTACAATTCAAAAGTAAAGAGCAGATAATTTTTGTTGGTCATTTTTATTTAAATTATAGTAACCGATTACAAACTGGCCCCGTTTTATATTAGGTAAATATACAGCATCAAATGCCAACTTCTTGGATTTATAACCTTAGTAAAGAGGAATTAATAAGGGAAAGTAGGGAGAGGAAGCTACCGACCGTAAATTTAACCGTTGACAAGCTGAGGAAGCAGCTGTCCGACCACATCAGAGAAGAAGAGGAGGAGACCTTCGAGATGACATCCGAAGACCAGACCAGAACCGCGAACCAGCTGAACCTGTCATCCATCGTGAGGGAATGGAATATTTCGTTCGACACCGCATGCGACCCGGTTGAGTTCATCGAGCGTTTGGATGAACTGACGTCATCAGGTGACGTCCCGCAGGACCGATTACTCCAGGTACTACCTAAGGTACTAAGAGGTAAACCGCTATTATGGTACAGAAACAACTCAGACAACTGGGAAAAGTGGGAAGACTTCCTAAAAGAATTCAAACTATTCTACTACCCGGCGGGATACGAAAAGAACCTGCTCGAGATGATCATCGCACGAAAACAAGACTACCGTGAATCTTTCGTCGATTACCTGACCGACATACAGACCCTGATGAGAAGGTACGGAAAAATGACCAAAACAGAAAAAGAAGAAAGAATATACGAGAACATGACCGCGAGTTACAAGTACTACATCAAGAAGCAAGACTTCACCAGCCTCGGGGAATTAATAAAACAGGCAGCCGAGTACGAGCAGATCACAGAAGAATCCTCACCTCAACAGTGGAAGCACCGACCAGACCGACACCGTCAAACACCGAAAGTTTATCCAGAAGCATCACCAGAACCGCGTAAAATACATGAAAAATACGACAAGACCACATGCTGTTGGAACTGCGGCAAAGCAGGCCACTCACACAAGGAATGCCGGGGCAGGCAAGTACTATTCTGTAGCCAATGCGGAGTTCTCGGGAGACTTACGCGCAACTGCTGCAGAAGAGAAACCAAGTTCGGAGACACGAACATAACCGCCGAAGAAAACCGACCGGAACAACGAATGTTTGAAGATGTAAAAATAGGGAAATTGACATACCGAGCATTAGTTGATACAGGCTCCACCAGATCATACATAAGTAGAAACATTTACGAAGAGAACTCGACAAACGCCGACAAAGAAACAGTAACAGGGATGCGAGTAACCGTCGCAGACGGCAGAGTCATGGACGTGAAGCTCAGAATAGACCCAGAAATCGAGATACGGCAGAGAAAAATAATACACGAACTCTTCGTGCTACCAGCTTATTCACCGCCAAACCTAGTTATCATAGGGATAGACCTCCTAAGAAAGGCAGGAGCCACAATAATCTGGAACAACAACACCGAAACTACACCGAAAGTCACCGAAGTCGTCACACAAGAAACAACACCACCGAACAATAATAAAATTACCGGCCCTAGAAAATCAAAATCCCGCAAGCAAAAGAAAAAACCTAAACAACAACATCCACCAAGGTATCCCGACACAGCGTCTATACAGGAACGAAAAGAATGGTTCGACCGAAAAATGTCTGAAACCCGAAAATCACCTCAAAATGACCCAACATTCGCAATTAAAAACGGCTCACTCCAAAAACGAATTGTAAATCCGGCGTACGGGGTCAAGATCAATGCACAATCGCAGTGGAAATTATGCGTTCCGACACTGAAGAGAAGGTCGATTATCGAACAACACCTTAATGAACCGACAACAACAGGCTACGTGACCACGGGAAAAATCCTAAAAAGCATTGCCGAAACATATTATTGGCCCGGGATGTACAAAGATGTTATTCATCACATGAAAAAGTACAAAGAACGCCTAAAATCATTGTCATCAAACTCGCCGCAACCGTATTCCACCGAACCGAAGCAATAAGATACCTACCGATGACGTCATCACCCATCGCCAGATGTGCCTAGCCGCGGTACTCATGCGATGCCGAACGAACCGATTATTCCAAACCTACCCTCAATCATCAACATAATGAAGATTGAAGACAAATAGCCATAAAAAGTTTAAACATTTTTATATTTATGACCTAGTCATTCCGTACCGTACCGTATAAATTTTATTATGTTTAATTTGTAATTTAATTATAAATATACAACTGAAAAACCGCAATCTATATTAAAAATATAGAAATAGGTAAAAATGTAAACGCAAATGCACACATTTTACACCGTCCGTCCGTAGTATAATATGATATAAGTAAATAATAGACACACAGACATGTTAAACGTATAACATCCACCTTATTGCATCAAAGTCGCAAGTAAAATTTTGCTCAGACTTAGAATAAAGATTGTAAATTTTTGAACGCAGCCCAATACGTTACTCTGTGAACGTACACAGGTTAGAATTTTAGTTGTCAAGTCAATGTCAAGTGTCAAACCGACCGAGTAAATTTCAGCGCAAGGGCACATGCCGTATAAATTTTAATTTATTTGATATGTAAACAATTTAAAACCGTAAAGCTGAAACCGTATACCTAATGTAATTAACAGGAAAATGTATATCAGTACACAATAAGTTATATACACATAGCCTACAATGTAAGTAAAATCAACCATGCATTTTATCCTTGCTCATGTCTTGTAAAAAACAAAATATTCACATCTTTTATGTAGAAAAGAATCCCGAATATAATATACCGTTTCCGTCCGAACTTACCGGCACCAAGCAGGGATGAAATGCTCATGGACAATACCGTGTAACTTTTTTTTACCAAAGTTAATAATGTTATACTGTGTAAAATTAACCTGATATAAATATCTAAGTAAATAAAATATATCCTGAATCCAGATGATAAAGTAGGAACCCATTTGTAAACAAATGCACCAGTACATGCACCGTTCTCTTAATTTTTCCTTGTATGTATCTACATGACCTGTGAATTTTTAACAGGTAAAAATTCTTCTGCTGAGGGGGGAGAATGTAACGAGCCGTTACAAACCAACCGTCCAACACACCTACCCTCACACCGCAGCCACAAGAGCGCCCGGCGTGTGCGAGACGAGGCGGGGCACCACACAGACGACTCCGGAGAATACAAGGGGCGCGGGGTGACCCGCCTATAAATAGCCGCCGGACCGCCGCTAGAGCACCATTCGCCACCTCCTATTCCGACGAGTGATCATTCCGTTCCCGAGATCCCTCCCCGCACCCATATCTATTCAAGTAATCTCTATTCACGCACACTAATCTCACAACACCGGTCTCCCCGCGAGGTAGGTTGCTCAACGGACCGAGGTCTCTCGGATATATGGATGCCTGGGGTGCCTAGTTTAAAGCATCCGTATACCCGACTAGACCCGACACAGTGGGCTGCCTAATTAGCGGGCCGAGGTTCCCCGGATACGTACATGGATGCCTGGGTTGCCTAGTTTAAAGCATCCGTGTAAGTACCGAACTACACAATCATCGAACACACACCGGCCTTCAGCCACATTCTTGTCGACACAAATACACTCCACAAACCCTGGAACAAATCTACACGCACCACCGGTATTCGCCCGACCTCCTGTACCCTGTATCCTTCCCCTTATTAAGATAGGAACCTCCGCGTAGGCCCCTTCAGGGCCCGACCAATATAAATATCAATAATCGTGATAAGTATTTGTGCATTTGTGTAGTGTGTTAATATTAAGTACGTAAGCTGTAAGTACCCTAGATATATAAGTTACTTGATTGTAAATAAAGCGGGTCCAGTGCCGCCTCAATTGTGTTACACTAATTAATCGGCATTATTAATTATCACCCCGTACACCTATCGAGGTTATTTCCCTCCCGGGGCCTCAGGATCAAGATCAGGATAGCTAGGACCGCTTCACGGTCATTGTAGATCCCCCAGGCGACCAGGCACTCCTTCAGAGGCCGGCGTCAAGCTGAGCTAGTCTAAGACCGCTTCCCGGTACATATTAATTGAGAGTTATTAGGTAGATACCAGCCCTAAGCACTAGGGACGTTAGTCATAAGGGTAAGTATCACATTACAATATAGCACCCAACCCCTACTCTCGGGGGAGGCCAGGCAGGTCGATTCGCCCAGGGGTCGCTCCCCGGTGATCCAGACCAGCTCCTGCCGAGCTGCTACATTACAAGTGACTTACTGTAGCGGAGGCCAAGACTCACTTTGGTTCGCTGAGCCAACGGAGTAGTGGCCAGTTATTTGATCCGTGGTCAACTTTAACCATAAGTCAAGTCTCGTGTCGAGCATGATATCTGCATACGAATTTTGTTGGTCTTTAGCTAATGGTTGCCATTTTTGACCAATCGTTGAGTTAACTACGGATCACCAAACCGGAGTAAGTAAGTAAGTGACTGTAGCTCACCGGTCAATTTCGATCCCGCAATGTGACAAGACCACGATGATGTCCACTCCATCATCATGCAGCAGCTGAGCCTCCCTCCTGACTGCCTCCACCTCGTCCGTGAACCTCAGGTTGCCTGTTGCGGCTAGGATCTGGAGGACAATTGAGGATTGAAAAAAAAGCCCTGTAAAGTTATGAGCAATATTTGAAAGTTATGATTTATCATTATCATTTTTAGTTCAAATACAAGCTCGAATATGAGAACGCGTGCCTACGCAGTAAGAACAAATATAACGCATCTAGGATGGCCTTTCACCTAATGTTTGTTTCTTTAAAATTAAATCTTGTACCCACATCGGACTTACAAGTGAAATTTATAACCATGTCCTTATTTTGCTATCACGGCATCTACGTAGTAAAGTATCTAAAGTTTAAAGTTGAGCAAGCTTAACGACAGAGGTCTTGAGATGACAAACGGTTCAACACTTTTGAAACGATCTGTTGCCAATTCTGTAATATTTAACCATCGACTGAAATAGTAAGGTCGTATACGGTTATACGTTTGCAGTATGTATCTCAGAGTATTTGCGTATTTGTGTGTGTGTGTGAGGCACACACAAATACGCACCTACTAATTTTTAATTTCTTTTTAGTTAAAATTAATTATTTTTCCAGTTCTATTAACAGCAGTTTTAAATTTCAATCAATATTATTATAAATAAATTAAATTATTTACATAAAGAGACTTATTTTGTCAAAATTATAATATGTTAATTTCATTGCAATCGATGTACCTTTTTAAGACCCAACTTCATAAGCATAGATCACCGTTCTAGACGTTCACCTATCTCAAAATTTGATAAATTATCTAAACCTGCCAATAACTTTGTAATAGGAGCTTGCCACAGAATCAAGCTACGGCAGATTGCACAGAGTTCCTGCTTCAGAATAGCTGATGATAGTGAAATTCAACAAGCCAAAGTTTCCATGCTACCGTTCATGATTTACACCTTGTTAAAGTTTAGTTGAAAGTTTCTCGAATGGATAATATTATTTTCTGTACGAGAAAATAAAATGAGGTGATTCATCGGTTATCGACAAATTTTACAATTATGTGCCTGAGGTCCAGACTACTCCAGATACGGTTTTATTTGTCGAAGAACTGTAGCATGATACTTATAGCCCTTGTTGTACAAAGGGTGGAAAAAGAATGGAGGAAAATTACCAAACTATAATCAAGTTTTCACGCCTGACTAACAATTTATGTCTGTAGTTAATAAGTAGTTATAATTTTTTGCACGAATATTCAAAAGTGGAACTTAACATGTTAAGAATGACCCCCTGATTCACTATTTCAGATTACACTCTCTTTGCAACACTATATATATCTAGCATGCAACTTTATACAGCATAATTATAAAACTTGCCATTAAGCAAGACCCCGTTTAAACCCACCATAACCTAAAACGCAGTTCAAACACGGCTGAAACGCTATCACATTCGGACGCCGAGTGGGTCTAATTTGCGGGTCGTAGAATAGAACGCTGGCAACACTCCAAGACAATGCAGGGCTTTAGCAGATAGCCGTGGAAGCGATGGGTAATCCCTCTGAAGAGCGCTGGCTTCGACTGTACTGCTGCCGATACCATTCTGCTAACGTGCTAAGCTTAGATTAACAATATACGAACAAGATGTTGTGTTATAAGTCATAAAATTACAAAAAAAAAACAAAAAAAACTGTCCGCATCATTATACCAATAAAACTAAGGTCTCGGAAAAGAGTATTTGGTGTTTGCCAGTTATAGGCAAAAAAGTACGGGTCAGAAAAAGTTGGCATACAGTGGGGTAAACATGCTTTTGCTAGCTAATCTGCACCATTCACATTTTGTGGAGACTCGTTTTATCACAAGCAGAAATAGCAAGAACTCCGGGAGAATTTTAAAAACTAAATACTTACATTTGTTTTATCTTCATGGGCATGGTCTAAATCTTCTCGTTAGAGAAGTACACTTATGTCCCTAGGTCGAAACCTAAATGGTGGAGTTATCTTAAGACATAAACATTTTTCTTTCTGATATCTTTATCTCGCCACGGAATGCGGGTTGTGTGTAATGTAAACAGCGAATTTGAACTTCTGCTAAGTTCAAATTCGCTGTTTACATTACACACCAGCCCAGATGTTAACACTGACGCCCTATATAGAAAACGAGATACATAATTTTGGGGATACGTCGGAATACTCGGAATTGACGGTATAATATTAAGTCTTCAATTATTTTGTTACACGATTTACGTTACAAGCCAGCATGTAGATATTCGGTGCCAATATCATTTTAGGTACATAAATATAACAAAATACCTACCTAAGGTTAATAAAGTAGCAAATAAAAGGTATGGTATTTTATTTTATTTAAGATATTTTATTTTATTCTAACCTAAAGCGATTTCTTACAGGCAACCATAATTTTAAAGAAATTAGTACAAAGGATACACATCTCAGTACTTTAATCTAATAAAAACATTCTCCTACTAAATTAGGCTCTAGCACACGACATTCATGATTCATGATGTGTTTTCAAAAGGTTTTCAGTGACAAAAGCACCTTCTAACCCTTGTTTTGTAGAGCTTGCCCAATGCCCACGTGTCGTGAAAGTATTATTACGAGTATATGTATATGTATATTTGGCTCTATTTACTAAGTACTAGGGGTCTTGTAACATATTTGTAACGCTGGTTTATCGATACGTCCATATACCTACATATTTTATAAACCAAACTATGAAATGGTCCTTTTAACGGAAAAATATAATACTCATAATATACTCATAAATCCGTTTTTAAACGATTATTCGAAGTGTTAACTTATTGTCTGTATATCGGCTTGTCACTAAAACAGTATAAATTTACAAATTTATAATAAACCGAGGTATTTAAGTCAGTTATAAAACGTCTAGAACTGAAAACGTAGCTATAAATGTACAAGTTGTGAACTAGTTCATTTATGTGAGAATTCACTCTTCATTCAACTCAGTTCTAATGTGAAGCATTCATGAAGAACGCGGTAAGGACCGGTTCTATTGTGCACCCAATAACAATGGGACAAAAGTGTTACCTCGCGTTTGTGTAAACTTTCATTATTTACCACACGCTCGTACATGTTTCAACCTTTTCATATAATTTGTGTAAGTAGGTACAGTCAGGTGCAGAAAAACCTGACCCCCTGCATTTCAAATAGAAATTCAAACTACGCAAAGCCAATTTGTCGGTGTGACGTATGTTGCGGTAGTGCTCGTGTCTATAGACAGACACAGAACTATTTTACTATTCTCCTATTTATATCCATCATTTAGATTTTAGATAATATCCATCATTTACACAAACTAACGAATTCATAGAACAATAATATTATGAAATACAAAATTTAAATTATTTTTGTTTTTCATCTGGGCTCGAACCCGCGGCCCAATTATTCGCAAACCAACCATTTGCCCGCTACGCCACGAAGCTTATTGAACTCGTTTGCAAAATAGTGAATATGTTTCGGTTCATTAGCAAAAGTATAGTCTATGTAGTGAATAGTGATAATTGTTTACAATATGAAATATTATAAGCGCAGAGGGTATTTTGAATTTATTTCTCATTTGAAATTGTAGACTTGAAGAGAATGTTTTGTTGCATTGAGATGGGTTTTGTTAATTCCATCTGATTGATCTGATTTATATTTATACCTATAATATAATCAAAATTATTGATTTGTAACGATGACAAACGAATTTATTAACAAGGTCATCATTATTAATTGAGTTAAGTGCCAGGACAACATTGGGTTCGTATTTTCTCTTTATAATTTTATTGGTTACTTTATATATTATTGGCTTTCATTTATTTTACTTATAGATTATCATAATATACTTTTTACGCTATAGTAATAATGTCACAATTATTATATTCATTAAGGCATGATCAAATTATTGTTTTTAAAGGTTACCGAAGATGGATGTCCTATAATGGGCCCTGAAGAACTGTTATAAAATAGCTAACGCATGACAAGATTTAATTTGAGAATTTTAAGGATGATATTATGGTTGCTGTTTGCATTGCGTGAGAAATATCTTCTACACGATAACAGCACAACTCGCAAAGAAGAAATGGAACATTATAACTATGTTATTATACGTTTAGTAGGTATTTAACGGGTCCCCAGTTTAAAAATGAGTAAAATTTATTTAGTAGTAAGATAATTATTTGTTCATACTGTTAAGATAATTGATTACATATTTATAAGTAACTACTTAGTAATAAAATTGTTGCTTATTTATAATTTAATTGTAGAAAACAACAAGAGATGTAAATTGTGAAATTTAGTAACATGTTGGTTCTCATTGTTGTAATTCTACAATTTTTGAATTTATTTACTTTTGTTCATAATTATTCTGCATACAGACTAATAATATTTACTTGTTTAGTGAAATAAAGTTCTTTTTCTTATATATTATGTTTTTATTTTATTTCCTGTTCATATTGATAAAGATAGTCTAAAATAACCTATCTATAATGATTAACAAAGTAAAACATAAAAATAAATTTTAAAAGTCACACCTCCCAGAGATTTGAACTCTGAACCTCCATATTGAAAGCCGAATACCTTAACGATTACACCACACCGTCAAGTAGTTAAACTGGTGAAAAATGCAATCACTTCGTATCACACTGAGCTGGCTTGCAATAGTTAAAAGTGAACAACACAGGTTTTAACATTCTGGCATGAACTTTATGAAGCTAGTTCCAATATTTGATTTAAGATGGCGCTTAAATTAATAAAAGTCGATATTTAGCGCCATATTTTAACACACATACAGAAGTCTTAGTAACGAAACAAGGTGTATGTAGTTCAAGGTTATTTTACATAGGTGGCGCCTATGTGGGAGGGTTGTAGTTATAGCTATATAGGGGATCAGGATTAATTGCACTTGACTGTACCTATTATTTGTATTGCCGAGTTTCTTATTCGAGAAAATCTACCATAGCTTGAACTTCTGTCCTGCTCAATAGCAATTCAGCCACGCATCTGCCCCCGTATTTTGTTACTTTTGAGAGTTAGCAACCGGTGATAATTGGTATCAACTTAGAGACTTATTAACCGAAAACACCAAAAATCTTAGTGAAAAAAATATGCAAGAATCCTACCAATATATCCTTAAATTCAACATAAACGTTTGTGAAATCAGATAAGACAGTAAAAAGTTATTAGGTAATTAATAATGTTCTAAGTTGTCAGTCATTTTATACCAACCAACCCCACTCGGAGTTACATAATACGGGGGCTGGTCCCCTGTTATGAAATTGTTTAACAACTATTTTCGGATTCAAATGGACAACATTTCATTTTCTTTACCCTATATTTTTATTAGCTATTCGTAAAGTTTATAAAAAATTAGAGGACCCGTATTTTTTTATTTTGTATATACATTAATTTTTGCATGTTATTTTTAACTTTAAAGTTAATTATTTTAAAACTGGAAGTGACGTTACATAGAGTCTGGCTACCCAATGCGTGTCCTGAAGAAAGCACAGATAATTCAAAAAAATATATGTGGTATCACTGTCTATTGAAGGGAGGTGTAGTATAAAAATGATTTGATACTTGAGTATTTTTTACACTACGACTGTCCATTTGACAATGATTTACTCTTACCTAATAGTTTTGAGAGAGCCATAATTAATAGCCATTTATTCTTACTTACTACACATAAAAGAGGATATATAGGTATCTGGGTTTGATTCGATGTTGTTACCTACTGTTGATTGTTATATCTTGTTCTTATTGTGGTTTAAACTATTTACCTACTCATCTATTTGTACCTAGCTTTCTTGTATAAATTTAAAAACGCTCCGTGCGGCTATACTAGGTACTCATCTACTTATTTTGTATCATCAAAATTCAGTGTGTATGAAGTTGGTTAGTTAGTTGCTAATAAATCATCGTTGCTTAGAGACGTGTTTTCCTCAAAACCTGCACCTATACAAGCGAAACTCAACCTTATACATATACGTAACACCTACTTATTCCCAATATTTGATGGGGAACAAAAGCGCCAACATTTTTCGATGGAGATAAAGATCCGGATCAAGCCATTTTGCGTAAGCATCTATTTATGAAACCTGTAGTTTGTTAGTGGTTGAACTGTTTTCTTCCACGTTTGGCAACCATAGAGGAGGGCGCTCGTTACGCACGGGTGTAACAGATGGGTCTTAGTTTGGAGAGTAAATACGGAATCATTTACTAATCATTTTGAAAATCCAAATCTTTATGTTTATCAAATCAAATAATGAAAATTTAATATCGTTGATATCTTTAATGTTTCCAAGATTATCTATTAACATAAGAAAAATAATAAATAACTACCTACGTCGAATCGAATAATAATCCTTCAAAGATCAAGATTACACAGTATTTCTCTCTAACTATACCTATAATATCTGAGATCGCCTGTAAACATTGTTGTTTTTCTTTGTATTAAACTTCTTTTTCTTCTTGTTTTTCTTTAAACTTGCTTATCATCATATGTAGCAGCTTTCGAAAGTTACTTCTTGTTCTTCTATCCATATTTTACGGTGTTAATAAACTATTATTGTTGAAGAATTTATTTGTTTACAAAATACTGACATTAGCTATCATAGACTATGACAGCTAATTAGTCTATGATAATGTGGCCATAAAAAATTAAAAAGAAAACGCTCAAGTCGGAGATATCCTGGTTCTAGTCTATTAGCCTCAATTTTTATTTTTGTCTATTGCCGTAGTCTCGAAAAAAAACATAAATGACACTGACAAGTGTCATTTAAACTTTGTTTACATGCCAACCAACAAATGGGTCATTTTCAAATGACATTGATATTTCTGATGATACTTATCATGTAAAAAAATAAGCAGAAGCATTTTTTAAGCTGTGTAGGCGGTGGCATGCTCTGGGACATATTATATAGAGGTCATCTATTAATATGTACTAACCATTTTATATGATAAATTAAAAAAATTGTCAGAAAGTGTCAGAACAGAATTTATGAAAATGACCCAAATAAACAACAACGTCACGATAAAACGTCAACGTCAATCAAAAATGAAAGTGACAGTTACTTTGTTTTTAAATCTATAGGCTTTGATCATCAAAACGCATCGCACCTGATGCATGACGTCATCAGCACTTATTTACTATTTCATGATTTTCTCGAAAATGATACATCCAAAAAATACAAAAACATTTTTTTTGTGGCCTTTAGAGCTAAATCTCGAAATGGTTTTCGATTTATAGCAGCTTTAGTTTTTTGAAATGTTGTCCATTGTATTGATTTTTATTTTATACTAAAAAGTAGTAGAAGTAGTAGTATAACTTTATTGTACATAAAACACTTAAAATAACATTTAAGACATAAAATCTATAATACAGTAGCCGGGCGGCCTTATCGCTAAAAGCGATAAATTTTGAATATCAATGAGGAAGATGTACTAAAATATAAACAAGGGAAAGGAAATTAATACCTTCTTATTTTTTAATTAATACTTAAATACATACATTAGGTACTTCGTAAAATGTTATTTCGTTTTGACGTCGCGATAGAGTCCCTGTTCTCAGTTGTAAAACGTTACTTTTTAGTTTTTATTCTAATTTATGCACACATAATACTAATTTTTAATAGGTAAATTAAATACCAGTTACGTGTAAAACAATGCGTACTTGGATGATTACGAAAGATCACACACGTGAGTGTTATCTTTAGATAAAAGTACCAGGGCTGCATGAATAGCTACGTGCATTGTAAGGCAACATCTGTGTTCACATCAAACCGTAGTTTTTGTTACGTGTTTTGCTTGAGCTCTTTGCTCCCGGGAATGCTTTAGTATTCCGAGAGAGCTCTCAGAAATCTTTTACATTAGCTTCTGTTTTAATATCAGAAACTTTTTGTTTCCATAAATCATTTTGTAATAATAAAACAGTTACAAAGTTGGCTTCTGTGTGAATAGCGAACAGTTGTAACTAGGGAATAGATAAGAATTTAAGATACTTACGCTTAGTGTTGCCCAAATGCAAGAACAAGACGAGACTTAGCCAGTCTTGGTCTTGGTCTTGCGCCAATACACCTGGTCTTGGTCTTGGTCTTGCGCTCCCAGTCTTGGTCTTGGTCTTGGTCTTGCAGCAAGAGTCTTGCAAGTCTTGCAATTACCTATTAGTCTATTACTATTTATTAAAGTTTACTTTTTGATTTTAATAGATATTTTTTTATTCGCTATGTTTATGGTATTAGTCGTAATGCGCATAGGTCCAGTTTTTCATTTTCTTTGATACAGTTTTTTGCATCTCATAGAATTCCTAAGCGTACTTACCTATACACCGAACTGTTACACCTAACTACTCAGTGAAATAGCGCTCTGCAAGACGCAAGAGTCTTGCAGGCTATGTCTTGTTCTTGCTCAAGTCTTGCACGGTCAGTCTTGGTCTTGGTCTTGCTAAAAATACGCGGTCTTGTTCTTGGTCTTGGTCTTGCAAAAACGCAAGAACAAGACCAAGACTGCAAGACCAAGACTGAATTTGGGCAACACTACTTACGCTATTGTTAACTACAAAGAAAAACGTTTTTGTAATAGATCGTTATCAGATAAACTAATTTTGATTTAACTACTTATGAAAAATTTCCCTATATGAACAGCTGCTACTTTGATGAATCGTGACTATAAAAATGAGTACCTACTAAGTATCCGATGTGTCGCTACGCCGTTATAATAAACAAATTAATTTACAGGCCAACAAAAAGACAGACCGATATGCACATTACAAATCAATAAACCCTCAATTTTATGAGACCATAGGTAATTTATAGAATAAAGTAGAATAGAATATGACTTTATTAGTACAAATAGCATATTACAACATATTAAAAAAAAACTTATTAACTAGGAGCAATAAACATTAAGTAATCTTATATAAAGAAATAAAAAGTTTATACTCACATTCGTACTAGCAATAAGCACGCCGATAATCCCCACTCTCCGTCCGTTTTTCGTCACCACAATACTCGGCTGGAACAGACCCTGGATCGTCGGCTCCTCATCATCAAGGATATTGGCTGCCAGCATTGGGGCGTCCAGATTTTCAAGGTACGGGACCACCCCGTCGATTCCGTTGTCAAACTCGTGGTTACCGAATGCCTGGTGATTGTGAATTATGATAATGAAGATTGCTAGAATAGTGTCATTATTTACTTAAGTATGAGGGAAAACATCGTGAGGAAACCTGTACATCTAGATTCAAGGAGTATTCTTTGTCAGCAGATCATACACTCACGAGCAAAGACACAGTTCCACTTAGAAAATTTCGATACTAAATGGCATAATTTTTTTCAAATATTAGGTAGGAAACTTGTTAAAAATATTTGGGCGAGCTTTTAAATGTACTTCAATATTGCAGAAGGCGTCATATCTAGACTTTTCTGCTTATGAGTAACTTAGTGATTTTGCCACTGGAACTTTTCCATTGAGTGAGTGAGTGAGTATAGGAAACTACAGCTTTTCCAAGTGAAATTCACATCGCCTTTAAAAGCGCTCCCGTTAAATCCGGCATAAAAAGTAGCCTAGGTATAGCACTCTCGGATAATACAATCGGTCCAGTAGTTTTGGAGCCTTTTCAACAAAAACAAAAAATCTAACCTTTCCTTTTCATACCACATATTCTTGTTTACGTAGATCTATGTTACATCATAAATCAAAACGGTGCAAACATTCATTAGTTGTGCGCGGCAGAAAAGTGTGCGCGGGGACAAGTGGCCGCCCGCCCCCCTATATAGTCTCCGCGCTACTTTTCTGCCGCGCACAACTCACAAAATTACGCTCGTGTGGCCTCACCCTTATAACACTTACGTGAGCAGTGTGCGGGATCATATTCATGAAGTCATAAGTGACGTTCCACCTCAGCAGATTGTACCATATGGTGCCCTGGAAGCTGTCGCCACCATTGAGCACCAGAGACTCTGGGTCCTCGGCTAGACTGTCCCGGATGGTCGTGGCGAGGCGCGCGAAGCCCCCGATACAAGGAGCGACGGCTGGGTTGCATGCGCCGCCGAAGGGACTGGTCTCCACGAACCTTGGGATTATGAATTATATTATGAATCATCATCACGACCCATCACGTCTCCATTGCTGGGGCACGGGTCTCCTTCCAATAAAGGAAGGGTTTTTGGCCTAGTTTTTAGCCTGAATTATATTATGAATGAAATCTTATTATTCTGTAAATCCAAAGAGATAGCTTTAAGTGATAAGAACGCCTTTTGTACCCTAATTAAGTCTCAACGTTAAGTACCTATATTTTGTTTTGGTGTAGAAATAAAGAGTATTATATCTGTCTTTCTATGCTTCAGGGAAAGATTATGTTAATATGGATGGATGCTGAAAGTTTATAGGGAATTGAAAATTAGTTAGCTTTTGTGTGTTTGAAATTTAATAGAATTGGAAATTAAAATGCAAGGGATCATGCGTCTGCGTATGTGTAATGGGTAGTACCCATTATCAACGGGAAAATACCCATACCCATTGGGTAGCTATATTAGTTTAGTATTTTTTACTTTATTACTTGCTTGCTGTTATCAAAAGTAACTTCGGACATAAAATAGTTGAATTAATGATGTCAGGTAATCAGGTGACCTGATAATAATTATCTAGATTATCTAAGGTCTTATTGGACCAACGATAACATTTTGTATTGCACCCTTTGGCTAAAGCTGATGACAATGGAACTAAAATAAATTAAAGAATGATGAAAAAAAAAATGCAAATGAATTTCAGTTTAAATCTAAAATACAAAAAGCTTCTTACCTTGCATGAAAGTCATTATAGTGTATAATATTCAGCTCGTACGCACTTTGCGTGGTATTCCCCTGCGCACTCACACTGGCACTAAAAACCAAAATAATTAAAAATATTATATTCAACATTTTGAATGCACGTTCAACGTGCAACTCAACTATCTGAAGGTAAGTCATAAATTCTCTTTACATACCTCTCTTTCACCTTTGATTAGATAAATAGGCGTAAGTACATATCTAATCAATTGGGCATGATGCGACCAAAACATTGTGTATTATGTTTTGATATCATGTAGCGAACATCTGCTGATAAAACTTATTAGATACTCTTCAAAAATGTATAATATTATTATGTGATAACTACTTTTATCAACTTTTAATACTGTCAGAGTACCCATAAGTTATTGTTTGAATTATGTTGAGGAAAACGCAGCTAACATTTTCTCGCTGTGACATTACTATCACATAGGCGGGCGGGACTAGGTATCCAAGTCAAAAAACACATAATAGAACCAAGAACTTTGTTATAATACAAAGTCCTTGAATAGAACTAACTTATCAAGCTATCAAGAATAGCGCAACAATAAATGTCTGTCCCTTTGAACAGACGCTATGACTGCACTATGCAAAGCTATTTGTACCGAACTTCAAGCCAGAGCCATGTTCTAAGCGGTATCTAACAAGCGGAGAGAAGTAATTACCAGCAATATCACGTAATAGTAATATAATAGCAGCCATTTTCCGATGGGGAACCCATTAAAATGCCTTTGTGGGTTCAACTTTGCGAGTATAACTAGACTAGTGCCGCTCAGTTGGTTCCCGGAAGAACTCAAGATTGAACCAGGGCTTAGACACTTTGTGATATATTATATTATTATTATGTTGTGTCTTTACCATCACGGGACCATGGGGTCCCGGGCATTTGGAAGGCGTGCATGGGGCCGAAGCCAACATGTAGAGGCCCGTTTGACAACATTAATCTATATGAAATGTGACACCAACCGACGATTTTCCCTGTGTAAACTATAGAGTAAACCCAAGGAAAATCCCCGGTTAGTGCAGAACTATGGTAGGATATGGACAAAACTAATACAGGGTTATGGAAGGGGGTGCTAAATGGACTGGGTAACTGGGACTATGGAAGGACTATGGCCCCTGCCTGACCTATATGTTTCACACACGGATAAAAAGGCAGGGGGTGACTCGCACACACAGTAAATGGGCCCCCCAAAACAGTCGCTAGCACATAACAGTGACGTAGCAACAAGGGGGCAACACGGCATGAGGTGCTAAGGATGGAGAGGTATTCCACGGCTCTCAGGACAATCGCGTTATCGGTCAAGATCCCTACAAGCACCTTACTGGGTAATACATCCTTCCTCGAGCATTGCTGCTCTAGCGGTACACCACTCAAGCCAGCCAATGAAGGCAAGCAAGAGGTGGGAGATCCTGTTCCTCGTCAGTGTTCACTCTGGACAACCAATAAAGGCAAGCCAGGGATGAGCAACAGGGGTTCTCCCCGGCATCGGGTGGGTGGGGTCGCTAATGCCCAACAGCTCGCCACAAGCTGCCCTTATTTATTATAAATTCTTTATTGCACATAAACAAAAAATACTGTACAAAAGCGAACTTAATGCTACTAGGCATTCTCTACCTTTGGTGATGTCTCGTATACTAGTTAAGTTTAAATCTCGCCATCCTTTTTTGTTGTACCCAATACCCATGTATATTTTGTATATTGTATACAATAAAGCATTTAATAAAATAAATAAACTATACATGTGTCGAGGGTGTGTTACCAAACTCCTCATCAATATCATAATAAAATTATCATAGAACTTTGATCACTATCGTGAAACACACCTTTTTATGAATGTTATCAAAGTCATGTCATATTATAAGTCCATTCAATTTGAATATCAGATTAAACAGCAAGGGCCTTACCACAAAAACTTAGACAGTATTTAACAGATGTTTAGCGCTGTCAAACGCCTACAAAATCTGTCAAATTTCGTTTTAAACACTAGCTAAACAGTGTTAAATGTATGCAAATACCTAAAAAAGATCCCGACGAATTGAAAACCTCCTCCTTTTTTTGAAGTCGGTTAAAAAGTAGTTTTAAAATTCTCTAACGCTAACAGAGAGGCAGACCGAGACAGAGATGGCGGGAAGACCTGGACAGTTGGACACATTGGTTGGCACAGAATCGAAGGGTGTGAGAGGCTATACAGGGTGTTGCAAAAAGGGTATACTAAGCCGAAACCAGCATGTGCAGCATGTTATATGTAAGCTCGAAACTGAAATCAGAATTTCTAAATTCGTGAAAAAAATGGTTTCTGCTTAGTATTTATACCCTTTTTGCAACACCTGTATAATCATCCTCACCAGTACTCACTCGTAAACTGAACATAGCAAGAAGCGGCACACAATTCTATCATCAGTCTTTCTCAACCAGCCACTACCATCTTTCAGGCTTGTCTGCGGCTTGCCTCTGTCGCCTTGATGATATAATATTCATGCGCTTATGTGTTTTCTTCAACTTTTCTTGTTATCATCTAAGTGCCGTAAAAGGCTGGAACTTATCTCATTAGGGCATTTAGTTTAATGCCTAGTCATAAAAACAAGAACTAATAAGCTGTAAACTTAATTAGTTGGGAAACTTCATTAATATTGAATTAGAAAATGAATGTAGGTAGGTACTAAAAAAATATGCATATTTTTTTTTGTTGTTTGTGGTGAATGTATACTTCCTATTTATTCCGTTATGGTAAATGTGGGTTCTGATAAATATGAAAATTCACGTTTTTTATATTTATCAAAATCGGCTTAGTCGTTCAAATGTCGGGTGTTTTTTAAGTTGGTAATGTTATCTATAGTCGTATGAGCGACGCAGCTAGAAGGAGACGTGGTCAGAAATCCATCTTACTCCACATTGTGAGTATTGTCACTCTGTGTGAATGACAATGTGCAGGATTTCAGTTATTCAGGATAAACAGGATGATCCGAAATGAACATGTAAAAACCATACCACCAATTTTTATTCCACTCCTGGGGGGGTTACTCTATCTATACCGAGGAAAAACGAACGATCGAGAGCTGTCGTGCAATCGGCATGTTTAATTTAACGAGATAGAGTTTGTGCCAATTTCTCCATAGTGGGTTATCTAACCAACCGGGATTGGTTCATCAATTATACGTCATCTCCATAGACAGAGATGTGTCAAAAGTCAACCACTAATACCTGGTTATGCTCTAACCGACTATGGAGAAATTGGCACTTAAGCTTGTATTTATAACAGTACCTACATCCTACAACAACTATAATCACTGACGAAAATGGTACTCATAACATACATAATACCCCCCACTTGCTGGCTAACCCCCACTTTCTGGGCAGCGGTTGGTAGAGCGAGGGATACGTGATTCGACAGACAAGAACTAAGGGGTAATTCTCATGCACTAAAGAATTGAATTCTAAATCTAGTCTCAATCTTGTATTATAGTCAAAAAAAAAAAAAATCAAAAATGTATTTATTGTTACAAACAAATCATTAACAAAAATGGCAAGGGCCCTTGTACTAGGTGGTAACCTGTATTACTAGGTACCCCGCTCTTTCACCACGACAATAATTATTTTAAAAGTAGCAGTATATTAAAACAAACACTGTACGCTATTAATTTAAGTTTTAGAATTGTAGGTATATATATTATTATAGGGTTCCGCTCATCTGGCATAATCTTTATTGACCAAAACTCATTTCGCATAACTCGTATGGTCTAAACTTTTTTGGCCGAACCATCACTTTGCCAAGACTTATGTGGCATAAGGCTCGTTTCGTCTAAAACTCTTTAGGCACAATCTTTAAACACCTAAGTTTCGTTTGCTCAAATTTATGTTCGTCTATACCTATGTATAATCTTGTTTCTCCTAATGTTATCTTAATAAATAATATATTAAGTATGTAGTAAATGTACAAATTGTGGTATTTTTCTCCTACATCCCGATAATCACGACATTGTATGATCAAAAAATCGAAAGTTAACGACCAATATAATTATTACAAACCCCATGAGATCGAAACCTAAAAATAGGTGCGACGACGTGCAAAGCGAGGAGGAGCGTGTTAGGTGCACATGTTCATCAAAACCAAAGCGGAGCGCAGCGAAGCGGAGCGGAGCGTTTTCCAAACAGCGGAAACAATACAAGGCACCAGTTTGCGCTATGTAGGGAGACGCTCCGTCAAAGTTAAAGCCAAACGAATATTATTACTTTGTATAAACCTATGCCATAGCATTATTAGGCTATTCAAGATTTGGCCATACCATTATTAGGCTAAACAATGTTATGCGAAGTAACTTTTTACTAAACGAGATTTATGCCATACGATTTTCGGCGTAACGAGACTTTGACCAAACGTTACTATGCAATACGAGATTAGGCAAAAAAATCTTATGCCAAAAAAGGTAGAACCATTATTATAACTATCCGAGTTGGTTAGTAATGTAAAGTGTGTGTGTGTGCGTGTGCGTGTGTGTGTGTGTGTGTGTGTGTGTGTGTGTGTGTGTGTGTGTGTGTGTGTGTGTGTGTGTGTGTGGTGTGTATGTGACAATGGGCTAACATTTTAATTAACAAGATT
Organism: Plutella xylostella; assembly: GCF_932276165.1. NCBI lineage: Eukaryota > Metazoa > Arthropoda > Insecta > Lepidoptera > Plutellidae > Plutella > Plutella xylostella. Next base: position 6,888,998 of record NC_063987.1, on the reverse strand, counting down.
CTCTGTTTCCTTATAGCTAAATTTTAACAATAGATTAGGTAACTTTCTTTTAATTTCGTTAATAGTCAAAGGATAAATTTGAATTATTTTATTTACTTTATTATAGATTGATGAACACTGGATCATAAACTGTTTTTTGGCAAATTTAGTGTTAAATATGGAAGACCTACAGACAATGTCATTTCTTCTTTTGAGCATATGTTGTTTGTCAAATGGTAAGCTTTTATGTTTTTTTAATATAATATTTAAAATATACATTTGCCGCGCAGTCAGTAATTTATATGTGTTATGCAATTCATAAGTTGGGAACCGTATCGGCTTAAATTGCATAACTTTTATAAGGGCTCTCTGGGCTCTCTCGATGGTTATAAAATGGGTCTTAGCTGCTCCACCCCACACAGTTATACAGTAACATATAACTGATTGGGCGAGTGCTTTATAAGTAGTTATTAGAAGTTTAGCATTTGCGACATGTCTTAACTTACTAAACACCCAGATCAGCTTTCTTACCCTATCAGATGTGTTGTTGATATGTGGTTTCCATGTAAGATGCTGATCTAGTGTGACTCCCAAGTATTTAAGGTTACTTACGATTTTACTACAGGGGCAATTATTTACGTTAGGGTTCGCACAAGAATGTACTTTAATACTAAACTCAGCATCTGGTAGGGTATTTTTGCGGATCGAAAAAGGTACAAACTTTGTTTTTTTAACGTTCAACGTAAGCAAATTATTTCTTAGCCATTTAGAAACTTTAGTAACTCCGGACTCAGCAATATTCTTTAGGCTGTCCCAGGATTCTTCTTGGAAAATAAGGGCTGTGTCGTCGGCGTAAGTATAAATGTTACAATTTTGGATTTCTAAATTGCAGAGATCGTTAACGTATATTAAAAATAATGTTGGGCCGAGGACACTGCCCTGCGGGACGCCGTACGAGATAATTGTAGAGTCACTGACGCATTCGCCAAGTTTAAGCTGTTGCTGACGATTTGATAAGTAATCCATGAGAAGCATGTGAGGCAAACCTCTAATACCATAGGCATACAGCTTGTCCATAAGAATGGGAACAGAGACGGTGTCAAAGGCCTTAGCGAGATCTAGGAAGACACCTACACATTTATAGCCTTTATCTAAGTTTTTGCTAATGTCTTCCGTCAATGCTAAAATTGCATCTTCTGTAGAAATTCAATTTTGAAAACCGAACTGATTTTTTGACAATAATTTATTTTTAGTAAGGAATGCTTTGAGTCTGTTATTTAAAAGTTTTTCTAATATTTTCGAAAACACAGAAAGTACTGATATAGGCCTATAGTTATTGACTTCGTCTCTGCTTCCACCCTTATGGATTGGAGTAACTATAGCTCTTTTAAATACCGTTGGGAACTGTCCCTTTTCAAAGCAGAGGTTGCATATGTGACAGATAATTGGAGTGAGTAGGTTTTTGGCTAATTTAATGAACTTGGTAGTTATGTTATCCCATCCTGGTGCTGACTCATTAGAAAGTTTATTAATAATAGTTTCTACTTCTAGGCAATCAACTGTTTGAAGAACAAAGGATTCGATGGGGGGATTGCGAATAGGGCTGTCTTGTGCTACTGGTGGCGTGGAAGCAATTAACTTTTCAGCAAGGTCTTTACCAATATTAGAGAAATGTTCATTAACGATGTTGGCAGATTTCATTGTAGATGACGAAATGGATTTTAGTTTCTTAGAGTCGTTAGATTTATCCTTATTGAGATTACAAATTGATCTAATTGTGTTCCAAAGTACTTTGGGGTTATTACTAGCATTACTTAGTTTATCCCTTTCGAAGTTATTACAGAGTTTCTTCACTAGCTTATTGCAGAAATTTCTGTAACGTGTTTAGGTTATTTTAAGTATTTGGTTGTCAGGATGCTTTTTAACATTGCAGTGTAAATTATCACGATTGCGAATGCAGCGTAACATACCAGGTGTTATCCATGGTTGGATGCAGCGTTTTCTGGAGGGGATATATTTAGTAATTTGATTATTTTTTACTGCTGTGGAAACCAAATCCACTAGCGTCTCCGCAGCTTCATTGGGATCTTTTAATTGAAGTATAGCTGGTAGTTTAGGTTCTAAATCGCATAATGTTTGTTCATATTTTACCGAAATCTTTGTTTTAAGTACAACACGGCGACTAGGCCTTGACATTAGATTTAAAATCACAGAACAGTGGTCAGTGGGAGAGTTCGTCAGGACTAATGCTTTTGCAGGATGTGCAGTTTTTATCATAATGTGATCATAGCACATCTTATCACGTGTGACAAGTCTATGAGCCGGGAGAAGGCCATGATAAGCGAGGGTGGTTAAGTAATTTTGACTGTTTTGGTCTATACTATCCTGTTTAATATCAATGTTGATATCACCTGTGATAATTATGTTAGGATGACCCTTATACGAACTAAGCAGAGTTGATAGAGATGATGTAAAATCATCCGTGCTTTTGACTGACGGAGTGCGATAGATGCCAATTAAAACGGTGTCTGCAAGTGTTAGTACAAGGCAGGATGCATTTTTAACACATGGTTCAGTCACTTTACAATTTAGGTCTTTCTTCACATAAAATATAACTCCATCACATTTATTTAAGGTATTTTTTGTATGATACGAGGTATAGTTATCATTTAAGGTCGGAATTGGTTTATCTTTGTTAAGATGGCATTCTGTTAAGACAAGAATATCGCATTCAATTTTTAGTTCGGTTAGAGTTACTTGAAATTGGTCTAAATTTTTATATATACTTCGTATATTTTGGGTCAGTATATTTAGGTGATTAGTTATTTTTATATAATTTTGTACATCATGTGGTTTGCAATTTATAACCTGGGCCACCTGTATATTGTCCAACTCTGCATTTGTTACCAATGTACTATCCATTATAAGAGTTGACATAAGATATCATAAACGTAGTATGTTTTAGTATGTGTTTTTTAAAGGGGTAAACTAAGTTATTACAATCACGTGATATTATTAAAAGTATCAGTATATTTTTTGGGTATAATGATTTGCTTCTATTCTGGAAACATGAGTGGTGCATTAGGAGGTTGATGTGATCGAGTGTGAGATGTGAGTGAGTTATGTATAGAGCTGTTGGTGTTAGGAGTGTATAGCTATCATAAAGTGTTAGAAAATACAAAAGAAAAGTAACAAAATAAACAAAACATAGTCATCATAATACTTAATAGGGTATTATTTGCAGAAAAAAGCCTTCAAAGGTACCTGGGTGGAAATTACCTAATTAGTAGATTGTTTCAGAAAGTTGAAATATTAATTTTTATTAATGTCCTCCTAGCCGAATTTCGACTACGGCGGCCAATCTTAATGGAAGCTAACGCGTGTGAATTTGCCGCTAGGGGCGCTGGTGTGCACTGAGGTCAAGTGACACTTCGGTAACAGCTATGTTTTTTCTTTTTACAGATACCAAGACTATGACCGTAACAGTAACTTGGTTGGAAACGTAGAGGACAGCATCATACAACAAAATGATTCAGTGTACTGTTGAGTGGCCTTCAGAAACTTTGTATAGCAGTGTGAACACTAAAAATTAAACTCCAGATCTAGATATTATCACCAATGAGTACTTTGGAATTTATGTACAATGTATACCATCGCTCTTACGGTTAGTTAAAACATCGTGATAAAACCTGCACATCTAGATTTTCGAACCCACCAACCTGCAGAGGACCAGCGTGGTAGGAAATGGTCCAAGCTTAGGAGTGGAGTTTAGACCTTAAGGCGATATGCACAAAGGCTCCATTCGAGTGAGCCAGGTGCAGGTACTGACACCCCCACAAATAATATAATACTTCACACACAGTCTGGCGCGCGCACTCTCGGCGTAAGGACACTGGCGCAAGCGCGAGTCACAAATATTGTTGTTACGTAGAACCTAATTACCTTTAATAATGTCAACGTGCAAAAAGTGCAAGCAATATGTTGCTAAAACTAAGGAGGAGTTTTTTCAGTGTAAAGGACATTGTGGTGGACTGTTCCATAAGAAGTGTGTGAAAAATTCTAGTGCCGGAGGCAGCCATATTTGCGATGGCTGTTCTAACCGCGTTGGTTCCCCTAAATTGGATCCCCCAGTGACCACTAAAGTTGATGCTGCCCACATAACTGCAGCACCGACAGAAACCTTACTGGAGCAAATCAACTCGAAGCTAAGCATTATGTACAAAATAGAAAAACAGTTGCAAGAAATGAGCGAAGCGATTGATTTTTACGCACAAAAATACCAGGAACTGATTGAATTCAAGAAGGAAACTATTGAAAGATTTAAGAAGGAAGAAAATTACATAAAAGATATGCAGCAACATAACAAATACCTAGAAAAATGCAATAAATCGTTGGAAGAAAGAATTCAAATACTAGAGCAGAAGGAATTAGAAAAGAACATTGAGCTGGTAGGGGTCGAAAAGAAGGAAGGTGAAAATATCATGAAAGTGGTGCAAAAAATTGCAGAAAAGCTTAACTTAAAAGAAAATCAAATTGTTAGCGCATGGAGGGTAGGCGGCGGAGATAAGAATAACGGTCGGCCGCGACCGATTGTTGCCAAGCTGAGTGACCGCGGCGCGCGCGACCGCTGGCTCGCCTGCCGCAAACAGCGGCTAACAAACAGTACGATTTTCTCCAATGATAACCAATCGCCTATATTCATCAATGAGAGTGTGACCAAGGAGACCCGACAACTATTCTGGGAAACAAAAACGAAGCTCAAAGGGTTTGTTAAATACATTTGGATTCAAAACGGGAAAATCCTAGTCAAAAAAGATGACACGGACAATAAAATCAAGCAAATACGTGACGAATCCGATATTGACCTGCACCTAAAACCAAAATGATAATATTATTTAACTTATATTATATCTCCTATTCTACTACACTCTGTGCCAATCGATTGTTAATACGAATTTCATTATAATTCGGATCCAAAGATGTACAGCAACTTCATTTTATTACTGATATAAACTACAAAAGGTACACTAATCTTGATAATTGGGCAGAATCTATAAATAGCAAACAGATTGGAAATATAAACATCATTCATCTGAATATACGGTCTATGCGAAAAAACTTCACAGAATTTCAAGTATTGATTGATCAATGTAAACAAAATATTGATGTCATTATTCTAACAGAAATAAACATAAAAGAAGAGGAAGCCTGTCTGTATAATATGCATAACTACAAGTTGTTTACAAATACGCGAATAAATCGAAAAGGTGGTGGCATTGCTATCTATTTGAAAAGTTACCTCTCATTCATACCTAACACGAGTAATGGTACATCATGCGAGGTGCTCCACGGCGCGGTTCAAGGACAGGAGATGGGGACGACCTACCTTGTAGCGGTCTATAGGCCGCCTAAAACTAACAAACTACGATTTATAGAAGAACTAAGATCCCTATTCCACGGTCTGCAGCAGGAGAAGCATCTTGTATTGATTGGAGATACTAATATCAACATATTGGACGGAGTGAACAGTGCTATATCTACCAAATATAAGGATACATTGTGTGACCTTGGATTGCAGTGTGGAATTAGTGATGTGACTCGTGAGGAAGTTGTAAAAAACAAAATTGTGTTATCGTGCATTGATCATATGTGGGTGAGGGATTATTCTAACCAAGGTGAATCATCGTCATACGTACTGAGAGCTGGTAAGATATCTGACCACTACTTAATAGGTGGGTGCTTATCGCCCTGTCAGTCCGCTTCAGTCAGTATAAAAAACTCTTGCGCGGAACGATGTATTCTAGATAATAAAACTATAGAAGAAAAACTATTTCAGATTGAGTGGGAGAAACTTGTAGAAATAGATTGCCCTGTTTTATTGTATAATAAACTCTGTGATATATTTTGCGATGTTTATGAAAACTCAAAGAAATATGTCAAATATGTTAACAGACGAATAACAAAACCGTGGATCACAAAGAACTTGTATAAAATGATTAAAAAAAGAGATTTGTTATTTAAAAAATGGAAAAAATCACCAGGTAATATGACATTAAGATTAGAGTATACCAAGCATAGAAATAAAACTAATAAAAAAATTAATATCGCAAAAAATATCTACAGAAAAAAGGTCATAGATGATTGTAAAGGGGACTATAGAAAAATATGGCAAAATATAAACAAATGGATGGGTAAAAGAAAATGTAATATAGATGAAACAATACTTCAACACTTAGGGAGGGACTGTAGCATCACAGATATTTGTAACAACTTCACAAAAACATTTACACAAGAGATAGATAACATAAAACATAAATGTAATGTAAATTTTCTAGACAGAAACTCATATGTAAATACCTGTAATGTAAGTTTTAGATTTCAACCAATTACAGCATCATGTGTCGAAAAAATTATAGATAAAATGTCAATTAATAAGTCACCCGGTTCAGACAAAATAAGAATTCAGGATTTGAAGCTAATTAAATGTAAAATTAGTCCTGTCATAGCTCATTTCATAAATGTAAGTGTCAAAAAAGGTATTTATCCAGATCAGCTAAAATTATCACTTATCAGACCAATATTTAAGCAGGGGAGCCACACTGACTACTCAAACTATCGTCCTATTGCCATCTTGTCAGTTATTAATAAAATTACAGAAAAAGCTATTGTTGCACAAGTTACAAAATTCTTAGAAAAACACGAAATCTTGTCTAGTAATCAGTATGGCTTCAGGCGCAACCATAGCACGACATCGGCCTTATCAAAGTTTACAAATGATATTAATGAGTATTTACATAATAAGAATCAAGTTTTGGCCATATTTATAGATTACAAAAAAGCATTTGATACTTTAGACCACGACCTATTAATCCGTGCCATGAATGAGTGCGGTATACGGGGCCCGATGAGTGAGTGGTTCCGCTGCTACCTTAACAATAGGAAAATGCAGACAGTCGTAGATAACAACCATAGTCACGCGGAACAAATAAAATACGGGGTACCAACAGGTTCAGTTTATGGGCCTATTGGCTATATAATGCATGTAAATAGTGTGTCAAATGTAGTTCAAAATTGTAAAGTGTATATGTACGCCGACGACATGTGTATACTTAGTGCAGGTAAAGATTTAAAAGCTATTAATTCTAAGATACAGGATGATTTCAATAGCATTACAAAATGGGCGCATGACAATGGTATAATACTTAACATAAAAAAGACTAAATGCATGTATATACACTCACCCTATAATGGCAAAGACAGTCAGAGCCTGCAAGTGATAGGTCATAGCTACGACTGTTTACATAACCGTTTAGCGCACTGTAAATGTGATGCATTAGAATTTGTAAAACAATATAAATATTTAGGTCTGACAATAGACACTAATATGAGTTGGAAAACGCATATAAAAGAAGTATGTAAAAAGTTAAGATGTATACTGGGTAAGTTTTACTATCTTAGTGGCATTGTTAGTCGATCGACCCTGTTATCTGTTTATTATGCTTTGTTTGATTCTGTAGTATCTTATGGGCTAAGCAGTTACGGTCACACTTTTAAAACCTACCTTGATGAAATTAAGTCATTGCAAATAAGATGTTTAAAGTTCCTAGTTGATAAAAAAACTAAATTGAGTTGTAACCATGAATATGATAAGCTGTTTAATATATGTAAAATACTACCTATACATGAGAAGGTAAAATATGTGACTCACATAGAAAATATAAATAATGTAAAGAGCCTAGACTGTGTCAGCCATAAAATTCAAACAAGAAAAGTAACTAGAAAAATGTTTCAAACAAAAAAAGCTAATAACTATTATGGAGAAAGAACCATTTCGTTTCTACTTCCTAGATTATGTAATAAATTGCCGACGGATGTTTTGCTGAATTGTACAAGTAAAAATATGCTTAAAACTAAGTTGAAATTACATTACATGCCCGGTGAATTACTGTGACTTTGTTTACTGTACTTACTGTTGAAGATAAAGAGCCTTATTGTCCTGTAATATATTTTCATAGGTACATGACATATTAAATATGAACAACTAGTGTATTATTACCTATCTTCTGCCTTATCAAGATGATTATGATTGATCTGTACCTTCTTATATTGTTCATTTGTGTACTTACATACTTGCTCAATACAATGTAAACTTCGTATTGTAAACGAGAGGATTTTCTGCCAACAAACCTCACGGTTTGGCAAATCTATGTGTCTGTAAATTGTATTGTGCTTTTGTAAATAAATGTGTTTAACTATAAAAATGTGTTTAACTAACTTAGGGTCTGTTTCACAATGTCTGGTTAGTGGCTACCTGACGGATAAAATACATGCTGTCACTCTCTGTTATTATTTTTTAGACAGTGACAGCATGTATTTTATCCGACAGGTAGCGCCTAACCAGACATTGTGAAACAGGGGCCTTGTATACTATACTACCATTATTTAGTTTCAACTAACAACTCAACCAGCATTCATTGTGTGGATTACTAATGTGTTATATTTTTTGTATAGCAGTGTGTTTAAACGGAAAGGATAAATAAAAGTTAAATCAGTGTGTAATTCTTTTATTTTTATTGTATTTATTAAATGCCTAATCCTTATTTACATTATGTTCTTTCTGAAATTGGTTATAATGATTTTCACAAACAAGAGATTGTCGGATAATAATTATTTCACATGCCACTGTTTTAGAACAGTTTTATCACTTGTTAACATAAGTCCTCCTTTTCTTTCCAAACATAACGGATCTACACTACATTGCGGCATAGTAACTCGATGTGATGATAGTTATTTTATAATTAATAAGCTTATAAGATTCAAAATTTTAAAACTTTATTTCGCGCCAATTTGATACAGTCTCTTATGATAAGTTTGACAGCTATGGTACCTCTTGACCTCAGCGACAGTGGCGCCAACTGGTGAGCAAAAAAACGGTAGTCCCCATTGAGATCAGCCATCTACGCAGGAGTATATTATAGTGCCCAGGTGTGTGCGTGCCAGTGCGCAGTACACAGGAGCACTCTCTGTTCCATCACTCTCATAGCCCAATGGGACGGATTGACCGACACGACTGGAGAGAGCTAGGCGCAGGACCGACTGCTTTACATGCCCATCCGACAGCATGGATCGTTTCACTGTTTCGGACAACAGGTGATCAGCCTTCTATGTCCTAACCAAACTTAGAACCACAATTTAGAAACACAAATTGATGGTCCCACCCGGGAATCGAACCCGGGACCTCTGGGTCATGAAGCGAAGCTTCTACCACTAGACCACAGAGGCAGTTTCAGAAAGTTACTAAGGACTAATTAAGTTAGAAAATGTATCAAATTAAAGGGAAAATTAAATTATTTACTTTTTTTTTAAATTTAATTTACATTTTTGAATGTAAATTCTTAGAAAAATGTTTTAGTCTGAGTAGTAAGATTTATGAGATAATTTTATTATTAATAATAAGTAAATAAACTCTAATAATTATTTTACACATTTACTCACAATAAATTTTCAAAATGGCGACCTCCCATAGCAATACACAACCTACATCTACGCAATAAATTTTCTTTAATGTTGTAATGACATAACAGGAATATTTCAACTTTCTGAAACAATTTACTAATTAGGTAATTTCCACCCAGGTACCTTTGAAGGCTTTTTTCTGCAAATAATACCCTATTAAGCAATAGTTTATTTTTATTTTTATGTAATTTTGGAACCTTGCGGAGTTTTTAAAATTAATAAGGCACCATGAGAATATCTTTTTCAATTTTTAATTTCAAGTAGAAAATTCAGAGCAGTCTAGCTCGATGATATAATTCGAACTTTCGATAAAAAAATAACTAACTTACATTACAGCTAGGAAGCTGAAACTTTTATGGTTAAAAGAACAACTTAAGAGGATGACACAAAAATAAAAAATGCTTTAAGAAAGTTATCCAAAAAATAATAAAACATAATTAATCCACTGAGGTCGATTTTCGTAGAAAAATTGGAAAAAAAATCATAACTCCTAAACTACTAAAAATTGCTGAACATACATGGGGGTGATTTAGCTACCCCTTGACCTAAGGAATCAAACATTTTCCTTTGGACGTCACTCTTTGGGCCACCCTGTATATTTGATCTCTTTTTTAAATTCGGCTAAATCAGTAGAATCGTAAATTTTTTCGGCAGTTGTTCATAGATAATAGTTAAAATGTAGCACTATTACTAAAGCACTTATTTTTCTCACTTTTACAGCTTTTATATGATCATTTAAACACTTTTAGATACTATTGTAACTACTGTTGTATTTACGGCGAGAACTTTTGCGTAACAACGCCTAAAATAATTTTAATTATTGGAGCAAAGATTAACTGTGTTTACTATTTACTATTTGACCGGAGGTGGCAAAGATGACAGTCATTGCAATTTAGCTCCATGTATACATTTTTCAACCTCCGAGCTCTGTTAAATGGCGGCTCAAAACAAAACACGGTTAAATGGAACATTAATAATAAATGACGACACATTACATTAATTTGATGTCTTCAGGTAAACTTTTGAAACATGATGTTTTTCATTATTCAGCTCGCTATTCGAAATAAGTCCCGTAGGTGTAATATTATGTACTTACTTTTTTGTGTATTAACACTTTATTATAGCGATTTAAAATTGGTTGGACTTATAGAACTATCTTGTAGACACGAGAATTGCCCCTCTGTATGTATGACGAATTCACTTACATCCCAGACGGCTTGGCTGCAAGCTGAGTAGGAAGGCCACTCTAGCATACGAAATAATACGAACTTTCGGAGCGTTGTTGCGTCTCTATATTGCAGCTTCAGCTCTCGTTTGTCCCCATTTTTAACCCCAACGCAAAGGTGTGGGTGTTTGTGTATCTGTCTGTGGTAGCATAGCTCCGAAACGGTTTAAACGATTTATTTTTTATTTTGTTTTTGGATGATAGATAATGTTACCCTAAGGACTAATTCAAAAAAATATGTTTCACTATAGTCTGTTAGATCATTAACACCCCTGTTACATTGTGAGTGACATTTAAAATAAAAATAAACGCATAAAATATACGTCATTTCCTTCTTATGTACATGTGTCAAAAGTCAACAACTAATCCCTTGTTATGATGTTACAGTGGTGTTAATGATCTAACAGAGTATGGTGAAACTAGGCCTAAGTGTTCTTAGTCATAGGTATTTTATTTAAATAAAAAAGCCGTTCAATAGTTATAATACTTTTAGTGTTGAAAATTCGGGGCGTTTTTAACGTTGGTTACAGATTAGGTAAAGGTAGAAAAAAATAACACTCACACCTTGTACTAATGAACTCCCTTGCGGGGTAGGCAGAGTTGCATTGCTGCATCCACTTTTCGCCAGTGTTTATGTTAGTCCCTATGTGGGGGCGGGCCTATTGCCATTTTACGGGCACATCCAAGACCCGAGAAAAAAATATTTGTGTTTAAACAAATATCTGCCCCAGCCGGGAATCGAACCCGGGACCTTCGGCTCAGTACTAACCACTACTCCATTCGGTCGTCTGTAAAGGTAGAGTAACCCTCCAGACATTATGCGGACCTGTAAAAGCGCAGCGGTTTCCGGAATCTAATAAGAACTGCTTGGCATTTGGTCAAATTGAGTAATTTCATTTGTAAGGGGTACAGCTAATCTTGGAAACGCTGTAATTTTAAACGTGGGTTTTACGGGCTGTTCGGGTTTTCATACGGGAAACTTACTGTAACGGGGAATAAAACTATAGTGAAGTGTTTTGCGAGTATAAAAACATAAAGTTACTGGGTATAGTTTTGTTGTAACCTTCAGTAATGAATAGATTGAAACAGTTCAAGTAGGTACTTACATTGTTAGTACTTACCCTTTATTTCTACTATTCACAAGCATTATTATTTTTGCACATGGCTTATGATTTTGAAGGATCCAAGGGCAGGTACCTGAAATTCTTAAATTAAATACAAAACAACCTCTATCAAAATAAATTCAAGTATATTTTATAGCTAACTGTCGAGTTACTTATTTACATAACATTAGTTATCTTTGCCTTTTTGTTTCTACATACCAACCTGAGGTAGGTTAAATTCATTGACAAAAGAATAAAGAGAGGACATGCCATATCAACGAAAAAAATGCGCTTACCTAAACTTTGGTGTCAATTAAAATGGCGGCTTTTTTCTTGAAAAATGTAAACAAATTGTTTGACAGCTGAAGTACCTTGTGTTTGGATGTCAATCTTGGTCAATCAACATGGCGACCGATCGCAATGTTGTAATTTTAGGCAAAGACAAAACTACTGTTGTCCTTTTTTACGTACGATAACACCAATAAGTTAAAAAGAGACGACGATATATTTTTAAGTACCAATTTTTATGCCAAGTCCTCTTTATTCTTTTGTCAATGGTTAAATTATATTGTTAATGTTTGTATATCTGTCAGATGCAGGCGCGGATCCAGACCTCAAAATAGGTGATGGGCAAGTCAAAAAAGGTGGTTTTGCCTCGCCTTGAGGTTACTGATAGCAGATTTGTTTGTATGTTGGTTGTGATTAGGAAATGCAATCTCGGACCAAGATTGACCATTCAAGATCTCGAGTGTTTTTTCTGAATCGAGATTGCACAGTTCGAGATTATTCAAGATTGAACAGATACAAAAGTTCTCACCTAATTTCTGTGAATTGTAATAACCAACCAGTAGGTATTTAATTTCGCCAAAAACGTTGTGATTCGGGAGTATTAAAAACTAGCTTTGCTCGCTTGAATTTGAAGTCTCTCTAGGTACCACTAAGGTTCACCCAGTCAAGATTTTTTTTTCCACAACTTCATCTCCATTTTACATTATTTTTGAATCTCTAGCCTAAATCCAAAATTTAAAGATCCTAACTTTAAAACTAAAAAATTGGTAATAAGGTGTACAAAAAAAAGTAAAGTAAACCAATATAAATCAAAATATAAAACAAAGTTTAGGCTGTGCGTTGATGCCCAATCAGTCACTTTCTTTGTATTATAAAAAAAAATGATTTTGATTAATCAACACCACAATATTTTGGGAAAACAGGAAAAAATATGTAAATCAGACTTCGGTGGCAAACAACATGTATGCACTTCACGCAAACCCAGTGTGAAAATTTCGAGATCTCGAAATCTCCGTTCATTTTGTTCAGTTCTCGACGAGATGTCCAAATTTGAGACTGATGGCCTTTGAGATTTAAACCCAGGAAAATTAATCGAGATCTCGATGGAATCTCTCGATCTCGCGGGATTGAGATTGCATTCCCTAGTTGTGATCATATTATGTTTATGATACATGCAATTTTTCCTCCTCAAAAGCCCTCTGGATCAATCATTGTTAAAATCGTTCAGAAAACGAATGTAGATAACTGGGTGTCAGTTATCTACATTATATATTATGATATTATTTATTTATTTATTATTAGGAAGCGGGAATAGTTAGTAAGTAACTAACTTAACCTCTAGAGACCCCGTGACCTCATATGATGACATAATGGGGAGACCCACCACAGGGTTCAGACAAAGCAGGAGTTTGCAGACACCAAACATTTAAAGTTGTCATCTTTTTTGTCTCTGGGTCTATGGAGGACAAGTGCAGTAAGTAAGTAGGGGAGACCTGGGACAAAAGTAACAGCGGGTAGAAAGTGACAAAGACTCTGTGGACTTCCCCAATAGCCTTAACGTCCCAAGCGACCGCTGGTTGTCAGCTTGCGATGCTTCCCGCGCATGATATCATTTTCCGCGCCCGTGCCGCGGTGCAAGTTTGTGTTAGTGAGCATTTTGTGATTTTACACACCAAAAGTAAGTTTTTTGGTGTTTATTCATTTAGTGTTTACGTAGAATTAAGATTCCAAGAACCATATGACTATTTTTTATTGATTCATTATTAAGACGACCGAATGGCGTAGTGGTTAGTGACCCTGACCACTGAGCCGATGGTCCCGGGTTCGATTCCCGGCTGGGGCAGATATTTGTTTAAACACAGGTATTTGTTCTCGGGTCTTGGATGTGCCCGTAAAATGGCAATAGGCCCGCCCCCTATTACATTGGGACTAACATAACACCCTGGCGAAAAGTGGGTGCAGCAATGCACCTCTGCCTACCCCGCAAGGGAGTACATTAGTACAAGGCGTGAGTGCGTGTTTTTTTTTTTTTTCATTATAAGATTGTCTGTAGCATGTCATAAATTGTTTTCGAATAACACGTGCTGTTTTAAAGTTATGTCGCCTGATATTTCAAAAATGGGGTTGGGTACAAAAGTAACAGCTCGCGGCAGGACAAAAGTAACGTGTTACTTTCGTAAGTTTGCCATGTCACATTATAAATTTATTTTTTTGTTGTTTTGATTAGATATTCGTGTCATAATATTGTATATTATGGCACAAATAAAACAACTCCTTGTCAGTTAGTCAGTTTAAATGATGGATCTCATTTACAGTTTATATTAAGAAGTTTTTTTAGTTTTGTCAATAAGTCATAAGATTTTTTTAGTTTTGATAGTTTTTTAAGAAGTTTTCTTTACTAAATAATTTGATTGATTTTTTTGTTCTTTCTTTTGAATCGTATTTATAACATTGGGCAGAATTTATGGGTTGTTACTTTCGACCCATGCCTTATTACTTTCGTCCTGACCATGGGGTCGAAAGTAACGATTTCCCTTTTTTTTTAAGCTTTACAATTGCTAAAATTTGAGATGAATTAAGTAAAGTAATAATGGATATTTGTAGACTATATACGAAAGTTTTATGTGACTATATTTATTTTATCGTAAATGTTATTAATAACGAGAAATCAGACAGAAGCTACAAACTGTTACTTTTGTCCCCGTCTCCCCTATTATCTTAATTGCATTCATTGCGGTATCGCTGCATTTTTGATAATTAGGAAAGTATGTTGTTTGGGATCCTTCACATAATTCAAATTTTGCCTCAACCATACCATAACTCAACGCGCGGTCGTTTAAAATTGCGGCGAATTTCATAAATAGTACTTGCCCCTACAACTTTATAAAGCTGAATCCCAAGAATACCAATAAACCAATGAATGAACACCAATGAACCCACATAACTCGTATGATTTCATTTGATATTCACACTCACGATCAATGAAAAAGTTACACTTACAAAACGTCGACACCGAAACTCAGACTCTTGGCATGACCGAAAATTTTAACAACATCCGGAGGGCATTCGAGGTGGAAAAAAGTATTTAGCATAACCCGAAATCATCACCACCATACCACATAATTATAAAAATAGCCTTACGAAAGTGATAAAATAACGAAATCATTGTATTGAAATCCCGTGGTGTGATATGGCAAGTGATTTAGGTGATGGGCATGCCCATCTTGCCCATATGGGTGGATCCGCGCCTGGTCAGATGCGCTGTTTTGTGTCAAATAAATGCATTCCATTCTATTCAAACCACAGAATAAACAAGCGAACGAAAGCGTCAACTTACAACGGCGCTGAATGCCCGGCGGACCAACAGTGTACAACAGTGTGTAACATTTGCGGCGCGCACTCACATTTGATTGAAAGTGTCAGTATTCCACATTCATAGCTCTGCAGGACTGCGGCCGGTCATGAATGATTCAGGGTCCAGAGGTCACTCTAGAAAACGAAAAACTCTATACCCCTTATTATAAAATGTAAACTAAGGTCCGTTTAGCGATACTCGGATAGATCATAACAAGGGATTAGTTCATAAATTATACGTCAAATTCATATTAAATTCTTGACAGATGTGTCAAAAGTCAACAGCTAATCCCTGGTTATGATCTAACCGAGTATCGCGAAACTTAACCTAAAGATATACTGGTTTAGAACCGGTCATAGTCCAGAGCTTTCATACAAATCTGTAGTCTAAACCCGGGTTTAAACCAGAACCATCTTTACTGTCTGCGTTTTATAATAAGGGGATGCGCGAGCCACGACTCGACTTCGTACAATGCCGATTGCACGACAACTCTTGTTCGTTCGTTTTTCGTTAGTAAAGAGTAACCCCTGAGGTCTTGAGGGAACGCAGCTGGTTGAAGAAAACTTGCGCAAGGCTCGGACGGAATAATAAGTAAATCTTGATGGCCATAGCGGGTTTGTTTTAAGGCGAATTTCGAAAAGTTACATTAATTTCATATTTTATTGCAGTTAGTAAAAAATTCAAAAATAATCCTAAACTGGGCAAATACGTAGGTTTATGTAACAGTACACTGATAAAACTCGACTCTGTATATCTTTACCATTTTACAATACGTTTTTACTGTTCTCACGCGCTGCGATAAAAAAATAGGAGAAGCATATTATGATATTATTATCTTTCACGCATTGCCTAATATTATGTAGTTCGATAGTACATCAATACATGTGTATGTCTGCTTAATCTAATCATGGCGGTTTTCTTGAGTGGGAGCGCTGCAGATAAACTTACGACATTACGGCGGCGGTGGGATGGTTGTATGGTTGCCATGGTAACCTACTCTATTTCCAATCCACTAAAATAAGTAGGAACAAACAATTAAAGGTCACGGTACACATAAACGTAACGTAAGGTATACGGATCGTCACCGTATCGCCTTTCACCCAAGCTTGTCCCGAGGCAAGGCGATTACGTTACGATTCCCAT
Source organism: Plutella xylostella (assembly GCF_932276165.1). NCBI lineage: Eukaryota > Metazoa > Arthropoda > Insecta > Lepidoptera > Plutellidae > Plutella > Plutella xylostella. Next base: position 6,872,389 of record NC_063987.1, on the reverse strand, counting down.
CAGTGAGCGTTGCAGTGTCATACAAATAATACGGAACGGCACGAGTTGATACGGTTACGACCCCTTTCCGAGTTAGTATATGTGTGCTGTGACCTTAAATGTCATAATTATTTATAAATTCATTTTCGATAAATAATATGCTCTAAGAATAGACGTGCGTTCTTTATTACTGGCGAAAAATGGGTACGGTAATATACCTACTAAAGGTCCAGGCTCAACAGCATTTTACGGGGGATATACATACGTAATCATAATGTAAGGGAAGTACATAATATGGAAGCGTGTGTATTTATAGTATCAAAATTGTCAGCAAGAAACAGAAACTAATAATTGAAAAGTCCAGTTCATCAGCAGGAAATGAAACCTAAAGAACAGCCAGTGCAGTAAAATGTCGAGTGCGACTGAAGTAACTGAAAACTTGAACGAAAACACTGCAACACTTTCAATAAGACAACATTTTCGTTCGGGAACTCGCCCCGTTGAATAATTCAACCGCTTCCATAATCTAAACGGACGGTTTTGAACGAAACTCGATTAAGGTATGCCGGTGAAATGGCCGCTCCGATTCAAATAGCATTTAATGGCGTCGGTATTGCCGGTAAAATAGTTTTGACAGCGGATTCTTAGGAAATAACGGAAATAATAATAAAAAATTACCGTAATAAAAAATAGAGATAACAACAAAATAAATACGCTCACGGGCAAAGAAAAAGTTCCACCTACTGGGAAAGTTGCTATGTCAGTGAAACTTTTTCCTTGCTCGCGAGTGTCATATAGAGGAGTTGAGGACCAAAGAAAAACTATCAATATTGATAATGAACTTACAATGAGATCTTTATCAATTAAAATTTGGATAATATCACCATTTGTCAAAAACACATGGTAATGTTATAAATGATTTAAATATCTAGTGTAAATACTGACGTATAATGTTTACTCTGTGATGTTGGCAACACTGCTAGACTCAGGGGGTCATTCTTTATAACGAAAAACGAAGTTTCACAGCACTGCTGCGCGAGTCACGACTTTGTATCGGTGAATTTAGCGTGCCGGTTGTATTTCGTCAGTATAGAGTAACCCTCCTTGCATATGGGATGAGTATTGGGCACAATGAGGTTAAACTCAACTGCCGTATCGCCGCTTAAATTAAAGACAAACTGTTTGCATCCAAATTCCAAATCAAATCAGAATCAACAAAGATATTTTTTATGATAATTAAAGACAATTTAAGTATGTGGTTCGATGACCGACAGTGATAGATTTTCAGCATCTATGGATTACGCGACTGCAAAAAATATATATATATATATATGTATATATATTTTTATTATTATTTAAAATTGCCCCCAAGTTTTCAATTCTTAACCATCATTAAAGTTTTTTTAAGTATAGTTTTGTGGTTTTATTATTGAAGGTGTGTACACGTGTCCCTGAAACGCTGATTTTCAAAAGGGACGATAATATACATTTTGGTCGGCATCTGTATTTTTTTCAGCTGCATAAGGAATACATTTTACAGTTCTTTTTCTTTGTACAACCCTTTTGCCGCATTGCTCTTGATGTGAGTTGAATGAATCAATTATCTAGATTAGTTCACCTAAGTTAACAAGGTCAGCAGGTTGTGTCAGAAATCAAATAGTGTTCGGCCGATTGGGTCTCTATTACATTTGACTTGCTCCATCTACCTCATCATGAATTAGTAATTAATCCTTGTTTGGTTTGATTAATAATTTTTCGTCTAGATTGAATTTAGATAAAAAAAAAGTTTGCCAGTTTTTTCCGCTATTATTCTGCCTAGACTATAACAGCTATATACGTATGGAAATAAGTATATTTTTTTAACAACGAAGTTGAGCTGCAAAAGAACTCACCAGAATACCCATATTGACAGCTGCAACCAAAATGGACTATTTTCTGAACAGGCCTTAATGCAAGCCAGTAACAACGTTTATCAGCTAGTTAGCGCACAATTATAGGCCTAGCGCCACCGAATTCCACTAATTAAAAGTTAACAGACGTGCAACATCAAATTAACCGGCCAACAGCACGGACGCGAAACAACAAATTGTAGCGCAACAAACAATACACTCGTATGTGCCACCAAAAACAACGTGAAACAAATAAACCGGGTTTAAAAGTTTGGTTGTTAACAAAGTTTAGTCTCAATCTGGGAATTTTGTTATCTGTTCCGCCGTCGTTAGCGCACCGTGTCGGCGGCGCGGTCGCACGTTTAAACTTTGTTTTCGGGATTATGTTTATCTCTGGTTTCGGCGATTGGTGCGAGTGGCCCCACTTACTGACAAGATTCATGGAGCAATGGACTACACGAAAAGTTTACATTTCACCGTAGAATTTAAGCAGGTGTGGAGGCAAAAATATACAGAGTTTTGCAAAAAGGGTATACTAAGCCAAAACCTATATGGTACCTACATATATCTAAAAAAAATATTCTCCATAGTAAAAAAGTCACGTGACCAACAAAGTTTCTATTCTGATTTATGTTTCGGGCTTAGATATAGGCCATGCTGCACATGTAGGTTTCGGCTTTTTGCAACACCCTGTATTTGGGCCCCTTCCTAAATGTGCGTCCATCTTTAAGTTTCTTACGCAATGCACCAAACGGATTGTCACAAGTGTACGGAAAGCCGGCGTCGGCAATGCCGATGAAGTGGGCGTACTTGTGTGACTTCCTATGCAAATAATTCGAAACCATTTCATACGATTCTTAAATATGACTTTCATATTTGCGGAACTAGTATCCTATACTGTATGTGTATACCCAAGTGAATCGCGAGAGCAATGTATGTAGATTTCAACGTTCAAGAACAATATACTGATATAAAAAGAAACCAGCTTTGTATCATCCCAGCGTGCACAAATGGAAACAAAATATCATTTTTGAGTTATTTCCTGTTTGCAAAAGAGATTTGCTTTCAAGTTCTCAAGTCTATACCGACGCTTTGGAAGATTTACATATGAAAACAGAACAAGGGGCTTACGAAAACTCCAGTAGATTTTTGCTCCCGAAGCTCAAGGCAGACAGGACGTAATCTTTTAAAATCTGCATCTCATCTTCACTGGAACGTTGGAAATATATCTATGGAACATTTGGATGTAAGTACTTATATTCAATCAGAAATGTTAAGTGAAGGCAGTGTTTCGTACAATATCCTTAAGAAAATCCTCTATGAAAATAAATGTATATAAATCTTCTTCATAACGTCACTCGAGGAGGCTAGGCTCCTTCCATGCACCCCATTTAATCTATAACTAGCTGTTTCCGCGAGCATCGCTATAAAAAGTAGCCTATGTGTTAATCCAGGGTCTCAGCTAACTTCATACCAAATTTCATTAAAATCGGTTGAACCGTTTTGATGGGAAGAAGTAACAAAACATACACACTCTCAATATTAGTCGGATTACATATATATATATATAATTATGCATATTTTAACAGATTATACATTGGAATCATCCAGTGCAAAGCTGAATCGTAATATTACGAACTTTATTACATTTTTGTTCGTTTCCCGCTCTTTTGATGGGTACAAAAATAATAATAGTTTTCCAACAGCAAAATGAACATTAACTTTCCAATTGCAAATTCTCTGAGCACGTCAGTTACATACATACAAGTTAATTAAAACTAAAAGTTGCAAAAATTTCCACTACAAAATGAATTCATTTATAACTAGGTACCTAGTTAAGTAGTTACCGACTACAGATCCATGAATTTTTCAGGCCATTACAGATTAACCATGTTTTTAGAGTTTGGTAAGTCAAAAGGTACATTCAGAAACCTTTATCTTTTTATGGTTACCATAGCTTACGATAAACTAAGTTTCGGGACGCTACTACTCTGCACTAACCACGACTATATTTCTGTGTATTGAACATGTCAAATAGCGTAACAGCTCTCGATCGTTATTTTTTGTCAACTAGATTTATTGAAACGAGCTGTTATTCTATATAGTAGGTTTTCATATCCAGATGACTGCCATAGCAAGCCTCAGCCAGCGATGGAAAAGCAATGTTTCACTTCAGAAATAGTTTTACATAAAAGCTGCGGAATAAGATGCAATTTTATTCGTGAAAGAAGGAAGCAATGTTGCCATACGCTACGGCGTCTTTAAGCATTTATATAGAAATGCATAAAATATGGATATATAGGGTGTTACAAAAGTAGTATACATACTAAGCCAAAAGGGGGTGACGCAGCTAGACAATCTTAACAACTTAAACACTACGAAGTCCTGAAATTCTGGAAAAAAAAAACTTTATACTGAGCCGAAATAACGATTGATTTGTTGTATCCTGTAACCTACAAATTTATTTAATAGATTATTTTAAAAAACATACTTTTCAGTACCTATTTAATATAAATAGAAAACGTGATGACTTTACATTCTTTAGTACTCTGGCAACACCGGTATAAAGAACAATTTTCCTAGATGGGCGCCGTGGCTGTATAAATCGCTAGATAATGTGCATTTATACATTTAAATTGAAGAAGGAATCCGTTTTTGTTACCATCACGACAAAAAACTAGCTTCTTTTACCCGCAAACGGATAAGAAGCTTCGAATTACATTTGTACGATTTAAGTTTTCTTTGTCGTCGCACGGAATATTTACATAAACTTTAGGATTCCTTTCCTAATTTATTGTGAGCTACTTATAGAAGTGTTGTAGGTATTTTTATTTTGGGTTGCATCGTTCACTAGGTATTTTTCCCGATAGTGCACCTAGTTCATTAGAGTTTCATTTGTACCCTAATTAAGTTGCAATTTGTTATTCCTATGATTCTTTGTTGGTGTGCAAATAAAGCGTATTCTATTCTATTTTCTTTAAATTAACACATGAACACTACTACAAATTGCGAAAATATTTGAAACCTATTTACCTGTAACTACATAGTCCGATAGACGACCGAATGGCGTAGTGGTTAGTGACCCTGAGCCGAAGGTCCCGGGTTCGATTCCCGGCTGGGGCAGATATTTGTTAAACACAGATATTTGTTCTATGTCAATAGGTCTTAAATGGCAATAGGCCCGCCCCCTATTACATTGGGACCAACATAACTCTCTGGCGAAAAGTGAGTGCAGCAATGCACCTCTGCCTACCCCGCAAGGGAGTACATTAGTACAAGGCGTGAGTGTGTGTGTGTGTGTGTATTTACCTGTTGATGTTGATCGACGGAAATATTGTTATCAATAACAATTCTCTCTGTTCCAGCAGCAAATTATTTATTGTACATAAAAATTTGTCCCAACATCTGAAACAAAAGGTCAAAATCGTTACACTGCGCTTACATATCCTACTTTATAGCCTCCTTAATGGTACTTAAAGACATTTTAACTCATTACTTAGACTGAATGTAAGATTATTTTGACTGTAAACCTAATTAATATAAAGATAATCTTAATTTAGTGTGCATTTAATGTACATTATAATTATAACGGATTTCCGTGATAGTTACTGGGGGGTCATTCTATTTTCTAGTTTCGGAGCGCTGTTGCCCTAACTATGACTCTATCTTGTTGTACGTGGTATAGATTGGCAGAGAGCTCCCGTTCGCTTGTTTTGTAAAGCTGGAATACCCCTTAAGGTATCCTTCGTTTGCATAATTACACACTTCTTGGTTGTTTAAGGACCCTGATGAAGTACAAGTTTGGTGAGATGGTGATATACATTTTACATAAACATACATTCATGCATATATTATATAGAAATAGCTACGTAGTATTCTCTATTTACCTTTTCTTGGCGTGGTGGTGACAAACACTGCGATATAATATTATACGTTATTTACTTTAAAATACTCAGAAGCTCAAAAGAATATGAAATACTAGCTGTTCCCGCGCGCTTCGCTTCGCCTTAAAAAGTTTTCCCGTGGGAATTCCGGGATAAAAAGTAGCCTATGTTCTTTCCCAGGGTCTAGACCGTATGTATACCAAATTTCATTAAAATCCGTTCAGTAGTTTTTGCGTGAAAGAGTAACAGACATACAGACAGACAGACAGACAGACAGACACAGTTACTTTCGCATTTATAATATTAGTTAGGATTTAAAATAAACACTGAAATATCCGTTCAGATTGAATTAGTTTGCTCGACTGCTTTCTTCCTTTGATGCTCAAATTAGAGAGGATTCGGCTCAGAATTAATTCTGGTTTCGTTGTATCGAGTGGTTCCTTTAATTGTACAGTAGGCGCCATAATAATTGAAACACTCACAAAAAAAAAAAAAAACACGCACTCACGCCTTGTACTAATTTACTCCCTTGCGGGGTAGACAGAGGTGCATTGCTGCACCCACTTTTCGCCAGAGTGTTATGTTAGTCCCAATGTAATAGGGGGCGGGCCTATTGCCATTTTACGGGCACATCCAAGACCCGAGAACAAATATCTGTGTTTAAACAAATATCTGCCCCAGCCGGGAATCGAACCCGGGACCATCGGCTCAGTAGTCAGGGTCACTAACCACTACGACATTCGGTCGCCAAACACTCACATTAAAGTGTTATATTTATAAAATAGCTGTTCCCGCGAGTTTCGCTTCGCCTTAAAAAGTTTTCAAGTGGGAATTCAGGGATAAAAAGTAGCCTATGTTCTTTCTCGGGGTCTAGACCATCTGTATACCAAAATTTCATTCAAATCCGTTCTGTACTTTTGGCGTGAAAGAGTAACAGACAGACAGACCCAGTTACTTTCGCATTTATAATATTAGTTAGGATAATATTTTTATGGTTCCGTGGAGGAGCAAGAAAGGAGCCTTCTAGAATTTTTCTACACCTGTTCCTGAAATACTTTTCGGTCGTGTGCGGGCACCCTAATAAGTGATTGGACTTACGATGCACCATAAGATATCCATGATGTTAAATTTATTTAACTGCACTTTAAGTGTTAAGTGCAGTTAAATAAATTTAGAATATTTTCAGACATTCATATTGATAATATTTGTGCCAATGTTGTTAACATACAATTGTTTCTAATAATGGAACCCAAATAAAATCTTATAGCAGGACTATTCGAAGAGATAAAGCCCAATATCAATACAGAAATGCCACTATGCCATTACATTCAATAGGATAACCTTAAAATATTTATTTCAGGTATGTGTATCACTTCACATTACCACATTTATATTTTTGTGTGTTGTGTTGTTTGATATCGTAGTTTGGTGCCGTAGCTATGGTAGGTTTGTTGCAAAATTTTATACATGTAAGCCGATGGGGGTAACTTTGACTCATTGTAAACAAACTTAGGGAATTTGTAAAATAAAATCATCCCATACTATACTAAAAAAGAACGAGTATTAAAGTTATCTGTGTAATTGTATATGGAGTGGAGGAGCGAAAATATTTCTTTATAACATTCACAAAGTGTACCTGGCCAATTTTTAAAGTTATAACAGACGTAATGTGGATTAATATAATATTAATTATTTCAATAGTAAACGTTTAATTGAAATTCTTAAGAGTTCACAACTTTAATTACTTTGGTAACTCCCAAACTCTGGTCTTTTCTTTTCCTGAAGTTTTCACGAAGTAATTTGTTTCTACACGAAATTCAATAGTTCACATTGTTATCTTGACTTGTTTGGATTAAATTAGTTCATTCATGTTCTTGAACTAGCAAAGCTGTTGAAACATGTTTCGCTGTAGGTAATTTTGTTCTGACTTACCGGAAATACCAGGGGTTAATTTATAAGTAAACATGTAAAAAAAAAAAATTAAAAGTATACAGGGTTTCAAAAATATATTATGACAGTATAATTATAATAAAATTATGAACAATAAAACTTAATATATATTTATTCGATATTATAATACTTACCTACCTAGGTAGGTATATTTATTTAATGAAACAAATAATGTGTATTCATTAACTTATATGAGGTGTCGGCGTGTCACCGCAGGCGAGAACTATTCCTACCCACATCATATACACCCAAGTAGGTTATAAATAATATTACTTCAGTGTTCGCATACGTATTTTATACAGGTTATACAGAAAGGCATGTTATTATGCAGTCGTTTTATCCCTATAATGCATAAGATTTATATTTTTTTGCTTATCAGTAACACAACGATTTCTTAGATACATAGGTTGATATTTAAAATGTAAGTTTTTTGCCGAAATTTTCTCTATTGTAATAGGTTTTTGTATCACCCTGTATAGCTGAAAATTAAGGTGAAAGTACTAGGCCTACTCCCCTAGTCCTACCAGTCTCCCACCCGTGACGCCCCGACTGGTGCTAATATTTGCGGACTCAGTCATTGTCACATTAGCACTTTTATTAGCTTGTAACGGCTCGTCCGCCGCGCTATTGCACATCAAAACCAGCCTGGGATGGACTAGATAAAACGTTATTTTCTCCCTCACTATCATTATGTTTATAGCTGGAACGAAAGAGACAGTTGAAGGTCAGATTTTGGACGTATGATTTGATTTGGTGTAAAATAATAAAGAAACAACGCTATGACGAGGGTAGCCGTCCACACTCGTTGTGTTTTTATAGGTAACAATATTTATCTATTGTAACTAACTGGAAAACGTACACCCACACACGTTTTTGTTTGAAGTAGTATCAATATAACATGATAGTAATTGTCTTTAACTACGGTATCCTTGATAACCGCAAGGATTTATCATAATATCCAACATTGGCAGTTTGGATGCGAATAGTCCATGATGTTAAATTACAAATGTTAAGTAGCAAAGGTCACATTTATAAAAAAATACCTAAAGAGTTCTACGAAAAACAAGAAATCTCTATACAAAAGCTTATACATCTCATATCAGCAATCGATGATTGTTAGGGCACCAGTTATTCACATTTATAAAAAATACCTAAAGAATTCTACGAAAAACAAGAAATCTCTATACAAAAGCTTATAGCTTACATATCAGCAATCGATGATTGTTAGGGAACCAGTTATTTACAAATCACTGGTTATTTTTCGTAGAAAACAGCATAGACTCCCTTGACATTTAACCTGGCAAAAAAGAACAGCTTTGTAAAGCTCGCTCAAATGATTTATGTCCCCCGCGACCTACATCCAGTAATAGCTGTTACCTAAATGGCCCAGAAAAAAACATAGCCTCGGGAGAAAAACACAACACACGCTTCATTAGCCAAGTGACGGGTTGTACCTTGATTCACGACCTGACTATGGAAGAAAGTAGAATTTAGATAACATAATAGGTACACTCACGAGCAATGAAAAAGTACCAGTGACAATACCACCAAATTACTCCAATACGGAAACGCGTGTTTTGAAACTATACAAGGCCAGAACGCACCCATAGTGTACTAGCACTGTATAGTTTCAAGTGTAAAAAAATAATATTTTACTTGAAAATATACACGATTTGTGCGTACTAATCGCGTATACTTTCAAGTTGGGATTTACTGAATCGTTCTTGAAAATATACAATGCTATTACGCACATTGCTTGATTGGCGTACTTGTCGCATATAATTTATTTATACCTACATGCTGATTCTGATTTACTTAACTATTTCGGTAAATGTACATGACTACCATTTACTTGTTCTGCCTGTCATACCTATAGAGTGTTAATAAATAATAAATTAACAAGCTCTAATTTGGTTGATAAATTGATATTTATAGCAATCATACTTGCAAGTAAGAATACTAATGTGTTATTATTTATATGAATGAATAGTAATACCTACTACACTCACGAGGAATGAAAAAGTTCCAGTGACGACAGCTCCTGAACGGAAAAGACTAGCTTAATGACGCCGTCGGCAATATTTAAGTACATTTAACAGCGCATGAAAATATTATTATATTAACCAACAAAAACGTAAATTTTGATAAAATTCTAAATTAAATGTTTTAAAAAATTGAGGTCATTTTGGTGTTGATTTTTTGCTACTTGGACTTATTCATTGCTCGTGAGTGTAGTAGCTATAACCCTATAGACCTATTTAAGACATATTTTTTTACATCAAGTTTTGAATTCACCGTAGGTAATTGACTTTTATGAATTGGTCTGAGATAATTTCAGTTTAATTTACATCAATTTACTTTTTAACTGTACGAGGTGAACAAAAAACACGTTACGAAAAGTGCGGAATGATGATGCAATGTTTAGAAAGCAATAGACTTATTACTATTTCGCACGAAGGAAAGAGAGAGCAACATTTCAAAATAACTACCTGGTAACTAATCACGTATAGTTTCAAGTGCTCGCATTGCCGCTTGGCGCTTGAAAATATATACGATTAGTACGCAGTGGTAACTGCTGCAGTATATTTTCAAGCCATAATTTTGGCCCAACTTACTTGAAAATATACGCGATTAGTGCGTAATGGCCTTGTATAGTTTCAAGTAAATTATGGCACCATTTTAATTTGAAAATATACGCGAGCAGTCCCAACCTCTGCGTTCTGGCCTTGTATAGTTTCAAAACACGCTACGAAAACGGATAGGTTAATGACGTAGTCTGCAATATTGAAGTACATTTAAAATGGCATCAAAATATTACCAACTGAAAATGTAAATATTTTTATCAAATTCTAAATTAATTATTTTAAAACCTGGGGACATTTTGCAAGTTTAACTTTGTCAATGCTCGTTAGTGTATTATAAACATACCTATACATTTTTTATTGAATGTTTAGAAATATTTAGATTTTGTCTTGCCAAAGGAACTAGTTATTATTCTGTGCTACCAGTAAAAGGCAGTGATTTTTGGACGACTGTTGAGGGCAACAGATAAACTAATGCTACAAGATTCGATGGCTACTGGTGACGGCTACGCAGTGCTACGACGCGCTACGGTTACTTCGACCTACGCTCCCTACTTGCTACGAATGCTACGGATGCTACGCTTGCGGATAAGCTTAATAATACTAATGTGTTTGAAATTTATTTCATCTTTGTCTAGTATTTATTCAGAACTTTCTTTCATTTTTATACTATGATTTTGTGCGCAGGCATTGAATTCAGGCGCTGACATAGCGTACACACTATCGCCCGCAATCATTAATGTAAGGAACTCACATATGACGACCGAATGGCGTAGTGGTTAGTGACCTGACTACTGAGCCGATGGTCCCGGGTTCGATTCCCGGCTGGGGCAGATATTTGTTTAAACACAGATATTTGTTCTCGGGTCTTGGATGTGCCCGTAAAATGGCAATAGGCCCGCCCCCTATTACATTGGGACTAACATAACACTCTGGCGAAAAGTGGGTGCAGCAATGCACCTCTGCCTACCCCGCAAGGGAGTACATTAGTACAAGGCGTGAGTGCGTGTGTGTGTCACATGTGACTGCAAGATGAAGGATATTGTAAATTTTATGTACGTACGTCTGGAATAATTTCCCTGATTATAGTAACATATTCTACTTGCTTGTACCTATGTGTACATAAATAATATTTTATGTATGAAATCAGATGGTAAAAATAACAACATTGTGCCACATCAAACTGGTATAGAAGTAGAAGACCATCAAAGTGTGACGGATAGACCAGAGTGAAACTTGAGAGCACCTATTAGCTGTTGAGAGGAAACTCCACCGTGAACTAGTATAACAGCTCATAAAACTAATTTTACGTGTTTTACCAACTAAGCCATCAAGAACAAGCGAAGCAACATTTTAACGAAACTAACAAAAGTAACTTTGATTTCGTTCACTTCAAAAGTAAGGTTAACTTTATCAAACTCTTAACTTTGGCGTTGGTTATGTCTTTTAGAAAGATTTGATATGGAACAGTCATGTTGGTAAGAATTTGTTTGTGGTAGACAAGACAAACTTATACATAACAGAAATTCGCCTTCTTAGCGTGTCGGCAGCAAACAGAAATGTGAAACTTATAAAGTTTTGTTCATTATCATCATCAGCCAAAAATCGTTCATTGCTGGAGATAGGCCTCCCACGAAGATGACTACACTACTCTGTCCTCGGCGTTACTCATACAGCTACCTGCCAGGGGCTCTTGTACGGGTTTTGCTAATTACGTAAAAGAAAAAAGTTTAGGTTTTCTTCTGTCATCTAAATATTAAAATTATTTTCTATAAAAAATTTCATGATAGGTTCCACTTTGTATTGGAGAAAACGTAAACTTTTATAGTTTTCTAAAAACTATCAAACCTGTACTAGGCAAACATGTTGTCGGTCCAGCGGGATAAATTGAAGTATTACGCCGCACTTGTCTGTTCATTATCATTTTATCGGCGGCTTTTTTAAAGTTTTTATACATACTATATATCATATACATAGTCTGGCAAAATAAACACCAAAAAATCACAAAGTTCGCCTAAATCTACCTATCTTGTTAACATTTCAACACCACTGGTAACGAAGTAACGTCTGTTGCGGTTAAAATACAAGTAACAAAGTTATTAACTAAGTAAATTACCAACTTACACCCAACTGTCCTTCCTTCGGTATTGAATTAAAGTCCCTGTACACTTTTGTGCTGGCTGTACTTTATAACAACGTAACACAGATAGGAGCTTGGATATAAGTGAGTTAATTAAGAGATTTTGTGGAATTCATGGTAATCATAATTATAGTGACGACATTAGGCGGGTGGCGGGTAGTGGTTGCATGAGGAAGGCCGAGGACCGACGTGTTGTGGCGCTCCTTGGGAGAGGCCTATGTCTAGCAGTGGATGTGTGATTATTGGCTGATGATGATGATGATAATTATAGTGTGTGGCAACTACAATTTACAAATGGATTTAATATAAGCTGCACGTACTAGTAACTGGTAGCTAGTACATGAAGCGTTATAACTTACAGACATTATGAAACAGGAACCAAATTGTATGGATAGGTAATAAAATAAAGAAAGCAATTGGAGGAACAGTGTAAATGAAATCATTTATTCACACCAAATTAACATAAATTCACATAATATTCACGTATTAACGCAGTAGGTAGTAATAGAAGAATACATGGTAGGAAAAGTTTATATCCGTATCCTTAATTAAATGTTAGCAGTGAGAAGGATTTTCGCTCTGTATCGTGAGAACCGGTAGGCAGAGACACAAACAGATTCAGGTGGTTAGTTAGAAATCAAAATGGTCTATAATATCAATAGGTAATTGCGAGCAAACTAAAAAAATACAGAGTTGTAATTTTCCACTGCTGGATATAGTCCTCATAATAATTAAGTTAGGCCCGGGTCTCCTATTTACGCGGTAGGCCGCGTCACGATGCTCACTACGTCTAAGCGCCAACGTCGGCGTGTGAGGGAGACCGCATCAGTACATTTCTATAGTGAGCATCGTGACACGGCCTACGGCGTGACGCTGGACGCAACCTACGACGAGAAATAGGAGACCTCGGCCTAAGGCCTTGGTCTCCTATTTACGCCGTAGGTCGCGTCCAGCGTCACGATGCTCATACGTCTACGCGCCAACGTCGGCGTGTGAGGGAGACCGCATCAGTACATTTCTATAGTGAACATCGTGACGCGGCCTACGGCGTGACGCTGGACGCGACCTACGGCGTAAATAGGAGACCAAGGCCTTAGGGAGCATAATTCAATGTTTGCAACAAACATTAACCGTAGACAGTAGAACTGTAATAGAAGTGACATCAACTAAGGTGAAAGCGAGAGAACTAATTAATAACCTGTCTGTGACAGTCTACCAGCAACAATGGGGGTCTTCAAACGCAAACCCACCACTGAAAGGAGTCTTCCACTCAAATTTTCACTTCAGGTCAAGTGGACAAAGTTTGTGTAATTGAATAGATTCGCGGAATGAAAATTTCAGAATTTCCAACTCCATTTCAGGAGGGTTACTCTACACTCTATACTGACGAAAAGCGAATGAACGAGAGCTGTCGTGAAATCGGCACGTTTAATACAACCTGCCTCTGTAGCACAGGGCGCTAATAAGACGTGACTAAAGTTCTCCGTCGCGCTCACTCTGTAGGCTGCGCGATGTGAGTGAGCGCGATGCATAACTCTTGTCACGTCTTAAATGCGCCCCGTACTAGCCCTTCTGGCCCTGTAGCACGGGGGCGCTATTAAAACGTGACATAAGTGTAATGCAAGTTTTCATACTTGTGTACTCACTCTCAGGGTCGAGCGTTGAGGTCTATAGATAACAAGTTGTTAAGTGTACCTCAACATAACGCGGCCTCATAGAGCGATTCCTTCGCTATGAAGGCCGTGTGTCTATGGAATTCACTTCCAGAGAGCGTGCGACAGTCACCATCGCTAGCAACCTTTAAGAAAAATTTGAAGGAACACTATTTTAAAACCCTGGGTTGGCAGAAATAGTTAATACTTATGTTTTCACAGTTGTCTGATATATTTGTGTAGGTTTTTATAATATTTATGTAAGTAGTATTTATATAGGTATATGTAGGGACATGTATTAAATCATATATATATACTTATGTACTATAGTTATGCATATTTTGTAGTTACGTTTAAGTAAGATTAAGAAATACTGATAGGCTAAATTTTCGTTAATATTTTATTGTGCTATTAATCGATTGAAAGCGTTTATGTCCTCTTCTCCCAATTTAACAAGGGTTGACTGGAAGAAATTGCTTTTTGTCAATAAGCCCGCCTTTGTAAATTGTTAGTTTTCTTTTAATGTTCTTCACCTTTTATTAATTGTAACTTTATAATGTACTTTTGCTTGTGTTGGGGTCCACCAAACCGCACTTGGCCAGCGTGGTGGACTAGGCCTAAACCCTTCCTTCATTGGAAGGAGACCCGTGCCCCAGCAGTGGGGACGTAATGGGTCGTGATGATGATGATGATGATGAATGTACAATAAAGTGTTTATAAATAAATAAATAAATAAATAAATAAATAAATAAATAAATAAATAAGTTCTCCGTCGCGCTCGCTCTTGAGGCTGTACGATGTGAGTGATGTAAAACTTTTGTCACGTTTTAAATGCGCCGCTTGCTAGCCCTTCTGATAGAGTCGTGGCTTGTGCAGCAGCGCTCCGAAACTTAGTTTTTGTCATATAGAGTAACCCCCTGAAACTGTGCCTCACTGTGCTATTTTCTGTGACGGACTGGACTATAGCCTGTTGTTGGGTGAGTGTTGGTCAGTCTGGTTTTGTCTAGTAATATTCTAAATATAAATAATAATAATAATAATAATAATAATAATAATATAATATAATATGTGGGGACATCTCACACACGGCCATCCAACCCCAAGCTAGGTAGAACCTGTGTTATGGGTGTCGGACAGCTGATATATCTACACAAATACACAGATAGATAGATACTAAATATAAATATCAACACCCAAGACCCGAGAACAAATATCTGTGTTTAAACAAATATCTGCCCCAGCCGGGAATCGAACCCGGGACCTTCGGCTCAGTAGTCAGGGTCACTAACCACTACGCCATTCGGTCGTCATGCCATATGCCATAAAGGCATATAGATTCTGAAAAGGCTACCTTTGCAAGAGAAAATAAGTGCCAACATAATCTCACGCACTCACGGGCAACATTTTTTTCTCAGAGGAACCTTTTTATTGCCCGTGAGTGTATTATATGACTGTCTTTGCCATGTCGATGAAGATTTTCATATGAATAATAATGACTACATACCAATTTACTGTATGTTTAACTAACTCTCAGTGTCAATAACACAAAGCGCTGATCCATCCGAGACGCAATACATGTTCATTGTGTTTCATTTCCCGGAAAACAAGCAGATAAAGGAGAAAAAAAAATATAGCACTCAGCAACAAATTTGAACCTATTTTAAAATGTTTTTTCTGATGATAGATACTGAATTAATTAGTGTGAGAACAATACAGGTACTCGTAAATAAATTCTCGTGAATATGTGACAGTAGGTAATGAAACCATCAATCTACAATCAATTGACAATGGTTTAACTTTGTTTACTCACACACACGCCCATGTAGAGGTATATCTATGGACATTTGACACACACACACACACACGGCAAAGCCTGACATGTAAATTTAGGATATACCTAAAGGGCATATCGTGTATACGAGGACTACCCCATAATTGCATCAGGGAATTCTTTGAAAGATGTCTTGCGTCACTTGATTTCTAAACACGTCGTGCAAACGAAAACATGTTCTATCCCATCCACATAAGCAACAGAGATAAATGTGTGTCGGGAGAACGAAGCAACAAGACGTTATTCCAATTTACCGTTCCATTCTGATTTGAATCTTTTGAATAGACACTGAATTGAATCCAGGGTTTGGGTTTTATTCGATTTGAATATAATAAGCACTGATTCCGGTGTTGGTCCGCAACCTTCGGACGAAGGATTCGACATGCCCTCCAAAATGCGAGTTGATTAACTCTAGTCTCTGCCCCAAACTTGAATAACATTTATTAAAATATATTCATATTTCTATTTTGAAAAAATGTTTTAATATCGTCTTTTTAAAGATATTAAAAATATATTTATAGAGGATTGGTTGCCTCTTGAAATATAGATACATTTTAGTTATTAAAGAACCTCTTTTAATATATTTCGTTAAAATCTGAAAATGTTCTCAAGTAACTTTGGTATATTATACTTAGCATTTATTTTCTGAAAACTGGGTAGGTACTTAATGTTAGTTGATAGCGAAAGCCCGGGAGCCCAGCTCGTTAATTTGAATACCAGGACTAAACTAAAGACTGGACTAAAGATAAACGTCCACCTATTGGTACCGTACGTATCGGACCAAACGGACTTGCATAAATGTATGGAGAAATGGAGTCCGGACCAAACGGACTTGCATAAATGTATGGAGAAATGGAGTCGGCAATGCCGATGCCGGACGCGCTTGTGTGAATTTCTATACAAAAAACACTGAATCCGATGCGTCCGTTGCCTATGATGCCGAAAGGTGGACGCTTAATTTATTATTTTGGACGAATACCATATGCAGGCTTTCTCTTCTTCTGAAGGTAACTCACGTTTATCTCCATTTGCGTAATATAAAATCTTTAACTCAGTCGTTAAGCCTAGTCAGAGGGACAGTGGGGTTGCCCACTTACCCGACAACTCTCTCAGCACAAGCTTGCTTGTGTTGGGGTCCACCAACCCGCACTTGGCCAGCGTGGTGGACTAGGCCTAAACCCTTCCTTCATTGGAAGGAGACCCGTGCCCCAGCAGTGGGGACGTGATGGGTCGTGATGATGATGATGAACTCAGCGAACTAAGAAGGAACCTAATAAGAGTGAGTGCATTACGTGCCTATGAACAGGTTTTTAATTTAATTATAATTAGTACACTAGATCTGCATTTTATCGAAATTTAACCGAGCCACTACCCAGCTCATGTATACTTTATAAGCTCCACTTCCTGTATTAATGAGATACGGTGCGGCGGGTGCACTGTTTGTTTTTCTATCATGTTTATCAACGAATATTTTAGTGAAAAATTCCCGTATTAAAAATTACTGCTCCACCAGTGTACCTACTCTAAAACGAATTGACAGCGTTTGTAAAATAGTAATGTAGTTAGTACGAAAAAAAAATTGATAAATTTTAGTACGGGATTACAATATAAGTACTATTTTTTTTAAAATCTGTACCTACGTACTAAGTTACATCAACCTCACCTTTTGAAATCGTTTCAAAAAACCTTTTCCAATAAATAATACGTATTTGCGGGGACCTCGTTGGAATCTTGTAAACCTTCTACCCTTTTCAAAGTGATGTTAAGGATTATTCTGTCGCCAGAGCATTATAGTGATCTTGTGGAAGACATTAAAGGTTCGCCAGATAACTTTATTTACAAGAAAAATATACAGCGCTTTCCTATTTCTTCATTTTGTATTTTTAACTTATGTAGTGTAGGAATGTACACGCCTCATGTTATTATCAGATACTTTCATTATTAGCCTCATTTCAGTTGAGCTATTTAACATAATACACTCACGGGCAATGAAAAGGTTCCACTGAGAAAAACACCAATTTACTCCTAAACGGAAAAGGCTAGCTTAATAACGGCTTCTGCAACATTAAAGTATATTTATCAGAGCATCAGAATAATACCAACTAAAACGATAATATTTTGTAATATTTTAAAATGAAATGTTTGAAAAAATTGGGGTCGTTTGGTGTCGGAATTTTATGAGTGGAACTTTTTCATTGCCCATGAGTGTATTATGCAACAAAAATCAAAAAGATAACATAATACGATAAAAGCATGTGTTTTTACTTGCCTTAAAATTGTGGTTCGGTATGTAGGTACTAACCATATTAATTAATGATTGGGAGCATCGCTGTATTGACAATTACGCTTTAATAGCTATAATAATTACATTATACTCCGATTGATTGACATTGTATCGGTAAAATTACATTATAATTTAATTCAACGAATATTTGCCATTAATATAGGTAGGTAAACTGTGTCAACAGATCGTAAAATGTATAATATGCGAACCTTAATTATTATTAAACTTATTTACAGTAGTATTATTTTCGGTTCATAATAATTATGTACCTGTTTCTATTACATACCTATTAAATATTTAATTCACTAACATATTAATTATAATGATATACGAGTATTTCAATTACTTACCTATTATTAATATATGTATCATTAGTATTACTACTCGTACATATTATTACCTACATCTAAACATACATACAGGTAAATATCTCGGCATTCCCATTTCCAATTCAGTTCCGCGCATTTCCATAAATGAGAAGATAGAGGTACAAAAACCAAGCGCTTTGTTAAAACTACGGACTGACCATCTGTCACAACCTTCGTCCTTAAACCTTTCGAGGATTTACGTCCTGAAGATCATATGTTACCACTTATCTATGACAAAGTGGATCAGCGATGGCGATAGGTTCCGTACGGGTTATAGGTTTTGACATGTGACACCAAATAATAAGCCTTCAATGATGAATGTTTTATTCTACCTCAATCAAGTTTCCTCTGTAAACTATTCGCAAAAAAAATATGGTAATATGAAGCTTACAAAAATTTAATTATAATATATCATTTTTGTAACACCCTGTTGTATTTCAACAATATTGACATGATAAGCTAGTATTGACCCTTGAGGAACTGGTTCAGGGTACCTCTGCTTTAAGCGCCAATTACGTAAAATTTTGTACTTTAGAGGCTGCATAGTTTCGGCAGTTTAACGATATTCAGGTATTTATTTATATGGCAGGTTTAACTGGCTAATAATGGACGACAAAATTTGGTCTTTGGACGTAACCTTTACTAAATTAACTTAATCGTTTTCACTGTATTACCTCTCAATTTGACAGTCATATTAAGATTAATATCCATTGGCATGGCAGTATATTAAATTTTCTTTTGCTCAAATTATGTGAGTACTTAGGCAGTTTTGTCCCGAATTTAGTCCTAAAAGGGCTCGTCCTGTGTGTATTCGCCCGAGACATCCACGATCAACGAATCCGCGCCTTATCTCGACTCTGCCTAATGATGTGTATGAAAGAATATTTATTTATGGGCAAAGTTTTGTTTCTGACAGTTAGTAGATACGCACTGTGCGTTCAGCGTTATTTCACCTCTGATATTAGTCTTATTAGTCATTCATTTATTTTATTTGATAATATCGGCAGTATAACTTGATTTATCATCATAGGTCTAACCATTATAATTCCTTATCCAAAACTCAACGACTGGCTAATGAATGACATATTTTATGATAGCTATATTGTTTTTATTATATCGGAGATTAGTTTGAAAGACCACTTTAGAACTGATGATACACTTCACTACAAACACACTCGCTTGCAGTAAGAGCTGGGCTAATGTTTGAAATCGGTTGAGCATGGATTTCCCAGCTGGCACATTTTAGACACATTCGTACAATACCAGTACTAGAACGGTATTGCCAAAGTATAAAGTTCTAAAAAATGCACAGTAATGAACGACGAAAGCTAAAGAAGTAGAAAGTTTTCGACTACAATTTTAAGTAAACTTTTTAAGAATATTTCTACTTGATTTTGCGCCTAAAAGCTCTCGTCCCATTACGAAGTACTTACAAAGATCGTAAGTACCTACTTCAGTTTCTTTGCTGATTTCCCAAAGGAAGCTTTTTTAAAGAAATAGAAAAAAGGATTAAGTAAATGCAGTACTTTTAGTTTATTTTATTGTTATAATACTTATATCTAGGCACAGATAAGACACCTAGGTAGGTACTAACTTTAAATCAAAAATATGTATTACCGGTTCTTTATCTCAGAAACTCTCGAGTGAATTTCGCTGCTTATAAAAGTGTAGTTAGTCTCAGCATACATAAGTTGCTCATAAATTATTCTCAAGGCTTTTACGAATAGGTGCTTCTGGTTAAGTGGAATATGGGTTAATGGTCTTTTTCCCATTTTACTAGCTGGAACCGAGACGAGCCGTAAGTGTCTTTGACTCCCGCTTAAGTAAAGTATTGTTCCTATGTATGTATAGAAAATAGCTTTTCTTTGTACACCTACTCTTAGTTTTCCGTAACTTCAAAAGGATATAAATGGGGACTACTGTTGGGATGAAAATGAAGTGAAATTTTGGAAGCACAATGGTTTGTACTTGACGTCAGCTGACCCATCACATTATTGGGGGAAAAAATAGCGACTGAACCAACTAATTAGAACTTGGGAATCGTACAGTCGTCTAAAGCGCCGCCAATTAGCTTTAACTTTTTTTTACCCTGATGATGACTCTATACCGTAGCCACGCTCCGAAACCTAGTTTTTTGTAAGCTGCACAATGAAACGTGTACAAAAATGTTTATGTACGTAGACATATATTACAAAAATCGGTGTGCGCGCAGCCGACCCCCAGTTAGACGCTTTTTCACTCGCGCCGGAACCGTATATAGGAAATATCTGTTGACTCGAGTCCGCTAAACTTAGTAAAATTAGTCCTGAAATGTTTTTTTCGACTTTACGACAGTATGCTTGAAGCTTTGTTGGATGTTGAATATATATGTATATGTATACTAAACCGAAAATCACACCCTTTTTGCAACACTCTGTATATTGTTGCCTTCACACGCCTTGAGACTTTTCTGACTCACATAGCCCTTCTTATTACAGCGGAGCTCTTTGCTTCGGTATTTTCATTAAGTTTTCTTCTGACACACCAATACATAACCGACTTTACCAGAATCGATCCCCTGGACGTATAACAAGGGATTTTGTGTAAAATGGCCGAACATTCCGGTGCAGCAATTAGTAGCGACGTAATGAGTTTATTGGGCGGCCCCGTAGTCTGGTCACGCGCGCGGCCCGCTCCTGTGTGACATTTCAACACCGAAAAGTAGACATATTTTATTTCTATGATATTATTTTTAACATTGTATGTATGGGCGGAGACACACTGCTGTAGCGTAACACGCTTACACGCAATGAAAGAAACAACATACTGTTTAATGCGCACTACGTGCACGACGCTATATCGGCACGGTTCATACACATTCGTAAAAGTGAGCGCCATACATTCGCTTTTAGTTTCACTGATAGAACGGTGAGAAACGAAAGAATAATCATCATCAAATTACCTATAATATGAGACCCCAAATGTATAAGGTATACGCTACGTACAGTCTTGGAACTATGTAAATCTAGAAGCGTCAATGTTATGCCACCCCATTCTTCACTCACCAGCGGCCGCTTCACGGGTTCGTCATCGATGTCGATAAACTCTTTAAAAACGAATTTCACCAATCACAGTGTCATGTTTGTGAATCACGATATAGCGACGTTTATCCTCGTCGACAACGAGCCTGTATAGCGGCTGCAACCTAAAAATATAGAGTGTTAGGAAAGCTTACAGAAAGAGCCCCTTATCCGAACGGAGAGTAGTTTGTAAAAATTGACGTTCATCAGAAAACTTTATATTTATACGATGAATAAAAACATTTGACTTGGACGTTGCTGACCAGACAGGACTAGCCTGCAAGCATCCGGGTATTGCCGAATAGCAAAGAGACCGGGCCGGGGCCGGACAGATGCCGTCATAACCGGGTGTAACCGGGTCACGAGGCGGTGATAGATTTCCAATAGATAGATTGATAAATCTAAACCATTTCGACTCAGCTGCCAGTGTAGCACAGGGCGCTATTAAGACGTGACAAAAGTTCTCCGTCGCGCTCGCTCTTGAGGCTGCGCGATGTGAGTGAGCGCGATGCAAAACTCTTGTCACGTAAATGCGCCCCGTACTAGCCCTTCTGTGAAGACTCCTACTATGGTATAGTGATAAAGTGATGATAGTTAAGGGAACTATATTTTCCTCTACCATAGAGGTAAATGTATAGTGTTAATGTTTGAATTGTGTGTGCTGTCTTTCGGTTGTACATGCATTATATACGATACTTAAGACTGCAATCCACAAAAGGGTAGTCAGAGGTGACTCGGAAGAAAATCACCTATTTTCGCTCTATTATTGCACTAACGTGTAGCGAGCCGTATCGCCGTGTTATCGTGCGCAGTGATCTCTTTATCTGAAAATAAAAGTTGGGACTTGGACTACTGGATGGTGTAGTGGTTAGTGACTATATGCCGAAGGTCCAGGGATTGATCCCCGGCCGATATTTGTACTCGGGTCTTGGGTGTTACAATGTTTGTGTTGTGTGATATCTCCAACCCGCTTGCCAAACGTGGAGATTATAGCTAATCTATCGGCTGACGACGGCTACCATTCTGTTTCCAGGAAGCCCCAGAAGGCAATTATATAATTTAAATTAAACTGTAAACTACAAACTAGAATATTGTTTGCAGATTATGTCTGCAAAGTTTGATTGTTTTGCTTAAAAAAACAAGGTCGGTCTTCATAGAATAATCTTTTTGATTAAGTTTTATTAACAATATAAAATATAACAAAGGGTTTATTTTGCAGTAGCTTTTGCTCGCAATTTATCATGCTGTAGTAGACTATTAAAGGCTGTGCAAAAACATCATTTGACTCACTGACAACCTTTCTGACAACCCTTTAAAATCCACAAAGAAACACGTAACGGATGACTACAAAAGGGTACCTTACAATAAAGGTGTGTTCAAAAGAGAAAAAGCATTAGTTGCTAGCAAAAAATCCAAGTAAATGTAAAAAAAATATAAGACTTTTTACTCCGTAGTAAACAATTTATCAAAAGGTTGACCCGATGAATAATTTGTGTTTTGTTTTTCTTTGTAAGACTTAATGATATTCTCGTCAGCTGCTGCTACCCGGGATCTGTATAGATGTAGATATACGTCATTATATCGCGATTCGCCGATTAATACAGCGCTGTGATTGGTGGAACGCGCATTAAACGAGTTTATCGACGTCTATAACAACCCGTGTAGCGGCCGCAGTTGTCCTGATTTAGACCTACTGGTGAAGGGAGAAGTTATTTGATAATTTAGTAAGTAACTTTATCAATATCTAGCCTTCGATTCGAGTCTATATCTGTGGAATAGTGATTGAAGTCAGACGGCATACAATACTGGTGTACATTGTTATGTCATTCACATTCATTTGTACATACAGTGTGAGGCAATGAAACCTGACCTATCGCAGGTAGCACTGTCGATCTACAAAAATCAAAAAGAAACAACAAAACAGGACCGAAAAAATTGCAAACTTTAATGTCACTGATTTCCCTTGATACAGATCTGTTGAACAACCTCACGTTGACAAAAAATAATCATTATCATATTTATCTACACAAAGATATACACGACAGCATTCGGCCATTTTGTAAATTAATTCAGTGTTAATTATTATAGAGCAGTGTAACGCTGGAATATTAATTTGATAGCTGCAGCCGAACGTGGCCACACACGATGTGGGGCGTTTCACTCCACAATTTATACGCGAAATATTTCAATAACAATGAAACAATGACGAACGGGTGGCATATTGGTGGCGATTACTGGGAGCATTCTATTCTATTCTCTGCACGGTGTAAGTGGCTGAATAAGTGGCTCATTCGAATGGAACATTTGTGCATAAATGCCCTTAAGGTCAAAGCTGTATTTTTCAGCTTGAATCATATTCCACCACGCTGATGAGATGAGTATGCAGAGCTGACCGCCAACCTCTCAGTAGTGTAGAGGCACTCTAACGGTGAAGGAAAACATCACATCTAAATTCTAGAAGTGTTATGTGTTCCCTAGGTGCATAGTACTCATTCAAAACCGGCGATACGGCTCACGACCTATCTCGTGGGTACCTACAAATGTACAGTGAGAAGCGGGTGGATCGCTTGCGAGTCACCTCTGACTACCCCTTCAGGAATTACAGTCGTGAGCATACGTATATGAGAAGAAGACGGTTTCATTGTCTGGTGGCCACACATTTTTCTTATTTTGTCTGCCGCAATAGCTGAATTTGTCTGCCGGGGTCATATTTACAGTGTCCTTCACGGTGTGCGAACTGAAAAGATTTATAGTGAGTACCGGCATAAAGGATGTTCCTTCAGTTGGCTGCTCAGTTTCTGAAACAAGATGCAACGTCTACACGGCATTTTTCATGAAGTAGTGCGGCGACGAACACTGACATAGCTAGAAGTGACAAGCAATACACAAAAAAGTATAGCCGAAAGGGGGTGACTCAGTAATCATTCTAACAATCTAAACAATGGGAGATTTTCCAGTAGTTCCAATATCGACCAATAGATGGCATTCGGCCTGTCGTTTTTAGTAGTGAGCTACATTCTTCTGAGGAAACGGAGATGACAAATGTCACAGACCTACTACAAAACAAATGTTATGTCATTCGGTTTCTCTTGTAGCTACGCGAATGTCTCCGGTGCTGTGTTTTGTGATAATTTCGACGACTCTGGCTATTATTTTGGACTTTTATACACTTGGAACAGCTTCTTTTTTTAGCATTTTCCTTGATTTACCTATAAAATAAAATGCCTCAGGTTTAGTTAAAGATAATAATTATTAAAAAGTTTGTTTTAATTACCTACCTACTGAATGAGCAAGAATAAGTAAGTAGTATTACCTAAGAGGTAGTCTGATGGTTTGAAGTGGCCGGGGCATATTCTTGAATGCTTTTTTATGTTTAATCCAGGCTTTAATTTGTGGCGGACTCCTAGCCACTAAGTTCAGACGAAGATCAACAGATGGCGCTCGGAACGCAATACAGAGAAGATGTATGGGAACTACGCAAATTACTATGAAAATCCTACATCGCGCATTCGAAGTTTCTCACCTACTCTGCAATATATAGAAATCCCCAACGCTAACCGTTGGGCAGCTGCCCGCCAGGCCACACCACCCGGCCTGGTCGGAGGATCCTCCCTTTGCATGGGGATGCTCCAACACCTCCAGCATCTCCATACTGGTGACCCCGTAAAGAACATCAGCGCAGCCTTCTGAAGACCCGCAGAGCAGCCTCCACGCCATCTTCCATCGACTTTCTCTCCTCACCTCAACAGCCGTGCAGCAGAACTCTCAGCAAGCAGCCCCTGGAGCCAACCAGCCAGCATCCGGTCCGGTATTTGTGCTTTAAAATTAAAATTAATTCATAAAAATTATAATCATATTTAATATTTTATTAATTGTATAAATTCTAATTTAAAAGCACAAATAAAAGCAAGCTATTTTGTATTGTATAAATATCTACCTAAATCTAAATTAACTAAACTAAAAAGTAAAAGTAAAATAAACAATAATAATAAATACCTAACATTAAAAACAAATAAGTAAATAAATAATCAATAAAATATAAAACGCTAAATACTTACCTTCACGTCACGAAGAATGATGTCGTGCCGTCCCGCTGATACACTGGACACAAGTCGCCGCTCGCTAGTGACAACTACGTCACCGCCTCGCCTGTTCTAAAAATAGATTACGGGCTCGCGACTGTCCGTCGCATGCGCCGCCCGCAGTGCCAGAATCACTACCGCGCTGAGTGCATGTCGCTTTACGCACGCTATACCTACGCGAATATTTACGCGCTTACATTAAATAATTTACTAGCTTTCTACTTGCTTGTGTGCTATAGTATCTAGTGCTTGCTTGTGCTTATATTGATAATTATATAAAGAACTTATAATTTGTGGATGTGCAAATAAACT
Organism: Plutella xylostella; assembly: GCF_932276165.1. NCBI lineage: Eukaryota > Metazoa > Arthropoda > Insecta > Lepidoptera > Plutellidae > Plutella > Plutella xylostella. The sequence continues at coordinate 6,846,377 of NC_063987.1, read as the reverse complement.
GTGATTAATAATTTACCAAGTGAGTTATTATTTCTACAACACACCACATACCACAAATTCTTTTAATGCTTCCATCCATTTTGCCCGTCTTATTTCGTTTTGTGGAATTTTGTGCACCCCCCTTTCTCTACAGTAAGCTACAATACAACACGACGACATATCTACTATAAATGCTATTCAGAGAGTCGGAAAACTTTAGTTTTGTGGTGTGGGTAGAGAAAACTAAGTACCCACCTACTAATGTCTGCTCTACCATAGAGAAATCATTACTTCCAACGTGCCTCAGAATAATTATGATACTTACACACGGCGGTCGCGCCTCGGACATGGACAGAGGATGCAGATGATCTCAACTAGTTCACACTTAATATTATGTATATATATAACAGCAATTTATTATTATTAGTTTGCACGTTCTCAACAAATACCAGTTATGCTACGAAATCATTTGTATTTGGCAATATTTGACTAATAGGCAACTTGTAGGCAAACTATTTAATCATAGTATTATTCACATTTCGATGACAAGTCAGTTAACATAGGAGTTTGGTATAAGACAGTACAAAATCATCCCTTGAGAGTGCCATGGTTTGATAATTGCATACTGGGCAGAAACGAAATTGTTACGACTTTTAGACTACGTTCCGGACACATGCCACTCAACAAATTTGCGTTCTTAATGGGTAAAGTTTTATCACCAAATTGTAGTGAGTGCGGAGTGGTTGAAGACGCCTATCATATAATAGTGGAATGTGTGCGGAACGAGTCTAGAAGATTTGTATTAAATCAAAATAATATTTATGTGTGTAATGGAGGTGTAAATACCATATTATCATATCCATTGTCTGATGAGGCACGAGCAATTGTTAAAATGGTGCAACTGGGCCTTAAAACCAGATAAAGAGTTCCTTTTAGTTTTTAAGTTTCTGAATGTAATAGGTACCTATATGTTAATTTTACAGAAGTTGTAACCTAGAGTTAAGTAAAATAGTTTTTTATTATCGTTATATGTGTTATGTTCCGATGAAGGCGACATGGTCTTCCTTTGTTAGTACCAAGCTTTCTATAAAAATAAAAGATTAAAAAAAAATAAAAAAATAGTATTATTCTGTGGAATAAACATGGATTTTTGTATTGGCTGAAAGGACTCGAATCCATGCCGGCTATAAAAAAATATGCAGTCCTGTTCAGTATGAAGATTTACTAGCGCCATCTTTTGTCGGGTTTTGTCTATGGACGTTGTCTATGGTTGAAAACCTCCCATTGGAGCTCTAGGACTCACGAAAACTATATTGCTTACATATGTTGACCTTGTTAGTCACGTGGCTTCTTGCTATTTGAGAAGAAATTTATTTTCACGAATCTCCAAAAGTCATAAAATATGATATTGAGTTGTACGGAATGTACGCAAAAGTTGTATAGTAAGCCAAAATTGCGACACCCTGTAGATGTATATTTATGTGCACTTCTCTGAACACTCGTGTCTGGTGCATAAACAGTTTTGTTACCGACTGTCGTATGTAACTCGACAGCAGCTTCAGTGAGGCATTCTCAACCTTATACAGTATGACATAAGGTATTCAGAGCAGGAAGCTTGAAGTGGAAGGGAAGGAAAACATTTCCCGATGAAAGACAGTTATGTATAAAGGTATTAATATGATATTCAGGTTTTTTCAGGCAAGGCCTTTTTTACCTTTTCTTCCACTTTGAACAACAAATCATAAATCTCAGTTAGACATATTCGACAATAAACTTTCTTGTGTGCATGTAGATCGGTAAGTACTTATAGGTATTTAGCTTTTATTATATATTATGTAATATGTAAGTATAATACCTATAGGTAAAAATAAAATTTATACTTACTTACATAAGTAGCTAAGGTAAAGAGTAAAGCGCCACCAATTGAAAAAAAAAACTTTTGTTGTAAAGCGTTTTTTTCCTTAAAACTGCAACGACTCACGCCCTTTTCATGCTAATTTTTTTTTTAATCTACTTTCCCAGTACCTCGAATCTAGCTCCTCTGTGTAGTTTCTGCCAGAAACAATAGTTTTTAGCGTTTTCGGCAAAAAATATCAAAGTTGCAAATACGATATTTTTACAGCATTCAGTTTTCCGTCGAGTCCACTTGTACAAGTGAACTGGAAGAGGCGATGATTGTCGCTGGCGCTTCGACGAGCAATTATCGTACTCCGTACTCGTGAAACACTATATTGAATAAAGGCTAGGCTTCTCGTCTTTAAAAATTAATAACTTAACTTATTATAAAAAAGATTTTCCATATTATAGATTCAAAAATATTAATCTTACTAATAAATATGCTTACCTACTTCTAAAACCTAGAAACTGTTCGTTTCAGGCGTTTAACTTAGACATTCTAGGCAAACGTTCTTGGTCCAAGTAGGTGATCGCTTCGTATATTTACTTGTTGGAAAAAATCTTTTGAAAAGACGAGCAATGAAAAAGTTTCAGTGACATATGGAAGGCCAATGGCAGGTGGAACTTTTTCATTGCTTTTGATGGTAATTTATTGAGAGCGAGAATGCAAGCTCGACGCAATACCTTGAATTTCAAGAGTAGGCAGACTGGACATGACGGCGAATAATGAACTCGCCCACCACTCGCTACACTACTAAATTGATACCAACTTTAGTAGCATTAATATGAACTTTACAGGAAAACTGATTGTATTGATGAAAGTTGGCTTTATTTTTACTTTTAAAACGTCTTCATAGAAGGAGGAGGTTTTCAATTCCAAAAATACATACAGACGTATGTATTTTTTATGTATGTTCATTGTTCACCGATATCTTCGCCAGTTGTGGACCGATTATGATCATTCTTTTTTTCTTTTAGAAATGAAGGCTGTACTCACGCCACATCACAAAACAACGAACACAAACTTGTAACACCCCTCTATTCGGTTCAAAGTGAGCTCCCGAGCGAAGACACAATAACAGTTTACATGCTTATTTGTGCGGCTTCTGTGGTACCCATTCAATTTCACAGTCGGCTGCCGAGCCCGAGGAATACACGGATTATTCAAATCAAATTCGGGGTAAAATGATACAGGGGAAGTGAATGAGTCATTTCGTTGGCTTTTTTATATCTGTTTAATATTGGCAAAGGAAATTACGGATATATTAATACATATATTATACTTTAGACCAGCTTACGTCAAAATAAAAGAGACAAAAGTATCAAATTTATAGTATGAGTACTCCATAATTTTCCGTCAAAACTAAAGAAAACAAGCAATGCAGTTATGCAGAATTATTGAAATTATAGTGATATTATATGATATTCTACATAGAATGAGTTTTTCCAAAACTTTTATGCATTTTCTGAAGTTTCGCTGCCAGTTGTTTCAAAGACCGCTTTCCGGGGTTAAAGCCTCCATTGAGGTAGCCGTCGTCAGCACCTGAAACCAAATAACATTAATTATTCATTAAATTATTCAAATAAAAAAACGCGAAAGTATCCTTTTCAAGAGTCAGTTTGTATCCAAAGGTAGGTATTACGCTAAGCGCTAAGCCATTGAGTATGAATGGTCTGGAGACGAAATAGGCAGACGTTCCCCTCTGGCGGGGTGGTAGGCCAGAAATGCCCACCGATTTATAAAAACTAGTTGCAGTCTCAATTTTCACTAGACTCAATCTAGTTGGCAAAGCGTTCGTTTCATAGAAAATGAGTTGTTTACATACTAAAATGACAGCTTCAATTCATAGAATATCCGGATTCCGGATTTGATCACAGATTTGGTCATGGTTTATTGTTATTAGCTGTTTCCTAGCAACCAATGTCAAAAAAATGCAATAGTGATGTACCGGTATGTAGATATGTATTAATCGACAAAAAAGGTCATAGTTGGGAAGCGTCCGTAGTCGAATTGGCTTCAGTAATCGTAACTGATCACTGAGGTTAAGCAACAACTGACACGGTCAGCCATTGGTAGGTACAGCATCAGTTACCGATTTCAAATGGTTCTTTTCTGGACGCTTCCGTGCTTCGGACGGGACGTTAAGCCGTGGGTCCCGGTTGCTGTTTCGGCAGAAGTCGTTAAGCCTAGTCAGAGGCCGCCCGAAGGGGCGGCTTGAAAGCATCTGACCGTCGGGTTGCCCACTTACTCGACAACTTCATTGCATTGTACTCATTCAAAAACGGCGATACGGCTCGCGACCTATCACGTGAGTATAAATGTACAGCGAAAAGCGGGTGACTTCGTTTATTAATCATTCCTAATTAAATACAACTATACCTAATTAATTTGAAATTAGTATTTCTAACCCATATTCTCGAATTCATCGATAACACTTATCGATAATGGACAACATTTCAAAAAACTAAAGCTGCTGTAAATCGAAAACCATTTCGAGATTTAGCTCTAAAGGCCACAAAAATAATGTTTTTGTATTTTTTGGATGTATCATTTTCGAGAAAATCATAAAATAGTAAAAAAGTGCTGATGACGTCATGCATCAGGTGCGATGCATTTTGATGATCAAAGCCTACAGATTTAAAAACAAAATAACTGTCACTTTCATTTATGATTGACGTTGACGTTTTATCGTGACGTTGTTGTTTATTTGGGTAATTTTCATAAATTCTGTTCTGACACTTTCTGACTATTTTTTTTATTTATCATATAAAATGGTTAGTACTTATTAAGAGATGACCGCTATATAATATGTCCCAGAGCATGCCACTGCCTACACAGCTGAAAAAATGCTTCTGAAAAATGCTTCTGCTTATTTTTTTACATGATAAGTACTTTAGTATCATCAGAAATATCAATGTCATTTGAAAATGACCCATTTGTTGGTTGGCATGTAAACAAAGTATAAATGTCACTTGTCAGTGTCATTTATATTTTTTTCGAGACTATGGCAATAGACAAAAATAAAAATTGAGCCTAATATGTGACATCACTTCCGGTTTTAAAATAATTAACTTTAAAGTTAAAAATAACATGCAAAAATTAATGTATATACAAAATAAAAAATACGGGTCCTCTAATTTTTTATAAACTTTCCGAATAGCTAATAAAAATATAGGGTAAAGAAAATGAAATGTTGTCCATTGTTACATCCATTGGCAAGAAAAATGAAGACACTGTGTTCATTATTAAATGTCACTTCACGTAACCCTTATTGCTGGGAATTAAAACTCATAATGATATGTCCCATGAGACATAATCATGGTAAACGGTAAAATTTCCCCCCGCAAAAATTGGCAGACTTTTTTGTATCAAGAAAGATCGCTATGACGCTTCCCGAGGGTACACCAGAGTCCGCGTTGTTCTATGCGCTAAGCAGTCAGCGAATGACAACTTATCTGACAGGCTATCATTTCACCACTGTGACAAAGCGTTGTATGTCAGGGACGGATTTTATCACGATTTTATATCTTTACAGTATTTGAATTATTGGGTATCGACCATCAGATATATCTACATAGATACCTACATATTTAACACACAAGACAAATATCTGTCTATCAAAATGCATCGGCACAGGTCGGGAATCGAACCTGGGACCTTCGGCACATCAGTCAGGGCCAAAGCTGAAGCTAAAAGAGTTTCTTAACCTACTTAACCTAACCTACATAATGTAGTTCTTATCTAGTTGCTCTATTAGGTACGTAGGTGTAACTAGCGATAGCTTTATCTCAGACTCTATTCATAAATATTCTAACCCTCAACCACGATATATCCCGTTAAAAATAACGACTACCGTATCTCACTACAAAGAGGTTTACCTAAAGAATTATGTGGAGAGAAGAGACGAAATCGATAGTGGTATAGTAGTAATCTATAGCTTCAATACAATGGTCTATCTATACAAACCCGCAGGCGCCTTGTCACAATACAATATGCCTGTCCTTGTTCCAATAAACGTTGCGTATCATGACTAGCTAATAGTACCAAGCTACACTTACGAATCTTGTTATTTTCGTGTGATAATACCATACATTAGCGAGTAATGAAAAATACAAAGCAAGTTACCTACTGCCAGTTTCAATAACTCTCCATACCGATGCGCGGTGACTGTAGTTAGGTACTTTCACACGATTTTGACAGGTTGTAACTTTCATCACGACCCATTACGTCCCCACTGCTGGGGCATGGGTCTCCTTCCAATGAAGGAAGGGTTTTAGGCCTAGTCCACTACGCTGCAGGGAGAGCTTGACTTCTTCTCCTTGACTTTTTATGTTGAACGTTAAACGGATGTTGGAAACTGGCAGCTGGTGGAACTTTTGATTACTAGCGAGTGTATAACTTATAGTAATTAAAATACAATAACACATTATAATGTTTAGCATACCGGAGCCGGCGAGTTGTGAGTTGATGCAGCCCTCGTCCCACATGTTGACGCAGCGCTTGCCGGGGTTGAACCCGCCGTTCAGGTACGAGTCGTCGCTGCCTGCAATTATACACTGTTACTTACTGATGCCGTAACGCGGATTCATGCGAAACACAATACAATTTTAAGACTTAAATATCATGGAATAGTGCTTATACCACCCTTCATCATTTATTTATTTATTTATATAAGGCACATCATAATCAGCTTATAGCAGTCTACTACTAGACGTAGGCCTCTCCTAAAGGTCGCCACTAGATTCGATCTATAGCTTTTCGCAAGTCGTCGCCCCATCTAGCCAAAGGGCGTCTTACATTACGATTGCTTAATCCAGGTCTCCATTCCAGAACACGTTTATCAAAGCAAATTACACGTTCGACAAAGATTCTGAATGTTATTAATAATACACTCATTATTATTTTATGTAGGTAGAGCGTACCGGAGCCGGCGAGTTGCGAGTTGATACAGCCCTCGTCCCACATGTTGACGCAGCGCTTGCCGGGATTGAACCCGCCGTTCAGGTACGAGTCGTCACTGCCTGCAATTATACACTGTTACTTACTGATGAAAGAGCGCTCCGTTGCGTTAGCGCCCGCTTCTCACACCAGAGATGCGGGTTCAAATTCCGGCGATGACATGTAGGTACAGTAAGGGGCACAGAAACCTGACCCCCTCAGAAGCATTATTACTATGAGAGGGGGATCAGGTTTCTCTGCACCAAACCGTACCAATGAGTTCTTTGGAATTTATATAAGTACAGTGTGTACCATCGCTCTTACGGTAAAAGAAACCTGCACATCTCGATTGTACTATCACATAACCTGCACATCTAGATGGTATGTACATTGTACTCTTCTTGTGAATACAAATGTACAAATGTATGTATGATATAATGTAGGTTTCACGTACCGGAGCCGGCGAGCTGTGAGTTGATGCAGCCCTCGTCCCACATGTTGACGCAGCGCTTGCCGGGGTTGAACCCGCCGTTCAGGTACGAGTCGTCACTGCCTGTGGAAATTATTATAATTAAATCATATAAATGCCATAATTTGAGACTGATGTCTGTGAGAGAGTCTGTCTTTACTATATTACAATTTTTAGTATCTTTCTAGGTATATTATATAGACTGACTGGTGCCTTTATCTGTTTTTTATTAATTAATATTTCAACCAGAGGGTAATTAGTCACCAAATTTTTTACTTGTCTTTTCGGTATGTAATTCTATAATCGCTTCAACGGAATTAGTATGCGTTTTAATAGTTTCCAAAGTTCCCGAAAGGAGCGCTGATCAAGATGTCATACAAATTGCGGTGAACCGCCTATCGAATGAACTATCGATAAAGTGTCAAAAAAACGTGATTAGCCCACAGCCATCCGGCCCAAAAATACCTATAACAAATGGAAAGTTTATTCCCGGCAATGTCAACAACCTTCACAACTTCAGACAGATACATGTTACGATATCTATTACCAAGTTAGGGCACAAAATAATATCCAACCATTCAACAAAGTTTGACACTGTGCGACCAGAATTAGACTAAGTATTTTGGCAATTTTTTTTGTTTGAAAAGTGCTTAGCACATTGACTAATAGGTATATTATATACTAGCGTAAGGACCGGGCCTACCGCTCAAGAAACGAAACGCAACTGCGATGGCCCTGAAATACCATAATTATTTCTGTGTGGGGCCAGCGCGCAAGTGCCATTTTTTTAAGGACAATGTTCTGATGGGTGCATCCTTAGTTTCGAAATCATTGGTATATTTATTAGTGTACTATTATGTGTTGTAGACGTGAATAAAATTAAATGTTCTATCTATCTATATCTATTATATTTATGTAGGTCTATTATAAAATATATAAGTATCATTATTTTAGGTATTTAAGTATAATTAAGGACATGTAAGTTTATAGATTAACCCCCTTATTCATAGAAAAGTTACAATACGTTTTAACTAATAAACTGTTTTGTCCCTCTCCGACAAAGAGCAATTTGTTCTTTGACAGAGAGGGACAAAACAGTTTATTAGTTAAAACGTTTTGTAACTTCTCTATGAATAAGGGGGTTAGTTTGTAGGAACTTATATAATAACAAAATCATTATTTTAATTATTTCTTTAGAATTATTTATAGTACCCTTGGCCCCTCTTTGATCAAAATATCCTTCCACCCTAAGGTTGTCTTGAAAAAATCGCTTTAAGCGATAAGACCGCCATTTTTGTACATAAATGTGTTAGTATTTAAGTTATGTAAGTTTATTTTATGTGTGTTCAAATAAAGAATATTCTATCTATCTATGTATCAAAAAATGTTTTTCGCACATTCCTTCCGAAATGTTGTGAACCGATGCAAACAAATTCGATTTGAACTACGCCTACATATGCGCATACCTAGTTATGTAAACGTCTAGATGGACCAATTTAAATTGGATCACGATGCTTGATTGACTGTCAGTCGCCGTAACGAGCGTTCGCCTATTCCTATTTGTAGAGGGCAAAGCTATTTCCAATCTGGAGGAGAGGGCGCCACTGAGCTAATCCCACGCCAAGGGTAAAGAAAATTAATGTTGCATGCAGAAAGGAGCTGTGTTTAGTAAATCAAACTGTATTATGCTTATAGTGATATAATTACAGATATTTGAGAAAGAGAATCATATTTTTTCATTATTTTTTTGTCTTATGTGTGTGTGTGTACAACTGTGCAGTGCACTGAATAAAGGTTTTTCTTGCTTACTTTCTAAATTCATTTGAAAAAACCCTATGAAATAAGGAATTTTTGCAAGCTGTATTTGATTCCTCTTTGATAGATTCGCATGCCTCAACGTAGAAAAAGTCCAAGTAAACCGAACACTTCATATCCGTCATTGACTCATCAAATCCTGGACAGCCGGCTTTTGCTCCCGGATTTTTAACCATATTTTACCACTATAAATTCGTTAGGAAGTAGTTTTTAGAGGAGATATTTTTCGTCTTGTGGTTATTATTGGAATAATTACTACACTTTTATATTACGGATCATGTAATTTTTTCTTAATATAAAAGAATATTACTTTATTGGTCACCACATAGTAAAACATACAAAAAATACTTATAAACTAGGAACAATGAACAATAGGCGGCTTTATCGCTATGTAGTTAGGGTTAAACTAAAATCACGGAACAGTTTATTGAACACTAACTGAAAAAGCTCCGGATATAAAACTTTGCTTTACACAATCTTACTTTGAGTGGAACATACATAACTATTTTATGTTTATTGGAGAGGCTCGGAACAGCACTACATGGATCGTTTGTAAATGTTATTTATCCGTATTGTTCTGATCTACACTGGAAGCGAGGAATGAAAGAGTTCCGACTGGAATTGCCGTGCATTATTCTTACCTGATCCGGCGAGTTGTGAGTTGATGCAGCCCTCGTCCCACATGTTGACGCAGCGCTTGCCGGGGTTGAACCCGCCGTTCAGGTACGAGTCATCATTGCCTGAAAGAAAATGGTTCTTATACATATCTTATACATACATATAAATAAAACACATGACATTAGCTGAAAATCAGCACTGGAAGTTATATACTGTACAATAACCTAACCAACGTTAAAAAACCCGGCATCTAACACTAAAAGTCGCATAAATTTTTAACGGCTAAGCCGATTTTGATAAAATATGGCTAAGAAGTAAGAACACTCGGGGTAACATCTCCTATGACTCAAAAAACAAATCGAGAATCTGTTTAGCCGTTTAGGAGTTACGCTACGACAGACAGATACACAGACACACATGTTAAACTTTAAAAACACTTCTTTTTGTCATTGTTAATTAAAACAGATTGAGGATGTTTTAGCTAATGCACCGGCACCAAAGAAAACAAATAAAGGAATGAATACAGCGTGCTTCATTTGTTAGTCCTGTGTAAAACTATTTGAACTCCAGTTCTCCGAATCTCACTATCGAGCATAAATTAGAGTCCCCTATGAAAAGGAAACAAAAGGCACAATGCATACATAATGCAGGCAGCACTGTGTAGTAGATGCAACAGTAACAAGTGAGTAAACTCGGTTTAGAGCAGCCATTATGTTGTGTCTAAATACTTGTTTGTAGCGACGCGCTGCAACCAGCACATTACTGAGACGTAAACAAACAAACGCCAGACGAGACATACGCTCAAGACTTTTGTGAGCTACACATAAACATAATTAATTTCGACTTACATTTGTTGTTTCTTGGCATAATTCGTTTCATATTTGATGAAAAATTGTAGTTAAAAAAATATTTGTTTAATTTAATATTTGAAAGAGGTTCCCTAAGCAAACAACGGCATCTAGTGGTGCAAACATGAAACAGCTGACTGCAACGAGCTAAAGGAACGCGGGTAAATATAAACACGCGACAAACAACGCTCCTGTGTGCGAAATTCGTGACAGTTGGTCGACAAATCCACAATTGAATAACTGAATAAAGTAAGCTCATTCACTGATGATGACGTTGCAAAATTATTTGATAAAATATCATAAAAATATACAGGCTCAAAATAGCTGTTTCATCTTAGATTAACACTAACCCTCTTATTCATAAAATATTATGTATAGGACGTTTTAGCTATTGAACTGTTTTGTCCGTCTCTTTCAAAGAATTATTAGCTAAAACGTCCTATAACTTTTCTATGAATGGAGCACTCACCCCTTGATAACACTCCATTTTGTTCGTAAATACAGTCCAACTATAAAGTCCTGACAATAAAGAGTGCGATATTTGTAAGACTTTTTATCATTATCAGTTATTTACTTACATTTAGATACATTTTAAAAATAAAATACCGTTTGGTTATGGCTTTTATGGATTTGTCACACTTCCGTTTTCAGGACTTTATGTTTTACTGTAGTGTAGTAGTCTTATTTAGTTTTTTACAAGCCAACACAGTTGGATAAGATTACAAGCGGAATTGCAAATGAGAGTGCCGTGATTTGTACCAAGTCAAACAGCCAGCCGTGTGCAGTTACCAACTACCCCTGCGGTTGCCAACCAGGCTGACTTATTCTGGTAGGCATAGTGTTTCTAGATAGAAAGTGAATAACCTAACCTAACCAACGTTAAAACCATACACCCGAGTCCGCGTTGCTCTACGATAAAAATCCCGCTAAGTTGGTTTTGATAAAATATGGCTGAACTGTAAGAACACTAAGGTCGAACAATATTAGCTATGCCTATGACCCAAAAGAAAACCAATTTAAATCAGTTCAGCTACTAGCTAGCGTTTGGGAGCTACGAAGAAAACACTATGACAAAGGGATTTGATTTCGAAAAATTGTCCTCGTTCAAGTTTTGAAAATGAAAAGGCATGTAGGTAAGTGTGTACAAACTTACTTTTATAAACACATTACGTTGAAGAAAACTAGATATTTATCTGTTCACTAGAATGTGTTCCGTCTCTTCGAAATAATTTAAATGAATTTGAATACTCGATCAGTGTTTATGTTTGCGCTGCACCAACTAGGCTTGTTTTAAGCCTTTAATTAAATTTCAGTTTCGATAGTACACCTGCACACATGGCTGTATTTTACTGTTTTATTTATAAACACTTTATTGTTTACTAAAAACACAGTTACAAATATTGACTTAAAATTAATGTAGGTATACAAAGGCGGGCCAAGAAGCAATTTCTTCCAACCAACCTTAACTGCTATGCTAAATAAATCTACAAAACTGGTATTTTTAATTAAATTAGGGTTATTCGTAATTTTAGGGGGATTATTGTAATAGACAGGTAGTTTGTTAGTTTAGTTGTAGTTTGTTACGTACGAGTCTTACGACTGTAAGCGTCTACCTTTCGGCATCGTATGCAACGGACGCATAACATTCAGTATTCTAAAGTGCGTCCACTCCGTTCGGTGCGATACGTACGATACAATACAATACAATATAGCTTTATTGGTCACCACAAAAACATAAAGACAATACTTATAAACTAGAGACAATGAACAATAGGCGGTCTTACCGCTAAGAGCTATACCGATACGTGGACGCTTATTTTTACGAGCAAAGTTGCCTGACAAGTCAACGGACCCCTAATTATGTTATCAATTCAGGTGTCACAAACCTATGACAATGACAGCTGGATATGGTTTGACCTTTCTCGCGATATGTAGAAGGGTTTCTTTCATAGGGGATGTAAAATATGTTATAATAAGAAGGGATTATACAGGTTGTTGCAAAAGCAGGATATGTAGAGAGCCGATAGGATCACCTCTGTGTAAAAAATTTGATCTCCATAGTAAAAAGTCACGAAATTCCAAAAGTTGTTGGAAAAGGGGTGTCTTACGGCTTACTACAGGTACTATCGCTACCGCTGATACAACATCCTGCATATTTATGTGTAATAATATGAATAATCCATCATGTTACCTGCCCCTGTCAGCTGTCCGTTGATGCAGCCCTCGTCCCACATGTTGACACATCGCTGCCTGATACCTGATCGGAAAATAACAATAAATCTACACAATCATAAAATATATATATATATATATATGAAAACCCAATATTGATAGTCCCATGCTATGCTCTCACTTGTACTAACTGATTTTTTGATCTTGTACTAAGTTATGCATTTTCATTGGCCGCCATTTTCATATTATATCTTTATTCACGCGCGTTATGAGGTGCAATGGTTATTCCGTGGCATCTTGTAAGAGCTTATCTAAGGTACCTAATTCGGTAAAATGCACACGTGTGCATTTTACCGAATTTTGTGATCAAAGGGAACCTATGCCATGTGTAAGTATATACAGGGTGTTGCAACAGCCTGTAGATACCAAGAAACCGTTACTATTATCGTTGAGTCACTATAACCAAAACAATAGAGATGAATAGGGTACGACAATAATTTAATTAAACCTTGTACCGTAAACTAATACTATTATGCGTTAATTACAACCGGCATAGCAGGCTCCACCGGGACAATAATGATTCAATTATTAATTAAGATATCACTGGATGACATGAGGTTATATTATATCTAAGTGATTCTGTGAAAAGTCATCGTAGGCATAATAATATGCTCATGAACGACATAACAATATCTGGTAAATAGTAAACTGCAGGGGGTCACTCTCTAAGGGCGACTTGCACAAACATATTAAATATAGATTTAGTGTTAAATCTCGATTTAAGCCATAAATTTATATGAAAAAATGAAAATGAAAATGAAAAATTATTTTTATAAAAATATAAAGTTTAACTTACATAACAACATACTGTGATCCTCACACTAGGTATCACCTGTATCGTGAGAGATCAGGTTCGAATATAGATTGACGTTTCTTAAATCGAGAAATGACACTAAGAGTGGGGTGGGTTGCACCATTTAACTTTAACTATTACAAATGTCAAATCCCTTGACGAGAGAGATCAATATTCAAGAGATTTGATGTTTGTAATAGTTAAAGTTAAATGGTGCAACCCACCCTAAATATATTTGTGCAAGTGGACCTAAGTTGACAAACGAACGAAAAAGAAGCGCTACAGTTTTGTTTTTCCAATGCTTAGGAGCGCTGCCAACTGAGTTAGTACTTAGTACGGTAAGTGTTCATAACTTGCTATAGTTTTGCGCTTACTCTACGCACCTAGTAACTGGGCGAAAGGTTAGTCTACTAGAAACGCTATAATACTTGTCTTCAAAATTGCGAATCACTTAGAATACGAATAAATGAGTAACTTGGAATTACTCATAATGTATACATGTGTTACAAAAGTAGTATACTTAAGTACCTTACTAAGCCGAAAGGGGTGACTCGGGGTGACATTCTGAAAAACTTTCGTTCTAAGACTTATGAAAATTCGTAAAAAAAAAACTAGTTCCCATAATAAAAAAACTCCAGAGTCATACCCTTTCGGCTTATAAAACCACTTTGCAACCACCTGAATAATCTTACCTCGCTGCGGCCGCGGCAGACCCCACACCAGCGATACAGATGCTAATACAATCAAAACAGCCCTCATTTCGACGAAATCGCCTAACAACCCGTTAAATTATACGTTTCAAAGTATCCTAATGTACGGCTGACCCGTTACCCCGCTTTTATACGAATATCGAATTAATATTAAACCACTTGAGCGTATATTAAAATTGGAATAAATTATACGGCGGCGCCCTATCTCTGAGTGCTCTTTGGGCTCCAGGTTTATTAACTTTGGGTTAATTAATAAAATGATTGGATAGTTTTTCTCATTACTTTACGTGGTTTGGAGCAGGTAAGCTTAAACAAAACTGCTGTGTTAGTGCTACTTTTTAGACAAATTACATAATCTATTAGTCAAACTGAACAATATTTATTCGAAAAAAAGTTTTCGACCACCTAATATAGAAAGTCAAGGCAACGTATACATATAAGTAACTAATTGTACAGTTCTGTATAAGAAATCTCTATAAAAAGTTATTAATAAAGGAGGGTATGTTTCTTTGGAAAAGTTGTGAGCAGACCAGTAGAAAATGTTTTTTTTTTTCTAAATAACACTTGTACCGATACAAGTGTTTACTTGATTAGATTCATTCATAAGAGGGCAAGAAAAACTTGACTAACTTAAGAGGTTTAATTTAAAGTGGAAAGCTTTAAGTTCGTTAGTATTGTTGTATTATTGATTTAATAGACGTAGTTTTGCATTGATTATCCCAACCATCGGTAATTTGGGATACAAATATATGTTAGACTGTTATTACTACTGTGTTGATTGCTTTACTACTCATATCACGTAATCCTGAAGCGTACTATTCTATAGCCCTCGTTAGTGAGCAACTGTGATCAGTGCTCAACTGTTCACCTAAATACATAACAAGCTGAGTACGGGGCAATTATCTACATGTATTTATTCGTTGGATTGTTGCCATGCATTATATACAAAAGTTAAAGAATTTAAAGCTGAAATGGATGAGCAGTTTTTTTTTATTAAATATCAATTATGCACTGCATAAGATTAGTGCTTATAGGTTGATTGCAAGAAACCACTCCGAGTGGAGTAAGTATCGTTAAAATTTGTTCTTGATAAACGTCCGTTGCACGCTGGAAGTCAGAGACTGACGCTTTTCTGACTAACTGCCAGTTTCTATAACTGTGTCTACCGATGACTGGTAGTTACTTTCATACGATTTTGACACATTAAGGGTGGGTTGCACCATTTAACTTTAACTATTACAAACGTCAAATCCCTTGACGAGAGAGATCAATCTTCAAGAGATTTGACGTTTGTAATAGTTAAAGTTAAATGGTGCAACCAACCCTAAAAGTTACAACCTGTCAAAATTCTAAGTAACTACCAGTCATCGGTAGAAAGAGTTATTGAAACTACAGTACCTAAGTGATTCACCACGGTGACCTTAGAGGAACAATATAATGAGCAAGATGGTATGTCACATAATAAAACAAAGCAAGAACTGATATCTAGATATTGCAGATGAAATGTTTTTTTGTAAGATCATATTATTTAACATTTCAAGATACATTAGTTTCTTATCACAGATAATAGTCACATAGTATTGTAACTTATCAAAATGTTTACCCGATATACCTACTATAAATGGCAAACGTCACATTTTTTTGTTTAAATAAAAGTGGCAAATAAATTTGTACTCACTATTTATCATGCGTTATCTTTTCCGATTCTGGTGCATTCCATGTAAATCAACTTTCCTATTAGGGCGCCTTCAAATTAGCCGCTAATTGTCCATATAAATTTTGTAATTTAAAAGATGCGCGGCTGCAGCGCCGTAGCAGCGCTGCAGTCGCGCGTTAATAATTTATATGGAATTTTGACAGCAGCGCGGCGACAATTAGCGGCTAATTTGAAGGCACCCTTAAAAATACCTTAAGACCTTAGACAAGTAAACCACTTAAGACCTAATATAAAAAATATATTATAATTGTTTTTCTCTACAAACTGTCTGCCAAGAATGTAAATTATGTTGTGAAATAAATGAAATTGCTATAAGTATATTTCTATTTTTCTTCTTATTTCTTCAGATGGAGATGGAAACTAAATTTAAAATAATAAGAACCTAAGTTTACCTAATTATTATTATACATACATACACATTACACATACATTGTGTACATAATTATGCACTCGCGACTGTAATCGCCGAAGCGGTAGTCAGAGGTGGCTCACAAGCGAGCCACCCACGTTTCGCATTATTATTATTATTTAATACTTTATTCTTTATTGCACAAATGTAATGTTCAAGGTATTCCTACATTTAAGAGCGTAAAACTGAAGTAGTATCGTACCGAGCATTTGGACATAATTTGTTTTCGCCGTATACACAGACTTCACAGACCATATAGGAATGAACTGTAGTTTTAATGCAACATAACCTGCCGATTCAAAGTCAACAGTCTTTCAGTACACCCAATGAGCACACACAAGTGTCGCAAATAATTCTATAAATACTCTCAATATTTATTTAATAAAAAATGTTTAAATTAAATGTTATTATAGTGCTGCTAACAGTGTTGGTGCAGTGTAGTAGTAGCTATAAGTTGCTATGTTTCTTCCCATTCCCGAGTCGAAGTCATGCCAATTTAGGGGAGGGGTTTGTGAAATATCTCCTTAACGATGGACATGAAGTAAGTACCATGGCATCTTTAAATTCTCTTTCATAGAATAGAATAGAACAGAATACTACTTTATTGACTTAAAAACAATGCACACAAATAACAATTTACAATACAACGCAATCGACGGCCTTATCGCTAAAAGCGATCTCTTCCAGGCAACCTTTGGGTGGAGGAGAGACTTAAATAATAAATGAGGTAGGTGTATAAAATGCTGTAGTAAACATTCATGTTTAATAATAAATACTTAAATACATACATACAATTCATGGCATCTGTAATAAGTTATGTACATCTACACTACCTATAACAGAGTGATATAAGTGAAATATTAATCAGAAAGAGGATGACATTGAAGGCCCATTCTATTCTATTATAATATTCTCTGTGGGGGTGTAAGTACGTGCACCTAACTCATTAGCTGAAACGTTTGTGCATATATCCCCCCGCAAGGTTTAAACTACCTTCTGGATATGCAGGTTTCCTCACGATGTTTTCCTTCACCGTAAGAGTGATAAAACACATTCTGATTAAATTGAGAACCTCCACCTTTTTACAAGTCAGTTAAAAATGGTTTTATTTTACTTCTAAACGTTGTGTTATTCAGATCACATACGTAACTCCGATACCGATGAGAAGCACCCACGAGAGGCTGCGTCAGGTCGACGTTGGCTCATTGATGGAATTCGCTAAAGGTACCTACTTATATATAAAACGTAGTGTGGGACGCCCTCCGGCTAGACGGGGTGACGACTTGCGAAAGGTGGCTGGTTATGATTGGATGCGGAAAGCTAAAGATCGCATCCAGTGGCGTGCTTTGGGAGAGGCCTACGTCCAGCAGTGGACTGCTATAGGCTGATGATGATGATAATGATGACTTATATACAATTTAATATGAAACTCTAATTCATTTGCAAACACAACTATGTTCAATTAATAATTATTGTGTAACAGGACTAACGGGAATCACATTTCTGAAAGTCATGCGCAGACGCCATATAAAAATCCACACAAGTGCATCCGGTGGATGCTTACCTTAAGTTGGTAAATAATTGTAGTTTTTAGTGACCTGTATAAATTCTTATTTTAATATTATTTTATGTAACCAGTAAAGCCATACGATAAATAAGGCTTTATAGATTATTTACCAACTTAAGGTAAGCATCCATCGGATTGTCATAAATGTGTGGACAAACGGCGTCGGCAACGCCGATGAAATGGATGCACTTGTGTGGATTTTTATACAAAGAATACTGAATGCGATGCGTCCGTTGCGTACGAAGCCGACAGGTGGACGTTTACCTTTGTAGAGAGATTTAAATTTTACTGTCAAAGAGTTATGTCGTTATCTACTATCTATTGTTCATCTTATCGATCATACAAACTTTTAAAATTCGCGGTCATTCCCCTTCGCATAAAAAGATGTTCTTCAGGTATATCAGGTACCGTCAACCAAAGAGATAAGCATCCACCCCCAGCGGAAAGATGAATTATTGAAGATCATTTTATTTATCGATAAGTACATGCAAGCTCAATTTGATAAAATTATTTTCATGACACTTATCTTTATCACTCTCGTCTAAATCAATACTTATCACCTTTCCTGACTGTACGTCTATCACAAGATTTGATAGTATGCGAGAAAACGAAAACTATAAAAGTTCACTCTAGCTTAAACTATCATGAAACTTTTGACAAAAAATTTATGCAGATGACAGAAGAAAACCTAAACTTTCATTTTCGTAAATTGCAAAACCTGTATGAAGCTCTGTACTTACTTAAAATGACAAAATTCCCAGGGTTAAACTTCCACGAAGTGCTGAAGCTAGAAGCCGACGACCGGCAGATCCTGATGGTGATGCATGTGATGAACACGATCTCGGAGCTGGCGGTGAAGCACGAGCGCGTACAGCAGTTAGTGAACCGCCCTGGGGAACACTTCGACGCAGTGATCGTAGAGTGGATGTTCAATGAACTCTATTCAGGGTAAAACATGAGAATATAACTTTACTGTGCAATAAAAACTTAGCCTAAATACCAACCTAATTAATGATACCCGCGGACTCCGAAACTTAGGAGTAAAACTAAATGAATTTTATTCAGAGCATTTAAGCGACTTCGGATAAAGGATGAGGTTCTCAGTTCTATGCTTTTTTGCCGCCCCGAAAGAAACATCTCATAAAAGTCATAGTTATTATTTAGTCAATTCAAAGATATTATGAACTACTAATAAAAAAAAATATTTTATCAACTAAAGTTAGTCTATGGAGAGGCAATTTAAACAAAATTTATGTTCCGAATGACCATATAAATATCTTTTAACACCATAATTATATGCGGCTGGCCTTGTTACAAATGTACCTGTAATTATTTTATCGTAATGAGTTCAACACATTTTAATGAGTTTAACTTGTCAGTATCAGTAGTACCTATATCTCTTCTATATAATATTGTCGTATTGGTAAATACCTACTGTTTAATTATTGGAATGCTGAAATGAAACTAGCATCGGCAACGTGAAAAGAGTTTTCAAAAAGATATTTTTTAAAACAACTATGTAGTTGTACACTGTTAAATAGGTATGCACTATGCACCTATTTAACTTTACAGTGTTTAACCATAAAGGCATGAATATATCGAAGATCTATTCAGAGTTATAAATATTTTAGATTTTTTAAAATAATAACTCGTTGAAAACTTATTCATTATATTTCCCTCCTAGAAATCGCGCCACCAGCCCAACACTAAAGACCCATAGACGCGGCGCTAGATATATGTACTTACCATAGAAACCTTAACCTTACCATACGTTTCCATAGAAACTTTGTTGGTTACGTAACTTTTTACTATAGAGAATGAATTATTTTTTTCGCGAATTTGAAAATTCAGTATTCATTTTCGGGCTTAGATATAGCATGATGGACATGTAGGTTTCGGCTTAGTATAGGTACCCTTTTTGCAACACCCTGTATTATTACATTTGTAATTTTCCAGTTTCTCCGCCGTGTTCAACTGCCCCCTAATCTGGTCGGCATCCATGGACGTGCACTGGCTGGACGTCCGCATCATGCACGAGGCCCCTCCAGTCTCCTACAGTGCCTATGCCGTATCTGGAACAGCCCCCCCTTTTACGCTGAAACAACGTGTGTTGGAACTGTACGAGAGGGTGAAGGTTGTGCTTCTTCAGAAATGGTGAGTTAACACTTAGGATAGAGCTACTTATTTGATTAGTTTTCGAGCAAGAAGTTCAAATCATTGGCCAAAGCCTGTTAGGTATATGAGATAGTAAGGGTATAAAATTATTGTTCTAAATGTTCAACTTCTGAATGATGTTGATGGTCACCGGCATTTGTATGAGATCTTGATAAGCGCCCCTGTTGGTGTTGGTAACGTTTGCAAGTAATAAAACATACAAATCCCAGCAAACTGCATAGAAATTCCAGTGACAAATTATTCGGGATTGCACTACTGTCAGTAAATTGATCACGAATCGTGACTCGCGACCCGAGTCCGCGTTGTTCTAGCTCGTGAGCCATGTTTGTCAAAGTAATCTATTCTGTGCATCATTTCTCTTACCGTGAGGCCCCATTGCTGCGCCAGATTTCGGCACCAGTCACTGACCCTGTCTAAATCTGCAATAATTCATTGGATGTCAAGGACTATAAATAGATATACTGAAATATTTAAGGACAAAGTAGTACATGCCATATATTTTCGTTTAGGCCTAGTTGTTGCTCGTTTTCCTCATATTCATGAATGTAGTTTCTACATAATTTAATGTAACATAACATGCAATGCGACATTTTACGAAATAGTTCCACTATAATAATATACCTACTAAATATCTATTACAGGTTCATATCATCTAAAGAAATTCAACTTTACTACGAAGCTTTCGGCCCAGCAGTAGAAGCAAGAGGCAGGGAGTTGCCTCCCTACGATGATCTACGTGTGAATGGATCTATGATGTTTGGGAACAGCCACCCCTGTATCGCCGATGCCATTAGTCTACCTCAGAACTACAAGTTCATTGGAGGCTACCACATTATTGAAAAAGACATGGAGCCTTTACCAAATGTAATTTTTACTTTTTGGTACTTACACCAAAAAAAATATCTCTCTACACAAGATCTTAAAGAAAAAATTGTTTATTAATACTCAAATAAATTTAATTAAGTTGATAGTGTGAACAACAAGTTGTCTGTTGTTGGATAATAAATTTAAAATTTTCTTTTATGGTTGACAGCATTTTTTATACCTATATTATATAATATAGGTATAAAAAATGCTGTCAACCATAAAACAAACAATTTAAGTATGGAATATAGGCGGTCTATTACTATACTATTTTTACGACTATTTTGTTTTAGGCCTTAAAGCAACGGATGGATGAATCGAAAGACGGTGTAATATTCTTTAGTTTGGGATCAATAGTAAACACACAAACCATTTCTGAAGAATTCAAGAATAATCTACTACAAGTATTTGCGTCTTTGAAACAAACTGTGATATGGAAAATGGATGCCAGAACCAAAAACGTACCAAAAAATGTTGTTCTAGTCAAATGGGCCCCTCAGCAAAGCATTTTAGGTAAGAATTTTGATGACCCTAGTCAATTTGCTATGCATTAGTGTCAAGTTTATTGAATGCGTAATCCAGTGCGTAATTAATAATTCACAGTATACACTTATGTGTCAAGTCTTATCCCTCTAGCATAGCAGCCATATTCTTCTATATCGGTATTTCATTGCCTATGCAGGTTTGCACATTCAGAGCACTCAAACATTACCTTTTAATTAGAGTGGTGAAATGAAATAATAACTAAATAAATTATGGCGATGGTGCGACCTTTATAATATGGTGGCACCACGACTGAAAATACTTACGTTTACTTTTCATAATCCATACACTATCATATACCAGCTCACCCGAACACGGTCCTGTTCATCACACACGGGGGTCTGCTCTCCATCAACGAAGCCATACATTTCGGAGTCCCAGTACTCGGCACTCCACTGTTCGGTGACCAGTTCATGAATATCGGCAAACTAGTACAGAAAGGCATGGCCAAGAGTGTCAGACTCTCTTCTGACCTTCAGCTGCATTTGAAAAATGCTATTGTTGAGATGGTCAGTAATTCTAGGTAAGTGTTAAGTTTTATCATACTAGCTTTTAAAAGAGTCATTATATGAATTACGAATAGTTTTGCGCTTAAAGTTCTCTAAATTCTGAACTGCCTTAACTCCAGATACTTACATAGGTGATTCATAATAGCCCAATATATTTATTAGATATCCACCAATCCCCAATAATCGTCCACTATTGGACAATCGCCAATAATCGTGCACACGGACAGGGCACAACCTCATACCAACCAATTCTTATTCCAGTTACAGACTAAGAGCGCAGGAGTTGTCGGAGATATACCACGACCGTCTAGTGAAGCCGGGAGAGGAGATAGCGCACTGGGTGCGACACGTGGTCCGCACGGGAGGCGCTCCACACCTTCGGTCCCCTGCACTCCTGGTACCCTGGTACCAGGCCTTCTACTTGGATGTGCTCGCTTTAGCGTTTGTTGCGTTTTATGCAATCCTGGTTGTGTTTAGATTGTTGATTGGAAAGAGGGTGTTGGTTAGTGATGTTAGGTGAATTGATGTAGTTTTAGTTAGGTTAATTGGGTTAAGTAAGATTAAATATTAAGTATGTACCTAAGTAATTGTTAGTTTAGATAGAGTAATCTAACATACATTATTTTGAGTTCACATTTCCAAGACTGTACATTTGTATCTGCCCAGGGGGGCTTATTGCTATTGTTGTACCTTTCTAAAGAGTTTGTCTCGAATAAGGTCATCTGAAAAGGCATTAAGCAAGCATGAAAAACTAATAAGCCAGCCGAAGGGGAGTTTCTCTATCAAATCTAATTTTCCCCATAAAGGCTACATAAATAATTGAAGTCGAACTAAACATGTCACGTAAGGACGAAATTAATTTTCCCATCAAAGGACCTTACAGCTGTATCCACGTAGCTCTTTGCAGACGGCTGATCGAATCCGCTGCGGTTGAAGTCTGTCTGATTAGTTTATTGAATTTCTGGACTAATTCCCAAGTAGCTATTACAGCCCCACTAATGACAAATCTTCGGTCAAAGGTAATTAAATGTTTTTTTTACGCAGTTAGTTAGATGGTGTAAGTGACTGTCAAACATCTATTTCGCAACTAATAAGTGTAAGATTCAACTATAAATTGCTTTTATCTAATAGTTGGTAGCATAACATAAGCAATTAAATAACTGAAAAATAATTAAGATTAAGTATATGTAAATAATTGATAGCTTTCCTGTGTTTTATTTACTTACATGTATACTTAGATACCTCGTAAAAATAAGTCCCTGATCTGATAATAAAATTACACTCTGGGAAAATTCACTTTAGGTGCATCTGTATACATATACACATTACAATCATAAGGTAAAGTTATGAATACTGAATTTTCTTTAAAAACTTACCTATTGGTCAGGACTTAGAAAAAAATAAAGCAGGACATAATAAATTACTAAATATTTAATTAGATTTGACTTTGGCACTTTTAACTGTAAACATTAACTTTTTGGCTAGTAAAAACAATGACAAAACTACTAATAAAAATAGAGCTACCAAATCAAGATAGGTCTTCTGGTACCAGGGCACCATGAGCGCCGGGGAGCGCAGGTGCGGGGCGCCGCGCGTGCGGACCACGTGGCGCACCCAGTGCGGAATCTCCTCTCCCGGCTTCACTGGACGGTCGTGGTATATCTCCGACAACTCCTTTGCATTGCTTTTGAAGCTGAAAGGAGGGAAAACAATCTTTAGGTAAGATAGGACACATGGAAAGAGAAAGATGAGTGGAGCCTATTTTCGAAAGCTATAAAATTGTCTTTTAGTGGCGTATCACCTATATCACATAATGCAATAATAATAGGACCATTACCAATGAATTTCAATGCAAGGATCGATAGGTGTGTGGCAGAGAATGGAAGTCCAGACGCCAATGATAATTATCATGTTTCCAGCTGAGCACAGGCGAATTTATTGTGCTATGGTCTCCAAGACATGCCTTCCGGATGATTGCCAATCTCTTAGATGAAATGGCAGAAGGCTAAGATAAGCTTCACTGAAGGGTCTGCAATAGGGAATCGAGGGTTGGCATTGTCATAGAATTATGTAGTAAATGATGCTCTACAGCCTTGAAATTTGTGATTTGTGATACCTGTGTGATTGAAAAATCACACAGGTAGCCGAAGAGTCTAGCTAGGTGCTGAATCATTCGAATTTAAGTAAATGATTATGGATAACTGTAAAATAAATTCAGAATATCACGAAAAACCAGGAAATGATACTCCCGTATTGTAACAACTGTGTCGTAATTATCAAGAATTTTCACATGATTCTTATCAAATTATAAAGATAAATGCTTGGACTAGGCGCTAAATACCTTGTTTTTAAATAAACACACACCTATTTTGTGTAAATTAATAACAAACTTGAGCAATTTTTTTCCCTCAAATCTTCATACAAATATCTATGGCGGCTTTATGTGTTATAAAATCATAAACACAAGCGACGTTTGACTCAGTCGGCCGCTGGCCTCCAAAGAAGGGTCACGTCGGTTTAGGCAGCACTGACAGCTCGCGATCTTTTCGTGTACAGATACAAAATCACTGCACATTGGTTGTCATTGCACTTTTTCAACTTTTATGACACCAACATAATTTGATTTGAAATTGAGGAAGCATAATTCTTACACTATATTCAATACATTAAATTAAATTAGATAGTGGGCAATGTTCTCGCGTGACATTACAGTCTCGTAAAGTACCGATGAGGAGCTGGAATATAGCGAATGGATCTAAGTGATGACAAAACGTAGGAACATTAGATTAGGATTCAAAAACACAGTCTCATGGTGCTGGTTGAGGTATGGTCTCGTGAGGATCTGATGAGGGCAGTAACAAGGTGGTGACTGAATTTTATTTTCAAAGATGTTAATAGCTAAAAGCATCGAGTTTGAGCTATTAAGTATGTTTTTCAGAGAGACAGAAAGATATTTTAGGTTTCCTCTGGATTAGTTAGGTTTACTGGGTTTAATAAATTCATTCGTAACATAAAATTGACAATGACGGAATTTCTTCTATAGACAGTAGTTACTAAAAAAACCAACGATAGATGGTGTAATTTGCAGAAGTACCTATCTAGTCACGGGGTGACTTCGGTTGGTAACTCAGAAAAAATACTATATGTTATTGCATCAATAATAAAAAAAAACAAGAAAATATTCAAAGTTTCAATCCTCGCACACAAATCACAAACTCATGCCTTGTTCTAGGAGCAGGGTCTACCCTAGTGCATTTCCATGACCACTTTTCACTTGTGTCCCACCGGTTTCAGTGCTCAGCGGAATAGCACCATTGACCATTATTATTCTGAGATATCATCACTTCTTATTCTGAGTTACCCAACATAAAAACACGCCATCTATTGAAATCATTTTTTATTTAGGATTTGTCTATGGTGTGGTCCCCAAATTTAAGGGTAAAAGCAAAATAATAATATTTTAACCTTTTTTATACCTATTATATTAAAAGACCTGTTCAACGATACCCTACCTACACCATCAAAATAACCGGAAAAAATATCAGCCCCAATTTACTTGTATGGGAGAGGGAGTACCCCAATATTTTTTGGGGTACTCCCCATATCTATGCAAAATATCAGCTTGATATCTTTACCCGTTTCTGAGAAAAAGGGCGGTGACAGACAGTCAGTCAGACAGACGGACAACAAAGAGGTCTGTTGCTTTTTTCCTTTTGAGGTACGAAACCCTAAAAATAAAATAAAATATTATTCGGCTACCAAAAAATATACTTACAAACATACATACATACAATCGAATAATATTACACTCCTCCTTCGGCAGTCGGGTAAAAACAAGTGAGACAGGGGTTCATTCTGAACTTTTGTTCTACGAGTTTTAAAAATTAACAAAAAAAACCTTTTTCATAGAAACTTTGATGACACGTGACTTTTTACCATGGAAAACGAATAATTTTTTTCGCGAATTTGCAAAACTCGTAGAACAAAAGTTGTTCAGAATGACTCCTTGAGTCATCCCCTTTCGGCTTAGTATACCCTTAGTATCTACACTTTAATACCTGTAGTTACCTTTCTACAAGTAAGTAAATACTACATTTGTTTAGAAAGGTAATCGGGTTCCGAGGCGTGTTTTGAAACTATACAAGGCCAGAACGCAGAGGGTGGGACTGCTCACGTATAGTTTCAAAAAATTAAAATGGTGCCATGATTTACTTGAAAGTATACAAGGCCATTACGCACTAATAGCGTATATTTTCAAGTAAGTTGGGCCAAAATTATGGCTTGAAAATATACTGCAGCCGTTACCACTGCGTACTAATTGTGTATATTTTCAAGTGCCAAGCGGCAATGGGAGCACTTGAAACTATACGTGATTAGTTACCAGCTAGTAGGTTTTTATATTTAATACCCATAGATAGACAGGGTAGGCTTGATGAAAAACTTGATGAAAAATATGTCTCTAATAGGTTTATAGGGTACCTAATACACTCACGAGCAATCAATATGTCCAAGTTGCAAAATGTCAACACCAAATGTCCCCAATTTTAAAAATATTTCATTTAGAATTTGATCAAAATTTACGTTTTTAGTTGGTTATAATAATATTTTGATGCGTTGTTAAATGTACTTTAATATTGCCGACGGCGTCATTAAGCTAGTCTTTTTGGTTCAGGCTATCGTCACTGGAACTTTTTTATTTATCGTGAGTGTAGTAGGTATTACTCTTAATTCATATAAATAATAAGATATTAGTATTCTTACTTGCAAGTATAATGGCTGTTAATATCAATTAAATTAGAGTTTGTTAATCTTTATTTATTAACTTTCTATAGGTATGACAGGCAGAACAAGTAAATTGTAGTCATGTACATTTACCGAAATAGTTAAGTAAATTAGAATCAGCATTTAGGTATAAATTATATGCGACAAGTACGCCAATCAAGCAATGTGCGTAATAGCAATGTATATTTTCAAGAACGATTCAGTAAATCCCAACTTGAAAGTATATGCGATTAGTACGCACAAACAGTGTATATTTTCAAGTAAAATAATATTTTTTTTCACTTGAAACTATACAGTGCTAGTACACTATGGATGCGTTCTGGCCTTGTATAGTTTCAAAACACGCGGTTCCGAGTATGGAGAAAAGTGGCACCCCTATTAATTTCTACTCTTTCCTGGTGCTTACCAGTGTAATTAAAAATTATACTTACCCTCAAATCACTACTTGAAAATAATTGTCAATAAAGTTGGTGAGTAAAAGTTTATGACCCACTGTGCAAACTTACATGTGTGCGTGTCACTGCGTGTGCTGTGTGAAGAGCATTGAAAACCCAAATTTGGCGCGGCACGTCACCCTGTACCGGGCCTTAAGAGGAAAGATTTGAAAACTAGTAAACTATAAGCCAATGTTTGATACATTCGATGAAGAATTTGAAACACAAAATGAAACATTGACATACAGGATAGTAAACTCAGCACAAAATGGGCTTACGGTCTTGACCTTGACCAATAAACGTTTTAAACAATCAACTGCAACGCTTACCTAGGGTCAGTTGCAATTGTATCAATTGCCACTTTTAAATCGTTGTGTAAATTGTATGATAGCTTCACACTCAGCGCATATCCTTTCGATACTGCTCTATTTATGTTCAGGAATTGATCAAAAGATATCGGCACGCCTAGAATTGGGACACCGAAGTGAAGTGCCTCTGTAGAAGAGCCGAGGCCGCCATGTGTTATGAACAACATGCAGTTTTCATGAGCTGAAAGTAAGAAAACATATTAAATATACCAAATAGGCAACTAAAATCTAAATTAGATTGAAATTAAGTATCAGAAAAAACATACTGACACTATGTTGTACAGTAACCACTTGTATTGTAAGCCTATTTTCACAGTTCATGGAGTAAATACGAATTTTTGTATAATATAATTACTTTTAGAAATCATAATGGTCTTGACTGACCTAATATGCTATGTTGCGGAGCCCATTTCAAAGTGTGAATGTTTTTGGGCAGATTTGGTATTTCCTCTTCGAATTTCCAAAGAACTGTCTGCTTCAATGATCCGAACATACGAACTAGATTATCTCTTAAAGTTATTGGCATCGAAGCACTCTTCCAAATCGAGCCCATGCTGAAGTAAATCACTCCGTTTGTAGAACTGTCCATTATTTCTTTTAAATCCTGAAAAAATAAATAAATATTCTAATGTCGGTTAAAAAACCATCTTATTAAAAGAAAAATAGATAGAGTTATCTTTGTTTGTATACCAAGAAATAATTATACATTTTTTATGCCAACTTATTTAGGGATCAAAAGGCTCGATCGCTTATAGCGATCCCTTCCTGATAACCATAGAACGGATGGACTAAAAGAGACTAAAAACTTGTTGCACTGATGGAATAGGGAATATGCAAGAGGTTCAAATAAAGGTCCAATATTATTTATAATAAACTTTGTTATTTTATAACTACGCCTCCATCAATATTTTTGATTATAATTTATTTTTGAGCAAGTAAATGAAGTTGAAAAGTACAAATAAACTTCGGTAAATTCTAACTTCAGAGAAACGTCACCCATTTTCTTAGGGCGGATGTGACGTCAAAATTCTTTATATATCAATCTCAGAATAATAACTTCTTTGCGTTTACGGCGGAAGTTAAATAAATGTCAAGTGTAAACAAAGAAATGTTAATGTCACCGAGTGTTTGTGATGCTCGTTGTGATCAGATACGATGGATCACATAAAAATTCTTCCAACAGATCCTAGCCTCCTATAACCTCTCCACTTCTTGTTTGATATGCTTGTTTGTTTGCAAAGTTTAGGACTTTTATATTTTTTGTTGGTAGTGTATGGGCTGCCACTAGTTGTTCTATTGTAATGAGGCGTAAACAGCCATTCGCTAGTCAACGAGCCACTCAAATATGCTCCATATTGCAACACAATAAAATTAAATTTGTATTGTAAGTATTATGACATGAACAATTAAATTCGGGGATAATCATGTAGCATGTGAAAGAAAACATCATGAGGAAACCTCAATATTTAGATTAAGCACATTTAGATATGTGAACCCACCAATCCGCAGTGGACCAGCGTGGTGGGAAATGGTCCAAGCTTACGAAGGGGGTTTAGACCTTTGACATATGCACAATGGTTCCATTCAAGAGAGCCAGGTGCAGGTTCTTACACCCCCACAGATAATAGAATAGAATGACCCACTAACCCTAGCCTCTCTTACTGAGAACCAAAGTACTTACATACAATACAAATATTACTTTATATTTATATTGCCATAATAGCGTAATATTGTGTACAAAGGTCCTCTGGTTTGCGCGCTCCCATTTCAAAAGAGCTACTAGTAGCTATTTACGAGCTCCCATTACAAAACAGCCACTGGTCACACTTTATTACCATTACAAAACAGCCACTGATCACACTTTATACACTTCCTTTTTCGTTTGTTACCATGACAACATTGGTTTGTTGAAAATACAAAAGTACTCTGTGATTACTTGATTAGGTAAAAAATCTATGCCGACTGACGGGACTCATTATTCTGAGCCGTGAAATTAAAAGATTATGACGTCACACCAGCCCGCCATCCTGACGGGAATTTCAAAGTGGTCGTGATGGTTGTAATTTTTTAACTTTCTTTAAAATACCTTAAATTACTTATTTTGCGTTGAATTTTTTTTTACTATAATAAAGTGATGTAAAACTATCCAATAAGAGTATTAAAAAAATTTATGCATATTCCCTATTGCCAGTACAATCATCGGTATTTGAAATTTCATCTTTCTTGAAACTTACATCCGGAAGGGGTGCAACAGGTCCATTGATATGATGTCCTCCGATCAGTTTGACACTTTGAGGGATGGCCGCCAGCCCCCCGGACGCTTGGTGAGAGTTCACCAGCACCAGAGATGCGTTATACATGACATCCTCATACGCTGGCAGAGGCTTTCCTTTCATTGCCAACAGTGGTTTATAGAATTTCTTGTAAAATGCCAACTCTCTAGGCATAACTGAGTGCCTTAAATTGAATAAAATGAATTTAGCATTGCTTGAAGATTTTGTAGTAAGTAGTTTATGCTTATGATGATACTTATCCGACGTAGCTTTTCTATTAACAAAGAGCAACCTTGCTGATAATAAATTTTGTTCTATGTTTAATTCTGTAGGCTCCAATTTTCTTTTACATGGTCGTTTAATTTCGTACGTTCATGAGACATTCGTTTGTTTTTTTTTTTTTCAAAGTAATGACAACATTATATAACAATTAGCTAAGTTGGTTCGTATGTATTATTTTAATCCTACCGTACCTTTTTACCCAAGTGTTACGTATCAGAGTCCACAGCTCTCCGACACGCTGCGTGAACGACATAGGCGGTATGTTCAAGGATATGTAGTCCGGGATGTACGAGGGGTTCGTCGGCTCGTGAACCAGCTTCAGGATTGCAGAGTCCACACCCATAGAGTAGCTCCATATCATTGGGCAGTCGTAATAGTATGCTATTCTGAAAAATATTAAATTATATGAAAAATATAAAAAATATTTGCAAGTAAGTATATTTATGATTCTTCTTACCCGGCTACCAGTTCTGAGGCTAAATAGTCTCCAACAACAACATCAAATTTCTGAATTTTATCATTTAACAGTTTTAACATATTTGGATTCGTTAGAGTCATTTCTGCTACTTCTACACCCAGGTGCATTATCTCCTCTTCATCACTTTCAAAGTGCGTGTTCTCTAGTAAAAACGTTATGTTGCATATTTCCGCTGTAAAAAACACAATTATATATTTTTGTACAAGTAAACGTCAAGCAACAGTCTTTCTTTACTATTTTTAATGCATAATTATTTGATTTAATTTTATCTTACCACCACGACAGTGTTTACTCACCAAATAACTTGTCCACACCTTCACTAACATCAACTTCATGGAAATTGTTTTTTGGTTTATTTTTCATTGGGAAAGGCGTTACATAAGTCACCTGAATCAAATATAATATGGCAATTAATGAAATGGCACGGAAAAGTGTACGTTTTTACGTAAGCGTCTACTTTTCGGCATCGTACGCAACGGACGTACCGCATTCAGTATTGTTTGTATAGAAATTCACACAAGTGCGTCCATGCACTTGATTGGAATTGCCGACTCCGTTTCTTCATACATTTATGAAAATCCGTTTGGGCCGATCTGTACGATAGCAATAAGCAGACGCTTACCTCTTACAGTAATCACGATTGCTCGATTAGTTCAGACGTTGATTACAAATTACAACAGAAGTACGCGGCAAAATATCTATACCTTTTTTAATTCATTTATAAGGTGTGGCGAGGGACCCCCTGAGTCACCCCTTTAAGCCTTACTATGCCCTTATTTATACTCACACTAAGACTCCGACAGGCGGGAAGAATATAAATAAAAATTCAGAGTTACCAAATACACTGAATGCTAATTAATGTGGCCTTGTACATTGGAACTCCACACACGCTTGTTTTGTATTTATTATTATGTGTTTTCAATTACAATGGTCTTATTTCTATGGTCTCTAGTATTAGAATCATCACAAATCGCACCCTTACAACTTAATGGCTTTATTTAAAGATTGTTTAAATCTCATATATACTTGCAAATGGTTAAATTAAAATTTATCGTTTGTTTGTATTCCTCACACAGTTCTAGCATTCATCACAGTTCTAGCGTGAAGTGTCAGGTAAAAAAGTATCTAAATAGAAAGCAAATCTGAAGGTATTTCATTGTGAACTATGAACTAACTAAACTTCATGTTTTTAAAGGGCACTGCTTCTGTCGTAAACGGTCACTCACCTCATGACCTGCATTCAAAAGGTGCCGAACGAATGATTCTCCAAGTATACTCAAACTTTTCCCCGGCAAATTAAACACAAGTAGAACATGATAACAATCTGAACAATTCACTAAAAACACCAACAGCGTCAAAGACAACACTTTAATAGACACCATCGTAACATTAAATTATGTATTTATCTAATAATATCTACATACAACTAACAGCGTAGAGTACCGTCCTCCATTAAATAAAACAAGTGAATGAATAGATCGGAACTCGTTTGTTACTTGACCACTCAAGGTCAGTTAAAGATAACTACCTAATAAAATTTTATCAACAAAGATTAGACGGATAATCTTTTTAAATTTTCACTCCTGTTTGTTGCTAGCCCTAAAAGTCAACTAAGTTGAGTTTAAAAACCTACATAACTAGCCTAAAATAATATGAAAATATTCCTTGTTCCATTTTATATTATTCATTCATAACAATGAGTACCTAGGATCTTCTCGTAGAAGCGCACCACTTTTAAAATTCTTCAGAAGACTAGTAATAATAATAACTATTAAAGTTTATTTAATTAGTTTTCTTCAAATTCAAATAATTAAAAAACGCAAACAATATAGCAAGTTTGGCATTAAAATAATTACGTACAAGTAATGCATTTATGTTCTGAAATGAAAATATTTTTTTTATTACTTAAGTAACTTTATTGCTAACTAAAAATATCCTTAGAAATCAAAATAACAATTTGACTAATTTCTTACATACTTAATTAATTTCTCTTTACTTTTTTCGTGTCTTTCACTGTACACAATAACCTCTTTACAACAAAAACAATTGACAAAATAACTAATACAACTAGTGCAAGAAGGTCCAGGTATGACTTCTGGTACCAGGGCACCATGAGTGCCGGGGAGCGCAGGTGCGGGGCGCCGCGCGTGCGGACCACGTGGCGCACCCAGTGAGGGATCTCCGCCGCCGGCTTCACTGGACGGTCGTGGTATATCTCCGACAACTCCTTTGCTTTCCTGGTGAATCTGGAAACAAAGATACCATGAAAAGGTTCGACAGATCTATCGATTCGAAGTCACTCAGTTATAAAGTTTATCTGAAGGACCTTGAACCGGCAAGCAAGCAGCAGGAAGAACCATGGCTGCTGTCGTCATTGATCAGCTATTGTGGTACATGTCATATTCCTATCAAATGCCAATCAAATATCTGATATCCGTGGTTCCTAAATATTGAGAGATGATAGCCATACAAAATAAAGTTACTTGACTTACCTGGGATTGCTAGCAATAGTTTCGATAGCCACTTTGAGGTCTTTATGCAAATTATGACTCAGCTCAACATTGAGCGCATATCCATTGGATATAGCTCTGTTTATATTCAAGAACTGGTCGAAGAATATCGGTACTCCTATTGTTGGTACTCCAAAGTGTATCGCCTCAGTTGATGAGCCGAGTCCTCCGTGTGAGATGAACACGAGGCAGTTCGGATGACCTGGAAGTAACAAAACTTTTCTATAACATGTTATAATTATAGGATTTTACCTAGCCGACGATCGATAGGGACTTGTGGAACAAGCATGGGAAGGCCTTTGGACTGCAGTGGAAAACATAAAAAGAAACTTAAAAAAACAGAATCTCTCCTCATAAGTGTTATTCTGATCTAATAAACTTACTTGCAGCTGGCGAGTCACTTGACCCTGCAGATGTATTGCAGATATTACAGTTATCTAACTAATGGCTCGATAAACCAAATTCTTCACTGCTTCCAGAATTAACATTTATATCTTACCTAATATGGCATGTTGTGGGGCCCATTTCAAAGTGTGTACGTTTTTCGGTAAGTTGGGGATGTCCTCCTCAAATTTCCAAATGACAGTCTGCTTCAGGGATCCGAACATGGCCAAGAGGTTGTTCCTCAAACTGTCCGGCATACTGGCGCTCCTCCATATCGAACCCATGCTGAAGTATACCACGCCGTTTGTGGATTTGTCCATGATTTCTTGTAAATCCTGTAATCAGTATATTGAATTTCATTTGTGTCTTGTAGGTTTATGTATGAAAATACTGTCTGGAAATTTTAGTAAATAATAATAATAATATGTTGTTATATACCTGGCACATTTTTTATTATATAGTTATATATAATAAAAAATGTGCCAGGCCAGCGTGGTAGACTAGGTAAGGCTTATGACCCTTCGTTCATTAGAAGACCCGTGCCCCAGCAGTTGGGACGTGATGGGTTATGGTGATGATGATGATGAGTCATAACCCTAAATAAGGCTTTGCAGAATACTCACTTTTGGCAAAGGTTCAAAATGTCCATCGATGTGGTGGCCCCCGATCAGCTTGGCACTTTGCGGGATGGCGGCCAGGCGACCCACGGCCTGGTGGGTGTTTATGAACAGGAGTGACGCATTGTACCGTATGTCGTCGTACGAAGGCAGAGGTTTTCCTTTGCTTGCAAACAATGGTTTGAAGATATTGTCGTATATGGCGTACTCGTGGGGTAAAATTGTGTACCTGAAAATTTAGACATGGAATTAAATGTTACAACGTGCTGTGAGGTACCACTGAGTTAAGATGTTTTATTGAGTATTGGACTAATCTTACTTAGGCTTTTTTGTAGGCTCTTCTTATTCTTTACTTATTTTAAAAACAATATTTTTAAAAACCTTTGTTTAATTACACCTATTATAAAAAAAAACAATACACTGTACTGTACCATTTAATCCAAAAGTTGGTCGCAAGTGTCCATAGCTCCTCAACTCGTTGTAAGAATGTCAATGGCGGTATGTTAAAAGATACGTAATCCGGGTAATAGGCGGGATTGACAGGTTCATGGACTAGCTTCAGGGAGAAAGAGTCTACCCCCATGGAATAGCTCCATATCATTGGACACTCGTAATACGCTGCTAATCTGGAAGAAACATAATATCTTATCATTAATGTACTACTACATAATTATAAAAATTGTGCGCCCCCCTGTGGGCACGGCGTATTCCGTTATACAACATGTTGCTTTTCGAACCCGAAAACTTTAAGGGGGGATTCTACGAGTAATTCCATCGGGAAAAACCCCCATATGTGGAGTCAAATCTCAATATTCTAAAAATGGCGGCCATTTTAAAGTTTTATGAGTTTGTCGGGTTCGAAAAACAACACATTTTATAGTACCTATGACTCCGTGGTCCAGTTGACTACTTAACAAATTCAATATCTTTACTTAAAAACGATTAATCATTCTAACATTAATGCCTTTAATGCCTTTAATAATTCTCAAATTATTGTAGCAACATTTTGCATAGAACTATGCGAAATAATTACCCAGCTGTCAGTTCTGTAATAAAATATTCTCCTATGACCACGTCGAACTTTTGCGTTTTGTCGTTAAGAAGTTTCTGAACGTTAGGGTTCTCGAGGGTCCGGCGGGAAACCTCGACCCCGTACAGCATCAGCTCTTCACGGTCGTTTATTATTTGTTTGTTGTCCAACAAATAGCTTATATTGAAGAGGTCACCGACCGCTACAAAAAATAATATGAAAATTAAAATAAAAATATATTTATTTTACACTAAAGATTATGAATAACGACTAGTTTATCCTGCGGGCTTTGCTTTGCTTTTAAAAGGTTAACATTTACCTATGCTACTCAGAGTGAATGGTACATGTATCTACCTTCATACATAATAGTAAAAAACTTACCAAATATGTGACTCAAGCCCTCACTGGCATCTACCTCATGGAAGTTTTCTTTTGGCTTATTTTTCATTGGAAAAGGCGTGACGTAGGTGACCTGGAAATAGAAAGCACTCTCACCTTAGAACCAATAAACGGGAATAGCTATTAAATTCCATCTATAAAGTCATGAAAACGGAAATGGCTTATACCTAATAGTAGATGATTTTTATTAACTTTTTTTTAAACACAGCGGTTTAAATTAAAAGAAGTTATCAATTGCTTTTTTATTTTTATCACATAGGTATTTAATTTTAAAATATTTAGAAATATTTGGAAGCCTTTATTTCCACGACTTTTGAGATGGACTGTGCTAGATTTTTCATATTCTCAGTTGTACAGGTACCTGTTTACATACATATTTGATTGAAACACGTGATAATTATTTGTGTTGATGCACAAATTGGTAGGTATCTACCACTTATGTACCTTTATTTTACCTAGACGATTATTTATTACGTAATTATAATGCATAAATGTGAAAGTAACTGTGTCTGTCTGTCTGTCTGTCTGTTACTCTTTCACGCCGAAACTACTGAACGGATTTGAATGTAATTTGGTATATATACGGTCAAGACCCTGGGAAAGAACATAGGCTACTTTTTATCCCGGAATTCCCACGGGAAAAGCTTTTTAAGGCGAAGCGAAGCGCGCGGGAATAGCTAGTAATGCATATAGGTCCATCGGTGATACCACGAAAATACCTAAAGGTCCTGAAACCTTTGAGTACTTATTTTTGAAGAGATTACGCTTTGCTAAACATTCTAGACAGGAGCTCAATTCCGGAGGTACGGAGCATAGATCTATACAATAATACTATGGTACGGAGATATGCATACAACAAGCTAAACGTTGCTTGAGTATCTCCGCTTGTATAGAAAACACGCACCGAAAACGCATCTGCGTGCGTTCATTCATGCGTTTATGAAATACACGCAACACGCAGCGTGATTTGGAGTAGTGTGAGAACCGCCATAATGTCCGGTGTCATGATACCGCTGAGATAAAGTTGTGAACCTTGAAAATATAATATTCTCTCGATTAAACTGCTCTCTATATTGGAAATGGACATGTTAGGAGATTTATATATTTACTTTTATAACACGTGAGCATACATTTTTAAAAATATCTACAGATGAACTGAGAACGGTGTGAACCTCCTCCTTTTTTCGAGGTCGGTTAAAATCAGATGAGTAGGTCTTACATAATAAGGAACAGCTGATTTTCTTTTCGCGATTTCAGAGTTTTGGTCGTTTATGTTGAATGATAATTATGGTATATCTACCATGCAGGTAAGAATCCAGGTAAGAATTCCTACTCAACTGTTTCACGACTTCAGAATATTGTTTCCATAAATAAAATTTGGATGGTACATGACATGGCCACGGAAAATACACTGATTTAATTTTGCCCTGTAAATTTACGCAACACATAATCTACACAATAATCCTATACACAACTGTAACTATCTCACCTCATGACCCGCTTTCAGAAGATGCTGTACAAACGCCTCCCCGTGCAAACTCAGGCTCTTTCCCGGCATCGTATACACCAGGAGAACATGATACGCCTCGCTCGCAACCACCATCAACGCGAGAACAGATATTGTTCTCAAACTAACCATTATGCTGAGTATTTTCCTCTACAAGGTTAACGACTAATATTGTTTATATAGTTAGTGCTGAGTAGTTGTAAAAAATTGACCGTTTCAATCGGTATTTAAGGAAGGACTGAATCGGAATCGTAGTTATATCTTGTTTTGTTGCTTGGTAGGTATGGATAGGGTGGGGTTTTATCAGTGTGCGTGGGTAGAAAGATGTTCTTGAGCAGTTATGTTTTTACGATGTGCCATAGTGGACGTTGCTCAATATGTGGAGTACATACATTGACCGGGAGGCCTATCGGAATCTCAAAACGACTAAGAATCTAGAAATTAAAGGCTCAAAAATTTGATTTGAAATTATTATTTTTTACAGTAAAAAGTATTATAGTAGCTATATAATAAAAATTCGGATCTGATTACAATAGGTATAGGTACTTAATGCAGATGTCCAAATGATTTCGCGACGGGCCTAGCAACATCACTGATTAAATTCCCCCTGTATCTGGGTATGTGTGTGCTTACATATATTATCTCAACGTACAGAAATGTTTTAAGAGATAAAATAGTTTGTTTTTGAGTAAGATTTAACAACCACGTGTATTGTGTATGTGAAGTCAGATGATTTGCAGTTAATTAAAACGAATTTAGAAGTTACAACGTTAATAAACTTATATGCAAGTCAGCGAAACAAGTCTAGATTCAAATTTATTTTAGATAGATATTCTTTATTTGTACACAAAAACATAGTCAAAAATTACAAAAAAAACTTAATCTAACACATTATGTACAAATGGCGGCCTTATCACTTAAAGCGATTTCTTCCAGGCAACCTTTGGGTGGAAGGATATTTCGATGAAAAGGGTTAAGTGTACTAGTGTATTTTAGAAATTGTGTTAGGAGTGACTTCAATAAATTTATAAAGACTACTTTTCTCAATTCGCAAGGTATAACCATGGGGAAACTTTTTTTTGAGCATATGTAGAGGTGCGTTTTTTGCTGGCTGTGGTCTCTTTTTCTGCTTTAATAACAGTACCAAAAAAAATTATGTCTACTACATTTTTTCAGGTAGGTACTTATTAAATATCAGGTACGAGACCTAATATCTGCTTTGATTTAATAGATGTACATAATATAACACTTCGTTCATTATGGGCCAATGTTTTAATCCGTAGTTAACTCAACCATTGGTCAAAAATCACAACCATTTTGCCATTAACACACAACTTTTTTATGTAGCTGTTATACTTCACACGTGATTTGACTAATGGTTATAGTTGAAGTTGACTATGGACCTAAAAACCGGCACTTGTCTGGTAGTAACTTACATAACTTATAGTTAATAAGTATGACAACAAACAACAATAATTTATAGCTACCCAAATGTTTTTGCGTAGCGACTCTAGAAAAACAGTAAGTAGGTATCATCGTATGATAGTAAAATTTATATGTAGGTACTTATGTCTGGGATCATAACAACAACAGATTATGCCTACCTAATCATAAGAAGTACATAAGTGTTTTTTTAGTAAAACACAATGTAACGATTCAAATTAAGACAAATTATAATAAACACAAGTCATCATGATAATAATGACACAGATGTTGTCATGTGAGTAAACTGATAAGTGTTAACTGTGTGTATATTATGAATAGTATTTTAGATAGACGAACTTCAACCTTTTATCTCCGGTCATTCGATCACTTCTCGATCGTCATGATGTTCATACGGATTAATTCGTCATTACGTAAAGTTGTATGTCATGCACGCCTTTTTGTAAAATGGCGAAGGCAAATTAAATATGCGATTAGGTATATTAAACCTCTAGAATTTTATTTATTACTTATATAACAAACAATATTTACGAAGCCTGATTTTCAAACATATTTATTTTCATAAACAAGGCTCCTACTCGAAGTTTTATTTATATTCAAGTATTAAATAAATATATATTATATACCTATATCATTTTATAAACAAGCGGCAATTTGCAAACTGACGCGGCGGTTTGTATAATGACGAATCTAATAATACGCCGCGCTCCGTCTCGCGAGTAGATGTGTAGTGTAGACTACTGTAGACCAAACCGTATGTTTTTCACACCGAAGGTCAAGACTACATAAATATAGTGATTCCATACGAGTTCCTTAGATTAGAATCGGATGACTTGTGGATTGTACAGTGTTACTCGCGCTTGAGCGCTGTAATGTTTGAACATTATTTAAATTTAAATAAACTATGAATTGTTTAGTTTTGTAAGTAGTTTGTTAAAAGTAAATAATCACGATGTGGAAGCTTCTGTGTGTCTTGGCGGTGTGCGCTTCGCAAATTGTTTCCGGATACAGGATCCTAGTTGTGTTTCCGTTTCCGAACAAAAGTCATTCGATACTCGGCCACGGGGTCGTGAGAGTGTTGCTGGACGCCGGACATCAGGTATTGTTGTGTTTGTTTTAAGAATATACACTCGCGAACAATGAAAAGGTTCCACTTACAATATTCCAATACTAAAGTACCCCATTTTTTAAAGACATCAATATTTACGTTTTTAGTTGGTGATGCGCTGTTAAATATACTTCAATAGGCGGCGTTTTCCGTTTAGGATTAATTCGGTGCTTTTGTCACTGAAACTTTTTAATTGTTCGTGAGCGTTTATTGAAGACAGAAATGTCTGATAGTTATTGCTCTCTCCGTAACGATTGCCCCGAATGTGACTAATCTGAACTAAATTTAATGCATTTTTAATTTCATAACATTTTTGATATCTTTATTAGCGACAAGATAAATAAATCTTTTACTTATATTTTCAATAATAAGTACTTATCTGTCTATCGGTATGTCTGGTTTACGAATTCTAGAGCATCGTAGATAAGATAAAAAGTGAAAAAACTGTTTTACCAAAAGTAATGTACAAAACAAACAAAAAACATTTATAATTGCGGTGATAAGTATGTATACATATACTTACTTTAATACTACCTACCTATATTTTTACTGTAGATAATTCTATGTTCGCTTTTAACCAACATCGAAAAAAAGGAGGATATTCTAAATTCGTGTGTATGTATTTTTTTTATATCTGTGTTTGTAGGTGACGTACATCACGAATTCTCCGATGAAGAGCTCCAGTCCCAACCTTCGCCAGGTGGATGTCAGCGATAATGTCAACCATTTCCCCATCAGTAAGTACCTACCTATGATTACGAAATCTGAAAGGCAATCGATCTAGTTTCTAGATAAATGTCCTGTCACTAAGCAGTGTCGCTCGCTTTTCAAGTCTGACGTGACTTGTATAGATCTGATAGATGGTATGACTCAGAGGTAGATTAACTGCTACATTAAACACATCAACGTTACAACCTGTCATAATCGTATGAAAATAACTAGGTACCAGTCATCGGTAGATAAAGTTATTGGAACTGGCAGTCAATAAACTGAATTAATTAATTTATTATACGTACTTCACTGACTTTTATACGTAACTCAAAACACACGTAAAATAACCACAACATCCGTATCCTTCCACAGACGCATTCAATCTGGAAACGTTCCTGCAAAACCAAATAAGAACCGATGACATAACGTTTTTCTACGAGGCATTCTTCGTGTTGAACAAGGCGACGATAGCCAACCCGAACGTGCAGGCCCTGATGGGAGATCCTGCGCAGGAGTTTGATCTCGTCTTCGTGGAGTGGATGTTTAGCGAGCTCATGTCTGGGTAAGTTGCTAAGTAATTCTTTTGGGCCAATGCTAGTTGACCCTTATAGTTTCCTTGGAAAAAACGCTGCCACGCCAACCGCTCTCTCTGGCATTCGCCAGGGTACGATTCTCGTGGTACGAAAATTATTTCCAATGCCGAGATTTGCCCAAGATGACTTAAAACGTCAATCGTAAATTTTTCTATGATTTTGAAATTAGAGATTTGAAGCGGAGATATATCTCGGTTTAAGAGATTAATTTCATTTCATTTATTAATCACCTCCGAAACTGCTACTATTTAAGTAAACATGTTTTTCTTACCTACAGTTTATCAGCAGTATACAACTGCCCGTACGTTTGGTTTTCATCTATGGAGCCGCACTGGATGATCCTGGAACTCATAGATGAGGCTCTGAACCCGGCGTACACCACAGAGATAATGTCGTTGAACTCTGCGCCACTGACGTTCACGGAGAGGGTCAGCGAGCTCTATGGACAACTGCACACCAAGGCTTATAAAGCTATGTAAGTAAGATATTTTATTAAAGTCCTGTAATCCTTGACGAGGAAGTACATCAAACGAAAAGTTTTTTTTTGGGATCGCTATCCATCGCCTACCGTGTTTTGGTTAAGATTGTTCTACGTAGATGTTTACACTAGACCACTGGTAGATTTTCCTTACTTTATGCCCTTATCATAGTAGGTAATGAATATGAATAACAGCTAGAGTCAACTTCTTCTTCTTCTTCTTCCTAGCCTTTTCCTTATTTAGGGTCGGCTTTGTGCGTCATGTCACGTCATTTTACCCTATCCTCTGTCATATCCTCATTCACTCCACACTCTCTCATATTTTCTTTCACACAATCAAGCCACGTCTTTCTTGGTCTTCCCCTCTTACGCCTTCCTTCAGGTCTCATTTCCAACACTTTCTTGGTCACATAGTTATCTTCTCTTCTCATGACATGCCCAAACCAAGAAAGGCGATGGCTTTTCGACTTCTCCACTATAGGAGCCACTTTCATACTTCCCCTTATATACTCATTTCGTATTCATCCTTTTCTCATCACATACTTTGGTTGCCCAGCACTCAGCCCCATACAACATCACCGGCCTTATGACGCTTTTATATATTTTGCCTTTGATCTTGATTGGCATCTTGCGATCGCACGTCGTGCCGGTGAGTTGTTTCCATCGCATTCATTCGTCTCGTCACATCCCTGTTAATACTTCCATCACTCTGTAGAAGGGAGCCGAGGTATCGGAAATCCTCACCTACTGCAGTGGCGAGGTACCCAGAGATATCGACGCAGCTGAAGTAGGTCCTCCGAATTGACAGAACACATATTCTGTTTTGGTCCTACTCAATCTCAATCCCACACTCTCTAGGGTGTCTCGCCACTGGTTCAGTTGCTCATGTACTTCATCCCCACTCTCATCGACAAGCACGATGTCGTCTGCAAAGAGCATGCACCAGGGCGCATCCTTCTGGATTGCAGATGTTAATGCATCCATTACCAATAAAAATAGGTATGGACTCAGGGATGAGCCCTGGTGCACGCCCACTCTGACCTCGAACCTGTCGGTGGTGCCGACTGCAGTGCGGACCTGCGTGTTGGCACCTGCGTACATGTCCTGAACAATACTTATGTACTTTACGAGTACATCCAACTGCGAAAAACATGAAAAATCCACCACAAATGAACAAATCCGAACCAACTAAATACTGTTACAAATCTTACAGACATTACGACTCTCTGGAACGGCAGGCTTACGAAAAAGGTTTCGGGCCTTTTGTGGCTGCTAAAGGTCGAGTTCTACCTCCGTGGGAGGATGTCAAGTACAACGCATCTCTCATGCTGGCCAACGCTCACGTGTCTATGGGAGAAGCCACCAGACTGCCTCAGAGCTTCAAGCCAATAGGCGGGTACCACATTGACCCTAAGACTGCTCCTTTACCACAGGTTTGTCTAGAAAGTAAAGCTTTTACTTGTCCCATTTTAGTAAGATCTCCTAAAAATGCATTTTAGGAAATTGTGTATTAGTCTTTCAGCATAGAGACTCAGACAATTATGTTGTTTCAGGATCTTCAAAACATTATGGATAATGCCTCAAATGGTGTGATATACTTCAGTATGGGATCGACCCTACAGAGCAAGGATTTACCAGATGAAATCAAAACAAGTCTACTGAAAATGTTCGGCCAGTTGAAACAAACAGTATTGTGGAAGTTTGAAGAAAATGTGCCAAACCTACCGAAAAATGTTAAAATTATAAAATGGGCTCCACAGCCAAGTATTTTAGGTAAGATTCCAAGGTACAAACAGAATAGAATAGGTGCAACTTTATTGATTTACAAGAACAAAAAATATACCTATTTATATACCAGATAAAATGGCTGACAACTGAGAGCATTATTAATTAATAACTTTTTACTTACTTATCTGATTTCACAAACGTTTATGTTGAATGTAAGGATATATTGTTAGGCTTCTTGTATATTTCTTTCACTAAGATTTTTGGTGTTTTCGGTTAATAAGTCTCTAAGTTGAAAAAGTTACAAAATACGGGGGCAGTTCCTGTCACGACAAAAAATCTCTCACATACAATGAGAACCGTGAGAACCATATAAATCCTCTTTTAGGCCATAACTTGGAAACCAATCAATTACCCTGTATTTCCAGCTCATCCAAACTGCATCCTCTTCATCACCCACGGCGGTCTGCTCTCCACGACTGAGACCATCCACTACGGAGTCCCCACCATCGGCATACCAGCCTTCGCTGACCAGTTCCTCAACGTGAAAAGATCTGTCAAGAAGGGCATAGCTAAGATGGTCTACCTGTCTTACAACTTAGCCGATGAGCTTAAAGAGGCTATTGAAGAGATGATTAGCAATTCCAGGTAGTTATTTAAAATTTGGTAAAACCAATTGGTGGTGTTGGCACAGGACCGGAAGAATTGGCGTACAAAAAAGGAGGCCTATACCCTACAGTGAGCGATAGAAAGCTACTGATAATGATGATGATGATGATACACTAGATGTGTTTATTATTAGTTACTGTTCTCAATGTTCTTATCCAACTAACATTTGAAGTTAAGAAGTTGAAGTTAGCAGCAATGAAGCTAATCTAGCCCACCCCTCCTCTACTTCGGAGACTCTTGACACAACTTTACAATGATTGTATTTTCCAGTTACAGACAAAGAGTGCAGGAGTTGTCGGAGGTCTACCACGACCGACCGGCGCCGCCCGCCGCTGAGCTGGCCCACTGGGTGCGTCACGTCATCCGCACGCGCGGTGCCCCGCACCTTCGCTCCCCTGCTCTCCTGGTACCCTGGTACCAGAAACTCTACCTCGATCTCGCCGCTGTTGTGTTTGTTGTTATTGTTTTGTTGTTTGTTGTTGTTAAACGATGTTTGTTGTGTTTAGTGTCTTCGAAGAAAGTAAAGAAGAGTTAAGTAATTAAATAAAGATAAATTATAATCTAGTTATTCGTTATTTTCTGTGTGTTTCTTTTTCATAACAATCTCAATCTCTATCTAATATATTATTATAATAATGTTATTATTTAATAGTACCTAACGATGTAGGTAGGTACCTAACATAATTTGCCTCCATGTTTTTTATTACATGTCATGACTTCTAACATAACCTAAAGTAATTATTTCGCGGAAACGATAACATAATATTATATGTATAAGTCATAATAAGAAAATACCTAGAACGGGTCTAATATTCTGATGCGCTGTTAAATGTACGTCATTCAATAGTGCACACGGCTAGTCTTTTTCCCTTTGACTGGAACTTTTTCATTGCTCGTGAGCGTGAGTGCATAAAAAAAACACACTTTATTTCTCTCATTCTTACTGCGGCAACCGCAACCGGCGCCAATGCAGGCTGCAATCTGTGAAACACATGTAACAGCGTTACAGGGGGCGGTTTCCACTATTTGCATTTGCACTGAAGAGAAGGAAACAATTTGAGGTGC
This sequence comes from Plutella xylostella, assembly GCF_932276165.1. Taxonomy (NCBI): domain Eukaryota; kingdom Metazoa; phylum Arthropoda; class Insecta; order Lepidoptera; family Plutellidae; genus Plutella; species Plutella xylostella. Next base: position 6,801,438 of record NC_063987.1, on the reverse strand, counting down.
CTTGAGGCTTGGCGAATGGCAATTTGCAAAAGTAGCGGAACTGTTTCTGGGGCCATAATTTTAAGTGTATGGTTGCAGCCAGTGCTTTATGGTACGCGAAGCAAATGTGCATAGTTGGTGGAACTCTTTACGGCGTAGTGAATGTGTTTATTGTAAAATGTATTTTATGTTAAGTGGGTAAAGTAGCGTTTTGAGTATTTACAATAATAATTTCGAGAAAAATATGTAAGTAGGTAACTCTATTGGGTGTCTAGTAGAGTATCGTGAGATTTACTTTGCCCGTGCTACTAGTTATTACCAGATCTTTAATGAATCTTTGTAAAAGGTCAAACAGCTGTATTGTAATCAATGAAGTATACCGTAATAATTATGAATCGCAAGTGGAAACTTATTAAAATATCTACTTACTTCACATTTCTAAATAATAATTTTCGGTACGAACAGAACAATGTAAGTTTGCTTATTTTAACATGAACCCATTGTGAAACCAGCCCTAAGGTTATGTAAAACGAAATTCCGAGTGAATTATTCAATTGGCCTTTTTAATAAATGTTACCGCAATGGCGCACGACCGTTTGAATTTCAAATCAGGAACGACGGTCGAACGGTGTTCCACATTCGAAACCAGACCGTTACAAGTTCCTCCCAGTTTCACTTGCTGGTGAACTACCCTCGTTACATTCTGGCTGGATGCTCAAAACAAGAAACGGTAGGTAGCTAATGGTTTAATTGTAAATGGTTATAGGTTTACACAGGCCCCGGTGCTTAGGTAATCATTTTAGCGATTCATAATTTTCACCGAGCTAGCTATGTTTAAAATGTATGCAGTTTGCATTGTTGCACGTAGTATAGTAGTAAGTTGCATAGTAAGCCAAAATGGGATGACTGACTTACTTACCGTCTTTCGACTTACTTTACCCTTTCTTAACATCATGTAAAGATGTTGAAGCTCAATTAGCATAGCTTTATGAATTGTGGAGCACGTCCTCAAAGAATCACATCACAAATAATCTTAATGTGATAAATAGTAACTTATTACTAATGCTGTATAATTAATAATGATGTATAATTTAATTAGGTATCTGTTTTATTTCTGAAAAACTAAATATAGATTTGGTTTTCAGCATGTCAGCAATTCTATAATTTCGAATCAAGCTTGCCATCAATGGAAGATTTCACGTAAATTCACGTAAAGTCCGCACCAATACCAAATTGATTGGTAAACTTCAATGCTATTAGCAAATTGGGCCGTGTCAGACTTTACCTAAAATTTTACGGTTAATTAAATTTCTTGTCTTAAACACGTACCGCACACACGGGGGCACAAAGTCGAAAATTATCTTTCCATGCGTTAAATTACGCAAACGAGGGTCTCTGACTTCAAACACGCGAAAGATTGGAAAAGTTTACAGGCGAGATAATTATTTGTAAGCGGTTCGGCTCGCGTACCTGTTGACTTCAAAGTGATGATCAACACCTTGAATATTTCATTTCTATCATATTATAAATAGGCTGGAAGCGGTGGTCCGGGAGACTGGTTGCTGTTAAACGATTGCTATTTGCTAATTATATCTAAATATAACAACGGGGTATTAAAAAAGGCTTTAGTAGCCGAAAGAACATAAGTTTACCCTTAAACGTTTTTTCCGGATATTTTTTTTTAATATAAAAAATATATATCTAAACAATCATACCTTGTACTAATAATGTACTCCATTGCAGGGTAGGCAGAGGTGCATTGCTGCACCCACTTTTTGCCAGTGTTTTTGTTAGTCCCAATGTAATAGGGGGCGGGCCTATAGCCATTTTACGGGCACATCCAAGACCCGAGAGCAAATATCTGTGTTTAAACAAATATCTGCCCCAGCCGGGAATCGAACCCGGGACCTTCTGCTCAGTAGTCAGGGTCACTATTAGCCACTACGCCATTCGGTCGTCATTTTTTTAATAGTGACCAATAAAATTAAAACCACTGGACCGATTTGAGAAAACTCAATATTATGCTACAATTATAATTAATGTATTCTACTACCCAGGGTATGATTCATAAAACAATTTAAACAATAGAAGAAACCGTAAAGTTTATGATGAAGACTTTGTTACAAATTAGAAATGCAAAATTTGTACAAATGGGGCGGAGTAATAAAAGGTGGAATATAATAATAACGAAAGATTTTGCTGAACGATAGGTACTTACTACTTACTGTAGATATACAGGCTGATTATAACTTATCCACTTGCTACAAAATTATTTAATTTCCACACATAAAAGGTCCTAAAAAAAGTTACCAATTTACTTATTAAGTAACATTTCTGTAAGAAGTAGATATATACTTATTTTGGTTGTGGTCGGAGTCTTTTGAACGGAAAACAAATAACAAACATTTTAACGGCAAGCCACTGAAACAAAAAAGTGTTGGGTACTACAACAGACAGGTATTTAAAAAAAATATTTTACATAATTGTTTATGTAAAACTCAGTACCACCCTGTATATCAACCCTTTATCGCTTCAACAACTGATGGCTGTAAAGTTAAAGTAACAACTCACGGCTACAGGCAGTTCCGCAGTTTGTCCTTTGTCGTTAGACAGATATTATTTTACAAGTAATAAGTACCTACTACTTGTAAACACTCAAAATGAAAGAGCCGTTAGGAAAGTCAAATAATTTCTTATTTATTTGGTTTGTGTATATATAAATTGATCTCCCTCTTCAACTCCGTGGTGAAGTCGGTTCTGCTGTTCGGTTGTGAAACGTGGAGAGTGACTAAGGGATTGATGAACCAAATACAAGTGTTCGTCAACAAATCCCTGAGGTCGATCCTCCGCATCTTCTGGCCGAACACAATCCGGAACGCTGACCTGTGGAAAGTGTGCAAACAGTCGCCCATAGAGCAAGAAATCGCATTGCGAAAATGGAGATGGATCGGTCACACTATAAGAAGGGGAGCCGATAACATGGCAAGCATCGCTTTCGAGTGGAAACCGCTAGGAGGCCATCGGAGACATGGCCTGTGCACACATGGCGGCGCACAGTGGACGGCGAGCTGCGAGCGCAAGGCCTGAGCTGTTCGGAGGCCAGAGCGGTTGCTGAGGACAGGACGGCGTGGCGCACTCTCGTGAAGGCCCTCTGTACCACTGGGGTACCTTAGGACGACAACATTATATAAATGGTGTTAATTTAACTGCCGATCATAATATTAGTAGGTAGCTACTTACTTGCTGTTTCATGTAGTATGGAGTAATGCAATGTACACGTTGTGATAACTGATAACGTGATAACAAGCCTTTTTACCACTATGGTATTTTTTTATAACAAACGAGTAAGTACCGGACCTTTTTTACTGCGTTGATATGGGTCCTAAACACATCTCATCTCATTCATTTCATTTCATTTATTCTTTCACAATAATACATTGCATTTGAATGTCACACAATAAAATTACACAATGATTATAATAATGCAATACAAAACAAAATACTAAAATAATACAAATAATAAAACTTCACTCTGTTAATATCGGAAATATGCGAAAAATAAACTCAGTAACCGTTTGTGTAAAAATAATTACTATAATATAACTATTCTATCTCCACAATTACCGATTAAAATCCGCAATGTCGCCAGGAACAAGGGGACCGCAATAAATTCACCTTCCGAGTACATTTGGCAAAAGTAGTACCGATTAATCTGAGCAAAACGAGCTAATGGGGCCGGCCCTGGCTCCTGGCCAGGGGGGCTACTCCGAGATTACCCTCCACGATGATAGGTACTGTCCATACGCCTAGATGCCATTAAAAACTGGCTCAACTATGCGAAATAACTTAGCTTAGCCGGCAGTAGACGTTCGGTTTTACTAAAATCATGAGTCTTCAATTCACAGCCGGTAAGGTGACAAGGGCTATACACGAAAGGAGACTCCTTGAATGACGTATCACCCGTTCCTTATACAGGGTGTTTGTGAGATGTGTCAAAAATCATGCAATAATCCCTGGTTATGGTCTAACCCACTATGGCGAAATCGGCACTAATCCTTAGACCACGGTAACGAACCACGTTTTTAGGTTGAAACAGTACACACAGGAACAAAAGTAAATACAACCGGATGAACACTTGGTAAAGTAACCTTGATTCTGAACCATAATACGTTAGGCCAGAGTGAGGTTCTAGGGCTTAGCGACTTTATACTTACCTTTGTCTAAATAAATTCGAGCCAAAAACTTAGCTAGCCCCTCGCCTCGTATGAAAGTGGACATTTTGCAAAAAAAAACGCTGTCACTGTAATTAAGATATCTGTAAATCTATGTTTGGAACTTACTTTGTATTTAAAATAATATTTTGTTGAAATCGTTTCGAAATGAATTAGAAATGTAGGATATGGTCTGTAATGGATATTAGTAATCATGTTGCACCAAACAACAACTAACTATTCTTGTTTTGTGCATCATCATGATTGAGTTGTATATTATGTATGTGCATTTTGCATATATGTGACAACTGGTATAGCGGAATTACAGAGCTATACAACCCTGGTTGGTACCAATATTGCTCAATAGAGATCCTTCTCGCCAAAAGCCGCCCTTAGAGAATATCCCAGAAATATTGTTTTTGTACAAACAACTACCTCAGCGTAGATTATCCTTTCTTTCACAGAAAGAAGTGGAGTTACTGGTCAATGACTGTGGCTAGTAAATCACATCATACAGGGTGTAATCGAGGGTAATCTTCGCGAATAAATCAGCGGCGGCCAGTGGAGTGGCCACTGCAGATGGCTTAATGGTTCACAAGACGCGTCGTGATAAACCGTCTTGGACCGTCTTTCAAGTGTTAAGGGCCAGTTGAAATTGAGGCAAGTCGATTGATCGTTGACCGTACCGAACGTATCCTGACTACCATAAGGATGCACGGGTATGTTTGTTTGTTTCAGCTCTTGTTGTTCGCAGTGAGGAGAATTACTTATATACATTTGCTTAACATGAATCTGAGATTGGGTGGAGGGGCTACCGTACCACCACCGACACATTACCAAATAACAATCCATTAGCATTCGCTGGTCAGATTCATACAAGTTACGCCAGATTTGAACGAACGACGGTGCTTAAGAATTGTTAATTGCTGATGTTTGGACGTGGGAGGGATGTATAAGCCTATGCCCCTCGGTGGCTGTTCTACACCCGTTAATAAATGCAACACATACCTACCAGCATTCTTTCATCAAAAACAACTGCAATATTCCGCATTGGCAACTGGCGACTGCCTCTTAACAGTTGTCAGGGCGCCACATGACAAACGCCGGGGCGCCGTTAACGAGCCCTTATCTCACCGGAGACACATGTAGGGGGCCTCTGCGGTCGTTCGCAGCTCTACAGGGTGATGTTTTATTTGTTGCGATTATGATTATGTTCATTTATAATCTTATTGTGCAATTACTAGGCGTAGTTACAGCGAAAAGCGGGTGGCTTGCTTGCGTGTCACCTCTGACTACCCCTTCGGGGATTACAGTCGTGAGCATGTATGTAACACGTGTAGAGAGCAGTAATTCTGTATGTTTGTTGGACTGAATTATTGGTATTGACGCGTGTCGAGTCTTTTGGGACTACTCGGGACAATGTGGCGAGGAAGCTGGGATTCGGGGATTGCACATGCAATGATATAGAGGAGCAGTTCACTTACCATTCATCATCATCATCAGCCTATAGTAGTCCACTGCTGGACGTAGGCCTCTCCCAAAGCACGCCACTGGATGCGATCTTTAGCTTTCCGCATCCAATCATAACCAGACACCTTTCGCAAGTCGTCACCCCATCTAGCCGGAGGGCGTCCCACACTACGCTTGCCTAGTCGCGGCCTCCACTCCAGAACTACTTACCATTACCATAATACAAAGGATGGCAATGCCCCTCCAGACATGGAGGAGACTCATGTCTTTTTCAGCCTGCTTATTTTTAACTTGGAAAAATTATAAAGTTCTAAGAACTTTCAGTTAAAGTACTTTTTAAAAGTAGAATATGTTACACTTCTTTCCTTTTTAATATTTTCCCGTAAACCAACAGTACTTACTAGATTTTCTGATATAAGTATAGGTATATAAAATTTGTAGGAGTTAATAAAGCATGGCATAATACGTTTTTTAGCTAGCTACGAACCATGTAAATAATTGTAATTAGATCCACCGAAGTTTCTTAAACTCGAAGCCGCCCAAATGTATTCCGGAGCGTGAAACTTACAAGGTAGCTTGTGTTACCAAAACTTTCCTACCTATATTTTAAACTATCAAAACAAAAGTGTGTAGGATAGTATGTGCGGTTATGGTTTCAAAAAATTATAGTACGTAGATTTAGATTTAGATTTAGATTTGTTTATTGATAATTATTCATTACATGTCAATATTAAAAGTTATACATCAGTACACCAAAGTTAAAATTAAATAATTATATCCAAAAATTGTCACAATGTCAAGATAAAATAGAATAATTACGAAAATTCAATTAGTTTCAATGTCACAGTAACAAATAATAAAATAATATAATATAAAAACAAATTAAAATTATCACATTGATAGGTACCTACATTATTAAAATAGAAATTGTCAGATAAAGGGACAATCATTAATTCTACCTGTCGATGAATTCTCCTACCGTGTAGAATGCCCGCGTAGCGAGCCATTTTTTGAGTTTGTATTTAAATCCTTGTAGTGTCTGCATACTTTTTACATCATTAGGTAGTTTATTGTAGATTCCCGGACCACACACATACACGGACTGCTCGCTCCTCGCGAGCCTGTGCTCTACGTCGAGCAGCTGGCCGCGGCGGCGGGCTCCCCGGCATTCTTTATACAAGTGCAGGTTCTTCCGAACAAACAAGGCTACACTCAGTATGTACAGTGATGGACACGTCAGTATCTCCAGAGAAACGAAATACTGGCGTGCCGACTCATCTGACTTAATTCGAGCCATAGCGCGCACTGCCCGCTTCTGCATTACGAATGCCCGGTGCCAGTCCGCCGCGCGGCCCCACAGCTCGATCCCGTACGTGAGGAGGGATTGGATCGTCGCAAAATAGCAGGATCTGGCCACCTCGCGCGGCACCGTTCCTGCAAGTCTCTGGAGAGCGAAGCAAGCGCCGCCCAGGCGTCCGCAGAGCCAATCTATATGGTCACTCCAGGACAAGCCACAGTCGACTTTGAATCCGAGGAAGCAAGATGAATCGACCTGGAACAGGTCTTCGCTCCCTACTTTCACTTGTAGCGGACGGCTGCGTCTACCGGCCAGGTTGAACAGCATCACCTGAGTTTTTTTAGGGTTGAGTGCAAGCCCGTTAGCCTGAAACCAGTGTGCTAGCTGCCCAGCGACCAGACACAGCCGCCGCTCCAGGTCGTCGACCGAGCTGCCCGTGACCGTCGCGGCCACGTCATCCGCGTACATGGTGACTTGGGCATCAGGAATGGAATTTGGGATGTCGTAATTATAAGTGGTTTAAAATGAAAAAGCGGTGAAGGAAGACATCGTTAGGAAATTATCCTGCTTATCTAACCCAACTATAGTGAACCCACAACCCGCAGTGGACCAGCGTGGTGGCAAATTGCCCGATCTTAAGAAGGCAGTTTAGACCTTGGGAATATGCACAAAGGTTCCATTCTAGAAAGCCACTTGCAGGTACTACTAGGATCCTGGCCTAGTAGCTTTGTGCACCTTGGGTTGGGTTTCAGCGAATGAATAATAATAATTCTAGTAATGTAACGTAGTGCTAAAAAGCAGAATTTAGCTATCATTATTTAAGCGGACTTATGCTAAAGGCTAAAGATAAGGAGTATATAAGAAGAATACCTACTAATCTACCTTACTGTCACCGTGAAATAAAAACCTCTTACTTCTGCACGAAAAATGCGTGCTATTATACGCGTACCGGGATGTAAGAATGAGAATTTATAATGCCTCGAGCGTATTTTACATAGAGCAAGATATATGTCTCACACGCTACATGTACGACGGTTTTTTTATGCCAGTTCTTAAGTTTATGTACATGTGTCCTTATTTGCATACTTAAACACTTTTACATTACAGACAGTATCTTGTAAAAGACAAAGTACTCGAGTACTTTATGTGTGTTGTGTCCATTCATTTTTTTATTGTTTTGCATAGGCAACATCAGAGTATTTGGAGGTGACTCATTAAATGCGTATGCTCACATGATAGGTCGCGAGCATTATCGCCGTTATTGGTGTGAGTGAGCACAATGCACTTAGGAATGGTTTCCTTCACTAAAAGAGCACCTATAGGAAGTATAGGTACTTACTCAAATTCCTTAAGTACCTATTTCTAAAAAAAATATGACTACATTTGAGGATTTGAATCTACGCCTTGTCGAATGAAAAGATTGAACTATATTTAAAGTCCGTCACGCCACCACGACTCATGTCTTTAACATATAACTAACAAGCTAACCGGAACAGCGTAACCTGTGTAATAAAGTACCTAAAACACCTAGACACAAACTTAAAAGGTTTCCTAAGAAAACCTCTCGAAACTTCCGTCGTTTGCCTCCACTTGCAGTCTCGAATGTCTATGGGCCGGCGATTATTTTCGCTTTTTATCTCCACGTGGCTCCACACTAGGATAGGCAGTTGTAGATATCACAATAAACGGTTAATAGGTGTTTAAAATCAAAATTTGACTCATTTGTAAGGCAATTGACAGCCAAATGACAGGGTATAGCATGTGCCTAAGTTTTGATGGTAAGGCTCTTAACATCAAAGTCACGGGAACAAAGTCTAGAGTTCTAGACTCAGCCGGGGCAGGTATAAGGTACTCGTATTCGTTAAACACATCCCTACCGTTTAGGTGTCTTGGTTTTTCGCGAAGAATTCCGTCAATTTCGACATATTGCATTGTGACAAAAAAACAACGCTACGGAAAGTTGGTGCACCAACGCACCTTTGCCTACCCCGCTAGGGATTAGGTACATTTGCAAAAGGCGGGTGGGTGCCTGTGATTAAACGTCAACAGTTCCGTAATAAACACCGACATGTTCCCTAACTGAGCATAAATTGCAAATTCACACTTGACTGAATTGTAACTAACTTTGATCATACGAAACGGTGTGGTGTGGTGTTCACTCAGATATAACACGTTGAACTAAAACAGTCTCTACGCCACTGTGTTAGGCGTTATCGGCAACTTACAGGGTGCTGTTTTATTAGTGATCGCCCGAAGTTAGGTAATAGTGTATTCGACAATCAACAATCCATACCTCGATTTCGTTTCGACTCTATGCCTATAAATATACAATACTAAGTCAAAGCATTACATGGTCTAAAATTTTTTTTTTCTGATGAACTTCATTATTTTACAAACTATATAAGTACACTCCGTTTGAAAAAGTGGCTCATGGTTAATCTCATGAGCAATTAAAAAGTTCCACCTGCCATTTCCGTTCCATAATATTTGAGTATGTCACTGAAACTTTTTCATTGCTCGTGAGTGTATATTATCTACATAGGATACCTAGTATACACTGGAGATGGAAGCCGCTGATGGTTTTATGGGTATATTTTTTCTTGCGTAAGGTATTGTTCAATAGTAGAAGAACATCATCATCATCATCATCATCAGCCAATAATCATCCACTGCTGGACATAGGCCTCTCCCAAGGAGCGCCACAACACTCGGTCCTCGGCCTTCCTCATCCAACCACTACCCGCCACCCGCCTATGGTCGTCAGTCCAGCGGGCAGGAGGGCGTCCCACGCTGCGTTTGCCTGTTCGTGGTCTCCACTCGAGAACTCATCTACCCCAACGGTTAGTAGAAGAACGCAAAATGATAACTACTTTCTTTGGGATAGACCATTAATAAAATTCCACTCCATATTTAGGAGACAACATGCACGGAGATGTACTTAGTTACCCGCGGAGCTTCAACTGCTGTAGATTAATACATAATAATAATTAACGATGTTAACTATAATTATTATATTATTATATCCCTTTCGAGCGAACCTGCTGATAGCCTGATAGATATTAGATACAAGAAATTCATAAATCAGAATTTTATTGTAATAATAGTTATTCGACTACCGAATGGTGTAGTGGTTAACCTATGCTATGCAGAAGGTGCCGCCGGGTTCGATTCTCGACTGGGCGGATATTTGTTTGAAGACATTTAGCATACTTACGCTAAGTTGCATAAAGGAACTTTAAGCTTATTTCGTTATTAAATTTATTGCTCCCTTGTTTTGACAGTATATGGACAGAGAGGGTTAATGCCGATATTAGCTTAATGTTCCTTTTTGAAACTCGGAATTAGTTGTTTGCTTGATCATTAAGTTACGAGAAGAACTTATTTTCATTGTCATTTTAAAATATAAAATAATTAAATTAAAAAAAATAAAAAACCGACTTCAAAAAACCACTAAAATGTAAGAAATAATTTAAGGTTTACACAAATTCTACTCGTATATGTGACAGTACAAATATACCTAAGCAGGAACTGTTCTTTTTTGAAGTTGGTGCCATATTTCTTCAGATTACTTTGTCACCGCACCAACATATACATTTTAGTGGTTTCTTGAAGTCGGTTTTTTTATTTTTTTAATACTTATTTTATTTTATAGTTTTTAGTTTATCTGCAATAATTTTCAATCAAAAGTAATGTGCAAAAGATACCAAAAAGTCCTACTAATCAATACGAATCATTCAAGCCTAAACACGAAGTAGTTGCTATATACCGTTGAGGAGTTCCCCTGACTGCCTTCCGTTTCCATCATCAGATCAGCTCAAGGTCACCATCATATTTTTTTGTTATAAGAACTATATTTACGTTCTTAATTTCATTAGAATCGGTTAACATGTGCCCAAAATGCAAATTCGTACCCTGTTTTTACCCCTTTACCCACCCTTGGGGGTGAGATAAAATTCTGAAAAAAATGGGACCACCTGGGAGCTCCACCCAATACAACAAAAAAATAATTTTCAAAATCGGTTCATAAACGGCGGAGTAATCGGTGAACATACATAAAAAAAAACAAATATCCCGACGAATTGAGAACCTCCTCCTTTTTTGAAGTCGGTTAAAAATTAGTTTTTAATGAACAACAAAGAAATTCAATACCTACTTATTCTCAATAATTCCCATTCTCTCCATTTCTTTTCATTAATTTCGCTCGTGACCAAATAAAATTCTTAGTTTATCGGGAAAACTTCAGTTTTACCAAGTATTTTTGCTTCGATATTCAGGTTCGGTTCATTTAGTTATGAATATTTTATTTTCTTTCAGGAAAGTCTCTTGCTTTACTTTTTGCCAAGTATTTTTAAGTTTACAAAAGACAAATTTAGCCACCGACTTTCAGGTAAAAATTATAACTAAGGAAAGAACTTTACAAAAATATTCACATTATTAATAATGAGTACAGATAAAAATACAAATAATGGCCTTTTATAATTTGATCTGAAAACGCTGCTGCCCAGCCAACATTTTATTTTTATTCGAAACCCTACAAATTGGTACCTACTTAATTCAATTCTTGATTCACCTTTCCGTTTCCGGAATCTTTATCCTGGAATGGCCACGTGTCGATATGTATATGTATACTAAAAGAAAATATGTTTTAAAAATGTCGATTCATTAAGAACAATTCATAGTCATATGACGGTCGTAGTCATAGTAGTTTAGACGGTCGAATGGCGTAGTGGTTAGTGGCCCTGACTGCTATGCCGAAGGTCCCGGGTTCGATTCGATTCCCGGATGGGGCAGATATTTGTTTAAAGACAGATCAGACAGACAGTTCTGACGGTCGAATGGCGTAGTGGTTAGTGGCCCTGACTACTGCGCCGAAGGTCCCGGGTTCGATTCCCGGCTGGGGCCGATATTTGTTTAAAGACAGATATTTGTACTCGGGTCTTGGGTGTAGATATTTATATTTCATATGTATCTATCTATGTATTTGTGTAGATATATTGGTGCTCCCACATTGCCGTTAGAAAATGTTTAATAACGTTAGTAAACATTTGTTAGCAAACATTTAATCACAATAAATTTTCATGTTAGAAAATGTTTAGTAATGTTAGTAAACATTTTATAACAAAACAAATTATAACAAAATAAAACATGTGTTATCTTTTGTTTGTAAACATTTTATAAGGGTGATGGCGGGATAGGCGGTGCGGTGCGGTGGGGGTTATACTAGATGTTATAAAATGTTTAAACATTTTTTACTCACACTTATAACATGTAACAGTTTCTAACAAAGTGCAACAATTGTTAACATTTGTTAGTAAATGTTTTGGTGTTAGTTATGGTATGTGGGCGTCGGAGGAAGTTTTAAAAAGGTTTAATTAAATTTTAATTCCTTTTATTCAGAATTATTACAGGTATGATCTATTTCTAATGTATAACTAGGTATCGACCAGTCACTCTCCTCGATGGACAGCGAAAGACCAAGAGGTCTCACGCTTAGGGCCGGCGTCGGTAGCGGCTAGGGCTGCATCAGCATTCCCGGTACTGCAGTTGCGACGTATGCAATTATGTATGCTATGTAGGTATATGAAGTTGACAGGAGGCCCGTGAGGGATGGCGTAGATGGGACGTAACACCTCCCGCCCTGGATGAGCAACTATTTGTCCACGTTTAGTGCAAATATTGCGGCTTTCCTGTCTTGGATATTACTCAGCGTCTCGCAGCTGGCGGCTGGAACTGGTTGTCGCAGTTCAATATTAGGTTCTTGTATTCTTGCTTTCCCGCTGCGACGGTGACGAATGTAGTATGCAATGATGAGTGCAAGTGTACTTAATAGTAGTATAGTGTACATAGGTATTGTAGTGTGGTAGGTGCTGATGGAGCTTATTTCGATTGGCTTCGTGGGAACTTGTACTGTAATCCGGTTCTGTAAGTCATGCAGTTTATTCAAGTCCAGTGTGGTCAGATTGATTAATGGTTTCAAATGTCTTGCTGTTGATAACGCTTGCAGTTCTGATTGTGGGAATTTCATGATTTCAAAATGGTGGCCACGTAGTTTGTCGTTAACATTGGTTATAATGAATTCTGATGATCGTATGCTACATGTTCTAGGTATAGTTGCCAGAAAGCTGCCATGAATTGTTTGGTGCCGATCTTGTCCGCAGGTCATCTGAATTTTGGTTGGTTGTTGGAATGAGATGATGTAATGCTGGTTATCAAGCTCTATCAGAGCTTCCTTAATCAGTGAGACAGGCGTGGGGCTACACGATTCATCTATCTCCTGAAGGTGTATCAGGGTAAAGATACAGTCACGTAGAGAGTTGGTGTGAAAGTTCAGTTGCTGCTTGCAGATGTATACGGAGTCGATCTTCGGACATTCTGTCTCCATGTACACAAATTCCATAGTATTGGTTGCAAGGAAGGGGGAGGGGGGAATTATGACATCTTGATTCCTATTTGGGACTGGGCAAAGGTGATAAAAATCATAGGAATGCGACGTAGCAATCGGGAATTTAAGGACTACAATTATTTTTTTATCTACGAAATAACACCCTAAACTAATTAGGTTATAGTAGTATCTATTATCAACTAAATTTATTATCTGATCTGATTCATATATCTGCTTTAATTTGCTTATCATATTACTTATATTATCTACGCTTAAAATCGAATGATGGACTATACTATTACGGCTAAAAGCTAAAATATTCTCAATCCTATCTACTTCTGAGAGTAGGTCGTGGATGTTATCGCTTATAAGGGCGAACACCTGTGACAAATGGGCGTACTCTGTAAGACGCTCATAATTATTCTTGGTTGTGTTATAGTAAAAGTTGAATGCCTTTTCCAGTTTTATTTGATTGATAGAAAGGTTATTCAAAATTTGGGTTTGATGGAGAGTCATCTGTTTATATAAAGTAATATGCTTGCTGAGACTTTTTGATAGCTCTATATCATTTTTCTCTAATATCTGAAACATATGATGGTACCTCAAGGCATCGTTGTAATCAAGGTTACCGGTTATACTTTTTATGATAGAGCCTAAGGGATTAAGCAAACCACGCTTAGTTCTACTTATTTGGAATGTACCTAACTGCACATTTATCTGATCGATTTTGTTAAACAGTTGTGTAAGTCGATATTTGAACAATGAAAAGTTGTTATTAGTCAAATTATTCGCTATTTTAGTCAGTTGTGAGCTGGTCAGGTCAACTTGTCGTTGAATTGCGTCGATGTCAATGTCCTGTAAAAATGTGTGCTGGTGTGATATAATTTTTGCAGGTCCCAATTTGAATGGTAAGATGCCTGGTCCATCATTTAGACTTTCAAGACGGATCTCCTGTGCTCGGGCCAGGTTGATCATGGTTATAAGGTACCTGTAACAATTGAGCTGTTTTAGTGTTCTTCCTCTTCAGTCGGTTTTTAGCTACAAGCCCACGTTTTTTCGAAGTATATATGTGAACTGGTAAGTTAGAGGTAACCTTGTCATGTGTAAAGCGCGGTACGAGTTTTTGTCGGTTCGCTTGGGGGTTCCTTACATATACTTCTTCGTCTGGTACATAATTTATTTGGGGTTCTCTGCTTAAATTTTGTCGTGTCATAATGGCTTGTCTGTCAGTATGTGAACAGTCGTGAATGATTTGATAAACGGTTTCCATACGTGTGCGGTGGTCCTGAAGGTATTGTTGCATTAGTCTTTCATTAAGGTTTAAGTCAGTGGGGTCTCTTGGGTCAAAGTGTCCAGATATAAGGTCAAAGGGTCTGCACTTAGTGAGGCTATGCACAGAGCTGTTATACGCTATGAGCGCGTAAGCTATCAGGTTATGTGTGGGTTCATTTCGCTGTTGCAATTTCAGAAGTCTCAGATGTTCTAAGAGAGTGCTGTGTAGGCGTTCTATCATACCATTTTCGTTGGGAGCGTGTGCGGCAGTTGTATGATGATGGATTTTATGGAGTTTTAGGAATTCCCCGACTACTTGATTCGTAAATTCAGTTCCTTTGTCTGTGGTCAGATTAATAGGAAAACCATGATGAGTGCTGAAGGTTAGAAGGGTTTTGACGATGTTAGGGGCTGTACAATCAGGCATTCGGTATGCTTGGGCATATTTGGAAAATGCATCTATTATAGTGAGGTACTTTTCCTGATCAATAGTAAGGACATCTGCGTGAACTAATTCAAAAGGTCTGCTAGGTGGTGGTACAATTTCGAATACAGGGTGTATCGGGTTGCGGTCGTATTTTACTCGTCCGCATATGGTACAAGTATTTATATATTTCGTGATGCTTTCTTTAAGCTTGGGCCAGAAATAGCGATGGTATAGAGACAAGTATGTTTCGTTAATGCCGCGGTGGTTAGTTTTTCCCTCATGGTATTTTTGTATGATGTCCTGTTGTTGCAGATAGTCATTGGTATTTTCTAATTCGTGTTTAACCAAAACTAAGTTCATAGAAGAGTTTTTAAAGGTTCTCTGTATAATTGGTACGATTGAAAGCATTTTTTCCGATGGACGTACTAGTAGAGCCGTGCGTATTCTAGGGTCAACATATTTTTTTATGGCGTTCACTAGGTTTTGCTCGAAATTATCGCAAGAGATTGGAACAGTAATTTTTTGGTAAAGATTGAATGGCTTTTCTATTTTGGGCTTGCGGTTAGGGTTGTGGTCACCTATTTCTAAGACTATCTGTCTACGGAACTTGTTAAGTGGTTCGTCTGATATAGGTATCTCAAGAATAGGGCTCTCGGCATTAGTATGTATTGTGCTGGTGGGCGATTGGTCTATTAATACATCGTTTTCAAGGGCAGTATTTTCTTGAGGGGCTACAGCTGAGTTTACTGTAATAGTGGAGGATGAACCACGACGGGGGTTGCGAGATGGGGCGGTGTCGGTTGACGACGAACTAATGAAGGGTCGACTATCTGGTGCGGTGGCTGTTGATGATGAGGATGATGATATGTTGACGACGATGGAGTCTATCTCTTCGTTATGGATTTCAACGCGTGAGAGTGCGTCAGCATTGGTGTTACTTTTGCCTTTCTTATAGATGACCGTGTAATCGTATTCTGATAGCTTTAGTTTCCACCGCGTCAGTCTTGAGTTCGATTCCTTAAGGTTCATTAGCCATTGTAAGGGCTTATGGTCCGTTATGATTTTAAACTTTCTTCCGTAAAGGTACGGCCTGAAATATTTCGTAGCCCATACGATGGCTAAGAGTTCTTTTTCGATGGTCGAATAGTTAACTTCGCTATCATTGAGCGTCCTAGATGCGTATGCTATGGGGCGGTCGCTACCTACAGTACCTTGCGATAGTATCGCGCCCAGGGCAAAATTTGATGCGTCAGTGGTAAGGATGAATTCCTTGGTGAAATCTGGATATTGTAAAACTGGATCGTTTGTTAAAAGCTTCTTACAGTGCTCGAAGCAGTCAGTAAAGTCACTTGAAAGGGTGATTTTGGCGCCTTTTTTTAAACAGGATGTCATTGGCTTTGTTAATTTTGCAAAGTTAGGGATAAATCGGCGATAGTAACCAAGGAGTCCTAGGAATCCTTTGATTTGCTTAGTAGTTTTTGGAATGGGGTAATTTTGAATTGCTTTAATTTTGTCTGGATTGGGCTTAACGCCGTTGGGTGTTATAATATGTCCTAAATACGCGGTCTCATGCTTCAGGAAGTCGGACTTATCCATTTGTATTTTAAAGTTGGATTCTCGTAAACGTTCAAAGATCTTTCGCAAGTTAACGATATGCTCTTGTAAGGAGGTCGAGAATACCAATATATCGTCCAAATAAACTACGCATATTACGTTTTGTAAGCCGCGCAACACATGGTCCATGACTCTTTGGAAAGTGGATGGTGCATTCTTTAGTCCCATGGGCATGCGGAGAAATTCAAAGTGGCCTGGGGCAAAATCTACGCTGAATGCTGTTTTGTGAATATCGTCCGGGTGGGTCTCAACTTGGTAAAAACCGGAGGCCAAGTCAATGGAAGAGAAATACTGACACTTTCCTAATTTATCTAAGATATCGGATATGTTCGGAATGGGGTACTTGTCGTCCAGAGTCTTATCATTCAGTTTCCTGAAGTCGACGACAAGTCTCCATTTTATTTTACCCGATGCGTCGGTTTTTTTTGGTACTATCCAAATCGGAGCACTCCAGGCTGATGATGATGGCCTGATTATGCCTTGTTCGAGCATTTTCCTAATCTGTGTTTGCACTTCCTGTCTATGGACATAGGGGTATCTATAAGTTCTACTGTGAACGGGAATTTCGTCGGACGTCCTAATGCGATGTTTAATTTGGTTAGTAAATCGTCGCAGTCGTAGAACAGTGACGGATCAGATTTTTTTCGATTTTCGGATTATTGCAGATTCTTCTTTAAAATTTCATTATTTACCTATACAACAAAAGTTTTTTTAAAAATCTTTTATAATAAGCAAAATACAGAGTCGAACACTGACGGTTTTGATTTTTTCGCGTAGAACATGGGCGTTTGTGCCGTCCCGTCGATGTTCCGCGGTGACCCTCACCCCCCGCGACCCACTCCCGCGCGACGGTTTGTTTGTTCTGTCAGTGTTCTCTGTAGGAGCACATGGAACACGTAATGAGTACTTAAAATGTTTTTTTGCTATAATTATTATTTAAAAAGTTCTGTTTTCCATGTAAATATTTTTTTAATACTTCTCCCATAGAACAAAGACGGTCTCTTAAATCCGTCGTTATTCTTGGAACTTTGTTTAAAAAAAATAAAAGCCCTAGTTTTCGCTAAAATCATTGAGAAGTTAGTTATAATTAGGTACGGTGTATTAAAAAAACAATATTGTTTGTTTGTTAAATTTAGTGACGGTATTTCAAATGCGACTATGTTCTTTGTCCTAACTATTGGTGTTTTGTATATACCGTCATTGTTTTATGGATAAGTGGTAGACGTGTGTAGATAACCGTCGTTATTCTTTGGAATTATTTTAGGATACGTCGTTGTTCTTTCCTAATATTGCGTATTTTCAATGGAAAATAAATAAATTTATGATTTTTCAGTATATTTTTGCTAATTTATTATGTTTTTAAAACTATGTGCTAAAAAACAATGTAAAATTATGTACTTAAGTACTTTTTTTGTTCATCAACTCTACTGCCAGAGGCAGGTGACGATAAGAGCACGGTACCATGCGGGTAGGTTTGGAATTATGTTTATCCAGCCATTAGCATGAGTTACCAAACATACAAACGAAGTCAGCCGCAGAATCCACATCAAACATTAAATTTCTGTATTAACAGCTACCTCAACAGTTAACAGTTACATCAACTGCAAAGGGAAAGTCCTAGCATCAACCGAATGCTGGTGATTGTCAAACATCTGAGGATAATGACCATCGCGAAGCAGTTTGAGAGGATCCTTACATGGCTACGCATAAGATGACAGCAATTTCCTTCATTGACTGACCACAATCAGTAAATTCTCTAGTTCTAGGGGTGAATGGCATCGCGGGGGAGTCAACGTGATCGGACAGCAGTGAATTTACTGTTTGCGGGCAGTAAATAATTAAGGAAATTGGTATCATCTTATCCGTAGCTATGTAAGGATCATCTTGAACTGCTTGGGGATGATAATTTTCCTCAGCTGTTTCACAATCACCAGCACTTGATTCAAACTGGGGCTTTTCCTCTTAAAAATAGGTGAGCCCACTTTATTCACTTATTAATTTCAGGAAAAATTCCCCGTAAATTCTGTAATTCTCACATTATACTTACTTCTCCATAAAAAGGGTGAGAAATCCGACCTCGGAAACTATAGATCCGTTAGCTTGACATCACACATGTATAAATAATTCACAATCGCATCCGTCCTCTGCTGAACTAACATCAACCACCAAAACAAGCCGGTTTCCGACCTATATTCTACCGCGAACCCTCTATACACGCTCAATCAGATTATTGAAAAGTTCATAGAGCTTAACACACCACTTTACCATGTATTTATTGACTATACAAAAGGTTTCGACAGTATCTACCATCAAGCAATACTTTCCGCCCTTAACACCACAAAATTCATCCAACCTACATCGAACTCGTTGGTACTATCTACATAAACAGCTCAGCCAACGTGAAATTGGAAAAACCTGGTACTGGTCCAACTTTCCGATTGAAAAGGGAGTCATACAAGGCGATCCTCGCTGTACACGCTTTACAATTTTCCTCAAAGAAGTCTTCAAGAAGTTGACACAGTCCTGGGAGGACAAGGACATCAATTTCGGAAGTAAAAAATAGTCAAACCTCGGTTTTGCGGACGATATTGCCCTATTCTCCCACTCAACGCCCGAGCTCCAACCAATGTTGCGAGAGCTATCCACGGCAAGCCTTGAAGTTGGACTAAAGGTGAACCGTTCAAAGACAACAGACATGACCAACAGCACGAAACGTAGGGTTGAGGTAGATAGGCAGGAAATACAATATGTCAATGAGTAATTTATTTGGGCGAGATAGCGTCCTTCGTCGTGGGTGCTAAGACCGCCAAACTGAAGTGAGTAGTATGTCGTATGCAGCCGGATAGGTAGGGTAAAAATGCTACCAAATGGGTAGCCGATAACGGCCGCCGGCACAGGGGCAGACCCAGAAGAAGATAACGGGATGACCTAGACGTGTTTAGTAGGAACTGGAATGAAGAGGCCATGAACAGGGATAGCTGGAAGACCCAGGAAGAGACCTTTGCCCAGCAAAGGGTCACAAATGTCACAATTGAGTTGGGAAACTCCGTCACATATTCTCCTCGGCCATCCCTGATCAGAGAAGAAGACTTTTATCATTAGAGCCTGAAGACAAAAGTCTTCTTAAACCAGTGTATCTTGCTAGTGATGAAGTATGGGGCAGATAGGTGGGCACTGACGGTAGTACTGGTCCACCGATTTAAAGTCGCTCAGCGTGCTAAGCTTGGGGTTTCTCTGCTGGATCGTATCAGAAATGAGGGTATCCGACAGAGGACTAAGGTTACCGACATAGCTGTCAAAATGTGCAAGCTGATGTGGCAGTGGGCTGGCTATATCTGCCGGAGAACCGATAACCGTTGGGGTCGACGAATTCTCGAGTCACAAATAAGGACAACCGTAGGCTGGTAGCCAGTAGTGGCTGGATGAGGAAGCCCGAAGACCGAGTGTTGTGGAGCTCCTTGGGAGAGGCCTATGTTTAGCATTGGATGATTATTGACTGATGCTTGGACACAATGGGGTCATCAAAAAACATTTTATAAAATAATTGTATTTTGTAAAAAATTAGGACCTAAACAAAGAATAATATAGCGCAATCAGCACCCTCCTAAATAGGTTATTTAAAGATCCGTCTTTGAATTTTTCCATATATTCCCTAAAACAACGACGAAAAGTATAATACGCCATTAGATACGCAATAAAAGTCCGTAAAAAAACGACGTATCATATAGTTAATGCGATATAGTAGGATACATAGAACAATGACCTATCTGATTTTTCAGGAAACCTAGACTTATTGCAGACTAATTATACAGGCTATATTGCAAAAGTCCATTCGTATAATAATGTGACCAAATTTCAAATGAATTGCTTCAGCCGTTTTCATTTTATCGAACAAAACGTTGTTTAAAAACTCTAACTGGCTCTCCTGTAAAGTTGCTGTTTTGCAGATCCGTCATTGTTCTACGACTGCGACGAAATGTTAGAGGTTCGTCCTCAACGTAGAAGATGTCCGAGTATTCGTTGCATATTGCGAGTAAGTTACCTTTCTCTTCTTTGTTTAAATGATCTGTTCGTAAGCGCGATAAGACGTCTCTAGTCCGGTCACTATAGCTTGTCTTAGTCATGGCTAAAGTCTGCTCACTAAACACGTGGGCGGTAATGGGGGCGGATAGTTTAAGTATAATGTCGTTGTCTGTTGAGTTTGTCGCTTCAACGTAAGCCTGGCCGTTTTTTGTAGTGGTCAGACAGTCACTGATAGTGCAGCTGCAGATGGTCTGCTGGTCAATGGATATGTCTCCATTAGTCACAGTTGTAGGGACTTTAATAATTTTTGAAGATTGCGCGGGAATTATGGTTTCGAAAAGGTTGGTGTCCTGGGACGAGTACATGTGAATTGGGTTTGATGCAAACTGTGTTTTAAGTACACGGGACCCTAAGTCAATTTTTGCCTGCCATTGCTCTAGTAAGTCACAGCCTATGAGTCCGTCGAAGTACGTATGAAACTTATACACGTACAGCTTCAATGGTGCGTTATCGCGAAATTCTGAGAAGCATGGTATCTCTACAGAGTACTCATTCATAGTGGTGGCGTGGATATTTGTTACGAAAAATGGGTCGTAGTTAAGTTTCGCGTTTGGGAAAAAGGACTCTACTGCTGCAGGGCTAAGGAATGATTTGTTGGCACCTGTATCCAAAAGTAATTTTAGGGGTGGTTCTTTAATTTCGATATATGGGAGTTGCGTTTTCTGCTGAATGTTTAATTCTATCCGGGGATATTTGACTTCGAAATTTTGGGAAAATTTTGGTTTTCATTTTCAGAAATCATTTCCTGTTCAGGCATTTGTTGCTCGGTTACATGAGGAGGGTAAATTTCGGGGTCGAATCGATTTGTTATTAAATGATCCGCGACGTTAGTCGGGTTTTGATACTCTATGCCCTGTTCGTATACATAGTAGTACTTAGGAGTTCATAGTTGGGGTCGTACTGTGGGTAATATTCGTTCGTATTAATTTCCCTATAGGTCGAATATTGGTTAGTCGGTCTGTCCCAGTCATTTCTTATCGGTGTTGGGGGTAGTGTACGAGCTTGGGGGTGGCTCACTCCACTCATTGGGTGAGCTTGTGCTTGGGCACGGACAGGGGGCATGTATTGCCGTTGTTGTTGGTTCTGAGGTTGTCCAGGATGGATCCTAAATCCTGTGCTCATGTTGGAGCGTGGGAGGGCTCGAAACATTTGCTGCGTTCTAGAAGGTCCTTGGTAGGGTCTTTGGGGCATGATAGGGTGATACTGCTTAGGCCGATTAATTGATTGTTGTTGAGATTGGGGGTTGAGAAAGGGGTTTGTGTTAAATGGTTTCATAGGGGTGAAAAATTGCGGGGGTGGCTTTTGATAAGAGTTTTTGTTTTGAAGATAGATTACGTTAAGTTCCTCCTGAGCGAACTCTAACGCTTTTTCCAGAGTAGGGGGTCTCATACAGCGTACGCGTGAGCCTAAGGGTTCGTGTAATCCCTTCAGGTAAGTCTGTAATGCCAATTTTTTATACAATGTCCTTTTAGCCTCCACCGTGGTGTCCACGTCGTCGTGGAGCGCGACATAAGTCATTATAATGCCAAGTAGATTTTGAATACGCTCGTAAAAGACATGTGGTGTGTCGCTGCCTTGAGATAGCATAGATAAGTCACTGTATAGGGATGACTCATCTCGATGGTCTGAAAAACTGTTAATTAAAGCGCTGCGTATGCCGTTCCAGTCCGAAGGGATGCCGTTTGTGGCCAATGTCCGGGCTGCGGAGCCAGTCACTTTGTTTAGGATACCGTTAATCACGGCATAGTTGTTTAACTGGTTTTCGGCTGATGGGTCGACATACGCCAACACTAATTGGTCACAAATATTCAAAAATCGAATAAGAACATTTGAGTTTCCATCAAACTCTGGCACTAACCTTAAAGCTTGATTTATTTTATCTATCTTGTCTAAAGGATTAGTAGCAGGTGATATTGTTGAGAAACTTGCATTCGACTCTGCTGAATTCATTTTGTATGAAATTTCTTCTTCTATGTAATCTAAAGTTAAACTACGGTGTTTATCTCGTAAACTTCTACGGTTATTCTCCCGCAGGTCGGGTGGACTATCCTTATTGGAACTGTGGTGAAAAATTTTGAATATTTTTCAGATACTACTTTGTTAAACTAAGGTAAAGTAGGCAACCGATATTAGGTATGCGTACTTTTTATATACTAGGGTAAGTATGGAACCGATGTTAGGTATGCGTACTTTTTACAAACTAGGGAGTATGCAACCGATGCTAGGTTTGCGTACTTTTTTGGAACTAAGGGTAAGGAATTAAGGGATGCAACCGATGTTAGGACTGCGTACTTATAATAATTTTATGACTCACAGAAGGAGCAGCATTTTCCCAAATCCGCTTCTCGATGTCTGGAGAGCTGGAGGGCTTGATCCTCGACGTCACACAACCTCGTAGGTTCTTTGTTTCCGCGGATAGCCAACGCGCCGGCGATTCGGCTATCGTTTAAATCGATGTCTGGATTTTAACGAGCTAACTTCCGCGTTTTTTCGACTGCGCCAGTTATGGTATGTGGGCGTCGGAGGAAGTTTTAAAAAGGTTTAATTAAATTTTAATTCCTTTTATTCAGAATTATTACAGGTATGATCTATTTCTAATGTATAACTAGGTATCGACCAGTCACTCTCCTCGATGGACAGCGAAAGACCAAGAGGTCTCACGCTTAGGGCCGGCGTCGGTAGCGGCTAGGGCTGCATCAGCATTCCCGGTACTGCAGTTGCGACGTATGCAATTATGTATGCTATGTAGGTATATGAAGTTGACAGGAGGCCCGTGAGGGATGGCGTAGATGGGACGTAACATGTTATAAAATGTTTACAAACATTTTATAACGGCAATGTGGGAGCACCATATCAGTTGTCCGATACCCATAACACAGGCTCTGCCTAGCTTGGGGTCGGATGGCCGTGTGTGAGATGTCCCCACATATTATTATTATTATTAAAAAAGATATTTGTACTCGGGTCTTGGGTGTTGATATTTATAATTAATATGTATCTATCTATTGTATTTGTGTAGATATATCAGCTGTCCGATACCCATAACACAGGCTCTGCCTAGCTTGGGGTCGGATGGCCGTGTGTGAGATGTCCCCACATATTTATTTATTTATTTATATGACACAATAAACAACACCCAACAGACCGGAGATCAAACCTGGAACTTTTGGGGCAGCGTCAGAATCATTAAACACTGAGCCAGGCCCCTTAAGCGTTAAATTGTGAAGTGAATGACAACGCAGGCGCTCATGTGGTGATCCAAAAGCTAGTTTGTCAAGCTAGCCAGGGTTTGTCACCGTGGTGAAAGGATTGACCAGTCAGGTCAGCGTCAGTCGCTGACTGCCCATGCATGGTGCAGGGACCTACACTCCATAGCACTCCATTTTCACCGTTAAAAAA
Organism: Plutella xylostella; assembly: GCF_932276165.1. Classification (NCBI taxonomy): domain Eukaryota; kingdom Metazoa; phylum Arthropoda; class Insecta; order Lepidoptera; family Plutellidae; genus Plutella; species Plutella xylostella. The sequence continues at coordinate 6,777,304 of NC_063987.1, read as the reverse complement.
AAAGTATTTCCTTTTAAAATACAAACATTCATTTAAATTTCATTCATATCGAACTCTTCTGGAATTGGAATCCAGTTCCAATAATGGTGTAAACTGAATCTATTAAATATGTAAGGTTTTCATAATTGATCAAATGATCACCAGGTGACTATTTGTTAGGAATGGAAATTACCAAATATTACTTGGAAATTTCCTTTGCAATAAGTGGACAAGTTCGTGACAAGAATACCCGAGGAAATGAAGATTATTGGATGAAGGCTATTTCTTGAGAGTGGTATAAAAACATGTATACATGTAGGTGGGCTCTAGTATCAAAGGACACAGGAAAATCCCTTCCTGTGACCTTCTGCAATCGGAACTCGGATTTTACATATATGCGGATATTTTAGTACTCTGGAGGTTAAGTAGGTACCATAGTCACTTACAAGTACTTACTTATCAATGAAAGTTAGGTTTTTTATAATATAAAATAGAAGAGTTCCAACTGCCATTTCCTTGTGCTGGAACACACACAGATGTCACTAGAACTTTTTCATTTTTCGCGAGTTTACTTACTTATTTTATTGCGACACTACATTGCTCGTAAAACTCTGCAAGCAATAAGTAATTAAAAAATATGTTGACTCGTGGACAAAATAACGAAAAAGTGCGAAGACGCAATCGGAAATTGCGGTATAAAGCTTAGCATATTACGTACTGTTGTTGCAGAATTGTGGGTTGTTGTGAGACTGGAAAATTGCTTTTTCAAAACTTCGTTATTCTCCATTTTCATTTATTCCCATGTGATTTAAAAATAATAGAATTACCCGTGGATGATTTGCCGCTGCTACGTCCTATGCTCGATAGTGTTTTTTTTGTCGCTGCAAAAAATAAACACCACAAAATGGACTCCTCGGATTTCCTCATCTGGCCTCTACCCTCTCCTTCTAGGATTACAATGACATGTCCTGTGATGACTCTGTTTAATAATGATAAGTTAATTCCAACAGATTTTAATAATAATAAATATTGGCTTCAGCAGGCATAATCTTAGGTCATAAATAGCATTTTACATTACGCTGATGCTGGGCGCCGGCGCTAAAGCGCTACATAATCACAAGACTACTATTTCAACTGTTTATTTAAAGTAAAACAAATAGTGCGCTCATTTCTCCGCTCTACTGAGAAAATTCTTGCTTGTCTCTAAGCTGTATTTAATCTTGTGTGTAAAAACTTTATGTCAACCGTAACATGGACGGGGATTTGCGAATATGCTAGAAAAAGTCTATCTCCAGAAGGGATACTATGGTTGCTTAGTATTGTGTAATCTATATATAGATCATTGAATAAGCATAAACTTATCGATGGGTATGGGATGTACGTATGGCGAAAAGCGAAAAACCATTGAAATATGAGTTCAATGCGAAATATAGATCTCAGGTCATTTACAATACGCCCTCTGTCTAATGACTTATATATTTTATCTATTCTCTGATGAAAACAAAATACTACTACCTACCATCCAGCACCAAAATATTCGAGCCACGCTATTCCGACGGCATGTAAGCTCATATTACCGTTACCGTCGAACCTAATAATTAAACTAAGCTTCCTGAATAAAGCTACATGAAACACAAACTTTCAGGCCGACCAGGCAAATTAAAGGGTGGATGTGAATTATTTAGAACTAAATGAATTGAATTAGAATTACAAGCGAACACTTGAACCGGAGTGACCCAGCTAGAACAAGGAAGTCATAAACTAAAAGGACGCTCTGCAGTTAAATGAAAAATATTCTCCCGCGGAGACCGTCCTTCTCATGGGCATTAGGTTTAATATCGCGCTTGAAAATATAAAGTTCTTTATTGTGGGGAAAATAATAAACTCCTTACTTCTTTGTCACCCTGGTAGACGAGTCGAGTGTTGTGCTTTTGCAAGTTCCCGAGATCCCGAGTTTCCGCGATAACGATGTTTGCAATGTGGGTCTTTGAAGGTTTGTTGTCATATTTTATTATCCGTACTTATTGGTTCGTCAATTTAATATTGAGGCTCTGGCTTCTTTGATCTATTGAAGTACATAATTATATTTACAAGGTTTTAGTACATACAGTATTGTGCAAATTAATGTGAACACGAGTGAAAATTTGAAAAAAATACATTTATTAGTTCTAAAATAAAAAAAAACAGAAATATATTAATACAATTTAAGTTATTTTAATAGAAAATGTGTCCTCCCTGGCTTTTATAACTTCTTCAACACGTTTTGGCATAGAATCGACATGATTTTAACAGTTTTCTGATATTTGCTGTGTAAAAAACTTGTATGGATTACAGCCTCAATCATTTTAGTTTTTCTTGTGCAATCCGTTTTACGAAGTCTAACTTTGACGATGGCCCACTTATTTTCAATGGGATTAAGTGCCGGTGAGTTCTCTGGCCATCCAAAGGCATGATATCTTGTTGTCCTTGAAATATTTAAGCATAATCTTGGACACGCAGAATGGAGGCGAGTTTTGTTGAAAAACTTATTGACCGTTATCATAAAATTTTCTTAGTTCAACTTCTAATCTCCGTTCTAGCAAGTCACTGTATTTTAGCAAGTCCATCATCCCTTCGACGGGCACAAGTCATCAGGTACCTATATATAAGAAAAACAGCCCCAAACTAAGAAAAGTTGATGCTAACGGTCAATAAGTTTTTCAACAAAATTCGGCTCCATTCCGCGTGTCCAAGATTATGCTTAAATATTTCAAGGACAACAAGATATCATGCCTTTGGTTGGCCAGAGAACTCACCGGCACTTAATCCCATTGAAAATAAGCGGGCCATCGTCAAAGTTAGACTTCGTAAAACGGATTGCACAAGAAAAACTAAAATGATTGAGGCTGTAATCCATACAAGTTTTTTACACTGCAAATATCAGAAAACTGTTAAAATCATGTCGATTTTTATGCCAAAACGTGTTGAAGAAGTTATAAAAGCCAGGGAGGACACATTTTCTTTTAAAATAACTTAAATTGTATTAATATATATCTGTTTTTTTATTTTAGAGCTAATAAATGATTTTTTTTTCAAATTTTCACTAGTGTTCACATTAATTTGCACAATACTGTACAAGCAGTTATACCTACTGTATCAAAGTGTATCAAGTAACAATATGTAAGTATTGTATTACATAGAGGTAAGTACAAGGTATACATACATATAAGCAGTTATGTACAATACTAATGTGTAAGTAAATACTGCAAATAGGCGGCACTGCCAAGTCAATAACAAAACAACTGAAGCAAACCTACAATTTCACAGAAAGGACGACACACACACTTTTATATTTGAAATCGAATTGAAAAACCAATTCACAATCATGCAGAGTTTCTCTACTGAAGCAATTTATGTCCAATACGGAAGCAATTTATGCAGAAACATCAATCGTACAATTACGTGCTCCTTCCTCCAGCCTTTAGGAAAATAAACTCCATTATAAACTATGTCTGCAAGCTGAAGTAGCAGTGGGCCGATCATAATCTGAGTCGACAGTATGGTGTAGTGGTTAGTGGCCCTGACTGTTGTGCCGCTTTATATGTCAGCTGTCTGACACCCATATTACAGACTCTGCCTAGCTTGGGGTCGGATGGCCGTGTGAAAAGTCCCCACATTATTGTAATACTTAATAATCTACTGAAGAACCTACCCCAGTTTGAGAAGACAAGTTCTCGAATGAAGACCATGAACAGTACGTCTAGTACAGGTTTGATAGATTGTCGAAAACTATAAAAGTTTCATTTTTCTCGCATACAAAGTGGCTCCTCTAGCAGAAACTATCATGAAACTTTTGACAGATAAGTAATGTGTGCAGGTGACAGAAGAAAACCAAAACTTTTTTCGTTTACGTAAATTGCAAAACCCGTACGAGAGGCCCAGGCAAAAGTCGCGTCGTGCCAGCTGAAAACTGTGCGTATTGTTTGCCGCACATCCTGAAGAATTTTTTTACGCGCGTACAATTTCTCTATAAAACCTACGTCTTGTTATCGTAAATCCCACAGCAATAATCCAATACTGGAAACCTCCCAGTCTTGAAACTTCATTACAATTTTTAGCTTTCTTTATGTGCTTAGTTAAAAAAGGGTCAATTCTATTTTATACATTGCCTGTGAGAATTTACGGGAGAGAGTGGTTCGCATAGGAAAGTACCAGTACACTTATTCTGGGTGGCTATTGCAATCAAATTTCGTTATAGAATCGGTTTAAAATTCTAACCATAATAGTAATTTATTTTCAGACTCGCACCTCTAGAGTAAGTTTGGACATTTTTGCAAGCAAAATGTTTCTAATACGGAATGAATAAGAAACATTTTACATTTTGATGGCGTAAAATGTTCTTTTTTTTAAAATAATGCAAAAAATTGTATATTGTTGTGGCATGAATCATGCCTTAGGTCGATTTTTTTATCTGTAGTCAATTCAAACATTGATCTAAAATAGTAACTAATATTTATTATTAGTTAAAACAATAAATATTTTAAAAAAACATGTCCACAAAGCCAGGATGCCGCCATGAAGCTGACGACGACGGGAAAACCTACTACCACCTCCATTATATTTTAACTCCAAAAATTTCCTTTAACCTCTGACCACGACACGACTACTCTGTATTCTGTACAGAATCGGGCCGGAGCTGGAGCGATGGACGAATCCCTCGGGACGCACGCGAGATTGTTTTGTACCGGGAGCCGGCATCTTACCTGGGCCCGTGGGGCTACCACGAGCCCCTTTAAAGTCTAAGTCAAAGTCATTCATCGATTAATATTTTTTTATGATTGACATTTTTTTTACACACTAGCTACTCTCCGTTTGTAGCGTAGGTTCTTGCTAGCGACATTTATGAAAATATAATTTGAATTATATTTATAGTTACTCGCATTCTGCCATTTGTTTTGAAATGATGATGGGCACCAATATATGGAAGCTGGGACCAGCACCAATAGAAATGAGTGATACGTCGTTGAAAATGATTTTTTTTGCAGAATATGAATAACGGAAGCGCTAGTCTTGATTTACTGTCTTATAAGAATAATCGTACCTTGAAAGTTTTTATATTTTATTTCTGTAACTTTAATGTTTTTGTTAGTTTTTCACATTCATTTTTAATTTTTATAACGAAATGATCATATTTTATATAATATTATATTTGTTTATTATCTGAGTAAATAAAACCAGTTGAAAGTAATTTCTCCAATTTCAATAATACGTGTTTACGTGTATTACGCCCTAACTGTCATCAGGAGAGAGAGTGCAATGCCATAGAAAAATACTTCCTTCCGACGAATATATTTCAAAATGGACAACATATACGGATTTGTCGTCATAATACTTTTTTGCTCACTTGAAAAGAGCTATCCAACGATGTATGTCTCATCTTTATTGGACATAGGTCCCAAAACGCCCATTGTCATTTAACCTAAAGTATAAAAATGACACGTGACGTTCTGATTGTTCTGAACAACTTTTATACTACTTATTTTTGACATTTGTGGACCCTTTTTAACACCCTAGACTATATAGCTCTTATTAGCGAACTCATGGTTGCTACACTCGACATGGCATATTGCAGATACAAAAGAATGAATAAAAGCATCTGTATAATACTTAAGCGTGGCATACCCGTGTGCAGCGGATATTTACATACTACATGTTTCCTGTTTACGGATATTGGATATACTTACCTAAAGTTAGAAAAATCTTAAGTAACCTATTATGTTGGAAGCTCCGGTAAATTTTCTATAAGTACTTATAACAAAAGGTGAATCCATTATGTTTGAACATCCGGCTCCAAGGACCATGTTCAGGCCCAGTGCCTGCTGGTTATCTTGAATCCTATGGAGGGAGTTCTAGGGTGCCAGTAAATGATAGACTAAAATGTTGTTCTAAGAAGATTTATACTGGTTCCACAGTAAGAGCCGCGTTACAATATTTCGGATTTGATATAAGTTCCAAAAGGTAAAGAGAATGTTACGCATGTGAGACCTTTCTACTTTTTTACCAAAAACATAATATATAGATTCCTATACAAATACCTGAATTGAATAGCAATGCAACGCTCAGACCAAAAATATTCGTGAAGATAATATTATACACGTAATATTCTGGCATCCATTGTTCTCAACGATCACTATAGAAACATAATCCACATCGCTTGCTACACAAAAAAATAAAACATCATATTACTTACACGCAATTCGGTATGCAGTATAACCACGTAAAACTTTATGTGGTTTCTGTGGCTTTAATTCTGTATAACTTACGTACCTATATCGTTATGAATGTTAAACCCCGATACTTTACGTTATTTATTATGCCCAACTATATTATTATTATTACCTATGCGCTTATTTGAAGTAAGTACTTACTTACCTAAGCGGCGCGCATGACGACTTATTTTAAAAAGGTAAGCAAGTAAAAATAGAAGGTATTTTCCTAGGTGTCCTTTCCTAGGTTGATGTCGCACGATCGCTTTTCTCAGAACAAAATTGATTACGTATCTAGATTTGCCCCCCCATTGTCTGGTCAGGACCTAAATTAGTTACGACGTCCGTATTGATACTAAATCGTTTGACCACATCCGTCTCTTTGATGGCCACCAACCGGCGACGCTCAGCCATCTATTTGACAGACCACATTCATTCCCGCCTGTCTCCTAGCTCCAGATATCATCGAGCGAGATTAGCCTCTTTATTCATGAAATAAGAATCAAAGAGGCAAGGAAATACAAATGTGAAAAAGGACAAATGGTGGTGAATGATGAGTATGAGGTACTTGAAGCTGTTAAGGGTAGAGTCTTCCAATACAAGTAATAAAGGATAATCTAATGCCTCGTGTCTCGTGTTTCAAATTGAGTACAGATATTGTGTACTAAGCAATAATTTATTTTTGTTTGGATTGGTACCTAAGATTTGTTAAAGTTGTACCTTGATCCAAACCGCAAATAATGGTTGTAGTCTACTATTTGTATCTGTTTAAGTACAAGATTAATGATTCAGTCAGCGGTGTTATTCACTCATTACTGCATCTACCGCTATCAGCTTCATTTGTTTCAATATCCTGCGACGATGATATAATTTTTGTTTTTAAATAAGTTCAAAAAATATCTGAAATCCTGTTATTAAGTACCAACGTTGTTATTCTTAATATTTAACGGAACTGAGTATTTTTAATGTATCTGTCGCAGGCATTTTGTAAGATCTCGCCGTTTACATACGGCGTCGGCATTTTACAAACGCTCGCTGTTTTGTAATATGCCGAAGGCAAAATGTAAATTGCCGTGTCATTTTATAATATGCTAAAACATTTCATTGACAATCCATACGCCGTTTACATAATGCCGCGGCAAATTGAAGAATTTAGTTCTGGTTCTTATCACCCGCGGCGCTGTTGATCACGACAACAAAAATGGCGTCAAGTAGTGGTTCTGTGACTCAATAAATACTCAAAACAGTGCGAGATAACGAGTGTAGAAGCATTTTCACCGAATAATTTTTACTTTAAAGTCATTTATTACAGTCCAGGAGCAGTAAAAAGGCTGTAGACAAACGATAAAGTTTTTGAGGTTATCCCACACCTAAAACTATTACGTTATCCATAGATCCCGGTGTACGAAGGACACATGCAAGATATTCATTTAGAGCTTCATAAATCGTTTAGTAAAGGGTTTAGCGTTTTCCTAAATTTAATGCATTCAAGCAACAGTGTTTGTATTTATCTGGAAATGCCTAGTTTTATTGTTCTGTGTAAATGACTACGTTTTTTTATTAAAATGTTTCTTTTTATTAAATATTTAAACTTATGTAGTACCTGCATAGGTACCTACTTTAGAAAACAAAAGTAAAAAGTCTTGAAATCCTGAAATAAAGTCAGATTTTTCCATTTGTTCAAAGTTCAAACAGTGTTTTATCATGGTCACCTTAAAACTTTAAGTAACATCGAAATCAGAACGTTTGAACGAGTTATCAATATGCCTTCGGCAAATTACAAAACAGCGAGCGTTTGTAAACTGACGACGCCGTATGTAAACAGCGAGATCTTACAAATTGCCTGCGACATATCTATAGGGTGGCTATTAATCAACGTCATGTCGGTAAGAGGTGATATAAATCGTAATTCTAAGAAAAAAAATGTCTTCGGATTTTGCGAAAAAAAACCTTCATACTTACTAAAAAATTGTTTGTAAGGAAACCCGGAAACATAAATAAGCGAATTTTACAATTTTTTAACCGACTTAAAAAAAGGAGGAGGTTCTCAATTCGTCGGGATCTTTTTTGTAAATATTGAAAAAAAAAACAGAGGTGATAAAGTAATATAATTATAATTGGTTAATGCGGCGCCTGTTTCTGGGTTACAGTAGCCGACAACACAGATTACCTCTCTTACTTTCTAGCTTAGTTTCAGCTTGTTTATTTATACTCCAGCTGTATAGGGGTTCCAAGTAAACGATCTTGTTGATTAGTTTAATGTTGTTTTAGTATACTTAGTAGATAATACATGCATACATATATAATGCTCACGACTTTTTATAAGTACTTATTTCTAAAGAATTGATTGGTGCACGGCAATATTCGTAACCAAGGCCTCACAAATGAAACCCGAGCCCTTATCCTTTACGGCGCTACTACTCATACATTTTCCTTACGCATATAAAAGCTTTGCAAAACCTACAAAGAATACTAATCCTAAGAAGAGATAAATAGGTCTCTTTGAATTTCTCGATACTAATTCCATCTATCTTGCAACAGATGATCCAGAACTAATCCCGAAGTGATAAATGGCGGGCTTACTGCCGTTGCCGGCTGATCAATTTCCCCCAGTCACAATAGTTATTGCGGTCTTCAGGCTAATGTACTGGAAATGACCTATTAATTTGAAACGAAGTCGTCTCTATATTGCAGACTGTAATCTACATGTCTACATGTATTGTGAATATTTTGAAATGTCATATTAACTAATTTAATCTGATTGTGTAAGTAAGTACTTATTTTTGTTAGAGGGTACGTAGTGTTAACCACCAGATAACTTTCTTAACGAACTCTTTATTAAATACTTAATTAAATGGAAGTCCTTACTCATCCACTTTTTACTTTACCTCGCCAGATCAAATATTCTGTTCCAATGAGAAACCGTTAACAAGATCAGTCGCATTTAAATTAATAATTAAACGATGGCCCAATTGTGTTTGCCGAGAGGACATTTAATTAACTGGAGGTAACCAAATTAGTTGATTAACTGCGAACTTTCAGGTATTACCGTTTTACAGAGGGGAAAGAATAAAACAAACAATTAAAAGTAGATTGATACTACCAAACTATTAAGTAGAGGTATTATGTATAACATTATCATTCTTCATCATCATCAGCTAGTTATCGTCCGATGCGGGTAATGCCTTGATCATACTCAATTGCTGAAGAGCTGACTCAAGCTCAAGAGCTGACTGCCAACTTCCAATGATGGAGAGGCACTATAAGAAGAAGATACTCAATGTGCGCAACAATGTCTATTGGTCAAGTGTTTATCATCATCAGCCAATACGTTAATGTTTCATCAAAACTTATTCGTGGTTTCTATTGGATGTCTGACATTACGATGCGCAAGCAGAGTACGTAATAATATATGGAGTCATGATACTTACACATTATGAAAAGCAATAAGTACACTCACGGGCAATGAAATAGTTACACTCACTTTAGTTAATACGACCCCAATTTTTTCAAACATTTTGTTTAAAGTTTTAACAAAATACCTAGTACCTTTTTAGTTAGTAATATCCTGATGCTCTGTTAAATGTATGGAATTCAATGTTGTAGAAGGCCTCATTAAGCTAGCCTTTTCCGTTTATGAGGAATTTGGTGCTATTCACAGTGGAACCTTTTCATTGCCCGGGAGTGAATCAAATGTAAGTATCCCCGAGTCCGTGTTGTTCTATGTATGTAAGTAAAAAAAACAAATCGTTAAAAATTAAAGGTCAAATTACACACACACATGGTCCGGCAAGCACATCCCTGGAGGCAGTGACGTCAACTGACGTCACAGTGACGTCACACGACAGACGAACGGACATCCGGACATTCGAATAAAACTGGAGCGGGCGAGTTCGATTGGAAAAATATCGAGTTAGCGAACAATCGAGTTGCAATTAGGGAATACAAGCCCGGGATCCCGGGATCCCGGTCATTTTCCAGTCCCGAAATTTTTGGGATTAAAATTTGCCAATCCCGGGATTTTCGGGATTGACAAAAATGGGTAAATTAGTATGTAAGGGTATTCTCGTAGCTTTGTTGTCATTAGTTAAATGTCAAATGATTGTTTTCTACCCGTGTGACGTCACAGATGTGATAATTTATAAACAAATATGGCTGACACCGTTTTCGCCTGTTTATGAAAAATAGAACTTTTAAGTTAAAGTTTTGCAATTGGCAAAGGTGGGTCTACGCTAGACGAACCGAGCACGAGAGAAGCACGAGCCGAACACAATTCGTATAGTGTGGACCGACCTACAAGCCTCGAACGAACGCACTGCGAATATTTCGTTCGTTGCTCGGCTGCGTTCCGCCTGTTGTCGGTTTTTTGACGAACACAAAGGGTTTTGCTTCGCGCTCGCAGTGTTCGAGGACAGTGATCGTTGTAGGTTCGTTGTACATAAGTCCACACCTGACACCGTGAACGACGAAACCTTGAATGGCTCCGCTCATGCTCGGTTCGTCTAGCGTAGACCCACCTTAGGTCCAAAAAAATAATAGATTATTTTGTTTGGTCTAATAGAGAAATTATTAATCATATAAGACCTACTTTAAAAAAGAGTCAAGTAGCCTATTGTTTATCTTTTTTAAGAAGTATATATTTTTTTCAACTAATTATGGTCTGACAAAGTTAAATTATAAATACTGTGTCTCCAATAAACCTAAAAACGTTGATTCGTTAGACGTGTTTTTGTTTGTGACCTTAATCCCGGGACTATCCCGGGATCCCGGGATTGTCTTCATCCAGTCCCGAAATCCCGGGATCCCAAATAAAGGCCGGGATTGTATTCCCTAGTTGCAATGGATTGTTGTTTGGACGTGTGCTAGTGATGTGTGCAAATATGAGTGTGATGTTGTGGAAGGGAAGCCTAACTGTTTTGCACTTTAGGAAGATAAGCTTTATTCATGAGATTTTAATGTAGGTAGATAGAGGGTGTATGAAAGCTTATCTAGCATTCTATATATATATATATATATATATATATATATATATATATATAAGTTTATCTAATTATAGATAGGAAGGTAAGTTCTTCTAGTACCTAGTGCTATATTATCTATTATCTCACTATTCTTTCAGACCTCTTTATATATATATATATATAAAGAGGTCTGAAAGAATAGTGAGAGCATTCTATATATATATATACATATATATATAGAACTTACCTTCCTATCTATAATTAGATAAAACAGATAATAAGACGTTACAATGATTCAGAATTATATTTTTTTACAAAACTTTGATTTTTCTCGACTCAAATATCTACGATGCCGACCGGAGTCAGCGTTGTTCTATGACGATACCCGGCTACAAATATGTGTGTAGTTTTAGCCTCTGAAACAAATGTTGTTTCTGTCTGTCAGTCCCGACTGCCGGCCGGTCCATCAACGTGCCCTCAGCCGTGACTGAGCTTTGTTGTCATTTGTACGTATAACCTACAAAAGAGATAAAGTATCCATTCACAGTTTTTAAACGCCGACGTAAAAAGGGCAGTGTTAGAAGTTAAACGTGTCTGTGTTGTGGGTATCTGTGTATCTGACCGGACCTGACCGGTTTACGATACGATGCCTTTGTAAAAAAAATATTATAAAAATCATGTTACTGTTAGTGTTAGGTTTTGTCTAAAACAATCAGATAATTTTAGGGTTAGATTTACGACCTTTACCTATAGATATATTATTGTGACAGAGGTACAGGTGAAAAATAAATAAATAGAAAAGTATTTAGGTAGTTAAGTAGGTACCTAACTACCTACTCGAAACATTAGCATTACTAAAGCTGTAATCTAAACCCAATAGATTTAGATATGAAAGTTTAAGAGTTGGGATGGATATTGGATACCACTTACCTCTTTTGGTGACTGTACTTATATGGTGCAAACACTATAGATATTGGCATGAGAGGTGAGGTGCATGAAAGCACACATGCATCCGTTTGTATTAACATCGACAGAGGGATTTCAAAATTTGAGGTCAGTCTTTTCATGGTATAGCAGCGTAATGTAATCTGCTACCTAGCATGGTATATTTTAATTCTAAAAAATATCTGAGGTCTTCCTCTTTTTAACATTATCACACCAACATAGTTAATTATAAACGGGTGGCTTCGGCGTACCTATAAGTTTTGTTTACCCAAATTCTAATCGTATTTTGCTTAAGTAAGTCATAGGTACCTAATTACTATTTTTTCCAGTAAGTATAATCTCGCAGTTGTCAGTATTTTTCTTACATTGTACGATGTTTTTTATCAATATAGGTAAGTACTTCACGGGTAAAGTTTTAAGAATAGATAGATACATAGGTACGTACTTATGATTATTTCCAACAATACACCAATATTAATACTATCGTAAGATAGCGATTGAAGAAGCGATAACCGAATCTTAAAACTGAATCAACCAAAATTCATCTTAACACTCTTGGGTGGCAAGTTGCGTAGGTGTATTTATAATGACGTTTTTTAAGTTAGTATTAAGTATAATCCTAACAGTTAATTATGTAGGGAGTATCCAGGTGAGGGTAGACCCGTTGGTACTGATCAATCAAGGGTTAGTGAGGGGAGAAAAGTCTATAAGCGGTGATTCATCGTTTCTCGGAATTCCTTACGCTCAAGTGGATACAGCTAACCCGTTTGGGGTGAGTATTCATGTATTGAATCTTCCTCGTTCTTACCTAACTAGTTATGTAACTTCATAATGATCATAATAATCATATTGATTTCAGGCTTCTCTACCCGCCCCCGACTTTGATGGTGTGTTCAACGCCAATCGTGCTGGAATTAAATGTCCTCAAATAAGTGACAAAGAAGTTGGTAAAGACCGAGTTATCAGTGGATCCTTGGACTGTCTGACTCTGAACGTCTTCGTGCCATCTAAAGCCAGTGTGAAGAATCCTCTACCCGTGCTGTTCTACATTCACGGAGGATCTTACGTGAACGGCGACTCCGCAAATGATGTTGTCAACGGCCAGAAGCTTGTAGAACAGGGAATAGTTGTAGTGACTATCAATTACCGAGTTGGTCCGTATGGATTTTTCTGTTTAGATGTCCCTAATGTGCCAGGTAACCAGGGCCTCAAAGATCAATACTCAGCTCTTAAATGGGTGAGACAGAACATTGTTCATTTCGGGGGAAACCCTTACAATGTGACGATCGCAGGAGAAAGCGCTGGAGCGGCGTCTGTATTGTACCAGGTTTACGCGAAGAAAGAAAAGTTATTCAACAGAGCTATAGTAGAGAGTGGATTGCCACAAACTCCTGCTTTGCACACTGTGGGCGATCCAGAGGCAGCTGTGAAAGTGGCTAGATATCTGGGACTCAATGCAAACGACACTGAGCAAGCTCTCGAGTTCTTATCTAAGTCCTCAACAGACTTGGTGATCGCTGCTGTGAATGACTTAGACCTGCTTCTCACACCTTGCAAAGAAAGGTCTTTTAGCGGGGTCGAAAATTTCCTCGAAGATAACCCCTTTTCTGCCGAACCGTCTAGCAAGATTAAAAACATGGAGATCCTTATCGGAGTTACTACTTGCGAATGGTGTGACCTTACAGAGAGAGATCCTTCGTTTGTTGACTTCTACCTCAGTTTAGCCTTCGACTTTGATAGTGTTACTTTGAACAGAGCGACTGAAGCTATTAAGCATTTCTACTTCGGCGATGAAGATGTAAGTGAGAAGACAGGAGTGCTCCTAGATACATTATTGTCGGACTATCTGTTTATCTACCCAACAGAAATAGCCGTAGCTAAATTGTTAAAAGAAGGGGCTGGTCCAATATACAGTTACGTGTTTAATTATGTGAGTGAGAACGACAAAGCAGAACTCAACCACGCCAAGCATACTGCTGAACTGAAGTACGCGTATGCTAATGGCTACGAGAATTTCAATGACGATGAAAAACTGATCTCGGACCGACTCACTCAGTTGTGGGCTAATTTCATTAAATACGGGTAAGTTCCATCTATCATGGTTTTTATACTTGCCTGCTATAATAGGGTAGTTTCCTAGAAAAATAGCAGATAGGTACTTACGTATTATTACGTATTACGTACGTATTTTTTCTAAACGACTTTATTATTATTCCTCCCTGTATACTTTACTATCCCTTCTTTCCTCACCATACCGATTATCATTGTATTCCCCAGAAACCCAACTCCGTCGAAGACAGACCTGGTTCCTCTGACCTGGGAGCCAGTCTCAGGGTCCTCTCGGCCCTATCTGAAGATCGACCTGGACCTCACCATAGAGCATCGCTTCAGGCAGGAGAGTGTGGCCTTCTGGGACCTCTTTTACAGTAACTTTAAGCCGTACCATAAATTTTCTAGAGAGTGCCATCTAGAATAGAGATTACCTACAGTTTTCCTATGATTTGAATTATAGGTCATATTCCCTGAAATATATAAGTCCTAATACCTATTCATAATATGTAGCAGGTAGGTACTTACCTAGGTAAAGAATCTACATATTATAGGTACCTAATTTATATATGGGCAGTTCTTACACATAAAATTGATACTTAAATGATTACTTTGTAAATTGTGCAATAAAGAATGAAATAAAATAAATACAACAAAATTGGAAATATTTACTCATTTATTTATACATTAAAACTGTGCACTGAGCACTATAATTATTTATACTTACAATAAATCATTGTATAAAAATATTTTGTCATCATTTTATTAGTCCTTGCAGCACATAAGGCAATTTAATTGCTACAATCTACAATCATAACAATTCTAATCTAAATAATTAAAGTACCGATTGACAAGTTTAGCGTTTTGATTAATAAAAAGAAAGGCAGTAAGTAATCTTAGGCAAGTGTAGATAATAGGCAATATTGTTAAATCGATACATCAGTCATGTTATAAAAAGAACCTAGGTACAAGTTGGTACCTAAATAAGATTTTTCGGAAGTGTATTACAAAAGTAATTTGAGTTATAGTAATAAACTAATGAGTAAGTAGTTATCTATGGTAATAGAAAAGAGAGTCGCTATTAGTTAAAAAGATTTCAGTTAAAATATAATATTTTTTGTTAGAATTCATTTACAGCGGTGGGTCTACATCGGCTTAACTAGTAAAACGAAAATACTAACAAACATTTTATGGACAGAACAAAATTAGGTACAATAAGTTGAATACTCTATAAATGTATTTAATTTGTATTTTATGTTTAATCACTATAATAATTATAATGGTAAGCAACATCTATGACGCTTCATTTTAAATTCATTGATCAACAACTTTCGCACATGTTATCACAGTAATAATTGTATTAATTAGAATGATTAATTTGAATATTAAGTCTTGCATTAATAAAACATTTTTAATGGACAACTCATAACCTCACGAAACATATAGATGATCATACCAAGTTTTGTACAATGAAAAAGAGATCTCACATAAAATATATAAAACCAATTAAAACTAAACATACATCAATTCAAATTAAAACTAATTTCACCATAAAGCATTAAATTATATAAATTATAAGCGAATTATAAAACTGGTGATAGTTGGATAAAACTAAGCGCTAGGTACAATATTTTCTGCTATTTCAAATCTGGAATAGCTATAATTAATGGCTCTGACCATGCCATGGGTCTTGTGCATACTGGGGCAGCTGCATCGGCAGTTTATTATATCCTGACCCAACATTTGGAACTGGGTTTGTAGTGGCAACCTTCTGGGCTTGCTTAAATTTAGTAGAATATTTGTAGAAATCAGACATTTCAAATGGCTTAGTTTCTTCTCTATAAGGTATACATTTACCCTGTTCGATGACTGTTAAATTCTTGGACATAGGCAGGTCCATGGACACAGAGGTTGGTGACACCACAGGGGGGCTTCGTGGCACTTGGTTTGGACTCTGCAAAGCTGAGTTGCGTCCAGTTGACATCATTATCTCGTAAGGCTGGGAGTTACCTATACTTGATGTACGCTTCAAACTAGAACTCTTCTTCAATAATGGTGCCTCAGACTTTGTTGGGGAATCTAGGGAGGTTTCATACCACTGCTTTTCTTTAGGTCTCAAGTCTGATTGTGATATTGGCGAGAATTTGGAGTTCAAACTGACAGAATCAAAATTGCTCTGAGAGTAACCAGACATTTGGCTAACAGGACTCATGGCATCTGGGTAGGCTCGTCTGTCGTCTCGTCCATAGTCATCTGTGGATACTTGTAGCTGTTGCATGTGCATGGGATTGCGAACACTGTTACGTTCTCGTAATGGCAGTGTGTTAGGTACAGTGGCTGTTCTCTCTGTAGGGACATGAACATGATCTGAAGGTTGTTCTTGAATGTCTGGCTGTGATCTATGTTGGTAGAGTGGCTGTTGATATCTATTGTAATTGTCTGTTATATTGTCTAAATGCTGATTATAATCACTATGTGAAGTAAGATGATATGTTTGAGTTCTTTGTAGAGTATTTCTTCTGACCCCCTCAGGTCTCCTTTTTGGTGGGGCTTGCATTTGATGATGGAGCGCTAGGTGCTGACTCTGAGCTTTCAGTTGAGAGGCATACTGGTACAGCAGTGGAGTATTCCGGGCACCATTCTGTTGCGGAGCCGGGTGTGGTGCAACACTACCATGAGTATAG
This sequence comes from Plutella xylostella, assembly GCF_932276165.1. Classification (NCBI taxonomy): domain Eukaryota; kingdom Metazoa; phylum Arthropoda; class Insecta; order Lepidoptera; family Plutellidae; genus Plutella; species Plutella xylostella. Next base: position 6,760,441 of record NC_063987.1, on the reverse strand, counting down.
TGGGTAGCAATGTCGGGATGACTTGAACTAAAATGAGTTTCTCTTAATCTTGAAACAGAGTGAGCTTCAGGGCCATTATTATAGTACATTTTGTTCATGTAGTCAGTGGTCATAGTGTGATGCCGGTAAACCACATTCTGTTGAGGTTCACCATGTGATGTTTCCGGGGAAGGATCATGACGGCCAGCCAGGGCAGGGTAAGTGTGTGACGTGTGAATCGAAAAGGTGTCCGTCGACCTGTCCTGAGGCGGGGACGGGAAGAAGTTGGAGCAACTGGTCTCTGGCCGTCGCATATGCCTTGAATGTGAGCTCTTTGTGGATATGCCAGAGATGGATGGCGTGGAGAGTCTGTGTGCGTAGTTTTTGCGTAGGTTTTGGTCGGAGTCGTGGAGGCGGTCGGTGTTGAGCCGCAGCCGGCGCGAGGCGGTGTCGGAGCCGTCCCGCACGTCGTCGCCCTCGCCGCCGCCGCGGTCCGCGCTCCGCACCGAGCCAAGCCGCTCGCGATGAGGCACCTCCGGGCTCAGCGGCGCCTCGGGCGGCATCACTCCCGTCAGCTGCACCTCCTGCACGCACAGCTTGTAAAGCTCTTCATTCTTCACCGATAGGATCTGCTCCAATTCCTTCTTCCTAGCTTGCAACTTCAACAGTTTGTCCTGCTTATCGGAATGCAAATCGCTGCCCATTGTGCTTGTACCCATATTCAAATTAACCAGAACACACGAAGCATGGGTGAAATAAAGCACACACAAATAGGTAAAACACGAAACGAAACCAAATCTAACTAAAATAAACAACGAAATTAAAACTAAAATATTGTTTTATCGTTTGACACAAAACGCCACCATTTTGATTATAAGTTGTAAAAAAAAAACGAACCATGTTGAGTGAGAGCATCTTTCATAGGTGTCAAATTATTATTCTGAGGATGGAACGCCTAACGGGAATTCATATTTTTTATTTTGTCGTCGAGATTTTGAGGGGAGATCACAAACTTTTCACTGCCTAACGCAGTGAGCCCTTGATTTATATTTTCTACAGCTGAAAAAAACAACTCCGAACTGGGAAGTTTCTATAAAATAGTGCCTACATTGGCCTACATGAACGTACTTCTTATCAGCTGGCAGAGATGTCAAGTCAAATGTCATGTCAATTCAAGGTCGTTGTAGATTGTACGACTCGACTGCTACGGAATTACTTATCATGTAAATTGGTTTATTGCCCAGAACGTAGTTTCCCTGTCCTAACTAATTATCACTGTAGATCTGTAGTAGGCCCCTGCCCTTACCTTTTCTTGTTGTATCTTGAAATAGAGCGAAAATGTCCAGAGTTTACCGTGCATTAGTAGCGGTTGGGGACAGGGCTGTGCCCGCAAAACTTAGACCACTTTGGGAACACGAAGCTGGTAAGTCATAACCTTCGAGATTTCCTTGATGATGACTCTACATAGAGTCCTAGATTTAATGTAAAAATTCTATGATTTTCAGGTCCGAAAACTGTCTTTTTCTGGGCACCTGCATTCAAATGGGTAAGTGTATTTACGTGACATTGTTCAAGGCAAAGATCTATTCATAACTCAAGACCTTGTATAAGGACAGTAGGAACTGCAAAAGATCGATTCACAATCTAGCGTTAGCTACTGTTGGAAACAAAAATATTGTTACATACTACAATTACATAGGTACTCTTTAGTTGGCCATGTCCAACCTCATTCCACATCCCCACATAAATCACAATATTCATGTGAATGTAAATCAGGAAATCTACAAAACTAATAATATCATATATTACCTCACTATTAACATTATAAACATGTACATGCCACAATTATTATATTTGCCATTTTCATTTATATGATTTCTAAGCATTATTAAATTAAGGCAAAAAATGCCTTTTGCATGTACATGTCATCCAATATTAAATCCTTAAGCCAACTGAGCAGATGTTTAACTCATTAATCTTATCCTGTCCTATTAACTCTCAGATAAGGTTACATCTACTAGTTACTTACTTATAAAATCCTAATCTCTGCTCAGTATGGTTGAGGTATCCATCTTGATTGTGATCATCTCCACATTTCAGGCTTTGGTGTTGGCTGGTCTGGGTGATTTGAATCGGCCCGTTGAGAAACTGTCCGTGCCACAGTCGGCATCACTAGCGGCCACTGGGCTCATCTGGTCCCGGTATTCACTTGTCATCATCCCGAAAAACTATAGTCTATTTGCCGTCAATGTCTTTGTAGCAATCACAAGTATATACCAGTTAGGAAGGGCCTACAACTACCAGCAAGCACTCAAAAAACAGGAAGGAAAATGAAGAAATAGATTTTTAGTCAAATGGGGTTTAAATCTTGAAACTAGTTTAGCAGGGGTATTGAGTAGCATTAAAGTTATTTATTTATTATTTTATAATAGGTAGTATAAATTCAATTATAAATTAAAGACTTCTAATTCTACTTATCAAGGGTTATAGAAAGGATTTACTCCACTTAATGAAAATACAGGTAAATGATTTCAACTGTTGTATCCTATAGAATGTGTTAGAATAGTAGACAATTTAGGAAAGTTGACCATTTGACGATACTTTATCATAAGGTTTGGAAACATTAACCTACATACATCTTATGAGTATAAAGTAAGTTGTGATGACCATGAGGATACATAATATGAAATCATTGTGAGCATCATTAATAATGTTTAAGCGACAGTTGCCACTTTACCATTTAGATCTTGTTGTATGTTAATTAACATTGTTACACATCTGTGATAGTTGTCGTGAAATGTTTTCAGTTAATTTGTTATTACGTTGGCCAGCCTGGAATTCTACATCTTGTTATAAACTGCACAAAAATATTTAGTAAAAAACCTGTATTTTGTATTCTTACTTATGTTGTTCTGTATGTAAATTAATTAAATTCCTAAAAGCCGTTATAAAAAAATTCAGTCCTAGCTGGCTAATGTTTTGTTACTTTGTATACCTACATTATTTATTTAAGTATATTTTTGTAATGTGTTTTTCTGTCGTTGAATATTATATACTTTTTAAAATATTCTATTTACACTGACGTTTTTTTATCCACCTGCGGAAAAATCTATTTAGGTGTAGGGGACATTCATATATTAAACGGTAAATAGGTAGGTGCTATTAAGATACATCTTCGGAGCTGATAAGATTATGGTAAGTTCAATACTATTGTATCTCTAGGCATGTAGCCTTTTCTTAGAAGTAGATAGCCTAGTCTGTGTTAGATAGTATCTTGTGTTGTCTATTGTTTTCTGTCCTTCCATGTTTACCCTAACAAACGTTGTTACTTGTGATGTGTGAAAGTATGATATCACGTTGTGAAATCAATCGCCTTGTCTTGTGTTCATGGTTGAAAATCGCATGCACATGAAACGTTATCCATTTCAATCGTTAACCAATAAATAGAAATACATAGGATTAGATACAATTTAACTCGCATGTTCTAAATCTTGTTTATCATTTACTTATTGCATTTCCAAATCTAAAATAATTTATTATTTGGAATTCTCACATCATTTGGTGCATGCGCGCATGTTTATAATTATATTCTTCAATTAAATTTCAATAAAAGTTATGCCTTAGTTTAAATAAGACATGTAAGTACCTACCTTCTACCCACAATACCAGATCTATAAATAACTCACATATGGGTTTCCTATCGCAGCATTTCGGATTACCTACTATGTTTTAAAAAAAATAGCTTAATAGAGCAAATAGCCAGCAGCCTGCTTAGAAACACTATTCCTTCTTCTATTCACACTTCCATAAATATTCCAGGCACTAGTGGCGGCCTCACTGGACGACTACAGGCGGCCTCTAGACAAGGTCTCCACCACTCAGTCGGCCACTCTAGCCGCGACTGGGCTGATCTGGACCCGATACTGTCTGGTCATCCGGCCCATCAACTATTCACTGTCGCTGTGCAACTTTATGTTGGGTGCCGCGAACGCGTATCAATGCTTCAGGGCGTACCGTTTCCAGAATGCTATGAAGCATTAATGTGGAAATGGTGAGGTTTTAAGGCAGTTGTTAGGGGATAGCTAAAGGATAGTAACAACAGATTCGTGTAATAGAAACCTTTTTTTAAAAGAAACCGATTACGTTATAGACACAGTTTAAGCTTAGCTTTAACGTTTAGTTATCCCGGTCATATTTTCTATTTTGTCTAGTTTTCACGGGATTAAACATAGCTACCAAAAACGTCTTCTATTAAGTTTTTCGAAGTCTCTATTGTGGGGGCGCCTCTTTTTTGGAGGCCCCCGCCTCCCTGAATCCGGCCCTGATTATAATTTAATGTATCCTTCCTTACGCGACTGCCTTAAAATAATTATAATAAGCCTACAGCAGATCTGCTAATACAATTTTTACCGCCGTTCTACGAAAGATGTACCTGCATGAACCATGGAAAATAAAACGAGTATTCTACGTATTAATCATAAACATCAACCACCTACTGTTTAGATAAATCTATAATATTTTATTCGATGCTTACCCAGGGCCAGGGCAACTCAACGACTTGTGACTTATTCCGAAGCGATAGTTAAATCGCGGAAAATTTCTATATCGCTTTTTCGAAACGCAAAAGTACCTAACCCTGAATGGAAGTCGAGTCGCCAATAAAGTCTCCTTTTATGTTAGTAACTCTACCGGTATTTATGCAGTATATAATCCAATATAACGATAAGCAAATCTTCCATTGAGTCAGAGGCTATTCGAATTTATCTGTTGTAATACAATTTGTAGTGATTTAACTAAGTATATACAACTTATCTGAATCTGTAAATCAAAACTTGTTGATAGATAAGATTGATAAAAGAACGAGTTGTCATATACTATGTCTGTAATACCCGTCTACCTTTATATTGAGTACCTACTTGAATCGTAGGTATTTACTGTACGTATTATAATCATAACTTTATCTTTAGTAGGTTACAGCCATGAAAGGTATTGCATCCAATCTGTATCTTATATTTTTAGTGTTGCTATAATAAGTATGTTTTTTTTGTTTTAAATTCTGTGCCAAATGATTTATAGTCAAACATAATATATTATGTTGGTCTACAATATTCTTAAGATAAGTTCATTTATTTACCAAAGTTTTTTAATCATAAGCAAACTTGCCATATTATATAATCTGATTTATTAAAATGTTTAATTATGATATATTCTGTATTTATTAATTTATCCTACATTAATTACAGTACATTAAATGAACCCCAATTCAAAACTATTAATTATAACTATAAGACACGTGAATTCTCTGCTATTTTTCTAAAGTTACTCATTCCTTCGGATAGAATTTCAAAACAAAACCATATAAGTATATAAAAAAAACTTTAATAGTTAAGAATATCATAATATTTTTTACATTGTAAGTAAGTATTCTTTTTTTTTTAATATAAATTATAACAACAAATGAAATAAGTGAATTCATTTATAATAAGAATAACTTTATAAGCTACACTGTTCTTCGATTTTTCACAACATTTTATTAACACCAACATTAGTCACTCCTTGACTTATAATTATTAATATTGTTATAGTAGGTATAATGATTATATTTTTTAAAAACTTACAACATTGGTCGTAGGATATATGAAATATGTACAAAGTAGGATGGCAGGTGAAAGTAGAGTGCAAGGTATCTGAAACAAAAAAAACAGATTATAATTAAATACCTATAACAACTTAGTAATATATTACCAGAATGGTGGGAAATGGTCAAACTAGTGGGCTTAGGATCTTTCATCCTCACAGAAAATACCTCTTGAAGTCAATTTCTAAGTTTCATGATGAAACTACTGATAAAATAGCAAACATTTCCGTTTGAACAAATTATGAAAACTCACACCAATGGCCAATGAATATGATATAACGCTTCCCCATCAATGCAACGTAGCAGTCATAGCATAGCAAATCTCTGGTGGAAAAGGACCATTCCCACTTAAGGGTCTGCAATAGGGAATCGAGGGTTGGCATTGTCATAGAATTATGTAGTAAATGATGCTCTACAGCCTTGAAAAAAATCACACAGGTAGTTGAAGAGTCTAGCTAGGTGCTGAATCATTCGAATTTAAGTAAATGATTATGGATAACTGTAAATTAATTTCAGAATATCAAGAAAAACCAGTCAATCACACTCCCGTATTGTAACAACTGTGTCGTAATTATAAAGAATTTTCATATGATTTTTATCATATTATAAAGTTAAAGGCTTGGACTAGGCGCTAAATACCTTGATTTTTAATAAACACACACTTATTTTGTGTAAATTAATCCCAAACTTGAGCAATTTTTTTCCCTCAAATCTTCATACAAATATCTATGGCGGCTTTCTGTGTTATAAAATCATAAACACAAGTGACGTTTGACTCAGTTGGCCGCTGGCCTCCAAAGAAGGGTCACGTCGGTTTAGGCAGCACTGACAGCTCGCGATCTTATCGTGTACAGATACAAAATCACTGCACATTGGTTGTCATTGCACTTTTTCAACTTTTATGACACCAACATAATTTGATTTGAAATTGAGGAAGCATAATTCTTCCAGTATATTCAATACATTAAATTAAATTAGATAGTGTGCAATATTCTCGTGATATTACAGTCTCGTAAAGGTCTGATGAGGAGCAGGAATATAGCGAATGGATCTAAGTGATGACAATACGCACGAACATTAGGTTAGGGATCAAAAATACAGTCTCTTGGTGCTGGTTGAGGTATGGTCTCGTGAGGATCTGATGAGGGCAGTAACACGGTGGTGGCTCAATTTTATTTCAAAGATGTTAATAGCTAAAAGCATCGAGTTTGGGCTATTATGTATGTTTTTCAGAGAGAGAGAAAGAGATTTTGTTTTTCCTCTGGATGTGTTAGGTTTACTGGGTTTACTAAGTTCATTCTGTTAATGGCATCAAGTTGTTATGTGTTCATAAGTAATAATTATTTATTAACAAAATGCTGTTGATTCTCCACGAAAATGTAAAAATAAAAATAAAATAAATAAAAATATTTTATTCGTAACGTAAAATTATCAATGACGGAATTTCTTCTATAGACAGTAGCCACAAAAAAAACAAACGATAGATGGCGTGATTTGAAGATAAAGATACATTTTTTCGACACATAGACAGCAACAACAAAAAAATACAGATTTAAAGAAAAGAAACACATACTTATACAAAACAACAAAGAAAAAAAAAGGATACACATCAAAATAACTGGAAAAAATATAAGCCCCAATTTACTTGTGTGGGACAGGGAGTACCATAATATTTTTTTTGGGGTTCTCCCCATCTATGCGAAATATAAGCTTGATATCTTTACCCGTTTCTGAGAAAAAGGGCGGTGACAGACAATCAGTCAGACAGACGGACAACAAAGAGATCCTATAACGGTTGCTTTTTTAGGGTTCCGTAGCCAAAATGGCAAAAACGGAACCCTTATAGTTTCGTCATGTCCGTCTGTCCGTCTGTCCGTCTGTCCGTCTGTCACAGCCGATTTACTCGGAAACTATAAGTACTACAGTGATGAAATTTGATGGGAATATGTGTTGTATGAATAACGTGACCATTTATTTTTTTTGCCAAAGCGGGACACCTGCGGAATTTCATATCCCTCAAAGATTTTATATTATCTTTCTTTCTTATCTTTTCGCTCAGTTTGCTCAGTGCATCAATTGAAAGTTCAATCCCTACGATGAAATAGTGAAATTTGAAAGAGATGCATGAATGGTGAATGACCATTTTTTTAATATTTATCTAATAATCTTGTAAAGTTGGTATATTTAGGATACCTAAGTACTTACTTATTAAGTATGTTTTTATAAATATACCAGACGGGTACACTACATAAATCCAAATAACTTTTTTACGAATATGAAAATAACGATTTTTAAAATATGAATTTCATAGTTCTAGTAAATTTTAAGTTTTCGAATAACGAAAATTACGAATAGTTGATTAACGAAATTTCAAACAACAGATTTATTGAAATGACCAAAGTAAATTTTTCAAATGTTATAATTTCGATGTTTTAAATGTACGATTTTTATTATATCGAATTGTTTAAATAACGAATCCTGAAGTTTTAATATTCTGAAAACACAAATCTCCGAATGTAACTTAGTTAACAATTTTTTTTTTGCTTCGCTCCGTTTTGTTTTTCGACATATATTTATTTCTCATACCAGACGGTACAAAATTCTTAAACATCATAAGTACTTTGATTTTTTTAATACGCTCACGGGCAATGAAAAAGTTCCACTCACAAAATGCCGACACCAAACGACCCCAATTTTTTCAAACATTTAATTTAAAATTTGAACATATTATTACTGTTTTAAGTAGGTAATATCCTAATGCTCTGTTAAATGTACTTCAATGTTGCAGAAGGCGTCTTAGGCTAGCCTTTTCAGTTTAGGAGTAATTTGGTGCTTTTCTCAGTGGAACCTTTTCATTGCCCGTGAGTGTAATTTGAGTAGTTTTATTTAAAGTTCTTATCTGTGCATCTTATCTTATTTTCACATTCATGAAAGTTGATACAAATTACTTTTTTGGAAAACATGACTCCCACGCATTTCTTCTTTGTTAGGAATCGGTAGGTGAAAGAGATAAATTTATATACACGATAGAGCAAGAGCGAGTTAATGCTCGTCACTGAACGAAGTTACTCGCGAAGTCTCGGTGGAACTCGGACTCATATTACTCCCTATAGTCTATGTGAGTAAGTGATAAGAAGATAAATAGTTGTGTCTCAAGTGATTAAAAGAAAGAAAGGAAATATGGGATGAAGTTACAAAATGTAGGTAATTTAAATTATTGTTTGGTCTGTAAATCTGAAAGCGGGACATTTTTGCCCTCGCGGGGGACAGCGGGACGCACAGCTTGAAAGCGGGACTGTCCCGCCCAAAGCGGGACGTATGGTCACGTTATGTATGAACCGCTACAAAAATATGACACTAAATAGTAAAAAAAAGAATTGGGGGTGGGGCCCCCCATACATGTAACTGAGGGATGAAATTTTTTTTTTCGATGTACATACCCGTGTGGGGTATCAATGGAAAGGTCTTTTAAAATGATATTTAAAGTTTTCTAAAAAACATTTTTCTTAAAGTGAACGGTTTTTGAGATATCAGCTCTCAAAGTCGTAAAAAGTATGTCCCCCCCCCTCTATTTTTATAACTACGGGGTATAAAATTCTAAAAAAAATAGAGGTGATGCATGCTAATTAACTCTTTCAACGATTTTTGGTTTGATCAAAGTATCTCTTATAGTTTTTGAGATAGGTTGATTTAACTGTAATTTTGGTTAATATTTGCTGCTACGGAACCCTTTGTGCGCGAGCCCGACTCGCACTTGGCCGGTTTTTTCTTTTGACGTTCGAAACCCTAAAATTAAGTAAAAATATTATGCTGCCAAAAAATGTACTTACAGGTATTGAAAAAGCGGTATATAAACAAATTATACCAGCAGAGGGTTCACCATTTAGCTGAATGTTACTTAGAAAACGGCCTTGAGTGGCGGTCAAGTTGGTCCCCGCCTGCGATACTTTCCATTAACATTGGGACTCGTTTTCATGTTTTTAGCGTACAGTCAATAATAAATAATAATAATAATAAATATGTGGGGACATCTCACACACGGCCATCCGACCCCAAGCTAGGCAGAACCTGTGTTATGGGTGTCGGACAACTGATATATCTACACAAATACATAGATAGATAGATACTAAATATAAATATCAACACCCAAGACCCGAGTACAAATATCTGTCTTTAAACAAATATCTGCCCCAGCCGGGAATCGAACCCGGGACCATCGGCTCAGTAGTCAGGTCACTAACCACTACGCCATTCGGTCGTCCTACGCCATTCGGTCGTCAAGTCAGGTTTTTAGTTTTTTATAATTGTATTTTTTTATTTGTAACTTTTTAGTTGTTTTTATTTTATGAAATTTTACGTCGGTAGGTAGTTCATGATCATTTTTTATTTCAATAATTTTGGTGTTGTTATTTAAATACCTTCAATATGCATATTTTTGTAATGTGAAAATCAAGTCCTTTCATTTGATACCTTACACGGCAAAGTTGAATTATTATTTTTTTGATCATCACGTTATGTCCTCAAGAGGGCGCTATGTACATTTTAATGGAACGTCACATAGCCTATAGCCATCGCGCCATCAATACGCTTCTAACAATACCTCATACATCAAAATCTATCAAGCCGTTTAGGCTACAGGAGGGAACAAAGAAACAGACAAACATACATATATACATACATACAATCAAAAAACATTACCCTCCTCCTTCGGCAGTCGGGTAAAAAGGAGTAAGGCAGGGGGTCATTCTGAACTTTTGCTCTACGAGTTTTGGAAATTAACAAAAAAAAACCTTTTTCATAGAAACTTTGTTGGACATGTGACTTTTTACCATGGAAAACGAATATTTTTTTTCGCGAATTTGCAAATCTCGTAGAACAAAAGTTGTTCAGAATGACCCCTTGAGTCATCCCCTTTTGGCTTAGTATAGCCCTTTTGCGACACTATGTATTTACTTTGCTTTGTCGTCGGGGTTCAGTTGGCTGGAGGATGCCCGAAACTTATTATCTACACTTTAATACTTGTAGTTACCTTTCTACAAGTAAATACCACATTTGTTTGAGAAAGCTAATCGGGTTCCGAGTATAGAGTAAAGTGGCACCCCTATTAATTTCTACTCTTTCCTGGTGCCTACCAGTGAAAGTAAGAATTATACTTACTTACCCTAAAATCACCCAAAATGTACTTGAACATAATTGTCAATAAAGTTGGCGAGTAAAAGTTTATCGACCCACTGTGCAAACTTACATGTGTGCGTGTCACTGCGTGTGCTGTGTGAAGAGCATTGAAAACCCAAAATTGGCGCGGCACGTCACCCTGTACGGGCCCTTAAATAGTGTCTAAAACGGTTGTAGATGCCTCTTGGATCTACGAGATTTATGAAAAACCTCTGTTATTCAATCTATCTGGTATCTAAAACGCCATCATCAACAATGAGGCATCACCCTTATTCACACTCACATAGGGTCTAGAAGGCGGCGTCCTTGCTGAGATGCGTCTCGATGTCGACCCGGCAGATGGGGCAGTGCTTGTTGGTGCTGAGCCACTGGTCCACACACAGAAACCGCCCTTATTCACACTCACATAGGGTCTAGAAGGCGGCGTCCTTGCTGAGATGCGTCTCGATGTCGACCCGGCAGATGGGGCAGTGCTTGTTGGTGCTGAGCCACTGGTCCACACACAGAAACCGCCCTTATTCACACTCACATAGGGTCTAGAAGGCGGCGTCCTTGCTGAGATGCGTCTCGATGTCGACCCGGCAGATGGGGCAGTGCTTGTTGGTGCTGAGCCACTGGTCCACACATAGAAACCGCCCTTATTCACACTCACATAGGGTCTAGAAGGCGGCGTCCTTGCTGAGATGCGTCTCGATGTCGACCCGGCAGATGGGGCAGTGTTTGTTGGTGCTGAGCCACTGGTCCACACACAGAAACCGCCCTTATTCACACTCACATAGGGTCTAGAAGGCGGCGTCCTTGCTGAGATGCGTCTCGATGTCGACCCGGCAGATGGGGCAGTGCTTGTTGGTGCTGAGCCACTGGTCCACACACAGAAACCGCCCTTATTCACACTCACATAGGGTCTAGAAGGCGGCGTCCTTGCTGAGATGCGTCTCGATGTCGACCCGGCAGATGGGGCAGTGCTTGTTGGTGCTGAGCCACTGGTCCACACACAGAAACCGCCCTTATTCACACTCACATAGGGTCTAGAAGGCGGCGTCCTTGCTGAGATGCGTCTCGATGTCGACCCGGCAGATGGGGCAGTGCTTGTTGGTGCTGAGCCACTGGTCCACACACAGAAACCGCCCTTATTCACACTCACATAGGGTCTAGAAGGCGGCGTCCTTGCTGAGATGCGTCTCAATGTCGACCCGGCAGATGGGGCAGTGCTTGTTGGTGCTGAGCCACTGGTCCACACACTCCATGTGGAACAGGTGCATGCACGGCAGCCGGCTGAGGACAAACGGGATGGTTAAACATTGTTTAATAGCTGTTTAAAACGTAATTTGATAGATTTATTATGCGTTTGACAGCGCTAAATATCTGTGGTAAGGCGTTTACAGTCTAGTGCTAACTTTGCAACGGGTAAAAGATGGTTTATAATTTAGCATGGAGCTGGTAGAGAGAGTATGAAGAAGGCCTAAGAGTGTGGCGCTCCTTGAGAGACATGTCCAGTAGTGGAGGATTACGGATTGATGATGATGAGGTCTTGAGATATGCCAGAAAAACAATACATGAGCGTAATTTTTTAAAAGCTGTTATGCCCACTAATAACTCTGTATAACGAATAATTAACTGACTGGATCTTGCTACAACTAAAATATATTGTGTCTGCAAAAGACAGGCCACTTTGGCGCTCATCGCCTCATTTATACCACTATCTCACTTACCGACAGTCGCTATCTCTTTCAAACAGAGACAGGCATATAGTGCACTTCTCGTCTCTCGCAGCACTAGCACTATACGCGTGTCTGTACGTGTTCCGTTCTATGGTGGCTCGCGAGGCACCGCGATGCCGCGCCGCTTCCGCCGCGCGCGCCATTTGGCGGAAATGCGCCGCGGCGAACGCTGTTGATGTTGGCTGGAAATTGAAAAGGAAAATATGTATTTTAGTGTTGATATAATATTGTGGTACAGTCACTGCATCTATTTATGATTATTCTTTGTGAGCGGTTCAGATGAATGAAACCTTAGTGCTTAGGCGTCAAAGGTCTTAAACCCCTTCCTGACCCTTGACCTATTCCAACAAGGCTGGTCCGATTTAGGTTGCTGGGACAAAGATACAGATTCGTTACGATGTTTTACTTTACCATAATATATACCTTATTTCATCGCCAATATTGTACAAAAATCCTAAGAACTCATCTGGACTCTCTAGATGCGTTACCCGAATGAGTGACCAACTTACCACAGGCACTGCCCCTGCTATTTTAACCTACATTAGGTATGTACTTCATTGGAAGGAGACCCGTGCCTCAGCAGTGGGGACGTAATGGGTCGTGATGATGATGATGATGATGATAGGTATGTACCATTGAGCACAATAACATACGGTACAAAACGCTCACCATGACGGAGGGCTGTATGGAGATGTGCAGGTGCGGCGTGTGCATCTGCAGGTAGTGGTGTAGGTGGTGGTGCACGCTGTGGCCGTCGCTGAAACATACAAAATGGTTTATCATCATTTGGAGTCATGAGGACAGGTTCTGAGGGCCTATCACGGGCTAACCGCAATTCGATACTATTTTCGATACTACACAAATATATGGAAAAAGATTAGGGCCAACGTAGTTGCTTTTGGAACTAACAAATCTGCCTTACATTTTGAGAGTGACAGTTGACGATACGCAAGGTAAATGGAGGTTCGAAAATCTTATAATCGCTGCACTGATGTAATTTACGGAGGAACAACCATAACAACGTAGCTTGTCGCGCGAGCTTCGCTTGAGATTTTTTCGTAGGGATTCCGGGATAAATAGTTGCCTATGTATTATAATCCAGGGTGCCAAATTCATACAAATTAGTTCAGCTCTTTGCCTTTGAAAAAGTAACAAACTTTCAGGTTTTTAATAATATTAGTAGGATGAGGATCTCGAACGTAGCCTTTCCAATTATAAAATGGACAACCACGTATTACGAATAGAAAATTTTGGTCAAAACAATGGCTACTTACTCTATCGGTGGATCGGTGGTGAGCTCCTGTGCCAGCGCTTGCTCGATCTCATCCGGGAACTGAAAATGAAAGCAAACATAAAACATTAGGAACACATCAATAGTATTTGGACATAGTGTTCCAAAAAAGTAGCTCAGTATAAAGTCGGTTTTTATTCCTATCTACTACTTTTGGAATAAATAAACGAGGATTCGATTTTTACGAGGAAACTTTTAACCCATCTGGCCACGTGTCTGTAAAGCACAGCCAAAGGGTTAAGGGCTTTTTAACAGCGTGTGGATTTCACAATTTTCCCGAGTCCCGCGTGCGTATTCCACGCACGTATTCCGATGTTAAAAACATCCTAAATAGTTGTACATGTATGAAAGCAACACTTGCGGGTGTCACTGTCACGCGTGCGGGGTAATCCCGCGTGCGTGATTAAGGGTCAATTCAGACGTACCACAACCACACCACAGCCACAACCACGCCGTGTGGTCGAGCGTATATTTTGTATTGAAAATGAATAATCCAATTCACACGTGCCACATTTTGCCGTTGTTATCGACCACCTGTAATACAACCACATTGCAACCACATCGCAACGGCAACGCCGCCACGCGGCGGCTGCACCGCGGCAACCTGTTCTCCGTATTAACTGCACACGACGACGTGGTTACCACATCGCAATGACAGCGACAACGCAACCACATCGACATTTTGTCGCTGCCACAACGCAACTGCAAAAAGCCGCTGCCACACAATTCACACGTACGCCCACACCACATTATGTCGCTGCGACGTGGTGTGGTTGTGGTATGTGTGAATTGACGCTAAATCCTGATTCTGAATAACTACTGACCGGTATGAAGGGCGCGGCGTGCGGCGGCGGGAAGCCCGAAGGGGGAGCCACATATACTACTCCGTAGCCTGGTGAAGCCATCATGCTGCGTCGCTGGGCTTCCTGCAAATATAAATAAAAGTGAAATTTATACAGGGTGTTGCAAAAATTAATTTATGCAGCGTGATATATGTAAGCCCGAAAATGAAATCAGAAATCTCTGATAATCTGATTGTATAAAGTGTAAGTATAGTGTATAATCAGCATGTTTCATATCGGTTTACTTTCGGGTAGAGAGGCTCGAACAAAAGTAGCTGTCGTTGCGTGAACGTGAAATAGGTCATCTATGTATTATGTACGCACACAACAGATATTATTGCGATTTTTTAAAAATAGATAGTGATTTAACAAGAAGCTATATGGTCCGGAATACGCATGATGGTCCACCTTAAAGGCTAAATGCGGAAAATTGCCTCGCCACGATAGATGTCCCGGAATTCTCACGGTAAAACCAGGGTAAATAATAAATTACAACACAACTGACCAGCATGTGATGTTGCCGCTGCCACAGTCTCTCGTGCACGAGGTAGGGAGGCGCTATCACCGGGTCGCGCCGCCGCGCCTCCGCTGAAACACACAAAAGTATAGTTATAAGGTAAGTATAAATTGTGGAAGGATCCTGACGCAGCGTCTTAACTTTTTTAAATAACTCTAAAATCGTTCTTACACTTTGTACAATACAGCATGACTGCTATGGCAGCTGTTAAATCCATACATTTAATTTGTATTTTTTTTGTTTTCAATGGAATATCAACATTATTTATCAGGTCTAAGGATCTGTCAGTCAAACCTTCATAGGGATCATGCCTTATTTACAGAGTGTATCGTAAAAACTTAGGTTCATCTTGATCATCCCATAGCCTTCCACTTTCTTCCACTACTAGACCTAAGCCTTCCTTTCTTTGAAGAAGTGCTACAAAATTCTGTCTTACACCTTCTTCATGCAGCCACCACGGGCTACCTATCTAACCTCTTGGACCCAGCCGGCCACTCACCGTGATGGTGGTGCGCGTGGCGGGCGTGCGCGCCGTGGTGGCCGTGCGCCGCGTGCTAGCCCTTCTGTTGCCATTAGCCACCACCGGCTACCTATCTAAGGTCCAGCAAGCCGAGGGGCGTCCCACACTCACCGTGATGATGCGCGTGATGAGCGTGGCGGGCGTGCGCGCCGTGGTGGCCGTGCGCCGCGTGCGCCGCGTGCGAGCAGCAGCAGCCGCGGCAGGAGGAAGCGCAGTTGGGACGGAATCTGGGGGCGAATTGGTGGTGTTATTATATGTGTAGATTGCTGTTGATTCTGAAGGCAAAAATTATAATATTAGAGCTGTCAAAACCTAAAATTCGACTCTACGAGTAAAAACGTAAATGTCACTTTTTGCTAGCAAAATTTATAGTTTGACAGCGTTAAAATTAGAATTTGTGCCTTCAAAATAGCTACCATTGTGTAGGTATTACATTTATGGATGAAGGATATGTGAGGATCCGAGGTGCAACCGTGTGGTGCAATAATTATATGTAGAAGTCCGGCTCGAAGGACCATAAAAGGCTTCGTAGTCTCAGTTGCCTGAATAGAAGCAAGTTTATTGGTAACAAGAACAAACGATATTAACAAAGAAGAATTCCATTTCGGTATTAACCGAGATAAAGACTGAAGGATCTCATCTGTTGTTAGGTATTTTTCAACTGAACGGGCGTTGCGTCGTCGGGCGGTTTTGACACATTCTTCTTGGATCTCTAAGCGGACCCGCTTCTCCTAGCAAATAAACTATACCATTATACTGCCGCCTCGCTAGCATCCGCTCTCAAGACACTGCGAACTCACCCATGGTGTATAGCATTGTTGATGGCCGCAGCGGCGGCGGCGGCGGCGGTGGCCAGGCGGTGGCTACGGTCCGACAGTCTGCAAGGCACCACCTGATTAGGCTTTCAATGACAGTCGCCAGTTCACCTCCGTATACAGAGTGTTTCAAATTAATAGGACTGAGGGAAAGTATGGCTTAAATGAGGAGGATAAAATCAAAATGTTATTTAACTGTCCAAAAGTTGGGAAACAGAAAAAAAACTCAATGGGAAAAGGGATGGTAATCAACGACCAATATTGCAATCATCTTATCCAAGAATATACAGTAGAACGTCTGTAACGGTATGTTAAGGTGGATTTTAAGAAGGGAACATATTTTTTTCTGCATATCGAGATTTTTAACATATTAATTGTAAACAGGAGGCGAACTGAATAAAACACTCGATTAATAGCCTAATCGGGACGTACCTTGACGGTCGACTTATACTAAAAAAAAAAAAAAAAAAAAAAAAAAAAAAACATTTATTTGCAGAAAAATTTCAGTACAAACTTATTCTTAGGCACAGCATTATATTAGTTACATTTAAAGTGTACTAGGTATATCTTGAGAAAAGGTTGCAACCTCCTGAACTAGTATTAAACTGTATCTCAGGAGGAAGCGCCTCCCCACGTTATGAATTTTAATATTGTAACTATGTAGGTGTGATAACGGATGTAGTTTGTAATTGTAGCTTATGGGTAACTATTGCAAAGTAAATGTACATTTACATGCGTGCAACACAAACAACAAATTAAATTAAAAATTAAGTAAGAGTTAAATTGATGCCGTTAACATGAGCAAAATAACAACTTATACTATTCTATTTTAGATATATTGTATATATATACTACACTTAACTAATCTATATACTATACCATAAACACAGAATCGGGCTCTACGATAACAATGATATTATACTATTGTGAAATTGATAGTATGTTACACCGAGATACTTAACACTTAGTTACATACACATTTATATGTTTATTTACTGACGCTAGGTTACAATTTTTAGGTAGTTTTCAGTTTCATCATAACTAAGCTTATGCAAAAAGGCTGATACAGTAATTTTACAATTAAATTGTGACAGGTGTACAATTTCAACAGTTTTACTAATTAAATTGTACAGCCTTGGCCCAAGAATGTAGAACTGGCGTCCAGCCAGTGCCGTCCTACAGGACACTAGCTGACAAATACGGTATTTGCACCGCCTGCTCTTTAGTGCGTTAGTGTTGATAGGCACATGCCTGTGCTGTCGCAAAATCACCTTTAAAATAAACAACTGTCTTATGGACAAAAGTTCAGCTTCTTTGTAAAGAGTGGTTGTTGGGTATAACATTGGTTTTTTGAGCATGACTTTACTATCTATCAATTTCACCCATATTACCAATTAACAACTGGAGTCTAGAAGAGATAAATAAAATTGACAAAAATCTGGAACAGTCAAAACATGTGCAGATTTTTACGATGTCCCGCCGCAACTCAATGTTATATCGTCTCTAGTTACTGACCTGTTCCTAGTGACAGCCTGCGGCGGCGGCTGCGGCAGCTTCTACGAACCATCAATATAACCAACCGATATGGGGTTAATTCAAATTCAGAGAGAGAAAACATACGCTCAACAAACGTGTAAAATACTGTAGCTGTAGCAACACTATTCACACGACTTATTTTAACCACTAAACTGCTTAAAAGCATTTTCCTCTCTCTCGTCAACACATCACACAAGTCACAAATTACCCGTTAGGGTGCCTGTCCACCAATGCGGAGCGGGGTAGCGGAGCAGTGCGCGAGGCAAAAATCATCCAATGAGCGGAGCGCTAATTGCATGCGCGGAGTTTTTATGCAATCTCATTGGTCAATTTCTCCGCTCCGCTCGTTTCGCACTGGTGGACAGAGAGCCTTACTGACCTGTTCCTAGTGACGGCCTGCGGCGGCGGCTGAGGCAGCGCGGGGGGTGGCGCGGGGGAGTCGAGCGCGGGGCGGTGCGCGGGGGGCGGGGACGGCAGCGGCGACGGCGACCCGCACGTCTTTGACGATGACGTCAGGTCTATCACTTCGCGCTGGAACGGTGGAAGGAGAGGGTTTAGAAATTCTAGGAGGAATAACGTTAGAACCCCAGTCATTCAACACTAAAAGTCGCGTAACTTTTGAACGGCTCAGCCGATTTTTATAAAATATGGCTAAGAATAAGGACACTTAAGGTAACATTACCTGTGACTGTAAAAGAACAAAACGAAAACGAAAACTTAAAAATAAAACAGTACAAAGAGGCGGCCTTATTGCTTATAGCAATCTCTACCAGACAACCTTTGGATGGAAGTGAGTGAGTCTATATGATTGTGAGGTAGTTGTGGTGCAAGTATATACATAAAAATATATACTACTATATGTATACTATATACTACAGAACGTCTCCATTTAGATCAAGAGCCTACATCATTTCCAGTGTACTTTTTCCAGGATGACAAAATTTCATAGAAATTTTATCTCTGAATCATTGTCAGAGAAATGATACTTACAATGGGGCTCACAGGGTTGGGCAGCACTTGCACGTCATCATCGCTGGAGTCGGAGACCCAGTCCAACTGCAGGTCAGGCGCGGTCAGCGCGTGCCCGCCGGTCTCGCGCCGCTCCTGAACGAGTGAAGTGAACGAATGAATGATAGTAAGTTGAATGAATGTAAGTGCTTGTGGTTATGGAAAGGAAATGGAGGTTTCAGCTCTAGAACATTAATTATTATTGGATTCTTTGATTGATAGATAATTGATAAATGGTGAAATGGATAAATGGTGATATTTTATTATTAAATCAAGGGTCAATAACAGTTTCATATTGGGTTTAAAATTGTAAAATATTTGCATTTGTCTATAGGTTAAAATAATATATATATGCAAGCAAGCAACTTTTCAAAGCCCTTGAAAAAGGACTACTACTTTTTTACTTGAACAAAATCTAAATGAAATATGTGCACTAACCTGTGTACCACTACTGCTTGAAGCATTGGCATCAGATGTGCTGGCTTGAGCACTAGGTCCTGGCTGCGGAGACGCAGGCGGCCTCCTGTCCCCTGCAGCGTCAATATCACCACCCATTCCTGTAGCATCTACTTCCTGCTTCACAACTACATTTCCACTCACTTCTGGAGCTCTAGTAGTTACCAAATCAAGACCGGTTGACCCTGGTTCTGTTTTGACTTGAGTTACGTTTGGCTCAACTTTAATAGATGATACTGGCATTGCTGTACTAGGCTGCACAGCTGTGCTAGCTTGATGACTTGTCTCAGAAGTCCCAGGTTCTTGCTTGATACGTGAAACTATGTTTAAACCGTCAGGAGGTCCAGGGTTCTGAGTATTCCGAGGAACTGCATTTAATCTGTGGTAGTGGTGATGGTGGGGTGCACGGTCACAGTGACTAGTTGAATAGTTCGGGATGTAACTGTGAACATGATTGTATATGCAGCGATGTGTGCGGATGTGATCATGGTTGACTGTAGTGTTTTCCTGCTTTATACGGACAGGAGCCTGATGACTGTTTGAACTGCCTTGCTGTATGGTTGCTTGTGATGGGCCATTGCTATTTGTTGGCACCAAGTTTCTGCTTGCCTCAGCATCACCAGCAGCTCGAGTTGACTGTTCCGAGTGATCATGCGGTTCTCTCTTTATATCCACCTTGACTGGTGCAGTGGAGTAGCTGCAGTTTCCATTAGCTGGTTGATTCTCTTGGTGTGGCTCTATCTTAATTTGTGGGGCTGCCCCGGCCCCATTATCACATTGACGTTTTCTTGGTGCAGCCATATTGTCCTCCTCTTCTGAACTGACTTCTATAGGGTAACTGCTACCCTCAGTTTCTTTGGACTGCCTCCTTCTAGGTGATATGTTAAGTCTTCTGCTGGGCCTCTCCAAATTAATTGGTTGATTTTCACTATCAGGCAAAGGAGGCCCTCGGGAGTTGTGTGCGTGATTATAATTTGGATGTAACTGATTATATCTTAGTGGCACATGTGATCTATCATTTCTTAGTACAGGGTTTGGCATGTTGTACTCATACAATGGCTGAGGCCTGTAATTTCTGTCTTCATTCAAAACAATGACATTATTGGTTTGATATGGTGTCACTACATACTCACGGGTTGGATGGAATGCGGGATTGAACCGTGAGTATGGAGGGTAGTAGTTGTTCACTTTAGGTTGGTAGCGAATGTGGGCATGTTCTGGCACTCTTCCTGGGTGTATGTTGTCTCCGATATAGTTTGACACACTAGAGCTGTCGGGCAACGGCTGATACTCCTCTGGAACAGGTGTCCGTGACGACACGGGGTGGGACAGCGGCTCTACAGACACTTCGTAGGGCTGTGAAGCTCGCACGTAGCCAGTGGACACATTGATGTTGCAGTGGTTCACGCCGCGAGAAGTTTCCGATGATGGCAGCACTTCTACATCATCATCACTCTCTGCAAAAAGGGCGTCGCATTCCATTTCCTCTGCAATTAATAAATATACGACGTTTAAACACAAAATGTTATTTTTAAAGAAATGTAACGAGAAAAATTTAGTTTCATACCATTTCCAGACTGGTTATCAACAGTAGACGAGAACGCCGTATCAAGGATGGCTGCGAGGGAAGAGGGCCCAGGGATATCCCAGGAAGTAGTTGATTGTTCACTGTCGAACCCTCTCTCAGTCATTGTAAGATAAAATCAACATATTGCACAAAATTAAACACTAAAATATGACATAGTTGATTCCGGATACAAATTCATTGTACACAAAACTTCACACACTATCAGTCCGTATTTAAAACACAATAGTCTTTGCATTAAACATGGTTTTCTTTTCTTAATCATAACCAGTTAATTTTGTTACTTTTGAGACAAAATTATTCTTTCTTTGCAATTTTTAGAAAACAAACAGTAAAATTCAGGAAAACTACGACATTTTAGTTTAGATAATCTGTGATTTTATCTGAAAGATTATATTGCCACTTTTAAAAATAATTACGCATTAATCCTAATTTGGAGTTTCTTTATTTTAAAGACACAGTTCAAGTTCCTAAGAAATTTAATCACTATCACCACCATTAATTTCATGATTTACAAGACTTATAAATAAAAGTTTCTCCTAATTTTTGTGTCAGAAACCTATCAAAGCGAGAGACCGCGATTCTGATTATTCTGAGAAAAAATTTAATCCCAGACAAAAATTCACAGTTTACAGAAGACTGACAGTTGACATCGATCACAGCGATAAAATGACATTGACATGTTGACAATAATCGACATCGACCAAATCGAGAAATCTTTTGTAAAGTTTATGAATTAAGTACGTGGAGTGGTATAATTTGATGTTTCATTACGAGATAGCAATCGTTGGGAACTCCACGTATTGATGAGAAAACCTCAATTGTTATTCTCACTAAATAAAAACTTAAGAATGGTGTCATCTAATCTTCCACTTTTTTTGGAAGGTACAGTGGTAAAGGGCTTCGGACGTGGTTCTAAAGAGTTAGGCTGTCCCACAGGTAAGTCGGGCTACCCCTATCTAGTAATTAATCTATAGCCAACACAATAAACTTGTACAAATATTGTAAATGAAGTTCTATACTGTTCTATTTATTGTTGTTGAGTTTGACCTCTGTATGTGTGTGTAGTCCCCATAGAATGGTATTTTCCATCGAAATTACACATATATCCACTAATATTTAATATTATGAAAGGAAATTCGAAATTTCGATACATGAAAAATTCAGGTTGACCAAGAAACATATATTCTTTATCATAATTTTACTCCCAAGAGCCACACCAACACAGTGTCCTTGGTCTTCCTCATTCGTTCTCCTGGAACCTACTTAATTTTACTCACACCTAGTTGTATTTTTCCTATTAAACTATGTTATTTATTTTGATTAATAAAATTCATTTTGTATTTTTTAGCCAACTATGAGTTAGAAGTGGTAAAGAAACTACCAGCAGACCTAGAGCCAGGAGTATACTATGGGTGGGCTCAAATAGACAATGGGCCCATTTATAAAATGGTGGCCAATATTGGATGGTGCCCTTTCTACAACAATGCTGAAAAGTCTGTGGTAAGTGTGGAAAATAAGAAAATTATATTTTCTTTATTAGGTATCTTGCTTAAATCTTAATAAAGTGCATTTTAATGTATATCCAAATTTTAAATAGATTAACCTAATTTTAATTATTTTATCTTTAACAAAGCAAACTCAAAATGATTCATCATACATATAGGTAGGTATTTACACAAAGAGGGGCAATAGGCATATGAATTGATATTATGTACATAATAGCTATAGGTCACATCAAACAAATAAATAGGTTGTAGGTAAATGTGATATGCAAATTAAATAGCAAAACTGGGTACTGGTGATTACTGACAAAATATTATCCTGTACAATTGCTATTTCTTACAAATAATTCAGAAGGTACTGCTAGATATAATGAGATTTTTTGATAAAATATTGTAGTTACCTTTCCTACCCCTCAGTTACCCCTCTTGCTTTTTATCCACCTCTTTAGCCTCTTGCTTAAATAGGTAGGTACATAGTTGCCATAAAAACCACACTCTATGTGATTTTAATTTAGCCATGACTGGCTATGAGACTTGGTTTCAATATTTAACAACTTTATTATATTGACTTATGTAGTAGGTACCTACATACATAATTATGTACCTAAAACTGTATACCTAACTCTATCTGTATCTTTTGAATTGTTCTTAGTATTTAATTAAGGCAGACTGAGATAATGATAAGTGAATGATGTATGTGGTGTTAGTGTCTCGCGTGTATCATTAAAGCTGTTGTTATCTTCTCTCACGAAAAATAGTTCACTGAAATGTGTCAGTAGGATTTATTTCAATAAATAAAATAGATCCAGTCAGTAAAAATTCCTATGAATGCTTCTCAGAGATTCTAAGGTGCTTCTATTTTTTTATATGTCGAATTTCCATTATAGTAGCATACAACCTGCACACCATCTGTGCAACTTATCTCCTCCATATAAATCCTTTAAGGACCCTGCTGCTCACCTCAAGTTTTATTAACCTATCCATTCATTGTCTCTTTCCAGGAAACCCATGTGATGCACAAGTTTGACCAAGACTTCTACGGATCCAATCTAAGAATAAGCATACTGGGTTACCAGAGAGGTGAAAAGAATTTCGACTCATTGCAAGCCCTCATAGATGCTATCAAGAAGGACATAGAAGATGCCAACAGGAATCTGGACCAAGCAGACGCACAGAAGATCAAGTCTCATGACTTCTTCACACAAACAAGAGATTGAGTTTTTTTGTACTTAAAAAACTGAATGTGCCTTGATCATTCCAGCAATGTTCCAGTCTATAAATGATAATAAATTATGAAATCCATTGTACACGAATCCAGTCTATCAAATGTACAGTTCTGAATTTTTATGTGCAATAATTAGTAACTATAAATTGATATAATTACGATTTTTTGCAAAGATATCAATAGTACTTATCTAGCCAATTTTATACCTGCTATTTTATATGTTCCTATAATTGACTGCAGGTAATCATAATAAATATATGAAAAGTATGTGAATAACCATCAAGATTATCTGTTTTTACAACCATTATAAAATCTTATGAAAGCTAATTGTGTAATTTTATATGCCTACTATGTTAATATACATAGCTTGTACATAATCCAGAATATTAATAGTGCATTATTTGCTCTTTAATTTTGTGATATTTTATGAATTTATTATAATAGTACCAGAAATATATTCCTTGTTACCCAAAACATTTGCATTATTTTGTGTTCATAAATCTCCAAATACAGAAAAAAAATAGTCCTCATATATTAAAAAAAATTACTACAGCAGCTACTGCTATAATTTTTCTAAACTTTCATTAACATTTGCATAACTGACTAAATTGAGCATAAATCCTCATCTAACTAAATCTAATCTATAGAGAACTTTATCCTACTTGCCATTTACTAACTCTACATGATTTATTTTTATAGAAGGAACTAAAATAACAAACAAATAGGTAGTTTCCCTTTGAAAAAGCCTTTATTAGTAATGCTTCAACGGATCCATTTCAATGAATTGGTAAAATATATCACTCATTCAACTGGAAAATAAAATGCAAATCTTAAATTAGGGCTCTTCTCCAGGAATACTTAATGTTGTTTTCTCCTAAACGAACATCCTGAAACAAACAACAATCATTAGTATTGAATATAACATAGGTAAAGGAGTGTGGTTCCTACAGCTAACAAGTCTTTTATACTGTTATTATTCATTAGTGCAGTCAACACATTTTCTATCTGCTTTACCAATAATATTGAAGCTTCCAATATTAGGAATGCTTTTTGACCAGGTGAAACTGTCCAGTAGTTAGCATTGTGTTGGTTGATGATGACTATGATCCTATTATTTATTCAGACAACTATCTTGCAAGAATTTCAGCAGACTATGTACAGCTAACATCACATCACACACTTCTTCACATCTTACATGGATTTTATCTTACTGCCAGGTAGATTAAAATTTATCTTAGCATGTGGCAAACTTGACTGACCCTGGTTGCTGAAGCAATTTTGATAGAACCATTGAGAGATGATGGTATAGGGAAGGTACAATACAGGGAATTACATTGTGTTGCACAATGATTGTCATACACTAGAAATACAAAATAAAGGGCCATGATAACAATTAATTACATCTGTTTGGACTTTATTGCACAACGGCTTTCAATAACAGACAGGACTACAACACAACTTCCAGAAAAGTGATTTAAAAATATGAATTAGTCCCACAGTAAAATGAACAGAACATTCTAAGGTTTGTACCATGTTAGTACTTCAATAATTCTTCCTCAGATCCATGCATACTAAAAGAGTATAGTAAACAAAGCATTTTATCTCAAATCCAAAATACAACAAGTTAGTATCTCACCTTCAGTTAATCTAGCACGACCACCGGTGGGCTGGCACAGGATCGTTGAGCATCCCGCGCACACCACCACCCTCTGTGCGTGACTGAATACGGTCGTGATCTTGTAGCAGCCAGGGCATTTCACATCCATGAAGTATGAGTTGGGATGTGGCACCAGCCTCTTCAATTTGTGTTTCCTCCTCTCGGAAACCGGAGTCGGGTGCAATAAGTCTATCGCGAGCTGAAAAACCACATTGTATAGGTTAGGTATCGAACACCAAACATACCTTTGCAACGGCTGGTAGTTAGATGATTGAACACATCACAAGAATAAAAGTGCGTTGAAGATCAAGTATTGGGGTCGTGAGTTCACAAAGCTTTTGGTTATCACAACGATTCGTTTCAAGATGTCAAATTGCCATGTGTATTGGTCAGAAATGCGCAATTGACTTTGGGGTGTTTTAGGGGGAAATCACTCTCAAACTAAATGAAATCAACTGCCGCTAGTACTACTGCACGTAAATTTGTCACTTTATCTCAAATTTCTTCATTTATTATCCACTGATCACGAAAAATACACACCGGCATGGTTTCAGCTTTGATGCAGAACCGGAAAAGGAAAGTGCTCCACAGTACCACAGACAAGACAGAATAATAGACAAAGTAGACTATGGATGCGTTCAATTTTATTAAAAAGTTCAATGTTGATTTTTAAATACGAATATCCTGGGCGAAGAAATTTAACTCATTTAAACGTAGGGTGGATACTGGATATACATTAGAAACATGATTATGTACCTACTTGTTTTTTACTTTTACACATAAATCCATACATTTATTGAAAATATCTATGGCTTAGAAGAATAATCAAAACATGTCATTGTCTATGACCATGATCACAGATAAGTCCACATCCATTTTTGCTTTGACGGATTGACATGACACATGACAGTTTTTTTTTTTGTCAAATTACGATTGTTTGCCGTTGCGTTGTGTAGCGTTGTATTTGTAAATTTAGATTTTTCGTAAAAGAAATCCTAATACACATCATAATTTCCCTTTAAATATTGTGCTAATTAGGCACTTACAATGGCCGACGAAGAGTACGAGGCGGAGGACGCGGGAGCAGACTACGACGACATTGCCGAAGACGATGATAACATTGAAGAGACAGAAGAACAGGAGGAAGATGGTTACAACGTGCAGTGCCTGCAGCCGGGGCAGGCCGGCGGCGGAGTCGAGAAGTCAAAACGAATCACCACTAGATACATGACCAAATACGAAAGAGCTAGAGTTCTAGGTTAGTCCACTTTGAGGTTATGTTTTGATCATATTGTAAACTACGATCCTCTCAAATGTGTGTGTGCAGATTTTTACCAGTATCTTAATTATATAATTCTCCTTTTTCAGGAACAAGAGCTCTTCAAATAGCAATGTGTGCCCCGGTGATGGTGGAGCTCGAAGGTGAAACGGACCCTCTTCAAATAGCCATGAAAGAACTGAAACAACGCAAGATCCCCATCATCATACGTCGATACCTGCCTGACCATTCCTATGAAGATTGGAGTATAGATGAGCTCATTATTATTGATCATTAGGTAGTTTTTAAGATAATTTTATAGACATAAGTACCTACTAAGTGTAAATGTAAGAAGTTCAAAGCATTCTGTTAATAACTTTACTGCAACATAAATATTGATGATGGTTCTACTACTTCTACATTTACAACATTTTTACTACTATAAAACAGTTACATTACAGGAAAGACTACTCTTAAAAATTATCAAATTACAGAGTATCAATGTTATGTATATGAAGATGTAATTTTTAAATAGGAAAATAGAATATTTTTCTTGCATTTTCTTAGTTTTATTGATGATTTTAGAAATATAACCACAAAGTCCAATTTTTCTGTAAATTTGAATATGAAAATGAAGTTTGGGTCTTTCAGAGGGTCATAGTTGGAACCATATTTGAACATGCAGAAGTTATGGTGTAACAGTTGCACTACTTGTGGGAGGTCTATGTACAGCATTGAAAAATTACAGGTTGACAATAATGATGGTGATCTAGATGTGCAGTTGTCCTTATGGGTATTATAAAACCACATTGCACTGAAAGTTATCAATTGAAACAAATAATTCATTGGAGCTATGCCAGGATTGGAACTCACGACACTCGAATTAAAAGCCCAACACTTATCTATTCAAGCACCGCCACTTATTAAGAATAATTTAAATAAAATAAAGTTCATAAGCACTAACTAACTTGACAATCGAACTATCGGAAGTCTGGTCAGTTCATACCGTAATTCTTATGGAACCTCTATGGAACCCAATAAATTTTACTGATATGTGAATGTGGCACAAGAATTGACGATCGTATTACCACTGTCGGCAAATATGAGTGTCTTGTTCATGACCTACTTATATTCCTAAAATCTCAGTGCTTACCTACATAATCTAGTTCAACATAACAGAAGCTCATCTACATTCATCGAGTTTACTCTACAGTGTAGGTACCTAGATAGCTATAGACTACAAAAATAGTTTAAACCCTAGACTGAGACCACCTACTTCGTACGAAAATATAATCGTCTTGCGTATCGACATCTAAAATCCAGGAAAAAGACCGTCATTTCACGAAAATCCACCCACAGGCGGCCTTTACTTCATTGTATTCAGTCGAAACTACCACATCTACAGGAATAACCTTCAGCAGCAGTCGTCGCCCACACTCACTATTTACGTAACAAAGTGAAACGCGCTTGATGATATCAATGCATATCTGCAGCAAACACGCCGCCCTAGCCGCTACTGACATCTTGAAATATACAGCCGCGATGCGCCGGAGTCAGAGCCAAGTGATTTAGTCAGCGCACACCGTCTGACAACTGTATTAATCAATGCAACGTTTAGATGGCGCTATTTATTGTTAATGACTCTTATCCCAAATCACCCGTGTTATAAATTAGCTATCGAGCTGCAAGCTGCTAAGAGCACCCATGAATCAGACTATAGGGCAACCAAAGCAAGGGTTTGGTCAATCAAGGGCTGCATAGGTGACGAATTGACGATGCCTCCAACCATTGCTGCTCAGACATATCGCAGCGACAGGTGGAGGGTGGTGGTGTGACGAATGGTGTTGCGGAGAGCCGGGCTGGTGCTGCGGCGGGCTGGAGCGCGGGGCGGGCGGGGTGCGGGGCGGGCGGCGCTTGGCACGCGGCCCGGCGCGCCGCCCGCGGCCCGCCAGTACACCTCCGACCAGCGATGCTGTGCTGTCTCCGGAAATAGAGTACGTGCTCCACGCGACTAACCGCGGGCCAAACCACCGTTAAAACGCGGTTATTTATAGCCGACTTATCGCTCAACACATCCGTGGCACTTTAAACTTAATAAATTCCAGCGGCGACCTTGAAGTCGGCTACAACCGCGCTTTAACGGTTACGTTCAAACTGCATCGGGAATGCAGTGGTTGGCCCGCGTGCTGTAGCGAGGTGCATTGTCCGTAGATCCGACCGGGTGCGCGAGTGTGAGTGCAAATGACTGAAAGCCCGACTTAGGCGGGCCGGACTTGTATAAAATGTGGACCAAAAGATTTACACTATGGAGGTTAGCGTTGTGCACACTGCTGGTGGCGGCGGCGCTGTCGGCGACGGCGCGAGGTGAGTCCGGCGACGAGTCTGCGTCATCAACTACTAGCTATTCTCGGCGCAACTTGCGCTCAAATTATGTAAAAAGCTCGTATAAGCGCTATTTTTGGCTGTAACCTTAGGTGAAGTTCTCAGTGACATAATGGCCCACTGACCGAGATAGCTGGTGTCGAAGGGCTCTCTATCGACAGCTCACAGCACGGCGTTTGAATTACGACCGCTGCGTCCATTAACTGGCTCAGAAAGCTACGTAAATAGAAATACAGGGATACCTATGTCGCTCCCGGTCGCCATCTTGTGAAAAACGATAGTTCGCCTCTATTTTATGACAATTTGATTAGAAATGGGGTCGGATCAGGACCTATATTTCTAGAGCTTCCGTAACACTTAGCATAGCCAGCAGTGTTTACCTTCGGTAGGGTAGATGAACCTACTTATATACCTATTCAGGCCTAAATCTTAGTTGATAGGACATCTTTTCTGTGAAAATCGGATATGGCCATCACAGTGGCGGATTTACCTATAGGCCAAAAAGGCCAGTGCCTAGGGCGGCAGATTTCGAGGGGCGGCAAATTTAGCTAATTTTTTTAAACAGTTTTTTTAATAATTGTACTTGTACAACTGTACATAGTCCATATATAAATAAACGATTAATAAACGCACTGTAATATATACTGAGGTATACTTTTGTATTTATGTGACCATAAAATTTAAAATATTCTAATAGCGTTTCAATAAAAATAAAATAAAAACTCGTAACACAGGATCTTCGGAGCCTAACACGAGCACCATCTCTCCACAACTTCGTGTACCTAATATTGTTTTATTACCATGTAGATCGGCTCGTTTCCGAGTAAGAGAAATGGCAAAAGGCCTACCACACGAGTTAAACGAGAAGTTTTTTTTTTCAACTAAAATGAGTGAATTGTTACCATCGACCCTAACGGAAAAAGCCATTTCGTTGGAAAAAAAAATTCCTAATAATTTAGAATCTGATTTAGTTAAGGAATGCCTACACTTTCAATGCCACATTTCTTCTGAAAGAATTTTGATAAAACCAGATTCTGGATTATTACAAAGTCTATTTTTTTACTGCAAAAACATAATTCGGAGCATATTTATCAAAACTTTTATCAAAACTGATATAGCATTTCGCATGACACTGTGCACACCGGTGACAAATTTTCTTGCTTAAAACGGGGTAAATACTATCTAAGATCTACTTTAAGACAGGAAAAGCTTAATAATCTCGCAAAGTCAGAACTCATGAAAAAGATTTGATATGACAGTAAACTTAATTAATATTTTTGCAAAATTAAAATCGCCGACGAAAATAAGTGATGTAAAATTATTTGAACTTATTGTCTGTCACCATTAACTAATTGTTACATATTTTAATAGAAATTGATTGTATTGTTTTTAAACTGTTAAGTGCAATAAACATATTTAACAAAAACTATGTTTGGCAAGAGTTGTTAGGGTTAGAGAATGAGCCGTTACAGAGGTTATAAGTCTTTAAAGCGCTTTAAAGTCGGTTTTTTTTGTTTTGACTTTAACAGTCTATATATATAAACCTGTTTATAAATATCAAAATTAAAGTTTCAGTACATAGCGGGTTGCAAAAATAATCTAGTCAATGACAGAAATATATAATTAAGTTCACGATCATCTAATAACAGGATTTAACTATTGAATTTCAAAAGTCAGTAGGGGCGGCAAAAATTTAATGGCCTACGGGCGGCAAATTTGTAAATCCGCCACTGGGCCATCATGTCTATTAACCAGAAATTCGGGCCGATTAGAGAAAATTTAACTACCTACCTACCTAAGTTACCTACACACAGATTTTTACATAATATAGGTAGGAGGAGATTACAGATAAACAACAACCAGACACAAGTCAAACACATAGTTAGTTAAATGCTCATCACAAATGAATGGGATGGGCCTGATGGGTTGGATTCAGGGCAGCATCAGGTTATCAGTCAGTACCTATAGGTTCCTAATAGGTACCTAGTTATTTATCCAAGTAGATCTGGACTTGGGTATGGCTTCTTTCACTACGACCGTATGGTTAGCTGTACGAAGTTTTGTTTTTAAAGTAGGTATTGTCGAAATAAAATCGGTCCAAAGGCACTTCGACGATTTGGATAGCCCAAATGCTTGTATGAATCGTATACGTGGAATCGTGGATCCCAAATTCCAAACTCCTCGAGACCCAGTCAAGACACATCGGGAGGACACCTTTGACCCAAAGACCACTCACCTTGACTACCTACGATACTAATACTAAGGCAGCATCAGCAGCTTCCAGATCTGCTGTTTAAGGATCCCTTGATGTCAATCAAGAATAGGGCCGGTGATTACTACCAGCATCAAAGATCACTAGATCATAGACCAAGGCCACGTTTTTAGGTCATCCAGTGACGCTGAAAATAAAAACCGGAGCGGAAAGTAAAATTAACATTCCTTGAAAATCTTTTTGAAATGCTAATTAAACAAACCCACTATGTATTAACACTATTAACACAACCACATAAATCAAGGTGGGTAATAAACCTGTCCATAAAACATTTTCCCCGAACTCATAGAACTTACATACAAACGGTTTAATGACAAGGTGTTATGCAGTTTTTTGTGGTTCATTATGCATGCTTCTACATACTTAGTGTGTCAGTGACAAACACGTGGTGAAAGGATTAGCCAGTGGAAGTTAGGTCGCAGTAATTAAATGGGCACCCGCAAGGTGGAGTCTTGTCTCCTATTTTATTGGTTACTGCGATGATACTCATGTATTTATTATTACATATCGACAATAAAAATACTAATCTTCATTTATGTGACAGATAATAAAATTAATAAAGCACCAACATTTGTATTAACTACGTGAGATTTTGGCTTATGATTTAAGTACCTACTTAGTACTACGTGGTAAGTACTACTTACCCAGTACCTACCTATACTTAGTTACAACTTACAACTATACAGTAGGTATACTTACATGATGTGTTGTGGTTTGATAAGCGTTCAGATACTAACAAAAAGAAATAGAAACATTATATTCAAGGCGTAGTTAAATAGTCCAAGTTTACGGTTGGCACTCACTCAGTGCCTGTGCCTTCAGTGAATTCTGAAGACTTCACACCGCGTTTATAAAAAGTGTTACTGCATCATACACAATTCAACATCATTAGTCTAAGTAGCCTCTACCATCCAACTGCTAGACGATGATCCTCCTTCATATCAGATCCTGCACTGCTGGTTGGAATCCTGCTTTCATGTGATTCACAAATTGACAGGGTAGTACTCTGGTGAAACATGCATTACATCTGACCTGACCCAGAGAGTAACTAACTAGAGTACGTACTCAGATATTTTATATAAACATGAACAAAATTAAATCCATATCCTTACACTTACGAGGAGCGACCTTTGATAAACACTCGTATTGTTAACCAAGGTTAGTACAGCATATTCGCAGTAGTAACTATTGGTAGGGTAAGGGCCTATACGCCAGAGATGCGCGGATTCATATTCCTCCATGAGTTCGTTAGAATTTAAGTCCAATCGGTGGAGGTAAACATAGCAGTAGTTATCTAGCGTGGTGGGATTTCCCACCATGCTGGATAACATTATAGTTAATACTTATTTGGAATGGAGTTTAGAACTTAGGCCAAGGTTGCATTAATTGACCCCACATGGAATAATATTATATTTCTATATGTTCAGAGGGGTAACGGAAAAAGGTAAAGCTCTCTCGAGTGGAACATTGGTAGGTACATATACTTACTACATATCCCCGTAATTTCAGCTCAGCCAGCCTAGGTCCCGTGTAAATTAGAGCAGCAAGCCTGGATGTTGCAAATGCTGAGATAGGTGACTACCTACAGGGAATCGAATAGAAATAATAGATTTGTTAGTTACTTAACTAGGTACCTTAAGTTAGTCAATATTTCTGTTTGTATATTCCAGGTGACGAGGAGGTGCCTTCAGAATCACAATGTCGTCCATATATCGAAAAAGCCCTCAAAGGGCTGGAATCAGGAGATGCCGAAACAGAAGGTAAACCTCTAATGACCTCTAGGTACTAATTATTTCTTGAGATCTTTACATTACTTTTAATAGTTTTGCAATGGGGATTCCGGGATAACAAGTATATAGGTAAGCAGGATGATAGCCAACCCACGCTAAGAGACGGCACTTGAAGAAGATGATCCCATATGTGGCTTTTATGACGGTGAAATTTTACATAATGTTTGAAAACGTTTGACTTTCGGAGTCTATTCAATAATCATCGACCAACAGATACAGATTTGAACACTCGGCAATCAAATACGACCGAATCCGCGTTGTTCTATGATCAAAGGTATTGAAAATATCTAAAAAAATCATTCATTGTCTGCCTAGTAACGCCTAGCCTGCATTAGATAGCTGGCACGTATTTTGCGTAGCGTTTAGTCAATTAGTAATGATTCATTCAGTCACACACTGGCTGGCAATATTGGTAAAATAATGTGAAAATAAGCTATTGTGAGTGCTAATAATAAACAGGTGCCTATGCGTACTGCGTGCGTATGTAACAAATCTTATTAAACCGTAAGCCCAGTTGGTACCTAGTTGTATCAAAGATTTTTTTCAAACACCTAATGATCCTGCTCAGAATTTAAATAAAATTAAGAATTGGGATTTTTATATCGGATAGGAGAACTAGTTTTAGAACTTTTATGAGAGTGATGAAACGAAAGAAATTAAACATTGTCCTCGACTCCAAGTAGCAGGGCCAGCTATAAATACGGTCGTTTTATTTATACCGACGCACCGCGGAGACTGGAAATCTAACAGCTGTAGTAGTCCATTTAAAAATAAGCTTGCACTCTCTTGTTAAACAAACCAGAATAACAAATGTGCGTTTTAAATGAGTCGAGAATATTGTCTTTTAACAAAACAACTATAACTTAACCTAACATTGTTTGCAGATTCCGCAGTGAAAAACGACAGTAGTGAAGTAAGTGTAGATGAAGATACGAATGAAGTGAACTCGGCGGAAGATGGAGGTGAGGCTGGAGACACCAGTGAGGATGATGCACCGTCCATTGAAGTTGCTGAGGAGCCTTACATACCACACACTTCAGTGGAAGAGGTAGAGTCTAAGCCTTCCGAAGAGGAAGATCAAAAGGATGACGCTACGGCTGAAGAAACCGACAGTGACGATGACAAAACAGTAGAGGACAGCAAGGCTGACGATGATGACGGAGACAGCAAAGAACAAGCATCTGCTGAAGAACAAGCAGCTGATACAGGTATTTTTTATTTACAATACTTATTACTTTTATAAGATTAGTTTTTCATTGTCGATGAAATATTTTTTTGTTTTTGAATTTCAGACAGCGATGAAGAGAAAAAGGAAGACGAGGCTAAAGATGACGAAGAATCCAAGGAAGGTGATGAACAGCAAGATGAAGACAGCAAAGAAGTAGATGAACAGTCTGATGAGCCAGCCACACAAGATGATGGATCCGATGAACAGGCAGATGATGACCAGAAAGAATCAACAGAAGCCTCCGAAGAAACAAAGGATGAATCTGATGGTGAACAAAGTGACAAAAAGTCAGTAGAAGATGACGAAGGATCTCAAGAAGAAAAGGCTGAATCTGGAGACGACGATGACTCCAAGCAATCCGAAGAAGACAAAGAAGAGACTGATGAAAAGTCAACAGAAGACAAAGATGAATCCAAAGAGCAAGAATCTGAAACCGCTGAAGAAGTAGATAAATCAGAGGTAGAAGAAGAATCTGCAGCCACTGAAGCAGAAACAGAGGAAGATAAAGAAGACGAGAAGTCTGAAGAAACAGCTGAAGCAAGTGAAGCTGATGATGCTTCTGAAGAAAAAGAAGGTGCTGAAGCTGACACTGATGCTGAGGCAGACGCCAGCAAGGAGGAATCCGCTGGCGAAGATGAATCTGCTGCTGGCGAAGAGTCTGCCGGAGAAGAGGAATCTACTGATGAAGAGGATGAAGGTGCACCCGAAGAAGATCTGCTTATTGTAAGTACATAAGTACTCTTCCTTATGTTTTGGAAGTTGTTATTATACTTATCGTCACCTGCAATCAATTGTCTGCCTACATTACACTTATTTAAATTTCAGCTTTGATACTCTATAATTATAAGATTATAACGCTCTAAATAAGATTATTTTGATGCATGAAACTTCACGCTAACGCAGGTTATTTTCACACTTACAGGAGAAAGAAATCCCGAAGAACCTAAGGTCTCGCGAGCACATCACCAAAATCCTCAGACTGGACGAAGATGCCAATGAAGATGAAATCATCATTGAAAAATCTGCTGACATCATCCTTAGAGACTTGAAGAAGCTGTACGAAGGATCTATCAAGCCCCTTGAGGCACTCTACAAATACAGAGACCTAAGTAACAGGCACTTTGGCGACCCAGAAATCTTTTCTAAGCCTCTTGTTCTGTTCATGGGACCTTGGAGCGGTGGAAAGTCGAGCATTCTGAACTACATCACTGGGTTGGAGTTCACCGACTGGTCTCTAAGAACAGGTATTTAGTTACCACTACCACCATGACTATTGGCAACCACAACCACAAAAGTCAATTAAAATGGCAGTAATCAAAATGGTTTCAATTTTCAGGAGCTGAACCATCCCCAGCTTACTTCAATATTCTCATGCACGGCAAGGAACCTGAGGTACTCGATGGTACTCAACTGGCTGCTGATTGGACCTTCTCTGGACTTCAGAAATTCGGACAAGGTCTCGAAGAAAGACTCAGAGGGTTGAGGTACCCTAGCAAACTGCTTGAAAAGGTAAGGACTATCTGAGCTATCCTATGATCATGATGTTTCGGGGATGTTTATATTGGTCCCTAATAATTCTGATTCCAGGTGAACATTGTGGAGATCCCTGGTATCTTGGAGGTGAGGAAGCAAGTGTCTCGCGTCTTCCCCTTCAACGACGCCTGCCAGTGGTTCATCGACCGCGCAGACATCATCTTCCTCGTCTACGATCCCTCCAAACTGGACGTTGGACCTGAAACTGAGGCTATCCTTGATCAACTTAAGGGCAGAGAATCTCAGGTAACAACAGCACGTTACACCTTCGATGTTTTGTCTAACCTTTGACTGAGTCGAATAGGTACTCTGATGTTGTTAATAACAACAATCACAACTTCATAAATTCCATTTTCTCTTTCACAGACTCGCATCGTCTTGAACAAGGCAGACACTGTGAAGCCTGAGGAGCTGATGCGCGTGCAAAGCGCCCTCATCTGGAACATTTCTCCCCTCATGAGCTCTGCGCAGCCGCCGGTCATGTACACAGTATCTCTGTGGTCGCTTCCCTACGAGGCTGGGGCGCCGGTCAGACTGCTGCAAGCCCAGGAACGGGAGCTCTTCAAGGACCTCCGCAACGCTATTGACAAGCGTATCGAGAACAAGATCGCTAGCGCGAGACGTTTTGCCGTAAGTTGAGGTTTTTACGTAAGTTGTTCTTTGGGAAGAATGCAGTATCCTAGTCTATCATTAATCATTGTTATATGCGATGGTATGGTCAGAAAACTTTTCAGAGCTAAGAAACATTATTTCTGCTTCTGCGACTTCATGTCAACCAAACTTCTTAGGACATTAATTTAATCGGGCATTTACTTATACAAAATTTTACGATTTGTTTCACAGGTCCGCGTCAGAAACCACGCTAAGATGGTTGACTGCTACCTCACAACCTACTACAACCACAAGACGATCTTCGGCAACAAGAAGCTCATCGCTGAAGCCATCATCGAGAACCCTCAGAACTACCACATCTACGAGGGTCTCAGCACTCTCACTAACATTTCCAGGTGAGGATACTACCATAATTATGACATAGCAGTAGTTTCCATAGAGTGGATGCAAAAACAGTAAGTAGATAAACAATGGGAAACATGGTCGCAAAGTTGCATTAGAGTCGTTTAGCGCATAAGGGACCTATGTAGGCTGCAGATTAGTCATTGGCTAAATGATAAATATTATAACTAATGCATAACTTGGAGGCGATCCATTCTCAGCGACCTCAATGCCGTCGGAATCTCCTGGGACGAAGCCAAAGAAAGAGCCCAGGACAGGAACGTCTGGAGAAGAACTGTGGAGGCCCTATGCTCCTCGTGGAGTTAGAGGAATTAATAATGATAACTAATGCTGGGGCTCCAATGACCACTATTTTCCCTGCCCCTAATACTCAATATTTTGTTGCAGGTACGACTTGCCGGATCCAGAGACGTACCGCGACTTCTTCCGTCTGAACAGCCTATACGAGTTCCAGCAGTTATCGGCCACCTGCACCTACTTCCGAGGCTGTCCAATCACGAAGCTGGACGTGGCCATCGCCTATGACCTCCCTGAGCTGGTCGGCCGCTACAAGAAGATGGTCGAGACCGCCACACCCCAGGGCATGCCCAAGAGTTGATGCACCCCCGAACGAACGACACCCCGCTTTTAATACCCGCTTCTTATACCGCGATTGGTTTGATGTATTTTGGGCACATCTTGCATTTCTATTTTAATAAAATCGGGCGTTTTTTTTTTCGTTACGGCAAATCGCATTTCAGTTGTTTATTTATTGTTTTTTTTTTTGCTTTACCACGCTTTTTCCTGCCGGGATGGAGGTATGTGGTGAATGGAGTCGAATGATGTATTTTTTCTATTATTGTGATTTTTCCGTGAGCGTTTTTTAGGTTGAGGTAGACGCAATATTTGTACAAGACAGCAATCTCCTATTAACATTTTTTACAAGTCGCGAAAATGATTAGTCAAAATTAATCTAGTCACTATGTTAAAGTTTGTTAGTTATTATTATTGTTGATAATTTATTTATTTAATAATGTTGAGTTCCTACTCTACTGCCCTGGGACAAATTACAACGTGCAGTCTCTAGTCTTGAATATTTTGTTACTAGTATTTGATAAACACTATGTGAATATTTATTTAAGTAATAAATTAAAAAAATAAATTGCCTTTCATTTTCCTGATATCTAACATCTTAATTAGTTTTTCATTTATCGGCATTTAAGTCCTCTAACGAATCACCACATCTCTGATGCGATCCTTCAAAGCACCGTCAGAGTAACCCTGAGAATCTTCATAGTTTAGGTACTTCTTCTTCTTCAATCCCGCTACTCCTCCGAGGAGTCTGGGGCTGATACCAGGCCCTTCCATCCTTCTCTGTCCGTGGCCAGCAAGTTGAGCTCTGGCCACGACATCCCTTTCTCTTGGGCCTTACTGACTATGGACCGCCTCCAGGAAACCCCAGGGCGGTTCAAGGCGACCTGGTCGACCAGCTCATACCATAGTTTACTGAAGCGACCTAAATCCACGCTCAGACCAGCCTAATCGTCATTCTACTCGGGGTAAGGAGTAATAGGGTTTAACTTAGTGTTTAGTAAGCTACAGTAACATATTAAAACACAAAAAGTTCAACAAAAATATAACTAATATTTAAAGAGTCTCGCGGCACCATAAGAAATTTATTTCCGAACGCAACATTCGTAACGTCAAAATGCAGCATGACATTGACGTATGACATGACATGACATTGACATTTGATTCCCTCGCGATATTTTGTGAAACTGTGTGGATTTTGCATTTTGTGAGCATTTTCAAGAATTTCAGGCTTATTTTGTAATAGTTACAATTGTAAGTGATGCATACGGATTTATCAGCTCATTTACACACCGATGAATGTAATGTTCTCATTAAAAAGTTGATGGACTGTCATTCAGAGGTAATATTTTGGGAGCGACAAATTGCATAATATTGTCGAAAAATACTGAGATAAAAATATTGAACATGTTAATTTCCATTACAGCATTCATTCCTGAAGTTCTTTGGATACTGTAACGATGAGGACACTTTGATGAGGAGGTGTTTGAAAGGAGAAAGACTTCGGCGTCAGAAAGCGAATTTGGAAGATTCTAGGAAAAAACGAGCTGAGATAAGAGCAAGAATTCTAGCATCTGAACAACAGTCGCAGTCCTAGAGCAACTAATAACACAAAATGTCGCTAGATATACTTGAATCAGTTGACCTCAATAGTTATAAGACATTCACAGACAGATATTTCAGTAAACGCTACATAGTCAATGCGGCGGGAATAGAAAACAATGATATTATGTTAATGTTCCACTCCAATCGCATAACACTTGTAAGTCTCGCCCCATCACACTTCTTCTTCAAGAAATCGGGAAAGTATAAGATCAATTTCAGTAGTGGTAAGGTTGACCGACTGAGCAACTCCGTGAAAGGAAAAGGAAAAAAGGGAGGCCAGCATTTATCACCTCAGTCTGTTATCTGTAGAGTAGAATATGAAGATGGCACTGGCTTCAATGTTCCTTGTGGAATGAAGGGAAGTCTTATTGAAGTGAATGAAGTTCTAGTTGAAAAGCCCGAGTTACTTAAAGAATATCCAGATTCCGATGGTTTTATTGCCATCATGCTGTCCAGTATTGCCAACTCTGAAGCCACAAAGAATGAGTTATTAACACCAGAAGAGTATGATGAAGCTGTAAAGAATAATGTTAAATGAATAAATATTTTTAGCTATAGTTCAACTTATTATTTTTGTCTCCTCAGAATAATTTACAAATTCAATTAATAATATATGGTCCATCATATTTTGAATAAACTGTGTTAATTACGGAAACTATTAGGTACATCATGACTGTATTGTGTAGTATTAGTGCCTCAAGTACAGTGAATGCTTCCATATAACATGCATAGACTAGAATATTATAAATAACATGCACCTGTAAAACAATAGAAAACAGCTCTGCTATGGCCATTTGTCATCCAGGTGCTGTCCAATTCATGGAGTTAATTAACTTGTTAATTATTTAGATGGACATTTTACATATGTATGTGTATTTACATTCTGTTCATGTTATATATGTAATCTAAAACACAGATGTCTTGACAATATTTAGGCAGCAAATGAATAGTAAAATATATCAACTCACAACACATAGGTACTTACCGTGCTTTGTTTACGAACAAATAATGGATAGTGATAGCCTAAACTTTACATTATGAAATTACCATGTTATAATGAAGAGTAAATATTGCCCCAGCAAAATGACTTTCTGACCCCCACTCGTTACACCTAACTGATAACAAAGTTATGTTCAAACCTTATCAACAGTGTCTCTAAGTAGCCCGTACAGTGTAGTGATTTCTGACAACACACTCCAAGATGACTACAAAAAACATATCAAGAATCCTCTTCGCCCCTAAGCTATTTACGCACAACGTGCCAGCTGCAACTCAAATCCGACTATCCAGCCATGGACACAAGAAAGCAGTCAAGACGCCGCTATACGACTTGCACTTGAAATACGGTGGTAAAGTGGTGGACTTCGCCGGTTTCCTTCTCCCGGTGCAGTATTCTGATCTTGGGGTTTCTGCATCGCATGTCCACACGCGGTCTAGCGCGTCCATCTTCGATGTCTCCCACATGCTACAGACCAGGGTGCGGGGGAAGGACTGCATCGCTTGGTTCGAGTCCATCTGCCCCGTAGACCTGAAGAACATGCCGGACGGGTCCAGCTCTCTCACCGTCTTCTTAAACGAGAAAGGAGGCATCATCGACGATTTAATCGTGACGAGGGTCAACTCCGAAGCCTTGTATATCGTCTCGAACGCAGGACGCTTGGATGTCGACAAGCAGCATATGAAGGAAACCTCTGAAA
This sequence comes from Plutella xylostella, assembly GCF_932276165.1. Taxonomy (NCBI): domain Eukaryota; kingdom Metazoa; phylum Arthropoda; class Insecta; order Lepidoptera; family Plutellidae; genus Plutella; species Plutella xylostella. The sequence continues at coordinate 6,719,622 of NC_063987.1, read as the reverse complement.
GGTTCAAGAAAGGCGGCAAGGACGTCGACGTGGAATTCTGGGACTGTAGCGAGCGCGCGCTGATCGCTTTGCAAGGGCCGAAAGGGGTGGCCAGTCTGCAGGGCTTGACTGATATAGATTTGAAGGAGCAGTGGTTCATGACGTCACGCGTCGGTTCCGTGGCCGGAGTGAAGGACTGTCGGGTGACGCGCTGCGGCTACACTGGAGAAGATGGCGTCGAGATCTCCATTCCTGCTGATAAAGCTGAACATGTAACTGAAGCTCTACTTCAATCTCCTGATGTTAAACTGGCAGGTTTGGGCGCAAGGGATTCGCTGCGTTTAGAAGCTGGGTTGTGCCTGTACGGGAACGACATCGATGAGGCAGTCACGCCAGTCGAAGCCGCTCTGACGTGGCTCGTTGCTAAGAGACGGCGCGGAGAAGCCAACTTCCCGGGAGCTGACATCATTTTGCGGCAAATCAAGGAGGGAGTGGCCAAGAGACGGGTTGGCATCCGCATTGAAAATGGAGCACCAGCGAGGAAGGATGCTGTTCTTAAAGACGCGAAGACAGCTGAGGTGATTGGACAAGTGACCAGCGGATGCCCGAGTCCGTCTTTAGGTGGCAACGTGGGTATGGGGTATGTGGCGGAGAAACTCAAGAAAGTAGGCACGGAGTTGCTAGTCAACATACGGGGCAAAGATGTACCATGCACTGTAGCTAAAATGCCGTTCGTCCCCGCTAAATACTATGTAAAGAAGTGAAAAAATAGAGTTGTCTAAAAATATATTCGTTTTATTTACACTCATTTAAATTAAACGTAATAGGCATTATAACAATACATGTACGACATATTAACACTAATTATAACATCAAAATTAAGATTAACTACCTAATTCGATAACAAATTGAGCAACTGAATTTTATTGGAAAACAAGTCTGTTTGTACAAAACAATGTAGATAAATTCGTGAGCGGAATGAAAGGGAATGTACGATGCATTTTGGCACTTATGTTAATACTAATACTGTCATATTTCTATGTGTACTTAACTATCACAGGTTATCTTTCGCATTAGATGCACGGAATTTTGTAAGTAAGGCAATTTTTTTTAATGTATTTCACAAAGACACACTTCTAATGCGCTCAAATTGACAACTTCATTCACTATAATTTAACATCACTAAGCTTATGTACAAAATATACTTTCGTTAAAACACATTCTTTCGCAAATTCCAAACATCAAATTCGTCTTACAAATACCAATTAAATAAGTAAGTACAGTTCCCCAAAATTGATAATGCACATAGAAATCTTCGTCATTGTTCGGCAACGGTCGTATTCCCGAGCGTTAGAAAACTATTATGTATTTAGAGGGGTTAAGTGCATTTTCTTCATGAAATTTTAGTAGAATTATGTAATTGGTGCTAAAAGAGATAATTGATTTATCAGTAACGAAATTTGATTCGATAATTCATAATATTCCATAATATTAAAATTTACTTCGAAAATGTTACAGTAGGTACTTTTCAAGTGTCTTACTGAAGCTGATGTAAAGATGGATGAAAGAAGGTTTGAATAACACAAGGTTTATATTATAAGGAGAAATGGATTTCAAACACAGGTTTATATTAAAATTTTTAAATCTCAGTTCAAAAGTATTTACAGCACTGATTATTTCACATAAATAAAAATGTTTACATTAAAATCTCAGTTCAAAAGTATTTACAGCGCTGATCATTCACAATAATATTACAATTACAAACTTTGTCTTTTGGGTGTGGCTTTATTGGCAAAGTGAAGTCAATCAATGTGACGTATATTTTATTCTTAAATGTGCCTCATAATATGGCATCGTCAAAAATAATTAAAGTTGAAATTAAATTCACATTTGAAAAAAATAACAAGAACGATGTGTAACTGCAGCTCTTTATAATTCCACAAAAGTAATATTGATCTTGACCTTGAGACCCTTGACTGATCGGTGACAGCCACCGACCGCCCAAATTGTTTTCGATATGTGTCACACGATATTGACTACTATTTCTTTCGAACAAGGATCAAAATGCAAGTGCTCTCACGATTCAATGATTCGGGTGTTTCCGGGAATACGACAGTTTGCGAAGATTTGCATGCGCATTATTAATATGGGAGAACTGTACACTGTGGTTGGTCCCAATAATAAACTAATGTATAACCAAGTAAGTATTAGGTATTTACAATAGAGTAACATAATATAAGGTACGACATTACATAAGAGGCAGTATAGAGAGACATTAGTAATTGAGATCTAAAGAATAAGCTAAAAAAACGGCATCCGACTTCTGTAAATGTTATTTTAACGTTTTATCTTTATTTAACTTGAGTTAAAACAAGAAAGCGCCCTTACGTAAGCTCTGCCATTTCTATCGTAAATGATAATCCAGGTTAGTTATCTCTTATTTTTACTGGAATATACCCGCTATTCCAAAAAGAGTACCATTTTATATAATATGTATAGCTGGAGCATAATAAATTATTTAAAAGGAATGTATCATCCAAATACAACTAAAAACGACTGTCATAAAAATAGAACTGGTTTAACTCATTGGGTTATTTCATGACCTCAAACTTTTTACATTAAATATATGAAACATCATTCAAACTTCCCTGTAGCTTCATCAACTATTTTGTATATCTAAAGGGACAGTCTTCATACTGACCTTTAGACAACTTGTATACTTGACGGTTCACTACCTCTGCACTGGAGTTTCTTCATACTTGGACTGCGCCAGAGCACTGATTTCATTCTGCAGCCTTTTGAGCATTTCTGAGTACTGAAAACAAGAGTTTAAAAATCACGACTGGTTCATCATGTAACTATGTATTTCCAAACCCTAGAGCGTAGCTTAGGTAGTCACGATGTCTGTGGTTATACGATGTTTGTGTGTGTGTGGTTGGTAGTATACGTATAACTGGCAAAAGTTCATTGTGAACGAGTTTGCCATGTCTTGTCGTCTACGTCTTGCGGTCCGTGCTAGGTATGCTATAGCTGTGTTTAGCTATCTCCTAACAGTGGCCGACTGAATAAGAAAATACACTCACGAGCAATGGAAAATACGTCACTGGACATATTTCATTGCTCGTGAGTGTTTTTTTAATCTGAGATACTCAAATTGACAGATTCTGAACGGTTCATCAACAGTCGATCGCCAATAGAACAATACATCACTAAATCGCGCCTATGACAGCTGTCATGTGGCATTTGCCAGTTTTTTTGTGGCCCTGGCATCTAGCCTTTTTGAGCCAGGGGCTCATGCTATATTCTTATATCAAGTTATCTGAAATAAATGAATTTAATTAATTAATTATATTCTACAAAGTACACCACTCACGTCGCCGGTGTGCTGGTCGCGGCGCGCGCTCGCCAGCAGCTGCATGCGGCTCTCCATCTTCAGGAAGATGGCGGAGTATTCGCGCTGGATGCGGCTGAGTTCCGCTGTCACGTGCTCGTCTTTCTTCTCCACGTAGTCCTGACGAGTTTACGTACAATTAGGATATGATTTGGTAAAATGACGTGACATGACGCACAAAGCCGACACTAAATAATTTATAGTAGGAATATATTTATATATGTAGGTATATAATTTGTATAGTTATCATGTATAAGTAAGTATATCTCTGTGTCTCGATTTAAGTAGATAAACTTCTCTCATCTCAGCCTATCGCACTACCAACCACTTTCTCGACATCACCAAAGGTTAACTGGTAGAGAATGCTACTAGCATTAAGTTCGGTTTTGTACAATGTTTTTATGTGCAATAAAGAATTTATAATAAATAAGGAAAAGGCTATGAAGAAGAAGAGTCCTGAAGAGGTGACAGCAGGCCCTGTAGCACGGGGCGCTATTAAGACGTGACAAAAGTTTTCTGTCGCCTCGCTTCTTCTTCTTCTTATCGTGTCGACGACAAATGAACAAAGTCGCTAAATAATACATGCCCAGAACTGGGCCTCGCTCTCGATGTGAGTGAGCGCGATGCAAAACTTTTGACACGTCTTAAAAGAGCCCCTTACTAGCCCTTCTGTAGATGGTAAGCATGATGGATTGATGGATGATGGTCACCTAAGGAAAGGTTTTCAGCATTCAGGAGGTTCACTCTGATAAAATTCCAACTTGTATAGCCACAACGGTTAGGTTAGGTTATAAATTTAAATTTTCATCAGATATTTTAAGGGGATACAATGTATTTGACGGCTGAATGGTGTAGTGGTTAGTGGCCCTGATTGCTATTCTGAAGGTCCCGGGTTCGATTCCCGGCTGGGGCAGATATTTGTTTAAAGACAGATATTTGTACTCGGGTCTTGGGTGTTGATATTTATATTTAGTATCTATCTATCTATGTCTTTGTGTAGATATATCAGCTGTCCGACACCCATAACACAGATCCTGTCTAGCTTGGGGTCGGATGGCCGTGTGTGAGAGGTACATACCCACATATATATATATATATTTTATATATTTATATATATTTTTTATTATATGAGGATGATCTCTGTTGAGGCTATAAATTTACAGCATAAGTTATTAAAGTTTGCTTCTCACCTTATACATGAAAGCTGTCTTCTTGGCATTCTTATATTTCGCCTTCAGCACTTGATATTCAGCATCCAATTGGGTCAACCTGCTACTCAATGTTTCCTTCTCTTTCTCCCATTCAGCCATCGCCTTCCTATAACCTTCTCTTTCGCTCTTATATTTATCATCTATGCCTTTTAATTTCTCCTGATATCTGTCCTTCAAAACACCCGCTTTGTCTTTTAGTTGCTGATATTCAGATTGCAAAGAATTGTGGTCCTTTATGAGATCAGATATTTCGTTTTCTTTCGAATTGAGTATTTCCCCTACTTTCGAACGTTCGGCTAGAATGAAGTTCTTCAATGATTCCACTTCTTGAGCTTTTTTTTCTAGCAACTGTTTCAGTTTGCTTATTGAGTTGATGTGTTCGTTCTCCATTTCTTTCAGTCTTTTCGTGCAGTTCATTTCTAGTGTTTTGATTTCGAGCGTGTATTTTTGCGCTATTTGGTCGCGGATTTCTTTCTCTTTCATCATTAGGCTGGTCTGTAAACATAACGTGAATATAAATACACAAACATTACCGTTAATGCCATGTCTAACCAATAATAGTTCTTTATTTACACCTTCAAGACCTACCTTAGAAGTTAAATCGCCTTCATCCTTATCCTCTACATCACTAGGTTCCTTTTCCACTGAGCTGTTGTGAGCATGCCCATTGACTATGACTTCTGTTGCAGTGGGTTCCGTATTAGTTGATACATTCCGTTGTTCTTGCAGCTTTTGAAATCTTTCCATTATGTACTTTTGGAAGAATTCCGCTTTGTTCTTTAACTCTTGCATAAGCTCCTCGTTGCTTTCTTGTGTCGCTAAAAATGGTATCAAAAAAATTAAAGAAATGACAAATGCATAATCACAGACTATACAGGGTGTGGCAAAAAGGATATACTAAGCCGAAACAAATATGTGCAGCATGATATCTAATCTAAGCCCAAAAATAAAAGCAGAAAGTTAAAATTCGCTTGTGCAGCCTACCTAAGGCTGCACACGTAGGTTTCGGCTTAGTATACCATTTTTGCAAAACCTGTAGAACCAGTACCTAAGTACCTCAGGAAGGATTGAATGAATGATTATAAAATAATATTCCTTTTTTTTGCTATAGCAATAAAAATTAGATACTTACCTAATTTAACTTTGCACTTGTTGATTTGTTCCTCTAAACTCCGGATCGCATTCAAATGCTTTTCACACTGCGCGCAGGATTCCAGCTCCCGACGAATTGAGCTCTTTTCATCTAGAAAATAGACATTTTAGACTGACGGATATTATATAAAGCCCCAGGGTGTTTTTGCCTCTAAATAGGACATAAAGGTATTTGTCGTCATTGAGGAAATATAAAAATGATCTATGAGAATGTATGAGCTTTGATAAAAAGCGGTCCTTCGGTTTCCACTATAATTTAACATTCACTTCAAATTGGATGTTATAGATTATCGAGACAAAAATATAATAAACTCACCTTCCAAATACTTATTTAACTTATTAGAAAACTCCTTTTGTTTCTCATTAAATTCCCTCTGCAACTCTTGAATCCTCTTATTAGCTCTTTCTAGTTCATGTTTACAACTCGAGAGGTCGCCAGTCACCCTCTCAACTTGTTGTTTCTCTTTCTCTAATCTTTCTACGTAGTCTTTCTCTTGGGCTTTGTATACTTCTTTCTCTTTCTGCACTTTCAGTTGTATGTCTTTGATTTCTCTGGACACTGCGTCGCGATTGCTGCACGCCTGGTTTGGGATAAATGTTGTTTGTTTAGACTTGATAAGATAAAAGTAAGAGTTAATTTATTAATTAGAGTCATCATTGTCAGCCATAGTTAGTCACAGTTCTCTAAACAGATAGCTGAATGTGTGTCTCCCAAGGAGCACCACAACACTATTATAAGCCTTCCTCTTCCAACCAGCATCTTTATTATGCCACAGATTAAATACACATTACACATAAAAATATAACTCTTCTCACCTGTAAATAAAGGCTTTTAAGCTCGCTGTTTTCTTTGAGAACCTCTTTGAGCTGTGTGCTACACCGTTCTAGTTCCTTCAACAAATCTGCATTGGCTTCTTGTACTAATGTGGCTCGACCGCCCTTTTCAGACTTCAGCTTATCGTATTCTAGCTCTAGCTCTGTGTTTTTCAGGTCCAACTGAAAATATAAATAGTTTTATATATTTTTAAAACTGGTAAGAATAAACAAGTGGGTCATAATATCGTGACCTTGAATAAAGTAACCTACCGGAAGGTTACATATCTTAGGCATATCTTCTGATATTATATCGCACTAAACTAAAAATAATAATAGCGGAAGCTACTAAAAATTATAATATCAGAGCAGGGTGGGCAAGTACGCCATTTTTATATGGATTATTTATCTGTGCGCTTTATAACATCTGAAAGTCTTCCAGATTCAAAAGAAATAAGCACATAAAACTACTCACATTTTTACACTCAGCCCTACACTCTTCCAGCTCTCGTTCAAGTCGTTCGCTCTGTTGTTTATACGAGTCCAGTAGTTCACTGTCCGAGTTACTGTTCAACAGCTCGAGCTTATTTTGCAACACAGCCAGGCGCGACGTCAGTTGCATCTCCACACCTTTCTGTTCTTCGATTTTGGAACGCAGCTCCGACTCTTGCTTGCGGTGATGCTCCAATCTTTTGTCTCTGTTTGAAGTGTAAATATCGAAAGGGTAAGCAAAACATAAGTTTTATAATTTATCGAACACTCGGACTTGGTAGGTAGGTATTTGTTTGAGATACTTAGGAATATGTCAGCCATGTACATGTTGTATCTTTATCTGAACGGGTTATATTATTCCCTGTGTACAGTCAGTCAGCTGTCGATATAGGATATGCGAATAATACAATTCCGCTATCACAAACATCTTACTAAAATTATCGTAAGACATTATAAATGGATGTTTTATGTATATAATTATTAGTGACTACCTTTTAGCAATTTCGTCCTGAAGTGAGTTCAGTTTCAGTAGCTGCTGTTTCTGTCGACTCAGTATTTCTTTCAGCGTGGACAGCTTTCCGGGGGACGGCGGCTCACCTAAACACAAACAAACAAATAAACTTCATGATTCCAATCTCCAAAAAATTAGTACTATAGATTTCCCATTATGAATAATTTCTCATTACCTACATATTGCCATTGATTTATAAATAGGGTGTACTATGAAAAGGGGAATAAAGAATGATGCATGAATATTTACATAATTAAATACATAATATGACTACGTAATGTCACGTAATGTCAATCATCCACTTTACGCATTTGTACTCTAGTGTTAGGTCGCGAGCCGTATCGCCGTTATGGCATGAGTAAAATTCAATAAGGGTACACATGTAGAATCTATGTATAATCTACATAATGTGTAGGTTTCCTTCACCGAATGATGCCAAATTTAAAATATACATTAGAGAAAATATTTCATCCCTACAGCGGCACTATCCCTTACCCAAGTAAGTGTTATCCGGTAGACTTTCAGCCAGTATCTGGTGCAGGGCAGCGCGCCAGCCTTCGAAGTCTTTCTGAGTGGCGGCGAGCTTTTTGCGGCACAGGACCAGCTCTTGAGCTGTTAGCTCTAGCTTCGACTGGAATAGAAGAATATGTAATAATTACTTAATGATAAAAAAACATTTATCACTAACAAGATGGTAATGGATGAGAGACGCAGTGGTAACGTGGCAAATATCTGCTTGATATCACTGAATATTTCAACTAAAGTTTCGAATTCCATTGCCGGCCGGCGTTATTTAATCTTGGATGTGTCTGAATGATGGCGATATACTCGCTGTCAAATTTACTAGGTCGAACAAAACTGGAGCATACCCTTGAATAGAAAACCATATTTCTTTGTTGTTAAAAGAAAAAAAAATACAATGTTATTTATATTTTTACACCAAATACGGTCTTGTTACAAAAGCGATGTCTTCCAGGCAAGTTTTGGAGGAATGACTTTATATAACATACTAGCAGTTCCCGCGAGCTTCGCTTCGCCTTAAAAAGTTTTCCCGTGGGAATTCCGGGATAAATAGTAGCCTATGTTCTTTCTCAGGGTCTAGACCAACGGTCGGCAACAGGCGGACCGCGGTCCGTTTGCGGACCGCGAAAGGTTGAACCTCGGACCGCCAAATATTGTAATGTAGGCATGTCAAGTATAAATAAATACGTAATATTTTGAACCAATCTAACTTAGCACCTACCTAATCTGATTAATCTGTTTTACAACATCGATATCAATCAAAAAAATCGCGCTGTCGCGCCGCCCGCGCCGTCGAGTCGCCGCGCGCGCTCTGTTCATAGGTACTTATAGCTTCTCCGTCAACCATAATAATTATAATAAGGAGAACTCTGAAGAAGACAGTGCAGTGTTTACAAAATTTTTGGCCGATCTTAGCAACGAATACGTCACAAGGTTCCAAGACTTTGCAGAGATGGGCAAGCTATCTCTGTTTCTTAAGTCACCCTTTGAAGTTGATGCAGCCGCCGAATGGATAGATGTGGCTGCCAAGCAAAAGTCCTTGCTGCCAAGTTATTTCCAAAGGCGTCGCATGAAATGAAAACAATCAATCTGCAAACATCTTTTTCAAAAAAATTCGAAAAGCAAATATCGTTTGAGATTAACTAAAATTCTTCACGAGAACCAAACTATAAAAACATGGCTCAAGACCGCTAACGCAATTTTTCTCACAAATTTTAGTAATAAATAGCTGTACTTACTTAATTATTATCAGTTTTTTTTTCTGGACCTTTTGAAATTTTGCGACCAATATCCGGACTCTACCTAAAACTACTTGCCGACCCCTGGTCTAGACCATATGTATACCAAATTTCATCCAAATCCGTTTAGTAGTTTTGGCGTGAAAGAGTAACAGACAGACAGACACAGTTACTTTCGCATTTATAATATTAGTAAGGATAGTTAGGATTCAACATGCTCCACTCACGCCCAGTTCCTTGAGCTGGTCGCGGGCGGGCGGGCCGCCCAGCCGGCTCTGCGCCGCCTCCAGCTCGCGCGCGAGACGGTTGATGGTGCCGCCCTTCTCTATGAGAATGTCTTCTTTCTCCTTCTCGCGCTCTTTGCAGCGCTTCTCGAGGGACTTTATCTCGTTTTCCTGTGGGGGTTTTGAGGTTAGGTTATACTCTGTGTTGTGAATATGCTGTAATCCTCCTTAATATTATAAAGGCGAAAGTGAGGGTGTACTATGTTTGTTACTTCTTCAGGTCAAAACGGCTGAACCGATTTTAATGAAAATTTGGTATGGAATTAGCTGACACCCTGGATTAACACATAGGCTTATCATATTTTTATCAAACTTTTGGAAAACTTTTAAAGCTACAGTTATTGGAAAACTTTGATTTTATGCATTTTCATGACTGAACAGCTTGATACTTATTTAGAAGGATTATTGCTTATGCATATAGAGTCATGTTATGAACTAAAGAGCTTGAGTATTAGCTATGTTAGAAAATCTTACTTACTTTTTCATCCAGTCTATTTTTAGCCTTTTGCAGATCATTATGCATTCTATCGATTTCTTCTCTATGTCTGAAAATAAAACAATGATTATAGAAAAAAAAATGATGTAGAATCTTAAAATAAAATTTACTTATTTTCTATCCGTTTATTACCTGTCCTGTTGCTCTCTAAACAATGCATCTGTGTCGTGTGTGTGGGCTACCTGTAGAAAAACACGCTTTTAAGGCCCGGTACAGGGTGACGTGCCGCGCCAAATTTGGGTTTTCAATGCTCTTCACACAGCACACGCAGTGACACGCACACATGTAAGTTTGCACAGTGGGTCATAAACTTTTACTCACCAACTTTAGTGACAATTATTTTCAAGTAGTGATTTGAGGGTAAGTATAATTTTTAATTACACTGGTAAGCACCAGGAAAGAGTAGAAATTAATAGGGGTGCCACTTTTCTCCATACTCGGAACCGCGTGTTTTGAAACTATACAAGGCCAGAACGCACCCATAGTGTACTAGCACTGTATAGTTTCAAGTGAAAAAAAATAGTATTTTACTTGAAAATATACACTGTTTGTGCGTACTAATCGCGTATACTTTCAAGTTGGGATTTACTGAATCGTTCTTGAAAATATACATTGCTATTACGCACATTGCTTGATTGGCGTACTTGTCGCATATAATTTATACCTACATGCTGATTCTGATTTACTTAACTATTTCGGTAAATGTACATGACTACAATTTACTTGTTCTGCCTGTCATACCTATAGAAAGTTAATAAATAAAGATTAACAAACTCTAATTTAATTGATATTAACAGCCATCATACTTGCAAGTAAGAATACTAATATCTTATTATTTATATGAATTAAGAGTAATACCTACTACACTCACGAGAAATAAAAAAGTTCCAGTGACGATAGCTCCTGAACCAAAAAGACTAGCTTAATGACGCCGCGCCGTCGGCAATATTAAAGTACATTTAACAACGCATCAAAATATTATTATAACCAACTAAAAACGTAAATTTTGATCAAATTCTAAATGAAATGTTTTTAAAATTGGGGTCATTTGGTGTTGACATTTTGCAACTTGGACTTATTGATTGCTCGTGAGTGTATTAGGTACCCTATAAACCTATTAGAGACATATTTTTCATCAAGTTTTTCATCAAGCCTACCCTGTCTATCTATGGGTATTAAATATAAAAACCTACTAGCTGGTAACTAATCACGTATAGTTTCAAGTGCTCCCATTGCCGCTTGGCACTTGAAAATATACACAATTAGTACGCAGTGGTAACGGCTGCAGTATATTTTCAAGCCATAATTTTGGCCCAACTTACTTGAAAATATACGCTATTAGTGCGTAATGGCCTTGTATACTTTCAAGTAAATCATGGCACCATTTTAATTTGAAACTATACGTGAGCAGTCCCACCCTCTGCGTTCTGGCCTTGTATAGTTTCAAAACACGCCTCGGAACCCGATTACCTTTCTAAACAAATGTAGTATTTACTTACTTGTAGAAAGGTAACTACAGGTATTAAAGTGTAGATACTAAGGATATACTAAGCCGAAAGGGGATGACTCAAGGGGTCATTCTGAACAACTTTTGTTCTACGAGTTTTGCAAATTCGCGAAAAAAAATATTCGTTTTCCATGGTAAAAAGTCACGTGTCATCAAAGTTTCTATGAAAAAGGTTTTTTTTGTTAATTTTTAAAACTCGTAGAACAAAAGTTCAGAATGAACCCCTGTCTCACTTGTTTTTACCCGACTGCCGAAGGAGGAGTGTAATATTATTCGATTGTATGTATGTATGTTTGTAAGTATATTTTTTGGTAGCCGAATAATATTTTATTTTATTTTTAGGGTTTCTTACCTCAAAAGGAAAAAAGCAACAGACCTCTTTGTTGTCCGTCTGTCTGACTGACTGTCTGTCACCGCCCTTTTTCTCAGAAACGGGTAAAGATATCAAGCTGATATTTTGCATAGATATGGGGAGTACCCCAAAAAATATTGGGGTACTCCCTCTCCCATACAAGTAAATTGGGGCTGATATTTTTTCCGGTTATTTTGATGGTGTAGGTAGGGTATCGTTGAACAGGTCTTTTAATATAATAGGTATAAAAAAGGTTAAAATATTATTATTTTGCTTTTACCCTTAAATTTGGGGACCACACCATAGACAAATCCTAAATAAAAAATGATTTCAATAGATGGCGTGTTTTTATGTTGGGTAACTCAGAATAAGAAGTGATGATATCTCAGAATAATAATGGTCAATGGTGCTATTCCGCTGAGCACTGAAACCGGTGGGACACAAGTGAAAAGTGGTCATGGAAATGCACTAGGGTAGACCCTGCTCCTAGAACAAGGCATGAGTTTGTGATTTGTGTGCGACGATGGAAACTTTGAATATTTTCTTGTTTTTTTATTATTGATGCAATAACATATAGTATTTTTTCTGAGTTACCAACTGAAGTCACCCCGTGACAGGGTGACTAGATAGATACTTCTGCAAATTACACCATCTATCGTTGGTTTTTTTAGTAACTACTGTCTATAGAAAAAATTCCGTCATTGTCAATTTTACGTTACGAATGAATTTAGTAAACCCAGTAAACCTAACTATTCCAGAGGAAACCTAAAATATCTTTCTGTCTCTCTGAAAAACATACTTAATAGCTCAAACTCGATGCTTTTAGCTATTAACATCTTTGAAATAAAATTCAGTCACCACCTTGTTACTGCCCTCATCAGATCCTCACGAGACCATACCTCAACCAGCACCATGAGACTGTGTTTTTGAATCCTAATCTAATGTTCCTACGTTTTGTCATCACTTAGATCCATTCGCTATATTCCAGCTCCTCATCGGTACTTTACGAGACTGTAATGTCACGCGAGAACATTGCCCACTATCTAATTTAATTTAATGTATTGAATATAGTGTAAGAATTATGCTTCCTCAATTTCAAATCAAATTATGTTGGTGTCATAAAAGTTGAAAAAGTGCAATGACAACCAATGTGCAGTGATTTTGTATCTGTACACGAAAAGATCGCGAGCTGTCAGTGCTGCCTAAACCGACGTGACCCTTCTTTGGAGGCCAGCGGCCGACTGAGTCAAACGTCGCTTGTGTTTATGATTTTATAACACATAAAGCCGCCATAGATATTTGTATGAAGATTTGAGGGAAAAAAATTGCTCAAGTTTGTTATTAATTTACACAAAATAGGTGTGTGTTTATTTAAAAACAAGGTATTTAGCGCCTAGTCCAAGCATTTATCTTTATAATTTGATAAGAATCATGTGAAAATTCTTTATAATTACGACACAGTTGTTACAATACGGGAGTATCATTTCCTAGTTTTTCGTGATATTCTGAATTTATTTTACAGTTATCCATAATCATTTACTTAAATTCGAATGATTCAGCACCTAGCTAGACTCTTCGGCTACCTGTGTGATTTTTTTCAAGGCTGTAGAGCATCGTTTACTACATAATTCTATGACAATGCCAACCCTCGATTCCCTATTGCAGACCCTTAAATACCTTGATAGATAATTATGAAAGGTAGATGTTTCAAGATTTTAGGCAATAGCACAAAGTAAAAAATATTTATTTATTTAAAAGAAATCAACAAAGAAAGCTAATACGTATTAAATTATATGGTTAATGAAGTCAGACTTGGGCCATCACAATTTAGATTTCAAATCCCAATTCTGGCTGGTGATTATGATGAAGATATAAATAATATAAGAACAGTTTTAAAAAGTCACATCATGTAAAGAAGTCATCCACACACCTGCATAGTATGCAGCCTCTGCTGAGCCTCTTGCAGGCTGATGTTAGTGGACCGCAGCTCCAGCCTCAACTGTTCCTTCTCGTGCTCGTTCTCAGCGAGCTTCTCCGAGACTGTTGTTAGTTGTTGCTCGAGCTCCACCATCTTGTGTTTGCTGGAGGCTGTGGAAATGGAAATAGACAAGGGTTAGTAGTGTACCTTTGGGAATGATGTTGCTGTCCTATGGTACCCCGGTGGTACAGAGGACCTTTACAAGCGTGCGCCACGCCGTTCTGTCCTCAGCAACGCTCTGGCTTCCGTCCAGCTCAGGCCTTGCGCTCGCCGTCCACTGTGCGCCGCCATGTGTGCACGGGGCGACCGCGTCTGCGGTGGCCGCCAGGCGGTTTCCATTCGAAGGCAATGCTCGCTTTGCTCTCGGCTCCTTTTCTGATTGTGTGGCCAATCCATCTCCATTTTCGCAATGCGATTTCTTGTTCGATGGAGGTCTGCTTACACACGTTCCACAGGTCAACGTTCCGGATTGTGTTCGGCCAGAAGATGCGGAGGATCGACCTCAGGGATTTGTTGACGAACACTTGTAGTTTGTTCATCAATCCCTTAGTCACTCTCCACGTTTCACAACCGAACAGCAGAACCGATTTGACGACGGAGTTGAAAAGGGAGATTTTCACGCGACACTTGAGCACGTTGGAGTCCCACACTGGTCTTAGTTGTGCGAAGGCAGCTTTCGCCTTATTTATTCTTGCTGCAACGTCTTCGTCCGTCCCACCTTGGTTGGTGACTGTACTGCCGAGATACATGAGATAAATGTCCTTTAGGGTGTTAAACTCTGCTGTTAGCGATGAGATCACTAGCTGTGTGGCAAGCTATTGCGAGGCTGTCTATTGGCTGGCTATTGCCAGGTATTACGACTAAACATACATACCTATCAAACAGGAAGCTCAAGACCAGTAGCCATAGACAGTAGATTCCCTCCATCCCATCTAGGAAATAATTTATGCTAATGCAGAGTGACACACCTAACAAATGATGCGCCTGCTGCAGCTGCAGATGCGCGTGGTCCCGCTCGGCGGCGGCGGCTGCGAGGCGCGCGCGCAGCGCCCCTGTCTCCGCGTCGGATTGAGACCGCGGCTCTTCTAGTTGAGAGGCGAGTTGCTGGCACTCTTTCACCCAGGGTGAGGATGTTGTGTGTATACCTCATACAAATATATCTAACCCATCTACCAAGTGTGGAGATTATGGCAGGCTCATTTAATGATAGGGCTGTTTTTTTAGGAGCAATGCTGTCGGTTCAGAATGAGCTATCTATTCTGTGTGCCACGCTGCTCAACACTGCAGCTTTTGTCACGAAACCTATCAAACAGTATGCTCAAGACGGTCTAGAAGGAGTCCTTTACATCCATTTCATCTAGGGAATAAATTACACTAATGCAGAGTAAGTCACCTAACAAATGATGCGCCTGCTGCAGCTGCAGATGCGCGTGGTCCCGCTCGGCGGCGGCGGCGGCGAGGCGCGCGCGCAGCGCCCCCGTCTCCGCGTCGGATTGAGACCGCAGCTCTTCTAGTTGAGAGGCTAGTTGCTGGCACTCTTTTACCCTCATCTGTGGAGGATGTTGAAAGGGTTTAACAAGGTAATGGTTAAATGGTGCTGTGACCAAGAAAAAGCTATGTAGACCGAGTGAAGCAAGGTAAAGGTTGTGTCATATTAAAAGATGAAAAAATTTGCTTGTGTGAAACAGATAGAGGTGGCAAGAACTACAACGACAAGAGTGTAGCTCTTTAGAGAAGAAGCAACATGGTCTGGTTAGTATACTAATTAAAGCACCTAAAGTCCAGCCATAGTTGGGGCTTTTTACTTCTTATGGGTAACTCAAGTATGTTGTCCAGTACTTACCTCATACATTAGTTTCAACTGTTCATTGTTCATGTACTCTTGACGGGCTTCATAGTTATTCATGTTTTGACCACCATTTAGATGTCCTGGAAAATAACACATGGAAATATATACTAGGAAAACATTTTATATTGAAAATCAGGGTCTATAAGTGGCTTTACAGTGTTATAAGTGTGCAGGTAATATGTTTTTGGTTTATTATTGTAATAGGGATTGCAATCTGGTCAGGTCTAACCCGGCAGAGTTTTTTATGCTTACCAGATCCAGCAAAATCACCAAAGATTGTTCTAGATTGCAATTTACCATGTCCATATAATTTCTATCTGCAAATGTTCAATCAAACCTCTCAATTCCTGTTGACAGTAGTGGTTTTGTCCGTCCCCGGCACCGTAGGGACTGAAGTTCAGTTTCACAGGTTCTTCCTGAAGCATCATGAGTGGAGAGTGGTGGTTCTTGGGAGTCTCACAGTATGGCTTGGGGGACTCTGCATTGTGGGCCTCTTTTAGGTGGTTCAGGGATTCTATGTATGTTGGCAACCCTGGTCTTTGACCTGGAAATGAAGGTGGTATAAATAATACTTATGTTTTCCTATTTTTGTATAAATATGTGCTTTCGTAATTGACTTTTAGTGTGTGGATGGAATTCTTTGATACAGAGAGAGGTTCAATTCATTCAAAACACTAGTTTAATTTGAATTAAGCCTAATATTATTGTAATGAAAGTTGAAACATTAGAAAATGTTATTTACAATCTTTCTTTTGAGCAGCATTGGGGTGCCCTGCGTCCATTGTGAAGTTGCCGCTGCTGTTGACGGAGCTGGCCTCGTCATCGTCCGCAAGATCATCAAATGCATTGGCCAGTTTGTGTTGAAGCTGAAAAAATTACAACCACTTGTAACTTTCCTGTTTTTAGGTTATAAAGTTGTTTCCATAACCAACGATGTTTTTATTTATATTTTGAATAATGTTAGATACCTCTTCATTGCGCCGCTTCTGGTCTTCCAATTCCTCTTGCTCTTCAAGTCTGTCTTGAGCACTATTGTTTATGTGTATGCTACCAGCACCTTGAAACAAGCTCATGCCGGGAGCCTCCATGTTGAAACATTCAGTCGTGTAATATATCTCAAGTATTTGTTTCCAAAACAAACAAAGTAACAAGTTTTACTCTTTTATCCACATAAAATAAACGAAAATTGGAAAATTTATCGTCGTAGCAACCGTTGACGACAACAAAAACATATCGTTTAGAAATTTTAAATGATTGAACAAAGACCACTTTTATTTTAAAGTGAATATTGTTTCCGTTTCCGAACGCGAGCGGCTCGAGCGAGATTAGGCTGTCCGTAAGCATAATCGGCTTGATTGAATAATCGAATCGATTAGTCCCTTCACTAATGATAGTCAACGGGTCAAGAAATTTAGGTTAGTTTCGGGATAATAAAAGGCAAAGAGAAGACGTCTTCGTTGTTATTCAAATAAACCTTTAAAACATTACATTCCTTAATTTAAATCAAAATGTCTTACAATCCGGTAACCCATGTTCTATTTGATATGGATGGACTTATACTAAGTAAGTTCTCATTTATTTATTTTTTATTACGACTATAACTAAACTAAGATATTTTAAAGAAATAATAACTTAATTCTAGATAAATTACGATAACCTTTTCAAATTTCAGATACGGAAGACTTATACACTGTAGCATTTCAGAACATTTTATCTCGCTATGGAAAAGAATACTCATATGAATTGAAGCGGTCACTTATGGGCAGCCAGTCACATGAAACAGCTGATAGGATTATCGAAGCTTTAAATCTACCAATGACCCGTGAAGAGTTTTTAGAGGAAAGCAAAAAACAGTTTGAGTTACTCTTTCCTGACACTAAAGTCTTACCAGGTTAGTTGTTTTAGTATGTGACTATTTGATCAAGCTGATCATTTAAATAATCTATTGCTAAGTATTTAAAGCGTAAAATTGTGTTCTGAATACCTATACATATTTTATTAATCAAATGTATAAAAAATCATGTTTCAGGGGCCCAACGACTCATAGAACATCTTCACAAACATAACATTCCCATTGGATTAGCAACAAGTTCTAGTATAGACAGTTACCACTTAAAAATTGATAGACATCATAAAGAACTGTTTTCACTTTTTCCGCATAAGACATTTGGATCATCAGATCCAGCAGTGAAGAAGGGAAAACCACACCCAGATATATTTCTCGTAGCTGCGTCGAAGTTTCCTGATCAACCAAAACCTGAAAAGGTATGAATCTTCTGCTAGCTCTCTAATGCAAGAAAATCTATTCAAGCGCTACAAAAATGTAGTTAAATCAAGCCGTGGTGGAGTAAAGGATAAGACCTCGTCTTTTCTTTCGAGAGGCCATAATTTAAAATCCCGGTATGTAGTTACAACACAAGTGGATGGTATTCAATTAGTTAAAGAATTATAGCTCTTATGGTGAAAACTTTGTGCAGAAATCTGCAAATGTAGATTCTAGATGTGTACCCGACCGAAGTGCATATTATTACTTATTCCAAAAACGGCGATCCAGCTGGAGGCCTATCAAGCGAAGATAGATCCAGATAAGGTGGATCACTTCAGCCAATCAATTCTGACTAACCCTTCGTGGACCACATCACGACTAGTCGTCCCACAGTCGCGACTGTGGTCCACGAAGGGTTAGTCAGAGGTGCATATGTGCGAAAATAATATTAATAAAACTTTATTTTGGTTTCAGTGTCTGGTCTTTGAAGATGCAGAAAATGGCGTGAAAGCAGCTAAAGCAGCGGGCATGCAAGTAGTCATGGTGCCTAGTCCGAAACTTGATGAGATATTTACCCGAGAAGCAACATTAGCGATAAAAAGTTTAGAAGACTTTAAGCCCGAATTGTTTGGCCTGCCAGCCTTTGACTAAGCTGATGATTTAAACTTGTTGATGCACCTATGAGCGGTGTTAGTTAAGTCATATTTTTATAGTTATTATAATATTTCTTTTTTTAAGTGCGTCTTTTATTTACATAAATATAATATTATGTTAATACATGTCATATCATAGATATAATGGTAGTCAGGATTATATTATTAGCCTAAAATATTAGAAATAAATAAATATATTTTAAACATTTTATTTTGTATTATACTCGCGAGCACTTAAATAGTTTCACCCTCAAAATGCCGACATCAAAATGGGCCCTATATTTTGGAAGTTAGGTAGTGATTCCCACGTCTACGTCTACTCATATTAGTAATCGCATCGTAACAAAATAAATATAAAACTCGTGCTTATTTTCTCAAAACACATTATTTGCACTGGCAATACCGGAAATGACTGAATGAAACGATCGAAATGTCTAATTATTTCATTCAATTTCAATAGACATAGACAAGGTAAAGCAGAAAAAAAAACATTTTAAAAGTGGCGTGGTCGCGGTGAGCCGCGTGCGTAATGGCTCTGTGTGGTTTATGATAAAAATAAAGTTTGTTTTTGTGTTTAGATAGAAGAAATCTAATATAATTATATTAGACTAAGAACAATTCACATATTCTACCTCTTTTATTTACCAAATGGGTAAACCAGGTAAGATACTTTAAACTTCAGCGATAGTTTATCCCACACGTGGATATTTTCTATACTTGTAATGATTAAAAATGCGTATATTTCTCTCAATATCAATGTTTATGGAATAAATCTCAATAACCAAAATATACCTTACTTCCATTCCCAATACTTTTTGGTTTTAATCTAGTTCGGCACATGTGTTTTTAGGTTAGAAACATATTTATATTTTAAACGATACAAATGTAAGTACAAAAAATAATGCTCATCAGGGACTGTGGGCTACTAAAAATTACCTGGATCAAGTTATTTAAATTTACATTTGATCCATTAATATTTTCCTTCTAAAATTTGTTGATAAAAGCCTTGTGTTGATATTTTGAGGTTATACCACCGCATTGTTAACTGTACCAACTCAAGTATGTTCATCACATTGATGATGATATTCATGTTTAAAAAGCTGATAAGGTACACTAGATACCTACCAAATTTGTTTTTAATAATAGGTGTACAGACAGGCATCATAATATTTATACCACACCATGATATTGTGGTAACACCATGTGTGTTTTACAGAAGCAGAAGTTGGTAGTAAAGTAGTAAATGATTCATTTTGACAACTCAAGGCAATAAGCCTACACAATACACTATAATATTGTTTAATTGCTAGAACCTAATGCCTGCTCCTATGCAACTAAGGTTGTAGTGGTCTTTCTACCCTTCAACCAAATAAAAACAAACAGGATAGCTTTGCAGTCTGTTCACAAGTCCTTCAGGTGGTTCTACCTTTTTTGGCATAAGATTTATTTGCCTAATCTCGTATTGCATAGTAACGTTTGGTCAAAGTCTCGTTACGCCGAAAATCGTATGGCATAAATCTCGTTTAGTAAAAAGTTGTTTCGCATAACATTGTTTAGCCTAATAATGGTATGGCCAAATCTTGAATAGCCTAATAATGCTATGGCATAGGTTTATTAGGATTTACAAAGCAATTATATTCGTTTGGCTTTAACTTTGACGGAGCGTCTCCCTACATAGCGCAAACTGGTGCCTTGTATTGTTTCCGCTTTTTGGAAAACGCTCCGCTCCGCTTCGCTGCGCTCCGCTTTGGTTTTGATGAACATGTGCACGTAACACGCTCCTCCTCGCTTTGCTCGTCGTCGCACCTATTTTTAGGTTTCGATCTCATGGGGTTTGTAATAATTATATTGGTCGTTAACTTTCGATTTTTTGATCATACAATATCGTGATTTTCGGGATGTAGGAGAAAAATACCACAATTTGTACATTTACTACATACTTAATATATTATTTATTAAGATAACATTAGGAGAAACAAGATTATACATAAGTATAGACGAACATAAATTTGACCAAACGAAACTTAGGTGTTTAAAGATTGTGCCTAAAGAGTTTTAGACGAAACGAGCCTTATGCCACATAAGTCTTGGCAAAGTGATGGTTCGACCAAAAAAGTTTAGACCATACGAGTTATGCGAAATGAGTTTTGGTCAATAAAGATTATGCGAGATGAGCGGAACCCCCTTCAGGTATACCAGTTACATTTCAGGAAGGCTTGTAGCTCGCCTTCTTAGATTCCAGTGGTTGATATGTGTTCTGATTGAGGTCCTTCGTTTTAGGACTTGGAAGAAACCTCTACTATTCAATATAACAATATTTATAAACATAATTTCAGAATTCAACAATAGCCGCGGGGGCGGTGGCCGCGGCGGCGGCGGGCGCGGCTTCGGTGGCGGCCGAGGGGGCGGGCGCGGCGGCGGCCGTGGTGGCTTCGGGGGCGGCCGCGGGGGCTTTGGCGGCGGCGACGGAGGCCGCTTCGAGAAGAGAGGAGGCGGCGGCGGCCGCGGCTTTGGAGGCGGTAGGGGTGGAGGTGAGTTGTCAGCTATAATATAAGTTAGCACAGGCTGGGCAAAAACAGCCTTCCTCATTCAGCCAATAGCATTCCTTCCTGAGTAACATGTCAACTGTATCATTGTCCAGCGCGGTCCACCCTTTGCAGCCTGTGAATGACCAGCTAATCTGAGTAGCTTATTCTTCCACTAGTTTTCAAGTGTTTTGTCACCTTCACACTAAGAAGAAGTTGCTCTGAACTGTAGTATGTACTTAAAAATGTGGTCTCAGGTTAGATAGATAGATTTAAAGTGTAACAACTAACTGTTGTAAGTAGTTAATTCCATTTTGTAGATTAAACATTTTCCACAACTTTTCAGGTCGTGGTCGTGGCGCGCCCAGAGGCCGTGGAGGCGCCGGTGGAGGCTTCAAGGGAGGCAAACAAGTCATTATCGAACCTCACAGGTCAGTTCAATGAACCATTCCCAAGGTAGATTGGCATGATTGCCTTGTGCAGAAATCAGGTCAAAATAGTAATGAAAGATTTAAATAATGTGAGTACACTGTGCACTCTAAATGATGCTAACTATACATAACTTTCGTTCTTCTGAAAGCTAAATGCTTGAAGCTAACTATGTAACTGATCCAATTATTTAGAAGATAAACTACAGCAATGAAACTTATATCAACATTTCTCAATAGTGTGCTTTGTTTTCCAGACACGAAGGTGTGTTCATTGCAAGAGGAAAGGAAGACGCACTGGTCACCAAGAACTTAGTACCTGGATCAGAGGTGTACGGAGAAAAAAGGATTTCAGTTGAGGTAAAAATATTACATGTATTTATTATTTAACCTGTGATAAAATTACAAAAATATTAAATGATGATTGTGGTCCCTCTAATCTTGACCTATTCGTGAAGACTATTCAACCACATACCCACTTCTGACACCTTACAACCAAACACATAATATATTCCATAAACACATTTTAGACCAAAATTCATAAGCTTCACCTTCCAGACTGATGGAGACAAGGTGGAATACAGAGTATGGAACCCGTTCAGATCAAAGTTGGCAGCGGCCATCATGGGAGGTGTGGACTCAATCCACATGCCTCCCGGCTCCCGGGTGCTGTACCTCGGGGCCGCCAGTGGTACCACCGTCAGTCACGTCTCCGATATTGTTGGACCAGTAAGTTAATGCATATCATATTGTATGATTCATACATCATAGATGGTTATCTAGTATAATATTCAGTTTTTTAGTCTACTTTGTTTTGCAATCATCATCAACCAAGCATCCACTTCTGGATGGCACCTTCCAGGGACCGTATTTTAAGGACTTGTTTTCTGGAAATTGGCTTAGTTATACTTCATCAATTCTGTAGGTTCAGCATTACCTAATACCTACCTATTAAACTAGAGGCTGAGAGAAAATATGTCGAGGTTAGGTTGAGAGGAGAGAAGTTAAGAAACTTTCTGTATTATTAATTAATATCCTCCATGTTATCCGCAGGAGGGTCTGGTGTACGCGGTGGAGTTCTCGCACCGGTCGGGTCGAGACCTCATCAACGTCGCCAAGAAGAGAACCAACATCATTCCCATTATTGAAGATGCTAGACATCCATTGAAATACAGGTATGAAACTTCAACAACAGAGTTTGAAATAAAAATATCATTATAATATTATTCTCATCAAAATTATCAGTTATAATATTTATCGTAAGATACGTTGGATTATCTCCAAAACAAAAACATTACATAATTTAAAGATTCATATTGAATACCATGATGATTTTCGATCCTATGAACTAAATTTTTCATGTTGTACCAACTTTGAACTCTCTCTCTCTGAAAACTAATGAAAACCTCATTTACAACTAATATAACCTCATCTCTAAACTATCAGTATAACACGTGTTTCCTTGTTACAGAATGCTAGTCGGTATGGTAGACACGATATTCGCCGACGTCGCGCAGCCGGATCAAGCCAGAATCGTGAGCCTAAACGCCCAGCACTTCCTCAAGAATGGAGGACACTTCGTTATTTCTATTAAGGTATTTATTACTTCACTTTATACACTAGCCGCAGGAATAGATTTATCTATTATTATATCTAACATTTATTTGCCATTTATAAACCAAAAACTTTCCTATGACGACAAAAACAAGCTAAATTTTTCATGTTGAAAAAGAACTCTCTCACTGAGGTATCACCAAACATTCTCAATATCAAACTGTCAACCACAACTTAATAACGAAAGCGATGTCTTCCAGGCTTCCTGCATTGACTCGACGGCACAACCAGAGGCAGTGTTTGCAGCGGAGGTGAAGAAGCTCCAAGCTGACAAGCTGAAGCCACAAGAACAGCTGACTTTGGAGCCCTACGAGAGAGACCACGCCGTAGTCGTGGGTGTCTTCCGACCACCACCGAAGAAAGCCTAAACTAGATGTTTATTAATGAATTTTAAGCAGTAGCTTTAAGAGATATTTTAAGTATGACTAAGTGTTAAGTATAAAAAGAGAAAAGGATTTTAAGTGTTTGTATTTTAGTTTAGAAAGGCTTGTGTGGGATTTTCAAGGTAATATTTGTTCTATTGTGTTGATTTGTAAAAGCGGTAAACACTATAAAACTGATGTCAGGAATATTATTTTCAGATTGCAACCGGCTCAAATGAATATCCTTGGACATTAGCTGAGGTGAGATTTGTTTTTATTTTAAATATTATTATTGATTTTACTTTTGTATGATGATTGTGGTCCCTCTAATCTTGACCTATTCGTGAAGACTATTCAACCACATACCCACTTCTGATATACTTTAGTAATAAAAGTATCGCAACTGTTGTTAATTAATAGATTTTGATACAAAAATTATTTTTATTTTAGCTTTGGCGCTGAAAAACATTTCTGATGTTATATGAAATTCTTCATCTGCGAAAATAAGGTGTGTATTGTGTCAAATCAGATCATTGTGTAATATTGTTTAAGTAATAAGAAAATATACAGTCTAATTTCCATTAAATGATGATTGTGGTCCCTCTAATCTTGACCTATTCGTGAAGACTATTTAACCACATACCCACTTCTGATGTACTTATCATAATAATATATCTTATCTTTTACCCAAATAGCTGTGATTTCTTAAAAATGCTAATTAGTTTATGTTTATTACAGGGAAGCCTATTGGTCCAGTCGCCTCGTCATGAAAAATTGCACAACTAACATCATTACTGAATTTTAGAGGTAAATCTATGTTATTAATATTAATTAATGACTATTAAGAAAAGTTTAGGAATTAATATGATCTTTATAATTACATAACTTTCGTTCTTCTGAATGCAACAGCTTGAAGCCAACTATGTATCTGATATAATTTAAGTTAGATTAAAGACTTACAAAATCCTAGAATGTTCTCTAATAAGTACGACGTTTTTCAGAACGATCAAATCATGGCGAGTGTAAAGGAACAATGATAAAACGTGATGGATAGTTTTGGAGAAACAGGGGCTCCATGATAGGTAAGTCGTAAAGATAACAATTACTCAAAACTGATTTTCTTTCATGTTTTATGATGATTGTGGTCCCTCTAATCTTGACCTATTCGTGAAGACTATTCAACCACATACCCACTTCTGAATCGTAACATTTTCTCAACGTATTGATTACTTGCATTCCAGTTTACTAATAAAAGTTCTTGTTCCTTAGATGTGCAGAATTAGCTGACAAGGATTTCACAGCCATAATCGAAAGAAAACAGATTTATGAGGTACATATAATAGCAGCTTGTATATTTTATAGTCAATTTTAGTTCCTTTAAATGATGATTGTGGTCCCTCTAATCTTGACCTATTCGTGAAGACTATTCAACCACATACCCACTTCTGATTTATAATTATGTATAGGTATTTACATAAAAACTACTAATATTATTTTATAGTGTTATTTACATTCTTACGGTTTTCTTTACAGATTTGGAAGAAATTTGACCCACCGAAGTTCTTCTGCAGATTTGCCATGTTTTTCAGTGTGTAAGTAGATTGAATTTTGTTATCAAAATAAAATATATATATAATTTTCCCGTGATGTAAACAAAAAGCTAAATTTTTCATGTTGATAAAGAACTCTCTCACTGAGGAATTTAATTAATTAACTTTTTGTAGGTGTAATTAAAATTAACAAAAACTAACAATAATTTTATTTATTTTAGCCATTGTTTCCATCGAATGCAATATCTGAAAGTGGTGTAACTTGCTTTACAAAATATACCAAGCAGAAGTCAACTGGATAACGATACAGGTACTTAAACATGTATTACTTATGCCTATGGTGTATTGTTGCTTTTCTATGTCACCCATGAGGAATGTCTTCAATATCAAATAATTTTATTGTTCATTTAAAATTTCACATATCTACTTATATCGTAATGATGATTGTGGTCCCTCTAATCTTGACCTACTCGTGAAGACTATTCAACCACATACCCACTTCTGAATAATTCTATAGCTTCAATACAAAACAAAAAATATGTTTCCCATAGATTTACTTTTATTTTTGCTCTACAGGTGGACAAGGATCAAGGCGAATGTTGGATTGGCAAGGATGCATGGATATTGAACTGGCATGAAGGTTGGTATTCATAATAAACCTTACATATGAAATTGGCGTTTTCTATAGTAGGAACATAAAGTCGTTTTTTTAAAATGAAATATATTAAATTAATCAAAGTATGTACCATTGCTATGTATGCACTTTTGCCATCTCATAGGTAGTTCATTGATCCCCTTACTAAAAAAACCATTCGGGCGGGAATCAATAAAATCTTTGAAGGCAGTTTGGACTGCCCCATCGGAGTTGAATATTTTCCTTGCAAGTAGTTATCCAAATTGCGAAAAAAATGGTAATCTGTTGGAGCAAGGTCCGGAGAGTACGGTGGATGTCTAAGACATTCTAATTGAAGCTCCTCTAATTTGGTAGCCGTCTGTTGTGCAGTGTGTGGTCTAGCGTTGTCCTGAAGCAGCAGTGGCCTAGAGCGATTGACCAGCCTCGGTTGTTTAGCAGCTAGCTTTTCCATCATGGTTTGCAGTTGCTGACAATAGATATCTGCCGTAATCGTCTGGCCAGATTTAAGAAAGCTGTAGTGAACGACACCGGCACTAGTCCACCAAACACTTACAAGCAACTTTTTTTAGTCAATTTTCGCTTAGGTCAGGATTTGGCTGGTTCGCCAGGGTTCAGCCATTGCGATGAGCGCTCCCGATTATCGTAGAGGATCCACTTTTCATCACAGGTAATGATTCGATTTAAAATTCCTTCATTATTGTGCCGGTTGAGTAACGTAACGCAGCAGTCGACGCGCGTTTGTCGGTTTGCTTCACTCAATTCATGAGGTACCCACCTTTCAAGCTTTTTCACCTTCCCAATTTGCTTCAAGTGGATTAGAATAGTTTTATCACTAACACCGGAGCCTGCAGCTAACTCGGACGTGGTTTGCGATGGATCCGCTTCCACAATAGCCTTCAATTCTTCATTATCAACTTTGGTCTCCGGCCGTCCACGAGGCTTGTTCTGCAGGTCGAAATTTCCAGAACGAAAACGTTGGAACCAAAAACGCACTGTGTTTTCTTTTGCGACACCGTCACCATACACATCATTAATCCTTCGAGCCGTTTCTGCAGCACTGGTGCCACGGTGGAACTCATACTCGTAAATAACGCGATATTTCAAGTTTTCCATTTTGTAAACAGAGTGACACAAAGAAAAAAACAAAAGAAGAAAAAACAAATGAATTAGGGGGTTTGAAACACAAATGCATGAGTAAATAGCTGTATGAATTTGAATTTGGAATTCCTAACCATAAAGGTAATATTTGAGATCAAAGTGGCCAGTACGACAAAACGCCAATTTCATATGTAAGGA
Source organism: Plutella xylostella (assembly GCF_932276165.1). Classification (NCBI taxonomy): domain Eukaryota; kingdom Metazoa; phylum Arthropoda; class Insecta; order Lepidoptera; family Plutellidae; genus Plutella; species Plutella xylostella. The sequence continues at coordinate 6,692,519 of NC_063987.1, read as the reverse complement.
CCTAATAATTTTATTTGACTGGATTAAGTCAAAATGATGATTGTGGTCCCTCTAATCTTGACCTATTCGTGAAGACTATTCAACCACATACCCACTTCTGAACTAAATACACTATATTATAGCTAAGATCATATTTGATAGTATTTTAATGTCATCATTCTGTTGTTATAGATGTTGAAGAACGGAGATCCAACGCAGTAGTTACATGACGGGGATGCCATGTTTTCCAGTACCTATTGTAAGTATTTTTGGATTATACACAAAAATTCATAATAGTTCGATAAAATTTTCCCGTGATGTAAACAAAAAGCTAAATTTTTCATGTTGATAAAGAACTCTCTCACTGAGGTAATAACTGACTGAGCTAAATAAATTTTAGTTATTTAATTACACAAAGTAACATTTATTTTTATTTTTAGGTGAAGTTCCTAAGAAATAAGTTCGAGAAAAATGCAAAGAAGCTTACAGGTATGGTATATTTTATAATTTTTCACCATTGATAATTATGTATAAGAGCCGTTTTAGAATAACCTGTAAAATGATGATTGTGGTCCCTCTAATCTTGACCTATTCGTGAAGACTATTCAACCACATACCCACTTCTGATTTATTAATTGTAATACATCTGTATAGTAAAAAAAAACTATTTCCTCATATTAATAACTATGGTATATTATGTTTTCAGCTCTCTATACATAGAAGAGGAGACCAGATACAAGGCAACACAAATCTAGAATAATGTAAGTTTTAGGAATTATTTATATTCCTTGCAATATTTTCTTGTGATGTAAACAAAAAGCTAAATTTTTCATGTTGATAAAGAACTCTCTCACTGAGGAATTTAAAGAGTCCTACATAAATTCCATCAAATGGTTTATATTTTTACATAATCAAGCTTGCTTGTTTCAGAACTATACATAAATTCAGAAGATGGAATTCAGTACATGGAATGGCAACATGTACCTATTTTAATTGGACTCTAAGGAGCTAGGACCCATTTTTTGCCGGTAAGTAGTTTTTATTAATATTACCATTATTAAAATTGTTAAATTTAAAATGATGACCCATTCAGTTCTGCTTCTGATAGTTTTGAAGACATCTATACCATAATTTCTGAGCAACAAATAAATATGTAGTAATTTTCAAATAGTAGTACAAGTCAGTAGTACAAATACTCAAGAGGTTGTTGTTTTTACACAGGATCAACGTCAATCACTCTAGCGCGTATGGCGAGCAAGAAAACTAAAGTTATGGCAATAAGAGGGAAGAACACTATCATCAACCAGAAAGTTGTCTCAAATGACCTATTTTTATTAATGTAAGTGTAATTTATTGGTTTAAATCATAGTCAAACTGTTATATTATTTTATGATCGAACCTTTTCAAATGATGACCCATACAGTTCTGCTTCTGATAGTTTTGAAGACATCTATACCACAATTTCTGAGCACAAATATCCAAAACATTAGCCTTCCAAATAAGTAGTAGGTGCAATACTCAAGTTGTATTTTTTTACACAGAAGAAACGTGATGCCTATGTAGCGGTGTGCGAGCGAGAGCGAAGACTGACCACAACACTGGCAAAAGAATCGCCTTCGTTATATTCAAATTTACCCAAACACTAATAAAGAAGTATGAAATCCTATGATCATTTACCAGAAAATCGGCCCAGAGACGAAAGCTAGAATGGCAAAATCCTGTTAAAAATGCATTATTTTATGCGATGGAAGTGATGTGTGTTGTGTGTATGTTGTGTTTGTAATAAATGAGAACCAAGTTAATAAAATATCGATTGTTATTACTATGTGTTATTCCTATTCCTTCAATAAATTAGTAAAACAAAAGACTGTAGCTATAATTATTTTAAGTTTTTATGGTCATGGACCAAAGTTAAAACGTAATGGATGATGGCTTCCATATTTCCAATAGCAAGCGAATAGCCATAGTAAAATCAAACTTATTGCGGTAATGATATGATCCATATTTTCAATCATATGAGTTCAAAACCGAGCGTGTTTTGATAATAAGATAAAATTAACTACACGTTACGTAATTTTCATTTTGTCGCAAACTATCATTCACCTAATGATGTCCTCTGGCTTCATGATGTCAAGGTTTCTGACAAATGATAACCGACTTTATACCATTGCAACAAGGGTGATAGCTGTGGCCAGGGCAAAGCTAGCGGGGGACTACACACCAAACGGGCAAGGCCATTATAAGTGATAATCAGTCACTCTTGAAGACGTCTCACGTTGGTATAAGGAGCTATAGTTTTAGTTATGGCGGGGAGAGACTTATGAACACAAAGTGTTAAATAGTAGGTTATTTTATAGTGCTCGTTTAATTAAAAACAATAGTGAAAATGGTGTTTTCGCCGGTAACGCATGTTTTGTTCGATATGGACGGATTACTACTGAGTAAGTAGTGTTTTGTTTACTTCGTGTTCATATCATTACACTTAATTCTAGTGAAAACTAAAAATTGCATTGGGGTTGCCCTATTTCCACTTCATCGTGCTCAGGATCCTGAGGATCGCGGTACGATACGATAAGTAGGTAGGTACCTACCCAGAAATAATAGCCATATTATGATAAGATACCCTAATAACCAAACCAATCCTACACCTATCCTAGTATTATAGTTCAATATAGGTATTATAGGGACTTATAGTTAAATACATCTCATGCATGCAAACCTACCTATCATCAGTCCACTGCTGACGTCAGACCTCTACTTCTATCTTCAGATACAGAGGACCTCTACACAATCGGGTTCCAGAAGATAGCATCCCGCTTCGACAAGCACTTCACCTTCGACCTGAAGGCCAAGATCATGGGCCAGCAGGGCCGCGAGTTCGCTGACGTCATCATCAGGGAACTGAACTTGCCACTGACTGTCGAGGAGTTCCTGAACGAATTGCACGGCTATTTGGAAGAACTGTTCCCCGAGTCTAGTGTTTTACCTGGTAAGGTTTAGGTCTAGGTTTTAACTGGTACATGATTGGCAATCACTGACCCATCTCAGTAACGATTACTGCCACAGATGGCGCTACTGAGAAGGGTCAAGTTTCTTTGCAGTCTTCTGTTAAAACTGATACTATTTAATAAAGATGGCATGAGAGCTTCGATTGCGAGTTACTATTACTGATTTGAGGAGGAGGATAACGGTACATATCTTCTTCTATCGGTGATTATGAGTAAAGAGACTAGGTAGGTAAACAAGATAAAGAACGCTAGACTGGCTATAGGATACGTCCTTTATAGTACCTATTTAATTAAGATAGGTATTGTATTTAACCTTCCCATCCTATGCAAATAGGTAGGAGCATAGTAGGTATTACTTTACTTTTTAAATAATATAAGTATGTTGACATTGCCAAAGAAATATACTTAACTATTTGATTTAATTATACTGCTTCTAAAATACCAATAACCATATATTTTTTTCAGGCGTTAGCAAGCTACTGTACCACCTTCACAACAACAACATCCCAATTGGCCTAGCCACGAGTAGCAGCAGAGACACTTATGAACTGAAAGTGGTGAAACATCAGGAGTTGTTCTCCCTCTTTAAATATAAGACTTGGGGATCGTCAGACCCTGAAGTGAAGAGGGGGAAGCCACATCCAGACATTTTCTTCGTGGCTGCTGACAAATTTCCTGACAAACCTAAACCGGAGCAGGTGAGAAAAATCATAATGCGTTATCATTATTATCGTCAGCCGACAATCTTCAATTATAGCTGGTCGAAGGTTCCGGGTTCGAATCGCAGCTGAGTATGTAGGTACTTCAGAAAAAATGTTGAAGTCAGCCCTGTTACAAAGCGACCCTGTATTGTCATGAGGCTAGCAGTAATGTAACACGCCGGATTATACGATCCGGCTGCGACATATTATTATTTTATAGACCATCATCATCATCATCAGCCTTCTATCGCCCACTGTTGGGTGTAGGCTTCCTTATTTGTTCGCCAATTCTTCCGGTCCTGTGCCGCTTTGGTCCACTGCTTCCCCGCAACCCTGTAGACGTCGTCGGACCATATAGCAGGTGGTCTGCCATCAGCTCTTCGTCCGTCTCTAGACCACCATAGACGCCATTAAATACGTCACCTACTTTTTCGTATATTTTTGTATACTCCTTTCACGGTTTGCCATGATAATGCCACTGTGTGTGTGTGTGTGTGTGTGGTGTGTCCCGTGCGTATGTAGTAGTACGACTCAATACCTAAAATTGAAGAGAGTATTTTTGAAAATTTCTTAAAATAATTATTTTACTAATTACCTGTTACTTCTATAACTTCCCCAGTGCCTGGTCTTCGAAGACTCGGTAAACGGCGTGGTAGCGGCGCGCGCGGCCGGCATGCAGGCCGTCATGGTGCCCGACCCACGCCTGGACCGCGGCCTCACATCGGAGGCTACGCTTGTGCTGAATTCTGTCGACGAGTTTCGACCGGAGGACTTCGGGTTGCCACCTTATCCCGCGTAGCGAATAGATAGATAGATAAATAAATAGAGTACTATTTATTGACCAAGCACGGAAAAATAATTAAATTACATTACAACTTAATTAACGTACAAAAGGCGGTCTTATCACTTATAGCGATCTCTTCTAGACAGCCTTTGGATGGATGGACTGAAAGAGATAGAAATAGGTAGGGTACAGATACAATGTGCTAACTAAAAGGAATGTAGGTACAGTTGGGAAGTTAGGTAGTCAAATAGTCCTGCTGATCACTAGCAGTGCTAACGATAATTTGTTTCAATCTTCAGCGTCACTCAGAAACGATTTTTTATCTACGCCGCAACCTCCTATTACTTAGAATGAAAATTGAGATGAAATAAGATTTACTTACTGAAAAAAGTTCTTATGAAATAAAAAGGCATTCATAAATTAGGTTCTTACGTTGTACTTATAAGATCTAGAAATTCTAGAATCATTATATTTGGTTAAGCCTTAGATTTATCGTTTATCTAAGGGGTAAGCAATTGATATCAATAAAAAGTTATTATACTTTTTATGTATTTTATTTGCACAGTTTACATAATTAATGAACATTTACTTAAGTATAACACGTATTCTGACTAGAGTGGTTTAATTTGAGTTTAAATAAAATTGATTTAAGTATCTTATTTTCACGCACTTATAAATACAACTGAATTAATGCTATGTATAAAGATTTGTTCGCCATATATAACTTTATGTACTGGACAAGTTAGACAGTCAATATAATAAATAGGTATGTACAAAATATATAAAAAAAAAACATATTTGCTCAACAGTATTAACTTTATAGGTAAGCCAACAGTTTCTGTAAATATTCACAGAGAGATTACATCTCACAAGTTAATGATAAGATCTAGTATAAGTATAGGGAGATTACATCTCAATAAAATAAGTAATACAAATGTGTATAGATTATAGACAGGTATAACAATACAGGTGGCTCATTTTGTCTCCCTATCTCTTAGAGCTTTTTCCCACTTGTATTAGTGAACCTTTAAAAATAAATATGACCTGTATTAATGTGAGGTAATTGACATACACATTACACTTACCAAAGTAATAATCTATTCTTTTCTGATGCCTGCACAGACTGTTTAAAGAAGCAAGTTACTTATACAGATATAATTATTGGTATTTTCCGTTTTTTACATATTATTATATTTTTCTTAACAGCATTGAGATTAGAGGAACTTGCGGACCAAGTAGGACTTGTGTATTTGACTTGATTCGGATCTCCGGCAATATGTAGATTAACAAAATAATATAATAAGAGCTGCCTAAAGAAAATTAATTGATGACTAACATAGATTCGAAATCAGACAACATTTACAACACATTTCAACAACAACAACATCTGCTTTCCACATTTTGTGCTAGCTACAGAATCTCCACCAAATCTCTCACTCGTACGGAGGCAGGCCAAACAGCTCAGGCTGGAAGTCCTCGAGGGACTTCAGGACGAGGGTGGCTCCCTGCAGCAGCTCTGGCTCTATGCGGGGGTCTGGCACCACCACCACCTGCATGTTGGCAGCACAGGCCGCTATCATGCCGTTCACCGCGTCTTCAAACACTAGGCACTGGAATGAGAGGTTGGGTTTGATTATTGTATGGCTGTGTAGAAGTGTGGACTTTGGAATAGCATGTTAATAAGCCAAAATAAGACATTCTATTGATAAAATTGGGTTAGATTGTTGATGGTAGTCCACTGCTGGTGGATCTGGGTTAATGTTGCTGTTGCATTTGTTTTCCATACCAAGTTTACCATTGCGCATGGTGTGTGGTGTAGCTATTCTTGTATTAACTTGTCAGCTGATGATGATGGGACATGAGTATGATGAAGTAAAAGGTATGTTAGGATATTGTCAATAGCCTGATGCCAAAGATTAAACTTACATCTTCAGGCCTAGGTTTGTCCGGGAACCTTGAGGCGCAAACTAAGAATATGGATGGGTCGGGCTTGCCCCTCGTCACGTCGGGGTCGGACGAGCCCATGGTCTTGTGGTGGAAGAGGGCGAGGAACTCCTTGTGGTTCTGCATCTTCATCTCCACACTCTCTTGGCTGGAGCTGGTGGCGAGGGCTATTGGCACTCCGCTCTTGTGTAAATGCTCCACCAGTTTCTTGGCACCTATAATTTGGATGAAAATTGTAGATTAATGTAAGTATAAATATAGTAACATCTTAAAGATTCATGAAAATAATGTAGATATTGGTTTAGATTGACTATATTATCTTGTATAGCTAATGAATGATTTATACAGATAGGAATACTACCAATTATTATTTTAGTGGTAAAAACACTTGTTTAGGAAGATAAATACTTAATTACCTGGCATAAGGTCCACTTGAGGAAACAAGACCTCATATTGCTTGTAGCATTCCTTCATGAATTCATCTTTATCTATTGGTAGAGACAGACATTTCACAATTTTTTCAGCGCACTCATGACCTTGAAAGCCGAGGATAGATTTCTTCAGTTCCCATGTGAAATTCTTATCATATTTTGCACAAACGTTGCTGAAAGCTGCAGTATACAGTGTCTCAGAATCTGAAGCATGAAGAAAAATATCGGCATGTGAGAGAGTTAATTTACAAACCTTTGCAGCATAATAAACTGTTGTGTGATCAACATTGCAGACAACTGACCTACGAGCAATCCATCCAAGTCAAAAAGAACATGAGTAACTTTTGAGTAAGTCATAATTTTACAGTTTCAATACAAAATGTTATGACTATAACAGTTGGGGCCGGCAACAGAAAATTTTACAGGTGTTTGAAACGATTTGTTTGATTTGACTTGTGAAAATATTTAAAAAGTTTTTTGTCTGTTGTCTGTGCGAATTAGATCATCTGTGATCTATGATAGAACCATAGAACTGAAAACAAACGTCAAATTAAAAATCTACCGGAAACTAAACTAAACTGAAAAGGAAACGGAAGTGAATGATAGTTCACTGATGATAATTATGGTATGACTACACTAAACCAAAACTACTTGAATCCCGTTATTATTCTGAGATAAAAAGGCGCGGGTTTTTATATTGTACGTTGAAACTTACGCTAATAAGTAATTGGCTATCTGCATGTGGCGTAGAATGATTATTTTTAGGCATTACCTTCTCATACATCCACTACTGGTCACCATACATTGATCACAGTAGTTATTTCTAACCCAACATGTAGTTAGCAGTTGAAGTTAGCAGGATAAAGGATAACTCTGGTCCATCAGATTAATATCTGTTGCATTGCACTTGCTTTCAATCTATCTACTTATAAAGATTTTACCTCTATCTTTCACATTGGCTCACTTTTTCTACCAGACAACCGGATGGAACGACACAAAGTGATGGAATATTTTTTTATTTTTTATAATTAAACTTTGTATCTATCTACCTACGTTAACTTTTATTTTATATAATACTACCCAGTGGATAGTACCCTCTAACTAAATATTAAGTAGGAACTTACCTAAGTAGTAGATAGTATTTTGCGCTTATGTCCTTAACGAGAATATCTAATATTTTAGTTAAACAGAATTGATAAAATAATTGTCTAGTTTCTGATTGCAATTATTTATTAACCAATAAATTTTAGACACACAAACCTTGAATCAGATACTCACCCAATTCGCCCTTATCAGTTCTAAACGGGTCACCAGCGGACCTAAATACAGAAGAAAGTCGGACAATCATAATATTTTCTGTCACAAGTTGGCTTCATAGGCTACTTAGCTTACTTCGAGGAATGAAAAATTATAAGTTATTAATTCGTGGATGTAGAGCGTGAAGTCAAGCGGGCAGCAAGGCAAAAAGTAAGCTATATAGGGGCGATACATGTGTCCGGGCGAGCAGTAGTTGATAGCAAGTGGCGCGAGCATCGCCGCCGCCGCGCGCCGTCGTGACAGATAAAACCCGTGTGATGTTAGTAAACAAAAAGTGCTTAAATAAAAATTGGAGCGTCTGCCTGTCCTCAGTCTAGCGGCGCCCCGGACCCGGCAATCATGGCTTTTCCGGGAATCGTCTTTCTGTCCGACTATGTCGAGAGCTTATGGGTAAGTTTTAAGTTCGTCAGTTTAAAAGTTTCAGTTTCGGCGAGATAAAAGCTTTTGAGGATTTACTACTAATTAGATACCTACTTACTTACCGACAAAATTATTACTGTTTTTAAAGCTTTTTATGAGGAATTTCTGGATAAAATCATTTGGAAAGAAAAAAGTTGTAGACTACCCTCTACCTTAATTAACAATGAATTAAATTGGATACGATGGTACCAACTTAATTATACTTAGGGTAGGTACTAGTTATAATTCTGTGGCATAGATAAGTTATAAAATAAATTAAATAGTTATAAACTAATATTTACCTTAAAAGTTAACTTTTACTTTAATAAATTACCCACTATCATTCACCGTTTAAAGTTATTAACTTCAAACAAATAAATATGCGCATACCTACCTACAGATAAAGATGTTATTAGTCCGCAACTCTTTTTGCACTATTCGCAAGGTGAAGATAAAAAATAGCGTATAAATTAATATTTTATTGTTACTTACATAAATCCAATCGATCTACATTACGTGACAAGCAACATGAGGTACAGAATAAAAACCGGCGACATTTAACCATTGAAAAAAAAAAATTAGAAATAACTTAGCACACTTTAGTATTCACCTACGGTGGTGGTTCCATTCCGTAGCGCTCCTAAATGATGAATTATGATGAAAATGTCTAATTGAAGCACGAACAATTAAGTAAACTAAAGCATCCGAGCATGGCGGACCACGCTTGAATCGTTCACATAAAGTTCAGAACTTCCCGTCTGAGCCCTGACCTTCGGCTACGAGAACGTGGGGTGCACACTGCTGCAGACATCGTAAATATCACACGGGGTACCACGCTCAAGGTTGGACATACTAATGCGAATGTTTTAATTGTTATTTAAAATGTCATATGATGGGCTTAGTAACTGAGGTCAGTTACGCGTTTGCACAGTGGTGGCAGCTAAGCGAATAGTTATTACTCACTGAACTAGGACCATTAAATTAACTATCTATTTTATATAAGTATAATAATTCTATGACGACCGAATGGCGTAGTGGTTAGTGACCCTGACTACTGAGCCGATGGTCCCGGGTTCGATTCCCGGCTGGGGCAGATATTTGTTTAAACACAGATATTTGTTCTCAGGTCTTGGATGTGCCCGTAAAATGGCAATAGGCCCGCCCCCTATTACATTGGGACTAACATAACACTCTGGCGAAAAGTGGGTGCAGCAATGCACCTCTGCCTACCCCGCAAGGGAGTACAGTAGTACAAGGCGTGAGTGCGTGTGTGTGTTTAATTCTATCTTCCTTCATAGATGCATATTGCACAAGTCTCCTCGCAATCCGTAGTTCAAGCTACTGTAAGATTAAGCTACCTTTCATCCTTTCCCAATCACCTAAATGTGAGTGCTTATTGTGGTATGGCTCTGCGTTTATAGATTAGTTATTCTTCGCAAAGAGCTAATGATAAAAACTGACTAGTTAGCCCATTTCATTACCAACCAACAGACCATATACCTATAATATGGCGACTATTAGACATGATCTATTAACTTTAATTATGGCAAATTCTACAATGCCAATAAATATAAATAAGTAGCATAGCCCTCGAGGCCTGCAGCACATCCACAATAGATATTAACAGAGTGTGTAATTAGCAACCATAGTGCGTGTGGAAAAAAAACTGGTACCGTTGATGAATGATGATGTCTTTGCCGTAGCAACACGGGTATTATTCAATAACGTGAGTACACAAATGAGTCGATAGTTTCAGTGGATGTTTCTAAACGCAACACTTGATGTGGTGCCTGCGTGTAGTCGATCGCCTGACCGTATCGTTGAATATTTACTATTTGTTCACGCCATACAATTTATATTCTAAACGTTCGCTTACGCCGCTGATTCAAGGTTAATTTTTTGCACCATGAAGGCGGGAATAGTGCAAGCGAAGCGATCCATGTGAGCGGCGAATTTGGTCGCTTTACCTATTAAAGTTGCATCATGAAATTCATGAATCATGAGAAGTGAAGCCAGCATTGATAATAAGCTATGCGCTAATTATTATTTGTTATCGTTATATCTGAAATAAAATCTCCTTCACTTCAAATCCTGAACATAATAATAAAATTATAACATATCGTTCATTGGTTATGAATTCATGTTAAGCTGCGAGTATCTAACTAACGGAAAGATGTGTGTCGGGTAGTTATGCCTAGAAAGGGGTGCATGTTACTCATAATTTGTTACACGCACTTTTCGACTTATTTTGATCAAATACATAAAGACAGTGGTCACAGTAGACAGAAACCTCAGCATTTAAGTGGCAATTCTAAATACTTACCCTCCAATAAATATATCTACGTATAATGAGCTTTTAATGACATATTTCCACATATTCCAGCGTTGTCTTCTATTCCTCATATCCTTTAAGGTAATTACCAATTTAATTACTTTCAAACATTCGGCAAATCGGTAGTCTCGACTAATTAGCTGAATACTGTTAGATAAGGTTGTTACCTAGGGACGCGGCGGTGTTTACGCTGAGTTCTATGCATTTCACGTCATAGAACAACTTTACTCGGATGCATGCTTCACGTGGCCGAGGCGAGCTGTCAAATAGCTGTCCTCAGCGGTGTCGGGTTACACCGATGTAGTTTTCGCAACTAGTTCCGCACTCGATATAGGTCGGACGAATGCAGCGCGCTCTTGCGTGCGTCGAGACCGTATACAATGTAAGAACCTCCTACAAGCTCGTTTTATAATTACAGCGCGAGCAAAAAACAGTTTCATCATGCGTAAGGGCGGATGGTCTAGTACGAAATTGCTGAATAAATTCGCTATCGCGCCGGTAAGGTAGAGTAATCGGCGCTTTTTAAATACACTACTTGATTATTAATTCTGCGCAGTTGCGTTTTACATTACAGCCTATCGTGGTAATTTAAAGCTTTGCTATTTCTATCCGATTTACCAATCCATGAGTTCATCATTTCATTAATCACCAATTCAACGAGCCAAGCCCAACAGCATTTAAAAGCTCAACAATATTTCTGCAGCTTATAAGGGTACTTAACAATCAAATGAGAAGCTCTCTGTAGATAGATCTAAAATATGAGTTACCTAGGTAGGTATAGTATACTAATCAACAATAAATTGATGAATTTATGTTAGAAGTTTGATGCTGACGCATGAAGTAGGCCGGTAACCTACTTAAGTTTAATTAATTCAATAAAATATGATAATGGTTTTACGATCCGGGCCGCTATGGCTCCAGTATCCTTGAAACAGTGTTTTTTCGCCACTAATCGACGCTCGCCTCGCCTTGAACTTGTCGCGAGTACAATGCCAGTGGTTTATATAACTTATTGTTGATTGACTTGTGTGCTGTATGCTGTGTGTCATCTGTGCTGTTGATTTTTTTTGCGAAATTTCGCTTTATTTATTGACAGATTTCAACAGCCACACAAATTACCAACATTTAGTCAAAATGGACTCACTGTATATGCTTAGGTATTCATAAGGCTATTGGCACCTCTCATGCCTTTAGTAAATAATAAAACACTATAGCTGGTACATAATAAACACAAACGTGAGATCATGCTATTATCGTAAGGTAACAAAGGGATTTCTTTCTTCCACCGTTCCAGCCCCTAGGATGTAACTCTTAGTTTAAGTGTTACATAGGAGGGTATCGCTTTAACAGTAGCATTCAGTATTTTTAACTGTCTCGCTTTGCCCTTTGTCTGGCTTCCTTATTAAAGGGTCGGAGAGTGTACCGCGTGGTATAGTGACACATATCCATACATTGAGACGAGATCGAGCCGGGCTCTCCCCCCGTGCGCCCTCGGAAATGGACCCTAGGGAATAAAACACAGATTTTTAAAATTTTCAATACTTACTATACTTATAGTATATCCTATAGGTTTTGATTAATTACCCGTTGTTTTGATCTTCTTTGTTAGGTAAAAAAATACTTACGGAAATTCAATACGAAAGTAAGTGCCTACAGACAAATTAAAGTCTAATTAGGCTACTTAATGGATAGGTAAGCAGATAAGTTACCAACTGAGGAAAATAAACATTGCATTTAATTTTCACTTCTTTGTTTTTTTTTAATTAAGTAAGTAAATGGAACGAGAACGAGATCAGATTTCAAAAATAAAACAAATTCTTCTACACCATCAGTTTTCGTCGCTACGACTTGAAGAGCCACACACTAAGAGGCGTTTTTTTAATAAACTTTAAAATATATAAGCATCAGACCGTGAAGGCTACAAATGCACTTCAAGTGTTCCTAGTATAGGCCGCAACTTAGGATTAGGGAATTAGCTAATCTAGAACATCTGGTTGTAAAGCAATAGTGTCATATGCAGTTGTGATTAAAATTTATCATAGGCTTGGATAGCGAATATCTTGGACTCAAATTTATATTTTCAAAATGCCTTTTAGATGTCTTTAATAAGATAAGAATTAATTGGAAGGAAACAAATTATGAGGAAAAGTTAGATGGTCGACCTTTTCATGAGCTAAGCACTGATGAGCTACTGTAGATGTAGAGCTTTGATTAGGTACTATTAATTACCTACGGGTAAACAAATGCATTCCGCAAACAAACATTTAAATAGCAAATTAACCGGAGATTAAAAAAGCAAACAAAGAAAATATCTATTTCAATCAAAATATCTGCATCAGACAGTGTAAACTAGACTGGTTTGATTTCTTCCTGCGTGTGGGCACTAGTTATTATTCTGTGGTGTGGGTCCAGCTAGGAGGTCCTGTGGGTCTCCCACCGGGCGGCCTTCGACCACGACCAGCCCCGACCTTGGCAGGTCGCCGTCTCTGCACACAGATATCAAACTCCATTATAAATAGGGAGGACCGACTATACTGTAGGTTCTATGTTCTATAGCGCCCCTGTCTGGCTGGGGCGTTTTAATGCCCGGCTTTTTGGGGTATTCGCTTTATCTTCCTTTCATCTTTATAGATGTTTTGTTTGAATTGGTTTAGGTTTTTGTTTAGGTATTTTTTTGATTTTACGTCGACGGTGGGACGGTCGGTTGTTGTTTATACGACGGCTTCATTAACACAACAAGTTGCCATTGTGTTAATTACTGCGTCCATGCTAATCTTAACTTTGTATCTGAGCCAAGGTACACAACCGCTAATAGTTTAGCTTGTCTAACCTACTTAAGTTGACTACTAAACTGTGCCATATCTTAAAATGTCTGTTGCTTACCACTTTTTAAATAAACCTATGTGTGAATAATTTGAGCTTTGTCTCTTCAGCGCAGAACTGTGTGATGTATGAGAAAATTAATGTAGTATAAAATACTATTATTTACTGTACATCTTTATTATTAGTTTTATACAGGTCCATAAATAAAATCTAATAACTTACGCTACCAAATCATATAGAAGACACTATTATTTATTAAGACAGAGACTTTTCGCGCCAAAGAACTTAAGGAGAAAAACCTCTCTTTGCTGAACAATACTTTGAGTAGGTAGGTACTAACAAATGATTTATAGGAATGTATAAGTACCTTTTTTAAGATTAATCTATATATATTATTCAAGTAATGACTTTATAGTTTTGCCCATAATACCCCGGTAAAAGCCGGAAATAAACCTTGGCCATGGCAGCGCACAAGTTGAAATTGTTAATCTCACAAATAATACTTAAGTATAAATTATAAGTAATGTAATAAAAGTATCCAATTGAAGTAGTTTTTATAAAACCATAATTGTCTGGGTGTCCTTAATTTTGTATCACCGTGGTTATGATCGTTCCTGCAAGGTTCTCTCAGGATTACAGTTTGACTCAAGGTCGACAGTCGGTTCGCCGGCAGATATGCATATTTATCAACTAATTTGTTTAACAGTTTAGTGTTTAGTTTAAGTACTAGGAATTGCTGCTACCTACTTGGGTGGTGGACATTAGATAGAAGAACTAGGCTACCATACATCATTTGTCCCTAGGTACGTAACGTATTTGTTCATATTTTTCTGGAACATGTAAAAATATTAAGTTCATCATGATCACCATCATCACAAGTATCCACCAAGATACAAATAAAACATATCTGTTGTGCTACTCGTTGGTTACCTATATTATATCGCTGAGGTTAGAGAATTGCATGGGCACTAGGGCATGCAATACCGGAACAATTTTCAATACCGGTATTGAGTTCCGGTATTACAACTCAATACCGGGATCCCGGTATTAATACCGGTATTAGACTTCCTTGTAATAAATGGCATATACTGTGTTTAAAGGTCGTATACATCAAAATAAAACAAGAAAATGCAATCATATTCTGTATTTTGTTGTAGATTTTTACGAGAAATCAGTTTTAGAGTTTAAATTTTAGAATAAACTATTTTTTTACATCCGGTGCCGGTTTACGCATGGTCAACAGTAGATTTCTAGCAGCCGAAAACTGCATTAAACGGTTGGGAACAAGTGCGCTTTCACAGTA
The DNA here is from genome assembly GCF_932276165.1 of Plutella xylostella. NCBI lineage: Eukaryota > Metazoa > Arthropoda > Insecta > Lepidoptera > Plutellidae > Plutella > Plutella xylostella. Next base: position 6,677,498 of record NC_063987.1, on the reverse strand, counting down.
TATACACACACAAGGCTAACTAAATCTTAATCGCTTTATTTATAGCCTAAAAAAGTCCGATTCCGGTATTACTTCAATACCGGTATTAACTTTCAATACCGGTATTGAAAAAAGCGGGAATTTTGTACGGGATCCCGGTATTACGAATACCGGTATTGCGGTATTGCATGCCCTAATGGGCACCCTTAAAAGGCGATGCAAATTTCATGCGATAAAGTTATTAGTTACTAGCTGTTCCCGCGAGCTCCGCTTCGCCTTCAAAAGTTTTCCCGTGGGAATTTCGGGATAACAAGTAGCCTATGTTCTTTCTCAGGGTCTAGACCATATGTATACCAAATTTAATTAAAATCTGTTTAGTAGTTTTGGCGTGAAAGAGTAACAGACAGACAGGCAGACACAGTTAGTGTTGCATTTTATAATATTAGTTAGGATTGCAGCAATACAGAGGTATGTAGTTCTAATATTACGCAATACATAAAAGTATCTACTTGCCAAAATTAAAACTAGTTAAGAAGAAGTATTTGTTCAATTAATAACATAGATACTTATAATACCGTATTATTATAATGTTAACCATTCTCTGTCGATCCATTTTATGCGTTAAGTGTTTGTTTTTCGAGTAAGTTATCTCCTGATTAACTCTTTATGTGTCTAGGTCATCGCAGCTACGGGTGATTTTATTGTATTTCGTTAATTTATTTATTGTTTATTTGTTTGTTTTTTACATTATGCGCCGTTATGCAAGGACGAGTATAATTATTACTGCGCATTTTACTCAGGTTGATAGTGCAAAACACAATATTCAATATGCAAAACACACACACACACACACTCACGCCTTGTACTAATGTACTCCCTTGCGGGGTAGGCAGAGGTGCATTGCTGCACCCACTTTTCGCCAGTGTTATGTTTAGTCCCAATGTAATAGGGGGCGAGCCTATTGCCATTTTACGGGCACATCCAAGACCCGAGAACAAATATCTGTGTTTAAACAAATATCTGCCCCAGCCGGGAATCGAACCCGGGACCTTCGGCTCAGTAGTCAGGGTCACTAACCACTACGCCATTCGGTCGTCAATATGCAAAACGTGTCTTAAAATAAGTTTGAGGCACCACCTACTGAAAACAAAATCAGGAGCTTATTGTAAACTTTTAGTTACTTAATTGCCACACATACAACAACTTGATATAAGATTTAAGAAAGCAATATACCTACCTAATACAGGATGAAAGAAAAGGTAGGCTTTTAAGAGCGTCAAAAAGTCAACCTACTTTTTGAAAAATAACAAAGATTAGAACAACTACTTACCTGCTTTACGTGAAGGGTCTTCTAAAGTATAAACGTCCTTTCTCTGCTACAATATTCTCGTAGCGCTTCTTAGAATTCACATTGTCGCTACGTAGTGCTACGCATAGTTTCATCTAGGATTAATTGCCGACTATACACATATTATACCTACAACTAGTACATATGTATTTATCTAAAAAGAAGGCGTATTTTCATTCTTGTTTGAAATTTATATGTATATATAGGTAGCTCTGCCAAGTTCTGAGTGTTTATTTATATTATTCCTTGATTAAAAATTTAATGCATGTGTGTAGTTATTTAATTTATCAAATACAGCCTGCTCTATAAATTGAGATGTATCCTTTTTTTGGTATAATATTTTATGTTAGTGAATAGGGGTACATATTATAGTAAAATTGTGTAAGTATATATGTACGTGTAGTATATACCTACCTTTAAATAGGTACTTATTCTATCATTATAAGCTCCGTAAATATGGCAATAAGTAGTTCCAGCTGTTCAAGTTCATTAACATTCAAAACTGCGTATATCTACAATGGCCGTATATTGGCAGTAATGTAACAAATCATAATTTCAACATTGTGCGACCGCTAACGGTACCGACAACAAAAACAACCACAACATTTTATTTTTATTTAATTCTGTTCTCGGAAACGTGTGTCCATAGCATTTATAATATTGAACTGAACTGAATTTTCTAGTTTGGAAGAAAAAGATATACTGCAGATAAATCAATAAATAATTATAGTATTAGTAAATGGCCTTATAACCGGAAAGCGCAGGACTAGGGCCAACTTGAGCTTTTGCAAGTATAAAATATAGTAAGAGCCTGTTTCACAATATTTGGATAATGGTTACCTGTGGCATAAAATACATGCTGTCGCTCTGTGTAATTATGTTTTAGACAATGCTTTTATCACACCGGTAGCCATTATGCAGTCACATTATGGAATAACAGGACAACCGAATGGCGTAGTGGTTAGTGACCCTGAATACTGAGCCGAAGGTCCCGGCTTCGATTCCCGGCTGGGGCAGATATTTGTTTAAACACAGATATTTGTTCTCGGGTCTTGGATGTGCCCGTAAAATGGCAATAGGCCCACCCCCTATTACATTGGGACTAACATAACACTGGCGAAAAGTGGGTGCAGCAATGCACCTCTGCCTACCCCGCAAGGGAGTACATTAGTACAAGGTGTGAGTGTTTGTTTGTTTTATTATGAGACAGGCCCTAAGCAAAACAATCTATTTCTGCAGTCGGTCCCCAATTGATACGGAGATCAATGCTAAGTTGCAGCGACACTGAGTTAGGGCTCGCTTCCGCGTGAATCGAGGCCAGTTCAAGGGTTCATCACTAACTTCCATTGATTGCAATTGTGCGCTGTGTTGCCAGCCTAATGTTTGCTGTTGTTGCCAGTGTTTGGGCATAAAATTTATATTGTTTGGAAGGTTTAGGTCATTAAATAATTTGGCATTGTTATTATTAATTAACCCATTCAGGATTCAGTTAATTAAAAGGCTTTCCCGGGGGGAATTTTGGGATAAAAAGTATCCTAAGTCAGGGTGTCGGCACTCAGCTTACTGCATACCAAATTTCATAGAAATTCAATCGGTACGTTTTACATGAAAGAGTCAAAAACATCGATCCATCCATACTTACAAAGTTTCGAGTTTATGATCATATATTAGATTAGTAGTATCAAAGATACAACGTAGGCAGGTATATGTATAATAATAATATATAGTCGGGGGTTAAAAACGCAGTTCGGTAACCCAGCCCCGTGCGTGCGCGCATCGCATCGTCACAACATGCATTAGAAACTATTAGCCGGCACACACTACATGCTAGTTAAGACCTTACCAAGTGCTATTACGATACGTTATTGTACTGCACTTGGTTTCCTATTTACAGAAGTTCAGCAAATTGCATTGTTACATTAGAGACTGTTATGTGGATTATCTAACAACTTGTGTTGCAATAAGTGTATGATCTTCAGTGTAAATTAATCTATGGTTAGCTTTTCGACTGGCGTTACTGAAACTGAAGATGTATTTAGACTATTTCTTTCATGAGATTAAAGTCTAGTTATTATACTTATGACACAGTAGGTAGGGTATCTAGCTTGCAAAATTACTGGTTTAAGAGTTTCTGAGAGTTCGCCAATATTATAGGTATATAGCGCTTGGTTTGGGCTTTACAGTTGTTTGTTTTAACGAACAACGAAATGTACAAGTTATTGAGACGAAATGGTGAAGCACTATGTCACCTATTAGTCCTATTACCCATCCTAGACGTTAAAATAATTGTGGTCTCAATATTACCCATGCATGTGTATACATGTAGGTATGTATAAGTAGGTTACAAACATACCTACGCCAAAATACCAAATGCCGTCACCTATTTTTTTATAAAGTACGTTAACGATTGATGCTAAAATGCCCTATCAAACTTACGATATTGCTGACCGAATGCTGTGATCGTATTTCACTGAATATGTTCGAGGAAATTGCATGATTGCGTGCAATCTACGAGTACGTAGTCTAGCTCTATATAAACACTATCATTCAAAAACATTCTGCTCCAGTTCTGTCAGAAAATTAGGTTTCATTATACTTACCTAGGTACCTACTTTTAGTACCTAGATACTGTACTTAGATATACACTAAGAATACTTAGATCGATGTTAATTACGTAAAAGTATTTTTTGGCCGTTTGGCTTTAGAAAATTAATTGAATAGGTATAAATCCCTATTGTCGTCTTAGGAAAAGGTACTTTTTGGTTTTCCATTACCGAATTAAAACTGGAGATTTGCGAGCATGGCAACCAGGCAACGATCAAGGAAAATAAGTAAAAAACAAGTTTAAAGTTCACTTCAATTAGACGATGTAAGTATCTAAATAGAAACTCGAGATTACTTTTTATAATGAGTTTTTTCACCTACCAAATAATTATCTTTATTATTTGTCTAAATAACTGTTTTGTTATTCAATTACGCTTTTACTTGTTAAAAATAAAATAATTAGTTAAGGTTTTTGACCTGTGGGTTGTTGTAGTTGAGTGTAAGAGGCTATTCAGATAAAATGGTTATAAAGATATTGGTGTCAAAAGATTTGGTAGTTATTCGATAACCTTCATTTAAAAATACGCTTTCCAAAGAATGTTGTAAGCTGATAGAGGGACACAGTTTTATAGTGAGTGTCCAGACATGATGTCACTGACTGATGCAGGACTTATGATGATGATGAATAGATTTTATTTTCGATCATGTACGTTTTTAGTTCAATATTTAAATACGACGACGACGCACGTAGGTCCTAGACATACCTGCTAAAAGTCAATGATTTTTTATCGGGTAAGATAGGTGCACTGCTATCGTGCAGAGACAAATGCACCCGACTGATCCTTTAAATCCACACAAACATTTAAGTACTTTTAATATACTAAGATTGTGAATTAATTTGTTTGTTTGTGCGTCACCATAAATCTACAGGCAACTTTTCATCACGCATTTTAACTGGCTAGTTAATCGTCTAAATAATATGAATATAATTATGTTGATGTAATTAATATATTTAAGTAGGTTATGATTAAATCTGTTTTAGTAAATATTGTGAGGTAGTAGCAGTAGGAATCCTTGTATTAGATAATAATAAAATAAGATTCAGCTTAATGCCATCGGCAAAGGCCCCGACAAAATAAAAGACTCTTTGTATTTTTAATAAATATAAAGATTAATTTTAAATTGGCTATAAATTAAGTAAATGTTATGATAAATATTTATTATAATTTCTAGTACAATGAACATATCTGTATACTGACCTAATCACCTTAGGACAGCAGCAAAGAAAACCAATTTAAAAAACTCTTCGCTTTTTAATGTCTGGAGATAACAGATTATTTTATAATAAAGAACTCTAACAAACAAAACCATTAATTTCAAAAGTTGGGCTCGTTTAAAGGAGATATAGATTAAAGATTTATGGTCCCAAAAGAACAAAAACTGTTAGAGTTTACGGAACACGATATTGTGTGCAAGCATCCAAATAAATGTAATATATGCAACTAATTAATTAGCAGTAAATATTGCTATTTAAACATATTATGTCTTTATACGTTCTTACCTACATTATAAATATAAATTAGTGTTAGTACCTGCCTATATAAGGACGTCTATGGGATCGTTTTACACGTTTTTAACAAACACAAAAAGCCACTGAAAACTCTTAGTCTAAAACGGGGTTTACACTAGTAATAAAAACTTCAGAAGTCGACTTCTGTTCAAGTTAACTTTTAACAGTGCTTGCTGAAGTATGCCTATTTACGCCTTTGCAAAAGTTGACGTCTGCAACAATGATTTCAAAAGGAAGGATACGCCCGTCAGAACCCCAACTAACACCGTAGCGTTAAAAAAACTCTCATATAACTTGTATAATGGTTCCATTCGAAAATTAAAGTGTTAAGACATAGCTGTATAAGGGTGTAGGAGAGTGCTCTAACTCACTTATAACCACGAAAGAGGCCCACGATTTTGAGAGTAAAGGCTTTAGAAAGTCTGTAAAACGGTGTCATTGAAGTGTTTAAGTTATAGAAAGCCTGTAGTACGGTGTCATTGAAGTGCTAAAGTTACTATAGAAGAGAGTTTAATCACTCTCAGCTAGAACTTTTACCGGTATAGTTGTAGTTGTAGAATGGTTATTTGACTCCCTAACTCTTATTTCTTTGGTAAAAAAGGGTTAAGTGAGTATGTTACCGTTTTTCGAATACACTTTTACCATACAAGTTGTATGTCTTTGAAAATAATAGTGTCAACAGCAATCATACGCGACAGTATTAGAGTGACAGTATTGATCATTACTAAATAACAGTAAATATAATATATTAACTTGACTTAACATGTTTTGTGAATTGAAAATAATATGCCATTGTAATTTTACTGTAATGTATACCATATTTCCCACCTCAAATTTAATGCGCTCCGAATTTATTAAGGATTTCAAATGAAACATAAGTAAATATAAAATAGACGACTCAACTTTGTATTTTTTTGTATCCATATGAAACTAATGGACATACAGCAAGTATGTCCATTAGTTTCATAAATCGATTGGCATGACTGGAATGAAAAAAATCACATAAATAAGTAAGTATTTTAAAGCAAAATATTGTTTATCCCAGCAATTTATAGGTTAGGTCGCCAATGCAAATGGCGAACTTACATTTAAGACATATAGACTCACCTAAGTCATCTATTACACTTTTTGAAATAGAACACCCTTAGCCAAGGGTATTATGCAGTCTTAGTCGATCCGCACAGTCTTGCTTAACACCGTTACTTTTACAGTCTACTTGCCTAACGCAATAAGCGTAAGTTAAGTTAACCTTAAAGATTAAAACTGCATTGTTGAGTTTTCCAACACTGTAAGAATCTTGTCTTACTGCACTCTTGACAAAATCTCTTTTATGACCAATTCCTGCAGCCTAAATTCAATATGACACCTAAAGATTTATATGAGTATTAAAGGAAACCACTTAACAACCATAAGTGTTAACAGGTGTCAGTGAGCACTCTTGTATAGCTTTAGGTTCTAGAAACAGTTTCAACCTATAACATCTTAATTATAATTGCTTTGACTAATACCATGTTAACACTTAAACCTGCTGTTAACACTAATTTCATTTGTTAACTCATCTTTATCGCTTTATGTTAGAACTGAGATAATTATAACACAGTTATACAGGTTAAAGTTATAAAAATAGCTTTAACTGAGGGTAAAATGTTTGTTGGTTAACGTTTTGTCAAAAGAAAATGGCACCCGCGCACTGGCCCTAATTTCATACAAATGATGACAGATTTATGAGGTTTTAGGGCCAACGCGATGGTGTCATTATCTAGAGCGGTTGGGCCAGTCCTTACGCTAGTAATATATAAGTCAATGGTCTGCAATTTTTATTGCCAGTGTAAACTCTACTTAAGAACATTCTTTGTGCTTTGATACAAATTCCCATAAGCTTTATCCAAAAATTCAATCTTGAAGTTCGGTAAGTACATTCAGACATATAAGGTAAGTATGTGACCCGAGTGATCGACTGATGAAATATTCAATAAAAATGGTCTTCCGGCCCAATATCGACCATAACGGCCCATCTCATTGAGATCATCAGCCAACTGCGCAGGAGTCTATTGAAGGTAGAATAAAAGTACTTATTATTAACTATAACGATTTTTACACCACCAAAGACACTTAGGCCTTGTTCCACAATGTCTGGTTAGTGGCTACCTGTGAGATAAAATACATGCTGTCACTGTCAAAAAAATAATAACAGAAAGTGACAGCATGCATTTTATCTCACAGGTAGCCACTAACCAGACATTGTGGAACAGGGGCTAACTTATGTAAAAATCGCAATCATACGACATATCACAATAACAATGACAGATTATCAATTTCCTATTATTTGTTTCCCTAACTATTGACACTGACATGAAGACCATACCTACTTTACTGGCCTCCTATCGCAAACTTGTTTTGACAACAATTTTCGAATTTAAATTATATTGAATTTGACACTAATTACTTCGTAGATGTTACTCCGCTTTGACTTCACGATAGGGCCCCTGACTCATATATCTTGGTAGACCCTATTAGGTACCAAATACTATGAAGTATGCCCTTTCGCAACATTTTTTTCTTCAATGACCCACTTATGTTGAATTAGGTCAATAGGGCTAGGGCGTTTCACAATAGTTTCGAGATATTTCTACCTTTTATATTTTAATTTAATATTAGGAGGATTTTAAACAGCAAACGATAAAAAGCTTCTAGACATTTGGATATAATATTCGATATAGCTAGGTAGGTTATGAATAATATAAGTACTTGATCTTGATGGTGGTTATATTGGCTATCCGAAATGAAGGGGTCATTACACATTAGGTAGGTAACTAGTAAACGGTATAAAACTTGAAAAAATAAGTTCTTTTGTGCAAAGCCCTTGTAAGACTCAAAATAAATCTCGTCAATGACGCTATTAAATCCTACTTAATCTTATAAAGGCAAAAGTTTGTCACATCAAAACGGCTGAACCGAGTTTTATGAAATTTACTATGGAGTTAGCTGCGATATCCTTGATTAACAAATAGGCTACTTTTTATTGCGGAATTCCCACGGGAAATTATTAAAACCTTAGGCGAGTAGCCTGATGAAATTTGCTAGTGTTTGGATGAGGAAGGCCGATGCCCGATGCCCGAGTGTTGTGGCGCTCCTTCGGAGAGGCCTATGTCCAGCAGTGGATGATTACCTATTGGCTGATGATAAGTGTTCACTTGTATAAAGATATTGTATCTATCTGAGCGTTTTTAGCTTATTGCATTTCAAAGCTACTTTTAAATGGATGGATCAATTTTGAATTAATTGCAGTGCCTAATTAGAGTGATATAAAATATAGTCGTCATGTAGCTATAAAAAGAGTAAGTAATTTAGATAAACGAGAAAAACACAAATATTATTCACCTTAAAAGTTACCATTGTAAGGATATGCAATTATAAGTTACTAGCTGTTCCCGCGCGCTTCGCTTCGCTTTTAAAAGTTTTCCCGTGGGAATTCCGGGATAAAAAGTATGATATAAAATATAGTCGTCATGTAGCAAGAGTAAGTAATTTAGATAAACGAGAAAAACACAAATATTATTCACCTTAAAAGTTACCATTGTAAGGATATGCAATTATAAGTTACTAGCTGTTCCCGCGCGCTTCGCTTCGCTTTTAAAAGTTTTCCCGTGGGAATTCCGGGATAAAAAGTAGCCTATGTTCTTTCCCAGGGCCTAGACCGTATGTATACCAAATTTCATTCAAATCCGTTCAGTAGTTTTGGCGTGAAAGAGTAACATACAGACAGACACAGTTACTTTCGCATTTATAATATTAGTTAGGATACCTATATACTGGTCGGTAAATAAGCCGTGAGTTTGATAAGATTCTCAAGTGCGCAGAATTTAATGAATGATCATACAAAACAATCATGAATGGAGATAGTAAGTACGTATTATGTATACTTAATGTGAAATCATGAAATGTAACGACAATACAGTTGGTGACCCTCAACTGAAATTGAACCTACTTTCAGATAAAAATGAGCACATTGTAAAAAAAACTACTATGTACTTTACAGTGGGCAAATATTTTTGATAACACTTATTTTATTTCATATTGACATTACTTACCTTTTTGGTTTTTATATGCCCTTAAGGGCTTAAGCTGATGCTCACCGTGAAATCCTGGCCAATCAGAACGCTGAATAATCTTTTTACTTTCCCAGTTGTGAAACCGCCGATAGTGAGGTACTTACTGCCAGTTTCTATAACTCTATCAATCCATAACTGGTGTTACTTTCATAAGATTTTGACAGATTGTAACTTTTCATTATGTCAAAATCGTATGAAATTAACTACCAGTTATAGATAGATAGAGTTATGGAAACTGGCAGTTAATTGGTAATTTCGCAGTTATTTTAAACTATTGACGTGATACCGTGGAAAAGTGCCTACTGTGTGTGTAGAGCCTCGTTAAAATACTTCTTATTCGGTAGTTTCGTTAGGTACTTAATCCTTGCGAAAAAAAAATATACTCAACCTGTAGGTTTAAACTGCTTAGTTATTTAAATAAAAACATTGTTATTAGATTGTGGAAGTGAATTCGCAATATCTTGTTTGGTCACCGCGGCAGCCGTGTCAACGACCGATACAACAAATAATAAAAATACTTTTTAACATTTCATTCTTGAACTCAGACATTGAATTTTGGCAGTGGAGAAATAAAAATAAGACGTATAGTGCCACAAACTTATCTGTTCCGGTGACAGCTCAAATAAATCTCTAATATTTCTTAATTCTATAAGATTTTAAGTTTGCTCGTATTGTTATTTCGCTCTTGCGGTGTTAATAAACCCATCTAATGTTTTAAAATATACAATTCATTAGTAAGTAATGAGATATGGATCAATTTAGTTCGCTGTCACCGGAACAGATAAGTTTGTGGCACTATACTTAAATACCGACTTTATGTACGGGTTGTATGACTAATTTATTTTGACACGTCGCGTTGGAATGTGATGGGAAGGTTTACTTCAATTTATATTTAGTATTTATTGTGTTATTGCATAACCTTGAAATCCACAAAATCTATCACCTTGATAACCAGAGCCTTTCCATCTTCAGAGCTCTGCTCAGCATCAACATCTGTAGCTAGTGTAAATCCTACTTAACCGCCTTCATCATCATTATCACGACCCACCACGACCCCACTGCTGGGGCACGGGTCTCCTACCAATGAAGGAAGGGTTTAGGCCTAGTCCACCACGCTGGCCTAGTGCGGGTTGGTGGACCCCAACACAAGCAAGCTTGTGCTGCTAACCGCCGTAACACCGTATATCATAGACTGTTTCCACTTCTAGAGCTCTCCGCGGCCGCTCCTGGACTGGTCGAGCGTGCCGACCCTAGTACTGGCAGTGACCCTCCTCTTCCTCATCGTCATGACCCTGCTCTCTCGGACGTCGGACAAGCACCGGCTGCCCGGCCCGCCCGCGCTGCCGTTCCTCGGCACCCGGTGGCTGTTCTGGAGCCGGTATAAGATGAACAAGCTGCACGAGGCTTATGAAGGTGAGGTGATTTGATGATTATTTTGAACTTGTGTTTACGGGACAAACTACCCTTAGGTTATTTATGTTGAGCCTTTGTTGAGCACTCTTGTCACGAGCCGTATTCAAACATCATTATAACAAGCATTGCTATAGCAACTTTTTGTAAATTTTGACTACTTGCAACTAGTGGTGACAGGCAGGGGTGGTCAACATAAATGACCTTAGGGTCATGTTTGCAGTGTAAAGAGTTTTTTAACGCAATGGAAGATTTAGACATCACCTAGCACTAGGAATAATAAAACGATTAAATAAAAATTCAAGTTAGGCCGCTTCTGTTACTTTACTAGTTTTATACAGAATAGCAAACCGGATAATAATTTGGGCGCTTTACGATGTGATTAGAGTGGTAAAGATATGGAATGCCCGCTTTATTGACTAGATATTCTTGGAATAGGTTTTTTTTTCATGCTAAACGAATATTATACACCTGACTTCGTAATTAAGTTGTCAGTTTATTGCTGCAGTTTATTTTGATGAATTAGATCTATGAAATATTAAGAATAGGCTCGTTAAATTAAATCTAGTATTATTTAGTAAGATTTAATTTAAACAGCTACGTCTGCTAAAATTAATTGCACGGCTAAAATGTATGTAAATGTAGTACACTAAAGTAGACATTGAGCCTCCCCGAGTTACATAATTATTATCACCTGTTATGATATACGTCCATTGCACCCTGGGCAGTCAGCAACTGTCAAATTTAACAAGCCAATCCTTTCACCGCGGTGACAAACCTAGTCTAGCTCATGTGTTTATCCCCGAAAAAACATGTAGATTTTTTTTAACCATTGAATAAAAGTTCATTATAATACCGATACCGATAGCATACAGGGCCCCCAAGAGAGCTAAAACATCACCGTCCTGTCACAACGAGGAATATTTGCACGCAGATATGTTCAGGCGCTACGGGCCGGTGTTCGCGGAGACGACGCCAGGCGGCGCTGCCATCGTGTCCATCGCCGAGCGGGCCGCACTCGAGGCCATCTTGAGGACCCCTGCGCGCCGCCCCTACCGCCCGCCCACGGAGATCGTGCAGGTCTACCGCAAGAGCCGGCCCGACAGATACGCGTCCACTGGGCTTGTTAATGAGTGAGTGTTGTTAGCTTTTTAGTCAGGCTTGAAGGATGATAATAATATGACATTGACTAAATGAGGAAGGTTGAGGGCAGAATATTGTGGTGCTTCTCGGGAGAGGCCTATGTCCAACAGTAGATGGTAATGGAAGTTGCAAATCTCACAAGGATATGAAGATCCACAGGGGATGCTTCAAAACACTTACCTAAGACTTAAATAAACTATGTAATAGCTACATGGATAGATTGTAGACAAACTGTGAGTCATAGAGTGGCATTGAATTTTTGTTGGATGCATCGCAATACAAATAAAGCAGTACGTATAAGATAAACGTACTGAATGTACACTTAATGATCTATTTTTTGTGAGTTCTTCTGATAAGCCAGTTCAGTCCATTCCGGGATGAGTTGAAGGCCGATGACTTTATTTCTAACACGTGTAGTTTATTGTAAGAAAAAGGTTTGTTTACTACATGGCTTAAGGATATACCTACGAATTTAATCCTTTTAGCTAAGTATCATAGGCATATTTATAAGTACCTACATTTATTTATTTATTTCAATAACTTAGATTTATTAATAATAATTAAAATGATAACACATTTATAAGAATATACGGGTGTAAAAGTGAGGCTCCTGAAAATTTTATACACAGGATCTTCGACAAACTGAACAATTTTCGCAACAAAACATTATGGGTGCATTTAGGTAATTTCTTCCGGTATGTCTGGTGTAGGTAGGTAGGTATTTAGATTTCCATTCATTTGCACCCTCTATAACTTCAGATTACTTATAGTTGGAATCGGTCCATCCGATTACAATCGAAACAGCGCGCGATACATACCGGCTCATATAAAACACCCCTGTTTTATGCCAGTGGGCTACGGGAAGGCTTTGCGTTAGACCTAAGTTATGCTAAACGCGCACACGCATATCTATTTGATAGTGGTCAGTCGAGACTTATGGCTAGTAATAATGATTATGGACATTAGTCGGCGCTTCAACAATCGCAAAATGTTGATAAAAACTGTCGCAAGAAGGAGATAGTGGCCACAGCTAGCGCGCGTGTGTTGCCTAGCCTTTTTGCAAAATAGACCTACATATTCAATAACTTTTTGCCTGCATATGCAATTTTGCTGGCTTTCTTGGTCGTTAGCCTTGATACAGTGGGCAGGGAAATGCGGTCGCTAGCCACCACGCTTCTTCAAAGCCAGTTCAATATGGTACGTCTAAAACTGTTAATTAATGTTCAGTAATGAAGCGGATATATTTCTTCTTAGGTATAGATCGAGGCTTATCGGATAAGTTTAACTTCAATAAAATAAAAATAAAAACTGTTTGTTGTATTTATAAGAGAAGGCTTATTTATTGATTGATTTTGAATTTGTATTTTATTATTGTAGATATTATTTATTATTAGTAAATAACACTGGCGAAAAGTGGGTGCAGCAGCAATGCACCTCTGCCTACCCCGCAAGGGAGTAAAAGGTGTGACTGTTTGTTTTGTTTTAATTTGTAAAGTAATTATTTAAATAATTTGATTCGGCTAGGTCTACCTTATATTGGAAAGGAATGACTATAGACCCAAAAGAACAAATGCAAGCACGCGATAGCCCCGATCTAGTTTCAACCTAAGACTAATAATAATAATAGGCAAAATCAGTAAACAGCCGTTACAAAATATAGCGTGCCTGACTATGCAAAATTTAACAATAGCAACCTTGACTTTGCGAACAAAACCAACACATTTGAGACCTATAGGCCGGCGCCACACGATATAGTCGTTATAATAGCTGTCTAGTCTAGAATGGAATTCCTGAATAGACCCTAGATTAGAATTCCAATTATTGGTAATTTATAGTCTGATCCAGACGGCACCCCGCCACGACTTATAATGGGGTAGCATGGGGAGGATGTTATGGGTAAAATTTATTTCGTAGCTCGTATATTTTTGTATGCTGGGGATGAATACGGGGTATAGTTACCTACATTATTATCCAAATCACTCTAATATAATGGTAAATTAAATGAGTTTCAAAATCAAAAAAAATCAAAAATCTTTATTCTTAGTAAAAATTAACATAACAGAAAAGTTTTGACGACTACTATCATAACTAGGCTCACATGTAGCCTGTATTTATGATTAAGTAGGCCCGCACCTCTTATGAGGATCGTAACAGTGATCGGTGGTTTTTTTTAGATCGTTACTATGAAACGGTGGTAGACTAATGTTATGCGATCGACAAATAAATAATTGAAAAATTTTACGTCGAATCTACAACAAGTTTTTCTTTCATAAATTGTTATTGTGAATCGTGATCAAGACGGTGGCTTGCTGATCACGTAATTTTCGGCGCAAAATCAACCTCGGCCGTAGTTTTAAAACCTTCCACTTCCTGTAGAACTTATTTGTATGCATTTGTGTAACTACTTTGGATTTTTTACTTTACCCATGATAGGTAGGTGCCTATTCGATGTAAGTAAAAGGCCATCTTACATTGTAACATTGCCTTGCGTTGCTATGCTAACCCAGTATAATTGTAAAGAAACGCTGTAAATGTCATGGAACTCAATAAAAACGCATTAATTCCGCTTTTAACTGAGGCATATACTTACTAAATTATATCTACTACTGTATCTAGGCCGATAATATTCAAGAAAAAGCAGGCCTATAATAAGTAACTTGGGCATTATACCTACCTAGTAAACCCATTTATCTAAGCATTCCTAATTCGGTATTTATAATTTTATCACTGTGAGTTTTTTATTTGTTTTTAGAACTACCTCCAACATAATAATATATATATTTACGACTCTTTTTATAGTTAATTAATGATGATTTAATGATCCGGACATTAAGTTTGTTTAAAAAAATCCCACTTCTAACATGAACTTTTGTACCTTTCTACAGTTTTGCCGCAGTAGCAAGTTTTATATGCTCACAGCTTTTTATTAACTTCAATTGTGAGAAGAAATGTAGACAAAACATAACCTGTAACAATGAATAACAAGTTATATCCAATGCCAGGTCATATATCATTGTACCTACTTAAGGCTAACCATTACATGGCGCCTGAGTTCATGCTGAAATTGATGCCAAAATGGCCTACTTTACTATTATAAAGTTCTAGAGTCTAGACTGACATTATGATGATGAGGAAATATGAGTAGCACAGCATACTTAGCTGATTCAGAACGAAACGGTTGACTTCTGCGTGCTAACAGTTCATGTGTCAATTAACTGTTGATGAACCAATAGGGCGTGTACCTTCTACGTAGAAAGCTGACTACCACCACACCAAAAATTCTAATGTGGAGACAAAGATCGGCGCTGGCAACCTTCCTTCTTTCACGCCCTTTCACAATCTAACGAAATATCTTAAGGCAGAGATCGCTTTAAGTGATAAGACCGCCTTTTGTACCCTAATTAAGGTACATATTATTATTTTTGGTGTACAACTAAAGTGTATTCTATGTACTCGTATCTATGTGATCCACAGACAAGGCGACCGCTGGCACCACCTGCGCCGCAACCTGACGTCTGAGCTGACCAGCCCGCACACCATCCAGGGCTTCCTGCCGCAGCTCAACAGCATCTGTGACGACTTCGCCGACCTGCTGGCCAGCAGCCGAGGCTACGGGGGGGAGGTCACCGGCTTTGAACAGCTGACGAATAGAGTGGGGCTCGAATGTGAGTGAGTTTCTGTTTGTGTGTTCGCGTTATTTTGTAATGCTACCGCCAAAACTGCCATGTGTGGCCAGTATATTCGCCATAATTATTGCCGAATTTGACTTTTTTTTGGTAAAAAATTTGGCAAATTCTGCAAACACCAAGTTGCTAACAGATACGAATAGCCAAGTGTGGTTCAAGCATTAAGTGTGGTTTGGTAGGTAGGTAGGTAGGTTTGGGCTAAGTTGATGGCTCGGGTTTGAATCCCGTGTGGTGTGGTATTTGAAACAAAGGGATGTGTTCGTTTGACGTGTAGTGGCAAACTGGCCACGTAGAACAGAAATAGATAGGCCGATTCTAATAACACACATCTACGATTGATTCGATATAGAGTTCTTGTTTATTTCAGTAAAATCAGTTCACCATATTTCAGTCTGTAATTACGAAATTCCAAAGTAAATTACCCTATGTCCCATAGTTTCCAGTAACAAGCTTCGTAGAATTTTCTAGAAAGAACTAGCTTTAGATCTATCATAGGCCGCAGCCGCTACGTACCTACATATAGATATGCAATGCTAATGACAAAACTGGGCCATAATAAAATATGTAACGAGCTACCCGACATTGCCTGGTGCAGTTTTATGCAATGTGTGTGTAATGAACCCGGCCTAATGTCCATTCCTATGATAAGTGACCCACTTTCCGTTATCGGCAGGAGAGAGTCAGTTTAAATGTCATTATGATGCATTGTTTAGTCTCAATTGCATCTATGACTAGAGCTGATAACGCAGTGGAGCAGTATAGGCAAGTGGTCGCGCTACTGGCATGCGGCGGCATGCCACATGGCATAATAGCTACTAAGTTTTAGGTGCTTTTAGGATACCATGTCGGTGACATACTCTAGAGCTGGACTACGGTTTTATGGTGAAAGGATTATCCAGTTTTATTACGAGTAGTTGGCATTAAAAAATATTCAGTATAACAATATGTAACTACTTATTGATTATAGCAATCACCAGATGTCCTTTTTATTTGTGTTGAAGCTATCGTTGTGGTCTCGTATTGTAGATTATTACGTAAATTATGTCACATGCTGTTATCGATATTGAGATGAGCATTGATTAGGTACATTTGTAGGAAGACAGTAGGGGGATTTGATTGGACCCTGATTCTGCAGATTGGGCTATTCATCGCGCTGATTAGCGTTACAGACAGTGAAACAGTATAGGTATAATTACCTATGTATACGTAGGAACTCGATAAGATTAATATGATGATAATAATAAGGTAAATCCAGCAGAGAATACATCTTTATAACTCTAGTAATTTTACAGCCTAGCACTTCCAACGATTTCGCATCGCCTTAAAAAGCTTTCTCGCTGTTATGGCTTTTATAGCTTCGCCTTTTTTCGATCTCGCGGGATTTGTACAAAACATAGAAAAACGTGGACTCGGGTTGGGTTTCAGTATAACTTACAAAACAGTGAAATGCTCATAGCTTTGATAGGTTTTTTTTAATTATTTCATATATCGGTTATGAAACTTTAGATGACATTACCCCCTTTGGCATAGATTTTCACCAAAAGGGTCCCCTGGTTACATATTTCAGCCTAACCATCTTGTAATTTCCTATTCATGTTCAATTTTATTTTCTGATTAGCTAGATAGTGAGCTTGCCTAGCCGTGAACAAGGCATGGGATGCAGTAAATGAGTTCGCCCTAAATTAAAGTTCAACTATTGGGACACGAGGCACGAGGCAAAGATTATAGGTTTGAAAGTCAAGAGATGTACTTACTTCCGGCCGTAGCGCATGACCGCACTAAATTAGGCCATTTCATTGATAGATGACACATTCGTCAAATTTATCAATGACTCCATTCAATTCAGTTACCGCATGTTTGTAATACAAATTGGTGTCTTGAGGTCAACCGGCACATGCCTAAAATTTGCATTATATTACTGACCTTTTACCAAGGACACGTTAGAACGATACGTCATAAGATTTTTTATGTCGTTAGGACAGAGAAGGCATAGGCTATATCTGCCTATTTACATGAAATTAAGGAGCTTTACATTACAACCAAAGTAATATATAAGTCAATGTTTACAACTCTGAGCCTTGCGTACGGTATGCTATACCACTTCAAATAAACGTACCTACATAATATCTACCTACCGTATGTGCTTTGAAATTAGACAAAAATGCCCAACTAACAGTGTCATCTGCTATCTACGGTACGCTGACAAGTCTGTAGCAACCCTAACTCACAATCCTCCCTTCTCCATTTCCAGCGGTCTGCGGTCTCATGCTGGGCTGTCGGCTAGGGTTCCTCGGGCGCTCCATGTCGGGTCGAGCGCTCACCCTCGCATCAGCCGTCAAGACGCACTTCCGGGCACAAAGAGACTCTTACTACGGGGCCCCGCTATGGAAGTTTGCACCTACTAAGCTGTATAGAACCTATGTGAAGAGCGAGGAGACTATTCACACGTGAGTAGCTGACTAGTCTTAGTGATAAACCTAATCTACGTTTGCTTGTTTGTGGTTTCCACTGGATAGATCGTCTACCTGGACGATTATCGTCTTCGGCAGAAACTACTTGCCGGAGTAGCATCCCACTTCAGCTTGCAGATTTTTAGACCCATTTTAGATTACTCTGATGATTTGTCTTATTTATAACTAGCTGTTCCCGCGAGCTTCGCTTCGCCTTAAAAAGTTTTCCCGTGGGAATTCCGGGATAAAAAGTAGCCTATGTTCTTTCCCAGGGTCTATACCATATGTATACCAAATTTCATTTAAATCCGTTCAGTAGTTTTGGCGTGAAAGAGTAACAGACAGACAGACAGACAGACAGACACAGTTACTTTCGCATTTATAATATTAGTTAGGATACAACAATCCTTTAGACAAAACTCCAACACAACTCTTTCCCGTTGGTCTTAATCATATTGTAGCCAGGTACTCTTGGATGCCCCATAGCACAATGGTTAATAACCCCTTCTCTCCCTCCCTGTCGGCAGGATAGTATCCGAGCTGATGGACGAGGTTCGTGGGCGCGCCGAGGCCTCCGCCCAGGACCACGGCATGCAGGAGATCTTCCTGCGGATCCTGGCCAACCCCGCGTTGGATATGCGGGATAAGAAGGCAGCCATTATTGACTTTATTACGGCTGGGATTGAGACTGTAAGTTGTGCTTTGTTTTCTATGAATCACCCATCTGAGCGGCATATAGAAGATAGACCGTTTAAAGTCATCAAATCAATGATAAATTAACTATTTTTTTGCTACTATGATGGCTATTATGACCTGAGTGACCTGACCACTTCCACAAAAGCGAGACGACTACTAATGCAATTATCTTATCTTCCAACTGATGAAATGGGTTCGAGTTTACATCTAGATGTAGGCCTAGGCCCTCAAGAGCAATCTAACAATAATAATAATAAACTAATTTATTATCCACAGCTAGCAAACAGTTTAGTCTTCCTACTGTACCTGCTGAGCAGCCGAGAGGACTGGCAGGAGAAGATCCGCAAGGAGTTGCCGAGCACAGGGGAAATAGATTCCGAAGCTTTAGCCGCCGCACCCTCGGTCAAAGCGGCCATATACGAGGCGTTCCGACTGCTGCCCATAGCTCCGTTCCTGGCCAGGATATTGGAGGCCCCTCTGACTGTTGAGGGCCATAGACTACCGCCTAAGGCAGGTATTTTACTCTTTATGTTAACGTGATGTGGTTTTTAAATTGTTGCAATTTCCGCACGCAGCACCACCACTACCATCTACATCTAGCGCCAGCCATACCCTCGAATGTTATCTTAACATAGTTCATCAGGGATGTAACCCCGTCCCTGAGGTCAGTCACCTTGAGTGGACCGGATCTGCTATTTACGGATTCCATATCAATCAGGAACAGTGCCTAGATACATGACCTACCTGTATGCAATCACAGTTCCCTATAAGCAGAATCGGATAGCCAAACACGCCGGATAGCTTTGGCTTACCATAGAACATAATCTTAACCCCCTTTCCCAGAAACTCCAAACAAACCACCCAACCCTCCCACTAACCCTAGAATTTAGGTAAACTTCTCTCCTCTCAGCCTATCGACTACCTATCACTTTCTCGACATTACCAAAGGTTAACTGGTAGGGAATGCTACTAGCATTAAGTTAGCCTTTTACCTACTTATGTTTTAATGTGCAAAGTATTTTATAATAATAATAACAGCCCTTTCCATCCCTACAGACGTTCGTGCTAGCCCACACCGGGGCAGCATGCCGTCGGGACGAGAACTTCTGGCGCGCCCGCGAGTACCTCCCCGAGCGGTGGATCGAGCCGCGCGAGCCGCACGCCGCGTCGCTCGTGGCGCCCTTCGGCCGGGGCCGGCGGATGTGTCCCGGCAAGCGGTTTGTGGAGATCGAGCTGCAACTGCTGCTGGCTAAGGTGAGGGTTTGTAAAGTACACGGCCAGCTTTGTATTCTATCAGGTTGTTGCAAGTTGCTGGCTAAGGTGAGGGATTGTAAAGAACAGCGCGAGCATTGTATTTTATCAGGGTGTCGCAACCTGCTGCTTATAGTGAGGGTTTGTCCAGTACTTGATAACCCTAATATACCCTACGGAAGCGGTTTGTTTAGAGATCGAGCTGCAACTGCTGAAAGAAAGAAAGAAAGAAAGGAAGGAAGGTGAGGGTTTGTCCAGTACTTGATCACCCTAATATCGACTAGAGTACCTCCCGGAGCGGTGGATCGAGCCGCGCGAGCAGCACGCCGCGTCGCTCGTGGCGCCCTTCGGCCGGGGCCGGCGGATGTGCCCCGGGAAGCGGTTTGTGGAGATCGAGCTGCAACTGCTGCTGGCTAAGGTGAGCGTTGAAAGAAAGAAAGGAAGGAAGCCGGGGGTTTGTTCACCGACTAGAACTACTGACTACCTCCCGGAGGGAGCGACCGCGTCGCTCGTCGCGCCTACAACTGCTGCTAGCTAAGGTGAGAGGGTTGAAAGAAAGAAAGAAAATAAGGTTTGTCCAGTACTTGAGCGTTGAAAGAAAGAAAGGAAGGAAGGTGAGGGTTTGATTAGTATTTGATCACCTTAGTATCCTAGAACTTCTGGCGCGCTCGCGAGTACCTCCCGGAGCGGTGGATCGAGCCAATCGGGCTCAGGTGAGAGTTGAAAGAAAGAAAGGAAGGTTTGTTCAGTACTTGATCACCCTAATATTACTAGAACTACTGGCAGCGTCGCTCGTGGCGCCCTTCGGCCGGGGCCGGCGGATGTGCCCCGGCAAGCGGTTTGTGGAGATCGAGCTGCAACTGCTGCTGGCTAAGGTGAGGGTTGAAAGAAAGAAAGGAAGGAAGCGGAGGGTTCGTTCACCGACTAGAACTACTGACTACCTCCAAGAGGGGTGGATCGACCGCGTTGATCGTCGCGCCTACAACTGCTGCTAGCTAAGAAATTGAAACATATTACTCCGATGACCATAAGACCCTGGTAAATCACCGCTATGTTACAAGATCAGCCAATAATAGAAAATTTATACAGCAAAAGGCAAATAATTACTACGGACAAAGGACAAGAAGATACTTAACCCCTAAAATATGTAATAATATCCCCCTATTGCGATCTACCGACAAATTTTGTAAAACTACATTAAAACTTAAATTAAAAAATATTTTTTTAAATTCTGAAACTTAACATCTAAATTATACCATAAAATTCCTTCATATTATATATCAACTGTACCATTAGTTTAATTATTTATCAATTAAATGATGATGGGCACCAATATATGGAAGCTGGGACCAGCACCAATAGAAATGAGTGATACGTCGTTGAAAAGGTATTTTTTTGCAGAATATGAATAACGGAAGCGCTAGTCTTGATTTACTGTCCAATCAGAGTAATCGTACCTTGAAAGTTTTTATATTTTATTTCTGTAATTTTAATGGTTTTGTTAGTTTTTCACATTCATTTTTAATTTTTATAACAAAATGATCATATTTCATATAATATTATATTTGTTTATTATCTTAGTAAATAAAACCAGTTGAAAGTAATTTCTCCAATTTCAATAATACGTGTTTACGTGTATTACGCCCTAACTGTCATCAGGAGAGAGAGTGCAATGCCATAGAAAAATACTTCCTTCCGACGAATATATTTCAAAATGGACAACTGATACGGATTTGTCGTCATAATACTTTTTTGCTCACTTGAGAAGAGCTATCCAACGATGTATGTCTCATCTTTATTGGACATAGGTCCCAAAACGCCCATTGTCTTTTAATATAATAAGGGTCTGTTCCACAATGTCTGGTTGGTGGCTGCCTGGCGGATGAAATACATGCTGTCACTTTCTGTTATTATTTTTTAGACAGTGACAGCATGTATTTTGTCCGACAGGTGGCGACTAGCCAGACATTGTGGAACAGGGGCTAAGTGTCAGTACTTAGTTTTTAGATTAGAACTAAGAGCGTCTGCCAACAAACTGTTACGCAGTTTGGCAGAAAAAAAATTGTATTAGCCTAAGTTTTTATTATAAATAAATGTCTTTAAAAAAAAAAAAAAGGTGAGAGGGTTGAAAGAAAGAAAGAAAATAAGGTTTGTCCAGTACTTGATCACTCTAATATCGACTAGAGTACCTCCCGGAGCGGTGGATCGAGCCGCGCGAGCCGCACGCCGCGTCGCTCGTGGCGCCCTTCGGCCGGGGCCGGCGGATGTGTCCGGGCAAGCGGTTTGTGGAGATCGAGCTGCAATTGCTACTGGCTAAGGTGAGGTTTGAAAGAAAGAAAGGAAGGAAGGTGAGGTTTTATCCAGTACTATGCCATGGTCACCCTAATATCGACTAGCACTTCCGAGCGGTGGATCGAGTCGCGTCCCTAGTGGCGCCCTTCGGCCGGGGCCGCCGGATGTGTCCGGGCAAGCGGTTTGTGGAGATCGAGCTGCAACTGCTGCTGGCTAAGGTGAGGGTTTGTAAATACAGGGCCAGCTTTGTGTCTTATCAGGGTGTTGCAAGCTGCTGTCTTTGTCCCAGTACTTGATATGATAATATACCCTACGGAAGCGGTTTGTCGAGATCGAGCTGCAACTGCTGCTGGCTAAGGTGAGGTTTGAAAGAAAGAAAGGAAGGAAGGTGAGGGTTTGTCCAGTACTTGATCATCGTAGACGAGAAATTCTGGCGCGCGCGCGAGTACCCGGAGCGGTGGATCGAGGCAATCTGGGTCAGGTGAGGGTTAAAAGAAAGAAAGGAAGGTTTGTTCAGTACTTGATCACCCTAATAATACTAGAACTACTGGCTAACTCCCCGAGCGGTGGATCGAGCCGCGCGAGCCGCACGCCGCGTCGCTCGTGGCGCCCTTCGGCCGGGGCCGGCGGATGTGTCCCGGGAAGCGGTTTGTGGAGATAGAGCTGCAACTGCTGCTGGCTAAGGTGAGGTTTGAAAGAAAGAAAGAAAGAAAGGAAGGTGAGGGTTTGTAAAGTACATGGCCGGCTTTGTGTTTTTTCAGGGTGTTGCAAGCTGCTGTCTATGGTGAGGCTTTGTCCCAGTACTTGATATGATAACCCTAATATACCCTACGGAAGCGGTTTGTGGAGATCGAGCTGCAATTGCTGCTGGCTAAGGTGAGGGTTCAATAATACTCAGTTGCTGAGGACGGGATGGCGCACTCTTGTGAACGCCCTCTGTACCTCCAGGTATCATAGGACAGCAATAACGGGTTCACCCCCCCTGAATTTATAGAAGAAAGTTTGATGAATATAATGACTTACTATTTTGTGTTATTTACAGATCGTACAAAGATGGCGTGTGTGTTTCGACGGGGAGCTGGACATACAGTTCGACTTTCTCCTTTCACCGAAATCTCCTGTCTCACTCAGACTTGTTGAATGGTAGATCGTACCATCAGGGCATTTCACGTAATAATGATACGACGGAACCAGAATTATGCAAGGTATTGTTAAATTATTGTTTTTGATCTGTTGATGTTTTGTCCTTTTTTTATCCACCAGTTTTCATTTCAACAAGTCATGTGAATGAGACTAACTATGTATTTGTCCCAAGTATGACTGTGTCAACTTCACGAAAAAATATGACGACGAATTTGTGCCAATTTTTTTTTTTACTTTTGATAATATCTTGTCTCTGTCCTTCCTCTAATACAAAGATTGTTAGTTATAGTTGTGACTTGTAAGACGAAAGTGTTGTGAAATGTTAAAATTGCTTAGGAATTTATGAAAATTAAAATTAATGAGACTACTACTCTACTTTATAGACGAAAGAGAATAAAAATATTCTTAAAAAAACATAAGACTGCTAAAACTAAATCGTCGTACCAGTTGGTTATATTATTAAATCCAGTTTTAGTTATTCGATTATAGTTACCTAGATTTTAGTCTATTTTATGTGATTATTAATATTCTTAAATTGAATCTATTCCTGAATGAAATTATTTGATTATGTGACATGTATAATATATTATTATTAGCTAGATTTTAACTTTAACCTATAAGAGCCTCTGGATAAAGTTATCTGCCGGATAAGTCATACCTACATTCTCTAAAGTTATATTTTAGGCAGTGACAGTATAGTTTTTATCACATAGGTAGATAACTTTTATGCGGACGTAGGAAATCAGGCACTTTAATCTTTCAATTTGGATTTTATTAATCTTTTAAGCATTTTTTTCAGATTGCATGAGTATTATATGTTATAGGTAAACTAAGAAATTGTGTCGAAATTATATTTTGTACCTACCTACTTTCAACTTTTCTTCCCGGATACATGGAAGTATTTTTCTACTTCCATGCCCGGATATGCTATTTCTGTCTTTGTGTAGACTAAACTATCTTCTGACTAACACTAGATGTTATTCCGGGCATAATTTCCAAAATACTCATGTAATCGAAAATAAATCTATAAGTAGTAATATACTTAAGTTGCCATGATGAATTATTATGATAGCTAGGAGTGATCTTGCTACAGGGTTTTCGGCACAAAATGCTCAAATTTTAACACATTTTCTACTATTATAATATTGTCCAGTTAAACTTATTCGTAATATAATATTTAAGCTACTGTTAAATTTGTAAAATGAAGTCTGATTACTAGGAAGACATCGACACCGCTTCGCAGCGGAGAAAATGTGAACTAAAGCTACTGCTAGTGGCGATGGCGCCATGTCATAATGCATTGTTTTTTCCTGGTTATTTCTCAATCTAGTGTAAGATACTTTAAAATATGGCTGTGTTAATATCAAAAAGACATAGTTGTTACGAGCATACTATTATGAACCATAAATACCTCTTGTTATAATAATTAAAGACTGTGTAGTCAGCACAAGCATTTGTCAGCATTTATTATTTTAGTACTATTGCCTACTGAAATAGTATTCTAGTGTTTAAATTTAGAGAGTGAAGGTTGTCATGCAATAATATAGTATATGGTTATCGTTTTATTCCAACAGATTCATCAATATTATATTATTACAATATTAAAGTAATCTACATTGAAAAGTTTAATTTTATCCTAGAATTTTAATATTGACCCTAAATTATATTTTTGCATGTATACTTTCATTAATTTAGTGATCTGTCTAAACATTCCAATTTATATATACTTATTTTTTGCTGTTAGAACTCACAGATTAGATTCCTTATTTCGTGCTAACTATGCATGATTCAAAAGTGGCCATTTTTATATAATTTTGTGAACTTTTTGTATCAGTGCCAAATTTTTAATACTTAGATAACGACCTAAATAATTTCTTATGTATGTAATTAATTTTAGATCGATATCAAATTTCTATGATATTAAAAATAAAGTTAATTAATTATTCATTTGTGATTTTTCCAGACATGTTTTATTATGTATGTGTAAATTTCTAACACCATTATTTAAAACAAGCTGAATGAAGTCTTGTATACTCTGATATTTAATAATGAAAGACTATCGATCAGTAACTTTTATAATGTTGACGTATTAAGTAAAATAATGAAAAAATGATAAATTAAATCACAAGTTTGAATGAATGTTTTTTAATTATCCCAGTCCTACATATTTTACACATTGGAATTCAACCAACATAATATGAAATAAATGTTGGTGAATATGGTGACTGTTTGTTGCTCTGAAGTGATAGGTTCGATTCCCGGCTGAGGCAAATTTTGGTACTAGGGTCTGGATGATCTTATATCTGATCTACCTATGTACTTTCGCCAGTGTTAATCCTCATGAGGAGTGGATTGCCATCTTTCGGCCACAAGTGGAACTACTATCTTAACAGAATTGAAAACCTAGTCTTACTAATTAGGTACTAATAGCCTGGAATCTGGAGACTGTAGCAAGGACTATACATAAACAGCTTCAAACTAATATTTTATGGAAGTAGGCATAAAACGTTCGGAAATTAGGTTCGAATCATTGTCATTCTGCAATTTCTAAACGTGACTTCAACTGTCAAACATGTTATCAACAAACCTTCATTTGTTATCATTTGTACCTACTTTTGTTTTGTTTTGAATTCTAGAAACAAATCTGTGCAGAAAACCGCAACTAGCTGATAGGTAAAAGATAAGTGTGTACAACACTTGCGGTTAAAATTTACAGATTGATAACACCACCGGTTCCTGATATCTTTCATATAAATAAGACAAGAGGGTTATTTTGAGGTTATTCACCATCGAAGCAAAAACAAATGAGGATGAAGTTTTGTGCGAATCTATCGTTTATGTTCAGTGAGGGAAGTACTATTTTGGAACGGTACGCGTTGGCTAAGGATGGAGGGTTTAAGGCTGTGGAAACTGGGTTCCCGTTTGGACACACCTTGGAGCAGGTCAGGGCGGCTAAAACTAGTTCTGGCTTGGAACAAGTACTGATAAATCTTCGTACTGGTGAGTTTTTTATGTATTGAATATTAATTAACGGCAAAAGTATTTTATGCTGCATATTCGGCTATGCTGAAATCGAATGAAATAAGTATTAAGTACATTATTCAGAAAGCTATGCCTTGCATTTAGGTATTTCTATGAATATATAGGTCACCCTGTCTCAATACTAGTTTAAAAGGTCACTCAAAAAATACATAATATATTTACAGGGGACCTCAGTAAAGGCGAGCTTGGAGTGACAGCAGTGCCAGGAAAAGAGGACCAATTCAAGGCTGACCTCCATGAAACAATCGACTATGCAAAAGCGCTTGGCGCGAGGAAAATCCATATTATGGCGGGAAAATTGGACCTTGTCACAGCAAAGAATTGGGAGACTTACGAGAGCAATCTGAAGTATGCAGCTGATGTTCTGAAGAAAGACAATATTGTTGGAGTCATTGAGCCCATCAACCAGCATTCGGTGCCTAAATACTTCTTGAGTGATTACAATAAAGGTTGGTTTTCAATGTTGTATTATAATTCTGATTTTTGAGTGATAGCTCTGAAACAACTCTAGTATTTTTTTTATATAAAATGTTCTCTCAAATATGTTTTATACAAATCGGTTGAGCTTATAAATTTTTACAACGATTGTTGATTGCCTCTAATTTCGGTTAGGTACAGTTTTACGAGTAGATACAGTGCTCCAAAATTGATAATGTTTTCGATTATGTGACATATGATATTGACTCCTATTTCTTTCGAACAAGGTGCAAAATGCCAGTGTTTTTTTAAGGCTCTTTCGATTTAATGATTCGGGTGTGAAGATCTGCATGTGCATTATTAATTTTGGACAAGTGTACTTAAGCCGATTTTATACCTTTGACATCTCTCAATCTTGATTTTATGAAGATATCTTCTACAAGACTCTATATTGTTTATTACAGCTGTAGACATCATCAAGCGAGTAAACAGCCCTCACTTAAGACTTCAGCTGGACATATTTCATTTACAACACATTTGTGGAGACCTCTCGCACAACATCAAGACTCTGATGCCTTATGTGGGCCATGTGCAGGTATTTATTCCAACAATAATTTTATAACGTTTGCACATAAAGAAACTAATAAGAAATTGTGGGATGACTCATGCAATCTCACCCTTTTCGTAGCCATATTTTTTTTTGTCTTAACAGCCAGTGAATCTGCTGTAACCATAAACTACATAGATGATTGGTGATGAATAGATGCACCTTTCAAACAGTCAGTGTGCGAGTTTGGTCACCATCTCATTACCATCACCCATTCAGTGATGAATTTTGGTTACAGATAGCCCAAGTACCAAACCGCAACGAGCCAGACACAGACGGAGAGATCAACTACAAGTACATACTGAAGCACATAGAGAGCTGCGGGTACACGGACTGGGTCGGGCTCGAGTACAAGCCGGCGGGAGGGTCGAAAGACGGACTCGGTTGGGTCAAAGACTTCGGATATACACTGTGATTACTGATGAATTGATGATGAAGAGTAAAAATATTTAAAGGGTCTTTTGAACAATATATTGATGATACTATTTAAATATTCCACATGTTATATATTTATACATAATTTAAATCTTTGTTTTATAGTGCATTTTAACTTCACCCACTTTCAGATTATGTACTCATAATGTATTGTTTTAGAGCTATAGAGGTATTATTTTGTTTTTCTTTTGGTTCATACGTGTTTTGTTTGTTGTAATGCACATTGATAAGAGATTTTTAATGCTTATAAAAATCTTTAATCAGGCAAATGGTAAAATAACAGAAAGGTACATACATTAATATCTTAACTAGGCGAGTAATACTGCTTCACCCAGTAGTGTTTCTTCACTCCATCTAGAGATAGTCTTTCTTTGCTCACGGTCCGGAGAAGCTGAAATGAATAAAGTTGACATTATTTTTCATAACTTTTCAAAGCGTTGTTTAGAGCTAAGATTCGAGACAGAATATATAATATAGTAAGTAAATAAATACGTATATCAAACAAATTAATTTACATATAGAAAAATCATCATCGTCAGCTAATCCACTCCAGGACAAAGCTTTTACAAAAAGCCCAGCAAGGTAGGTACTGCAGCGATTGGGGGCGCAACTAGTAGTAGTTGTATGAGGAAGATTGAGGACCAACAAACATGAGTTACTAGGATCAGTACCTAGACAACAACAAGTACCTAGCTCACAGATAAATGCGAGTAAATGCAAACCTACATAATACCATTCAATAGTGTACAAAAAAAGCAAAAACCAACCTTAGAAATAAGATCCTTAGCGCCCGCGTTCACATGCTCCGGGTACGTCATATCGAGCGCCAGTATCCGCGCGTACGTGCGGTCCTGCCCCTCGCTCTCGAAGGGAGGCTTGCCCACCAGGAACTCGTATAAAAGCACCCCGATGCACCACTGGTCCACGGTCACGTCGTACACCTGCCTGTTGATCATCTCTGGCGGGAGGTAGTCTAGCGTTCCGCACATTGTTTTGCGTCTGTGGAGGAGTGTTTATTTTATTTTTTATTAATGTAGTTTAAGATTGTGTAGTATGTAGCATGTGTAGGCGAGTATGTAACAAAATTGGTGATCCTTATAGTTATGTCTGGTGCCCCCTCCTCATCATCATCATCATTATCAGCCTATAGCAGACAATTTCTACATGTAGGTCTCAGACAGAACTAATAGCTAATCTGACTGACCAATCCTTTTACCATGGTGATAATCCCTAGTCTAGCCATAATTTTTGTGACGACCGAATGGCGTAGTGGTTAGTGACCCTGACTACTGAGCCGATGGTCCCGGGTTCGATTCCCGGCCGGGGCAGATATTTGTTTAAACACAGATATTTGTTCTCGGGTCTTGGATGTGCCCGTAAAATGGCAATAGGCCCGCCCCCTATTACATTGGGACTAACATACACTCTGGCGAAAAGTGGGTGCAGCAATGCACCTCTGCCTACCCCGCAAGGGAGTACATTAGTACAAGGCGTGAGTGCATGTTTTTTTTTAAATTTTTGTCACAAGAGTATTGTAAACTCGAACAAAATACTTGTCAGTTTCTTATCACTTTGCATATCATGTGCCTGAAAAATTATGTATTGTTCCGATTTACCTTTCTGATGGGGCATGGACTGACCAACCAAAATCAGCTAGTTTGATGTCTCCATTCAAGGAGACTAGAAGATTCTCTGGCTTTATGTCCCGATGTATGACATGGTTCTGGTGACAGTACTCAACGGCATCTGCTACCTGTAAATTTTTTTAATATATTATATTAGAGAATCTTACTGTTTTGAACAGTTGTAAGTTAGGTTTCAAATGGAGATTTTATGCCATTTGGTGACCATTTGCAAACAAAGTAGTGCCTTAATAATAATGTCCTCCTAGCCGAATTTCGACTACGGCGGCCAATCTCATTTGAGATCAGCCATCTACGCAGGAGTAGATTATAGTGCCCAAGTGTGTGCGCAGTACACAGGAGCACTCTCTGTTCCATCGCTCTCATAGCCCAATGGGACGGATTGACCGACACAATTGGAGAGAGCTAGGTGCAGGACCAACTGCTTTACATGCCCATCCGACAGCATGGATTGTTTCACTGTTTCGGATATCAGGTGATTCTATGTCCTAACCAAACTTAGAACCACAATTTAGAAACACAAATTGATGGTCCCACCCGGAATCGAACCCGGGACCTCTGGGCCATGAAGCGAAGCTTCTACCACTAGACCACAGAGGCAGTAGTGCCTTACACACCATTGTGCTGCCCTGCCCAAAGGTAACTTATGCCTACCAACCGAACCATGAAGTGGTTAGTGACCCTGACTCCTGACTGCTATGCTAAATCCGGGATCTAGATATTTGTTTATAGACAGATATATTTATGTCTTGGAGATATATCAGCAGTCCCATACCCATATTATAGGCACAGAGAGTGAGATGTCCTCAAACATTATATCATATTATTATTGTTATGTCTCTCATAATAGTATTAAATCTAAAACAAGGAACCTACCTGATAAATATACTTGGCTGCTTTAGCCTCGGAGAAGCGTCCTTTGGGTGAGTTTGTGAGGTGCTTGTAGAGCTCTCCACCGGCTGCAAACTCCACCACGAGGTAGATGCGGCGCTCGTCGTGGAACCACGTCAGCAGCTGCAGGATGTTGGGGTGTCTGGAAGTTTATAACGTTGTTGTTAACAAATGTGGATGGTCAATACTAACTAAACCAAAATTGCAAACAAAGGTTCCTTGGTTTCCTATGTACCTTGTTTAAAATTTGTGTTCTTCCCTGCCAAAGCAGGGTGTTGTGTGTGTTATGTGAACAGTGGTATTACTGCCTTGTCTATAAGCCTCGATGATTGATGTATTTATTGATACTTAAACAAAAGCGAAGGGAGAAACTAATTCTCCAAGTCAATACTCACTTCAAATGCGACTGTATTTCGATTTCCCTCATCACCTGCCGTTCACATTTAGACTTCATGATCTGTGATTTGAACAAAGTTTTGATGGCGACCAGATATCCGGTTTTCTTCTCTCTGGCCACATGGACGTGGCCGAACTTGCCCTGACCCAGGCCGGAGCCCAGCTCGAAGTCTCTTGGGGACCAATTGTACCTGGAAACAATAACAAAAGTCTAGAAAACCACACGACACAGTCGAAAGATATTTTAGGAGCACTGATAGCTTTAAGTACTTACGACGCATTCCCGTACGCTTCGTGGTTTATAATTTTAGTTTCAAGTTCCAAAACCTCCGTTTTCATATCCATCGCTCCTTATTGTTGAATAAATTCACAAAATAATTAACTTTACATTTGATTTGATCAACCAACAAACAAATCAACCGCCGTTGCCCGTTGCCGTTGAATTTAATTTGAATATTTTTGACAGTTTTGACTGACACTGACAGGTGACAGCCGCAAGACACTTGCCAGACACTGACACCAGTGTTGTAGGCAGATGTTGTATGATCGTTCAATAGTTAAACAAGCGCTCGAGCGCTTAGCTTACACATAGACAGCGTACCATTGGAATAAGAATAGAAATCCGAATAAGTTTTTATATGCGACCATCGCACCACCAAGTCCTTGCGCACCACACACACAAAATTATACACCATAAACACTTTTTATTCATTTTGTACACAATCTCTGAAAAGGCTGTTTGAGGCACAAACCTTGGCCCCGTCGCAGAAAAACAACAAACAAATGAAGATTTTTGTTTTTTTTTGTTTTGGCGGCATCAGAGAATAATTAATTTAATTTAAAATGATAAAATTATTTAAATGTGCGATATCCGATATGATCAATATGCGATTATCATTTGACAATACGGATTTACGAACTAAAGGGGCGTGAGGTGCGGCGAACTTTTAATGAGAAAGTTGAACTACCTACTTATGTTGATATTGCTGATGCATAGTATGCAAATCAAAGAGTATGCATAGCGAACATTTGGGGTGAGTTTAACACTTAATAACTTTATTTTAGAGAACTAACTTACTTGTAAGTTTAAATATTTGGTACGTATGGTAAGTTGACGGATTGACCCTGTACTCTGACAAAATGCATCCTGTGCTCAACTCTCATGCTGCATTGCACCTACATTATACTAAGTAAGTACCTACATGTTTAAACTGGTGCTAAGTATAAAGTAATAATAAGATGAGAGTATGTAAGGATGCACTCTAGACCACTTGTGCAGTGAAAACAAGCACTCTGCAAGGAACTGGGGGAGTCACTTTATCTGACGAAAAACTAATTTTGGAGCGGTGATGCGCGAGCCGCGACTCTATCTCGTTCTATTAAACGTGCCGATTGAACGACACCTCTGATACGTTAGTTTTTCATCAGAATAGAGTAACCCTCCTATGGCGGGGGTGCGCGGCGAAGGGAGGGGGTACTTGCGGAACCCTAACCAACCCCAAGTGTGGGGGGTGTTAGCCCTTGACTAGTGTGGCGTGTGAAAAATGCACATCCTAATTGCATTTTGGGTAGCAAGTAACTACCAGAAGGAAATAAAATAATTAATTTCTTATTTTATTTTTAATACTTAGAGCATATTTTCAAGCTAGGTAGGTAGATAGAGACCTCATGTCTATCTCATCTTTTATGTCACCTGCTCACCTCTCATCTCATGCAAACGAAAAAAACTGTCGGTTCATAAATATTATTTCTACAGTACTGTGCCAGCAAAATATACAACGCAATTGCTAAGACTTTCTGATCAGGCGCTGTAACTTTTACACACGATTAAACCGTATCTCAGCGTAGTAAGGAAACTTTGTTACTTGCTACCCCGGCCACCCCTCGGCGCCGTTTGGCGGGAAATTGAGGAAAACGCGCACACTCCATCCACCCGGCTCACTGTTGATACCGAGCGCGGCCGCGCGCCCGTCTAATCGATACAACCCCGGCGAACCTCCTCCTAAAAACAACATTCCCAACCTTAATAAACACTCCAACAATATGCTGTGTAATTAAAACCATCGAGCGATTTTTAAAACCCAGCTGAACAAGTGGAATGTGAGATGAAAGGTCAAACGGTAGCGGAGCAGTTTTCACAGGGGTGAGTGTTAGTAATAATAATTATCGGCACGTTGTTTTTGATGACCCAGTTACTTACCTTCGCGGTTGGCTGGATTTATGAGATTTTCCACTGCTTGTGGCTCTTGGCTGGTCTCCAGAGGCTAAAGTGCCACATTGCAGATGTTATCCAGCATCGATTGTTGACAAACAATTGGCTGGTAATGGCAAGGGGACTGGGTGTTTCGTGTGAGGAAATTGACGGGAGTATTTCCTACGCAATTTGTGGCGATGTTAATGTTGTACTTATGTAAAACCTTTCCATATAAGTAAATACTGATGTTCTTATCTAAAGTTTGGCAATAAAGTGAGTTATGTACTACTAATATCTTAACTGCTTTAGGACTATCGTTCATTCCACATTTAGGGCTTGTAGACGTTTGAGGTAACTACATGTGAATAGCATTTCAAACACTTGTTATATGCTTTGATTATTTGTGATCAATAAAATACCGAGCATACTGCCCAATTTTAACTAAAACCAAGCTAAGCGATCGGCATAAACGTTCCCTAATCGCCTTACCCGAAGGCATCAAATTACCCTAATTCCTATTCTATGGCGTGCAAGGTATTTTTTGCTGATTTTACGGTTCGTGCTCTTTGCCTCACATTCGCATGCATCCAATCCCGTCGACCGCCAAAATTCGGGGAACAAAATGAAGCGGTCATCGCCCCCGTCTCATCCTAGTTTGTGCCAAATGTAGCCCGTTTCTTGCTCCTTCGTTTTTCCTTGGGGGTGCGTCTGGATTACGGAACCCCATTTCGCTGTCAACGGAAGATAAAGTGTACAATGCCGAGCGTATACGAGTATAGCCCGGGGTTTGCATACTGATGCATATAAGTTGGATGGATGTTTTTATTCGGGGGAAGAATAAGTCGGTCTGTCTGGCTGTGTAAGTGGAAACTTTTTTACTTTTTTATGGTCCAACCGATGTTTATACCAATGTAGAAATAGTAAAATGGAAAGCTAAAGCTGCTAAATCATAGACATGCCTATGTTTAGATTGTAGCAGGCTCGGCCTCTAAACACGTGGCGTGGAAAGCTTGAGCTACTCATATAATAGATAGCTGTATGACGAGTATTGGAGAAAAGCCCTTCGATAGGCGCACCATGTTTGCTGGCTTTAATAGGACAATTGAAACTAATTTACTTTGAAACAACTGTTTTTTAGAGAATTCGGAGTTGGTACCATAATTATTGTAGCCCAGTATTTACATATACTGTTTTGGGAAAAGTTAAAGTTAAAATTATACTCTGTTTAATCACTGCCAAGGTGCTGCCAATCCTGGATCAAATTATAATATCTCTTCTAATTCTTCAGAATAAGGTATTCAAAAATTCACATAGATAGATAGATAGATAGAATAGAATACGGTATACATAAGTACATACACTTTATAATTAACTTACTGTGATAAATAAAATACGCTGTTCACTCAACCAGTTTATTTGCAAGACTAACTCATGTACTTTATGAAGCTACCCTACACTACACCTCCACCCTTAAATACTAACATAGTCTGAATACTAACAAACTTATATTACTTATACATATAAATTGTAACCAGGTACACTACTAACTAAACATATAACTTATATCCTACTTTTCATAATAACTAGTTGAAGAATACAAACTTGCATTCGGTAGGTAGGTAGGTACCTAACTACTTCTTTCTCGACAAGGGCACAGGTGATGACTCATTTAGAGCTGTTTACATTGATAATAAATAGTATGCTATACAAAATAAATCGTTTACTTATATAATATCTATATCGAGACAGACAGTGATTACACCTTAATAATTAATAACAGAGCTGCTTACATTTAACTATGCTATACAAAATAAATCGTCTATATCTATACCGAGACGAACAGGAGGCCTACGGTCTCTTAATGGGTAACGACGTTCCACGGGCGCGGGAGCTTGGCTTTGCTGTGGTGCAGGCGCGGCCGGCGACCCCCGCCCCTCGCCCCCGCTCGCGCGCCGCGACCCCCCCGGCGGACCCGAGTCTGCGCTTACCCCCGGTGACTCACTTGGGAATATGAGCGGAGATACCACTGTGTTGGCTAAGTAAGGTGATGCTGTATTGTCTGAGGGTTCCTCCTCTCCTACTGGCCGGATTTTTAATTGGTCTATATGTCTATGTATTACCGTTCCATCTACCAGTCTGACATTGTAGTCCGTAGTACCAAGCCTATCGACGACAAGCCCGGGGCTCCAGCGCGTGCCCTGCGAGGCGCGGTAGTCGCGACACCACACGGCCTGGCCCGGCGCCACGGCTCGCTGCCCGCCGCCCGCCGCCGCCAGCTGGCGCTGTTGTGCCGCTTGTACGTGCTGCTCCCTATCTGGCTTTAGCTTGTCAAGCCTGGTCCGCAATGTACGACCTTGCAACAGCTGAGCGGGACTTTCCCCAGTGGTACAGTGTTCTGTATTCCGATATAACAATAAAAATCTACATAAGGCAATTTCAGGGTCAACTTTTTCTAATAAAGCTTTCTTTATAACTTTTTTACAAGTACGTACGGCATTTTCGGCTAATCCGTTTGATGCCGGGTGATAAGGAGCCGAAAACGTTTGCGTGATTCCGTTACTTGACAAAAAATCTTTGAATTCTATGCTGGTGAAGGGCGGTCCGTTGTCGCTTACCACTTGTTTTGGCAGGCCAAAAGTAGCAAAAATTTCTCTTAATTTAATTATAACTTGTTTTGCTGACGTCGAAACCATTTTAATTACTTCTATCCATTTTGTACAAGAGTCAACTAAGACTAGATAGGTGTGCCCTGCAATGGGTCCCATGCAGTCTAGATGCAGGCGGGTCCAGGGCCTGTCCGGCCACGGCCAGGCGCGCGGCGCGTGGGCCGGCGGCGCGTCGGCCACGGCGGCGCACACCGCACATCGCGCACACGTTTCTGCTATCGCTTCGTCTATCCCCGGCCACCAGACATAACTTCGACTAATTGCTTTTGTTTTTGTTACCCCCATGTGTGAGTCATGTAATTCTTTCAATACTTTAGAACGGCATTCTGATGGAATTATGACTCTGTGACCCCACATCAGACATCCTAATTCTATATAAATCTCGTTTTTCCGATTGAGAAATGGTTTTAATTCTTTTATTTCCGTTTCTTTTGGCCAACCGTCTTTTACATAACTAATTACCCTACTTAACAATGGGTCCCGTTGAGTAATTTTTTTAAGGTCATTATAATCTAATAATAGCGCATCGGACGCAAAGTGTAAATAGGTCTGCTCCGGTTGTTCACCTAACTTGACGCTATCACTTTTGTGTGCCGAGATCATTCTCGATAAACAATCCGCCGTATTTTTATCTGTACTGACATATTCTATGTTAAAATCGTACGCTGATAACGTTAATGCCCATCTTTGTAACCTACTGGCAGTCATACTTGGAATACCCTTCCCGGGGCCGAAAATGCTCACAAGAGGCTTATGATCAGTTCTCAATGTGAACTGACGCCCATATAAATATTGATGTAATTTCGTAACTGCAAACACAATAGCTAACGCTTCCTTGTGTATTTGGCTATAGTTAATTTCAGCGGGCGTGAGTGCGCGCGACACATAGACGACGGCGCGCTCGGTGCCGGCCGCGTCGCGCTGCGCCAGCACGACCCCCAGCCCGTGCGCACTCGCGTCGCACGTCACCACCGCCTCCTGCGAGGGGTCGTAGTGCGCTAACACACCTGTACTAGACAGAAGGTTTTTGATTGTTACGAACGCTTCCGTTTGTTTCCTGCCCCATATCCAAGAATTATTTTTCTTAAGTAACTCATATAGAGGAGCTAAAATAAAACTTAAATTCTTAATAAATTTCCCGTAGAAATTGACCATTCCCAAAAATGACCTAAGTTCATACAAATCCTTTGGGGCCCTCATTTCCAGGATCGACCTAACCTTCTCCGGGTCCACTCGAATACCATTTTTATCGATTATATATCCCAGGAACTTAATTTCATTCGTAAAGAATACGCACTTTTGTTTTTTTATCTTCAAACCGTAATCTCTAATTCGATCTAAAACTTTATACAATGTTTCGAGGTGAGATTCTAATGTCGAACTTGCTATTAATATGTCGTCCAAGAATATCACTACATTAGGTATATCCTTAAATAAATTTATCATTAAGCGTTGAAATATTCCGGGACTAGATGCCAGACCATAGACCAAACGATTGTACTTAAATAACCCACGATGTGTATTGATAACTGTGTATTTTTGCGGATCGTTTAATTCAACTTGGTTATATGCTTGTGATAAATCAATCCGGCTGTACAGACTACTGCCATTTAGATTCGTGAATAGATCTTCTATTTTTGGCACAGGATATTTATCGACAGCTAAGTAAGGGTTAAGGGTCACCTTGTAATCCGCACATATTCTCAAGGAGCCATCCGGCTTGTTGGCTATCACCAGCGGGGTGGCCCAGTCCGACGACTCGACGGGTTCGATGACCCCGCTGGCCAGCATGGCGTCGAGCTCGGCGTCCACGCGCGCCCGCAGCGCGTACGGCAGCGGCCGCGCGCGGCAGAACACCGGCGTCGCGCCCGCCTTCACCACCAAGTGCGCCGCCCCGCCCGTGAAACGCCCTAGTCCACCTTCGAATAATTCATTATATCTGGAATGGATATCATTCACATGTTTATTTATGTTTGGTACAGTTGGAGAAGCGGACAAGTTATTTAAATTAAATTTAGGTATATCAACCATTAATTCTGTGAGCCACTGTCGTCCTAACAAAGATGTCGTTCCCTTATCTATAACATATAAATCTAGCGTTTTAGATAAGCCTTTATATGTGCATTGAACTTCCAGGTAACCTAATGGCCTAATTTTGGAGCCATCATAAAAGGTCAAACTAAGTACACATTCTCTTAGGGGTACTGCGGGGAAACATGCCTCATAGGTTTGTTTACTAATACAAGATAAAGCAGAACCTGTATCTATCTCCATTTTCAACACAACATTATTTACTAAAATGTTTAAACTGACCGGCTGATAGTTCCTCAGTGACATTTGATACACGGGTTCGTCGTCCTCTTGCTCCCCGTCCTGGGCGCGGTCCTCCGCCGCCGCCGGGTCCTCGTCCCGCAGGTGGTGGGTGGGCTGGTGCCAGCGCCCCCCGCGCCGCCGCCCCGCGCCGCCGCCGCCCCGCGGGCCTCGCCAGGAGCCGCGGCCGCGCCACCCGCCCCTGCTGCCGCCTGCCGCCGGTGGCTGTGCCGGCTCCGGCTGTCTTGCGCTGCCGCCCCGCGCCATGCTCGCGCCCGCGGCTGCCTCGTCGGGGCACATTCTCCTCAGGTGGCCGGTCCTCCGACACTTGCTGCACTCGAACAAGCGGAACCGACACTCGGCCCAGCGATGGCGCGTGTCTCCGCAGGCTGCACACCCCGCCGCCTGCACCCGGTGCACGTCAGCCGATGACCGTTGCGCCGCCTCGACCGCGTGCGCATCTCTGTTGGCCGCCTCTATTGTGTTCGCTAGCTGCACTGCTTTCGAAAAACTTATACCGTCTTCCGCAAATAACCGTTGCCGTATAGTGTCACTATTTATCCCGCACACGAATTGATCCCGTAGATTATCGTCCAAAGTGGTACCGAAATCACAATTCATCGCCATTTTCTTTAAAACCGCCACATACGATGACACTGTTACGTCACACGCCTGCCGACACTGCCTAAACCTAAATCGTTCGGCTAAAATTGAAGGTTTAGGTTGCAGGTGATCACCGACGAGTTTAATTAATTCACTAAAACTCTTATCTTTCGGTTTATTCGGGCTGCACAAGTTCACCATTAGCTCGTAAGTCGCTTCACCCACACACGCGATTAATGTCGGCACTTTTAAAACCTCCTTCACGTCATTAACTACAAAGTACATTTCAATTCTTTCGCAGTAATTTCGCCAATTTCCCGAACTAATATCAAACTCGTTTAATTTGCCGGCCATTTTTGTTATTTTTAATCCTCGTTCGCCACTGTGATAAATAAAATACGCTGTTCACTCAACCAGTTTATTTGCAAGACTAACTCATGTACTTTATGAAGCTACCCTACACTACACTTACCTATCATCATCACACGCCAATAATCATCCACTGAACATATAGACTTCTTCTGCATACCGTTTAGTTATTAAAAAAACTTTTTTTATCCCGAATAGAAGTACCAGTACCATGGTTACCCCTTTTCCTAAGTGGACGTACCCTAGCTCATAGGTAGGATGCACTTTCACTAGCACAGACTCCGCTGAGGCCGCGCCCGCGTGACATGATACTCATGATAACAGTGCAGTGTTTAGCAGTCCACCAGGTCTTTATACAGGGTGCTACTAAAATATATTGAAATAAGGTATACAATGTTGTTTTTTTTTTTTTTTTTTTTTTTTTTTTTTTTAAGATTTTATTATCACTCCACAGACCGTTATGTCCGTGCCTTTTTGAGAGATCAATATAT
Source organism: Plutella xylostella (assembly GCF_932276165.1). Classification (NCBI taxonomy): domain Eukaryota; kingdom Metazoa; phylum Arthropoda; class Insecta; order Lepidoptera; family Plutellidae; genus Plutella; species Plutella xylostella. The sequence continues at coordinate 6,637,810 of NC_063987.1, read as the reverse complement.
CGTGAGAGTTTGGTTGTTTTTTGTCTTCATCTTTTAACTACTCACTACTCAATGTGGAAGCTTATAATATATATATTTTATCTTTTATATATATATACCTGTATATTATTAATAAAATTTTTTTTTTTGCACTCCTGGAGGAAAATCTACACAGACACCTGGGAAGGGGACCCAGGTAGTGTCGGCCTTTAACCGACTAAAAACCCCCAGTTGTGCATTTCTTGTTTTTTTTTTTTTTTTTTTTTCCTTTACACAGTCACACTTACAATTATAATGGCAACAAACATTTGAAGGGTAGGGCCAGTGTCAGCTGTCTTCAGAGAACTTAACAGACGCCTGTCAGTGGCCACACACTCCTTTTGTCATCGCTGTTGTTTTGCCTGGTGTTAATGTGTGACAGTGTTCTTAAAACTATCTTAATTTTATTGGTTAGTTCTTATACAGATAATATACAATGTTGTAAAACCGAACGGTTATCATAGTGTCAATCTCCCAGTTAAAATTCATGAGCCTTCCTAACCATCAAATTTCAGACATTTGCCAAACGCTTTCTAGAGCTATTACATAATTTAACTATAAGCTAGGTAGTTTAAAGAGTAAAGGCTGATTCGTGTCCAGAATGACCGATCAATCAATTAAATCATAGAACCCCAAAGTTCCATTAGTCAGAGGGATGCTCCCCTCCGATCACTGCAGTCCCCTCACAGTGCACTTGGCAGTGATCTTGCAGATTCACACTAAAGCTAAGCGTCCACCTATCGGTATCGAACCAAATGGATTTTCATAAATGTATGGAGAAACGGCGTCGGCAATGCCGATGAAGTGAACGCCTTGTGTGAATTTCTATACAAAGAATACTGAATGCGATGTGTCCTTTGCTTGAACGCCGAAAAGTGGACGATGACGTAATGATAACGTTCGTTTCGGGAAATTTCAACCCTAGTATTTGACGACCGAATGGCGTAGTGGTTAGTGGCCCTGACTGCTATGCCGAAGGTCCCGGGTTCGATTCCCGGCTGGGACAGATATTTGTTTAAACACAGATATTTGTCCTCGGGTCTTGGGTGTTGATATTTATATTTAGTATCTATCTATCTAAGTATTTGTGTAGATATATCAGCTGTCCGACACCCATAACACAGGTTCTGCCTAGCTTGGGGTCGGATGGCCGTGTGTGAGATGTCCCTACATATTTATATTTATTTATTTATATTTATTTAGTATCAGTGCCCTCAATGTCTGTAAATAGTAAACTGCCCCGGGCTATTCATAAAATCGATGCAGCATACTCGTATGTGAATTATTAAACGGACCGCCTTATCCAACTTTACATCGGTTCCAAATATAGACCAACTGACAAATTATGAATAGGGAAATAAAATATGTATTATGTGCTATTTATGAACACATAGGACGTTGCTATCTATCTAACTACAATACATTATCTACTTATATCTAAGTATGTACTTCCATTTGACCAACCACCATTAACTTACCTAGCCGGCAGTTGGTGAATGATGATGGCCTCTGTCCAGGGAGCCAAAACGTCAGTGTCATCGGCAAGTAGAGTTGCCAATAAAATTATTTCATTTCGCGACCCGTATCGCGTAATAGCATAATGACAAGAACAGTAACAGTCTAGCCCTGAGTAATAGTGAGGAAGTGGAGCGGAACCCTGGACAACCGCTACAGTGACCGTGCGCCGAAGGCATTGTCCGTCGCGAAATTACAGGCCCTGCACGTCCATTATTCGATTACTGAACCGATTGTTCTGGGCATCGAGATGTATCGGTTTGATGAGTCGTTTGTGCCCGCCAGTTTCAGCTGACGATTTGATTGTGGCCACGTGCTTCAGTGCTTCAGTGGGAATTCCTGATAGACGAGATTGAATTGCTCATCAATTTGGTCTCGTTTGCGTCTTGGTGTAGTGTTATTAGTTACTTACCTATAATTTCCACTTAGATCACACATAGCAAAGAATCCATGTAAGTATCTATAAGATTAGATTATGTTTTAATCAGGAAGCTACTAAGATTCACGCGCACGTCGATCATAAACACTCTAGTACCCATCTAACATTGCATTTCCAAGAACCAATATACTATAAAACGGCTCTTTAAACGTGCAACTCTAAGCTCCGCTTTCTGAAATGAGTTTTCTCTGTAGCTTTATCTCGCCGGTATCTGCAGGCTGTAATATTAAAATGGCATTGTCTGGATGACCGCACGTTGAGCCTAGTCTTCCTGATTCATTGCGGTTGTGCAACGGTATGGGCCCTCAGGAATGTCGCGTCGGAATAAGTCACGACTCTCTGCTCACTCACGTAGCACGCATAATTAGGACTTGTACGAAGTAATGGAGTGGTCCGTTGTCTTCATTACGCTTGACATAACTTTAAAACGCAGCAGGATTACTGAATTTCTTTAAGGGATTGACAAAACCACAGAAAACCAGTCGGTTTGTAGTTTTCATATTTAGGAAACTGTTTTTGCAGATCCCTACTTACTTATGATATTTCTATAGGATGAACTACCTATTCATGTAATTTGGTATTAATAACCAAGATTCTATCTTACTTCCTTACAGTCATTTTCCGTCCCTATTAAAATTATTTCCGTCACACTGCACAGTCGATATTATATGGTTTGCACTACCTACACCATTACCCGTAATTTCACTTTCATCTCATTTCATAACTTTCTCTCATATCCTATCACGACTCTAATTGGCACTTTTCTCTTTTCAGAGATTACCTCCACATACAAAATTACATCGAGTAACAGTGTCGTTATCAGCGTAAATAAAACTCCTAATAAAGATGACAAGTAAAGTGAAATTATTGCGAATGGAAGCGTGAAACGTTGGATTAAAGATGGCGGTGTGTTTGTGAACGGGTTTTCAAAATGGCGTCGTATTGAGTTGAACAAAATGGCGGCGGCCGTGCCCGCGGCGTCGTGTGTCAACTTGGAGCAGCATGGGTGCTCCACCAACGTGTTCAGCACGGAACATGGCTGCAGCACCAAGATGTTCGACTGCATCGCGCATCTGTGGGAATGGTGAGTTTTATATTTTTATTTTCAACAAACGACGTTGTGCCTATACATAGTAAATACTTAGGTATCTTGTATAGTGACATTGGTGGAATCAGGACGAATCGACACTCAGTGGAATAACATTGTCATTGTCCTGAAGAAGATAAAATTAATTTTAGTCTTAACACGGTGGTACGGTATAAATAAAGCGTCGACGGTTGAGTTGGTACCATGGAAGTAATAAGTACTTAGGTACGTACGTTGGTACTTCTAGCTTAATTCGTTATTAATTCGTCAGAATATTTGACAGCTCTCGAGCTTGCGCAGCACAATGTCATCATGAATATGAAGTTTATGAATATTTAAATTGCTATTGATTAATCGGGGACAAAATTTCACTATGGAACAAAAGCCTCGTAGGTGGAGATAACTAGGAAACTGCTTAACTACATTCTATGTTAGTACTTAGTACTTACAGACTATTGGTCTATAAAAGCCTATCCTATTCAAATTATCTACAAATTGAAAATTTATGAGCCACCCGATGAGTTAAAATAAGTCACAAAAAGCTGCATTATCATCTTTATAACAAAACTGTCCTTAGATAGCATCTCGTTTTCGTTACCTACCGATAGCTTATCTAGTTACCTATTTGATACCATTCCATAGGCTCACCATACTTGATGGAAGCTCACGTATTTTACTTCCGGGTAATAAAATCTTTATAAGTAAATTTATATTACCTACCAGAGGCAAGAATTTCCAACACCTTCGCCCGATTTATAGCTAGGCAAGTCTTTATCATTAGACAGTCTAGAATAATGGGCTGGCAAAGCGGAGCACTCCTTGAAACTTTTCCGACTAATGTCTTCAATAAAAGAGGTAAATTAATGTTTCTGCGAATAATATGAAGCAAGAACTGATTAGATAGATAGCAGAGCAGTCTTTCTAACTCCCAAGGAGCATAACACATTATTCTTTCTTCATTCAGCTTCTATTACCATTGCCGCCGCCATTTTCATATCGTGTCTTTATTTGCGCGCGTTATATTGAACAGTACAAATCTGAAACGTGTGGAAACGTGTATTATACCTGCCACCACATACGCCTGGCAGGCGGCAGCAGCCGTTACCACAGAATTCTATACACTGTGGTATAATACAACTCAGAATAATAACAACCTGACGCTACGCTCGGACTCTTTGCTACATAGTTATATACAAACAGTTGACAGTCAGTGTGCTACACAACTTCAGCAGCTCTCGCGTCCATTGCTTTGTAGTGAGTTAATGAATCGGAACGATACCTGTCGGATACTTACCACACCGCCACCGACACTTCTATAGAAACTTTAACAGTTCCAGCGAACAGTATCCAGGAAATTGAAAAGATGGAGTAGCTATCGATTTTCTCTTCCGAATGGAGACGTTCGTATTATACTGCACTGTTGTAAAGGTCAAGTTGGTTTTTAAACGACTTCAAAAAAGAAGGAGCTCGCGTTTATAGTGTATGTTTATTTTGTATAATAAGAATATGACTGCTACAAAGTCCCTGATTAAAAAAATAAATAAATTAGTAGGTGTATTTAATTAAATTAAGTACATTAGGATTGTGTTATAGCAAGGTTGATACTGTAATCCTAATATTGCATTTCCATAAAATCCAACTCCTGCAATCATAATACCTCCCTATAGAAACCTAAAGGAAACCATAAACATTTAATAGGTAACAGGTAGGGTACCTAGGTACGTACCTACACATACTTTCTACCTGCAGGTTAGGGCATGCAATACCGGTAATATTTTCAATACCGGTATTGAGTTCCGGTATTAGAACTCAATACCGGGATCCCGGTATTAGACTTCCTTGTTATAAATGGTATACACACACACACACACATACAATACATTTTGTTTAAAGGTCGTATAGGGCACAATACAACAAGAAAAAGCAATCAAATTCTGTATTATGTAATATTTTTTACGAGAATTAAATATTAGAGTTAAAATTTTAGAACGCATGGACCACAAGTAGGTTTCCAAAGGCCAAAAACCGCATGTAACGGTTGAAAACAAGTGCACTTTCATAGTATGTAGGAGCACAAGGCTAAGTATATCGTAATCGCTTGATTTATAGCCTAAAAAATATCCGATTCCGGTATTACTTCAATATCGGTATTAACTTTCAATACCGGTATTGAAAAAACCGTGGATTTTGTGCGGGATCCCGGTATTACGCAATATGCCCTACTGCAGGTCCTATTGTATGGTATCGCAATAGCAGGCAGGCTCGTGCTTTGTATCCTGTAAAAGTTGGGTTTTCAGTCTGAAAATAAACGTCTGTGGACTTTTTAATAGAAGCCCAGACGAGTGGTTTTGTTGTGAAAAACGTAAGCGAGAATATTGAAGTCGCTAATGAGATTTTTTTAATTTTCTTATAATACATTAGTACATTGGCGGTATATAAGTAAGTATTCATAATTTAGTAGATTGATATTAATAAGTCTTAAATTTGTAATTTGCGTAGTCACTGAAACGGAAAGTATTCATGCAAGGATTTTCATTGAGATGTAACATTCATGTAAACTTATACTTAAGGACCTACGTACTAATAAATTATTTCGTCTAAATTAGCAATAAATCTCAAGTCCGTCTGGGTGGGTGTTAAATGTATTTTGGAATCTGGCAGAATGCCGCATCGTATAGCCCAATGTGTTTATTCGATTGCCTACTAAGTATTTATAGCCTGAGAAAATCTAGATCAGTTATTCAAGACTTGATAATTATGTTAGTAGTAAAGTTGCTGTAAGGATTTTGAGGTATTAATATTGTATATGTATATTGTATAGTGATAAGGTGATTCCCTTCATATTCCTAAACATTTCTCAGATAAAAATATAGGAAAAAATGATTGCTTGTGCGTGTTCCTATGAGTGGAAGGTACCGGTATATACTGCTATTAAAATAAAATATTATGCCTACGATAAGAAGTTCGATTGTAGTTAGATAAAAATAGTTAGTTGTAGTAACATAATAAACTAGACTGGAAAAGTCTACGTTAACCAAATATAATTATTGATGCAAGATTGCAAAACCAATTTAATTTTAACTAAGTAAGTACAATAATAACTATTAATGACATAGTTTATTTGAAGGTTCTTTGATGAATTTCGTTAGAGGAGCGTGTTACAGAGGTAACGTAATCGCATTGAGCTTTTAAAAGCTTGTCACTGCGACTGTCTGAAAATAGATGGTTCTACGATTGATCTTCCGACATGACAGCTTTTAAAAACGTATAAAATTCTCTGTGTGTATTTCAATGTTTGTTTTAGGTTTGATTAGGTTGAGTATTAATTATATTTCAGTAATTTTTTTTGTAAAAAATAAATAAAAATCATAGTTCGTACCGAAAAATACCTGGGTTTAATTAATATTTAAATTTATTTCAAGAGAAATATTAAGAGTTTGGTATTGTTCATTATCACGTAGGCATGAACAAGAAACATCTGGCCCCACTCAACTAATATCATAATAACTCTAATAACACAATGATAGCATGTAATTTGTATCCAAGCCAAATTGACCTCAACATAGTAAATTTTTAACTACCTATCTACCTGGCTGTAGCTGTAATTGTTATTGATTGTGGATTATATTGCATTAGGTTGGTGTACCTACCTATAAAATACACATCACATCATTCATTCTGAACAAGTTTTGTTTACGAACTTTTCCTGCATGCCAGTGCTAAATAATATAAAATTAAGTTATTGTTCTACGTCCGCAACGTATTGTATTGCCATTCGCAGCACGCCGCGACATCTGGTGAAAATTGCTGCTTTTACCAACGCGCCGCGCCTCGCCCCGCATTCATTATGAGGTTTTAACATCAAAGGAGGCGATAACCTAAATATTATACACGTACGCCTTTTTTCATTCATTGTACTGCTCGATGGCTCAAGGGATATGTAGGATCAGTGGCGGATTTACAAATTTGCCGCCCGTAGGCCATTAATATTTTGCCGCCCCTACTGACTTTTGAAATTCAATACGTTAGTTTAATTCCGTTATTAGTACGATTGTGAACTTAATCATATTTCTGTCATTTACCTAATTAGATAATTTTTGCAACCCGCTATGTACTGAAGAGTTTAATGTTGACCTAAAAAGTTTAATTTGACAGGCAAATAAAAAACCCGTAAAAAGACTTTAAAGCGTAAAACATCTGTAAGTTTTAAACGGCTAAATCGATTTTCAGCAAACTTATTGTCTAAGAACACTCTCCCGTAGAACACATGTGATACAAAAAAAAACTAAATTGAAATCGGTTCATTCGCTCAGCCCCCCTACTCTTGAAAGGAAATATATTGCGTCTATCTTTCGTTGTCAACATTAAAAAAATTATAACTTCTCTTCAAAAGCGTTTTTACAAAGACTAAAAATACCTACTTATGTAATCAGCTAGGTAATGCCTATTTAAAGAACCTAGAAACAAGAATATAATGCATAAAATTTAGAAGTTTTTTTACAATAAACGCCAAAAAAGACTTTTTTGGCCAAAATCTAAAATAAATTCTTCATTCCGGGTGCTTGGTTCTTAGTGCTAGGTTCTAATAAAAGGCTTTATCTTGGTGAACATTTATGTATTTTTACTTTTTGTAAAATCGATTTTGAAGAGAAGTTATGATTTTTTAAATGTTGCCAACGCAAGACAGACGCAATACATTGCCTTTCAAGAGTAGGGGGGCAGCGGTGTGCAAGGCGAAGTGCTATCCAAGTTTGGATAAATAACCCTTAATCAAATATAAGGAAATTATTTCCCACTTAGTCTGAAACGAAAAAAATATTTTTATTTTTTTACTGGTTACTCTGATCAATATCAACATTAGGAACAAAATAATCTTGATTAAGTTTTAAATTTTAATAATGCAAACACTTTTAAAAAAACCGCAAGCTGTCATCGTACGTCAATGTCAAAGTCACGATTTCAATTTTTCTGTGACAAAAACCTGTTCTCGTGACGATATTTCAAAATTTTTGGAGAAAAAATCTGGTAAGTACCTAACCACAATATTAGTGTAAACTACTGTAAACTAAACTTGTTTTACAAATGGATTTTATGGTGATTGGCACTGTAAAACTGGTGTTTCTTGCTTTTTCGTAGGTTCAAATAAGTGGGAAATTATTTCCCACTGTTTGTTCCTGCAGTAAAAATATACTAAATTTATCTATACATAAAATATAATTTTACTTTATTGAACGAACTAATATGTATGGTTTTTGATAAGTATAAGCGGTTTATTACTCCAGATTCTTCTTATTTATTTGCAGCATTTTGAAAAAAATATCAAAAAGAAACGTAATATCCCTTACTACGAAGAATTTAGAAGAGACTGTCGAAAATATAGCTGACATTTCTGATTTATCAGACACAGATTCGGAAGACGACTCATGCTATGTCAACAGTATTAATTCTCCTTCCGATAGTTACCTCAAACAACTTGACGACTGCATATTTCCTTATTAAAATATTGTTCTTAATACTATTGTATCATTTTATAGCTTTTTTTCGAACACAAAAAAATATTTATAAAAAAACAAGCAAAGTAGCGGCAACTAGCTTGTATAGAAACTGTAGTAAATATTAATCAAAATTTGTGATCTGTACCGGATAGTGGGAAATACTTTCCCACTTGATATTATTTTGCTTTGCAATCACGAATAGTGGGAAATTATTTCCCATCGCAAAACACCCCTTTCCCCTACTAAAAAAATAAAAAAAACATTTTTTTCGTAATCTACGGACCCAACTTACCTAAAAACCATAGGTACATGGTTTACATTTTTATAAAAAAAATCCTCCATTTGATTAAGGGATAATAGTATGCTCCAAATTCTGTTTTCGCAGTAACAAAGATAGATACGAGTATGTATGTAATGATCCAGAATCCGGTTTTATCGAAATATTACAAAGCGTTTATTAATCGTTTTCGTATTTTTACCCGACTGCCGAAGGAGGAGGGTAATGTTTTTCGATTGTATGTTTGTATGTATGTTTGTATGTATGTATGTATGTATGTATGTATGTATGTATGTATGTTTGTCTGTTTCTTTATGAGGTATCTTTAGAAGCGTATTGATTGCGCGATGGTTATAGGCTATGTGACGTTACATTAAAATGTATATAGCGCCCTCTAGAGGACATAAAGTGATGATCGAAAAAATAATATTTTTCCAACTATGCTGTGTGGGGTATCAAATGAATGGATTTGATTAGCACATTACAAAAATATGCATATTGTAGGTATTTAAATCACAACACAAAAATTATTGAAATAAAAAATGTTCATAAACTAAAACTACTGACATAAAATTTCATAAAATAAAAACAACTAAAAAGTTACAAATAAAAAAATATAATTATAAACAAACAAAAAACCCGACTGCACGCTAAAAAGATGAAAACAAGCCCCAATGTTAATGGAAAGTATCGCAGGCGGGGACCAACTTGACCGCCACACAACCTATCTAAGTAACATTCAGCTAAATGGTGAACCCTCTGCTGGTCCCCGCCTGCGATACTTTCCATTAACATTGGGGCTTGTTTTCATCTTTTTAGCGTGCAGTCGGGTTTTTTGTTTGTTTATAATTATATTTTTTTATTTATAATCGTAATTTATACATGGATGGTGTGCACGTGTAATTAATTATAAAAAAAAACTACTTATTTGCCAAATTTGCCGCCCCTCTCAATCTGCCGCCCTAGGCACTGGCCTTTTTGGCCTATAGGTAAATCTACCACTGTGTAGGATACAGTCAGGAGGATACAAAATCTCTGCCGGTATAACGTCAAGTTAAGCAGAACTTACCTAACAGTGGGGCATTCACTAGAAAATAGCAACACATTATAAAAAAAGCTCTAGTTTTAAAGCTTATTGTATAATATACTGTGTAATATCCAGAAGGGATTGTGACCACTCCTATCACTTCTCTTTCCATCTAAGTAACCTTTTCGGGCACACTGTATAGTATATGGGTAGAAAAACATTCGAACTGAACATCAGACATTACAAAAGCCATACGGAAGTTTAATCATCTTAAACATCACAGCGCGCTTAAGACCTAACCAATAATCTTTAACTCCCTAGATCCGTAGGTTAATGCCTGAACCTCAACCACTTTCAATTTATCGCTCCGTATAATTAATTTAATTACTTCTCATCTCGACACCAGGGGTGCACTTTAGCTTCTGAGTAACGAAATTTCGGATTGCGACTACGCTAACCACGACTCTATTTCGTAGCATTAAACGTACCAATAGCATGACTGCTCAATGCTCATATTTGTTAGTTTTTGGTCAAGCTAGAGTGCAGCATCATCACGCCCCGTCCGCCCTCTGGATGCGTTTTAATAATTATGCACCCGGGAAACTTTGACGTGACTTACCGGCACACGAAAAGCTTAAGTTTTTTACCAACCTGTATAAGATTTAATATTAGATAAGTATTAAATTGTCCAGTCTGGGTTATTATTATTAGTTTTGGTCGTGTCGTTCTGTAGCATTTGGTGCTGGATCTAAATTTCGATGTTTATTGCTTTACAATGCTTAGTATAAATTATAAATCGGTATTTTATTTAGTGATCAGTAAACCGTCGCTGCCGCTGCCGCTCAGTGACGTCCGCGTCCGCCCCTGACATCCCCGCCTGGCCCATTTCTTTATTGACAGAGAGCTGCCAAGTCTGTCGCGGTCCGCGAGCAGAGCTGCGTAGAAAAAAAAACATTATGGCATAATGGCACAATACTCAATTTAATATTAATAACTAATATTAAATTTAATACCTAATATTATCTGGATAACATTCACAGACATTCGTTTTCTGAATTGATCTAACTGACTCCTGAACAAACGAGGGTGGTTTATAACTTTATGAATAAAAGATTATATTTAAAAAACTTGATTTCACAATAGAGTTAATACACTGTCAATCAATTTAAAGTTATATAAAGAGTCATAGCTTAAGGTCATTATGGTCATGTTTTAACGAACCAAGGCATGGCTGCTCGTGACTTAAAAGTAGGTAGGTACTTATATGATTTGTATAATTCTTACCACCATGAATAATTTGTTGTGTGTCTTCTTCATAAATACATAGGTACTTATACTAAATATTACATAATGCCCTTGTTGGATCTGAGGTGATCGTGAACTCATCTTCATGGCATCTTGAGAATTGAGAATGCTTTTAATAAAGTGAACTTAATCACTTAAGTAATCCTACGGGAGCAATAAATCCAGTCAGTGGCATCTTCATAATCAAATCAAAAAAAACATAAAGCTCACAAAAAGCTAAATCTACTAACATAAAGTATCTTACCTATAAAAATATTATGCACGGAAACCGGATCCAAACAAATAGTGCAGGTGCAAAAGTGTGCCAACTGAGTAGACTGCCACCTGGCTGCGGGAAACAAAACCTTCTTGTTTAGCTCGTGAGTCAATTGCCTAATTGGTAAAAGTTCCACTTTTCTTCGGCCATCGACAATGCGAAAGGCAAATACGTGATGAAACGCCACCGTTCTAAACCTCTGAGTCACGATCTATGCGCTGCTTCACAGGTTGTAACGTCTAAGCTCAATTGATTGGAATTGTTTTTTTTTAACTTTTTGATTAGTTTGCAAATGTTGATTTAAAAGTCCCTCACTTGCTTCCTTTCCCGTGGTGTGCACAGATTTTAAATCATACATGAATAAAGCTATTAGTTAATTTGTCCTTCTAGTTAAAAAAAAAAACACCTTAACACACATGATAGCTGCTAACTTATAATTTTCTATTCCCTCTTTCAGTTACATTTATTGCCGCTTTAATATACAATCCTACAGAAAAAGTTTTCTTTTTCCCAGTTACAAAAGCTTGTCTTTCTACTTTCTTTAACAACTTTTCTACAAACCCTACAATCACACAGTTCTATTTACCAATGAAGCCACACGAAATGCAATGGCTAAACCAAATGAGCGTCCCCATTTTCAATCCTAGGGCTACTCGATAAATTGGCACATACACTTGGCTTCATGTGGTTATTCAATTAACTGCATTGCTCACTTCTTTGTAGCTGTATGTACTGTACAACCTGGGAAATATGTTTAGAAAACGGAAACGGAAAATCAGTATAATTATTTTTGAAAATGATTAACATTTATTTATGTATGTAGAAATAGTGTCAATCGGTATTTAATTTTACTTTTACTTTAACTATAATATATTATGTGTACTTAAATATAGGACAGTGAAAAATAGTCTTCAGTCCGGTTGTAAAAATGGGTAAATTACACAATATATAAATGTAGTTGGGAAACTTCTCTCTTTCTCGTATCGTAATATTTGCTATTGAGTTAGCGGGTGAGTGAAGATTACATGAATGAAATCATTGTGATGCGTGGGTGGACTATGACTACTGCTGAAGCCTTACTACTAGCTATTAGTCCGACGTCAGAGAAAATGTTGAGGAAAAGTTAATAAGTAGGTACCTACATTAATTACATACTTATTTACAGGCCTTACATTTTCATAGGGTTTGGAAAATTTATACATACCAAACAGTTTATAAATTTATTTACAACGAGCTTGCTATACACTTACATATTATAAAATATACTAGGTACTTAAATATATCATTTTATACTTAAATTATTTACGTTATGCATTAGCAATACCTCACTAAGAGTCAATATAGAGAATCATTTAATTATATGTACCTAAGTACCTAAACATTTTTGAAATAATATGTTGGTAGGCATTTAAGATTTAACTCCTAGTGGAAGAGGCAGCATGACAGCGAGCGCGGCGAACGACCGTTAACGAACTTGAATATTTAAATTTAATTTACGAACATTTCTTTCCAAACTGTAACAGGCCTGTGTCACTCCGCGCGTGGGCGGCGCTGGCGCCAGCCTGGCGCCTGCCGCTTCGAGTGGGCAAATCTAGTCGGCTGCCGCAAGCGGAAGACGATACACGCGCGCGCGAATTATGAATAGAAAAATGGACATAAAAAGAAAAAAAGCAGCAAAAAGATACTGTGCCGTATTTAATTGCTTAAATACGGATCGTGATCCAAATTTAAATTTTTTTACATTACCAAAAGATGCTGACAGGTAAAACTAATCTAAGTATTTTATTGATTTCTTCTAGGTACGTTCCTTATTTGAAATGAAATTAATCCGAACTACAAACCCTTTTTTTCTCCATGTTGAACAAAGTCTATTCCAATATTTTTTTCGTTAAATTATTAAATTTACAGACACAACTACCTTCAAAATGTATTAATGAATCGATTATAAAATGTGCGCTGAGTGGGATTAGTGCTTAACGAAACTAACACGTTCTGTATCATAATATAAATTATATCCATAATATAAATTATAACGAAAAAAAACATGTTTTCACAAAATTAAATGTTTTAGGTACTTAGATTCATACATATTTTATGTACTTCAAAATATCTTAACTATGAAATTGTCATTGTTTTTACTGGTTATTTCCAATAGAAAAAAAGTTTGGAATAGCTTTGTATTCTAAATTCAAATTAATTTTGTTTTAAAAACATGACATTCTTTTTACAAACTCCAAGTCTTTTGCTTATTGATTATTAGTATTATGGTACTAGTTATTATTCTGTGGTATTATTACATATTACGCAAGGAAAGATTTGGGTTACACTTAAAAAAAAAACGATTTACGCATAAATACTATTGCATGGTCATTTCCAATAGAAAAAAAGTTTTGGAATAGCTTTGTATTCTATATTCAAATTAATTTTGTTTTAAAAACATGACATTCTTTTTACAAACTCAAGTCTTTTGCTTATTGATTACTACATTTATTACGCAAGGAAAGATTTGGGTGACACTTATTTTTTTTTATTTACGCATGATTATCTACTATTGCAAGGTTATTTTTAAAATATTTCTGGACTACGCACTTTGGTAAAATGGAACGTAATAGAGATGCGACACATCAAAGTCGACGTTCTGAAATCGATAAAAATTTATACAATATTTTATTATTTCACATGATTGTACTAATTAGAATAAAATATCATATCATCAATCCACACAGTGCCATCTAGCCCTAAAATAAGCAAAGCTTGTATTATGGGTGGTGCTAGACATCTGATATAATTACGTAGATACTTGTTGTATTTTACGAAACCCACAATGCAAGGATTTCGTCCATTCAAAATGTTCTGTTTGTTTATTTCAGGCGACGGACCTGGTTATTGGCAATTGGTAGAGAGGATTTACTATCTAAAGATAATATGAAACACTCAAGTTATCATGTATGTTCGTTGCATTTTGAAAAATCAGCAATTACAATTGTCCCAAAGCTCAATGAAGATGCAAACCCAACTTTATCGTTACCAAATCTATCTCAAGAAGGAACATCTCAAACAAATATCGATAAAACTTACGACGATATTGCACAACCTTCATCAAAAGTGAACATAATACCTGATGTTGTTACTAAAAAAGGTACAATTAAGTCAGCTGTAACTCAAACTACACTATCTCAGATGTCGCACAAGGAAACACAAACATCAGATTTGCTGAGTGCAAAAACTCCACGGAAACGTAAACTTATAGAAGACCTAAGGGTGACCAAAGCCAAAAATCGACGACTTGATTTAGAAATTAAAAAAATTGAAAAAGAACTGGAAAAGAAAAATTCACCAGTAATTGGCAACGATGATCCTGAAGACGAAATTGGTAAAAGATTTATGAAATTGATTGAGTGGCAAAATAAACTAAAAAATAAATTTAAGGGTAATAGATATGAAGCAGAATATAAACTCTTTGCTTTAAACTTGCAATACTCAAGTCCACAGACTTACCGATGTTTACAAACTGTTTTAAAATTACCAAGCAAAAGCACGTTAAACAAGCTAAAAATAAGTATACCACCGAAATTGGATGAACGAGTTCTAGAAAGTTTAGAATTAAAAGCAAAATCTTTCCCTGAAAAAGCCAAGTACTGTACGATTTGTATAGACGAAATGACTCTGAAACGAAACTTATACTACGATATTAAAACAGATGAAGTAATAGGTTTTCATAATATCAATGGTAAAGTGACTCCGGAAATTGCGAGCAATGCGTATGTGGTAATGCTTCAAGGAATTTACTTTAAATGGAAGCAACCATTGGCATACGCACTACTTGCTAGTGCACGTCATTACGAAGAATTAGATATATGGTTAGAAGAAGTTATTACAAAACTCTCCGGAATTGGAATAGACATAAAAGCTATAACCACTGACCAAGGCTCAAACTTCGACAAATTTGCCAAAGATATAAAAGGTGTGTCGGCCGAAAAACCGTTTTTTGTGTATAATGAGAAGAAAATCTACTATATTTTTGACGTGCCACACCTAATCAAATGTCTACGGAATAACTTGCTAACAAGTGACTTCTATTGTGACGGTAAGAGAATATCTTGGGATTTTATAAAACAACTTTACCACGACCAAAAAGACAAAAACTTAAAACTAATACCAAAAATAACTGAGTGTCACATTGAACCCAACAACTTTAAAAAAATGCGAGTGAAGTATGCTGTTCAAATTTTCAGCCATACTGTGTCTGCAGCACTCAGTACATACATCGATTTGGGCAAATTACCAGAAGAAGCCAGATCCACTGCCAACTTTATGGAGTCTATCAACAACCTGTTTGATGTTTTGAATTCTAGTAGGGTAAAAGTTAAAAATAAATTTAAAACTGCCTTCAAACTTACTGACGTCCAAGAAAAAGTTTTGGTTGATGCTCAAAATATGTTTGCAACGATTAAAGCCATAAATAAAAGGACTGGAAAAGATAACACAAAACATATGAAATCTTTCGTAAATTTTCAAATAAGTATACAAGCAATCAAAATGTTGTTCAGAGACCTAAAAGAAATCGGATTTAAGTATATATTTACGAGAAGACTAAATCAAGATGTCTTGGAGAACTTTTTTGGGTCGATTAGACAGCAAGGAGGCTGTTGCACAGAACCAACGCCGATCCAGTTTCGAAGAGCCTCCTCAAAGCTGTTTTTTTGCAACATGTTAAAAAACTCGCCCGATGCTAATTGTGAACTTGATATATGTCAAATTCTTTTGAAAGCTGAAGACATGATGAAATTGAGAGTCACGAGTGAAAAAAACAACGAGAATTTATGTAGGTCTGCAGTGTATTTGGAGGGTGAAACAGACTACAGAGAAGTAGATTTACCAGAAGAAAATGCTTTGACCTATGTCTCGGGATACCTGATGTTTAAATGTATAAATAAGCACAAGTGCGTGAATTTAAGCGAAGTTCTGAAAACTGTTCCTGAGTTGGGGGAAACAAATTTGTTTACCCGTTATAAAGCCTTCAACAAGAATTCTTCATTCTACGGAAGTTTGAAAATGCCCCCAAAAGAATTTATAGACTATATACAAAACTTAGAATCAAGTTTCACCCAGAACTTTGAAAAATGTATTCAAAAAAATCCAGGAAAACAACTAACTAATTTATTCGGAACTATTACTGCGCAAGTACCTTGTTCGTGTTTTCCAACTGAATATCTCTTGAAATTGTTTACCAGACTGCGTATATATGCGACGTTGAAATTTAATAACCGTCATTTTAAAGACTCAAAGAAAGAAATTAAGAAATATGTAAAAGTTAGGCATCTATGATGATAAAAATCTATTATCGATATACATATTTTTTATTCCTATTTCGCCCTACCCCACCCCATCCCTACACTACTCTTACCAGGCCTGTGTCACTCCGCGCGTGTGCTCAACTAAACTAAAACAGAACATCATGATCCATTTCATCTCAATATTATCACACATTATGAAGAAAAAAATCATTTTTTGACTGAAGTAAATGTTTTTTTTAGGTAGATATAGGTACCTATCTACCTCTTTCTTTTACTTTTACTTTTACTTCAAATAATAGATCTATGAATAGGTCTTTAACTATGAAATTGCCGTAGCTTCAACTAGTCATTTCCAATAGAAAATAAGTTTGGAATAGCTTTGTATTCTAAATTCAAATTATTTTGTTTTAATATCATGACATTCTTTTTACAAACTCAGTCCGTTGCTTAGTAAACGTTGTAGTCTGTGGTGCTGAGGCAACCCTAAGGTGGCTTCTTTTTCAATGCGTATAACCACGTATAACTTATTATGCACCGTAGTCCAGTGAAATAAGGCGCATATTCCCTCAAAAATAAATTGGTAGGTAAGTAAATAAAAACGTGTGCGGCTGGAGCGCGATCTAAATTAGATCTTATTGCTTATGGGATGGAGTCATATTTCTTTGATAGCCATTGCGAAGATGGACTTCTGTACCTGGTACTAGTTATTATTCTGTGACTGTAAGTAGGTACCTATACGTATATATCACACATACGATACAGAGGCTCTGTCTTTTTCACTCTGCCGGAATTCAAATTACCTTTATCGGCGAGCGGTCAGGTAAAACCTGTATTACTCGAACAAATTCGGAGGGGTCCCATTGAACAACGTTTTTAACGACGCCGCCGATTGTTTTCATTAGTTGGCTAACAAATGTACCTGCTTGCTGCTGCAGTCTGTCTCTTTCATTTGTACGTTTATCTGTATTTCCGTCTCGCTCTAATGCCTCCTACGCGGTATTGGTGCCAACCTAGTGACGCTTCCAAGCAGCAGTCGGCGGTCGCCCGCGTTCTTCAGTACTAGTGCTGAATAAGAAGCTTATCAAACACCAAACTATCGATAAAAGTTACAAACAAACAACAAACCTTCAATTAAACTGGAAATTAAAAGTCAAAACATATATAAATAAGTTAAATTAAATTAAAAATATATCTAGAGACACATTAATAAAATTCCATTTAAACAAAAGTGATTACAACAGACAAAAGTTTTCGTGTTTTTTGTGTTTCAAGTGACGTTGTTTTCGTATGAGCGGCTGGAATACTGAAAGTGGTTACAGATGATTGCTGCCAGGAGATTAGAGTTAAACGAGCCGAGATATTATCCGTGATACGAGGATTCGATGCTGGCGAATAAGGTACGGTAAACCGGATAGGTACTTGATGGCTAGCTCGTCGTAGCTTGGCTATTTCACTTGTTTGACTAGTTTATGGAACCCAGTAATCCTGCACCGTCCCGTATGTTACTACAAGAACATCCAGATTTTTTGTACCGTCCAACTCGACTGAACCGTTCTGAGAAATTTAAAATTCGAATGCGTTTAACATTTCCAGCCAACACGCAAGGATCAAATATTTAGTTTTCGAGATATAAACATTGGTTGTGACTTGTGTGTCTCATTTCCCCCCTTTTATGTTGTTGTTGGCCAGGTGCATCTGAACAGGTGGTTTTAATTTTAATGCTTTGTTTATAACTCCTTAATTACACTCCATCCAAATGTGCTGCCCACACGCATTTGAATGTTGCTCTATTAAGAAGTTGACGGATCAAAAAGTGCCGGCAAACCATTATATCGTGACTTGTACTAATTATTACGTTGAGCGCGTTTCCATAATCTGTGGTGATCAATCAGTTAGTTAGAGTTAATGAAAAAATCATGTCAATGATAGAGATAACAATGTTTTTGACATAATTCCCTGAGAATCAGATAATACAATGACAATAATAATACACCGACATCAAACAAAGATGACTATGATCTTTGTGAGAGTGATAATTTCAAACAAGAAGAGTTTCTTAACAATCACAGACTAAACAGAATGCAATCTCATTTTGTCAGTAACAAGCTGGAACAGGTTACCTGTCACGGTGAACAAACTCCTAATGTATCGGAAGGTGTTACAAAAAGACTATCGGCCTCTTCGCCAGACTGTGACTCAGACAAATGTATCAGCTGCTAAAAATATTTGGGACCAACGTCACAGTTTAAACACGACGAGATGTCATCGACCAAGGAGTTCCAACTTCTTGAGTTCCAACCTTTTTGAGGCCTTACCGCGCAGTCTTTGCGGCAGGTAGCTGGGACCTTTTGAAAGCGAGGAACTTTACTTTTTTTGTCTCCAAGTGGCGTCTGAATGGAGGTATTTCCCTCGACGTCGTGTGAAGGTTTCGTTTGTTAAGCACTTGTCCTATTGTCTGTCCCATTGGCCCTTTTTGTTTTTTGTTGGTCACGTATGAAATTGCTTCTAAGAATATTGAGACCGGTATTTAATGACTTTATTTGTTATGGGTTTCCGTACAAGTCACATTAAATTTTAGCTCTAACAAAACAAGTGCACTAACACCTACTTAGGTAACTGGTGTTAAGTGAAAACAGTATCTGTCACACATTAGAAATTGCGTATCGTCAACTGTCACTGTCAAAATGTAAAGCAAAGTTAGTTCCAAAAGTGACATTTGTTTTTTCCATATGTTAGGTGGAATTTTACCAAACGCTAAACGTATTTAGTAGCCTGTCAGTTAGTACAAAATGTATTTAAAATTTGATTTAATTACGTTTAGCGTTTGGTAAAAGTGACCCTTCGTGTAGATTCGAAAATAGTATCGAATCCGGTGCTCAAGTCACAGGTCCTAAATAAATTAAAAAAATGTAGTAGTAGTCAGTATCAGTCTACGATCTGCTACAAGCTTTAACAGTTATCATTGACGATGCTTTTTAATACAAAGCAATAATTAAAGTAATGTGAAATAGGTCGCCGATATAAAGCCCCTAGCTTTTAAAAAGTTAATTAGATTTCTAATAAATTGTATAAAAATGTGGCTCTTAAAACCCACAGTCGCCGTAACAATCATCTGTCAAGTGGCCAATGGTGATATTATTATTATTATTATTTGATACTTTATTGCACAAATATGAAATATAAGTGTACAAAAGGTGGACTTAATGCTAAAAGCATTTTCTACCATGATAATGATGATGTATAAAAATTCGACAAATTACACAAATATTCTACTGCCTTGATCAGATGTATATCGTCTTGAGAGTTCATTTATTATACCTAACAAAAAAAATACTTAACAAAAAAATCAGTTTCTGTTGGCATTTCGTTTCCGTCTTTATAAATGTGTTTTTCATGTTACTGGCATAAAACACACAGGGTGGACGTCAGACTACCCCCTCCATTTACCCCCTTAGGCATCTTAAAACACTGCACCAGCTCTTTACTGCTATAAAACTTATTACTTTTCTCTCTGGCACTAGAATCAAGGAATTGCAGCCGCCCACTCCTTCCTACGTCGCACTTTATAAAGATTAACAAATTTTATTAAACGTTCCTTTCTTTCACTCTCTAACAAAAGCATTTTAGCATGGCGGTTGCAAAAAGGTTCAAGCATTCCGCCTTTGACCACCGAAAGCGTGTCGAATTTGAGAGCCTATTAGCTACGGCTTTTAACTTTGTCATCTTAGCTCCGTATCGCTTCAGAAATTAGGCCAATATTCTCTAATGAAGAATATGAAATAAAAAGCTTTTCGACAGTATAATCTAATGCAGGTCGGATCGAATTTAGAATTAGCTTTAAAAAGCGTTGCAAATGCATGACACAAATATTTGTGCCAATTATTCCTTTCTAAACAAGGCAAGTCATACAAAATCCTCGACATTTAAGGCTCGGAAGATTGTTGAGAGTACAGCGATTGCGATTTCGTAGCGTGAAAGGAACATTGGAATGTGGCGAACAGCGTTTGGTTGGAAATACGCTCCTATCTAAGTAGGAGAATTGCTAACATATCAAAAGACGTAATGTGTTTAAAATTGCTGCTGTCGTAAGAAAACATGGACGAGGAAAATGAAATACATGATGCTATTACGCAATGTAATTGATAGTGTCACTTTCTAGTAAACAAATATTGGAATAAAGTAATTATGATTGCAATACCTACATGAAGCTATTTTTTGTGTAATGATTTCGGTAAAATAGTTGACAAATTAAACTTACCACTCTCAAATTTAGAACGTTGCTACGGGTTTGTGACATTATTCATAGCTATGCTAATTATAATACCTAAAAAACCCAGCATTTTTCTGACTATTATCAAGTTTAAACTTAACAAGTATTAAAATCCATAAAATTTTCAATTTAATGCATCTTTACCTCAGGAAGGCTTTATTCCCTAGAGCTACGAATGCAGATTCAACAAACGCTAGTATTCGCGGCATGCAGCTGAGCGGTCCGGTCGATAGGGTCATGCGGCGCTTTTCTTGCGGAATCTCGTTACGCAACACCTGCCTGCATCTGTTCATATCCTTGAGTTTGCTCGTGCACTTTAGAAACATCTAAAGCAATAGAATCTACTGCATTTTCTGGTAACTAGGTGTTTAAAGTAATTTTCACTTGTGTGCATCTTGTTCTATGTTGCCGCTTGACTTAAAACATGTTTTATCTTATTTTTTAATGTCTAGTAGCAATTACGTAAATTTTAGATCTCGTTGTATTAAAAACTAAACAGAATAAATTTCACAACTATTATCTGTCTAGTATCTGTATCACCGTAGAGGCGTGCCTTTTCCTAAGTATCCGTAATCTCTAGTGGGCATTATCTTCAAAGCCCCGTTACTCGTAAAACGTTTAACACCCACACTACTTGACAGACCGACAAATATTTGAACAATAAGATTGAGGCCGCGGTTGTACTACGACCAACACGTGGACGGAAGTGCTCACATAACGCATGGGAAACTTTCTTATCAAGGTATTTCATATACCTATTACGAAATTTTCATAATCCTGTTTTGGCTCTTCCTGTTGTTGAAGAAAAGGGCTCGAAAGATTTTAAATTATTTTTTTTTTTCATGGTTAGTCTTTTACAAGCTTATATTTTGTAAATGTAGACATACATCATAAAAAAAGTAAAGTAAGTACCTAAATACTAAACACTAAAGAAGTGCATCCACTCATTAGGATTATTTATACTAAACGTTTGTCGAAATTCTGGTCAATTTAACAAAGCTGTACTCAAGACTGTGGTGTTTAGTTTCGGGAAAGCCGTCTGGGGCACCAGCTCTCCAATTTATATTATTATGCCAGCTTTATTAGTAAAATGTGTAGGTATAATTCTATGAGAAATATATCGTTATTAAATTACTTGATAAAATTAAATAAGTATAGGTACCTACAAATTATATGTATACCACCATTTTATCGCTGGACGCGTGCCTATTGGTATCTAGTTACCAATTGTTTAACAGCAATTTTGAATATTCCTAGAAGAAGAAGTTACGCAGTTGGAAGTGTTTACTGTAAAAATAATGAGTCAATTCTACCAGGCTACGCCATTATTTTTATCATAGTTTTATCCAGAATGCATAAGTTTTGAGCACGTTCGTTGGAGAATCGCCTGAAATAAAAAATAACCTAAATCGCCTAAAATAACTATAGGTTCTAGAGTTATTGTTCTGATTTTAAATTTTAAAGTGCTTCATGCTTTAAATAAAACCAATAATCATAAAATAAAAAAAAATAACTGGTTTTTTCGTAGACAAAATAGTTAAGTTCTTGTTCTGTTTCACTACTAAAGACAGCAGTATCGGTCCATTTATTACTTTCCAGTTAATTCGAAATATCTTCAAGATAGCTAATCTACACTTCACAACTGTGTCACTTCGCAGTGGCCCACATTCGGCACTATTTATCTGCGGGTAAAATCTTGTGGCACGCGCGCTTTGATTGCTACTGTCATCTACTTACACTCCAACCAACAACATTAACTTAACTACTACTGCTGTCTTATTGTTTAGCACTAAAGGGTCATTTTTGCTTGATTATGTATAACATTTGTCACAATCTGTGTTCCAAAGATTTGTGGCACCAACTTTCTTCTCTCACGACGTTGCCATTAAATGATACTTGAATGATACTGAGTGCGTGTTTAATGACAATGTGTCAACTGTAATAAGATCTATGTAATTGACGGGTGTTGGTTCTTATGGTGTATAGTGCCACAATCTTATCTGTTCCGGTGGTCAAAATGTGCAACTAACGAGACGTCATTGTCAAACGTCATTTCATACTCTGTGCGTTATTTGAGTTGTCAATTTCTGCGAAGAGGCTGACGCTACGTTATTTAATTTGTTTTGTGATTTTCTGCGTGAAAATAATGCCAAAAGCGCTAAAATGTGATGCAAGAAAAGTAATACTAGATATATTGGCTTTTATGCAAGAAGAATAACGTATTTAGACGCCTTTAATTCCGTTTGAAAAATTGGAAGAACGAGTTGCAGCGGCTACAGGTTAGTGTTGCCAAATATGACGAATATTTTTACCCATATACTCACATGTAATTTTATTAATATTTTCACCCCATCCCGTGCCCCAGCAGTGGGGACGGGATGGGTCATAATGAAAAGTATATAATATTTATCTTTCTTTGATTACAGGTGACATGTCACTTTAAATCTAAGGCAGTATACCAAGAAGAATTTCGCGCACCTGCAGCGATTTTAGACGAAATAATGATGATTAATGACATCGGAAGAAATTGCTTTTAGTTCTTTGTCTTTCTCTTTTAATTTTATGCTCTTATTTCTTGTTACTTTAGAAATGGTAAAATAAAGTGTTCATAAATAAATAAATAATAATTAATAGTTTTTTTTAAGTCTGTCTATCTCGGTATTTTCACAACCCACAGATCTGATATTACCTATACCATTGTAATCTAGATTTAATCTCCTATATCAGAACATAATTAGAGCTTATTTTATTTCTGTTCGCCGTGTACAAATTTTCCATACAACAAATGTCGTTTGATATACATAATATCCTCTTTCATTTACTATCGACCACTATTTTGATTTATCTATACTTATGAATGTACCTAATTATAAAATAGGCAATAGCAGAAATGCATTGTCGTTTAAACCACAAATAGGCAAAATTTAATCGATGGCACCACTGGATTCGATCACAGCGATGCCGTCACCGGAACAGATAAGATTGTGGCACTATACTTTCTGGATCGAAGCATTTCATTGTTGCAAAGTGGAAAAATATATTATTTTATCTAATGATTTTTTATTAATATCAACACCATTGGTTTCTTGATATAAGTATGATACATATTTCTATAAGTATACATAGATATTACTATATTTCCTTGCACCAATAATTACTTTTACAATATCGTATATTTCTCACTTATAGTTTCTGAGTCATTATAATTGAGTCTACCAACTCCACCAAATGACTTCTTGTGTGGTCAGGTAATGTAGTGTCTTTACAGCTGCGTTTCAATAAAATCTAACGGTTCGTTGATTAAATCGCAACTGATTTGAGGTGTTGGAGTACCACCGCTTACTCAACACTTTTGTCAAACTATCGTTACGAACCATACTTTTGTTTCCCAATATCTCTCACTTACCTAATTAAAAGACTTGACTCTAATGATTAGGTAATCTATCTGTGTCATTTTACTTTACAAATTAATAAAATGAAATATAATACGAAGTGAGCTAATAATGGCTGGTATCTTCCGATGATGTAATACAACATTACCTGCTTCTTCAAAGCTGACCTGAATACACACATGATAATACGAACTTATCCTTTAGTGAAGATAATCCTACTAACATTACGCTTGAATGTGTTTGTGGCACACCTGTGCTCCGGAATAATACTGTCTGCCATGAGTCCTTGAAATAGGTTCCATTATGGCATGTTCACACACAAATGACTCTGTAGTACTACTGGCAACCGGCAACATTTATAGCACATCAGTGGCAATAATGGTGGAACGCACGATACGAGATACAATTTCCGATTCCATGCTACAGCAATCGGCGATGTTCTGAATTGTGATGTCACGCTGCTGAATGCCAGGTCACACGACGAGTCAATCCAAAATTTATCTACAGGAATCAGTTTTAATTAATCAAAATAGAAAAAAAAACATAGTTTGGTCCCAATAGCGGCAGGTGAGCATTGTATTATTATTTACTCAACTTGTAACTCAACTTAAAAAAACTCGACGGTTAATTCTATAATTATGACTTCACTCTAAATGTTTCTTTCACGGCAGTGTTTTCTTATTCACTTAAGCAAGACCGTTTAATCTCTTTTGTTTCCTTGTTATTGTCCCCGTTTGTAATCTTATCTATTATCTCTTTCAACGCGGTGATGTTTATATGCAAGTAATAACATTGACTATTTACATTATGGTAATGCACACATGCATTTTCCGCCTCAGTCCGGGACGAGGCGCAGGAAAACATTTCATGTAGACGATATCCGTTCACGTGATTGAAATCTTTGCCATCTGTTTGCGTCATGGGAATAGGAAAGTAGCATTCGCCGGGGGCAAAACGAAATAGCATTTCAATTTAGTAAACATGCCTATCTAAAAAGCAATATCTATATCGTAACTGCAAAGTGCCCATTCAAGTTGGGAAGTCCAACTGTCCAACCTTAACTAATACGGGGATTAACATTTCTCTGTGCCGTCAAGCAGGTTGGATTTAAAGTAACTAATTAATCCGCTAAAACGAATAGCCCAAAATCCCCGGTGGTCTACATAAATAGCAGTACAAGTATTCTTAATAGCCTGTCACTGGCACCATTCAGTCGCTGGACATTATGCAACCAAAGTTCTAGGAGTTATTTATTTGCCAACATTAATCATCGCTTAAGACCTTACTGGTCGCACATTGATTGTAAGTCTCAAAGCTTCAAGCGATAAAATCGATAGTCTCTTGCTGCCTTAGCCTTATTAAGCCTCGCAGTGTTTTCGGACAGGCAAGAGGTATACGCAAATTGGAATTTTGTAATCACATCTAACTATTGTTACTTCGTCAGGTTGTTGGGTGATTAGATTGCTCACGCAAGTTAGAAAGGGTAATCCTACTTTAATTTCTTAATCTTTTGAATTGCAAACATGATTTGATAGAATTACTCAAAATAATTTGCTGAGTACAGTAGGTACTTACCTACATTAAGTTAGAATAGATAAAATATTTATGCTAGCTATGGGTGTAGTGAAATTGGATTAAGGCTAGTCCATTCCATCTGTTATTTTATTAAAAGGAGAAGCAACCGTTTTTACCGTTACTGTTCTTTTGTTTTTGCTAACTGAACTCGCTACTGTTATCTTTGAGTCCCTTCCGACTTGTAACCCTAAACCGGACAAGCGAAATACAAAGTCTCCCAGTTCACAAAGCCCAGGTTTTATTCCAGAAAACTCTGATTCTGACTCCTAATACTACTGCCGCAAAGATGATAGTTGACCACGAATTCGTAATTTGATACGCGGTTGACTTTACCCTCTCAACGAGTCATGGTCTGTCGGACGTAACATTGCGAGCAAACATTATTTTAGCTACTTGCATACTAATTCCGCCTGCAATTTGTAAAACACATTCTTAACACATTTAAATCAGTTTTTAAACTGGCATTTTTGTTATGGCAATTAAAGTAATAGGCCATAATGAAGCTCATCGCGGCGTTGACTTGTAACTGTGTTCATAAAAGCACTTGGCAGTGTTTGAATTATGCAAACGTGATTCGAGCAGTTTGTTCGGGCTGTCACGACTCGGGTGTAGTGTGCGCCATGTAGCTGGTAATTCCCTTGGCAAGTGAGGCGAGTCTCGATGCTATCTCGCATCAGCAGGGCCGTCACTAGGACCGACGCGACGACATATCTATTTAATGGAAACCAGCCCGAGTAGCCATTAGCGTCTTATCTTGCGGTTTAGAACCTGTCTGCAAGCATCATACTTATAAGGTAACCATACATTTCTCGTTATCTGAATAAACTTCATCTGCTACTGAGTCATTCAGGATTTCTGTAGCTTTAGTTCAAGGTATTCTGTCAGATAGGCCGATAATTTCATGGCTATCTTGGACTCGTTAACCGCTTAAGTATATTAGAAATATCTAACTCAAGTGAATTTCATATTGAACTATATAAGCGCACTTGAAATCAAGCAGTAATGTCTCATACGAGTGGTAATCTGAAGAACGTAAAGCCTATCACCATTATCGTACCCCTCGAAACACGTATCAATCGTTTCCCAGGCTCATCGTATTCGCTAAACTGTGATCTAAACGTTATAGAAATAAGTTCCGAAGTGGTCTAACGTGTGACTAGCGCGGGTTGGTCCAGCGCTGCGCCTGCGCATGGATGTTGGCTAGAAAGGAGCGCTGCAAGGACGACGCGAGCGCCGGTTGTTCACCTCGCCGGCACTGGGTACAACCCGCTCTGGGGGCAGGGTTGCCAGGTATACAAAATACCGCACAGTCATCAACATTTTTAGCAAATTTTCTGACTATAGTAGTGTGAGATACACATTTGTTGTTATAGACATTTGTAGTTGTCTTGTTATGAAAAAAGCATTTAATGAAGTTAGATAGATAGAAGAAGTAAATTGCAAAGAGCTATTTGATTTGAGCGGTCATAATCAGTGACGACTTCTGATTTATCCATTTTCCCTCTAACCTGGAGTACAGTGGATTAGATAATGGATGAAGTAAGAAGGTGGCAGTTGGCAACCCTGCGGCGTTCAGGAATGCGCGAGAACCGAACGCTTGCGGTTCGGAACTGGTATCCGAGTCGTGCTTAGCTCAACTTAACTTACATATGTATATTGTATACCGCCCATTGAATGCCGTTCCGATGAGTCTCCGTGAAATCGGGGACACGTCCATGGGAGCCGTCGATTCTACGATCGAGCGGCGCAATCGAATCAAAGTCGTAGTCTAAATGACGTATCTACAGGGTGTCCCGTTAATAGTGGACCAACGGAACGTGGGTGACTCAGGGTGTCATCTGAATATCTTTGACTTTTGAAAATATTTTGCATCTCCAAAGTAAAGAGTTACGTCATACGTGACCATCGCGAATTTCCAAAATTCAAAGAACAAAGGTTGTTTAGATAGGCTCCCTGTGTAACCCCTTTTTCCGTTGGTCCACTGTTTACGGGGCATCATCTACAGTTAGGTAATCAAAATCAAATAAAACCTTTGATAAACAATGAACAAGGCAGAAATATTATTTGACATATTTCGAAGTCGCCGGAAGTTATTCCATGTCCCGCGCCAGCTGGCCTCAACTTAGCTGAAATCAAATTTCAACTTTCCTTCAAGTGTTTTGACCTTTGACGCAACTTATCTCAAGTTGCAAAAAACGCTGTTTACGAACTAAAATTCACGGTCTGAAGTTCTTCTTATCTGTCTTTCAAAAACTAGGGTGCGACCTTTGGACAGTATCTGGCTTCCATCTTACGATCATTCGAGTAGCTATAGCATATCTTATTTCAAAATGATATAAGGTGTTATCTTGATATCAGACACGTTATTACATATGCAGTTATGTAAAAGTAATCTAATACGATCTAGCTACTCTTAATCTCCGCTAGTGGATTGCGTATGAGCATACAGTACAGTGTTAAATTGTTAATGCTCATTCAACATTATTCAGGCAGAAAATATTCGTTTCCTCGTGTGAATTACAGATGTTTGCTCATTGAGTAGCAATTGCGCACAACTGTTGTTTTATATTATGTAAGAAACTTGCATATAAAAATAATTTAGTATAGAACCTTATTTGTCCCTTACCTAAATCTAAATCAGTTCATAAAATAAAGGAACCAATATTTTGTAGATTTCGGTCGATGCTCACAATTTAGAGCTGAACCTTTGATATGATTATAGCTCGGAAATTAGATTGCAAAATTGGAACCTAGGTCACGACCGTTTGCTTTAGTGCTAATGGCTGACCTTTCATTTGGGTATCGATAAATTTATTTAAACATCCGGTGAATGTTACAGTTAATGTAATTCTAAGAAATAAAAAAATGCTGATGAAATCATCGTAATTCAGGGCTAGGTAGTTATTGTATTATGGCTGGTCAAATCCATACAAAACCCATACAAAATGTACTCGTACTTTGCTATATTTTTTAACACGCATGTTAAAGTAAGTAAGTATATTGACTACTATATGGTATGTGGTGGTAGTAATATTTTTTTTATCCTGCAAAAGGGTGGGAAAATGAACTTGCGGTCGATAATTTTACCCGGGTATTAATACTGCAGTGGTCAGGATGACGGCCAGTTCATGCACTTGATAGCGGTTTCTGACTTGACCAAACTAGAAGAACGTGTTCTAGAGACGTGAGCCATTTATTATAATTATAAACTGTATTTGTTAGTAGGCGTAGTGTGTACTTTGAGTCCATTTCGCTTAATGTGTCTCTCCAAGGCAAACTTCCCAGAAACAAATGCTTCTTTGCGTGCAGGCAAATTGAGTTTGCTATGTGATTCTATCAGCATTTCCGATGCTTCTTCCATACTGCTGACTGACCTCATACAGTCTCTTTTGATTTCTAACTGTGAAAAATACAAATATATAACGAGATGATTTAGTATTTTTAATAAATGGCGAGGGCACGGAATAAACGTTTTTTATTATTATTAAATAAATACTGGTGAGGTACTCCATACAACCTAAGTAGTACATAGAAGCTCCTTAACTTTTTGCTTACTTGAATTTGTAGTATTGGATAGAAGCTTACATATCAATACTGTTAAGTTGTATCAAACCATAAATATGAGATCATCAGTATCATCACATGCGGCATAATAAAATTATGAAATTACTGAACATGAAATGGAAATGCTGTTACTGATGTACTTGTAGTAGCGGTATTTTCTTGATCTCCTATTTGAATCAGTCGATAAATGGCAATCATAGGTACAGTTATGTTAAGCCTACTGTTTTAAGATGATTTGTATGATCGTTATGTTCTTAAAATGAATATGCGTAGATATGTTTTCAAATGACCTAATCATGCGTATACATGTACCTAGTGCAAAATACTGTTTCTTCTTCTGCTGGGCTCAATACATTACAACAATGTGCCGTTTTGTCAACAAAACCTTTTTTTCTACGCTTACAGTGAAAGCGGCATCGTACCCAACTGTTTTGTTTGTGATTTGTACTTTCTTCACTATTTACCTGTTTTCTTCGCGACCCGAAGGTCACGTGGCACTGGGTCATTAGTTTTATTTTTGTTACGGCCGAATGCCTCTCCTTAGTTCGTTTTCTCCATGAAACAATTTGTATTTTCTTTCTAATCTTCCATAAAATTGTGCTACGTTTTTATAATTAACTTAACATCGGTTGTTTATTGTTCTTTGTTTATACCTAGTTTAGACTCTGTTAACTTGCACGAATTTAAGGAAATTCCTCTCTTCATAAGAAGGTTTTGATAGATATTTTTTTAAACTTCACCATCTCATTTGATGCTAGCTGTTCTATTCGTACGTAAGACTTTTATGTCCAGTTATGGACTGTTGCATATATTCGTATTCAGTAACATCCTAGGTGACTCAGTAGTGTCACCTGGGCCATTACCTCTAATATATGTTTTTTGCCAAACTACCTACCAAGAATTCTGTTTTAACGATCGTATGACTCATCTGTGTTATGTTAATATCAGACAGAGTTTTCGGTTTAGCATCTTTACTTATGCAGTTTTGCACCGACCCGATAAATTGATACGAGGCTACTTCCGTTTCTAAATTGCTATCGAAGAAAAGTAAACAATGCAAGAGTAGCGAAATTGTGTTTCCACTAGAGTGAATTGAATGAGCAATCGTGTTTCATCATCGTGCGTGTTTGTTGGCTTTTTACCTGACCGAGCAATGTCAAGAGTTTCTTTGAACCAAAGTCAGAGTCAGGGTCATGGGTTTGGTATTTATGTATGTACACGAGTGTGATGTGTGCACACGTCTCTCTGTATGCGACTACTCAGCTTACAATAGCATTTTACAGCATCCTGTATAGCTTTGATATAGCGAATTCCCTTTATGGTATACTGACATTGAAAAGATCAATGCGATCGGTGGTGAGGTAGATTAGATGCGTAAACAGTCCTCGGCGAGCTGGCTGCCGTCCAAGTAGGCCAGACAAAACTATATCGGTGGCGAATCATTAAAAATAAGATGCAAGATCATGTCACCAGGTCTTTGCTGAAGTATCTCTTTCTTGTTTCGGTTGTGGTGAAAGTAATTTACTACAAATAGCCTGTTCATAGCGTTTTTGTTAATGAAAAACAAGTTGATAGTTTTGTAACATAAAATAGAAAAGAAAAGTAACTCATTTTCATTTTAAAACTAACGGCAGCAGTTTTGTAAGAGGAAATCGATGCCCTTAATTACTCCCAGTCTAACTGACACTCGCTGGCAGAACGTATTCTAACGTCATTAGCAGACATCCGTTTAGGAAGCTATATTTGTGCTGATGATTGACACTTCTCATTACCTACACCCGACACACGCAAATGTGATCTTAATTGCCTCAAATTGACCATCTAATTTTCACAACTCCATTATGCCTAGTTTATATTCTAAAGCAAAATTTTTGATCGAGATACAGAAAATATTACAGATTATTTAAGTTGCACATTTGTTTGTATGCATGTCCACAAAGATAATCTGTCGGTAGATGAGGAAGCCGTCTGATGAATGACGGAAGCTTCTAGAAGGAAGTAAAGTACCTATCCATGATCTCATGAGAGACAGGTCCGATGACGCAATGAGTGACCGACTGAAGATAATAAGTAGCATATTACCTGATCAACTGTTGAATGAAAGATACTAATAATATACTTACCGTATACCCAAACATCAAAATTGATACTGAAACATCTACCTGTATCGCTTATTAGGTCTGATACTTTATTATAATATAAGATATTTTGATGAAGTATTTGACATCTTCACGCTTCAGCTCTAGTCAGAAATGGTACAAACAAGACTTGAATTCACTTTCACATCAGAGTAATAGCCAACTTACCAAGGCATGTCCACTTGTCGGCATTTCCCTTTCATCTCACTTTTTTTTTATTCGAAGCATGCACTTCCTCCCATAGCATCACGCATAGGCGTGGGAAAGTGATTATCATATTGTGTAGTCAAATTATAGTAATGTGCCTACTTTATTAACCTACACTTATTCTTTTATTTTAAATATTTATACAAGTACTATAGGTCTTTGTTATTTTTATACACTGTCACGCATACAATGAAAAAGTTCCAGTGGCATAGCATTTAAAATTATGCTCCTAAAAGGAAAAAGCTAGACTTAATGTTGTTTTTAGGTTTTTTAACCTTCCGGTCAGTTCCAGCTGTAGTTTAATTTTTTTTTTTATTCCTAATATTTTGGTTGCTGACACTGTAACCACAGTGTCTACCTGGCCCTGTAGTACGCTATTAAGACGTGACAAAAGTTCTCCGTCGCGCTTGCACTTGACGCTGCGGGATGCAAAACTCTTGTCACGTCTACTAGCCCTTCTGGTGGCGTATAGTTATAGTACATAAACATATTTCGCATTTGGTTTTGTTGGCTAAATTAATTAAAGCTGATGTGAATGGGACCGGAGTGGGCCCTTGTATAAATTTCATGGACGACGAAGTGTTATAAAATTGTTTACACAAACAACTTTGCATTTCACGATTCAGTGGAATGTAATTTTATGTAAATATTTTATCGTGCTGGCTCTTGAAACCACCAACATTTTAATTAATTTTATTTTTGTACAGAGGTTGTTACAATTTGCTGAAACTTTAGTTTTCATGCCATTTTTACAGTATGTTATATTTTTTTCTACTTTATTTGAATTTTTTTTTTCTAAAAACATGCATGTGAGCTTATGTAATTTTGTAGAATCTCCATTTAATTTGCTATACTGTACTAGTAGTAAGAAAACAACTTTTTAAGTTTTACGACTGGAAAGCGATGCATAACACTTAGTAAATGTGTATATTATTCATATGATGTGACAACTTTTAAAGAGGTTCTTCTATACAGCAGCCACAATAGACAACTCTAAACATTTACAACTACTTAACTATGTAAATTTTAGCCATGTCAAACTATATATTTTTCCACTTTAAAAAAGCATTATAATGAGATTTATCAAAACACTACACTGAATTGCCCTAAGTACAATAACATTTCATCAAAATATCAACAACAATTTTAATCCACTTGGAAAAGTTATACCTACCTATTTAGAAAATATCGCAGCTAGCTTTCCCGAGCACCAGGTAGTAGCAATGGAGGTAAAACTGAAATCTCCGAGATTGGTCATGTCCGGTCATTACATCCTCGACCTGTTGCTCTCATGCTAACAACATGCTGGTGAAAAACTGATACTTCTGTGTAATTAGACAGCTTTTCCTTGCTAATTGCCGTTCTCTTCACTGCCGCGCTTCTTGGGAAGTTTTCTTTTAAGACGTGCTGCGGTTTTCCGAAAGCTTGCTAACCGTTGGTTTGGTTATATGTACTTACCTTGTCTGTTAAGTATGATTCTGAGCGAAATCTTCAGTTTCCTTATGTTTGCTGTAATTGACAGTGTTTTAATTGTAGGTAATAGATAGTTAAAAACACTACATATTATTATGTTTAGTTAGTGCTGTGGTATTAACATTTAGGTTTTTAATCAATGTATGTGGATATGGCTTATTTTCGTAACTAGGTAGGTACATAATGATGTAGAAAGCAAAAAAAACTGTAAAAATGTTGTCTAAAAATTTGGTAATGTGAATATATTATTATGCATTAACAGATAAGACCCGGATGTTAGAAACAACGTAACTCATTTATCTAGGAATTTATACTACCTACCTATGTATTATAAATATTACTGTCTATAATTAGAATTAAAATATTATATGGATAAAGAAAGATACGTATAATCAGGTTCAATTGGCTTAAAATATGATAATTTTAGTCACAGATCGAATTTAAATTTATTACGAAATGAACATTCATAATGAATGAATAGGCACTTATTTACTTCACGAAGCGCCATTATACTTTCTCCATAATAATGTCGAGACGGAAAAAATCTCTGTGTAAGGTTTATGAATTGCCATAAACTTGCAAATGTAAAAAAGTGTTCCCTTCTAATGAAGTGAATGCATAAAAAAACGAGTTATTAACGATTTCACACGGTATCGACTGACACTCGATACCACTTGTGAGAACGCACATCAAGCGTAACCTTTAAGTTTCCACTTACGTAGTGAGTAGTGAGATATGTGTCAGATTTGCATTATTTATGTAATCACTTTCACTATCTCTTCAGGGCCAATCAAGAGATTGCTTGCGCTTTTTGAGTTTCTATGAAAAGATCTTGATAAGCAGTTCCAAAAGATTGAATATGATTAGATTTTGTGTATAAATCTTGAACTTAACCTAACCTTCGTAATGAACGTGGAAAGCAAGGCAATAAACTAAAACTAAATAAGCGTGAAGAAACCAGTCAGTGTAATGGACACAGAACAAAGCTACTCGTGACGTATGGAACCCGCACTGTGCTAGAGTTCACTATGTTACGTGATAACACGCAATCCGTTTCTATATTCTGGTACACACGTACCTTATCACCGCTGAAGACGATAACAATCATATTCGATGGCAACTCAATTCGTTATGCCGCCACTACGTGCTAGATGGCACGCTATGGCACGCGATTGCCTACAAACTCAAAACGAGTCTCAAAGTATTTTTTCATTGTTACAGGTTTGACCCGCAAGAGCCCCAATCACAATTCTACATGGAGAACAAGAAGGCAGCGCCGGCGACGCAGCAGCCGATGACTCAGCAACACCTGATGGCCCACCACGTGCACCCCGGGGAGCAGATCTACTCCCACCAGCACCCACAGCTGGCACACATCACTTCGCCCCAGCCAGGACAGATCCCACCGAATGGCGTCATGCATCAACTACTCCAAAGCCAGTATCATTCAAATGTCGACGCTCGATCTCCACTTCTAGAAAATAGACAAGAACAAGTATACGGCTCTGGCCACAATCATGATTACAACCGGCACTACGGAGCAAACGAAAATTATAATTACCCACAGTCACCGCCCAGACACGATAGACAGGACCTCCACACAGATCACAATGTTAATCATGAACTATTGCAAAATATGCCCAAAGGATACAATGCGGAAGTGTACCAGGATTATTTGAAACGTAACCCACCGAAAGATACCAATCAAATATACCAAAACCATCAACCGATGCATAAACCTAACGCTAACCAATACGGCTCTAAGCCCTACCTACCGTACTCTAATAGAATAGGACCACAAAGTAACACTGAGCTCTTACGGCGACAGTACAATGAAATTCAGCAAATGAAACTTCAACAGCAGATGCTGTATCAAAATCAAGCTCAAATGCACCAACAGCAGAAATTCGCCGAGAGACAGATATTACTACAACAAATACACGGGGTCCAACCGCCGCCGAATTTACAAAACAGCATATACTCTGATGGATCGTACCGAGATTTAGATCGTTATAGTAGTAAAAACGACTTCAAGGACTACAGTCCCGCCGATATACAGAAAGAGGCTGATAGATACGCTAAGAACAATGAATTTAAAGAGGTTGAGAAGTACAGTAGGCAAAACCAACAGGAGCCTCAGTGGCAGTCGAACCAGCAGCCCGACTACAGAGAAACAGAGCGCTACAGGAGACAGTCTGAGAGTGACAAAGGGAAAAGCCAATCGCCTCCTTCCGATTTTTCGAGTCAACAGATGAACAATGTTGGCGTGATATCGCCCATGAAGTCGAGTGAGTCCAGCAGTCCTAGTGTAAAGTCACCTTCGTCTGAGAGTCGCAGAAGCAGCGGAGGGAACCAGGCACTGAGGTCTCCAGTGGCTCACAGGATACCTTCAGCGCCTGTCACCATGTCTGGCATCTTATACAAACAGGGCTCTGACGGACTGAAGGTTTGGCGAAAGAGGTGGTTCGTTTTATCGGAGTACTGCTTGTTCTATTACAAAAGTAAGTACCTAGACTGTATGTAATTAAATTTCTTAGCCGGTACTATTTTCTTCTGAACAGTTCATTAATGCGTTCGTAATCTTCCTAGGTCAAGGAGAGGAGAAGCTTCTTGGGTCAGTCTTGCTCCCCTCGTACCGTGTATCAGCCTGTACGATGGAGGACAAAGTGCTCCGGAAGTTTGCCTTCAAGTTGGAGCACGCGAACATGAGAACCTACATCCTGGCGGCTCCGGACCAGGAGTCGATGCTGAAGTGGGTCAAGGCGATGACGATGGCGGCTCTAATGCAGAACCCCGAGTAAGATCACCTTGCGATTTGATCGTTGTTTAAGATTGACATAATAGCATTAATAGCCGGCACGATTTTATGGGCGTAATAACCGATTGTACTCTGATTAATTGTGCTGATATGTTTATGAGTTCGATACCTTTTTGAAGTACGTTTATTTATGTTCTGGCCCAGTGAATTAAAATTCATCTATTAACTCATTTTGACGTTTTTAAATGTAGAAGATACGTGAGGCACTTACATCTTACATACATTATATAAAGACACAATCTTGAGATTTAAGTATTTCAAGTAGGGATAAGATTAAACTTGTGTTTATTTTTATCCAAACGTGTAAACACCAATTCGGTCAATGCGAAGGACGTATAGGTACTGATATTGAAAATTTAATGCGGCTATAAATTTTAACGACCGGTAACTCTATTTTCAGAGAGCAAACTCAAAAACAAAACGACAGGGCAGCTGCAAAAATGGAGGTAAGTTTTTCGTTTCGCTGGCGAATTTATCGAAGTATGTAAGTGGACGCAGGTGATCACTAATTAGCTTGCCAGAGCGGAACTTTGCGACGATACTCTGCTATTACGTTGTTATAACAGTGGATAATTAATGGATCTTTATAAAAGCTAATTTATAGTATCGTTTGCAAATGCGCCTCATAGCCGTAAATTTTAATAATGATAACTTCTATTTAGGATGACGATGAAGTACCTGGGCCTACATACGCGAATGCCCCACCTAAACCACGGCGGTCAAATGAAGGATACAATTCACCAAGTCCTGATATGTAAGTTATCTAATATCTATAACTCTCTTTTAACTGATGTTATCTAAATACTCGATAGAATGTTATAACTAACTCTGACTCTCCAACCTACTAAAATTCCAGGTACGATCCTAACTACGACCTACTCAAAAAGCCAGCATCACACTACAGCCAGGGCACTACTCACACACGGCAAGACAACTCAACATATCAGACAAGACAAGACGTCGAGAGCATGTACTCTCGAAACCAACCACCGCCGCAACCGCCGCAACAACATCCTCCACAGCAGTATCAAACCAAACGACCATACGACACTCACAACCTATCATTGCCCCTAACCAACACAGTCACAGAACGACTAGAGAACAACCAACCCGGCACATCAGCTATGTACAGAAGTAACCCTCAGTCACCTTACTTTGATAATAGGAGCCGAAGCCAATCGCAACAAAGACCGGAAAACCCCCAGGAACAAACATACGACCGACAAGCACGCACGGCCAATCCATTTTTACAAGACACTACTCCACAAGAGACGGCCAATGAAAACGATATTCAGATGCGAAATTACATGGCTGCTCTGGAAGCTGAAAGAAAATCGGTTCAAAACGAAATGGCAAATGATTCGCAAATGAATTCCGGAAATGCGATGTATAATAGGGAAATCTATGGCGATGTCAACGCTCGGCCTAATAAAACTGGGAATCCTTCTTTGAACGAAAGGTTGTTGATTGAAAGGCGTACACCAGATGCCTACGGGAGATCTACTGCAATGTCGTCGTATAACAGAAGTAAAGTTGGCGATTATGAGGATGTTTACGCTTATGGAACGGAAAACGAATATGGAAGAGCATATTCCAAACCAACCAGTCCTCCGCAATCGCAAGCCAGAGACGGTCAACAACAAGAACCTGCTAATATTAATGTATATGTAAGTATGACTTAAAAGCTTATAACAGACATTATGCATGGATTATAATGGTGTTAAGATTATATTTAGTAGGTTTATGTAGTCTGAATATGAAGATATAATGATTACTTTTTTACAGACGCAGGAGAAAACATTCAGCGGGCCTTCTGTTCTGAGAAGAAAAAAGATGCAATCAAGTGGGATAACTCCCCCAGTCCCGCGTCCGCACAGCGCTGACTTTCTGGAGTATGAATCTAAGAACGATATGCTGAACAAAACAATGCCATCGCGGTCTATGAACGATCCTCCGAAGCAACCGCAGAGACCTAAATCCAGCCTTGATATTAACTCGTTCTATGATCCTAGTTCGGACCGGTATTATTCCGAAGAAAGTTATGCGGAAAAAATGCGTCAATCAGCCTTGTATCTTCAGCAACAGCAAGGACGAAGCACTACAAATATTCCAGCAGCCAACAGTGCTCTGAGCCCTCTTTCTAGCTACGCCAGTGGTCTTGCTAAGAAACAACTACACTCTCCGTACTCCCCAAACGTGAATAATAACTACGAAACAGAATTCATTACTAGAACCAATCGGGACAACATAAGCTACACATCCAAGTACAGTGATCTTGAAGGGATGATAAATTCTAACTGGACATTGAAAGAGAAGGAGATGAGTCAAAAGGACTTTATTAATAGAAGTGGCAGTGTAATGAGTGATGGTTCCAATATGAGCGTGTATGCTAAGGAAGCTGCTCGGTATGATCCATCGGCTGAAGGGTTCATGAGATCAGCCAGCGCTCGGTTGCCATCGACAAATGGCGAGAAGGATGGGGAAAAGAAAGTGCAACAGGTAATAATTATTTATTTAATTGTCAATGAAACATTATTTGACTTCACTGTACTTCTATAAAATACATACCTACATACATTATGTTCATGACTGTAATCCCCCAAGGGTAGTCGAGGTAGTAGAGGTGACTCGCAAGCGACTTCTCTACAATATCCTGACTAATATTATAAATGCGAAAGTAACTTTGTCTGTCTGTCTGTCTGTTACTCTTTCACGCCAAAACTACTGAACGGATTTGAATGGAATTTGGTATACAGATGATCTAGACCCTGAGAACATAGGCTACTTTTTATACCGGAATTCCCGCGGGAAAACTTTTTAAGGCGAAGCGAAACTCGCGGGAAAAAGGCTATACACACTATGTAACAATGAAATTATCACTGATCGTATCGTAACTACATTAAAAATATCAATTTTAATTGTTCTATCTCTGTAATGGTATTAATCTATAATTTAATTAATTTTCCAGCGTGAGGAGTCAATGAAACGGCTATTAGAATGGAAACAGAGGATGTTACAATCACCGCTGACAAGGAAAAGCACTCCAGCTACCATATCTTTAGCCAGATCTTTGAATCAGAGTCGACAGTCTTTGCGGGCTGACCAGTTCAAGCCGAAAACATACCAAAATGCTTCCTACAATAGCTACTCTTCTGATGATGAAGGTATGTTTTACAGAAAGTTTAGTTAGATTTTAAAGTTAATGTTAATTTTGCCATGTAAGAGTGATGATAGACTTGAATAGAAATGCTAGAAAGGTTAGAAGCATGCTGATTTTGTTTGGTAAGTTGTCGATAAGGATCCATATTTTTAAAATGTTGCATGGTAAGATCCATTTGAATCCCCGTATTAAATTTATATTCTCTCCTTACTAAATAATTATAGTTACTTATATTTTTATCTATCATTTAAGTATATTGTGTAACCAAGCAGATAGTATCACATTTTATTAAACAATATAAAATATTTGATTAATATTACCAATTATAATTATGTATATCTTTCCGATTTCTTCCAACTTTGATTCCAATGTAACTTAGCTATCATTAAAACAATAATAATTGGGTGTATTTTACGTACATATAATAATAATCGTAGTATTATAAAATGGTACGTATACTTAAGTATGTATATTTTTAGCATAATAGATTTCTTAAATATTAAATAGATACCTAAGCCGTAGGAACAGTATTGTATTCATCAGATGTTATAATGACTTCGCTTTGCGGAAAGGAACCTTCCTGCCTGCTGGGAAAATGTGCCACTAACACAGATATATCTAACTTTGGTGGTGGGTTAACTATTTATGTTGGTAACAAATACGTGGTTAAAGTTCTAACCCATTATCCAGTAAACTAAATGTGTAAATACTAACTCATGGGTAGTGGTACGCTGTAGAAACACATTTGCAATGAACTATAAAAGAGATTTTGATATTTACCGGTTTCACTTTTGCACCCTAGAGGAAACGGCGGGCACTGAACTGCAAAAACCGAAAGAAATGCAGGCAGGAAGGTCCCTAAGAGAAAATCTAACAAGTCCTAACCCAATGCGACCTGTTTCCCCGCACGCGCCCTCCGACCAAAATAAACAACAAGTAGCATGTGACACAGTCGACGATTCTAATACTAGCAAAAATAAAGTGATAGATCCTTCAATGAACACTTATGAAAATATGTGTATTATCCCCACTGTAAATAAAGAAGAAAAAAATGAAGAAGAAACCTTAGTTGAAAATGATTACGAAAACCCTTACTCGAATATAGATGATTTTGAAGGTGATAAAGTTAAAAATAATGATGTTGATGAAGATGGCTACGAAACAAATGACAGTGAAGCTGAGTCTGAAACTCAAATGGAGTATACTGATAATGATTTAGATGAAGTGCTTCTTGAAACTGAAAAACAAACTAAATTATCAAATAAAGAATCTGAGACATGTAAAAAGGAAAGTGATGTTGTTGAAACACCTAAAATAGCTGAAGAAACTGAACCATCTACTCCTCCGGTAAATTCGGCTGAAGATCATTATTTGCCTATGAGCCCTAGAAAAAAATCTACAGTAGAACCAGCTCACAAAACTATTTTAGAGAACTTAAGTGTGTTTGATCATTCAATGTCTCATGGTTTTGAAGATAATCCTTACGTCTTAATGAATGTCGGTATGGATGAAGATGATTTGCAGACTTACGAAACGGTCTGTGTTAACAACGGAAAAGTAGAACCAGTTTATATGGAGTTAACTAATGATTCAGCTACAAACGCAAGCACTGAAATTAGTCCCGTTTCGACGATAAAATCAGTATCTGAGGCTGTAGCTAACTTTGCGGATACTAAATCTCATACTTTGAAAAGAAAGGGCGACAAAACGACTAAAGAGTCCTCATCCCCTACGGTGTTTAAATCTGATCAACACATTCATAGATTAAATTCTAGGTCTGACTGCTCCGACGCTGATGATGAGGGATCAAAAGAAATATCTCTAGATACACCATTTAATAGAATGAGTATTTCTGACACGTTTAGACCAGCCTCATACTATCTGGGTGGGAGCAGAAATCTCCTAGATATTCCAGATAGCTCCGATAGTGAAATATTTTCTCCACCTGCTCCCAGTCCACCCCTGTGTGAAGAACTTTCAGATGAAGCCCTATCAAAATACGTTCTCGACAAATTAGACCAATCCAATATGTCACAGGATAATTCCATATTAAAAATGTTAACAAGCGAAAACCAAAAAATGAATACGGTGAAAAGAAAAACAACATCTCTTATGATTTACGGGAGCAAAACATCCATCCACGATACTTTGTCTCGTGGCGAAAAAATACGCAATAGTAGAGCAAGCCTTAATGAGAAAAATAAGGCAAGCGAAGCGTCAACATCAAATCTACTGTGCAATTCTATTCTTGAACATTACAATTCTAGTCGTAGTATTGAGACTGATTCTCTTAGAAGTTATAATGCTGATAGGGGCTCCTCGAGGCTATCCTTGGAATCAGATATCAGCAGCAAGTTTGATATGCAGCCCTCTAATTATTCTTCAGAGGTTACTAGTCTTAACGAAAGTGAGTCAGCATTAGAGCTGCGCCATCTGAGTGGATATCGTGACATAGAAACAATAATGAAAAGACGGCCTGTTTCCGACGACTCTTTTTTTGACTTACCACCAGAAATGCCTGAAGGAAATGAAGCAACAGCAAATGTAGATTTAGATAGCTACCTGGGGAACTTGGAACAGGAACAAAGCCAAAGCAAAAGCAGCACTCATTGCCATTCAGGAAACTTATCATACAATAGTTCTATTGCAGATGAAAATGTTTTTTACAAAGATAACGTATCCAAAGCTGCGCATTTAGGGTGTCCCACTCATGTGCGATGCTCGAGTACACCAGTTGCCCAGACTAGCAGAACAAACACTACCGATATTCGCAAGAAAATTACGTACAAAAATATATCTGATCAACAATCTGGATACACGGGTTCACAAAGCTCATGTAGCTCTGCCGGGAAATCACCGATGTCTTATTACTGTAAAAGCTATGATGAAGAACAATTGCTAAGTAAAAACTTAAATGTAGCTGACAAAATCAAGAAAGTCGAGAGAGAAAAAATACAATTAAAATCTGGAACCGACCCAAATGTCTCGTCTCCTATCACCAGTTTCCACAGTAGAGAAAGTTCTACTGAGCACAGTGCACCTTACTATTATTCAGATCTATCTTCGCAGGAGCACATTAACATATTACCAACATCACATTTCCTTAAAAACACTAACATTCACCGCAAATTAAATAATCAAAGGCGTAGAGGACCTCTGCATAAGAAAAACGAAATATCTCACATACACAATCCCATTCATAGTAACAGGGTACTTATGACGGAACAACCTTTCGAGTTAGCAGCTGCTGCTAGGAGTATTTCCGTAGAATTTTTGAGCGCAGCTGATAAGGATCCTGAAATAGACATGAAGAATATTTACGAGTCGACTAGTGGCCGGATATCTAAGATACCAGAGACCATGGGGCTCCTAAGTTATGCTTGCAAACATAGTTCCAACAACGAAAGCTCTTCATCTGAATCATGTAATAGAAATGTTATAGCACAAGCAAGCAACTCAGTCAAGGCAAGCTCTACAAGCATATCGTCACCATGCAGCGAAAATTCATCTAATACTGTTTACTACGATGCTGAAGCAGATGCATGCGCGTATGAAAACTTATTGTGCCAAGCAGATAAACTCTGGGATGAAGATGCAGTTTGGAGGGATAACCTAAGAAGAGTGTCTCATAGACACGCGCGATCTATGGATGACCTTGATGCTTTGCCGGCGGAAACAACACCAACCCGTCGTATAAGTGTGGATACCTGTGCCATGAATAGCATTAAAAGAATAAAGAAAGATAAGAAAATAACAAGAAACGTTACGTATGTTAACACAGACATTCAAGATCAGGTTTTGAGGAGATTGGAGAATAACCCCAACTATCGGATAGTCTCTGATAAGGAAGATAAAGTTGAGGATGACGACGTTTACGTAAGTCTAGTGGAGAATACTGAGGTGGTGCAATCAGACGAGGGTGTTTACGAGCAGCTAGCAGTTGATTCTTCGGACAATTCACTAGTCATCCCTAGTGCACAGAACTATAGCACAGAAGAGAGGAGAAGACGAAAGTTTGAGATTGATAGGGAGAAGCTTAGGCAGTGGGATT
The DNA here is from genome assembly GCF_932276165.1 of Plutella xylostella. NCBI lineage: Eukaryota > Metazoa > Arthropoda > Insecta > Lepidoptera > Plutellidae > Plutella > Plutella xylostella. The sequence continues at coordinate 6,594,446 of NC_063987.1, read as the reverse complement.
TGATGTCGAGTGGTCTTATGAAGGGTGGGATGGGCGTGCGGGGTGCGGGCGCGATGGTTGAGGCTCTCTGTAGCACGGACAGTGGGGCCGACACCGCAAGCATTGAAGGTATCCTATAACAAACGGTCCCGTAAGGTACTTACAACGTAAGTTTCATTTTCTTCTTTAAAGCAAAGCAAAGTCATTATGATTGTAGTATTACCTATGTAAATAATTGGCACTGTTAGCAAACAAAAGGGACAAAACAAGATAAGGTGTAAATAAAAGTTTTCAGCATGCAAAATTTAACACTGTAATATGACTGTAATTTATGATTGTAAATAGTAATGGACGTGCTAATGATTACGCGCATTGATATTGTTTGATTGATTAATTTCATTCAACAGACACTTTATCCTGTTTTCAACTTCTCAAAAATATGTATCTTTATAATCTTAATTTTGTTGGTCGCCATCGACACCTCAATTTATATTGCTTTTTATTTTTTAGCTTCAATGACAATGACCGGCGCGAATCAGGAACAGAACACAAATAACATAGCAAACCAACAAGCATTGTCAAAGAAAGCTTTCCTCGGAAGCAACACATCAATCGGACGAACCAACAGGGATTCCAATATACCAGTGCGGGCAGTCAGCCCCCGGGTCCGTTGGGTCGAGGATAAACACCAAAACGACCACTATGGATCCCAACAGATGTCTGTATCTCAACAAAATGTAAGTATCTTTCACAATCATTATAACATTAGGTACATTGAAAGGCTATCATTAGTATCTCCAAGCACCTTTAAGTCTGAAAAGCTATATAAATATACATACATCTTATGATGTTTTTGTGCATACTTAATTCAGAATTTAAGCATAATAGACAATTAAGGGATCTAGATCTTGGTGTAATCATGTGTATTTATTTTAGCTGCATCAAATGTCATCCACTGAGGACTCGTGGGCAAATGCTCGGTCTCCGTCTAGGGCTTCTCAGCAGCCAATCAGAGCTGTCAGTCCAAGAATTCGCAGAAACACTGAAAACGACGACATGGTAAGTATTTTCTAATCATCTACAAAATCATTAATTTTGTTGCATTTGTTTTAGTATTGTACTCAATCACGTACTTTCATCGTGCCACTTCACTTTTTGTTTTCATTGTTGTTTGTGTCATCCACATTTTTAGTTTTTGTTATTTTTTGTTGCTCATTATTAGCACCGGGAGTCAGCTGGTCAGCCGACACTGTCCGAAGTACCGACAGCAGGAGAACTCCTTGGAAGAACTCATGAAGAGTTGGTTCTTCTGCTGATTCAGTTGAGAAGAAGACACGCCGCCACGCATAGGGCCATTGAACAATGCTGCGCACAGATCACTAGTACTGAGGTGCTTGTTTCATTTCATTTTAGTTTTATTTTAGCTTTTGTATCTTTTTGATTAGTTAGTTAATTACATTTTAAAATAAATGACTGTCACCGTGGGTGTAATATGCATACTAATATGAAAAATCTTGTATTTTATTCAGGACTGCCTAAGCTCACTGAAAGCAATGGAGCGAGAAGAGAGCTTGCAACGTCTGGACCAGCTGAAAATGCAGCTGATGGAACTAGAACACCAGTATGAGAAGAGCAAGCCACTGGTCTCGTTGGTAGATAACATGGTGAAGCTGGGGTCTCTGTATAACCGACCCGGGTCCACTATGGAGAGACTCGAGAGGAATCAGAGGTTGAGACATAAGGTGCTGGCTGAACACGCTATGGAACAACAAAGGTTTGTTGAAATTCCAAATTTATCAAATTGCAATATTTACAAAGTGTATAAAAAAGCTACCTAAAGATGATAGTGTTAAATATTTGAAAAAAAAAAGAAAATTCTGTAGTGGATAAAATCACTACATACCTACTCGTAATATAAAGCGTAGTCGCTCCCCTCGTCTGTCTGTATGTATGCAAGTGTGTATGCTTAGATCTTTTACGTAACGGATTTTGATGCAGTATTTTAATGCAGTAATTTAATAGTAGGAAGGTTTACAACTAATTTAGCGTGGAAGATAATAATAGAATGATTAATTAAATTAATTGCAGATGGCTGGAAAGCGCGGCAGCAGGCAAACCGCTAGAAACAGAAGCGGCGCGGGCCAGAGTGGCGGAGCTGTGGGCACTGGAGCAAGAGTTGGCTGACGAGGCATCGATACTGAAAGGGTTAAAGACCGACAAAGATGCTATTGAAAATCTGCTTTCTGGTTAGTGACGCTTATATTTTATCGTATACCTAATAAGGCTCGTTTCACCATGGCTACCTCTGGGATAACGACATGAGGTCACTGTTTAAAAAATAATTAGAGAACATCATATCTTTTATCGCAAAGGTATACTTGTGGCTATAGTCACTATTGAAAAGTTGTAAAACAATCCCTTACTATTAAAAATATATTTACCAACAACAACAACAACAAATTATACTTACCTGCTGTTGCGTAGCCAGCGAGCGTTGTTCCTACTTATAATGTCTTCTCCTGAAATTCATAGGTTCAAAATGATTAGTTTTAACTAATTTTCAGGTGTCCGCAACAAATTCAGCGGCATGCAGGTGGCGGACTCCCGCGGCGAAGACTTAGAGGCCGAGCTGGCGAGGGTCCATGCCATGTTGACGCTCAATTCTAAGGTTTATAAGGTTTTCATCTATAACTGCACATTTATTTTGACCTCTCTCTACTACTTCTGTCGCTTCAGCACTTTGGTTCTGGGTTTTTGGACTAGATTTGTATTTTGTTTGCTGGTTTCTTTTGGATTTTTTATTGTTTGTACTTAGTAGATTTGATTTATCTTTGGTTCTTTCACATTCAACAAAATTGGTTTATCTCTGTAATTTAATTTATGTATGGAGTTCATGCATGCAAGTATACATATAAACACTATTGATTTTATAATAAGTGCAAATGTAAATTTAGAATATTGCTTAATTTGTGTAGTTAATTGCTTGATTACCTTTGTGTTTGTCTGTGAGCATGCTTCAAATAACCGCACTATCTCTGAAATAACCCACCCACGCCTTCAACCTCGCATCCTTCTAACTGGCCTTCTGTCACAACAGAAACTGGAGCAGACAGTGGCTGACAACGCGAGGCTGGAAAGAGAGCTGATGCAGTTGCGCAGAGCGTTACACGCACAGAGGAATAATGCCACGCACACGCCGCAACCAGCTACGGCTATGCTGGAAGACGGTGAGATTCTGTTATGGATACTTGATGTTTTAAAATGTAAAGAAATGGACTTGTAGATGAGCTATAATACCTTAAAGTTTTCAATGTAAACATGGCTAAGAGAGATAATTTTGCCTTACTTTGACTTCTTGGGGTTGTTCACGGTTTTCCACCTTTGTGTACAATTTATTTCTTAGATAAAAAAAACAGTTCTATATACAAGGAAACACAATAATAACATGGTTACAGCTTAGTTCTAGGATTAGCCCAACCTTATGCGACAGTCTGATCAAATGAGTACATAATATATCATATATATTATAAAACCATCATACATTTACAATAACCGTCTTGATTACGATCTAACATGAAACTGACAATACAACTACAGCTTTACTACTACTATAGCCTTACTATATGACTAAAACCCTACCTCGTCTTTACAGAAGTGTCGCGCGTACAACAGCTAGTATCAGCGCTGCAGCGTCAGAGACAGGAGCTGAGCCGCGCCGTGAGACACCTCACGCAGCAGTCACGAGCTCTGCAGACAAGCCAGCACAACAATATGCCCAGTACGTTTGTAGATTATGTTGCTAGAGTTTACTATTAGAGTGCCTGTCCACCAGTGTGGAGCGGGGTGCGGGGTAAAAATCATCCAATGAGCGGAGCGCAAATTACATGAGCGTAGTTTTTATGCTATCTCATTGGTCAATTTCTCCGCTTCGCTCCATCGTTCTGCACTTGTGGACAGGCAGCCTTAGATCTGGTTTCCACTAAGCCGACATAACTGGCTTGAATAGCTGGCTCTGTAAAGAGCTCTTCAAACCAAGCCAGCCTGGTATCAGCCCTGCAGCGTCAGGCAGGAGCTGAGCCGCGCCGTGAGACACCTCACGCAGCAGTCGCGCGCGCTGCAGACATCACAGCACAACAATATGCCCAGTACGTTTGTAGATTATGTTACTAAAGTTTACTCAATGTGCCTGTCTACTAGTGTGGAGGGGGGTGCGAGGCAAAAATCATCCAATGAGCGGAGCGTAAATTACATGAGCGTAGTTTCTATTCAATCTCATTGGTCAATTTCTGCGCTCCGCTCCATCGTTCTGCACTGGTGGACAGGCAGCCTTAGATCTGGTTTCCACGAAGCCAACGCTGGCTACCAATAGTACTGGCTTGGATGGCTGGCTAGCGTGGCCTGGTGTAAAGAGCTTTTCGAACCTAGCCAGCCTGGTATCAGCCCTGCAGCGTCAGAGGCAGGAGCTGAGCCGAGCCGTGATTTCTGTGATCGACACACATCGCTTACCTACACCAGATTCCCGTTGTTGTATTCTTACATGTCCATACAATTTTAATGAAAATAATATTACTCATACTGTACTTTACAGACCACAAGCAACAGCAACAACACCAGAACCGGCGGCCAATCACTGCCTGGCAAGAGACCAACTTGGACACCGGCCATACTACGGACCACGGCCAGGCTATGGACCACGGCCAGTCCATGGACCACGGCCAGATGGACCACGGGGACTACGACTACGGACGAGGTCACTACGAGCAGGAGATGCCGTTGTATGTGGATACCAGAGGAGTGGGGGACGTGGGGTCACCGCCGACTAGTGACGATATGCAGCTGAATGGATTCCGTGAGTTGCTTTCTTGATCTTTATATTCTGGGTTCAATCGTTTATACTTCCATCCCATCCATCTTCGAAATAGATTTATAAAAATAATTTGGATTTGGATACAGATTTATGTACCTACTTATACAGATATAAGTATGCCACAAGAACAAGAACACTTCTTCAATCTTTTCCCAATACAGTTCTTTTAGTACACTTGGCCTTATTTGATCATAAATATCGTTCCACCTTAAGTTTCTCTTACCTCTAAGCAATATGACCGCCTTTTGTACCATGTTAGTATTTGTATCTTGTTTGTGCATAAATAAAGAATACTTATCTATCTTTTTCACAGCGAACCTATCCAACGTGGAAAAACAAGAGATCAAAACAGTCCGCATAGTGAAACGAGAGAGCGAGCGACGTCAGCGCGACCGTGACCGCTCTCTCCAACCAATGGCCGACTGGCCCGGATCCGCTCTCACAGCCAACCTCGACCAGTTCTTAGAGGAAGAGCTCATCCAATCCATGCAGCCTCCAAACTACGGACGAGCTTCTTCCGTCCCAAGAAACACGGATTTCAGCAAATTCGAAGAGTACTACTCCAAACCTCAGCAGAACGAACCGCCTAACTACTTGAAGCTGAATAACATGACGTCATCCATGGAACTAAGCCCTAAATTCCCTTCAAGCCCGTCGTTGTCCAACTACGATTTCTCCCAAAACATTTCTTCTCTAAGCAGCAGTTATAATAAGAACTACGATCGCTCTGGCTACGATAGAACCATATCTGTGTCAACGCAGTACTTAAACAGTCCGACGGATAGTGCCAGAACTCTGACCAACGACCCCCTGTCTAAAACCAGCAGCATCGGCAGTTTGACAAGGTCCCACATGGAGTTGTCTCCGATATTCAAGAGCGAAGCTGCTAAACAGATTATAACGGAGATGTCAGATGGCACGAAGAATGGCTCGATGCAGAGACGCCAGCCGAAGGAGAAAAGGAGGCATAACACCGTTCCCCACCATTTGAGCGCAAAGACTTTGAACGAGATGCCGAAGGAAATGTTCAATCCAGATGTAAGTATATTATTTTTTTTAACCTAGAGCTGGTAGGTAGTAGGTAGTGGTTAAATGAGGAAGGTAAATGATAAAATATTTTGGGGCTCCTTGGAAGAAGCCAATATTCTGCCGTGGAGGATTGCGGGCTCATGATTGATAATATTATATTCTAACTGTATTTAACATGGACAATACTGGGTATGAGTAAGAGTAAGTGATATTATACGAGTACTTAGCCGAAAAGGGGTGAGACTCAGGGGGTTATTCTGAACTCACTTTTGCCTGTGTATCTAAAAGCTCTCTCTAACCATTGCCCCTTCCTCTCTTCAGAAACTCGGCCGCTCCCTAGACGACACAGACATGGAGCGCGCGCTGCGGGCGCCGCCCGACGTGGTCCGGTCGGCTATAGTGCCGCAGCGATACGCAGAGAACACCATAGATCAGCTGTTGGCGGCGCCGCAGAAGATACTCATACCGGAGCGGTATATTCCTGAGAGGGTTCGTACTTTTTACTTCTTTTATAGGTACTGTTGGTATTTTTTAACGGGATACTCTATTGGATTCGAGGAATTTTGATTGAGTGTCACTTGATGCTTTCTAGCTATGTATAGATGCGGACTAGCTATTTGTAAATGTCCTGTTTCTACATCCACACAATGTCGGTTAGGTGTATAATTTGTATAATTACCTACTATTATAACTGTAACGTCATCAATGTATTGAATACCTTTCCTATTAAATTGCAGCCTCCAGAATTATCTCCCGAAGAACAACAGAAACGAAAAGAAAAAGTGGAGTCGATCAAGAAGATGCTCTCAAGTTCATCAGCTGATCAAAGCAAGGTATGAAAATATTTATATCAAATATCATCATAATTATTATGCTTGGATCATATTTCTCTCTTCAAATAAAAATTGGAACTTCTTTTTATTAAGTATATCGGGCAATGCATCGGGAATATTGGAGATATTAATTATTCATCTAAGCCACTACAAATTTTAAAAAAGTTAACTGGCTGTCTAAGGCCAAACCCACAGATCTACCACACAAACTATAAAAAGTTTCAATTTTTCAATTCTTCATTCAGCATCCTTCGTTTCATTCTTGCACTGCTTTCTGTTTCATCTTTACTGCCTCAAAAACATTATTCGCCGTCACATTTTCGCACATCGTCACACTCATTCACTTTTACGATCAATTTCATACCTACCTACAACTTATCCATTTCTAACAAACCCATTTTAGATGATCATTAACACACCTTTCATACATATTCTGCACTTACACTATGGCATTCATACATAATATCTTGCTTTCTCTGTGATCTTGAATGACTTGCAACATTCTTGCCTTTCGCATGTTCTCTTCTTCATTAGATAATAAGCGACCTAAAAATAATGTATCATGAACTGAATACAAATATTACCGAAACTGTTTATAGACAAAACTACCTATTCACTTTAGCATTTTTGAAACGAGTTAAAAGCGAACTTTTTTATGTCTAGGTTCTTAACTAAGAACACAATTTTGTCTGTAAACATTTGAAGGCTTCAACCTAGTTTAGAATATTGGCTGTAACATAGCACTTAAATGTATGCTATATTTGTATCCTTATCAAGAGCCCTGATGATGAGGAGAAGAAGCAACGCGTACACCTGCTGCAAATGAACCAGATCTTGGCTAAGCAGGTTACAGAGATGAGCAAAATCATTGCAGGTAAGAAAATTTAGATTTTAATGATATTTTGATTATCCTCTTGTGTTTTTTTGTCCCTCTGTCTTGATTCCTTGGAGAATGTATTGAATTTAGTTGGATTTACTTAAATATCACCATCATATTTCATAAAATTCAATACATTACTTTTGAATATAATGTTTTTTGGTGTCTTAACATTACTATTTAAAGCAGCATCTGCATTAATTTTAATACCAAGTGCATTTTAGTTTGTTTTGTGTTTGCACCGTTTTACTTCCCTTACTACCTACCATTGAGGTTCGCTGATCTTATCTGTACATCTCTATATTATTTTTATTATAATTTGATAAAATACAAAGATAAGCTTGTGTTATATGCATAAGATCAGAAAGCCTTAACGAATCTAACTAATCAGCTGTGTCCACGCATGTAACAACATAAGCTTGATGTCGTGTGTTTGTCGCATCTTCAACAGGAACCAACGAAGGGCCGTCCACAACCAACTGATCAGCCTCACAAACCTCACCTTTAAACCAGTTACCATAGAGATCACTTTCCCTTACCATTACATAGAATATAAGAACAACTAAATTGGATGAAACACCCCAATTGGATGCGAATGAACCCTGGAGTGTGTGCGGCATGGTCATGTTTTTTTGCATTTTGTTTGTGAGTAGTTTTTGTTTTATTTGTTTTCTTATAAGCATTTTGTCCTCCTTTCAGAGTATGCTCATTATTCTTAACTTCTCTTTCTTAAATATCTTATTCACTTGAATTACATTAATATTTGTTAAACTACCTACACCCGAAGATTTTGAAGTACGTTTACTTTCCTTACCATCATCTAACATAGTAAATTCAAGGAATTCCTAATTTGTATGCTCTTTATTCAGCAAATGATTAAGAAAATATTTCTTCTCCCCGAAACAGTTAAAGCTTTAGAAGAGATGCCGTCACAAGACAACTGCAACGATTGGGACGACCGTTCACCGGACGTTGAGCTGCCGATTTACCAACAACGCGACAACTTCTTCACATAAATTGATATCGAATGTACTTTCCATGGCGTCCCTTGACTTATTTACAAGCTCAATATTAAAACATCATCTGACATCAGAGATTGTGGAAATAGACACTTTTTCCTACATGATGTACCTACTTATCCTTATTGTAGAGGTAACTATATGTATCAAAGATTGTGCAAATAGACTCGTTTTTCCATTACGAATGTTATTGGATATATATGGAAACTTACTTAGATATAATCAAACATTTGACATATTGATTTCGATTGTTGTTTAAAACAAGTGTGTAGATTAACCAAAACTAACACGTTTGTAATACAGCACGTTTACATATTACCGATATTATGTGTATGATAGTGTATTTCAGTGTTGATAATATTGGCTTCAATATCTATGACACGGCATTGGATAGAACAAACAGTTTTATTATTAACGTTCCCCAGTTCCCACCTCTTGGAGATTTTCAGAGAGGTAAAAGTCTCGGAAAATAATATTGCCGAGTGTCATTTGTTTTGCAACAAACATCTCAATGATATTATTACTTATATTAATGAATATTTTGCAATAACAATAACAAATACTTAAATAAAATGATTTGCCGATGCAGATTTAAATTGTTAAAAAAGGATGCCATAATAATTTTCCGTGATACCCTGAAATGTGTGATGCTTACAACATATCCTGACAAATATCGTTACTGCACATTTGCAGTTAAATGCTAGGATATTTTAGATTTTTTACTACATACATTATATTATAATATATCTAGCTATAGTATGCTATTTCAGTTACTATAATTGAACTTGAGTTAGTATCTATCTATTAGCTGTACTTGAAATACATTCCTGTTTATAGCGGTTTTTATCTTATTTATTGCGGCCAGTTTTTGTATTCATTTCTACTTAGATATGTAGGTACTTAATAATGTATTTAATGAAAGTCTTCTGAACAGGCCTTGAACTACTTAACTTAGTGGGTAATATATTAATAATAGAAATGTAGATGATAAAATAAACGATGCCATTTTAATCAAATATTTACTTAGATTTAATGATAAAAGCACAGTTTAATATTAAGTTTGGACGAATTATAATGCGTTTTAGTATTTTTCGTTTTGTGTACTTATTATTATTTGTATCTATTGTATTGTACTATATTTAGTTTTAAGTTGAACCTGAGAGATCAAAATATGTTGTAATTTATTAAGTTATTATAAATATCTTTAGTTTGTTAGATGTTAGGTTGAATAGAAACTTACAAATATATTATGTATACTTACCATATAAATTGTGTACTTAGATAATAACCTACACCTTAGTTTGTCAATTGTACTCAAATATTGGATCTTATGAAAAAACGTTCGATAAATAATCAAAGTTAAAAGTGACTAATTATAATGTAATGTTGCTTCTCTTGTTATCCTAGATTAGCTGGAATGAGACTGAAATATAGACCTTATTATATACATAACTAAAAAGTTTTTTACTAATCAAAAAACTATGACGGCTCGAAAATCAGGCAAAACATCTCAGATCCAGCAATAGATGCATTGATGTAGCAAAAGTTATCATATTTGTCTAGATAAATGGTTGTATTTATAAGCATAGAGTGCAATGTGGTGGTAAAATCCAAAATATGTTTGGACATCGTCCCTATAGGCGTTTTTCAAAATATGTATCCACTTATATCTACTCATACCAGTATAATGCAAGTGTATTAGAATTTGTGCCTAACGTAAAGGTTCATAATAATATAATGTGCTCTATTCTATTCTCTGTGGGGGTGTAAGTACCTGCACCTGGCTCTCTCGAGTGGAACCTTTGTGCATATCCCCAAGGTTATTTATTTTTATTATTTATTTATTTATAAACATTGCAGTGATACATAGGGTACAGAAGAATTCCCACAAAACCAATATTTTTGGTTTGACTGTGGGTAAACGGTGACATTTTAATTAAGCTGTTATTTAAAAATTAACAAAATAAACAATATATTGACTGTGTCAAGTGTTGGGTTAACAACACTGGCAAAATGGAATATTTCATACAACGTTTTTCATGTTACATTGTTGTACACAGGTAACTATGAAATAGAAAATAAGAAGCACCATTCTTCCCGTTAGCTGCAAATGTTCAATACAATAGAAAATTAAGGGCCAATTTTTAAAAGTCTATTAAAAAGCTTTAAACTTGTATATCCAATTGCGATTATGACTTTCCCTTTAACGGTATTTAACTTATTAACTAACTAGGCCGAAAGTATGTTGCGGCATTAGCTGTAGCTATATACCTACTATATTATGGCAAATTATATATACTTAAATGTAATGAAACTACACTTGGCATGAAATAATTTGACCCGCCCACCTAGGTATATCTTATTTTAGTTGCAGAAATATGTGGTTGTTTTTTAATGCCCGTTTAGAAAGTGATTAAGATTCCATCTACTATATCCATATATTCTGCATATTAAACAATTATAGTACTTACTTACTATATATGTCTTGCTTATACAATATTATACATGTGGAATGTACGTACATTTAACAAAAATGATCCGGTTGCTGAGAGAAATACCAAGTTAAGGGTCGGGATCCCGATTTATTCCATGTCAAGTGGTTGTGGTAATGTATCATCATATCCGTAGATGGTTGTTTACAATATAATATAACTATTTAACACCCTAGATTCTGACTGAATTAATTTCTGGCTGGATGTTGCCATATCCAAATAGTGCACTATTATGCCGCAGTAAATAAAATTAACTCTTAAAACTAAACCTTACACATACGATTGTTATACTTACTTAGATCTTGATCACAACATACTCAGTAAAATAATTCGGCGTATGCAAAGAAATCCATTCATTATCGATAACACTATTCAATGCGGGCTTGTCAACACCTTTAATATAGAGAAACGTTGTAATCACAGATGTTTGGTTTATTTAGATTGTTTCATTCATTGCATTTAGGTACTTCTATCAATCGTGATGACTTGAGTGAGAATAACAAAATAAAACTCTGTTACAGAAAGGCTATTCAAAAGAAAGCAAGACCAACAACCTATGTAGAAGGTAAATGATCGAAAGATGCAGACGGCATCATTTTTAAATAATGTTAGATAAATTGATTAATTTAACTCTTGAATAGCCTTTTAGTAAAGGGGATGAAAGAAGATATTTCTAATCTTAAGCGCTGTTACGTTATGCCTTAAATTTGTTATGTAAATACCTACAGGGATCTGTGCATATTATTGTTTGATAAATCTATCCTTTGAATACCTACTTAACAACCTAGTAAGAATAAAGTGTACCTACATGTTTTTATTTGAAAAATAATAAATTATGGCTACATTAAAAAATTTCTTTCATTAGTAACCTTAAGTGAGTCAAACAAAGACTAAAAACGCAACTTTACTACGGGAGTAAGTAGATGTTTTTTATCGAACTAAGTCAAAAAAATCAAAACAAAAGTGGTTCAGAATGACGACCTGAGTCACCCTTTTACAGCTTTTGCAACCAAAGTAAAAGTATTTATCATACCTAGGGGCTGTAGGATAATTAAAACAATGTGTCTAACCAAATATCCTGTTCATTAATCCCAGTTGAATCTCGGAAGGAAGCGACGTGACATCTGCGTGACATTGAAACGATCACTCGTGTGAGGACTGAGCGGAATTATAATAATTGTGAGACAAAAGTACGAGGAACTCAGCATTACGGTACGTTTATAATAATTGATAAGTAAGTGTTACCATTAAATTTACAGGCATACATAATATTAAAGAATTCTTGATCCTTATAATTAATATTTTTTTATACAGATTCTCCTAGTTACTTTCATAAAAATAAGAAATCAACATAGGTTTATCCGTTTCGCTACGAGGCGGTTCGGAATTTATCTCAATCTACCCGCTAGGAGCGAAAAGCATGAGTGTATGCAGTATGGACGCGGTAGATATTGGTATCCTCACAACCATGCTGGTAAAAAGATTTCCTTTACAAAGTCAACTCATCGAGGTTAGTTTACAGTTGAAAAATTATTCTTAGGTTAGGTGTGCGAAAAACAATGAGTAAGTATTTATCATTCTATTTTCATTGAATCTACTTAAACTTGTGTTTTCTTTGTATCTCATTAGAAATCCAACTTCAGTAAGTCCTTAATTAGTAATTATTTTACAACCCCAAGTAGCCCATACAGCAGCACCGGGTGGGGAGATTAAGGGTCAATTCAGACGTACCACAACCACACCACAGCCACAACCACACCACAACCACGCGATGTGGTCGGGCGTATATTTTGTATTGACAATGAATAATCCAATTCACACGTGCCACATTTTGTCGTTGTTATCGACCACCTGTGTAATACGACCACATCGCAACCACATCGCAACCACAACGCAACCACATCGCAACGGCAACGCCGCCACGCGGCGGCGGCACCGCGGCCACCTCCTCTCCCTATTAAATGCACACGACGACGTGGTTACCACATCGCAATGACAGCGACAACGCAACCACATCGACATTTTGTCGCTGCCACAACGCAACTGCAAAAAGCCGCTGTCACACAATTCACACGTAACCACAGCTTGACCACATTTTGTCGCTGCGACGTGGTGTGGTTGTGGTACGTGTGAATTGACGCTAAGTAAGACTCACCATCACTTAGATTCACGATATTATGAACAAGATACACCGTCACATACAAAAACAAAGTAAAAAAACAGACCACATTTAGTTTACCGTCAAACCGTTTTTTGTTCAACCTAATGACAACCTTTGTACGAATGAATGAAGTCACAAATCTTCTTTCTTTAAATTATAAAAGCTCAGTGATGGAAGTGGGGGTGTTACTTGTCGAGACGTTTCTTTTGCACTGACACTCCATGTTGTTCGTATTAAAATATCTATGCACCAATTAAAATTTGGTTCCTAACTGTGGATCCTTAAAGGGGAGGTCTTTGCCCAGCAGTGGGAAAACACATAGACTATTAAAAAAAAAAAAAAAAAAAAAAACTGTGGATCCTCAGCAATATCGCATTTAAAATTTTGACAGATATAGGATAACTATAAAAAAATCGGTCCATCGTTATCGGGTGAATCTGATACCGTGACGTAAGGAAATGTGTATTTCTAACCTAATATTTTTTATAATATGTAAAGATTGTCTTATATTTGAAGTAAAATATAATTTAACTGAATGATTCGTGTTAAGTCAACATTAAGTAATCAAGCTGTTGAATCGCCTACACAGTTCTTACTCGGGTCAAAGGGAATATTAAATTGCTCATTAAAAGAAATTACCCATGTTTCTACTTGGTAAGAAACTTCTCCTGCAGATATTTCTGCAGTGAGATGTTCCGAAGCGAAGTTGATTACGGTTTGAATGGTATATTTTTTTATCTAGATACATATACGTACATATGCACTCACGACTGTAAGCCCCGAAGGGGTAGTCAGAGGTGGCTTACAAGCGAGCCACCCACTTTTCGCAGCACATTTGTACACACGTGATAGGTTGCGAACCATATCGCCGTTTTGGGCTAAGTACAATGCACTTAGGATACACATCTAGAATCTAGATGTGCAGGTTTCCTCACGATGTTTTCCATCACCGTAAGAGCACGTGGTATTATTGTACTTAAACTCCTTAATTGAAAACACAATTGAAAGAATTCATTGGTACAGGCCAGGATTTGAACCCACGGCCTCTCGATTGAGAGGACGAGGTCTTATCCATTACGCCACCACCGCTCTTTTATCTAGATATCTTAAATAAATAAATAAAAACCACCATATATACTAGATTAGTCATAAATGTGATTATGCGATAGTGTAGCGCGGGCTAATTGATATAGGTATGACAATTCGATACCTACTACATTTTGCTAAATACATACATATACGGTACCTACCTATTGATACGTAGAGTGGTAAAAAAACTTTAATTTCATTTATACATATACATTCTGTGTAAAAAGTATCGGGACTGGGTCAATAAAACATAATATGTTTGTTATTCATCCAAATTTATTTTATCACCTTCAAAGTGTGCTCCTTCAGAAACGATACACATACGCCAACGAATTATCCAATCATCACAACATTTTTTTAAACGCTGTTTCCAGAGTTGTGTTTAGTACTCGCGGCGATTTTTGCTTTTTGTCTTTCATCGATTGTTAGTCATCCCCGAAGTGGAAGTCAGAGGTGTCTCACAAGCGAGCCACTTTTCGCAGCACATTTGTACTCACGTGATGGGTTGCAAACCATATCGCCATTCATTTATAATCAAATTAAATACGTGTGTGATTTTTTGTGTTGAGCTCAATCTGTCAAGACTGTCATTGATAGAATAATTAGGAATTTAGGACGAAATTTGTATACAATGCCTAAAATGTAGCAAATGATTCACAGCTTTACTGAGAACATGAGTTTGAATTTTGTCCACTTTTGGACTCTACCTTCTCTCAAGGGATAAGCCTCTACCTAAATACGCAATGAATCAATCATCCTCATCATCATCATCATCAGCTGGATATTATCTGTTGCTTCTGCGCCTTCGAGTGTCAACTTTACTTCTTTTTCTCAGCCTTTCCTGTCCCATTGTCACGGATGCAGCGAGTTTGATGGCGATGTCAGTCTATTTCTGGTCTCAATTTCTGGTCCATGTCCTTTCACAAGAACTTGATTTGTGATACAGTCGTTGTGGGCGCCATAATAATGTTTTATACATAATACATAAGATACTTCGGCAGTGCTTTCAATAGCCAGATGCTTTCTCTGTTTAAAAACTCGCTATTACAATGAATATATTGATGTATAAGTTTTTTGGACTGCTGAAGTTGCGTTTTTTATTATTGATAGCACTAATTCACCTTGATTGGCTCAGCATCACTCGCATGAATACAATACCTAATCGATCTTAGTAGATATGACGTGGCCCAGAGCGGTCACTTTATATATGACAACAACTAAGTTTCGGAGAGCTGCAGCGCGAGCCACGACTCTATCTCGCTGTATTAAACGTGCCGATTGCTCGACAGATCTCGTTCGTTCATTGTTCGTCAGTATAGAGTAACCCCGTTGTACTAGATCACAGATCGACCTGAATGCTCAGCATTTAATTGGACCATCTCCGAGTTGAATTGGGCTAATAGATCTCCGCAGAACTGATAAGCGAGTCACTCAGGCCATAGACTACGCTCAATCACTCTCTTAATCTGTATCGAGGATGTCGATGATTGATAATGCAATTAATCGCCCGTTAAATGCGACGGTGACACTTTATTGCAAGTTAGCATTCGTTATAAGCATCCTACTAGCGATAACAGATTTTTAAGAATCGGGGGTTTTGGATAATGAACAATCAAAGCATTTTCAGCCAGAACTTGCAGAAGATGTTATGGTAAACTTAATGTATGGGGAAGTGAATTATCATAGTTATATTTTCGGGACCTAAAGGTTATTTTATTAAATACAAAAGTAGCGGTGGGGAATGACGTGGACAGACGGGTGACAGACGTGACAGTAGTGGACGATCACGGGCTGATGATGATGACCTACCATAATTACATAATTAATATTTTGTACTACCTCTCAGGTCAATATTAGATTAACCCAATTAGAACTAGGCTAATATACAGTAGTTAAATTTGGTAATTAAGAAACTGAGATCTTATAATAATACTTAATTAATATTTTAGGAAAATCTTTATTGCACAATCCAATGGATTAATGTACCAATAACAACGTATCCACCCATCCCTTTAAATCGATGTTTAGTGAAACTTAGTTTAATAATTTTCTCTTTCGATTTTAGACTACTTTTCATATAACTAAAACATCACTAACACTATCTTTTAGTGTTCATATTATAGCAGTGCTCGATGGTGTTGACTTTACAAAGTCATGAAATAAGTGTTTCCTTACCTAGAGGTATTCTTAAAGCTTTGAGCTTTGACTAGACGGATTCACTTGAAAGCTGCAAGATCAATATGGATAACTAAAGGTTGTGGAAATATAATGAGGAGGCAAAATAAATAAGATTTCGCTTTCTAACTTACTGAGGTTCCTCTCTGTATCCCACTGTTTATATAGTAAGAGTCATTAGTCTCTTAGGTATTTAATAAATTGCTGGGCATTTTGCCATGAATTTCAAAGCGATCATACAAAGCCGGTATCGTAAATGTACCCACATAAGTCTAGTGTACTGTGTAAGTTCAGAGATTTCACTCGTTCTTACATGTACATGAGAAAACAAATGACAGATGATGAAACCGTATGAAAACATGAAAAAGTATGTTTTTGACACTTGGTGATGGACAATTATTTATTATTATGCTGACCGTACCGTAAATATTATAAAATGTGGGAAGTTTTCAATATTGAATACATGTTAGTGAGAAAAGATTTAGGCATGTGATGTTAAACATAACGAACGAACAATTAACGCAATGTTTTTGTTCTTGTTTAATCGATGTGTCGGTTTCCTTCTTCATAATATGCCACCAGAATTCCACATAAGTGCGCTACACAATATTATATACCGACTTATGTAATGTATGTACGTATGTTATGTCAAGATTTTATCTAGCAATGACATAAAAATGCAATTTTAATACATTGTTTACAATTTTTGTTCCATCAACCCGCATAGGATTATAAAATGAGTGGCGGAATAACTATGTAGGTAAGTACATTATTATTAATTTAAATTTCTATGCGGCGAAATTAGAAAGAAAATATATAATATTGATGTGGACCTAGGCTTGCTGGTGTTGTGGCCCACCAACCCGCACTAGGCCAGCTTGGTAGACTATGCCTAAAACCCTTCCTACATTAGAAGGAGATCCATACCCCTGCAATAAGGATGAAATGGCTTGTGATGATGATGATGGATGACCTTCGCGTCCATTGCAGAATATGTCCGGGCTCACATCACAATAATAATAAAGGTGAGTGCAGACATTTTGAAGATCACGAGCTTTTTTACTGACCTTTCGTCTAACATTCCATATGACACTATTATTGCTAGTTTCTCCATAGTCGGTTAGAGCATAACCAGGTATTAGAGGTTGACTTTTGACACATCTGTCAAGAATTTTATATGGAGATGACGTATAATTGATAACAAATTCCTGGTCGGTTAGATAACCGACTATGGAGAAATTGGCACTTAATCGGACGGTTTCATAAATGTTATTTTTACAATCATAAATCCTCCTATGAAAACGTCCAGTTCCAACCCAAAAATGCAAAATAAATAAAGTATCGACCTTCACTGCACCAAATCCCGTGATACAAATAAACCCACTCCATATCAGATCGTGCTACTTAAATAGTAATTAAAGGAGATAATACCGAAGTACTTATCGGAGTATCAGCTTTCCCCGTATACTGGTTTGGGGACCGTTGTGTGACCCCGCGGTCTCATTGTTTGATACATTGCACTTTACTGATCGCCGGAGTGGCAGCATCTTTGCGACAATTCCGAATACAGGGTGATTGTAAGGTTTTGTCTTAGATGCTATTAATGTTTCGATATGTTTATGGTAGGTAGTATTGATCCGTGATGTATATTTTTTATTGGTACGTAAGATCAAAATAATTATATTACTATTTAAATATCCGATGAATTCCCTTGAATTTGCTAGCAATTGTGATTGTTTAAGCCACTGACATCTCTCAAATTAATTAATTGTAATAAAATCTAGCATTAGATCTAGACTTTGTTGTTTTGTATGGCACTTGTACTGGCTAGACTTTGTCATAGTGGTGAAAAGCTCACCCCATCACATTACTCACTGACACCCCGATTGGGCGGCAGACTTCTGATTAATTTAAGTGATCCAAAATTGATTAATATTCCCTCACGGCAGCACCCTGTGCGTCGCGCGGCGCCAGCTCTCTGCGCACGCGCATAAATACCGTCGCGGCGCGCATCCCGGCGCACTCGCGCGCACGGACACGCAACGGCGGCGGTGAGTTTTTTTTAAATGTTTGTTTTTTGTTTATTGTTTTGTTTACAAACTTTTAAAAGTTTTGGGCGCTTAAATATTAGCGATATCGGCCGAAAAACAATAGTGTCTGATTTCACGGTTTTTCATTTTGGTCAATTGTTTACGTGAAGAGAGAGAGTTTCTGTGAAGGGATAAAAAAGGTGTGAAATATTATCAAAATATTTATCAGGCAATGGCACTTATTTTGTGTCATCATTTTTGATTATTTTAATTTTTCTACGAATACATAGCGTATGTATCGGTAGCATATACGCAAGTGCTTTAGATTCATTTTGATTAGAATTTGTAACTGCGATGAAAGGGTTGGCCAGTCAGATTAGCGTCAGTCACTGAATGCCTAAGGAGCACATGTACCTTCTATAGGTAAATTATAAACTTAATCAGTAATTCATTAAAAATACTTGATCAATATTACAGAATAGCACTTTAACTGAAGACTAAGTAAGTAAATATATGCAAAACTAATCAGTGAAACCCGACCACTCTCTTCCTAGCATGTTGACAACAAACGGCGTCTTTAGGTAAACTTTCATGTGCAAATTAGCTTCCTTCGAACTCCTAATGGCTTTGACCCCGACGAAAGTGAAATTTTAGCAAACAAAAATGCATAAATTTATGCAGTAATTTACATTATACTAATCTTAATCGACCTCTATCGGAATCTCGTTAGATAAATTAAATTCACGTGAGTAAGATATAATTTAATATGATTATGTAATAATATTATGTTGATATGTGAAGAATGTCCACGCGACATACACAAATGTAAGAAAATAATTGATATAATTAATAAATCATGGAACAAAAGCACTTGTATATTATGTGTACGATTACATGTATACTTTAGACAATGGTTTTCAGTTAAGTATTTTGAAGTGCAATTTCAAAGAAAATTCGATAAGAGATAGATACAAATCATGATTTTAACTACGCTAAGTACGGATCTAAAAACTGGCCCTGGCGTATTGTTTATTGTTGATACTTCTGCATCAGTTATGTTTTGTTTTGCGTTCATTGACCGGGTCAGTTAATTTCATCCTTTATGTTAATACTTTCAGTGTCTTTGTGTTCTGGCTCTCATTTCTCTGTAGACAAAACTTTTTGAGTTGAGACACACCTCTCTTTGGTGCTACCGACAAAGGATAATGACTCCTTGGTGTTGCTAGTAATAATCATTTTACAAGTAAATAATTAAAATTTTATATACAGGGTGTTGCAAAAAGGGTATACTAAGCCGTGCAATGCTGGTTTCGGCTTAGTATACCCTTTTTGCAACATCCTGTACTTATTAAGTACGTACTGACCTATTTGTTACAAATATTACTGATTATCCCTTCAAGCATTACAGTCGTAAGCAATATGTATAATATAATTTCTCCTTCCATCTATGGAGATAGACAGAATATATTTTTTTCTGATTTTTTCATATGGCATCACAATTGTCCTTCACACTCACGCCACACATCAACAGCGTACCACTTAGTATTCCAGGCTGTCCTCACCCATATATGAACCCACATTCCTTTGTATTGAACCAACACGCCGACTGATGCCGTAACGTTTTACTAGGAAAAATTAATAATGATCATACAGTCGCGATCAATGAAAAAGTACCACTTGGCATTGCTGTTTCATCCTAACTTCCTAACTAATATTATAAATGCGAAAGTAACTGTGTCTGTCTGTCTGTCTGTCTGTCTGTTACTCTTTCACGCCAAAACTACTCAACGGATTTGAATGAAATTTGGTATACATACGGTCTAGAGCCTGGGAAACAACATAGGCTACTTTTTATCCCGGAATTCCCGCGGGAAAACTTTTTAGGCGAAGCGAAGCGCGCGGGAACAGCTAGTATGTAATATGTCGCTGGAACTTTTTCATTGCTCGCGACTATAGAGGGTGGTAGAGATAGTGTAGGTTTTTAAAATGTAAAAAAACTACTCTTACATACAAACTCACGTTGTTGTTTATACCAACCTAATGATTATTATAAAGAAAGTCGGTTATAGGTACGTAATTTTTTCTACACTGAAAAATGCCTAAGAAAATATTAATAAGTACGCAGGTAATTATAATATACATAAAGGTATAATATGTTTACAAATACAATAAGTCCTATTCTTTAAAGATTTCCTTCATTAGTTCATTCATTACTCAGGAATTTTGATCTCCCGGTAAATAGGTACGTAGGTACCAGTTCATTAAGTTCGACGAGGGAACCATTCTCCTTTCATCTTTTCAATCTGATATTATTTTTTCCCCGATGAAGCAATACTTACAGTACTTATATACCTACTTACAGTTGGTATTTTAGGTATATTTTGATCTATACAATGACTTACATAGATCGGTAATATGTAGCAATTTATAGTACCTATCCTAACTTATTTTTATTTTTTTTATTTTTTTGTCTGTCTGTTACTCTTTCACGCCAAAACTACAGAACGGATTTGAATGAAATTTGGTATACCTACGGTCTAGACCCTGGGAAAGAACATAGGCTACTTTTTATCCCGGAACTCCCACGGGAAAACTTTTTAAGGCGAAGCGAAGCGCGCGGGAACAGCTAGTAGGTAATAATCTTGATTATTATACTACATAATTGTCTGTTTATCTTATCGTAGTATCAGCTGATCGTTTTGAATTTTTAATTCAGTCTAGATGAAAATAAATCCAACATCAATCTCAATATTTATATACTCATCAAAGAATCAGACGCGAGTATCTGTGTAAAGTCCTACAACCATTTCATATCGATATTAGTTGCGAGAGCATACGCGATAGAAGTATTTAGTGTCGATGTCCGAGTCCATTCTCCTCCATAAAATACGGTCGCAAAGTAATGGCAAAGTGTCTTTTTAAAATTTAGACCTCAAACAAAGGGGATGTTTTCGAGGGTACGTTAAAAAAAAGTTTATTTATATTATTATTATGCATTCAGAAGTTGATGTTCGGGAGTCAACAATACGCCTCAATTATTAATCTTTGTTAAATTTTAGAAGTTGAGAACTTTTTTCTACGTATTTAAAAAAAGTTTCTTAGCGCTTTGCGGGAATGAATCCAGTTTGGTGGTTGCTCAATGGTCGCACAACTGTGTAAGTGACATGAGAATCTCAGCTCAGAGGCGAGGTCCTTGCACTGCCCATACGCAGTTTTTATAGACCTTAAACCTCAAAGGTGGTTTACGACTGCAAAGTAATTGTGCAGAGCCACGGACTGACTACTAAGTGTGAGTTAGACGACTTGCGAGCCACGAACTAGTGATGCCGGAGAAGTGGACACAACTACGGGAAAAATGAAATATTTGTTTAAATGTGTACGCGGGTTTGTTTTGCAAAATCGGCTATTAGTATTTTGGTGTTTGCTTAAGCGGATTCAAATTATATCGGATATTATATGAAAACGCAGAAACTTCCCTACGTAAGTATTCACAGGGCCAAAGAATATTTAGGGTTACCTTCCGGAAGAGTAGTAGTCATTTATGCACTTATTATTCATAAACAGTTTATCTTTGTCACTTCCTCTTTCCCCATAGTGCACAAATCAAAAGTATGATTGTGCTCCAAACATTTCGTATGCATTAGATAGTGTGGTTTTATTACAAACAGCTGTTTTTGCAATCCTGACTGGCTGTAATGTTGACTCAAAATAAAGTGTGATACAAAATAATATATTATTAAGAATATTTTACTTAAGTATTCATATTGGTGGTGTAGTAAATACGTCGATGCAATTGTTCACACTTCATGTACAATTAAAAAAATCAAAAGTTTAGTAAGTAACTTAAGTTTAGAATTTTAGATGTAAGAAGTTGATCCTCTTTAAGTTTGTTACTTTAAGTTTTTAAATAAAACATCGTATAAAAATTGTTAGAGATTTTGTATCAAAGTTGCCATATTCTATCAAATTCAAGTACGATCCGACCCTTTCTGAAATTCAGGTACGATCATAATGCAACATTGTTCTTTATGGCTATCTTTTATTTGTCTACTAAACACAAGGTTAGAGTCTCTTAACTTTACTTTAGAACTTCTGATTCCGTAGCGGTTAAAGCTCATGCCTAGATACAGCTACCTAGTTTTTAGTTTTATGCCGACATAATTATTAAGCTGGATTAAGTACCTACTCTACCTTTTAGTTTTTATTAAAGTTATTTTTATTACAATATCTAGTCAGCTGCAGCATCGACATCAATAATGTCTGTCTTAGTTAGTAGCTATTCATCCACCAAAGTCTGATTAACAATCTTCGTATTAAAGTATTGTTGACCAAAGAACATTGGGAACAATACTAAAATGTATGAAACAAGAAAATGACATTTGATTTGTTTCAAAGTGTGCTGATAAAGCCTCTAGGTATGAAGGTATCCCTCTTTTATATACCGGAATAGCAGAACTGTTATTGTAGCATTAAATAACCTAAGTGTTAGACTGGTTAAAACACTTTCACAAAGGATTAGGCTTAAATAATAAATTGTTTGTAACTTTACATAATCGGTTTAGAATATATTCCGCAGGGGTATGATGCTTAGGAGTAATTAAATTATCTTTTGTTACCACTAGGAGCCTTAAAATGAAATTATTTAAAATTGGAATTGTTTATACTTACTGGATTTATATTAGATTTGGGCATTCAATTATTAAGGGCCCCTTGCACCAACAAATTAAATCTAGATTTAGTGTCAAATGTCGATTTAAGAAACGTCAGTCCATATAAAATCTGACACTAAATCGAGATTTAACACTAAATCTAGATTTAATATGTTGGTGCAAGTGGCCCTAAGTCGAGCGTTTGAGCTTTGACATTTGGTTTCAAACAAGTTTTGTGTTTAGGTATAATTATGTTGTTTCGCGCTTCATTTCAACTTTCAACTTGTTGTTATTAAAATTAAGTTAGAATACAAAATAACTATCATAATAATATTTTCTTTTCTTTTAAATTCATAGTAACATCAGAGTCATTGAGTACTTAACTTTATCTGTACTTAAATAATTATTGTTTTTCTGTTTCAGAATCAAAATGCGTGCTCTTCTGTTGACGGCCTTCCTGGCCCTGACATGCTCCTCAGTTCAAGGTAAGTTTTGTTTTATTATTTACTCCAAAAACATATACAGATACCTCTAGCCTCTAAGTATGGTCATAATACACTCACGAGCAATGAAAAAATCCAGTAACATTAGCACCAAATTACTCCAAAGCGGAAAACGGTGTCTCTCTAAAATTGATCTAAGTACATTTAATTGCGCATCAGAATTTTACCATAACAAAAGTAAAGGAGAATGGCCATTTCTCTAAGGCGCCATGACCCGCCAGAGCAGCCATTGATGAAACATATACTGATGTTTAGTCCATGACTATAGTATATCCTGGTGTATTTTTTTATTATGAGGCATGGGAGAACGAAGATATGAAGGTGCTGAAAGATCAAAGTCTTCGTACTGACTAGATGGTTCCATCATACAATTTTTTTAAAAGTGGTTTAGAATTTTTAAAATATTTTTACCTCATTTAGAACACCTTTATCATTGAATAAAAATAGGTGTGGTTAGTGGCTGCACAGCGGGTCAGATATAGCCATTCTCATTTTGTAATTCAATTTTAAAATATACTTAATTATCTTATTGACACTCTCTCACTTGCTCCACTCCATTCATCCCCCCCAAACAAGATGAGGCTCCATTCATCCCCCTCAAACAAGATGAGGCTCCAATCATGCCACCATGAAATGACACAACATTTTCCCCTACAGCGGAGTCAGGCCGCGTGGTGTGCTACTTCAGCAACTGGGCGGTGTACCGGCCCGGGCTCGGCCGCTACGGGCTGGAGGACATTCCCGTGGACCTGTGCACCCACATCATCTACTCCTTCATAGGAGTGACTGAGAATACTCACGAGGTGCTCGTCATCGATCCTGAGGTAACTATCTATGTTATGGCCTACCTTTTTTTTTCAAATTTATTTATTTATTTCAAATTTATTTATTTAACTAATACACATTTAACATTTGAAAACACTGCGATTCTCACACTAGGGAAGCCTGTGACGTGAGAATCAGATTACGGGATGTTACATACGAATACCTACGGTTTATAGAGTTAAGTCAGTTAAGCGACAGGAATTTATACATGCAGAAACTAAAACTTACACTAATTACTTAAGTATGACAGATCTGATTGTATACAAAAAATAAAAATAAAAAATAATATTTACGTAAGTACTTAAATTATGCACGACCATTATCAGTAATTATAATAGTAATATACCTACTTAAATAACAATATAATAATAATATATAATAAATAAAAATCGCGACACGATCAACTTAGCACAGTTAAGTATTTATAGAGAGGAGAGATTCTATGTCATCATAGCTAAAACTGAGAAGCAGTTTCGAAACTTTATTTTTTACTTCCACAGCTGTGAGATCACGGATTGTGCAATTTTTTTCTATTTTATTATAGATTTGTAGTTGAGGAAAAGAGCCTACAGCATGCTTTGCTTTCTAGCATGGCTATGCTAGAAATTAAAGTCCAAATTAATTATGTCAAAGGTAAATTGAGCCAATATCCAATATCCAGCCAATATCTCCATAGTCGGTTAGATCGTAACCAGGGAAAGCTTGATCAATTATACGTCATCTCCATATTAAATTCTTGACAGATGTGTCAAAAGTCAAGCAATAATCCCTGGTTATGCTCTAATCCACTATGGAGAAAAAGGCACTTAATCTTTCAACTACTATAGGCTTGTATTCAGTTGCAGAATGTCACTTTAACAAAATAGCCCATATTTCCAAAATTTCCATTCCCAAAAATTCCTTGTTAATGTTTCTATACTTGTACGAATCAGTACGTGATGGTATCTGATTGCAATCAAACAAAATACGATCGAATGTATTCTTAGTTAGGTATATTAGGAAGATCTATTGATGAGATAATTGCCGATCATGATTGAGTTATGAAATCAAAATTCAATAAGTGCGATTACTTTAAACACTTGCAAATTTAAAACTAAATCCAATTAAAAGTGTAAACCCCAAATGGTGCAGTGTATTTCTCGGGAAGGCAATCTGCAACTTGCAGATTTATTACTTGACTTGTACAAACTGTATTTCATTAATGCCGCGTTCACTCGATCCAGTAGCGCATTCATTAAGAAAATGCTCAATATTGTAATTGCAGTAATGTGTAGGGAATATGATCACCATTGTAATCCCAAAAGGTGTAAATCCAGTTGTATCACTTTATTCAGAATAAGAAGTGAGAGAGCATGCTGGTTAATTTTACATTATTCTAAGATAAACCTATAAAAATATGTTTTTTTTCAAACACATACACACAAAAAAAAAACCGGCCAAGTGCGAGTCGGGCTCGCGCACAAAGGGTTCCGTAGCAGCAAAATTACAGTTAAATCAACCTATCTCAAAAACTATAAGAGATACTTTGATCAAACCAAAAATCGTTGAAAGAGTTAATTAGCATGCATCACCTCTATTTTTTTTAGAATTTTATACCCCGTAGTTATAAAAATAGAGGGGGGGGGACATACTTTTTACGACTTTGAGAGCTGATATCTCAAAAACCGTTCACTTTAAGAAAAATGTTTTTTAGAAAACTTTATATCATTTTAAAAGACCTTTCCATTGATACCCCACACGGGTATGTACATCGAAAAAAAAAATTTCATCCCTCAGTTACATGTATGGGGGGTAGGGTTTCGTTTTTCCCGACCATTTTCTGTTCCCGGGAAACGGGATTTTTTTTCATGATTTCCCGGGAATTCCCGGGAAACGGGAATTTATTTTAAATGCTAGTTTTTGATATTTTCGGGTATTAAAACACTAACAATTAAATCAAATATAGGTACTTTTATAACTCTTACTTTTATTACTCGTATAGGTAGAAAAAAGCAACAGTCAGATAAATTAACAACCAAAATTATAATGATTTGTTTTACATGCAAAATTATTTGTTTTTCTTAATTGTACATTAAACCAAAGGTATTATGATTAACAGTTTGAAAATAATATTATTCAAAATTAATTACACTTGAGGCAATGTTTTAGAAAAATTTAATTCATTCAGCGATTTATCGCTCAACATACTTCTTATTTTAGTTTTTTCTCTGCGTTAGTAATTCTATAAAAATAAACGCGGACACAAAACCGGGACATAAAAAAATATAATTATAAACAAACAAAAACCCGACTGCACGCTAAAAAGGTGAAAACAAGTCCCAATGTTAATGGAAAGTATCGTGGGCGGGGACCACCAGAGGTTTCACCATTTTGCTGAATGTTACTTAGAAAACGGCCTTATGTGGCGGTCAAGTTGGTCCCCGGAGTCCCCGCCTGCGATACTTTCCATTAACATTGGGACTTGTTTTCACCTTTTTAGCGTGCAGTCGGGTTTTTGTTTGTTTATAATTATATTTTTTTATTTGTAACTTTTTAGTTGTTTTTATTTTATGAAATTTTACGTCAGTAGTCGGGTTTTAGTTCATGAACATTTTTTATTTCAATAATTTTGGTGTTGTTATTTAAATACCTACAATATGCATATCTTTGAAATGTGCAAATCAAGCCCATTCATTTGATACCCCACACGGCATAGTTGCAAAAATATTATTTTTTCGATCATCACGTTATGTCCTCTAGAGGGCGCTATGTACATTTTAATGTAACGTCATCGCGCCATCAATACGCTTCTAACGATACCTCATACATCAAAATCTATCAAGCCGTTTAGGCTACAGGAGGGAACGAAGAAACATACAAATATACATACATACATACAATCGAAAAACATTACCCTCCTCACTCGGCAGTCGGGTAAAAAATATGACAGGCGTCACACTACCGTTAGCTTTTACATACTCTAGTCACATAATTACTATGTAAAAGCCGATATTTTTTTCGGTTTTAGGTAGGAGAAACAGATAAAGATGAAATATAGCATAGAATCGATAAAAAATAATACCCGGGAATTCCCGGGAACACGGGAACGAAACCCTAATGGGGGGCCCCACCCCCAATTCTTTTTTTTACTATTTAGTGTCATATTTTTGTAGCGGTTCATACAACACATATTCCCATCAAATTTCATCACTGTAGTACTTATAGTTTCCGAGTAAATCGGCTGTGACAGACGGACAGACGGACAGACGGACATGACGAAACTATAAGGGTTCCGTTTTTGCCATTTTGGCTACGGAACCCTAAAAAACACGCACTCACGCCTTGTACTAATGTACTCCCTTGCGGGGTAGGCAGAGGTGCATTGCTGCACCCACTTTTCGCCAGAGTGTTATGTTAGTCCCAATGTAATAGGGGGCGGGCCTATTGCCATTTTACGGGCACATCCAAGACCCGAGAACAAATATCTGTGTTTAAACAAATAACTGCCCCAGCCGGGAATCGAACCCGGGACCATCGGCTCAGTAGTCAGGGTCACTATCCACTACGCCATTCGGTCGTCTAAATGTTTTTTTTTTTCAAATGTAGCAATACCAATCCTACATCTAAACTGTGGTATTATCAGCCAAAACTATTCAAATGGATTTCAGTAGAGTTTAGAAGTTCTATCGAGTTTGGAAGTTCTTACGAAGTATCGTATGAATACGAATGTCGGTTAAGGTTTTCAATATCACGATGGACGTATGGCGACAGACTGTGTTCGAAGTGTTATGGCGCTATGAGGGACTCAGAAATCTATGGGTATATTTAGAGTATTGAGTAGATTGGACACTCCTTGTGAAGAGTATACAGGGTGTCCCAGAAGTCAACGTCATCCCTTAAAGGGCTGATAGGTCAGCTCATGAGAGGCCAAAATATCACAATATGACCTTAGTAAAAACTCAATAATTTTCGAGATATTGACACTTTTATAAATTTGCTGAAAATCGACACCTTGGATCAATTTTTTGCGTGCCGCCGGTACAAAAATCCATATTGTTAGAATTTGTTTGGTGTTGCATCACCCTGTATAGCCCTGCTATTGATCGCAGTCAAAAAAAATATCGAGTAATGCTGTATGTTTAAAAAAAACACGGTTTTCAAAGTCATAAAAGGTAATCGTATTTTTTTATAAACAACTTTGACTCTACATACTGTAAAAAAAATATACCACGCAAACCTGGCACCTAATTTTAAAAGATTGCTCATTTAATGCAGTTTCCAAAATGGTATGAAACGTTGCTATTGTTTCCATTAACAAAAAAGTTATTGCTATTTTAGTACAAAACGACCTCGATGTAAAATTGTTTGAAGGAAATTTATCTGACTGAATTTATTAAGGACTAGCTGTTCCCGCGCGCTTCGCTTCGCCTTAAAAAGTTTTCCCGTGGTAATTCCGGGATAAGAAGTAGCCTATGTTCTTTCCCAGGGTCTAGATCGTATGTATACCAAATTTCATTCAAATCCGTTCAGTAGGTTTGGCGTGAAAGAGTAACAGACAGACAGACAGACAGACAGACAGACAGACAGACACAGTTACTTTCGCATTTATAATATTAGTTAGGATAAGTCATGTTGGAATGAGTAAAAGTAAAATAGGTGGTGGCAACGTAGATGACGCAAAAATAGCTAAGAAAAAACTTACCAAACTCTTATAAAACATATTTTGCGTTTTTAACACCTTATTTAAAAAAACAAACATTTATTGACTTTTATTTTTATTTCTCGAAAATTATCGAGTTTTTACTAAGGTCATATTGTGATATTCTGGCCTCTCATGAGCTGACCTATCAGCCCTTTAAGGGATGACGTTGACTTTTGGGACACCCTGTATATGACTAGCTACGAGAAATGGCCGATGAATATGATAATAATTTACTAGATCTTCACAAACTTGTATGATG
This sequence comes from Plutella xylostella, assembly GCF_932276165.1. Classification (NCBI taxonomy): domain Eukaryota; kingdom Metazoa; phylum Arthropoda; class Insecta; order Lepidoptera; family Plutellidae; genus Plutella; species Plutella xylostella. The sequence continues at coordinate 6,564,978 of NC_063987.1, read as the reverse complement.
TTAGTCAGAGTCCGAGCTTTCTCGTGGATACGAATAAAATGTAGGTGCAAAAATTGCATTTTCTTCCAACCTGATTACACATGGAAAAATAATAGGCGATTACCTATCTGCATTTCCAGCCACTAGATCTCAGGCGGGAAAGTAGCTGGTTCAGTGTGAACGCAGCTTAGCGCCCGTCAACGAATTAGTCTTAGTTCCATACAGTTTTCAACATAGACGTTCGTTATTTATGCAAAAGGGCCCCGAAGGATAAATAAATTTTGAACACTTCGTTGACGCATTATTTTGTAATTAACTGAAGTTTACTGCGTCTTGCTTGGCACAATTTAATAATGTCTACTCGGTTCTCTCTTGAGAATTGAGAATTTGGCAACGTTATAATATTATTGTTTACGGACGATTTTGCTTTCAGCTAAGCAGCCTATTTCTCAAGCGACTTTAAACTACAAATTAATAATATGTAGTGTAGATATGCACTAAGTATCTCTGCCAGGACTGCCAGTATACATTTTAATAAAAAAAACCTGAAGATCAAAAGCCATTCATGGAGATTTCACCACAGTTTCATTTTCTTTTCAACGTAAGGTCAACACAAGTAGGAACGGGATATTAACCTAGCTATTTGTTCGAAGCTATGCATACGCCTATTGTCTCTTGGTGGTAATGTGGGTGTAAGGTTTACCGGTAGGTTCTCACGGCCTTTACCTTACTGTACCTTGATGACACTTCTGGAATAGACCACGTGTTACTGGGTGTTATTGTGTTACTAATAATTACATTTTCCTAATAACAGATTGATTTAATGTAGCTTCGTTAGGAATCCTAACCAAATTGGAGTGTACACGTGTGTATGTGTATTATTTCATGTTGAACACAGCTTTTAAAATAAACTGAATATAAATGAAGCTGTGTTTTCATTTTCATATCATGCGCGAGACAAAACGGCAAAAAAAGTCTCTCGCTCTCTACGAATTTTTTGTGCTAGTTTGGTACAACCTACGTTCATTATAGCACCGAGCTACAGAAAGATTTTACCAGTAGGTAGGTACCTGATTGTACATAATATAATGTACAATTTTAATATTAGATGTCATAAAATATTATTATACATACTTATGCATATAATAATGCTTTGTAAGTATGGTGGCGTAGCGGATAAATCCTCGTTCTCTCTTTCGGGAGACCGTAGATGGACATCCTGGAATGTAGGTACCTACCAACGAATATCTATTACCATGGACTCTCACCGTAAAGGAAAACAATGTGAGGAAACCAGCTCATGTAGATTATAGCTAGTACCAGAGTGTCCGGTGCACATTAAAAAACGGCTTGTACTTATGTGTACATATATCATGTATGAAGAGGCCATCTCGCAGCTTGAAAACATCTGACAGTCTGGTTGACCACTTACCCAACAACTCTCAGCACAAGCTTACTTGTGCCCACAAACCCACACTAGGCCAGTGTGGTGAATTAGGCCTACACCCTTCCTTCATTGGAAGGAGACCCGTGCCCCAGCAGTGTGGACGTGATGGGTTGTGATAATGAACTTAACTACAAGTAAATGTATTTACTGTCTCCCCACAGCTGGATGTAGACCAGGGCGGGTTCCGCAACTTCACCTCGCTCAAGGCCAGCCATCCCAAGGTCAAGTTCACGGTGGCCGTGGGCGGCTGGGCGGAGGGCGGCTCCAAGTACTCGCGCATGGTCGCTGACAAGAAGTCCAGGATGGCCTTCGTCAGAAGCATTGTTGGTGAGTTTCACTTCATTAAGGAAGAACGGGATGTGAGTTATCTCAACTTTTGCGACATCTAAGCTTCCTGCTAAAATTTACACGGGAGCTACGCTGGCTGGGCTGAAATTACGGGGATATCTACAAAGGTTCCACTCGAGAGAGCCACGTACATGAGCTTCAGCCCCTCTCAAAATAGAGTAGAATATGATAGAATAGGGGTGTGAGTTTAAGGCTCGTCAGTCTGCTGCATAGGTCAGTGTCAGTCACCTGTGCCAAGTGTTTTTTTATGCAATAAATTCACTTAGTAAAACAAGAAATTAACAGATTTGAGTACAGTTGTGTTTGTTGATGAAAATGTTGTCTGTATTCAATTCAATTTAGCGTATCCTAAGAATTTCGAAATAACAACCCACATCCTGCCAGGTTATTAAAATTCGCAGTAGTCTCGTTCCTCATTTTTATAAAAGCGTTTTTTACACTAACATAAATTAGCCACGAAAATCTAGTTTCCTATTATTTATTAAGAACTCCTTGTGCTCTTATATATCTGCAAAACATTTATCAAGTTGCTTATTTATGAGTTTTTCGTCCAATTCGCTTGGCCAATTTCTCTACTTTTCTTGTATCTCCACGCAATATATTAGCTAAGTTTTATCCCACGCTCTAACTTTCATGAACACTAATTTAGCTGATCTGGCTTTATGATAATGACCAAGTTTTTTTTGGATCCTTACGGATATTGTAAGGAAGAAACTAACCTAGCAGTACTAATGAGTTTTTTTTAACATACATGGGAATTTCACCTAATCAACAATAGCATTATTGTGAAATTAATTAGCCCTACCAGTAGTAACAAACTGCTTACGTTGGTATGAGTATGAGTACTTTAGGGAACTTTATCACAACATGACTTCAACATCTTGCTTGCAGCGCCTTGGTATAGCAAACTAGAGCAAATTAATTCCTGCCAAGAAATAAAAATAATTGCCAAGACATTTTGTATTTCTTTCTAATTTTTTGGTGTTAACCAAATCACTGGTTTTAAGCATAAACTTTTGTTGAGGTGGTTGTGTAACCAAGGTTAACATTTATAGCAATATACAAGGTTTCAAAAAGATTTACAGTATAAGCCAAAGGGAGTGACTCAGGGAGTCATATTAATTGTTCTCCGACTTTTTGAAATATCTTTTTGCAACACCTTGTATAAGTACATACAGCTTCAAAATCGTCGCCCTTACCGAGACCCTACTAATAGGTACAATGTACATTATGCACATAATAATTTAGTTATAACTTGGATACACGTGCGCGCGCTCAGTTCTCCAAGAGGGGGTCACTCTATTTGACGAAAAACTAAGTTTCGGAGCGCTGTTGCTCGATCTTCAACTCTCTTTAGTTGTATTAAACGTGCCGATTGCACGACAGCTCTCGTCCGTTCGTTTTTCGTCAGTATAGAGTAACCCCCCAGGGGCGGGCGCCGGGGGGCGGCAACTGTAAGTGATATCCATATACACAGTAGTTTTCAACAAGCTGTTGCTCCGTTGTTTCATTCAAAAACATTCTAAACTTTTACTTCAATTCAATTTGGCTAGGCTGTAGGTGTAGATACCTTTTAAAATTTAAATTATTATAGAAATTAGAATTTTTGTATGTAGCTTTTTGTGGTAAGAATGCTTACATTAAATATAATGAATTGCGAAGAGAACTGAAGTGTCTCTTGAAGTTTCAATCCTAAGAGAAGTTTAGCTGGCTTATGCGGTGTGTGAACTTTGCCATTTATCTCAGTGTCACTGAAACTAAAGTTAAGAATTATGAAAAGCGCCGGTTTCCTGTAGGTAGCATATTATTCTACTCCGGCGACAGAGTGTTGTAAAACTAAAGTTTTTAAATATACTACCCTGTATAACAATTCTCTTCACCATAATGTAGCATGTAGGGTTAGGTACAGTAAGCAAAGGAGATATGTATGCCACACAAGCACAAACAGTTTGATCCTAATTTAAGACTCTTGGGTGGAAGATAAGTGACTCAAAATAATGTTTTATAGATACATATTTTATTAAACAGACTATCTATAAAGTTTAAGTATTTGTCTTGTCTTGTCACGAAACAACCGTCAGTGGATCATAAAATTAAAGTGTTTTCGCTGGGGTGGCATACTCAGGTAGGTTTATCTTTGTGTTGACTGTACTTACGTTTTAACTTAATATGTATAGTATGTATTGTATGTAAGTATGTAGGTAATTAACATACAAGAACAGTCAACATACAAACTATGTAGTTCAAGTTATCACACTAGTAAGTTGGAATGGAGCACAAACAGGCAAGAAAGCGATTCAACTGAATGCTCATACCTTATGCCTCACGCGTCCCTTATTGCAGTTGCTAGGCAATTTTGAAGCGGTATAGTCAATTCGTAGTACATACAGATTACTACCTACATACATCAAATGTGAAAAACGGATAATGGATGTTGTGAAAATATTATTTTTTTTACTTTGTACTTGGGTATATACATACTTAACCTTTTGCAACTCACTAAATATGGTATTTATAAGCATTTTTGTATTGGACTGAAGTGCAATAAATTAAGTAACTACCTGCTGCAGTTAATTCTTATGTAATTGACTTTATAGCCTGTAAAAGTGTACACATTGGTGCCTTGATTTGACAGTATACGGACAGAAAGACATGTCTCTAAGATATTTAATGCCGACAATAGCTTAAAGTTAAGTTTACTTTATTGCAACTCGGCTTAGGATCGTTGCGCTGACCAGAATACTACGCTTGAAACTATGCAGTCTGGTGGTTTTGCTATTATTCCGTCGCAACAGCAAAAAGCTTAATAGGCACTTGAATTTCCTTGAAACAAAACATGAATAGAGCTTCAGTTTTTATGAGACGTTAAACAGCCAAGTACGGAATATTTCAGCAAGGAACTCCACTTCCTTAGCTGAATGAAACGTCTAATTTAAGTTGGTAGTAGGGGCTTGCTAAACCAGTAAACTTAACTTTGTTTCTTCTTAATCGTCCATCGTAAACAAGGGTTTATTTTAACTGTAACTTAAAATTTCAAATGAAGAAGAGGTCCTTTATACGTTTCACGTGTTTGTCTGTGGGCATACAATTTATATTCGTAGCTGGGTAAGGTTAGGTCAGGGTAAAAAATGCTCATTATGCATTTTTGAACGAATAATAATCGACATTCCCTTAACAAATGCAATTTTGACCTGCGCATAGTCAAGTTACGGGGACTCCTAGAGCATGATAATTTTGTCCACATCCCAGATTAACTTAGCAAATGCTACTTTACCTACACATTGGTCACTACGACTCCTAGACTATAACACTTTTATCCATATTCTAGATTTCCTCAACAAGTACAACTTCGACGGTCTCGACCTGGACTGGGAGTACCCCGGAGCAGCTGACCGCGGCGGCTCTTTCTCCGACAAGGACAAGTTCCTGTACCTGGTCCAGGAGTTGAGACGAGCCTTCCTGAGGGTGGGCAAGGGCTGGGAGCTGACCGCTGCGGTGCCGCTGGCTAATTTCCGACTGATGGAGGGGTACCATGTGCCTGAGTTGTGCCAGTAAGTGGATTGTTTTATTTTTTCAGACGTTATGAGGGCTGAAACCTTATAAGGGGGAAGGTCTACCTTAAATATTGAAGATAGGTGGTTATTTCAATGAAAGGATAATTTATTTCACCAAACTGCATTCAAAAGGCATCGCATCATCGTCTGGCTGAATGAAACCAGTTAAATACGGATAATATAAAACAGCTGACTTTATTGTACCGATGTGTAACGGTTCTATGTGGCTTCGTCGTGGGATATCCTTTAACCAAATAGATTACTAAAATCCCAAAAAGTGCCGCCAGACTACCTGCTGCTTGCGGCTCATACATAATGAATTCACAAACTACAGCTCTCTCAACTAAACCCGTCCACCTAAAGTGACTAGACTTTTCAGCCGGCAGACTTGGCTGTCTGCGTGATTATACACAATTTACTTCCAGAGTGATTTAAAGTTGCTGGACTTTTCAGCCTTGCCTTGGCTATTTACGTGATTAATCTACAGTATGTGTGTCTTCCAGGGAGCTGGACGCGATCCACGTGATGGCGTACGACCTGCGCGGCAACTGGGCCGGGTTCGCGGACGTGCACTCCCCGCTGTACTCCCGCCCTCACGACCAGTACGCTTACTCCAAGCTCAATGTGGTAAGCAGCTTTAGAATAAAGTGCTGAAGTGGCAGATCACTATGTAAAACCCGATTATCTGTGGGGTAAACGAGGTCTGGAGGAGGTCTCTCCTCACGACCAGGCAAGCGTATTAGATAGGTATCCGGTAGTGGCTGGATGAGGAAGGCCATAGACAAGGCGGTGTCATGGCGGTCCTTGGGAGAAACCCTCCACTAGTTGATGGTTACAGACTGATGAGGACCATGTAATGTTGAACCAAATTAAATGGCTTCCAATTTTGATCCCAATTTTTTGCCTACCAGAACTGAACTTACTTCCACCGTAATGTAGTCAAAGCTTTTTTAAATCCAAGACAGAAGTTCCCCAAAAAAGTTTAGTAGCCGTAAGTGCTTTAATAAATGCAATGCATTTAAGTATGTAGCTCAATATACATTATTTCTACACCTTCTAACTATTTTAATCTCTCCCCAGAACGACGGCCTCAAACTGTGGGAGGAGAAGGGTTGTCCGGCCAACAAGCTGGTCGTGGGCATCCCGTTCTACGGTCGTTCGTTCACTCTGTCGTATGGCAACACCAACTACAACCTCGGCACATACATCAACAAGGAGGCCGGCGGTGGCAACCCTGCGCCCTATACTAATGCTACTGGATTCTGGGCGTATTATGAGGTAGGGTTGTGAGTTACAATAATAATGACCGCAGTGGCGATTCTCGGACTATTATGCCGATTCATTTTTGCCGTTCTTTGATAACTACCTATTGTGTTTTAAATGTAAACATCTACATAGAGTACAAATTTCAGAACTTCGAAACTCCAAAGATAGAATTGATTAGCTAATATTTAACCGTTAAAATGGAATATAAAACTAATGTATGAACTGTGACAATACGGCTATTCCTGGCAATGCCATTTCATTACTTACACATCGCAGAATTCAGGAATTCTCTTCTATTTCCGATCATAGTGGGTGGGCTTTGTGTGCTATTTTTAAGTTAACAAGGTACATTTTCGGATGAGTGTGCAGGTTTATTCCTGAAATGTGACTTTAAAATACAGAAAGGAAGTAAAGGTGTTAGTTTTGCTCAGGGTTTTGAAAATACGTGGGAAATCAAAGGGTCACGTTACTTGAAAATCGTAGGTAGGTGGAAATGGTTCTTGCTATGCTTATCAGAGTTATTTTGCGACTTGATACCAGAGTGTCATAAATTTATGAAAGTAAAGTAGGTATCTTTAATACTCTAAATAGGCTATTTGGAATACGTAAAATAACCTACGTATACACGTAGTTTCTGAAGGCGTAAATATAAATTTTTGTAGGTAATGTCGCAATTTAAACTTGCGAGTAATATGAAAAATTAGATCAGCCAATAAAAAGAAACGAATTTCTTCAAAATACATAAAAACCTAGAGTTCTATGAATTTAAAATTTGTTAACGCCACAATGGTATTCCAGATCTGCACCGAGGTGAACAAGGAGGGCTCCAACTGGACCATCAAGTGGGACGAGCAGGGCAAGTGCCCCTACGCCTACTCGGGCACGCAGTGGGTCGGCTACGAAGACCCCAGGAGTGTCGAGATCAAGCTTAACTGGATCAAGGAGAAGGGGTATTTGGGTATGTGGATGGTTGTGTAGTCGTATTGGAAGTGAGATCCCTGGGCCCTAAGGCTTAGGGGTTGGGAATCTTCCGTCAGGTTAGGGTCGCTTCCCTTTCAGTGTGTATAGGCTCTTATGTGTATCGTTTGTGCTTCGGACGGCACGTTAAGCCGTGGGTCCCGGTTGCTGTTTCGGTAGCAATCGAAGACTTGGGGTAGCTTGAAAACCTCTGACAGTCGGGGTTGCCCACTTACCCGACAACTCTCCCGGCACAAGCTTGCTTGTGTTGGGGTCCACCAACCCGCACTAGGCCAGCGTGGTGGACGATGGACGGTGGACGATGCCTGAAACCCTTCCTTCCCCAACCCGTGCCCCGTGGCTCGATCCGTGCCCCAGTGTCGCAGTGAAGACGTGATGGATTATGATGATGATGATCTGTTCCAGGTGCCATGACCTGGGCGATCGACATGGACGACTTCCAAGGTCTCTGCGGTGAGAAGAACGCGCTCACGAAGCTGCTGCACCAGCACATGGCTCCGTACCAGGTGCCGCCGCCCAACCCTGGATCTACCACGCCTACTGTGAGTAGCTCTTTATGACTGTGTATCTCTTTTTAACTACAGAGTAATGGTACAAGCTCCTTCTGTGAATAGCTCAGTTATGTATACTATTGTGTCTCTTTTTAACCTCACGGTTACTGCTGGAAGATGGGAGCGTTTGATGGATTAAATGAGGACTGTTACTATACAATTATTACGATTAGGATTTTAGTTTCCAAACTATACTGTTACTATGAGAATTCTTTTGAGCTTATTTTTATCGGTCTGAAAGAAAGCTATTAACGAATGATGCTATAAAAGCTATAATTTGAATGGATTCGAAGCAAGCAAACCAAGCAGGTCACATAAATAATCGTGACTGCATAAGAACTAAACGAATAATCTAAAAACAATGTATTTTTTTGTTCAACAGCCTGAATGGGCGCGCCCACCATCAACCACCCCAGACCCATACGAAGACGTGGTCCCGGCCGGGAACAAACCCGCGACCACTGCGCGACCCCAGGCCACCACCACCACTACCAAACGCCCGACTACCCCCGCCGTTGCCATGACAACCACCACCACGGCTAGACCCACTGAGGCAGCGACAGTGTCTACGGCTGCTACTACTGAAGCCTGCATTGATACTGAGGTCCCTGAGACTCCTGAGGTTCCCGAGGTGAGACTGGAATGAGGAAGGCAATTGTGCAAGTAGGCGGCTGATGACGTCATGAGGTTGCAGACGACGACGTGTCGCAACGTCACTGCAATTTCTGTATAATTAATTTGGCACAACCTCATGTCGCCTGCCTTCATTTGCACCTTGACTACCTAATGTGAGATTTTTATAATACGATAAACTTTTGTTTTTTGTTGTCTACGTACATAATTAGGTATACTTAAGCTCTTTCTAAAGAAATAGCTACAATCACATGGGTTTTATATTCCAATGGTTACCTTTATATTCCATTAGCTACCTTACCTCTACTCTACTACAAAAATTTATTAAAGAAAGCCGGAAAAACGTTGCACGCACACCTTAATCTTTCAAATGAGTGGATAGATATTAGGTACAGAAAGTAGGTCGGCCTGCCACATAACCTATTTTGTTTGTGTCTGCTGACACTAATTCCTCCAAGTTAGCCCGCTGTCGTGAACGGATCATTAATCATGTTGTGATAAGCTATTCAATCCACATAGATAAGATAAGATAAGATATTCTTTATTTGCACACATAGCTTTCGTATACAAATATTACTTCTTTACCTTCTACGCGGCATCGACCTTTATGGTTCCTACCTACTTATGTCCTAGTTCCTATATGGTTCTACCTTTTTTGGCATAATATTTTTTTGCCTAATCTCGTATTGCATAGTAACGTTTGGTCAAAGTCTCGTTACGCCGAAAATCGTATGGCATAAATCTCGTTTAGTAAAAAGTTATTTCGCATAACATTGTTTAGCCTAATAATGGTATGGCCAAATCTTGAATAGCCTAATAATGGTATGGCATAGGTTTATACAAAGTAATAATATTCGTTTGGCTTTAACTTTGACGGAGCGTCTCCCTACAAAGCGCAAACTGGTGACTTGTATTGTTTCCGCTGTTTGGAATACGCTCCGCTCCGCTTCGCTGCGCTCCGCTTTGGTTTTGATGAACATGTACACCTAACACGCTCCTCCTCGCTTTGCTCGTCGTCGCACCTATTTTTAGGTTTCGATCTCATGGGGTTTGTAATAATTATATTGGTCGTTAACTTTCGATTTTTTGATCATACAATATCGTGATTTTCGGGATGTAGGAGAAAAATACCACAATTTGTACATTTACTACATACTTCATATATATTTATTAAGATAAAATTAGGAGAAACAAGATTATACATAGGTATAGACGAACATAAATTTGAGCAAACGAAACTTAGGTGTTTAAAGATTGTGCCTAAAGAGTTTTAGACGAAACGAGCCTTATGCCACATAAGTCTTGGCAAAGTGATGGTTCGGCCAAAAAAGTTTAGACCATACGAGTTATGCGAAATGAGTTTTGGTCAATAAAGATTATGCGAGATGAGCGGAACCCTTCCTATATACTGTATATTATGTTTGTGTCCTGAGTTAGACGATTACCAATTTTTTTTATTTCTAGAATCTAGGAACCTAGTTAGTGCATTTGGTTTGACATAGCTCCTAATCTTCTTTTGTATGTAAAAATGGGATGGTGAAGTTATTTGCGTGTCAGTAATCCTATTGGTCCCATTTAGTTCTTAGATTTTTGTTATTAACATGTAAAAGTACCGTTTGATTGAAATCCTCATAATTATGTACCTACTTCTGACAAAGTACTTACCTATGCAATTTGTTTACGTTTTTTAATACTACGTTCTTCAAAAACTATTTAATCCTTAAATCTTTAAAATAAGTTTGTTTATTTCAAACTACGAGTATGTTTCACCCTGTAGGTACTTACTTATATCCTTTTTTTCAGGAGAATGAAGTGGACGCTAATGACGTTTGTTACGCACAAGACGATTACATGGCGGATAAGAAGGCGTGTGATAAGGTAATTATTCAATGAAAACATCAATCATTTACATAAAAATGCATACAGTAAAGTTTTCATATTCGTAATAAATAATCGTAAGAATAGTTTTTTTATGGGTTGTTTTGGACAAACTTTGGAAATGTGGAGAATATTTTATTGACATCATACCAATAATGGCAAAACTTTAAATATGCAATAAAGTGCAGTCATTATCACGTTCGAACATCTAGTCATACCAGCGGACCTAGTGTAACTTTTGATAGTTATTACCTTTAAGAGTTTGACGCCAGTTTCCGCTAGAGGCGCCACTTTGTATGCGAGAAAACTAAACCTTTCATAGCTTATTAATATATTTTTATTAACTTTCCAGTACTGGCGTTGTGTGAACGGCGAGCCGGTGCAGTTCTCGTGCCAGCCGGGCACCGTGTTCAACGTCCAATTGAACGTCTGTGATTGGCCAGACAGCGCCAATAGAAGTGACTGCCAGATGTGAGCTTGTAGCACCGATTAGTAACCAATGCTCGCTCCGTATCACGTGACCGCGTGGACGACCATTGGATCGCGTTCTCAGCTAAATTGAACAACTGTAACACCCGAATTAATGTAAATCTTCGAAAGCACGTTTTTAGGCCAACTTACAAAGTAGGGGTTGACGTTTTTTCAGTTGTAGTTATGTGCTCAAGGTTCAGATTTAGTTCAGCGGGTCTTATAATCCACGAATCGCTCAACTAAGTATTAGTAATTACTTACGTACATACATACTTACTTACCTACAATTACAACCTAAAAAAACATGTTTGGAACTATTGTCACGCTTATATTGAAACATTGAAACAATATATGGTGCCGTTGAAATAAATCAACAGTTACTAGTTCTAAGTTTACAATAAGTGCTAAGAATAATTTATTACAGCTATTTAGCATTGCCGTACTAAGTAATTGTATGTTCTTACAATGAACTTTTTACGCTAATGTTACACATTCTTTAAAGTTAAGTAAAAGTTAAAATAAGGAGTTATTTGCTATTTCTAATATACTCGATTTAAATAATGTAAAATTTGTGTTCAGTAAATACATTTTGACTTGTACAAAAGTCAAGATTGTATTTTACAATATAGGGACGTAAACTAAGACTGCATTTAAAAATAGTGTAATTTGTAAAATACAAAACATGTACTTAGTTAAGTATACATTATATTTATTGAAATAAAATTTATTATAAGTACATCATTCAACAAATTAATAATAAATATTTAATTGACTTTGAATATTATACGTACCTTCCGCTATCTTCTCATTAAAATAGCGTAAAAAGCACCAAGTATATACATAAATAAATACTTGTTCACGTCCAAACGATTAGATAAAGATAAAAAACATAGTATAAGTAATTTTGAAAAAAATATTTTGATTTTTTTTTATAATAAAAAAAACAAAAAAGGTTTGGGCTCGTCCGGGATTTGAACCCGGGACCTCTCGCACCCTAAGCGAAAATCATACCCCTAGACCAACGAGCCGGCTGATGAACTTGTTGAAATTAACGGTTTTAAGATATGAGGCTGTGTTTTGTCGCTCCTATTCTTACTTCGTCGGTGTAGATGACGTCATAAGATGAAGTTATGATTATGATATTATTTTGATAATCATACCGAAATCGACAGCAAATTTTATTAACATTCATAATGAAGAATTTACCTACTATAAATTACTGTAATGTAATTAATTAGTAAGCCAAATAGACCGCCTTTTGCACCATAAATAAGTTACTTACAATACAACTTGTTAATTAGGTACTATTAGGTATTTGTGGTGCTCAAATAACGAGTAACAACTCTATCTTTATTCTATCCTATCTATGAATCCTACTAATATTATAATATGCGAATGTTTGTTAGTATGTGTGTGTGTATGTTTGTTACTTCTTCACGACAAAACGGATGAACCGATTTTAATGAAATTTGGTAAGTATGTAGGTAGCTGACACCCTGGATTAACACATAGGCTACAGGAACACCTAGTAAAATTATAAACAGAAAACTACAACACGACAAGAAGGGGGAGACTTCAGGTCTAACTACTATACGATACAAACTTCCTTATTACCTTCATAGGTATTTTTATGTTAAATATGTTAGAAGGTACTTAGATTTTAGACTAGTTACGAATAATTTGATAACTATATGGAATAATAATACTTAATATTATGAATATCTGAACAAATTATTAATAAATATTATCAGAAAATAATAAATAACAATATTTTGATAACAGTGTACTGTCTGTCTAGCTAGTACCCACTACGATAGTGATAAATGATAAGATAACCCTTCATCAGTGAGGAAATAAACTAACTAACGTTAAAAACCCCCGGCATTCAACACTAAAATTAGCATAACTTTTCAACGGTTAGCTGTTTTTGATAAAGTAGATATATGTAGCTAAGAACGGTCGGTGTAACAATACCTACCTACCTATGACCCAAAAATATAATCAGTTCAGCCGTTTATTGCCGGATTGGTAAGAGGAAGTTAGTGAGAACGCTTTCCTCAAGCACACGAGGTTTAAATAAAAAAAACAGTTAGTAGTAAAACGTTGACGTAAATTTGTATGACGCCATAGAATAACAAGTATGGCGCGGAGCTAGTGCAGCGCATGTACCGCTAGGTGGCGACTCTCCCGTGTCATACAAATCGCGTTTACTCGATACTCGAACGGTACAAAAACTTGCACTACTTGCGCATGTTGAACCTTGATCAATGAAATATTTAATCATCCTATATCTTAAATACTATTTACCACCACGCAGCAGGTCCAGTCCAGTGCAGGAACACATTTCCTATTAGTATCTTTATTGTCTTTTAACGATGGTTTTATCTTTTCCGTCATCATTTTAGGAGATCCAATTTTTGGGCCAGAATGTATTTTTCTTTCATTCCATATTTTTTTCATTACCGAATCCCACTCAACTTTCAATAAAATTATTTTAGTAAAAGTAGAGTACCTAGTAAATATAAAGTACTTCTTTAAAAAGAGTTTTACTGGCAACTTCAGCGCAATAAAGACATTCCTGAATGGAGATTTTTTAATGTGCCGGCACTACCGAGCTATGGGTTGTGGCACAAGATGACCTCTCAGACTCAGATTTTTCTGTATTTTTTAGGTGTACTTAAGTAGGCTCTATCCAAAATCATAAAACAAATAAAATCCTATAAGTAAGTAAGTATAAATTGGTTTTTTATTGGTTGTTATGTGTGATTGTGATGAAACCATTGAACTAATATTAGGTAGGTAAGGTAGGAAAGTCTCTAGGAAACGGAAATTTAATTTTCTGGTCAGTATCAATCAATGCAGTGGTGGGCACCTATTTTTAACCGAATTGATACCTATTTTATTAAATTAAGAAGAATAAAGTTTTTCATTATAGCTACACATAATATTTTCGTAAACATTATAAACATGGTACCTAAACATTCGTTGATATGGAACAGTTAGCATATTCGTATACTTATTTCTTTAAACTTATCTCTAAATGAAATTACCTAACGGAACACCTAACAGAACCTTGTTTTCCACATTACTCTAATCAACGTTTCAGCACAACTTCGGATACTACCTATCCAAACATCGTTTTTCTCGTGTAAACGCCAATAATTAGGTGAAAGTTCAAAGGAGCGTTTTAGAAATAACCTAGCAAATAAAAGGCAGAGGTGTAAAGGAAAATGTCGCTTTCGCTGCGCAACCTTCTGCGCAGAGGTTTTCCCGCCAGAGGCGAGCCGGTAGGGTAGTGTTTGGAGGGAAAGCGCAGGGATCACTCGATGCAAGCGCGCCTCCCCGCCAATCCTGGAATCGCGCGGGAAAAACTTCCACGCGTTCGGAAATCAAAAATCGAATGACGCGCTATGATGCGAGCTTGACAGTTCCGTAATGCTACCGTTGACTACCTAAAAGTTGGATTTGTGAGTTTGTTTTAAAAAGTTAGATGCAGGAAAGTTTTCCGTAGATAATTTGAAAGTTTCCGAAGTGTGGTTTGAGGATATGGATACCTATGTGTAGTGATTACTGCAGTGGATTGATCATTCTTGTTTATGGTACCTACATATTTTATTGAGGAGATGCAAGACTCGCCTGCGTAGGTAAGTTATAATTCTATTACGCAATTTCATAATAATTTTGTATCAATTTTAATGCAATTTTAAGCGTGTTCCTGTGAGAATTCACAATTTTCCGAATTACGCACAAATCACGATTTATATTACCAAAAAACCTTTGCGAAATCTGTGTGAATTAATTAAGTTTCATAATTTTATCATTCATTTATTCTAAAATCGCAAAACTCAAATGTTCTTCATAACGTCATAGGAATGTAAGAAATCATTACCTGAGTTGAGGTATAGGTATGTAAAGACTACGAAAATTAAAAACGGTGCGTTACATTAACGAAAACCACTTTTAAGCCACAGCCACACACATACTTACGCTAAACTAATAAACAACCAGCCTTTAGGTTTTCGTAAGTGGTTCAAAAATCTCTCCTTTTCATTACTAATAGAGATCCAGTGGACCCCACTAAATGCTAAAAGCGTGTATGCGAACTTATTGGGTCATCTGACAATTATCCACTTGTTTCTAAAATAGCACGGTGCTTAGTTAATTCATAAGAGTCTGCTTTGTTTAATAATGATCATGAATTTCACTCTTTTAAATTATTTTACTTACTTACTGTTTTTGATTCCAATCAGTGAAAGTAGTAGTTTTAGACAGTAAAATCGATTACCTAACATATAGAAGTAATTATCATAATATTTGATAAATGCTTCCGACTTTCCTATACCTTACTTGATTTCCTTTATAAATATCTAAATAATGAGTAAGATAAAATTATTAGGTACCTATCATTGATTATCAAGTGTCTGCTGTTCTACCATGAGATATCCACTTGATTACCCCAACGACGTTGACGTTACGTAAAAAAAAAGAGTGTCGTACATAACCAGATAATTTGACGAAACTTTCTTTGTTTGTACATTGAGTTCCATAAGTCCATAACCATTGCCATATACCCTATGTCAAGTAATCCGATTCCAAATTAAACAGCGAGTCAGTGAACCTTGGTCCGATACGGCGCATTCTTCCCAACTTACCCATTCGGGTGTCTGTCAAACGTAATTGAAAAAGTTCTAGCTTCTAGCGCACTAGCAGCGATGCCGTCATGGCGTAGTCTTGATTGAACACTAATGGTATTAGACTATACTTTGCGCGGTATAGGATGGTGCGGGTGACATCTGTCAGCTAGGGCCATTTGGGGTCAAAAATTGCAATTGCGATACGATTTTTAAGCGCCCGCAAGGACCTTTCTATGATTTTTTTAAATCGAAGTGTGCGCAGGGCTTCAGGCAGGGTATTTGTAGTTTGATTAGCGAGTATTTATTATTTATATCTGACAGATGTCACCCGCATCGTCCTATATCGCTATTCATCGTTCTATATTTATTTAAAAGTATATTTTTACCTTGATGTAAATTTACACTACGGTATATGAATTTGAGGGTAGAACTGTGTTATTGAAACAGGGCCCTAACATTGAAGTACATTCCCTCAAATCCGTACCTACATCATCCATATACAAATAATATTTTGGTACCAACATAATTCACGTCAAGTATTTTAATTAAGTTATGATTCGTTTGATCAATGTTATAACTTTGATATTATGTCGAATAAGTCCCCTTGAAAATTAAAACCCTTTTGAGTAAATTAGACGCTCATATTGTTAATATATTTTATGTATAATATTCAAGTACCGATATATTTAGAATGGAGGTACACAAGCGTGGTTATAATCATGCTCCACCCTTCTATGAGACATTATAAGACTTTCGACACAAATATGATAAACACCCGTGAAAACTGGTTTTAGAACAAAAGTTGTTGGTACTGTAAAGCCTGTCAAATGAGTTATTATATACTTTTAGAAGTTACCGGCATGAGCTTTGCCGTAAATTGCATACGATTGAATGCAAATTCGAGTAGGCTATAGGAGCAATAGCATTTTACGGGTTATACATTATTTTTCATGTCTATTAAGTTACTCCTTGTGAATAAGTGCATTGCATAACGAAAGCTATGATAAATTAGCCAGCGTAAGCTTCTGAAGTAGAATTTACAGCATAAATTAACAGTTTCTTGTTGGTACCAAAAGCAGAATAACTTTTTGTTTCAAGCTCATTAGGTTAATTGAGAGAAAGGTTTCTCTAAGAACAGGGTGTCACTTGTTAAATGATGTTTGTGTTTTCACCTTCCTCGCCCCTTAATATACCTGGAGGCGGTATTTAATGTAAATGTAGAGTTTACTCATAGAGTAATTTAGTTAATTTGGTATTTTTGATTGTTTGGAAAGATGTAGGGCTCCGACTGGAAAGGTAAAAAGTAGGTATGTAATTTACGTTCATGTAACATTTTTAATTGTGCGTAGCAATAGTGTTTTATACTATCATCTTGTGGAAGACGGTTAACTTAGGAGTTTAGTTTGTTCCGTGAGGTGTCTGCAGCATAATCGAGAAATGTCTTCTTTGTGTAAAATGATATTCTTAGAATAAGTTATGTAGCTCGAGCTAGGATTTCAGGCACCTAGTTTCCCAAACAACAAATAGTACCTACCTATTTTTTCCCCACCATCAAATATAAACTAAAGTAATACCTACCTATAACTACGCATTGTAAACAACACAACAGTTCCACAGCGTCTGCAGGGTAACTCTATACTGGCTAAAAACGAACGAACGAGAGCTGTCGTGAAATCGTTTAAAACAACGAGGAACTCGCGCAACTCCTCTCCGAAACTTCGTTTTTTGTCATATAGAGTGACCCCCTGAGCCTACATTTCATCCCGGGCACGCCGCGCCGCTGAAAACTTTTAAAACGCGAAGTGCAGATGCAAATTCCGACGAAATTCAATTGTTCTCGCGGCGGCCATGACGGCTGCATACAAAACTGACGTTGATATTGACGCATCGGATAAACTTCGTCCACAACCGTCGGTTGTTTTTATTTCTTTCACTCATACACCCGTCCAACCATGAGCCAACGTTGTAATATGGAGTTGTATTGCTGAAACTGATCCCGCTTTTATTGTTATTGAAAATGTTACGACAGATTTGAGAATGCAACGCTTGAGCTGTAAAATGTATGTACGCTTGTGTGATTACTATATCTAGTAGGGTAGTAAATGTCTGTATTTGATAGCTTAGTGTTTGTACGTATGGCAATCTCTACCGACAACCTTGTGTTGGCAAGATTAATAATATAGGTATGTAGTTATAACTGTAGGTACTTATCTCCTACCTACCCTACTTATCTCTTACCTTCTACCATAGTAGGTAGCATTTTTTTAGTTTCTTATTGTCATTAACGGAATATACCATTATTTATAGTTTTTTCATGACTTGTGAAATATCATAAACAAAAGGTCTTAATAGAAAATGTCATTTAAGGACGAGAATGAACCCTCAGGTGTATGGTATAACGACCAGCTACAATGTACGTAGGTATCTGCTGAAACTATTTTCGGGTGTTGAAAACTGCCGGCGGATAAATTGTTCGGAAAACTCCATTGAAAAAGCAAAAGAGCCGTTTAAAAGCGACCCCTCCGTGCGTCGACAAAAAACCCAGCAAAATAATGTTCCTTCGATAGGCTTATCGAAAAAGCCAGAAGTCTTTTCGAGCATGACAAAGGATAACGTAGCTGGTTGAAAGGAGCAGATATTTCCGTATAGGCCGGTTAATAAACCTGTTATTTCTGTACGCCGCCGCAATGATAAAAAAGGTATTGTTAATTGAATGTGTTTATTAATCCCCGGCCGAAAAAGAAAGTCTGTCAACCAGTCAGTTTATCAATAAAGTCATGAGAACGGGATGGATACGAACTAATCATTTGAGCCGGTGCGCGGTGTTCAATCGATTTAGTTGTACTAACGACAGAACCTCACAAGTGTAGTGGATCCGTTCAAAGAAAATGTTTGAATGGATACCTAATTATCACTGTGCTGGAACTGTGTCTTCAGTCTTCAATGATTATGAATGAATGTCACCTAAAGCGTTCATATATAAATCATAATAAAATTGTGGCGTGCTATGTTTATTAGTTTTCTTTTTAAAAATATGCAAATTATTTACATCAGGTCAAAATAATATTCTGATATTATTTTTAACGACTTATTTTTACTGTCCTGTTTAGTACTTGTTTTAATAAGTTTTGGTAAGTATATTATTATCAAATATTACATCGGATATACCATGTAAATGATATCCTCATAGGTAGATAAGATAAGGCCCTATGGCATGCGAGAGGCATGACCTACATACTAAAGGCGGCTGATTTATCGATAGTACTTTTTCATACCAAGTTACGAACTCCCATTGGTAGTAAAGGCATGGGCTCTAAAGACATACCACATTATTCGGCGTAATCTATTCCTGTCCATCTTTTTCACTGTTCCTAAGCGTAAATATTCTAATTTCTTTCGTATTTATAGATATAAATTAAGTTAAGAAAGTATTTATTTACAGAAGATAGTATTCTTAAAGTAGGTACTAGCGTAAGTACATTCAAATATATTATTATTCGAATAACTTGTATCAGAGGTGTCGTAAATAGGTTTTTTAAACATCTTTTTCACTGTTCCTAAGCGTAAATATTCTAATTTCTTTCGTATTTATAGATATTAATTAAGTTAAGAAAGTAATTACTTACAGAAGATAGTATTCTTAAAGTAGGTAAGTACTAGCGTAAGTACATTCAAATGTATTATTATTCGAATAACTTGTATCAGAGGTGTCGTAAATAGGTTTTTTACAAAACAAAAGGTAGGTAAAATACAAAACTGTTACATCGCTAACATAAATAGATCAATAATTTAATACTTACAAAAGTATTAAGAAAAACTTTTCATTATAAAGAAAAAAACTTCAAACGCATCGAATGGAAAATTTAAATTACATATATTTTTTTACGTTTATTAAAAAAAATATGTAAAATTTCAACTTAATATTGCATTACCACGCGTTCCCAAGACAAACAAAATGATCATATTATTGTAATTATTGTACCCATGTTTCTAGCAAATAAATGAATCTGAATCTGAATCATAGGTAATATATTAAATTATGCGGTTCCTTTTTTATTTTTTGAGGTATGAAACCCTAATAATAGACGCATTTTTCCTGAAATAAAAATGACATATTATGTATCTAGCCTATCTGAAACCTAGTTAAACATTGGGAGATATGGCGTTTCGACTTTCTCCGTGTTCGGCATCATAAGGGTCACAGTGACAGTTAAATAAAGTCCATTTTTCTCTCCACCTTTATTTGCAAGGTGCGGGTGCCTATATAAATAGAGTGAGTCGCCCGCGCGCCTCAGTTGTAATATCACCATGCAGAAATGACTAGGTTTCAGATAGGCTAGATACATAATATGTCATTTTTATTTCAGGAAAAATGCGTCTATTATGTAGTCTGAGCCTATCTGAAACCTAGTTAAACATTGTGAGATGTGTTTATTATCGCATGGTGGAGAGAAAACCAACTGTGACCCATAAGCTACTGATGAGTATATCAGTGGATAAATATTTGAATCTATAAATTTATAATGCATAGATTTCTAGGTAATAGATATACTAAAAAGAAAGGTATATGTATACATAAGACTTAAGTACTTCCTTATTATTCCTGACTTGTCAGAAAGTTATGGAAGGTATGTACCTATACCTATAGGTAGGTATTTATACATATGGATACACACAGTGCCTCTTCGAAAGCAATACTTATAAGTAGTTATTGATCAATATCTTGTTATTGTCAAGGCAATATTTTTAACATACACTAGCCGAATGGATGGAACCAGTGAAATACTTTGCAACAATATTTAAAAGCTGTAAAATGTAGAATATCGATCCAGGCCGCTGGGGCTCAGGTCAGCACATGCTGACTAGGGTATGTAATTCTGGACTGACCTCAGAAATGCAGCAGCCGACCCTGGAGCCTCGAGGACCTGCTCAGTCAGCCCTGTACGAGGACACGGCCTGCAACACCTGGCGCGGCATCTAGTCCTTGGAACGAGGAGTGGTGCTTGAAGGGAAGATAATTTTACTAAATATCTCAGCCTCATCAGCTACTGGAAAAGATTAGATGAAGGCTGTGATACCTACTGGCGGATAACTAAGTATTCAGTTTTTCAAAACATGATGCAGGTCACTATATTCATATTCTAGATTGACAAGTAACACACAGTCTAATTTTGTATTCTAACTAACTCGGCGGTTAACGAGTTCCTGTGCAGTCCTACTAGGAAGGAAAGTTATTTTATAAGCCTTTGCACCGATTTTGTGGGCTACCATCATTCTGTATCATCATGTGTGAATATTATGAGCTCTGGCAGCATTCCTTGGTAGATGACATCAATTAATAAAGATTGATTAACACAACAATAACAATTATAATAGTTGATAAATGAAACCCGGCTAACATGTCTTAACTGGGTAAGTAAATGATCAGTCATGCCACCAGGATAAGTAAAATGTTCAGCACTTCATATGAAAAACATTAACAAGGTCACCTTTAGGTATGTTCGTCAACACTAAGGGCAGGTCTCGGCCAAAACCTTAAGGCTTCGCCTTATTGCAACTTCAAAGGTACGTAGGTAGGTACCTACTTACATTGTTGTAGGTTCGATTTTGAAACCATCAAGTCAACCTGGATAAAACAAAATAAAATAGCTCGATTAAATAAAGATGGTACGTAAAGATGTTAGTTGTACCTGATCAGACCTGATGCAACGACAGCCAACATAGACTCTCTAATCTGTGGAAGCAACAATCATGGTGGCGGGAACATGGACAGTTGGACGAGCCACCTCGAGCCTGACTTATCAATCAGAACTGACAGTTCGCCAACAGCAGATAGCTTGCGGCTATCTATAGGTAAACTTAGGTAGTTAGCTATACCCAAGAAACAGTCCTTGGACATCGATATGACAGTGGAACGGCCAATAACTGTGACATTCTTTAAAACAAAAAGGCTTGTTGTTGTCCAGCTAAGGAAGGTTACCTACTTCAGCGACCTGGTATTGCATTCTGAAAGAACTGCGAAGAGTTAATATTATGACTAATAATTATTACTTATTTAGAAAGTTTTCCGCAAACTCTAATAAATCAAGCAGCTACCACGTCACCGCTGCCCAGTTATAACTCTGTACTACCTTAGTAGATATATATACCAGTTCTAGCCTTCAGCTAGAGGCCAGAGAGCTCCTAAATGAGATGCGAGTACGGGCATGACACAAGTAATTTTTTACTAGGTAACTAGGTACGTAACTAACTGAAAGATCCATAAAACAGTTGAGGATTACTCAGAATGGAATTGTGAAAACGGCACGTCTGCATCTTAACCAGTCAGTCTAAGTAGTTTCAGCAGATACAGTGTTGAAAAATAGTTATGAAACGTTTGCGCCAGAATCGAATTAAAAATACATTTTCATTAGAGAAGCCGTTTAGGCATGAATAGGTACTTTCACCCTTTGGATTGTGCTCCAAATGATGACCTTCGAAATTCATAGAAATTTAATGACGACTGCCATTGTTTATTATCTAGCCCCGTACATTGAGTAGGGCTGCGGCTACACGTGATGTGATACACAGTACACAGTAGGTATATGCATGTTCCCAGAATAGTGGAAGTTATAATTTTACCAAAAGGTAGTCGTCTCGTGCAAGAGCACCGTTACTCGATTTATTCGATACACAACTAGTAGACAGCTGCTGCGTAGGAGGTTCACGCATTTTTCAACAAAGAGCTCGGATTATACACTCTCACAATCCACTGGGACATAAGGAAGACAGCTAATATGGTGCCACTCAGAAACCGCGATGACACTCCGATCATGATCACCCGACAGTAGGATCATAATAAATTCGGTAACTTGTGAAGCGGTATGGTATAGCAACAGCGACTTTCACGAAATCAGGAATTAGCTCAGTGCTTTTAGGTTGAACACTCGCCGGTGGGATTCACTTTGCTCACAGCCGAGAAAAGAAAAGACTCAAAGCTGGAATCTGCCGATGTGTCATGACACTTAAGATAGTGTCTGGGGGGTCACTTTATATGACGAAAAACGAACTTTCAGTGCACTGCGGCGCGAGCCGCTCTATCTGTTTGTATGTATTAAACGTGCCGATTGCACGACAGCTCTCGTTCGTTCGTTTCTCATCAGTATAGAGTAACGTTCCTGTACTTACCGTGCGTCACCATTCCCATGAGCAGTCCAATGATCTTTAGGCAGTTTAGAACAAAAGCTGCATTAGACAGTTTCTTCAGCAGAGACATCGAAATAAAAAATTGATTGCACAACTATCCCCAGGAGCAGTCTACAGGTCACTTTGGGCAGTTCAGAAGAAAGCTGCTTTAATAGAATACCCTACCTCAGCGGAGGTATCAAATTGAAGTGCTATAACACTTTTAGAAGCGGTGCACGTTACCCGATTTGTCGTCATCCATGCCGATGCGGCTACGGCGACTGCAGGTGGTTACTCATGCTTCGTTGGTGTGCCCTTGTATGGCTAACATGACCAACCTTGGCAGTAAACGTTCGTCTGCATATGCCATAATCACTGATGAATAGCGCACGTTACTCGATACCTTCTAAATAAGTCACTCATAATGATGGCTGATGATGATGATGACCGTGCTAGCAATAGTGCAGGCGGTTCCGCTGAGCATAAAATCTCTTCCCAGACAGGGGGCGTTTGGATCTGGCAACCAGAACAGGAGTGCCAGGTGTGCGCAGCGATGCAGGTGGGACAACACAGCCGCCAGGGCAGGAGTAGGTACATGGCTGGGTCTATGCAGCGATGCAGGTACCACAAACCGGTGGCCAGGGCCAGGACCGGGTGTACAGCCGCCAGGGCAGGAGTGCATGGCTGGGTCTATGCAGCGATGCAGGTACCACAAACCGGTGGCCAGGGCCAGGACCGGGTGTACAGCCGCCAGGGCAGGAGTGCATGGCTGGGTCTATGCAGCGATGCAGGTACCACAAACCGGTGGCCAGGGCCAGGACCGGGTGTACGCTGCGATGCAGGTGGCACGAGACGGCGGCCAGCGCAGGAGCACAGGGCCGGGTGTATGCTGCGATGCAGGTGGCACGAACCGGTGGCCAGGGCAGGAGCGCAGGGCCGGGTGTACGCTGCGATGCAGGTGCCACGAGACGGCGGCCAGCGCAGGAGCACAGGGCCGGGTGCAGGTTACACGAAACTTCAATTTCACCGAATCGGCCTGCCTACCCTCAGCGGGTAGGTACCGGCGGATCACATTACTCGCCGCACATGCCACAATGTCCCAACATACTGAAACTCGGAGCCACGTACTTCCTGTAAAAAATCCTATGACGGTCCTGGAAAGCTCCTGTTTGTAAAGCCTTACATAAGCTGTAAGTGCATTATTGTAATAGCAAAGTTTTTATCAACTGTTTTCTAAAAATATTAGAAATTGAGGGTAGAAAAATATATTTTTATTATTTTTTCCTAATAAAATTAACATATGCTTTACTTAAAGCGGTCATTAATGTAAGTATCTAGCTCAAGCGCCACTAGTAGGACCGGAATATGTGATCAATCATCACCACGACTATTGAATCGGACCCTACTGCGTGGGATAAAAACCCCAAGCGCCGGAGCATTATGACCAGTGGCTGAGCTTTTAAAAGCAGTAAATAATAGCATTTTACTCACGGCTTATCAACTCAAACCTTCGTTGCGAAATCCTCAGCAATGGCTGCGTGCGCAGCAGCCGGCAGGCCCCGCGCCGCCTGGTCCGCATCACGCTACAGCTCCCGGCAGCGAGGACTCCGCAAATTCAATATTATATTTTTCCCCGTCGGAGCGAAGCCGACGAGAACCGTGGCTACATTGAGCCATTTTGCCGAAGTGTTCACTTCAAAAATCAAAAACCAACTGAGGCGCGCGGGCGACTCACTCTATTTATATAGGCACCCGCACCTTGCAAATAAAGGTGGAGAGAAAAATGGACTTTATTTAACTGTCACTGTGACCCTTATGATGCCGAACACGGAGAAAGTCGAAACGCCATATCTCCCAATGTTTAACTAGGTTTCAGATAGGCTCAGACTACATAATAACACTCTATCGGCAGCTTTGCATTCTATAAAGATGATGTTACTATACCTTAAAAATAGCACTGTAGATAGCTTTTCTTTCTATAAAGATTGATCTACATGACATTGGGCTGTTGAGAAGTGCTGAGGCCGCGATGGCTACAGTTAAGGGTGCTCCAGGCGCCACCTCGGCCGATGTGTATAACAAATTGGCTTATTATTTTTGAGATGCACTGTCTATAGATGTCAAACCTCAAATAATGGGAATACTTAAAGAAGGACTACGCAGATTTACTATAATAACATTTTAGCAAGCAAAAAAGTCTTGGGTCTGTAATGTAAATGTTGGATCTAGGTTTATAAGAAGTGGTAAACTGGTAAATAATACTATCTAATGTTTATCAAAAATAGTACATCGAAAATCCCATCTAATAGTACATTAAAATTAGACTATAATATTTTTCTTAAAATACACAAAATTATGGAAATCATCATTTTATTTTGAAGTTTTGACACACAAAAATTTACAAGTACAGTGTCTATAAATATAATATGCAATAGAAACGAATATTTCAATATGATTCCATACCGGTAGCAGGAGTTAATATTCTTTTTCACTGACCATATTTTCATTAGTGCTCGTAAAAAGTCTTTCCCCATCGTAAACAACACTTTGAGGAATATATGAAAAAAAAAACTTGTCAAAGCGATAAAATATAACGCATTGATCTTACAGGCCATAAAGAATCGTTTGCTACAAATGAATAGAATTCCGTAGGTCAGTAGTGGGCCGTGTGACCTTATTCTTGGAAAAATGACTGTTTTGCTGTTATTTAGTTATTAAAATACACTTGCGAGCATTACAAAAGTGCCAGTGACATAGCACTAACTTCTTTTTAAACGGAAGAGGTTAGGGACATAAAATATTTTTTTAAACTTAAACTTATTAAGGGCCTGTTCCACAATGTCTGGTTAGTGGCTACCTGTCGGATAAAATACATACTGTCACTGTCTAAAAAATAATGACAGAGAGTGACAGCATGTATTTTATCCGACAGGTAGCCACTAACCAGACATTGTGGAACAGGCCCTAAATCAAATAAATTAAATTCGTAAATTAAAGTTTATTAAAATTTAACAGCGCTTCATAATATTACCGACTAAAAATATTTGCTAACTTTTTGACTAGAGTAGTTTGACTAGTGTAATAAGTATTGCTTGCAGGCAGGTCATGTTAAAATAATACAACATTGTGTCGGGTATTGTTAGTATTCATTTTGAAACAGTACGTATTTTATCTAAGTACTTATATAATACTAGCTTTTCCCGCGCGCTTCGCCTTAAAAAGCTTTCCCGTGGGAATCACGGGATAAAAAGTAGCCTATGTTCTTTTCCAGGGTCTAGACCGTATGTATACCAAATTTCATTCAAATCCGTTCAGTAGTTTTGGCGTGAAAGAGTAACAGACGGACAGACAGACAGACACAGTTACTTTCGCATTTATAATATTAAGTTAGGATTATTATCAACTTATGTACCATTTAGCATGCAACTTGCAATTCAAACAAACTTCATTCTTATTTAAGATATCTCTAACGGCGTAGTTTTGAAGAAAATTACCTCATACTCAATCAATTATATTCCATGGCTACCTATATGTTTAATGCCACGCCGTTATACCTAAACGTGTCGTTATTTATGAATTGTTTATAGATAAAATTAAAATTGCAATCATGTTCAGAATAGGACATCGGCTTAGAAGATTTAGAGCGTACAACTGTCGCGATATGAAAGGACTTGGCTTTCGGCCAGCGGTAGTTTTTGTCGTCTATACAAATGGAAATAAGATAGAAAAAGAGATTCAGCGATAAGCGATTGTGATATATTGATTTATATTACCGATTTGTTATGGTTATTTACAATTCGTTTCATTTACTAAAAATAGACTAGGCCTAAACCCTTCCTTCATTGGAAGGAGACCCGTGCCCCAGCAGTGGGGACGTAATGGGTCGTGATGATACTAAAAATAGTAAAAATATGTTTAGCTAAACTTCCAATCTTATTGAATCCTATTTATGTCCAAGTACACTCACGAGCAATGAAAAAGTTCCAGTGACATATGGAACATCATTGGCAGGTGGAACATTCTTATTGCACGTAAGGATATCAAAGTCTCGGTAACGGAAATGGTCAATGTGAATGAAAAATAATAATCGGGATTTGATTAAGATTATCATACATACAGTGATTAAAAATACCCAAAGCGGATCCGAAGTTTGATCCCTTGCCGGGGTATAGATATTTGTTATTTTGTTCTTGGGTCTATAGGCTAACCCCTTTTGTATTTGGCTTAAAGACAGTGATAAGTATCAATCGAAGTCAATGCACCGCTGCCTACCCACAACAGCTTACACTAAACTTCGCGTCACCCTAAACCTCAAATTTCTTGTATAACCTGAGATATTTGAATGGTTTTTCTTTCAGCGTAAGCTTATTATTTATGAAAGCAGCATAATAGTGTTCAGTAGTACGAAGTAACAGGTCTTATTATCATATTTTACACGGGTTTACACGCGGGCTTAACTTTGAGCCTCCATTTGAATAATAACAAGAAAAGAATTCTTGTAATTTTTCTACTCTTATAATGGTTTTTCTTAGTAGGAAAACGGTGCTCTATATTCTTACACAAATTAATATCGTTTCAAGGTCAAGGTGATGAATTTCAGGTATGTAGACCAACTGAATTTTATAATAATTAATTAAAATTCAGTTGTCATTTTACAGTATTGGGCTTATTTTTCATTATACCTATTTGTTTAGCTTTGTTATTACGCAATTATAATGTTAGCCACTGCGAAATGCTTTGTATAGCTAATGTTTACTAGCGAAAGCACAAAATGTTGTACCTACATAACAGTAGACTTAGATATTACGTGGTTTATAGGCAGTTAAAACTGGAAGGGCTTAAAGCAACTTTATTGCTTGTTCTCGTAGTAACTTAGCAATAACTTATTGAAGCACTTCAATTCGCAATTCTTTGTATTCGTGTTAGTTTTTTTTGTATTGTTTCTAACGCCATATTACTAAGTGTTATAAGTACTCACGAGCATTGATACGGCGTCATTATAACAATATGTATAAGCTAGGGGTTCCGCTCATCTGGCATAATCTTTATTGACCAAAACTCATTTCGCATAACTCGTATGGTCTAAACTTTTTTGGCCGAACCATCACTTTGCCAAGACTTATGTGGCATAAGGCTCGTTTCGTCTAAAACTCTTTAGGCACAATCTTTAAACACCTAAGTTTCGTTTGCCCAAATTTATGTTCGTCTATACCTATGTATAATCTTGTTTCTCCTAATGTTATCTTAATAAATAATATATTAAGTATGTAGTAAATGTACAAATTGTGGTATTTTTCTCCTACATCCCGAAAATCAAAAAAAAAAAAAAAAAAAAAAACATGTAACATTATACAGATCTTATATCTATTCATTACATCTAAATACACTTTGCCTTCATTGGATCTGGTACTCTGTCTTCTAAACTAGGACAGGGTCCTGTATCTTAGAAGACAGTTTTCCAGTTACAGGAGCTTTGTCGGTTGATACGCGTGTATCATTTCATAGGCCTAAGTTGTTGTGATAAAAAAATAAAATAATAATTAAGTAATGTGAAGTGAAGTGGTCTACAAAGCAAAAGTACCTCGTAGTAGTTTGTCCTTTTAATCTATATATTGGTTTTAGCTCAAAGGGCACACTAAACGTTCCGTGGAGTCGTAGTCAAAACCACGTAACCAATCTACCACAGCGCTTTTGATCTTAATCCTATTGAGAATTCTAGTATTAGTATTTTTATTTAATAAATTGTACACATCACAATATTTATTATCACAATATTGTATGATAAAAAAATCGAAAGTTAACGACCAATATAATTATTACAAACCCCATGAGATCGAAACCTAAAAATAGGTGCGACGACGAGCAAAGCGAGGAGGAGCGTGTTAGGTGCACATGTTCATCAAAACCAAAGCGGAGCGCAGCGAAGCGGAGCGGAGCGTTTTCCAAACAGCGGAAACAATACAAGGCACCAGTTTGCGCTATGTAGGGAGACGCTCCGTCAAAGTTAAAGCCAAACGAATATTATTACTTTGTATAAACCTATGCCATAGTATTATTAGGCTATTCAAGATTTGGCCATACCATTATTAGGCTGAACAATGTTATGCGAAATAACTTTTTACTAAACGAGATTTATGCCATACGATTTTCGGCGTAATGAGACTTTGACCAAACGTTACTATGCAATACGAGATTAGGCAAAAAAATCTTATGCCAAAAAAGGTAAAACCATAAGCTAGTCATTTCAGTTAAGGAGTGTGAATTTGGTGTTATTGTCACTGGAACTTTTTCATAGCTTGTGAGTTTATATTTGCTAAGGCGAAAGGCAGTGCCTGACTGCAGTTAATAATGTGAAGGGGCATGTGCTGCATTTATTAAACATACTTTAATTGTTGATTTGCATTAATATGTCCTCCTTTAAAAAGTTAAAAAACCGCCGACGCAAAAATACGGGTGTCATATGTTTAACGTGTTTGTGTATTCGTGTATCTGTTAGTGGTAGTGCAGCTCAGATACGTGTGAACCACTTGCAAGAAATGCAGGTTGCCATGATAGTTACTGTGACAATACGACGCGAAGATTGCCTATTAAAGCGAATCAAATTATATTATGTCGTAGAGAAAGATGGGGCTGAAGGCAAATCCCAGTTTGTAACATAAGTACGTAAGTCGAACTATAAAGTCATGACAATAAAGAGTGCGATTTTGCTAAGACTTTTTATCATTGTCAGTTATTTACTTACTTTTACATACAGTTCAAAAATAAAATACCGATTGATAATGGCTTTTTAGCGGATTTGTCCTTAAATAAATATAATTGTTCGATTAAATACGGTCTTTAACAATTAGTTAGCATCCACTTTCCGTCCGTTCCGAATCGTTTTCAGGACTTTATAGTTTTACTGTAAGTACGGTCAGCTGCATAAAGTAGCTATACACTTTTGTTTCTTGTCAAACTAGCTGTATAACCAACTGTCAATGTGTTATACGCAGTTTGTGAGTGTGACAAGGTACAAAAGTCTACACCTACTTACGCCGCTGACTGTACATTTCTTACCAAAACCGAAGTTTACTTGTAAAAGAGCGCTCTCAGCGGTAGGTAATGCCGATGTTAAATACATCAAGCTATTACAAATGTTGTTAAATAAAAATATATTGGAATATTGGCCTAAAAATCAATATAACTAACAAGGTTTTCGGCAAACGGTCTGTCGACCTGTCTAACTGAATAGGATTGGGTGATAGCCAAATGTGGAATTTGGGAAACGAATATAAATTAGGGTATCGACATTATACCGATACCGTATATACGCTATTTTGTAAATATATAAACATAAACATAAATATGTACTTATCTTATACATGTTTACATACCTACAATACTTGCAATTTTTTTAATGGATCGTATCCACTATTAGTTTATCCAAAAAGAAAGCCACGATACTGATTTATAGCTATCAAAAATAATAACTCTACAATGATAATAATAGGCAGGTAGAGGAGTCAAAAATATCTAGTGTTGGATTCAATTATGTGTTCATACATAAAACGTAGATAGATAATACTGTAGGGTATTTAAAAAAACACTGGTTAGTGACGTTTTATACCCGTAATATGTAATAATATGTATAATAATATAAACACTCACACCTTGTACTAATGTACTCCCTTGCGGGGTAGGCAGAGGTGCATTGCTGCACCCACGTAATATGTGTTTTGTGAAACCTCGGAATGTGTGACTAAAATCCGTAGATACCTACTTGTGAACCTAAATTTACCTAAATTTTGGGCGGCAGGTATTAAAAGTTAGCACCAAAAATAATGTCAACTTTTCCATTTTCCTATCCCACCATTACCGTTTAAAAGATTGGCGACGCAATTTCTTAAATTCGTTTTGCGTGGGGCGACTGGGGCGCGAGGTGGCTCAAGAGATCGTAATCCAGTTTGATCAAAGTGTTGTTGGAACTTGTCGATAGTATCGATAATATCTACAGGGTGTTAGAGATATAGTTTAAAAAGCTGAAATCTTTGAGCTAAATTTCTTGTTTAACCTCCTGATACATGTATTGTTTACTTAAAAGGAGGCTACATTTACTTGTAGAATTTATGATTATGTTGTTAAAGGAAATAAATGATTTTGTATAAATGATTGTGTATAACTGAAACTGGGGTGCACTAAAGGAGCCTCCCCGAGTGGCTTAGCCTTTCTATCGTCGCGCTTGGCTTTTTGTGGATTATTATTTATGTAGGTAGGTACTTAAATCATTTAAAAATCAATGACTTGACAGCTCTATCGATTATTTTACAAATCGATTAGTCAGCAACACTATTTTCATATGGAAAATCAATCGATGGGCGCCTGCAAGTCTGACGCGCGATTTCATAGAAATGATTACCCCCTCGGCCTTCGCCGCTGGCGGTGGCTTTTCAATACAACCTCACTTTAGATTTGAATACCAGAATAGTCCTTTGTTTATTATTACAACCAGTGAAAGCAATATCTGAATCATGATAGGTTATGTGATCACTACTATAGCCCTTTATAGGATTGATGGATATATGGCTATATATGGCATGGCTAATTCAAGAAGAGTGTTGAGGACAGCAGTGGACTGAGCGGTGAATAAAAATACCGTTTCGATTCTACTCTCCTCAACAAGAGGAATTTATTTACACAATCACACGGAACACAAATACATAAAGACACAGGCGTAAAAGGTTCACTGAAAGGACGGGTGTCCATATCACAGTTTATTCACTTTCACTAGTGTCCATGTCACAGTTAACTTCACATATACAAGTGTCACGGGGAGGGCAGGATGCCGGCTCGACCCGTACCGTGGATTCGTGAGGGGCTGCGGGGAGCGGCGGTGGTTACCGGCTCGACCCGCAGCAGGCAACAGGGTGTCGCGGTGGTGGCGACGGGCGTCGCGGTGGCAGCGACGGGCGTCGCAGTGGCAGCGACGGGCGTCGCTGCTGGGCCAGACGGGTGTCTGGAGTAGCGGATGCTACCTCCCGCTTCGGGACGTCAGACGTGTTGTAAGGACGTCTGACGTGGTGTCGCTGCGACGTCGTGCGTGGCGTCGGGGCGACGTCGTGCGTGGCGTCGGGGTGACGTCACGCGTGGCACCGTGACGCCGAGCGTGGCGTCGTCGGGCCGGTTGGCGTCTGGACCAGCGGGTGCTGGCTCCAGCCCGCGCGAAGTCTGCTCCCTGGCTCGGACTTCGGCGGGGTGACTCAGGGAATCGAGGATTCGCCTTCGTCGGGGTTCCTTCCTTACGGTCGGAGTCACGCAACCATGTGCGGAAAAAGGGGAACGCGGAGGTTCGACCCTTTTGGGTGCCTTCCTTGCGGTCGGCGGAGGTGAGCTTGCTAGCTTGCGCTGAGCAGAACTCTGAGTCGAAGCGAGGCTAAGACTGACAATACAGGGAAAATGGGCCTGTATTTATACCTGAGACCAATAGGCCTCCATTGTTCTCGACTCGTGAGAGGCGCGCTCATTGGTCAAGCGCGCCGTGCGTGGGTGCGAGGGAGCGCTGTGCGTGCGAGCAGGATGGATAGCTCGCTGTCCGCAACAAAGAGAATGAAAACGGTGAAAAGAAGTGAAAAAAAAATTAAACTATGGGTTTAATTCAGGGTTAACATTTAGTGTTTATAAAATAAATATATATTCTATCATTATAAATGCAAATTTTTCTGTATCTAAGAGGGAGATTTCTTTTAATTCCCTATAATAATCAAAAAACTTTGAACTAAATCAATAGTAAAGTAGGTATCTGCATCATTGGCCAAAAAATAAAAATCGATTTCCAGTGAAATACAAGAATAGCCAACTAAATACGCCCCTCTTTCAATTGCGGTTAAAATAATACTTTTTGTTTCTTTATGATCATTGGTAGTTGCTAGTTGGTGAGTGTTGGTCGCATTATTCTTGTATATCTATCGAATACCTGAATTATTTATAGGTATTGTATGTTGAAAGACTTCCTTGATAGTGTATATGTCGCAGGCATCTGGTTCAATCTCCTGTTTGATTGAACCGCTAGCCCGTTCATTGGATGACGCTGCTTAGTTGTATGACTAGGCCGAACGTTGATTGCACAAGCGTCACAAAACGTCCAACTAGTTAGCTGACTTAAAATCAGTCAGGTGGTGAACAAAACAAATATGGCGTCTAACAGCTAACAGCTGACACAAAAAGCACCTATATTGTAAGTTTATTGCAAATAAATTAGCTTTAAAGTGCGTTATTTGTGTTAAAATAGTGTGACAACATGGATTTACCTATTATTACGCCGCGGGCGGATAGTTTCAAAGAAAAAATTGTGGCGTAACTGGATAATTATAAACAACAATATGAAGATACGTTTATTGTTATTGTTTAGTTAATTTGTGAGATAAGAGCTTTGTAACATAGTCTTTTTGTTGACTCTTGTCTGGTCAAGTTCACCCTAACCAGACATTACAAAGTTGCTATACTATATCCCATTCAACGACTCCGCTGAATGACGTTCAGTCAAGACGTCGAACGTTACAATCAACGACTTGACGAGTTGTCCTTTAGTCATACAACTGAATAGCGCCATCCAATGAACGGGCTAGTGGTTCAATCAAACAGGAGATTAAACCAGTTGCCTGCGACATATACAGCATGTTGATTAAAAATTACCACCTATACCAAAGCGAAATGTTCAATTCAGCACTCTAAAATTAAACGTATTATTGAAAGGATTTAATAAATTCCCAAAGAGAATTACTAAGTACCTACAATTCCCAAAAAGTCTTAGTTGTATTATGTTTAGACGCGAACGGTTAGTTCTGTAATACTTCTAAACTCAAGTGGCTCCCAATTCGTCTTCGACGGAATACTCACATACTTTCACTACTTTATTCGGTACTGTTCAATCCTTGTTCCCCAACATACCTTAAGGAGCGTTTTGAGTTGAGATGCTCTACACATAGCCGCTCACTACGTTCATCTCATAACCTTCGCCTTCATGTTCCATCTTGCACAACTGTGTTTTATGAGGGCTCATTCACATTTCAGGCTGTTAAATTATGGAACGATCTGCCCATTGAAATCAGACTCGCACCCTCTCTAACATCCTTCAAAAACAAGCTCCGACAGCACTACTTAAATTTATCTTATCCTGATTAGAATGCACCAGCAATTATTTATTTATTTATTTTTAATAATATTTATGTATTATTATAGAATATATAGGTATATATTTATTATTAACTATGTAGGTTTTATATATTATTATATGTAGGTATTTTACATATCGTTTATACTTTATATTAATGTAGTTTATAAATATCTCTTATTTTCACACGCTACCCTTTTTCATTATTTCTATGTCCTTTCAATTTGGTTGTCTGGAAGAGATTACTTTTAGTAATAAGGCCGCCGATTGTGCTATTTATTTTCTGTTCATGTTTGTAATACTGTTTCTTTTTGTGTGCAATAAAGAGTATTTTATCTTTTTTTATCTTTTACTTCTAGTAGTTTACAATATCCACCAGTGCTGCATCAACCTGTATATACCTACAAAAGGTATTGTCCAGTTTATTGGATGCAGGAAGATGATGTATTCTTTGACTTGATGAGTTTCTTTCAGGTGATGTCGTGAATGATATTGTTAGCCGATAGAAAATTACCTACTCAATCAAGTAATTATTTTATCGTAATATTACATATTATAAACGCGGAGTCCGTGAGCTTGGATTTTATGGATGTTTGTTACTCTTTCACAGGAGTTTTCATAAACGGCTGGAGCAATTTTAATGAAACCGACACAACAGGATTTGAACACAAGGCCTCTCGAATCGTCGAGATCTTATCTGTTTCTCCAACCTGATTCTATAATGAGCAGTTTCATTTTATGTTTATTTTCAAAAATCACGTGAAATAGTTTAAACCGCTCTAGGTTCATTATCTCTTTTGCCTTGGTGCTTGTGAGCTCCGCGTAAACACGTTTAAAACAGTTTGGCGACATTCCAACTACTTTTAATCGTCACTGCTTACAACGAAGAGGTGTCTATTTGCCTTTGAGCGAACACGCCTATACTGTCTAATGTTAGAGCCCGTTTCACAATATGTGGATACAAATGACACTAGCGAGCAATGAAAATTTTCCTGTGACATAGCACCAAGTTAGGTACTCCTAAATGGAAAAGGCTAGCTTTATCGACGCCGTCGGCAATATTGACCTAAAAGCAAAAATATTGTGTTCAAATTTTAAATTAAACTATGTAGGTACTTATATAAAAAATTGGGACCATTTGGAGTGCATTTTGTGGGTGGAACTTTTTTCTTGCTCTCGAGTGCATCTGTATTCTGTATAAAAAAGGCATGTATACCTTCAGTGTACCTTAACAACCTTAGTACCTTAACATTGAAAGGGACAGTGTCGGTTTTCGGTTGACAGTCAGTATTATAATAAGAAAATTCGATTTGAATTTAATATTTTTTGGCTTAGTACCTAGGTCCCCAAAAGTAAATGAAAGATCCATAAAAGAAAAACTTAAGAAATATTTCAAGTAGATTTCGTTGTTGTCGGTGAGGTCGATTGATAAATAATTTCCATAATATTGATTTAGGTTTTGGCATCCGCGAGCGAGAGCGGTGACGGGCATTTCCGATAAGTAACACAAAACGGTGCGAGAATTGGGGTAGGCTCTGTTGGTTTGTGATTTACCAGTTGATATATTTTACAATGCAATGAAAATACCTACCTAACCCCTTAGCATGAATTTTCATCGTGAACGTGAAGTAGAATTCATCGAGTAATTTTGTATGTAAATATGAACAACGCCCCTGGCGGTCGGTAGCAGAACTAAAATATAGTATATAGTATTATTAAATAGTCATAATTAGTTATAATGTAGAATAAGTTATGTAAGGTCATTTTTATTTTGGCAATAAAGCATATTTTACTTTACTTTTACTTTTTAAAATTTTCCTACAAAATTTATCGAGTAATTTTACTTCAAGTTCACGATGAAAATTCATGCTAAGGGGTCTGAAGACCTAGCACGTACACGTCAAGATATGACAAAAAAAACCGTCACACTCGCTCTCAAAGCCACGCGATGTATATGAGCGCGACGCAAAGCTTTTGTCACGTCTTGGCGTGCGCGTCTTGCGCCCCGTGCTAGGGCTTCTGAAGTACAAATAACGATATTATGTTATTAATTACTTGCGTAGGTGATAAAAGCAAACGGCTCCATATTATAAAGCTTTCACTAAATAACCTAACCAACTATAAATTCCGCGAAATTAACCTTAAAAGTCGCATAACTTTCAAACGACTAAGCTGATTTTTATAAAATACTAGCTGTTCCCGCGCGCTTCGCTTCGCCTTAAAAAGGTTTCCCGTGGGAATTCCGGGATAAAAAGTAGCCTATGTTCTTTCCCAGGGTCCAGACCGTATGTATACCAAGTTTCATTCAAATCCGTTCAGTAGTTTTGGCGTGAAAGAGTAACAGACAGACAGACAGAAAGACAGACAGACAGACAAACACAGTTACTTTCGCATTTATAATATTAGTTAGGATTAGGATGGCTAAGAACACACTGGGTAACATTATCTAAATATGATGAAACAAAAAAGAAAATCGAAAATCGGTTCAGCCGTTTGGGTAGCTAAGCTACCACAGACAGATACACAGACACGTTAAACTTGTAACACCCCTTTTATGTCGGGAAACAAGTTGCGTATTATTTTGACATCGGAGATTTCCTCGATGGTACCTACTTCTGGCCACTCAGTATTGTAGAGGTACTTATCCTAATCCTAACTAATATTATAAATGCGAAAGTAACTGTGTTTGTCTGTCTGTCTGTTACTCTTTCACGCCAAAACTACTGAACGAATTTGAATGAAATTTGGTATACATATGGTCTAGACCCTGAGAAAGAACATAGGCTACTTTTTATCCCGGAATTCCCACGGGCAAACTTTTTAAGGCGAAGCGAAGCTCGCGGGAACAGCTAGTAAGTAATAAAGGTTAGAATCATACTCAGATTCTCACCTTTAGTTTATCTTCTTTATTTATTTAGCTGTATTGTATATACATATACGAACACAAATAACACATGCTAACAAACATTAAAGCGCTCAGTGTGTTCGTTATTTCCGACTACTGTGTGTAGACTGTGTAGATTACATATACAGGGTGGTGCAAAAGTGGTATAGTAAGCTGCGCTTAAAAGAGCTTACTCAGCTGGATTTCCGGGTAACTTTTTTCTACGTTGAAAAAAAAGTACTATGCTCAGTAAAAAATCACATGACCTACAAAGTTTGTACAGGGAAATAAAATTGTTGTCGTCCACTAACCAAAGTTGGTAGCTCAGTCGCTTACGCACCCGTTTCTCACGCCAGGTTCGATTCCCGACCCGGACATGTAACTTTGAATTCTTTGGAATTTAAGTACAATGTATACGATCGCTGTTACGGTAAAAGAAAACATCCCGATGAAACCCACATAATCTAGATCTAGCTCATGTGTGTGAACCAACTACCCACAGTGGACCAGCGTGGTGGGAAATAGTCTAAACGTAGGAAGGGTGTCTAGACCTAGAGGATATGCACAAAGGTTACATTCGAGAGAGCCAGGTGTAGGTACTCACACCCTCACAGAGAATAGAATATTTGTCATGATATCAGAGCCGCGAGCGATTGTCGTTTGCAATAGAATCCAACAATCATGTAAACAAATATGGCGGACTGACATTGACAGCGTATTGTTTATGCCCATAGTGATGCCATAGTGTTCTAATTAGATTAAATATATAAGCCATAGACTATAAAATAAAACTGATTATATATAAAAAAGTGTTTATAAAACAAATTTAAATCTTCGTCTTCTTCATCATCACTATCAGAAGTGTCGCCGGTGACCGTAATTATAAATGGAACCACTGTGTCATCGCTTGCCGTGTCTAAAATGCCGTCGAGCTTTTTCATTTCTTCCTCTTCCTTTTTTCGTTTTGGTTAATTATATTAAGCTCTTGAAAATTATTTTTTATTGTATTCAAATAATATTAAATTAAAATAATTTATTAAATTAAAATTAAAAGATAACTTCAGATTACGAACAACACTAACTTTTCAATGACTTATAGAGTTCGATGAGTAAAAAACTAAGATGACAGCTTGTCAAATACTTCGAAATTTTTACGTTGCAAATGTTTTAACAAATTTAACTTATAAATACAAGTTAAATCGTGTTGAAGATAATGTGAAAACAATGGTGCGTTCGTTGAAATCAGACTATGTTCATAATTGATCGTCAAATGTATACATGTGATTACGGAGTAATCGTGACAATTTGGTTTGTTTACATGATTGTTGGATTCTATTGCAAACGACTATACGTTGCGTATCGTAAAATGTCACTGTCAAAATGTAAGGCAAATTTGTTTGTTCCAAAAGTGACATTTCTTTTTTCCATATGTTTGTGTAGTTTTGAAAATGGTATCGAATCCTGTGATCGCTGCACAGATCATCCCCTTTCTTTCAATATCGTTTCTCTTATACCCTGTATACAGTGCACACTGTAAGTTTTGGCACAGCCGGAGCGTCCCCTATCTCTGTCGGTACAGCGAAGCAAACTGTTTTTCATCTACAAATACATCCCAGAGATAGGTATAATAAAAACTTAAAATAACTCTACCAGAAGAGCTAGCATGACGCGCACGTCAAGACGTGACAAAAGTTTTGCGTCGCGCTCACTCACATCGCGTCATCACATCGTCTTGACACGCGCGTCTTGCGCCCCATGCTAGGCTAGCAGGGATATCGGCGGCAAAATAATTGCACACAGAAGTAGCTGCTTTACATACCCAATCTTAGTAAATAAATAAATAATCTGTAACGTAATAAATCCTTAGAGAAAACCTTTCTTTCCCAAATAAGGAATTATTCGCATCAAACAGGTACAAACGCACTGTAAACGCTCTCGGGACAACAGGGAATTCTCAAACATACATTTTCTCAGCCGTTTGTCTCGGAGTGTCGAGTTGGGAATTGGAATACGAGTGAATCTACGTACACTCGGCCAAATAGAGGCAGCTACAGGGGGGCTACTCCGGCTTTTAGCCGCGACAGGAAGAGATCCTACTAATATTCATCACAACATTCACTACCCCTTTCGTCCCCACTGCTGGGGCACGGGTCTCCTCCCAATGAATGAAGGTTTTTTTTAGGTCTAGTCCACCACTGGCCTATTGCGGGTTGGTGGACTAGGTACTAATACTTATTATAAAAGCTAAAATTGGTAAGTATGGATGGATGGATGTTTTTTACTCTTTCAGGTAAACACGGCTTCAGCAATTTTGATACAATCAACTTTAAATGCGATCTTAAATAATTAGTTAGGATCCACTTCCGTTTTCACGACTTTATAGTTGGACTGTAAAGTAACAATATTTAGAATTTTAAGTTCTCATTTTGAGTGAATGTTTTTTATAAAGTTATTATGAGAAATAAAGTATCTTAAACCTTAAACCTTATGTTTGGTACGTAGAAAGCTGACATTTTGGATGAATAAAATTAATTATTTATTTTTATACAGACATTCCCACGGTCAATCTTTAACCCAGATTTCATATTTGCAATCGCGTTGGAAACCATATCTGATGCGCTTTTTTTGAGAAGAGAAGAGCAACTTATTGCACTCAATACAGTTATATTTACCAGGTGCCTAAATTATTCTAGAATTAAAATACACTCACGGGCAATGAAAAAGTTTCACTCACAAAATCCCTACACCAAACGAACCCAATTTTTTCGAACTTTTAATTTAAAATTTCAATAAAATATTACCATGTTTAGTTGGTAATATCCTGATGTTCTGTTAAATGTACTTCAATGTTGCAGAAGACCTTATTAAACTATGCTTTTCCGTCTAGAAGTAATTTGATGCTTTTCTTAGTGGAACCTTTTCACTGCCCGTGAGTGTAAAAGAAATAAATAAATATGTGGGGACATCTCACACACGGCCATCCGACCCCAAGCTAGGCAGAACCTGTGTTATGGGTGTCGGACAGCTGATATATCTACACAAATACATAGATAGATAGACACTAAATATAAATATCAACACCCAAGACCCGAGTACAAATATCTGTCTTTAAACAAATATCTGCCCAGCCGGGAATCGAACCCGGGACCTTCGGCATAGCAGTCAGGGTCACTAACCACTACGCCATTCGGTCGTCAATTCGGAGTAGACCTCGGCTAGGGGCTTCAAGCGTTATGGATGTAATGCAATTGGAGCTCCGTTCTGAACTTCTGAATGGCAAGATAGCTCAATGGTACTCAAACTAACTATTGGACACAACAATATAAATAGCTTGTAATAAAATCTAAGTAACAACATTACTTTTGTATAGGTAACGTATCGGTAACGATTGAAATTAATTAGACACACTCTAACCCCTATCGAATAACCTATCGGCAATAGTCTAAATTATATTCGTGATACTTCCATATATGTAGTAAGGTACATACAATGTGTGTTTTTCATCATCATCACTACCCATCACGTCCCCACTGCTGGGTCACGAGTCTCCGTCCAGGGAAGGGTTCTAGGCCTAGTCCACCACGCTAGCCCAGTGCGGTTTGGTGGA
This sequence comes from Plutella xylostella, assembly GCF_932276165.1. NCBI lineage: Eukaryota > Metazoa > Arthropoda > Insecta > Lepidoptera > Plutellidae > Plutella > Plutella xylostella. Next base: position 6,524,438 of record NC_063987.1, on the reverse strand, counting down.
CCCCAACACGAGCAAGCTTGTGGTGAGAGAGTTGTCGGGTAAGTGGGCAACACGACTGCTGCCGAAACAGCAACCGGGATTCACAGCACAGAAAACAACTACATACAGTTCCCCAAAATTGATGATGCGCATAGAAATCTTCGTCATTGTTCGGCAACGGTCGTATTCCCGAGCGTTAGAAAACTATATGTATTTAGAGTGGTTAACTGCATTTTCTTCATGCAATTTCAGTAGAATTATGTATTTGGTGCTAAAAGAGATATCGATTTATAAATAACGAAATCTGATTCGATAATTCATAATATTGTCATAATATTAAAATTTACTTCGAAAATGTTACAGTACTTTCCAAGTGTCTTACTGAAGCTTATTTGTAAAGATGGATGAAAGAAGGTTTGAATAACACAAGGTTTATATTATAAGAAGAAATGGATTTCAAACACAAGTTTGCTTATAATTGTTGCTTATAATACACCATTTTGTACAAACTTGCTCAAACTGCACAAAAAAATAGATTTTCCTAGATTAATCGACTTCATTATAAGATTGACCATGAAGTTTTACTATATCACTAATCCTGACCATCCTAACAACCTCATCTCGATGATTGGCACAACCCGTCCCATGACGTCTAATTATCGATATCGATATGTGACGAAACTACCCCATCACTACTTGCTGCATCACGACGGGCGCGCGGACACTGCGTGACCATCATGAGTCATGCGCGTGATCGCGTCGCCGGCCGCCGCAGCTCGCACTGCTTATGTTCGCAGCCGCACTTTTAACAACTACCTACCTACTTACCGTAAACTTCTAATCTTAAAAGTTATCGGTCTAGTATTTGATACCTATCTAATGCTTTATTTATTTTATGCAATTAAATAGCTTTTGTTGTCACTTAATGCTTTGATTAAGTCAAAAATAAGTATATATTGTTATATTGTCATTTGTTAGGGTAGGTTTTATACCTACTTATTCTTATCGTGTATAAGTTCCTGTTTTTTTTTTTTATTATATACCTACCTATCTTAAAAATGTGCATTTACTAATATGTTAGTATAACTTGTTTTATAGTTTTTTTTTTATCTCACAGCTGATGTTACTTAATTAATCCCACATTTTATTCATATGTTTCAATAGATTGTAAGTCTTGTAAACGTTATTATCTTAAGATTGTTTAGCCTAGGATTAATGTACACTGGGTTGTTAAATAATTGTGTAAGTTTATGAAAATAAAGACCTTTTAAAACAAAAAACAAAACAAACACAAGTTTACATTAAAAATTTAAAATGTGAGTTCAAAAGTACCTATTTACAGCACTGATCATTTTCACATGAATACAAATGGATTTCAAACACAGATTAAGATTAACATTTTAAAATCTCAGTTCAAAAGTATTTACAGCACTGATAATTTCACATTAATATTAAAATTACAAACTTGGTCTTTTGGGTGTGGCTTTATTTACAAAGTGAAGTCTAACAATGTGGGTTCTACCTTTTTTGGCATAAGATTTATTTGCCTAATCTCGTATTGCATAGTAACGTTTGGTCAAAGTCTCGTTACGCCGAAAATCGTATGGCATAAATCTCGTTTAGTAAAAAGTTATTTCGCATAACATTGTTTAGCCTAATAATGGTATGGCCAAATCTTGAATAGCCTAATAATGCTATGGCATAGGTTTATTAGGTTTATACAAAGTAATAATATTCGTTTGGCTTTAACTTTGACGGAGCGTCTCCCTACATAGCGCAAACTGGTGCCTTGTATTGTTTCCGCTGTTTGGAAAACGCTCCGCTCCGCTTCGCTGCGCTCCGCTTTGGTTTTGATGAACATGTGCACCTAACACGCTCCTCCTCGCTTTGCTCGTCGTCGCACCTATTTTTAGGTTTCGATCTCATGGGGTTTGTAATAATTATATTGGTCGTTAACTTTCGATTTTTTGATCATACAATATCGTGATTTTCGGGATGTAGGAGAAAAATACCACAATTTGTACATTTACTACATACTTAATATATTATTTATTAAGATAACATTACGAGAAACAAGATTATACATAGGTATAGACGAACATAAATTTGAGCAAACGAAACTTAGGTGTTTAAAGATTGTGCCTAAAGAGTTTTAGACGAAACGAGCCTTATGCCACATAAGTCTTGGCAAAGTGATGGATCGGCCAAAAAAGTTTAGACCATACGAGTTATGCGAAATGAGTTTTGGTCAATAAAGATTATGCCAGATGAGCGGAACCCAACAATGTGACATATATTTTATTCTTTAATTTGTTTCATAATAAGGCGTCATCAAAAATAATTTTACTAAAGTTGCAATTAAATTCACATTTGAAAACAAATCCAAGAACGATGTGTAATAACAGCTCTATACATATAATTCTACAGAAGTGACTGACAAGGGAACTGAAGGACCTATGACTGATTGGTGACAGCCGCTGACTGCCCAAATTGTTTTCGATTATGTGACACATGATATTGACTCCTATTTCTTTCAAACACGGTACAAAATCCAAGTGCATTGTTTAAGGCTCTTACGATTCAATGATTCGGGTGTTTCCGGGAATACGACAGTTTGCAAAGATTTGCATGTGCATTATTAAATGGGAGAACTGTACTTCAAATCGTGACCGTGCCATGTGTTGCTTTTTAACTTCAATGATCAGTTACGATGACTGAAGCTAGGTGGACTACGGACGCTGCAATGCGTGTCTTTAGTTGCGACAAATTATCGTATGTAGGCATACGGTTACACAAAAATCCGCTTTTCGGAAAATAACGAACTCATACATATTTCTATTTCTATTTACTGCCATAATGTTGACAATTTACAGCGCGCGGAGCGGGAAGCCGGCTGTACCTCCATTTGTAAAACTAATGCGGCGCGCATGGTAAATTATTTCACACACGTCAAGTGCACAGTGTCATACATACATACATATTATCCTGAGTGGCTGTTCAAGGGCTGTGTGAATAATAGTTGGTGGGTGTAGGAAGGAATATGGGAATAAAGAGCGGGGACTACGGTGCTATTATGAATATTGTGTGATTTTGATGGTTACTCGAAAACATCTGGATTGTTTGTGCGTGATGGATTGTGGCTTGTGATTCGCGAGTGCTGATTTAAAAAAAAAACCTTAATGATAATAATATTCCTAATTACTTCACCCGATTTAAAAAAATGAATTTTTAGTCTGTTATCCCATCTTTAGAAACTTTAAATGTGTCTTTAATTGCTGGCTTCATAACTGAAAACGTCAAGCTAAAAATAACCTTACGGGTAGATAACAAAGCCCAATTATGCTTAAAGATGGAATCTTGCTAGACCTAAGTATCTATAGTCTTAATTACCAGTTCACTTAGTTTCCAATATAAATAATTACACTTCTGATTTTTACTACCAATTCCTCCGAACGGCCAGTTTCCACCACCGCCGCCGACGCCGTCGTCCAGCGGCAAACACTTCATTAGTCCCCTAATGACATCGCATGTGTTGTGTTGAGAATGGCAATAGGGATGTTATGGTGACCAGAATTTGGTGACTGGACTAAATTGTAATGGTAACCGTTTTTAAAACGCTCTAGAGGGAGATAAGAGAAAAGACGTACTGTTTAAAAATAACCTAAGTTATAAATGTTTATATTAATTTAAGACCTTAGTGTAACATAATAGCATTTTTTTATCCTCGGAACTGTACTTGATAAAGGATTAGCCATTCGAATACTAGGAATTGTTAATACCCTGATTAGTTAGGTTTAGTAGAATATATATTTAAATCCTAGAATTCATAAAGATTCTAAGTAAATGATAGTAATATTAATAATATCCGTTGCAGGCTTCAAAAGGTTCTTAGCATTTTACTCAGCAAAAAGCCTTCAATAATAATAAAAAAGTACGTATGTTACTCTATGTATCTCGCATAACATCACAAGTTAAACAACAACAAAACCCTGCTTTCAGGAAGTTCACTAACAATATTCCACCCCGAGCATGACAACACAGATACAGTCGTCAAACCTACAACCCTCTTTGGCTCAGAGGGTAAAATGCCGTAAGCGCGTTGTTGCATCCCTAGTTCAACGCATTTACATATAAAGTGACGTGGCTTGCGTTACTTAGGCGTTGATGAAGTTGATCATGCTGTCGGGATAGTACAGTCTGCCACAGAGACACCTGACCAACCCATATAATATAAGTGAATTTAATTAGGGCTTAATTTGCAGAGAAGCGCGACTACCCCTACGCGGTTCCTGATAGACAAAAGGCTAGTGTAAACTTATTTCTGAAGCGTCCACCTTTCGGCATACGCAACGGACGCATTGCATTCAGTATTCTTTGTATAGAAATTCATACAAGTCACTTCGGCCACTTCATCTGCATTGCCGACGCTGTTTCTCAATACATTTATGATCAAATCCACTTACCTTTAAATACCAAAATCTGTGGCCGATTGTACCATACCTAGCCGTAGGTTTGTAGTTAGATAGCACCCATGCTGCGTGCCTTCACACCTGCAACCCTGCAAGTGGGAGGAGCATCACCGCTTTTTGTATCATCGCATCGCATCAAATATTCTTCACCCATTAGAGTATTTTTTTTATCTCAGGTACTAAAATGGCAGATTCTGAAAGGATCATCAACAGTAGATTGTCTTACAAATAGTCCGCCAAACGCGGAACATTCATGGGATAATCGACTGTTGATGAAACGTTCAGAATCTATCAATTTAGTATCTGAGATAATAAAGGTTGAATCTGGGAGTCATTCTGAGCTACTTTTGTTCTTAGTCATAAACTTTCGGTTTAGTAGGTATATTACCAATTTTGCAACAACCAGTATGCCTTTATTAATACGTATAATATCGTATACGTACGAAAACTTAACTATATAACTATAAAAAGAGTAACGCACGGACAGAAGGTATAACAAATTAGATTTATTTTATTTTCTCAACGTGATTATCTTTCTTAGTTGTAGCCACGCGTGACCGGACTCCCAAGTTCATATTGATCATCTTGAGGGTCGATAGACGTACTTATATCATCCTTTCGTTTACCCCATAAATATAAATAAATAAATAAATATTCTCATCTCTTAAACACAGTTTTGCAATCATTATGCAACCGTATTTTAAACGGACCCTCGAAATCGTAGCGTATGTTTCAGTTCTAAATAGAAAATATCAATTTCAGATTTGTAAGCGACTGTTTTTTATGGAGGACAATAGACCAACTGGCTGTTAGTGACTTATAGCTATTGTGAGCACCACACATTGCCACTGTGTTAAACTTCCACCTACTAAAACATTAAGAACTATTGTTACTGTAAACTCGGTACCTAACTAACCCCAAACAATAGATTACCCAGAAATAACATTTAGCCTTCGAAACAACTTATGGGGACTAATTTTAAATTCATACAGATACAAATAGTGTATGTGCTACTAACATAAAATTATGTTTTACAATGTCTGGATAAGGGGATTTCTGTGGGATAAAAGTAACGGTGAACAAGACCTTAATGGCGTGTCGTACCAAGGAACTTTAGCTATGGTTAACCTTTTAAAATCTCACTTGCTGTCTACTATACTTATTACTACGCGATTAAAAACCTTAAGTTATGATGAGACAGAAAACCTTTTACCATAATAATTATATAGCAAATACCTGCCTTCACCAAAAATATAGACATTGCTTTTGTATAATACTCGTATGAAAACTTTCATATCTTAAAAACCTAACTAGTAAAATCCACATACATCAAATTCTATATAGGTATTTATGTTTATAACCTTGTGAAACTCTAATTTAACACACACACACACACACACACACACACCACACACACATACATACACTTCAATTCGTTATTTTTCAAGAATAGTTTATTTTCCCTACTGTTAATGTTAATCTAATCTAACCTAACCTAATCGCGGTAGCATATATATATAAAGTATGTCATAATTATAAAAGAGCAGAGCTGCCTGGCTCTGCTCTTTTATAATTGTGTATCTTTATATACCTAATAAGTAGGTCCTAGCCTTAGTTCAAAAACTGTTATTTTCTTAACTGTAATAAACAATATTTTCTTTCTTTCTTTTCTTTCTATGATAGCAAGGCGATACACGGAGGATGTTTAATGTTTACAATCCGTACAACTCGGTATTGCAACGAACGAAACGAAAAAAATAACTACCACTATTATAACAATGCTGTAGCTCAGTCGGGTAAGCGCCCGCTTCTCACGCCAGAGATGCGGGTTCGAATCCCGGCGCTGACATGTAGGTACCAATGAGTTCTTTGAATTTAAGTACAATGTATACCATCGATCTTATGGTGAAGGAAAACATTGTGAGGAAACCTGCATATCTACATTTATCACATCTAGATTATGTGAACCCACCAACCCGCTGTGGACCAGCGTGGTGGAAAATGGTCCCAGCTTAGGAAGGCCGTTTAGACCTTGGGGATATGCACAAAGGTTCTTTGGATGCAGGAACTTCCACCTCCACAGAGAATAGAATAGAATACTATACCAGTGTCCAAAAATGTTCCCCCGCGTCTCACAGAGGCACGTGGTAAAGTATCAATGCATGTTTGAACTGCGGGTCCTTAGCAAACAGCTGTAGGCGGCACCGGACGGCTCTGATGAACTGTGCAAATACGTGTGTTTGCTACAGACCGCTAAACTAAAGGGTTTCTCGTGAGCAAGAATGAACTCTAATGAAGTGTGTGGCAGGTTTAACTGATATTTTAGTTGCAAGACTGTTCAGTTTGGACTTGTAGCTGCTGAAATATTTGTAGGTAACGTATACATCAAGCGGGCGAGTTTACTGACTAGCTGTAGTTAAGTACTACCACAATATAGAAAGAAAGAAAATTCGTTTATTTCTTACACATACAGAAACAACACATAGATTTACAGGAAAAGGTTAAAAATTAATAAAAAATGAGCATGAATGTTGCTTCTCGGTGACGAAATGGGTTCTAGCTCAGCTTGATGATGCTTTGGCAGGTATACTACACTAAACCATAGCACTGGTTTTCAGCGAGTATATATTATGCTTAGTAAAGTATCTGTTAGTGATCAACATCTGTTTTACATACAATTTTTTTTTATAACATCGTTGTTTTCGCTGCAGATTGTTGGTGTCGCACAGTGGAACCAAATGACTGAGCTTTAGAAACTAATTTAAAGTTGGTGATGTAAAATACATATAATTTACCACGCAAATTAAATTAAGTAAACTAATATTGCAGTTAAAATTGGTGATATAAATCCACAAAATTCACCGTGTAAATAAAATAATCTTATTTATATAGTTCCAAAAGATCGATAAAAACTAAAACGTGAATCCTCAGAACCGCCAGTGAACTATTTGCGGAAACTGCGAAATTGAGCGGAATCTAAAAGCTTAAAGTTAGTGTTGGTTTAGTTGTTTGGGGCAGTTTGTTTTGCCATCGATACCGCTGGAGACAAAGAGAGTCGCGTGTTGAATCATCGGGCGTACAACATCAAATAGACACAGACAATTGGAAAATATTTTCAACTACATATACAGTGCCACAAACTTATCTGTTCCGGTGAGAGCTCGGGTAAATGTGTAATATTTCTTCATTCTATAAGATTTTAAGTTTATTCTTAATGGTTATTCGCCGATGATCTATTTTTATAGAGATACCTATGTAATATTGTTTTTTTCTGCCGGTAGGTCCTAAACCTCAAACGGACATGACAAGGGTTTTTATTTATTATATCATACAAGTATACGCAGCTCGCATTGTGCAATGTGCACAGTTCACAACAGCTATAATTTATGGTCCATTATTCTTAATAGTCATAACAGATGACTGATAGGACTATAAAAATTCACGACCAGGGTAGACTATTTTACATGCCTATACGATAGTAGATCTACATACTTCAAGCCTCGCAAACTTAGAAAACGCCAATTTAGTATCAAAAAGTGGCTGGATGAGGATGGCAAAGGAGAGAGTGTTGTGGCAGTCCTAGGGAGAGGCCTATGTCCATTAGATTACCGGCTGATGAGGATGATTGAGAAACCGAAACTTTTACAGCTTTATCGCTAAGCCATTTTCATTTATGTTTATGCATATATGCATAAATGCATAAACTGTATATGTAGGTAGGTACTTAATGTAAGAAAGAAAGAAAGATAAATTTTATTTGACAATGACAGCAATCATACTTAATTATACACCATAATACAGTGATGTATAATCATGTAATGTGTAACATTGCACTGCTACACTCTATAACATACCTATAGTCCTACATGATACAATGAAGCCTTACCCTTCTAAAGCGCATGAATAAATAATCAGTTTTCTATGAAAAGCAGTTTTATAAGGTCAAGATTTATAGATTTTAATTGGATGTAGCGGCGCGCTGCGTCATTGTATCAAGTCCTATTCAAGACGGGGTGAAGATGTTACTGATATTTCTCAGGGTTCAGGACTACAACCGATAAAACAACTTAATTTTGTTTATACTTAATATTTATTTTTATTGAAGAAAATGTTACATCTACTAGATAAAAAAGGGTCCATACGAAAAGGAAAAGAAAAATTAGGAAATAAACGAGTGGTGGATACCTAGTTAAAAAATCTCGGAATTAAATTCCAGTTGATACGAAACTTCCTCTTCATTTACTACAACACTGTGAGAAACCCATTGCCATTTTACGGGCACATCCAAGACCCGAGAACAATTATCTGTGTTTAAACAAATATCTGCCCCAGCCGGGAATCGAACCCAGGACCTTCGGCTCAGTAGTCAGGGTCACTAACCACTACGCCATTCGGTCGTCACAGTCAAACCAAATTATTTATTAATATTAATGAAAACCGTCCCAACAAATATATATAATTGCATAAGCTAAACACAACAACCGTAAAATAAATTTCCATGTCGTTACGCTAAGTTAAGTGAATATTCCATCCAGGAAGGCAAATAATGAAGGAACCTATAATGAAAAGACATTCTAGTAAGTAGATGTAACTCGCAGCCAAATTTTAGTCTTTAGATAATCGAGTATAGATGAATCATTAAGTTAAGTTTCAAGCCAAAGCATTGGTTTTGTGGTTGTATTGCACCTAATCTTCTGGGTTCGGATTCCGGCCGGGGCAATACTAAACAGGCATTGGTTTCTGGACTTAGATGGTGTGTGTGTGTGTTTGTCATATTGTGCATACTTGCATAAAACTAATTTACGAAGTCTATTGTATATATATATACTGCAGGAAGGTTACTTTAGCTTACGTAAAACGTATGTAGTTTCATAGCACTGATAGCTGCACTATCCACTAATGTATCTCCGGTTAGTTATATTAAACTTTCCGATGGCATGATCGACAGTTATTTCCTTTTATGGTAAACAAGCAACCCTGCTGTTGTCCAAATATAGCATCGGTCGATTATTTATTTTGCTAAAACAACCAAGTTAGTAACAAAGTAGCTTAGCGGCGACAATTTGGGCTCACCCGGAGTTGGAGGGCGGGGGGGAAGGCCTCAATGTTTGGAGGCACTCTCCAAGTGGCGCCCAAACCTTTTAAAACTTTCGCTTTCACGCGAACAGCCCCACAGACTAGAGAATGCGAAAGTATCAATTTGCCAATTTTAGCAAACAATTTTAGTCGTTGTCTGTTATTTACGAGTATTTACAGGGTGTTGCGAAAGTGGAATAGTGACATATCTTTATATTTTCGCAATAAAAAATAAAATATAATTAGCCGAAACCCAGAAGATTCTAAACAACTTTGTTTCGACGACTTACTTATGGAATTCGCAAAAAAAAACAATGGGAATTTATGGGTTGGTATATACGTAACTTTTAATGGTAATTTTTAACCGACTTCAAAAAAAGGAGGAGGTTCTTTTACCCTAATTTTCAAAATTCGTACAACAAGAAGATAATGGTAATATATTCTATACTTATATTTAAATTCCATTCTCTATTCCTTTATACCAGATGCTTAAAACAATCTCTAGCAGACCATCTATTGATGGATGACAGGCAGTTTAAAAATAATTTTTGTATAGTGCCACAAACTTATCTGTTCCGGTGAGAGCGAACTAAATTGGTCCATATAATCTATGTCAATATGAAATTCATTTAGTAAGTAATGAGGTATGGACCAATTTAGTTCGCTCTCACCGGAACAGATAAGTTTGTGGCACTATACATACCTATTACCTATAGCGGCAGCAAACTATGAACAGAATATTCAAAAAACTTAGCACTTAGGCGAAGATTCATTTTATGTTTTATCCTGTCACTTAATTTCAAAACGCTTTAAACCTTGTTAAAGTATCAATCAGTATTTAAATACTTCAAGTAACGACTTAACCTTTTCATTTATAAATAAAATAGGGCGACTTGAAACGGTTCTCCCTTGGAGCTCTACATTTTATGAATTTAAATAAGTAGGTACTTGGGCTACTTAAAAGAAAATCCTTCAGTATTTTCTCTTTCTAATGTTATATATAATTTGTACTTACACTGAACTCAGAGAAGTTCAAACAATATGAAAGTATTCACGCAGCTTTATCATGAAGTAAGTACTACACTATACTATAAGTACCTACTTAATAATAATAACTTTACATTAAATTTGTACTATTCATGTGAATGTTTTATCTTAGTAAAAATATTATACCCAAGTGTCTAAAAAATGTACTTAAGCCAATTCAAACAATCATTTGGAACAACCATTTTTCAACTTTTACATTTAGCATCTGTATAGGAACTTGGTTAGTCACATGAATTTTCAAAAGATGTTCAGAATGACGAGCTAATATTCATTACCTTTCGGCTGCTTTTGCAACACCATTTATAGATTATTACGACTCTGCATTTCATAAAACTTCGTTCTTTTGCAGATGGCAGATCGAGAAAGTAGGTAAGTAAACCAAACAAATCGTAATAATGTTCACGGTAGTAAAAAACCTAAAAGACGTTATGAAATGTAATTTACAGTGTCGTAAAAAGTTTGACACAGGTATAGCGTGCCCTTTTATCAGTGGTATTGCCGTTGTCACGTTAATGATTCCGGCATAGCAAGCATAGCCAACAACCATTATGAAAAACACACTGCAGTTGAGAAAAAAACAGTTTTGCTCTGTAAATTTTATCTAAGTTGGTATACTTTTTAACTTACCCTGAATCAGTTTTTTATTGAATTTGTGAGTTGTTGTAAGGGCCTGCTCACAATGTCTGTATAGTGGTTACATGTGCGATAAAAGACATACTGTCAATGTCTAACAACAGAGAGTGACAGCTTGTAGTTTATCCCACAGGTAGCCATTATTCAGACAATGTGAAACAGGCCCTAAAAGTTGTGGTGGTATTGGTATATGAGTTTGCATCAAGTCACGAGTCACCACAGAGTTCTCCATTATTATCAATGCATAAGTATTTTGTTCCGCAAAGTTTATGATGAAAAATCTTTAGGCTTACTTCCTACGTCCTTTTTTATGTCCAAATTTTTTTATGTAAGTACATGCTAGTTGTTGAATGACAAACCTAATACTGCTACAAAAACGTACGAGTATATAGGTTTCAGGTATGATATTTACAATACACACTCATGTGCTTAAGTGTAAAGTTATCGCTATAAACATTGTTATGGCCTGACGAAGTATAAAACAAATTACAAATGTGCATATGGGTTGTTGCATAAGTGGTATAGTAAGCCGTGAATACGTGAGTTGCAAAATGAAATGAATGAATGGCTTATACAGGGTGTTGCAAAAAGGGTATACTAAGCCGAAAGCTACATGTGCAGCATGGTATATCTAAGCCGGAAACTGAAATCAGAATTTCAAAATTCACGTTTTTTTTTTTTTTTTTCCATAGAAACTATGTTGGCCACGTGACATTTTACTATGGAAAATGAAATTTTTTTTTCGCGAATTTTGAAATTCTGATTTCAGTTTCGGGCTTAGATATACCATGCTGCACATGCTGGTTTCGGCTTAGTATACCCTTTTTGCAACACCCTGTATAGTTTAATCCCATTTCGGCTTACTTAGTATACATATATTACACCACTTTTGCTACACCCTACGTAGTCTCTCAGTTTCGAGCCCAATATTATTTTCCTTGTTTTTGGCTGGCGAGTTTTCGATGGTGATTATTTTATTAGATTATTTGGCATGATGATAATAAATATACCTACTATATTTTTTCCAAAAATACAATAATACAGTATTATTACGGAGATGTACAATATTTGTATTCGTCGATGGCCCTCGAATCTTTCGGATAAAATGGTAATTGGATTCTGGATCAGAACACTAAATGAGAGAGAAGTGAAAAATCATTTGTGTGCACAAAAAATGTCTAATACCCGATACTATACTTATCAAATTTCATACCAAAACGCAGGGTCAAATTTACTCAGTGAACTTTCTGTTAATAATTTCAAAACGAGCACATTGGTGTCTATCAAATACGTATAATCACACAATCACAAATCTAAGAGCGTATCCAATATCCATATTTGCAGCACATTACACTGAAGCGGCGATATGGTTCGCAACCTATCACGTGAGTACCTACAAATGTGCTGCGAAAAGTGGGTGGCTCGCTTGTGAGCCATTATGTATGTATGTATATGTACACTGAAGCATTTTTGAAGACCTGTGCTGAAACACGGCCATCGCCATTGTTTCAATTTTTACGTTATTTTTGTTTACTATGTAGGTATATTTTGTACTCATATCTTTTTTGTTTTATGTGTGTACCTGTGCACGGTTACGTAAAAGCTTTTTCTTTCTTTCTTATTTCACTTCCCCCTCGCCCTGTGTGAAGGAGACATGTCACCGAGGCGGCCTAATTCAACTCGCATTGTGAACGGGAAACGCACGTACGGAATACTTGCGCCTTTAATAAGAACCGATGATTTCATTTCGACGGGAATCAAGTTAGATAAGTTTGAAAGCGGAAAATTTATTTGCGCCGCTGAATTTCATTCGTAATCAAAATTTTGGGTGAAGTTGGAATCAGAAAAGAATGCCAAGATGGCGGCCATTCATGAATGGAAATAGACCAATAGCGACGCAGCGGCATCGGCATAGCGCACCAATGGTGTCGCTTGGTTTCTGATGCATTTCATCCCCAAACATGACTCACCTCGCTTTATTAAAATATTTATTATAATTATTATGTCATCACAGTCACACATAATTGTGCCCACAGAGTAGGTAATATTTGTGCCTTTCGTTATTCTTTTCTACATATTTTGTTGCCTTTGTCTCGGCCACTGATAAAATATCTGGTAAGCATCTTCTTACGCAGTCAGAAATTGCCGATAAATAATTGTATTTGTCACAAGCTTGAGGCGGGCAAATTGTGTCTAAAAGGCCGGTAATATTTTCTTCGATGACTTGCTAATGAAATTACGAAATAACTTGATTTCTAAAGTTTTCATCTTATTAAAATGATAAATATATTGTTTATTTACTACTAAATGTATGTCGTTCATAGACGGTGTTGCAAATGTGGTATACAGTCGAAAGGGGGTGACTCAGTCAGGGGATCATTCTGAACAACTTCTGTTCTACAACTTTCGAAGAAATTCGAAAAAAAAAAGTTTGTTGTACCACTTTTGCAACACTTATTTATTTATTATTATTATATGTTTTCTCTGTTTTTCACTCCTTTCGGAGGTTTATTCCCTATCTCACGGGCGTAAGCCAAGTGAGGGGGGCCTAATTTTGGGATGAAATGACGGATGTTGTGAGGAATTTTCTGGTGATGCGGCATGTGTTTAATATGGTGGCTTTTTGTAGGGTGTAAATGATAGATTTTGGGACGTTACCTAATTGTTTCCAGGCAATTTTTAAGAGATTTTGGGATGATTCCAGTTGATGATAAAACTATAGGCACAATGTGAATAGTTTGGGCGCGCCACTGGGTTTTAATTTCTATTGCCAGGTCTTGGTATTTTGACAACTTTTCTGTGAGTGTAGATTGGATGTTGTGGGTATTTGGAATAGCTATGTCGATGATGTAGGCTGTCCTGTTTGATTTATCTAGAAGGGTGATATCAGGTCTATTGAAATGTACAGTTTTATCGGTTAGTATGGTGCGGTCCCAGTAGAGTTTATAGTGGTTATTCTCGTGAACGGTTTCAGGTTTGTATTTGTAGTACGGAACTTTCTTCTCTATGAAATGGGCTGAATGTGCTAGATGTTGGTGAATTATGGAGGCTACTTGGTCATGGCGGTGCTTGTAGTCAGTTTGAACCAGACTCTTGCATGCCCCGGTTATGTGCTGTATTGTTTCCGATGCGCTTCTACATCTCCTGCATAGGTTAGTCGGTTGGTTGAGGTCTTTAATTATATATTTCCTGTAATTCCGGGTAGCAATGACCTGATCTTGGATGGCGAGCATGAATGCCTCGGTCTCCGGGAACAACTCGCCTCGCTTGAGCCATGCGTTCGACGCTTCTTTGTCGACATGTGCTTGGCTCAGATCGGCTTTGTGTCTCCCATGGAGGGACTTTTGTGCCCAAGCTGCCATCTTTTGATCAGTTCCTACATTGAATTCATTTGGCTGACTATCTTTACTGTGAAGGTTTAAAGGGGTAAGTTTATGATCAATATTTGAGACAAATTTATGGAGGGTAGATTGTTCAGCTTTTTTATGAAAAAAACAACGGAGTGTAGCTATCTGTTTGTTGTGCAAATTTTTTATATCAATAACCTCTCCCACCTTCCCCTCGAGGCAGAGTTAGGCGATGAGAACATGTCTTCGGGTGGTGTTTTCTATACTTCGTTAAAGTAGCATTCACTATACACTGCAGTTTATTTAAGTCCGTTTTTGACCAGTTAATGATGCCGAAAGAGTATGTTAATATTGGGATAGCGTATGTATTTATTGCTTTAATCAGATTTCGTGAGTTAAGCTGAGTATTTGAAATTTGTCTTAGGGCGTCTTGCACAACAAAGTTAAATAAAATTAAATCTATGACCTCTTGCTCTGACATTATACTGTCAGAGCAAGAGACAAACTATTTAATTTTATTTAACTTTGTTGTGCAAGACGCCCTTAGTCTTGATCTAAATTTATCTGTTAATATGTGTTTTGTTTTTTTCTGTAGTATTTGGTTTGATTGATGAAATCCTAAGTATTTGTATGTATCATTTTCATCCATTGATTCTATTGTTTCTCCTGTAGTTAATTTATATGAATTAGCATGAACTTTACCTCTATTGATCGAATGAATTTTACATTTGTCAATTCCAAATTGCATTTTGATATCTTGGGAGAACTGTTGGGTTATGTCAGCGAGCTTGAAAAGATCGTTTTTACTTGATGCGTACAGTTTTATGTCATCCATATAAAGTAAATGAGATAATGTGTGATGCGAGTTATTGTGTTTAAGTTTAAAACCAGTATTAGTTTCGTTTAGTAGTTTGGATAGTGGGTTAAGCGCTAAACAAAACCATAACGGACTTAATGAGTCTCCCTGAAATATGCCTCTCTGTATAGAAATTGGTTCAGTTGATAATGACGAATTATTCTGTTTGATATGTAAAACTGTTTCCCAGTTTTTCATCGAAGATTGAAGGAAAGATACTATTACTGGGTTTATCTTATAAATACTCAAAATCTTTAGAAGCCAGCTGTGAGGAACTGAATCGAACGCTTTTCTATAGTCTATGTACATGCTGTGGATATTTCTTTTCTTTGTAAAGGCTTGTTTCATTGCTATTGAGTCTATTATCAGCTGTTCTTTGCATCCTTGACTGTTCTTTCTGCATCCTTTTTGCTGTTCTGCGAGTATTTTGTGTTCCTCTACATGAGAATATATTAATTCGCTTTTGCAACCAGTAATAATTTTGTAAATTGTTTGTAGGCATGTAATAGGTCTGTACTTCGCGGGGTTCTTAGTTTCTGAGTCTTTTGGTATTAGGTATGTTTTCCCATGAGTTATACAGGGTGTTGCAAAAAGGGTATACTAAGCCGAAACCTACATGTGCAGCATGGTATATGTAAGCCTAAAACTGAAATCAAAATTTGAAAATTCGCGAAAAAAATATTTCATTTTCCATAGAAACTTTGTTGGTCACATGACTTTTTACTATGAAAATTTTTTTTTTTTTTCACGAATTTCCAAATTCTGATTTCAGTTTCGGTCTTAGATATACCATGCTGCACATGTAGGTTTCGGCTTAGTATACCAATTTTGCAACACCCTGTATAGGCTGGCATAGAGTTTGGAGTTGTTATGAATTTATTTATATGAGAGTGGATGTATGGATGTGTACATGAAAACTTCTTATACCAATAGTTGTGGATGTGGTCTGATCCTGGTGATTTTCAATTATGACTGCGTTTGATTACTTGAATGAATATTTCTACAGGGATAAATTCGAAGGGCATTTCTGGGATATCCATGTTTTCATTGATGTGGTTATTTTCATTATGGTGTACCGGATTTTCCCAGATGTTTGCCCAGTACTCTTGCAATGCCTCTTTAGAAGGTGTGTCTGTGACAGAAGTATTATTTCTAGTATGTGCATCTGTATCGAGTGCTATTCTGTAGAACAATTTCTCATTGTTTTTGAATCTGTTGTTTTGTGTTTTTCTCTGAGTGCATGTTAGGTATCTTTTTAATCTGCTAGCTTTGACGTTCAATTTTTGTTTTAATGTGTCCAGAAAATGTGTAAGGTCGGTATAGTGCCACAATCTTATCTGTTCCGGTGGCGACTTCGCTGTGATCGAATCCAGTGATGCCATCGATTAAATTTTGCCTATTTCTGGTTTAAACGACAATGCATTTCTTCTATTACCTATTGTTATAATTAGGTAGGGTAACGTAACGTACCTTGGGACGCTTGTACCTCGGGACATTGATTGTATTTTAAAAACCGGCTAAATAAACACATTGAAATTCTACCCTAGGCATAGTATTTTACTCGCTTGGCAAAACTAGTGAGTCTCGTGATCATACCTGCATCGAGTGTGTGGTGAAGACAATATGAAGTTTTTTGGAGTCAAAAGTAGCTTTTGTATAGTTTTTTGTGTTGCTTTATCTCATTGAGGCATGCTCAAAATAAAGACATGGATGTCACGTATAAATTTTCAGTTATTTAATTTTATGACATGGCAATTATCTGAAAGATTCCTAAATTAAAAATAAAGATATTTAAATTTTGGTTAAATATTGCTTTTTTGTACCTTGGGACACGATTAAATTTGTACCTTGGGACACTGTTTCCTATGGCTTTGTACTATGGAAAATGCAAACATCTAAATAACGCCTTATATCTCTGTTCTTATTAGTGCCAGAGTGAAACTATACAGAAGAGAGATGCAGTAAATCAATAAGAACAGAGATATAAGGCGTTATTTAGAAGTTTGCATTTTCCATAGTACAAAGCTATAGGAAACATTGTCCCAAGATACAAACGTGTAACGTACCTTGGGTCAAAACAAGCATTTTTACTTTTATCTTAATTTAATAAAATCTGGCCACACTAAAGCTTTAGCACAAATACTAGTGATAATAGATTATATATCCTACCGAATAAAGAAAATTTCACATTAATATCTTAGTTGTACGCTGCGATAGCTTCATTCAAAGTTGGGGTAGTCGAAAATGTCCCTAGGTACGTTACGTTACCCTACATTCATAAGTAGAGATAAATCAAAATATAGGGTCGATAGTAAATGAAAGAGGATATTATATATCAAACGACATTTGTTGTATGGGAAATTTGTCCACGGCGAACAGAAATAAAATTAGTTCTGATTATGTTCTGATATAGGAGATTAAATCTAGATTACAATGATATAGGTAATATATGTGGGTCGTGGCAATAACGAGATACGACTTAAAAAAAACTATTAATTATTATTTTTGAACACTTTATTTAACATTTTTAAAGTAAATAGAAACAAGAGCATACAATTAAAAGAAATTCAGACAGTGTGCAAAGGTTAATTCATCATCATCATCATCACGTCCCCACTGCTGGGGCACGGGTCTCCTTCCAAAGGCTAATTGCCAAAAAGCTATTTCTTTCAGCCAACTCTTGCTAGGTTGGGAAAACAATGACATGTCATAAATCATCATTATTTCGTCTAAAATCGCTGCAGGTGCGAGAAATTCTTCTTGGTATACTGCATAAGATTTAAAGTATCATGTCATGTCCTCACACCTGTAATCAAAGAGAAATAAAGATTATATACTTTTCATCACGAGTATCACGACTATTCACGACCCATACCGTCCCCACTGCTGGGGCACGGGCCTCTCCGCTCTCGGGAAAATATTTAATAAAATTACATGGAGTATATGGGTAAAATTATTCTTCATATTTGGCAACACTAACCTGTAGCCGCTGCAACTCGTTCTTCCAATTTTTCAAACGGAATTAAAGGCGCCTGAATATGTTATTCTTCCTGCATAAAAGCCAATATATATAGTACTACTTTTCTTGCATCATATTACAGCGCTTTTGGCATTATTTCACCCAGAAAATCACAAAACAAATTAAATAACGTAACGTCAGCCTCTTCGCAGAAATTGACAACTCAAATAACGCACAGAGTATGAAATGACGTTTGACAATGACGTCTCGTTAGTTGCACATTTTGACCACCGGAACAGATAAGATTGTGGCACTATATTTGAATCTTCGTATTGCGCATGTACTTCATATCTTCTTTTAATGTCATCTACTGCCAGCTCTATATTATGATGTCTATTGCCGTTTATGTATTGCGTTAATGTTCCAATATCTCCTCTCAGCTTTTTAATTTTATTCTCTAATCTAATACGCCATGGTGGCACTCGTGGAGTTTCTTTATCTTTGTTCGACCCTATTTGAGAGCCATTTATAGTGGCGGCAGTGTATGCGGCTACATATATTAAAGTTTGCAGAGTAGTGAAATCTAGTTCATGGTTGATATGTTGTGGGAGGATTTTAGTATTTATGTGATCTACTGTTGAAGCAAAATGACGTGAAGTTTGTTGTTTAGGGATGAATGGCCTATCAATTGGATTCGTATCTTTGAAAGTATCTAGTGCTTGATTGAATATTAGTTGGATACTGTCCGGGTCTATTTCTATATTAAGATTTGATGTTGAATTTTCGTTTTGTGTTAGTGAAGTTGAGTATCTTATTTCAGTGTAGTTATCAGCAGTCGTAGAATCATCCTGAATTGGTTGTCTATTACCTGGACATAGGCCGTCTCCTAAATGTTCGTCTTCTAGTATGTCAGGTAGGGTTCCTTCATTTATCCGTGTTTGCCTATTACTTGGGCATAGGCCGTCTCCTAAATTTTCATCCTCTAGTATGTCAGGTAGGGTTTCTTCATTTATTTGTGTTTGTCTATTACTTAGACATAGGCCGTCTCCTAAATTTTCTTCGTCAAGGCTTTCTTTTTGAAGTTGTTTTTGTATTTCCTTTCTTATGTCTCGCAGTTTTTGCGTTGTTAGCATGTGGTTATTTTCTATTATTCTTCTTTGGTCTGAGATTCGTTGTTCTGATATGTGGGCCATATGTGGGTAGTGACCTATAAATTTTTCGTGTAATTTCTTTCTATATGCTGTCATATCTGTCTCGTTTTTAGTGACTTCGTAGTAACATTTCATTATTGTCTCGTTCATCTCCGACCAGTTTATTCTAGTTCTGCCTGTAGTAGTGGTTGTTTGTTGGGTTTCTATGTTTGTGTTTTGTAGGTATATTATAACTTCTGCTTTAATCTCATCAAGAATTTGGGTGGAAAGCAATTTATTGTTACTTATTAATCTGCGCTGATCACCTAGTCGTTGTTTAGATGCGTTATATTCCGGATATTTTTGGGAGAATTCTCTATGTAAAGGATCTAAATATCCCCTCGGTATTGTTTCTAACTTGCTATGAATTAGATATGTGCGCCAGATGAATTTGTTTACATCTTCTGACCATCTTTTGCGCGCACCATTTTTGCCTTTGGTGGGTGCAGGTATATCGGCTGGTGCCTCCTGCGCAACATCCATTGGCGTAAGGTGTGGAGGTGATGATGTTGACGTCCTCCGTGATGATGACCCTTGTCTAGAGCTTGTCCGAGTGTAGTGACTGTGCGGTGACAAGTCCGGCGACGTGAAGAGGCTATGGGTCGACGTCGGTGATGGTGGTGGTGTTGGGTTGTCGGCTGTAGTATCTTCGGGTTCATCCCCAGTGAGGGCCCGCCT
Source organism: Plutella xylostella (assembly GCF_932276165.1). Taxonomy (NCBI): domain Eukaryota; kingdom Metazoa; phylum Arthropoda; class Insecta; order Lepidoptera; family Plutellidae; genus Plutella; species Plutella xylostella. The sequence continues at coordinate 6,504,204 of NC_063987.1, read as the reverse complement.
GTTCAGCTCCTCACTACCGATGGTTCTCATGCTGTGACACCCAGCATCGGCTCCAGGTGTGCCCCGGCGACCCCCGGGTAGCGATCTTAGGTTATACCTTCTAGTGGAGGGTCCAGTAATATCCTCAGTGACCTGCGACTGCGGCTCCTCTGCTAGTAGTGGTGACGGTCTGCTGCTCGATCGCGTCACTCTGATGAGCGGTCCGTTGCCCCCCCCAGAGTACGAGGGGCAGCCCGGGCCTCGTGGCCCGGTGCGGGATTGACCAGCGCTGTTGACGCTGGGACCCGCCTGGGGTAGCTTCGTCTTTCGTTCCGCTACCATGATGATGACTAGACCTCCGTTAGCCACTGGTTAGTATATGTCGTTAAACGACGCCAGCGTCCGCCCCTCACGTGGCACTGGTGGTCGTGCCGGACGTGGAGTTAGATTTGTGAGGGGCTTATTATTATTATTATTATTATGTTGTGTCGTTACCATCACGGGACCATGGGGTCCCGGGCATTTGGAAGGCGTGCATGGGGCCGAAGCCAACACGTAGAGGCCCGTTTGACAACATTAATCTATATGAAATGTGACACCAACCGACGATTGTCCCTGTGAAAACTATAGAAGTAAACCCAAGGAAAACCCCCGGTAAGTGCAGGACTATTGTAGGATATGGATAAAACTTATACAGGGTTATGGAAGGGGGTGCTAAATGGACTGGGTAAATGGGACTATGGAAGGACTATGGCCCCTGCCTGACCTATATGTTTCACACACGGATAAAAAGGCAGGGGGTGACTCGCACACACAGTAAATGGGCCCCCCAAAACAGTCGCTAGCACATTACAGTGACGTAGCAACAAGGGGGCAACATGGCATGAGGTGCTAAGGATGGAGAGGTATTCCACGGCTCTCAGGACAATCGCGTTATCGGTCAAGATCCCTACAAGCACCTTACTGGGTAATACATCCTTCCTCGAGCATTGCTGCTCTAGCGGTACACCACTCAAGCCAGCCAATGAAGGCAAGCAAGAGGTGGGAGATCCTGTTCCTCGTCAGTATTCACTCTGGCCAACCAATAAAGGCAAGCCAGAGATGAGGAACAGGGGTTCTCCCCGGCATCGGGTGGGTGGGGTCGCTAATGCCCAACAGCTCGCCACAAGCTGCCCTGCCGCTTTATTATTATTATTATTATTATTATTATTTGATACTTTATTGCACAAATATGAAATATAAGTGTACAAAAGGTGGACTTAATGCTAAAAGCATTTTCTACCAGCCAACCTACAGGAGGTACAGAAAAACTAGTAGAAAGGTGCAACAAAAAAAAAATAGTTACTAGATTGAAAAAGCAAAAACAAAATAAAGTCACTTGATAATTAACTTAATAGATATACATAAAATATACATACTATAAATTACTAATAATACTATAAATTCAATAAATATATATATATACAATAATACATACAAAATTATAATATTCAAAGAGGTACAAGAAAATCCTACTTATCTAACTTGCTGAGATAATGAGCACGGGTTAGTCGCTTGAAGACATTGCGGGAAGGAGCTTTCCTAATGTTCTCGGGAAGATTATTCCATAGGCGCACAGCGGTGACAGCGAAAGAGTCTGACATGAAACCAGAATGGAAAGAGGGTAGTGCTAATAGATGATTATGGGAGGAACGGAGATGACGAGTGTGAGTGTCAGATATAAATGTATGTATTTATAAATTATTATAAAAAAACATTTATTGGTTAGCTATATAAATATGCCATTAAACCAGATAGGTATTTTAATGTACATTAGTAGGTAAATAACTTCGTTTAGTCTACGGTAATTATTAGCAGTGCTTGGGGAAAATTCAACAACCACGTATGAATAAAGTTTTTAGCTACTCAAAGGAGAATGCACTTATTAAAATAGATTGTCTGACCACATTTAAAATTGTCCAGCGCGTTTATGCTAATGACCTTTAAAGTCCATCTCATCTATTTTAATTAAAACTTAACATGGAACTAAAGAGTAGTATATGGAAAAGTTATAGAAAGCTATGTTGGTATGTAAAATTAGTCGATGATATTTCAAAATGTAAAAAAAAAAACCGTTAAGGTTAATCTGTGTTGTAACGATATTCCTGAAAAACTAGGTTGGTAGGTACCTACTACTAAAAACCTAAAATAGTTTTTTCGACAACTTGAACATAATTATGCCATATTGCAATAATGTAGATAATTATGCGGTTTTAGCTATGTACAATCGGGAGTCACTGGTGTCTCGCAAGCAAAGGCACCCACTTTTAACTATACTTTATTCACTTGATAAATCTCAAGCCTGTTTATAAGGTCCATTTAATTCATTTTCAGTATAACAAATCCTGTTTTAATCGTTGTATTTCATGGAATGCCAGGGGTCGTGGTCTGCCTCATATATTTCTCTATTTGGCAGCGATCGTTTGGCCGCTTCCCCCGTGCTAAGACTTTGGCGCTAGTTCAGCCGTTTCTCGTTTACAGGGAAATCTTAATGTAATTTTCACAGACAATTTATCATTTTTATACAGGGTGGAATTGTATAATTGTAATTCACGTCCCGTCCGCGGGTCAATATAATATAGTCCATCTATAAAGTTATGAAAATAAAGAGTGCGATTTTGTAAAGACTTTTCAGTTACACACTAACACATTGATCCGCATTGATCTCCTAACTGTGGGGCTGAATAATTTAAGAGTCGTGAGCATAATGTATATGTACATTATGCTCACGACTGTAATCCCGAAGGGGTAGTCAGAGGTGAGCCACGCGCTTTTTGCTGTACATTTTTTGTACTCACGTGATAGGTCGCGAGCTGTATCGCCGTTTATGAATGAGTACAATATACTGAAGTTGTCGGGTAAGTGAGCAACCCGACTGTCAGATGTTTTCAAGTTGCCCGAAGGCCTCTGACTAGGCTTAACGACTACTGGGACCCTGGGTCCGAAGCAGGGAAGTTTCCAGAAAAGAACCACTTGAAATCGGTTACCCATCCATGTATAATACCTATACATGACACATATCGACATGAATCACACAGATAAAAGTCCACTCTGTAACATTAAAAGATAGTTCATAATTTTCTTAACGAAAACGAATTATTATGCTCTTTCCAAGGGGAAACTTGCGAAACACCTATATTGTTTTTTTTTCTAAATTGATGTCCGTAACCATTATTTTTAAATTTAGATTCGGAGGAAAATTTCATCATAAATATTTAATCATCAAACAAAATAATAAGTCTAAAAATAATTTGTTTTAAAACAGTCGGTAAGCGGCTTACTGAGTCGGTTCCCGTCAAACAACGGAAATAAATGAGAGGTAGAGAGCAAGATTGATGTTTGCAGCATTCGGGAAAAATATTTTTAAACGAGTACTGTCGGCTTCATTAGTAGCTGTAGGGTTACCACCACCGAACATAAGCAATTAACAATCCTTAACAGCATCAAACTGTTTGCACTAGGGTGGCACATATCTCTTTTGCTGGCTGTAAGTACCGAACTTAAATTTCTTTAGCCACTGTCAAATTCTGCCAAAATCTTAAACAACGAGGTTAGCACACAGAATGTTGCATGATGATAATGAGTTGGTCTGGCAGTCTCGATCCCGGATTCGAATCCCTACCTATATTTGTTTACAAATAAGAGCAAGTGCCTTGCTGCTAAGTCTTTGTGGTCTAATCTCCAACCCGCCAGCTATGCGTGGCGATTATAACTTAATCCCTCTATTCATCAACATTAACTAGATTATTACGGGCTGTCGACTGGAAAACGCAATGGAATAGAAATCATATTTATTTGACACCAAACAGCACTTGGAAATTAAAGTAATTAATACATTAATCAAAGGTTAAAGTTAATAAGGCGAAAAGACAACAACTCAGCAATTGCGGCACCTTCGCTAACGAAGGATAGTTAGCTGAAATTTCCATAAATATTTTGTGATGCACTTACTAATTCCTAATATATTCACGGGCAATTAAAAAGTAATTATAATAATAATTTTAAAAAATCCACTCACAAAATTCCGATACCTAACAAACCCAATTTTTTCAAACATTTATTTTTACAATTGAGCCAAGTATATTACCGTTTTTAGTTGGTTATATATCCTGATGCTTTGTTAAATGTACTTCAATATTGCAGAAGGCGTCATCAAGCTAGCTCTTACCCTTTTCTCAGTGGAACCTTTTCATTGCCCCTGAGTGTAGCAATGAAACAATCAAAAATACATAACATTGAATATTGCACTCTCTCGGAATCCATACCCGCACCCACATAGTACAAGTACAGAAATGCAAAGAAAAAGATTAGTACAACAATTCAAAAATACATAACATAGAGATAGAAAGATCAGACTTTTCAAATCACAAAAGAGAGTCGATTAAGAAATATACCTAGTTCAACCTACAAACGTCTAAGAAAGCCATTAGCTAAATAAATTCACGCCACTGACTATCTCTATCCAACATCGATCTTACATCAGCTTTCATTATTCATGTTGGGTAAATCGCAAGTCACTGCTATCGTATTAAAATTTTCTTCAACACGCTACGCGTACAGTAGAGGCACCAAACTTTCAGTTGTAAATTTACTTAAAGTACCTGGTAAACCTATACATAAAATAAATGAAACAACTTATAAAGAAAAAATGTTTTGAGATCTAGACAATAAAAACACGGATTGATTAAGAAGACTTAAGGCCTATTTCACAATATTTGGATAATGGCTACCTGTGCCCTTATATAAATCTATAGCTATTATCCAGTCATTGTGAAACAGGCCCTTAAGAAGCTACTGCCTCCTAATGTAATATTTTTTTTAATACCAAAATTTCATCATCTTATTATCCCGATAAGACTGACATGATGGTCGCCCTCGTCCGCGAAGTTGCTGACATGGCACGTTTTGCTTGATAGACCGATCGTCACTCATTATGTATGTATTAAGAAGATAACTGAGAAACATTTGGAAGCAATCACTGTCGCTTACAGTGATTGCTTCCAAATGTTTCTCAGTTATCTTCTTAATTAAATAAGGCCGAAATTTTGCTTTGTGGTGTAAAAGTAAATCATATACAAACATTTTTAACTAAAATATAAACTTTAATATCGTACTTTGCGCCTTTGTGTGTTTTTTTAATTTGTTTTAAACAATGATTTTTTGCTTCGTGAAAATGCAATAGTGTTGCTAATAGTGCAACAAGAGAACTAAATAAAATAAAAATAAAACAAACACTCACGCCTTATACTCCCTTGCGGGGTAGGCAGAGGTGCATTGCTGCACCCACTTTTCGCCAGAGCGTTATGTTAGTCCCAATGTAATAGGGGGCGGGCCTATTGTCATTTTACGGGCACATCCAAGACCCGAGAACAAATATCTGTGTTTAAACAAATACCTGCCCCAGCCGGGAATCGAACCCGGGACCATCGGCTCAGTAGTCAGAGTCATTAACCACTACGCCATTCGGTCGTCTACTACGCCATTCGGTCGTCTAAAAAAACAGAAAATCAAACAACTTACTTACTATCCTCTTAATTTCGGTAACGCTGCATTTTTTTATGACCCGATCAATACCAATAAATAACGGTCATAACGGGGAAACTTGTTTCATTTATAATTCAGACGCCCCAGTTGAGTATCTGTACAAAAAATACCAAGTAAAATGTATTTATCCCCACGAGAATCTACGGCAAAACTTTATCTCAACTAACTTTTCAAATTCTTCATTGTATTTTCAATTTTAAGATACATTTTGTAGTGTTCCCTTCCTTAGAGAACACTCCATCAAATGTACAGTTCAATTTGGAGTTGTGTCTTGAGATGTTTCTGACTTATTGATGTCAAGTCAATCTTCCCAACTTTTCATTGTAGACTTGGTTAATTTACTGCCAGTCTCAATAACTATATCTACTGATGACTGGTAGTTACATTCATGGGATTTTGACACATAAAGTTACAAACCGTTAAAATAGTACAATAACAAGAAAAAGACCTCACTATAAGGGTCTGTTCCACAATGTCTGGTTAGTGGCTACATGACGGATAAAATACATGCTGTCACTTTCTGTTATTATTTTTTAGACAGTGACAGCATGTATTTTATCCGTCATGTAGCCACTAACCAGACATTGTGGAACAGACCCTTAGACTAAGAAATCACTAAGATTCATTCTCACCTAAAACAGTTAAAACAATTTTTTGTATATTGAACAATATAACTTTTTGTCTTTATCTCTCTGTAATGGACACACAATAAATGAGGAAAAATATTCTCAGAGATTTAGTACTGAGGTTTTTTCATATTTAATGTTCAAGTAATCAACTTAGTATACGAGAGTGAGCGTGGAAATAGAAAATATACTGAAGCAAATCCAGCATCCACCGACTGAAAACTATTTTCTTCATTCAGATATTTGCATTCGTCGTTCAGCTATTTACATGCCGCGGTTAGTCTCAGTTATGTGGGTAGGACGTGGTTGGATACTGAGGGGTCACTCCATATGAGGAAAAACTAAGTTTCAGCCCGTCTAATACAGGTTTGAGCATTTTTGAAAACTATAGAAGTTTACGTTTTCTTCTGTCAGCTGCATACACTATCTGTAAAAAATTGCATGATAGTTTACGCTAGAGGCGCCACTTTGTATGCGAGAAAACGTAAACTTTTATAGTTTCCGACAATCTAACAAACCTGTATTAGATGCCCAGCGCGTGTATCATGAGAACGACTCTATCTCGTTGTATTAAATGTGCCGATTGCACGACAGCTCTTGTTCGTTCGTTTTTCGTCAGTATAGAGTAACCCTCCGGCTGCTGCTACTAGACTATACGTACTGTATGAAGTTCGATATTGTGCAAGGTGAAATTTTGCCAATGATTGAGCCAAAGTCAGTTGTTTGATACTTAGATAGATAATTTCTTTATTTGCTTAACATACACAGGTTACACAGCAAGATTGCTAATAGGTATTAAGAAGTTACTGTTTCCTATACATCATTGTACATGGAATAATGTTGAAAATCATTCATAGCAAGATAAATAAACCAAATCATCTCGAAATCCGAAGAAAAACACATTTATACTTTTTGGTTGGACGTTAAAACCGTACTTTAGCAGTTTGGGTACCACTGATAAAACTCCACCCTACTCGGCACGGGTAGCGAAACAGATGAAGCTTTTTGTTGATACCGCAAAGTTTTTAGCAAAATAGCGATACATTAGGTATGTAGGATCACTGTTTCTAACGCCGAAATTGAGTCGCCTGAGTTATTTATGTATTAAATGAACCTGGTGTTAATTATACCTTACAAATAACAAAGTTTAAACGACTCTGCAAAAAAATACGTAGGAAACGTAGGAAATTCCTTCCATCGAAAATTGGTTAACCGAAAACGATGACTAGGAAGTAGTGTTAATACACTTTTTAATGGTAACTACGGGACCTTTTAGTGCGCGTCTCCAACTCTCAACTCTCAACTGACTAGATACGTGCCCGATATTGGTGCGGATGCATCTAAAACAGAATCAAAGAGAATTTAGATTCCTTCAGAGCACATGGTATATGTATTTTTATTATACCTATTATTTGAAATGGTATTCGAATACCTACCTGACTCATAATCACAAAAAGTGTCGCTTGTCTCCTTTTGCCATTAAAGGTAGTCTTAAAACCATACAAGAAACTGAAAATGCCAACTTTAACTCTCAAACGAAATTAACGTTCGCATGAAAATGTGTATGTAAATGTATTTCCTTGTACAAAGCGCGTTAGATGCTCATAATAAAGTAGTCGTAAAATGTGTGTGTCATACATAATTCCCAGCTCCGCGAACAAAATGTGTCTTATCTCCGCTCTAAAGTAGGTTGATACGCCAGTAAAATTCACGTCGGACTTAGAAAATTTGTTAACTTTGTGTGGTAGTATGTCTACGATAGAGGCTGTTTAAATTTGACAGATTTTAACAATTTGTGACAGATTACACTAATGATTTACTAACTACTTATGCTCTAAAAATCAGTGGCATAAACCATTTTTAAACCAGAAGAATGCTTTTAAAATAAGTAGGTTAGAGGTTTTTCTTCGTATGGGACCGCAGGTGCAACAGGTACAGTCATGGACTCACAAAACATTTGTATTCCAACGACTCGACTGCCTCTGTGGTCCAGTGGTAGAAGCTTCGCTTCATGACCCAGAGATCCCGGGTTCGATTCCCGGGTGGGACCATCAATTTGTGTTTCTAAATTGTGGTTCTAAGTTTGGTTAGGGCATAGAAGGCTGATCACCTGATGTCCGAAACAGTGAAACGATCCATGCTGTCGGATGGGCATGTAAAGCAGTCGGTCCTGCGCCTAGCTCTCTCCAGTCGTGTCGGTCAATCCGTCCCATTGGGCTATGAGAGTGATAGAACAGAGAGTGCTCCTGTGTACTGCGCACACACATGGGCACTATAGTCTACTCCTGCGTAGATGGCTTATCTCAATTGAGATTGTCCGCCGTGGTCGGAATTCGGCTAGGAGGACATTATTAAAATTTATATTCCAACTCTTATGACCTTTACAATAAGGAGAACAACACGATGATAGTGTAAACTAACCGCGATAGTACCTAAATTCAGTCCGGCACTTTATAGTGCTTTGTTAATAAAATAGAGCAATTTATAATAGTGCTATTTATTAGTGGGTATTACAAGCCGGGCTTGGAGCGCCGCGAGCATGCAAAATAAAGCGGGATCAAAGTGGAGTTTGTAAACTTTGCACAGAAGAAGTTTGCACTAAAATCTAGTATTAAAATCTGCTCGGAATTTCGCAGGGAATATTAAAGTTTTAAATTAACAACCCATCATCAGCTGGTAGATGTGCTTTCGGCTCACAATGTTTCTAGATAGCTTTTCGATATTTATAACTAACTAGCTGTGCCAGCGAGCTTCGCTTCGTCTTAAAAAGATTTTCCCGTGGGAATTCCGGGATAAAAAGTAGCCTATGTTCTTTCTCAGGGTCTAGACCATATGTATACCAAATTTCATTCTAATCCGTTCAGTAGTTTTGGCGTGAAAGAGTAACAGACAGACAGACAGACAGACGCAGTTACTTTCGCATTTATAATATTAGTTAGGATAGTTAGGATAGTTAGGATTAGGATTTACTTTATTGGTATGTAAGGTTATTTCGATTATATTTTATCAGTCGCGATAGCGGCGCCGACTGTGTGTTGTGTGTTCTTACATAGTTTCGCGCCTTAGCTGATGTGTGACTAGATTTTTTTTTTATAAAATTATTTTTGAAGTTCCTACTTACTTCCTTCCTTATGAACTTTTCCTTTCCAAACTTCTAGGGCTCAGCTGGCTCATAGGAAATAAAACATTAATCACTCAAACAAGAGTCTTGTGCTGCGTATTGTTCAGTGAAAAGTAATGATACAATTTTGAACGATGAATTCACACAGTAGAACGGAAATCCAGCTTTGGAAATTTTACTTCATCTTATTTATTGCTAGTACAGTGGATGCTTTCGTTATTTAGTGCCAATTTCTCCATAGTCGGTTAGAGCATAACCCGGGAGTAGTGGTTGACTTTTGACACATCTATCATGAATGTTATATGGAGATGACGACAGGGATTGTTTTATAAATCAAACATTTATAAATCAATCCCTGTCGGTTAGATAACCGACTATGGAGAAATTGGCACTTAAAATCTTTATTATTAATTTAAAACTTAAGATTCAGGAAATAAAGAATGGGGCAGAGTGCAAAGTTTCCTCCACTGTACCGTATCTGCCAGTGATTTAGGAGACCAGTGTTCTTGACTCACATAAATCAATTTTCTTCTTATTATCAAATGGAGGACATCTTGGTGACCTAGATTTCTTAGCAGCAACGCAACGTTTTATACTAGGTATCCCGAGAATTACATACAGATTTTAGTCTCTTTTACATACATTTCAAATATGTATAAAATTGCTATCTATGACCAAATCAAAATCAATTTGTTAAAATAAAACTAGTTTTATTTTATTTAATTAGTAAAACACTGATTATACAAGTTTTTGTTGAAAACATAATAAAATCTATCTAATAAAACCATAGAACAACGCGGGACTCGGGTGAATAAAACACCCCAAATCAAAATCCATACCGCAGTAATTAATCATATTCACCTCAAATTTTCACTCCTCACAAATTCCCCAACCCTTATCTCATGAACACTTGGCAAGGCTTCTTGTCAAACCTACCCGCCAGCGAGCGCTGCGGCAAATCCGGGACCCTGCCTACCGGCGGAGGGAGAGTAGGGGGTGCCTTGTACTTCACATGGTAGGCAGGGTATCCCAGGTACACGTGGGACATTTCTGGAGGACACTGGAAGGCGTACGCTGGCTCCCTGAAGAAGTCCAAAGGATGGTGTGCTTGAGGCAAGCCGCGGTAGAAATCTCTGTGCATTTGGCAAGCTTCGTAGAATTTGTCGATTTCCTCTTGGCGCAAACGGTCCAGGAATAGCGTGTATTGTACCATTGTGTGAAAGGCCTGAACGATGTAGGGATTTGTATTGTATTGTAAGTTTTGTTTATTTGTGTGACGTGACTAAAGTATACGTATCAAATTAACGACCATAGACTAAACGACAAATAATGTACTCTGTGGACGATCTCTTATTATAAGCTTATTATGTATACCACTCAGAAAAAGGTCAGAGCACAGAGGTATACCATGGTCTCAGCAAAAAATTACTGTTTTTTTTTATATTTGACAACATTGAGGCGCAAAAAGGCACAAATCCGTTATTATTCTAAGATAGTAAGTATATTTTTTTTCGAAAATTATTTACCTATCAGGCAGTGGTTTTTTTTTATGTCAACTGGATTTTTTTTGTGTAACTAGGTTTCTCGTCCGAAACAAGCCTGTAGGCATAACGCATAGAATTTTGCAGATTCCATAGGCACGTATCGTAGCCATAGCCATAAATCATTGTAAATTGTAACTCTTGTAACTAGTTAGCCTATGTTACGAGTACTTACTATTTACATGTATTGCCGTGAATAAATGCGTCTTAGGGTCTGTTTCACAATGTCTGGATAGTGGCTACCTGACGGATAAAATACATGCTGTCACTCTCTGTTATTATTTTTTAGACAGTGACAGCATGTATTTTATCCGACAGGTAGCGACTAACTAGACATTGTGAAACAGGGGCTAAGACTATTGTAAAATTTACCTTAGGCACTTACTCGTAGGTATAATTATAATAAAATTATCAAAAACAATATACATTTAATTTTACATTGCAGTCGAATAACGGTTGGTTACTTTATTAAATTCTAATCAAGAAAGGTATGCTCTTTTGTTACATTCGCGAGCACAGTAATTATTATGCCTCACTATTCTAAAATTTGCATTAAAATTCCGAATGCCACAGTCATTTGTTTCTCAAATGTGGCATAACGGCATAAGGTACGTTTAGTTTAATTAAAATTGAAATCATCCAGCCATCCAGACTTGCAATTTCAATACAATTGAAGCCCGTTGACTTCGGAGATAAGAATCCATTTCCAAGCTTATATAAATGTTCAACAAATACATTTTGAGCAGTAACCTTGCGTTGTGCAGAATATAAATGGGCCTCAATACTATTGAAATTATACAAAAAGGGATGATATAGAAAAGAGAGTGGCTGCGACAAAAAAGTTTTATATGTAATTATTATCTTAGCCTTTTGACACTGAATAAAAAAATACACAGTTAACCAAAATCAAGGACTTTGTATATACAGGTGTTGCAAAAAGGGTATAATAAGCCGAAACCTACAAGTGCAGCATAAATTTTTGTATTTGTATTTTATTTATTCCACATAAAAAATAAACTTAAGATTTAAACATTCAGGCACCAATAAACCCAAAGTGGGTTTGTCTAGGAGCCTTTTAAACATACCTAACTCTATTTTAAATTACCGTTACTTATGCTGGCTACAAAAATGTCTCAAGTAAATTCCCTGAGACAATTGAAAATACCTTTATTTATATTTTGAAGTCAGAATCCATGAATACGTAAATATATTTCCAAAGATCGAAAAGCAGACACAGCGAATACCAAACATTATTTCGCTCGCACACTATTCGTAGATACTATAAATAAAATTAACTTATTTATCTTTTATAAGATAAAAAAAAACATTTCGGTGTACATTTACATATAAACAACTTGATCGTATGTCCCTAACCCATGGATGTATAAAATGTATTTAAAAAGTCATTAATAAAAAAGGTTTAAATATAGTACATACAATATCAACGGTGGAAAGACAAAAATAACTAAGCGAAATACATTTTCAAAAGAGAGACAGCTCATTTTAAATAAAAATGACGCATGTATATTTATGCCGCTCCAGAAGGGCTAGTACGGGGCGCATTTAAGACGTGACAAGAGTTTTGCATCGCGCTCACTCAGATCGCGCAGCCTCAAGAGCGAGCGCGATGGAGAACTCTTGTCACGTCTTAATAGCGCCCTGTGCTACAGGGCCAGGACGTCGATTTATTATAACTATTCACTGGCGGAGGATCATTTTGCCGCATTTTTATTGGGTTCCAAAATATTACACTCACGAGCCATGAAAAAGTTCTGGTGACAATAGCAAGAAATTACTCCTAAACGGAGAAGGCTAGCTTAATGACGCCGTCGCGGCGTCTGCAATGTTGAAGTACCAACTGAAAACGTAAATATTTTGAAAAAATGAAAATGAAAAATATTTTATTTCTTTAACAAAAACGGTACAAAAAACATTTAATGGTTGCGACCTTCTATTAAGTGTAAAAACACCTGTGTTAGGAGGCCACGCTCTTCCGTAACAAAAAGATTTTCGTACCATAGGTATATGATCAAACTATGATATTTTGATCAAACTATGACGGCAACGTAGCTTAGGCGGTAGGAAAGCTGCTTCCGAAGCTTGGGGCCGCGGGTTCGAATCCCGCCCATCGCAAACATTCGTGTGATGAGCACTTGTGTTTGCCTTGTGTCTGGTTGTCGTTTATCTATTTAATATGTACCTATCTAGATAGATAGGTACATATTAAATAATATATATGTATTATTAAATACATAGATATGTATTTGTGTAGATATATCAGCTGTCCGACACCCATAACACAGGTTCTGCCTAGCTTGGGGTCAAGTGGCCGTGTGCAAGATGTCCCCACATATTTATTTTTAAACTCAGGTGTCGACATTTTTTAAGTGAAACTTTTTCATTGCTTGTGAGCGTAATATTTTGAAACCCAATAAAAATGCAGCAAAATGATTCTCCGCCAGATTCCTCCGCCAGTGATGTGCGGCTCTTCCGAAGAGCTCTTCAAATTACGTCGGTTAATATCCGGTTGGGAATTTCCAGGTTAAACGTCGAGAAATGCCGAGGTATTATGAGGTCTCCATGAAAAGGAAAAACATTTATTTACACAGAACTTTATTAAATTTCTTTTCCATACAATATTGAAGTGTATTAGCTACTCCTTGCAATAACAGGTGGTGGCTCAGACCAACTACAAATGGTGGTGGAAATCACTCACAGAGCAAGCAAATATTTCACTGCAACATGCTCGGGGCATGCAATGCATAGTTTCCTTGAGAGTAATTCGGGAAACGACCAGTTTGAATAGAGTCTCGCTCGGTGCAAGGTTTTATTCTCATTTCACCGCGACATATAGCAACTATACAACTCAAGGAGAATCGTCCCCTAGATTTAAATCTACAGCTGTAGCGTCTAAGGTGGTGGCAATAAAGGTTATTTTTGCAAGAAATGAATTGTCTTAGCCTTGGGACAATTTCTGCTGAATGGTAGGTAGGTACTAGTAGCGACGTAGAGTATAATAATATGTAAAGTGGGGTGAAACATTTCTCTTGAAATTTGGTTTAGTTGTGTTGACAGATCATAAGGACGTAGCCAGAATTCAACTTTTACAGAATAATACTAAGGCCTTGTTTCACAATGTCTGGTTAGTGGCTACGTGTGAGTTAAAATACATGCTGTCACTATCAAAAAAATAATGACAGAAAGTGACAGCATGTCTTTACAAGTAGCCACTAACCAGGCATTGTGAAACAGGGCCTAAAAATATTATTGTAAAATTAGAAAGTTTTTTAGCTACATTATCTAAATAGCTTTTCAACACTTGGTTTATCTTTATGTTTGATATCAAAATAATTATTCATATTAGGTTTATAGACTTTGAAATGGCCGTGCTACGTCTATCAAGCAATTAATTTTAACCAAACGCAATTAGTAAAGGATATCCACAAACCACAGAACATTTCATGTACCCGGGTAACTTAGCAACAGTTTAGTCGAAGTTAAATGTAATATTAATATTATTTTGGGACATTAGTTACGACTTACGACTTTATAGTACAAATCTGGGACTTATTTACATATTGAAGAGAATATATTAAGTGCTATATTATTATTCATATTAATTATAGTATTATTATTTTTTGGTGTGTGGTGCTGGACACCTAATAAGGAGTTTTTATCCTAATATTAAAATACATAAATTGATAAGAATAAAGACAGAAGGGCTATTAATTTAGATCATAAATTCCCCTCAAAAACAAACTACACTACTCAAAGGATTATACAAGCAGCCACATAGGATTATGTACCTATTATATATATATATATATATATATATATATATATATATATATATATATATATATATATATAATAGGTACATAATATTATATATATATATATATATATTATTGATATTTTGTCATAATTATTTCGCTACTATAATCATAAAATGAGCAACAATCTAACAATATTGCTACCAATCGTTTAAAACATACAAACCGCAGTCTAACCGCATGCATGCTTTATCACAGTATTGATGGTCCCCAATACTATTACTTACTTGTCATTGAACCACAAATAAAAACCATATTATTATAGAATAGAATTGAATAGAATACTACTTTATTGACTTAAAAACAATTTACAATATAAATTCACATTCGCGATCGTGCATTCGTCTCGCTTGCACGCGCTCTCAGAACATCACCACATATTAAACTCGTTTATTCTAAGTCAGAGGTTGTCAACATTTTCGACTACAAAACTATTTCGAGAAAATGCCTAAAGCTTGTGTTCCTGCCAACTGCGCTACCTGTGCTGATAATGTCGGGCATGGTCCGGACTGTTCTAGCTGCAAGTCGAGATACCATTTCTCCTGCGCTGGAATTAGTGAGCGAGGATATGACCGACTTGGAACCGGTAAAGCGACCTGGATATGCTCATCATGCCGGGACAAGCAGGTGAAGCCGCCTACCGATCTCGACACTACCTGGACGTCCAAGGCTGAACCGAAGCAAACGGCGGGTAAGGAAGACATGTTGTTGCAGATGTCTCAGCAGATGGATGTTATCCTGAAAAAGCTTGACTCTGTTTCTTCCATTGAAGCGGACATTAAGGAGATGAAAGGGGATATCATGGTACTTAACAGTAACCTCAGTAAGAGTATCGAAGAATTAACCCATAGGATCTCTGATGTGGAAAACCGCGTCACGGAGGTGGAACAGCTACGCAGCGAAGTGAACGAGTTGCGAAAGACTGTCGCCGACCTGACTGAGGATAACAGTAGGAATGAGCAATGGGTGAGAAAATCAAACATCCAAATTAATGGTGTGCCGCAGAAGCAGGGTGAAAACCTCATTTCTATTTTGAACAGATTGGCAGATTATTGCAGTTTTTCTCTGAAACCAGATACCGATATCGACTTCATAACCCGAATCGCGACCAAAAACGATACCGATGTAAAGCGTCCGAAACCAATTATCGTTAAATTTCAAGCGAGATATAAGAAGGACGATTTTCTGGCTGCTCTCCGGAAAATGAAAGGTATTAAATGTTCCGATATTGGCTTTGTTGGGGTTGATGATAGAATTTATGCGAATGACCATCTATCAACAAAAAATAGATACCTTTTGCAGCAGGCGAAAGCCAAAGTTAAGGCCAAGAATTACGCTTTCTGCTGGGTTCGTAATTGCACTGTAATGGTTCGACGCAACGAAAAATCACCAATAATTTATATAACGTCAGCCGATGCTTTAAAAAAAAATTGCATAAGTGCTAACTATATTTTAAATATGTTGTTGTTACCTTTCGCTATTGCATTTGTTACATGTTATTGCTATTTGTACAAAAGGTTGCAAACCCCTGCCTTGCTTTTGTGCGCAAATTGTAATGGTACGAACACTATTGATAACGCACCTCATTTTATTGTAAGTCTTGCACAGCGTGCTTTAAAGGTGATTTTTATTCGGGCTTGTTTTTTCTATTCATTCGACAGACTAACTTGTTTTGCGGCAGCGAGCGGTCACGCGCTAACATTGCCTTCTGTCTCATTGAATGAGTTTGTTTATCCGATAAAAATTAATTCTCTCAATGCGTATTCAATTTTGATGATTGGTCTATTGTTCCTCTTTAACTTTAATGATCCAGACTATCGTTTGAGAACTATAATAAAGAGCTATAGGATAATATTAAGGATTATTCTTTATTTAATTGACGCTAAAAATATTTATTTATTTTTTAAATTCTCACTGGCCCATTGTGTTAAGTCGGGTGTGATGATTTTGTTTCTAAGCATCTGGTTTTTATTATTGATGGCATATTTATTTAAAGTAATTTTATTTATTCAATGTAGTCATGGCAGCGCTTAGTGTTTTTTACCAAAATGTGCGTGGATTACGAACAAAAACTAACACATTCCTAAAAAATGTTTCAAGTGAGACATATGATTTAATATGCGTCAGTGAGTCATGGCTGCTACCTGGCATATTTGATAGCGAGTTAGTAGATTCACGCTACAGTGTATACCGAACAGACCGGGACTATGTGGGTAGGAACATGTCGCTCGGCGGCGGGACGCTGGTGGCCGCGCGGCGCGCGCTCGCGGCCGACTCGCGCGACGTGCGCGCGCCCCCCGCCATGCCCGACGCCGACATTACCTGCGTTAACATACGAATATCCGAACCACCTTTAAATAACTTACTTCGTATATATTGCTGCTACTTTCCTCATAATGCAGACCAAGTTAATTCGGAGCTAGCATTTTTTGAATTTATTTCCGACTTATTCATCGAATGCCCAGATGATAAATTCCTTATTATTGGTGATTTTAATATTACTAACGGTAAATGGCATTCCGCCCCTCAAAGTTCTAATTGTTACGTTTTAGAGAATCCATCCGAGGATTCCCTAACTTATAATATTTCTACCTTTTTGTCATTTACAAATTTCACTCAGCATAACTTCTTATTAAATCACTGCCGACTATAATATCATTAACACAGCTCTTGCTTCTGTAAATTGGGAACAGCATTTATCTGTAGACTGCATCGAGGTTGCCGTAGATAACTTTTACACTGTCGTTAATGATATTATACACAGATTTATTCCCAGTCGAGTTGTTCGTAATGAAATGAAATATCCGCGGTGGTATTCAAAACCTTTAATTAGCCTTATCAACAAAAAAAATAAAATTCATAAAAAATGGAAAATATACAACAGGCTATCCGACTACGAAAACTACTCTTCGTTGCGCCGGATGCAAAAAAAGTTAGAAAAGGATTGCTTTAACGCATTTATTTCAAATGCGGAAGATAATATAAAAATAAATTCAAAGCATTTTTGGTCATACATAAAATCACGAAAAAGTATCAATGAAATCCCAGACACAATTTACTTTGGTGAAAGTTCTATGGGTTTAGACGGCCAATCAATAGCTAACATTTTTAACACATTCTTTCATTCAGTTTTCGAAAAGGACCAAATTGCTGACAATATTCCTGACAATAAGAATTATCTTAACAACACCACAATACTTTGCTCTGTGGATATAAGAATTGATCTAGTTGAAAAATATTTAAAAATGCTAGACACCTCTAAGGGATGTGGGCCTGATGGTCTTCATCCATTATTTTTGCAACGCTGCCATCGTCAACTTTCAACTCCAATTACTGTTTTATTTAGAATGTCTTTGGATACCTGCGTAGTTCCAGTAAAATGGAAGCAGTCTCTGGTTACACCTATTTATAAAGGAGGTGGTGATAAGCACAACGTATGCAATTATAGAGGCATATCTAAGCTCAATGTTATTCCTAAACTGTTCGAAAAAATTATATACGATGTTATGTTTCCCTCAGTTAGACCGTATTTAATAAACTCCCAGCATGGTTTCATTAACAGAAAATCCACTGAATCTAATCTATGTGAATATATTGATAGTGTATTGAATGCTTTGGACGAAGGATTTCAGGTGGATGCCGTCTATACCGATTATTCAAAGGCGTTTGATAAAATATCACACAATCTGCTAGTAAAAAAACTAGATTTATTCGGTATACACGGTAACCTTCTGCGATGGTTGGTTTCTTATTTAAAAAATAGGTCGCAAGCGGTTTCTATTAAGGGATATACATCGTCGTTCATTCCTATCTCTTCTGGCGTTCCCCAGGGCTCCCACTTAGGTCCCCTTCTTTTCAACATTTTTATTAATGACGTAACAAATATATTAAATAACTCAGATTCTTTATTATATGCCGACGACACCAAAATATTTATTAAAGTTAAGTGAATAGAAGACTGTCATAATTTACAATCAGATCTGAACAATCTATTAAATTACTGCGAACTTAATAAAATTTCTCTTAATATCGATAAGTGCTGCGTTATATCTTTTACTAGGAAAAGAAACCATATTTTATACGATTACAATTTTAATCATAAAAGTTTAAGAAGGGTAACCGAAGTGAGAGACCTAGGCGTCCACCTCGACAGCGAATTGTCGTTCCGTAAACACTTTGACATAATTACAGCAAAGGCATATAAGATGCTTGGTTTTATTTTCCGACAAGGTAAAGACTTTAAACAACCGAACACTCTTATTTTGCTTTTTAACTCATTTGTAAGATCCGTTCTTGAATACGCGTCTACGGTATGGAACCCTCAATACCTAAATCATATATACAACATAGAAAGAATTCAAAATAAATTCATAAAAAGATTAAAATATAAATTTAAATTTTTTGACACTAGTTGCTTTCTATCACTCGAAAACCGTCGTGAAATGAGAGACCAGATGTTTCTTTACAAGATTATCAACCACTACGTCGATAGTCCATACCTACTCAGTAGAATATATTTATATTGTAAATACAATTCCCGTCATCAAAAGGCTTTTGTGATACAGAACTGTAGTAGAAATTATACAAAGAATCGCTTTGTTATACGAGCTTGCGAGAATTATAATAAGTTGCATAAGCAAGCTGATCTATTTCATGAAAAACCATTGTGTTATAAGAAAAAAATAATGAGTACCTACCTTAAAAACTGATTCCGTATAAAATGTGCAAAGTTGAACTTACTATATGTAATTTTAGATTAAAAGTAAAATGATGTTGTTATATGTACCTACTATAAGTTAGTGATGTTTTGTTTTAATGTTTAAATTCTTTGTGAAACTTTATTGGCTTGTGTATGAACTTAATGTTAGTTTATAAGTGAAATATTATAAAGCTGTTTGTTTCCAAATAAAGAAAATTAAATTAAATTAAATAACGCAATAGGCGGCCTTATCGCTAAAAGCGATCTCTTCCAGGCAACCTTTGGGTGGAGGAGAGACTTAAAGAATAAATGAGGAAGGTGTACAAAATGTATAGATATTATAGTATTAACTTGGTCAACTTATAACGCAGTTTACAGAAAGAACGCTGGATAGCGCTTACTTTTCCATACTTTGCCGGAGTATTATTACCCCCTGATTCATAGAAAAGTTACAAAACAGTTTACTCGTATTAGTTAAAACGCTCTGTAACTTCTCTATAAATAAGGGGGTTAGTATAGAAATTCCCAAAAATGCGTCCACTTCGTCGGCGTTGCCGACGCCGTTTTTAACCGACGCGTGTTTTGAAACTATACAAGGCCAGAACGCAGAGGTTGGGACTGCTCGCGTATATTTTCAAATTAAAATGGTGCCATGATTTACTTGAAAGTATACAAGGCCATTACGCACTAATCGCGTATATTTTCAAGTAAGTTGGGCCAAAATTATGGCTTGAAAATATACTGCAGCAGTTACCACTGCGTACTAATCGTGTATATTTTCAAGCGCCAAGCGACAACGCGAGCACTTGAAACTATACGTGATTAGTTACCAGGTAGCCCTTTTGAATTGTTGCTCTCTCTTTCTTTCATGCGAAATAGTAATAAGTCTATTGCTTTCTAAACATTGCATCATCATTCCGCACTTGGCATTAATTTCGTAACGTGTTTTTTGTTTACACCGTAAGTTAAAAAGTAAATTGATATCAAACTGTAGAACTGTTGTTAATAGTAAAAATTATCTCATAAGAGGGTGTAGAACAATTCATAAAAGACAATTACGGTGAATTCAAAACTTGATGAAAAATATGTCTATAATAGGTCTATAGGGTAATACCTACTACACTCACGAGCAATGAATAAGTCCAAGTAGCAAAAAGTCAACACCAAATGACCCTAATTTTTTTAAACCATTAAATTTAAAATTTGATCAAAATTTAAACCACTTTAAATGTTATGTTAAATGCACTTTAATATTGCCGACGGCGTCATTAAGCTAGTCTTATCCGTTCAGGGGTGTAGTAGGTATTACTCTTAATTCATTTAAATAATAAGATATTAATAGGTATGCTTACTTGCAAGTATGATTGCTATAAATATCAATTTATCAATCAAATTAGAGCTTGTTCATCTTCATTTATTATCATTTTATAGGTATGACAGGCAGAACAAGTCAATTGTAGTCATTTACATTTACCGAAATAGTTAAGTAAATTAGAATCAGCATGTAGGTATAAATTATATGCGACAAGTACGCCAATCAAGCAATATGCGTAATAGCAATGTATATTTTCAAGTACGATTCAGTAAATCCCAACTTGAAAGTATACGCGATTAGTACGCACAAATCGTGTATATTTTCAAGTAAAATATTTATTTTTTTTCACTTGAAACTGTACAGTGCTAGTACACTATGGGTGCGTTCTGGCCTTGTATAGTTTCAAAACACGCTTACCCGACTGCCGAAGGAGGAGGGTAATGTTTTTCCCTACGTTTATAACAATCCATTTGTTCCGATACGTACATAACAGTAACGACAATATCGTTTCAGTAGTTTTTGACTTTATTCCAAAAGCTTTACTCTTCATAACATTACGAGTAGTATG
This sequence comes from Plutella xylostella, assembly GCF_932276165.1. NCBI lineage: Eukaryota > Metazoa > Arthropoda > Insecta > Lepidoptera > Plutellidae > Plutella > Plutella xylostella. The sequence goes on along the minus strand of NC_063987.1, from coordinate 6,482,939 downwards.
ATTAGACTACGAGTAGTATAAATCCGAAAGCTCAGTCAGGAGTAGCGAATAATACAGTATATCCATTACAATAGAGTCTCGGGGGGGTAGTTATCACAAGTTCTGGCCATTTGGCTAAGCTGGGAGTGAACGAATGGGCCTCCCAAGGATAGCGAGCCAGCCAGGAGGGTAACTCTATACTGACGAAAAACAAACGAACGACAGCTGTCGTGCAATCGGCACGTTTAATACAACGAGATAGAGTCATGGCTACCGCAGAAGCGCTCTGAACTTCGTTTGTCGGCATATAGAGTGATCCCCCAGAAGCTGCGATGAAACAGAATTCGCTGGACTGAGAATGATAATGCTCGATAGATAGGGAAATTTAGGTACTGCTGGTAGATGTTTTTTTAGGATTGATATTATCTTCAAACATTTATATCTTTATACCTTTATCTTATAGATAAAAGTTCTTTTGTGAATGATGTTTATTTTAGCAAGGTGTATTCATGTTTTCCTCCAACACATTTTGCATTTTGGCTGGAAAATTGGGATTGTCGTTTTACTTTACATTTCCTTAATTAAACTCCTTATTACCTCAATTTGTTTGTCCTTTTACATGCCATTACCATTCTTATTAAAACCCTAAACGGAGGGTTACACAATACACATCTTTACCATCTCTTATTTAAGGTCTATTTCTTGTAATTAATTCGGGTCCCTTTTTCGGCTTGCATTGATCCCCACAGCACGATAACCAGGATTGGGTTAATCTAACTGTAAATATATTGGGTATGGAGGAAACGGATATTTTTTTGTTAAGAAGCTACTGGTTTAATAGAAATAGAAGTAATTTATACGTTATATAACAAATACTGGTTCTAAATGAAGTTTATTCTTATATTCCTCCACCCAAAAATTGACTGGAAGAGATCGCTTTTAGCGATAAGACTGCCTTCTTCTATTCTATATGAGTAACATACTATTACTTCACCATTTTAGGCTGCTACATCACACATTTCGCATTATGATTAAACTTATATAATATATTCCTTATACTTTGTGTGTTATGTTTTAAAGTATTTAGAAAAAAATATCTGAATGGTATAAATACTTACGTGAATCACATATTGGCAGTCAAGCTTACACATTTATAACGGCAACTTCCGTCCAAACAAAACCCTTTCGAATTACATTACCCTTTTCCCCAACACATGTGTGAACACACAAACACCCTGTATGTAGGCTATAGTAGATTTGAAAAAACCTCCCAACTATCTTGTAGATTGCTAGGGTCTAAAGCACACGCTTGGGGCCATGAAATAACAAGATCAAGGTACAAGTTTACGTTAGACCTTGACCTTGAACCTTCAAGGTCAAGGTCTTGGGGGCTATTACCGATGCTTTTGTGAAAAGAGCTTTAACAATGGGATAACATGAGAAATATACATACATACATACATTATGCTCACGACTGTAATCCCCGAAGGGGTAGTCAGAGGTGAACTCACGTGATAGGTTTATGAGAAATATCCTTTTTTTTATATTAAGAAAATCCTGTCCGTATAGGTTTTTTTTGTGAGTTATGTTAATAATACTTAATAAGAATAATACTTATTTATTTGAAGCATCATATTATAAACTAAACACAATACATTTTTAAATTACAAAAATAATAAATAACATAATAATACTTAAATAATCCTCTCCTATAGCGCATGGTGTTAATATTATTATTTCCATATATTTTCTTGTAGGAATCCCACGATGATTGAGAACACAATACCCTAGCTACACCTTTTTTACTAAGTAATTAACAGGGTGTTTGCAAAATGTATTTCCATAAGTCGTAAAACTTGCTTATAGAGTCATCCCCTATCGGCCCAGGCAGCAAGCCCTATACAATCATGGATGGAGAGTAACAGGTGCGAGATCTATATTTTTATATGTCATTATATATGGTAGCATGCCAAAGTCAAATACTACAATTATATAGTACTAGCTGTTCCCGCGCGCTTCGCTTCGCCGTAAAAAGTTTTCCCGTGGGAATTCCGGAATAAAAAGTATCCTATGTTCTTTCCTAGGGTCTAGACCGTATGTATACCAAATTTCATACAAATCCGTTCAGTAGCTTTGGCGTGAAAGAGTAACAGACAGACAGACAAACAGACACAGTTACTTTCGCATTTATAATATTAGTTAGGATATAGCAGCATGCTACGACTTTATCGTAGCGTGTCGTAGCTGGCTACGAATTTGTCGTAGTGAGCTACGAATTTAGTCGTAGTCGTAGCACATTGGTATATTCGCGCGCACTGCCATTTTAATTTTTTCTTAATTATACAATTTTAGTAGTGCTATATGCAGTTAAATAATGTTTTGTTATGGAATATAATATATGTGCACCGTTCGGTTGTAACTACATATCTTAACGCCATTAATCTTAACACCATTAGCATAATAATGCTCAATGTTATTGTACTAATTATAATTTAACAACTACATGACTACAACTATCTGACGTTAATAGTAATAGGTCGTTGGTGCATAATTACATTAAATAACGTAAACTCGAGTGTACAATAGAGTAAGTGACAATATCTTCATAATGGGTTAGAGCATAACCTGGGATTATTGCTTGACTTTTGACACATCTGTCAAGAATTTAATATGGAGATGACGTGTAATTGATCAACCTTACCCTGGTTACAATTTAACCGACTTTGGAGAAATTGGAGCTATAAGTGTCTGATATGATGGTCATAAATAGGTGGCTTTACTACTTTATAATATAAAGATATCGCAGCTATCCATGAAATAATTCAATGTTATTTTATTGGCAACTTCCACTGTTAATATCGACAAATTAAAAAGGCCCAAACTCTTCCCCAATATTGTTAATATTGTACACTTTGTTGTTTGTTATGTAAATTCTGTCCAATATAGACGACCTTTGAAATAAATTTCAATAAAATGCAAATTCCCCGGAATGAAACATCGCTAAGCTGTTATATAAAACGTGAATAATATTGAGGGTGTCACCTTAATTAAACTCGCAGATGACAAATCATTCATCATCATCATCACTACCCATCACGTCCCCATTGCTGGGCACGGGTCTCCTTCCAATGAAGGAAGGGTTTAGCCCTAGTCCACCACGCTGGCCTAGTGCGGGTTGGTGGACCTCAACACAAGCAAGCTTGTGCTGAGAGAGTTGTCGGGTAAGTGGGCAACAAATCATTTATTCTCACTTAATTGTTATAATAAATGCAAGTAAAATTGACATATTATGTTTTAGTCAATGCTAGTAATTTTAAATTTGAATTGATACAAAGGACATCGGGCGTTTTTGCCCCACTTTTTTAAAAGTCACGAACATTAACCAAAATACTTTTATCAAAAATCATTTAATTAATAATACCCACCAGATTTTATAATGTGTAGTTAATATTTTAATTTGAAACAATGGAATAACGAAAACAATAAGAAAAAATATATTTTAAGGTGACTTTTTCGTAATTACTCAACATCACTGCTCAGGAAGTCAAAATAGCACTGCGACTCACAGATAAAGTACATAAGTACCTATACCATTGTAATCTAGATTTAATCACCTATTATTCATTAAAGCTAATTTTATTTCTAATCGCCGTGGTCAAATTTTACATACAAAACGCCCAATGTCCATGTCCCTTTTGTTTATAATGAAGTGTATTGCACTGTATTATGTAGTAAATACATGTTATCCCCCTGCTACACTTGCGAGGAAATAAAAAAGATCCCAGTATATATCATCAGCTTTTCTTGTAAAAATAAGATGCGTCGTTAAAGTAAATTTATCGCTGACAATAAATAAAAGCTGAACATATTGCGCTTTCGACTCATAAAAACCGGCATTGTGTGTTGACGGGTTTATATGAACACTCGATTTTAAATCGAACAAAATAAATAATTTGTTAAAACCGCGGTGGCGTTGTCATCCTTATCCTTACTAATATTATAAATGCGAAAGTAACTGTGTCTTTCTGTCTGTCTGTCTGTCTGTTACTCTTTCACGACAAAACTACTGAACGGATTTAAATTTAATTTGGTATACATAATGGTCTAGACCGTGAAAGAACATAGGCTACTTTTTATCCCGGAATTCCCACGGGAAACTTTTTAAGGCGAAGCGAAGCTCACGGGAACAGCTAGTACAATATCATATAAATCATCCTCTCAATCAAGAGGCCGAGTGTTCAAATCCCCCGCGCTATTATATTGTGAGGAAACCTGCACTTTTAAATCGCTAGATTTGTACCTTAAAGTGCATTATACTCGTGACTCCGATCTTTTTTTATTCCATTAAATGATTCTAATTAAACTGAGAGAAAGTTCAAAACGAATGGAACTGCTTTTGTCTTTCTCATAAGTTAGTTTAATAAAATGAAGAAATTTTATCTCAAGCGAAAAGTTTAACTTTTACATTGTTTAGTGGATATATTTAGAGTTTAGAGCAAACAAAATGTTTTACTTTTGAATCAAGAGAGACGTCTTCGCTTAAAGAGCATTTATGTTGAATTGCACTCCGAATAATTAATAAAGCTAGCAAGCGAGTGCATAAGAAATTTCAACAAAAATCTATTGCAATTATTAGAATACATCTTCTGTCTTTCTCAAAGTTTTTTGAATTAAAATAGTGATAGCTCATTAGAGCCAGCCAACTCCAACTCCGCACCGCCTCGCCTCGTGCGGTTAGTATTCTTTATATGAAATTGTATGGGTATGCGCTCACTACATCAACTACGTAGCATCACTGCATCGTCTCAGTCGCATACCCTCTACGCGTGGACGGCCGGTGGTCCGCTCGGTGTAAACATGCTGGTCGCACGCTTGCGGTTCACGTGAGGACGGTACGTCAATTGTTAACATAATACACGAAAATTCATGGACTGACCGGCCTCCAGTCGTAGATCATGCGGCGTCCACCAGCGGCGACCGCGGGATTCACTGGTTGACCACCCGTGGACCACCTGCCGACAACGAGTGGACGACGTGGGACGAGGCGGTACGGGGTGGGTGGCTCTAATGAGCTATGACCTTAAGGTGTCCTATGTCTACACCACGCTGTCATAAAATTGAAATAGGTATAATACTTTTACTTTGTGATAAACATTTTTTTTATTCATACCCAACTACGTCTTAAGTTTCGAATGAAGAAGAACAAAATCACGTCGTTAATTTTGGTAACTCGCCAATATCTTAAACTTGTTAAGACCTTCAAGTATATTTAAGGCTTCACTCACACTTGCCAAGCTTTCACATTCGAACTTTGATGTTAATGGCATAAAACTCTCAACTTTGGCGATAAAACGTAAGTTAATTAATTGGACCCGTTTTTATGCAAATAAGTGCAAAACCCAATACTGTAAAACTTTATGATAGATATTCAAACAATTAAACATAAATAGACTAAGTACTTATGATTTTATTTTATGACTGGCTGGCTCTCTCGAGTGGAACCTTTGTGCATTTCCCCAAAGTCTAAACTGCCTTCCTAAGCTCGGGCCATTTCCTACCACGCTGGTCCACTGCGGGTTGCTGGGTTCACAGATCTAGATTTGCTTATCTAGATGCAGGTTTTCTCACAATGTTTTCCTTCACCGTAAGAGCGATGGCATACATTGTGCTTAAATTCAAAGAACTCATTGGTACATGTGAGCGCCCAGATTCTGGTGTGAGAACCCGTATATCTGGTGTGAGAAGCGGGCGCTTACCCGACTGAGCTACCACCGCTCTGTACTTATGATTATTATGTAATATTGGTATTTTAACTCAGGAGTAGAAACTATAGTCAATGGCTTAATTAAAAGGTTCTGTTGGGATAACTAGAAAAGTCATGTTTTAAAAAATTTGCAATTTACTACACAGAAAGCAAGACCGATAGTGATGATAAGCGATGTCCATAGGTATAAATCTTGCAGTAACTACATAATTGATTCAGTGAAAAGTGCTGGCAAACGTAACAGTTTCTTGGAAACAATTTGTAATGACATTGATAGCTACAAATCGGATAACTGAAATAGATATTTACTAGGAAATGGAGTCCATGTTAAATTTTATAGGTAAGTACCTACTTATACGAAACTGAACAGTAATAACCTAATTCGCTATTTTGAACTAGTTTTAAGCCAAGCTAGCAAGGCCAGGAGTAAATCTTCTCTGCATTATCACTTTAAATAGGAGGCCTTGAGACCTTGCATTTGTTAGAATTAGGAAAAAATCGAAAAAAATATATTAGTAGGTATATAATTTTGAACATATAATTATTATTTATAGATATTAAGGACCACTTGAAGAGTTTAATAGAATTAAGTAATATACAGTATGGTTTAATAATCTTCTCACTTTTAAATAACATGAGAGTTTTTTCAGGAAGCAACTAATTTCGTAGCTACCAGATTTGTCTCTCGGTGCTCTTAAATTTACATTTTAATTAGATTAATTTACAAAACATTTTGATTCGGGCTCGCCGCCGGCTGGTCTTAAAATTTGCGTATTTTAATGCGGTACAAATCTCTTTAAAACTTCCCTCTGATATAATTTTAAATAGCTGGGATTTTGTTAGTTTCAGCGTCCACTGTGGAGCTTTCCTGTTGCTCTGATTTTCGGAATTTAATTTCATTGTGCGGATTGTTATTTCGTTTGTGCAAACGACAACAAGCTAACTGATTAAAATAAAGCGTATAGCGCTTATACTTCACAAACTTTCACACAAGCTTTAGTTGTAGGTAAACATCAGCATAATAACATTGTTTTTACATATTTTCCCATGATCATGATCATACTAGGGCATGCAATACCGGAACAATTTTCAATACCGGTATTGAGTTCCGGTATTACAACTCAATACCGGGATCCCGGTATTAATACCGGTATTAGACTTCCTTGTAATAAATGGCATATACTGTGTTTAAAGGTCGTATACATCAAAATAAAACAAGAAAATGCAATCATATTCTGTATTTTGTTGTAGATTTTTACGAGAAATCAGTTTTAGAGTTTAAATTTTAGAATAAACTATTTTTTTACATCCGGTGCCGGTTTACGCATGGTCAACAGTAGATTTCTAGCAGCCGAAAACTGCATTAAACGGTTGGGAACAAGTGCGCTTTCACAGTATATACACACACAAGGCTAACTAAATCTTAATCGCTTTATTTATAGCCTAAAAAAGTCCGATTCCGGTATTACTTCAATACCGGTATTAACTTTCAATACCGGTATTGAAAAAAGCGGGAATTTTGTACGGGATCCCGGTATTACGAATACCGGTATTGCGGTATTGCATGCCCTAGATCATACCCAATTACTTTAATCATTGAAAAATATTCTAAGGCTGCTTGAAAATTAGTTTCTCATGAAACAATAAATCATTGAGAGGGATTTTGGTTTAATTAATGACACGTCGGCACGGGGCCCGTGACGAATGACGCACAAACACTGACTCAGCCTAATTTACATTGTAACACAGCAAGATGAAGCACCCACTTAGAAAACAATTTAATTTAAAACAGCGAAAGAGGAACTCTTTTGCATAAATGAAATATTTGTTTTTTTTGCAAGTATGTTTGTCATCGGCAAACAAAAGCTCTTTGTTGGACATTGTCATTTTTCAATGAGTACCACCTTTATCTTTTATCACGCAATTTTCATAATCACCAGCCTCCTGTAGTCATCTGCTATGGAACATGGATTCTTTGGACCTTAACAACTCTCTGTCGTAGGCCTGGCTCAATAAGCCTCCTGTTAAGGATGAAGGTACCCCACTCTATGTTGGTCTGTGGTCGCCACTCGAGAATTCGTATACCACCCAAAAATATTCGGGGTTAGGCTACGTTCCCAGTATGCCAACTGTTCGCCCGATACTAGGCACCAACTGTGAATTTTCGTCATTCAAACCGATACGTCGCTGTCAGCAGTGAAAAGTTTGACTACTGGCAACTCAGCCTTAAATGGAAATTAATTTTCTGCTCAACAAAAATCCGTTGCAGAGCAATTCACAATAATGGTCAGTTACCGTTTAAAATGATGACGTGTGACACACGCTCCGCACACGGAATACTAATGACGATAATGAAATGTTACGATTGCAGAGTCAGCAACGAACCAACAGGAGGGCTTTCGAACGCTGATTTTATGTATTTAAAGCTTGTGCCTACAGGGAATTTCTGATGACAAATTTCTGGCGTGCATTAGCGCTAGTTTTAAGGCATTACATTTTCTAGCTATAAACGAAATTTAAACAAAGCACAGTTTTTTTAATTGATCAAAAATTACCACTTATAAATTAAACATAGCTTCTGTACATTGAACCTCTGAGTTGTTCTCAACTGTCATGAAAAATATTTATTTAGCACGTTCCACGCCATGTCGGTCACTGCTGGGCGACAGTGGTATATTTCAATCGGGCCAATTCAAATCTGTAAAATGTCAAAATTTCGCAACTTTTTTTTTGAGTTATTTAAATAGATAAACCTATTTTAATAGTGTTCTATTTAACAGCGGTGTATTTATATTGATTATTTACTGAATTATGGGGTATCACCCAGCAATGACCGACGCGGCCTCCAAGGAAGGAAAACCGAAAATTCGTTGCACAGAGCCGCGCGGGTCAGCCCCGGCCACGGTGTGTCGCCCACCCCCCACTAGTAGCTAACTTTGCCCCAAACTTAAAACACCGTTAGTTTTTAAAAAAATCCGTTAAGTCATGCACATATATCAATTACTAACGAACCACCACTTGATTTTATCCGCATAGTTCCCTTTCAAATAAAAAAAAACATGACGGGCGATCCTAGACATTTGATTTAAAAAATTTGATCATAAACCTTTTTAAAAAACCAAGTGGTATAGGACATTCTAGAGAGCCACGCGCGGGTCAACCTTCATTTCAATCGACTAAGAATTACTGCCCGTCGGCCTCTGGGAGCAAGTCAAAAAAGACTCTGACTCGCGGTCACCGTTGACCGACACGGCCCGAATGGAAAAGCTTGTTGTCGCCCAGCACTGTCCGCCATGGCCCCAATGGAAATTCACTAAATTTTTGATGGCGTTGAACGTGTTAGACTACATTTTATTTTTTGTAGTTAGAAAACTCATAAATATCTCTTTGATCTCGGTAAAATCGTTAATACATACAATAAAAAACATTTCCGTTAAATGTTAACTTCAAAATAGCATAATGGTCAACTGTATACGAATACAGCTTGGGTATACAATAAGACGCCATCTCCTTCTCTTTATTGTAAGTAAAGACCCAGACAGTAATCATATAAAATATTTTATAAACACAACAACTCAACGACCTATTTAATGTTTATCCAACGTCGTAAATAGTGGCCAGCATAAATAGTAAGTAAGAACGTAAGAACCCTTTTCAGTTGTTCTGCCAACCAAAAAACAGAACATAACATTATTCAACACAGTAACGGTCTCGAAGAAACAACTTACAATATGAAATATGCCGCAAAGAACCTTAGCCAAGCAAATGATGAGTTGGCATTAACTCTATGATCGATGATATACAAAAACAGACACAAGTTGTTCAGATTAGTATACAGAGGTAAACTGTAAGACATGGTGTTATGGCGAAGTAAACCTGATGTTTGTTAGTAGATTTAAGGATTGCAGACTACATTAATTGACTATAAAACTACTAACTTTGTAATAAGTATACGGAGTATACCCAACTAATAGAATTTTCCCGCAGCTTCTGCTCTTTGCCTTAAAGGTTTTCAAAGGACTGTGTCACATAATTTGGTAGTGTAGCAATAACACTACAGTAGGTATTGATTATGACGATGATGTTTTATTAGACTACTGCAATAGGTACAGAATACCACCAAAGAGCTATAAAGTATCGTACATAATATCAATTACCTATCCACGGACAGATACAACGCAAATTTTCCCATTACAACATATAATAGAAGAAATAAATCATTGAATCATATTGTTTTCTACTTAAGTTATTCAACTAAGAATGTAAAATTCGTTTACGGGACGGTTTTATAAGGGTAGTCTAGCCCGGAACGCGAATAAACGAAAGAGTTTTAGTAGTTACAGTTTTATGACTCTTTTTATTGATTTCATAGAATTTTGGTTTAAATATTTTTCGCCTCATTACAAAGTTGGGTTACTGAAGTCGGCATACATAATAATGCTCGTAAAATGGGGCAGTATCTTGCATGTTTCTATTGCTGCTTGCCTTGGATACAGGCATGCCAGTTCCCTTATAACGTTATACACTCTCAGACTGAAAATTTTCAGTAACAAAAGCACCTAATTACCTACTCCTACTCCTAAACGGAAAAGGTTAGCTTTATCATCCATCAATTCAGAATATTACCTAATAAAAAAGTAAATATTCCATTCAAATAAGTAAAAGGTTTTAAAAAATCGGAGTCCCTTGGTGTTGACATTTTGTAAGTAGAACATTTTCATTGCTCGTGGAGAGTATTGAGTGTATACGTGCAAGAATCTGGCATGCAGGTGTGCCAGCCATGGGCATGTGTGTCGCCGCCATAATGGTCGGTACTGGTCGTTTCGCCGGGGCTAGGTGTGAACCAGGTCTTGTTCATCCGTGATGGAATGTTTCATACTTTCAACTAAATAAATAAATATGTCGGGACATCTCACACACGGCCATCCGACCCGAAGCTAGGCAGAACCTGTGTTATGGGTGTCGGACAGCTGATATATCTACACAGATACATAGATAGATACATATTAAATAGATAAACGACAACCAGGCACAAGGCAAACACAAGTGTGTTTATCACACGTATTTTTGCTCTGGGCGGGACTCGAACCCGCGGCCCCAAGTTTCGGAAGCAGCAACACTTACCGCCTAAGCTACGGCGCCGTCCAACTGTTTTGATTTTGTAAAGAATACCTACCTATTAGAGAACTGAAAAAGAAAAAATATAAGTCCTTTACGAAGCTCGCGGGAAATGCTAGTTAAAAATATAATATAAATAATAATAAATATGTGGGGACATCTCACACACGGCCATCAGACCCCAAGCTAGGCAGAACCTGTGTTATGGGTGTCGGACAGCTGATATATCTACACAAATACATAGATAGATAGATACTAAATATAAATATCAACACCCAAGACCCGAGTACAAATATCTGTCTTTAAACAAATATCTGCCCCAGCCGGGAATCGAACCCGGGACCTTCGGCTCAGTAGTCAGGGTCACTAACCACTACGCCATTCGGTCGCCCATATAACTGATTCTTTTCAGACTCTTTCAAAGTAGAGTGATTGACCTTTAGCTCGTTGAGAACTTTGAAATTATTAAGTTAAGTAGTTTCATCAGCAAAGTTTGTCTTAATCTAATTCTACTGTTGATGGAGCATTAAAACTTTAGACAAATAGTTTAAAGATAGCTTATCATTTGAAGATAACGAATACCTATTCATTTTCTTCTTGCAAATCTATCGGCCTTACATTAAATGAATTAAGATTTCTTTGGAGTACATAATCCTTGGTTTGTTTCGTTAATGTTTATGTTACGACTAGTGTCAGGTGTGAAGCTAAACTTAATATTAACCGGTAAAACTAAGATTAACCGGAGAGGAGTTTCAGGCAGAGAGGAGTTTTCAGATACACCGCATACGATTCTCACCGCTAAAATTTACGTTACGTGAGAAACATCAAAAGTATCTTGCGTATGGCTGTGTGGGTACTGCGTTTTTTTTTGTAGTGCCATATTTTTATCGTTGAAATATATTATGTGATAAAAAAATCGCGGGCAAATAAAAAAATCGCGTGTCCCAAAAACTCGTGACACAAAAATGTAGTTTTTGGAACCTACAAATCTACAAGTATGATTTTTCTCGGGCACGGAAAGTCATATTAAACGCTGATAATATTCCAGGTCAAGTTAATGACCTTCCTATCTCATAGAAAATACAGTAACAAAAGAACTAATCAAACATATTAATTAACAGCAACACCCGGCTATCAATCAGCTGACAAAACTCGCTGCGCTGTCAGATTTGTCACTGTCAGCGGTAGCCGGAATGAAACGACAGATAAGGAGAACCATAGACTAAGAAGTCAGGGAAAACCACAGGCTATTGTTACTCTGAGAGTCAGAAGAGGACAAGCAAGCGAGCCACCTGCTTTTCGCTATACTTTTGTACTCACGTGATAGGTCGCGAGCCGTATCGCCGTTTTTAATGAGTAAAATGCTTTTGGGGTACACAATTAAAAACTTAATGAGCAGGTTTCCTCACGATGTTTTCCTTCACCCAAGTATTCTGACTTGGTATAAATTGTGCTTAAATTTCTTATTTCTAAAGTCTTATTGGCGCACGGCTGGATTCAAACCCACGGTCTCACGAATGAGACCCGAAACCTTATCCGTTACGCCATCGCCACCACGATTCCTAACGTGTTAATTTATCACCACCATCATTGGAATTCATCAGATTACTTATTACTACTTCGGTTAGTATAGTAAGACGGTCTATCTACACGAAGAAAAACGTGATTTCTTATTCTTTGATGGAAGCGGACGGTAAAAATAATGCTGTTAATAACTCACGACAAGTACCGCGGGGAAGTTATTAGTGGCCATTACTGTACGCACACTTTGCAGACTCCGGCCGAAAAAGAGGGGCGTTGTACTTTGTACTTTTGTATCTGTGCGTTTATATGGTGGATCTGAAATGGCGGGCGAAAATGATATTTGCGTTGTTTGATAAATTATAAAAGCTACTTGATCATGTCGATATATTATTACATGTATTAGGTTTCCACAAAAATAAAAATATTCTTCTTTTTTTATTGCTTTTGTTATTTCGAATAGCCATTTGTTATTTTGAATGAAGCATCTGTATTGAGTTGTGATTTATTTGTATTTTGTGACACTTTGTATAGGTTTTCGAATAAATAATGATCGAACGAAATAATATGTACATAAATATTTGCTTCGGAAAGCTACTGCAACATAAATTGTTAAAGATTTTCAAAAGTTATATTGTTCACCTCATCAACATTAATACAGTGGCTATGAGGTGAATACAATATGAACGTCGATTACTTAAATCTGGATAAGTATATACATATCTATTATTTTTTGTTTTATTTGTTCAATACACCTTTGTTATATGTATATCCATAAATTATTGATGTAAGTAGTTCATCATCTGTGATAATAATATTACTTACGTATATTCTATTAAAGTATATTTTCAATGTAGGTACTTATTAAAGGAAGCTACTCGTAAGTAAAAAGTACTTATAACTTAAGGTACATTATGATTCTCTGAGTGTAGCCTTGACTATTAAAACTTTGTTGAATACTGCGAATGCTTTTCCAATATCCCGATAGATATTGACTAAGCGTAATGGGAAGTAAAACAAATACCCTACTTCACTTTAGAATGGAACCCCTCTATTCAATTATATTCTCTGTGGGGGTGTAAGTACCTGCACCTGGCCCTCTCGAATGGAACCTTTGTGCATATTCCCAAGGTCTAAACTGCATTCCTAAGCTTGGACCATTTCCCACCACGCTGGTCCACTGTGGGTTGTGGGTTCACATATCTATATAGATGTGCTAAATCTAGATATGCAGGTTTCCTCACGATGTTTTCCTTCACCGTAAGAGCGATGGTAAACCCTCATTTGAGAATAATAATATTAAAGATCCTTTGCTGGAAATTAGTCACATTATAGCAATTAACATTCATACGACGCTGCTTAAGGATTGTTTCGGTCTTAATAACCCTCATACATAACACCTCACTCTAGGAGCTCCTTTCATGCATCCCGGAAATAGATAAAAACCAAATTTATCTAATTTTTCGATGATTTTTAGTCGTGCTCATGCTCACCCAATTTTAATTTGAACTATAAAATAACGATTACAATAATACAAAATGCGAGATAAATCTACCACACTTTATAAACTACATTCTCCATTGTCGAAGGCCATTCGCCTGAGCCCCACAACGCGTGATTGGAAAATAACACAAAGCGGGCAAAGAGCAAAACTATAAAAATCCCTTACATTTTCACTCTTGGTATCCCATTTACAAGCTTTGGGATGTGACGTCACTGTCAAGAGCGCAAATGGGGGTCACGCTCGTCCCATGAGGGTTACTCTATACTGACGAAAAATTAACGAACGAGAGCTACCGTGCAATATGTACGTGTAATACAACGAGATAGAGTCGTTACTCGTCGGGAGTCGGCTCCGAAACTTAGTTTTTCGTCGTGTAGAGTGACCCCCCAGGCCATGACCGACTAGGGTGACCACAAGACATGAGGAAATAACCGTTCGGAAATATCTGTAGTGATCTCGGTTGACGTTAACGTTGAAATTGCCTTATTTACCCTCCACTGAAAATAGTATACGGTTGACATGGCGTGACAAATACAGATAGAGAACCCGTTCTATCAAAAGTAAAAAAAAACAGAATCAATAATTTTGCAGATAGAACCTTATTTACCCAAGGCCGCGATGTGTAAGTTGCCAAACATAAGTCATAAGCATAACCATAACATAATAAAACCTACTCCTTCTTGTTCTTTCGGCTGTGGTGCATTACTGTACGTCTATACATATAGTACAGGTTTGATAGTTTATAAACAAACACTGTAAAAATAAACGTTTTTTCCATACAAAATTATAAAAACTGTAAAAATATACCTACGTTTTTTCGCATACCAAATGGCACACCTAGCGGAAACTATTATTCAACTTTTAGATAATGTATGCAGATGACAAAACAATACGCTAAACTTTTTTCTTTTTCTAAAATTGCAAAACTTGAACTAGAGGCTCTGCACCAAATCTGCAGACAGTTTTCACTATGTTAATTTATTATTAAAAATTTAGCTTCCTACAATGAATATATTATTTTAATACTGCACTACACCGGTACTCACTCTCGTGCCCTCCATACACGAACATTAATCACGAGTAACGCGAGTTCTGTAGCAGACGTATTTTACTAAACACGTCCTTCGCATTTTTTGTTTCTTTATTGTGGATCTAATATAAAAAGACAAAAGAACTCCGCAACATGCGTACCGTGGGAGGCCCTCCAGACCGGATCGGTCTAACAATATAAGGCGGTTCTCACACCGCCACGCACCACGCTGCATGATGTTGCGTGAATGCGTGTCTGAACGTAACTTTTACTTAAGTACCTAACTAGAATAAAATAAATCTTTATTCAAAGATAACAACTTATTATAGTTACATACATGCCACAAAAACAAATGTTAATATGGTTTGACTGTGGGTAAGGAGTCGCACTACATATTATTTATACAGCACGTATTTATGATGTTGATGTCACGTACCTACATACAGGTATTATATACTTATCTCCGTTTATGTAGAAAACATGTAATTTCATCACACACATTCATCATGCATCTAAGTGCGTTCAATTCACGCAAAACGAAGCGTGATGTGTGGCAGTGAGAATCGCCTTAGACATGAACACAGATACAGTAAAACTATAAATCCTGAAAACGGAAGTGGATCCTAACTTATTGTTAAAGACCGTATTTAATCGAACTATTATATTTACTTAAGGACAAATTCGTTGAAAAGCCACTATTAACCGGTATTTTATTTTAAAAATTTATGTAAACGGAAGTAAATAACTGACGATGACAAAAAGTATTAGCAAAATCGCACTCTTTATTTGACAATAAAGAGTGCGATTTTAATAGAACTTAATAGTTCGACTGTAACTCTGAGGACGAGGAAGGCTGAGGACAAAGTGTTGTGGTGCTGATTGTGTTCAGTAGTAAGAGATTGTTGGCTGAAATGCCGCCACAAAGTCTAGCAGCTACAAGCCAACCTCCTACTACTACTAGCAAATCCGCTAGCTAACGCTGCCAGTGAGTAAAATAAGAAGTCAAAGTCAAATGGTTTAATCGACGGACGTAAAATTTTACAATTATTTGTCGATAGTCATCTACCACCATCTCACAAAGGCCCCTTCATTAAGGAGGAAAGAAATGGCGAAACAAAGAAAGACACTTGATTTACACCAAAATATCATTACTACTGAGTTTTACAGCAACTCATTTACTGTTACTGCTATAAGACTGTGGAATGCATTACCACTAAATATCCGTTTTGCCAAGACAATTATAGCATTCAAAAATCAGGTAAAAGAACATTATCTTTCCTCAATCTTGCAATAGTACCTAAGTATATATAATATAAATCTAGATAACTATTTCCTCTGCCTTTTTGTATATCTCGTATGTATGTATTTAAGTATTTATTATAGAAATTGTGAATGTTTACTACTATATTTGTACACCTTCCCACCTTATTCTTTAAGTCATTCCTCCACCCAAAGGTTGCCTGGAAGAGATCGCTTTTAGCGATAAGGCCGCCTATTGCTTTAACTCTACTGTATAAATTGTTATTTGTGTTATTTTTAGTCAATAAAGTAGTATTCTATTCTATTCTATTCTATCATTGATTTTTTTCTCTTAAATCGTCTAAGAAATATATATGTTTTTATATTTACATACGAAAATACGCTTCTAAGTAGGTAAGCTCAATTTTGTCAGAGCACAGGCATTTCTTGTGACCTCTATTTTGGGAAACCCCTTATTTTCCTCTTACTCCCATGGGTCCTTACTTCAGATTTAACATCTTGAGCACAAATGGGTAGAATAAGATTCTGCTAACAAGCAGTTCTGAACATTACCATAACTTTGGATTTGATCCAGAAGAAGCAGTCAGAAAATTTAAATTACATTATGAAAAGAGAAAAAAACGGCTTAAACAATCACATTTTCCAACTAATTAGCCACAGGCAAACACCACTCTTTTACTGATAGCGTTTAAATCAGAGAAGCAACTTTACATGAACGAACTGTAGTATGCCCATCCATATGCTCTCGACTGTAATCCCCAAAGGGGTAGTCAGAGGTGACTCGCACCGCTTTTCGCTGTACATTGTACTCACCGTTGTTGAATGAGTACAATGCAAGTTGTCGGGTAAGTGGGCAACCCGACTGTCAGATGTTTTCAAGATACCTGAAGGCCTCTGACTAGGCTTAACGTCCAGAAAAGAACCACTTGAAATCGGTCACCCATCCATTAGCTGACCGTGCCAGTTGTTGCTTAACCTCTGTGATCAGTTACGATAGCTGAAGCCCGCTCGACTACAGTCGCTTCCTGTAGTATGTACCTATACATATAGTCCTTCCCAACCTGCGTAGAATGATTGATAGTGCGGTCGCATGATCTTGAGTGACACTTTAAATTTATCCTCTTTCCTACCCTCACTTGGCTTAGGATTCAAGGGTATATACGGTAGTAATTTACAGGAAATGTACACAATAACGTTACTCTGTTGATCCTCACGGGCCTTATTGCACAGGAAATCCTATATTACGTAAAATGTTGCGTCATTATGATTGATGGTTTCAAAAATATATGATAATCGGCGGAAAATGGGTAAGCATTTATCCTCTTTCTATAAAGATACAATATGTAGATATTTAAATTAACTTAATTAGTCAACAATATCTCATTCTTCTTATTATGGCGATGACTCTTAATTTCAGTTTTGACTTTGGAAGTATTTTCTTAACTTGTCTGTTTTGAAGGCACCGAGCCAACGAGATTTCATAGAAAGAATAAATCTTGATTAAGTATACAATATAGGCACAGCATTAGTATTATTTGCATAACCAAAATCCAACAGTCTTCGTTCATTTTTAATTCTAGTTATTAAAATATAAAATAAACACACAGTAAATTATGTACTCGTATAATGTCACTTTATGATGAGTAGGTACATACTTAGACAAACTTCCACAAACTGCATCAGCAATTTCGTTGTGCTCTTAAAATATTAGTATTAACGTAATGGTTTATTTTATAGTCTCACTCTTCCTTATATATCAAAGGTCAGCGATTTTTATGATTGCACAACTTTCGTGTCAGTGCTATATAAGGTATTTCAGGGACATAACAAAACCGGAAAAGTTATAGGTTTTGGTCATGCAAGGATGTACAATGTACGTCAGCATTTTCCATTGTTTACTTGTGCTAAATATTCTGTACTGAATGAAATATTATAATACCTGTGCTGCGATCGTAGCAGAATTTCGCAACCAAAGATTAATTTTTAACCATTTCCTCCTAAGGGCCGGTTTTTTGATCCGAAGTCAACTTTAACCATTAGTCAAGTCACGTGTCAAGCATGACAGACACATAATGAATTTTGTTGATTTTTAACTAATGGTTGCAATTTTTGACCTACGGTTGAGTTAACGACGCATCAAAAAACTGAACCTTAGTAAGTTTTTTGTAGGGGTGCGGAGGGGTAGTCCAAAATCGTCGTATCTCCAGACCAGAGTATCTAAGATCAATGTTAGGTATTCTAGCTGAAGTTTGGGTAGTTAAATGACTAATGACTGGTGCTACTTTATAGGCGAGGAAACTGTAACTATCACAGTTTTAGTATAACCACTACGCGTTTTAATAACTACAGGTTCTGATAGTTAACGTAAACTTTGAACGTTTCCGTTCTGTCGCATACAAATTGGCGCCTCTAGCAGATGCATTAATGAAACTTTTGATAGTTTTTTTTTTGTAATTTGAAAAAGAATTTTTTTCATAGCTCGCGAGTGTACTTATACACAGATGACGGGAACGGAATGGAACCTTTTTCGTTTTACTCAAATGGCAAACTCGTACTAGGCCTACTAAGGTTACGCTCTAGGCTGGATGTGCGTGACGATAAAACGAGTAATTAATTAGAGTAACTAAATTTAAGTGAATTTGTGTACTTCATCACACCGTTCCAAAGTCATTTATATTCATCATAGTGCTTAAATACAGTCATAAAAAATATATTTCAACATGCATAAAACACCATTACATACACATTCTTAGGGCTGATTTTTCAATAGTCAGATAAAAGTCTGAGGAATAATTCTGATGCTGTCGCATGTGAAGTTTGGTATTAGACAGTGACAGCAACAATTTTATTCCTCTGATAGCATTTACCTGACCATTGAAAAATCAGCCCTTAGCCAACTAAACCATGTTTTTACTCTGACTACCCCTTCGGGGATTACAGTCCTGAGTATATTATGTATGTTTTTACTCTTACCCGGTAAACGTAATAATTATTAGACTATAAATTAAAAGAGCACATCCTTTCAGTAACATGATTTCAGCGTGTCTGAGTGCAAATTTGCGTACGGCACCTAGAGTTCAACATCTATTTTTTATAACTCAATCAGCACCAAGTATATTAAATTTCTGATCCACCAAATCCTCCGCGCAAAAATCGCTTGAATCCCGTGAAAACATCGTCGATTAAGGTCGCATCTAGTTCGTCGGTGGCAATGTAGAGTTGTGTATACTTTCGTGAGGAGCGCCGGTTTAGTGCCGCCATGCGGATAGCACGGGCCACGGGGCACAATTCGTTTGATCTCGCCGCCGCCGCCCGCTCTATTTATGGCACAAGGACAGGTATGCTCTGTAGGGTGCCCGCACAGGTATGCCTTCGTTTGTCTACTAATATTGATTGTTTGGGCTTCGAGTGAAAGGCGAGGAATGTGGTAAAGGCTTGTTGTCGTGGTTTTATTGAGAGGCCAATTATTTACGTTGTGGTTCAGGCGTCAATGATGAAAGTGAATTTGTTGTTTCATTGATCATCGAAAATTGTGTAGGAAAATAAGCAAACTGTATAAAGGGTAAAAAACCGCGTAGCGCGTACTGTTCGTTGTCATTGTTATGAACAAAAACAGTAGCATGCATAATATTGCATAACTCTAAAACGTGTTTTGTATTGTTTCAGAAAAGCGAGCCACATGTGTACTGGGCCGGCGTGAAAAATAATGCTAAGAAAATATGAGCCCGAAATTCGAATGCGCGAACCCAATGCCTGCCAAGAACTTAATCTCGAAATGGCTGCGAGCGAAACAGGGGAAACATAAACAGCTACCATGCCGCTAGCGACCGTGTAGCCACTAGAAAAATATGAACGCGTCCACATCGGACGTAGTGGTGGCACAGGGCCAGCTGCATGACGTCATCGTACCCACCGCCGCCTACAACTCGGTGCTCGACTTCAACCTGACCTTCGACAACTCGTCAGAGTTCAACTTCAGCGACGGCTCCGTGGAGCACTGGAACGACTACATCAAGCTACTCCAGGACCGCGCGGTCCTCGTGAGCTTCCTTCTCCTATTCTCTCTGACCACGGTTTTCGGCAACATGCTGGTGATCCTGGCTGTGGTCCGGGAGAGGTACCTGCACACCTCCACCAACTACTTCGTGACGTCACTGGCGGTCGCCGACTGCCTGGTCGGCCTCGTCGTCATGCCGTTCTCCGCCCTATACGAGGTTCTGGAACACACTTGGTTCTTCGGCGTCGACTGGTGCGACGTCTGGCGCTCGCTCGATGTGCTATTTAGCACTGCGTCGATATTGAACCTGTGCGTGATATCCCTGGACCGGTACTGGGCCATAACGGACCCGATAACGTATCCGATGAGGATGAGCGGTCGGAAGGCCGCGTTCCTCATAGCGGCCGTGTGGGTCTGCTCCGGGGCCATATCGTTCCCGGCGATCGCGTGGTGGCGAGCGGTCAGAGTCGAGGAGGTGCCCGACTACAAGTGCCCGTTCACGGAAAACTTAGAATACATAATATTCTCGTCGACGATATCGTTTTACTTGCCGCTGTTCGTGATGGTGTTCACGTATTACCGGATATACCGGGCGGCGAGCATACAGACGCGGTCGCTGAAGATGGGGACGAAGCAGGTGATGACGACGCGAGGGGAGCTGGAGCTGACTCTGCGAATCCACCGCGGGGGCACGGTGCGGCAACGCAGCGACGCCTGCCACGGCGCCTGCACGCCAGACGACGCTGACCAGGAACCACTGACAGCTTTACAAAACAACGGCATGTCGCGTTCTTCCACCAGGCTCACCAACGTGACGAATCCAAAGCATTTACCCAAGAACTTTTCGCTGTCGCGCAAGCTGGCAAAGTTCGCGAAGGAGAAGAAGGCGGCAAAGACGTTGGGGATAGTGATGGGTGTGTTCATAGTGTGCTGGTTGCCGTTCTTTGTGGTGAACCTGCTGTCGGGCATCTGCTCGGCGTGCATCGCGCACGAGGAGGTGGTCAACGTGGTGGTCACGTGGCTCGGCTGGGTCAACTCTTCAATGAATCCGGTGATCTACGCGTGCTGGAGCCGGGACTTTCGGAGGTACGTGGCTTCAAGTTATTTATTTATTTTATTTATTGAATTATAGGTATGAATTAATACATAAAAAACAAGCTTAAAGATACTACAATAATTCTCGCAGGATTGTGCGCAGCACCTTCATTTATGTTGTTTAAATACAGGCCAAAAGCGTGAAACAGGAGGTCGTTCTGAACAAATTTCGTTCTACGACTTCTGAAAATTTGTGAAATAATACCTTCTCTCTATAGTAAAAAGAAAAAAATGGTAAAACAGAACTTGTTTAGAATGACCTCATGTGTCAGATCTTTCAGTTTACTGTACCTTTTTTAACACCCTGTTTATATGCGTTTTTACTTTTGATATTTTTCCTCTAATTGCTAAAGCTGATGCGAAAACTTATATTTTTATACCTATTGTACTGAGCTCTAACCAGAGCTTAGGCCCGTCAATTACCTCCGATCCTAGCTTAAATTCGCACATAATCGAATCGTGACCAGCGTCCAGATTTTACTTCCCCATAAATAAAATTACGTTGGTTACGGTTGGTAAAAGCCTCCACTAAATCATTTTACTTTGACGACGCCAAATATTTTCAGTCTCATCCCGTACACTTCAGGGTTATAAATCACACAAATTGCGCTTATTCGCGGTATGTGGAAAGTTCATAGGTATTATGTTATTTTATTACGTACATTCCGGAATTGTTTGACTGTGGCAATGTCAAATTTATGCTATAAATCATAACTGGATACACGCTGACGACGCGACGTAAAGTTGGCCCACTAAATGAATGATTGGACATTTCGACGTTTTATTGTCCCTGAAATAAAACAATATACGATTCCGGGAAAGCAGATTCAATAATTCAATATTGACATTCATCTCTGCAAGCTTCGATTTGAATTACCGTACAAAGTTTTCACGAGGAAATTCCGTTTAGTCCTTATTTATATGCTTCATTATAAATCCGATAATCTGGATCTGGTACGTATTAAAAATTATGATTGTGTCAATTAAAACGTGTCTATCTATCTATCTCGCAGATATTTAACACGCGTAATATTATGAACACTTAAAAACTATCACCTGAGTTAACGATACACGCAAATTATACATTTTGTTTGTAATTAGTTATAAATTTGTAAACAGATATATGACTGAGGAGGAGATGCCTCTAAGCTGCTTTGTCTTTTCTAATTCTTTTCAAAATTCGGAAAAAAAGTGTTGTTGAGTTTTTTTTTTAAGAATTTCCATAATTTGTTCAACTTGATTGCCAGCCAGAGTCACTTTCTTTTGGCTTAGTATACCACTTTTGCAACACCCTGTACATGTGTTACCTAGAGTTATTCACAAACGTATGTAATATGTAGATATCTACCCTAATTCTACTTGGAAATTATTCGGAAAAACTTTTGGAGGGCAATGTTTGTTTTTGTGACAAGTTTGGGAACATGTGGATTTTCTCAACGAACGTATCAATCAAGTTGTTCTTGTTTATTTAAGCAATTTTCTCTTCTCATGCGATAATATATATTTTTCTCTATGTAAATAATGTGAGCGGCAAATCCTTTTTGATAAAGGTCTATCCCGGCATAAGGCCACTAGCTCAGGTGAAGGTGATCATGTGATTGTTTTTGTAGTACGATTTCTTAGATAACCTTTTCAAGGTAAATACCTAACAACTTTTTATTTTGTATGTTTTATAACTGGAATAAAATTTAATAATATTAGGTTAATACTTACTTTACAACATATTTATCAAACTTTAAAACACACTATTTAACATTTTACAAAATATTAATCTACCTAATTATAGATTTAAAACTCACCATGGTACGAAAATACTGCCAATCTTGAATGACCAATGAACGAATTTATTACATCTAAATTCGAGCTATCGTAAAATGCGAGTGTAAACCGTTGCATTAAATATTTTGCACAAATTGTTCTTCAGTGGGGAATCTAATAATATCGCGTCGCCCTTCCCGTGGGACTAGCGAGCGGGGGGGGGGGGGAATCATTCCTAACTGATCAATCTAACTAATATTATAAATGCGAAAGTAACTGTGTCGGTCTGTCTGTCTGTCTGTTACTCTTTCAAGCCAAAACTACAGAATGGATTTGAATGAAATTTGGTACCTATACATAGACCCTGGGAAAGAGCATATGCTACTTTTTATCCCGGAATTCCCACGGGATTTTTTTAAGGCGAAGTGAAGCTCGCGGGCACAGCTAGTCTTAATATAATCATATGAAACACACTTACATACTATAGTCAAAGTTTTGAAAGAGGTAAGCATATATTTTCTAAATTTAAGTAAAGTACCGAAAGTAACTTAGCTGATATTTGTTTGTTTGCAAGTCCAATCTTTTATGCATTACGCGTTTTTATCGATTAGAAATGCCTCGGGTATAATTGCTATAAAATAGTCTTCTCGACAATAAACACTGTCTGTCTAGGGTTAATCACTCTAACGTTTTTAATTTGAATGTAACGATTCTTTCACAAATCATTTCCCATCTGATCACTTAAGAAGAAGCGATGATCAGTTGTGCTAAAAGGCGGCCATAAACGAATTATAAAGAAAATCGCTTGTCGGCCGCGAAGCTCCGGCGGGCGAGTAACAGAAATTGCGTTAGTAAATTAATAATCACGAATATTGCGTTTTCTCGCCTCTTTCGTTACTGTACCGGCTTATCGATAGACGGGGATTTAAAATGTTAATTAAGATACAGTCGACAAAAGAGATATAAGTAAGCCAAAGTTGGTTGGAAGAAATTGATTCTTGGCAATAAGCCCGCCTTTGTATACACTACTTTTAAGTCGATTTTTGTAACTGTTTATTTTAGTATACAATAAAGTGTTTATAAATAAGCCACTTTCGTCTCCGTCGCATCATGTAAGTACTGAAGAGTGATAGGTGGAACGGACAATGCTGTTTTTAGTATCGATAGAATATTCTTCAACCCATCTTTATACTCTGTGACTTTTAGCATCAAACTGATTGCGCCGAAAAATTATCTCAAATTAAACTAATATTATAAATTCGAAAGTAACTGTGTCTGTCTGTCTGTTTGTTACGCTTTCACGCCAAAACTACTGAACGGTTTTGAATGATATTTGGTATACATACGGTCTAGACCCTGGGTTGGCTACTTTTTATGCCGGAATTCCCACGGGAAAACTTTTTAAGGCGAAGCGCGCGGAAACAGCTAGTATAATATAAATATAATAAGCCTTATTTACTTTAAACCGTTTGGTACATTCAATTATAGATAAAAAAAACTTCCTACCTAATAAAAACTATCATAAAACTACAAAAAGTTTTCAAAAGAGACCGTTATATTGGAATCGTTCAATTATAGAAACCAATATCAATTAATTCGTTCGCGTCCACGGCAATATAATTTAGAATTTAACTAGAAGTTTGCTGCGAACAAAAAACGCAGAATCCCGTCCTAATGGAAAATCTTCGATTTGATGAGAGCCCTTCCCTGAGCCACTCTTCGCTGTTTTATTAAAGAAAGCTGAGTTGAAAACGATTTTTATTTGCATAGTCTAATATTCTCCAATCTAAATTATTTAATAACTACATAAGTAGGTAGATAGTTTTATAAATAATAAAAAAAAAATACTTAGGCTTTGTAAGCTACTACTTCCTACGTTCAAATCCAAGTGTTAGTTACGTAATTAATCAGTTTGTGTATAAGCTGTGTAACTTATGTTCTTGTGTGTGTACAAATAAAGAGTATTCTTTATATGTAATCAATATTTCAAAATTAATAATCTGAACTAAAGATTTTTATCTCCAATTTAAACATTTTAAAATGAGATCTAATAGATAATGAAAGCGGGCCACAGACTAACGTAATAAGACGAGCTCAGAAGTTGGTCCGTCCACTCCCTTATCATCACAACAAACCCATTTTGTTGGCAAAATGGCAAACTTTTGCACCGAGTTTCTAATTTAGACTTTATTATGCTGGTTTTATTCGCTTTAGATGTCTTAGTTTGAGCGAGGCGTCTTCAACTCTTCACCAAAATATGTTTGGTAGCAAACAATTTTAGTACTTTTTAGGATAGTAAATATCCACCAGATTTTAACTATTACGTAATACACACAGGTCGTTTCTTTTATCTTGAATACAAAAAAAACATAACTGACTGCACAAAATTATAAATTGGCTCGAAAACGGCCACACGGTCCGGTATTAGGCAAACCTAAGCAGAAATAATCATCATCAGCCTATCTTGGTTCACTGAGCAAAGTAAGATTAAACACTTGATAGATTAAAATTTCCGTACTCAAATATTATTACTGACTTTCGTAGTCGATAAAAGAAAATGATAATGCGAAAGGAATTCCAGACTTCTCCCCAAATTCGGAATAGCGCGCCGTCGCGACGGCCAGGTACAAAATTAAACTCAGTTATGTGAAATTTGCGAGCAATTTATGTCGGTCCTTTTAAAATCAAATGAATTCTGTTAGTGGCAATATTTTGTGTTCCACATTTTCAAACGGAAGGTCCGAATTGTGTGTTAGTTATAAATCGTTTTATTGAATCGTGTTTCATTCATCACTTTATGAGCTAATGGCTATTCGGTCACGCCACCGCTGGGCTAGCCTACAATTTTATTAGCCGAGCGAAATGGCCGCAAGTTATATTATTATTACATTTGTAAAATAAATTTCCATACAATTATAACAATTATTGTGGCAACGTCAAGTGCAATCATGTGCTAGCACGCGTTGGAATAATGTTAATTTTATTTCGCACCAATTGCCTACCGTACTTAAAATAAATACAGCTACGGGGTATAAAATGCAGAAACCAATTTAGGCTTGAAAATAATTAAAAATTTTACACACGACACTAAAAATTAATCGAATTGAGTTAGCTTTGAACTACCTACGTATACAGTATAGATTATGCACGTACTAGGCAATAACTATTTTTTTGCTATTTAAACTTTTATAATGAAGTAGACTTTGATAAACAATATTTTATAATGAATGCTACAAATGATAAAAAGTATACGTCTCGACGAATAACACCTCACTTTAAGCGAGTTCTTACTTTAGAAGATTTGTGACTTCATTCATTGATAAATACAATGGTTGTCATTAGGTTGAACTTAAAATTGATCTCGGTGTGAATACTAGGAGCATTTTTGGAACAATAATAAAATAACTGTTATATTTAAACATTATTTGGAATAACCCAACAACCATAAATATTCTGCTACCGAATTTAATTATGAGTCGTTGACACGCGGACAACACGCACGCTTCTCATAAAATAAACATGCTTTGTTCCCTTGAGGAGTAGGTGTTACCTCCGCTATAAACTAGAAGTGCATAGTTGAGCTGCACCTAATTTTTCTCTGATGCTATGTGTCTGGTTGTTGTTTATCTACCTATATCTATTGTATCCACCTTTTTTATTTAATTAATTTTGTCAACTGTCTGGTACTCACAAACTCGAGTATGTATGTACTATAGGTATGTACTTATAATGTACTTTGGGTTCTACATTGACTATTGCGATCCCATTGTGATCAGCCAACAGCATGGGCGTCTATAACAGTTAGTTAGCATACATAATTATGTATCAGGATTATTTATGAACAATTGATAAATACCTACTACTAATAAATTAAAGTAGAGGTAAAATAGACAATCCGGACATCTATTTCCACAGACAAGATACAAACCACAAACTTATTACTGCCTTCGTTAGAAACGTATGTCAATATTTTTTTACAAAACTGAGTCGTTACGCCTCCACGCGTTTCTATTTTGTAGCGAGCACCGATGCTGTATTGAATTTCACAAAAAGCTCAAAAATGTTAGGTTCTAAACGAGGAAATAGTGTCCGCGAGCTAAACCCATAAGCCGATTGCGATGGAACAACAGCGGGCTGTCAAACCGTCATGCCGTATTGAACCAACAATAGATAAAGTTTCATGTGTTGAACGATTTTTAATGGACAAAACTATACAGGATGGGAGTTTGAGTAAAATTCCCGTTGTCAGGTGAATATCCGGTTATTAGTCAAGTTCGAGTCAAACGTAGCATCCTCTGATTTTTTATTCAGTTAACATTGTTTGTTGAAAGTCGAACCACTTGTGACACTCGTAAAACTGACCGACGGACAATATATTTTTAAATCCCATCAGCATATACCTACGCAATCGAAAGGCCTCTCGATCATCTTAAGCTCATTTTCTGCAAAACATTCACAGTACTTATCGATACTATCCATATATTGTTGTAAATAAAAAAAAATGAAACAAGATACTATCGATAGTATCGATGCTGTTTACCGATTGCATACTATCAAACCATCGAAATTCCTTAAACTATGGACAGACTATCGATATTGGACTATAGGACCACCCTGTACATTGACTGACAGGTGTAGCTCAGCGGAATACCTCGATATCGAGTTCAATCGCCGTCACAATTTGTCATACAGTTGCAGCTTCGAACGGTTTTCAAACTGCATTCAATATTCGCAGTTAGTTAGCAGTTTTGTTTGGTGGACTTACGTAGGTTTCGCTGTGAATTGTGAATTTATGTGTTCAATGTTAAATATTAAAATAATGAAAAAAATATATTATGAAATATTACATTCAGATTGCGTCATCATAGTTATAATAAATCTGTCCTGTTAATAAATTCATCTGTTATTAGTGTTATTTCCATTACCATGTAAACATTTGTGTGGAATGGTATGAAAACCAAACTAAGTGTTTTTCAGGAAATTGCGACGTTTTGTTTTCTATAATATACAGGATGTTGCGAAACCGATGTGTGCAGCATGTTGTATCTAAGCCCGGCAACAACCTGTATATAAATAATCATATTTCACCGTCGCTATAAAATTTCTAATTTGCTTCGAATATTGCAGCTGTTATTAACTGGCACAAGTAGCTCATAGTCGTGACATTGTTGTGAATTAGAAACTACGGGCAACATTATAATTAATTTATAGCCCCTTACTACATTGCATGAGGTATAAAATATCAGTTTACAAAGTATTATAATGTACTTACTTATCTACCTATCTAGGTGAAAATTATTAGTATCCTACCTAAAGACCTAAAATACAATGTACTTATACTACAATATACTTGCTAGTGAACTAATTAAGTATGCCAATTATTCTTTTTTATTACTTACAAACAAATTAACTTATATGCACACATATTATATTTCTAAAGTACCAACAAGGTTTCTTATTCAAAACCTTTAGCTGGCATGTCACGATGACTATATATACTTATTATTCCATGCTGTGGGTTTTCCTAGCTTCATAAATAAACAATAACAACAACTTCAGTATTATCGGGTACTAAGTACCATAAAACCCATTCAGTATGAACATTCGAGACCACCTTTTAATATGATAAGATTGAAAAATTATTATAAATAAACAAAAAACCCGACTGCACGCTAAAAAGATGAAAACAAGCCCCAATGTTAATGGAAAGTATCGCAGGCGGGGACCAGCAGAGAGTTCACCATTTAGCTGAATGTTACCTAGATAGGTTGATACCTTGTGTTGTGGTCAAGTTGGTCCTCGCCTGCGATACTTTCCATTAACATTGGGGCTTGTTTTCATCTTTTTAGCGTGCAGTCGGGTTTTTTGTTTATTTATAATATATTTTTTATTTGTAACTTTTTAGTTGTTTTTATTTTATGAAATTTCATGTCAGTAGTCGTGTTTCAGTTTATGAACATTTTTTATTTCAATAATTTTGGTATTGTGATTTAAATACCTACAATATGCATATTTTTGTAATGTGCTAATCATGCCCTTTCATTTGATACACCATACGGCATAGTTGGAATTATTGTTTTTCGATCATCACTTTTTGTCCTCAAAATATATCAAGTCGTTTAGGCTACAGGAGGGAACAAAGAAACATACATACATACATACATACAAACATACAATCGAAAAAAATTACCCTCCTCCTTCGGCAGTCGGGTATTAACACCAAATGAAAGCAAAAATTTAGATAGAATGCGGTGTCAACGTCAAAAACCACAGGTCGATGTGGTGGGTGCCGGGCTATGTGAGGTCATTCTAGCTTTACCTTAAAATAAACAACGAACGACGACATGCTATTGGTGCGTTTAATGCAACAATATAGAGTTGTTGTTAGCACTGCAGTGCGCCGCAACTTCGTTTTACTAATGTTAGAGTCAGCCCCCTTCACGAAACGGTAACATTTAGGGTCAATTCAGACGTACCACAACCACACCACAGCCACAACCACACCACAACCACGCCGTGTGGTCGGGCGTATATTTTGTATTGACAACGAATAATCCAATTCACACGTGCCACATTTTGCCGTTGTTATCGACCACCTGTGTAATACGACCACATCGCAACCACATCGCAACCACAACGCGACCACATCACATCGCTGCACACGACGACGTGGTTACCACATCGCAATGACAGCGACAACGCAACCACATCGACATTTTGTCGCTGCCACAACGCAATTTCAAAAAGTCGCTGTCACACTATTCACACGTAACCACAGCTTGACCACATTATGTCGCTGCGACGTGGTGTGGTTGTGGTACGTGTGAATTGACGCTTACCTAATGCGACTATGTAGAGTTATTTTTGTTCATTCTATTCATATTGCTTCCCAAATAGCACACAAAAGGTCAATTGCAGCCCCGGCAGTTATAAAATAGACTGTAGGTAATAGATTTTCCTTAATGAGTTCAAAGAACAAAAATAGCAAGCAATTAAAGTTAAATAAACTAGCGAGATACTTTGCCAAATATATTCAACGTGCACAAATATATTTAAATTTTAAAACAAAGGGAAGATATTATACGTGTAGATTTGCATAATTCCATATCCTCACATGGAATACAAACGAAGTTTTAATGAATTTATCATACCTAAATTATACAATTAGATTTATCGTTCTACTGACAAATTCTTGGAATATATCCTGTGATTTCTAACCCCAGCCGAAAAAGAGAGATTGTATAAGATCAATATGTGTAATATTTTGTATATTTAGTTTAGTATATATTAGTAGGTACTTGTGTGTTTGTGAAACGGATGGGCTCTCACTCTGATCCGTTTAGTAATTGTGGGTCAAAAGATCAACAGACCGTTAGACTAGGTGACATAACATGTACTTAAAATGTGAGGGAAGTCCTAAAATCTAGTAGCAAGCGCTAGTGTTATATTTACGGCAAGATACATATATCGGTGGTTAACCAATGTTGCGGTCACACAGGAACAAACCCGGTGCTCAGAGCCCAATTAATTTAACCCGTTACATTAATAATGTAAGCGGACATAAATTACGTAATTTTAAGCCACATTTACGGCGTTACCGCGCGAAAAAATTGCTTTATTGGGCAGGAAATACAACCGTTAATCTCAGCAACGTGGGACATTTTAAGGGTTAGGGTTTGCACAGTTTAAAAAAATTAAATTGCCTGGGTGTACTTAGCCTCGACCAGCGAAGCATGAAGCTTAAAGTATTTTTTGATACAAGAATTTCATAAATTCAGACTGAATTTTCGGAAAACCAGATATATTCAAAACAAACTTAATTTCTTCCTAACGCTAACTAATTATTTACGTAGGTAACTGTTGAAGATTTAACGAACCAGTAAATGATTTATGATTTTAACATTCTAAGTATTTGACTTTACAATTTTGGAATGGCAAGATAAACCCAGACATTTTGAATAAATACAAAACGTTTGTTTTCTTTGCGATGAATTGATGACGTTTCCGCTCCATTGTAAACAATTGAATATAATTGTATATAAAATACCTACATAACATTTGTAAAAAGTCCTTATGGAAAGGTACGAGTAAGGTATACATGTAATACATGTAGGTATGTACTTTGGTGCTTTTAGATGAATACCTCAATTGCGTTCAATAATGTACTATGTAGCTGTAACAAAATAATACATGTCCTTGTTTAAAATGCGATTTTGCCTTGTCGATCGCGAGCTATATCAGACTTTATGTCTATTGGATTTCTCCAAGATTATCTTCGAATCGCT
Organism: Plutella xylostella; assembly: GCF_932276165.1. Lineage (NCBI taxonomy): Eukaryota > Metazoa > Arthropoda > Insecta > Lepidoptera > Plutellidae > Plutella > Plutella xylostella. Next base: position 6,451,628 of record NC_063987.1, on the reverse strand, counting down.
TCCACCTCGCATCGGATATTCCAGGCACGTTCTAAAAAAATACTCTTTCGAGCACGCCTTGTATGTTTTCACACATATTTTATATGTGCGAGAGTTTAATAAAACAATGTAAGGACTTATTTAAGAAAGCATATTCGATATTGTTGTTTTAAGGGTTCCATACCTCAAGAGGAAAATAGAAACCCTTATAGGATCACTTTGTTGTCGTTCTGTCTGTCTGTCCCTTTTTCTCAGAAACGGGTAAAAATATCAAGCTGATATTTCACATACATACATACAAATTTACGGTCCCAACAAAGTAGTAAAATAAAATATTGAAAAATAAACTTTTTGTGGTACTTCTCGTATACAAATTAAGTAGGAATGTTGGATGTGGGAGTGGTGATATAGGATATCTTTGAATAGGTCTTTCAAAAATATTATAGGTATGCTCAAACCATTTTTTGATTCAGTGATTGGTTTACGAAATATTAAGCTTCAAAGTGCAAATTTTTATTAGACTCAAGTGCCCCCCCCCTCCTCTACTGTCTAAATAGTTGGTCCAAAAATATTTAAAAAAAATCACGGATGTATGTAGTAGGTACATATTATTATGACGAAATTAAAAAGAAAACTATCTCATGTAAGTAGACTTGTACGGAACCCTCAGTGAGCGAGTCCAACTCGCACTTGGTTGTATAATACTTACATAATTAAAATTATTGGTTTAAATATTTTATTACGTAAGTATATTCAGCACAGTATACAAATAAATCAATCAATGCCATGAAGAGGCCCAAGAATTAGAAACATAATATATACAGATAATATAATTAATAAAATAATGTAAAAGTTCTCAGTAAGTATAGTAAGTTTTTAACAACAAATTGGGGCACTTGTGATGGAGAAAAGGGTAAGGTCAATAAACGGTGGTGCGGGCTACATCAATTTACCTTTAAAAGATCCGTCCCTCAAGCCTGTATAAAACCGACCCCTTTTAGTGAACAAGTACCTTCTATCTATAAACCCTTTAATTTCACTTGTATATATGTATAATTGTATATCCTATTGTGTTTATGTATAGTTTTAGTATTTTTTTGAAAATACAACTAATCGATATGTTGATTCAATTTACATACTTGAGGTTAGCCGAAAATGATAAAGAAGAAAATGCAAAATGGCGAATGGCTTACCTGATTTTCCTGATTTTCCTGAAACCAAGTTAAACACATTGCACAAAATATGAAATCTTAATCATCATAGTGATCTGATATTTGGATGTTTACTTATTAACTTATACTTAAAGTGCGTTATTATGAAATTTTAACACTTACTTACACTTTACACTTGTCTTAATTATAAAAAGTGAAGCATAACTATTTTTCTTTCCGGAAAAATCTTTCACTTTGAAAACCATTTACCACAACGAAACAAAATATATAAATATTATGTCGGTTATATAAATAAAACCAAAGAAAATATGCTTATTTGTGTTAAAAAACAAATGTAAACTGATATTTAAATAATACGTCTGATACGGCGTCCCCAAACTTGTAATTACAAAGAAAACAACGGACAGATCCGGTCCTGAAAGAATGAAGATAAAAACGTCCCAAACAAAAAGTTCGCATTTCGCCTCATACCTACTCGGTATTCATGCCTTCCGCCTTTTTATTATTATCAAAATAATATTCCTTTATATTTTTTTAAATTACTTTGTCGGAGTGAATATTTGGGTTAGACTCGACCTAAAAGTTTGGCTGTAATAGAGTTGACGTGTTTACAGACGTACGGAGAAGTTCCGTTGGTATTAAAATGTATTATGAAACAGATGTTCTTTCTCGAGGGTTGGTCCCGTACTGAAAGTAGCTTACATGAACAGGATATTGCAAGGGAGGCGAAAGTGTGTGCCATAGGGTGTCATACTAAACAACCTTTGTTCTAGGACTCTTGAAAATTCGCTAAAAAATATTTACTTTATCATGGAAGAAGCATAACATCTTGTATTATTTGTTATAATAATAAATAATAATACTTGATATAATTACCTATCTTTTAATATAAATGCACACATAGGTGCCTACTATCAAACATTAAACATTTATGATGTAAACTTTGTTAACGTCGTACATACGGTTCTGTCAGTTTGATTCATCATCTACTGTTTTTACATATTTCAATAGAGATAGCACGCCCACCTCTCCCCACGCAGGGGTGTTTGTGTAAGCCGCTGCTCAGTAGACATCCTCCTACACAGTCATTACAAATAAACTCCCACTTTGCTTTACTGAAAAAATATAATGAAAAGTAAGCACGTAGCCGATATCTTAGATTCATTTTATTTTAAAAAAATGTTTGATAAATTTTCTATAATAGAAAAGAAAAATCGTTGGTTTATCCTTTCACGGCGACAAACCCTAGTGTAGCTCTTAAATGTTTGTTACCGGTACGATATAAAAAAGAATACCCTATCAATGGGCGTTAAAGGTTTATAGTTAAATAGGCACTACCTAGTACCTACACTGTACTGATAATCAAACGCCTTTTTTAAGAAAAATACAAAGAAATACATGTGAAAACCCCTTGTAAAACTATAAATTATGCAGTTAAGTAAATATTTTATGTGAATTCATTAATTTAATTCATTACTACAGACAATTATTGTGAAATTGGCAAATTAAGCTTAAATAGAAAAGCATGGCTTCCAAATTTTAAGAATGAAAGCAATTGATATTAATTGTGAGCCTTTTCGCAACCTCCTGTATAAAAACTTTCTTACCTATTCTTCAAATAAAACATTTTAAGCAATATGTGATAGGCTGAATATGTACGGAATTCACATAAGCATACCATCTCGATCTAAATGTGGTCTATAACGGAGAACACTATTAACATAATGCCTTCTTAATTCAGGGGGTCACTCTCTAAATCTACGATCGAACGAATATGTATTGTCACGCAAACTTCACGCTTAATACAACGACAGAAAGCTGTGGTTAGCGCAGCTTGGAAGCTTAGGAAATACAAAACTACTGTGGTAACCACGACTCTATCCCGTTGTATTAAACGTGCAGATTGCATGACACTTCTCGTTCGTTCGTTCGTCTATTCAGAGAACCCCCCAGGAATCCGGGTATTACCGCCGCTCTTAAAGTCACATGTAGATTTGTGGGTTTACCAAACGCATACGACCATTTCTCGATAATGGCTTTTATTTTCTCATAATTTCAGCGATTTATAAATCTAGAGATAATATACCAAACATTAATTCTTAAATGAACCATTATCTATAGATTTTGACCAAAATAGGTAAGTTGATGTTATTTTTATCGTATAAGATTCATTATTACTTTAACTAATTAGTTTTATTAATAAACTTCTCTATCAAAGGATTTTTTCCATAAACTGTTTATTTATATCGTACATAATCAACGACAAGAAATTGTTAAAAAAATATGAAAATATTATATCTGAGAAAGTGGGAAAGGGAAGGAAATCTTCACTTCAGGCCTCGTTCACATGGAACAAGCTACTGGAAACTGTTGTTAGATGTGTATTTTTATGTGACATCAAATATACCTAGGTACAAAGAGGTTATTTACGAACGAGCTACGGTAAAACCTCATGTTGTTTTTTAATTGTAGTATTCAGTTACTACATTTAAAAACAACATGTTGCACTGCAACTGCGTCAGTGTTGGATAGTTTTTAAAATACACGCGAATGAAAAAAATCAGTAGTAATTGATTGTGCTGATTTGCTACTGACACCACCACCGACAGATTGGCAATTAAGATTCTATAACTGCCAGTTTCTATAACTCTATCTACAGACGACTGGTAGTAGCTTATATACTATTTTGACACAATAAAAATTACAACCTGTCAAAATCGTATGAAAGTAACTACCATCAAATGTCATCGGTAGATAGAGTTATAGAAACTGGCAGTAAGCAGCGGCAGCGTCGCTTGTCTGTCAAAAATCTGTCAGAATCATACAAGTAAAGTCATATTTAACAAGCGAGCGACGCTACTTATGGGTCGTTAATAGCTAATGTTTGGTGGTGGTACATTATAATTATTCAACGTAAACGAGGCACACTTAATAGGGTTTTGAAATGACGTCACAGCCTGGAGCGTTTGAGAAGATTAAGTGTCCCGCTCCCGGCAATGATCGGATTTGCATAGAATGCGCCCTCATACTAATTGTATCCCGTTTGTGCCCGGGCGGAGTTTTATCTATGCGTTTGTAATAGCAGCAAGTCTATAAATATGTGGGGTGACATCTCACTGATCTCACACAGGGCTATCCGACCCCAAGCTAGGCAGAGCTTGTATCGGACAGCTGATATATCTACACAAATACATAGATACATAGGGTAACGTAACGTACCTTGGGACGCTTGTACCTCGGGACATTGATTGTATTTTAAAAACCGGCTAAATAAACACATTAAAATTCTACCCTAGGCATAGTATCTTACTCGCTTGGCAAAACTAGTGAGTCTCGTGATCATACCAGCATCTAGTGTGTGGTGAAGACAGCATGAAGTTTTTTGGAGTCAAAAGTAGCTTTTGTATAGTTTTTTGTGTTGCTTTATCTCATTAAGGCATGCTCAAAATAAAGACATGGATATCACGTATAACTTTTCAGTTATTTAATATTATGACATGGCAATAATCTGAAAGATTCCTATTAATTAAAAATAAAGATATTTAAATTTTGGTTAAATATTGCTTTTTGTACCTTGGGACACGATTAAATTTGTACCTTGGGACACTGTTTCCTATGGCTTTGTACTATGGAAAATGCAAACATCTAAATAACGCCTTATATCTCTGATCTTATTAGTGCCAGAGTGAAACTAGACAGAAGAGAGATATAGTAAATAAATAAGAACAGAGATATAAGGCGTTATTTAGAAGTTTGCATTTTCCATAGTACAAAGCTATAGGAAACAGTGTCCCAAGGTACAAACGTGTAACGTACCTTGGGTCAAAACAAGCATTTTTACTTTTATCTTAATTTAATAAAATCTGGCCACACTAAAGCTTAAGCACAAATACTAGTGATAATAGATTATATATCCTACCGAATAAAGAAAATTTCACATTAATATCTTAGTTGTACGCTGCGATAGCTTCATTCAAAGTTGGGGTAGTCGAAAATGTCCCTAGGTACGTTACGTTACCCTACATATTAAATATAAATATCAACACCCAAGAACCGAGTGCAAATATCTGTTTTTAAACAAATATCTGCCCCAGCCGGGAATCGAACCCGGGACCTTCGGCATAGCAATCAGGGCCACTAACCACTACATTATTCGACCGTCAAGTCTATTGGCCGCTGACGATATTAATACCTAGGAATAATAATATATGAGGAGGACATCTAACTACAATTTCAAATGTCTGTGTCTGTGATACTTAAGGGAAAAAACATAATAATAGATAAAATGTTGTTACTTAGGCCTCATACAAAATCTAAGGCAGTGCGCGGTTTGCGTTTTTTATGTAGCGTATTTTATATAAAAATATGATATATTATGAGTTTATATGGTAGAGTATAAATTATACTTCTAGCAAATAAAAATAAAATAATTAGTAAGCATACTCACATGGTTGTTGCACTGTCCAAATTCTACCTTGAATACCATAGGTACCTACTTACTTTTCATCCCAAAAGGTCTCCTTTACACTTTAATCCCGGTTTCCTTATTAGGTCCGTTTGATGTTAAATTGACCGGTACGGATGTATAACTGGACGTCCGGGCAAAAGTAATTAAGGGAGTTTTTCGTAGAAAGTACTTACGTAGGTATGATGTTTTATGTAGAAAAGCGCTTTAAATAGCTCTAACCTAAAGCCGCCCCGGCATTCTACACAAAAAGTTGTATAACTTTTGAACGGCTTAGCTGATTTTTATAAAATGGGGCTAAGAACACTCGAGGAAACATGAACCATAACACCAAAAAATTTAAATCGGTTCAGCCATTTGGGAGCTGCTTATCACCCCTTCTTTTCCGTAGGAGGTAAAAAAAATACCTTACCATCGGATTAACAATTATGAAAACTATTGGAAGCACTGCAGAGTGGACAATTCAAATGTTCAATCCATTTGGATAAAAAATGTGGCGTAGTTAAAAAATAAAAACGAATTCCTGCAAAACACATTGAAATTGGTCTATCGTCGTTCTCTTCTTTTTTCTGTAAAAAAAACTATTTTAAACTATATGCTGAACAATAAATATTTTACTATATAATTACTTTAAAATTTTCTTTGTTTTTTAAAAACTTAACCCGTAGATTGCTTCTATAATGCATTGTTACGACATGAGCACGCAACACCGAGCCGCTAGCACCTCCCGAGCCGCCATTATAATATGAATACCGCATACATACTGCTCTTCGTTAGCTCAGAACGATTTTACGTACGTACATACAACGTTGTTCTTGGGTTAACGTAGTCGTGTTCTCCTCCAAACTAACTAACTGGCAACTGTGTTTCCATCAACTCATGCAGTGTGCAAAAACAGTGTTTGCACCACAGTGTTTTGTGTAATTCTAAGTAACGTAAAAACGCTATGCGCTTCTTTATCTATTCTTTAGGATTACAACTGTTATTTTAAAAGAAGAAGTATCACTTTGCATCCCATAATCTGCGTAATAAAAACGTCTTACGACTCCGCGGGTTTGAAATTGTTGGAAGTGAAGATATATAGCATGCAATTTAGCATTTAACAGGCGAATACAGGCTGTGGTAAGTGGGCGCAAGGTTCAGATTGCCGCGAAGTGGCCCGTGTGATGGATAATGACATCTTTTGTCTTGAGGTCGGTGTAAATGTGAGTGACTTGTGCGACGTACGGGGCTCCGACTCCAACGACTGAATTTATTCGGCCTTTTTAAGTTTAACTTAGTGAATTATATGCCGGGAATTATAAATTAATATTTTAGGTAATGAAATAAATAAATAACTTTAAATAATATATATATATATATAAATAAATCATTTATTTCGGATTGATCCATATTTTGTTAGTAACAATGAACTTAAAAATTATGTTAGTAATGGTATTAAATTAAATTAAAATGAAATATAATAATTAAATTGGTAAATTATTTAGCCGCCCATTTACATGGCATAACATGTGCACACATCAAAGATCGTAGCAGCGGACTGTCTACTCTCTCTGCTATAGTGGTCAGGAGGCCGTTGGTGCTGGCGCGCACCCGCTGCATCAGGGAGGCTACTCGCTTCCTCATGATGGCATGAAATCCATCAGTGTGTGCCTCGGCGAACATCCCTGACGCGCTGCAGAACCGCGGCAGCCCCAACAGCATCCTGAACGCATTATTATATTGAACGCGTAGGGCGTTGTAAGCCTTTTGAGTAAAGCTGATCCACAGGGCGCAAGTGTAAAAGGATTGGCAATAGGCCCTAAATAATGTTACTTTTACACTCTGTGTACATCTTGCAAACCTACGGATCAGCATGTTACTTCTGACTGCCAACGCCCTACGCTCCCTCTCAATGTCCCAATCATCTGATTGCGACTCGGATACCCAGTGCCCCAGGTACTTAAATCGCGGTACGACTTTAAGAGGAGTGCCGCTCAGAGTGACTTCAGGTATATCAGGGTAATATTTAGTACCAGCCTTGAAAACAAGCAACTCACTCTTTTTCGCGTTGTACCTGAGGCCATGAGCCTCCGCATACGACTCACAAATGCTCAGCAGTTTCATGAGAGCGCTGATCGAGGGGCACAGCAATACCATGTCATCTGCATAACTAATATTATTTACAAATTTCCCACCAATTGAGCATCCGACCATGGCATTGCTGAGCTCCTCGATCAGCCGATTCACATACAGGCAAAAAAGTTTGGGAGAGCTCAATCCGCCCTGCCTCACCCCGCACTCCAGCCTGTATGGTTCGGATAGCGAGCCTGCCCATCTCACCATGTTATTTTGGTGCCCATACCAATATTTCAGTATATCAATGAACTCTCCAGGCAGCGTTGAGTCCTCGTACAGCTTTTGCCATAACTTACTATAGGACACCAGATCGAAGGCCTTGGACAAGTCAAGAAAACAAGCGTATACGGGTGTTTTCCTGTCCGTATAGTAACGGACAGTATGCTTGAGACAAAGTATTGCTGTCTCTGTAGATAGCCCAGATCTGAATCCGAACTGGGCATCATGAAGATGCAGGTGTTTGTCTAGCTGTTTGTCTAGCATACTGTCCATCACTTTTGCAACTATGGTGGCCAACGAAATGGGCCTATAGTTATTAACATCTGAGGCATCCCCTGTCCTGTTTTTAACTATTGGCACTACCAGGGTCTTCATCATGTCCTCAGGCATGTAGGAGTGGCCAACACAGAAAGAAAGAAGCATGGCGAGCACTCTGGGCAAGTGAACACCTGCATGTTGCAAGTGTTCAATGCTGAGCGAGTCGTGCCCAGGCGATTTACCACGCGTCATGCTCTTTATAACCGAAGCCACTTCTTTAGCGGTAAAACTGATATGGGGAGTATCTGTGGTGGGCACTCGGGACAATGATGAGTCACCTGGCGTGTTCAGAGATGATTTTACCCTAAAATGGTTTTTAAACAACTCGGTAATTTGTTCAGGCTCACTAACGCCCCCTACACTCACCGGGAGACTCGACCTAGGGTTCAGTTTACTAGTCTGCTTCCAGAATTGGCCAAAGTTTTTGCTGTCGTGGTGGGAAGCTATTATGTCCATTTTAATCTGTTCAGCATTATCTTGACACCATTTCAATTTTTGTTTAAAAACTTTTTTAGTACTTATCATAGCGGAATAGATAGGTCCCGTTTTAGGTTTTCCGTGCATAGCCCAGTCTAAAAACCTAAGTCGAGCCTCCGAGTGAACCTGCCTCACATGTTTGTTCCACCCAACTATATGATTCCTTTTATGTGGAGCTACTTTGCCATGACTATGGACAGCCGCATCAGACAATATACTAACAATATTAGAATACATTTTATCTATAACAACCTTATGACTTACGTCACTACAAAGTTTACCAGCACAGCACCTAAATTCCACTGGAAAATCTATATCTCTTAATTTGTTATGACAATAATTCTTAAACAATTCTATTTGCTCCGGGCTTCTTTCACCCCAAATAACTGAGTTACACTTCGAGCCCCTCCCACACTCAGTCTTATTTACTAGTACATTGATGTTACATGTAATCTCTAACGGGAAATGGTCAGACCAATAAACATTATAATGTACCTTAGCGTCCGTTACAGTTTTCCACATAGCCTCCGACACTAGGCAGTGATCCAACCAACTTCTAGTACCATGAATGTCACTTACGTACGTATATGTGCCTGACGAGAGTCCCAGCACTTCTATATCTGCACAGCGCCACTTTTGTTCCGAACAAAAATCCATTAGTTCGTTACCGAACCGGTCCCCACAGTTTGCATTTAAGTCACCGAGTATAATTACCGAGTCTATGTTACACTCATCCACTATAGCTGCGATCTCACCTAAACACTCCGTAAACACAGGTAGGTTCTCGGCCGAGTCCGTCGGCATGTAAACAGAGAACACTAAGAGCACACGATTCGATAGCACTATTTTTATAGCAGATATACGCGCACTTTCGCACTTTATCACGGAGACCGATTTAAATAGGCTTTTCCTCCAGAGCAAAGCCACACCACCATACGGTCTCCCACGAAGTATGCCACCGCCCGTATCAACGGCCGATTTCCCCGTGTACTCGAACTCCGAATCAATGCTGCCTAGAAATGGGACATCATGTGGCAGCAGCCACGTCTCCTGCAGGGCTATGATATCAGCTGTTTGACAAAGGGATCTCACGCATTCGACTGAGCGGGTCACTGACTTACAATTAAAACTAATGCATTTAATGTTATCTTGTATCTTAACCATTAATGAATTAGTTACAAGTCTCGTCATTTGACCTTATTTTCTCCTTATTTTCATACGTTTCCCTGTTAAAATAAATAAATCGACGGAATCGTATGTCCTCAGGCCACAAATCGTCATCGAGAAACAGAGGTAACTTAGCTTGTGGTACAAACACTTTATAAGCGTCATAGCGTTTCTGTTTTTTCATATTAATCTTTTTCATGGTCACAGATACACCCGTTTTTTCCTGTATATATTCAATTATATCTTCATCTTTCGTTTCTTTATCCACATTGTAGATATAAAGGGGGACTTTAATACCCGCAGCTTTGAATTTTCCTTCAGGTTGTGGAATAGCCTTGCCCTTGGATCCCTCAATGCGATTTCTCAGCCGCTTTCTCTGCACTAGCTCCCATTCAGAATTGTTTTTCTTGTCCCCTTCTCTGGTATTACTGTCACTAACGATGTCCGCTAGCGTTTTTGACTTGGGCCGCACGTCAATATTTGGTATTCGTTGTTGCTGCTCTGTCTCACTCGCACCCGTGTTAGATATTGCTACTATTTCTTTCCCCGCGCTGACGCATGCTTGCTGCGCGACTGTGTCTAGCGCCGGCGAAACTGGACGTTGTGTCATAGTCAATTTGGGCGATAATTCGTTTTGCAAGCAGGATAATTCATCTGTTCCGGTTAAAACATCGCTCTTATTTACAAGGTCGTTAGATGCAGAACAGCCTGTAGGAGTAGGTGATGTGTTTTCTACGATGTGCGGTAAACCAAACGGTCCACTGTCGAAACAAAAGCTGTCCATTTTACCGCTACCTCCTCTTTTGTTCTTATTTATATTCTGATCAAAATTATTTGTATACGATGCTTGTTTCAGATGATTAACCTCGTCATTAAACTGTTCTTGAGTCACATATGTATCCTTTATATTTCGTATCTCGCTCTGCAGTACCAGGATATCCTTTAGTAATCTCGTCGCATCCAAATGGTCAAACGTTACCGGCGGAAGTTTGTACAGATCTTTTGCTACAAATATAGGAACGAGATCATGATGTAATCGCTTGAATACTGATATAATATCATACAGCTCACGCTCAGATTTGCCAGTTCCTTTTCGTACTATGTTCCTCTGCGTTGATGCAATGGAGTCAAAAAGGAGTTTTTTTGCAGCTTGAATGTCTTTCTTCTCGAAGCCTGTAGTGCACACTCTCACTAAGCTCTCCTCGTCCATAACTTGCACTTGATTTTGTACGAACGCAAGTACTTCACAAATCACTATATTACAAGATTTACACTTTATCACGTTAGAGGCCATTGCTCTTGACATGAGTCACCGTAAATACGTCCGGTCATTAGCGCGAGCGCACGGAACGAATTGAATTGAATTAAATAAATTAATATAACAAAAACTTATGAGTATTTATAAAAAAATTACCTATATATATTAACAGGTTGTTCTCCTTTGTTGCACCCCACCCAAAGGTACGTCTACCCATAATGCTGGCTGCGTTTCCCCGTTGGGGTGTATTAATAGTCTATGCTTTGGGTGAGGTAAAAGAAAGGAAGAAATAACATATAACCGTTACTAAGAACCAATGTCGTATCTACGTAATTGTATTTTGTTGTATAAAATGATAAGCTATAAGTAGAAGTCACCTGCTTACTGCACCAGTTTTACAATACCCTTTTTACAAGGAGTCTTTCGGCCTTTTAAAACAATCTTTACAAATAAATGTCACATAATCACGTAATTATAAACAGACACTTAAGTTTTATAACTGAGCGACAATATTTACCAGTTAAGTATCAAGCAATGTTTTCTTTTAAAACTACCAGCTTATACCCAATCACTCGGCAGTATCTATAAATAAAGTAGAGCGGCAGTCGGCATGTTCCCGTCAATAATTAACAAACGATTCGGCAGTCCGTCTGTTAACACCGGTGCCCTATTTACGATGGCGCCTGAATACTGAAACATACAGTTAAGCGATATAAACACCCTGGCCAATAATTCTGATGCAGTTATTTGCCATCGTTAAACTAAAGTTCGCTAGCTATTCTATTCTATTCTGGGAGGGGGTGAAGTTCCAGTACGTGGCTCTCTCGAGTGGAACCTTTGTACATATCCCCTTGAGCTTTCAGCTCAGCCAGCCTAGCTCCCGAGTAAACTGGAGCAGCAAGCCTGGGTGTTGCAATAGCTGAGATAGGCACTCTGTTGGTCCAAGAATAGATAAGATCTCTAGCGTAGCAATGTACAATATTCGACAACCGTGAGTTTAACTATATCGGTGGACTTGTCTTGATTTTAATTCTGGGCTACAAAACGTCGCTAACGTATGAAATAAAACATTAAAAAAGAAGGAATGAAGAAATAAATTATTTATTCTGTACCAAATTGCCAATAGCTTTTCTACTACGATAGACTATTTTTCTTTTGTAAGGCTATCGTTTCATGCTTGACAAACATAATAATGCCTTACTAACTTGACACACCTATTACTTAACACCTTAAAACCTTAAAACGCAAAGACGAGTAAGTACAATAGGCACAAAACCCACGCTTATCTTATTGGGTATAAGGGTTAGTTTTGCTTGGCACTGTATTTTCAGGTACTTCATTACTGGTGCAGGTCTCATATGCAGATGACACAGCAGTGGTCTTTACTGGTAAGTCTTGGGACACTATTAAGATAGCAGCAGAAAAAGGATTGGCTTCTATTTCAAACTGGTTAGAATCAAACTTACTTACACTCAACACCGCTAAAACCAATTTCATGTGCTTTTCGATCTATAATAATAACCAACCTGATAGTTCATACAATATCAAAATTCACAACTGTACCAACATAGCCCAGTCAAAATGTACCTGCCCAGCTATTACTAAAGTTAGCTTCGTAAAATATTTGGGTGTCATCATAGACCAACGTCTTTCGTGGCATTCGCAAATAGAGGCCCTCGCAGGGAGATTAAGGAAACTAATATGGATATTTAAAACACTGCGGCACGTGACTGACAAAAATCTTCTCAACAAAATATACATAGCCCTCGCGCAATCATTAATAATATATTGTATCACTGTCTGGGGTGGTGCGCTAAAAACAAAGTTCATAGAGGTAGAACGTGCACAAAGAATTCTTCTTAAAGTCATGTATTTTAAAAAACGAACCTTTAGTACTCGCGAGCTGTACCTTACAAGTAACCTATTATCAATAAGACAACTTTATATATTACATGTTATACTGAAAAAGCACACAACACTTAAATTTGACATCAGCATATTAAATAAAAGAAGAAAGGATGTTGTGGCCAAGTCCCTCCCAGTTAGAACTTTGTTTGCACAGATACAATATCCTCACCAATCATCTCATCTATTCAATACTATAAATAAAGAACTAGAAATATACTTTATGTCGTATCATGAATGTAAAAAGTCTTTAACTGAATGGTTGAAATCCTTGGAATATTGTGAATGTGAAAAACTTCTTGAATATAATAAATTTTAAGTGGTAGTTTTGGTTTTGGATTTAGAGAATCAATAAATATAGAAAAGTAACATCTCGATACCAATATTTTGTTATCTACTTTTAAATACTTGTCTACTTGTGAAGCTCTTAGGGTGTTGTTTTACTGATCAACTGCTGGTGTGTTGTATTTGTTTTGTTATTATTTTTGCTATATTTTAGTTGGTGTTATTTTATGACATGATACAGATACCTGCTAACCTTGAAATGCCTTCAGATTAAATGATATTTTTGTTTGAAGCTACCACACTGTTCATCTCAAACTGTATAAATGAAAGTAATATATACTAAATAAAACTTAATTATGTTAATCTTTTTATTGTATATCTCTTACTTTAGCATAATAACATATAATAATATTTAACTCAAACTGTAAATCTTTGGAACTTTTAACCCTTACTCATTCAAAAGGGTATCTAAGGCAATAACACTGTTTGATTTTTGCTTGTATAGCTGTAATTATTCACATTTTAAGTTTTTCAATTAGCTACTCAACATCTGACTGCCTTGATACTCACAATTTAATAAATTTTGCTTACTAAAAATCTTCAATGACTTGTAATCTTCCTATTCTAAGGTGTTGAATACTTGTATATCTCAATTGCTTAAATCCAATTTCTTTCAATGATATTCTTTTGTTTGAAGCTGCCACACTGTAAATCTCATACTGTACCTAACTCTTGAATGTGTAATTAAAAGTAATTTACTAAAGTTCATTATGTAAATCTATTTATTGTCTAGCACTTACCATAACTTAAATAAAATGATATTTACTGATATAGTAGATAATATTTTTGTTTGAAGCTACCACACTGCACATCTCATACTGTTGATCATAAAGGTGATTGATACTGGAATTGATTAAGTATGTAAATCTTTTTATTGTCTAGCACTTACCTTAACTTAAATGGAATGAAATGAAACTCAAACTGTCAATTGATTACTGTTTATTAAAGTATGTTTACTGAAAATCTTGAATATAACTTGTAATCTTCCTATACTAAGGTATTGGGTGATAAATAAAATAAATTGAATTCTTACTTTTATATCTCAATTAAATACTTAATTACAGTTTTGGTTTTATACTTATCCTTCAGTGTATGACTGGTTCAATACTTACTGAAATATGTTAGACTTGAAACATTATACTTGAACTAAACTTGAATTATACTTCACATAACATAATTTATGCTTTAAATTTAATATTAAAAACTAAAATAGTATAACCGTGTCATTGTACTTAATACTTATAAGAATTAAATTATGTCAAAATTTGGCTAAATTACTTTGTTAAGAAAGAGTGACCTCTTCTGGCACAGGTGCTTATGTACTTAAAAGAAGGGGTCAAGCTTAGTTTACTGAAAAACTTTTTGGCAAATGAATAAACGTTTTTGTATTTTTTTTTTTTTTTTGGTGGTCTTTTTGGCGCCTGTTTGAGTTCCCGAATATAAAGCACAGTGAGATTTAAAAAGCTTCCTACGTTTGAGATAAGAGTACACTTCCACGTTCTGAAAAAGAACGTGAAATGCACTTTTGGCATGTTTGGTACATAACGTGTTGGTAACAGCAAGTGAGAGTGAAAAAATATATATTTTAATTTAGTTTTCACTGCACCCTATAACATACTACATTTGAATATAGGTACTGTGTATTACTTATGGATGCAATAAATGATTTAGTATTGGATATGGAATAGTATTGTCTTTTGCTTCAAAGCAGATCGGTGCTATTTACTGGATATTTCGATGCATTGCAGTGCACAAGAGTGGACGTTTCATGATCATGAATATCATGATTATGATTATCTTATCCACACACTGTCTACATTGTAGCGACAGACTACGCCGCGTCGTAGCAGCCTACGACGTAGCAGACTACGGCGTAGCAATCTACGGCGTAGCCGACGTAGCACCAACCAACCAATGCGTGTTAGTGTTGATTTGTGGTTAGTGCTTATTTATTTATAAACACTTTATTGTATACACACTAAATACAAAAATGGACTTAAAAAGTATTACTAAGGCGGGCTTATTGCCAAGAAGCAATTTCTTCCAACCAACCTTTCTAGTGTTCTATGGTTCAACTGATTCATAATTAGTTACGTACTTACCAATAAAATTTTAGCAGTCTTTTTGGTACAGTATGAATCTCTACTATAATATTTTGACGGCAGTCTGAAGTAGTTTACGATGTACATTTTATACGCTGTTGCTTGGTCACTTTATAAGCTACTTTAATCTGGATTGTAAATCATATTTCCGCAAAAACATGAAGAATTAAATAACATTAAAACCAAGCGGTGGCTGTTACGAAGGAGCGCATGCAATCAGCCAATTAGTCATACTATTAACGGAACTGCGTTAAATTAACGGAACGCCGTTAAATTGACGTTAGCGTGAATGGATAAAGCTCGCCAAGTGATTTATGAATACGTTTCCGATAATTATATTGTTGTTTAACTCTGGAATTACGGCGTTTTGTACCTGCGTTGTAATTAGTTGAAAGTTTGATACATAGTAAGGAAGAACACACACACACACACGCACTCACGCCTTGTACTACTGTACTCCCTTGCGGGGTAGGCAGAGGTGCATTGCTGCACCCACTTTAAGCGAAATTTATGAAAACAAATGAAGTTTATCATTTTATTGAACACGAGTTATATTTTTTCAACTTATAATTTTCTTTTTACTTAGTTTCAGCACGACATTTCATTTCAATAGCTTGTCGGAGGTTTCTCTACTCAAATTTTCGGTGACACCAGAGCCTCGGCTCCAATGAACCGCGTAATAACCTACGAGTACACTGTAAAAGTACTTTAAGTACATGCTAATAACTGATTCCATTAGAGAAACTCGTCTCTTCCCGACAAAGTTTTCCAGTTTGAGCTGTCATATTCCACCCGAGGGCAAGACCGGTTTCTGTATCTTAAGCACACATCTCACTGCATTCAACTTTGAGATTATTTATTCTGGGCTGTGGTTTGGAGAGATTTATTTTGGACTAGAATTGTTACTTTTATTACTGCTAAGTGTTAAATTAGAGTTAAAATACTCCAATACCAAAATAATTAGATAACAAAGAGAAGAAAAACATCGTTATGACTAATTATTGTCCTAAGAATAAACATTTATTATTAGGCTTAAGTTATTATATATAGTGTTTCATTAATTTGCTTACTTTATAAGCAAAACTTTCAACTTAAAAAAAATAATAAACATACAGGGAAAAATAGATTAATTGTACATAAAACTAGGTATGTCAGTTATAGTAGTAAGGTATAGTATTGTTACTTAAGAAAAAGGAAAAAAAACTTATTTCAATATAAATCAATAAGTTTAATTTTAAAATTACGTCTTTCTCCAAATTAGTCGGTTTTCGTGTTTTTAATATTTTTTTTAATAGTTGTTCAGAATGACTTCTTTAGTCACCCTCTTCTATTCTATTATATTCTATAGTCACCCCCTTTCGACTAACTATACCACTTTTGCAATACCCTGTACATCATACAAAAGCTTAATTCTCACTTTGTCCGTTGTCCGACTGTACCTCGCGTGACGACGAACAAATCTCTATATTTGAATAATAAATGCATATGGGTTACATACACACACACTTTACACACCCGATTTTCGATTAAGGCGGCACGAAAGTTAAGTGACCCAAATAGCTCTTTCCTTTACCACTTTATTAAAATTAACTGCCCAGAATGGTATTTTTCTTCCCCAGTAAATTTGTTAGTGAAATCGATTGAATGTTAGGAACAAATCGTTAAAAAATAGAGAAAATGGGATTCGTAAGAAACGTGGCTTGGGTGATGATTGTTTAAATAATTCAATTACAATAACGAGCAATGAAAAAGTTCCATATGGAACGGCTATAGCAGATGAAATTTTTTAATTGCCTGTCAGTGTAGGCAGCCCAAAATTATTGTTTGACTGTGGTTTGACTCTTAGTAACAGTCCAGATATTTGTAAAACACTCCAGAAAGCTACTAAATACTTACTGGGAGTGTAATCTCCATAAAACGAATAATCTACATTTTATATCAGCAAATAAATCTGTCATTAAATTGGATGGTAAAATCGGTTTATATAAAATCTATCTGGGTTAATAGTAGTAGGACTATGTTGGTAAAAAGGCTATTAACCATAACATTCACATTTCAATTATAAAGCAAGAACTCGCCAAACACTAGTACGAGTAAAATGTCAAGGATTTTATGTTGATTAGATAATATTATTATTATTATTATTTAATTCTTTATTGCACAAATATATAATAAATGCCCAAAAGGTGGGCTTAATACTAAGAGCATTTTCTACCAACCAACCTACAGGAGGTACAGGAAAACTGGTACAAAGATGTGCAAAAAAAAATAATAAAAATGAAAGAACTAAAAACGTCACTTAATAACTATCTAAATATATATACATACATATATGATACATATATGATAGAGAATTAAATTTAAAAAGTGCTTTTATTATTTCAGTGCGCTTTATTGTTAAAATTTATTTATTTGTGGTACATTCACTCTAAACTAAACTATAGGTCCTGAACCTCCTGCAGGTTGACTGGTAGAGAATGCTCTTAGATTAAGTCCACCTGATTGTACATCTACTTTTGTAATATGTGTAATAAAAGTATAAATAAATGAATAAAATAGGTACCTACCTACTTACTTGCGTGAATGTACTAATATAATGTTATTACTGGGACAAATACGCAATAGTTTTTTATTGTTTTGGGCACCAAGTCTAGTTGAAACTGACGTGTTCATCACTAAAATCGATCTCTTAAAGGCAAACTTTTTAATACCTATAGGTAAGTACTAAAGTCAGAGGCCGAGTGGGTATAAGTTGTAAAATTTACGTAAAGCACAATACGCTCGCACTCCCAGTTTCAAATTAAGAACGAAACTGGGTGGAACTCGCCGCTAGGTTGGCAGCACTGCTGGCACAAAGTTTCCAATTCCGGTAACATAACGTGCCTAGTTCGCGGGCGGAAACGGAAACGTTTCAGGTGCCACAATTGCACGGAGGCTCGTACCATGAAGTGTCGTAAAGTGCGCATGTGAAGAACAATAGAGGCTATTGGGGCAGCATAAAAACTGTAGACCCTCTAACAATAGAACTAGCTAATGCAGGGTACGCCGATTTATTAAAAGGAAATTTCGTTTTGTTACGTTCTCTTTCTTATTATTTCACAACTAAGCTTTGTACAGTAGCGCTTTGATGACTGAACTAAAACTTGGGTCCTAAAAGTAAATCCTAAAATAAAATTTGTTCCTAACCTTCGGGAAAGCTAGATGATACGTCCTTTGCGCTAAACCGCTGCTACCTCTTCAGGCATTGTTTCTGGAGATAGTCTTACCAGGCCACAGACCCTCACGGGCCTAAGTGCCATTGTATGAAACAAGGGCCCTCTGACACTAAGAAAGCAGTCACGCATTTTTCTTTTATGCCCAAGTCGCGGTCAGAAAGTGGGATAGAAGTGGACCGATATTATGCTCTTATGATAATAATACAGTCGCAAGCAATGAGAAAGTTCTACCCACAAAATGCTGACATTAAAAGGGCCCCAATTTTTTTAAAAAAATTTACCAACTCAATATACATATAATGCAGTACATACCAAGCGAAACTCAACTCTTCTATAAATCTGTAACTCAAGTGTAATTTATATTTGTGCAATAAAGGATGAAATAAATAAATAATATATTATGTACTTGTACATAACATAGTGTAGTTCATCATGGCAAAGACATTATTCACATTTGTATTTCCGCAGTGCCCCAGAGCATCGCGATAAACTTTGGCATGAAATTGTATAAGTAAGGGAAATTAATACACTTTTTGGGGACGCTCACTATATCCGGTTTCTAGTTGGTATTCCGACTTGATTTATAGTGCAGATACTTAAGTAAATCTTTGTGGCTTTCTCTGGATGTGTGTGTCTGTTTAGGTATTAGTAACTTTATTGACAGCCAACGAAAATAGATGGGTGTTATAAGTTAAACGTGTTCGTGAATCTGTGTCTGTCGTAGCAGCCGTATCTGTATCTGTGGGAGCTATCCCAACCGGCTTAACCGATTTTAGCTTTTTTGAGTTATAGTTAATTTTATGTAAAGAGTTCTGACCTATGTTTTACGATAATCTTTTCAGAAAAACTGCTGAACAGCAATCAAAAATTATCAGTTTTTTCTGGTAGAAGAGGATTCCTTATATCTGATTGAAATTTGGTACCGAGTAACTTCAATGATATTGAAAACCCGAGTCCGCGTTGTTCTATGTATTGAAAGTTTAATATTTAAATCAGTATGTCAATTGATAGCCCTTTCAACGCGCAGGCGGGCCAATGCGGGTCAAGGCGGGCAAGGCGCTGACATTAATTTCCGTTTTGCCGTGATTCATCCACTGTTGCTCCATCCGCACATTGCACATCAGTATTGCGTTTATTAGGTTTAACGACCCCTAATTTCATCTCAATTTTAATATTTTCAATTTTCCCCAAATAAAGAACTTTTACTTTTATATGTAATAGAAGAAAACATTGAATATCCATTCGCAGGCTGACCTTTACTCGGTACTGTCCATAGCAAGGAATAAGCGACTGCCATAATTCAATTTCATCAGCTGCATTGAACCGGTCACGGCCGGGGCAAATCCGACTACGTCTTAAACAAAAGAGAATCGCGGCCGTACTAAGCCAGGGAGGTCATTCTAGCTAACGAAATACGAAGTTTCGGAGCACTGCTGCGTAGAGTGGTGGTGGATAAGGCCTCGTCCTCTCAATCGAGAGGTCGTGGGTTCAAATCCTGGCCTATACCAATGAATTCATTCAATTGTGTTTTCAATTAAGGAGTTTAAGTACAATAATACCACGTGATCTTACGGTGATGGAAAATATCGTGAGGAATTCTGCACATCTAGATTCTAGATGAGTATCCTAAGTGCATTGTACTTATTCCAAAACGGCGATATGGTTCACAACCTATCACGTGAGTACAAATGTGCTGCGAAAAGTGGGTGGGTCACTTGTGACCCACCTCTGACTACCCCATCGGGGATTACAGTCGTGAGTGCATATGTATATGTATTTGTATGTATGCTGCGTAAATTACCAACTCTATCTCGTTGTTTTAAACGTCAGTAGCTCTCGATAGTTCTAGAGTCCTAGATAGAGTGACCCTCCAGAAGAGAGTTATGGATAATTTTACGTCTCACTGGCGACTGTAATTGTGGACTTGTCCTGCTAATCAGGGCTTGCCAGATGTGGGTTGGAGGAATAAGACCCAAAGAAATACTGAGCGGGCACCTCCATTTTAATCGAGTTGTTTTATAAAACTTTGACAGTTACGTACTTTCTAAAGAAAAAAGTAGAGTACCTAAGTTCTTAATAAAAAAAAACAAAAATAGGGAATATGCTCGTGAATCAAATAAAGGTTAAATATTATTTTTAATAAACTTTGTTATTTCAGAATTATGCCTGTATCAATATTTTTGATTATGAATATTATGATTCATTTTTGAGTGGGTAAATAATTGTTGAAAAGTACAAAAAAAACTTCGGTAACTTTAAATCTTTGAAACGTGACGAATTTTCTTAGAGCGCATGTGACGATATGTCAATCTCATAATAATCTATGCCCATAGAACTGAGCGTCGGCGCGACAAACGAGTCATTATTCTGAGCTGTGAAACGAACGTGATGACGTCACACCTCTTCACACAAAGTTTTGGGCGTTTTAGTGGACGAGTCGGTTATACATTTTTAACTTTCTTTAAAATACCTTAAATTACTTTTTTGGCGTTGATTTTTTTTTACTATAATAAAGCGATGTAAAACTATCGAATAAGAATATAAAAAAATACGTGCATATTCCCTATTGGGGAACGTTTTGGACTTTGATTATTTTACTATCTAGACTTTATTACTACAGATTGCTTCTATGCAACTATGCGAAAGCGAGCCGCCTCGCTGGTGCGACGCGTGCAGGCCAGCCCCAACACCCTCCTGACCACCATTGCGGCCAGGCTCGACTGTCCCTATGTGGGTCGCTGTTCCCTGCTGCATGCTAGCGTCCCCACCTGGCAGAGGCCACCCGCATAGGACCAGTCTCATTTGTGTGTTTTTATTAATTTATATTGTTGTGTATTCTGTCTACTAACATAGAAATTAGGGCTATTGTTACTAACAACAACTATGGGTTATTTTTGTAATTATGAAAAATTACCTGAAATAAATGAATTTATTATTATTATATCATTTATAATTATATCATAGAACTTTAGGCAAATTATCTATAGGTAACGTGAAAATATTATATATATTTTTTAGCAACCTAGCGAGTGAAAGAAGAGAAATTTAAATTTATTGTTTTAATAAATGAAAAAAGAAAAAGCAAATGCATGCTTTTTTGAGCGTGTACATTATAGTTAGTAATTTAATAAATAGAGGTAGGTATGTAGTTAGAGTCCATGTTTCTACTTATTAGGTACTTATAGGTAGGTACTACGATTATACATAATGAACAACTTTCCACTTTAGTCCTAAGCTTGTTGTTTAGGAGTAAAGTAGACTACAGTAGAAAGTTGGCTTATCATGTAAGTACAGGATATAAAACATTTTTTTCATACCACTAGCTGTTTCTTCCAGACCCCTTAGCATGAATTTTCATCGTGAACGTGACGTACAATTCATCGAGTAATTTTGTATGAAAATATGAACAGCGCCCCTGGCGGTTGGTAGCAGAACTAAAATTTCCCTACAAAATCATCGAGTAATTTCACGTCACGTTGACGATGAAAATTCATGCTAAGGGGTCTGAGTCTCATACGAGAAATCTCATGCGTACTTGTATTGTACGGCTTAAATAAAAGTGAGATAGATTTAAAACAAAGTATATATTTACATGGGTATGTGTGTAAGTATGTACCCACTTGGATAAGGAGCTTATGTGGCCGTAAAAGACAAACAGGGCAGCCAGTTGGGCCGTTTCGACAAAAGATCTATTCTTGTTTTTATTGCCACGCCAAGTTTTTGAGCCTAAGTGGTTCGTTCGCATTTTGTTGGCTTTATTTTTGGCATTTGCCTGGGTTATTCTACTTAGTTGTTACGATTTTGTGATTATAGTAGCTATGCATATTGAGGACAATCGTGAGTGTCGGAAAATATGATTAAGATTTATAAACTCTGGGTTAAGTCCTGTTTCCTTTAACCCCTGCTGCATTTGACATAGTTGATGTTAATTTCCCAGCATTTTATTGGCTTAATTAGCTTATTTTTAAATATCCCCCATCAAGAATTTATTTAATCCAAGCAATCTCCGCTTCACTTCTACTGCAGACGTGCAATTTCTGAAGAGATAAAAAAGCGACGATAGGAAATTGACATTTCACTTGAGACTACAAATTAATCCCACCCCACATAAGTATAAGGTGTTATAAGCTTTATTTATTTGCATATTATGGAGTAGTAACAACTATTAGTGACTACGTATCGTATTGGTATCATGTATTTGGTATTAAGGCGGTTCTTATACTTCCACGCGTCACGCTACAATGTTGTGTGAATGCATCATGTTGATATGTTGTGCGAACGTTACTTGCCAGTATCAGCGTTGGTATTAAAAACACGCACAGTGTAATACAATGAAAACCAATCTACGCGTGTAAGTATAAGATTCACGTAACACGCAGTGTAATGCGGGGCGGTGTGTGAACCGCCTTATTGTCATCGTAACTCCCGACCCGAATGACTTGAGAGATTTGAATGCACACACACACACACATGTATTGAATGCATTGATTTTTTATAGTGGTTCTTTTTTTCTATTACATACACTTATCAGATAAGTTATTGTTGAAAATAAACCTCCAACAAATTGATTAAATAAACTACAAACAAGACGATCGCCCACTCACTACAGCCCACAACTATTTGAAAAGCTTTCAATACTATTACCTATATTATAATACAATCCATCGAACAAAAATACTTTTCTCTGTTTGATACAAACCGGTAGTAGTATTCAGTATTACATTATATAAATCGTACCTCCGACTATATTTAAACAGACTAGTTAACTTACCCCAATATCATGGATCCTAACTAATATTATAAATGCGAAAGTAACTGTGTCTGTCTGTCTGTGTGTTACTCTTTCACGCCAAAACTACTGAACGGATTTGAATGAAATTTGGTATAGATATGGTCTAGACCTTGAGATAGAACATAGGTAGGCTACTTTTTATCCCGGAATTCCCACGGGAAATCTTTTTAAGGCGAAGCGAAGCTCTCGGAAATAGCTAGTAAACTATACATAATATAAGTAACTTTATAGTGCAAATAATTATGATGATCTTTCTTCTTGATAGATGAGCTGTATATTAATTTATGTAATGTTATTATACGTCTGGTACAGGTTTGATAGTTCGTCAAAAACTATAAAAGCGGTGTCTCTTTTGCTGACTTTTCACGTAAATTTTAATGTCAACAGAATATTATAGATTCCACGCGTTCGTTAATGTTTTATTTATGAATTTAAGTTAAGACATGAAACAGTGGGTGCATAGAAAGCTCTTTTCCAAAGAATATTCACCAAAGCCGTGTCACTCAGTATACATTATGTTCCTCTGTTTTACCGACATCGCTTTGAAAAGTTCTCACCCATTAGTTTTCGTCACACACGCCACGGGCTAAGAGCTAAAGTGGCTCCGTTCACAAAATTCGGTACGGAACACTACCAACAAAAAGGCAGATTTTAGTTTGGTATGTTGGTAGTAATGAGCGCACTTTGTCATGTTGGCAGCGCTCCAGCCGAATCTCTATACAGAGGTCTTTTTAAAGGCGCCTTCGCAAAACGGCTACAGTTCACTAAAAGTAAACCTGGTTTGTTTATATGCTTGTTTTTTACGTATCATTATTAAGTAGGTACATAGATTAATAAATTGAACTTCAAAAGATATACCTACTTCGAGAAAAATTCTCATGATTGGACCCTTTTGAAAGGCACAGTAAAATCACAACTTATTTTTCGTAGCTTAGCGGGTTTAAATTTTACGTCAACTGCTTTAATTCCGTGTGTACCTATTGTTTTTAAAATAAAAATAATATAATATATATCCTCTCAGTAAAATGTACTATCTTCAGTATTAATTGAATAGGTACTTCTCCTTCATGTGGCATGGCCCGTAGGACACCCACTATAGTGCAATTTATTAACAACAAAGTAACTAAGTTTATCATACAGCAGGTGCCAAAATCTTGTGCAAAGTTTATTGCAGGAAAGATTTTCCGACTTGCTTTGAGGCTAAGATTAACGATATACGGACAAGATGGTTTGTCACATACAAAACAAAGCAAAAAACTGACCGCATTTTATTTTTTCTGTCAAACGGTTTTAAGTTTAAGTGCCAATTTCTCCATTCTCGGTTAGAGCATAACCAGGGAGTAGTGATTAACTTTTGACACATCTGTCATGAATTTTATATGGAGATAACGTTTAATTTATAAATCAATCCCTCTCGGTTAGATAACCGACAATGGAGAAATTGTCACTAAGTTTAACCTAATGACAACCATGGTAGTAATAAATAAAGCCACCAATATTCTAACCAAACTAATTTAAAATAAGAGCTGAATGGTAGAAGCGGGATGTTATTCTTCGAGAGGTTTATTTTGCACAGACACTCCATCTAGTTCGTTTTAAAATGTCGTAGACATAAAGTAAGTGCATTTGCGAATTTGTGCCCCCACGCGACACTCACTAATGAGACTTGGGAATGTTCGGAACGCCATTACAATTTACACATTCGTCTTAATTGCAACGTGCAGTTTAGTATACACAATGCAGAATGGCACAGAGGCGGCTACTATATGACTACAGTAGTAATCATTATGTTTTATATTACAAGCTAAATAGTAGTGAGTAAGTATCACCTTAAAAAAAAGTAGAATCATACTCTCGCGAGCAATGAAAAGGTTTCAGTGTCAAATGTCACTATTAATAGCACCAAATTACACTTAAACCGAAAATACTAGAACGTCGTTTGCAATATTGAAGTACATTTTAACATGGCATCAGAATATTAGCAACTACAAACGTAAATATTTTGATTAAAATCTAAATTGAATTTGGAAAAAAGTTAGGTCATTTGGCGTTGTCATTTTGAGTCCACATTTTGCAAGAGGAACTTTTTTGTTGGTCGTGAGTGTAAATTGCATTATTAGCTCACACGAGAAGAAGTTCACAAAAACAAAAAATATGGAAAAAAATAACATATCGATTCCTGGTTTTTGCATACGTTTCATATCCACTTTGACACGTGAACCTTTCACAAACTGAAACATTCTGTTGCATAGAAAGTGAAATTAGAGAGTTCCTCATTCAATAACGCTTTGTGTGGCAATGCGCAATGGTATCTAGGGGCACACTTTAGCTGAAATGGAAGCTCCAAGCTCCAAGGCCATTCGCTAAAGATTAAAAACACCGCGCTGTATTAAAGGTAACAATGGCTTAACAGTATTCCGCAGTGTTCGCACAGCTACTGTCTTGCGCAACGATATTTTCATACGAAATAGATGGAGTGTAATTGCAAAAGAAACGTCTTTACAAATAACACCCTATTTTTTTTATACGGTAGAAGTCTACCGTATAATAATATCTCTCTTATTTTAAATTAGTTCGGTTAGATGATTTGTGACTTTATTTGTTGGTACAATGGTTAACGTTAGGTTGAACTTAAAACGGTTTGACAGTGACAGTAAATAAAATGCCGTCAGATTTTTTACATTTTTTTTGTATGTGACCACCATCTTCTTCGTAAATTGAATCTAAGGTCTTGCGTCGTCACCGGCTATACTGCGGGGAAATTCTCTACCATCCGCTTTGAAAATCGCCTTTCAGTGGGGCTGGCACGTCATAACTCTATAAAAATACAGACCATTTTGCAGTGAAATCTAACACTCGACTCGAAAGTCGCATTGTTGCGAATTGGTTAGCAGGCTTTTAAAAGTTAAATTTTTTATAAGTTGCAATGTTGATATTTCTTACTATATAGTTATCTTCTCTGAGTGTTTTGTGGTATACTGGAAATTAACTTAGTATTACTGTATTGATATAATTCTTTATAGTCATAAGTCATACATGAAAGTACCAGTAATGCAATGCATGCAGCTTACAAAATTAAAGGCCATCGGCGTTGGTCGCACTTGGCTCATACGTGGTAGCCCCCAAACAGCCACTTTTATAAAAATATCCTGCAACGCGAGTTTCAAATTGGGTTATTCCATTTTGCGAGCATAGCTTTCCTTTGTTTGGTGTTTTGCTAATATTTTGCACAAGAACTAAATGGCACGCTCGCTGGCGCCTTTGATATAAAACATAACAGTTTAATCTAGTTCCATTTAACCAGAGATATTTTGAGTGTTTTAAATAGCTCGGCAGAGGTGAGGTTTAATAAGTTTAGTTGCTAATACAGAGAGTGTTAAATGCTTATTCACGTGATTTAATTTTAATTATAGCTTTCGTAACAATTCAGATTTCCGCCTTTTATAGATTCAGATTAAGTTATGATTTATCTACCTGTATAATGGCCTGCAAAAATATCTAAATAAACCCCTTTTTTCTAAACTAAACTGGTGTGTGACGTTTACAATGTTGTGTTCTAACTTCAAAGAGCTTTTCAAGACTTTGATATTTGGTAAGCATAGGTAGATAGGTACTATATCGTGTATTTATTTATTGCGATTTTAATTAGTGCTACTTATTTTTGCAGCCTAGCGTATACTGCGTATATTCAATAGTTATAAGAAAGATGTTTGGTAGTAATGGGGTATAATTTCGTATGTAGAATGCTCATATTTCTCTATTGCTCATATTCGATCTCACATCACACTTCACTGCGTCTGCCAATTAGTGACTTCAAAATATTGGCAGCCTCTCCGCTAGCCAAACAACTTGGTTTTACGACTTCTGAGTAAATTTTTCACAATGCACTTTACGGGGTAATGAAAATGGGTATATTAAGCGGAAAAGGGGCTTGCCTAGGGGCCAGACTGTTGAACTTTTTTTTCTACAACTTTTGAAATTGGGTCAGTACGTGATTTTTTACCATGGCGAGTAAATTTTTTTACAGCCAGTCGTGCTAAATGTGTTGGTCCACTTGCCTAATGAGACGACTCACTTCAAACGCCTGATGAACAATTCTTAACTCTCTTATATATTTTATGAAAACCCGTAAGCCTATTTTTGTTCACTGTTATTTTTGGGAAGCGAATGCCTTACCAGCAGATCCACGCTAACTTACCACGGCCACAGTATGAATTGAGCTTATTCAGAGTATATTACACAAGCGCTGGGAGTCTCGCCACAAACCGCAAGCCGCCACTTCGCCCCACGTCATAATGCCATCACTGGAGAGTGGACTAATGAACTAATCACCCTGGATTACATGTTCGCTGAAATAATGTGTGACTTTCTAAGACTTATTTGACGGTGTTCAACGATTGGTTTATATTTCTAAACGTTTTCAAGTTATAAATAGGATCATTATGTATTAATCATAATCATAACTAATATTATAAATGCGAAAGTAACTGTGTCTATCTGTCTGTCTGTCTGCCTGACTGTTACTCTTTCACACCAAAACTACTGTACGGATTTGAATGAAATTTGGTATACATACGATCTAGACCCTGAGAAAGTACAAAGGCTACTTTTTATCCCGGAATTCCCACGGGAAAACTTTTTAAGGCGAAGCGAAGCTCGCGGGAACAGCTAGAAATAATGACAAGCACCAAATAAGTAGGTATAATATTAAATGACTACTTATATGATAAGATTAGATTAGACCGGGATTAATATCGCATTTTTTTTATTATTTATAGGTTTATACGACATGAGAATAAAAACACAAAAAAGTATTCCAACTGAAAAAATTGAGCTACTCTGTATTTAGCTCAAACTGTATAATCTACCTCTATTTATTGCCCTACCCAAACCAATACCTACAAAATTTCATGAAAAATTCGTTAAGGCCTACGAGTTACGTTATTCAGTATAGTTTTTCTTGTTACAGGGCGTTTCTCCGGATACTCTGCGTGTGCTGTCCGAGGAAGCTGCGACGGAAGTACCAGCCGCAACTCCGCTCCAAGCAGTCGCAGGTGTGTTACCTGCTTTATATACCGCAAGAGTTCACTTGAGAATTAGGCCCTATACAAAAAGAAAGCTGACTAAAGTTGGTTGCCTTTATCTGGTACTTACGGTCTGTGACGATCTGTCAGTTTATATTTAGTCAGGCGAGGCGCAGGTAATCTTTAGCTTTAGCCAGCTTTTTTTCTGTAGGCCTTAGGGTGCTTTTCTACCAGAGGTATGCTGTGCTACGTTGCTATGGATGCGTTTCATATCCACCAATCATATCAATTACTCTACATAGAGTAGCAATGGTAATAACGGATTTCTTTCACGTCATCGTAGCATAGCTGCATAGCTCATCTCTGGTGGAAAGGCACCCTTAGCCTGGCATCACGCTTCTCTCAGGATCCCCCCGCCTTTTTACTTCTTTCGTCGTCGACGCAAGTAAGCGATGAGATCGGAAAGGAACGTGTTTCAAGTCAAGTCTCCATACAATTCTTGCTATATTCTTAGATAGTATTTACATAATGACAAAATTAAATGTACTTTAAATTAAAAAAGCATTTCTTTCTGCTGGTACTTCATACATTATTTGACCTCACACACAATTTTTTTTTTTATATTTGCAGCGTTTTCTTTCATGCTTTTGTTATTGCTTGATTTTGAATTTTATCTTTTACTTTACAGTTCCGTTCAACACGTCGTTATTACTCGTCCAGTGAACTGCAGGGCATTCAGCAGATCAGGCAAAATTCCTGCGAACAAACTTACATATAGCGGCTCAACCAATCCCTTAAAACAAAGCGTCCTTCAGAAGTTTACATTTCCAAATGTGCCCTGTTTATCAAAACTCTTGTGCCATGTTTGTTATAAGAAAATGGATGCGCTCAAAATCTAAAAGATTTGAGTGGATGAGTAAGTTGGAGGTATGTTGTGGTTGTTGAAATCATCCATTATGCACTGGCGTATCTATTCCCCTGTAAGCCCCTGTTCTGTCCGGAAATTTCTTGTGTGTGCACTTCCATAATAGTATTTCGTAATTTCTCCGTTGTATTTTTGAAATTCCCGAACTTACTTGCCTCTCGCATGTTTCCGTCGATGATACAATTCGTATCTGTATCTCTGTTTCCGTATTTATTGAGCCATATTATGTCGGTTGGTTGGTCCCTCCAATATTGTTCTTCTTTCGATTGCATTTATTCACTAACATACTTACTGTAATGATACGATGTGTGTATTTTGTAGGCCGTGTGTGCATGTTTATTTTTAACATTCAAATCAATCACTTCATTTTTTTATATTGAATTAAAACGTGTATTGTCAGCGAGTGTAGCTCCTACTTCAATTAAAGTATGCAATTTATACACATATGTTATGAAAAGGTTGTCTGTAAGAGATCACTTATAGCGACAAGGCCATAATGAACAATAGGCGGTCTTATCGATATGATAATGGCAGGAACGTGTATCAATACACACCAGCCTTGTGACCTATTGATGATACAAGTAAATTTCTTGATAGGCCTTTTAACGTTCCTTAAAATGTATTCTAAAAGGAGCAAAGCTTAATT
Source organism: Plutella xylostella (assembly GCF_932276165.1). Lineage (NCBI taxonomy): Eukaryota > Metazoa > Arthropoda > Insecta > Lepidoptera > Plutellidae > Plutella > Plutella xylostella. Next base: position 6,421,501 of record NC_063987.1, on the reverse strand, counting down.
TTTATGTTTAATATTTTCTATATTTCCCAGTTCAAGATTGCTCCATTTATAAGAAGAACTTTTACTATTGAGGTGTTGGTTGAAGTTTTGATTCCCTTTATCATATTGAAACAGAATTACGCTAAGGCTTGAAGTGATGGGTCCGAATATACACATTGCACATTCGTTCCCCATACTAACACTAATACAAGTAACAATATCCCGCCCACTCCAACACTTTCCAATATGACCAGCAATCGTACCACCATAACTTGTAGTATGTCACAGCTAATACCAACATGATTGTAGCCGCAAGTTATTGAAATAGCGATGCTAACATGCGACAAAAATACCAAACTATGTGTGACATGACCTTTTCTCGCTAATATCCTCATTACACCTATAAAGTAGAATGGCGAGACAGTATCCTCGACCGTCTACCATTGAACGGGTAGCAATTGACCGAGTGCTCGGCCGAGTACACTGTCTCGCCACTCTACTCGGTAGCTGTAACAAGGGTGGTGGTGGTGTTACTGTAGCAACCCCAGCAAGCTCTCAACCCCACTTCACCTTTCAGTATCCAGTCACAACAATGATGTACTCTTCGGTGTCGCAGCACGAGATGTGCCGGTTGTGACGTCAGGCGCGCGCGGGGACGTGCCGCCCGCGCGCCTGCTGCTCCTGATGCAGGGAGGCCCCCGGCCGCCCCCGCCGCCCCCGCCGCAGCCCCCACAGCTTCGAAGAAGCCCACCAGGAAGCCGCCCCATACTGCCCCGACTCTGAGTCCGAGGTAGTGAGCCTAGAGGGGGACAGTAGACCGCCGTCGGTCAAGAGTAGTAATAAGAAGAGAGTGACGTACCAGACTAAGGCGGATGTTGTAAATAGTTAGTGTGTGACGTGTGTGTGCTTCTAGTCGTGTCGTAGGGCTGTGGTCGGGGACTGTCCTGTAGTTTAACAGGTGCTTAGTGGTATCCTCTGGAATGGCTGGGGTATTAAGAGTATCTTTGTATAACTAAAATTATCAATTTTATTGTCAAGTTTAGTCTAACTCCGAATGGCAATTTTTTTTTTTTTTTTATGTAGCCATTTCAGTGTCCCACTGCTGGGCAAAGGCCTCCCCATGTTCACTCCACACGTCTCTATTGTCGACCACCTGACGCCAATCCGGCAAAAATCTGTCCAGGTCGTCCCGCCCGAATGGCAAATACTACGTAATAACCTGGTGACTAAGATCCCAACAAACATTTTACCCTCAGTTACAGCTATTTTTATAACTTTAACCTGTATAACTGTGTTATAATTATCTCAGTTGTAACATAAAGCGATAAAGATGAGTTAAAAAATGAAATTAGTGTTAACAGCAGGTTTAAGTGTTAAAATGGTATTAGTCAAAGCAATTATAATTAAGATGTTATAGGTTTAAACTGTTTCTAGAACCTAAAGCTATACAAGAGTGCTCACTGACACCTGTTAACACTTATGGTTGTTAAGTGGTTTCCTTTAATACTCATATAAAGCTTTAGGTGTCATATTGAATTTAGACTGCAGGAATTGGTTATAAAAGAGATTTTGTCAAGAGTGCAGTAAGACAAGATTCTTACAGTGTTGGAAAACTCAACAATGCAGTTTTAATCTTTAAGGTTAACTTAACTTACGCTTATTGCGTTAGGCAAGTAGACTGTAAAAGTAACGGTGTTAAGCAAGACTGTGCGGATCGACGAAGACCGCATAATACCCTTGGCTAAGGGTGTTTTATTTCAAAAAGTGTAATAGATGACTTAGGTGAGTCTATATGTCTTAAATGTAAGTTCGCCATTTGCATTGGCGACCTAACCTATAAATTGCTGGGATAAACAATATTTTGCTTTAAAATACTTACCTATTTATGTGAATTATGTCATTCCAGTCATGCCAATCGATTTATAAAAACTAATGGACATACAGCAAGGATACAAAAAAAACAAAATTGAGTCGTCTATTTAATATTTACTTATGTTTCATTTGAAATCCTTAATAAATTCGGAGCGCATTAAAATTGAGGTGGGAAATATGGTATACATTACAGTAAAATTACAATGGCATATTATTTTCAATTCACAAAACATGTTAAGTCAAGTTAATATTTATTTATTTACTGTTATTTAGTATTAATCAATACTGTCACTTTAATACGTATGATTGCTGTTGACACTATTATTTTCAAACACATACAACTTGTATGGTAAAAGTGTATTCGAAAAACGGTAACATACTCACTTAACCCTTTTTTACCAAACAAATAAGAGTCAGGGAGTCAAATAACCATTCTACAACTATAACTATACCGGTAAAAGTTCTACCTGAGAGTGATTAAACGCTCTTCTATAGTAACTTTAGCACTTCAATGACACCGTACTACAGGCTTTCTATAACTTAAACACTTCAATGACACCGTTTTACAGACTTTCTAAAGCCTTTACTCTCAAAATCGTGGGCCTCTTTCGTGGTTATAAGTGAGTTAGAGCACTCTCCTACACTCTTATACAGCTATGTCTTAACACTTTAATTTTCGAATGGAACCATTATACAAGTTATATGAGAGTTTTTTTAACGCTACGATGTTAGTTGGGATATTACAATATTTTATAAATTGAATCTCAAATTATGAAGGAACTAAGCACACTGTGCTCGTGCAATCGCTAAATAGTAACATTATAATGAGTAAGTATAATTATTTTGTCATGAAAATTCCTACCCTGCCGCGTCATCGCCATCCTGATCAGTTTTGATTACTCGGAATTTGAATGATAGGAGAGCTTATATCAAGGTCTCACATAGAACCGTGAATTAATTATCGAATAACCTATCGAGAAGTGTCAATACAATCGCAGTGAATACACGGAGTTTCACTTCCGAGATACAGTAAATTAATTAAACAGTTTATAAAACTATGGTGGTCTACCAATCAACTGGTTCGTTTTTTTACCTTTGTTATTTAAATAGCAAACAGTGCATCTTGATTATCTCTAACATATATAATATCCTAAAATAATGTGAAGTTATTTTGTAAGTCTAGACTACTTGAAAATGCTCAGATAGAAGATTTTTATTTGACATCCATGTGTTTTTATTATGATTTCTTCCTAATTATAAGTATTAGCAGTTAAATAAAAAATATAAATAATAAAGAAAATATAGCACTCAATCAGGAGCTGTGATTTACTGATTAGATTTGTAAATAATATTTAGTTTAAAAAAATGTAAATATGTGTAAGTACCTATAAATTTCAATGCATTTAATGCTTTTTTACTGTGAATTTAATATAAAATTATTATCATGTTAGATAAATATAATAAACATATAATGTAGTTTTGTGTTAGTGTTACAAAATTCGTAATTTTATAAGTAAGCATAGGAAAGGTGTGAAAAAAATTGTTTATTACGTTCTTTCCCAATTGAATAATTTTAATAATTTTGGATGTAAATGTATAGTATATCAGAGCGGTGGTGGCGTAATGGATAAGGCCTCGTCCTCTCAATCGAGAGGCCGTGGGTTCAAATCCTGGCCTGTACCAATGAATTCTTTCAACTGTGTTTTCAATTAAGGAGTTTAAGTACAATAATACCACGAGCTCTTACGGTGATGGAAAACATCGTGAGGAAACCTGCATATCTAGATTCTAGATGTGTATCCTAAGAGCATTGTACTTATTCAAAACGGCGATATGGTTCGCAACCTATCACGTAAGTACAAATGTGCTGCGAAAAGTGGGTGGCTCACTTGTGAGCCACCTCTGACTACCCCTTCGGGGATTACAGTCGTGAGTGCATATTATGTATGTATATATATGTATCAGACGTAAAAATATAACATCATTAGGTTACAAACATAATAGCACTTAATAGAAATTATGACACAGAAAAATATAAAATTACAATCAAAAACTTATTTTACTTTCATGAGCATTTAGAATTGGACAACATTTCGAAAAACTAAAGCTGCTATAAATCGAAAACCATTTCGAGATTTAGCTCTAAAGGCCACAAAAAAAAAGTTTTTGTATTTTTTGGATGTTTGAGAAAATCATATAATAGTAAAAAACTATGTCAAGTGTATTTTTATTGCTAATGAAGTATAAGTACTGTCAACCCCTACTCGCAATAAAAAAGTTCCCCCCACAAAATGCCAACAACAATGACCCAAATTTTTTAAACATGTTTTTTTTTAACACAACCTTTTCCTGGAACTTTTTCATTGCTTGCGCGTTATTACCTACTTTTAAGCCTTTCTAAACATTATATTAGAATCCAAATGCTATAATACAATACCTCCGAATATTGCTTCAGGATCATTTGGGAAATTATTAAGTCAAAACAATAAACAAATTTTCCGCCCGGCAGTTTTATGTTATTATTTCAAGCATTATTAAAAATTGGTCCGTTGTCTAGCTTGCTTCAGTGATCGTCACTGATCATTGAAGTTAAGACACACATGGTACCGATTTCAAGTGTTTGTATTCTGTGTGATTGAGTGCCTCGGACGGGAGGGTTCGTTAAGCGATCTATAGCTTGAAAACATCTGACAGTCGGGTTGCCCGCTTGCCCGACAATCCTCTCAGCACAAGCTTGCTGGTGTTGGGGTCCACCAACCCGCACTAGGCCAGCGTGGTGGACTACACCAGCAGTGGGGATGTGATGATGATAAAATTAAAAACCGACTTCAAAAAACCACTAAAACGTAAGAAATAATTTAAGGTTTAGACCAATCCTAGGTCACAGTATAAATATACCTAAGCAGGTACTGTTCTTTTTTGATGTTGGTGCAGTGACAAAGCAGTTAATCTGAAGAAATATGGCACCAACTTCAAAAAAGAACAGTACCTGCTTAGGTATATTTATACTGTGACCTAGGATTGGTCTAAACCTTAAATTATTTCTTACGTTTTAGTGGTTTTTTGAAGTCGGTTTTTAATTTTTTTAAAATTATTATTTTATTTTGTTATTTTTAGTTTATTTGCAATAATTATCAATCAAAAGTAAGATGCAAATGATACCAATATGTCCTACTCGTTAATACGAATCATTCGAGCCCAAACACGAGGTAGTTGCTATATACCGTTGAGGAGTTCCCTTGACTGCCTTCCGTTTCCATCATCAGATCAGCTCAAGGTCACCATCATATCTTTTTGTTATAATAACAATATTTACGTTATAAATTTCATAAGAATCGGTTGATAAGTGCCCAAAATGGAAATTTATACCCCTGTTTTTACCCCTTTACCCACCCTTGGGGGTGGAATAAAATTCTGAAAAAAAAATGGGACCACCCCTGAGCTCAACCCAATACATCAAAAAAAGAATTTTCAAAATCGGTCCATAAATGGCTGAGTAATCGATGAACATACATAAAAAAAAAAAAAAAACATACATACAGACGAATTGAGAACCTCCTCCTTTTTCGAAGTCGGTTAAAAATATATAGCTTCTATCCTTCGTCCGTTTTTATTTTTTATCTTAAACTTAAGGCTGTTACTATCGCTAACTAGAGCCCCCTATTTAAAAAAGGCTGTTTAGCGAAATGTGTGTTTCAATTATAAAGTTCCACCCTGAAAATGGTTATGTTATGTAATTATGTGTATAATAATAATGTTAATACTTATTTTAATAAATCAGTATTATGTTTTCTAGTTTTATTAACTGTAATCTAGTCGATATTAGCATTGTGTTCATTAGTATTATAATTATTTATGTTATTGTTAGTTAATTGTTTACTTAGTTTAGGACTTAACTAGTTACCAATACCCACCTTACCTCACATTGTACTTAATGTGAGAATCTCATGATCTCTATATTTTATAGACTTTATAATTTATAACTTATAACGTCATTAGTTAATTCCTTAATTGTAATTGCTTAGGTTTTACCTTTCATCATAATATTATTATCTAAATATTATAACGTTTTTAGAGTCATACATAATAATTTACACTAAAAGCCTGTTTCACAATTCCTACATAAACTAATATCTGTGAGATAAAAAGCATGTTATGTCGGTGACATTCTATGACATTGAGGATAGACTTTATCTAGTTATTGGAGGAACACGCATTTAATATTGTTTCCAATGTTAAAATATAAATACTAAATGGAATAAATTTCTGATATCATTACGCCGGTGTGCCTATCTTAATATATCTAAACCTACTAAATTGTATTATAATATTGTAAAAATATATTTTAAGTCTGTAGTACCCAGAATGTGGTGATATAATATTAATAATGTATCAAATCTTTAAATGTACTTCAATTAAATATATCATAATATATATTCTGTATATTTATAAATAAAAATATAAGGAGATAAGTCGATATTATTATTAAACAAATTAGTTGGTAATTTGTAAAAGGTTGTCGTATAATATTTATAAAAAATGATTTTCCAGCATATTGATTGTTTTATTTTAGAACATAGAGATTATCAAGTTCGTTTTTTTGAAAGCTAGAGTAGCCTTCCAGGCGAAATTATATGACTATTTGTTTAAACATATTCGGTATAGGCATTGACCTCTAAACCATTCATTATTTTGCCAACCGCCCATTAGACCGCGTATTAAATCAGGCTGATTTCTTGGCGCTAACCCAACAACACTAGATCCATACTAAACCACTCCGAGCATAGATAATCCGAACGAAGCTAGATTCATTACGGTCGGTGCGTAGAACAAAAGATCAAGAATAAATATTCGCTGTAAGTAATGTTTTAATTGGGTGGGTTAAATAGTGATTAAATAGATGGTGAAAGCGGTCACTCGGTTAATTATAAAAGTAGCATGAGATGCCCTCGGAGCGGGCTCTTGAGAAATGCCTGTTTTAAGTAAATATAGCTACGTAAAGTGAGACAAAATGTGTTAGTGTCATAAATACCTAAAATAATATTTTTTTGATAAAATTTTCCGTTTCATTTCCTTTAAGACGACTGGATGGCGTAGTGGTTAGTGACCCTGACTACTGAGCCGATGGTCCCGGGTTCGATTCCCGGCTGGGGCAGATATTTGTTAAACACAGATATTTGTTCTCGGGTCTTGGATGTGCCCGTAAAATGGCAATAGGCCCGCCCCCTATTACATTGGGACTAATATAACACTGGCGAAAAGTGGGTGCAGCAATGCACCTCTGCCTAATACCACGCAAGGCAGTACATTAGTACAAGGTGTGAGAGTTTATATTATTATTATTATATTTAATTTCCTTTAGTTCTACATGGATGAGTACTAGGTCAATGAAATGATACTTTTTGGTAGAGTCCACAGTCTAACATAATTTTCACTCAGGACATAAGTAGTATGATACAAACACTAGAGGTATTTGAGCGATCTATCTTTTTTTTAATTATAATTTTCAAAAATAACCCCAACTCCAAGCTTCGTTCCAGTTTCCGTTTTTATGTGAATAGCTTCAAGTAGGGAACAAACTCACCATGCTTATGAGAATTGTAAATGTAAACCATAGCTGCATATAGATACTGAGTTTTAGAACTGACACCTTGTGTCCAAGCATAGATTACATTTTCATTTACCGACTTCACAAAAGTAAATAACTAAAATACACAAGTCACCAGCAGCGGTACGGGTTAAATCGAATGATTTTAAAGTCGGAAAAGAATTCAACAAGTTCTCTAGTCTTCAAACTCAGAAAGGAAAGTAATGAAAGTGTTATAAAATGTTTTATCTGACAGAAGCGAATTCTATTTGGATCTTTATTGATTTAATTCTGTTCAGTACTGGATTCAGTAGATACTGGGACTGCTATATAACAAAATAGATAAACAAAATAGGTAGGTACATATTAGGTATTGTCAGCAAAACATTAATGTACAGTCAGAAAAAAAGGTATGCTGCTGGGGTAGCATACTTTTTTTCTGATAATTTTAGCCACATACTTACTTAAAAACTTATTTTTTCATAATATATGTACTTATTATAAGTTTTACATCCAGATCTAGACAAAAGGCTGCAATGCACCATCGAAAACTAAACCTGTCAAATGAAACTGCACTAAGTCCATTCGGCGCGATCTAACAACTCAGTTCTCTCTAATCTCGACACTTATCCAGGACAGATCAGCTTTAGATTGCTTTTGAGACCAGACGGTAGTCGTCCAGTGTATCTTGACCTCCGGCCCCCCCTTCGGCCATTGATGACAATGGAACTGCAAGGGATTCATACGGAATTGCAGGGCTCAATGATTGGTGGTTTTCTAACAATGGACCGTCGGTACATTTACATAGGGCTTCGTTTCGTCTTTTTGGTTGTAATTAGAACGTGTTTCGATAGTTGGCCTACGTGATGTAGCAATAAGAACCCGTAGGCTAAAGATTATAGTGTTAAAAGTATCCTTGCAAGTGTGTGTATAATAATTATATTAATTGAGATACATGTATATTGTATAAGTACAAAGCTCTCATATTGAAAACAAATACGTCTTTTTTTTGTAAGTACATCTGTAAATACAAATTTCACATACCGATTACTTACGTATCTAGTATTTTATTAATAACCTACCTAGGTACTTAGCTAATATAATAAAGTAAGTACTTTAAAAAACACAACTGCAGAAGTTAAAAACTTCTATAGTAGATTTCTAATGAAGCAAATAAACAACATTACAGTTCCAAAGATAAGGCGACCAACAAAAGAACGGATCCCCCATAAAAGAAGAAAATATAAAATTAATAAAAAACATTTTTTTAAATTCCATACCTAAAGTAAATATTAATGTCTACATGGGTAACGCCGTCGTATCTCAAGCTTAAAGCTTCGGAAAGCCCACTTTTATGTCGCCCTCAGCCTGTTTACACTCCAATTTACCATGAAACTTGACGGATCACAATGGATTATTTCTCAGCCGAAAAAATATCACCTTCGCTCAAAATGATATCCTTAAAACGCGGAGAACTTTCAAGTGGAACAATTTTTCCGCTTTCTTTCGACACCAATTGTTTTTCTTCTCCAGATTTTAACAAGCACTTGGGCGCTGTGGAAACTGGATTTTCGTGTCGGTGCATTGTAATGTTCCTGAGTCTCGGCGCCTGATGAGAGCCACGGGACGAGCGAATGGTGGCCACTTCAGTCTTTTTATCAGGCTCAGGTGAGGACCGGGTTATTTCGTATTTTGATGTGGCGCTTCTTGGGAGAGGCCCTCGTTAGTAATATGTAGGTAAGTCAATGGCTGTACGTCTAGTACAGGTTTGATTGTTCATCAAAAGCTATGGAAGTTTACGTATAGTTTATGCAGATGACAGAAGAAAACCAAACTTTTTTCTTTTTCGTGAATGGAAAAACCCGTCCTAGAGGCTCTGATTATGCAAATATGCATGGTGATACAGTGTTTTTAGTTCAAAGGTAAAAGATACTACAATTAAGCTAGACAACCCAACATGACCATAGCTGATAACTGTGTCACTACAACAAACATACTCGTACCTTTAAGGTCTTTTACATCAGACGAACAAAGCTAGAGCATTATTTCGTAATCTTTTAGTGTAACCTAAAGGTTAAGAACAAACATACTGGGCCCTCGCCTCGAGTGGGCCCAGTATTTTTATGATATACTTAGTAGGGAATAGTAGGAATATTCCGAGTATCTGCTCTCCTGTTGTAAATAGACCTTTATAATAATTAGTTCGTGACAAGTTCTCAGAACTTCATATCAGCTATCCAATTGCAGTGCCCAGGTAGCAATTACACTTTAATGGTGTTGTAAACTATGTACATTATTATAGCTATAATGTTGGTAGTTGGTATTGAAGTGTAGTATGTAACTATATTCTATCATGTATTATGTATACTGATACACAACATACAGACAGCCGGGAGCCGGTGCATGAAAGGAGACTCTCCGACCTATCAACTGAGCTATATAGACCGGCGCACCCTGGGCATGGGCAGTCAGCGACTTTCATCACGGTGACACAACCTAGACGCTCAATCTCTTGTCCTTTGTTTGTCACTGACGCTCGCTCTAAGACACTGAACATAGGCCTCTCCCCAGGAGCTCCACACCACACTCTGTCGTCGGCTTTCCATATCCAACCCAATCTTTTGATTACATTTATATACACTCACGAGCAATGAAAAAGTACCACTGAAAAAAGCACCAAATTACTTCTAAACGGTAAAGGCTGGCTTCATACCGTCTTGTGCAACATTGAAGTAAATTAAACACAGCATAAGGATATTACCAACTAATATCCGTAATATTATGTTGCAATTTTAAATTAAATCTTTGAAAAATTAGGGATGTTTCTTATTGGCATTTTGTGAGTGGAACTTTTTCATTGCCCGGCAGTGTATTATTTACAATGAATGCCATGAACAATGCACAATTGCACAGAGTTTCTTGTCTTTGGCAAGAGTATTCCAGCAGCTTGTAAGTTTAAGCCGTCGACAAGTTGTTAGTTCGCCGTGGTTCGGCTTATTGCTTTCAAAGTGTGAACATTATGTCTTTGTCAGGTTCGTCTATTAAAGTTCATGGTCCTAGTCAGGTTTCAGTAAGTTATTTTGCTGTAATTTCGGATAGGTACTATAAGTTTTTTTTCAACCATACTCTCTACATTTGAGAGGCACGTGGGATATAGAATAACAAGCCACAGAAAAGACACACCAAAATTAACTTTTTCAGCCAAAAGTTAAAACTATTGCTTTCATTCAGAAACTTTCTACCAAAATATTTTACTCTTTTTTCTAACAATACTGTCTTCACGTTTGTTCCGACGATATCAAGAGCGCTTCTCTAAATCACTTGGAGTGGCTCCAAAAATAAAATTAGTTCTTGCCCACAACCTAGATCCTAGCACAAGCCGCTGGCTCGGCCTGAATAAAAATTGCCATAAATTCATATTAGAAATCTGAGACCCACCCGACCCTCAATTGTCGAAAATGTAGCGTCAGCAAACATGACTGATAGACGAAAAAACCAATATCAACAGTTGAGTCTTTTTTTAAACGTAGAACATTCGATCCAAATACTAAGTCATTTATTTAGGTGCTTAATGTCAACAATAACACTCAAATCCATTTATTTCGGCAACCAGAGCCCATTATTTAAGGCAAAAGTTAGCTAGGTTTGTTTTGTGTATTAATGTAAGTATTCCCAAGAGCCTGTTTCACCACGTCTTGACTCTTGATACAAGTTATCTGTTACATAAAAAATACTATTGTACAACATAATTTCAGAGAGCGTTATTCCATCACCTCAAAACTATTACTTTTTCAAACATTGTACCTACAACAGAGGTAAAGTTTTTAATATCTTTTGTCACTGACTGTACCTCTACACACAGGCTGACATAAATAAATAATGCGGTACCCGACACTTGTCATATTTGTACCCTTCTTACTTTCCATCGCCTCACAGAAAAACAAATACGAATGGAGTAGACGTATCTTGTGACATACCCATTCTTACTTAGATTGAAAATATACGAACGAGATGGTTTGTCACAGACAAAAACAAAGCAAAAAACTGTCTGCATTTTGTTTACTGTCAAACTGTTTTAAGTTCTACGTTATGACAACCATTGGACTATGATAACCAAACTATTTAAAAACTAGCTGTGCCCGCGAGCTTCGCTTCGCCTTAAAAAGTTTTCCCGTGGGAATACCGGGATAAAAAGTAGCCTATGTTCTTTCCCAGGGTCTATACCATATGTATACCAAATTTCATTCAAATCCGTTCGGTAGTTTTGGCGTGAAAGAGTAACAGACAGACAGACAGACAGACACAGTTACTTTCGCATTTATAATATTAGTTAGGATTAGGATTAGGATAAGAGCTGAGTGGTAGAAGTGAGATGTGTTATTTGTCGAGACGTTTCTTTTGCACTGACACTCCATTTAGTTCATATTAAAATATCGTTACATTCATATCTAAAAATAATACTAGCAAACTTGAGGTCCAGAAAATGTCCACACTTTGGAAATGGCGTCCGAATATCGTATTTTCTCGCGTCTGGAGATTTTTATTTGCTCGGACAAGTACTTGTCTACATACAGGTTGAAATATTACCAGTGATCCACCCAAATGCACAGGTAAGTCAACATAGGTATAATAAACTGAGGTAAGTATTTGGTGTATGAAAGTAAGTTGAGAGTTTGATTTTTTTCTTTAAAAATACCTTCTTTACCTTTTTTTTCATATTTTTTATAATTATTATAATATTTATTATTCATCTAGCTTAGAAACTGAAAAATAAAACACAAAGAATATAGACTATATTATAGATTGAAGGTTATTAAATTTATTTTTTACTTTTAACTCACAACGATAAGAAACTCACAGTTTTAAGCTTAACAAGTCCGGTAAACTGTAAGTATACTACCATTTTTCTTTAAAACGTTTTCCAGTGTTCTAATGTAATTTTTCTCCAAGTTCTTTGTACATTTCTAAACACAGTAACGTAAAGTACAAAACGAATGTTCTCAGCAGACTAACCTCATTGTTTATTCCGGAGAAGGTGGCTCGCCTGGCCGAGCCCGCCTCTCCAGATTACCTGCATTTACATCAGTATACAAATAATTACATGTTTACAAATGCTTCTAGTTACACGCCTCACTGAGAATCCACCGATTAAATGAGTTCGCCCACTGCTGAGGGACCTCTCTAGCTTACGAGAAACTAAGTTTCTAAGCGCTGCTGCGGAAACCACGACCAAATTTCGTTGTATTATGTGACAGCTCCCATTCGTTGGCTTACCATCAAGCTTACTTGATGTCAGCGAGCCTGCTAATAAATGTTGCCTATGTAAAATATCCAGCCACTACCGGCAACCCGATTAAGGTCGTCGGTCCATCGGGCAGGAGGGTGTCCCACGCTGCGTTTGCTATATTGTTCGTGGCTGGATGAGTAAGGCCGACGACCGATCGTTGTGACGCTCCTTGGCAGAGGCCTATGTATCATATCATGTCCAGCAGTGGATGATTATTGGCTGATGATGATGATGACGTAAAATATATCTAAATACCAACACTAGAAACCACTATTTTGAACTATGTGATATCCGGTCGGTAGCAGGGAGGCATCAGTGAGTGAACTCCTTAAGGCAGGGCACTGAAGCGGCGCGCGGTGGGACGCTGAGTACGGTAAAATCCGAAGCAGAGATTTTGAGCAAATCTATTGGTGGATTTTACCTCGCTCACCATTCCGGGACGTCACGCCGCTCCAGTGGACAGACATCTTTAAATTCGCTCCGCGTGTTATACAGGGTGTTGCGAATGTGCTGAAAGGGGATGACTCAGCACATAAATATGTATACAGATAGCTATTTTCTGAGCGACGATAGACACTAGAACTGGACGAGATTTTGTCTTCGAGGTGAATTTCATTCAGAAATTGAATCAGTCGCTGACTGCCCAACCCAGTGTATATAAGGACAGATTTACTTCAAAGGCATACTTCAAATTAAGTATATGTATATTCGAGGTAGTCTGAAAGAAATTACTCATTGTAATAAGGCCACCAATGTCTTGGGTACCCTACCCGACAGTGGCAGCGATCTGGCCAGCATCTTCTTTTTAGTTTAATTTTAATTTTATATTAGTTAGTTTTAGATCTCGACAATTAAGAAAAATGAGAATACAAAAGGCCACCAATTGTAATGTCTATGCTGTGGTTTTCCTTTTGCAATTTCTGTGTTTGCGTACAAAAAGTATCATCTATCTAGTGTAAGAAAATAAGTAAGAGTCAGATATTACAAATTAAGTTTTACTGCACAACATACACATAAAACTAAACCTACCGTAAATCTTCAAGTGAACTAGTAAGGCACTAGGTAGTGTAGACATTAAAACGGTGCTCTATCCCGGCACTCGGTTATTTGACTGACTGATTCGAGATAATCCCAGAAGGGGCTTCAATCCACATTTGTACAAGACCGTGCGCTCAGCCAAGACCGGATTTAGAGGTAATGAACCCCTAAATAGGACCCTTTTATCTAAGTAGGTCAAAAAGTGCCTGCGTAACTTAAAACTAATCCGAACGGTGGCTGCTTTGTTATTTTTTTCATTGTTATACATACATAATTGTATTCTAGATCCTTCGAATCTATAGAAATAGGAAACAGCAGTACGACACAAAATAAAGAGTAATATTATTATATGAATGGCTTTTATCCAGAGCGTGAAAAAGGTACCAGCTCAGCATGTGCTGAGCCCGACATAATGTGGGTGATGCAAAAAAAAACCTAAAAAAAACAAAATCGCTGAATTTCGATTGTCGTTTTGTTGGTGAATCGAGGTAGAGTTTGGTGGAATTCAGTAGCTGATCCGCAGATTGCACCCTCCCTGAACACAGCCCCCAGACGCCAGATGTGTTTGTTGTCTTCCCACATCCATCCAGTTTCTACGTCGTACCTAGCTTGTACCGTCATCAGAAAATTTACATATAATGTATCCTAAATTATGAAGATAATGTAAGGTTATAGTCTGTGAATCACCGGTATTATTGGTCTTATAAATATTTAAAACAGCTTTATAATTTTATTACATTCATAAATTTTACGTGGATTTCACAACAGCACAAACTCTTTTTAGGTTTTTCGTGCGTAATTAAGTTAAATTTATAATTAATTATGGTACCTTAATAACTCCTGGAGTGGAGACCACGTACCGGCATGCGCAGCGTTGGGCGGCCCCCCGCGAGATGGACGGACGATATAGTCAAGTCCGCGGGGAAGCACTGGATGCGGGCCGCCTCCGATCGGACAAGGTGGAAATCATTGGGGGAGGCCTATGTTCAGCAGTGGACGTCCTATGGCTGAGATGATGATGATGATGACCTTAATAATTGTAGAATTAGAGACTAGAGCCTCAAGTACATAGCGACTTTTTTATATGAGTATATACTCAATCTTGAGATCAGAATACATCTTTAACTCAGAAAATAATACTGTTACTATACATAATTCATTTATTTATTTATTTGATACTTTATTGCACAAATATGAAATATAAGTGTACAAATGGTCAACTTAATGCTAAAAGCATTTTGTACCAGCCAACCTACAGGAGGTACAGAAAAACTAGTAGAAAGCTGCAACAAAAAAAAGTAGTTACTAAATTGAAAAAGCAAAAACAAAATAAAGTCACTTGATAATTAACTTAATAGATATACATAATATACTATAAATTATATATACAATAATACATACAAAATTATAATATTCAAAGAGGTACGAGAAAATGCTACTTATCTAACTTGCTGAGATAATGAGCACGGGTTAGTCGCTTGAAGACATTGCGGGAAGGAGCTTTCCTAATGCTCTCGGGAAGACTATTCCAGGTTATTGTATATTTTTTTTATTGCACCGTGGGATATTTTTTGAAAAAAAAATATTTAGGTAAGTAGTAAGTACCTAGTCATTATATTCGATTTGTAAAAATTACGATAAACGGGATAGATAATATTAATGTTACTCTTTAATTAATCTTAATCTACTTATTAAGAATGCAGTAGATTCCAAAATATTACAGAGTGTAAAAAATATTATAAGGTATAGTAATCCGAAAAGGGAAGGGGGACTTTTGCAACATCCTGTAGGCGTATAGTTAGTCACAGTCACAGTAGGCGAGTAATCCCTACACATAAACCAGCAAGCAAATAGACTTGGAAATCTGCCTTCTATTCCATGCAGATTTCATCTAGCTAGCTCTATATTTATATCTTTTCATAATGAGTCGTGTTATATACCTACGTGTAAGCGTAGTCTGTAAAGTGGAAAAATATGTAAGTAGATAGGTATTTAAGAAAAGTCTGTGCTTAAGAAACAAAATATTTTTTTTACAAATAATAATATTTTAAAACTTCAAAGCGTAATAAGAAACAAAATGTTATTACATTTAGGGCTGATTTTTCAATAGTCATAAATATAAATGTTAGTATCTGTTGAATAAAATTGTTGCAGCCACTGTCTAAAACAAACATTCATATGCGACATCAACAGTATTATTCCTTGTATTCCGGTTATTCAAAAACCAGTCCTTAAAATAGCATCAGCAACCTTAGCTGTCCTATACTTAGTCGATTCAGAAGCATTTTCCATGAATAAAAGTTTAATAGTGAAATTCTTGTAAAAGAGCAAAGCATACGTTTCATTATGTAAAACTATTGTGTGGCCCGCGGCGCCACTGAGGCGGCGATGCCAGCAACAACGTGAGTACCACAGACACTGCAGTATAGCTCTTTTTTTGGTGAATACGATACAATCTTAGATTAACGATATACCGCATTTTGCTTACTGTTTTAAGTTCAACCTAATTACAACCTATGTAACCAATTTAACCAATGACTAAGGTAAGAAGTGGAGCTGGATTGGCCATACGCTGCGGAGATCCGTAGACCACCCACCCAAAATCGCCCTGACAAAGTGGGCTGCATCTGGCAAGCGAAAGCGGGGACGGCCAAAAACCACGTGGCGTCGCACTGCCGTGCAGGAGGCAGCCGCCCTCGGCATGAGCTGGCACGAAGTCGAAGGCGTGGCACAGGACCGGTCAGAGTGGAAATCTACACTTCGAGCCCTATGTCCCTGATTAGGGATCCCAGGACCTGATGATGATGATGAAAGTAAGAAATCTTGTAAATATTTTATTTAACTATTAGTAAATAAAAATAAAAAAAACACGCACTCACGCCTTGTACTAATGTACTCCCTTGCGGGGTATGCAGAGGTGCATTGCTGCACCCACTTTTCGCCAGAGTGTTATGTTAGTCCCAATGTAATAGGGGGCGGGCCTATTGCCATTTACGGGCACATCCAAGACCCGAGAACAAATATCTGTGTTTAAACAAATATCTGCCCCAGCCGGGAATAGAACCCGGGACCATCGGCTCAGTAGTCAGGGTCACTAACCACTACGCCATTCGGTCGTCATTTGTAAATATTTAAATATTTAATTTTGTAACCGAACTAATTCAAAATAACAGATCAGTGGTAGAAGTGGGGTGTTATTTATTTATTTGTGGGTTGGTATATTCTTAACGTATCAATAGCAGCTATTGCTTGCACGGCTTCCATAGCAACTTATTTTCAGCAAAATATTAACTTAACAACAAACAATGCAAGGCACAATTTTGAATTCCTATATAACCTCAAAATTATGAATTGTCAATAAAATAGAACAGCTGTTGACCGTCCGCCATGTTTTTGTACAATAAAGGTTTACGGAAGGTGTATAGTAGGGTCCAGCCAACTTTAACATATAAAGGTTTTACGAATCAGTTGGAGAGTTCTTTAGCGCTATTGATCGTTTATGAATAAAGTTTTTTTGACATTTGCTTATAGCAGGCCTATAGGTCTCCCGTAACTTTTTATGAATAAGACCGTTAGGCTAAGGATACAATTAATAGACACTGCAGTTGATAGCTCATTATTAAATTTAGAGCCACGCCACGCCACGCCACGCGAGCGCTGTATTTGATACGTTGACTCTGTCGTCCAAGCATAGACGAATGATAACTACAGGCAATGATATCACTGCCCTACTCTAGTCAAGCCTCTACCCCTGCGTAGGCCTTGGCTCGACTAACCTCCGCCACAGCTTGTATATTTATACCCTCTCACATTTCAAGGACAACAAGAGGCTTCTCTCTCAATGATCACGCACAGCCTCGCGTAGTTTAGCACGCATTTGTTTTACTTACACCGGAAACATGTTAAAGTACATCTTACTATGTATCCGGTGTTATTTCAAAGTGTTTGTGAGTGTTTGGTACTAAAGTCTGTTTTTTAATCTCGGACTCTGAATGGTTCATCAACAGTCGATTGTCCCGCGATTAACTGCCAGTTTCAATAACTCTATCTATACTTTCATACGATTTTGACAGATTGTAACTTTTCATATGTCAAAATAGTATGGAAGTAACTACCAGTTATCGATAGATAGAGTTATTGAAACTGGCAGTAAGTGACGTATCTGATGTTGATGACTGTTGATGAACCGTTCAGAATCTGTCAATTTAGTATCTGAGACAAAAAAAACAGACTTTTACCTTCTGCGTCCTGTAGTCGCGATATTATTATTATTTTATTGGTATCGCTTCAAAAACAATAGATTTGTATTGTGTTGTGTCTGATTTGACGGTATTCAACCTGGTAATTCTGCATCTGGTTACTATTATTTATTTATTTAATACTTTATTGCACAAATATGAGAAATAAGTGTACAAAAGGTGGACTTAATGCTAAAAGCATTTTCTACCAGCCAACCTACAGGAGGTACAAGTAAAAATGATCAGTGTAATGAGCTGTAAACATAAGCATCTTTATTTCAGTTAGGGTATCAACATTACAAACAGATTTTCCCGGATGTGATAACAAATACAAACAAAACAAAGAGTTATAGCGACTCTGTATGTGGGGAGTGATACCTAGGGTTGCCAATCGTATTTAATTTAATTTTTTACTCCCTTACAAAAAATAGTTAAGTTGAAGCTAAAAAACACACACACTCACGCCTTGTACTAATGTACTCCCTTGCGAGGTAGGCAGAAATGCATTGCTGCACCCACTTTCCGCCAGAGTGTTATGTTAGTCCCAATGTACTCGTAATAGGGGGCGGGCCTATTGCCATTGCCATAAAGTACCCAGGTTTATATATATTATGGTATAACTTACTGCTTGATAACGAAACTTTTTTGTTAGGTATCAGTAGTTAAAATAACTTTCAAACATTCTGAAGGTTCTTTATTTGAAGAAAGGTATTGTTATTTTTCTTTATGATCGATTTGGAAATATAGATATATAACTAATGTTTGATATTTCAAATATGTTGTAAGTATACTACCTCTTATGTAACTAAAATTTTGGACCACAGAGTAAACTTAACAACCCTAGTGACAAATCTCGCTTTTCAACTTATGGCTTCTAAACGAAAACAATGTTATCCTAAATCCACTTCCTTATTAGTATTGTAGATTATACTCATAATGTGAATAATTTCTTTGGTTGTATCTTTACAGCTTCAGTTAGACAATAAACTTATGAGATGTGTAGCGAATCATGTAGGTAAGTACTTTAAACTCCATGAAATCTAACTAATTTCAAACTTTTATCATCGCTTTTCCAAAACGAATGTAAGTTCTACGCGACTAACAAAAAAAAACGAAGTAAATAAAGCTTCATGTTCCAATAAAAAAAAATTATACTTTACCTCTATTTTAGTACAAAAATCTGTAAAAGCTATGGATATATGCTAACTTACGTATTACACTTATTTTTAAGCAATTACGTAAGTATGTAACCGCCGCGTGTATTCCCATATCTCGTCTCAACTCATCCCGTGTGGATCAACAAGTCTGGCGGGTTACTCTATACTGACGAAAAACGAACAAACGAGAGCTTTCATGCAAAATGTCACGATTAATACAACGACATAGAGCCATAGATCGCTCTGCAGCTCTGAAGCTTCAGAAAAACTAAGGCCCGGGTCTCCTATTTAGGCCGAAGGTCGCGTCCAGCGTCACGCCGTAGGCCGCGTCACGATGCTCACTACGTCTACGCGCCAACGTCGGCGTGTGAGGGAGACCGCATCAGTACATTTCTATAGTGAGCATTGTGACGCGGCCTACGGCGTGACGCTGGACGCGACCTGGGGCGTAAATAGGAGACCCAGGCCTAAACACGCCTCTGTCCCGTATTAAACGCGCCCATTGCACGACAGCTCTCGTTCGTTCGTTTTTCGTCCGTATAGAGTGACCTCCTGGGCCTGACTTCGTATGTCGGGTAATAACTAAAGTTACACGCTATAATTTGTATCGGAATTACGAACGGCTAAGTATTGGCAAAGTTTGGACGAAGCTATTCGGCGATTCGGTTGCCGGGTCAGGAACCACATGTTGTCACACAAGTTATACGTAAGTATAGAGTGGAATTTTATGAGTGAACGTTTCCATATACAGTGTGTTGCAAAATGGGTATTCTCCATAGTAAAAAAGTCACGTGACCAACAAAGTTTCTATGGAAAATGATATTTTTTTTCGCAAATTTTGAAATTCTGATTTAAGTTTTGGGCTTAGATATACCATGCTGCACATGTAGGTTTCGGCTTAGTATACCCTTTTTGCAACACCCTGTATTTGAGTTGCGTAGATATTACAAACTTTAGAATGGAAGATTATTTTTAGGCTTTGTACTTAATCTTTTTAATCTCAGTGCCTGTAATGAAAGTTACGACTGAAGCAGTTTTTTACGCTAATTGTTTGGTTGATTGGATTGAAAGTTTAGTAATTCCCTGAAATCTCTGCTATATAGGTAGGTATATTAATTTGCTGGAAATGTACATTGTTTAGATAACCCTTCTACAACTCTATCTTTCAGAGAGTGGGCGTCTTGCAATAATATTTTCAGTATACTTTACCATCTTGGTTGTACATAGGTCATAATAATAAATCAG
The DNA here is from genome assembly GCF_932276165.1 of Plutella xylostella. Classification (NCBI taxonomy): domain Eukaryota; kingdom Metazoa; phylum Arthropoda; class Insecta; order Lepidoptera; family Plutellidae; genus Plutella; species Plutella xylostella. Next base: position 6,401,098 of record NC_063987.1, on the reverse strand, counting down.
GTTACAAGATAAATAACAAGTTTACAAAGTGCCTAGATGTTAATTAATCACCGTGCAATTTACCAGGAATTAAATAAATTAACGAAAATTTGAAAATTGTAAAAAGTATCTTCAGAATGACGCTGCGTACAATATTTTTCAAAAAACCAGCATTTTTTAAATCTATGCTTAAACTCGCAATATCCCGCAAGCTTCGCTTTGCCTTTAAAAGTTAAAAGTAGCTGTTTTAGACGCAGTTACAATCCAGAGATTACCTGCCTACCTACAAATTAGTAATCTAAAGTCGGGTTTAAACTAAGAACTATCTTAAGTCTTCCTTTAATAATAATAATAATATGTGGGGACATCTCACACACGGTCATCCGACCCCAAGCTAGGCAGAGCCTGTGTTATGGGTATCGGACAGCTGATATATTTACACAAATACATAGATAGATAGATATTAATTATAAATATCAACACCCAAGACCCGAGTACAAATATCTGTCTTTAAACAAATATCTGCCCCAGCCGGGAATCGAACCCGGGACCTTCGGCATAGCAGTCAGGGCCACTAACCACTACGCCATTCGACCGTCTACCCGACCGTCTACCCGTTTTATGATAGGGCGCAAGAGATATTAGTAAAAAAATATACTTTAAATTATAAGCAACAAGTGACCAATATTAATTTACGTTATCGGTTTTCTTCTAGGCAGTACCCAAAAAATGCTCGATTCTGAGCCAATAATACTGACTTCAGCAGACATTTGTTAAAGTAATAAGGCGATCGTTGGGTCGAGCAGTCAGGAGGGTTACTCTACATAACAAAAAACGACAAACAAGAGCTTTCGTGCAATCGGCACGTTTAATACAACGAGATAGAGTCGTAGCTCGAGCATTTTTCGCTCCGAAACTTAGTTTTTCGTTATATAGAATGACCCCCCAGGGTGATATAGGGCCCCCGGGGCTCTCCTTGCAGTAATATCTTACAAATGCCGAGATCTCAAGATGGATAATAGGCCTAGACAAGGAAGATATTTATGTAAGGTCAAATTTTATTAGATGCGGGCGATTCTACATAATTATATGGCAACATTCTTGATATTTTTTTATAGTGAAATCATGTACTTGTATTCAAATTCAAAATTCAAAATTCAAAATTTATTTATTTAAAAAACACATGCAACACATATTACACATAATTATGTTAGTTTACATTTACCTTATACTGCGTTATTAACATAATTTAAAACAATTAGAAATCTATAGGCAGGTACCTACTTACTAACAATTTTATATTAAACGCTGATAAGTACACAATTTAAGACTTAACTTAAGTAAAGTAGGTACGTGTAATAGTTAGAATATGTTGGATACAATTTTTATTCCACCTAAACTAGGTCTAGCCTGTACTACTCGTATAGGAGGAAATATGTTTTTTAGTCCAGTCAGGTTACATGAAGTGTTGACAATAAATATATTATGTGAGCTAGTATCACTTGATTATATTATTAGATGATAAGTTTTGAAATGTATAAAATGACCTTTTCTACTATGACTCCATTAAATCAGTAATTTTAATCATTCTATCATTCGTCAATAGATTTTAATGAAACTGTGAGCGCTGCGGGTGGACACTTATCTCTTTTGTTTACTGTACGCTGCACATATTACGCACGGTCCAGTTATTCAGAGGTCTATGCGGGGACCGACACACAACTGGGCACAGCTAATTTACATTGAAAAGAGTGTAAATTACACAGTATTCAACCTTCTTTCAGAGCCAGTGGGCTGCGAGAGAGCCTGAAGTTAGTTCTTGAAATTCACAAACTCTTACATCTAACTTGTTTTGAAGCGTTTAATTTGTATTTAGTCGGGGTATGTTGGTCTTTGTGATCTGTACCTAAACACTACAAAAGGGAACCCCTATATATTCCGTCATACGTATAATTGCAAATGATGTTGGGTATTATTGGGCTTTATTATGTAGATAGTTGGAAATAATTGCATAGGATTGTTTCCTATCGCATTCTACCTAATTCTTTTTGGGTGTACAAATAAAGTGATACAAATAATATTCTATTCTAATTCTTCCGATCGAATAGTCGTTTCTTCTCTACACAGTAATTGTTGTTGTGTCTCAACTGAAACTAACTATAGCTGAATATTTATGCCTTTATTTCAGAACAGTCTTCAGTCTACTCAAATAATGACTTTCGAACAAAACAGCCTGCATCCATTGTTTGAATTGTCTGCGAAGACAGAAAAATCTTACGGGAAATTTAATTTCTAGCTTTGTTTGTTTCTGTCCACGTCAGGGGTAAAAAACACTATTATAACTATGTGCTGTATTAATTAAAGATAACTAAATACTACTCGCCTATAACTTCACCTAAATTATATTGGTCAGACTACTTATAATACAGGGTGTTGCAAAAGTAAAAGCCAAAATGGGGTTAGTCACGGGGTCAATCTAAACCAAAAAAAAACTATGACAGTATACCACTGTTGGCTTAGTTGGCAACACCCTGTATAGGGGAGTATCTTTGTTACATTACGTGTACGCTTGTTACATTTTCAATACCCTAAATTTTGCGCTTCACAGTTTTTTAATTCTGATTCAAAATGTGTGTTTAGTCGATGTATATCGGCTTTCCCAATATTTACCCGTATATCTATGAATATGAATGGCATGCCCGCTGCGCCACATTCTGAGAACATGTTTAAACACCCAAAGGGGTAAATTACCATCATATGTAGTTAATGTACACTAATAGGATTGCTAACAAACTTCGTGCCCGCAACACTGCGGCGGGACAATCGATACACGCTGAGGTTACGTAATCAGATTTCCTGCTGATTTTCCTGATGTTGTCATTTAAAAGGGTTTGTTGGTGACAGTTTAGAGTTGGGTGTGGGTTCAGGACGATGTATAGATGTCGTAGGGGTAATTGAGAAATCGATATTACGCGAAAACATATATTGAAAATAAATAATTAGACAATGGTGATTACAATATAATATACAAGCTGTCCCCGCGAGCTTCGCTTCGCCTTAAAAAGTCTTCCCGTGGGAATTCCAGGATAAAAAGTGGTTCTTTCTCAGGTCTAGACAAATTTCATTCAAATACGTTCAGTAGTTTTTCCGTGAAAGAGTAACAGACAGACAGACACAGTTACTTTCGCATTTATAATATTAGTTAGGATTAGGATGATACTTAATTTGATCAAATTTTGTATAGCGGCAATTAATAGTATTGAGCGTCAAGAGTAGGTACCATTTTGTAATCGGTCTCGTCGTTCAGCATCAAAAGGTGCACTTGCATAATGTATATCGAATACTGATATGAATGCAAACGAGTGAAATTATCATTTGCCAACGTAGCCTAGTGAATATTTTTAATATTCACATTATACTCGTACATGCTTACACATGAGCTAACATAGTGGGTGCTGCAGTGCACTTCACAAGAGTGTTAGTTCACGGCAATAGTGTTTATACTCCATAACCCAAACCCAATCTTATTTCAGTATGCTATGAAACAAAAGTTGTTCAGTATGAAGAGCTCTGAAACATACTTCCGGATACGCCCCTATGAAAGACTCACCCTGTATGTAGCCTGTAACCACCCACACCTATACATATATGTAGGGACTATGTTAAAGAACTGTTGAGTGTGAGATAACGAAGCTAAGCAGTAGTGCGTTTAATTGTTCAAGTAATATATGTATAACATTATACATACAGTGGGTACAGCAGTTCTATTTATTCAACTGGTTAATAATTAAGTATAGATGGTGAATTTCCATATACCTAAGTAGCCAGTTAACCAAAAATGCCTACACAAACGAAAAAAAAAGTTCATTTTCTGAAACCGCAGGCTTTGCATTAGGTAGTGTAATGTTCCATCAATGCCGAAACATTAACTATTTCGCAAATAATGAATTTAAACTATGACTGGATGTTCCGTGGGATTTGTTCCGCTTTGGAAGGGATTTCCCGTGGGATTTTTGAAAAATTAGTCTGAGATCATTCAGGGTGTCGGCTAACTTCGTGCCAAGCTTTGTTGTACCGATTGCGATTCACAGAATAATCAAGATAATTATTCTGAGTGTAGGTGAGCCTTAATGTTAATATCGGCGAGTTGAGGGTAGAGGATGATATCCACGTAAGCGAGCAGCGCTTGGGCACTTTTCACTTTTTTGTGAGCAGCCGTGGTGAGCAGACGGTCAGATGGAGGGAGTGATCGGTGCCGTGGGAGCTTGAGGACCAGGCGCGTGGAGCCGAGGCGGAACACCGTGTGCGAAGCTAAGTCACCTTTCTACTCGTATTTACTTTTTGTCTCTCGTATATGATTGAGAAGTTATGCCTACACTTTATTTCTTGAAGGACGCTAACCCACGGCTGCAATTTCCATCACACTGGTATAGGGATTAGATAGGTACACTAAAGGTCTTCTACCTCGCTCATTCAGTATTTAGCTAGCTAGAGAAAAACCTACACATTACACATTCCCTTATTTTAGCTTGGGTCAACTTATTTTAGTTTAGAATAGGGACTTCTGGATAGATACAAATAGGCAGAAGCGGGCTGGTGATGATGATGATGATGATTATCAAATAACTAAAACCTGACAATAGATCTCACTTCAAAAATAATAAATTCTTATCAAATAAAAAATATACACCTACCTTCAAATTTGTTCTATGGTTCTTTGTTCAAATTATTGATTTTTCATTAGGTAAATAAATACTTCTATAGAATCTATGCTATAGTAATTATTCAAAGAATAAAGTAGATAGTATACATACTTAAATAAACTTTTCAAAGATGATTTATTGTAGTATCTATATGGCAGAGAAGATTATTTGACTTTGAGTTTAAAAACAAGTAACAGCGCAGGGAAAGAATTGATTGACGGAGAAATTTACTCTAATAAGTGTCAAGATATCACAAATAAGGGTCCTAGATACTTAAACTAAATCATTTCTGGTCCTATATTGCTCAATAAATACAAATGGCTTGAAGGTAGATCAGATTCCTGTCCAATTTGCATATTTTCAGAAAGTTATGTAAATTCTTACCCATAGAAGTGTTTGTTTCCTTGTTAAATCAATAAATTCTAATGTAAATAAAGATAGCACGGATATAGTAGGAATAAAGTTAGCTAGGATATATTTATTACAACTATTTATAATATATTTGAATAAGTTTATATGATATTCACTATTTCATAACAATTATCCTATATTCCAATAAGATCAAAGAATATTCACTATTTCATATTATATATTTAATCTTTTAAAATAATACCTAAATCACTTCCCACTTGGCTACAAAATTAGAGTCATATTATTATATTTTCAAATAACTACTTATCTATTATGAAATTCATGATTTAATAAAGTTACTATACTGTAAATTATTGAACTATTCTAGTTTCAGTTAATTTATGATTATAAATATGATTGTCCCTTTAGCTTTGACAACATGTATTCATGTTGATTTATTTACATGATATAAATATAAAACATGTAAATATATAAGGTTAGGAGCAAGGGAAGTGATTAATAAGTTGGTCGGAGGAATGTCCAAGTCAATGGTTGTGTTCCACGAGGGCTCCGATTGAATATTTGCTATTATTTATCTATTTTAGAGTCTTATATATTGATTCAATCGGGTGTAGTGATCAAGGCCTACAAAGCGTATGGAGGGGCTTCCCTTATTAACCAACACCAAAAAACATTATTATCTATATTATTATCTTTATGTACTTACCTGTAAATATGTATTTATCGTACAAATAAAAGTTATACATTAAAGTTGTAGTATATAGGTCAATAATTATAGGCAGGTAGGAAGTATGTAATCAGTTCTAGGTCATAGTTTTATTTAATTCACTATCTTTCCTTTATTGGGTTACATCACAACGTAGGGGTTCCCTGGATGTTTCATGGCCAATTCAAAGCAGTATTTGTTTCACTCTTATTTCACTCAGGTTAGTTTTGTTGGGTGTTTTCAAATATCTTCTTAGTAAATCCATTAGGTAGGAGTTAAGTAGGCAGGAGGTAGGGTGAAACGTTACAATTTGGTACCGAGAGACCAGGATATTAGATTTGGCTTCATCTCTTCATGTTAGATATCAGGCAGCTAGTTTTCTGTTCTTTTATCTGAAATTTTACAAGTAAATTTGATTAGGATAGTACTTATTTACAAACAAATCACAATATTGAACACTCTTTTGCATAGTATATAGGTAACTTACGTTTGTCTCGAAAAAACATTAAGTTTTGTTGTTTGCCTTTGCGATTAGTAAGTAAATATTTACTTGTTATGGTGGTTTTTACATAAAGGCATTTCTTTTAATGTTATGGCTAGAAGAAACTTGAAGAAAGTTTCAAAAGTTTGTTTTTTAGTTGGAAGGAAAAACTTTATGCAGTATTGTACCACAAACAATAAAAGACAAGAGGTTATTTTTTTAACAGAGTAACTTTTATTGCGTCACAGACTAATTAAAATTCTAGTATAATATTTGGCAGTGTGCCGTGTGCATTATTTTACATTCATGTCGGCACAAAATCACTGCAAGTTATAATTTTTAAATTTACTAATACTTTCAATATGTTTGTGTTATAATAAGTCGCTTGCGTTTTGTTCGTAATGATTTGTTACATACTAGGGGTAGGAAAGTGATTATATCCTTGATATAATCACAATTTGTTGCCGTGGAGTGATCGAACTTATAAACGAAAGAAATTTAATAGGAAGCGCAAGAGGCTAGGTTTTGTAATTACGGAAGCATTTATGAAGATAGATAGATAGATAGTTGATAAAGTTAGGATGAGGAAATGAATAATGGAAATAATCCATTTATTAAAGTTTACTTAATAAGTAGGGGTTGTAGTAATGTTATGTAGCTCGTTAAAGAATTACAAAAGATTAGGGGTTGTATAACATAATGCTTGTAGTGGAGTTAGAGAATATAATCATCATCATCATTAGGAGTTGTATACTTAATATAATGGATTCTTATTCAGGACATTATTTATGAAATTTAATAAGTTACTTACCTTTAAAGAGATTAACATAAAACATAATTGTATAAAGGCTGATTTATCTATAGGTACGTCATATTAGTGTTGCTCTGAATCACTATGAACGGTCTCTCTGATTATGTAGCTGATTAGGGAATTTTAAGTGAATAGGGGTTGTAGGTAAAATAATGATATGGTTTTATTTTAGGTAAAAGCAGTAAAACATTTATTAAAATCAAAAATTATATTAAAAAAAAAAAAAAAAAAAAAACAAATGTAACGAAAACGCGGCGCATTTTAGTCCTTATGAACAACCTGAAATGATTAGAATAGATAAAGAAATTCTGGCCCAGGTAGATGAGGGGTGGGGATTTTGGTCTGGAGGTGCGGTCGGCTGCATCGGTGGATCGAGGAGTTTGCGTGGCGGAGCTTGTATAGTTGGTTCCGGGCTGGACTGGCCTGGTTGCGGGGGAATCAGTACTTATAGCAACTAGTCTATAATTATTAATTATCCTTTTGGCTGGGTTGGTTCAGTTTGGTATTGGTTGTATGAGTTTTGTTGTGCGGGTTCTTTGGTTTGTTGATGTGGTTGATTGTGCTTCTGGATCGGATCTTTGCTTGTCATCGACTAGGTGCTTAAATCTAGGCTCTAAAATTACTATACTCGAATGTTTGAAAGAGTAGATAATATATTATACAACATTGATCATAGGAGTTGGGATAGAACTGTAACACTATCTATGCTATCATCCTAATTTAGAGTAACCGGAAAAGCCCAAATGTCTAATTATCAAATTCCAGAGAGCCAATTAGTAGCAGATGTTATCGGACATTTCCTTAAACAAATACAAGTATGAGTTACAGTCAATAAAGAAAAGAAAATTTAACAATAATCTCAATTGAAAAAAAAAATTGCGATGAAAAGGTAGCGGTCCGACATAACAAAAAATTTTGAAAACAATTAATGTGTAGCAAGTTACTGTTGTTGATAAAGTGTTAGACCAGGTGAAGTAGGCTAGGACCTCATTTAGTATCAATATATTGTTTTGTAAGTTAAGAACTATGTGGGTAGTTTAGTTGTTCCTATTTTGAGCGCAGTTGCAATACACTTCTTCATCTGAGTCAGGATGTTAACTTATATAGTATATAGTCTCAGAGTTTGGCTGTCAAATATAGAACATCATCATCATCATCAGCATTTAAAAGGTATGTCATATCCTGAAAAGAAAAATAGAATTTAATTTAAAAAGCTGGGTATTATGAGGATTTACATAATTCAGGCAAAGGCTATTTAGTTCAATATAAATTAAGTAGACTAATAGAATAATATATTTAGGGAATTGTTTTATGATAGGTAATCAATATTGGATCTACAGGGTTATGATTTTCATAGTAGTCTAACAAAATCTGAGGACAGGAAGTATAAATAAAAAATTAAGTATTACAACACATAGAAAAGAAATAGGTACTTACTTATCGCAGAAAATTTACTTTGGTCTATAAGTAGTGAGGCATTGTGAATGTTTTGTCACAGTGGATGGTTTGTTCAGTGGTTTATCATGGGGTTTAGTCCAAACAAGGAGTGTTGTTGGTTTTGCATTGTTATGTTTGGTCCTGAAATAAAACAAATAATTATATAGGCATAATACAAATAAAATTACGTAAATGTAGGAGTTGAAGAGTAAATCATAGGATACTTATTTAAAAGGTGAGGGGTTGATAATAAGTTAAAATAGGTTGGTTAGTCTTGCCAGTATTCATTCAAAACTGTATGGGAGATATTTAACCGAGTAAGATTTTTATAACAATAGATCTATTATAAACACAAGATCCGTAAAACAGAGCTATTGTATGTATGAATAACAAACAATTCAGAGGTTGTTTATTTTGAATCACGATAATTTGGGGATTAGGACTTAGTTTAATAGTATGCATACAGGGTATTCGATAGAATAATGACACTTACCTATTAGATTCACTCATTATCTAAGAGTTTTGTAAGTTTAATCGGGTAAACTTTAGATTTCTTCATGCAATCGATATTGTTGAACACAACGACGCATGTTTTTGTTTTGTTTAGTGCCGGAAAAAAAAACAGAATAAGGTTATGTCAGGTTGACATTGACAGTTTAGTTTTTTAATAAATTTGACAGTTACACAGGTAAGGCACATTTACACAAACAGTCTGAATAGGAATAAAGGATAAGTGGAGACCGTGTTTTTCAAATAGGGGTTGTGAGGGAGAGTTGTAATATATCAGAAATATTTTTAGTTACCTAGTAACATTATTTTCGACTTAGGTAGTTACGGAGGGTAGGGAAATAGTTGAAGTAGAAGTAGTAGTTAGGTACCTACATATTTGATAAAATAAATAGTTTATTAGGTTGTAGAAAAAAAAACTAGATGGCGGTATTTTGATGTTTTGGTATTGATGGAATATTGGGGTGGATTTGTTTGTTACATGAGAGTAGGAACTTTCAATTTTGGTAAAATTGATCTGATATAATTTTCTTTTATAGAGAAAACAAAAGGGTAGGGTATTTACATAGCCATTTCCCGGGGATTATGTCGTGATTATAATGTTTCGAAAAACTGAAAGAGCAAAGAATGTGGAAGGAAGAAAAGTACTTTAAAGGTCATTTTCAAGTCTGAATGGTAATAATTTTAAAGGTACCCGGCCGGGTCTAACATAGGTGATTAAAGAATGATGAAGAATGAAGTTTTAATTATTTGATATTGAGTGCGATTTATAATCATGACAAATACAACTGGGAAATGAAGGGTTTATTCATACTTCGTTCAGACACACACACACACACACAATTATAAGGGAAACTTTGGTATATTGTTTCTGTAAAACTTGATTGAGTAGTTACCTATTATATAGGTACTTATTTAGCTAAAAAAAAGAAATTTATTCCAAAAGTTACCTTTATTTCACAAATACTTTCCAAATGATCAACTAATGTAGATACAAGAATTTTTGCTACTTATGTAATAAGTATTTTAATAAAAATTTAAAAATAATAATACTGAGTAAAATCTTAAAAGAAAAAAAAGATTTTTATAAATAAATAGTTAACTTCATTTTAAAACTACTAACTTAATAATATGTGGGGATATCTCACACACGACCATCCGACCCTAAATTAGGCAGAGCCTGCAATATGGGTATCGGACCGTCAGTTAGTAGTGTGCAAATTGGTTCAAGTAATTTACACACCATACACTCTTAGTCTTGCTTTTGTAGTAAATTGGCGAAGAAAGGCGGTTCTACTCGGGCACAAACGTGGTACAAACGCTTTAGTCGAATTATTATTGAAGTTAGCTATGCACGCATTAACACATGAGACGTCTATACAGGCTATAGATGTTTTTACAAAGTACCTTTTACAGACTCCACACGACACACTACACTTTACACAAAAAAAAAACAATTACTTTGAAACAATTTGCTTAGAAAAATATCTACATAACAAAAGTTGATCATGACGGAAAACAAATACACTTTACACCAAAAACACATTCTGATCGAAGTGTAAATAAACTAGATGTATTTTCTTTTCAATTTAGGTAGGTAAATGATATAAAAGAAAATTAATAATTAGATACATGATATTTTATTGATTTAATCGGTGGGGAGGAAGAAGGCCTTGATGTTTATTAGAGTGGCGTGAATCAGAGAAAGAGGATGAGAGTTGTGGTGAATTGAATATCTAAGAACCTATGTATTGAAAAAAATAATACCTACAAACATATAGTTAAGTGAAAGTGGCTTTAGTAAAATATCATGGCTGTTCTCCTGCACTGAAGGAAAGATTCCGATTTCACCTTAATGACACAACACTATACAAAAGAGAATATTTATGAAGATTTTGGTGTTAGGTTAGGACAGCATAGTCAAATTATACTGTTGTATGTACAGTATCTTCATAATATTCTATACTCAACATCTACTCACTTAAAGAAAAAATATATATTATTTTCAACACAAAATTTTGTCATTTTGCTGGATTAGAGGGGGATTGAAAAGTTGTGAATCAGTTGTAAACATGAATGCAATAATGGTTCACAATAGTAATTCTCTTTCTGGTTTTGGTAAAATGATACTTGATATTTCTACACTCTACATCAAGCTCGGAGATTGGTGGACATTGTCCCTGGGGATTGTTAGAATGAGACTTGAACTTTATTAATTTCTATTGATGATGCATCGTCGAAAACATAGGGCGTGGGAGAGTTCGTGCTCTAAGAGGGCGTGTTAAAGATGCTACAAAATTCTTAAAAATAAATTTAAGGTTCTGTGGTTTCTCATTTAGCATTGGATCCTTCTGATCGACAGGGTATCCCCTTGTTCCCGGTTTATTGGAGCATGAATAATCTACTAAGTATTCGATCAATAGTTATGTAAATAATAAATAATAATAGGGATGGTCGATGATTTTTGATAATTTCTGGGGATCTTGTTGGCTAATCATCTGAGTCATTTTACACACACACAAACACACACATATTGAGGTGATTATCGGAATTTCCTTTTACAAATTTTTCATTGTTTAAATTCAATGAATTTGATATTTGCGAAAATAAAGGGTGGTGTATATTATTGTGTATATTTTTTCCATATCTCAATTATAATATACTTGCGATACTACAAAAATATAAGGGGTTGAATGTAATGTTCCATCAATGCCGAAACATTAACTATTTCGCAAATAATGAATTTAAACTATGACTGGATGTTCCGTGGGATTTGTTCCGCTTTGGAAGGGATTTCCCGTGGGATTTTTGAAAAATTAGTCTGAGATCATTCAGGGTGTCGGCTAACTTCGTGCCAAGCTTTGTTGTACCGATTGCGATTCACAGAATAATCAAGATAATTATTCTGAGTGTAGGTGAGCCTTAATGTTAATATCGGCGAGTTGAGGGTAGAGGATGATATCCACGTAAGCGAGCAGCGCGTGGGCACTTTTCACTTTTTTGTGAGCAGCCGTGGTGAGCAGACGGTCAGATGGAGGGAGTGATCGGTGCCGTGGGAGCTTGAGGACCAGGCGCGTGGAGCCGAGGCGGAACACCGTGTGCGAAGCTAAGTCACCTTTCTACTCGTATTTACTTTTTGTCTCTCGTATATGATTGAGAAGTTATGCCTACACTTTATTTCTTGAAGGACGCTAACCCACGGCTGCAATTTCCATCACACTGGTATAGGGATTAGATAGGTACACTAAAGGTCTTCTACCTCGCTCATTCAGTATTTAGCTAGCTAGAGAAAAACCTACACATTACACATTCCCTTATTTTAGCTTTGGTTCAACTTATTTTAGTTTAGAATAGGGACTTCTGGATAGATACAAATAGGCAGAAGCGGGCTGGTGATGATGATGATGATGATTATCAAATAACTAAAACCTGACAATAGATCTCACTTCAAAAATAATAAATTCTTATCAAATAAAAAATATACACCTACCTTCAAATTTGTTCTATGGTTCTTTGTTCAAATTATTGATTTTTCATTAGGTAAATAAATACTTCTATAGAATCTATGCTATAGTAATTATTCAAAGAATAAAGTAGATAGTATACATACTTAAATAAACTTTTCAAAGATGATTTATTGTAGTATCTATATGGCAGAGAAGATTATTTGACTTTGAGTTTAAAAACAAGTAACAGCGCAGGGAAAGAATTGATTGACGGAGAAATTTACTCTAATAAGTGTCAAGATATCACAAATAAGGGTCCTAGATACTTAAACTAAATCATTTCTGGTCCTATATTGCTCAATAAATACAAATGGCTTGAAGGTAGATCAGATTCCTGTCCAATTTGCATATTTTCAGAAAGTTATGTAAATTCTTACCCATAGAAGTGTTTGTTTCCTTGTTAAATCAATAAATTCTAATGTAAATAAAGATAGCACGGATATAGTAGGAATAAAGTTAGCTAGGATATATTTATTACAACTATTTATAATATATTTGAATAAGTTTATATGATATTCACTATTTCATAACAATTATCCTATATTCCAATAAGATCAAAGAATATTCACTATTTCATATTATATATTTAATCTTTTAAAATAATACCTAAATCACTTCCCACTTGGCTACAAAATTAGAGTCATATTATTATATTTTCAAATACTTATCTATTATGAAATTCATGATTTAATAAAGTTACTATACTGTAAATTATTGAACTATTCTAGTTTCAGTTAATTTATGATTATAAATATGATTGTCCCTTTAGCTTTGACAACATGTATTCATGTTGATTTATTTACATGATATAAATATAAAACATGTAAATATATAAGGTTAGGAGCAAGGGAAGTGATTAATAAGTTGGTCGGAGGAATGTCCAAGTCAATGGTTGTGTTCCACGAGGGCTCCGATTGAATATTTGCTATTATTTATCTATTTTAGAGTCTTATATATTGATTCAATCGGGTGTAGTGATCAAGGCCTACAAAGCGTATGGAGGGGCTTCCCTTATTAACCAACACCAAAAAACATTATTATCTATATTATTATCTTTATGTACTTACCTGTAAATATGTATTTATCGTACAAATAAAAGTTATACATTAAAGTTGTAGTATATAGGTCAATAATTATAGGCAGGTAGGAAGTATGTAATCAGTTCTAGGTCATAGTTTTATTTAATTCACTATCTTTCCTTTATTGGGTTACATCACAACGTAGGGGTTCCCTGGATGTTTCATGGCCAATTCAAAGCAGTATTTGTTTCACTCTTATTTCACTCAGGTTAGTTTTGTTGGGTGTTTTCAAATATCTTCTTAGTAAATCCATTAGGTAGGAGTTAAGTAGGCAGGAGGTAGGGCGAAACGTTACAGTAGGCTACGGACGAATGTTGTTTTTCATAATTTATCTCACATACGAGAAAATCTGTAGAAAATGTCTATACAATAAAAGCCGGACTTATTTTATATTCTATACGTGCGGGGCAAACAATTTACCAAGTTTTTTATTACTAGCTGACTTTCACAGGAAAAAGCACCTTTTCTCTATTTTACACCTTTCGCGACCTCAGCTGTATAAATAAGTAATTTTAGTGAATTCTTTATAAATATGAGTGCTGTGACGGGATTCGAGACACCTTTTGGATATGATTTATTTAAAAAATATTTTTATATTAATACTACTACGTAATAATGTTGTTCTCGATTCGAGACCAAGACAGGCAAGAGTAGCGTGGGACACCCTCCCTACGACCTTAGAAAGTGGTCTTAGTGCTCTGGACTTAGTTAGGTGGCTGAGGACATACTGTTCTGGCCCTGCTGAGGACTGGCCTCCAGCAGTGGACGGAGACGGCTGATGATGATGATGACAGACGTCTCCTCTTAACTCTTCTTCTCTCTAATTACAACACTATCTAATTTAAATAATCTCATTTGATTTAGAACAATCATAATATAAATTATATCTAGTCAGTAATCATTGTATCTAGTCGTATATTTATATTGGGTGACATCCTCCGTGCAGGCCAAGATAGCTCAACTCTGATTGAATTATATTGATCCATCATGTTTGATATTGTAAAGAGCGAAATTGGATTTTGGCCGACCCTTTTATAGTGTAGTTGGAACAATGAACGGTACTTACACTGATTTGTTTTCAGGAAAGTACATAATGTTGAGATTATGTTATATTGAGTTTATTTATTTACTTCCTCCATAAAAAGGAAACGCATACGTATGGTATTCGTGAACGATTTTATTCGAAGGTATTTATTTATTAGTATATAACTAAAGGCATAAAGAAAAATCTATTTAAGTCAAGCATTGTTTTGAGGCCCTCTATCGTCTGCATCTGAGTATCCTATAGACCTATAGAGGATTTTTAATGGTTATTTCATAATCGGCAATCTTTGTAGAGGGATGAAGATTGCAGTTTTACCTAAAGGTTCATAAAAAGCCTAAAAGTATTTATTATCGTATTTGGCTTGCGACAAGCTTTGTCTAAGGTAGATTTAAAATCATACTCCGCCATGCAACATCAGAAAGAAGCAATATTGTACACACAAGCAATATTGACGGCTGAATGGCGTAGTGGTTAGTGACCCTGACTGCTATGCCGAAGGTCCCGGGTTCGATTCCCGGCTGGGGCAAATATTTGTTTAAAGACAGATATTTGTACTCGGGTCTTGGTTGTTGATATTTATATTTAGTATGTATCTATCTATGTATTTGTGTAGATATATCAGTTGTCCGACACCCATAACACAGGTTCTGCCTAGCTTGGGGTCGGATGACCGTGTGTGAGATGTCCCCACATATTAAAAAAATATATATATATATATTTGTAGTACATCAACACTGAGTCACCAACACCGTGTCATCATAATAATGGTTCTACCTTTTTTGGCATAAGATTTTTTTGCCTAATCTCGTATTGCATAGTAACGTTTGGTCAAAGTCTCGTTACGCCGAAAATCGTATGGCCTATACTAGTTATTATTCTGTGGTATGGCATAAATCTCGTTTAGTAAAAAGTTATTTCGCATAACATTGTTTAGCCTAATAATGGTATGGCCAAAACTTGAATAGCCTAATAATGCTATGGCATAGGTTTATACAAAGTAAAAATATTCGTTTGGCTTTAACTTTGACGGAGCGTCTCCCTACATAGCGCAAACTGGTGCCTGGTATTGTTTCCGCTGTTTGGAAAACGCTCCGCTCCGCTTCGCTGCGCTCCGCTTTGGTTTTGATGAACATGTGCACCTAACACGCTCCTCCTCGCTTTGCTCGTCGTCGCACCTATTTTTAGGTTTCGATCTCATGGGTTTTGTAATAATTATATTGGTCGTTAACTTTCGATTTTTTGATCATACAATATCGTGATTTTCGGGATGTAGGAGAAAAATACCACAATTTGTACATTTACTACATACTTAATATATTATTTATTAAGATAACATTAGGAGAAACAAGATTATATATAGGTATAGACGAACATAAATTTGAGCAAACGAAACTTAGGTGTTTAAAGATTGTGCCTAAAGAGTTTTAGACGAAACGAGCCTTATGCCACATATGTCTTGGCAAAGTGATGGTTCGGCCAAAAAAGTTTAGACCATACGAGTTATGCGAAATGAGTTTTGGTCAATAAAGATTATGCCAGATGAGCGGAACCCCATAATAATAAAAACAAATGAATGCAAGCAGCATCAGAGCCTCGCCGTCACACTACATAAGACTACATCAGAACTGCGCCATATCATTCTCTAGGTAACGCGAGATCAAGAATGCCGTAGCTGGGGGTCACTCTATATAACCAAAAACGAATATGTATTAATCGTGCCGATCGCACGATAGATCTCGCTCGATCGCAAACTATGCACTATACAGGGTGTTGCAAAATTGGTATACTAAGCCGAAACCTTCATGTGCAGCATGGTATATCTAAGCCCGAAACTAAAATCAGAATTTGAAAATTCGCGAAAAAAAAAAACATTTTCCATAGAAACTTTGTTGGTCACGTGACTTTTTACTATGGGAAAATAATTTTTTTTGCAACACCCTGTATATGAAAAACTGGCTCAACTATGCGAACGAACTGAGTTTAGCCGTCAGTGGAAGTTCGACTTTACCTTTGCTACCGAGTAGACTGGCGAGACAGTATCCTAGGCATAATTATCCTCGACCATTGAACGGCTATCAATTGAACGAGCACTCGGCCGGTGTCTCACCACTCTACTCGGTACGGTGTAATCAGGGTGGCCTCTCTGGGCACAGCACACGCTGAGCTGGTGCCTTTTTGACGCTCTGGACAGCAACCGTGTTTGTTTGTATTATTTTCTGTTTTTTTTTCATATAAATTTTTTGTAGTATTCTGTTTCTTTTTGTTTCTGTTTTTAGGGTTCCGTAGCCAAAATGGCAAAAACGGAACCCTTATAGTTTCGTCATGTCCGTCTGTCCGTCTGTCCGTCTGTCCGTCTGTCACAGCCGATTTACTCGGAAACTATAAGTACTACAATGATGAAATTTGATGGGAATATGTGTTGTATGAACCGCTACAAAAATATGACACTAAATAGTAAAAAAAAGAATTGGGGGTGGGGCCCCCCATACATGTAACTGAGGGATGAAATTTTTTTTTTCGATGTACATACCCGTGTGGGGTATCAATGGAAAGGTCTTTTAAAATGATATAAAGTTTTCTAAAAAACATTTTTCTTAAAGTGAACGGTTTTTGAGATATCAGCTCTCAAAGTCGTAAAAAGTATGTCCCCCCCCCTCTATTTTTATAACTACGGGGTATAAAATTCTAAAAAAAATAGAGGTGATGCATGCTAATTAACTCTTTCAACGATTTTTGGTTTGATCAAAGTATCTCTTATAGTTTTTGAGATAGGTTGATTTAACTGTAATATTATATTTGCTGCTACGGAACCCTTTGTGCGCGAGCCCGACTCGCACTTGGCCGGTTTTTATTTTTTTATTGTTCAGTGTGTCAAATAAATGTTTCTTTCTTTTCTTTTCTTTCTTTCTTTATAGAGTAACCCTCTTGTATCTAGGAGCTCTCAGGATCCTCATGTACAGACGCGTGCGATACCTCCGCGACATCTAATCAGCTCGGTAGCGGCGGTGTTCCCTTAACGACACTCCAGTAGATTGGCGTGTTTACCCCCCCCCCCCCCCCTGCGCCCCCCTACCAAGTACCGACAGAAGGGAATCACAGAGGGATTATTGAGAGAAATTAGCCGATTTCGGGCAATAAAATTAGGCATTATTGGCTTATCCGGGGATTGGTTGTTCAATCAGTTGATAAATAGGTTGTGGTTTGATTTGTGTTTTATCGGTCTGAGTGTTGTCTGTAGATTTGACTTGTCTTTGCCATCATATAGGTAGTTAGGAAAATGATGATGTGATTTTGGAATTTAGGGATTTTAGGGTAACGACTTCAGAATTCATGTCATTTGAAGGTGAAAGTAAAGTAATAGAAAGTAGCCGACATAGTTCTTAAATCTGCAAGCTTATGACTGCCATATTATTATAATATGCCGAAGAACCGATGACCAGTAAGGTTAATCAGTTCGGAATGATATTAAGACAAAATCTCTTGTAATGCATCTCTCCATTTACCCATTAAAGGTACATTAGAATAGGCTGCAGTATTTTGTATAAAAGCTCTGGCTGTGAAAGAATTTTAATGAAAATCTCTAGTGCTACCACTACCCCCATATTATATGCATGTCGGCGTCAAACACCGCGCACATTGCTTACTCGGGACACAGATAAACTTCATTTACACGTACACAGTTTCAGGAGGGCAACTCTAGATTATGTAAAATGATGTTGATGATGATGTCTTCTTCGTTGTATCCGACAACAGCGACTCTTGCTACACTCTGTTATGTGCTCTTATGTGGCTGGCAAGTCCGAACTTCGTCTTGAACACCCTGTCACACTGAGCACAGTAGAGCTGTCCCATTCTGTTGTATGTATAGTTGTAGGGGGCTTAGGGCATGTCTTCCGAGAGTGGCGTTTCACGTCAAAGTCTTGAAGTTGAGACTTTTCAAAATTTTCTAAGCCTTTGTGGACAGAGTTACGCCACTCTGGCCTCATCTCAGCTAGTTCCTCCCAACTGTCCGGTGAAATGAACAGTCATACAATCGATACGTTTAATGCAATGTGATAAGTCGTGGTTAGTTCACCAGCGAGCGTTCTAAGACTTTGTCAAGCAAGAGTAGTGTTCGCATTGCCCGCTATTCAGACTCACATTACTCATCACCTAGAAAAAAGAGAGGTCTTATGTATATCGCAGGTCTAGTCATACAATTGAACGCGCTAGTGGTTCAATCAAAAAGGAGATTAAACCAGATGCCTGCGACATATACAACGTACCTACTTCGAGCATTCGGTCGTTTAGAAGTTACAGTGCGTCTGACAGTATACACCCAGACTTACAAATATAATGACTTATTTTCTTCAGCAAGGGTTAAAAACAGCCCCGTTTGAGTGTAATCACAATAACCTAGATCTAGATAGCGCTAGAGAACTGGGGAATGAAGCATCAATTGCGTTATATTTTTTCACTGCTCAGCAACATGCACACACGGGGGCATTTGCTTTTCAATCTGGTTCCGGGGGTCACTCTCTAAATCAACGATCGATCGAACAAGAATTGTCACGCAATCAGCACGCTTAATACAAAGAGATAGAGTCGTGATTAGCGCTGCGCGAACCAACGCTCTATCTCGTTGTATCAACCGAGCCGATTGCGTGAAAATAGAATAGAATAGAATACTCTTTATTTTGCACCATTAAAGAAAACATTACAATATCACAGCTTACATATAAAATAGTACAAAAAGGCGGTCTTATTGCTTAAAGCAATCTCTACCTGACAACCTTGGATGGAAGAGACAATTTTAACATAATTAATGCGAGTAGAGGTGCAAGGTATACTGCTTAAACAGTACCTACATGAAATGTTTGTTCTTTCGTTCGTCGATGTAGACGGTAGAGAGTGACCCCGCAGCCGTGGTCGCTGCAGTAAAGAATAAATACGCAAAAAGCCGCTTTGATATTCACCAGTGTGTGTGGCAGTTGCAGTGTATTTGTCCATTGCGTTGCTTGTTCCGTTTGTCTGTTCAAAAAGATTCAAATTCGCATAGTCTTTAATCGGATTTAATAATATACATGGTGTTAAAAAAGCGGTATGGCGAGCCAAAAGGGGGGTGCATCTGGAAGTTATCCTCAACAGCTTTTGTTCTACGAATTATGAACCCCCTGAGTCACCCCCTTTCCGTTTACTGTAACCTTTTTGCCACACCCTGTATATCTGTTTATTATACAAAACAAACATACTAGACCATAGTAACATAAATATTGTAACATTTGTTTAAAAGACACAATTATAGCAACAAGTTCTGTCGACGTTTACTGTTACTGAAACAATCACAACATTGCTGGTTTTCTGCCAGAATCAATTACTTTCCAAAAGCTATCCGGAAACCGGAAATGGATATAGTGATTACATCAGCCTAAATTAAACGTTAGAATGCAAAGCACGGAACGTGAACACTTAAAGAAAATTTAATAACCATTTGAAGGAAGACAAAAGAGATAGAGTTTAAAAACAAAAGGAAATGAAGTTTACGGTTCGACGAAAACACTGGTGAAATAAAAAAAAAACAATTATCATTTTTAAACCTTGAACGAAAAGAAATGGTGTTATAAGATTGCCGCGTTTATGTTAGATGTCTGTACCCGCGAGCTTCGCTTCGCCTTAAAAAAAATTCCCGTGGGAATTCCGGGATAAAAAGTAGCCTATGCTCGTTCTCAGGGTCTAGACTCTAGACCATATCTATTCCAAATTTCATTCAAATCCGTTCAGTAGTTTTGGCGTGAAAGAGTAACAGACAGACAGACACACAGAAAGACACAGTTACTTTCGCATTTATAATATTAGTTAGGAAGTTAGGATTAGTATTTATGAAACTCTGTGTCGGTTTGTGGGGATGAATAAGCTGGACAATTCTGTACTTATGCGTCATTTTATTGTGGAGTCTACTCAGTGCACCTTTAGTAAAGACTGCGGGCTCAGTTAATTACTGCTGAAGGCTGAAGTTATATAATTTGATCCCACTTTTCAATCATATTTCTATTATTGAACTCTTATATCTTACCACACATAGTTACATTGACTTTTTTGCTATTTTGTTAATCTCAGACAGGAGCATAAAAGCTGAATGTAATTACATTTTTAATACCATAATAATTTAGGTCCAACATTCTTTTACTTTTGACGAATTATTTATTATCTGAATATGAATAAAAGGGTGAACAAAAGTGACAAAATTTTTTTTGCTGATAAAATTAATTAAAATGTCACAGCTGAACAAAAATTCAGGCTTATCTCAGTAAAACATTCGTGAATTTCATTGTATGTTAGTGACCAATCGGTATAATATATAATATACAAGTCTGATTTAAGTATAGTACAGACTAGTTGACTGCTACATTACTTGAAAGTCCCGAATTATGTTAAACTTAGGGCCTGATATGGCTGCCTTTGGGATAAATACACGATGTCACTGTCTGTAGGTAATTATATTTTAGACAGTGACAGCATGTCTTTTATCCCACAGGTAGCCATTATCCAGACATTGTGAAACTGGCCGTTAGTTATGTGCATTATTTCATCTCCAATAACATGCCAATGAAAAGTGTAAGTCTGGAGTATCACGGGTTTATTCAGTTATTAAAGAATTTATCCCGGATATTTGAGAGCCGACACTTGGTATTCGCCTCGGCCCGGACACGGTGTTTGACCTTCGTTAGCGGTGCGATTGTCCCGCTGGAAACGTGACTCTATAATAACATTGTTACAAATTGCGATCCCTTGCATTTTCATAACATTCAGTTTGTGTGAAGGGAATGGTTGTGTTATATTTGGCGTTGAAATGAGATGATCGTTCAAAAATATGACAACGTATGTTGTGGCAATGCAGCATCAGAATGTGTGTAATTGTATATGTACCTACCGATTTTTGTTTCCGATAAGATATATATCATACATAAGGCTCGATCACTTATAAAATCTACCCTATTATAAAGTCAGTTTACATGAAGTAGCCTATTAATAAGGCCGCACCACTGCGCGAGCTTTGCGGCCTGGCTTGCGGTATATACCCTTTTAAGCATTGTACCACCAGGGTCACATTGATATAATTACCATTAGCGGGTGTACTTATAACCACAAAATAATTAGAATAGTAGGTACAGTTTTATTAGACACAAGATATTGGGCAAATTTAAATAAAATACTTAGTTAAGTACTTACTGAATGCAGTACTTACAATGTGTGACCTTATGGCATGGGAAACAGCGATCTCTCGCGAACAGGATCGCTTATGCGTGTGAAGTACCCCGGGTGACCTTGGTTCACAGCTGCCGGCCGTGCACTTGCCATAGTTTTAGTTTTTAGTTTAGTTTTTATTTATAGTCAGTGGCATCATAAAGGGAAGCGGCTGAAAATCAGCGCGGTAGTAGGTAATATATTATGTTCTACCGCCTTAGCTGAGCCGCCGTCCGTTTCGGTGCCAGACAACGCACACATATCCTCTCATCTATTTCTTTTGTTTAGTCATAAGGTCTTTGTGTTCATTTATTACTGTTTTTCATTATGTTTTCTTTTTTTTTTCTGTGTGTGTGCGATGGCACGGAATAAACGTTTTTATTATTATTATTATTATCTCTTATGGCCCCACTACACGTCCGCGGATGCGTCCGGAGATGCATCTGGAGACGACCTCCGCGGACGTGTAGAAGGGGTGAATTGGGCATCTGTTGTAGGTATTTGACGTCCGCTGACGCATCTGCCACCGATCCGCTTGTGGTCGGTTTTTCTGGCACAGTACCCGTATTACGAAAAACCGCAGCATATTCTATTCGATAGTCTATTCGAAAGTGCTGTCAACCTGTCAACAACAAAATGGCGGTGTATAGATTTGCGAAAGTTTGACAGCTATCATTCCATAGGTCATTGTCAGAATAATATTATGTACTCTGTGGTCATTCTTTTCGAAACTCATTCGAAAGGTAAAAAGTGTTCGAAAGTGCTGTCAAGTTGACAGTAGTCGCACTCGCATTCGATTCTATTCGTTAGCTCGAATTTTCATGATACGGGTACTGATCAAAGGGTTCAAGCGCGAGCGACCGGCATCGTGACCACACGTCCGCGGACGCCCCAGATAGTGAGACCAGAATCGTATTCTTCTCCACTTCTTCTCGATAACTCGACTGCGATGCAAACTCAAGTAGTAGTCAAAAGTACTAAACACATAAATAGCTGCGACGGCTGCCGTTTCGATGTCCATGTTTGCGAGTAGCGTCTGCCGTTATTCAACTCAGACTGACCGATCAACAGACGTGTGGTCGCTTGCAGAGATTCGTCTGCAGATGCATCCGCGTACGTCTCCGGACGCATCCGCAGACGTGTAGTGGGGCCATTACAGACAAAAACCGTCTGGTAAAAAGAAAACACACATAGCAGTACCAGCAGTACAGATATTAAACAGCTGACAATCTGATAATAAACGTTGTTATAGGAAACAGTGTTATTGGAACTTTTTTCATTGCTCTTATTATATTCAAAGGAAAACAGTTCCAATGGGACGGCAATGGCATGTAACTCTTTCATTACTTGCACCGACTGTCCACGATTTCCACCCAAGTCCACCTCTACTTTTTGTCACCACACCGCGACCGAATTTAGACGTTCAAACGCTAAGTAAGTGCCAATTTCTCCATTGTCGGTTAGAGCATAACCAGGTATTAGTGGTTGACTTTTGACACATCTGTCAAGAATTTTATATGGAGATGACGTATAATTGATAACCAATCCCTGGTCGGTTAGATAACCGACTATGGAGAAATTGGGGCTAAATCTCCCACTTGACTGAAGTCGAGTCAGCGAACTCCTCAACCGCCGTCATTGTGTTATTTTATAAGTAGCTCTTCGTTACGTCGCCTGATAATATCCGTTTCAATTATTTATGCAACAAGTTCTACGAAGAACAATGGCTTATCTGCCTCGAGGAGAAATTGGGCCTGAAGGGTTACTCTTGCTCGGTGACGCGCGAAGTTTCGGAGCACTGCTGTACAAACCACGGCTCTATGTCGTTGCAATACAGCTCTCCGAAACTTGGTATTTCTTCGGAGTTACCCCTCTACGCTCGTGCCGAGTGCTTTTCTTGACTCTACAAGAGACATTAATGATGTCGATCGCTTTTGTTGACAATATTAGAGATATTACTTTTAACCACTAACGGACGATAGGGATGTTCAAAGTTTGTATTCTGTCTGTCTGGCAACGAAGGTCTCGAACAGATAAGCCAATTTTGATTAAGGCGTTATTATACGCAAAACTAGCGCCAGTCGATTTCTTATAACTTGCTGGCGCATCGGTAAACGACTCGTCCCAAGGTTCAGGGTTAGCTTCCTGCCTTGGACAGACAATTCTTAATAAAAATCAATTAATAAATTAACAAAAACATACCTACGTTTAACCGCCGGGGTTTAGAACGGAAATTGATCAAACAATATACAATAAGTAAGCCGTTTATTTGCAATGTATTCACAGATTGAATCCGCACACAAGGGTCGCGGGGAAACACAAAAATGACGTAAACAGTAATATTTTCAATAGACATCGGCGGCGGTGGGCACGTTCCCACCATAAACGTTTTCCGTTTTCAGGGAGGATATTGCCAATTTTCTGTGATAAAAATAACGTAGCTCCACCATCCGCTAGTATCCGGCTGTAAGGCCCCGTTCCACTCTTCACCAACTTCACATGGCTTTAGTTTCGACCAATCACGTACCGAGTGAAAAAAAAATATAAGTAACAAAGTTTTTTTTCAACAGTTTTGATCGAGTCAACTGCTTTGTATGTTATCTATGTTAACGTAAATTATAACTAAGAACATTTTACAAAGAGCCTGATGTTTCATCATCAGCCCATAGTCATGCACTGCTCGACAGAGGCGTCTGACAAGCAGCGCCACAGTACTCTATCCTTGGCCTTCCTCATTCAGCCACCACCAACCGCCTGTCTATGGTCGTTAATCCAGCGGCCTAGAGAACTAGTTTATTTATTTTATACATAGTTCATTTTATATAATTGTTGGCCGCTAATATACTTACCTAACACTTTAAACAAGTTATATATTTTCAGTTTTCGGTAGGTTTAAGAACAGCACTTGTAACTGACTAGTAGAAAGAGGTCAAATCCAGCTGCAGATAGAAACTAAGTATAATATTTACCTCGTATTTTTATTCCATTTCCAAATCCAGCGCTGGACTAATCGGATTCAAATTTATTGACTTGCAGCTCTAGATTCTACAGCTACAGGCCGTGTCTTGTTTGCACTTTACTGGGGGTCACTCTATATGAGGAAAAACTAAGTTTTGGAGTGGCTACTACAACTGTATATGGCTGTAGAGTTGTTGTGCCGATTGCACCATAACTCTCGTTCGCTCTTTTTTCTTCATTATAGAGTTACCCTCCTGACTGGTACTTATACATAATTATGATGCAAGTTGATGAATTATAGGTTGTGTTGAGTAATTGTACGAATATACAACCGTAACAAAGCGCACGGCGCACACCATAATGACTTATTGATACGAATACTCGTGAGAATTGAAAAAGTCCCAAAGACCAAATTACTCCTAAACGGAAAGACTAGCTTAATGACGCCGTCGGAAATATTACATCGCATCAGAATACATATTAAAAACGTAAATATTAAAACGAAAATGGTCCAAGCTTAGGGAGGCAGATTAGTTAGACCTGAGGCTATATGCATAAAGGTTCCATTCGAGAGGGCCAGGTGCACCCAGACTTTAACATAGATAATAATGATGAAGATGAATAATATAGATATAGCTATAATACCTACCTATTATGTAGCCTTAACTTTGTTGACAGCTCAGCAAAGTTTCTTCGTGAACATTATTGGAAGCCTTAATATTTTGATATGATTATAGTAATGTAATTACGAACATAAGATAAAAGAAATGCCGTTCCCTCAAGGGATGGTTATTGGGGTATTTCTCACATCTTTACCGAAATAAGAAATAAGAGTAGTAAATGCATTATTATGATCACAAATACATACAGAAAGCGTATAATAAATTGTAGTTATAAGTAACTGGCTAACTCCTCTTACTACGGTCACTACGGTGCCAAACCCTAGGCCAGTTTTAGAATTCTTTACCGGCATGATAAAAAAAACAGTTTACGACAATTTTTGCAATAAAAAAAAACACGCACTCACGCCTTGTACTAATGTACTCCCTTGCAGGGTAGGCAGAGGTGCATTGCTGCACCCACTTTTCGCCAGAGTGTTATGTTAGTCCCAATGTAATAGGGGGCGGGCCTATTGCCATTTTACGGGCACATCCAAGACCCGAGAACAAATATCTGTGTTTAAACAAGGAATCGAACCCGGGACCTTCGGCACAGTAGTCAGGGTCACTAACCACTACGCCATTCGGTCGTCTACTTTTTGCAATAATTAATAAGTTAACTAATGTAACACCTCAATATTTCACCTAAATAGTTGTTCAGACCAGCAATCCAACGAAAAGCTTTACAAAAGTTGTGAATACGAGTTAGTTTCAGTTGAAATTAAGTTCCATTTAACATTGTCTAGCAGTGAGCCTCGTGCCACTGAAAACTATAATAATATAGCTGTTCCCGCGCGCTTCTCTTCGCTTTAAAAAGTTTTCCCGTGGGAATTCCGGGATAAAAAGTAGCCTATGTTCTTTCCCAGGGTCTAGGACGTATGTATACTATTCATTCAAATCCCTTCAGTAGTTTTGGCGTGAAAGAGTTACAGACAGACAGACAGACACAGTTACTTTCCCATTTATAATATTAAGTTAGGACCATACAACACGTTCGCGTCGCGTCGTCGGCTTCCCTATTAGGTGCTTTTATAAAGTGTTTAATATGACTGTGTGTATTAGAGCTTGAACCTCCTTATCAGTACCTTATCTGCTTTATGTTGGTTCTATACTTACTACTTACCAATATAATTACACTGCCGGGCAATGAAAAGGTTCCACTCACAAATGTCAACAACAAACGACTCCAATTTTTTCAAAGATTTAATTTAAAAAAATAACAAAATATTATTGATTTTTGTTCGTAATATCCTGATGCTCTGATGTACTTCAAAGTTGTAGAAGACGGCATTAAGCTAGCCTATTCCGTTTAGAAGTAATGTGGTGAACCTTTTCATTGCCCGTGAGTGTATAATACTTGAATTATCGTAAACCTTTACATATTCCTAGTATATTATAGCTTTATATACCTACTATATTATCTCATGTAATTATAACATAATGGCTAAACAAAACAAACTTACTGTTCTCCTTCTGTATTTGTTAGCTGAAACACCTTTAACACACTCAAAATATTATTCGAAACATGAAGTTTCGTATAACTTTTGTGGTTCCCGAAGTATGTATTCAATCTTTCAATTAATCTTGCTTGAGTTAAATACGTAATACCTAATCATAAATAATACTGGCCAAATATAAAAACGAGTGCATGAGCCCTCTCTCGATTATTGGGGTTGACAAACTGTCATTTTATATCTTATGTACATTATACCTATATATATATATATATATATATATATATAGGTATAATGTATAATATATATATAATGTATAATGTATAATATATATAATATATATATATACCTATATATATATATATATATATATATATATATAGGTATAATATATAGGTATAATGTATATAGATATATATATACATTTATGTACATACAGTCACACATGATTCTTGAGAGTCCGTTAAAAGCACCTAAATAGAGCATGCTACTATTATATACTACCTTACTTTAAACCTACGTCAAGGAAAATATCTAAATAAGTCTTGGGGCTGATTTTTCAATGGTCAGATAAGTGTTATCTGAAGAATAAAATTGTTGCTGTCATTGTCTAATACAAACATTCAGCTGTGACAGCAACAGTTTTATTCCTCAGATAACACTTATCTGACTATTGAAAAATCAGCCCTTTAATAATTACATATTCTGTAAATAAACAGTCTATAATTTGTCAAAACTTGTCGATATATTTGTGAAGAGCAGAGACAATATCCTAAAACAGACAAAACATACAGTTAATAGGTCGGCACTAATCCGGGTAAGATGTGGTAAACACGCATTTACATATTTCTCCCAGTACAGGATGCTCTGGAAATAAATTTAACTTACACTCACGGGCAATGAAAAGGTTCCACTGACAAAAACAGCAAATTACTTCTAAACGGAAAAGGCTAGCATAAGGTCGCCTTCTGCAACATTGGAGTACATTTAACAGAGCATCATGATATATGTTAATTTTTTAATTAAATGTTTTAAAAAATTGGCGTTGTTTGGTGTCGGCATTTTGTGAGTGGAACTATTTCATTGCCCGTGAGTGTATAAATAGCAGCTATTTCCCGCGAGCTTCACTTCGCCTTTATTTAACATGTTTGTAAAGTGAACACAAGTAAAAATTGTAAACCTAACCAACGATAAAAACCACAAATAAAAAACCCCCGACATTCAACACTAAGGGCCACTTGCACCAACTAAATTTAGTATCAAATCTCGATTTAAGAAACGTCATTCCATATAAAATTTGACACTAAATCGAGATTTAACACTAAATCTAGATTTAATATGTTTCTGCAAGTGGCCCTAAAAGACCCATAACTTTTTATCGGCTATGCTAATTTTGTTAAAATTAGGCAAGATCTAATTACTAAATTATTATTAACAAATCAAAAATTGGTTCAACTGTTGGGGATCTACGCCACTACAGACAGATACTCAGACCCCTGTTTTGGTCGAGGGGTTAAAAATTCACTTTCCAACCCGTCTACACCGCTCGTAAGTTCAACACCTCTATTTCCTGTACAACTCCAGACAATCTATAAATAATAGGACGCAACTGTCCGCCGGCTGATGAAGTTGGAAACATATCAGATAGTTCGCTATGGACCAGGTAATTGCAATTTAGATGAAAATATGCTAAGCCGGAGCGGGGCGGGGCAGATTTAAATAATGTTAAGTGAAAACCGAAATCTCTTCGAATACCGAATATCTTTACCATCAAATGAATTTCATACTGTGGAATTTAATATTATAGGTAAAAGCGAAAAGATAAGATTTTCAGTAAGCTGCGGCGGCGGCGGCGGTGTTAGAATCTTTTTGACGGAATAAAATGGCTAAGTTTTTTTTCAGCTGACGGTATTTTTTGTAATTGTATAAACGTGGTGTAATACTTAGTAACATATGGGAAGCGATACTCTAAGGACCACTTGCACAAACATTTAAATCTAGATTTAGTGTCAAATCTCGATTTAAGAATCCATATAAAATTTGACACTAAATAGAGATTTAACACTAAAACTAGATTTAATATGTTGGTGCAAGTGGCCCTTAATAACCCAGCTTTAGATATGCGCTCAAAAAATATGTGTAAATAGGTACTTACCTACTTTTATGTTTAACCTACATATTATTAAGGTATATTTGTTTCGTCAGTTCAGTTTTCAGGCCAAACTTAGGTAAAACTCGCCTCTCTTCCAGTCTAGGACAATAAAACAGAGCAGCCAGTTTTGAGATAAATTGAATGAAAAATTCACATATGAAGCAACATGTTTAGTAAGCAATGCCACGACCTAGCTGTTGCATCGCAACCTTCCTCTCTCGGTGTTTAGAATTCCACATGAGTCTCCACCGCATACAATATCAGGGAAACTGCACAAATATGAATTCCTACCGTTCTAGCTTGATGTTTAGATCTTAGATAAGTATAAAACAAAATAAAAGGTAAGTATATAAGTATATTTTTTTAATTTTCTTAGAAGAAATTTATCGGAAATGTAAAAGTTCCACTTACCAAATGACGCCATTTTTAATACTTTTTATTTAGAATTGGGCAAAATGTTTACGTTATTGGTTAGTAATATTCTGATGCGCTTAAAATTTATGTAATTTCAATATTGCTGACGGCGTCATTAAGCTAGTCTTTTCCGTTTATGAGTAATTTGTTGCTGGAACTTTATTGCTCGTGAGTGTATTTAAGTCGTTAAATATTGTTTTCTTCTAAATGTGACTACTTATAGACATTTTAGACAGTATTTCTATTTTCTGATTGCTTACGTTAGTGATCTTCATCTAATAATAGACGCATTTTTCCTGAAATAAAAATGACATATTATGTATCTAGCCTATCTGAAACCTAGTTAAACATTGTGAGATATGGCGTTTCGACTTTCTCCGTGTTCAACATCATAAGGGTCACAGTGACAGTTAAATAAAGTCCATTTTTCTCTCCACCTTTAATTTGCAAGGTGCGGGTGCCTATATAAATAGAGTGAGTCGCCCGCGCGCCTCAGTTGTAATATCACCATGCAGAAATGACTAGGTTTCAGATAGGCTAGATACATAATATGTCATTTTTATTTCAGGAAAAATGCGTCTATTATGTAGTCTGAGCCTATCTGAAACCTAGTTAAACATTGTGAGATGTGTTTATTATCGCATGGTGGAGAGAAAACCAACTGTGACCCATAAGCTACTGATGAGTATATCAGTAGAGAAATATTTGAATCTATAAATTTATAATGCATAGATTTCTAGGTAATAGATATACTAAAAAGAAAGGTATAAGTATACATAAGACTTAAGTACTTCCTTATTATTCCTGACTTGTCAGAAAGTTATGGAAGGTATGTACCTATACATATAGGTAGGTATTTATACATATGGATACACACAGTGCCTCTTTGAAAGCAATACTTATAAGTAATTATTGATCAAAATCTTGTTATTGTCAAGGCAATATTTTTAACATACACTAGCCGAATGGATGAAACCAGTGAAATACTTTGCAACAATATTTAAAAGCTGTAAAGTGTAGAATATCGATCCAGGCCGCTGGGGCTCAGGTCAGCACATGCTGACTAGGGTATGTAATTCTGGACTGACCTCAGAAATGCAGCAGCCGACCCTGGAGCCTCGAGGACCTGCTCAGTCAGCCCCGTACGACGACACGGCCTGCAACACCTGGCGTGGCATCTAGTCCTTGGAGCGAGGAGTGGTGCTTGAATGGAAGATAATTTTACTAAATATCTCAGACTCATCAGCTACTGGAAGAGATTAGATGAAGGCTGTGACACTGGCGGATAACTAAGTATTCAGTTTTTCAAAACATGATGCAGGTCACTATATTCATATTCTAGATTGACAAGTAACACACAGTCTAATTTTGTATTCTAACTAACTCGGCGGTTAACGAGTTCCTGTGCAGTCCTACTAGGAAGGAAAGTTATTTTATAAGCCTTTGCACCGATTTTGTGGGCTACTATCATTCTGTATCATCATGTGTGAATATTATGAGCTCTGGCAGCATTCCTTGATAGATGACATCAATTAATAAAGATTGATTAACACAACAATAACAATTATAATAGTTGATAAATGAAACCCGGCTAACATGTCTTAACTGGGTAAGTAAATGATCAGTCATGCCACCAGGATATGTAAAATGTTCAGTACTTCATATGAAAAACATTAACAAGGTCACCTTTAGGTTTGTTCGTCAACACTAAGGGCAGGTCTCGGCCAAAACCTTAAGGCTTCGCCTTGTTGCAACTTCAAAGCTACGTAGGTAGGTACCTACTTACATTGTTGTAGGTTCGATTTTGAAACCATTAAGTCAACCTAGACAAAACAAAATAAAATAGCTCGATTAAATAAAGATGGTACGTAAAGATGTTAGTTGTACCTGATCAAACCTGATGCAACGACAGCCAACATAGACTCTCTAATCTGTGGAAGCAACAATCATGGTGGCGGGAACATGGACAGTTGGACGAGCCACCCCGAGCCTGACTTATCAATCAGAACTGACAGTTCGCCAACAGCAGATAGCTTGCGGCTATCTGAAGGTAAACTTAGGTAGTTAGCTTTACCCAAGAAAAAGTCCTTGGACATCGATATGACAGTGGAACGGCGAATAACTGTGACACTCTTTAAAACAAAAAGGCTTGTTGTTGTTGTCCAGCTAAGAAAGGTTACCTACTTCAGCGACCTGGTATTGCATTCTGAAAGAACTGCGAAGAGTTAATATTATGACTAATAATTATTACTTATTTAGAAAGTTTTCCGCAAACTCTAATAAAACAAGCAGCTACCACGTCACCGCTGCCCAGTTATAACTCTGTACTAGCTTAGTAGATATATATACCAGTTCTAGCCTTCAGCTAGAGGCCAGAGAGCTCCTAAATGAGATGCGAGTACGAGCATGACACAAGTAATTTTTTACTTGGTAAGTAACTAGTTAAGTAACTAACTGAAAGATCCATAAAACAGATTACTCAAAATGGAATTGTGAAAACGGCACGTCTGCATCTTAACCAGTCAGTCTAAGTAGTTTGTTTCAGCAGATACAGTGTTGAAAAATAGTTATGAAACGTTTGCGCCAGAATCGAATTAAAAATACATTTTCATTAGAGAAGCCGTTTAGGCATGAATAGGTACTTTCACCCTTTGAATTGTGCTCCAAATGATGACCTTCGAAATTCATAGAAATTTAATGACGACTGCCATTGTTTATTATCTAGCCCAGTAAATTGAGTTGGGCTACGGCTACACGTGATGTGATACACAGTACACAGTAGGTATATGCATGTTCCCAGAATAGTGGAAGTTATAATTTTACCAAAAGGTAGTCGTCTCGTGCAAGAGAACCGTTACTCGATTTATTCGATACACAACTAGTAGACAGCTGCTGCGTAGGAGGTTCACGCATTTTTCAACAAAGAACTCGGACACACACTCACAATCCACTGGGACATAAGGAAGACAGCTTATATGGTGTCACTCAGAAACCGCGATGACACTCTGATCATGATCACCCGACAGTAGGATCATAATAAATTCGGTAACTTGTGAAGCGGTATGGTATAGCAACAGCGACTTTCACGAAATCAGGAATTAGCTCAGTGCTTTCAGGTTGAACACTCGCCGGTGGGATTCACTTTGCTCACAGCCGAGAAAAGAAAAGACTCAAAGCTGGAATCTGCCGATGTGTCATGACACTTAAGATAGTGTCTGGGGGGTCACTTTATATGACGAAAAACGAACTTTCAGTGCACTGCGGCGCGAGCCGCTCTATCTGTTTGTATGTATTAAACGTGCCGATTGCACGACAGCTCTCGTTCGTTCGTTTCTCATCAGTATAGAGTAACGCTCCTGTACTTACCGTGCGTCACCATTCCCATGAGCAGTCCAATGATCTTTAGGCAGTTTAGAACAAAAGCTGCATTAGACAGTTTCTTCAGCAGAGACATCGAAATAAAAAATTGATTGCACAACTATCCCCAGGAGCAGTCTACAGGTCACTTTGGGCAGTTCAGAAGAAAGCTGCTTTAATAGAATACCCTACCTCAGCGGAGGCATCAAATTGAAGTGCTATAACACTTTTAGAAGCGGTGCACGTTACCCGATTTGTCGTCATCCATGCCGATGCGGCTACGGCGACTGCAGGTGGTTACTCAGGCTTCGTTGGTGTGCCCTTGTATGGCTAACATGACCAACCTTGGCAGTAAACGTTCGTCTGCATATGCCAAAATCACTGATGAATAGCGCACGTTACTCGATACCTTCTAATTAAGTCACTCATAATGATGGCTGATGATGATGATGACCTTGCTAGCAATAGTGCAGGCGGTTCCGCTGAGCATAAAACCTCTTCCCAGACAGGGGGCGTTTGGATCTGGCAACCAGAACAGGAGTGCCAGGTGTGCGCAGCGATGCAGGTGGGACAACACAGCCGCCAGGGCAGGAGTACATGGCTGGGTCTATGCAGCGATGCAGGTAGCACAAACCGGTGGCCAGGGCCAGGACCGGGTGTACGCTGCGATGCAGGTGGCACAAAACGGTGGCCAGGGCCAGGACCGGGTGTACAGCCGCCAGGGCAGGAGTGCATGGCTGGGTCTATTCAGCAATGCAGGTACCACAAACCGGTGGCCAGGGCTGTAGCTGTGATGTAGGTGGCACGAGACGGCGGCCAGGGCAGGAGCGCAGGGCCGGCTGTACGCTGCGATGCAGGTGCCACGAGACGGCGGCCAGCGCAGGAGCACAGGGCCGGGTGCAGGTTACACGAAACTTCAATTTCACCGAATCGGCCTGCCTACCCTCAGCGGGTAGGTACCGGCGGCGGATCACATTACTCGCCGCACATGCCACAATGTCCCAACATACCGAAACTCGGAGCCACGTGCTTCCTGTAAAAAATCCTAAGACGGTCCTGGAAAGCTCCTGTTTGTAAAGCCTTACATAAGCTATAATCAAGTGCATTATTGTAATAGCAAAGTTTTTATCAACTGTTTTCTAAAAATATTAGAAATTGAGGGTAGAAAAATATATTTTTAGTATTTTTTTTTTTCTTGTATAAAATTAACATATGCTTTACTTAAAGCGGTCATTAATGTAAGTATCTAGCTCAAGCGCCACTAGTAGGACCGGAATATGTGATCAATCATCACCACGACTATTGAATCGGACCCTACTGCGTGAGATAAAACCCCAAGCGCCGGAGCATTATGACCAGTGGCTGAGCTTTTAAAAGCAGTAAATAATAGCATTTTACTCACGGCTTATCAACTCAAACCTTCGTTGCGAAATCCTCAGCAATGGCTGCGTGCGCAGCAGCCGGCAGGCCCCGCGCCGCCTGGTCCGCATCACGCTACAGCTCCCGGTAGCGAGGACTCCGCAAATTCAATATTATATTTTTCCCCGTCGGAGCGAAGCCGACGAGAACCGTGGCTACATTGAGCCATTTTGCCGAAGTGTTCACTTCAAAAATCAAAAACCAACTGAGGCGCGCGGGCGACTCACTCTATTTATATAGGCACCCGCACCTTGCAAATTAAAGGTGGAGAGAAAAATGGACTTTATTTAACTGTCACTGTGACCCTTATGATGCCGAACACGGAGAAAGTCGAAACGCCATATCTCACAATGTTTAACTAGGTTTCAGATAGGCTCAGACTACATAATATTGAGGATCGATTTATCATTTATACTAAGGTAAGTAATTTTATCTACTAACTTAATGTTTTTTTTATAATATTGTAATAATAACGAAGATCTACTTATACAAATATTTTCTTGTTTTGCACGGGGAACGTGCGTGTGGTTGGTCCCCATGCCTACTACTCTAAAAACACTGAGCCCCTTATTCATAGAGAAGTTACAGAACGTTTTAACTAATAAACTGTTGGCTGAGAGTGGAGCGAGATGACAACTATAACTGGGTATCTATTTACTTAAATAAAGATAACCGATACTTAAGTTTCTTAAGGTCACTATTTTATCTTATTTACCTACACAATAATGATTACAAGAACACAAAAATTTAATACAGAATGAGTGCTCAAACTAAACGCAATAAGAAACGTCACGGTGACAGTTTAAACGTCAAAATCATATGTTCTTACACACTTTGACACGGACAGTGTTTATCAAACATAACCTTAGAGCGTTTAATTTCAGAGTATTTAAGTGTTTTTAATTTTTATTTAAAGTGAATCTATGGCTGGTGTTACTGAAGATTATATAAAAAATATTGTAAATGAAGTTGCTATTGAAAATAATATTTCAGAATGGGAGATGCGCAAGGAAACATTCGAAGTTTCCGCCCAAAACTACTTTGGTGTATTGATACCCATTTTTTTGACTGGAAAAACAGAAGACAGTGAACTTAGTCTAAGTTTAGTCCTAAAACTAGCGCCTACAGATGAACGATATAGAGTGAGTGGCGCACTAAGCATATTTTTTGAGAGGGAAATGTTTGTTTATTCATCCATTCTTGCAAGATATCATGAGTTGCAACATAATTTTGAAGTAAAATTGATCGTACCGAAATGTTATTATTGCCGCAGAGACTATTGTAGTGAGGTCATTGTCCTCGAAAATATGTGCGCCAACCAATACCGGCCATTCACGTCGGAAACATTTCTAAATTTCGACCACATGAATGTATCACTGAAGGAACTCGCCAAATTACATGCTTTATCTTTCATTCTGAAAACAAAACACAATCGCATGTACATTGACGCTGAAAAGATATGTGCGCCACTAAATGAGAACAATAACAAAAGATTTGTGGAAATTTTGAAGGACCGGCTGGCAAAAGCTATTCAGAAATTCGAAAACACGAAGTATGTCCCTTTACTCCAGCGTTTAAGAGATAAATGCAATGAGTTTGTTGAGGCGACGAGCACAGAGGTCAAAGCCACGGCCTTGTGCCACGGAGATATTTGGAAGGAGAATATTTTATACTGTTATGATGAGGTACGGATATTTAAATGTAATAATATGTTATGTTTTGTTTGCAAATATTTTGAAATTGACATATCAATTGTGTTTTTACAGAACGATATACCAGTATCAGCCTGTCTCATTGACTTCCAAACTGTGCGCATAAGTGCCCCAGCTTACGATGTCCTTTACCTTATCACATCAAGTTCTCACCAGCAAATGCGATTGTCACACTTTGATCAACTTCTCGACGTATATTACCGCACTTTCGAGCATTTCTTACGACAGGCTGGGATCGAAGCCAGCAGTGTATACAGATGGAGCGATTTTAACGAAGACCTTTCGACCGTAGGTCCAGCATGTCTAATTATAGCGAATACTGCGATGTGGCTACATCATGGTCTGCAAGAAGAAGGTCATGTCAGGAGCAAGAAGATCTTGAAAAATGATGATGAGAAATCGGAAGCCCTCAGAAATTACAAAGAGACTATACAAAATATAATTGATGATTTTTCTAGATACGGCTATTTGACTACAGTTATTGGAGAAGAAAGTAAGAATTATTAAACTCAATTGTAATGAAAATACACAGAAATAAAAATACATAGGTAAATAGCTAACTACGGATGTGTTAGGCCAGCGTATAAATTTCTAATGTTTTCTAAAATGAGAGGGTTTTATGATTTTGGTTAGAAAATGTTCCTTGTTCCTTACCACCCTAATAAATATGAAAAATATCTGTCTGGCTATTATTACGCGCTACATTCTCATATTTTTTACTAATGTCTAACATTTATTAAGTGCTTAAATACTTGCATGGAATACATTTTAATTCTGTAATAGCTTACTTATGTAGGTTCACCGTTATTTACTACTGGGATATACCTATTCTTTAGTAGAAACAATCATTTGGAAGCCGAATACATATTTATCTAAGATAAACCACGACCATGATTTGATTAAGTACAAGCACACTTATGTAATTGATACGCAGACGAAGTAATTAACCTAAATACATTATTACTTACGTAACATTTATTTACAAATAGATCTTGTGAACGAACATCCAAACCACAACACAAAGCTAGTTTCATTATCACTAACAATTGACAAAACCATTGCTAGAGTATTTGTCGTCTTATGTTATACGAAATCATTAAAATTCGGTCAGAGCGTCATAGCAAGGACTTCGTTAGTACTGCGCCACAAAATGAAAGTAAATTGCATAACTAGGAACGTTTAGCAACAGTACCGTCCTGTTCTGCGGGTAGCTAACACGTTATTGACAGGACGAACGAGTTTATCAAATCTTGATACGAATTATCGTGTTTGTGCAAAGTGCAATGAAACTGTTTCAAGTAAATTAATATACCGATTAACGCGCTGATAACATTATCAATTTCAAATCAAACTCTTGGTATTTGTTAACGCACTCAAGACTCAGTGAACGTTAGGATGACGAGTGATTCTAAAGAATATTTGAACAGTATTCTTGCAGAAGTGGCAAAGGACCAGCATATTGAAGAATGGATAATGACACAGAAATCATTTGTGTCTGTGGCCGATAATTTCTTCGGTGTAGTTGTGCCAGTAGCATTGACTGGAAAGGTAGATCACAGTAGAGATGCCGAATTGGACCTAGTCGTGAAGTTAGGACCTGAAGCCAACGAAGCAGTCAACAAGTTTTTCAACAGGGAATGCTTTGTTTACTCAACTGTGCTGCGGAACTACGAAAGTTTGCAAACAAATTTCTCGGAAACATCCAAGTTTGTTATTCCTAAGCACTATTTTATTTGCACTGAGCCTGGCAGAGAAGCCATCGTGCTGGAAAATATGTGCTGTAAAGGATACCAGCCACACTGCGGGGGTCCGTTCCTTGACTACGAACACATGGACATTGCTATGAAATCTCTTGCCAAATTCCACGCGCTATCTTTCATGATGAGAAGAACAGATAATGCTTTATATAAAAACATTGCTGAAAAGTGTGTATCTATTAGCTACACTGGTATTTTGTTGGATAACCTGGAAAACGCTAAAAAACTTTTAGACGACCGCTACACTCCTGTTATACAGTATCTAGAGGATAATTGCCTGAGACTCCTGAAGGCTCCTTATCAAGAGGTGAAGGAACTTGTCATCTGTCACGGGGATCTATGGAAGGATAATATTTTATTTAAATATAATGTGAGCATTTAGCATTGTTATTCCGTTTCAATATTAATTCTTACATCCACGTCTCTCTGTTTGATGGAAATCTTAGTAATTATCTTTAAACCACATTACCTACTAGATTTTTCATACATTTACATTCAATTATATATAAATACTCTCATATTTTCTTTCTATATTATAAACATTTTCATAATTCTTTCTTTGTATCTACATAATAAAACAAACACATATTT
Source organism: Plutella xylostella (assembly GCF_932276165.1). Lineage (NCBI taxonomy): Eukaryota > Metazoa > Arthropoda > Insecta > Lepidoptera > Plutellidae > Plutella > Plutella xylostella. Next base: position 6,362,775 of record NC_063987.1, on the reverse strand, counting down.
TCTTTTAGAATCAGAACCAACCCGTATCGGCCTGCCTAATCGACTACCAGACGTCCCGCATGCGTAGTCCAGCGTACGACATAATCTACCTTCTCATCACCAGCTCCAGCCAAGATCTTCGGAGAATCCATTACCAGCAGCTCCTCGATATCTTCTACGACACCTTCCAGAAGATGCTAGAAGAGGGGGGACTCTCTGCTCAAGTGTATTCTAGAGAAGACTTGGAGTATGACCTCAAAGTGTCGGCCGCTTCGTGTTTGATAGTGACGAATACCGTGATGTGGATATCACTGGGTCTGCAAGAAGAAGGCGGCATTGTTAAGCCGAAGAAAGTATTGACGAGTGAGAGGGAGAAGGAAGAAGCTAAAGAAAAATTCAAAGGAATTGTGCAAGGTATCATTGATGATTTTAAGCGGTTAGGTTATTTGTGAGGAAGCCGTGGCGTGGTGATGTATCGTATAAGACCGCTTGTTTCAATTTATTATTTGATAGAGTATGTACATTAAAATTTCAATTAGAGGCAGTTTTTTAAATTATTTTAGTATAATGAAACAAGTTCATTATCTAGCATATCACCTATTAATCCTTGATGTGGCTTATGGCTTTATATTTATTATTACTTATGTGATGTAAATTCATAATTTTATAATGCAAATAGGTAAACGACACTAATTTATTTTTACAATAAAATATTCATTTAACAATTTGTATGTGTATGAATACGTCTAAGTTACCGAAGCTATAAATGTTTCAACTGTGTAAAATCTATAATTAAATAAAAACAAAAGGCTAACCTAGCGGGTTCGACGGCTGTCGCCAGTTAGGTAAGTGGTAAGGTCTTGACAGTTGAGTGACAGAACGAGTCAAAACGTATCACTTATCAGGCAACTAAATACCTACAATACTACTGTTTGAAGCCACTCACTTAGCTATCTAGCTCAGGATTCGGAAGGACAGGTTGCAAATGCACCGTTTAAGCCAGACACGGCGCTGCACTTACCCCAAGCTCTCAGCGAAGACTCTACTATTTAAATATACACTTACCTCTGCCACTTGATTGCATTGCGACTCAATATATTATTTATTTAAGTAAGTACTTACCTATTTAATTCCTGTGAATCTATGCCGTCGGATAGGTAAAAGTTTACAGTGTGCTAGCATTTACGGGGTTTTGTTCACCGTAAGAGACAGTATACAATAATAAGGGACAAAACTGTATGTTCTTATATAGGTTACTTTATGCACAAATTTCCAAAGGAAAACATTTTAAGGCAAAGCGGAAAGCGTCGCGAGCCACTATCGTAAATACTAAATACTTAAAGAAAAAAAAGCAATCGTAAGAAGCCAGCGGAAGCGGTTCCCCGCCCGAACCCCACCGCTTCAAAATCTAAATCACATTTACCCGACATATTTCAACCTGAAACTCGGAGGAAGCACATTAAATCTCGGAGGTTTAAAATATGAAGTATGAAAATCCTCAGCTCACGTTGAATGGCGCAAATTTTTACAGCTTTACAAAGCACGTGAGTGTGGTATAAATTCTCCCTTGTAGCATCGGGGTCGTACAAAATGCATGTGGTATCTCGCAGACTTTGGCCTATCTACGTAGCCAGCCTACCTTGCCGGGAGCGATTTGTCTCATGGAATATCTAAAAGGGTGAGTCTTTTGAAAAGTTCCTTCGCATTTTATGTCAGTTAGGTTAGGATATGAACAATTTCGAAAGTGTTTTTTTTTTAATTTAATTATTTGGAAGCATCTAATAATTATTGTACATCAACAATTTATGCTATGTTTCTTGAAAATAGGTTCAGCTGTAAAACTCCTTCGGTTATATCGTGTACAAGTGAGGAAATTTTTCATTTTTCATATCTGAATATCTGAGCATTACCGATATGTAGATCGCCATCGCCGTCGCCTGCAGATCGCCGGAGGATCAAGCATATTATGTAAATAGATGCTACGAGAGAGGTCGGATGGATAACAAGATCGGGTCTCCCCATTTAAGAGTAGCTTGACAGGCGAAATACTTGACCAATTTTGAAATAATCGCGAGCGATTGAAAAGATCCACCCATAAAAAGCCTACTCCAAATGGCCCTAATTTTTTTAAACCTATGTTATATTATAGACGGCGTATATATTTTAGACGGTGGAATTAAGAAATGTTTTTCCGTTTAAGAGTAACTTTTTGCTGTATCTCTGAAACTTTTTCGCCTTCATCGTTCAAAACGCGTCTTTGCCACAAATACTGTATCATCAGCCTACTTTGACCAGCCTCTAAAAATTATATAATTTAATCCACTGTCTGGTCGTTGATTCGGCATGCTAAATCGAACATACGAGTACTAATAACTATCTTTAAAATAATATCTGCCAATGGCATAGCAGTCAGGGTCACTAAAATAACACATCATTATAAAACATAAACATGCACTCACGCCTTGTACTAATGTACTCCCTTGCGGGGTAGGCAGAGGTGCATTGCTGCACCCACTTTTCGCCAGAGTGTTATGTTAGTCCCAATGTAATAGGGGTCATTATAGCCACTGAATAATTTTATTATGTTCCGGAAAATTAAACAAAACAAATAAATTGTGGGCAGGTTCTAGTAATTTATCAGTGAAGTTGCCGAGGCTCATAATGTTTCAACTGTCTAAGTAAATCCATTAAATTAATAAAAGCTCGCATAGCCTGAGCCTGCAACCATAGACTAATAAACGAAGCGGATAGGTATTGTTGTTTAGTAAATGAGTATTTACTAAAGTACTTACTTACAGCCATGCTGAGCACGGTAATTCTCGATTCAGATAGACCTTGATTTTTTAATATCGTACTGGGTGTTTTTGGTTAAAGTGTGCCCCCTCGAGATCACATCATCGCTTGCCATTATAGAGGACTTTTATTTATTTTAATAAAAAAAGAAACTTAGCATACATTTTATTTTCATGACCACTCCACCACCATCCACTTTAACCAGGGACAACCTGTATTAATAAAAAAATGCACAAAAAACAGTTTAGGTAGGTACATTTTCCGTTAGGTACACTAATATTACACTATAATTTGCACATGTCTTATTTAATGTATCTTAGTTAATAAAGTGGTCCCCAAACTAGGCTATTATTATTACACAACGCACCAAAACCTCTATCTGTACTCTGCAGCAACACCTACACGGGTTCGTTAGCGATGTCGATAAACTCGTTTAAATACGCGTTCTACTAACCACAGCGCCGCATTCATGGCGAATCGCGATATTGTGACGTTTATCTACGTCGATAACAAAGCCGTGTAACGGCAGCAGCAGCAGGCAACGCAATGATCACAACTAGTTCGGTAAGTCATAATAACATGCAGTAGTGAAGCGCCGCCACCGCAGTATTTCATCTGCATTTCAGATTTTCAGTTTCAAGTGGTCGGTTTCTACTAAACTCAGTCGAGTCGGCGACGTCGAAGTAAACAAACTACACTCACGGGCAATGAAAAGGTTCCATTGAGAAAATCGCCAAATTACTTCTGAACGGAAAAAAAAACTAACTTAATGACGCCTTCTTATTTTACAGCTCATCAGAATATTACTGACTAAAAACGTTAATATTTTGGACAAATTTCTTATTAAATTATTTTTAAAAATTGGCCCATTTGGTGTCTGTCTTTTGGAAGTAGAAATGTTTCTTTGCACGTGGGTGCCTATTGTTACCGTTATAGCAGGAAAAGTTATTTTAGTGCCAGAGCTTCTAATAATATGGGTTTTTGCTATTTATGATCTGCACGATACATTATTAAGCAATAAGGCCGCCTTTTTGTACTGTTGTAATTTTTAAGTTTTATTTTGTATTGTTTCGGTTTTTGGTGCAAATAAAGAGGATTGTATTGTATTGTATTGTATTGTATTATGGGTAAAAAGTTTCATAATAATTTCCGCTAGAGGCGCCACGATATATTTTATGCTAGAAAACGTACACTTTAATAGTTTTCGACGAACTATCAAACCTGTACTGAGTGCTTAATTAAAAGACCATCATGATCATGATCGAAAATTTCAAGAAAAATTAAGTGACCTACAAGTCACAATGTAATACCTTCTATGATAAATTAGTAGAAAAGCCACCAGATCCTTTAGTCGTATATTTTATTCCATTAATCACTGTTTGAACTCCGCTTCGGCTGCACCAGTTTTGATTGTCCTGCCGAATAAATTACCTACCTACTTAGCAAGATAAGCGTATTTTAGATTGAACAGATAATTTTATTATTTACTAATCAACGGTACCTGCAGGAATGCAATTTATAGTAAGCAAAATACACAATGTGGGAATTGTATATTTGTATTGTACACTGTATTGAAACATAATATACTTACTCATTTCTACACTTATACATATACGTAAATACCTATATACCTACCAACCTAAGTCGCGAGTGTTTGGTTTTTATTTTTGCACTTTCAAGTTCTAAAAATAATTAAAATTAAGTATACCTGAGTAAGTATAATATTTGAAAAGGAAACGTTTAAAAACTGCAAATATACGTAGCGTTAAAAAGCGAAAGAGCGAATTAAGTATATAAAAAGGAACTTGGGCAGACACTTATAGAACTGAATTGAGCATTGAGCGGTATCGCGATATTTTATACGAAGTTGTGAGGTTCAAAGACGAAGAGTGTTATTTAATAAAGCGTTTTGCTTCTACGTAATAAAGTCGTCGCGTTTCAAAGAGATATAAAATTGCAGGATGACTTCCCGTTTCTGGGGGGTCACTCTACATGACAAAAAACTAAGTTTCGGCGCGCTGCTGCACGGGCTACGACTCTGTCTCGTTGTAGTAAACGTGCCGATTGCACGACAGCTCTCGTTCGTTCGTTTTTAGTCAGTATAGAGTAACCCTTCTGTGCTGACGGTTCTTTTTCTTGCTCTATCTTCGATAATTCTTGTTACGTACATACAGCGTGTTGCAAAAGTGGTATAAGCCAAAAGGTTGACTCGGGGGAGTCGGGGGTTCTAGACAATTTTTGTTGTTTTGCACGTCACACTTTACAAATTCACAAGATTAAATTAATATACTTACCTAGTATTATTGGATAATAATTATACAGACTTATAACTATAACTAAATATTAAACACTAAACTAGAAAAGAAATGCTGGCCAGCTCGCCGCCGCTGTCGGGTAGGGTACCCAAGACGCTGGCCGCGTTACATTGCTGTATGGCGATGCTTGGAATGATTCTACTCGTATTTGTATCCTGCAGTCCTTAAGTTATCTTTTCCTCTCGGAACACAGCGGATATATTACTGCTATTTATTAAATGAAAGTACTCTTTAAGAAAAATTGCAGATTTATAGAGTACATTTAGAGATGTAGCCATATTTTATTTTTATATTTAGGTGCTTATGCTTACCATGATACTTGAGTCATTAATTATTACAACTTCAATTATGTATAATTACGCTTCAAATAAAACTATAGTACGTAAAGCTTCGAACACTGACTGTGTGGAGGCCAATGACTTGAATACGTGGGGAGCCCTCCGGTGTCCTGGTCCGGACCTTAGACAGTTATGAGGTATCAGGTTGTGGTTCGATGAGGAAGGCCGAGGGCATTGCTTTAGCATTTCTCGGGAGAGAGTAGGTATATCCAGTAGTAGATGTATGGTCTAATTATGATGATAAACATAACACTGGGGGAAATTCGGCGCACCAATGTACCTCTGCCTACACCACATGGAATTACATATACCTTGGTAAGTATATTAAATAACAAACTCTTTTTACGTCTTGCATGTAAAAAACCTCAAGTTATTTACAGTCTTAAATGTTGTACGATGGTATACGGAACCCCTCATTTCCGTGTGTGACTCGCGCTTCCCCGGTTTCCTCTTACCCACGACATTTGCAGGGTCAACGATCCATATCGCGTGCGTAGAAAAAAAACTAGCAAAAAGGCTGGAGATACCAAGTGAATTTTCGTGCAATATTTCTAGAAAGGCCACTTCCTGGGCAATCATATGGAAATCTGGCGGCATTGTGCGAGCGGCCCGGATCTCGGATATTGCTATCCGTTTTGTGGGGTAAACTGGTTTATGTAGGGGAAAAAAAGTTTGGTAGTTGGTCGGTCCTCTTAGTGAGATGTTCTTACACATAACGTAGACCACGTAGTACATACACTCACGAGCAATAAAAAAGTTCCAGTTACAAAATGCCGACACACCCACACTACCAATTATTTAGAATTTTTTGTACTATACTTAAGATGTTTTCAATTGAATCATAAAGAATAAATCCCATTTAGAATTTAATCAAAATTTTGGTAAGTTTTAAATTGGCAATATTCTGATAATGTAAGTTATTCAATATTGCAGACGGCGACATTAACCTAGTCTTTTCCGTTTAGGACTAATTTGGTGCTGTTGTCAGTGGAACTTTTTCATTGCTTGTGAGTGTAGCAGGTGCACTAAAATTCTTTAAAATATATTTTCCTTCTTTATCCACATTCGACCATCGTCCGAGGTCTCTCCCTAAGGTATTAAAAACGGGCTTTCCTGATTTTTGAGGTGAAACTGAACTATCCTTTCGTACACAATTTCGTTCAGACTATTTTATAAAGGTGTTATTTCTGAGGCTAGGAACATTTTCATTTTTTATTGAGACGATCGTAAAAAAAAGTATAGGTCATATTGGATTTGTCCGAAACACCAATTTTATAGTAAGTGACACAGGACGTTTTTTTTTGTCAATGAACTCCGGGACACGGGACAAACGAGCTGATGCTGATGATAATAATTATTTGTTATGAGTAAATACATATACCTATAAAAATGAAATTTAATTCAAAAATACTCGCTCCAAAAATCATAAAACGAATTGCCTCCAATTTGTTTTTACATCGATTCATTTTTCCAATAAGCCACGGGCTAATATCAGTTGGGGTCATCCAATATTTCACCTGCAATACGTGGATGTCGGACCACACACCATCATATTATATTTGAAGGGTTTTTTTTACAAAAACAACGTTACTATCATTTTTAATCATTTAATTGCTGATAGCATAATCATTGGATACGATTTCTATAAACCAAAAAAAAGTTACGTTGTTTTTGTAAAAAGCCCTTCATTTGTACCTACGAGTATCAACCGAAAGTCTAAATCCGTTTGTGGATAACTAGCTTTCGCCCGCAAGCTTCGCTTTCACAAAATTACACTCACGGGCAATGAAAAGGTTCCACTGAGAAAATCGCCTAATTACTTCTAAACGGAAAATTCTAGCTTAACGCCGTCTTCTGCAACATTAAACACACATTTACATTTAACAGAGCATCAGGATATTAACAACTAAAATCGGTAATATTTTGTTCCAGTTTTAAATATTTTATTTGAAAAAATTGGTTTCGTTTGCTGTCGGAATTTTGTGAGTGGAACTTTTTCATTGCCCGGCAGTGTAGTATTATGGAAATTGGTTATTAAGGGCCACTTGCACCAACATAATTATTATCTCGATTTATGGCATAAATTTATATGGAATCACGTTTCTTAAATCGAGATTAGACACTAAATCTAGATTTAACACTTTGGTGCATGTTTGGTGCAAGATTAAATCCAGTTCTGGATCCACTGGATCCAGTTTAAATAACAAACAAAACCCCATATAAATTTTAATAGTTAGCAATTAAAATACAGCGTCTCTCGCCTGCCAAACTGTCAGATCCATACAAGTTACGTCAGATTTGACATTCGGTTGCGGTAACCCTCCGAACGAGATCTCACGCGATCGCTGTATAGTTTCAACGCAAATATTCTATTAGGTAAATAAATAGAGGTACCGGAATGATACAATTATGTGGACCCAGTTTCAGGAATTTTCATAAACAGGCAGTCCTCACAAGGTCGCCATCCTAACAACCCGTTAACCTGTTGTTAACATTCGCTAATTTACACATGTTATTACAGTGATGTTGGCGGACTATGCTGTAATCGGTGGAATAGCCCTAAACTTAGTTTATTATTCTGTGAAGGGCCTCTGAAGGGACCTTGTTCAGTATGAAAGACTAGAATAGTATAACTTTATTGTACAGAATGTTTTGTACTGTGATAGGAAACCTTTCCCATTTCCGAGTATTGCCTATGTAATACTATGTAATAGTTAGGTATTACATATAAGGCATGTATAATATATTCTTTTATTGGCTGTATTATAGACGGATGGCCTTACCTAATCATCAGCCAACATTATATCCATTGTTGGAAAGGGGTTTCCCAGGGACCGCTACTATCCTATCTCATAAGCCTTCCTGTTACATTCAGAAGTGAGCGCTGAAGGGCGTTCCACGATACGTTTGTCCGTTCTAGAACTCTTCCAACCAAGGATGTCCCATACATACACTAAATTGACCTTTGAATTTAATTAAAATTGAATGGGGAATGGCAATGTTCGAATAAAATTTTATCTCTGCAATAACAAAGCTGAAAGTGGACATTAGTGTAATGTTTTTGTGAGAAAAAGGATAAATGTCAGCCCTTTCTACCCGACAACAACGGCGAGACAAAAAGGATTGCTTATACATACTAATCACACATTTATCTATTGAGGTGACAGAAATGTTTGTCTTTACGTGATCATCACCACAAGATTCACAAGTCACAAATCTTATTATGAATTATTGAAATAAATTAGTTCACTTATACGAGTAATGTAGACAAAGTACTGGTATACAATTATACATGGTAGACAACTACATTGTTTAAGTGATCAACGTTCGACCAACGTGAGTTTAGCTAAATTAGTAAAAACAAAAATTTCTACCATACACAATCCGCATAATGGACCCAAAAAGACTAATTAATTCTTTTATACAGAGTGCTAGAAACGTTGACTATTTTGTAGTTAATTTTATGACATGAAGTAGGCATAAATACGTCCACGTAACGACTGTATAGGCTACTCTTAGAAAGGTTATCCTGTTATAGCTGTATACAAGCTGTATAGAAGCTGTATATGCGTGGATGGGGTCGGTAATGGCCGGTCGGACCTCGGCCTACAGCCACGACCCAATGTATTGGAAACAATGATTGATTCCCATCGAAACCCTCACCCTTTCCTTCTCTGAAATGCGATCTTATCGTCTTATTTTAATTTTATCACGATCGCTTTGAAGTTTTGTCATTTTTTTATGATGTTTATAATAAGTATAAGTAGTATCGCTTTTATAAAGCTTCGATTTTTTACCCTACTTGATTCATATAAAAAAAATGTGTAACTAAATTAGCACTGTAAAAAAGAAAAAAAAAAGAACTAAAGTTGTTTAGTATGACGGATTAGATAACCTAGACCCTGTATAATTTCCCAGGTATTTTAAAATATTGGGGCATATTTTTAAATAGGGTAGATGGGACTTTCTCTACAATATGCACAATATGCAGGTTGTATATTTTCATTTTCACACTACGTGTTCCGGGTCGAAGTTTACAGATTTAATGCCTTGCCTATAAATTCGTGCACCTCTCCAATATCGATGTTCAAAACTAAAGTGTTCTTTGTTGGAGTTGGTAACTCTTACTTATAAAACTATCTACGTCTTCACTTAAAGAATGACTACAAGAAAATAAGAATAGCAATCTCGGGAAGTTTTCAATTAAAAAGCTCAAAGAAAATTCCGAGACCGCTCACGTGCCCCCGCTCTCGATAAATTAAGAAATAAAAAGCTTTTTTCAAATTGCAATAGGAAATTATTCTTCTGAGGAATTTATATTTGCAATTAACATTTCTGAGTGCTGCTGGCCAGTTGCAATGGGGACTACCGTTTTTTTGCTCACCAGTTGGCGCCACTGTCGACTGAGGTCAAGAGGTACCATAGCTGTCAAACTTATCAAAGGCGACTTTATCAAATTGGCGCGAAATAAAGTTTTAAAATCTTGAATCTTATAAGCTTATTAATTATAAAATAACTATCATCATATCGAGTTACTATGCCGCAATGTTGTGCAGATCCGTTATGTTCGGAAAGAAAAGGAGGACATATGTTACCAAGTGATAAAACTGTTCTAAAACAGTGGCTTGTGAAATAATTATTATCCGACAATCTCGTGTTTGTGAAAATCATTATAAACAATTTCAGAAAGAACATAATGTAAATAAGGATTAGGCATTTAATAAATACAATAAAAATAAAAGAATTACACACTGATTTAACTTTTATTTATCCTTTCCGTTTAAACACACTGCTATACAAAAAATATAACACATTAGTAATCCACACATTGTTAGTTAAAAGTAAATAATGGTAGTATATGTAGTATACTAAGTATTCTATTATTTGTGGGGGTGTCAGTACCTGCACCTGGCTCACTCGAATGAAGCCTTTGTGCATATACATATATCGCCTTAAGGTCTAAACTCCACTCCTAAGCTTGGACCATTTCCTACCACGCTGTGGTCCTCTGCAGGTTGGTGGGTTCGAAAATCTAGATATGCAGGTTTTATCACGATGTTTTCATTCACCGTTAGAGCGATGGTATGTAGTATGTACACTGTACATAAATTCCAAAGTAGTTACTCATTGGTGACAATATCTAGATCTGGAGTTTCATTTTTAGTGTTCACACTGCTATACAAAATTTCTGAAGGCCACTCAACAGTATACACTATCATTTTGTTGTATGATGCTGTCCTCTACGTTATTAACCAAGTTACTGTTACGGTCATAGTCTTGGTGTCTGTAAAAAGAAAAAGACATAGCTGTTACCAAAGCAAACAAGCATACATTTCGTAAAAAATAAGTTTGTAAACAGTAAACAAACTAACCTCTGAATTAGCTGCTCTTTTCCTTAATTCAGCTTTCAAAGCGTGCACATTCATCAACAAATAATCCATATTTGCGATAATTTCGCGAAAAGAGATCACTTTTCAACAGGGAAATGAACGAAAATATAATTTATCACGAAGCCCGCCAAACAAATTATATGAAAAGTAAAATGTCATTGTCACTTGACCTCAGTCAACACCAGCGCCCCTAGCGGCAAATTCACACGCGTTAGCTCCCATTCAATCATCACTTTTTTATTGGGGTTCATTTCAATTCGCATACGTACTTATTTAACGCAGAGTTAAATTAATCTCAAAGGGGGATTAAAGAAGTAAAAGGGTTGGTAAAAATAACAAATTCAAAATAGGTATTCACTGCTCACCAATTTTTTACCTGTGACACAATTCTTTTCTTTCAATCAATCGTTTTCACTGAGTGTGGTTACCGTTTATTATTTAATATCTGTAGTTACAGCATCTGAATTACATACTTTTCTTGGGTATAGTGAACGCTTTCTTGACCCTCTATCTTCTCTATCTACAGGGTGGGTTTCTTTAACCGAACTGATTTTGTCAGCCGATAGTGTAGGAGTTAAGTGTGCTCTTAAGATTTTCATTTAGATTTGAAATGTTTTATATTCAACCGCATGAATGAGCCTTATTTTTAGTATCTATTTTGTAATAGTTACTGGTTAGACCACGTTCCTGAGATAATTGGGTGTTCACATTCAGAGAAATAGAGAGATAGACAGACGGACAGGTGACAAAGTGATCATATAAGGGTAAGGTAAGCTTAAGGGTTCCCTTTTTACCTTTTCACGTGTGGATCCCTAATAACAAAAAAATCAACCGACTTCAAAAACCTATAAAAAGTAAGAAATTAATTAATTTTGAAACCTATAAAGTGACAGTACAAAAATACCTCAGCAAGTACAGGAAAACATGGCCCATACCTAGAGATATATTTTGTAATAAGTTCCTTTACAAAGTAGCTCTCCGCACAATATTTTTCTTTTAAAAGTTTGTTCTTTATGCTAGACAGATACTTACACAATTTAACTTTTATCAACACCTGAGCCCTCCCATATTTACATCCGCTTACTGCCGTTATTAGTCTATAACTCAACACTTATCTCAGGACCATTTTTTGCCTTCTTTTGTGTATTTTTTCCTTCTTTAAAAAAATATAGTTGGGTGAGATTCAATAAATGGGCGACTGCAAACATGTCAATGAACTTACTTACCCGTAATCCCAAAAAAAAAACAAGTATAGTACCAATAACGTTAACATTGTTAACATTCTGACAGATGTATGCAAAAGACAGAAGAAAACGTATTTGTAAATCAAAAAAACAGGTAAATAGGTACTGAACAAAAACCTGCACTAGACATTTTTAGTATTTTTACAGTCACTTGGTTTAGTTGCACGTGCTGGTTTAATTTGATAGATGCAATTAGAATCTGTTTGTTTGTTCGAAGGTAACCGGTTTAGTGCAACAAGAGAGTTCCACCGGTCGTCCCGGCCCGCCTAAATCGAGTTAAAGTTGCATTAGGTACAGTGTGCAAAATATATGAAAATTTATTTAAGTAAATATATTAATATGATATTTATATTTAATATTTATTTATTTATTTATTTATTTACTAATATTGTACAACTTTACAGAAAACTAATTCGTTATACAAATTAAACTAACACTAATAAAATAAGAACATAAAACATAACTCATAAACTCTCAAAAAGTAAGCAAAACATAAAACATAACTAAGTACTTATCCATTTCTAATTGTAACAAATAATGCCTAATGTGACTGTGGTGAATTCACCCAAACCACAACTGTACAAATCTACTATTTCACTTACTTTATTAAGCACCCTCAAGGCTCTGGTCATAGGCGCCTGCGCTAAAAGGTTGGTCCTGGCCTGCGGTATGCTGAACAGCCGGCCCGCGCGGCGCCGCAGCCCCCGCGCGCCCTCACTCGGCACCACCAGGCTTATGTTTTCTAGAATGGCAGGGTTTATCAGCCAGCCCCTCAGTATTTTAAAAAGGGTAACTGCTAAGGTTAGGTCTCTCCTAGCCGCTAGAGTTGTGTACCCTACCATCCCAGTAACAAATAAGCTCGGATATAATAAAGGATATCCGGGATACACTCCATATAATTTAAAATACAAAAAGCGAAGAAATTTGTTTTGTATTTTCTCCAGCATCAAACTATATTTAGTTTCATGCGGAGCCCATATGATTGCGTTACATTCTAATTTACTCCGTACTAACGCGTTGTACAATGCCTTCACAGCACTTATTTCTGTGAAACCATGGCACCTACGGAGTACAAAACCTAAAATTTTGAAAGCACTCTTGCATGTGTCCACAATGTGATCACGAAATGACAAGTCTGATGAGATCCGCACTCCCAGATCCCGCACCGAAGTGACCTGCTGCAGCGCGGCGCCGCCGGCCAGCGTGTACTGGCGCTGCCGCGGGGCCCGCGCTCGGCTGAAAGAAATCTGCATGCACTTCGATGAGTTGAACTGGAGCTTGTTGTCGTGGCTCCACTGGACCAACCTATCTATGTCCTCCTGTAGCCGGTCACAATCACCCTCGTCCCCGATTCGTAACAACAGTTTGAGATCGTCCGCAAACAACAGGCATGTGGCGTCCCGTACGATGTTTGGAAGGTCGTTAATCATGATGAGAAACTCCAGCGGGCCCAGGTTGCTACCCTGACTTACTCCTGAGTACGTGCAATATGGTTCCGAGTAACTGCTGCCAAATTGCACGTACTGTTTCCGATTGTCAAGGTAGCTACTGAAGAAAGTTAGTGAATGCGGGGTACATCCGATGGCCGCAAGCTTATTTAAAAGTACATCATTGTCTACCGTATCAAAAGCTTTCTTAAAGTCAAAATAAGCGGCATCGACTTGCACCCCATATGCCATATGTATCTATCTATGTATTTGTATAGATACCTACATCAGCTGTCCGATACCCATAACACAGGCTCTGCCTAGCTTGAGGTGGGATGGCCGTGTGTGAGATGTCCCCACATATTATTATTATTATTATTAAATATATACTTCATCACGACCCATTACGTCCCCACTGCTGGGGCACGGGTCTCCTTCCAATGACGGAAGGGTTTAGGCCTAGTCCACCACGCTGGCCAAGTGCGGGTTGGTGGACCCCAACACTTGCAAGCTTGTGCTGAGAGAGTTGTCGGGTAAGTGAGCAACCCGACTGTCAGATGTTTTCAAGCCGCCCGAAGGCCTCTGACTAGGCTTAACGACTGCTGCCGAAGCAGCAACCGGGACCCACGGCTTAACGTGCCGTCCGAAGCACGGAAGCGTCCAGAAAAGCACCACTTGAAACTGGTCACCCATCCAATGGCTGTCCGTGTCAGTTGTTGCTTAACCTCAGCGATCAGTTACGATCACTGAGGCCCGCTCGACTACGGACGCTTCTTAAATGTATCCTTCAATATATACTTACGGGCAAAGAAACAGTTCCACTCACAAAATGTCCACACCAAACAGCCCCAATTTTTACAAATATTTAAATTAAAATTTTAACGAAATATTATCGTTTTTAGTTGGTACTTAATATCCTAATGCTTAGTTAAATGTACTTCAATGTTGCAGAAGGTGTCATCAAGCTAGTATTTTCCGTTTACGAGTAATTTGGTGCTTTTCTCAGTGGAAACTTTCATTGCCCGTGAGTGTATTTGACCATTTGGCATCTAAGAAGAAACATCGGATATTTTTTGGCTTCCCTGATGCTCCTATGTCATTTGAGTCATGATTTAGTTTCTCATTTAAAAACGCCCAGTTAACCATAACTTAAATATGTATAAAGCCTAGCTAGCGCTGTGATTTTCCGAGTTACTCAGTTCGAGTTATTGTTGGGTAATAGGTAAGTAAGTACTCCTCACATGTTTAGGTAGAAAGATTATTCATAAAATATACTAAACGGGCTAGATTTATCTGTACAGTCCGAACTAAATTACTTAATCATTTTAAGTTTTATACCCTTATACTTCCATTAAAACTTATGTTATAAAATATACACCATTAGTTCATCTAGGTCTAAAAATATCGACAGATTCATTTGTTTTTAATTTTCATTAAAATTCCCAACAAAAACAGATTACTTTTGAGAATGAAAATCTTTTACGGGTGAAAAATGTTAACAGACGGTTCTGCAGACTCTACTTCAGAGAACACGACCGGTAAGAATAGAAAAGAATCTCGGTTTATTGTTTCAAACGCGGAGAGTCCGGGTGCAGCCTGCCCTGCCCTGGGGGGTCACTCTATACTGAGGAAAAACAAACGAACGAGAGCTGTCGTGAAATCAGCACGATTAATACAACGAGTTAGAGTTGCTTTTCGCGCAGCAGCGCTTCGAAACTTAGTCTTTCGTCATAAAGAGTGACCCCACGCTCTGTCGCGAATGAAAACGGTAATAAAATAGTTTAGAGTATCAATCTTCCTCAAGAATTCGTGTATCCAACTACCCACATTGTCTGTGCAGACATCAATGTTGCAGATACTTACCGGCAATTCTAAAACAAAAGTTTACAAACGATATAGGGTGTCACAACGAAAAGGTTGATTCAGATAAAAGTAAGTAAGCTGATTCAGAACAAAACCGTCTTGGGTAGAATATATGTTATGTTACTTTGTTTTATTAACGACATATAAGTAAGTATAAATCGGTATATACTTACGTTTATTATAATAAGCATAGAATAACGACTACTAGTACTAGTTAGAACATAGAATAACGAGTACAGTAGTACTACTGTACTCGTTATTCTATGTTCTAACTGTTATAAGTTATCGTAAAAAAATGGAAATTCTAAGAGAAATGCCTTGCGAAAACACGTAAGTAAGTAGTTTAGTATTAGTTTTGAATCAGTGTAACAACAAGGATATGTGGCCAAACTCCTTCAAGTATTCTTATTTTTATTTATTCTTCTTCCCCGATAATAAAATAAATATGAAGTGCGATCTCCATACAAAGTCACACAAGCGTTGCTTCTATTTTTTATTTACACACTTCAGACACAGTGTTACAAAAAAATAGAGAAGATTACGAAAATGTTAGGTACTTTCATGAGGGTTCCAGCTGAGAATTAGCTAGTTGTAATAAAATGAATCCTTGGATTACAGCAAACGGTGAAGTTAGAGTCTTCTTCTGACCGTCAGATAAAACCGCAAACATTCCCGTTTGAGAAAATTATAACAACTCAAACTACGCACACAGATAAACTAGTTATACCTACTTACTTGTGTAATGTACCTACTTGACCCAAGTGTAAGACAATTGGAAGGATATCCGGTGCTATGGAACTACCTATCCTATCTGTGCTTTGGGTATCCTAGTTTAGTAGCCAGGAACCCAAAATGTAAACTAAGTAGGAAGTAGGCAATTTAAAGTTATCCTTTTCACTTCAGATGTCGAATATAAAACCACTATTCTCGGGATTTATATATATACAGGGTGTTGCAAAAAGGGTATATCAAGCCGAAACCTACATGTGTAGCATGGTATATGTAAGCCCGAAAATAAAATCAGAATTTCAAAATTCGCGAAAAAAATGATCATTTTCCATAGAAACTATGTTGGTCACGTTACTTTTGACTTGAAATTCTGATTTCATTTTCGGGCTTAGATATACCATGCTGTACATGTAGGTTTCGGCTTGATATACCCTTTTTGCAACACCCTGTATAGTGCAGGGGACACAGTAAATTCTCTTAAAATTCTTGCAGCTGTATATTGGTACTCATTAAGCATAAAATATACATATAGGTACCTATGTAGTTTCTCTTCCGTCATTTATTTCACGCTGTGTTCTAAGCCGAGCGCGGCAGCAAACAAACAAATTATGGCATTTACGACGCTAATAAAATGAAACTGAAACAGAATCGCAAATCTCTGTAACATTAGATACGGTAAGGTCGTTATGTACGCAGCCTAGAGGGTTACTCCACCTTGACAAAAACGTACAAAGGAGAGTGGGAGTGCATTCAGTACGTTTAATTCAACGAGATAAAGTCGTGGTTAGTGTAGCAGCAATCCGAAACTTAGCTGAAGTGACCCCGTCGTCCCCAGGCTGCCATAAAATTGTGATTCGTAAAAGTGTAAATAAAATGTAGATATTGGAGATGAGACGGCCCATTCGCCATCGATAAACTAGCTATTCAAGCACTATAGCGGCAGGATAGTGCTGAACAAGAGATGTTTCATACTCATAATGTCGGGCATGTAACAGGCCTCGAGACACCTCGCGATCATTTTTTATGATACCTAAGCCCTTCACCAACCCGCACTAGGCCAGCGTGGTGGACTAGGCCTAAACCCTTCCTTCATTGGAAGGAGACCCGTGCCCCAGCAGTGGGGACGTAATGGGTTGTGATGATGATGTCTTAGAAAGTTGATTCAACAAAGCAACATCCTCGCAACACCTTTTCAAGTTTTCAATCACGGTAATTTACGTAAGTGTATTTGAACCTGCATTTTTACGTAATAATATACTTTTGTACCTCACCAAGTCTTTTAATTGCAATAATTTATCTTGAAAAGCGAGCTTAGAAGAATGTATGATGTTAATAAATAAGGACTAACAGTGAGGGATAATCTGGGAAAGCAGTCTGAGAGCTATTAGGTAATTGGTTTAACTTCACCCCGAGTGGATTTGCTCTACCTATGTCTGCTAGCCTGGTACCTCTGACAAAGAGAATATAGCCGCGACAGTGGTCTTTGTATGGAGACTGACTATGTGCGATGCAGCTTACAGATTATAATTTATATGTATAATATTGTTGAAGCTACTTACTACTTATAGGTACACAACTACTCAATATACATAACCGAAATTTTTTAGATAATGTGACTTAACGCAGATGCTAAATTATTTGAAATGAACCGAAAACGGTTGCACTTGAAAATGCCTTAGATAATACTTTTATGCAGACAAGGTATAAAGCCAAAATAATTATATTTATTACACTCACGTGCAAAGAAACAGTTCCACTTACAATATGCAGACACCAAATGACTCAAATTTTTAAAACATTTAAATGAGGAAATTTGAACAAAATATTTACCTACGTTTTTAGTTGGGAATATTCTGATGCACCGTTAAATGTACTTACATTTACATATTGCAGAAAACGTCATTAAGTTAGTTTTTTTTTCCGTTTAGGAGTAATTTGGTGATTTTCTGAATGGAACTATTTCATTGCCCGTGAGTGTATATTTAATAGATGTTGTAATTAATGTTCAAATTCGGATGTTGCTACATCAAGATATAACTTAATAGTACCTAATAGGAAGATAACTTAATTGTAATAAACGAGTAAACACTCGTCCGAGTTTATTACTATTAAGTTATCTTTAACCATTATCACCCAAGTAAAGAAATAGGTGTCAAAATTACCGACACTAAATTGTTTATTTAAAAAGCAATCAACGCGAAACACGGGTGTCTTGCACAGTGAACTAAGGAGATGTGATAATAAATAACGGGAGTGTATCCCGTTATTTATTATCACATCTCCTTAATCCTGGCTAAGGGCACATATACATGAGTCCAAACCAGGGTAGTAACATTTTAGGGCTGATGTTTCAATTGTCAGATAAGTGTTATCTGAAGAATAAAATTGTTGCAGTCATTGGCTAATACTAAGGGCTGATTTTTCAATAGTCAGATAAAAGTTATCTGAGGAATAATTGTGATGCTGTCGCGTGTGAATGTTTGTATTTGACAGTGACAGCAACAATTTTATTCCTCAGATAGCATTTATCCGACCATTGAAAAATCAGCCCTTAGTCTGAAATCACATCTCCCGTCGACTAATATCCGGCGTTTCGGTGTTCTTGAGTGTTCGTAAGTAATAAGATTAAACTACACGACGGAGTTAATCAAGGATTAAATTGGCCTGGATATTCTAACGAGCATAACGTTTGTGAGGAACTAGCTGTTATAATGACGTTAAGTATGGGGAATGATAGATAGATAAGTTATTAGTAGGTAGATAGATAAGTTATTTATTTGCTTAACACAATACATACACAGGGATCAGCTGAGAATTATTATTATCGTGA
Source organism: Plutella xylostella (assembly GCF_932276165.1). Lineage (NCBI taxonomy): Eukaryota > Metazoa > Arthropoda > Insecta > Lepidoptera > Plutellidae > Plutella > Plutella xylostella. The sequence continues at coordinate 6,343,867 of NC_063987.1, read as the reverse complement.
ACACTCATGCGGTCTTCCCGTCTAGTACATAGGGCCTCTAGTACAGGTTTTGCAATTTACGTAAACGAAAAAAGTTTTGGTTTTCTTCTGTCACCTGCATATATTATCTGTCAAAAGTTTCATGATAGTTTCTGCTAGAGGCGCCACTTTTTATGCGAGAAAACTGAAACATTTGTAGTTTTCGAAAATCTATCAAACCTGTACTACACGTAGAAGGAAACCTAAACTTTTTTCGTTTTCAAAAATTGCAAAACCCGTACTAGACGGTCTTGTCTGCTAAAAGTCCCTACAGGAATGCAGAATGTATAATGTGTGACATAAGTTTCATCCATTAGTAATTAATTACGATATCTATGGTCTGGTTAATACTTGTTCTGAATAAAGGTCAAATATAATTACAAATACTCATGCGATCTAGTCTGCTGTAGGCTCTACAGGGAATGCCAAAATAATAATAATAATTAATATGTGATATAAGGGATGTGAGGGGCTTGTCGCTCACGTCCGTAGGTACAAACCCTAGTTACCCTACACGTGCCCCCTGGGTGGTGCTAACGAGTGACAACGCCGAATGTCGGGCGGCGGTAAATCGACCCGACCTCCTCTCCTAGCAGAGGCGGCGATCTCCCGCCGTAAAAAAGGAGAATCACCAACACGCCTGCCAAGCGCGGTGATTATGGCAAATACACCTCCTAATGATGGAAAAAACAAAGCCCCGGCCCCCAGTCCCCGGCAGCCCCGCTATCCCGGACTCCGGTAGCGGTCACGGTAACGGCGGGGCAGGGGGTGCGAAGAATCTCCGGCAGAGAGTCGGCTACCAGCCCAACCGACCCTTGCACCTGGCAACATATAACGCACGGACACTGAGGGAAGACGTGAAGATAGAGGAGCTGGAAGAGGAAATCAGCAAGTTAAAATGAGACATTATAGGGTTATCCGAAGTCCGACGAGAGGGAGAGGATACGGAAATTCTCCAGTCCGGAAACTTGCTGTACCACCGGGAGGGCGACCAACTGTCCCAAGGGGGTGTCGGGTTCATCGTCAACAAGTCCCTCGTCAACAACATCGTTGAAATCGGAAGTGTGTCGACACGGGTTGCGTACCTCATCCTGAGAATATCTAAACGATACTCAATGAAGGTCATACAGGTTTACGCACCCACATCTAAGCACACCGATGATGAGGTCGAACTTGCGTATGAAGACGTATCGTCTGCCCTGCGTAAGTTCACTACTCATTTCACGGTGGTGATGGGAGACTTTAACGCGAAACTCGGAAAACAAGAAGGCGGCGAGACGAAAGTGGGGTCACATGGATTTGGAGTCAGGAACCATCGTGGGCAAATGCTGGCTGACTTCTTGGAGAAGGAGGGCCTCTATATGATGAACTCCTTCTACAAGAAGAAGCCACAAAGGAAGTGGACGTGGATTAGCCCCGATGGGAAGACTAAAAACGAGATCGACTTCATATTGACGGATAAGAAGCACATATTCAATGATGTCTCAGTGATCAGTAGGGTTAAGACCGGCAGCGATCACCGACTCGTAAGAGGCACTTTGAATATAAACTGCAAAATAGAACGCTCCCGTCTAATGAAGTCCACGCTCCGTCCTACTCCTGCTCAAATCCAGGATCCCGAAAGCTTTCAGTCTGAGCTTTGCGACCGCCTGATATGTTTAGAGAATTGCGTTACAGTTGACGATTTAAACAATAGGTTTGTGGAAACTGTCCGAGAGGTAGGATCGAAATATTTTTCGTCCCGAACCAACCGAGGACCTCAAAAACTCTCAGATGGGACTCTGAGTCTCATAAGAGAACGGAGAGAAATGAGGTTGCAGTCTTCAGTTGATATGGTCGAATACAGACGTCTAAACAGACAGATCGCCAAAGCAAGACGTTGCGATATGAGACGCTACAATTGCAAGCGCATTCAAGACGCAATAGAGCAAAACAAGGGCTCCAAAGTCTTTGCTAGAGATCGATCTGTTCGGCAGACTCTGTTGACCCAACTGAAGACCGACACTGGCAACACCGTTTCATCAGTGCCCGAAATTCTGGGAGAAATTGAGAGATTCTACGGACAGTTATACACCACAACACAAAACCCTATTACCAGCGGTGCTCACGACAGCCGAGCGCCACTCACCCGACACTATACCGAAGATATTCCGGACGTCAGTCTAGACGAGATTAGTATAGCTCTCGAACAGCTAAAAAACAACAAAGCTCCGGGAGATGATGGAATAACGACAGAACTTCTGAAAGCCGGCGGTAGACCGATTTTAATAGCACTTCGGAGGCTGTTTAATTCCGTCATACTCGAAGGCACAAGCCCGGAGGCATGGAGCAGAAGTGTAGTGACTTTGTTCTTCAAGAAAGGCAACAAAGCCCTATTGAAGAATTATAGACCCATTGCACTTCTGAGCCATGTGTACAAGCTGTTTTCGAGAGTTATTACGAATCGTCTCGAGCAAAGACTCGACGACTTCCAGCCACCCGAACAAGCCGGGTTCCGAAAAGGCTATAGTACCATAGATCACATACACACGCTTCGGCAGGTTATACAGAAGACCGAGGAGTATAATCTACCTTTATGTCTAGCGTTTGTGGACTATGAGAAAGCCTTTGATTCTATTGAGCTCTGGGCGATGCTTCAATCCCTTCAGCGGTGCCATATAGACTATCGCTATATCGAGGTGTTGAGATGTATGTACAATGCTGCCACAATGTCAGTTCGATTACACGAACATAGCACAAAACCGATCCAGTTGCAAAGGGGCGTGAGACAGGGAGATGTTATTTCTCCGAAACTGTTCACCTGTGCACTGGAAGATGTTTTTAAGCTTGTAGAGTGGAAAAGACTGGGCATTAACGTCAATGGCGAATATATCTCTCATCTACGATTTGCTGATGACATAGTTATTATGGCGGAAACGCTGGAGGAGTTGGGCGAAATGCTCACAGACCTCAATGATGCCTCTAAACAAGTTGGGCTGAAAATGAACATGGACAAGACAAAGGTCATGTCGAACGAACATGTTTCATCATCGCCCGTAACTGTAGGAGGTGTCACCATCGAAGTTGTTGATCAGTATCCCTACCTAGGACAAGTGATCCGATTAGGTAAATCCAACTTCGATAAAGAGGTAGCTCGTAGAATCCAACTCGGATGGGCAGCGTTCGGGAAATTACGACACATCTTCACTGAAAACATACCTCAGTGTCTGAAAACAAAAGTTTTCAATCAGTGCGTGTTGCCAGTGATGACTTACGGAGCCGAGACGTGGTGCTTCACCAAAGGGCTTATCCACAAGCTCAGAGTTGCTCAGCGTGCTATGGAAAGGGCTATGTTAGGCGTGTCCCTGCGAGATAGGATTCGTAATGAAGAAATCCGCAGGAGAACTAAAGTTACCGACATAGCCAAAAGGATTAGCACGCTGAAATGGCAATGGGCTGGCCACGTAGCCCGCAGAGCCGACGACCGCTGGAGTAGAAAGGTTCTGGAGTGGAGACCCCGTGTCGGCAAACGGCGTGTCGGTCGCCCCCCAACCCGTTGGTCTGATGATCTGCGGAAGGTAGCGGGAAGCCGCTGGATGCAGATGGCGGGTGACCGTTTGGGGTGGCGATCGTTAGGAGAGGCCTATGTCCAACAGTGGACTACGGAAGGCTGAGAGAGAGAGAGAAGAGAGAAAGATATAAATTTCATCCATTACGAATTAATTACAATACCTATGGTCTGTTGTTATCAATGTTGCCTATTCTATCCTAACTATCCTAACTAATACACTGCCGGGCAATGAACATGTTTCACTGAGAAAAGCACCAAATTCCTCATAAACGGAAAAGGCTAGCTTAATGACGCCTTCTGCAACAATAAAGAACATTTAACAGAGCATCAGGATATTAACAACTAAAAACGTAAAAAAATTAAATTAAATGTTTGAAAAAATTGGGGTTGTTTGGTGTCGACATTTTGTGAGTGGTACTATTTCATTGCCCGTGAGCCGTGAGTGTATTATGTATGTAACTCACGTCTATATAAAAAAATAGAGAAGCTATTACTTAAATTGAGTATTTACCGCAGCGCAGTCATAAATAACATATTTAATGTATACTTAATATAATGTGTACTTGTACGATATGTACCTATAACTTACCGGTTCCAATATTCGCATCACACACACGAGCTGGCGAGTGGGTCATCAATCAGTACGGAGTACAGTGGCGGACACATACGAGTGTTCCACAGCATATGCTGAGCTGGTGCCGTTTTGACACTCTGGACAGCAACCATTGTTTGTTCTGCATATGTATTAAGTATTCTCTTTATTTTATTGTTGTTTCTTATTCTGTCTTATTGTTCTGTTTCGGTGTGTCAAATAAATGTGTCTTTCTTCTTTCTTTCTTTCTGTTATACGTTCTGTGGGCTTTTGTAGGCCTGTCTGTGTAACTACGTTGCTCCGAATTGAGTGGACGTATACTTTTTTATGTATTCTTTCTTTTTATTTCCCAGGTTATAAACTTTAGTTTAATTCGAAACTTTACATATAAGTATTTAAACTTTCAAGTTATGATAATTTTTTACTACTTGTTTGATATCTATACTCCAGCGGCTGCTACATGTTATAAACTTCGTAAACTTGTGCATGTGAAGTATCGCGCTATAGTGACGTTTATCTACGTCGATAACGAACCCGTGTAGCGGTAGATAGATAGATAGATAGAATACACTTTATTTGTACACCAACAAAGAATAATAAGATTAACAAATTGCAACTTAATTAGGGTACAAAAGGCGGTCTTATCGCTAAAAGCGATCTCTGCCAGACAACCTTTAGGCCGCTGGGGTATCTCACTCCCAGTGTCCGTACCACAGCTATAGTTTACGATCCGGGCCATTCCGCTACAATGATGATTGTCATGACGTCGGTACATTTTACAGGTGTCGTTTACTGCCCGGTCCAGTGTGCGGGTGGCCATAATGCTCGTACGATTGTAGAGACGGTTTATTTTAAGTATATTTCTTTACTTCAGGCCAAGCCTAGTGTGGTAGCTCTTGTTATATCAGCACCTTTTAATTCTTACCAAACTGCAACCTATATTTTTTGTAACTTTCATCATCTTTAGTTTAAATAAATATTTTTCCATTTTCATTTTCATTTACTTAGGCTGTTCTCACACTGCACGCACTTCAATATGAACGCACATAGATGCGTTTTCATTACTGAAATGTACTGTGCGTGTTTTCAATACAAACAGATACCTATACCATAGACTAATACACTAATATTAGTCTATGCCTATACTTACAAGAAACGTTCAGATACGAATTCAAGCAAGACGCAGAGTGAAGCGGCACAGTGTAAACAGCCTTACCACGAGCCAAAATCATAGCTGTTATTGCAAAGTGTTCAATGTCATCTAAAAATAGTTATTTTTCTCTGAATTAATATTTCAGGATTAGTGTATTACAGGATTTTAATGAATTTTCAAGTAATAACGTATTCCATTGACGCATTGCACCTGAGTCCGCGTTGTCCCATGACTCGTGGGCACTCTACTACATAAAATACTGAGTTTCATCCCCGTACCGTATTTATGACTTGCTTGAAGTTTACGCTCAATAAAACAATATTTCCTGTACGTATCTATCGAATGTAATTCTCATTCTTTCTACTTATTACTTTTCAACACTTTGTGTTGTCACCAAACTACCCGATAAAAAATAATTGAATTTAGAGCTCTATCCAATTTAAGGGCGACTTGCACCAAAATCTTAAATTTTTATTTAGTGTCTAATCACGATTGATGAAATGTCTAACTATAAAAGTTTATGACATGTACATACCTATCGAGATTTAAGATTTTGGTGCATGTGGCCCTAAATATTTCTAGAAAACCTGCAAATAATAAAATTATCTTCCCACTAAATAAGGTATGTAGTACCTACATGTAATCGTAAATATCTCCAAATCTTTTCAACGTAGAGATATTCGCAAAGTTTCCAACCAACTGGTGTTTGAAAGTTTCAAGACCCTCTAAAATACCGCGGTTTCAGGCGCTTCACGAGAGAACACACGTAATGTAGAGGTATGCGAACTTGTACTTTCATAATATACTGTCGACGTTATGAGTATTATTTACGGTAAAAATAACGTTCATTATCATTTACTGCCATCTATCCATAACTGGTAGTTACTTTCATACGATTTCGACATAATCAAAAGTAACAATCTGTCAAAATCGTATGAAAGTAACTACCAGTTATGGATAGATGGCAGTAAATGATAATGAACGTTATTTTTACCGTTAATAATACTCACAACGTCGACAGTACATTATGAAAGTATAAGTTCGCATACCTCTACATTACAATACTACTTACCAGTTATAGATAGATAGAGTTATAGAAACTGGCAGTTAGTAATTATTTATAAGTAATCTGTGGTATCGTGATGCTCTATCCTGTGGATCAAGAAGGCCGAGGGCAGGTTGTTGTTATGGTAGGTAGGTATGTTATGGTACTCCGGAGAGGTAATATAAGTACAAAAACGTAGGAAAAGAAATGCCTTTAATAAGAGCCCCAAGCTCAATAATCTTCACTGCTCACTATAAACATAAGTATACCCTAACCTAAAAAAAAATTATAATTGCGCGTAAAGATAATTCCCACAAGCTTCAAGTTTTTATAAACAAGTGCTTGCGACAAATTCTGGGAATATTTTGGCCACGAACCATCAGAAATGAAGACCTTTGGACTCTCACAAACCAGAGACCTACGCAGTTAGAGATCCTCGATCTAAAATGGCGCTGGATAGGTCATTCGTTGCGGCAGGAGGATTCTCGCCTCACAAAGCAGTACTACTACTCTTGATACGCAAGACGGTTATTCATATTGCGTTAATATTGTGCTCGAGTCAGAACCAATTTCAATTTAGATTTGGTACTCTTGACGTCTATTTGGTTACAATGAGGCGTTTGTTAAAAAAAAAAAGTTCCTTTTTGGAGAAATAGATGGCGTTGTCTGGGGTTGTACCAACTTTCAAACCCTCAGAACACACTCAGATCACAATATGTTATTCTGTGAGGCTAACGAAATGTGAAAGTGACGTAGGTAGGTAGAACATTGACAAAAGAATAAAGAGGACTTGGCATAAAAATCGGTACTTAAAAATATATCGTCGTCTCTTTTTAACTTATTGGTGTTATCGTACGTAAAAAAGGACAACAGTAGTTTTGTCTTTGCCTAAAATTACAACATTGCGATCGGTCGCCATGTTGATTGACCAAGATTGACATCCAAACACAAGGTACTTCAGCTGTCAAACAATTTGTTTGTTTACATTTTTCAAGAAAAAAGCCGCCATTTTAATTGACACCAAAGTTTAGGTAAGCGCATTTTTTTCGTTGATATGGCATGTCCTCTCTTTATTCTTTTGTCAATGAGGTAGAATTGTAGTATTATTTTCTCTATGATGTCGATGTCACTGTTGCTTCAGCGTTCAGTGCGATTGTGCGTACAGCCGTTCTTTTCAAGTTTTCTCATCAGTTCTCGCACGCAGCACCCGTTCAAACGGCGCGCATAGAGAAAAGAACACTACGTGACGGCGCGGGTAGAACTATTCACAGAATACTTAGCACTATCCCAAGCCACATGCAGTCTGAGCCTCGGAAGGATGGCTCGCGCTACCACCCGACATTTAATCACAACTAGTGAGTTCTTATTCTGAGTTTAGTACTCTTTGCTCTCTATGTAATTTTTGACAGTTGGTACACTGCGTTTTCACGCCATCTATCGGCTTACCCAAAAGCTCAACTGACAGCTGTCAAGGAAAACGGCTCATTCGGTTTCACTTAAAATTTGGTTACGATTGTTTGAAACTTTTTTTACGACTTTGTGAAAGAATGAATGAAAAGGAAAAAATAACAAAAACTGTCGTGAATAGTGTCAAGTTGACACTATCGAAGCGTCTGTAGTCGAGCGGGCTTCAGTGATCGTAACTGATCACTGAGGTTAAGCAACAACTGGCACGGTCAGCCATTGGATGGGTGACCAATTTCAAGTGGTTCTTTTCTGGACGCTTCCGTGCTTCGGACGGCACGTTAAGCCGTGGGGCCCGGTTGCTGCTTCGGCAGCAGTCCTTAATCCTAGTCAGAGGCCTGTACTGTATTTTATTTATGTAGCCTTGATGTATGTAACAAGTGTATCATTTGTTGGTCTTCAAATAAATAAATAAACTCTTTCAGCACAAGCTTGCTTGTGTTGGGGTCCACCAACCCGCACTAGGCCAGCGTGGTGGACTAGGCCTAAACCCTTCCTTCATGAAGGGCTCTATGTCTCCACATAGTTCATCAAAAAGTTCTTTTGTGAGGCGGTAATTATCGACGAACTCCGCCTGTCCCATTTCCACTGCTTCGTCCAAATATCTCACCATTCGCCGCTGATTTTTGCGCCTCCGGATATCTCTTCGCTGCGCATTGCGCAAAATCGCTATTCGTAGTGCTAAATAAGCCATAACACAGCATCTTTAGTCTCAAATACCAGTACCACACAAAACCACACAAAATCGCCACTCACAAGTACAAATACAAGTAATAAAGTTACTTTTTTCTTCTTGCCTTAGCGATTGCGTATATCCAGTATGTTCAATATTGACAACTGTCAAAATGGCGGTCAACAGTACCAACTTGCGTTTGTAACCGAATTTAGACTAGCTCAAAAACAAGCTCAGACAGCACTACTAAAATTTATCTTATCCTGATTAGGTAATTATTTATTTATTTATTTTTAATAATATTTATGTATTATTGTAGGACATATAGGTATATATTTATTATTAACTATGTAGGTTTTATGTATTATTATAATTATGTAGGTATTTACATATCGTTTATACTTTATATTAATGTAGTTTATAAATATCTCTTATTTTCACACGATACCCATTTTCTTTCTTTCTATTTCCTATCAATTTGGTTGTCTGGAAGAGATTACTTTTAGTAATAAGGCCGCCGATTGTGCTATTTATGTTCTTTTCTTTTTTGTAACTCTGTTTCTGTTTGTGTGCAATAAAGAGTATTTTATCTTTTATCTTATCTTTATCTTTAGACTAGTTCACCCGAAAACCACCAAATACGGTAGGCAAGGTGGCGCCACCATCGTGTTCCAGAGTGCCAAATGACTCGAAGGCAAGCGTGACACAATCGATTGCGCGTCGAGAGTACCACTACAGGCCCCAGTTTTTGCCCCGCAAACAAAAAGAAGGATAGGGCGCCCAAGAATATCCTGGATAAGGACATTAGCCCAGGAGATCAAATCGATCAACATGAGCTGGCCAGAAGTTGTGGCTGCTGCCTCTGATCGTCAGAAGTGGAAATCTGTAGTTGCGGCCCTATTCTCCACTAGGAAAAGTTAAAGGACTCAAGAAGAACCTAAAAAATAGTTTTTGTACATACGGTAAAAGATCGGTACCTAAGTACCTATAATAGATTCGCCAGCTTGTGGTACGCAGAGCGGAATGTATCTCAGCTCAGTACCGGCCGCCAACCACTGCCGATATTCAATTACTACGTTGGCATTCAGCATTCATTAAAATAACGAGTCGCAGATCGCCGGCCTCCGTCGGAGCAAATTGGCCGGAAAATATACACAGATTTACGATCATTTTCCTTTAATTCCGCTTATTGATTCGAAACAGAATGGCGCAGCCATTTCTCTTAAATTGTATTGAAAAATATTGGCTTTTTATTATTTAACCACCGACCTAGCTTCGGATTGGATGCACGGATTTCAATACGGGCTTTTTATTTATTAACTGAATTTATGAGAACGGATAGTCGTAAACGATGTGCATGTAAAGATGCAACATTCATTTAATGCTTGTCTTCATACTTTCCATACAATATGCTATTCCATACCTATCGCTAATGCTGGAGCCACATTAACGGAAAATTACATTCATTATCGTGAGAATGGACGTTAATTATAGGACAATTTGACCACTAAACACATTATTTAAGGTAGATTTTTCAATGTTTTATATCATAATTAATGGTATTTCCCTTTATAATAAGGCGGACCCTAGACCTACAAACATATTGTTCAATAAAATTGAATTGCGTTTTGAATCCAAATGACGTTTACGCAATCTTCAATACTAACCTTAGACGATGAATTATATTGCACAATTTCCAATATTGCGCAATATACCTAATTGATCGTCTAGGGGGCGCCTAATGTGGCCGCACCATCAGAAAGATCTCACTCCGCCACTACCAACATACAGGTATATATAGCACATATAGCACATTATGTCGTCAGATTAGTTGACACTAGACAAGAGAATTTTAATCGGATCTTCCGTAAATGAAAAGCTAATTAGAGGCTCCTTTCATCGGTTCGTAAGGATTCATATTGATATAAATTTTTGAAGTGATATTTGTAATAAGCTGAAGACGGGACATGTACAAGGTCCTATTAATAGGTCCTAAATAAATAAAATAAGTTATATTTATTACTGTGTAGTAGGAGTCCCGTACTTACTTACTCGTACTATTTACATAGTTAAATGTATATTACTGTTATGATGTTCTTACTCTTTCACGGGAAAACTATTGTTGAGAAATGGTGACACCCTGGATTAATACATTAGCTACTTTAATCCCGGAATTCGGTTTGGGGGAATAGCTAGTAAATAATTTTAAAAAAAACTGTTTTAAAGCAATCATTGGATATTTTTATAATCCTACCAACCTACTGATCGCATCCAATTTTCTCTTTTTGTTTATTTTATTTAATTATATTACCAAGAATAAATCAAAATTAAGCTGGAAAAAGGGAGAGTTTTAACGTTAATAATTTCCAGGCATTACTCAAAAACATTTAACAATATTTACAGTGCATACACACAACTATAAAAAACACATCATTTACGCAAAAGGCTATGAAACGTTTCGTTTAAATTCAACGCAATGAAAAGTGGTAGAGACCGGAACACCTGAAGTTAACTGCAAGCCATTACAGGTGCCTACAAGACATTACGCGTCTATTTACATAAATATCTCCCTTATCTTTCGAAACCCATAGAAGCGCCGCGGCACAGTTTATACATAAATACCTACGTGTAACTGGAACTCCGCTGAAATATCAAAGCTACTTCCAGCCGCATGGATGTGAGATTAAAACTTTTGCAAATGACTCCAGTCGCGCTTTGCTCGCTTTGCGCTACTGTTTATTCATTATTATTTAGGTACAGATACGTCACATTTGTATAAAAAATGAGAAGGATTAAGTTAAATAAGTTGTAAGTATTTATTATAGTATGCATTAATATATTAATACGCCTATCCGTCAACTAAATCCTCAACTAAAATCTATCTAACCGAAATCGCTAATGGGTTCCACATACCGTTTACGGACCTAGAGCCATCTTTCAGGAAATTCAACGAATATAGCAAATATCTGCCTGCAATTAGAGTATTTAGACTACTCACGGACTTTTAACACAACACAACTAACCGCTGCACCTCAGTCATTCAAAAAACCGCGTGAATTACACCTAAATTTAAATTATTGTGCACAAAGCATTTCTTAAATGCATCTCTTCTATAGCAGAAACCATAATTAGAATGGAATTTACTTACCCTTGAATCGTTTATTTAGAGTGTAAACAATGACATTAGAAACTTGACGGTCCAAGGTCCCCTGAAGACCGCTGTAACGCCACTCAAGGGCAGAGAATCGCTTACGTGGCACCAATTAACTTGTCAAACTATGAAATATGATCTTCACTCCCCAAGTCGTTAAGGGAACTTCCTCCACCGAATTCAACTCAGTAGCATTTATGGACCAGCAAAGATAACAAGTTTTCAATAAAAAAACAAGATTATCAAAGTCTCCATTCCCGAATCACCATGTCTCTGTACTCAAGCAACGCCATCTTTCCCAAAACCGAGATGCCGATTCCGAACGGCTTCCCACCACAACTGAACGGAAACCGCAATCCAAAGAACAAGATGATATTCCTGGACGTCAAGCCTCCGCGGACCCCGAACATGAAGAGCTCCGCCCCCACCATCAGAACTCTGAAGAATAACTTAACAGTCCCTCAAATCAACCGAGATATCATTTACGAGAACATCAAACCTGTGGTCACCATTCTTCGAGTTTTGGGGGTCTTTCCTGTGAGCAGGCCGCGTCCAGGAGTCAACCTCTTCCACTTGGCTTCTCCATCCATGCTATACTCGGTGATTGCATTCTTCTCTCTGGTGACGTACGTCCTGTACCTCTCGCTGCACAAAGTCCAGATCCTCCGGACGGCAGAAGGGAAGTTCGAGGAAGCTGTCATTGAGTATCTGTTCACGGTATACTTGTTTCCAATGACAGCTGTTCCTATACTTTGGTATGAAACGCGAAAGATAGCTGGTGTATTAAATGGTTGGGTTGATTTTGAGGTGAGTTCTAATTCTAACATTGTTCTATTATAATGATGTTCTTTAAACATAATTCCTGTTAAAAATAAATCGTTTCTAAATCCAATTTCAATTTCAGGTAGCATATAAATCACTTTCCGGTAGAGTTCTACCGGTCAAGTTGTATAAAAAAGCACTCATAATTTCCATAATCATTCCTCTTCTATCGACGGCGTCAGTGATCATTACCCACGTCACAATGGTCCACTTCAAGTTGACGCAGATAATTCCGTACGTGTTTCTGGAAATTCTGACCTACATCCTCGGAGGGTACTGGTACCTTCTGTGTGAGACGCTGAGCGTGTGCGCCAATATCCTGGCTGAAGACTTCCAACAGGTAACTTCCTCCGAAGCACCATTTAATATCTGAGGAGAACCAAACATTATGTTTTATGGATACCTAGTTATCAATATTCTTTACATAACGTAATATTTCCCAGACTCTCCGCCACATCGGACCAGCAGGGAAAGTGGCGGAATACCGAGCCCTGTGGCTGCGCCTGAGCAAGCTGGCCCGAGACACCGGCATCGCCAACTGCTACACCTTCACCTTCGTGAGCCTGTACCTCTTCCTCATCATCACCTTGTCTATCTACGGCCTGCTCAGCCAGATCTCTGAGGGGTTCGGGATCAAGGACATCGGGCTGGCGCTGACAGCTTGCTGCAGCATCTTTCTTTTGTTCTTCATCTGTGACGAGGCACACTACGCTTCTCATAATGTAAGCCACATTTTTAAGTAGCTATTTTTAAAGGATTTAATGTTATTGCATACTTATATACTGGTCCATTATTCAACTCACGTCAATCTCAACGTCATCAATACTGATCAAAACATTTATTTCATAGCCTATTGTACTGCTAAGTCATATGCATAAACTACTAATAACTTTTGCTAACGGATTTTGTATCGTCTTAAAAGGTCTTGTGTAAAAAACACCAAACAAGAAATTATTTAGGTACCTATTGTAACAAAAACAATCGACGTTGTGAAGTAAAAGAACTTAAAAGAAGGACAAACACACTTTCATATTATAGTATGACGATGAGCTACGAGCACCAAGGCTGATTGGGATAGACTCCAGGCCAATAGCTATATAAGGTCGCACGTCATGACGCCCTCTTGTGAAGGCCCTCTGTACCATCGTGGTATCAAAGGGTTGAGAGAAGAGGTCGTATCGTAGGGCAGCCACAACAACAACATTATACCTATAACAAGAATTTTCCCCGTCCAGGTCCGCACGCACTTCCAGAAAAAGCTCCTCATGGTGGAGCTGTCCTGGATGAACACGGACGCGCAGACGGAGGTGAACATGTTCCTGCGCGCCACCGAGATGAATCCCTCGCAGATCAGCCTCGGCGGCTTCTTCACCGTCAACCGACATCTTTTTAAATCTGTACGATACTGTTTTGTTACTTTTTTAAATTAGTTTGAACTAACTCGACTAAAGTCTGTTTTTTAATCTCAGATACTTAGGTAATTGACAGATTCTGAACGGTTCATCCACAGTAGATTGTGATGGTTCTATACCGCCAATAGACTGTTGACAAACCGTTCAAAACAGACTTTACTTTTTTAAGTTTAGTATCGGCTTAAAAGTTTCACCATGGGAGCTCCGAGATAAAGCTGCGTACACACCGGGCCAACGAAGGCCAACGAACGGATTTCGTTGGCCTTCGTTGCTGCAATCTGCCCTGTATTATGTATGATAAAATCCATCGTTGGGATAACCGTTGGCGTTCGTTGGGCATTCGTTGGCCCGGTGTGTACGCAGCTTAAAAAAAATATATGTACGCCTGGCTTGAATTAAATCAATTGTCTTTACGCGCGATACCGTGACTTCGGGCCGCAAAAGGTTAATCTAGGGTTTCAGCGTCCTGCGTAACAAATTTCCTATAGGAAAGTAGTCCTTGAGCCCCTGTAAAGGCTACACTTTAGCCCTGGCAATGAAAATAAATAATGGACTTTGACCTTGTACCTACCTAATACATAATTGAGAAACAAACAGTACCTACCTAATCAATAACTGTGAAGTTTAGAACATACCTAATAGTCTATCGTAAAAATTGCCTGTATCTATATTATTTCAGTCGACTGCCTTTCGACTTTCGTACCCTCATTAAGTTGTTTTTTATTTATTATTCCTTATCGTTGAAATAAAGAGTACTCTATCTAGTTTGTAGTAAGCTTTTGTTGCCGACCGTAACTAAACCTAGCTCCTCTATTCCAGCTGCTAGCAACAATGGTGACCTACCTGGTGGTGCTGCTCCAGTTCCAGATCAGCATCCCGGACGACAGCCAGGGCCAGCTGATGGCGCCGCCCGAAGTGGTTTCAAACACGGCGCAGTCCGCCGCGGAACCACTCTCCACCACCATGATGACCATACTCACCACCGTCGTCTCCAAGAAGAAGAATAACAAGTCGCTTGTTTAATTTATTTGATTGGATTGCGTTTATCTTGATATGATGAGGATGAGGCTACACGGGTTCGTAATCGACGTAGATAAACGTCACTATATCGTGATTCCCTATAAATTGGTGGAACGCGCTTTAAACCCGTGTAGCGGCCGCTGAAGAACGGTCTCCTTTTTTAACGGACTTAGAAAAAAGGAGGA
Source organism: Plutella xylostella (assembly GCF_932276165.1). Taxonomy (NCBI): domain Eukaryota; kingdom Metazoa; phylum Arthropoda; class Insecta; order Lepidoptera; family Plutellidae; genus Plutella; species Plutella xylostella. Next base: position 6,328,782 of record NC_063987.1, on the reverse strand, counting down.
GGTTCTCAATTCGCATATACCTTTTTTTTACTATACCTAACGTATTTAACCATATTTGTTTAGCTGATATTTACATTCTTGGCAGAGCAGCATATGGTACATTTCGGGCTGATGATGGTGATGAGTTTAGGGACTATGTTTTAGTATGTATTCATAGAGTAAGAAAGTCAACTGTACAAATTATACCTAGTATGTAGTGTGAAATAATAATAAGTTCTCTCTCTCTCTCTCAGCCTTCCGTAGTCCACTGTTGGACATAGGCCTCTCCTAACGATCGCCACCCCAAACGGTCACCCGCCATCTGCATCCAGCGGCTTCCCGCTACCTTCCGCAGATCATCAGACCAACGGGTTGGGGGGCGACCGACACGCCGTTTGCCGACACGGGGTCTCCACTCCAGAACCTTTCTACTCCATCGGTCGTCGGCTCTGCGGGCTACGTGGCCAGCCCATTGCCACTTCAGCGTGCTAATCCTTTTGGCTATGTCGGTAACTTTAGTTCTCCTGCGGATTTCTTCATTACGAATCCTATCTCGCAGGGACACGCCTAACATAGCCCTTTCCATAGCACGCTGAGCAACTCTGAGCTTGTGGATAAGCCCTTTGGTGAAGCACCACGTCTCGGCTCCGTAAGTCATCACTGGCAACACGCACTGATTGAAAACTTTTGTTTTCAGACACTGAGGTATGTTTTCAGTGAAGAAGTGTCGTAATTTCCCGAACGCTGCCCATCCGAGTTGGATTCTACGAGCTACCGAGGCATGGAGCAGAAGTGTAGTGACTTTGTTCTTCAAGAAAGGCAACAAAGCCCTATTGAAGAATTATAGACCCATTGCACTTCTGAGCCATGTGTACAAGCTGTTTTCGAGAGTTATTACGAATCGTCTCGAGCAAAGACTCGACGACTTCCAGCCACCCGAACAAGCCGGGTTCCGAAAAGGCTATAGTACCATAGATCACATACACACGCTTCGGCAGGTTATACAGAAGACCGAGGAGTATAATCTACCTTTATGTCTAGCGTTTGTGGACTATGAGAAAGCCTTTGATTCTATTGAGCTCTGGGCGATGCTTCAATCCCTTCAGCGGTGCCATATAGACTATCGCTATATCGAGGTGTTGAGATGTATGTACAATGCTGCCACAATGTCAGTTCGATTACACGAACATAGCACAAAACCGATCCAGTTGCAAAGGGGCGTGAGACAGGGAGATGTTATTTCTCCGAAACTGTTCACCTGTGCACTGGAAGATGTTTTTAAGCTTGTAGAGTGGAAAAGACTGGGCATTAACGTCAATGGCGAATATATCTCTCATCTACGATTTGCTGATGACATAGTTATTATGGCGGAAACGCTGGAGGAGTTAGGCGAAATGCTCACAGACCTCAATGATGCCTCTAAACAAGTTGGGCTGAAAATGAACATGGACAAGACAAAGGTCATGTCGAACGAACATGTTTCATCATCGCCCGTAACTGTAGGAGGTGTCACCATCGAAGTTGTTGATCAGTATCCCTACCTAGGACAAGTGATCCGATTAGGTAAATCCAACTTCGATAAAGAGGTAGCTCGTAGAATAATAAGTTAATAACACATAATATATTTTAAATTAGTGATATTTCATTACTTTAAATACATATAAATTAAAATAATCAATATTTTGTACTCTGTCCTTATCTAGGAACCACCCAATAGAGATTAAATTAAGAAATTTACATAATTAGTACCTAAGTTATCATATCATTATCATATCATATCATTATCATTTTTATCTCTTTAAGTAAAGGTAGGTAGGTACTAAATAAACCAACAACAAATAGTAACGACTTTCAGGCAACAAACTATTATTTCTAGCTACCAATTATTTTCAAATACTGTCTCCTCTTGGGAATTAACAATTTATCTCGACAGACTTTTAGTGTTTCGTTGTGATATTCTACATTTTTAATAAATAATGTTTAACTTAGTAACTACTTCAATTTAGTTTCATTTCGACGATTTCAGCTCTGAATTCTCCAGATTCAGGTAAATAATTTCAGTTTTCCATTTTAAAATGCTACCTTCAAATCCTTCAATGTAGGACCAACTCTTTTCAATTTCTCTTTCGCCAAAATACATGGTATTGTAGCTAAGGCGTCAATTCCACATACACAAGGCCTTTTAAGACCTAGTTAAATACAGTTGGTACATTACCTACGGCACAATTTTAAGTTTTCAGCATTTCTTCTAATATGTCGCTAGATTGTCTTCACTTCTTGTACCCTAGTATATCCTCTCCTATTCCGAAGTAGTAGACAGTTTGTGCTATACCGAAGAGAGGCGCAATCACCATCACCCGACACCCTCCGCCTTTGAAGAACGCGAAGAAACCTTCTTCTTTGTATGTGGTCCTGGTAAATAGATTAATGATTGTGTTAGGTACCAATTTCAGAGTATGCAGGCGAATAGTGTAAGAATAATATTCTGACAAAATAAGTATAAAAACCTCAGGAAGGTATTTAAAATAAATAGGTATAATACAGTATTCTCGTTTTATAATGCTAGGCTATTTTACTGTCGCATAACTACGTAACATCAATTCACAATCGATGTTACATTTCGTAATGAGGAAAATAATGTTTCGCTCGGTCAATGGTGGTCATTATTGGAAACTAACCAAATTGTTCTACGGGCATCTACTGTGTTGATGAAAATGAAACAATGTAAAATCAACGTTTTACTCTGGAATTTAATCATTTTATTAATTCCTTAGTAGGTACATTATGAGATAAATATTGTCTTCTTAAGTAAGTATATTTAAGTATTTTTTTTCTATTGATTTTCCACACATTTAATTGGTAATACCTACAAAAACTATGATTATTGATTACGATAATTTATAAAACTTTCATTAACTTACTAGAAATGAGGAAAAATTGAAAAGATGGAAAATATTCGAGTTAGACCAGAGTTAGATACTCACTTTACACAGTCAACGAGGCCCTTATACTTTGGAGCGGCTCCAACTTTGTCTATGGTCTGTAATCGAGTCTTCATGACATCTACAGGGGTGTCCAGGAACGCCGCTATAGAGCCAGCCGTCAGCCCTGATATGAACGACCACCTGGTAATAGCAATAACATTACAAGTAACTAACTTTGGTGGAAGACAAAAAATACCCTTAGTGCGATCGCTGATCGCCCACAACCGACTTTTTATAGGACAGATTTTCCACCTACAAAAAGTTGGTCATCGATTGTCGGTCATGTGCGGACAATCTAATAATGATGGTAGGTAGTCGTATACGTTATACAAACTTACCAGAACGGCGTGGCCCCATCCTCCAGCTTGGGTCCCAAGTCACTCACAAGCGAGTAGGTGGGGAAGAAGATGATGCTGAAGCTGATGTCCCTGGTGGCGCAGGCGCGGAACCCGCGGTACAGGCCCAGCACCCCGCGCTCCCGCACCAGACGCTTGGCCACTTGGAGGGCACTGACTCGCTCGAACGGTATGCCGGCTGCAAAATTGAATAAGCTCAGCTTTATGTTACATCAGCAGGATGAGTTCTTGCTCAGTTAGAAGATGAAGACTAGAATAAGAATAGGTAGAACATGGATGTAGAAAAAAGACGGAAGGAATCTCGCTAACTAAAAAGTGAGGCACCCAAAGTAAGTCGATTTCATTGATGAGACACACATTAACACTCAAAGTAAGCCAGTCCGCAGCCGCGCGCCAATAACGTCACACCCACGGACCCACACACTCTCATGTCGCCGCCATTGCTGTGCCTCATTTTTTAGTTTGCGAGATTTCTTCCATCTTTTTTTCTACTTCATCATCATCAGCGTCCACTACTGAGCCAACTAGTAATAGGATCTACGGGCTACTAGTGTCTAAAGTCCTCAGTCCAGTGAGCAGGACCAGCACCCGCACCAGCCGCTTGGCCACTTGGAGGGCACTCACTCGCTCGAATGGTATGCCGGCTGGAGAGTTGGATTAGTTTAGCTTAGTGCTTGATGTAGCACGATGAGTTCTGACCTCGGTTAGTAGATGAATATTATAAGAAAGAATAAGCATGGTCGTACATTCTGTGGTCGTACAGTTAGCTGATAACTCATCATCATCAGCGCCCACTGCTGCGGTGCACCAGAACCTCAGGTTTCCTCAGCTAACTAGATATAGGAACTACCTGTGTCTAGGTTTCTCATTCCAGTGGGCTGAAAAGCTGTAGCTGAAACTTTATAACATTTCTGAAGTGACAGTGGACGGAAGAAGAGGATTGGTGACTAAGGACAGGCAAACGTAGCATGACACCTTACCTATTCTATGGTGGGAATGATAAATTTCTATTAAAATAACACCAGTTCCAGTAGCTGCTAAAAGCCAAATTTACCCTTTTTGGCCAAATCAGCCTGCCTGCCGGAGTCCTGCATCTGTATCTTGAGCAGCTCCATGGGGGTGGTGATGATGACCTGGCACGCGCCCGCCATGCCGCCCGCCAGCATCTGACGCGTCACCGGCAGCTCACTGACGGGAAGAGACAAGAGTAAATCAATAGTCCTATACGATGGTCATTACAAATCATGGGGACCACGATAGCAGCCTCCCAGAGTGAAGTGTTAAAGTCTTTCTTTTATACAGCCGCAACCGCTACAAACTGGGCAGTCAGACAATGACGTTATTCTGACTGGCTATAATGCTTTCGCCACGGTGCGCGGTGGCAGTACCTATTATTGCTAGTGCTTCAGTTTCCGACACACACTAAGAAGAACTGGAAGACATGACTTTATCTACATCTACAAGAAACCTAAGCAGGCGAAACTCTTATATCTCCTTGTTTGAGCGGGATGAAGGGGGAGTGGAATGTGTCCAAACCTCCATGCTCCCCAGCATTTCACATAGCTCTTTTATCTTTGTACCCTCGCTATCTACGGCCAACAGAGGAGCTAAATGCTTAACCTGTCACAACTCACCCGTTAGGCTTGGTCAAGTAATGCCGGAACATGTCGTTGGAGGACAGCTTGATTGCCTTCTCCGGCGTGATGAGCAGGATGTTGACGGCCGAGCCGCGGTACATGCCGAAGAACCCGTCGCTCCGGAGAGTCTGCCTGATGCAGTCCGGCCTTGGGAGTGAGTGATGGTTGTCAGAAGTGGGATAAGTGGTTCATTTTAACGTACTATTTCTAGGGTTTCTGGTGGGAGTTGTTGGATAAAAAGTAGCGTATAACACTGAGGGATTCAGGATTCATGTATGTTCAGGACTGTAATCCCCGAAGGAGTTTTCGAAGGAGACTGCATTCGCGGGAGTGATTAGGAGGTTATTGACTTTGTAAATAGGTAAGTACGCTTGCTTCTTATTGTACCTACTTACAATCTTTCTTAGTATAGTGTCTCTACATTAGAGGTAGGTACCCTTATCTTACGTAAATTACTCGTACCTCCGTTTTAGTTTTGCGAGTCACCTCTGACTTACTCCTTCGAGGATCGCAGTCTTGAATCTTGAACATGATTAGGTATGACCTATATGTATTTTAGGAAGGTACTAACATATTCCGATACTGCCTCTCGCCATTCGGCCCTATGTGCTGGTTCTGCAGCCTCGTCTTGCACATGTCGATGGGGAAGACGCAGGTCACGCCCACCACGCCCGCGATGCCGCCGTTTATCACCTTGGGCAGCAGGCTGGAAGGTCAAGTGGACCTACTTAGATAAAAAAAATACCAGTATGGGCACTGCGATAGCCTCTGCCTGCTGTTATTAATTGGAAGATAGAAAATAAATTAATTTCACACACACACAGAAACAACACAAAAATAAAATTAAACAAATCCGTACCTACTTAATAAAAAGTTAAAAGTAATGAGAAATGAGCAAGGGTGTTGCTTCCCGGTGCTGAAACGGGTTCTAGCTCAGCTTGGTGCTATGTTAGGCCAATAGCGCTGGTTTTCAGCTAGAACCCTGAAATTAATTAGTTAGGAAGGTACATACTTAAATACTGGTAGTGGTTTATTCTGTTCTGGAGGCTTATTTGGCGCAGACATTGTAGGTTACTGAAAAAGGTAGAAATATTAAGTACCTACTTAACTATAGTACATACCTACCTATCTATCTATGTATACTACATTCTTTGATTATATACCTACTAAATGGTCGAAGACTACATTAAACAATTATAGTAAAACTCTGACTATATAGATCTGGCGACCGAATGGCGTAGTGGTTAGTGACCTGACTACTGAGCCGATGGTCCCGGGTTCGATTCCCGGCTGGGGCAGATATTTGTTTAAACACAGATATTTGTTCTCGGGTCTTGGATGTGCCCGTAAAATGGCAATAAGCCCGCCCACTATTACATTGGGACTAACATAACACTCTGGCGAAAAGTGGGTGCAGCAATGCACCTCTGCCTACCCCGCAAGGGAGTACATTAGTACAAGGCGTGAGTGCGTGTGTGTTTTATATAGATCTGGATTTTTGGAGAAAGCTACACATTTACAAACTCGTGTCTTATGGTGCCATTAAATATAATTTGCCTTGATTTGATTTATCTAACTTACATGGTTATTAGAATAATATTACATCCAACTCTTCATAATATTTCCTTATTCATCCTGAAACTGGCATTTTCGTCATGAATGAACGCAAAGTCGTTTTGTTTATTTTTGCGTGATTTTTGCTCCTTTGAAATCTTTCATAAAGTATCAAGATCAAGCCAAAGTCAAAATGAACACAGAGTTTAGTGTTTTTTTTTTCTTTGAGACAAGAGTTCTACCAAAAAAGCTTCTACTCATAGACCTACTACAAAAGTTTAGTTTAGTGAGCCGACAGTTTATATTGAAAGATCACAATTTTTATCTTGCGTGTAGCCTTCGGCTTCGCCTGTAACCGTGGATCTTTACTTATCTTATGACTTATGGCCACTTATGGCTTTACAAAAAAATGTTAGAACAAAATTTATAACGTAACTTGACCAAATGAGTGACCCCTTTCGCCTTACTATACTTACCACTTTTGCTGTCAGCCATTATTACCACGGATGAACTGTCCCTCATTGGGAGCTGGGTATAATCTAAATTCAATGGGTAATAAAAAAAAACAGTGGTAGTTGAGCTAATTTTATTTCTCTGATTCATCTAACATCTATCCAACAAAGCATACTCATATAGTTTCTAATGACTACGTACAGAGGTCGAGCACATTACTTACAGTAGTAATATTTTTATGGAATACATTGGTTAAAAATTTAATTTCATCTTTGTCTGAACATCAATTTAATTGACACAACACCTATATCCGTAACAATTTATAGGGCTTTAAACAACATTTATTTTATTGTCTTAAGTCTTAATTTCATCAACTTGGTGATTAATTATATTGACATCAAAATACATCGATCGCTATACTCGTATCATCAATATACAGGATGTTGCAAAAAGGGTATACCAAGCCGAAACCTACATGTGCAGCATGGTATATCTAAGCCTGTAACTGAAATCAGAATTTGAAAATTCGCGAAAAAAAAAATTAATTTTCCATAGAAACTTCGTTGGTCACGTGACTTTTACTATAGGAAAAAAAATTTTTTTTCGCGAATTTCCAAATTCTGATTTCAGATTCGGGCTTAGATATACCATGCTGCACATGTAGGTTTCGGCTTAGTATACCAATTTTGCAACACCCTGTAGAAGAAATTCGTGGTTTAGAAATTTTAATTGGTAATATAAATGACCAATAAAATTTATCATATCCGAATAAAACATCTAAAGAAAACAAAATGATTGATACCTACGAAATAATTATAATGGAAAATACACATAAGATTATGATATGCTCGTATGGCAGGAAATATTGAGTAGCTTTAATTTTGTACTGATTGCTTACTCTCATGGCATGAAAGATTTAACTGTACCAGTAATAACAATGTTACTTATTTGGATTCATTTGAAAGACGAAACAAAATAAAATCGAGCATATATTCTAGAACAGATCGGGTCCCAGGCAGATCACTGATAAAATTTTACCACGTATATTGCCGATTATAAGCCAATAGATTTATTCAAGAAGTAAAGAGTAGTTCTAGAATACAACCGATGTTGATGAATAGTTATACTGTACTTAATACAATTTAATAAGGGCATTACACATATTATTTTACTCATTTGCATTATTACGGCAGTGCTCAATATTGTTTTAACAGAACTACTACAACATATTAACACGATGTCGTTAAGAGTTAATTTAAAAACAACACATTCATGATTTTGTTTCTATCTACATAAATAGCATAAATATTTCATAGTTATTGTCATAGTTATAATTATATTTATTAGTAAACATGCAAAATATATTTATGGAAGGAAAGTAGGAGTTTACATCTTATTATATACACTGATACAACTTAAGCTAATGCATTTATAAATAAGGTAATATTAAAAAGCGTCTTTTATTTCATTGAGGACAAAATATAACATACTAAATATCACCATATTTCTCACTAAAAGTAACATACATTTCATACTTAGCAACAGCCATTTGTTAGTAGATCAACATAAAATGCAACAATAGCAAAAATAAATTAAAATACTTGTAAATAAAATGAAAATGTCATGAACTTAACTATTTTAAAATTATAATATTGATATTTTAACAATAGGGCTGTGGTTTTGCTACTCTCACAGGCTCAATGAAGCAGGTAGCACAGGCAATCAATAAACAGTTTGTATGTAGACTTTTTTTGTCGTAGTTAGCCAATCGGGGTTGATTAAAATATATTAACTACTATGTATCACGTAATCGAGAAAATTATGCAACATAATAAATTATGAATATGAAGAACCTATGTAATTTTTCTGAAACTATGATTTGACTTATATTTACTGTTTCGAGCAGTAGAGTAGTTATAGTTAGACTGAATGAAGGGAGATAATTAACAGGCTGAAAACAGGCCCAAATTACTTCTGCTACCATTTTGAGGTTCTGATAAACTTGATCATTCACCTGTAATAGAACATCACACATATGCCATGCTCGCGCTTTTATTTTTTTCTCTGTGGTGTTCATTCACAAGAAAACGTTTATCAGAACCTTCAAATAAATGATCACAGGGATATATTCACTTAAAATTAAATAACAAAAAAATGCTAAAAAATTGTCCTAGCGCCTTTCTCTTGAACCAAGAAATGGATGCATTGTGCGGAACTAAACATTCAATACCCCCAAAGTTAGTGAAATTTTACGATATTCATCCAAGACTAGGTAATATAACACACTTAAATCTAGACTTCTGAGGTGTTTCGGTATGCAATTGACCAACCTTTTTGCGTAGGTAACAATAACAACACTTTTACATAATTGGAAGTGGTAAGATTACGAGACAAGACATTCAATAACGATTGTAACTTCACTTATAACTTTACAATAAGAGCCGCACCCTACACCCATCTATCTCTACAGGTATGTGCTTACCTTCAACTTTACAGCTCGAATAGACTTTCTTTTTTCGTACAGCTTAACTTCGTATGCAAGCCTGTTTGCATTGATTGAAAAATACATATACTTTTTAGGTTATAAAAACTTGCGCTAGACTCTAGTGACTAGAGATTTCAGACCATATAACTTAGATAGCGCTTTGCAAGATACAATGTATTCGCCAATTTAGCTACATTAACAATATTACCAGACGACTTCCGCCACATTGTCACTTGTAGATTATGTAGTGAACAGCTTTGAACGAGGCAATAAAAGAGAGACTACCTCTGCCCTCACCTTTTAGCGATTCTAAAGACGTTTTGCTTATGCGTAGTCTTTGTTATATGGTCTGTGCTAGACGTACAGAATGTCTATCGAGCTGTTCATTCAACAGTTGTGAAGCAGTTTACTTGTACCCCAGCATGTACTCTGCAATGCCGATGTAGTAGACTGCCTGGGCTATACCGAACAGGGGCGCGATCACCATCACTCGACACGCGCCGCCCTTGAAAAACGCTCCGGGACCCTCCTCTTTCAGTGTGGTTCTGTGGACAGGTGTTATTATATATTATAGGATATTATATACATACAGGGTGTCGTAAAGCAATGTGGTAAGTATAGTGTATGAAAGGGGGTGTGGACACATCTTTTACAACTTACGGAAATTGGAGAATTTTATGTTACTCCCCTGCTAAGAGTAATAAAAGTGACGGAGGAAGTATTATGGACCAATAAAGAAGTATTATGGAACAAAAGTTCAGTCATACACAGTCTATATTTATCAGTAAGATCTATATTTAGAGTAAGAAGTGCAAGCTCAATGAGTAATCACGGCTGATTAGCACACTCGCCATCAGATATATTGTAATGGGCTCTCGTGTTAATCTACCGTAAATGTTCTAATGTTGAACTGTTTTATATATTAATACGTCCGGCGTACAGCAACTGACGGCTGATCGGCTAATATACTTTAATCTCTGTTTGTTTGTCGCCGCTAAGAAGACTTCTCCATACTGGTGACCCCGACATGATAGAAACGTAATTATAATTACCCGAAGCAGTCCAAGATGCCCTTGTACTGTCGTCCGTCGGTCGTGATGGTCTGCAGGCGCGTCTTCACCACGTCTATCGGGTTGACCGCCACCGCCGCCGCGCAGCCCGCCGCGCAGCCTGATAGGAATGACCACCTGGGAACATGACAGAGGTTAGGTATTTAGGATTTGGCAACAGATTGAATCTGATAAGAGTCAAGAGCGCACGCCGCACAACCAATGTTGTACGTTCATCCGATTTTTTTTTTTAAAGCACAACAGAGATACTGGAGAATACGAGGCCTGCTCGCTATTCTTCTATCGCGGCATATAAATATTATGTGAACAATGCCGCCATTTTAACAACGCCACTTTGGACGCCACCATTTTGAACGACGCCAATTTGGATAATGTTATGTGCAACCTAAGCCAATACAGCGTAAAACTATGAAACTCTCACCAGAACGGTACAGTGTTCTTCTCCTTGGGCCCCAGGTCGTTCAATATAGCGAAGGTGGGGAAGTAGACGATGCTGAACGTGACGTCACGGAATGCGGTGGCGCCTACACCGCGGTATAAGCCGAGGATGCCTCGCGAGGCGAACAGCTGACGCGTTAACTGCATCGCTCCGATGCGCTCGAAGGGTTTGCCCTCTGGAATAAGAGTTAGGGGGTTGTTAACAAATGATACAAGTTAGTGTGGGCAGGTATGTGGCTGTGTAATACGGACGGACAGACAGATATGAACGGAACACTAAAAAGGTAATGGTTCATACGAAGCATCCGTTTTACAGGTTAAGTTTTAATAAGGCGGTTTGGATATGGTTTATCTGTGTATACTCGTTCATACGCTATTGCCGATTAAAAAAGTATACAAAAACAAGGGTTTTGTGAAATGGATGGTGTGTGAATGAATTTTTAGACAGTCTAACACCACGGTTCCATCTTGAAAGTTCTGTAATCTTCTCATGTATGTTTGTCACTTAACGCTTTAACTGGTACAAAGTAATCATTGGTTTTGGATCTAAGTTCATAATAGTTAGCATAAAAATAAAAATATGGTGGCCATATTTCTAGTAAAAGGGTTAAACCTACCCTTCTTAGCCTGCGCGGCCTGCCTGCCCGCGTCCTACATCTGTATCTTGAGCAGCTCCATGGGCGTCGTGACCACGATCTGGCACGCACCCGCCAGCAAATAACAATTTATAATCCAGTGGATGTATTATAAATTGTTATTTGTGTCCTATTTAGTCAATAAAGTAGTATTCTATTCTAAATAATAGTTCAAAATACGGCCATATATGGGCCACATTGATTACGACCACGACTGGTATAGAAGCCTCACCCTTCTTAGCCTGCGCTGCCTGTCTGCCGGCGTCCTGCATCTGTATCTTGAGCAGTTCCATGGGAGTCGTGACCACGATCTGGCACGCACCCGCCATGCCACCCGCCAGCATCTGCCGGGGGATGGGGAGGGACCTGCGGAGTGCGGGGACTTGGGTTAGACACTTCTTGAGACAGCATGTTTAGCATCCTTAGGCTGCCTGTCCACCATAGCGGAGCGGACTAGCGGAGCGGTGTGCTAAGCCAAAATCGACCAATGAGATTGCATAAAAACTCCGCTCATGCAATCTTATTGGTCGATTTTTGCCTCTCACACTGCTCCGCTATCCCGCTCTGCTCGGGATAGGCAGCTTTACAGCTCATAATGTTAACCAGACATAATACATTAATTTTGTACAAAAAATTGTTAGTGGATTAGCATGTAAGATATACTTAATATCCTAGGTCTACCCTTATTGACGGTTATGTCAAATGATTCTAACTGTGATGACTGTATGAAAAAGTTTTACACTTATCTAGAGCCCAAAAAATACATGAGATCTATGTAAATTTGTAAATATTAATAATTTTGCTTTTTAAAAATGGTGCCAACTTTTTCATTTATGATTTTTTTTATTAAATAAATTGTCACCATTTCCACTTCCTACACTAACTGATTCAACTCACCCATCAGGCAGAGTCAGCTGGTATCTGAACATGTCGTTGGCGGCCAGCTTGATTGCCTTCTCCGGCGTGACGAGTATGATGTTGACGGCGGACCCGCGGTACATGCCGAAGTAGCCCTCCGCGCGGTACGTCTGCTTGAAGCAGTCCACCCTGAGAGTATAACGGATGGATTAAATTATTATTATTGACCATAGATTGTAATCAGGAGTGTAGGGATCGAGATGTCATGTGATTATGAGCCATTGTTCGATTTCATGCCAGCCAAAGCGAAGGCTAGGTGACATTAACTTCGTCATTTTAGGTGGATTGTCTTCGGTTCTTACCTAGATAAAAGGAAAGTCAGTAGCGGACACACAAAAATAATTATAACCATAATATAGTAAATAGAAATAGAGCTTTCCCAAGGAGTGCAAGTCAACCTCTTCAAGTTAACTCCATAATGTAGTTGTTTGGTTGTTTCTACCTGGCAAATCCTAAAAATTGCTGTGTAAACCCAGCTTTAGGGTAAAAGTACCATGTTAAGCCTCGTATTCACTAGGCGACAAATTGTCGCAGAACCTGTCTAGGCACATGTCGTCTACGTGTCACCGCGACGTCGCGCTCTGTTCTGCGACGTCGCACGCGACTATACAGCGACATCTACGTGTCGCAGAACAGGTTCCGTGTTTTGGCTCGCGATACAGAACTTCCTGCGACATCAGTCTAGCGCATAGAGTATATTTTTTTTACTAGGTCTAGCGACCGCTGTTGCAGAGTGTGGACGCGTGCGCGATTTCTGTATCACGACATGTTACCAAAATGTTCTGAGAACACGCACCGTGGATGTTCTGTAACAGTCTCAGAACTTGTGCCCTAGTGAATTCGAGGCTTAATGGTCATGACCGATACTAACATGCTCTTATACTGCTTCTCGCCGGTGGGTCCGATCTTCTGGTTCTGCAGTCTCGTCTTGACCAGGTCGATGGGGAACACGCACGACACGCCCACGATGCCCGCGATACCGCCATTGATGATCTTCGGCACCAGGCTGTAAGAAGAAGAGGATACTGATAAAAATGTGAAAAGAGTTAAAGTGAGTCAACTGGTATGTGTGTAGAGATTCAATGGGTTAATTTTGACAAAAACCACAAAAATATTTAAAACATTGTTTAACAATGGTTTAAAACTAAATTTGACACAAATTTCAGGCGTTTGACATAGCTAAACATCTGTGAAATACTGTCTAAGTTTTTGTGGTAAGGCTCTTAAGGTTTAGATTATAGTTTTTGCCTTAGGTACACCTTACAGTTCATAGGTGAATGCTGCTTAATGGATTTTGCAAATATAAAAAAGAATGACTTTTAAGCTGCAACTATGAAGCTTTTTTCTCAAAACATTATGGCGTTGCTGGACAAATTATATTGTGGTTTGTTTGAGATGTACAAGTTGACTGTATTGGGAGTATTTTTAGACATGCCTCATCAAAATAGGTTCAGCAATTCAAAATTGTTCATTAGTCATCCTTGTCAGAGGTATTATCTTCCGTTATTCAAAGCAATCTAAAAGGATCTGTATAAAACATTTGTAGTTATTAGGATTACTGTACATACATCTACATTCAATTCAAATACAGTTTTATTATTATTACACCTATTTGTGTTCACGAGCATCGAGCAATTAACACTATTTAACAATGAGTTTCAAATGTCAATTGAGGATGTTAGTTACCTAGAGTATATAAATGTATTTTTAAATGTATACAATGGCTAAGCGCCAATTTTAACATAGAGAATGATGTATTAAGTTATTTTAATCAAACGAAAATAAAAATAGCTTTTTATAACCAATGTTTCGTTAATCAAATCATTCTTACTAAAATAACTCATTGATAATGAACAGAAGAATCATTATTTTACATGTTTAAAAAGGAGGGTGAATCACAAAATTTCCTTAAAAAGTTTCTTGGTCAGATAACTTTTTAGCATGAGATACTGGAGATTTTTTTAAACAAATTTTTATAAAAAAAACTTCTCAGTAATGCTTCTTTTTTATGCATACTTTCAGAACGCTGTGTATACTCATACTTTATGTACTTATGCTCAGTATTTATTTTATTTATTTATTTATTAGCACAACAGAAGAAATCTTAAATATATTACACATTTTGACACAAAACCTAAAAGGTTTATTTGTGTCTGTCTGGCGTTTAACATAATGTAGGTAGGTTATAACAATTTATAATTAGAAAGAGACGGGAACCAACCCATGCGCTTTGAAGCGTCCTTAGTGAGAGGGAGAAAGATGTATGTCGCTTCACAACTGTTGAACGCCCCGCGCGCATGTAGTTGCTACCAGCCTTACAAATACAGTAATAGGGCAATAATTGATATGATAAGATCTTGCATCATTTATTTTATGCCATTATTGATTATAATCATTATACAATAAAGATAAGTGAGACGACTAAACTTATTTTTAATTTTTTGTATACTGGAAACATTTAAAGTATATTTAGTATGATGATGATTCTATCAGACCGGGTTCGGTCACAGCAACTGTTGCGGCTGGGGAGGGCGTTGCTTGTGTGCCCTCATATTAATTATACTTTTTAAATATAGCACAATGACAAAGGTTGTTGAGGCCCTTAGGTTGCAAAGAATTTGTGTATGAAAAAAAACAAACAATGCATCCCTGGAATGCTTATGCTTCCTGCTTTAGTGTGGCCTAAGATTTAATTTTAAACTAGTAAGAATACATTAAAATTGCAAATTTTTTACTAAGACTACAGAATGTATGACTGTGAATATTAAGTTATGTTAATTTAAGAATATTAACGAGAGACAGATGAGATGAATGATCTATATGTGTCTTTACTCATAATTTTCATTTAAATATGTGGTATACTTACTTAAATGATGGAGCAGGTTTTGTAGGTTCTATGGGCCTGGTGGCAACCATTTTGCTGTAAAATAAATGGATTTTAAGTTCTGAGAGTCACTAGTTAGCAAAGTTTGTACAGTACGTTATGAATAAATATTATGGTCTTCTATATCTTGGACAATCACTTCAATATATTTTAAATGTTTGATTAAGTAAATAAATAATGATAAGAGAAAAAACTTATTATCATGGCATTATAATTTAAAAAAAAACAATACTGTAGGGGTTCAGGGTCTCTCTAAGATCTAGGCACCGGATTAGCGAGGTTCTACTGCATACTTATCGAAAAATTCTACTTTCGTTCGGCTTACCAAAAAATCAATAAATTATGTAGACTGAGAAGTGTCTAGTCGATAAACATAAGTAGTGATTGCCTTGAAGATACTCACTCCTCAACTATTAGTATTGGTACCTAATATACCAGTTTCTACATGAAATATGTATGTAGGTATCTAAATAAAATATTAAATTACTTTTACAATCACACTACACACAATCAATTTAGATTTGGCAAAACTACTATATGCTTAAAAAAGTGTTTTACGTAATCATATTCACATCATACCTGTCTCAGTGGTAGACCGGTGACCTCTAATGGAAAACAAAAATATACTTTTAATTAAAATCCCATTTTATCACTTAGCTCTAAAAATAAGAAAAAATATTTCGTAGAAACAAGCAGCCAGCTGCTGTGAGAAGTTTGACAGACTGTTTTTTTTTCCGTCTTGTGGAAATCAGTGCTGCCAACGGCATATTATTATGCCAACGTTGGATTTAGGAATGAAATAAACGACACGTGATCAATGGTAAATCCAACAATTTGCATTTATGAAGTAAAAGTTGATAAGGTTTTTTAAAATATTAATCCCTAACTCTAAAACTAACTAATATAAAATTAAAATTAAACTAAAAAGAAGATGCTGGCCAGATCGCTGCCACTGTCGGGTAGGGTACCCAAGACCAGGGCCCGGACAACCCTTTCCCGTGAAAAACCCTTTCAATGGGTTATTCATTCAATTGGCTTTATCGTAAAACCACTTACCCAAACCAAATGGTTACCACTTCAAACCCTATGATCAGGTTAATTCGTTCATTGCATAACCCAGTTAATTTGGTAACCCAGTTCATTTGGTAACCCTTTACAAAGAGGTTTTAAAACCCTTTACGAAGTGTTTTTAAAACCCTATCACGAAGTGTTTTTAAAACCCTGTCACAAAGGGTTTTGAATCGCTATTGTTTGCTATTGCAAAATAGTCCTTCCTTCTAAGAATATAAGTACTTTTTTGTAAAACTTGTCATCAAATGAGTTGTCATTCTACAAATCTCGACATCAGAATCATGAGGGGCAATGTCCATTTTTGAAACTTTTCAGTAGAGCCAAAATAAACTTTTACTAAAATGACTTTATAGTAGAGTCACGTGACTAACAACGTTTCTATGGAAAATGATATATTTTTTCGCGAATTTTGAAATTCTGACTTTATTTGAAGGTTTAATTAATAACTTGCTGCACATGTAGGTTTCGGCTTAGTATGTCGCAGCCAGATCGTATAATCCGCCTTATTACATTACGGCTAGCTGCATAACAAGACAGGGCCGATTTGTAATGCGGCGGATCAACGTTTAGCCGTAATGAATACGGCTGCATGAAAATGCGCCGGATAGTATTAGACATCATACGTCATTCAATACGGCTGGCAGTTATAATACCGATACCACAAAATTCCTTCAGCTATAATGTAATTCTTATTATGGACATGGTCAATATACAATTCCAGTTGTAGTACGATGCGGCTAAACGTAGGCCGCCGTATTGAAGAACGTAAAGAAATGACAATCCGGCTAAACGTTGATCCACCGCATTACAAAACAATTAGACAATGATTTCCGTCACAGTAAGAGCAGTGATCTGCAAATTCTCCAATATTCTGAAGATAATGACGTAACATTTTTTGGTAAATTTTGAGTTACACCCTTTTATACTGTGGGCTATGTTGGATACATTGACGTTACCTCGGTATGCATATTCAGAGTGAATTTTATCAGTGAATAATGTTAATTATATCACTTGGTACCTACATTCTATCTCAAGCTTTTATGTTTACACAAAAAACGGATACATTAAAATAAAGTTATTTTAAAGGACTCAAATATAATTTATTCAAAATATTAGAGAAGGTATTTCCCATTAACCTATAACTATAAACCTCGCCGAATATAACTGCAGCCTAATACCTACTACACATGAAGAGGAAAATCAGAAACTCCGCATTTGTAAATTAATTAGTAAGCAATGTAAGAAACAGCAGCACTCAATACGATCACCCATATTATTATATTGAAATAAAAAATATAAACTCGAATATTGGTGCTATGCAACACATAGGACTAGTGATGGGATTTTACCCGGTAAATACCCAATGTTGGGTTTTTTCCCGGGTAAATACCGGGGAAAATACCCGATTGGGTAAATATTTGGGTTTTTTCAGATGAAACACATGGCCACGTATATACAGTGTAAACTCCATGTAATGTCACTCGATTTAATGACAAACTCCTTAAAGCGTCGATAACACTTCACTTTAGTTGCTTTAGTTTAGATAAATGCTTCAATTACACTCACGGGCAATGAAAAAGTTCCACTCACAAAATGCCGACACCAAACGACCCCAATGAGAGACTTTCAACCATAGACAACATCGATAGACAAAAACCGATTATAGATGGCGCTAGTAAAACTTCATACTCAACAGCACTGCATATTTTTTTTAGCCGGCATGGATTCTAGTCCTTTCAGCCAATACAAAAACTCAATTGATGTCAATTCAACCATATGCAATAACTAGCTGTTATATTATGCATAATATTAAGTGTTAACTATTTTAAGACAGCTTTGTACCATTTATGACATCTTCCGTCCCCTCAGAATAATGCAGCTCATAAAAAATTATAGGTCGAATGCCATCTATTGGTCGATTTTGGAACTTTTAAACGTCAGAAGAAAATCTCCCATTTGTTTAAACATTGAATTAAAAATTTAAAAAAAAAATGATATTGTTTTTACTTGGTTATATCCTGATACTCTAATCTAGCCTTTTCCGTTTAGGAGTAATTTGATGTTTTTTTCACTGCAACGTTTTCATTGCCCGTGAGTGTATATACTTTGTATAGCGTCACATTCACTCTCAATAACGACATCAATATTATAAAAAGTTAAATTCACGATCACTCGGTTGTTTTTCAATACTTTTAACATTTTTTTTCATTGGTGGTATTTTTTAGTATTTTTTTTTTCGATAGGATCTGGGTTTTCAGTAAAATGATCTCAAAATGGCGGGAACCCCCCCCTTACCCCCCACAATGCCATACTGTTCTTACTTATTTAAATCTGTTCTTTGAAATCTCAGCTCTCCAGTGGTATAAATTAATTTAAGATGCTTACGATATTTCAAAAGATATAACGAAAACGGTGATGCCCATATTTTTGGGGGTACAACTTTCTAAGATACACCAAAACCATAGACGTTCATCGTATTCGCTCGGTTCTCAAACCTCAGAGTATTCAGGGTTGAGATGTATGGCCTCGCTTTTCTCGGCACTTTACACTTTAGGGAATCCTGGTAATGTTTGTGCTGCCTCGCTTCGCTCGGCACTCTACATTTTGGGAAATACAGGGTCGGTTTGAATGGCCTTGCTTCGCTCGGCTCTTTAGGGTTAAGAAAATGCCGATAAGGTCAGACTTTGAGGAAAAAAATATCAACCCCGCATTTCCTTAACCCTTGAGAGCCGAGCCGATATTTTTTTAAACACAGATATTTGTTTTCGGGTCTTGGATGTGCCCGTAAAATGGCAATAGGCCCGCCCCCTATTACATTGGGACTAACATAACACTCTGGCGAAAAGTGGGTGCAGCAATGCACCTCTGCCTACCCCGCAAGGGAGTACATTAGTACAAGGCGTGTGTGTTTTTTTTTTGAGAGCCCAGCAAAGCGAGGCCATACACTTCAACCCGGCATTGCCTAAAGCCTGACCTTACCGCCAGTTTCTAAACCCTAAAGAGCCGAGCGAAGCGAGGCCATTCAAACCGAATATCATAAAACTTAGAGAGCCGAGCGAAGCGAGGCAGCACATACATAACCAGAAATCCCTAAAGTGTAAAGTGCCGAGCGAAGCGAGGCCGTATATCTCAACCCTGCATACTCTCAAGCTTTGAGAACCGAGCAAAACGAGGCAATACAAATTTAACCGGTATTTCCTAAACCCTTGAGAGCCGAGCGAAGCGAGGCAATACATACTCAACCGGCATATATCTCAATCCTGCATACTCTGAAGCTTAGAGAACCGAGCGAAGCGAGGCAATACAAATTTAACTGGCACTTTTTAATTTAAGAGCCGAGCGAAGCGAGGCCTTATAAACTTACCCACATTTCTTAAATCTAAATAACTGAGCAAAGACAGGCAGTACAAAAGAAACTGGCATTTACAAAAACCCTAAAGAATCAAACCCGCATTTCCTAAAATCTGGAGAACCAGTCTATGAACTACGTACTCCGTCTCGTTATGGTTTCGCCGATCGAGTTTCTATGAATACGGTACCTGGTAATCTGGTAATAATTATGTTTAATCGCAGTGTACAGTATTTTTCACAGCGCCGCGGGTCGGTTCTTACAGATCAAAATAATAGTAACAAATATGAAAATACCCGACGTTTGGGTTTTTTCCCATATAAATACCCGGTTTTTTCCCAAATGGGAAAATACCTGGGTATTTTCCCATCGGGTTTTTACCCAGCGCCCATCTCTACATAGGACTGAACCACAACTGAAAATAAATAGGTAGATTACCTAAATCATGTATCGGTCTACGGGCTGACTGGATTGACCACTAATAAAGTTCCACCCTGCTCAACATGCAAAAACACAAATAATGTAAACTCTGAAATACTCAATTGTCAAATGAAAACAAAAATATACGATGGCACGTCACAGTATAATATCCGAGTCTACCCGAGTGCCCCGCGAAGACAGAGCCGAGCCGAGAGCTCGAGCTGAGAGTTCGAACCGAGAGTTCGAACCGATAGGGTTTATTTGAACCCAAATGAACGACTTAAGTAAACCCTCTATATGTCATCTACAAAAACACTTTCTTGGGGTAACCAAAGTCTTGAAAGGGTTTGGTAACCAAATTGGTTCGGGTTTTAGTGAAAATGGTTTGATTAATTAAACCCTATCAAAAAACCCTATCAAAAACCCTCTAAGGGGTTACCGGGCCGGGCCCTGCCCAAGACGCTGGCCGCGTTACCTCGCTGTATGGCGATGCTTATTCTTTGAGCGAGGTACGAGCCAGCCCTAGGTAGGGTTGCCAACCGTACTATATTATATAGTATTGTACTATATTTTGGCTCTTCGTACTATATACTGTTGAACTAAAATATAGTACGCAAAAATACTATACACTCGCACTCAAAACCTGCAAAACTTTTATAAATCTGTTAAACAACTTGAAGGCAATAATTTTACTGTCTTAGATTTGTATAACATCATGTCAACTTTAAAATCAGCTTTAGAGCAGAGAAAAAAAAGACTGTTTTTTCGGATACGAAACAAAAAAAAAATTGCAAACTTTTGATCCATTAGAAAGGGCTAAAATAACAGAAAACTTTGTAGTATTTATAGATAAATCTTTAAAGTACCTAGATAAATGGTTTAATTTTGAGGATAATAATTGGTTACAGCAAGTACAAAAATTTAATTTAAAACAAGAAATATTGATGCCTGTGAATCTGTTGTAGACGTTCTCAACTTAAAATTGAAGTTGGCCATCGACATGGATGAACTTTACTCTGATATTTTAATTGTTAATGAAATATTGCAAAAATTAAAAGATTGTCCTGAATTTCAAAATTTTAGTACTGCCCAAAAATGGCAACATATTTTTAAAAAATCTGAGAATAATTTAAAGAATATTTATAAATTAATAGCCTTCTTACTTTCTATTCCCGCCACTTCGGCGTTTACAGAAAGATTTTTTTCTATCATTCACATCAAGTGGCAGGAAGAAAGGAATCGAGCAAAGCTCGAACTAATAAAAAATGAGCTCTTTATTTTTATAAACTTAAACATTGAGTGCGAAAAAGCATTTAATACGTTTATATTAGATATGAAACTTTTTCAAAGATGCAAAAAGTGCGAAAAAGTACAATTTTTACAAAAATAAAAATAACTGAGTAACAAATTGTTTTATTCGATTTTCAAAAAATGTACTATATTTTTCTTTAGTGTCCTATATTTTTTTATAACTTATTTTGAAATATACTATAATTTGGTGAAAAAATGTTGGCAACCCTAGCCCTAGGGTCCCTAAGGTTATAAGGTTTTTTTAAATCTTAGCAACCTATAATTTAAAAATGGCGGCAAATAAAGTTGTATAGTGCCACAAACTTATCTGTTCCGGTGAGAGCGAACTAAATTGGTCCATATAATCTATGTCAATATGAAATTCATTTAGTAAGTAATGAGGTATGGACCAATTTAGTTCGCTCTCACCGGAACAGATAAGTTTGTGGCACTATAGTTGTCTAGTTGTACATTATTATTTTTATTTTTGTAAAACCCGCAAGCATCCGCAATAGGGATGTCGAAAGTGCAAAAAAGTATCGATATTTCGATATATCGATATTTTCTTTTATATCGTTACTGAAATCGATATATCGAATAAAAAATATCGATATATCGATATATCGGTAGCTTAATATGAATAAATCCTTGCGAAATCAAATTCGTTTATTATTAAAAAATACTATTTTCACTTTGTGCCAGTGTCGTGTATTGACATGTGTGATGACCCCTTTACACTCTCGCTCGGTACACGGTTGCGAGCTAGCATCGCCGCATTGCGTTGTGACGCAAACAAAAGGGTATTGTTAATGAAAAATATATCGATTTTGATATGTTTTCGATACTTGATTATTTATATCGATACATCGATATATCGGTTTACAATATATCGTCGGAAAATATCGATAGATTCATAAAAATATATCGATATATCGATACATCGATATTATTTCGACATCCCTAATCCGCAAGCCGCAACGCAACCAGGCAAGTGAGAGTGAGCTTGAGTAGTTACAACCTATCAATAAGTAGTTAAATGCATTTAAAATAGGACATGACAACTACGAGGACTACGAGACGAGGAGTAGTTAACTGCCTGCACTTGAAAAAATACATCAGCCTGAAAAATATATACTTACTTAACTATTAAATATCTACTTACATATATTTTTTTATTTAGGTCCTATGTATATGCTGATATGCAGCATGTTTAGGTATTTGGAAGAAACTCCATAGAAATCACAACAATGACAAAAGTAGCTAGTAAGGAGCAATGAAAGGTGGAAGAGAAGAGAATGTGTACTTACGGTACTTACCTACCTATGGGTACACATTTAAGTGTATCGATTACATTTTGATAAGTTTTTGTTACGAGGTGCGCCCTGTGTATTTGTACAAGGCAAATTATGAGATAAAACACTATAGTCAGAGTAGGTTAGGTAGATTAGAAGCGACAATTAGGTACTTTCCTACTTACTTATTGCAATAGAAAATACATGTACTTACTTACCTGCATTTTTCTTACATTTATTTGCATGCTGAAACACTGATAAACATGACATGAGATCTCGAGAAGTATGCAGGTTATGAGATATGAGAGCTGAATGCTCTGAACTACTAACTAAAGAAATCCACTCACTCACAAGCAGCTAATCGCAACCGCGAGGCCTAGCTTGTAGTGGCTTAATGAGGAAGGCCGAGGACAGAATGACATAATGTTTGTTTGTTCAGTAGTTTACCGCAGTTCATTTTGAGACTAACATAATACGTAGTTACCTACACTGGCGAAATGAGGCAATGCGCCACGCCATCAGGCAGCGTACCCACCAAGAGAGTACATTAGTACCTAGCTTATTATTTATGTATTTATACTTAAAGTGCTTAACTAAGTTCCTATAACTTAGAACGCGCGCAGATAGGTAACTACGTAGTTAACTACAAAGTTAAGTACGAAATAAAGCTTTACCGAGCTTCACATATACTACTGCTGCTACTAGGTATTAGACAATGACGATTAGGGACCAAGATCACCCTTTCTATAATGTTCTTGTGCCATCTCTTCCGTATTAGACCATATAAAATATGTGCTGTTTATTCTTCAACATCATACCAACTAAGGGTAGCAATCAGCCAACACCGTCCTATTCGAAGATACAAAATGGCTCTTAAATTTTTGGTAAGAATAAAAGTTTTCTAAAATCAGAACCAACTCAGAATATTGTGCCTCAGGAATCATCATTATCATCAACCCTCTGGTTGAGGCATAGCCTATCCTTTACCTATAGGGATGTTATCGCACTCCTAATAAATAATCAAACCTTTTCTATCTTGCGCTGCTTTATATCACTGCCTTCCCAAAACCCTGGCGATGCTCTCTGGTCACCTGGCAAGTGCACTACCAACCACTAGCCATCGAAAATGTAGACCTCTAGATCCACCACTCACATCAACATTTGTTTTCATTACATTTACTATTCTGTTTCAGACTCTTTTCGCTTGTCTGGCTGTGGTGTTCGCGGCAAGCATCAAGACTGACAAGCGCAGTGCGCCCGCCTGGGAGCCCTGGCCAGCACCCGCCTGGCCCTCTTGGGGACCTGGTAAGATTTGTATTATGGCAGCTTTACTTATACTTATTTATATTCTGTTTAGTAAACACCATTGAAATTGCTACTTTCAAAAGAGTATTAGCTACGCGGCGCGCTATCTACGTAGGTATAGCACTTGTATAAATATCTAAAACCCTAAACCAAAAAACTAAAGCTTTTCACATCTGTCTAAAAAAAAACTTACATCTCGTGCTTATCATCCCTAACACCCAACCCCTCTTCTAGCGGGCTGGCCGGACAGCGGCTCCGACGTGGCCGGCGCGGTGGCCGCGGCCAAGTCGGCTGCAGCAGCCGTGATGGCCGCGCAGCAGCAGGTGGCCGCCGCCAAGCACGTGGCCGTCGAGCAGCAGAGCGTGGCCAGTGCCAAGGAGGCCGCGGCCGCCCATGCTGCTCATAAGAGGTAAGGAGGTTGATTGGTGGAGAAGTTTAGGGTGCAGTTTGTTGGTTGGTTTGTGCATTTGTGATAGAGGAGTTAATATTGATAACTATATGCTGTCTGTCGTAACTTAATTTTTTATGAAGGTTGGTCATCATCACAATGATTTCGTTTGAGCGAGTATCCTATCTTCCCCAAAGCTTGAAATTTTACTGTAGCTGCAATGGAAAATCCAAGTTCTGTGTATCTTATCATCAGATATCAGAAATGACAAAGATAACTGTCTGAAATAGTGATCGAAAATAGGTAGTGGAAAAAATGTGGTGATGATGGCGCTTGTACTACGTTGACAAGAAGTATCTTACCTACTCTGCAGTCGAGAGAACTTTGTTGAATGTTACTTAAGTATCTTTGAAGTTAATGATCCATTACTTCTGCGGCTATTAGCCATTTTAGTCTTGGCACTGAAAATCACTAAACAACGTGTCGATCAGTTCATTGATCGGTTAAGAGAGCGTCTCGACATTTATTTATTGGCTGGTAATTACACTAACTGGCACTAGAAATGTGTCTCTGTTTAGTTATTATGTAAAGATATTCTAGTCACATTATCCTAGCTGGTCTCTTTACATGGAACCATTCGGATATTTTTGTTTTGAAGGCGGAACTATTGCGAACCTTAAGGATAGCAGTGCTACTACCATTTATTTTTATACTTAGGTATTCCATATTAAAACGTTCACAACTATATCTCTCCTCTGTCTCCTAAGGCCTTAAATCACATACTTAATATAATTTCACGCGCCTGATGAAGGCACTTTTTTTTTCCTCAACACGTAGTTAGAGTTAGCAAATTAGTTACAAAATCATACCTAACCGACCATCCCCAAACAGCGAGGAAGCAGCGAGCGCGGCCCGCGCCCAAGCCCTGGCAGCAGCACAAGCCGCCGTCAACGCGCAGGCCCAACTAGCAGCCGCCAAGGCCCGAGCGGCCGCGGCCCAGAAGATCGCCGCAGCCAGGGAGGCGGCCGCGGCCAGGGCTATACATTCTGCCGCGCATAAGGAGGCCGCTAGACTGCAGAATGCTGGTGAGTTTGGGGAATCATTTTGGAAGTTAAAAGGGGACAAAAAAAGAGCCTAATCGAGGAGGTCTCATATGCTTCTTCTTCCTTTCCACCACGGTAAAATCCCTAATCTAGCTTGCATGTTTGTCACCAACAGTCACTTAACCCTGCAGCGGACATATAGGTATATATACATTTAACATGAACCTTTCAGTCTTAGCCAATGACTGCAACCACCTAACTTAACAAAGTGTTTGTTGCTCTTTCATGCTATATTGTATAAAAATATTTAAGTACACTGAATAATAGTCTCACTGAATGAATAGCAGTACTGACTACTGATAATTCACACACTACAACCCACCTCAATACAATCCGCAGACCTGGAAGCAGTAAAGTTGTCGGTGCTGCAAAGCTCCGGAGCAGCGGGAGCAGCGGGCGCGGCCCACCACGCCGCCACCGCCGCCGCGGCCGCGCTCTCCCCGCCCTGGAGCCCGTGGCCCGCGCCCACCTGGGCCCCTGCTCCGTGGGCCCCTGCGCCCTGGGCGCCCCGCTGGCCTTAGGGACTCCGCTGACTTTAGGCACCGGGATGCCCTTAGGAGTCTTTATGGCCTTAGGGGCCCCGCTGGCTTTAGGCGCCGCTTGTTGCCGTTGGCGTGACGGTAATGAGGTGCTCAGCTGTAGTTAATATTTTAGTTTGTTGGATAGGTTAATCATTTTGATGCATAGATTTAGATTTAGGTAGTTTATAGTATTATGTGTACTTAAGTATATTAGTTGCTGGAATTCCTTTCTAGGTTCTGTAAGACTTCTTTCGTGATTCATGATCATGATCTTGAAAGAAACATTTTTTTCGGTACAAATATAGGTAGTTAAGCTATCTGGAAAATTTAAGTTTTCAAGATTTACCTGTAAGCACTAAATCTCAATTTGCAGATATTTGATGGAATAATTTGAGAGTCAGCGATAATATTTCGAGTAAACATTTTCAACGCTTGGATACAGCACTCTTATCTTTATCGGTTTATTTAGCTCGGTTTATCGGGTTATTTGCATCATCCGATTCAGTTTCAGATTTCACATGCTTTGTAGAATTCCAGATTATATATTATTTACATGACACAAGTACTTAGGTACCTACATCCCTTTCTAGAAATAAGAAGAGGATATTTTCTTCTATGGTAAAACAAAAGCCACATTTAATTATGTTGAAATGCTATGTATCATCAATGAACAATGTACGTATTCTTCAATGATCTATTCCCCTCTCGCTCATTCTTCATACTCAATCACTATGATTGTATACTCTGAAAGTACTGAAACGTTTCAGCTCTTCATTAGAAGACACATAAATCGTGAAACTATCGATTTTCATTGACAAGAGACTTGGCTTGCTGCCAGATATTACTAATTCATGTGAGTGAACTATTCAACACTGTTGTGCAGCATTTAGATCAAATGTGAACTCTATACCGTCGATACTAAGGTTCTTAATGTGGGAGGTGTGCCAGAATTTCCTTATGTGGAAAATGAGTGATATCCTTTCATATTAGGCTTATTCACATTTATTTACTTACTTCGTTTTATCTAAGTATTTGTAACTATTATACCTAAGCATATTTTTACTTTAAGTAAAATGTTTTTTGAACATTATGTAGATTGCCTAGAGCATGTATATGTAAGCATAAATATAGACATAGTTACTTGTTGATGACTTACAACTGAAGTACTTAACTACTAAAATTAAATTTACCAACTGATAATTAACCGTGATTAACATTTAGTGAATTTTATTATAATTTGTACCGATCGATGTTGGATTCAACTGATAGTGTTAATTTCTTAACTGACTTAAATATAATACATATTATGAATTAAAATTTTATATTCGAATATTTAATCGTTTATTTTGTGATTATAGTTTTGTATTATCTCCTAACCATAAAACCCGTTTCATACCTGGCAAAAAAACTCAACATACTTACGTCGATAATATCGTAAACTATCAATTTAAGTAAATCTATAAATACCTACCTATATACATTACTATCTATAAATACAATATTGACTTATTTTTAAACTTGGCATGAATTGCAAAGTATACCAACTCTAAGTAAGAAATTTTCAATAGACCAAGCCCGCTACTTATGAAATGATAGAGTCCTGAATATTTGCTGAAGCTGAAATTGATTCTGCGACCTACGCGCATGCGCGTTACCATGGCAACCCGAGATGACAGCTCCACCTATAGGCCCTTCGCAGCCTCCCGATCTTCAGCTGTTTTCAGCCCAGCCCATCCCTACACTAACTCAAAATAAAAGAGAACCATGTCATAATTAGAAATTCTACTGTGGAAAGGTCAGTGATACAAGATTAATAATTCGCGAAGTTGGACAAAGTTCTAAAGTGCTGTGTGGTGTTGTGTGTCAGCTATTATTCATAGTCTAATCTAAAGTTTGCCCTGTCGACCGCTTACGTAAATTACGCGGATTTATTATTTACTAATAATGTTTAGGGTGGTCGTGCGGGGTTTGTATTTAATTTTACACAGTCTGTAACATGATTTTAAAAAAATAAGGGCGAAATTTTTCTGATTGTTACGTTACGAACATACATTCTTTATCCTATTCGATACCTATGTATCTCAATAAATAAAGGTAAGACAACAGACTTGTGTTTGATCATTGCTTTAAACACCTGTTAGGAATCCTGCAAATCGCGTTGTCACTTGTCGCAAATACCTGCTGTGTTTCTAATCATTCATTTCAGGATCTAAAGATTAAGTTCCATACAATTTCGTTCCAGATTAAAGTCCACTTCACAATGAAGTCCTACCACATAATCTTGGTGGTATTGTGGAGTTACAGTGGGCTGGCTACCGCCGACATAGACCGTCGGCGATTCTCCAACCCGACTTACTACAACGTGGGGGGCGTGCTGTCTAGCAACGAGTCTGTCGCTTTCTTCAAAGATACTATTTCTGTAAGTTGTAGAGAAAATTATGATTATCCTACCTCTACAATCTTCTACTTCCTATGAATCGTAATGATGATGCCCGGATAAAATTATACAGGATGTTGCAAAAACGGTGTACTAAGCCAAACCTACGTGTGCCAGTAACTATATTATATCTACAGAAAATGAAATCACAATGTCAAAATAAATAAAACATCTTGTAGATTTATTTAGAATCCCTGGATAACATTTAGATACGCGGAAACAGCAAGCAGAATTGATAAAGTTCGAAGATGGCAGTTCAAACAATATCTAACATAGGAAGAAACTTTACATAGGTTTAAGATACTGCATAATGTTTCCATCCTAAAGATAGGACCATAACTTACGTTTGAATGTTTCAGAATCTAAACTTCAAAGACAAGTATGTGCCGAGAGGGGTCACCTATCACGACTATTCCATACTGATGGATCCCAATCCCATCAAAACTGCTCTGAACGTCTGCAAGGATCTTATTGCTCATCGGGTTAGTATAGTACAAACCAAACAACTTATTATATTCTAAAAAATATATTAAATTTATTGCAGATCTAACAATAGGTAACATCAATGTAGCAGCCTTGACAAAATATGATTGTTTAAATTCCGACAAAGCCCATAACTACTTAAATAAGTTCATGACAGAATTCTAAATTGAAATGCTGAGTGGGATTTCTTTTTAATTTCCGTCATAACACTTTCCTCTTCTCTTCCAGGTATACGCAGTGGTGGTCTCCCACCCTCTAACCGGCGACTTATCCCCAGCAGCAGTGTCCTACACGAGCGGTTTCTACCACATCCCGGTCATCGGGATATCATCCCGGGATTCCGCATTTTCCGACAAAAACATCCACGTGTCGTTTCTGCGGACTGTACCTCCGTACTCCCACCAGGCTGATGTCTGGGTCGATGTATTGAAACACTTCAATTATATGAAAGTGATCTTTATACACAGTTCCGATACTGATGGCCGAGCGATTCTGGGGCGGTGAGTGTGCTGGCTTATGTAATGTTGTGGGAGAACGGTCTTATTATTTCTGATGGGACGCCTCCCTTATTATTTAATGTTACATCTCTGAAGCCGGTGTGTTTATCCTTTCTCCTTATATTGAGGTACTTCATCTCACGTAATAACGTAAATGCTTGAACAATATAATGCTACAAAGATACATTCACCGTGGGTGCTTCTGAGTTTTTTATTACACTTTTAAATCGCTACACGTTACAGAATGAAATAAAACAGAGGCCTGCATCTAACCGCCAACGATACACACATAATAAATTATGGTTGTACAGTTGTTTTGTATGCTTTATAGATTAGAGCATATAGCTATATAAGTACTTTAAATTTAAATCAACTATAAGTTAGCTTTTGTCTTGTGATTTTTATTTGGTTTTAACTCGAGTTATAGGTTATTCTGAGTAGGTACCTACACTATATACCTACATCCAAACAGCTCAGACAGTTTAAATACCAACCGACGTGACTATTAAATCTGCATCCACTCTACAGGTTCCAAACAACCTCCCAGAGCGTGGACGAGGACGTAGAACGCAAGGTGGTGGTGGAGCAGGTGATCGAGTTCGAGCCCGGCCTGGACTCCTTCTCCGACAAGCTGCTGGATGTTAGAGGCGCGCAGGCGCGGGTCTTCCTCATGTATGCCAGGTTAGTGCTTAGTCGTCATCATCAGCCAATAATCATCCACTGCTGGACATAGGCCTCTCAAAAGAACGCCACTACACTCGGTCTTCGGCCTTCCTCATCCAGCCACTACCGGCTACCCGCCAAGGTCGTCGGTCCAGCGCGCAGGAGGGCGTCCCACGCTGCGTTTGCATGCTCGTGGTCTCCAATCGAGAACTCGTCTACCCCAATAGTTATCGGCAGATATGACCAGCCCACTGCCACTTCAGCTTGCATATTTTGACAGCTATGTCGGTAACCTTAATCTTCGTAGTACACCAACCCGCACTAGGCCAGCGTGGTGGACTAGGCCTAGAGCAAGGTGGTGGTGGAGCAGGTGATCGAGTTCGAGCCCGGCCTGGACTCCTTCTCCGACAAGTTGCTGGACGTTAGAGGCGCGCAGGCGCGGGTCTTCCTCATGTATGCCAGGTTAGTGCTTATTATTGTGTGGTAAGAGAGGAAGGCTGTCATGTTATGCTAATAGTATTCTTCTACTTGATGATTAATTACTGTTGATTCCATCTAAAGATTGTGTGGAGACATGAATTAACAGTCTTTTAGTTTTTTAGTAATTACATTAGCTTAGTAACTACTTATTATAGAAGCTTCGCTTCATGACCAGGAGGTCCCGGGTTCGATTCCCGGGTGGGACCATCAATTTGTGTTTCTAAATTGTGGTTCTAAGTTTGGTTAGGACATAGAAGGCTGATCACCTCATGTCCGAAACAGTGAAACGATCCATGCTGTCGGATGGGCATGTAAAGCAGTCGGTCCTGCGCCTAGCTCTCTCCAGTCGTGTCGGTCAATCCGTCCCATTGGGCTATGAGAGAGATGGAACAGAGAGTGCTCCTGTGTACTGCGCACACACTTGGGCACTATAATCTACTCCTGCGTAGATGGCTGATCTCAATTGAGATTGGCCGCCGTGGTCGAAATTCGGCTAGGAGGACATTATTATTACTTATTATTCAGGAGCAGTGATCAGTAAAGATGAATAAAGTACTTAGGATTGACAAATTGATTTTCAAATGACTTTGTTCGTCATGCGTGCGCAAAACGCAGCAGTTAAAACCACAATAACGCAGACTCGTAATAGTGACAAGAGCCCCACATCAAGGGTCCCCAATGCCATGCTCTCAGATAAATTAACGCAGAAATTATCCGTCGCGATAACTTGCCCTAACATCTGGGTACCTACCGCTTGTCCTCAACAAGTTGTTTCTTTGAGTCCGAATACTCCGAACTAAAAATGTATCTGTTGTTTCAGCAAAATGGACGCGGAGATAATCTTCCGCGACGCCAGCCTGCTCAACATGACGGCGGCGGGCTACGTGTGGGTGGTCTCCGAGCAGGCGCTGGACGCCGCCAACGCGCCCGAGGGGCTGCTGGGCCTGCGCCTCGTCAACGCCACCAATGAGCACGCGCACATACAGGACTCCATGTGAGTGGGAGCTTTGTATTAGGCAGCCATGGTGACGTCATCAGCTACTATCTAAATTCTAAGCAGTTAGAGCCCTGCTTCACTAGGTAGATGGACGCCTGGCCATAATCGACAACTCCCTATGTGGCTTCTAGATACACTGGCGGACTAACAACGTTGCCACTATAATGTTTAATCAGGAGTGGGAGCTTTACCTCATTAGGCCGTGGCCACAGCTTTCAGCGGTGCGGGATGAGGTGCGGCGTGAGGGGCGGCGGGCGGTGCGGATTGCGGTGGTATGCCACAGCTCAACGCGCGTTAAAAACAAAATTATTTGTTTTGGTCGCGCGTTGGCTAGTCCGTCCACTTGATGCCGCCGCGCGCGCCGCTTTGAGCTGTGGCCGCCTCGATACTCTCTAGTACATTTGTTGCGCCGCCCCGGCCCGCCCCGCCCGCCGCCGCCGCGCACCGCGCCAGTCAACCCGCGCCGCTAGCCGCGCCGCATTTCGCGCCGCGGCTAGCTGTGGCATACTTAGTACGTTGTCTAGCGTTTGTTTTCGGCGCTCACCGCTAGCCGCGCCGCTCGCCGCGCCGCATTAGGCCGTGGCCACAGCTTTCAGCGGTGCGGGATGAGGTGCGGCGTGAGGGGCGGCAGGCGGTGCGGATTGCGGTGGTATGCCACAGCTCGACCAGTTGCGACCGCGGCTTTGGTCGCGCGTTGGCTAGTCCGTCCACTTGATGCCGCCGCGCGCGCCGCTTTGAGCTGTGGCCGCCTCGATACTCTCTAGTACATTTGTTTCGCTCGCACACCGCGCCGCCCGCCGCCGCCGCGCACCGCGCCAGTCAACCCGCGCCGCTAGCCGCGCCGCATTTCGCGCCGCGGCTAGCTGTGGCATACTTCGTACGTTGTCTAGCGTTTGTTTTCGGCGCTCACCGCTAGCCGCGCCGCTCGCCGCGCCGCACGCCGCGCCGCAATTGGCTGTGGCCACGGGGTTAGGCAGCCATTGTGACGTCATTAGCTACGTATGACGTCATAGATACGTATCCAAGCAGAATTAATATTGAACTTGGCGACGGTGTCATAAGGGAATCCAGCGTTGCGTTGGTGGCAAGCAATAAGCCACCCTCTTTTTCCTGTACCTAAATTAATTTGTACTCACGTGGTAGGTCGCAAACCAAAAATGACAGTCAATGGCCGTTTTGAAATGACGACATAAACTTAGGGTACTCTAGAATCTAGATGTCCTGGTTACCTGAAGAATCTGAAGATGTACCTATCGAGTTAAATCTTTAGTTTTAGGAATTGAAAAGCCGATTTTTTTTCAGCTTAACTTAAATAAAACGACTAAATAACGAAATCCTAATCTTCCTCCACAGCTACGTCCTAGCATCAGCAATCCGCGACATGAACAACTCTGAAGAGATCCACGCGCCTCCGTCAGACTGCGACAACTCGGGCTCCATCTGGACCACCGGCCGTCTTCTCTTCGACTACATCCGTAAACAAACCCTGGACAGTGGTGCTACGGGCCATGTAGCGTTTGATGATCATGGAGACAGGGTGCACGCCGAGTATGACATGGTCAATGTGAGGGCGCAGGGCGAGCATGTGGCTGTGGGGAAATATTTCTATTCTAAGGTAGGTTGACTTGAAGCTGGCTTGGTTGGTAGCTGGTAGGGGTTGGATGAATAAGGACGATGAAAGAGTGTTGCGGCGCTCCTTGGAAGGATGTTTAACGTTGAGCGTTTTTAACCTGCTTTAAATTTAGGAAGGTGGTAAAATATACTGATTTCTAGAAACCTTTCTGTAAAAAAAAGATCGTATCTTTATATTACATAGTTCCTACAGTATCTAGATAATGATTCTCGTGTTCATTTTGCAGGAAGCACACAGAATGAGACTTGAGCTAAAAGAAAATGACATAATTTGGATGGGGCGTAGTCCATCGAAGCCTGAAGGTTTCATGATACCAACGCATTTGAAGGTAATGAGTTAATGGGGTTCCGCTCATCTGGCATAATCTTTATTGACCAAAACTCATTTCGCATAACTCGTATGGTCTAAACTTTTTTGGCCGAACCATCACTTTGCCAAGACTTATGTGGCATAAGGCTCGTTTCGTCTAAAACTCTTTAGGCACAATCTTTAAACACCTAAGTTTCGTTTGCGTCGTCGTCGCACCTAAAAATAGGTGCGACGACGAGCAAAGCGAGGAGGAGCGTGTTAGGTGCACATGTTCATCAAAACCAAAGCGGAGCGCAGCGAAGCGGAGCGGAGCGTTTTCCAAACAGCGGAAACAATACAAGGCACCAGTTTGCGCTATGTAGGGAGACGCTCCGTCAAAGTTAAAGCCAAACGAATATTATTACTTTGTATAAACCTATGCCATAGCATTATTAGGCTATTCAAGATTTGGCCATACCATTATTAGGCTAAACAATGTTATGCGAAATAACTTTTTACTAAACGAGATTTATGCCATACGATTTTCGGCGTAACGAGACTTTGACCAAACGTTACTGTGCAATACGAGATTAGGCAAAAAAATCTTATGCCAAAAAAGGTAGAACCGAGTTAATGACTTGTCGAAGTTCCTTAGGATATATCAACAAAACTCAGTTAATACCTACTTTCAACCGTGTAACTTATTGCCACACAATAATTTCAGGTGCTAACTATCGAAGAAAAACCGTTCGTTTATGCTCGAAAAATCGAAGATGGAAGCGACTGCAGTGAGGAAGAAATTCCTTGCCCTCATTATAACTCTACTGATGATTCAGGTAAACTACAAAAGACACGTTTACTGTGGTCAATAATTTTCTTTACAATTGGCCTAGGGATTCTAATCAAAACAAATTATTCAAACCTCCGTAGCTAGCTAATGGTAACCAACACGCGATAGCCTTATTTTGAATGCCCAACCCATGCATGATACAGATCTAACAAATAAGAACGTCTTAGGGTGACCTATTTACATACCCTCCAAAGTTTTTCAACCAACAGCTATATTCATATATAATAATTACTTGTTCAAATTGTTTCAGATCAAATGTACTGCTGCAAAGGATTCTGCATGGATCTTCTCAAATCTTTATCGAAGTCAACAAACTTCACTTATTCTCTGGCTTTGTCTCCCGATGGGCAATTCGGAAGCTACATCATCAAAAACCTATCCATGCCAGGAGCTAAGAAAGAATGGACTGGGCTTATAGGTAGGAAGAAAACTATGCTTTACAGTCAATTAAAAAGAGGAAATTTATAACTTTGAATATGTAACGACAAATCTAGAAGTAAGTATACACACACACACGCACTCACGCCTTGTACTAATGTACTCCCTTGCGGGGTAGGCAGAGGTGCATTGCTGCACTCGCTTTTCGCCAGAGTGTTATGTTAGTCCCAATGTAATAGGGGGCGGGCCTATTGCCATTTTTACGGGCACATCCAAGACCCGAGAACAAATATCAAGTAAGTATACGTAATGACAATTTACATTCATGTCATGTAAACATTTTCAGGTGAATTGGTATACGAGCGAGCCGACATGATTGTTGCACCATTAACCATCAATCCTGAGAGGGCAGAGTTCATTGAATTCAGTAAACCCTTTAAATATCAGGGCATAACTATTTTGGAAAAGAAGGTGAGGAAAAATAACCTTTATCGCCTATCAACGCCTAATGAATACTACTGACTGATGTCTTTTTTACAGCCTTCGCGATCGTCCACACTTGTGTCTTTCTTGCAACCGTTTTCCAACACTCTATGGATCCTTGTAATGGTTTCGGTCCACGTGGTTGCTTTGGTCTTGTATCTTCTGGACCGATTCTCCCCATTCGGAAGGTTTAAGCTGGCTAATATTGATGGGACCGAAGAAGATGCTTTGAATTTATCCAGTGCTATATGGTTTGCTTGGGGAGTTCTCTTGAACAGTGGGATTGGGGAAGGTAAGAAATACCTATCGATCTTTGAACAGAAAATAAGTCTCTATCGATACCTATACCTTCGAGATTTTATAATATCCATGATATTACAGGTACTCCGCGCAGTTTCTCAGCCAGAGTTCTGGGCATGGTTTGGGCAGGATTCGCTATGATCATCGTCGCCTCATACACTGCCAACTTGGCTGCCTTCCTCGTGCTCGAAAGGCCAAAGACCAAACTGACTGGAATTAATGATGCTAGGGTAAGAGACCAGAAATATCAGGTTCAAGCATGGTGCATGAATCTCATGTTAACTACATGTAATTCATGGCCAATAGGATAGTTACTGGAATCTTATTAAGAATTTGATATTTTCTATTTTAGCTTCGGAACACAATGGAGAATCTGACATGTGCCACCGTAAAGGGGTCAGCTGTGGACATGTACTTCAGGCGGCAAGTGGAACTATCCAATATGTACAGAACAATGGAAGCTAACAACTACGACAGTGCTGAGAAGGCTATTGAAGATGTTAAACAGGGGTAAGAATATTTGTGTAGGTACTTACCTATGTAGGTAACTGTAATGTTAGGTCCTTGAAAGGGCTTTTGCTGACAGTTGCACAAAAGCCTGCATACCTACAATGAACTAAAACTGCTTTTGATTTTTTCCAGAAAACTTATGGCATTTATCTGGGATTCCTCTCGTTTGGAGTTTGAAGCAGCTCAAGATTGCGAGTTGGTGACAGCGGGAGAACTCTTCGGCAGATCTGGTTACGGGATAGGACTCCAAAAAGGATCCCCATGGGCTGATCTTGTCACTTTAGCCATATTGGACTTTCATGAAAGTACGTACCTATGCAATATACCTACCTAGGTAGTTGATCGAATCATACCCTATACAATGTGCATAATGGATGGATGATGTGATGGGATTATTCAAATTTTTCTTATAATTTCAGGCGGCGTAATGGAAACACTGGACAATCAATGGATTTTACGAAACAACATGTTGAATTGCGAAGAGAATGAAAAGACCCCAAACACTTTAGGCTTGAAGAACATGGCTGGAGTGTTTATACTGGTGCTAGCTGGTATCATTGGTGGTGTCTTCCTTATTATTATAGAGGTGGTGTATAAGAGACACCAGATAAAGAAGCAAAAGAAACTGGAAATCGCCAGACATGCTGCTGATAAATGGCGTGGAACTATTGAGGTAAAACTTTAGGTTATCCCACAGAATATGGTTGAATTTTTATATAGGGAGACTAAGATGATTTTGATTTCTAATTTGTTATTTATCATAACTTTTGCTTTCAGGACCGGTCAGTACAAACTCAACATACGTCTCAGTAACTTTTATTCAGTTTTCCCCGTTATTGTCTAACCCAACCCTTGCATTTCGTGTAAATACTCCCCAATTGTGTATTGTTAAGTAATCTTATCTTAATCTCATCTCTATCCACCCAATAAGCTTACTTATCTGACCTAAGTACTCGCTTATCTATGTCCGTTGTAACGTCAGCCCATTTCAAGTCCTACTGTTGCCTAAACTTTGCAGAAACGCAAGACGCTACGAGCGTCGATCCTGCCAAATCAACGTCGTGCGAAGTCGAATGGAGTGAAGGAAGCTGGCAGCATCAGCCTGGCCGTGGAAAGAGGCGTGGTGAGACGACGTGACGAGCCGCGGGTGCCGAGATACCTGCCCGCCTACACGCCTGATGTGTCGCATCTGGTTGTGTAAACTCTTTGGTTGCTTTGTCTATGGTTTGATTTGTTATGGCGGGAACGTGATCACGTGAGGTTAAACAAGAGCTATAGCGTCACGTGCAACTTGGGTTAGATTAAATTGATTTCAATGAGTAATCTACGGGTCATAAGAACATTTAAAAAATGCCATAAGTTATTTTTGGGGATAAATTTTCAAGTTTATTTTAATACATTATTTCGATTTCGCAAAAAGTCACGAGTTCTTATTGTAATTTTTGTAAACTTATTTTTTTTATCTATACTTAGAATTTTTTTGCCGAGCAAAAATTTAATCACCAGTTGATTGAGCCCCTTTTGGTGAACAATATTTTTTGCAACCTCCTGTACCTACATTGTTTTAAAGTGTAGCAAAGAAATTGTTACGGGCGGGCGTAATCAAATTTCTTTTAAAATATAAAGTTTTTAGAAAATGTATTTTAATAAACTAAATTCTAATTGAGGCTGTAAGTTTGAAAATATTTTAGAAGTTTATAAGACATATTGTAGGTGAATACTCCTAACTATCGATAGTTTTTGTCGTAGTTAAGATAGATCTAATTTTATCTTATGAATGTTAAAATGTGCCAACGTTAATTAAAAATAAACATTAGTTCGTAAACAAAAAATATTCGTTGTTTACTTTAATATCATAACCTATGCAGGACAACAAATAAAACATCCCTTTTTAACACATCTATATATTTACATAAGAATTTTAACAGTGCCATAATGGGGATTAAACATTATATTCGTATGTAATTTATAGAGCTACGGTGCTCTTCGATAGAACTGTTAAAAGCAAGCCGAAACATTTGATTGCCAGGACAGGAAACATGAAAGAGGAATGTCTTTTTCAGCTGAAAGATGTACGGGTGACACCGCCCTGCGCCCAGTCAAATCTTTCACTTCGATTTCAGTGGGAATAAGGCGGGATGCTGCCGTCACCCATAAACCTTACAGCATCAAATAATTCCCAGGAAGTCCACGATAGTAAACAGTATATAGACGAGTCCAAAATACAAGGAAGATTATATGAAAATACATTGAACTTTACCACATTTATATATATATCTAAGTATTGACGTCGCCCTGTCGTGAAGTTTGTAACTTGTGCTTTTTCCATCGAAAGTGCGCTGTCACTTACTCCATTACATCGACTATCGATAACATCTATTTGTGTAATAATTGTTATGGCAACAATCCAGAATTATATCAATAAAATGCTTACGCTTACACACCAATAAGTTTGTCCTACCATCAAGCATCGGTATAACATTTCAATTTAACTGTGTCTCCTAAAAGCTACAGCTAAGCTAATATATAACTAGTGTTACACGAATGAATTGTAGTAATATAATACTTAGACACTGTTCGAACATTACGTTAAGGCGGTAACTAATGTACATTAAGAGCGAACGTTAAACCTACCACGAAATCAGAAATCCACATGATCGCACTTACTATTGTAATACATTTTCTGACTTAATACGGATTCTTTCATACATGTTAATAATGTTGTACGCATTTAATATTATACATATAAGTAAGTAAGTAATTAATTAGGCAAAAAGTAAAACACTTATAAATAACATTTTAGTTCTACATAATAATAATAAGAAAGTTGAATATTAGCGCCGGGGGCGCGTTGGTTGAGGGTAGTTGTTTAGTCGGTGAACTTGCGGTTGGGGTTCCGTCCGAACAGCGCCGTGCGGATCTCGGGCAGCAGCTGCTGCGCGATCAGCTCCATGCGGGACTCCAGGGTGTTGATGATCTGAAATGTGCACACCATAAGTCTACTACCATGTTCACTTAGGCAAGCAGTTTTGAAATATAAGTCCCTAGTTACTGTGAAATTTCTCGATCTTTTCCCCCTGTATATTGTAGAAAGTAACTAAATATACGTAAATATCCATGGAGTGAAATCCCATCTCTTATCATGTTTGTGACAAAGACAAGATCTAGACTGGATTTTGTCACTGTGGTGAAAGGATTGACCAGTCAGATAAGGTGCGTCGGACGTAGAAACATTTCGGGATTCAAAGTAAAATGTTATGAAGCTATGATGCCACATACAAACAGACAGTAAGTGGTAACAAACTTGAAAACGCGTTTTTTGTTGGGTTAAAAATGAATAAAGAAGTACAGAAGAAATAAATCAAAACAATTAAATAAAAAGATACTAACATGAGGTCTTCAAGTTCGATAGAATAGAAGTCTTCTTATGAATTGGCGATACATGAATGATCCACATAAAATTATGAAGGTGAAAACACGAAATAAGTAAACTATAAGCCTGACACCGTTTAAAAGCTTTTCCGTAAAATTAACAATTAAATAGTGTTAAACGCATGAAAATTAGAATGAATCAAGTAGTATTTTATTAATGTTTAAAGCAATATTTAAATGGCGTTTCAAATTTACTAGTACACACCAACACCATAGATACCTCTGCGTCACATCACAGTTTCTCATAGAGTAAATCTATCAAAGCATGTGCCAAGTAAGCCCTGCTCAACGACAGTCCAGCCAATCACAGGCATCCCTTGTGCTTAACTTGACCACCTCAGTTAACCGAAAATGCGTTCCTTCAATCCCAACAAAAACACAAAAACAAAAGCAATACTGGCAGTTTACAAACAAAAAAACAAACGAACCTTGATGCGCCCCCTAGCGGCGACCAGCTCAATCCCGCCGCAGGTGCCCACCGGCAGGTAGTGCTCAGTGTCCACCTTCAGGGTGACGTCCTTCTTGATCTTCTCCTTGTACTGCGCCTGCGCGCGCTCGAGCAGGCTGTCGATCAGCGGCTTGTCGGCCTCGCGCACGCGGAGGGTTACGGTTGGTTCAACCAGCTGGCGGGAAAAAAGGTTGGTGTTGCCAGGTGAAAAAAATATAGAGAATCCTCTCTCATCAAGGATGTGTATGTTTATATCGACCAGCATCCCATTCCACGGGGAAAGACATCTGATACAAACAAAAACTACCCTTATTCGAATGTAATAAGGGCTCTGGCAGATGTCTTCCCCGTGGAATACGATATATAGTGAATAGTTAGGGGTGGTAGAAAACAATAAATCTAACGACTTGGCAGCCGATCAACATCGATCGGTAGCCTTCATTATGCCTGAATATGAATGGTCTTGTTAGGCTAAGAGTTCTGTACTGTGGTTCTTTATGTATACCTACAGCAACCTTGGAAAATGATATTTTGGTTAGTTCTTAGAACTCCAGTATCTAGCATAGACACAAAGCGGCGCTTTACTCACATGTCGCAGTGATAAATGGAACAAAGTCTGTTTTTATTTTAATTTATTTACTTATGTTGTATTTTTATGTCTCGATGTCGTTTCCGTGAGTCACGTAAAGGGTCCCTGCTGAAAATCAGCGCTGCAGGTGCATTTATGTACTTGTAGCATATGCTGAGCTCGGGGCCTTTTTGGCGCTGCGCTGATGCACCACCAACACAGACTGGCCAGGTATTCCTTATTTGTTTCTTGTGTATTTTTTGTATGTATCTTAACTATTTTTTTTTGTTTTTTTGTTTTTTTGTTTTTTGTGTTTTGTGTACTATCCTGTGTTTGTGTTATTAGCGTATATGTAAATTGTTTTTCTGTGTAAGTGGTGTATTCGTGTAGCTCTAAATAAATGTCTTTTCTTTCTTTCAAAGCAAGACTGAAAGGGTTTTGCCATCATCTCCACACCCAGCAGTCAGAATAGAGATATCACAGAACACACACATTTATCATCTAAACCCTAGAACAAATATCTGTCTTTAAGCAAATCCAGCCGGGATTCGAGCCAGGGACCTTTAACCCTACAGTGTACAGTACCTGGAACAGCGCCTGCACGATGAGCTTGACCAGCAGGTCGGAGTAGAGCCCCTGGTCGTTGGGCACCTCGGCGAGGCGGCGGCGCGTCTCGTCCAACACGTGGCCCACGTGGTCCTCGCGCACCTTCAGCACCTTCAGACGGGCTTGGTTCAGCATGTTGGAGGATTGGCTGGCGAGGGAAATGAAGTGGTTAGGGTTTTTATTGAGTTTTCAAATAATAAATAATAATAATAAGAAATTTATTTATTTCAAAGCCAAAAACATAAGAAAAGGAACAATCTTACAAAGGTTCATAAAATAAGTATAGGCTGTACAGAATATGCTTAAATCGTCCTGAAAATATTTTTCAGATATTTAAATTTTAGGGTTGATTTTCATTATTCAGATAAATGTAATGAACTAGTTTGTTGGATAAATGTTATCTGGGGAACAAAATAGTTGGTGTCATTGTATGACATCTGAATGAGACACAACATTGTCAGAATATCCCCAGACAACTTTTATCTGACCATTGAAAGATCAGCCCTTAGTCTACCGCAAAAGGTGGCTTGAGGCAGTCAAAGAGTAACCCCCTTATTCATAGAGAAGTTACAGAACGTTTTAACTAATAAACTGTTTTGTCCCTTTCCGACAAAGAACAATTTGTTCTTTGACAGAGAGGGACAAAACAGTTTATTAGTTAAAACGTCTTGTAACTTTTCTATGAATAAGGGGGTAAGACTTTAATAGTGGTGTTTAGCGGCATTGCATTATAGTTTTAAATGCTATCATGACTACATTTGCAACACTGAAGGTCTGTCACCACCACATTGCAATAAGTAACTGTGAGTTTTAGTTAGTTTTTTAAGATATTATTATTTATTCCCATGTCATCAAAAATTGCAGATAGGTACAGTCAGCTGCATAAGTAGCTGTACACTTTTTTACCTTGTCAAACTCACAAACTGCTGCCTATTCAAACATTGACGGTTTGTTATGTAGTCAGTTTGACAAGGTACAAAAGTGTATAGCTACTTATGCAGCTGACTGTATATTGTAAGTGAAAATTGACGGTTTGTTATGTAGTCAGTTTGTCAAGGTACAAAAGTGTATAGCTACTTATGCAGCTGACTATATATTGTAAGTGAAAATTGACGGTTTGTTATGTAGTCAGTTTGACAAGGTACAAAAGTGTAAAGCTACTTATGCAGCTGACTGTATATTGTAAGTGAAAATTGTTCAAAGAACAATCAAGTGGCTGTTTCTGTATATTGCTTACTTATGCAGCTGACTGTATATTGTAAGTTTCTGTTTCATTAATTTGTGCACTAAAGTTTTGGTACATTCATGAATAGATTACAAAAATGTAGACTCCTTCATGTTTCACAAATAACAGAAAACATGGAAAGTTTACAAGCATTCAGTGCAAAAATGGAAAAGTAATTCAAGATTGTTAAAATTAGGTATTTTTATTTTAGCTGCTAAAATTTTTGAAAGTTGGTATACAACTTAATTTTTAAGTCGTATTTATATTTTTTTTAAAACATATCTAGTTTTATTATAGTTCTGTGATGATCTTAAAATGTGTTTTGATAATGCTGTTATCAGAAGATAAGTATCTACGTGAATACTATCATTCTTATCATATTGTATGCAACATTAGGCATGGCACATACAATACTTTGTACTTTGCATGGCACATACACATACAATATTTTGTTTGCAATTTTAAAATATTATAAAGTAATATTATTCTAAGGGGTGTACTATTCAAGAATGAGTTTTTTAATAAGTACATCATTATTTTCAATGAATGTTTATGTTGGGTACAATGACCTATTGTAAGGTCAGTCACTTATTTGAGGTAGGGTAGGTGTAAACCCAAATAAAATCACTGTCTTAATTTAGAATTATTATGATTTAACTTACAAATTTATTATTGGAATGATTGTGTGAGGTGATCTCTGTGCGGTGGCTGATCACCAGTTATGTTTTTCATTCGCAGATTACTATCACTCTGTCCTAGTCCTAATATAACAGAGGATTTCTGTAGGCTAATTATCATGAAGATGATATCAGCCAATAATCATCCCCTTATATATTATTTATTTAATAGAGAGTGTATTTAAATAATGTATAGATTGGGTTGACAAGCTCCAAATCCCATATGTCAAAATTAAAGATTTCAGATATCACACACATGGTTCTTATGTACCATCTGTACCTACATCCATTATATTTTTAAAATGATAGTAAATTCAATATAGAAATGTGCACAAAGTCATAATGTATCCTTGAACATAATCACATGACCACTATTCAACTTTTTAAATGACAATAAACTAAGTTGCACTAAAGTTTTAAGAGTTTATTTTATGATAATAGTTACTTAGCAAGTTAAATACTTTATAGACACCTAGTGTCAGTGGTAACTTGAGTGAATAACCTGCATTCCTCAATGCAAGTCCTGATATTACTCTGATCCAGTAACTTTGATTAACCCAAACCATTCACACATCAGCAGCAACCTAACATCTCAATCTCTGGTCTAAGACTATCTAGGTCACAAGAGTAAGTACTTACATCTTCTTCTGGAGTTCCACCTGCTTCTCCTTCTTCTCGTAGTACTCCATGATCTTGAGGCGCTGCTGCTGCACCAGACGCCCCTTCTCGATGTTGAACTCCTCCTCAGCCTTAGCATCGATTTCTTCGGCCTTTTCATTTGCCTCTTGCTCGATGAAGGCCATCATATGCTTGATCTGGAATCATGGAATTCATGTTTTAGAACACAAACTGGCTGTGTGCCGGGATACCTAAAGCGAGACACAC
Organism: Plutella xylostella; assembly: GCF_932276165.1. Taxonomy (NCBI): domain Eukaryota; kingdom Metazoa; phylum Arthropoda; class Insecta; order Lepidoptera; family Plutellidae; genus Plutella; species Plutella xylostella. Next base: position 6,284,810 of record NC_063987.1, on the reverse strand, counting down.
GTTTCTTCATAGGGTAAGCCATTTCACATGGGAATCTTCGTGGATCAATCATTCCCAGAATCCATGTCAATGGGGCATACGTAAACGTTGAAACGGTAATAGATAACGAACGCACCTGTTTTTGGACATCTGCATCGCTGAGCGCCATGGTTGCTGCTTGATATTAAACACTACTAACACGTAAACTACCGATATTGAGCCAGAAAATGAAGAACTGGCTCAGAAAAAGAAGTCGACGCCTATCAGTCGCACTTCTTCATTGAACGATCATATGATTTTTGGTGTTGCCATATTAAATAAACAAAACTTTGGTTTCACATGCTCGTGAGGCTGAGAGTGTAGACGAGCACAATGCCGATACCATCGATCGACGACGTTTATGCAAAAGCGCGAGGCTATTATTTATTGTAAGAATACAACCCCGAAACTAGAGCTAGCAAGTCTACTTGCGCTGAAGGAACATAATACAGTAAGTACTTCTCTATTTGGAAGCTTGCGCTCTTCAACTCTTCAGTCTGTTATTATTCTGAGGTCATCTTAGATTATGTGAATCTCATAATAATAATACCCTAGTTCTTCTTCTTAGATGTGAATGTTCGATTTTAATCTTTGTATTCGACTGAGTTAAATTAAATTTTATGAGCATTCTGGTTACAAGGACTTTGTATATAGCCTTTTGTTATACGGCACAACAACCACCATCGCTCAAGCTCAGAGAACATTATGGACTTCTCTAATCTTTCTCTAATTTATTAACTACTACTTTTTTATATCTAGAACCAATCATTATTCTGAGATGGTTAAATTAATGCATGACAATGTGTGTATGCGTTTCCGACCGAGGGATATTAAGTACGATAATGAGGGTAGATTTTAAAATATGAGGCATGAGGAAATTACATAAATAATCATTGATTTTATTTTTAATGTAACTTATAAAGTTTGGAGATGCGTCATGAAAAACAGAGTGGAAAAAATAACATTTCACTTCAACAGCCCCAACAACCTCCTCCTCCTCAGCAGGTAAAAAATAATAAAAATAGAAATAGTATTTATGGAATAATGGTTTTTTGTGCTCTTTACTATTTCTGTACATAATAGGTTATTGATGTAGACCAATGTTGACCCATATTCTAATTTACATTATTAATGGAGTGTATTTGTGTTCCTTGATAAAGACTCATCTTTTACATAAAGATAGGATATTTTAACAGTTCGCAAAAAATGGTAAATAATGTAACTTATTTTAGTTTTACTAGCAACCCAACCCAAATCTATGACCAAAAAACAATAAGTCAGTAAAGTGTTTTTTATTTTATTATTTTTCTGAAAACAATAGAAAAATCTAAAATAAAATATATAAATATCTAATAAAATAATACAAAATTATCAAGTAATATTAAATATGAAATTGAGCCATAATGTGGTCGAGTTTTGTTATTAGTAAAAAAAATCAAGTGCAAATATCCGCTTTTTAACAATATGGCCGCCATAATTGTTTAGGGTAATGTGGCGTTTAGCAGAACTGTGTGAAATTGCAAATATATTTTTTTGTGACACCAAAATGTATAAAGTTTTCAGTGTTTTATAGCAGTGTTTAATGCGGAGACTATATTTAAAATATTTTGGATCCTGTGCAAATTACTGAACGACCAGAAATCTCCTTGTAAAATTTAACAGTCAACAAACTTTTGTTTATTTCGTTGGAGTGCTATTTGTTAATTTCTGCATTGAATACTTGATTATGAGCCACCGATACGCTTCCTGAATTAGTGGATTAAGGACTGACGTCGATAATATAGGTAATTACTGGTCAAGAGGGTCAATTTCTTCATATCCAGGGTCGCCATTGTTTGGCAGGGGACAAATCATATCAAATGCATTGTAATTTCTTCTTCTACCTAAATGAATCGCCTGTGTTTATTTGGCCCAATGTACAGAGATCACTATCAGGGATAACTCGGATCCACAGCTCTGTGGCCGATAAGCCTAGGTCACGAACTTTCTACTATTTCTGTGCACCTTATCACTTTTACCAAGCCATCTGGACAGTTTTTAGTGTTATTTACTGTTCATTTTGCAAGAAGGGAATTGCAGAGTTGACCCACTGACCATGGACTTAAAGCTCTTATGGCAGTTCTTGCTAAAAGTCCCCTTGAAAGACATTGCCAGCATTTTGTTTACCTTCAGTTTTAATGCAATCTTGATTATGAATTGTGCCCTTGGTTCAGTTTTTTTATTCCCAATAACAATTTGTATTCACCCTTTACCATAGTGTTCTTAAAATTACTGCAATTGGATATTATTTGTTTGTGAAAGTGACATGAACTTATTCTTTGATATCTGTTCTAGGATGTGGATATCCCATGTCCAAGGAATGGTTCTAAACTTAAGTCATTAATGCACTGCCTAGCATAGAATATTGTTTAAATTGGAGCATGTTTCATCTATGAAATTTTGTGTAAATTGTAAAGTAAACATTATTTTACTTTCTGAAATGTAAGTATAAAACTCTTAAATCTTGTAAGAGTCACACTCTCCTAATGTAAAGTAGAATTAAGTATAATTTTATAGGCACCTAATTCATTGTATGATTTTTAAATATTATTATTCATATTAGAATGCTTTTTGATGGTATTACTATCATGGCCCACAGTAATGTATCAAACAAATTTCTTACTGGTTTTAAATACCATGAACCAAGGGCAAAGACCTCCATGTAAAATAATGATGTATTCAAATCAAGTGCTTTTGTACAAGAATCTTACTGAATTACATTTTATTGCTCTTAAATACACTTTAACCTCCTCAATAAATCATCTTGAACTGCAAGAAGAGAACATTCTAAAATAAACACATCATAAAAACATCTGACTATCAACAGCTAACACAATCCAAAATCTGTTCCAGGTTATGGCAAACTTGAATTTCCAACAAGCGCCTAGAAGCCTCACAAGTGGCGGGGTGGGGGGGCGAGTGGGCTCCGGCCTGGTGGGGGGCGTGTCCGGCCATGTGACGCCCACGTTCGGGGGCGCCCTGTCCCCGGGGCGCAGCTCGGCATCCATGCCCTCCGCGCCACCCTCCATGGCCTCTAGAACAACACTATTTGGACAGCGAGCATTCGCTGACCGGAGAGTACCCATTCCTACACCTTTATCTCAAGCTAATTCTAATGCTATGGTGAGTTGATTTTTTTGTGAGGTAGATGGTAAGCAATGATTGGAAAGTTGGTCATATTCCATTGCTTCAGTAAGATTATGACTTATTAGAATAATTTAAGGTTGACAAAAAGGTTCCAAAGCCGTCCTTGGCACTAAGCTATGAAGTTTAGTCATAATTCTAACAACCAACTTTGTTAGACCTGTCTACTAAAATAGCTGTAAGTATGTGTATGTTGAGCATAATAATGCTTTCAATTCGAATTTGTTATTCAAACATGAATAGGTAATTTCGTAAACGCACACTATTCAAACTTTCACATAATTCATCATGTAACTTAGTTGCTAAGCAAAACCTCACACTGTGGATCTCTTCAGTCGAATTTTAATTGCATAAATTATGCTGTGTAGTAACTTGCATACATGCTTGCTTTACCAATTAAATTGTGAAGAATACATTGTAAAAAAATACCTTGGTCCTCGATATCTGAATACAAACAAATAGGTCAATTGAATACAGTTTCATTGAAATCTGCTCTGTTGTCGTGACGGGGTGTAGAAATGAACACAAATTACATTCAGAGGTCACTCTTGAATGTGAATAGCATTTTGTGCTTCTACCTCATAATAATACAGACAATACACAATGTGGGCTATCGAATTTTGTCAGCTTCGAACTTCATTTCTATATAAACATACTTTGGGTTCAAGGTTCCCATCAGCCCCAAATAAGCCTTTCAAGAGAAAACCCGGCACCATCTCTCCTGCCTGTCTTTATGTTGGCCAATATCCATTCATAATTATATACATGCAGTAAGTACTGTTACATCCAAGCACAGCCATCGCCTATTCAGCCTATAAAGTCAGCCTCTCACAAACCCTAAAAATCATTCCATATTGACAACCAACAATCCTCATTTCCAGTCAAGTATGAGCGGGGTCTCCCGCTTCAACGCGGGCGGCAGCTACCACTCGGTGTTCGGCGAGGGCGGCGACACGTCGACGCCGCCGCTGCTCGACCTCAGCGAGTTCCCGTCGCTCACGGCGCGGGGCGCGGGCGACCAGGCCCCCGCCGCCGCGCCGCCGCCGCCTGGCTCTAAGCCGTACGGTACGTTGGTTTCATTGACCATTGTCTGGGCTCTAATTCTAGACCGTATGACCCGGCTCTAAAGCCGCGTACACACCGGCCCAACGAACGCCAACGAACGTTTTTCGTTGACCTTCGTTGCTGCAATCTGCCCTGTATTATGTATGATAAATATCCATCGTTGGGATAACCGTTGGCGTTCGTTGGGCGTTCGTTGGCCCGGTGTGTACGCAGCTTAAGCCGTACGGTACGTGGGTGAAGAGGCGGTTTTTGGTTTACTGATGTCAGGGTTCCAATTCTCGACCGTTTCATTGCAAATTGTGGTAACTATCATCTTTGAGTTACTTGCTTTTGATAAGCTCCTTAAAAGTAGTGTCAGGACTCCAATTCTAGACCGTAGGACCCATTTCATTGGAAAATTTACACTATTATCGTTGAGTCACGACTTGCCGCTCAAAAGCTCATTAAAAGTTGTGTGGACGAGACTAGGAGTGATGATAAGGGTAGTATGGAAATGGCAAAGAGTTTTTGTGGACGAAGGGGGAAGGAAATGTGGTAAAGATACTAAAGATAACAAACCGCACCTGTTATGGGGTCTTTTAGTTGTAAATATTAATGCAAATATTTTTTAGAAGTATGCTACCTACAAAAACATATTATTCATGATTACATGGTTTGTGATTACAAGACCCATGTACCCTTGTACAAACCTTTATTCATGTAAACCAAAGGGAGTATTGTGTAGTAACTAATCAAGTGCGATAAACCACGGTGTACGATAATAAATTAATAACTTGTTTACTTCGCTGGCGCTGGCCTACCTACGATAACAAATATATCATTAATATGCGTATAAATGTAAACAAATCGCTACTAGTTTAACTTTGTTTACTAGATGGTTCCAACTTTGAAATATCACAGAATAAATTAGGCGACTAATTTCTATTGTTATTCCAGTTTCTATTTTGCCTACTAGAGTAACTAGAGGCTTGTCTAATCTTTGTAAACCTGTTGTTTCAACTTTGTGATATCGGAAGAATGAAGCGCCACTAATAATTGGTATACTAATTATGCTTTTAGGCAAAATACAGTATGCATAAATTTGCATTGTTACTATATCCAGCAGGCAGTTCTAACTGATATTGTATAAAATAAATACGTTTTACAATATAAAATATACCTTCGATAGCACTTCATTGTTATAAATAATGGATGTCATTGTTCTCCGTATCTTATTATGTTTAATTACCCAATAGCTTTTTAATTGTATCTACTAATCGGTGGATTACAAATTACTATGTTTGAATCATATCCGATCGTGCGTAAACGCCGCATGGTTGATTGTTGTTTGGATGAGATTTTTAGATTATAATTTATTTAATAGCTAATTTTATTTATTTATTTTAATAAGTGCAATCCCTTTTTAGCTCGGTTTGAATATACTTAAGTATCTCAAAAGCTTATAACATCAGATAAAAATAATAAACACCAATAAATTAATTTGACCAGTCTAAAGCTATATAAAGTACCAATAATTACAATTGCGAAACAGTATCAGTTGTACGACAAAAGCCAATAAAACAGATGTTTAAAGCTACAGAATACTATGAATTCTTCTGAATCCGCCAAACACTGTATCACGCTCCCTTTAATCGTGATGTAATCCTTTTTAACCGTTTTACCCCCTAAATTCCAGTGGGTATGGTGAAGCAGCCAACGTCAGAACAGTCCGAGTTCACGATGTCATCGGAAGACTTCCCCGCGCTGCCCGGCACCTCAGGCCCAGGCGCGGTGGCGGCGCAGTTGACGGGAGCCACCCTGCCGCCGCCGCCGCACGGCACGGAACATGTTGCGACGAGTCAAGATGATGACAAGCCACGGAAGGGGATACAGACCTCGACTGACGGTGAGAACTTACTATGTTGGATATAGAGATAATAATATATTTTGACATACCGGAGCCGCACAGGCCAGATTATACGGTGCAGTCAGAATGATGACAAGCCACGGAAGGGGATACAGACCTCGACTGATGGTGAGTCTTGTTGTATTGCTTTTTGGCTGGTATAAGGGCTTGAACATGTGGCCAGGAGACAAGACGATGACAAGCCACAGAAGGGGATACAGACCTCTGCTGACGGTGAAAGCATTGTTGGATATAGAGATATAATATAATTTTGAATGACCGGAGCGCACAGGTCAGCTAACGGTGAGGCTAGCTGTGTATAATCAGTCTTCATAGTGTTGGCTTCTGCCTGGCTGAAGCGGCAGCCTGCAGTAGATCTATCTCTGAGATTCTAATGTTCCCATAAAATACACAATAATAATACTACTACTTAGGCGTGGAGACACTACAATCAAATATCCTCGGATCTCCGGGGTCCCTCCGGGGAGTCATGAGCAACCTAGGTCGTCTACTGGCTTTCTGGCGTGAGCTTGGGTGGCTTAATAGCTAGTCACCCCATAGTTATTTCACGCATAATGGCCCATCTTGGAGGCTAAATGCGGAAAATCAGCTCGCATGATAGATAGATAGACTACTACTTACTACTTTACTTATGTACTACATATTTTTAAAAGAATACTTTATTTCAACCGCAGGCAAAGTAACGAATATACCGGAGACGATGATCCCGAACCAGTTCGGCATCGTGGGGCTGCTGACGTTCATCCGCGCGGCGGAGTCGGACCCGAGCCTCGTGTCGCTGGCGCTGGGGCAGGACCTCACGGCGCTCGGCCTCAACCTCAACTCGCCCGACAACCTGTACCTCACGTTCGCGGGCCCGTGGGCCGACACGCCTTGTCGGTGAGTGGTGCTCACTTGTTGAAGAAACCTTGGAGCGGTGGGCGTGGCGGGGAAATTAAAAACAACACAGATTTTTGTCCCGAGATTCCCACGGGGTAACTTTTTATGGCGAAGCTCGCAGGAAATGGGAACAGTCGCTCGTATGTACTATTTTGTTGCCCGCTGTACCATAGTGTGTGATATTTCATAAAATATATATTGGGATAACTAGCGCTGCCTCCCGACATAAGACATAATTAAATTAGTTACTAGACCCGACCGACAAAAAATATTTCGGTATTTAAAAAAATATTGATTGTTAACTTCTTAACTTTATGCATCTTAAGCAGTTCAGTGATGTTCTGAGTATTTAGTAAAAAAATAGGTGTGAAAACTTTACTGGCTTGTGTGTAAACCTTATGTTAATTTATAATATGTAATAGTATAAGCTGTTTGTTTTCCAAATAAAGAAAATTAAAATTAAAAATTAATTATCCAAAAAAAAAATGTTTAGTGTTAATCCTGTCAAACGCCTCATAAATTATATGTTGAATACCATACTTATTTGTATTTATTTTCGGTGACATAGATGTATTCCATTCTAATAACCCTCCATTTCCGTTCCCAGACCACAAGACATGGACTACCACGTGCCGCCCGAGTACCTCATCAACGGCGCGATCCGCGAGAAGCTGGCGCCGCTGCGGCTGAGCCGGTACAAGGAGGACCTGCTGTTCTATTTGTTCTACTGCTTCGTGGGCGACGTGCTGCAGATCGCCGCCGCCGCTGAGCTGTGAGTCACTGCACGATAATTATAAAAGCACAAATTATAATTTTAGTGCTGTCAAATTGTAAATTTTGCAATCGAAAAATTACGTTTATTATGGAAACACTCATAGAGTAGAATTAAAGATTTTGACAGCATCAAAATTAGAATTTGTGCGTTTAGAGTCGACATCGATGATAGCAACGCGGACTTTTTTCAGTCGATACAATAGATATCTTATAAATTATATCGAATAACGCACACAAAGGATAAAAAGTACCTCGTAAAGATCTATGATATATCGGCGTAAAAAAGTATGTCGTTTGCGCTAGCTGGACGGATGTCCTCCAGCCGATATGAAATAAAATCGAGTCGACTTTCATATCTATCGTGGCCCGCTGATTTAGCCTCTGACTTTTGGGCTATTATGCGTGAAATACCGCTGTTTATCGACCCAAGCACACGCCAGAAACTCCTCCTTAACAAATAAATCCATTCACCCACAGATACAACCGCGAATGGCGGTACCACACGGAAGAAAAAGTATGGATCTCTCAAGCGCCCGGCATGCCCATGGTGGAGAAGACGGCCACCTACGAGCGCGGCACCTACTACTTCTTCGACGCGCACAACTGGCGCAAGGTGGCCAAGGAGTTCCACTTAGACTACAGCAAGCTCGAGGGACGGCCGCAGTTGCCGCCGCACGTCTTCACCTAGCCCCCCACATCTCTATATTATACTACTTATATTAAAAAGTACAACGTTTATTGTGTGGTTTTATTGGGGATAGTGTTGGGGTGAGCAGCAGATGAAGAAACAATACGTGGGAATAGGAAGTGGTATTGAAATCGTTGATAACAAACAATAATTAAAGGGCGGGATAGCATGAACATTGTTTCTTTATCTGTGCGAGTTGTGGAGTGAATCAACAGTAGATAATGAAATAAGGGTGACTGGCTCCAAATATTTAAACACAATTAAATGTATAGCTGGATTGCTCTGAATTTATACTGTCAAACCAAGATGGCAATAGATTTAAAATTGATCAACTTTTTGGTGCTAGTCACCCACCCTGCTTCTATTGCTTTTCAAAGGTAGTATAGTGCCACAAACTTATCTGTTCCGGTGAGAGCGAACTAAATTGGTCCATATAATCTATGTCATGTCAATATGAAATTCATTAGTAAGTAATGAGGTATGGACCAATTTAGTTCGCTCTCACCGGAACAGATAAGTTTGTGGCACTATAAGTATAATCATTGTTTAAATTTGGTTTCACCTCATTTTCCAAGAAACCCAAGCATTTTTCATTTTTTTTCTATGTAATGAAAATGACTGAATGTTATGTGGATGAACAATGGCGGAATAGCAAAAGTCCGTCCGCCATTTTCACATTGTTTCATTATCGGCGCGCTTCATCCTCCACCCAAGAGTGTGTTTTCTCTATGCACCCACGCGCCGATATGGCGGACTTCTACACTAAAATAAAACTAATATTCTGAGACCAATATAGGATTTATTTAAAATCTCAATAGCACGTAGATGTTATTTAATAAAATTACTGTTAAATTGTACAATGGATTTACACTAAGGCAGTTGATTATTAGTTTATTACGTTAATAAAAAAGAAACTAAATTCTATCATTAAGATTGCGTGGCTATCATGGTACCTATGAAAATAAATACTTTTTAGAATGCATTTGTTCAATGATACAAGCTGATTATTTAGCTATAGCATCCCATTCATTTGAGGCACGCACGGTAAATCAAAGTTTAAGTTATCACTTCCAATTATTGAATTCCTGTATAAAAATCTACAAAAACTATTTCTGTCATAATTATCTGCAACCTAATCATGCTTAACTTACACAACGCACTCATCTCTGCACGGACATTACAGCTAAACAACCAGCATCAACAACAACATACGCCACAAAAATGGAAACGACCATCTACCTCCTTACGATTACGAAGTTTCGGTAACAGTATATCATAATCATAATGCATTATAATTTGCGCAGACAGTGCGAGCGACTCATAAGTTTGATTGCATTCACTGCCCTGCAGCCCTGCACATGCAACTAGAAGTGTCAATCTCATAACAACGCTCCGAAACTTCGTATCCGCACACCACCATCCATCACACGCTCTCAATCAACGTCATCAGTGGTGGTCGCAGGCTCCTTGCCCGAGTTCTCCTTCATGGTGGGTTCCTCGTCGTTTTTGCCGGGCACCCACAGGCCCGAGTCCACGCATCTCTTCATGTAGTGGATGGCTTCGGCCTCGGGCATCTTGGCGATGGTGGCCTGAAGCATTGGGACGTCTTGCGCGTCGAAGCATTTCTTCAACTCCTGGTAGGGGGGGAATAAGATAACATTAGTCGTTTTTTAGGGTTCCGTAGCCAAAATGGCAAAAACGGAACCCTTATAGTTTCGTCATGTCCGTCTGTCCGTCTGTCACAGCCGATTTACTCGGAAACTATAAGTACTACAGTGATGAAATTTGATGGGAATATGTGTTGTATGAACCGCTACAAAAATATGACACTAAATAGTAAAAAAAAGAATTGGGGGTGGGGCCCCCCATACATGTAACTGAGGGATGAAATTTTTTTTTTCGATGTACATACCCGTGTGGGGTATCAATGGAAAAGGTCTTTTAAAATGATATAAAGTTTTCTAAAAAACATTTTTCTTAAAGTGAACGGTTTTTGAGATATCAGCTCTCAAAGTCGTAAAAAGTATGTCCCCCCCCCTCTATTTTTATAACTACGGGGTATAAAATTCTAAAAAAAATAGAGGTGATGCATGCTAATTAACTCTTTCAACGATTTTTGGTTTGATCAAAGTATCTCTTATAGTTTTTGAGATAGGTTGATTTAACTGTAATTTTGCTGCTACGGAACCCTTTGTGCGCGAGCCCGACTCGCACTTGGCCGGTTTTTTTTGTGAGTAACAATGCTTTCTATCTATCTATCTATCTTTCTATAAGATTCTGATAAGGTATTTAAAACATGATTTCTCATTGATGGTTTATAAATAAGCTGCGACCACGCGACTAACGTCAAATGTCTTTGTTTTGGGAACAATCGTGCACGATTATAATCTCGTGGTCGTGACGCTTGCGTTATGTTTGCGTAAGTTCAACTATTGCTAGCAATAATGAGCCATACCAATAGCCAAGTTGAAACCAAATACTTACGTACATATTATAAAAAACAAGCTAGGCAATATTTTGCTTTACTTTTGCTATTTGAACTAAACCGACCCATTTACTCATTGATTAGTGGCTATAGTACCTTCTGCACGTGAATAGTTAAATTATAATTCCATTATAGAGAGCCAGGTGAACCTACTTATAACCCTATACACAGTAGAATATAATGGATTGAAAGCCAGATGCACCTATTTATACAATAGACACCACACTCACATCAGGCAGCTCCTCATACACCTGCACGGGGTCGAGCCCGCCGGGCCCGAGCCTGGCTCGCCGCTCCTCCTCCTCGGCCTCGCGCAGCGCCTCCGCCACCTTGTCCGCCGCGCGCCGCCGGATGCGCGTCTTGAACTGCTCGAGTTCGTCGTCGAAGGAGTCCTTGTAGGTTTTTTCGGCTACTTGGATTCTGTTGGTGGGAGATGTTTCAGGTGATTATGTGCATCAGCAACCAGACTAACATTTTGACTTCAAACAGAAAATGATCTCTAGAGCTCATGATTTTAGTAGCTAATTAGTCATGTGTGACCAAGGGTCCATGAAGTTATATTTTAAATCCAACCCTGGGAAATCAGAAACTAATATAATAAATAATCAATTTGACTGGCTAATCCTTTCCTGCTCAAGGATTTGCCACCAAAGAACTATATCGTGGACAGGCACATAATAAATATTTAGCCTTTGTGATGCTGTATTTTGTATGAAAGTATGAGTTTACCTTGAGAAGAATGATCCGATGCAAGCTCTGGGGTCCACGTCCAGTTGCTTGGATAGCTCCAGGATGTACTGCATGCAGATGGTCTGGTGCGCCACATGAGCCATCAGCTCGTGTTTCTGGAAAATATGAGTGTGTCTGATAAAGGCAACAGGATAATAAAACGAAATAACCAAAAAGTGTTCTTTTAAATATAGTTTCTGATTATGAACATATTATGAATAGACAGCAGTATGTAGCATTAAATTTTGACAAGTTAATAATGCAGTAAGGAATGGGAACTAAGGTAAGTATTGTCCCCAAAGATTTAAGTTACTTTAGGTGTTTTTGTAAATGAATATAATAAAGAACAAATTACTTTGTTAAATTCTACAAAAGATTTGCAAAATAGCTTGAGATAATGGTAATGGTACAAAAGGTAAAGTGTAAATAAATAGCAATGATATTTGGGTGTCACCTCTGACTAATAGATTACTTTTAAAAACATAATTAAAATTATAACACAATATACCTCTTCCATTTCTAAGTTGATGCACCAAATGACAAGATAGTTGGCGGTTTCCTCACAAGCCAGGTGACTGTTTTGCTGCAGGAACTGCTTAGAGTCATCATACTTCCGCAGCATGCCAAACTGCTTCAACAGCTTCTCATTCTCCTTGATGAACTTCTTCATTTTCTGTTCCTTCTCCTCTTCAGTCATATTCTCATCTTTAGGACGAGCTGGCTTAGTGTTGATGACAGTTTTAGTGAAACCAGGCTCACTGATAGTGTCAACATTCCAAGGAGTGGTCTTTTCTTTCTTTCTCATCTCATCATCTTTCTTTCTGATCTCCATTTCTTCTTTTTCGAGCTGAGCCAACGCTTTTTTTAGAGAGTCAAGATCAGGGCTGTCTGCAGGCGTTGAAGAGAGTTTCTGTCGAGTTTCTACCACCTTTTTTTGGTTCTCAATTTTTCTTTTTTCGTGTTCTTCTCTCTCCTTCTTCCTCTCCTCCATGCGCTCGACGCGCGCCTGGTGCCTCCAGCGGAAGAGAGAGGGGGTGTCGATGTTGGGATGAGTCTCATCTTCGTCGTCTGAAATCTGCAATAAAATGAACCATTATATTCTTTGTCCTACAAACAACGTCAGACAGCTGATTTGAGATTATATTAGCAATACTATTCGTACTATTTTAAGTTAACGGATTCTGGACGCTTAGTCGGCGTAATGTTGTAAGTACGGAAGGAACCAACCTCAATATCTTTCCACTTGCTGTAATCAACCATTTCGGCAGCTGCTTTCACACTGTTACAAACGATAAAATATGTAGGTATATCTTTTATCAAAGTAATACAGGTAATTTCCTCGTGATATCACTTTATTTATTTCTGTTTTCTAGACAATTCTTGATTTTTTTGACAGTTGACACTGAATGAATGAAATTCAATGAAATTGAATGAATGAACGAATGTGTACTAAACTAACTGAGTTTTTAAAGTGTTGCCATAACAAAAATAAATAAATTCTATGCTACTCAACAACAGATGGCGCTGTCCAATGAAATATGAAAAACCGGTACGTTTTCAATACAGACAACACTATTCACACAGAGTAAAATTATTAAAAAAAATAAAAAAATGGTCTGTGAATAAAAAGACGCCGTGTTGTTGACGGACTCTTTTTTGATACAAATTTAGATTTTTCCGATTTAGCTTACTTTTTTCCAGTTACAGTGATCAGAAGTCTGCGAATTACTCTTTAATTATGGCTACTATAGGGCCAAAAAAGGACGGGGCTCCAAATGTGGAGTATTTTCAGTCACCGGAGTCGCTAGCACAGTTCGACCAAATCAGGGTTTGGTTACAAAAGAATTGTAAAAAGGTTAGTGTTTTCGAATTAATAGCCGCCACCACAATCTGTTAAGATTCCCTGTACGTTACCAATAACTTCGTATTAATATCCTCAACATTTACTTACGTTAGTTACCATTATCGTTTATTACCATTTGTCATCAACTTACGATTAAACCGGTTGTTTCCTTACTCTACAGCATGTCCAGACGGACCCGCCGACCAAGGACGGTCTGGCTCAGCTCGTCATCCAGCTCATCCAGTATCAGGAGAACAAACTGGGGAAGAATGCTTCAGACCCTCCATTCCTGCGCCTACCGGTAAGTGTTGCACACACAGAGCAGCAAGTAGGTAACAGGGCCGTTTTGGTTGTACATACCTAATAGTTTTTCTAGTTTTTCCAATTGAATAATAAGAATACAAGGACAGTGCAATCTGATAAAAAGCATATATTAACCGTTTGTGAGTTAAGCTAGTAGAATTTGTCTCTTATTCATTGGCATTGGATACCTATATCTTTGATCATAGCAGACCATTTTCATTCTCGGTGAAGTGGTGTTCTGCCATCTTAAAAGAGCTAGATTTTGTTTTTGTGTTAGGTCAGTTATATTTGGTAATTAGTTTAGCCGTCCTACTACCAAGAGTGAGATCTTTCCACAAGTCTAATAATTTAGCCAGTAAAATTTTAAAATACTAAATTATTAGAACAATTTAGGCATTATGAAAATCTGGGTGAGTAAATGAGTGTGGTTTGCCTAAGACAGCTGGTTGAGGATTAATTCTTGTGGTGTTCCTTGGTAGAGGCCATGTCCAGCGTTGGATATAAATCCTGTAAAGAGGTTTATTTCAAACAGTTATATTCTGTTTTAAATGTATACTATTTATTCTTTAATCTTAGGACAAATATTATTTATTATAATAATTAATACAGTAGCAGTTTAACCTTAACATAATCTAAATAATAAATTACAGTATAGCACAGAACAAATAACTAAAATAATACTTTAATAACGCTCTGCACCAGGGAACACAAATTGGTTCTCAGGATAGCCCTTAGCCCCCGTGCCTTGTATAGCAAACAACGACCCAGCCTCGGGCTGCTGAGCCAGCTGCGTGGCACTGAGGCCCACTCGGCTGGTGGTGATGTAGAGAATGGACAGTTCAGGTCCACCAAACATGACAGAGGTCACCTTCGATGCAGGTATCTTGTGCTGCTCAATCAGTTTACCGGACACAGAATTCACTTTAATAACCTGAAAATTAAATTGTTGAAAAGTTTAGCAGGTCTCCATTATAAGTTTTTTATGATGCTAGGTATATTAGGTTCATCATAATTTAATAAAATCAAATTAGAATTAGGTACTATGACTTAAGGGAAAAGGAAAAAGTGAAAATACCTTTCCTCCATTGAAGCAAGCGATCCAAAGATTCCCATCTGTGTCTATGGTCATGCCATCAGGTAGTCCAGTCACATTGTTACTTTCGAAACTGAATATCGTTCTTCTGTTGCCTGTGAAGAATACATTTTATGGGATTATAATTATGTTTAGACACCTACACTATCTCTATAAAATTCTTCTAAAAATTTTGTAATTACTAAGTTTCTTGTCAACCAAAACCTTAATTAATTCCCCCTATCTCTCTCTCACACCATTAAACATCCCGATGTTTATAAAAAGTAAACCCAAAAGTACCTAGTAGTAATTATTATTATTATTACTGTCGGCTGCCGACGGCGGCTTAACACTGAATTAAAATTGTTTAGCTAACATTGCACAGATCCTATACAACAAATACAGATGCAACCATCTTTTCTCATCGCATCTGAAGCAAGACAACTCACGTATCATGCCGGTGTCGAGGTCGAAGTCGAACACGTCGATGTTCCGCGTGGGCGTGTCGATGTAGAACATGTACTTGTTGCTGCGGGTCCAAGCCAGCCCGTTGGACACGCTCACCGGACGCACCTGCAGGGTAGCGTTGTATCCACTTGAGCAAGCTCAGGCGAATGAGCGGCTCATTTGGCCGAGCCGCTCAAGTGGCAAAAGTGGGGTCATATTAGGTTACGCTTAACTCTATTTAGTTCTTTATATAAGGAAAAAGTGCCTTTTGCCTCCTGGCGCCACCGATTTACAACAACCTGTAATCATCAACTGCTGCTGGTGCTGGACATAGGCAACACTTAGTCATTTTTCCTAGTGTGTAATATCGTCGATCCAACGGATATACAGCTTTAAAGCTCCTGAGTGCACTATGTAAAGAGTTCAGCTCAAGTTGCTGTGCAGGATCGCTTCATTGTAAGGTAACCGATATAACTCTTGAAATGAAATAACAATAGGTCATCATCATTACATTACCTTGACCTCCGGGTCGGCGTGATTGTCCTGGTCCACCATGTACAGCGCGCCCTGGTCGGGGTCCACGTCCTTCTCCTCCTTGCCCATCGTCCCTGGAAGTAGATAGGGTTTTATTGTCTTATATTGTAGAAAACGATCGCGAATATTAATGTTCCCGTGCACTTTCTGGAGTAGAACTTTCAGGATTAAATACTCGCGATCGTGTTTGTCGGCGTCTGTGATGTCATTAGACTAGAGCACTAGACAGAGCAATGGGCGCTCATGTCACTGGTCACAGATTTTGGTTCTTACTGCGAACTTTGACCGGTTGTATAGTTGTAACAGGTGTACAATATTTACATTAGAACATGCAACCGTAATGGGATAGATTGCGTGCGTGCTAAATGGGTGCAGCTTATTTCTGTCAAAACAAACTAAAATAATATTATGTAATTGGTTAATTGAATATTAGATACATTTGATTACAATCATCAGTTTTTATAAATATGAATTTGAATCACTGTACACGGTAGGATCATTAATGCATAGATTAAACTACTTATTATTTTTTGCACAGTTTACTAGTTTCGATAATTATTTAATTAACAGTGCCCCAGTTATAATTAAAATTACTGTGAATAATTAAGCCCTAGCTAAATGTATTAAATTTTCGTGCTGCATATAAATCAACGTAACTAACTTTCATTGTACCGGCTATTTTCATCAATCGCATCGCATGCCGCGATTTTCAAAAAAAACTGGGGTGGACGAAATTTCGATTTACTCCCTAATGGAGTATCAACAGTACCTTACTTCCTTACTAATAATTCCCCAAGATGACAAACCCTACCCCAACCCCAAGATTTATCATCGACACACAAAAAAGAACATCACAAAGACTCACCGACCCACAGCCGCCCCCTCGCGTCCGCCTTCCCGTCATTGCACCTGTTATCAGGCAGCCCCAGGTCCATCACTCCGAGCAGCCTCAGGGCTCCGTCGTCCACAAAGGTCTTCCACCGCACGAGGTAGAGCTCCGTACGGACGCATAGGACGAGGTAGCCGGGGCTGTCTTTCACGCTCACTACCGGTGTTACTGGGCCGTAGCCTGGGGAGCGAAAGAGTATATGTATAAATAATAACAAGCAAGATAAAAAAGACTTGTGAAAACATCCGCTACCGCTTTTCAGTGCCCAGTCATTAATTTGTATAATAAAATTATGTGTTTCTCTGCTTAGATAAGTAACCGATAGTGATTGGATTAGGAATGCCGCATACAGAGTATTTATTGCGTGATTTATGAGTTGAACTAATAATTACATTATTGCCACTGCAGCCGTCCAGCCGTAGTATCGATCTGTCCAGTTTATGGATCTTCTGTAGTTAAAAACTACAGAACACTACTAGTTATGAAGCCCAGTATAGCTGTACTCACTGATGCTCCTAGTATTGTTGTCCCTTGATGTCAACCCAGTAGAGGCAGCTCTCCCTATCACCCGTGGGTCGTATGTAGCTAGACATAGAGCTCAGTATAGCTCAACTTACCGATGCTCCTAGTAGTGACGTTGCCAGTAGACCCATCAAGGCGGTGCACCTGCTGTCCCTTGATGTCGACCCAGTACAGCGAGCTCTCTGTAGGGGACCAGTGCGGGCCCTCGTAGTGTACGCCGGGGCCGTGGATCTACAGACAAAGCACTTGAATATACTGGATGTTTTGAATTTCCAAAATCGTAGAACAGTTGTTCCGAATGACCCCCTTAGGGCCTTTCCGGCTTACTATACCAAATTTGCAACACTCTACCATACTTATTTAAAAATTGCTGCGTGATTGCTGCTCTTTAAAATGACAGGGAAAAGGTACTGGAAGAGGTATCTGCCATAAAGAAGCTGAACTCTCCATAAGTCCATAGGAGCTTTCTGGTTATTTTTAAGGATCTTTAAACATTACCTCACAAAGCACTATCAGTATAATACAAAATAAGTTCACGTCCAAGGCAAGTTATTTAATATGTAAAGCTTTTCTTTATAAGTTCGGGGTATATAGTCATAGGTATCGAAGCTTGGATTACCTAGCTGAAAATTTATCATTGAAGCCAGTAGGAAAAAAGTAAACAATATAGCGACTGAATAAAATATTAACTGAATTCAGTAAAATATTTGATACAACTTTCACACACACTTCAAAAAGCCTGACTTGTTATGTCACGAAGTTGCAAATCTAAAGTTCATACAATAATATCACAAAGTACTACCGAAAGTACTCACACGCACATTCCACTTATCACAAATAAACCTAAAATAAACTCACTTTTTTTATAAGTGGCGAATTCGACCCATACGCCGAATGACACAAAGCCACAACCACCAATACCAGTTTAGTTGATATCAACATTTCGCAATTATTTACATACAAATTAAGTATAAAAGGCCGCACGTCAGTCAGTGACTGCGGTTGGCCGATCACTGTTGCGACTTCGAAATGTCGTACTCCAATTGCGAGATACGATCATTGATATAGAATCGACGTTACGTCATAAATAAAGCCTTTGGCTTCCTCTTTGCTTGTGGTAGACTGACGTCGAATTTACCTACACTGAACAGGGTTCAGTTGGCGTCAACGGCGTCAAAACTAGAAAGAGATCACACTTATGTTTATCATATATTATTGTAGAAATACACCGCTTGTCTTATTGAAATCAAGATAAGCGAGATTATTTCAATGTCTTCCGAAGATGTTGTGTTTTAAGATATCTGAAAACCATTGAAATTATTGCATATAGATTAGAATAATAGTAAAATTTTATAGATAGATAGATAGATAGAATATTCTTTATTTGTACACAAGAACAGATTATACAAAGCTTATACTATTATATTATTATACTGAATGCATATTTAGTGATCATGGTACATAAACAGTAATACTCATATCCCATATTACGGTAAATAGGTGGTTGGATACTATGAAACTAGAAGTCCATATTTGAGTTTTCAGGCTTGATTTTTTTAATGCTCGTAGCTTAGTGCAACTCTTTATTTTTTTCCTGCGGCATAATGTCATCTTCTCTACCTTATCCTTAGATGATCTTCTATGAATATAATTAGTTAAATAAACATGACAAAGACGCGATTAATGATAGGCTTGAATTCTATGATTGATAATCGTCGTTGCGGGAGAGAATGTATTGTGGTAGGCTCTTCGGGTCAAGGCATCCACCGTGATCTTTGACTATCGAGATTCAAGATCTAAATAGTTACGACTTTGCATAAACATATAATGCTAAATACTTGTTTTATACAGGATGTCCCAAAAGTCAACGTCATCCCTTAAAGGGCTGATAGGTCAGCTCATGAGAGGCCAGAATATCACAATATGACCTTAGTAAAAACTCGATAATTTTCGAGATATTGACACTTTTATAAATTTGCTGAAAATCGACACCTTGGATCAGTTTTTTGCGTGCCGCCTTTACAAAAATCCATATTGTTAGAATTTGTTTGGTGTTGCATCACCCTGTATAGCCCTGCTATTGATCGCAGTAAAAAAAATATCGAGTAATGCTGTATGTTTAAAAAAAACACGGTTTTCAAAGTCATAAAAGGTTATCGTATTTTTTTATAAACAACTTTGACTCTACATACTGTAAAAAAAATACACCACGCAAACCTGGCACCTTATTTGAAAAGATTGCTCATTTAATGCAGTTTCCAAAATGGTATGAAACGATGCTATTGTTTCAATTAACAAAAAAGTTATTGCTATTTTAGTACAAAACAACCTCGATGTAAAATTGTTTGAAGGAAATTTATCTGACTCAATTTATTAAGGGTAAGTCATGTTGGAATGAGTAAAAGAAAAATAGGTGGTGTGGCCGGGTGTGGGAAAACAGACAACGTTGTCACAGAATTTTAAAAAACGCATTTTGAGTATCTTTCTCGAGAAAAGTGGACTATAGCAACTCCACATTCCCCATAAATGTAGCACATGGTAACGTACATTCCTGAGTAGTGCTAATGTGTGATGTTGTACAAGTA
This sequence comes from Plutella xylostella, assembly GCF_932276165.1. Classification (NCBI taxonomy): domain Eukaryota; kingdom Metazoa; phylum Arthropoda; class Insecta; order Lepidoptera; family Plutellidae; genus Plutella; species Plutella xylostella. The sequence goes on along the minus strand of NC_063987.1, from coordinate 6,264,888 downwards.
AAACGCTTACACGTGTACATTGCACACCCACAGTATCCAAAAAAGGGACAGATCAGTTTGTCATTAACATTACCTCTAATTACTTGTTATTTATTTTAAAGTTATTGTTAAACAAAACCAAACTCTCAAAATTATGATTATGAATGAGAATGAGTATAATTTTTTGCTGATTATGTACTTAATATAATAATGTGGTGTTATAATTTTGAGAAATAAAAATAAATGTCAATAAATGTATGTTTTTTTTAAATAAGGTGTAAAAACCCCAAAATATGTTTTATAAGAGTTTGGTAAGTTTTTTCTTAGCTATTTTTGCGTCATCTATGTTGCCACGGCTGACCCCACCACCTATTTTACTTTTACTCATTCCAACATGACTTACCCTTAATAAATTCAGTCAGATAAATTTCCTTCAAACAATTTTACATCGAGGTTGTTTTGTACTAAAATAGCAATAACTTTTTTGTTAATTGAAACAATAGCATCGTTTCATACCATTTTGGAAACTGCATTAAATGAGCAATCTTTTCAAATAAGGTGCCAGGTTTGCGTGGTGTATTTTTTTTACAGTATGTAGAGTCAAAGTTGTTTATAAAAAAATACGATAACCTTTTATGACTTTGAAAACCGTGTTTTTTTTAAACATACAGCATTACTCGATATTTTTTTTACTGCGATCAATATCAGGGCTATACAGGTGATGCAACACCAAACAAATTCTAACAATATGGATTTTTGTAAAGGCGGCACGCAAAAAACTGATCCAAGGTGTCGATTTTCAGCAAATTTATAAAAGTGTCAATATCTCGAAAATTATCGAGTTTTTACTAAGGTCATATTGTGATATTCTGGTCTCTCATGAGCTGACCTATCAGCCCTTTAAGGGATGACGTTGACTTTTGGGACACCCTGTATAGTATTTTGATAATAATCTCTCAGTACAAGTAGGTTGTACTTAGGTTCAAGCAAACTCAATGTGACAATCTTAATTAAATATATTATTATCCTTATTTCTTATAAAATCATGCCAGGGGTGGATGTTTTTATGAGGTTTTTACTCTTTCTGAGTTGCTAAATGCAATGAAAATTACAAATGTATCCCATAGGTATGATATGGACCTGACCATATCCTCGTGGAGAAATTAGTTATGGTTATTAATATACCATTTCTAATAATAACTTATGAATGTAGAGGTTACAGGCATAAGGGTGATTAATTACCAAGTCGTAATAAAAAAACTTAAGCACTAGTTCCTCACTTTTAGAGGCCAATTTTAATTATCCCCACATTTGAATAAGTGTATAGGTAGATCCATTGTTTTTGACTTTATTATGCCCTTATTGCCAGTGGATAAGAGTTAATTTGGTACCGTCACGGATGATAGCACTTCATGGTGAGTGATTCTATCTGATTGGCAAAGGGAAGTTGTTTAGATTAGTAAACGACATTAGCGAATTTTGCAAATGGTAAAAAAGTAATGCTAAACTGTAAAGTAGTTCGCGTAATTAAAGTATCTACCTTCTTTAGTTTCGGTTAGCTTCGCTGTAATGTTATTCTGAACTAGCTTAAATAAAATAATAATAAATAAATAAATAGTCATTTATTTCAGGTAATGCAGTACCCATATTGTCTTAAAACTAGCTATGACAGCAATAGAGCAATTTTTTTTCATTTCGTTTCAATATTCGGTGCAAGTCACTCTATGTCTCGTAACATACAACCTCTTTATTTTCAGAAACATCTTTTCAGGAAATAAATTATCTTTAACATGTGCAGAAATAAATATATTTATAATACATCTTACTAATTATGTATCTGCTCTTTTGTGGATTAGTGTCTCACCTTTATAACATTACCGTCTTATTTGGTTATCTAATGGTTAATTTCGCACTTGCTAATGGGCTATTCAATTAATATCAACGTCCCATACAGTGTCTGTATTAGGTTGACATCGTGATGTCATGATGAACTCTGCAAAAATATATATCTTAATATTGTTCATCTGTATCATTTTTCAAATACATAATAAGTACTTCTTCAATGCTGTTTTGTCGATAGCGTCAAGTGGATTTATCTTAAAATGATAAGTAGATATACTTTTATGGGAAAATATGTTTGAAATCATGATAAGTATCTTACGTAGTTATGTTTACCATGAAATAACGCACCATGTCCCAAAAGCCTACTATAAAGTTCTAAAGCACTATGCCTCGGCCGGAATCTCTACATCTCTGGCGTGCGAAGCGAGCTTACCTGAATGGGTTACCACCGCTGCCAGCCTGCCAGCCTCTCTGTTATATTTTGTCACTATAACCCCCTCATTGCCCACAGATGCAGCCTATTGCTGAGTTGTACAAAGGAAATTTAAGCTAATGTCGCAATGCACCTCTGCCTACCCCGCAAGGGAGTACATTAGTACAAGGCGTGAGTGCGTGTTTTTTTTTTGTCGTCATTAAATCTATGTCTGTCTCTTTTTCTTCATATACTGTCAAAGCAAGGCAGCAATATACACGTAATGCCCACATTAGCTTAAAATTCCTTTGTGCAAATCTGAATATGATGCATATTTGGTCACTATAACCCCTTGGGTCGTGATGCAATCATGATGATAACCCCTTGCTTATTTGGTGACTATAACCCCCTGTCTGTTGCAGATGCGCGTGTTCATGGACATGAAGCCGGGCGGCGCGCTGTGCACGGCGCTCGCCACCATGTTCCGCTTCAAGGCGGAGCAGCGCTGGCGCAAGTTCGACTTCCAGGTCGGTAAGGTACCGTGTCGCACCCGCAAGCACCGCCCGCCCGCCCACCGCCCCGCCGCCCGGTTTGTTGTGGGGCTGCAACTTTTGTTAGATTTTTTTAAAGAGTTTTTTGTATGAATTGTTTCAAATTACGAATGATGAGTCTATCGGTTGACTGGATTGTGGCGTCCCCAAAGTGGGTAACAAGAGAATTATATACACTGATATGCCCAATTTTTTAATACACTTTTTTGTAGAAATAGTTTTAAATTATGAATGATCAGTCTATAGATTGACTGGATAGTGGCGTACCCGTAGAGGGTAACAAGAGAATTGCCACATAATTTGTAAAATCGCTCACTAGATACCCATTTTATGCCCGATATGTTAAATTCGTCCTCAAAATGTTCAATTACGAATGATCAGGCTATCGATTGACTGCTGGATTGTGGCGTACCTGTAGAGGGTAACAAGAGTATTTATCAAATAATTTGTATAAACACTCATTAGATATGCCCGTTTTCTTAGTTTCGTCCATTGAATATAACATCTGGATTAAGCCAACGCTCACGAAAAATGGGCCTACGCCACTAATGAAAATAAAGCGTAAGTGTATATTATTTATTGGGTTACATAAATAGCCTTTTGAAATGTAACGTATTGTGCCAATTTTAGCAATACCCACTACTAGTTTGTTTTAGTTTTCTAAACAGAACCATAATAAGTTGCAGCCTCACGAAAATCATGCTAGTCTAACCGCACGACAAGATGTAATGTACAGTCAATAATTACAATTAACAAAGGTTTTACACATGTAGCTAGTTCAAAAGCATTCCTATATCTTTCTTTTACTTTATTTATAGCGTATTACATATTTCTGAGATGATGATGCATTTCTATGGGTTTGTTAAAAGGGAAAAAGTAAATGAGCACTACTTTTCTGAATTTAATTGATTTAATGGTAAAGATTTTGGGCGTAATATTATTTATATACTTAAAGATTTCTTCACAGAGGACCCAATAAAAGGTTGATGTAGCACCACCATAAAATGTAAGGTTTCAAGGACCATCTTTTCTATGCACTCTTCTCGTTTGGAATTTAAATTGTAAATAAAAACCTTTCTTATTATTTAACCTTACACCGGTTGGCACTATACACGTTTTTATCTTAGTAATTTTAGCACACTTGTGTGGATTTTTTAAGCATTTCATAAAAGACCCATCCCATTATTTCATGCTGGGTTCCATTTGAATATGTGTGTTTTATGTGGGACTTAATGCTAAAAGCCATTTTTGTGTAATCGTCAATAACAAATGTGTGTGATAGTCACTAATTAACAGGATGTGATCGTTTATTTGTATAATTAACCAGTTTTGTTGTCTGCATGGTGAAATAACCCTTTGTGTCACAATTAACATGTAATTAGAGCAAGTAGCGACTAAAATTATTTGAAGATATTATATTCTCCTTACTCAATTCATGCAGTTAAACATCTTATATCTTTTGTTACCGAAATTGAACTAAACTCAATAAAAAAAATGCCCTGGAAAGAATTTTAAATTAAATATGCAACTTCTACCTGCCAATATGTAAACGAGGCTTCAAGAAATCACTATTTACATTTACGATAAATATGAGTGAAAAAAAACTACCACATTATCGAAATACCACAATCATCACTCTTAATACAACAAATAATCAAACGAAACCGACACACATAAATCCATCTCACTCCAACCTGATACTAACGACCACTCTCTCCTCTCTCCCTCCCACCCCGCCCCTCTATTACAGAACCCGTCGCGCAAAGACCTCAACGTGCAAATGATGATGGAAATAGAGACCGCCCTGCTTCAAGCTGACGCTATGAAGTTCCCTATCGTCTTCATTCGGCCGGATGTCGACAAGGCCACGGCGAATAAAGTCAAGGACATCATTGAGAACCATCACGGGGAGATTTGCGGTTAGTAGTAGATTACTTTTAATTGGAGAAAACATTTGTATAAATATGCTTTCGAATTTGCATGATAGTGATATTATGGTTTTGTATTTGAGTTGGTGATGATGGTTATCGAAATGTGAATTGTAAATTAAGTTTAAGGCAGGTAATAAAATACTGGCTAATGTTGTGTACAGAAGTAGAAATAATAATAAAAAGGTCTTTCTGGCTGAATCCCGACAGCGGCCGTCTGCCAGCGGCAATCTACTCCAACAAACTCATTAAGATTGGCGGTGTAGAATATTCCAATATTAAACTTCAAACTTTCTACGAGTTTTGCGCCTACCAACACATTAGCCGAAAACTTTTCTTCTTGTAGAACAAAAGTTTCGCTAATTTCCAAATCTTGTAGAACAAAAGTTGTTCAGAATGACCCCCTGAGACACCGCCTTTCGGCTTGGTATACCCTTTTTGCAACACCCTGTATACATTAACATTCCAGACGAAGAAGACGACGCGACGCACATAATCTACCCCGCCGTGGACCCTCTAGAGGAGGAATACGCGCGGCCCGTGTTCCGGCGCGGCTCGCACGTGCTGGTGCACTGGTACTACATGCCCGACAGCCACGACTCGTGGCTGCAGGCCGACCTGCCCGTGAGTACACTCTTGATACTGTGTACCCGTGAGTACAATCTACCCTATGGAGGAGTGTTCCGGCGCGGCTCGCACGTGCTGGTGCACTGGTACTACATGCCCGACAGCCACGACTCGTGGCTGCAGGCCGACCTGCCCGTGAGTACACTCTTGATACTGTGTACCCGTGAGTACAATCTACCCTATGGAGGAGTGTTCCGGCGCGGCTCGCACGTGCTGGTGCACTGGTACTACATGCCCGACAGCCACGACTCGTGGCTGCAGGCCGACCTGCCCGTGAGTACACTCTTGATACTGTGTACCCGTGAGTACAATCTACCCTATGGAGGAGTGTTCCGGCGCGGCTCGCACGTGCTGGTGCACTGGTACTACATGCCCGACAGCCACGACTCGTGGCTGCAGGCCGACCTGCCCGTGAGTACACTCTTGATACTGTGTACCCGTGAGTACAATCTTCATTGTTAGGGTAATAATGGTGATTGTCAAATACAAGCCACTGCTAACGAGCGGAATAACAGAATGTTGACAGTTTTTTGTGCCAGCTTATTTTGGCTTGTTGAAGGTCGTCGGTTTCACGCTAAATTGGTAAATGGAGGATACAAAGAGTTAGATTTTCACCCCAATGGCTCATTTAGCCACCGGATACCTACCTACATAATTTACGGTCGGTGCCAAGCTACTCCGCAGGAGAGATTATTTCATTGTGTTTTCGTAGTTCATTTATTAACCGCCTAATTCTAATTTACGACGTATGAAGTTTATTTTCACCTGTCTATCTTAACTTACACAAACATAACCTCCCCAGGTGGAGGTCCCCGAGACCGCGCAGTGGGAGCGGCCCGGGCCTCACCTAGTATCAGCCACATGGGCGCTGGACCTGCTGCAGTACAACGAGTGGATGAACGAGGAGGACTACGAGGTGGACGCCGCCGGCAAGAAGAAGGTGAGTCATGTAGCAGTCGCCTTTTTTGCCACACCGATCCGGTTCTTTTTTAGCATGCCTTATCCTCAATCTGCCGATTTCCACCTTTCAAAGTCGCCAGTTTCGAGAAGTGAAGGGCATCAGCTACTACCACCGACACAATAGCAAATAACAATCCATAAGTGCCTGTCAAACATCTGTCAGATCCATACAAGTTAAGTCAGACTTTACAAGCGAGCGACGCTGGTTTAAATATTGTTAATTTCTAATGTTTGGTGGTAGTAACCGCAAAGGGATATGTTTTCGAGATGTTCACTGGTTTACACTTCTTAATTTTATGTATACTTATGTACTAGAAATTGAATGATGCGGTTGAGTTAGTATGTAATTTATTTTTCTTTTTAGCGGGTCGGAGACTCTAAATCTACATAGACTAGGGTTTGTTACCGTGAATTTCTCAGTCTAGCGTCACACATACAGCCTTTATATAAATCACGCATAAAATCTCACCCTACTCACTCCTCCCGCAGGTGCACAAGCTGCGTTTATCAGTGGACGACCTGATGCCGGGCGCGGAGCCGGCCGGGAAGGGCAAGGCCAAGGGGAAGCGTAAGCGGTCACCCTCACCGCCGCCGGCGAAGCATAACAAGAGGAAGAGGTATGGTATATTATTATTAACTGTAATGCGTTTATAGTGTTATGATAAATAAATGTGTGTCTGATGAAGGGCAATGGCTAGTGCCCTTGAAATGATATGCCTAATTTGAAATGGCGGGTGGTTGTTAATAAGTAGATGTTGGAAGGAGTGCTGACAGACCTACAATTTTATTAAAACGAGAGATATTAATGAGGCCACCCGCCATTTTGAGGCACCGACGCGCTCCGAATCCTCAATATCAGAACTTCCTAACATTTGTTCATTGCGCACACAGTCGCCATTTTTTATTAGGCTACGTAATCTACTATAATGCACAAATAATCAGACCTCATCATCATTACGACCCATCACGTCCCCACTGCTGGGGCACGGGTCTCCTTTCAATGAAGGACTGGTTTTAGGCCTAGTCCACCACGCTGGCCTAGTGCGGGTTGGTGGGCCCCAACACAAGCTTGTGCTGAGAGCGTTGACAGACCTCTCAAATACATTAATCTAATTACAGCCGCGGCGTGAAGCGAGGCCGCGACAACGATGATGATGAAGAAGATGCGGCGTCGCGCGACACCGCCGACGTGCCGCCCACGCCGGAGGAGCGCCCCGCGCCCGACGGTATGTATAGATAGATAGATATTCTTTATTTGTACACAAAAACATCGACAACATTACAAAAAAACTTAATCTAACACATTTGTACAAATGGCGGTCTTATCGCTTAAAGCGATTTCTTCCAGACAACCTTTGCGTGGAAGTATATTTCGATGCAAAGGGTTATGTATAGTGAGGTTCACGGAAGATGACTATAAATGGCGACACAAAATGTGAGATAAGTATGCTGGATGCTCTCGAGAATGCAGCATTGCTATTTATTCATGTGTTTGTGACAACGATGATGATGAAGAAGATGCGGCGTCGCGCGACACCGCCGACGTGCCGCCCACGCCCGAGGAGCGCCCCGCGCCTGATGGTATGTAGATGTATAGGGAGGTTCACGGAGGATGACTAGAATTGGTGATACAGCTCGTGAGACGAATAATCAAACTGTCTTAAATGCTGTTCACGAAATGATAATTAATTGCAGCTGGGTATATTAATATATGCTGGATGTTTTCGAACATGCAGCGTTACAATTTATTCTTGTATTTGCTGGTGGCTGAAAGAAACAAGCCAATGCCAGAACAGTTAGTTCAAATTGCAAAAGGACTATTGTGCTTTTTGCAGGCATCGGCTATCAATAGGTAAAAGCCTAGCTCTTTTGCTTAGTGTTGTCATAAAAATATGACACATACAGGGTGTGAAACCGATGCTCTCGAAAATCAATTTGTATATTTATTTAAATTTCCCCTCTCTCCCCCAGCTCCGTCGACGTCGGTGGAGCCTCCCCCCGCGCCCGCCAGCGACGCGCCCTCCCCCGCCGCGCCCATGGACACGCACGACGAGTCGCAGGGGAAGCACAGCGACTCCAACACACAGGTATGTGACAACTAGCCGTATACAGGGTGTTGCAAAAGTGGTATAGTAAAGAGAGAGTTAATAAGGATTCGTAAAACTAAAGTTACAATGAGTCACCTCCTTTATAGTAACTATACCTACCATTTTTGCAACATCCATGTATATTTAAGTAGATAAACTGTAATAAGTAGCCATCCAAATCTCCAGGCTGAAGTGGCAGTGGGTCCGGTCTGATAAATCTAGGAGCCTTTTAAAATGCAAAAATACGATATTTTCCACTGTTACCAAAAGCATATTTAACTATTCTATCAACCGAACCGTTTACACTATTAAAAAAACTATACCCTAAACTGCCTAAACAAAAGCCATCCCTTCCACCAGGAAATGCTAACAAAAGAGGAGCTAGAAGACAACGTGACGGACCAGACGCACCACATCATAGTGCCGTCGTACGCGGCGTGGTTCGACTACAACTGCATACACACCATCGAGAAGCGCGCGCTGCCCGAGTTCTTCAACGGGAAGAATAAATCGAAGACTCCGGAGATTTATCTGGCTTACAGGTTAGATTTTAATCACTATCACTACACATTTTAGGGCGAAGCGGCGGAAAAGGTAGTATTACATAAAGGATACTACTCTTCCAGATTTTTGGCGTAAGCTAATAACGGACCATTTCAGACACTAAATGCGGACAAATAGCTCGCCTTGGTAGATTAGATAATAAATTGACATAAAAGTTACTTATGGAGCTCTCTTTAGAGGCTAAATGCAGAAAAGCAGCTCGCTACGATAGATAGATAAATAGACATAAAGGTTACTTATAGGCCTCACTTTAGAGGCAAAAGCGGAAAAGCAGCTCGCTAAAATAGATAGATAAGTAGACATAGAGGTTACTTACGGGGTAGCTAGCAGTATATAGCTATAGTTGAGGACCAGACGCACCACATCATCGTGCCGTCGTACGCGGCGTGGTTCGACTACAACTGCATACACACCATCGAGAAGCGCGCGCTGCCCGAGTTCTTCAACGGGAAGAATAAATCGAAGACGCCCGAGATTTATCTGGCTTACAGGTTAGATTTAATCACTGTCATTACACCTTTTAGAGCGAAACGGAGCTCGTGGGATAGCTAGAATTACATAAAGGTTAAAATTCTTCCGGCTTTTTGGCGCACTTTAGAGGCTAAATGCGGAAAAGCAGCTCGCTACGATAAATAGACATAAAAGATACTTATAGGGTAGCCAACAGTATAAAGCTATAGTAAAGGGTAAGACGCACCACATCATCGTGCCGTCGTACGCGGCGTGGTTCGACTACAACTGCATACACACCATCGAGAAGCGCGCGCTGCCCGAGTTCTTCAACGGGAAGAATAAATCCAAGACGCCCGAGATTTATCTGGCTTACAGGTTAGATTCAATCACTATCATTACACCTTTTAGGGCGAAGCGGCGGAAAAGGTAGTACTACATAAAGGATACTACTCTTCCGGATTTTTGGCGTAAGCTAATAACGGACCATTTCAGACACTAAATGTGGACAAACAGCTCGCCATGATAGATAATAAATAGTCAGAAAGGATTCTTAAAAGGCTCTCTTTAGAGCCAGCAGCTCGCTACGATACATAAGTAGATAAATACACATAAACGATAGTTATGGAGGAGCCAGCAGTATATAGCTATAGTTGAGGACCAGACGCACCACATCATCGTGCCGTCGTACGCGGCGTGGTTCGACTACAACTGCATACACACCATCGAGAAGCGCGCGCTGCCAGAGTTCTTCAACGGGAAGAACAAGTCCAAGACGCCCGAGATTTATCTGGCTTACAGGTTAGGTTCACTCACTATCTCTACCGTAGATTTATCTGGATTACAGGTAGGATACTATCACTACAGCTTTAGGCCGAAGCTATCAATACACCTTTTAGGGCGAAGCGGCGGAAAAGCTAGCATTACATAAAGGATACTATTCTTCCGGTTTTCTAGCGAAAGCTTGGGTAGCATAGCGGTAAACTTCAGACACTAAATGCGGACAAACAGCTCGCCATGATAAATATAGACATAAAGGTTACTTAAGAGGCTAAATGCGTAAATGCAGGTCGCTACTATAGATAGATAAATAGATATAGAGGCTCATCACGGGGCAGCCAGCAGTATATAGCTATAGTTGAGGACCAGACGCACCACATCATCGTGCCGTCGTACGCGGCGTGGTTCGACTACAACTGCATACACACCATCGAGAAGCGCGCGCTGCCAGAGTTCTTCAACGGGAAGAATAAATCGAAGACGCCCGAGATTTACCTGGCTTACAGGTTAGATTTACATACGTTAGATTCTCACGACTGTAATCCCCGAATGGGTTGACAGGGGTGACTCGCAAGCGAGTCATCCGCTTTTCGTAGAACCCTCACGTTAAATGTCGCAAGCCGTATCGCCGTTTTTGGAATGAGTACAATGCACTTGGGAATCCAGATCTAGGTGAGATTAAATTTTACATAAAGGATATCGCTCTTCTAGTTTTCTGGCGAAAGCATGGGGCACGCAAAATGGCTCACTTTAGAGGCAAAAGCGGAAAAGTAGCTCGCTACGATAGATAAATAGACATAAAGGTTACTTATAGGGTAGCCAACAGTATATGGCTATAGTTAAGGACCAGACGCACCACATCATCGTGCCGTCGTACGCGGCGTGGTTCGACTACAACTGCATACACACCATCGAGAAGCGCGCGCTGCCCGAGTTCTTCAATGGAAAGAATAAATCGAAGACTCCAGAGATTTATCTGGCTTACAGGTTAGATTCTATCACTATCACTACCGCAGATTTATCTGGCTTATAGGTAAGATACTATAACTACACCTTTTAGGGCGAATCGAGCTTGCGGGAAAAGCTAGCATTACTTATAAGATACTTCTGTTCCGGCTTTCTGGCGTTAGCTTGGGCGGTATAACGGACCACTTCAGGCACTAAATGTGGAAAAACAGCTCGCTCACTTTAGATTCTAAATTAGGAAAGACAGCTCGGTACGATAACTAGATAAATACACATAAAGGATTCTCAGTGGGTAGCGAGCAGTATATAGCTATAGTTGAGGACCAGACGCACCACATTATCGTGCCGTCGTACGCGGCGTGGTTCGACTACAACTGCATACACACCATCGAGAAGCGCGCGCTGCCAGAGTTCTTCAACGGGAAGAATAAATCGAAGACGCCCGAGATTTATCTGGCTTACAGGTTTGATTTAATCACTATCACTACCGCAAATTTGTCTGGCTTACAGGTAAGATACTATCACTACCACCACCACCTTTTAGGGCGAAGTGAAGCTTGCGGAAAAAGCTAGTATTACATAAAGGACTACTTCTTCCGGATTTTTTTCGCATGCTTGGGTGGCATAACGGACCACTTCAGACACAAAATGCGGACAAACAGCTCGTTATTCTCACGATTGTAATCCCCGAATGGGTAGACATGGCTTCGCACTTACGTGATAGGTCGCAAGCTGTATCACCGTTTTTTTAGTACGAACAACTTAGGGTACACATCTATAAATCTAGATGTGCTGGTTAGATTTAATATTACATAACGTAGCACCAAAGTCTGTATGTATGTAGGTAGTCTATTACAGGGTGGACGTGACGGTGGTGTAGAAAACACATGAATCCTGCGTTTATTACTTTTAATGTATTCGGTCAGGTCAGGACAACTCCATATGTCTGCGTTAGCTTCAGGACGTTATAAAAGCGCGTAATCATAAATTTCAAACCTTCCCGCAAAACTCTTTCTAACCATCTCCTATTCTATCCGCAGAAACTTCATGATCGACACATACCGCCTCAACCCGAACGAATATCTCACCTCCACGGCGTGCCGGCGCAACCTGGCGGGCGACGTGTGCGCGATCATGCGCGTGCACGGCTTCCTCGAGCAGTGGGGGCTCGTCAACTACCAGGTACACTCCGCCACATAGGTACCTGACCTCCACGGCGTGCCGGCGCAACCTGGCGGGCGACGTGTGCGCGATCATGCGCGTGCACGGCTTCCTCGAGCAGTGGGGGCTCCTCAACTACCAGGTACACTCCGCCACATAGGTACCTGACCTCCACGGCGTGCCGGCGCAACCTGGCGGGCGACGTGTGCGCGATCGTGCGCGTGCACGGCTTCCTGGAGCAGTGGGGGCTCGTCAACTACCAGGTACACTCCGCCACATAGGTACCTGACCTCCACGGCGTGCCGGCGCAACCTGGCGGGCGACGTGTGCGCGATCATGCGCGTGCACGGCTTCCTCGAGCAGTGGGGGCTCGTCAACTACCAGGTACACTCCACTACATGTAACAACGACTAGTTAAATTACAGTGGGAGTATAGTATAAGCACCGTTTAACGTTACTTATACCTAACTTGTTTTTAAATCGTGATTGTTTTTCACACACAATAATATGATGTCCCATACGTACGTATCGAATTGTTTAATTTATATTTAAGGCCCTACGACGACGCCTATACAACACCTCTTTGGCACCTTTACCTTTGCATCAGCCGCTCGGCCCCACAATAGAATTTCATAAAACTCGATTCAATCTTATCTACGGTTTCACAATGTCTGGTTAGTGGCTACCTGTGGGATAAAATACAAGCTGTCACTGCCTAAAAAATAAAAACAGGCAGCCACTAACAAAACATTGTGAAACAGGGCCTGTGTGGTGCTGGACACCGAATAAATATTCTAAATATTTATCTAGTATAATAAAAATACGTGTTTATTCCTCAGTTGGACGCGGACAGCCGGCCCACGGCCATGGGCCCGCCGCCCACGTCGCACTTCCACGTGCTGTCGGACACGCCGTCGGGCCTGCAGCCGCTGCTTACTCGCGCCACGCAGCCGAGGCCTGGTTAGTCATATATATATGCTGTATTATATTAGTCATATACCTACCTATCTACAGTCTATATAGGTACAGATAAAAATGCGTCTGTCCATCCATGTTATTTACACTCATGAAGGAATCAAAAGACAAATAGCGACCGAGCGGTGGTGCGGCTCCAATGACGTCATTCGGTCTCTCTTGACGCAATCTGTACGCGCCTTACTCCCCATATTTCCAAGAAAATAAAACTTGCATTGAATCTATTTTATATTTATGTGGACCAAAGACAAGACGGTTTGGGTGTAAGTGCCTGTGGAAAATTCATGTTAAATAATGAAATTAAAATTCATGTCAAAGTATACTAAATCTGTTTAGTATACTTTGACATGAATTTTAATTTAATTTCATTCATATTTAATTTAATTTTAAATTCATCATCCTGAATTCGGAAGGGATAGCGCAGGGTGCTGTGGCCAAAATGTATGTGAACGAGAGACTCACAAAAGAAAATCGTCTCTTATTCCGTGAGGCTAGAACTAGGGCTCATAACTATAACTTTCGCTACTGCTGGACCAGAGATGGATCAATCTACATTAAAAAGGCTGATGGAAGGCCAGCAATACACATCAAGTCCCAAGAAGACCTGGATCAACACATCGGAGCCGCACCCATCACTGGTTAGAAGAACACTATCACCTAATCTGCAGCGATATCTTCTATTAGTAATGTATAACTCTTCCCAGCTAACTGAATGCTTTATGAACATGTTGAATGTAATATTGTCTCTGCTTACACTATACTATACAAATGACACACTTTTCAGCAATACACACACGAAAACTTATAAAAGCTATCCAAACAAAACTGTATATTTCCTCTTCGTCGACAGTACTTTTATGCCTATTAAACAAATACTAAACATATATCAAAAACAACATCCTAAAACACTCATAAAACGTATTGAAACCATAAAATCGTCAATATTCAACAATCTCTGCTCTCATTGCAACAACCTGAAACCTGTATCAAGATCAGATTATAAAAATTATATCAATGAATTTACCTGAAATATCAGAAGATCTAGACGTAATATTTACGGCAAACTGTCATGTAGTAAATACAATGGAAGAATGTGAGAGCATAATTAGTAATCAATCAAATTTAAAAATCCTTACATTTAATATTCGAAGTATAGAAAAAAAATTTGATCAGTTTTTGGTTGCATTAAAACGTACTAATATTAAATTTGACGTTATTATTTTAACCGAGTGCTGGCTGAATGATAGAACTATTGTGGGTGTAATTGAAGGTTATTCTCATTTTCGCACAAACCACTACATAAACAAGGCATGTGGGGTGGTTGTTTATGTAAAAACTGATTGGGAAGCATCAATGTCTGAGACTTCTTTACTTAAAGAAGCTAATGGAATTATTGTTGATGTCCCGAATAAATTTACGGTTCTGGGTATATACCGGTCACCATCCTTTAAAAATACCAGTATTTTCACAGAATCACTAGATATGGTTTTGAACACACTAAAAGATAAGCAATGTCTCATACTCGCAGGAGATATGAATATTGATATAATGCCAGACACTATTACGGAAAGTCGCTCTGAATACCTATGCTTAACAGCTCAGTATGATCTTGTACCGGCAATTGACAAACCAACCAGGTATTCTACTTGTATTGATCACATCCTCACAAGATCCCGACTTAAACCTTTAGGCGTTGTATGTAGGTCGGCTATGACCGATCACGACTTGGTCATGATTGGTATACCCCAATTGCAGATGAAGGGGGGAAGTCGGTCTCGGTTAGTCAGCAAACTAAATCTCGCAGCCATAGAGGATGATTTGAAAGAGGTAAACTGGTCACATGTTTTAGACTCAAAAACGCCCTCTGACGCAACTTTGGCTTTTAACAAAACTCTAATAGGTATAATAGAAAAACATAGAGTCACACACAAGGTAAGCCGTTCTAAGTACAGCCTTAAAACGTGGATAACGCCGGGATTAATTAAATGCATGAGACACCGTGACGCCCTACACCTGAAAGCACGGAAGAGGCCAAAAGACGCTATTATTCAACTGACGTATAAACGTTACAGAAATTTCTGCTGTGACCTTTTGCATAAACTTAAGCACCAGTTTGAACAAAAACAACTAGACGAAAACAAGAATAATCCTAAAAAACTATGGCAAATAGTGAAGGACATATGTCATACTCGTAAGCAAAATGCGCCTGCGACGGAACTATTGAAGTCAAAAAATAACACCACAGAATCACTAGACTACTGTAATGATTACTTTTCCACGGTGGGAGGTAAGTTAGCGAACGAAATCCTAAACAACCAAGGTATTACCGAACAGTTACTAGCTGATGAAATTTCTATCGCAAATGGTAAAACTCACAGTTTTTATATGCACCCAACTGACGAATTTGAAGTAGACTCAATCATACGAAACCTCAAAACGAGTGGTGCCTCTGGCCTGGACTGCATCAATAACAATTTAATAAAACAAATAAAAAACCACATTATTACACCTTTGACACATATATGCAACCTAAGTATATCATATGGTGAGTTTCCAGAGCCATGGAAAAAAGCTGCAGTTTGTCCAGTATACAAAAGTGGTCCCAAGGATACGCCATCTAATTATAGACCCATCTCATTACTCAGTTGCCTATCAAAAGTTCTCGAAAAGCTGATAAACCAACGCCTCATATCATACCTAGAGACAAACAATCTGCTTAGCAATAGACAATACGGTTTCAGGAGAGGAAAGTCCACGGAGGACACCGTCGATGACCTAGTCAGCCTTATATGCAACTTGTTAGACAGTGGTAATGCTTGCATTGGTGTCTTCCTGGACTTGGCAAAAGCCTTTGACACAGTATCAATACCAATATTGTTAAGAAAGTTAGAATATATCGGTATAAGAGGATTACCACTTCAGTGGTTTCAATCGTATCTGAGTAATAGGAAACAAGTTGTGAGGATTGGTGAAAGCATGAGCACGGAAAGTAGGATACAATTTGGTATTCCCCAGGGCAGTATCTTAGGACCTACCATGTTTCTGGTTTATATAAACGACATCTCGGACTTTGTCCCAGCAGACGCACAACACTTCTGTTACGCAGATGACACTGCTGTGATCTTTAGCGATGCTACTTGGGATGACGCACTTCAGAAGGCTGAAGCTGGCTTGACAAGTCTGGGCAAATACCTTAATAGAAACCTTCTAACCTTAAATACAGACAAGACAAAATACGTCACGTTTTACAAGACTCTTGCTTCGTGTCCACCAGATACAAATGGTATTAAAGTACATAGGTGCAACTTACAAAACAATTGCCTGTGCCCGGAGATTCAAAGTACAAACACCATCAAGTATCTTGGTATTAAGATTGATAACACCTTATCTTTCAAAGCACACATACACACTCTATCGGGGAAAGTCAGAAAACTTATCAATATAATGAAACTCTTAAGGCACTGTGCTAACAAGGACCTTCTGAAATATATTTACTTAGCACTATGCCAGTCAATCATAGGATATTGCTTGCGGATCTGGGGTGGGTCGGCCAAAACACACATGATGGAAATTGAACGCGCACAACGCTCAGTTTTAAAAGTAATGTTAGGTAAACCATTTCGCTATTCCACTAATAAACTATTCGATGAATGGCAACTTCTCAGTGTTCGTCGACTTTATATTCACTTAGTCACTATACGAGTTCACAAAACTCTACGAACAAGCCCGGACTACCCAGAAATAATAAAAAAACGTGTTTATAAAATACCTACTTCATCTGTTAGTACGTCTTTTGCGAGAAGACACAGCTATTTCCTATATCCACACATTTACAACAATGTCGCCAAAGAATGTTCTCTAAAACAATTATCTGTACACGAAGTGAAACTTAAGGTAAAACGATGGTTACTAAGCCTAAATTATGATCAAACCGAGTCCATCATAACAATACAAACGTAGCGTTAAAACTATCGTGTACTATATATTTTGCATGCTTTATGTATTTATGTATGTATTCATAAGGATTATATATGTATATCTATGTTATAACAATATTTATTTAACACACTGTCACTATCATAATATTATTACACACTACATTTTTATTTTATTTTTTTTTATCACATGAAATAATGCAAAATCGCTTCCGCTTGTGACCAACATTGTCGTTCATAGCAATCAAATAGGAATAATACTCGATCGCCACGACACAGGTTCGCCTAGTGTGGGATCATCGGTAAACTATGTGAACTTATTTAAATCTACCCTCTTTGTAACTTGCTCGTATTTGTCATTTATTTTATATATATTTTTTCTCGATGTACAATGTTACCGTAATAATTGCATGTTTGTGTATTAGTTTTAAGTTTTAATTCGTATATGAATAAATAAATGAAATTGAAATTGAAAGATAAAAAACCTCTCATATTATGTAGTCTGTACTAACACTAAACTTGATCATCCCACAGAAAACGCAGCCGTCCCCAAGATCGAGGCGGGCCTGCCGAACGGCACGGAGTCGGGCGCGCTGGGCGGCGGCGCCTCCGTCAAGGCGGAGCACACGCTCGAGATGGGCGGCGCCGCGGGGCTTAAGCTTGATCAGGTGTGATTACATTGCAGTCATTGTGTAATGTGTAGCCGCCATTTTGATTCAATAGTCACCTATAAGACTAGAATAGACTGGGTCGTTAGTATAGGTGGTGGATAGGCCAAATGGTCACAGTAGTCTGATCCTGGCACTTCATTGCCCTAGAGTTCTTTCTAAGCTCAATAATCTACACTTATAGGGGAAGTGTAGATTATTGAGCTTAGAAAGAACTTTGTCAAAGATTAAATGAGTCCTGTTGCGTTTGATTGACGGAATGACCGGTATGGCCGTAATCAGACGGACCGCACCACATCAATCGCACGCAGTCGATGCGGTGCGTGTGTGATCACTCTAAATAGGTTTTCGCGTGAAAACGAACAAACGACAAATAAAATGTGGATTTGACAGTTGTCATCGGACTCACCCTCTATTTTACAAGGACCCGTAAATTAATGAAAATTCAATAAACAACTCGATTTCTTTGCCCAGTACCGCGGCGCGGCGCGCGGGCGCGAGTGGACGGACCAAGAGACCCTCCTCCTACTAGAAGCTCTAGAACTACACCGCGACGACTGGAACCGCGTCGCCCAACATGTGGGCTCGCGCACACAGGACGAATGTATCCTACACTTCCTGAGGTTGCCCATTGAGGATCCTTATTTGGAGGACGCTGGCTCGGGTAAGTGTTCCTTTATTTACATACCGTTGCTGGGCAAAGGGCTGTGTTTGCTCCATCCGTCGCGGTTTAGTGCGACCTCTAACTACTCCGGAAGAAATAGGTATCTGCGGTGAGTGGACGGATCAGGAGACCCTCCTACTACTAGAAGCTCTGGAACTACACCGCGACGACTGGAACCGCGTGGCGCAACACGTGGGCTCGCGCACTCAGGACGAATGTATAATGCACTTCCTGAGGTTGCCCATCGAGGATCCTTATTTGGAGGACGCTGGCTCGGGTGAGACTTTTTTAGAGAGAGTTACTAAGGATAAAAGTTATGGGAAGGCTTTGAAATTAATTAATGGATTTTATTTTCATTAAACCACCGAAGATTGAATTGTATGGATTAATTTCAAGGCTTGTTTCATCATACAAAAGCTATTGCAACAACCCTAGTTTCGCACTAATAACCTATTTATTTTTAATTTAAAATAAATACCCTTATTTCGACATAACGTCCTTAGTCCGTACCTAATACATCGGTAGCCTAATCGTCGTCGTTTTGAGGCTTGCATTATGGCTAGCATATCATCGCCACAAGTATAGCCCCCATTCTCACACTAACCCTTCCACCCCCAGGCGGCGTGCTAGGCCCGCTGGCGTACCAGCCGATCCCGTTCAGCAAGGCGGGCAACCCGGTGATGAGCACGGTGGCGTTCCTGGCGTCCGTGGTGGACCCGCGGGTCGCCGCGCGCGCCACCGCCGCCGCCATGGAAGAGTTCGCCGCTATTAAGGTAAGAACGAGTTCACATAATAGATGTGAGAACTTTACAGACCAGTGATACCTCCACTGATACGCCGGTCGCGGATAGCGAGAGAATACATACTCTGTTAGCTGCTTTACTTATTCAGTGACCTTCTGAAGGCTAAATAAGCCACAAGGATACATAGGACACATTGGACAGCAGGATGCCATGATGCAGTATGTGAAATATGAAAGTTGCTAGAAGAATGTCAGCTCAAAAAAATACGGACCTATTTCATCATCACTCCGTTATCGTTCACTGCTGGACAGTGGACATAGGCCTCACCTAGGGAGCACCACAACACTCCTCGGCCTCCAGCCGATCCCGTTCAGCAAGGCGGGCGACCCGGTGATGAGCACGGTGGCGTTCCTGGCGTCCGTGGTGGACCCGCGGGTCGCCGCGCGCGCCACCGCCGCCGCCATGGACGAGTTCGCCGCTATCAAGGTTTCACTTTGTTATTATTAATAAAGATAGAAATATTAACTCACATTACTTTTATTTATGATATTCAATAGGATTAGTTTTTAATGAACCATGCGTAACTCATGCTCGCGAATCAAGTGCCTGAAACGTCAGAAAACGCTCAGTCCATAGACAAGACATGTCATAGACAACTTTCTTCTATTCTGTGTTATTCCTCGAGATAAGAGTGCGGCCACAAAGCTGTTGTGAATAATTCCTTCTAACAGTTCGGCCATCTTGATTCTCCTGCGTCCTCGTAGGAGTAGTTGATGCTCATGCTTACAATGAGATTCTTCATAGCTCTGAAAAGTTCTGCAGGCAACATATAGGCCCCGAAGACAACATGCGTAGGCCCCCAAGGCAATGAGTCTAAGCCCAGAAGGCAATGTTAGTAGGCGCCGAAGGTAATGAGCATAGGCCCCGCAGGCAACATGTTAAGCCCCGTAGGCATTGTGTCTGGGCCCTGTAGGCAACATCTTCAGGCACCGTAGGCATTGTGTCTAGGCCCCGTAGGCATTGAGTCTAGGCCCCGAAGGCATTATGTCTAGGCCCCGTAGGCATTTTGTCTAGGCCCCGCAGGCATTATGTCTAGGCCCCGTAGGCATTATGTCTAGGCCCCGTAGGCATTATGTCTAGGCCCCGTAGGCATTGTCTGGGCCCCGTAGGCATTATGTCTAGGCCCCGAAGGCATTATGTGTAGGCCCCGTAGGCATTATGTCCAGGCCCCATAGGCATTATGTCTAGGCCCCACAGGCAACATGTTCAGGCCCCATAGGCATAGTGTCTAGGCCCCGTAGGCAACACCTTTGTGCTGTGTAGGCCCCAAAGGCAAGCACACTTATGCTGTGTAGGCCCCGAAGGCAAGCACGATTATGCTATGTAGGCCCCAAAGGCAAGCACACTTATGCTGTGTAGGCCCCGAAGGCAAGCACGCTTATGCTGTGTAGGCCCCGAAGGCAAGCACACTTATGCTATGTAGGCCCCGAAGGCAAGCACACTTATGCTATGTAGGCCCCGAAGGCAAGCACAATAATAATGATATGATTTTGGTGTGATGAGGCCCCGAAGGCAAGCACACTTAATTAAGTATTCTGTATAGGACTCATTGCTCAGTCAAGTATTCCTCTGATGAAAAGCTTCCCTCAGGCATTACTGTTCAATAAGTTACCTCAGCAGTTCTGTTGTGTATTTATCATATCAATCATAACTTAATTTAAGCTATTTTATTTCCATTATTATTATTACTTGACTTAAATTACTGGACGTTGGAGACTTTACCAATTTGGTAACAATATTTAATATAAACATTAGTATTAATTAAAACTTCTGCTTCATAAAATAACATACAATATTGCTTGTACTTTATGACTGTCTTTTCTTAGTTTAATTCCCAATCAAATTCAATGTGACAGATTAACCAATTTTCTAACTTCTTGGTACACTACACTTATCCAATAGCCTCACTATAACTTTGCCAATTTAAGTGCCATTTCTATTGTGGAGAAACTCAACTATTTTACCCACCAATATATTATTATGTTGTACTGTGACCTCAAAATGGTCACCAACCAACACATCAAGGTACTGGGCCACTGCCTGGTATACTTCAAAAAGTCAGTCATCAATTAAATCCCAACCACCATTAAAATAGCTGTGACAAATGGGCAGGCACAGTTATGTATATCCAGAACTGACAGTTAATATATATATTGTATTGTTTATTTTGTGAATGTAGTAATGTATAATATCTGGTGGTATAACTAAATTAATATTATATTAGGTATTAAATTTTATGTTGACTTTGATTTTCTACATTCTTCTAAAGTGTGACCATTCATGTTACAGAATGAACAGCGCTTCTTCTTCTTAAAACAATTAATCTCTGCATGGCCCAATCTACCACAAAAGCCACATTTATTGTTTTCTTTATTTATATTTTCTTTTGTATTCTCTTTATTCTGCCGACACCTGGCAGCCTTGTGTCCGACTTTCTCACATTTAAAACATATCAAAGGTGTATTTGTCTTTCCTTCACTATTACTCACAGAATACTTAATGTCGCCAAAGTTCGATGTATTCATGCTGGCTAAGTACTTCAGTAATGTAGTTGTGTTTTGACAGCCAGCAGACTTTGCACCTACTTCTAGCAGCTGATTTCCAAGTGTTCCTATGATTGCTTCAGTAATAACTTCATCACTCATCTGGCATGACATGCCAATTCCCAATTTAATGTAATAGAATTCTATGGGATCTTCATTAGGTAGACGCATCCTATTTACTAGCTCCCGGATCTGAGATAATTTATTCTTAGTAAATGGAAAAGCTTTTATAATTTTATCTTTCCACTCATCCCAGCTCATTTCAAATGATGCCTGCCGTTCATACCATCCCTTTGCATATCCACGTAGTTTACAAGTGCAGTTGCAAATAAGGGTACGCTCATCCCAGCCATGCATCCTTGCAGTGCTTTCTAAATTCCTGATCCAGTGTTCGACAGGGACATTTGTGGTTTGAGGATCAAATTCAGGGATGAAATCGTTCCGTCCAACATATCTCACTATTGGTAGATTAGCATTACCACCACTACTAGCAATACCACCACTACTAGGTCCAGGTACAGGTGGCACAAATGATATAGACTCAGTGTCACGGTCATTATTATCATTTCTAATATGGTCACTATTCCTTAGCACCTTGATTACATCTTCCAATGCATCAATACGTCTGTCTTTCTCCCTTAACTTAGATTTATATCTCTTCTTATTATTATTGCTTGAAGAGGATGCACTTGAACTACTACTATGAGATCTTTTCTTATTTTTATGCCGTCCCATTATTAGTTTAGATATTCTCACTCAGTAATGTTAATTAAACTTATGCTAAGCACAATAACATAAAACTTTACTTCAAGTGTACCAGTTATAAGCACTTATTAAGTTTATCAAGTATAGCAATTATAATTAATATGCACACACCCAGTAGTTATTTAAAAATAGCTAATGCACAGTATTTGCAATTAGGCACACACAAAATAAGAACACGGTCAATCAGTATTTAAAATAAGCACACGAAATAATTATCAATGATAATAAAATAGCCAGCCTTTCAGGAGACAGTAGGCATTCACAGTAGAATAGTTAATAGGTTATTTACAGCTCACCAAACTTGCATGGGCAACCCAATGCAATAATAGCAACAATCCAACAGTCTTACTGTTTCACCACCAGCAGGTTAAAAGCACAATTCACAATGCACAACACAAAATAGGTTAGTAACTTTAGAGGTTAGTTCGTCGTGATCGTAAGATATTTTATTTTTATAAAACAACAAAGCGTCTATTCCCGCACACAGGATTGGTTTTTAAATTCGTATTACACACCAAAATGCACAATGTAAGCGTTTTATTACTGAAATTAGTCTTTATTTTACCAAAACAATAAATTATTTTTGCGGTTTTAACAGAAATATGGAAAATGATGAACTTTACTTTTAAACTTGAAAATTTAAGTGGCGGAAGGCCCAATCTCACTTCTGAATCTAATAAAGATAGAAATATTAACTCACATTACTTTTATTTATGATATTCAATAGGATTAGTTTTTAATGAACCATGCGTAACTCATGCTCGCGAATCAAGTGCCTGAAACGTCAGAAAACGCTCAGTCCATAGACAAGACATGTCATAGACAACTTTCTTCTATTCTGTGTTATTCCTCGAGATAAGAGTGCGGCCACAAAGCTGTTGTGAATAATTCCTTCTAACATTATATAAAATATATCATATTTGACAGCATCACCATCATACCTCCGGCTATCGCGGAGCTGCCTTAAGCCCCCCATTCACTATACCCACCGCGAGCCGAGTCCCAAGCCGTACCAATCCGTCATCGCTCACACACTACACGAGTCCTGAGATTTGTTCGCGGACTTGTGGCCAGCGACAAATCTGTGGATTGGCGCGCCCGTGAATTTAAGCGCCTTTACTCATTCAGTGACCTCCTGAAGGCTGAATAAGTTCCTTATAGGACACATTAGACAGCAGGATGCCATGATGCAGTATTTGAAATAAGAAAGCTGTCAGAAGAAACTCAGCTGAAAAAAATACGCACCTACTTCATCATCAGTCGTTATTATGGTTCACTGCTGGAGAGTGGACATATGTCTTACCTAGGGAGCACCACAGCACTCCGTGGCCTCCAGCCGATCCCGTTCAGCAAGGCGGGCGACCCGGTGATGAGCACGGTGGCGTTCCTGGCGTCCGTGGTGGACCCGCGGGTCGCCGCGCGCGCCACCGCCGCCGCAATGGACGAGTTCGCCGCTATTAAGGTTTGAAGCAGTTTCTGCAGAATCAATATGATAGTAGGTGACAATGTCAGACAGCCATCTGATGATAAACATATACGAAAGTTGATTAAAAGAGACCCAATCCAATATCATGTTTATGTGTTGACTTAACCTCTCTTGCGATTAAGTTCGGGAGAGCAAGTTTTCAACTTCTAAAGGCTACATCGGCATGCGAAGTTCGAGATGCTAGAATGGTAAGAAAAACTTCCACTAGGTCCTCATACAATGGGTTATTCTCGGCTGTAGCCGTATGTAGCCTATATCTATACAGGGTGCAGCAAAAAGTGTATACTAAGCCGAAACCTACATGTGCAGCATTGGTATATCTAAGCCCGAAAATGAAATCAGAATTTCATTTTTTTCCCTATGTGTAGTAACTAAACCTCTTATCCCCACAGGACGAGGTCCCGGCGGCCATGATGGAGGCGCACGTGAAGGCGGCGGGCGCGGGCGGCGCCGCGGCCGCGCTCGCTGCTACTGGGATAGCTGGTACTGCGCCTGACACGCCGCCTGGTATGTAGCACACTTGTGTATTATTACATTAGTGCCGGATTGTAGCGGCATAAAAATACCGCTCGGTGTGTTACTGACTCTTGTGTATTAGGGCCTTATTGCAATTGCTTTGACACGTCGTCGCCCCGCAATATTATGTTAATGACTTGGACGGCCAATATTTCCAATCTTAGCTGCAACCAGCAGGGCATTGCGCTCTCACCACACCTGCTTATAACAAAAACTTTACTTCACATGTTGTAGCTTCACACGTGTGCATAAAAAATGAGTAACCACTATAATAACATATAACCCCCAGGCGAGAAGAAGGAAGGCGGTGAAGTGAAGAGTGAAGCCATGGAGGTGGAGGAGCCCGAGCCGGTGAAGCCCAAGGAGGAGCCTAAAGAGGAGCCCGCCGACGAGGCCAAGGATGTCAAGGGAACGCCGCCGCCTGCTGGTAACTATTAGCTGCTATGTTATTCAATAGATTTTCGGCTCTAGACCAAATCGAAGATGGTAGCGGAAGTGGTCCCATCGTCTGTCGTAGTGCTAGTATTGCAAAAACCGGCCGCTTTTGCTTTTGTTGTTGATATACGGCATAGCCAAGTTAAAGGGTATAATAAAATTCGATTAACTACCTACTAAGCTAGTTAGCAGCCGTCCTATAAACTATTATAAAAATATAATATTATTTTGGTGTTTTGTGAGCATATGGAAGATTTATAACAACATATTACTGGATTTTAATACTTGTACACTTCCCCAGACGGCCCCACAGCGGTAGACGCTAAGCTGCAATCCGCCGCGGCCGCCGCGCTCGCCGCCGCCGCCGTCAAGGCGAAGCATTTGGCCGGCGTCGAGGAGCGCAAGATCAAGTCTCTAGTGGCATTATTGGTGGAAACACAGATGAAGAAACTAGAGATAAAATTGAGGCACTTTGAGGAGCTTGAAGCGACTATGGAGAGGGAGCGGGAAGGTAAGATCGTCGGTGTATTATATTCTCCAGATCGTGTTCGGTCAGTGTGACTGCGAGCTTCTCTCGTGTGATCTCTGATCTCTGGTGGCTGTTGTAGCCTAACTTATTGACAAAAGTGCGACCGCAATGACGGCAAGTCAGCACTCCTCCGTCAACGTTATAGCATATGGCTCTCGGTGGTGTAGCCTTCACATCTTCTCTCCGTTCAGCTCGAGCCTTTGAGTTCGTCTGTGTATGTACATTGAATGATTGTAGAAGTTCATTGAACATTTATTGAGAAGTAATAGAGGACAGATACTTACAGACTAGAAACAATTCATAATAGGCGGCCATTTACAAGCAATCTTGCGGTAAAATACACACATAAGTAAAGACATCAGAGATAGTTTTAGCTTTTCGAAGTAGAGGAATTGATTGATTGACGTTCTTTATTCGACTATGCCAGTTTGTTTTAAATGAATAATTATCTTTTAAAATCTTAACATTTCTTGAACACCCTGTATTGTCCCGCAGGGCTGGAGTACCAGCGGCAGCAGCTGATCCAGGAGCGACAGCAGTTCCACCTCGAGCAGCTGAAGGCGGCCGAGTTCCGCGCGCGCCACCACGCGCACCACCGGTAACCACACACATCATCTCTCTTCTTCCTAGTCTTGTCCTTATTTAGGGTTGACTTTGTGCGTCATGTCACGCCATTTTACCCTATCCTCATTCACTCCACACTCTCTCATATCTTCCTTCACACAATCAAGCCACGTCTTTCTTGGTCTTCCTCTCTTACGCCTTCCTTCAGGTCTCATTTCCAACACTTTCCTTGTAATATAATTATGTTCTCTTCTCTTGATATGCCCAAACCAAGAAAGGCTATGGTTGTTGATCTTCTCCACCACACACATCATCATAGAATAGAATAGACTACACTTTATTGGGTCTCCCCATTATGTCATCGTATGGGGTATCTAGAGGCTATAGCAGTCCACTGCTGGACGTAGGCCTCTCACAAAGTACGCCACTGCATGAGATCTACAGCACACTCATTATACAGGCCGGATTTTTTTTTTCACGTTATGGTGTAGTACCTATAATAAGCCTATAAAGTAACTGAATTATTAATCTTTATACCTGCAAGGGTAAGGGCAGCATCGATAACCCATATCACATATAAACTCTTTACCTTTTGAAATATTATATAAGTACCTAAATTCTCTAACCACAAACTTGTCCCCCAGATTACAACAAGAGGGCGGTCTGCCGGCCGCCGGCGCGGCCGCGGCGCCCGCGCCCGAGCAGCCCCCGCCCGAGGCCGCCCCCGCTGCCGCCGCCGCCGCCGCCGCCGCTCACACGTAGACCAACCATCCATACATATACTGTACTGTATACCTAGACTCCGCGCCACTACTGAAGTCTGTACAACTAAATGCCAGACAGTATAGCAGGTTAGCTCCCACTTTTCACTGCTGCAACGTAGGTATAGCAAAACTTGAGATATACATTTGTATTGTTAGAAATATGTACAATAGAACTAGAAAATCATTTCGTTTCTGTTATTCATTTAGAAAAAGCAGTCTGGCTAATAAAATAATTACTTACATTGATTGATGGCAATTTTTGCATCTTATATCAGACTGACTTGGACAAAATCTTTAGTTGATGTTGGATAAGATGCTCATTGTGTAGTCCTTATTAAAATTGAATCGAAATGTTCATTATATTGTTTTCCCTGAAATCTTATTTATATTTAAATGTGATTGCATTTATGATAGTGAGGCGAACATCTAAATATTATAAAATAAGCTCTGTGTATGTTATTTGTGCGAGGTTGAATGTCTTAGTATTAATTTAATATAAGTGTAAACGTATCGTAACAGATATTATGAAATTAAAACATATTTCACGAAGTATATTTGTTTTAATGTAACATAACTGGTATATAATTCTCTCCGGTGAATTTGTGTCTCCTTAAATATACAAATAAGAACATGTTATTTTACTTTGAAATAATTTATTTAGAGAACATGCAGACAAGATCTTCTTGTAAGTATTAACAAGAATTTGTATAACAGTTAAGATTAGACTCCATCAATAGAATTAACATAAACATTACAATGACAACAGCTAGAGAAATATAACATGACTAGAAAATTTACTGCGAAAATGTTCAAGACCATCTAAAAGTTTATGAGATTAGGTAACAATAAAAACACACGCCCAGATTCTAGTAGAATAATGCATTTCAAATTACATAAGTACAATAGGCGCTGCATGATATGATGGCTTAACCATCCCTCATTAGGAAGCGGGGAAAACAAAAGCCAATACTTATGTAATTTGTAAAGTTACTGAGCGAGCATTCGAAATCTGGTAAAAATATCAGATCTAGTAGTAATTAAGGTACAATTTATATTAAAAACAGCCCAAAATGCCTAATCATAAATACTTAACTAACTAGTGATCCTACACTTTTAAATAATTGTATATTTTACTAATAAACTGTATGTTAAATTATTAACGATCATATTACATTAGGCACATTTCATTTTATGTCTTACTAGATCAGCAAAGCTCTCAACTGGGTTAGCTAAGCAAATCTTAAATTCAGTTTTAAGTAGGTAAGTACATTCAAAATAGGATTGCTATAATAAGGACGACTTCTTGGACTTATCAAATATCTAAAATAAGATAGAATTTGAACTACCAGATACCATATACATATTTATGTAAACTAACAACTAAAATAATTACAATATATTTGTCTATCTAAGACAAATGTGTCCAAATTTCAACATTCACATTCATTTTCGAATTAGATTATTTAGATACCCATCATACATAGATTTTTTTCACTAGCTATATGCAGAAAATATATTACTATCATTTGAATAACGCTTATAAATAAATTGCCTAGTAATTGACTAATCGAATAAAGTGCTCGTCTATACATAGAAACAATAGTTAGGCACGGGTTCAGGGGATAACGAGAAATGAAACACATCGCAGAACAACACATTTAATTGTCTTTTTTTTTTAAAACCCATTTGCCTGGAATAGTTATACTCTGGTATAATGTACTTGCGTCTATATTTACGGTTTTGCAACGGGAAATTTTCTGACATATATTATCATAAAAAAAATGTTCCGAAATAGATGGCCGCCGGTGCTATATATTTTTTTTGTAGTAAAATATTTTTAAAAATCTTTCACCAGAAACATGATATCCAGAATGCAGCTTTACAAACATTGCATGTGGGAAAATCAGTATCTGAAGAAAAGAAGAAGGATGTTGAATACTTACTGCAGGCTGTTTTTGGAAACTGGCAAGAGCTGGACGAACTTTACGCAAAAGAGATCAACTTTACGCAACAATTTTGCGGAAAACCACCCATACTAACCTTTAATGAGGAAAAATAAATTGTAGACTGGATACACCATCTAGGAAGACGTTGATTACCCGTGGGCAAACAACAGTTTACAGCTCACCGTCTCGAAACTACTAGAAACAATGAACCGGCCAAAACTGGTTAAAATGGGTTTCCAGGAAACACATAGTTCCGAAGTTTCCTAAGTCGGCATCCCACAGTGGCAAAACATGTGCCTCAAAACCTTCCAAGCTGTAGGAACCAGATTAATGAAGAATAACCGCGGAAATGGTTCCACTGAGCGCATTCATATTTTAAGAATGGAAATATACTTGGTGGAAATTTTGGAAACCATATTTTTTATTGTGACGAGACCGAGAGCGTAAAAGATAAACGAGTGTTAAAAACGGAAACGACGAAAAGGGCTGTCTGAGGGCATTAGTCAATGCTTCAGCAGATGGATGTGTAGCTCTATCTATGGTGCTCTCAGTTTATGCTTTTCTTGGAACACTTTAAAAGACAAGTCAAGCGCACTGTTAACAAAAAATGTCTGCTTCTGCTTGACAATCACATTGTCCAGCACGCCTTCTACACTGTGGGTGAATTCATTAGCAGGAAGACTTAAATTATATTGATTTTTTTTATTTTTTTCTCGACTTCTAACTACTGACATTGTATATTCTTATAAATTTTTTATTCTTGACATTTTATTATTTTTATGTAATTTACCATTGTTTTGTACTACTAAGTACATTTTAATGTTATATTGGTATTTCATTTTAGTTTAGGTATGACTTTATTTTTATATTATTATTTATTTTTTTTCCCTGACATGTAATGAATATTATGAATAATAAATAATACAATACATATCTCATAATTATCTAATAAAGCAATAGGTTTTTGTAAAGATAATGGAATCGTGATACTGTCATTTCCGCCCCATTGCACACATAAGTTGCAGCCTTTGAAAAAAATGCGATTGAAGAAGAGTTTAACCAAAAGACTAAAACCAAAAGACCCATACTTAAAATCAAGGAAAAGGCAAGAGGATTTTACCATCTGCAAAAGGAAAAGGAAAGGGGAAAAAGACAAAGAACCCTGCTGATATCAGAAACGTTAGGAAAAATAGCAACACTTCTGATGAAAAAGATTGCTACTGCCTGGTTTGCTTAGAACTATACAGCAATAGTTTACCAAACGAGAAGTGGATACAGTGTGTTGAATGTAAAAATGGTCTCACGCTGCGTGCATCAAAGATGACAATTCATTTTATACGTGCCATAAGCGTGAGCCAGAATAAATGAAGGATCTCAATTAACCAAGAATGATCATTATCATAAGAAGCATTTTTTTGATTTGTTGTTTTGTCAAGAAGTTGTTTTAACTATGTAAGAGAACCGCTCATAATAACCCTTAATGAGTAAAACTAATTATGGACTGGATACACTATCTAGGAAGATGTGGATTTCCGGAGGGCAAACAACAGATACTGCTCACCGTCTAGAAACTGGTAGAAGCAATAACTGAACCGGCCCAATCCGGTTAAAGATGGGATGCCAGGAAATAAATGGTTCCGAAGTTACCTTAGTCGGCATACAAAAGTGGCAAAACGTGTGCCTCAAAACCTACCAAGCAGTAGGAACCAGATTACTGAAGAAGCTTTGTGGGAATAGTGCCAACGAGTGCTTTCATATTTTGAGAATAACATGATAGAAATTCTTGAAATGAAACACATATTTTTTGTGACGATACCGGTTTTTTTTTAGTGCCCAAAAGATAAACAACTTTTTGACTAGGGCAGCAAACGAGTTTATAACCATGTTAGAAACGAAGAAAAAGAATGTCTGACCGTATTAGTCATCGTTTCAGCTGATGGATATGTAGCTCCACTTCTGGTGCTCTTTCCGCATAAAAGATTGCCAAAAAACCTATAGACGACGGTTCCATGATGGTGAGGACCTGGACATACTTATTCAGGCTGGATGTAAATGCAGTAATTCTACGAATACGTTGCTAACGTATTCTACCCGTGGCTACTACAAATCAAACTCCCTGTGGTGATGTTTTTAGACGGCCAACTTTAGATTAACAACTTTTTGCAAACAAAAAGGAATCATACTTGTGGCGCTCTTACCAAAGGCGACGCACATTTTGCAGCATCTAGACAACGTTTTGCAAAGAAAAATGAAAAGTATTCGGAATTTTTGTCCAAGGCAGAGAAACGCGATGACAAAGCTCATGAACAAGTCGAAAATACTGCCACGTAAGAAAATGAGCAGTTTAAAAAGGAATTTGAAAGCCAGGTGTCTGGAGACACAAACAATGTTCAGAGAGGCAGGTGAACAATGGTGTGGAGACCCACTTATGAACAATAGTTCTTATTTTGGAAGCAGCTATCTTCATCAGTCTACCAATGTACTTATTGAAAATACGCCTCTAGAAATTGTCGAGACCACGAATACGTATTATCCAAGGTAATGATATACCTAATTATCATTAAATGATTTCGGGTAGGAAGCCATAACTACGCCATGGCTATGCGTCAAATGAGAAAAATTAAACAAGTCCATACGTAAGTCCAATGAGACTACGATGACGGCTAGAACGAACGGCTGAAGAACTATGATATTCCACTTCACAATAGTCTCAATATAATCTCTATACAATATCAACATCTACAAATTCGTGCGGTTACCACTCGGCCGACAACATGAAATAGGAGGAGCATAATAATATGAGCCCCAGCCGTAAGGATGAGCTTGAAAAGTCGTAGTAAATAAAATTAAAACATGCGATTAATTCACGTTAATAATTTATAAACCTCTAACATCCATGAAGACTATACCACACAATAGGCCCTTTGAACGATGCTAATTATTCAAAGAAAAGACTCGTAGAGAACTTATACTAACACCCTCTACGAGCAAAACGGAAATGGTTGGCGATAATCCGACTCCGTTCAAAAAAAGCTTTCTTATATCGTGATGATGAATTACATAACGATAGAAAGCTTTAAAAAAAAATTGGACGGTAGAACTAATAGGATGGCGAAAAAGATTACACTACTGAAACAAGTGCACTGCAATAAAAAAAGCAGTCATGCCGTAAGCGGCGTACAGACCGGCCCAACGAACGGATTTCATTGGCCTTCGTTGCCGTCGTTTCGATAGCCGGCGATCCGAAGCGTGGCGGTAACATCAAAGGAATCGAGCTGTTTGAACGAACTCTGTTTGGACGGTCGCCGAAGGCCAACGAACGAACGCTCAGTTGAAGCAAGAGAGTAGCGTGTAGACGTCCAATTTGATTAAATTACTTTGATATTTCATGCCACTTAGATCATGGAGAAAAACAAAGAATGGAGTAACGACGATATGATTTCAATTATAATGATATCGTCGTCGTCCATGAATAAATTTCAAATGAAAGTTTATGTAGTATATGAAGGTTTTACAAGCGCCATCTATGAATTCGTAATTTTTTTATGAGCTGTCAGAAAACCTCCCATAATTTTTTACCCAGATTTTTTATAACCAAATTTTTTTTGCCGTAATACAGGCCTCAGGCACTATACATATAATTTACTTTAACACACTCACTAAACTGTGACTATTTTACAACGATCAATAAATGACAGTTGCCTGATACGAATAAAGGGAACATATAAACTTAATGTAATGTAAATGTATCTTAAATGATCTTATTCGTTATATTTTTACTTCAAATCACCGTACATAACACATATCCACACGTTATATTAAGTGGACCTTAGTATACGATAAGATATGGCAGTGGAACAGCTTATAACACCTAACTACTACACTTTGTATTACATAGCTAAATACACCAATATTTTGCAAACTATTCACATTCACATTTGCTCAAAATATTTCGAATCATTTATAATAGTTGAACATTTGATTATCGTCATCAGGTGGGTTCTAGGTTAAGATCACAACCTTTCCAAAGATTTTTAACAAGAACGATAGATAAGAAATGAATAAGTAGGTACCTATGTATTTTTAACTATAATGCGGCACAGATATATTAGTAATTATTCTCTTCTAACTTAAATTATGTTATTGTTCCTTGTAATCGTGTATACATACAATAAAGTGTTTAAATAAATAATATATTTTCTTTCACAAGTTTCATGATAGTTTTCGCTAGAGGTGCCACTGAGTATATGAGAGGAAATGTAAACTTACATTGTTTACTTGCAACCTATATGCGGCCTAAATAATAAATTAAATATAACATTTTTCCCGACTTGATGTGTGAAGCCTATGGTTATGGAGAGTTTAATTCAGTTTTCTTTCCTCTTATAAATCCTAATATGATAGGTTGCTACGCCATCTTCAGTCACAACACAGCCTTGTTCATTTTCCCAGTGTAAGTTTTGATAGTTCACAAAACATCACATCATATAATTATGCAATTTCAACTCCTTAACGTTTCACTTCTGAGTGTCTGTGTTTTTGGCTGGGCTCGATTCCACTCCAAGTGTAGCACTAAATTCACTTCCTCATTCGTCTCCCTACACTCTGAATCATCATCAACAAATCACCCAAAAATACTTTCCCATTCAACGGCATTAACCTCTCATGCGCAATACCTCCACAAATATAGATTAATTAGTGTCTTGCGCGGAAGGGGTTAACTGTCACCTGTCTACTGTTTCTTGGTAGCCACCAGTCCGCTCCTATTCAATTCATCCTACTCAACTTCCTTAACCTCTCAAATGCCACAGTTCCTTCACCTGTTTACTGTTTCTTCGGGGCCACCAGTCCGCTCATGATGTCGAAGGTGTTCCCGTCGGGAGCCACCTTCAGCTCCCCGGCGGGAGTCAGCACGCGCAGCCAGCCCGCCGCGTCCAGACCACAGATGGTGCCCTCGGTGGGGGTAGATTCGTCTTCTCGCTGGATGCGGATCTTTTCGTTGCTGTGAGGGGGAGGAAGGAATGGTTAGGTTGTTTAGTGGAAGTAAAGTGATAGACGATAAAATTTGGAGATTTAAGGAAACTAAAAACTATAATCTTGGAATATGGAAAATTAGTTTTACGCAGCTAATCATAATGTCGAAAAGTTATACGTTTTGGCAGTGCTAAGAAATTCATCAGAATTGCTACCATTGTCTGAATTTAAACAGCTGTAATTTGTTTTCTCGATCTTTAAGCGACCTATAGAGAAATATGTTCAGCATAATGCTAACAAGCTAATCTGACTGGCTAATCCAATTACCACAATGAAAAAAGTAGCCCTTTACAGCCTTCTACATTAACTTCGGTCACGGGAAGTTCACGGATAATATTCCACTACATACACTAAAATACTCACTCGTGCAGCCAATACTGGTAGTACTGTTCCAAAAACGCGTCCACCCCTCCGTCAGTGTCCAGATACTCGAGTATTCGCTCCAGTTGCGAGCAATACCGAGCTATGAACTTCTCTATGCTGATAGGGGCGAGATTCGTGCCGTTCTCCTCGTTGTGCCGAGCGATTATGTCGTTAATGCACGTTGTGGGACTGCTATTTGAGATGTTTACGCCGGTGCCTGGAAAAATTATATATGATATTATTATTTTTTTTGTTTCATTCAAGCTATGTAGGTATTTCATTTATTTGCATAAAATGATCATGGTTTCCTTGATTAAAAGTTTAAAAATCTGAACGTAAAGGTTACGGGCTACTGACCTACGTTGATGTAAATTAGATCCCCTATGCAATTAGCGGTGGTGATGGTGCCTCCTATTTTGACCTCTCTTCCGTAGTAAATGTCGTTTGGCCATTTTATCCTGAAATTATAAATAAAGGTTGTGATCTTCAAAGTATCAATAGTAATGTAAATATCGAAGTTTTCTGGTGTATTGCGATAAAAATCATAAGTGTACACCAATTCTCATGCTGGGTTTTCAGCAGTACTTCACTGTTCATAGAGTCTGCACTGCGGCCCATCTGTCCCCAGGCGGGTAGGCGGGTAGTTACCGTATGTTCAGGTCCTGTACGTCTAGTACAGGTTTTGCAATTTTTGAAAACTATGAAAGTTTACGTTTTCTTCAGTCATCTGCATAGACCTCTGGTAGGCGTCGTCGCGAGCTGCACCAGCGTCACTGTCCCCGGGCGGGTAGACGGGTAGTTACCGTATGTCCAGGTCCTGGTAGGCGGGCAGCGTGGTCACTGCCCGTGTCGCCGCGAGCGCCGCCGCGTGCTGCACCAGCGTCACGGTCTCCGACATGCGCCGCCACACCTGCTCCGCCCACAACTAGATCAGTTACACGCATTGTAGCAAGGACGGTTTAGTGGGATAGATTGAAATGGCTGATGATTAGTCTAAATAATTAATATTGATAAATAAAAAAGATGGCGAAGAAGATAGTCTACCGACTTATTACATCATTATCATGTCAGAAGTGGTTTGTAAAACCTTAGTCAGTAATAGAAAATAAAATAAATATGTAATGAATATAATAATACCTAAAGGAAGATGTTGCTTGAAAAGTGAGTTGTATATTTTGTTTAAGTCTAGAATTACTCCCACTTTGTGAATTACCTAATCATAATTTCGGTTAAGTAATCAATATAAACCATCTCCTTTATTCAAAACCTTAAGCACTACCAATCACTTTTTCAACATCACCAAAGGTTTACTGGTAGAAAATGCTGCTAGCATTAAGTTCGCCTTTGTACCAAATTACTTTGTGCAATAAAGCATTTAATAATAATAATAATTAAAAGCTGTCTGATGAAATCGCTTATTTCAGTCGCAATTACTGTATGTATAAACTACACACCTGCACAGTAACACACGCTTGGCCGGGCGGGCTGACCCAGTGGTTGCTGCCGCGGCCGCGCCCGCCCGTCTGTCGTCTCGCCACGAACGCTAGCCCATGGCCTAGTCGAGCGCTGTTGGCCAGGGTTTGTGTGCTCGTCATCACGTCGGAGTAGATGACAAGGCGACCCACGGCCGTGGAGGTTAGGTTCTGGAAGAATAGGTTTCATTAAATGATGACGTAAGCGGTCGATCTGTATACTCTGTAATACTATCACAGACTTGGTAGCATCGTTGTTCTATAAAATATGGGGCGACTGCCGTCTCGCAACAATCACTAGGCGACCCACGGCCGCCGTTGAGGTTAGGTTCTGGATGAGGAGGTTTAGTAGATAAATCATAGATTATGAAGGTAAATCGATGTTGTTAACGCTGCGGCTGACTGAGCCCGTGGTAAGGCATCTCTTTATTTATGAAGGTAAACTCTGTAAGGTTGGTGTTTGACGCGCGCGTATCACGATATAGTGACGTTATCTATGTATAGTAAAGATGCCTCCCAGCAGAGGCTGACCCAGTCCAGCTTGTAAATAAATAAATGTAGTCGTGAATAAAGACCTCGTTCAGACGGAACATCTGTTGTACCCTACGCATGATGATATGGATGATATTTGCGTTTACATTACAGGCTGATGATAAAACCCTCACTTGAATGGCATTTTAATTTGAACACAGACTATACTCACATCAAAATAATCAACAGTATTGAAGTACTCCGGACACTCATACACGGAGACAGGCAGGTAGTCGGCGGCGGGCGGTCTCGCCGGCGCCTCGCCGCGCGCGCACCACTGCAGCGTGACGTCACCGGAGAACACGCCCGCCGCCGCGCTGCCCTCTATGAGCGATAGCTTGTTCTGAGGAAAAGAAGGAGGTTGGGTTTGGAACTTTTTGGTAAGAAGGATGTAGGACCGGTTTGGTGGCTTATTTGGTGAGGATTTGAGATAGCTTGTTCTGAGGAAAATTAGGAGGTGTTGTTGCAGGTGGTTTTTGTAAAACAGGAGAAAATGTGGTGTAGATTACAAAGTTATTAAAGTAATATATAGGTGTATGTTGAATTCTGGGAAATTGTGTGTTATGGGTATGGATTTTAGGGTATCGAATAAGTAATCTCGTAAGTAATTAATTTAAGACCTCTTCGAGAAAACTCATGCCAAAACAATGCTGAAAGATTAATTAGACATTCGTTTTAGATAAGCATGTAGGATAAAAATGTAGTGTATGTAGACAAAATACTAGACAAAAGTAAAATATGCGACCATAATATAATTACAGTGCTTATTCTACTCAATTTTAGCAACGTAATCATTTGTAGCTCATACTTTACAGTAAGTATAATAATAATTATAAAATAGTTTTAACAATATACCTACCACAATATAGAAAGAACGAGTAAATAGTAAATATTAATAATATTAAAACAGCCAGCGAAAAACAAAAAAAAACCAACTCGAGCGAGCGCCAGTGAGTTTAATATTCAGAAGAACTACACACCAATTAATATTTGGAACAAGTACCTTTGGTATGGTACCAAGACAGTACAATACATTTTAACAACGATATGTATGTATATGATTTTGGTATTCAAATGCATTGTACAGTCCTGGTGCCACAAGTGGCTACGGAAGATGCTGACGTTAGAATGATGGAAACAATTTGGTGTGTAGCTCAACGGTTAACATGTGCACACTGCGATTAAATAGATATAGCATATTAAAATAGCTTACGCTATGTATCATTTTACAGTACCAGGGATAGCATAGATGTGCTATGTGAATATTGTTCATAATTTATATTTGAGTACCAAATCCATCACTTGAAAATTTTAAATGGCGGATTTTTTATTTTCCCATATATTTTACCTTTTTTATCGAGAGTGAATAGACTGAGGTGTGAATCAAAATGATCCCATATAAAGAAAAATTATAAACGTCACTGCAAAATGACACATAACAGCATAGTAATAAAGCAGTGTTCACAAAGCGGGCTCACCGGCCATCACACCGTCACGTGGCCCGGCCCGGGGATCGGCCGCGCCGCCTGGCCAACACACAATTGTACCTTTAATTCCTATGACGCTAATGACTGAATTGCAATGACAAATGGGAGTGATAGTGCCAGTGCTTTCTTGGTGCAGTAGAGGATTAGGTTTCTGAAGGTTTTCTGCCGTCGCGTTGTTAACAGTTGGAAACCTTAGTTTTGTATTCATTTAATAGAATAATACCTAATATATTTTTATGGATCTTACCCATACATTGAAATTTTGTACAATGTAGATAATCCCTTATGATCGAAATTTTGATACCACATGACGGTGAACTACAAAGCATATAATAAATATACTATCATCATTTAGAACCAACATTCCTTTTAATAATAGGTATACAATAAATAAATTATGTAGGTACTCATAGTCAGGGGAACACATTACAGCATTATAGTAATAAGTATCTATTATGCAAAATCTATCATTTGTTTCAAGTCACAAAACTGCTCGTGCCAAATAATAACAAAATACTATCAAACATCCTAACTGCACTACGAATAATGGTGATGCGTGTAAAATGCGTGCATTTATATTTTTGTTGCTAACTAACAAATCGGAAGTGCACGCTTCGAATAGACCAATCAAATTCATTTAGTCACTTGATTGGTCCACAAAACTTGACAGCCAGAGTTGCCAGTTAGAAAAAATATATTTGCACCGGTGAAAAAGTTTACCGTTCAAAAAGTTTGCAATACTTACAACGTGATTGCCTAGGAAGAAACCTCTGGTGAAGTCGATTTGCGTGACTTTGTGGGGGTCTTTTACATGAAGGCCGAGGATGTCTCCCAGTATTTTGTGCAGGATTTCTAAACGCGCCTCGTTCGCTGTCATACCCTCTTCGCCGAGGTAGTCGTTTGGATCTGCTTCTAGATGTATCTGTAATAAATAAAATTACATTACATTAGGTAAATTGAGTTCTGATTTGTGTTTTCAGGAATATTATGCAAATGTTAATTTATTTATTTATTTATTTAATGGCGGATAAAATAATTATAAGCATCATATCTAATTTCGATTTAGTTACAGCCAAGGTCTGACAGTAACTGTGTCGCACTACTATCTAATACAATTAGCTGATGAATTCGTACGCTCAGTAGGTCATATTGCACCTATGGTTAGCATTCACTCTTATTAGCCTTTCAATTAGTATCTAAGATAGACAAGAAATATGTAATCTCAATTTGACCGTCCTCTGATGAGTTAAAATTATTCGCCCTCCGAATAATCTCTTATCATTCGCTTTCCGCCATATTGTTCTTCATCATATACAGAATGTTGCTTTTTTTGGAACACCGGCTAGCGGTAATGGTAGCCGATTATTCTGCGCTTTAAATAGGCCCTTATACAGGTATACTTGGGTGTTAATAATACATATGTATCTGTATCTGTCTGTGTAGATATACCAGCTTTCCGATACCCATATTACAGGCTCTGCCTAGCTAGAGGTCACATGGCCGTGTGTGATGATGATGATGATGATGTATACCTGTGAGAAGATGGCGACCCCCTGGTGCGGCAGCGCGGTGGCCTGCAGCAGCGACGGCGTGCGCCACGTCTCCTCGGACGCGAGCACGCGGATGTCCAGCGAGTGGCCCGGGTGGCCCATGTATTTGGACGGCCTGGGTACAGGGATGTGGGATTAGTTCAGCTATAGTTGGTTTATTTGAAAATTTCACTTATCACACCCTTTAGTTGATGTAAAGCCAAGATTTGGTCTATTGTGAAATGAGTGTCTTCCCTTTTGTGAAATTAAAGTTATTGTCTTGGTAAGCTTCAGGATCGACTAAGGCGGAGACTAACTTTAATCTGAGTCTACAGGAGACATGCATATGGCTGCGTATTCACCAGTCTAGGCGATAGGATATAATAATATCTTCCAACAACATAATGGATACACAGCCTAAATGTAACATTATTGAACAAGTAAAGTGTAGGAACTTTGGAAAATGAATAGAAATGTGTATTGTAAAAATGTGGTAGTGGGAATGATAAAGGTTTGTAAACCTGGAATAGGACAGGATCTATGTGGTTCAAAATTTTAATCTAGATTCTATATTTAAAAATATCTAAAAGTATGTATTTACATTTACGAACTAAATAGCCTAAATATGTTGTAAAATAACTATAATGTATTTATTGTATGTAAAATAAGTACATAATTATATTTCGGCGTAAGTATATGAGTAAGAAAGCGTTTGATATACCATAGCACTAGCTTCAGAAATAAACAAACTTTTGCAGAAATAAAAGTTTTAGTACTTCAGATTATTTTACCCGCACATGTCCTGACTTGGTCTGAAAAACCGACAGGAGATTATGAAAGTTAAAAACTGTTTACTACGAGTAAATATTGTAGCTAAGTTTACACAAGCTCAATTCAATATGTATAAAAAGCAGATAAGTAGGTAGTAGGTATATCAGTAGGTACTGGAAAGGAATTTAAAGTAGACGAAGGTGATATTGTACGCCAAGCTACATCTTAAAATAGTTAATTTAAATTATATGTGAATTTGTGCTAATTTTAAATTAAAAAAATATTATAGCTGAATGAATAAAATTAATTATCAGGTCATCGAAAATAGCCATCAAAGTAAGAGTTCCTGAATTCACTGATATTTCATAGAGGTATCTAGTATTGTAAAAGTTAGCATTTTCAGGACTGCACACGTGAATTGCGTTGACACCTAAATTGCTTCCCATTATTTTGTAAATTAGAAAGTTGTTTATATACCTATTAAAATAATAATATAACTCACTGTCGATCAGTCTCCGTGGAGAACTGCTTCTTGGCGGGCGAGGCCTGGTAGCAGAAGATGTGGTGCTTCAGCTTCACCGACTTCCACTTGTCGTACGTGAACTGCACCACCTCGTTCTCTCGAACCTGATGGGTTAGATAAAGTGTTTTAGTGATAATAAATCTCTAAACAGATCTCTCTTTTGATAATTTCCAAACAGGATATTCTGGTAAACGAGTCACAACAAGGCAAACATAGGATGGCACACCAGCACTCTGGTAGCTTGTAGCGGCTCCTTGACAGACGCCTATGTCCAGCAGCGGAAAAATTATGAATTTATTATCATGATTAAAAAGCTGGGCTAGTGAAACCTGAAAAGTATCACACACATCCGCCGATTTGCAATAAGTAAGTCAGTCAAAACTTCAAAAGTATGCAAAAGGGAAGCAACACCCCACTATTTCTCACCTCAGCAGTCTTATAATAAGGCAACACCGTATGCAGCAAATCCGAGCACAGAGCCAGCAACCTGCCCCCATCCAGTAGATGAGCCAGCAGCAGCGGCGCCGCGCGGCCCGCCGCCCCCGCCACGGCCACGAGGGCTGCTCGCCCGCGCCACGCGCCCGTCTCCAGGGCTTCGCTGGACACGCTGTAGATTGTGTATCTGGGGGGAGTGGGGTAG
Organism: Plutella xylostella; assembly: GCF_932276165.1. Taxonomy (NCBI): domain Eukaryota; kingdom Metazoa; phylum Arthropoda; class Insecta; order Lepidoptera; family Plutellidae; genus Plutella; species Plutella xylostella. The sequence goes on along the minus strand of NC_063987.1, from coordinate 6,223,638 downwards.
GGTTAGATTTAAGTGATAGGTGGTAGTTAGATAGAACCTGATATGGTTAATAATGGCGATGACAGGCGTTTGTAGCTTAATGAAAAATGGGGTTCATTGAGAAAATTTCGGGTACTAAATAGACAACCTGTGACTCTATTAACAAAACCGGCCAAGTGCGAGTCGGGCTCGCGCACAAAGGGTTCCGTAGCAGCAAAATTACAGTTAAATCAACCTATCTCAAAAACTATAAGAGATACTTTGATCAAACCAAAAATCGTTGAAAGAGTTAATTAGCATGCATCACCTCTATTTTTTTTAGAATTTTATACCCCGTAGTTATAAAAATAGAGGGGGGGGGACATACTTTTTACGACTTTGAGAGCTGATATCTCAAAAACCGTTCACTTTAAGAAAAATGTTTTTTAGAAAACTTTATATCATTTTAAAAGACCTTTCCATTGATACCCCACACGGGTATGTACATCGAAAAAAAAAATTTCATCCCTCAGTTACATGTATGGGGGGCCCCACCCCCAATTCTTTTTTTTACTATTTAGTGTCATATTTTTGTAGCGGTTCATACAACACATATTCCCATCAAATTTCATCACTGTAGTACTTATAGTTTCCGAGTAAATCGGCTGTGACAGACGGACAGACGGACAGACGGACATGACGAAACTATAAGGGTTCCGTTTTTGCCATTTTGGCTACGGAACCCTAACAATAGGATGGCCGCCCCCACAGCGATTGCTTGGATGCAACTGGAATATCGAGGACAGCGGTAATTTTACAGCCTCTTATTTTCTGAATTGTTAAGACAATTAATGACAATAATTGAATCTTACCTTTCACTATCTAGGACTTTTCTTAACGACGCTTCCAAACTATCTCTAGCTGCTAAACTATCAGAGTAGATCAGCACATTCAGTGACTTAGTATTAATTAATGGACGGGAACTTTTAGCTGATTTTGGTGTACTCTGTTGAGAAGAAGTGGCACTCTCCTCTTTTGGCAACTCCTCTATCTGAGGCTTAGATTTTCTAGGACCAGTTGTGCTGACAACCCTCTTGTGTGTAGTTACAGACTTGATCTGACTGGATATGTTCATCAAGGAGGCTGACAACTGACTTGTACCCTTCTTCAAGTCTAACTTCAGACTTGATTTCTTAGGTGTGATATTATGTTGTATTTCAACAGTTACATTCTCCATTGTGTAATCATTGCTTCTGTCTGGCTCTGCTTTCTTTTCTGGTGACTTCTCTGGCACGGCTATACTTTCCACTGTCTTGGCTTCTGCTTCCACAGGAGACTTTTCATCTGTTAGTGATTTGGTTGTATTGCAACTTACATCTGCTAGTGTCACACTTCTTCTCGTAACAGTTGGTTCTAGATGTGTATCACTATTTCCGTTCATTTGTTTAGTTGCAGCTTTAACTTCAGACTTGATGTCAACGACTTTGGACAGTTTCCTCAGCAAGGCGGCATGGACAGGCCACTGGAACTCTGCAGGAGTGTGTTTGAGGCTGTGCTGCACCTCGCTGCGGAGACTTCTCATTGATATATCAGTGGCTTTGTTTGGCTCCCCTGATAATTGTACAGCTGTAATCAAGTTAGAGATGAAATTAAAGCATAGTTAAAGTTATGTTAAGTAACCATGTTCATTACAACATTTGCCAGAGAAATTAAATAAAGTAGGATAAAAGAAATAGCATATTTCACAGTTTATCAATCCCAGTGCCAACCTGTATTAAAAAGAACAAAAAGAAAAAAGGGTAATAATATTTTCTTGCATTTCATTCAAAAATACTTACTTTGTATCCTAACAACAGGCAACTTATGGTCTATAATGAACTCCCCTCCCACAAAGTTGAATCCGGCCACACTCAAAGACTCCATATTAGTCTTCAGGACAATAGCCAAGTGTGAACCTGCCTTCCATGCTACTGGCAGTCCCATGGTATCCAGCTGTGTGACAAACATAATAAATTTTTAAATATTAAAATATAGACGTAAGGTCAAGATCAGTGATCAGGAGATCGGGAGAAGTGGAAATCCTTTCTTCGAGCCCTATGTCCCTGATGAGGGATAAGAGGATTTAATCATCATCAAGGTCAAGATAAAGATTTTACTAGTTGAAAGAGAAATTAGGTAGGTCTTTTGTTAAATTGCATTTAAAATTGCATGAGCATTTGAGAGAATATGGCCATATTAAGACTACAAACTACATAAAAGTGATTAAAGAAATAAGTAGATTACTAATAATAACTTACTGCCATGATGTTATCATGTGAGCTGGCCTCATGGGGCTCCATCTCACATTCAAGCAGCACATCTACGTCCAGGTCAGTCACTGGGGACTGGTCACTGGAGCCGAGTGGCAGCCCGCCCGCACATGACACCCAGTCCGACAGCTCTATGCACTGGTTGGGCTTCATGCTGCAGATCCTTGTGGCATTCGTATAGTCCAGGAGGTCACACAGATACGCGTTCTTCGGACTAGTGCACAGTTTTGAACTAAGTGTTGGTGTTTCTACAAGAATAAATTATGTAATTAAGTTAGGCTTGTATAAAATCTTTGTGAGTTAAGTAAGAATAGAAGTGAAGGGATGACGTACCTGCCGCATTTTCAGGTACTTTGCAGAAGGCTACGCTAGTGTTTCCACTCAGAAACTCCAAAAGACGAGCCCTAAAGGAGCGAATCCTCCAAGTCTTGATAAAAGTCATAGCAATATAGATTGGCGTGAATAACATGTTCAATGATCACGTTAAACACTTCCCACAATTTTACACAACCATAATATCGCCTGCCGTAACTCAACTTTGAACTGGTAGAGCTACGGGGTTATCGATTCTAAAGTCCATTGCTACCGAAAAACTAAAAGATTATTCAATCTGCAACAGCTGCAAAATATTTAAGAGATAAACGTGTGGATATACGTTTTATTTAACAGACTACGGAGGAGATTATCTTGAACTCCTTTTTATTCAACAATAAATAAATATTCAATTCTGAAATTCAATAATTCACGAAGAAGTCGCGCGGGTTCGCGTTTTTCAGTAAGAAAGCGTTCCGTTTCACGATCTATAGATATTCTTAAATGTAGGATATTTAATTCACAGATATTTCACAGTCAAAAATTGATAGTAATATATAAAACATCTTTTAAATAAATATAATATATACGCAGAGGTGAAGTGCTAATACTCTATTGGTGCACTGGTCTCTTTTGTGCATTTTTTGAAATAATTTCTTTGTATTGAACCTTGAATGATACAAAGAACGAAACGTAACAAATTTCATATTATGTCAACTGTCAGTTATTAAATTAGCGTTTTGTTTATGCATTAAAAATAATAGAGGTAGGTATGTTAAAAAAATCGATCATAAAGGGTACTTCCATGGTTTTATTTATATCCACTATAATAACGTGGTAAATGCGTGGTTAACTAATAAGTCACGTTCATGGTCATGGACCGTGGAATAGTGTTTTACTTCCTCTATAGGTCATGGCTCACCTAAGGTTCTCTTCTCTCTCATGGTTCCATAGGGTATCCTCGGCAAATCCTCGGTCCCTACCGCATTCCAATATGTGGAATCAGGATTCGAACCGAGGACTGTGTCATTCTGTGACGATGACGACTACCATAACGACTACTTGGCCATCCACCGCCAGGCCGCCGCGCGCCGTACCTCCGCCACTATGCTCAGGTCGCTTACTAGCTATGCATGCACCTAAGTGGTTATCATGATCACATTAATAGGTGACCACAATCACCTAGAGGAATATCAGCCATCAGGAATTCATATTTTGGCTATTTTTTTAGGGAAGACAAAATTAATACTTGTCCAACCTACCTAGATTTCTGAACAAGAGTCCCTTATCATGTTTTGAAATAAGAAGTTACTACTTAAGTAGAGCTTAAGCTTTATAAGAGCTTTATAAATAATATACCTACCTAATTATAGGTAAGTAAGTAAGTAGGTATAGTTACTAAGCTCTCGCTATCACTCTACTAAAGGACAAGTAAGAAAACATTCCTTTGTTTACTCAATTTCACTCGGCCCATTCTAAAGTGAGTGGCACGTCCCGGAAATCTAATTAATTATTCCGCTTTATTTACATTCGATAATGACGGCTGTTAGTCACTATACAGCACCCTAATTATTATCATTTTAACTACAAACGTGCTCCAGAGAGCGTCCTAAAACTGCCGCGATTTAAACGTCAGAAATCATTGCGCGGGTAGTTCGATAAAAGTTTAGCTTCGACTGTCAATCAAAAGCAAACGAGCGTGAAATTCGGGGATTTATAAAGAAAGTGTTTGATTCGAGTGCAATTGTAAATAAAAGTGATTTTGTAGTGATAACGCGAGGTGAGCGCAGCCCTCGACCCCTTGCCAGTTGATAAAGGTTGCAGATGTTATTTACTCTGCAGTAGCGAGCCACTGGTCGTCGCGAGTGCATCGTCTCAGGCTCAGGAACATTCCACGCGGTGATCAACATGGAACTCAACTTCATATCGACACTGATCAAACATGACGTGAACTATAATGTGAGAAAGTGCTTCAAAGCTAAGAAGCCGTTTGGTAAGTATTTCCTGTTAGTTAGGTACTTACATATAAGGTTCGGTTGTTATGCTTAGGTTCAGGTTGTTCCTTGCGAGGATATTCCTCTGCTCTTGAGCATTTTAGGTAGGCTCTTTCGGTCAATAACGACAAGGCAGTGAAGCTGCGTCTACGCTAGACTGTCGAGACGATATTTTACGATGGGTAGGTTAGGATATAAATCAAAACACAACAACTTACAGTCAAACTATAATGTGATGTGATTTTAGAATGTCAGCGATACGAATTGTGATTGGCTGGCCTATCGCTGGTTAAACACTACTATGCCCTAACTGTCACACAGGGTGCACGGAGGGGATCCCAAGGGGATATATCAACTATACCTACTGTGATTGATCACTTTGTGACTGGCCAATCCTTTCACCACTGTGACAAACACTCGTCTAGCTGTACCAACACGATAAGAAGTGCCTACAGCCGTTGGGTTACCGTATAGGTAAGGTAACGCAAACGAGCTCTGTCCATATCCATAGCTGCTATCTTCATCTTACAAATGGAATCCGTATGGTTAGGTACCTTATTAGTTAGGCACTTACCACGTAGGTGCAGTCTGGGTCTGGGCATGGATACCTGACCCCTCTCAGGTAGGATTGTCACTTTGAGAGTGTCAGGTTTCTTGGCCTTTTACATAAGATTACCTTGGAAGAAACAATCTTTTAGAAACACCTAAATAAAACGCACATGATGAATGCCCTAAATTTGCTAACTTATTAAATAGGTTCTAATGAGATAATAACAGAAGTTCAATGAACTAAAATTATTAGGGCTAGCTGGTTATTACTTAATACTTAAAACTGTTTATTAATTTATTAAGTTAAATTATCGCTCCTAATTAGTTACCAATGTTTCGTTAATTTGTTGTAAACATTTCATCACTAAATACGGCGCGGCGGCGTATCGAAAATAGATTCTTATAGGTACCTACATAGATACATAGACATTAGGCATATACTTAACTACACACGGTGTTATCGTAACTATGTTTGCAAACTTTTAAACCGTATATTTTCTTACAGACACTAGAAAAGAAGAAGTATTGGCAATTAGAAGCAAATTCCCGAACAAAATACCCGTAAGTACCAAAAATCTAGATTAAGATAGGTTATCTTCATCTAATGTACCTAGATATGACAGTCTTACAGCCATTATATTTTAAAATAACGTTACGGCATAGTAGCCCTCCTAAAGTTGATGCGTGTACTTAATTAAAGTTGTATAAGCTGCTGGTGTTCCAGTTGAAATAAATAAATAAGTAAGTAAATAAAAAGTCTGATGATCACTAGTCTAATGTCAGACTCCTTTCACCATTTCACCAGACCTACTCATTTTTTGTCTGTATTAATATTAACACGCGAAAACATACGAGATTCGAACCCGGCACCTTCGATGCGGCGCTTCACATAGATAACTAGGTTTCACCACATTCAGTGTACCTGCCAGTACCTATTAATATATTTTTCTTTGTTTACAGTTAATAGTAGAAAGATATCATAAGGAAAGAAATCTCCCAGCGTTGGATAAAACGAAATTTTTGGTCCCAGAAGAAATCACAATGTCACAGTTCCTAGTTATAATAAGAAATAGAATGGCGATCAAGCCGAATCAAGTAAGTTAAAAACAATACAGAGGGGCTAGCACGGGGCGCTTAATAAGACGTGACAAAAGTTTTTCATCGCGCAGCCTCAAGAACGAGCGCGACGGAGAACTTATGTGACGTCTTAAATGCGCCCCGTGCTAGGCCTTACTATGTACCTAATAAGTTATTATCTTAGAAATAAAGGCTCACACTCCACTAATGCGGACACAAGGCTAGCGGAGAGACGTTGAAAACAGCAAATAGAATTACGTTATTCACACACACATCTCGTCTCCACTAAGCTCCAGAATCTTGTGGAAACTCTTAAAGGCCCATTCACACATTATGTATGAAAGAATAAACTCCGCTGGACCTGTGCCGGCACTAAAGCATCCCTGATGTGAATGGGTCTTACACCTTTAACCCCTTGGCCGTACCTACTAACCTCCTCTTCATATTAAGTCCGGTACTGACTCCCCGCTTCCCGCAGGCGCTGTACCTGATAATGAACAACCGGTCCATGCTGAGCATGAGCCTCACGATGGCGCAGGCGTACGACCAGCACGCCGACGAGGACGGCTTCCTCTACGTCACGTACGCCTCGCAGGAGGTCTTCGGGTATCAGGACGGTAAGGATACAAGGGATCATTGTATAGTTAACAAAAGAGATAAATGTACAGACAGTTTATCCAAAGAGGTGAAAGATAAAATAATCCTGAAGATTACCTATGAATTCGATAAAAACATTCTTATTTATTTTGCTGACTGTACAAATAAGGTGTTAGTAATTTGGAACTGCAAAAGAAATGGTTTAATTTAAATTTTACCTTACCTAAACACATCCAATGGTGGATCACTGATCAACATTTTCTGGCGGAAAAATCCTTGGTAAACCTTTATCACTTTCATTGGAATTTTTATTTGCAGATAACTAGGTACAGAGCTAATTTTGTTTTCTGTGGTGGATATTTTTATCTCGCTGGAAGGATCCTGTTATCTCGTTTCCGTTCTCATAAATAACTTATTTCATCTGGAATCCTTGTTTACAGATATCAGAAGGGAGAGTTTAGAAGTGCAAGCGATTAGAAACAGATTCCCTAACAAAGTGCCGGTAAGCAAACACTCTTCTAGTACCTACTTAAGTATCTAAGATAATAATTTAATTGAATACTACCTATATGTAAGTACATAATAACTATCAACGACGACGACAGAAGTATAATAATATGATTATCAGAGATCCTTTTATGACCATACCTTAAACAGCGGTATACATGGAACCTACCTACACACCTACGTGGAAAATCCAGAGAAATACCTAGAGCTTTTATCAGCGACCTATCCAATAGTGAATAGACAAATGAAAAAAGTTATCCACAGCAGCTGTAAAAAAAAACTCCGTAACTTTCCATCAACAACCACTTGGCATTGGCAACCCAACCAAAAAAAGATAACCTGAACCTCCTTACCCACATCTAAAAACCTACTTAACTCCACACAGTTATACGTGGAGCGCTACAGCGGAGAGCGTGAGGTGGCCGAGCTGGAGCGGAAGAAGTTCCTGGTGCCGCAAGAACTCACCATGTCGCAGTTCCTCTACATCATCCGGACCAAGATGAAGCTCAAGGACTCACAGGTAGGGTTTACAGCTCCGCCAGTTACGCCTTCAAGCTAGATATTCCGATCGGATGCGCCATCCAAAATTAGAACCCGACTCGACTAAGATGGTGGGAGAGAGCAGAGGGAGAGTACACCATCACGACCAAGATGAAGTTAAATGACTGGGAGGTTCTTTATATACACTCTTGTTCTAACGTTATGGGTCTTTATCAGTCGTGTCTAGCCAGTTTTCCGCACAGCCATGCACTAAGGTTTCATTGCAAACTATTAGAGAATATTATAAAGTATCAAATGTAGGTATCTGTGAACCATGCACATCCCTGCTTCCCTTATATAATCGATCATCAGCATTCTAGACCATTGTAGATATAAACAGCCATCGTCTTACAGCGGCAAACTCCTTCAGTGATCTAGCAGAAGTACATAGTTGCCTAGACTAGACTAGCGCTAGACCTTGTTACCTCGACAATAAACCCACCTCCCCCACAGGCGCTGTACCTAACAGTGAACAACAAGATCCTCGCGTCTCACAGCATGAGCATGGCGCAGGCGTACGCGCAGTTCCGCGCCGACGATGGCCTGTTGCACCTCACGTACGCCTCGCAGCAGGTCTTCGGCTGACACCGGTGAGTTTTGGTTATTCTATTTGTTACCGGAGCTACGCTTCGCCTTAAAAAGTTTTACCGTAGAAATTCTGAGATAAAAAGTAGCCTGTGTTTTAATCCAGGGTGTCAGCTAACTCCATACCAAATTTCATTTTAATCAGTTCAGCCGTTTTGACGTGAAGAAGTAACAAACATACACAGATACCTACTCACAAAATTTCGCATTTATAATATTAGTAGGATAAACTTGCTATCAAGTATACCTATGTAGGTATAGTTAAATTTTACATAACACAGCATGCATTTTTAGGCCCTCTTCATCTAGTAGGAGGTACGGGGGGCATTTTTATGCAGTACTGGGTGTGTTGAGGGCGTATTCTCGAGTCTCGAAGACCGATCGGCGCCTTGCGCGCTATTCGTAGTATTCGTACCAAACGGCATTTACGCGCTCCGACTGATTCTGACAGCACTTTTCATTCGTTTAAGCCTTCTTCAACCGAAATTTCTGTTATACTATAGTGGGAAGACGGCTTGTTTGTTGGCTGAACGTAGGTTTTTCCCAGGAACTCAGAATTAACTTATTTCTGTTTGTCGCCTTCATATCATTTACTTTAATACTTAGTCATAATCCTTATATACTTACTTGGTAAGAAATAGCTCCAATAATTACTACCACACTGTATGAATCAACAAATCAATTAATGAATGTTTATATAAATTTATAGGCTGAGTACTAGATGATTCTGTAAAGTCTCTTATCATTTATCAATTAGGTACGAAGAAAATTAAGTTGACGTCAAAAACAAGAGTTCATTATTGTTTAAACTCAACTTTAATAAAATAAAGCATAATATTTAGATAAAGATCTAACGAAGCGTGCCTTTGAAGATGCTATTCCATTGGAAAGTAAGTATATCAGATAGTATGTAACTTAAGAAAACATGACCACGGCCATCCGGCCATCCGTACGGTCAGTTTGAGGTAGGTACCTATGCAAATTTTCAAAGTTTTATTTGCTGATAACAGTCATAACTTTATTGATAATATAAACATCATATGTAGGATTTGGAAAACGAATACTAGTGGGGCAGTCTTATCCATTCACAGTGTTTTAAATAAGAGCACTCAGTCTGGAATATCTATATTATTGTATTAGACGCTCGCGATAAATTAACCGCCTATCTAGTTAACGCAAGTACAGTTTAATTGCCGATGGTGAACCGTGAAGCGACGCTATTGGTCAATGTTACATTGTAGCGCCTAGCGACAGTTGATTCAATATCTCGGCGATTCATACTGATTTATGAACTTGTTATTTTATCCGCGGCCTGTGATTTATTCCCCGCGTCAATAACGAGATACGAACGCATCTCCACAATACCCGTCGCTGTAGCGTACCGTATCTCGGAAGTCAATGACAACTTGTCAACTGCAGAAAAACGCAAACGCCGATAATAAGGACCCTTCTTGATGTTTGTATAATAAATGGGCGTTCGATAGTGCAGAGTCATTGTATTTTTATCGGAAATGATGGATGTCGTTGTCTTTTAGCAGGAGATGTTGTTACTTGTCAGTTATTAATTACGTTAACTTGAATAACTTACTTATATTATAATGGATAGTTAAGTTATCATTTATCATTCATAGTATGAAGAAACAAAAATATAGTAAACAGTATCTTCACTACGCCCCACTGTGCATTCTCCTCAATGATTAAAAAAAACTTGATTACAGTAATAGGTACTTTATAATACCCACGAGTTCAAGCATAATAGTTACACATTAAACCCAACATAACATTACCTACCTGCGTGCAGAAATATCTATGCTAAAATTTAACCAGCTAAACCCCAAAAAAACCGCGACACGAAAACCAGAAACTTCTACAAGTCTCCGGCGTTCCTGAATACCTTAGTAATATTCCATGCCCAGTTCATACGTTCGGCACCCAGCGGTATTGATGTCACAACAATACGCTTATCGCGGGTCGCATGCCGCGCAAACAAACACTGGGAACTGTTCACTGCACTGATACAAGGATCATTATACCCTCACCTACCTATAGCACCCTGGTACCCCCCAGAGCTAGTTGTTATGTGAAAACGGCAATCGATTGCTATTTTAAGCCAGCGCGCCTACTCATTCGCTTTCAATATTATGTATCCAAAATAGATTGCACTAATAAGGACTCTATTGCATTATAAATAGTGGCGATAGTGTTTAAGGAATGAGAGTAGGGCTCCTGGGCTTCCGAATGATATCGGCCCGGCGGTTATTTTCCAGAATGGAGTCTTATGTTGATGTGAGAAAAGTTTGTGATAGGCTAAGATTTAATGCGTGTTTTGATGTATGGCCGTACAACGAACTATTATTCGGTTTTAGCTTTGAAGACGTTTACAACCATAAACAAATAGTTTGTTTTAATTTAAATTTTGTTGCTGATTGAAACTGATGATTGGTTTTGTGACTTATTCATTCCCTACAAATATTTTTACTAATAGCACTAATAGATAATTATGTTTGTTTCAGATTCTGTCGCGAAGCTGAGATAGTCATGTCCTAATGTTCCTGTTACGTCTTCTATAATAAGACTGATAGTATTTAAATGTTTGTGATAGCATTACCAAGTTTTATACTTACAACTGTCAAGCATTTGAAAAATGTGTGTTTTGTACATTGTCCAGGCAGGCCCATGCAATTAAAATTGATCACTTATTTATTTATGATTGCTTTTATCAATATTAATAATTAACTATTTGCGATTCCATGTACGTAGGTGTTGACATAATATTGGCTGCGGCAGAGTTTCTATGGAAATACATAGCTGTAAGGTAATTAAATTAATTGCTGATGATTATTTTGTTAATCTATGTAATTTGCAACAGTGTAATGTAAATGAGCATTAATTGATATTCTGTAAACATACGTGATAGAAAAGTCCGGTTGGTACTAGATCTGTCCGTGAAATCATTACGTAAACTGTATATTTTACTGTTGTAAAAAGAAACTAACTTTCTTGATGATCTCAAAAATGTTAAGAACAAATAATTAAAACGCTTTCTCATTCAAAGAAGGAAAGAAATATTGTAAACATTTTAACAAATTAGTGACTTAGAAAAATAGTTGTTTTTATAAATTGTCTTTGTTACTTATATCATTTAACGAATTCCTAATTAGTTAAGTACTCGGGATATATGTAAGAGTTATGTTTTATATTATATCAAACAATGAATATAGCTCTAAATGATTCCTTAAAATTTTATATTTTTACAATGTTTTGCTTAAGTGTTTTTTGCGCACTATAAATAAATATAATAAAAAAATGATTTGTTTTGAATTGTCTTTTTCAAGTATATGCGTTATCTTATAGTAAATAAATAATCAGACATCGATGTTATATTACAGTTCATTTATTAACTTTATGTTCTTACTTAATTATTTACAGGTCTAAAACTATACTTATCGATAATTACCTTGAATACAAAAGAACCACGCTCTCCTGAAGGAGATTATGTTTTTTTAAATATCATTTTCTAATTGATTGTCCGTTTATAATAATACACTCACGAGCAATGAAAAAGTTCCACCTGCCATTGCCGTTCCATAGATACGTCACTGGAACTTACTTATACTAACGTCAAATCTATGAATTAATTCTAAGAGAAACCTTTTCTAACCTTATAAAGTTCTATTTAATATACTGCCGGCTGCGCGACGCGTGCTTGTCCACTTCACTGTCACTAGTCATGGGGGTCACTCTAGATTGACAAAAACTAACGAACGAGAGCTGTCATACAATCGGTATGTTTAATACAACGAGAGAGTCATAGTATAATATATGTAGGTATAAGTAAGTATATTTCAGTGGCTCGATAAACGTGGATAAAATTTTCTCCTTTCAAACTTTCGCACTACCAATCACTTTCTCGATATCACCAAAGGTTAGCTGGTAGAAAATGCTACTAGTATTAAGATCGCCTTTGTACTTTTTAGGGTTCCGTACCTCAAAAGGAAAAAAGGAACGCTTATAGGATCACTCTTTTGTCCGTTTGTCTGTCTGTCACCACCCTTTTTCTCAGAAACAGGTAAAGATAAGCTGATATTTTACATAGATATACAAATTTACCGGCCGGTTTTTTATGTGCAATAAATATCATAACAACAGGGCTGCGCTAACCAAGACTCTTGCGTTGCGCCAAACGTATGAACCGCGTGACAACTCTCGTATACCTATCACTAGAATGACCCTACCACCACAACCTAATCCACTTTAAGCACACCAATAATGTCCTGCACGCGCGCCGCGCAGTCCTCGCTCACTCACACCTGCCCTTTGTCCGGCAGCTCGGGCGGGGAGATGTTCTGAGCGGCGGACTCGAGGATGTCGTGGATAGCCTTCGCGTAGGAGACCTGCGCGCGCACCGTCGCCAGGTATTGAGGGTAGGACAGCGGGTTGGTTTCCTGGGATATGAGAGGGTACAGTATTAGGAATTATGGGGGAAATATGTCTTAGGCCTTGTACACAAATCTGAGATGCGACATCGCATTTGTATGGGAAAACTTCCAAAACAGACGCAGATTTTTGCGATGTGACGTCGCAGTTTTAGGTACAAGCCCTTATAGGTTGTATGATCGTTATCCAAACATCGACTCACTGATTAATGCTCCTAAAAACTGTCTACTCAGTTTTCCAATTTTGCAGCAATTTACGCAGACCGTTGTTAAAAAACGTCAAATTTCGATCCCGATAACAAGGGTAAAAGTAACCTCTTCTCTTGTTTGTCGCAGGATCGACTTTTGTAGGTACTTGAGAGGAAAAGATATAATAAAAATATAAGTAGATCAAGGTAGCAAGAGAACGGAAGGTGAACACAATATCAAAGTGATAACTAATTTATTTACAGAAAGTTCCGGGACCAATCATATTATTATTATCTCTATAATTTTAACGACAACAAAGTTGCAATGCTATCTTTATTGGAGCACATATAATAGAAATAATAAATATGTATAGGATAGAGGGTGGTGTGATTTTCCGTTGGAGCATCACACAAAGATCAGTCGTAGAAACACAACTATAACGGATGCTCAGATGATAAAATATAATAGTTACCAAACTTATAATAGGTATATGTTGATAGCCACTTCTAACGATATCAATCTATGTGTATTATTCGTCTTGGCGAATGATTACTCTGAGAATCGTAAGTGTGCAAAGACATTAATTTTACAGTTAATATAAACATTTTAAAATATTAAGGTTTTCCAGAAGGCAACCGATGCATTACACCTTCTTTAACCAGATCATCCACGCGTGCCATGATAGTGCTTACATACTAGAGTGCCATCTCCAACTTGTATGCAAAGCCTGGAGATAATAGCATAACCATCCAGATCCAGATGTGGCTCCAGCATACAACTATGGATTAGATGCCAGATATAGCTGTTTATCCCAGAATCATCCAGCTTAAAATATATAAGAAGCATGGTCCACTAGCCGTAGCCTGACACGGGCTGATCTTCTTATACCAAACACTAAACCTGACCACTAGGGTTTGTCACTGTGATCACAGGATCAGTTATTCATTTCAGTTTTCAGTGGCTGACTACCCAGCCAGGGTATATAGGGTACAGTTTATCAACACGTCACTAGGGGAGGCCCAATGTGTGAGCTCCAGGGGTTTGCAGATTCCAGCTGTCGGGTGGTTGTTGAGGGGTGGATGATATTAGATGTCTGACCTGCGTGGTGGGCGCGGCGTCGAGGCGCGAGGGGATGACGGTGAGCGGCAGGTAGTGCGCCGCCGACTGCGCCTGCTGGATGCACGTGATCGCCGTGCGCTGGAACCGGGCGACACGATTGTTAAATGGGGATAAAACACACTTTTTGTTTCAAGTTTTTTTTTATTTAAACACACTTTATTGTATACATACAAATACAAAATACAAAGTAATGAAAAGTAAGTACACAAAGGCGGTCTTATTGCTAAAAAGCAATTTCTTCCAGCTAACCCTTGGTTGGTGGAGAATTACGGTATATACCATGTTACTATGAGTTAAAGACTTTTATAACTTCCTATTGCTTCCCTTACTACCTATCTACATCTATAAATTCATGGTAATGTTAGTCGCTAGATTTCCGAGAAAAAATATGGATTGTTTGTTGTCATCTTGGATAATCGTTGTGAAATTAATTATCGGCGCGGGTGAAAAGTCAATGAGATATTATGTCTAAACCAAACCATTATAGCTTAAATGGGGGTGTGTCTTTACTTTGGAAGTAAGTACATGTTTGTTTTTCCTGGAATATTTTTATCATCGTATGTTTACAATGTATCAATATAATTAATATAAATTATAGGGGAAAGATGAAGTAAACAGCATGCCACTTGGAGTGATAGTCAGTTGTCAACCGATTTACGTACTTATACACACATAGATAGTATGCATATACATAGTATGTAGAATCTGCTGGATTGAACATGCTTAGCTAAGTAGTTATACTTATCGTGTGTTTTCCTGTGTTGTAACCTGACCTATGCTGTTTACATATTTTATTTCCACTTAGCATACCTTCCTTATGTACATAGTTCATACTATAGTTATACATTATGCTCTGGACAGTAATGTCTAAAGTGGGACTCAGAGGCCATAGGTGACTCGCAAACCCCCTGCTCTTCCCTATACAGTACATTAAACTTGTTTTTGAAAACACATGTTTCTTTATGTTAAAATTAAGTAGGTATACCTAAGTTCATTTTAATACTGTGCATCATAAGAAGATCGTTTGTTTGACAGGCAGCGGCAGGAGAAAATCTTCCCAAATAAGTGATAGCTTAATTTGAACTTACACTTTACTTACATTTTGTGTTAGCAACTAGATAACAGTATAATAAGCTGATGAGACAGAAGAGCTAGTTTCGTTTCCTCACGATAAGAATGACTTGTAACAAAAAGGCATATGAATAAATAAATATTAAGATAAATAATTCTTACCAGGTGCAGTTCCATTTGATCGCAAAGAGAGAAGAATTCCTCTAAATTTTTGTCAAACCTTGGTACTGGATTTTCGATGCCCTTCCTGAAATTAGTAATATTTATAATAAGATTTTTTTTACCTTCCTTTGTTAACATACTTTTTCCTTAATGTGTTGTTGTGATTAAATTATATATTTACTGCACATAAATGAATTTGTATATGCTAATAGCAAGGCTAATAGCATTTCCTTGCAGTTAACAGAAAGGGAATGCCTTTGGGGTAGTGGAAAGTGTGTTGTGTTTATAATGTTATAGGTAATATATTTTTTTTTCTTATAATAAATTAATAATATAATTAGTATAGGTATAGGTACATATGTTATATGTTTCATTTTATAATTATATCCTAATGATACCAGTAGAGGAAGAGGAGAGTCGTCATTTTTCTGGCTCTTGCAAAGTGTTAGCCCTTTACTAGTAGTGCCGAAAATTACTTAGAAAACACACAAAACTAGGTAACACTCAGCATACTAAACTGATATGCCGCTTCTGAAGATGCAGCCTAAGCAAGAAAACTAATTTTGATTAGATAATAATTACCTAATACTGCAATTAACTTACTGAGAGACGGAATCAACATTGTAGTTCTGGTGAAGTACCTGGGCCGCGGACTTTAAAGTCATCTGTAACATAAAAATCATCAT
Source organism: Plutella xylostella (assembly GCF_932276165.1). Lineage (NCBI taxonomy): Eukaryota > Metazoa > Arthropoda > Insecta > Lepidoptera > Plutellidae > Plutella > Plutella xylostella. The sequence continues at coordinate 6,207,547 of NC_063987.1, read as the reverse complement.
CAAACACTTCTTTTGTCATCTTGGAGGGATAGAAGTAGATTTTTTTTCTACTTCCATGCTTGGAGGTTATACATCGTATATTGCATTAATTACTCACAGGTATAGACTCCCGCAGTGACCCCATGAGAGTCTTGACTTTAGAGATGTTGTCCATCTTGTCTTGTTGCGGCTGCTGCGGCATCGGCTGCTGTTGCATTTGCTGTTGCTGCATTTGTTGAGGAGATGGTTGCTGCATGATGGGCCCAGTAACTGGCATTTGCATACCAACATTTGGTGCCCCGGCCACAGCATTCATGGGGACGTGCATATTCATTTGATTCATGATGTATTTTCTTGAGTTTTACGCCTTGATTTCAATGAGAATCGTAAATTAAATTGGTATTGTTTTCGTTTTCTCAACCAAATCAAAACAACACGTCAAGACGGACGTCACAGACACAGATAAGATATATGAAAATCTCACTTTTTTATAACAAATTACACAGACTCCCATCGGTCTAGTAATCGAATCAAATAATCGATTCTCGATCGATTCTTTCTTACATATTTTTTGGCAAACAATGTTTGCGGACAGCCTTATTTTCTTTTTGCTACTCGACGGTAGATGGCGTTGTGGTAAAAACCGGTAAAAGATTTACTGGCAACACCAAAAAAAAAGCTGGTTTTGGTTTGGTATTTTGTTTGTTGTTTGGTTGGCAATGCAATGACCAAAGTAAAAAGTTAAGTTGGTTAAATTTGGTTTGGTGGTTATGTTCCAGTGTTCCTTGTGTTTTATTTTCAAGATTTTCATAATACCTCGCACTCGCAAGCAAATAATCACTATACCTCGCGCTCGCTTATGTTCTTAATTAAATATATAACGAAAAGTAAAGACCAAAAACGTAATAGCTATGGTCACCGGTGATCAAAATGATGAGGTCGAAAACTACCTGATAATTAAACGGTATAAGTTTAGTTTAAAGGGTCTTGTGATAGTTGTGAGCGCGACTTCTATGAGTGATAATAATGTTCATATACACACTCACACTCATGGCCAAAATCAAATAGGGTAGAGTAGAAGTTCACGAAACCAGTTCATTACTTATTTGTTCTGTTTTTTTACTTATTTCTGTAATTTGAATACAGCTGCATTGAGATAAGATAGGAAATTGTATGTTAAAAGTTATTATGAACACTAATTATAAGATATTTAATGCTGCTGAGTATTGGCAAGTAAGTTTTATCAATTAGCAACCACTATGAAGTAAATACTTCATACAAAGTTCTAAACAAATTCTTACTATTTCAGAGAGAAACCAGCTTACCTTCCATTCCAACATTCTGCCAACAAGTAGACAAATTATTAGGGAGTGATGGCGTGCAACTTGGCACTATCACTGAGCTGCTTGGGCTGCCGGGAACCGGGAAAACTCAAATGTGGTAAGAAAACTTTAAAGCTTGTCAAAATAATTAATAATATATAAGGTGAGGTGTGGTAATTGCAACTAAAAATATTGAAGTCGTAACTTCATCATCTGATAATTCTTTATATATAAGGAAATAGTATTACTGTAAAATCGTGCCAAAGTCAAAATTTTCTGTAGATTTTATTCTTCTATCATGACAAAGAAAAACTCTGAAGAATAAAGAGCTATTGCCAAAAGTTCCGGCAAAGGCAGAAATAGTTGCAATTACCCCTCCTGGCGGGTAATTGCAACTAATTGTTTTATCTCCATATTTTTCTATGTGTGGTGTATATTGTGTATTTTAAACACAAAGAATAAGAGAATCTTCATAGGATTGTGACACTTATCTCCTTGTAACTACAACCAATTTCTCGTAAAAATACTTTTTTGCCGTGGGTCTGGTAATTGCAACTAATTTCTCAAAAATAGTGATGGGAACTTCATCGTAATTTTATCGACAGTCATGTAGTGTCTGCCATCGACAAGCCAAGAAGAACATGGTAGCAAAATAAAACTCGGGGATAAAAATTAATAGCTATATTTTTTTAACTAACATTAAATATTTTACTTATGTTTAATCAAACAGCCTTTTTACAATTTTTCGGAAAGTTTTCGGAATTTACCGCAGGCAGGATGCCGGGTGGAATTTTGCAGGTTTTCTAAAAAAAATTGTGCTTAACAGATATGTTTAAAATTTGGTATTCAGCCTTTTATTTTTATTGGTATGTTATATTATTAGTGCTTGTATCGATATATTCATGTTCACTGCCCCATCACTGGCTTTTTCCAATTTCATACAATAATTGGCAGCTAATTGTAACTACCCTAAAAACTGCAAAATAGTTGCATTCACCAGACTTCGCATTTTTTGTCTGGTAAATGTAACTACACAGAAAACTCGGAAAATAATCGTCTTAGAATAAAACAAACACATACAAAATGACTTACCGTAATATATTTTTACTTTTTTTTGGAAAAACCTTGCGAGGAACCACTAAAAACTATTTTATAAAATAAAAATGCCCACCATGTCCATCCGACGCCACCTGACTCAAAATGGCCCATGACAAAAAGCTTTATAACTCCCACAATTCTTGAGCTACCAGCGCATCTACATTTTTTGGTAGAACTTTTATGATATAAAATTGATATCAGTCTGTCGTTTTACAATAAAGTAACTCTAGAGTGAGTTATTGAAGTTAGTTGCATTTACCGGATAGTTGCAATTACCACACTTCACCTTATAATAGTTGGGTTTGTCTGACTGCAAATATCGTCCACATTTATAAGCACATAGCAACTTAGCAATTGTTCTGTGTTATATATTTTTTCTACAAATTAATGATAGTATTAAGTATATTGATGTAAAAAAATATTCAGTTTGCAGTTATGTGCTTCAATACAAATACCAAAAGCCCTGGGTGGACTAGAAGCCGAGGCGCTCTACATTGATACCAACACCAACTTCAGGATACATCGGTATCAAGGTAATATATAAGATTCTAACATCAATATACCTAAATATTTTCAAGAAAATTGGTATATTTAACATATACTAGTATGAATGAGAGACTGAAGTAGTTAAGTACAGGCTGGTAAAACTTTGCTTTCTTGCATATCTCTATGGGATATGCTAAATCAATGTTATTGGTCAGGTAACTGGCAATGGCTGGAAGAGTAAAGGCATGAGTGTATCCTAGGTAAGGGCATATATCCAGCTGATGTTAATTAATAGCATTTATTGATAATTCCTATATCCCACTAATACATAGGTCATCTTATACCAGAAATCCTCAAGTCCTGCTTGCTGAAATGCCAGAAACTACTGGACACCTCAGAAGTGATTGATGAAAAAGAAGCTCTGAAGAGACTCCACTATGTGGGGGCATTCGGAGTGGTGGAGTTCGGTGCTTTGATGCACATGCTGCCTACATACCTTCGAGATAGGCCAAAGGTTGATAATTGAATATAACTTTCATATAAATATCTTTAAAAAAAGTTATTTGCGATACCTACCCTCCTGAATCTATACTCCCGATCCTCTTGTTATTCAGAAGTCAGCAGACAAATTCCCGTATCACCATAGTTACATGTTGAACTTGAAATAGGTATAGACTACTATACTATACCTATTATGAAATCTACTTGTGCTACATACAGTGAGATTTGGGATTTGTCTTCTTATTTTATCCTGTTTTACATGGTGTGATGACACTGCAAGTGTTATATACATTCATTAATAATTAAGTTCATAACTACAATGGAATATTATGTTAATAACTGTACACATATTGTTTCAGATAAGACTGGTAGTGATAGACTCCATAGCGTTTCCCTTCAAGGAGGGCGTCTCAGCCCGCGAGCGTAGCGGCCTGCTGTTCCGACAGATGGCGGAGTTGCAGCGCTGCGCCGTGGAGAGGCAGATCGCTGTGAGTTGCATTTTGATATTGAAATCTTATTTTAGTATTGGTAACAGTCAAATGCTGTAATACCCTGATGCAATACACTAAGTAGAGTGGCGAGTTATATCCTCGGCCGAGCACTAGCTGTTAGTTGGTTGAGGATACTTTCTCGCCACTCTACTCGGTAGGTGTAATCAGGGTAAGTAACTGATAAAATCAAGAACTATTGGCTACTTGTTTAAATAGTAAGTCAAGTATTACATATGTACTGCACCTTGCTTAAACTTGTTCCTATGCAAGATCTCTTAAAATCTAAAAAGTAGGTAATACACTCATACATCCATCCTGACGTCCCTTAGCAAGGACAAAGGACTTTGAGAACATTTCTCCATTGGACTCGATCTTATCGATCATGACTTACACATAAAGATTACTCAAACACAACATTCCATTATACCTTTAACCACCTTACCATCCCCAGGTGGTGCTAACAAACGAGATGAGCACCCGCCTGGGCCTGTCCGGGGGCTCCATAGTGGGGTCTATGGGCGACGCGTGGTCTCACCGCGGCAATGTGAGGCTCCTCCTGTCTAGCACGGAGCGGGGCCGCGCCGCCGTGCTCGTCAAGAGCAATGTGGCCGGCGCGGGCGTGGCTAGCTTTCAGGTACTTATGTGACTACATACTTATAGATTGACTCGATCCTTTTGCTCACTGGTCATTCGAATGGTCGCCATTTTAGTTCTTCAACCCAACGTGGAAAAGACGTCGTCTTTTAAGGTAAGCATCCACCTATCGGTATCGTAGGTACGTATCGCACCAAACGGATTGTCATAAATGAATGAACAAACGACGTTGGCAATGCCGGTGTAGATAGTGGACGCGCTTGTATGAATTTCTATACAAAGAATACTGAATGCGATGCGTCCGTTGCGTGCGATGCCGAAAGGTAGACAAACTAGGCGTCTAGAGGCCCGTGGTGGGCGCGCTGGGTACGCGTGGTCTCACCGCGGCAATGTGAGGCTTCTCCTGTCCAGTACGGAGCGGGGTCGCGCCGCCGTGCTGGTCAAGAGCAATGTGGCAGGTGCGGGCGTTGCTAGCTTTCAGGTACAGCTATTGCTTTTATAAGATTATTTTTAGTCCCTTAGAAATGTAGATTGAGGCGCGGGCGGAATAAGTCAGAACCGAGCGACTTATGCCGGTTTAGTGGAGGCACTAGAATTTCAGTGTGAATTTCTGTACAAAGAATATTGAATACGATGCTGAAAGGTGATCCATGTCTTTTAAAGCCCTATGCTAGGCCTCTAGACGCGCCATAGTGGGGTCTATGGGCGACGCGTGGTCGCACCGCGGCAATGTGAGGGTGCTACTGTCTAGCACGGAGCGGGGTCGCGCCGCCGTGCTGGTCAAGAGCAATGTGGCCGGCGCGGGGGTGGCTAGCTTTCAGGTATAGATTGTTTTTGGAGATAGTTTACGTAACTTGATAGAAGTAGCTTTTAAGTCTCTTTAGGAATACTGATTGATGCGCTGGCGGACTACGTAAGAAACGACTGCATTGGTTCGCCCTTTTAAAATCCACTCTGTATGAAGAAGAGCATTTGAAATAATCGTTTTGATGTTTATAAAAAAACTTTTTTCTTATTGTGCCACCGATTGTGGTGACTTTGGTGCAGCGTTGATTTTTAAACGAGTACATTAATGGACTCGACCCCTTAGTTTATAGATTATCATAATTACAACTCAACGCAATCTATACCTACCTTCCAGATCAGTTATTCACTATTAAATTACATCATCTTAGCCTTAATAAGGGAGGCAGTTCATGACGAGCTGCTTCCATTGTTTGCATAACCCTGATCTGATTCGAGGTCTATTATTATTTATAATAGTGAGTGCATTCGCGCGCTTCGTCGATATCGACCGATGGCGCCGCGCCAACTTACTACTTTCTTGGTAATCGCAGAGTGATGGGTTGAACACTTGCCAACAAACTGACATAACTACATATTTCAGATAAAAGGAATCATTCAAAACAAAGACATCTTTTGAATAATACCTAAAGAATGTATAAATAGAGGTTACTAAATATTTATGTCTTTTCAGATAACAAAGGAAGGAATAAGGGACGTGGAATAAAACGCTCAGAAACCGGTAGATAATTTAATTATAAGTAATGTAAATATATTGTAAACGAAACTTCAGCACCAATAAATATATCTTTTTCACAAAAATATCAAAAGCTTTAATTTCTAAAACATCAACAGTTATACATTTAAAAGGCAGTATCAGATCGGAACGGCTTTGCATAGCAAGGCAACGGTATTTGTATAATATTCACTTCATTAAGTCTTATTTATGTATATTATATTATGCTCTTTCTTATGAAACAATAGTGAGTAACACTCGTTTGTAGTCTCCCTTTGTATCGTCCTGCAAATTATTACATTGTATCTTGTAATAGGGTCCAATTTGGAATAACAACGGGTAACATGCAAAGCTTACAATCGAATAAAATTCATACAAAAATAATAAGTAGATACTCTAAAATAAAATCTAAGTTATGCAGCAGGATTTAAGCACAAAGTGTGACTAGCACATTCCTGAAGTCACCATCTAGGTCATCCTGGAAACAATTTCGAAAAAACAACTGCAATAGTGTTACCACTCAGTAAAACAAAAAACAAAACAAAAATGAAACTGGCCCATAAAATATTGATAAAATTCAAAAAAGTCACTCACACAACATGCAAGCTAGTAGCGAGATTGCAAGAGATTTTCAAGTTAAACTCGAGATTACATGGTTACATTAAAATCTAAATAAAATTAATAAGTATTCGATATCAAATGCACAATGTAAATGTCACGTGTATAAGAGTAAAATATTGTGACTGAACATTTTTTTTCTTTACACTACACTTGTTACAGTAAATGGCTGTTATAATACTGTTAATTCACTCGTTAAATTCGACGCTGCATTTAGTAAGACATTGTAGAAAGGAGATAGCCGAGTTTTCCATCAATCTCGTCCTGTAAAAAGTTCAACTCAATGAAATGCCTGTAAGACTGGCTCTCGCTCAACCACCAATCAACGACATGCAACAGAAGCTGTTAAACTAAATAGTGAGTGCAAAGAAACTGTTATACGTGACGAATGAAAAATGTAAAACAATAGCAAAATATACAGATCATTTAGGAATTTTACACCCGCTTATGTAGATTGTGATGACTTAGTCAACCTAGGAATAATTGACAGTAACTTAAATTTAGTGGAAAATCGGAGGATAGTTTGTCGACGCGGGCCGTGTCTACTCTATAACGGTCAAGAGAGCCTTCTTGTAATCCCCGGACGTATCTCCCTGCAAACAAAATGCATCACCGACTCAGTGCCATCATCGCCACACTCAAGCTAACACTTGGGAAGCCCATAGTTATCTCAAAATCCCATTAGTACACAAACGCACGAAGAATTTGAAAACGAAAGTTTTCCCTACGTTGTTTTTGGGGAAAATCTTCATCTGTGCCAATCAAACTTGATCTGTATCGGCGTATGTACAATGGACATGATTATACGTGATGATGATGATGAAGAAAGTGTTAGGTAAAGTGATCTAAGTATAAGATCTAAGATAAGACTGGAAAGCTATTAATAGAACTAAGTAATCTTATTTCAACAAAATACTCTTATTACATCTCATGCATGTAAGAAAATAAGTTTTAGAGTTAATACTGAAATTATGGGACAGTTTCATTTTCATAAGAATAATAAGTTAAGTTAAAATGATGGCTATCTATGATAAAAAAACATATTTGTGCTTAAAACATTCTGCTAATGGGCATTAGGAAATGTTATTTAGGGAAAGAGGTTAGTTATTTTATCAATGTGGGTTCACTAAAATTAGGTAGTCAGGGCCGTAAATATACTTAAAAAAATATTAGTTAAGTACCTACTGAAATGACGTTAGTTAATTTAGCAGTAAAGTAAAAATTATTAGACCGCTAAACCAAAGCAACAACAAATTGTGTTCACAGGGAGACATTCACATTATCTATCGATCATAGTCCTTGACCTTCATCCAACCCTTTGTAGTTGGTCTGAGTCAAACCCTAACCCCAGTCATCTCCATTCAACTGTGAACATCTCCCAAGCGAACACAGAACAAACAAAACAATACTTACAGCGATCCACTGTTCCAGCGGCTTGCCGTACTTCTCCATGAAGGCCTGCTTGATGTCCCCGAGGTCGATCTCGGACCGGCTCACCACGATCCTGATGAGGGTCTTGTCGTTGGTCCCCATTCCCTTCATGGAGTAGTACAGGCGCTCGGCGAAGAAGCCCACTTTGCTCTTCACGCATTTTACTGGAAACGGACACAGGTTTGTTGTTGCATTGGAGTGTCGAGTGTTTTGAATATGGGAAGGTCTATGCTTCTAGGGATGGTAGGTAATGAGAAAAGTACAATACCTACCTACCTATCGAATATATCGTTTTGTAGTAGTGTAGTGTCTTAATTACCATTAAAATTACTTAATTAGCTTGCCAATGCGGTAAGGTTACATTAGATGTCAGAGGCATAAAACACGAGATCTTATTTAAATGCATTGTTTTTTTCTATGTGTATGATGGACAATTAAAAATAAAATTAATGAGCCCAGTCACGGTGTGGAGGTCAATTGTATCCTGTTGTTGTGGTTGTAAATGATATGTACAACCTTCACGTGATGTCTTTTAGCTGCCGAATATGTCGCCTGACAAAGATTATATCAGAATGATATAATAATGGCTTCGGTAGGTACCTTCCTTAACTTAATCCGTACAATAGTTGAGTTCGTTAACTTGAACCATGCAATAGTTGTGATGTTTAATCGACCACAATTACCTACGCAGCTACCCACATAACGTTTTCATATAGGCACTTTTCAATGCTTAGATACATAATGTATGTAGCACATCGGTCTTCACAGAGCAAACCTTTTGATATAATTCGTTGTTGTTGTTTTTCCCGGCGTTGTGGGTAACAAAGTGCTATAAAGGGGTGGAAATAAAGGGATAAAACTCACCAATAGCGAGCATGCCCTTCTCGATGCTGCCCGAGAACTCCTTCTTGATGGTCTCCTCGATGTCCTTGCCGGAGATAGCCTCGTACTCAGAGAAGATCTGGAATAATGAGGTAAGTATTTAGAATTTAGATGATATACGGGTAAGTACCTACCTAAATTAAACTATGATTACCTTTTAGTTTAAACGGTGCATTGCTAGAGAAGTTTATAGGTAGGAAATACATTCCACGGGGTTCGTTCGTAAAGGTACTATTACGAACACACCTAAAATTAATTATGAGAAGACGGTAATGTATTAATGATGATGAATCATGAAATAACTTGTTATCTGAAGAGGATTGTAGTATCAACGAATGACCTACATAATAAGTGCATGTGCATTTATGTTTCATAGGCTATCAGACATTGCTCACATAATGAAATCATACATAACCATTCATTATTCTGATGGTGTCCGACCACGCATTATCGGCAGACGGTATTCATTCAATGAGATCATCCTTTAATCGCAGTCATTTGTTTTGTCACATATCAAAACAAAAGTAGCCCTTCATATCTCCCGCCTTCATCCACTCACCTGTCTCAGCTGCTGGTAGGAGCGCGTGACGAGGATGGAGTTGAACACGCTCTCGTCGGTGCCCCACTGCCCCTCCCCGGCGGCGGCCAAGTTCTCCGCGTCCGCGCGCGCCGCCGCCTCGTCCACGCCCTGGTTCTCGTCCCGGTTGGCCATGCACAGGGACACGCAGAGACGCTTGAAGTGCCCGGAGGTGTCGCCCTTCAGGTCGGATTCGAGGCTCTTGCCGTATACTGTTGGGTGGGAGGGGGAAGATTAGTTTGTTGTTGGGAATGAGTGTTGAAGTGTTTGTTTGAATGTTTGCCTTAGCTGAGAAGGTAACCGGGTACCTAAGTATTCGTAGTAAGTACCTACCTATATTCATATTATTCAGAGCTTGTTGTTATTCTCATAAAGTAAAAAACAGATGAAGGTTACAATTACAACTAGCTAGCCTTTTACTACCCACGGAAAATAACGTCATCAAATATTTAGTTTTTTTTCATTCAATAAATGCCAACATTTTGGCTTCCGTGTCAAAGAAACAGTAGTTCAAGGGTAGTCAGCTGTGTTTGAGGTCAGAACAATTTCGTTACAATGTCGGTTAGGCTGCCTTTGTACAACGAAGTGTAGGTCATAAGCATTACTAATCTTATAACGACCTAAGAGTCAGCCAGCCAATCACATGACATGACTAATATTTGTATGAGTAGTGCACAATGTGTGCTGTAGACCTCGTATCTAATAACTAACCGTGTGACAACAATACATAACCGCAGGTGTATCCAGGTACAATATGAACGTCATCAACGTCACTCATGAACTTATAGTCAGTTACCTACACATGTCGATAACATTAAGTATACCTACCTATACCTACTTCAATTGATTGACACATGCATTCAGTAATTAGTCATTCCTCGATCATAGCTAGATACTTCCATGGGTATTCTTCAATTATCATGCTACTTGTGTTATTTTACGTACATGGACTGTTAGTACTTACCTACTTGGGTAATACCTAATACTACCTAGAGTTTTAGGTACCTGTACGCAATTTCACAAAACTTTTTCAGTAATTTCCAATTACTTAATTCTGAAATTGCTGCAAATTGTTATTCAACTAGGTTTTTCTGATCGTAAAATCTGAGTGTTATTGCGACTCGATTCAAGCGTGACTTTCTGACTTCTACCTGAAGATTAGCATGCTTAGATAAACTATTTAGCTACACGCGATCTAGAAAGAATGAAAACTCGTTGCTAACTCAAACCTGCCGGTATATTTTTTATTTAAAGCTAATATAATTTTCATTGATTCAGATTGCATTATTAACAACTAGAAAAAGCGCTTTTTGTAGACTTAATCATTTTAATCGGGCTACCACCACTTCTACTACCAACGCATGTAGGTAAGATAGTTTCCATATTGACTCCTAATTTAGGTCCGATCATCATGATTCGGTTATGATTTCCACATGTCTCTTGCCTATGCTCGGTTAGACATTAAATAAACAGACTGATATAATACAACAATACTCAAAAATACCTAACCTAATAATAATAATAGCACAACACTCACACTGCTCATAGAACGCCGAGATAGTCCTGATGCCGTAGTTGGACAGCGTGCAGAGGATCTCGATGATGGCCTCCTCGTCGGTGCCCACCCCCGCCACTGCCTCGTGCAGCTCCTTGGCGTAGAAGTGCGGAAGGGGGGTCATCAGGGCGATGATCACGTTCTCCAAGTTGCCGCCGAGCTCGCTCTTCAGCTCGCTGATCAGGTCCTAGAGACAGTTGAAGGGTTAATTTCGGTGGTGGGATACCTAGAAAGATGTGGAGACAGGTGGGGCTTCCGGCTTCTTCTATGACCGTACAGTTAGGAGTTCGATACTTTTCGTATAGTCAGATTTCATATTCGTTAGTTATATTCCGCAGAGGATTGTGAAAGTACCAGTTTTTCACTGGAGTAAATCTACCTCAGAATTAAGTGAAGTTCTACTCAATATAATGACAACCTACCTAGCCAATAAAAGCGCTGCATCAATACGAATTGAAGTTCTGTTGCTCTTGAAGTTTTCAGGCGTGTAACTGAAAAACTGTATATAGTAATACCTAATACTACATTGTGATATAGGAGTTTATCACAATGTAGTATTAGGTATTACTAATAATCCTACCTTGCCTTCTAATAATAGGTACTTTAGGTACCTACTTTGAATGTCGGAGTTACCTCTCATAAACTTCCAACAATGTAACTATCTCGTGGCTTATCACTATTTCTATAGTGTTTTGTTTACATACATAAATGGAAAGGTGACAGCACAATGTAAACAACTACACATTTATCTACCTACCTTTATGATAGATAGGTAACACAAACTTAGGTGTCGATAGTTAGCGTTTGGGAGTGTTGGATAAGCTCAAAAAAACCTCAGTAGTAAGTACCTATAACTATCGTATATTTCCTACTAGCTGTTCCCGAGAGCTTCGCTTCGCCTTAAAAAGTTTTCCCGTGGGAATTCCGGGATAAAAAGTATCCTATGTTCTTTCCCAGGGTCTAGACCATATGTATACCAAATTTCATTCAAATCCGTTCAGTAGTTTTGGCGTGAAAGAGTAACAGACAGACAGACACAGTTACTTTCGCATTTATAATATTATACTAGCTGTTCCCGCGCGCTTCGCTTCGCCTTAAAAAGTTTTCCCGTGGGAATACCGGGATAAAAAGTAGCCTATGTTCTTTCCCAGGGTCTAGACCATATGTATACCAAATTTCATTCAAATAAGTTCAGTAGTTTTGGCGTGAAAGAGTAACAGACAGACAGACACAGTTACTTTCGCATTTATAATATTAGTTAGGATTAGGATATTATAATATTATATATATATATTAGTTAGGATAGTGGATAGCAGTTGATTCATGGTACCAAGATACCAACTCAGTTATATTGTTGTTGCACAGTTGTATTGGCGCCTATGCAAACTGCCAAGCGTGTCGGATACTGTCATGCAACTATTTGCATTTATTGTTTACCGTTATTACCTACCTCTTGACGACCGAATGGCGTAGTGGTTAGTGACCCTGACTACTGAGCCGAAGGTCCCGGGTTCGATTCCCGGCTGGGGCAGATATTTGTTTAAAGACAGATATTTGTACTCGGGTCTTGGGTGTTGATATTTATATTTAGTATCTATCTATCTATGTATTTGTGTATATATATCAGCTGTCCGACACCCATAACACAGGTTCTGCCTAGCTTGGGGTCGGATGGCCGTGTGTGAGATGTCCCCACATATTTATTTATATGTATTTATTATTTTTATTTATGTATGTATGACTAAGTACTTAGTACGTAAGTAACTAACTAAATACAACAATGGCTAGATGTCAAATAATATCTGTTGCAATAACAAAAGAGCTTGTGTCCACTTTGCCTCCTTAAACTTTCCCATAAGAAACATAAAACCATAGACATGGTAAAACCATCCTAGTTTCTATTACGAAGCTACATGGGAAAGTCCAAAAAGTGGGTCACCTACAAATTAAATAGTAGGTAGATATCCAGGGTATGGATTTTCCCCTTCCCCCTCACACCATACCATCACCCCCTCTACTAGCCCACTGTGGAGCCATTCACGATAGCAGTTTCAGCAATATAACTATTCCCTCACTTCATTATAAACTATAGCGTGTAGGTAGTGTAGCTATAGTATACCTAGGTGTGTTTGTTTTTCGTGGAATCCATTAACTAACAACTGCATTACTTGATAAACACTACAACAGCGCTTATTTTTCAGGCAGGCGCACACCCATAACTGCCTACAATATAAGTACTAGTTTACAGTTTTTAGTCACGAAAGTTTTATTTTTAGCGAGCCTCAAAGTTATTTTTACTACCAACATACTTTTATTTCCATAACCTTACGTACAAAATTTTAGATGCATCTCTCCCGAATCTTGAAACCAGTTTTAGTTTTTTTTGCTCGCCCAAAATACAGGTTTTGGATCATTATGCGTTATTTGAACTTGAGGGTCGATTGACCCTCAATTAACTTGGCTAAGGGCATGTCTGGGCGCCTGGACCTGGACACTGGACACTTATTTTGGTTATTTAAACTAAGTCTAGTTATGTGCATTAGATGACTAGAGTTATTGTTCTCTACTCTACGCTACTGCTGGTCTTTCAATAGGTTTCATGAACTAAGCATTCGTTAAAAGAGGAAATGAAGTCGCTTGTTTCATGATATCCTCATTATTCAAGCCTAACAAACTGAATCAACGATGACTAACAAACAATTTACCTGTGCGGTAATTCACAAGGCCATAGTAAAGTGACTAGCGAGCGATGATTGAAGATAGCAAGCTAGGAGCTACATTACGTCATTACCGAAAACCGCCGACCGGTTAAACTATAACAGAAAATTCCATTTGTTGCTAACAGTTGTAATTGTTCCGGTTCTATGAGTAATCGGCACTTTGAAATATTGCGTAGGTATACATTCACGGAAGTTTGAGCGGAAGAGCGAAACAAAATATCGTGAGATTCGTGGGAGATAGTCTTGACTCTTGATTAGAATGTACCTAGAGGAATAATATTTATGTAGATAACAAGACAAGTACCTAAGTATTTATTAAAATCCCTTAATTAGAATCTTGATGACCAGACGAGGAAGCGTTTAGTTCTGTAAGCTACGCACGTTAGCGACGCTGAGACATCCATTAACATTATCATTAGTTATGCTGTGCATTGCTTGAAGTATGCGAATGACTATAAGTTTTTAGGTACTTGATTATTCAACGTGCACAGACTTTATGCGAACACAAACAAAAAGTTGTCTTCATTTACAAATGCCCAGATTGAAGAAGAAAAAACGCTTAGGGTGGAAGCTATGAATTTCCAGCCGATTTTGATGATAGGAGACCTTGAAGCGTAAGGTTCATAAGGTTCAACACGGCATACTAATGGTAGGTACCTACTACGCAAATGATTTTATATTTTCACCGGTGCGTGGTGCTGGTGAAAAATACTTCTCACCCCGACCTAGTGGATGTAGGTAAAGATAAAAGCCATCGGCATCGGGTCTTCTCCTAGAAGTTAGAGAGATTTAGGGTCACCATCGACAAGTCATCATGATATTTACCTTGCCATAGTTGGTCTTGAAGGTCTCAGCGATCTCGAGGCGCTGCACGATGCCGCGGCGGCACAGCACGTCGATGATGGCCTTCTCATCCGTGCCGAAGCCCTTCATGGCCTTCCGGAGAGTCTCGGCGTCCGCGGCCGGCTCGAAGGGCTCGGCGGGGTACACCGTGGGCGTGCACTGTAGGGCACAGAGGGTTGTTAGAGGGAGGTAGGTAGAAGGGTTTTCGGGGCAGCAGGTTATTACAATGTGGGTATGACTTTGATGTTAATTGGGTTGTTAATTAGCTAATTGGGAAAATTACACTAGATAATAATAAGTTAAGTAAGTAGGTAGGTACTACCTAGTTACTATTAAGTAAGGTACCTATACCTAAGTATAGGTTGGTAGTTTCTAGTCATTGGGGAGGAATAGATAGCTAGTATTCTTAACTTAACTCATCCAATAAGAATCACTTAAGAATTCGCAAGTTTGCTCCGCGATAACCTTGCCCCGAAAACATGACATCACCCCGTGAGAAACTTTAACCATTATGTTACAGGTAGGCCGATAGACGTAGGTGTAAAATATAACTTACCTTGTACGGGTAGTACTGTTGTCCGCTCATTTTGTTTGTTTCTGGAACGAAAAAACAGAATCCAATAAATATGTCTTCGATAACAAACACAAGTGCGGTATGCGGCTGCGTAAACCCAAAAATAACACCACAAGCGACCGGCAAAACTGACCGGCTTTAACGATTAGCAAACTACACGCGCATGCCGGTAACTATTACACAAAAAACACCATAAAACTTTACTAAAACACTGTTGGAAACCACTGAACTGGCTTCATGAGGTTAACTTATCCATGAGTCAATAAGGATAATTAAAAATGAATACCTACTTGTAGTATTCACGAGAGACACACCCAAACTGCAAAGCTACACACTCTGAAATAAACAGCGAATGTTGGGGAACTCAGTCGATGTTTGTTCCCTCCGTCTCGCTCGCGCGGGTCGCCAACCTTTTCACTCTCGTTGCGTTTTCAGATTTTCAGTGAGAGGAAAAACTCGTAGCGTTAATGTAGGTAACTATCTAAATTAGATGGGTGAATTTATTTTAAGTTTATTATGTGGAGTTAAAGCTACGCTAACTAGGTTCGTAAATTAGGTAAAGTTCGTGTTCGTAGGGTAGGTGCTACCAACCAACTGCGTTAGGTAGCAAGGGCGTACCCAGGATTTCAGATAGGGGGGGGCAGCTCATACCTGTTTCGAGATGATGGTGTGTCGGGTCGGGTATAATGAAATAAAAAACCGGCCAAGTGAGAGTTGGACTCGCGGACTGAGAGTTCCGTACAAGTCTTACTTACCTGAGATAGTTTTCCTTTTAATTTCGTCATATCCATGAATTTCATATTTTTTGGACCTACCATTTAGCCAGCAGGGGCTATATTTCCTAAACCAATTACTGAATAAAAAAATGCTTTGATCATTCATACCTATAATATTTTTAAAATACCTATTCAACGTTACCCCACACCGTCGTTGGAACACTGAAAAAAATTATTCATCCCCACTTTACCGGTAGCCCAAATTTTTTTTTATACTTCATTTTGTTGCTTTTTAGAGGTCGTACATTTGTATATCTATGCGAAATATCAGCTTCATATCTTTACCCGTTTCTGAGAAAAAGGGTGGTGACAGACAGACAGACGGATGGACCTATTTTTACTTTTAAGGTACTGAACCCTAAAAATCATGAAAATTGAGTAAGACACAAAACAAAATATTAATTTAAAAGTAATCTTCCCGGATTTTCCGAAAAGGACATCTGGCCTTTTTGCCCCGCTTTACTAAAAAGTCGCGAACATAAACCAAAATACTTTGAAATCATAGTGTTACCAGCCCGATTTAATATTCTGTAGTCATTTTAATTCAAAACAATGGAAAAAATGTAAATATTTAGAAAAAAATATTACGTAATATACGAATAATAGTTACCTATTATACGAAAAAGTAATATGTTTTCCCATTGTTTTCAAAAAGCGGGGCAAATAGCCATACAGAATGCCCAATGTCCTTTGTCTATGACAGTCTTTCTTTCTTTTCAATAAACTCACTGTTTTCTTTTAAATGCGATGTACGCTCATCAGACATAACCTGTAAGCCTTTCTTCACCCATGGTGCTTCTAAGCCACGTTTTAACTCTTCGCAGCGTACTGAAGGACCGTTCTACCGGTCGCCGCTGTGGTGCATGGGATAGTGCTTAAAATAGTCAATGCCTTTCTGACCGCACGGTAAAAAAAAATGGCTTCGTTGAACAGATCAACTACTTCTATGTTGCTTAATTGATCATCTGATAAAGCCTTCTTCACCCATAAATTATGCCAAAGGTTCAGTATGAAAGGCAATGTGCAATACAGTCTGTCCTTCCCAACAATTAAAAAATCATAACTTCTCTTCAGAGGCGTTTTTCTAAAAAGTAAAAATACTAATATTAACAGCTAGGAAATGCCAATTTTGAGAACCTAGAAACAATAATATAGTGGCTACAATTTAGAAGTTACTTTGCAAAAAGGCTAAAAAAGGCTTTTTCGGCCAAAATCTAAAATAAATTCTACATTCTGGGCACTTGTTTCTTAGTCCTAGGTTCTTGAAAAGGCGTTATCTTGATGAACATTTATCTATTTTTACTTTTCGATCGAGAGAAGAACAAGAATTTTATTAATGTTGA
Source organism: Plutella xylostella (assembly GCF_932276165.1). Classification (NCBI taxonomy): domain Eukaryota; kingdom Metazoa; phylum Arthropoda; class Insecta; order Lepidoptera; family Plutellidae; genus Plutella; species Plutella xylostella. The sequence continues at coordinate 6,190,238 of NC_063987.1, read as the reverse complement.
GAACGCAGGACAGACGCAATGTATTGCGAGCAATGAGTTTCAAGAGTAGGCGGGCAGTTCTCTGGTCATAAAATTCTTGCAATGATAATAAGGTTACGTAGCTAACAGTATTACTTACCTACTATAACGAATGTTGTACAATATTTATTTATAGATAAAAGAATATGAAATCAAAATATCTGACTGAAAAGAAAAGTTATTTTGTTGACCACATTTCATTTTGCGCAGAGTAACACGTTTTTAATTCCCACTTGGCAGGAAAATTTACGTTTATTTCATCTTCTAGGGGGGGGCAGCTGCCCCCCCCTGCCCCTACCTCGGTACGCCCATGTTAGGTAGGTAAGAGAAGAAAAATATATCATGCACCGTATTTTTTCCTTCGGTTACCAAGTTGCTCAATGAATCTATTTAATTACATTGTAACAAAATACAGTCCTCCAACTCCAAATGTTGCGGACCCCGGCGCGACACGTAATCTTGGCCGCGATGATGTCACCGCCCCGCCGCCGCCGCCGCCGCCGTGGAGCGACGCCGGCAGACCGGCTACACTTCACTACTTGGTTTCCTCCCATTTCAAATTCAATGCACCCAGTTTAGGAAAACATTCCTTAGTAAGTATTTCCCCTCAACTGTGGGTACCTTGGACACTAAACTACCCACATACCTACTCCTACCGTTCTACCTTTTAAATATTAATATGAGGAATATGTTGGAATGTGGTTGTTGAGTAAGTCAAGTTGTGCTCCTCCGTAGGTATTTGCTGACATGAAAAACCATTGAACCCAATCTTCTCCTTATAGTGTGGATGACTAAAACGAGAGCTAGATCACCGTGGTGAAAGGATTAGCGTCAGTATCATATACAGGTACCTACCTACGTCAGTCGAGGAAGGTCTTTCATGCACCATACGTAGTAATACGTACCTACCTAGTTCATTGAATTCAATAAAATATCATCAATACCTATAAGCTTTGTATACTTACGTAGAGCCAGCCTACTTCAGTCTTTGTTCAGAAGTCCTTATTTATACAGTTCAAAAGGACCAATACTTACCTCAATTATTGGTAGTAGGGGTACCTCTTAGGCACTTTTATAAATGAAGATAACCTATCGTATTGATTAAAATTAGCTTGACCGATAATAGTAGGTAGGTAATTAACTAGTCGACAGGCCTTTCGGAGTTTCACGAACTAGGAGTGGGCAAAGTCCTGTAGAAAAACAGAGAAGCGAGGAATTAAGTCCATAGGCTGTACCTAGTTACTATACTATGCCGGTAGGTAAACAAGGAATCGGTAAGACAAACAGTTTTTGCCTAACTGTAACTATGTACAGTCTGGGACAAAGAAACCCGACCTCCAATGCTACTTGGGAGATGTCATTTTGTCGATTTATTTAAAAATAAATCCCACTAACTATCTAACTTTGCCTCCGTTCCCTTGATATCAAAATTCATTGACAATTTCATAACGATCCATTGATCATGGATATAAATAAACTAGTAAACCAACTGAGTAGGTCTGGTATGACAAATATTTCAACGTCACTGATCTTATTCATGATTCAGTTAGATCATCGTCATCTATGCTGCTTCGTAGAACTGCTACGCGACCTTTGTGATGTTTAATAAAATGAGTCATTGATGAAAACTTATTTACGATGTTTTGTAAGTATTGTAAAAATGGGATGTTGTGAAAACAGTAACAGCAAGTAGACGTAGACGTCTACGTATACACTTGCTAGGTACTAAACGATTTCAGTGGTACTTTTATAGTAGGTAGGTACTATTTGTAGGACTTCATTACATTCTCGTTAGAGAAGTAGGTACCTACTTACTTATATTCTTTGTGCATTACGATGTAACTTTCAAGTTTCATGTTGACTGACCTGTATATTTTTACAGTAACTAGCTGTTAATATTATGTCCTATCCTTACTGTGTGGAAGATTAGTGTTTTAAAGTAAGGTAGGTAGGTATACATGGGTAACAATAACAATACTAAAAACTAAGTTGCCACCACATGTAGGTAGCATTGAACGTTAATTACTCACTCATGGTAGCTGCACCTACCAACATAGATGAGATAGTTTTTGGTTGTTAAATGGTAAATGCCATTGAAGTGCATTTTAGGTTAATTAAATATAAGTGTGGTATGTGGTGCTGTGATGAGTGTTTTATTTCAACTAAACAAAGTGGATGAGTAGGTACTTAAATAAAAAAAATGTAATGAAACTGCAATTATTTTTAATAAATGCAACCCAGCACATTTTACTATAACACTAACTCAACATTCATCAATTTTATCAACAATATTAGAACCTACTTGACTGCACAGTGCCAGTGCTAAGTTTATTTAAGTGTATCCCTTTTTGCAAAAATGCATTCTATTCTTGGTAATATAATATTTTGTATCTGTACACAGTAGTTACCGTGACCATATCACTAGACCATACCATAAACCAATTACTAAAGTCTGAACAGATGGCATACAATAATTACACAGTTTCAGCTTTAACACGTTTTGACTAGCAGTCAATCTTAAAATCAAGTTTAATATAAACTATAAACAATTAGTGCATTCCGCCTCCTTTCTCGAGCATCTGAGCAAATCTGTTGGTGATGAGCAGGGAGGTGTCGATGAACCGCTCCACGCAGTTGGTGATGCAAGTCTCGGTGCGAGAGTCCAGCTTGGAGCCAGGCTTGTCCACGCACTTGTCCCAACAGAAGTCATTGAACTCATGGATCTGAAAGAAATTTTCATAAAGGTAACCAATTTTAGCATTTAAATTTGTATTTACTAAGTCACATCGGATAGTTGTGACCAAAGGTACTGGCATTTACACTGTTGTACGGTATATTCGTAAAATAAATAGGAGTTTTAAAGATTGAAAACAATTTCTGAAAGTTACATCAGATTTGTTGTATTGTTTACCTGGGCATGAAACTGTGCCTTCTGCTTCTCAGCCAAAAGGAAGTCCTGCAGCTCTGAATCTCCAGGCTTTGCGCTTGAGAAGTCCGATAAATCAGACATGTTTACTAATTTAATTTAATTTTCAGATGCGAAAGCGGAATACGAGAAACCGTGGAACGAAATGTCAAAATCGAAAAGTGAGGTTATTCATAGACTAAATTCGATTGACAGTTTTATTTTTTCGTATTTATGGATCGTTCAGAAACAAAATTAACATGGAAAAAAACCTCAGAACAAAAAAATACTCAACTTTCAGTACCTACTAAACTTGTCTAGTCACACTTTTAATTTAAGGTTGTCTGGAAGAAATCGCTTTAAGCGATAAGACCGCCATCTGTACACACATATGTGTTAGATTAAGTTTTTTGTAATCTTGTCCATGTTTTTGTGTACAAATAAAGAATATCCATCTATTTAACTTTCAGTATCGTATCAGTGATGACTATGAGGTAAGTAGAAGCGTCCGCAGTGGAGCTAGCTTCAGCGATCGTAAGTGTCGTATCTCTGATAATTGAGGTTACCCGACAACTCTCTCAGCACAAGCTTGCTTGTGATGCCGCACTAGGTCAGCGTGTTACAAAAATCCTTCCTCCATTGGAAGGAGACCCGTGCCCCAGCAGTGGGGACGTAATGGGTCGTGATGTGATGACTAGAGTTAAAGACGGTAATAAAGCAACAAGATTGGCCGCCACCGTGTAAAGGGTTGTTATCAAGTAAGCTTAATAAAAGGTAAAAAATAAAATAAAAATATGCGCAATTGTATAAAATTGATTTATTACAATAAAATACAATTGGAAATACAAGGATGGTAAATGTTAGCCACCTCCATTGTGACAGTGACTACGTAGCAGCATACATACATACAACAGCCCAACATATATAAATAAATATACATATTGATAACTCTTTACAGTGTCCGTTTTAGTCTTCCAGGAAGAAGTATTGGCCAGCCCGTTTTTGCTCAATGTCCTGTAACAAAGGAAACATCATTAGAATAATGGCAACCTTGAGTGTAGTGATAATTTACTAACAGCTACAACATTGTTTCTTATTGTTAGCAATAGTGAGGGGTGAATTGCACGCTAAAGCTACACTACACTCGTAGTACCTATGTAAAGTAGTTCGCAATCTGCCATCACCTCTAATCACTAACAGATAACTATCAAACATAATCGGTAGTATCGGTAATCGGTACCTATCGAGGTACCAAACTCTCCACTCAGTAACTGCTAAGGCAACACCATCTCAAAAAGAGATGCTATTTAGATTCATCTACATTTCAAAGCAACATCTTATTAATCTCATTAAAATTCGAAAGAAAGGCAGCGAAAGCGCCCACTGCACAAGTTCCATAACACTAACCTTAACAGACGAGTGCTTATTGATCCTGGGGCGGAAGTTGTTCGGGTCTCTCCTGAAGGTAATGCCCAGCAGTTCCAAGAACTTGTTCATGCCGTTGAGCAGCGACTGCGGCGCGTGCGCGGTGGCGTCCGACGAGGGGGTGCCCTCGAACACGATCACGCGGTCCGCCAGGTATGTGGCCATGATGAAGTCGTGCTCGACCACGAAGCCTGTCCGCTTGGCGTGCAGGATGAATCTGGAAGGTGGTAGAGGTGTTTGTTAAGTACAGGGGTTTTCAGTGAATTAATAAATTAGTGGCTCATAGTAGTCGACTGTTGGATATGTGCCACCCCATAATCGAAGATTTATAAAATGGAATGACTGTTGGAGATATTCTGTATTGTGGACTTAGGATATTGCAATATTGGAAGTTTGATGTAGATAGGACATCTGAGTTCATTGATGTAGATAAGATGCCATTGCCATGCCATCTGAGTTGGCTGCCTATGATGTGGCCATACAAGGTGTAAGTAGTCTGATAGTAGGTTCCCATGAATTCAGTTCATCCCTCAAACCCTCATACAACATACCTTTTAATAACTTTAGCAGCAACAAGACGTTGCTCAGAATCTAAGTAGGCCGAGGGTTCATCAATCAGGTAGACGTCGGCGGGCTTCCCGAGACACAGCACCAGCGCCACACGCTGCAACTCTCCTCCAGACAGGTTCTGCACCTCCTGGTCCATTATCTCCTCTATCTTCATTGGCTTCATCACATCTGTGATGAACTGCGGAGAGAATGTGATGGATTAGTAAAATATAACTAAGAAACATGAAATGATTCAGCTTGTAGCTGTTCAGTCAAATAAAAAAAACCTTCCAAATGTTAGAAATTTGTCAAAATAAGGAGTATTATGTATGGATAAGATCTTTAATAATAATAAGTTATAAATAAAAAATACTGTAGCGGCAAACAAATGTTATGGGTTTTAGAGCTGAACACATTTCCTCTTATAATTAATAGCATATTTTTGTCTTGTTACCATAGTTCTCATACCTGTGGGTGAATGTAGGCGTCTCTGATCTTCTCGTGCAGCAGCTGACGCACCAGCCCCTGCGACTTGGGCGAGATCTTCTGTGGCTTATAACTAATGTGCAACTGCGGCAGGTGGCCCGAGCCTGGCAACAATAACAAACGGCGGATTAAGTATAAGATTATGAATTTTAAGTTAGGTTTTATTTCAAATGGTTAAATACACAAAGACTTTAAGTCTAAGAAAGAGAGATACAAGCAAGGAGCCCATAAACACAGTCAAACACTTTGTTTTAGTGATAATATGCACAGATGTATGGTAATTAAAATATTGTGTACCATCTGCCGGCTTGGAGGCCTCTGCATGCTTTAAACACTTTTGAAACACGGGGTGGAAGAACAAATCAAAGAATTCTCCCCGGGCCATCACTAGAATGTTCGGAATTCATCTAAAATACTAAAGCTTAAAACCACCGATTCACTTATAACCTCAATTTTACGCGATTGATTTTACATCGCCAATTATATGAATTATTAATTTACTAATCTAAAAACAAAGGCAAATACTATGTACACATTCGTATAAAATAACAATTATTGTTGAAATTCTTCTCCAGTAAAACGTTCCAATAAAATCGTCATTTGACAACTTTCATGAAAATTTGACATTTCACTACGAAGTGTTGCCACATTACAAAAACTAAATTCGATTCTAGTTATTTCGATACTTTCGATGGATATTTTGTGAATCGAATAGTATCGAGTAATCGAGTCAAGCTTACCATCATCGGGTTCCAAGTTGCCAGCCAACATTCTGATGAATGTGGTTTTTCCAGTTCCATTTTCTCCGAGAAGCACCAAGATCTCGGAGTCAGAGAACTCTCCTTGCTTGACCCTAAGACTGAAGTCACCCATTTTCTTTGTCATCTCTGGATACTCATAATGGTTCATCCGTTTTATCTGATAAGAAAAGAAATGTTTTATGTAAAAGTACATAATTATGCTATGATGTGATATTGATTAGATCTGTATCTAGTAAATGTAAATTACCTCTTCTTCTGTAGCAGATTCAGCTACTTTGAATACTAGGGATTCAGTTCTGAATCTCATGTTCTCAGTCGGCACGAAACCATCAAGGAATATGTTGATACCTAGAAAATAAACGCAGATTAATTGTACAAGCCATTAATCAATAAGTACTTTGGTGCCTTAACTATCTATTTATACATAACAAATAGCGCATTGGAATGTTTCCACCCGTTAGATCAAGTGGCATACACATTGCGATTGCTGTCGCGTATACAACGACATTGAAATTACGCAGTGAAAGTATTATTTACGCACGGGCGCCAAATCCCACGGCGCTGCTAAAGGTACTGCTACGTGCATTGCGGCTTACGACAGTCCCGGGCTGACCTAGATGAAAAATCTATGGCACCACACAGCCGTCGTCAGCCGCACCCGTAAATCAGTATTTAGATTTTCATGCCACGCAAACTACCCTGTTTGCACCTTAACCTCCTTCCTTTCACCCAAAGCTATAACCATAATTATGTAAAATTGCCCAACCTTCTCGTACGGAGAAGGGCATAGTGACGACGCCGTACGCGCCGGGCACGCCGTAGAGGCAGCAGATGAAGTCCGACAGGTAGTCCAGCACCGACAAGTCGTGCTCCACCACTATGATGAACCTGAGGAGGATAGTAGTACCGATGTCAGAGTACAGTTTGTATTTGAGATCTTCATAAGTGGTATTATAAGACAGAAAGGAGTTGAAAAGTTGGTCTGAATCACTTTTATGTAACATGACTTTATGGTATGTCAGTATCATCTGGACATAGATCTCTACCATGCTTTAGGCATTATATTATTATTATTATTGTGGGAGGCCTGGTCATAATCAGAACTTTTACAATCCCGTGGCCATGGAAACAGATGCATTGGTATTAATTTGTTGTCCAAAGCTGACAGGTTAAGGGCGTTATTCCACCATAGACGTCCTATGCTACGTTACTATGGATGCATTTGATATCAAACATATCAGCATAGCTGCAAAGCACATCTCTGGTGGAAAGGCACCCTTATACAAACAAAAGTACATACTTATCAGGATGTATCAACGAGCGTATAGTCCTGGCAGCGTTCAGCCTCTGCTTGACGTCGAGGTAGGAGGAGGGCTCGTCGAACATGAAGATGTCCCCGTCCTGGATGCACACCATCGCGATGGCGAATCGCTGCAGCTCCCCGCCGGACAGAGCCGCGATCTCGCGCCCACGGATGTGGGATAAGTCTGCGGGATTAACAGATTCAGATTGATAATGTATTCAAAGTAAAATTTTACAATTATTAATTGTTGGTTGTCAAGATAATGAGTCTACCACCATGTCACAAATGCAAAAGAGAAAAAAGAATGTACAGGGATGGGATCTAAGACAGGTCTAAAAGATTAAAAAGTTAGGGATCTAGGATGTTGGGTAGGTAGGCTAATACAATTTCTTATCAACATTTAAATAACAACACAACATAACACACAATAATTTTAAAATTGCATACTATTCAATGCTAGAGCAACATCACTTACCAAGCATCTTGCATATCTGTGTCTGGTTCTTCAGCTCGTCCTTCTTGTCGAGCAGGAACCCAACGGTTCCCTTCACGGCCTTGGGGATCTGGTCCACATACTGCGGCTTGATCAGCGCCTTCAGGTCGTCCTCCAGGATCTTGGTGAAGTAGTTCTGCAGCTCCGAGCCGCGGAAGTGGGAGAGGATCTCCTGCCAGTCTGGAGGGTCCTGGAAGGTCAATGAGGTTGGGATTTATTTCAGTATATGTTTGTGAGAGTGTTTTGATGTTGTTATCTGTATGTTAAAATTAGCTGGTTACTTTACAATGTACTGGTAAATGTAACAGGACTAAATATTTTCCAGTTTAGAGATTGAAGGCTACTGGCCAACCAACAGCTTATTTTACTGCTTTCACTCTTGAATATGAGTGTTTGTAATTGATAAAAGCTGAGTACCAGTGCTCTTTGGGATAAAAAGTGTAATAGAAAGTGTTGAATTTCTTGGTTTTGTGGTAATAACTTACAGAGAAACGTCCAAGGTTGGGTTTCTGCTTGCCGGCAAGGATCTTCAGCGCCGTGGACTTGCCAATACCGTTCTGGCCGACCAGACCCAGTACCTCACCAGGCCGAGGAATCGGGAGCCGGTGGAGCTTGAACGAGTTCTTGGAGTAACGGTGAGTGGTGTGCTTCTCCAAGTTGGAAGGAATGTTGATGATGGTAATAGCATCAAATGGACATTTCTGGAAAAGGATATTTGAATTATATTAATAAACATCACTGAGAATAGTCCAATATTGAAAATCGCTTTACCAGTAGACAACATCAAGGTGACTTTCGGTGAATAATTAATTAAGTAGCCTTGGATAAGAAATTTTAGAGACACTTTAAAAAAAAGTGATTGTTTACCTTCACACAGATACCGCATCCGATGCACAGCTCCTCGGAGATGGTGGCGATCTTGTCGTTGGGCGTCACCTCGATACAGAGCTTCCCCATCCTCACCACCGGGCAACTCTTCTTGCACTCTTGCCTGCATCTTTTAGGCTTGCAACGATCCGCGTTCACTATAGCTATACGCGTTAGCTTGTCCGTCTCCTCATGCTGCTTGTTGCTATGCCGAGACATAACTGCCAACAAGGATAACTCGTTATTTAGAACACAAAAATATAAACAGTTTATGGTCAAACTTTCTTCAATATGTGGCACATAACCTCACTGTGTTACTAAGCAATATTTATTCTTGGGTCGTAGTTGTTGGTAATGCTTTATTTGGATGTTACTAATAGTGCTAAATGCGTATTAATTTATCAAAATGAGAGGATACCTGAGAAAAGAAGGCGAACGTAGGCAAAATTTGCCTATGTTCGCGTGTCCTTTTACTCCGAACTCGAACGTCAAAAGGAACAGTAATGAAGTTAGCTGCGATATTGCTAAACATTTCCTAGTTCTGAAACTTTGCTGTGCCTAACTTCACATCATTAAAAAGTATATAGTTTTAGTTATGTACATAGGTTTAGTTTGTATAATATATAGGTAGTTTAGTTTGTAATTGTAAATTATATAAATTATGTAAAAAAAAAAAAAAAAAAAAAAAAAATTAAAAAGTAATACAAAAAGTTACAATTAAATGATCATGTAGTGCGATGAACACGGAACATCAGTACTTCTCGTGAATTTGTTTCATTATTATAATAATACCTAATAATGTTATATTAATTTCAATAATTTAAATCTGTAACATCATTATTTTCAGGTTCGGGAAATTTCAAAACGACCACGATAGATGTTTTTTAAAAATCTTGCCAACCAAAAAAAATTATTAAAGTAGTACTCGATTATTTACGATAAATAATCGATTATTATCAGCTGTTGGATGTCAAATGTGTTGCATGTTGTGTGTTTCTTGTGTGTTTTGTTTTTGTTAATCTTCGCTACATAAATTTAAGTCTAGTGAGTAAAATTTTATTTGAGTTTGCATTTAGTTGCAATCGCAGTCAGAGCAAAATACGCGGATCGCGCTATTAAATTAAAATAAAAACGAGTTTAACCACATAACAATAAGTAGTCACTAGTTTAACCAACTTTTTTACTTCCCATGAACTTTCCTCATAAATATGTACAGTCCGCCACACAGACATCTGACCCCTCCTTCCTATAAAATTGTATTGAGGCCGATTCAGTTACCGGCGTGTTGTATTGGGGCTAAGTCAGCTATCTGCGTGGCTGACCGTACCTAACTACCTTATATTTCTTTACATAGGTATCATCATACTTCCAACATCACTAACAGGCCGCAAGCATGCTGGAAGTGTGCATAGACAGCCTAGAGTCGGCTATAAACGCCGTGCACGGTGGCGCGGATGAGTTGGAGGTATGCAGTTCACTGGCGGAGGGCGGCCTCACGCCTAGCGCCGGCCTAGTGATGAGGGTCCAGGAGTTGGTGAGTTGATGTGATGATTAGTTTACATAGACTAGTGATTATTTAGATTTAATTCTAGCGGCTGTGTGCTGGGGAGTGTGAAGGTGTGATGATTTAAGACTTTAGAGCAATATAAGTACTTAGATAGGGTTCTAGTTGGAGGTGTGCGGCTCGCTGGCGGAGGCCGGCCTCACGCCTAGTGCCGCGCCGGGCTCGTGACGAGAGTCAGGGAGTTCGTGAGTTGACGGGATGATTTAGACTGTAGTAGAATATTGTTTGAGCTCTAATAGCGGCAGTCAGGTGGTCAGTTTGCTTTGTCTTTAGACTGTAGGTCTGTACTATAATTATTTATAGTACAATAGGTATTTATGTTTGATGTGTGATAGACAGTAAACTGCTGTTTTATGAAGTCACTAAACTTTTTTAAAAACTTTGCCGTTTTTGTTTCTAAATATTATTTTTGTCACGCAGGTAAATAAAATTGCTGCCAATAAACCAATTACTGCGACATGTCCTCCGGACTGCTACTGCGCCCGTAGACTGGTAGGTACTTAAATGATTTCTTAAATCTTTAATCAATGATTTCAAAAGGAAGGATACGCCCTTCAGAACATTTTACTCAAACCTTCTTCATACAAGCAAAATAACTGCCATCTGTCATAATTTGTTGGAACTATGTCAGAGCCGAGCTACTTATCCTGACGACGCAACCTTGTACGTGCGTTCATATTTTACCGTCATCGGATAGTACTTAGGTAAATAATAATATGAGTGAGTTGCATGCGGACGTCCGTACAAGGTTACATCTTGCGGCCATTGTAGACTTTGGTAGTAAAATAATTATCGCTTTAAAATGTGTTTATTTATTAATTAAGGATGATACGATATTCCATATTCCTTTTTGACCTTCGTATCATAGTTTTTGTAGCCTTTCACAACAAAAATAGGCATATTTATCACAAGAAACAAAGACTATCCCCCTTATTCATAGAGAAGTTACAAAACGTTTTAACTAATAAACTGTTTTGTCCCTCTCCAACAAAGAACAATTTGTTCTTTGACAGAGAGGGACAAAACAGTTTATTAGTTAAAACGTTTTGTAACTTCTCTATGAATAAGGGGGTATCTCTCCGTCACAGACAACTGTCGACTGAGGACCGTTGGCCCTAAAATGTCTATTTTAGGGCCAACGCGCGGGTGCCATTTTCTTGAGTGGTTTGGCCTGTCCTTACGCAGTAATATATATGTCAATGTCTTTAATTGTTTAACTGTAGTACTTAGATACTTAATTATTATAATTATTACGTTCGCCACACTGTAAAACCTAATCATAATTACGGCCTGCACCCTGCACATTTATCTCTCAATACGTAAAAAGTTTTAAACTACCGATCTGACTATTCCAGAAACCAAAAGTGAACGTTATGATCCGCAGCCGCACTGGCTCTGACTTCTGCTATTCAACCGAAGAAATGGACACCATGCTCAGCGACGTGCAAACACTGAAGTCACTTGACGTGGACGGCTTTGTCTTCGGAGCCCTGACTGCGACCCAGCACATTGATCTTGACAACTGCAAAAAGATCCTTGAATTGGCGAAACCTATACCTTGCACGTTTCACAGAGCTTTTGACGTTTGCCGAGACCCCATGGACACATTTAATGACATAATCAACCTTGGGTTCCACAGGCTGCTAACCAGCGGTCGACGGCCATCGGCTGGGGATGCTGAAGCTATTGATTTTATAAAAGGATTGTTGAAAGTTGCGGATAGCAGAATAGAGATCATGCCAGGCGCGGGGGTCAGTGCTGGTAACGCTAAAGTTTTTATCGATATTGGATGCACGATAGTCCACAGCTCGTGCAAAGTGCGCCGAGACCTGCCGAGGCCGGAGTTTGGTCTCGCAATGGGCACCAGTGACAGCGAGTGCCTTTACGTCACTGATGAAGGATTGGTTAAAAGCCTCAAGAATGTTCTGTGTGGTTCGGATTGGTAGCGTTGTATACTTATAACTACACATTCCTAAAGATCACATACATTTACCGAACCTAAGTTATATCAATAAAATACCTAAGTAAGTACCTACTTGATATAAAGTACATACTTACTAACCTTTTGAATTTTTTTTTTCTTATTTCACCTTCCACTTTATTTAATTACACCTACCTAATATTAGTCTAGTTTACACGTTAAGGGTTTACACAGACGGACCGCATTTCTACTGCAATCCAACTGCAAATTACAGTTCAATTGCAGTCGGCGTGCAGTCGTGTGAACGTTTGGATTGCAGTTGCAGTTGGATTGCAGTTGAAATGCGGTCCGTCTGTCTAGACCCTAAGGGATTGACGAACAGAGCAAATAAGTAGGTAAGTACACTTTTGCATTTAAGTATAATACTTTTTGGTATGGATGATTATAATTATTATAGTTAACCTAACCTTAGTGATATTTATTTTGCTACAGAAAAAAAGATAAATTTTATGTTTTTATCCGCATTTCCAACAAAACTATTTTAGAAAACACGGTTGCATCAAGGTTCTGCTGAAGTGCAGGATTGACAGAGATTGCAGTTGGTAAAGTCTGCCTCGTCTGAGCTCGTCATCAATCATGTCGAGACCTCAACTTTGTGCTACGATTTATTTCCACCCGAACAAATCAAACCAAATGGCTTTTTCCTGTTTATTCATACAAACGTCGTCGCAACCGGGGAACTTACAGTTTTATTTGTGTTTAACCCGCGATAGTACAAAGACTTAATAGGAGTTTTAGGTTTTAGCATAATAATATTATGAAAAAACTAAATTTTATTAAGGCGTCCTTGTAGAAAGTTTTTGCGTATCAAATAAAAAAATGTGGTTGCATGTCTTCTTAGTAGTTAGGTCATAGATATATTGTTATCAAGGATGCAAATGAGGCTCGATCGATTTATGTTTATTTTAGACCTGCCTTTCAATTGGTGTTCATAAAAGCACGTACACATTTCATTTTGAATTGTGCGTGCATATGGACGTTGGATGGTTGACCCAAAACTAATCCCATAAGAACATAACCCTATTTTGAATGATAATGAATGCATAGCTTATAAATAATTCAACTTATTATAACGAATTTCGTTTACCTGCTATTCAGTGGTGGATTGTTTGTGCGCGCTCCAATGACCTAAATACAGCCTGAAATTACCGACTACTGGCCTGAAAATAATTTAGTGTGATCGTTTTAGTTGAAAACAAGTTTATTACGAGACAAGACTCGTAACTTTAAAATTGTCGGCGCACTCTGAAAAAGCAGTAAAGTTAGTTCTTTGGGCACTATCTTCCTTTAATTTCATAGGCTAAGTTACAAGCTCTGAAAATGGTATAAAAGTCATAGATAGATTACATATAACTTAACAATGGATCAGGTAAATAAAACACTCAGTTTTAAAATAAACCAATATTAATAATTGATATAAGATTACCTGTGACTTAATAATCTAATAGGTACCTATGAGTACTTTATTTTACTTCAAACTTAAACAGCACTGCCACAGTAAGAAACTTTCCCATTTTTGAACACATTTTATAATTAAAAGACTTATTTATAAAATATAAGGCTGTGCCGTGAAATACGTAATACTAAGGCAGTTCTTTACTTAACCCGTCGTGCGCTTAACTACTATATATACAATTTTGTTACCTAGGTATAAGTGTAGGTACATAGTAGGAAATACTAGGTGTAGTAATTTATATTTTGGTCGAATTGCACAAGGTTTACGAGTTAAAGCGTTTAGGTTAAAATCCTCATTATTTTACGTATTACATATTTTTTTATTATTTACCTATCAATTAACATTCTAGGTAATTTAAACAAGTAATTGGTTTTTTAAAATTTAAGTAGGTAGGTGTTTTCTGGTGTACTCTGGCTGGACTATGCCCTGGTAAGTGGGAAAGTTCACATAGACCAACAAGGGTGAACTTTGCCCAGCAGGGTATACAATAGGATAATAAGGTTTTTGTATGGTTAGCGAAACATAGTTTTATGGTGCTGCTTGTCGGTACAGTCTATTTAGAATGTAAGTTTTTAATAAGATTTTCACATTAACTTTTCTATTAGGTATGTATTTATTACGTTAGATACAAATATTACTACACATTCAATTATGGACAATCAACCTACCTACCTTTACCAGGAAACAAATGTCGAAAAATGTGTTGATATGCTTATAGCAGTTGAATACTTTGTTACTCAGAAATTGACTAGTGTTTAATTTAATTATTATATTGAATAAGATTTTTAATTTGAATATCCTAAGTAGTCTTTGAAGTTTTATACAACGAGTATTTTCCTCAGATCTAATTGAATTATTTGTCTACTGATTCAAATCTGAATAGCATTGTAGTAACTTATTTCGATATTTTTAATATATACCTACTTAATTATCTTTATTTACCTTATAACGATGGTGGATGGTTAATTTAATGAAGTACTTATGTATTTTCTGAAAGCCGCAACCTGATAATATATACGTAATACAAAGTTGAAGTTTAACTTTTGCGACTCACGAAATAAGAATGACATGAAATCGAACATGACGAAAATTTGTACATTGCTTGCACTAAATGCGGAGTACATAGAGGTGCACAGCTGCAACCATTATACGAATATTACATAATCTGTAACCAAGTGGTTTCGCACTACTCACACTATAGGTACTATCGTAGCTTATTCTGTAGAAGCAAGGCACAACCTGCCGTTCTAATCGTTAACAATTTAAATCACACGCTATCTATAGCTTAACCAAAAATGAATATGTTTTAGTAGTTTCTTTTGTATCTAGGTAGGCTGTGATCTTAAACCTACTAGAATGTATAATTTTCGCGACAATTTTTTGACCAATCTGCAATAAGTGAATGCTCTCAAAGAAGCTTCAAGATGTATGAAAATACGATAATGTGGGACCACAGTTCCTTATTTTTATGACTCTGGAGCTTCTCTGCAGTTACGATGACACTACGAGTATAACAAACATCTTAAAATCTCCATTAAACAATAACAGAATGTCGATTAGTCTTCTTATCCGGCGCGTAGGGTTCCAGTTTCGCCGGCTCGGTGTTGAGTGCGCTGTAGTCGACGGGGAAGGGGGGCGGGGGCAGGGAGCCCTTGGGCGGGACGAGCACCCACTGGCCCGGTCCGTTGGGGTTCTTGCCGAACAGCCAGTTGGTGAAGCAGTGCACGAAGGTTCCGTAGTCGAGGATTAGGTAGCCGTTCTGCGGATAAGATTGAGGTGAGGTTGAGCTGGTGAGTAAAAGCCTGGTAGGTAGGAAGGAGACCCCTCAACTGACGTTAAATAGCTTAAATACGGCTTTTACCAGTGGAAGTAATAACGTAAGTACTTATTACTTCCATGCTTTTACCACTGTGAGATGTCAAACCCTATAGTCTTGCTCTTAGGTGTGTGTGTGTGGTCATCGACACTTTGAGCTTGGTATCTCATATGAGTATAAGAGTTGTGGTGGCGTAACGGATAGGGTATCGGCTCTATTTCGTGAGGCTGTGGGTTCGAATCCTGCTAAGTACCAATGAATTCTTTAGAAATAAGGAATTTAAAAAAGTACAATTTTACCACGTGAATATGGTGTGCTGTGACTATACCACTTACGGTGAAGCAAAACATGGTGAGGAAACCTGCACATCTGATGTCGTGACTGTCGTGTACCCCGTTTTTTGATGAGTGCATAAAACGGTGATACGGCTTGCGACTTATCACGTGAGTACAAATTTTAATGAACAACGAAATCTGGGTGGCTCGCTTGACTACCCCACCCAGGATTAGATTCGTAAGTTTATAATAATAATAATAATAATAATATATCTTTATTTCAGGTGTAAAAAGCCCATATCATATCCTAATTACATTTACATTTATAAAATTAAAATTAAAAGATACAAAAGTAAATATCATTAAAGTTTAAGTTTAAAGACAATATTAATATATATATGTATATAATAAGATTTCACTTTGGATAAAGTTCATGTCATTTAACGTTCCCACCACGATGCACAGCTAGCCAGTGCCTAAAAAATGGACCATTCAAGTCGTCACTCACCACTTGCAGTATGGTGTTGCTGGAGGAGCGCACTCGGTCCCAGAAGCCCGCAACACGTGACCTCATTATTGCAAAAAAGTCAGGGACCCCAGCCTCCGCAAACATGCCTGACGCACTGCAGAAACGAGGATGCTTTAGAAGTATACGGAATGCATCGTTGTACTGAACCCTAAGAGTCGAGTATGCGCGTTTCGTGTAGTTTAGCCAGAGCTGACAAGTATAAAAGCTCTGGCAGTACGCTCTAAACAGAGTTACTTTTACTTGCTCAGTACAACGAGCAAACCGCCTCGCGAGCATGTTGCAGCGGACGGCCAGGGCCCTGCGCTCCCTCTCCAGGTCTGCATCATCACGTAGATCTGACGTGAGCACGTGTCCCAGGTATCTGAAAGTCTCCACAACCCGAACTGGCGCCCCCCTTAAAAAGAGTGGAAGTACTCTCTCAGGACCCTTCCCCGATCTGAATACCATCATCTCCGTTTTCTTCTCGTTATACTTTAGACCATGCGCTTCAGCGTAACGAGCACATGTGTCCAAAAGCCGACGAAGACCCTCAATTGAGGGGCTGAGGAGCACCATATCATCAGCATAACTCAGGTTGTTTATGTAAACATCACCTATGTGGCAGCCAATTCTGGTGCTCCTCAGCTCCACAATCAAGTCATTCACATAAAGGTTGAACAGATCGGGAGAAGTAAGTCCACCCTGACGCACACCACATTCTAGCCTATACTCGCTAGACATGGTGTCGCCCCATCTAATGTGATTCGTTTGGTTTCCGTACCAGTATCTCAACAGATCCACCACTTGACTGTTGACATTTGCCTCGTAAAGTTTTCTCCATAGTAAATTGTAATTTACTAAGTCGAAAGCCCGGCTTAAGTCCAGAAAACATGCGTAGACGGTTGTTTCACGCTCCGTATAGTATTTTACTGTATGTTTTAATGCCAGGATGGCAGAATCCGTTGAGAGACCGGGACGGAAACCAAACTGAGAATCATCTATTCTTAACTGGCCCACCAGCTCAGGCTGCAGAAGCCGCTCCAGCACCTTGCCGAGGATAGTACCTAGTGATATCGGCCTGTAGTTACTGATACTTGAAAGGTCTCCAGTTTTATTTTTAGGCACCGGCACTACGACAGTTTTCATCAACTGCTCCGGGAGATAGCCGTTGGCAATGCATCTGTTGAACAGCGCACTCAGTACAGTGTAGATGTGATCACCTGCGTAGAGGATGTGCTCAACACTGAGCCCGTCGATCCCGGGTGATTTACCACGGACCATGTTCCTTACCACTAGTGCTATCTCCTTACTAGTAAAACTGATGTTCGGTTGATTACTTCGGCTCTCAGTGTCGGGCACACTCTCCACGCTCGCCGTTGGTAACGGCTTTACCTTGAAGTGGTCTGCGAACAGTTCAGCTATTTCACTGGGACTATCACACTTATCTACACTTACCGGGACAGATGATCTGTGACTCATTTTCTTTGTGGCTGTCCAAAAGTGTGAGAAGTTTTTACTTTTCCTGCTAACGGCTAGAATGTCCATCTTAATTTTGTCCTCATTTGACTGACACCACTTTAATTTATTCTTAAAATTTCGCCGAGATGTACACATTAGGTCATAAGAAGGACCAGACCTAGGTCTACCACATTCTAACCAATGCCTATAGTGCATCCTCGCTACCTGGTGGCTACTCTGTACATGATAGTTCCACCCCGGAACATACCTACGTTTTTTCTGTGCATCGTGTTGGGATTTAAAACTTAAAATTGCCCCTTCTTGTAAAATTGAGATTAATTGTGTATATAAATTGTCTATTAGGTACAAATTGCATCTACATTTAACATCTAAACATACATTACATCTAATTATACAGTCTTTTGGTTTTATCACAGTGTCACAATAGTCTAAGTCGATTTTATTTTTCAGTTGAATAAGTTTGGAATTACAATAATGTCCATACTCATTAATCTGTTCGAGATTCCTTGTTCCCCAACGTATCTTATTAGTATTATCACAGCTATTATTTACATATTGCTTATTTACAGTACCCTGCCAGCTACAATATACATACAACGGTAGATGGTCGGACCACTGTACATCATAGTTAATTTTTATCGATAGTATCGTGTCGTACGCAGCTTTAGTAGTAATGCAGTGGTCTAACCACCTTGTCGTGCCGTGAGCATCACTTAAAAATGTATAACTATCAGACTCAATACCTAAATAACTAAAGTCCGCACACACCATTTGCTGATCGTCACAAAACGTAACCAATTCATCACAAAAAGTCTCACCCGGATGGGAGTTAAAGTCACCAAGCACATAGGTCACTTCGGTGTCGCTATCATCTATTATAGCGTAAATACTCGCGAGAATATCCGTAAAATCAGGCAGGTTCTCGATCGAGTCCGTAGGCATGTAGGTATTTATCACAAGGAACTGCCGCTGTCCGAACTCAATTCGCACAGCCGCCAGTCGATCGCTAGTACAGTCAACCACAGACACTCTCGTGAACAGGGACTTTCTCCACATTATAGATAAACCACCGAATGGCCGGCCTCGGAGCACTCCCGCCGAGGTGTCCACCGAAGACTTCGCAAATGAAGCAAAATCTTCATGTATTCCGTTCATAAAGTGTAGGTCATGAGGTAGCAGCCAGGTCTCCTGCAGTGCTATAATGTCGGCATCTTTACACAATGATCGTATATGATTGACAGATCGTTTAATCGATTTACAATTAAACGATACCATTGTAATCCGTACGGGTGTATTATCCATTAAAGTTGTTTAGGTTGCGTTTCGACGGGCGCGCCACGGCGCTCACGGTACCGGCGGAACACCAGACCTACCGGCCAAAAGTCACCGCTCAAAAACCTACCAACTTTCGAGGAGGGAATAATAATCTTGTAGGAGTTAAATGTAGTCGGTTTGCTTTGCTCCAATAACTCAACACTGGTGCATGACTCATTCATTTCTTCTATGTATGATTTTATATCGTCTACGGTTGTATGTTTCTTAAAACGCGATACATAAATTGACGAAAATGATTCGGCCACTTCAATTCGGCTGCCCTTATAATCTAAAGTACCCCGTGTATTTCTCAGTTTAGTCGATTTCCTTTTTTTTGTGACTAAAGTAAAGTCATCAATGACGCTCCTGTTGTCATAATCATCACTCGTAGGCCGCGCTGCGGGGATCGTCAGTGTGATGTCCCTGTAGCTGGGCCGGCGTGTGACGTCACCGCCCGCGTAGGTATCGGACACCAGCGGGGCCGCGCTATCACTCGCCGCTGCCGTGGCGATGCTCGCTTGAGAACCGGTTGGAGTGCGATCGCAGCCGATGTTTACTGCCGCAATGTTACCGTATTTATTTAATTTGTCCAACGAATCCTTATTGATTTGTTTACGCTTGCTCATGTTTTTTGACTCATTACTTTTGTCTTTATTTGATACTACAGTTACCGCTTGATTAACTGATGTGCGTAATTCAGCTATCTCACTGTGCAGATTCGATTGAAATTCTTGTATTTCCGTCTTGGAGACACAGGTGGACCGAATAGAATGTATTTCCGCCTTAAGTTCGGCTATGTCTTTTAGTAGACGGCACACGTCTACATGGTCAAATGATACGGGCGGTAATTTGTCCAGGTCCCTCGCAACAAAAGTAGGTTGTTCAGTCAGTTCGGTCTCCTTTAGCCTTTTGATGACGTCCCTTATATTATTTTTCTTTTTATCCTCACCTTTCCTCGAGATTAGGCGGGCTCCACCAGGAACAGAGGTAAACAGCAGAGATTTTCCGTCTTCGATCTCCTTGTCATTGAAATTAGAGCTACATATTTGAATGATGCTGAGCTCATCCAAGTCGTGAATTTTATTTTGCACGAAAGTCAGAAATTCGTTTATTATTATATTAGCCATAGCGCACAGCGGGCTAGCCGCGAGACACAGCTAATGTCGCACACGCACAACCGGTTGTTATCAGATCGCAGCGGGGACTGGAACTAGTTTATGTAAGTAAGAAACATGATATTACTTAAGATTTAGATTTTCTTTTAATGTCTGGATAAAAAACCGACCAGACTACGTACTATCCGTCGTTATAATTCATGATGTATAAAGTGAGCGATAAAAGGTAGCCAATCAAGCTAATTGCGACCTTTCTCATCCAGTCGTTAGCAATACATTATTAAGCGCCTGTTTCACAACGACGTGCCAAATTGCCTACTTCAGAGATTAAACCACTGTCAAAGTATCATGCACTTACAAAAACGATATTGTAGTGTTTTTTTTTCCTCAGTGACGGTATTATTGAGGTATTATTCGTGTCACAGATCACAGGTTTTATCAGTAAAGAAAACGTTTGTTACCACGTTGCCATAGTATACTATGCTTACATCTGCAATTCTTCGTTTTATAATAGTTTCTATAAGACACGCCGCATTGTATGGAAATAGGTCGGTCGTTCTATAGGCAGGTCGTATTAATTGGAAACTTATCCATCCTTGACATAGTGAACCAAACCCTTTAATGCTGGCCAAGTTATTTTCAATAGTTTTTTACCCTTGTTACACATTACTGTAACATGTGACGGTTGTCTTTGGGCAAAAGTCCAAAAACAGCAGGACAACTTTTAGATTTAAATTATTTGCTACGAAAATTTTCGTAGCCTTGCTACGAGCTACGGGCTACGAGCGCTAGTTGCGTAGCGCAGTACATTAGAATTAAACGCTTAGTTACATCGGGCACTTTTCCAAATCTTAATTGCGATTGCATTTTCTATATTACTTTAATGAGATATAAAGTTGTAAGTAAGCATCACTTTTTAAAAAAAAAATAGGACAACAGGATGTAAAATAAAATGTATGGTTATGGAAAGGCGCATACTATAATTATGTACTGTATGGTAAAATCATCATCATATTCATCCCCTCAAATCATTCTAAAAAGTCGTAAGCTTTTTCCAAGCCGCATCACAACGCTATGTGTCCAGCCTTCGTCAGTTCTAAGCATCTGAAGGATTGCCAACGTATTGAATGAAGTGAAATGCCTTCTTTTGGCCTGAATCTATTACAAAACAACCAAGGAAACAGATATGTTGAGTTGTACAAAGGAACTTTAAGCTAATTTCGACCTTATTACTGCCTTGCTTTGACAGTATACGGACAAAAAGAGACAGATATAATATTAAATGCCGAAATTAGCTTAAAGTTCCTCTCTGCAACACGTCGTAAGCATTTACAGTTACTCTGGTACACTTAACTCTTTGCATTGAAATATCCTTCCACCCAAAGGTTGTCTGGAAGAAATCGCTTTAAGCGATAAGACCACCATTTGTACATATGTGTTAGATTAAGTTTTTGTAATTTTGTCCATGTTTTCTGTGAACAAATAAAGAATATCTTATCCTACTCACACTGGTCATGCGGTCGTACGCGGTGTCGATGACCTCGTCGACTCTCGCCGCGGTGAGCCCGATCACGGAGCGGTAGTACGCGGCCAGCGCGGGCTTCGTGATCGCTCCCGTACCTGTGGGGGGATAAGGGGTTACTGTAGTTTAATTAATATACAATGTGTGAGCAAGACCTGGCGTGACAGGTAGGTTTAAAACAACTACATAGAGAGTCTGGAAGAAATTACTCTTAGTAATAAGGCCGCCATTTGTACCGTCTATTTTGTGCATATTCTATTGTAATTTCTGTGTTTGTGTGCAATAAAGAATTATTTATCTATCTATACAACATGGTTAACGCGGCGGCGTTCCTATATAACCCTTGCTTTTCGTAAGCTAATGTGACCCCACTTAGGCCTCGAGTTATCTATGATGAGTGATAAATTATCTCTCACTCATATCGTGCACCCATAGCATTGTCTCAGCTTGCATCACCAAGAAGACTTAGGGCGCCTTCAAATTAGTCGCTAAGTGTCGCGCGGAAGCAGCACGAGCGGGGCACGAGCCGAACACAATTCGTATAGTGTGGACCGACCTACAAGCCTCGAACAAGCGCGCTGCGAACATTTCGTTCGTGCTCGTCTGCGTTCCGCCTGTTGTCGGTTTTTTGACGAACACAAAGGGTTTTGCTTCGCGCTCGCAGTGCATTCGAGGACAGTGATCGTTGTGGGTTCGTTGTACGTCCACACTTGACACCGTGAACGACGAAACCAATGGCTCCGCTCGTGCTCAATTCGTCTAGCGTAGACCCACCTTTACATACGGAGGATTTCCTGCACTTGATCGCGCTGCTTGGTTGTATTTCAATAGTAGACATTTGCGTGTTAGTATGCTAAGCATACTCACTAATTTTCGAATTTACAATATAAGAAAACAAAGAGAACAAAACCATCAGAAACTTTGAAAGTCCAATAAATAAAATGAAATACATAATAAAGACAAAAAAGTGTTCTAAGCGCAGTGAGCCGTGGCTGGCGCGTTGGCGGTAGTCTTGGCTCCGGCCGCGCCGCGCCGCGCCAACGTCTAAACTGTTGGCCAGAAACCAACGTCATAAGTCCACGTTTGAACCTTATCGGAGGATTCCGAAGCGATCGTTGTCAGACTGCGACTTTTATTCACCCGAATGGGGTTTTAACCCGGCATTTGGTGGTTATTTGTGCGGGAATTGGAGTTTTATGGAGATTTAAAAGATGTAAATTTTGTCTCTTTTTGTGAGATGGAGGAAAAGTGGCAAATATGTATTTTTGAGTTTTGATTGAAACTGAATAGAAGGCTAATCCTCATCATCCATTTATCGTTTTCTTCTCGGCCCCTTATCTTTGAATATACGACTTGCATGTAGCTATATGTATTGTAAAACATATAATATATACAAAGCAACCTACTGCACTACACTAATGGCTGGCTTTATTTAGATTGTGTCTGGTTCCAAGTAAACACGACAAGTTCACTTTGTAACTTCAGAATATGTTATGTAAAGCTTACCCTTTGCATAAAATATTAAAATATAAAAATGGACGATAAGCGGCTTACGTATAGTAGGTAAGACCGTCATTAAAAGTTTTCTAAGAACTTTATGGAAGATGAATACTCGTACAAAATGAAATATATTAAAAATGTATATTTAGGTATTATGTGTTCAGTACACAAACAAAATAGGAAGCTCGATATGAAAAACAGAAAAAGATTGGACTTTTTGCTTGATTTGTGTGGAGACTAGTCCAAGAACCAATATAGATACGTTATCTATTGATTAGAGAAATAATATATTTCAGTAGTAATTATTATCATGATGACCGGATGGTGTAGTTCTTAGTGACTGCTATGCCAAAAGTAAATAATGCTTGTTTGGGTGGTTGGTAGATTGTACAAGAGTTATACTATAACTAATCAATATATGCATCTCTATCTGTTTAAGTTATGCCTTATGGATGCCATCATGTCACAAACGTATGCTTAGAGACCACTTATATAGACAATTACACATGTTACGTCACCCCTGGGGTTGCACTGAAGGCAATCCAATAATTACATACATGAATGATTGTTAATGAACCCATTATGCACTAACTATTACCCATCCTATGTAAACAACAGAGTTATGTACTGTAGAAAACCAACCGATGAACGATGTACAATAAGTCAAAGGGGGTATTAACAACTTTTGTCTTTAAAATTCGCGAAAAACTTTGCAAAGGTTACTTAATAAGCATTAAGTTAACTTGAAGTAGTTAATACGATGGCGAGAAAATAGCAGCATATCCTATTCGATGTAGTGAATACTAAATTGTTTTCGTCCATCACAAGAGGGCAGCTATTTGTTGGGATTACATTTGGGTCGGCGGCTCTGAGATATCCAATTTTATTTTATTTTTGGATAGAAGTGAATAAATGGGGGCCTTCTGGGAACTGACCAAGATAAGTTGCGTTGCAAGTACTCTGATAAGTTTGGGTTTTAGATTAAATAGATAAATTCGTATTATATTTTAATTGAAGAAATAATTGCAGTACTCAATTTATTATTTACATTACATATTATTTTAAAATTTTCCTTGGTTCCTTGGTTTTGGGAACACTGCTGTCTTTGCGATAACTGAACTGCGTAGGAGTTGAAAGTAGCGCTCAGTATGTGAACAGAACTTTAATAATTATATTATTTAATAACTCATTGAGGAGGATGACTGACACAAAAGGAACGGCGCTTTTACACCTTGTACAACAAATCTATAATTATATATTCTTATCTTTCAGAAAACAATCCAAACTCACTTGAACCGCCTATAAGTTACGAGCCCCTTCAAGAATTTTTATAGAGATTGGTTATCCAATCTGAGTAAAAAATTAAAAAGGTTGAAGAGATACGCCGTGCATGTACCCGTATGCGCGGGGTTCCGTATTCGGTTTAACTGAATTTCGTTAGCGTACAGGGTTCAAAGGCAGATACCGCAGGTAAAATGCGATACTATTTACATACTCACTTTGGAAATCGGATGCTCTGAAACCCTACAAAGCTTGACTAGGTGTCATATCCTAGAGCTCTGTTTTGCAAACCGTGGCTCTATCACGTTGAGTGAGAAATAGTTATGGGATGGCAAAGCTTATACGACAATGATCGTAAACTGCTGGCTTTGCTATAAAAGTACTGGCTACTCGAAACCGGTGTGAATGTGTCAGTTTTTCCTCTCTATAATTGAAAGTCGGAATGAAGCATTTGAATGTTAGGACTATTGCATTGTTCTTATGTATTCTAACACAGTCAATATGTATTGTATTTTCTAATGTCCGCTGCGTTTATTATTTATGTAGCCTTCTTTCAGGATCATTCTGAATTCAGGATCGTCTTCAAGGCATATGAGGCCAAGGTTCTTACTACAGTATATCAAGACAATTCACCCTATCACAGAGCAGCCATGGCAGTGCAGCCATAGCTGTACAGCCATGGTTACCAGCTCCTGAATAAGCCCCCCGTCCGGTTGATGGACGGTGTTCATTTACCGCGGCGGATCGACGGATGGCTGTCATGTGAACAAGCCAGTAATTGCCTACAGAATTATTTATGCGCCGTCCGAGCCTGTAGCTGAAAAATATGTCCGATATATTGCCCGATGAGCCGCTGCATTTGATAACGTGTAAATATTTATGTTATCAGAAAAATTTATAAATAAACAATCACTGACGGTTTTCAGGATTCCGTATCTCACAAGCTTAAAACCATTAAAGGGTCACGTTTTTAAATCAGAGCGATAAAATTACCCTCAAATTCATAGAACGTATTGTAATATAACTTGTCCGCAAAATAGAACACGGTAGCAAGTTCCACTACACGTATACTGAAACTGACTGGAACTTGAGATGCAACTACAATTAGTAACTCTAGCGGGTCTGCCGGCCAATCACACATTTATAAGTATATAGAGGTGGATAGTATGTTCATTGATGTCGATTCTGAAGGCAGAAATTCTAAATTTAATGCTGTGAAAACCTTAATTTCTTTGTTTAAAATTCGACTCTATGACTGTTTCCGTAAATGTCATTTTATGCTAGCAATTTTTTTAGTTTGACATCGTTAAAATTAGAATTACTGCCTTCAGAATCGACATCATTGTCTAACCTAAGTATAAGTATGTGAGGATATATTATATGCAAAACTATTATTTAAAAAGTACGTTTGTTTGTCTTTCTTTCACGAAAAACGGCAAACATTTGGCAAAGCGGAGATTTGACTACTTTACACACTGTCAAATTTAATGTTCGCTGGCAAAAATTCGAGACGTAGTTCGCTTCGTTACCAGCTGGCTAGAACAATTACTGAAATACCATGTAGTCAAGTACATTTACTAGAGGAGAGGGAAGTTGTAAAGGAAATCACCAGAGCCACTCCATCTTGACAAAAATGAGTATGATTACTGTCAGTGTCAAATAAAGATTTTCTTTCTTTCTTTCAAAAATAAATTAACGAGATGTACTCATGCAATCGATATAGAGTTCGTGGTTACAGTTTGCAGCGGCATTCCAAAACTTCGTTTTATGCAAGATAGAGTGACCCCCTGTTGCCTACATCGATCAGAGTGACGTCACCTAACAGTGCTTTTGTGTCACCCGCCGACCGACATTGACAGATTGCGGGTGTGACATCGACACTATTCGACATTTCCGACACAACAAGAGCTTATATTACATAGAGCCAGTTTAGTAGGAATTTGTATGCGTCTTTGTGCATGGGGACTATGTTACGTATCACATCACAGCCAATAAAGTAGATATAATACGTATTATCAGTTTCATTAAGTAAGTCTGGGGCTACGAAAACTGACCCCGTGTAGGTAGCATTGGTTCAGGTGTCTTTGCCCTAGGTAGGTAGGTACTATACTTCACCGAGGAAGGAGGCGTGAAATAGGCCCAGTAAAGGTTTCCTATTCCTATTCCGGAAACTGATATAACTCTGAATTCAATGGGAAATTCATCAGCCGCTTTGAAGCGGCGTCACAGATAGACGCTCGCTTCGAACAGGTACCTTAAATATTACGTTTGTTTCTACTCAATACTGTCTTACAAGTAAGCTCGCCTCTCATTTCACCTCAACCATTCCAAAAACCACTAACCTTCTCTATCAATCACATGGAACAGGATCTTGCACAGATACTGCAGATACAGGGGGAGGTCTGAGAACCTCCTCAGTTCGTTCAGGTAGAGCGCCCAGCGCGCCAGCCAGCCCTCAAGGGTGCTCCGGCCGGGGTAGCCGCCCGCCTCGGGCCCGCAGACCCGCCGGTAGTATGGTAGGTTACGCCATCTAGCGGAAGTTAAGGGCATTTGTGTAAATTGTGAACGGTGATTAAATGAATGTTTATAGCAAGTAACGCCATCTAGTGAAAGTCAAGAGCATTTGTGCCAAAAGTTGTAAAGGGTGAAAATTTTTGGAGGATGAGTTCTGTTATAGAGACATCTTAGCGGTGCGAATATAAGTAAATTATTTTTACTTTGAAGGGCAGCTAAACCAGAAAAATATTGTTGATAGAGAAACAGAGGCTTGCTGATCACTGATTTTATAAAAAACCTTTTATAAGAGAATTACTAGAATCGCCTACGGATATGTTGCCTAATATAGTAAACCCTTTTATACCTTGTTTTTAAAGTATTTGGTTTTAGCTATTCTCGACATGATAAAAGGATTTCGGCGAAAAGCTGTAGGGTAAATAATATTGACGGAATTTTTCTATTGAATTATTTTTACAAACAAATCTATTTGTTGGAAAGCTGGGGCATGCGATACAGACCTCTAAGTAATACAAATTAAAGTAAGATAAATTAGATCTTTTGTATAATTCATAAATCTCAAGCGAAAATTAAATAGCCAATTAGCCTATTCTCTGTGAACAAACTGAAACTCTAATGAACCACTTGGTATTATTTAACACTCCTAATTCTCGCAAAGCTAAGTTTAAACATGATGAATAAGTACCTACACTTATTCATTACGCCAGACTTCAGCGTTGAAGTGTTTAATAAATCTGCCAAGATAACTATGCATCCGCCGGCAGCCCTCAGACAATAGAGATCTGGTTTAAACGCACCCCGTGTGTCTCACTCCCGTATGAAAGTCCTTCAGAGTGGAAATATGTAGAATTTCAATTTCACGGACCTTTAGGCGACCGAATGGCGTAGTGGTTAGTGACCCTGACTACTGAGCCGAAGGTCCCGGGTTCGATTCCCGGCTGGGGCAGATATTGGTTTAAACACAGATATTTGTTCTCGGGTCTTGAATGTGCCCGTAAAATGGCAATAGGCCCGCCCCCTATTACATTGGGACTAATATAACACTCTGGCGAAAAGTGGGTGCATCAATGCACCTCTGCCTACCCCGCAAGGGAGTACATTAGTACATTAGTACAAGGCGTGAGTGTGTGTGTGTGTGTGTGTGTGTTCAATTTCACGGAAAACTTGGCCAATTGGCATGGATGGGCTATTTAGCAAAAAAAAGTATGCTAATAAAGTAACTGTCCTTTCCTTACCACTTGCATTTAGAGATGTACATGTATAGTGATAACATGGCTGCGTCACCAGGTTTATGTACCTTCTTATTTATATCATAATAGAATCTAATCAGAGCAAATTGAAATTTTTTGTACCACAGAATTCATAGATTCGGAGTTACCCCTCCTGCGTGTAAATTTCACTTGTTCATACTCTCAACGATTTGACTTACTTGTTGGGCAACTCGTTGATGAAATGTTCGATGAATTCCCTCTTCACCTCGAGTAGTATGTGGAACTCGGACGAGTTGGTCGACCAGTCGGCGAAGTGCGCCAACTTCTGCAAGAGACGACGTGAAACAAATTTAATTATTCTCTTTCATTATATCGACATTAGTCAGTGAGCGCAATAGGCTGGAATAGCTCATTTTCCCCAGCTTCAGTGCGAAATCTGTGAGATATTGACTTAAATAATAAATCACAATTTCGTCGGCCATATTTCAGCTGCTTAATGTAAAATGTGTAATTTCTCAACGTTACAGCGGCGTAAGTCCGTTTTCTTTGTGTTTTTCCGGATAATTTTCTTTTCTGGCTCCTTTTTACCCACATTTGTTTCGTGCATTTGGAATAAATTATGTTTGTTTATTATACAGGCGTATTCCAAACAGATATAAAAGAGAATTTCATATTTAATTTAATAATATGTATGTGTGTCATCTTCATAAATCATACACTTCTATACCTTGTCCAACTCACAAACGAAAACTTAACAGTGCGTTAGTTACACAATGTACGAAAGGGCACATATATCTACTTATGAAGCTGATCGTACATAGACGACCGAATGGCGTAGTGGTTAGTGACCCTGACTACTGAGCCGATGGTCCTGGGTTCAATTCCCGGCTGGAGCAGATATTTGTTTAAACAGATATTTGTTCTCGGGTCTTGGATGTGCCCGTAAAATGGCAATAGGCCCGCCCCTATTACATTGGGACTAACATAACACTCTGGCGAAAAGTGGGTGCAGCAATGCACCTCTGCCTACCCCGCAAGGGAGTACATTAGTACAAGGCGTGAGTGCGTGTTTTTTTTTATCGTATATTGTCAAATATTGATAGAGTCATTTATGTCTGTCCATCCAATTACTGTTTATTTATACATAATATTTTACAAACCCTGTAATGAAAGTGAAACTGAAACGCTTACTCATCGTATAAATAACAAAAAAAACTGATTATTATTTTTTTTACCAACCATCGCAACAACGCTGTACATTCAATATAACACTCAATAAAAAAAGTAAAAGAACAAAAGTTTTTCAATTATAAGATGCCAAAGAGGATCTTTTAAAAAGACAAATAGACTGTAGATATAAAACAAAGGAAAGTGCAGTGAATACACTTAACGATGGCCACAGAAAAGTCCTTTTATTTGACTCTTGACTTTTAAAATAGAGAGTAAGAAATGACCTTTTAGCATTCAACTCTAAAAGCTTTTTCTCGTTCGTGCTATATTATGAAATATTTGACCACTATAATATACACTTAAAATGATGTACGATTAAGCGAGTAAAACTATAGAAATTTCTTATGAATAAGGATGGAAGTAATGAAATCGCTTTACCACGGTAGGTAGGAACACATTTTTCAGTTTAGGCAGTTTAGGTAAAATGAAATTATTAGATGTTCCGGAATTTCAACGGAAAAAACCTACAGCTCTCGGCAACCTATAGTCATATAATATTATTTGTGGTTACCTGCGGCCGCTACACGGGTTCGTTATCGGCTTCGATAAACTCATTCAATGCGCGTTTCACCCCGTATTTATGGCAAATCGCGATAGTTTATCTAGGTCGATAACGAACCCGTGTAGCGAGATCTATCTTGACATTCTGATTCCATTTCCGGGCTTAGATATAACATGCTGCACACGAAGGTTTTGGCTTAGTAATCCTTTTTGCAACACCCTATACAGTAACAATACTGTTACATACCTCACAGAAGTTATCAAAGTCCTGATCACAGATAACTTCACCTCTATCGTGGTCCAGCAGTTCCTCGAAGAACAGCGTCATCTTGTCGGCCTGCACGCCGGCGAGCGTCGCCAGCGGCTGCTCCTCCTCCAGCTCCAGGCACTCCAGGTCCTCGCTGAACCACAGGGTGTTGCAAAAAGGGTATACTAAGCCGAAACCTACGTGTGCAGCATGGTATATCTTCGTGAATTTCGACATTCTGATTTCATTTCCGTGCTTAGATCTATACAACATGCCGCACACCTAAGTTTCGGCTTAATATAGGTACCCTTTTTGCAACATCCTGTATAAAAACCCTACAAAACCCTTGTTCTTGTTACACCTACCAAGAGGTTATTCTACAGGGTGTAGCATACCGTTTTTGCAACACCCTATACAGTAACCCTCCTGTTACTTACCTCACAGAAGTTATCAAAGTCCTGATCACAGATGACTTCATCTCTATCGTGGTCCAGCAGCTCCTCGAAGAACAGCGTCATCTTGTCGGCCTGCACGCCGGCGAGCGTCGCCAGCGGCTGCTCCTCCTCCAGCTCCAGGCACTCCAGGTCCGAGCTGAACCACAGGGTGTTCATCAAAAGAGAACTAAGCTGAAGCCTACGTGTGCAGCATATTACCTAAATCATGCTGCACTCGTAGGTTTCTTATTGCAACACCCTGTATAACTTATGCCAATGGATACCTGCGGCAGCTACACGGGTTCATTATGGGAGTCGATATTTATGATGAATCGTGATAGTTTATCTACATCGATTACGAACCCGTGTAGCGGCAGCTGTGCATACCTCGCAGAAGTTATCGAAGTCCTGATCACAGATAACTTCGTCTCTGTCGTGGTCCAGCAGCTCCTCGAAGAACAGCGTCATCTTGTCGGCCTGCACGCCGGCGAGCGTCACCAGCGGCTGCTCCTCCTCCAGCTCCAGACCGCTGAACCACAGGGTGTTGCAAAAAGGTATACTAAGCTGAAACCTACGTATTCAGCATTTCATTTCCGCCCTACACACCCTAGTTTCGGCTTAGTATACCCTTTTTGCAACACCCTGTATAACTTATGCCAATAGATACCTGCGGCAGCTACACGGGTTCATTATAGGGGTTGATATTTATGATGAATCGCGATAATTTCTCAACCACGATAACGAATCCGTGTAGCGGCAGCTGTGCATACCTCGCAGAAGTTATCAAAGTCCTGGTCGCAGATGACTTCGTCTCTATCGTGGTCCAGCAGTTCCTCGAAGAACAGCGTCATCTTGTCGGCCTGCACGCCGGCGAGCGTCGCCAGCGGCTGCTCCTCCTCCAGCTCCAGGCACTCCAGGTCCTCGCTGAACCGGTTCACCCAGGTCGCTGGAAGTGAGGAGTTGTTAAACTTCACATACACTCACATACATAACGTCAAAGTCAAATGTTTTTATTCAACGTTTAAATATAAAATTTTCTGATGAACCTCAGTTT
Source organism: Plutella xylostella (assembly GCF_932276165.1). Classification (NCBI taxonomy): domain Eukaryota; kingdom Metazoa; phylum Arthropoda; class Insecta; order Lepidoptera; family Plutellidae; genus Plutella; species Plutella xylostella. Next base: position 6,158,429 of record NC_063987.1, on the reverse strand, counting down.
TTACATACACTTTCGATCTCCATTCTATGTAGTTGTCTGGAAGAGATTACTTTTAGTAATAAGGCCGCCGTTTGTACAATTTATTTTCTACTCTATGTTTGTGAAATTGTTTCTGTTTGTGAGCAATAAAGAGTATTATATCTTTATCTTTATCACGAGCAATGAAAAAGTTTCACTCACCAAATACTTAATCCAAATTCAAAGTTTTTATTTGGTAATATCCTGATGCACTGTTTTATGTACTTCAATATTGCAGACGGCGTCATTAATATAGTCTAGAAAACCGTTTAGGACTTTGGAGCGGTGGTAGCTCAGTCGGGTAAGCGCCCGCTTCTCACGCCAGAGATGCGGGTTCGAATCCCGGCACTGACATGTACCAATGAGTTCTTTTCTCAATTTAAGTACAATGTATACCATCGCTCTTACGGTGAAGGAAAACATCGTGAGGAAACCTGCATATCTAGATTTAGCACATCTAGATATGTGAACCTACCAACCCGCAGTGGACCAGCGTGGTGGGAAATGGTCTAAGCTTAGGAAGGCAGTTTAGACCTGGGGATATGCACAAAGGTTCCACTCGAGAGAGCCAGGTGTAGGTACTGACACCCCCACAGAGAATAGAATAGAACGGACCGTTTAGGACTAATTTGGTGCTCTTGCACTGAAACTTTTTCATTGCTCGTATTTTTATGATTTTCCTGGAGGGTCGCTCACGCTTTACAAAAAAAACTTCATCGGGCAGCGATAAAATCATCTTATCGATGATTCTGTCGCTTTATGATAAGTAAAACAGTTGGAAGTATTACGAAATTATATTTTTATTTGAAAGCTAAATCCTCTGTTCTTTACTTTAAACCCACTGACCCCCTGCACTTAGCTGTAATTTTGGTAAAAGATAAATAAACAAATGTGTAGAAGAGTGTTGGGGCGCTCCTTGGGAGAGGCCTATGTCCAGCAGTAGATGATTATTGGCTGATGATGATGATAATGATGTTCTACTGCTGATTGTAACCTGGGATAACATTCCTTCTTTGAATAGAGCATTATTGGAATTTTTGTACAATACAGACTAAAAATTGTCTGACATATTTTTCATTCGAAAGTGCAGAATTCCCGCGGGAGAAGCGATATTTCCGACGTCCTATAAAAGCTCCGTATCAAATGTCAACGAAACTCCGCTTCTTAGGATATAGCCTTTGAATATACCTACCCGCACAGTGTATTTAAAACTTAAGAAGGCACAATTAGCAGTTATACGTAAATAGGATTTACAGGAATCATAAGCTTATGTTTTTGTATTTATAAAGCTGACAAAGTTCACAACTACAAATGCTTTAAAAAATCGATAACCTTAGATAGGTTATCGATTTTTTAACCTAACCTAACCTGTCTAAAGAATCTACAAAAGTTTTTTTCCTTACATGAGGATGGGATGGTGATGGTGATGGTGAATATATTCAAGAATTTTTAAACTTTCCTGTGTAAAGCAAATACTAAGTAACATAAATTAACTAGCAGTTTCTGCTTAAACCACTGGATTGATCCTTCTTAATTGAGGTGACCTATTGATTGTCTATTCCGGGCCCACTGTATTGGCCCCAGTCTGCGCCGACGTCTGCCACTGCAGCAGTTCGATACTACAGCCATGTTTATTTTCGCTCGCGGCGCAGAAACTGGGTCTAAAGGCGGGGGCCGAAATAAAAACGAAATTTAAGACTTTCTTAGGAGAGCAGATGTGAAAAGGCGAAAAGACACCGATGTATTATGGCCAATTTGTCGTCGTCGTCGTCGGTAAGGGATATTGTGTTTTGCTTGTTTTTATATCCACCCTTTTATTTATAACTCTACAAAATATACCATCTGTTATGAAGCTAGCTTTTACCAAATCCACTTAGCGATTTAGAAGGGATTTTCATTAAAACTTACATAACATTTTGTTATTTCTACTACCGTATGCGGAAGATCTTTTACTGCTCTGCCCTATATTCTGTATCTCCAGGAGATATTTAGTTTCCATGTGTGTTGTCTGCAATATCGCGTAGTCCACAGGTGTTACTTCGGTATTACGAATGGGAGCGTCCGTTTAGGATAAGATGCAAATGCATTGTACATTTGTACAGTTACTTGTACAATTTGTACAGTTATTGCTTGTGTTGTGTGTAGCTTACCGTCTAGGTCAGTGCAGAATACTAGAGTATTTGTTGAGCTTTGTTAAAGTCAGCATAGTGAATGTATTACGTTTATCGTATACGTACGTATTATATTTAATGTATACTTGAACTTGGGTACCTACCCAAGTAGGTTGTACTATATAGTACTATATATGTAGCTGTAAAAATCTATAATTATTGTAAAGATTAGTAAGGTGCCTAGTTTTCGTTTCGGATTATTATAATAATATGTTGAATCTGGAAAATTTAAAGAAATACGTGTCATACACAATTCACGAGCATACTTCATCATCATCAGCTAATAATGATCCACTGTTGGGCATAGGCATCCTTACTTGTCTTATATTATATTTCATTTGTTATAACTACAATTTTAAGAATGAATATCCCATTGAAAAGTTTCAATCTTGAACGCAGTAGGCGTCCTAGCACGCGGTGTAATTATGGGGTAAACTGAGGGCGGGGTGCGTGCGTACCACGTCGCACTGCGGTCCCACTGTACCTACCAGCGTCACGGCAATCATTATCATGGAATCTAATTGGTGGAGAAAAAACAAGCGCCACCAGCAAAAAAATGTTAGGTCCCAACTTTCAAGTGTAAATCATAATTTTATATATTTTTCTATATTTATGGCACAAATATTACATAATCTAATACAGCTTAAAATTTTACCATTTAAATGTATACTTATGCATTTAACATTTTTATGAATTCACATTGAGCATGCAAGATTATGGAAGGACAGAAAATATTTGATGTATAAGTAACTATGTGTGTCTAAGTTCGTCTGTATACCAGTGAAATCCCGTTAACGGTATATGACTACATCCCAACAGAAATATAAATCCTGAGACAGGTAAATACAAAAGGTATTCAAACAAATTGCGTAAAACCTTAAACCCACTCGTAAGTTAATGAAACATATTGGCTTCACGAGTGTAGCTCACGCATTATACCAGGTGTTTCAATATTGAACATTCCCTATCACTATGATAGAGTTTAATTTACTTCAACAATCACGGCTAACTTAGGTTGTTTTGTAAATTAAGGCTTGTATTATGTTACGCGTAGGAACAGGTGGGCTTTGACCGCATCCGAAATCGTCCAGTTAAAACAATTTGTTATTGCTTGGTTTGGATTTCGTGAATTATAAGGGTAAAATTCTATGTATAGAACCCGACACTCCTATATTTAACTTTTACATGACGGAAAAGATATCTAAACGAGGTATAGATATTTATACAGGCTTCATCAGATTTATGGGTCATAAGCAAATCCAACGATCTATTCACAGTATTGACCTATCTCATTCTCCGCCGCCGTTATTATTCTGAGATTTATATGAAATCTCACTACAGACAATATAATACATCCAAAAACTATGTTCCAAAATCAAATATAAATTTTGAATATTCTGAGGCCCACAATGGACCATAAAACAAAGGATAACTGCAGCGGTTAACGAATATATGAAGTTAGCGGTTCCGCCGTCCAATCACTGGCACAATGGAGGCTCTATGTAAAAACGTTTGCAATACCAACACAATGCGCCTAGCTCAGCAATAGTGCTGTAGCTTTGCAAGTATAAAAAAGCTTTGAAGCATCACCTTTATTGTACTGTATTTAACCTTGCATTTTCATTGCAAAATGTTCTATGTCAGAAAAATCGATTAGTTTAATATTAAAGATAAAGATAAAGATAAAAAAACATTTATTCGACACATAGACAGCAACAACAACAAAAAGAAAAATACAGACTTAAAGAAAAGAAATACATATACAAAATAACAAGGCCAAAAAAATAATAATAAAAAATTAACATGAGGCAAAAACAAAAGTACAGTATTATGTTAATTGATAGTACTTCAGGAATACTATCGTTTGTTTTATCGATTACTTATAGAACATTTTGCAATAACAGCGACCATATCGTCACTTAAAAAACCGGCCAAGTGCGAGTCGGGCTCGCGCACAAAGGGTTCCGTAGCAGCAAATATAATAAACTTATTATGTCACCTATCTCAAAAACTATAAGAGATACTTTGATCAAACCAAAAATCGTTGAAAGAGTTAATTAGCATGCATCACCTCTATTTTTTTTAGAATTTTATACCCCGTAGTTATAAAAATAGAGGGGGGGGGACATACTTTTTACGACTTTGAGAGCTGATATCTCAAAAACCGTTCACTTTAAGAAAAATGTTTTTTAGAAAACTTTATATCATTTTAAAAGACCTTTCCATTGATACCCCACACGGGTATGTACATCGAAAAAAAAAATTTCATCCCTCAGTTACATGTATGGGGGGCCCCACCCCCAATTCTTTTTTTTACTATTTAGTGTCATATTTTTGTAGCGGTTCATACAACACATATTCCCATCAAATTTCATCACTGTAGTACTTATAGTTTCCGAGTAAATCGGCTGTGACAGACGGACAGACGGACAGACGGACAGACGGACATGACGAAACTATAAGGGTTCCGTTTTTGCCATTTTGGCTACGGAACCCTAAAAATGAAACAATGTTTATAGATCGGCATATCACTAACTCGTGAATTGTGATTTAGTGAGAAATCAATATGGAATGGTTTTATTTCAACGTTACCGAAGATACAACTCCTATTGGGTCGACTATTTTACTACTTATACAGGGAAAACTAAAATAAAAAAAAAATGTTTGCTGATAGTTTAATACTTATATGGAAATTACACACATTTTCCACTAAACAAGGACTAAGGATTTTTTATTTATTTGTTTATGGTACACCAACAGACTGAAGATTATTCAAGGATTCAAGAAGAAAAATTAATGATATTAGCTACTTACACTTAAATGTTTGTAGAATTTCTATTTTAAAATAGCCAGAGCAAGCCGAGTTACATATACCTACTACATAAATTAGGTTCCACACAACACACAACCCAAAATTAAAACTACCCAAGTCCAATGTAAGTGAGTTGGTCTCCAAATAGCGTCTCTGTTACAGAGTAATAAATATGTATGTCCTCGATAGAACGGGAATAGCAATGGAAGCGATCGTTTGATATGCGACTGCGGAGCGTTTGAGCCGAGGATTTAATCAAATGACATTTTGTTCTACGAATCTCCGTGCGGGTTTAGTGGTGACGCTGTGACGTCATGATTGCAATGTTTTATTGGACAAGCCATGTGCTCTAAAAACTCTAACCTAAAGTCATTTTATTATCATTACATAGTTATGGCTAAATAGACACTTTAATGCATTTTTCATGGTACCTTACGAAGTTTCAACAGTTATAAGATTTTATACGAATATTAATTAATCGCTAATTCTCAAATATCGGTGGATGGCCAATATGGTATACCTCTAGATGAGTTCAGAAGACGTTAGTATTCTCCTAACCACGGCAAAGGCTTAGCCTAGTGCCCAATGTCAATGGCCTTGAAGGCCTAGCACGTTTTGGAGTGCTCGTCGTGTTAGGCCCTCTGGTAACCAATATTTTAATCCGTTCCAAATATTTGTAAGTCCCGCTACCTTACGTAATATATTTTTTTATATACCTACATATTTTTTATTTTATTTTATATTTATGTTTAATAATGTTTTATCTACCGCGCAAGTGGCAATAATTTAAAACTTAAGTGTACAATAAAATTCTTGTACCAATACAGGGTGAGATTAAAGCAGAAGCTGTGTAAAAATTCATAGCGCTCCCGATCGTCAGACGCAATACATATTTCATAAAGGAAGTTCAGGTCCGGAGCTACTTACTCGTGCTAGGGATGGGACCGCTAATCTATAGTAGTCTTTGGTATGGACCACGGCTACGACAGAACCAAAGTGTAAATTATCTAAAAGATCTCGTCAGGTGGATTGATAAAACATCCTGTATCCTGTCATAAGAAAACTATTAAATAGGCAAGACCATCACCACTGATACGGATCAGTCCACTCATATCGGATACGGATCCTTGCGGATCAATATAGATGTTGTCCCAAGACAACATCTATATTTATTATGAGTTCGCGGACAAGTCAACGTAATTATTGGATCATATATTTTACACCTCAGAGGCTTGGAGGTGTATATATGTTGTCATAAGTGTCCAGAATACTAGAATATCGCTACCAGACTCGCTAGTTATCGACATTTTTTATACGGTTTGCATATATGTATAATATTGTATAACCCCAAAAGCGGTTCGTGTGCCAAACATAGTGTATTTTTCTAATGTAATCCGTACTGAGTAGAATCGTAACATCACTACGTCAACACATCGAGCCGTGCATGGCTTGTTTTTCCTTTACCATTCTGCACTGAAAAAAACGATCGATCGGCTTTGCAGCGCGGCGCAGCGAGAAATCAGTTTCACACGTGTCATGTTTATTTTGTTAACGTTGTTAGTGGTTGTGTTTCAAAGGGTTTCGTTTTAATAAAAAATCCAGGATTACATAGTTCCCTAGTAGGCAAGCTAAATTAAGACAAATTACTTACTTGAAGCAGTAAAAATTGTGTTGCAAAAATACATATAGGTATGTATATTCGTCCAAATCTTCATACTCATCATACGAAGGTTTGTCGGTCCTGTTATGATCTTTTTGGTATGGGCGATATACTCGTAATTTAGATTTTTCCATTATTGTGATAGTCAACGTAACACTTTAATAAATTAAATAAAACCCCCTTTATGAAATGAAATACAGTATACCTAATTCCTCTTTTTATAAAACGTAGACTAAATATCTGGTTTAGAATATTTTAGTCCATTTCATATACGTATCAGTAGTGTGGGGACTATGCTAAAGTCAAAGAAATTCTACGTAAAGCCGTTATTACATTCTGAAGGTAATAACTACATTCTGAAGGTATAGTGGGCTTCCTGAAAGAAGCATATACCGTCAGTATGGAGTATGATAAATCACGTGCAATAAAAAGAACTGACATGTTACGAAACAGTTTATTTATGAGGATCTACGCATATCCCTTGAGAACCACGTAGTTTTATCATTTATACACAGACTGTGAGTCTGAAGTCCTCACACATTTTTTGTTGCGTGGCTTTTGTATATCTAGGGCTCCTTTTAGCTGAGACTCAACACATCGATTAAGCATATTTTTGAATTTGTAGAATCCATCTTCTTTGAAGTTAGAACTTCTAGTTTCACGTCTATAAAGAACTAATTTTGGAGTTGTTTTCTGTTTGCATTTTTTTCGGTTTGGCGGTTTCTGTAATTTTTCAGGCACAACTGTTGATGTAAATTTAACATTAACTATGGCCATTTGTCGATGTTTATGTTTAGTGTCTAAAATCCTATATAATGTTATAAATAAGATGAAGTACATTTAATTACAATGTTTAATAAATAAATAATAATAATAATTACCTCTTGCTCCAAGTGAACTCATATTTGTAAAGTAATTAATAATTTCAGCACAAATGGTAAAAATTGTTGTTATAACTTGTGAAGCCAGCCTGATTTACAGCAGCCATCGCGATAAGCTTACTTACGATTAAAATAAAATAAATGTTTCCTCGTACTTACATACTTTGTTGCTTACATGACTTTTTACTGTAAGCTGTTTAGAATGAGGTCCCTTTCATCTTACTACCAGCTTTGCAACACGCAACTTTAGATCCATAGGATCTAGTTTCAATTCGCAACTTATCGGTTCAGCGTCAATGAAGGTACTAGGTACTATGGATTCAATATATGTAAACCTTTCTTGAATAGGTCACATGTACCTACTATCAGTTAATATTCGTTTACAAAGCTATTAGTAGATTCCTGAATAGCAGCTGGCCGGTCCCGGCGGCCATGTCTAATTCAATAAGTGTAATTGCGGGCCTCTTCTCCACCAACAAAAGCACCACCGAGAATCGATACTTTTTCTTGTGTAGCAATCTCTTTTGACGATGTTTTGTTGGTTTGATGTTTGGAGGTTGTGTTTATTTGTATGGGTAATGATGATGATATGGGATACGATATTTTATTATCGAAACGGAATTTCGGAGTTTGTATTTTCGTTGATTTTTTCTGCAACATATTTAAACCTAGAATATTTAGGTACGCAATAGTGGAGCCACAAACCATATATATAGACTTACCTACTTCGATAGTAGTTATGATTTTGACATATTAAAAGTTACAAACTGTCAAAATCAGATATAAGTAACTGTCATTCGTAGGTATATTAAATTAAATATATTTATAGATCTATAGAGTTATTTAATCCGGCTCTAAATCAAGCTTACCCCGCGGGAGTACATTAGTACAAGGTGTGAGTTTTTTTTTGTAAATCAGAAGAGATTGATAAGACAAACAGCATAACTGTCTCATTGATTCTCACCAGAAAAGGCTTTTATTTCAATTTATAAGTTAATAAAAACGAATAGTCAGAGCAAGGAAACATCGAACGATGCCACTCGTATACTCGTTAAGGCGAGACCCTCCAAAGAAACATTACAGTCAAATCGAGTCCTTATTTCTCGTTGCTTTCTTAAGCTTGGTTTACACTGCTAATATAAATGGCAGAAATCATTGGGTGAAAAACTTTACTTCTTCGTTTGCCATACATATTAATATTTAAAACCTTTGAAACTTCTGCAATTTTTCTTTATCCACAGCAGCGCTTTATTAAATAAATTCGTGGTTTCCAAAAAGTAAAACAATGATGAACACTAGTCATATTACGTATTATGGATAGGTCAGTTTGGAGAAATTACCTTTATTCAGTAAACAGCAGTTCTGTACATTTTTGTTTTTATTATTCTTCCGTATGCTCCCAGCTCCAATGGGCCTCGCTATCTTAACTCCATTGAGGCAAACTGGTACATAGTTATCATCTGGTCAGTTTGTACTGTTATACAGCGTGTTTCAAAAATACATCTTCAATATATAAATGATTTTTTAATATCAAAGTGAACCTGTTTCTTTCAATCAGTGTCACCACAACACCATTCGGTCGTCATTATTAGTAGGTATATCATTTAGGAATACCGGTTAAAGAAAAAAATACTCTTCTCCTTCTTATCGTGATGACGAAAAACTAAGAAGAATAAAGTACTAATAAAATCCCATCTTTTACCCATTGCAAAGTTGTCGAAGATGCGGTAAAATAGTAACTTAATAAAATATTAACTTGTTGAAGATAGATTGTGAAGATTTCTGTGACGACTTCAAAAGTCTACGCGTGATCCCAATATTTGCGTGAATGAGCAGAACTTTTCATGTCAATTTCCATTTCAAAAGCTAGTTTCCCAGGAAAGGTTTTCTTAACAAAAGAAGGTAGAAAATAACAGTAATTGATAATGCATTACTTACTCAATGTCCAAAATTCAGGTTATTAGAAAAACTCGAGTTGGAAACATATAAGCAACATTTTGATAATTCCTATAATTATTTATGTTACGGATAACGAAGGAAAAATCTTTTGAAAAAAAGAGTTATAAGTACTTTATATTTTTCATTTTTGTTTATGGATACTGTATATTTACAAACACATTTTACGTCTCATAATTATAAAAACAACTTAATTTATTTTTATATTATTTTTTATGTGCCTGATGCTGTGCACGGAAACACTTTATTTGAAAACATGACTCAACAAAAACAAGAGTATGCTACACAACACTGAAATGTAACTTTTAAAGCTTTAGTTTTAAGGAATAAAGTCGTTTGTAAACATTACGGTCTGAAGGTTTATGGCGGGAAATGCACACAATTTTAACCTAAATCAAGGATATTTAACGTCTCTTGCCATGCAGAATTTTATATTCTGCTGACGACAAAACTTATTCAAGTAAAGGTTTTGAGGTTGTTGCTGCAGCAGAAGATGTTTCGAAACATCATTAATGGATTTAGTATGTGCTACTATACTGCAGTGTTATCGACTGATCAAAGTCGATACTAATTCGATAGGCAAGTCACTGGATTTTTTATGCGTTTTAATAGTTTTGAACGTTACCGACCAGGGTGCTGATCAAGATGTCATACAAATTGCTATCGATTTGAGACGACAGTACTTGTGATTGCTTTGGTGGTTTTTATTTATTTAAATGAATTCATTTGGCAGCCAGCGATATGTTACTCGGCGACACGTTCATAGAAATACATGGAAACCAGCAGTGACGTTGTGATGCGACACGCCCGTCTGCTGCAAACTCTTGTCGTCTGATAGCAATTTGTATCAGTAGCGTACGTATCGCACCAAACGGATTGTGACAAAGGTATGGAGAAACGGAATTACAAAATTTGAGTTTAAATTAGTTACGTTTTACAAAACATGTTAGTTATGTATAGTAGTCCCTTAATCCCCGAGCACTCCAAATAACAAACTTAATATAAACAAAACTCGATTCAACAACTCGTAATAAACCTCTTTTGCAAGAGTTACTCTTCAAACTTTTAATGTGTAAGTATAAAAATTAACTCTACAACACAGACAGTTTTTTTTATAAAATTGGAACTTGGACATGTTTTTTTTCGGAAGAATAACGCATGTAACTACCTACACTTTGTATTTAAGGAAAATATCGCAAGAAGAGATCGCTTTTAGTGATAAGGCGCTTTATTCTATTATGTTCGACATAGTTGCAAGATCTAATGTTATCTTAACTTTTTATTTGTGTTTAATAAATATATATTATATTATTTACTATTAAGTATATAAGTAATTCTATTCTTCTATAATGCGGCTACATATTCTGTTTAAAGCTATTGTTTTAGAGTAGCCTAGTGTGCCTTTGATGTCCAGTAGGAATGCAATTGGCAGACGCCGCCTAAAAGGTACTTGGCTAGTTTAACAAATTTACGAGCACATCTGCAATTGATTCAAGAGTACCACTCCACATAATTTAAGCAGCTCCCAGTAGTTTGAGTGGTAGACTAGTTGAAATATGTAAAGTAACTTTGTATGCAAATTGAGTATGAAATATTTAAGCGAAATATTGCTAAAGTTCTTCTGTGTTGCCGGGGATTGAAACTTTGGGACTGGTTTTGTTGAAATTTCATGCAATATTAAGATATATTCATTCCTTAGGATACTCTGTCTCTACATTAAGTGTTTGTATGAGTAGGAACATTTTGTATTTTATCGTATTAAGCAAATTATATTTTGTTATGTGTAGATTACACATATACCCTGTTTTACATTTTGTGAAAAGTTCCTTAAACGTGTTTTTCCTTGCTTGTGTTGCCTTGGCTTTAAGACAAGTAAAATTAAGTATTTAACTTGAAGGGTGTAAGTGAAACCTACCATCGAGGTTGACCGCTATTGTTGATCATTAAATTTTTACAAAGGCAAAGGCACCCAGCCGACCCGCCCGGATTACTAAGGTTGTGTATGTCGCTCAGAACTCAATCGATTTCTACATTCTCTAGCACACGACATATATTATTATCTCGTAGTTTTAGTTTAGACACAAATAAATATAAATAAATAAATATGTGGGTACATCTCACACACGGCCATTCGACCCCAAGCTAGGCAGAACCTGTGTTATGGGTGTCGGACAGCTGATATATCTACACAAATACATAGATAGATAGATACTAAATATAAATATCAACACCCAAGACCCGAGTACAAATATCTGTCTTTTTAAACAAATATCTGCCCCAGCCGGGAATCGAACCCGGGACCTTCGGCTCAGTAGTCAGGGTCACTAACCACTACGCCATTCGGTCGTCTGACACAGAAGATAATATACATATTTCGAAGGGTTCTTACAATATTTCAATAACAATTTAAAATATTTCGAGTGCATCGGGTGCTTGTAGTTAAAAACTCTTATGAGTACAACAAGAAAATATTTTAAATTTCAGGTTTTAAAGGCGAGCCTTTTAAAAATGCACCTTCACTACAACACATTAGTGTAATGAATGAATGTGGCGTATTATGAAGCAAAATAAAGAACATAAATCGTGAGGAGTGGAGTGTATGAAACAATCAACAGACAGTTCCGTTCTTAATTCCCACAGACTTACAACACGTTAGTCCTTGACAGTACATATTAAGGATTCATGGTTCGGTATATTATTAATTCGGTGACAAAATATACTTCCAGGAATGAGCGTCATTGTACCTTTCAGGGTTACAACTTTTCAGGAAAATACCTGAAATTTTCAGTACGAGAATTATCCGGATTACGGCGCAGATAACAGAGGTTTCGTTTCGCTTTGTAAGGGTGCAGAATGAACTTAATCTGTATAAATAAAGGGTTTTAATGAAGGGGTTTTGCTATCGTCGGGCACTGGATAAATTAAGGGAGACAAATGGACTTCCTTTGGTTATAAATTGAGGCATATTTTTTTTGTACAAATAATATACTTAATTTTATTGCGAGCTTGTAAGGATTTTAACACAATATCATAATACATATTAGTACCTATAATATTAGTACCTATAGATGGGCCAATGTACATGTAAAGTACATACTTTATGATATTGTTTTAAATGTTTTGATATCCGTCACCGTGCCAAGTTCTGTGAAAATTCAAAATTTTATGAATACCACATACACCGTGAACATAAGTCAGTTGGCAATCGGATGGTCTTGTAGTTAGTTAGCTGGCTCTAGGGTCGAATCCCGGCCCGGCCATTTGTTTAAATAATATTAGTCATGTTGTTTGGACTTTTTGATTTGCTTGTAATTTGTATCCTGCATCAGTAAAAAAGTTTAGTAAAACTCCGTTTCCACAAGAGATGTGCGGTGCGATGATTTATAGCTGTATCTAATATTGACCGAAACAGAAACAGTTTACTATTGTAGCCCATCAAAATAAAATAAGTATCACTCTTAGCTGACGTGAAACACCTCTGTAGCAACGCATCAGGTGGAAACATGACCTTAACGTTCCTATTATTAACACACATTATCTTGTGTCTTTCGTCTTCAATTTAAAACAAAGAAAGTGTCTCATATATCATAACGGCTGAGTCATAACGAGTGTTTGTATAGAGTCGTTATGATGCTTTTATGATTGTGAGGAAAATTCACATGTTGTCATTTTCACGAAGTAGGTAATAAACTAAATGGCTAACGTTTAAACTTTTAACTGAAATATCACGGAAATAAATACAGCATAATGGGTACTGGTAGCAATCCCTTAAGCCCCAGTTTCATCATACTCGGTTAGATCATAACAAGGGATTCGTTCATCAATTGTACGTCATCTTCATATTAAATTCTAGACAGATGTGTCAAAAGTCAACCAATAATCCCTGGTTATGCTCTAACCGAGTATGATGAAACTGGGGCTACACATACTAACTCCTGGTTAACTCCCTAAGTCCCTAATGACTATAACTATGTATCACAATCAGCCACTTACTCCAAACATGCACGCTCCAGCCACGCTTCTCTCCCTCGCTGTTGGCGGCCGACATCTCTCCCTCATCAGCGTCGGACTCTGGGAGGGTCCGCCAGCGCTTCAGCAGCTCCTTGGTGCGGTCCTTGGTCTTGTCGCACGCCTGCCGCCAGTTCGTGAAGTACTTGCGGGAGACCTTCGGACTGGAGAGCGTGGAGTCCTGCCTGGGGAGAAAGGGATGGTGAATGGTGGGAGAGAGATGGGTAGAGGTTTGTAGGTGTGTTTACACATGGTTTAAAAAGTAACACTAGATCTGATCCTGGGGTTCCTTGAGCCAGTCAGAATAGCGTGTATTATAGTTGATAAGAAAGAAGGCTCCTTTCCAACATTTAAAACAGAAACATTAAAATCATCCTTGATAACATAATTAACCCATGTACGTATTCTTGAGTTCTTCATTCCTCTGTGTGTTATCTAGTAGTCACTTAGTCTTAGTAATATTGTATTCATGGTGGTTGAGATATATTGTTTTCGTTATAGGTATATGTAGGTACTAAACTTAAAAAAAACACACTAAAGCCACGTTCGTTTATGTTCTAATTATGTGAAAACCGCGCTTGATTGCGTACTAACGTGCTATAAAGTGTTACAAGTGGGGCATTATAAAGGCTTATTGGTCTATATATTATAGCAGCCTTTATGAACATGCATGCTTAGTCGCTTACTCGCTAACTAACTGTGCATAATAAGGGTGACTGACTGATCTAAATATGTAAGTACAGCCCTAACCTACTGCCTAGCCCTACAGCCTACCTGCCCTATAGCCTACCTGCCCTAGTCATCCCATATGCAAACCAACGTAAAACACCTTCGTTGTTCAAATGTATAAATATAGTAAGTATAAATGAATTGAACACCTTGCTAAAACAATTAGTTAGGGTCCATTTCCGTATTCATCTCTTTTATGTTGGGCTGTAAACTGAACGACTTTCATTGGTTAAGTTTTCATTTAAAGAAATATAATTTTGTTGGTATTTTTTTGGTTCCAATAATTATAAAATATATTTTTATAACTTTAAAACATTTCCATCGATAAACTTACACTTTTTAACCACATAGCTTGGCCACGTAGCAGATTGCCTCCTATCATCGTTTATCAAAGTTTGCGGGCAATTACAAAGTTTACCTTCTCGCACGTTAAACCTTATTGTTCATGCTTTAAAGACTGTTGTTGCTTGTGTTGCAGGCATGTGCTAAGTTGGTTATTTACCACAAAGACTTATTGTCCATCGATTCGTCGCTGTCCTTAATTACTGCCGCTAGTTTAACTACGTCATGAACCTCGTGTCATTAATATTGTATGAAAGCTTTAGAATTTGATGTTATTAACTTCTATTATCTATATACTATCAAATTAACATATATTTATCGTAATAACTTGTTTATATGGGGTAATTGCAGTGCAGAGATAGATACTTGTGTATTTCATGCAAAGTCCTTTGTCAGATGAATCTCTTGATATAATGTGTTTTTTAAGAAGCCTTTTTCAGACACACTAGCTTGCCTTTCGATTTTAGTAATATTCTATTAAAATTATATTTCTAATTTGATTTGTTTCAAGTCATCGTCAGCCAATAATCCTACATTACTCGACAAAGTCCCAAAGAGCTTCACAAGTTTCCGTCCTCAGAATTCCTCACGCTTCGTTTCCTCAGATTAGGTCATAGACCGTAAAATATGACCTATAGTCTAAGCTAGAATCTAAATAGTGGAAGGTTTGAAACAACGGACCAGTGTCCCCCCACCCCGCTACCCCGGAGGGACGCATTCAGCCGTAAAACTTGACAACTTGTGAACTTCACTGCTCCGACAACTAAACAGTACGAGTACAGTCCACCGTCATAAATGAGATCATAAACAGCTGCTTGTTAACTATAACCTTAATAATAAGGGAATACTTATATGGATCCCAAACCAACTTTAACCCATTGAGTAAAAGGCGAAACCAATGATTTTTTAAAATACCTATACCCAACTTTTATTAAGTTTTTTCAAACCATAGGCCTTGAAACGGTGGTCTGTAATTGACAAACTCGTTTCACGAAACTACAATTATGGAATTGAATAAATAATATAGGTAAGTAGGTATTCTACACACTGGTGCACGATGCGACTGTGAACTTAGTGTACTCCACTGAAACTGGAACCTGCCTTTACGACTGTTTCGGAACTAGCTAGTGCGATATCGTCACTGAAATAGTGAAACTTATCCCACTTTTAGACTTTCCTTGCATATTTCATATCACTTCTGCATATGAGTTCGTTTCATGAAGTTTAGAACGTGCCTTGAGTTCGTTAGTTATGTTTTAACTTATGAGTAATTGTCCAAACCTGGAAGTTAACTTTAGCAGTTAATCTTCCATAATATCTTACAATAAAACTATACTAAACGCAAAAGTATGTAGTAAGGAGTTAAATATTTTTTAAGATACATTTTTTGCTTAGGTAAAGAGTTGTTTACTTTATCGTTATTATAAATTAACAAGAAATGATCCATCATTAGTTATTTTATTAAATAAATTTCATTCATTTAATTTAGATTAGAATATTCGTAACTACACCAAATATTGCATATTGCATTTTCCAACGCTCTGCTAGATAGAGCTAGATTTAATGAAATAGGCTGTTGTCAGTATCAGATGAACATTTGCGTATAAAGTGTATTTGTGGTTGGCAATGTTGACATTGAAGGCCACATCTAGTTTGGATTTGATTATTTTCCACACTATTAATCAGCGTGGATAAACATGCACATTACACAAAAAGGTAATCTGAAACTTTCATAGTTTATAAGAATGATAAAAATATGTCTATATACTCGTACAGTCATAAGACAGACCAAAGCTCGTGAAAATCCTAATGGACATGGCCTAGATTCTAAGCCAAGATATCAGAGTGCATTGAAAACATGATAGTATTCATACAGTGAGTTTAGAATGTGATTATCACAAGCACTTAGTAAATTACTTACATGTGTGAAAAACACACCCACTTTCCTTTAAGAATCCGTATATGCTGAATCCAACTGTTACATTTTTACACGGAGATGAGAACAATGCTGCTTTGGACGGAAAAGTTCTCGCATAAATCTTGCGAGAGTGTAAACTGCGCGTTACGTAGGTACTCGTAAGCCCAAAAGAAGGGGATTGCTCGTGTTTAGCGAAATACGAAGATTTTGGAGACCTGTCGGGTTCTCTAGCTTTACAAAAAACGAACCAGCGAGAACTGTGATGCAATCGGTACGTTAAGTTGAACCAGAAAGAGTCATGGTATACGAAGCTGCGCCCAAAAACTATGTTTTTCCTAATCTACAGTGACCCCCTGTCACGCGATATCATGGTTGGCTCAGTACCTCTCCGAACTTATACCAAGCAAGAGTATATAGCCCTCCAAAGGGTCGCAGCTGGTATCCTAATAACGATTCTATTGCATTATATTACAGACAGCGATGGCATGGCAGACCCTGATATCGTAAAATGTATGTATTCGTGAATCCCAATGTTGTTTTTTACGAATCCGGGTGTATGCGCTAAGAAAACAACACAGACATTGAATAATTGTAGGAGATTTCTTCCTAAATGTGGACGAATAAATTTATCAGACGAAGCCAAACAAGTCTCGCCTGAAACCGCCGATACCGGATATTGTTGAAAACCAAATAAACTATCGGTATTTTTGTACATAATAACAAGGAAAAGTGGGTCAAATTTCAATGTATGTAGGTACCTACCTAGTCCAGTGGCTTTAAGTTAACTGAATACTAGCTACCACTATTACAGGCATTGTACTCATTAAAAACGGCGATAAGGCTCGCGACCTATCACATGAGTACAAATGTATAACGAAAGCGGGTGGCCCTTCGGGGATTACAGTCGTGAGCATATGTATATGTATGTACTACTTTTAAAATTTAGTGAAGCTACTTTTAATATTTATACGATTAATTAAAAAAATCACAAAACACGTTATGGGTGTTCTAACAAGACTTACACTAACTATTGTGAAGTGATCGTTATAGTGAAATTCACAAACCAATCAGTGAAACCTAAATTTAAAATCCTCATTCAACATGTATGTTACCTACCTCTCAAACCTAAATTAAAAA
This sequence comes from Plutella xylostella, assembly GCF_932276165.1. Lineage (NCBI taxonomy): Eukaryota > Metazoa > Arthropoda > Insecta > Lepidoptera > Plutellidae > Plutella > Plutella xylostella. The sequence continues at coordinate 6,140,797 of NC_063987.1, read as the reverse complement.
AAACCTAACATGTACTTCACGTACCTCTCAAAGGTATCCTTGGACGAGTCACTGGACCGGGACAGCCTCCGGTCCTTCTTCAGGTCCTTGGCATGCTGGAGAAGGTCCTTGGCATCGCTGGGGGACCGCTCCGGGGGCAGACGGACCTCCTTCTCCGACTTGGCGCTGCTCGACCTGGTTGTGGATAAAGCCAGGGTGTTGTACAGGGTGTTGCAAAAAGGGTATGCTAAACCGAAACCTACATGTGCAGCATGTTATATCTAGCTTGTCTATCTTATCTAGGTTTCGGCTTAGTAGACAGTTTTTGCAACACCCTGTATTAAAGTTACGCCGCTTGTCGCACAAGTGGGACTGCAATCGGTTACATACATTTAATATGAACGTGGTTACATATGGGTAAGTAATACGAGGTATAAAAACGAATGGTATAACATTCACAAGGTATACGCCCATATGATATAAATTTATTAAGTATAACGATCACTGTGCATAACAAACGAAAGGCATAATTACTAAATACATAATTTCGTAAAGAATAACGTTCAAAAAGTGTAATTTCAATTGATATAACGATTAAAATGCATAAAGTTTATAACATATATTCTACAACGGATATAATTATCATAATGTATAATGCACAAAAAATTATTGACGTTATGTGGGGGGAACGCTCCGCTTTAGTTTCGACGAGCATGTGCACCTAACACGCTCCTCCTCGCTTTACTCGTCGTCGCACCTATCTTTAGGTTTTGGTACTAGGGGTTTTGACATTATTATTATTATTGGCGCTATGTGGGGAGACGCTCCGCTCCGCTTCGCTGCGCTCCGCTTTGGTTTCGACGAACATGTGCACCTAACACGCTCCTCCTCGCTTTGCTCGTCGTCGCACCTATCTTTAGGTTTTGGTACTAGGGGTATTGACATAATTATTATTATTGGCGCTATGTGGGGAGACGCTCCGCTCCGCTTCGCTGCGCTCCGCTTTGGTTTCGACGAATATGTGCACCTAACACGCTCCTCCTCGCTTTGCTCGTCGTCGCACCTATCTTTAGGTTTTGGTACTAGGGGTTTTGCCATTATTATTATTATTGCGCTATGTGGGGAGACGCTCCGCTTTAGTTTCGACGAACATGTGCACCTAACACGCTCCTCCTCGCTTTGCTCGTCGTCGCACCTATCTTTAGGTTTTGGCGCTAGGGGGTTTGACGGTGTTGGGTAATTAAACACAGATTATGAACTTTATACTAAACGATAGTATATATTTTAATCGATATACGTAATGTATGTTATACGAATTGATATTAGTCTTCGTAAGTATTATATATTTTGATTTTATATAAAATGTACGTTATACCAATTGAATCTTATACCTTATGAAAATATAGATTTTGTTGTTATACGTAACGTTCATTATAGGTTGTGAACGTTATTAATGTGAAATTATACATTTCGTTTTTATACGTCGCAATACGCACCCGGTTACATATAGCTCACCCGGCGTTTCGCCGAGTTGTGCCTTAAATGTATGTAACGGATTGCAGAGCAACGCGTTGGCTCTAATATAATCCTGGCTTAATAACTTGAGTCTTTGCACTGATTATAGATGTGCAAACTGAGTCTTAACATTGGTGCACAGCAGTTGAAGTGTGAGCAAGAGTTTCGATGTGCCCTTAAGTGCACGTTAGTAATAGTTCAGTTCGTATGGCTTAAATCATTAGTAATGTTCAAGTGAAGTTTCTTCAGTGGGTAAACGCAGGTTTAATGGGACCTTTGAAAATACTAAAACGGAATACATTTTTAATTTAGTTCATGAACTAAATTAAAATATGTATAGTTTAATGAGCAAATGAAAATGATTAATATAATATTAGTTCAATGTTATTACTTCATTTGTTGCTAACTACCGAGGGTAAAGGTAAGTACGTACTTAATTATTAAAATACTAAAATATAAGAGTTAAAAAATATATTTACTACGGTTAAGTTCTACATTAACTTTAGGTATAAAAATGCAGGCAACTTCAGTTAAAAACTGACTAAACCCTAGTACCTACTTTAGTTTAAAACTATCTACATTACTTTCACGCAATCTATTAGATTGCCACTAGTAGTTTTAGCTGTCATCACGACCCATCACGTCCCCACTGCTGGGGCACGGGTCTCCTTCCAATGAAGGAAGGGGTTTTAGGTTTTCGCCCTGACCTGGTGGATCTTCCGTCGTCGTCCTTCCTCAGAGCGGGCCGCACCGGCGACAGGCTTCCCTTCTTCTTCACCTCCATGGCGGCACCCGTCTCATGGTCGCTGCTGAGGGAAAGGGATGGCAGATGAGCGGTGAGCTGAGATGGACTGAGAGGCACGATTGTTGATAGTGTGTTTTTTTTTCTCTGTGGGTGTGAGATATGGTATGGCAGTCGGAATGGAAGAAAATAGCGTTGTTTGAATTGTTGGAAATGAAGCGAGAGGTCAGAAATTTATGGGTAATTTCGTTTCTTACTTTTTATGGTTTTGGGTTGTTTAGGGGTGCACGAAAGAAGCTTTCTCGCGTGAAGTATCAATATCTGGACCTTATATCCGGCGCTCACTGGGAGTCAGTGACACACGCTAATCTGACTGCAAAGCAAGGCAGCTATACATTTATTTCGACATTAGCTTAAAGTCTCTTTCTGCAAATCAGCGTAAGGGTCAGATTAAGTCCACGCTAAGAAGAAGACGGCTTTAACTGGTTAAATATTATATAATAGGTGCCAAGTATATAACGATAAGCATCTCATTACCTACGCAAAGTCGTTCAGACGATCCTATCCACATCTAAAAATAATCGTAGTAAATATATGAACTGAGCTATAAAATGTATCGATCGCCGGCGGCTCACGCAAACCGCGGCGACACACGCGACGCACTCGAGTTCAGAGAACCCGCACCGGTATTGTGTAACACTCTCTGCATACTTAGCATGGGGCACAAGACGCGCAAAGCAAGATGTGACAAAAGTTTTCTCTCGGGGCCACCCGACGCTCGTGTGGCCTCACCCAGAGGGCACGACGCAAGATTTTTGTCACGTCTTGTTTTGTGCATCTGGCGCATCGTACAGCTATGATAGCTGTACCTGCGAGTTTCGCTTCAAAAAGTTTTCCCGTGGGAATTCTGGTATATAAAAATCTGCCTATATGAAGGCCAGCTTCAATGTGTCTTTGCTTGTTATTTAGTTTGTACTGCGATAACGATCGAAGGAACGCGATACTGCGTGTCCTGCTAACTCGAATGTAATGACCAACTTTCCGCTCTCGTATAACAATAAATTATTACATTACATGTAGCGGACGCCGTAACCGCGCAGCATGCGTGGATATTGTACGATCACCGGTTATACAGGGTGGAATATTATCATTGGCATTCCCGTCAGCAGGTGAATGTGACCGTTATAGATTGGTCCCTTGATGTAAGCTTAGGATGTCGGGTATTTTTTTCCGTCATTTATTGATTAACTTCACCTTTATTCATATACTCTCATGTAAGTTTTGAAAATGCAAAAGATTATTTATAAACACTAATGAAGCTATCCTAAAAACTACTGAAGGATACAGATTGCCAATGACAAAAACAACTGCTTTCAGATCCATTTTCCTATTTACATTGTCAAGATACATGCCCTCTTTACGTTAGTACTCCATAGTCGTCTCCAATGGTTGCATCATCAGCCAACTCCCTTTAATTAGTTTCGTGCTCGCAAATGTGTTTATTTACTCTCGAGTCGGAGCTTAAAGCTTGACACAGTGACAACGAAGACGTCATGTTAATCAACTCCCAGGAAGCCTGGATTATGAACATTCGAAACGCCTGTTTATTTGCGCAACCTACTCATAATAATGTTGCTATTTTAGGGTTGGACTTTGGAGTTTCTAGCTACTACCTATTCTTCTCCATGGACTAAGACCGAGCAGAGCATATTTGAGTTTTGCTAAGAATTATACGAATAAAATATATCTCTTTCTTTCAGTTGGCGTGCAATTTATATAAAAGCTTAACTGTACTACCACAAAAAACTTTAAACATTGTTTAGCATATGTTTAAAACTAAAATTGTCAGATTTTGTAGGCGTTTGACAGTGCTAGTTAAACACTGTCAATTTTTTTGTGGTAAGGCCCTAAATGTTTAGCAAAGATTTTCAACATAAAACTTAAAATGTATCAAATATTTTCCGGACAATTTTTCTACTTAGGTACGTATTGTATAACGTTTTTATTCTATAATATTAAAGCTACGAACTACGAACTATCATCTAGGACGCAAAATTGCGATGTTCCGTGTCCAATCGCCCGTCTTTCTTTAGGTGAGGGATAATTCCATCAAAAATGGAACTCGCCAAGCCAAGTTTTACGTAACTTACAGCTGGATCATCCATTATGCAGGCCGTCGCGGGCATGACGGATATTCCCCATATTATTTATTTAGAGCTATTATAAACTGGTGTTTAAGAGCCATTAACGGCAGATGTTACGACGTCTTAACTTCTCACCTTAGATTAGACTTTAATGTTAAAGCCAGTTATGGTTGCTTACTAAATTACAATTATTATTTTGTGAATTATTATTGTACTACCTATAGTATGATAATCAGATTAGTTGGCAGTCGCTGACTTGCCCAGGGTGCGCCAGACTGATAAGATACAGTTGATATGTCACTGAAGGAAGCTTCTTTCATGCACCCTAACACTCGTTTACTTTGCTAATAAAACCCTGATGTTACGCTTCATTAACCTAAATGCATGAAACACAGAACCTCCTTCATGTATGAGTGCGAAACTTTACACTGTGAGTCACAGTCGGTATTCCCTGATTGGGGGCAGGTGTACGCGACAAGCTGGCAACCCTACAACAAATGTTTGCAACGGACCCTCAAATGGATATCAACCTTGTATGTGAACCACGTAGATGCCAAAGTTGAATGCTGCGATTTGGATCGCGGCTGTGTCCCAATACAATCAAAATATTGAATTAGGATCGGATACTTTGTCAGTTGGATTTGAGGTGTTATTGAATACATAATAAATGATACGCGTGCAGATAATTCTGATAAGAGCTCATACATATTTTGGAAACAACTTACGAGGAATAAAATAATAATAAGCAAATTCATATTTCACAAAAAAAAAACTACACCTGGCATCAAGATTCAAGTAGGTCAGACAAAGGCGTTCGACCTCAAAGTTCGTTCAGTATTCACGTAGATAGTTGCCGCCACTTATCTAATGCTCGCTCGCAACGAGAGCCGTCCTGTGAGCGGCGTGTCTAGCCAGATATGTATCGTTTGCTAAGATTTATGGTCGCGAGATAAAGCAGGCAATGACTACCGTTGTAGAAGTCGTCGGTTATTATGTAATTACCACTTAATGACTTTATAACACTTTTAAGCCACTTCATTTGAATAGTTGGTCGGTGTTTTATGTTATTTTTCCGTGCGTTTACGTGACCACGATTTTTTACGGAACTTAGATGAATGATTTTGTTATGTGTGCAAAGTAACAGGTCCAAATACATATTCAATGTTAAGTTATCGATTCTGAAGACATGAACATAATATTTAAAGATTTTTGAAGTCACTTGATAACTTGTAATTTATAATACTCCTACGCTTCTGTTACATAATGTATAATATCTTGAGACTGAAAATTTAGCATGATGAAGCATGGAGACAGTAGACATAGTAGCTATTTCGTAACCTCAATTTTCTTCTCACTTTCTTCATTTCTCCTTTCCATTTAAATTTATATTCGCTTGTAGGTACTTATTTAAAGTTAAAATTGGATATTCTCAAAGGAACATGATCCTGTGAAAAGATGTGGGCTTTGATAACTCTGCGGCACTTTTCTACAAAATTATAATGAAATACTTAAACCTGAAATTTTTGTGGGTTTCATTTTTTAAGTTAATTTAAAATACTTTTTTAGTTGGATGAGGCCGATGGCAGAGCGTGGTTGCATTGCTTTGGAAAAACCTTATGATGATTATAATATCATGAATTATAATAATGTTTCTTAAAACAGCTTAATCTATATTACGACCATCACTGGTACTTTAGAAACATGTAAAAAATTAGAACACATTATACACAGTGTTTCAGTCACACACTCGTCATCGCCGTTCCTCCCATAATCGACTATTAACACTGCCCTCCGTCCATTTAGGTTCATGTCTGACTATTTAGATTTCCAAATGAGATAAAATGATTTATGTAATTTTAGCAGAATAGAGCCCCAATGTAAGTTATTCATTATTCAGTGTTTTCAAGAGGTATTTCAGCCAACCACTGCTTACTTAAGTAGGTACTTAGTTATGTACAAATTTTTAAGTATGTTTATATTTTTAATTTGTTTTTATGTTTTGTTCAACGACAATTTTGTCAATCACTTATTGGGAAGGTACTAAGTTGCAATGAAGGATTTTTTTCTAATTCCTCTATATGTTTGCTAGCGTATTTAAAAAATTATAATTACAAATGAAAGATTTAACAGTCCTAAAATTAATGTTGTGCCTTCAGAATCAGCCCCATTGCTGAACTAGTTTGTAAGCTTAGACTACTAATTGTTTGAGGCGAGCGAGTAATAAATTAGGGATTCGATTTAAGACCATTAGGTCACCACAATGCAGAGTAATCAGATTTGAAACTAGTCACGGAGAAACTTATAGTGCAACCTATAGAGAAAAGTATGGTAACGTTTTTGATAAATCGATTTCCAAGGTGATGATACTTTTTCTTATAATTATATTATCTAGATTCATTTTCGAAATAGATTAGCTATTGTAATAAAGTTTTACATCCAGTGAAAAGTAACGGCAGCACCAAAACTTTCGAGTTTAACTTTTCGTAGCCGCGCGTAGCACATTGACGTAGCAGATGCTACGCCAAATTCGTAGCATCCGCCAACCGCCGTGAACATAGCAGCAGAAGCAAATTTTTTGTATGAGTGAATTTGTTTTCATGATCATGAAGAAATAAGAAAAAGTAGCAAAATTCTGTTATCACTACATGCTAGGGGATGCTGCAATGAACCTATATACATATTACACATTTAACAGTGTGCTCGAAATTAGTCAAAATTATTAATTATAAGGACACTCAATACGGCCAAATATTATTCATGATTATGAAGAAATAAGAAAAAGTAGCAAAATTCTGTTATCACTACATGCTAGGGGATGCTGCAATTAACTTACTAACTACTATTACACCATTCAGAGTGCTCCGGCAGATTAATTACATTACAAGTTAATGTCACTCATTAAAAAAAAAATTACAACTAAATCTACCCACATGAGTGTGTAAATAACGGATAGACGATGGTAAATACATTATAAATCTATATATGTCATCTTTGTGTTTGCTCAATTGACTTCAAAATAATCAATCAAAGAGAAAGCGCCTGAATACATTGTACAGCAAATTGCGCAAAGAAGCCGTAAATTTATCGTGGTGTAATTAATCTCTCGGAGCACGTTGGTAAATGTGATATATGTCTATAAGTTCATTGAAATATTCTCTAGCATCTAGTGCTAACAGAATTTGGGTAGATTTGCTTGTTCTTCAAAATCATGAAAAAATTGTCGCTCATATTTGCGGTTATGTCGCTATGTAATGTAATTGTGACGTAATTAATCTCTCGGAGCACGTTAGTAAATGTGTTGTATGTCTATAAGTTCATTGAAGTATTCTCTAGCATGTAGTGCTAACAGTATCCCGCCACAATGGGTTATTTCTTCATAATCATGAAAAAATAGTCGCCCATATAGGAAAATATTATGTTATGTTAATCAAGTTAAAACTTGATAAGAACTAAATCTACCACTCATCGAGTGTATGTAATGGATAGACGATGGTATATAGATCGTAGCAATAACTACTTTATGTACGTATATGGTCAAGGGACTTCAAAATAATGAAAAGTGTAAGCATCTGAAATATGTATTAAGTAAGTTGTCGGCTAGGGAAGAAAGTGAAGGAATTTTTCACTAAAACAATTATCAGCACCTCAGCCCAATTGGTTACAGCCTCGAACTAGATCCCTGTGGTCTGTGGATCGAATCTAACTAAAGCAACTAAAGATCTTTTTTCTTTTTTTATTTTAATGATGGTTACTTTTAAAAATACATACAGTAATGAATGTAACCAGTTATATTACAGACTTATTTTGGGTTCTTAATATGTAGGTAAATAAAAGATGCCAAGACAAATTTATTTTATTTTAAGTATACAAATCCACATTAGAAACTACATCAACACAATCATGTTAAATTATTTTATATTGTTATAAGTAGGTATGATTAAAATCACAATGATATTTCTAAATTTATTATTTATCAATCAGAATATGGATACAAGTAACAGTTAAAATCGATAGCTTGAATTATATCATAGCTCTTTTAAGTAAGAGCATACTTTATTAAATAAAACAGAATAAAATGTGATCTACTAATAAACCTAAACTTAAATAGAACCTATAAATATTAAAATATATATAAATAATATAATTGTTACGTTCACTTCACTCTCACTGCACTAACTCATTGTTACTACTACTCGACAACAGGTGTCGCTATTATTACCGCTACTCGGCAACAGATGGCGCCATGTGTCCAAAGAGTTAAAATAAATACAGCTGTTTTCTCTCTCTCTCGGTTTTATTTTCTAGTAACTGTTAAAATAAAACTTAGAGCTAAAAAGTTTTCTGGTAGTGATTCTAGGATTTTTAAAAAGTTGCCTATCCAGGTTGTCTGTTGATCAAAATCCATTTAGTAGTTTTGTCGTCACATTCGCTGGGTACTTCGACATGTCGATGTTGCATCGTCATCTTCACCCAGGTGATCTGTTGGCAAGAAACGATACATTAGTAAATAGGCGTGCCAAATAAATAACATTGCTGTGTGAACTAAAAACTATAAAAGTTTCAGTTTTCTCGCATACAAAGTGGCGCCTCTAGCGGAAACTATCATGAAACTTTTGACAGATAATCTATGCAGGTGACAGAAGAAAACAAAAAAATTTTCGGTTACGTAAATTGCAAAACCCGTACTAGAGGCCCTGATACAGCTGGTCCACTGCGGGTTGGTAGAGAGGAACAGATCACATATCTAGATGAGCTAAATCTAGATATGCAGGTTTCCTCACGATGTTTTTCTTCACCGTAAGAGCGATGGTATACATTGTACTTAAATTCAAAGAACTCATTGGCACATGTGGGTGTTGACCCCCGTATCTCTGGCGTGAGAAGCGGGCGCTTATCCGACTGAGCTACACTGGTCTATCAGTTTCAATATTCAAAATTCAGTTTCATGAAATTGATTATTCAGTAGACTGTGAGGATCTACACCTCTTGACAGACAGTCAGCTGGATTTAATTCAGTAGGAATATAGTTCCCTTTTTCAGGTACCTTCTCACATTCCCAGAACCCATCTATTTTCCTATTTAAAGACTCTGTTGAGACAGCCTCAGATACTGACTTGCAAAAGTTACTTGGTAGTGATGAACATCCCTCGCTGTTCAATGGTGCAGTGCCAGCAACAATGTAGCCGAACTGAGTGTTGTGTAGAAACAGCTGACCTGGTATCACTGGCAGTCTCTCACGCAGTAGGATCTGAAACATGATGTCACACCCAAGTAAAATATCTATATTTCTATTTTTTTTATTTTATTTATTTATTTATTTAATTACAAAAGTTAACAATATATTTTACGCTTTACCTAGTGATTCTGAAACTTGTTACAGTTTGTACGACCACTAGTCATTCCTCTAGATTACAATTAATAGAAAAAATAACTTATTATTAGGTAGGTATACAAATCAATTCATAACGACATAAGGTACAGTCAGCTGATTCAGCAGCCATACACTTCTGCACCCTGTAAAAACACCTACTAAACAAAACGTAAATGTTTGAATGAATGAATAGGCAGTTAGTGAGTTTGACAAGGTTCAAAAGTGCACAGCTACTAAAGCAGCCGACTGTACGTCAGTAGCTGATTACTAATTTTATTGCATAGGTAAGATAGAACCTAGCAACAGATTTATAAATCTTAGGTAATATTTATTTTACAACGGTCATACTAGCAATTATTATGTGCAAAGGTGTAAATATAAATAATTGATTTTGTGAGGTAGTTGTAAATAATGAGAACAAAAAATATGATACAAGTTATGTTTTACGAGTGGCAATAATAGTACTTATGGACTGTAATTACCACTCATTACGAGTGAGATTTGCAAGGCAAGATAGTTCTTTGATGCTAGTTCTAGGTTCGCTGAAGCATTGGCAAGCTGAATGTGAGATGGTATGTTGATGTCCTGTACATTGACACGGAAATGAGGCATTGAAGATGTTATGTTGGGGACAATGCATGATAGAACAGTGAGTTTATAATCACTGTTGGCTGACTGGATAGCAAATCGAGCCTTTTGGTTGGTTGTGTTGGAAGCATTGCACACACCAACAATTGTTTTCTTCATCGAAGAACTCAGTATTAATTCGCTTAGCTAGATCCTTTAGGATAAAATTTACAGAGCTCCCTGAATCTAGTAGAGCTCTAGCATAGATATGCTCACCATTTTTAGCTTGAAGCTTGACAGATATTGTAGGCAATAATACCTCACTCTGTATGTTAGACATCAATGAAACATGATTAGTAGCAGCAGCGGCAGCGGGTTGGCTATTATGAAGCAAGGTGTTGTGCTTGCCTTTGTAGATACCACACTTAAAGAAAAATCTGCATTTTTGGTGGTTGTTGAGGCATATAGTGCATAGCTTATTGTTGGCCACATATGAAATCCTTTCATGCACAGCAGCTAGTTTAAACTTTTCACATCTAAATAGTTTGTGATTAGAAGCATGACAGTACTTACATGTGGGTTCTTCAGTGATGGGTTTGATGTTGTTAGCTATGTATGACGGCTTTTTTGGAGTGTCCTTATTCACACTCTGGCCTGTAGACTCGCAGGATGTGATGTTTCCCATTGCTGCAGCTCTTTTTTCTAGAAAAGTCAAAGAAAGTGAAACCCTTGCAATGTATATTGATCTAGTTTCCGCTGAATGATCGCAATTATTATTAAGTCGCATGAGTCAACCGGTATATTTAAGCCTTTCAACGCACTACTATGCTGTCTGACTGTAGCTATGAATTCCCTTATATTCTGTGCTGTACATTTAGTGATCGGTTTCATATCTAATATTGAGTTTATGTGGTGGTTTATAACAATCAATTTACTGTCATAACGCTTGGCTAGTAGTTCCAGAGCAATCACATAGTTAGAACTGTCCAGAGATAGATGTTTTATTAGATCTAACGCCTCCCCATAAACAAGAGAACGCAGATAGTAAAACTTATCACATCGGGATAACCTATCATGTGCCAATTACACTTTGGAACAAGTTCATAAACGCATAGTATTCACTAACTGTGCCACCGAATTTTGGTATCTCAATAGGAGGAAGCCTGTTGTGGTTTGTGTGAGAGTTAGTAGAGTTACGTACCTTTTCAGATGTCTGTACCATCTGTTGTCATTTGGACGCTTGCGCTGTTATCCAAGTAGGTAAAAGTCTTGTTTACTGTAATTCTTCACTTGCTGCTGTCTGTTTGTTTGGATAACATTTTGTTTACATTGAGATTTGAAATGCCCAAATAGGTTGCTGTCATAGACAATTCACCGATTCATGATGATTTTTGACCGATTTTGACTTTGATTGGTCCAGTTAGGTAGTAAAATAATTTTATTTATTATAGCGTTCGTTTTTTTCTGTGATGAAAATAGATTTACAAATCTGTTAAAACCAGAAGGAAAAGGTGACACAAAAAGTAAACTCATTTGTGAAATAGGTTTGTTTTACCATAAATCATTAATACAACTTGAAAACATGAGGATTTATATCGATAACAAACAAATTAAATCAGAAAATACAAGAACACGACTCCATATTCAAATCAACTCCCCCCTTCCTTGACAATGACATTGACATCTCCTTTTTGACGTTTCACGCCATGGCTTATCTGCCGACCACAGAGTACGTCGTCGCGGTGTAAATACGATTGCTTCCTGTTATTATTCTGAGGTTCGGAGTTATATTTGTAACACGGCCTTTCCTGATGACGTGACGTCCTCGACCGCAACGTCTTCTCAAAGTCATCAACACCACGCTCTAGGCAATCCAAAACTCAGCACTTCAAAATCTGTAAACAATTGATGTGATTAGAAGGGTATTTTTGCATTTTGTTCTAATTGGGCAGAGGCACACGAGTCGGCTTGCCACCCTCACCACTGGCAGAGGCACACGAGTCGGCTTGCCACCCTAACCACTGTATGTAGTTTATTGGCTCAGTGTTTATGAACGTTCTTTTTTCTCTGCGATGAAAATAGATTTATGAACGTTCTGTGATTTCAAAAATATTTTTTTTACTGGCAACACTACTACTATTGTAGTGATGTACACACGGTCTGTCTTGTTCGTCAATCGAGTTAACCTGTAATAATATAATATTGTCCCACTAATGAGCCGTTTTACTTGACAACTGTCAGTTGAGTTTTTGTACAAGCCTTTATTTTGTACAATATTCTTCTTACTTCTATTTAGTAAAATTTACAAGTTCAGAATGTTTATTTTTCAAGCGTCGTTGCTGTAGAGAACGCATGAGGGCAGATATAGAATTTCCTCTGTGGAAATAAGATGTGAGCTGACACAAAATCTGTGTTCTGAGGGTTTGACAGTTCAGTACAACTCAGACACTCTATAACGTTCGAATAGACGACAACTGTCAAAGAGGAGAAAAAGTAAAACATAATAATTTTAATAATACCTGATTCCCCAGTCCCCTATCGTGAAGTCGAAACAAATTCAATACAAGTTCGGTATGAGGGGTCAGTTCTTAAAATAAAATTATGCTTCCAAAATTGTTCCCCAATGATTTATACATTGTAATTTTCGTATTATGTAGACTAACGACTTCAAATATATAGTTTTTTTGAATGAATCGAGTACCTGAATGTGCTATCGAATCGAGTGACAGACAACCAAAGTGATGATCGAACATCCCTACTTTGGAATATTTTTATCCCCCAAAGAGAACGCACGCTAATTGGACAATGGCAGAGTTCTAAGGACGTTTGGTACCCCTATGAAAATGACGGGTTCCGTAATGAAAGTACCATGTTTAGAGAGTCACTGTATAGGTACACAAATAAATAAATAACTAGATTTTTAGAAGCTGGGAGAAAAGAGAAAAACGGAAAAAAAGAATCTTTAAAATGTAGTCGCAATGGAACGTAAACATTCATACAGGAAGAATGGAACGTCAAGTGAAGTAATGTTTATGCCAAGTACTCTGTGATTTACGTCATAAATGTCTAGGTTGGATCTCAGTATAATGATAAAAATTTACAAAACCAGAGCAGAAAAATTGAAATGATAAAAAAATGTGTCATGTCAACAACTAAACGTCAACACTTGAACAACATAAGACGAACAACGTGAATAATAATTTGATAATAATATTATTATGTTAGGTATATCAAGTTGTATGTTTACGTTTAAATAAATACGGGACGTGCAACGTACATAATAAATAAAATGATTTTATTAATATTATCGACTAGATCAGGCTACTACTTTCATTATGGAATAATGTTATACTTATCCAACTTCTGAAGTTTTAAATTGCCATTCCGCAACAGGGATCTGCTATGCCATTTCGAAATGCTATATGTAAAGGTTCTACTATATGGGTATGCATTTGGCGAGTAATGTAATGAAATAAAATATACCTACTGTTTAAAAGATCATTGTTTTATTTACATAACATAATTTGCCTGGAATCAACTTTAGGAATTTTATGTTCCTATTACCTACTCTATTCTATTCTCTGTTGGGGTGTAAGTACCTGCACCTGGCTCTCTAGATGTGCTAAATCTAGATAGGTATGCAGGTTTCCTTCACTGTAAGTGTGATGGTATACATTTTAATTAAATTCAAAGAACACATTGGTACATGTCAGCGCCGGGATTCGAACTGCAGAACGCAGTTGCTCTTCTCATATTTGACTTAGGTATTTATCATCCTATGGTTCAAAGAAAATATTGTCAGAATTTTGCGTGTTCTTGTTCTGCTGCTTCTGCAGGTTCCTGATGAAGAAGTGGGACGGGAGCCTGCCGGGGAGGTGGAACAGGAACCGGGTCTGGTTCTCCCCTTTGTCACATTTGTTCTATATCTTCAGCAGTTTCAGCGGTATTCAAAATATTAAATAATTAGGTTAGGTAATGGAAAATGAAATAACAACTACTATGACAAGATTGACAAGCAAGATTCAGTGTTACTAGATTTAAATATTAAAAAAATATCGATGATAGTGAATCGAATAAAGAGAAAAAGAAAATGGTTTACTATGGATAAAAGTCTTCAAGACTTAAATATAATCATATTTTATAAACCAAATGTACTAGTTTTGGCACAAATAGTACCAGAACATGTAATTTATTGATAAATAAAATATCTTTTGTATTTAAGAATGTATCGATATTTCTATTCGATTCGATTACTTTTTTGCTCGGATTTGCTGGTTATATTCCGAGGTCTGGCACCACTATTGTTACGTTCCGTTCTCTATATGTTTGTTTTTACGTTCCATTATCCTTAGATTTAAATATTCTTCATTTATCATTTTTTCTTTTCCCCCGACTTCTAAAAATATTGTAATTACTGAAAATACCTTATCTACACTGTATTAATAAATGGTGAAAACATGGTTCTGAAACGCTCCAAAAAAAAGGCGGTACGCCCACTGCCGTTCTCCTTATTGAATTTTAATCAATTTAAATCGCACGCATAAGTGTATTTTTTTCAATAAATATCTGTAATTGTATGTATTGTATTATATTTTGTATATGTTTCACACACGGATAAAAAGGCAGGGGGTGACTCGCACGCACATTAAATGGGCCCCCCAAAACAGTCGCTAGTACATTACAGTGGCGTAGCAACAAGGGGGCAACATGGCATGAGGTGGTAAGGAAGGAGAGGTATTCCACGGCTCTCAGAGCAATCGCGTTATCGGTCAAGACCCCTACAAGCACCTTACTGGGTAATACATCCTACCTCGAGCATTTCTGCTCTAGCGGTACACCACTCAAGCCAGCCAATGAAGGCAAGCAAGAGGTGGGAAATCCTGTTCCTCGTCAGTTTTCTCTCTGGACAACCAATAAAGGCAAGACAGAGATGAGGAACAGGGGTTCTCCCCGGCATCGGGTGGGTGGTATTATTATTTTTTATTATTAAGATACCAGTAACGCCATCTGTTGGTCAGTAGCGTGCAACAACACTCATCGCAATAAAATAAAAATAATTTAATATGCTGATGTAGTTTCTAATGTGGATTTGAACAATATAAATACATTTTGTCTTGGTAACTTTTATTTACATACACTGATAAATAAAATTATTTTAACTAGCTACTGGATCAATATATAATACTTAAATGTAATTATTATTTCAAAGTAAGTTGTCATTCGGTATAGTTGATTTATGATGTTTATTGATACACTTAGTAGTTCATAGCATCATGATGCGTCATCAATTCATAATCAAATACGTAGGTTAGGCCTAATGCTAATTATCATTGCGTCTGCGTCATTTTACACATAATATGTATTAAAGAGTACAAGATAGTTAATTAAAATGTATATAGATGGCGCTTTTATGAGATGTGTCACCTATAAGTTATACTTAATATATAATTATGTTTGTACACACCCAGCTTGCTGATTTTTATTCTTATCAAGGTTTAACTTTATTTACAAAACATAATATTTTCCTATCTGCACCCATTAGCAAAATTAAATTTAATGTTGAGCAGTTTAACATGTCGAACATCCATCAAAAACATTAAACGTTAAATCCCAAAACACTGCACACTATCAAAATAAAATAAAAGAAGAAAAACGCTTTACACTATCAAAATAAATAAAATACAAAAAGAAAAACGCTTCACACTAATAACATAAAACAAAAGAAAGATCCGCGGTGTGTCGCGAACCAACGACTTTCAAGGACAAACGTATAGATCTCTTAACCAACTAGACCACGGTACTGATAATTGATTCAGTGAAAAACTCCTTCACATTCTTTCCTAGCCTGACTATTTTTCAGTTACTTACAATTTAATTCATTATTTTGAAGTCCCTTGACCATGTACGCATGTAAAGTACTTATTGCTACGATCTATATACCATCGTCTATCCATTACATACACTCGGTGAGTGGTAGATTTAGTTCTTATCAAGTTTTAACTTGATTAACATAAAATTTTCCTATATGGGCGACTATTTTTTCATAATTATTAAGAAAAATACCAATTCTACACGATACGCTTAGCACTACATGATAGAGGACACTGCAATGAACTTATGGGCATACAAAACATTTAACAGCGTGCTCCCGGAGATTAATTACATTACAATTACTTCGGCGTTATTAAAATCGCTGCCAGCCAGCAGCAATTTTTGATGACATGACGTCATCGTCACACACCCGCGCCTTAGGACACGCAGCTAGCAGTTTAGCAAAACTGGTAACTGCTGCTAGCTGCACTTTATAAGGCGCACGCCACGCCGTAAAGTAATTGTGACGTAATTAATCTCCCGGAGCACGTTGGTAAATGTGATATATGTCTATAAGTTCATTGATATATTCTCTAGCATGTAGTGCTAACAGAATTCTGCTACAATTGCCTTTTTTAAAACATATTCGGCCATACAAAAATTGCTGCTAGTTTCTGCTGCTATATTCACAGACCTGCATCCGCCACAACAAAATAATACTATTTATAAATATTATAACTACGAGTAATATTCTCACATCTTGTATTCTTATAGAGATCAGCTTTGATACACAACCGAACATTGATATGAAAAAAAAACACGCACTCACGCCTTGTACTCATGTACTCCCATGCATTGATATGAATTATTATGTAACTCCTGTTATGTATGGAGCTCAGGTATGAAGGATATTTTATAATAGGTATAATTTGAGTTTTATGAAATATTGCTGACAAGGAGCTTATCTAAATTAAACCTTTATTACACGCTCGTGTCTCATAAGGTTTTATAGTAGCTAAATTATGGCGCAGTAAATTAAAGTTTTTTTTCAAAATGTACGTACCTGAGCGATATTACCATTTGGAATAAGAGATTTTGAGATATTATTGAGTTAATCTTTTCGATGCGTTAAAAATATTATTATATAACAACCCTTTTTTGCCGTCGAGGGTTAAAAAGTAACGATTAACAGTAACGTTTAGGGCGTGCAAAACCGGAAGGTTTTCAAAACCGGTTTTGAATTTTCGGTTTTCAGCCTCAAAACCGGGTAACCGGTTTTTCACCGGTTTTGATATTACTTAAATATTTTTTGTCATACAGTACTAATTAAACAAGGAACCCATATTCTTAGATAGAGATATCCACAAAACATACGAATAAAACATTTTTTATGATATACTTACCTATTTTTAATCAACCATATGACAAATTAATAATTTAGTGAACAGGAAAAAAAGTTAAATAAGAATTATCATAGTACTTACTGTTATCACATCTAAAAAAAGTGTGTGGCACCTTAATGGTGTTTTTATATCGTTCTGTTATCATCAATAATTGTATATTTTAAACATACAGGCAGATTTTGAAAAAAAAAACATTTATCGTCTGATTCTTACGACCACTCTATAGTAGCAGTAAGATGATGAATGTTTTTTTGATGTATTACAGATTGGTTCATATCAACGCAACGAAAGAAAGCCTAACTCATTGATGGACACGACTGCATTTGATTTGACGTCCTCAACACTTCATGAAAAAAGTCCATAACGTCGAATGCAGTCCCCGCACTTGGCCTAATTATATTTTCAACAACGGTCAATGCAGTCCTGTTTTACCTAGAGTTTGTATGAAGACCACCTTGTTGTGCTTTATTGGGCCAGATTTCAACGTTATAATTATGTGCACCCAGAGTACCTTTTTTTCACACAGCAATAAGTTTTCATACAGCAAAAAATGTGAACTCACAAGCACACATCGGTCACTGACGTCGTGTTTGCTTTACTGCGCCTAGGCAGAGTGCCGGCATGTGCACCAGAAAATCGTCACTCAATTTCCATACAATATTTTAGTGCTTTTTTATGAGTTTCACCATTAATCTAGTGTCCATCAGTGTGCCAACCGATACACAAATTCTTTTATTTTTAGAGTTTATGGGTTCAACTTCTAATGTATGTAAAAAAGTATATAAAAATACGATCAAAATCGGTGAAAACCCGGTTTTCGGTTTTGAACTCTCAAAACCGGTTATGAAAAACCGTGATATATTGTCCGGTTAACCGGTTTTGCGGTTAACCGGTTAACCGGTTTTGCACGCCCTAGTAACGTTTAATGCATTAAATGAGTTTGTAGCTGGGACTGAACAATATCCTGCTTGTTATAAAGTAAACAGATTAATTAATCAGCCATGTATGTATGTATACATATGTATAACTAGTTCCAGCCTCCATAGCCTTTAGTTTCAGGTTAAACACAAACACGGAATGGGCGGGCACTATTGCCTTCAGTATATTGTGCCCCTTATAGAAAATCATACCTTAAATTTCGTTGCAATAACCTTTAGAAATAAATTAAACTTAGTTACGATATTAAAGCATGTGTCAACTATATTCCTTTAGAGGTGAGATTGTTGCTATGTTTGTTATTTTTGTTTTCATAAAGCCATACAGGGTGGACATGGAGGGAATGTACAAATTTTAAGGGAAGGAATTTTTAGGGGAAGTTTTATAAATATGAAATATATCCCATGTAATATGCCATATGTTACTAAAAAACTTAGAGACTTTACTTTTATTTCAAAATATGACAGGCTGCTTTCGTGCACGTCCAATGAAACTCTAAATTAAATTCTCTACTCTAAGGTGGAATGGACAACATTTCAAAAAACTAAAGCTGCTATAAATCGAAAACCATTTCGAGATTTAGCTCTAAAGGCCACAAAAAAAATGTTTTTGTATTTTTTGGATGTATCATTTTCGAGAAAATCATAAAATAGTAAAAAAGTGCTGATGACGTCATGCATCAGGTGCGATGCATTTTGATGATCAAAGCCTATAGATTTAAAAACAAAGTAACTGTCACTTTCATTTTAGATTGACGTTGACGTTTTATCGTGATGTTGTTGTTTATTTGGGTCATTTTCATTAATTCTGTTCTGACACTTTCTGACTATTTTTTTTATTTATTATTAAGAGATGACCTCTATATAATATTTCCCAGAGCATGCCACCACCTACACAGCTGAAAAAATGCTTCTGCTTATTTTTTTACATGATAAGTACCTACTTTCCATCATCAGAAATATCAAGGTCATTTAAAAATGACCCATTTGTTGGTTGGCATGTAAACAAAGTTTAAATGTCGCTTGTCAGTGTCAATTATGTTTTTTTTTCGAGACTCAGGCAATAGACAAAAATAAAAATTGAGCCTATTATGTGACGTAACTTCCGGTTTTAAAATAATTAACTTTAAAGTTAAAAATAACATGCAAAAATTTATGTATATACAAAATAAAAAAATACGGGTCCACTAATTTTGTATAAACTTTCCGAATAAGTAATAAAAATATAGGGTAAAGAAAATGAAATGTTGTCCATTTCACCAAACGCTAAATGTATTTAGTCGCCTGTCAAACGTCTGTCAGTTAGTACAAAATGTATTTAAAAATTGATTTAAATACAATTTTAAATGCATTTAGCGTTTGGTAAAAGTGGCCCTAAAATTGATAGATTTTCGTTGACTTGGCTAACTGACTCTGTTTACATTGTAAGTACCTACTCGACCTAATCCAAACTTCAGTGTGGTAACCGTCTTGACTAGACCAATCAGCGTAGACCAAGCGTAGTGTAAGGGAACTCCTGATTGGCTCTTACTACCCTTCAACCAGTACAATTTACGAACTTCGGAGTGACTACATAGTTTCACTCATGCTGTATTCAGGGTTACAAAACAATAACTAAAGCTTTATACACATAATTTTTAGATCGAGTGATTAGATTATACAGAGAAGTAATTATGTTCCTTGGTCTAATAGCTTTAAAAGTTATGTAGGTACAGCCCATCATAAAAATTGACGCTAATTTAGCAATGACATGTAGTATTTTCACAGTAATTAATTGAAATAGTTAATTAATTGAGTTCTATTGTAGGTACTTCGATGTGTCATGCGTTGATATGGGTATCTCTCATCTTATACACTTACGAGTAAAGAAAAAGGTCCA
This sequence comes from Plutella xylostella, assembly GCF_932276165.1. Taxonomy (NCBI): domain Eukaryota; kingdom Metazoa; phylum Arthropoda; class Insecta; order Lepidoptera; family Plutellidae; genus Plutella; species Plutella xylostella. Next base: position 6,120,451 of record NC_063987.1, on the reverse strand, counting down.
GAGACTGAGATGGAGTGGGCAGTGGAAAAGTATAAAGCTAACGATAAGTCTGTTGTAAAATTTGTACTTATAAACGAGTACTAAGAGGTTTATATTTTACAGGATTTTACACTACATTGACTACATCTATAGATAACAAGTTGTTAAGTGTACCTCAACATAACACGGCCTCATACAGCGATTCCTTCGCTATGAAGGCCGTGTGTCTATGGAATTCACTTCCAGAGAGCGTGTGACAGTCACCATCGTTAGCAACCTTTAAGAAAATTTGAAAGAACACTATTTTAATACCCTTGGTTGGCAGAAATAGTTAAGTATTATGTTTTCACAGTTATCTGATTTATTTGTGTAGGTTTTTATAATATTTATGTAAGTAGTATTTATATATGTATATATGTATTATTATATGTAGGGACACGTATAAAATTATATATACATATATATATATATATATATATATATATATATATATATATATATATATATATATATATATATATATATATATATATATATATATACTATTGTACTATAGTTATGCATATTTTGTAGGTAGGTTTAAGTAAGATTAAGAAATACTGATGGGCTAATTTGTTAATATTTTATTGTGCTATTAATTGATTGAAAGCGTTAATGTCCTCTTCTCCCAACGTAACAAGGGTTGGCTGGAAGAAATTGCTTTTTGGCAATAAGCCCGCCTTTGTACATTGTTAGTTTTCTTTAATGTTCTTCACCTTTTATTAATTGTAACTTTATAATGTACAATAAAGTGTTTATAAATAAATAAATTGACATTATTTCTATCATTAGGTCCCCAGACCTAATCATCAAGGTAATTTTTTCCAAGTTATCATTTGGTTTTCTCTAGCAATATAGAGTGCACAGACTCTATGTACAGTACGAATGCCTAATACAGGCCTTTATGTTCTCATAGCGTTGTTGTTCCCATTGTGATGTGGGCCCTTTGTAGGTTATGTCCAATTTTGCCGACATAGAGAGACCTGCCAAATTGTTACGTACAACATTTGTTACTTGTTTCACTCAGGGGTTGGCTGTACGGACTATTTAATTGTATGTTAGTATTACTGCGTTCCCAGTAGACAGAATGTTAGACGGTAAACGGCGGAAGGCGCGTGTAATACGGCAAATTGTGTAGAGTGACGCAAAACTAGCAAACTGTGTAAAAACACTCGGATACACATGTTTCCTTGGAGGATAATAGTCATGTATCAGAAATAAGAAAACCTTTCAGAGATATACGGTTTAACTTATCTCTTTATCATTACGGTAAGGCTTAGTTTATACATTACTTATCTATAGAACGTACCCTGTCTTCTGCCCTCATCCAAGAAACAGTTACAATTAAAGCAAATAATTGTTGAGAAGAAACGTTAACCATTTTGAATGAAAACAACAGTTTACCCGCTGGCTTGCTGCTCTCAGACACAGCTAATGCGCTCTTAACACGCAAATGTGTTTGTAGAATAGTCACGTACGTACTCATGAACCCTTACGATGATTGTAGCACACCTTTTGCTTCCCGAAGTCGCGATATTACGTCTGACGACCATAGATTTATTCAAGCGGTCAAGCTTAGACAAGCGGTTAAGAGTATGTCTAATTGTGTATCGAACTTATCTTGTCGATTATTTAATAGTAAGGAAATTGATTTTTAAGATTTATCTTGCATACTAACATTGTAAATCATAATGTTCTCTGAAAAGTAATTCTGAATATCTATTTTGTCATGATTGTCAACTATCCTGCGTATGTAGGTAGTTCATTAAATTGAAGATGGTAAATACCCTGGTTAGTTTTACCTAAATATTCGGCTTGATTTACTGATTTCAAACCTAAAATCTGTATCAGTTGACCACTTTCTAAATCTATGTTCGAGTTTGTCCTTTAACCAGTGGTGCCCGACACAGTACTTTTCATCGAGAGGTTTCCACAAGTCCACACGAGAACATTTAAATTCGCCGGCATGACGATTGGACTTCTATTTGAGAACGCGATAAAAGGCATAAAAGTGTGTACTTAATCAAAATTATTCAAATAAAAAAAGAACAATTCAGCTTTTCGAGTGCCGCTTTATTTGAGAGCGAGCCGGGCGGAGGCGTGAAGTCAAACACCATTTCCAACAATTGAGTCGACTTCTCCGCAAACTGTTAACTTTTCTGTCCATTAACTTTCGAATTGGAGCATCTTGCAAACATTTGGAATCACGCTGATAAGGGCTTCTCTCGTGTGGTTTGTTTGACCGACTTTTAAGAACTTGGTCAAGTGTAAGTCTGTTAAAGTGTTATTGTTCCGCATTGCAGCATATCTTTTCATTAGGTTAAATACGTACAATATGTAAAACAAATGGTTATTCCGATATATTATTGTGGCAAAATCCACCCTTTTGATGGATTCTGGGAAACGTATATCCGAGAATTTACTCTACCCTAATAATTCGATTTAAAATTCGCGGACATACATTTCCTTGAATCCATCCTAGGGTTAATTTCTAGGGCTAACATAATATATCGGAACAAATGAAAAAACAAATCCTAACTAATATTATAAATGCGAAAGAAATCGCAATGAGGCGCTGGAGATGGATCGGCCATACAATGAGAAGACACGACTGTAACCATGCTCAAGTTGCTTTCGAGTGGCAGCCTGGTGGAAGAAGGAGACCAGGTAGACCCGTACAGAGCTGGAGAAGGTCCGTGGAGGCGGAAATGAAGAGGGCAGGTCTATCGTGGGCCCAAGTGAAGGAGGCGGCTCAAGATAGGGAAGCGTGGCGAAGAATGTCTGTAGCCCTAAGCTCCACAGGGGAGTAACAGGACTATAAGTAAGTAAGTAAGTATTATAAATGCGAAAGTAACTGTGTCTGTCTGTCTGTCTGGCTGTCTGTTACTCTTTCATGAAAAAAGTACTGAAAGGATTTGAATGAAATATGGTCTAGACCTTGAGAAAGAACATAGGCTACTTTTTATCCCGGAATTTCCACGGGAATACTTTTTAAGGAGCAGCTAGTACAAAATAAATATGCACCTATACCTTCTTGTTACGTGTCTATGTCGTGATTGTGTATCCTGAATCTAGGTTGAACTTCGATCATAGGTTGAAAGCCAAACGAAAATGCAATATCTCTACTATAGAATAATTACAAGCTACTTGAAAAACGATGGTCACAGTCATGTGTGAAGAAAAATTATGCCTCAAAACCAGTACGAGCATAGCTTTGTCTTATTTAAGAAAGTCCAATTTTCATGCCGTTTTTTTGGAGGATGAAACGTCGAAAATATACAAATTGTAGTAAAAAATACCAACAATGGTACCATTCCCTGTGACCCATCGCATTGCAGAGAGGTCACTCTATCTTACAGAAGTTTTGTGAATAAAGTTTTTTTACCGCTGCTGCATATTCGTGCATTCTTTGTCATAATAATAATAATTATAATAATAAATATGTGGGGGGACATCTCACACACGGCCATCCAACCCCAAGCTAAGCAGAGCCTGTGTTATGGGTATCGAACAGCTGATATATCTACATAAATACATAGATAGATACATATTAAATATAAATATCAACACCCAAGACCCGAGTACTCTGTGTTTAAACAAATATCTGCCCCAGCCGGGAATCGAACCCGGGACCTTCGGCATAGCAGTCAGGGTTACTAACCACTACACCATTCGGCCGTCATGGTAGAGTAAACCTCCAGGAGTTGCCCACGTGCGGGCCTATTGTTGTCCTGAATTGTTAAACTGTTAATGGGCCGCCCGTAAACCTTAAGCCATGTCTACACAAAGTTTTCCTTCTTGGTAAATAAAGGTTTTAAGTTTTTAGGTTTGTTTTCAAGATCAACAGTAGATCCTCTTGAATTCTTTAAATAACCAGCATTTCAAGAAGGTATTCCTTACGACGAGTCCGGAATCATCTGATCTAGTATCGGTAAAGTTATTCATAAGTAACATGTTTTGTTTGTGACAAACATTGGACAATGTCGTGTATTGTGTATCATAAAAAAGCCTAAACTGCTTTAATCAACGACCAAAAACGGTTTTATACTTAATTATCTTAACACTAAATAAAATTATTAGAATAATCATGATCGTATTAGTCTTAACCTAACACCAGATGTTCGTTTAAAATCCCCAACTCTACTAACGGAATGAGTCAATTTTCCAGCAAAACCGGTATTTCTAGTCCATTTGTTCTTATTACCGACCTATCCTTTCTTTCCCACTATTACTCAACCGGTTAGCTCATGATTGCAAGTGAAAAAAATAAGGGTTAAGGGAAGTAAAAGAAACGTTAACCGTAATTATAATATTTTTCGATTACATGGTACGTTTAGTATGCAGATAATGATAAATAAAGTTAAGATTTTCACAACTTCACAAATACTTTTTCATTAAAATGGTCTAGTATATTAGTTACTAGCTGTACCCGCGAGCTTTGCTTTGTTTTTGAAAGTTTTCCCGTGGGAATTCCGGGATAAAAAGTAGCCTATGTTTTTTCGCAAGGTCTAGACCATATTTGTACCAAATTTCATTCAAATCCGTTCAGTAGTTTTGTCGAGAAAGAATAACAGACAGACAGACAGACAGAGACAGTTACTTTCGCATTTATAATATTACTAGCTGTTCCCGCGAGCTTCGCTTATGTTCTTTCTCAGGGTCTAGACCATATGTATACCAAATTTCATTCAAATTCGTTCAGTAGTTTTGGGGTGAAAGAGTAACAGACAGACACAGTTACTTTCGCATTTATAATATTATTTACGATTTAGGATATTACTTAGGATTAGGATGTTTACGATTAAGTTGTGAACACATCGTACAACATACCTACACACCCGCCTAAATTTTATAAAACCCTCGTCAGTCTCAGTTGGGGGTTGTAAAATAAATTTTACAAAGGTCCATTCCGTTTTCCACTTCAACAGGTCTCCAAGTTGGCAGCCGCATACTGATGTTCCCAGGGGCACCATCGCAGGTCAAGCGTACCTAGGGGTTCACTATGGCCTACGAAAAACGAATTAACTACAGAAGTCATGCAATCGGTACTCTTAATACAACGCGGTAGAGTCGTGGGTAGCGCAGCGCTCTAAGTGCTAATTTCTCCATTGTCGGTTAGAGCATAACCAGGTATGAATGGTTGTCTTTTGACACAGCTGCCATGAATTTTATATGGAGATGACGTATAATTGATCAACCTTTAACCGACTATTGTGAAATTGGAGCTAAAGCTTAGCAAATACGAAGTTTAGCAGCACCTAAAGACGACTTTATTACGTTGCATTAAATATGCCGACCGGGTGACAATGATATCTCTTGACCGTTCGTTTTTCGTAAACTATAGTCAAGGGGGTCACCCCTTGACCCAGACTCTCCGAACTATTCTCCATACAGGATTATAAGGATCTCTATTATGTAACTTTATACACGGTTTAAAAAAAAGAATAAAACATAACTAGTCCAAATAGGTGAATCTTAAGGAGTCATTCTGAACAATGTTTGTTCTACTTATTATACAATCCAAGTTCAATTACTATCATCAATTGTTACTAAAGTTTCAGAGACCGCGTGTTCATATTAGATAGATATGAGATACATTGACTCTGGCTTATGTGATATGTTATGAACTCATCTGATAGGTATGTACTAAATATACTGTCTGTTTTCCTAGAAATAAATAAATAACTTGACATGATCGTGATTAAAAAAAACTAATTCCAAATAAACTTACCCTACAATTTTATTACTAAAAGAGCCTTGGGATAGGACGTTGCAGCTGTTTTGGCGATGGAATATATCTCCGATAAGACACATTTACGAGGTATTTTGGAGTAATGTGTTGTAAAGCGGATTACTGCAAATTGGGGCTGAACAATTTAGTGAATTGGTTGTTTAGTATTCTGCGGTAGAACTTTATTGTACAGGGGATGAACAACTAAGGGTTAATTTCAATAGTTAGATCGAAGTTTTATCAGAGGAATTAATTTCTTGCTGTCATTTTGTAAGGGATGATTTTTCAATGGTCAGATAAACGCTATCTGAGGAATAAAATTGTAGCTGTCACTGTCTAATACAAACAGTCAGACACGACAGCATCAGAATTATTCCCCAGGTAACCCTTATCTGACAATGGAAAAATCAGCCCTAACACATCAAAATAGTTCCGCGGATATCTTTTATCGGACTATTGAACTCACTATACTGTAAAACTTTTTTTTAGGGTTCAGTATTTCAAAGTACACCTAGTAGAATTATGTAAATATTTGAATGTGTAGGCTTTGATCGAGTCCTACTCTACTGAAGAGATGTAAAATAGATTTCGAAGTAGTCTTTGTAATGTTCCCAATGAATAAGGGTCAGAATTTACATTATTAGATTTCGAAATATTTCAGCTATAATAGATTTTTTAGAAGAATTCAGAAATAAATTACAGAGTGACATGTATTGTATACCCAATTTAGATTGGGAGAGATTATTAAATTAGGTTATGTTATTGTAGTTATTTACTCTGTAATAACTTTTCAAATAAAATATTTTACCATTAAGATAGCAATACTACTTCTGCATCACCACAATGGTTTTATAGTTTCTACAGGTGTTGCAAAAAGGGTATGCATAACATGATATAACATGCTGCACACATAGGTTTCTGCCTAGTATACCCTTTTTACAACACCCTGTATAATAAATAAGTCCAACATACCAACATTGTTTTCATCCATGAAGAAAAACAAAGAAAAGTTTCCTTGCAAACATATTTATAACTCTCTAAACCTGCCCATAATAACTCTTTTCTCCGACCAAGTTTTATGTTATTTCCAAACTTTTAACGTATACTTTTAGTTTAGAAAGTTATCTTAACCGCTGCTAATAGATGCAGTCAAGTGAGAAATAAGTTAAGACTACGCTCCGCCACAGATAATAATTCTAATAATATAACTTCCTCCGTAATTAAAAAAGTGCTTTTAATTTTTGTATTAAGTAACAAAGCGATAAGTATCGATTGAAGCAAAAATACTTTTTTTATTGTTTGCACAAATATAGGATATATAATTATACATGCACAATAGGTGAACTTATAAAAATACTTCAATTATTGTAGAAGAAAAAAGCGTGTGATTTTTCATTCTAAAAATACGGATTAGGTAAATAGAATTTTCATATTCATACCATGGAAAATGCCATATTGGTGAAACAGACACTATAGTCTGGTGAGAGCCTTCTCAACTCGTATAACGGGGTGGTAATCTCCCCAATCTCTACATATCTGGAGGCTGACGGCACGAAAAGAGCCCTTCAGAAGAGGAAATTACGACACTTCAGAGAGATCATTACTGTTGGGTAGATAGTAAATAGGGTTTTGAATAGCCTAAACGAATGAGCTTCAATTCTTGTTTTCTGTTTTGAATAGTGTGTAATAGATGTTTTTTTTTTTTTTTTTATGTAGCCTGTATCGTGTCCCACTGCTGGGCAAAGGCCTCCTTATAAAATGACCACCGTTCCCGATCCCGTGCTTCTTTCGGCCATTGAGGCAAAAACCTGTCGAGGTCGTCCCGCCATCTCCGTCTGGGTCTTCCGCGACGCCGACGTCCATCACTGGGCACTCACTCGGTGACAATTCTGGCCCACCGGTCCGGGTGCATGCGACAGACGTGGCCTGCCCAGGCCCACTTCAGCTTCGCAGTCTGTGCGCCCACATCAGTGATACGAGTCGAGGAGCGTAGCGTGGTATTCCGGATTCGGTCAATTCTTCGTACACCAAGAATAGTACGCTCCATCGCTCTTTGGCAAACCTTGAGTTTGGACTTCTGATGTTCGGTCAGAGACCAAGTCTGTGCGCCGTAGGTTAGGACAGGCAGAATACAGGCAGATGATGAATAGATGTATTGAATTATTAAGTTCAAAAACATCTATAGCAAACTCAAAATATACAAGGAGTTTCTGAATCCGTTTTCTAAGGTACATGCATTCAGCTCCATAAATATATGCATATATCCATATTTATTCAATACTCAGCTCACTCAGTGTCAGCTAACTCCATACCAAATATCGTCAAAATTTGTTCAGCCGTTTTCATGTGAAGAAGTAACAAACATACACACATACATACACACATACTCATAAACTTTCGCATTTATCATATTAGTAGGATAGGATTGTGTCACAAACAAACTTCGCGAAAAACGAGTTTAGTATACTGACGAGCAATGAATAAGTTTCACCTGCCATTTATACTTTGTTCATGTCAACATGTTCATGGAACTGAGTGTACCTACTCAGACGTCAGACGTACAATGCCGCTGATATACAGGGTGCAATATCAATAAGTAACGTCAGTGGCGTGTGGGCGATGGCGTGGCATGTTCGGTGACATTATATTTTCCAATATTCGTTCCTCAGCGCTCCTTTTCAAATAAGTATAAAGTTTCTTCACATCACAAATTCTTTTTCTTAAAGATATCAACATGACATGGTGCTTATTATCGAGTAGGTAAATAGACTTAGGATAAGAGTTTTTCTTCGTTGGTGAAATCGGGCCTTAATACTTTAGAAATAGGTAGGTACATACACTGACTTTAACTTTAACTAACTTTCCAAGTTATCATTCATCACAGCATTGACAAGGTTTGATTAATACGGCGAAGCTTATAATTGATTGATAGCTTTGAAGCAGCTGAACTATTGTGAGAATATTAACTGATACCTCCTACCTGGTCATGTTTCTATAAATAATTTGTATATGTCTATGATTTATGTCATTTAAATGATGATTGAATTACTTGGATGAATTGACAAGTAAACAGGGTGGAATTTTATGTCAAATTCATGGTTCGTTCCATAGTTCAGTTCAGAGTCGGGTCATTGACATGACAACGGCTACGTCACTATTAAAATACACGCAAGTAAAGAAAAATGTTACAAAAGAGAAAAAAAAGAAGAGAGGAGACCTTCGCCTTAATAAAATTTAAAGAAATTTACATAAAAACGTTAAATATTTTACACGGCATTTCGGGTTTTAATTAAATTGTCCTGCAAACATAGTCGCGACGCGGTCACCCGTAGCCGTTAAAACGTTTATTTAATTTACTTTTACTAAACTCTATTTAAGTTTAAAAAGAGCCTTATGTTTGTTTTTTGTTTCAGAGTTTTTGTTTTTACGACTAAAAAGAGGATTTCATTGTTGTACTTATTTTTTTTCTTGAGTATTTAAGTTTATCGGCATGCATCTAAAACATACACCTAACTAATATGGATCATATGTGTTTATTTCATTGTATTTCATCGAATTTGGCATTAAAAGTTACTTCCTATAATTGAAATCTTTACCGTATACCGCGGGTTGGGAATTGGGATAGAGTATTAACCCCCTCGGTTTATGGCTTGTTATGTTTTAAATTGAATGCGCACATACAAACGGATATTATTATTTCATCCAACACAGTAGAAAACTAAATAAAAATATAACAGTATTATTTTAGTATACAAGTACTTTGGTACTTTGCAGTGGAAGTAAGTGTAAGTAAGTACCTAATATGTAATATGTAATACCGATCATCTTCTTCCACCCTTGTACCTTTGCATTAGAATAAGATCGGTAATTATATCTTGTTTTCGTGTTCAAATAAATAATAATGAAATAAGTACAGTAATAGTTAAAATATGAAGTACTTTGTTTCCAATATGTTATCCATTATCCGTCGTCCCTCGGGAAAGTTACTCTGAAAAGGGTAAATGTAGCGATGCTATCTAAAATAATCGAACAAGGCACCCAATTATTTTGAATCTTCCCATGCCCATGAATACAGATCATCCTGTATATATAATAGGTCGCTATCATGAGCCTTCGTAACAATTTAATCTCCGGTTTCTAAAACGCTTGAATACTGAAACTTTATGGGAGAAATAGTAATCACCAAGAGTAACAAAAGAACATTGATTGTTTTTTATGTTATCGAATGGAGGCTGCGAACATGCCGTGGGACGCCCTCCGGCCCACTGAACCGACGATATTAGACTAAACAAGCCGATCGTGACAGTACGAAACGGTGAGGACAGAGTGTTTCTCTTAGAGAGAGACCTGTGTCCAGTTACAGTAGTGGACAATAATTGATGTCTAAACTGATTTTGTTTTGTTCTTTTCTCTATCCAAAACTCGATGAAGCTAAAATATTGACGAATTTAACTCCTCTGATTCGATTAAAACTTACAGACAAATCCTTATTTGCAATCATGGACTGTTGAAAATAATTCCTGATGTAACGACTCTTGGGTTCGTAAAATAACTCTTACAGTAATGAACAGAAGCTATCAATTCCTCGACCTCTTCCTTTTGTTGGTCCCTCGGTCCTGCCGTCTGCTCTTGAATTTAAAGTTTGACTTTGTTACGTTGATTTTAAATTTAAATGAAAGTTGGTTCTATCAGAGAGGATAATCATCTTTTTGATAGATGTATTTACTAGAAACAATCATTTTACTAAAATTATGCATGGATATTATGAAAGGTGAGTTTTCATTTGAAAGAAACCACAATAACTCTTTGATTGTATACAACCCATTACCTTTAGCTTGAGGTAACATTTTGCTGATGACAGGAAATAATTTCAATCCGAATTGATGTACTTAAATATATTTGATGACGAATTAAAACAACAATATGGAATGCAAGCCAATTATCTCACAGAAATTATTTGAATGACCCATATTGCAAATCAACTTAATTGAGAAGTAATTTATTAAAAAAACATTTTTGTTGACTGGAATGAATGCAATTAATTTTAAAGTGGGTATCTGCGGCGTTTTACATTATTGAGTGCGACCATTTGGAACGAGAATTCCGCTTTGTATTGAATATTCGTAGGTATTCATTATCTTATTCACTAATGGCAGTACAAGTTATTATATGTTTTGTATGTACAGACAGATTTTACAGTACAAGGTTGGATTTTTCAAAATGATTGGCCTAGAAAAAAGGCGTTTCGATCCATGTTATGTACTCCATTTAGGGCTGATTTTTCAACGGTCAGATAAAAGTGATTTGGGGAATAATTCTGATGCTGTCGCGTCAGAATATTTGTATCGGACAGTGACAGCAACAGTTTTATTCCTCAAATAACATTAATCTGACTATTGAAAAATCAGCCCTTTAAAGTGATAACTGACTTGTGGTTACTGTTTTTTTTCATTTATATAATATCATTATAGACATCTAAAATGCGATGAATCATAACATCTTTCTTTAAGCTGATTCTCATGAAAACGAACCTAGGACCTTCGCGGTTACGGTAGTAAAGTAACCTTTGTAAGCTAATCCATGTTTTCGAAATAAAAAACCGAAGGTATTTTCAGTTTAAGTAAAAGCTTAACAGAGCTAGGTTTCATTTAGGTAGATATGGTAACGAAGTGCTAAAGGTCAGACACTCCGGTCTAACTTAGTTCCCTGGGGGGTCACTCTCTAAATCAACGAACGAACGAACGAGAATTGTCTTGCAATCGGCACGCTTAATATATCGTGATTCGTGATAGAGTCGTGGTTAGTGCTGGAGTTTGGTTTTTCCGAAGCTTCAGAGCACCACGCGAACCACGGCTTTATCTCGTTATATTAATGCCGAGTTGCAGAAAGGGACTTTAAGCTAATGTCGACATTAAATCTATGTCTGTCTCTTTCTGTCCGTATACTGTCAAAGCAAGGCAACAATATATTTAATGCTGACATTAACTTAAAGATCCTTTCTGCAACTGAGTGTAAGCGTCCCGATTGCATGTAAATTTTTATTCGTTAGTTCGTCAATTTAGGGCGTGAGCGGACTACAGCTCTATCTAGTTGTATTAAGCGTGCCTGTAAATTTTTGTTCATTCGTTCATCGTTAGAGTGACCCCCTGAAACGGGGTCGCAGCCGCGCCGCTAGCTCTATACTAATTTGAGTGACTGGCGGACGGACACTTAAATTTACCTTTGTCTTTGATATTTATGTGCAGTTTCGACTGTGTGGTCTGCTATATGTATTTTTTGACGATAGGGTACGTTTCTTGTTAAAAAATGTAAATTGAATTTTTGTTGTTTTTAAACTAAAACAAAGTAGGTAGCAATTAAATTGAAATAAGCAAGTTATAAAAATTTCCTTTTCTAGGTTTAGCCGTTGGGAATATACCTATAGAGACATTATTAATTACTTATACGAGTATAGTTTCGTAATTGCTAGTTCGGAATACGGTTAAGACAAGGCAAGTTCAAAATACCTACCTACATGAATATTTTAGGCAGTGCACACTAACTTCATTTACATTCGGTATAACCAGGTCACGACGCTATAACCAGCTAATTTGACCGAGTGGCGGCACGTTATTGTCAGAGCCACCGCAGCCCAATTTCACTCTCATAAAAATATTATTTGAAGAGCTTTTTCATTTAATCAGTTTATGCATGAGCCGGAAACTGGTTTTCTTTTGGCTCTGAATGTTGGAAAATTGGGTTGAAAATGTCACTAGATACTATTTTAAGCTGCTGAAAAAGTAACATTATTTATGTAAGCCTCTGTTCTATCTCTATCTCCGGTCATAGGAATTGCAGTATACGTTTTTTTTTGTTCAACGTACGCTAAAGAGGTTTACCCACATATATAATTTACTTATGGAACCTTTGGTGCAAGCATATCTACTATAAAAATATTCTATTATTTAAAAACGCCTTACCTTATAACTTTATCTCTTATAACATTAAACTCGAAGTAAACAATAGTGCTTCGAAATATAAATAATGCTTATTATAAAGAGCAAACATCTTTGTTTGGTAACGGAGTTGGTTGGTGGTCCGCGGGGAAAGTTTGGGAAACTTGGCAATTAGTTCCCGGAAACTTATTGCAATCGGAAAATTCCCGCAACACTTGGTCCTTGCTATTTGTTTGTTCTTCACTTTTGAATACATTAATATTTAGTTGAGCAAACTGTTATAGTGCTTTGCGGTAAGAAATGCGGCTTATATTTTATGCAGTGTTTGCCTTTGTCGTCTCTTGCATCGGCATTTTTTACTGTTTTTAACCACCGTCGAAAAAAGAAGGTGGTTCTAGATTCGTCTGCATGTTTTTATTTATTTATGCCTTTTTTGTTCAATTTATTTATGTAGGTATATATTATTGCAGGTATATATTATATATTTAATGTTAGGACAAGGGATTATATTAATATGTGTCTTAAAAATATATTACATTTAGCATTTTGTTTGTTTCAGACTAACACGGAAACGACATAGTCATTCCAACCAAAGGTTCCATAAGTAAATTATAGATTGATAGAAAATGTGTTATTCACCAGATACCTATAGAATTGGCTAAGGATGTATTACAAAATAATATTTACTATAATATCTTAGCCAATTTACCTCTATAGATAAATATTAGATAAGCTGACTTCACATTTTCACCCTGACTGATTCGGGTCAATATGCGGTTCCTTTGAACGTGACTGTACATCAAGTGTATCCTCAACACTCGTATTCATAGTGATAACCTTAACCACCTTCAGTATACTTCATCCCATCTCATAATATATAATATGTTTATTCAAAAAGAAGCTTATTACTAATTACATTATGCCTCTGTGCCTGAACTAGGCCAAAGACCTGTATTTCAGGCATGAGCGCTTTTTTATCAGAGAGTTAATTTAAGGAAAGCTATACTTTGCAGAAGTATCACGGTTTAAATCATTATTATGTAAGTACTTATATTGAGAAACTTTAGAGTTAATTTACAAAAGAAAACTTACATAGGTAGCGGATAGCCGATAGCGCATCTAGTTGTAATGTAACACAATTAGGTTATGCAAAGTCCACCTTTTATAATACATACCAAAAAAATATTGTGGAAGTTAGTTGTTTCAGAATTATTACCCTTACCAGTTCATGTGACAATATTGTTTACAATTTTATTTCGGAGTCAAGAAATGATCAGCCATGGCACTCATGTTAGGTACTTGTTTTTTAATTACCAATCACACAAAACGGCTGAAAAATGGGACACACCACAGTTAAACTCTTAAGTAACGATACTTGGTTTTGCAACTGCATAATCTAATGGATGTATAATGCATGACATGGTGTGTATGACATATACGAAATAATATTCTGAATCTAAAAATCTTGTAAGTATTTTACATAGAGAAATATTTTCATACCGTGGTGGGGAAATGTCTAAGGGTGCGACCACAAGACTGGGTTAAGGTCTATATTTTCGCAGCATGTATGGACGGGGTCATTTAATAGCGGTTACAACTCGTAAATATTGAGTACCTTCATAAAATAAAAGTGTCTTGTCCGTATTTTCATAAATATATTATTATAGATAGGTGGTATACAATATGCAGAATTTATTAAAAGAAATTGAAATCTGGATAATGGAATTTCAAGGCACCAAAATTTTTGGTTAACCCTTGTGCCTCAGATGTATAGGTTTACATAATAAATAAAAGTCTTATTTTCGTCATTAATGTGCTACGATACCTCTATCTATTGATATAGGATGAATACTTATCATACATTGTACTTTTTAAACTGAACAACTTACTGCCATAATTCACGCAACACTCAGCGTGATGAGTAGCAGAGTGAGAAATAGAAATATAGTCATTTATTTGTGAAACATAGGTTTTACAGGTTGGTGGGCTTATATTAAGTGCGCTATGTTCTGTCCTATAATGGACGTACAAATTTTAAGTTTTTAAATATAGTTAATATTAAAGTAGACGGAGACGTAGACGTGAGAACCGCCTAGGTCACAGCACAATTATTAAGCGTAACGTAAACGGATCGCCTTTTTAAATTTTTCAACCAGTAGTACGCGGGCTCGCGAACACCTGGTTGACAGAAGAAAAAAAGATCCGTTTACCGCTTATATGTGTGCTGCACAGACATAAGTACCTATAACACACTAGAGGCCACAAATGCACTCATTTCTATGAAAACCGCGCGTGTAATTTGTATAGGAATTAATATTTTTGACACTGGAAACTAATGACAGCTGGATGGAACTAAATGTACCAGCCAAAAGTTGAACATTTTGTTCAACCATTTGACACGCGTAATACGTACACTTGGGGCATCTAGTGTCATATATGTATGTGATGTGCTGTGACCTACGGGGCACGGCTACGTCTACACATGAGTGCACAGAGCACACGGAGAGCCTGTCGCTGATTGGCCGGAAAAATTTACGATTTATGGTTTGACCGAAGATTTACGACGAATTTATATAAGTTCAGCAGCAGAAATAGAGCGAAGACATTGGTGTTCGTATTTATTTTTAAAGTAAAAATATATCTACATATAAGTACTATAATGGCTCAAAGAAGTCACAAGGGACCCTAGGGCTGGCTCGTACCTCGCTCAAAGGATAAGCATCGCCATACAGCGAGGTAACGCGGCCAGCGTCTTGGGTACCCTACCCGACAGTGGCAGCGATCTGGCCAGCATCTTCTTTTTAGTTTAATTTTATATTAGTTAGTTTTAGAGTTAGGGATTAATATTTTATCATGTATTTTAATTGGCTTGTACAACGAAATTATAATTTTAATAACTGTTCGAATATATCTTGGAAGTCCTGCATAGGTAATTATATTATTAATTTATCTTTTCAATAATATACCTAAAAAAAAAAAGTACTATAATTAAAATAATAAAAGTTTGCTGCCAAATGTTGCCTTCGACATTTAACAATTTTATAAAAACCTACCTGTTTTATGTGGAAGTTCAAGAAGATAAAAATAAACTAAAGACTTTACTCTCTCTTTTAGCATTTAGGATGCCTAGAGCTATGAAAAACATAAATGAGTTTGTGGAAGGTTCTTGTAAATGAGAGACAACTTTAATGACCAAAGTGAGAGAGAGCAGCCTTAGATCTCGCCACTTTCACAGTGTTAGTGAGATGAAACAGTCCAACTCATTTAGTTATAATTAAATAATAATGGCGCAGACTTGTCAAAATCATAACGGCTTTCAGAGGAAGATTTCAGGTCGTTTATTCATATTGTTGTTTTAAATATGAAAAAATGGTATGATTTGTATAAAATAAGATATAGAAGGACAGGATGTTGTTACGCTGCTAATACTCTATAAATAAGCAAAGCGCACCAGTTTTATACTACACTCACGGGCAATGAAAATGTTCCACTGAGAAAAGCATCAAATTACTCCTGACGTTGTTGCAGAAGGCGTTACTAAGCTATCTTTTTCCGTTTATGAGTGATTTGATGCTTTTCTTAGTGAAACCTTTTTATTTCCCGTGAGTGAGGGTTCATTGATGAATTGCAATTTTAAAATACTAATTTTTCATATTTCTATTGGACTTACGATGATTTTTCTACAGAATCAGCTATCCTAGTAAGGCAGGCTTAACATAAATGTTGACTTAGGATGGTGATTATTTATAGGTATTTCGGTTTTATATAAACGTATGAAGCAGCGTTGTTTATTTCTCGTTTACATTTTTACCGTGAGCTTCAATATTTGCATCGTTTGCCAAACGAGCCTCTGCATTTGGAACAATAAGGCTGCCTTTACACTACATGTGTGCCAGGATGGTCAATTTCACGCATCCGCAGCGCTCCTCATAACTTTAACAATAATAATTCAATTTAATTAATTAATAATATCTATGTAGAAAGTGTAAATGTATTAATATTAAGTACTAAACTAGTTAATAAGGAGATATTATTATATTACTAACACATTACATATATGGATCATGTTATCTGAATTAAATAAATAATAAAGTTTAATAGGTACATGAGGGTACATTATTTAACTTTTCGCTCACGTGTCATCTTGAATATAATATTATATAATGTGTCCCTGTGGTATTCCTAATTAATTACTTAATTTTGCGCGTTATTAGGTAAAAGTGGAAATAAAATACCTTTGTTCGCCGGAGTTTCAATGCTTTTTTATATAAAAAAAACAAAAACTCACACCTTGTACTAATGTACTCCCTTGCGGGGTAGGCAGAGGTGCATTGCTGCACCCACTTTTCGCCAGTGTTATGTTATTCCCAATGTAATATGGGGCGGGCCTATTTAACGGGCACATCCAAGACCCGAGAACAAATATAAATGTGTTAACAAATATATCTGCCCCAGCCGGGAATCGAATCCGGGACCTTCGGCTCAGTAGTTAGGGTCACTAACAACTCCGAAATTCGGTCGTCTCTTTTTTATAATAAAGAAAATATTCTTATGTTTAATTATAATTTGAAGTGTGTACGTGACTTTAGCCCTAACATATGGCACAACGCGGCGGCATCGATAGGCGCTGCCTTTTACTGAGGTATTGATGTTTCCAACTGTAATTCAGATTTACAAATAGTCAAATATTCGAATACTGGGTCCATGTAGACAAAAAACAAGATGTTTTTAAAAGTTAATATTGTTATTTTTATATTAACTGGGTGAAATAGTATTTTTATTTTAAGAAAATTTGTTGCTTACATCCGTATATCAACGTAAACAAAAAGCACAAACAGGCAACTCGGGGTGTAGGTGTCTTAACTTGCACTAAAATAGCTTTCAGTATTTCAAAATCTAAAATAGATCTAATAGCGAGTAGATTAGGCGGTAATTTCCTTTGATTTAATCGTAGCTGGCTTGAAATCGATACTAGCTTGAATGACCGACCGCCGCTGTGGTGACAGGTCGATATTCAAGTTATTTCTAGACGATATTTTCTTTGCTGTTTATTTAAGCAAAAACGGACTTTATAACGTCGAGAAAAAGACTCTTGAATATTTAATATTGACTCTATAATCTTGCTGTTGGTTAATATGTTTGGTCACGGTATATCTGGTATATGGTGGTATATCTACCTATCGTTAGGTATCCAAGTTACATCGTGCCGATCTAATAAAAAGATATTAGATACCTACATACCTTACAAGCTTCGAACTAAATTGAAACATAGAAGCTATCTGGACTAGCCTGTTCATTGAATTCCTGGAATTCATATAGCAGATAGTTGGAACCCTTCAGGCTGGTAGTGTAGGCTGTATGAATGCTCTGTTCAGGGAATGCGCCTAGTTCGAGTTTCATAGCTATAGATATTTATAATATCGGTACAGGTATATGCCGTATATGCAAGATGTCTGTTAGAAGTGGTATAGTTTAGAATTAGTACCTGTGGCGTTCCTTAGAGCAAGTAATGGCTGATGATATGATAAATGATATAGTGTTGCCAGTATTTTATTTGTATACTATTTATTTTATTTATTTATTTATTTATTTATTAAGCTTACATATTAGTTGTAGTTTTACAATGAGTCCCACAAAACTGTTTGTATACAATTTGCCTGTGGGATTTATCCGATATTCCTACAAAGATTTTAATTTTTAAAATCTGTTATTTGGAAGGTTCTCTTGGAATAGTTTTCAAAATTTCAAGCTACAAGTAGAAAGCAATCGAAAAAGTTTTATTAATCCTATAAATACAATTTGAAAAATATATATATTCTAGCCAACACTTAACTTATAGCTAAGCAAATGTAAATTTATCACAAAATCAAAAAAATACAGCGTACAAAATCAACATAATTATTGGCTAGACCAAGAAAAATATATCTCTAAGTACTTAATGCACTCTTCAATACTCACCATGCAATTCAAATTCACACACTATTACAAATGGTTTACAATTCATCGTAAAACACACAGATTTCGAGTTGTTGGTTGACACAAATGTTTGAAATGAGTGTGTTTCGCGCCTCCTGCTAACCGTTGCAAGTTCTATGAATACGGGACTAAAACTAAAAGTTTCACGTGTATACCGCAGAATAACAACTTACCCAAACTTTTAATTGGGGCTTATCTCCTCCCTTCTCTTGTTTTTCGAGCAGCTGGTCCTGATCCAAGTGAGGGCACAAACTAATCAACACTCAACATTTAGCTCACCATTGTAAGAAACTTTTTCCATAACTTTTCACACCATTGCTTCACTTTAAACTACTGAGCCACTTGAAATTACAACTATTACGTAGCTAATACTATTTCGTCTTCTACTAAGTATTTCTGAACGATTTTCGATGTTTTTAACGAGCGGAAAACACGTGCACCCTCCCCCAGTTTCAGGACGACACTGACGTGAAAACAAGAAGCTTACTCACAAAACTGAAACTTAAGGCTTTGTTACGTTCTGTTATCGGTACACCTGTATTGTCACACTTATGGTATTGCCATAGAGTTGAAATTGCGCTGTTGCAGAGCTGATACGTTTAAAAGCTTCCGTTTTTAAACGGAAACTTGGTCGCTTTTGTCGCCTGTGCTGGAACAATAGTGGACACGGCTGGTAATTTTTTGAATTTATGCTTTAATTGGTGGGTATAAAGGTGGTTTTTGCAAGTTGATGTGTTAATTAATTTGATATTGAAAAACCGTAAGATGTTTTTATGAAAAAGTTTATAACGTAGGTAGTTGATCTAGGAAATAGTTCTTTATATAATAATATTATGAACGGCACAATTGTGTATGAATAATCGTGGACGCTACATTTTCACGCATGAATAACTTTACAGTTTCACTGCGAGATTTGCATTCACAAGCCTAGCAAGTTGTACTGAGTAGCAAGTTGAGTGCAAGTTCTGTTGCGGGCTACATTGTGAAGCCAACTTCTAAATACTCGCTGGTGATTGCGATGCTACTGCTAACTAGCGCCGCCAATACATAAATACATTATAAAGCTTTTGTAAAATGTAGGGTAGACTTCGATCATAGAAGGGTCAGTTTACTTATTTAAACACTTTATTGTAGACTAAAAACACATTTACAAAAATTGACTTAAAAAGTAGTGTATACTAAGGCGGTCTTATTGCCAAGAAGCAATTTCTTCCAACCAACCTTTAAGTGTAAAAAGTAATAAGGTTTTGGTTTTCCCTAGGTACATTTACTGTACATTTACGGTACATTACATGTGCACTCGCGTGCATGGAAATAATGACTTTATGAACTTTTTCATTGCTCAGGAGTGTATGTAGGATAACAAAGTAAAAATCAGATACTTTGTATGTTCCTTGCAAAAGTTTGTTCAAAGTTTTCTACACCAAGTCTTAGCAAATGTGTTTTACATCTGCCATAGCTTTCCGTGATATAGCCACCCGTACGCTTTCAACTGTGCTGTTAAAATTTTATACGAGTTATACATATATTATATATGGTACCTACCTTAATTTTAATTTGAATAGATAAATTTTATTCAACAATCATAGTTATAATATGAATTACTTTTTTTTTAAATTTTAGTAAATCTTTTAAAAATGATATTCAATGATATGGTTCAAATTAAAATTAAGGTAGGTACTATATAGCATAACTATGATATTTTTATGGAAGTAATAAAAGTACTTATATATGTATATTATAGTAAGTTGTCATACCAGTGCCTCTAGTACGAGTTTTGCAATTTATGTAAACGAAACAAGTTTTGGTTTTCTTCTGTCAACTGCATACATTATCTGTCAAAAGTTTCATGACAGTTTCCGCTAGAAGCGCCACTTTGTATGTGAGAAAACTGAAACTTTTATAGTTTTCGACGAACTATCAAACCTGTACCAGACGTACTGAGCGAGTAAAGTAACCAACACCAGTAACTAACGACGAGTTAATGCTCGTGTAACTCGTACCTACACTCGCTTGTAAGCAGGGCTCTATAGCCTGCGACAGATCTACATCTAAATAAATAAATAATAATAAATAATATGTGGGGACATCTCACACACGGCCATCCGACCCCAAGCTAGGCAGAGCCTGTGTTATGGGTATCGGACAGCTGATGTATCTACACAAATACATAGATAGATACATTTTAAATATAAATATCAACACCCAAGAGAGACCCGGGTACAAATATCAGTCTTTAAACAAATATCTGCCCCAGCCGGGAATCGAACCCGGGACCTTCGGCATAGCAGTCAGGGCCACTAACCACTACGCCATTCGACCGTTAAAATCTACAAGCAAGACTTTTAGCATACTTCTAGACTTTTTAGAGGTATAGTAAGGGCGCCTTCAAATTAGTCGCTAAGTGTCGCGCGGCTGCAGCGCTGGTGCAGCGCTGCAGTCGCGCTGCTGTCTAAATTCAATATAAATTATTAACGCGCGACTGCAGCGCTGCAGCAGCGCTGCAGTCGCGCATCTTTTAAATTACAAAATTTATATGGATTTTGACAGCAGCGCGACTGCAGCGCTGCACCAGCGCTGCAGCCGCGCGACACTTAGCGACTAATTTGAAGGCGCCCTAATACTCGTTCATCATCGGTGGTGGGACTAATACTCTGAATACACAAAATATATATTTCTTTGAAGTCTTTAGATATATATTTTTTCGCCGAGTGTACGAACCTTCGAACGAACGGCTCCCCGCGGCGGCGGCGGTGGCGGCAGCGGGTTGGAGTGGAACCTCATATCTATTACACTTTTTTGGAGGAAAAAGAAAATTGAATTGCATATTTAAAAATTCCATCACGGAATTCTTTGTTTTGCTGCACTCATTTCGTTAAATTAGATTTTTATGTTATTTCTCTGAAAATACGTTGAACATTTATTTCGCATGGCACAAACCTTACGTTTGTTATAAGTACTTACATCTAATACTTAATAATATGTTTTGAATTTTTGTATAAGTACCTATATCAAAATTGTTTTGTATACTTAAAACTTGTATTAAGTGGCATTGGCACATTCAAGAAGGAGGGGCTTTTCTACTACAGGTTTTTTAAACTTTCAAGAAGAGACCCACAATGTAATAATATTATATCTATTGTAAGTAACAACAATAAAGAATTTTGTTTTTTTTTTGACATCTATACATTACATACATAATTATTCATTGTTATATTGCCGAACTTAAGATACAACGCTTCCAGATTTATTATTATACTACCAAGTAAGTCTAGGGGATGGTGGAGTCCATACGACATAGTCCAGTTAAATAAATAATCGTACTGACTTTTGCCAGGCATTAGGTACGGTTAAGACTCTAGGTTGACAAAGTACAACTGGCTTGGATCTCATTTAGGTAGAAACTACCGACTCCTACCAGATCCGGTAGGAAGCGAGTAATAATGTTGTTTCTTCCATTGAGCTAATGTTCACTTAATTCTATATAATAATTATGTTGTGGTAAAAAATATATTTCCGTGATATAGCAATTCGTGCACCTGTAACTGTGCTATGGTGCTGCTTAAGGGTGCTTTTCCACCAGAGATGTGCTATGCAGCTATGCTGCGAAGATGTGATATCTACGCTACGAAAATATGTGACCGTTTCCACCAATACTACGCTAGGTAGCTGTGCGAGGAAGATGCGCTACGAAGATGCGCGATGGCATGTCTACTTTCAGTGAAAAACGCGGGCATACTGTAGGTCTGCTCTGCACATACATAGCTACACCACTCGCGATGGTCCATAGCACATATCCATAGCACGCATCCATAGCACACATCCATAGCACGCATCATTCCATACAAAAAACATATCTTAGTTGAATCCGTTTCCACCAGTGCTAAGCTATATGCACCAATAATTATGATTGGTGGATATCAAACGCATCCATAGCATCGTAGCATAGCACATCTCTGGTGGAAAAGCACCCTAAATTTTATAAGAGCCTTTTTAAGTTAAACCACTATTGAGGGATCAATCTTCCTGGAATTGGAGCGAACGGTTTGCCTACTTGAAACCTTCTAGAACGTAGTATTATTAGGTACTAAGCTGTCCGATTTATATAAATTGTAAATTAAAATAATTCATGAACCGTACCTACTGCTATGGGTGGTGTGCTGGTAAGGCCGTGGGGCGACTATGAAACTCGTTTCATACCTTTGTCATTTTTACACTATAGTCTGTAAAACTACCAAAAATCTGTTATTTATAGTGAAAAATTGATATGTATTTTTTTAACTAACCTTGAACGATCTTAGGCTTCGCTATGTGTAGAGGTAAATATCAGCCAAATAAATGAGGTGTAATAAATATAAAGTAATGATCATATCGTGCAGATCATCATCTACGGCTCTCAAATGTCCATCACGGTTATTGCTACAAGCAGAGCAAAAAGTTAGTTGAGTACTCTACATAGGTGCGATTTCGGCACCGAAAAAACCTCGTATCATACTTACCGTTAGGCGTTCTAGCATTTTTTGCGGGTGCATCGAGTGGAACGGCACGAACTGCGTTGAACTCACCAATCGGACGCTAGATCCTACATCTCGGTATTGAAGTTTATGTTGTGAACTGGTATATATACGGGTTGTTTAGTTAGAATGACGGGGAGTCCAGTGCTGCTGTGAAGACCGGCCCTGGCGGGGGGCCGGACTATATCCCCGCCATATCTTGTTCAGTTTGAGTAGAGAGGCTCTGCTTCGTATATGGCTTGTTGAATTAACCTCTTGTAGTTTAAATTAACTGTATGTATGCGTTAAGATTAGGGACCCTCTTCTTCACCGTTACCGGTCGGCAGCATACTTGACTTCCTTTTGTACCTTTGAAATATTGCTACAAATGAAGACCAGGCGCTGTTATGGATTTTCACTAAAAGGAAAACAATAATTTTGCACTTTACTTGAAAAATTGTGATGGAGTACCTACCTGTACTTATGTAAGACAAGAATACATACATGGACAATACAATTATCATTACAAACCATCCTGTCCCCACTGCTGGGTCACGGGACTCCTTCCAATGAAGAGGAAGAGTTTTGGGCCTAGTCCACCACGCTGGCCTAGTGCGTTTCGTATATTATACTCACGACTGTACCTAATCCCGAAGGAATACATTTGTAATTACGCGATAGGTCGCAAACCTTATCACTGTTTTTGAATAGAGTAGAGTCAGGGATATGTCAAAGTAGAGTACAATGCACTTAGGGTACACATAGACAAGTTTCCTCTCGCTGTTTTTCCTTCACCGTAAGAGTACGTCTAAGGAATTCATTGGTACATGGCAGGACTCGAAACCACGATCTCCCGAAGAATAGAATACGTAATTCCACATTTTGTATTTGCTCTTGGTGTTTTCATAATTTCAGTGTTCAGCTAGTGTGCTTATATTTATAGTTTTTCGCCAAATATCGAGTGCGTATTTTGTTTAGTTTTTGATGACATTTACGTCGACAGAATACCATTCCACCAACCATATTTAAATGAGGTAATTACTTGGCACGCCAATGTTCAAACGAAATGCGTTATCAACACGTGTTTAACAATAAAATTTGGATTCCCGTTTTAATATCCAATAGTGATAATACAAAAATACCATAAATTCACACTTCGTAAGCCACGTGATACGATGAAGCTATATAATTCAGTTAATGAAATTTGTTTTTGTAATTTAGGAAGGAACTTAAGTGAAAAATGTTGTTCAATGTTTGTTATATCAGTTTAATGTTTTGCTTAATTACCTCAAGCAATGGACTTAAACCTCGAGTTTTTGGCGGAGACGAATTATAAAGCCAGAAGCACTTAGTGCTTTTAAATATTTATTCAGAACAAAACGAGTTAATAAAATGTAGCGGCTCCATCATAAAACCATTCTACATTATATCTTCTGCGCATTGCTTTGAAAACCCAACCAGATATGTGGATGTCGAACATATAACTGAGGGTGAGCTAGTTAACATAGCAAAAGTTGAAGGAAAAAATATTAAAACACATGAGAATTATCTAAAAGAAGACGAGAATTCCACAGACTTGGCTATACTCAGAACGACAAAGCGCATACAATTTAACAAAGCCGTTAGAACAATAAAGTTGTACAAAGATGATTTCAAAGTGGACCAATCACAAACAGCTTTCATAGCTGGGTTTGGAAAGCACGACGAGGGTAAAGCCGGCAAGATCATGACTGGTGGCAAAGTGGTCGTATACAGGTGTCCAGAAACTACAGAAACAGCTATTTGTTCAAAAGATGGAGTGGTAGCGGCTGATGGCGACTCCGGTGGACCCCTCGTCTCCAGAAACAGGCTTTTGGGAGTGACGTCAGCAATCGCCGGCTGCCTTGAGGGTGTGCCATGTGTTACAATATACGCTAGTATACCCGCTAATATGAAGTGGATTTTACGTAATATTCGTGATCGATTGAATTGACCGCGGTGATTGACGTGTTGAATGACACAAATGATGTTGAATGTACTTAGTACCTATGAAGTATCATCATCAAGTCATCATCATACAAACATCATAATTTGGTAGCTTGTGTTCTAACTGTGTCTAATAAAATGTTACTTACTTATCTTTAAAGACCTTTCTTTTTCAGAAATAATGTGCAGTATAAAAATTAGTAAAATCAATTATTGATTTACACGTAATAGCTTCTAAAAACCTAGTTAAATTAATAATACAACTATTAGTTCTAAAATGTAATTATACCAGGTAGAATAGAAGAGAATATATCTTTATTGAACACCACAAATTAAAACATACAACAGGTACTTATTACTTACTCATAGGTAATTAGCCATGCCCTTTGAAGCCTGCCAATTAGTAGGCATCGTAACCGATTTCGCTGCTTATTGCCTATGCATTAAGTGTACATATTGCATAACATCGTACGCCGATGCACTACCAATGACATTGGTGTAATTTTATAAGTAATTTCGGCACTCAATGGCAGCAAGTCCTAGCCTCACTCTCATTGCAGTGGTCACCGCGGTAAGGAAAAAAGTCCTGCTACGATAGCCGAAAAAAACTTTTTTACACATAAAAAAATGGAGTTAAGAAAAATTTGTGTGTATTTGTTTGTTGTGTTTTTTGTGATGGATGTGTGTGTAGAGAGAGTGTCTACACAAATAGGAGTGGAGTTTCCTGTTCAGTTGGCCTTCCCTGTTCTCGTGGCCATCACCAGGATGGCAAAGTTTGTGAAGAGGTTGGCTTACGTTTTGAGCCCTTGTAAGTATTGCTTGTTCATATCGAAGTACATAAATAGCTAATAACTCTTGAGTCTCATGCATGACACTGATATAATTATAAAATTACTAGTTGAATAACACGAGCTTCGCTTCGCCTCAAAACTTCGCTTATTTGCTGTGGGAATCCCGCGATAACAAGCAGCCTATGTGTTAATCCAAATCTCATTAGAACCGGTCACACAGTCAAAATCTTTCGCCTTTATAGTATTAGTAGGATTAGGAACACAGTTTTTTTTAAGTAAACTAAACGTTACTAACATTAAATTTATGTACTTACCAGAAATGGTCAAGGTTGATAGGTCCTGGTATTTAAATATATAAAATGTTGTCCCCATTTTTAATACTCAAGAGCAATGAAAAAGTTCCAGTGACATATGAAACATCAATGGCAGGTGGATCTTTTTCATTGGTCGTGACTCTCGTGCATGGAAGTAATAAGTACTTACGTACAAAGTACTTATTACTTCCATGCTCTCGTGATAGTAGGTATATTAAATTTTATAAAGTAAAAAGTCACGGTCAGAAATACACACCCACTTTAAAACCAAGGTAGTAGAGGTTAAAAATATCGTAAGTATGTCGTCGGTCAGCAAGTGAAAAAGATAAGCGTGTGTTACAGTGTGTTATAATATGTAATAAATAAATATTCTGTTGGTTATTAGATTATTAGGTATTAGATAATCTCGTAGATATGAAAAAAAACTGTCGAAAGTATAAATATATTTTTATTTGCATTATGAAAATGTTGTAAGAAATACAATAATGAAACTTTTAAAAACCTTCCGAAAAATATTATATTAGTTTTTTTGCTTAACATTACTATCGCCTTGAAGTAATTGAGAATCTGTAAAAAAACAATTCTCATTACCATGGGAAGATACCAAATACCAACCTATACCTACTACCTATACCTATAGGTTAATGTTACCAAAATTACTCTTTTCTGGACAGCTTTTAAAATTTATAAGCAACAAACATACAACATAAGGGCAAGCTATATGTTTCATAAGATGGTATCATGAATCATGATGCATATCCTAAAGTAATTGATATTATTTTCTTTAAAACACCCAAATGAAAATGCTTAAGTAGACTAGACTACTGTTTGTGAATAGTTCACTGGCATGTAGATATTTTACGATTTTAACTTTTAGAAGGATGCCCGCACACGACCGGATCGGTCATCGAATTTTTGTAGGACATTATAGTTAGGACGATTTTTTGTGACCTTAGTGGTATTCAGAATTCCCTACTCTACTACAGAGAGAAATATTACCAACAACTTACATACTCCTGTGTATTTGACAAAAAACCATTCCTTGGTCGTCGTATAGACCTTCTGGCATTTCGTATTCAATGAGGGGTTCCACCATCTTCTGAAATGCCTTGTTCTCTCTGTCCTGTTATTCGTATTCAGTTTGGCACACAAGTCACATGCGACGTTGGCGTTTTTGTAGTTATCCTCTATAGTGTAGTGATTATGCCACGAGAAGTAGTTGTAGTATTGGGTTCTGTTTTCGAAGGCGCTGTTCATTGCGGCTGCCAGACGCTTCGGGCCCAGCTCTAGGCCGTTTATGTATGATCCGGGAGGCAAGAACCTGGTATAAAAGTAGCAGTGGATGGCTTTGAGTGACCTACGAAATGCTAGCCAATTCTCAACTACTCGCCTTTCAAATAGAGTATTGGAATACAGTGCAAAATGGTCACTATTGTTATGGCGATTGCGTTATGAAAGGTTACTGAAAGGCAATCTTAAAGGCTTATCAGTGAGAGTCCTGGCTATAGTTCTATATTACACTATAATTAGTATATCAATATTAGTTATCATATCTTAGATTAGGTTTGCGAAAGGTATGCGTGAATGTAATTTTGGTATATTTGACTATGAAAAGTAATATTTTATTTATCGTCTTATTGTAATTTTTGGTAGCAGTATATCTATCGGAGAGGCGATATCATCATCATCATCAGCCAATAATCATCCACTGCTGGACATAGGCCTCTCCCAAGGAGCGCCACAACACTCGGTCCTCGGCCTTCCTCATCCAACCACTACCCGCCACCCACCTAAGGTCGTCAGTCCAGCGAGCAGGAGGGCGTCCCACGCTGCTGGAGAGGCGATATAAACTTTGTAAAAGCGTCAGAAGAAAAATATAGATTACTTACCTGGTATAATTAGCCATTCCATACACAATCGGTACTGTGAGATAATGGTAAGCGTTCAAAACCTTTTCTGAAACATAGTCTGTAGCGAGTGAATTCTCGGACGCTAAGTAGAATAAGTACTTATTTTTTAATTTCTTCAAACATGTAGTCTTTTCATTCTTCGGACATTTTAGTTTGCCGCAGTCGCCGTAGACATCCACTTCAGTATTGTATCTTAAAACCATAAAAATCTTACACATTAATCATCAGAATCTGAATTATTTATCACAACTTTTCCCAAATGGTTATGATAATAATAACACAATGACTATAAAGTTTTAGCAAACTATTCCATGAATGGTCTGGTAAGTTATTAAAATAATATTGTTTCAATTACCTTTGAAGTTCCTGATTCAATGTCTTTATAAAAAATAATCTGCGACTAGAATCTTCACAGTTGCTTATGTAAGCGGCTGCCAGTTTGTATTTACTGTCCAGTTCGTACTGAAACTTTATTGATATCGGCTCCATATCTTTCACCCAACTCACACTATTTGAGGGGGCCACCACCGCTCCGGTTTTGTTTTTTACCACAAAGTAAGTCCAGGGGATGGTAGAGTCCAAACGATACGTCATAGTCCAGTTGAAGAAGTCATCATAACGCTTCTCGCACACTGGATAGCGAGTGTTTGACTCCAGTTGGACAAACACGTACACCTGGCTAGGATTACGTGTAGTAGGAAGGTCTTCCTTGGGAGTGTGTGTGATGGTTCTTCCACTGAATAGTATCGCACTGAACTCTTTGAAGTCTATGTCGTTGTAGAAAGAGTGACTTTTCATAATATGGCAATTCGTGTACTCGCAATTGTGCTGCTCAAATATTCTACGGCCCCTTTTGAAGTTGTTGAGTGGACTGCAGTCAACGCACTTCGGTGGAATCCAGAGAAGTATTACTTTCAGATGATCGTCGTCGTCGTCTGGTGATTTTGTGGTTGTATCTGAAGCTCTATAGAAGTAGTGCGTGTAGTGAAGGTATACTACGAGCAACATGAGAAAGGATAAAAAAAGTCTCCATAACTTTGCTAATCTCAAAAGGATTCCTATTGTGTTCACGGCCATTTTAGACTAGGTAATATCAAAATATTAAGTTGTTAAGCAAAAATGGGTAAATTAAATCATGTTGCTAATATTGCGTAGATTCAGATACCAAAGCACACATTACTTAAATTATTTAAATAATAAATATATTATTGATTTCAAAATGACAAACCAAAACAAAACAAACCATAGAAACAAACTTTATGGCTTCTTTATGGCTATGTTTATGGCACCATATTTTTTTCTGTATCATAGAGAAGATTACCGTCGATTTAAATTATATTTTACTACTACTACTTAGGCACTTGTTTAGCTCTTGTTTAGTGACTTTAATGACGGTGGCGCGGACGCAAGATTTTGACCTGCTACCACTAATAAAGTGCTTAATACGACATCTCTAGAACATCCTACTAATATTATAAAGGCCAAAGTATGTGTGTATGTTTGTTACTTCTTCACGTCAAAACAGCTGAACTGATCTTAATGAAAGTTGGTATGGACTTAGTCACACACTCTGGACACACTCTGGATCAACACATTTTATCCCGGTATTCCCACGGGCAAAAAAAAACAGGCGAAGCCAAGCTCGCGGGTAACAGCTAGTTCTGTATAAAGTTCTCACTGTCTTATGTCAAGTGGAACGAGAACATAAACAAACAATCCAGCGAACCGCAGCCCGCGACCCAGTTTTTATGCGTGTAACTATGCGTGACGTGAAACGCACACTGTTACGTGTTCGCACGTAACGCACGCGTATGTACTGACAATAGTTTAATTAATAGATCGTCTTGGGCCGGTCTGGGTGCGCTGTGGAATGCTGATTTTATTTACATAATTAATACGCAGACAAGTTTTTCATAAAAACTTGTAAATCAAAATCAAAAATCTGACTAAATTGACAGATTCTGAGCCGCGAGCACAGGATTCGATACTACTTACGAATCTACACAAACATATGGAAAAAACAGTGCCACTTTTGGAACTAACAAATTTGCCTTACATTTTGACAGTGACATTTGACGATACGCAACGTAAACGGAGGTTTCGATAACTTTCGGTTTTCATAATATGGCAATTCGTGTACTCGCAATTGTGCTGCTCAAATATTCTACGGCCCCTTTTGAAGTTGTTGAGTGGACTGCAGTCAACGCACTTCGGTGGAATCCAGAGAAGTATTACTTTCAGATGATCGTCGTCGTCGTCTGGTGATTTTGTGGTTGTATCTGAAGCTCTATAGAAGTAGTGCGTGTAGTGAAGGTATACTACGAGCAACATGAGAAAGGATAAAAAAAGTCTCCATAACTTTGCTAATCTCAAAAGGATTCCTATTGTGTTCACGGCCATTTTAGACTAGGTAATATCAAAATATTAAGTTGTTAAGCAAAAATGGGTAAATTAAATCATGTTGCTAATATTGCGTAGATTCAGATACCAAAGCACACATTACTTAAATTATTTAAATAATAAATATATTATTGATTTCAAAATGACAAACCAAAACAAAACAAACCATAGAAACAAACTTTATGGCTTCTTTATGGCTATGTTTATGGCACCATATTTTTTTCTGTATCATAGAGAAGATTACCGTCGATTTAAATTATATTTTACTACTACTACTTAGGCACTTGTTTAGCTCTTGTTTAGTGACTTTAATGACGGTGGCGCGGACGCAAGATTTTGACCTGCTACCACTAATAAAGTGCTTAATACGACATCTCTAGAACATCCTACTAATATTATAAAGGCCAAAGTATGTGTGTATGTTTGTTACTTCTTCACGTCAAAACAGCTGAACTGATCTTAATGAAAGTTGGTATGGACTTAGTCACACACTCTGGACACACTCTGGATCAACACATTTTATCCCGGTATTCCCACGGGCAAAAAAAAACAGGCGAAGCCAAGCTCGCGGGTAACAGCTAGTTCTGTATAAAGTTCTCACTGTCTTATGTCAAGTGGAACGAGAACATAAACAAACAATCCAGCGAACCGCAGCCCGCGACCCAGTTTTTATGCGTGTAACTATGCGTGACGTGAAACGCACACTGTTACGTGTTCGCACGTAACGCACGCGTATGTACTGACAATAGTTTAATTAATAGATCGTCTTGGGCCGGTCTGGGTGCGCTGTGGAATGCTGATTTTATTTACATAATTAATACGCAGACAAGTTTTTCATAAAAACTTGTAAATCAAAATCAAAAATCTGACTAAATTGACAGATTCTGAGCCGCGAGCACAGGATTCGATACTACTTACGAATCTACACAAACATATGGAAAAAACAGTGCCACTTTTGGAACTAACAAATTTGCCTTACATTTTGACAGTGACATTTGACGATACGCAACGTAAACGGAGGTTTCGAATCCTGTCCTCGCGGCTCTGAACGGTTCATCAACAGTTTAGATTGTCGATTAAGTGACGTGGAGTTCTATTTATCTATTTATTTATTTCAACTGGTACACCTATTGACGGGACTATCGACTGTTGATGAACAGCCGCGAGCACACGATTCGAAACCTCCGTTAACGTTGTGTATCGTCAACTGTCACTGTCAAAATGTAAGGCAAAGTTAGTACCAAAAGTGACATTTGTTTTTTTCCATAATGTAAGGTGGAATTTCACCAAACTCTAAACGTATTTAGTAACCTGTCATACGTCTGTCAGTTAGTACAAAATGTATTTAAAATTTGATTAAAATACGTTTAGCGTTTGGTAAAAGTGAAGTAGGTATATAGGACAAGAAGCGAAAAGCGAGAACGGTTTTAATAATGTACCTCAAGGCTATCGTACAAATGCCTTCGCTCAGAAAATTATAGTACTTAATTGTATAATTACACTGAACTTGAAACCGAAAGTTATTTGCTCCACTGAATTTTATGAGTTACTTTTATTTTAACTAAAAAAAGGAGGAAAATATAATAGGCAGATATAAGTATAAACCTAAGTTTAATTCTAAGTAAAAATAAATAAATTTTAAAATATATAAACGGTCGAACTGAACAAGAGACATATCTTTGAAATAATGCTAATTCCTGATTCCCATCCCATTGGTGATTTCATCAATGGCATTGACATAGGTTCAGCTTTCCAACTACAGCCATGGTTTGGTAACGGTTTCGTAACAACTCATTTTTTTAATCATTATTTCCCCAGTTTATTTACTGTTACAGTACAAATCAATCTACAAACCGTGCCAGTGGCAACAGCTTCTTATTTTGTTAAAATGATTTTCAATTCATTCGTATTTGTGGTTGTGTTGTGGTGTTTTTCAGAATTCACGTATGGAAAAGGTAAGCGTTTAGATTTAAAGTATTGATTTAATTTAAAGGGGAAAACATTATAACATTATTTATGTATGTAAATAATGTGTTTTTATTTCAAAACATCGGAGTCCGGGTCAAAATTCCAACACTCATATTTCCGATTCAATAAATTCCGAAATGTCGTTTGTCCGATGCAATTTTTTTCCGACGGGATCATTATGCTGAAATTATGACTTCGTTTTTCTAATTACTGAAAATTCTTTTTTCTAGTGCATAGTTCATGTGTTATTTAATGTTTTTTTTTATTATTATAAGTATATGATTTCATAATGAATACAGTTATGATACGTTATAAAATAGCCCTTAGTATAAAATATTCAAAGAGTCAGGCCGATAAGGCGGGAAAGGTGACAGTGCGATGTTAACGACCTGCTTACGCATATCCTCCTTTGTGATCTTAGCCCTTTATGGCTCCAGGTTGAGTTGGGCTGATTTCGGTCGAGTCTAGTTGGAAAAACGAAAAATCTATAGGATTTCCGCGAGGGAATCCATTTGTGCTGAGGTTTTATGGGACGTATAATCATCGAGTATGAATGGTCTGGAGACGTTCCCCTCTGCCGGGGTAGTGGGCCAGAAAGGCCCACCGATTTATAAAAACTAGTTGCAATCTCAATTTTCACTAGACTCAATCTAGTTGGCAAAGCGTTCGTTTCGTGTAAAATGATTAGTTTACATATTAAATGACAGCTTCATTGCATAGAATATTCGGATTTCCGGATTTGTTCACCGATTTGATCGCCTTCGGTCATGGTTTATTGTTATTGGCCGTTGCCTAGCAACCAATGTCAGAAAAATGCAATAGTGATGTACCCTTATGTAAATATGTGCTTATCGACAAAAAGGTCACAGTTAAAGGAGGTAACACATACGTACCTAGTTCGTTTATTTTATTATTCAAAAAATTGCTATGATATACGAGCTATTACAAAAGTGGTGAACGTAAGCCGACAGCAGGGTTGACTAGGGGGTCATTCTGAACATTTTTTGGTCATCGCTTTCAGGAAATTCAAGATGTAAAAATCCAGCCAAGTTTCTATGGAGCAGAAAAACCATTTTTGTCGTATAGCAAAAAAATGTTTAGTTTGACAAGTAAGTAAATCATATGGTTAATTTTAGGAAGCATTTCATCTACACTCTATATTTTAAGAAAAAACTTAAAAGATAAGTTATAGGAATAAATGCTTCATATGTTAATCATTCACAATTTAATTTATTTAAAATTATTATTTCAAACACATGATCTCGAATTCATCGATAACGCTTATCGATAATTGTTACATCCATGGCAAGAAAGAATGACGACACTGTGTTCATAATTAAATGTCTCTTGACATAACCCTTATTGCTAGGAATTAAAACTCATAATGACATGTCCTATGAGACATAATCAAGGTAAACGGTAAAATTTCCCCCCGCAAAAATTGGCAGTCTTTTTTGTATCAAGTAAGATCGCTATGACGCTTCCCGAGGGTACACCCGAGTCCGCGTTGTTCTATGCGTATAATGCAAGACCACGATAAACCATGCTTTTTCTGCACAGGTTATAGATTGATTACACTGATTTTTTTTTGTTTCGTTCATGTTGCAACATTATGTTACTGTTATAAAGAATTCGACATTCGAATATATTGCAGAGAAATTTAAAAAGCAGTGTATTTATTGTGTATCTATCACGACAACCATTTTGATTCAGAATGTATTATATTTGGCACTAATTACTTCGCAAATGTAATTTAATTTTGACTTCGCGATAGGGCCCCTGGTCATATCGTCAGGGTCTAAGAGTTGTCAATCTAAATAAATATTAAGCAGGAATGCAATAAAAAAGCTTTGGTGGTACAGCAATTTCTCACTGTAGACTTGACTGATTTATTGGTATGTTTTCATTCACTTATTTATCTTATCGTGATGTATTTCTTCTCAGAATATTGCGTTTTCCCTCAACGTCAGCCGCGATATCAGAAAAAGTTTTCTTACATAATTCATAATTAGGAAGAGAACTTTTTGTTTTAGGGTTCCATTTCCATAGAATACTTGTTAGTTCATACCCGCAAAATATTTTTTATCACTTTTAATCAGTAATTATTTTCGCTTTATTTATGATAAATTCCAGTGATTGGTGTTGAATGATCTCCATTCCCATCTCCATATTGAGGATAACTTTTGAACAGTACCTAATAAATTTTAAAAAACATTCCCATATTTATCATTGCCTTTTTTACTTACACAATACACATAGACGGGGAAACCTAATATTCAAAAACTATCTTCATCCCCCATTCTTTTCGGAACAATATGCTAGTGGGTAAAGTGGGGAGTAATAATTCTGGAGTAACAGGCCTCTTGCGAAGCCTCATAATGAGGTACTCGGGGTTTCTTTTGTAGTTACCCCAAGCCGTTTCCGCGTCAATAGGGAAAAGAAGTCTATTTTTTGTACGCCCTAACAAATAATAATATTGGAATTATTAGGTCTTACTTCCATCGGTTGTGTATATTGTTAATCTAAGCATCACAAACACACTTTGCGTGACACACAGGGCCCAGGGGAATCACTGCGTACAGATATATCTGTCTGTTCCACGTCTGTTCTGCTAATAAGACAATCTTGGTTAGCTGATGAGGATGTCTTGTTCGTTCACTAATGATAGTCACACAGAAAAGTGTAAAGTCAGCAATGGAACATTGTCTTTAATAAATATAATCTCGGTGACACTACCCTATCTTGTACCTCCAGAATATTAAATTCAAGAACCGTTTTTTATGAATTCTGTTCTATTCTATTCTCTGTGGGGGTGTATGTACCTGCACCTGGCTCTCTCGAGTGGAACCTTTGTGCATATCCCCAAGGTCTAAACTGCCTTCCTAAGCTTGGACCATTTCCCACCACGCTGGTCCACTGCGGGTTGGTGGGTTCACATATCTAGATGTGCTAAATCTAGATATGCAGGTTTCCTCACGATGTTTTCCTTCACCGTAAGAGCGATGGTATACATTGTACTTAAGTTAAAAGAACTCATTGGTACATGTCAGCGCCGGGATTCGAACCCGCATCTCTGGCGTGAGAAGCGGGCGCTTACCCGACTGAGCTACCACCGCTCTGAAATACATATATATTATTTTGAAAAGGTACATAAATGTGTACATATTAAAACACGTGACTGTTAATACATTATACTGCAGGTACTGTATGTAGTACTTATACTCTAATTTTTTATTCCGCGGAATTCTGACATTTCATTAGTGATACCACTTAAAAAGCTCTTTACCGAAAAAAGGAAAAATTTGGATCCATTTCAGGGCAATATTTTTTTTAATGTTTTCATACAAAAAGATAAATCTAAATATTTACTTGCTCAAGTGAAGTAGGTAATACAAAAATAACAAATATTTCAGCGAGCTGTTTTTGTTTTCGAGCTGTTGCCACAAGCTTCGCTTCACCTTAATTAGTTTTCCCGTGGGAATTCCGCGATAAAAAGTAGCCTATGTGTTAATCCAGGGTGTCAGCTAACTCCATTCCAAATTTCATTAAAATCGGTTCAGCCGTTTTGACGTGAAGAACTAACAAAGATACACACATATATACATACTCACAAACTTTCGCATTTATAATATTAAGTAAAACCACGACTCACGACCATTGTATCGAATTAATTTTAATTACTTTATTTTATTCTTTAGCATGGCATCACTTGCTACTAAATTCAGGGATAACAAACCTTTTTAATCGATTTCAAATAAAAGATTCTCAATTCGGTAAGTAAATAATAATATGTTCGGTATGTAGGTATGTAAGATTATTGGAACTGCACCATATTCACATATTATGACAATCCATTAAGCCTAATAAACAAATATGATTTTTTTTATTGTATAAGTATGTTTATATGTTTGTTGGTATGTATGTTTGTCCACGAATATCTCGGAAACGATTGATCCGATTGTTACTATTCTTTTTTTAGGGTTCCGTACTACCCTAAAAAAAGAATCACAACCCTAACAAAAGGGACCCTTACTGTTGTCCGTCTGTCTGTCACCACCCTTTTTCTCAAAATCGGCTAAAGATATCAAGCTAATATTTCGTATAGATGTACATAATGATGAAATTAAAAGAAAAAAATATCTCAGGTAAGTAGACTTGTACGGAACCCTCAGTGCGCGAGTCCAACTGGCACTTGGCCGGTTTCTTATTGTTGAACTTTTGCGTTGTGATCGTTTGTTGATTTTTATAAACGTTATAGAGCCACAACCTGGCCCTTCCCGGGAAGCACCCCCATCTAACAGAGCACAAGAGTCAGACTTTCCCTCTCCCAGAAAGAAGCGTCCTCGTGGTTCTTTTGCGCCTAACGTAAAGACCATCATTCTAAATGTTCAGTTGCCCGTACGCAGCAGCGGAGGACGGACATTGTCTAATTGTTTATCTATAAACTGTTTGTTGCGCGTGCGCGTCAAAGATAAAAATGGTGAAGTGTGCCAAGTGCAGTAAACTTGTTGGCAAAAAAAGTCCCGGAGTACAGTGCAGCAAATGTAACAAGTGGTTGCATGGCACCTGCGCGTCCCTATCCACTGAGCAGTTGAGTGCCTTGTCCCTAACGGACTCGATTGACTGGAAATGCCGTGGATGTTCTAGCGCGGCGGGAGGTAAGCCGAAACGCATCTCGGTCATTCTACCAGACCTGGAGGACGAAGACTCAGAAGTTGAAGGAACTAACCAAGGTACTCAAGAAAGGCTGTTGCACGAGATAAAAAAAGAGGTTCGTGAAATGCGGCAAACGGTCCGCGAAATCATACGCGATGAGTTACAGAGTACCCTCAAATTTTACTCCGATAAAATAGATGACTTTGAAGATAAAATGAAAGACTATGACTGTCGAGTAAAACTAATGGAAAATCAGTGCAAGAACGCAAACAATAAAATTGCAAACTTGGAACTCAAGAACGAGGTCCTGCAGCAAAAAATTAATAAAATGGAGCAAGCCCAATTCTGTAACGACATCGAGATCTGTGGCGTCACCGAGGACGAAAAAGACGTTAAGAAATTAGCTTCGCTTGTGAGCAAGATAATCCAGCAAAAAGAAGAGGACATTGTAAAAGTGTACAGGAAGAAAAAACCCATCAAGCCCGGCGTAGCACAAGGAGCCCGTGCCATGGCAGATGCTCCTATCGTCGTGACCCTGCGTGAGGGGCGCCGCGACTCATGGCTAGCCGCCGCGAGGAGTACCAGCATCAGCGCCAGGGACCTCGGGGTCAGTGGCGACTCTAAGGTCTTCGTGCGTGCAGCATTGAGCCCTACTACGGCGTACCTGCTATGGAGAGGAAAAACAGACCTGAAGGAGAAATCACTATGTAAATATGTGTGGTGCAAAGATGGCTTGGTAATGGTACGTAAAAATGACGGGGATAAAAAAGTGTACTATGTGCGATCAGCCAACGACATCGAAACGATCAAGAAGGAGCTGCTAAAATGAGGTATGTAAACTTACATTAAAGTTTACTCCACTTCTCTTAACTGCGACAATATTTGTTTTATATTGTCATTACAAAATATACATCTTTAATGAATAATTATGAAACAGAAGTATATGAATCAACCCACTCCACTTGGAGCGAATATACCCATGATATAAATCCTCGACAAAATAAACTACTACTTTTACATGTCAA
This sequence comes from Plutella xylostella, assembly GCF_932276165.1. Lineage (NCBI taxonomy): Eukaryota > Metazoa > Arthropoda > Insecta > Lepidoptera > Plutellidae > Plutella > Plutella xylostella. The sequence goes on along the minus strand of NC_063987.1, from coordinate 6,082,269 downwards.
TATAAGATCACTGATAAAAAACCATTCCCAACTAGAGTACATTATCGCCACAAGCAAGCCAACTATCCATATAATAATCGTAACTGAGTGTAATGTGAATGACCTGACAAAAACACTGTTTGGATTCAATAACTATACAATGTACACGGAGCTACGAAGCAACCGGAAAGGAGGAGGCGTTATAGTGTACGCTCATAAAAGTGTAACTTTCCTACAAATACCAGTGAATATATCTAGTTTTGAGTGCTTACTTGGTGAAGTGATAACAGCCGATGGCTATAATATGTATGTGTGTGCTATATACCGGCCCCCTAAGTTAAATATTTGCAATTTTATTAACGAACTATCAAGAGTGTTGAATAACTATCCGATAAACTCAAACTTTCTAATTGCTGGTGATATAAATATAGATATCTTGGTGTCTAGTCCGTTGGCAAGCTCTTATCAAAATACCTTATCTGAACTCGGATTCCAATCGTATATTAATCAATATACCAGAATTGAGACCACAGTAAAAGGCACATCTAAAACATGCATTGACCACATTTTCGTACGCGATACTAATGATCGAGGCGGGTACAATAACACTACCCTGCACTCAGCTGTTGTGCGAAATGCACTAGCCGACCACTTCATAACCGGTCTCGCCTATATCAGTCAAAAGCCGATTGATCAAAATATAACTATAAACAAAATAGATGATAATAAGCTGAGATTGGAGCTTGACAATATTGACTGGACACCAGTATTTGATATAAATAACCCTAACGATATTCTAGATTTTATAGTGCATAAATTTAACAGTATATACGATCAATGTTGTATAAAGAAAACAATAAAAACTAATCAAAAATATAACTGTAACTGGATATCAGATAAACTTAAGCAAATGTGTAATAAAAAATCAAAATTATTACAAATACATTTAAGTGATGTAACTAACAAACAAAATGAGATTATATACAAAAGATATAGAAATAGAACAAACAGATTTATTAATAAAGCAAAAAATAATTTTACAAAAAAAGAAATTTATGATAACTTTAAGAACCCAAAAAAGATGTGGGAAATTGTTAATAGACTAACAGGTAGGATTATAAAAGCTGTAGATGACATCCTATTAAAGTCCTTTAGAATTAAAGCAAAAAACCTAGCAGATAAATTCTCTCAAGATTTTGAGAAAAATGTCTCCGACATTGTAATCTCGTGTAATGAGCCATTGCTTGATGAAAATTCATATATAAATACGGCAAAAGTATCACTAAGAATTAATAAAATTAATGACATCATAGTAGAAAAACTTATTAAAAAAATTAACGACAAAAAAAGTCCAGGATACGATAAGATAAGAGCCAAAGATATAAAATACATCTCCTTCAAAATTACACCAGTTATAAAACATTTAATTAATCAATGTATAAGTACTTCGACTTACCCCGACCAACTAAAAATCGGTTTAGTTAGACCAATTCACAAAAAAGGTTGTTTTACAAATACAAATCACTATAGGCCTATTACTATACTATCTTGCGTAGATAAAATTATAGAAAAATATTTTGGACAAAAAATTAATGAGTTCTTATCGAACAATGGCATCATTCATGAGAAACAATTCGGATTCCAAAGAAAGAAGAGTACCACTCAACTTCTATCTTTGTTTACTGAGGAGGTTAATAATCACTTGAATAATAAAAGACATGTACTTGCAATCATGATTGATTTCAGCAAAGCTTTTGATACACTTAACCACGAAACGCTTTATAAAAAAATGCAGCAAAATGGCATACAGGGACCAACGCTGGATTGGTTTAAAAACTATCATACAAACAGATACAATACAGTTAGTATTGCCGGTGAGCATAGTGACCTAAAACAATCCTTACGGGGCACGGCCCAAGGGTCGGTTATTGGTCCAACTGAATATTTGATTTATGTAAACGATATGTGTAAACTATTCCAGCGTGCTTCTGTTTACCAATTTGCTGACGACACATGTCTAATAGTAGGATGTCATGACCTAGAGGTTGCGCAATGTACAATGCAAAAAGAATTTGATCTGTTGTGTAAATGGGCGCACGACGTTGGTTTATCCATCAATTATGAAAAAACTAAGTTAATGCACATTCACTCATCATACCTAAAATCTAGCATTACACCAACAATCGTAGCCCACGAACATAACTGTATGCATCTTCAACAAACACCATGTGATTGTAAGCCTCTTGAAATTGTAAAACAACATACCTACCTTGGCCTAGTAATAGACGATAAATTTAATTGGGGTCCGCATGTGGACCATGTGTGTAATAGGTTAAGAGCTATATTGGCTAAGATTAAAATTCTAAAACAAAAGATACCATACAACACCTTGAGATTACTATACTTGTCCATGGCAGACTCAATAATAAACTACGGCATAACGAGTTATGGCTATACCTATAAAACATACCTAAAACGTATTTATAACATCCAAATCAGACTGTTAAAAACAATAGTACCATTAAAAATTAAATATGAACATAGAAATAATTATGAAAACTTGTTCCAATATTGTAAAGTAATGAGTGTATATGATAAAGTAAAACTTGCAATTGTATGTGATAATCAGAATAAGATACAGTCACTTAACTTAAAGAAGAGATATGGTAGCCTACGAACTCTGCCAAAAACACCCACATTTAATATACCTAATTGTAATAACGAATACGGAAGAAGAATTTGGACGTACAGCCTACCCCATATATTAAACTCACTACCAAAAACTTTAATAAATAATGTAAGAGATGCAAATCCAAAGCAAGTTCGAAGTTTACTTAAACGTTACTATATATATGACAGATATAAGAAAGAAGGGGATGTACGTGCAGATAATTCACATCCAGAATGATAATTGTACTATGTTTGTATTGATAAGGCACTTAATTATAACCACATAGTTATGTAAATGAGGGCAACCTTCCCAGGGATAAAAATCTCAAATATGTAAAGATTAAACCCGGGAATTACTAATTTATCCAATTAACCTTTTTTATGAAATAAACAGTTCAAATTTTAAATTTTTTTTTTTTTTTTTTTAAATATTTAAAAATATGATATAGAAAATTATCCGGATACAACTGATGTTCAGACTCGTATTGAAAAAAGTACCCAGCCAAAAAAGGTTTGCGATCTCTGACATGTCAAAAATTGATAACTGTCAGAATTCCGTGGGATTAAAAATTAGAGTTTAGTCAGATTTTTTGTGTCCTAGTCTCTGCTAGAGAATATTATCAAAGATACAGCCTGACAGAGAACTGGAATTCCCTCACTATTGCATTTAGAAATTACGTAAAAAAAGTTCAATATGTTTCATACTGTACTGGCCCTACACTTATAGTGAAACAATTACAGGAAGGAAGCATGACCTTAAAATCTTTGAGACAATCTTGGTGTTGTTAGTCTATGGTGCTGGTAAGAAGAGTCTCAGGCATTTACCTAGAAGTGTACTATATTGTTGATCTATTATCTAAAAAACTTCTTACATAAGTCCTAGAGTTATTCAGTTCTTCAGTTTAGTGTAGTTAGTATTTTTTTTTCATTCCTCTATTATACTCTATCCGCTTAGTGTTTAATACATAAAAAACATGCGTGATCGAAATTATGCACGTCTTCTGTTGAACGATTACACAAATATTTTCTTAATCACGCAATGTCCAAGTATTTAGTGATTTGTAGAACTACATTGTTGTTGTTTTAATGATTATTATATCATTACGAAACTCAACTATCGGCCAGTCGAGAGCCGGTGCAGTCAGTCCAACTTGCATTACCAAACCTCACCGTAGTGCACATTCGTATGTAGAATCGTACAGTTCACAACATAAACCAAACAGAAATATTTTTTACAAAAATAAACCTGGCTGATAACGATAATCGAATTCCAATTTAAATCAAACCAAAAAGTTCGTAATTATTCGGCCTCCTTAAAAATTAAAAAACAAAAATTTTTGAAATTCAAACGTAGTGTTCCTTGTGTGTGTGTACTAGTTCCTCAGAACAAAATGGATTTGAAAAAGTTCGTCTCTGTATGGAGTATTGTGTTGGTGGTTCTGTTGGAGGCTGCGACGAGGGGCGGAGGGGAGGAGACGGCGTTCGAACTGCCGGTGCAGTTAGTCGGTTTCCCTTTCATCATCATGGCGGTTAGACTCACCAACTTTGTGAAGAAAATGTCTTACGCTCTAAGTCCAGGTAAATCTTTGTAATAAAAATAGAATATCTTTGTGCTAATAAGGAGTCTCGGCTTGGGTCTATGTTAGAAATTGTACGTATTCCACTAAATACGCTCTGTCCACAAATAATGTTAACCTATGTATGTTACCTTAGAAATGAAATTGTATGAGTATCCAAATAAGTAATGTTAATACCTATGTATAATTAATACCTATTGTTATATTCATGTTACTGATTTGTCGACCACGATTGTATTTAGTGTCAAGACAAACCCTTCAGGTTTAATGGCACGTAAACTTCAACAAAATAATCTATGTTACACAATGTTTGGTATAAATAAAAATAAAAAATAAATATTAATTATAGGCACCTGAGATCTTTTAAATGGACACCGGCTTTAAACCATTCGGTACAAAAACATCAAAAGTATCCATGCTGATACTGACCTTGAGACCGTAACGTTACCACCTGTGGCCACACAATACCGGTGACATCACCAGCACACATCGAAAGTAGACCGTTGACTTGCATTCGCAACTGACCCGTGCTATGACATAACATTGATTGACCAACTTCTGGCTCTTGGCTGGGTATTACCGAACCAGCGTGCTTGGGTTTCCTCGCTCCCCGCGCCGCTACTGACGTAGGGACCCAGAGGGAAAGTATGGAGGGAGCCAGCACTTTCCTAAGCCCAGATGAAATACACGTTTCATGTCACGTAGTTATTGTACTAAGATCTCGGCGGTACGACGCGCCAATATTGTGTCGATTGCGCCCCTTTTATAAGAAGGCGCGGATACGTGAAATGAATCGAACGATATTCAAAAATATTTTTCCTTTGCTAAAACGGACCAGCCAGTAGTTGGTTTTTAATTTTGTGCAGTGCAGCCGGTTTCGTTGTTTTTTTAAAGTTTCGAAAATCAAACGTCGATTCGTAAATAGTTTTCGTGTTACTTTTTCACAGTTTACTTCTGTTCAAATGTTTTCGGATATTGTGTCGCGTTAACGACTGTGCAGCAAGAGTGAATGAAGTAAAGTAAGCTCACGAGATGACTTCAAACAATAGGGACGTTACGTTAGAAATTACAAAACGCATAACTATTTGACGAGTCGTCGCGTCTCGAATACCTATAGTCGTTATAAACTCTTCAAGTGAACAGCTCGGGTGATAAACATGGAGATTAAAAAGATTCTTGGCATATTTTTAGTGTTATCAGTTGTGCTGCAGTGTTACCTAGTTGACAGTCAGGAAGCAGCATTTGAGTTACCGGTGCAACTTGTGGGATTTCCCTTTATTATTCTGAGTGTGCGGTTGACGAACTTTTTGAAGAAACTGTCCTATTCTGTTAGTCCAGGTAAGGGTTTTTGTTAAGATCTATAGGTAATGTGAGTAATTAGTTAGTTAAACTTACCTAATACTACCTAGCATAGTAACAACTAAGTATAAAATAGACAAAAAAACTAACAGCAAATTTTAGATTTCACATAACAATTTAAACTCCGTTAAGTATGCCGTGTGGTTAGGTACCTAGGCCGTCTAGCTAGGTAGGACCTATGACTTTTGTTTTTGATCATAGACAACAGCATATTTCTTAACACATATTTAAATAAACACACGTGATTTAATTTGTGCCGTTTTTATTCTCATTAAGAACAAGTGAATGGGAATGAGATCAGTGCATGTGAAATTAAAACTAAGCACTGATCTAGTTTCGATGAAATCATTTGTACATTAGGCAGGTTACTTAATACAGAATTCATAAAAAACAGCATAATTAATAAGCTCTTTAGTAACAAAAGCTAAAATAAACTGCTTTTCAATAATAAGTTATTTAACTCACTGTAACAACATTATTATCGGAGATAGTCGCATAATCCATTAACCATATTACTGGACTTAATCCAGCTGGGCTCACCAGTTAATGCTTTTACAGACTTCCTATTCTGGAACGCAGACAACTTACATAGCTTACCGGAATAGTTTTGGCCATATTGACTAATATTAATTATTAATCCACGAGTTTCCCTTTGCCTGAAAAGTTTTTCGTGGGAGTTTCGGGTAAAAAACACCCGAATTTACCTGACTACAGCAAAGCAAAAAGGAGTGATATGTGGTTGGCTAGTATGTGTGTATGTTCCGATGATCCGTGCAATCATAATTTCAAAGCTACTTATCAGTCTTTCTTTTTGTTTTAACCCTCATATAATACAAGTTTTAATATCGGCGTTTTATATTCATCACTTATAGGGTGACAGGTCCTCGAATATAAATATCACCTATTCTTGAACTTTTTGACGGAAGAAAGCATTTGATAATAACTAGATCCGATCTGAGATAGCCAACAGAGGAGCTGAATACAGGTCTTGAAGATCATTACAGTGTCGCTCCGACACAGTGTGAGACAGGTCTAGCTTATGTACCTATGTATCTATATACCTACGCTCTATCTTGCGTCCACTGATTTATTAAACTAACCCACTATGCAGAGTAACAGCTGTTTGGGTAAATACTTTTATTTTTAGCTCCGGAATCACTTACAGTGGTTTGTTCTATATTGTTGTTAGTTTGAGCGAAAGAAATATTATTAGGTTTATTGAAAATTTATGAGTATGATTTCACGGTACTTATTTTATCTAGATAGAGTCGTAGTAATCGTATCTTCGATAAAAGGTACCTACGTGTAGGAAGATGGACTAACAACCAGACTATGTACATTATAAAACTTATAGCATGGAGAGATTCTAGTAGTAGTCCTAGTATGAAATTGTCTTTTTGTATGTGTAACTATAGAATATAATACCAATTAGTATAGGTGTTAAACGACAACCTATGCCTTTTAACTAACATTTATGAAATGCATTACATTACTATTTGCGATGTGCAGAGAATGTATGGAAATGTTTCGTGAGATAGGTATGTACAGTAGTTTTTATAGTAACATATACCTACATAATAGCAACATTTTTCAAATCTAACATCGGATTCCAAGAATGTCCGCAGTGACCCAGAGCTGGACAGTGACAAATGTGGACAATAAGGGAGCATTAGGACACCAGGGGAGCATTGACCTTAATCGTCTTGCAGCAAAATAAATTTATATACGAATGCTAAATATTCTGGGTCAGATTTGGCTAATCTGACCACTAACTTAAGTCTAATATTAGCCCACAGTCGTTTACTGCTGGCCATTGTACCAATTCTATCCTTGTGTTGCCATCCACCTTTTACTTCATGATCATCAACCTGCGTCGTGAATGGTCACGTAGATGTTCATCTGCTTAGCCCACTACCTCCCAGGAGCGCTATATACAATTTTCTGTTCTCGACCGTCCTCATCCGGCTCCTACCTTTATAAGTTTACCACGCTTGCCTATCTGTGATCCATTTAACTTATCTCTCCCAATCTTTCTATTCCAGCAACCTACAGATCGCGCAACCGCCGCTTCGCACTGCACCAGTCGAGCGACCAGTCTAGTCAACTCGACCAACCAGACAACTTCGACGCTAGCGAGGTGGAAAAGTACATAGTGAACGAGTTTGGACCCTCCGCTTGCGTGTTCCAGAGCATATGTGGGCAGTATGCTGAGCTGGCCACCAAGGAACCGAGGCAGGCCTTGGACTGGCCTGAAGTTTTTAGGTGAATATATTATTTTATTTGCCAGGTTTATGTGTTTTGGCATGATGGGGTCTGGAGGAGCAATGTAGACGATTTTGGCTTTTAAAAAGCCTCAATAATGCCAGAGTCCTACATGCTGAAATTATTTAAAATATAGCTTTAACTACATCCTGATCTGGATATAAAAAAACCGACTTCAAAAAACCACTAAAATGTAAGAAATAATTTAAGGTTTACACAAATTCTACTCGTATGAGACAGTACAAATATACCTAAGCAGGAACTGTTCTTTTTTGATGTTGGTGCGGTGACAAAGTAATCTGAAGAAATATGGCACCAACTTCAAAAAAGAACAGTTCCTGTTTAGGTATATTTGTACTGTCTCATACGAGTAGAATTTGTGTAAACCTTAAATTATTTCTTACATTTTAGTGGTTTTTTGAAGTCGGTTTTTTAATTTTTTTAATTATTATTTTATTTAATAGTTTTTAGTTTATTTGTAATAATTTTCAATCAAAAGTAAGGTGCAAATGATACCAAAAAGTCCTACTAATCAATACGAATCATTCAAGCCTAAACACGAAGTAGTTGCTATATACCGTTGAGGAGTTCCCCTGACTGCCTTCCGTTTCCATCATCAGATCAGCTCAAGGTCACCATAATATTTTTTTGTTATAAGAACTATATTTACGTTCTTAATTTCATTAGAATCGGTTAATATGTGCCCAAAATGGAAATTCATACCCTGTTTTTACCCCTTTACCCACCCTTGGGGGTGAGATAAAATTCTGAAAAAAAAATGGAACCACCTGGAAGCTCAACCCAATACAAAAAAAAAAAGAATTTTCAAAATCGGTTCATAAACGGCGGAGTAATCGGTGAACATACATAAAAAAAAATATAAAAAAAAAAAAAAAAAAAGATCCCGACGAATTTTAATAATAATAATAATAAGGCGGCAGGGCAGCTTGTGGCGAGCTGTTGGGCATTAGCGACCCCACCCACCCGATGCCGGGGAGAACCCCTGTTCCTCATCTTTGGCTTGCCTTTATTGGTTGTCCAGAGTGAACACTGACGAGGAACAGGATCTCCCACCTCTTGCTTGCCTTCATTGGCTGGCTTGAGTGGTGTACCGCTAGAGCAGCAATGCTCGAGGAAGGATGTATTACCCAGTAAGGTGCTTGTAGGGATCTTGACCGATAACGCGATTGTCCTGAGAGCCGTGGAATACCTCTCCATCCTTAGCACCTCATGCCATGTTGCCCCCTTGTTGCTACGTCACTGTAATGTGCTAGCGACTGTTTTGGGGGGCCCATTTACTGTGTGTGCGAGTCACCCCCTGCCTTTTTATCCGTGTGTGAAACATATAGGTCAGGCAGGGGCCATAGTCCTTCCATAGTCCCAGTTACCCAGTCCATTTAACACCCCCTTCCATAACCCTGTATTAGTTTTCTCCATATCCTACAATAGTCCTGCACTAACCGGGGATTTTCCTTGGGTTTACTCTATAGTTTACACAGGGAAAATCGTCGGTTGGTGTCACATTTCATATAGATTAATGTTGTCAAACGGGCCTCTACATGTTGGCTTCGGCCCCATGCACGCCTTCCAAATGCCCGGGACCCCATGGTCCCGTGATGGTAAAGACACAACATAATAATAATAATAATAATAATAATAATAATATGTGGGGACATCTCACACACGGCCATCCGACCCCAAGCTAGGCAGAGCCTGTGTTATGGGTATCGGACAGCTGATATTTCTACACAAATACATAGATAGATAGATACTAAATATAAATATCAACACCCAAGACCCGAGTACAAATATCTGTCTTTAAACAAATATCTGCCCCAGCCGGGAATTGAACCCGGGACCTTCGGCTCAGTAGTCAGGGTCACTAACCACTGCGCCATTCGGTCGTCGAATTGAGAACCTCCTCCTTTTTTTGAAGTCGGTTAAAAATCGTTAAATAACAAATGACATTGAATGATAATGTAAATGTCGTAATTTGTTGGGAAAGTCTATTTAGTAGGGTCAACTTGAAGTCAAGGCTAATCAATACAATGTCACAAATCCCATGACACGCTTGTCTACCTCTATAGATGTTTTTGCTAAGAAATTATTATTCAATGCCTGCATACCATGAAAAATTCTTTAAACCCTAATCAGGCATGTAGAACTTGTGGTATAACTACATTCTGGTCAATCTGTCGAGCGTTGCGAAACCTGTAGCCAGTTTAGAGTGATCTTTTTAGCTTATTAAGCATTTTATTTAGGTAGCTTAATACTCACAATGTAAGGAAATATTTCAGACAATCTCATCTTTATTTGTTTTAGATTTCATAATAATTATATTAATTCACGTACTGATGTGCCCACATCCTGTAGAGCTCTTGTCTCACGTTAATTGGAGGGCTGAGAGCTGAGCGCCACTCGAAACGCTAAAATAAATATGAAATTTCAGCCATATCACAAATTTAAAGGGTAGGCAAAAATGAAGAAAAACTCTGGTTTTATTTAACGAGATATGTTAATTATTTACGTAAAAAGTGCGTGGTTGTCGAAAGTTAATAATTTAGATGTGCTACCATTTATTATTTATCAGACATAATTGGTGTGCAACAGTTATAGTAGTCAGTATACGTTCGGATCTTGAAAGTTAGGTTAGCATCTGCCTGTCTAACTTTTTCGCCAAAGTAACTAACCCTAGTCCAGCTCTAGGCTCAAACAGAAGAAGTGGTCAGTAAAGATAGAGTTAAGTAGTATTGTGACAGAGGCGATGAGCCATTGCGTAGTCACGAGTGGAATTCCGCAATGCTAGACATGCGTCTAGCATGCGCGCCGACGCCTCAGCTTACCTATTCAGTAGGCTGATCGTTGCGCTTGCATACTAATCCAAAAATTTGTAGTTGGAGTATATCTGAATTGGCTAGTTTATTGAGGTTCAGAATGTTATAGGTATGGAATAGTTACATCCATAACAAAGTTATTAGGGGGTCTTAGCGTGTACCTACTCTACCGCCTATGATTTTCTTCATTATGGAAACAATATTGTAACCGAAATCCCGTGATCCTATCACACCATGCCGTTAGTGGCACCACCAGGCTACCTCCTACATGACGTGCACAAAGACGCAATTACCCAAACAGTCCAGCCTTGGCCCAGTTGTCCAGCGCGCGGGACCGCCTCGCGACACACATCGCCCTCTCGCTCACTCTCACGCAAGTCTCACAAGGTCAGCGGAAACGCACTGACTTGCACCTTTTTCAATTCTTACTGTGCACGAAAGATGACTCTTATACCCTGGTTACACCTACCGAGTAAAGTGGCCGAGACTGTATCCCCGGCCGAGCACTTGTTTTAATTGTTAGCCGTTCATTGGCCGAGGATCGGCCGAGGATACTGTCTCGCCACTCTACACGGTAGGTGTAATCAGGGTAGTAGGGTCCGGACACAACACAATTTTTACAGGAAAAATGCCAAAACTTTCCAACAGAGATGTTCTACTCGTAAGTAGATATGCTCCGATGATGTGAAAGAATTAGGAGATTACAGACATAGTCTTGAGCAAAATAATATGTATACAATATGACTGTATGTTTGTGAAAGAATAAAATAAAAATAGTTTTACTATCTAGTGTCATTGCACAAACTTGTTTCTAATGCAGGCATTTAGGTGAACCAGTCTTATGCAATTTGCAAACACTTTCACTGGGAGATGATTCTGCTAAATACTAATTAAATATAAATGTGAAAAATATAGTAAATTATATTTAGCGTGTTTTTTCTTTCAATCACATTGTAGGTATTTGTTGAAAAAATATTGATATTTATGTTAGTCATAATCAGAATAGAATCATATTTTACACAATATGTAACACCATACATAAGCATCTGCATCAAAACATTAAAATCTACGTACTTATTAAGTATCAAGCTATTATTAGTAATTTGTTATATTGGTACTGAAAGCTTAAAAAGAATTACGATAAAACATTGTGGTTTTCTAGTTCCCTATTGCTATTGTAAAAGTATAAATAGCTTATGGTTGCAGACGTAACATGTTAGATAACGTTTAAAATGGGTATTATTTATATATATTATTTATTTTGATGTACCTAACAGGCTTAGAAATGCGTTAACACTTATGCATATAAAGCGGATTTCTATGTACCTACACAGTTTATAGACGTACTTTATGAAAGTAAAAAAACATCCCAAAATATTTAAGTATAGAAAAACCTCATTCTTCACCAGGTTTTTTGCTCTTATCAATATATTTATTTATTCTCTCGTCCACAGCCAATACCAAAGGTTCCCGGCTGAGAGCAGAGACTTCTACCTACTGAGCGTGTTCCTCGGAGAGACAGTGAAGTCTCCAGAGCTGTGCCGACAGCTGGGGGAGCTGCGGAGTTGCGGGGAAATCAACCTTAATGACACGCAAGATGAGACCAACACCTTAGCGTGATTTAGTTTAAGTTCTAAGAATGTGTTACGGCTAGACGGTTATATTGATGAACAGCTGACGCTATACGGTTTCTTTGTCGACGTAGATAAACGTTATTGGAGGGATTGCAAAATTATTATTCATATTGCAAAAAGTGTATACTAAGCCGAAAACTACATGTGCAGCATGGTATATCTAAGCCCGAAACTGAAATCAGAATTTAAAAATTCGCGAAATAATTAAATTATTTTCCATAGAAACTTTGTTGGTCACGTGACTTTTTTACTATGGAGAATGTTTTTTTTTCGCGAATTTTGAAATTCTGATTTCAGTTTCGGGCTTAGATATACCATGCTGCCCATGTAGGTTTCGGCTTAGTACACCCTTTTTGCAACACCCTATATATTACATTTGCATTAAACGAGTTTATCGACGTCGATAACGAACTCGTGTGAATATAGCGTGATTTGCGATAAACTGTAAGGCCGTATACAGAAAAAAAAACGCTTCTATTATTTCCATATTGGTAAGGTATCGGTGTTGGTAAGAAGCGTTCTTTTTGTATACGGCATACAAAGCCCATTATCAATGATAATCTACGCTGGGTCCAAGATTCCAAATTTTGTTATCGTTATTTGTTACTTATAACTAAGTACTGAGTTGCTGTACTAGTTTTATGTTTTACTGTGATTTTGTTATGTTCGTAGTTACCGACAAAATAGTTATTAGGTTAGAAATAGTAATCTGTACTTGAAAAGATTGATATAAGTACCAAAGTGCAGTAAATAATTATTTTTTTCGTTACATTGGTTTGTGATATAAAACTATGTACTACTTCATTTCATTTCTACAACTTATGTGTATGCCTATATGTCATATTTATTTTAAATATTTTTATTACCTACAAATGTGCTAAAATTAATTGCAAAATGCGAATTATTTATGAGTAGGTAGTTAGAAGCTCATATTTTATGTAACACTCTGTAACTAATTTTGTATATAAAACTGTATTAAAACGTATTTCTTCTGCTAACCATATATATTTTATAAAACTAAAGGTATATATTTCCGTGAATTCTTGTATACAGTGGCCAACAATAGATATGCAGGGTGCTTGTTTATTAGTGGTCATGTTTATTAGTATGACGGGTACATTCACCTCCCAACGGGATGACCACTTATAAATAAGCACCATGTATATTATATTTTAATGTTACGTATTTTTCATTATAATTATACAGTATTAAAATCTTTGCCGTTTACATGATAAGTATGGGAACATAATATATTTTGTTGACGTATTTCCATAAGTTGTGTAGAATTACGATACCAGTAACTTTTTTGGCTTACTGTACCACATTAACATTTTGTATACATATAACTATACAACTAACATAATAAATATTATACTAACATTTCTATACCTACCTACAACTTTCCTGAGTAAGAGTGAAAATCAATTATCGTTTTCATACAAAAGAGTTCAACGCATAGTGTAAGTTCTCATCAAGTTACAAAATGGCGAATATTTTTGTTATATGCTAAGAGTTGCGAATCCTTGAATTGTATTGGAATTACGTGTACATATAGTATTAATTGATTACATAAAAGGGTAGAAAATTATTATTATTTTTATTTATAATCCAAAACCCGATTAAAACAAAAAAAGATCCCTAGAGTTACATGCACCAACGTGTTAAATCTAGATTTAGTGTCTAATCTCGATTTAAGAAACGTCAGTTCATATAAATTTATGGAATAAATCGAGATTTAACACTAAATCTAGATTTAATTTTTTGGTGCTGTGGCCCTAAGTTAGCCGAGCCTTTTATAAAATTACCGTGTTTTCACTAAAACCTTTTAGCATAACTTGTTGTGTAAAATCCGCAAGCACTGAAACTCTCAACTTTGATATTCCTAATTTTATCAGGATGCTACTCACCACTACTACGAATATATATATATATGAATATATATGTATAATATATAAGATAAGTACAACATTTACGTTTTCATGTCAAACTTTCCTTTTTGGTAGATCCTACCGGATGGGTTAGCCATTATACTAGATGATAAGGGAAATAAATCGTTCTGGAAACCAAATATTTATTTATACTTTTATATCACAATTTACAAAAGTAGATGAACAATCAGGTGGACTTAATGCTAAGAGCATTCTGTACCAGTCAACCTGCAGGAGGTTCAGGAGCAGACAGTAGGGAAGTGAAAAAAAAAAAAATAAAAATTAATTACTATGAGAAAGTCCTATCGTGGGAGTGGCAGATAGGAAACACAATACTCAGGGAATACAAAGCACTGTATTTAAAGGTTCTTCAGACACGTAAATAGCAGTTGAGGTAGTCTTTTGCGTATAACTAATAATTCGCGAAGGGGATGCAAGCGAGCGTGATCCAGCCGGGAATTATTAGTTATACGCAAAAGACTACCTCAACTGCTATTTACGTGTCTGAAGAACCTTTAAATACAGTGCTTTGTATTCCCTGAGTATTGTGTTTCCTATCTGCCACTCCCACGATAGGACTTTCTCATAGTGGCGCCCAACGTGGGGCGCCACTATGAGAAAGTCCTATCGTGGGAGTGGTAGATAGGAAGCAAACTCAGGGAATACACTATGTTCACAGTATATTTCAGGTTCTACAGACACGAATAGGCAAGTAGGTAGTCTTTGTGCTTAAAACTATTAACTATTTCCGAAGCGGCGCAAGAGCGAGCGTGTAGCCGGGAAACGGGTTGGCGCCGACTGACTGCGCGGGCTTCGCTGGCCGGTGGCGCGAGCGCGGGGCGCGCGCGGGTGAAGGGGAGGACGCGGGACGCGGTCTGCGCAGTAGAGCTGCGCAGGAAAACGGCGCGGCGGCGTGGGACGCTAACCGTTTTCGGCGCGCGATTTGTTTTCGCGGGAAAACGGTCAGCAGTCTTGTTACATTACTTAATAAGGATTATTAATCTTACATTTTGCATGTAAGCAAGCATTACAAAAAAAAAGTCTCACAAAAAAATACACAAAAACTACCATAATTGTAAATATATATTATAAATAATATTTCAAATATTATTTAAGAATAGCCTACTAATTATTACTGCATGTGTCATGTGTACAAACGGGTGGCGTAGTGGTTATCGAAGCAGACTGCTGTGCCGAGGCGAGGGTCCAGGGTTCGATCCCCGGTTGGAACATGTATTTGTTTAGAAATACAACAATTAGCTATCGAGTGAGTTTCTGTGTGATATCTCCAAAACACCTGAAGAGATGGAAGTGGAAAAAGTCCTCCAGTCTTGAAGGAGGTCAAGGTAAAAATAACGCGATATTAGAATGAAAGTAAACTTCTTTCAGCTTACCACTTTTTAATGAAATAAACTGAATCGAGAGTAAGTAATTGAAACTTAATAAAAACAGTACAATATACTTAAATTAACAAGATATTTTGCATATCAAAAATATTTTTTATGGTAAATAAGCATGTTGAAAAGGTTGGCAACAGCGACATCTAGTAAATCAGTTATGAACTTCACCGCACCGCTTACAACCTGGAGATTCGGCCCACCGCACCTCATGTTATTCCGATATTATAAACTCTTCACTTACTACCATTGCTTGCTGTGTAATGCTTCGCGGTAGCACTAGATGTCGCTAGCTGTATGAAATTTGTATGATAAAATACCTTATATTGTTTATAGTGCATGTTTCGCAATGTTCGTATTAAAGGTAGTCTGTCGGATAAAAACCATGCTTCTGATATTTTTTTGAAAGCAACAGTATGATTTTAAACACCGATAAATAAAACATCCCTAAAAATTCAAACACAAGATCTACTAGTTAAACTAAACAACTTTACCCACAAATCGTATCTGCTTTTTGACTTTACCCAAGAAACTCCAACAAGAGATAAACAAATGATGATGGGCACAAATATATAGAAGCTGGGACCACCACCAATAGAAATGAGTGATACGTCGTTAAAAAGGTATTTTTTAGCAGAATATGAATAACGGAAGCGCTAGTCTTGATTTACCGTCCAATGAGAATAATCGTACCTTGAAAACTTTATACTTTATTTCTGTAATTTTAATGTTTTTGTTAGTTTTTCACATTAATTTTTAATTTTTATAACAAAATGATCATATTTCATATAATATTATATTTGTTTATTATCTCAGTAAATAAAACCAGTTGAAAGTAATATTTCCAATTTCAATAATACGTGTTTACGTGTATTGCGCCCTACATAAATTACAACAATTAGCTATCGAGTGAGTTTCTGTGTGATATCTCCAAAACACCTGAAGAGATGGAAGTGGAAAAAGTCCTCCAGTCTTGAAGGAGGTCAAGGTAAAAATAACGCGATATTAGAATGAAAGTAAACTTCTTTCAGCTTACCACTTTTTAATGAAATAAACTGAATCGAGAGTAAGTAATTGAAACTTAATAAAAACAGTACAATATACTTAAATTAACAAGATATTTTGCATATCAAAAATATTTTTTATGGTAAATAAGCATGTTGAAAAGGTTGGCAACAGCGACATCTAGTAAATCAGTTATGAACTTCACCGCACCGCTTACAACCTGGAGATTCGGCCCACCGCACCTCATGTTATTCCGATATTATAAACTCTTCACTTACTACCATTGCTTGCTGTGTAATGCTTCGCGGTAGCACTAGATGTCGCTAGCTGTATGAAATTTGTATGATAAAATACCTTATATTGTATATATTGTTTATAGTCTTTTCTTCTAATATTATGTTGCCAATAATAATAAGTCAGTAGGCACTTAATTCTAACTAGGCGTAGTGGCGCTTGCCGCTGTTAGTTTGTAACTAGCGTAGTTTTTTATCTGTATACTTTAAGTTTGTTTCTATATGTGGGAATCTGTTAATGGCCTGTCTAATATTATATTAAATAGCTATTTTAAGTTATTATAAATAAGAACATGCTGTTGATTCTCCATGAAAAATAATAAATAAATAAATAAATAAATAGTGCATGTTTCGCAATGTTCGTATTAAAGGTAGTCTGTCGGATAAAAACCATGCTTCTGATATTTTTTTGAAAGCAACAGTATGATTTTAAACACCGATAAATAAAACATCCCTAAAAATTCAAACATAAGATCTACTAGTTAAACTAAACAACTTTACCCACAAATCGTATCTGCTTTTTGACTTTACCCAAGAAACTCCAACAAGAGATAAACAAATGATGATGGGCACAAATATATAGAAGCTGGGACCACCACCAATAGAAATGAGTGATACGTCGTTAAAAAGGTATTTTTTAGCAGAATATGAATAACGGAAGCGCTAGTCTTGATTTACCGTCCAATTAGAATAATCGTACCTTGAAAACTTTATACTTTATTTCTGTAATTTTAATGTTTTTGTTAGTTTTTCACATTCATTTTTAATTTTTATAACAAAATGATCATATTTCATATAATATTATATTTGTTTATTATCTCAGTAAATAAAACCAGTTGAAAGTAATATTTCCAATTTCAATAATACGTGTTTACGTGTATTGCGCCCTAACTGTCATCAGAAGAGAGAGTGCAATGGCATAGAAAAATACTTCCTTCCGACGAATATATTTCAAAATGGACAACTTATACGGATTTGTCGTCATAATACTTTTTTGCTCACTTGAAAAGAGCTATCCAATGTATATCCATCTACAGATGTATGTCTCGTCTTTATTGGACATAGGTCCCAAAACGCCCATTGTCATTTAGTTCAGTGAAACATAGACAATAAGCGGCCTTATAGCTATTTCTATCTAATCTGTTTAAGGTCACTTTTGGGTAGAGGAATATCTACGTATATTCTAAAATTCATTTAAAACTAATATTTTCCAATAAACTGTTAAATTCACCATTTACGTAACGCGTAACCAGATTACAACTCACTGGAAAATCTATTAAAAGTTAAAGGTAACCATAGACCCGGCAGCTCGATCGTGCCTCGCACCCCGAACGTATCAGTGAAACTCGGCCCATATATTAAACTATTCGTGCAAACTCCGTCGCACAGTTTGATTGCATCTCACGATCGTAAATGCGGAAGCTGGTTCGGAAACCACTTCAACAGTAAACCGTGCCAATAAAACCTCTTTGAACTAGGTCCTGTCTAGCGTGTTTTCGTTTGTTGTTTTTTTCATCGTGTTAACAGCTGGTTCTTTTAAGGGTCTGCAATAGGGAATCGAGGGTTGGCATTGTCATAGAATTATGTAGTAAATGATGCTCTACAGCCTTGAAAAAAATCACACAGGTAGTTGAAGAGTCTAGCTAGGTGCTGAATCATTCGAATTTAAGTAAATGATTATGGATAACTGTAAATTAATCTCAGAATATCAAGAAAAACCAGTCAATCACACTCCCGTATTGTAACAACTGTGTCGTAATTATTAAGAATTTTCATATGATTTTTATCATATTATAAAGTTAAAGGCTTGGACTAGGCGCTAAATACCTTGTTTTTTAATAAACACACACTTATTTTGTGTAAATTAATCCCAAACTTGAGCAATTTTTTTCCCTCAAATCTTCATACAAATATATATGGCGGCTTTCTGTGTTATAAAATCATAAACACAAGTGACGTTTGACTCAGTTGGCCGCTGGCCTCCAAAGAAGGGTCACGTCGGTTTAGGCAGCACTGACAGCTCGCGATCTTATCGTGTACAGATACAAAATCACTGCACATTGGTTGTCATTGCACTTTTTCAACTTTTATGACACCAACATAATTTGATTTGAAATTGAGGAAGCATAATTCTTCCAGTATATTCAATACATTAAATTAAATTAGATAGTGTGCAATATTCTCGTGATATTACAGTCTCGTAAAGGTCTGATGAGGAGCAGGAATATAGCGAATGGATCTAAGTGATGACAATACGCATGAACATTAGGTTAGGGATCAAAAATACAGTCTCTTGGTGCTGGTTGAGGTATGGTCTCGTGAGGATCTGATGAGGGCAGTAACACGGTGGTGGCTCAATTTTATTTCAAAGATGTTAATAGCTAAAAGCATCGAGTTTGGGCTATTAAGTATATTTTTCAGAGAGAGAGAAAGAGATTTTGTTTTTCCTCTGGATGTGTTAGGTTTACTGGGTTTACTAAGTTCATTCTGTTAATGGCATCAAGTTGTTATGTGTTCATAAGTAATAATTATTTATTAACAAAATGCTGTTGATTCTCTGCGAAAATGTAAAAATAAAAATAAAATAAATAAAAATAAATTCGTAACGTAAAATTGTCAATGACGGAATTTCTTCTATAGACAGTAGCCACAAAAAAAACAAACGATAGATGGCGTGATTTGAAGATAAAGATACATTTTTTCGACACATAGACAGCAACAACAAAAAAATACAGATTTAAAGAAAAGAAACACATACTTATACAAAACAACAAAGAAAAAAAAAGGATACACATCAAAATAACTGGAAAAAATATAAGCCCCAATTTACTTGTGTGGGACAGGGAATACCATAATATTTTTTTTGGGGTACTCCCCATCTATGCGAAATATAAGCTTGATATCTTTACCCGTTTCTGAGAAAAAGGGCGGTGACAGACAGTCAGTCAGACAGACGGACAACAAAGAGATCCTATAACGGTTGCTTTTTTTCTTTTGACGTTCGAAACCCTAAAATTAAGTAAAATATTATGCTGCCAAAAAATGTACTTACAGGTATTGAAAAAGCGGTATATAAACAAATTATACCAGCAGAGGGTTCACCATTTAGCTGAATGTTACTTAGAAAACGGCCTTGAGTGGCGGTCAAGTTGGTCCCCGCCTGCGATATTTGCAGATTAAAACCAGATGAGAGTTGTAAGCCACACTTTAAGTCTCTCAAAATACTTACTTTCCCATGTTTATACATATATGAAGTTGCGGTGTTTGTAAAAACCAACCCAAATCTGTTTGTCAAAGTCTCCCAGACACGTCACAGATCAATTAGGTCACAATATATGAATTACGTCAGTTATCCGTCGTCAAAAACTGCGTTGATGCGGAAAAATATATTATGCATGGGACCAAAAATTTTTAATAAAATTCCGAATTATCTCCACAGTTTAAATTATAATTTGTTTAAAAAGAAATTGTATGAACTACTAGTAGGAAAATGCTATTATACAATAAACGAATATTTGACTGATGAAACACTATAACATTATATAATTAGTAATTTTATTCAATATTGACATTTATTAATTGAGACATTATTGTATTAACAAAATTCATTAAGTAATATACCTAATATTTTTTTTGTACCTAACATTTAAATTATGAAGAAAGCATGTGTGCATGATTTGCATGATGATTTGTACATCTGTGACCAGATAGAACATAGAGATCTCAACATTGTACTTAACACCTATTATTCATACATTACCTATGTTCACAAATTAATAAAGAATTGATTTTGATTTTGATTTTGATAGTTTCCATTAACATTGGGACTCGTTTTCATGTTTTTAGCGTACAGTCAGGTTTTTAGTTTTTTATAATTGTATTTTTTTAGTTGTTTTTATTTTATGAAATTTTACGTCGGTAGGTAGTTCATGATCATTTTTAGGGTTCCGTAGCCAAAATGGCAAAAACGGAACCCTTATAGTTTCGTCATGTCCGTCTGTCCGTCTGTCCGTCTGTCCGTCTGTCACAGCCGATTTACTCGGAAACTATAAGTACTACAGTGATGAAATTTGATGGGAATATGTGTTGTATGAACCGCTACAAAAATATGACACTAAATAGTAAAAAAAAGAATTGGGGGTGGGGCCCCCCATACATGTAACTGAGGGATGAAATTTTTTTTTTCGATGTACCTACATACCCGTGTGGGGTATCAATGGAAAGGTCTTTTAAAATGATATAAAGTTTTCTAAAAAACATTTTTCTTAAAGTGAACGGTTTTTGAGATATCAGCTCTCAAAGTCGTAAAAAGTATGTCCCCCCCCCTCTATTTTTATAACTACGGGGTATAAAATTCTAAAAAAAATAGAGGTGATGCATGCTAATTAACTCTTTCAACGATTTTTGGTTTGATCAAAGTATCTCTTATAGTTTTTGAGATAGGTTGATTTAACTGTAATTTTGGTTAAGTTATTGTGCTTACTACGGAACCCTTTGTGCGCGAGCCCGACTCGCACTTGGCCGGTTTTTTATTTGAATAATTTTGGTGTTGTTATTTAAATACCTTCAATATGCATATTTTTGTAATGTGAAAATCAAGTCCTTTCATTTGATACATTACACGGCAAAGTTGAATTATTATTTTTTCGATCATCACGTTATGTCCTCAAGAGGGCGCTATGTACATTTTAATGGAACGTCACGTAGCCTATAGCCATCGCGCCATCAATACGCTTCTAACAATACCTCATACATCAAAATCTATCAAGCCGTTTAGGCTACAGGAGGGAACAAAGAAACAGACAAACATACATATATACATACATACAATCAAAAAACATTACCCTCCTCCTTCGGCAGTCGGGTAAACAGGAGTAAGACAGGGGGTCATTCTGAACTTTTGCTCTACGAGTTTTGGAAATTAACAAAAAAAAAACCTTTTTCATAGAAACTATGTTGGACATGTGACTTTTTACCATGGAAAACGAATATTTTTTTTCGCGAATTTGCAAATCTCGTAGAACAAAAGTTGTTCAGAATGACCCCTTGAGTCATCCCCTTTTGGCTTAGTATAGCCCTTTTGCGACACTATGTATTTACTTTGCTTTGTCGTCGGGGTTCAGTTGGCTGGAGGATGCCCGAAACTTATTATCTACACTTTAATACTTTTAGTTACCTTTCTACAAGTAAATACCACATTTGTTTGAGAAAGCTAATCGGATTCCGAGTATAGAGTAAAGTGGCACCCCTATTAATTTCTACTCTTTCCTGGTGCCTACCAGTGTAAGTAAGAATTATACTTACTTACCCTAAAATCACCCAAAATGTACTTGAACATAATTGTCAATAAAGTTGGCGAGTAAAAGTTTATCGACCCACTGTGCAAACTTACATGTGTGCGTGTCACTGCGTGTGCTGTGTGAAGAGCATTGAAAACCCAAAATTGGCGCGGCACGTCACCCTGTACGGGCCCTTAATCCATTTTCCAATTTTGCATGTGAACCCTGGAGTATAAACGGAATGTACAATCAGCTGCAAAAGACTAACTTAATATGTAAGATTTGAAATATCGTTGCAATCTTCTTGTATAAGTACCGACAACCGACACTATACTGTTGGAAACACAACAGCTGCATGGGCTACCGTTTGTCATTGTCTCACCCTGGTGTAAGGATTAGCCGGATTAGTTGTAAGACTGGCGAGGTTTTATGTTCATTAGATACAGTTGATAAGTAACCCAAATATGGCCTGGTTGAGATTTCTATAAGCGATAAGGCCACCTTTTTGTACCGTTTTATTTTTAAGCTCTTGTGATGTCATATTTTTTTGGCTTCGTTTGTAGGATCTTTTCGCGCACCTCATTAATATAACTTAGGGAAAACACAGTAGATTCTATGTAATTTTCAAGCTAGAGGAAACTAGTGATAATTTTTCACATTTTGAAGTAAGTGACGACATAAATACATAATAATATGTTTGAGGACTTTAACTTTAATTTATAACTAGTAATAATTGTTCGTGTAACCGAGTGGAACAAATAAATCTTCGCATGAAAATCAATTCCACCCACATATATGTTTAACATGAAGTTTGTAAGCATTTCCTCCTACTGCTTTCCGCATTTTATAACTTCTTTTATATTAAACTGAGGCAACAGTCTTTGAACGGGGTAGAATTTTATTAGTGGTCGAGGTAAAACTACATACATATTCCTACTAAACATTAACTAAAAAATACCTACAGATAATTTAAAATAGTAAGAAAGGTATGCCAAAATATTTACTCGTATATATTTATAGGTATACGCTTCTCTATAATTAAGAGAATTTGCCATCGTGCGATATCATAATTCAAAATTACTAAAGGAGCTTATTCCGATAAAATACACGAGAACCGTACCCAGTCATAAATCAAATACTTAAATGATTAATTTGGCGCCCTAAATGAATAATTAAAAACATTACAACTTCAGGTAATTTCAGTTGTACATAATTAAGAAATCCGTGGTTTACGGGAATTCCTGAATCGACTGCAAAAAAAGGTTTTGCTTCTTATCAGTCGAGTCGGTGACAAGAAAACAAATTTAAATCAATGGCAGTGGCAAAAACTTATATCATTTGTTTGGGATGATATGCTGGTATGAAAAAAAAACAGACATATGGCGGATTATCCTAACTAATATTATAAATGCGAAAGTAACTGTGTCTGTCTGTCTGTCTGTCTGTTACTCTTTCACGCCAAAACTACTGAACGGATTTGAATGAAATTTGATATACATACGGTCTAGACCCTGGGAAAGAACATAGGCTACTTTTTATCCCGGAATTCCCACGGGAAAACTTTTTAAGGCGAAGCAAAGCGCGCGGGAACAGCTAGTTTTATATAAAAACTATCATACGTAAAGTCATTAATTCAAATCTTAAAGGGAAGCCGATGGAAATCATGTTGTGCCCTAACAAAGATTTTTTTTACAGACTAAGGCCCGGTTTCGGGATACTCGGTTAGATCATAGCTAGGGATTAGTTGTTGTTTATTGACACATCTGTCAAGACTTTAATATGAAGATAACGTATAATTGATGAACTAATCCCTTGTTATGATCTAACCGAGTATCTCGAAACCGGGCCTAAAAGTCGTAAAAATAACAACAAACCTGTCATCCCTTTGCAACACCCTGTCAACCTATACGTACATACCTAATGACAAAATACACTGTCTTTGGATGCAATAGTTAAAATATCAGTTTTTTCACAGTTAAGATAAATAATCACTGGATTAAGTCTGACAATAAGACCATAATAAATGTTATTAAAAAACCACAATATTAAGCAATGCTTGCTCTAAAGTGCTCGTAATATGTTTCACAATCGGGTGACAAAGATGTGAGTCAGACTTTGGTTGCAGCACAAGGGGACACAGCATAAAGAAAAACAGTATAGAAACTTTATTACTCTGTTATGATGGATGAAAATTAAATAAGTATATAAATAAATAATGAAACATGGTGATATTAACAAATTGCAAGGTAAGGCATTATGTGGTATTTAAGAAGGTATAGAAAATGTCCATATGAAGATTGGCATATTCATGCCAACATTATGATGTAAGGAAAAATTTAATGTCGGCAAACCGCTATTCTCGGCATGTCGCTACAGAATGATCATCGATTACTCAAAATGTTTTTTTTTTACTTCACTGCGGTCGATACAGAAAGTTCTAAAGAGATGAAGTATCATCAATATAGCTTTTCATTCCTGAGGGCATTCTGTACTGATGTCCCACTGTTTTAAGTGGTATCTGAGCCATAAGCCAAATTAATTAGAGCACAGTGTGGTTTCATACTATATTTAAGCTAAGAAAATTGCAGTCGGTACAATGTTTTGGGTGCTAAAATTGGTTTTCAAATTGTAAAAGTGTTTTAGGTTGAAGTGAAAAAGAATTGTAAAATGTACTTTGTATTTTTTGTATGTAACAGGCTTTGCTGATATCCCACACATTTATGTATCGTTGTTTTTGTATGAGTACAATACACTCAGTGGTCTAGAATGTAGATGTGCAGATTTCATCACGACGTTTTCTTTCACCGTAATATCCATTGGTACATGCCAGGATTCGAAGAAACCTTATCCTTTACACCACCGTGACACGAAATCATTGCGTTACTATAACGAGAGTATGGTATTTGTTTGAGTAAAATGTGAACTAAAAAGTGTTAAAACGATGAATTGGTACACTTTATACATTCATCCACGTTTGACATACCTACTTACGTTTATGGGAGTCTGGAATATACCAACCGAGCCTTTGTGTCTGAATTTGCATCTGCAGAGTCCGTTTCACAGGGAGGTCATTCTATCTTATGAATAACGTATGTAGGTTAGGTTTGCTGCCG
Source organism: Plutella xylostella (assembly GCF_932276165.1). Classification (NCBI taxonomy): domain Eukaryota; kingdom Metazoa; phylum Arthropoda; class Insecta; order Lepidoptera; family Plutellidae; genus Plutella; species Plutella xylostella. The sequence continues at coordinate 6,056,939 of NC_063987.1, read as the reverse complement.
CACTAACCACGATTCTAACTCATTGCATTGAGCGTACAGAAGCCTATGTGGAAGAACAACGGCGAATTTAAAGAGATTATTTTATTATCATGCTAGACTTGCTAGACTTGCTAGAGTGCTAGAGTAACCTCGCTGTCAGCTCCTTCGTTTTTCCAACATTGAAGTCTCCTCATTCACGCTCGCTGGTTTCAGAAGTTTTATGCAGATACTTATGTAGGTTTTAAACACGGGATAAAATGAATTAGTAGTATAAATTCACAGATATTGTACACTTTTATTAAAATATGTGAAACTTGTTGAAAATTAAGTTAGCAGAGTTTCAATTCCAATAGTGTTCATCATTATTATCAAATCTAAACCTTCATAGAAGAAGACCTTTTGATAGTCATTTAAATAACAAAAATAAACTTTTAAGGTATAAGTAAAATACCTAGTGAAACGTCTTAGATTTAGACGTTTATCTTTGTTAATCACTTCACTAACATAAATCTAGTTTAAAATATTGTACTTACTTACTTCGTAATGAGAGGTAAAGCAAAATGCATCCAACATCGTAACGAAGTTTAACGATTATGATGTAATACCTAGTGTAAGTATCAATAAAATAGGCATGCGATTGTAAACATCACATCAAGTGATGGAAGTAGATTGTTCCAGTCGTAAATTTTGTGTGCCAGTGTTATATTATAAGTTATAACATAATAGATCAAGACTGAAGTTAGTAATATGGTTCATCAGTAGAATGATATAGTACTGCCTATCCTGAGCATGTCATGGCTAAAATTTACTATATTCTTCGCGCTCTCCTAGCGTTTAACTTATTTATTTATAGTTTGACGTTATTCAACTGAATTAAATTTTCAGGGGTCGGGTAATAAAATACTACACTGAGCCTTTAAAAATATGTTTTTCCTATTAGATTAATGACAACCGAACGGTGCAACGATTACTATATATACTAGAGCAACATTAGCGCCAAAAGTGAGTTCGAATGCCATACTGTTTCTTTGCGAACGATACAGGTATATTATGTAAAAAAGTGTCAAAGAAAAGTTTTTTCTGTCAAGAAGAGTTAACATAAACACTGGCGAAAAGTGGGTGCAGCAATGCACCTCTACCTACCCCGCAAGGGAGTACATTAGTACAAGGTGTGAGTGTTCATATTTTTAAATTATTTTATAAGAAGAGTTCTCTATACTCCTGATCGCATGCAATAATACATTGTCGTAACATGAGGCCCGCAACATAGAGCTTAGAGATGCTTTTATCTAGTTTTGTTAGGAACTGTACGTTTCAGTAATGTGGTAATTTTGTATCTGGATTTCTTAAATCTAAAATTAAGATCCATAAAGCTACATATATTTAGGCTCACTTTCTTTCCAATCTTGTTTATTTGACACTTTGAATGAATCCGTCTAAGGCTGCGTTTCCATTGACGCGGAGCTGTGCGGAGATAAGCGGAGAATAGCGGTGAAAAGTGGTGAGTGTTTCCACTGAAGCAGAGCGGAGAGGAGCGGAGCGGGGCGGTGCGGTGCGGAGCGGTACTTTGCGCGACCTTTGCTACCTTAGTTTCGAGAGTGAGAGAGAGTTTCAAAAAATGTTAATTCTATGTATGTATTTCCTGCTTTATTTACATCACATTAACAATAATAAACCAAGTACTAATTACTAATATAAATATACCTAGCTACCCTCCGCAACGCACCGCACTGTCCTCCGCTCCACACCGCCCCGCTGTCCTCCGCTCCGCATCACCTCGCTTATTTTATATGAATATCCGTTCAGCTCTGCCCCGCTCCGCTCGTGCTGTTTCCATTGAAGCAGAGCGGAGATTTCGAGCATAGTGATTGGACAATTCATGCACCGCTAAGCACCGCTCCGCCCAGCTCCGCGTCAATGGAAACGCAGCCTAACAACGCTTTACCCACCTGAGATTTAACAGATACAGCGTGAAATATGTAACAATATGTTACGTCAGTGGCAAATTGCACTCTGGGCGAAATGTCCTGCCCACTTCCACTCACTTGGCAAAGAAGAGGTAACTGTAAATAATTACCCTTCTACATACCGTGTCGGATAGCCGACAATTATAACATATTGCCCAACAGTTTCATAATAGACACCATTATCAGATGGTAAGTGATCTGGCAGAGAATGCCAATCTGAAATCGCTTCCTGATGAAAATAATGACTTATTTAGAAGTGTATGAGTAAGTGTTAGGTTGTAGTTGTTTTTCTAAATTAAGTAAGTGAAGGTATGAGTTTATTGTTAGTACGTAGAGCATAAAAGTCAATTATTTTACACAAGCTTTATTTTGTTAAGTTGATTATGTATTCTATAATTCACGGGTGCATATAATATAGTATGTTGCAAGACTTCAGAAAGAATAAAATAATACCTTTTCATGAATAGTATAACTTCCTAATTAAGTTTAGTTATAAAAATAAGGGACGTGATATGAAATTATTTTGAACACTATATCCTCTGCTGTGAATTTCATAGACTTTTCAAAACAGTCTATGTTTTCGTATACGAACAATGTCAGTGTCTAGAATTAATTCATAACATTGTTTGATATAATGGCGACAACGACGTTAGATTGTACGCACGCTCTACTCTAGGTTTAATTTACGTAGTACGGTCAGGTGCAGAGAAACCTGACCCCCCTCTCATACTAACAATGCTTCTGAGGGGGGTCAGGTTTATCTGCCCCTTACTGTACCAAGCATATACACATTATACACTCACGAGTAGTGAACAAGTTCAATTTGGAAAATATTAACTCCAATAAAATTTAACCCTTTTCTTGTAAATGATATTGATCATTTCTATGAGGCTCCTCTCATTTACTCCTTAGCTACACTATTAATAGGTGTGTTATTACACTCACGGGCAATGAAAAGGTTCCACTGAGAAAAGCACCGAATTACTCCTAAATGGAAAAGGCTAGTTTAATGGCACCTTCTGCAACATTGAAGTACATTTAACAAAGCATCAGGATATAACCAACTAAAAACGATAATATTTTGTTCAAATTTTAAATTAAATGTTTGAAAAAATTGAGGTCGTTTGGTGTCGGCATTTTGTGAGCGAACCTTTTTCATTGCCCGTGAGTGTAGTTCGTATTTGTAATTTTGTACTTTATACCACCACATCATTTCTAATCAGTAATGTATTTCCCTACCGAATATCTATCAACAAAGCTATTTAGATTCCGGTAAATTATTTTGATCTACATTTGAGTGGGTACCCTTCCAGTGAAGGAGACTTATTGCCCTGGCGGCCGACTCAGAAGGCCCGTAAAGGTAGACCTTCATTTGTTCAACCTTTCTTGTTTTTTATTTATGGTACAAGTAATTCAAAGTGCCCTCTTGTGAGTTTTTTGGGTTAGGGTTCCAGACAAACCTGAGTAAAAATACGTGTATTTATTAGCTGTTTATACGTGTGTTTTTTTCCGTGTATGTAACATATAAAAACTTACTACTTACATTCAGCTGTATTTATAAACCTTTTTACTATTCACATCTTGTAAAAGTTCAACTAAATAATCTCTCAGGTATGAAGCAAGGAAAGGGCCTTATTCATTTCACTGCTCTTAATCAGACTATCACTTTGATCTAGTACTTAATTAGCGCCGAGAAGGAGGGCCAGTTCCACAAATTGAGTTAGTGCTTAGTTAGATCTACCCGGGGTTTAGTTTTAAATTATGAGCAAAATTCTGCTTTTACAGCTTAAACTTTTTTGTAGGTATTCAGTTAGGTCCTTTAAGTAATTTGGGGGAAAGAATAATTAATTTACTGTGGAACGGACTTAAAATTATGTTTATTAACTGTAAAAAACTGTCTTCGTGGTAATAAACTGATGGTTTTACAACTCAGAACGTCAACTTAAGTAGAACTTAGCCAGAATGCAGCTTACAATGCAGCGCTGTGATTGGCATTATTGAGTATTCATTTTCAGGTAGCAAAACTCTTCGTATTTTTTTATTAATATTAGCGGCTGCTATTTAAAATAAAGTACAATACATAAAATTTGTCCTTAGGTACCTGAAGGCATGATTAGTTTCGTTATGGATTAGAAAAAAATACTACTTTTTCGGTAATCGAACCCAGGACTGAATTTTATTCTCCAGCGGAATTCTACCACCACTACACCATTCAACCAGTGTAGATAATCTTATCTAAATGGTATTAAATTCCTCTGGCCTTATGCAAATCTGAGCAAGTACGATCTTGAGAATACTAAGTGCTGAAGTTTAAGAAACCAGCGCAGCAGTAATGAACTAATTAAGTTATAAGGTTCCCACAGAGTAGGTACAGTTTTTACTATGCAAAGTCACAATATGTATTACGAGGTTACAGTAATTCAGCATTCAAACTTGATAGAAAATTTGTATCCATGCAAAAAGCTTTAGATTTTTATATTTTATAGTATCTTAAATGTATAGATATTTTTTATGCACACATTGAAGGAATTTCGGTAAAAAAAAGGATTTCCTCTACATACGATCTGATGTGGTTAGAATCAGAAGGGGTAAAGCTGCATACTAGCTAAAATAATTATTTAGTATACGTTTTTAACACTAAAGTTACTTCAAAATGTCATAAAAGCATAGTCACCTTATCTTCTCTACATGACCTACCAGAGTGTTTAATCTCATTACAACTTAAAGATTAGAGTTAGTGAGAAAAACTAACATTGTTTAAATTGAGGATATTATTTCTCAATAGTAAACATAAAGCGTAACGTGTTAAAGCCTAGTCTCAATTTAAAACTGGAACCAAATGATAAACTTGTTATCTGTATTGGCGAAAATGACTATGATTTAAATGTTTTATCGTTACAATTACGCAATTTCATTGTTAGATTTAAGGGAAATAATATAATTGTACTGAATATTTTCGGCAACAGGTATTTGAATGCGGCAGACCTAAACAGCTGTATTATGAACGTATGCCAAGAATATAAAAACTGCCATTTTCTGAAGTGCGAATTCTCTAAATATAATAATATCTCAATCATGTGTAAAACAATCAACTATAAAATAGATTGTATTGATTACGATTACAAATATTTAAATGTCAAGCAATTAAAAGTGCTTTTAAAGTGTAGTAAGCCAACAACACCCAAGTCAGACCAATGTGAAGGAAAAATATATGAAAAGGGTACTATTCCATACTACTTTGCTCGAAGCTCAAACCAGAGCCTACAAAAAGACTCTACAAATGACCCTGAATCGCTACTCACAACACCTAAAAAAGGTACAATACCCCACTACTTCCCAGTTATAAGTAAAAAATCATTTTTTCGTGAAGAATAAAGATAAGAAAACTCCTCATTTTAAGATATTCCACCAAAATATAGCTAGCATACTATCAAAGTTAGAATTGTTAGAAATAACGCTACAGGAATTGCAAGAAATTCAAAACGATCCCGATATAATATGCTTGTCTGAAACGTTCTTAAAATCTGGATACGAAAATTACTTAAAAATCAATAATTTTGTACTAGCAGCCGCCTTCTGCCGGGAACAACGAAGAGGCGGAACTTGCATATTAGCAAAACGCGGCATAGTCTACAACAAATTATCTTTCATAGAAAAATATGCCGTCCAAAAAAAATTTGAAGTATGTGGAATCGAAATCCCGCTACATAAATTGCTTATTATTTGCATTTATCGAACTCCTACATCTGACCCCAATATATTCCTGGAGAAACTTAATACCATTTTATTCGAAATAAATAACAAATATAAACGGACAACTAACATTGTTTTGATCGGTGACTTCAACATTAACACTCTACAGCCGGGAATAGTAACAAAGAAGCTGCAAGATCTCTGTAATAACAATAACTTACAAATTCATATAGATGTTCCTACTCGGAAGGAGTCTTGTATAGACCACATTTTGAGTAACATTAAGGAAGCACGAGCAGATGTACTACCACTACAACTATCAGACCACGACACTGCACAGCTACTCAGCTTACCGGTACTGAAAACGCATTATAATAAACCAAAATCATACTATAGATACAAAAAAGACTACTGCGCAGACAACGTTCGGAAGTTTAAAGAATGCCTAAACTGTCTTTCATGGACTGAAATATACAAAGAATCAGACTTAAATTTGGCATTTCACAACTTCCATGAGTCCTTATGTCTATATTACAATTTATGTTTCCCATCAATTAGGCAAAAAGTTACTAACGACATCCATGACAAGCAAAAGTGGATAAGTAGAGGGCTAAAAATAAGTTGCAAAACAAAAAGATCACTAAGGTACAAATACTATACAAACAAAACAATAGCCAACAGAACGAAATACTTATCATATGCTGCCCTCCTAAAAAAATGCATACATAACTCTAAACAACAGAGTAATATAAAATTTATTAACAATAGCAAGAATAAATGTAGAGCTACATGGACTGTAATACAAGACCAAATATCCAATGCAAATCAACAAGATAATATAACATCAATTAAAACAAACAATAGTATTATAACAGACCCTGTAGATATAGCAACAGCTTTCAATAACAATTTCATTAACACAACGAACACCCCACTATCAAATGATATGGAAGCCATCGTGAGTAATAAAAATACTATTACAAACTCTCTTTATCTTAGTCCTATGTCGGAGCATGAGGTTAAAAGGGAAATAATGAGCTTAAATAACACGGGTTCTGAAGGTTACGATGGAATAAGCACAAGGATAATCAAGGAAAGCATAGAACAACTAATAGCTATACTAACACATTTAATTAACCTCTCATTTTATACTGGAATATTCCCTGAAGTGTTAAAACTATCAATCGTAAGGCCTATCCACAAAAAGGGTAACAAAGAGGACATCGACAACTATCGCCAGATTACACTTATACCTATATTATCCAAAGTCCTTGAAAAATGTATGTACAAGAGATTAATAGATTTCTGTATTAAATTCAATGTTATCAGTGGCGACCAGTACGGCTTCCAAAGACGAAAGTCCACGTCCTTGGCCATATACAATCTTACTAACCAAATTCTTAGTAATCTCAATAGAAACCGTCTGACTACTGGCCTGTTCCTTGACTTATCAAGGGCATTTGATTTCGTTTCTCACAAAATTCTATTGGGAAAACTGGAAAAAATGGGAATTAGAGGCATTGCTCACAAATGGCTATCAACATACCTGACAGAGCGACGACAACATGTGGTAATAAAAAAAATTGAAATCGAGGAAGAGAGGTCATATTCATCCGAACCTAGAATAAATAAATTCGGTGTACCCCAGGGCAGTATACTAGGGCCCATCTTGTTTTTACTTTATATCAATGATATCACCCAAGTTACAAGACACAAATGTATCTTATTCGCTGACGATATTTCAATTATTGTGTCATCTGATAAATCCAATATGACATCCGATACATCTAATAATTCCACTATAAATGACCATGAAATTCAAATTAATAATACAATTAAAGATATTATACATTGGCTACAAATGAATAATTTATTAATTAATTTGGACAAATGTAATTATATACAATTCCATAAATCAAAACATTCACAATATAATTTTCAATTAAATATTGACAGAATCAAAGAAGTATCGAATACTAAGTTTCTAGGTGTTATCTTAGACCAGGACTTAAACTGGAAACTGCACCTAGATAACCTATGCAATAGAGTGAATAGATTTGCCTACGCACTAAATAAAATAAAAACAGTTACTAACAAGAAAACCGCTGTCATATCCTATCGTGCCTACGTGGAATCTATACTAAGATACGGGATCGTAATGTGGGGTAATAGTACGGACATCAAAAGAGTATTTGTTGCGCAAAAAAAATGTATCAGGGCTATATGTGGAGTCCCTGCCGATGAGTCATGCAAACCTCTGTTTGGGAGACTTGGCTTGCTACCACTACCATCACTTTACATATTTGAAATGAGTGTCTTTGTAATGCAACATAAATTCTTGTTCTTGAATGCTTACGATGTGAGAAATAGAGCCCAAAGAAATCCGCACAGACTAGTGTATAACGATGTACCTAAATCGGCTAAATATAGCAAAAGTTGTATTATTATGTGTGTCAAAATATTCAATAAGTTGCCGAATGAACTCAAATGCCTAAATATTAATATGTTCAAGAACAAATTGTATAAATGGCTAACAGAAAACAATTTCTATAGCCTACAAGAATTTTTAGAGTAGTTAATAATGTAAATATTAGTTTGTAAGTACCTACTCTAGAAATAATGATTTGCATGCTAATATAATTTGGCTAAACATGAGCACTTTTCGATAATATTGACATCTATGTAATACCATGTTTTACGCAAATAAAGTATTCTATTCTATTCTATTCTATTCTATTCTATTCATATTTAATGGTTTTATTCTGGTTTCCTCTGATACCAAACGTATTAACAAATTCGTTAATGAAAAGATCATTATGTGTATTTAGACTCATACATTTTCAGGAAGTATTTAATTAATTATTTTTATATTTAGGTTTACTGTTAGATGTGCTGCTTTTTTGCATGTGATCTTTGACAGGTAGTTAAAAATGGTTAGATGAGCTCTTCGAATATCGCATCAAATATATTTGCAGCTTCGTCTGATATAAATAAGAAAATGATTATTAATTACATATGCTCACGACTGTAATCCCCGAAGAGATAGTCAGAGACAGAGTAGCCACCACGGATCTATTAATTATCCAGTGAATTCCTATCCTCTTTATACAGGATATAGCAAAAAGGTCTGAACGAGAAAATTCACGAAAAAAGAACATTCTCCATAGTAAAAAGGCATGTGAACTACAAAGTTTCTATGGAAAAGGTTTTGTATTTTCTTCGCGATTTTTCAAATCTCCTAGAACAAAAGTTATTCAGAATGACCCCTTGAGTCACTCCCTTTCGGCTTTGTGTAACCTTTTTGCAAGACCTGTATTAGTAGAATAGAAGAATAGAATAGAATATATGGAGTAGAGTAAAATTATCTTGAAACCTGAAAACTGTAGCTGAATATGGAGTAGAGTAAAATTATCTTGAAACCTGAAAACTGTAGCTGAACTTCATATTTCAGTTAGCCAGTAGAGTGCAGCGATTGTTCCGGTTCACACGACTGAATGCATTGAACTATTCATTCATCCTTTTGACAATGATACATTGCGCTTTTAAACTTTCTTTCACGAGTGAAAATAAAATAGAAACACAGTAAAATCTGAAAAATGTTTCAAAATGTAGCTCAAGAATCATAGTGACACAAATTGTAAATGTTGTGTTAGATTTACGTACGTTACGGACAAACAAAAATAACAAAAAAATAACTTGTCAAAGTAGCTTCACAGTATCGGAATGTTTTATTAATATTTATGTTTAATAGGGTGGAATTTTATCAGTGATATTAGGTTGCAGGTTGACTGGCAGAAAATGCTTTTAGCATTAAGTCCACGTGATTGTACATTATTACGATTGTATATTGTGCAATAAAGTATAGATAAAATAAAAAAAATAATACTCCGCGTCTAATTTATTATTACTTTTTTAAGCAGATCATAGAAATATGTAGGTACCTACCTACTAATTACGGAGTAGATGAACATTTACAAAGAACATTCTGAACCATAAAAATTAACCTAAGTATTTAACGAAGGAAACGCTTATGTCCACAAACCCTCACGCTCATCCTCAACGGCTACAAAAGAAACTAATTCGCCAATTGAGTCAGGCGGTCACGCCGCCGCAGTGTCAACAAACCCTTCCGTTCCCGACCCCACTATGTTTATGTAGAAAGTGAAGGTGGCTGCGCACGCGACGCGCCACACGCGGCCTGGCGACCACTCGCGACGAACGCCGCCGCGGAAAAAAGAAAATCACTTTTAAAATTCGAACATTCCTCGACGACACGAATTTCGACTCATTCCAATTTCAAATTTCAGTGACTGTGCTTGTTCGAACAGAAACGAATATGAAGGTCTTCGTGTTTTTCGGTAAGTTTTTTATTATTAGTTTTGTTTCAGGTTTTCAGGATTTCTCTCATTAAGATTAGTTTTAATTTTTAAAATATGAATTTTTTGATTATTTTATATCTTTAAAATTAACCAAGCATTTTTTTTCAAATAAATCTACAAATAGGGTGAAATTTGATCAGTGAACTTGTCTTCACAGGTCAATACACTTGACAGTTGGTCCTATAGTCAATATGCTTTGTATGACGCGTACATTTCCATACCAACGGGAAGTTCAATGACGATAAATTTTTCACCCTGTATAGAATTTAGACACAAGAACTAATTTCGGGCTCTTAAAATCTGTAGGTATGAATGTTATGAATAAAAGATGAACAATCTTACAAACACTGCCTCTTATCACAAAATTAAGTGCATAATTGCTACATATTTTTGTCACTAAGACTTCGAAGCGCGCCATTTTGCGTTTATGGGTCAACTTTTATGACAAGGCGTAAAAAATGTTACAGCTATTACAGGACCTTCTGAAAGGGCTTTAGTGACCCTAAAACGTGCCTAGGTTAAACCCTTAGGGCCAACTTAAATCTTTTATCCGAGGATTCATAAAACTGTCCGAACGAATTCGTGACAATATACATACATAATATACAGGGTGTTCCCATAAACTATCGTGCGGGATACTGCGACACGAGATATTACCAAAATTGCCGACAAAATACGTAATTTCGTTACAGAGGGTGTTAAAAAGCGGTATATAGTATGTCAAATGGGGATGACTTATTTTACACTTAGGATGTGTTTTGAGATAAATATCTGTATAGTTACTTATGTACAAAGAATCAAACTCAAAAAATAATATCATAACCAGTAATAACTTGAATGACTTTGTAAATATTTTTTTGTTAATCATGATGATTTTTAGATAATACGGTAAAATAATATTGATCTCCGTTCGGCTCTCTGCAAACAAGCAATGTATCTATTGATTAAATTCAAATAATAAAGTTCAGTTCAAAATTTGTTGTAGAGTTCAGAAAGCGTATTCAATACACCTGCCTAGTTACAATAGCATCATTATAGGATACCTACCGCAAACCACATCGCCAGTGTATTAACTAAAATGAGAGAAAATCATCCTATTATATGAACCCCATTCCCAGGCGAAGGAAAAGTATTCTTGTATTCGTTGGAAACAATGTACAAACATTGATTCCGCATTGTTCATATTCTATTGTAAGTACTAATATGTACATGTACATATTTGTATGTTCTGTCTGATAAAGTGTCGATGTCGTTTTATTACCTAAATAGTTCGTTTCTGTGGCTGGGAATTTGGTGTTATTCTTTGTCGTAACAAGTAAGTAGTTAACATTTGGTTAAGAATTAACTATTGATATTGAATTGTACTTAAATATGAATTTAAACACTCAGTCATTTTAATATAATGAGGTGCAGTCATAGGTACAAACAAAATATAAATATATCATACTTTTGATGGATATAGAGAGAGAACCCGAGCTTTAGTACTAATACAGCAAAATCTCATTAAAATAAATACATTTATTCTAAATTTTATAACCGCAATTTAATCAACATGTTGGACAAGGAATCCAGGGTTAAAATATTCTTGTCATTTTAGAGCGCGATTTCAAAGATTTGCTGGTGTCTTAATTTAGAGTGCAATTGAAACATTTTATGAGCTTGTAAGTACAGGTTTATTAAATTGTTAAGCATATTTTTCTGAAGTAAATAGGTTGGATACGCAGTAGTACGCACATACACGTGTACGGAGAATTGTAGATAATAAGTAGATTTTTTTAAAATATACATCAGGTAAGTATTTAACTTATAGCTAGTAAGTACATTTAGATTTTTTTTTATTTTACTGTATAAACAGTAAAATAAAATAAAAATCTAAGTACCTAAATGTTTATACATTGATCACGCATAAAATACGTTTCGTGGCCAAAACAAATAAACTCCCATCTTATACAATCATGCGTGCATCGTCTTCTAACTGAGGATTTTTAATAAGATTTGCGTTATAATACTTACTTAAAATACCTACCTAACTTTTTTCACGTTTCCGTGTTAATTAAATCACTTACAGGTGATTAAAAATGGATTCCATTCATCTTCGCAATAGATCATACCTCCAGTATGCCGGTAGATCTCACTGCAAAAATGACGATACTCACTGTTGCTAGATGGATTTTCTTGCGGATCTTAGTCGATGGTATGCAAAGCTGGCCATTGGCATATTTTAATAGTAAAAATGATCTTTACAATCATGTCGTTTTTAGATTTATTAAATCATATTTAGGTAGGTATCTCTATGTTATTCATTCTATTTATTGTAATAATTATAGCTACTTATCAGGTTTTATACAAAAATAGGTCTTGTGCTTAATAATAGCAGTTATTAACTCACAAAAAAACACCTGTCGAAACAATTTTCCTATATACCTTACCTACGTACCTACATTATGAACTTATGTATGTAAGTAGGTACATTGCCCTTTCTTACCAATTATTGCATTTCGCGCAAACCATCTAACACAGGCCTTGCTCCAAATTTCATTACGTGTTCGGAATGAGGCATTGACGTGGGAACCTACTGCAAATACTACTTACTTTGGCCTCAGGGCTCCTAGTACATTATGTTGTGGTCATTATAGTAAAGTTTGTGTATTATGAAATGAAACAATGGAGGATCTATGTATAAGTATGTCTGTGTAAATATGATGGATATTTTGTAAATCATTTTTATCTGAGAGAAACAGTGATTCGATAATAAATACTAAGACTGATAGATTTACTCTTTGTTTTATTATAATAAGTAAGTATTTGTCGTTTATAATTATCTCGTCCTGACAACGTTTGTATTGGACAGACTAAAAATATATAAAGAGATTGGGTGCAGTGGTTGCAGTGTAACTACTTATTAAAAGGAAAATCTAATTATAAATGTGCCGCATTCTAACCAGAAGCTACAACTATGACTTATTGTTACTTTTGTTTATAACGCGGAACTCAATTAGTTTTCAAATATTATGTTTAAAAATGTAGCGAATTTTAAACTTCTTGTCTTGTCAGAGATTCCAACATTTCCGCACCTAAAATGGGCATGAATAATAAATACATTAATGCAGTTAAGCAATAAATTTCTTGTATTGTGTAAATCTGTTATTTTCGTATATACTGTCGGAACAATACCGAATGCAAGTTTGTATTGTAGCTATAATTTCCGCAATTAATTTTTTGCAGCACATTATTGGTTATTTCCTAATCGAAATCATTGTTATTATCTATGAAATGTGATTGACAATACGTTTGATTTATACGGTGTGTATGTGCTCTTGATTCTTGATCGTCATCATTACGCTTAAAGTCATTGTGTAGTGATGATGAAAGTCAACTCCACAATCTTTATATTGGTAATAAAATTTATGAAAACTACTCGTACTCATTATTATTTTATAAATTTATTAATCTTTTAATATTAAAGGAAACTTTAAATATTATTTATGTATAAACATCCTTATTATCCACATTAAAGCATCTACCGATTCAAAATAAATTAGTTTTTTAAATAGGGGAACCCGCTTACTGTTCTATAGGCATATTTTTGAATCACAAAAGTGATATAGCAAGCCGAAAGAGGGTTACTCAGCTCGTTATTTTGAACAACTTTAATTCTAGGACTAAAGAATGCCACACTGAAACATCCTATCAACTAACTAACTAACCCTATCAACTAACTATACCCTAGTTTATGACCTAAAATAAATGTTTAGACTCCTAAAACAATTTTTCTATTTCTATAAAAGCTTAAATTGCTCCCTTTTCTTACGTGAAGTATCCAATGTCCTTTGTCCAAAAAATAATATTTAATAATTCTTAGACCAAAAAATATTAAATTTTATATCATGATATGAAAAATAAGAAAAAGCGCAGATAAAATACCGACATTCCCTTACGGAGAATAGTTTTTATGTGAGTTAAAGTTAGTTTTATGTGTTCTATTTATATGAAACTCAATAAACGCGTTGAAAGGACTCTTTCAATAGTGGTCGTAAGTGTGGTGGGAGAATAACTTTTGTTACTGTAATAACTTTTAGCGGACTCGGTCTATCCGACTAGTAACTATATACATATAAAATCAAATAAATATAATAGCTAGATTTGAGACAACCATTCAAATAAATAAGAATCGTTCTTCAAAAAATTTGCAAATATGCAAAATTCCGGACATATTTTAAATCTTTTCAATAATTTGTCGTAAAACGAAAAAAAATATTTTAGTCTTTATCAAACTGTTCACTATAAGCTTCGCTACACCACATCAAAAATACTCAATTGTAAACAAAGCCTAACTAAAATAATATTTACCAAACCAGATTCAATATTATGTACGATGTAGGTATAATACATATTTACATAAATACTTAGGTACTCACTTATGAAATGACTGAAAGGATCAGATGGGTTCATCCCGTCTGCCGCCCTTCCCGACAATTTTCCTTTAATTTTCCCACCGAAGTTCAATGACCTCGGCCTCATATTGCTACTACGAGATTTCATTTCCTTTTAAAACCGTTGTTTTCTTTGCGTACAGTGGGAGACTGGATAAACATTATCTTTGAACTAAGATCCTGCCGTTCTTCTGCAGAAGCCATAAGATTTAAATTCGGCAGAAACTATCACACTTTATCACAGATAGTAGAGTATTTTTCATTGTACCCGATGGTTTAATGGAATGTTGTATTTGAATAACGTTTTGGGTGTTGTTTGAGAAATAAGAGCGACATGTGAGAGGATCGTTTTAAGTTGACCGAAGTGCTCCTTGCCAGTTTTATGTAAAAGGCAATAAAAGTAGTAAAAGACAACTTCTGAGACCACTGACGTAGACAACTTGGAAGAACATAATTATGAACCTGGTAGAAGTGATCAGTGGTGATGGTGCTGATGACACTCTAGACAAACTTTTTAATGTAAAGCCCACTTCATGTTTATTTACGGTAAAACTTATTTACTTTGTAATCATGATTGTGGCCCAAACTTGAAAATGACAAGCACCTAAATCCTGCTCATCTAACTGAGACTCTAGTACAGGATTGCTATTTATGAAAACTGAAAAAGTTTACGTTTTCTCCTGTCATCTGATCGCTAGAAGCGCCACTTAGTATGCGAGAAAACGTAAACTTTTATAGTTTTCGCCAAACTATCAAACCTGTACTAGACCTGCTGATAGAACCTTCAGTGCGTTTTCGCGCTGCGGTTATAATCTAACAAGATAACTCGCGTACAATGGCGTTTACAAATTACCAGATAGTGATCAGAATTGGTTCCCATAACGGTCCTTGGACCGACGGCATTGTGTGGCTAAATCACTTGTTACAAGATCTATGCGGCGAAAAACACCCTTTTGTTTAACTTTTTGTAGGCTATCAACGACGTGGCGTAATTGCCATGTTGAGTTAGAAGATCATGTAGTTTATCGTGTAAAACAATAATTAGCTCTTTTTCCTTCCTAATATTCTTTCTACGGGGTGTTAAAGTTTAAGAGTATAGACCGTAAATCTAAAAGTAATTCTAAAAAGCTTCGGTAAGTACTACGAGTTTTGGGTATTCGTGTCGGGAAAAAAATCTCGCCATAGTAAAAAGTCACGTGACAAGCGAACGTGTATTGTAACATCCTGTGTATGCACATAAATGTTTGTGAGAGAAAAGGTGATAGTGATATTAATTAATTACATTGTTATATTTTTTGCTAACCAGTTGAAGGTAAAAAAAAATTATGCCTTCAATATTTTTTCAAGTTCCGAAAGAAACATGTGTCCGTAGGTACAGGTACCTACTAACTACGTATTATACATAGATCGTCATAATATTTAAATGGTGAAATAAATGCTAGTTATGATTTGTAGTTCGTACCTCTACAAGTAAAATGATACATTGCTAATGTACTTATCCTAGATATTTACTCGCGTATAAATTTTATTCCGGTATAGTTATTCTCGTGTAACGTGATGTTTGGTCTAATCCACCCTTAGGAGACTTGTTCCTAGATATGAATAAATTATGTTGTGATTGTTATCACATTGAACTACAAACTATGTTCACCTTTAAGTGTATGACTCCACCCGTAGTGATTTATACCGGTATATTATGTACCTCCTGAGCCTCGAGCACAGGATTCGAAACCTCCGTTTACGTTGCGTATCGTCAAATGTCACTGTCAAAATGTAAGACAAATTTGTTACTTACAAAAGTGGCATTTGTTTTTTCCATATGTTTGTGTATATAGATTCGAAAATAGTATCGAATCCTGTGCTCGCGGCTCTGATTTAAATATGTCATTCGTAGGTATTCACAAATCTCGAAATCGCAACGGTATCGTACGCAACGGACGCATCGCATTCGGTATTCTTTGTATAGAAATTCACACAAGTTAGTGCGTCCACTTCATCGGCATTGCCGTCGCCGTTTCCCCATACATTTATCCGATACGTACGATACCGATCGATAGGACGATGCTCGCCTTAAGTGCCAATTTCTCGATTCTAGGTTAGAGCATAACCAGGGAGTAGTGGTTAACTTTTGACACATCTGTCATGAATTTTATATGGAGATGACGTTTAATTTATAAATCAATCCCTGTCGGTTAAATAACCGACAATGGAGAAATTGGCACTAAATATTTCATTTGATTGCCGTCCTAGTAGAGGTACAGTATATTGCTTCTTAATAATATATATGTTTAAATAACAATCAATTAACGGGAAGCGAAAGTGAAAGAAATTAACCTGATAGTTTAACATAGCTTCGTAATTTATATTGGTCATTATAAAAGGTGAATAGGTACTACCTATGTACAGGTATGTGATAGTTTAAATGGTATGTCGAGTTATTAGGTATTTAAGTACCTGATGGTACGGGGGGAAATCAAGGATTTGCTTTAGGAATTTTATCTAAGTACTTCATATTGGATTAGATCTTAATTTTGTGCTTTAATGCTTTAATTATGAATTGAAAAGGGCGTAAAAAACAAAAACCTATTAGAGAAAATGCTTAGTAGAGCTCTACCATTAGCTTCCTGGATAGTAAGAGTAGTTTAGAAATGTATTCCCAAAATAAAATTCATATCCCGATACTTTTTTCCTATTGTTTGCGTAAGATATAAAATTGCCGTATATTACATAAGTTGAAGACAAATACTTTCATTTTCTTATAAGTTAAACTGGAAGCGACTATATAGTAGCCAATTTTGGTCCTAGAATTGAAATTTTGCCAACAAATTTACATTCAGCAATAAAATTGTGTTCGTGCTTCCTAATGCAAGATTTGGTTTTTGGAGAACGTTGGTAATATAAAAAACTGAGTTAGATATATAGACGTCTCTGGTTAGATACATATGATTGTTATATTATTGAAATGTTATAAATATTCTGTAAGTATCTTAGTATTGTCCAGTAACCTAAAAGCACTATGAATTTGGGGGATAGTCTTCAACTTACTTCTTTTTGCTTGTTATTTTTTTCCTTCGGACTATAAAGTTGTATAATTTTCAGTTTTACAATGTCATTAAGTGACTGTTTCATCTTAGTTAAAATTAAGTGCCTAAATTAGAAAAATGTGAAAACCTGTTATTCGCTTGAAATTGAAATGTCATACTATAACCCTTAAGTAACATAAACTTGTATTTTGCTGGTTGGTTTTCCAAATATAAATAAATAAATAAACCCTCTGCCGGGTTCTTAGTAATCTAAACATAGTTCTTGTACTGTTCGAAGTCAGTTATAGTATACTTAGTAATTTTATTATAAGTTATAATACATATATGGCAATGAAACGCACAATACCATCAAACTGCTCCAACCACTTACCATTATACCGCTACTAATCTGGGGTAAATAGTATTGGCAGGAGTTTAACAATTTACGTATGTACACACGGCAACGTTAAATGGTTGGCAGGACACACTAACGTAGGTAGTGTATGTGTGTGTCGGCGACGTCGACGTAATTATTTAGTTCTGGGCAACCCACACACGGATATTGTAAGCATGTAGTTGTGCCAGTGACAATGATTAATTTTTCATAATATGAAGCAAAATTTTGCAAGGCATTGTAATAGATTAAATGGCTCAGTTGGTATAATACAAGACTTGCATTAATCGGTATGGTGGTTCAAATCCCACTAAACTTATATTCCTTTTTTGTTTTTTTATAGATTTAATTTATTTTTTAAGATGGTTAATAATAGTAATGTAGTATATACGAATAAAAGCTACACATAAAGTAAATGAAACAAGTTATTAAGTGTTATAATTACCAAATTTATTCTTGCCGTAACTTAAACATTAAGGATATTACGTTTTTGTTGTTTTTCGTTTTAAAACATAGTTATAGTTTATATTAATAAGGAAAATTTTCAATTAGCAGTTTTATATCATAATAAACATCAGAAAAGGATGGACTGGCTGTTTTACTAAAGTAAATAGGCAAGTCATTAGTTATATGAATCAACATGTTAATTAGCTAGCAATAAGATAACTTATTCTAACCTCAGTAACAATAACATCATTAACACATTGGCTTACCCATAATTGTAAATAATGATAAGTATTTAACAAAATAACTAAAATCTTAAAAAATTGAAAAATAAAAATTACTGAGCTAACCCCAATAACTATAATTTTCACCACTTTTTCGCCATAATATCTTACGTCCACCCTTGTCTGACTTAAAGGACTTTTCATCACTAAATATCACCAGATTGTTGCACCAATCAAAGTTTAAAATAGTCAGTCGCAAAACGCACTCTGTTTCGACGATGCTGATCGGTTAGAGCAATTTTCTTCGCCGGCCTCCGACACCGCAACCCAGCAGCACGCAAGTGAACCCGTACGGTTTGTAGGGATAGATTATGTGTTGTGGCCGTAGAACGGGTGCTGCAGAACGGATCAGTGCTATGTGCAGCTACGATTTCTCGATGGCGTAGTGATGCATCCGTATAGACGACTACTGTCTACATGTCCCGAATCTGCTTATCGGTGAACCCATAATTGAACAGTTCCCCTCTGCAAACAAAAAAAACAAATACTTAGCTTATACAAATACAAATATTCTAACAGTCAAATAAAATATTTGCAATTCTATGTTACTTACCGTTAAACGTCTTGCGATTTCACTAATAATTGTAATGTTTTGTTCATATAAATACGATTATCTCCGCCTTTTTGAACATGGTTAAGTGACTTTCCATAGTGACTGCGAAGAGTAATTAATTAAATTGACAAATCACAAAGTGAATCACTTTGCAGATGCAGAGGTGAATTGTCACTAAAACTAAAAACAAATTTCGTTTATTCATATTGTATGAGGGTAGAATGGTTTTAATTCCCAAATGAAGAACGAATCATATATTTTTGACGAAGAGAAATAGTCGACAGCTATGCAGCTTGTAGTCATTTGTCAGTTTCAAATATATTAATTTTATACTCAACAGCGTTTAAATTAACGCAAATTTTGAATTAAGTTAAATAAAAATAACCGTCCGTGGACTCGAACTCACGACCTATGTTTCATTAGTCAAACATTCTACCAATGAGCTACGAAGTGTATAGACACAGGTAGTGAAATTTTGCTTCACATCAATTTTATTACTATTTCACTAACACTACCGGTTGATATTTTTATGTCACACCTGGTATACGGGCGTTTGCCTACGCGCAAACTCGTTTGTGCTGTTGTGTGTGTGTGGTTTGTTACTGGTGTGTAAACCGATTTCTGCGTTGCACACATAGACAACGTTAGTGTGCACACATACACTACATTAGTGTGCCCTGCCAACCATTTGACGTTGCCGTGTGTACGTACATACAAAATACTTATGAATAAAAATAAACACATATTTATTTATTTATGGTATGGCTTCACTGGTTACATAATAAACAGGTCACTAAAAACTACATTTTATTTAAATATGCAGTCATAGTTAGTATCAGTTACATTTACATATAATATGTATCGACGACGGTTTTCTCATATTTATTCGACATTAGTAGTAGAAGCAGTAATTAGTAGTTTTCTACTTTTTAGTACCCCTATTTTAATCCTGTCATATCGGATATTTTATATCGGTTTCATTTCATACACGGTGGTTGTCAGTTCCGATTACAAGGAAAACGCAAATTATGTTAAACAGAACATTAAATAATAACCCTACAGTCCTCAGCAAGTAATGAAAGTCACCAAGAAGATCACTCTAGCTTACGAAAAAGCTACTAAGACTAAGGGTACCCGGCACACGGGCCACCGGCCACAACCACAAAACGCCGCCACTGGCATATTTCCTGTAATTTTCGTACATTTTATATGGACTTGCCGCACACGGTTGACGCCGGTGGCGGCCACACGCTTCAAATCGTTTCCATACAAAAGCTTTTCGTGGCGGCGTTTGTGGCTGTGGCCGGTGGCCCGTGTGCGGGGACACTAAGGGCTAGGCCACACGGTGCGGTGCGGCGCCGCACCGTAGAAATTTGGCCTTGCGATTTTGTAAAATCACCGTTTGACAAAATGACAACGTGAAGTCTCTCCCTCAAATTCATAGACAGTATTGTAAATTTATTACAAGGTTAAAATTCACATTGAAACACAAGAATTTCGACTCTTTGGGCGCCTTCAAATTAGTCGCTAAGTGCCGCGCTGCTGTCTAAATTCCATATAAATTATTAACGCGCGACTGCAGCGCTGGTGCGGCGCTGCAGTCGCGCATCTTTTAAATTACAAAATTTATATGGATTTTGACAGCAGCGCGGCTGCAGCGCTGCAGCCGCGCGACACTTAGCGACTAATTTGAAGGCGCCCTTTACATCAAAAAGATGAAATTCGTATATCACAACGTCAATTTTAAACCTTATGTAAAGTGTCAAAAAGCTCTATGAATTTGGGGGTCTTTGTATAACCTGGACGTAACTTTCAGAGGGCTGCTGCTACGTTAACCATGAGTTTATTAGACTGTATCAAACGTATTCATTGTATGATAGCTCTTGTAATTGGCAGAGTAACCCCAGTATTACAACACCAAGAGCCAAGAGCAAGTACCTCATAAATATAGCATCCAGCTAGTTGCTAGGAAACCAACTACTTATCACATCTGATTGCTGGGTACACTACAGAATTTCGAATTACTTTTTTACGAATATGAAAATAACGATTTTCATAATAACGAATTTCATAGTCCCGAATAATTCACAATCCCGAATTTTAAGTTTCCGAATAGCGAAAAGAACGAATAGTATAATAAACGAAATTTCAAACAACAGATTAATTAAAATGACGAAAGTTTATTTTCCGAATATTATAATTTCGATGTTTCAAAAGTACGATTATTTATTATATCGAATTGTTAAAATTACGAATTCCGAATTTTAAATATTCCGAAAATACAAATTCCCGAATGTTTTTAGTGAACAAGAAATAGATATATATTAGGAATAGTAGGTTTATTAACAGCATAATCCGTATACAAACAATATTTTTAAGCTATATTATATGAAACGCTTCGCTCCGCTTCGCTGCGCTCCGCTTTGTTTTTCGATATCTATGTGCACCTAACACGCTCCTCCTCGCTTTGCTCGTCGTCGCACCTATCTTTAGGTTTAGGTCCTAAGGTTTTTAAGGTTAAACACCGTAAAAATCCGAGCAATTGCATTGCTTTGTTAACTTAACAACATATAGTTTACTATTTAACAATATTTATACTCTATATTTGAAACGCTCGGCTTTGTTTTTCAATATCTATGTGCACCTAACACGCTTCTCCTCGCTCTGCTCGTCGTCGTACCTATCTTTAGGTTTAGGTCCTAAGGTTTTTAAGTTTAAACACAATAAAAATGCTAACAATAGTTTTGCTCTATATTTGAAACGCTCCGCTCCGCTTCGCTGCGCTCCGCTTTGTTTTTCAATATCTATGTGCACCTAACACGCTCCTCCTCGCTTTGCTCGTCGTCGCACCTATCTTTAGGTTTAGGTCCTAAGGTTTTTAAGGTTAAACACAATAAAAATCCTGGCAATTGTTTTGCTCTATATTTGAAACGCTCCGCTCCGCTTCGCTGCGCTCCGCTTTGTTTTTCGATATCTATGTGCACCTAACACGCTCCTCCTCGCTTTGCTCGTCGTCGCACCTATCTTTTGGTTCTAAAGTTTTAAAGACGTTTATGTTTTTTGTCAAAATCACGAATTATCATATTTCCGATCGGGATTTCACTTTTTCGTGATAATAATAAATCGGTATTTTATTTTTCGTTTATTAAAGTAATCGTATTTTTTAACGTTCGTATATTTAACAATCGCAATAACAAATATTCGTGATTATAATATTCGAAATTATAATTTTCGTGATTTTTATAATTCGGTATTTAAAAAAATCGGTATTGCAATATTTCGTAAATTACATATTCGGTGTTATCAAATTCGGAAAAAAGATTTTCGGAATATTTGGGTGTTCCCCTGATTGCTAGTTGCAAGGGAAGCCTACGCGTTTCCGTACCTTTCATCTGATATTGTTATTAAAACAGCTTAGTGATAATTGATAGAAAGGCTTATTACTAAGTACCTGAATGAGCTTCAAAGCCAATTAACATTCCTTGTCCTTCTAATTCCTGATGGAAGTGACTCTTATGGTTGAGTAGAATAAAACTATTTTTCTTTGAATACAAATTGAGTCGAGGGACTAGGCTTGAAATGAACACTCAATAAATGGACCCTTGGAATTTATATTGCCCCTTATACCGCTGGGTTAAAGACCATTTTTATTTGAATCTTTATATTTCCAAGGGTCTATTAAAATATTGACGGAATCGTGGCTTAGGCATAGACGTAGACTTGTCGTAATATCCTGTGTATTTTAATATCTGGATTTGCTACTTTGAATATATGATTACTCATACCTTTTCCCGTTTGACGGGTTGTCGATATTAATTTATATGCTTGGTTATTGCAAAAAGGTTACGTTTTCATGTTTAAAGGAAAGCTTGGTTTGTTAGGTCAATATACTCATACCTCGTACCTGTACCTACATACGTTAGCCTGATCCCAAACTCAGAATCGGATAAGAAGAATGTAAGTAAATTTCTCTCACTCTCATTGGATAATTTTCTTTCAATGTTTAACTATTTGAAATTGGAAATGAATTTGGTTATTATTACTAATTCTTTGGTTGTCAACTTCGGCATAATTGTATGATTTAACATAGGATATAATAAATTATAATATAATATCTATAGGTAGGTACTATTCTATTTCATTCTATTCTCTCTGGGGGTGTAAGTACCTGCACCTGGCTCTCTCGAGTGGAACCTTTGTGCATATCCATATAAGGTCTAAACTGCCTTCCTAAGCTTGGACCATTTCCCACCACGCTGGTATACTGCGGGTTGGTGGGTTCACATACCTAGATGTGCTAAATCTAGATATGTAGGTTTCCTCACGATGTTTTCCTTCACCTTAAGAGCGATGGTAATTGGTATACATTGTACTTAAGTTAAAAGAACTCATTGGTACATGTCAGCGCCGGGATTCGAACCCGCATCTCTTGCGTGAGAAGCGGGCGCTTACCCGACTGAGCTACCACCGCTCCTAGGTATATCCGCCCTATAGGTAGGTACTGTGTATACTTAGATAAATTATATAAATTAATCTCATTCTATTTTATTAAACTCACTCCATCCTGGGCCGAAACTGTGCTGACTGACAAAAACCCAGTCCGCATCTCACAAATGAGGACAATTTATAACGTGAAGCCCAATTTAAAATGAATATTTCTAGAACAGGCCCAGAGATGGCGCTGCTAATGCTAAGCGGTGAGATTACTGAAGTTATGAGCAGAGTTTCGGCTTCAAGCCAGCTTGTCCTGTGGGAGATAAGCTAAGCATCAGGGGATTTAAGAAATCAAAGAAGTACTTACTTGATAAAAATGGCATGGTTTCATAGTTAGGTGTACCTGTACTTCAAACATAGGTAAGTACATAAACTATGAATTAATGTGCTATGTTAATTTTTATATTAGATACCTACATGGTTATAAAGTGCAGGCGCTTTGTAAACATAACGTATTAGGAGCTTTTATAAACTTAGCTTTACATACTTACGCCTGAAGCTCGTGAAAAATGGTCGGAGACTCCGACAAATAAATCATCATAAAATGTAAAGCGCCGCCCAATTTGATTAAAGTAATTGATTTGGCGTCCAATCTATTCACACAAAGTTATAGCGGGCCTTGCCGGACCGTTACCCACGATTCACTTAGAAGCCAATTTTGGCAAAGAATTGAAATCCACAAAATTTCAGTAAGAATTCAATTCAAATATTCTTGAGCTTAACAGATTATACGGATTTGCGTTACCTCGCTTTGCGGAGAATCGTTATTATAACTTAAATTAAAACACTCTTTGGCTCAACTTATAAAGAATAAAAAGGATTATGCATAAACACATTGTACATTCTACTTATAAGATTACTTAAGTAATAATTTTACAAGATGGAATAGGTTCATCATGTTCGTATAATAACAATTATGAAGAAAGAGATTTACTTTTAATAAGTTCTTGTATAATCAATATTATAACATAATTATAACCTCTCGTTCCCGGAAAAGCCCACACTCGCTACTTTGCTATTTAAAATCGTATTATTCCGCTCTCCCGGGAATTTCTCTGTAAACACACACAAGCACAAGCACATAGCACATTCGTAGTGTCAATATTGACATGTGACATGAACTCTCGGCCTAGGAGCCGAGGAGATTCGATTACGAGTTTGTGGAATCGACGTGAAATCCGACGAGCGTTCCATTTTCGTATAAATGAAACATAAACGGAACGTTCTATTGAGTTTCATTTGTTTTTTTCAGGACTGGGAAGATGTTTTTGTTTTTTTGGGAGTATTTTTAATTACAAAATTACTTAATTAAAAATACTCCTAAAAAACAAAAACATCATGACGTCTGAAAATAGCAGTAAAAGTGCAAAGATTGAAATAAAAATAAATTTAAATTCAAGAAAATTACTATACTTCTGCTCATTTTATTTTTAATATTATTAGATTACCCAATTTGAGTCATCCGTCGTCGTTGCTGTCGGTCCAAGTTCTAATTGAACAAGTTTGGAAGCGCTGTAGCCTCCTCATATAACCAAATACCTAATAGTAGGTATTTTATAAGCTTACAATTTACGATCCTATCACTCAATTTGTATCAATGAATTTTCCTAAAGCGCAAGAGATACCTTCAGTTTGATAGTTCATTCCTGATAAATATTGAAATACTTAGAATATGGGTGTTAAACTTTCTGCTACTTTTCAAAATATATTCTACTTATACAACTTGTCAAGGCAACCCTTAGCACTGAAATTAATAATTCGTATTATAGCTGTCGACGGACGTTCGTAGAATTTTCAATTTCAAGGAATGGCTTTTGGTGTATTTTTGTCGTATATTGATTTGAGCTATTAAACAACACAGTGATAGTTTATGTGAGGGAACATAAATATAATACAAGCTAAAGATATGAACAAACAAACACACAGGTACAGAACGACCTGAAATATTCCACCATTAGTATTCCTCTGAAACATCACAAAAGTTTATGTTATAATGTATAAAGGTTGTTAAAAAGTATCTAGTTTTCGTTCTTCCTACAGTCATATACCTACAAGGTTTTTTTTATAAAAACTCACAAGAGAGGCAGAGGTATTTTTTAAACATTTATAGCAATTTTGGCCTACGTCCAGCAGTAGATTGCTATAGGCTGATGATGATGATGATGATGATATGTTTACTTTAATTTATAACTTTAAATGCTTGAGACTATCACAGCCATAAAGCGCATAAATAGTAGTTTAACCTACTTCCTATTGTTTAAATTAAATATAATCTGTAACCTTGAATACTAAAAAAGTAAGTGAAGCGATAAGAGGAGTTAAGTAGTCTCATTGTTATGAATTATGCAATAATATCAAAGTCTTTATGAAAGTCGGGCCAAACTAAGAAGTGATTGCAAAATTTCGAGGTCAATATAGACATTAAAAAAAACTTTATTGTCTTTCTCATCCCACAATCATTAAGCTTTTGAAGGTCACGAGTTTGCTCTACATTCCTAGTAGTAGACCAGGTACTGAATGTACTGATTCAGTTTCTTAGATTTGCCTCTATCATAAATTAATTATATTGCCTTCAAAATATACACTTCTGAATAATTTTCCGGAAACCGTAGGATAATTTTCTTTTTATTTATTTATAGGCGGTGCTATTTGAAAAAATAGTTCTACAAAATGAGGACCGTCCATCTAGCAATTACAACAACATAATGTACTATAGTTGCAGAGGTCAGGCAAACCACGATTGACATTTCGTTAAATTTAAAGACTCAAAAACCTTTTAATCTTTCGCTAGAGATAACCATCCACGTTTTCATCGACTCAAGAGAGGTTTTGGAGAGACCGTGGCCTTTTCATAATTAGATCGGTAGAGGATTTCCGATATTTCAGTAATATTTAGGACGAATAAGGGGTTAAAAACTGTTTTTCTGTTCAAAGAGTGAATGTGTGAGTGTAATAAATAATGTAGTTGTACCTATGTATGTTTTTTCGATCGGAAGCAGCTGCCACTTGATTGATTGGAATAGCTACGTTTTTTCATATTGTATATGTACGTGTTTTCACGGATATGTTCGGATTTTAGATGTAAATTGCTTTATTTTAGTCACCAGCTTCAGCCAATGAACGAAACTGCTGCACGTAGGCCAACATGCATTGGGTTGTGTTTCAACTCCAATTTCTATGAGTAAAACCAAAACTATTGCAGCAAGCGTGATGGTTTTGTAAAAATCTATATCCCTAACTTTATCCATCTACGTGTGAGAGTTATTTTTCTTTCGCGGCTGACCAGTACGCACGTTCATAATACGATACGGTCAATTACCCGCCTAAATTTAATATCACATGCGGAAATAAAAAAAAAACAAACGTAAGTACAGTGTGCAATGCTGCAAATTGCTCGTTATTATTTTATGTATGACCACAAGTGTCACTTTCCCGACACGATATCAGATTCTAAGTAGCAAGTTGTTTGCTGTTGTGTTCACGTGACAATGGCGTTTACTGTGTTTTCCCTTTTTGCTTGCAAACAATGAACTTGCCGCGTTCTTGTCTATTAATAGGAAATGCCTATCTCTGAAGCGGTATCAAGTTGTGTAGATATGCTCATTTGTATAGGTATAATATATTTAATCAGTCATTATACAAGGATATCAGCACTCACTCTCATCCTTAAAATAATAATGGGCAGCGAACATGCTTCGACATGTTTAACATAAAAAATACCACCCCAACTGCGTCACTGCGCTGCACAGCGAGGGAGATCCTCTGCATCAAGTGCGCCCCAGAACGATAAAGATAAAATACTCTTTATTGAACACAAACAGAAACAGTTTCATAAACATAGAAAAGAAAATAAATAGTACTATCAGCGGCCTTATTACTAAAAGTAATCTCTGTAACGATCTAGATTCGGAGTTCTAAAACTAAGCATATTTTTCGATTTAAAACACAAAATACGAGCGGTTGAGAGTGCGTTTAAAATAACGTTTCAATAGAACTAATACGTTCTCTAGTTTGGTTGTTTCATAAAATCTTTGAGATAAGTGGTCTAATAAATTTGATTCTTTCAAATTTACATCAGTTTCTCCTAATAGTGGTTTTATTAGTTTAATTCTGCTGGAATCTTATCAACAGTAGCAATTACACCGGCCGTAAAACTGTATCAGATGCGATAGTCAGAGATCTCTCAACGGACTAGGTCTATTCCTAATTCATCATCTAGGTAGGTAACTTGTAATTAACCTGTGTTTGGAATATAATATATGATTAAGTAGGAACAAGCTTATATAAACGAGTTTTTTTTTTCAAAAATATATTTTTGATAACATAATATATATGGCGACCCACGGCAGAACCCAAAAAATACCTCGTATTTCTGATAGAGAGCGCAAAGTAAGTTTAACGCCAAATAGGAACAGCCCGTTACGCTAGCACGAGCAAAAACATCGTAGGTGCATCATAAAATATGTGGACGTTTAAAAAAACTAATTGGTAGTAACTTGCTAGTTACTTGCATGACAGCACTTCCTCCACTGCGGAACTACACGATTCAACACAAAAAATATATAATGTAATATGTTATTAAAACATTTTTTTTACACATCAGTGACTGTGATGTGACAGGATTTGATAGGAACACACCGTCTCATTTAGCAAGAACGTACGTAAGTATAATGATAATGACATGGAAGCAATAAGTACTACATATTATGTACCTATAATAATTATTTTAGATAAATAGGACGATGATGCATCGATGCAATGATTGCAGCTAAATTAAAATCATCTGCAATTAATCCAAATGAGTTATTGTAATTAAGTGTTGTTAACATTGACATTTTAGAATAATTATTGTTATTTATTGTGTAATTTGACCATTTGGCATTGCTAAATAATCAAACACAGATGAACATTTATCATTCTATTCAATAAGTAAATGTTAAATATTACAACGGTTATATTGTACCTTATTTTGAAGTTTAATCCATTAGTGATTATGATCACCTTACCAAACTACTCCTCATTTAATTCATACAGTCAGCTGCTTTAGTAGCTATACACTTTTATACCTTGTCATTTGTCAAAATACCTACTAAACAAAACATCAATGTTTGAATGAACGAATAGACAGTTAGTGAGTTTGACAAGGTTCAAAAGTGTATAGCTACTAAAGCAGCTGACTGTACATTATCAAGCAAAAAGACTCTTCGTCAGAAATTCTAAGAAACTGCAGAATTAATCAGGTTTATTTACGTTTTAATTAAATTGTAAACCGTGACACCATATCAATAGGTGGAGTAAAAAGTGAATTCTTACCTACGCCGCGGAACGAATATCAAGCGAGCCATCGCGGCGGCCGGGCGGAACCCGTGTGGCCTACTAATTTGGACCCAGTTATTAATAATAAAATGGCAAAGGCCAGAGCGGTTGCGGACAGGACGGCGTGGCGCACTCTCGTGTAGCCCTCTGTACCACTGGGGTACCTTAGGACGACAACAACAACAACATTAATAATAAAAGCATATTTCGATCGATCGCTATAAGGTATAAGACCGCCCTTTGTACCCTAGTTAAGTGTTTATGTAAAATTGTTAATAATTGATTTGTGTACAAATAAAGAGTACTCTATCTTTATTCATAACAAATATAATATAAAAGCGTCACAATTCAATGCGAAGGAATGTAAGGGCGAAGCGAAAATACTACACATCCGTATATTTTTTGTTAAAAAAAATAAGAATACAGAAGGTCGTCTAGGACGAGTGGTTGTATCACATCTTTACAATGTGTCTTGCGCCTTATATATTTAGCCACTCTTAGAGTATTTCTTCTAAGTACTAATAAGTTCAAATTCACCGCAATCAGTGACTGATCTAAAACTATTAACTAGCCTACCACGGTCCTCCAACACTTCCGGAGAACTTAGCCACGTAGTCGAAGAACTGTTCATTGATTTCCTTTGCAATCCCTTCGTTAGTTTGATCTGATTTAGTTCTAAACCAGCTGGTTCATTATTAGATTAGAAACTTTGATGGTCACGTGACTTTTTTACTATGGAAATGCTTTTTTTTCAAGATTTTCCAAAAGTTGTACATCAAAAGTTGTTAAGTATGACCGACCCTCTTTTGGCTTACTCATACCACGTTTGCAACAGAACTATAGAGAAATAGATAGTAGGTATAGAATAGTCCTTATTTATACACCTAAAACAAACTACACAATTAAAAAATTACAAGTTGTAACTTAATTAGGGTCCAAAAAGCCGTCGTATCACTTAAAGTGCCGGACAACCTAGCTAGACAAATCCTAACTAATATTATAAATGCGAAAGTAACTGTGTCTGTCTGTCTGTCTGTCTGTTACTCTTTCACGCCAAAACTACTGAAAGGATTTGCATGAAATTTGGTACGGTCTACACCCTGGGAAAGGACATAGGCTACTTTTTTATCCCGGAATTCCCACGGGAAAACTTTTTAAGGCGAAGCGAGCGGGAACAGCTATACTAGCTGTTCCCGCTCAAATAATTGGTGGGTCGAACGGGTCCCGCACCGCTTCCGCCGGACCGTATCATCTCCATCGGACTCGTCTGCAATTACTCACCGCGGCCGCCGCTCATCGGCTAAGTGCTATCACGCGTTAAGCTTTCAGTTTTACTCCAAACAAATTCACAATGAATCAAGGCTAATTCTGTTAGCGTAAAGGCCTATTCAGAATTCCAGATACAAGCCATTCAACTTTGCGGAATTTACAAGTCATAGGTCTGTGCAAGGTGCTAGAATAAAATCACTGCCTCACTAGACCTACTCTAAAGGTATTATAACAATATGCCATATAAAAGGGATTTTTCAATGCCACGGCATCATTTTAAAGCAAAGCAATTTATGTCGAAAAACTGTAACATTACGGTTGAATTGAAAAATTAAATCCCTATTACCATGCCGTCCCGGTCTGCGTAGTGCATCACTTAAATTATAAGGTATCGCGTCCTTATTCCGAGGTAAATCACAACATTAGAAAGTAAGTAAGAAAAATAAGCATTTGTAACCATCAATATTGATGTAAAATATTGTTTTCTGTAAGAATATACGTTTAATTTTATATTTCTTAGCACAGATTCATTGATAACACATTAATTATACTTAAAAAAATATAATTTATTACACATGTCGATTTGCCCTAATACCGAGGTAGGATTATGGTTTCTTCCATATACTGAGGTAGCCTGTTCCATATTCCGAGTTAGTCCTGTCAGTGGCTCCATGAGTGTGGCCATGAACATAAGGAAATTACAATCGAAAATATCGATATACTTTTTTAACCTTAAAGTACTCCAAATAAATTTAATTATTCTAAATAGTAGTTGAAAATAATGAAAAGAATTAAATACTCTCCATTTATATTGGTTTTCGTGATAATTTCTATTATTTATGTAACATTTTCATAATTCATTATTGCAACTGGTAACATTGGCTAGAAAAAATATTCATAATGCTTCTATGATGTTCTATGGACTTTTCCAAGCGATTAAAAAAAAAATAGAGTAGAGATGGGGTAAATTGATGAAATAGTGACAGTAATCGAATATAATCGATTATTGAACTCGAATGATTTAATCATTTTTTACTATAGTTTTTATCTAAGTAAGGTCTAAAATTTTTCCACGATATTTTATGTTCTTACTTAAATGTTTAAAAGTTGATGATACGTAATAAAAGTTGATGTGTAAGTAGGGAATACAAGCCCGGGATCCCGCTCCCCGGGATCCCGGGATCCCGATCATTTTCCAGTCCCGAAATTTTTGGGATTAAAATTTGCCAATCCCGGGATTTTCGGGATTGACAAAAAAGGGTAAATTAGTATGTAAAGGTATTCTCGTAGCTTTGTTGTCATTAGTTAAATGTCAAATGATTGTTTTCTACCCGTGTGACGTCACAGATGTGATAATTTATAAACAAATATGGGTGACATCGCTTTCGCCTGTTTATGAAAAATAGAACTTTTAAGTTAAAGTTTTGCAATTGGCAAAGTTGGGTCTACGCTAGACGAACCGAGCACGAGCGGAGCACGAGCCGAACACAATTCGTATAGTGTGGACCGACTTACAAGCCTCGAACGAGCGCACTGCGAACATTTCGTTCGTTGCTCGGCTGCGTTCCGCCTGTTGTCGGTTTTATGACGAACACAAAGGGTTTTGCTTCGCGCTCGCAGTGTTCGAGGACAGTGATCGTTGTAGGTTCGTTGTACATACGTCCATACCTGACACCGTGAACGACGAAACCTTGAATGGCTCCGCTCATGCTCGGTTCGTCTAGAGTAGACCCACTTTAGGTCCAAAAAAATAATAGATTATATTGTTTGGTCTAATAGAGAAATTATTAATCATATTAGACCTACTTTAAAAAAGAGTCAAGTAGCCTATTGTTTATCATTTTTAAGAAGTATTTTTTTTTTCAACTAAGTATGGTCTGACAAAGTTAAATTATAAATACTGTGTCTCCAATAAACCTAAAAACGTTGATTCATTAGACGTGTTTTTGTTTGTGACCTTAATCCCGGGACTATCCCGGGATCCCGGGATTGTCTTCATCCAGTCCCGAAATCCCGGGATCCCAAATAAAGGCCGGGATTGTATTCCCTATGTGTAAGGGATGAGGAAAAGTATCGAATAC
This sequence comes from Plutella xylostella, assembly GCF_932276165.1. NCBI lineage: Eukaryota > Metazoa > Arthropoda > Insecta > Lepidoptera > Plutellidae > Plutella > Plutella xylostella. The sequence goes on along the minus strand of NC_063987.1, from coordinate 6,024,630 downwards.
TTACAAAAGCCAATTACCTTATCAGTACTAATTTCCGATGAGTACCTAATGTATTTACCATAAACGAATATGATTATAATAAAAGTATCTACACAGGAATCGATCCAGCATCGATTATTTTTTCATTCAAGCATAGGTCGGAAGCAAGGAACATTGCACTAGGTACATCTCTATGGCGCATGCGCGCTGGACTGGAGGCGCGGCGGCGCCATGTTCAATTTTCCGCCGAAAAGTTTGCCGCTATTCTTTGAAAGTATTTTTGTTAAGTCTTTACATTAGAAAACAAACATCTTTTATTAAATTATTATGTTTGTATTTGCAATATGCAATTGGAAAATCTATAAGGTAAGCTTGTGTGCGAATTATTTTAAGAAATTACGTAAAATGGAAATATTTTTATGTTTTTATCAGTAATTTGGCATCAGTTTAGTTACTAACCTAGGTTTTTGTTCTCGCGTTTTCGTTTCTAAACTCACTAAGTTTTGTGAAAATGGGTACCAACTTATAAGGATAAGCTTAATTCTGTCAACTATCCATACAATTTACCTACTTACTTTATTTTTCAGTGACAACAACAAGAAAATGAAAAAATCAACCAGACCCCTAAACCAAACATGAAATGCAGTATACAGGACATTCATTTATCTGGGAATTCTGGGATAACAATATTACAACGGCCATCAGACCTCGAAGTAGAAGGATAATGGAAATAAAATACAGAAATGAAATTAGGCAATTGTGTATATAAGTGTTATAAAAACTCAACCGTCGTGTGTGTTATTTTATTCACCCAAATAAAGTTTTACGTCTACAAATTTCTTTCTTTCTTCTTTTATAAAGAGTAATAAGTAGGTAGTATCTAGTAGTAGTTTCGTAAAGTCAGGCATATCTATCCACACCCCTTTTATATTTAGGAAGAAAGTCGCTAATTCATCTTGATTTTATGGTTTGATGACGGCATCGGATGACACTGCGAAGGTGTGATGTAGTCATATTCCGATTTCCGAGGTACCTACCTATGTAAAATGTCATACTCCATATTAGGGGTTCAGCAAGTATTTTAATAATCCACATTTCGAGTTATCAAATTATCGATTTAGAAACAACATAGATATGTTACTCAAATCATACATAAAATATTGGTAAAAATATGTATCACTTACGTTAATAGCGATAAAATAACACTGTTTTTTATCATTTCAAATATACATACTAAGTTAAGGTTTTCTAGGTAACCATGTTTTTTGCGTCAACAATTATCGTGTCATATTAAGATTCCTAGAGGATATTTTGTACCGCCGAATTAGGTTATAAGCTTGTCACGTTCATCATTATTATTATGTAATCAAGCATATACTTCAAATGTTATTATTTGTAAAGTTATAAGCTAAAAATCATGACATAGTATTTTTCCTTATACCGAGGGTACCTCGGAGTTAGGAACCACGTATAAAAATCAGGCCCTTATACCGAGGTATTTTGTTTTTGAGTTTAAAGGGGTTAAATTAGTTTAAAAAGAGTTAAAATTTAAATTTAATGTAAGTATAAGAATATAATTATTATTATTATTTTTTTATTATTTATTTATCAAATTATTTTACAGAATTATTGATTACTTATATAATTGCATCACAAAAATCACAGAGATTTGTCCGTGATGAATCATTCTACGTAATTAGGTACTTAATAACTAATTATACTTATTTATATTTTATACAATACACAAACTTATTCAATATTACACGTTAATTAAATAAGTACAATAGTGGGTAGTTTAATAATAAACCATCAGCCAAACATACAAGATAGTTGGTGCATATTCGAACAGTGTTAAGTTAAAGTAATGATATATAGTATGATTTTATTTTGTGCTTGATATTTTTCGGTGTAATTAGATTTCTAATATTTTGGTCCATTTTATTAATAAGTTTTGGCATTAAATACGCACAGTGCCGTTCGCCGTAAACATTGTTTGCTCTAATCATGCTATACTTGTTTTGTGTGACCTTTCGTGTATGTATAGGGTGAGATACTTTTTTCAGGTGGTCTAGACAGAAAAATTGTTAATAAACTAAATATAAACTATTTACAAAGTTGAACGTCGTATAAATATAAAAAAACACAATTATTAAATATGGCTGGCCTTACGTAAGCCGGGTCGCGTTTGTATGAAAAACATGGCGGCGTCGCCCTCACGGCACATTACATGAGTTTTTAGTAATTTTAGGCAATTTTAAACATATTTACTACATCAAGTAGTTTCAGTTAAAGATAATGAACGATTAAATGTAATTTTAGAGTATCCAAACCTATTAAAATAAGTAATAATCATGAAAATAAATATAACTCGAAATAAGGACGCCATTTTGAATACCGCGAAATATGGACTCTCTACCTTATAATCAAATAAACAGATTTAACCTCAAAAACTTCAATGCTACTGATGCATATAAATTACAATAACATCAAAATACGTACCTAATTTCTTAAGTAATAACGTTTTGTTCTTATTATGTTACCGCAATTTTATTCTTGTCCGAAACAGCAATTATCTCATAGGGGTCATGAGAAGTAACTTATTCAATAAACAAGGACCAATAAACCATGCCCACAGAAGGATAACCAACTAAAGATAATATAATAGGTACAATGAGAAGCAGGAAATTCACATCCAATTACCTTCCATCCCCTTACCTTTCATTGTTATCATTAATATTATCGTTATGTAATTTGTAGCTGAGCTAGATATGTATTTATGATAAGTAGCAAAACTATATTTATCGCAAGAGCTTCGCATCGCTTTTAAATCAATACTTAAAAATTGAAAAAAGTGGTTAAAGCTAAGTATTCTGTACTAATTCCGAACGTTACAGCTGAAATATTACTGCGGACAGATAAGTACAGATATATATTTTTGTTTGTCAGTAGGCAAATATACGGTAAGTATAGGTGCCCTAAAAACTAACAAACACTGTAAATAATTCAATATCGCTTCATAAATAAACAGCTAGTTTGAAAGTTCAATAAATCCCCTTTTACACCGAATATACCTGCTCTGAACACATCAATGAATAAATTATCACTTGAATAATTACATACAACTGCACTGATGATTGATCATTTTGAATATTAAATTTATGCTATAATCACTGCAAAAGAGAAATTCCAATAAATTCATTTTTATTTGCTGAAGCCATGTGAACTGGAACTGTTTATTTTATGTTCGGTTTTAATTTGTTGCCTCCTGATCAAGCAGCCCCTAGTTTGCATATTAGTTAATCAGTGGATATAGTGACAAACCCAAGTCAAGTTGTAGTGTTTGTCACGGCCACGTTAAGGGTCTGCAAGGGGGAATCGAGGGTTGGCATTGTCATAGAATAATGTAGTAAACGATGCTCTACAACCTTGAAAAAAATCACACAGGTAGCCGAAGAGTCTAGCTAGGTGCTGAATGATTCGAATTCAAGTAAATGATTATGGATAACTGTAAATAAAATTCAGAATATGACGAATAACCAGAAAATCACACTCCCGTATTGTAACAACTGTGTCGTAATTATTAAGAAATTTCATATGATTTTTATCATATTATAAAGTTAAAGGCTTGGACTAGGCGCTAAATACCTTGTTTTTTAATAAACACACACTTATTTTGTGTAAATTAATCCCAAACTTGAGCAATTTTTTTCCCTCAAATCTTCATACAAATATCTATGGCGGCTTTCTGTGTTATAAAATCATAAACACAAGTGACGTTTGACTCAGTTGACCGCTGGCCTCCAAAGAAGGGTCACGTCGGTTTAGGCAGCACTGACAGCTCGCGATCTTATCGTGTACAGATACAAAATCACTGCACATTGGTTGTCATTGCACTTTTTCAACTTTTATGACACCAACATAATTTGATTTGAAATTGATGAAGCATAATTCTTCCAGTATATTCAATACATTAAATTAAATTATATAGTGTGCAATATTCTCGTGACATTACAGTCTCGTAAAGGTCTGATGAGGAGCAGGAATATAGCGAATGGATCTAAGTGATGACAATACGCACGAACATTAGGTTAGGGATCAAAAATACAGTCTCTTGGTGCTGGTTGAGGTATGGTCTCGTGAGGATCTGATGAGGGCATAACACGGTGGTGGCTCAATTTTATTTCAAAGATGTTAATAGCTAAAAGCATCGAGTTTAGGCTATTAAGTATGTTTTTCAGAGAGAGAGAAAGAGATTTTATTTTTCCTCTGGATGTGTTAGGTTTACTGGGTTTACTAAGTTCATTCTGTTAATGGCATCAAGTTGTTATGTGTTCATAAGTAATAATTATTTATTAACAAAATGCTGTTGGTTCTCCACGAAAATGTAAAAATAAAATAAAATAAATAAAAATAAATTCGTAACGTAAAATTGTCAATGACGGAATTTCTTCTATAGACAGTAGCCACAAAAAAAAACAAACGATAGATGGCGTGATTTGAAGATAAAGATACATTTATTCGACACATAGACAGCAACAACAAAAAAAATACAGATTTAAAGAAAAGAAACACATACTTATACAAAACAACAAAGAAAAAAAAGGATACACATCAAAATAACTGGAAAAAATATAAGCCCCAATTTACTTGTGTGGGACAGGGAGTACCATAATATTTTTTTTAGGGTACTCCCCATCTATGCGAAATATCAGCTTGATATCTTTACGCGTTTCTGAGAAAAAGGGCGGTGACAGACAGTCAGTCAGACAGACGGACAACAAAGAGATCCTATAACGGTTGCTTTTTTTCTTTTGACGTTCGAAACCCTAAAATTAAGTAAAAATATTATGCTGCTACCAAAAAATGTACTTACAGGTATTGAAAAAGCGGTATATAGTACTAAACAAGTCAAGTTGGTCCCCGCCTGCGATACTTTCCATTAACATTGGGACTTGTTTTCATGTTTTTAGCGTACAGTCGGGTTTTTCGTTTGTTTATAATTGTATTTTTTTATTTGTAACTTTTTAGTTGTTTTTATTTTATGAAATTTTACGTCAGTAGTTCATGATCATTTTTTATTTCAATAATTTTGGTGTTGTTATTTAAATACCTTCAATATGCATATTTTTGTAATGTGAAAATCAAGCCCTTTCATTTGATACCTTACGCGGCAAAGTTGAATTATTATTTTTTCGATCATCACGTTATGTCCTCTAGAGGGCGCTATGTACATTTTAATGGAACGTCACATAGCCTATAACCATCGCGCCATCAATACGCTTCTAACAATACCTCATACATCAAAATCTATCAAGCCGTTTAGGCTACAGGAGGGAACAAACAAACATACATACATACAATCAAAAAACATTACCCTCCTCCTTCGGCAGTCGGGTAAAAAGGAGTAAGATAGGAGGTCATTCTGAACTTTTGCTCTACGAGTTTTGGAAATTAACAAAAAAAAACCTTTTTCATAGAAACTTTGTTGGACATGTGACTTTTTACCATGGAAAACGAATATTTTTTTTCGCGAATTTGCAAATCTCGTAGAACAAAAGTTGTTCAGAATGACCCCTTGAGTCATCCCCTTTTGGTTTAGTATAGCCCTTTTGCGACACTATGTATTTACTTTGCTTTGTCGTCGGGGTTCAGTTGGCTGGAGGATGCCCGAAACTTATTATCTACACTTTAATACTTGTAGTTACCTTTCTACAAGTAAATACCACATTTGTTTGAGAAAGCTAATCGGGTTCCGAGTATAGAGTAAAGTGGCACGTGGCACCCCTATTAATTTCTACTCTTTCCTGGTGCCTACCAGTGTAAGTAAGAATTATACTTACTTAGGTACCCTAAAATCACCCAAAATGTACTTGAACATAATTGTCAATAAAGTTGGCGAGTAAAAGTTTATTGACCCACTGTGCAAACTTACATGTGTGCGTGTCACTGCGTGTGCTGTATGAAGAGCATTGAAAACCCAAAATTGGCGCGGTACGTCACCCTGTACGGGCCCTTAAGAAGAAGTATCTGAAAAACATACTGTTTTCTACATTGAAACGGTTAAGCACAGAATTCCAGTACCTACCATACATATCTCTAAGGTCGTCTTCGGTCCAGCGGTCCCTCAAATGCTTGATTGTTTGTGGTCTCTGCAGAACTCTATGATGATTTCACCCATACTAACAATACAATATGACTTTATACACAACATAAACTTCATTACCCCTTATCGCTAAAACATACCTACCTAGTAATACTTATTTTTATTTATTTATAAACACTCACACCTTGTACTAATGTACTCCCTTGCGGGGTAGGCAGAGGTGCATTGCTGCACCCACTTTTCGCCAGTGTTTATGTTAGTCCCAATGTAATAGGGGGCGGGCCTATTGCCTAGTAATACTTAATCTGTGCATATACCTCGTTTTGATACCTAAAAAAAAAACTACAGGGTGTGTTGCGGAATCGATCGCCGACTGTTCGGTGGCCGGCACGGTCGGGTTAGGAAGCTCGTGCGTTTAGTAGCGTCGGTCGGAACGCAGCGCGCGCGCACGCAATCACTTTCAACTGAAAGTGGGCGGCAAGCGCGACTGTCAATTGTCAACCGACATGTCAAGATAAAGACACGAATATGATAGTTAGTGATACTGATAACGAGCTGATAACGGTAACCTTTAGAGAAGTACTTTGTTCGTTGACGGTAACACACATAATTGTAAGACAGAACCATTTTCGGGGACTAACAAGGATGCCACTTTTATATTAAATATAAAATCTGTCCCGACCAGGAATAGAACCCTAGTGTCCACACTTTGGTCAATGTTCTACTAACTACTGCACTATTGTATCATCATTCATCAAGTTAAAAGTTACTTTAATAAAAAAATATCACTATAATATATAGTATTTAAATGCAATACGTGTTCACCTTCCTCTTCTACTCAATAAGTCTCTCATTCACCCAAAGGTTGCCTGGAAGAGATCGCTTTTAGCGATAAGGCCGCCTATTGTGCTTACTCCTTTTGTTATTTAATGTATGTTGTGTGTTTTGTTCAATAAAGTTATATTGTATTGTATTGTATTTAATCTATGGAAAAGACTTGTGAAGTATGTTAACGATGTAACACGCCAGATTATTTGATGAAAATCTTTGTGTGAAATCTCTTAACCTCTTCAGAATAGAAGGTTATCAGCCTGTAAAGAGTGCCACATATAAAATGCCTAGTTTAATCTAAATTATTGAGTTTGAGAGAAACAAAAGGAATTTTACTGTTAAAATAAAAAAACGTAATTCTAGAAACATAATAAAAAGTTCATAAGATATCATTATAGGTAATTATGACAATATAGTAGGCTTCAAAATTGTACTACATACCTACGAGACACGAATAGAAATAGTGATGAGCCAATTTTTCGATTCTCTGCATGCGGCATATAAAAAGATACCTATATAAAATATTGTATTAACCCCTCGCCAGGGCTGAATACATACTTCAGAATAATTTTAACTTGCTTTGTAAGTGGGCGCACGATGTGGGTCTAATCATTAACGCGGATAAAACAAAAGTAATGCACATTCACTCATCTCACAATAAAACCCCATATGTACATATGGGGTTACCATCGTCGCTCACGAACATTTATGTCTACATCTAAATAACATACGGTGCCAATGTAAAAATATTGATTTTGTACACCAACATATGTATATGTCTTATAATTGACCACAGGCTCAATTGGGGGCCTCATATTAATTACATTTGTGATAAACTTCGCTCAATTGCAAGCAGATTAGCTATACTGAAGTATAAACTACCATATAGGTTACTAAGAACACTATACCTTGCTCTTGCTGATAGTATTATTAGTTACGGATTAAGTAGTTATGGAAGAACCTATAAAACCTATCTTATAAATATATACAAGCTTCAACTAAAATTGTTAAAAACTATTGTTAACAAAAGAACTAAAATGTTGTATGAAAATAATGAAATAGGCTTATTTCAGCACTGTCACATTCTACCTATTAACCAAAAAATTAAGATTGCTATTCTTAAGGAAGAGTATAACAACTGTATTAGCATATTAAAACCTAAGACTCGCTATAAATCCCTGAGGACACTAAGTTACACTAAAAAATATAATCTACCTAAGTTTAACAACGTATACGGTAGAAGAACCTGCGAGTATCTTCTCCCATACTTATTAAATGATTTGAATGATGATACCACACAAAGTTACCTAAACGACAAAAACTTCATCTTATCGATCAAAAAACACTTTGCTAGTAGTGGTGACTGTGAGTACATGCTGTTGATGTAAGTATTACTATCTTGTTATTGCTTTTATTTTATTTTAATTTAACTTCTAATAATATGTACCCACGGATAAGTAGATTGAACCTATTGTATAAGATATGTAGGCATTAATTTGCTGTCTATTGTGTGTGTAAATCGCGGGCGGCCCGCACACACGGGCAGGCGGGAGCGTGCTGTGTGTGCGGACCGGCCGCGAACACCAGTTGTTATAAGTGCTCAAGTATAAATATAATCTATCTTGCCGGGTACCTAACCTACTATTCTGTTATTGTTATTGTTTTGTAATTGTCTCAAGATCCGAACTCCGCAATCTCAGATAAACCCTGAAAAAATGAAATGGATATGGGTACTTAAGTAAAGTTGTAGGTACTAGATATAAGTAAAAATTGTAATAGATTATAAGGAAAAAGTTGAAAAGATGCTCGAGGAGTTTCTTTCGCCATTTCTTTCCTTCTCAATGACGGGGCCTTTATGAAATGGTGGTAGATGACTATCGACAAATAATTGTAAAATTTTACGTCGATTAAACCATTTGAATTTTGAATTTTTTTTTGACCCTGCGGGTTTTTGTGATTGTTGCATGACTGTAAGCTTATGGAAATAAAAAAGTTATATAAAAAAAGTTAAATTAACATTTGCATTCTAAACTAATTACCACCAACAAATTGGTAACTTATGAACATCGGGAATATGGGGATGTAATGTTTGTAGAATTTTCCTCCAACGTACGTCTCACCCACAAATTTGTAAACGTACCTTATATACCTAGTTTCTAGGCGAAACGTTCGTTGAGTGCAAATTACTATAGGCAAACAATTTATGGGTCAATTGACCATTAATTGGATTAATTAATTAATAACAATTGGATAAACCGTTTCAAACTCCTATGAGGAAAATTTCAATGATTCGTTCCCTAATGTATAGCAATGCAATGATTTATAAATAAATAATACTTAATGCTTAGTTACCTAGTTGCCTACAACATAATGTAAAACTGTTGCAAACACTTCAGCATATTGCTCTTACTTTCGTTAAGTATAATCATAAATTCTTCCATTCTTTTACATTTATTGGCGATAAATGTGACAAAAACTTATATTCGTGATCATTCAGCTTATAATATGTGCTCAGAGCTGTGAATGACGACTGAGGCGTGGATAATGTTGACTGGCGATAAGTATTGAGTGTTTTTCTACAAACTGGAAAAATTACGGCACGACACCGGATGGCAGCAAAGTACCTATCTATTAAGTTTTGACTTCCTTTAAATGTTTATAATAGGCATCTATCTGCGTGGGGATTGAGTCTTAAAAATCCTTATAGGTAATTACTTATAAAAAAATACTTATATTTATTTATTTATTTATTTATTTATTTATTTAATCCTTTATTGCACAAATATAAGTACCCATTTACGTCTGAATCCTATCATCAGTATACCTACCTTAATAGAACTTTAGTAATCCAAATTATCAACGTAGAGCACAAATAAAATGATTACTTAAAACATCTAATTTAATAGACCTGTTTTGCATTACAACAAAACAGATATTATGTGTATGAAGAAACACACAGCGTTGAGTGAAGAAGCAATTATTTGATTTCTTAGTATAAATAGGAAAAAATGGGTTTTTACATACCAATCTGCTGTATTTTCCTCTCTTTTAGCCAGTGGACAGTGCAGTCTAGAATCTGGATTCTACTCTGTGACGCGCTGTCAAATTTCTGACATAGTAGTCTTCAAAACTCACCTGCAAGCCGTTGCTGCAACGCTGTGTGTTTCTTCATACACATAATATCTGTTTTGTTGTAATGCAAAACAGGTCTATTATGTGTTCTTTCGAAACACACAGCGTTGAGTGAAGACTTGTTTGTTATCTGCTGGTGAAAGATATTAGAAAATCTAAACGCTACGTGATCTCCTTTTTAGGTAAAATATACCTAAAATATAATAAAGATTCCTGTTAGACAACATCATAGTTGTAAAGGAAACATACGTAAAATGCACCTTCATCATAAAGGTACTTGCACCTAAAAGAAAGAAAATTAATTAAAAACAAAATTTATAAGTACATAGGTACTCTAGTTAATGATCAATAGGTGTGTATCCACTACATACCTAGTGTGATACACAACATGTCACATACTTACCTACACTTATGATCTGTAAGTATGTTGCTAATGGGATCATAAATCATACCATTATTAATTTAAGTAAGTAAGTATAACATAAATAAGCCAATTTCTTATCAAATTAAAGTTAGAACTAGTAAAGGACCAATCCAGGTGTGAGGAATACCTAATAGCATAGAAACAGACAATAGAAAATATAAAATTTTACATCATTGTCTTTATATAAGTACCTATCAATTTGTATTACATAGGCCCTCTAGGTAATACATAACCATAGGTAATTTGTACCTATTAGGTAGTCATACATATTATTAGGTAGTATTCCTTTTTAGTTGAAGTAAAATTGAACTTTATAAAGCACAGAAATATGGATTGTATTAGACTTATGTCACTGCACCACCCTTGCTAGGTAGTTGAATAGCCTACTGCAATAGGATTACATGACAGCTGTCTATGTGTACACTATCATAATTTTCCTTTTGAGATATACATGGGTGATGACTAGTCTCTAGGTACACGGAAAAATTTATAGATGTACCAATTTCAATCAAACATGACTAATTTTACCAAGATTTTACAGGACCAACAGTCTTTAAAAAGTCAAGCCTGCATGTAGGTAGCAACCTACTTAAGTAAAGGGCCAGTTAGAATTGAAACAGCTTTTGTACAGCTATGGCTTACACCCTTCTCTCAGGTTGAAATATAAAGTTTCAGAACCGCACATCATCTCTATCTATACTTGATAAACAATTTACTACTGCAATATAATCCACCATAAATGCAAGTAAACACTTTATAGGGACTATTCAATAGCCCAACCAATATGGATAATTGGATAGGTATTTTCACAGCCATCAGTCATAGGCTCCACATGATGTAGGTATATGGTATACATATAAAAATCAATATAATATAGGCACCTTACCAGATAGATCCTTAGAAAGGCTCATAAAGGCCAAATGTTAACACAACTTGGTGAACAAAAGTCCAGGACAATAATAGGCACTTAGACTTGTAGCTATCTCATGTTTGTACTCTCCAGAGACTACAAACTTGTGCAATGTGGGTAATAGAAAGCTACCTGGGCAAAATCATTTGACAACCACCTGCCATGTGGGTACACTAGATGAGGAGTACTCAAATCCGGGCTCAAACAATATCAGCCAACATAGTGGTAAAATATGTGCTGTGGCATACACCTTGTATAGGTGATATTAATGCCAATGTCTACTGAATAAACATTCATTCTGAAGTCAACTTTACTGTTGTAATCACTGAGCTCTTCCTTATGGCAAGCCTGTGTTAGCTATTAAGACCAAATTAAATTCAGAAAAAATATGTATTGTATTCAATATTAAGTATAGGCACAATACAAGAGCTCACCTTTAAGATAGAAGATATGAGATCTCAGGTTATGTCTTTCAAGAAAAGATCCCTGAAAAAGTAAGCAAGTTACAACACAATATATTAGATTGAAAATGTGTAACTCTAGCTGCCAAGGCGCAGACGCTTCAACATCAACCCATCACGTCCCTACTGCTGGGGAACGGGTCTCCTTCCAATGAAGGAAGGGCTTGGGCCTAGAAAGCTGCTTCATCAGCTTTCATTATGTTTGGCCACTGCATATCAATAATCAAATGTCCCAATAGCACATGGCCTCCGCGGCAACAATCTTGTCATTATGGGTTTAGCCAGAAACCGTTAAGTGGTGTTATTAGTAAAAATAAATAGGGATGTGATGGTGGTCCCATGCTATGCCCACTGGAAAGGGAGGATCTCCCAACCTGTTTGGGCTGTGCTTTGTTTTGGCGGGCAGCTGCTTTGGAAAACAGGAGAAAAAAATTGGCAATTCACCTTTTTATGAGTGGATTATGCCTATTATCAGTTTTAAACTGTAAGACTTATGGATGCAATAAATGATTGAGTATTAAGTATTGAAACTCCCATAAATTCTTGCTTAAAAACCCCAAATAGATACAAAGTCAAGGGTATGACATGAACAACTTTGAAAAAATTATAATCATGAAAAAATATTACAGATAGAAAGTAAATAGTTAATTGTCTTTATGTAATAATAAAATAAGTACAGTTAAGTTCACCAGAGCCCATGGCTTTTCGACTGGTTAAAAGCTATACAAATGGTTGTTAAACATCATAATATTTGCATATATAATTGCAAAAACTTGGTGGCAATGCATTTTAGTTTACCAGAGCCCATGGCTTTTCGACTGGTTAAATGCTATATAAAGCGGTTGTGAACCATCATAAACTTCGCATATATAGGTATCCCATGAACAATATGTGTGAATAATTGCAGATACCATATAAGATTTTACCTCTCCGCGAGGAAGGTTCCAGCAATTATGCAAATATAATATAATACATTTTACTTCACCAGTGCCATAAACAGCATTTCGACTGGTCAATGTATTACAATGAACTTATAAGTTCAAACCTTCATAAACTTTGCATAAAATCCCCAATAATTAGGTACTTGAAGACGGGTCTGACACCACCAGTGTGTGTGTCATCAATAATATTGCAGTTAGTAACTGCTACATTTAACTTTCCGAAAGTTTAATGAAATTATGCAAAGTTAAAATACATTATGAGATGATCCATGAGTTCATCATAGCCAGTGCCTATCAGCATTTAGGCCCGTATTAATAAAACGATCTCAAATCCGCTCTCAAGAGCGATCTCAGGTGATACGCTCTCAAGATACAATCAGCATCTTAAGATCGTGGCTAATTAGTAGACGGTTATTGAGCTCTACTCACATGATACCGATCTTGAGTGCAGGATCTCAAGTTTTTAATGAATGATGAATGATTGACCGAACGAAAAAGCGTTTCGTGACTGCTTTTGATTCACGTATTTAGTTGAATACCTACTATTGATGAATTTATTCTAATTTAATGCATCATTTTAATACTTCAAATACTTACAAATGTGTTATTACATAAAATTACTTCTATCTAGTGCGCTAAATCAATCATAAAACCATTTTAACGTTTTTGACAAACGACGGCGACGAAACAAAACGCAGCGCGTCACGCGTCGTACATACAAAAGTTTTTTGTTGTTTTATGTTTTACTAGCTGTTCCCGCGAGCTTCGCTTCGCCTTAAAAAGTTTTCCCGTGGGAATTCCGGGATAAAAAGTAGCCTATGTTCTTTCTCAGGGTCTAGACCATATTTATACCAAATTTCATCCAAATCCGTTCAGTAGTTTTGGCGTGAAAGAGTAACAGACAGACAGACAGACAGACAGACAGACACAGTTACTTTCGCATTTATAATATTAGTTAGGATTGTGTTGCATCATGATGTTTACCTACAGAGCGATGCCATAGGTACATGTCACGGGGATCGAACACCCATCTCTGTCGTGAGAAGCGGGCACACGTTACCAACTAAGCTATCACCGCTACAATAGCAATCCATATCCAATTTAAGTAGGTATTTGTTCGACTTTTTAATAACACACATTTTATTTACATGGCGTGAAATCTGAGCTTCAAAAGTACTTCTATCTCTGGAGCAATTGGAACTATTGGAAGTCCCCTATTGTCCACTTTTTGCAGATGAATTCTTACTTATTAGATTTGTGATATCATCATCATCATCATCAGCCAATAATCACCCACTGCTGGACATAGGCCTCTCCCAAAGAGCGCCACAACACTCGGTCCTCGGCCTTCCTCATCACTTATTAGATTTGTGATATCATCATCATCATCATCATCAGCCAATAATTACCCACTGCTGGACATAGGCCTCTCCCAAAGAGCGCCAAAACACTCGGTACTCGGCCTTCCTCATCCAACCACTACCGGCTACCCGCCTATGGTCTCAGTCCAGCGGGAAGGAGGGCAGAATTGTGATAACTATAATGTAACAGAATCTGAACCTTTTAGTAGGTGTTTGAAAGTGATCCTGCGGGCATCCCTTATGTAAACTTAAGGCAAACAAATTATATCTGGCCATAAAACATCATCGTAGTGATCGATTTCGTCATGATAATCAATTTCGTTAATAATATTTTCAGTATCCATTTTTAAATTTTTACAAAAACTTAACTTTTTTACCAAAAACGCGCACTCAAGTCACCCTCGGACTACACTCAGGAATCACGCTCTTACGCGGGATCTTGAGAGCCATCTCAAGTGCCGAGTATCATTTATTAATACGACGTCACTCAGGTGATGACATCATCTCGTAATGTGAACTCAAGTTCGATTTATTAATTAGAACAGCATCTTAAGAGCGTGATTGAGAGCGCTCTCAGCGGTAAGAGCGGTTTATTAATACGGGCCTTAGACTGGCAATGTATTTTGTTGCTCTGTCCATTACACCCGCATGTAAAAGGACATAATATGTATACCTATGTAATAGGTAAATAGGAATAAAAAGGCCACGAGCCAGTTTAAATCCTGTGGGTGAGCAAAAAACAACATATTTATATGTATACATACATGTTGTAAGAAGTTATCATGGTTAATAACTAAGTCAATATGGTAAATAGGGGCCCCGAGCCAGTTTTAAATGCTATGTGAGCATAAAACAACATGTATACATATAAGTTGTAAGAAGGTATTATGGTAAGAAACCTATAATGAGCTCTTAATTAAAAAACCTAAAGATACTCCGCACTTTATTGTTACTAGGTCATTAAATAAAATTCTGCCTGATAACTTTTTTTCTGATCTACACTCATTGCCCTGGTGGGATATTACTAGAATAGAAGAAGTTGACGATATGATTAACCGCTTCAATGAATTAATGCTTCACCTGTTCGACAAACATGCTCCTCTTAAAAAGATTCGCATAAGAAATAAACCACTACCGTGGATCACAGACGTTATAAAGATCATGATGCATCACAGAGATGAGGCACTGGTTAAGGCAATTTCAACAAAATTGGATCATCACCGACAATACTACAAAGATTTAAGAAATTTAGTACACAGTTCAATTAAAAGGGAAAAAAAGGCTTATTACGATTTTTACATAAATAATAATATACATAATCCGAAAAAGATGTGGAGTCACTTAAAGAACTCAACAAATCTAAGTAAACCCAGTCTACCATCTATTCCAAAACATTTAAATAACCCGAACCAAATTAATAACTTTTTTCTCAACGTTCCTTGTAACCTAACTATTGACCAAAATACGTTTGACTATTTTAAAAATAATAAATATTCTACAAATAGTTCAGAATTTAAAATTGAAATATGCACTGACGAGCAAGTGGCGGCCATACTAAAATCCATAGAGACAAATGCAACTGGAACAGATACTCTTTCGGCAGAGATGATTCGGTTAACGCTCTCGATAACACTGCCCATAATTACCTTTATTGTCAATAAATCCATAGCGCTTAAAACCTTTCCCACCGCATGGAAGGCAGCTAAAGTAAGACCTCTACCGAAGAATATCACCGTTGAAGAGTACAAAGACCTACGGCCAATCAGTGTTCTACCAGTTCTGTCAAAGGTAATTGAAAAAGTAGTTTGCAAACAGTTAACCCTATACTTAGAGACTCAACATATCCTACCCAGCATGCAATCTGGTTTCCGAAGCAATCATGGTACAGAGACGGCTCTAGCTCATGTAACTGATGATATAATAACTGAGTCAGATACAGGGAAGGGTAGTATTTTGGTTCTTTTGGACTTTTCTAGAGCTTTCGACTGTATTGATACTGGTCTGCTCCTTTCAAAAATGAGCTATTACGGCATTTCCTCGACAACCTGTGAGTGGTTTCGATCATACTTGTCCGAAAGAACGCAGTACGTAGAAACAGTTGATGAGGACGGCAACATACAGGGATCAAAAATGCAGACAGTACCTAGAGGCTGCCCTCAGGGTTCTATTTTGAGTCCCCTGCTGTTTGTACTGTATACTGCCGATTTGATCAAATGTATTAAGCACTGCAAAGTACATCTTTATGCAGACGACACTCAGCTGTATTATTCTTTCAACTCTAAAAACATTAATGAAGCTATTATTAAAATTAACGAAGATCTGCACGCGATTTTCACTTGGTCTTGTAAAAATTCTTTAGCACTCAATCCGCAAAAATCAAAATTTATGATATTAGGAACTAAACATCAAGTGAACGCTATACATCAGAATAACCCCCAAATATTGATTAATGACATCATCATAGATAAAGTTATGTCAGCCAGAAACTTGGGGCTCCTTATGGATAGTGAACTACGGTATATAGAACATGTAAATTTAAAGATCAGAAACGCGTTTTACAGACTGAAGGTACTATACGGAATCCGTGAATTTATCTCTGAGACGGTACGGGTTTTGCTAGTTGAGTCGTTGGTTTTATCCCTCTTTAACTTTTGTGACGTGGTATATGGACCTAGAATATTTGCGAAAACCGAACGAGCAATACAAAGGGTACAAAACGCATGTGCACGGTTTTGCTATAAGATACCGAAAAGGGCCCATATAACGCCTTTTTTGAATGAAAAGGGCGTTCTTAAAATGGCTGCCCGTAGGAAACTGCATCTAGCCAACCTGGTGCATAAAATCGTTCACACAGAAAGGCCAGCATACCTGTATGACAAATTGAGATGGAAAAAGGAAGCTCACCAATATAATACTCGTAGTAGGGCGCGAAATAATGCATGCATACCACAACATAGGACAGTTGGGTTCAAAGGCGGTTTCAAATACGCTGCTTCAAAAATTTGGAACGACTTACCCCCGCCTCTTCAGAAGAATATGTCACGCATCTCTTTTAAATATAAATTAAAAAATATTTTAAAACAAAAACAAAACTCAGATGCGGCAAGGACATATACTTTTAAAAAATAAAAATGAACCTAACTGATAAAACAGACTGGCTTCAATGACACTGCAAGTTGACTTATAACAATCTACTCTACTTCTAGTTGCGTTTATACATATATGACAATATTTAATTTAATTCATATTTATAAAACTACAATATTTAATTATTATTATTTATTTGTATATATAACTATAATATTTATTATAAAGTATTTATTTATATAAAAAACTATACCATTTATTATCAAATTAAGCTTGTGTCACTAGTTTAATTAATTTATTAGTATATAATTTAGCACCTAAGTTCAGGGCATACTGAAAACCAGCGCTGCATAGATTATACGAGGTATAACTCGCAGCATTGCTGAGTTTGTCCTTTTGCCACCTTTTAATCTTAAGTTAATTTTTGTATTTGTGTTTTATTGTGTTTTCCCGATTATGTGGCAATAAATGTTTTTTCTTTCTTTCTTCTTTCTTTCTATAAGACAACAAAAGTTGTAAATATAGGGATAAATATTAGCCAAGAGATTTTATAAATTATAATCTCATCAACCCATCCGCTAGGTCAAACTATGCTACTGGCTTAAGCCATTGGTTGCAAGTCAATATTGTCAACCACAGCACTGCATGTCATATTTAATTTATTTTAAGATGACAGTCTCAATAGTGAAACTGCTAATATAAGTGTAAAGTTCTCTGTATAATATACACACGACTGCAAATCCCCGAAGGGGTAGTCAGAGGTGACCCACATAAGGGCATAAATAGTGACTTATTTTCATTGTGTCACCCTTCATAAACACTTGGTAAATAAATAATGTAATCAACAAATTACAAATATTTTGCGACAACACATCTATGCATGCAGCAATCAAAAGGTTGGTATATTATGTAGATAGGCAGGTACATGTTAACTAATTAATACCAGATGTGAAAATATTTTCAAACTTGTGAAACCAAGAATCAATACCATGTTTAGAATTGAAACATTTAAATTCAAAGTAAGCAGTGTAAAGGTTATAAACCCAACAACCAAAGGTCTAACAAGCATCTGTAGCCCATCTGAGAGGCTTCCTAATGCTAGATAACATGGCATTAAATGAATAGGAACAAAATTAAATGTTCTCATATAAGTAAGCATTCTCTTATGAGAATTTTTAGCTTTACCAAATGGTGTTAAACTATGTAAATACAGTATGTAACAACGTAAATACTATTTGAATAAAGAAACACCATTGAACAGAGCTGGTTTCTGGTTTAAAGGTATAAGCACAAAGATAAAATATCATTTGTAAATTGCAATGTTTTTGTACCGAAAAAGATTCATGCGTGAAATAGTTTTCTGACTTACTCAGTTCAGACTTCGAAGGTAGGTATGAATCCAATTGCTGGAGAGCATATTTCACACTATCACAGAGATTTATCATAATATCTTCATGTAATCTTGTGATCTTCTCGGTTTTCTGAAAAAAATATTAATACCGGCCCGCGGGCGGGGCGTCGTCGGTAGCGGCGAGAAATTATTTTTTGTACATTGACGAAAAGTACGATGTCTCATACAGAGTTTTTTATACATTAAGTGAATTAACACTTTTATTGATTGTTTTATTCCACAAACACGAATATTATCATGGATTATTAGTAAAAAATCCATTTTCAAAAATATATAAACGCGTTTGATTCAAGAAATCAAAAAGCTATGTCAGAAATTTGACAGCGCGTCACAGAGTAGAATCCAGATTCTAGACTGCACTGTCCACTGGCTAAAGTGAAAGAGAGGAAAATACAGCAGATTGGTATGTAAAAACCCATTTTTTCCTATTTATACTAAGAAATCAAATAATTGCTTCTTCACTCAACGCTGTGTGTTTCGAAAGAACACATAATAGAAATATTATAAAAGCTTAGATGGTATGATGTTTTCTAAAATGATTGCCTTTATCATAATTTCTTCTCTTTTTTCCGAAATGGCTTTCGGTGAAAAATTCTCTTTCGCAAATATCATTCCAATTACATGCCTTGCTCCGGTGAACACTGCTTGAGGGCAGGATTTTGTATATTTTATATCTGTGAAAGGACGTCTTCGCAAAAATACTGGTACTGAATGTATTTTTGCGATTCCCGGAATAATATCATTGATTTTGTGATCCTAAACGTTTGTGTTGTACAGGTTCACCGCGAGGATTTTTATGTAATTCTCTTCGAAATTCTTCTCTTTGCAGATAAATTACTTTTCAACTAATAATATTATTATCGTATTATTACGTAAGTAAATAAACTTATCCAATTTATAGTCTAGCTGTAGTCACCAATCTGTTTTTCAATCAAGGGTCTTCCGTTCTAGATATGCCAGTCGACATACCCGAGAGTAGCTTTATTCTAATCAAGTATAGAACTTGCCTAATTTTAAATCTAAATTTAAATCTAGCTTGTTGCAAATGGTATTATTATAATATATAAAGCTGGATTACCACTCACTGACTGACTGACATGATTGTTCTCCCAGAAGGAGCCATTTTTTGATATAAAAATGTTTTAGGGAAATGTACAGGGTGCTCGGGTGAGTAGAGAAAAACCTCGACTTTTTAAAAAAAGTTGTAAAAAAAAAAATTTTTTTTTGTTCCTCTTTTTTGGTGACCATACATTTTATTATATTTTGAGGGTGTGTTTAGAGTGTCTGACAGATTGTAAAAAAAATATAAAAAAATAAAAAAACAAAATGGCGGCCGAGTTGCAGTGAAGCAAAGTTTAGGGCGTGTCAGACCCGACTTGAGGTGAATTGATCTCCCGGATGGGTGGGAGGTGGGGGGATGCTGTTTTTTGTAAACGGTGTGGCACATGATGAAATTTAAGGGAAAATTCCAAAAAATGTTTTTTTTATAATTGCGGGGGGAGGGGAGATTTTTTTATAAAAACGTGTTTTTTCGGGGATTTTCAAAGCATTTTTTTATTGTTTTCGAGGCATTTGACAGGTTTGACTTGTATGGAGCGGTTGTGTAGTTTGACGAGTAGAGTTGCCATGTGAAAAAAAATTCCCCATTTTTAGGGTAAATTTCGAGATTTTCCCCAAAAACATGAAAAGTAGAAATGGCCACTTTTGATTTTAAAATTTGATGCAGTTTTGTCGAAAAGACCCGTACTAATGACATTTGACCATTTTTATTACTTTCGACTGGCAACCCTGCGCGATAGGCGAGATTATA
Source organism: Plutella xylostella (assembly GCF_932276165.1). Taxonomy (NCBI): domain Eukaryota; kingdom Metazoa; phylum Arthropoda; class Insecta; order Lepidoptera; family Plutellidae; genus Plutella; species Plutella xylostella. The sequence continues at coordinate 6,004,180 of NC_063987.1, read as the reverse complement.
TTTTTTCGGATTTTTTTACGTCGACCCAACTTGAGGTGAATTGATCTCCCAGAAGGGAGGCAGGTGGGGTGGTTTTTTTTTTGTACACGGTCTGATGTATGGTGCAGTTTATGGGAAAATTCCGAAAAGTAGAAAAAACAAAATGGCGGACTGCTTTGGCGGCCATTTTGTAAAAGTGACTTTTTTTCACGATTTTTGATTGGTTTTTTCACATGTTTAGAGTGGTTGGGGAGATTTGTCTTGTATGGCGCATTTGTGTAGTCTGTTGGGTAGACTATACCAGCTAAATAAAAATTCCCCATTTTTAGGTAAAATTTTGAGATTTTCCCCAAAAACCTGAAAAATAGAAATAACCGTTTTGGATTTTAAAAAATGATGCAGTTAAGTCAGAAAGGCTCATACTAATGACATTTGACTATTTTTATTTCTTTAGGCTGGCAACCCTGAGAAATACGGGAGATTATATTTTTGAAAAAGTTCGACGTCGATTCAAGTTGAGGTGAATTGATCTCCCAGAAGGGGGGAAGGGGGGGTGATGTTTTTCTTTGTACATGGTTGGATATATGGTAAAATTAATAGGAAAATTCCGAAAACTGCAAAAATCAAAATGGCGGATGAAGTGGCAGCCATTTTGTAAAAGAGAAATTTTACATGTTTTAAGGCTATTTCACCTGTATTGAGGGGTCTGACAGTTTTGACTTGTAGAGCGCGTTTGTGTAGGTGGATGCATTTAGTTTGATTATGAAATAAAAACTCCCCACTTATAGAAAAAAAAACAAAATTTCCCTAAAAACATGAGAAATTATACATAAATATGCAATTTTATCGTTTTGTGATGGTCTGAGGAGATTCGAATGTATGGCGCGTTTGTGTAGTTAAATGCATAGATTTTTAATTAATAAAAGAAACTCCCCACTTATAGAAAAAAAAACAAAAATTTCCCTAAAAACATGAGAAATTATACATAAATATGCAATTTTATCGTTTTGTGATGGTCTGAGGAGATTCGCATGTATGGCGCGTTTATGTAGTTAAATGCATAGATTTTAAATTAATAATAAAAAACTCCCCACTTATAGAAAAAAAAACAAAATTTCCCTAAAAACATGAGAAATTATACATAAATATGCAATTTTATCGTTTTGTGATGGTCTGAGGAGATTCGAATGTATGGCGCGTTTGTGAAGTTAAATGCATAGATTTTTAATTAATAAAAGAAACTCCCCACTTATAGAAAAAAAAACAAAATTTCCCTAAAAACATGAGAAATTATACATAAATATGCAATTTTATCGTTTTGTGATGGTCTGAGGAGATTCGAATGTATGGCGCGTTTGTGTAGTTAAATGCATAGATTTTTAATTAATAAAACAAACTCCCCACTTATAGAAAAAAAAACAAAAAAAAAATATACAAAATGTAAATCAACTTTACCACAGTGTAAGTGCCGAGCGCAGCGAGGCCATAGTCCTTCTACAAGCTATACCAAAATAAATCCAGCCGATCGCAGCGAGGCATCCGACAAGTAACCCTGCCATAAAGGAAAGAAATCCGAGCGAAGCGAGGCATTACGTATCATAGTTATTAATATCAATAAACAAAAACTACGGGAAAAGTCCCGTTTAAGAAGTGGAAAGCCGAGCGAAGCGAGGCAAAACAACCTAAACCATCAATCCAAAACCTAGAGAGCCGAGCGGAGCGAGGCAAAACTACTGAAACCAACATCCGAAAACCCGAAGAGCCGAGCGAAGCGAGGCTAAAGTACAATAAACAGCAAGTGCCTATGTAACTGCAGAGCCGAGCGAAGCGAGGCAAAACAACCGAGACTACCATTCCAAGACCTGGAGAGGAGCCGAGCGCAGCGAGGCAAAACAATCCAAACCACCATAGCCTTGGAGAGCCGAGCGCAGCGAGGCAAAACATTTCAAAACATTATACCACAACAACTGAAGAGCCGAGCGCAGCGAGGCAATACAACTTAAGTATTACCTTACCGTAAAAGAGTAGCCGAGCGAAGCGAGGCAAAACAATGTAAACCACCATACCGCAAACCCTGGAGCGCCGAGCGAAGCGAGACAGCACTACTCATACCCTTGTCAACACAACTATACCTATAACCTGAGAGCCAATTGTGGCAAAAAATACCTTGAATGAATAAAAAAGAAAGACAAAGGTTTGGGCTTGTTTATAGTTCCAATTATGGATGAAATTGAAGTAAACCACAGTTCTGTAAAAAATAGTCTCAAACAGCAAACCAACGTAAGAAATTAATGAATAAAAAAGCCTGTGTATTTCGTTGCTATGAAACTAATAATCGAGAGGCTAGAAAAACGCGCGAATGGACGTGAGCGGTGGTAGCTCAGTCGGGTAAGCGCCCGCTTCTCACGCAAGAGATGCGGGTTCGAATCCGGCGCTGACATGTACCAATGAGTTGTTTTAACATAAGTACAATGTGTACCATCGCACTTACGGTGAAGGAAAACATCGTGAGTAAGGAAACCTGCATATCTAGATTTAGCACATCTAGATATGAGAACCCACCAACCCGCAGTGGACCAGCGTGGTGGGAAATGTTCCAAGCTTAGGAAGGCAGTTTAGACCTTGGGGATATGCAAAAAGGTTCCACTCGAGAGAGCCAGGTGCAGGTACTTACACCCCCACACACAATAGAATATAATATAATCGGAGGTGACTCAGATATATGAGGTGTTAAAGAACCCAATATTTGTACACAAAACGATGTCATCCCGATACTAGGTAAAGTTTACGAAACCAAAAAATGATCATACAGATCAGTTTCTCTACCGTAATTCATAATGAAAATAGTTTTCAAGGCAAATTTTAACATTCCTGTGTAGTTTTTTTTTATGTAAAGCCAAATTCAAGAAATATCTGTTGTACACAATGCTTGACAATGTTTAACAAAATGCCGTCACCATACGACCCCAATTTTTACAAAGATTTAATTTAAAATTGGAACAAAATATTATTGTTTTTAGTTGGTAATATCCTGACGCTCTGTTAAATGTACGTCAATGTTGCAGAAGACGGCATTAAGCTAGATTTTTCTGTTTAGCTTTTCTCAGTGGAACCTTTTCATTGCCCGTCAGTGTATTATGGCAAAGTCCATCTGTTACCAAATTTCATACTGAAATTAGATTTCAAGGGAAAACTAAACCCCATAAAATATTCGATACGTTACAGTCAAGTGAATAACCGTATCTCACCAAAATTCATACTGAAAACCGTATCCCACCTAAAACCGTCAGAAACCCTATAATTAAAAAAATCATAGTGAACACAGTTTTTAAGGCATAAAAAACGCAAGAAAGATTTGCTACGGTGTATACAAGCCAATACCCAGCTGAAATGGAAATTCATACTGAAAACAGACACCCACCTAAACCGAAAGTATCGAAGCACCGCGCGGCTGCTTGCAGCCCGCGCCACAACGCGACCTCTAGTTGATATATATTCTTACCTAACCGTGAACCCAATCTTACTCAGATAATACGGCTGAATTTGAGGTAAATTTTCTCTACCTCTTACGCAATCTATGGTACCTATGTATCATACAAACATTTATCGGAAGTAAAAAAAATATAGATAAAAAAATTATTAAACCTACCTATTCTAAACTACTTATTCATTCTTTTTATTGGGTATGAACTATAAAATAAAATTATGTCAAAAACGTGGTTTAGGTTGTAGTTCACAATGCTTATCTCAAATTGCAGTCATTACGGCGATATAGCTAATTGGGAAACATTATAGTTATAGATTAGCGAATATTAGATATCTATACCTAGACCTACCTTCCATCATCCCGTCTTTGATCTAGATAACTCTAGCTCTAGATGATCTACAATGATCTAGATGTTCTCACATTCCAGTGCCCTCTCGACATTCAAGGCGAGCGTCCACTCTCACTGGTACTTAGTTAGCATAACAGATGGCGTTGGTGAGGCCTATAAATTAGGTACAAGTAAGACTCTCGCATGTGTAGGCTGATCGTGCGTGCAAGATAATTTTGTTAGATTTGTTGTTATTAGTAGGCCTGTCCTATGAAGTGGACTGGTATGTCTTTATATTCTAGTTGCGTAGAGCTTACCCAACCAAAGGAACTTAGAAGGTAAAAGTTGGCATGTAGTGTTAACTCGTAAATAGTTTTCAATGTAAGCCAAAATAAGAATATGAATGCACAACAAAAATATTGAAACGGATCATAAAAAAAAAACCGAAACATCAACTTCGAATTTAGGGCCTTATATATTTAGTATATATCGCGGGCTTCATGGCAAAGGGGCGTATGCGCATCGACCCTACTTTTCAGGAGAGCAAAAAAACATCATAACTTTTTAAATAAGTAATCTAGCTTGCTATAATTTTGCATATACCTTAGTTAATTATTTTTTGTTTTAATTAAAACTAATTTTTTATAATATCTATGCTTTAAGTACACTTTATGGCGTATACGTCTATCTGCCTTGACGGAAATTATTGTATTGCTATCCTTTTTTTATCATATTATATATAGGAATAATGGGCGTATAAACAAACTTTTTTATTTGTTATCCAATTATATTATATATATTTTATTTGTTTTACACTTAAATCATTTAATATACTGATAGCAAAATATAACCAAAAATGTAACTGCTTCTATTTTTTTCGAATTTCATACGCCCCTTTGCCATGGCGTAATTTAACGGATGTTCTCAATTTAAGAGAGATGATACGCCTATTAAAAAATAACAATCTATTTAAGTAACTATTTAATACATAGTAAAGCTGTAAAAAACACAGAATAATTTATTAGAAACAATAAGAGTACAAAATAAAACAAGAATTACTGTTAAAACAAAATTTACTCTTAATTAAGTGAACATAAACTCAAAAAACTCCTTAAATAAATGACAGAGGGCTGAGGCTGGAACTTCGCAGAATGCAAGGGCTTTCCTTGATGAACTCTTTCTTCAAAAAGAAGCCCCAAGGAAGGTGGACCTGGTGCAAGTCGGACTCTGTCACGAAAAATGAAATCGATTTCATCATCATGACTGATTAAGAGGCACATATTCAGATATTTCAGGTCTGTTTAATCATCGTATACTCAGAGGAACTCTGAATATCGACCTAAAGCTTGAAGAACGGCGACTGATGAAGTCCACCCTCTGACCAACTCTGCGCCAGACCACTGCAACGACGTGATCAATGCAATACAGAAAGATGGCACTAGGTTCTGTGCAATGTAAAACACGGGAAGGAAGTCTAAGCTTTCAGGGGGGACTCTTGGACTTACGGAGACCAAACGGCATGTGCTGGACCATTCCGTCAGAACTAGAGGCTCTCAACAAAATGATACGCAAGGCTATTTTCATCGTGACCTCCAGTGGTTTAACACACTCCGGATTGAAGAAGCTATTAAACAAAACCGGGGATCGAATGTCTTTGCCAGGCGACTTGAAGGGACCCTAACGAAAAAATTGACAACCAGCCATAGCAGAATCGTCGAATCTGAGCCGGAATGCACGATTGTACGCTTCACATGCGCAACAGCCAGAACCCCAGATGTTTAGGTCTATTGTTTTTCAAGAAAGGAGACAAATTTGCTCTTAAAAACCTATAGACTGATCACACTCTTGACCACGTGAATAAGATGTTTATGTACATTTATAACAGTCATCACGAGACTTGATTTGATGAATTTCAGCCGCTGGAGCATGCCGAATTTCGTGGGGGTTATAGCACTGTAGACCACATACACACAGTTCGGCAGATTATACAGAAGAAGGAAGAATATAATCGGCCTCTGTGCCTAGCTTTCGTAGACTACGAAAATTTTTACTCTGTCGAGATCTGGGCTGTTCTGGCATCCTTGCAGATATGTCCAATAGATTGACGATACATCGAGGCGCTGAAGTGCCTAATGACACTGAAACGATTACTGTCCAAGTATAGAACCAGCCACAAGATCTATCCATAGGCAAAGGGGCATGAGGGAAGAGGACGTAATTTCTCCGATACTGTTCCGTGATGCATTGGAAGATGTATTAAAACTCTGGACTGGAAAGGACTAGGCATCAATATCAACAGTGAAAGCATATTGTCATTTTATTTTGTTAAAAAAATGCACATACGTCTATATGACATGGCGATAATTATTTGAATGCGCCCCACTGATTCTTATACGCCGTCTATACGCCTCTCTGACATGGCGAAATTATTGAAATGCGTCCTACTGATGTTTATACGCCGTCTATACGCCTTTTTGACACGACACAAAATTATTGATACATCGTATACGCTTTTATGTTATTTATGAATATCTCAAAATCTAGTTTACTGAAAATTTCAAAAAAATTACAGAACGTGTATTACTAGTATAGGAATCGATTGGCATGAAAAACGCAAAATCGATTTTTTGCGCTTACGCCCCTTTGCCATGAAGCCCGCGATATGTATGTATCTATTTGTCTAGATATATCAGCTATTCGACACCCATAACACAGGTTCTGCTTAGCTTGGGGTCGGATAGCCGTGTGTGAGATGTCCCCACATATTTATTTATTATTATAACGTTTTATATTTCTACCATGTTTTGTCCCTTTCGACAAATAATAAATTGTTCTTTAACAGAGAGGGATAAAACAGTTCAATAGCTAAAACGTCCTATATCTTTTCTATAAATCAGGGGGCTAGATTTTTAGATAGACATTTCATTCAAAATAATCCGCCAACTAGTAGCTGCTCTTACAACATTACAAGCTAAACGCGAGTAATGCTAGAATGCACTTCAACAATGTATCAATAGCATGTAAAGCATGTTTGTCTATCGAGCTACTCGAGCTACTCCAATCAGCACATTGATCGGACTATAACTGTCACATACAGTACAAATAGCTCTATATACCTTGTCGAATAGTTTTGCAAATTCAACAGAACCTACAGAAAAAAAGAGACGGATAGAGTAAAAGCCGATTCTCTCACTCCTATCGGATTACCTACAATCCGTTTAGCGAAATCCTGTGCAAATAAATACTCTAGCCTTTAAGGTTGACTGAATAAGTCCCATTGATGCAACGGCTCGTCAGTGTTTCAGATTTTTTCATGTTATATACCTAATATCCCAATTGATTTTATTCACAGAAAATACGTAGGGACCTTGACAATAAAAATATATCTGATCGAAGAACCCCCACTTAAACAGTGTTTAACTAACCTAAGACTCACAAAGGAAAAATATGTAGATACCCTAATCCCTGAAGTATATTTAATTTATAGAGTTTTTCTGTGCTACCACAAAAAACTTTAAACACTGTTTAACAAGTGTTTAAAACGAAATTTGACAGATTTTGTAGGCGTTTGACAGCGGTAAACACCTGTTAAATACTGTCAAAGTTTTTGTGGTAAGGCCCTTTATGTTTTATTAATTGTACCTACTTTGTACATACTTATATGCACAGTAATGGAAGTCAAAAAGGGGTGTAGATACAAATAAAATTATTGAACTTACACATAGGTACCTTACCTACTTCATAATGTTTTAGTAATTTCTGCAGGTACCTCTACATCCTTACATTTAAAAGTAGTTTCTGTAACTTTTAATAATCACGTCTCGTGGTTTAATATCGCGATCGCCCGTGACTGCCAATGTTGCCGTGCCACAGTGAACGGTGTATACTAGAATGGACCTCTCAACTCGCCGCTCGGCTATTTTGACCCAATTCCCACAAAAATCAAAATGTCCGACAGAATACTTGCGCTGGACTATTACAAGGCCATTATTTTCTCGGGTCCGAGCTTATAATTGTTTCAAATTCAGTCTAAAACGTGACTCACTACTTTCTCTCTTGTTTTATGAGGAATTTAGCTTAGATTTTGCCGAGTTATTACGAGTTTTTGATGAATTAGAGTATTGTTAAACGTGAAACACCTTTTTATATTCGTCAGCGTGTTTCTTAGCTTCTTATAGGTATGTAGAGTACCTAAATAAAAAAATAATACCAGCAATAACCAACAGAAATAATTAAAATAATCTGTATACGTGAATATTTAAGAATTTAAATAACATAACTGTAGTAAGTGAAATGGGATAATCCTTGTGAATCTATTTATATTTTATGAATGATAAATTTCATATTATTTACACGCAAAAACGGAACAAAACATATCCCCAGGGGTTCTTGATCTGATATCTGATCGTCCTCAATTGATTCTACTGCCCGGCTGTAAAAGACCTCATTTCGTTTGGTTCAAGAAACGTTTATTAGGGAATAACAAACCGGTAGCCCTGTTTTTCGGCTTTAAGTAGATAGAGATTCACACAGATCAAAGGCATCCTCGGCTAACTCTTATTGTGTCGAGAATTAATGAAATATTGTCGATTGGTGCTGGTAGACGAAAAGTTATACCTAGTGGGAGCAATTCCAATCAATATCATCATAAAATATACATAGGTACTCTCACGCTTTGTAATGTACAGTCAACTGCATAAGTAGCTGTACACTTTTGTACCTTGTCAAACTCACAAACTGTCTATTCAAACATTGATTGTTATGTAGTCAGTTTGACAAGGTACAAAAGTGTATAGCTACTTATGCAGCTGAGCGTACAGACGTTTTATTGCTGTACTTATCTATGTTTTCACAATAATTTCCAAAAACAAAATTAATTTTAAATTTTGTAAAATATTTTTTTCATTGCATTGAATTTCTGCTTTTAAAAAAAAAGAACTAACAGTTAACATTTTCTATTTATTACTATTAAATGTGTGATGGATTCGTGGTGTTGTAATAAGTTCCTTTAGCCGAACTTTTATAGCCGAATTTAATAAGATCCCAGCCATGGAAATAACAGTAAGAGAGAGATACTTACAGAAATTGGCAAGGAAGCTGTTACTGTTACCACCCCTACTAAATCACTGAACAGCGAATCTAAATTCTCGTTTGGTCATTTCTACTTATATTATTCTTGTTAACTCTCTTTTCAATTATCAAAATAAGGTTTTTTAATACTTAAATTTTTTGCATAGGAAGGCATAGCATAAAAACTTAAAAGTTTTTTTAATGAAAAATCCCGCACATACCTACTCAACTATGTGTAAACTAAAACTGAAATCACGAAAACTTCACAACTAAGATTTTTCCGGCAGTATTAATATGTTTCCTCGAATAAAAAATTAAAAAGTAGTTCATTCATTAGTTCATTAGTTTTTTAAACTAAAAATATTTTCTTTTCTTTTCAGCTGTACTAGCGTGCGCCTACGCCGCCGAAGAGACAAAGAAGGAAGATGCGGCCGACCCCGCGCTGAACAAGGACAAACGACAGACGCAGGAGGACACCGCTCAGACACACTACGTCTACAGGAGCGCCAGGAAACAGCAGGTTAGCCCTATACTTAATCAATGATTAACTAATTTGATTAATAATTTTGATCCTTAAATCCTACTGGAGATACTTTTAATGTTACTTATAATAAGTTTTAAGTCTTATAAAAGCTTTTAAGATACCTATGAATTCCGATTATGCTAGTTTTATGTTATCCTGGTTATTTTATGTAAGTTACACGAAGTTTCTCTGAAGACTCTATCTCGTAGGTATTTCCAAATATAGGAAATCAGATTTTAAAATAACAAAAAATGCGCAGAATAAATACAAACCATATAAACACACGTATTATATTTATACAAATATACCTACATGCCTTTTGTTTATAGGATATTGTATAGAAAGTCCAAAATGACAGAGTTAATAATATCGGTCCTAACCATTGAGTATGAATGGTCGCCTGAGTCCGCGTTGTTCTATGGTCCTAACACAAAAGCCGTGCTGCATAAATTGTGTGCAGCCTACACCCAGATTAGATAGATGTTTAAATTCACATTTAACCTTTTACAACACCCTGTTATTACCCGTCACCTGTATAAATGTGTAGCATTATAATAGCACAATAAATTATACTGTTGATACACTTTAAAATGGCACCTTAATCACCATACCACACGATTTGTCAAGTGCCACTTACTATCGATCGACGCTATGCGGTAATGCAAAAAAAACATACATTACAGATTTACTAGCTGTATTAACGTAATGTTTTGCTTAACAGCAGTAATAGTAAATGGTTTTTATTGCTACGACGACGCTACATAAAAACGAAAATCTACTATGCGTATAAATTTATCTAAATAAATTACTTTCCTTGAAACGTGTTTCTCTCATAACAAAAGGAAAGTGACGTTTTAATTTTTGCTTACACTGGTTAAGGCTTTTGGCATGAGTTATTGACTATCTTATTCACAAAATTATTGTTCTTAATCAAATCTTTTATGTATTTATCGTATAAAACTTTGTGTAGATTTACATTTCATTCTCTGTATTTGAATATTTGACTGTTGAAATTTAACTTCATTATATAACAATCACGGGCAATGAAAAAGTTCCACTCACAAAATTCCGACACCAAACAACCCAAATGATTTCAAACAAATTTTAATTCAAAATTTGAACAAAATATTACCGTTTTTAGTTGGTAATATCCTGATTCTCTGATAAATGTACTTCAATGTTGCAGAAGGCGTCATTAAGCTAGCCTTTTCGGTTTAGGAGTAATTTGGTGTTTTTCCGAGTGGAACCTTTTCATTGCCCGTGAGTGTATAATGCGTGTTTTGTTTCTTTACTCTCAATAGCTCATTAGACAGTAATTTTTATGTCATCTTGGTAAATACGAGTACCGGCCAATCATTACAGCTTCCACATGTAACTATATTAGTACAATCTGGCACCTTAATCGGTAGGCAGGTACCCATTGAATACAATTTATGCTTACCGAACGACCGACGGACGTAACCTGCACCTATGATTTATAGATTTACCGGAAAGGTCGAATGTAAACAGCCTATAATGTTACAATTATGTTGTGATAGGTCAGTCATTAACGTTGCATCAGACATATTAATCCATAAAACGTACTTACGCTCTAATAGCAGGGACTCCTCACTTACTTGGCTGTAATTTCTAAAGCTGTAAAATCGATTAATAAGGATTAAAATGTCAAATCTATTCAAGGTATTTCTTAGCTTTTGATAGTAAGTAAAGGTTGTGTTTTTTATATGAAAACAATCTTACCTCTTCAAATGTTAACACTAGATAAACTAAACCCTTTAAGTAAATAAACATAAAAAAAAACAGTTTTTTTTTCAGTATTTGAGCTATTATTCCACCCAGTTTGACTATTTTGTCCCTGAGGCAAACGGGAATCTAAGTCGAAACCGCATATTTAGTATCTAATAACGGCACACAAAGTGCATACGTGATTATTATGATAACTAAATACTCAATAGAAACATTTTAGCCTCACAAAGCTACTTCCTATCGCATCTCGAAGCTCAGTCGGCCTAATGGACGGCCATTAGACCTAATTCAATTATTGTGAGTAGCTACATATTCGTGAGTCCCTTTACTCACGTCGCCAATTACAGGTCCCGTATTGAACACGAGAATAGAGGTGATTTTGTGCAATGATTTTTTTATTACTATTTTGAGCTTAGCAAGAAATTTAGTGGGTGGTACCGAGTACTAACTTGTTCTTCTATGCTCTAGCGTGTCGCATCTAGCGGCAGCATGTTGTTTAACTATTCATTCCTTCGTCCGTGCAAAGCCACAAACAAAATATTGGAAGTCGTACAACAAAAGTTAAAACGAGCTTAGTCTAGTTACTAATTATTATTCGGTGGGTGAGTTCCCCTTTTCATACTTTTAAACTCCCGTATACATATAATCTAATTTACAGGTTTTTTATACTAATTGGTGTTCCCATTTGATGCTAAATAACTTATATCCAATAAGCGTTATAACTGCTGTGTGATCAAGTTGCAACAGTAGCGAATACCCATCGATCACTGAAGCAGAAAATGTTTGAAATAAACGTCTTACTTGCTCTAAACGAGAACGTATTGATAGTGCCACAATCTTATCTGTTCCGGTGGCGACTTCGCTGTGATCGAATCCAGTGATGCCATCGATTAAATTTTGCCTATTTCTGGTTTAAACGACAATGCATTTCTGCTATTACCTATTGTTATAATTAGGTAAGTACATTCATAAGTATAGATAAATCAAAATATAGGGTCGATAGTAAATGAAAGAGGATATAATATATCAAACGACATTTGTTGTATGGAAAATTTGTTTACGGCGAACAGAAATAAAATTAGTTCTGATTATGTTCTGATATAGGACATTAAATCTAGATTACAATGGTATAGGTAATATAGTATGTGGGTCCTGGGAATAACGAGATACGACTTAAAAAAACTATTAATTATTATTTTTGAACACATTATTTAACATTTTTAAAGTAAATAAGAGCATACAATTAAAAGAAATTCAGACAGTGTGCAAAGGTTAATTCATCATCATCATCATCATCATCACGACCCATCACGTCCCCACTGCTGGGGCACGGGTCTCCTTCCAAAGGCTAATTGCCAAAAAGCAATTTCTTTCTGCCAACTCTTGATAGGTTGGGAAAACAATGACATGTCATAAATCATCATTATTTCGTCTAAAATCGCTGCAGATGCGAGAAATTCTTCTTGGTATACTGCATAAGATTTAAAGTATCATGTCATATCCTCACACCTGTAATCAAAGAAAAATAAAGATTATATACTTTTCATCACGAGTATCACGACTATTCACGACCCATCCCGTCCCCACTGCTGGGGCACGGGCCTCTCCGCTCTCGGGAAAATATTTAATAAAATTACATGGAGTATATGGGTAAAATTATTCGTCATATTTGGCAACACTAACCTGTAGCCGCTGCAACTCGTTCTTCCAATTTTTCAAACGGAATTAAAGGCGCCTGAATATGTTATTCTTCCTGCATAAAAGCCAATATATATAGTACTACTTTTCTTGCATCACATTACAGCGCTTTTGGCATTATTTCACCCAGAAAATCACAAAACAAATTAAATAACGTAGCGTCAGCCTCTTCGCAGAAATTGACAACTCAAATAACGCACAGAGTATGAAATGAAGTTTGACAATGACGTCTCGTTAGTTGCACATTTTGACCACCGGAACAGATAAGATTGTGGCACTAAGTGGATAGAGTAATCAATCATGTCACTGAGATGTGTTTGCAACACAGACTGCCGCTTCACCCATAGACACTAGACATAGAGCGCAGATAATCATTATAGTTTAGTTTTTGCAGTTTGTAATTTGTTTACATTTATGGAAAAGGGGGGTGTTGTAAGTTTATCGTGTATGTGTGTAAATGTCTGCAGAAGCGTAGCCCTCAAATGGTTGAATCGATTTTCATTGAATTTTTGGATCATAGATAATGTTAACCCACTCTTCTTAGCCAAAGTTTTGAGAAAGAGTTACTTGAGAAAATTTATTCACTTAAATCATACCCTATTTGTAATAAGTATTTCAATCCCATAACATAGAATGCATACAGATAAGTGGTTTACACACACTAGGTACTACAGTAGGTACCTACATTGGGAAGGATCTCAGCAACAGATTGTGGACAAGGCCCTTTCACTCCATTGCCCTACAAACAGTCACGCTCTGGTCACTTAGAGACCTAAACATTAGTAACAGCTCCTTATATAACCTATACCTAGGTCCTATTTATTAAATGTCGACAAATTGGTTTGTGTTCTGAGATCTTGTTGCATTGAAAACGATTAGACTTGGAACTAGCTTAATATAGTAACAATGTTGTAAGTAGGTCCCTAAGGCTACCTATACATTCGGGACGTTAAGTAAAATACGGGAAAAGAATTACATTACAAAACTAAAACAGTTAGTAAGTACCTACCTATGTATGTTTTGTAAGTCTATATTTTGGTACGCTGCAATCTAGTCTCTATCTCGTTACATTATACCTCGTTTCAGCTAAGATAACTGTGACAGTTCACAATTTTCCAAATTACACAGAAATGTGTGTCAATTAATTACATATCATTGGATACGACTTAGTCCTACAATAGATCTATAGAAATTAATTATTATGGGATATCTCCAAACGAAACGTCACAGGAATCATCTTTGCTGAAACGAGGTATATAGACGTACCGATATTATAATATCGCGCTCTATTTATTTATTTATGTACAAAAGGTGGACTTAATGCTTAAAGCATTTTCTACCAGCCAACCTACAACCTCTAACGACAGCTCTCCGAAACTTCGTATTTCGTAAAGAAAAGATTGCCCCTGATCGGTGTCTACTTGTAAGTTGTAATAAAATTAAAGCACATTTGTTGCCATTATAATAATACCCAATGACCGAACTACAATGGAACATACCTTTCTAAACTGCAGATACATTATACATCCGCATTACAAAACACAGAACCACTTACATTTGCCAGTAACATTAAATAGAGAATAATTTTGCATGGTGTTGGCTGTAGGTTACTCCAGATTACTATGGTTATCAGGGTTCCGCAAACCAAAGGTTGAAACGGTTAGTGACGTCATCCACACGAACAATTTATACATCTTGATCTACAGGGTGTTGCAATAGAGCCGAAAGGGTGACTCAGAGAAAAATTATGAACAACTTTTTTAAGACCTTTGAAAATTAGCGTAAACGGAAAAATCGGTTCTACCTGCCTGTCTCAATAGTTACGGACCAACTAAAAAAATACTGACCATTGTTACATTTTAAATATCCCACTAGGTACTACATTACATAAACTAGCTAAGTACTCGGCTGGCTATTAATTCCTCATTGTTGTTCTACATTTAATTTGCATGCGATAACTTTTCTACACTTTAACGAGCAAACATTATTCGACGTCAAAGTATGTAATCGCAACATTTAGTACAGTTCACGTAACTTGACCAATTTTCTAAAGTAATTTTTCCATTTTTTAATGTACTTAAGCAGCACTTGGCTTATTTTTTCTGAAAACTGTATATTGGCCTAGAAGCAAACATCCACTGTATCATTCTCTCGTGCAGATATTGTTAATTTTCAGGCAGTGATTTACGATTTCAGTGAAACGATTATTTGTCATCTTCTGTGAACCAAAGTATGCTTTTAATACAATAAGCATTTTATAGCGAAAGTAAAGGAGACTATGCTTTGCAGTCGTTAAGTGTTGACTAATTTTATTTCCTCTATTAAATACATGTCCGATTGCTATGATTAGGTATAGATTGCTCGCTAAGTATTGTTCAATTAATTGTTATAGTTACCTAATTGTTATTGCAATAAAATTTATCGGTTAAAATTACATAATACAGGGTTGCGGATTACCAAACCACGTGATCATAAAGTAATAGTAGTATTTATTAAAGAAATAATAAATAAATAAATAATAATTTATTTCATAGCCAAGCTTAAACTTAAGTACAAAAATCAAAGTTAACAAGCATAGATTTAGGCTGTAAGCAATATGCATCAATACTGTGTCCCCTGATACTCAAACTTGGTAAAAACCTGTAAGATGAGGATCAGTGGTCACTCACCGAGCTAGTACACAAAAGTAGTTAGGTAGTAACTTATCAAAATAACATTATTTCGTTTTTTTTTCTGTTTAGATATTTCGATAATAGATCAAAATGTTTTAATAATTTTCTCTATATTTTGATCTTATCTTGCGTTAAATCCACCTTTGTACACTCAATGCTGTTCAATAAATAGGTAACTACTTAATAAAATGCAAGAATCATAAAACTAAATAAGGATGTGCCATATTGGCGCAACCAAAGACATCGATCGTATTTCCTTTGACAGACCGCATCCGTGGATTGCACATCGCAGCTTCTAATAGCAGCTTCGGAGCGCCACTGTAACAACTGGTTGCCATCTGTGGCGACAATTACCCTGCAACTGATAATAATACGGTGCCGCGTTGGGACCGGCGCCATTTTGATTTAAGGACTACCAATCGAATTGGCTTATTTTTGCAGAATGATCTTTGCGCATTCATTTTGGATTGGCTAGTGCTTTTAAAGTCCACCAGAATTTTATACAAGCGTTTTTCCGTAATGTTTATCAACGGTAAACAAATTTTAAAGCGTAGCACCTATGTTCCAGTATCTACATAGATGGTAGTTGCATTTTATTCGGCAACGACCGACCGTATTTTGTTTTTAAAATTAATTTGTAGATGACCGTAAAAATTCATGAGTTTCTAATGTAGGTAAGTACAAAGTTTGCGAACAATCAATAAACTACTTGTGCAAACCATCACGCTATCGATCGCTAAACACATATAATTAAAAACCAATAAATGCTTAAAAGTCCAATAAGCGTTTGAAAATGGCAGTTAAAATCGTGTAAGACACGGGAAATCCTAATTGCATGTACAAGTGTCTCGGTTCTAAAAGTAGTTGCGACAACGGATGCAACAGTTAATAATACGTCTCCACTGTCAAGCGGGTAGCAGAGTGTGCGGTGTCGCAACGTGCGAAGACAGCTTCGAACGTTACAACGATAATAATAACGGTTATTTAGCGCACTCGTTCGTGCACGTCACTATTTGGAGCATTTATAAGTAGGTGCAATTTTAGACGGAAATAGTCAACATTAGATGTTTTCAAAACTGCTTTTACATAGTTTTTTTGGTATTAAGTAGTATATGAACCCTATGTTGATCACACTATTATTAAATTTATTTCTATCAAAAATATGACCGTCGCGTACTCGCGTCGCAGTGATTCGTCATCAACGAAGGGAAGGAAACAGAAATACGTTTCCGTCTACAATATTAGCATGGATATTGCTTCGTCTAATACAAAGTAACAGGTAGGTATATAATATTGTGTCCTTGATCGCAATATTCGTGATCGTAATGTAGGAGTAGGCTGACAGCCTCTATCCATAAATCAGATTAATTTACCAGAGTAGCGTGATATACCTACAATACTCGGTGTTGCAAAAGTGGGATACTAGCCGAATGAGGGTGACTCATTCTAAACATCTTTTTGGAAATGTATACATTTAAGACTCTGCAAGTTATGCTTAAAAATGGATCCCATGCTCTCAAGATGGAAAAAAGCATAACATAACAGCAACAAAATTCATTGATTCATGGGCACTATGAGACAGAAATATTAGGGAGTGCAACGGTGTTGGTCGGGTAATTAGGTTTTTCATTCAGGTATTTATTGATAGCTATATAGCTTATGGTTGGTAAATTATTTTCCGTAACTTATGCAAAGTTCGTTCCAATAAAATGCTATATTTTTTGTTCACACTATACAATACTTACAGTAGGTTAGTAAAAATACTGAATTTAAGTATAAAAGCTGCTTAAAATACAAAGTTTTGAACATGAAAGCTAAAGGAAATACAGCAAATAATGTGAATTCCGGTCTGTTCACCCGCCCCCAACCGCCGCCGCTGCCGCTGTCCCTTTTAGTCTGTTCAACCGAGAAATTACGCGGCACTCGGGAACTTTGTGACGAACCATAGGGCCCATATATCTTGTTTTGCAAACAGATGTTGCCCTCTTGTATACCTAAGTAGGTTTTCGGTTCTTTTTAAATGACAGTTATACTGTATTCATTCTTATTTGGCGTAAAAGGTAAACAATCTTTACTTGTGTGTCTTTTTAATTAAAATACTATTAAACAAAATATAAACTACGGCCAAAATAAATGGTTTAATTACGAATTCAAACATTTCTGCTTGTAAGTATTTCATTTGTCATTATGTTTTATTTTATAACTTAGCTTTTAAATTAATTCAAATAAAAACACTCCAAGATTGCTCAAAATCTACGACAAGTAAGAAAAAATACATTATACATAATATATGCATTTGATTATTAGCATTCACGAGCACTGAAAAAAATCCAGTGACATAAATATAATTAAGTATAGAATGTCCGTAGTCGAGCGGGCCTCAGTGATCGTAACTGATCGCTGAGGTTAAGCAACAACTGACACGGTCAGCCATTGGATGGGTGACCAATTTCAAGTGGTGCTTTTCTGGACGCTTCCGTGCTTCGGACGGCACGTTAAGCCGTGGGTCCCGGTTGCTGCTTCGGTAGCAGTCGTTAAGCCTAGTAAGAGGCCTTCGGGCGGCTTGAAAACATCTGACAGTCGGGTTGCCCACTTACCCGACAACTCTCTCAGCACAAGCTTGCTTGTGTTGGGGTCCACCACCCCGCACTAGGCCAGCGTGGTGGACTAGGCCTAAAACCCTTCCTTCATTGGAAGGAGACCCGTGCCCCAGCAGTGGGGACGTAATGGGTCGTGATGATGATAGAATGTCAATGGCAGGTGGAACTGGAGATTGCTCGTGAGTGTATTTTATGAGTACACATTGTATTAAGTCTGAGTTTTATCCAATTTTTGTGGCATATGTTATTTTTCAATTTTTGTGTGTTCCAAAGTTCAAGAGCAATGGGAAATACTCTTTGAACTTGAAAGCTTCATAAGGCGTTAATAAGTTGCCTTTTATAAGCTTTTATTTAGGTATCAATACTTAAAAAAACATGCGAGATTGCAGCAACAGTACTTAAAGCACTTAGATGTGTATTATGATAAGTATTTTCTTCTATGGTGATATTTTATTTCGATTTGTAGTTAGGTACTATCACAAAGATAAGGTAAGTACAGGTAAGTCCTCAAAGATCATTTAGATACTCTTGGGTAACGATGAAGATTGCATAATTATCTATTTTACATGCAATCTTATATCTTAAATGTGCACATAAATAACGACTAACGAAGTCGCTCAAGATATATAGACCTAGATAGAGATCTTATGTGGTTTAAGAAAACATTGCTAGGTATTTGGTGTTATCGGTACCTAACAGTTGGCATTTGAAAGAAGTAGAAGGTTTGGTAGAAAGGAGTTTATAGTAGTATGTAGTCGTAGCCGTATTATGTAAGAAGAAAAACTTGGGTGGACAGGAACAAAAATGCAAGATCTTTAAAAAGTTTAGACACAACCTACTTACGTACAGGCACTATAAATCTGTAGATACATGTGTGTTGACGCAACATAATCTATTTTTAAAATAGTTTAAATAGGAGAAACAAAATTAGGTACTGTGTGGGATGAAATAAATCAAACTTTTCTCATATAAAGTTAAGTTTAATGATATTATACAAACATGAATATGGATGCTGTTTTTAGAGTGAAGTTAAAATAGGCACTGCTAAAGTTTGAAGAGGAAAGGTAATTCGTATTTTAAATAGAAATAAAATATGTTTCGCTCATTATCTCTTCCATCCAAAGGTTGTCTGGTAGAGATTGCTATAAGCAATAAGGCCGCCTTTTTGTACTGTTGTTATGTTATTTTTAAGTTTTATTTTGTATTGATTCTGTTTTTTTGGTGCAAATAAAGAGGATTTTATTGTATTGTATTGTATTGTATATGTACATAAGCTTGACCGTTTTAACTGGTTGTGGCATAACATTACTTGTATAAAAACACAAACATCGGAAATACACATTTTATATCTGCCCAGCTAGGGAAATAACTAATGAATGTACCAATGAGTTATTTTAACTTATGTACAATGTATAGTTGTATACCATCGCTCTTACGGTGAAGGCCTGCCTACCTGCCTATTTAATCTAATTTTATGAAAATATTATGTTTTATATGTTTGTAAGTACTTATAATTTGCATACCGAACAATCGGTGAGACTTGCCTGACACTATTTATTAATGTAAGACCCTGAACCTAATTATTGTACCCATGTTTCTAGCAAATAAATAAATCTGAATCTGAAGGAAAACATCGTGAGAAAACCTGCATATCTAGATTTAACCCACCAACCCGCAGTGGAACAGCGGCAGCGTGGTGGGAAATGGTCCAAGCTTAGGAAGGCTGTTTAGACCTTGGGGATATGCACAAAGGTTTCACTCGAGAGAGCCAGGTGCAGGTACTTACACCCCCACAGAGAATAGAATAAAATAGAATAGAGAAATAACCCTTACTGAGGTAAAAAAAATGAATAAATTATAAAATATGTCACGTTTTATTTAACTTTAATTTAATTATAATTATACCTAAGTTTAGTTTAGTATCTATAGAATTATATCGTTCATGGTCATGAGTTTTTGAATTTTGATCAACTTATAAATATAGTAAGTAAAATATCTTGCCGGAAAAAGACGAAATCTCCATGTTTCTCACTATTACAGTACGGTGTTTATCGCTTGTCACGTACACTTGTTTAACCTACCGCAATATGTTAAATTTACTACCTAGGCTGACCTGTAAAGTCCCGTTTCCGATTTCATAACATTATACTTACCTAAGTATAAAATGTTTTAATGCTGATGAGAGTGATGCTAATGCTAGTTTATCTGTTAATTACAGGAACAGGTGGCCCCAGTTGAAGAATCTCAGGAGGAAGACAGAGTAGCATCGGCATCCAAGTAAATATTCATAATTATTAATTACCTACTATTATTTAAGTTATACTCGTATTACCTATTCGGTTGGCACGTTAGGTCATGGGTCATCAAGCCTAGTCAGAGGCATTGGTGCTGTATGAATACATGCCCCAGCTGTTTGTTGATGGACATGGACATCAATCGACACAAACATTGAACACCCAAGACCGGAGTACAAACAAAATCAAACCCGGGACCTTCAGCGTAGCAGTCAGGTTCACATGATCACCCCATCTAGTACCTATACCGAAAGGATTATCGCACACAAAACAAAACTGCGAGCAACGAAAAAGTTCCATCTGCCATTGCCGTTCCATATGTCACCGGGACTTATTCATTGCTAGTGCATTACGAGTCTACAAACCACTTCTCTCCCCACAGCCACGAGCAGTACCGCCCCGGCCAAGTCATCTCTCTCACAGGCCAGGAGTTGTTAGAGCTGCAGCAGGAGAGGAAAGCCCCGGCGCTGGTGAGCGCGGCGCAGCTTCAGCATCTGCAGCAGTATTACCAGCAGGAGAAGAGCCAGCAGTACCAGCAGGAGAAGCAGGGGCAGCAGTTCTACCAGCAGGAGAAGCAAGGGCTGGTGCCGCAGTTCTACTATGTGGATCCGCAGCAGGCTAGACAGGTATGCTCGTGACTGTAATTAAAGGGGATATTAGAAGGCCTAGCATGGGGCGCAAGACGTGAACTTCATGACGTGACAAAAGTTGTCCGTCGCACTCGCTCTCGAAGCCGCGCGATGTGAGTCAGCGCGACGCTAAACCTTTGTCACGTATCGCTTGTGTATCGCAAGAAACCGCACCATGCGGTAAACTTGTATGCTATATACATACCTATAGTCGAGTTTTTTTAAATATAATGTTAAATTTTTCGGGGCTAAGAAGCAGAACTTATTAAGAAGAATCTTATTAGGCTATATATGAATATATAGTTAGTAATATATCTACGCACTTAAGGATACATTCAGAAACACATTTAAACTGATTGATAAATCTAATAAACTACAATTGTACTTCCTTACTTTCTCTATCTACACACCATTGGGTTTTTCATCGTGTTAACGAGGATAGTAAAGTTATTGCTACGCTTTTATAACTTAAAGATTACAGAACTCGAGTGCGATTCGCTAGATAATTATGTCATGACTTATATTGTGCTACTATCACCTAGCCTAAATCTAAGCTGTAATTAGGCCCACATTTTTTTACATAACTTTATTTCGTAAGGAGCTGATTACTGAGCCAGATAGGGTGCCGTGTGAGGAAGTGGCTGAGGAGTTATGATGACACTAATTAGAGTTACATTCCTTTGTTTTACACAAGGGTTTAGTGTACCTGTCCTATACTTAGGTGTTACATGGGATTATGGAATCCTAGTTGTTGTTTTAGTGTTATGTGGTGTAAGGTAGGTTCTACTGTTACAATACTTACCTATATAGTAGTGTGCTTAGGATCAGTACTTCTCAATATCCTCGGTTATGACTTATTATAAAAACAAAGCTAGAAGTCAATCTCCATTATTTGTGTTCTCCGTGATAACAATAGGATTGCCTAATTTATAGAA
Organism: Plutella xylostella; assembly: GCF_932276165.1. Taxonomy (NCBI): domain Eukaryota; kingdom Metazoa; phylum Arthropoda; class Insecta; order Lepidoptera; family Plutellidae; genus Plutella; species Plutella xylostella. Next base: position 5,982,219 of record NC_063987.1, on the reverse strand, counting down.
ATTGAATATGCTATAGATTTAAATCTTAGAATTATTGTGCTGTATTACTTACCTTTGTCAAATTCAATCGTCCTTTAGAATCCAGACGCACTCGTAAACAAAAATATTATGTTGTAGTAATCAGGTACCGTCTTTTTCCAGCCCGCTTCCCACACGGTGATCGTGAGGCCTTCGTCCTCAGTGAACGGCGGGGAGGCATCAGTGGGCGCGGCTCTGTCTGTCAGTGACTCTGGAGCCAGCCACAATCACAATGCTGTCACATCCTTCGATGACGAGCTGCTGGCGTTCCTCGGACAAGGCCAGGATTCGAAGACTGCTGCTTACCTGACGCAAGCCCCCGCGCAACCCGTCGCCAGTGTTGCCCCTCAATACCAGCAGGTAGATATAGTGAAATTTAACCGACTTACTATTGGAATGCATGTATGCTAGGTCCATGAAAAGGTCCAGCTTAAGTGATATATTATCAACTTTACAAGGCAGACAGTGACTGAGGACTAATCTGACTATATAATCATTTGACCCCACCTTTTCCATATCATAATAAATCTATTAAAAAAAACTTACCATTATTTATGTGCTTTTCTTTTCAGATTGACCGATACATCACTAAAGTGCAGCCGACTAAGAAGCCACAGTCGCCGAAACTCCGAGCGAAAGTGCACGTCAACCCACCTCAGTCCGCGACGGCTCCCCAGCAGTACCTGATCGAAACCACAAACAACGTCCAACAGCACGTGAAGCTGCCTCAGCCCCAGCTGAATGCCCAGCCCCAGTACAGGTTCCTGCACCCGCAGCCTCAAGCCAAACCCACGCAAACCCTCCGATACGTCACCATTCCACAGCCGCAAGCCATACAACCAACGTCTTCAGTTCCTCAGTTTGCCTTCTACAGTCAGCCTGAAACTCATCAACTTCAAGGCCACCAGAATCAAGGACTCAAGGTAGTCGCTGCCCCCAAGCTGCAACAACCTCGCACCCAGTTGACATACCGATTCGTGCCCCAGTACGTCTCACAGCCACAACAGCAGCCGCTGCAAGAAGTGGCCCAGAAGCAGTTCCGATACATCGAGGCCCGTCCTCAAGCCACGGCCGTTCCTCAACAAGCACACAAAGAACAGGCCAGAATCCCCGCATCCAGCATTGACAGGCCTGTCACTTACCTGAAGCGTTACCCTGAATCCGAAAAGCCGCGCACTGTTAAAATCTACGACCAGAACTACCCTGAGGGCCTGACCGTTGTCCAGAGGCCACAGCACCAACAGTTTGCCAATGACCAGTACTACCTGAGATCCCTCGCCCAGAGGCCGTCCGAGCCCCGTCAGCCTCAGCTCCGTTACGAAATTCCTCAATACTCCTTGAACATGGAAAAGTTCGTGGAACAGCTGGCCGAGCAACAGACGTCCAAACCTCCTCACTCGTCCATCTACGTGAGCAAGAACTTGGTACCTAAGAAGGTGGCTCACCAGCACAGCGTGAGGATAGAGGAGCAGGTGGAAGGGACTCAACAGCCGCAGAGAGCTCATCAAGGAGAGAAGGTCGAGCACGTGAACCTCGAGCAGCACGGGCAGAGCTTGGACGAGAGGCGCGCGCAACTGCCGCCGCCTAAGAACAACAAGGCGTATACTCCTGAAGAGTTTGCTGCCCTGGTAGCTGCCGGGTACTCCGTGACCCCGGTGCCGGTGGGCTCGCTCGGCTCTCAGGCGGCGCAGTCCCGGTCCTCTCTCGAGACAGTCCAGGTCCCCCAACAACGGCAACCACTCAGGCGTCACCAGTACTACCCGCTAATAAGGTCAGAAGAAGGAGACCGACCCTAAACGCACCGCCCTTTTGTAAATAATGTTAGATATGTGAATTACTCTAAGAAATAAATGTGATAAAAGATTTTTAAAGTTGTCTTTGTTATGATAATGCCTCTACTTCGTTACTTCGAGTACCTACTCTTTACTTTGTGATAGTCGTGTATAAAGTATGGTTTGTTGCATTCACAGAAGAATACAATACTTATACAATATCAATAGATAAGCACCGAATTCAATTCGGAACTTATGTAATATTATTTTGAGCGATAGAAAATGGCATAAACTCTCTATACTTCCAATGTTACCCGCTATATCCTATAATATTCATGACATTCGAGGAAGTTTTACCTACGATAGGCCCTTATAGTGCGACAAACTTATCTGTTCCGGTGAGAGCGAACTAAATTGATCCATATCTCATTATTTACTAATGAATTATGTATTGATATAGATTAGATGAGTTTACTGAAACCACAAGAGTGAATTACCACTACTGGCAAACTTAAAATCTTATAGAATGAAGAAATATTACACATTTACGTGAGCTGTCACCGGAACAGATAAGTTTGTGGCACTATACATAATTATACTTATAAATAAGTTAGTTTTTGTTCCGAGCGTGGCCGCCTAACACTCCACCCCAATTACTTTACTAATAAGCTGCGAAAGACATTAACAAGGATGAGATTCTATTCTTTCTACTTACTTACTACATACTGTAATATAGAATAGGTGGGAAGAGATTTGATCAAACATGCCTCAATCTATACAAAAGAATACTGTTATAATGTGTGTGTTAGTATATTTGTGACGAATTTATGAGATATAGACAATTTACTTTAAAATATTTTCTAAATCTAACTTTTTCGTTATTGAAAGCTTATACTTTACTAATACCCAAGTTTACTTAAATACTTTACAATTAAATTATAACGTTCCTTTCATTCCTAGCGGCAATGCCTAGGTACAACAAAGGTTTCAGGTTTCTATAAGTCAGAGCTTCCAATTAGAGACTTGTGGTTTAAGCTGTGCAGTCGAGGTGCCAGCCATTAGTGCAACAAACAATGTTGTGAAACATAGCAGGTACCAGCTATATAGGCATATATGTATAATAGTGCACATATCTATAAATTAAAATAAATATCTATCTCAGAAGTTAGAGAAGTACCTGGTGGTCTTAACATGATTACTTTTGTAGGTATTAAGGTAGAGAGTCCATATTTCGCGGTATTCAAAATGGCGTCCTTATTTCGAGTTATATTTATTTTCATGATTATAACTTATTTTAATAGGTTTGGATACTCTAAAATTACATTTAATCGTTCATTATCTTTAACTGAAACTACTTGATGTAGTAAATATGTTTAAAATTGCCTAAAATTACTAAAAACTCATGTAATGTGCCGTGAGGGCGACGCCGCCATGTTTTTCATACAAACGCGACCCGGCTTACGTAAGGCCAGCCATATTTAATAATTGTGTTTTTTAATATTTATACGACGTTTAACTTTGTAAATAGTTTATATTTAGTTTATTATATTCTTATACTTACATTAAATTTAAATTTTAACTCTTTTTAAACTAATTTAACCCCTTTAAACTCAAAAACAAAATACCTCGGTATAAGGGCCTGATTTTTATACGTTGTTCCTAACTCCGAGGTACCCTCGGTATAAGGAAAAATACTATGTCATGATTTTTAGCTTATAACTTTACAAATAATAACATTTGAAGTATATGCTTGATTACATAATAATAATGATGAACGTGACAAGCTTATAACCTAATTCGGCGGTACAAAATATCCTCTACGAATCTTAATATGACACGATAATTGTTGACGCAAAAAACATGGTTACCTAGAAAACCTTAACTTAGTATGTATATTTGAAATGATAAAAAACAGTGTTATTTTATCGCTATTAACGTAAGTGATACATATTTTTACCAATATTTTATGTATGATTTGAGTAACATATCTATGTTGTTTCTAAATCGATAATTTGATAACTCGAAATATGGATTATTAAAATACTTGCTGAACCCCTAATATGGAGTATGACATTTTACATAGGTAGGTACCTCGGAAATCGGAATATGACTACATCACACCTTCGCAGTGTCATCCGATGCCGTCATCAAACCATAAAATCAAGATGAATTAGCGACTTTCTTCCTAAATATAAAAGGGGTGTGGATAGATATGCCTGACTTTACGAAACTACTACTAGATACTACCTACTTATTACTCTTTATAAAAGAAGAAAGAAAGAAATTTGTAGACGTAAAACTTTATTTGGGTGAATAAAATAACACACACGACGGTTGAGTTTTTATAACACTTATATACACAATTGCCTAATTTCATTTCTGTATTTTATTTCCATTATCCTTCTACTTCGAGGTCTGATGGCCGTTGTAATATTGTTATCCCAGAATTCCCAGATAAATGAATGTCCTGTATACTGCATTTCATGTTTGGTTTAGGGGTCTGGTTGATTTTTTCATTTTCTTGTTGTTGTCACTGAAAAATAAAGTAAGTAGGTAAATTGTATGGATAGTTGACAGAATTAAGCTTATCCTTATAAGTTGGTACCCATTTTCACAAAACTTAGTGAGTTTAGAAACGAAAACGCTAGAACAAAAACCTAGGTTAGTAACTAAACTGATGCCAAATTACTGATAAAAACATAAAAATATTTCCATTTCACGTAATTTCCTAAAATAATTCGCACACAAGCTTACCTTATCGATTTTCCAATTGCATATTGCAAATACAAACATAATAATTTAATAAAAGATGTTTGTTTTCTAAGACTTAACAAAAATACTTTCAAAGAATAGCGGCAAACTTTTCGGCGGAAAATTTAACATGGCGCCGGCGCGCCTCCAGTCCAGCGCGCATGCGCCATAGAGATGTACCTAGTGCAATGTTCCTTGCTTCCGACCTATGCTTGAATGAAAAAATAATCGATGCTGGATCGATTCCTGGGTAGATACTTTTATTATAATCATATTCGTTTATGGTAAATACATTAGGTACTCATCGGAAATTAGTACTGATAAGGTATTTGGCTTTTGTAAGTATTCGATACTTTTCCTCATCCCTTACACATCTACTTTTATTACGTATCATCAACTTTTAAACATTTAAGTAAGAACATAAAATATCGTGGAAAAATTTTAGACCTTACTTAGATAAAAACTATATTAAAAAATGTTTAAATCATTCGAGTTCAATAATCGATTATAGTCGATTACTGTCACTATTTCATCAATTTACCCCATCTCTACTCTATTTTTTTTTTAATCGCTTGGAGAAGTCCATAGAACATCATAGAAGCATTATGAATATTTTTTCTAGCCAATGTTACCAGTTGCAATAATGAATTATGAAAATGTTACATAAATAATAGAAATTATCACGAAAACCAATATAAATGGAGAGTATTTAATTCTTTTCATTATTTTCAACTACTATTTAGAATAATTAAATTTATTTGGAGTACTTTAAGGTTAAAAAAGTATATCGATATTTTCGATTGTAATTTCCTTATGTTCATGGCCACACCCATGGAGCCACTGACAGGACTAACTCGGAATATGGAACAAGCTACCTCGGTATATGGAAGAAACCATAATCCTACCTCGGTATTAGGGCAAATCGACATGTGTAATAAATTATATTTTTTTAAGTATTATTAATGTGTTATCAATGAATCTGTGTTAAGAAATATAAAATTTAACGTATATTCTTACAGAAGACAATATTTCACATCAATATTGATGGTTACAAATGCTTATTTTTCTTACTTACTTTCAAATGTTGTGATTTACCTCGGAATAAGGACGCGATACCTTATACTGAATACAATCTAGAAATATAATAAAAACTACTTTTGGTTAATCACTAATTTAAGTTTTACCATTATGCAACAAATGACTGTAGTAATATAATTATTTACAGCTTATTTAAAGTCGCCACACCTGGCGCGACCATTTCGCAAATTAATAACTAACTTTTACGGGCTTGTAAAGTTGCCATTGTGGAAACTTTTCTTGTTAACTGATTTAAATGGAACGGTTTTGGGTAACAATTCGCTTCGGTTCACCCTATTTTTTATTGTTTACTGATTATGGCTTCCTTGGGTGCTTTACGGTTTTACCTCGGGGTGCTTGAAATGAGTGACGTATCGTAATGTACCTAATTTAGGCGCACCCTGGGTAGCTAGGGCTATTCTGACTGGCTAATCTGATTATAGTTGACAGAAAGAGTTTGCGATCGGAGGGTCTAGTACAGGTTTGATACTTTGCCGAAAACTATAAAAGTTTACATTTTCTCGCATACAAAGTGGCGCCCCTAGCAGAAACTGTCATGAAACTTTAGACAGATATGCAGGTGACAGAAGAAAATCAAAAATTTTTTCGTTTTCGTAAATTGCAATACCCGTACTAGAGGCCCGGAGGCCTGTACTATGGGTGTCAGAAAGCTCATACAGTTACCTATAGAAAAAGTCGCATATAGCTAGATATAAACATACTCTAGATAATCAGCAATCAGATGCAAGGAAAATACAAATGCTGAGCATACAAAATGTTGTTTGGCCTGGGTGGTATTCGAACCTGCGGCCCCATACTCAGCAAGCAGGTACACTAACCACGGACTACCATAGTGTCGTTAAACATGGTTAGTTCTGTGGTACTAAAACTAAAGCAATATCCCACAAAATCATTTAGTTTATTACTCTACTAAAGAAACATTGTATTTTTTATATCTTTATTGTGATACAAAGTCTCTGTAAGCAATTTTAATCACTCCCAAGTTTTCCTGAAAATTGTTAGTCAGGTACGCTTTAAAGTATACCAATTTCTTTCTCAAAATTCAAACTAGAGCACAAGTGGCTTACCAATTCAATTGCCGAGACGTCTTGTGACACTCACGATGTTCTTACACATCACTTGCTGGCACGATTCCTATACGTACCAGCCATTTTACCAGGCCCCTGGTAAGCACCGGTTTGAATGAAATTGTTCTTTATTGCTTAGTATTAAAATACACCAGATTTAACAAGTATATGAACAGAGGACATAGTTTAGTGAACGGCCTGTGCACGTAAAAAGTAGGATGTGATGAAAATTTTACTTTTTGCAGTTCCCTACGATATAATTGACAACATTTCAAATAAAATGCTCACCGATTTTATTTTATTTTCGACGAGATATCACAAATTTAGATGACCCGTATTTTTTTATTTCTTAATATTTCTATGTTTTAATATATTTTTTTGATTTCAAAGTTCAAAATATTTTTAGTATGAGTGACGTCACGTCGAGGCTTGGGATAAAAATATTTTCGTTGCCTGCCTAACCTAAAAAAAAAAAGTTGGATGACATTAACTTGACATGAACAAGGACCAATCAGCTTCAACTTCAACTTTATTTTGTGGCAAGGACCAATCACGTACTTCCGTCATTGACAAGGACACATAAAAGTGACAGACATTTGAGTGATGTTTGTCATTGTCATTGTCAAAGTGACATAACATGTTTTTTTGTTGTTTATGTTTTAGAAGTAAAAGCCCGTTTAATTATTATGCCACATCGTGGTGTCACGAATGATAATTTAGATTTTTATGTTTTTCTCTGAAATAAATCAAAAGAAAAATCGGAAACATTTTTTTTTGTGAATATTAGAGCCATATCTCTAAATGGTTTTCGAATTTCAACTGTATAAAATTTTGAAATGTTGTCAATTAAAGTATTTGAGTGATGTACAGCATTATTGAATGTAAATTCCGGGCCTGTGCACCCATTTTATTTTGACTTATACATGCCATACTTATACACAAATCATTATTTTTTTAATAACTATAATTTTAATATTTAATCATTGTTTTTATTATTAACCTGAAAAGCCCGTACAAAATAGTATAACAACCAAACTCAATAAGCGGACGGACATAAATCCCGGTAGGTAGAGGAAATACATAAAAAAATACAATATAACGAAAGAAAAAAAGAGTCTGGATTTTGTTTTCGGATTCATCAAATAAACGTTGATTTCGATAGTACAAGTACACGTCAAAAAAGTCAACAGAGAAAATTACCAGGAACACGAGGTAAAAAATATACTCCAATATTTTTACGTAGCCCAGTGTAATTGAATTCTCATTCACAGGAGCCGTCCTGTAAGCCCCAACTCAATTAAATTTTCCAATAGTTTCAGAGTGGGTTTCCAGAATTAACCCTCAACCTAACACTATCAATCTATTGATCTGGCTCGTAAAAATTATGATATAGAAGTCAATTAAGAAGAAAAACATAGGGGATGGGACGGCAAATTTACATAGAAAACTAAATTATATAAGGTGTTGCCATACTGGTAAAATAACTAGGCGGCAATCTGGGCCCAAAGTCTAAAAATATGTAATACACAACAAATCATGCCATTGAGACTTAACTTCAATCGTCAAAGACTACCAAATAACTGTCAGATAATGAAATTTACTGTTGTTTTCATGCAATTGACATCCATAATAATTAGCAGATCTGCGGCCTTGTTGTTCAGAATGAGCCCCTGAGTCACCCGTTTCTGCTTACTTGGTATGGTAACTTTTGGAACACCCTGTAAATGGGCAATTATATTGGGGAGTGACTAAGAATTCATTTTGAATAAAATATTAAAAGCTGAAGAAGCAAAAGTATAATTTTGAAAACTCTGAATATTTTATTTAATTGGGACGAAATAAATGAGCCTCTTAACGTCTCGTCTGTTATCAAACCACCCTAATGAAGCATTTAACGACGACGTCTTTTGATAAAATATGCAATTATAATGCGAAACCACAAATACTTATTATATTAAGTAAGATAAAATGAGTCACATCGTAAGAAGGCAAGTTAGTCGAGACTTTTTAGTAAGTATTTGAAGTTTTGGAAAGAAGCTATAACGTAAATACCTTTGCGCATTGCAAAATGCATGTAATGCCACGTTGGTCGTCCGCACAATGAAAATTATTTAATTCTGTGTTAAATTAAATGTAATGATGTTTTGATATATAGGTTGCATCCACATAATTTCAAAAGTTGTTTAGAATCAGCACCTTACGGCTTTCGTAACAGCAATAGCAAAAAGCTGCCAAAGAGGATTTTGCCTTTTTAGTCAGACACCGATAAGTCAGTAGTCGCAGTGTAGTGTTGAATGAGCATAAAGTGCGCTTATTTCCGGGCATTTGTACAAATTTAACGATTGAACAATAACATCGGTCAAAAGTACTATCAATGCCAGAAGCAGCTAGGTACAGTCAGCTGCATAAGTAGCTATACACTTTTGTACCGTATCAAACTGCCTACTAAACAAAAAGACAATGTTTGAATGAATGAACAGGCAGTTAGTGAGTTTGACAAGGTTCAAAAGTGTATAGATAGCTACTTATGCAGCTGACTGTACTTCTAGTATTGGCCGCTCTTACATCAAGCATTAATCCCTCTCATTTACCTCTTTAATGCTTCGAATAAATAAACTTCGAATAAATAAATGCTTGCAGGCCAGCCGTTGGGCCGCAGTGTGTAGGCGTTTGGTATGAATAGGCGTAGGCGATAGAACCTCCCTTATAGTTGGAGCTAAAAGGATTTCAGTGTGAACGTTCACGAGGAAAACTTTTAAATATGGCACTGTTTGTTTTTATTTCAGTTAGTACTGCATTGAATCCGCAGTGGTTAATTATTTTAACGATATCAATGGTCGTAGTACCTACACTGTACTTGTTATTCTATGGTAGGTCTAGGTACCTACTAACGATATCGTTGGAAGTAACATGAAGAGGACTCATTATTTAAGATGTAAGTACATTTGTGTATAAAAACGTATCTTTGCCATTGTTAATGTTTAATAATTATTAATAATGTAACTACACTAAATAAGAACATTAACAGCATGTTGGCCACAACGCTGCCATCCCCGTAGTAAATATTTGTTTATGTTAAAAGTCCAGTCTTGTAATTCGGACAGCAGACAAAAAAGAAATAACATTAATTTACATAAACAAGCAGTGGGCGACTCTGCATTCAGCTTCAGAGCGTCCAATTTGTCGTGATTGCGTCTGTGTCGTGTGAGACGTGGACGTGTCCAGCCTAGCATTTATCGACGTACCGATTTTATTCCATAAAAAAACATGCTTAGTACATACGAACAGCCGCCATAGAACAACGCGGACTCGGGTGTACCCTCATGACAGCCGCTGTGTTGAAATAAACCATTCAATAATTGAATACATTAATTATGTCTCACAATTTTTTATTCAAAATAAGATATAGGATTGAAGCTGCACCGAACGTGTATACGGAAGAGGCTCTTTTCTTGGATCTCCTTACAGTATAGTGTATGTGTATGTGTAGTGCCACAAACTTATCTGTTCCGGTGACAGCTCACATAAATGTTTAATATTTCTTAATTCTATAAGATTTTAAGTTTGCTCGTATTGTTAATTCGCTCTTGCGGTGTTAATAAACCCATCTAATCTTTTACAATATACAATTCATTAGTGAGTAATAAGATATGGATCAATTTAGTTCGGTCTCACCGGAACAGATAAGTTTATTGTCGCACTATAAGTATGTTTGTCACAATGTTTTCATAACGATATTAATTTAAGAAAAAGAAAAGTAAAGGTTTTTCAATGAAATACTATTTGAACCAGTAAGTCATTAGGATTAGGAAAGTACTTCAACAATGTAAAAAATACGTGAGAAGATGATAGTTGTTCGTGACAATCGCAGATTCGACCTTTCCATACTTTATTAGAAGTTTTTATGTCGAAGTCGAAGTTTTTAGGACTTGGGATAAAAGGTCCTTGTTCATCAGATAACTTGACCCAAAAGTTATGAATTGAGGGCCTTTTTACTTCTTCATATTTGTTTTAATGTGTCCTTAGCTTTTTCCTTAAAACCGTTCAAAAAGTATTCTAGATATCATCAACCTCATTGCCATTTGGTTAACTTTCTTTGGAAATGGGAGGGGTAAAGAACCTACAATTTTATTAATAAACAGATATGTTCTTTATAAAATACCTTGTCTATTCGCTACAATAATCTTATTGTCCGTACCTACAACAACGTCATTCAAAGCGCTTGCGATGGCGCTGTGTAGATAAAGAATACTAGAACAGGGAGCACTCGCGTTAACAACAGCACATTCGTCCAGACACGGCTCAAGCTTTAACGACGAATTTGATTAATACAATACTTATGGTAGTTATGGTATCCAACACAAATATTTTCCAAAACAATTTTTTTTGGTGTTGTGATGTGTGTAGGATGGGACCTGATGGTTTTCCTGAAATATTTATAAGTCTTGATTCTTGATTGTATAATAGCCATTAATCATGTTGATTAAACTTACTCTGTCAGTACCGGAAACCGGAAATGTCGTGGTCAAAGACTTGTAAAAACGGTTTTCGTAAAAACGTAAATTTCATTTCTTTTCATTTCAAACGTAGGACTGACTAAACAATACTTTTACTACTTAATAAAAAAAATTAAGTACCTAATTATTCAATTATTGTTTTATTCCACAGAGTTAGGGCTAGATATATTAATTACCTGCCTTGCTTTTTTTTAATTCATTCCAAATAGATAATGCTGCTGATCATATTTTTTCAGACAAAATGGTATCGAATTCCGAAGTATTACTGGGAAAAGCGCCCGCCTGCGTTTGATACAGCATCACAAACAATCGAGCTTAGAAAACTGGAACGGTCTTTATTGTTAGTATTCCACATAAAGAAAACGCTCTCTCTATCGCTTTGTTATACACAATATTCAAGTTAATATAATATTGTTGGACTTACCTTCGACAATTCATAATTTTGTTATCTTCAACCAAGTCCATTTTCCAAAAAACACATTCTAGACAGCCGGTGCAGATTGAAGACAAGTTATTGTTACAAGAGACATTATATTTTATGTGAGGCAATATTTTATACCTTTTTCACACCTCAACCTCTTTTTAGACAGAGTTTGTCAGGGTTCCAAAGGTTAAAACGGTTATTGATGTCTAATCTCAAGTTAAGTTAAATAGATTTAGGACTCCTAGGAACAAACACATTCACAGGTACTTACTTTAAGTAAATTTTTAAATAAGTAATTTACCTACCGGGTAAAAACGCAATCAAACCGGTCATCAAAGAACTTATATATGTCGTAGGCATCTGGTTTAATCTCCTTTTTGATTGAACCACTAGCCCGTTCATTGGATGACACTATTCAGTTGTATGACTAAAAGAGAACTCGTCAAGTCATTGATTGTAACGTTCGACGTCTTGACTGAACGTCATTCAGCGAAGTCGTTGAATGGGATATATAATGCTATAGCAACTTTGCAATGTCTGGTTAGGGTGAACATGACCAGATAAGAGTCAACAAAAAGACTATGTTACAAAGCTCTTATCTCACAAATTAACTAAACAATAACAATAAACGTACCTTCATATTGTTGTTCATTATTATCCAGTTTCGCCACATTTTTTTCTTTGAAACTATCCGCCCGTGGCGTTATAATAGGTAAATCCATGTTGTCACACTATTTTAACAGAAATAACGCACTTCAAAGCTAATTTATTTGCAAAAAACTAACAATACAGGTGCTTTTTGTGTCAGCTGTTAGCTGTTAGACGCCATATTTGTTTTATTCACCACCTGACTGATTTTAAGTCAGCTAACTAGTTGGACGTTTTGTGACGCTTGTACAATCAACGTTCGGCCTAGTCATACAATTGAATAGCGCCATCCAATGAACGGGCTAGTGGTTCAATCAAAAAGGAGATTAAACCAGATGCCTGCGCCATATATCGTAAAAAATGGAAACGGCTTCCTACTGACTTATTATTCCTAATATTGGTTAGACTTTGGTTGAATAATCTGATTCAAGATGACAGGCTACAAGGCTCGGGTATATGAAGGCTGAGCAGACACACGTCTTTTGCAAATAATTTCAGACATTATCACACTGTACGGTTATGTTGTGATAGTATACACGGCGGAAAAATAAGTCATAACTCATATTAAAAAGAAACAAAACTTCTGCATGCAAAGTTTTTTAAACTCCTTATATATAGCATCCGGCCAGTAGGTATTTTTGCCGTATGTTTGATAAACGAAATGCAGAAACATGTATGTCCGGTTACTATGTAAGTACTTAATTACATATATACGAGTAGTTTATATTAATAAATGTAGTTCTTAACAGTAGTTACTTAAATGAGAACTTTTAAGTTATCAAACTTTCTCATACAACTTCATAAGTTTTCAGTCGTTAGCAGAAGGTTTTTAGAGGTTGAGGTTTTTTATCGCAAAGTTAAACACGAGCTCACTGCAGGGCGTTATTCTGGAACCAATGTCATCGTCGAGGAGATCTCGAGAGCTGTGTCCGTGGCCCAGACACCAGTTTAAACAGTAGAAGCTTTTGTCTCTACAAACTTGATTATTACAAAGATCCATTTGTAACGTTGAAATTGTTGATCGTGTTAAGCAAATGAATATTTTTTTATAATTTGAGATTTCTTATTCATGGCTGACTTAGATTATGTAAAATAACTTTGTAAGCTAAAAGGGGGTGACTCAACCCGCCATGATGAATAACTTTTGTGTATTTAATTACTATTAGCATAGAACATGATCAAAATGGCCACCTATAATAATCGTAAGTGTTCTTCCTTATTCTATTCTAATAATAGTCAAGACTTTAGTTATTATCTCAGCATTTCCAATCTTTTGCAAGTCTAGTCAGACGTATTAGCCGTTAATTTAGATTCCCGCACACTCTGGCATGAGAATTCCGTTGAGTAATAAAAATATATGTCCCTGACCTTTTAACAGAAGTGGAGGGATCACGTCCTAACAATATTATTTACTGACTAATAACGTTACTCATTAAAATTTAAGTAGATAGGTACCTAGGTATGTGTCTTAGTAAGCATGTCTTCCTATAGATAGGGTACCAATATCGGCATTTTAGGGTCCATAAACTTCATTAGGCGCCTAAAATTTTGGGCGCAAACATTTATACACTACTAAAATAATGATAAGTATAACTAGGTTTGATAACAATATAATATACAAAACCAGCGAGCACAGTGATCTGGTAGTCAGGTTCATTTACAAATCTTCATTCAAGGTCAGACAATAAATATTAATGAAATCACCAAATCCAACGACTTTCAAACTTTTCAGTGTCGATATAAACCGCGGCTTAGAACTTTGTCAAATTAATTATGTCGCCACTAAGAAGTTTTCAGTTTAATCCTTTTGAAGTATTCTGATCTAAATATTATAGTGCTCAATTCATCATTCCTTAATCATGAAACTCCTCCATTTGTATGTGATCTTTGATCCGAACTGTATTTTCAGTTGTATATTGCTTTACTAATTAAAATGCTAGATTGAACTAAATATATTATTCTACACTGTGTCGTAGATATTGTTATTGGTCACACACGCGAATGAAAATTTTAATTCGATACGAAAAGTTTGAGTTTTTCCTTTTCCGAGTAGTATTTCCAAACAGCGAGTTGGGCACATCCATATTGATAAACATTTCGACGAAAAGCAATTGAGATGTCAGAGAATGCTTTCACGTAGCGTGCCTTTCATACTAAATTGGTCAAGTAGAATTTCAGTGACTCCAATGAAGAAGGTTTTTTCCTAAATATACCTAATACTAGGTGTTGCCAGCTTTGCTTGCCCTGTTTATTTCTGGAATCAAATAAAACTCACCTTATTACTCGTAGACAAGTTCTCGAGTGGAGACCACGAACAGAAGAACGCAGCGTGGGACGCCCTCCTGTCCGCTGGACCAACGACGATGAGGAAGGCCGAGGACCTAGTGTTGTGGCGCTCCTTGGGAGAGGCCTGTGCCCAGCAGTTAATTATTATTGGCTGATGATGATGATGGGCTTCAAAACTATAATAAGCAAATGATTAACGAGTTCGGGATCCTCTTCTATCACTTGATTACTTTGCCCTACAATAAAGGATCTTATCCGGTACCTACACCATAACGAATCTAACGAATGTTATCATAGTTAAGTTGTATTAGATATTTAAAAATATCACAAAAGTGTATTTATTTCTTAAAAAAACGTGGTTAATTAATACTTATCTAAAAGACATTCCATAAGACCCGAACAAACTTTTTCTGGTCAAAATAATGAGGTAGGTACTTGTTAAATTTGCTTGTTATTAGGTACTTAAGACAAAACCTATGTCCAAAAAACAACATTACACACAAACTTTTAATAACCTTCGTGTTCAGAAAACAAAAGTTATATTATACAGGGTGTTGCTAAAGTAGAACAGAAAGTTCAAGTTTTTTATCCTCAAGAAGGTTCTAGAAGGTTGACTGGAAGAACACGCGCGAAGGCTTTAATTCCCATTTCTACTAGTACCTACATAGTTCTGATTTCATTTTCGAGGGTAGCTCTACAAAATCCGTTTAGATATTGTATCTTCGGTATCTAAAATGGGGCGTATAATTTAACTGAGTTATTGAAGTAATTAATTTGTTATTAAAATACTTAACTGCCTTAATAACTTGGCTAGCTACTGTCTTGGGCGGGAGCTGGCGGGATCTTGTTATAGCGAGGAAATTGGGGCCGAGGCCTTGCGTTGCCGTGCCGTGGACAGTTCCTCTAGGTAAATTTATACACTCACGGGCAATGAAAAAGTTCCACTCACAAAATGCCGACACCAAACGAGCCCTTTTTTTTTCAAAAAAATAATTTTAAATTTTAACATATAATATATCCGTTTTTAGTTGGCAATATCCTGATGCTCTGAAAATGTACTTCAATGTTGCAAAAGGCGTCAGCCAACCTTTTCGTTTAGGAGTAATTTGGTGCTTTTCTCAGTGGAACCTTTTCATTGCCCGTGAGTGAACCTTAGATTAACTATAAATGAACAAGATGCTTGGACAGTGCAGAAAAAAGTTAGGAAGTGTTAAACACTAGGAAAGATAAACAAAAGATAGCTGAAAATTGTTCTAAAATGCAAACCCAGTTTATTTTATAACATATATGTGAGGTTCAGTTTTAGGGTTCCGTTTCTAAAAAGTTAAATCATAGAAAACAGAGGGATCCGTTAATCGTTTGTTTGTCAAAACGCAATAAAACTCATAAATAATCGTAGACATATATACTCGTAGTATCTATTTATTTATTTATTTCAAACTCAACTACAAAATAATAATATTTTAAAATCAGATTTTGTCAGATTTTCACAACAGTGATTTAAATAGTTTTTTATAAAGTACATTTATTTTTGTTTACACATATCAAGTCATATGTATAGCTTAATTTATAAATATATATTATATTTTATTTTACTTTGAGTACAACATTTTAAACATTAAAACTTAATGCGATATTATGTAGTCTGAGCCTATCTGAAACCTAGTTAAACATTGTGAGATATGGCGTTTCGACTTTCTCCGTGTTCGGCATCATAAGGGTCACAGTGACAGTTAAATAAAGTCCATTTTTCTCTCCACCTTTATTTGCAAGGTGCGGGTGCCTATATAAATAGAGTGAGTCGCCCGCGCGCCTCAGTTGGTTTTTGATTTTTGAAGTGAACACTTCGGCAAAATGGCTCAATGTAGCCACGGTTCTCGTCGGCTTCGCTCCGACGGGGAAAAATATAATATTGAATTTGCGGAGTCCTCGCTGCCGGGAGCTGTAGCGTGATGCGGACCAGGCGGCGCGGGGCCTGCCGGCTGCTGCGCACGCAGCCATTGCTGAGGATTTCGCAACGAAGGTTTGAGTTGATAAGCCGTGAGTAAAATGCTATTATTTACTGCTTTTAAAAGCTCAGCCACTGGTCATAATGCTCCGGCGCTTGGGGTTTTTATCCCACGCAGTAGGGTCCGATTCAATAGTCGTGGTGATGATTGATCACATATTCCGGTCCTACTAGTGGCGCTTGAGCTAGATACTTACATTAATGACCGCTTTAAGTAAAGCATATGTTAATTTTATACAGGAAAAAATAATAAAAATATATTTTTCTACCCTCAATTTCTAATATTTTTAGAAAACTGTTGATAAAAACTTTGCTATTACAATAATGCACTTGATTATAGCTTATGTAAGGCTTTACAAACAGGAGCTTTCCAGGACCGTCATAGGATTTTTTACAGGAAGCACGTGGCTCCGAGTTTCAGTATGTTGGGACATTGTGGCATGTGCGGCGAGTAATGTGATCCGCCGTTACCTACCCGCTGAGGGTAGGCAGGCCGATTCGGTGAAATAAAAGTTTCGTGTAACCTGCACCCGGCCCTGTGCTCCTGCGCTGGCCGCCGTCTCGTGGCACCTGCATCGCAGCGTACACCCGGCCCTGCGCTCCTGCCCTGACCACCGGTTCGTGCCACCTGCATCGCAGCATACACCCGGCCCTGTGCTCCTGCGCTGGCCGCCGTCTCGTCCCACCTGCATCGCAGCGTACACCCGGTCCTGGCCCTGGCCACCGGTTTGTGGTACCTGCATCGCTGCATAGACCCAGCCATGCACTCCTGCCCTGGCGGCTGTACACCCGGTCCTGGCCCTGGCCACCGTTTTGTGCCACCTGCATCGCAGCGTACACCCGGTCCTGGCCCTGGCCACCGGTTTGTGCTACCTGCATCGCTGCATAGACCCAGCCATGTACTCCTGCCCTGGCGGCTGTGTTGTCCCACCTGCATCGCTGCGCACACCTGGCACTCCTGTTCTGGTTGCCAGATCCAAACGCCCCCTGTCTGGGAAGAGATTTTATGCTCAGCGGAACCGCCTGCACTATTGCTAGCACGGTCATCATCATCATCAGCCATCATTATGAGTGACTTATTTAGAAGGTATCGAGTAACGTGCGCTATTCATCAGTGATTTTGGCATATGCAGACGAACGTTTTCTGCCAAGGTTGGTCATGTTAGCCATACAAGGGCACACCAACGAAGCCTGAGTAACCACCTGCAGTCGCCGTAGCCGCATCGGCATGGATGACGACAAATCGGGTAACGTGTACCGCTTCTAAAAGTGTTATAGTACTTCAATTTGATGCCTCCGCTGAGGTAGGGTATTCTATTAAAGCAGCTTTCTTCTGAACTCCCCAAAGTGACCTGTAGACTGCTCCTGGGGATAGTTGTGCAATCAATTTTTTATTTCGATGTCTCTGCTGAAGAAACTGTCTAATGCAGCTTTTGTTCTAAACTGCCTAAAGATCATTGGACTGCTCATGGGAATGGTGACGCACGGTAAGTACAGGAGCGTTACTCTATACTGATGAGAAACGAACGAACGAGAGCTGTCGTGCAATCGGCACGTTTAATACAGTATACAAACAGATAGAGCGGCTCGCGCCGCAGTGCGCTGAAAGTTCGTTTTTCGTCATATAAAGTGATCCCCCAGACACTATCTTAAGTGTCATGACACATCGGCAGATTCCAGCTTTGAGTCTTTTCTTTTCTCGGCTGTGAGCAAAGTGAATCCCACCGGCGAGTGTTCAACCTAAAAGCACTGAGCTAATTCCTGATTTCGTGAAAGTCGCTGTTGCTATACCATACCGCTTCACAAGTTACCGAATTTATTATGATCCTACTGTCGGGTGATCATGATCGGAGTGTCATCGCGGTTTCTGAGTGGCACCATATTAGCTGTCTTCCTTATGTTCCAGTGGATTGTGAGTGTGTATAATCCGAGCTCTTTGTTGAAAAATGCGTGAACCTCCTACGCAGCAGCTGTCTACTAGTTGTGTATCGAATAAATCGAGTAACGGTGCTCTTGCACGAGACGACTACCTTTTGGTAAAATTATAACTTCCACTATTCTGGGAACATGCATATACCTACTGTGTACTGTGTATCACATCACGTGTAGCCGCGGCCCTACTCAATGTACGGGGCTAGATAATAAACAATGGCAGTCGTCATTAAATTTCTATGAATTTCGAAGGTCATCATTTGGAGCACAATCCAAAGGGTGAAAGTACCTATTCATGCCTAGACGGCTTCTCTAATGAAAATGTATTTTTAATTCAATTCTGGCGCAAACGTTTCATAACTATTTTTCAACACTGTATCTGCTGAAACTACTTAGACTGACTGGTTAAGATGCAGACGTGCCGTTTTCACAATTCCATTCTGAGTAATCCTCAACTGTTTTATGGATCTTTCAGTTAGTTACGTAACTAGTTACCAAGTAAAAAATTACTTGTGTCATGCTCGTACTCGCATCACATTTAGGAGCTCTCTGGCCTCTAGCTGAAGGCTAGAACTGGTATATATATCTACTAAGCTAGTACAGAGTTATAACCGGGCAGCGGTGACGTGGTAGCTGCTTGATTTATTAGAGTTTGCGGAAAACTTTCTAAATAAGTAATAATTATTAGTCATAATATTAACTCTTCGCAGTTCTTTCAGAATGCAATACCAGGTCGCTGAAGTAGGTAACCTTCCTTAGCTGGACAACAACAAGCCTTTTTGTTTTAAAGAAGGTCACAGTTATTCGCCGTTCCACTGTCATATCGATGTCCAAGGACTTTTTCTTGGGTATAGCTAACTACCTAAGTTTACCTATAGATAGCCGCAAGCTATCTGCTGTTGGCGAACTGTCAGTTCTGATTGATAAGTCAGGCTCGAGGTGGCTCGTCCAACTGTCCATGTTCCCGCCACCATGATTGTTGCTTCCACAGATTAGAGAGTCTATGTTGGCTATCGTTGCATCAGGTCTGATCAGGTACAACTAACATCTTTACGTACCATCTTTATTTAATCGAGCTATTTTATTTTGTTTTATCCAGGTTGACTTAATGGTTTCAAAATCGAACCTACAACAATGTAAGTAGGTACCTACCTACGTACCTTTGAAGTTGCAACAAGGCGAAGCCTTAAGGTTTTGGCCGAGACCTGCCCTTAGTGTTGACGAACATACCTAAAGGTGACCTTGTTAATGTTTTTCATATAAAGTACTGAACATTTTACTTATCCTGGTGGCATGACTGATCATTTACTTACCCAGTTAAGACATGTTAGCCGGGTTTCATTTATCAACTATTATAATTGCTATTGTTGTGTTAATCAATCTTTATTAATTGATGTCATCTACCAAGGAATGCTGCCAGAGCTCATAATATTCACACATGATGATACAGAATGATAGTAGCCCATAAAATCAGTGCAAAGGCTTATAAAATAACTTTCCTTCCTAGTAGGACTGCACAGGAACTCGTTAACCGCCGAGTTAGTTACAATACAAAATTAGACTGTGTGTTACGAGTACTTGTCAATATAGAATATGAATATAGTAACCTGCATCATGTTTTGAAAAACTGAATACTTAGTTATCCGCCAGTGTCACAGCCTTCATCTAATCTTTTCCAGAGCTGATGAGGCTGAGATATTTAGTAAAATTATCTTCCCTTCAAGCACCACTCCTCGTTCCAAGGACTAGATGCCGCGCCAGGTGTTGCAGGCCGTGTCCTCGTACAGGGCTGACTGAGCAGGTCCTCGAGGCTCCAAGGTCGCCTGCTGCATTTCTGAGGTCAGTCCAGAATTACATACCCTAGTCAGCATGTGCTGACCTGAGCCCCAGCGGCCTGGATCGATATTCTACATTTTACAGCTTTTAAATATTGTTGCAAAGTATTTCACTGGTTCCATCCATTCGGCTAGTGTATGTTAAAAATATTGCCTTGACAATAACAAGATTTTGATCAATAATTACTAATAAGTATTGCTTTCGAAGAGGCACTGTGTGTATCCATATGTATAAATACCTACCTATATGTATAGGTACATACCTTCCATAACTTTCTGACAAGTCAGGAATAATAAGGAAGTACTTAAGTCTTTTGTATACTTATACCTTTCTTTTTAGTATATCTATTACCTAGAAATCTATGCATTATAAATTTATAGATTCAAATATTTATCTACTGATATACTCATCAGTAGCTTATGGGTCACAGTTGGTTTTCTCTCCACCATGCGATAATAAACACATCTCACAATGTTTAACTAGGTTTCAGATAGGCTCAGACTACATAATAGACGCATTTTTCCTGAAATAAAAATGACATATTATGTATCTAGCCTATCTGAAACCTAGTCATTTCTGCATGGTGATATTACAACTGAGGCGCGCGGGCGACTCACTCTATTTATATAGGCACCCGCACCTTGCAAATAAAGGTGGAGAGAAAAATGGACTTTATTTAACTGTCACTGTGACCCTTATGATGCCGAACACGGAGAAAGTCGAAACGCCATATCTCACAATGTTTAACTAGGTTTCAGATAGGCTAGATACATAATATGTCATTTTTATTTCAGGAAAAATGCGTCTATTTTAGGTCTTGGTGCATAGAAAAAAACTTGTCAGTTAAATGACACTAAGTTTTTTCACCTTTCGAGTAGTGGAACATACAAATTTGCGTTATTTTTACTTCTCGAACGGTTACTAAAAACTCTCCGCAACCCAGTGTAAGTTTTGATATAATATGATCATAATTTTAACCTCTTATTCTTAGAATAGGGGTTTTAAATGCTACACATAAAAGTTACTTTGATATTTAGTTGTGTAGAAATGCAGTCCCTGTGGTTTACACCACACTTTGACGTTGCGAAAATTTACGCAAAATGAAAACATTCGCTTTTTTATCTGTCAACTGCATGCGACAGCTTCTGTCATTTGTTTCATCATAGTGGCCACTAGAGGCGCTCAATTCGGTGTAACATAAAATTCTCAAAACTTACACTATAGGTAGTGACTGGCATAAATTAAAACTCAGACATCGGCGTTTAGCATTTAAGTAAATCACTAGGTATACCTATGGTAAGCGATACCTAATCACAAAAAAAATACGAATACCGAAGACCGTAGATAATTTATCATTTGTCTTGGGATTTACTACGGGCAGTCGGGCATTCTCATAAATAGATTTAGATAAATTATTTATAACTTAATTTTAAACAATAGTAAATTTATTATATAAGTTAATTTTAAAGAATAGGCGGCCTTAGTACTTTAACAATATCTTCCAAGCATGAGGATCAATGACTAGAATGGGTGAGGAAGGCATACAAATACTGTATGTAAATATACCTATACTTGAACGTTTGTTATATATATGTGTCGCAGGCAACTGGTTTAATCTCCTGTTTGATTGAACCACTAGCCCGTTCATTGGATGGCGCTGTTCAGTTGTATGACTAAAGGACAACTCGTCAAGTCGTTGATTGTAACGTTCGACGTCTTGACTGAACGTCATTCAGCGAGGTCGTTGAATGGGATATAGTATAGCAACTTTGTAATGTCTGGTTAGGGTGAACATCACCAGACAAGAGT
This sequence comes from Plutella xylostella, assembly GCF_932276165.1. NCBI lineage: Eukaryota > Metazoa > Arthropoda > Insecta > Lepidoptera > Plutellidae > Plutella > Plutella xylostella. The sequence continues at coordinate 5,960,053 of NC_063987.1, read as the reverse complement.
CAACAAAAAGACTATGTTACAAAGCTCTTATCTCACAAATTAACAAAACAATAACAATAAACGTACCTTCATATTGTTGTTCATAATTATCCAGTTTCGCCACTTTTTTTCTTTGAAACTATCCGCCCGCGGCGTAATAATAGGTAAATCCATGTTGTATTAACACAAATAACGCACTTTAAATCTAATTTATTTGCAAAAAACTAACAATATAGGTGCTTTTTGTGTCAGCTGTTAGATGTTAGACGCCATATTTGTTTTATTCACCACCTGACTGATTTTAAGTCAGCTAACTAGTTGGACGTTTTGTGACGCTTGTACAATCAACGTTCGGCCTAGTCATACAACTGAACGGGCTAGTGGTTCAATCAAACAGGAGATTAAACCAGTTGCCTGCGACATATGTATTAGGTTATATATTTTATGTATTAATTTATTACAATAAAGGAAAGGTGTGCAGACTATGTTATAGAGTAAGCTCTATTACCTACAATATTGTGGTAATTTCAAGGTTAAATTAAATTATAGAAGTATAAAAGGTCAGTAAAAACACTACTGGGGTATTTACATTTGTCTATATCCTATTATAATAATTTGTGGCGATGTTCCCTTTTCCGTATGGGTTAGTAGACTCATAATAGTCATAATAATATATCTTTTAACATGGCATATCCCTGCTTGTTTTCCAAACAATGTCTTCCTTCAACGTAATATGAAATCAAAGAAAAATATTGAAGCTACAAATGGGATTCTTTATCTTTATAAATGGTGAATATAATTTAACATCTACTTATTAATAATAATGTACTGGACCTTTACTACACATAAAAATTGAGATAGACGTAAATTATTATGACCTTTTCAGAAGGTACATGTATACAATCGCTATTTACATAATTATTATTCTTATATTCTCACTACATCTTTCACTTATTTGCCAAAGTGATTCACTATTATATACAACATTTGGACTTTATCCCAACGCAATATTTAAATCTGAAAATTTTGTTAAGTATCACTTAATTCAATAACTTTTACTAGACGATGTTCTTACTTGAATAATAATAATAATATCTTCATAATTATGTAATCTCTAAATAAATTTTCTACTAACTATAATGACTAAATTATAATAAATATCTTTAGGTATACGAAGCATGCTTTGCACACATATTTATAATATTTATAAATAAATTTACCATTTAAGTAGAGTCACCGTGCCAGACTAGACTAGACTAGATCAAAATAAGTTGTCATTTATTTTAAATCATTGATGAATCAAACTACATCTGAAATCGATTTATGAACTTACATAGAGATACATCTACTCGTACAAATCATCTTACACATTGACTAGATTTAGGTATACCTACTATAGTTTACAAAAAAGTCTTAGAGACTAAATAAAATCTTTTTTGGACCGAGGAGAAACTTTAAGAATAGGGAATTCAGTCTTCGGACTTTACAGAAGATTTGGGTTTCGTGACTTTTTTTGTTGAGATTTCGTTGAGTTTTTCACTACTGACGCAGTTGTTAAACCTGTTGACGACATCTCGAACTTTTCCTTTACTGATGACGAGTTCTTTATCATAAACTGGTGTAACGATATCTTTGGCAGCTCTACTGTTGCCATTGCATACTCCAACGTGCCTGTGAATGCCAGTGTTTGCAAAATGCGCGCTCTGAGACTTTCTGAACTCCCTCACAGCACTATCAATGTTATTGATCAAATCTTTCGCGACAAACGTCGCTATCTCATGCTTGATCCTGTCTCTTTCACTCATGATGTCCTCCAGCTGCCTCTGGTTGGACTGTACTCTTTCTGACACTCGTTCAGGACTTTGGCTGTGTGTGAGTGAGTGCGATGCTGGGCTGTCAGGTCCCTGGAACGTGATGCTGGGGTTGATGGCCGTGTTCGGTTCTGTGTGGTTGCTGTAGTATTGGTATTCGGGGTTGTTGCACTTCTTCTCTCCTATCAGCCAGTATGTGGTCATGAGGCCTTTACCCTGTAAAAAATTCTTATTGATATCTTTTTCCACTCATGAAGTAATCTAAACTAACCAGCGTCTTTATAAAAAACTTCAGCCTACCTTCATAGTGATCTCTCCGCGACACTCCAGCTCAAAACAGTCGTAGAGGTCCAGCACCTCCTTGGTCTTGGGGCTGACGTGGATCTTGAGGGCCTCCCCGTGTGACTCCATCCGGGACGCCGTGTTCACCGTGTCTCCGAACAGACAGTACCGGGGCATCTTCAAGCCGACCACCCCGGCTACGCACGGACCTGGAATAAAATTGTACTTTTCGTCATCATAGTTATGAAAGGGACTAAAGCTGAAACTGACGCACAGGTCAAAACAGAATACTAAAGGCGCCGTCATACTAGCGAACGCGTTTGTACGGTCTTTTGGGACAGTTCGTATCAGATCGCTCTCGGACGTCTTTGTCGTTCAGCTTTCAGACGTCCGAGAGCGATCTGGCACGAACTAATGTCCGCTAATGTGTCGGCGCCTTAACTCAAGATTATGGAAAGAAACAAGAACAACATTGGGAAAGAGGAATACAGATAATTGTGTTAACCAACTGAATTTATGTGGTTATATAATAAATCCTTATATCTCTCTGTCTTGCATATACAATCGCAGCGACACGTGTACCAACATAAACACATACACGATAACCGGCTTCAAACTTTCTCCTTCAAGAGAATTTTGTTTACTAGTCAGAATTTCAGGTTTCAATTTATTATGATTTTGTTTGTGTTTTCTGCAAATTTGATAATATTATGTCGACAACTTTTGAATATTTTGCTCGAGAATCACTTTTATTTTATGGTCTCTTCTAATAGGATTTTCTACTTCAAAGTTGTTTAGTGGACTTTTTCCGTTATGATAACTAGATTTAAGCTAATTTGAAAACTCTATTATGAAAACAAAAAAACTGAAAATAAAATTATGTTTGAAAGAACCATGATAGAACACGTGTAAAATTGTCCTTCAGTGTGTTTATTAAGTGTTTTATTCTCGTATTTGTATTTTGAAGAAATTGAATAACTTAAGCGGAGAAGGTCTCGTTAAGAGACTATTCAAGACTGTGGCACGCGTATCATTCCCATTACTTACGGAACACGTGCATCTAAAACCAGAGTTTTTCTAGTTTTTCCATCATGAACTAAGTAGATAATCTAACAAAAATATATATTATGTAGTCTGAGCCTATCTGAAACCTAGTTAAACATTGTGAGATATGGCGTTTCGACTTTCTCCGTGTTCGGCATCATAAGGGTCACAGTGACAGTTAAATGAAGTCCATTTTTCTCTCCACCTTTAATTTGCAAGGTGCGGGTGCCTATATAAATAGAGTGAGTCGCCCGCGCGCCTCAGTTGGTTTTTGATTTTTGAAGTGAACACTTCGGCAAAATGGCTCAATGTAGCCACGGTTCTCGTCGGCTTCGCTCCGACGGGGAAAAATATAATATTGAATTTGCGGAGTCCTCGCTGCCGGGAGCTGTAGCGTGATGCGGACCAGGCGGCGCGGGGCCTGCCGGCTGCTGCGCACGCAGCCATTGCTGAGGATTTCGTAACGAAGGTTTGAGTTGTTAAGCCGTGAGTAAAATGCTATTATTTACTGCTTTTAAAAGCTCAGCCACTGGTCATAATGCTCCGGCGCTTGGGGTTTTTATCCCACGCAGTAGGGTCCGATTCAATAGTCGTGGTGATGATTGATCACATATTCCGGTCCTACTAGTGGCGCTTGAGCTAGATACTTACATTAATGACCGCTTTAAGTAAAGCATATGTTAATTTTAGACAGGAAAAAATTATAAAAATATATTTTTCTACCCTCAATTTCTAATATTTTTAGAAAACAGTTGATAAAAACTTTGCTATTACAATAATGCACTTGATTATAGCTTAACTATGTAAGGCTTTACAAACAGGAGCTTTCCAGGACCGTCATAGGATTTTTTACAGGAAGCACGTGGCTCCAAGTTTCAGTATGTTGGGACATTGTGGCATGTGCGGCGAGTAATGTGATCCGCCGGTACCTACCCGCTGAGGGTAGGCAGGCCGATTCGGTGAAATTGAAGTTTCGTGTAACCTGCACCCGGCCCTGTGCTCCCGCGCTGGCCGCCGTCTCGTGCCACCTGCATCGCAGCATACACCCGGCCCTGTGCTCCTGCGCTGGCCGCCGTCTCGTGCCACCTGCATCGCAGCATACACCCGGTCCTGGCCCTGGCCACCGGTTTGTGGTACCTGCATCGCTACATAGACCCAGCCATGCACTCCTGCCCTGGCGGCTGTACACCCGGTCCTGGCCCTGGCCACCGTTTTGTGCCACTTGCATCGCAGCGTACACCCGGTCCTGGCCCTGGCCACCGGTTTGTGCTACCTGCATCGCTGCATAGACCCAGCCATGTACTCCTGCCCTGGCGGCTGTGTTGTCCCACCTGCATCGCTGCGCACACCTGGCACTCCTGTTCTGGTTGCCAGATCCAAACGCCCCCTGTCTGGGAAGAGATTTTATGCTCAGCGGAACCGCCTGCACTATTGCTAGCACGGTCATCATCATCATCAGCTATCATTATGAGTGACTTATTTAGAAGGTATCGAGTAACTATTCATCAGTGATTTTGGCATATGCAGACGAACGTTTACTGCCAAGGTTGGTCATGTTAGCCATACGAGGGCACACCAACGAAGCCTGAGTAACCACCTGCAGTCGCCGTAGCCACATCGGCATGGATGACGACAAATCGGGTAACGTGCACCGCTTCTAAAAGTGTTATAGCACTTCAATTTGATGCCTCCGCTGAGGTAGGGTATTCTATTAAAGCAGCTTTCTTCTGATCTGCCCAAAGAGACCTGTAGACTGCTCCTGGGGATAGTTGTGCAATCAATTTTTTATTTCGATGTCTCTGCTGAAGAAACTGTCTAATGCAGCTTTTGTTCTAAACTGCCTAAAGATCATTGGACTGCTCATGGGAATGGTGACGCACGGTAAGTACAGGAGCGTTACTCTATACTGATGAGAAACCAACGAACGAGAGCTGTCGTGCAATTGGCACGTTTAATACATACAAACAGATAGAGCGGCTCGCGCCGCAGTGCACTGAAAGTTCGTTTTTCGTCATATAAAGTGACCCCCCAGACACTATCTTAAGTGTCATGACACATCGGCAGATTCCAGCTTTGAGTCTTTTCTTTTCTCGGCTGTGAGCAAAGTGAATCCCACCGGCGAGTGTTCAACCTAAAAGCACTGAGCTAATTCCTGATTTCGTGAAAGTCGCTGTTGCTATACCATACCGCTTCACAAGTTACCGAATTTATTATGATCCTACTGTCGGGTGATCATGATCGGAGTGTCATCGCGGTTTCTGAGTGGCACCATATTAGCTGTCTTCCTTATGTCCCAGTGGATTGTGAGTATGTATCCGAGCTCTTTGTTGAAAAATGCGTGAACCTCCTACGCAGCAGCTGTCTACTAGTTGTGTATCGAATAAATCGAGTAACGGTGCTCTTGCACGAGACGACTACCTTTTGGTAAAATTATAACTTCCACTATTCTGGGAACATGCATATACCTACTGTGTACTGTGTATCACATCACGTGTAGCCGCAGCCCTACTCAATGTACGGGGCTAGATAATAAACAATGGCAGTCGTCATTAAATTTCTATGAATTTCGAAGGTCTCCCTTTCACCTAAGTACCTATTCATGCCTAAACGGCTTCTCTAATGAAAATGTATTTTTAATTCGATTCTCGCGCAAACGTTTCATAACTATTTTTCAACACTGTATCTGCTGAACTACTTAGACTGACTGGTTAAGATGCAGACGTGCCGTTTTCACAATTCCATTTTGAGTAATCCTCTACTGTTTTATGGACCTTTCAGTTAGTTACGTAACTAGTTACCAAGTAAAAAATTACTTGTGTCATGCTCGTACTCGCATCTCATTTAGGAGCTCTCTGGCCTCTAGCTGAAGGCTAGAGCTGGTATATATATCTACTAAGCTAGTACAGAGTTATAACCGGGCAGCGGTGACGTGGTAGCTGCTTGATTTATTAGAGTTTGCTGAAAACTTTCTAAATAAGTAATAATTATTAGTCATAATATTAACTCTTCGCAGTTCTTTCAGAATGCAATACCAGGTCGCTGAAGTAGGTAACCTTCCTTAGCTGGACGACAACAACACCAAGCCTTTTTGTTAAAAAGAATGTCACAGTTATTCGCCGTTCCACTGTCATATCGATGTCAAAGGACTTTTTCTTGGGTATAGCTAACTACCTAAGTTTACCTATAGATAGCCGCAAGCTATCTGCTGTTGGCGAACTGTCAGTTCTGATTGATAAGTCAGGCTCGAGGTGGCTCGTCCAACTGTCCATGTTCCCGCCATCATGATTGTTGCTTCCACAGATTAGAGAGTCTATGTTGGCTGTCGTTGCATCAGGTCTGATCAGGTACAACTAACATCTTTACGTACCTACCATCTTTATTTAATCGAGCTATTTTATTTTGTTTTATCTAGGTTGACTTAATGGTTTCAAAATCGAACCTACAACAATGTAAGTAGGTACCTACCTACGTACCTTTGAAGTTGCAACAAGGCGAAGCCTTAAGGTTTTGGCCGAGACCTGCCCTTAGTGTTGACGAAAATACCTAAAGGTGACCTTGTTAATGTTTTTCATATGAAGTACTGAACATTTTACTTATCATGGTGGCATGGCTGATCATTTACTTACCCAGTTAAGACATGTTAGCCGGGTTTCATTTATCAACTATTATACCTAATTGTTATTGTTGTGTTAATCAATCTTTATTAATTGATGTCATCTACCAAGGAATGCTGCCAGAGCTCATAATATTCACACATGATGATACAGAATGATAGTAGCCCACAAAATCGGTGCAAAGGCTTATAAAATAACTTTCCTTCCTAGTAGGACTGCACAGGAACTCGTTAACCGCCGAGTTAGTTAGAATACAAAATTAGACTGTGTGTTACTTGTCAATCTAGAATATGAATATAGTGACCTGCATCATGTTTTGAAAAACTGTATACTTAGTTATCCGCCAGTGTCACAGCCTTCATCTAATCTTTTCCAGTAGCTGATGAGGCCGAGATATTTAGTAAAATTATCTTCCCTTCAAGCACCACTCCTCGTTCCAAGGACTAGATGCCGCGCCAGGTGTTGCAGGCCGTATCGTCGTACAGGGCTGACTGAGCAGGTCCACGAGGCTCCAGGGTCGGCTGCTGCATTTCTGAGGTCAGTCCAGAATTACATACCCTAGTCAGCATGTGCTGACCTGAGCCGCAGCGGCCTGGATCGATATTCTACATTTTACAGCTTTTAAATATTGTTGCAAAGTATTTCACTGGTTCCGTCCATTCGGCTAGTGTATGTTAAAAATATTGCCTTGACAATAACAAGATTTTGATCAATAATTACTTATAAGTAATAAGTATTGCTTTCGAAGAGGCACTGTGTGTATCCATATGTATAAATACCTACCTATATGTATAGGTACATACCTTCCATAACTTTCTGACAAGTCAGGAATAATAAGGAAGTACTTAAGTCTTATGTATACTTATACCTTTCTTTTTAGTATACCTATTACCTAGAAATCTATGCATTATAAATTTATAGATTCAAATATTTATCTACTGATATACTCATCAGTAGCTTATGGGTCACAGTTGGTTTTCTCTCCACCATGCGATAATAAACACATCTCACAATGTTTAACTAGGTTTCAGATAGGCTCAGACTACATAATAGACGCATTTTTCCTGAAATAAAAATGACATATTATGTATCTAGCCTATCTGAAACCTAGTCATTTCTGCATGGTGATATTACAACTGAGGCGCGCGGGCGACTCACTCTATTTATATAGGCACCCGCACCTTGCAAATTAAAGGTGGAGAGAAAAATGGACTTCATTTAACTGTCACTGTGACCCTTATGATGCCGAACACGGAGAAAGTCGAAACGCCATATCTCACAATGTTTAACTAGGTTTCAGATAGGCTAGATACATAATATGTCATTTTTATTTCAGGAAAAATGCGTCTATTTTTTCGTGGTAAATTCGGCTTGCGTGTATTCATTCGAAGTTAAGATAGGACTATGCGAAAGCTTGGTAACCTGTGTGCTATGCGAAAGTATGGAATGCTATTTATTATATTATGTACGTACCTACAGTTCGGATATTCACTCATAACTGCAATCCCTCTGTGAGAGGCGCCAAGCGATGCGATAAAACACACAAAACAAAATGTATCAAAACACACAGTGCTTCTCCTCACTTGGCAGGAGAGATCACTAATTTCAAATATTTAACCCGAGAGCAATCTGTTTCGATGTCTGTCTTTAAACAAATATCTGCTCCGACCGGGCATCGAAGCTAGGACAGTCGGCACAGAATATCTAATAGTCCATCACTCACCAGTGTGCATCGGGAGTGAACAGCCGCTCCCTGGGCCGGTGCGGGACGGTCTTCACCCGGACGGCCCTGAGCAGCGCCAGCGACATGACACACAGCACTGACACACAGAGCCCTGACTTACTGACACAGCGCCCTGACTCAGTGACATACAGCGCCGTGACTTACTGACACAGCGCCCTGACTCAGTGAACACAGAGCCCTGACTCACTGACACAGCGCCCTGACTCACTGACACACAGCGCTCTGACGCACTGACACACGACTTACCAGTATGCATCCCGATGCGCAGCAACAATCCCCGGGGCGGTGTGGGACGGTCTTCACCCGGATGGCCCCGAGCAGCGCCAGGGACATGACACAGAGAGCTGACACACAGCGCCCTGATTAACTGTCACATCGCCCTGACTCAGTGGCACACAGCGCCTTGACTCACTGAAACAGCGCCCTGTCTCACTGACACACAGCACTGACACACGACTCACCAGTGTGCATCCCGATACGTAGTAGAAACCTCTCTCCGGGGCGGTGCGGGACGGTCTTCACCCGGATAGCCCCACTGACACACAGCGTCCTGACACCCTGACACACTGACATTCGACTCACCTGTGTGCATCCCGATGCGCAGCAACAGTCTCTCCCCGGGGCGGTGCGGGACAGTCTTCACCCGGACGGCCCCCAGCAGCGCCAGGGACATCCGGGCGATCTCCGCCGCGTGCCGATTGCCGTTGCGCATCGGCAGCCCGGACACCACCATGTACGCGTCGCCTATTGTCTCCACCTGGTGATGATGGGTGTGTAAGTTTGGTGGTAATGGATTTGGAAGCTTCTTTCAATGACAATAATATTATGATATGGGGTGGCGTGATTTGTATAGCACAAAGCCACAGTGCGTTTTGTGCCACGCGTGGGTATGCTGCTGCCTGTTGTCAATTACTGAGGGTGGACGGAACAACAACTGAACTTTATTTAGGTACATCCGGTTCACCCAGTGTGCGATTAACACTATTCTGACTGACTAATCCTTTCACTACGGTGAAAAACCCTAGACGCGCTCTAGTGTATCGTGTTTGACAAGTAAGAAGAAGAAGAAAATATCAACTGCTTACCTTATAGACATCGAAGTTCTCAATAATGGAGTCGAAACTCGTGTACAAGTCGTTCAAAAGGTCGACGACCTCGAGCGGGGTGGACTCGGCGGATAGTTGGGTGAATCCGATGATGTCGCTGAAGTATATCGTCACCTGGTCGTAGGTCTCCGCCATGACCGGCTGACCCATTATCAGCTGGGAGGCCACTGATCTGTGCAGGAAGGTAAATAAATAAAAATATTAAATATGTGGGGACATCTCACACACAGCCAACCGACACCAAACTAGGCATTAAATATATACGACGACTAAACACAAGGCAAACACGAATGCTCATCACACATAATTTTTGCACTGGGCGGGATTCAAACCCGCGGCCCCAAGCTTCGGAAGTAGCTGCGGAGTGTAGCTAAGGCGGAGTGCCTTAGCTACGGTGCCGTCAAAGAAGGTAAAATAAGTTAAGCGATAAACATACAAATAACGGTGAGGACCTCTGGGGAAGCATTAAGCGCCCGCTTTTCACAACAGATGCGAGTTCAATTCCAGCCAGGAGTTACCATCTCCGCATAGCTATGTTGTTATTCTATGGTAGTAACAATCGGTCGATTAAACTCATCATTCTTTTAACAACAATAATAAAGTAAATTTTCCAATCCAACTCCGCTTCCTTATAACAATATTGTTTAAAACATTATAAGATAACTTCCAATACCAATAAAATCTTACAAAAGTTGTATTTTCAATTACGATAAATGCCAATGTAGAACCAGATGCTTTCAGCAGAAGTTCATACAAAATTCAACGTTAGGTTTTCGCTTTAAAGAAAAGTAGAAAATTGTTCGCACGTGCCTTAGATATAAATTCTGATGGTTACTGTTATTGGAACAATCTAACTTGGATACAATAAAGCTTTTCATTGACTGTAAAATTCTTTGGGGAAATAAATATTCGTGTTCAAACAACAAACAAGTCTTTACGCCTCTCGGGATTTTCATTATTGATATTTTGCCTTTTTATTGCTAGCAAGTGAGCTGAAAACAGATTTTTGTGTTTTAAAAATGGTATGACAGACTCGGACTCTACTACACTCACGGGCAATGAAAAGGTTCCACTGAGAAAATCACCAAATTACTCCTAAACGGAAAAATTTAGCTTAATGACGCCTTCTGCAACATTCGACTACATTTAACAAAGCATCAGGATATTACCAACTAAAAACGTAATATTTTGTTCAAAGTTTAAACTGAATGGTTGAAAAAATTGGGTTCGTTTGGTGTCGGCATTTTGTGAGTGGAACTTTTTCATTGCCCGGCAGTGTAATATAAATTATCTTATAGACTGCCAAATGTTATTAATGTACTTAACTAGATACTCCGTTTAGTTTTTCAAACCTTGTTACTAAGTTGGCAATATTTGGCATAGTTATGCCGATTGTTTGTCCACCTCACCAATTTACGAAGGTGAACATTACATTCGTAGGTAATATATGTTCCAACGCTGAATCAGATTTGAACATAAACATCTCGTAGTAAACTGAAGTATACCTCGGGATGCTATTCCATTTCTCTTCATACAAACTGTCTGCAGTAAGCACTGTGGCAGTAAGAGAGTAATTTCCTTGCTCATTTCCAACTGAAATAACGTTTCCCGGACACATTTTGTACGAGTGAAATATCATAATATTAGTTTTAAGTATACCTACCATTCATTCAGGGAACATTGGAATAAAACAAATATATGTTAGTTAAAAACAGTTTTATGAACTAATTTTTAATCTAATCTGCAAAGTGAAATTAATGTAAATTAAGTGAAATTAACCTGCATGTAGCTAAATTTTTTTTTCGCAAAAGGATACAGATTTGCACAAAACCGTGATATATAAAACCTTGGGCTCATTACATTTACATTTGCTTAGCACTAGAACAAAATAGGTCATTTATAATCATGAAAATTCGAACATAAAATAATAACAATTAGGTCGCATAAACCGCTACAGCTAACCGACTAACTTCTCACAACATAGGGTGTTTTTAATATCGTACGGATTTCATCAAGCATGCGGGATCGCATGCCATTTTCCCGCATCCCGCGTGCATATTCCGAGCATTACAATAAATAGTTGTATGAAAATTACACTTATGCGGGTGTATCGTGTGCATGTAATACTTGCGAAGCAATCCCGCGTGCGTGATGAAATCCGCACGATATAAAATAACAAAACAGGCATACTTGGGCAGCAGTTGGTACAGCAGTTCCTCGCACTTCCTCTTCTCCTCCAGGTAGTCGCTGGTCCTCTCCTCCACGAGAGCCTCCAAGTTGTTGGCGTACTGCTCCACCTGGCTCAGCAGCGCGTCCAGACGGGTTGAGGTCTCACAGTCCCTGGAGACAAATTGAGGGTTTTCATCATCACTAGGTAGAAAGGTTTCAATGAAGGAAGGGTTTTAGGCGTAGTCCACCACGCTGGCCTAGTGCGGGCCAGTAAACCCCACAAGGGGGGGTCACACATAAATTGAGGTTTATAATGGCTAAAATTTTTGACTGCCCTCCTTTAACCCTTAATAAAGCATTGCTGCCCGAAATTGTTCTTTGTTTTTTAGCGTTAAAATTAATGTGCGATTCGTATTCCATAAGGGTTAAACTAAAAATAAAAATAGTGACCATTTTGGATTGGATTAATGGATTTCGCCGTAAATGGCGTGCGGGTGCGGCTGAAAATTGAGTCCCATTTGACCCCAGGCCTGAATTCGCATCCGTTCATGAGTGTGAACATGGCCAGTATTGATAATGCTACTGACAAGAGAAACTTAAAAGAATTGACCCCCCACTGTGGTTTCATCGCATAAAAACTCCATAAAAGATTTCAACTTTTCGTAACGCTCTATTGCCGTAAAAAATTAATGATTTTTTTCAGTACCTATAAACCCATAACTGGATAACATAAAATCTAGTCCTTATAGCCACACTGCACTGCACGAAATCTTTCTATGCTAATGCAATGCGCCACCGACCCACAGTGCAGGTTTCTGAAAATGGTATATATCTATTCACATACTATTGCAGTCTATTCTTTATTATAGCGGCATTTCCAGGATTTAGTAATTATATCTAGACTATGCTAACCTATTCTCACCCCCACATATCCATTTATAGTTTACTGTTATTCATGATAATGTTTCCACAACAGAAAACTTTTAAACCCATACTGAAAAAGATTTCATAACATATTTAATCTGCGTAGATGTATGTTAGGAACAGGGGGTCACTCTATGTACCGAAAACGAAATTTCCGAGAGCCACAACTCTATCTCATTGTATTAAAACGACAGCTCTCGTTCGTTTGTACAGAGTAACCCTCCAGATAGCACAGTAGAGCACAAAGATAAGCTGCTATGCTATTGTTAGATCTAGAAGTAGATAGATGCGATCGCGATAGAGTGCCATGACTGACAGTAGTGTATCTGTCGCAGGCATCTGGTTTAATCTCCTTTTTGATTGAAGCACTAGCCCGTTCATTGGATGGCGCTATTCAGTTGTATGACTAAAGGACAACTCGTCAAATCGTTGATTGTAACGTTCGACGTCTTGACTGAACGTCATTCAGCGAAGTCGTTGAATGGGATATAGTATGGCTACTTTGTAATGTCTGGTTAGGGTGAACATGACCTGACAAGAGTCGACAAAAAGACTATGTTAGAAAGCTCTTATCTCACAAATTAACTAAACAATAACAATAAACGTACCTTCATATTGTTGTTCATAATTATCCAGTTTCGCCACAATTTTTTCTTTGAAACTATCCGCCCGCGGCGTCGTAATAATAGGTAAATGTTGTCCATCCACACTATTTTAACACAAATAACGCACTTCAAAGCTAATTTTTTTGCAAAAAACTAACACTATAGGTGCTTTTTGTGTCAGCTGTTAGCTGTTAGACACCATATTTGTTTTATACACCACCTGACTGATTTTAAGTCAGCTAACTAGTTGGACGTTTTTTGACGCTTGTACAATCAACGTTCGGCGTAGTAATACAATTGAGTAGCGCCATCCAATGAACGGGCTAGTGATTCAACCAAAAAGAAGATTCAAACAGATGCCTGCGACATATCTAAGGTTACCTATATAACCATTAGAGATATGCTACCCAGGTGGCTAAAGGCTATGGATAGTTTGTTATCCAACAATCATATTCACTTGTCCACACTGTAGCACTGGTGGAATGGTGCTTTCACATCGTCGCAGCACAAATGCATAGAAAACCTCAGGTGCATAGGCACCCTAGTATGACCCTTCTGACTAGCTAACTTATACTAGCTGTCCCTCTCGCAATGTTCCAGTCAACCCTGCTTGTAGGTGAGAGACAAACATAAACTATGTTTCTGCACTTACTTATTAATCCTGTGTATGTTCTCCTTCAGAGCGAGGAAGTCGGGGCGGTCTTCGTCGGGCAGTCCCCAGGGCGGCTCGCCCGTCAGCGACTGACGCGGCGACGCTGACAGTGGGGACGTGCCGCGGTTACGCATCTCTGCACTGCCTGTGGGGTTACACAAAAAAAATATACAATACAAAACATCAACACAAGGTACAGACAATACAATATAAATAATATACAGGGTGTTGCAAAAAGGGTATACTAAGCCGAAAGGGGGTGACTCAGTGGGTCATTCTGAACAACTTTTGTTCTGCGAGTTTTGGAAATTCGGAGTCACCTTTCGGCTTAACATACCCTTTTTGCAACACCCTGTAATATTATAATAATACAATACAAAGATCTAGAAATAATAGAAATCCAAGATACAAAAAAAACAATAACAGGTTGCGTTCCTGTCCAGAGTCTCAAAAAGAAACCAGCCCAGCACAAAGTGCTGTGGACAAAGGCCACAACGCTTCAGCTGGCCTTTATGTGACGATGCGAAGCGATGGTCATATGGGTCTGGACTCTGAACCCCTGATGCTACGTGCAATTAACTATACTTGGATGGGTCCATAACGATCTATCAGTGCACCTCAATAGATGGGGCTGATAGACGAGTAGGTACTTCAAGCTAATACAAAAGCAAAAATGTTTCAATAAACTATTTATTACAGTTTCAGTTAATTTTCAATATTGTCATATTGGAAAAATGCTATTTTTATCACCGTAAAATCGAACGAGAAAACCTATTAAACCTGAGTGAAACTGGCGAGAATAACACACAATACTATAAGCCGCTTATTAAAAGTACAGCAAAGTAAATTACGAAGCGCTGTGTTTTTTGAAGCGAAAACGTATAAAACAGAACAGATTTACAGCTGTTGATGTCTTTTCCAGAAATACACTTCTATTTTTGTTCTACTTCTGTGAAACATCATTACATATTATAGTGAAAACCTGTTAATACCTGTTTACGGTTTTTTTAACTATGAGTTTTTTTTTCACAGTATAAATATCACTTAAATTCGGGAGTTGGATAGACTTGGATTGAGGCATTATTACTAATACTGTTAAATATCTAGCCACTTAGAGTAAATTCAATAAAACGAAACCACAAACACTTTAACACAAATTTAAATAAAATTCAAGAGTTATTTCAGTGGAAAATATATTTTCTTTGCAGTGCATACACCTGAAGAGACGCGCATAAGTAATATTAAAAAATTTATACGGGTTTCACTATAAATAAGTTAGTACAAAGCTTTAGAGAGCCAAGTACTTACTGTTCACTGGTCTTTATGGTTCTTACTTCATAAGTCTTGAGGGAAAATATAAAATGTGGAAGAGCATATTTTTAAGCAAAGCTTTTAGTCTCAAACATGTGGGGAAGAGCGGGTTTCTTCAAGGATGCTCTTGAATCTCTCTTCCTCACATGTTTCATGTGTGATTTATGTCTAGTTTTCAAGATGTCTGGATAAAATTAAATATACCTACAAATTCTATTTATACACACAAATGTTTAGCACGGTCAAATACCTTAAAGTATGATCAGATAATAATCCATCTGTAAGCTTCTTTGTACTTTTTAAATCATTTACATATAGCTGCTGAGATTTATGGTTCAAGAAATATTAAAGTAATTTTATATTTTGTGGTTATATTAATTTAAAGTCTAGGTATATATCATACTTAATGAACCAATTTATGCAAAACCGAAACTATGCGGTTGCATGGCTGTATTAAGTTAATTAGTAAAAGCGGAAAATGCGATTGTCGCAACATGAAAATTGGTATAGCGTGTTCCATTCGCAACGAATAATTTTATGCTAAACCAGCATAATAGTGATACGTTCATTATAAACTGAATATTCTCCAAAACTCAGAAGATATTAATTAATCTATGATTATAATGTTTAGTTATGAAGAATAATAAAACAAGTTTTTTTATATTGAAGATCAAGTGGCAAGTTACGAGTTAATTCTTTGCGACTACTAACCGAATGAAACGCCGGCTCATAATGGTGCTCCCATACTGATTATTAGGTCGGTATTGAGGTCCAAGAATCGCTCTCTCGCGCACCAGCCTATCCCGCATCCACTCACGTTTCAACTTATCCACCAAATAAATGAACTACAGGTACACAAAGACATATCGCTTGGAGTTACACTGGTGGCTCCAGTGGCTCCTCTCGTGCCAGTCAGTCTGTCTCACATCCACTCACGTTTGAACTTATCCTCCACGTAAATAAACTACAGTTTACATAGACACATTGCTTGTCTTTCATACACCCACACATCTCTTCTTCTTCAAGTGCCGTCTCCTAGCGGAGGTTGGCGATCACCCCACTGATTTTCTGTGCTCAGCTAGAACCACTCACGTTTGAACTTGTCCTCCAGCACGGCAGCGCAGTAGTCGCAGGCGAGCGTGCAGTGCGGGCGCCGCGGCTCCAGCAACGGGCTGATGGCGCGCCGCGGGCTGGACGAGTCGTCCCCTCCCGGCGGCACCAGACTCATGGCTCTACGGACAAGTGATACACGGTTAGAGGCACCAGTGACACATGGTTAAAGGCACCAGACGCATGGCTCTGGGGACAAGTGACACATGTTTGGAGGCACCAGATATATAGATAGATAGATAATTCTTTATTGCACACAAAGACAGAAATTACAATAGGAAATGCACAACATAGACGTTGCAATTGGCGGTCTTATTACTAAGAGTAATTTCTTCAAGGCTCTGGGAACAAGTGATACACGGTTAGAGGCACCAGACTCATGGCTCTAGGGAGAAGTGAGATATGGTTAAAGGCACCAGACTCTTGGCTCTGGGGACAAGTGACACATGGTGAGGCGTGGTTCTCGAGTTGCACGAAAATTGCACTGCTCCGTTTCATGAGTTAACACTTAACATCAAAAAGACAAACAATTACTACGTATACTCTTTTTAACCCTAAAATTGTATGTAACCAAATATTCATAGAACGTTTCGTGGCTAAAATGCATACAATCGAACCCCAAAGAACAAAAATTCTATATAATCGCACAAATACATGTATGTAAGCTGGCATGTAGGTATATCTACACTGTGACGTTCCTTACATCATCATCACGTTCATCACATATCATGTTGTAGGTTGTTATGGATAAAAACAGCGCGCAATAAAAAATCTCTGAAGCTAAATATTGAGTTACCTGTAACCGAATAACGCCGAAAATATTCTGAACTGTAGTTCGTTGAACCTTCCTGAAATGTGCGAAAAACAACTACTTTGGTATCCAAGCTTGACGACGTATTGTTCGGTCCAGTATTTGAAAGGAATATCGGATTATGAGAGCTATAAGCTGTGTATGCATAGTGCTCGCACCTTTATAAAGTCAGCTTTACTTACCGGTCCAATATTTTAAAATATCAATGCACTAATGGTGCATGTTTCATATATTCTAGAATAGCAGTGGTAGTTTTTATCTAATGGTACTAACTTAGAATTTACCCTATTATTTGAACAAAATTCTCAGCATTCTTGCGAGGTGGCAGCGAGATAAGTACAACGAAGAAAATAAATAAACTTCACCGAATCGCAAACAATGCCGCCAGCTTTCACACTTTTCTTTTTGCTTATACTTTGTTCTTGAAATCCTAACGGATTATGGTATTTGGAAATGATTTTTTCTTCTGATTACTTATTATAGGCTGACATCTAATTATAAGTATTATCAATAAAACTAACAATCTATGAACTTACTAAACCGGTACTAAGTACTGCTGATAATGCAAACTAAATCACGTCGAGATTTCATTAATATAAGTAGTTCATAATTATGCGGTATACAAATCCAAACAGCATGTTACGAGACTTTTAAATAACTGCCAGTAAGCACAAGGGATTCTGATATTCCAACACACGTATTTTTTAACTCCTTAATAAATAATTATCAGTTCGGAATTACAAAACTTTTCTTTGAAAAGCATTTAACTGACTTTCCAAGATCCCAAGTTCTCAACCAGAATAATTCACTCGAAGAACTGTGGTTGTGTAAAGTTTAATTACAGCAGATTGTTGGGCAACAGAGGGGTCTTACATGAAACATTTCAAGCTAAAGGGTTTACAATAAACATTTACCTTATTTCAGATACGGGCAAACGAAAATAAAGTTCGGCAACTCTTTATGTTGGCTTCTTATTCTTGTTATTTTCTAAAGTAATGTAGGTAACAATCATATTCTTTGCATTTTTATACAACAACTTTTTGAACTTTTAAAATTATGAAATATTTTACTATACAATAGTAGGGAACTACTTACAGAAAAAAATCTATTGCTTATTTTGTCCTGCTTTATTCGTAGCGTAAAGCTGATCCAATCAAAAACATAAATGTGAAATGAGAGCCAAGTTCAATATTATTATACTTACCTAAATGCCGAATGTTGACTTCAACGACAAAAGAAGTGAGATCTAAATGGGTGCCAAGTTCAATGGTCAGTCCTGAAATTTATTTATAAGTAACAGTATTACATAATCATATCTTCTTATAACATAAAATAATGTATTGTAGCCTAAGGTCTGATTTGGCTAGTTTTTTTAAACCTACCTCAACGAATTATTATGTTCGACCAGCAATACAAATTTTTGGAATTAAATAAGAACTGACAAATTCTTGTTGGTTCAAATTGTGAAGGCTATAATACATGAATGAAAACTAGCCAAGACAGACCTTCCAATTCCCATCCGATACGATCCGTACCCATCCGGTCCGTACATATCCGATTCCATCCAATACGATCCGATCCGATTTGGTCCGTTCCCATTCCATTCTATTATATTAATAGCTATCTTAGACTAGTTAACAGTTAATAGTAATAGTACCATAAGAGTTTTGATCTATACGTGAGTGAGTCAGTCAATGTTAAAAATGAGGTTTTTTGGACATTAATATCAAAATAACCGTTTGAGATACGCTTATGAAATTTAGAACACATATGTACCGCGCTAGTGTCAATACTCGTATATGAGCCAAATTTCATATGTTTATATTAAATAGTTTTTCATTTATGAGGGGGTCAAAAGTGTCTCGAAATGGTTCGTGTAACACACGGTGCGGCTCGCCAGTTCTGTTTCTCGAACTTGGCTTGACACGCTACCGCGTGTCTAGATAAATTTCTGTATGCATAGATTTCTATTGGTCGTAAGTACGTTATTTTCATATACTTCTGGGAGAAACTTTCACCCGAACAGCAAGCACTAGATAGGATTTGTGACTTACATCGCTAAACTTGTACGTCGCACGCAAATATTTCAGAAATAAGCTGATTTTGATAAAATATTGAGGTAATATGGCCCAAAAAAACAAATCAAAAATCAGTTCAGCCCATTTGGAGCTATGCTTCAGACAGATACAAATACACAGACACGTGAAACTTATAACACGCCTCTTTTTTTCAGGGGTTTAAAAACTAACGGTGAGATAGACCAGGGAACTTTCAAAGGTTACGGCTGCTGCGACACGACGTGTCTGACACGCACGATGTCTGTAGATATAATCAGACCTTTAAGTTCATATCATTTAATGTAGTTTTAATATTATGCCTCTCAGTAAGAACTAAGAGTCTCAGTAAGAGTAAACTTATAAAAATATATTGGGCAGAATATATAGACAACACTATCTATGTCATGTGAAATAGTAGTGGGTCGTCTGTTCAAAACTCCAATATCCAATCTGGGGATTCAATCAACGAGCGTACAAACGATGGATGCAATTCCAGTAATACAGAGAAAAGCTATTTGGTGAATTTCTACGCTAGTTGTGTTTTACATGCTGCCAATAGATTGATGGGAATGTTTTCAAATATAAATATAATGTGCCAATAAGCCATAAACCATTAAGATTAGATATGTCGCAGGCAATTTGTATGATCTCGCCGTTTAGATACGGCATCGTCAGTTTACAAATGCTCGCTGTTTTGTAATTTGCCGAAGGCATATTGATAACTCGTTCAATCGTTCTGATTTCAACGTTTGTAGGCGACGCATTTATGATTTAAATAATTTTATAAATATTCACGGAACATGTACAAACGTATAACACCTGATTGTGTCAAATCATTACATGTGCTGCCATCTATTATTTTTTGTGCGCAAATAAAGGCGGCGGTAGTGGAAGCGCGCCGCGATTTTAATAAAATAACTACCCTTTTTTTTAGTCCGTAACTAGCAGCATCACCATACGCTTGCACCGTCGTCGCATAACCGAATTTCGAGTGTTTTTCTTGTACATCCCCTACAAAGTCTGGTCTTCGAGCACGGATCGTGTCCAGCACAATGTTTGTGACACCTCCGAACAAGAGACTACGCCGAAGGTTGCGCGAGCAAGTCGATGCACACGACGAGACCAAACCCGGTAACGTGGCCGCCATGGAGTTACCTAAGTGTGAAGTTCTAGATCGTGAACCCTGTGTCCCCACCACGTCACGAACCAAAGAGGAGAACATTCACGACCAGCTCCAGAAGAATGCTACACCGTACAAATCCGTTATAGAAGGATCGAGAGCATCGTCGAGGTCAAAGAGGTCAACTGCGTCATCAACCGCCAAGCGCAAACAATTGGAACTAGAAGCTGCCGAAGCTAAGGCAAAAATTCAATTGCTGCTGATAGATAAACGCTTGGAAGCCGATTTAGCCAAGATAGAAGCTGAAGAAGAAGAGTCGGATGAAGACAAGAGCACGACGACTATTGATGATCACCGAAGGTCACAAGTGGAGGAGTGGCTGAACCACAGCCAGCAGGCGGGCCCCGCTGGCGCCACCAGCCGGCCGCCGTCGCCGCCTCCGCCACCCGCGTCTGCTCCGCCGGCCCCCACGCCGGCCGCGCCCGCTGCAGGTGTCCCCGCCGCTGCACGCCACGCACCTGTCCAGCACCAGGATCAATCATTGTCCAGCATCAGACAACTAGCGCTGGAACTGAAGAATATAATGGTATCATCACCAGCGCCCCCAGATGAACGCCTCCTCAGTCGCTTATCAACACCCCGTGACCTACCAAGCTTCGGTGGTGATTGTATTGAGTGGCTCCACTTCAAGACTGCGTATGATGAGTCTACCCGTGTGTGCCAGTTCAGTGACTCCGAGAACTTGTGGAGATTGCGCAAAGCACTTCGTGGTGAAGCTCTGGAAGCTGTCACCGACCTGCTGATCGGCAACACACCGCCGGGAGTCGTCATGGAGTCGCTACAATTGAGGTTTGGCCGATCTGATATTATTATTCAACGCATAACTTCGCAACTGAAGAATTTACCTAGCATGCCGACTTATTATCAACAAAACATATTCAATTTTGCTGTAAAAATTAATAACTGCGTTGCATCAATAAAAGCGTTAAATCAAGATGATTATTTACGCAGTCCAGAGCTTGCTACAGCTGTTATGTCGAAGTTACCGAGCACGTTACTAGGTAAATGGACTGATTATGCCTACAGTAACTTGTCACAAAGCATGTCTAAGCTAGAAGTATTAGCTAAGTTCCTGAAACACGAAGCAGAGATGTTGTCATTCGTCGGGATAAGCCAGCCGCCGGATAATAAACAAAATAACATTCCTCAGAAGCGTGCATACGACAATAAGCCTTATAATCGACCTATTCTCGCCACTACAAGTGTTGAAGTTAATGCGAGTCTGTGTAAATTTTGCAAGAAAGCAAACCATTTGTTGCCAGAATGTCGTGTCTTCAAAAGAACAATGCGAAGAGATAGATGGAGATTCGTAAAAATGCACGGACTATGTTATTGTTGTTTAGTCACGCGCCATGATAAGAACAGCTGTGATGCGCCTGTGTGCGACGTCGACGACTGCGGACTCGCACACCACCGTCTGCTGCACTGGAAGAAGCCCGGATCAGCTGATGACATTGACCCGAGTTCAATGTCACCGCCGCCGCCGCCGCCGCCGCCGAGAGATACGGTGGCCCACGTCGCCTCCAGCAGTGACGTATCCGCGACGTCATCGGGTGACGTCATGCTCAAAGTGGTTAAAGTGAAATTGTGCGGTCCTAATGGTGTTGTGTGTACCTATGCGTTATTAGATGACGCCGCGTCAGTGTCTCTCATAGACTCCGAATTAGCTAACCAGCTCGGACTCGAGGGGCAGCAATCAAGTGCCGTTAAGTTCATTGATGCATTCGGACTAGAGGTGTATCAATCAGACGCGCCCAAAGTGTGTACTTCGATATCCGGCCAAGATAATGACAATAGCTATGACATTACGTTGCGCAAAGTGTCTAAGTTAAACCTACCTATGCAAAACCTATCTGTTGTAAATAATATTACTTCTGAGCATCTGTTGCATTTAAAGAATGATGTATGTAATGAAAATGTTGTTCCACGATTGTTAATTGGTGAAGATAATTACTTTCTTTTAGCACCTCTCGATGTAATCCATGGTAACAAAGATGAGCCGTATGCAACGCGCTGCCGCTTAGGTTGGTCCATTCACGGCTATTGTGGTCGCTCTCACTACAATACTCACGTAAGTCAACATATTTTCCATCTCGCTCACTCTGATAGCAACGACAACTTTGATAACAGCCAAATTAATGAATTAAATAACTTGATGAAAGAATACTTTTCGTTAGACTCCATCGGAATATCGACCTTATGTCGCGACAACACGGCTCATTCCAGAGCACTTCATATTTTAGATGAAACTGCGCGACAAATAGGAGAACAATGGGAGGTCGGTTTACCGTTCAAAACTGATAACTTTATTATGCCTGAATCGTACGGTTATGCTCATTCACGGCTACAAATGTTAAATAAAAAGTTTCAGAAGGACACCGGGTACGCCGAACACTACCGGAAGGAGGTGCACAAGTTGTTCGAGGACGGCTACGCGCGCGAACTCTCGGAGGACGAGCTCGCCGCCGACCAAGTATGGTATCTCCCACATTTCGGCGTCCAGAACCCCAATAAACCGGGAAAACTCAGATTGGTATTCGACGCAGCCGGGAAAGTCAAAGGTACGTGCCTGAATGATTACCTACTCACGGGACCTGACTTGTACAACTCACTGCTCGGCATTATGTACAGATTTCGAGAGAATAAAGTCGTAATAACCGGAGATATAAAGGATATGTTCCTCAGGATAAATATTCGGTCTGAGGATCAAAATGTCTTGAGATTTTTATGGCAGGAGCCACCGCCATTGTCCGCCGCGGCCGCGCCCCCCGCGCCCCCCGCGCCACCCGCGCCGCCGGGCCCCCGGGCTCCCACTAGTCCTACTCAATCTCCACTAAAAATATGCACGATGCAAAGTTTAATATTTGGTGCTACATGCTCGCCTTTTATAGCTCAATATATTAAAAATAAAAACGCATTAAAATACGAAGATTTGTATCCTGAAGCCGTACAAGCCATAATTAAAAATCATTACATGGATGATTGTTTGTATTCTTGTGACAGTGCGGAAACTGCAATTAATTTAGTAAATCAAATCTCAACAATTCATAAACACGGAGGTTTCGAGATAAGACGTTGGTCGAGCAACTGTAAACAAGTTTTAGATAACATTCCTTCAGATGCGCTCGCACAAACTGCCATACAAATGAAAGACGGAGCTACGAACATGAGTGAGCGCACATTAGGATTGATATGGCATCCTGCAGAAGATTGTTTCGCCTTTAAGGTATCGTTTTCTCGCGTTTCTCAGGAAGTTCTAGACGGGACTACACCGCCTACTAAAGCTAAAATGTTAGGACTTATAATGTCTATTTATGATATTCACGGGTTCTTATCGCCGTTTATTATAAAAAGTAAAGTAATATTACAGGACGTGCATCGTAGCGGTATAGATTGGAACTGCCACATCCAAGCTAAAGAGTTTAGTAGTTGGTGTAAATGGCTCGATGAATTAAAGTTGTTAGAATCTATACGTATACCGCGTTGGTACTTAAGCGATGATAACTGGACTGAATGTTATTCAGTAACGGAGCCCGAATTATGCGATAAGAAGATCGTAAACAATACTCAGATGCATATTTTTTGCGACGCATCCATTAAGGCATATGCTACGGTCATATTTTGGCGTTTTACTCGGTTTGATGGTCGAGTTAAGGTTTGTTTTGTAGGCAGTAAATTTAGGGTGACCCCTCTTCGGCCTGTTTCAATTCCACGATTGGAATTGCAGGCAGCGTTACTGGCCGCGCGACTCGCACATACTGTACAGACTGAGCACAAGGACATCCAGCCAAACCAGCGATTCTTTTGGACAGACTCGAGCACCGTGCTGCAGTGGCTGCGCAGCGACCCGCGCGGCTACAAGCCGTACGTGGCGCATCGCCTGGGCGAGCTGGACGAGCTGGCTGCGCCCGCCGAGTGGCGCCACGTGCCCTCGCGGCTCAACGCGGCCGACGTGGCCACGCGCCCCGACGCGCCGCCGCTCGCCCTCACTGACGCGTGGTTCCAGGGACCCGCCTTCCTCCGCCGTCCGGAGGAAGAATGGCCTAAGGACCTCAAGACATGCAAGATTGTAGACGAAGCCGCTTGCGAGGAGAGAAATATTAACCTAGTCGTATCACGTGACACTTCAGTCGCCCCAGATGCGTTACGGCTACCTAATGAAAATAATATTTCTAAGTGGACCACTCTATTGCGAAGTACTGCACGAATTCTATCGTTATTTAGAAGACCGAAGGGTGATTATTGCCTAGACGTGGATTTAATGCGGAAAGCTGAGACTTTAGTCATACGCAAATCGCAACAAGATGCCTTTGGTCAAGAAATCGAATGTCTTCGGAACAATAAACCTTTGCCATCCAACAGTCGGCTGATGAAACTGACTCCATATCTAGATGACGACGGGTTACTTCGTGTAGAAGGTCGAATCGACAAAGTGACAGGTGTGAGTACTTCGACCACGCGCCCCGCCATCCTCGACGGCAAGCACCGGGCGGCGCAGCTGCTGGTGGAGCACGAGCACCGGCGCGCGCTGCACGGCGCCCACGAGCACGTCGTGAACGAGCTGCGCCAGCGCTACTGGGTGGTGAAGCTGCGCAGCGCCGTGCGCGCCGCCGCCGCGCGCTGCCCGCTCTGCCGCCGCCGCCGCGCCGCGCCCGCCGCCCAGCGCATGGGGCCGCTGCCCGCAGCGCGCCTGCAGCACCACAGGCGACCTTTCAGCTGCACAGGTATCGACTATTTTGGTCCGATGGAGATAACAGTAGGCCGCAAGAGACAGAAGGTCTATGGTGTGTTATTTACATGCCTCACCATCCGCGCTATTCATATTGAGTTAGCTGAGAGCCTCACAACTGATAGCACAATAATGGCCCTGCGAAGAATGATTGGCCGCAGGTCCACACCGAGCGTAATCTGGTCCGATAACGGGACCAACCTTCGAGGTTGTGATGCGGAACTACGCCAGAGTATACGGGAGCTGAACACCGAGAAGCTACGCGAAGATGGCCTCAGCAGAGGCATAGAGTGGAGGTTCATTCCACCAGGTGCGCCTGAGATGGGCGGCGCCTGGGAGAGGATGATACGAACGGTAAAAACTGCCTTGAAAGTTGCGTTAAAGGAACGCGCTCCACACCGAGAGACACTATCAACCCTGTTGGTTGAAGTGGAAGGGCTAGTCAATAGTCGTCCGATCACTCACGTATCCACGGATCCCAACTACCCGGAAGCCCTAACTCCGAATCATTTTTTAATCGGAACTTCTTCTAACGGCCCAGCTTTCGGCAAATACGATGACGGCGACCTCTGTCTTAGGAAACAGTGGCGTATAGCACAGCGTCTAGCTGATATGTTTTGGAGTAGGTGGATCAAAGAATATCTTCCAACTCTGTTACCTAGGCAGAAATGGCAAACTGACGAAAGAGCGTTGCGAGTTGGAGATTATGTTGTACTCGTAGATACTAAAGTAGACCGTGGTTGTTGGCGCCACGGAGTGGTGAGCGCGGCGCACGCCGGCGCCGACGGCCGCGTGCGCGTGGTGGACGTGCGCACGCGCACCGGCGTGCTGCGCCGCCCCGCCACGCGCGTCGCCTTGCTCTCACCTATTGATTCGTAGTGCTGTTGACTCATATAATTATTTTGTTGTTTGTATAAACTTAAAGTAAGATTTATCAGTACATTTGTGTTGGTATTCGTCAATCAGCACTAGGGGGCGGTATTGTAGGCGACGCATTTATGATTTAAATAATTTTATAAATATTCACGGAACATGTACAAACGTATAACACCTGATTGTGTCAAATCATTACATGTGCTGCCATCTATTATTTTTTGTGCGCAAATAAAGGCGGCGGTAGTGGAAGCGCGCCGCGATTTTAATAAAATAACTACCCTTTTTTTTAGTCCGTAACTAGCAGCATCACCATACGCTTGCACCGTCGTCGCATAACCGAATTTCGAGTGTTTTTCTTGTACATCCCCTACAACGTTAATTGCAGTTTTAAGGTGACCATGATAAAACACATTTTGAACTTTGAACAAATGGAAAAAACTGACTTTATTTCAGGATTTCAAGTAAGACTTTTTACTTTTATTTTCTAAAGTAGGTACCTAAGCAGGTACTACATAAGTTTAAATATTTAATAAAAAGATACATTTAAATAAAAAACGTAGTCATACAGAAAAATAAAACTAGGCATTTCCAGATAAAAACAAACACTGGTGTCCGAATGCACTAAATTCAGGAAAACGCTAAACCCTTTACTAAACAATTTATTACTCGTAAGCTCTAAATTAATATCCTGCATGTGTCCTCCGTACACCGGGATCTATGGATAACGTAGTAGTTCTTAGGTGCGGGATAACCTCAAAAACTTTTTCGTTTGTCTACGGCCTTTTTACTGCTCCTGCACTGTAATAAATTACTTTAAAGTCACAAATATTTGGTGAAAATGCTTCTACACTCGTAATATTTGAACTGTTTTGAGTATTAATTGAGTCACAGAACCACTACTTGACGCCATTTTTGTTCTTGTGATAAACAGGGCCGCGCGTGGTAAGAACTAGAACTAAATTCTTCAATTTGCCGCGGCATTATGTAAACGGCGTTACGGCGTATGGATTTTCAGTGAAATGTTGTGGCATACTATAAAATGACTCGGCAATATACATTTTGCCCTCGGCAAATTACAAAACAGCGAGCGTTTGTAAACTGACGACGCCGTATATATAAACGGCGAGATCTTACAAAATGCCTGCGACAGATATATCAAAATAATAAAAATTAAAATACCTTTCTTTTTTTCAATTGACTACGCCGTTCGTAGCCCGTAGCACGCTACAACGCCTACGAAACTTTCCGCTACGCTTTTAGTGCGTAATAAAATTCGTTGCACTTTTTTTTTTTTTAAAGAAAGTTAATGAATCCATGTAAGATAATATTTTTTTACAACTTGTTGGATATAACTATATGCCAAAGTAACATACTTTTTTAAACATTAAAGCTGCATCATGTAACTTTTCCACTTAAAATGAATATACTTACATTGTAAAACATTCCCCTTTCTAATACTTAAAGTATATTATTCAGACTTAACACACACAAACAATTCATAGAAAGAAAACATTATGACATTCAAACAGAAAAATAAGAACAAATATTAAAGAAAACATTACAAATATTTAAGCAGCATTTCATAGGCCATTGTGTAAGACGAGATCAAAGAGCTAAAATACCTTAAAAGCCTTCAACAGTGCCTTTGTTTAAGTTCACTATGCAAATAACCCTTTCTATTCTGTCAGAACAAAAAGACCTGTGTTTACATACATAATATTATAGTAAGTGTTCACGAGAAATAAGTAGTGGTACCTACATAATTTTACAATTTAAAATAAAATAAACTATATTCTAGATGTGTACCCTAAGTGCAATGCTGTAGTACAATTTAAAAACGGCGATTTCCAATGGTAACACTCACATTTTCTCAATTATAATGATAAATTTCATTTTAATAAGTATCTCAACGCCTGACGCATTTCCATGTTAAAATACAGTACGCTCATAGTTTTAATTTGAGGGCTGTAATCTGAAACTTCCAGAGTGGAGGCGAGGCACGTAGCAGTGTTGCCTTGGCGATGTTTCGTGTTGATTCAACATTCGAATCAACATTCTGTATTGTACACAGCCGGCGGGCCGTGGTACTAGAACATTACACGGCTAATGGCGGTTAAACACAATAATATTGTGTCTTCTTCTTCTTATCGGTACCGAAGATTAGATGTGGACTAGCGTTTGTCACCATGGTGAAAGGATTAGCTGAAGTCAGATAAGTACTAAATTGTCAGATGCTGATCGGTTCATCAACAGTCGATTGCCCCGCGATTAAGTGACGTATCGTTATATTGTCCGTTAAGTCAAGCCCAACAAAGTCCTTGAGCCCAACTTGAAACGAACCGAAAGACGATTGAAAAGAACCAGTCAGCATCTGACAATGAGCCGGGAGGACATACTATCAACAAACCGACAGACACAGACAGACATTTGCCGGTCAGTCGATGCTAAACTAATTATGACGTGACGTCGGTCCATTCCCACGGGCCTTTGCGGTTAGGAATTCATAGGAAATTGTGATTTAGCTCGGAATTTCACAGAGAATAACTGATTTCGGTTCACTACAACCGAGTTTCCTGACAACTGCTCTCCGCCTCGTACGAGTATTGAATGTTTTAGGCTTCAGGCAATACATTTTCTATTTATAAACACATCCACATTCGTTGAACTAATCCTAACTTAATATTATAAATGCGAAAGTAACTGTGTCTGTCTGTCTGTCTGTTACTCTTTCACTCCAAAACTACTGAACGGATTTGAATGAAATTTGGTTTACAGATGGTCTAGACCCTGAGAAAGAACATAGGCTACTTTTTATCCCGGAATTCCCGCGTGAAAACTTTTTAAGCGAAGCTCGCAGGAACAGCTAGTATTTAATAAGAATCTAACTGATGAAAATATTGTCAATTTAAAACATCACATTCGTTTTCTTCCTTACACAGTAGGTTTTAGGTAAAAGTGCATTTCTGCACCTACTTATTTGGTAGTATGTTGGCCGGACAGTGCCGTATAGTTTGCTATATCTTTGAGGTGCTTCTGCTTCTAACAATAACAATTATAAATTTAAAATTCTGTCCGCAGGATTCGCTTAGTCTAGATGTACCCGTGGAATTTCGGACTCAAATCATCCCTGGACCTATTCGTAACAGAAATATATCTTTACACAGGTTTTTGTCGTCTCTGAAATGTTTAGAGCACGGTAATAACTATAACTACATTTTATAACAAAAGGCCACTTTAGAGTTTTATCTAAAGGGTGATTCACACGAGGCCCACGTTGCATGCAGAGTGTTTCAGACTGTCCAATTTGCGTGATAGCGAATCTTTGCCCGCACTAGATGTACGGGTGGCCGTATGTATGCAAATTACAGAACTGAATTGTGCAGAACGAATTGTAGCTGAACACTATAAGTATATGCTTCGGGATACGTACAGAAATATTAATGTTTTAGGTACCGTAGTAAATTATCAGCACAACTAAAAATCTACAGTTTTAATAAACGAGAACATCCGTTATTCTAGCTCGGGGATAACAACAACTCGTTTAAGACAGCAGAAAAGACCTGAAAACTAGGCGACACAAGTGGGACAAAGATAAGCTATTATAGCTGCAAGTGTGCAACAGTGCTGCTTGCAACTCTGTCAATGGAAACTGGAGCCTCTTAGTTGACGTGCCAGGCTGCGTTACGAGTAGGCAAGCTCTTACTAAGCACGCATAACACTGCAAATTGCTGAAAGTGGGCGCAAAAATAGCATACTGTGAACACTCGCCACTAAACCGATACGCTGCCGCTGCGCTGCTAACTCAGTCGGCGACAGAATGCTTGTATACTGAAAACGCAGCCTTACTATAGCTTGAAACTACGGTTTACAAAAACCCTCAGACCCAGATACCTCAGACGTCGATAAAGACGTTAAATCCGCGTCCCTCTAATCACAACACCGTATTTATGGCGATAACGTAACGTTTATATACATCGATAACGAACCGGGTAATCGCTGGTTGCTTTTGGACTTATCTTTAGAATTAACCAGCGATGGAGCATACAATACGTTGCGCTATTGCCAGTAACGGATACTTTACAGGCATAAAAAGTGAACCGCCGTCTTTCGATTCGATTTTACAGCAAAACATAACACGCTGCCATCTGCACGCAATTTGCACTTCAGTCGGGAAATGCAAATAAAGTTTATAAACTTTTATGTTAAAGCGTATGCTCGGTTTTATGCTTAATAGCTGGTAGGGTCATGAAAGATAAGTATAGTTGTATTAAAACTATAAAATTGGTGTTAAAATATATTTGATAACTGATGGTTTACACCTCAGTCTTACAGAGCAAACATTTTGAATTGCATTAGCACTACTTTTGTTTATGCGCTCCTCAACCAAGGACTTTCTTGAGTGTAAATTGCCCATGTTCAGCAGTGAATAATTACGGGCTGTGGGTCAAATGTATGTAATTCTATTTTTTACATAAACGTATGCTTAATCAGTGAGGTCAAGTCCGGGCCGACAAAACCCGTGTAAGGTCGAAATTGATGCAGGAAACTGTGATATTTGTAGTAAAAATATTTCATTATCATATTACTTAGCTTCCTGCAAGCTTTGCTTTGCATAAAATAAAATAAAATATTCACAGTCTGTAAAGATCTAAAAAAAAAACACTTACTGATTTTATTGCCTTTTTTATTCTTTGTTATTTTTATTA
Source organism: Plutella xylostella (assembly GCF_932276165.1). Classification (NCBI taxonomy): domain Eukaryota; kingdom Metazoa; phylum Arthropoda; class Insecta; order Lepidoptera; family Plutellidae; genus Plutella; species Plutella xylostella. Next base: position 5,929,343 of record NC_063987.1, on the reverse strand, counting down.
CATTAAAAAGGAATCTTACACACGCAAGCTTTACAGCGTGTTTTAGTTGATACAAATGTTATAAAATATTATGTACCTATATGGTATTGCAAAAGACCACTTTTGATAGGTACTCAGTTCATCATTATTCTGAAAAACTTATGTTCAAATTCGTAAAACAAAAGCAATTTAGAAATACACTCTCACCCGATACAATTATAGCCTTTCTAACCCCCTGTAGATGGATTTCACGTATCTAAAACCAACATTCTAGAAGTACTAAATATTATATTTTTAATGTATGGCTTCATATTTATTTATTACAACTGAACCGTTGCACAAACATCGATGATCTCGGAATAACATTATAAAAATCAATAGAGAACATACCGAAATCAAATTTTGGTAAATTATCCAATTGGATGCCTCTAAAACCGACGGTTAATTCGTAATTCCTCAACATTATGTTTAAATACGGCTTTAGCACAAGAGAGTATTAATAGAGGTTTACCACGTAATCCACTAAACCTGAGGTAGAGACTTTACTCAATGTGTAATATTAATTTATGACTGAAGTAGCTGTTGCCCGCGAGCGGCGCTTCGCCCTGCGTTTTCCGATGGAAATTCCGGGATTAAATGTGACCTATGTGTTAAGCTTTCTGCATACTGTTCAGTTCTGTATTCAAGAAAGAAAGAAAAAAAGAAAGAAACATTTATTTGACACACTGAACAATAAAAAACAGAAAAAAAAGAAAAATAATACTACAAAAAATATATGAAAAAAACAGAAAATAATACAAACAAACAAGGTTGCTGTCCAGAGCGTCAAAAAGGCACCAGCCCAGTAGTTTTTACGTGAAAGACACCTATACATATAAAGACACATACTTACAAACTTTTGCATCGTAAGGGGATGGGCCAGATTAGCAACAGTCGCTGATTCTAGGGTGCGCTGAAGGTATCAGGATCAGGTGATACGTCAGTCAAGATTCCTTTTGTGCTTAATTTGTGTAGTTTAAAAGCGTAAATTATCAAAAACCTTAAAAAATTTCAAACCTTCATATATAGTCTTTACTATAATTATTGTTAATAATAATAATAAATCATTTATTTCGGATTAATCCATATTGGCTGTTATTGTTAATGAAATAAACGGAACTGGGCAGTTCTTCTTTTTAACCTACATAACTGTGTCTCCTTCTTTTTTCTTTTGTTTCTTCGGGAGAGCCTCACTCCTAGGAGACGCGTCCCCAGGTGGCGGATAGGGGCACGCCCGTCTACTTCTGTAGCAGGGTAGGAATGAAATAAAATAGTTCCCGCGGACCAACAGGCCGGAGAAGGACACTCCGTATGAAACCACTCAGGCTGCCAGAAGCCTTGGGGTACCCCCTAAACAGACTGGCTCTGCGGGCACGGACGCACAGATGGCAGCCCCATCATCGTGATCGGGGTGCTGTGGGCTAATCACCTGCACACCCTTAAAACATTTGATGATTGAGAATTCTCCATTTAACAATAATAACCGGACCACTTATACGACGACTTTTGGCTTTCGAAAACGGACACGAATTGGATGCTGGAATGTCAGGACCATGGCTCGACCTGAAAGGCTACCCCAAGTAGCAAAAGTCATGAACGACTACGGCATCCACATACTTGGACTAAGTGAGACGAGATGGAATGGGTTTGGTGAAGATCCAGCAGATTACAGTACCACACTATTGTACAGCGGCAAAGAAGACGAGGATGCGAGCCGTGAATTCGGAGTTGGCCTACTTTTAAGCCGCAGTGCCAAGATGAGCCTGTTGAGTTGGAAGCCAGTTTCGGAACGCATAATCACGGCACGTTTCGACTCCCGCGCTCGTAAAATTAGCATCGTCCAATGCTACGCTCCAACTAACTCTGCTAAAGACGATGCTAAGACGGCGTTCTATGAGCAGCTTGAGCACACCCTCAGAAGCATCCCCAGGCAGGACATCGTCATCTTGATGGGAGACTTCAACGCAAAACTGGGTAATGACAATTCCAACCGCGAACAGTTTATGGGCTCCGAAGGAGCTGCCGGAAATATGAACGAGAACGGAGAACTTTTCGGCGAGCTCTGTTCATCACAGAATTTGGTTGTGGGTGGCACTCTTTTTAAACATAAGGAGTGTCATAAGGTCACATGGATATCCCCTGATGGTGTTACCCGCAACCAAATAGACCATGTTGCGATCAGTCGTTCCTGGAGATCCTCGTTGCTGGATGTGAGGAACCGACGCGGTGCTGACGTGGATAGCGACCACCACCTTGTAGTAGCAGAAGTGCGCCTCAAGTTGTGTACTCCAAGCCGTAAACCTGAGCAGACGTCTAGAAGCTTCGAAGTACGAAAACTCCGCGACCCGGAATGGCGGGAGAAATTCCGCATATCCCTTCGGAATCAGTACGAACTTCTAGAAGAACTCGAGGACCAGGAAATGGACGGATCTTGGACGCGCATAAGGAACGCCTACACAAACGCAGGGGAAGAGGTGCTCGGCTACTCCAAGCCTCAAAGAGAGAACTGGATGTCGCAAGAACTGTGGCAGGCAATTGAAGATCGGCACCAAGTCAAGGGCCAACTACTGTCTGCAGTGGAGCCGGACGCATCTTGCCTAAGAAGCCGATACGCCAACCTCCGCTCACAAATTAAGAGGACCGCACGTCGAGACCGCCGAAGAGCCGCAGACGAGTTGGCGGACCGTGCCAACGTAGCCGCGCGCCACAAAGACATGCGTGCGCTATACGACGTGACGCGACGCCTCAGTGGAAGACGCACACGACCTGCGAGGAAGCCACTCAGAGCCAGCGATGGCAGTCTATTGTGCACCCAGAGCGAGCAGCTGCTGCGATGGACAGAGCACTTTTCAAGTCTCCTAGAGCAAGCCCAGGGCACAGACCTACAAGAGCCCACCAGCATGGATAACGACAGCATTCTTCTGGATATACCAACAGCGCCACCCTCTTTCGAAGAAGTAGTTGCGGCTGTGAAGTCACTGAAGCCGGGGAAGGCGCCAGGTATCGACAATATTCATGTAGATATGCTGAGGGCTGATGCTCCAATGTCTGCTACTTTACTGTTCCCCCTTTTGACCCGTATTTGGGAAGCCGGACAAGTACCCGCTGAGTGGAAACAAGGACTCCTGGTGAAAGTTCCAAAAAAGGGGGACCCATCGCGATGCGACAACTGGCGCGGCATCACGCTACTGCCCGCTGCCGCCAAAGTCTTAGCTAAGATCCTGCTAAACCGCATCGCGCCGAAAGTAGCAGTGACCCTCAGAGATGAGCAGGCTGGCTTTCGCCCTGGACGCTCCTGCACTGACCACACCAACACCCTACGGGTCCTTATTGAGCAATGTGTCGAATGGCAGTCGGAGCTATTTCTGGCCTTTGTAGACTTCGAAAAAGCCTTCGACACCGTGAAGTGGACCGCGTTGTGGTCAAGTCTACAACGCAGAGGCATACCAGCCTGCATCATCCAAGTGATACGCTCGCTATACGAGGGCAGTACATGTAGGGTCGTACACGAAAAAGAGCTTGGGGCTCCAATACGCATTTCAGCTGGCGTCAAGCAGGGATGTCTCCTGTCACCGCTCCTATTTGTTATTCTCCTTGACGATGTGATGAGGAACGTGGTTGCTATCCCGAGAGGTATAAGCTGGGCTTCAGGTGTCCTAGAGGACCTAGACTACGCGGACGACATCGTGCTGATTTCGCCAACTCTCGACCTATTACAAGAGAAACTCGCACACCTGCAGGAGGAAGCCAGAGTAATGGGTCTGCGAATAAACCGACGCAAAACAGTCGATATGCGTATCAAGGCTAAAACCTCGGACGCCTTAACACTCGATGACCAACGCTTGGACTCGGTCGATGCATTTACTTACCTCGGAAGCACGGTCACCTGTCAGGGAGGAGCAGATGAGGATATAGAGAGCAGGATCAAGAAGGCGAAGGCTGCGTTTGCCCAGCTCAAACCTGTTTGGGACTCGAATGTGCTCACAAGGCGGATAAAAATCTCCCTCTTCGACTCCATCGTGAAGTCCGTATTGCTCTTTGGTTGCGAAACGTGGAGAGTGACGAAAGGGCTGACGAACAAACTGCAAGTGTTCGTCAATAAGTCCCTCAGGTCGATCCTACGCGTTTTCTGGCCGAAGACAATACGTAACGAAGATCTGTGGAAGCTGTGCCGACAATCTCCCATCGGCAAGGAAATTGCGAAGCGAAAGTGGAGATGGATTGGGCACACTGTACGGAGAGGAGCTACGAATGCCGCAACTATAGCCTTTGACTGGAGGCCACCAAATGGCAAGCGCTCCCGGGGACGCCCTGTTCAAACATGGCGCCGAAGCGTCGAAAACGAGCTTCGAGCCGCTGGACTAAGCTGGAGTGAGGCCAAAAGTACAGCCGAAGATAGGCGGAAGTGGCGGACGTTAGTGGAGACCCTCTGCACCTCTGGGGTGCCATAGGACTGCAACAACAACTGTGTCTCCACCAGTTGTGAGGAAAATATCATGAGTTTTACAAATATTTATTTATTTATTTATATTTCAACGTGCATTGTACTAAAAACACAACGGCTGTGAACGTTTACAAAAATATAAATTTATATTTTTGTATTTAAAATAACGTTACAGAGTGGTAAATCCGCGTGACAGAGGTGTATTTCATACGAATCTTGGCTGTCTCCTGCCGCTTCATCCTGCGTATATTTCATAATGTTAGAAAAAAAATATATGACGAGATAAAATATAAAATTTTATTTAAACTCCAGAAGATATTACTTATTAAGTAAAACAAAATATATATTTTTAAAATATTTCTGAAATATTTAAAAAAATTGTTGAAAAATTGTCTCTCACTACCCAATGTTTTAGTAGTTACACTCTGTCACGTAAGTTGCCATTTAAAATATTTGTTTGAGCCACTCGTCCTTATTGCCATCGATCAGAGTTTAAGATCTCCTTTTCCCCCTTGGTAAGATTTCCCCTTAGAGATCCAGACACCGCGTATCGGCCACCCGCAAAGTGTGACAGGAGGTGCGTGTGTTTATTCGGCGACAGCTTCGTCACGTAGGTAATTGTTAAAATAAAATATATTTAAATTATTATTTTGTTATTTACTCATTGGTATTAACGATTACTTTGCAATCAACATGTGAATAATACATTTTATGTTACTGTTTAAATACTATTCGACTTTGCAATACATTTTACCCCTCTGTCACACGACAAATCTGTCACATTCTTACTAAACACTCCAACCTGAGGATATTCATCAACGAAAAATTGAAGAGAAACTACACGTTTTGGTTAAAGTACGAAGCGAAAGGAACGTCCAATACACTTGCGCTGCAGTAATAAAAAGTTTCGTTAGTGAAAAAGGTGATTTCGTGCTATTGTTCTCAAGAACAGACGATGAATGTGGTAGACTGTTTAATATGGTGGAGATTGATTTATCGGATGTTTGATGATTACATTAAAGTCCTTCCAGCTTCTAAGGTAATTAAAAAAGGAAAAAAAATAGTTTTTCAAGTTCTAAGAGCCACTTCTGTACTTTCGAAATATGGCTGATTAAAACTTTAAGAAATTACGTAATTTTTCGTTATATTACTTAAATTTTAGTTTGTCGAAAATATTATTTGTGCAGATAAACATTAATTTATGTAGTTGGAACAAATTTGTCCTTTAAGTTCCTGAAATACGGATATTTCAGTCTCCAGAGGTTCTCAAGTGTGATTTTAATTAGTTATACTAATTATAAAGATATCTCCAGTTAATTCTTTGACTAAATTGAAACCATAATGATTTATATGTAAGTTACTAAATTATTCTTATTAAATAAAACTGTTTTATTCCAAAACCCTGCCTAATATTTAATAGAATAACAACTCTGTCACATCGTTTACCACTTTGTAACGATTGGTGTCTCCTGGTAGTCAACTTATTTTTGGTCGTTTATATGTTATGTTATAAATAGTACAACTTTGGAAAAATCATATTAAATTTAGTCATTGATGTTAACGTCTATGCTGTTAATTTTTTACTGTAATTAGCAGCGAAAAAATATTTATAACAAAAACAAGCTTCATTTTAGCTGAAATTGTGACAGAGTGGTAATAACTACTTAATAAATATTTTGTTATTACTAAAAATCCATTCCTTCATATGTTTTCTAAAATGGTATTTTGTTTATTAGCGTATCAAAAAAGTTTCATTTCAAACGACGAAGACTATCTCGTTAAAAAAAAATAAAAGATAATGTGACGAAGGTGTATTTTTTTGTGCCTTATCCACGTATTATGTACTTAAAATATTGAAAAAATTGGTAAACTACGCGGCCAACCACCTTTTTCGATAGAATAGACATGAAGCTATCATAAAAATGATAAGAGTTCACCAAAAAGCTATAGTTTTTTTTTTCGAATTTGGGATAATTTTTTACTCATTATGTAGGTTAAAAAGAAGAACTGCCCAACTACCTAAATGTAGCAAAAATCGAATATGGGAAGATTAAACGAAGTTGCAGCGAGCAAATTGTGAATTTCCCTGCGGGGAGGTAATTCTGTTATCTCTGCCTAACGCGTGCACTGATTACCGAACAGGCACTAGTGCAGTAGAAGCTGTTTGATATACAGGGTGTCCAGAGAAAGTACTTTTTTTTTAATAGCCTACTTGTTTTCTCACTGCTGGGCAAAGGCAAGAAAAGAAGGAAACTGAGAAACTACTTAGCCTAGGAAAAAATCTCGGATAGTGTGTTATGTTATATGGCAGAACCAAAGTACCTAACTACTTAATACATTTTTTGAGGAGGTAAGTAAATCGTAAATGATACAAACAAACTTTAAGTACTCTCTAACACAACTTCACAAACAAATATTTAATACTTAGTTAACTTATTATTTTCTGACAAATGATTATTCTTAGTTTGTGCGGCAAGACAAGACCGATTGCCTAAAAACTATCGATATTTTCACAAGATTTCCACAACTCTACCAGGGGTGGTCGTTTGGCTCTGATCTTGCATGTAGTTTGCCATTCTAAACTGCATCTCAGTAGATCTCTGGCGAACTTATGAACGTTTTATCTGTACTCTATAGCTATAAGTGTATATACATAAATATAAGAACACTACTATCAGTCAGTATGTACGAAGCATGCCTGAAATAAATTTGTACAATACAGGGCATTCGGCACATACACCCATGAGGGGTATAATAGAATAGTCCATACGTTTTGGAGCTAGTATTATGCCACAGATAGAGACACAAATACATCCCAAACTAACAGCACGACGGTTCCTGAAAACGAAGAACGTAGCTAGAATCAATTAATTTTGCTAAAACGAACGTCCTCGGTTCGTTAGCGAGTGTTATTGCGAGTGTCAACGTTGGATCGAGCGCTACGAACGCGAAGTCAAGTGCAAACATTTGACACTGTTAATCATAGAATAACGCGGACTCGGGTAATGCTGTTAATTGACATACGCCTATACAATATACAGTGTAATATACACTATAAAAAAAATATACAGTGTCAATAAGTATTAATTAAGATATTATTCTTAAATAATACCTATATATTCGATTTTCATTCTTTGGTGTTTATATTTTTTGGAGTTTTGTATGTTTACAGACAACAAATTAATAATTAAATCTTTGACCGCCGCTACGCCGCAAAGTCTATCCAATGATTACCTAAGCACTAGACTGCCTAACTATGGGTGGTAAATTATATTTAAGATAGGTACGGGTTACATTACCCTTTAATGTTTGGACTTTTGGACTCTACCCGTACCTATCTGATGGAGATTTGTACTTAATTTTCCACCATATAGTAAATAATACTAGTGCGTGACGACGCCCGCCGCCCGCTCCGCCCGCTGGCGTCGTGGACGCGGCCTTCAGTGTAACAATTATGTACCTACTCAGTACTAAATACTAATAACATAACATACCCAGGGTAATTCTTAGAAAGACTGTATAGACTGTAGTTAGCAATCTAATTACAAAACGTAACATATTTATTAAGAGGCTGTTTATTCAGTTATAACGGTTAGCGTTATAGTATTATTATAACGTTTTACTCAGAAATCTAGTTATCACTCTTATTAAGAATTTAAGTACTGTCAAAAAAAGTTAAAAAATTATCCTGAGACGCATGGAACCAAACAATATTTTGTCAATGTACCTACAGTACATTCCTCAATAAAATTTACAAACATGTAACTAGGTGTAAGTGTAATACCTGCTTACGTAACATATTTCAGTTTGTGAGAAAGGTCCAGAATCTAAAAACTCAAACCCATAAAATTATGTTTGTTTACAATCAATAGAAAGTAAACGCTACGACTTTGACCCTTGTAGTCATCACGACCCATCACGTCCCCACTGCTGGGGCACGGGTCTCCTTCCAATGAAGGAAGGGTTTTAGGCCTAGTCCACCACGCTGGCCTAGTGCGGGTTGGTGGACCCCAACACAAGCAAGCTTGTGCTGAGAGAGTTGTCCGACTGTCAGATGTTTTCTCTGGCCTCTGACTAGGCTTAACGACTGCTGCCGAAGCAGCAACCGGGACACAAGCGTCCAGAAAATAACCACTTGAAATCGGTCCCCCATCCAATGGCTGACCGTGTCAGTTGTTGGTTAACCTCAGTGATCAGTTACGATCACTGAAGCCTGCCTCACTACGGACGCTAGTAATGAAGGAGATTAAACTAATACATAAAATGGTTGAAGTTCTGTACAGTTGGTATAGTTACTAGATAGTGAGCCACTTTTGCATTTAATAAATAATAAACATTATTTATACTATTAAGTACATAGATTATTACATAGTTAGACGACCGAATGACGTAGTGGTTAGTGACCCTGACTACTGTGCCGAAGGTCCCGGGTTCGGTTCCCGGCTGGGGCAGATATTTGTTTAAACACAGATATTTGTTCTCGGGTCGTAGATGTGCCCGTAAAATGGCAATAGGCCCGCCCCCTATTACATTCGGACTAACATAACACTGGCGAAAAGTGGGTGCAGCAATGCACCTCTGCCTACCCCGCAAGGGAGTACATTCGTACAAGGTGTGAGTGTTTTTTTTATACCAAAGCGAAAACCTACCCTAAAACCGTGGCCTTAACTGTTATAATGATGGTGCACTGTAACTTAAATAAATATAAGTTTAAATAGCTTACCTTTGCATGTTGAACTAAGTACCTTTTTACGTATTTCCACTGCAGTTTGTTTCGTATTCCTGAAATGACTTTAACAGTTATATTATAACTTTATAAGTTTCGTAGCAGCATGCGATATTAGCATATTGTAATCACGAAGTTGGTGTGTAGTTACTCGAGCAAGGCACAAGTAGGTCACTATGCTTTGGAGTTTGATGATGTCATCTGAGCTAAAGATATTTTAATATGAGCTAGATGGAGTGTCAGTGCAAATAAAACTTATAATATATAAAAAGACGACCGAATGGCGTAGTGGTTAGTGACCCTGACTACTGAGCCGATGGTCCCGGGTTCGATTCCCGGCTGGGGCAGATAGTTGTTTAAACACAGATATTTGTTCTCAGGTCTTGGATGTGCCCGTAAAATGGCAATAAGCCCGCCCCCTATTACATTGGGACTAACATAACACTCTGGCGAAAAGTGGGTGCAGCAATGCACCTCTGCCTACCCCGCAAGGGAGTACATTAGTACAAGGCGTGAGTGCGTGTTTATTGTTTTTTTTTATTTTATATAAAAAGATATATTTTTATTTTATTATTTTATTTATACGAAAGATTGTGTAACATAGTTAGGTTAGGTTAATAACACCCCACTTCTATCGCTGAGCTCTTATTTGAATTAGTTCGGTTAAAAGATTTGTATCTTTATTCATTAGGTTGAACTTAAAACGGTTTAAAAGTAAACAAAATGAGGACAGGGTTTTCCTTTGTTTTGTATGTGACACTTCATCTTTTTCGTATATTGTTTATCTAAGATCAGAACAAACTGAAAGCCTGGATGGTCTAAGTTGTTGTGTGTAGAAGTAGTCTGCTGTAGCAACTTTGTCAATTAGTTATTCCAATCCCCATTGGAATTGTGAACTTGCTTGGCAACTCTATAAGAAATTCATCGTAGGCATGTCATAAAGATTTCAATAGTATAAAATATGATTATACAGTGTGTTGCAAGAATGGATAAAGATGACTAAGGGGGTCACTCTGAAGAGCTATTGTTTTTTAATAGCAAAAATTCACTATGTGACCAATAAAGATAAAAAAAAGTGAATTTTGAAATGTAGAACAAAAATTTGGCTACTTTTTTTTAGGAAAATCTAAACATAACAAATTATAATGACAGTGAAGAATACTAGATTTCTCCATTATGTTTCGATTTCCGTAAAGGCTATAATATAATTAAATAATTAGTAGAACAAACTGCCAAACGGGGAAAAGTGGTTTTTATCACAACATTAATTTTGATTAAGCTCACAAAGCATAAAACATGAAGTCCGAACCCTCCAATTTTGAGTAAAGCCCGCCGAAGGGAGATCTGCTTCATGTAAATTATTCGCCAAATTACGTATTTCTCTCTTGTACACATTTAATTTGGCCTTCACTCATTCTTCTCATTCTACAGCAATGTAGAGACACCAGGCACGTTTCTGCTTTAAAAATTAATTTAAAGATAGACGTATCATAGTTTTATTTATTCCACAGATAGCTAAAAGTAGATTATTGTAACCCAGTAGTCTAGTTATAGACTAGAGGTTTTGCACCGACATTGTTACGTGTTAGATAGTTGTTACATAGATGATACTTATTGGGCTGGTACGAAAATATGTCAAGAAAAACTTGACATATTTTCGTAAAAAAGAATGCGCGAGAAATTAAAAAGTTTCAGTCGCATAGCACTAAATTGAGAGCGGTGGTAGCTCAGCCGGGTAAGCGCCCGCTTCTCATGCAAGAGATGCGGGTTCGAATGCCGACGCTGACATGTACACACGGCAACGTTAAATGGTTGGCAGGGCACACTAACGTAGGTAGTGTATGTGTGTGTCGGCGACGTCGACGTAATTATTTAGTTCTGGGCAACCCACACACGGATATTGTAAGCATGTAGTTGTGCCAGTGACAATGATTCATTGTTTTTATGATATGAAGCAAAATTTTGCAGGGCATTGTAATAGATTGAATGGCTCAGTTGGTATGATACAAGACTTACAATATTCGTTATGGTGGTTCAAATCCCACTGAACTTACAATATTCCTTTTTTGTTTTTTTTTATAGATTTAATTTATTTTTTAAGATGGTTAATAATAGTATTGTAGTATATACGAATAAAAGCAACACAGAAAGTAAATGAAACAAGTGATTGAGTGTTAAAATTACCAAATTTACTCTTGCCGTAACATAAACATTAAGGATGTTACGTTTTTGTTATTTTTCGTTTTAAAACATAGTTGTAGTTTATATTAATAAGGAAAATTTTCAATTAGCAGTTTTAAACAATAATAAACATCAGAAAAGGATGGACTGGCTGTTTTACTAAAGTAAATAGGCAAGTCATAAGTTATATGAATCAACATGTTAATTAGCTAGAAATAAGATAACTTATTCCAACCTCAGTAACAATAACATCATTAACACATTGGCTTACCCATAATTGTAAATAATAATAAGTATTTAACAAAATAACTAAAATCTTATACAAATGGAAAAATAAAAATTACTGAGCTAACCCCAATAACTATAATTTTCACCACTTTTTTGCCATAATATCTTACGTCCATCCTTGTCTGACTTAAAGGACTTTTCATCACTAAATATCACCACATTGTTGCACCAATCAAAGTTTAAAATAGTCAGTCGCAAAACGCACTCTGTTTCGACGATGCTGATCGGTTAGAGCAATTTTCTTCGTCTTCCGGCTTCCTTCGGCCTCCGACACCGCAACGCAACCCAGCAGCACGCAAGTGAACCCGTACGGTTTGTAGGGATAGATTATGTGTTGTGGCCGTAGAACGGGTGCTGCAGAACGGATCAGCGCTATGTGCAGCTACGATTTCTCGATGGCGTGGTGATGCATCCGTATAAACGACTACTGTCTACATGTCCCAAATCTGCGTATCGGTGAACCCATAATTGAACTGTTCTCCTCTGCAAACAAAAAAAACAAATACTTAGCTTATACAAATATTCTAACAGTCAAATAAAGTATTTGCAATTCTATGTTACTTACCGTTAAACGTCTTGCGATTTCACTAATTGTAATGTTTTGTTCATATAAATACGATTATCTCCGCCTTATTGAACATGGTTAAGTGACTTTCCATAGTGACTGCGAAGAGTAATTAATTAAATTGACAAATCACAAAGTGAATCATTTTGCAGACGCAGATGTGAATTGTCACTAAAACTAAAAACAAATTTCGTTTATTCATATTGTATGAGGGTAGAATGGTTTTAATTCTCAAATGAAGAACGAATCATATATTTTTGGCGAATAGAAATAGTCGATAGCTATGCAGCTTGTAGTCATTTGTCAGTTTCAAATATATTATTTTTATACTCAACAGCGTTTAAATTAACGCAAAATTTGAATTAAGTTAAATAAAAATAACCATCCGTGGACTCGAACTCGCGACCTATATTTCATTAGTCTAACATTCTACCAATGAGCTACGAAGTGTATTGACACAGGCAGTGAAATTTTGCTTCACATCAATTTTATAACTATTCCACTAACACTACCGGTTGATATTCTTATGTCACAGCTGGTATACGGGCGTTTGCCTACGCGCAAACTCGTTTGTGCTGTTGTGTGTGTTTGTGTGTGGTTTGTTACTGGTGTGTAAACTGATTTCTGCGTTTATGCACACATAGACAACGTTAGTAAGCACACATACACTACGTTAGTGTGCCCTGCCAACCATTTGACGTTGCCGTGTGTACCAATGAGTTCTTTTCACTTAAGTACAATGTATACCATCGCTCTTACGGTGAAGGAAAACATCGTGAGGAAACCAGCATATCTAGATTTAGCACATCTAGATATGTGAACCCACCAACCCGCAGTGGACCAGCGTGGTGGGAAATGGTCCAAGCTTGGGAAGGCAGTTTAGACCTTGGGGATATCCACAAAGGTTCCACTCAAGAGAGCCAGGTGCAGGTACTTATGCCCCCACAGAGAATAGAATAGAATAGCACTAAATTACTCCTAAACGAAAGAAAACGACGTCTGCAATATCGAAGTACATTCAACAGCGCATCTGAATATGACCAACTAAAAAAGTAAATATTTAGTTCAGACTTTTCATTAAATCTTTTATAAAGTTAATGGCATTTGATGTCGGGATTTTTTAAGTGGAACTTTTTCATTGATCGTGTGTGTAAAGTACATAAGTGATAGTATAATCAGCATATATACAGCCAACTCATCATTGCCTCACAGGAAGAGCCTCCTTGCTTTCCTTTCAGTGAATATTTCAGGCATCCCTGAGTGCTCTTGAACTTTCAGATCAAACGAAATGTCACTGACCTGTCTTGAGGTAGGTACCTAAAAGATGATACTTCACGTTATATTAAAAGGACTGGGTCTAAAGGGACATCATATTATATTATAAGATCTTGTGTTGGACGACTTGGTTTTGCCGTGCCGTTTTTCACTCATGCATGAATTAATATTAGCTTGTAGTAAAGAAAATAGAAAATAATAATATTTGTACACACAGAAATAACATTAAAAAACTTATAAATTTAGTTATGCAAATTCATCAGAGTAGGTTAAGGGTGGTGCAGGTATGGACATAGAGTATATTACAAAATATTTGAGTAGTTAGGGCATTACATTTTTTTTAAATTAGGTATTGTAATTATAATTTATAAGTTTATAACATAACACAACACAAATACTCCCTTAATCCCTTAATCTACATTTACAATACAATAACTTTATTTGCACCTCGAATAAAAAATACAAAACAAAAACTTAAAAATAAAACAGTACAAAGCTGCGGCCTTATTGCTTAAAGCAATCTCTACCAGACAATCTTTGCATGTATGAGAGCGAAGCCGTGTTACTGTAACAAGGGATATACATTTAAGTGAGTTGGTCCTATTCGATTCAGAAGTTTTTTTTCGAATATGATTAAAATAATGCATACAGACAAATTGAAAACCATCTTCTTTTTTCAAAGTCGGTTAATCAATATACCAGTCAATTTACAGTGAAACCTCCACGAGAGTCAAGAGACTTAAGTAAAAAACCTTACTTTTGATAAAATATCCCTAACACGTGCCTTGAACTGGTATTCAAAATTGGCCCCTAGTATCCAATGGGGATTAGGGTTTATAATTTAATCAGCACATGCCATTTACTGTTATTGTAGGGTACTTACGGCAGGTGGGTCTCATCTACATAATTGGTTCTGTACGCCATTTTTATTTTTCCCTACATTTTATGCTAAAGTATACTAACAGCAACATACTAATTTATATGCACAAAAAACGCATGATAAGTTTATATTCAAATTTAACATACTTACCTCTTACCTAAAAAGAGCTATGATATGATTGAAGTTATCGATGTTAACATAATTTAAGTTAATTCAGTTTATAATTAAAGTTAACTGTTACTTGTCACACCAGAGTAAACCGCTGTGACCCTACAATACAGGATTACCTAGTGTAGGGAACAGATGCGAATAGAATCTATATACAGACCACATTCAATATAGCCTAATTAATATTTCAATTTTTATATTCTTACCCCCTTATTCATAGAAAAGTTACAATACGTTTTAACTAATAAACTGTTTTGTCCCTCTCTGTCAAAGAACAAATTGTACTTTGTTGGAGAGGGACAAAACAGTTTATTAGTTAAAACGTTCTGTAACTTCTCTATGAATAAGGGGGTTATACTGTAACTCTGTAAATGAAAATGAAATAAATTATGATTATGATTATATAAAATAAAAAATATATTTATAAAACCCAAAATATTTTGTATTTATTCCCAGGGTTATAAAATCCTAAAACGGCAGAATTTTCTTGTGTACCTACATCCTACATAGTACTATGTATTATAACATTCGTGCTTATTCAAAAAGTTTTCAGCTTTGATGCCGTTGTAAGGAAGGATTCACAAAGAAGTCGATCTGACTGTATAATAAATCAAGTCTGAAATCAATTTACAGAAGATACGAACTTGCATCTTCAATTTTTTGAAGCAAAGTCGTCCCGTAATCTTAATATATGATTATTTGAATAAACATAAGTGAGGACGGAATACCCATTTTCTTTCAAGTAAAATTTGTTAGCTGACTTGAAGATTTAAGGTCTTTCCCTTAAGGGCCCGTCATATATTTGCAACCTTTATAGTGTATATAGACATTTTGTCCAATATGTACTGAATTTCATAATACATATAAGAGACAACAAAACCATTTTTTTAAATGTAATAAGTTGAAATCAAGATCTAACCGCCTATCAAAATTCTATTTTTCGTTTTTGATTTTCATCTTTTAAACTTCAAGGCAATAATAATAAAAGTCCCTCATTCCTTGTTTTAACCAAGCTATTAGCAATTACTTTACGACGCCATAATAGCTTATCCAGTGAGGACGATAAATTCTTCAATAAAAAGCGGTTCTAGATTGGTTTCAGTTTTATAGTGCTGAAGAAGTTATGAGGTCGTTAACCTTAATGACACAAGCACTGCAAAAGACGTATACGGCGGAACTTCTTACGTTGCCGTTGTTGTGTATTTTTGTGCTTTTAACATGGGGTTTTTAGTAGGCAATGCGAAAAAGTATACTTAAATTTTCATCGCTCATTTCGGCATACCTTTTCTGTCAAAAGTTACTTACATGATAGTTTCCTCTTGAGGCGATTATTTTAATGAGAAAACTTGTTTTTATGTTAAATATACGGATACAAAATTAAAAGTTTAATTAAATATGTGATTCAGTCTAAGTATTAAACATTTTGAGTATGTTTAATACTCGCACCGTGGCTTGCCCAATTCTCTAAACTTACTCAATAATTAAATAACGATTAAATAAATAGTAAGTAAATTAATATTCTCGCAATGTTTTCGACGTGTCGGCTATAAATTAATAATGGCGGCAACATAATAAAATGTCACTTCCACAGCTCATGAATAAATAAAAGGACGCGCGCTCGAAAAATACACTGTATTTTTTGTCGTCTGAACAAACTTGGAGCGTTAATGTAAGCGTCCACGTTTCGGCATCGCACGCAACGGACGCATCGCATTCAGTTTTTTTTTTTCACACGAATGCGTCCACCATCGATAATGTCAGACGTGTCAGAGTTTGGACGACCGAATGGCGTAGTGGTTAGTGACCCGACTACTGAGCCGAAGGTCCCGGGTTCGATTCCCGGCTGGGGCAGATATTTGTTTAAACACAGATATTTGTTCCCGGGTCTTGGATGTGCCCGTTAAATGGCAATGGCTCGCCCCTATTACATTGGGACTAACATAACACTCTGGTGAAAAGTGGGTGCAGCAATGCATCTCTGCCTACCCCGCAAGGGAGTACATTAGTACAAGGCGTGAGTGTGTGTGTTTACTATTTCCATCCTTTATACGGCTTTATAAAATATAAATATTCAGGTAAATTTTCCTTTTGAAAATTTAGGTAGGTAAAATTTCTTTTTGAACTCAGTGAAACCTTCCAGAAAATAAGTTATTATCGGTTCAGTTTCCAGCTTTCATTGCAGATCAGCGGGCGGTAAATTGAAAGTAAACACTGCATAATTATTGTTCAGCCCACGTAATAATTGCGCCACTGTTGCGAGAAACAACGCTTTATTTATTTACTGTTTACGTACTCAATAATTTCATAGGAACGGTGAATACAAAAATTCATAGATGGGGGAAAATTCCGAATTTTTTTCTCCAAAAAACCGAAATACCGAACCGACAGTTAGTTTTATTTGTCTGATATTTACAGCTGATTTGGTCCCAAACCCCCATTTTAGTTGACGAATGGTTGCATTTATCAGTCTTTCTAGACAAAACCAATGGTAGTTTCAGTCGCCTACAAGAACAAGTATTTTAATTTGCATTAAAATACCTACTTAGTAACAACCTACTAGAAGACGACGACACAAAATTAAATTAAGCTTATTAAATTTATAATACGCTGTATTTGACGTCCTGTTTAATAACGATTTTACTAAAAAAAAATACAAAATGAAAATGAGTGATTTTCGGATTATGGCGTGACATAAAAAATATAATAGGAAAATATCCTGGATAGCTAATTGGGCGATACATTTCCGAGTAAATAATCCTTCTGAGAAGGAGAGAGGATATTTTTGCGGTAGGTATTGTTTTACAAAATCCATAGTCCATTAAGCTCGATACTGATTGATAATATATTGTTATAGAGGTACAAAACAAAGGTGATGACAGTAACGACTCTATTACATGCATGTGGCGACCTGAAATATATATCATTTTCCTTATATTAACGTCATAAACCTAAGGCTGAGTAAATGGCAGGAACGTTGGCAGAATACGTTTGCTGTTCGCTGTGGACCCGTATTCATAGAATGTAGTGAGACTTTGTATACATTTCTCCATATTTTTTGTGTGTAACTCTGTAAAATGTTTACCTTTGTATGTATGTGTACAATAAAGCGTTTATAAATAAAGAAAACATGCAAAAAGTAAAAGCGTGATACATAAATTTTGAATTTTATTGCAGTCAAAAAGAGTCAAAAGAATATGTTTCTCGCCGATTTATTACAAAAAACTATTGTCCGATTAAGTTTATTTTACGATAGTTATTCTTATAATTCTTTCGGATTTAGTTTATCCTACGATTCTTAATACTTAAGTAGTAAGTACCTATCTTCTCTTCTACTCTACATATATTGAGATTTATAACCACTAACGTAGTGTAGAGAGGCTTCTGAAAACTGAAATCATTATACCCTGTTAGTTCTATGAATACGGCGGTATGTATGTATATAGGTACCCGCTTTTATGTATATATACAAAAGCATTGTTATGGCTAGCTACGCCCACCCGGAAAAATCAACAAAGTTTAGAAAACTGCAGCTACATTTTAACATTATTATTTTTTTATAACTGTGTATGCAGCTGTGGTTAGTACCTAAGTGAGTTTTGTATGGGAGTACTATTAGGATACTGTTTAAAATAGCAATGCTGTATTCAGAATATATCTATTATTTAATCTCGTTCAGAATATTTGGATTCATAGTATTTTTAGAAGAACATCATGTTAAATAATTTAATTACATAATGCAAAGCTCCATGTTATACATTTAAAAATAACAATTATGATACCTACCTGTTTCAAATCAATAAAGTGTTACGTTACAATACAAACTTCTAGTAAAATAATGAAAAGGCTGTTATTTAACTTTTCAATAGGTAGGTAATTATTTTATCACTTGAAATAATTTTCTCCGCATTCAAAGAAATACCTCACTGGTTAAACATATTTTATCTTCTGTGAACAAATGCCAAGTACCTAAGCCCGTGTAGCCTACGGAGGCTGTGGAGAAAGGTGCGAAAGGGTTACGAGAAATGAGGCGCGTAATAGATTTTATAAATGGACCGATATCAGGAATCCGTGATGAATACAAATCGAATAAAACACACACACACACACATGTAATATAATATTCGCTTGAATATTGACTGTTGAAATTTCTGAATCCTGACTGATGATATTCGTAATACTAAAGCTGTAGAACAAATGTTATTCAGAATGAGTCCTTGAGTGATCAGTTTTCGGCTTGTCACACGACATACAACACAGCCTGTAAAAGCTGTCCAAATAAATTTTCTAAATGTCATGATCAGCATATAGCCATTTCCTAAACTACAAGTAGCGATCGGTTAGTGAACCAACAGCTGAGAGTCTATTCTCCTCCTTAAAAACAGTCGCAATAAAATCGCAAACTGCCATTTTTATTTACACCACAAACATACGCTACGTTTTCGAGGATCCGTTAAAATAAATGTTTACTTGTACGTATAGAATTAATGCATTTTGAATTTACTTGCTATATAATAATTGAAAATAAATATAAAACCGACTTCAAAATACCACCAAAAAGTAATAAAATAATTAAAGGTTTGCACCAATGCTATGTGACAGTACAAATATACCTAAGCAGGAACTGTTCTTTGTTGATGTTGGTACGGTGACAAAGTAATCTGAAGAAATACCAACTGAGAAGAGGCACCAACTTTCAATTCCTCCTTTTTTCGAAATCGGCTAAAAATGGCGTGGGCGTCCTGTTTAAAAAACGTGCACCTTCGTGGGAATGAATCCAGTAGTACGGTTGCACAATGGTCGCAGAACTGTGTTTGTTACTTGAGAATCTAAGCTCTGGCCTCCGTCCAAGAGAGTTCACCCGCATAAGCTCACTTCACTATCTATTTTGACTAAGCGCCAGAGTTTTACAACAATACAAACCATGTAGGGAATGAAAAAGATTTGTACGTTAAAATAATACGAGGAACTAAAACGTAGGTACTTCTGTTTAAAACCACAAAAGTGATGCTCGTGAATGTACACATAATACACATTACATACATTAAGAGCCTCTGAGCACTACGATTTTTAAGTAATAATTTGAATTTTCTTGCGATTTTTTTATCGCAATGTAAACTAACTTTACTTCTGCGACAACAAAATAACACTACAACAAAATCGCTATCACAAAATTAGAAATAGCGTCCAAATCTCCACATGGAAAATAGAACACAGTATATAAAATCTTGCATTATAATATCTACTTATACGGGTATTTTAACGTTTATATTAACAGACCTATACAAAACTTAGAATTAAACAGTGGAATATAATGTATTATTAAAATAAATATTAAAGACGAGGATTAACCAAAAGAATATTCACCGAAACTGGATAGAAAAGCCGTACTGGTGCCTAATTTCTGTGTCAAAAAGGTCTGAAAACGATCAATACCACTTGTCCAATCGTCACCCAATTGGGCCGTGTGGAGAACCCAATCTATCGGACGTCAGTGGCGATTCTTATCTGTTAGAGGCTGTCGAAGGCACGTCTCGGGAAAGAGACCAATTTTTCCAACGTAGGTACTTACTACAAGTTAAAGCGAGCAAGGGAGCTAAATTTTGTGCGTGGATTGTAAAAAACAAATGACAAATACAAGGTGGGCCAAAAATTATCACCCTATTGGAAGTTGCTCTCATTTGTATAAATGTCCGCCAATTTCAAATTTGTTTTGATATTGATATCGATTCTGAAGGCAGAAATTTTAAATTTAGAGATGTCAAAACCTTAATTTCTTTGTTTAAAATTCGACTCTATGATTGTTTCCGTAAATGTCATTTTATGCTAGCAATTTTTTTAGTTTGACAGCGTTAAAATTAGAATTTCTGCCTTCAGAATCAACATCATTGGTGGACTAGACAAATGAAAAATACAAGTTCAGAGGCTATGTACAAGTCAGCGCAAGGATCAGGAATTAATTATTATGTCTATTCTTTTTGTTTTTTCAATAACATACATTAATATAATAATAATATGAGTATGCTTACGACTCGAAGCAGGAGTCAGGGGTGACTCGCAATCGTTGTTTGAGTTGTTAAAAAGTATTGTGTAATTATTTCTTTTTTGTCTGTACCTATATAGGTACCTATGTGAGGTATTGTGGTGTCATATAGTCTCTTTTGATTTTCTTCAGTTTTTTATAAAGTTTATGTCTGGGTCCCAATTTTTGTTTATTCCATTCCGTCCGTTTGTTTATTCCATGCTTAATTTTTTTGATTATTCCATGCTTCATTGCGTGATTATTTTGTGAAATGGTGGTAGAGTGATATTATATGTATTATGACTATGGACAAATAATTGTAAAATTTTACGTCCAATAAAGAATATTTCATTTCATGAACACGTATCTATCGTTTCCCTACCTACTTCCCTACGACTTTAATCAGGGCTTGTTAAGTCCGGTGACGTCACTGAAAGTGGCAGTTGAGCGACGGCATTCAACACGTCATGGAACAAAAATTATTTTGCGGTGAATGCACATTCGTAGCTTTTTGTAAAGTGGTGGGTATTTTTTTAAAAACAGTAGTTGTATTAAGCTTGATATGTACTTAGGCAGACAAAAATATTGATCACGTATTGCCAAACTATTAATTCAGTTTTTCGTTTCAGAGAGGTAACATATTTACGTATATTGCTTCGGTAGATTTATTAAAAAGTATGGAAAAAGAGCGATATGTATATTTTAATTGCATATTTATTCCAGTGAAAAAATATGTATTTTTTATACATTTCGCATATTAATATGTGCTTAATTTAGCATAGCACTTAAATCACCTTGTAACAGAGAAAAAATGATAATTTTTTACCTTTAAGCATCCATACATAATAAACTAATTGCAATCTGTACACCCCAGTATAGCCCCAGTCCAGCTGTTTCGGAATGGAAATTGCTGATAATACATTAAACTTTCTTTCATAAATTTTACATCATACTTCAGGGAAATAGCATATACTCAGCACATAATATAAAATCCAAAATGTTATAGGTAGGTAGTATTAAGGTTATTTTTATAGACTGTTAAATGAGGGAACAGAAAAACCAAAATTTTAAACCTGTTTACAATGCTACCGGTATGTGAAAACTGTTTCACAAAGTTCCTACCTAGTCAATAGGCCCAATGTACGTATAGGTATGTATAGGTATGCAGCCTTCTCATTTCCAAGCTATCTATCTCCTTCTTACTTAATTTACATGAAACAAGACGTTAAAGCGCTAACTACCCTTCACTGCATTTCCATTCGCTAAGAATTCAACTCCTTACAAACTCTTGTCTCTAATGAAACTGGTGAATTAGTTAGTGAGAGTGACTTACCCTCCATCATCCGGGTTAAACTGGTTGAAAGTACAATCCAATTAAAACGATAGTTAAGTAATAAAATGTTAGGACGATTCCTAAGATCCTAACTAAGAACTACCATTACCATGACCTCAATATGTGACGCGATCGAAAGCAGATTCTTTTACCCACTGAAATGATAACATGTACCTACACCCATAAACCGACACCAAACGGCCCGAATTTTTTAAAACATTCAAATTAAAATTTTAATAGAAACGTTTTTTTTTGTAATATCTGATTTTCCTGAATGTAGGTACTTTAAATTGCAAACGGCGTCATTAAGCTACTTTTTTCCGTTTAGGAGTCATTTGTTGCCACTGCTATATGGAACTTTTTCATTGCTCCCAACTGTACTTTGTTTTTGAGAAATCTTGAAAAGTGTGTGTCCAGCTAACAGAATCAACTCGTCCTATGGCTAACTTATAGGTTCAAAGATCCATAGATATAATTTTTATTTCCAATTTAGCGTTATATTTTTGTATCTATAGGTACCTAGAAATTCTATAGTCATATAATATATATAATAGGGCCGGCCTTGAAGCGACATTTAGTAATAAGTAATGGTTATAGCCCTCTGTGGTCCAAGGACATTACTAATAGCCAATAAGTCCTTGTTTCAGCCTCTGTCTGGTTGTATTATATTAAAATTTACTTCTGCTAAAAGTGTACTTCTTCTTGTCGTGTCGTCCCCAAAAATATGAATGTTAAAAAAAATTACTTAATTAAATTCCTTCTAAACTGTAAGTAAATCACTTTTTCAATATCACCAAAGGTTAACCGGTAGAAAATGCTGCTAGCATTAAGTCCGCCTTTGTACCAATTTACTTTGTGCAATAAATAATTTAATAATAATAATAAATGCAATAGCTTTAACCATATAACGATCTAACGTTTTTCTTAATTAAATTAATATAAAAAACGAGTAGCAGACGATTCGTAGGTTTATTAACTACCTTTAATACCTCCATATTTATCTAGAGAATGTACTTTACCCTTTGCATTGCAATATCCTTCCACCCAAGGTTGCCTGGAAGAAATCGCTTTAAGCGATAAGGCCACCATTTGTACGGTGGCCTGCGCCTAAAAGTATACAGGCGGAGTTTTTAAAATAGCGATCCCAAGCTCAAATGCTGCTCAAGCACATCCACATAAAAACCACTGCTACACACATCACACACAACACGTCCCCGGATTTGTAACAGATGTAGCTGGTCCCTTCATCATCAGGGATCGCTATTTTAATAACTCCGCCTGTATACTTTTAGGCGCAGGCCACCGTACATGTGTTAGATTAAGTTTTTTGTAATTTTAGTCCATTTTTTTGTGTACAATTAAAGAATATCTATTCTATTCTATAATAGAGAGCCTAGCATAAAACACTGTGCAACGCTTCGTGTCACAAGTAACTAACTAACTTTTACCCTCAAGAGAGCCGGACTTGGGTCCCGGTTTGTGGCAAACTTCCACGTGCAAACCTGCTGAAATATTGTCACCTGTTCTGTAATGTTTGCGGAAACAACAGTACAGTAAACAGAGAAACTGTGAAAAAATATAGAAAAGTCAGAATCAAAACGCCTTTAGTGGCAGATTTCAAACGCATACATTTTTCGGATATGGTTCTGTAATTTCTATATACGCAGTACAGATTTTAAAATAAAAAATAAATACTAAATATTACATCAGAATACACTATACTATCTTACTATTTTGCTTACACTTTTGTGGCCCATAATATTGATATGCGTATCCCAATTTAAAATGTATAATAAAAGTAGTTATAAAATATATTCCACGGAAAATCTAATTTATCTTGCACTCAGAAGAAGACTTCGGAACTTCACTTTATCAGGCATCAGCTTTCACGCCTTCAGCCAATCTAGATTAAATCGACATCCTACAAAATCTAGGTTACTCTAGTTACGGGAAAAACTAGCATCAACCGACGCCGAAGGACTCAGTAATCAAGACAAATGAAAGATAAGTAAGTCGCTTTTTGTTTCCATGTGCTGCCAAATTTGGATTAAGTACGGTATGTAATGAAAATGATGTCAAGGCCAAGACGAGACGATGTGAGTTAATATTGCTCTAACATAAAAGTGTATACTTTCGATGATCTTTATTTGACACATTCTTATGGTATTTAAATTCATAATTTCGGTTGTAGGTTTGTTAAAAAATTGCGGTTAGACCGTATACTTCAACATCAAAGGCTTAAGCTAAACAAATTTAGAAATTTACGCAAAAGAATCACAGTTACTTCGGGATAAACAAATTCAAATAAGCCACAAATATTCCAGTTGTATAACTTCGGGCAGAAAACGCGCGTTGAACATGTCCAGAACTAACAAAACTACAACTACATTACATATTCAAGCTCAGATGTTCCATGCCATTGCTTTAGAAATAACTTTGTGATTCCTCACAAAAATTGAAATGCAGATGTGAGCACACGCTAGTTATACTTTTTGGTGTGCAGGACGTATCAATTATAACTAAAAAGGTACCTTACTACATACATAATTATACGTTGCTGACTACCGAAAGTAGACAATGCAAAATTCAGCTGCTTCCGAGTGATAAAAATCGAACATTTAAGTGTAGTCATTCCCACCATATTGTCGGGATTTTACTTTTTAGGTTTTTTTATTACTGCTTTCATGATTTAATGGACGCATTGGGTTACACAGTAATATTAAATTGCGCCCCGAGTTCACACCTTGCCCTCTGACCTTTACCTCCATACCATACCCCTTTAGATATTTATGATTATTTTGTAAATGTTAAGTTAGTTTTTGTGTCCTTATATTTGTTTTTTTATCGCGTTTTCGTAGCTATTAATAATAAGGTCGTAGCAAAAACATAAAATTATACATAAAACATACATACGATGTGCGTACCTAGTAGTAGTCAAAGACGCACGGACAGACCGACAACACAGTGATCCTAAAAGGGTTTCGTTACTAACTTTTGAGGTACAGAACCTTCTTCTTAGATTGTCGATGACAACACTAGAGTTCCGCTGTAGGCAAAAGAACCATAGACTTAGTATATACTAACCCCCTTATTCATAGAGAAGTTACAGAACGTTTTAACTAATAAACTGTTTTGTCCCTCTCCGACAAAGAACAATTTGTTCTTTGACAGATAGGAACAAAACAGTTTATTAGTTAAAACGTATTGTAACTTTTCTATGAATAAGGGGGTAAGTCTATGAAAAGAACAGAGGTAACACTCCAGTTCATCCGATGGGGTGCGCCAATCAGCCTATTTCCGCAGATCCAATATTTGGGTCATATTATTTTTATTATAGTGCAAATAGCCCAGTTATTGTGGTCAAATTAATGAGGTCGATTAATCAGAAACTCTTTATCTACTGCCAAGTGGATGGTGTAATAAATGTTCTAAAACTCGACCAAGTAACAATATTAAGTGCCAATTTCTCCATAGTCGGTTATCTAACCGACAGGGGTTGATTTATAGATTAAACGTCATCTCCATATAAAATTCATGACAGATGTGTCAAAAGTCAACCACTAGTCCCTGGTTATGCTCTAACAATGCAATGGAGAAATTGGCACTTAACCTGCTTATGGGCCGTCTATTATAACTCCACCTTTAAACGCGGATATACCTACGAGGACACTTAAATAGACGTGTTTTGTGGTGAATATTTAGAGGCTACCTGCTGTACTACCCACCCTGCCTTGCTTGAGCGTCCAAACTTTTCAATGGCTGTGGCATACAACTTTGAATATCGAATTGTTCTCTGAACTAATAAACTAACTTTGTTGTGTACGCATATTGGGACAAGATTGTCAATACCAATTCGATACAGGTAGCCTATTCAGAATGTTCTGTATTCTGTAATTATAACTTGAAAAAGTAACTCTATAAGTATTCTCTTTTTTATATATTACTAGCTATTCCCGCGCGCATCGCTTCGCCTTAAAAAGTTTTCCCGTGAGAATGCAGGGATAAAAAGTAGCCTATGTTATTTTCCAGGGTCTAGACCGTATGTATACCAAATTTCATCCAAATTGGTTCAGTAGTTTTGGTGTGAAAGAGTAATAGACACACAGACACAGTTACTTTCGCTAGTTAGGATATTCAATACTTTTAAGCAGTTTATCCGCAGCAAACAGATACAAAACAGATCTCCGATTCTATTCGAGCACGCTGTATGCCAGTTCATAAGTACACTGTTATTTGTATTTAACATTTCTATTGTGTTTAGTTCAATGAAATGAGTAATTCAAAACCCTTTTTGTGACTCTGGAATAATAATGAAAGTCAATACTTTGTTTTGCTCCCTTTATCTATCTGGCTCGGGGCGTTTTTTGTTTACGTAGAACATCTAGGATTACCATCTGCTCTTCTTTATATGAAGATACTATTTATAAGACAATTCTTGTTATTACGGCCGTTTTCCATACCTAAATAGTTATGATAGCTTGTCAACTTTTATACACTCACGGGCAATGAAAAGGTTCCACTGTGAAAAACACCAAATTAATCCTTAACGGAAAGGACTAGCTTAACGTCGCCTTCTGCAACTTTGAAGTACATTTAACAGGGCATAAGGAAATGACCAACTAAAAACAATAATATTTTGTTCAAATTTTTTATGAAGCACAGAAGGCAACTATTTTATCAAAGGTTCCGAGTTCAGTGACCGTATTTTTCCAGCTGAGTTTATTTTTCATTTAACACATAGATAATCTAAATCCTAACTTCCTAACTAATATTATAAATTTGAAAGTAACTGTGTCTGTCTGTCTGTTAATCTTTCACGCCAAAACTACTGAACGGATTCTAATGAAATTTGATATACATACGGTCTAGACCCTGGGAAAGAACATAGGCTACTTTTTATCCCGGAATTCCTACGGGAAACCATTTTAAGGCGAAATGAAGCGCGCGGGAACAGCTAGTGGTAAAATAAATGTAAATGGTAAAAAGATATTACTAAATACAGAGGCTTAATCAATAAAATTTATATAATATAATTAAATTTATATCTACAAATAAACGTTGCAAACTCGTCAAACAATTTTTGTACATACGTAACTAATAAGTACAGAAGTAGAAAAAACTAAATTATGGAATTTAGTTTTTTTCTAATCAACTAAATCACCATAACATGATTTGATCTTTAAGCAACACCGTAAACTATACGGGAAATAAAATTGAAAGTAAATTACACTTTAACCATCTTGAATTCCTCTCACGCTTCCGAAAAAGAAAACCACAGGCTTTCCCGCCGACGTAATTCTATCTTAACTTAATGTCAGCTTAACGATGCATGTCTACAAATACCTTTTATGCCCCAAGACTGAAGGATTAAAAACACTTACGATTGAAATTCCAAATCCAGCACTGAAAGTTTCACAATAATTCAACGGAGGGAACAAGCACAGTTTTTGTTTATACCACACGAGTTAAATATCACGGGTCGGTCATTGAACCTGCGGCTACGACAACGCGCGTAGCGGGCTACGAACGCCAAAAGACTGCCGCTACGAGGCTACGCGGCCGCTACGAACTGCTACGGGCGGTAGGGCTGCCACTAACTGAATTCCCGGTTGAATTTACAAAAACGATTTTCACGACGTTCTTGTGAGTTTTTCTTTTAGGTTTTTTGTGCTCACGTAAGGTTGATCTTGCTACTGATTGCAAAGGAGATTAATAGTATTTTTAACCTTCATATTTTACTGGTAATACACGGATGCAAAGTTTGTCAGGTTTATCTAAGACTTTTTACGTTAAGTGTATCTTCATACTTCGTTATGTATGTAATGATTAATGTGTTGTTTGTTTGGTTTTGTGCTGGTGAGATATTATGTACATATAATTTTTTTATGGTCGCCACGGTTAAAATGTTTTTACCGGTGCTAACCGAAATGAAACAGTAGGTACATTGACGTGCCTAGATGAACGCAACTACTCACTAAAAGTCCCAAAGGTTGGGGGTTTGATAAGGGTGTGGGAGGGGATTGACTGGGTCGGTCAGGATTTGATTTATCTCCGAGCCTTTGGGAAATATTCAACTCAAACTCCCGTTTCGACCAAACGACTAGGTCGGATCAAAACGAAAAAAAGGAAATAAAAATAGTGGAAATAAACACCAGGCCACGACTAGCGACTGATGGGAGCCATCATACCCGACACTGTTCTATTTTAGGAACACTCTGTATGTTATTCTCTAGATATAAAGGCCTATAATACAATAATACATTATAGAATTTTATCAGTGACGTAGAGGTGGCTATATCGATCTGCCCAACAACTGTGCAACTTTCACCATAGGACCAAGCCTGAAAACTTGAAAAAATATCAGCTTCTCCATTCATTTTGGTTAAGTACGTATCTATATTCGTATCGAACAGTTTATACAGTTCAATGCGGAAGTTTACTGATAAATTGTCACCCTGTCTACTCGCAGGTTGTTGACGAGCCGGTCAGTGATTGATAGTGACTTGTTTCGCAAGAATTTCGACGGAAATCGTCTTTGTTGTGTGTCAATAATTTGTACCTACTATAGCGAATAATTTATTTATGCTCCAGTAACAATTATATTATGCGAGACTTTCCTTTCCACGCGAGCTTCGTATCGCTTTTATAGAGCTTCCGTGGGTGATTTTTTATTGTTTAAGTTTTTACCTCGCGCACGGTAAAAAAAACCATAAAAGCTCCGCTTATGCAATTTTAATAGACGATTATTGCCTCGGGCACCGCTTTGCTACGCCTCTCCGCTCTGGTGGACAGGGAGCCTAAACAGACAGTGACAGTGTGAACAGCCTGACAGGTTTTGCAATTTTTTAAAACTATAAAAGTTTACGTTTTCTTCTGTCATCTGCATACATTATCAGTCAAAAGTCGCATGATAGTTTCCGCTAGAGGGGCCTTTGTATGCGAGAAAACGTAAACTTTTATAGTTTCCGATCTTAATCTAACAAACCTATACTAGCCCTACTGACCCTAGGAGGTAGATGCTATACTACTCGGCCGGTCAGCTAGCCCCGTATTATGCGCGAATATGCACCGCGCCGTAATTAATTACGCAGTTAATTAAGGTGTATGGGCTTGTCGTGTTAGGTTAGTATAATATTACCTGCTAAATAGGTTAACGTTATATTATCTACAGGATACTTAATATTTGTATAGATAATTAAATTAGGTACGCTTGATATTGGGTGCGTTTAGAGTGACACTTGATATAGCATGTCAATGATACTGCTTCCAACGGTCGTAATAGTCAGTTAGACACTTGCACTACTACCAAAAAAACTTTAAACACTGTTTAACAAGTGTTTAAAACGAAATTTGACAGCTTTCGTAGGCGTTGGCAGCGCTGAACATCTGTTAAATACTGTCTAAGTTTTTGTGGTAAGGCCCCAGTTTAAATACGTACACATAAGTACTTCTCTAACAAGAAGCCATCAATGTAGCAGCTGAAGTTACTTCGTTAGTTAAGAAAATGTATATATTATATCTCGTTTGATTACCGTATCTAATGGTTATCGCATTTTGTTTTTATGATTAAAATAATATAGTAAGATTTCTATATATTTTTAGGTAGCTAACACGGGACAGCTTCAATGAAAGACCGAATCAATGTCCTCCTAGCCGAATTTCGGCTACGGCGGCCAATCTCAATTGAGATCAGCCATCTACGCAGGAGTAGATTATAGTGCCCAAGTGTGTGCGCAGTACACAGGAGCACTCTCTGTTCCATCACTCTCATAACCCAATGGGACGGATTGACCGACACGACTGGAGAGAGCTAGGCGCAGGACCGACTGCTTTACATGCCCATCCGACAGCATGGATCGTTTCACTGTTTCGGACAACAGGTGATCAGCCTTCTATGTCCTAACCAAACTTAGAACCACAATTTAGAAACAATTTAGAAATTTGGTTAAGACCGAATCAACAACGTAACTGATTTATTGTAGGTAAACAGAGAATTGACATCTACCTACAATATACATATCTCACACCTCCACCGTAAATATATAGGAACTATGTTATAGCTATATTAAGTTCAGGATATAAAAATAATCAAACAGTTTAGTAGTCAGCAATCAAACAGTTTACAATTTAATACCTATCAAGATAAACATACTGACTAGGCATACAACGGAAGTTATATTACTAACCTTAGATAAGTACCAATGTATAAATAAGATTATATGTATAGGCTAGCTAACATAGTTTTATGATAAAGATAACAGATTAATAACAACTTAGGGTTTACTTAAATGTATCTGACAACATCATCTAAAAGTAATAATAAAATGTCTGGCAACAATGTCTATTTTCCATATTTGCCAGTAAACATACAAGTTCTTTTTGGACGCATAATAGTTTGACCTAAAGATTGATCAGTAGTGGGGAATTGCTGTACCGTTTCGTTATTATCGGCTGACCCAATTGCATCAACAAACTCCTCTTCAATACTGGTCATAGGAGACAGAGGTCGCCCCGGCTGAGAATCTTTTTCGTTGGAAGACTTATCCAATAACAATTGGTCGATGTGCCGCGTGCACTCACCTCCTTCACCGAGGCGCACTCGGTACGTGCGCGGAGAGGGCCTGGCGACGACCTCGCCGGGCGCCCAGCGCGAGGCGCGCGGCCGGTAGTCCCGCGCCAGCACGCGCGCGCCGACCTCCAGATGGCGCTCCAGGCCGCCGCCGCGCTCCACGGCGCGCTCCTGCGCCGCGCACACCACCTCCGCCGTCGTGGGCCGCAGCGCGTCCAGCCTACTACGCAACCTTCTTCCTAATAAGGACACGGCTGGAGGTACGCCAGTGGTAGCCTGCTCGCAGTTTCTATATTGAAATAAAAATTTGCTTACCGCTGCGTCGACATCCTCTCCTTCAAGCGTGGCCTTTTTCATCGCTCTCTTATCTGACTTTACTGCGTTTTCCGCAGCTCCATTGCCAGCCGGTCTGTAGGGGCTGGTGACGGTATGTTTGATAAAATTTAACCTTAAATATTGTTCGAAATCCTGTGACGTAAACGGAGGACCGCCGTCACTTACCAGTTGCGTCGGCAGCCCGAACCGAGCGAACAGCTCGCGCAGTTTGTTCACCACTGACTGTGCGTTGGTCCCCTCCATCTTTTGTACCTCGATCCACTTACTATGAGCGTCCACTGTGACCAGATAACACTTACCACCAAATTGAGCAAAATCAATGTGGAGTCGCTGCCAAGGCCGGGTGGGGAACACCCAGGGCTGCAGGGGGACATGTGCAGGTGCATCGCGCTGCTGCAAACACGCGCCGCAATTTCTGCACAGCTGTTCAATATCAGAGTCAATACTAGGCCTGAAAACATAATTTCGGGCCAAATTTTTCATTTTCACAATGCCAAGGTGACCTTCATGTAATTCTCTCAAGACTTGTTTTTTTAACTCCTCCGGTATAACCACTCGATGATTATAAATTATACAACCACGGTCTACTGTTAACAAATCCCGTCTATTAAAATACGATCTAAAATCGTCGGATTCAACATTACAGGGCCAGCCGTTAATTACGTAACTCACAACCTTTTTAAGAATCTTATCTCTCTCCGTAGCTAACGCAACTTCATTTGCACTGATTGGGAAGGATTCTTCTACAAAGTTAATGTAGGTGACAGCGTTCGAATTTAATTGCATCATAATTTTCGATCTCGGCAGTCTCGCGCGGCGTCGGCAGCGGCAGTCGCGACAATGCATCGGCATTACTGTTACTAGCTGACTTCACATACTCGATATCGAAATCATATGCTGCTAGCCGTACTGCATACCTTTGTAATCGTCTTGCAACTGTTTGTGGAAGTCCTAACTTTGGCCCAAAAATAAAAGTGAGCGGCTTATGATCAGTTTTGATAGTGAAGTGTCGGCCAAATAGATACTGGTGGTTTTTAATTACTCCAGTAAATATTGCCAACGCTTCCTTATCGAGCTGACTGTACCCGCGCTCAGCCGAATTAAGTGTGCGAGATGAAAAACAGATAGGTCGCTCGTCGCCGCCCGGGTAGCGGTGCGCCAACACGCTGCCGATGCCGTACGAGCTGCTGTCTACAGATAACACGAGGGGAAGCTCGGGAGAGTAGTGCACCAGCAACGACTCACTAGTCAATGCACATTTTGCGTCAGTAAACGCCTTTTGACATGCCTCCGTCCATTTCGAAGGGGTATTCTTCTTTAGTAAGTTATGTAATGGACATAACAATGTACTGAGGCCAGCGATAAATTTGGCATAGTAGTTAATAAGTCCGAGAAATGATCTTAACTGTGATACGTCTGTTGGTGCTGGTGCATTAACAATGGCCTTAACCTTCTCAGGATCCGGATGCAATCCGTGTTTATCAATAATAAAACCGACATACGAGATGGAATCCCGCATAAATTGACATTTCTCTAATTTTATTCTAAGCCCGACCTCACTTAATCTGCGCAACAATGCCTTGAGATTAGCGACATGCTCGGCCGTGTCGCGCCCGGTGACCGCCACGTCGTCCATGAACACCGCGACCCCGCGCAACCCTCTCAACGTCTCCTCCATAAACTTTTGGAATTTCTCCGGCACACATGTTAATCCGTATGGTGTACGTCGATAGACAAACGTACCTACGTGCGTGGTTATAGCCGTGCAAGCTTGGGAGCTTTCCTCCAAAAATTTTTGTTGGTAGGCGTTTGTGAGATCGATCTTAGAATATTTCTCACCTCCGCTCAAAGCAGCAAATAACTCCTCTATTCGTGGCAAAGGGTAAGGATCGCGCATTAATTTCTTATTAATAGTAACCTTATAGTCACCACAAATCCTAATTTCGCCATTTTTCTTAATTACCGGCACAATGGGTGTGCCATAATCAGAATGGTCAACTTTGTAAATTGTACCGTTTGCCACCAATCTATTAAGTTCACGTTCCACTGGCTGCCTTAATGCCAGTGGTAGCGTGCGAGCCTTTACAAACACTGGAATGTCATCTTTTAATCGCAATGTCATTTTTTTAGTACAAGTGCCTAATCCCGGCGAGAACACAGATGGGAATTCCTTAGATAATTCTTCGACAATTGTTGCCTCAGAAGTGGTCTCATTAATGTGTAGCAACAAGTTTTTAATTTCGACACATTCAACATTCAAACTTGTCAGCCAAGATCTACCAAGCAAAGGTGGACCCCCATTTTTAATAACGTATAGTTTTAAATTATCAGCTGTGTTCTCCCCTAGCCTGACATTGACAACAATATATCCACATGGTTTGATTAGTGTTCCAGTGTATGAACGTAAACTAAGCTGTACATGATGTAATGCTAAGTTCGAAAAGTACTTCATATAACAATCATAATTAATTGTTGATAACTTACTGCCAGTGTCCAATTCAAAAGTTATATTATGCTCATTAATAATCAAAGGCACCTGGTACGGTTCATCGTTCTTGCCGTTCACAGTTAGATTATAAAAATCGTTCGACTCGTCATCACTATCGACGTAATAATGCGCCCTTTGTTGCGCAAAACGATCACTATTATTGCCCGCCTGTCGGCCACTATTTTTGCACATCACTTTAACGTGACCTTTTTGGCCACACGCGTCACATGAATAATTCTTGAACCGGCACATCTCCGGACGATGTTCTCGGCCACAACGCCAACACGGGCGCGAGGGCCCCACAGCCATGCGCCTGCCCCGGGCCGAGCCGGCCCCGGGGGCGCCGCCGCCCGAGCCTCCGCCGCCGCCGCTGCTGCCTCCGCGCTCCGCCACGCGGTGCAGCGGCTCACCGGCCGCCGCCGCCGCGCCGCCCGCGCCTCCAGCCTGACCCGCCGCCGCCGCTGTGCAGCCCGAGCCGCTCGCCACCGCATGCCGCTCCGCTGCCTCCAAAGCGAAGGCTAGCTCGATAGCTCTTTTGTAAGACAGTTCCGTGACTGCGAACCGCTGTGATCGCATGACGTCACTGGCTAGCCCCGACACGAACTGATCTCGCAAATTTTCTTCGAGCGTGTCCTTGAAATTGCAGGTGCTGGCTAGATGTTTCAAGGCCTGCAGATAATCGCTCAACGATTCGCCGTTACGTTGTCGTCGGTGTCGGAACATGTGCCGCTCGGCTATATCCGACCGCTGTGGTTCAAGATGGCTGCCCACAATATCAATTAATTCCTTAAATGATTTCTCCTCAGGTGTTTTAGGAGCACATAAGTCGCACATTAACTCATATGTTGCAGTTCCCACAACCGTCACTAAAGTTGCCACTTTTAGCTCAGTTTTAATTTCGTTAAGCGTAATAAATTGTTCGACACGCCTTACGTAGGTACGCCGACCACTTTTTACTTGTTAGGTCAAAAGGTTCTATTTTACCGATAGGCATGGTTGAAAAACACAAATTTATTACGTTAACACTTAATAGATGTACACGCACTAACTTTAAAACCGTTTTCTTCGTCGCCAGTAAGATTTCTATATATTTTTAGGTAGCTAACACGGGACAGCTTCAATGAAAGACCGAATCAACAACGTAACTGATTTATTGTAGGTAAACAGAGAATTGACATCTACCTACAATATACATATCTCACAAATATATCATACTCAGCCATAGAACAACGCGGATTCGGGTGTACCTACCCTCACACTCAATGTACTCAGCCGTTAGTAATCGTTTACTGTTGTACATATAGGTAGTACTTACCTACATATTTTCTATTTCGGAAAATCTGACAACAAAATGCACGGGATTGAAATCCGTAAACCGGAATTCCTTACTCGTTTTACATACACTTAAATCTTCTCAAAGGAAACGAAAAAGTGTCTGTGAACTACTTATCTGAGGCCTTTGCCTATCGTGTTTGTGAAAATATAAGAGAAGGCGGGAAAATAAACGGCTAGACCACAAAGAATTTGCGGAATTTGGAGTAATTAGCTTTTCACATGTTTAAGCGAAATTTAAGAATTCAATTACCTCTCCTACTTAAAATTATCCAAGTGGATACTTATAAAAAAACAAGGTTGTACAACGGTTACTTTTCTAAGCAGAAATATTTACTCAGCAAAACTCATTAATTTGATTCTGGCAAAACATCGTTGAAATAACAAAGAATAATATTTTCTTAGCACTGAAATATCTTCAAATAAATTGTCTAAAATATTTCGGTCTTTCATTTTCCTTTACGCAATTTCGTATAATGCTGAATCTTAAAAATTGAATAACCAAAGATTTCATCAGAAGGTCCCCCTCGGAAGGCAAATTAACAACACAGCCTTAATACATCGGTAGGAATTTATATCCTACTTAAAATAAAAACAGTAAGTACATATCATGTTGTAAAATGTTATTTGTTGAACCTTTTTATGTAAAATCAATCTCTCAAGCTTGGCTAAAGTGATAGACGGTAGACCTTGTTTTAAGATCTTAGTTCTACAGATGATCTGATAACTTTTTTACCATGTAGCCTGATAATATTTTACGTTCAGTAAACTGTTGCAATGGGATTCATTTGTCAATGTGCCATAATAAGACAAACTGTTCTCCTAAGAGGGTAAAAACTTTTCAAGTACCCAAAAGTTCTGATAGTGAGTAGTCGGTGAGTGAGTAATTTGATTTTTAGATTCACTGATACTAGGCTTGCGCTCCTCGGCTGGGCCAGATTTTCAGTTGTAAGTCAGATACTAATCGCTGCAGCTGAGCCATCCTTCTGTCAATAAAACGGTTGCTTTCTCAATCTTTAAGTATACCATTTATCGTTTATACCTAGGTACCTACTTATGCAAAATGTACCAATATAATACTTATATAAGTACGTAAAAAGATGACTATCTCAAGGTACATTTGAGATAGTAAGTAATCGTTTTATGTATTTTAGCCACCGTGAAACCGACTGAATTTGGCATTCAGCCAAGGGAAGATCTTAGTAGATCTCCTGAAAAAGCATTACTTTAAGGTCATTGACTCATTGTCCAGGCAGTGGACGTGTCTTGGCTGATGATGAAGAAGGTCATTGACCCCAACTACTCCCCCTTTAAATTAATGGTGAGATTTATTGCAAGGAATACCTTTGTTTACTTTCAAACGGAAGGGTATAACTATAACGTCGTTTTGTCTATGGTATGGTATATCTTTTATCGACTGCCATTTGAGGAGACTCAAATGGGGAATAAAAATTATCTGAGTTTCATATAATACCGCCAGCAACAGAAACTGCATACATAGCGGTACCTACCGAGAAGCTGAAAAATAGACATTTGTAATTAATAATATTACATTAAACTACTTACTCCGTAAAAAAAACTTACACATATACACAAAAATACATTTACTCACTTGGTCATAGCTTTGTTCATTTGTAGTTTGTACCTACTCACGTACTTAATACGTCATGAGTGTTTTAGTTTTAACAGTCGTGTCTCTCTCTACCTGTTGAAATAGAAAAATAAAAACGTAGGTAACTTTTATATTTATCCGTCTGCAGCAGTGAAACGTTAAATTCCTCGTAAAAACAATATTAGCCAATAGTTGTAGGTGTATAGCAGTTTGGGATGTCTAGACATATCCCTGGGGACAAGCAATTTTAGGTGTTACCTCCCACCGTTATACTGGCATTTATTTAGAGGCTATTCGCTCAAAAAAAAAAATCATAATATGCATTATTATGATTTTCCGTGATTAGTGAGTCACTTATATGCTAATATACTTAAATATTTTTAATGTGGTGTTAAAATTTATTTTTAATATTTATTTTTTGTTCATTTCCCTGTAAGATACATGAGGGTATTACAGTACATACATTAAACACATCGACATTGCAAAACATTAGCTTAGGTACATACATATTTCGTAAGGTTCTTGTGGGTAGAGGCTGCACATACTTTACATAGCGGTCTGGGGGCTGGGGTCTCCAGACGTGTCCCGAATGAATGTCTGCCACTAATTAAATGGGAACTGGGGGAAAAAAGGATTCAGCTGTTAGTAATCTGATTAATTTGAAGTTTAGAGAGGTTTATAAAAAGTGAAAAAAACGCCGACTTTTGAAAGTCATTGAATAAGTCTCTTGTAATAACCCTATAAGTCACCACCTTTCGACCAACTATATAGGTATCGTTTTAACCCCCGATGGAAAAATTGGGGTATTTTAATTTTAACGTTTCTTTTTAACACCTGTCTATTCTACGTCATTATCGTGTAATTTCTCTGTGATTGTGTCGCGCGCTATTTGAAATAATATGTACCTATATAATACGTTATACGTACTTATAATTATGTAAATAGCCTCAATAACTGCGACGGGGATTACTGAATGGCCTCTAATTGTAGGAACATACATCATTTATGAACCTATTTGTATTTATGAGGTTTTGTAAAACTTAGGTACATAGGTACACACATATGGTCACGACTGTAATGCCCGAATGGGTAGTCAGAGGTGAATCACAAGCGAGTCACCTACGTACAGTGCCACAAACTTATCTGTTCCGGTGACAGCTCACATAAATGTCTAATATTTCTTAATTCTATAAGATTTTATGTTTGCTCGTATGGTTTATTCGCTTATGCGGTGTTAACAAACCCATCTAATCTTTTTTATAATATACAATTCATTAGTAAGTAATGAGATATGAAAAAAATGAAAAAATGAAAAATATTTTATTTCTTTAACAAAAACGGTACAAAAAACATTTTATGGTTGCGACCCTCTATTAAGTGTAAAAACACCTGTGTTAGGGGGCCACGCTCTTCCGTAACAAAAAGATTTTCGTACCATAGGCATATGTTATCGTAAATATTAGGCAGGTTTACATGCAAAAATAAATACTTAAATACTAGGTATTTAGTAGGTACATTAAATGGCAATTAGATATAACACTTTTAGATAGAATAAAGAGGAAAAGTTATATTTATAAGCAAATTACAAGAATTTGTGTTAAGTGAGAGTGTGTATGTATGTGTGTGTGTGTGTGTGTGTGTGTGTGTGTGTGTGTGTGTGTGTGTGTGTGTGTATGTGTGTGTATGTGTGTGTGTGTGTGTGTGTGTGTGTTTGTGTGTGGGTATAAGTGCGGTACGTGTAGCTTTATTCAGGGTACATTAAAAGATTTTCAGTTTCAGCATAATTTAATGACTTCAACCATTCAGTTATTTTATGTTTAACTTCATGTTTATTTAGCATGTAGATATTAAGCTTTTCATTTATTATTTTATACAGATGTTCTGTTTGTCTTTTATATTGACGCCCAGCAAAACTGGTCGAAAAACTGGTCAACATTACAACTGCATTTTTTCTTCGTTTCAAAAGATGGGCGGGATCAGGAATAATGGATCTATGTTTTCTGAGTGTTGCATGAAGTACATATAGTTTTCTAATCGACAACAAGTCACAATCTTTGTACAATTGCTCAGTGGAGTACAATCTAGGTTTAAAATACGCAACTTTAAGAAGAGCCCTCTGTGATCTTTCTACATCCAAAAACTTGGTTTTTGCGGCACTGCCCCATACCGTAATACAATAAATTATGATTGACTGCGCAAGAGCCAAGTAAATTGAATTTAGCAGGAGCTTGGATGCCACGTGCCGTAGGTTTTTAAAGATCCAGATAAGTTTCCTTACTATATTACCTATTGCCTCAAGATGTACATACCACGTTAGGTGCTGATCTAAGTGTATACCGAGATATTTTATAGAGAAAGCTTTTTCAATTGTGGGACAAGAGCAAGTATCTTTCAGGGATTGACAGCTATATTTATGTATGTATATTTTTAGGTCTGGAGGAGGTTGAGTGGATTTATTTATAGTATGGCATAAATACTTCGTCTTTTGCGTGTTTAGGGTCAGTAGATTGTGGCTTAACCAAAGATCAACTTGCGAGAGTCCGGCTTGAGTGTCGCTAACTATAGATTTCCAAGTCTTACCCGTAAAAACTATAGCGGTATCATCAGCATAT
The DNA here is from genome assembly GCF_932276165.1 of Plutella xylostella. NCBI lineage: Eukaryota > Metazoa > Arthropoda > Insecta > Lepidoptera > Plutellidae > Plutella > Plutella xylostella. The sequence goes on along the minus strand of NC_063987.1, from coordinate 5,890,497 downwards.
GAGAAGAAGCTTGCATTTTTAAGTTTAGACATTAGTAAATCGTTAATATAGATGAGAAACAGTGTAGGCCCAAGTACGCTTCCTTGGGGCACTCCAAAAGATATGTTACAATACTGACTCACCTTATTATCTACTTTGACACACTGTTGCCTATCAGTTAAATAATCTTTAAAAAGAGCTAGAGGTATACCTCTTATACCTATGTGTTCCAGTTTTTTTACAAGAATCGGGACAGACACGGTGTCAAACGCCTTTTTTAAATCTAGGAAAGCTGTGAGACATTTATTTCCTTTGTCAAGTTGTTCAACAATTAATGTACTTAGAGCTAGAACAGCGTCTTCCGTTGATTTGTTTTGTCTAAATCCAAATTGATGATCAGATATGATGTTGAATTTATTAAGGTAGTTGATCAGTCTTTTATTGATAATTTTTTCTAATATTTTAGCAAAAACTGTAAGTACAGATATTGGTCTAAAGTTGCCAACATCGTCTCTGTCCCCTCCCTTGTAAACTGGTGTCACAATAGCCTTTTTCAAAGCAATGGGAAATACACCTTGATTAAAACAAAGATTTATAAAATGAGTCAGCACAGGAACTAATTCATTTTTAGCAAGTTTTATAAAACTAGTGGGAATAGCATCATAACCTGAAGCACTTGTACTCTTTAAATTCATTATCGTTATCTCTGTTTCTTCAAAATCCGTATCTAATAGAGCAAAAGAGTCCGGTAGTCTATTTTTTAAATTTAAATAATCAGCACTTAATGTGTTAGGTATAGGTGGTGTTGTTATTTGGTTGGCTAAGTCACTTCCAATGTTAGAAAAATATTCATTGACAAAATTTAAAGACTGTGAAGTTGATTGTTTTAAGTTAAGTAATTGTGTGTTGTCGGTTTTGGGTAGTTTAGAGTAAGTAATACTATTTATAGTCTTCCAAAGACTTTTTGAGTTTTTAGCTGAAATTTCTAAAAGTCGTCTTTCATATGATCTTTTGATTTTTTTAATAAGATTATTGCAGTAGTTACGATAGCGTCTGTAAGTAATTTTTAAGACATCATTATCCGGATCATTTCTTAACTGTTTTTGTTGTTTATTTCTATTTCGTATGCAGCGTAGTAAACCTGGAGTTATCCACGGTTTTATGGTTCTTTTGCTATTTGGAATCGTTATAGTTTTAGTGTTTGCTTTTAAAGACTCAGATACAGCATTTGTGAGAAGATCAATGAGTAAGTGTGGGTCATTACAGAACATTAGCTCAGATAAGTTTTTCTCGGCTAAACTAAGTAGAGCTTTATTGTAGTCAGTTTTTGTTGCATATTTGGGCACATTAGAACTAGTCTTAAGATTTGACAGGAGCATAACAATCATGGCGTGGTCGGTAATAGTGGTGTTTACGACAGCAATTCGTGCAATAGTTGTACTCCTATCTAACTTTATCATAAAGTGGTCTAAACAGCTATGTAGCCTCGTCGGCAACATGTGTCCAGGCATAATACCTAAAGAAGCTAACATATTGAGGTAGTAGTGTCTGTTTCTCCTTTTAAGAGCTGTTTCATTTTCAGTGACTATTAGATTTATATTAATGTCTCCTGTTATTGTGATATTTTTGTGACTTTTAATAGTTTCTAAGTGTGAAGAAGATATGGATCAATTTAGTTCGCTCTCACCGGAACAGTTAAGTTTGTCGCACTGTACAATGCTACATTGTAATTGGGACACCTAGGTTGCTGTGTACCAAATCTTTTATGGTTGTGTCGTGTCCGTTTTTCAATTAATATATTATTCTAAATCTTAAAGATTGAGCACATAATCCATAATATTTTTTTTGTACTTAGTAAGTACATAGGTATAAGTTAAATTTATTTTAAGTAGTTAAGCAACTAAATTAACGATTTATTTTGTTTTGTGAATGCATTGTATGCATTTAATTGTTTGTGCATCTGGTTTGTATTTAGATACCTATATGAATTTGAATAATAAATACATAAATAAATTCAGTGCGACGCGGACCGTCCGCACGGATGAGGGTTTGCGTCCGTCGCGGATGAATTCGTTGTTCTCCGAGTCGTAAGGTTTCATACATTCTACCGTCTGTCGCGGACGTCCACGTCCACGTAGGTCATGAAAAGGCTATGTTAGGTGACTGAAATGAAAAGAAAAAGTTATAATTTCCAGTCTTTATTAAATTTTATATTAAGTAGTTAGCTGCATAATTATTATAACCAAAATAGGAATGGTCTGAAGTTTAACAGTTAATTTTACACTACTTACATAATATATTTCAAAGTTTATTAATCTTTCGTTTCATGTTTTAAGAAACTTAAAAGAAACACATCGGTGAGTTCAAAATATTAAAAGCCTCTAAAATAAATGACGTACCGTACTTAATTTTTAACAGCAAGCTTTCATAAATACTATGTATAAGTAATTCAATTGTAGTATTTCATAAAAACATTAACTTAAAACCCGGTTTCCAAATTATAAAAACCACTATCATTAATGACAGACACAGAGTTAACGGAAACTTGCTTTTGTTGCTTGGGAAATAAATTAACCTCCTGACACCTGGCGTGCTATGAGTAGGACATTGAAAAAATATATAATATATAGTTTAAAAATACCTATATTAAAAGTTTTATGATGTATCCCTGTTATTCCTTTAAAGTTTTATAAAGTACCTATCCCTTAAACAATTTGTTCTTTGACAAAGTGACAAAACAGTTCAGTAGTTAAAATTATAATTTTTTTTTTTAATTTAAGAACAGTGCTTACATTTATACCTCTCGGGGTCAGGAGGTTAAAACAAACGAACAGAAATAATGTAGGACACAAATAGGAATACTTATTTCAGAAACCAAGATTAAAAAGTATTGTCGATATAAGTATATATTTACATAAATACAGTTATACATTTTCACTAAAGTTTAAAGTTTATCCTTGAAAATAAAGGAATGCATTCCATTTGGCCCACAAGCCCACAACATATTAAATTTTTAATGCACATAAAACAAGTTTACACACATTCAAACTAAGTTTTCTATTTATCAATCCATTCCATATTATTATACTTACTTAATATGACTCAACATGAGCCAAAATAAATGTTGAACGTTGCCCAACTTAAATCTTTACAATAAGTACATTTTATAGTTTTTAAAATAAAATCCTACATGAGAATCTTTCTATATTTTATAATAACTTAGAATAAATGTCTAACTGTACATTGTCAATCAACATTCGATAGACATATTATTTTGTTAACTAACAACTGTATAAATAAATATAATAGTTAAATCTATGTGTAAAATATTATTTGTAAATAAAGGCATTTATTTGTTTCTCACAATAGATTGAAGGCACTGCATTTGTACTCATATAATAAAAACCTACACATTAATGAATGTTTTTCATAAAAATAATGTACCTACATATACTTTATTTTCATGGCACTAAGTTGGCTTTTTTAAACCTTACCTTTACCTTAAGTTGGCTTACATGTAGTATTTACAATTTAAAGGCCTTATACTCGTCCATTATGCCTCAAAATATTTATATTTGAAAAAATGTACATAAACTTAAGCTATATTCGTAAAAAAATATTAATTCATGGCACTACACATTTGAAATTATATTTTATTATTTATCTAAACTTTTCTAATACAGTCACAACTTGTATTTAAATAAGGTGATCCCACATCTTTTTTTTATCATTGAAAATCCTATTAAATGCAAATATAAATATTCTTGTCTGTTACATCTTCTAACTTTGGCAAGTTAATATTGGAGTTGAAATGTTTCCCTATTTATTTTCATACTGGCAATAAAACTTGTAGGATTTTAAATATAAATATTACCCATAACCTAGCATGGACATCAGAAGTTATCAGTAGAAAATAATAATAATTATTATGTAAGTATGCATGTTGTATGTAATTCCAAAACATTGCTAGGATATTTCTATCGTTGTCAACTTAACTGATTCAATACGGACGGAAATTTCATTATTCTATTCTTAATAGAAAAGGAACATCAGTAGTTATTTTGTACATACAGCCAATAAATTCGATACATACTTAATAAATCAATCATTAAGAATGAAGTACATCACATCAGAAAAAATATATATTATGAATAATTTAAGGAAGTTTGAATACTTATAGATGCCACAAGAGCAAGGGTGTACAAATGTATCCAGATCAAACTCCTACTTTATTCACCAGCTTATACAATATACAAAATTATCCCGAACTTGCAGGAATGTCACAATCGTTTCATTAGCAGTCCAAGTCCCAACTTAGCACCTAACATCACATACAAACTTGTAGCACAAGATTAGCTCAAACCATTTCACTCTAACCGTTTCACCACAACTCAATAGCCTCACTCACAATACTTATTCTGTCCGACGCACAAATAATCCCTTAACACCTCAACTGCGGCAGCCGCCGCTACACGGGTTTATTATCGACGTCGATACACACGTTTAATGCACGCTCCACTAATCACAGCGCCGTATTTATGGCGAATCGCGATATAGTCACGCAGGCAGCTGCATAGTCGGAGTCACCAATGATCTTCAGACACATAAACATTTAATAGAACTTCTCTTCCTCCATATCAAGATTATTCCTGTGGTTTGGCAAGTTCGAATGCCGTCGCAGAGTGCCCATAGAGTCGTATTCATTGGCTATCGCTTTAGGGTACAGTTTAGGGGTCGCCATACTGTTGTTGTGGTTGTTAGCGTTGGATATATTGTTGGATTTGGAGAGCAGAATGCCGCTCGCTCCGCCGATCCCCGTGAAGGAAGGCTGGCGTTTCGCTTTACGTGGCTGTGAAAAACGAACATATTAAGAAAGGTTTCATAGCTTCACAATGTTTAAATGAAATAGGGAATTTGTGAGTTTGAACAGTTAAGAAAGTAGGTAGGTAAAGGTATATAGCTGACTGCACCTTCATTACAAACTACAAAATTTAATATTAAGAACATAAATAGAAGCATATTTTTTTTCAATCAGCATTACAGTTGAGACGAATATTAAAGGAGAATAGCCGAATCGTATTGTTAAATCAGAACTCTTAATATTTTTTACACTTACCACATCTTTCAAAGGAACAGTGACATAGCTGTTCTGTTTGGCGGTGATGTAGTGCGGGCTGGACGGCACCCGTGTCGACCGGTGCCACGGCAGTCGCGTGCCGTGTCGCCGCGAGCAGTAGATCACTGCCGCGAGGCAGACTAGGCAGCCTGTGGGATAATAGTTTATAAGATATCTAAGAAAATAACGTCAAAATTGCGAAAAAATTTAACTACTAAATGATTAATAAAATATTAACATGGGTAAGAACATTCTGAGTCACATCACGTTTGAAATAAAATTGTGTTGGATGTGGTCCACCTGTTTTGGGGATATACGGTCACATCACACAGATACACATTACACACATCTATTACACTTATAACAAATCATAATATTCAGTCGATAGTTAAAACGCTGATCAACTGTAATTAAATAATAATAAAAGAAAGCTGCTGATTCAATGAATTAATTTTATACAGTACCTAGGTAATAAATTATTTAACAATTAACAAAATTTTACAAAACGTTAAGTTTATCAGTAAATCTAAATGAAAAAAATGTGGTAAAGAGTGCCTTCACCGTTTTATGTGTTCCATCCTTGTCAAGGGGAGTGCTAACCTTCTCTCCTTTCAATAGACACGAAATACAAAGTCAGTCGTTTGCTTATATACCGAGTGAGGTGAAAAACTTCAATACCGCGATGTAGGTTTTAACAATTTCTACGTTTTGTTAATTGGTTAAAACTGTGTAAATCGTTATAAATAGGTGCGGATAATTAGTAGAAACATAATGACATACAAAACTATAGAGTTTATGCCACGTAAATTTGTACATTTCAAAAATAAATGAATGTGACAAATTTTCAACACACTAGCGCCATCTCTTGCCAAACCTAAGGAACTAACATGGTTTATTATTTGGACATAGATTATTGTTCGTAGCGCAATGGAGGTCCTAAGTGTCCTAAGATCTATGCCGGTAGAGTCCGACAACGGTAACTTATCCGCTTATAAATTATTATTTTTTCTTTAACTGGTAGAGCTAAATTAATAACTACGTCAGTGTCATTAATTACAAATAATATTTTTCTGCACAATACCCCTATTTTGGTTTTGGCATTTGTTACTGATGCAAAGTTAGCTTGGTCTGACTGTAGCCGTAGAATAAAATATAATTTTATTCATCGTAAACATTTAAGTACAATAAAATTAACCATTTCAGAAAGGCTGTCATTAAGGAGAGAAGACTGTATCATGTACCTTATGTAGTTATATGCGGGAACCTGTTAATGGCATCAAGTTGTTGTGTGTTCATAAGTAATATTTAGTTATCAACAAAATGCTGTTCGTTCTCCAAGAAAATGGCCTATGTACTATTCATTTGATAAGTAACCTTATGTACTAAGCATGCTGTTTGTTTTCCAAGAAATAAATCATTCATTTCATTCAAATAAATAAAAAATGTAAAAATAAATAAGTATGTGACTTACCCATAGCGAAGGCGGCCAGTACGCAGCCCACAATGCTGCCGGCGCCCAGCGAGCCGTTGTCTTTCACGAACGACGCCGCCACCGTGTAGTTCAACATTGGCGATAATTCTGCAAGTTATTGGAGTGATTAGTGCATGTTTTGGCAGTAAAAGATAAAATTACAGATGAAATTTCGTTTCATCATTGCAAAAAAAGATTGGAAGGATTCTTGATGGTATGATTGCATAAAAGTTCTGATTGAAAATGGGGAAAATTCTCACTCTATTGCTATACGATATGTATCTATGTCTTACCTTTCGAGTGTTTTGTATGTCTCTGTTGTCGTTTATAATTGAAAAGTAATTAAAATGATTTTCATACGATATAATTTCGGTACAATAGGTGAATTGTCATTGAAAAATGCGTACACAGTCATGATCAATGTTGGCTTTTTCAACTATTTAATTTCACACATCCTCATTTGTTTCGGAAAAACCCAACTTACCATTATCAATATCATCATCACAACTCTCAGTCTGCACGGCATCCCCTCGGCAGTCGCCGCGCGAGCATGTTCGCCGCCGCTCGCGCTCGCCGCCCGAGCATTCGGACCAGGCTGACCACGGGCCCCAACCGTCTTCTGTGCCTGTGAAGAGAGAATGATGTTTAGTTGGGTTAGTGTGATGAACGTGAAGATTCTTGGGTGAGTATAAAAATAGTGTATGCTGTAGCATTTGTGGCGTTTACTTTATTATATATTATGTTGTAATTATTTGCGATCCATTTGTCCCGCCGCGCCGTCACTAGACGTAATTTCGCAGGTAAGGGATTCCCACGCTAGGGAATCTAGGTATACGTCACTATATCGTTTGCAGACAAGTAGCCAATATGAAAATTGCTGCTGATCATAGTATAACTGCGTCCGCACGTTTCATATTGTTTCTTATTCTACCCTGAGTTAAGAAGTAACCCAAATAAACCGTCACAGTTTATATGAGCTAGTTAAAATATTTTTCCCATTATTAGGCATTTTACTGTGTCAACTTGGTGCCATCCTTTATCCAAGCATTTGACAACACATTAACATACCACAAGGCTGCGTGTGACAGGGGCGGGTGCACGGGGGGCGGCGACAGGGCGCGTGGGGGCTGCTGGCCGCCGGCCGGGGGGCGCTAGTGTTATTTTCTCTATGGGGGCGCGCCGGACATACGCCGGGGGCGGTGCAGTAACGGGCTTCTACTCATTGATGGTGCTCGGGGATCGAACCCGGACCACCCAGAACTATAGACCGCCTTTTTGTACTGTTTTATTTTTAAGTTTTGTTTTTTGTAATTTTTATTCTTGGTGCAAATAAAGTGTATTGTATTGTATTGTATTGTATTGTATATAGACCACAGAGGTAGTAATAGTAATCTTACCTTTATTAGAATCGCGAGCTCCACTTCGCCTTGAAAAATCCCGTGGGAATTCCAGAATAAAAAGTATCCTATATCTTCCGCCTGGTAGCTTACAGCCAAATTGATTCAGCCGATTTTGATTAATAGTGTGCCTAACACGATTTTCTTTTCTATATTTATGTAGGTATATGTAGATGAACATACCGGGGCGGGTGCACGGGGGGCGGCGACAGGGCGCGCGGGGCTGCTGGCTGGCTGGGGGGCGCGAAGAACAGACACCGGGGGCGGTGCAGTAACGGTCTTCCTCTTTGGCAATTGTTAGCTGTGGACGGTTGAATGTGATGTTTAGGGTTACGCATGGATGTTTTAGGCACTGCAGAACAATGGACAGTCTTACTAAATTTTATTATGTTTGATAAAATATGTATAAATACAGTCTTCTTGATTTGACTACATTTGATTCTACCGTCGGTATTAATTGACGGTTTTAAATTATGGATTTATTCATTTAAGCAATTTATTATCAGATTTCGCGGTACTTTTGTAAAATAAATGAGGAACCTTACCTTTATTTGTTCCGGTGTTGCCGCTCTGCAAAGGAATTTGAATCTTTTCTCAGTGTAGCTTCCATCAGTTGAGTTGCCTGCAATGGATAAATATGAAATTGTTAAAAATTAAGCAAAACGGTATTGCCAACAGGTGTTGCAAAACGGGTACACTAAGCCACTAGGGTGTGACTGTGAGTGAAGAGCGTCCTAAAAAGTACCTACTATTGAATATACGCGAAAAAAATAATATTTAAGAGCGTCCTAAAAAAGTGTAGCTGTCTATGGTACTATTACTATACTATTGAATACTACTATACTATTGAATATACGAGAAAAAATATATCATTATTTCTGTTTATTTTTATTACCCGCCACTTCGGCTTACTATACCACTTCTGCAACATCTTGTTGTGATATAGAGTCGTGAGCACAAGTTTCGATCCTCCGTTAACGTTGCGTATCGTCAACTGTCACTGTCAAAATGTAAGGCAAATTTAGTTCCAAAAGTGACATTTGTTTTTCCATATGTAAGGTGGAATTTCACCAAACGCTAAACGTATTTAGTAGCCTGTCATACGTCTGTCAGTTAGTACAAAATGTATTTAAAATTTAATTTAATTACGTTTAGGGTTTGGTAAAAGTGACCCTTCGTGTAGATTCGAAAATAGTATCGAATCCTATGGTCGTTGCACTGTAGAGCGATCCGGAAAAAACGCAGCACATTCTATTCGATAGTCTATTCGAAAGTGCTGTCAACCTGTCAACAACAAAATGGCGGTGTATAGATTTGCGAAAGTTTGACAGCTATCATTCCATAGGTCATAGTCAGAATAATATTATGTTTTCTGTGGTCATTCTTTTCGAAACTCATTCGAAAGGTAAAAAGTGTTCGAAAGTGCTGTCAAGTTGACAATAGTCGCACTCGCATTCGATTCTATTCGTTAGCTCGAATTTTCGTGATACGGGTACTGTTGCCCGAGCACAAGTTTCGATCCTCCGTTAACGTTGCGTATCGTTGAATCTATGCGATACCTAATTCGAATCTACAGTCGAAAATCGATAGCATTGAATGCTAGCGTTGGCTAGGAGATTCGAAGGTTCGTTTAGAAACTGCTGTCTTAACCTTATTATATCCTAAATTTCGCATTTTTTTTGTTTTTATTATGAAAATATTGTTGAAATAAGTGCTATTATTTAATATTATTTAATTAAATAAATAAACAAAGTGAAATTAAAATAATTCTATCAATTATTTTTAAAAGTTGTTTTAATTTTATATCGTATTATGAACAAATATGGACGTTTGTGATTGTGAAACCAATTTGACGTATAGATTCAAACAAAAACGCTAGCGATAAAATTTCGTTCGAATCTATGCGTCAAATTGGGTTCGTAATCGCTAAAATGTCAAATTTATATGGGCAAAGACTTTCGAATCTATACGCTTTCGATACCATAGTCGATAGGTGAATGAATTTCGAATCTATACGCTTTCGATACCATAGTCGATAGGTGAATGAACGTCACTGTTATTTTTCCATATGTTTGTGTAGTATCGAAAATTAGTATCGAATCCTGTGCTCGCCCTACTGGTCGTCGTCAGTACCTACTACAACTCTATTAACTAGCATACCGTCAGCGGCGACCCAGGGCGTCCAGGCGGCCTTCCTGAGCCTTCCTGGCCTAGCCCTGTAGGATCTTTGGCGCACTTATACAGGGTGTTGCAAAAAGGCTAGGTATCTTAAGACACTAGGGGGGGTCCAAGTGGGTCATAACGAGCAACTTTAGTAAGTAAATACTTGTATTGCAACACCCTGTAGAGTCGCCCCCCACCCAGCGTGTACGCACCTAGGGCGGCGACCCAGGGCGTCCAGGCGGCGGCCTTCTTGAGCTCGCACGCGCGCAGGTCGCACGCGCTCCTCTACGCCGCGCCGCCCTCACACTCCACGCCGCCGCAGGGTGCAGGGTTGTGCGGGTTCTGTGCCGCTCTTGTACAGGGTGTTGCGGGGTCTGTGCCGCTCTTACACAGGGTGTTGCGGGTTATGTGGCGCTCTTATACAGGATGTTGCTCTTATACAGGATGTTGCATGTTCTGTAGCGCTCTTATACAGGACGTTTCATGTTTGGTGGCGGTCTTATACAGGGTGTTGCAGGTTCTGTGGCGCTCTTATACAGAATGTTGCATATTTTGAGGCGCTCTTATACAGGGTGTTGCAAAAAGGGTAGGTATCTAAAGACACTAGGGGGTCTCTAAGCGGGTCATATCGAAAGACTTTAGTAAGTAAATACGCGTATTGCAACACCCTGTAGAGTCGCCCACCATCCAGCGTGTACGCACCTAGGGCGGCGACCCAGGGCGTCCAGGCGGCGGCCTTCTTGAGCTCGCACGCGCGCAGGTCGCACGCGCTCCTCTCCGCCGCGCCGCCCTCACACTCCACGCCGCCGCTTTTAGGGGAAGGGTTTGTGCAGGTTCTGTGACGCTCTTTGATGCCGGCTGCGGGGGAAATAGAGAGTGGTTAAGTAATTTTATGGTTAAAAACATTGGTGGTTAGATTGCTTAGGCCCACTGCATAGGTCTCTACTCTTTCCCATAGGTATGCAACGGCCGCTCTTTTCACATAATTTCTTTATCTTATTCTAGCTGGGAATTCCGTGATAAAAAGCAGTATATGTGTTAATCCAGGGTGTCAGCTAACTTCATACCAAATTTCATTAAAATCGGTTAAGCCGTTTTGACGTGAAGAAGTAACAAACATACACACATATTCACAAACTTTCACATTTATAATATTAGTAGGATAGTTATTTTTATTTTGAATATATATAATCGTGATTCACACATCGTCTTCAAAGTTTTCTTGCATTATTATGTACTGACCTTTAGGACCACAAGTGAGGGTGTCGCTAGTGCAGTTGGACCACGGGCCCCACTCGGACCAACCGCCGTCCACTGGCGCTAGCTCTGGGTCTGGAAACAATAGTTTATGGTTATTAGATACAATGACATACTTGGAAAAATATAATAAAAATACATATTTGATGTACACACGGCAACGTTAAATGGTTGGCAGGGCACACTAACGTAGGTAGTGCATGTGTGTGTCGGCGACGTCGACGTAATTATTTAGTTCTGGGCAACCCACACACGGATATTGTAAGCATGTAGTTGTGCCAGAGACAATGATTCATTGTTTTTATGATATGAAGCAAAATTTTGCGAGGCATTGTAATAGATTGAATGGCTCAGTTGGTATGATACAAGACTTACAATAATCGGAATGGTGGTTCAAATCCCACTGAACTTATAATATTCCTTTTTTGTTTTTTTTTATAGATTTAATTTATTTTTAATATGGTTAATAATATTATTGTAGTATATACGAATAAAAGCAACACAGAAAGTAAATAAAACAAGTTATTAACTGTTAAAATTACCAAATTTATTCTTGCCGTAACATAAACATTAAGGATGTTACGTTTTTGTTGTTTTCCGTTTTAAAACATAGTTTTAGTTTATATTAATAAAGAAAATTTTCAATTAGCAGTTTTAAATCATAATAAACATCAGAAAAGGATGGACTGGCTGTTTTACTAAAGTAAATAGGCAAGTCATTAGTTATATGAATCAACATGTTAATTAGCTAGAAATAAGATAACTTATTCCAACCTCAGTAACAATAACATCATTAACACATTGGCTTACCCATAATTGTAAATAATAATAAGTATTTAACAAAATAACTAAAATCTTATACAAATGGAAAAAATAAAAATTACTGAGCTAACCCCACTAACTATAATTTTCACCACTTTTTCGCCATAATATCTTACGTCCATCCTTGTCTGATTTAAAGGACTTTTCATCACTAAATATCACCACATTGTTGCACCAATCAAAGTTTAAAAGAGTCAGTCGCAAAACGCACTCTGTTTCGACGATGCTGATCGGTTAGAGCAGTTTTCTTCGTCGGCCTCCGACACCGCAACCCAGCAGCATGCAAGTGAACCCGTACGGTTTGTAGGGATAGATTATGTGTTGTGGCCGTAGAACGGGTGCTGCAGAACGGATCAGCGCTATGTGCAGCTACGATTTCTCGATGGCGTGTTGATGCATCCGTATAGACGACTACTGTCTACATGTCCCGAATCTGCGTATCGGTGAACCCATAATTGAACAGTTCTCCTCTGCAAACAAAAAAAACAAATACTTAGCTTATACAAATACAAATATTCTAACAGTCAAATAAAATATTTGCAATTCTATGTTACTTACCGTTAAACGTCTTGCGATTTCACTAATTGTAATGTTTTGTTCATATAAATACGATTATCTCCGCCTTTTTGAACATGGTTAAGTGACTTTCCATAGTGACTGCGAAGAGTAATTAATTAAATTGACAAATCACAAAGTGAATCACTTTGCAGACGCAGAGGTGAATTGTCATTGTCACTAAAACTAAAAACAAATTTCGTTTATTCATATTGTATGAGGGTAGAATGGTTTTAATTCTCAAATGAAGAACGAATCATATATTTTTGGCGAAGAGAAATAGTCGACAGCTATGCAGCTTGTAGTCATTTGTCAGTTTCAAATATATTAATTTTATACTCAACAGCGTTTAAATGAACGCAAAATTTGAATTAAGTTAAATAAAAATAACCATCCGTGGACTCGAACTCACGACCTATGTTTCATTAGTCTAACATTCTACCAATGAGCTACGAAGTGTATAGACACAGGTAGTGAAATTTTGCTTCACATCAATTTTATAACTATTTCACTAACACTACCGGTTGATATTTTTATGTCACAGCTGGTATACGGGCGTTTGCCTACGCGCAAACTCGTTTGTGCTGTTGTGTGTGTGTGTGGTTTGTTACTGGTGTGTAAACCGATTTCTGCGTTTATGCACACATAGAAAACGTTAGTGTGCACACATACACTACGTTAGTGTGCCCTGCCAACCATTTGACGTTGCCGTGTGTACAAACACAAGTATATTTGAAGTAACGTTTGAGAACGATGCTAACGAACGAATGGCTACTGTGCTTTATATGTTACAATATCGAAGAATTTATACATAAATAGTGCACTGCAGGGAGTCCATATACTCCTAAAACTAGAGAGCTTTACGATAATATATCCGCTTTGCAGTCGTTTCATATTGTACATAGGACAATCGTACGTGTTGCGAACCCGCATCGCGCCGTTTAGCAGCTATCTGTAAGGATAAGGATGGCGACGGTGGTTCCATAATCAGACGTTCCATAAGAGAGTGACATCACGCGTATTGCGCTATGATCGCTACATAAAAACTGACCTGGACAAGGCGGCAGTGTAGTACAATACAGCTGCTGACTATCCAGCCCCACGCACACGCGGCCGCCGTGGCGCGGCTCGGGCGAGGAGCACGCTCGTCTCCGAGACTTGATGGTGATGTACCACCAGCGTATATAGCTACCTAGTACCTACTATCCGGGGTATTTGAGTAAGTGAAGATGAGCAATGCTGCTTAGATTCCGCCGCATAACTAGTAGGATAGAAAAGCGACGCGGGTGTCTTAAATACTTGGTATTCTATACGAGCGTAACGTGTCACGTGGCGTCGAGCGTATCGCAACGCTTTGCTACGTCTACGGGATCCCACATATTAAAATACCAGATTCAATAAGACAGCATGGCGTCGCGCGTTGCTAGCTCATATCGCGTCGATTCGCAGTAACTTATACGTGTTCGTATGGATTTCCCTGAAGGTATTTAGACTGACCTGGACAAGGCGGCAGTGTAGTACAATACAGCTGCTGACTATCCAGCCCCACGCACACGCGGCCGCCGTGGCGCGGCTCGGGCGAGGAGCACGCTCGTCTCCGGGACTTGATGGCGATGCCGCAAGTAGCCGAACACTCTGACCAAGCTGACCAAGGTGACCAGCCGCCGTGGACCGTGCAGTTGGAGACGGATATGCTGGCGCCTGGAATGAGAAGTTTGTAGGAGTTAGTTGGCAAATGAATAGCTTTTGTATGTCGGTGCGATCATGTAATAAAATGGTAGCAGAGACAGTGATAGTGCCTTCAGCCGGCAAAGTGTGACTGAGTTTTTGGACCATTCGCATAAACAAATTCTTATTTACTCGCCAGTAGTAAATATGAATTTATAAGAGGCAGTCGAGTCACTACCTATCGGTACACGAACCTTTGTGCAGAGAGCTAGTTTTACACCAATCGAGCAGTGAAAAGTAAACGCTGTATGGTGCAGAATAGTCGCCAACCATCCTAAATTAGCGTTTGCTTTTCTCAGACACTTACCTTAGCACGGGGCGCTGTGCCATATCTATCTATCTATCATGGCTAGCTGATTTTCCGCATTTAGCCTCTAAGTGTTGATATTTATATTTAATATGTATCTATCTATGCATTTGTAGATATATCAGCTGTCCGATACGTTGGGGTCGGATAGCCGTGTGTGAGATGTCCCCACATATTTATTTACCTTGGCACGGGGCGCCTCCGCGGTGCGGGCGCGGGTTGTCGCAGGCGCGGCGCCGACACATGCACATGTCGGGCGGCTGGTCCGAGTACATGTCGCGAGCGGTGTCTTGCACGCACGGCTCGGGGGCAGACCAGGATGACCAGCCGCCGTCCACTGGAATTAATACGTTGGTTATTGATATAGGAGCTCTGAACCCCCGTTATACACCCGAATAAAATGTTACTTAGTGGACTCTAGACCTTACAACAAATCTACGTTACGACAGAGTGGTAAGGACTGTGCGTTGATTCTCATACTGTTATTCAGGACATAATATTTTATAAATATGTATATACTAGAGTATATACTAAGTCTATGATCAATACATTATTTACTCACAAAAGTACAAAAAAAATAATAATTGATTTGCGTTTCTACAATCTATATCCATCCTATTTGCACCGATAAAACGAACGCTACCACAGACACATACAAACTTCAACTTAAAATACCCTTTTTAACCGCAGTAAATAATCCACTGCATAATTCGCCAACCTTGTCAGGAATTTGTCTATGTCACTTCCTTGTCTACTGGTAACAAACAACATGGCTGTACATATTATTTTCTGTAAATTACAATAAAAGTTAATTATACCCAATATGTGAGTATTTCTCCTATTTCTCTACAAATATCCACTGCGCAACGATATATAAATAACAGGTTATGGGCGATATGGCGCAAAGTTACCCAAAGTTGGAAGCTTCAAGCTTCGACAATTGGCTCTTCAGAGTCAAATGCTTGTTAGACGAAAAACAAATAAAATATGTTTTAGACAGCAAAACCACCGAAAAGAGTGACGAAAAATACACAGCGAACGATGCGAAGGCTAAATGCATCATAGTTCAATGCCTTACGGACAAGCATTTAAACATAATAAAAGAGTGCAACACGGCACAAGAAATGGTAAAAGTACTAGAAGACACATTTCAAAGAAAGAGTATAATGACCAAGATTCATTTACGAAGAAAGTTGCTAAACGTGAAACATGAAAAATCCGAGAAACTAGAAGAGTATTTCGCAAGGTTTGATACCATCGTACGGGAACTGGAATGCACCGGAGAGAAGGTGGAAGAGAAAGATAAAGTCTGCTACATACTGACAGGACTAGAAGAAAGGTATGACAGTTTAATAACAGCAATAGAAACAATAAATACAGATATTAAGTTAGAATATGTAAAAGCGAGACTATTAGATGAAGAACTAAAGATGAAGAACAAAAATCCGGAACACACAAGTGAAGAAACAGCATTCCCCAACATAGTGACATGCTACAGATGCAACAAACCCGGACACATAGCAACAGAGTGCCGAGGAAGAGGAAGAGGACAGAGAAGAGGAACACAATTTCAAGGACGAGGAAACAGAGGTCATGGTCGAGGAAGAGGATATATAGCAAGAGGACAAGGTCATCAATATGGAAACTACAGTCAAGAAGGCCAAAGACATCATTCGAGCCAACAGGGGTCATCGTGGCAGCACACGGCTGCAACTGCATCAGAAGAAAACAAAGAATTTTCATTCATAGCAGGTACACAAAATGATAATTTTAAGAACAACAAAGTTGGGAATTGTAAATTAGAGTTCATTGTAGATTCAGGTTGCACAGAACATCTAATTCAAAGTAAATACGAGAGATATATGTCAGAAATTCAATACTTAGATAAAGAGGTAAAAATATTCATAGCAAATGGAGATTACGTAACAGCAAACAAGAGAGGAAATATTTATGTCACAAGTGATAGCGCAAGTATGAAAATAGATGCACTTATAGTAGAAAGTTTATCATTTAACTTACTTTCTGTAAGAAAAATAGTTCAGAATGATTGTGAAGTAAGGTTTAACTCTGAAACTGTAGAAATTCAGAAGAATAATAATAGCGGTAATAAAATAGTAGGATACTGTTCAGGAAAATTATATAAGTTACATACAGAGATAGCTGTAGATAGATGTAACTATGCTAATTTCAGCACCGGAGAAGTATGGCACAGAAGGCTGGGACACCTCAACCGTAGGAGTTTACAAACTATGAACCTACCGGTAAGCAAAAATGTATGCGGTCCATGTATGGAAGGAAAAGGAAAGAGGAAACCATTCCAAAGGATATTGAAACCAAGGTCGCATAGTATAGGTGAATTGATACATACAGATATAGCAGGGCCAGCAAATATCGAAGGTTTAAACGAAGAGCGATATTATCAGACTATAATCGATGACTACTCACACTTTTGCGAAGTGAGACTCCTAAAAATTAAAAGTGAAGCAACAGATAATATTATACACTACATAAATAGATTTGAAAATGAAAAAGGAATAAGAGTTAAGAAAATAAGATGTGACAATGGAGGAGAGTTTAAAAATAGAAAAATGGAATCATTTTGTCAGGAGCGTGGCATTATTATACAGTATACTACCCCATACTCACCACAAAGCAATGGAGTTGCCGAACGCATGAATCAGACGTTATACAACAAAGCCAGAACACAACTGAATGAGGCTAATCTGCCAAAACATCTATGGGGAGAAGCAATATTATGCTCAGCATATCAGCTAAATCGATGTCCATCATCTGCCATTAATTTTGAGACACCAGAATGCATAATGAGAGGAAAAACAGACCTGTCAAGGCTCAAAACTTTTGGAAGCAAAGCATGGGCTGTGATTTTACCAAGACACAGCAAATTCGAAGGCAGAGCGAAAGAAGGGAGAATGGTTGGATACGCACCAACTGGATACAGGCTGTGGGATCCAGAGACTAACAAAATAATCATCAGTCGAGATGTAAGATTTGATGAATCAGACATCATATATCAAGAAAAGAAACAGGACAATAATGTAAGATACTACCAAGAAGAAGAACATGGACAAGAAAATGAACAAGATGAGAATGTACAAAGAGAAGCTGAAGTGCAAGTTCATGAAGAGAGACATCAAGAACTAAGTAGAGAACAAAGAACTAGAAGGCTACCTACATATTTAAAGGATTACGAATTGGAAGAAGACGTTATAGAACAAGAAGCAAACATAGCATTCTGTCTACACATAGAACCTCAAACATATGATGAAGCTATTAAAGAAGGAGAAGGAAGAAAAGAAGTGTTATAAGTTTATTTAATTGCAATATTTAATTAGAAATTTAATATTGAGAGGGGGTGTCAGGAATTTGTCTATGTCACTTCCTTGTCTACTGGTAACAAACAACATGGCTGTACATATTATTTTCTGTAAATTACAATAAAAGTTAATTATACCCAATATGTGAGTATTTCTCCTATTTCTCTACAAATATCCACTGCGCAACGATATATAAATAACAACACTCACCAGGCGCATCAACCTTCCCGCACTCGCCAGTATTCTGCCTAAAGTACGGCTCGTAGATATGCGTGGGGGCGTCCACACACAGCTCTCTGGCGTCGTCCCACCCGCAGTAGGGGTCTCCCACGCCGAGGCAGATGGAGCGAGTGTTGTAGCGAGCACAGCGTGGGACGCCCAGCCGGAGGAGCGACGTGTCGCTTCCTATGTAGAGCGACATCTGGGGGAAAATGTGTTGGGTCAACAAAGGTTCGATAGCTGATAGTGATGCTAACAATTCAAATGGTATAAATGTAGCTCCCTGGTTCGAATGCTAGAATATGAAAAAAGAAGTTGCTTTGTTTAAGATTGAAGAATGCAAAAAATAGTTTTAAGCGTCATAGAGGGTGTCTGTAAGATGGATGGATAAAATCGGAGCAATCTATCTCTATTGTCTCAATAAAGTTTACAATCAATCTATTAAAATTTGATTCCTTCAACGTGGATAAGCAATAATGACATCAACACTCACCGTATCCTTAACAAACTCCATAGTCAGCACCTTCAACCCCTTCCCATCATCCAAGTTCCACGTTTCCACCAAACAAGCGCCTTCAAACTTCGGCAATACTGCCAGTTTCAACACTTGATTCTTCTGAGTAGCCACAAATATCACGTACTGATTGCCAACAGGCTTGGCCACTGTGACGTCAGAGGTTATGTGAGTGAAGCGTTCTAAGGTCGCCGTGTATAAAGGCTTGCCTGTGATTGGTTGGACGGCTTGGTGCATTAGGTGGTAACGCATGTATTCTATTGTTTCGTGTGGCCTGTTGGGGAATAATTTGAGGTTAGTTTTCATCATTATAAATCAATGATTAGATATTATTGCGGACTATAATTGTTCTCTGGATATAGGCCGGTCCTAAAGAGTAGTTATGATATACTAAATGAAAAGAAGTAACGAAGAAGGAAATGTAGATTTGATTCATTAATAAATAGGATATTAATATCTTCAGTTCGTCATCATTACCATCATCAGCCAATAATTGTCCAGTCCTAGATAAAAACGATTAAAATGTTTAAGTTTAACATAGAATCTCTACGGTAACTACACTTGCTGCGAGTCGGGTAGGTTAAATCATAGAACTACACTTACTGCGCGTCGGGTAGGCAAGAGAAGTGGTTAACGGCGCGCGGGGTAGGCGCGCGGGGCTCCCAGCTGCTGCGCGGGCTGTCCTGCACTTTGAAGGCACCGCTGAATGCTGCCTTCACATCGCTCATGTTGTACACGCAGATGGCACTGCCTGCTATGCCGTTGCTGTTGGAAAAATATATTGTTAACTCTGATTCGTGTCGAAAACCCGTGGGGATTGCGGGATAAAAATTTCTACCCCGATTTGGAAGTTTTGTTACTTTAGAAGAGGTTTACAAATGGTGTTGTGTGTGATATACGATGGCGTTGTGATTATACTAATTTCAACTTTTTGATTACCTAACATAAACAGTTGAAATTCGTGTGTTTCAAAGTCAGCTGTAAACCTTCTAAACTTACAATACCTGCAGTCCTGCATACGTCACGAAAATCTATTCAGTAGTTTTTACTATTCTTTTCTCACAATGTTTTGCGATTACATTTAGAGGTATAATATACCGAGCCTGTGATTGGCCACTCCCTAGGCGGGCCCGTAAACAGCTGTTCAATATAATTAGTGGACCAAGATAGATTAGACCTGTCAGGCAAACAATCAGCTGACAACATCTAGTTAATTAGCGAGTGAGTTTAGTGCAAGTTGCAGCGCTTTACGAGTATTAGGTATTATTGGTCGTTACCATGAACTATAACTTAACTTTTAAAGTACCTGGCATATATAGTTTGTACGTGTCAATTTCGTTACTTAGCATTGATTGCATTATAAATCGTTACACAGGAAGACAAAGTAAAGTTGGTTTTCCTTTGTAGTCATCAAATATTTATGGGATTTCGAATGTCAAAAAACCAATAATATAATGGACACGGATCAAAAAACCGGCTTCAAACCTCATCTCTGTATCACAGTGATCGTGCTCAAGTTCCCCTTCATGGTGACAGCATCACAATGAGATCTATACTCTGTCCCACAGGGGTATAATCGTGACAGTTCTGACATTGCGAAAAAGAGACGCTTAGCTACATTAAGCGTAAGAAAGAAACGTTAAGCTGTAAATATTTTTTGTCCTTTTTGCTGTGGCGCCTGTTTACGTCAGTTCTCTTTGCCAAACAATGAAACAAATGAAAAATCTTTGCCAAACAAAGGCTGACAGTTACAACAAAATTTTCTAAATGCTATTTATTTTTGATTTGCTAGTGATTTGTGGGTGTTTATTAAGTTTATTAGACTATTATCATCACTTAACGAGTGTGTGACATGGGTGGGTGGATTTTGTTCGGTTGTATAGAGCATATTGAACGAAAACACGATGGAATGATGGGTGAGATATATTTTCACATGTAAGTAGATACTATCAAGTTTAACAAGCTTACATTCATCATAGTACTATCTATTGGCTCGATTTTAATATACTAATTTTAATACTGTAAGGTCTTTTAGTATCAGTTTTAAGTAAAAATTACGAGGTACCATATCATAACAAATCACATGGTGTTGCAAGTTATTGAAAATTTATTTTACTCACAAATATTATAGTATGCAAAGAAAATACTAGAAATTGTAACGGACTCGGGTTGGGTTTACAAATGGGGCGCACGAATTCGGTTTTTGTGAAGATTGTATTTTGTAGAAGTTATTCTCCTCTTTCAAATGAGGTGCCTCTCATTGTGAGGAAACGTTCGTTTCGTTTTTTTCTTCTATGTGTGATTTCTTCTGTATAATATAAAGTTTATTGTATTGATAGGAAATGCGTGTTTCCTTTAAAAAAAACCTTATCACATATTTGGCCCACGATTATAATGCTCATGCTCATCCATTTATCTCTGCTTCATAGGTCTCCGACAGAAAAAAAAATTTCAAGAAAATGGATAGACATTACCGGTCGCACAAATTGGGAACCAAAGAAACATACAAAAATTGTGTTCGGCACATTTTGAAGAGGATTGTTTCGATTGGACGAAGACAATGAATCATACAATCCACTCAGTTTGTGTATATTAAATAATTATATTGAAATCAAATAAGTATGAGTAAAGTTTTTTTTCTTATATCGTCGGTTGACAGGAAAAACTCACTAAGGCTGATTTTTCAATATTCAGATAAATGTTATCTGGGTAATACAAACATTGAGAAACATTGAGACGCAACAGCATCAAAATTATTTCCCAGCAAAACTTTTATCTGGCTATTGAAAAATTAGCCTTTAGTGTCTTTTTCCTATCAACCGACGATATACTCAAGTTTTGTTTTTGTTATTATGATAAGTAAAATTTCCCCATATTTAGGTTTAATTTTTTTGTCGGCAACATCTATGGTTTGAGTGAGAAAGAGAATAGTGCACACGGCGATTGCCAGTCTAGAGGTAGTAGGTCTATGCTCTGTCCATTATATTATTGGTTTTTTGACATTCGAAATCCCATACATATTTGATGACTATAAAGGAAAACCAACTTTACTTACCAGACATAAGGAAACGTCAAAAATGCAATAACATAGTGGAAGCTCTATAATCTATCTATATACAGAGTCGCGAGCACAAGTTTCGAACCTCCGTTAACGTTGCGTATCGTCAACTGTCACTGTCAAAATGTAAGGCAAAGTTAGTTTCATAAGTGACATTTGTTTTTTCCATATGTTAGGTGGAATTTCACCAAACACTAAACGTATTTAGTAGCCTGTCATACGTCTGTCAGTTAGTACAAAATGTGTTTAAAATTTGATTGAAATACGTTTAGCGTTTGGTAAAAGTGACCCTTCGTGTAGATTCGAAAACAGTATCGAATCCTGTGCTCGCTGCACAGTGCCACAAACTTATCTGTTCCGGTGAGAGCTCACGTAAGTGTCTAATATTTCTTCATTCTTTAAGATGTTAAGTTTTCCCGTGATGATTATTTACCCTTGCGGTTTTAATAAACCCATCTAATCTATATCAATATATAATTTATTAGTAAATAATGAGATATGGACCAATTTAGTTAACTGTGACCGGAACAGATAAATTTGTCGCACTCTAATAACACTCAAGCTCACCTCTGAGTAGTGAAGGCGGCGACCAGCACGCGGCCCCGCGGCACATACTGCACACTAGTCACTTCGTCGTAGTAGAACGGCACATCCCCCGGCACAGAGCACGCGAGGCGAGCCTTCAGGAACGTGCTCCAGCTCTCGTTCATGGTGAGGGCATCACAATGACACCTAATCTATCTATACAGGGTAACTGCCTCTGTGGTCTAGTGGTAGAAGCTTCGCTTCATGACCCAGAGGTCCCGGGTTCGATTCCCGGGTGGGATCATCAATTTGTGTTTCTAAATTGTGGTTCTAAGTTTGGTTAGGACACAGAAGGCTGATCACCTGATGTCCGAAACAGTGAAACGATCCATGCTGTCCGATGGGCATGTAAAGCAGTCGGTCCTGCGCCTAGCTCTCTCCAGTCGTGTCGGTCAATCCGTCCCATTGGGTTATGAGAGTGATGGAACAGAGAGTGCTCCTGTGTACTGCGCACACACTTGGGCACTATAATCTACTCCTGCGTAGATGGCTGATCTCAAATGAGATTGGCCGCCGTGGTCGAAATTCGGCTAGGAGGACATTATCTATACAGGGTGTTGCAAAAAGGGTATACTAAGCCGAAACCTACATGTGCAGCATAGTATATCTAAAAATAAAATTAATTTTCCATAGTAAAAAGTCACGTGACCAACAAAGTTTCAATGGAAAATGTTTTTTTTTTCGGGAATTTTGAAATTCTGATTTCAGTTTCGGGCTTAGATATACTGCACATGTAGGTTTCGGCTTAGTATACTCTTTTTGCAACACCCTGTATAATAACACTCAAGCCCACCTCTGAGTAGTGAAGGCGGCGACCAGCACGCGGCCCCGCGGCACATACTGCACACTAGTCACTTCGTCGTAGTAGAACGGCACATCCCCCGGCACAGAGCACGCGAGGCGAGCCTTCAGGAACGTGCTCCAGCTCTCCTTCATGGTGAGGGCATCACAATGAGACCTAATCTATCTATACAGGGTGTTGCAAAAAGGGTATACTAAGCCGAAACCAGCATGTGCAGCATGGTATATCTAAGCCCAAAACTGAATTTCTAAATTCGCGAAAAAAAATATTCATTTTCCATAGAAACTTAGTTGGTGACGTGACTTTTTACTATGATATTTATTTGATATTTTTATCGCGAATTTTGAAATTCTGATTTCAGTTTCAAACTCAAACTCAATTTTTTTTATTCATCGTAAAAATATAAAATTTTCTGATGAACGTCAATTTTTACAAACTACTCTCCGTTCGGATAAGGGGGGCTCTTTCTGTCTAAGGAGAAGAACGGGCGTTTCGTTTCGGGATTAGATATACCATGCTGCACATGTAGGTTTCGGCATACCCTTTTTGCAACACCCTGTATAATAACACTCAAGCTCACCTCTGAGTAGTGAAGGCGGCGACCAGCACGCGGCCCCGCGGCACATACTGCACACTAGTCACTTCGTCGTAGTAGAACGGCACATCCCCCGGCACAGAGCACGCGAGGCGAGCCTTCAGGAACGTGCTCCAGCTCTCCTTCATGGTGAGGGCATCACAATGAGACCTAATCTATCTATACAGGGTGTTGCAAAAAGAAGTAAAGAGTATAATAAGCCAAAAGGGGGTGACTCAGATAAATCTACAATAATCTTACCTCTGAGTAGTGAACATGGTGAGGGCATCACAATGAGACCTAATCTATCTATACAGGGTGTTGCAAAAAGGGTATACTAAGCCGAAACCAGCATGTGCAGCATGGTATATAGTAAAAAAATCATTCTCCATAGTAAAAAGTCACGTCACCAACTAAGTTTCTATGGAAAATGAATATTTTTTTTCGCGAATTTAGAAATTCAGTTTTGGGCTTAGATATACCATGCTGCACATGTAGATTTCCGCTTAGTATACCCTTGTTGCAACACCCTGTATAATAACACTCAAGCTCACCTCTGAGTAGTGAAGGCGGCGACCAGCACGCGGCCCCGCGGCACATACTGCACACTAGTCACTTCGTCGTAGTAGAACGGCACATCCCCCGGCACAGAGCACGCGAGGCGAGCCTTCAGGAACGTGCTCCAGTTCTCCTTCATGGTGAGGTGGCCGCCGGCGTCGTTCTTGCAGACTCGGGCTATGCGGGAGTAGACCGTCTGTTGGGGGGGAGGTGTGGTTATTGTCAATTTTATTGGTTGATTGTTGTTGGTTGTGGTGGGGGTAAATTTGGTGTAGGGACAGCTCAGGTAATTATTAGGGTTATAATCTTTAGATACGTAGGTATTGGAGTTTTTTGCTCTAGTTCTTCTCCGTAGACTATAACTATAAGGACCCTATCCGAATGAGGACTAGTTTCATTTTTAGAATCACATTTTACAAGGAAGAATTTACTTTGAACTAAGTACTTAGCAGCCCTGCATAGATTTATTCTATGTATTATGATTTACGGAAAACTGCTATATTTTAACAAAAATAAAATCTAACTATCGGTTTCACAACCTGAGAATGTCACGTTAAGCAACTTGAGCGGCTGAATTGTCGTTGTAGCACTTAAGTTTAAGCTTAGTTAGATTTACATAAATGGGCATAAGCATCTGGCATCTTTATGAACCTATTAAAATAATTCAACCCTGGATCTATAAAACTGTGATTTGACTAACCGATTATAATTCCGTTTGACTTTGATTTATTTATCCAATAATAATAAAACGTGAACCGCTGTTTATTTCTAGTTAACAGCACAGATGTTATCTAGAAAAGCAATAACAACCTATGTGCAGTTCCTGGTGTGAATATTAACTTAATTACTCAGTTCGACCTGTTAGTTACAACACGTCTTGTTTACATGTTACAAAGTTGAAAGACGTGTTATTTTCTGCATATGGTTTCACTCGTTTTCTGTACTTACCTATAATGGCGCTTCCTTGGGAGCAGCAAAGGAAAGCAGAATATTCATTAGTTTTAATTTTCAGAAGTGATCATCGTGATGGATGAATGTTATACAGTCGATACCTAAGCAGGCAAATGGCTAATACCCATACCGAACCAAGGATTAAAATTTTCCATCGTTTTTGTTATATTTTAGTATCTAGGTAAGTTGCATGTAACTAATTCATCTTGGCAACTCATACTTTTGGGTTTGCTATAGATATAGGATTGATAGTTTATGTGTTAGATGCATGCATGCGTCGCGTAATCTCATTGCTAAATCTAGAGGGTGTTGCAAAAGTTTTACAGAAACACTCCCTACTGAGTAACGCCTTTTTTGACATCCCGTATTTCTGTCTTAAACACTAACCTTCTCCCTGTACCCTTTTTTGACACTCTGTGTGTTAAACACTAACCTTCCCACAGTTCATGTACTCCACGGCCACCTCCCTGAAGACGAAGTACACGAAGTGGTCGTCCTCGAAGCTGCCTACAAACTGGGGTTCATTCAACCAGTTGGGGTCGTAGGGCGGCGTGCGCAGCGGCCCGAGGTCTCGGGTGGATGCGCCGCGGGACCTGTGTGAATTAGGATTCGTGTGTAAGTCAGGGTCTAAATAATCTGAAAGAGCATGAATCTAGGTCAAAATTCTGATTGAGTATTTGAAAAACAAAACATGGCTCATAGTAAGAATTCAGGAGAACACCAAAATTTTCTAGGGGAAACTATTTTTTTTTCGCCTTTAAAAGTAGTAGAACAAAAGTTGTTTAGAATGACCTCCGTAGTTATCCACTTTTTGCAATACTCTCTCTGTATATCGCTCTCATATGGTTACTTAGGTTGGTGCTCTGGAGCTTGAGCACAAATTGTAATTTAAATAAACATTCCCAGTAAAAGATGTCCTACTCTGTTTTACTATTAGGTCTGTTGCTGTAAGTACTTAATAAATTTGAGCTCTGACAAACAATTCCTAATTTTCATAAAGTCCTTTCTGTTTCTAAGCTGTAAAGCACACATAACGTAAACACGGAACGAATGCACCAATTCGTCAAGCCCAGTTAGGAAGACATTAAACATTTTATGGCTTTCCGAAAACCAGAACTTACCGGCCGATTGTCGTGTAGGAACTGGTGAAGTCTGTAGTGGTACCGGCGAAGAATTCTCCAGTACTGGTGAGGATGCTGGTGACGTTGGAATGTGGACTGTGAGGGCAGCTGGCGACCCCGCTACTCCAGTCGAGCACTTGGCCTATGGATTCGATCTGCAAATAAGAGCGACATTTTAAAGATTGTTGATTACGGGGGTTATTTCGTTTGGCTTTTTGATACTTCTTTGTTATTGTTAAGCATGGGTACATTACAGAGGATTCGCAATTTTAAATCTATTGGTCTGGTCACTTTAATTGGGGTTTATTAGAATACGAGTACTTAACGCATTTTATTGCATTATTTACTAGGATTATCTTTCCAAAGATCACAGGTTCTACGTAGGATGTAATTCTAGTAGGATGTAATGAAAAGTTTATGGGCAATAAAAACAAAACCGTCATAAACCTAGTTTGTAAGACCGGTCAACGAGGTAAAACACCGTAGAATACTTATTCAGAATATTCTAATTTACACCACTGAGCTCTCTGAAAAGTGAAATGATCCATATTGTCAGATACGGTCAGTCTAGACGAGCGGCAGAAATTGAGATACATATACATTGGTCTGATCACTCCAAAATAAATCTGGGTTACACTGGACAGTTAAACCAGGGCCAAACCACGAATATTTTATCTAGACTGTCAGCCAAGAAGATATTAGGTACTTATTACTTTTAAAAAGTCGTAGAGTGTGTCTCTGAAACGAATCCAGCAACACAAGGGTCCCACTCCGCGCGCTGCAAGGGGTGCAGGGGACACATGGGGCGCAGGCAGGCGGTACAGTACTGACCTCTCTCCAGCTACACACGGGGCTGAACGCGTTGGTCCCGCAGGCCAGCAGGCGCGCCCCGTGCGCCAGCAGCACGCGGATGTAGTTGCGGCAGTCGCGCTCGCTCTGCCCCTTCACCAGGCACAGCTTCACGGCGTCCTGCGGCGCGCCCCACTCCGCGCGCTCTAGGGGGCGCAGACCGCGTAAGGAGAGGCGGAGGAGTGCGTCTCTGGAAGAGGGTGCTTTGGTTGGTCAGTGTGTTTTTGTAGGTAAACAGCATTGGTAGGTGATGTTGAGAAGCTTTATAGTGGAATTTGGCAGTGATATAGGTACAGGGTATAATTATTATATAAGTACCTAATTATATTGTTGATTGTTAACTTCTTAAATTTATGCATCTTAAGCAGTTCAGTGATGTTCTGAGTATTTAGTAAAAAAATAGGTGTGAAAACTTTATTGGTTTGTGTGTAAACCTTATGTTAATTTATAATATGTAATAGTATAAGCTGTTTGTTTTCCAAATAAAGAAAATTAAATTAAAATTAAATTACAGGGTACAGGTATAAGGCAGAGAAATCTGACGCCTCTCAGAAGCTTTGTTTCTATGAGAAGGGGGTCAGGTTTCTCTGCACATGCAATTTGCGTAACTATAAAATCCACGTTTTCTTCTATCATCGCGTCATCTGCATTCATTATCTATCAAAGCTTCAATAGATAGTGTCCGCTAGAGGCTCTACTTTGTATGCATGAAAACGTAAACTTTCATAGTTTTCAGCAAAATTATCAAAACTTTTATAGGCCTAACGAACTGTTATATGAATGAACACGTCATACTAAACAACTAACACAATCAAAATTACAAAACTGGTACTAGTTATAGTTGTCATAAGTATTTATATACCGGTAATTTAGATACCTACGCATGTGAGGTGTTAGAGGTAAACAACTTGTTTGAAGTGTTTGACCGAAGCTTGCGATCTACCTGTAATACCCACTCGCCATTTCAATATAATTAGCTTTATTTGGTCGAGTGAATAGGTCAACAGTAACAGCCACTAACGCCTCAGATACTTATCTAAATTAGCGATATAATAAACGATTATAAACAAGTTACACTATGACTAGGTACGTATATACAATATTTACCAGGTGCTAGTTTTCTAATTTTGATTGTGTCCGGAAGTTACGCACATGTTATAAAAAAGTAACACCTTTCCCTTTAGATCAAATTAGTCACACCCACAAATTAATTTCATTCGCAAGATCTATGATAGAATGTCTAGCCTCGATCATGCGAATTTTACACATAATATGTAGATGTGTTTTGGAGATTACCGAATAAAGTGGAGAGGCTAATATAAAATGGAGTAGTTACCCAAGGATACGCAATTATAATGAAGTAATACGTAATGTATATGTAAATAACTATAAGAAGTAATGTGTAGAAACAAGAAATAAAAAGTGCAATTTTCTGGTCAACCTCAGAAGCCGGTCATTTCCGTGTTTTAACCGCAACGCAAGTACGTCGCACGGAAACGAAACTGCTGATAAACTCAACTAGCGTTGCACCACTACCGGGGATTCTATTATGAGCTTTAGGGTGCAAATTGGCAGCCGGCGACATGAGGATGGAGAAGACGACAGGTCGCAGCGCCTGGTACTGGTTTAAGTTTTCAGGATATAGCCAAAGCCTCTGGCTATATCTCTATCTCTTCGTGAGTTATTAGCTTCCACACTTCCCTTTTAGCGCTCCTACTAACACTACTACTTTTATATTACTTACATATTTCTACAGATTTTTTGTATCCCTATCATCGAACTGGTGCAATGGCCATATTAGACCCATAAAAAACGGTTTAGCATGTATTGAACTCAGTTATTGGATAAAATTATGCACATACTTCCTTATTCGTGAGCTTTACCGATGTATAACTATGTAAGTAACAATTTATTATGCCCTTCTATAAAGCTAAGTGCTAAATATTGTTTGCAATGACCTATTGAGTACAATTTATTACGATGGTATAAGATGCTTTACTTGTTTTCCTAATTGCATATTATTATAATGTCAGCTAGTAGGTATTTATTATAATGTAAGTAACACAATGTCATCTAAATGGCTAGAAAAATACTGAAGGCATTCCTACATAGAATCTATACGGAATTTGCTACTACACAATTTATTAGCGATTAGAGTACCTATACTTTTGATTTAATTAAATACCTATTTCAATATTTAATTCACTGGCAAGTACCTACGTTCTAATTGCTATTACTATGTATCTACCAATACTTAAATAAACTGGATCTGTTATTTAAGATCTATATTTTCCATCTAGTACCTACCTACAAAGAAAGGATAAAAGCCTGCCACACAATATTATGAACTGCAACTATTAAATATGAATCATTTCATACATACTGACTCTTTCAATACGTATTACGAATTGGGCCTGTATATGGGCGAGATAAAAATACAACCTTAGACCTGGGGACATTAGTTACGCGTTCTGCCCCCGTATTTTGTAACTTTTTGAGAGTTAGCAACCGGTGATAATTGGTATCAACTTAGAGACTTATTAACCGAAAACACAAAAAATCTTAGTGAAAGAAATATGCAAGAAGCCTACCAATATATCCTTACATTCAACATAAACGTTTGTGAAATCAGATAAGTCAGTAAAAAGTTATTAATTAATAATGCTCTAAGTTGTCAGCCATTTTATACCAACCAACCCCACATGGAGTTACATAATACGGGGGCTGGGCTGGATGGTTCAGTGGTTAGTAACTTCCACTGTAAAAGCACTGAGGGTCTCGGGTTAGACATCCGACCGCGCAGATATTTAATATTTATACCAACAGATGTTTGTATGATGTGACTTAATGTGACCGAAAAATTAGAATAGGTTCGACCCACCCCCTTTTACTTGGACTTGGGTCTAACATAACTCATGCAAAAATGGGGAATTCACTTCGAGTACAAAAAATATAATCACGAAATAAATAAATAAACGCTTGTAGACACAAAACAGTACACAAATGCAATTGATACTTGAGCATATCGCCTACTTGAGTAGCTCAAGGGCCAATCACTGTTGCGTTTCAAGCTATTTTAAATATCGAATTACGTCCTATTGCACTTCTAGAAACGGATGCTGAGCATACAGTCGTACAAACTTGTTTGGTTAGGTATTAGCTAAAAATAAATACACTCATTTTCTACGTATGGTCAGGTAGAGACTAAGTAAAATATAAAGTATTTGAACTGGTATTATACTAAACCCTCTATAGAGGAACTTAATAAATAAGCAATCAAGTTAAATCAGAAAGTGTAAATGACTAGAGCTGTACAAGTGTACTCTCTCTCTCTCTCTCTCAGCCTTCCGTAGTCCACTGTTGGACATAGGCCTCTCCTAACGATCGCCACCCCAAACGGTCACCCGCCATCTGCATCCAGCGGCTTCCCGCTACCTTCCGCAGATCATCAGACCAACGGGTTGGGGGGCGACCGACACGCCGTTTGCCGACACGGGGTCTCCACTCCAGAACCTTTCTACTCCATCGGTCGTCGGCTCTGCGGGCTACGTGGCCAGCCCATTGCCACTTCAGCGTGCTAATCCTTTTGGCTATGTCGGTAACTTTAGTTCTCCTGCGGATTTCTTCATTACGAATCCTATCTCGCAGGGACACGCCTAACATAGCCCTTTCCATAGCACGCTGAGCAACTCTGAGCTTGTGGATAAGCCCTTTGGTGAAGCACCACGTCTCGGCTCCGTAAGTCATCACTGGCAACACGCACTGATTGAAAACTTTTGTTTTCAGACACTGAGGTATGTTTTCAGTGAAGATGTGTCGTAATTTCCCGAACGCTGCCCATCCGAGTTGGATTCTACGAGCTACCTCTTTATCGAAGTTGGATTTACCTAATCGGATCACTTGTCCTAGGTAGGGATACTGATCAACAACTTCGATGGTGACACCTCCTACAGTTACGGGCGATGATGAAACATGTTCGTTCGACATGACCTTTGTCTTGTCCATGTTCATTTTCAGCCCAACTTGTTTAGAGGCATCATTGAGGTCTGTGAGCATTTCGCCTAACTCCTCCAGCGTTTCCGCCATAATAACTATGTCATCAGCAAATCGTAGATGAGAGATATATTCGCCATTGACGTTAATGCCCAGTCTTTTCCACTCTACAAGCTTAAAAACATCTTCCAGTGCACAGGTGAACAGTTTCGGAGAAATAACATCTCCCTGTCTCACGCCCCTTTGCAACTGGATCGGTTTTGTGCTATGTTCGTGTAATCGAACTGACATTGTGGCAGCATTGTACATACATCTCAACACCTCGATATAGCGATAGTCTATATGGCACCGCTGAAGGGATTGAAGCATCGCCCAGAGCTCAATAGAATCAAAGGCTTTCTCATAGTCCACAAACGCTAGACATAAAGGTAGATTATACTCCTCGGTCTTCTGTATAACCTGCCGAAGCGTGTGTATGTGATCTATGGTACTATAGCCTTTTCGGAACCCGGCTTGTTCGGGTGGCTGGAAGTCGTCGAGTCTTTGCTCGAGACGATTCGTAATAACTCTCGAAAACAGCTTGTACACATGGCTCAGAAGTGCAATGGGTCTATAATTCTTCAATAGGGCTTTGTTGCCTTTCTTGAAGAACAAAGTCACTACACTTCTGCTCCATGCCTCCGGGCTTGTGCCTTCGAGTATGACGGAATTAAACAGCCTCCGAAGTGCTATTAAAATCGGTCTACCGCCGGCTTTCAGAAGTTCTGTCGTTATTCCATCATCTCCCGGAGCTTTGTTGTTTTTTAGCTGTTTGAGAGCTATACTAATCTCGTCTAGACTGACGTCCGGAATATCTTCGGTATAGTGTCGGGTGAGTGGCGCTCGGCTGTCGTGAGCACCGCTGGTAATAGGGTTTTGTGTTGTGGTGTATAACTGTCCGTAGAATCTCTCAATTTCTCCCAGAATTTCGGGCACTGATGAAACGGTGTTGCCAGTGTCGGTCTTCAGTTGGGTCAACAGAGTCTGCCGAACAGATCGATCTCTAGCAAAGACTTTGGAGCCCTTGTTTTGCTCTATTGCGTCTTGAATGCGCTTGCAATTGTAGCGTCTCATATCGCAACGTCTTGCTTTGGCGATCTGTCTGTTTAGACGTCTGTATTCGACCATATCAACTGAAGACTGCAACCTCATTTCTCTCCGTTCTCTTATGAGACTCAGAGTCCCATCTGAGAGTTTTTGAGGTCCTCGGTTGGTTCGGGACGAAAAATATTTCGATCCTACCTCTCGGACAGTTTCCACAAACCTATTATTTAAATCGTCAACTGTAACGCAATTCTCTAAACATATCAGGCGGTCGCAAAGCTCAGACTGAAAGCTTTCGGGATCCTGGATTTGAGCAGGAGTAGGACGGAGCGTGGACTTCATTAGACGGGAGCGTTCTATTTTGCAGTTTATATTCAAAGTGCCTCTTACGAGTCGGTGATCGCTGCCGGTCTTAACCCTACTGATCACTGAGACATCATTGAATATGTGCTTCTTATCCGTCAATATGAAGTCGATCTCGTTTTTAGTCTTCCCATCGGGGCTAATCCACGTCCACTTCCTTTGTGGCTTCTTCTTGTAGAAGGAGTTCATCATATAGAGGCCCTCCTTCTCCAAGAAGTCAGCCAGCATTTGCCCACGATGGTTCCTGACTCCAAATCCATGTGACCCCACTTTCGTCTCGCCGCCTTCTTGTTTTCCGAGTTTCGCGTTAAAGTCTCCCATCACCACCGTGAAATGAGTAGTGAACTTACGCAGGGCAGACGATACGTCTTCATACGCAAGTTCGACCTCATCATCGGTGTGCTTAGATGTGGGTGCGTAAACCTGTATGACCTTCATTGAGTATCGTTTAGATATTCTCAGGATGAGGTACGCAACCCGTGTCGACACACACTGTACAAGTGTACACACTGTATAAATAAAAAGCTTAAGTCATTGGGAAAAGTTAATGTGCAGAATAATTCGAAATCTGGCAATTTTATACACATCATAATACATATTATCAGTAACCTAAAATAGGTAGGCAAATTTAGGGACAATATACATATTGTAGATAGGTAGATTCGCACCCAAGATATAAAAAAATATAATTATGATACTAGAACAATAAAGCTAACTCTAATTTTACTCTAAATATAAAAGTGCAGGTGTGATAAATCACATATTCTAACGTTTACGTGCCATAATAATTTTAACAGCTGTTTTACATGTTATGTAACTTCCGGCAGACTCCTATGATGAATATAAATGGCGCGGCGGATGTGGAATTTCACAAGCCTTGTTATAATAATTCTTACATTATATTTTAGGTACACATATGCACACAGGGTGTTGCAAAAAGGGTAGAACAAAAGTTGTTTAGAATAACCCGTGTCACCCCCTTTCGTCTTAGTATAATACAATTTTTGCAACACTCTGTATAAAATATAAAACGACGATACGGTTCGCACCCTATCACTGCTATCAAGTAAGAAGTATCGAGCAGCGAAAAGAACACGCTCCGGCATTTCAAATTGTAATTGTAATTTTAGGCACAGGTGTTTATTTTATATAATTACTTATTTATTGAACACTTATAAACATATTGTGTAAGTGTATGCTATAAGTATATAAGTACCTAGGTACAATCAAAGGTTACTTTCCTTCTAACCTCAGGCAGCGTTTTGGTTACAAAGTTGTAAACCTTTGCAAGACAACCTTTGCAGAATACAAGATGAATTATGAGCTTATGACCCATATCTACTTCTGCTATAGATTATAATAACAATTAATGATTAATGACCACTTGGTTGACTTAAGTATTTCAAAGTTCCTGAGCCTACACTATTTTAACCCACGCTTTAAGAGTGAGCGTAAAAGGTTCTTTATTTTTTTAAACAAAATAAAGCTTCGTTCGTTATGGATTTTCAAGGACTAATATTGTAAAATATATCTTAAGTAATATACTTGGCTCGCTAGTTATGGACAAAACCAACCAATCTGTGCTAAGGTTATTAATAATGGTATTGACTTTCGATAAATACACATAACAGTAACTCAACTTGTATTCTTTGATGATAGCCGAAATTAGTTTTTTTAACCTAGATTAAAAATTTGCTGCTTATTTTAAAGTGACTAATGAGGAAATGTTCCACATTCGTATATTATAAGTATGGCTGATCGAGTGGATTGGATTGCCGTGGCATTTCCAGTGGAGTTATCGCGAAGTCAAAACAAAGTAACATTTACGAAGAAATTTGTGTCAAATTCAATACATTTTTTGTTCCAAAATCTTTGTGAAATCACTGATCACTACAGATCTATAGTCTATCTATTGATAGGGGGGCACCAGTGGACGACTGTTTACCTTTACTAACACTTAAAGAACTTAAAGAGTAGCATCTTAGTAGGCGTACTCAGGTATATATTATACCGTTTATACTTTTATTACTCCAATATATTTTGATTGTCCAGGGTGCCTATTAGAAGTTGTGTTTGAAGTGTGGAATGTTGCGCCAAACGTGATACAAAGTGACCCCGCAGCGAATTAAGATAATAAAATACTATTTCGTATTTGCAATAATGGTCTGTCTAACTGTTGAGATAACTGTAAGTCAGTGGTTCACTGCAAAATATTTGCTTCCGAATGTTTTTATTTTTAAGTAGGTACCATTCTTCTTGTCTACAGTAGTTTTTTTTCCACACAGTGGCAATGAAGTTCTTACAAAAATACTCCTACATTGTTACATCAACTCATTTACCATATTATTATAGGATGAGTCAAGGCCCACGGCGATAGGTTTCATTATTCGATAAGAGAACTTGGTTCATACTATAATCGTACTAGTAACCTATGCAGCACAGTGCGCACAAAACAACTAGATCCTACCTAGAGATCTAGATAACCTAGACCAGCCCGAATGATCAATATCTTGAGCACTAGTTGGCATCTCATTGCTAGTCAGTTGGGAATATCAAAAAGTAAAATTTGTTCGGCCAGGACAGCCAGTTAATAAAAAATAAATGTTACATTAAGTTTATAATAAACCTATTAATCACATTTATAATATGTATTAAAGGCTAGCCATCCATCATTGATATTGAGTAAGAACCGTAACGATGCTAATTTTAGAACCAGTTTCTAATCATTTGACATCCCACACCGGGCACAGTTTAAAATAATGATTGAATTAATTTAGACCTGAGTAGTAAATACACAGAAGGTCATAATTTACTGTCCAAATTTAAACAAAATGTACAAATAAGTATATAAAGATTTCACACCTTTAGAACATAAATAAAATATTATGATGATGTTGTGTTTGAATAGTTTTATTTGGCTATTTCGTGTCTATGTATATGAAATACGTAATAGCCATTTATTTGATACACATTATTTACGCTTGTACTTTAGAAACACCGCAAACAAATGAAAAACGGTAATCACAAAATTTGATTCCAAATTCAAATAGAAACCGATCAAGTTCTAATTTTAAAATCCGCTTCTGGGTCAATTTGATAAGCTATCGCGCGCCACGCGTTTGTCAAACAGGTGAATGACTCCGAGCTCCGAACTAGCTGTTAGACGCGGCCTGTGTAGTTGTGTACACAGTACTGCACCCCT
Source organism: Plutella xylostella (assembly GCF_932276165.1). Taxonomy (NCBI): domain Eukaryota; kingdom Metazoa; phylum Arthropoda; class Insecta; order Lepidoptera; family Plutellidae; genus Plutella; species Plutella xylostella. The sequence continues at coordinate 5,854,495 of NC_063987.1, read as the reverse complement.
ACTCTTGAAAGGCAATGTATTGCGTCTGTCTTGCGTTCCCAACATAAAAAAAATCATAACTTCTCTTCAGAGGCGTTTATCCAAAAAGTAAAAATACTAATATGATCAGCTAGGTAATGCCTATTTTAAGAACCTAGAAACAATAATATAATGCCTACAATTTAGAAGTTACTTTTTCCAAAAAGGCCAAAAAAGGCTTTTTCGGCAAAATCTAAAATAAATTCTACATTCTGGGTACTTGGTTCTTAGTGCTAGGTGCCTAGGTTCTAAAAAAGGGATTATATTGATGAACATTTTTGTATTTTTACTTTTTGAAAAATCGATTTTGAAGAGAAGTTATGATTTTTTTAATGTTGAGGACGCAAGAAAGACGCAATACATTGCCTTTCAAGAGTAGGGGTACTGGTTGGCGGGCGACTCGACTGGACGATCGCTGATAGCTGTGTGTGCCTTTCTATTAACCATTGCGTTAACTTTTTTGTAATCATTACTCTACGTCTAATCAGCCAGTATTCGAAGTTGTTCCTTTTGTAACCTTTTTTTTATTTATTTCAAAGTTACATATTGGCTGCAAGAGTTCGCACTGGGAACAAAACAGGCCTTTTGTAAAAAAAACTTTTCCCACTTTTGTTGTGGCTACTCTTTTGTGCTGGTAACGATTATGCAAATGCCTTGAAAGCCAACCATTTAGTTTGGAACAAAAATGTGCAATTTAAACTTCAACAAAGGCTGTGGGTTTCGAGTATGGTGAAACGATTATGGCCGATCCAAAAATGAGAAGGCAAGACGTTGATTTTATGTTTTAACCAGTTGTTGAATATGTTTTTATCACTTTAAGCTCTATGGTCACACATATAGAACTAAACTAAATTGTATTGTACCTACTTGTTACAATTTTAAAGTCCAACTGAAAACTTAATTCTTCTTTGAGTATTTTATTGTTATCCGTGCCACAAGACAACAGCGATAGGTCGTGTTCACGCTAATTCTACATATGCGTGAGACGGAACGCGCCACCTCCTCCTGCCCTCTGATGACGTCACGAAGACTATATAAGCGGGCCCCGCGATGCCCCGCTCCTTTTTTACTTACGCTAATCATACTTACTCGTATATCTATCATTGTAAATATTGGTCTAAAAATACAAGTATAAAAACGTTTTCGAGGTTTTAATTAAAATCCAAAATAGGGAAAAGTTAGTTAGGACCTCCATATGTCTCGCTCAATAGCGTGGACATAAAATTGGCGACCGTTTCAAGAGAACCGACCAGAAGGAAGATTTGAGCATCCCACCGGAAGCTCCACCGCCACGTGCCGAGGCCAGGTCACCTGGGTTCGAAGAGGACCACCACCGCTACGACCTGAGCTACGCGAACTGGGTCTACCGCAGCGACACCGCAGCGCAGCAATCAAGCAACTCCAGCCCGTCGTCCAGCCGGAGTCAGAAGCGACCAAACTACCACGTGTCACGTCGAGCCAAGCAGGCCTCCAGGCACTCATCATCATGCCTCAAGCCAAGCCCCGCCCGTGGAGAAGAACGCGCCGCACGCCGTCGCCGTCGCCCGGAGTACTTCGGACGTTCGTCCGCCACGTGTCGGCCAATCAAAGCTAAGTACCTAGCCCTATCCTACCCTTTCACATTGTAGTCCTACATCACCTATCCATCACATTCCTACTCTCCACGGTCTCAATCTGTGTGAAGAGAGTATTTTTTTTGCGTTATTAATGTTATTGCGTCTCGGCGATCAACCGCTTCTAATTTTTGAGATGCCTATTGCAAACGCACGTACCTATTTAATCTATGCTACCGCTTGCTAGCTACGAAGTTAGTAGATACTACTTCGCTATTTTATTCATAGTACCTAGGTTCCCTTTGTAGCCTACGTCTACCTATCTATTCATTTTATAGGACCTACCTTATTATGATCATAGCTTGCAGCCGCACAAATAGCAAAACAAATAATTGTTACCTTTATTAACCTTTCTCCGCAAATAACGCTGAAATACTTACATTTTATTTAATTGCCATACGTTTCCCATAACAATTACAACATAAATCACTTGCTCAAACTCATTAAGCTATCATAACAGCTTGCGATCCCTTAAACAGTGCAATACAAATTAAGTAATATCCCACAATTCAATTAGTTATTTTCTCAATTCCAGTGCTCGTCTAGCGGCCGGCACACAACTGGCAAAATAACAAACTGGTTCCCCCGCCGCGCCCGCCCCGCCTCGCTGTAGCTACCTGGGTAATCAGTAACGTGGACGAGCGTAAGATAACAGTTTTTTATAACTAATCATCATCATCATCATCAGCTGCTTTCTTCTGTTTTGGTAGTTAGCTTGTGTATTTTGTGTTCTAATGTTGCAAGGTCACTTAAGGTGGTCTACTGTGGTTGCGTGTTGATAATTTCACAGTATTTGGTCCGTGTTTTGTATGTTTTAACATTAAGTTTAATTAAATTACCTATATAAAACCAAGAAATATAACTGTTATTCATTCAAGATGCTTAAATTGGACGATTTACTTACAAAGCGCAGTTCTATAAAAGGCCGCGTTACAAAATTTAGAAACTACTTAAACACTATTTCTTCTACACCGAAGTTAAACTCTGTCCAATTAAATGAGCTTAATGTTAGAACGGCGAAACATGAACACTTGTTTAGTCAATTTGAAGAGTTACAAACCGAAATTGAAATAGTGAATTCAGCAACAATTGATTCCGAATTGGCCGAGCGGGAAATTATTGAACAAGGTTTTGTGTCCTGTATTGCAATCGCACAAGATATAGCTAGTAAAAATGCGTCAAATAATGAGCCAGAAAGTAATAAATTTGAGAGTAGTTCCTCTCATTGTCAACAATCGGATCTACAGGGGTTTAAATTACCACAGATTCAAATAGCTAAATTTGATGGTTCGTTTTATAGATGGCTTGAATTTCGCGATATGTTTACGTCACTAATACACAAAAACGACCGTATTCAACCTGTGCATAAATTCCATTATTTGAATTCCTACTTAGAAGGAGACGCTTCTCGAGTAATTAGCAATTTAGAAGTCTCGGATTCAAACTATTCAAAGGCATGGAATTTACTCACAGAGCGGTATGATAACAAAAGGCAGTTAGTTAATAACCATTTAAATTCTTTATTTAATATGGAGCCGATATTACGTGAATCAGAAAAGGCACTTCGATCACTAGTTGACAGTGTCAATAAAAATTTGCGAGCGTTAGCAAGTTTAGGACAGCCTACTGACCAGTGGGATACGCTCATTATACATATGATTTCATCTAAATTAGACGGCAATACTAGCATGAAATGGGAGGAGTGCCGTAATAACTTTCAAGATATGCCAACATTGGAACAGTTTAGTAAATTCCTAAAGGACAGGGCCGATGTTCTAGAAACCTATCACCAAAATAAGTTGATAAAAAATAATCGTATCAGTCTCACTTCACCCTCAGTGAAGGTACAAGATAGGCCGTGCTCAAAATCATTTTCCTGCATAACCGAGGAAAAAAACAACAGCAACAAAAATAATAACAGTCCGAATAAAACATGTGTCATCTGCAAAGGCAGCCACATAATTTACGACTGCCCAGTATTTCTATCCAAATCAATTGAGCAACGCATATCTGAAGCTTCTAAGTTAAAGTTATGCCTAAACTGTTTACGACCTGGACACAAAAGTTTTAGGTGCCTAATGGGCACTTGTAGGCATTGTAGAAAACGTCACAATTCCTTATTGCATAGAGTCGTGATTCCTTCGTCACAGGAAGGGTCCAATTCCACCACTACCATTACTCCAAACAATGAAACGCAAACAAACTTAGCTGCCCATCTTTCTTGCCAGCCCTCGAATCAGGTTTATCTTTCTACTGCGCAAATCAAAATAATAAACCCATCAAATTTGAAAACTATGACCGTTCGCGCCCTTTTAGATAGCGGCAGCCAGTCCACTTTTATTTCAAAGGCACTGAGGGACAAATTATGTCTCAAAGGTCAGCCTATGGATACTGTCAAGCTCATAGGTATAGGTAAAACGGAGTGCAGTTTTCTCGACGAACGCTGTACCATCCAAATCAAATCCTTGCACACTAATTATTCAGTTAGCATGTCATGTCCAGTGTTGCCAGAGCTCACGGGTAATATTCCTAAGATTTTAGTAGACACAAAATGCTTCAATCTCCCAGCCAATATCAAATTGGCAGATCCTACTTTTAATCAGCCGGCACCAATCGATGTTTTGATAGGCGCAGATTTATTCTGGGAAATAATTACTAATAATCAAACGTCATTGGGGAAAAATAAACCCTGGTTACGTAGTTCGCTGTTCGGCTGGATAGTTTCCGGTCCTATCATTTTGAGTAGCGAACCTAGCAAAGAACTTACATGCAATTTTTCACGCAATGAAGTCGAATCCCCTATTAATAGTTTAGACAACGAATTAACTCGTTTCTGGGAGCTCGAACAGTTACCAGGCAAATCGCTTTTAAGCGAAAATGAGCAATCATGCGAAAAACACTTTTTACAACACACAACTCGATTATCCGACGGGCGATTTTGTGTTCGCCTTCCACTAAAAGATTCTCCTGACTGTTTAGGAGATTCATACCAAGTAGCAAAAAAAAGACTTCTTTACCTAGAAAAGCGATTTAGAAAGCAACCGGTGCTTAAAAAGGCATATTGTGATTTTATACAAGAGTACGCAACCATGGGTCACTGTTCGGAGTTCAACGGAGTCAAACCTGAACCTTCGTTCTTTTTATGTCACCATGCAGTTTTTCGACTTAACAGCGAGAGCACCAAACTGAGGGTCGTCTTCGATGGCTCTAATCCCTCCTCATCAGGCTTTTCCGTCAATAATTTGCAGCTAGTTGGCCCGAATATTCAGGATTCTATATTCTCCATACTGTTAAGATTCCGTCAGCACAAATACGTTCTTACTGGAGACATAGAAAAAATGTATAGGCAAATAATGTGTCATCCGGATGATAGGAATCTTCAAATGATACTATGGAGAGAAGACGAATCGCTACCAATTAAAATGCTAAAGTTAAACACTGTGACCTACGGTTTTGCTAGCGCCAGTTACTTAAGTACTAGGTGTTTGTGGCAGCTTGGAGAAGAGTGCTCCGATGACTTAGTCAAAACAATTATTCAGCATGATTTTCTTGTAGATGATTTAATTACGGGTGCAGATACTGAGGAACAGCTACTATACATAATAGAGTCAGTATCAGAAGCTTTAAGCAAAGGATGTTTTCCTCTTCGAAAATTCAGATCAAACAACCCGTCTATCTTTAAATCTGCAAATCTAGATTTACAAAAAAATCTCACTCTAAGTGATTCAACTAGTGCTCTTGGCTTAGGGTGGAACCCTTCATGTGATAATCTATATTTTCCAGTCAACAGTCAAGATAGCAATGATAGCGACAAAATAGTGACTAAGAGACTAATATTGTCTCAGTCACTTAAAATATTTGATGTACTAGGCATTCTCTGTCCATTTACTATTCAATCAAAAATTTTAATTCAAAAATTGTGGATACTAAAGCTTGACTGGAATGATCCAGTACCGAACGAACTTAAAAAAGAATGGGAAAAAATTAGGAATGGTCTATTGTATCTTCAACAAATATCAGTCCCTCGACTTTCATTAATAGACTCCCCTGTTCAAATTGAGCTGCACTCCTTTAGTGACGCCTCCATGCTAGCTTATGGAGCATGTGTTTACTTACGATCAGTGAATGTCAGTGGGCAAGTAGTTGTTCGCTTGCTCTGTGCAAAGTCTAGAGTCTCACCAATAAAGCAATCCACAATTCCGCGACTTGAGCTTTGTGGTGCTCTTCTAGCTGCAAGATTATGCCAAGCGGTCGTTGAATCGCTACGATTATCCTTCACCAGGCTTGTTCATTGGTGCGACTCCACAGTAGTCTTAGGATGGCTCAAAACGAGTCCGACCAGTCTTAAAACCTTTGCCGCCAATAGAGTAGCTGAAATAATAGAGATTACTCAATCTGATGCCTGGCGTCATGTTCCTACCGATTCAAATCCCGCGGATCATGTTTCAAGAGGGGTTTCTGCTAAGCAGCTGCAGAACTTGGATCAGTGGTGGACAGGCCCAAGTTTTTTAACAGAGGCAGAATCACAATGGCCTCAACTCAAAATTCCAATCAAGACAGAATTACCTGAATTAAAATCACATGCTGTCATTACATCTGATCCACCCGTAGTTGATTTTGAACGATTTTCAAAATATAGGCGTCTGGTACGTTCCTTTGCCTACGTTTTACGATTTATACATAATATAAATAAATCAAACTCCAAACTTTCCGGTGATCTTAGCTTAGAAGAATTAGATAAGTCCTATTTTAAACTTATTAAATTATGTCAAAGTCAAAGCTTTCCAACGGAAATTAATTCACTAATGAAAAAACGGCCATTAAGTTCAAGAAATCGAATCATAAATCTAAATCCATTCCTAGATGAGAACGGCATTCTAAGAGTAGGTGGTAGATTGAATCTTTCAACTTACGAAAACGATAAAAAAAACCCGATTCTGATTTGTGCAAAACATCATTTCTGCAAATTAATTTTTGAACACAAGCATAATCAAGAATTAATGCATGCTGGTCCTCAAGCGCTACTGTACGCAGTTAGGGAAAACTTATGGCCGGTAAACGGACGATTACTCGCTAGGCGCGTAGTAAAAGGCTGTGTCAAGTGCAGGCGACTTCAGGGTCAAACACTTCATCCTCTAATGGGAAACCTTCCCACGCAACGAGTCACGCCAGCATTTCCGTTCGAATCAGTGGGAATAGATTTTGCAGGCCCATTTTCAATACTTAGCAGGAAAGGACGAGGCGCAAAAACTTCTAAATGTTACTTGTGCTTGTTTATATGTCTAAGATTCAAATGCATTCATTTAGAAGCTGTAAGCGAACTATCAAAGGAAGCTTTTATTTTATCCCTTCGTCGTTTCATTAGCCGTAGGGGGAAACCTCTAGAGATTTTGTGTGACAATGGAAGAAACTTTGTTGCTGCATCCAAAGAAGTAGGTCAATTTTTAAAGACAAATTCAGCGCCCCTATCTGACTTTGCAACCAATGAATCAATAAAGTTCAAATTTATACCAGCTTACGCTCCACACTTTGCTGGTTACTGGGAAGCCGGCATAAAATCGGCTAAATATCACATAAAAAGAGTCATGGGAAACACTAATTTAACTTTCGAAGAGCTATGTACTCTCTTCGCACAAATTGAGGCTATCCTCAATAGCCGACCCCTGTCTCCCATGTCTTCCTCTCCTACAGATCTCCTTTCTCTCTCCCCAGGGCATTTCCTGATTGGCCGACCACTAAGATCACTGCCGTCACCCTACGTGGAAGAACAGAACATCAGTCCACTACGACGCTACGCCAGACTCGAGCAGATTCGCCAACACTTCTGGCAACGATGGCAGCGAGAGTACATCAGCGAACTACAGCAACGTTCCAAGTGGCGAACCAATCACTCCAGCCTACAGATCGGAGACCTTGTCCTGATCCAAGAAGACAACACATCACCTCTGAACTGGGCACTTGGCAGAGTGTCACGTCTCTATCCCGGCGCTGATGGCATCTCTCGAGTCGCTGATCTCGAGACTCTGAAGGGTCGCATCCGAAGACCGTTTGCCAGACTCTGTCCACTCCCAAAGGGCGACGATGACCAGATTTCTTGAAGAACGAATCTTCAAGCGCGGGGACTATGTTCACGCTAATTCTACATATGCGTGAGACGGAACGCGCCACCTCCTCCTGCCCTCTGATGACGTCACGAAGACTATATAAGCGGGCCCCGCGATGCCCCGCTCCTTTTTTACTTACGCTAATCATACTTACTCGTATATCTATCATTGTAAATATTGGTCTAAAAATACAAGTATAAAAACGTTTTCGAGGTTTTAATTAAAATCCAAAATAGGGAAAAGTTAGTTAGGACCTCCATATGTCTCGCTCAATAGCGTGGACAGGTCGTAAAGGAGCCTGTACACTAAATCCACCGAGATGTTTACTTTATGGTCAACTAATAGCGTACACTTTATGGCAATAACAAACCTGTAAGCGACTTAACCTCCTTAACTTCCACCAATGTGTACACGGTGTAAAATTATAAAACAATTTTAGAAGACATAAATTAACAGGGACTGTGGGTTTGGACTCGGTCCGCTTTGAAAGCTTTCAAGACGTTGCGTGATCTACAGCTATAAAATCAAACGCTTCTAAGGAATATGCAAATACGGATGTGTTGGGTATACAACTGTGGTATGAAAGCGAATTAGGTTTGCAAAATTGCAGTGATTATTTATTATTTTGAGATGTGAAAGTAGTATATTATTATTTTTCAATGTAACAACCACAGACTGTTATTTTATCCCATCAGCATTATTCTTACTTCAAGATACAAAATATTTTATAAGTTGAACAAAATAAAACATTTTCTGAGCAAACATGACGTATCAACTGTACATTATACTGTGAACAGTGTGAACGTCACCGACTGCAATTACACTAATATGCCTAATCCTTACCACGTTGAAAACTAGTGTTTGTAGGACACGCTACTAAGAAATATTCTTCCGCGCTCAAGCGATACCCAATGCCTCACCAGACAACCCAACCGTCAGCATATCCCTTATCAACCACAACCACAGCCGTACAAACGGGTCCAAACCCCAAGTCCCAAAGCATCCTAAAGAGGGCAAGTGTGCTCAGTACTCACCTAGCGCCCACCACAACCTGGTCTCTTGCCACATCGAACAGCAATTGCGAAAATGATTTAGTGCTCTTATCTTCAAAGATATCGCTGTCAAACGCCAACAGATCTGGAAAATTGTAAATTCAATTAGAACACTGTAATTAAGCAGTTGATTTAGGCCAGACTATATTGTGGGCTACCTCAAACGCGACAGTGGCGCCACTGTGATAAATTGCCGTCACAGCCGGTTAGTGTGGCAACGGTTCGTGAAATTATACACTTTGAGCTGGTGTCTGACCACCTAAAAGTTGTCAGTATGTTTGACAATATAACAACTGGCTTCGCTTAGTCTAAAAGGATTTGCTCAATTTGCTGTAATTCTCTTGTTCAATTTAAATTTTCCTATTTAAATCACAAGATTCAGTCTCTATAAGATTCATGATTACGAGAATGGAATAGAAAGAGATGTAAAGCGAGGCATGGCTCAGTCATCCATCATTCCACTTGTGTTCTTTAATCATTAAATCAGCCTTGCATACAATAAATATCCATTAGCTTTTAATTACAGTCGTGATGAATAAAAATCTGACAAGGAGTGGATTTCTCCTAAACTTCCGCCAAACATCGTGCTATGCCATTTGCATTTGTGAGCCAATTATTAAAAATGAATTTCAAATAAAGGAAACCAATTTGTCTTTAGGTGATATTGTTTAATTTAGCTACGGATAGAGAGCATTAATTGTTGAAGAAAGCTGCTCGACAAAGTTTATGGATTGTTAAAGTGGACTTTCTTTATAGTTGAAATTATTATAATGATGAGTTACCCGTTAAGCTGTTCAATAGATTCATGAGTTAGGAGGAGTAATCTTTACGAGGTTATAAACTTAATATTTTAGTTAGTTAGGGAAATTAATTCCTGTACTTAATGATAATAAATTAAAATAAATTATTCATGTAGGTATAACATTATTAAATATGCTTCTCAGGTAATAAGGGTTTAATTTGTTACTATGAAAGATTTTTTTATTGTATTTTTTTAGGTTTAACTTCATTTGTTTTACAACATAAAACTATTTCCACTTTATAACATAAGTTATAAGTAACTACACTATGTACTTTGATAAATTCCTGTCAGCTTCACACGTGATCACGTAAATTTGAGCATACCTTCAGTATGGAATATAGCCCTGAGATCGTCTTTTAGCGTTGAGTAGTCCTACAGTCAGCAACTGATCCTTTATCAAACATTATAAAACTTTCACTAGGGGCCGTCCATTAATCACGTGAGGCTCAAAGGGGGAGGGAGGGGGTACGGAAAACCTCACGAAACACTACGAGGGGGGAGGGGGGGATCTCGTTGGACATCACGTGTATTAATTTTTTGTCCAAAAACCGCTAGGTATTTCTGAACCGAAATTTTGAACGGCGCAAAAATTTGAACTTTTTTTAGTATGACCTTGATTGACTCGCCCGCCGTTGCTAAGCAACGACTCCCCGCGCGCCGCGAAAGACCGCCCTGAGTCGTTGCAATTTTCGTTATATTTTTTCTAGTCAAAAATAGCCTTTACATAGACTTCCAAAAAATACACGTGATCCATGGGGGGGAGGGGGGGTTAATCCCAAACCTCACCAAATATCACCAAGGGGGAGGGGGGGGTCAAAAAATTAGAAAAACGACCTCACGTGATTAATGGACGGCCCCCTAGCATAATAAAATGATTAAATTAGTTACCTTGCTTGTTAATTATCCTGAAGTCGTCTTCAGGCATTTCAGCTTTACTGAGGGTGCTGAGGAGTATGAGCGCCGCTACCTGACACACGTTGGGCCACATGGTGAGGGGCTAATCTGGAACAACAGACAATTCTTGTAATTAAAAGCGTTAAAATTCATCGGCAAATTTTTGAGAGGCTGCTGGACGGAGCCAGCAGTGGACTGCTATAGGCTGCTGATGATGATAATGAATGGGCAAATGTGTTGTGTGAGCGAATCTCAAAAGCGGCACGACTTAGGTAATATTTATAAAACGTGATATTTGATTTGTTTCATAATATGATGGGTTTACGCGGAAATTTACCTACGTATGCGACGAAGCTCGCGAGAAAAATCATGGAATTTATAGTTATAATATGGCAATTAAGTGTATTGTAATAGTAATATGCTATAGGTATTGTATTTTTAACAAGAAATATTGTGTTGTAATTTATGTAGGTTAGGTAACATGCATGTCTAGGATGTAAAATATCGAATTACTAGAAATAGTCTAGACAATGAAGTCAGCATTATTTCTAAATAACATTTTATTGGATTAAACTATTAGCATTACCAGCCATATAATAAATAGATAGGCTATGAAAATTTTATAAATAAGAAAACACATAAAATTTTATCCCAGAATCCGTACAGAGAAATAGGGAATCCTATTAAGGCGATAGATAGGCTAGCTCGCCATGTAGAATTTATAAAGTAAACGTGGGATATAAATAAATACTTTAACAGTATTAGAAACTTCCATTTCCTTTGATGGTATTAGTTTAGAAAACTGGGAGACTTGCTGGCCACACCTCGCGCGCGAGTCACCGCGACCAATGTCTAGTTTCGGATGGAATATCTACTATATAAATTATTCTAGGTACTATTATTTTCAATACAATGGCAAAACAAGGATACAATAATTTGATTAACAATAAAATATTTGATTTGAAAAACAACTTGTCAAACTGAGGAAAAGTTATAATACATCATGTAAATTAATTCATAGATTTTGAACGGCTAGGTCTTTAGGCCATAGGGATATAGTTTTCATTTAAGTATCGTTATCGTACCTATCGGTTTAACTAAAAACGTGTCTTTAATTTTTAACCTGGATTCAATTTCTATCTTTGTATGGTAAATAATGTGGCAACTCGCACTTAAACAGTACAGTAGTTAAAAGCCATTAAAGAAAATATCACATTTCGTAACAAAGGGAAGCAAAATCACTTAGCCTACTTCAAACGGCGTTCTGCGACATAAAAGTAAGCCTTTTTTATGGTGTGAAGGACCTTGTCAGGAAAAACAAGGACCAAGAACAATATGTTTTCTTGTATTTTTTTAAGAAAAAATCTGTCCCGGCCCTCGATCGAACTCGAAGCCCTGGCCACAGTCAGAGACTAACCACTATGTCATCAATATAGGACCTCTACATCAATGGTTACCTCCATCATAACCCAAGATACGTCCACTGCTGCCTCTCCCAATATTACTTTACATTACCTATCAGACAGAGTAACAGTCCATTAAAATAATAATTTTTCATCCGCAGAATAATGAGCACTAAACGAAACTGGTTTAGCACTTAACTACTTCCTACTTTAAACTAGTCAGCAGTATGTATGGTGTCACCGAACCCGTGCCCAAAACATTAAAGATTACAATCATACTGAATAAATTAAACGTTACATAATAAATGTGTGTTTGGTCTTCATCACATTTATTCTCTAGATGTTGATAAACTCCAAAGAGTATACGAAATAAGTAAAGTTAGGTTATCTACTGAACGATAAGGTAATCGAGATACATGTACATATTAGAAAAATATGTTCAATTTAATAATCGGATACTGTTTTTAATTAGTGAACATTTAATTAGGGAAATGGGAATTTGACCGGACATATACTTGTAATACGCTATTTTGAATAATTTTGATCAGCCGCCTAGGACCTTTTGACAACAGATACTCGTATCGCATATAATAATGATAGATTTGAACAACAAAACACCGCAAACGTTACGCACTCTAATTATATTCTACATTTCAAACAAGCCGACCGACATCGACTGCTAAACTGATCAATATTAGGTTAATTAAGGCTGTAATGGCATAGCAAAGTAGTTATAAAAAAAAATGGCAAATAAACTAAGCTATATCTGAATGTCCTTTGTGGACATGTGGAAATCAAAAATGTTATATAAAATTAACAAGTTACAAAAGGCGGTATTGTCATTTAAAGCGATCTCTGCCAGACAACCTTTGGATAGATGGAATAAGACATTGAGATGAGAAATAAACCATGCCACAATATCTATGATCCTGGATATGGGAGGACTATAGGTAAAAGTATAATGATAAGTTGGAAATATTCAATGTTGAAGTGAAACCAGTTCAATAAACCTCGGACTATTTGATAAAAGATAAAAATGGTTCAAGTGCTTCTTATTTGACCTAAATAGTTTATGATGTGTACAAATAAATTTCTTATTTATTTTATAATATTTGCTGTAGATTTCGATGCTATATCGTTAGATAAGCGGCGATTAAGTGCCCATAAGTTGTGTACATTAACGAAGAAACGATAATATTTAGTTATAAATAGTACTTAGACTTACACTACAGGTGTATTACTATACTTTCGATAAAAAGTTGAAGTCCTTTCAGTATAAAATATATCAAACCAGTTTATTATAGGGACAAATGATCACCTTGGAAGCATCATCACCATCATCATCATCGTCACCCTTATTTATACCTTAGGGTCGAGGATAGAGTGTTTACTGTTTAGTGTGGCCGTGCTTGGGCTATGTCCTTAGTAAGTAAGCAATACTTCAAAATTAAATTGATAAGAAATCCAACAAATTGGCCTGAATTGATATCACTATGTTTAATGTACACTTATAATAAAATATGTTACGACGTAGTAAATCCTTAACTGATAACATGGGACGCACCCACTCGATACAACAACATAATTACTTTACAATTTTATTATTACAGTCGTGCACAAAAGTCTAGTTTTACCCCGTATTTAAAAAAGAAATAGAATTATACTCTGGTAGAGATTGCTTTAAACAATAAGACCGCCTTTTTTGTACTATTTTATATATGTATAAGTTGTGAAATTGTAATGTTTTCTTTAATGGTGCAAAATACAGAGTATTCTATTCTATTCTATTATAGGACTTCATAAAACTGCGAACAACTAAGTAAAAAAATCGAGTAACATTTATTTTTATATTTCGGGGGTTAATATTGTGTAGTAGGTATTTGTATTTAGTTACAATAATCTCCCGAGATTTATGGAGTCCTTCGTCAAGTCGCGCGCCTTAGACTCGCGCGCCGCGCGCGAGTTGCCCCTCCCGTATTTACCTACTTTTTTTGTCGTCAACTCGCTCGACTGTGAAAATATGTAGAGTCAGCCACAAAAGTTATAATTTATTATGCTATTTATGCTTAAGGTAACTACTTAAAATGTATAGGGTATTTTATAGGACTTTACCTTAAAATAAAACACAATATCCTTTCGGAGATGTATAATTTAAGATATAATATTCTAATAATAATCAACAACAAAAAATTGGCTTATTACTTATCAATATAAATTCACTAATATTTTTATAATCTTATATAACAAAGCAAATAAAAATAAACAATAATATCACAATATGTGAGAGAAACATTGCACTTACAATCAAACTAAATTATTTAAAACAAAATATATGAAATTAAGGCTAAAATTATCAATAGGCAACTAAAAAAAGCATTTGGCTAATAATTACTTAGGTACTAATGAAATCAGTCTTACATGTAGGAACTACAAATCACAGTTTTAATTGTTATAAATGATTTTTATAACAAACGTTACTAAGTAAAACTATCATAAATATTAAAAAATCACAAGATTAAAAGTTCGATACATAAAGCAACACTTATATTTCCACTGATAAGTTGGTTAATTGTGAAGGTAATATGTTCGTCCATATTGCAGGTTTCCTTTAATTTGGTAGTTATATTAGACCCTTTTAAGTACAAAGTTTTATAATAATGATCTTCTTCTTGTAAAATGGTCAAAAAATGTGCAATGCTTATAGGATTAGTATTGATTTTTTTGTTTATAGTAGAATGCCCTGTAGAATGTATTTTAATACCCTGGGTTGGCAGAAATAGTTAAGTATTATGTTTTCACAGTTGTCTGATTTATTTGTGTAGGTTTTTATAATATTTATGTAAGTAGTATTTATATATGTATATATGTATTATTATATGTAGGGACATGTATAAAATCATATATATACTATTGTACTATAGTTATGCATATTTTGTAGGTAGTTTTAAGTAAGATTAAGATATACTGATAGGCTAATTTGTTATTGTTTTATTGTGCTATTAATTGATTGAAAGCGTTAATGTCCTCTTCTCCCAACCTAACAAGGGTTGGCTGGAAGAAATTGCTTTTTGGCAATAAGCCCGTCTTTGTACATTGTTAGTTTTCTTTAATGTTCTTCACCTTTTATTAATTGTAACTTTATAATGTACAATAAAGTGTTTATAAATAAATGCCAGCTCTCGACCATGTTTGTAGTGCGATGAAGCATATTATTACCAGATCATTTGTCAATTCGTTTGCATCTGACCGTACTTTACATGTACTTTACATGGGCACGCGAGTTGATGATATAAAAAAACAGTAGATGCCAACTCGCGCGGCGCGCGACTCTAAGGCGCGCGACTTGACGAAGGACTCGATTTATGTCTATGTCCATCCCCATAGATTTGTTAAAAAAACATGCAGTTAAAGCGTAAGATTTTTTGATAAAAAAGACAAGTATGTTTATAGATATCCTGTTTAATTATGAATATTATTAAAACAGGTTTCTGTTTTAATATACTAGTTAAATGTGATATTAGACGCAAATGCGTTTAAAATACTGAATAATATCTCAAGGTGTCATTATGAATAACGACTTCGCCTCATCAAATTCCAAGGTCGCCTGTCACATCACTGACACAAAAAACTATAATATCTATTTCTTTTCTATTTGGTTTATGTCAATAACTAACGTGTTTAATGTCCTACCTAATGGCATTATATGTGCATCACATTCAATCTGTTACCTATCGATCAATAAACTATTATTAGATATTATAACGTATAAAACAAAACAAAGTCGACTTTCGAACGCAACCATACACACCGGTAGTAAAAGAAAATTTACTCAGAAACAAACAGTGCTACGTGCCTCCACACATGCATTCAGGAGGGTTACTCTATACTGACGAAAAACAAACGAACGAACTGTTGTGAAATTGACACGTTTTAATAAAATGATATAGGGTATCGAGCTCGCGCAGCAGCGGCAGCGCTCCGAAACTTATTTTTTCCTCATATAGAATGACCCCCAGGTTCAGGGCACTGACGATATTCTAGCTACATGTAAACAGTGTGTAAGAACAATGAGACATCTCTCTCGAATGTAGCTCAGCGGCACAACACGCCACTGTTTCTCGGAATACGGATCGAAAACCGCTGTCGTATTCAAATTGTAAACTCAAGGTTAGGGTTCGAGACTAGTTGGACTTTTTATTTATATTTATAGGTATGTATCTGGCAGGGTGTAAATGTGAATTGGAGATAACCCAGCAAGTGTAGTCACTAAGTTACTCTCCACTCGACCCAATTATAGCACATTTTGCCTTATGTGGCAATTGGTAGGTTGCTGCATGAAGGTAGAAAGCGAAAAAAAAACCTTATCCTAATCATCATAATGTAACATGAATCAAATTTATCAATCTTATCTAAATTGATTCGGAGATTGTATAGTTTATCACGATCAGATATTTTATACGAGAATACGCTTTATGTGTATTATTGATAGATTATGGAAATGAAATCATTAGCCTACTTAATTAATTTATACATATTATTAAATTAGTATGCATTATACAGCTATATGCTTGTGCATTTTACTCATTCATAAACGGCGATACGGTTCGCGACCTATCATATATTATTACAAAATATACAGCGACAAACGGATGGCTCGCTTGCAAGTCACCTCTGAGTACCCCTAGGGGGATTATGTACCTACCTATGTATGTCATATCCTTACATGATTATTTGAATTTGGAGTGTTGAGTTAGTAAAGCTTCTTAACGTTAACTATACAATCTGAGTCTCGGGTCGGGATAGTCGGGATCAAATCAGGTTTTTAGTTTTAGCGACCTTATTATTAGTACCCTTCCAAAACGAGCTGATCAAAAAGTTCCGTGTTCAAAACAATCCATAACAACTTTTCTTGGCAATGTGACCTGACCTCTGCGCGCCAATGTAAAAACAAACGATCTCAGGGACAATGAATGATTTATGACCTAGGGGAATATAATACGAGTAAATAATAATGGAGTTTAAAGAAGTATCAAGCGGGTTTTCGTGACCTAGCCTAAGTAACCTATTAGTTTTAGTAGTCTTTTATAAATGGATTTGCTGAATACATGACAAGGACTTTGTAATAAATCTTTGGTAAGTAGGTCGTCTTATCTCTTAAAAAAGCAGTTAGCTATAAGTACAACATAAAATTAAATTATCTAGATTTACCCCAGCAACATACAGAGAAGAACAAATTCATGATAAGGGTGACTTTGAACTGGCAAAATAAAGAAATTGTAATACAACGGCATGCACTACTCAGGGATAAATTTTAGCAAAAAGCAATGGGCTACTTAACAGATAACATCTTCCACTATTAGGTATTATGGTAGGTTAGATACCTACATAAAATAATCATGTACAGTGCTTGCACATAGTACTGATAAGTGTGCTTCCCATAGAAATATAGGCTATTAACATTATTTTTGCCTAAGAAAGTAAACAGTTATCTCTAAAACTGGTTTTCTCATAGAACACTTAATAATTTCTAACCTTTTAAGCTATATTGACTGAGCTATCATCTTACAACATGTAATAAATAAGTAATACCATTGAGTATGTGTGGTCATAATGTGCACAACTGTTATACAAATATTGACATAGACACTTAAAAATGTTTGACTAGTCCGCCGCTCATGTAAGTAAAATATACATTTTTAAAACCTATTAGGATGAAATGGGACAGAGACATTTGAATTGTCCAGTTTCATTATTGTGCGCTGCAGGTCATACTTCTCTGCTTAGATTAACTATATACCTACTAACAAGATCAAGTATCAGTGCAAAAGAAACACCTCGACAAATAACACCCAGCTTCTACCAATGATTTCTTATTTTGAATTGATTTGTGACTTTATTTGTTGGTATTGGCACAATGGTTGTCATATGGTTGAACATAAACCGTTTGACAGTGAAGAAAATAAGGACAGTAATTTTGCTTTCTTAATGGATGTGACAAACCATCTTGTATATATATTGTTAGTCTAAGGTTGTGATACTTGTTATTCACATGTATGTCATTGTTCAAAAACCAATCACTGCAGGCACCCCTTTATTAAATTGTCCACATCTAAATGTTCTTTGGTTCAGATACTGAATGCAAATATCTTCATTGTTACCAAGATTTGCATAAACAATGGCACTGACAATTTACAAAAATTAAGCTTGATGACAGTGTTAAGACTTTGTCACAATGAAAATGGTAATAAACTAATTACTTACTTTAATATTTATGTAATACCTAATTTACTGCATCTTCTATTATAAAAAAAATGGTTGAATATTTAATTATAATTTTTTTGTTGTAGAGATTCAAAATCTCCCTTTTAAATACAGTTTTAAAACTTAAAATATTTAAGCTTATCCTAATGAATAGTTACATATTCCTGAGAAAGGTGAATACTCCAAGGTATGCAAAGTGTGCCTACAGCATTAATAATTCCCATCAACCTGTCCTTCTAAGCAGATTTGTGTACCCGACCTCCTTGTAGGATACCTACATTACCTAGGTAGGACCTCCTGCTGTTATCTCCACCAAGCAGGTTTCTAAATTGCACCTAAATAAGTTTGAGTGGGCTAACATTGCACACAGCCTACACAATATCAATTTCGCAAACCATGAAACCACTCTCTTGATGTCATAATTTTTATGAATACCCAAGTACCCCAATATTCCTAAATAGGCAAATAATTATCAGGTAGAAACCTCCAATAATTGACAACAGGATGTTTCTGAACTGTTGAAATCAATTCCAAGCCTCGAGCCTACATCAGAGCCCAGAGCACTGTTACGAAATAAAACATGAAACTTTTTACTTACCATAAAAGTAGTGGGTGAAGTCGCAACAAATTTCTTGTTTCGACAATGCGAAAGAGGTCCATTCTCATTTCATGTGGAGATCCAGTTTAGTCCATCCATTGTTTAATTCATCTTTTTTGTTGCAGATCGCAGGTAGGTATGGATGGTAAAACTTTTTGTGTACAATCACTGTTTATTTGTTGACACTGAGCGAGGTTATTGCCGTTGCTTGAACCTTCAACATCTGGACTTTCTTTACAATACACAAGTTTCACTTTGCACTTGATAATTTTGTAAATAACACTTTACTCAATGTTCACTTTAATTTTAATAATCGGGCACTGAACAAACTCCTAAACTCCGAATCGAGGAATAAAAGCAAAGTTGTGGTGCTGGCTGGCGGGATCGGAATAAAAAAACAGAAAACACAAAACAGGCAACCGCGACGCAACAGTGTGCGTGAATTGAATGAACGCGAGATCCGCGCGCTTGTGGGTTGCCAGTAAAACACTTAAAATCCACCGACTAGTTAGAGATGTATGTAAGTAGGTATGTAACGTAATATTTTGTGATAGGCTATCTATTCTGTAATTATTGTAATGCATCGAATAATTTTCAAGCACATACAAAAAAAAATACAATAGTAAAAGGCTTTATACTAATTGGAATAATAGATAACATAGATTGCCTGTAAGAGATTGCTCTCAGCGATAAGGCCGCCTATTGTACATTAGTTCTAGTCTATAAGTATGTTTTTTTGTATGCCTGATTTATGTGGTGTTCAATAAAGCAATATTCTATTCTATTCTATTCTAACATTGTCGGAGCCAAAAATAAAAATGTTAAACCATCGGCATCTTGAGGATCATTGTATTCGTGATTCGTGACCCATAAAGCACATCATTGTGATTATTTGTGATGGATTGTCATTTCTGAAGATTACTCTAAGTTCCATACATTTCTCCGCTGGTTGGAATCAGGGAAAAGTTAATTTGATTGATGTTAAAGGCTCTGTGCTCATTTTCAACTTGAAAATAAAGTTTTTGCGAGGTCGGTTAAAAGTATACCTAAATAACAACATACAAAACTAAAGTATTCTTCCTGAAGTAGGTACAATGATAAATCTAATAATCAGTGGCGGATTTACCTATAGGCCAAAAAGGCCAGTGCCTAGGGCGGCAGATTTCAAGGGGCGGCAAATTTAGCTAATTTTTTTAAACAGTTTTTTTTTATAATTTATTTATTTATTTATTTATTTATTTATTTAGGAAAAATAACAGAAATAGATCACAGAGAGTAATATGCAGACGGATATAAAATAAATGCTTAAATCTACTTCCTTGAACATTTTTCTCAGGGATATAATATTATAATACTTTATTTGGTGACACTTTAGAATTAATTTAGTAGATATAAAAATATTTATGACTAAAATTAAGCATGCAATTTATTAAAAGGGAAAATAAATCATGCATCCTAATTATTATACATTATAAAATTATTGTCTAATTAAATTAAATTAAATTAAATTGAAAATTGAAAATTCTACAATATTATATATAATTTTGAAAATCTATATCTATAGTATTTTTAGTAAGTACCTACTATATTATTTACTAGGCTTCGCATTTTGAGTATCATCCAGTATACATCTTATTTGATTTTTGAATTTCAATTTACTCATAGTGAATAAGTCAACTGGGTGGAGTACTTTATTATACGTCTCACACATCTGTCTCAGAGGTGCTCGACTACCGCTGTTGGTCCGCGCGGCGTCCAGGGAGAACAAGGCCTTGGATCGCGATGGTCGCGAGGGTGCTCTGTAGTGTATGTGTTCCAGTAAGGCGGGACAGTCGTAGAGGTTGTTACATACATTGTAGAGAGTCATTGCGTCCAGTAAAGTCCGTCTATCACTAAGTCGCTGCAGTTTGTAGAGAGCTAGGAGATCAGCGTAACGCCCTCGGGAGTGTGTCAGCCTGAAATGTAGAGCCTTGACAAACCTTTTTTGAATACTTTCAAGTTTATTTGAATGAACTGCATAGTGTGGGTTCCACACAACTGATGCAAAGTCAAATTGGGATCGTATTAATGACTGGTATAGTGTTATGTATGTGGAAACTTGCTTGAAAGGTTTTGAAATTCTCAGCACGAACCCAAGCATTTGATAAGCTTTCTTACAAATATGTTCTATATGTTCGTTAAATGTGAGTTTCTCGTCGAACATAACCCCGAGGTCTCGCACTATACTGACTTTATTTACATTCACCCCTCCGATATTGTAGGTGTAGTTTGTTTTAATGCGTTTTCTAGTGAAAGAGATTTGTTGGCATTTTTCGTACGCCAGTTGTAACTTATGTTGTGTACAGAACTCGTTAAACCTATTTAAGTCCTCCTGGATAAGAGTACAGTCATTTTCATCTTTAACAATTCTAAATATTTTTAAGTCGTCCGCAAACGATAGTATGCTAGAGTTATGGAAACACTCGTTTATTTCGTTTATAAAGAGCAAATATTGTAGAGGCCCTAATATAGAGCCTTGAACTACTCCAGAAGATACCAATTTCTTCTCTGAGCAATAACCATTTATGGTTATAATTTGGAATCTATTCTCTATGTATGACGCGAACCATTTCAGCAGATTGCCTTTTATTCCGTTGTAAGATAGTTTTTCTAGTAGTAACATATGGTCAACTTTATCGAACGCTTTACGGAAGTCCGTATAGATGGCGTCTACTTGAAGACCGTCGTCTAATGCTTTGAATAGGTAAGTAGAATAAAGTAATAGATTCGTACCTACAGATTTCTTTTTCATAAAACCATGCTGCTGTTGGTTGATATGCGATTGAACCAGAGGGTATAGAGCATCGTGGACCATAGATTCACATAGTTTGGGGATGGTAGAAATATTAGATATGGGTCTATAATTGGGTATTTCAGCTTTGGGACCGGATTTATGAATTGGGGTAACGTGTGCTATTTTCCATCTATGTGGGAATGAGCCTTCTGTTATGCATTTGTTAAAAATTAGGTAGAGGGGGTAAGCCACTTCAGAGAAAACATTTTTTAAAAATAATGCACTTATTCCGTCTGGGCCTGGGCCCTTGTTAACATCTAAGTTTTTTAATGCAATCTCGACTTTATGTAGATGTAGGTGTAGTGTGGTTATGTTGTCAGCCAGCGGGTTAGATGGAAGACTATCCAAATCAAGCTGGTTCATAGTATTTGTAGGTTCGAATACGGATGAAAAGAATGTTCCAAACATCTCAGCTATCTGTTCTGGATCGCTGGATGAACTGTCTCCGAGTGACATAGTACTAGGATACCCCGAGCTATTTTTCTTGAGTGATTTTACGTACTGCCAGAAGCTTTTGATGGTTTTTGGTATAGCTAGTTCCGTATCCAAAATATACGCTCGAGAGCAGTCCGCAAGAAGCAGCTTGCATCTAGTACGAAGGAGGGAGTACTCAGCGTAGTCTGATAATGATTGGTAAGTCTTCCATCTTTTCCACAATTTAAGCTTTCGCTTCAATGAAGATTTAAGTGCTGGGGAAAACCACTTCGGGTATTTTGCCTGGGTGTTCCTTTTTAATGGTACATTATTATTTAAAATTTCATATAAAATTTCATAAAACTTATCCACGGATTGGGAAGCTGACATGTTTTTTAATGTGTTATCCCAATCGATAGTTTGGAGCTGTTCACGAATTGACGGGTAATCTGCTTTGTAAAAATTATACTTAGACACATATTTAGACGGAATAGTTTTCTGTGCTGATCGTTCCATGTTAAACTCAATCGGAGGGTGGTGAGGCCCGGATCGGGACAGCTCCACTCCAGATCTAACACATTTACAAGGAATGTTGCATAGCAGTAAATCAAGGATACGCCCATTTCCATTCAAACAACTATTGTACTGATAGAGTTTCATTAGTGTGAGAGTATTAGTAAGTAATTTATGAATTTCGTTAGTTGGCTGAGATGGATGAAGAGCTCTATCTGTATTATTAGGAATCCACTCAAGGTCTGGGATATTGAAATCGCCTACCATACAGTATGTAAATTCTGGGTATGATGAGTATACATTTTGAATTTTATTTAGTATTTTTTCGTATACATGTGTCCTTGATTTGGGTGGTATGTAATTAACCGATAAAAGAAGAGTGGAGCCTTGCTGTGTCGGTAGAGTGATGATTATGTCCTCATTAATTGAGTCCTCCAAGTCAAATCTTCTAGTAGCTGATATAGACTTCTTAATAGCGACAAATATTCCACCTCCGTCTAGTTTAGTCGTTAGTGATAAATCACGGTCTCTACGATAAATATTGTACCTATCGTCTACTAACTCAGAGTCATATATCCCTAATCGCAACCATGTTTCAGTGATAATAATAATGTCAAAGTCCGTATTCAATATTGAAAGTCTTAAGTCGGCCAACTTGCTACGTAAACCACCACAGTTTTGGTAATAAATATTTAAATTGTTTATTCTATTGAAAATTTACTTAGTACAGGTACATGTGTATATTTTGTTTGTTTGTAGGACATAAGAAAGTATAATGGATGGCACTCATATTTGAATTTACTAACTATTTTTATTTGGTATATTACAGTATGAGCAGAGTAGTGGTATAGGGACACATAATAGTATATGCGAGCCAATTGCATGAAATACAAAGTAACCGATATTAAGAAAATGTACAATACTAGTCAGAGTTTGAGCAAATCCTCCGAGTTACGGATCGTTACGACTCGTGAATCATCCGTCTTACGCATAAGGATGGTAGCGTTTTTAATCCAAACGAACTTGTAGTTTTTTTCCTTCTTAGCTTTACGGGCCTCGGCGTACAAGATTTTGTTTTTCAGCGTTAGGTGTTCTTTAATATAGATATTCTGGTCGTGCGCTCGGCTTTCAGAAGCTGCTAGTCCACTCGTAGGTGTACCTCCCATTGCCTTTTGTAATTGCGCTACGGTGAGTCCTCTGCGCACTCTTGCTGCTGCTAGGACGTCGTTACGAACGTGCCTTGTAGCGAGTTGCACAATTATATTTTTAGGGCGATCAGATTTTGCGTTGTGGGCCACCCTGTGCACGTCCTTAACTTGCGTGGGGGGTATAGGGTAGCCAATAACTGCACCGATTGATTCTATAACGTGCATTAGATTCTCACCCTTTCGTTCAGGGACATTTTGTATTTCTATGTTAGCGTTGCGGGACCTTTGCTCTAACTCCTCCACATGACTTTTAAGAGATTGTACGTCATTGCGAAGTGTGTCATTCTCACTGGAGAGTTTTTCATTGGCCGTTACCAGGGCCGCCACAGTAGATTCCATTTGTATGAAGTTTGACTCCCATGTAGCGACTGTCTCAGATATTTTGGACCATTTGTTATTAATATCCGCGCGCAGGTCTTCTATCATTAGTTTTACGGTGTCAAAGTTTTTGTTCATGAGTACTATGATACTATTTCCATCTAGATTGACGATTGAAGACATGGGTTCATTGACTTTGTTTAGGACAATAGGGCTATTAAGTTTGTCTTGAGCTTTCCTTTGTTTACATGACGGACATTTCCATTTTCCCTTATTCATGGGCAATATTTTCTTGAAGTCTACTTCTAGTAGTCCAATACAATGGTAATGGTGTGTATTTGAACATGCGTTACATTTCAGAACTTCTTCGGGTTTAACTTGTGTTTTACACTCAAAACAGTTCATATTTAGTTTTTAGTTTTGCAAAAGAAAAAGCAATATACTGCCTTGGCAAACTTTTATTATCGGCTTTTTGGCCCTCTATTGGTTTAGCCTTGTATCAGGTACTCTTCTTATAATTGTACTTATACAACTGTACATAGTCCATATATAAATGAACAATTAATAAACGCACTGTAATATATACTGAGGTATACTTTTGTATTTATGTGACCATAAAATTTTCAAAAATTCTAATAGCGTTTCAATAAAAATAAAATAATAAACTCGTAACACAGGATCTTCGGAGCCTAGCACAAGCACCATCTCTCCACAACTTCGTGTACCTAATATTGTTTTATTACCATGTAGATCGGCTCGTTTCCGTGTTAGAGAAATGGCAAAAGGTCTACCACACGAGTTAAACGAGAAGTTTTCTTTTCCAACTAAAATGAGTGAATTGTTACCATCGACTCTAACGGAAAAAGCCATTTCGTTAAAAAAAAATATCATAATAATATAGAATCAGATTTAGTTAACGAATGCCTACACTTTCAATGCCACGTTTCTTCTGAAAGAATTTAAACCAGATTCTGGATTATTACAAAGTCTATCTTTTTTACTGAAAAAACATAATTTGGAGCATATTTATCAAAACTTTTGTCAAAACTGATATAGCATTTCGCATGACATGGTGCACACCGGTGACAAATTTTCTTGCCTAAAACGGGGTAAATACTATCTAAGATCTACTTTAAGACAAGAAAAACTTAATAATCTATTTTGTGCATAGTCAGAACTCTTGAAAAAGATTTGATATGACAGTGTACTTAATTTATAATTTTGCAAAATTAAAATCGCCGAAGAAAATAAGTAATGTAAAATTATTTGAACTTATTGTCTGTCACCATTAACTAATTGTTACATATTTTAATAGAAATTGATTGTATTTTTTTTAAACTGTTAAGTGCAATAAACATATTTAACAAAAACAATGTTTCATAAGAGTTGTTAGGGTTAGAGAATGAGCCGTTACAGAGGTTTTAAGTCTTTAAAGCGCTTTAAAGTCGGTTTTTTTTTGTTTTGAGTTTAACAGTCTATATATATAAACCTGTTTATATCAAAATTAAACTTTCAGTACATAGCGGGTTGCAAAAATAATCTAGTCAATGACAGAAATATATAATTAAGTTCACGATCATCTAATAACAGGATTTATTTATTTAACTAAATTAATTTATTTGGGTCGCTTATTAATTTAACATACAGTTACCTATGTATAATTACCTACATGCATAATAAATCTTTTCGATTACTTTGCTCATCTTAATCTTAATTTAACTTAAATTTTCAGTTTGAATAGTTATGCGCGGTCCTTGGCAATAGCTTATGGTGCGGCGTGTTACCTTGTTAGAATGTGAACTATTCACCTATTTATTTATAGAAATCAGCTCCTGTTTATGACGTAAGTTGCATTGTGACGGGATGCTAAGCTGATGGTATGCTGATGCTGGTGCTTGAGTCTGCACTTATTTTTTATTATTTTTTTGTTTGTACTTTTTATCTTGTGTTAAAAGAAACAGCTGTATCTGACCTAAATGTATACTACAGTTTAAAATGTAAATCCTATTAGTGGCCTTATTATAACTAGCTATAAATATATTTATAACAACTTGTAACGCTGTTGGATTTAAATAAATAAATAAAAAATAAAAAAAAACTATTGAATTTCAAAAGTCAGTAGGGGCGGCAAAAATTTAATGGCCTACGGGCGGCAAATTTGTAAATCCGCCACTGCTAATAATAATATACACTACACATAAATCTATCTACACTACAGGTTACATACAATAAATGAAGCACTTCAATGGCTAAGGTATGAAAATTACGTTTGTGATGAGAGGTGGCTTAATCTACACAGGTCATAGGTAGGACACTAAGGACGCAATTTTGAAACCAAAAACCTTAACAAATTACAAGCAAAAAAAAATGATTTAGCTTCTTAACTTACAATTTTTTTCAAACAAATAACGAGAATACTGCGAAATCTCTTAATTACTGGCAACATTTATCATCTGTCACTTCCTATACGCATCAGGCCGGCACGCACACATGCATCCTAGTGCTGTGATTGGTTGAAAAGCCGTCTTCACGTACACCTCTCCGCCCGCGCACCAACGTCCTTGCGGCCACCGACACCGCTTGGTAGGCTTGCATCTTGTAGGCAAAGGCAAAGGTACTTTTATGAATCTGCCTACGGAAATAAAGTCTTGATAAGCCGACGCCTAGAAAAGGTTGAGTTCGGTAGAGTTGGGCTGGGCTTATAGGTACTACTGCTAATAAAGACTCGGGTTTGAATCGCGGATATGAATCCATGAGAACCTAGTTCTGCAAGGATTTTTACCCACTTTTGGCCTTTCAGTTTGTCAACACATTACCTACTTACTTACATACGACACTTATACCTACTACATAAGCACAGAGTGTCCAGTAAAGAGTGGACCGATGGAAAACTGTTCATACCATTGACATATAAGAACTTTTACAATAAGTATTTTTAATTATCGACCTAGGGTCTAGGGGTGATGAGTAATTTTGAGATCCCATTCCCTATTTTTACAACTAAACTTTTTATGTCGGGCTTTACAGTCAAAACAAATAGACATCAGTACAGTAACCTTACGTAACTTTACCTAATATTTTTTTTTGTTTTTGTAATTTGGATCACCTTGGTCTATCTATCTACCTATCCTACTATTACTACTAACAAAAAAGTTAGAAAGTCAGCGACAAATCTAAGCCACCATTTGTCAAGTTCATTGCGGACCATTATCATTATCGTAACTATAGATTGGCAAGTTGCTTGGCGACCCTCCTTGCGGGGTGAAAGACGCGGAGGGGACGAGGTACCCAAGACGACAGCGGGTAGCGGGAGGGTAGCGGTGAAGGGCAACGCGTGCACTGCATGTCATTGTTACGGCAGTCTCGGCCGCGCAGCCGAGGCGGCCACATGTCTTATATAGTCTGTCATAATTTGAGTGTGACCCACATGAGATCATTGATCCTGAGACCATTAGTCTTAGGATGAGTGTTGAGGCCTTTTTAATATTATCATTATATTATTATTAGGTAGGTATCTATAATTCGTCAACAAAATAACGTTAAAAACAACAAATCGTTTAATGTCTCAATATAGGGGCTTCTTGTAGAACAGCGTACCGGATCAGTCATGCTACGCGGCTATAGGTTGGTACTGAACAGTCAGATACGAAAAAGTAAACAACAAAGACGAATAGTCCATATGACAGTGCGTCAGTTGTCAGTTCTTGTAACTAGGAAAGCAACCAAAATTTATGTGATTTAATGAAAGTAATTAATGAGCAAAACACAGAGAAAAATTACAAAATTGATGAAATTTTGAAAGAAAATGGTCATATCGTGCTTCGCCTACCCCCATACCACCCGGAATTGGGTACACTACAGATTTCCGAATTACTTTTTTACGAATATGAAAATAACGATTTTTATAATTACGAATTTCATAGTTCCAAATAATTCACAATCCCGAATTTTTAGTTTCCGAATAGCGAAAATCACGAATAGTATAATAAACGAAATTTCAAACAACAGATTTATTAAAATAACGAAAGTCAATTTTCCGAATATTATTATTTCGATGTTTCCAAAGTACGACTTTTTATTATATCGAATTGTGAAAATTACGAATTCCGAAGTTTTAGTATTCCGAAAATACGAATTCCGCAATGTTTCTTAGTGAATAGTCAGTGTTTATTAACAGCATAATCCGTATACAAACAAAAATAAATAAGCTATATTATATGAAACGCTCCGCTCCGCTCCGCTTTGTTTTTCGATATCTATGTGCGTGCACCTAACACGCTCCTCCTCGCTTTGCTCGTCGTCGCACCTATCTTTAGGTTTAGGTCCTAAGCTTTTTAAGATGAAACACCGTAAAAATCCGAGCAATTGTATTGTTCGGATGTTCTGTAACTTAACAACAAGTACTAAAAATAGTTTACTATTTAACAAAACTTGACAAACTTTGTTTACTCTATATTTGAAACGCTCCGCTCCGCTTCGCTGCGCTCCGCTTTGTTTTTCGATATCTATGTGCACCTAACACGCTCCTCCTCGCTTTGCTCGTCGTCGCACCTATCTTTAGGTTTAGGTTCTAAAGTTTTAAAGACGTTTATGCGTTTTTGTCAAAACCACGAATTATCATATTTCCGATCGGGATTTTAAATTTTCGTGATTATAATAAATCGGTATTTTATTTTTCGTATATTAAAGTAATCGTATTTTTTAACGTTCGTATATTTAACAATCGTAATAATAAATATTCGTGATTTTAATATTCGAAATTATAATTTTCGTGATTTTTATAATTCGGTATTTAAAAAAATCGGTATTGCAATATTTCGTAAATTACATATTCGGTGTTATCAAATTCGGAAAAAAGTTTTTCGGAATATTTGGGTGTTCCCCCCGGAATTAAATCCTATTGAACTTGTGTGGTGGTACGTGAAAGGCGAGCTCGCAAGAACGTCGATTGACTCTAACTTAGATAAAGAGATAAAAGAGATAAAAGACAGAGTTGCTTTTCTCTAATTATTCGCCTGAAAAGTGGAGAAATTGTGACGACCATGTCATAAAAAATTAAGACGAATATTATAAATCTGATAGAGTATTTGACGATGTATTGGACAGGTATGTTATTGTTTATTTATAATTTAATGTAAATTAAACATAAAATATTATAGGTGTACACTGAACTAATATGACTGGCGTACTCTAGTACATTATACTTCAAAGTAGGTACATAATGTTTTTTGGTTTTTGTCTTAGATTTATAATTGAAGTTAATGAAAACGATGATGAAGATGAGGATGACGACGACGATGAACAAGTTCAAACAGAGAGTGAACATGAAAGTGACATGGAAATTGATTTATAAAATAAAACACTTTTACATAAATAAATTCAAATTGGTAGATATTCTGAAGGTAAACATCCAAATTTTAATGCTGTCAAACTATAAATTTTAAGCTAAATATGACATTTACGGGAACACTCATAGAATAACATTTTACTTACGTCGGAAATAGTTACAAGCTATCGCGAGATTAATCCGGGCACACTTTTCTACGTGTGTAGCATGTCGTGCTACCTCGCCCCCGCCACTTCTTTCACCCCGCAAGGAGGGTCGCCAAGTAACTTGCCACATTATATACTCGCGTTCGTTCTTTTAAAGTTCATTTTAAATCAAAAGGTACCTAAACGTTGGTAAGTAAGTACATACTACCCATGTACAAAACCAAAGATCATGACATGAATGAAGAATCAATGGAATCTCTTGATGTACCTATATCTAAGAAATCAATTATGAGTACTTAATTTAATAAAAGCATCGATGCATCGATATAAAAATATTTTTTTTTACTTACGCAAAAATAAATATAATTTATCAAACAAATTTTTTCTACATATTTTAGAGACATATTTTAGCACTGCCATTGTAGTTCGTCTCATGAACGTAGAATAATTCAATAACAACCTCCAATTATTATGTGAAAGTGGATTGCGCAACCTAACTCACCTACTCTCAAATAACGCATACAGGCATGATAATCATAATGGTTGTCTTGTATTGTTTGTTTAAGTGCTTACCGATGTGATAGACAAATATAATTAGGTACTTACGTAGTACCTAGGTAGGTACCGATTTGAGTTAGGTTCTAAAGAGTTAGGTGAACTAAGCACAGTTCGAAACAAACAACTTGATTGTTCCTGAAGTTGGCTTCAATTACACTTTTGTGCTTTGTAAAATTAACCAATAGCCAATCTTTGAAAAAAAATAAAAGGTGTATATTTGCTGACAAACTTCAGAACTACTAATTTGTTTGAACCGAACTGTTGTACAGTTGTACTAGAGCTAGTTTTTCAGTAGCATACCATGAATTTTAACTAAGTGTTTGTATAATTTCATTTTAATAACCACCACGCTTTTTAACAGGCAGTGTATTGCATATTGCGTATATAGGTACTATGTACCTACCTACGGTTTCTTAGCAGTCATGGTGATGAATGATGATGTTTGGGCGAGAAACTAAGAAATAGTTCCAAACTGGCCCTTTCTAATCTTCCCGACTTTCCGACTGATTAGATAACAGAAAGCTGTTATTTATCCCTTTAAATTTATTACACGGCCGATAATTTCCAATTAGTAGCTGGTTAATACTGTAATTAAATTAAAAGTTTACAAACATGGTCATCCTAAATGCTGCACATTAAAACTGATTTGTGATTCCGATAGGCCAGGAGCGGGTCGGCCAAGTCCGTTATTAATAATGAAATGTTTAATAAGGAACTAGGCGGTATGTTTCACTTTGTCTTGTAAGTATAGAACAATAGAACGTATAAAGTTGCGGGCCAATCGTCGATTTGGACAAATTGTGATCTGTTCACGGCTTCTAGTGAGGATACTCAAGTCCTACATAATATATGTAGTTAAGTACCTACCTTAGGTTGTAAGGATCCCCTTTCCTATCTAGCAATAAATACTGCCTATAATAATAGATGTTACCTACCGAGGCTGAAAGAAACTTTCTAATGGTAAAATAAAACAAAATATTTTCTACTTATTCATCCACTTCTTTATTACATCACTTTTTCAAACATAAAAACGTACTTACCTATAAATGTACTTACTTCACCTTATCCGTTTAGGAGTAAGTAATTTGATGCTATTGTTACTGGAACTTTTTAATTGCTCATGAGTGTATTAGTGTACTTCGATAATTCTCAGCACATTGGTGGTAAACATACAGAGCGAAGTGGTACAACCGGGTGCATTTGAGCGACGGCGGCGACGGCGGCGGCGGTCCGCTCGATATGGTATCGCAGCGGCTTTCTACCGTTTCTCCCGTGCTTCTGTTCGCGTCGCCGTTGACGCGGGCTGCGGGCGCGCGGGACCGTGTGGTTTGAACTGCGGGTAAATATGTGGCTATATAGAATGGGGAAGAAAACCAAGTGAAACTTTGGCCGCACCAGCGAGTGTGCCAATTACATTGTTAGGGAAAAAAAATGGCGACTAAACCAACCGATTAGCTTTTATTTTTTCTCCCCATTGCTCCGACGCAGGAGTGCCATAATGCCCAGAATGTGAGATACTTGAATGTAAATATATGTAGATTCCAGTTTCATGCTGGAACTTGGTGATCTTAATTTTAAATCTATCATTATAAATTTTCATTAAAATAACTTAATTATTATACTTCTTGGAGTACTTACTAGCTGTCCCGCGAGCTTCGCTTCCCCCTAAAAAGTTTTCCCGTGGGAATTCCGGGATAAATAGTAGCATATGTTCTTTGTCAGGGTCTAGAACTCTAGACTATATGTATAAGTATACCATATTTCATTCAAATCCGTCCAGTAGTTTCGGCGTGAAAGAGTAACATTCAGACAGACAGAGACAGTTACTTTCGCATTTATAATGTTAGTTAGGATAGGATTAGTATTTTGTAAATTGTAAGGTTTTACTTGTCTACACACCTGTACATTTTTCATAAAAAATAAGGTTCTTCTCCACCGTAAAATCTGTAACAAAGTTTTACATGAAATAGTTTCATAAATCATTTAGAGATGGAGTGGGTCAAAACACAGGTCCCGATGAAACAATATCCAACTGCTTTATTACTTGTTAGGCTATGTGGGATAAGCTTTATGTTCTAGAAACGAATCATTTATAAATGGAAGTGAATGAATATGACAGAAACCTGGCTTTACGCGGCTTTACCCACTGCTACTGTATATGTCGCAGGCATCTGGTTTAATCTCCTGTTTGATTGAACCACTAGCCCGTTCATTGGATGGCGCTATTCAGTTGTATGACTAAAGGACAACTCGTCAAGTCGTTGATTGTAACGTTCGACGTCTTGACTGAACGTCATTCAGCAGAGTCGTTGAATGGGATATAGTATAGCAACTTTGTAATGTCTGGTTAGGGTGAACATGACCAGACAAGAGTCAACAAAAAGACTATGTTACAAAGCTCTTATCTCACAAATTAACTAAACAATAACAATAAACGTACCTTTATATTGTTGTTAAAATTATCCAGTTACGCCACAATTTTTTCTTTGAAACTATCCGCCCGCGGCGTAATAATAGGTAAATCCATGTTGTCACACTATTTTAACACAAATAACGCATTTTAAAGCTAATTTATTTGCAAAAAACTAACAATATAGGTGCTTTTGTGTCAGCTGTTAGCTGTTAGACGCCATATTTGTTTTATTCACCACCTGACTGATTTTAAGTCAGCTAACTAGTTGGACGTTTTGTGACGCTTGTGCAATCAACGTTCGGCCTAGTCATACAACTAAGCAGCGTCATCCAATGAACGGGCTAGCGGTTCAATCAAACAGGAGATTAAACCAGATGCCTGCGACATATATATAAGTAAGTACATACATAGTACATAGTAGGTATACATAACCATTAAGTTAATCCATGGCTATAGGTACTTATATAAGTCGAAAGGATGACTCGGGGGATTATTCCGAATAACTTGGGTTCTACGACTTCTTCAACTTAGTTTTTTACCGAGAACTCCATTCTAGTAGGTATTGCAGCTATGGCCTGCTGTTGCTTCTGACAACTTGATGCTGTAAGCTTTCATGATTTGACAAGGTGACAACATGCTGGCTTCTACACAACTTTACAAATTATTCAAGTAAGTACATATTGCTATACGTTTTCTATTAAGTAATTTCGCCCGGAGGCATAATCTGACGTATCAATCGACGGGTAATTATCAACATGGCTGACTAGGTAGTTTTTAATACACCCCCTAGATGAGTGATTTATACTCTGCTCAAACATCGATTAGAACGATGACTAGGAGGGAGCACTCTAGCTTATGAAAAACTTAGTTTCGGGGCGTTGCTGCCCTAACCTCCACTCTATCTCATAGTATTAGACGTAGGTACCCATTGCATGACACCTCTTTTTCGTTCGTTAGCTAAGCTGGAGTGACCTTTTAGGAAGCTTGGGTGTTGATATGATCGATAGATTGCTATTAGTAGTTTACAGATTGGTTCTCTGTAATCACCGTTTAATTCAAGGTTAGTAAGTACCTAACTGGTAGCTTAGGTAAGTATTCACCACACAAGAACTTGGTACTTAATCATGATCACATACTGTAAGTACAATGTACCTACTTAACTTAGTTTATTTTCAACAAATAATGAAGTACTCACATAATACACTCACGGGCAATGAAAAGGTTCCACTGAGAAAAACACCATATTTCTTCTAAACCGAAAAGTCTAGCTTAAGGCTGTCACTAAAGCTGGAAGAAAATCAGAATCTGTCAAATCTAGTGAGGGGGGGTTGAGGTATGCGGGGCGTTCTACGGACAATGACATGAAATTTTAACATAGTACTCGAAAACATAAAAGTGAAGACATGCCACTTTGTTAAAAATATACTAAGTAAGTAATATTGTTTTGTGATCCGAAAATATTTATTTTTATTTGAAAGTATTTTTAATATTTAATAATTAATTATATATAAAGTCGTACCCGTGCCGATATTTATACAGAAAAAAAAAACAAAAAAAAAAACACGCACTCACGCCTTGTACTAATGTACTCCCTTGCGGGGTAGGCAGAGGTGCATTGCTGCACCCACTTTTCGCCAGAGTGGTATGTTAGTCCCAATGTAATAGGGGGCGGGCCTATTGCCATTTTACGGGCACATCCAAGACCTGAGAACAAATATCTGTGATTAAACAAATATCTGCCCCAGCCGGGGATCGAACCCGGGACCATCGGCTCAGTAGTCAGGGTCACTAACCACTACGCCACTATATTTATACAGGTTGTTGCAAAAAGGGTTTAATACTATGCCGAAACCTACGTGTGCAGCATGTTATTGATGTTATTTCTAAGCCAGGAAATGAAATCAGAATGTAAAAAAATCGTGAAAATATTATCAGAGTTTAATAGTTCAGGGTGTTGTATTAAACTCTGCCCCCGTGTAATAAAAAAGTATAGTTAGCCGAAAGGGCGTTACTCAGGCGTCACTCTGAAAAACTTTTATCCTACGTAATTTTTTATATTCATGAAAAAAACGCTTCTTCATATAATTTTTTTTTGGTCACGTGACCTTTTAGTTAGACGACCTGTTTTTTTTGGTGTTTCAAAAGCAGAACAGTAGTTTGCAGAACTCTGCATATACAGGGTGTCACAAAAGGTTACGTAGCTGGCAAAGGGATATGGGGAGGTCACCAGAAAAATAATAACATGTAAGTACCCCCGCAAGGGAGTACATTAGTACAAGGCGAGAGTGTGCATTTTTTTTTTAAGTACTTATGTGTATTTGGGATATGATAGAAATAATATTTTTGTTCCTTAAAAACCAAAAAATTTACACCTTGCTGCGCTCTTTTGCTCACTGTAAGTACACCTACAAATATTGCTGTATTAAAAAAACGGTTTTGTTATAACGATTATAAAAAAAAAGTTATTTTCATGTCAAGGAGTCATTTACCTAATTACGATTTCACTCAACAGCAGGTGAACTGAAAAAATAAGTTCTAGTTCTATCATCACTTTAGATCGCAAACATTGTAACTCCACTTTTCTCGGCGAAAAGTACTCTTTGGTGTCAATAGAAACGTTCTTTGAATTCACATGTTTTCCTCTTTATTCGAAAAAAAAAACTGTATTCCGCATTTTACCATTTGTTTTCCTCTAAACCCCAAACCGTGATTTTTAAACAAGAAAACTTAGTAATTATATCCTTTATTCTCATATACAACGTGCGATGTAGGCGAACGTGAACGAAAACTATGCAATAAGCCTTTGTTTTTATTACTACTTTAGTAAATTACAATAACATACTCAACAATGTTAATTTTTTTTGCAATGTTATGTTGTTAAATTAAGATCTAATATTTTATTAACATGAAGTTACTTTCAACTTTTTTTTGCATCTATGCGTCGAATCACAGCATGACGGCTGCTGCAGCTTCCTGCTGTCCTGTCCTCCAACCAATCCCACCAGTACTGCAGGTTGCGTCGAATACGAGCCATTCTCTTCGACTTGACAAGACAGGTGCTCCCGGAAGGATCATAGATCGCACGGAACCCGTACCGTATAGAGGCAACGGACTCCTTTGCAACAGCCCCCCAGATTCGGAAGTAGCCCATGCACTGCATGGCGAGCACAGCTGCAGCAATTTTTTCGTACTGAATCATTGGGATGTCATCCCCGAAGGAGGCTCTCAGCCTACCTCACGACCTGTGTGACATTAGAAAAATGCACTGTGCTAACGCCGTTTGCGAGCTTGATTTGCAGGACCGCGTTGTATGCCAAGTTCCACAGCAGAGGGGTCCAAGACCTACCGCTGTGGAACTCCGCAACTGAACTTCTTCGGTGAAAACAAACCCTCTCTTTTCGCATCCTTAATGTACTTGTTAGACACGTATGACCTCTGTAAATTTTCTGCAGATAAGAAGACAAGTGATGGTATACAAGAGCCGCCCTAAAGGTTCGCCCTCTAGGGGATAGAGTTGAACGCGGTTACTATTTTTAAGCAAACAGCCAGCGCAACAACTCGCCCGTGGTTCTTATCCTGCTCCGACAGTGAACGAACGCAAAGTATTGTACCCACTATTCGAATCCGCATTTCGGATGCCAAACTGACTGTCCGAAAGGTTGAAACCGTACCACCACAGAGGTATGACTCGTTCGAAGAGCTTATCAGGCTCTTACAGCAATCAGATGTGTCGGTACACTGAAAGATAATCTACAGGCCTGCTTTATTTATTTAGGAGCACTAATGGCCTCCTTTCAGTCATTGAGTCACTGGCACTCAGGCTGCGGTTGAACAGGAAGATAGACTGTCTAAACAAATCATTTTTAGGCTAGTTAAAAAAAACTTTAGGTGGGTAGTATGCCAACTAGAACTACAAATAAAACAGTATTTTTGTCTCCTCTAAAATTTGGTCACGAGGAGTTACGATGATTACGATCTAAGGTGACGCTGACGATATTTTATACAAGGTATTGAAAAAAGGGTATAAAGCTTAGCCAAAAGTGGATTTAGGTGCCATTCTGATCCACTTTTCTTCTACAATTTTGAAAATTCACGTAACAAAACCTTTTACATAGAAACTTATTCGATCACGTGACTTTTTACTATAGAGACCGAATTTATTTTTCGAGAATTTCCAAAACTTGGAGAACAAAAGTTGTTCAGAATAACCCCTGAGTCAAACCCTTTCGGCACAGTATACCCTTTTTGCAACATCCTGTATAGGTAATATCAGGTTTATAAAAGACCTGGGCCTGTAGAGTGAGACTCGGCATGGGGAGTCATAATTTATAAATCTTTTAGGTTGCAGTGGCGAATGGGCACTGGTAGCCCTGCCCTTTTCTATAACTATAACTATAGGTAATTTTATGGCAATTTAAAAATGGTATAACATTTATCTATTTGAAAAAATCATTAAAAATATACATTACCTATCACCCTAATTTAAAAAAAAAATTCAGCCCTTACTTTAAACTTATAACACCCCTCTATTTCCTTCAGGGGTTAAAAAACCTGTGTATTTAATATTTTCTTATGAGTTTTTTTTTAAAACTAGGCTCTTACATAGTTGTACATAATATTATGCGGTATTTTATTCCACTTGTAACGCATAAAATTCATAGCTACAGTAAACATTTCATTTTTTTCATGGCGAGATACAGTCGCACTTAACCGCTTTTTTGCAAAGCTTGTTAAATAGATTTAAAAAATTATGTAAATTTTAGATCTTCAATTTTTAAAAATACTTACTTATTTTTAACAACCTGTAGTGTACAGACTACCACATCTTAAAATATATATTTTTTTTATTAACTACGGTTTTTGGTTTCAAATAAAACAAATTATGAACTTACTTTTCAACACCCTGTATATTGTGTAGCTTACCTACCATACACAACCGTTAAAATAAAATAAATTACCCCTCAGAATATAAACAGGCTCGCGCTTTGGCATACTGCATTGACCGTATAGTTCTTATTCGGAGAATCTAATAAGTGTCATTATGTTTACCTTTATCTATGCATCTGTAACTCTATAGTAAAAAATGTAAACAAATCGAAAAGGCGAAATGTTTTCTAAGAATTTTCGGCTTTTCTGCATCTAAAATGATTAGAAAATTAACTTTCCATAGCAAATGCATATGTATTATAATACTTGTAGTCATAATTTGTTGATTTAATCAGTTTTTGTGAAATATTTGATAAAAAATAAAATGGCGTGGGTATCGCTCCTAACAGGCCGCCACCAGGGCGACGACTGAAGAAATCTGAAATCTGTCACGGTGTCATCATTTTTAAACCGGAATTTATTAGTTTTTTGCAAAAAAAGTTGACTTCTGGTCCATTAAATCCAACTCTTTAAGGTAACTTTGTTAAGAATTTAATTACCTACACATACATATAAGATTCCATGAAAATGGGCCCTCTGATTTCGAGGGTTTTTTCATAATAAGTCAAAAAATGGCAAAAGACATGGTGTGTTTGCAATTTTTTTTAACATACTTATTATAATCCTGCACCAATTTATAAGCAACTAACATGTTCAGTATACCCTCTGCTACAAAATATATTTTTATCAATGTGATAGAAGCCACCGTTTTTCCAATCTAATCAAGTATATCAAGCCGACTTTAGCATTTTAGCTTTAGGGATCCCCTGCAACATTGAAGTACATTTAAGAGAGCATCAGGATATTACCAATTAAAATCGGTCATATTTTGTTCTAGTTCTAAATTAAATCTTTTAAAAAATGATGGTCGTTTGCTGTCGGAATTTTGTGAGTGGAACTTTTTCATTGCCCGGCAATGTATTTAAGGCTTACTTTGTGACTACTGTACCTACGATACGCTGAAACCAATCGGCTGAATAAAATTAAGTCTAAGTATGTACCGACACTACCGACGTATTATTAATGTTAAACTCATCCTTGGTCCTCGGCTTTTCTCTATGAGCTTAGTACGAGGTGTATCAGAGTGTATGAGATGTGTACCTGTAAGGTAAATATGATAATATACATGTTGCAAAAAAGGTATTCGAACCCGAAACCTACATGTGCAGCATAGTATATCTAAGCCCGAAAATAAAATCATAATTTTAAAATTCGGTTAGTATACCCTTTTTGCAACACCCTGTAGAGTCTGCCTGATATGGCCAGGTCTGAAGGGTCACTCGAGCTTTACGAAATGGAAACTTCGGAGAATCGAAAATACGAAATGGAATGTTTAAAGCAGCGAGATAGAATCGTCATTAGAGCAGTCCTCCCA
Source organism: Plutella xylostella (assembly GCF_932276165.1). Taxonomy (NCBI): domain Eukaryota; kingdom Metazoa; phylum Arthropoda; class Insecta; order Lepidoptera; family Plutellidae; genus Plutella; species Plutella xylostella. Next base: position 5,815,699 of record NC_063987.1, on the reverse strand, counting down.
AAAATGGTTTTCGTAAAGTGACCCTCCTGAAGCTGTTGATATGAAAAACAACGGCCTAACATTGCATCATCAATACTACACAGGTGGGCACTATAATGGCTTTGTCTAGACGATTGTTACACGGAACCTAACATTCGATTTCAACGGGCAATTTATACAGACGTAATACGTAAACATCAATATCAATCAATTATCTTGTAATCAAATCAACAGCAATAAGAATTATCCATGCGGTTTACAATATTTATAATTGAACCTGACTTAAATAACTTAATTTCCTGAATGGATTTATAGTTATCGAAATTGTAATCATAACCATGCATGTACTTAGGTACCTATGTAGGTTGCTATTCTAGGGAGGTGCAATGTTTAAATTAAGTATTTTTAATGACCAGTTTAAAAAAAAATTAAGCATAAATAACGATGCTTCGTTACTTAATTAAGACATTAGGCAGCTTGTAAAATGGTAGACAGGAAAACTTTCTCATTAAATATAGCAGATAAGGTGGCAAAAATATATTTCTAAAGGCTAAAATAAAAATATTTGGTGCAGTCATAACGAGAAATGACACAATAAAGATGAAAGTATTATCACGCCGCCTTTACGCAACGCATATAAGTACTTATTTATTTTAAAATTAAACAAAATTTAAATGTAAGAGTATTTCTTACACCAGATCTGCCGGTAACTACCAACTACCTACACACAAGACCCAGTTTAGTTGTGTTACAACAACCGTAACAGTACTTGACTTTAATTATACTTAAGTACATACTTACTTAGGAAGGTAGGCACTAAAGTAAAGTATGTGTAGTGTATGTAATATGTATACGTATAGGTTAAACCATTTTTTCATTAAGTATAATAAGTATAGGTAATAGAATAGAATAGAAGTATAGGTATTACATATAATTATATTAAAAATAAACTGTTCAATATAAGTCTAATTGTATTCGTAATTTATGTGAGTACCTAATAGTAAAGAGTGCATGGTTCTTCGCCTACATAAATGTTATATGCATGATTAAGTATAATAATATAAATAAAGGTACAAATTAAGGTACCTATGTAGTAAGTAGGGACTTAAATTAAATCAAGTTAACTACACCGCATACCTAATTGCTTTATTTTTAAATCGTAACCGATTGCATCATGGCCGATCCCGTGAGGCAGTAAATGTAAATTTAGGCCGATTTCGTTTACGTGACCACACAGCTAATGTTTCAATCACAATTCACAAAACGACTGTCTCAATCCGCCTGACTTCGCATTTAGTTCGTAAAAAATATCGTGCTTAGTTTGTGACCACTGTGTAACCCTGACCATTTTGTTTTATCAGGGTTCAGTTACAATAAAATTTACTTATACACGTTATGGCTAATGTTAGCAGCTACGACAAATATTTTAGCCTTGTACCTACAGAGTGCTGCACTTTTCATCGATATTTTATGTTGATGATGATGTATTTATTATGGTATTTATGGAGGCTAACAAACTCAAAAAGTAATATTGTGTTAAAATTTTACATTCAATGTTTAAAAAATTGGGGCCATTTGTTGACGCCATTTTGTGGGTGAGTGGAACATTTCATAGCTCGCTAGTTGCTAATTTTGTGGTTAGATTTTTTCTTATTTTATACTTACATAGGTAAGTACCATTTTACGATGACGGCTGAGAACATAGCAGGTAAATTTTAGGCAAAAGAATCATAAGGAACCCTCTATCTTTAAAATAATATATAAGTACCTAGTGTATAATAACAATAACAATTCGTACGTCAATTTCAATTATTTTATTATGTGCCGCATGAAGTAAGATTAATGTCTTCTATTTTTGTATTTACTAAGACCAACAGACAACAGTCCAACATGAGTAAAATTTTAAGTTTGTAAGTATCTAGTGGTATAATAATAATAATGTAGCTTTTCGAAGATTGCAATCGAGCCCTGAATCAACGCATAAAAACAAATTCAGTGTGTACAAGAATTTTATAATGAAGACTTTAATAGTTTCGATGAGCTAATCTATAAGTATTTTAATAATCACTTAGATAGTTTCGCATAGGCCATCTAGCTTTAAGTTACGAAATCGATAAAAATACTTATAGGCCTACACAGAAACCATAGACATCTCTTAGAGTGGCAATGCTACTGGAGGGAGTCAGGTTTCTTTGCAGCCCACTATACCTAAGCACATACTTAGCTACTTTTGAAGAGGCCGGCAAGTTCAAAGCCCGTCTAAAAAAGCAACCCGGAAGCCAACCCGTACGTTGAGCTCACATATCCTGCTATCCACTTATTTGTTCTCATTTCATCATTCAGGCACATTTCCTATAAGAACTTACCTAAGCACTTACAAGTATCTCCAGTTTTAGAAGCACTTGATTTACTATTTCCCAACACATCTGCCGTATCGCTCTAACAGCCCCGACATGATAGAGACAGAAGTCAGTAGCTATTGGTTCAGCTGTCAGTGGGTCTTAAATCGAGGATGGATCGCTTGAACTTGCACAAAATTGCTAAGGGTCCCCGAGTGTTGTGCCAGGGAAAAGTAACTCTTGTCGCATCAACTTTGCAGGTGATTTTCGTCTTACAGTATCTGAATTTTAACTGGATTAGACAGGGTTCGCTTCTGCCAGGGTGAACTGATGTTTATGTGTAGGAGGGGAAGGTCTGCCGGGGCAGTACTGGCTGGTTGCCTCGCCTGCGCACGCGCCGCTCGCTCATTCATGGCGACGTGACGCGGATGCTGTATGCGTTGCTCTTGCGCATGATTGGAACTGGATTCGACTCTGAAACCACTTTTTGTTCCCCTTCGAAGCTCGAAGGAGCCATTGCTCTTTGATGTTGAGGGTTTAAAATCACTTTTTGTGACGGTCCGGGATAGAATTAAGTAACTTGAAGCAGTCAATGTATTCGTGCAGTATAGTTACTCAACATAATAGCTTCGAGGTTCGAGCTGAATATATGAACTTTCTTATGATTGTTGTTTTATATAGGGAGAGGTAACGAACACAAGAAAGTAACTCAACGTTAATTTATGGTTTGGTTCCTCTGAAACAGTTTAGGAAATTAGATACGTTCTGTTACTTCAACAACTATAATTCACATAAATAGTTACTTAATCCAATCGCGATCCATAAATATTTGCCGGTAGGTTTTATTCTAAGTATTGGCTGAAAATATCGACTATGTTTATAAATTAGCCTCCATACTGGACATGACTTTTTGCCTACAAGTTATTAACCCAACATCCTATCAACATCTAGCTCAATCGGCCATCAGCCTGTCGCGAAACTCTCCAGTCGCACAATATTGATGCATTCCTGCACCGTTCAAGACGAGTCTCCTTCTAAGGAAGCCCTAACTGTAAACCGGCTGCCCCCCTTGCTTGCCCCCTCTTGCCCCCCCTTGCCCCACGAGACCCTCTTAATTGCCCCACCAGCGCGAAAGGCGGAGGATCTCTGACATGTCGTTACGTAACCACGTTTTTGCGGTACAGGCTGGCCGGATTATGTTTTGTGCGGTGGACTGGGCTACTTTTGTAAATGTACTTATTATGATGCGTTTATGATTAATGTGTACTTAATTTAAATATTTCATAGGTTTTATTTTTAGAATATAATAAGAAATCCTAAGGCATTAATTATTTTGATATTAAACAGATAAGTATGTAGTTAAGGGCCATGTTTATGGGGAACTATGTGCTGAGCTTGCTGCTATGAACTTCTCTTAGCGAGAAACTTTACAATTCATGTTAGTTAACATAGTTATTATATTCTTAGTACCTAGGTCAAGGTAACTAATTATCAGAATCTATAGTTTTTATTAACATTGACTGTTTTAGTAGGGACTAGCAAGGGTGGGGTTTATTACTGAAAACATGCTGTGATATTTCCAGTAAGTGAAAAGAATGTCTAATCCTCCAAACATTATAGTTACCTGCAGCAAAGACACTAGCGCCACCGCAAGTATCGTACTTTATTTGGTGAAATCGTTGCGGTTTTTTACTCTCTACGTGACGTGCAGATTCAATGAAGCTTAGATTCTATGGCTGTTACATGCAGACTTACGAAGCACTTAGAACTTACGTGGCTATTATTTAATATTACATAACTAATAGGACTTACAAATTAGAGTCGGTTTGATGGAAAGGCCCTCTTGTTCTGGTGAGCCTTTATAAAAAATATAAATAAAAGATATTCACCATGTTTTATTTGCAACAACGGTGCTTTACAAATGAAGTGAAGTGTGAAAAAGGCTGTCAAAAGTGTCATGACAGCGGCTTTCTCTTATCTCACTACAATGACAAACAAATGAAAGTAAAAATAAAATGTACGTGGTTCCTACTTAAATAAGTAATAAAAATAACTGTAAACACTTTACTCTTAACTGTATATTACCTCTAGTAAGATAAATTTTATTAGATTATACCTTTATCTACTATCTCTCTCCAGTCCAGACACATCAGAAAAAAAACACAGTGAGTATGTGAGTGAGTAAGTTTAAGTAACAGGAAAACAATAAACAAATATTTAAAAAAATACACAAGATTTAAAATCCCCACTGTACCTCTATTATGCAACAACAATTTGTTTAGTTCGTTCATTCTCGAATCATATTATGCATGTATGGTGTATCATGTACCTATATCAGGAATCGTGATATGCACTAGGTAGGTACCACGGCACGTCAACAATTCTGGCTGCTGAAATACTGTAAATATACCTATTTACTAATTCAGGATTCAGTCAAAGTGTCCGAAATGTCGATATTGTATTCTTCTATAACTTTACTAACTCTTCATCGGTTTTCCGTGAAAAAATCCCGATGGCCAAGCTAAGAAAGAATGTTACTGAAACTGTATTTCCCTCTTATTAGCGAAGCAATTAGACTGTCATTGTCAGGCCGTAAGCGCAAGTTTATCGAAACTAGCAAGTAAATAAGTTATTTCTTAATTGATTGCTGTTAACTTTGAGTGAAGCTTTGCTCGTTACTTGGGAATAACATACATATAGTGGCTGGATGATGATATCCTAAAGTTGTTTGGGGTATATTATGTCATGGGTTGTGTCATGATTTGGCCCCAGACTGAAAATAAGTTATTCCGAAGTAAACAAAGTCTACTGGCAAAGTTTCGAGTCGGTTCTCTAGTACAGAGTACAGATTGATTATCAATTTAAAACATAAGTTTATGCTTAAGTAGTATAGTTATAATAAAATTATACCACTAGTAGAGGCCTACGTCCAAAAATAAGAAGTAGATACTTACTAGGACCTAAGACGGTTTATATATGTTACTGTAAAAGCCCGAACGGTAAATCCTAAGATTTACTGGTAAATCCTAGGATTTACCGTTGTTCGGGCTTTTACAGTAACATATATACATATATCTACGTATAGCACGAACATTTTTGTAAAACCTTAGGTATACAAACATAACTTTATTTTTATACATTCCGCTCCGATTTTCCAATGCCACACTATCGGGCATCCTGTGGATTATTCAGTGCTTTATCAGGAGACTTCCGTTTGGCCTAAATGCCAGTGGAACAGTTCCCAGGCAGTGCTACTGCTAGTTGCTACAGGGCAGGAGTGGTGACCATGTCACAGTTTTTTGTGCTAATATTTGTAGTGGCGAGCGTTCATGGAAGCTCTTTGAAGTGTAAGTGATTTTCTTCGATTTATTGATATTGATCTTCATCACAAAATGTTCTTTGGTGATCTTCTTTAAATGCATGAAAGGGACAAATAAAAGTAGATATTCAGTATAGGTATTTATCATAATTTATTATATCCGTACTACTTTTTATGATTTTCGTCAGGGAAAGTTACCTATAGTTACTTAGTATTTATTAAAATCTATAAGTTATCCTGCTTTGTAAAGTAAGGAAAAGCGAAAGAAAATTTTGATGTTAAAACTTTCTATGACTGTATACATATGATGTATTATTATTATAAGTATCATATCTTGGTCCCTCAAAATATAATATTCAAATAAAGCTCTTCTTAACGTTAGTTGTCGGGTAAAAAAGGTAAATAAGTAGTGTTTGGTATTTGTTTTCAGCCAAAAATGAATTTCATGCGGCGGACGTCGAGGCTTCTAGTCGAGCGAAACGATTAGTGGAAGTTTCTGAAAATCAGGCAAGTAATATACCACAACAACAATAGATAAATCATCATCATCATCGGCTACTGCTGGACAACTACTCCTAAGGAACGCCATCGCGCAGCCTCAAGAGTGACCGCGACGGAGAACTTTTGTCACGTCTTATTAGCGCCCTGTGCTACAGGGTCAGAAAGCCGAAAGGTGCGACCCCCGGTGCGCTGGCCTTGTTCTTACTAATAATACTTACATATTACCTATAAACCTGAAAGATTGTAAGTATTGCTCGCGAGTGTAATTACCTGTTCTGTTCTACCCTTAGCTGAGCTACCCCGAGACGGCGTGCGTGGGCGCGGACGGGCGCGCCGGGTTCTGCAAGCCGCTGCGCGCCTGCCCGCGGGCCGAGTTCCGGCAGGACGCGCTCCTCGCCATGGACCATCTGTGCGTCATACCGCCCATGTAAGTGTATGGAGACCTAGGTAGCCTAGGACCTAAGGTGTCTAGTTAACTAGCGCGGGATATAAGTACTTCTCTATGGAGACGGAAGAAGATACTTATATGTGTAGCTGTAGTTGCAAGTTGTTTAGAGTTTGGTTTTAAGATTTGCTTACTCTGGCTCAAAACGCAGTAAGTAATTATGCTAGAAATTTACAAAAATGGCGGCCATCTGTTCATGCTGAATTTGATGCACAAATGATAAGAGAGGATTCACAGTGAGTCCTAGCTACAAGCACGGTTTTGATCCCTCAATATTATTGTCAAAGGGGATCTAAAAAGTGTCTTCTGCGCTATCTATGATCAAAGATACATCTGAGAATAGCATTATAGACGGCGTGCGTGGGCGCGGACGGGCGCGCCGGGTTCTGCAAGCCGCTGAGCGCCTGCCCGCGGGCCGAGTTCCGGCAGGACGCGCTCCTCGCCATGGACCATCTGTGCGTCATACCGCCCATGTGAGTGTATGGAGACCAAGGAACATAAGTACTGAACTATGGAGACGGAAGAAGAGATATGTGTAGATGAAGTTACAAGTGGTGTACCTACAGTTTGTCTTAAGCTTTGCTTAATCTGGCTCAAAACGCAGTAAGTATGCTAGAAATTTACAAAAATGGCGGTCATCTTTTCATGCTGAATTTGATGCACAAATGATAAGAGAGGATTCACAATTGCACCGTGAGCTAGCTACAAACACGGCTTTGATCCCTATTGTCAAAGGGGACTTAAGAAGTGTCTTCTGCACATGGTTAAAGATACATCAGAGAATAGCATTATAGACGGCGTGCGTGGGCGCGGACGGGCGCGCCGGGTTCTGCTGAGCGCCTGCCCGCGGGCCGAGTTCCGGCAGGACGCGCTCCTCGCCATGGACCATCTGTGCGTCATACCGCCCATGTGAGTGTGTGGAGATCACATCATTAGCCAATAATCATCCACTGCTAGACATAGTCCTCTCCCAAGGAGCGCCACAACACTCGGTCCTCGGCCTTCCTCATCCAGCCACTACCATCTACCCGCCTAGTAGCTGGATGGAGACCACGGAACACAAGTACTTCTTTATTGGCAAGGAAGATTACAAGTTGTTTATAGTTTGGTTTTAAGATTTGCTTACTCTGACTCCAAACGCAGTAAGTATGCTATAAATGTACAAAAATGGCCGCCATCTGTTCATGCTGCATTTGATGCACAAATGATAAGACACACAATTCACAGTGAGCTAGCTACAAACACCGCTTTGATCCCTGTAATATTGTCAAATGGGACCTAAAAAGTGTCTTCTGCGCTAATGCGCTATCTATAGTATCTATCGTTAAAGATACATCTGAGAATAGCATTATTGACGCCGTGCGTGGGCGCGGACGGGCGCGCCGGGTTCTGCAAGCCGCTGCGCGCCTGCCCGCTGGCCGAGTTCCGGCAGGACGCGCTCCTCGCCATGGACCATCTGTGTGTTATACCGCCCATGTAAGTGTAGATACGGTAGAATGATGATCATCATGATTATCATCAAAAACCGTCACGTCCCACCCAACTGCTGGGGCACGGGCCTCCTTCCAATGAAGGAAGGGTTTTAGGGCTAGTCCACCACGCGCTGCCCTAGTGTTGGACCACTCCCACATTTCAAAACATTTCATTTTCTCTGTAGAATAGAGCTTGTGGGTTTATCGGTTAACTATTAGTTAAGTAGGTACTTAATTCAGTTATTTCAAGATATAAGTCTATTTGAAATCGATTCATAAAATATAATATTTACTTACCTTTCCTTAGAGCTATCGGTATACTTTGTAGAATATACTTACAATAAGTTGCAGTTGCTCACCCCATCATATGGAGTGTTTGGTCACTGGCGCTTATGGTGGGTTACAACTCATTCTCCAAATCTCAATATCACGTCTTCAGAAAGGATCAGTCAAAGTTCTATTAGTGTTAGAGAATTGCCACCTGAACCTTACCCCCCCCATCTCCCCCCAGGTCAGTAGGGGTGTGCTGCCCCGAGGCACAGACGCTGGCGGGCGACCTGCCGGCCACCGCGCCGCGCGAGGCAGACGGCGAGGCACTCACCAGGATCTCCACTGCTGAGAGTAGAGGTGAGGATTACTGAACCCTACCAAGGTCAGTAGGGATGTGCTGCCCCGAGGCACAGACGCTGGCAGGCGACCTGCCGGCCACCGCGCCGCGCGAGGCAGACGGCGAGGCACTCACCAGGATCTCCACAGCTGAGAGTAGAGGTGAGGATAACTGAACCCTATCCTCTCCACCCCCCAGGTCAGTAGGGGTGTGCTGCCCCGAGGCGCAGACGCTGGCGGGCGACCTGCCGGCCACCGCGCCGCGCGAGGCAGACGGCGAGGCACTCACCAGGATCTCATCCGCTGAGAGTAAAGGTGAGGATCTGTGTGGAAGTTACAAAATAGTTATTGATTAGGTAAGTTCACAGTTTAGTACAAAACAAATTGACGCGGTTTCTTAAATATAATTAGGGCAACATTACTTAGGTACCTGGATAAGAATATAATGTGGATTGGTACACGCAGTTTAAAACTTCAAATTGATGACCCTTATTATGTGCGTGCGTGATAAAATTTGTGAGATATTAAAACCCCATCACTACAAACCTGCCGGCAAGGCATGCGATAAATAAAGAAAATGAATAAGAGGTAAACAAGACAGCTGATGTAATGGTGCTGAACAACCTCCCATAGAAGTAGTTAATCCCAATTCTCTATACTTAGTCAGACTTCTTCTTGTCTCACCAACAACCCTCCCCAGGTTGCGGAGTGAGCACGCGCGCGTCCACGCGAGTGGTGGGCGCTCGTCCCACCAGCGTGCGCGAGTGGCCGTGGATGGCGTCGGTCACGCCGGAGGGCTATGAGCAGTACTGCGGCGGCGTGCTCATCACCGACCGCCACGTGCTCACCGCTGCGCACTGCACTAGGAGGTGAGTGGTGTGGTGGGCGCGCGTCCCACCAGCGTGAGGGAGGTGAGCAGAGATGAGGGGTGTTATCTACATGATCTATCTTTGGAAACCCTCCTTACCGGTTATTGTCATCGTGGTGAAATAATTACAAATACAAATCATTTATTGCCAAAAGAAGTTACTACACTAGGCAAGCCTGCGTCGATGACCGACGACCAGTGAGATTTGCGTCAGTTTTTAACTGACCAGGATGCGCTGGACATATAACTATATCTATAAATAACAGGTAAAAAGTCACTAGAGAAGGCTTCTTTCGCCAAAAAGGGGTAAATGTAGGTAGATCATCAAAGACAGCTCATAAAGGTCCTCTCCTGGATGTATCACTGAGAGTAGAAATTTAAGAATTCGTATTTAAAAAAAAAACATTGATACGACCAGTATATTTTAATCATAGTACTTATCATAACTTTCCAAAATAATCGTTCCCATGCAACCCTCTCGTCTCACCGATAAATCGAAAAAAAGTTCTTCCATACATTAGACATCAACGCGCTCATCTTAGCGCTTTAATCGTATTAACAACATTCCTCTACCAATTCTGGAAAAAGGACGATATCCTTATCCTTATTAACCAGCATTTATCTGTGTATCTTATTAAATTATATGAATAAATATCGTCGTTAAGACTTAAAAGGAAGGGTTTAAATAGACAGATAGAAGATAAATCGTGGATCAAAAAAGTTACGAGAGGTTATTAGGGTAAATCACATCGAATCTTGATTCTTGACAGTCATCGTGCGGTTTTGTCGTAACGTGATTATCTGATGAAGTATGATTATGAACGTATAGCTGTGTACCTAATGTGAAAGTAGGTACTATAGTAGGTTAGATACATGTCATGTGCTGGACCGATACCAGCTTAATTTAATGTTCCTCTACAATCTACCAGTTTTAATAGGTACCTATAGTTTAATCAAAAGCCACTAAATGACAAGATGTAGACCACACTATATCGCTATTATCGCTTTAATGTACACAATGTAGTGCAATCACAGGTAGACAAAAGCAATTTTTACATTATACAATTAGACACTCCAACTTCGAGGAAAATCACCATCCGCAAAACGCTTCATAATAGTTACGTTAAGCCAGAGTAAGCCCCATACCCGAGTCAAAGATCATGCGTTGATTGTTTAATGTGTGTCGAGACGAGATCCGAGATTCGTGTGCCAGGCATCATCTACAATGGCGCTAGGCGTCGACCAATCAGCTGTTAGCATTACAAGTCCGTGTGTGTAATTGATTCCTATCTCTGGGCTACCTACGCGGCTCCCTTCACCTATAGACTAGGAGCTGTATGCTGGCATTTGATAATTTACGCACACGAATAAGGCACCAGATAGAATTCTGTATACCTACGTACATTTAATGCAACGAGATAGAGTCGTGGTTAGCGTAATAGGTAATAGCGCTTCGAAACTTAGTTTTTCGTTACCCCGACCACGAAGCTCAGTGGTCGCTCAGACTGTTGTGGAGTGTACCTACCTACCCTGGATTGATTTTCGACCGGGGCAGATTATCGTCAGCGTACAAGAATTAATTTATTTCTTATTATTTCGTATTGAGGCAGATACTCGTATTTAATCAGTACTGATTGATACTAGGAATATAAAAAACACCAAAGGCCCTTCTATAACTTCTGACTCCCAAACTATACTATTAACTACTCAAATTACAGTCCATTTATTGCACATTTCCCATGCGTTACCCTTAAACCTAACGGAATAGAGGCTTGTATTGCGTGACTTCCATGAGGTTCATTTGAAATGTAGACGCACTGTCCCAGATTTATGATTGAAGGAACCACGACGTCTCATTTCACTAGAGAACTATTTACTAATGATCGTAGCTTACGATACGAGTACTTCGGTACATAATTTTAATTCATTTGTTTATTTACTTACATGTTAAACTTTGTATAAAATGTTTGTAGTACTTACTTAAGTATTTTGCACCTGCTTTACTAAGTATATACTTAGTACCTATGTTTTTTTCTTTAACAGTAATTTAACATAATACAAATAGTTTAACATAATTTGTGTAACTATAATGATTACGATTTTTATCGATAGGTTATACTAAATATACAGAGTGTTGCAAAAAGGGTACACTAAGCAGAAACCTACGTGTGCAGCATGTTATATATGTATATCTAAGCCCGAAAATAAAAGCAGAATAGGTTTCGGCTTAGTACCTATACCCATAGACTAATTAGTATATTAGTCTATGCAGTCTATGGTATACCCTTTTTGCAACACCTGTATACAAATACATAAGACTGTGGCATTATTGCTAATTGCCTGACTGGAGTAGTAGCTACCTTTACATTATCATAAACATAAATAAGTAATTTCATCGAATAGAGAAATAAGTGAAATCGCCACCTGGCTGTCCGACAACTGTGCAGATACATTAATACAAACAAATTATTGACAACAATAGTTGAAATGCTCGCAATGTCGCCCAATAAAGTACCCGAGTTATTAATAGTTGAGATTAAACTGCGAGACAATAAACTAACAGGTAGGCGTGAGGTTGATGTGGTCTGATATGAAACCTGCTGCCAGGAATTTCGTTTCCATTGTGCTTTGACTACTGAATATTACCTACTGACCACAAGGTAGAACCTTATAGTTTCAGAAGCAAACGAAACAAGAAAAATGTTACCTAACTATAGAATATATTTCAGTAGATATTTCTTTTAATTTTAGATCTTAGTTATGAAAAAGGCCATCAATAGATGCATGGTAATAACCGTACTTATACAAACTAATAAAACTAACATAAAATAAAAGCGAAATATAGTTCTGAAAACCATCAGAATCAATACAAGGATCCATCAGCAAACTAAAGATTTTTGGTTTTACACTCCCGGGCAATGAAATACTTAGTTCCACTCACAAAATTCTAATTCCAAACGACCCCAATTTTTTCAAAGATTTAATTTAAAATTGGAACAAAATATTACCGTTTTTAGTTGGTAATATCCTAACCCCCTTATATATACCTTAACTTTTTTATGAATAAGGGGGTAAGGCTCTGTTAAATGTACTTCAATGTTGCAGAACACGGTATTAAGTTAGCCTTTTCCGTTTAGAAGTAATTTGGTGCTTCTCTGAGTGGAACCTTTTCATTGCCCGTGAGTGTAAGATACAATACAATTAACATAACTACAAGGTAGTACAATTTCAACCCAGTTAATATCGTGAAACCGACCCAGGTCGTTTCTCTATTCATAAGGTATAAATCGAATGATGCAGCTAAAAGCTCAAGGGCACATTTTCCTTGCATTTCACGTTACTTATAGGCACTAGGTCTGTCTAGGAACAGGCTAGGGCACCTAATTCGCCATGCCGTCGCGTCCGCACAGAATGCTAAGTGCATGATATTATTGGGTCACATTATAATACTGGTCACATTATAATGTCTTGTACTGGGCGCCTTGGTACTGTCACTGACGAACATAGATTTTACCTAATAAATGTACATATATTATAGGTACCTAATAAATTTACAGAAAACGTCAAAATAAACGAGTAGCTCTCCTACCTAACCTACCATAATTAAAGCCCCTACATAGGTAGGTATTACCTCTCAGCGCGACTTCCTCCAAATCCTATTATATAATCTTTGTTATTAATAACAGCCAATACCCCTTAACCCCTTTCAGATAGATCTAAACCTACTTACTCAAATTTCAGCCCAGAAACTTACTTACAATACGTTACAACTTAAGACATTATATTCTAATTATATTTATTATGTAACCGAGTGCACCCGACTGTACATAGTGGTGGGCGACGTACCACTGAGTTACCGACTGTCTTTCTAATCATTATTTTAAAATTGTAGGTACTTACTACTATTTACTTACCTTCTAACTTAACTATTTATAGAATAAGTACTATCTATCTGAGCAAATCAAACTTCAGTGCAAACTGATACTACAAAATTAATAGTCTAATGTAAGTAAGTACTTAGCTAGTAGCTTAGGTCATTAGGTACCTATGTAGGTCGCTCTAGCTTTTTAAAACGATCAAACTAAATGAGTACTTACTAGAAGTACTTGGGTACATGGATGTAACTAACAAATTGTACCTTGAAACTCCACATGAATTTACAAATCTTGAATAATTCGCCTCAGTCCTCCGTTTTCACGGTATGATGGATTATAAATTTTAGATGAATTCCCCTTCAACATAATAATTTGTGCCAAAACCACCAAAACGCATCACTCAAATTAAATGTACATACATACCTACCTAGAAGCAGCTACGGTCAGCAACCGCGATAAAGCTACCAGTAGGTAATAGTATATCATAGTAATTAGATAAGTACGTTTAATAGATCTATAACATAGTCATAATGTTATAATAATAAGTTTAGGGGATAGTACCTAGTAGTGATGTAACGAATATTCGCATTCGCATTCGCATTCGCGAATATTCGCATTTTTTTGGATATTCGCATTCGCATTCGCATTCGCAAAATTTTGTGCGAATGTTTGCGAATATCAGTACTTATTAAAAAACTATTTGAAAATAATGGTAGATAGGTTAAACAAAATCTAAATCCATTCGTCTATAACCTTTTTATTACAAGTTACCCTGTTAATCACATTTCCAGTCTTTACTTTATCATTTGGTATTATTTATTTACTTTGGGAAATGAAACTTTACATATTATAGTTAATAGTTTCATAAGACCTAAACATAATAAAAAAGCGTATTTTGACAGTATACAGGGTTATTTGCAAGTAGACCTGATCCTTTCAGGAGGTGATAGAGGAAGGCCTTTTTCAGTCGATTGAACCCTATATTGCATTATACAAAACTTAACCATTTCTAAAATATTTAATATTTAAGTTTTTTTTTATTTTTTTGTCAAATTGTTATGCTTAACACCGAAAATTAAAAAAACTAGCCATATTTCAATATGTTTTTAGTTTTTTTGCATAAAAAAGTGTAAAATAATCAAATATGCATTAATTGACTTAAATTAGACATAATACTTACCTCAAAAGAGTTAAACATTTTTTCAAAATATTCACAACGTAAAAAAAAGTTTAATTTAAAAAGAATATCATACGACAATTTTTACGCACTTCAGCTTTAAAACATTATCAACTTATAAGCTTTCAAATAAGATATTTCAATATCAAATCGATTTAGGTATCACCAACATATGGCCAAAACAACCAGCACAGGCGGACAAAATTCAATAGGAAAACTAACAATATTAGCCCAATTTAAAGGTAAAAAGTGTGATTGTTTTCAGTCCTGTTGACTTTAGTATGGAAACCTCTATTGAGTTTTCTCCGATTTCTCTGGTTGTTTTGGCCATATCTTAGTGATACCTAAATCGTTTTGATATTGAAATATCTTATTTGAAAGCTTATAAGTTGACAATGTTTTTAAGCTGAAGTGCACAAAAAATTGTCATATGACATTCTTTTTTAATTTAACTTATTTGTTTTTACGTTTTGAATATATTTTTTAATGTTTAACTATTTTGAGTTATTGTGTCTAATTTAAGTCAATTAATGCACATTTGATTTTTTAATTAGTTAATTTTAGGTGTCACTTATTTATGCAAAATAACCAAAAAAATTATTGAAATAGTTTTTTTTTTATTTTCAGTTTCAAGCTTAAATTTTTTGAAAAACATAAAAAAACTTACATATTCAATATGTTAGAAATGGTTAAGTTTCGGACAATGCATTATAGGGTTCAATCGACTGAAAATGTCTTCCTCTATCACCTCTTGAAAGGATCAGGTCTACTTTACCAATAACCCTAAAGTGTCAGAGCAAGACAGCAATAGATTTAAATATTTTAAATGTTTCGTGTAAGTCGTCCTCAGAAACCGCACACAGTCGCAATGTGTCGTAACTAGGGAATGCAATCTCGTCTCGCCGAGATCTCGATCTCGCGAGATCTCGGCCATATTTTACGAGTTTGTTATCTCGCGAGATAACGAGATCGAGAAATGCAGCGTGACGACGTGTTTTTCATGCAAAATAAGTGTTTTTTGACAAGCCAAACTAACTTGCAGTTCCGTACCTTGATAACTTCATCTTCTACTTTAAACTTTTTAATTGTATTTGATTAATACGATCTCACAACATTTATTTCAAACTTGTGAAGTTAAATTTTTGTTTTTATTTATAAACAGTAATATTGTATTACTCTTAATTATTGAAACTAAAGCAATACTTAATATAGATCATTATTTTGTTACCAATATTGTATGAATTTGAACTTATTAGCTACAGTAGGGACTTATAATAATTAGGTATAGACATAAACAAATGTTATTAGAGTTAGAGACAAAATAATAAGTACTCTGCTGTTGATTTTTAAAAGAAGCTTACATTATTTTAATAACTAACAACGAAGTTACTATTTAGTTACAAATCATGTCAGTTACTAGTTCCTAATACAAGCATTTGCATAATGTTTTTATTGACATTCTCCTAATCTCGCGAGATCTCGCTAGGTGGAAATCTCGTACGAGATTGCATTCCCTAGTCGTAACAGTTACGGGGCTAACTAAAGTGTACTTTAAAAAAAAACTGCGACAATTATTGGCTAGTCTGATTCGGAATGCGTCTTGAACGGAATGTACCTCGTCCAGTACTAGATAGTCACCAAACCATGCAAATGGCCCCAAATTTTAGCACAAACTGAATATTTGCATTCGCATTCGCATTCGCGAATGTCGATATCAGATATTCGCATTCGCATTCGCATTCGCGAATGTCCAAAAACACACATTCGTTACATCACTAGTACCTAGTCTACTTTTATACTAATAAATTAGAAAGTTACTATTTACTGAAAATTTAATAAATTGAAAATCTAAATGCATAGAAAAAACTTGACATAGTTAGCACGTAGGTAGTTAGCAACTCAGGTTAAAACTTAATTAGGGTACAGAAGATCCTAAACATTCAGATACAATCTCTGACTTTATTAATTTGCCAACCGTAGCCTGTAATATGATTATTACAAATGAATTATGGGCGTCAAACCATTATGTTCAGACATTAGCATATAACAAGCTGAACTTAACAAAACAATTGCCCCAAGGAATTTGATGTTTGACTAACTTATTACAAGGTACAATCGTTGGAGGGACTTACTTGGGAAGAATATCCACACACTTATATCTGAAACATAGAGACTTAAATCGCACTGCATATAAAATTTTGAATGTACTGTAAGGTTTTGTATGTATACGCCTATGCGTTGTACTGTCAAGCATCTTGATTGCTACCTACGGGCATTGTTATGCAATTTAAAACTTAATGCAATGAACAATTTACATATTTTGAGTTTATTTCACATTTAGGACCTTTTGTTTGACCTTTTAAGTATACATAGATATGACGGTGATCAGATATTATGATCAGCCTTGGAGAAGCTGGGACTATGATTGCAATAGACAACATCTGTGTGTCGTTAGGTCATCCACTCGCCAAGTCGCCACCCTCGTCACATCATACTCGGCTCCTATCATATTATTACGATTGCATTTTTTACGAAAAGGTTCGTAATGATTTTATACGGTAAGTACATCTATTCTGATTCTCTTTTCTCCCAAATTCTCATCTGTTTGCAACCTCCAGGTGGATAGTTAAAAACTGTGAACATTTTCTCAGAAAGCTTCGCTTAGTTTTAGTAATAGTTTTGTCGACAAAACCTCGTAGAGAGTATGGAGTGGGCTTTATATTTACTATAACGACCTCTCTTTGTTCTACCCCAGATGGAAAGCCGACGAGCTCTTCGTCCGTCTCGGTGAATACGACCTCGACCGCTCCGACGACACTCGCACCTACAACTTCAGGGTCGTGGAGATCCGCCAGCACGCGGAGTTCGACCCTTCCAACTACCACCACGACGTGGCCATACTCAAGCTACATAGACCGGCTACGTTCAACTCTTATGTGTGGCCGATCTGCCTGCCGCCGCCAGGCGTGGATCTGGTTAATGAGACTGCGTTTATTATTGGTAAGTTCTGATTATTGAGTAAAATTGAGGTGTTCAAATTCCCAGTTGGTAATAATTAGTTAATAGTAATGATGACAAATACATATTTGACGTCTGAGCTTTTATTTGGTGGGATTGGTTAGCTAGCATCATCATCATCATCACCATCTGGCAACTGAGCTTTGAGCTTGAATAGCGAGCATCATCATCGTCAGGCAACACAATCATCCACTGATGAATACAGGCGTTTCCCAATGAAAGAGACACAACTTTAACTTCAGGGTGCCTCAAGCAAAACTTATTTCTAGCCAGTCAGATTAGTTTCAGTGATATGAGCCATTACGCGTTAAGACTTATAGGGTAACTAGTAGTGTAACCACCGAAACTCTTTCCAAAATGTCAATAAGCGACCTACGGATGCACAGGACTTTTTGGCCGTTCTGTATGAAACCAATACCCTCACACCACACTGATCCATCCCCAGGTTGGGGCACGCAGTTCTTCGGCGGCCCGCACAGCCACGTGCTGATGGAGGTGCCGGTGCCGGTGTGGGAGCACCAGCACTGCGTCACCAGCTTCGTGGACTCCATCTTTGAGGAGTCGCTGTGTGCCGGGGCTTACGAGGGCGGGAGAGATGCGTGTCAGGTTAGTGATGTGCTAGGGTTATGGCGGGTGTATCCCAGGAGTAACGTGTGAAGAATCGGCGAGTTAACCAATGCAGAATTTTATAAACGGTGCTATTTGGAACGACTTCTAAAGTCGACTAAAGAGGTATACGGTTTTGCAAAAAGGGTATACTAAGCCGAAACGGGTTCAGAATGACCCCCTGAGTCACCCCCTTTCGGTTTAGTATACCGTTTTTGCAACACTCTGTATAAACATAGCCCCCCTTAGAGCACCACGACCCTTAGTCCTCTTCCTCAAGCAAAAGGCTAATATTTGTGAAAAATACTGCTGGCCTGGTATTTGTCACCGTGGTGAAAGGATTAGCCAGTCAGCTTAGAATTTTAGATCATTATAGTCGAAGGCCAGCCAGATAAGTTGTCAGTCATTGATTGCCCAGCGGGCGCCTGTGCTACTATTTCCTCCTTTCATACACCTCTTTCAGGGCTTGTACACAAAACTGCGAATTGGCACGATGTGAGCTCGCAAACTCTCTTATGGAACACCTGCGAGTTGGAGGGAGACGTTTTCTTGATGCAACGCGAATTCGCAGTTATATGTACACAAGCCCTAAACCGTATCCAATCTTGCAGGGTGACAGCGGCGGCCCCCTAATGCACCAACTCCCAAGCGGGCGCTGGACAGTAGTAGGCGTAGTGTCGTGGGGCGTGCGCTGCGGGGAGCCACAGCACCCCGGCATCTACGCGAGGGTCGAGAGTTATCTGAACTGGATTGTACAGAACGCCAGGTTTTGAACGCGGAGATGGTACATAAATGGAGAGTTGATAAGGTGCACATGGTGATTGTACATATTTACTTCTGTATATTGTGCAATAAAAGTATAAATAAATAAATAAATAAAGGGTAGCAATAAAACGAGTGACTGTAAATTAAAGTTCTAAGTGTCAAAATTAATTAATTTGGGTTATAGAATTACTAAGTGAGCGACTGACTGCGAGTGACGAGAAATCAACAGAACAGCAACTTACAAACATTAATTTGAGTTACTTAAAATACAAAATGAGCAGCTTCATAATATTTGAGCGACCTAATATTTGTTCGAGTGTCAACGTTACGTCCTGCATTTTTTTCAATATTTGGCAAATGTATTTTTTATACTGAGCGGCATTTTATCTTAAATGAAGTGTTTCGAGTACAAAAACCACTTTGAAAAATACACTAATGAGCAGAGCATAATGAACTCACATTTAAAAAATAAAAATAATATGAAATAACTATTTGAAGAAACACTATTCTATTAGTTGAGAAATTTTATTATTGAAATATAAGGGTAATTAAATAAAACAATGTACTCCGTAAAAATAAAGTAATATGCATGCATTTATTTCAATCAAATGAACAAAAAATAAAATAAGACGCTTCAGTCAACTAAAAAAAACTTCTTATTAATACTAGGAATCATTTATAGGTATGAGGAGCCCTACTACAACTCACCTGACTGCAACGATTCGTGGCCCCGCCCCCATTCGAATTCGCGCGCATTTAAAAATCTGTAGTTTTCATTAAAAAGGCGTATCAAAATAAAGAAACATTAACCCTGAAATAGAATATCAGTAACCAATAATCATTAAAAAAGCAGCATACAAAACTTTACACAAAGTTAACTTTTTAGTAGTTCGCTAAGTATAACCTCACTTAGAAAAATCGAATCTATCTTAATATTGAAGTTGCCCTCTTTGTATTTCCAGTCGCTCACTTAGTAATTAAGTCGCTCGTATAAAATTTTAATATCTGAAATGGATTTATCACAATCCACTTTTTGTAAGCTCGTTCTGGATTTTATTATAAATCAATATTCGTCGTCAGTTTAGTTAATTTTTCGCTAACTCAAATTCATACCGCTCAAGTTATTAAAACAGTATGTCATCATCAGTCGCAAAGTTTTTTTTTGTTCGCTCGTTTTATAATTCCCCATAAATAAATAAGGTGGAAAAAGAAAAGATGAGAAAGGTACTGAAATAGGAAAATAAATTAGTGAATGAACATTTGTGTGTTTTTTTCTTCAATCACTATACTAACTTATTTCGACGACTGAGTTGAAAGTGCGCATTATAATGTACTTTCCTGAATACGGTGCTGGATAAACTATGGAAGCAGACTCTATAAACAAAACTTGCTATATTGGTGGAGTACAAAGCTTAAATATTACGATAGAGTTAACGTAATTAAAAAAAAACCTGGTGTAAAAATAGATTTTCATATATTTACAGCTATTAGATAAAAAATAGTAATTATAGGGGCTTATTTAAATTAAATACTACTATAAAATACATGTAATATTAGTAACTTCACGGTAACGGGTATAAGAAGTACGAAGTAGGTACGTAAATAAAATTCGAATACATCACAATCTTAAATCACAAGCCATATAGATTGCAAAAATGGTATAACTACTGTGTATGTAAGAAACAATAATAATATGAAGATGGCGATCAGATACATGCAAGCCCGCCCAATATACCAATAGGTATGTCTTTCTACTTCCACTGTACGTAACGGCTGCCATTTCCATTTTAATTTCTAGATCTGCGCCCGTCATATGGCCATTCCGAAGTAAGTACATGTACCAGACCGGGTTGCACGGCATCTTTATCGACGTAGATAAACTCATTCAATTCACGTTCCACCAATCAGTACACAATACAATTACGTCCATATACGACAATAACGGGTCCAAACATACCAAACATGAAAAAAAACGACGACATCTACAGCATAGGTATCCAAAGTGATCATTTCCTGCGGTTAGTACATTTCTACTGCAGCATATCCAAAGTGACCATCTCCCCGCACTCCTCTATAGCCTCCAACATGTCGGCCACATGTTCCGTGGTCACCTCCGGGTGACAGGTGAAGGCCAGACGGAAGAAGTTCTTGTGTTGTCTGAGCGGCGTGTAGGCCACCATGAGGCGAGCGGAGAGGGTTAGCAGCTCCTTGATCTTTGGAGTTATCTGTGGATAGGAGATTTTGTGGTTTAGGTTAAGTTTAATACAAGTTTTATTAAACCTATGGGAAGTTTAGGTAAGTACATACCTACTAATAAAATGATATTATGTATGTAACGGTGCGTAGACGGAAAAGTCTACTGAAGATCATCTTTCCTGAACAGAAATACTTGTACTTTTGTACCCGCTTTTCTCAGTACATTTATGTACTCACGTGTGATTAGCAGTACAATGCACTTAAGGACGCAACGGTATAGATGCGCAGGTTTCCTCACGATGTTTTCCTTCACCGTAAGAGCGATTGCTATAATTGTACTAAAACTCCTTAATTGAAAATAATTCATTGGCAGGTACATGCCAGGGCAACAGTTTGTCTACTAGGGACACAGCCTTCTTTATCCATCCAAAAAAATATAATAAATAGCAAATGAAAACATAACCATACCTTATGCATCAGCCCCCACCACTTCTCATCCTCCTCCTTCCCTCTCATAAAGCCAGGTATATACCAGAAGCACACATTAGGACACATCAACGGCTGAGAGACCACCCTGAAGCCAGGTCGAGAGGATACGGCCCGCAGGCAGTGTTGGGCGATATTCATAGTCCTGTCCACGAGGCTGCCTAGACCGGCGTCGCCGCGCGCTTTCCACATCACCCAGAGTTTGAATGCGTCTGTCTGGAATGGCGAAATGAAAAATAAGCATTATTAGCAATCATTTGTAAGAGGATGGAATAGGTAAGGGGAGATAGTTATAGTGAGTTCTTGATACTGAATTACTCCTGCATTCAAGAAGCTCATTACCCCTTGCATACATAATTTTATAATAGTATAGGAAGGCACGTTTACACGCTTTCCATCGGCGCCTTAGCCTGCGCGAGAGAGAGTTAAAAAGTGTTTTGCAGCGCATTACCTAGGCATAAGTCCATGAAGACAGTTGAGAAGAATAAGATTTCATTCTACAGATGTTTGCCCTGGGCGGGTTACAAACCCGCGGCCCCAAGCTTCGGAAGCAGCTTCACTACCGCCTTAGCTACGGTTCCGTCGTTGTTGTGAATTTATTTTTATAATTTATGTGCGATAATTATACATACTCCTATATGCGTCCGTCCGTCCATCTGTCTGTCTGTCTGCCTGCCTGTTTCCCTGTCTATCTGTATGCCTGCTGGTCTATCTGTATGCCTGCCTGTCTATCTGTCTGTCTGTCCATCTGTCTGTCTATCTAGCGTTTCTGTTTGTCTGTCTGTCTATCTCTATGTATGTCTATCTGCCTGCCTGCCTGTCTCTCTGTATGTCTGTCTGTCCATCTGTGTGTTTGCCTGTCTGTCTGCCTGCCTGTCCGTCTGTCTGTCTGTCTATCTGCCTGACTGTCTGTCTCTCTGTATGTCTGTCTGTCCATCTGTGTGTTTGCCTGTCTGTCTGCCTGCCTGTCCGTCTGTCTGTCTGTCTATCTGCCTGACTGTCTGTATGTCTACCTGTCTGTCGGTTTGTCTGTCTGTCTCCTGTGTCTGTATGTCTGTTTGTCTACCGTGTCTGTTTGTCTGTCTGTCTGTCAATCTGTCTGTCTGTCTGCCTGCCTGCCTGTCTGTCTGCCTGTCTGTCTGCCTGTCTGTCTATCTATCTATCTATCTATACCTTCCGGCCGCACTGCACGCTCTTGTCGCCGGTGTCGTACTGCACGGTGTAGAACTATATACTTAGTTAGTTAGTATATAGTGATGCGTGACATATGAGAGTGTACATATACATCGGGGTACCTTCCGGCCGCACTGCACGCTCTTGTCGCCGGTGTCGTACTGTCTGTCTATCTACCGTTTCTGCCTGTCTGTCTGTCTATCTGTATGTCTGTCTGTCCATCTGTGTGTTTGCCTGTCTGACTGCCTGCCTGTTTGTCTGTCTATCTGCCTGTCTGTCTGTCTACCTGTCTGTCGGTCTGTCTGTATGTCTACCTGTCTGTCGGTCTGTCTGTCTATTTGTCTACCGTGTCTGTGTGTCTGTTTATTTCTCTGTCTGTCTATCTGCCTGTCTGTCTGCCTGCCTGTCTTTCTGTATGTCTACCTGTCTGTCGGTCTGTCTGTATGTCCACCTGTCTGTCGGTCTGTCCGTCTATTTGTCTACCGTGTCTGTGTGTCTGTTTATTTCTCTGTCTGTCTATCTGCCTGTCTGTCTGCCTGTCTCTCTGTCTGTCTGTCTGTCTATCTATGTTTACCTTCCGGCCGCACTGCACGCTCTTGTCGCCGGTGTCGTACTGTCTGTCTATCAACCGTTTCTGCCTGTCTGTCTGTCTATCTGTATGTCTGTCTGTCTATCTGTAAGATGTCTGCCTATCTGCCTACCTGCCTGTCTCTCTGTATGTCTGTCTGTCCATCTGTGTGTTTGCCTGCTTGTCTGCCTGCCTGTCTGTATGTCTACCTGTCTGTCGGTCTGTCTGTCTGTCTGTCTGCTGTGTCTGTTTGTCTACCGTGTCTGCGTGTCTCTTTGTTTCTCTGTCTGTATATCTGCCTGTTTGTCTGTCTGTCTGTCTGTCTGTCTGTCTGCCTGCCTGTCTGTCTGTATGTCTACGTGTATGTCTGTCTGCCTACCTGCCTGTCTGCCTGCCTGTCTGTCTATCTATGTTTACCTTCCGGCCGCACTGCACGCTCTTGTCGCCGGTGTCGTACCGCACGGTGTAGAACTTGTCCTGCTGGAACAGGTAGGTGCCTGTCTGTCTGTCTATATATCTGCCTGTCTGTATGTATGTCTACCTGTCTGTCGGTCTGTCTGTCTATTTATCTACAATGTCTGTGTGTGTGTTTGTTTCTCTGTTTGTCTATCTGCCTGTCTGTCTGTTTATCTGCCTGTCTATCTGCCTTTCTGTCTATCTATCTATGTTTACCTTCCGGCCGCACTGCACGCTCTTGTCGCCGGTGTCGTACCGCACGGTGTAGAACTTGTCCTGCTGGAACAGGTAGGTGGCGGCGGCGCAGTTGGCCTCGTGCAGCGCGGGCCGACGCACCAGGAATAAGGAGCACTGGAGCACCGCGCCCGCCATCTTGTGAGGGTTCCAGGAGATGGAGTTGGCTCTGCGGGTTGGAAATGATTTAGGTACCTACTTATTGTGAATTTGGAAATGATGACTGTGTCTTGATTAAACTAATATGTACAACCATTCAACCACAAAATCAGTAAACCTCAATAACTAAGGGCCCATGCACAAAACTATTATAAAAACTTGAGTTACATAGCAAGAAACAATTTTCAAAAGCCTTTCTACGATTTAATTGATTTACATTGCATAGGTATAATAGGTACAGTCTATTATAACTAGTATTATCTGCTAGAAAGAGTGCATAATAGTTTACCTTTCAATGCCTGCTAACATGTGTCTGTATTTTTCTGATAATATGAGTGAACCTCCCCAGCAGCCCTGAAAAAAGATAAGGTAGGTATTTATTTATATATCAGATATTATGTGGTGTTAGGCGGAGGCCTATTGTCCAAAAGTAAACGACGGCGGCTGATGATGATGTTACCTATTAATACCAACACCATTATGTTTCAGTACTTTCAGTGATATAGGTACTACAAAATTATTAAATTTACCCTTATTTCATGCTGGTTCCACACTTGGCTATTCGTATTTGTGATTGGATGTTTGTTATATTTGTCAAATACCAAAACAGTAGGCAAATTTGACGAATATACTGACAGTGACACAAAAGGAAGCATTGGCAAATAAGAATAGCAAAGTGCGATAGCAGCATTAGATCATAAATTAAAAAAAACCCAACTCACATCCACATGCATCCAAACGCCATGCCGCTCGCACACCTCACTGACAGCTGTCAGGTCGTCAATGGCGCCCAGCACAGTTGTCCCGGCCGTCGCATTCACCATGAGCGGACATCGGCCCAGGGCCACCTCCTCCTTGATGGCTTTGTCCAGCTCTTCGACCAACATCTGGCCTTGGGGGTTGGTCTTTATCATCCGCACGCTTTCTGTGCCGAAGCCAAGCCAGTGGGCCGCTTTTAGGACGGAGTAGTGACTCTGGAATTAATTGGAAGAAACATTTTTTTAAAGAGGTATTGTATTCTATTCTATTCTCTGTGGGGGTGTAAGTACCTGCCCCTGGCTCGCTCGAATGGAACCTTTGTACATATCCTCAAGGTCTAAACTGCCTTCCTATAAGCTTGGACCATTTCCCACCATGCTAGTCCAATGCGGATTGGTGGTTTCACATATCTAGTAGATTGATGTGCTAAATCTAGATATGCAGGTTTCCTCACGATGTTTTCCTTCATCGTAAGGATACATATAGAATACATTGTACCTAAATTTAAAGAACTCATTAGTACATGTCAGCGAAGGGATTCGATCCCGCATCTAATATTAACATTGCATTGCCTGTTAGCACGTCTCTGTTTGGACATTAAATGTGTTAAACATTGTTCTAACATAAATTTTATTGAAATAGGTAGGTACTTAGACTACTTACATGTAGGTATTAATTAATATAATTTTGAACTACCGATAATGTTTATGTTTTATTTAGCATTTGGTTAACTTCCAACTTCATAAGCAAGTACTTATACTTACGAAAAATTCCATAGATGTGTAAATTTCGAAGCACTAATAAGCATACCTACCTAGTATTCATTCTACAGTCTGCTGTTCTATAGTCTTGCTATGTTACAGTAGCATTTGAACTGCAATAATAATTAATGACTGCGGAAGTTCAATCATACTACTAATAGAGTGATGCTCTATGTAATGAATATGCTCCTTTGATCCCAGCTGTACCTAACAACACATGTAGATAGCGCTATCTTATTACCTAATTGAACTGCAGGCTACATAAGTAAGTCTTTCTGAACGAGATTTTAAAAAAAATGGTAAGTAAGTATTGTAACATAAAATACCGTGATTCAGCTCGTCGAAAAATTATATGTAAGTATCTTAGTAGTAAGTAGATTTTTTAACGAATTCCAAAAAACACTCTGTATGTCTTATTGTGTTAATTTGCGACGTAAAGTCTGAAGCAATCGAAAGGCTATACGAATAAAGCAATTTCAAACCCACTCACATCTTCAGAAGTGAAAATCATCATGCGGGGCAGTCCCCACATGCCTTTACTCTTCACTTCCGGGAACCTCTGGAACCTGGCCTGGACTATAGCATACAGCATGGAGACACTGCCCCCGGGGCATAATACCTATGTACCAGGGCATAATACCTAGGTATTTAGCTAACTAAATTGTCGTCTACCAACCCGCTAGGAAAGCGTGGTGGACTAGGCCTAAAAGATCTTCCTTCATTGGAAGGAGACTCAGCTGTGGGGACGTGATGGGCTATGATGATGATGATCTAGTTACTAATAAAGCAATTCCAAACCCACTCACATCTTCAGAAGTAAACATCGGAGTAGGGACGTGATGGCTATGATGATGATCAAGTTACTATAAATAATAAAGCAATTCAAAACCCACTCACATCTTCAGAAGTGAAAATCATCATCCGTGGCAGTCCCCACATTCCCTCTCTCTTGACCTGCGGGAACCTCTGGAACCTGGCCTGGACTATGGCATACAGCATGGAGACGCTGCCCCGGGGCATAATACCTATGTATTTAGCTAAATTGTTGTACACAAACCCGGACAAGGCCTAAAACCCTTCCTTTATTGGAAGGAGACCCAGCAGTGAGGACATGATGGGCTATGATGATGATCTATATAGTTACTAATAAAGCATTCAAAACCCACTCACATCTTCAGAAGTGAAAATCATCATCCGCGGCAGTCCCCACATGCCTTTACTCTTCACATCCGGGAACCTCTGGAACCTGGCCTGGACAACATGGAGACGCTGCCACCCGGGCATAATACCTATGTATTTAGCTAAATTGTTGTCCACAAACCCGGACTAGGCCTAAAACCCTTCCTTCATTGGATGGAGACCTAGGAGTAGGGACGTGATGGCTATGATGATGATCAAGTTACTATAAATAATAAAGCAATTCAAAACCCACTCACATCTTCAGAAGTGAAAATCATCATCCTTGGCAGTCCCCACATGCCCTCTCTCTTGACCTGCGGGAACCTCTGGAACCTGGCCTGTACTATGGCATACAGCATGGAGATACTGCCCCCGGGGCTGAAGATGCCATCGCCGTTAGGGATGCCGAAGAGATGGAGCACGTGGCGTATGATCTCCAGCTCGATGAGAGTGAAGGCTGGGGCGACTTCGAATGTGTATCTGGGGGTAAGGGTTGTTTGGGTTAAGAAAACTTGGATATAAGTAACAGGTTTTTACATAGGTAGGTAGCCATATTGGTTTCCCATTGCTGGGCAAAGGCCTACGCATAATGCTTATTCCACAAGTCTGTGTTATCGATATCCTGATGCCATTACGGCAAAAATCTGTCCAGGTCGTACATATTTAGATGTGTAAGTATATAATGTGTACAGTGAAACTATAAAGTCCTGAAATTAATGTTTGAGGAACTAAAATTTTCAGGAGCCTGGCACCATTAGAAAAGAAACATAAAAGTCATAAAAATTGTTTATGTCAATAGGCGGTTGGCTGTTTTTTTGAATTTTCTTATAAATTATAAGGATAATCTAGTTAAAAGCAACAATTTACGCTTGGTTGCAATTAGGAAGATGAAGAAAAATATTTGTAGTCAAGCTAGTGAAGTTATTTATCGAGTTTTAATACAATGTTTAGCGGAACATAAAGCTGGACACATTTTGTCGAATTTGGAGGATGTTTACGCTCGTACAGCGTCTATGACAGGTATGTAGCTTGTACAAATTGTAATAACTCATTTTTTATTAGTACCAACGCTTCATTTATCGATAAACCTAGGTTTAGAGCCCAAGTCGAACATTGTTTACATACCACTGATTGTAGGTTTCAGTTGAGTCAAACCTTAACATTTTGATACTTGAAGATATATGTTTGTTTACTTACTAAATTCACATTGTGTGAATTTGGGGGGCATTGTGTAACTCAAAAAGATTTTTTTATTTTATTTTATAGTTATATCGGACCAGCGTGCCAAAGAGCGCAAAATATGGAATATTCCTAACTCCTGGAAGAAACAGAACTGGCCGTCCAATAAGAGAAATTGATGTCTTTGCTATGTGTGCCCTTCGTCAACAGATCCAGTTTTTTTTTATACAGTTGTAATAACGTTATCTAAATAAATATTTATTGGTTTCACTATTAGCCTTCATATTAACACCTTCTAGCTTGTATAAGAGCTTTTTTGTGGATGGTGAGTTGTTTTTAAAATACATAAATAGGTAGGAAGTTAACAGGCAAAATTTCAAGTATCAAAGTCAGTTATGTTTCGCTATATAGGGTTGCTACATGAAAGATAGCAGTGCCCTCATTTAATTTCAGGACTTTATAGTTTCACTGTAGGTATGTATATTTTATTAAATTACCACTTGATTTGAACACCAAAAAGGATAAAAAATTAACAAGTTGTAACTTAATCGTATTAGAAGATTAGTCTGCCTGCTGCTACATCAAAGAAATCAATTTTTAAGCATTCTTTTTACCAAGGTAGACGAGATGTTTATTTCAAATCTTATATAGCAATCGTAAACCCTTATAAGTTTAAATTATACCAAGTGAACGTTGTATTAAATCCACTGAGATGTAGAGACAAATTATAACACACGTAGGAGGCATTAAGTACCTATGCTAAGCCATTTTGCTAAGCTAAGGTATAAAAAAAACTGAGCTTATTAAACTGTACCTACTATGTCCTACTGTATCATAGTGCCTAATCTTATTGTAATCCATGAACATTAATGTACCTGACCTTAAAGACCTTAGGTAAATCTGTTTTTATTAACAGGTCTGTTTTTATTTCACACGTCTTCATCCTAGTCCATCCAGCCTCACGGGCACTTTATCAAGTCACCATCATCTTTTAAACAACCATAACAACCTCAACAAAAAGTCCGCAACTCACTGACTAGTATTAAAAGCCTCTGCTATGACGGCTCCAGCCAGCTGGTTGCGGAAGGTGGGCTTTCCTGTCTTCACGCTGTACTCGGCTAATCTTAGTACCTGACCTGGGGTAAGCTGTCTTTGACAGGTCTGGGTTTGTTTGACAGGTCTACTTCCTAGTCCATCCAGCCTCAGTGACACTTTATCATCATCAGTTCTGCTTCAACAACCATAACAACCTACACAAAAAGTCGGGACTCACTGACTAGTATTAAAAGCCTCTGCTATGACGGCCCCGGCCAGGCTGTACGGGTCGGTGCCTCCGTACAGCTGGTTGCGGAAGGTGGGCTTGCCTGTCTTCACGCTGTACTCGGCTAATCTTATTACCTAACCTCGGGTAAGTCTGTCTATGACAGGTCTGTTTTTGTTTGACAGGTCTACATCCTAGTCCATCCAGCCTCACTGACACTTTATCAAGTCATCATCAGCAGTGCTGCTTCAACAACCATAACAATAAAAGTCGGAACTCACTGACTAGTATTAAAAGCCTCTGCTATGACGGCCCCAGCCAGGCTGTACGGGTCGGTGCCTCCGTACAGCTGGTTCCGGAAGGTGGGCTTGCCTGTCTTCACGCTGTACTCGGCTAATCTTATTACAGTGCCACAAACTTATCTGTTCCGGTGACAGCTCACATAAATGTCTAATATTTCTTATTTCTATAAGATTTTAAGTTTGCTCGTATTGTTAATTCGCTGTTGCGGTGTTAATAAATCCATCTAATCTTTTACAATATACAATTCATTAGTAAGTAATGAGATATGGATCAATTTAGTTCGCTCTCGCCGGAACAGATAAGTTTGTCGCACTGTACCTGACCTCGGGTAAGTCTGTCTATGACAGGTCTGGGTTTGTTTGACAGGTCTTCATCCTAGTCCAGCCAGCCTCACTGACACTTTATCAAGTCATCATCAAAAGTTCTGCTTCAACAACCATAATAATAAAAGTCGGGACTCACTGACTAGTATTAAAAGCCTCTGCTATGACGGCTCCAGCCAGGCTGTACGGGTCGGTGCCTCCATACAGCTGGTTGCGGAAGGTGGGCTTGCCTGTCTTCACGCTGTACTGGAGCACTTGGCGCACGATGGTTTCCAGGCGGTCGTCTGGGACGCCGTCTAAAACGGATAGGTCCAGGATTTTCTGGAATAAAATGAGTTTTACACGTCAGTTAAAATTTTACTCAGACTGTCATAAAGGACGCCATCACGCCATCACGAGAGAGATTTGAGAACCCACTGTCGCATACAGAATAGAGAATTCAGGGTGTAAAACTGGTATAAGTACTAAACTAACTATAGGCCTAAGGGAATAGGGTCAATCAGGACGTCATTCTGAAAATTCGCGAAAAAAAACATTTGGTTAGAAACTATGTTGGTCTTGTGATGTTTTACTAGGTATATGTAGAGGAGATCTTTTTTCGCTCCTTTCTTTTTTATGTCTCTCTTTCTCTTGAATTTGTGATCTACAAGTGGAAATGGAAACCAGAAGTCGGGGGTGCCAGTGCCATCATTGTGAATGGCGGTTGTGGTCGAAATTCGAATGCTATAATATGTAACGCCATCATCATCAGCCTGGTCACTGATGTTATGCATGAGGCAAAATTCCTCTTCAATAATTTGCTATCGATAGACTGATTAGGTACCTATAGCTACATTATTGTCGTGTTTATATTTATTTCGATAGTACGTATGAATTAAATATTGATAAGCAATGACTGTGCAGAAAATTGCAGACCTAATAGATTGTGTAGGTTTATATACCTACCTACTAATCTAAATTCTAAATGAATCCCCGTCTAAGTAGGCAATAGGCATGTATATACTCATGTTGCACTATTTATTTATTTATTTATAGAAGTGGTGTAACGCGATAGGTAGCAGTCTGAATACCTAATCTAAGTCATAAGAAACATAGGAGGTTGTAATTTTTGCTCTCCTAAAATCTATTGTCTTTGTTAGCTGTCTGCCTAGGTACTAGGTACGTAGGTAACTGGGTTTTTTTTTTCTAAATGAAACCTATTTACTAAAGTCGGCCATAAGGGACTTATTCAGCTTTACCCAAACTGTGGGGGAGGCGCCGACAGGCGCCTTCACCCAGAGGTAACTGGGTAGTAGACTAATTTAATAAGGAAAAGCAAAAGCAATTATAAAAAGGTTGACAGGTCATTGTTCGGAAGCAAGGTTAGGTCACGTTAGATACCCTGAGATAATTAAACGGCACTCATTATTTATCACATCGATTATGTGAGTAATGTGATAAATGGTAATACGGTAGGTAGGTACTTTATAAATTGTGTAGCTATTTACTAGTATAGCCACAACATCGGATATCTTTATTGTAATTTAAATTGCTATGACGCTCTGGCTTCAGCCCTCGCTTGTGCCCGGTATTGTACTTATACAAGTTGTAGTAAATAATGAACGATGAATACGTACATACATAGTATTACATAACTACTTATTACACACCGTTGACAGTTAAAAAGGATAACATTTTCGATTTGCGTAAATTTTCAATGGCGACCTCAGACATGTAGCTGGTTAGTGGCATTCCTTGGGGCTTGAGGCTTATGTCCATTTACATGCTGATGATAAGCACTCTCCAGTAGATAGACTTAAGAGGTCTTTCTTTTTTCAAGTTTAGAGGACTTTTTGCAACAACCTGTACAATGAAGTGGTGGCAGACGCAGAAATCGTGCCAGTCAATCGTTATCAGCTAATCACAAAAGCAATATCTTAATCATTACACGACATTATGGCCTGGGAGATAAGAATTATAGTAAAGGCTCACAGTGTAGAGTACAGTCAGTATAACAAATAGGTATATGGCCACTTTGTACATGTTACTTATTTATACAGGATGTTGCAAAAGTGGTATTCTAAACCGAGTGGGGGTCATTGTCAATAATTAATTTTAGTTTTACGACTTTTGTTAATGCGCAAAAAAATATGGTCAATTGTTCACCGAGAATTACTCGTATAGGTTACTTTACTTAGTTACTTACGTAAAATATATTTAAACCATACGAGTATTTTATAATAATTTAATTGCTAAGTACTTATTTATTTCACTTATATTGAATCGTGATTGAACATAGTTACAAATGGATCTTTCGACATCGTATTAGGAAGGCACATACCCATTCGTACATAGTTTAAGTAAGTACATATAACGTTTAAAAGGTAAGTTTATAAATAATATAATTCTGCTCACCTCTAAATCCTCCGGATGCTTAAACTGTATAAGAGGTACATTATCTTCAGTCTCCTCTTTAATTATAGTAAGCACTTTGTTTAAAAATGTATGCCCGTTATTCATTTTGTCAAACTAAACTTCCATTAACTATAAAAACTTTCTAAAGAGTTATTTTCTTTACAAACAACAAAAACTTTGTACGCGTTCAAAAGTAAAAGTACTAGGATGCTATGAATGGAAGGAGCTCGCTCAAACACTGTTTGCTATTCAATAGTCGCTATTGGACTGCGTGAGACAGCAGTGAGTTGTGGTTTGTTGTATCAAATTACATACAGGCTCTAATGTTTACATGCCAGCTTTCTTGACACACAATAAGGTTCATCATCTATTAAGAGGATTGTGTGATATTCAGCCTTATTCTTATTACTATACGCATAGAATCAGCACAAGTATGAGTCGAAGGATAGGTAGAGCAAAAAGACTTTACTCACACTACTTTACACATCTATGACTAGTAGTAGTCGTAATTAAGTGGCTTGATTATCCTTGCTTGACGATATAAAGTTTCACTCTTTGTAGTTTGTAGGCACCCTGCTCTTGCACATTCTGATAATAAGTCAGTCAGGTATTTTTCAGGAACCTGAAGAGGTTTCAAAACGAATACGGAAAGTAGGTATATCTTTCCTAATCGCGAATCGAACCCCGGACACGTAAAGACAGTATGCTAACCACTGCACCATTCGTTCGATTCACACTCGATGACATAACAGTTTGTACTTTTATCACGGAGTTAATAACTGGAGTCGGTTCATTGTATTGTTTATTTATACCAATAAACAAACAAGATGTAATAAATAGTGGGTTCGTCGTATTTTTATAATAATTTCTCAACGATAAGGGTATTTACAACTTCCAGGAAATAAAAAAGTATTCCTTATTTATGCCAGTCAAGTATATACCTACCTACCTCTTCTCAATAACATTATTGACACACAAAAGTGTTGTTTATATTCAAATTGTTCAATACGACATCTAACGTCCTAATATCTTATCTAACGAGGTAATTAGGAAAAATTGTAATAACAACAAATGAAGACGTTATTTTCCATAAAAATAAAGTATACTCGTACTTATTGTTTTTACTTGACCATTTTTTGTGCCATAAGTACTTAGTCCTAACCATAGAATTATATGAGTACTATTATAGAATTACAATCTCCTTAGCAAATCTACTGTACTCCTTATTCTATGGACCTAACAAGGATCTGTCACACTTATCTACAACCGACTTGAAAAATGTGCTGTACGGGCAAAAGATATTTGCGGGTCTTTCAATTATCAAATTCTATCTACCCAAACCAACTAGATATTAAACAAAAACTTACAACACACAAACACACATTTGGCTTCGAAGGTGAACAAAATTACTAGTGAAACTAAACTAAACTAAAACATGAATTTCCGTAAATCGAGACATCGTTCGACACGCCGATACAGCATAAGTTATTCAGGAACTGAAAAATGGCGAGGCACTATATCCAGACCTTCGCGGAAAGGTCCCAGTTTTCTAAACGACTCATCTGATGATGAAGAAGAAGAGACAGAACTAGATCAACCTGATATAGAGAATTCGTGGGAACAAGAACTGTTTCATGCAAGCGAAGATCTGACTGACACCATCTCAGACCAAGATATGGAAGTGAAGTTAACCAGAAAACAGACCATTATTCTATCCACTTTGCTACCTGATGAGATTCTGTTCACGCAGAAGTCAGTGACTTCATAAGTAAATTTTTGACTTACATAATATTATCATTACCTAAACAAAGATACGAATTTACCTACATGGAATCTTTGTCTTTCTAGTTTCACCTCGACGGAAACGAGGCGTTTCGTAGGAGTACTATTGATGGCGGATGTTTCTGGATATACCGCTCTGTCCGAACGTTACAGCAGTCTCGGTAAAGCGGGCACCTACCGCCTCACGGTTACTCTCAACACCTACTTGGGCGCACTTATCGAGCTCATCTACGACCACGGCGGAGATGTCTTAAAGTTCGCCGGAGACGCCTTCCTGGCACTCTGGAAGACCGACAAGAAGACCTTCCTCTCTCACACCATCCACCAAGTTCTCATGTGTGCTCTCGTCATACAAAAATCCTACGCTTCGTACGAAACGGACGCTAAAGTCAACCTGAAAGTTAAATTAGCCATTTCTGCTGGAAATCTTCTGTTTGCTCCAATAGGCACGGGCATCGACATGAATTATATTGTGTATGGGCTTCCAGTGTTAGAAGCGAAGCAAGCTGAAAGTGTGTGCACTTCGGGTGAAGTAATGTTAGCTGCTACAGCTTGGGCACATTGTTACTCGAGAAACTATGACTATGTCGTACACAGCGATGGAAATGTTACAATTAGGGCTATCCTGTACGACCCACGCGATAACGATGTTTCCAAACCATTCCTAGCGGTAGGATCGTTAAGAAGACCGATAAAAAAACATTTTACAGCAGTTGAGAACCTACCAGAATCTTATTGGGATGCATCACATAAATTGAACGCTGTGGATCAGTTAAAAAAATGCGAATCACTCAGTCTTCGTAAGAGCATTCTTCACGCTGAAAAAAGTAACATTGGTGGAAGTATTCGAAATTTTATGATACGTCCTGTGCTTACTCAAATTGACGCTCATCAGCCGCTGGAGTATTTGACTGAAATGCGAATTGTTTCAGTCGTGTTCATAACGTTAAAACCCAAGCAGTGTCCCTTTCCCCAACTTGTAACTGTAGTCAACAACTCTTATCAAATAACCTGTGACATTGTCTACAAGTCGATGGGGTGTGTTAACAAAATAATTCTGTTCGATAAAGATGTTATGATTCTTGTTGTTTTTGGACTAAGAGGTTTTAAACACGACTCTGAAGCGCAAGTAGCAATTAAATGTGCCTACAGCATTAAAAAGTCCGTATCAGCTCTAGATGGCGTTATAGAAGTTTCCATAGGAGTGACGACTGGCCAGGTGTACTGCGGAGTAGTGGGACACCCCCTCCGACGTGAGTTTACTATCATCGGATCAGTTGTCAACAAAGCTGCGAGGCTTATGTGCTACTTTAGAAATAAAATTACTTGCGATGAAACAACGTATGTAAAAAGTAAAATGTCAACAAATGCCTTCACTTTACAACCGCAACCAGAGCTCAGAGGCATCAGCCAACCTGGAAAAATATTTGAATACACAGAGGAAATAAGAGTAAAAGAGTTGTATAATATTGGTGTGATACCACCACTTCTGGATCGATTTGAGGAAATGAAAGTTTTTACAGATTGGCTAGTGAAATCGAACATGGATAATAGTGTAAGACAGTTTGATGCCATTCTTTTTATTGGAGAATCCAGGATAGGAAAAACTAGGCTATTGGAATGGATGGCTCGATACGCGAGGAATGATGTTTATAACGTTTGCTATATTGCTCTCACTTCCATTCACTCAGCAACTCCATATTTAGGTTTGAGCCAAATCATAAACAAAATACTGAATATTAAAGAACCATTTACAAACTTTCTAAAAGAAGAAAAGATTGTAAATTTACTTCAGGCTTACGATGAGGACTTGTGTTTCTTAAACAACATACTGAAAGTAAGATTTGCCTATTATGAAGGCATGCATGGTCTAACCGATGAACAACGACAGACAAAAACCAAGAGAATTTTTAACAAATTCATCAATTGCCTAAATGATCCACAAGTAATACTGTTGGATGATTTACATAATTTAGATATGAATTCCTGGGAATACATATCTATTATGCTAAAATCTCCAAGAATTTTCACAATATTCACTTTAACGCATCGTATGTTTACTGAGGTCCATCGATGGATGTTTGCTGTGTTCATGAGTGAAAACATAAAAAAGATCCGACTTGGCCCTCTCGATTCGAAGTGGATTCCACCCCTTGCATGTCAGCTACTAGATGTGAATGCTGTTCCGAACGACCTATGTAGTGCATTAAAAACAAAATGTAAAGGGATGCCAGGACTTGTAGAAAGTTTTATTGTACATTTATTTTCTTGTGGGGCTCTGGAATTGCAGAAAATGATGAAACCAGAACTAGAGCAAATTATGGGCACAGATATGATTCAGTTTCCGGATCATGCTCTATTGCATCCTCAAGCTCTTTTGGCAACATATCAAAAAGCTCTTGACCAATATTTAGAAGAGGACTATACAGAAGAGTACAAAGTTTGTACAATAATAGATAAAGAAGAGTTAAATACCAATATAAACATGCAAAATAATGATGCTATAATTATGATACAGATCGACTCGTTAACTCCATATCAACAGTTGTTGTTAAAAATAGCTTCTGTTATAGGTGACGTATTTTCCCGTGATCTATTAGAAAACATAATGTACGAAAATGACTCTGTAACAACCGCTAGAGCAATAAAAAGATTATTCTCAATGCGAATCATAACTTGCGCTAACATAACACAAGTTGTACCAAACAAAAATGGAAATCTAGATGAGACATTGAACTGTAACTGTCCCTTTGAGTATGATCCTGTAGAAAATAACAATTTGCCTAAATATGCGTATTGTAAAATTATAAAGTTTAAAAGCAAAAATTTAAGAAGAACATGCTACGAACTTTTGCCAATTAATCAAAAGAAAGAATTCCATGCTCGTATAGTAAATTACCTAGAAAATAGCAAACACAAATGTCTACCTTGCGGTGGGTCAATTGTGGTGGCCCAATATATGATTTACTACTCATCAGAGGCAGACGGAGATCGATATTCAGTTTTCAATGAGAACGAAGATTACTATAATGAAAGTGCGTCATACACGAGTATCAACGATGACAATTACAGGTATTCGCAATCAGAAACTGGAGGGACAGATGTAATGCAAACAAGGTCTGAGACTAGAGGTTTAAACCCAAATACTAAACCGGATATAAATTGTTCTATACTTAAGTCAATCAGTGAAGATTTTAGCTTAAGAGAGGTTAAAAGGAGGTCCACTAAAAGAGTTACACTAGTAGACACGGAAATAAACCCTAATACCGATGAAATAAATATTCAAGATTCCTTTCGTAATGATGACTCTAGAGATATCATCCACATTTATGATCAAGTGCGAGTGCTAACAGAAGCTTCACGTTTACAAGAGTGGGAAGCCTTGGGCCTCAAAGACAGTATTTTAAACACTGATAATAATGATAAACTAGAATTAATAAACGTTAAACTAGAAAAAAATGTCTCGCTTACTAATTTTAGTATGTGCACATGCACTGAATTAAATATTTTAATTCACGAACAGTTAATTTTCCATGCTAAAAATGCAGATCTCAAGAAAAAGGCATTAAAATTTCTAATAAAATATTCCCAACTGAATATAATTCATAACACTTCTGATAGTGCATTCCCAATACTAAACGAGGCTGAAGCCATATTTTACGAGATAAAATCTGATCTAACAAAATATGGAAAACGCAGGTTTTTGGGGAAAATATACGCTCTTAAAGCAGCCGCTTCTTTAATGGATAACAACCTGTCTTCTGCTAAATATTATACAGACCATGCCGCAAAGCTCTATGGCTATAATTTACACAAAGTTACTGATTTCATTCGAGTTATTAGCGCAATCAGAAATAGTAGATATCACTCCAGTGCCGATGCAATCACTTCAGATGCAGTGTTTTATCTTAACGTAGCAAGTTCAGTATATCTGAATTTAAATGAAGAAACGATAGCCAGAACAGCTTCTCAGAGAGCTATACATCTCATAATACAGAAAGATTGTGGCAACATTGAGTTATTTGATGCACTCACAAATGCGCTTCTAGTGGAAATGGAACGGGGATGTCCTGAAGCGACCGCTGAATTAGATCGTGTAATTTTAAACGTTTTAAAAAATCTTCCAAACGCTGTTGCAGCCAACGAACTTTATTCGCTAGGTAAACTGCTCCTAGGGGTATTCCGCGCAAGGATAGCTCGGGCACAGCTGACATTGGCGATGTATGCTGGATATAAAGCAATTTGTTTAAGTCGATTCCTCATAGCTGACGTCATAAGCATGGAAATATTACCAGATCTATTCTACATACTGCTAGCACGACGCCACATTCTAGAGGCTGTTACACTCGCCAAAGATTGTTTTTCATTCGGCAAAAAACGGAACGATGTTGCTTTTGAAACTTGGTATTACGCGCTTTGCATAGATTTGGTATTGGATGCTGGTTTCCAGTTGGAATCTCCTCAGGAAATAAGTCGATTCGCGGAGTATACAATCAGCGATGGGGGCAACCGCAGCGGGCAGCAGCGTTTGATCACGGGGCTGTGGACGTATTGGCTGCGCGCGCAATCGGACCGTCTCGCCAAACGTTTCGAGACTAAAGCCCTGGAGTATGCCGCTAAATCTGACGATGAATGTAGAGATTCTCTGACCACATTGATAAGCTCTTTGAGACTTGCTGAAGCAATGATAGAGAGCTTGGCTCACAAAGTTGAAGATCTGAAAAAGGTACCTACATAGCTACATCACTCATTCACTCTCTATGAATCCAGGAAGTATCATCCACAGAGGAAAAATAACACTACTAACCTACGTTAGCATCTTACAATTCTGAATACAATCTTCATTAATCAACTCACCCATTGCACCCCAATGTTTGCTCTCGCCTCAACTTGTTGCTTTCATCTGGAAAAAAAGAATTTATTTTATTTTAATTTAAATGTCTTTTAGGTGGTAGACCTAATGGAACTGCGATCACTGGCTGACCGGGAGCTGAGCGTCCTAGAACCGGACGCCCGGCGGTGCAAGGCCGTCTACCCGCGCTGGCTGCTGATCCGGGCCAACTGCTACCACCTATCCGGGAGGAAGTCTCAAGCGGCTGCTTGTTTTGCCCAGGTTCAAGGATCATTCATCTTATAGCTAGCTACATTTTATAAAGTGTGGTACTTTGGTAAGTTACAGTTTTTTTGACACACTTTGGTACTTTGTGACACTCACATTAGTTACAAAGCCCCTTTTATTCATTCAAACACAGTTTGTTAGCTTGACAAGGTACAATAGTGTAAAACTACATAAGAAGCTGACCAATTGCGTAAAGATATCATGTATTGAGTATTGTACCATACGAATATCAATATCCAATAGCAAGTAGGTAGGTACTCACAGGGACGTGCTTTTGACGACTTTCTCTTTACAGGCGCTGGAAGAAGCCCGCAAAAGCCATAACCGAATGGAGGAAGCCACAGCAGTAGCAGCATCGAATCATGGTCCATGTCTTTGGCTGCAAAATGCTAGAAGTGGACGCTTCATGGGATGGCAGGCTGGCGCTGAAAAAGCTAAAACATCTTGGCATGAACTCATGTACAAACTTACAACTTCCCGCCAATAAAGGTAAACGAAACGCAATAATGGCTTCAATTTTATTTCAGGTAGCAATTTACTCAAGTTTATAAATATTTAAGTAAGTATCTATTCAGTGTTAGATATTTAAAAATATTTTTTAAATAAAATATTACTAATCGTATTATTATTATGATTGTTAGGCATTATAAATTGTTAGATCGCATCGGTTCGAAAAACAAAACGCGACTAAGCGTCAAAAATCAGCTGACCAATAAGGCAATCTAGTCATTCTATTTTAAATTTTGACCTGTATTGATAGGAGCATAAGGGCCAAAATATACTGTTGTTAAAAGTTTATGTTTATCAAGCAATTTATACAAAAGTTTAATTTTAGCTTCTCTCTCTAATACTGATTACCTACTTACTTATTGATAACTAATAATTTTGTTGCTAGCTGACTATAACGTGTGCAATGGCTTCTGAAACTATTTACTCCGGATTAATAGCAACATCCACTTCATTGACACAAATTAATATCTTCAATGGGTTCATTACTGTTGAAGATGGAAAAGTAAGTTTCAAAAGTTTCATTAAGACATTGTAACTATTCCTCACAAGTTTTAGGTAACCTATAAATTACTTCTTGTGAGGAAATCTACTCCAGAAATCCAACATACTTGTATTACTTAACTCAGACAGAATGCTTCTAATCAAACTTAATTGACTGACCTATTTACAGATTAAACAAATAGGAACCACATCGGAACTAAACCAATTACGTCACTCGAACAGATTAAATGGATACAATATAGTGCAGCTGCGTCCAGGTCAGTTTCTGATGCCGGGGCTGGTGGACTGCCACACCCACGCCCCACAGTTCCCCAACATAGGGCTCGGTCTGGACCGACCACTGCTCGAGTGGCTTGACAAGTACACGTTCCCATTGGAAAAGAAGTACAGTGACACACAGTTTGCTGCTGCTGTTTATGGCAAAGTTGTGGTGAGTTCTAATTTATATAAAACATTCAGTATTAGAGACATATGACTTTTATGAATTTCTCAGAGAATTAAAAAAAAACTTATTACAGAGAAGACTGCTCAACAATGGTACAACCACAGCTTGTTACTTTGGCTCGCTAAGCCTGCAAGGCACCCTAGAGTTAGTGCAGAGTGTCATAGCTCACCGACAGAGGGCGCTAGTAGGCAAAGTCAGCATGAACCTACACAATGATGCAGGATACTACAACACTACTGAAACTGAAATCAAGGAGGTGGAAATATTTGTCAGAAAAGTTTTGGAAGCTAAGGTGAGATGTTTAAGATATTTTCTACACTTATTTTACCTTTTACACTAAGTTGTTTGCTGTAGGTATAGCACATCATGTGAGTTACAAATTTAAAATGTCTCCTATTTTGTGCTCAGATATAATAGCAAATTTAATGGCTTTTTTCCAGAATGACCTAGTGCAGCCAGCTATAACTCCAAGGTTTGCTGTAAGCTGTGATGAAGAACTCATGACTAATCTATCAAAAATCGCACAGAAATATGACTGCTTGATCCAGGTACATAACCTATAGCTATACTCTTTACATGGAGAGGTTTAATTTTTTTCTTTAAATTAATATTTTTTTCTTCATTTTTACAGAGCCACATATCAGAGAATAAAGGCGAGATACAATATGTATTGGAGACTAATCCAGACTCACAAAGCTACTCTGAAGTGTACGACAAAAGCAACATTTTAAATAACAAGGTATACATAATTATTTATCGTCCCAATATGCCTCTCAAAAACTTCAGTATGTACTAGCTATCAGTTGGCGGGTCAGGATATATCAACACACCGAAGAACCGATAACCTTCAAAGATTTTAAGTGTAGAGCAATAACAACCAACATTATCGTGGTGTACCCTTCATCTTGCATTTATCCTCCTGACACCTGGCGTGCTATGAGTAGGACATTGAAAAAAAATATAATATATAGTTTAAAAATACCTATATTAACCTATATTAACCTAAGTTTTATGGAGTATCCCTGTTATTCCTTTAGAGTTTTATAAAGTACCTATCCCTTAAACAATTTGTTCTTTGACAAAGTGACAAAACAGTTCAGTAGTATTTTTTTTAATTTTTTAAAAATGTATTAACAATGTATACATTTATACCTCTCGGGGTCAGGAGGTTATATAAATCCCCCTGATTCACTTGCTTTCGACTTCCAAAACGAATTTCCCAACACCCAGTACATTGTTTCAGTGTATAATGGCGCACGCAGTTCACCTGAGCAGCCAAGAGATGGCGTTGCTATCACGTCGCGGGGTCTCCGTGGCGCACTGCGCCGCCTCTAACACGCGGCTCATGTCGGGCCTGTGTCCACTGCGGAGGATCCTGGCCAGTGGCATCAACGTGGGCTTGGGGACAGGTAGCTACCGACGTGTTAGTAGTATAGAGTCACTAGGCGCAGAGAGCGGGCACTAGATGGCGTTGTCATTGCGCCGCCTCCAACAATCAACAATCCACTTGACCAATTTTAGGTCCCATCTCATTAGAGGTGAGGGTTAAAATACGCTAACAGATAGTTAGAATTCTTAAAAATATTCATGATTTTTAGTACACTCAGATTTTATTATAACAATAATAAACAATTAGGTCCAGCAGTGAACTATCATTGTATGATTATGCACTTATCTACTCACATCCACGTGTTTCAGATGTGTCCGGTGGCGACAGTGCGTCCATTTTAGACGCCATGCGACGAGCCATGGACGTTTCTCAACATCTGCAGTTGCAGGGAGAAGCAGACGCGGCAATTTCTTGGAGGGAAGCTTTCTATCTTGCGACACTAGGTGGCGCTAAAGGTATGGTACACCTTGTTATTGGGTTTTAATTTTAATTTTCAGTCTCCACGACTACTAATCGGTAAGATTTTGTAATTTGGCCTCATATCCCTAAGTAACATACAACAATATTAAAAAAAAAATCAAATTCAAAATTGTTTATTGTTCAGTTACATATCAATCGTACAAGTTGCAAGGGCCCCTGTACTAGGTGACAAACCTGTGTTACTGGGTACCCCGCCCATCCCTACATGACAAACATTTTATAATTGAACATTTTTACATAGGTAGGTACGGTGGCCTGCGCCTAAAAGTATACATGCGGAGTTTTTAAAATAGCGATCCCTGATGATGAAGGGACCAGGTACATCTGTTATAAATCCGGGGACGTGTTGTGTGTGATGTGTGTAGCAGTGGTGTTTATGTGGATTTGCTTGAGCAGCATGTGAGCTTGAGATCGCTATTTTAAAAACTCCGCCTGTATACTTTTAGGCGCAAGCCACCGTACTTATTTCTAATTAATATTGATTTTTAATATTGTTTTCAGCTCTATCTCTTGCGGATAAAATAGGCAGTTTCGAAGTGGGCAAAGAATTTGATGCATTGCTGATAAACGTATATAAAGATGGCGGGCCAATAGACTGTCACGACTACTCTGTGGACACAACGGAAACGGAAGTGGGCGAAAGCATGTTGCAGAAATTTATCTATCTGGGAGACGATCGAAACATTGAAAAAGTGTACATAAAAGGTGTTGAAGTAAAACATAGCCTGTAACAACCTATTTTTATACTTAACAAATAAGGACAGATTATATTCAATATACATATTTAGATAAATAAAAGCCAAAGTTATTTTAATAAATTTTATTTTCGTGAAATTGTTTATAATTTTTGTGTTTAAATGTGCAACTTATGTGACAATAATAAAACATAATTTAAGCAAATACACCTAATAATTTAAGGAATTAATTGTTAATAAATATTAACTCCTCTATGAACCTAAACAAATGACGTAA
This sequence comes from Plutella xylostella, assembly GCF_932276165.1. NCBI lineage: Eukaryota > Metazoa > Arthropoda > Insecta > Lepidoptera > Plutellidae > Plutella > Plutella xylostella. The sequence continues at coordinate 5,772,099 of NC_063987.1, read as the reverse complement.
GTAATTTTTTTTTGAGTCACTTGACAAATTAAAACAAGGATAATTATTCAACTTTGCCCATTGCTTTTATGTCAATTTGATCAATTAATTAAAGCTGAGATCTTTTGAAACATACTTTAAATGCGCAATATCTATTTTTATATTAATCTTGCATTATTGAAACGAATACAAAATGACTACCTAGCTAATATAAACGTATAATTATATACTGGTAGATGTAAAATAGCAAAAAAACAACATGGCCAAAATGAATTTAGCATCAAATATTAAACAATGTGATTTTTACTATAAATAGCTTAAAAAAACAATGTGAGAAAGAAGCAACATAATACTATAATCCAACTGGTATTGAATCAACTTAATACTTGAATCGGTGGAATGATTAAATATTCTGAGATTAAGGATATGGGCATACTTTTATTACATTAATATAAAGGTTATGCATGGGCCGTAAATAATATTAAATCGTTACATTACAGAAATACAGTATAAAGTATATGGTTCAATAAATCTAGAAAGTATGCCCTGGATATTTATTTATTCTGTGAGCAAATCTCAGAATACAGTGAATTAAAATTATATTAAACTAACTAAAACGATATCTATAAATTAACGAATAACATAAAACAGTCTTATAAAACAAATTATTATTCTAGCTAGGGTTAGGTTATCTATCTTACAATATTGTACAAAAAGGTATTTAGTATTCAGAGTAATAAATGTTAAACTTTAAAAACACTAGTTACCTTTTTAGTAAAATTAGGACGTTTGCAATTTGTATACAGATGAAGATACAATATTAAAACTACGTTATATATTTTAACATTAAAATATATATAATTTTCTGTCATACAAAGAACGAAACATGGAATTCTCGTCAGCTAATTTAATTAATTTTCATTTACACCCTAGTAATAAGAAATGAACACAGTGCTGACTTGGACACTTCGTCCAAGAAATGCAAGCCAAATTCGTTAAAACACCTTTATATACTTTATATATCATAAGCATACCCTATTCTATGTACGGGAGCGAAGGGCGATTACGCGTGTTTTGAAATTATACAAGGCCAGAACGCAGAGGTTGGGACTGCTCGCGTATATTTTCAAATTAAAATGGTGCCATGATTTACTTGAAAGTATACAAGGCCATTACGCACTAATCGCGTATATTTTCAAGTAAGTTGGGCCAAAATTATGGCTTGAAAATATACTGCAGCAGTTACCACTGCGTACTAATCGTGTATATTTTCAAGCGCCAAGCGGCAATGCGAGCACTTGAAACTATACGTGATTAGTTACCACGTAGCCCTTTTGAATTGTTGCTCTCTCTTTCTTTCATGCGAAATAGTAATAAGTCTATTGCTTTCTAAACATTGCATCATCATTCCGCACTAGGCATTAATTTCGTAACGTGTTTTTTGTTTACACCGTAAGTTAAAAAGTAAATTGATATTAAACTGTAGAACTGTTGTTAATAGTAAAAATTATCTCATGAGAGGGTGTAGAACAATTAATAAAAGACAATTACGGTGAATTCAAAACTTGATGAAAAATATGTCTATAATAGGTCTATAGGGTAATACCTACTACACTCACGAGCAATGAGTCCAAGTAGCAAAAAGTCAACACCAAATGACCCTAATTTTTTTAAACCATTAAATTTAAAATTTGATCAAAATTTACTATTTTAGTTGGTTATAATAATATTTTGATGCGCTGTTAAATGCACTTTAATATCGCCGACGGCGTCATTAAGCTAGTCTTATCCGTTCAGGATCAGGAGTGTAGTAGGTATTACTCTTAATTCATTTAAATAATAAGATATTAGTAGGTATGCTTACTTGCAAGTATGATTGCTATAAATATCAATTTATCAATCAAATTAGAGCTTGTTCATCTTCATTTATTATCATTTTATAGGTATGACAGGCAGAACAAGTCAATTGTAGTCATTTACATTTACCGAAGTAGTTAAGTAAATTAGAATCAGCATGTAGGTATAAATTATATGCGACAAGTACGCCAATCAAGCAATATGCGTAATAGCAATGTATATTTTCAAGTACGATTCAGTAAATCCCAACTTGAAAGTATACGCGATTAGTACGCACAAATCGTGTATATTTTCAAGTAAAATATTTATTTTTTTCACTTGAAACTATACAGTGCTAGTACACTATGGGTGCGTTCTGGCCTTGTATAGTTTCAAAACACGCGGCGATTACTTATGGTCATTTAATGCAGCCCCTGTACCCGAAATCGTATCCACAACGTTCAAAACTATGAATTATAGTATTCATAGTGATATAGTAGTTTTCAATAAATTTATTATAGAGCACTGGGAATCATCAAGTTGTTGGTAACTTCGTATCCCTATCATCTTATTTTTAAGGTATTTCTCTATCAACATTAATGACAATATGCATACTAATAAATACTGAGCAGCATTCCGCCCTCAACAATAATTTAATAATTATTTCTAGTACAAATACATGACTTGCATTCGATTGGTTAAATAATGTAAAGTAACAGTCTTAACAAACCTAACAATAAGTATATGAAAAACAATGTGCGAAACCGATGTGCATAACAATTGACGATATTAAACGTTACATCAATTCACCATTTACATAAATAAACGAATATAATACCTATGTATGTAAATATTTTCATATAATTACTAATTTTATAACTACAAATACAAATGTAACAAACAGGAAGAAATAGGTTTAGTTATAGTTTTCGTCAATATAGCCAATATAAAAATTATAAAGAGAAGTGTAATATTTTACAAGAGATTTCATAAGAGACTCGTTAATGAAACTAGCACCTATGGTTTTTTTTTCAAATCTAGCTCCCTCACCTTTTGGTATAAGGTTGAAAGAGGCAGAAAAGTTTTAAATAACTTTTTATTTGTACACCATATTAATAAGTTATTCTAGAGTATACAGGGGCAAAAGTAGTATAGTAAGTCAAAAGGCGTGACATAAGGTATACTCACACAGACCTGTTGGAGAGGAGAGCCGGACTGTGCTAAACCGACCCTTAGGGGCTGAAAGTTAAAGTTGTTCAAATGAACACACTCTGAACCCTTTCGGCTTTCTAATCCACTATTGCAATATTCTGTATATTAAAAAAACATAAGCAATTTATATTTATTTACTTTCACATTTTTGTACCTAGTTACTCATTTTGGTTACGTATTGCAAAGAAAAAGGAATACACTCTTAAAGGTGCAGTTTTCAAACAATGATAAACATTTCCACCGTAAGTTCTCACAGACCAATCAAAGTTGTCCTCTAAAGCAACCAATAATAAGACAACGATTACACATAAGCTCTAGCAAAAATTATTTGTACTATGATAAATAGATTCCAAATTACCATCGCAAATATTCGTTTCAGGTTGTTTCGTAAGTTTCTTTGCTAAAATTACTATAAAAAGATAATTCAGTCTTTATGTAAAACCTGGCTACATATTTTGGCTTTAGAAGTCAGTGTCAAAAGTAGATACGTACCTCTTGTTTCAATTAATTAACGACGTTATAAGATTTGAAGGTGATAATACTTGTATGTCCTCCCAAAAATACTAAAATGCCGATGAAATGTTTCAAAGTTACATGGAATCAATTGAGGTAGTGAAATCGAAATGCTTGGTGATAGATCAGTCAAATTAAAAAAAAACCCTCAATGATTTGAGACTTATTTAAAACATACGTACTATACAAACTACCCCCTACCCTCATAAATAGATTATATATAACATCATTAGCTCAGTGCAGAAATCTTTGTTCCATTCCCAATAAAAAGATACCAAACTATACGCACTAATAAGCAAGAGGTATTTATGAATAAGGGAGCAACTACCTTAGATAATAAACGTGCTAAATATTAAAATAACATCAATACGGGAATGTTTAATAACTTATTTACTAGTTATGTGCGTATTAGGCACTAGTAGCCGTTATGTTATAAAAGTGTGTGCTGGCAATTTCTCGGTTTTTCAACCATGGCACATTTATCCCAATCTAATCATTGTAATGAAATGCTGATAGTGTGTTAACTAAGGAAGCTGGTGCCTTGTTAATATAAATCAATGACAAAAGGCACCATACTTAATCCTTCCGAGATATAACAAACATTTTGATCGCATTAATTCGGATTATTAGAGAGCTGAGAGATGGTATTGTTTTAACTAATTTAGTAACTAAATTCATTAACAATTTACACCGTACAATTATTTAAAATATCGGATGTGCGTGTTTCAATTTCAAATGCTATGCTCTCCGAAATATTTTATCCCAATTTTAACTCCATTTTTTGTTTTATAATCGATAATTATTTAGCTAATACACCAATAATACATGTTTAGAACAATCTACCTATCTAAAACCTAGTTTAACACGAATCAACACCAATTTAACTGTATGCGATAAAATTCGTTGGAAACTGATAGGTATTGAGGTTGCGATTGAACGATCGATGGTTCAGCGCCATCTATTGTAAACTTCTGAGATTAATCTTTAATTACTTACATGAATAAAGTACTCACACTATATCTGAGAAACTTTACTACAGCGACAGTACATAGTTAAGATAAAATGTAGTATAAGTAGTAGACTCAATCCAATAGGTCACACTTGACAGCTGTCAAAACCACGTTAATTTATAAGTTACATCTAGTTTAGCTGCCAATGTGAAGTATTAGAACGAATCTACTATAGTAATACTGAACCTAAACAGAAATTTCGTTTTCAACGTCATCTATCGCGAGCAACTCGTACTAAACATCAAATGGGGAGGAAAACTCAAAGCTTATTTCAGATGTCGCCACTGTCGTGCAGGCCCGATTCCCCAGTTCTAACTGGTTGGTTCAGTGGCCATTTTTCTCCCCAATAATATAATTGGTCAGAACCTGAAAGGCTTACCCGATAGTGCTGCCAACGTTTCACTTGGTTTTCTTCCCCATTGGTTAAGACATGCGTGCATTACCGTCGAATTTATATCTCCCAATGTGAAGTATTAGAACGAATCTACTATAGTAATACTGAACCTAAACAGAAATTTCGCTTTCAACGCCATCTATCGGGAGAAACTCGTACTAAACATGGATGCAATTTACCGTCGAATGTTCTAGTAGTTTCTAGTACACCTCGTTGGGGGTCTGTCAGGCGGTCACTTGACGAGGCTGGATAGAGAGCGGGACTTCAGTGTCAGAGTGTGTGAGGTGACGGCACGAGGCACCGTTCCCGCACAGCGCCTTAACGCGCCGGGACCGACGCCGCGAGCTCCGACGTTCGCCGCCTGTGTTAAGGTTCACATTTCATTGGCTGCCCTTAGGGTCTACGGGCCATATTCCACCAAAGTTGCAAATACGTAGACGAGATATTGTTCATATAGTATCGTTATCCTTTGGTGGATGATGGCTTTACATTGCATATTAGGTAGCTTACGGTGATGGTGTCTGAGAAATATACCACGTTTAGATGTTTCTGAAGACTAAGATATACTTATGTAGCCATTATAATGCCCGTTATACAAATAATAATAAATTACTTGTATTCAAACCAACACCATACCGTAACCACCTAAATTGGAAAAAAAATGCAAGATAGTAAATAAAATGCAACATACCAAAATGCATTTTAAATAAGTGAATGTTATGAGTTATTTTTATTTTATCTGGTCATACGGAACAGTAAAACCTTTACCATTTCGTATTGTGTTTATAAAAAATGACCAACCGATTCAGATACATTCATATCCTGTTATTGTATACCAGACCTTTACCAAAATATTAACATATGATAGATATAAGTATGCATTCTGAACCGGAAAGCTATTGAATGCTATTCAACAGGCAAACTTAATCATTTCTAATTGTAATTTATGACTGAATAAGCTATGTAACATTGCAAAAATAAATATTATACCTAGTGAAGCGTGTACATCAGTAATAGTGATGTTTGGAGCTGTAATTATTCTGAGCATTCATGCTTCGTACATCGAAAGCTATATTGCTTAATAGCTAAATCAGAAAGAGATGGGTAGGTATGGTTTTGGGGAAAACACATAAATATAACGGCAACCTTACACATTGAAAAAGAAAAAACAAAGGTAATTTACTTAATGTACCTATGGTCTTGTCTCTCTATTGTCATCCAGTTCATCAAGTCAATTTCTTATCTCTCTCTGACTTAACTTTGGTAAGTCTATCACACAATGATGTGAAGTATTATTTTTATTAATAAGGTGCTAATGATGTTCTTGAGTGTCACAATCGTTTGTCACGATAAACTAGCACGTATAACAGAATCGAACTGTCACTTTTGGATGAAATGCGGAGTTTTGATTGGCGGAAGAGCCGGTAAAATGACAGTTGTACCTATTCCGCCAATCACATTACAGATTCATTAATTGATTGACCAATCTTTTGATACACAACATACAGTAAAATCACATTGGCCTCAGCTGCAGAAAACGCCTAACTGATTCATAATAAAGAATAAATAAATCTAAATATCTACAGTTTCTATGTACCTAATTGGATTTTAAGATGTACATGTGTAACATACCGGTCTACAATTGTTAAAATTGGTACAGCCAAATATGCTAGGAAACTCAAGTAAGCTAGTTCCCTGGACTAGTCTCAATGTAGACTCGTAGCTGTCATATTACATTTAATATAAATAAAAATAGTATACATAATAATCAAGACTATGCCTGATAGTCTATTTACTTTTGAATCAAGGCTAGTTAATATAAAAACTTTAAATAAATAAAAATATACTACAACTATCTTTAAAGGTACATAATTATAAAAATAGCTTAATATTTATGGGTCACAACATCCAATGACATTCAATTTGTACACATGACAGGTCATGCAACACACACACACACACACACACGCATGCTAATGTTATTTATGATGTGATGTACATTGGGACATGCGTACTCTGGCAGAAGCGACAAGCGAGGCACCGAACCTTGTGTTAGTTTTGCGGGCGAGGTTACATTCTGTTCGGACTTCACTTTTATATTTCACATTGATTTTATTATTATATAAAAGTAACGCCAACAGGTTCAAATTTTAGTTTTTTTCCGGATTTTGAAATTCCGACGATTTATTTTTTAATTTATATAGAAATTTACTCAGTGAAAGCGCCATTTTTTTGAGAAAGTTTTAATCTCAGTGTACTTAATGTTGGCATCAGCTATAATACTGATAATGCCTTGGCACTGGAAGCCATGTATTTCTTGAAAACTGGCATATTCAACATTAAAAAAAAAACAACTTCACATCACACGGCCAAAAGTTCAAAAACCGAACAGAACGCAACCGAACCGTCATTAGTCCCGCGCCGCGAACACACAGAACAACGGTATACCGGCGGCGTGATCTCAGAACAAGAACTCTAGGCAGGCGATCAGGGCGAATAGCGCGTAGTGGTCGCGGGGGGGCGTACCGGCGCGCAGCCGCGGCGGCTCCTCCGCCTGCAGGAACCACTCCGAGCGGGAGCGCATGCGCGCGCGCTGCCGCTCGTGCACCTGCGCACCGCGACACTGTCACTGGCTGGTTGGGGTACCGACTTTTTGACAGTTTTGTTTTTTTTTTAAGAAAAGGCATGGAGGTTTAGGTTATAATTAATAGTTTTTGTACTGGCTGGCCAGTGTAAAATGATTTTAAAATTCGCATTATTTTAGTAACTCGGAGCGCTTTCTAGCGTACACGCTTTTAGGTATTGTTTTTAATTGTTTGTTGCAATAAAGTTATTATTTTGTATTTTCGTTTTCCCATCGTCGTTATTGCTACAGTACTGTCAGCTTAACCATGAAACGGTGTAATCGAGTTGTAATATTTTTTTACTTTATAATTAATTTCTAATTGTCAAAAAATCGGTAGACCTTAGTTGCCGAATTAAGTCTTTGGGTAGGGAAGGGAAATTCTGCGTATGGCTTGGTAAATCATTTATCGTTATTATTAACAATCTTTACTTTTTTCCAGATTTTACAACAAAACCATACACAGATGAATAAAAGTTTTGTGTATGATGTCCAAACTCCAAAACATATAAGTACAAGTTTTAACATTTATAATATAACTGAAATGCATCTAGTAATGTAGGTACCATTTAGTGACATCATATACAAACACTTAGGGACACATATAATTTATATTTTAACATTACTTACTGTTGATAAAAGTAATCTTACGTGTTAGTTCTAAATGGATTAGTTTACTAAGATATTTAACTACAGATTAATACATTTTAGGGTTAATTATATTATATTAGTTCTTTGTTCACTTCACTTCTACATAAAGGACAAACTTTCTTTTAGGTAAATAGTTTTAAAATAAATTAAATATAGTAAATTTAATTATACAGAATAAAATACTTGATAAGTGATTACCGTAAATTCGTTTAGGTTCAAAAGTACAAAAAGTAAATTTCAATAGACATACATAAATATATTTATATCACTTTTAAAACCCAAGTGCTGCACAAAGCTGGTGATATTCAAGCACACATTAGGCCTTCTTCATTGGGACAAAGTTACATTTATAAACACTTTAATAAATTAATTAATTAATCACATAGGATCTATAAACTTCAATGAAGGAGGCATAGAACAAGTATGTGTGAATATGGGACACCACAAAGTATTTAAAGCCCAGTGTGTACAACCCTACAAATCCTCAGAACATGAAACACATGATTTAATAACAAGGGGAAAACGGGACAGTCACAACCCTACCTGAATTACCTTCCACATTTAAATCCAACATGCTTTAACAAAACCCTGGCCAGTAGTAAATGTGTTTGAAAAAAGAACACAACAAAATGCAAATGTTATGCTGTTATTTTTAAATCAATAAGGTGATATATAAATTCGAGGTATTTTTAATATCAATAGCCTGCCCTGAAAATAACAAAAATCAAATGTGTGACTGGCCACACATTGCAAATTTTTCTTTCAATATGATGATATTAACTTTTAAATTATACTCCAATGTTAACAAATTTACTACTGGCACACGAGCTATTGAAGAGACAAGATGTCGTTCTTATTGTAGAACTACAGGGAGTTAACTCATCTGCGTCGCTCTATAGAAACTCATGTCCTTTACGTGAGCGCTAGAATCCAAACAATTTGCACTTTATTCAACACACACTTGGAAAACACTACTTCACTTCACACTATGGAATACAACATGTTCCCTGTAGATTGATAACCTATCCTTGGCTAGAAAAGGTTTAATAATATTGTTAGTAAATTGTCATAGATTACGCAGGCTATATTTATTTAAAAATATTTATAAATACCATAATATTCTATTCTCCAAACCTATTAAGATCTTTCATTGACAAAGGACCATCATCTACTAAAAATTAATTCTGAACCGATTTGATAATGTAATGATCCCCATTAGCTACAACGTCGGCTCTCGAACTGCAAATTCTGACAGGTGGAAGTCTAGAACCCCATCGACTAATACGAGGGCGGGTCAATAAGTCCGTGACTTTTTAAAGAAAATACTGGTTTTTGGATATTTTTATTTTTTATTTTTCAACGTAGTCTCCTTTGAGCTCTATACACTTTGTCCAAAGTTTCTGCAATTTTTTTATCCCTTCCAAAAAATGAGGTTTCTCGAGGTCATCAAAATACCCACCTTAGCCTTCTTTGGCGCCGATTCACCCCGAGAAACCCACCGTTTAGACTAATGTTTGGTCTCTGGTGTGTTGTGGTGGATCCACGTTTCGTCCAAGGATACAAAACGGCCCAAAAACACGTCCGAATTTCGGTTTAACAACGCCAAACACTCCTCTGCGAAGTTGTCATTCGATTGCGTTTGTGAGCAAACGCGGCACCCATCTTGCGGAAAGCTTTTTCATACCCAAGTGATCATTCAAAATTGAAACCACTGACCCACGTGATATCCCTGTGGCTTCCACTATCCCTTTCACTTTCAATCTCCGATCGGCCAACACCATGTCGTGATTTTTTTCAATCATTTCAGGTGTAGAGACCTCAACTGGGTGCCATGAACGTCCGGCATCTTCCGTACTTGTACGGCTACAACGGAATTCAGTAAACCACTTTTTACCATAGATATTGATGGTGCAGAGTCCCCATAATCTTTATCAAGCTTAGCCTTGGTTTCAGTGATGATTTTTTTCCGTAAAAAAATCATGCTTAGTGAGCACACGAAATTCAGTTTTTTCCAATATGTTTTTAAACCACGCGGTAGTTGCTAAGAACGGGTGTAAAACACAAACCAAGTGACGTAACTTGTGCAAATTTTGACAGATGTCTACTGACAGATGCTTGTTGACAGGAGCAATGTTGTTCTTTCAGTTAAGTGGCGGGAAATTATAAAAGTCACGGACTTATTGACCCGCCCTCGTAACTAGTTATTCAGCACCATTATCGACATAGATAAACCGACACTGCGTCGGCACGGCGCACGTTCATTAATCGAGTTTATACCGCTACATATTATAATATTTTAGTAAACGACGGTCCATTCACCCTACAACCTCCACTACCAGCTATACATAATACAGGGTGTTTGCGCACCAAACACCCTGTATATATTCCATGCTATACCTCACCTGTGGCAAGTAGGAGAGGCTCTTAGTGCTCTCGGCGTACTTGTTGATGGCTCGCAGCTCCTCCAGAGTCATGTGCGGGCTGGAGTTGCTGCGAGACGATTGCGAGGATGAACTCACTGACACCTGTAATAGAGTTCGTATTGTTTGGTTTTGTGAAAAAGTTTATTATGAGTAATATGGTTAAGACTGTACATGAGTATGGAAACAGTTGAAAACATGAAATAAGACTATTTCCAGCACTGCTATTTGTTCTGATATTGACCTTACGGGCATCGTCCAGTGTTATGGCTATAGCAAGGCGGTGAAAGCTTAATGTAGAATCATGGACGATAGATAATCATGTTTATGACAGCAAATGCGTTACAGGACAGACGTTAATTTAATTGTCTGTATGAACTCGGGCCGTTCAGTATTCGTGGTGTGAAATTCGCTACTGCAACGCACAGTAATGGAAATTGTAACGTAATAATCACCTCGCCTCGGGACAATCTCGCGAATGCCACCCATCTGTTTACGTTACGTTTATGTGTGCCGTGACCTTAAGTACGATACTCCAGCAGCACTCACCTTGAACACGCTCTCCTCGAGCGATATGGACAGGCGCGTGCACGAGTCGAGCAGGCTGTGCTCGGGGATGATGCCCAGCGCGCCGCCGGCCGCGCCCGCCGCGCCGCCGCCCAGCGCCGGCATCGACTGGCACTCCTCCGACTTGGCTAGACCTGCTGGGTGTACGGACATCACGGTAGGGCATTAACACATAAATACGAAACGACATCGCGCATCAAAACCACTTCTCTCACTCTTCCCCTCCTACCCACTCGTCAGTCGTCAGTGTTCAATGGAAGAGAGCGAAATAATGACATGAAGAGGCGTCTTATCGGGTGTCTGTGTGTGGGAGCCCTTAGGGTTTTCTCAAAAGTACTATTGCGGTTAATTTCTTCGGGGTTTGGGCTTTGAAAACTTTACATTAGCTTACGAAGAAGCAGCTCTGGCCGAGTGTAAACATGTGATCCGAATACTCACAGCTATCCACAGATGACCCTTCTCGTGAAAAGCTTTGGGTGGTAAACTCATAGTACAGCTTTGCAAATCTATGCCATGACTGGACTTGGGAAAAATATTTACCTGAGCGTACTCTTTATGCAAAAGCATGTTACTTTGTGGATTTATCAATGACTACGGTATTCATTACAGTACTCAATCAAAAGATTTAATGAATGGACGTCAAAAATAAATCTACTATAAAAAGGAAGTGCTATATCTAAATGTTTGCATATTCAATTTGTTTTATTATAAATGTGCGTTCTTAAAATAATAAACATTATAATAAGTCATAATTTGTTTTAGTAACTGAACGCAACAAATGGATGACTGATTGTTATTTTGAAGAATCTGATGATAATACAGCATGATTCATTGATATGTGTTACAGTAAATTAGTGCCACCATTACCCCTACAATTAACATACAAATAGTGATCACATAATAGTGTTGTTGTACATTACACCTACAATGAAAAGGACTGTCACCAAATATTATTTGAAACTGATCGGTGAATGATTTACCATGATTCGTGACCTCAAATCATAAGACTCACCAATAATTTTGATAAAGGGCTATGGTTTTGTACATTTTGTAGAGTTATTTAACAACTTTTTTGAGTGTCATTCAAAGGACCTGTGGAAACCAATTGTTACAATGTAAATAATTTAGAGTACTATACACATGTTTGAGTAATCTACCCTGCAAAAAAAACTCATCTCCTCAGGCAGTCAAAATTTAGCATTTCATATTATAAAGATAATAATGAAACGTTCCGGAGACATCCTTAGCATTATTTTGTTATGACAGAGTTGTAACATACCTTCCAAATTGAATTTGTTGCACCAGCGGTCGCATTCACACTGGAGCCACGTCTTCTCAGCTTCCAGTGACAGTTGACCTGGAAACGAAATAATAATAGTTATTTATTAAGCTTCCACAAAACAAACATACTATAATATCCAAAACTAACCCCAAAGGCAAGATAATTCATCCTAATATCCTTTATCCTACAAAATTATCATCGATATTCGAGCACTGCATTTTTTTAAATGTGGACCACCAATAGTCAACATGCCAATGATCACTGCAGATTTCTTGCTGTCTTATTGTTCATTCAGACCTCAATATTAATATTGGTGGCAGATGTAAGTACAGCCTGTTCTATTGTAGTAGGGCGTAAAGTCTCTGAAACCCTCATTAATAAAAAAGTTATAGGACGTTTTAGCTATTGCCTTTGTTCCTTGACAGAAAGGGACAAAACAGTTCAATATTAAGGGGGTAAGACAATAAAAGCTACATCATAACTCACGCGCATAAGCGTCCTGATCACGGCGGTGCCTCGGCGGCGGCGGCTCGCGAAACGAGCAGATCCACTCGTCCCTAACACGCAGAATACGCCCCGTCACTCGAGCGTAATACTCATAGTTCGCGCGCCCGAATAGGTCCCCCGCGCTGAACTGCTCTATGAGTTGGCGCATGATCCGTGTCGCCACCTGTTGGGGTTGTTAGACATTGCTTAGTGGGGTGTAGTGGCGGAATTGCGAAACTTTGGCAGCACTGTCGCACGAGTGTGGCGTTTTGCAGTGGCGTCCTCTATAACAAACTGTGCTGTGACCAGTATATTGGCATGTTTATTTAGATGTTGGTCATTCACATCACATAGAAGGCGATATTAGAAAGGTGAAATTGCGTGTCTTTAGCACTGGCAGACAAAAATGCGTTGTAGCAGTGGCGCCATCTGTAGTAATATGCTTTAAGCAATCCAGTACTTTTATTTGGAAAAAAAATCTATTGTATCGAGTTCAATACTGTACGCTATTTACCATATTTAATTAATTTAATACTTTGATATTAGTAAGTAAGTGTAAGTCTGTGTGTGTGTGAATCTGTGAAATATTAGAACTGATAAAAAAATTCTACAGGAACGGTGCTTTTTTACAGTTGCTAGTTTGCTACTTATACCTACAACTAGGTGTACTTAACTACAGCTAAATTCAATTTCTCTCAAAATACAAACTTCAAAACGGAAAATAAAGACAAATTTGAAATAAAGGAAGTGTCTACTTTCAATAACTACATGGTATTATGCAGGAAATAATATGGTCTCATAAAATTGTGTATTGAAGTCCGTTTGTAAACTTACTATGATAATAATAAGCTTGCGTACAAAGCGAATGAATGGCTTTGCAATATTTGTACAGCGAATTCGGAAAAAATGCCTTGCAGGTTGCAAGTCAGTAAAAAAAGCTAAATATTAATATTACAAAAAATTACAGGTACACTTTGATAGGCTTGAGATTGAGTAAGTGTGTGTCGTAATAATGTTAAATGTCTGATAAAACTAAACAATTCTATTTTTCTATTAGACTGTAGTTAATGAGGAGTGAGTAATAGTAAACTGTAATATGAATTTGAGTCACTGTTATCAGTTGTTATCAAATTAGGTGGATGTGGATGAATCATTTTATCACTTTATGATTCTTTTTCAAATGATAAGTATGATTACACTTGTGTCATTAAATAACGGTTAGTTTTTTCTCATAATTCAGATACACCCTTGTATGTTGTGCATTCGTAAGTAGTTGGGAATCATTTAATTATATTATGGAAACCGCAAATAGTACGTTCATAGGCTTGCCATAACAATAACTAACGCATCTACAAAGATGATTTTAACCTCATAAATACACAGTAATTATTGTAAAGAACAATAGTAGGTATGTATCAATTGTTTATAATATTTTATACTCAATCAAAACAGTCAGTGATTGTTTCAACGACTATGTCGCATTTTAGCTGTAAAAAAAATAATATTTTATAATCTACAGCAAAGGCAATATTGGTATAAAAAGCGGCTACGTACGCTAAATTATGTATTGCTTGCTGCAAAAACTATATACTTACACACACTTCAGCCTGGTGCCGCATGTTTTTGACAATTTCAGTAAATATAGTCAAGCTATTTACAGTTTATTATAGTCTTCTACACATGTTTATTTACATCTTCGTTAAATGAAATGTACTTAATATTTGCTTAAACAAATCAATACAAGTATTTATGATGTCATTGTTAAACGCATCATTATCAGCCAACCGACTTCGTCCACTTCATAAGGATAGACATAAGGCCCTCCCAAGAATTGTTGAAATTCTCTCCACGGCACTCCTCTATGTTAAATGTTGTCGGTCCAATGCCATAAAGGAACGCCTGATGTCACAAAATGCATCCCACATGAAAATTTAGCTAGCTTACTATGTACCTAATATTGTAATTAAAATCTGATAAGCAAGATAAAAGTTCAATTTTACATTTGTATTGTTTGCCTGATGAGTTGATTGAGCTATCAATTGTTTTACAGCCAAAGTATATTATATTGCTAGTTATAAACAATCTTGTTGTGCTCATACAACACTAGCCTTTTCCTATGTGCTTATGTTTTAATTGAATAATATGGATATTGTACTTCAGATAAGATATAACTAATTTAATTATTATCAACACATCGAATATTTTATACATAAATAACACTATCTTTCTCTTATTTTTTAGGATAAAGTATCAATCAATACAAAAGGCAGCATCCCTTATCTCAGTGATTCAAATGCTTTAACAAGCTTCAAAGGAACCCAGCCTTTTATTTTGCTTGACTAGAGAGTTCGAGCGAATTCTAACGATTCTACAGATATGAGCAAAATAAAGTTTATGTATTTTGCCAAAACGAGAATATGACTGCTGTTTTATACTACATATTTCAATTTGGTATATATTTTCTACTTCTTTCTAAAACATTAATATTAAACCAAGTTTATACCAAGATAGAGTTAGCTGCTTATCCTTTAGCCATAACCAAAGAGGTTATAAACTAAGTAAATATAGTCTATGGTCTGACCTTGAACCGCTGCACATCCTCCATAGTGGCGGTCTTGCCGTCGGACACGCACGAGTGGAAGAAAGAGGGCGCCACCGACACGCCGAGGGCCTCTGAAGTCATACCCGTGCCTTTAAGATGGAAAAGAGATTTAAATAAACAGCTATTCTGATTGGAATTTCATATGTACTGGGTAGTTTTCTGGAGCATCACTTTTATATCCGGTATTATTAATTAGTTGAGTATGATCGGTATATGATCCTGAAATTTGAAATATGAAATTTACTAATAAAATGCCACCCTGCCTATATAAATACAAGTAACAGAAGTCAACCAAAAACGGTCCATCATAGGCTCTCCTATGGTGCGACACAACAGTGTGCGGCCATCTCAGCCCTCCTCCTCATGAAATCATTTGTGAGCAATCCGTTAGGGTTTTTTTTTAAAAGGGAATATATGTATTTCCAGCCAGGAAGCGATACAATCTCATGGACCCCAATCCTCAACCGATGAAGACAATGGGGTTAAGTAACACACTTGTCTAACTAACTAAACACCTCATGTTACAAAATTAATTTATCGCATGAGTCAAACCAGTTTCATTAATCCATTAATAGTCATAAGATTGAGCTAGATAATTCACAACTACCGAATTAGCAATTCATTCAGGTTTGTATTTCACGGTTGAACGCCTTTTTTCTTTGTGTTTTTTTTTTTACTTCTGGGTAATTAGCTTTGAAAGGCAATTGTTACATACGAGAGTTTTTAAGCACGACATAGAGCACGCGATGACAAATATCTTCAGTGTGATTTTTTTAGCTATATATTTTATGTAAGCTAAACAGTAGTCAATAGATGTAGGCATAGAAATAGTAAAAGCCAGATTATAGACCCTTATGTTCGATTATTTAAGATACTGACTTTTATCTGAGTGAAATTTTACTATCACACTTGGTAGGTGGTCAAGTACCTACGTGCCACATTAATTGTCTCTCGGCGCTCTTATAATTGGCGAAATTACTCTAATTACCCGTGTGGGCATTCTCTGTACAACGCCCCCGAACGAAATTACATTACTGCATTCCTTGAATTTCGAATTCTTTCCACGGCTCATCGGCTTTGAGACGCTCTGCCTGTAGATCCACTGTCATTTGTTTTACTATTTCTTCACGATATTTAATTTGTAAATAATAAAAATACAAGATGTATGATTGACGAGCGCTATCCAATAATGATGTAAATTGTATAAAATAAGTACCTAATTGTTGAAAATTAAATACGTGATGACTAACTAAAGATAACTATTAAAATTGCTTCAATATTTGGCGCCAACATAGTTTGACAAAAATCAAGGTAACCTTGCTTCCACACACAATAGAATTATTATGATGAAACTAAAACAATTTTATAGAGTAGAGAGCCGAACTAGCGTGTGTCATATTGGTGAAAGGATTAGTCATTCAGATTATATGCCAGTCGCTGACTGCCCAGGGTGCTCCCGACCTATACCTATACTATACTAGCTGTTCCCGCGAGCTTCGCTTCACCTTAAAAAGTTTTTCCGTGGGAATTCCGGGATAAAAAGTAGCCTATGTTCTTTCTCAGGGTCTAGACCATCTGTATACCAAATTTCATTCATTTTTCCGTGGGAATTCCGGGATAAAAAGTAGCCTATGTTCTTTCTCAGGGTCTAGACCATATGTATACCAAATTTCATTCAAATCCGTTCAGTAGTTTCGGCGTGAAAGAGTAACAGACAGACACAGTTACTTTCGCATTTATAATATTAGTTAGGATAGTTAGGATATACACAGTTGATACGTCAAGGTAGGGGAAGGGCATATCTTTCAAGACTGGATTGTTATTGCCATAATCTCAAAGATCCAATTAAACCAATTTATGCCCCGGCCAGGAATCGAGCTGAGGACCTGCAGCATATCAGCCAGAGTCACTAACAACTACAGTATTGTGCAAATTAATGTGAACACGAGTGAAAACTTAAAAAAATACATTTATTAGTTCTAAAATAAAAAAACAGAGATATATTAATACAATTTAAGTTATTTTAATAGAAAATGTGTCCTCCCTGGATTTTATAACTTCTTCAATACGTTTTGGCATAGAATCGACATGATTTTAACAGTTTTCTGATATTTACTGGTCTAAAAAACTTGTATGGATTACAGCCTCAATCATTTTAGTTTTTCTTGTGCAATCCGTTTTCCGAAGTCTAACTTTCACGATGGCCCACTTATTTTCAATGGGATTAAGTGCCGGTGAGTTCTCTGGCCATCCAATGGCATTATATCTTGTTGTCCTTGAAATATTTAAGCATAATCTTGGACACGTGGAATGGAGCCGAATTTTGTTGAAAAACTTATTGACCATTAGCATCAAGCTTTTCTTAGTTTGGGACTGTTTTTCTTATATAGGTAGCGGATGACTTGTGCCCATCGAAGGGATGATGGACTCGCTAAAATACAGTGACTTGCTAGAACGGAGATTAGAAGTTGAACTAAGAAAATTTGATGATAACGGTCAATAAGTTTTTCAACAAAATTCGGCTCCATGCCACGTGTCTAAGATTATGCTTAAATATTTCAAGAACAACAAGATATCATGCCTTTGGATGGCCAGAGAACTCACCGGCACTTAATCCCATTGAAAATAAGTGGGCCATCATGAAAGTTAGACTTCGGAAAACGGATTGCACAAGAAAAACTAAAGTGATTGAGGCTGTAATCCATACAAGTTTTTTAGACCAGTAAATATCAGAAAACTGTTAAAATCATGTCGATTCTATGCCAAAACGTATTGAAGAAGTTATAAAAGCCAGAGAGGACACATTTTCTATTAAAATAACTTAAATTGTATTAATATATCTCTGTTTTTTTTTATTTTAGAACTAATAAATGTATTTTTTTTAAGTTTTCACTCGTGTTCACATTAATTTGCACAATACTGTACGCTAGCCGGCCGTACACGGGCATCCCCATGAAGAGCTTAAGTTATACAGGATGTGGCAAAAGTGGTACAGTAAACCGAAGCGGTGATTCAGGGGGCCATACTCAACAAAAGTGGTTCAGATGAACCCCCGACTCGACCTTCTTTCGGCTTACTATAGCCTTTTGCAACAATTTTTTATTTATTATTTATAGCAATAATTTAGGTAGGAGTAGTAGGTATAGGTATCTTCAAGATTGAGGAACAATAATTGTAGTGTACCTGTAATTGAGCCTGTAATTGTAGTATACCTGTAAAGTTTTATCCACCATTGATCTTATACAACATATACTATGTTTTTGTGTACAATAAAGTGTTCAAATAAAAATAAAAAAATAAATTTACCAGCTTTGTCGGCGTTGGAGGCCATGACACGGAAGGTGCCGAACAGCAGCACCAGCAGCCGCTGCGTGCACACCGGCAGAGAGAGCAGCAGCCTGTTGGCAAACACGAGTTTTATAAAGTTAAAGTCGTCGTACAAGAGGAGGATAAAGTGTTGTGGTGCGGCTTCAGTTGTGAAGCCTATGGAACAGTAGAGAGTAGATTACGGGTTGATGATTTTTTAGAACCAAAATATCATCTACTTTTAATTGCGGTGTTGTGTAAAATAATAAAATAAAAAAGAAACTTTCATATCGGACTGAAAGAAAGAGATATGCCTAACATCAATCACCTCACATCAACACCCCTCATGATTAAAATCCCCTTAATTCTTCGTAGTGCATTTGCATTCTCTAGAATTGGAACCATGACCTTACGAATTAGAGTGTGTTAAGTAATACCTATTGAACCTCGGAAATCTAGTACGGATCGGATTAGGTTTCCTTACTTAAAGAAACACCTACAAAAGAACATGCAATTTTTTTTATCCAAGTCATTTCAATATTTGCATACTCGACAGTCACGCGACTAATTCACAGTCATTCGAATTTAAAAAGAAACATAACAAAAAAGTGTTTATCTCAAACAAAGTATTTGATTACTTCCTCGGATTTCTCACGACTTGTGAACTCAAGTGTGAACACTACTGTTTCATATCATGAATACTATTATTTACCCACAGTAATATTATAGAATGCGAAAGTGTGTTTGTTTGTCTATCATTCACGCATAGACAGTGCATATAATTGTAACAAATTGTAACAAGTTGTGCATATAATCGCATTCACATAGATTGAAACTTGGGATCTTCTTATATCTTTGAATTCCTACAGGAAAACTATTGAAGATCAAGCGAAACTGGCGGGCACATACTGTAGTTATGTATTTGTATACTATACTGCGCAGTGGCTAAGTGCCTGTTATGGCATGATTATGATATTTATGATTGTCTATGTACATGTTCATCATAATCTACACATTTATATAGAACCCTCCCATCTATAGCATGTGAACACTTATACCTAGTATTACATGCCATACAAATAATTAATAATATAATATACACGATGGAGTTTGTACAGTGAATGATCTGAAACCAGGTCAATCCGCACAACACACTCTTTACATCTACGCATCTATCACTAGATCAAATACTTTTAAGCAGTAAACAAACATTTGATTACAACTTCACACAACTTAACAACGTTAAGGTAAAAAGGTGAATGAACTCAAATGTAGCACTAGTTTCCATAGCATTGTGCACGAGGATAAAGGATTAATAACAATAAATTGGATGACAGATATAAAGAGAGGCCAAGAGGCACATGAATTGGGCTACGCTGCAACACCAATTGACGGCATTAGTTGAAGGGCGGATGAATAGGTTCAATTAAGTGTTTCAATGCCTTTCTGTGAATGTCATTACTACATCACTGCTGATAAGGGAGGACAGAAGTTTCACACAGAGTTTTTTTCACGGCTTGTTTATATCGTCTAACTAACCGAAACCGAATCGAATCAAATTATTTAATAATCTGTGACCCAACTGTAATCATTGTCGAATAAACGTATTCCTTTGATATGTATAGTAAGGGACAAATAAACGGTTTTTATTTTGTAGTAACGCATAATGCATACCTAATTAAATATACCATTCAGGCTAAAAATATTCCAACTTATCGAGGTCAATCAGGATTTTGCGGTCACTTTTGAAAATACAAATTCAAAGTAGCAGTGCTTACGAAAAAGCATTGTCTCCTTCGTTTAGGCTCGGCCAAATTCGTCGGCGGGTGCATACAATTCCACTACACCATATGTGTACATGTGACGCTGTGTCTACTGTCTATCAGAATGCTATCATACCGGCCGAACAATACCGCCGCTTTCCGCGTCATAATGCGAACACGACCGTAAACTAACCATTGTTCTGTACGGTTACCGCGGGCGACATGGTGCGGCTAATGCGAATAAAGCGACGGGCAATGATATTCTAACCATAATAATATGTATTATGTATGATCAAAAAGTAAAAAATCCCCGTCATTCAACACTAAGTTGCATTACGTTTGATAAAATATGGGTAAGAACACTTGAGGTTCGCGAAACACAAACACACAGACACGTTCGATTTATACCACCCCTTTTTTGCCTCCGGGGTTAAAAAGAGGAAGGTACGGTATAGCTCTCCGAAAGTTTTACTGCTGTACATAGGCCTCTCCCAACAACGCTTTTGCATGTTGCAATACATACTTTAATTAAATAGTTTTTATAAACCACAATGCACACCGAATACGTAATATTTGATAGCATGCTTTAGTAAAACAATCAATATGGAAATGTGTACATTGATTCGTGCCGCATGTATTATCGTGCAAATGCCTATTCTTGTGTACATGTTAAGTAACACTTAAACAATACTTAGCAGATGTTAATTGGATTATTCGAGTGTAGTCTTCAGACTGGTTGAGGAAACAGGAAATAAAAACGAAATTACAGTGTTTTGTTTCAATCTATGTAGGCAGTTGTTTTTTTATTCCTAATGGATGTTTACGCAGAATTTCGCAACTGAAACTAGGTATTTCATGCTAATTTTCTTTTTATTTGTAAAAAAACAAGTCCTTGAAGATCGTGTAAACATAATTATAAAGTTCAATTCTGTTTCTAATGTACTGATGAGTAAGTGACTAACAACAAACATTTCTGTTTCAACGAAGCAAATTTGTCATTTGCCAAAAAGTTAACAACAACTTTACAGAATGACTATGTAATTAGGTCACAACATGCATTGTTAATACCAAGTATGAATACCATGTTTGTAAAAACAACATGACAAATTATTCACAATATGGTTGTAAAGATTAAAGAGACAATAACAGATAAGAAGCAAAGCTTTGCCCAAATTTGGTAACAACTAAGATGGATAGATCATAATTATTACTATCTGTACTTGGTTTTACTTTGTTGTGGTTTGCACTGGATATTTTTACTTTGTTGTGGTTTGCACTGGATATTTTTACTTTGTTGTGGTTTGCACTGGATATTGTTACTTTTTTTGGCATATTTATGTAATGGTCAGGTACTTAAGTCAATTGGTGAAATATGGTTGCATTTATATACTAACCCCCTTATTCATAGAAAAGTTACAAAACGTTTTAACTAATAAACTGTTTTGTCCCTCTCCGACAGGGAACAATTTGTTCTTTGACAGAGAGGGACAAAACAGTTTATTAGTTAAAACGTCTTGTAACTTCTCTATGAATAAGGGGGTTAATTTATAAATTATGAATGGACATTATAAAATATGCACAAAGAACTGCACTGACCTGCGTATTTCATCAATCTGTTGTTCTTCCGGCAGCTCCACAGCCGCAAAAAGCTGCATTTCTCCCTCTCGACCAAACACACCTCCAGGAATTTTTCTGCCAAACAAAAAGTTCAATAAGCTCTGTTATAATATGACAAATTAATCTAATGTGACCTGATTTGTTTATCCTTCAGTTTACCATTCAGATTTTAACTATAAATACTAGATATCAGATGTTATATGCAATGTATTTAGATATTTTCCCATACATTAGCCATTTCATACAGACCGAATACGAATGTGAAGGCACACACTTCTCAGTACAACAACAGACTCTCTCAACTTTCCATACAAATGACATCGCTACCACAACAACTCACCGTAGAAATTTCTTGAGGACACTGGCGATGGTGTACACGGAGTAGTTGTCCACGTTGACCAGGCGGCCCGTCTGCAGGAAGTGGATGAGCTTCTTCATGGCGCCCTGGTGGCCCGGCGCGCGGAACACGTCGCGGCGCAGCGGGGCCTCCTTGTTCAGCTTCAGGATTAATACCTGGACAGATTTCATTGTTATATGGGAGTGGCTTTAACAATAAACCCAAGTTGTAAGGTTGTAAGTAGATAGATAGGTCATTATGAGCTGTGACAAATCAGCATATCACTTTTCATCATCATATCGTATTCTAATCGGTACATCCGTTCTGGCGCAACAGATGGAGACAGGAACACAGATTTACAAGTGAAACACCATTTTTAAGTGGGCGTTAGAAAAGTAGGAAAAACTCACAAGCAGCGGTCCAGGGATATCGTCTTTGCAGACTTCCAACAGCGGAACTCCGAATTTGACTTTCTCCAGCCGTCGCGGATACGGCAGGGTGTTGGGGTGCCCGCACGACGTCACGACGTTGCTCAGCGTCGCCGCCCGCCGGTGCATCCTCCTCGCCCAGTTACTCATCGTGTCAGCGGCTGCACCCAATCACACACTCACTGGACCATAACCAACTAAACAGCAATTACTGCTCCCGAATGTAAGCCATTTTTCACTCGCTTGTTGATGTCAACACGAATTATTACTCGATCACGATATTTTTTGATCTAGCAGAACTAAGGAGCACAGAACGGCATTGTTTAAGTTATGATAGTCATGAAATTAAAAACCGAAATTACAAACAATGAATAAAAAATTAAATGGACAACACACAAAACCGTGAACACAAGCAAACGCGTTTCATTTCATTTGACAATAAAATTGATCGAATCGTTGAAAAACTTGAAAAGTCTGCCGCGCCCTCAGAATAATTATTCAAAAAACTATTCTGTGATAACATATGTCAATGTTGCCACTTTGTCTTATACTCAGGATAATAACAGTCTAGCTTTGGTCCATCTTTGGTCACATTGGTGGCTTGGTCACACAGCTCGTATACAATATGCGAGAATAAAGTTTTTTTTTTCTTAGCAATTTTTTTTTTACTATAAACGGTAAATCTTGGCTTATTTCTCACTTTACATCACAGTGCGGCTAGCTTTTATGATCGAATAAGTATTATATTATTGCATTCGAGTACGATCGGGCTGAGATACGGCGGTTTTCTCTAACCTGCTCTCTCAGAATACTAACATGCCATAACTTTTTGGATTCACAGATTAATCTAAGCATGAAAATTTATTATTCTGAGATTTCCGACATTATTTTTTTTCTTATTGCCGCTTGCTTCGTTCGCGATGCGTGCGTGCATTTCAGATTTTTCAGTTTTCATTAATTTTCACTAACTTCTTATCGTCAAGTAAAAGTACCATAAAATATATTTGCACCTTATTCATAAGTACGACCTGAGCACCAGTCATGGCTGACTGGGACGACGAATGGAAGGAAAGTGAACCGGTGGCAGTTCAACACCGGCAACCCAGCCACGATTCCAGAGTCTACCGGCCTTCGGCTGGCAGAGGAAGAGGATTCCAAGGGCGAGGGCGCAGCAACGACACTAACTGGAGGTCACGAGACTCGGCTCCAGCCAGCAGCGGCAACAACGACCGACGGGACCGACCAGAAAGCGGTAACAAGAAGGTTATATCTGTTCCTTCTTCGAAAGTCGGCCGCATTATAGGCAAAGGAGGGTCCAAAATAAGAGATTTGGAATTTGAATCCGACGCCAAAATCAAAATTGGCGACGCTAACGAGGACGAGACTGAGATAACTTTGATAGGTGAAGATTCTGCTATAAGTAAAGTTGAGGATCTTATAAATGACCTTACTAAGGAATACAAACCGAAATCCGAGCCTCGACAAGGTAATCTCAATGATAGCACTGGCAGTGCTGGATCTGGAGGATTCTTCAAAGAAAACCAAGAGGGGGTGCAAGTCATTGATTGGGATCGCCTCAATTCCTTCTATGATGAGCAGCAGAGTGAGCGCTGGAGCAAACTTCCACCCATTATTAAAGACTTCTACAAAGAAGATCCTGAAGTGGCTAACATGTCCAGTGAAGAGGTAAAACGTTGGCGTCTTGCCAACAATGATATACAGGTTAAGAGAACATTTGATGATAAGCCTGGACTGAAACCAATACCCAATCCAGTATTAACTTTTGAACAAGCATTCCGTGACTATCCAGAGATTCTAGAGGAGATATACAAGCAAGATTTCAAAACACCATCACCTATTCAGAGCCAAGCATGGCCAATCTTACTTAGTGGTGAAGATTTGATAGGTATAGCCCAAACAGGAACAGGGAAAACATTGGCATTCCTCCTGCCTGCCCTCATACATATTGAAGGCCAGCCCACTCCAAGGGAACAGCGAGAAGGCCCTACGGTGTTAATTATGGCCCCTACCAGAGAACTGGCCCTTCAGATTGAAAAAGAATGCTCCAAATATCAATACAGAGGCATCAAGTCTGTGTGTTTGTATGGTGGTGGAGATCGCAAAGAACAAATCAAAGTGGTGGCCAAAGGGGTGGATATAGTCATAGCAACTCCTGGAAGACTCAATGACCTAGTCATGGCACGTCATTTAAGTATCATAAACTTCTCATACATTGTGCTTGATGAAGCAGACAGGATGTTGGATATGGGTTTTGAGCCACAGATTAGAAAGTCTCTGTTTGATGTGAGGCCCGATCGCCAGACTGTCATGACATCAGCCACATGGCCTTCAGGAGTGCGCCGACTAGCAGAGTCATACATGAAGGATCCCATTGCAGTAAATGTGGGCTCCCTAGACCTGGCAGCGGTCCACACGGTCACTCAACAGGTGATGTTTGTTGAGGAGGATGACAAAGAGGAAGCTCTCATGGAATTCCTCATGAACATGGATCCGAATGACAAAGTAATAGTATTCTGTGGCAAGAAAGCCACAGCCACCCACATCTACACTGAGTTGTGTTTGAAGGGGATAAATTGCCAAGCCCTGCACGGTGACAGGGACCAGTCTGATAGAGAAGCAGCCTTGGAGGAGATGGTAGATGGCACAGTTAATATATTGATTGCCACTGATGTGGCATCAAGAGGCATTGACATAAAGAATCTGACTCATGTAGTGAACATGGATTTCCCGCGCCACATCGAGGAGTACGTCCACCGAGTGGGGCGCACGGGCCGCGCCGGCCGGACCGGCATCGCGCTGTCGTTTATGGCGCGAAACGACTGGGCCCACGCGCGCGAGCTCATCAAGATCATGGAGGAAGCTAATCAGGAGGTTCCAGACGAGTTGGAGCAGATGGCCCAGAGGTTCGAGGCTATGAAGCTGAGGCGAGGTGACCGCGACGGCGGCGGGCGCGGGGGGCGTGGAGGGCGAGGTCGTGGTGGTTACGGTGGCGGCGGCGGCGGTGGCTATGGAGGAGGCGGTGGCGGCTACGGAGGCGGGGGTAGCGGCGGCGGAGGATACGGCGGTGGAGGCGGCGGCGGCGGCTATGGCGGTGGAGGCGGCGGTGGTTACGGTGGAGGCGGCGGTGGCTACGGCGGTGGAGGCAGGGGCGGCAGCTATGGCGGTGGTGATGGAGGAGGCTATGGCGGCGGCAGCGGCGGCGGAGGCAGAGGCAGAAGGGACAAATGGTGATGATAATTATTTATCACACCACATCTCAATATATACCCCACCTTTTTAATGATTGTTTATCGTATAAATTACCTTTAGGTTAAGTGCCTAGATTTAATCGTAAATTGTGATTGTTTCGGTATTGCATGATAGTTGATGACGGTACAAACTAACATGGAACACTGTGATATAGCATTAATCTCACTAAGAATATATTGTTAAGTTCTATTGAAAGTAAATACTACTTCCAGTTATAACAATAACTGATAAATGATTATAGTGGTAGAATACATATTTTTTATAGGTTACTATAAGGCTGTAACAGTTGATTTTTATAACGTTCTAAAAGAATACACTTTGTTTTGTTTCTATTTCTTTTGTTTCATTTAATAAGTAGGTCTGAACTTGTGCAACTAGATGATTTAAAAAAGTAGACATCTCACTCTCATCATCTCACTTGGTAACTGATTAGTTACTAAATAGTTATAACTTTGGTCCTTACATAATAATATCATCATCAACCTAAATCAACCCACTGCACGGTAGGTAAAGGCTTCCTACTCCTCCATCTTCACCAAGCCACACAATAACTACCATGTTCCGTGGTCCTGATCCTGAGCCTCACTCATCCACTTTTTCCTAATGTTATGAAAGTATTTACCTACCTGCTTCTAGGCAATGTAACCTGATGGGGGTCAGGTTTATCTGCCCCTTACTGTACCTCTACAGTAAGGGGCAGATAAACTTGACCCCCCTCAGAAGCATTGTTACTATGAGAGGGGGGTTAGGTTTCTCTAAGTAAATTGTTGGAATAGGTAGTACCTACATAAAGTATTATTATTATCTGTGACATAAATATTGGTTGTAGCATGTAGTAGTTATTACAACATGAGATCAAATAACAAGCTTCCATTCTTTGTCCAGTTGCAGTAATTGAATCCTATATTCATTACCACGTACCGTAGATATTTTCTTAATCATTATTTACACTAAATTCTAGAAATCTAGAGGCATTAAATATAAAACAACAATTTCGAATATTTAATATGCTTATATTTTGTTTATAAGTATCATAATTTTTACAACCATACAGCAGCAAGGTCATATCAAGCACAACAAGTGTTCAAAAATTGCTTAGCAAATAGGAATATTCAACTGTCAATACTATAGTAACATATCCATAACGTTTAACATGAAATACTTAAAACTAGGAAGGACTCTACATCTTCGTGCATCTTTAATAAGTAATTAAGAGTAGTTTAGTGCAAAACTACTACGGTATTCATATTCATACTATAATGGTTCCACAAAGTACAGCATGGTTGTGAAAATTAAATCAAAAACTGTAGCGACCGGCCAGACTTAACCTGACGAGAGTGAGTGGCTTCCTTATTAGTAAACAAAATCACAATTTAACATCGAAATAAATAATACCAATATATTTCTAAAAGTATTTGTATATACAACAGAGTAAACATAATCCTTTGTATACTGGTTCGAACTACGAGTTTAGAACATTAATCTTGGATTAAAGCGTCTTTAGACGATTTCTAGCCGTTTCATTTCTTTGAGAAGTTCAACGCCCATTTTGGCTGGGGAGCGGGTGACGATGACGTTGGCCTTTTCGAGGGCCTTGATCTTGTCCATGGCGCCTCCCTTGCCTCCGGAGATGATGGCCCCGGCGTGGCCCATCCGCCGGCCGGGCGGCGCCGTCAGACCAGCAATGAACGACACCACAGGCTTAGCCTTCTGGCCCTGGAATGTGAAAAGCACTGCGTCATTCACCATAGACAAAAACGATACAAGAAACAAAAGCCACATGATAGTGAATTGTGAAGTTTCAAAATGCCAGCGTAGTTCTGCGATTTAGGGTAAAACTGCCAGTTATTGGCCATCGTTAGTTACTGGCCACTATAAACTTAAAAGTCATAAAATAAGGAATGAGGCATCACCTGCCATCTGTGTTTTTTAATAGAACTTTGTTATCTAACTGACTTTGATTTTAGTACAATTTTTTGCCACTATGATAAAAAGCGCCATACTATGCCGCCTTTTTCTGACAGTTGGCGGTCGGACTTCCGCGTGTACGCTTCAGAGTAACGTATTTCTTAACGAAACACATTTCTTCAAAATTGACATTATTGGTGATTGAACGCAATTTAAGTGATTTCTTTAGCATATTTATATGGTGTTAATGGTAAGTTTTATTAATATATTATAGTTTCATGCAATTACCTTTGGGAAGGTGAGTTTATGGAGGTGGCCAATAATTGAATTAATATATTGCAAATTTTGTGTTACTGGCCGCCTATGCCAATAACTAAATAAAAATGTAAGTACTCTATTTAGATGAAAATCGACTGTTTTCACAATATTTATAAGTTGTAGTATCGTGTGGCAAAATATCACGTACTTTTATCAATTAAATTCAGTTACTGGCATAGGTGGCCAGTATTTAGTGGTGAAGTGGCCAATATCCGACCGATGTATTTTGTTACAGTGCGCAAACCATTAGCAACGGGATGCCACCTAAACGAAGACAGATGACTTAAATGAAGCCTTCAAATTCATAAAAGACAAGACATAAGACAATAGAAAATAGTTTTCAGAAATTCAACAATATTTTATTGAAGGATATCGATCGACGAACCGTCTTGCCCAAAAGCTCGACCAGTTTCAGCCCCCAGAGCAAGCTGGGTTTCGAAAAGACTTTAGTACAATAGATCTACACACACTACACAGTAAGGCAGATTATACAGAAGACCGAAGAGTACAATCAGCCTCTGTGTCTAGCCTTTGAGGATTATGAGAAAGCCTTCGTCTCCATCGAGACGGGCAGTTTTGGACTCCTTAGAGAGATGCTAAATCGACTGTCGCTATATCGGGGTGTTGAGATGTCTATACAATGCTGCTACTATGACTGTCCAAGTACAGGACCACAAGAAAAGACCTATCCAAAGGCAACGAGGAGTGAGACAGGGAGATGTGATATCTCAGAAACTGAAGACCGATGCATTAGAAGATGTCTTTAAGACGTTGGACTGGAACGGACACATGTCAATGTCACACCTCTGCTGCGCAGACGACATCGTCAATATGGCAGAATGTCTGCCGGAACTCAGCTGGATGCTAAGTGGCCTGAATGCTGCTTCTCAACCTGTAGGCATCCCTCAAAGCCTGAAGACAAAAGTCTAGTCAACCACTGCATCCTGCACAGTGATGACGTATGGTGCAGACCGGTGCACCGATTAAAAGTGCACAAGCTATGGAGAGAGCTATATGCTTGGGGTTGCTCTGATAGATCGTATCAGAAATAGGGTCTATCTGTCAAAAAACTAAGGTTACCGACATATAGCTGTCAAAATGTGCTTAGATAAAATGGCAGTCATATCTCCCTATTCTGCCGAAGAACCGACAAGCGTTGGGTTAGACGAGCTCTCGTATAGAGACCACGAACAGGCAAAAGCAACGTGGGACGCTCTCCTGCCCGTTGGACCGACGATCTTAGGCGGGTAGCTGGTAGTGGCTGGATGAGGAAGGCCGAGGACGAGGACCGAGTGTTATGTTTGGTAGAGGCCTATGTCCAGCAGTGGATGAGTATTGGCTGATGATGATTCTATGACGATGAATAAAATAAGCACGTACAGCGTCGGTAGATCTTGCTTTGCTTGATTGGTTGTATGTAAAGTACGCAGGAACGGTGTTTATTAAGTAATTATATAATTATGTATACAAAAAACTTGTTGTATATAAATGTTATATTTCTAGTATTTTATTCTTAGAAAGTTGATTGTTTTTTTTTGTTTTTGAAGTTTAGCCGTGGTTAATATTATTCTGCAACTGATTTTAATAAAGTTTTTATTAAAAGAGACAACATTTATTACTATTTTTTAGAGGTTTAAAGCTTTTTTATAAAATTATTTCCTGTGGCCAATAACCAGCCTATGGATGGCCGGTAAGTGATTTTTTTGGCCAATAACTGCAATTTTACACAGGTTTGCAATAACATATATATTTTTATCGGTTATAGTTTTCTAAATAAATTATGGATTTACTGCGAGGCAAAAGTAGCTTTTCTAGATTACATTCATATTCCATCTGTCAATTTTGGTTTAATCTGTATGAAATAATTCAGCTTTGAAGTGGCCAATCCGCTTAGTTGGCCAATAACTGGCAGTTTTACCCTACATTCAATTTCAGTACATTCCAAAGTGTGATGTAGATTGATGCTTGATCATGAATGTAGTGTAGATTGGTACATAAAGATGGGTATATAGGTTTGTGGAGTTTCTTGAATGATCAAACGAACTTACCTAAGTGAAGTTCGATCTTAATTATCCTGTCTTCGTCCTTCGAGATTTAATTCTTCACTATGTAGTAGCCCTGCTACGCGCTAAGCCTATCGCACAAGTTTAAGAGGTAGAAAGAAAAAATAAAACTAGGTACTTTTTCGATTAGTTAGTCTGGCCACACTAACAACAGTCTACCTGCCAAACCGCCACCCGTTTAAATTCATTATTTCAGAGTAAGCTAAGTAGGCGGAGTATCATATAACAACATTGATTATATAAGGGAATAAAAGTGGGTTATCACTGAACCTTGGGTTAGGGTGGGACTTTAAATCTCTCCGACGAAGACAGGATAATTAAGATCGAACTTCACTTAGGTAAGTTCGTTTGATCATTCAATTATCCTGTCTTCGTCCTTCGAGATTTAATTCTTCACTATGTAGATGTTCAGAGAAGTCATAATCAATGTTGCAAAAAAGATAAAGAAAAAAAACCAAAAGGTTAATCTTAATCTAGATTTATTTACAAAATCATCACATATTATCATTAATGGTACAACAATCAAGTATACTGGTATTTGAATCAATAATCGGTCTATTATAAAAATTAGCAAAGACAGCTGACTGCGCAGACCAACCAGCTGTCTTTCTAATCACGTCAATACTTAAGCCAGCTCTAGAAGCAGCAGATGTTGATGCGTGCCTTGTGCTATGAGCTTTAAAAATTGAGGTATCTTTACCACTATCGCTTAAGGTCTGCTTTATCCAGCGCCCCATGCTTTGCGAAGTAGCTGGTCTGTAAGGTTTCTTATATGTTAGGATTAGGTGATCCTCAGAGCTTGAGCGTATGGAGGCAGTAACCGAGCAATACTTCTGCAGCGTAGAGGCTGGACAAATACCCGGGCGAGGATGGAAGAAAGGCAAATTCAAAACTGGTTGAGCTTTCCCAACTCTGGAAGTCTTAATCATGTCTTTAATCGTAATGATAATGCGATCTTCAAAAGTTTTCATATTCGATATTTTTATATAAGATAAAGTTTGCATGCATGTTGACAATGCTAATAACATAACTAGTTTTCTTGTTAACTTTTCTAAACTGATTGAATCATTATTCAAAGTATCCAAATAATCTAAGACAATGCTAGGGTTCCATGTGTAATCATAACGTGGAAATATCGGTTTTCGCCTAAATATTCCCTTAAAGAATCGCTTTAGTCTCGGTTCATCACTTATACTAGTAGTCGATATTAAAGATATCGCAGAGCGATGGTTATTTAAAGTTCCATATGATGAACCGTTTTCAAAACAATCCGAAAGAAATTTCAATAAAAATGATAAATCAAAATTAAAAAAATCTACATTATTTTTATGACAATATATCCACCATAATTTAAGACTTGTAGTATATTGAGATCGAGTATTATCCGATATCGAAGAAAGCATTATTTCTAAAGCTTCTTCTGGAACGTTTTGTTTACGGAACCCTTCCCGGATAACACACACGCTACCAGGGAAAGGTGGCGTGATAGCGGATGTGTTGACCTGAAAGGAGATGATAACAGATTCTTACTAGGAGAAAATACCTCAATTGTTTTGATGCACAAAGACATGTAAAACGGATACCATGGCTGAGATGGCCATAGAGGGACAACTACAATCCCTGTTGCTTTATCAGAAACAATTTTATTTAACGTCTTTAAAATCAAAGCAAAAGGTGGAAAAGCATAGAAGTAATATTGCGACCAATCGACCGTAAAGGCGTCAATATTATATGCAAACGGGTCTTTTTTCCAAGATACATATAAGGGACATTTTGTATTTATTCGTGAAGCAAATAAATCAATACATGGTTCCCCGAATAGTAGAACAATTTTTGCAAATGCCTGAGAACTTAACTCCCACTCTGTGTCAACATTATTTTTTCTAGATTCGCCATCGGCCTCGGTATTTAACGAAGAAGGAATATATGATGCAAATACAAAAATTCTGCGTTCTTCGCACCAATCCCAAATTTTTCTTGATATTTGATTTAAGTGAGGATACTGCACACCACCCATTCGGTTTATATACGAAATAGCCGTCGTATTATCCACTCGTAAAAGAATATTACAATTTCGGTACTGACCCGCAAAAGATTTAAGCCCAAAATAAGCTGCAAGCAGTTCCAGATAATTTATGTGATTGGTGCTTTCAGTGGTCGTCCAGAGGCCACCCGTTTTCTCTTTATCACAGGCTGCTCCCCAACCAGTTGTGGAGGCGTCTGTATAAATTTCAATGTCATAATTTTGATTTCTTATCGAATTGACAGCAATTAAAATATTGTTTTTCCACCAATGGAGGTCATCACGTAAATTATCTGTAACTGTCATAAAAGCGTCATAATTATCATGATTCTTCAGCAAAGCTATATATTTGGCTCTTTCTAAAGACTTTGTATGAGCCCAACCATAAACTATCGCGGGGCATGCTGCGGTAAGAGAACCTAGGATACGAGCAAAATCACGAATTCGAATTCTGGTTGACTCGGTCAATGTAATAATTAGTTGCAAGATTTTTTGTCTTTTTGACGCTGGTAATTCTATTATCATTTTGTTAGAATTTAACAAAAAACCAAGAAATTTACAGGTAGTTTGAGGAGTCAAATTACTTTTCTCAAAGTTTATGACAAAACCTAAGCTAGTCAAAAGCTGTATAGTAATATTAGCATTTTTAAGACAATCTTCAGCAGTCTTTCCTAAGCACAAAAAATCATCTAAGAAACGAACGGATAAAAGACCGTTAGATCGTAGGTGGGCAAAGACCGGTTGTAAAATTTTCGTGAAAATATATGATGCAGAACATAAACCAAATGGTAGTGCAAGAAACTCATATAGATTCCCTTCAAAATAAAACCGTAAAAATTTTGTATGAGACTTATGTATAGGCAATAAAAAATATGCCTCTTTAATATCAATATTAATCATATAGCAGTCCTTACACATAAGCTTGGTAGCAGTCCTCACATCCTCCATCTTAAAATGTTCAGTGTAAATATACTTATTAAGTTTTTTTAAATTCAAGATAAATCGTTTACTACCATCGCTTTTCGGTATTAAGAAAATATCTGAAACAAATTGACCAGATGTTTCTTTACATCTCCTTATGGCTTTAATGTCTAATAAATGAATAATCTCATTTTTTACTTCTGACAAATCATTACTACCAAAAGATCGTCGCGGACAATCCATTGGATTTTGATGAGGTACTTCACTAAAGGGGATTATATAACCAGTCACAGTTTTCAATATAAATGCATCATTTGTAATAGATTGCCACTGTTGAAGAAAATATTTCAAACGTCCGGAATGTACCTGTACCTGCGGAGGTTGAGCCACTAAGCTCGACGACTCGTCGAGGGGCGGTATGGTGGAGGAGGGGCACGGCGCGCCGGCGCCGGTGGGCCTGGCGGCGGCGCGACATGGCGCCGTGCGGGCGGCTGTTGCTGCGCTGTGTACTGAGCTGCTCGCCGTCGGTTCTGATATGGCGGGCCCATCGGCACATTTCTCGGCCCACCGGCTCGTGGATGGTACGACTGGCCGCCGCGCTGCTGTCGGTTTCCTCGGGACAATGGGCCTCTTGCATTTAAATTTGAACTCGTTGATGGAGCGGGGTGAATGAACTGGCCTGTCTTTTTTATGCCCTGTGAGTCTTTTACTAAATCCCCAAGTTTTTCTCCGAAAAGAAAAGTATCTCTTTTTCTGTCTTTAAATGGATCTGCCAGAGATTTGTCAATCAAAGGTATTAAGACCGATCGCCGAGTATCAGTCTCGGCATAATGTGAGTCTGCCAGTAATTTACCAGCGTCATTCAGAGTACGTATGACGTCTGGAATATCTGGTGTTTTTTTTAACAGATTTGTGAATGCATTTCCCAAAGCTGAAAGTGCTTTACCAAGCTGATCTTGCTTTGAAAGTAGTCTCTTGTCTCTTAACTTACACGCCTCCGCTAAGTTAACGCTTATTTCCGGGTTTAGAGTTGGACTTTTGGCTAATGGGACATTTTTAGGATAAGAGCATTTCTTAATAAGGCCATCCTTTTCCTCTTTATTAAGACCATCTTGTAATATTCGTTGGAATCTTGCGGCAACATCCGCTTGCAAGTCGTCTCCGAATTCAGCGGGATCTGCTTCTTCATCTCCTAATTCTCGTAACAGATCGGGATCATAATCGCTGACGTCCATATTTTCCTCAATAACGTAGCACGTAGTGCAGTTAGGGCTCGTACATGCTGTCGTTTCCGTCATTTCGCTAAACTCAGCAGCCTCAGTATCTATAGGCGCCGTTCTTTCGGTGTCTGCTGGTAACACAACTTCTATATGGGTGGGCTGTTGAGATCCGGCCAATATACCCTCATTATATTCGGGATGTTCTGGAATACGAAAAAAAAAAACTCGAATAGATATTTTTTTCCATAAAAACCCAAATAAAAAATATTGGTGGGTAGGTTCAAATAACTTGTTACCGTTACCGCCCGATGAATACAACAGGCACAACAAAATAATTAAGAATTTTGAAAATCTGTCCACACGATTTAAGGTAAAAATACCCCCAAATATGATGACCCGATGAATGCAACGGGAATTTAGAAATATTAAAATGGCATCACCCATGAATGCATTAGGTGATGTTATAACTATCAAATGATTATCCAAAGAATTCAATGGATTCAAAAAAAATAAATATCACATTAACATTTCCGATGAATGCAACGGAAATTTAGTAAAAAATTTATAGGTAGGTACCTTCAATTTGTACTTCTCCTTCAACTGGAGGTAATATCTGCTGATTTTCAGCAAGCCGACTTCTTTTCGCACTCAATTTTTCTTCATATAACTTCAACTTCCTTAGCCATCTCTCTTCACGAGATTCACCTTGCGTAGCACTTTCATGACTTCGCTTTGACATGTTTAAATATTGTAGTACCTGTGCGAACGCCGCGCGCGCACGGACAAGAATGAATTTAAACGGGTGGCGGTTTGGCAGGTAGACTGTTGTTAGTGTGGCCAGACTAACTAATCGAAAAAGTACCTAGTTTTATTTTTTCTTTCTACCTCTTAAACTTGTGCGATAGGCTTAGCGCGTAGCAGGGCTACTACATAGTGAAGAATTAAATCTCGAAGGACGAAGACAGGATAATAAATATACTAGCAAAGTTTGCAGCGCACTAAAGTGAAGATACATGATCTGATATTGAATAATACATAGTAAGTATTTACTTGATTTCATCTACAAGCCGAACAGTGAGTTTGCCATGAAATGTAATCAAGAAGTAAAATTACGATATGATCTATGCAGTATTGTTCGTAACATACATAATGATTTTTAAGTTATTAACAAAATTCAAATATAAATCAAGCATAAGTTTACGATTTCAACCTTTGATGGAGTGCTGCTTTACCTTACACTGTTGAAAAAATAAATAATAAAATCAGTTCCTAAGTAAACAAAAATAATAAGGCTGAGCAACATAAAATATACATAATATAATCTATATCTCCCGCTTGCGCCTTTACTAGAAATGTAGAAAAGTACCTACGATACATAAGAAAATGCATTTAAACAATCACACACTACAAAACTAAAGTAAATAAATTTGCCGCATTTTTTATATCAAATGAATCAGAATAATATCATGATTCAATAAGATTAGATACACACACCTGACGTAATGCGGTACAAAACCAACCAAAGGCAAATAACTTTCATTTAAACATATTTTTCAAGGTCTGGCAAATCTTACGTTATCTATCTATCGAATGTACGTAATGTTTATGCTGCACTAACAATCTATTAGCATTAATTTGACATCAATACGCAATGCCACACCTACCAGGCATTACCAGATCAAGTTCAAGGATTTATGAGAAACGTGATTTTAAGTGATTTTCTTAGTTGTAGTTCTACATAGAAATAAAGGCGCAAACACGGTCAGACATATATAAGGGCAGAATTTTAACAGTCTTTTAAATAGCTGAAGACGTAACAATATACCCGTCAAATGAACCATATTTATCATATAAAAGAATATTAAAATTAGCAAAAACATAATATGCTCCTTCATGTCTAAGGCATCGTCCTAATAGAACGCGAGTACAGATCATAGCACGTGACTGCATCACGCGAATGCCGATAAGGTCATTATCCGTACGTATGATCAGGATTCGTAGAACTGGAAAGCACGCTATCCGGTGATCGCGAAGTCGCCTTCTAATAGAACGATGCCTAAAGTGGCCATAGCAATGAGCCATAGTAACTTAAGCCCGTCACAGACGGCGCTACAATGTAGGGGTGCCCACACATAAACACGATACGACATCGCGTCTTAAATGAAATGAAATGAAATCGTTTATTTTTATCGACGTAGAATATTAGAATTACTTGTCAGAAGTCATAATCTACCACCATTTCACAAAGGCCCCGTCATTAAGGAGGAAAGAAAAACATCTACCCTCTCGCAGATGTTCAATGAGAGTGAGCGAGAGAGCGGTGCCACTTCGTATCATGTGTACATGTGACCGCCCTGAGACAGATGAATACTCACAGTGTTGTACTGCGTGAGGTACTCCGAAGCGAGCTCCTCAGCGTTTCCTCCGATCTCCCCGATGAGGATGATGCCCTTGGTCTCCGGGTCCTTCAGGAACACCTCCAGGCAGTCGATGAAGTCTGTGCCGTTGAAGGGGTCCCCTCCGATTCCCACGCAGAGCGTCTGGCCGAGACCGGTCTGGAAATTGAGGGTTTTTGTTGAGAGAGGGGTTGTAAAATGTAATTTGTCTATGGCCTTATGATATCGACTTCGCAATCTAAAACTTGGGGCGCTTTGCGTTACCAATACAGTTATAAACCAAATCAAGCTTCATCATAGAGCAAGGGTCTTCAACCTGCCAACTGCCTGTAGTGGTTGGCCAAGGAAGGTTTTCTACCCCTCCTGGGGCTTATAATTATCTAGCAGTGACACTTATGTGTTATCTAACTGCCCTGTCACCATGGTGAAAACCATAGTTTAGTATTTCTCTATTGTTCCTTTCGCAGACAGGATAGGAATAAGTGCTTGCATGAGTAACTGTATAATGATGATCCAGAATTTTAAAAAGTAGTTAAGTATACGAATGCAACTCACGGTAGTGGTCTGGTGGCACGCCTCGTAGGTCAGCGTGCCAGACCTGGAGACCACTCCGATGCACCCCTTCTTGTGCACGGCGCCGGGCATGATGCCGATCTTGCAGCGCTCCGGCGCGATGATGCCGGGGCAGTTGGGCCCGACCAGACGAGACTTGTTCTGCCTGAGCAGCGCGTGTTTGACCCGAACCATGTCCTGTGAAGAAATTGGTTCAGCTTAATAATGGATGTGCCAAAGAATTGTAGGTAAAATCTGGCTCTATGATTGATTTTATTTATACAGATATGCATGGTAACATAACAGGTAAAACCCAAATCAGTAGTATTATAAACATTTTAGTTGTCAATTGTTATTCATGATTAGATACCTATCACACGGTAGCTACAGAAACGTTCTCTATGTATCCAAGCAAATGATAGTTGTTATATTGGTTGTATCAAAAACCTTAAAGGTATATTATTGTTACTAAAGTTTTAGCAACACTACAAATAGGAATTCTTTTACATACTATTCAGCATTAAATCTACAATAGACATCTCAAACTAAATTTCAATATAAAACAATCAATTCATACATGCTGTGGGATCCCCTCAGTAATGCACACAATGAGTGGCATCTCAGCCTCCACAGCCTCGAGGATGGCAGCGGCAGCACCGGGAGGGGGGACGTAGATGACGGACGCTGTAGCACCGGTCTTGTCCTTGGCTTCCCTCACAGAGGCAAACACTGGGTGGCCCAGGTGCTCAGTGCCCGCCTTCTTGGGAGATACTCCACCAACAACCTGCAAAGATAAGATAGCTTACCAACTGAAGTTACTTATTTTACAAAAAATATACAGGAGCTATTGGGAGATGAACATTTTTTTAAGGGGTATGAAACTTTTTTATATTGTTTCTTTAGTTTTTTTACTTCTTACTGCTGGGTGCAGGCCTAATCTTTGATTGCAGAAACTGCATACTAAATGAGGACACTTTTTGCTAAAACTAAAAAATCTTGTATAATGTTTAAAACAAACTTGCATAATGTTAATAAAAACTTGGTTATTGATATTTTCCTCCCAGCTCCTAGATGCACATCCTATTTACTATTTAGATAGGCTGTTTTATAAAGTCTTTGACCAAAAGTCCTCTCATACCTGGCCAGTATTTCATCAGCCAGTTAGTCATAGACATGATAAGAAGCTATACCTTAGTGCCATAGTCCAGGGCCTGCTGGCTGTGGAAGGTGCCCTGCTTGCCAGTGTACCCCTGGACTATCACTTTCGTCTCCGCATTGATGGCCAGATTCTTGCGTGTCTCTGCATACTGGCTTTGATATCTAACATTTGTTAGCTTCAAACCATCTGTAAAGATAATTTTACTTAGATATTTTTTGAGAAGTTTACAAGAAAATTATACAAGAATGGATATTATGTGACAAGTTGTTGGGGACAAGTAATTTAAGAGAAATTTGGAGATAAAACATTAATGTAAATACCCAATCAAAACAAACAGTTGGCAATAACAGTAGATAACAACAAGGCATTCATTAACTGGTCAAAGTTCACTGAGTGTTGGCAGACATTGTTCCAACTGAGCTCTTACTACTGAATGAATCTATTGCAGATGAGAACAATAGAAACAACCTTTATGAATTACCTACGCTTTAAATCAGTTTAATTAATTAGTTTTGGCTTCAATACTCAGATATAGGTATGAGATTCAAGGACAATAAAATTTGTAGTAAAAAAGTTCATTACAATTGTTTATAGCTTAATAGAAGTTTAGAGACATTACATTTTTCAGTTTCGATTCGATAAAAAAACTATGAATAGTTATGTTCACGGTAAGTATTTTTAGATGAAGGTCTCGGTGATATTAGGCATTTGCTTCCACTAATGAATACGACATTGTAAGATCAACTTGCACAGCGGGAGCCTCATAGAAGTCGGAGTAAACAGTGTTAAGCATATTAGAACTTATTTGCCGCATTATTATTGGCTTAATTCCTAGAAAATGCGAGGTTAAAATCATGTAATGAGTCAGACAGCGAACCGAATTAAGCCGTTTTTGTCAGTGGGAATGAATTGATATTGATTGAATTGATAGACCAACAAACTCCGGGTATAAAAATAATGCAGTGCTGTGTAAATAAGAGCCAAATACCTTTAAAACGATTGAAAATCCGAACAGAGACAGCCATCGTACAGTTTTTGGGAGACGAAGTAAAATTTTGTGACTGACAGTGACAGTTCAAATATTACGTAATGCTGCGTTCAAAAACTTATTTCATGTAGAAAGGAGTGCCCGTGTCAGAAATCCACAGATTCGCAATCATTTCATTTGTCAATAATCATGTCAAATTGACAAAAAACATTCGACTGACGTGGATTTTGCAATTTGTTGTTTTTCCTGGGTTTATTTTCTAAAGGCTCACTGTTTATTAAGGATTTGTGTGTATATCTAAGTGTAGAAAAAGTGTCGCACAGTTTCCAGCATAATTGAAGTGGAGACAGATAATATTGCTTGCTTTTAGCTTTTTTCTTTTTGTGCAGTCGGTTTGTGAAACATAAATCTACGTTCAGTTCAAAATGTGCGGAACTGATAAGAAATTAGGGGAGATACGGGCCCTCATCCTCGTAGGCGGCTATGGAACACGTCTCAGACCTCTAACTTTAAGTAGACCAAAGCCGCTTGTGGAGTTTGCCAACAAACCCATACTATTGCATCAAATTGAAGCTTTGGTTGAAGCTGGAGTTACTCAGGTAAAATCTATTTGAACATCTTATTAGAACACAAAACTAATAATATGTAGTCCAAATGGTAGCTTCTAAAAGCATATTTTAAAAATTACATGACCTTAAAAAATACACTTAAGTTGAACTCTATTTTAATCAAATTTCAGGTGATCTTAGCTGTATCATACAGAGCCGAAGACATGGAGAAGGAGTTAACAGAGCAGGTTTCCAAGTTGGGAGTGTCATTGACCTTCTCCCATGAGACTGAGCCACTAGGCACGGCCGGCCCTCTGGCTCTAGCCAAAGACCTCCTGAGTGCAAGCCCGGAGCCATTCTTTGTGCTTAACTCTGATGTAATTTGTGATTTTCCATTCAAAGAACTTGCCAGGTACCACAGGAGTCATGGGAAGGTAAATAATGAAATTAATACTTGGCTTAACTGTATAGAAGTAAATGAATAACTGTAGGTATGAGGCAATAGTTTGTGATAACACTGATAAGATACAATGAGGTCATTTATTGCTAAGGCTCATGCATTGCAACCAGTACATGCTCATAGATAACTATTATGGATTATGTAGTGCATATTTTATGGTCTTCTGAGTAAAATTGCTCATAAATAAAATCATAAACAGATTTATTGTTTATGTATTATTTACGGTCTGGAGTTTTATAGTATCTTTACTTGTGTTCAAAATTGAGTCTATACCAAATATACATTGGAAATAGTTGAATTATATTACACACATACACTATGATATGATTATTTAAATATGTACTTAAATGCATAAAAACCTATGTAAAAATATTTAATGTTATCTTATATACCCTGTCCTATTCTATTACCTCTGCTATATTTGTGTTATATGCTACATGAATTTTATTTCAGGAAGGGACAATAGTGGTCACTAAAGTGGAAGAGCCATCTAAATATGGAGTAGTGATATACAAGGAGGATGGGCAAATTGAAAACTTTGTTGAGAAACCACAAGAGTTCATATCAAATAAAATAAATGCTGGTAACTACCTAACTACTAATACTACCTAACTATAACTACTAATTTGCCATAGTTGAGGAATCATTGAGCTTGGCTTTCGTGGCCAACTAAATCCTATAAATCCTAAACAGAGAAAAAGTTAAATAAAAATGAAAAATACTGTTAAGGCAAAAAAAAATCATCAGGCAAAATTTCGTAACTGTGTGTGATTACTGTTACATAATGTATTATAAATGCCTTTTAATTACCTTCTAATTACACTTTCACCTGCCCTCCCT
Organism: Plutella xylostella; assembly: GCF_932276165.1. Taxonomy (NCBI): domain Eukaryota; kingdom Metazoa; phylum Arthropoda; class Insecta; order Lepidoptera; family Plutellidae; genus Plutella; species Plutella xylostella. The sequence continues at coordinate 5,730,407 of NC_063987.1, read as the reverse complement.
TCATAACAAGCGCTTAAAATTTACAAGTGTAATATCTGCAATTATGAATTCTCAGCCAACTAACATCTACAACTTGTAACTTTACAGGTATGTACATACTGAACCCATCAGTTCTGAAGAGGATAGAGTTGAGGCCTATGTCCATAGAGAAGGAGGTGTTCCCCTTCATGGCCAAGGATGGCGAGCTATATGCCATGGACCTGCAAGGGTTTTGGATGGATGTTGGCCAGCCTAAAGACTTCCTTACTGGTAAGTGTGTCTTTGATTTTTTTATTATTTTAATTTATTAAGAGTTTAGCAGTAACTCTTATAGTAGAGTAAAATGTGAAAACCTGCACATGTACGTAACTTCTACACATTGATTCTAGCTGTGATATACCTAATTAGGTGGTATGGTGGATACCTATCAAGTGAATTCTAAGTGATTCCTTGGTATTTATGTAGCAGAATTCTTGTGCTAACAGCTGTAATAAATGCAAACTAAGGTCCCTTTGTTAATAATGTGCGAATGTAGCAAAGAAAAAAAAAGAATTAATGTTCTATGAAATTGCATAACACATTTGAATGAACATAAATGCACTAATCAATTTACGAAGTATTTACTGGTTAATTTATGACATGCTTACTGATACGAGTTTACGATTAGATTATGTTAACGCTCATACATTGTATCTCTATTATAATTTATAGTTATAACTCCTTGTAGTAGGTGTAGGTATGTATTGATATCTACAATAATACCTAAAACAATTAAGTCGAGACCCCACTGGTATGCCTATCACTTTCTGTACTTAAGCGCTTAGATATCTCTAATTCTATTCAATTCCACGCACTTCGGAAAGATAGACCCTAGGTACTTAATGCGGATCAAAGTGTGCCAACAAATACCAGTAAACTTTAAATTTGTTTTTTTCCTCTATGCCCTTACTTATTCCAACCTTCTTCCAGGTATGTGCCTGTACCTGAACAGTCTCCGTCAGAAGAACTCTCCTCTGCTATTCGAGGGCACCTGTGTCGTCGGCAACGTCATTGTGGACCCCAGCGCCAAGCTCGGCAAGGGGTGCCGGATAGGACCCAACGTCACTATCGGACCGGATGTAGTTGTTGAAGATGGTGAGTTTAATGTACAATATATGTATTGAGTTTGTAAAAAGATCCAAATGGTATATTCAAAAGTTTTTACAACAGTTGCATGATTAATATAGCAGTGAGCGATTTCCTTTAATCATCTTTGCAGATTTCCTTTAATCATATTTGTAATCGCTATAAAAATACGACAGTGTAAAGTAGGTAGGTCTACAATCATTATTATTATAGCCCATATAAGATTTACATAAAATCAAAGTACCTGCATAAATGTTTAAATGGCTCTGTGAAAACTTATATTGGTAGCAGTTATCTTTATTGCCTTATTGTGCAAACTTATCAAGCAGATTACCATACCGTGACCATACCTACTTAGAGGGGGTTAAGTTCCTGTACGTGGCTGTCTCGAGTGGAACCTTTTTACATGTCCCCTTACAGTACATAAGTTAGAGCAAAATTTCTATCACATTAGGACCAACATAACACTTGATAAAAGTAGATGTAGCTTTACTATCTATATACATGTCTCGAGGGTCCATACTATGTTAAACATAATACATATATGTACTAATGATATTCCCCATTTCAACCCCCAGGAGCGTGCATAAAGCGGTGCACGATCCTCCGCGGCGCGACCATCCGGCAGCACGCATGGCTCGAGGGCTGCATCGTGGGCTGGCGCTCCGTGGTCGGCCGCTGGGTGCGCATGGAGAACTGTACGGTGCTCGGCGAGGACGTCATAGTTAAGGACGAGCTTTACGTCAACGGCGGGCAGGTGCTGCCGCACAAGAGTATTGCGCTGTCAGTGCCGGAGCCACAGATTATTATGTAGGTTGCGGTCTGTGGTGCGTTGTCTATGGTGGTTTATGGCGCGGTTGGATGTCTGTGGGTAGTTTCTGTAGATGTGAAGAAGAAAAGGTGAGGCAAATGCTGGGACGCAGGTGTAAGTGCAGAGCAGATTGTCTGTCCTGCTCTGGCATACTCACGGACTATATCTGTCTTGCCTTCTCTGTTCTGTACTGCGTCACTTGTGTCTGATAGCATATGCCTAGCCTAAATTAGCATGAAAGTGTTTGGTGTGTGATAATACGATGCTCCTAATCGGGTTTGGCTATATGCGATTTGGGCCGTAAGCCCTCATAAAGTACCAGAAATGTACACTTGTAGGCATTTAGGAGCCAACTAAGCATTCGTCATACTTGTGTGTGAGAATAGCAATGATTTTTACATACTTTAATTAGTGTAAAAACTAAGTAACTCAAAACATAAGGATGTAACTTGATGTTTAATACAATTTATGTACTTCAAATTCTTTCCATCAAGCTATTAGACATTCTTTAGTATTGTACTGCATGTTACTTCTTCGATTTAAAAGTATAATGGGTATATGAATTTACCAATAATTTATTTTTATCTCAATTTTTATTCCCAGTAAGTGACACGAAATGGGTTCATCATCTGCCTTGCTTTGGATATGAAACCTTATATTGTATGTTATATGCCACAGAAAACTTGAAATAGGAAAAATTTAAAAATTTATTGTTTTTATTAATTTTAAGATCATTTTATATGAAACAGATTCATTCTATATCTTATCTTAAATTATTAATATTTTCACATAGTAAGTACCTATATTATTAAATTTATATTAAATAAGGATTAGGAAAGAGATTTGTATCTATTTATTTTCCTTTGTTCCCAGCCAGTCACACCTCAACCAGTCACACTGTTACTCGTTGGGAATTTTATGTTCAAAATTCCCATCAGTCCACACTCTGTTACTCGTTGAAACACCCTTTTCCTTCATTCCCAACGTGTCACATACAACTGTAACACTGTAACTAGTTGGGACTATGAAAATAAAAATTCCCAACAAGTCACAGTAACTTGTTGGTATTTTCAATGAAGAATTTTCCACCATAGACCAAACCGATTATAGAATAGAATACACTTTATTTGTACACCCCAAAAGAATAATAATATATACAAGTTGTAACTTAATTTGGATGCGGAAAGCTAAATATCACATCCAGTGGCGTGTTTTGGGAGAGGCCTACGTCCAGCAGTGGACTGCTATAGGCTAAAGATGATGAACCTAATTAGGGTACAAAAGGCGGTCCAATCACTAAAAGCGATCTCTGCCAGACAACCTTTGGATGGAGCGAATAAGAGATTAAGGTAGATGGCGCTAGTGAAACCTCATCAAGTCTTTTGAGCCAATACAAGAGTCCAATGGATCTGAATTCCACCATATGCGATAACTATAACTACTACATGGCTGTTATGCAAATTAGTAATATTAAGTTTTAACTAGTTTAAGTTTTCCGAATAAAATAAATAAATAAGTGCGTAAGTACTAGATCGGTGTTGGTCCCCATAATTTTCGCCATTATTTTGAGATCATCTGCATCTTCCGTCTATGTCCGAGGCGCGCCCGCGGTGTAAGCGCCAGATCATCATTAATCTGAGGTAGTTACTTCGGAAGTACCTAATTATTTCTTCATGGTGAAGCAGAGCAGATATGAGCCGATAAGTAAATATCAAACTGCCATAAAGTCACCTCCACGCAAAATTTGGGAAATGAAAGTTTTCATTTTCTCTATTATTTTGTGGCTACTGCTGTACTACCCACCCAGTATCTATCTATCATTCATAGAAAAAAAATGATTGGATTTTACAATTCGGTTTTGATTTTATAATTTTATTGTTAACTAGTTTAATAAAACTTATTTGATTGTTCGGAATAATTATTTCTATTTTCATACTTTTTCAAGAAACGAAAATAAAAAAAATCGTAATATTAAATACTTATACAGTGTGTTGTTTTTCGGACCCGACAAACTTTAAGGGTTTCTACGAGTAATATCATCGAGAAAAAACCCCCATATGTGGGGGTCTAAGTAACTTAAATTACATTTTCTTCTTCGTTTAGAAAATCATCTCGTGATTTAAACGCCTTACGGACATGAAATAAAATGCTATTATCCGCAAAAAGTCATCTCTATTCATTTAAAATATTCACAACTGCTTAAAAGTTACATAAAAAAAGTTCAAAGCAACTTTAAAATGGCCGCCATTTCTAGAATATTGAGATTTGACCCCACATATGGGGGTTTTTCTCGATGAAATTACACGTAGAATCCACCCTTAAAGTTTGTCGGGTCCGAAAAACAACACATTGTATAAGTCACAGTACCTATCACTGGTTAGGCATCATCATCATTCATCATCACTGAACAAATCTTAACGAGTAACCGGAGAACAGTTGGGAATTTTCTAGTTTATGTTCCCATCCAGTTACAGCGGCTGGTTTGGAATTCAGAAATAAATCATTCCCAACGAGTAACACTCCCATCGAGTAACACTGTGACTAGATGGCACACTTTTCATGAAGAATTCCCAACTGTATACAGTGTGACAGGTTTGATGTGTGACTCGATGGGAACAAAGGTTTATTTTCAGTTCTTCGTTTTAAAGTGTATTTTTCTGTACATAGGAATTACTATGTCACAAATTTGGATAATATTAAAAAGTACCTAAACAATTAAAAACAGTGTGAAAAACTAAGGTACTAAGTATATATTGTTTTTGTGCTAAATATTATAAATAAACTACACTCGCGAGCAACCAAATCGACTCAAGCCTTGACGGCGCAAACATACATTAATACAAGTAAAATTATGAATAGAAATAATAAAAATGATATGTCATTTAAAAGCTTAAGATGTCAGCTTTAATTTGATATCATTATTATTGAAATCCATTCATCATTTTTGAAATAAATGATGTCTGAACGCAATTGTAGGAAAAACGGGAATTTAGGAAAAAAGGGTATGGGTATCGTATTATACAAATTAAACAAAAAATGTTAAGATAAAAATTTATTTATTTAAATCAATACTTTGTATTGCCCCCTCTTGCCCTAATTACAGCCTGCAGCCTGTTTCTCATAGACCTTATCAACTTTTTGACAGTTTCCTGAGGAATGCCGTCCCACTCCTCTAATAAAGCTGTCTTCAGCTCGTCCACGCTTGCAGGGACTGGATTCCTGGCCCGAACTCTTCTTTTGAGCTCGTCCCATAAGTGTTCGATGGGATTCAGGTCAGGACTGAGCGCAGGCCAGTCCATCGTGCGCAATTCCTTCTCTCTCAGAAACTGCCGACTGACTCGTGCCGTGTGGCAGCGGGCATTGTCGTGCATTAGCACGAAGTCTTCACCGACAAATTCTGCATAGGGCACAACATGACCGAGTAGAATGTCGGTGATGTACCGATCAGCTGTTAACCCGCCTCCTCGGCCGCCTCCAGGCACGAAAACAAGTGCGGTTTTTCCCTCTAGAGAAATACCAGCCCACATCATGCAGGAACCGCCGCCATATGCTACTGTTTCAGCGAAACAACATTGGGCAAATCGTTCCCCCGGACGCCGGTAGACCCGGCCTCTCCTGTCACTGCCATGCAGACACACTCTGCACTCATCAGTAAACAGGACCGACCGCCATTGCGCAATGCTCCAATCGAGATGCTCTCGAGCAAACTGAAGACGCGCTTGTCGGTGGCCTGCAGTCAATTTGGGGCCTGATGCAGGTCTTTTTGGTGTCAAGTTGGCTTCCTTCAAGCGTCTTCTCACTGTCCACTCGCTGACAGCCACTTGTCGTACACGTCTCAGTTCTTGCTGCACATCAACGCCCGTAAGGTGTCGATTGCGCAGCGAGGTTGAGACAATGAAGCGGTCGTCTCTCTCTGAAGTGCAGCGGTGGCGGCCCGTTCTTGGTCTTCGATTGAAGGCACCAGTCTCTTGGAACCGTCTGTATACTCGGGATACAGCAGACTGGCTCAAGTGGAGCTGGGCAGCGACTGCTCGCTGACTTAACCCTTGTTGCAGCAAGGCAACAACTTGAGCAGCTTCTTCTGGTGTGGTATCCATGGGTTTGCGAAAACAAGGAATACAATGCAACGAGATGTGTACCGGTCAACTTGCAACAAGCGACTGATAAGGTACACCGGATGTGGAAAGGTTTTATAGCGGGATCAGGTAGCGCAAGGCGTGGATTCCTAATGAGGTAATTAACACTGACGGGCAATTAAAATGCGTCATTAAATCTGCGCTTAGTTTTTTTTTATGGTATTGATCTTAATTGAAAGCCTAATTCTTCAGCTTTCGAATGACATATCACTTTTATATTTACCATTTATCGTTTTAGGAAAATCAATGTATATGTGCGCCGTGAAGGCTTGAGTCGATTTGGTTGCTCGCGAGTGTACTTTCAGCATTCCTCTAATGAAGAAAATGTTTATATTAAAAGATGGTAACATACTGCCATTTACACCAAAATTAAGCTAAGTTTAAGAGTAAATAAATTAGTGAATACCTACATTGATAATTGAAATATTTTTATGCAAATAAATGGACTGAAAACTAGTGTTGAATGTTTGACTCTTCTCCCCTAGGATACCTATTCCAAGCTGACATACAGTCGCTAGTAAAAAAAATATACTCTATGCTGACATAAAAGTCTCTGAATCTGAATGCATCTCATACCGCTAAGGGTGAGGCCTCATTGGTGCGTTGCGTTGCGTGGTCGTCGTCCGTCACAATGGAAGTAAAAAATATGTCGTATATAGCAATGAATTATACATCCACCTCATTATTCAGTAATGCTTGGTTGGGATGGTTTTTTTAATAGGAGTAATCGTGACAATTTGGTTTGTTTACACGATTGTTGGATTCTATTGTAAACGATTATAGATTAAAGTTAGTTAAAATTACTATTATTAAAGTGAGCCCTTTTCCGGTAGGTACATAGGATAGACAAGTCGGGTACCTTCGGAAGTTCACTAATAAAATTTGACTCTCTTCTCTTCTACTGTTGGCTGTTGGGTGCAAGAGGCAGGATCTATAATAGGTAAGTTGGGTCTTCTCGTTAAGCCGCGTACACACCGGGCCAACGAACGCCCAACGAACGCCAACGGTTATCCCAACGTTGGATATTTATCATACATAATACAGGGCAGATAGCAGCAACGAAGGTCAACGAAAAACGTTCGTTGGCGTTCGTTGGCCCGGTATGTACGCGGCTTTAGAGACGTTTTTATGTTATTTGCTAGAGTAAGGTGTTCTATAATGAGATATGGCTTCGCATGTTCAGAATAATAACATATATCTTTAAATCACAGATCAAAATGAGTTGTTGACAGATCAAAAAAATATTGACAGTTTTTTGACATCTGTCATGATGTCATGATTTATTTGCGCCAAAAATCTGAATTTTGCACTTTGTTTTATTTACCGCCGCACCGTCTCGGATATTTATGAAAATATATAAAGTTTTCTCTTAGAAATTATCGCCGACACTATGTCCAAACGAAATAGTTCTGGCGCATCTAATACACTATTCAACTATTTCTCTAAAACTCCGCCGGCCGGCAAGAAATCGAGACCCGCAGCGGGAAACAATGCTAGCCCAGCCCTCGATTCCTCTTTGAACAATGGAAAAGATCTCAAAGTGGAAAGTAAGTTACTGTCTTTTAAAATCACCGGCTAATAGCCATCTTGGGGGTAGCCCCACTCTTCTCAGCTCATTTATAAATTCATATTCAATAACCTCTCATTAATTTATTTTATACTCTTAAATTAAGAGAGATTCTTATGGATAGAAAAATATACTTCACTGATATTCCAATAAATGCCTTTGGCTGCCAGTTTTACATCTTCAGACCTGTAATTTAATTGCATGCCCTACTTGTAGACCTTGTAAACCTTTGTAAGTAGCCATAACAATCTCTGTTCAGCTAAAAAACGGGAAAGGCAGTCCACTTCTCCACAAAGAGAAGAAGACAGTGATGATGATGTCCCCGTGGCCACCAAGAGGAGGAAAAGGATCAGACTCAACCCCATTGATTCTGATGATTCAGACACAGAAAATAAAGGTGGGTTTCACTTTTGTGCAGATTCTGTTTATTTATTGAGGCTTATATCCAACAATTCCACATTGTTCTATGGATTTATGATACTAATGATACCAAAACAAACTGTAAAATGAAGCATATAGATGTAGGTATTTAAATTTTACAATTAGCGCCAATATAAACATGATCCTTTGTGCTTACTGCAATAAAGAATAATATCAGTAGTCACTACACAAAAATCAACTAAAAACCTTCTAATTTCAGCAGACAACACTATCAGTACACCAAAGGAGAAAGAAAAGGTCTCTTTGGAATCAAAGCTGAGTGACAGCTTTAAGTATGAACCAAATCAAACTCCAAAAGGGAGCAAAGATACAGCCAAGAGTGTTGGAAGCAGGTAATTACTTGATGGGGCCATTGTTCACAGTGCTTTTCTTTGGTTTGTTTGTTATTTAAGAAATGTAGTATATAAGAATAGTAATGATGTACTTTTCCACTTAGTTATGTATAGTCTGACAACACTTACTTTGCAACAGAAACATGTGTCAACTCAACACCAAAGAATAATAATTGAAGCCTTACTTTACTTTTTTTAGTATTGGCTCTTTTTCTGCAAAGTTCGGCAAAGTCAACATTGCTGGACTACATCAAAAGTCTCAAAAGTAATATTATTTCTTACCAGACCATCATCAACACCATCAAAGCCGGCTAAACCGGACCCTGAGCCAATAGCATCAGATGAAGGGAACTGGGTGCACTGCAAGCTGGACTGGCTGAAGCCGGCGAAGATCCGAGATGCTGAGAAGAGGAGACCCGACCACCCCGACTATGATGCTCGCACCCTCTATGTGCCACCTGAGTTTCTGAAGGCTCAGACACCTGTAAGTTCTTTAAATTTATTTCAAGTTCCTCACTACCAAGTTTTAACAAACACACAGCGCGCTTGTTGGTGCTTGACGCATAAACTGGTTCTCTGTGTAGCTAATTCTTTTGTCGTGCGCGTAGTTTTAAATATCATAATATTATTTACTATGCTGATTCTATATTGGGTGAATCGATATGGATAGCGATAAACCATGCTCGGATTTGGAGTTTTCTGACGGGTGTGTTGATAATACAAGTTTAGAGGTGAATAACAGCGGGGTTGTTTTTACACATGAATCGTTGGCGGCGGAGGCGATGACTCAGAGCGGTTGCGAAACTCGTCCCGAGAAGCGGAGTCGTGAAATGGATCCAAATGAAGTGTGGACCATTGTGGGGCGGAGAGGTAAGCGGCAAGCACGAGTAGACAGTAATGATAGCGAGTTGATTATACCACAAGAAAAGATCGAAGTAAGTATTATTTCGAAAGATAAGTTACCCAAACAAATTTCATTGGCCCGACTACTGAAAGCGGAGGGTATTACTGATGTTATGAGGGTGAAATACATTAATGCATACAAAGTTTTGATACAATTGAAGGATGATAAATGTGCTGACAAATTATTGGCCTGCCAAGCATTAATTGAGAAAGGATTCCGCTGTCAGAAAACCATGGATGTTGACAAATCTTATGGCATAATCAGGGATATAGACCTTGACCTGTCCGATGATGAGGTGCTACAAAACATTAGCTGCGATATTCCCATCTTAGGTGTTAGAAGACAAAAAAGGCGCAACTTTGAAACAAACGAGTTTGAACTGACAGAAGTGGTGCAGGTATGTTTTAGCGGCTCTTCTTTGCCAAAGTATATTAAATCCCACGACGTAAGAGTAAATGTGGAACCCTACATTTTCCCTGTTACACAATGCTCAAAGTGTTGGAAATATGGACACACGATCAGAGTATGTCCCACAAGGCTCAGATGTCCTAAGTGTGGTAAAAATCATCCGAACTGTGAAACCACAAAATTTAGGTGTGTTAATTGTGGAGGCGCCCACATGGCCTTATCACGTGCATGTCCTTTGTTTGTTAAGGAAAAAAAAATGCGTGAAATTATGGCAGAGTTTAACTGTTCATACCGAAGAGCGCTAACTATTTATGTCCCTCCATCACCCATACCTACAAATGTACGCGAAGAGGAGGAGCCTATTTCTGTGGACAAAACTCACGTTACGACTATAATGAACGGTGCTCGCACCTACGCCCAAGTCACACAACATAGTTCGCATAGATCGGTGCAACAGGCTGTAGAGGAGGCTCCGGTAGACATAACCGATAGTACGACCACCCGGGGTTTGCACCGTTCTAATACTGACGATAAGAATACGAAGAAGAGAAAATATAGAAAACGGAGTAGGAAAGAAAATGTATGGTGGGATGGCGTTGACGCCGAATTCTCATCGGCTGATTCCATCGATTCTAGCCCTCAGCGGGAGGATACGGAAAGAGTAGATAAACAATCTCGTAAGGAAGGAGGCAGCTTCGTGGACTTACTATTAAAACTTAAAAACGCTATATTCATGAGAGGCTGTACTTGGGAAGAAAAAATTAAGTTATGCATAAAACACGCCTTTGAATACATCATGTGTGCTTCCGTAGATTTTATATCAACTATACCATGGCTTAAAACTGTATTTGAAAATTCTTAATGGCTAAATTAAATGTACTTAATTTTATGCAATGGAATGCCCAAAGTTTGCGCCCGAAATTAAAAGAATTAGAACTGTTATTATCTCATGAAAAGGTTCACATCTGTATTCTATCAGAAACGTGGTTAGAGCCAGAAAGTTTCTTAAGTATTAGCGGCTATAATATATTTCGACAGGATAGAATAGACTCTTACGGTGGAGTGGCACTAGTAATTCACTCTTCTATAAAATGCCAATCTCGAACCTTTAGACCAATAAATTCTGGTATTCAGATAGTTCAAGTTAAACTGTTCAATTGCGACTTCGTTGAAAACGTAGTCTCCATCTACTGCCCGTCTACTATTCATACTACTCGCCACGATTGGGATAACATATTTTCAGAATACTCGAGTAGAAGCATAATTGCGGGAGATTTTAATGCCCACCATTCTAACTGGTCTAATAGAACGGATTCCAGAGGGACACATATATTTGATTGTCTCATTGATAATAACTTTGTTTCGCTCAATGACAGTTCCCCAACTCGCATTAAACTTGTTAATGGTCGACTTCAAAAAAGCTCTCCAGACATTACTTTTGTATCAGCAGACATAGCTCTAAAATTTAACTGGAAAGTGATGAATGAAAACTTTGGTAGTGATCACTTGATAATAAAGTTTTCGTCAAATATAGCACATACAACAAATAATTCAAGCAAGTGGAACTTTAAAAAAGCAGATTGGAAATCATATAGTTTAAAGCTTCAAGATAGTTTTTCCAACCGTTTCTGCTTAGGAAATGATATACAATTAGATTATAATAGCTTTTTAGATATTTTGGTAGAGGCTGCTGATGAAAATATTCCTAAAATCAAAATTTGTAACAGTCCCCTCCGTGTACAGGATTTTAAACCTAAGCCTTATTGGAATGCAGACATCTCGAAAGCAGTAGCGGAACGCCGTTTAGCCTTAGCTAGTTTTAGACGAAATCCTACCCCTCTTAATCTAGAACAGCTGCAACTTAAAGTCTCCTCTGCTCAACGTATGATACGTAAAGCTCGAAACAAAGCCTGGCAAGAATTTTGTAGCAGTGTTGATAAAAATATTAGTGCTAGTGAAATGTGGAGACGAATGCGTTGGCTTAAGGGATATCGTCAACCAAGAGCCCAAATTGACTTTAAAGATGCCGAGAAAATGATGCGAGGTTTATGCCCGGATTATGTTAGCCCTAGTACTCCGTCCTTTGATTCTATTAATGACATTTTAAATTCTCAGATAACACTAACCGAATTAGAACACTGCATTAAATGCAAAGACACGGCCCCAGGGGATGATGGCATCTCTTTCTCGATGATAATGAACATTCCTACGGTAGGTAAGCAAGCTTTGATCGAACTCTATAGTAAATTCCTAACACTTGGCTTTGTTCCATATCAGTGGAGGAAGGTCAAACTAGTAGCTATCCCGAAGAGTGGCGGATCTAGTACAAACCCTGCATTCAGACCCATTGCTCTTATGTCATGCCTATGTAAAATATTTCACTCTATACTTAAAAATCGTATTGAATGGTTTCTCGAACAAAAGAGCGTATTCTCCAGAAAAATGGTAGGATTCAGAAAAACTAGATCTTGCCTAGATAGTCTAGCTGAACTTGTTTCAAACATCCAATTGAGCTTCGCCAAAAATGATGTTACTGTGGCTTGTTTCATTGATATTGATAGCGCATATAACAACGTTGATATAGTTAATCTAGTGCAAACTCTGGATAGGCTCTGTCTTGGGAGAGGCATTTGTCGATACATATTTGAATTTTTAAATTTCAGAGATCTATCTATAACTACTGCAGATAGTAAATACATTTCAAGATGCACAGCAATGGGTCTGGCCCAGGGTGATCCTCTATCTCCCATCCTATTTAATATTGCTACATACAATATCTGTCACTTGATTACCAGTGTGAACATCTCACAGTATGCGGATGACTTTGTCATTTACACATCAGCCAAACATAGTCTGAATGCAGTGGATAATATTCAAACATCACTGTATACTATATCTAATCTAATATCACGACTCGGCTTAGACATATCATCTCGTAAAACATGCGTGTGTTTATTCAGTAGAGGATTCAGACGATATAATCATATAATAGAATTGAATGGTCACAATATAAAACAGGTACAATCAGTCAAATACTTAGGACTATGGCTCGACAGTTCACTAAAATGGGGTAAACACATAAACGAGATGTATGAAAAGTCTTCTGCCTTTATAAACATCTTTAAAGTACTGGGCAATACAAGATGGGGAGTCCACCCCAAACATCTCAGGAGATTATATATAGCTTTAATTCGCAGTCGCCTCGATTACGGTAGCTTCCTTTATGATACTGCAGTTAAAAACCATTTAAATAAGTTAGACAAACTCCAGAATTGCGTAATGAGAGTGATAGGAAGCTTTATAAGATCCACCCCCATATATGTAATGGAGAGTGAGCTTTCCCTGCAACCACTCATGATCCGTCGCCGCTATTTAGCTAGCAAGTATATCATAAAGGCCAGGTCCTTCCAAAACAACGCTATTTTAAACAAAATTACTGAGTTAGCTACTTTATGCGAATCTAACAGGTACTGGAGAAATAAAAAACCTATTCTATTGGTGGATGTTTATAATCATGTTAAGGATACCCCGGTTCAAGCTTGTGATATACTCGAGATGTTCACACTGGAGACTTGGGTTAGCAACATCGATTTGTCTAATATTGTGGTTCATTCAATCGAAAGTGTAGATAAATCAAAGAGAAGATACAAATCCTCTGAGCTATATGAAAAGTGTAGTGTATACCTAACCGAAAACTACCCTAATTTTTATAGGATCTTTACAGATGGCTCGAAGAGTGGTGATGGTATCGGGGCAGCATTCTTTGATAGTCAGGCTAATGTTCACGGCAAATTCAAAATTACGTCTAACCTTTCAATAATGTTTGTTGAACTACTGGCGATAGCGGAAGCCATGTCTTACTGCTTTAGTTTGGATAAAAACAAATTTGTTATCTTGACTGACTCAAAGAGTGCGCTTCAGCATGTGGCTCGATGTACCTCTAGTAGTAGAGGTTCACCGATAGGCTACACAATTTTAGATATGCTTTTAAAATTTGCAAAATCTAATAAAACCATTGTTCTTCAATGGATCCCATCACACATAGGCAAACTTGGAAATGAAGAAGCCGATCGCTTAGCGAATGTAGCCATTACAGATGGAATCCCCACACAAACCTTACCTTTTTACACGGACCTGCTACCCAAAATTAAATTAAAATGTTATGATATGTGGAAGGAATATTTCGATGAACGGTCGCAAACTTTGGGCATTTGGTACCGAACTATTCAATCACACCCTACTCACTCACCATGGTTTGATACATCAGAGTTAACAAGAAGAGATATTGTTACAGCTTTGCGATTAAGATCTGGGCATATACCGTTAAATAAGTTCGCATTCCTGATGAAAAAAGTTGACTCTCCTAATTGCACAGAGTGTGGTGTGATTGAAGACGTTTACCATATTATTGTAGAATGTGTACGTAATTGTAGTGTAAGAGAACAATTGTATATTGATAATAGTTTACAAGTAACTGGTGGCTGTAATAGCATTTTAGCACGACCAAACTCTGATAAGGCTAAAATACTGTACAAAATTGTCAATTTTGGTTTAAGTGCTAGATTTAATTCAAATAGATAAGCTTAATTAAGTGTGTGTAATAATGAGGGTGACATGGTCACTTGTGTACCAAGCCCTTTTAAATTAATAAAGATTTAAAAAAAAAAAAAAAAAAAGTTTTAACAAACAACTGAAGTGGAGAATTTCATCTGTGTGATAATAAATACAATCAACTGCTATAATTACAAAATAGTGAAAATACCTATACATATAGAATAGAATAGAATACTCTATAATAATATTTTTTATGTTGCCTATGTCTCAATCCAGCAACCATGCTCTCCTAACCTTTGAATGTCATACATAGGGCAGTAGTCATTTGATAACATAATGGCTCCAGAGATATGTCACCAATGGCTCCCATTATCTCAAGCACCTATGTCCTACACCTAGATTTACCATGCATTATCCTATATTTAGCATGTGTAAGCAGCTACCTCTTCACGCCACCACACAGTGATTTCGTTTTCATTCAGATGATTGATGATGGCCAATAGCAAAACCTTAATATGGGTGTGTGGTGCTGGACACCAAATAAAGATTTTTTGTCTTTTTATCTAATACACATGAATTTAATCTCTTATTCCCTCCATCCAAAGGTTGTATGGCAGAGATCGCTTTTAGTGATAAGACCGCCTTTTGTACCCTAATTAAGTTACATTTTGTTAATTTTATTATTCTTTTTTGGTGTACAAATAAAGTATTCTACTCGTATCTATCTATCTATGAACTGTGACCTTATTTCCTTCTCCCCGCAGGCCCACCGTCAGTGGTGGGAGATGAAGTCGTCCCACTTCGACTGCGTGCTGTTCTTCAAGGTGGGCAAGTTCTACGAGCTGTACCACATGGATGCGGCCGTGGGGGTCTCTGAGCTAGGGTTCTCATATATGAAGGTACTGTTCTGTTTGTTTATACTTTAATAGTAAAATGTACAAAAGTAATAGTGTAAGACGACCGAATGGCGTAGTGGTTAGTGACGCTGACTACTGAGCCGATGGTCCCAGGTTCGATTCCCGGCTGGGGCAGATATTTGTTAAAATACAGATATTTGTTCTCGGGTCTTGGATGTGCCCGTAAAATGGCAATAGGCCCGCCCCCTATTACATTGGGACTAACATAACACTGGCGAAAAGTGGGTGCAGCAATGCACCTCTGCCTACCCCGCAAGGGTGAGTGCGTGTTTTTTTTTTTTAATAGTGTATAATGGCCTGCACATGCACAGCAACCTGAACTCTCTTAGAGTGATATTGCTGGTAAAAGGTGGTCAGGTGGTCAGGTTTCTTTGCAGCTCTCTACAATCTATCTATCTCTATCTAATCTGCAGCTATAGGCCCTATAGCGACCATGTGTAGTATAGCGCTATCCCGGCTGAGCACTGCGGATCATCTGTTAGCATTCCTGGCCTCCATTTTGATTAAGTGACTTAGGTTTACTATTCTTTTCCTTTTTTTGATTCTTTTTTTGTACACCTTATTACCTATTTTTTGCTGTACCTCCTGCGGGTTGACTGGCAGAAAATGATTTTAGCGTTAAGTCCACCCTTTGTACTTTTATTTGTAATATTTGTACAATAAAGAGTTAAATAAATTAATTAATATAGATTTCTACTATCTTCTACCATCAAACTATTACTCATTGTCTTCACAGGGAGAGTTTGCCCACTCCGGTTTCCCTGAGAGCGCGTACGCGAGAATGAACGCTACGCTCGTGTCCAAAGGGTACAAAGTCGCCCGCGTCGAGCAGACGGAAACACCGGAAATGATGCAAGAGAGGTGTAGAAAGTGTAAGTTATAGGTTATTTGTTATACCTTCATTATACCTTATTTATAAGTTCTTCCGAAGGCACCGAACGACTTTTTATACTACTTATGCGTAAAATGTGAAAGTTTACTTTTTCTGGCATACAAAGTGGCGCCTCCAGCGAAAACTACCATGAAACTAAACTTATGTATTATTGTATAAATTCGTGAAAATGTAGTAGAGGTTAAAATTAATTTATTAACCTGAATTGTTGTATCGATGCATAAAAAATTAAGACTGTAATTCTTGACGTTATTTGTTCTATACATACCGCGACATCTATCGACAACATTCCCACAACTCTTTCTTCAACAGACCCTTTTATCCCACCCCACAGCGGGCGCGAAACAGAAGGTGGTGACCCGAGAGATCTGCAACGTGAGTCTGCGTGGGACACAAGTGTGTGGTCTACAGGACAACGGGCCTAGTTCCTCCACTGCCAACTACATGATCACTGTCGCTGAAGAGGTAAAGTCAGCCTTATTAATTGTTCAACAAGAACTATATTAAGTCAGCAGGACATTGGAGCAGCCTCCTCCACTGCTAACTACATGATCACTGTCGCTGAGGAGGTAAAGTGACACTTATTACTAGTGTAGTAGTAACTGTATTGACATAGCAAGGGACACAAGTTTGTGTGGCTACAGGAAAGGTGGCCGACTTCCTCCACTGCTAACTACATGATCACTGTCGCTGAAGAGGTAAAGTCAGCCTTGTGCAATAAAAACTACTTATATTAAGTTAGCAGGATAACGGGCCGTTCTCGTACTGCCAGCTACATGATCACTGTCGCTGAGGAGGTAAAGTTACACTTATTACTAGCGTAGTAGATGTAGTGTGACAACTTTATTGACATTGTATGGAAGCACGGGTGTACTGAATAAATGCTGTTTTATTAAGCGTCAATTCACACGTACCACAACCACACCACGTCGCAGCGACATAATGTGGTCAAGCTGTGGTTACGTGTGAATAGTGTGACAGCGGCTTTTTTCAGTTGCGTTGTGGCAGCGACAAAATGTCAAAGTGGTTGTGTTGTCGCTGTCGTTGCGATGCGGTAACCACGTGGTCGTATGCAGTTAATAGGGAGAGGAGGTGGCCGCGAGGCCGCCGCCGCGTGGCGGCGTTGCCGTTGCGATGTGGTTGTATTACACAGGTGGTCGATAACAACGGCAAAATGTGGCACGTGTGAATTGGATTATTCATTTTCAATACAAAATATACGCCCGGCCACACGGCGTGGTTGTGGTGTGGTTATGGTGTGGTTGTGGTGTGGTTGTGGTACGTCTGAATTGATCCTAACGGAAAACATTTCAATCCCAACCCTATGCAAAGCTCACGTGTCATATCTTGTAGTAAAGTATTCATCATTAACAAGCCATAAATCCCACAACACTTTCTCTTCGGCCTCCCTCATCCATCCACTCATCATATCATCAGCATATAGCAGTCCACTGCTGGACGTTGGTGTACTATACCCCTATGTATACCTACCTTATACTATGTATGTACTATGCACTATATTACTCTCATCATATAACTTTATGCTTAACCCAAATAAAGCAGTGTTTACTGGAACTTCGCTGGTTTCACTCGTCTCCCATCGCCAATCCTTACATGGCGACCGTGCAGTGAGTAACAATGGAAGAAAAAGGACTCTAATCAACGGTTTTATTGAAAGAAAAAAAAACTTTTACGTATAATGAGCAATCTCCTCCCAAACCACGCCACTGGATGAGATCTACAGATTTCCGCATCCAATCATTACCACCGGAAGGTGTCCTACGCTATTTTTGCCTAGTCAGGGTCTTACATCCACTCATCATCATATAATCATTACCAGCCACCTTTTACAAGTCGTGACCGCATCTAACCGGAAGCTGTCCTATATTACTTTTGCCTAGTCACGGTCTAACAGATGATGATATATAATATTATTAGGTATTTATGTATTGTATTATTATAGGTATAGGTTTATATATTATATATTAATATATTGTATAAGTATAAATTGTTGTAGGATATTACATTTAAGTAGTACATATTTAGTTTTCTTTGCTAAAATTGTCTTAAGTTCTTTTTTTTTTGCACTCCCATACAATTTACTCCCTGTACCTCCTGCAGGTTTACTGGTAGAAAATGCTTTTAGCATTAAGTCAACCTGATTGTACATTATTACTATAGTATATTATGCAATAAAGTATAAATAAATATTACTTTTGCCTAGTCAGGGTCTTACAGATGAAATATTATATTATAATTCCAGGAGAGCCACGGCCGCAGTAGCTACGGCGTGTGCTTCATCGACACGTCGCTCGGCCAGTTCCGCCTCGGCCAGTTCTCCGACGACAAACACTCGTCGCGGCTGCTCACCACGCTGGCGCACCACCCGCCCGCACTGGTAACTTATATCATCACTTTAAATCAAATGTATGGTATAAAAAGACGATTGAGCATCACGCATCGACGCGTCCATAGTCGAGCTGGCTTCAATGATCGTAGCTGATCACTGAAGTTAAACAACACATGGCACGGTCAGCCATTGGATGGGTGAGTTGGGTGACCGATTTGAAGTGGTTCTTTTCTGGACGCTTCCGTGCTTCGGACGGCACGTTAAACCGTGGGTACCGGTTGCCCACTTACCCGACAACTTCAGCGCATTGTTCTCATTCAAAAACGGCGACACGGCTCGCGACCTATCACGTGAGTACCAATGTACAGCGAAAAGCGGGTGATGCTCACTACCCCTTTATAATTTGATCTGGGGTTACTCTGGCTTGAATATTTTAATAAGTATAAGTATAGAGATCCGATTACCGTAGCCCCACTAACATAACTATGCCTATGAACTATTCCAGGTAATATACGACCGCAAGTCCACCTCCCCCCGCACAGTGAACCTCCTGACCACACACTGCCCCAGCGCGCGGCGCGAGGCCCTGCCGCTGTGGGCGCCGGAGAAGACCCTAAAGGTGCTAGCCGAGAAGTATTATAAGACCAATGTGGATGGCGACTGGCCTGATGGGATTAGGGAGTTTTTGCATGACGGTGGGTTATAGTTTTGTGGTATGATAAAATTATACCTGGGATAGACGAGGCTAGTTTTTCAAGGATAGCAAGCTAGTATGTACTTTTGGCTTTTTGTAGACAAAACTATTTTAATTTCTACAAAGCATGGCAGGCAAATTGAAAAACTAGATTCATGTATCCCGGGCACTAGGCGCGTCTAAAAGTGTTTATGGTGGACGTATAGTCAAGTCGATAAAGAAACAAAAAGATGAAAACGGCGAGCAGATACAGACTTATTTAAAAAATGTTTTTTATTTTTATTTTCTTCGATTGATTTACTAGGGGGAATCTTTGTGTATATTATTATGACTAATAAAAAATATGTTTTAGGTGATGCCCTCGGCCTAACACCAGCTAATAACTGCTACCTAGCCATAAAAGCACTAGGGGGCTGCGTTTCATACTTGACCGACTGTCTGCTAGACATACAAATACTAGAAATGGGGCAGTTTACTTCCTACTCGCCGCCGGACGTGCTAAACAAGACCTTGTCGCAAGAGACTAAGGTCGAAAATCGGTGGGAAGGAGGCAACACTATGGTGCTAGATGCTATAACACTAAGGAACCTGAGAATAGTGCAGGATGAGGGGTGTTTGTACGACAAATTGAACTACTGCTCCACGCCGTTTGGAAAGAGGTTAGTTTTTTTTTAAACAGTTATAATAGATATAAGGTCATGCATTGCCCATAAATAAAGGTAGAATAAAGCTCTACTCCAGTAGACCTACCTTGAACTAGCTTCGATTTTATTATTTCACAAAATACCAATGCTTAATGGTGATGGCCCAGCAAATATATAACCAGTTTGTCATATTTGTACCTATCTAGGTATTAAATTACTTTCTCATTTCCTCATATGCCAGGAAAACCTTTCAAAGCCTAAAACTAGGGTTATCAAACCTCTTGCAAAATCCCTCTAGCCATTATTACAACAATCTATTTGTGTCCTTAATTTTGATTTTGTTTCATGTAATTTTGTGGGTAATCTGGCTACAATTATGCTATTTATTAATTAAAAACCCCGTCTGCCTCTCCACCAGACTGCTCTACCAATGGGTGTGTTCCCCGAGCGCCAACATGGCCGAGATCAGCGAGCGGCAGGGCGCAGTCCGGGCCCTGTTCCACAACAACGAGCTCAGCCAGGAGGCGCAGGCCGTGCTGGCCCCCCTGCCGGACCTGGAGAGACTGCTGGCCAAGTGAGTAACAAGCTGGGGGTGCTAGCATGGCTGACAACAACCAGCTCTGTCATGAGTGCTGCCGTGCTGGCCCCCCTGCCCGACCTCGAGCGACTGCTGGCCAAGTGAGTAACTAGCCAGGAGTGCTAGCATGGAACATCGAGCTCAGCCAGGAAGCGCAGGCCGTG
This sequence comes from Plutella xylostella, assembly GCF_932276165.1. NCBI lineage: Eukaryota > Metazoa > Arthropoda > Insecta > Lepidoptera > Plutellidae > Plutella > Plutella xylostella. The sequence goes on along the minus strand of NC_063987.1, from coordinate 5,709,912 downwards.
CTGGCCCCCCTGCCGGACTTAGAGAGACTGCTGGCCAAGTGAGTTACGAGCCATATGCAGTTGAATGAGTGCTAGCATGGCTGAAAACAACGTAAACATATGCGCAGGATTAGCCAGTCGTACCATAATGTGCTATTCCCCCTGCCGAACCTGGCACTTGCCAGTCGAAATGAAAACGGCTCAACCGGTTTATTCTACTGAAATATAGCTAAGAATATTCTGGGCAAAATCACCTTTTAGGTAATAATAAATAGTGTTTGTTTTTGTCACCCTTGTCCTTGGATATCGTTCTCAAAACCAATTAAAGATTAAATTTACTTCCAGAGTGCACGCCCTCGGCAACCTAAAGCGTTCCAAACACCATCCCGACGCGCGCGCCATATTCTACGAAGAGAAGACCTACACCAAGCGGAAAGTTCTAGACTTCATAGCGGTACTGAACGGATTCACGGCCGTGATGAAACTGCTGGACTTGTTCGAGAACACGGACTCGGAGATGTTGAACAGATTGACCAGATTGCCGCCTCATGGCAAATTTCCTGATTACCGCGAGGAGCTGGCGTTTTTTAAGGTTAGTGTTTTCAAATATTGGGAGTGATGTTGCGTAGTTATAAATCCTTTACAACTTTACAAGGCCCGGTGCACATTATGGACATCACCAGTCTTCAGTATTGTAGGTGTTAAATAGAATTATACATGAAATTCATAGCGATAAAGTAGACATTTAGATACTTCAGCATCCGACAATTTCCGACAGTGCGCTTGCAAGTATGGATGGCGAAGGATCCCTTCCCTTGCCGATAATGGCCGCCGGGACTAAGGGTCTATCTACAATTATACACTCGCGAGCAATGTAAAAGTTCCAGAGACATACGTAACGGCAATGGCAGGTGAAACTTTATCATTTCTCGTATTAACTAATGAACGTTTGTCCTCAGCAATCCTTCAACCACGCGGAAGCCGAGAAAGAAGGCCGAATGCTGCCCGGCGCCGGCATAGACTCGGAGTACGACGACAGTCTGCGAGAGATAGATAGCATCCAGGCTGAACTGCAAGAGTATTTGAAGGAACAGGAAAAGTTCTTCCGCTGCCGGGTGAGTAGATTAGTATTTATTTATTTATTAGCACAACAGAAAAATCTTAAATATATTTAACATTTTGACACAAATCCTAAAAGGTTTATTTGTGTCAGTCTGGCGTTTAACATAATGTAGGTACAGAAGAATATTACAAGCTGTTTTAGACAGAGATATATCGGTGATTCTATCACTCACAATTCCATGGGTCGGATAATCATCCGTAATGTTCGGTGCGATTCGGAGTTCCCATGCTTATTTCAATAGTAATCAGTATGTAGTCATCCCATTACTGAAAAACACGCAGTAAACCACAGAAAACCTATAGAGGTACTAGTAACTAAAATAGCTAGTAATGTAAAACTCTTTTATCCACCAACAAAGGTTGACTGGAAGAAATTACTTTTTGGCAATAAGCCCGCCCTTGTATGCTTTTTATCAAAAAAATAAATAATAATAACTAGTAAATATCGAAAAGCTGTTTATACGGCTGGAACTACTTTAGCTCAATATTTTTCCCAATACCCTGTATACTAAGGTCCTAATCCAACACTAATCTCCAATATACTCTCTCAGGTAACCTTTGTGGGCACGGACAAGAAGCGCTTCCAACTAGAAGTGGCGTCGGGGGCGGCGGCGCGCGCCACGTCACACTACCAGCTCGAGGGCACCAGGAAGGGGTATAGCAAGTTCTCCACCGCTGAGACTAAGGTTTGTACTCTATATGTACAGTATTTTTTTTTAAATAAATGAGTGCCAAAAGTTTTTTACTGCGTAATAGCAACGTTCTCCTCCTCTAATAGCAAGGTCTCCGTAACATTTTTTTTAATAAATGAGTACCAAAAGTTTTTTACTGCGTTGATATTGGTCTCCGTAACTATGACTGCGTTGCTTATTGGGCCTCACCTCGTTTATTTAAAAAAAAAATGCTATAATTTTAAAATGTTATAGATTACCAAAAGAATGCCAAGCGGGTTAGAATAAACATATATCATTCGTTATGCTGTTACCTCACTTGGCTATTCGTATTGGTGTATTCGCCAAAACTGATTGGAAACAGCCTACGGCTCAGGACTAGATCGAGCAAAAGAGTACCTACTCTATTTTTAACGTATTTTAAATTTATTAAACGATATGTTGACCCTGACGAGCGATCGTTTTTCCTATTCTAAGAAATTAAGTTATCGCAAGCTTTTAGGGCTTATAAGTAGGAGCAAGTCGTTTTGTCGACACTATTTTATCACTCTCATAACATAATGTAATAATAGGTCAAATAACCGACATTATTTTATACCGCCCAAGACTAATAGTCCATTAACTTTCCCCAGGAACTCCTCGCCCGTATGATGGCAGCCGAAGAACAGAAGGCCACCGTACTAAAGGACTTCAGTCGCCGTATATTTGAGAAGTTCTCTCAAAAGTACTCACTATGGGAGGCGGCAGTGAAGAGAGTTGCCGTGCTGGATGTTCTGTTGAGTCTGGCGCAGTTCGCGAGGCAACAGAGCGGGGACGTGTGTCTGCCCGAGGTCACTTTTGAACCGGATGTCAAGGTTAGCAGTAAGCAAGCAGTCATTATTATAGACGACAACATTATTAGGGAATGATTTGCACACAAATCAAATCGCTACACTCCTGCTGACTGAAAGTGTGCTAAAAAGCTGGGGTATGTATAAAAGCTTTTATCAGGAACCAGCAATAAGGTTCTGTCCTCGGCCTTGCTCATTCAATAATATTGTAAGTATGCTTGTTCATGTTCACCCATCTCGAAAATGCCTACCCCTAACAGTTATCGGTTTTTAGACAGATATGAACAGAATGACACTACGATAACTTAACATATTTAATAATTATATTTTGTTCCAGCCCTTCATACAAATCACCGAGGGCCGGCACCCGTGCATCCCTGTGAACGACTTTATCCCCAACGACACAGAGTTGGGAGTTGAAGAGACGAGTTTAATGCTGCTCACGGGCCCCAACATGGGCGGTAAATCCACGCTGATGCGGCAAGTCGGTCTCCTAACTGTGCTCGCGCATTTGGTAAGTATGGTTTGGATTTTAATGTGACTTTTATTTTGAAATTTTGAAGGGAAGTTTTTTTTAAATTTATTTTGAGCATCGTTACTCTTGCCATTGAGAGTCTGATATAATAAATAATTTTATTTAGACTTCTCTCCCTCCTATACTTATATTATACAGGGTGTCCCAAAAGTCAACGTCATCCCTTAAAGGGCTGATAGGTCAGCTCATGAGAGGCCAGAATATCACAATATGACCTTAGTAAAAACTCGATAATTTTCGAGATATTGACACTTTGAATTTATTAAGGGTAAGTCATGTTGGAATGAGTAAAAGTAAAACATACAGCATTACTCGATATTTTTTTTGACTGCGATCAATAGCAGGGATATACAGGGTGATGCAACACCAAACAAATTCTAATAATATAGTTTTTTGTACCGGCGGCACGCAAAAAACTGATCCAAGGTGTCGATTTTCAGCAAATTTATAAAAGTCATCCCTTTAAGGGATGACGTTGACTTTTGGGACACCCTGTATAGTACTAGCTGTTCCCGCGAGCTTCGCTTCGCCTTAAGTAGTTTTCCCGTGGGAATTCCGGGATAAAAAGTAGCCTATGTTCTTTCTCAGGGCCTAGACTATCTGTATACCAAATTTCATTCAAATCCGTTCTGCAGTTTTGGCGTGAAAGAGTAACAGACAGACAGACACAGTTACTTTCTCATTTATTATCCTGTCTTCGTCCTTCGAGATTTAATTCTTCACTATGTAGTAGCCCTGCTACGCGCTAAGCCTATCGCACAAGTTTAAGAGGTAGAAAGAAAAAATAAAACTAGGTACTTTTTCGATTAGTTAGTCTGGCCACACTAACAACAGTCTACCTGCCAAACCGCCACCCGTTTAAATTCATTCTTGTCCGTGCGCGCGCGGCGTTCGCACAGGTACTACAATATTTAAACATGTCAAAGCGAAGTCATGAAAGTGCTACGCAAGGTGAATCTCGTGAAGAGAGATGGCTAAGGAAGTTGAAGTTATATGAAGAAAAATTGAGTGCGAAAAGAAGTCGGCTTGCTGAAAATCAGCAGATATTACCTCCAGTTGAAGGAGAAGTACAAATTGAAGGTACCTACCTATAAATTTTTTACTAAATTTCCGTTGCATTCATCGGAAATGTTAATGTGATATTTATTTTTTTTGAATCCATTGAATTCTTTGGATAATCATTTGATAGTTATAACATCACCTAATGCATTCATGGGTGATGCCATTTTAATATTTCTAAATTCCCGTTGCATTCATCGGGTCATCATATTTGGGGGTATTTTTACCTTAAATCGTGTGGACAGATTTTCAAAATTCTTAATTATTTTGTTGTGCCTGTTGTATTCATCGGGCGGTAACGGTAACAAGTTATTTGAACCTACCCACCAATATTTTTTATTTGGGTTTTTATGGAAAAAAATATCTATTCGAGTTTTTTTTTTTCGTATTCCAGAACATCCCGAATATAATGAGGGTATATTGGCCGGATCTCAACAGCCCACCCATATAGAAGTTGTGTTACCAGCAGACACCGAAAGAACGGCGCCTATAGATACTGAGGCTGCTGAGTTTAGCGAAATGACGGAAACGACAGCATGTACGAGCCCTAACTGCACTACGTGCTACGTTATTGAGGAAAATATGGACGTCAGCGATTATGATCCCGATCTGTTACGAGAATTAGGAGATGAAGAAGCAGATCCCGCTGAATTCGGAGACGACTTGCAAGCGGATGTTGCCGCAAGATTCCAACGAATATTACAAGATGGTCTTAATAAAGAGGAAAAGGATGGCCTTATTAAGAAATGCCCTTATCCTAAAAATGTCCCATTAGCCAAAAGTCCAACTCTAAACCCGGAAATAAGCGTTAACTTAGCGGAGGCGTGTAAGTTAAGAGACAAGAGACTACTTTCAAAGCAAGATCAGCTTGGTAAAGCACTTTCAGCTTTGGGAAATGCATTCACAAATCTGTTAAAAAAAACACCAGATATTCCAGACGTCATACGTACTCTGAATGACGCTGGTAAATTACTGGCAGACTCACATTATGCCGAGACTGATACTCGGCGATCGGTCTTAATACCTTTGATTGACAAATCTCTGGCAGATCCATTTAAAGACAGAAAAAGAGATACTTTTCTTTTCGGAGAAAAACTTGGGGATTTAGTAAAAGACTCACAGGGCATAAAAAAGACAGGCCAGTTCATTCACCCCGCTCCATCAACGAGTTCAAATTTAAATGCAAGAGGCCCATTGTCCCGAGGAAACCGACAGCAGCGCGGCGGCCAGTCGTACCATCCACGAGCCGGTGGGCCGAGAAATGTGCCGATGGGCCCGCCATATCAGAACCGACGGCGAGCAGCTCAGTACACAGCGCAGCAACAGCCGCCCGCACGGCGCCATGTCGCGCCGCCGCCAGGCCCACCGGCGCCGGCGCGCCGTGCCCCTCCTCCACCATACCGCCCCTCGACGAGTCGTCGAGCTTAGTGGCTCAACCTCCGCAGGTACAGGTACATTCCGGACGTTTGAAATATTTTCTTCAACAGTGGCAATCTATTACAAATGATGCATTTATATTGAAAACTGTGACTGGTTATATAATCCCCTTTAGTGAAGTACCTCATCAAAATCCAATGGATTGTCCGCGACGATCTTTTGGTAGTAATGATTTGTCAGAAGTAAAAAATGAGATTATTCATTTATTAGACATTAAAGCCATAAGGAGATGTAAAGAAACATCTGGTCAATTTGTTTCAGATATTTTCTTAATACCGAAAAGCGATGGTAGTAAACGATTTATCTTGAATTTAAAAAAACTTAATAAGTATATTTACACTGAACATTTTAAGATGGAGGATGTGAGGACTGCTACCAAGCTTATGTGTAAGGACTGCTATATGATTAATATTGATATTAAAGAGGCATATTTTTTATTGCCTATACATAAGTCTCATACAAAATTTTTACGGTTTTATTTTGAAGGGAATCTATATGAGTTTCTTGCACTACCATTTGGTTTATGTTCTGCATCATATATTTTCACGAAAATTTTACAACCGGTCTTTGCCCACCTACGATCTAACGGTCTTTTATCCGTTCGTTTCTTAGATGATTTTTTGTGCTTAGGAAAGACTGCTGAAGATGGTCTTAAAAATGCTAATATTACTATACAGCTTTTGACTAGCTTAGGTTTTGTCATAAACTTTGAGAAAAGTAATTTGACTCCTCAAACTACCTGTAAATTTCTTGGTTTTTTGTTAAATTCTAACAAAATGATAATAGAATTACCAGCGTCAAAAAGACAAAAAATCTTGCAACTAATTATTACATTGACCGAGTCAACCAGAATTCGAATTCGTGATTTTGCTCGTATCCTAGGTTCTCTTACCGCAGCATGCCCCGCGATAGTTTATGGTTGGGCTCATACAAAGTCTTTAGAAAGAGCCAAATATATAGCTTTGCTGAAGAATCATGATAATTATGACGCTTTTATGACAGTTACAGATAATTTACGTGATGACCTCCATTGGTGGAAAAACAATATTTTAATTGCTGTCAATTCGATAAGAAATCAAAATTATGACATTGAAATTTATACAGACGCCTCCACAACTGGTTGGGGAGCAGCCTGTGATAAAGAGAAAACGGGTGGCCTCTGGACGACCACTGAAAGCACCAATCACATAAATTATCTGGAACTGCTTGCAGCTTATTTTGGGCTTAAATCTTTTGCGGGTCAGTACCGAAATTGTAATATTCTTTTACGAGTGGATAATACGACGGCTATTTCGTATATAAACCGAATGGGTGGTGTGCAGTATCCTCACTTAAATCAAATATCAAGAAAAATTTGGGATTGGTGCGAAGAACGCAGAATTTTTGTATTTGCATCATATATTCCTTCTTCGTTAAATACCGAGGCCGATGGCGAATCTAGAAAAAATAATGTTGACACAGAGTGGGAGTTAAGTTCTCAGGCATTTGCAAAAATTGTTCTACTATTCGGGGAACCATGTATTGATTTATTTGCTTCACGAATAAATACAAAATGTCCCTTATATGTATCTTGGAAAAAAGACCCGTTTGCATATAATATTGACGCCTTTACGGTCGATTGGTCGCAATATTACTTCTATGCTTTTCCACCTTTTGCTTTGATTTTAAAGACGTTAAATAAAATTGTTTCTGATAAAGCAACAGGGATTGTAGTTGTCCCTCTATGGCCATCTCAGCCATGGTATCCGTTTTACATGTCTTTGTGCATCAAAACAATTGAGGTATTTTCTCCTAGTAAGAATCTGTTATCATCTCCTTTCAGGTCAACACATCCGCTATCACGCCACCTTTCCCTGGTAGCGTGTGTGTTATCCGGGAAGGGTTCCGTAAACAAAACGTTCCAGAAGAAGCTTTAGAAATAATGCTTTCTTCGATATCGGATAATACTCGATCTCAATATACTACAAGTCTTAAATTATGGTGGATATATTGTCATAAAAATAATGTAGATTTTTTTAATTTTGATTTATCATTTTTATTGAAATTTCTTTCGGATTGTTTTGAAAACGGTTCATCATATGGAACTTTAAATAACCATCGCTCTGCGATATCTTTAATATCGACTACTAGTATAAGTGATGAACCGAGACTAAAGCGATTCTTTAAGGGAATATTTAGGCGAAAACCGATATTTCCACGTTATGATTACACATGGAACCCTAGCATTGTCTTAGATTATTTGGATACTTTGAATAATGATTCAATCAGTTTAGAAAAGTTAACAAGAAAACTAGTTATGTTATTAGCATTGTCAACAGGACAGAGGATGCAAACTTTATCTTATATAAAAATATCGAATATGAAAACTTTTGAAGATCGCATTATCATTACGATTAAAGACATGATTAAGACTTCCAGAGTTGGGAAAGCTCAACCAGTTTTGAATTTGCCTTTCTTCCATCCTCGCCCGGGTATTTGTCCAGCCTCTACGCTGCAGAAGTATTGCTCGGTTACTGCCTCCATACGCTCAAGCTCTGAGGATCACCTAATCCTAACATATAAGAAACCTTACAGACCAGCTACTTCGCAAAGCATGGGGCGCTGGATAAAGCAGACCTTAAGCGATAGTGGTATAGATACCTCAATTTTTAAAGCTCATAGCACAAGGCACGCATCAACATCTGCTGCTTCTAGAGCTGGCTTAAGTATTGACGTGATTAGAAAGACAGCTGGTTGGTCTGCGCAGTCAGCTGTCTTTGCTAATTTTTATAATAGACCGATTATTGATTCAAATACCAGTATACTTGATTGTTGTACCATTAATGATAATATGTGATGATTTTGTAAATAAATCTAGATTAAGATTAACCTTTTGGTTTTTTTTCTTTATCTTTTTTGCAACATTGATTATGACTTCTCTGAACATCTACATAGTGAAGAATTAAATCTCGAAGGACGAAGACAGGATAATTGAATGATCAAACGAACTTACCTAAGTGAAGTTCGATCTTAATTATCCTGTCTTCGTCGGAGAGATTTAAAGTCCCACCCTAACCCAAGGTTCAGTGATAACCCACTTTTATTCCCTTATATAATCAATGTTGTTATATGATACTCCGCCTACTTAGCTTACTCTGAAATAATGAATTTAAACGGGTGGCGGTTTGGCAGGTAGACTGTTGTTAGTGTGGCCAGACTAACTAATCGAAAAAGTACCTAGTTTTATTTTTTCTTTCTACCTCTTAAACTTGTGCGATAGGCTTAGCGCGTAGCAGGGCTACTACATAGTGAAGAATTAAATCTCGAAGGACGAAGACAGGATAATTAAGATCGAACTTCACTTAGGTAAGTTCGTTTGATCATTCAATAATATTAATATAAGTAAAGATGTATTTTGGAACTCACTCGCACCTCTATTAATATTGTGTGTAACAAGTTTTATGACTAGAACGATTGCTATACATAATACCATATAGATCAATTTATTGGGATACCTGTGGCATACATGGATACAAAACATATTCAGAAAGCGTGCCATTATAGCAGCTTTCATCAATACCATATATTCCAATGTATCAAAAATATTGTAGCAATTATAAATCGCTTCGACGACCGAATGGCGTAGTGGTTAGTGACCCTGACTACTGAGCCGATGGTCCCGGGTTCGATTCCCGGCTGGGGCAGATATTTGTTTAAACGCAGATATTTGTTCTCAGGTCTTGGATGTGCCCGTAAAATGGCAATAGGCCCGCCCCCTATTACATTGGGACTAACATAACACTCTGGCGAAAAGTGGGTGCAGCAATGCACCTCTGCCTACCCCGCAAGGGAGTACATTAGTACAAGGCGTGAGTGCGTGTTTTTTTTTTTATAAAACACTTCCAAACTACACCCTAAACCTCTAATGATAACCCCACTTTTCCACCCAGGGCAGCTACGTGCCAGCCCAGCACTGCCGTCTATCCGCCGTGGACCGCATCTTCACCCGTCTCGGCGCCAACGACGACATCTTGTCGGGACAGTCCACGTTCCTCGTCGAGATGAACGAGACCGCCGCCATAGTGGCCCATGCAACGGAGCATTCTTTGGTGTTGCTTGATGAATTAGGTAAAGTATTTCAAGTTCACAGCATTAAAAGACGGGGTCCACGAAAGGAATTTACTACTCAGATAAACTGTGGCAATATTTATGCTGTTATATCAGCGCCCGTGTACAAGACAGCCACGGATTCCCGGATGCGTCACCTAATACATAACTGCCAGAGCGATCGACGGGACTTCCAGCTGGAAGCGCTTCTTGTCCGCACCTGCGTACAGCAAGAAAATGAATGTGGCTGTTACTACCGGTCAACGCTGGCTACATAAATATTCTGGCTGCTTAGTCTCCGTAAGACCTTAGCCTGCGTTCCGTAAAATATTTTCCATAAACCTATTTAAAAACCATTTCGGTACATATCCCTTTCTCCGCCTGAAGTATATTTTTATGTATTAGCTAAAAATATTTGTTTTCCGTATCCCAGGTCGCGGCACCTCAACATACGACGGCACGGCCATCGCGTCCGGCGTCTGCGCGGAGCTGGCGGCACGGCGCTGTCGCTGCGTGTTCAGCACGCACTACCACTCGCTCGTGAGGCACCTCGCCCGTCACCCGCGCGTGCTGCTCCGGCACATGGTGAGTACATCATCAACATACATAGCGTCACTCCGGCACATGGTGAGTACATCATCAACATACATAGCGTCACTCCGGCACATGGTGAGTACATCATCAACATACATAGCGTCACTCCGGCACATGGTGAGTACATCATCAACATACATAGCGTCACTCCGGCACATGGTGAGTACATCATCAACATACATAGCGTCAATCCGGCACATGCTGAGATATATCATCAATATTCAACCCTTAAAGGCTTTAGGCTGATTCAAGGTTCTATTTCCAATGTTTAATGGGATGGAAATGTTCATAGTAAGGCAGCGTTCCCACTACGCCGGACCGGCAGATCTGCCGAAAACCGGACACCGGACAGAGTGTTCACATTACATCGGATCCCGGAAGAAATTCAGACAGTCCTCAGTTGAATTTGGACCTGCGCGCACAATGGACGACGAAATTGTTGTGTTGTGGTGGTATCTTAATAGAAGGCAAAATAAAAGAAAACATTGGGTACACCCTATTTTACGGGAAAGATTTTCCATGCTTTTCATTTTACATCCAGGGGCGAGGGGAGCACGAGCGGGGCGAGCGGGGGACAAACTCGTTCACATTACTCCGGGCCCGGTCGTTCTACCGGCAATTCGTAGGCAGCGTTCCCACTACGCCGGACCGGCAGATCTGCCGAAAACCGGACACCGGACAGAGTGTTCACATTACATCGGATCCCGGAAGAAATTCAGACAGTCCTCAGTTGAATTTGGACCTGCGCGCACAACACGACGAAATTGTTGTGTTGTGGTGGTATCTTAATAGAAGGCAAAATAAAAGAAAACATTGGGTACACCCTATTTTACGGGAAAGATTTTCCATTCTTTTCATTTTACATCAAGGGGCGAGGGGAGCACGAGCGGGGCGAGCGGGGGACAGATACCGGCACAAACTCGTTCACTTTACTCCGGGCCCGGTCGTTCTACCGGCAATTCGTAGTGACAAAACGTTCGGTAGAAATGCCGGGCTCGGCAAAAATGCCGGACCCGGGATAATGTGAATAGCTTCATATAAATTGTACAGCCACTAGCTCTTCCGGCAGATTTACCGGCGCGGCAGATCTGCCGGTCCGGCGTAGTGGGAACGCTGCCTTAGTGACAAAACGTTCGGTAGAAATGCCGGGCTCGGCAAAAATGCCGGACCCGGGATAATGTGAATAGCTTCATATAAATTGTACAGCCACTAGCTCTTCCGGCAGATTTACCGGCGCGGCAGATCTGCCGGTCCGGCGTAGTGGGAACGCTGCCTAAGCAGTGTGCGAATCACGAATATTGTCGACTCGAGTTGATAGCAATTTGTGTGACATCTTGATCAGCGCCCCTATCGGTATCGTTAGAAAGACCGTATACAAACTCCAGTGAATAGGTGGCTATCGAATAAATATGGGCTAGAGTCGTCAATATTCGTGATTCGCACTGAGGGTCATGTATTCCCTGATATTTTTTTCTTATGTGAAAATCACGTTTTACATACCTCTCCTTACCCACAGGCCTGCATGGTGGAGACAGACGAGACAACGGCTGACAACGAGGATGAGATCCCCGAAGAAACCATCACATTCCTCTACAAGCTGGCTCCCGGGGCCTGCCCCAAGTCTTACGGCTTCAACGCCGCCCGCCTCGCCGGCATCCCTAGGGAGATAACTCGCAGGGCCCAACAGATATCCAGGAACTTGGAGAAGGAGGCCACGTGTGTACGCGCCTTTAGGGATATCATGAAAATGGGGAGTAATGCGAAGGAGTTGAGGGATTTGTTGGGTAAGTTGAGCATTTGAGTTTTAGGGTTTTTGGTTGATGGTTGAGTTGTTGATACGTTTATCGTACCTTTTTGGTGATATGACAACTACAACGAGTTATAATCATTAATTATTATAATTATTTCAAGTTTCCCTAAAATGGTTGTTTTTGTCTTCGTAAAGTTAATTTGTATGCATGAATTTGTTTTGATCTTGGTTGAAGTTTAAGTAGGAATTAGCGATGCTTGCTTAGTAACTAGCATACTAATATTCTCCAAGAAAAAATATTACTTATCTTAAGATAATAGAATGTTAAGTTGCCTAAGGCTACACCAGTGAGATCTGTTAATTAATGTTTCTAATCAAGTTAATTGTTTTCGTTGTTCTACATTTTAAATTGTAGATATTGTTGCCATACCTGTGATTAATATTAATATTTGCCACATATATGATTTCGTAATTTTAATAGGACTCTTATTGCAAATACAGTATTACCTTCTGCTACTATGTATGCCAAATGTAGGCATTTCAGCCTTCATCATTCTGTGATTAAATTCTACTCAAATTTAATTTGTATCTATGTTACCACCGATATTCTTCGAATTATTAATAAATTTGTAAGTACATACTTGGCTTTGTATTGTGCCCTTCTTATTGTAATTGGATTCTATGACGATAACAGTAAAAGAATGAGAGAAAGTAAAGACCATTTGTCGAAAATCTAACACATTTTTAGACCGCTTTAAAACCATTGCTATTACAGGATTCATAAACCTAAAAATCATACAAAAATATTCGGTAATTCAATAATTTATTACACTCCTCCACACCTCTATCAATTACAAATTCCTTGAAAAAATTACTTTAAATGCTATTTGTATAATTTTGAAGGCAAAAAATACTTATGATTATTTACAATTATAAATTTTATCAGGCACGTTCATTCATACATGTTAAAATCTACATAATATATTACTTATTTAAACGATTTTAATTGCTACATCATCTCTAAACAATCTCATACAAGCATAATATTGTGATATTGGTATTTAAAAAATATATATTACTTGTACCATATTTTTATTAACGACAAAATGACTAGGGTGAGATTGCATTTTATTTTATAAGTACCATTTTGAATTATTGATAAAATTCGCATTATAAAACAGATATTTACACAATTTACACCGAGCCTTGCATACTGCTCACTTCAAAAGTAGCTCATAATACTTTTTATGTACGTATTCTGAATTGTTTACTATGACAATGGTAGCGTCTCCATAATATTGTTCAGAAACTATTAAGTAGCTGTTGTAGTATTAAGTACAACTTGTTATTTCCTAATTCGTCAGCATATTACACTGGCCGAAAGTTGGTACAGACGTCGAGTTGGCTTGAAAGCGTTGGCTTTAAGTACTTATATTTTTTATTTTACTGTCCTAAGTACACACGTAATTATATTAAAAAAAGATATAAATAAAATGCAATTGATTGGAATCACTAGTACCTGTACCTAGGTACTAATCTTATCTGTCTAGCATTTTTTCTTAGGTAAATACTATACCTACTTGGAATTCAATTAAAATTACGACGACGCTTGTTTTAAAAATAACGATTGCCATTTATCTAAAAATTGGAGTTCCTAGCAGTCTTATTTTAATTTTTAAGCACATTTACAGGTGTTCGTATAAGCTTCATAAAAGCTCAATCTTGGTAAAAGCTTTCTATATAATCTACTTTAATTAGAGAACAAACGAAATATGTTGTTGTTTTGTTATAGTACCTATAATAACATGATATTTGTAACATTTCGTTTAGATAAATAAATCTAAATCTGGATTTAGTATGAGGATCGAAGTACTATGAAAATATACAAACACTTTACTAGCTAAGAGACAGTTCACATACAAATTATGCAAAGAACGTAATATCTTTCAGGACAAAATATTATTGCGTGTTGGCCCTTAGTGTCTCGCCTACAGCCTTAAAGGCTAGACTCTCTTATTGATGTCTTCTCGTGTGACTCACGATCAAATAGCCTTTACATGATAAAATACAATATAATCAACTGTCAATTCCCACCCATCCAAACCTGTATTTCTTATCACCTCAAACACTTAAAACACAGTCCACCCCAGAAGCACCGGTGTTGAACCTTCTATAGTTCATCGTGTGAAGAACTATCCAGATGTTCTTCTAACAGTCACAGTCGCACAGCACCGGTGTTAAACCTCCATAGTTCATCTTATGAAGAACATTCTAGATGTTCTTCTAAGTCGCACAGCACCGGTTCTACACCTCCAGCTATAGTTCATCATACGAAGAACTTTCTAGACGTTCTTCCTATAGCTCATCGTACGAAGAACTTTCTAGATGTTCGTCGAAGGGCCTCGGCCGCTGCCCCCAGCGGTCCCATCGCTCGGCGCTCAGCAGCGACTCGGCGTCCTCGTCTTGTGGCGGGAGGGGAAACGCGATCCCGTCGCCGAAGCTAAACACCCAACACTCGTTTACTTGTAGGGTACATGCTGAGTCGTTGTTTACTTATAGGAGTACACTCACGAGCAATGAGAAAATTCCAGTTACAAAATGTCGACACCGAAATCAAAATATTTACGTTTTTAGTTGGTAATATTCTGATGCGCTGTTAATATTGACGGCTACATTAAAGTAGTATTTTCCGTTTAGAAGTAATTTAGTGTTATTGTCAATGGAACTTTTTCATTACTCGTGTGAGTGTAGTTTGTGTTAGCAGGTTCCGCGGCATGGCATGTTTATCCACGCAGATACACTCGTTTAATGTAGATATGTCTAATAAGATCGCTACGTATAACACTACACCGCTTGAGATATACTTAGTGTCGTTTATCGTCGATAGTGGTACCATGCCGCGGTATCTGGATTGCTTTGTGGCGGGTTCCGCTCATCTGGCATAATCTTTATTGACCAAAACTCATTTCGCATAACTCGTATGGTCTAAACTTTTTTGGCCGAACCATCACTTTGCCAAGACTTATGTGGCATAAGGCTCGTTTCGTCTAAAACTCTTTAGGCACAATCTTTAAACACCTAAGTTTCGTTTGCTCAAATTTATGTTCGTCTATACCTATGTATAATCTTGTTTCTCCTAATGTTATCTTAATAAATAATATATTAAGTATGCAGTAAATGTACTAATTGTGGTATTTTTCTCCTACATCCCGAAAATTACGATATTGTATGATCAAAAAATCGAAAGTTAACGACCAATATAATTATTACAAACCCCATGAGATCGAAACCTAAAAATAGGTGCGACGACGAGCAAAGCGAGGAGGAGCGTGTTAGGTGCACATGTTCATCAAAACCAAAGCGGAGCGCAGGGAAGCGGAGCGGAGCGTTTTCCAAACAGCGGAAACAATACAAGGCACCAGTTTGCGCTATGAAGGGAGACGCTCCGTCAAAGTTAAAGCCAAACGAATATTATTACTTTGTATAAACCTATGCCATAGCATTATTAGGCTATTCAAGATTTGGCCATACCATTATTAGTCTAAACAATGTTATGCGAAATAACTTTTTACTAAACGAGATTTATGCCATACGATTTTCGGCGTAACGAGACTTTGACCAAACGTTACTATGCAATACGAGATTAGGCAAAAAAATCTTATGCCAAAAAAGGTAGAACCCTTTGTGGCGTCATCGTGAAAAAAAAACATGCATTTTTTGAGTAGATTGTAGAATGTTGGCCTTTTTCAGCAATGGCCGAGCCTTGAATTAGAAAAATAAATAATGAGTGAATAATTTATCGATACCGACACGATGACGCTACAAATAAAATCTCGAAATACTGACACCATTTCATACTGCTAACATGTAAAATAAATGCATAAGTAAAAAGTTACTACAACTAGGTATCTCGAGTTCACTACGTAAAATAAGAGAGCGCACGTATTATTTTCTTGCAGCGAACCTTACCAATGCACCAAACGTAAAAAGTAGTAAATTTAAGTTTTAAACGTATTTTACGTAGTAAATTCAAAGGTGGATTTACGTGACAAGCTTAGTACTATTTGGCATGCATTAGACGTACTAACAACAACTGCTACTAATCTTAATTTACAAAACTCATAAAAATTACTTACAAGGGACTACAAAATCCACAAACTCTGCAGATTTTGCCGTTTTTTTTTCTTCTCTTAAAACACAGTCACATCATCATTCGCCATATTATTAACAATAGCATGGGGAGAGCGAGTTTTCACACCGTTCGAAAAGCGAGTAAACTTGAATTGGTATGGCTGGTAGCTATATCCATTGGCAACTAAGCCCTCTGGTATTAATTTGAATAAATTCTGTGTAATAATGGACTGCCATGGTACTCGTACATGGATTGGCTTATTTCTTATGCAGTTACTACATGTTTCATAATCAATTGGAGATATTATATGGAGACATCTATTAATTTATAGGCACCTTGAAACTCGTTAAATTTCTACTCTCACTCAAACACAATAAGTCTAATCATAGCAAATCTAATAAGTACACTACTGTAATACTTTACTTACTACACTCTACCTGCATCAGCAAAGCTGTCGCGAAACAATTAATCTAATCACATTAAAAAAACATTAGCATGCAAAGGGACACTTAAAAATAATCTCCAAAACCTAATTAACAATCAATGGAAAAAAGAAGTGAATGACACATAATTTTGAAATTTACCACCACATCTGACTTGCCAATGAATGAAAAGCTTCGGATGTATGTAAAGAAAATTTATTGAAAATGTAATAAAAAATATTGTGACTTGGGATTATGAACTTATAAGTATATTTATAATTATTAAATGCGTTCCTTATACTATCTGTGGGACGGTGCGACTCTTATTCGGGCAGAGAATCCACCTCTCAGAATCGCGGGCTGGCTCCATTCTAAAATGGTAATAAAACACTTATTTTTCCAGTTGGCCCTTTACCTTAGCAATTACTGAGAAAGCAATGGAAGCCACAGACAGAATTGCTATGTGTTTGAAATTAGTTATTTTAATCAATCTCCTTTCCATAACAGGATCTATCAGTATCAATATTCTTGTCCACTATGTTGTTTTACCATTTTACGATATTTTTTCTCTAAGATAAAAGTAAAAGAGAAATACATATAAACAGTAAGGACCCAAACATAGGTTACTTAACTTCATAAATGTGTTTCTAATCTGTGGCATCCATAGACTCACGTAGACGAAAGACAAAGTGAGAATGAAGAGTGAAAAGGAGAGAGAAAGACTTGAAAGAGAAGGCGAATATACATCACACAGACGTTAACTTAATCTGATTATTGTAGGTATCCGTTTGCTTGCTAATTATGTATTCAAATTCAAAGCACTCATTATTAAAACTGATACTTATGTGTGAGTGAACGAAAGCTATTTACCAAATAAAATAAAAAATAGTAGTGCTTAAAGCTGTTTCCACTGGCATTAAGCTGTGATATTGTGACTAGCTTGATGTATCCTGAAGCTTAGCGTTGTCATGACTAACAAAACGAAAATAAAACAAAAAATTAAATTAATTGACAAAATTTATTGTGCATGAAAATAAAAGACTTACAAAGTATGGACAGTTTCAAAGGTTAAAGTTACTAACTTTATCAGTCTTGTGTGGTGTATATAGCTCGGAAACAATAAATGCATTAAACAAGCATTTCGCAAATTTACCATTATACTATTAACTAATTGATAAATATATTGCATTTGCCAAATTCTTAACACATATCTTGAGTACTGCTATTACGAGTATATTAACAGAATACAATCTATTTCGTGAATTATAAATGATAATTTGAACATAATTATGTGAACCAATCGAAACAGGATTATTGTAATTAACTTCATAAATGTATAAGTAATTAAATTGAATTGTGATGAAATATTAAATTAAAAGATGCAATTTGGATTTATGAACGAAATCCTTGTAATCGTATTATCTGCTTTAAATGAATAAATATTTGAATTAATAAAGATAAGTCTTGGCAAGCTCTACTATAAAGTGAATACCTAAATGTATTATAATTTGTCATATAAAAATATACTGGGATAGTATAAAATTAAACCCCGCTAAAATCATCTTCTAAATACTTTGACTAAAATAACTACCCTACGTTAGCACATTATTCTATAAAGTAAATAACTATGTAAATGAGTAAGTAAAATTGGCATGTAAAAATCTTACGCAAGAAATTTTACCGATAAAAAATCTATAATATAAGGAAATATTATGTCTATTAAGCCATAGTTAGCTGGCTTAAAATAAATTGTTGGAGTATGTTAAATAGTTACTAGGCAAGAAAAACTATTAAGTCTTTCTGCATTTCACCGTCTATACTACAAATTTTGTAAAGCGCAAATTTGAACTTTCGCTTTCGTTGCCTCCATATACAAAACTAACTTCTAACCTCAACATAAAATATTATAATTTAAAGGCAAAAAACCCACCATAAACTTTAAAATGACTCTTCAACGCAGACCCTGTCATTGAACACGTCATTTCAACCGGGCGATGCAACTGTATCTCTGAATATCATTTCGGGCGTCAACGCGCACGGTGTCCTCAGGGTACCGTGCTGGGCCCTCCTCTTTACATAATTATAAAAAAAAACAAATTCGTCTACAACGCTATAAACAACAAGACAGTCACAGCACAACACGCGAAACGACATTCGAAACAGTTGCCTCGCTAGCACCTACGACTTGGCAGCTCAAGGTACGTGTTAAGTGGTGGTCGGGGGGTTAGGTGGGGTCGTCCCGGTCTGACCTGGAGCGGGTGGTGCCCATGGACTCGTAGCCGTGCGGCTCCTGTTGCACCGTGAACGTTTCCAGCTGGTGCTCGCTACGCACGGGGAACTCCAGCCCGTCGCCGCGGCTACAACGAACGCAACTTTACTGCATGCGACTTTTTACTCCGTTCGAGTAGTAAGTAAACGCGAATTTGTATGGCGTGGGCGAGTCGCTTAGCGGTATAAGCGCTGCTCTAGCTCCGCGCCATGCAAATTTGAGTCGGTTTTCACTGCTCGATCGGTTAAGGAAAACCTACAGTTCGCCCTCTGATGGCCGCCTGACTGGGCGTTTCAAGGAGTTTTAGGGACTTTGGGGGCTTTTTCGTTTTTGTTATTATGCTGTATTGGAACCGAGGATATAAAGGAGAATTCTGTGTTTCTACTTTGTGGGAAACATATAAAGACGCATACGCTTATGAAGTGTGTGAAATTTTAAACATTGACTGTGGTTTTATTATTATTCTCTACAGTACATACAGTGTGGATGTGAGATGATAACGCTTACTGTGTGTATACTACACAAAATTAATAACATCATGTGTTCAATACAAACTAAATAACTTGACATTTAAAACTAGTTATTTATTATGTATGAAGTGATTCGTACGGATTGATGTATAAATGTATGAATTGATATGATAATGATTACGTCGCTAGATGATAAATTAAATAACATAATTATAAAAACCCTGATTATCTTATAACGCAGTCACATGCGTGTAAGATTAACGCCACAATGCTTGCAAATACTAAAATCCCCAGTCATCTTTTGACTAACAGACAAATCGTATGTTATATCGGTGTTAGGAACAGACTAATCTCTAATTAATTTGTCATTCATTTCTTTTTCCACACATTAAAGACATGCACATATACCACACATGGTTAGAAACTTACTGATAACGTTTAACAGAACATGTCATGGTGTATTAGACACAGAATATAAGAATACATGCATCTGTTGACCGTATCACAATATACATGCCAATACCGTCGTTTTAGCTAGAACCACTGTGTTAGTAGCAAACACACCCACTCACACACACACACAATCATAGCTATGTACATAAATTACGGTGTACATAAATGTTTAGTGTTAATATTTGTTAGAAATGTTGAATACCTAATATCAGTATTGTGCGTTAAGTTTGTTTTAGTAATAATAACTTTATTCTACTAATGTATATGATTTAATTTAAAAGTATCTCAATGTTTTCAATACTAAATGTCGTGAAAAAAAAACTAATTGTGATTTATATGAGTGTTTCCTTGTCTGTTCCAACTAAAAGAATGTTTATGTATGTAGGAAAACAAAATACATGTCCCATTGTGGGCATAACACATTTTAAAGAGATCGTCAAAACTGAGTTTACACGATAATAATATGCATGGATCGAGTAACGGTTTGAATGCTAATCATATTGTGTAAATATGTCTAGGACCGAGCACACTCTAAGGCCCTATTTAAACCACAGAGCTATTGCCATCAGTGCATATTACCGCTACCCACGGCGGCAGCAGATAACTCTGCGGTTTGAATAGGCCTTTATCGTGTATAGGTCGATCCAAACAACTTGAATGTTCCTGAAGTAGGCTGCGATTACACTTTTGTGCTTTGTCAAACTAACAGATAACCTAAGGCCTAGTTTCACCATAGTCTGTTAGATCATTAACACCCCTGCTACATAGGAAGTGTCATCTATAATAAAATATCCATATTGAATTCTTGACAGATGTGTCAAAAATAAACAACTAATCCCTTATTATAATGTAATAGTGGTGTTAATGATCTAACGGAGTATGGTAAAACTGGGCCTAAATTATTTCAAAGATTGACAGAGCACAAAAATGCAATCGCAGCCAAATTCACAAGCATTCAAGTTGTTTGGACCGACCTGAAAACCCCGTTCGAACCCGTGTATAAAGTAACTGTGTATTATGTAGTATATAAAGGCTGTTTATATACCTGGTGAACACGGGCACGAGCCACAGGTGCGGGCGCGCGCCGAACACCTCCTTGAAGTTCCCGAAGCAGCCCATGGAGAAGCCGTTCTTGTCCGCGCCGCCGCGGAACATCGGCGCGCGGAACGCCTCTGGAATTGTTAACAAATACATGTTATTTAATTTAAGAGGAAACAATTTAATTACTTCATTGAGTTTAAAATACATAGGTACAAGAAAACGATGGAGAACTTTAAATTTAACGTATATGCAAAGGCAAGCCTAAATCTCTTCCAGTCAACCCTGACAACAATATGCTTGTAGGTAATGTAAGTTTGTATAAATCGCACATCCCGTAATAATCCACTGCAGGACACAAGTCTCCTCCAGGTCTAGAGGATTGAAGTAATCCCCGAGCTTGACAGGCGGGTTTGATTTATCACACAACACAAATATTTAACAATCAAATCATGCCCCGAGGACAACATATCTGATAGATTAGATATTTAAAATTTAAATAATGACTTTGAATTAATGCTTAAACAAGAGAATAATGACTGCAATTACCATAGACGATCAAGTACAATGTTCGCATGAAATTTATATGAAACGCATAAGATCCGTCGTCAGATCGTTTTAGAAGATGATCTGAAAGTAAAATGTGTCCATGTAGGTAATTGCAGCCACTATTACATTGACAACAAAATCCAACACATACGCGTCCTATTGCCATTGCTCGTTCGATGCGATTTTATCTTAGAATTAATCCGTTCGCGCAATTAGAAAATCTACTTTGGAACGATGGGATTATTCTGGAAATTACTCTCAACAGTCTAAAAAGTTTGCTGTCGAATAACAGTGATAATTATCATCGAATGCACGCAAGACCGGCAGCCGATGACAATAGGACATCACTAAGTCTAAAACCGTTACCTAAAGTGGTCCTATTATGGGAGACCAAGTAGCAGTGGTAGCCGAACAGCGACCCCAGACTGATCCCGAACATGAGGGCGACAAAGAAGGCGAACACCACGTGGTACCGCCCCGTCGCCGTCGCGCCGCCGAAGTTGCCCTGGAAATTGAAAAACAGAGGCGTAAAACAAATGAAATGTCGAAATTAATATTTTAGATGAGCTTAGGCTGTTTTAAACAACATGCGGATTTGATCACGCACGCGGGATTGCCACGCACGCGTTCATATAAGTATTCATTATAACGCGTGGAATATGGACGCGAGACGCGGGAAATTGGCGTGCCATCGTGTGTGATGCTGTTAAAAATTGCCTTAGATCCTTCATCTACCCTGTCTACCTATGGAGGTATCCTATTGGTTATTGACTCATTAAGAAGTAATTTGTAGACAGTCTTCTTCTGTTGATGGATGGTAAAAGGATTGGCCTAAGATTAGCGTCAGTCTTGCGTCAGAGGAAATAATTGAAGAAACTGATGATACCTACATATGTTGTTGTTACTTGAGGAGACTCCTTTAGTGCACCTCTTTATACAGAGTGCATAATTTTCTTGGTATCAATTTATGCAAGGGATTAAATGCGCATATAAGTAACTACCTATCTATGTATAATGAAATTAAACATAATTATTATATCCACACTGCTTGAATTAGAAACAACATATGTACTACAAGGCCACACCCACTGCTTATAAATATTTTTTTATGTTATTGAATCCAAACAATGTGGACGATAATAAGAATAATTTATTCAATACGCAACTACTATTATGTATTTTCATATAGGTACAGTGGAAGCTGTTTCTACATATTTCGCCTATTTGTATAAAATGAATGGTGAAAAATTACGCGGTTTCTATGAAAAATGTTGTACTTATGTTACTACTTTTGACCTGTGAAAACAGCTAGTGCAATAACTATTTTCTACCTACAATAAAACGAAAGTTCCGAATTAACTGTATCGATAAATTATGTTTGTGTTGGCTCATAGTAAATCGCGATAACAGCGATAGTGAAAGAGATTAACGCATGATTCACGCCCGATTTCCACACATACAGGCCCTTTGTTCCGATAAAATGTAAAACTGCTTCTTTATCAGTAGGTAAATGAGTTTTCGGGGAAATTAAATAAGAAAGAAGAAAATGAAATTTATGCAAACACTTATTTTCATTCACTTGAACAAGTTGTCTTAATTTTATGGAAATGGACTTTGCATTGAGATAACTTACTTGTTGCAAGTGTGTGTTTGTGAATATGAAATTATATTATGCACATCTACAGCTACTCATCTACCGTTTTAGTAATGAACTATGGCCTTATGTTTATTAAACAACTGATCATAAATCTGTTGCAAATGATTTCTAAACTTATCATGTTCAATACTATTATCTTGCATTTAAATTTAAAAGCAAAAGAAATGTATGCTAACACGATCAATAAGAATATTATAAAATAAATTACTTCTATTATCTCGATGCATTGTTTTGTAAAATTTCCTCTAGAAGCCATATCATGGCAGTGGGCATGCTTGTATTTCTGATATAACTGTAAAAAATAATTCGATACTAGTTTTTATATTTGATATTGTAAAAAATGCAGAATCCTAATAAGGCTCTTACAGATAACGAAAGCCAAGGAGTGTTGTGGCGATCCTTGGGAGAGGCCTTTGTCTATGCAGCAAACAGCAATAGATGATAAAGGGCTGATTATGAAGACGGGCACGTTCCGTGTGATAAAAACATGCCTAGCTCAGTATACAACTATACAAACAATAAAAATATCTTACCACATAATGTTAAAGGACTTACCTTCCAAAACTTAATAAAGAATGGCATACAAGTAGCCATAACAAACAAGCAGTACACGAGTGCATATCCGAGGAACAACATGAAGTACTTGTAGTTGTGGAAACAGACACAGTTGTTGACCCACGGACAGTGGTGGTCCATCTTGAGGACGCAGCGCGCACAGATGCTGCAGTGGTGCGCGCGGTCCGGCTTGATGATCACACAGCGGTTGCAGTACCGCACCGAGCCAGACATTGTCCTGGAAAGTTTGTTCAAGATTAACACAATTGAAATAATACAGGAAAACTGATAATTAACAAATAATTATAATATTAGTTTTATTGATTATTTATTTATAAACACCCCCAGACAAGTTAGATACAAGGGTCCCCAAGACTCTAGCTGTATTGTCATAAGTTGTATTACAATATAATACAAATAGTGTTCACAAAGGTTAAATTGACAGCAAAGGGCACTGTACAAGAGAAACAAATTGGAGTCTTATGAATAACAGTAAAAAATTCAAGTTATAAAATAAGGTAATATTGTAAAATAAGGGATTATTGTATATGTATGTGTATAATCTCTATTAACAATAATTATCATACCTTGTGAGCACAGGCAAGTCGGCTGCATATGCTTCTAAAAGGCTTCTTTGAGCATCATCTGATTCAGCACTAAGTAATTTCTCCAACTCAGAAGCCGGCAACTTAAACTGAAAACAAAAAATACTTGTGTTAGTTTTTTAATGTAAACAAATATTTATGTGCTAATTTGAAACATTAAAATATAATTATCATTGTATTTGTATACTGGCACAAGAATTTAAGTTATTAGACCAGTTGCTAAATTAGGTGTATCCAAATTAGGAAGGAATAGGTGAAAGGAATGAAAGTAGAGACTATGTATATTCTTACAGTGGTGAACCTTTCTTTTCCATAATTTTGCTGCATATGATTTTCTATGAATAATTTAGTTACCTTATCCGGGATATCCTGAAGTTGAGAGAAAATTGTCTGATAGTAAGACCATATTAGCATGATGAGAAGTATGTGGTACATCACTAGATAAGCACATTGTTGAGCCGTGCTCTCAAGGGTAGCTGCAATATAAAACGTGTATCAATCAATAACATCATTATCATAAAGTATACACTACAAAATAAATAGAATAATACAAACCAATGCACAGTTGGTAAACGTAGGCATAGTAGGACCACGATAAAATTCCAAGGATCAACAACACTGGGACCCATTTAAATGCTCTCCAACACCACATATTGAATAAACGAAGGCACAAACAAGTTTTACTTGATGCAGATTTATTATTATGTATACTCGAAGCCATTCTAAATTATAAGTCAAGGAAAATGAAAACATCCATGTTCGACGAGCAAGAGGACATCATAAAATTGACAAATGAAATCTACTGAATGAATGAAATAATGGAGAATGAACGAAGTTCTTCGAGTTGCCAGTAAAAAAAATAATGAGCATAATTTTTGGCGGTTAAATAAACGCTGTATGTGCGGTCTCCCTACAGACAGACACCATAGAGAATTAAAAAAAACATTATTGTCTGTGGAAATCAGTAATACCAACTTAACAAAACACCAAAAAAAACTGAAAAGTCAAGCAAGTTTGGGATTTTGGAAGCGTCGAAAATTTTATTGTTATCTCCAAAAACATTGCAATTCTTTATTACTTTTACCAATACTCATCATGGAAGTCAAGGAGTGTACCGATTTAAATGAAGAGGTTTGTATCTTATCTCGTGACGAAAGCCATATAAAATTCCATCCAATAGAAACTAAAATGCCGTCATGACGTGTTTCAGAATCAATTTATTGTGGACGATGTGAGCAAAATTATCAAAGAAGCTATTGAAAATTCTATCGGAGGAACAGCATATCAACACAATAAAGTTAATCAATGGACCTCTACCGTCGTTGAGTCCTGTTTAAATCAACTGACAAAACTTCAAAAGCCCTACAAATACATAGGTGAGTAATACCAATATTTTGTTTGTTTCGGTTAGCGGTTTTAATCTTTTCTAATACCAAAATAAAATATTTACTAACAAGGCTCTCTTAGGATAAAGTTTCCTTTATCGAAAGTGTTTTAAAACAACCTATCCTTTCTATCCATATTGTATGCTTTTACAATACTATGTATTCAACATGTTCAATTTGATTGCAGTGACATGCACAATAATGCAGAAGAATGGTGCGGGGCTTCACACAGCTTCCTCGTGTTTCTGGGACAACCACACAGACGGCTCATGCACCGTCCGCTGGGAGAACAAAACCATGTACTGCATTGTATCCGTCTTTGGTCTCAGCATTTAAACATATTTAACATTAACATACTTATGAATAAATCAATATAATATTGTTCATGATTATATAGCCTTATGCTTAAGTCTTTATGTTCTAATTCCTTGTTTCTAAATTCACGATTATGAATAAAGATGACAAATTATTAGTTATAACTGCAGCATGAGTAATGTTCTTCCATGAAAGAATGTTCTTTAGTTTCAGCATGTATGTGAGGATAATTTAGTTTAGTCAATAATATTATGTAGTATCATAGAATAGTACATTAATTTAAATGCTTTTTTATAAACACAATGTGTACTAACTTTGAAAACAATGTCTTAATTTTTAAAAAGCAAAATTCTGAAGCTGAAAGGTAATATCAAGAAATTGTATTGCGTCTTACTTAATTTGTAAGTAGGATTACTGAATCAATAAATTGTGCCTCAATCTATATTGTTATTTTATTATGTTGGAAATATACATTATGGTAAGTAAGATAAAGTACCTACTTATAAACCAGTTGCCACCCTATCAAATGGAAGCCGGAAAATGTGTAGTATCAAGATCCAACTATTTTCAAAGGGAAAAATTGAGGCTTATTCTTACTCTACGGATAAATGTGTTTTTTTGGCTAAGTCAATGTACTATATAAAGCTATATAAGTACTTATCACTTCCATGCTTAGAAGAAATTGATCTCATGATTGACTCGTCGATCGGTACAGTAAGATAGGTACCTACTGCCTCTTCATGTGGAATCGCTGTGGGACACCCTGTATAGACCTCTTTGTTATTAATCGGAAAATGGCGATACGGTTTGCAACTATTAGGTAGGTATACTCGTAATAAGCCATGGAAAGCGGATGCAAATGGCTAAGTAAGTAGCTCATACTCCTTTGCATATAGTTTATACCCTTATATAATTTCGTTGGAAATGAGAAGGTACGGTTACAGGCGAAGCCGAAGGCTACACGCAAGATAAAAATTGTGATCTTTCAATATAAACTGTCGGCTCACAATATTTATTGACGTGTAGCCTTCGATGGGTATTTAGAATCTAAATACCCATCCAGCCAATAATCTAAATTTTAGATTATTGGCTGGATATAAGTGATACAGGTTGGTGCCTGATAGAAATCAACGTGGACACGAAAAAATAATCCAAATAACATTATTATTGACCTCCAATATGAGATTTAATGGATCTACCCAAATAAGTGGCGTAGGCTATTGAGGAACATACTACTCCTGGCCGCCTTCTTGATTTTTAATAATCAGGAATACGTACAAGATATCATTTTAAGAAATCATGTAGAAAAACCTCGTATTTGTGTGGTAAACTCGCTACATTCAAATTTGGCGCGTCTTGGTCGCGGACTCGCCTTCGAGTAGGGCGCGACTCGGGGGTCACGTGACCGTCATCGATCCAATGGTTGAGCGCGTCTCGGGTCCATTCAACTCGTCGGGCCCGGCTGCACGGGCGGGAGGGAGCTATTCTTCCGAGATATTTATATTTCTATCTCTTTCGCACATATTGAGAAATAATGAAATGAATGGAGAATGAGCGAAATGGGAATACGTTCGAGTGGAAATTATTGAAAGCTATGGGCAAGACCAGTCGCCATGTAGAATTTTTTTGATGTGGGTGTTGTGTCGTGAGTTGAGATGTCAAATGCTTCATGATGATGATTATTTTCAAGTGGACGTTTTAGTTTTTGTGTATATCGTCATCATCTATGCAGTGTATGTGAACTTTAAAGTGCCATCGTGTGTTGTGGACGGATTCCTTTGTGCTCGAGGAGCTAGTCGCTGGCCGCAGATAAACGCCTGGAGGGGGGCTGAAAATACTACGATAGCATAGTAATCAGTGTTTTACAACCTCGACATCATAAAATACCACTTCTCGAGTGAGCGGATGAGGCGGACTTCCATTTTGTTATGAGATTTCCTTGTTTACACGAAGCGTTGTGCTCGCGACAATGGCAAAAGACGGTAAGTACCTATAATACCTACGGATAGAACCAAAATAAAGTCATCTCTGCGCATGTAGGCCGCACATCACAAAGAAAATAAACATGCAGCATAGTGAATAAGTAATGGTATTCGATTTTGTGCATTTGAGGGAGTGTGGAAGGAGCGCAGCCGTGGGATTAGTCACAAGACAACATGGACAGCGCGAGGTATGGGCCGTGTGTCGGCATGCTGTGTTGGACGGTGTTTAGTAATGAGTGTTATGTGAGGGCATGCGCCAGGCGCGGCGGCACGTATCGGCACCTCATGTGCAATCGAGTGTCGTTATCAGCTGATCACACTCACAGACTGCCAGGCTTCAACACCTACGGAGTTGATGTTTGCGCGTTCTGCCTGGTAGGACTGTCAACTGATCATATTGTAGATTGTAGATCATATGGCTATTCTATTGCTTATTCATATACATAGGTGATGAGAATGTATCTTACTACAGTATACAGCCAAAACTCCCTTCCCTTAAAGCAAAAACACCTTAGTGCTGGTTCCTACATCCAGCTTCATTGCTAAACTGCAAGGGCCATTGAATAAACCAAAATTATACTATGGGATAGATTAACTATAACTAGCGGAGTGTAGGTTTAGATTGTTTACAAAACCAACAATGTTATATAGCTCGGGGCAGCTCCTAATAAAAATAATCCCGCTCCCCTGAGCCCTATATAATTAGTATTATGAACTGTAAAACTTCTTTACTGTAAAAGTTAAAATAACTACAAGATTGTAACATTTGTTAGTTACTGTGCTCTTACATGTAATATTGTAACTAAAATATCTTGCAACCGATTTGATCTAGGAAAGCAATGTTGCTATTGAATGATAGAAGATCATATGCCTGCCTATTACTTTAATTGGCTTAGCCATAGCTGCATCAATAGATTTGCAGCTTATAAAAAAACATGTAATAGAGTCTAATCAGGTAACATTTCAACCATTGCGTAACTCTCAATGAAACATACATAATATTACTAATGTGAGTCATTATGTGATTCTATTCAAAACTAAACCCTATATACATCTTGATCTCTTCATTTTTTGCCTTTATCGAACAGGTTTAGGAGGAGGTTGTCGTCTTTAAGGTTCTCTTTGGTTTGGCTATTAGCATGAAACAAAAAATGGTTTGAATCTTGCAGTGTATCAACTTGGGTAATGCATATTTCTATGTGAACTTGTTTTAACTTGACTAGCATCTTATCATTTATGTGATAAACTCTTTTTGTGTAGGAATGTGATTATTCATATTAATTTCTAAGAAAGTATACTAGCAATAAATTGTTACAGTTAGGGAGTTAGCCATAGTTAAAAACGTTTATTTTCAATTATCTGCATATTATGAAACATACAACACTCTACTTAAGCTATTGTAAATGGATAGCACAATGTTTTACGCCTTTCTCATAAGTGGTTTTTACAAAATAAGATTATACAGACCATGATCCAATCATGATGAGAACCTTAGTTCAGTTTATGACACCATGGCTATGCCTACTTGACTATTATTTTTCAAATTGCAGTTGGTACTGAAATTAATACAAGTATGCAGATTTACAGAAACAATCTTGTTATGTATATGGCAACAGGTCATCATTTTGTATGTCTACTAATGATAATTATTATTACCTATGCCCTGTATAGATAGAACAGTTTACTGATTATACTTTCTGAGACCGACAAAATGAATCATCATCACATAGACATGATCACATCACAAGATACCTAGAATTTAGCTTTTATGCTTTGTTTGTTAGGAGAAATAATTAAAAATAATGTATGAAATATAATACAATTTGCACCTTAGCTAGACAGGATAAGGTTGGATGTGCCTAAGACAGGCCAGTAAAGGCTGGATGAGGTACCCCGAGGTCAGTGCTATGTCTCTTCTTGGAAGCCTCCATGTTCAGTAGTGAACGCAGCCTGATGATGTCATTTCCTATGTGTTTGGTTTATATGTGTGGCATTGTGTATGTATGCAATATAATTAATGGTGCACCAGAACCTACATATACTTATTAATTTTATATAGTCCTCTTCTACTTCACTTCACTTCTTCTGTACTGAGCTAACATAGTACAATAATAACGCTACTGTTTTAGCACCTTGATTTCCACCTTCATCTATCATCTATCTTCACCATTCACTATCCTTAGGTATAGATATAAAACTATGAAAAACAACAAACTATTTCCAAGATTTCAACAAAATGCTCCTTGGTATAGGATGTAGGATAGGATAATTACGAATTGGCTATTAATAGGGTAAGCTGGTGCTATTCTGGACACATTCTTCAAGTGTTACATCGTGTTGCAGGCAACAATGTGTGATTGGTAGCGGGCGGCGGTGATGCAGCGAGCGGCCGCGGGCCTCGCCCCGCACCCCCCGCACACCCTCGCCTCGTCTCACCCCCGCGCACATCCCTACACAGACATTGATGAACAGGTATGACTGTATAATCATTATGTTCTTCATTTACAGTCAAAAGCCAGAATTGTTGGGGCAGGATCATGTCCTGCAGTGGACTGTGTGTTTCTTAACTTATAATAATCAGATATAATATCAATCAGCGAAATAATATAGCTTTACAATGGTTATTTATAAGTATGTATACTTGTCGTAAAACCAAATAAAACTTTATATAAAAATGAACAGGTAAACGTGTGTGATTATTGGACGGGGAAAACCCTCACAACAATGGGTTCGTCTTACAAGTCAGTGTAATGAAATTATGACCGTTATGTGTAGCTTATATTTAATATCAAAACCTGTGGCTGCCTTTCTTTACATACACTGTAACGAACTGACATCATTACGCATTTTTATTAATACTATACAGCAAAAAACTGTATTTTCATAATATACTATTATAGTCGGCCCATGCCGGACACACACAAATGACTAAGTTAAGTATGATGCCACACAAATGAATCACTCTACACTACATTTAGGAACTACAAAAGCCTATAGTAACTACTTTAATAATAAAAATAACATTTATGGATATATTTTTCGCTAGCTGAAAACGACTAACTAAAACCACAAGCTAGTTACTAGATTACCGGATGCACCAAGCACTAATATAAGCCGTTCTCATGCTATCGCACACTTCAGTTTTATCGCCACCGCTAATTAGTCCTTCCATTGCAGATCCCCGCTTCGGTGATAAGCAGCGTGGGCACCGTCAGCGTGTCTCAGTCGAGCGGCATGGCCAACCCCACGCACCCCGGCCACGGCGGCGCCCAGCCCGGCCACGGCAGCGGCCACCCCGCCCACGGGAGCGCCCCGCCGCCGCCGCAGCCGCCGCCGCAGGCTCCCGTGCGCAATCTACCCAAGAAGCGAAAATTCGACCCGTCAGAACTAGAGGAGATCGAACGCAACTGCATCCCCGTCACCACAGCAGTGCCCATGGACTTGCAGCAATACCATGTCCCGCTGATGCAGTCGCCCCTCGTGCAGCACCCGTCCCCGTCTGTCGACGCTAAGCCCTACCTGCCTTACCCGACCATAGACCTCTCAGAGTGGCGCGAACACAGGGTGTTGGCCAAACATCGCGGCATATACATCCCCGGCGTGATCCGACAAGCGGAGGGCTGTAAAGTGTTAGTGGAGTTGGACGGGTTAGAAAGTGAACCGGTGGAGTACAGTGACGTGTTTGGTGTGAACAAGTTCGATATAATAAGTGACGCGAGCCCTCAGCTGAGCCACCTGGCGGTGGGCTCGGGCTGTGTGGTGAGGACCGCGGACGTCAGCCGGGACAGCGTGCAAAATGTCTTCCTGGAGGGCTTTGTGTTCGAAGTACTCAGCGCGCCCATCAGGATACGAGTTAGGGTAGGTCGTGTTGTCACGTGGCTATTATTATCTCAAGTGTTCTATTGTTAGCGTGAGTTCGCTAAAGTGCTTGAATACCTACTGCCTGTTAGTCGAATAGTGATTTCTAGTGCTGATTTGTTTGCGTCACTGGGTTTCCCCTGGTAGGATGTCTTTCTTTTCATGGTAGATAGATTGCAATCATGTATTGAATTAATGTGGTCCTGTCCGGTTTATGTGATGCGTCTGATCAGTTAGTGACT
Organism: Plutella xylostella; assembly: GCF_932276165.1. Classification (NCBI taxonomy): domain Eukaryota; kingdom Metazoa; phylum Arthropoda; class Insecta; order Lepidoptera; family Plutellidae; genus Plutella; species Plutella xylostella. The sequence continues at coordinate 5,677,917 of NC_063987.1, read as the reverse complement.
GTCAAGAAGCTTCATAGAATAGCTTGTATAGCAAATACGCATAAGGTACATAATGGAATGTTAGGAATTTGATACATTGTAAAGTGTGACGCCACTTTATAGCTACTTCTTATCAATAGGTAGCCAGCTATTTGAAATGATTATTTGATCTGCTTGCAATGTAGGCAGTTATTAGCGTAGGTTGTGTATATTTGTCGCATAGTGATTTGTTTTTGGAGAATCTTGCAGGATTAAACTAGATTGGCTGCAATCAAACCTATATTTTTCTATACTTACCATTGTAGTTACAGTTGTTATGGGCCCTACAAATTGACGTAACTGCGTAATTTATGTAACTGCCGTTGGCCAATTAAAGTTCATATTGGTACCACTCTGCAATGATTTTAATTAAATTTCTTCATAAATAATGCACAGTCAGACAGCCGCTATTTTAATCAATTTACGTAGTAACTATTTTACGCCCATATTACTTCCTAGTTCTTTCTATTTCTAAATTATAGACCACTAATGTATGGCAACTATGTCTCTTGGCGACGTCGCCATGGCGTCCTAGTGAGAAATGCTTCTCAATTACAAAGAAACCTGAACCCTTTTAGAGCGACATTGCTACTGAAAAATTATCAGGTTTGTCTGCAGCCCACTGTACCATTATAACCTAGTGTACCCCTATCAGGTGAGCGACGGCGACATCTACAAGGAGACGGTGGAGGCGCGGCGCGCGGACATCCGCCTGCTGCAGCCGCCCTGGGCCGACGAGCTGGAGGACGCGGGCGCGCCGCCGCCGCCCGCCCACGCGCGCCTCAAGCACGCGCCGCCCGCCCAGGTCAGAACTTACTGCTAGTGGAGTTAAGAGTTATGGTTGTGACAGTTGAGTCTAGTGAGCCGAGCGATTGTAGATAAGCCATAAGCTCAGATCAACTACAAATAGATTCGCAATCGCCGTGTGCACTATTCTCTTTCTCACTCAAACCATAGATGTTGCCGACAAAAAAATAAAACCTAAATATGGGGAAATTTAACTTATCATAATAACAAAAACAAAACTTGAGTATATCGTCGGTTGATAGGAAAAAGTCACTAAAGGCTAATTTTTCAATAGCCAGACAAAAGTTTTGCTGGGAAATAATTTTGATGCTGTTGCGTCTCAATGTTTCTCAATGTTTGTATTACCCAGATAACATTTATCTGAATATTGAAAAATCAGCCTTAGTGAGTTTTTCCTGTCAACCGACGATATAAGAAAAAAAACTTTACTCATACTTATTTGATTTCAATATAATTATTTAATATACACAAACTGAGTGGATTGTATGATTCATTGTCTTCGTCCAATTGAAACAATCCTCTTCAAAATGTGCCGAACACAATTTTTGTATGTTTCCTTGGTTCCCAATTTGTGCGACCGGTAATGTCTATCCATTTTCTTGATATATTTTTTTCTGTCGGAAACCTATGAAAGAGATAAATGGATGAGCATGAGCATTATAATCGTGGGCCAAATATGTGATGGGGTTTTTTTTAAAGGAAACACGTATTTCGTATCAATACAATAAACTTTATATTATACAGAAGAAATCACACATGGAAGAAAAAAAAAGAAACGAACGTTTCCTCACAATGAGAGGCACCTCATTTGAGAGAGGAATGACTTCTACAAAATACAATCTTCACAAAAACCGAATTCGTGCGCCCCATTTGTAAACCCAACCCGAGTCCGTTACAATTTCTAGTATTTTCTTTGCATACTATAATATTTGTGGGTAAAATAAATTTTCAATAACTTGCAACACCATGTGATTTGTTATGATATGGTACCTCGTAATTTTTACTTAAAACTGATACTAAAAGACCTTACAGTATTAAAATTAGTATCGTTTTATATTAAAATCGAGCCAATAGATAGTACTATGATGAATGTAAGCTTGTTAACCTTGATAGTATCTACTTACATGTGAAAATATATCTCATCCATCATTCCATCGTGTTTTCGTTCATTATGCTCTATACAACCGAACAAAATCCACCCACCCATGTCACACACTCGTTAAGTGATGATAATAGTCTAATAAACTTAATAAACACCCACAAATCACTAGCAAATCAAAAATAAATAGCATTTAGAAAATTTTGTTGTAACTGTCAGCCTTTGTTTGGCACAGATTTTTCATTTGTTTCATTGTTTGGCACAGAGAACTGACGTAAACAGGCGCCTCAGCAAAAAGGACAAAAAACATTTACAGCTTAACGTTTCTTTCTTACGCTTAATGTAGCTAAGCGTCTCTTTTTCGCAATGTCAGAACTGTCACGATTATACCCCTGTGGCCATAAGCCTTTTCCATTTTGCATACTGGCAAAAGTGAGTGAGCAATACGCGAGTTTTATGATACTGAGTGATCATTTAATTACCTACAAATTACACATTTTCATAACAAACCTATGATACTGATCATACCTATTGGTTACCCAATAGAAAAAGTTAAAATAAATCATGAAACCCAATTCAAATTAGGCAAAAAATTTGCTGAAAATTTATGCCGGTCTACTGAAAATTCAATGTCAGTATTTTCCTCATTTATATTAATTGGCCCTTAGAGATTGTCAAAGGACTCGCCTTATCAATATTGGAACGGAGCTGTTGAATTAAAAAGGGCCACTTGAGATATTTGCCGCGATCCGCCGCCGTTTCCGTAAATATTTACTGAGTTTACGGGTCCCTGAATACTGCGCATTTTGTAAGGAATTTTAATATTGACGAAACCTTATTATGGAGTTGGATAAATAAATTATACATAAATTTCCCAACTTGGTAAAGGTGGGAAGAGTTAATTGAGAGTTTGTTGAATGGAGAAGACATTGTTAAGTAGTTTATAATATTGTATTGGTACTTTAAATGTTACTGTGTGTATGTGTATTTCGGTGTTAGTGATTTTATTATGCTTATTACAAGAACCGTTTTCACCTCTATTCAATTATCAGGACATAGTCGTCCTCTGATAAATTAAACATAGGTAGGTACTTACTGCTTTTACAAGAAGCGTCACAACTACATACATTCCAACGTATAAACCACAGATGTATCTACATCATGATTATCACGTGATTATTTCCCTCAGCTATCCAACGAGCACTTCTACACCTCCTCCCCGATAGCGGGCGCGGGCGCGGTGGCGGTGGGCGCGCTGTCCAACGGATCCATGGACGAGTTGCGGAAGCGAGCGTTTGATGACTACGGAGAGAGCGATGATGACCTGCGCAGGGAGGACATCATGTTCCCTACTGACGCTTCTCATATCGGTGAGTGGAGAAAGAAGCTGATGACGTAATATATGCCCCGTATAATTCAATAAACGATGAAAAGCTGTGTGATTTAAAAATACCATCGTTATTCGTCCAGACCTCTTCCTCAAGGACCTCGAAATCACTCTGTCTTTCATTCTATCGTTACCGTCTTCCCTCTAAGCTTTGCAGGGCGTCCCATGTCACGTTTTCCTGTTAGTGGTCTCCACTCGAGAACTCGTCTACCCCAACGGTTCTTCGTCATAATGTGACCCGTCCACTACCACTTTAGCTTACAGATTTTATGAGCTACTCATATATTACTTACCTTAGATTTCTGACGAATAACCACGCTAATCATATGTTATTCCTGACAGATTGCAGCAACAGCAAGCGCAGCAGCCTGCAGAGCCGCGGCAGCACGTCCAGCCTGCTGGAGCGGAGCCTCACGCCACGCTCGCAGCCGCCCACACCCAGGTGATGTGACAAACTTATAGCACCTCATGTTGTGTAGCGGGGAAGTAGGGTCATTGTTTAATATGCCGTTTGTACGCGTTCATTAACGGTCTTATTATTCCTGCTAAAGCCTCCGATCTATGCTAAAATAGTCAAACTCCTATAAACGCGTAAAAATAACAAATAATCATACTTCCTCCCTTCTCCATTTTGAAAAAATTCGTATAGATTCCTACGTGTATTGATAGCCGTACAGGAAAATGAGAAAGATGTAATGTCGTAAACATTGTGTGATGGCTTCTCCAACGGATGGATGTAACTTGTAACTGCTTAAGAGTTAGTTGTTTTTTTTTTATAAAACAGTGCCTGACGTCTGGTTGCATATGTTAGAATACGCTGTAGGTTTTTACATTTGCACAGCTCATTAGTGAAAGCACAAGTTGAAGTCTCTCTCTTGGCTAAGTACCTCAAGCCACGACCGCCACTTGTCTATATACGTTGGTTGTAATAATTCATTCTTTTGTTTCTGCTCCTCTTTTCTCTTACATACATTTGTTCTGGGTCTTACTAGTAAATGTATGTACCTAACTATAAATATGTATTAATCCATGTAGTCAGCTTTCTAAATTATATACCAAATTTCATGGAAATCCATTTGGTAGTTTTGAAGTGAAAGAGTAACAAACTTACATACACGAACAATTATAAACTTTCGTCTTTAAAACATCACTGTAATGTGGCTGTGCGAATACGTATTTTATACGCTTTCCTACAATATAAGAACCTACATGGAATGTTTTGAAAAAGTGTAAGAGATGTTTGTAAAGTTACGTTAATAGTGACTATTAAGCGAACTAACGACTATTAAAAGCAATTGTACTTTTACTAACACACATGATTCTCATGATCAAAGATTTTTCGTTATCAAACATTTTATAAGTTATTTTTCATAAATAATAAGCTGTAATACTCAACTACTACTAATCAATTTTAATTAAATACAGACCCGCATATCTCATAAAGTATTTAACATTAACCTTGGCTACCTCGTGACATATAAATACAGGTAAATAAATAAAGTTTTAAAGGTCGGAGAAAGTAGATAAAAATAACAAAAATATGTAACAGTTATTGCTGTTTATCAGGCATTTTATGTCTTCGTAATCTAATTTATTGGTAGGTAACAATAGTATAGGTACATTGTAGAACGATGTGAACGTGTTCGAGTAAATGTTTTTGTTTATGTTTTGATATAAGATTGGTTAAAGTCGAAGAAAGTTGCCAAATCATGTGTCGAACGAAATTATAGATAAGTACAAAGTTTTTTGGAACACAGACTTAGGTTAGATTTTGACAGTACTGCCTAAAAACATTTAAAAACAAAGAAAAGATGTATCCAGGCAGTCTAATGCGATGCAGCAACACGTGGCATATCCAGGACACAAATTAACCGTGCATATCTGGGTGCACCTTAAAAGAGACATCCTCAAACATTTACACATCACCCACCTACCTACATGATCAGTCAAATGTGACCTATAAAGGTGGACTGACCAAAGTTACGGACTATAATGTAACATTCCCAGCGAGCATGTTACGCAACGCGTTCTAAAATCCCACGTAACACTACGTACTGACTGCACGAATACTCGCTGTGTAACATGTAACATTACACCTCGTAACGTTGGTCAGTACTTACCTTAAAACTACTCTGCAGCACTATTCTAACCATACCTTCCACCCGCCAGATCTCAAGCGGCGACCCCGCACAAGTACAAGAAGGGCGACGTGGTGTCCACGCCCACCGGCATCCGCAAGAAGTTCAACGGCAAGCAGTGGCGCCGGCTGTGCAGCAAGGACGGCTGCTGCAAGGTCTCTGATGATGAAAATCAAAGTCAATGATGTACATAATGGGGAGAAAAACTAAAAGCTAATTACCTACACATGGCGCTTTAGGCGACTGCCTAGTTCCCCAGTTCCCCGGTTCAGTCGCCAGTTTTTCTCCCCAACACTGTAATTGGTCAGAAACTGAAAGGCACACTCGCTGGTGCTGCCAAAGTTTCACTTGTTTTTCTTCCCCATTGAATTTTTTTATAATCTAATTGAAATAATTTTAATGTTTTTAATTTTGAATTCTTTAAAATTCTATTGTAATAATAATGATGAAAATATTAATTCGATGGGTAGAATGGCATTGTGTCTATAATGTGCTGTGCAACATCTTACTGTAACATGTTATTTATTGCAATAAGGGCCACTTGCACCAAGATATTAAATCTAGATTTTGTGTTAAATCTCGATTTATGCCATACATTTATATGGACTGACGTTTCTTAAATCGAGATTAGACACTAAGGGCCACTTGCACCAACATATTAAAACTGGATTTAGTGTTTTATGTAGTGATTTAATTCTAAAGCTAGATTTAATATGTTGGTGCAAGTGGCCCTAAATCTAGATTTAACACTTTGGTGCATGTCACCCTAAATATATTTGTTGTACTCTGTAGGAGAGCCAGCGCCGCGGGTTCTGCTCGCGGCACCTGTCGCTGCGGGGCGCGCCGCGCGGGAGCCACACGCCGCTGCACCACGCCTCCGCCACCACGCCGCTGCAGAGGTCAGTTCCTTATGAGCTATAGTGGCGCGGGTAGTCCATTCTTTGTATGAAACAATTGTCATGCTTTTTTATCCGACGGTTGTCTGCGAGCGGCATTTGACAAGACAGACGGTTTAAAGAGTGGTATCAACCGACGGTGAAGATAAACATGAGGAAACGTGTTCATCTAGATTCTACATGTGTACTCAAAGTGCATTGTATTCATAAAAAAAACGGCGATACGGCTCGCGACCTATCACGTGAGTACAAAATATATACAGCGAAAAGCAGAAGCCTCAGCAAGGAGATCAACTATAATGTATATCATTCTGTGCAATCAATAGGTTTTATATTTTATCAAAACACCTGATGTCTACTACATTCCACCAACCTAACTCTTTATTTAACCTCTCCCCACAGAAGCAGCAGCAAGTCCCTGTCCTCATCCGGCACGGGCGTAGAAGGAGACGAGACGTCACGAGAGTCGGACACGACGCCGCCGCACTACCGGGTCACCGGCCGCTTCGACCCGGACGAGACCGAGGCCGCCAACATGCTCGGTAAGAGACGCTACACTAAGCAAGTCGCTATCATCATCCGGCCCGGGTGTAGTCGGACACGACGCCGCCGCACTACCGGGTCACCGGCCGCTTCGACCCGGACGAGACCGAGGCCGCCAACATGCTCGGTAAGAGACGCTACACTAAGCAAGTCGCTATCATCATCCGGCCCGGGTGTAGTCGGACACGACGCCGCCGCACTACCGCGTCACCGGCCGCTTCGACCCGGACGAGACCGAGGCCGCCAACATGCTCGGTAAGAGACGCTACACTAAGCAAGTCGCTATCATCATCCGGCCCGGGTGTAGTCGGACACGACGCCGCCGCACTACCGCGTCACCGGCCGCTTCGACCCGGACGAGACCGAGGCCGCCAACATGCTCGGTAAGAGACGCTACACTAAGCAAGTCGCTATCATCATCCGGCCCGGGTGTAGTAGGACACGACGCCGCCGCACTACCGCGTCACCGGCCGCTTCGACCCGGACGAGACCGAGGCCGCCAATATGCTCGGTAAGAGACGCTACACTAAGCAAGTCGCTATCATCATCCGGCCCGGGTGTAGTCGGACACGACGCCGCCGCACTACCGCGTCACCGGCCGCTTCGACCCGGACGAGACCGAGGCCGCCAACATGCTCGGTAAGAGATGCTATCCTAGTACATCTTGACACTTGACACAATATGTATACCTTTTATTTGGTGAATGAATGAATTATTCTCCTTCGACACAAGAGTATACCGCACTGTAAGTTCGACTTTAGACGACGTTGATTATAATCGATTTTACCACCAGGTTTGCCAATTAATGCTGCGACAGCCTATGCGATTTTTTATGTAACCTTTTTGGACCTATCAGTGTATCTGTATCTGGAGAAATGTGTTGAATCTAACATTTGACTTCATGATACGCCAGTGCAAATAGCCTTCGTTACTCGTAAATATTAAATAGTACCTAATTCCTCGGAAAAAAGGTATACCTATTTATATACCTAAATAAAATTTCTTCTTTGTTCTTTTTGTATGAAATTAATCATTTTTCTCTCCTCCCCCTCAGTGTCCCTGGGCAGCTCCCGCTCGGGCAGCCCGGGCGCGTCCCCCCCCGAGGCGGCGGGCGCGTCCCCCCCCGCGCTGCGCAACAACGTGTTCGTGCCCATCTCCTCGCCGCAGCCCGTGCCCAACACGCACCACCTCATCAGGTACTGAGTTGCGTTGTGATAAAGTAGTTTTTTGCCTGCTTGAGGTCTCCACTGGAGAAGTCAACAGCCGGTGCTGCCCCTCTGCTAGACCCCGGTCTTTCTGACTCTCCTAAAGAGCGCTACAATGATCTAACCCCGGCTGCCTCCTGCAGACACTATCGGCTATATGTGATGGTCGTTGGTCCAGCAAGCCTGGGGGCGGCCTACGTTACACTTGGACTCGCCGCCACATGACAACTATCGATATCTACCACACATTTTCATGGGAAGATATGAACGGCCCACAGTTAGCTAAGCTAGCAGATCTATGCTATGTCCGTTACTGTAGTTTTATGACGAATTTATTTATTCTGATGCGAATCTCCAGGCATTGCTAGAATGCCCTCTAGGCGATTTATGTCTAAATTTAAACCTTATTGTGTCTTAAAAAGAACTTGATTACTAATTTGATGATGACTTTATTTACAGGCCTGAGTTGGTGCGTCCGGGGCGCATGAGTCCCGTCAGCAGCGTGGCCACCAGCGTCATCCGGGTCTCTCCCGCGCCCACTTATCACTATCAGGTATGTTTCCTCTTCCCCCCGGACCTCACTAGTGAGCTGACGTGTTTAAACGATTGACCGATTTTTAACCAAAATAATAAAAGATTTATCAAATTAAATCATTTCATAATATTAGGAGTGCATAACCGAGAAGGAGCTCTGTGCGCAACACGGGTGAGTGCGACACACAACGTACTCACAAGTGCGTCATCACGCGGCGAAGCACACGAGTACCAGGGTGGTATAAACTCGTAGCAGTCAGTCCGAAAACAAGTTTCTCAAGCAGCAGATGTAACCATAAGATGAGTAAATTCGCACGGAACTTGTAAGCACTCAGTAGTACACCCGCTAAGGTGTCGGCTTCGTAAACTGATGGTCGTGGGTTCGAGCCTCAAGAAAGTCATAAAGGATATAAATCTCTTTTTACATTTTACTTGATCACTGACAGTTATAAAAGTCTGGTCACTGGTTCGAGTCTCAAGGAAGTCAAACAATATAAGATTTTTTTTTTTTTTTCAAGAAAAAAAAAAAAATATATATATATATAAAAAATAAGAATACACTAAAAGATGAATGTTTCGATGGATAGGTCACTCTCAGACCCAAATCTTAATCTTGGAGGAGACAGTAATACTACTCCGCCAAGCTTTATATCGCAACGATACAAGAGAAAGAGAGATAATGATATAGATGAACAATTGAATACATTTAAAGAGGAGATGAAGCAAATGTTACAATCTATGATGATATCACAAGCTAACGAGATTAATAAAATCACTCCCACACTCAAGGAAATTCAACTAACTAACATAAATATTGAGAACTCAATTTCCTTTCTCACTAGCCAAAATGAAGACTTTAAAAGAAAAATTGAACAATATGAGATACAGGCAAAGAAGGATAGAGAATATATTGCCCTTTTGGAAGAAAAAGTGGAAGATATGCAAAGAGGAAGTAGAAAGATGAACTTTGAGATAAAAAATGTTCCCAAAACCAGCAACGAAACTAAAGAAAGTCTGGTCAACATGGTGATAAATCTATCAAAAGCAATTGAATATAACTTGGAAAAAACTGACATTACAGACATATACCGAGTGAGAAGCAACAATAAGGATGGCAAAAATAATACTCCGATCGTAGTTGAGACATCAAGCACCTTCATAAAAAATGACATAATAAAGCTATCTAAAGCATACAATGTCAAGCGTAAAGATAAACTATGTGCTAGGCACTTAGGTTTTACCAAAAATGAAGACACACCTGTATACGTCTCTGAACAGCTTACAGCTAAAGGTTCTCGCTTGTATTTCCTTGCACGTGACCTTAGTAAGTCTAAAGGATACAAGTTCACATGGACCAGCTATGGAAGAGTTTATGTAAGGAAGGACGAAAACTCTCATATTATTCCAATAAAAAGTGAAGCCCAGGTGCAACACCTTATGTGTGCAGCATGACTAAGCACCAACTTACTTATGATAATAATTATTAATTGTTATATTTTAAAATGTATTTTAACACACAATTTGTACACAGAAGTTTATCAAATCACATTCACTCACACCCTTACACATACACAACTATTCAATCTCAAACATGCTACAATAATTTACAACGCCAATAACGCTTATAGCATACTGTTACATAGTCTACTTATAAATAAAAGCCATTTTAGTAAAATAACATCCTCATACTGTAAACCTGATCTAAATGGATAGTTCTCTAACTACTATAAATGACATTGATAATTTAGAAATCGCACATGCTATTCAGTGTGACACGGAAGATCTCACTAAGTACATTTGTAAAAAGAGTTCCGATCTAACTATTATAACCCAGAATATAAGAAGCGTTTATACTAACTTGGATGATTTTGAAATTACTATGGCGCAATTAAAATTTGACATTGACGTAATAATCCTAACTGAGTGTCGCTTAGTTTCCGATAAACCAATTCCCTTCATGACAAGATACAATGAATTTGCTACCTCCAATCACTTAAATCAAAATGACGGAGTAGTCGCATACGTTAAAAATAATTTACAATTTACATTTAATGAAATCATTTTAAACGAAGCATCTTGTCTGCAATTGGTGATAGAGAATAATATTGTAATACTTGGCATATACCGCTCTCCATCAAATAAAAACGCTGAAAACTTCATAAAATCTTTAAGCACACATTTAAATACTCTGAAGAACTACAAGAGCATAGTAGTCACTGGAGATATTAATATTAATACTATCCCTAATAATAACGAGCAAGGTTTTGAACGTAAAAATAGATTAGATTATTTAAATATGCTTTCGATGCATGGACTACTCCCAGGTCACGATCTTCCAACTAGATTATTAAACTGTCTTGATCATTGCAATCTCAAACTGAACAAAAATACTAACACGGCATTTATTGCAGTTTTAAACACAACTGTTACAGACCACCTGTCCGTTCTAATAAACATATCAGCTGTTGTTTCAAAGAAAGCATATTATAATAAACAAAAAACTACCGTAGACTACAATAACGCTCTTATTAGCTTACAAGAGAAAAATGTTTCACTTTTGTTAGAAAATAATAACCCCAATGAAGTAACGAATAACTTAATAAAAATCATACAGGAATCGTTAGAAGAAAATACAATTATCAAGCAAATACCCAATAACAAACGCACAAGCAAGCCGTGGATCAGTTCCGGCATACTGCGGTGCATTAAAAACCGGAATAAACTGCAACAAAAACTACGTAAAACCCCAAACGATGAGATACTAAAAATAACGTACAGAAGATATAGAAATTATATAAATAACCTAATTAAAAAACTAAGACGTCAATATGAAAGAGAACTACTTAATCAATCTAATAAAAACCCTAAGTCACTTTGGAACTGTATTAACAAAATAACTAATTTTAAAGGCAAGAAAAAAGGTAATGACCACTTACTAGGTGTAGCAAGCTCTGACTACCATTCACTTAATTTTGTAAATGAATATTTCTCGAACGTAGGCCAATCACTAGCTGAGGAAATAGTTGTCAATCGATTAGCTGGGAATGTCGATAGCAGTAAAAACTACCTCAAAGTACGAAGCAACCAAATTCTTTCGTTCTTCTTGAAAGTGATCATAAGGAAGTGTTCGACGTCTTAATGAACCTTAAATCTAATAGTGCCCCCGGATGGGATAACGTCACCCCAGCTTTTTTAAAGCTAGCTCACAATATATTGGTTCCAGTTATCTGTCATTTGGTCAACCTTTGTTTTGAACAAGGTACATTCCCCCGAGCTTTAAAACAATCTATAATAACCCCCGTGTACAAGGGTGGCGATAGTAGGGAAGTGAGCAATTACCGTCCCATTTCAGTATTAACATCCATTTCAAAAATCTTAGAGAAACTCATAAACATAAGACTAGTAAATTATTTAGATAAATTTAAAATTCTCTCCAAATCACAGTATGGTTTTAGACACGGTATATCGACAGAAGATGCTGCGATAGCACTAACCTCACTAATTGTTGAACAAGTTGATAAGGGTAAAAAATGTATATCCGTGTTTTTAGACTTGAAAAAGGCCTTTGACACAGTGTCTGTCCCCATCCTTGTGCAAAGGCTGGAAGACATTGGAATAAGAGGTATACCTCTTCAATTACTGCAGGACTATCTGACTAATCGTACACAACGCGTTAAAATAGCTAACCAAAATAGTGACCTCGTAAACATATCCTACGGAGTCCCACAAGGGAGTATACTCGGACCTACCTTATTTCTCACATACATAAATGAGCTGTGTAATCTTAAACTGACCAACGCTAGTATAACACTATATGCTCCAACTAAGTTTTTGCGTAATCCGTCTTTGTTCTATGTACCCCTTGTTGCAAGTAATTATAGGCAAAATTCATTTTTCTGGCGTGTACCACAGGTAGTTAATGATATGTTGTGTGATTATAACGATATTGACATTTTCACCAACAGTTTACCTTCAATATGCAACCGGTTGGCTCGTGGCTATTTTGTTTCTCAAACCCGTGTACTAGTTTAAGTTTTAGTTTAAAGTTTGTCAATTATAACCATTTTTTTAAAAATAAGTATTCTATAAGTAACTAATTGTTAAAAAAACCGTTACGTACGTAAAATATGTTAATAATGTTTTACCTAAAGGTGGAAACTTGTTAGACCTAAGTTATCTTTAGTTTATTTTTAGATTATTATATTTACTTAGTTAAGTTTTCCTAAAAAAATAAAATAAAAATAAAAATAAATAAATAAAATATTTTCATATGCTGACGATACAGCTATAGTATTCACAGCAAATACGTGGGAGGAAGTGTGTAGCATAGCTGAGCAAGGTCTTTCGACTGTAGCAGAGTGGCTTGTTTCGAATTTATTGACTCTTAATCTAACGAAAACCAACTATATCTGCTTCTCAATCGACAAACGCACCCAACCGGATCCAAGTTTCAGATTAAAAATTCATAAATGTTTGTCACCACCAAATGTAACTTGCCTCTGCTCTCCCATTGAAAAAGTGTCATCAACTAAATATTTGGGTATAATTATTGATGAAAGACTATCTTGGCATGCACATATAGAAAAAGTCATGGGTAGAGTCAGAAAACTTATATGGATTTTTATGAAACTTAGACATGTAGCCAGCAATGAACTACTGGAGACAATATATAAGGCGTTGGTTCAGTCCGTGATATGCTATTGTCTCCCAGTTTGGGGTGGAGCTACGAAAACTAAAATGTTAGAGCTGGAACGGGCACAAAGGTCACTGTTGAAGGTCATGTATTTTCTACCATTTAGATTCCCCACAGATGAGCTCTATAAATTTGGCAACCTTCTAACAGTCAGACAATTATATGTCTTATGCTCCACACTCAAATTGCATAAATCGGTCAATTATCAACCACAACTGACAAATAAAAGAAGGAAAGATAAAGTGCTTTCAGTTCCATTTGTGGCCACGTCTTTTGCCTCAAGACAATTTGAAACAATCGATTTACATATACAATAAAATCAACAGGCAACTTAATATCTACAGTCTTACTTATAACGAGTGCAAAAAAGCTGTGACTAACTGGCTTTACGGCCTTAGCTATGATGAGACTGAAAAATTGTACACACGCACACACACACACACACACACACACACACACACACACACACACACACACAAACACATACTTAAGCATATTAAATCTTTTAGTTTTTTAGTTTTTAAATGTTATTTTCTGTAACTAAGTACCTACCTACATCATTTAAATTTATTGAATGTAACTTACTACGTACAGTGGTCCAGGAAGAGCGGGGTCTCCTAATACAGGTATTTTTTTACTTAATAGGAGAGCCCCAACAATGTTTTGTTATACATAGACTAAGTTACTGAAAATAAATATTTTGTATTTTTTTTTTTTTGTATTTTTATTAATTATATTATTTACTAATTTAATTGATCCAAAATTAATCCATGATAATTTTGTGTCTGCGAGATTCAGGGTGACTTGTGAACAATAAAAAATATTTCCTGTGGAACTCTTATCTAAAGTCGTTTAGGTTGCTTCAAGTTCCTATCTATCTCTACCTTCTGTCAACAACCTTGTCATTTTCTATTGCATTCGCCTTACCCAATGTATTTTTGCATTCAAAGGTGGACAACCGTAACGGTGGCGGCATCCAGTTCCAATCGACCAATCACAGCGTGCAATCCAACGTCATGAGCGTGCAAAACTCGCTCAACATACAAACGTCGACACTCCAAGCCAGTCTCAACGCGCCGACCAGTCTCCACTCAAACATGAGCCTCCCGTCTAGTCTCACACTGAACAGCATCAACCAATCACTGCAGACCAGCATAGCCAACAGCATACGGAACGCCAAAATGGACGAGATACCTCACAACCTAGTGGTACACCGCCCGAACGGGCTAGAAAACGATTACCGTCCGCAGTTGCATCTACGCAACGGTAACGACTACAGACGAGACACAGACATGTCCCCTTTACACATGAATCACGATAATTTTTTACCCCGAAGAGCGGACTTCGATGAAGAAGACCACTCGGTGCCGCAACGGGAGAACCTTCAAAGGTTAATGGACACACGGCCTCAAGAGATAAGTGAGATGGTCGAGGCTCGTCTAGACGACAGTAACAGGATAGTGAAGCCGGCGCCTCTGCAGGCGAGGTTTGTGTCGCTGGTGGACCCTGACTCCAAGGATGTCATGAAGAGGCCCACGTTCTACGTGATACCACAGAATAGCATTGACAAGAAGATTGTGCTCATCAAGAATGAGCCACAGGAGACTTTGCAGGTTAGTTATTGTTGTTATTTAATTTTATAAGTCTTATGACTGCCTTATATACCTATCGGCTCATAATACTCTGTCCGCAGTTTTCTTTATTGCGTCCCTCGCCTTGGTTTGCCTCTTTGTGATGATCACTCCAGAATTGACCAAGATACAGGAGAGAGGCTGTCTAGCAGTAAATGTTAGTTGGCTAATGAAATAACCATCCATTCAGGAATATGGTTCGTCCATAACATGGAAAATTCGTACATTAATTACATTGAATATTTTAAGTTCTATTTAAAAAGCTAAAAAGTAAATATTAATCTCAAGTAATTTGTATAGTTATCTGTGCAGATCCAGGAGAAGTCGCACCAGTTCGCTCACAACGCCGGACACGAGGGGAATGACCACCGCCCACATGATAATGGCGACCATGTGAGTAACATTTGTTCTGATCCGCAGAATATAAGAGATCTTTTTACCGAATAGGGTCTATCATCATGGCGAGCTGAATTTTCCGCATTTAGCCTCATACCTCTGGGGTGTAGCTATTAAGCCACCCAAGCTCTTGCAGAAAGCCAGTAGACAACCTAGGTTGCTTATGACTTTCCGGTGGGACCCCGGAGATCCGAGGGTTTTTGATCGTAGGGTCTCCACGCCTTTGCAATGTAACAAGACATTTCCCGAATAGGGTAGGGGGTAGCAGTATATTTTTACTTTCGATAGGATTTAAGTCATTTTACAAAGAACAATAAACATAAGTTATTACTTACTAATTTTATTTGCAGGTGAACAACATAAACAGCAGTGCAGTGATCGTCCGCCCCAGCCAACTGTTGCCGGTTCTGCCTTCGCCAACTATTATTGGTAAGTTATTTATAAATTTTGCATCCAACTATAACTTTAGATAGTGTTTTTGTAATAATGTTTATTGGGAGGACCTGTGACGAGCTGTTGACAATTTTATTATTGGCTGATGATGATGGTACATATGAATTTAATTAATGAAATTAAAAGTGATGCAAGGTACACACCGAGGCAACCCACGAAAATCAATGACCAATAGGTCATATCAAGTCTAGATAGTTTGTTCAATATCATTAGGTGTTATGGACTAGTATCCACTAGTTCCGGATACATTCCTTCGTGGCTCGTTCTTTTCGAAGTCTATACCCACCCTAAAAACTGACCTATAACTTTTCTAATAAACCATTAAACTTCCAGTATCAACAACCGGCGTGTCCAACAACGTGTTTCCCTGGCAGTCTCTAGTACCCATACTAGCGGGCGCGTCCCCGCCCCCCGCCCCGCCGTCCCCGCGCACCCCGCGCACCCCGCAGACCCCGCATACGCCTCATACCCCGCTCACGCCTCATACGCCCGCGGAGAGGACGCAGGGGGGGAGTAATGGTGAGTTTATTCTTATTACCTCTTCGATGATAAAGTATCAAATTCGCTGAATTATATGTTCCTAGAATGTAAGGTACACTATCGTTGTGCATCCGAAGTGATTAATGGTTTTGTTCGTTGAGTTCACTCAGATAGAGAGACCAGTACAAACGCACCACCAGCCCATGATAGGAGCCTCCCATAATGACATGTCAACTGTACCGTGGGTGACAGTATGGTGCAGTGCAGTGTTTAGTAACTCTGACTGCTGTGGTGGGGGTACCGACCGAGATAAAGACAGATTTTCGTTCTTAGGTCATTATCATAAAGATGGAAACACGGTCATAAAGTCATCATTTACTCGTCCGTCGTGTAAAACAGTTCCAACACTAACTATTCACGTACAATTCTAGGCACTGACACATCAGCCCCGATGTGCGCCGAAGAAGACGACGACGTGTTCGAGAGCGAGGACGCGCCGCCGGCCGCCGACGCCGACGACAGCAACAAGCGCCGCACGCAGAGCCTGTCCGCGCTCCACCAGCCCGCCGACAAGGTACATACACTCGTATTGTTGAGTGAGTAGGACACATATTGTAGTGTTCGAGAGCGAGGACGCGCCGCCGGCCGCCGACAAGGTACATACAGCTTCATAAGTAGCTATACACTTTTGTACCTTGTCATAATCACATTTACTGGCTATTCACACATTGGCAGTTGGTTATGTAGGTAGTCTGACAAACGGTACTTAGGCAGCTGACCTTACATATACTAGTATGTGGATAGGACAGATATTCCACTAAAGACATAGCAGATGCTATGAATTATGATCCGAATGCACTTGTTTTTGCTACATGCATACGACAGAATATTCTACAGACATCACAGATACTATCATCAGCTGCTGGACAAAGGTGACTCAAGGCGCTCATTACTATGGGCTTTGTGGGGTTTCCATTTCCAAGCCCCATGTTACGTTTCTGTAATCGTAGTATCCATTTTATTCGTTAATCCATCTCTTACTAATTATCCTGCCTGCCTAATTATATCCCGGAAGTTTACCTACCTTAGCTAGCTAAGCTAAGTTATTCCACAAGTAATATATTAACCCATCATCTGTTTCAACAGAAGGAGCACCGTGTGCGGCGTCCAATGAACGCGTTCATGATATTCTCCAAACGCCACCGCCAGACCGTCCACCAGAGATACCCCAACCAGGACAACCGGACCGTGAGCAAGATCCTGGGCGAGTGGTGGTACGCACTGCCGCCCGGGGAGAAGCACCAGTACCACGAGCTGGCTAGCGAGGTATGTCACATCATTGTGTGATAGCATAGTGTAGACGTCACTGGTACCTCCAAGGGGATCTATAAAGTGTAGTCTGAACATTAGCTGTACGTAAGACAACAGTGCCTGCTATTCTTAATTAATATAGAAAAAAACGTTTTTTTAAATAAATTAGTAAACTTTAATTTGTTTGCGTTCCAGGTGAAAGAAGCTCACTTCAAGGCTCACCCGGAGTGGAAATGGTGTAATAAGGACCGCAGAAAATCATCATCCAGCAGCCGCGACCCTCCTGGTTCTATGCCACAGGTATTTTTTTTTTATTTGCCTGTTTGAACTTTGTAAAAAGTCTGGGTGGCTTTAACGATTAAGGAAATCATTGTGAATCAACCTGTACGTCTCAATTATATTTAAATTAATATAATCAGATACGCAACCTATTATCACAATGTGTACAGTGTACACGATTCACCTTTCACATCTGCCTACCCCTGATCGTCAGCCTATGCAAACACTGATTTTAAGGGTTCAGTTTTACTCCAGAGTCAAAATATTGAGGGCCTTACCACAAAAACTGACAGTATTTAACAGAAGTTTAGCGCTGTCAAAAGCCTAATTAATACATCTGTCAAATTTCTGCTTAAATACTGTTTAAAGTATTTTGTGTTAGTACAGTGAAGGTTTACCTCGAATACAAGTTGTAATATTCCACTTCAGAGTCCCCGTACCCCGCTAGACGGCGGCGCCACCGCGGCGGCCATCAGCTGCGCGGACGGGGCCTCCTTCCACCGCGCCTCGCCAACAAGCGACGACGACCAGATGGTCATGCAGGTATGTCATACTTATACCCTATGTACACTGTACAGTGTACAGTCAGCTGCATAAGTAGTTATACACTTTTGGGCCTTGTCAATCTGAATCCGCCTATCAATTCATTGAAACATTGACGGTTCGTCAGTTCGACAAGGTACAGAAATGTATAGCTACTTATGCAGCTGACCGTACAGTATCAGTCTTGACCAAAATGGCGGCCATTTTTGTATTTAGTCGAAAGATTCGGGGCGTGCCTTTGCAAAGGCGACATAACTCGCACATTTTATACGTAGTAGTAGTACTAGCTTGCGAGTCACCTCTGACTACCCCTTTGAGGATTATAGTCGTGAGCTATATAATGTATTTATGTAGTAGTAGTTTAGCTTTATTGTACAAATTTAGTCTTATAACTAAAAAACGCAACACAAGATGTCTGAACCAGACATTCTGGAATACCCATTACTTACTTTCCTTTAACCTCAAACAACACCATTCCGCCCACAGATACCGCCGCACATAGCCTCCGAGCAATCCCAGTTGGACATAGACCTCAAGTGCGGGGAGAAAGTAACAGACTCCGACTCGGAGAGCCAGGCGGAGCCGCGTGACTTCAACCCGGACCAGACGCGCCGGCCGAAGCCTATCAAAGCCAGGTATGTGCCCCAGATGGGTAGATAGAGAGTGTGGGTTTGCACCGGTCTATGAGGTTACATGGATCGGTGAATATAATAATAATATGTGGGGACATCTTCACACACGGCCATCCAACCCCAAGCTAGGCAGAGCCTGTGTTATGGGTATCGGACAGCTGATATATCTACACAAATACATAGATAGATACATATTAAATATAAATATCAACACCCAAGACCCGAGTACAAATATTTGTCTTTAAACAAATATCTGCCCCAGCCGGGAATCGAACCCGGGACCTTCGGCGTAGCAGTCAGGGTCACTAACCATTCGACCGTCAATATTTAAACTGAGTGTACATAATATGAGGCAATTTTATTATAAGTAGATGCCTTACTCACGTGAGTGGACACGTGAATTAACGCGCAAAGTGACTAGAGTAAAAATATTTGACACTACAAATGCACTGAATGTATGACTGTATAGTCGATCGCACGTTGACTACGTCGTCACTTACTAGTGCGGTTCAAGTCTATTAAATTCTAACAATCTAGAAAAAACTGTGAAAAACCTTTCAGGTACTTACTTGACATATCACTTCTTCATGCATAGAGGTAAATGCTCATGGCTATCTGCAGCTCTCATTCCATACGTTGTTTCACAGAGCGGGCTCGTCGGACAATCTCCTCGGCGGCATCACGGCTTCGAGTCCCGGCGGGTCCAAGGTGTTCCAGCCGACCGGCGGCGCCTTCAAGTCCACACACGCCGATACTGGTCAGTTACTTCTCTATTACTATATTTTACAGATGTGTAACTTTTGCAAATAAACAATTTTTAGGGCGTCTTGCACAACAAAGTAAAATAAAATTAAATAGTGTAATAGAGGTCATAGATTAAATTTTATTTAACTTTGTTGTGCAAGACGCCCTAAGTGTGTGTAAGACGAATGATTTGGCAGATAGCGAATCCTTATCTCTTGATTAGGAAGGTTTTGAAGCAACTAGTCATTTGACGCAAATGGTATCATAAGCGTTTTTAAGAAGCCTGAAGTATGGTGATGGCAGTCGTCATTCTACTGAGAGCCGATCGATCGAAATAATCTTTCTTAAATGTTATTTAAACTAAAAGCCAATCAAACACGACAAATCACCTAACATCAACTCTTAATTCCCCAGGTGAAAACCACCGGCAATGGACGGCGTTCACCTCCATCAACAAGTCGGGCCACAACCAGGTGCCGCACTCGCCTCACTCGTCCATCGCCCAGTCTCTGTCCACGACCCAGAGCCTCACCAACAGTGTGCAGGGCATATCGCTGAGTACACCCAACTTGAGCACTCAGGCGGCGTTGGATAATGCTATTGCGTCGATTATGAACTCGCCCACTATACCGCAGACTCAGGTTAGTAGATAAATACAAGGTTTGTTTGATAGCAAAGCATTGTAATCAGGTACCCATGGCCATATATTTGCACTTTACTTGCTGTGCTGTTGCACTTTTTATTATTATTTTATTATGAATTCGCAATAATATATTCCAAAGATATATTCCTAAGCCAACATGATGTCAGGAATACCAGTACACTATTTGAATTGAACCTACCAAATTTTATCGTTACGTAAATTTAATCACTGTCTTTAGACATAGTCGACCTTGCACCGAAATAAATATACTTTAAATGATCTACAAATAAATCTACAGTATAACAAATGACATTCTCCCCACAGGTGATATCGTCAGGCAGTCAGACGCAGCTAAGCCACAGTCAGCTCAGCTACAGCCAGAGTCAGGGGCTGAGTCAGCCGCAGACGCCCACGTCCACGGCGCTCAGTAACGCACTCATCAGGAGCGTCACCCTTGTCAAGAGGACTGTGGAGAATTCTAATGGTGAGCGTCTTTTACTTGGTCATCATGGTACAAGCCCTGAAGAAGTGGAAGTCCTAGTAATTTTAACCCCAAGATCAGATAGCGAAAGTAGTCAGTTAGAATTATTACTTATCTATTTTAATAATAATTAAAGAGTGCGAGCCCCACGGAATGTAAGCCAACTATAATCCGGCTTGTCTGCAAGCGGGTTACTATGCCTTGTTTCACTATTCAGTGTTCTTGCTTGACAGCTCTCGTTCGTTCGTTTTTCATAAGCTTCAGTGACCTACCTGATAACGAACGAACAAGAGCTGTCACGCAATCGGTACGGTTAATGCAATAGGATAAAGTAATGATTAGCTCAGCAGTTTTGTTATTCCGAAGCTTCGGAGTGCTGCGCTAACCACGACCCTATAGAGTTGTATTAGACTTACCGATTGCATGGCAGCTATTTTGGTAGTGACCCTCTTGGGCATTACGTTCGTCCGTTCCTATATATGGGTGTCTAGCCTGAAATAAATGTCTATTTATTTTTTTTATATACACTCTACACATAAACGCATATCTTACCCGCAGGTCCGATGCCGCTGACGCTGTCGCTCGTGTCGGACGCGTGCGGCAACCTGATGATCAAGACGAGCCAGGCGGACGACGCGCCGCTGCAGTACGTGCGCGTGCAGGGCGCCTACGTGCCGTGTCGGCCAGGTATACCGCCGTTACTATTCTATTCTATTCTATTCTATTCTTTGTAGACAAAAAATGCACGGTCGCTAATCATCATCATCATTATCAGCCCGTATCTGCCCACTGCTGGGTATAAGCCTCGGTCGCTAAGCACAGCGAAAAACGGGCATTGAACTTTTTATATTTGTCTCTGTCGCACGCGCACAGTAATAGAGCCCTCACGCCCGCACTAACCGCACCTTGATGACCGGCGGCAGAAATTGGGATTTGTTGTAGATGCAAAGGTCAACGTTCGATTTTAGAAAGAAAGAAAGAAAATACATTTATTTCACACACACACGGAAACAACACAATAATAAATAATAAAGATGTTTAAATAAAGGAAAATGAGCAAGGGTGTTGCTTCCCGGTGCAGAAACGGTTCTAGCTCAGCTTGGTGCTATGATAAACCATAGCGCTGGTTTTCAGCTAGAACCCTGGGTATTTTAGCCATCACATCGCGGACATTTATTAACGGCGATAATGGTGCCGTGTAGACAGCATTGATCGTTTATTGCTAGACATAGACCTCTACCAACGAGCTTCAACAACAATGTTCTCGGCATTCCTCATTCAGCCACTACCGGCTATCTTTCATAGGTCGTCAGACCAGCGGGCCGATGGGCGTCGAACATTACGATCGAGTGTCTATTAATTCTATTATACCTACTCTCTTATAAATAACACGATCAACTAAAGGTATCCGCCCCGAGTGACGTATAAAATTACCATAAATATACGTCCAGCGCGCCCTGGTCCTTGACTGACTAATCTGACTGGCTCATACTAAAATTAACCTTTTCTTTTACAGAAGTAGACAACAACAAGAACGTGGTGAACCAACAAGGCGGTCAGTCGGTTATCGTGTCTCAAAGCAACAACACTACCACCAACAACACTACCACCAACAAGCCAGCGTAAGTTTTGTTTTTGTTGTTTTATACTCTTTCATTAAAAAGTATTAACGTAGTTATAAGCTGCGAATATAGAATTCATTCCCACTTAATCACGCGCTATTAGGCGATTCACACACTTGACTGCGCACGGCCGCGGTGGGCGGATTATCATTGTATGCAAACATGGGAGTTTATATAGGGTGTTGCAAAGAGGGTATACTAAGCCGAAACCTACATGTGCAGCATGGTATATCTAAGCCACCCTGTACAGAAAAACCGCTTGCCCTTTCATGTTAAATCAGCAATCCGCGCGGTAAGGCGGTGAAGTATGTGAACCGCGACAGCATTCTGACAAATACTTATCAACCTTTAAATAAAATACTGATGGTATTCCACACAGGTCGTGGGACGCCCCCGCGGAGGAGGCGCGGCCGTTCCCGCTGGCGCCGACGCCCGCGCAGCTCGGCCGCGCGCCGCTGCAGAAACGACTTAGTAGAGGTATATATACAGGGTGTTGCAAAAAGGGTATATTAAGCCGAAACCTACATGTGCAGCATGGTATATCTAAGCCTGAAACTGATTTCAGAATTTGGAAATTCGCGAAAAAAAATATTAATTTTCCATAGACACTATGTAGGTCACGTGACTTTTTACTATGGAGAATGAATATTTTTTTTTACGAATTTCCAAATTCTGATTTCAGTTTTGGGCTTAGATATACCATGCTGCACATGTAGGTTTCGGCTTAGTATACCAATTTTGCAACACCCTGTATATATTATTATCGTAAGGAAATCATTATCTACTGCTGCATCCCGAGAACATTCTGGTGTGGAGGTAGCTATGTCATCGTCATCAGAAAATTTCAAGTACTTAACCGACGTAGGTCTCTCCCTAGGGCAGTAAATCCATTATCATCTATTGATGATTTACTAATCTAATATTCGAAATAGCTATAGCTGGCCTAGGCCTCTCTAAAGGACGCTATAACAAGTATACTCTGCTTTCGGCCTCCCTCAGTTTATATTACAGACATACAAACTTAATAACATTCTTGGGTCTTACATGGATTCAATATATTTTTGGTCTCATTGGGACAAACATTATACACTTTCTAAAAGTTGTAGCAAAATGCGCCTCTGCCTATCCCTAGAGGAGTACTTACTTTCAGGGTATGAGTATCTGTATGTGTTGTCAAAAACTGATATAATTCCCAGTCATTCCTCCACCCAAAGGATGAGATCACCACAATATTGAATCATTTTCCTTTGTGTAACATTGTTATTTTGTGTTCTGTGAAATTAATAAATTAGTATTTTATCATAAATTTATATAATTCTCTACCCCCAGGAGCGTCAACGGGCTCACAGAACAGCAACGACTGCGGCGGCGCGCGCTCGGACAGCGGCCCCCCCACCCCGCTGGAGGGGGACCCCCTCCCCTCGCCCAAGCCGGACCAGAAGAGCCTGTTCAAGCACCGCACTGAGGATACTAGGGACAAGTTAGTACTTTAGTTATACTGCTGCTGCTGGGTGTTATAATCCCCATTCACCCTAGGGCGCACAGAACAGGCCCAGAGGCAGACAGAGTTCGTTATAACGAGACGTGGATAAACTCGTTGATGCACTTTTCACCAATCATTGCGCCGTATTTATGGCGAATCGCCATAAATACAGCGCTGGCGATAAATATAGCGATATAGTGACGTTAATTTACAAGCAACACGTCCGTTACCGACGTCGATAAACTCGTTTCACCAGTCACAGCGCAGAATTCATGACAAATCATCATAAAAACAGACACAACTTATACCCCAAGTAACCTTATTCAATTCCCTACAAAGCGCCTTAAACCATAAGTAACCCTATTCAATTTCCCCCACAGAGTGCTAGAGACGGTGAACTTCTCCCAGAAGTTCACGAACCTGCCGCAGTTCAAGCCGGACGCGTACTCGCCCAGCGCCGTCGTCGTGCCCAAGAGCCCGCAGCTCTGCTTCCGCAAGAAGATCATGAAGGGTAATTACTCATTATCTACTCTACAGGTGTTACAAAAAGGGTATAATAAGCCGAAACCTACATAAAAAGCATATAAAGCATGTAAGGCCAAATCAAGTACACTTGTCCAAAATTAATAATGCACATGCAGATCTTCACAACCGAATCATTAAATCGTAAGAGCCTTAAAAAAACAGTTGCATTTTGCACCTTGTTCGAAAGAAATAGGAGTCAATATCATGTGTCACATAATCGAAAACAACCGATCTGTCAAAGATTTCTATGCGCATTATCAATTTTGGAGCACTGTAATAACAGATTTGTTCCCAAGTGACTCGTATTAAGTTTTTTTTTTCGCATGTATCATATTGTTGTAGCCAAAAAATAAAATTAATGAAATACCTACTTAAAAAAAGGAATATAGGTATATCCAGAAACTAAATCCGTCCCTAATCGTACCGGGCCCAAGAGTTCCCATCACGCTTGTTCAAAATAATAGTTAAAATGACAAGCTAAGTCACCTCTTTTCGTTTTATTTTTCACACGGTTATAATTTTACGTTTGAGATTAATAAATATGCTTGCTCATAAATATCCTAATCACCTTATTCTAAAACCTCTTTATATTCCCCAACAGAAGAAGACACGCCAGTAGCGACACCGCTCAAAGAGCCGGAGCTGTGCCACGCGCCGGCCACGCCCAGCGCGTACGCCACGCCGCACACCACCACCAAGCTGGTGGGCAACACGTTCTTCGGACCCGACTTCAACATCGACACCTTCCGAGGTTAGTGACGTCATTCGCACTGGCATTAACTGACGCGCAGATAAAACTAATCGTCCGTACTGACCTACCGAACGTTAGTAAGCACGTAACTCGATCAAAGTAAACGAATGATACCTGAAAGAGGAATCAGAGCCTATAGGGACCAAGCGGCGTAGCGAACGGACTTCAAAACAAGCAAGCTCGTGGGCAACCGGTTCTTCGGATCCGATTTCAACATCGACACCTTCCGAGGTGAGTGACTTTTGTAGGTTGGTGGACTTTTGAAGAAGACAGCAAGAAGAAATTAACTAAACGTAGGTACGTTAGAAAGCACGTAACTCGATCAAAGTAAACTAATGTGTAAACTAAAGTAAACAAATATCTGCCCCAGGCGGGAATCGAACCCGGGACCTTCGGCTCAGTAGTCAGGGTCACTAACCACTACGCCATTCGGTCGCCTGTCGTCATTAATTTTATGACGGTCGAATGGCGTAGTGGTTAGTGGCCCTGACTGCTATGCCGAAGGTCCCGGGTTCGATTCCCGGCTGGGGCAGATATTTGTTTAAAGACAGATATTTGTACTCGGGTCTTGGGTGTTGATATTTATATTTAGTATCTATCTATCTATGTATTTGTGTAGATATATCAGCTGTCCGACAACCATAACACAGGTTCTGCCTAGCTTGGGGTCGGATGGCCGTGTGTGAGATGTCCCCACATATTTATTTATTTATTTTATTTATTCATTAATTTATCTGAATTCATCAACTTTGTCTCGAAAACTTCCCCCAAAAGCCATCACAATTTCTTACTTTTCTAACCAACCTCAACCTCACAGTTTCAGAGTCCCTCGAGGACATGTTGCCACGCACACCAGTCTCCACCGCCGCGTGCTCGAGTGTTATTTCTGACTTCTATTACTCAATGAATGCACTAACTTCATAAAACGTATAACCTTTACTCGCCAAAAAACCCCATTTACTGCCATCACAATTTCTATGTCTTCTCACCAACCTCACCCCCAGTTTCAGAGTCCCTCGAGGACATGTCCCCGCGCACGCCTGTCTCGGCGGGAGGCGCGCGGGGCGAGGCCGGCCACCGCCGCCTGCTGGAGCAGCGCCGGCAGCTCGTGCTCAAGCTGTTCCAGCAGCACGGCATGTTTCCCACCACGCAGGCTACTACGGACTTTCAGGTGAGTTAAATAGGCCAATAATCTCGCAATAAGAGTAGTAAAACACTGGAGGAAGTTAGCTTAGTGCATTTATACGATAGAAGAAGGTGAGTAAAACAAAAATTGTTTATTGCTTTAACTATTTTTCTTGACAGCTTGAAGCCTGTGCCACCAGGCAACCACTGACTTTCAGGTGAACGGTGTAACGGGCATAGACACGCCGCGCCGCCAATTATGCCAAAATTAGAGTAGTAGTATCTACGTATGAATTAACTGAGCACCTGACTGACAAAAAACAGATATCATATTAGCTAGCTTTGGCATACCCGGCGTAACCACTTCTTCTTGTTGGTTCTTGTTGGCCAGGTGCACAATTAATTCTTACGAGTATTAAGGATTTATTGCACCGACAGAATAACGATGCGATTGTGGATCCCCACGCAATACATGGTGCACCAGCTCCAAGGACCACTGTATCCAAATACATGTAGGAAGGCATTGGCTGAGGCTAAAACTGCTGCTATTGCAGTGGCCTCTACTATAGGGCATCTGTGCGGGGTGCACCTATTCTGGTTGAGGGAAGTACGGCGGGCAGGGATCAGGAATGAAAGACTTCTATTCTGTTCACCAGTCAGGAAGTGAGAGAGCTAGAGCTGTTGCTTTGCTTGTTCTTCTTCTTGTTCTTTCTTCGCTGTTTGCTTATTAACTGAATTCCTATGTTGGAACTGTTTTGTTCTCTGTTTACTATTAAACTGATTGCTATTTTCTGTTTGAACTGTTCTGTTCACTATTTACTATTAGACTGACTGACTGTGAGGCGCAAGCGTCGCCTTTTATACCATTCTCTACGGAAGATAGAGTATTCCAGAAAGCTCTAGAAAAGACTTAATGTTCTACTTCTTAGTAGAACATTAAGTCTTTTCATTCTTTCTTTTAAATGTTCTACTTCTTAGTCGAACATTCTAGTTTGCGTGCTGCCATCTGTTGTCCACTAGATGAACTACATAGTTACGCTACTTCCTACTAGATGGCGCTAGTTTCCTCACTTCCAGAGACATATGTATTTATTTATTATTAACGAGATATAAATATTCTCCTATTCTTGTCCCGAACAGCATCCATGATATCAATCAATTGGTATAATAATAAGAAATCCAGTGGAGACTCGATTGCATGAGAACGTTATTATATAATATTTATGTTTTGTAAAGTAACCATAAACCGTATTTCTAATCCGCAGACAATGCACATGGACGTGTTCCCGAACAAGACGTCCCTGCAGCTGAAGATCCGCGAGGTGCGGCAGAAGCTGATGGCGCAGTCCAACCTGACGCCGCACTCGGAACTCAACACGCCCACTAGTGAGTCACAACATCATCATCATCATCATCATCACGATCCCACAGCTTGGGCACGGTCCCCTTAGGCCGCGGCTACGAAACTTGTGACGGGCGAAGCGACGGCGGCGATGTAATCAAATGCATTAAAAACATAGCTTTTATGTACGAAACGCGCGACGGCGGAGCGACACGCCTGTCGAAAGTTTCGTACCCGCGGCCTTACATTGAAGGTAGGGTTTTTAGGCCTAGTCCACCACGAACATTCATACATTTGTAATATTGGTAAGATTTGTAGGATAACATTACTGTCATTGCGTCTGAGGACTATTCGTAGAAGCTCTATCTACTCTGACAGACACCACCGTTTAAGCACATAATAATTAAATTTGTTTTCGCTCAAAAACTACAACAATTTATTGTTCTTCCCCAGATGTGAATTCCCCGATAGTGTCAAGCGCTCTGCAGCCGACGTCCACCGCCAGTTAGCGATGCGGATACACCGTCTTCATCGTCGTGCAGGAGTAGACGCCATAGACTAGACTGAGCGCACTCTACTCTATGGTCAATACAAAATGGACGCCTTACTGTAACGGTTGATGCTCGCAACATTTCAATATTTTTTTTGAAAAAACTATATTTTTCAATTACGCAAATAAATCAGCTGGTCTAATATTGTAAGCAGTGGTGAGCATCAATTGATATAGTAAATGAGTCTTTTTATCTACCCACATGCATGATGTGAAGAAGTATGGGTGAAAACATAATTATGATTGTGAGATGTAAATGTAATCATGGTGCAAAAGGATGATTGAAATGCATTTAAGTTTTCCATGTGAAATCGAGGGGCAATGATTGAGATTGAACATTATATTTAAACACTAAAAAACAATTAAAAATGAAAATCGTAAAAAAATACTATCACATTAATTGGTGAATGGGTTGAGTGTTGTGGATATGCCAATAAAAAATGCATTAAATTTCAAACTCTGATGGGGTTGAATGAAATAGTAAAAATCTGTCTTATTGAGAAAAAAGTAGCGCATTAATCTTTAATGTAGATTATGTAATGTCATGTATGACTCGTAAAAATCGTAATGAGATTTTTAAAGTATATTTCCCTATTTTATTTTCAACATGGCAGATATCATTCATATACATGATTTTAATAATTCCCCAACATTTCATGTAAGTATAAGACTAGGTTGTCGGCGTGATCTCATTACAGTTCTATTAATATGTGTGTATTCGTATTAATATTATGTGTGTCCTACATCAGTTGCAACGGTTAGCTAAACATTATTAATTACTTATATTATAGCTTTATTTTAATAATTAAGTTACGTTAAGGTTACCTGTAAGTAAGCGAAACATTGACTAGCACTTTCGAACTGATAGAAACGAAAACGAAACCTCTTCGCGACGTTAGAAGGTCTTTTCATTCTTGCATTTTCTTAAAAACTCAGTGATTTGCTGTAGCTGATCGAAAAAAAACATATATGTAGTTGTCCTAGGTGAGGACTGAACGATTGACCGAGTGTTAGTTTCAGTTTGATTTGGAAATCAATGTAAGAATATAAAACACTTTACGAACGACATACGACTTCCACAATTACATACTTCACTCGAATCGTATACAGTGAGTAAAGCTATAGCTTGACAACTTCGTGCGCGACCCTCCTTGCGGGGTGAGAGACGTGGCGGGGGCGAGGTAGAACGACATGCTACACACGTAGAAAAGTGTGCCCGGATTAATCTCGCGATAGCTTGTAACTATTTCTGACGTAATGTAAGAGTAAGTAAAATTTTATTCTATGAGTGTTCCCGTAAATGTCATATTTAGCTTAAAATTTATAGTTTGGCAGAATTAAAATTAGGATGTCTACCTTCAGAATATCTACCAGGATTTTCAGGATTTTAATCCGGGTGGTATGGGGGTAGGCGAAGCACGATATGACCATTTTCTTTCAAAATTTCATCAATTTTGTATTTTTTCTCTGTGTTTTGCTCATCAATTAGTTTCATTAAATCGCATTTACGCATAGAGCTATCATGCTGAATACACCGGCGTTCTAGCCACTGCAGCATGTCACTTTTCAGGGAACTCATTGTAGGCTTCTTGTCGATTTGAGTGCTATGGTAAGCTGCGTTATCCATAACAATAACAGAATTTGGAGGAATGTTTGGTGTAAGTTTTTCATCAATCCACTTTCGAAAATTTGTGGCATTCATGTCACCATGATAATCACCGGTCTTCGAGTGTGATTTGAACATGAGTAAAGCATTATGTACAAAGCCATTGCGGCTGCCAGCGTGTACAATTATTATCCGAGGTCCTTAACCGATGTTTTTCATAGCCCCACATTCCGTATTAGACTGCCAGATTTTTGTGTCGAACAATGTCTTTTTGTGTTCCACAACTTCGATTTCACCAGAATCATTCAGTAATTATTAGTGACTTCCATTTTCTTTAATGAAGAAGATTATCATCTTACACCTTCAATTTTGGTCGCTTTCCCAGTTACAAGAACTGACAACTGACGCACTGTCTTATGGACTCTTCATCTTTGTTGTTTACTTTTTCGTATCTGACTGCGCCGCACCAACCTTTAGCCGCGTAGTAGGACTGATCCGGTACGCTGTTCTACAAGAAGCCCCTTAATTTGAGAAATTATACGATTTGTTGTTTTTAACGTTGTTTTGTTGACGAATTATAGATACCTAATAATAATATAATGATAATATTAAAAAGATACCTAAATATTCCAACGATTGTGGAGGCTCCAGCCTCAATACTCATCTTAAGACTAATGTTCTCAGGATCAGTGGTCTCATGTGCGTCGAACTCAGATTATGACAGATTTTACAACACATGTGGCCGCCTCGACTGCTCGGCCGAGACTGCCGTAATAATGACGTGCAGTGCACGCGTTGCCCTTCCCCGCTCCCCTCCCGCTACCCGCTGTCGTCTTGGATACCTCGTCCCCTCCGTGTCTGTCACCCCGCAAGGAGGGTCGCGCACGAAGTTGTCGAGCTATAATAATGGTGCAAACAAATATCTTTAATTGTTCATAAATTTATCATAACATCATACATATTATTTTGTATATTTATATTTATTTTGTGATCTTTGTCTTCCACAAATTATTGATTTTCTTTTTTTTAACTATAGATGAATATCTATTTAAAATTTTCTTATTTCGCATTTTGTGTACAGATATATTTTACTTTTAGTGGTTATTTTGATTTTTGATTATTTTATTACGGCTTAATCCTTATCGTTGTGTTTGATGGAAATATTCTAGATATTGTATATTGCGCATTGTGATCTTCGAGAAATTAAATACATATGTTGGTTGATTCACGCTACAAAATACGTTGATGTCTCTGCTAGTTGCAGTATTGATGATCAGCCAACACTCATCCACTGCTGGACATAGGTCTTCCTAGTGACAATGCGTGATAGCAATTACATAATAAATAATATGAAGTGGTCTACAGAACAGCTCAATACATTAACGACACTAGATAAATCAATATAATAGGTAATTATTTCAATGTAAATATTAGATTTATATTAAAACTAGTGCTAAGCGTTCCTGGCTCTCAAAGTAATTTAGTTTTTTATTTATAGAAATGTGAATTATTAATAGATAAAAATAAAAAATATACAATTTATACTCTTTAAACTTTCGGCCAATACAAAATGTTGATATCAAAATTGTATTTTTGAAATGATCTCTTTGGCGTTAATAGTTTGTAGACAATTGCTTTTTGAGTCCGGAAATATTGAATTTATTACAAATATAAAATAGTGAGAGATATTTTCGCACTGTTAAATCTATCTCTGAGTAGTCAATTGGTCATAATCATTGTTATCGTAAAGCCACAGAATAGAGATGTTACCATAACGTTAACGTAAGCAGAACATTGGAGATTATTGCACAAATTAACGTTGTAACGTAGTGTCATTTCTTACTCATTTATACATGAGGAGCCGTGATGGCTTCTAACAAGTTTTAAATAGTCAATAGTCTAATTTCTGTCTAATCTTGAACATTTTATATAATTCATTAATATATCGTTACTTTTTAAACAGTTTCAAGTAGGTATCATGTTTAAAAAATAATAACGTAACAAATAAATTATAATCCATAGCATATTTTATATATGGGTGATTAGTCAAATAAAAGTTGCTGTTTTACTTGTTGACATCGTGTTTACATACGTTGTTGTTTTAACATTATTAATTTCTTAAGCACCATAAGTTTTAGCTACACTTCCAAATTTTAATTATTGCAATAAACACATAATTATGTCTTAACAAATCATTAGTGTGTAAGTTTGATTTGTGTCAAGTTTGTACTAAATGGTTTCAGTATATTTATGTTAGACTGCGTGTATGGATTGAGAGATCATAATTATGCTTTGAATAAGTTAAGGTAATGTAGCTCTAACATTTACTCATAACATTTCTATCTATTTCTGTTTTCGCACGCAGTTAATCTGTCCGATTAAGTTTGCCCTTTGTTGTGGTTGTTATTTTGACCGATTATAACGTTGATTTTTGAATGAATGTCTTTTCACGAGTGTTAATAATTGTAAGGAAAAGTATAACAGATCTTCATTACGGCCGAACTTTAACGTCTGCGTTTTATACACGTATGTTGGCAATTTAAATAATATAAATTACATCCCTCCTCAGCCTATAAAGACTCTTGTGAACGGCATGTTTTCCTTACATTCTAGATCCATAATAGAAGATATTTATGTCGTTAACAAAGGCCTTTATAATTTCTAAGGCATGTAAGAAACTTATGTTTGCATTAACATAGACTTGAACGTTCTGCCTTGAATGAATGCTGCCTTTAACTTGTATTTTTTTGATGTACAAAACGAAAAAAATCTAATTGAATTTAATGGGGGAAATGGAAAATAGTTTTGACCATCAAGAAAATCAAGCAAAAGAGAGTTCTATTACTAGACTGAATAAAACTGTGTTGCATATAACATTTTAAACGTTTTAAATAAGAAATATATAATTCAAAGGTCATTTTAAATGAAGGCATTTCATATTCGTTATTTATTTCTTGTATTCTAAGGCATTAGTCTAATTGTTTAGTCAAACAGTGGAAGTGTAAATATCATCTTTAGAATGTTTATTTAGTAGAGTCCAATTTACTATTTATTAGACAAATCATGCAAGGAAATGACAGTAATCACATTCAATTATCGATTGAGATTTTTATAAACGTTTGTGAATCCGATTTATGGACCAAATGGCATCTTAATTAGACATTCAGCTTAGGAATGGCCCCCGGGTAGTATAGATCACCCTTTCACAACTCCAAGGAAAATGCTACCCTTATGAATAAGGCAATAATGTTTACAGACTTAGGTACTTACATTATAATAGTAATTCTTATTATATTCAAAGTAATATCCCAGTTACTCGAGGGGCCTGACAATCCAGGATACTGTTATCAACTAGCCATATTCTGAACCGGGTTTTGCGGATGAGTTTCTAACGTATTGGATCATTGTACGAACTTATGTTAAACTATGAAAATAAAAATTCGAAAATATTGGATGTGTTTTTTGTAATATTTATACCTTTTTATTCATCGCCACTACCAGACTATCGGATGATAGAAAAACTTAGATTTCTGATAAATCGTAAAGCAAATAATTATTTCATTTTGATTAATTAAGAGTTCTTACAGTCATTGTTTATTTGCATTTTGTACTTTGCCTGGCCAAAATTCCTTCTTTTTAAAAAACGGAAACAGCGCATTAGTTTTGAGACTTGTTTGTAAGGGCAATGATGGCCTAACTGTAGAGTAGTCAAACAAAAATATATTCTAATATCCTATACAAAGTTGCAAACTTGTGGATTTCAAACAAAAGAATGTGTAGTAATAAATCACAACTATATTTCATAACATTTTAAACATACATACTATTAAATACATTACTTAGCTAAAAGTGGTTCAGGTTCAATAGCATTTATAACTAAATCTGGCTTCTCCTGCTCGAGAATAGAGAGTGCAGCTTGAACCGCAATGTTCTCCCCGGGGTCGGTGACCACCAGCATCTTCAGCTCTGGCATGCGAGCGAGCGCATGCACCCCGCCCACACACAGCCTGCACCCGCTGATGTCCAGGAACTCCAACGACTTAGCAAGCCCAGCTACTCTATCCAAACACCATACATCTATATAAACATTATTCTTCAAAGAAAGCCATTTCAGAAAACTTAAATCAGCTATATTGGCCAACCCTTCGTATCTGATTCCAGATTTGATGAATTGGGAGCAGTCTATGGCTTCAACAAAGTAGCCATCTTTAAACTTTTCTGGCAGTTTCATTTCTTCCTCAGGCCCTGACAGCCATGCCTTCTGACCCTTAAATCTGTAAACAATATTTATTTTGGTAAATAATTAATATTGTGTGTAAATAGTTTTTGAGACTAGTGGCTAATAGACACTATACTTTTTAATAATGATGTATTACCTTATCCCTGCCCCTCTGAATGTGAAGAAGTGAGCTGCAGCCAAGTTTGACCCGAGGATTTCATTTCTTTCTGATGAGTACTTTTGGTTTTCTACTTCCTGTAAGTCTTTCATTTCTGCCCACCAATCTTTAACTTTTTCCATGGTCATGTAAGGCAAATTTTGCATGGCATTAAGAATATCTGGACTGGGATTCTTCTCAGTGAAGACAGATAATTTAGGGAGGACCTCTCCCTTTCTCTGCAACCAAGGTTTCCGCCATTCTGGATACGGTTTCCCATAGATGCTGCGCTCTTGCGGCCCTTCTTCGTCTCTCTGATAGACCGATTTTTCCTCATTTTTGTTGCTAAACCAGCGAGAGGTTATGTATAAGTTACGGAAAACCTTGCCTTGTTTCAAACATAGCGCCATTATTAAAGCAGAAGGGTTATGACATTATTTGGAGTAGGCTACAAAAAGTTTTGGTTTAGTTTAATAACCAAACACGGTGTAATAAATTAAATTTTAAAATAAATTCAACATAACATAACACTGCTGAATTATTTTGCTTGACTGTCAACTGTCAATCAAGTGTCAAATGAAGCTTACAGCTGCCAACTGTCACTGTCAAAGCAACATGTCACTTCTTATTGCAGAGCTGATATTCTTCTGAGATTTATGTCTAAGCGATTTTAAGAAAAACAAAACGCGTTTATAGCGATTTAAAGTGTTGTAGCGAAAATTTTACGTGCGCTTTTTTCCAAAACTGCCACATTTTAGGCCCTCTTCATAGTAATTTATATTTTTAGGACCTACCTCCCAAACCGAGTAAGTAAGTAGGTACCTATGTACTTATGTCATGTGGATTGTAAATTGTAATGAATGAAGAGAACGCCATAAAAATTATGATGAATAAAATAATAAACGCTAAAGTTAGGTAGGTAAGGAAGCCATGTGGCTTCAAGTAGGTGACTCAGCTAAACCCGGTAAGTAAACTTTATTTCAGTAGACGGACAGGATCACAAGTCTGAAAAGTACTTAGGTAACTACCTAACTACGATTATAATCAAGGTAGTTAGATAACCATCTCTAATACTCGTCAACAGGCCTTCGTTAACAGGAGGGTATTTTTCAAACCTTATACAGGTTGTTGCAAAAAGGGTATACTAAGCTGAAACCAGCATGTGCAGCATGTTATATATCTAAGCCCGAAACTGAAATCAGAATTTCAAAATTCGTGATTTTTTATTTTATTTTACATAGAAACTTAGTTGGTCACGTGACTTTTTTACAGTGGAGAATGGTTTTATTTTCGCGAATTTTAAAATGTTGATTTTAGATTCGGGCTTAGATATAACATGCTGCTCATGCTGGTTTCGGCTTAGTATACCCTTTTTGCAACACCCTGTATATGATCGTCCTTCTATGGCGAGCATGAAAACCTCAATTTTGCCCATGTCGAAGTTCACCCACACATACACTACATACACTCAACCACTGAGTAAATACTGTTGGTCATTTCAGCTAACCATTCCTTTATTCCAGTGGAGAGGCATTGCAAATATTGCAATCTCGTCGTTGAAAATAATGCACGGGCATAAAGCTTTATGTTCAGTTCGTAGTGGAATAATTAAATCTAACCACAGTGTCGGGCGGACGAAATAAAAAAAACTACTAGATGGGTTGTAGCTATACGCGAATGAAAATTAAATTAATGACGTAAAAAGGAGCGCTTTAAATAGTTCACAGGATTTAAATGGATGGCTACAGTGAGATTCCGCTGCACGGTACTCTATCGTTAGCGTTTAAATATACATAGGTACATAGAGTTAACATTATCAACATCATCAATTATTGATAAGTAAATCCACTGGTGGACAAGTGGGCATAGACTTCTCCCAAGGAGCGCCTAATCGTCGTCGGTCCAGCGGAAGACGTTGCCAAAATATTTAAAAAATCAAAATTTATTTTAGAATGTAGGTAGAATAAAAACAACCGTGGCGTCGGTCACTTAGCTATAAATATACTGACTGAAGGACCTCAGTTGGACGTTGAGGCTAGATAAAACATAATTTTACACAGGCGAACTTGATTCTAGTACCTTTTTGTCTACCAGTTAACAAGTTAAGTTGTAGTGTTGTGTTGTGGAGAAAGGCATTTTACTGAATTTTTTAAGTGTTCTACTACGACTACGATAGACCTACAGGACAGAAGTTGAAAAGGTTTGTGCACATTTATTATTATATATTCATTATTAACAAAAAAAACTTGTTAAGGTAGCTAGATAGTTTATTAACTATCTTATTTAAACTTAGTTTTAACGGAGATAGCTTGGCGGGGCTTAGTTCAGCTTTAACTTTAATTTGATCCAAGATGGCGAAATGACTTACTGTTCCACGTGTTCAAGTATAGCCTACATACTAGTTGCAACGTCGTTACCGCAAGCCTACTCGTATAATGTTTAAGAATCTCGGCTTTATTCGACTTTGGAATGACATCACCTGATTAATAAATGGAATTAGCTAAGAACAGGCGCTGGGAATTGGTTTAGCACAGAGGAAATGCAGCATGCCCCGGCTTTCTTGGGATAATCAGGTGTGACGCGCCGCGGCGGCGGTAATCTTGTTTTAGCACCACGTTAGACACCGGCTCAGGTTAATTTAATACATATTATAGTTGTCGTACTATGCTGCCGTTTGTCAGGTTAGGGTTATTTTAAGATTTTAGTATTGCTTAATTCATAAAATACCTATACATTTGTAGCTACCCAGTGCTTGTCGTTACAGTAAACATGTAGGCACTGGCATTAGGTATCACCGTATCAGCTTTATTAGTGTTGTGGCACTTTTGTACTTTGTCAAACTCGTAAAGCCCTATTCATTCATTTCAACATCCGTTTGTTATTTTGACAAGGTACAAAAGTGTATAGCTGCTAATGCCGAAGTTGACCGCTCTATAGAAAGAGGATTAATTTTTGCTTCCAACCTTTATTGATAACTTTCGAGCAACGTTATTAAATTTATGTCACTTTATTACAAATTTGTAGTTTACCAAGCCATTAAAAAGTGACAGAAACTATCTAAAGTTAGAAAGGAAGGGGTACATTTCGGGCGCAAACTTACGAACCTCGGTCACAGTGACGCCGAACTTGTGAGGATTTCCAACTGCTACAAACTACGGTTGACGCGCGATGCGACCTCCTTGCTCTCAAATGCAACCTTGTTGTTGTGTGACAAGTTAGAAAATAGCTCGAAGGAGGTGGTGTAAGCTACCGACCTCCATGTCGGCTCTCGCGGCACGCTCGGCGCGACAAATAAACTGTCTCATGTTTGGATTAACATAGTTATTTGAAGACGGAAGCCACCGGAAGTTATTTCGTGATGGTGCGGCTCTTACATAACTACTTACATACTAATCTAACTATTTATGCTATTAAATGTCTGAATCCAGATAATTTTATAGTTAGATAAGCTAGGCTAAGTACATAACTATACGTCCTAATGTATCTTGGCTATATCTATGTTTTCCACAGCGGGTACGTACTTACATAGTTTATCGGAACTCGAGTTCGCAAATTAAACAGAAACGATTGTGAAAACTTAACAATAGCCACAGACGGAGATAAATAAATTACGATTCTCGTCGCCTATCCATAGCTATTGTGTCAACAAACTATAAAATAAAACCCAGTTTCACGATTCACATCACATTGATTGGTTTTTCTAAATCGGCAACGCAAATACACAAATTGATCCTCGGCCTGGCTCGCACAGCGTTTATTATTCCGAGTCGCACGCCGTGTTCTGAGCTCTTATTGACAAAAACTTTTCAATCAAGCATGTTCATCTGCTTTATTTGGTCGTGTGCGTGTTTTTTGACCGTACACAATGCAACTGATTGTATGACTGTATATCATCTGTATTACACTCCCGTGCAAAGAAACAGTTCCACTCACAAAAAGCCGAAACCAAACGACCCCAATTTTTTCAAACAATTATTTTAAAATT
Source organism: Plutella xylostella (assembly GCF_932276165.1). Classification (NCBI taxonomy): domain Eukaryota; kingdom Metazoa; phylum Arthropoda; class Insecta; order Lepidoptera; family Plutellidae; genus Plutella; species Plutella xylostella. The sequence continues at coordinate 5,639,639 of NC_063987.1, read as the reverse complement.
TGAACAAAATATACCGTTTTTAGTTGGTAATATCCTGATGCTCTGATAAATGTACATCAATGTGGCAGAAGGCGTCATTAAACTAGCCTTTTCCATCTAGCGTTTAGGAGGAATTTGTAGTTTTTCTTGGTGGAACCTTTTAATTGCCCGTGAGTGTATATGCCATTTGATTGGTATTGAAAACTTCAGAAGTTTATTTATAAGTAGTAACGTTGTTGCGAAGCCGTTAAATAAGTAAATCTAAATAAACCTAGTTATCAATATAATACATTGTAATCGGAAAATGTGGACAGGAAAGAGAGATAAAATACAGGGTGTTGCAAAATTGGTATACTAAGCCGAAACCTACATGTGCAGCATGGTATATCTAAGCCCGAAACTGAAATCAGAATTTGGAAATTCGAGAAAAAAAAAAATTCATTTTTCATAGTAAAAAGTCACGTGACAAACAAAGTTTCTATGAAAAATAAATAATTTTTTTCGCGAATTTTGAAATTCTGATTTCAGTTTCGGGCTTAGATATACCATGCTGCACATGCTGGTGTCGGCTTAGTATACCCTTTTTGCACCCACAACACCCTGTATAGTTTTTATAGTTTAGCATAGTTTAGTAATATAATATAAAAAGTTCAATAGTTATAATCTGTACGTAAGATTAACTTACCATTTGCATACCATAGAATATTCACCTACAAGCTCATAAACTATTTTCGAAAATTAATTGACCGTCATCAGTTTGTAAATTTATTCAATATCGTCTACTCTACACTAAACGACATTTATTTACGGCGGCATTGTTAGCAACCTATATAATATTCGTCTGGTTTCCGTTTCGTTTGCCCGGAGACACATGGATGTTATTAACCGGGCATTATTGTGTCTTGCCGCCATATTTCCCGACTTAGCCAGTCCTTGGACCGTCGCCAGATGCCACACAGACCCGCACTCGCATTACTCTATCTATAATATCATCGACCAACGAAATCTATACAGGATGTTGAAAAGGGAATAATATGTTAAAGCCAAATATTTGGAACACTACAGGGTGCAAAAATAAGTTAGGCCCAAGAGAGAAACTACCTCAAATCGAGTTAGAATCTCTATGTTGGCTCATAATAATAATAAAGCAAATTAGTTGACACTGCAGTTACTTGACACTGCGAAATCCACACTAGGCTACCTTTATCGTAAAAAGTTATAATTTTAAACGCAAGTACTTAAATGTTTCTTTACCTTATAAATCCGTGATAAGACCAGCAAATAACTGACCAGATACGGCCCTGCCTGCTCGTGATGTATTCTGGCATAACTTCCGCACTATTAATCATGATTCAATGATGGAACGTTCGATAACTGACCAGTCTATGGCATGGAAAATCGTACTTGTAGTATCTACGTCATAAGTTTTCTCGGAAATTGCATGAATATGTATTTAACATCTATCGATGATACTGAACAACTATTGAATAGATGTATAAAATAGTGCTCCAAAAGTAAATGATGGACTGTCAAATAAACTTACTGTAGCACAAACAGCACAAACCGTGTTTATTTATTACGGGGAACAACATGAAATCGCGGTAATCTCCTATAATTAACTAAGTATATACTCAACCAAATGTATGGAACAACTTTTTTCTACGCGATTTCTGTGTATTCTGTTAATAACAGTTGCCAGCCAGTATTTAAAACTTTACACATTTCAATGAAAAAATCCTTTTCCCCAAACATCCAATTTATTCCCCTCAACATATTCCCCGAACTAGACTAAAGCCCGGAGAAGTCAACACTAGCGGGTTGCAAAAATTCAATTCTTTACTGACACAGCGTGAAGATTTCCTATCAAAGTTTAAAATCTCGACGAAATCTAATTCTGGCACTCAGGGCGGGCGGGAAATTTAAACTAGCCATCTTGCCGCTTGTCGCAGATTTCCCCGGAGCGGTACCGTCCGGGAAACACCTCATACATGGCAGATGGAAATTGACTACCGGTCGCCTAACTACCTTACTGCTACCGACACATCCCTGGCTCACTGTTACTATGGCGTCCCGATCGTACTTCAGAATAGGTTGGTTTTCAGTTATGGTTATGGTAGATGGATTGGAATTTTCACATTTTATTGTCCCAAAGGCTGAGAAGAAACTTGAGGCTTCCAATATAATTTAAATAGAGGGAAGTCAATGCACCTGACTCAACTGTTACATACCTACTTAATAATATGATGAAGAAAAACAGGCTATAAATAATGGCAATTAAACGCAATAGCACCCCTATACAAGTAAAATTAAACCATAGATCTCATAGTCGGTAGCAACTAGCACATAATAATAATATATATTTACTACTTAGGTATATGGTGACCGTTATGAAAAACTATTTCAACGGTAGGTAAAGTACAGTACAGACACACAATATTTGTAAGAGCACTGCTGCCGAATCAAATCGCGGTCTCAACTCAATCGAAGTGCACCGAACTTCGCCGGGTTACCTCGCATGTGTATTGGAGGTACAGACTTCTCACAAATCGGATCTCCAAAGTTTTTGCAAAGTTTATTTATCTTGTTTTGCAGCTAGTGCATAAACCATAGCTAAGTCACACGTACCTGTTACATGTTTCAATGTTTTATTAATATTGCTTACAGTAAGTAGTAGTATTAATTAAATGAATTAAAAACAAAATTGATTATTTTTAACTTAAACAAAAAAATTGTAACGTAACTAGGTAATTAAAAACAAAAACATATTATTTATAGAATCGATACGACGAACCCCACTGGCGTCGCCGCGTTGTCGTCAAAGCTTTCAGGAATTATACGACTTTCATAACATTGCACTAATATTTTCAGTTTTACACGACAATAACGTCGCGGTCGGAACTTTTTCAATAAATGAAAGTTTATAATTGGCTATGGTCGGTTTAATTTTTTATTGGCTGCCGGAACATGTTTATTACTGGCGCGTGTAGCTCCGTTATTGTTAGCTTTTCATGTCTTTTCTGCGTATTAAAATGATTGGAGTGTTGTAAGGCGAGCAAGTTGTAATGCATTTTCAGCTTACGTAAAAGTTGGATCAACATAATTATGAATAGGCTACACAGGAGTGGAACAGGATATAAAATTCTGTCTAGTTTTTCGTTCGGAAACTGTCACCGAATTAGACATTCACGACTTTAGGAAGTTGCCAGCTCCGCCGCGGCGCCGACACAACAGCAGTTTATTTAATTTTCATTTAAGGATTACGGGCAACCGCGGGACTAAGTTTCGTTTACACATCCAGCGTAAGCTGAGCCCTGCAGTGACGGCTTTCTATTCTGAGCTCCTTTACGATGACGTTGGGAGGCACGGGAGCCGGGGGTCAGGGTATGCCGGCGGGGCATCCTGCAGAAGCCACTCCCGGTCTGACCTGGATGTAGTTCAGCCTCGATCACTTTGTAAACTACCGTACAAGTAGTTTAGACTCTCACATATCGGATATCGGTAAATAAATCCTTCTATAAAAGTGTATGCGTCTAAGTAATACCTGCGTACAGGAAATTACTTCTAACTGTAAGATATATTTATATCTACATAATACTCGTATATCTATGGTACAGTAATATTATTCTCGTGAAGAGGAATTTAAGGTAAGATTGTTTGTATTGAACAGGTTTATCATAATATAAACAACTAAATCGATATAATATAAGGTATACTGCTACATTGTTTACAGGCTATTTAGGCTTTTTACCGAAGAATTCCTAGAAGCCTTTATAAAACGCGTTGCGAAATGAGGACCGAAAAGCTAGTTAATAGATATTTTTATACATAATCATCGTAAATACCTGCACTATTACTCGATCGGAACCACCACAGAAACACCAAACACCTAAATACAATCGTGATACCAAGTCTCAAAGTATATCTAGATACACATACCTCTATACCTACTAAGATCAGGACAACTCCAGGGTCCAAGCTCTAGGTCGGCCGGGACCATCCCCAGTGGCTCTGTAAGCCATAACGTGACACTTCCTACACAATAACACTTACGCCCCTCGGCGTACAATGTTAACTCCCGACTTCGTCGCCAGGTGTCGCTAAAACAAACACTGGAATATTTAATTTTTATTCTAGCATCTTGTTGGAGCTAGTTAGCTTCACAAAGTTTTCGCCACCAAATAAAACTATGTTATGTTGGACTTTGGGTTTGTTTACTTTAATCCTGCAGAGAGGGGTTTATCAATAAAGCATACTGACATGTAAAAGAATATCAATTCCATTGAAATATATGTATACCTATTAGTTTTGTACTTACGATGTATTTGGCTACGAATTGCTACGCATATTCCTTATACATAAAACGGAAGGCTACGAGAGCTACGCGCTACGCTACGATTTTTTGTAGCGATACATATTTACTTGTTGAGAGTTGTCCAGAAAACAAACACTCGTTTCATAACTACTAAAAACTAGCAAAACGCTCCCATCGCCATATTTAACGAATAACTCCTGAACCGGCTACAAACTATTTTATAATATAAATAAATGTTTAACCAGTTCGCAAGCATAATATACGCGTCACGGGGCACTGGTTTCGCGCCATCAAAAGCAAAATGGCGAAACCCAATTTTAAACCGATGCAGCACTGAGGCTTTTGGCGGCAAACACTATCATTTGTTATTGTTAATTACTAATCTTCGAATGAGTAATAGTCGTAGCTTGCCACGGATAATTGCCGAATTATTTAAATGATTTACGACCACTGTAGCTCGGACCGTGCTGTAAATCTGAATGATATTGTCAAGTAAATAGTCGTGTTGTTTACTTCTAGTCGTACCTATTTCAACTGGGATGTGCTCAATAAACCTGTCATGTATTTAGGTTGTCAAGAATGATGTTCCGTATTTTGGACGTTCACACAGATTTGGCTTTATCTGTGTTAATATTCCAACCTACACGTGCATAATATTACTTAATACTCAATACTCAATACTCAATCTTTTTAGGTACCTACATAATAATTCATATGATGTCCTTAAAAAAAGTCATCAGTCAGAATTAATTAATGGACGTACGTCTAACGTCCATTAATTAAGTTGCTATTTTTAACCGACTTTGAAATAGAGAGGAGGTTCTCAATTTGTCTGTGTGTATTTTTTATGTTAGGTATGTGAAATACCACACTGTACTCCGCCACTCTCATAAAAGACGTAGGTGCACATAGGTACTGACAAAATTTTTTGAAAGCATAAATTAATTTTGGTGTTTGGCCTCTAGATAGGTCTTTCGTTATTTTGGTGTTTACGCGAAGGAACAAAGTGGCACGCACAGTATTGCCTCTACGTATTTTAGAGGTCATGCGTGCGGCGGACTCACAGAGTATAGGGAGCAAAGACCCTTCGCTAAAAAATCAACACGAACGCAAATTTTAAACGAATGCTGATCCTCCACATTCTCCGCGGATAAAATGAAAATGCTACGTTAAAACATGTACAAAAGAAGCAAACGGGCCGGTTTTTTTATATGTTGATGATTTGAGGTTTGTATACTTACTTATAATTTTTAAATAAGTATTTAATTTTTAGTATAACCCTGAAAACATCGCCATATTTAATGAAAATTGGCCTCTACAATGCCCCAATATTCTGACGGTCGAATGGCGTAGTGGTAAGTGGCCCTGACTGCTGCCTGGCCTCTGCCTAGCTTGGGGTCGGATGGCCGTGTGTGAGATGTCCCCACATATTATTATTATTATTATTATTACTATTGAATAAGGTACAATTTGCGTAGCTATCGTAGCCCTAGGCTTAACTTACATAGGACATGCGTAGTAGTTCGTAGTAGATAAAATTAACTCATTTTTACAAGACTTCCTTTTTAACTACTTTTTTCTAGTACAATTGGTGGTCATGTAACTACTGTGATAGTAAATATAAGAGGTACTTATTTATTTTCCGGATCTATAAACAGGGTAAAGAATTGGTTCGTAAGCTGGCAATATCTGGACTAAGCTCGAAGCTAGAACGAACGGCGCGATGATAGAACAATAAATGGATCCGTCCTATTGATGGAGTGTGCTTCTTCGGCTTAAAGGGCCAGTTCTGCTATACCATTAGATATATCTATAATACAACTACACCACATACAAGTTGACACACTTAATAACCCTTGTGACCCTTCCCATGATAGAATAGAAGTGACACACATAACCAAAGTGAAACCCCGATGATATAATTATATTTTTAAGAGCCTATTCTTTTTTGTATGAATTAATTTATCTAAACTTAACTTAAATGTGTCTTCTATACCTATTTATCCTTCTTTAGCTTGTTCGTACCTTCAATCACTACTTTTGTATTTAAGAGTATATGGGGGCCTAATGTAACCTAAGCAGGGTGATTAGTATGTAGATATTCCTTTAGATAGACGACTGAATGGCGTAGTGGTTAATGACCCTGACTACTAAGCCGAATTTCCCGGGTTCGATTCCCGGCTGGGGCAGATATTTATTTAAACACGATATTTGTTCTCGGGTCTTGGATGTGCCCGTAAAATGTCAATAGGCCCGCCCCCCATTGGGGGCAGCAATGCACCTCTGCCTACCCCGCAAGGGAGTACATTAGTACAAGGTGTGAGTGTGTAATGTAATATTCCTTTAAATCGGTTGTAAAAGAAATCATTGGCAGTCTTAGTAACCGCTTTTCAAAAATACGAGCTTATTCAAAAAACAAAAAAAATTCCAGTTGTAAACTTCCTCTAGACGCATAGCTAGACTGACTAGTAATGAATAATATCTTGTATGGAATTGTAAGAAAGGAGCTGTATTTATTGGGTCTACTAAATCATAGGCCACGTCGGGCCATAACGTATCGGCCTTCGCCGTCGTGGCTGCAGCTTGGACTCGTTCGACTGTGTGATTTGAACATATTCGTTAAACTACTCGTGACATAAATAACCTAACCTAACCAACGTTACGAGTAAAACCCCCGACATTCAACACTAAAAGTCGCATAACTTGTGAACGGCTAAGCCGATTGTGATAAAATATGGCTAAGAACACTAGGGGTAACTACCACCACAGAAAAATTGTTTTTTTGATACTTTGACTTTCTTTTGGTTACTAGGTAATTTATGTTAAGGGTCAAGTAAGGCGAGTGCATCGGGTACACTCAAACTCAAACTCAAACTCAAATTTTTTTATTCATCGTACAAATATAAAATTTTCTGATGAACGTCAATTTTTACAAATTACTCTCCGTTCGGATAAGGGGGGGCTCTTTCTGTCTAAGGAGAAGAACGGAGGCAAGAAACTCCTGAGCCATCTTTTCAAAAAAAGACTTAAAACTAGTTGGTATACAATACATATAAGCTTAATAATTATTATTATAATAATATAAGCAGAGCAAACTACTTATCACAGCCATGCATTAACGTCCTCTAAGTAATCATCAATTTTATAATAAGCTTTTTTACTGAGTTTCTCTTTAATGTAACACTTAAACTTATTCTCTGGCATTTGAGCAACTTCTGCTGGAAGCTTATTATAAAATCTAATACAGTACCCTAAAAACGATTTATTAACTTTCGCCAGACGCATCGCTGGAAAAGCCAGCTTATGCTTGTTCCTAGTATTAATGTCATGATTACTGCCAATTGTATCAAAAGTTGAAATATTCTTTCGTACATACATTAAATTGGAAAAAATGAACTGACATGGAACTGTAAGGATGTTAATTTCTTTAAATAGTTCTCTCAATGAATCCCTGGAACCAAGTTTGTATATAGAGCGGATGGCTCTTTTCTGTAATACAAATATAGTTTCAATATCAGCTGCTCTACCCCAAAGCAAAATGCCATACGATAATAAGCTGTGGAAATAACTAAAGTAAACTAATCTGGCGGTTTCAACGTCGGTCAGCTGTCTAATTTTCCGTACAGCAAAAGCTGCGGAGCTCAACCTTCCAGACAATTTTTCAATGTGAGGTCCCCACTGTAACTTTGAATCTATAGTCATCCCAAGAAAGACAGTATCATTAACTAGGTCCAATTTATTCCCATCTAGAATAATGTTAGTATCGCATTGTCTAACATTCGGCAGTGTAAATTTAATACATTTCGTTTTCTTAGAATTCAATAGAAGATTATTAACGGTAAACCAATCGTGTATGTCAGATAGAATTGAATTAATTTCATTAAAATTATTTTCTCTTCTTTTAACTTTAAAAAGCAAAGAAGTATCGTCAGCAAATAAAACTATATTAGTCAATTTTTCAACCATAAAAGGCAAGTCATTAATATAAATGAGGAATAAAAATGGTCCTAGAATAGATCCTTGAGGGACGCCTATTTTTACATGAGCCCCCTGTGATTTAGTATTGTTAATATCGACCCTTTGTTGTCTCTTGTCTAAATATGAAGATATCAAATCTAAAGCCTTTCCTCCTATTCCATAGTATCTAAGTTTCGAAATTAAAGTCTGATGGTCTACACAATCAAACGCCTTCGACAGATCACAGAAGACTCCAATAGCATCGTGATGGTCTTCCCAGGCGTCAAATATGTGCTTAATCAACGCAGTACCGGCATCGGCTGTTGATTTGCCTTTTGTAAAACCATACTGCTGGCTATAAAACAATCGAGCATCATTGAAATGCAAAAGCATCTGACTGAGTATGACCCTCTCAAATATTTTACTCAAAACTGGAAGAACCGAGACAGGCCTGAAATTTGCAGGGTCCTCCATATCCCCACTTTTGAACAGAGGTATAATTTTACTAAATTTCATAAGATCTGGGAACACACCTTCAGCGATACATTTATTAAAGATGTTAGCCAAAATTGGGGCGATTTTATTAATAATAGAAAGAACAAATTTAACTGACATTCCCCACAAGTCTTCAGTTTTCTTCATATTTAATGACTTAAATGTTTTTATAATAGTTAATGTATTAATATATCTGAATTTAAATTCCTTATCGGTTGAAGGTGCGTTCTCCTTCGTCAGGGTTTCAGCTGCTGCAGCCGAAGAATCCAGGTTACACGTAGTCTCTAAAGGAATGTTCGTAAAAAACTCTTCAAAGACCCTCGCCACCGCATCATTCGATGTTATAATGTCATTGCCTACCTTCAAAGATAAATTTGTCTCGCGTGTTCGATTCTTCCCCGTTTCGTTATTAATAATAGTCCAAACGGCCTTAGATTTGTTAGCAGAGTCTTTAATCTTGTTATTAATAAAAATTGTCTTCGCACAGTGACAGACACATTTATACATCTTGCTATATTTCTTCACATAAGATTGAAAGTCAGGTCGGAGTATGAATGTTTTCATCTCATACAGATCATATAATGTCGCCCTGCTTTTGCGAATACCCTCTGTAGCCCAGTCACAAAATTTAATTTTATTGTCAATCAAAACTTCCTTCGTTTCAAAATTACTCTCAAACTCATCAGCTATTATCTTAAACAAGTTACTATACATCTCATTAGAATTGCAATCTAATTTAACATTCGGAAGTTTTTCGTCTAGTTTCTTCAAGTAATTGTCAATTTTCTTTGTAGTAATCGGTCTGCATCTCACCTTAGTTTTATTTGTCTTGTCAGTGTTTACTAAGGTAATGGTCTGCCCACTGTGGTCTGACCTCAGACAATTTATCACACTACTGTCTTTAAACTCACAGTTACAGAATATGTTATCTAGACAAGTGGCTGACGTGGGTGTAATTCTAGTTGGTTCCAGAAAAACATTAAAAAGATTAAATGATTTAAAAAGTAACAACAATTTCGACCTATTAGGAGAGTCACCTAATAGGTCAACATTAAAGTCACCACACACTATTACTTCCTTTTTACTATTGGAAGCTAACCTTAGAACATCCTCCATGACAGTCTCAAAGGTAATAAAATCACCAGTAGGTGGCCTGTAGGTACATACTATTATATACTTATTAAGCTCTGCACATGAAATTTCTATATGGTGTTTAACAGAAAGAGCAACTATATCCTTTCGTTCTTTACATTTACAATTTTCTTTAAGAAATATAAGTGACCCACCATGCTCGTTGATATTTCTGTTAAAACAGCTTATAAGTTTGTAATTTTTTAATTGGAACATCATTTTATTCTCGTCTAACCAATGTTCTGTGATACATAAACAATCAATGTTAAATTTTTCCGAAAATAGTTCTATTTCTAACAATTTAGAAGAAATACTCTGAATATTCTGATGTACCAATTTAAATTCATTCTTAAATGTCTTGTCCTTCGATAGTTTTGAGCCGAGAGAGCAGTGAACTGAATCAATCTTTATATCAACGCTATGATGCTCTCCCGTTGTCTGAAAATCTAATTTAAATCTACTGTACTATTTTCAGTATTACTACTGACGGTGTCAATAGGGACACAAGTTTTCTTCGTTATAATGCTTATAACTGAGTTAATAAGAGGAGCTACTTTTGTAGCTAAACGTCGTTTCTGATTTAAGGACAGAAATAAACTGTCCCAGGTCAACTTAAAATTATCTACATACAAATTAGTATCAAAGAAATTGATACAGTCAGATTTATAACACGCATTGTACATATTTTTATTTAGGCTACATGTCATATAATTGTATTTGTCAGGCAGTGTGCAAGAATAAGGAAATGCACAAACAAATATATGTTTTGCAGGAATGCTTTCTAATATAGCAAAACTTCTATTTATATCAGAATTTGACACACCTAAACTATTTCCCACCATAATTAATATAGTAGTTTTTTCGGTGTACGACCTCTCTGAAATCAGTTGTACTATTTGTGCGAATGAAAGTTCTGGGTAACAATGATTAACAACATTTCCAGTTACATGATTACCCAACATGTGCCCGAAATCCTTGCCAAGCCTATCGGAGTATACTACTGTGCTGTAATCCTTGGCTGAACTGCTACTACTTGTATCAGTAGTAAGCCTTGTCAAGTAAGTGGGTGACATCTTAGGTAACTGCTTATTACCTACTATTCTTTTAGCTGCCTGAGCATAGGTGGGTATCCTATGTAATTTATTATTGGAGGTCGGAAAAACATCTGCTGTAGCCGATTTACTCTGGATGACCCTTGAGGATGGCGTGGCCGTCGGGAGGCTGGTGGTGGCCCTCGGGAGGATGGTGGTGGCCCTCGGGAGGATGGTGGTGGTCCCCGAGAGTCTGGTGGTGATCCCCGAGAGTCCAGTGGTGGCCAACGGGATGCTGTTTGTGGCCTCCGAGGTGGTGGTGGCCCTCGGGAGGATGGTGGTGGTCCCCGAGAGTCCAGTGGTGGCCAGCGGGATGCTGTTTTTTGCCTCCGAGGTGGTGGTGGCCCTCGGGAGGATGGTGGTGGTCCCCGAGAGTCCAGTGGTGGCCAGCGGGATGCTGTTTGTGGCCTCCGAGGTGGTGGTGGTGGCCTCCGGAGATGCGGTGGTGGCTTCAGCAGGTGAAGACTTCTCCGGCAGCATCTCAACCCGAACTAAGCCCACACTACTCAGCACCAGCAGCTGGTTTTCGTATTCCAGAGTTCTCTGTTCTAGGGCAGACTTCAGTGTGGCCAGCCTAGACTGTAGCATGGCAATGTTGAACTCGCACTCCTGGTTGTTGTCTGCGAGCTTCTGGTTGTAGTCTGACATCTCTTGTTCATATTTATTCACCAGTAGTTGAAGTCTCACTCTATCCTTTGTCAATGGAAGGTGCGTCTTATGCTTTTTCAATGCTCGCTCAGACTTCCTGATATATTTCTTTATTTTAATATATTTTTTAAGCCTGTTTGCACCTGTGATATTGGTTGATTTTCTTGGAGTTGTGAGGTCTATTGTTGGCATAGGGGTGGGGTGTAGGGTGACTAATTCATCGTACAATGCCATTGTCTTATCTGTTTCCTCGCTTGCATGTGCTTCATTTATTTGCTGGATCTCTGCGTGTGCTTCAGCCAATTGCTGCTCTAGGCTATAGATCTTAGACAAGGCAGCTTCATGTAAATCCTGACACTCTTTGTATGATCTAAGTACAATCTGTAGCTCATCACATTTGCCTTGCAAGTCTTGGTATTGGATGTCCATTTCAGCTATGTCATTTTTTAAGTCCGAGTTCTTTTTTAAAAGGGAATCAAATTCCTTTTCATTGTCCTCCCGCTCTGCCATCAGTTGGCTTGAGAGGTCACGAGATGCCTTGAGATCCTCCAAAGCTGTCCTCAGCTGGATCTCCAGGTCACGGCTCTGCACCTTCCGGGTCGTCATCCTCGACATGTCTGAAACCACCCGGGGTTACCCGTTAGTATGTTGATAGGTAGAATTGAGAGGATGTTTATCCAAGATATATACAAAATAACCCTCTTTAGGTATAAATTAATCAAACCAATCAAAACTTGATATATTGTAAGTCTATGTAAAAATGATCAAAAGGTAACTTATTTGTTAGTTTTTTTTTTTTTTTTTTAACTTTGTTTATTTAATATATATAAATCATTACATAATATTATACATAACCATGCGCTGAAACCAACAGATTTAAGTGCGACATGGTGAGATCGCTGAAGCATTCGACGGTAAGTCGTATCATATCATATACAATGTAGTCATGAACACAAACTATGGGTGGGGAGGGAGTAATATGCATAATATGTTACTTAAATGAATAGGTACTCAGTGGTATTATTGACTTAGAATTATGTAAACTTTAAGCCAAAAAAACAATCACTTGATCATTATTCAATGAAGTACTAATACTAATAGCAATTAAGTAGGTGGAGACTATGGTATAGTAATAATAGGGAATAAGGGATACAAAAGCTAATAGAAAGTTTGAAAATTAGAAATGAAAACAACAGAGTTTGAAAATGACAAAGTCTAAAAGTGGGTTAAGGAAGTGTGAAAAACATTTCACGTCTGCAGCAAACTAATGAATAATGATTAAATAATTTAGTGATTATGATTTTAAATGAGTAATACTAGTAAAAATATGTAATTTTAACAATACTCCCCTGATAGATATCCGTTGGCAAATTCGAACTTTGACAGGTGCCGCTGCTTCAAATATCCGAGTCCCGTGAGTGTTTTATTTCAGGGTTTGAAGGCTTGTCTTCATTTGCACAGCTGTATAACACTATATTCTTTAAGTTAACACTAGTTTTAAACGTAATTACACATTAAATTTAGTAATATTAAAATAAATTAAATCAGCTGGTTTTTTTGACACCCGGTTCGTAGGGTTGCCAGGGAAGAAAAAAGATATATAGAATACACGGGCTTGTATAAGTGAGCGGACGGAACCCACAGTTCATACAGCTTATAATTTACGGGACGATATTTTTGCGACTACCCGTGAATCTGCACTGATTTCACTACGGAACCCCAAGGCTTTTAAACTCAGGGTCTTGGGTTTTTTTTACAATACGGACCCGGTGTCCATTAAAAAGTTAAGAAAATGCCTTTCGATATCTTTTGATCTTTTGATTTACGATTATTTATAAATATGTATATATTGTAAGTAAATAGATTTATACATACTGGATACAAAGATAATCATAATAGAAATACTGAATTGTCAACGGTGAAGGTAAAAATGAAAGACTTCAGTCATAATTTCACGCTTTTCTACCTTCAGTTGGAAAACGCTGATACGTCAATCAATCAATCGGATTTTCCTTTCAATAGCCTTATAAAGAATACACCAGCCATACAAATGATGAAATCATGTTAAAATCTTCTAACATTTTATTTCTGAGCATTTCCCGGTTCCCTTCACAATACCTTCCATAAAATAATGTAGTTCGAGCTAACTGAAAACCCACTGAAACATCTTTCAGGAACCGATGCAATCTATGAATTTCATGGTAGATATTGATGGTACATTAGTAGTGGTAGGTAGTGCTATATTGGGCCTCGCTGAGACCTAGCACACTGGTTGCAGGTGTCTGGACTTCAGCCGGTAATCGGTATGCTAAGGGATGTAGAAACTGCGGGTGTATTCACCGGAAAGTGCGTATTAAAAAGCACTTCACTTTTGCCAAAGTTATTTTATAGCTATCTAAAAAGTCACTGCCAAAGATAGTTTCCATTACTATCAATTAGACAGTCTCCAAATGGGATTGGGGTTCCCGTTCAAACCGAGAAGCTATCTTATTAATTAGTCATTATAAACTCGATAAACGGCGTATCTCGCACGGATTAATCCTGTTTTAACTGAAATAAAAGAGCCTTTGTTCATAATTTACTTCTCGACTGCTTCGTTTAAGCTTCGGTTTAATGTAGCTGATTAAAAGTGAGAGTTTTTGATGGATTTAGGGAAATTAGTCGTATACAATGTTTAATCATTTACAATAGGTTTTTTTCATTTACCTACCTGGTACTTTAAAAGTGGATGTCCTTACTATATAATATGTAGTACTAGGTAATTTATCTACTCCATAATATTTATCTATTCAATACTAGAATTTATAAAGAAACCCATTTCTTACTTCTAAAACTTAACATGAAAGTTCAGCGCGGTAACAGGATTATGTGAAAGTCACTTAGCTCTTACATTAACTACTAAGTGTACCTGGTGTAGCTCAGTCTAGTCTGGATCTAGACCGAACTTCAGGATACCTAGTTGGATAAATCCTAAGTTATCTCGGAAATAGTTTGTGAAGCACATCTGTAGTGGATGGAAATTATATTTAGTTGAGACATTAACCCCATCAGACGCATTATTACAGTCTCGTTTATAATTTATAATTTCTAGTTTTTGTATTTGGTATTTTATGTGGCAAATTATTATTACTTTCAATTTATTATTAGTGTGGTAATTTATTTATTTAAACGTAAACATATTATAACATAATTATTATTACTAATTAAATAATTAAATATAAACTAAAAAAAATATATAATTACTTATGAAATTATAGTATTTTGTTTCCAGCTTTCTTTCTGTTTACGGCCTCAGACTGTTTTCGAAAGTGTCGAGTGTAACAATATTTTAGTACCTACTGAAAACACCAATTAAACTGGATAAACTAAACTTGACCTCCCAAGACCCGGCCCCCTCTCCAAGTGTGCAATACCCCCCCCCCCCCTTCCTCTCCTTCCCCGCCCATCTCTGTGCTCATCCATCTTCCCTTCATTAGGCCGATTATAAGTGTATCGAGTTACGAAGACCTGTCCAGTCCAAGGTCATGGAAATACGGCATGGAGGCTGTCTTATATGCTCCTGACACATTAATACACACAATAAAAATAAATTCAATTATATTTTTATCCAATATTTTTTTTAGTTTTTTTTTTAATTTTAATAACATTGATCCACTTTTAGGGCTTGTTAAAAAAACTGCGACAATTTTGACAGTTTTTCAGCGCAAAAGCTTGATTACTGTCGCAGTTTTCTGTACAAGCCCTTAGATTACCTACCTGATTGTACCTTTATGAAATACTTTTCTAATTTTAACATGCAATAAAATAATAAATAAATAATTGAAAGTTTTCGGGAAACACAACAAGCACAGCGCCCAAATCAGTGTTACTCGGAAGCTGATGTGAATTTTCTCAGATTAGTTTTCTTACTCTGTTCGAGTGTGAGCTTGGAGTGATTGAGTGTTCGCCGGATTCGCTGGCATTCAGAGCTTCAATGAGAAGGGTTGACAATTGTATCGATCGTTATTACAACTGAGAGTAGAAAAATATACATAATACACTCACGAGAAATCAAAAAGGTCCAGTGACAATATCACCAAATTACTGCTAAACGGAAAACACTATACAGGGTGTTGCAAAAAGGGTATACCAAGCCGAAACCTACATGTGCAGCATGGTATATCTAAGCCCGAAACTGAAATCAGAATTCGAAAATTCGCGAAAAAAAATTGTCATTTTCCATAGAAACTTTGTTGGTCACGTGACTTTATACTATGGAAAAATTTTTTTTTCGCGAATTTCCAAATTCTGATTTCAGTTTCGGGCTTAGATATACCATGCTGCACATGTAGGTTTCGGCTTAGTATACCAATTTTGCAACACCCTGTATAGCTACACATTTACGTAACGGTAATTGCACAGTTAAAAGCTCGGCTCACTATCGAGTCACTTTTTTGACGTGCCTGCATTTAATAAAACCTAGTCAGTTAAGTACGACGTATTTTTTATTTCATACGACGTATGAAATAAAAAAAATACACGATATCAAGTGTTACTCTAGTCCACCACTGTACGGTAGTTATTAAACAATAAAACAACGAATACTAGTTTATGAAACATCTATCGTGAGCGAGATAATAATCGGAACGAGTCGTG
Source organism: Plutella xylostella (assembly GCF_932276165.1). Taxonomy (NCBI): domain Eukaryota; kingdom Metazoa; phylum Arthropoda; class Insecta; order Lepidoptera; family Plutellidae; genus Plutella; species Plutella xylostella. The sequence continues at coordinate 5,623,391 of NC_063987.1, read as the reverse complement.
AGCACAAGTTTCGATCCTCCGTTAACGTTGCGTATCGTCAACTGTCACTGTCAAAATGTAAGGCAAAGTTAGTTCCAAAAGTGACATTTGTTTTTTCCATATGTTAGGTGGAATTTCACCAAACGCTAAACGTATTTAGTAGCCTGTGATACGTCTGTCAGTTAGTACAAAATGTATTTAAAATTTGATTTAAATACGTTTAGCGTTTGGTAAAAGTGACCCTTCGTGTAGATTCGAAAATAGTATCGAATCCTATGCTCTCGACACTGGCAGTAGTTTGCAAGTCGTAATAAATACTCCCCGCTGTGTAATTCTATTTCATATACGCGAATAAGTATGAAGTTTTATTTTTACTGCTCGTTCGAGCAATGATTTAACAAGTGCTGAGGAGAATTTTAATTTCCTGCACCCTCGAGCTTTCTGCTTTAAGTATATTAAGATTTATATACTTATACGTAGCTCCCACGCAATATTTGCAATACGTTTTTTTATAATTATAATTACGTACCGTTTCATTTTATGTAGCGCTGGGTGTTTTAGATGGCAGCTTTAATACAGAATTTTTGTTTATATTAGAACATCTACCTGCTGATGAACGCTCTCAAAACTGTTGCTACGAGGTTAGCAATACGCCTTCACCAACGATTTCTATTTTACACTTTATACTCGTAGGAAATGTTATGGGCGATGATATAACAATATTTCTCAATTATCTTTCGAAGACTAGCGTGGTGGACTAGGCCTTAAGCACGTCCTTTACTTAAGAATGAGACCCGTGCCCCACGTTGGAGACGTCATGGATTATGATGATGTTGTGACGGTAACTACGCTTTGTGTAAATCCAAGAATATATTCTAAAATAATCATTAGTGTCGGCTATGCCAACGACGTAAGAATGAAAATTCAAGAAATAAATTCAGCGATATTTTAAACCCATTTTTTCGGTGTCGGTCAACATCGGGTACAAATGGCGATCGTTAATTCTTGACATCGAGTGGTGGTGTGATTAGTCACGGGTTTTACGGGAATGACCCGGTTTATCAAGGTATTTGCCAGATCTGGGGCCCTATTCTCTAGTTCTAGCATATTATTTTACTAGATTTAAATTAAAGTACTTGTTTGTAAGTTGTGATTTCATCTCAACACTTTTGGCGATGAACTTTAAGCTTATCATTGCTGAATCAAATCTATGTCTCACTTGCTGCATAAATGCGTTACATGCACTTATGTGATTATATTAGGTATAATATTATTAAGGGCCTTTTTAAAATCTTTTTTTTTTGTACATACTCCTGTTATTATTAGGAGAAAACTTGAGAAAAAGCTTTTAGTATTAAGTCCATCCTTTATAATATTTGTTCAATAAATAATTAAATAATAAATAAATGATAGATGGTAGGATAGGAAAATAGCCACGGCGGTGGCCGGTCGCGGCACAGGCCGGGCCCTTCTGACGATATGCGGTAATGCAGACGGACAGATGTGGGCAAACGCCATTATTGGGGGCTATTTGTTGGGATTGCCTGAAGCTTTTTCGTATGAAAGAACCACAGATAAACTCTACAAATTGGTGAGAGATTCAATTGGGAAAACAATTATGAATCAATCATCTTTACGCTGACAAGCATTTGTTTTAAAAGAACACAATGGATAAATGACGAAAAATCGTAAAGCTGACCAATAAAGCGACCGACTATATACCTATAATCCCATCATTAGCTAGCTGGCCTATACTTTTATAGTATATAACAACTAAGAGTAGTAGGATGTGGATGCAGAAACTCACTATTAATCTTATGGTCACAGACAGAGCTATCTAGGGAAATCATTGCCTGGATCTAGATGAGTTTATTATTACTACGCAGCGCTTGCTTAGAGAAGTTTAGAATTAAATAATGTTCAATATTTAAGAGTTCAGAATACTTATGTTAGATAAATTATGTCAGAGGTGAAATGATCATAAGTTTTTAAAAGTGGTTTTATTGTTTTTATAAAGTCTATAATTTACAAACTATTCTCACTTTACTAGAAACAGAAACTCATTGCAAAAAGTTGCTTGTACCTAGCGCCGTTACTCGCACATTATAAGTTCCTTTTCTTGCAGCAGCACAATACTGTACTATATTTATTTAAGTGAAACTCAGGACTGAGTTGCTGTTTCGCCTCAAGGTTGTGAATGTTGTAATGAACGGCTATCGCTGAAAGTTTCAGCACAACAATTCGTGTTAGCTCACTTCTTTGTCTGACTTCCTCTTTTTGTTGCAGAGTAAATACTTGCCAAGTTTTCAGTGTTTTCGGGCGAACTACGCCGGAGTGGCGAAGATGGAAATTATTTTAACTGAACGAGCTTCCACCTGTAGTTTAGTTCAACTTGGGGAGCAAATACGCAGTCACTACAACTGCTCAGGTAGGTACGTAGTACTAGGAACTAGATCTGTGTATATTTTTAGCTGTTTTTGTTTATCCATACAAATAAGTTTCCTCTACATGGACAACAATTTTAATATACATACTATGCCTATAATAGACATATCAATTTTACACAACGGATCAAGACAATACATTACGCCTTACCGCTGAAACCAGACTCTTCCAGAGGACCTTTGCATGTAGGAATACCATACATTGACACAACACACTACAGCATAGCAGAACAAACATGGCAGTGCAGCGACGCAGTTTAACGAAATTAACAGGGCTAGGCTGGCAACCCCGAGTTGGTAACCAACTTAGATAATTTGACTTCATTCGACGCCCGAGAACAGCTGCTGTGCAGGTAATGTTGCCATACTGTGTTTGTATAATATTTTGTGGATGCTAATCGTTGAAATGTGCTAATTTGTAATTAATCTAGCTTTCAATATACAATACAATACTCTTTATTTGCACCAAAATAGAACAACATACAAAATATAACTTAAAAGTTAAAATAGTTCAAAAAGGCGGCCTTAGGCTGCGTTTCCATTGACGCGGAGCTGTGCGGAGATGAGCGGAGAATAGCGGTGAAAAGTGGTGAGTGTTTCCACTGAAGCAGAGCGGAGAGGAGCGGAGCGGGGCGGTGCGGTGCGGATGTATGTATGTATGTATTTCCTGCTTTATTTTACATCACATTAACAATAATGACCCAAGTACTAATTACTAATATAAATATACTTACCTAGCTACCCTCCGCAACGCACCGCCCTGTCCTCCGCTCCACACCGCCCCGCTGTCCTCCGCTCCGCATCACCTCGCTTATTTTATATGAATATCCGTTCAGCTCTGCCCCGCTCCGCTTGTGCTGTATCCATTGAAGCAGAGCGGAGATTTCGAGCATAGTGATTGGACAATTCATGCACCGCTAAGCACCGCTCCGCCCAGCTCCGCGTCAATGGAAACGCAGCCTTAGTGCTTATAGCAATCTCTACCAGACAACCTTTGGATGGAAGAGAGTTATATTAAAGCTTGATGTAATCTAAAACAACAATTCTACATTTTAAACATAACGATCCATAACGATATAGCCTCTGGGAGAAAAATAATAAGATTAAGTACAATTCTATTCCTCAATTTTCTAGGCCTAAATAATAGCTCTCTGTGAAACTTATCCGAACAAATTCCGATATAAATTATTAATGTAAGATTTAGGAATTTCTTATTCCATGAATATTTGACAAAGCAATCTACGTTGACAACGGAAAATTTGACGATTCATTTCAAATGCGTGCTTTTAGATAAAGTGAAGATAAAGTACTTACTTAATATTTAGAATATTAATCTAATATTAATCCTACTAAAATATTATGTAGGTATTGGTAAAAATCGGCCCGTCGCGGTTGGGACTCTCGCACGAGGGGTCCTTTACGATAAATGAATGCAACAGCAGAATAATTTTGTTTTTCATAGTTTTCGTAGAATTATGACGATTATTATGGTTTTTACGTAAGTATACCCATTTTTACAACACCCTGTATACGTGTCAAATAAATGTTTCTTTGTTTTTATATCTATTTAATAAATGTATGGCAACAACTCTTCCGATCAAACATCGAGTTTATTGACACAGTGTAGCGCACACACACACTTACATCTAACACGTCTTGTGTGCAGAGTCACTAGCTCAGCAATACTCGAGATCTTGTCCACAGGAAATTGGATGCAAGCATTATCCAGCACCAACAATACACGGTGACATCAGTGTCCACGTGACGTCACGCCGTGTCTGGACTGTTGATAAATAGATAGGTAATAATGTGACGTGAGGAAATGTGGATGTTAGATGTCGGGTAGGCAGAGGCATCCAGGTAAGTACATTTAATAAAATAAATAAGTATATCTACTATGTACCCACCTATATATTATTCTATGCACAAACATTTTGATCCTAAGAGGAGAGGGAGAAAAAATATGTGAATGTTTACTATAATATTTGCATTTTTCATTATAATAAATAAGTCATTATTAATAAGTCATTCCTCCACCCAAAGATTGCCTGGAAGCGATCGATTTTAGCAATAAGGCCGCCTATTGAGTATTTATCCTTTGTACAAATCAATAAAGAAGTATTCTATTGTATTCTAAAAGTCACAGTATGATAGACGAGTTGAATAATAGGTACTATGCCACCTTTCTTTTGTTTGGTACTCAGGTGTAAATTATGTAAATACTATAGTTGTTACCTACAAGCGATGGTGTAATAATATTCACCCCAGGGTTGCAACAGCACTGCGGGGTGGATACACGCAGCCACCTGCAAGTGTTCACTGAGCGCGCGGTGCACACAACCCTACGCCTACCTTATATTACTGTGGCCTATATAGTCATACTCATTAATTTGTTTAGTAAGTAGTAGTACGTCTAATCCATTTACTAAGCTTAAACACTTGTGGTTTAATTGTGTACAGAATAATATTGTACCGGGGTAGAGGCAAAACGAAGTTTAACACAAGAATAAAACAAATAAGTATGTACTTACCTACACCAGCCGGGAATCGAACCCTGGCCCTCGGCACAACAGTCAGCAGGACCATCAGCGTGAAAAGAAATAAAACACACACTGAAACCAAAATGACACATCGTTTAGCGGGTACATCCCACGCCACCCTTGGGAGGGCGCTGCTAGGTATGTATATATTTGTTAAACCCGCATCCACGGGTAAATCCTTTCTGGCTGTCAATCAGCCCCCGCCCCGCCCCCCGCCGGCTCCCGCGGGACGCCCCGTCACAGCCAGTGTGATAGCTGCATATAATGGCCCACAAACATCGGTATTGCACAGGTAACAGAGTGTATAAATTGTGCATATCTGATGGTCATTTACAGAAGTGCTCTTCAAGAGTGAAGGCGTGATTAGACCTGAATGCGGAGTAGCAGACTGGCAGTTAAATTGTCAATAGAATATCGAGATAGCCGTATAAAATTATATTTAAAGGTGTATAGTTGTACATTTTATGCCTTCAGATTTTTCTTCATAAATACTCATTTCAACGACGTAACCGTTTCCATTTGTTATACATACTCCTTATGTATAACAAATGGAAACGTTTTTTAATTGAAACTAAGAACACTTTTAGTTAGTACTAGTATTTAAGAACCTAATGTCCACATATCCTGGAAAACTAGTCCAAGGTTCATATACCCGAGATCACTTACTGCCAATCCGTATTATGGCCCAGGGGAAATCCCGTAAGTGCTTTCACAGTTTCGTAGTCATCCCGCCATCAGTCTGCGAGCTCATATCACGCCGGATGGGTTTCTACCCGTAAAACTTGTTGATGTCTCGTTTACTGAACACGTGTCTTCTTTCAACTGCTTCAGGCTTTCATGAACAATTGACGAAAAAGATAGAGTGTCACATACAAGAAGCTAATAATGTCCGAGTCCGAAGTGAATATATGTAGTACTTAAATATATTCTACATAATGTTAACTGTCAAACGGAGATAAACGTTTTATGTTAAACCCTTGTTAAACCTAATAAAATTGTACCAATTTTACCGATGATTTAAGTCACAAATCTTCTAACCGAACCAATCAAAATAAAACCTCACTTGGATAGTGAGGTGTTATTTGTCGAGACCTTTCTTCGGCACCGACACTCCAATTTGTTCGTATCAAGGCTAGTCCCCTATTACATAGAGACTTAATATAACACATGCGAGGGTTAAAACGAATTCATGAAACATACCTAAAAAAAAATATGATCTGAGTGCCTACTCAACCACCATGTCCACCATTTCAGTAGATTAGAAAGATAGATAGATAAGTTATTATTATTATTTACTTAACACAACACATACACAGGTTACACAGCAAGATTACTAACATTATGTTTAAGATTACATAAATACACAACATTAATATGAGACAGACAGATACGTAAGAAACATGTGTATTTATCATGTTAGCATTAGCAAGAGTATCGTGATAATGATAATTCTAGATATTTTACCGACTCTTAATTAGTAAAGTTCTAAGTACATAGTATCACCGGTGACACGCCAACACCCTAACATCCTATTCCACGCCTATCCTGCTGTATCACTAGTTTATGCAAGTATAGCAAGTTTAAGAGCATATTATGTACGAGTAGTTTAACAGAACATATCACAAACTTTTTAGGGTCCGTCATCGTCTAGCTAATGAAGTACGTACTTCTGTAGTTTTGAAGACTTCGCCATTATTTTGTTTATGACCCACTGAAACAAACGGTTTGACTTCACTCGACTGTATTAAAGTATTAAAACAGTTTTATTGTTATAATTAAAAAGCTAGCTAGATATGTCTTTTGTCTGGGTAAAAGTGTCTGGCGAATAATTGAAGCTAAGAACATCTGTGCTGCGATCCTGAATTTTCACATAATGTCCTTATGTTATTCTTAGGATAAGCGATATCCAGCTTTCGACATAGGCAATAGGAATTCAAACAAGTGCGTCCATTTCATGGGCATTGCCGACGCCGTTTCTCCATACATTTATGAAAATATGTTTGGTCCGATTCGTACGATACCGATAGGTGGACGCTTACCTTTAAACGGTGTATCGATCGAGATTTGTATGCGTTTAATAAGTTTCAAAAGTTACCTACCGGGGACTTTAGGACGCTCGGTACACGTATTGACAATTTGACACAATGTCAATATTACGAGTTATATCCGAGCAGTCACTCGGTCCGTGCGTTCTCTTATCGTTGTAAATTTTAAATTAGTGGAAAGTCATAGAATAGCGCGGTCTCGGGTGTTTCTCAATGTAGAATTTTAAGGGCTAGTGACGTCATAGGGTACACTACATAATTCCGAATTACTTTTTTACGAATATGAAAATAACGATTTTTAAAATTTCGAATTTCATAATTCCGAATAATTCACAATCCCGAATTTTAAGTTTCCGAATAACGAAAATCACGAATAGTTTATAAACGAAATTTCAAACAACACCTTTATTAAAATGACGAAAGTCAATTTTCCGAATATTATTATTTCGATGTTTCAAAAGTACGATTTTTTATTATATCGAATTGTTAAAATTACGAATCCCGAAGTTTTAATATTCCGAAAATACAAATTCCCGAATGTTTCTTAGATAACAAGAAATGGTTATATGAATAATGCAGCATTATGCGTATAAAAACAATATTTTTTAAGCTATATTATGTGAAACGCTCCGCTCCGCTTCGCTGCGCTCCGCTTTGTTTTTCGATATCTATGTGCACCTAACACGCTCCTCCTCGCTTTGCTCGTCGTCGCACCTATCTTTAGGTTTAGGTCCTAAGGTTTTTAAGTTTAAGCACCATAAAAATCCTAGCAATTGTTTTGCTCTAAATTTGAAACGCTCCGCTGCGCTCCGCTTTGTTTTTCGATATCTATGTGCACCTAACACGCTCCTCCTCGCTTTGCTCGTCGTCGCACCTATCTTTAGGTTTAGGTCCTAAGGTTTTTAAGTTTAAGCACCATAAAAATCCTAGCAATTGTTTTGCTCTAAATTTGAAACGCTCCGCTCCGCTTCGCTGCGCTCCGCTTTGTTTTTCGATATCTATGTGCACTTAACACGCTCCTCCTCGCTTTGCTCGTCGTCGCACCTATCTTTAGGTTTAGGTCCAAAGGTTTTTAAGTTTAAACACCATAAAAGTCCTAGCAATTGTTTTGCACTATATTTGAAACGCTCCGCTCCGCTTCGCTGCGCTCCGCTTTGTTTTTCGATATCTATGTGCACCTAACACCTTTTGGTTTTGTTTCTAAAGTTTTAAAGACGTTTATGTTTTTTTGTCAAAATCACGAATTATCATATTTCCGATCGGGATTTGACTTTTTCGTGATTATAATAAATCGGTATTTTATTTTTCGTATATTAAAGTAATCGTATTTTTTTACATTCGTATATTTAACAATCGTAATAACAATATTCGTGATTATAATATTCGAAATTATAATTTTCGTGATTATTATAATTCGGTATTTTAAAAAAACGGTATTGCAATATTTCGTAAATTAGGTACATATTCGGGGTTATCAAATTCGGAAAAATGTTTTTCGGAATATTTGGGTGTTCCCGACGTCATAACATCTAAGATATACTTATAAAACTGTGCACTTTTAAAGCGCTTATCGTATTTCCAATGCAAATGTAACTATGGTTTTGTATTTAGTAAACAAATACAGTTTGCGGTAACAATACTAATGAGCCTCGTTTAATATTTAAACGGTTCCTGCGGTGTACCAATTACATTTTTAATTGATTGAAATTTCCTATTGGGACGTACTCACAGCATTCGTTTCACGTTGCAGTTGTAATTTGATTTTGTTTTATTTTTTCGTATTTTCACGTTGCTGAAGACTTTATAAGCCAGGGTTTTGAATCCTGGAAAGTAATCAACAAAAATTATTACGATTAGTAAGTTAACCCAGAAAGCAAATAAGTAAGAAAATTGGAAAGTCACTGATAGGGCCCGAAAATGAAATGTTACAATTTAAAGTTGGGCAGCGATATTGTTGATTCTGGATTGAGATTGAGCCGCGCGATACCGCTCACTTCAGCACGGAACGGGCCCTCCAGGCGCCTGATAAACCACCCTTTACTAAACTTTTAATTTCATCGACCAAGTTTAAGCCTGAAGAAAATGTTATCCGGGATCAGATTAATTGAGTTTTGACGCTCCGCTATTTTCTTTTCAGCTTTTGTTGCTCGTTATCGATTTACATATTTTAACTTTTACTTAAAAATTTGTTCGCGGGTAAACGGCGGGTAGCCGTAAAATGTATAAGCACCCTCTGGTGGCGAGGAAACAATTTATTTCTAATTTAATTAGGTGGAGCAGGAACAGATTGGCTAGACTTTTTCAGTTATGTTTATGTGTGTTTAAAATAATGTGTAAATTGACTTGAGGAGCTAAGAAGTGATAAATTCGAATCATTTCGAATAGTGACATGTGTTGTTGGTGATTAAACTTATCCGGTGCAGCTTGCGTTGTGTGACGATTTTGTAGCGAAGACAAAATTTATCCCATGGGAAAGTGAAATCTACCAGAAGGAGGTCAATAATAAACAGTGTTAGCCCAGGTAGGTGCCTAATTTGTTGAATGTAGGCCCCGTCTGTTTAAATCGGAGACACAACAATAGTATTCCATCACTTGCATATTCATTTGGCGCTAAATATCTCGCATGAAGTCCGTTTTAAGGTACTTACTTGTCCTCACCGAGCTAGCAAATTCGGCCCAGTTTGCGCTAGCCGTTTTTTTATTTCTATTGCTAGTAAATAGTTTGTTATTTATAAACGCTTATTGTCTATACAAAGGCGGGCTTACTGTCAAAAAGCTATTTCTTCCAGCCCACCCACGATTCGGTGAAAGAGAAATAGCATTAAATCTAATTAAACATACTTAAATAAGTATTTCATACGGCGTCTTCGGATCTTCAAGCGGTCAAAAAGACTCTTCCGTTTAGGAGTAATTTGGTGCAATGTCACTGGAACTTTTTCATCAAAGTTATTACTTCATTTACTTTTACAGGTTCAATATTCAGGAAACGATATTCTGCGAAACAGTAATTGAGTGAAATACACGTTTACAGGTTTTCGTGTTTTTCGTCGATCCGGTCGGTCCGGGCCGGTCGCCCGGCGCCTTTGTCCGGACCCGGTTTAATATGCACGGCCGAGGGGCGCCCCACGCGCCAATTATACTTCTGTGCGCGATTGTCCGCCGCCGGACAACAGTATTGAGGTGGCCGAGTACAGGTGAGTACACTTTATTGTGTATATGAAATGTGTGTGAGATGGTCGTGGGAAGAATGATGTTGCGGGTGCAAGGGGTGAATAAGTGGGTCCATCAAAACCTCTTTTTTTTCTACGAGTTAAAAAAAAAAAATTTTCTTCATAACAAACTTTGTTGTGCGTAGAAAAAGTAGTACGCCTTTCGGGTTATACCTACCACTTTTGCAAAACCACGTGTATGTATACTCTTGTATTTAGCCTCTAGTTATTAATTAGTTAGGTGATGCTAATCGCTAGTTGTGTGCGTAGTTGCGACTGGCTCGTCCAGATATGCCGGATCAGTGACGTCATCACTGGCAGGTGACGTCATAGCTGGCAGGTGACGTCACTGTGACGCGGGTCTACTGACTTGCTGCTTACACAGGACCGTCGGCAAACTGCGATGGAATACGTTAGAGTGATTAATAAGTTATATCGACTTGCTGGTGTAGGAAGACCTGTTTTTTTTTATTGAATTTTAGGTAAGAAGTTTAAGTTTAGTTTTACGTTCACGTTTTTTTTTATACCATGACGGATGTACTTATATTAAAGTAGATTAGTCTACCTACATAATAATGTAGAGTTGTAAAATATTCCAAAAAAAGTATCAGTCAGCGTTACTAACCACTATGATACCTGATACCAAGCTTCAATATTAATTTTACGATCAGTTCCCAAAATTAGGTGTCAACTGTAATCTTATAAGATTATTTGATTTATTTACTCTCTCATCTTAAATATATGTTCGCTCTTCTGTTAGTTATGTTATACGGCAATGAGGTCGGGCATAAACAATAAACTCAACACTGGTGAAAAAAGTGCAGCAATGCACCTCTGCCTCCCTGCAAGGAACTACAAGACGTGAGTTTGCGTGTCATATTGCTGGCTAATGAAATCCATGAAATAAAAAAGTTTACAAATCATCCAAATTATGATACCTCACTTAATTTTCACAGAACTCTACCCCGATTGAGCATTTGACCCAAACTAATATCGATAAGTGAGCGGTTCAGCGTTCGAATCCCGATGCCGATCGTCCCGGTACTCTCAATGCATAGAGATGTCATCAAATGAATCGATTCACATATGCGGCACCAATCAGTATTCAATTTAGCAGAGCTGTGAACGGGGCACGAGCGTCGTATCCAAAATAAAATATTAAAAACAAATGAAAAACGAAGTGCTGAAAACAAACAAAGGTTATTTCTGTTAATTCTGCAACTTCTTCGCAAAATAATTACTTCCCATTAAGTTGTGAAAAATTCATTCGATACTCACTTTATTCTGCACATTGATTAAAAATTCTTTTAATAGGTACAAAATATTATTCGCTGAAAGAAAAGCTTTAATGAAACACTTTTCTGCCTTTTCCATGCACACCGTAATAGTTTTTTTTACAATATACTGCGATGTAATAAGAAAATAAATCATACACTACTAGTGCACAATAAAATTGCACATAAATAAAAAAAATACAAACGTAAAAGTTTACACGAGTGTAGTAACAATACATTGTACGTACCTAAGTATATTGCAGACACAAAAGTTTGTACCTACGTATGGATTGATGTCGGTTACTGTTTCACGGTTAACTGATGAACTAATAAACACACGAGGTGCATCTTTATTTCATTCAGAAAGTCAACATTCCTGTATCGCGATGACGCTTTCTACGCCACCTATGAATGTGAGGTTAAAAAATAAAAATAGCTCGGCACCCTTTGCGCCGTAGGTACATACAGGTATTAGTTGACATAACCCAAGTGTGTTAGTGGAAATTAAGCCTAATCTCTGTATACCATCCGCATAGGTAACCGAGGGTCATGTCCCGTGGACCCGAGTGGAATAGGCCTCGATATCAAGGTGGGCCATCTTCCAACACTTCTGAATCAGGATTTGATTTCCCTGGAGCCGCGCGGCTTAGATTTTAATGTTCCCTCCACCGCAGAATAAATAGCTACGTCGAAGCCTGAGGCTTTTTAGAGAATGCTCACTTTTTTCTAAAGAAATGAAAATGTATTTTTAGCTACCTTTCGCCCGCGAGCTTCACTGCGTGTAGGGTTGCTACAGGCTACACACAGTCAGTCACTAGGGCTGTCATTTTAGCTTCAGTAAAACAAACCAATTGCCAATAACACAACAGCAGATACAAACACTATGTAATATCACCACTAAGTCGAGCAAAAAAGCGGCAAGGCCGTACCATCCTTTTCTCGAAGCAATTCAGACCATTTTCGACCCTGTATCTTCGTTGTGGATAAAACTAGAAGACTGAATTTTCCCTAACCATGCAGGCATTGTAAAGACACGGTATATTTCAAATTTCATTAAATTTGAAACAGTAGTTTAAGAATTATAACAGGTCAAAGTTTCTTAATTTTGTCACTCACTGACTGACTCACCGATCATAAAAATTCTAAGGCACTTCTAGCAGACCTAGAAGCTTCAAATTTGGAATATAAGTAGTGTTTGGTGTATGAATCAAGGGAAAACTAAAATATTTCAACTCGAGTTAAATTTTAAATTTTGTTCCACTTTTCTAGATAGGTACATAACTGCTTAAACAATTTCATAATCACATATAAGTAAATATAGGCGCACGGTAGTGCCCCTGCCAAATCGAGCAAAAATTCCCGTCATGCAAATGAAATCCGCAAAGGATGGATTACCTACCTACGGACAAAGCACATCAGGCTACCAGTGCTACCACTTATAGTCAAATTTTCTTAATGTACAATGAACTTTGTGTATTGGAAACTAAGGTTAAAATTTAATTAGGGAAATTTGATGCAGTACGAAGTATCAAAGTTACGTTTATTCATTACGTACATTACGTAGCCAAAAATAAAGATTCTTGATTCTTGCACGCATCTCAATCTTAAAAATCTTTAATGTTTTATATAAATATATTGACTTGGTCATCGCACTAAATAATTTAATTAACACGTGTTTCCATGCGATGGCCGAGTCAATATATTTATATAAAACATTAAAGATTTTTAAGATTGAGATGCGTGCGCGGATAAGACATGGTATTACATGGATCTCACAACTTTTTACCGTAGAACAACTGAGTTACGAGACTCGGTTTTTTGACAAGTATTGTTTTTGATGGGATATACATATTATATGCTCAGAATTACATATAATCTGTGTAGCCATGGCTTCTTCATCTTGAGCTTTTTCCTAAAAAGATATGGTTAAGGTATATCCGAGTGCTTATTAACCGATGACGCGGAACCCTAAATAGTGTGTTTTTACTGTAAATAAAAATGCAATTTATAATACTGAGCTTAACTTTACAGCTGCAAACATCGGCTATTTAAACGGTCCATTCCTAAGAAATTCAAGAAGTAGAAATATGCAAATAAGCGTACAAATAGTTCCTTTCAAGTTATTTATTATTCTCGGTAGGATAGTTGTGTATTTCGAGAAGCATGCAGCTGTCTACAGTTCACCAAGAAACAAGTTCATTTCATATTGGTAGTGTTGCATTTTGAGTAAATTTTTGTTAATTATACATAATGAAGATTCAACATTATAATGAGCTAGCCAGAAATAAAATTAACTATAATTGTAATTGGCTTAATCGAAAGTGTCAGTGTCAGTGTGGTCAAGCCATGATTCGCGTTTCAAAGGTTGATTGGCTCCATTCTGTTCTTTGTAAATATGCATTATTAACTTGTACCCGAGAGGTAGAATAAATCCTGAGAAATATATTTACCAATCTAAAAAAGATACACTAATGTCTTAATCACAAAAAAACGTAGTCTAAAAACTTTGTTTCATCTGTTTAAAATGTTTTCGAGAGAAAAAAGCGATATCAATCACTGTTAAAAAGATTAATAGGTATCAAGTACGTCCCAAGTGAAGCATTGATCAGATGAAAACAAACTTGTTAAAATGGAGAAAATTTGGGGTGAAAATTTCTCTACAGCGTTAACGGACGGTGCCTGAAGTTCAGGATCAAAATACTGCAAGTGGAAGTTGCAGAAACTCATCAAGTTAATATGTTATACATAACTTCCTCTCTTGTCTGTATATTAAGAGATTTTGGAGTTTTATTCTACCAGGTAAGAATTATATTTCTTGAATAATTTATCGAAAAGAGATTTTAATTATTAACTGAACTCATAAATTGTGTATTTGTTTTACCTCTGGTTATATAATATTATTACTTATATTAAATATTTACCTAAATCTTAAAAAACTACCTTCGTATGAATTTCTAAAACTTCAGGTTTCAACAGCACGAAATTTCAGACGCCTCAGCGCTCCCAGATGGGGCAGAAGTAGAAGGGGAAAATAACCCGGCAGAATTAAAACTTCCTCGGTTTTAAAACTCAGTTACATAAAGTGCGCCGCACGCAACCCGCAACAAAATAAAAGTTGCACATGTGCAATTACAGATATTAGTTACAAACTCCGCCACAGGGGACCTACGTATTTTTGTCACCAGCACGTTTCATATAGATTGCAATTATAAGTTGAGCCCCCCGGGTCCGGCCGTAGTTTGATTGCATTTCACACTTATGTAGAGACACGTTGTATAATGAGAGTGTTGATATACTATGAGGTTTCCAGGTAAACGAATGGAGCCTCTGTGCCCCGCGCAGTCTATTACAGGCGCCAAAATACGGTGACAAACCGTAGTCTATGGCTCTCCTTTTTAATCCGCGACGGAAAAGACGTGTGTTATAAGTTTAACGTATCTGTGTATGTGTGTATCTGTCTCTGGCACCGTGGCTCCATAACAGCTGAACACATTTTGATTTATTTTTGAGGGTCATAGGTAATGTTACGCCGAGTGTTCTGAGCCATATTTTATCAAAATCGGCTTAGTCGTTCAAAAGTTATGCGACTTGTCAGGGATTTTTAACGTTAGTTTATACGAGCGAAAACGGTAATGGTCACTGAAATCGAACCCAGATCCCTGTATCAACTAGCGACTTTCTGCCACTTGACCAGAGACGCACTGAGTAAGCTAAGTTCTCTCCACTAACAGTTGTGCACGATAATTACCTACCGGATACCTCCACGAAATGGACATTATTCGCATCATTAATATGTTTTCAGGTAGATATCCCGTGGGGCCGCAGTGATGATTAGTATTAGCAGCTAAGTGAATCCCACGGGAAATTAGCGTTTCATGACTGCAGTGACACGGCGAATATATTCTCATTTACTATTTAGAGCAAGAACATGTAATGAAAGAGATTTGGCAAAATTCGTATTTAATATAAAAAATAACGTGCAATGGTCGCACTTTGCTCTGTAAACTTTTATTTACTTCTAGTTTCTTATAAACTTAAATTTTCCACTACGCTTCATTTTGCGACCTGCTAGAGTTTGATAAAATAGGTGGATGGGTGCGGGTTTTCAATTTCAGTTTCCAAATCACCAATTACGTATGAATAATAAATAAATGTCTAGGTGTCAAAAATAGTACCGTTGCAAAGCTTATTTATACAATACTAGCTGTTCCCGCGCGCTTCGCTTCGCCTTAAAAAGTTTTCCCGTGGGAATTCCGGGATAAAAAGTAGCCTATGTTCTTTCCCAGGGTCTAGACCGTATATATACCAAATTTCATTCAAATCCGTTCAGTAGTTTTGGCGTGAAAGAGTAACAGACAGACAGACAGACAGACAGACAGACACAGTTACTTTCGCATTTATAGTATTAGTTAGGATGGGAGTGAACAATCACGGCGCAACTACTTATGTTGATATTTGTGTGGTCCTTGTTTTGTGCGTCATAAGCCTTGAAGCCATTTCATTTTATACGGCTTAAAGTTCACTGTACTATAGTACCTACATAGGTTGTACTTATTTATACCAGTTTTCGCGGAGTTTTCTAACAAACATTCATAACATTTTAGAAACTAATGAGTGCTTTGTAATAATTAACTTTGGCTGAAGTTTGTATATTTTTTTCAGTCATAAATCTTAATAAAGCAACTTGGACTTTCATTACTCATTCAAGTTTAGCGATTTTCTCTTCTTTGTGTCCAAGTTTGTAATAAATTACTCATAGATTTTGGTATTGTGTCGTTTTCCTCGTTATAAAATATGAACAGAATTCGTTATATTTACATCGAATCGAAGGGTCTGCGGTTAGAGACAGACACAGATATACTCCAGACGTATGACACTCCTCTTTTTTAGTTTTGGAGCCATAAAAAAATCCACTTTTTAAATTACATAGAAGGTAAATATACAAAACATGATACATGATACTTACCTCCCAAAAATAAAATGGAGGATTCTGCCAAAAGAGACACTACCCTTCTTGAGTCAGAATTACAATTCCAATATTTTTCCCGCCAAATTGTGTGAATCAAATCAAAGTTTCCCACTCCGGCCTCCAGGGGGTGCGGTTTGCATTCTACAGATTCCATCCTTTCAGAGGCACGAAATTGTATTTACTATTTTTATGGTCAGGTTTCTTTAAATTCTTCAAGTTTGCAGTTTGATTCTGTTTGCAGTTGGTTAGGACTTGGGTCGGAAAATATTGGATTTTATATCAAGTTAGGCTACCCAGGATGTTGCTAGTTTTCTTTCAGATACCTATCTATCAGAAAATAGAGGTATAAACCGTATAAAGGAACTTAAATATGATGCTTATAAAGAGGACTTAATTTATGTTAAAATAAAACATATATTATGTAAATATACATACATAGAACAACGTGTAGTCGCGTTTGTTCTTTATATATTTTTTAACAATATAAGAAGCAATTATGCAGGCAAATAAATAATGCATTTATGTATGCATAGGTACGCGTAAAAATTGTATGTACAATACTTAATTACTAGGTTTTCCTTGTTTGCTAGCTTTGTATATTATGTGTACAAAACATAGAAGATGAAAAACATTGAATTTGCATCACAGACGCGCATTTCTGAGTCTAATGAATGGTAATTTGTAAAACCTACGGACGGTCGGAATGTGGCAGTATAGCGTGGTATACAGGGTAAATAAATTCCTGATGGGGTGATGTAAGAAGCTGCTCATATTTTTCAATTTTCTTTAGTGTTAACCAGTATCTGCAAACAGATCAGCACTAATTTCAGCTCTCTCGAACTATGCATGTATAAATTCTACAAATAACTGTGAAAAATATGGACAAAAAAAGATTATAGGTAAATATATTTTTAGATATAATGATTACACCACATACTTAACAACTCCTTTTTTATTAGCTTCATAGCAAAGATATGCAAGGTTCGGAATGTAATTTTTACAAGCCTAATAAGAGACTTGTAAGAGGAATGTTGCGCAGTACAAAGAGGTTTAAACTCACAAAGCTTCGCATTTGACCGTTACATCAGCGACAACACAACGCTCTGTAATTTAAAAGTGAACGCTTTAATTACAGATTTCAAATAATTACACGTTTTTCAAAGTAAACCGAGCTTTTCCTAAAGAATGCTTCTGTAGAAAAAAAAACGCTGTCGGAAAAAGGCGTTTGTAATTATGTAGTTTGAAAGTTAAGACTATGTTATTTTGTCCTGTGGTCTTGTTTGTATGTATAACATATTATTTGATATAACAATGGTGTAAAATGTTTGATGGCACTTTTTCGGACATTCTACACACACGTTTGTACCTATACGATATTTTATTTTGTTCTATACTGACCTTTAATGACCTTTAATTGAATGAAGAGTCAAATGGAACGAATTTTATAAGCGAAAATAATTAGTGTCCAATTGACAAAGCCTTTCTAGATATTGAAGGCTTCAAAGTTGAGAAACCACTGGTTGGCCTTTGACCTATACTCAGAATACACTCCTTAGTTACGGAAATAAACCGGAATCTTCTTATTTCCTTGGTAAATAAAAACATCCTTACGTAGGTAACTCTTAATTTCACAGCAGGCAATTTGCGCGCGTGGGCGGCCAAGTAGGAGCTCGTCTAAAATTACACTGTTCAGTTGTCTATAACAGGTTAACAGGTCTTCAAATGTACAATTCTCACTCCGAAATAGAAACGTTGTCTAACCTAAATGAGTTCACACATTCTAGAAGTGGGTTTGTGTGGAAAAAGCTTTGCGGATTACTTATTTTGGTATAATTTTAAGATGTAAATGTAAGAAATATCAGTGAACAGAACATACTTACAAAAAAAATAAAAACGGATGAATTGAGATTCTCCTCCTTTTTTCGAAGTCGGTTAAATTTATATATTGTGAGTAGTTTGTATTGGTATATTAAATATTTATGGTATATTCTTTATTCCTGGTACACTTTACCCTTTACATCTAAATATCCTTCCACCCAAAGGTTGTCTGGAAGAAATCGCTTTAAGCGATAAGACCGACATTTGTACATACGTGTTAATAGATTAAGTTTTGTAATGTTGTCCATATTTTTGTGTACAAATAAAGAATATCTTATCTTATCTTATCTTAAAGATAAGTAAGTAAAAAATGCTTACCAAAGATAAACAGTAAGTAACTACAGACAGACTTGGTTTTTATTTTACCATGCAAGAGAATTAACTAAAATAACCAGTAGAAAATATTGCGTCATATAGGATTGAGTATTATGGAATTGTATTCCGAGTAACGTTGATTGTAGATTGTAGAGAAGCTCGTAACGTGTTAATTGTCCTGCGGCTTCCGTCGACCTACGCAAATACACTTAGGGCGGATTCGACCAACGTCGAGTAACTTTTTACTCGAGAGTAAACTACCAGTTACTCGCGAGTAAGCAGATTTTGCATTCTACCAAACCTGAAACCAAGATAAGTAGCTTATCCCAAGAATAAAATGTTATACCGCCAAAATTTACCGTGTAACGAGCTTATCCGAGAGTAATTTTGTAATGGCGGCAGCACATCAGCTGATTAGAAAACCGTCATAATGACATATAAACACATCTGTCAAATCATAAACAAAAGTACGTTAAAAGGCAAATTCTCAGAATAACAACAGCGAATAAAATATTAAAACATAAACAATTTCCTACTATTATAATCCATTCAAACTAAGTTGGCATGTCATTTCTATTGCATGCTTTGAAAACGCAGCTATTTTTATTTTAGTTGCAGTATAGTTTCGTTCCTCGTTCATTCAATTAATCATGGTATAACTTGGTAGAATGCATATGTACTTATCCCAGATATTTACTCGCGTATAAATTTTATTCCGGTATAGTTATTCTCGAGTAACGAGATGTTTGGACGAATCCACCCTTAGACTTACTAGTCTAAATGTTGATGCAGCATGTCAGTAGTCAGTTCCCAAGAACATATTCATATTAGTTAATGAATGTACTTACGACTTTATACTAGGCACAAACGAGACTTTTTGTAGACCAGATAAGCAGGCTTATTTTTCTTTTTTCTGAATTACATACTATTTCTTTCCGTTTTTAAGGACTTGTGCGTTGCAATATTGCAATCAGTACGTTCTATTTTCGTCTTACGAAAAGTTGGATATTGATGGTCGGTCGTATAGTAACTGATTTATATGAGTGAAAATTAATAGAAAAGGTGTTGCATTTAGAGTTACTTTTTTGATCCGTAGTCAACTATAACCATTATTCAAGTCATGTGTCAAGCATTACAGCTTAGCAAATTTTGTTGGTTTTTAACAAATAGTTACGATTTATGACCAATGGTTGAGTTAACTACGGCTCATAAATCGGCCCTCAGAAAGGCATATTGTATAGTTTACCACAGAGTAGGTAAATTCTAAAATCATTTAGAGGCCAAAACAATGCAATAAATTATAGTTGTTCGCGGGCTGAGAGACATGGTCTGTGACGCGTCCTCGTGATCTCTCCAACCGTGATATATTACACTGTGGACCACGCCACAAGTACTTCTCTATTATAGCGTATTTATGGTGTAGTATTATCGATTCCAGCATCGTTTGGTACCAGAAATTATGCTAAATTGTATTGTATAAAATATATATTAAAAAACCAAATTTGGTCAAAAAAATTCGAAACCTATGATGTTTGAGTTGTGTCCCTATATTCCATGTGTCATATAATATATTTAGGATAAAATCAGCCGGCAAACGGTAGTTAACACGATCGTGTAGGCATTGTCTATGGTTACAGTGTCTGACGTTAATCCAGCGCGACTCACTGCCGTATCCATAGTTGTGGCCACGTAGCCACCTGTGAAAAGAGTGGAGTAATAATTTTTAATTGTGTAACTTGTGCATGTGTAAGTAGGTTGTAAAATTACGCAAATTCAGCCTAAAGCCGTCCTATACGTATTATACATACAACTACTACGGTCAACTATTCTGCGCCTAATGTGAGCGGGTATTTGAAAAAAACAAGTTCGGATTCTCCAGCCATATCAGAGCACATGCGAGATAGACACCAGATAGATAGTGTAGTAATTCTATAGGCGGGTCACTGGAATTTGTATGCGTTTTATTAGTTTATAACGTTACCGACAGGGTCGCTAATCCGGATGACATACAAAATTATACCTATCTAATTACGCTAGCGGCTTGAGTCGTCATTACTCGTGATTACGACGTCATGGGATACGACGAACGAGTAGGCCATCACTATGAATGCGGGCGGTGAGCCAGCGGGGGCTGGTCGGGGCTCCGGTTACCCGATAATGAGGTTAGAGGTGCTCCGAGGACACAGATTAACTTCACCAGCGGCGGCGGTGGCGGCGGCGGCGGCGGCGGCGCGGCCCAGTCGCTAGTGTTTACACTCAATAGGTCTCTGTAGGGAGTTCCGCTGGAAAAACCTAATTGCTTGGTGCTTCGTATGGTCCCAGGTAATCGGACAAACAAATAAAGTTTATTATTATTTATAGTGTGGGACGCCTTCCGGCTAGATGGCGTGACGACTTGTGAAAGGTGGCTGGTTATGATTGGATACGGAAAGCTAAAGATCGCATCCAGTGGCGTGTTTTGAGAGATAGGCGAAGTTAACGCGAATAGCCTTTTAAGCTGCAACAGCTGCCCACAAGCCTAAATGTTGATTGTAAGCTAATAGTAAAGAAAGAAGGTGGTATACCACCTGGCATACCACCGGTACAGATATCTGTGTGAGCGAGAATAATTAAAAATAAGTTATATCACTGTACGTAAGCCCTCCCACAAAGAGCCACGTAACTCTGCGACCATCCAGCCACTACCGCCTAACCTATACCATATAATAGTCGTCAGTTCAGTTCTATTAATGTTTTGAAAATGGTCGCCATTTACTCAGTTTACATTACCATTTAACTCCGACTTTTATCGCAAATTATGTGACAGCCATGTTTCAACTATGACTAACCATAACCACAGCAGCACGATCTGACATCCGCAAATGTATTCGTAACGCCTGTTGTGCAACACGAGATGTAACTATAAACAATTTAACAAAGCAACTGTCAGAACGCACGGTCGCTCATCACATACGGCATTATTTGGTGTGACGCGTTGCAGTGTGGCGTCACACGTCATGTCACGTCTTGTGACACGCGGCGCGCGGCGCGTCACATGACGCTCGCGTGACGTCACGCCACGCCAACAGTTGCTCGACGAGATTATAGTTTAAATTCAATTTCATTACGACCCCGGTTCTTTTGTCGCACGTCTTTTGATTGTGATACTGTCGGTTCTGAAAGCACTCGTAGCTCAAGACATGAGTTCAAATTGGAGATTGATTCATAAAGTACTTATAAATAAATATATTATGATAAAGACACATTCTTGGAACTTTTCATGCCGGAAATGCAGAGTTGGTCTTAATGCAACAGATGTTGCTTTGCAAAATTAACTTTTACGGCACATGAATTAAACACGGTACAAAGTTTAGTTTGTTTCCAACTATATCTAAATTAATATAATATTTTCAACATGTTGGAAGAGTAGGAACTACCGCTATCTCACTCACTAAGTACTTATAACAGGCGCAATTTTATGAGTGAAATTTGCGAATGCAGGTTAATTATAGACCAATCCTGAAATTACGAATATAAACAGCTGCTCTATATAAATTTTCAAAACCTACTCAACTACTCATATATAAGATTAGGTAAATGGAAAAACTCTTGACTTGTTTCTAGAATGAAAATTGCTTAGTATGTCGGGTACATTGACCTGCCATCACGACTGTTAACTGTGTTAACAATATATTAGCGCCATCTATAAATTAGAAGGTTTAACTACTTAGTTTCCTATGTAAACACAGCGTTATCTCGCAGGCTACTTGCATAGATCGATTACTAAGCATTACTACATATTAAGTTCCTATACATCCTGCTAGATGGCGCAGTGTCGGGGGTGGTGGTAGCATATAAGCCGCTACAGGCGGAGTCTCGGCCTCTTTCCACGGGACCTCGCTGTACAAGCAACAATAAACTAGTATCCAGTATTACCAACACGCGGTTTCCTTCACATCCACGAGTCATCCCCTTCAACGACGTTTCCTGATAAAACTCCATCCTGTATAAATATAGAGTGCAGCCAGCATCTTATTAAATTGCTAAATATTCCTGGAATTCTATAATTTGTCGCAGCATGAGCTTCTTCTTCCTGCTCCAGCGAGAAACTACCACGAAAATTCATATCAATTTATTACAGAGCTCTAAAAGTGTCATAATCTCACAACTCCCTACTTAAGTGAGCACTTGGAGCAGGAAACGCGCAGACATTAAAAAACCGAAGTCTCCCGAACATTCGCCGACGCATAAACCGCGATGTTGCAGCTAACGATACCGAAATACCCGTTTTTATCATCAAAAGCACTTTTCGTCGAAAATTATCATCATTTGGTCTAAAAACGGCTATAACAGCGTTTAGCTACTCGAGTATACTGCGGGTCATTATGGCCTCGGAAAAAAATCCCTTTGGTAGGAATTAGGCGATTTACCCCATCACGGCTTCGTGGGAGGTTTATTATTTATTATTACCCGACTGCAGCAGCGGGAAGGAGGATAATGTGGCGTGTGTTTGTGTGTCGCGAGGACACGCGTGGCTAAAAGCTCGGCTACGACACCCGAGGCGCCATTTTAGGCCCACATTTGTTTGAGGGAAGAAAATGTGTAAAAGTCGTAATTACTTTAATACTCACGATTATACTATTTTATATTATTTTCTCGCTTTTAAAATTGAATCATTTTTGTGGAAATTAAAAATGTGTGTGTAGTAAAGACAAGTAGTTAAATAAATATGTAACGCATTATATTTAACATTATACAGGCACAAAATTTTGCATATCATATCTCAGCTGGCACGCAGGTTATTTATTGGGTAAAAATGTGTAAGTTTATGAAAATTTCATATAAAGCTTAACTCGTAAGTTTGACAACTTACCTAGAACCTAGAATGTTATGTATGTATGTATGTTAGTGCACAATTACCTTGCGTTTTTTTTAAAGTAAAAAAATACCATCTCTTTTTGTACAAATGCATTTATGAACGGTCATAAATGTCGCAACCTTTTTCAATCCATCTAATTGGAGTTGTACATCAAAATGTTGTGTGTGATTAAAGCGGTTTTAATATCGGTCAGGCTGTGCCGCGCCGTGGCCGCGCGTGACACGACACGACATCTGAGCGACACAGGCGCAATCCACTGCGGCCTGGAGCCGAAAACATTATGGTTTTAGTCACTTTTTTCAGTATTAATTCAGGCTTGGTTGCCAGGAAGATTTTTATCTATTTATATCCGTTTTTATGTGTAAATCTGTTGTAAATGCTTTGACTATGGAGGTCATTCTGAAAGATTTTTTTTGGCTACGCCGTAGCCACGTAGCATAAGCTACGGCGTAGCTTGCTACGAGAGCTACGACGTAGTACTCTTTTCTTTTCATGTTTTTGCGCAGCAATATTTATTTCTCAGCGTTGGTGTAAAGATCAATCAAACAAACTGCGCCCACGTCTATTTTCTCATGACCTTTGAACATCCGTGTTAACTGTTCCGACTAACATTGTTCTAATACTTGAACAAATAGTTAAATAGATTCAATTGCAAAAAATGAAGCAAACGACAGACTAGACTTTGATAAATTATCACGACTGAATCTTCTTTGGGCCATTAGTATTCAACGCAAAATATATTGGCCCAAAGAAGGTAACAAGTTTAAATTTTCGGCTAAAACCGATAGTTGTAGGTCTTGGTAGTTGTTAGTATTTTGCACAATACACCATTATGTTTGTAAGTATCTACACTTATGTCATCTGTGATTGTTTGATGATTTCGCGTTACGGTCGGATGCCGCCTACCGCTCTAGATCACAATACCAATAATTAATTAAACTGACACCCAGTTATTTGCTCTAATTGCGCGCATTCAGCTTGATTGAATTATGCATTGGTTTGATAGCTCACTCACTCACTCGCTGTAGTATGCAACAAACGGTTTAACTTACCAATCACTTTATTGTTAGACATTAGACAAGATCAAGACCGTTTTGGGTCAAAGGTAATGTTACCCTGAATGTTCTTAGCCATATTTTATCAAAATCGGCTTAGCCGTTTAAAAACTATGCTTCTTTTAGTTTTGAATATCTGAGGTTGAAAACCCGTTGGTTAGGTTATTTTTAAATTCTTCAAAATGACCACCTGAGTGACCACCATAACCACACCATAATTCGATTCCACTGTAAAAACTGTATCCCCCTTATTCATAGAAAAGTTATAGGACGTTTTAGTTATTGAACTGTTTTGCCTTGTACTTAGACAGAGAGGGACAGTTAAATAGCTAAAACGTCCTATAACTTTTCTATGTTTAAGGGGTTGAGATTTTAAATTCGGTGTGACAAACCTGTCTCCCCTTCTCCTATCACATACCACCCGTCACTATGGTTGCCGCTTGTGTACTTTTCACCCTTCAGTTAGTTCCCGAGCGGTCTCTAATCCGGAAACTTCGGGCACAATGAAAGTCACAGCCTTTTGACTTCTGCCAGTTGAGTCGCGGCACGTTGCGGGTAGTTCAGCTCATGATGATCCGTCGAAGCCTCCCCGAGGCACGCTCCTCCAGCCAGGACCAGGGGGGTCACTCTACAGGGTGTTGCAAAAAGGGTATACTAAGCCGAAACCTACATATGTAGCATGGTATATCTAAGCCCGAAAATGAAATCAGATTTTCAAAATTCGCGAAAACTAAAGTCATTCTCCATAGTAAAAAGTCATGAGCCAACATTCTATGGAAAATGATAATGGGTGTGATAATGTACATGTAGGTTTTGACTTAGTATACCCTTTTTGCAACACCCTGTATATGACGGCAAACGAAGTTTCGGAGCGCTGCCGCGCGAGCCACGACTCTATCTCGTTGTGTTAAACGTGCCGATTGCACGACAGCTCTCGTTCGTTCGTTTTTCGTCAGTATAGAGAAACCCTCCTGCAGCAGGCTCGCGGGAGATTAGCTACTTATAGTTTTGGAGTTCATGACTCTGAGCTGTTTGCTTTGTTAAAGTTGTGACGGCATGACGAGTGCGCAAACATGAGTTATGATTATGGTGGAAAACTTAGATTTACAATGTATGAACTAGATGATGATGTGACACATAAACAAAGCATAAAACTGTCAAACAGTTTCAAGTTCAACCTAATGACAACCATTGCACTGATGAATAAAGTCACTCTAACCAAATAAATTCAATATAAGAGCTCTTTATTGTTCGTGTGGTGTTATTTATCGAGAGGTTTTTTTTTTGCACTGATACTCCATCTTGTTCCTATATTTTTAATCTACAGTGAAAAACATAATCAACGTTATGTTGTGTACACTGTACATGCTACGTTGTATGTAGCTACATTGCAAGCATTGTGTTGATATTTTTACACTCATTGGATTAAAGATAAATAGAAGGCTTTAAAAACTGGCTGAATGAGGGACCACAAGAGGGCCTCACTGCATACAGAATAAAATAGTGGGCGCTTGAAGGCTTGCAAAATCTAGAGTAAAAATATATTTTTTACTATAAAACTATGAATTATTACAAAGAAGGGCTTATACCATGATGACATACTCGTGTACATACAAACGTTATATCATATGAATTTATATACGCATGCATTTACCTCTACATTTTATTTATTTTACACAGGCACCGTACGCTGCTTATCTCCATCCAGCTTTCATATTTCATACAGATCAGAACATCAATTACGTATTCATTTATGTACTACTCACTTTTATCGAAAATTCTGAACAAATTCCGCTAACAATATAACCTTTGTTGTGTCGAGATACTCTTTATGCTCTCGACAGCTCTCATTTGTCTTACCGCTAGGGCCAGAATAAACATATAAATTGCAGAGTTAAAGTATTTAACACGTAAACAAAACGGATTCGGCTACAAAATACAGGAAACTTTAATTGATGAAATCATTATACGTCAGTTATTTCGAGAATAACGTTAATGTTAACTTTAATTATTTTTAGCCTGCGTTGTTGTTGTAATGAAAAAAACTCTTTATTTAATTTATAATTATGTTAAATAAATAGTTTATTTGGCGCCTACATCATATATCAAAATCACAGTAATTAAACTCTGGGGCACTTTTACCAAACGCTAAACGTGTTTAAATATTTAAATCAAAATTTAAACATTTTATACTAACTGAACTGAAAGTCGTATGACGTTTGGTGAAAATCCACCTCTTATTGTAGGCATAGCACAGTATCGTTACTGTATTGTATATCTTTTTTCCTGTAGTGACATAATTCCCCCTCTCTTTATGGGGAAAATAAAATAAACCTGTCAAGGCCAGACAATATAATCTATATACCGGTATGACTTTGGTTTATTTTGCCTTTCTCCGCATTCTATTTCGTTTTGCCGCTATCTTTTGACTGTAAATGCCTCTTAAATCTTTATTATTTACTACTACTTGTTTGTTTTGTGTAAAGAATATGAATTTTGTGCATCCTATAACGTTATAAGTCATAATAAAATAAAAGTAAATCTGAAGCAATTTTGAAGATTACAAGCTTTAAAAAAGTTCTAGAACTCTAAAGAAGATTCCACAACATTTTCCAGAGTATTAAAATCATCCTCACGCTATCACGCTATACACGTAACGAAACATTTTGTCTACACAAAAAATATATACCATTGACTAACACACTTCTAACACATCAGTCATTCATTTCACTTACTGACCATTCTAAGGGCCAAATTCACGGGTTGCATAGAAATCTAAGTTTTATTAAACTACGATTTCATTAATCACGATTGCCGATTTCGTATAACTGCGTTTTGCTCTAATCTTGGTTAATATTGGTCGGTGAAAATCAAAATGAGCGTATAAGCTCGTTTAGAGCATAAACTGCGTTTTCGATCCTTCTACTCGTAACGACGTTTAATTGCTTCGGTGAATTTGGCCCTAAGTGTCCATCACAAAAGTGGCGTAACTGACAAAAAGTGTCAAAAAGTCTCTCTATTTTTGCCTGTCCGACTTAAAAACTAGGTGTGGAATTCGGAAAAAGCCTCCGCATGGGGCGAGTGTCAAAGGCACATCACACATGCCAAATTTGTCACGCCCCTGAGTGAGGCTAGCGGCGTATTGTCAGCCTCCCGTTATAATAACGTTCCCAACTGATCGTCGATGATCAGAACTGATATACATCATTTTGAAATTTGTTTGCGTTGTAGTATAAGTTAAATTTTGGCGAATTTTAACATTCGAAGAACAATAGTTTTAGTTTTAGAGGATTTAGACTACGCCGACGACCTCTGCCTGCTAAGCCACACACATGCAGACATGCAAGCCAAGCTCGATGCTCTCAGCCAAGAGGCGGTGAAAATAGGCCTGAAAATTAACATCCGGAAGACCCAAGAGGTGCGAACAGGTGTGCAGAATATGACCCGCTGCAGATCGGTGGTGAGACAGTGGAACGCGTTCACAAATTTACCTACCTCGGCAGCGTTGTCTCAGAAACAGGAGGTACAGAAGAGGACGACATTTCGCGGATTGCCAAAGCCCGAGCTACTTTCGCGCAATTGCGAGCAATATGGCAATCACAAAAGTTGAAAATCGAAACGTGGAAGGTAACCAAAGCCATCTCACACCAGCTTCGTGAACCGATGCCTTCGACGCATACTCCGAATATACTGGCCCAATAAAATCTCCAATGACCAACTGAGAGAACGGTGCCACGATACCCTGATCGACCAGCAGATCAAGCGACGCAAGTGGAACTGGATTGGCCACACCCTCCGAAGAAATTCTGACCACATACCCAAACAGGCGATGGATTGGAATCTGCAAGGAAAGAGAAAGCGTGGCCGTCCCAAGCAGACCTAGCGACGCACGGTAGTGGACGAAGCGAAAAAGATCGGGAAGTCTTGGAGTGAAATCAAACGCGAACCTCAAGACAGCTTGCGATGGAGAGTCACTGTGGACGCCCTCTGCCCCATCCAGGGGACAAAGGATACTAAGTCAAGTAAGGCAAGAACAATATTTTAATAGAATCAACCCCTAAGTCACTACCTTTCGATTCACTTTGGCAACTCTCTGTATTATATAAGTTGTAATATATCTATTATCCTTTAGCAAAAACTCTTGTCACAGAAAACATACGAAGGTACATTTCTAATATTACAATAAAATTAAAATGCTCTTATTTTAACTGTTCAGCGAAAAATATAAGAACAGGGCCAAAGTCTGAGCATTGGATTTAAACACGAGCAAATGACATACTTGCCGATATTTTATGAACTTTAGCAGATTTCGTGGGCGCATAAATAGCGTATCTCACCATGGTGAGAAGATTTGCTAGACAGATCTGCTGTCTGATTGGTGCAACAAGTGTGTGTTGCTCAGTTTCAATTATGTTTGCCCTAAAAAGTCTACTCCTAGCTTGCTTTTTATCAATTTAATACATTGGAAACTTATTATAAATTGTTATTATAAATTTTCTCTACTATATTGTGCGTACAAGCTTTCATATTTATAACACCTTCTCTTCCTATACAGGGTGTTGCAAAAAGGGTATACTAAGCCGAAACCTGATTTCATTTACAGGCTTAGATATACCATGCTGCACATGTAGGTTTCGGCTTAGTATACCCTTTTTGCAAACACCCTGTATAAACAGACACCAAAAACACCGACATTAAGTAATCATATTAACACAAGATCAGTTCGGACTGTTCCGCCGTATTTCAAACAGTTGAAATATTCACACGGATGATGCAAAGGGCTGCATTGCGCCAACACAGATAGTGAGTAGACTCTGGCGGGGGCGGTCAGGTGCCGCAATCAAAACTACGTGGCAGGCTGCCTCATTGTCTCATTTCTATGATTATCTCGATCACTTTGAATCTGATAGAAACAATTATTGCTATTTCTATGCTCCAGTGACGGATGACGGAATGAGTTTTTGATTAAGTTCGTATTCCTTGTTAGTTATCAGATTTATATCTAATGGATTTCGAATATCAAAAACGCTAACTTCTGCGTCCGGAGTTTGGAGTGTGTACCAATATATTTAGAAATAAATCTCGGCAACACTCAATGCGTTGTTATCGATTTGGAATTATGGATTTTGCGTCATATTAATAAAATCATTTTTGAACATTGATAAAAAAATCAGGACACATATTAAAATTTCTAAATAAGAGAACCGCTGACGAAGCCCGCATTGTGAATGGCTAATGACGAAGCGGATATTGTCACTGCCTGGAAGATGACCTGTTGGGACTAATTGCAGTGATAGAGCAGCGTAGAGCCTCTGAGCTTTATCGTATTCTCGTTACCAATGCTGCATCCGTAGAGTTAAATAACTAAGTACATACTTTCTTTAAGCCCGCATAGGTTTTTTTAAAAATCCGTCAAAAATGAGTCAAATCTTGAACACTCTGTACAACAGCTAGCATTGTTAACAGCTACACTGTCGGGTCAGTAAAATGGCCCAGTGCTATTAGGCACTTAAAAAAAACACGCTCCAAATTGCCACCTACAAAACCGAGGGCCCCTAATAGACTTATTATTCCAAACTATTCTCACTAGTGTTCCCGAATTAACATATGCACATAATTTGCAATAACACAACCTAAGTACCGCTCGCGCCTCGTAATATTGCGCAATAAATAATAACTAACAACACCCTGTATATTGCACGAAACGCCAGGGGAATTAGAATTAGAACAAATTGTGATAAAGTCCGTTCTAAGCGCATTGTCGACAGTGCCCGGTGGCGCACCCTTGAGGGATGCATTGCTTAGACAAAGTTCTGAGGGCAGTTGTCCACCGCCGGCGATGAACGAGGAGCGAGTTACGCTGGACGCGAGTGGTGACTTTGGCGAGCTGTGGAAAGCGAGTGTGTGGTTTTGTCGCTGGTCAACGCGGTACGAGTGACGCAAGCAATTACAGGTCAAGCGTACAGTCACGTGCTATGATAATTATATCAGAATCTGATGGCTGAGCGAGTATCGCAGCCGGCAGTGCAAACAGTCACAGTCAACTCAGTCAGCGATCAACTACATTAGTGTACATAATATTTTGTTATCACTAAAACTGAATATATATTTTATACGTTTGTAGAGCGAGATAATAGTTGATCTTTATTCGCTATGGGATGTTATAGCCGCCTCAAGCCACCATTATCTTTCAATGCGAAAATATATTTTATTGTAAGTTCTATAGTCATGTACTTATTCCCAACACATTTTCAACCCAAATAACTCAATTAATTACAGAAAAAATATATACCAAAAACAAAGTAGTCACACAGTTAAAGACAAGACTTAACTTAAGGGTCGGCAATAGGGAATCGAGGGTTGGCATTGTCATAGAATTATGTAGTAAATGGTGCTCTACAGCCTTGAAAAAAATCACACAGGTAGCCGAAGAGTCTAGCTAGGTGCTGAATGATTCGAATTCAAGTAAATGATTATGGATAACTGTAAATAAAATTCAGAATATGACAAAAAACCAGAAAATCACACTCCCGTATTGTAACAACTGTGTCGTAATTATTAAGAATTTTCATATGATTTTTATCATATTATAAAGTTAAAGGCTTGGACTAGGCGCTAAATACCTTGTTTTTTAATAAACACACACTTATTTTGTGTAAATTAATCCCAAACTTGGGCAATTTTTTTCCCTCAAATCTTCATACAAATATCTATGGCGGCTTTCTGTGTTATAAAATCATAAACACAAGTGACGTTTGACTCAGTTCACAGAGTACATTAATTATTCTGAGAATAGAGCTATCAGTCACACGATGATATCAGCGCCAGCTGTAGATGTGCCCAGGAACTAAATTTCATATATGTATATATAGCACTAATGGTAATACATAGGTATTTTGATTTATTTCTAGCTATTTGTATATATTAAATACCTACGTGAATAAAATAACGGGGATAAATTAATACATCAGGATAAAGTTTTCGACATTTATTTCTTTTTTTATAATACTCCACATAATACTACACATAACATTCCACCAATAGCATTGGCCCATTTTCTGAATCTTCCAGCATCCTTATCAGGATTGGGGAACCTATGTAAGGTACTGGTGGTTTCACCTGCAATAAAAACATTTATATTTAACCAGCATGACGGAGAGCCGTGGTGGCGTAATGGATACGGCCTCGTCCTCTCAATCGAGAGGCTGTGGGTTCAAATCCTGGCCTGTACCAATGATATGGAGTTCATAGTTTAATGCCGCGCGGGATACTGGTTTCTACTCTTGGTTTCGCTTGAGCGTCGATGAACTACGAACGCGATCCATTACGGTATCACCGAGTTGCTATGAATACGGTATCAGGTCCATTCTTTTGGCAACCGAGTTGTACATAGCTTGATAAGCCGCCACTAAGCACCAATCCTTCAGCTAGATTACATCAAACTTAATTTTACGACGGTAGACACAACACTCGTCCAAAGTCGGAACATTAATTAGTGAATATAGGTACTTACGTTTTTCATTCTGGTCACAACCAGGAATAAAACACTTATGTTTCGACGCCATTGTACAAAATCCAAATCAAAAAACAAATCAAGATCAATTATAGTACTCGCAAAGGTCAGAAGGTGAGGAGGCAAATCAGAGTCCACAAAAAACTGAAGTTGTCGATAAAATCACAAAAATCCGAAAAAGTTATTTGTATTATGGCGGCCGTAATAACAAATAACGTTCCGTATTATGCACACATTGCGTGAATGACATATACACACTGAAATATTTTGTAGTATGCAAATTCTATATTTTTTAAAATATTTAAAATAGTAAAGACTGTAGATGATTGTATATCGCTACAAGAAGACCTAAACCGTCTTTGTACCTACTGCACAGATAATAAGCTAGGGTTAAACGCGCAGAAGTGTGCCATAATATCTTTCACAAGAAAGAAGACTCATATAAATTACAATTATAAACTTAATAATGAGGTCCTTCTTAGAGTCTATGAAGTAAAAGATTTAGGTGTTCTCCTTGATAGCAAACTAAGATTTGATTCACATATAGCTTATATTACTAACAAAGCATTCCGAATGCTTGGATTTATATTAAGAACTGGTAAGGAATTCGAAAAAGCGGATACCATGCTGCTTCTTTACAATAGTCTTTGTACAGGCTACAGCCTTTTCACATACCTAGAGTTATGTTGTCTTACGCAGCAGTTTACTTAACCTAGATCTTACATAGTTAGATCAGTCGTCACTTACAACTGAACCATTACAGTCCATCTTTCTGTAATACTTATTTAATATATTTTGTGAACTAAACTCCTCACTGACTTTACTGATTGGAGTCGACGGGTACCTCGCATCGGCCCCTACATGTTTATGGTCCTTCGAACCTAAGTGATTAGTGAAGTGCATCTGTGACGGTAGCGAATCGGTATTCTCGGCCTTCCACCAGCGGACCTCCCCGAGAGTATTGAGACAAGGAAAATCGCACATACCTGAACGTGTTTGTACCAGCTAATCTTAACTGACACGAAAACAAATCGTGTAGACGACCAACCAGCAAAACTAACTACTTACCAGCAAAACTAACTACTTATCAAGAAAACTAACTACTTATCAAGAAAACGAACTACTTATCAAGAAAACTAACTACTTATCAAGAAAACTAACTACTTACCAAGAAAACTAACTTCGACATTCAACACAATGAATACCGAAGCACTGATCAAGCGTCAAGAGGACTGCTTTGATAGCATCAAAAGGATATGTGTTAATTTCGGCAAGGACGCTCCTGAAAGAAAAACACTGGAGTATCTTAAGAAGAGAATCGAAGCTCTCGATACGCACTGGCAACAATTTGCAGAAACTGACAAGTTACTGAACGCGGGTGAGGAGAAAAACTTATCTTATTTTACTAGCAACGTGTTTGTGAAAGCTCAGGAGAAATATCTTAGAGCTAAAAGTCAGATGGTGGCTTTACAAGCGCAGTGGGTAGCTGAACTAATGAAGATTCAACCACAACCGACTGCTGGAACGTCTAAGGAAGAGAGAGGAGAGTCAGCCGGGACGTTCGGCGTAGTGCAAGACATATTTGGAGGGATAAATACTGATTTAACTGACAGGAAGAGCGTCTTGTTACAACAACAACAAGGTAATTTCAAAGCTTTTCAACGTGCCGCTACCAAGGTCAACATCGACACCATCGAGGAAAAATGGGACCTGGAAGATCGGTTAAATATTCTCAAGACTAAATGGAATGCTATTGACAAAATTCATTGGGAATTGGACAACTGGCTCAACGGATCTAACGAATTATATGAGCAGGAGTATAACAGGTTAGAGAATCTCTATGAAGAATTACGCAAGGTCATCAACAAGAAGATGTGGGCCAACTTACACTACGAGAAGTCTACGCCGAGAGTAGAAATCCCGGAATTCTCTGGCGAGTACGCTCAGTGGGTTTCATTTAAAGATATCTTCATGGAAACGATTCATAACAACCCCCTTATCAGTAAAACACAGAAAATGCAGCATTTGAAGACAAAACTTAGGGGTGAAGCTGAGAAACTGGTGCAGCATTTAACTGTGTCAGCAGATAATTACGAGTGCTGTTGGGAAATTATTCAAAACCGGTTTGACAATAAGAGACTGCTATTTTCATCATACATCAATACTCTGTTAAACCAACCTATTGTCCAGCAACCGAATGCGTATCAAATAAAGAGGATGCATGATACGACATTAGAAGCCTTGAACGCGCTAAAGAACATTGGATTGGATACTTCGACTTGGGACCCGATAGTGGTTCACCTCTTGTCACAGAAGCTGGATGCAGCCACTTACAATGACTACGTGCAAGGCTTACAAAAACCGAGAGAGTTTCCAGTGCTAAAGGAGTTACTAAACTTTCTAGAATCCAAATTCATGGCCTTAGAAACCGTCAAAACTAATCACCCAGCGGTGAAAAGTTATTACAAGAATAACGAGGTCAAGGCGCCGAACTTCAAGAACGCGGAAAAAGGCAGCAAATCATTCCATGTTTCTATGAAAAACTGTCCACTATGCAAGAAAGATCACGTCCTCATGAATTGTCCAACATTCTTAAGCACGAACGTGCCTAACAGAATTGCAACTGTCACGAAATTACGAGTGTGCAGAAATTGTTTATTCGACCATTACGGTAAACAATGCGATTCTAATAAAAAATGCAAAGTGTGTAACAAATCGCACCACACATTTTTGCACGAAACTAACTTCAAAGGACAATCAACATCAACCCCTTCGTGGTCACCCCAGAAAAATACTAACCTTGTTAAAAAAGAGGAAGAAGAAGTTTTACTTACCACCGTGAAAATTATGGTTAAAAATACTGATGGGAACTATATAGTATTACGAGCTTTACTGGATCAGGGATCTCAAGTGTCACTGATCACTGAGAACGCGGCGCAGCGACTCAGACTGGCGAGGCAAAAGGGAAACGCAGTCGTATCAGGAGTTGGATCAGCAATGGGCAGCAGCAAAGGCTTACTGACACTGGAGTGTAAATCAATACATTCAGATTATAAATTTATTATAAAGGTGCTCATAATGAACAAACTGATTAATAACTTACCCAATACTAAACTAACCACGTCAAACTGGACGCACCTAGACAATATTAAACTGGCTGACCCCGATTACTTCACTCCTGGCCCAATTGATCTATTGCTCGGAGCGGATATTTACTCCGAGATTATACTGGAGGGAGTGCTGAAGCAGGATTCAAACTCTCCCGTCGCGCAGCAGACCAAGTTGGGCTGGATTCTATGCGGAAACACCAAAACATTCAAGTGCTTTGTAACCCTCAATGAGATAGAGGAGTTAACTAGATTCTGGGAATCAGAGGAAATAACAAAGGACACCGAGCTCACAGATTCTGAAGCGTACTGTGAAAAGTATTACGCGGAAACAACTGAACGGCAAGAAGATGGCAGGTACATCGTTAAGATGCCTCTCAAGGAAGATATAGCCTCCAAACTGGGAAGCTCAAAACCTCAGGCTATCTGTCAATTTCACCAGCTAGAGAAACGAATGGCAAGGTGCGATAAATTGGCAAGTCGGTACAAACAATTCATCGAAGAATACATTGAACTGGGTCACATGAAACCGGCGGTCAATCAACCGAATACTATGACACTGCAAGTTTACCTACCTCACCACGGTGTAATAAAGGAATCGTCAACGTCAACAAAACTACGAGTTGTATTCAATGCGTCTATGAAAACTAGCAGCAAGTACAGTTTGAATGACCTCATGGAAAAGGGGCCTAACTTGCAAAACGACATACTGACTCTAATAATCAAATGGAGAAGTTACCGATACGCTGTTATCGCCGATATCGAGAAGATGTATCGAGGCATACTTATACATGAAGATCAGCAGCAGTTACAAAAGATTGTTTGGAGGTTTACACCTACTGATGAGCTGAGAGAAATGCAACTCTGCACTGTATCTTATGGGAGTAAATCTGCCCCATATTTGGCTATGCGTACGCTAAAACAACTGGCCATCGACGAGGGAGACGCTTACCCTCAAGCAAGAAAAGCCGTAATGTCAGAATTTTACATGGATGACGTCATATCTGGGCGAAATACTATTGAAGAAGCAAAAATTCTACAAAATGAGCTCTATAACCTATTACTGAAAGGTGGTTTTGTACTGAAAAAGTGGGCAACTAACGAAGCATCGATCCTGGAAGGCTTACCTGACAATTATAAACGTCAACAAAATACGATCGATTTTAAACAAGACGAGTCAATGAAAACCTTGGGACTCAGCTGGAATACTACGGAAGATGTATTTGTTTTCAATTGGCAATTACCTCAGCAAAAGTCAAGGCTCACTAAACGAGTACTACTGTCAAACATCAGCAAAATCTACGATCCGCTAGGATGGTTATCACCTATGACCGTCAAAGCAAAACTAATCTTCCAAAAACTTTGGTTAGATAGACTGAACTGGGATGAAAACGTTTCCGAAAGCTCGTCGAAAGAGTGGGAACTGATAAGAAGCGAAATAATAAACATAAATGATGTAACAATACCGAGGTGGATCAGCTGTTATAACAATGTGACCGAGTTGCATGGATTTTGCGACGCAAGCGAAAAGGCGTTCGCCTGCGTCATATACAGTAAAGCGACGAATGATACCGGAGAAGTCGTTATTACACTAATGACAGCAAAAACTAAAGTTGCGCCTACGAAAAAGAAAACTACATTACCGAGATTAGAGCTTTGTGGTGCGCAATTACTGGCTAAACTGATGAACAAATGTCAGATGGCATTAACTGACCTTCAACTGGAAACCTACTGCTGGACTGACTCACAAGTGGTCTTAGCGTGGCTTCAGGGAGATAAAACAAGATGGGATAGATATGTTGCTAACCGAAGCATACTGATAACTAACTTAGTACCGGCATCAAAGTGGAGTTATGTGAATACTAAAGAAAACCCTGCTGACTGTGCAACTCGCGGTTTATCACCGAAACAGCTAGTTGAAGAAAAAATCTGGTGGAATGGTCCACAGTGGCTGAAAAAATGGAGTCCAGACAACTTAAAGACCGATGAATCATACTCAACTGATCATGACCTACGACAAACTTGCACTGTGACAAAAGGTGCAGACACCGCAGCTACAAGCGCCGGCGAGTGCATAGTGATGACGTTGCTAAACAACAATAGTCGGCTCGAATATGTAACACGAGTAATTGCTTATTTATTACGTTGGGAGAAGCAATTAACTAATGACTCTTACAATAAATACTTATCTATATCGGAACTGAACTACGCAACTGAAGTAATTATCAGAGCTGTACAGCGAGACGCGTTCGCAGAAGATATCGAGATGATCTTGAAAACTGGATTGGTGCACTCCAAGAGTAAATTATTAAACTTATCCCCATTTTTGGATAAAAATGGTGTACTGAGAGTGGGTGGAAGATTGCAGTTTTCCGCCTTACCTAGCGAAACTAAACATCCCATGATATTGCCACATGGCGGGAGATTAACCGAGCTAGTTATACAGCAAGCTCATGAACTGACTCTTCATGGAGGGGCACGCTTAACATTGGCACAGACGCGACAACGCTATTGGATTGTTGGAGGAAATAGAGCTGTCAAGAAAATAATTCGATTGTGCATGAAGTGCCGGCGATACGCGGCTTCGAAGACTGACCAAATAATGGGAAATTTACCTACTGAACGAATAACCCCGTCGCGCCCGTTTACGAACACTGGTGTCGACTTCACAGGACACGTCGATGTTAAAATTAACAAGGGACGAGGGGTCAGAACATGCAAAGGATATATAGCGATATTTATTTGCATGTCTACTAAAGCGGTGCACATAGAACTGGTGTCTGATTTAACAACACAGTCATTTATTATGGCCTTGAAGAGACTATGCGCAAGAAGAGGAGTGGTGAAATCGATGTTTTCAGACAACGGGAAAAATTTTGTCGGTGCAGCAAAAGAATTACAAAGAGAATTTCAACAGTTTGAAACACTGATGTCACCAGAATTTTTCAAAGAAGTGAACAAACTAGGCATTAACTGGCACTTTAATGCGCCATTATGGCCAAGTGCAGGCGGACTATGGGAAGCGGCAGTGAAGTCGATGAAGTTTCACCTGAAAAGAGTTCTCGGGGAGCAGAAATTGACTTATGAGGAATTCACGACCTTGTTACACCAGATTGAGGCGTGTATGAACAGTAGGCCTCTTTGCCCCATAACCGAAGATCCGGAAGACCTGGAATACCTTACTCCAGGCCACTTTCTCACTGGTGGTCCAATAATGTCATTGCCACAGGAAGAACTTACCGATGGAAAACATTTGGATCTAAGGAATAGATGGAAGTATGTAGAACTGATGCATCAGCATTTTTGGAAGCGATGGTCCAGTGAGTATCTTCATCAACTTCAGACCAAAAGTAAATGGTTGACGCGAAAAGAAGATCTAGAAAAAGGAGATCTTGTCTTGGTGAAGGA
This sequence comes from Plutella xylostella, assembly GCF_932276165.1. Taxonomy (NCBI): domain Eukaryota; kingdom Metazoa; phylum Arthropoda; class Insecta; order Lepidoptera; family Plutellidae; genus Plutella; species Plutella xylostella. The sequence goes on along the minus strand of NC_063987.1, from coordinate 5,584,797 downwards.
GAAAGGCTTACCTCCAGGCAAATGGGCACTGGGAAGAATAACTGAAGTTCATCCAGGAGCTGACGGATGTGTTAGAGTTGTCACACTGAAGACTCAAAATAACACTGTCAAGCGCCCAATAACTAAACTGACTCCATTGCCAATGAAAACTGACAATAACTTACCAACTGAAAAGGATCAACATAAATCAAAAGAGACAGATACTGCTAACAAACTGAAGCCTAGAACCAAAAGGAGCAGACTGTGCAACTTTATAACAACACTTATGCTAATACTTATGATATTCCCGACGGGTAATGCACAAACATCAGCGAAATACCAAGTTACGCCATTTGAAGCTAATCGACCAATGTACTTTGATGAAATAGCCAAGGTTCAAGTCATACACGACGAATGGATTGTACTGGTGTACTACAACTTAACAAATTACTGGCAAACTACGGAAAAGGTTCAGCGGTTTGTCGATCACTTAAGCAAGCAGTGTGGAAGATTAGAAGTCGGGTACTGTAGTCAAGTGACAGATCATTTGCAACATGAAATAAAAATGATATCAGAAAACAACATGATGTTATTAACTGACCACTCATCAAGAAAGAAACGAGGCTACATAAACGGCGTAGGAAGTCTCGCACGAACCTTATTTGGCGTACTAGATCAAAACTTTGCCGATAAGTACGCAGAAGACATACAAAAGCTGCAAATGAACGATGACTACCAAGTAGAATTGATGAGGAATCAAACACTTATAATTGAAGCGGAGAATTCACTTATCAAGAGCCATGAGAAGTTTATCAACAGCCAATTCCAAACCATCAATAAATACATAAATGAAACTGAATCGGATTTTTCAAAGATTGAAAACCGATTACTTCAACTAGCAGTAATGAATGAGTTAAATGCTGAATCACTGACGGCGAACTTATTAATAGCAGACTTGAAACAACAGCAAGAAATGCTTACCAACGCACTTACTGACGTACTCCGAGGACACTTGGATATGAGACTGTTTACACCCAGTCAGCTGATTGATCAACTGAGTCATATTTCATCCACATTACAGAAAAGACTCTCCTTTCCGGTCAAAGACCTACGGAAAGACATAAACAACCTTTACAAGTTGATCTACGTCAAAACGAGAATAACAAACTACATGCTATTTGAACTGCACATACCACTAATAAGCGATGACGAATATGTCTTATATCGCACTATACCGGTACCAATGAAAATTGGACAGAGTCAACTAACGATAAGGCGGTCCATGGATTACATCGCTACTAATTTTGTGAAAAACACTTACATAGCCATGGATGAATTAGAAGTGCAGCAATGTATAACAACAGACGATAACAATATATTATGTCACGCGCGGCACCCAATATACAACTTATACAATAAAGCGGCTCCGTGCGAAGCTAAATTGTTAAGTCAGGGAAATGCCTTACAATGCAACTACACTCAAGACACATGTTCGGAAAAATGGATCAAATTGCACAAACCGAATCACTGGATATTTGTTTGTTGTGATTCATATTTACTACGCATAATGTGCGGGGGTCAGGTGAAAACCAGTACAACATTGAATAACACCGGAATGATTGTGATTGGACAGGATTGCGTAATGCAGAAGGAGGATGAAATTATTTACGCATACAACACCTATGGAAACAATAGAGTGGATGTAGATACCGGGATACAAGTTCCTACTATAGACTCTACTAACAACCTGGTCACCGTCAATTTGAAGCATGTGGATAAAAACTTACAAATACTAAATTTGACTGAGAATCATCGTGAACTTGAGGAGCGAATTCTAGAGCAGAAGCAGCACGAGGTGACATTGAACTCGATATCCGTGCATGAGATAGGCAACTACGCGGTGTCGTCAATACTACTGGTGATAGCAGCCACAGCCGGATGCTGGTGGTGGATGCGAGCGCGCTGCGGCAGGAGGCCGGCGGCGGCGCGGGTCGACACACTCACTCCAACCAAGGAATGGAGTTACAGGAGATTATGCACCAGAGAGCTATTCCTATTGAGTCGCAGAAGCAAGCGAACTCAAAAGGATTTAATTTTGATTTTTAGTTTTGATTATTTTACTTAATTTTTTGCTTTGTAAACTGATATGGTTCAGAGTTTTACTGTTAATTTTGTAATTAGCTAGGTAATATAATAACTTAACTTATATACACTTACTTACTAGAGATTTTTAAAACTTAAGGTAGGTACTTTAATTTTTTTTTCCTTTTTTGTGCCCTTGGGAGCATGTACAGGCTACAGCCTTTTCACATACCTAGAGTTATGTTGTCTTACGCAGCAGTTTACTTAACCTAGATCTTACATAGTTAGATCAGTCGTCACTTACAACTGAACCATTACAGTCCATCTTTCTGTAATACTTATTTAATATATTTTGTGAACTAAACTCCTCACTGACTTTACTGATTGGAGTCGACGGGTACCTCGCATCGGCCCCTACAGTCTTGTTCGTCCTCTCCTTGAATATGCGTCGACTATTTGGAACCCGCAGTACGCTGTATATGTGGGAAAACTAGAAAAAATACAAGAAACTTTTCTTAAACACCTATTTTATAGAATTAATACTAACAAACTCAAATCCGATAACTCCATTTCACTTTTATCACTTAAAAATAGGCGCAATTATCTTGATCAAATGTTTATGTACAAATTACTTAATAATAAAATTGACTCCCCAAACTTGCTTTCTAAAGTACCTATTTTATGCCCTAGGGTAACTTGTCGAAAGCCTAAGTTATTCCATGTACCTTCAACTCGAACCAAGTATGCTGATAATGCTTTTATATCACGTGCATGTACATCTTTTAATAAAAACTTCTCCAAACTTGATCCATTCCATACTAAAATGTGTATATTTAAAAAATACCTAATGAATACCTTTTGTGAATAGGTTTATAAGGATTATTATATTGAGCCTTGTAGTATCTTAAATTTTGCATAGTCTCTGTGACCTTTGTAATTTTTCTGTTAATTTTGTAGTATAATTGCTCTGTGTAACCATGTTTTTGTGTGTGTTAAGTTTTTAGTGTGTATTGTGGATTTTTAAAACTAAAATGTCTTTAAATATTAATGGAAACTTTATTGGAAAAAGTACTACTTATGTATTTAACTTTAATGCATCCATCTGCTCTGTATGTTTCCTTAACAATAATAAAATAAATAAAAAAAATAAAAAATATTGATGTCAGTATTAGTAATATAAATATATATGTAATGTTTTATTTCATTAAATTTTCGTGAATGACTAGATACTAAAATATTTAATAACTATTATAGCAGTTGAATTTGACGTAATATTTTGACTGTAAAGAAACGTACCATTGCCGGAGTTTTAATAATTACCAGTATTAAAAATAAATAATAGTAAAATAATGTTGCCAGATATTATTTCGACTCAATTATCATTATTATAATTCTCATTACAGCGCCATCTTTAGATGTGCCCACAAACAAAAAATTAGAGCTTGAAACATAAGATTGACATTTTGTATTAGCTGAAAAGCCCATGACTCAGTTGGCCGCTGGCCTCCAAAGAAGGGTCACGTCGGTTTAGGCAGCACTGACAGCTCGCGATCTTATCGTGTACAGATACAAAATCACTGCACATTGGTTGTCATTGCACTTTTTCAACTTTTATGACACCAACATAATTTGATTTGAAATTGAGGAAGCATAATTCTTCCAGTATATTCAATACATTAAATTAAATTAGATAGTGTGCAATATTCTCGTGACATTACAGTCTCGTAAAGGTCTGATGAGGAGCAGGAATATAGCGAATGGATCTAAGTGATGACAATACGCACGGACATTAGGTTAGGGATCAAAAATACAGTCTCTTGGTGCTGGTTGAGGTATGGTCTCGTGAGGATCTGATGAGGGCAGTAACACGGTGGTGGCAATTTTATTTCAAAGATGTTAATAGCTAAAAGCATCGAGTTTAGGCTATTAAGTATGTTTTTCAGAGAGAGAGAAAGAGATTTTATTTTTCCTCTGGATGTGTTAGGTTTACTGGGTTTACTAAGTTCATTCTGTTAATGGCATCAAGTTGTTATGTGTTCATAAGTAATAATTATTTATTAACAAAATGCTGTTGGTTGTCCACGAAAATGTAAAAATAAAAATAAAATAAATAAAAATAAATTCAGTAACATAAAATTGTCAATGACGGAATTTCTTGTGGCCACAAAAAAACAAACGATAGCGTGATTTGAAGATATAGATACATTTATTCGACACATAGACAGCAACAACAAAAAAAATACAGATTTAAAGAAAAGAAACACATACTTATACAAAACAACAAAGAAAAAAAAAGGATACACATCAAAATAACTGGAAAAAATATAAGCCCCAATTTACTTGTGTGGGACAGGGAGTACCATAATATTTTTTTTGGGGTACTCCCCATCTATGCGAAATATCAGCTTGATATCTTTACCCGTTTCTGAGAAAAAGGGCGGTGACAGACAGTCAGTCAGACAGACGGACAACAAAGAGATCCTATAACGGTTGCTTATTTTCTTTTGACGTTCGAAACCCTAAAATTAAGTAAAAATATTATGCTGCTACTAAAAAATGTACTTACAGGTATTGAAAAAGCGGTATATAGTACTAAACAAATTATAAACAAACAAAAAACCCGACTGCACGCTAAAAAGATGAAAACAAGTCCCAATGTTAATGGAAAGTATCGTAGGCGGGGACCAGCAGAGGGTTCACCATTAAGCTGAATGTTACTTAGAAAACGGCCTTGAGTGGCGGTCAAGTTGGTCCCCGCCTGCGATACTTTCCATTAACATTGGGACTTGTTTTCATGTTTTTAGCGTACAGTCGGGTTTTTCGTTTGTTTATAATTGTATTTTTTTATTTGTAACTTTTTAGTTGTTTTTATTTTATGAAATTTTACGTCAGTAGTTCATGATCATTTTTTATTTCAATAATTTTGGTGTTGTTATTTAAATACCTTCAATATGCATATTTTTGTAATGTGAAAATCAAGCCCTTTCATTTGATACCTTACACGGCAAAGTTGAATTATTATTTTTTCGATCATCACGTTATGTCCTCTAGAGGGCGCTATGTACATTTTAATGGAACGTCACATAGCCTATAACCATCGCGCCATCAATACGCTTCTAACAATACCTCATACATCAAAATCTATCAAGCCGTTTAGGCTACGAGGGAACAAAGAAACAGACAAACATACAATCAAAAAACATTACCCTCCTCCTTTGTCAGTCGGGTAAAAAGGAGTAAGACAGGGGGTCATTCTGAACTTTTGCTCAACGAGTTTTGGAAATTAACAAAAAAAACCTTTTTCATAGAAACTTTGTTGGACATGGGACTTTTTACCATGGAAAACGAATATTTTTTTCGCGAATTTGCAAATCGCGTAGAACAAAAGTTGTTCAGAATGACCCCTTGAGTCATCCCCTTTTGGCTTAGTATAGCCCTTTTGCGACACTATGTATTTACTTTGCTTTGTCGTCGGGGTTCAGTTGGCTGGAGGATGCCCGAAACTTATTATCTACACTTTAATACTTGTAGTTACCTTTCTACAAGTAAATACCACATTTGTTTGAGAAAGCTAATCGGGTTCCGAGTATAGAGTAAAGTGGCACCCCTATTAATTTCTACTCTTTCCTGGTGCCTACCAGTATAAGTAAGAATTATACTTACTTACCCTAAAATCACCCAAAATGTACTTGAACATAATTGTCAATAAAGTTGGCGAGTAAAAGTTTATCGACCCACTGTGCAAACTTACATGTGTGCGTGTCACTGCGTGTGCTGTGTGAAGAGCATTGAAAACCCAAAATTGGCGCCGCACGTCACCCTGTACGGGCCCTTAAAAACCGGAAAATATCACGTAAACTCACAACTCTGTATCGAATAAAAAGTTCAGGAAACAAAAAAACTGCACCGACCGACGACGACGTAAGTTTTCCAATATCATTAAAAGTTTGAGTGCGGGCGGGATGCGCCGAGGCGTCTCTAAATTGTTCGTGTTCTATTGATCTTCGCTTTATACTTGTCGCAGGCAACTGGTTTAATCTCCTGTTTGATTGAACCACTAGCCCGTTCATTGGATGGCGCTGTTCAGTTGTATGACTAGGCTGAACGTTGATTGTACCAGCGTCACAAAACGTCCAACTAGTTAGCTGACTTAAAATCAGTCAGAGGGTGAATAAAACAAATATGGCGTCTAACAGCTAACAGCTGACACAAAAAGCACCTATATTGTTAGTTTTTTGCAAATAAATTAGCTTTAAAGTGCGTTATTTGTGTTAAAATAGTGTGACAACATGGATTTACCTATTATTAGGCCGCGGGCGGATAGTTTCAAAGAAAAAAAGTGGCGAAACTGGATAATTATGAACAACAATATGAAGGTACGTTTATTGTTATTGTTTAATTAATTTGTGAGATAAGAGCTTTGTAACATAGTCTTACTCTAGAGCTTTGTTGACTCTTGTCTGGTGATGTTCACCCTAACCAGACATTACAAAGTTGCTATACTATATCCCATTCAACGACTTCGCTGAATGACGTTCAGTCAAGACGTTGAACGTTACAATCAACGACTTGACGAGTTGTCCTTTAGTCATACAACTGAATAGCGCTATCCAATGAACGGGCTAGTGGTTCAATCAAACAGAAGATTAAACCAGTTGCCTGCGACATACTTATTACTTAGTATATGTACTGGTACATGTGGTCAAATCTCACGAGCAATGGAAAAAACACACACTCATGACGACCGAATGGCTTAGTGACCTGACTACTGAGCCGATGGTCCCGGGTTCGATTCCCGGCTGGGGCAGATATTTGTTTAAACACAGATATTTGTTCTCGGGTCTTGGATGTGCCCGTAAAATGGCAATAGGCCCGCCCCCTATTACATTGGGACTAACATAACACTCTGGCGAAAAGTGGGTGCAGCAATGCACCTCTGCCTACCCCGCAAGGGAGTACATTAGTACAAGGCGTGAGTGCGTGCGTGTGTGTGCATGTACTGGTACATGTGTTCAAATCTCACGAGCAATGGAAAAGTTCCAGTGAAAACGGCACCACATTACGGGTGGAACGGAAACGGTGAAAAAGTAGCTTAATGATGCAATTGAAGGTACAATTAACAGCGCATCAGAGTATTACCAACTAAAGCGAAAATATTTTGATCAAATTCCTGATTAAATGTTTTTGGATATGGAGTCATTTGGTGCCACTTTTCTGAGTGGAAGTTTTTCATTGTTCGTGAGCGAAACTGTTGCCTGCAAGCTACGATTTATATGTAAAGGCTGTAATGTAGAATGAGAGGTACCTAATAAATATGTTCCTGAAGAAACACCACTTTGAATTGGAAAGCTATTCGTTTCCAAGCATTTACTAATCTAAGTTATAGTAACTTCTAATAATTCTCCGGATACATTGAATAAAAGTAATATACCACACCAAAGCTTTATTCATCGATGTGTAATATGTTCTAGTGGGCTATTATGCCCCTGAATTATGATATTTGCTTTGGGGCACAGGTTATTAGTTCTGAAAGCCGGGTGGTTGTGTTTCTTACCTACAAAGCTTATTCCCTTGCAGCTGAAAGGTTGTTACTGAGCGTTATGTTTGATACCTTAAAATATATCTATATTGATGTCGATTCTGACGGCACAAATTTTAGTGCTGACAAAGCCTTAATTTTATTGTTAAAAATTCGACTCTATGAAACTTTCCATATGTCTCATTTTCTACAGTTTTTTTTTTGTGTTTTAACCTTCATATATTATCTAAGTGATGAATAAACTATATACATATTTTAGCCTCATCATTTATCATCATAATTTAGCCTAATATGTATTATGTATATGCATATAACTTCCGCCAGCAGGGTGAATATTACCTATCTATCCTCAAGTGGTGTTAGGAAGTAGTCTATTCAGGATCCTTCAGCGATTGTATAGAGATACTGAATTCGACGTAAATATCTGTACTGTATATTTGTGTCAATATAGTAATTGGCAAATTAACGCGAGCACGTAGTACATTGAATGTGTGAACTTCCTTTTATATCTGTTGGTCTCGACGAAGGTTGTAACAAAACTCAGGTTAAACTGGCAAGAACTATTTTATTTTTCTTAACAAGACTCAAACTCAACTCAGTTAATCACTAATTTATTTATTAATAACAAGTGGCTAGCTTTACACGTCCAAACGCTTCGAGCTCTAGTCTGAGACTGGCGCTCCGAATGCCGCGCCCCACCAAGCGGCCACCAGTGTGGCTAGTTCACAGAAAATCCATTTACCCAATAATTTAGGGTAATTATTAGAAAACCTTACACTCGACCATCCTGATGACATGCATGTCCTCATGCATGCACCAGGTGGAGCCACATAAAACCTTACACTTGGCAGAGCGAGACATTCAAATAATATACAAAAAATACAAAATTCAATTCTATAGTACTCGTTATAACCATTATAATATTTTGTTATATTTTCAATTAATATGTATATAAATCAAAATGTTACTAGCAATTAGTTTGGCTTCACAGATTTTTAAGACAATATGTGTAAATTAATAAATAAATTCGTAATATAATTCAACAAAAGCTTATTTTATCTATCCTTATAACTATCCTTGTAACATTGTATCCTTGTAACCATGTATCCTTGTATCCTTGTAACCTTGTAGCCTTGTAACCTTGTAACCTTGTAACCTTGTAACCTTGTAACCTTGTAACCTTGAAACCTTATAACTACTTATTACTATCCTTGTAACCACTCATAACTATCACTTTAATCTTACAGTAATTTTGGTATCGAAATCATTTATAATATAATCATTTCATATAAAAGCAAATCATGTATAATATAATCATTTCATATTATAGGTACCCAAATTAATTAGAAAACAAGAAGTGACATATTATGAACATTGTACTTAATTTACAACAAAGTAAATGCATGCATTAAGCTAAAATATATAAATGTTTATTTTTAATCTTAGAAGTCGTGAACTGGCCGGAAGGGATTTTAAACTCCTGAGAACATAATTATTCAATTGATTCAGTATCACTTTGTTCATTTTCTGATTCATCTAAACATAACGAGGCTACATGAATCCATGGTTTCATTCTATCTGCGGCAACAGTGGTTTTGCGTTTCCCCTTCATACCCTCAAAGCCCGCGATTGGAGCAACCCTGTAACGATCGCTTCCTATAACCTTTATTACCTTAAAAGGGCCCTCGTAAGAAGGCATTAGTTTAGTGCTTTGACCTTTGCCTTGAAATGCAACTTTTGTTATTTTAACCAGATCGCCCTTGCTATATGTACGAGCAGCATGCCTGTTCCGATCATACCGCTCCTTTTGTACAGCTTGGGCCTCATCGATCTTTTCCTTGACTTCCGTACGTAGATCAGTTAGGTCGGTGACCCTGTGAGTATCGTTCACGACCGCGTTTAACGCTGGTTTTACTTCACTATTCAGGTCAGTTCTTTATTCAGTAAACAATTAACTTATTGCATTTGAATTTAACAATAAAAATAACATAAATATCTATGATTAACATAACAATAACATGCACAACAATATTATTATATACTTACAAGCAAAAATATTCATTATAGGAAAACTAATTTTATAAGATTAAAAAAAAATACTGCTAAATCAATTATCAATTTTGTCATTTATAAATTCCTCAACTGAGTAGTAACATTTCTTCAACAGGTACAATTTTAGTTTTTTACTGAATAGTTTATGAGCAGTCAACTCTTTATATTCTATAGGCAGGTGATTGTACAAATGGAGAGCTTGATACTTTGGTGAATGCTTCGCTATGTCAAGATTTGGGCAGAAATCAGATTTGAGATCCTTTCTTCTTGTCTGTAATCGAGTTTGTCTCTCTGATTCAGATTCTAATCGTCGAAGATATTTTACAAGATGGGAAGTGACCACCAGAATATATAAGCATGGCACTGTTAGAATGCTTAGTTTAATAAATACTTCCTTACAAGATTGACGCTGGGACATTCGCATCATGGTCCTTATTGCTCTTTTTTGAAGAACAAATGCCCTATTTATATTACATTGATAACTATTTCCCCAAAAACGTACGCTGTACCGTAGCTTAGACTCAACCAAGGCGTAGTACACCTGCTTAAGGTGGTTAATTCCTAGCTCATCTCTCAGGCTACGAAGGGCATAACAGGCTGAACTTATAGCACTGGAGACATATTTTAACTCTTCGTTCCAGTTAAGTTTGGAGTCAATATGAATACCTAGGAATTTCACGGAATTTACTAGTTCTATTTTATTATTATTTATATGAATGTCGAGTGTATCATTATTCCTACTTGTCGTTTTAAAAAGCATCGCGTTTGTCTTGTCAGTATTTAATTTCAAGTTATTAATCCTAAACCAATTATCAAATGTCATTAATATAGCATTAGTCTTATTACTAAGTGATTTTATGTCATTTGAATTAACTATAGCGTTAGTGTCATCGGCAAATACTACAATGCTTATGTCTGGGAAAGACTGTCCTATGTAACCAATTAAATCATTTGTGAATAAAATAAATAAAATAGGTCCCAAAATTGATCCCTGTGGAACACCTCTTTCTAATTTCACCAACTTTGATCTATGAGTATTTTCACAATCCCTCTCCCTGCTAATAATTTCAACGAATTGTTTTCTATTTTTAAGATAAGATGTCAAAAGTTCTAGAATGTCTCCCCTCACTCCATAATAGTCAAGTTTTTTAAGCAATAAAGCGTGATCCACCATGTCAAAAGCAGCGCTAAGGTCAAGAAATATATATACCAGCAACTTTTAATTTGTTATTTAACTTTGTGATTGCGTCATCAACTAACAAATCAACTGCGTCAATTGTACCAATATTTTTTTGATAACCGAATTGTCTATCATGGATTACATTATTACAGGCAAGGTGGACACCAAGCTGTCTTTTAATAATTTTTTCAAATATTTTTGACAGTGTAGGTAACATGGAAATCGGTCTGTATTTTTTTGGGTCGGTATGAGACCCTGATTTGTGAATAGGCACAATTCTGGCAATCTTTAGTTGTTCAGGGAAAATTTTGTCATGAAGACAGTTATTGTAGAAACAACTAAGAGGTTCAGCAAGAATATCAATGTGATCCTTAATAATGGTGATAGGAATTTCATCGTGACCATAGGAATTTTTAGCTTATAATTCTTGTACTATTTTCATAACCTCTGAAGGTGATGTTAATCTAAGTTTTAGATCAGTTTCTACCCGTTTGCTGCCCTGTTTGAGAAAACTGATCGCAGACTCTAAATTTTGATGATTAGGTATGCTTTTCTTATGAAATTCTTCTGAAAAAGTATCAGCAACCTCATTAGGTATGTTCTTTAGGTTTCCTTCTACTTTTAATATTATATTATTGTGTACATTATTGTTGAGTTTACTTCTTTGTTTGTTTACTACTTTCCAAATTGCTTTAGATGAGTTCTTGGCTTTATCAATTTCATTTCTAACTGCTAAGCGTTTAGCCTGCCTTATGACCCTGTTATATATATTCATATATGAGCTGCGATATTTTGAATCATCATTGTTTTTCCACTTTAATGCAGTAAGGTGTCGTTTCATTTTACTCGATATTCGAATACCTTTTGTTACCCAATTCAACTTACTATATGATTTAGATTTTACTTTTATTCTTCTTTTAGATCTTTAAAAATATGATTGAATTTATCAATAAAACTATGAATACCCAAATTTTTCCAATTCACATTCAGAATATTTTTTCTAAATTCCATATTAGTCTTTTCAGTGTACGATCTCCGTTCTACCGTTAAATATTGGCATCTACTAACGCTGGAGACGTTTTCAACCTCAAGTGTGCTAAAAATACCAGCATGGCCATCTCCAAGTCCATTGTGATCTACAAAAACCCCAGAGATTTGGATTTCAGGAACATTTGTTAAGAAATTATCTAGACAAGACTCGGAATTATTCCGAACAAACGTAATATCAGAGATTAAATGTTTGAAATTATAGCATTCAAGCAGAGATAAAAAGTCTCTCCTATGCTTACTGTCTTCGAGAATGTTTACATTGAAATCACCACAAATTATACACTTTTTGTTGAAAAAATGTTCTAACAATTGCTCTAATCTGTTGATAAATTCTTCAAAATTACTGTCTTTCGGATTCCTGTAACAGCACAATATATTCACTGACGTTTGCTTATCTCTAATACCACAAATTTCAAAGCATTCTGTTTTATAAAGTTTTTTACATATTAACAGTTCTTCATAATCTCTTTCCTTTATGCCTAACAATAATGCACCACCTCTCTTTTTCTTTGGCCTTGTATTGTAAGAAACAATATCATAATTCTCAAGTTTGAAGTGTGATATGGAGTCTTTGTACAGGAAATGTTCACTAACAGCACAATAATGCGGTTTACTACTTTGTTCACTCAAATATAATTCAAAAGAGGCTTTTTTTGTAGAAATGCCACATAAGTTTTGATGAAAAAGATTTAACTTAGTAGTTTGATTCACGAAATAATTTATTACCGTTATTAACAGGAGTAAATTGGCCTTTTACAGTTTTGGAACTAGGATCCTGACTAAATTCACAGTTTTCATGTAAACCAAGATCATTAGTTTGCGTGCATTTTTCAACCATTGAACATCTAATTTTACAATTTTCGTCTTTTAGTAACATGTTTTCTAATAGTCTTTCTTCATTCCTTATTTTCAAAATCTCACGTAGAAGAATTTTACATTTAAAAAATTTACTATGTATGTCCATGTTTGAATCTGAATATTTTACAAATGTCGCGAATTTAAAGTCATTACAAACTAATCTTATCAGGTCATTAAGTTTTGACTCGTTTAAGTACCTGCTTTTACATACCTCACCTACTATAACATTTGTGTTTTGTAACGAATTTAGATAATAATACAGGAAAGATTGAAATTTCATCGGATTTTTATCATTTGACTTGGTCAGTATTATTACATAATCATCCTTGTCAAATTCTTTACAGATTATTTCACAATTACACAATATTTGATCTATAGTTGCATCCGGTTTCAATATTGAGGTAACTATATACTCATCTCCAAGTAAATTTTGTAGTAAGGGACGCATGCCTTTTGCTTCACCATCAGAGAACAGAATCACCTTTTTTTTCACAACATTATGTGACGGTAATGGAAGTATTGTAGCTACATCCTCGCTGGGAGTATACACTTTGTTTTTGTCCGTGTGAGAGATTTTTGTGTGCAGAGTATGTCTTTCGTTCTGCTCACTTCCGTTTATCGCATCTGTGCATGATATTAATTTAGAGACGTTGGAGGTAAACTGATTAGGAGATGTCCTTGGGAAACCGATTTGCATATTAGTTGTTTTTATTTTTCGGTACTGTGGAGAAATTGATTTCTTTGGTGAGCTAGTCAGATCATCAATGCCTACGGATTTGAATATCTTAAGTTTATTTTGACACATAATCAGGTCTTTTTTCAGAGTATCGTTTTCCAGGTTTAATGTATCAATTTCTTGATTGGCAATTTTCAACTCAGCACTTAAGGTATCAATTTTCCTTTTAGTTTCTATTCTTTCTTCACTTTCATATTTGCTATATTCAGGATCAGGTAAACTCTGATAAGTAATTTCATGCAAATCCTCCTCCAATTCAGTGGAATGACGTCTTCTAGTAGTGATATTATCAAACGAGTTATTCATTTTTAATGTTTTCCGATGTATCGAAAATAAATTGAAACAGGTATCCACACCATATGATAATTAAGTATTATAAGGAAAAAAGAAAAAAAAAGAAAAAAGCAAAACTATAAGTCTCAGGATTTGAACTCCAGTCTCCAGCTTGGCAGTCAACTATGTAACCGATATACCAACGAGGTAACTATTAAGAATAACGAAAAAATGATTCTTAATATGCAAGCGTGCTACGAGATCGTCTAGCATTGGCTTCGTAGCGTGACGTATTCCTTACTCGTAGGGTATCCGTGCGCCTCGTCCAATCAGCGATGCGCCGACCGGTTTGACTTGTAGCACGTGTAGCCGCTGCCGCTGTCGTCTCTGTTAGCTGCGTTTTGTAGATTCGTCAGTATTTTGGAGAACCGTTATTATTTCTGTTTGAACTTGTTTTGCTATTATCTTGAGTATCCGTGATCACTTTTACAAGCGGTTTTCACTATTTGACTGTGTGAATCTTTCACAACAAGGCAAGTCATATATCAAGTATAACTGTTTACTTTAAACCATTTAAAAAAGGTAAAAATGAAGAGCTAACGTATAACGCGTCTTATCGATATTGACGTCCGAGGGGAAGGGGATTCATTGCTGTACCGAACATGATTTCAGCTGGTGTCTTCCCTGTAGTTTTTTGTATCGTGTTGTTTAATCCCCATTGTAGTTTTCCAATTTTATTGTCCCATTCTTTTTCGTTGTCGCGTAAATTTTGGGCTGTCAAACAGTCAAGTATGGTCCTGTTGTAGCGCTCTATTTGGCCATTGGCCCTAGGACTTGCCACCGCATTCAACACGAGTTTTATGCCTCGCTCAAGGCAAAACCTTCGGAATGCATGAGCTGTGAAGCAAGACCCTCGGTCGCTAATCAGCCTATCCGGTGCTCGAAATATGTCAAAAATGTCTTGCAATGCATTTATCACATTTTTAGTACTAGTACTCCGTACTGGCTTGATGAACAAGAACTTCGTAAAGGAGTCCACGACATTTAGTGTATGTGTGAATCCCCTCTTCGACTTCACAAAGGGTCCGAGGTGGTCAATGTGCAACGTGTGAAATGGAATTGCAACTTTTTCTATGGGGTGTAACAGTCCCTCTCGTCCATTAGCAGCTTTTTTAGCATAGGCACAATCGATACAGGCACTAACGTATTTTTTTATGAAACGTTTCATTTTTGAGAACCAGTAGCTTTTCTTCATGCGTTCCAGTGTTTTTTCATAACCAACGTGACCTATATCGTCATGATTCATTTTACATAGCTGCCACCTCGCACCCTTCGGAACCACCCATCTGACATTCTCTTTGTCACCATCAATACACCTAAACAATTTGTTGTCTTTTAATACATAATTGTCTCTCACATAAGCCAATCCTTTGGGATCTAGTTTACTGCTGACAATATCCCTAATCCTACACAACTCGGGGTCTCCAAGTTGTAAAGTCAGCAGCCAGTCCTCGTCGGATATCACCAGAACCGGAGGGTATCTTACGTGATCTGTACTGTCCGTATCGTATGTAGGATTCCTGGAGAGGGCGTCCACGTGACCCATTTTTGTACCTGGTCTATACTCGATATGACAGTCAAACTCCTGTAAAGCGATCCACCAACGTGCAATCCGGGGGATTAAGTCACGTTTCTCAAACGTAGACCGCAGAGCGCTGCAGTCGGTAATCACTTTGAACGGCTTCCCTAAAAGGTAAACCCGAAACTTTTTCAAAGCGCATATGACCGCAAGAGTCTCCAACTCGTACGAGTGGAAGTTTCTTTCTTCCGGAGTTGTCTGGCGGCTGTAATACGCCACGGGGTGAAATGGATCTTGACTTCCCATTGGACGCTGGAGCAGTATTCCCCCGATACCTATCTTGCTAGCGTCTGTGTGGAGCTCTGTTTCGGCAGCAGGATCATATAATGCCAGGACCGGCCTCTCTACCAGTTTCGACTTCAGTATATCGAATGAGTCCTGTTGCACAGTCGTCCACTCCCACATTGAATTCTTCTTTAACAATTTAGTGAGAGGGTACGCAATCTGGGCAAATGACTGTATAAATTTTCGGAAGTAACTGACGAGTCCTAAGAACTGACGCACGTTGTGTACGTTCTTTGGCAAAGGAAAATCCACTACACTCTGAATTTTGGCAGATCCTGGGCGCATACCAGCCGCGCTAATTTCGTATCCCAAGTAGTCGATCTTGGTTTGTAAGAAACTGCATTTAGATAAGTTCAGTTTCAACTGCGCGTTTTCCAACAACCTTAAGACCTCTTCCAAACGAGTGATGCATTCGAACGGCGTTACACCAAAAATTAGCAAGTCATCTAAATATACCGTAGCTTTACTAAATCGAGCTTGTCCCAGAACGTGGTTCATCATCCTTTGGAAGACGGCTGGAGCATTTGCTAGTCCGAACGGCATACGGTTATATTCATAGTGGCCGTCGGGGGTCACGAAAGCAGTCAAATGCTTGCTCTCCTCTGCAATCGGTACTTGATAATAACCTGACATTAAATCAAGGGTAATGAACCACGCCTGTCCTGATAAACGCGCCACTTCATCCTCTATTATCGGAATCGGGTATCTTTCCTTTACGGTCAGGGAGTTGAGCAGCCTGTAATCTACGCACAATCGTACGCCACCGTTCTTCTTTCGAACTAGTATTATAGGGCTGGCGTAGTTGGAAGTCGACTCTCGGATGATACCTGCTTCCAACATTTCGTCGATCATTTCGCGAACCTTCTCTCTTTCATGATACGACAACCGATACGGCCTATAGACTACAGAACGCTGGCTGTTCAACTCTATGTTCATTTGTGCCGCGTTTGTACAGCCAAGATCTGCCAAGTCATATGCAAAACAGTGTTCATGGCGTCGCAGTACGTCTAGAAGTTTGGTCTTGGCTTCGTCGGGAACTGCATCGTCTAGTTGTATCAGACTTTCGTCGAACTTCTTAGCTGGGGAAAACTCGGCACGAGTGTCCATAGCTGCAGAAACTTCTCCGCTTACAAGTCTATAAACCGATTCTACTTTTTCAGCCCTGGCAACTACCAAGTTTTCTTGGATCTGACATGGGATGCCGCAGGGTTGTATTGTGACGTAGAACAAACCGTTTTTGACTTCGTAAACGCCGCCGTAAATAATATACTGGTTTCCCAGCTTTCCCACTATCTTAGTGTCAACTATCATACTGCCGTCAAATAACGTTTCAGTCTTGACCTTGACACTAGCAGTTCCATAAAGGTTACAGTGTGCTATAATACTGACCGCGTGAAGCCTCTCCTCGTCATCATTTGGAATAAAGTTTGGCAATTCCGAGTCAACGCGTATAAATTGTAACCTGTTCACATCCTTATAAACAACTACGTGAGGTTGTTCAGTGAAAGTTTGCCCTATAAGCAAGTCCTTTTCTAAGAACTGGTTCTCTACTACGCGGCAGCATACTGTTGCTTCTACACCATCTATAGATACATTTAGCTTTACAGAGCCCAATGAACCCACAAGACTATTACCGAAACCCTTCATAGTGGATGGAATTTGGTCATGAGACAATCCGAGTTTCACCAAGCATGACTGTGCAATGGACAACATTTCATTTTCTTTACCCTATATTTTTATTAGCTATTCGGAAAGGTTACAAAAAATTAGAGGACCCGTATTTTTTTATTTTGTATATACATTAATTTTTGCATGTTATTTTTAACTTTAAAGTTAATTATTTTAAAACCGGAAGTGACATCACATATTAGCCTCAATTTTTATTTTTGTCTATTGCCTTAGTCTCGAAAAAAACATAAATGACACTGACAAGTGACATTTAAACTTTGTTTACATGTCAACCTGTTGGTTGGGTCATTTTCAAATGACATTGATATTTCTGATGATACAAAGTAGGTACTTATCATGTAAAAAAATAAACAGAAGCATTTTTTCAGCTGTGTAGGCGGTGGCATGCTCTGGGACATATTAAATAGAGGTCATCTCTTAATAAGTACTAACCATTTTATATGATAAATTAAAAAAATGGTCATAAAGTGTCAGAACAGAATTTATGAAAATGACCCAAATAAACAACAACGACTCGATAAAACGTCAACGCCAATCAAAAATGAAAGTGACAGTTACTTTGTTTTTAAATCTACAGGCTTTGATCATCAAACTGCATCGCACCTGATGCATGACGTCATCAGCACTTTTTTTACTATTTTATGATTTTCTCGAAAATGATACATCCAAAAAATACAAAAACATTTTTTTTGTGGCCTTGAGAGCTAAATCTCGAAATGGTTTTCGATTTATAGCAGCTTAAGTTTTTTGAAATGTTGTCCATTAAGGTTATATCGACAAAGCTCGGCTTTGTGTCCTACTTTGTCACAACTACTGCACTTCACTAGAGGCTTTGGGCATCTTGAAAATGGGTGCCCTTTCTCTTTGCAGTTGTAGCAAAACAGCCCAGGATTGGTTTTAATGTTAGAACGGTTATTTACTTTATCATCGTTCGTATTTAGGTTACGATCCTTCAGAAATGATTGTTGGGGAGTGTATGGATCTCTGTTATTGCTCATCAAGAACTTCAACAGATCGTCAGGTTCGTCGCACCGTAACGCTAATGCGCTAGACCTCGTGGTCCTATCACTAAGGCCATGAATGATGCAATCAACGGCGCGTTTGCCGCTTATATCGCATTGGTTGAGTAGGGAAAGTTTTTCATAAAAATAATTTTGTATGGGTTCGTTAATCCTACTTTTACGTTTTAACATGTCTTCAAGCAACTGTCCATAATTTTGTTCGCAAGGAAAAGCGTTTAACAGTTTTGTTTGCCATTCCGACCAGCTATACAAAATAGAACTCTGACTTTCATACCATATCTTAGCTAACCCAGATAGTTTTTGCATAGCAAAATGTATCGTGCTCCTCTCGTCCCAGCCGTAGACCATCGCACATTCGTTAACCTTTTTAAGCCAAATATCCATACGCTGGTTTTTCTCCGAAGGATTAAACTCAGGTATAATGTTTTTACTATCTCTGTTAGAAATTTGTGTGCTATGGCTCGGCTGTGACGGGAAGATATCTTTAATAGACTTAATTATTTGTGTTACGTCTTTAGAAGAAAAAGATGGACTACGTAACCTTGTTGAGTGTCGTCGGTACGTATCGACGGGCACGTGACTGCTGGTACGGTGCTGGCCGCGTTTGTAGCCGTGACTGCGACCACGGCTGCGACTGCCGCTGCGGCTGCGGCTTCGGCTGCGGCCGCGACTGCGACCGCGACTGCGACCGCGGCTACGGCTGTGGCTTCGGTTGTCACATGTCACCCTTTGTAGTGACCCGCGGTGCACGCTCCGCTGACGGCGTTGCTCCGCATCTCGTTCTCTTTGTAGCTCGAGCTCCATCTGGCGAACCCGCTTCTTTTCTAGATTCAGTGCCTCTTCGCGATCCTGTAGCCGGCGGCAGTAGCTACCGCTGCGTCGACTGGAGTCGCGATCACGACCGCGGGTCTCGCTGCGCCTGGAGCGCGATCGGCTGCGTCGGGGAGTATCTGTACTTCAAGCAATTAATGAATTACAATATTATTATGCAAGGAAAAAACCAAAATTGAAATATCTCGAAAACTATGCGTCCTAGGCCAAAAATAACCGAATTTTCACCCCCCTTTATGAAACCCCGGACCGCAAAAACCGGATTCTAAATATCGTTTTTTTTTATTTTTTTATTTAATACATTAGCTTTGTGGGAGGTGTTTCATGCCTTTTCGTGCTTTAAAAGTGGGTATTCTGACCGGTGGCCAAGGGAGGGACGGCGATCAGTCGGTAGACCGCCGACCCGTTGGTCCGATGACATTAGGAGAGTGACTGGACCAAACTGGATGAGTGTAGCACAGGACCGTGGGACTTGGCATAACATGGAGGAGGCCTATACCCTGCAGTGGGTTGACATAGGCTGATGATGATGATGATGATTCTGACATTTCCGTTATTTTTTGTTAGGTTAGGATGACATAAAATATTTTTTATCAAAAAAAACAAATTATAGTGCCACAATCTTATCTGTTCCGGTGGTCAAAATGTGCAACAACGAGACGTCATTGTCAAACGTCATTTCATACTCTGTGCGTTATTTGAGTTGTCGATTTCTGCGAAGAGGCTGACGCTACGTTATTTAATTTGTTTTATGATTTTCTGGGTGAAATAATGCCAAAAGCGCTAAAATGTGATGCAAGAAAAGTAATACTAGATATATTGGTGTTTATGCAGGAAGAATAACGGACTCAGGCGCCTTTAATTCCGTTTGAAAAATTGGAAGAACGAGTTGCAGGGGCTACAGGATAGTGTTGCCAAATATGACGAATAATTTTACCCATATACTCCATGTAATTTTATTAATATTTTCCCGAGAGACCCGTGCCCCAGCAGTGGGGACGGAATGGGTCGTGATGAAAAGTATATAATGTTTATTTTTTATGATTATTTATTTATTTATTTATTTATTTGATTCACCAACAAAGATTACATCAATTACATGCTAAAATAAATTAAATTAAGTCTAATGATAAATGCATCTTCAATTATAGGTGAATACAGCATGCATTATATAAGGAATAAATTCATTCAATAATTTTACTATTAAATAAATATACAATTTAAATTATTTATAAATCACAATGTACCTAACATTATTTTTAAATTAGGTTAAAATTTTGATGAATATTAAATGTACATAAATTTTAAATTAGGTTTACACGAATTTATACAATACAAATTAATTACAATAATTATAATTTAAAAAAAATAAATTACAACATTGGCAAAATAATCATTAAATTAATTAATGTAAGTGGGATTGAAAGAATAATTTTATTGATTTTAAAAATAAAAGTAACAATAAAACATTTGAAGATTAAACATTTTAAGGCAACGACCGCATGAGTTCCTTTTTAAAAAGTGGAAGCCCCTGGAATATGCATAGATTCGTTTTCTTTGAAATTATATTATACGATCTACAAATCCTATTCAGTGGAGAATATTGACCCAAATTTAAGTTGCTTTTATTAATGTGAAATAGCGTATATACATTTTTTCTTGGCAACTGTGTGGAGATAGCTATATGCAATTTAGATAGCAATGTCGGTGCATCTATCTTTCCGTTCACCAACTTATGCAAAAAAAGTATGTCAGCAAGCATTCTACGTGAGGATAATGAAAGCATATTAAAATGTTTCAATCTGTCCTCGTAGCTGTGCAGTTTTTTAGCAAGACCGAATCTGTAACTTAAGTGCCATAGAAATCTTTTTTGAACACTCTCGATTCGTTTTATATATACAGCGTAGTGAGGATTCCACACCGGACTGCAATACTCCACACAGCTTCGAACGAGCGAGTTAAATAAAATTATCCGGGACGTAACGTTTTTGAAGTCTTTAGTGTTTCGAATTATAAAGCCCAACATTTTAAAGCTACGAGTCACCATAGATTCTTTCTGCTTATGAAATTGCAGTTTACTGTCTAGTCTCACGCCGAGATCCCTAATCTCAACCACATTCTTTAAAGGAGAGTCGTTAATGAAGAAGGTTTCAGGTGGAATATTGTGCCTACACCTCGAAAACATCATGTGGTAACATTTCGAAGCGTTTAAAGACATGCCATTTAGATCGCACCAATCAACGAGACGGCTTAAATCATTTTGAAGCATTACATGTGTGAGGACATGACATGACACTTTAAATCTTAGGCAGTATATCAAGAAGAATTTCGCGCACCTGCATTGATTTTAGACGAAATAATGACATGTTCTCCCAACCTATCAAGGGTTGGCTGGAAGAAATAGCTTTTTGGCAATTAGCCTTTGCACATTGTCTGAATTTCTTTTTATTTTATGCTCTTGTTTCTTGTTACTTTAGAAAATGTTCAAAAATAATAATTAAAAGTTTTCCTAAGTCTATCTATCTCGTTATTCCCACGACCCATACGTATTCCTACGACCCACAGATATTACCTATACCATTGTAATCTAGATTTAATCTCCTACATCAGGACCTAATCAGAACAATATTTTTTTTCTGTTCGCCGTGGACAAATTTTCTATACAACAAATGTCGTTTCCTCTTTCATTTACTATAGGCCCTTTATTTTGATTTATCTATACTTATGAATGTACCTAATTATAACAATAGGTAATAGCAGAAATGCATTGTCGTTTAAACCACAAATTGGTAAAATTTAATCGATGGCAACACTGGATTCGATCACAGCGACGCCGTCACCGGAACAGATAAGATTGTGGCACTATACAAAACTTAACAGTCAGCTTGTAAGGTCATAATTAAATGGTAGGCGTGTACTTACATTTTAATTGGTTTATCCCTGGCTTCTGAGATGTGAACTTCCTTTTATATCTGTTGGTCTCGATGAAGGTTGTAACAAAACTCAGGTTAAACTACAAGAACTATTTTATTTTTCTTAACAAGACTCAAACTCAACTCAGTTAATCACTAATTTATTTATTAATAACAAGTGGCTAGCTTTACACGTCCAAACGCTTCGAGCTCTAGTCTGAGACTGGCGCTCCGAATGCCGCGCCCCACCAAGCGGCCACCAGTGTGGCTAGTTCACAGAAAATCCATTTACCCAATAATTTAGGGTAATTATTAGAAAACCTTACAAATGCTACGATTCTACGAATCAGGGGTTCGCTCTCTAAACGACGATTTTCGAACGAACGAGCATTTTCACGCAATCGGCACGATTAATGCAACGAGTCGTGGTGGTCGTAGCGCTGCAGTTTTGTTTTTCCGAAGCTTCAGTATAATAAACAAAACAAACAAGACCAAGACCCGAGAAAAAATATCTGTGTATAAACAAATATCTGCCTCAGCCGGGAATCGAACCTGGGACCTCCGGCTCAGTAGTTTGGGTCACTAACCACTACACCATTCGGTCGTCCTTCAGTATAATAAACCTCAAAATTAGGCCAGGATATATTATTATAGTCGCTAAATAGCCCAGAATATTCTCCCTGTGCACCGCGAGACAAAGCCGTGTTATTAGAAGCTCAATACTCCGTGAGTCGATTACGTCGGATGCAAATATCAAGAACTGTGCGGTTATCAGACTGTGCGGCAGGGCTCATTAAAATCATATAGCCATAGACTATTGCTATATTTGTTTATGATATTTTATAGCTATGCGTAATACGTGTAGATAAATATACATACAACTTTATGCTCCTGAACGAAATAAGGAGGCCTATACCCAACAGTGGGCGATAGAAGGCTGATGATGATGAATATACAAACACATACACACATATGATATACAACCATATATACATGCGACTCGTCCCCGAATTGGTAGTCAGAGCTGACTCGCCGGCGCTTTTCGCTGTCCATTTGTAGTCACGTGATAGGTCGCGAGCCATATCGACGTTTTAGTTATATTATGTAATAATAATTAAGTATATTACGGAGCTATTTGATATACAAAATAACTAAGTAATAAATTATGTGAATGTATTTTATAATATGTCATCCTTGATACCCCAGCGGTCATTGGTTTTAATACTTTTAATTACAGCAAAAAAAAACTGAATCTTACTTTAAAAATTATTACTTAAATCTTAGTTGTAATCAACGTGCATATAATAGTGCTCTGGAGACAACCAACAAAGATGAAATCTCTAGCCATTTCGTAAGTAAAATTAAAATAAAGTGGACGAATGTAATTCCTTGTGGAGGAGTAAAAAGCTGTTAACTTCGTCAAGCGCCCGACGCGACTAAGGACGTTTTAATTTCACCCCACCTTGTTACAACGTGGACAAATTAAGAAAATTAGATTACACTTTACTTTCCGTATAAATAAATCATTTGCGCTTACAAGCCATGTTCATTATTTCTACATGGTTAAAAACAAGGTTTTTAGACTTTTCATAAAACAAGTTTTTTGTGTCTAAATACTAGAATTTATTTAAAAACTAGGTTTTAAAATAAAACATAAGAACCAATGAAATAGCTACTAGCAAAAATTGTTATGAAACCATGAGAGTGACGTTTTTAATCAAAACGTGGGTATATTGAAAACATTACAAAACAAATATGTTTGTGGATGTGGCAAGCGAAATGTAAATTACGATTATCGAGGTGCAGTTACTAACACTCAAAATGAAATAACACTACCAAACTATAACTAGGACCATTTGAAAACGGATTTTAAGTAAGTACTAAATGTATATTTCCCCAGTCGTAACTTAATCAGATGTCTTCTAACAATGAAAAAGTATTTCTAGCAGCGACTAAGACATCGCTTGTACGAGTACATTAAAAAAATTAATGAAACTACCTAGTCCATGGGTTGATGACAGTGTCGGGAACAGTTTAATTTACTTTGAGGCGGCGCCGGGACAGGCCGCAACATGCTGAGACAACCGCTAATTAAACCTAGCTTTTTCTATTCTCAACTGTACTTTTAGAAGAATCGTTTTTACTACGGAGCGACGAGGAGGAAAAATAGGCTTTGAATCTTGATATTTACGCACCTAGATATATTATACACTCACGGGCAATGATAAGGTTCCACTTAGAAAAGCACCAAATTATTCCTAAACGAAAAAGGCTAGCTAATGACGCATTCTGCAACATTAAAGTACATTTAACAGAGCATCAGGATATTACCAACTATAAAAACGGTAGTATTTTGTTAAAATTTTAAATTAAATGTTTGAAAAAATTGGGGTCGTTCGGTGTCGTCATTTTTTGAGTGGAACTTTTTCATTGCCCGTGATTGTATTATTTCATGGAGATAATCTTCGATGTTATTCTAAATACCTACAGCACCAAAATTATGTTGTCATCACAGGGGTATAATCGTGACAGTTCTGACATTGCGAAAAAGAGACGCTTAGCTACATTAAGCGTAAGAAAGAAACGTTAAGCTGTAAATGTTTTTTGTCCTTTTTGCTGAGGCGCCTGTTTACGTCAGTTCTCTGTGCCAAACAATGAAACAAATGAAAAATCTGTGCCAAACAAAGGCTGACAGTTACAACAAAATTTTCTAAATGCTATTTATTTTTGATTTGCTAGTGATTTGTGGGTGTTTATTAAGTTTATTAGACTATTATCATCACTTAACGAGTGTGTGACATGGGTGGGTGGATTTTGTTCGGTTGTATAGAGCATATTGAACGAAAACACGATGGAATGATGGATGAGATATATTTTCACATGTAAGTAGATACTATCAAGTTTAGCAAGCTTACATTCATCATAGTACTATCTATTGGCTCGATTTTAATATAAAACGATACTAATTTTAATACTGTAAGGTCTTTTAGTATCAGTTTTAAGTAAAAATTACGAGGTACCATATCATAACAAATCACATGGTGTTGCAAGTTATTGAAAATTTATTTTACCCACAAATGTTATAGTATGCAAAGAAAACACTAGAAATTGTAACGGACTCGGGTTGGGTTTACAAATGGGGCGCACGAATTCGGTTTTTGTGAAGATTGTATTTTGTAGAAGTCATTCTCCTCTTTCAAATGAGGTGCCTCTCATTGTGAGGAAACGTTCTTTTCGTTTTTTTCTTCTATGTGTGATTTCTTCTGTATAATATAAAGTTTATTGTATTGATACGAAATACGTGTTTCCTTTAAAAAAAACCCCATCACATATTTGGCCCACGATTATAATGCTCATGCTCATCCATTTATCTCTGCTTCATAGGTTTCCGACAGAAAAAAAAATATCAAGAAAATGGATAGACATTACCGGTCGCACAAATTGTGAACCAAAGAAACATACAAAAATTGTGTTCGGCACATTTTGAAGAGGATTGTTTCGATTGGACGAAGACAATGAATCATACAATCAACTCAGTTTGTGTATATTAAACAATTATATTGAAATCAAATAAGTATGAGTAAAGTTTTTTTCTTATATCGTCGGTTGACAGGAAAAACTCACTAAGGCAGATTTTTCAATATTCAGATAAATGTTATCTGGGTAATACAAACATTGAGAAACATTGAGACGCAACAGCATCAAAATTATTTCCCAGCAAAACTTTTATCTGGCTATTGAAAAATTAGCCTTTATTGTCTTTTTCCTATCAACCGACGATATACTCAAGTTTTGTTTTTGTTATTATGATAAGTTAAATTTCCCCATATTTAGGTTTAATTTTTTTGTCGGCAACATCTATGGTTTGAGTGAGAAAGAGAATAGTGCACACGGCGATTGCCAGTCTAGAGGTAGTAGGTCTATGGTTGTCATCCTGCATATTTTCACCGTGATTAATGTGCACATTGTGCACAAGTGCTTTCTAGATTCTAGAATGATTAAAAATAATATGAAATTACTTATCGAATTGACTGGGGCAATGCTTTTTAGTAAGTACTTAAAGGAACAACGGTTAGGTTAAACTAGGTTTTATACCAGCAGTCGTGAGTTTATAACCAGACTAAGCATCAGCAACTATGCATAGTACCAATAAGTACAAAAATTTTTTTTAAAAAAACATTGCAATAAGTAGTAAATACTCAACCCCTAGGCCGTCGCCTCAAAACTTATAGAGCCCAAGTTCTCTAAACCTGGATACCGTTTTGGACGTATTTACCCGCGGGCTCATAAAAGGGGCTTAGACTTAGAGTGCTCCACTAATACTCTAGCTCTACTTGAGACATATTGCACGGAGCCGAGGACAACGGGTGAGGGAGATGTGACAGTCGGAGCCATTCTTCATTATGTCAAGATAAATATAATACACTCACGGGCAGTACTAAATAAATAGATTTTCTTTCTTTCTTTCTTTCAATAAAAATGTTCCATTGAGAAAATGACCAAATAACTCTTAAACGGAAAAAACTAACTTAATGACGCCTTCTGTAATATTTAAGTAGGTACATTTAACGGTGCATCAGAATATTACCAACTGAATACGTAAATATTTTTTTCAAATATCCTATTATAAGTTTGAAAAAATTAAGGTAATTTAGTTTCTGCATTTTGTATACGTAGAACTGTTTCTTTACCCGTGAGTGTATTATATTATAACAATAAAAAATATATAAGGATGTAGAAGATGTAGCCGTAAATTTAATTTTCCAGTGGCAGAATTTATAGTTGTTTTATTGTATCTCACTGCTGGTCAAGGGTCTCTCCCTGAGTCTTAGACCTATCCCTTTCAATGGCCTCTTCATTTCAGTTCTTATAAAAGACCTCCATGGTCTGGACTGGACGACGCCATCTTCTTTCTTCTGGGTCTGCCCCTGCGCCTATGAATTTATTAAGATGCAATATGTTAACCAAAGACTGTGGGGGTTATTCTGAACCACATTATAATATAATAGTAATTTGCGAAAATGAGATCCCTTCCCTATAGAAACTATGTTAACGGGACTTTTAATTTTGACTTCTTTGTGGAGTAGGTTCTGTTTTTTTTGTATTCTTGTAGATAATAATAAATAAAAGTAAAATTTACGGTTTAAGTAGTATTTTCAGTACTTATATATAGCTGAAATACCAAGTAACCCATAATATAGCGTAATATCGTGACACTTCTACTAGTTTCCGTACTTCAAAGTACAGAGTCTTGAGCAGTAATATTAAAAATCGGAATTCATTCAATACTGAAGGGCCTCGGAGGGGGCTGACGTGACGGTTGTGCCAGTTTGGGCTTTGGAATTGTCACACAAGTTCGAGGAGACGGAGAAAAACCATAAAAGAATAAATAAATTTAATAAGTAGGTATTTGATTACACGATATGTATCTATGTAGGTAAGGCTTATATTTGATGTAAGTGCATAATTATGTGTAGGTTTCATTTATACTAACTAGACTAATATGTAGGGACATCTCACACACAGCCATCCTACTCCATGCCAGACGGAGCCTGTAGTATGAGTTTCGGACAGCTGATATATCTACACAAATACATATTATATACATATTAACACCCAAGACCCGAGTACAATTATCTGTATTTAAACAAATACCTGCCCTGGCCAGGGATCAAACCCGACCTTCAGCATAGCAGTCAGGCTCACTAAACCACTACACCAACCGGTCGTCTCAAATTGCCCACCCTTTCAGTAGTAAAGTAACCTGATTACGTGCGTACACACAAAAAAACCGTTCCCAAAACACAGTTCCTGGTCTTTAAACGGCGCTTCGCAGTCTCGGCTGATAGCATCAAGAAACAACAGTGCTACATTTGTAACGCTTTACGACACCAGTAAAATGGCAGACAAGAACGCTATCGCACTTAAGACACGCACTCTTTTACTACGCACTAAAATATGAAGAAAAGCATCACAAATAAAGGTGTAGCAGATAAATAAGATAAATAAACCGGTCCGATGATAACGGAACAGGCGAAAATATAAACGGAGGCGTCAAGAGTTTTAGACCTTATAAAACTTTTATTTTCTACCCCCGTTTACGAGTTTCTCAATGTACCGGATTATGTCTTCCGAGGTATCGCTTCGGATATATTATTTTTAAGCGCTCCGCGAGCGGATTATCACATACTAGTATTCATGTTTCACATTTTTTGTTACGGGTAGGTATAAACGAAGGATTTCCCTTAAACTTTTATGATTTTTACAAAACTTTTGCAGTGTAAACTGTATGTGAAATATCGCGATAATATAGCTGCCTTTATATAAATACCTATACAATATACATATTTATTTGTGTGTGTTGAATAGTGCGCTCTACGGAGAGAGAGTACCATAAAAATACGAGTGATTGCGCTACTTTTACTAACACAATTTGCAGTGCGAAAGCTGTTGAAGATAGAATGGCGATGGCGGTGAAACAAACAGAGCCACATGTTTTCTCTGACAATAACATAATAAATGTGTTCTTTTTATCGTCGTCATAATACGTTTTCTGTATTTGAGCTCATTTCGGTGACGCACCAACGCGGAAGGAACACTTGGGGGAAATTACTTTGTCGCGGGGACGTAAAAAACCACACGCGCTGCCGAATGTACGCCGCCGGGCTCGCACCCACCGCACCGGGCCGTTCCACCCTGCGGGGTTATTATTTATTATTTATTATATATATCATCATCATGATCGGGTCCTGGGATCCCTAATCAGAGTCATAGGGTTCGAAGTGTAGCTTTCCACTCTGACCGGTAACATATCATCATCATCAGCCAATAATCATCCACTGCTGGACGTAGGCCTCTCCCAAGGAGCGCCACAACACTCGGTCCTCGGCCTTCCTCATCCAACCACTACCCGTCACCCGCCTAAGGTCGTCAGTCCAGCGGGCAGGAGGGCGTCCCACGCTGCGTTTGCCTGTTCGTGGTCTCCACTCGAGAACTCGTCTACCCCAACGGTTATCGGTTCTTCGGCAGATATGACCAGCCAGCCACTTCAGCTTGCATATTTTGACAGCTATGTCGGTAACCTTAGTCCTCTGACGGATAACCTCATTTCTGATATACGATCCATCAGAGAAACCACAAGCATAGCTCTCTCCATAGCACGCTGAGCGACTTTAAATCGGTGGACCAGTCCTACCGTCAGTGTCCACGTCTCTGCACCATACGTCATCACTGGCAGGACGCACTGGTTGAAGACTTTTATCTTCAGGCTCTGAGGAATGTCCGAGGAGAATATGTGACGAAGTTTCCGAATGCAGCCCAACCCAGTTGGATGCGCCTTGCAGCCTCCTTGTCGAAGTTGCTTCTGCCTAGCCGAATAGTCTGCCCGAGGTAGACGTATTCTTGCACAACTTCGATTGTTGCCTCACCAACGGCGACCGGCTCCGGTTTGATGTGAGCATTGTACATGACTTTCGTCTTGTCCAAGTTCATACCGAGGCCTACACGTCGGGAAGCAGCATTTAGGCCACTTAGCATCCAGCTGAGTTCCTGCAGAGATTCTGCCATAATAACGATGTCGTCCGCGAAGCGGAGGTGTGACATGTACTCGCCATTTATACATATGCCATGTCCTTTCCAGTCCAACGTCTTAAATACATCTTCCAATGCATTGGTGAACAGTTTCGGAGATATCACATCCCCTGTCTCACTCCACGTTGCAGTTGGATAGGTCTTGTCTTGTGGTCCTGTACTTGGACAGTCATAATAGCGGCATTGTACAGACATCTCAACACCTCGATATAGCGCCAATCGATTTGGCATCTCTGCAAGGATTCCAAAACTGCCCAGGTCTCGATGGAGTCGAAGGCTTTTTCATAGTCCACAAAGGGTAGACATGGTGACATATAAAAAGCTATAATAAATATTTAATTCTTTACTTACTGCACAAATATAAAAATAAGTGTGCTAGATGAATTTTTTATCAGTCACCCCAGCGACAGCTATGTAAAGTTTAAATTTAAATACAAACATACCTACACCATTGAAATATACGAACATAGGTACTTTATATTTTTATGCATATTTCACATATAACAATTCAAGAAAAGTATTCAGCATCAGTTCGATATTCATACATTAGCCGCGTTTCAGATTAAAATTATTTTTTGCAACTTCCCAGTACTACGAGTATATGTATGTATCCGTTTGTATTTAGCTTTTGACGACCGAATGGCGTAGTGGTTAGTGACCCTGACTACTGAGCCGAAGGTCCCGGGTTCGATTCCCGGCTGGGGCAGATATTTGTTTAAACACAGATATTTGTTCTCGGGTCTTGGATGTGCCCGTAAAATGGCAATAGGCTCGCCCCCTATTACATTGGGACTAACAGAACACTCTGGCGAAAAGTGGGTGCAGCAATGCACCTCTGCCTACCCCGCAAGGGAGTACATTAGTACAAGGCGTGAGTGTGTGTGTGTGTGTGTGTGTGTATTTAGCTGGTAGGAAATTGTGGGGTTATTTACGTACACTAGGTAGTACTCGAATTTATTTCTAACAAATTTGAATTATCTACTCTCTACCGCTTCAGACTCCTAATGAAACTATAATAGCTTGTTTTATTTACAAACCTGACTGTTCGCATAAAAATAGAATGGTGAAAGTTTTCCTAACGGTTTCATAGAACATGAAAGCACACTCAGCGTTTGAAAAACTAATATTTTTTGCTGAAAAGGCAGACATGCAAAAAACTAGTGACAGATCATCAATCTATCAACGGGCGTGATGTGTCGGCGGCGGGTACCCGCTGTTATCCATTATTTCAGTTCTGTAGGCTGTCCTGCCGAAGAGCCCCGAGACATACCTAGAGTAGACATACCCAGATAAGTCTGCGCGCTGTCAAAATTCTGAATTCGGTTTTAATTTCATATTATAAATAATATTTCTATTATTATTTTTGAATTATTATGGCCGTAGTTCACTTTATTTAGATAGTTAGATTTTTCCTCATCTCCTATTTAGGTATGTATGATTTGTAAGCCATTTCCCACAGCAGTCACGCGCAGACTTATCTGGCGCGCACTCTATGTATATCTTTGTTTTCATAATTATTATAACATAGGCTAATTCTAAAATTTGAAAGAATTGAATTTCCGAATGCCATAGAACAAGTTTGTTCATGATGTAGAGCACAGTTACCTCTAACCTCTAAAAGGTAGTTAAATGAGGCTGTCATTATTGTGAGATATGCACAAGAAATGGAACCCATCCGGACCGTCTCATATGATTTTTTTAATGATATTGCTATGAGAAATAATTTTATATGTATATAGAAAATTCCATGAATTATTTCGATATAGAATGAAAAACATATATATTATGTCATTTATGCAACATTAACGCAAAATGATGGTTTGCGTGAATAATACAGCCGTTACTACACATCCAATTTCCGTGCACAGAGAAATAATGATTTTTTGATAAAAATCTGTGACTCCTACATTACACTTTTACATCGAAAAAATATACCAGAAAGTCATTCACGGCCCGTTGTAATCTGTGGAAAGGTATAATTTAATCTAAATACTAAGTCGTTGACAGCTGCCCTACGTATTTTTGTTACAAAAAAGTATGCAATTAAATATGAAGGTAGATGTTGTGAAATAAAGTATAAATGGGTTTTATTTGTTACTATAGCGACCTGCTTTTCTTACTTACGTAATAATTACCGATGTTACTTGTATAAACATATTTATTTTATTAAATAAAATGATAAATAAATATAAACACTCCTTCTATAATACAGGGTGTGTCTTTCATAGGTGCACATCCAGAAGTGTGTCACAGATCTTTTCATTCTGAACCACTTTTGTTATTACAACTACGCATACTTAAAATGCTGGTACCCCCAAAAATAAAAGAACAATTCAAAGATGATACTGAAGGTTTATTTCAACATTGTAAAGTTTTACCAGTGCATAGTGATGTACACTATGCCCTGCTTAAAGAGAACTTCTTCAACTTGGATCTCCAACAAACAGTGTCCCATCCCATCTCAACTAGAAAAATAACAAATAAAAAACTTATATTACCACCAATTACGAACTTGCACGGGAAACGCACAACAAAATATTTAATACCAAAATTAATTAATCAAATTCCAACTGATGTAAGAAATGGGATTAACAACATGAACTTAAAAGAAACTTTAAAAAAACTTTTTTCTCATCAATAAAACAGTAAACATACATATCATACAAGATTAAACATTGTTTTACATGCTAAAAATGTATCATTCTGTATCTTGGTTAACTTGTTGAGTTACTTTAATCATATCTCTTTGAGAGCCTTTATTGTATAATAAAAGATAGATAGCAACTGTACGCATACCAATGCTTTGCTCACCTCGCAATGACCAGAGAAATAAAGATATTGCATGTACCCACGTAATATTAATAAGTTTTTTTTATGTCTAGTAACTTTTGTTCGCAAGATAAAATTGAAATTAATTGTATCTATATTGATTGTAACACTATATTTATGTATGTATTTCAGTCGAGGAACCATAGTGCGCATATAAGCCCTAACAGGTTTCTGACGCACTATTCATTTGTAACCTAAATGTATTTTATGTTTGCTTAAATAAATAAATAATAAATAAAATAATATGAGAACCTTGGGATATTCCCGAAAAAAAATATCTACTCCCCATACACAGTGTCACGTAAACAACCAATTTTTGTATGGGGAAGCATCTTTTTTTTCGTTATATCCCAAAGTCATTATAACAGTAAAGTTGTTCAGAATGAAGAGCTCTGTAACATGAAAGACTCACCTGTATAATACCTTTCAATGTATTATATTGGTATTTTCGCTACCGTTGCATTAGTTCACAGACCATAATAACCTGAAAGACTACGCATAAACATTAAACATACTTCAGCATGAAAACTAAATCTCTAGAAGGTTGCGTTTGCGAAGTAAAGGGTAGTATTATATTGTTTCCATTGGGTTGTTCTGAAGTCGACATTTTCAATATTATACCAAATCGGAATCGACCAATGACAGCGTGTTTCATATTCTAAATTTAGCACACACTTAGCGAATGCATATGAAAATAACTGCCATGTGGTCTGATCTTAGATTCATATCGATAGGTATAATTCTATTAGCAGCCGAACCCCTTTCGGAGCCACATGAAATGATACTTAACTACGTAGGTACTTCGATATTGTGAATTTAACAATAGATAGATAGAATATTCTTTATATTTGTACACAAGAACTTTTTTTTTTTTTTTTTTTTCTAAGGGATACCTATTTGTTGCGGTCCTGCGACCTCTGCAACTTTGCCTAACGTTTGGGGAAGGCGTCGTAAGGCGCCTTCTCCCGTTATAAAGCGACTAAGATGAGGTCACTTCAGGAGGCTTGCCTCCTGAAGTGTCCTCAGCTTAGGACGTCGCGGTGGGTGGGGGGTGGCGTGAAGCGCCCTGGCACATGTCTAAATCGATTGTAAGTTTGGAGGCTACGGCGTCTGCGCCGGGTAGCCTCCTCTAATAGAGATGATGATGCCGCTACTCGGACTTGGGAGTGGGGAGATCTGATGTTTAACGGCGCTGTCGCCAACCTAGCAGTGAGTCTGTCATCTGGGTCTGTAAGTATGTTTTTGGGACGTCTCCAGCCCTTTGGAGCGTCCACCCTAACTGTATAATCGCATGATGAGGATATAAGCGGATTAAGATGCTCCGAACTTTTGTCGAAATATTTTGTTGAGGAATCCTTAATAAATTTCCTGATGGTCGGAATTTGAAGGTCCTTATGCAAGTTGTAATTTCGGACAAAGTAGGGAGCACCAGTGGCACGACGAAGAAAACGATTTTGAATGACCTGAAGTCGAGCAATGGAGGGCGAATGGGCAAACACTACGCTAGCATAGGTCATGACTGGTCTAATGCATGTCAGATACAAGCGTACTTTGCTGCGTAGTGAGAGCTTGGGGTTGCGAATGAGAGGAGCAAGTCGGCATAAATAGAATGCCGCCTTGTTCCTCACTTTGTTGATGTGGGCCTTAAAGTTCAATCTGCAGTCAAGAGTGACTCCAAGATATTTTACTTTGTTAGCCCATGGAATAGGTTTGCCGAACATGCGAATGTTCGGCTGGATCGATCTGTAATAGGCGTTAGTCCGGGAAAAGTACACTGCTGTGCTTTTCTCGGGGTTAACATCCATCCTCCACTTACGAAACCAATCGCCTAAGGCATCGGTTGCGTCTTGGAGTAGTTTGCGGCGAATGGTGTGGTTATGAATGTCTGTGACATAGATAGCCGTGTCGTCCGCATAGAGTGCGAGCGAGACTTGTGGATGTCTCGGAATGTCACTTGTGTAAAGTGAGAAAAGCAGAGGTGCTAGAACCGAGCCCTGAGGGACACCAGCGGTGACCGTCCTGAGTGAAGAGCGAGTGCCTTCGACGCGATACCTAAAAAGCCTATTCGAGAGGAAGTCCTTAATAATCAGAACGAGCCTGTCTGGTAACTTCAAATCGTAGAGTTTGTAGACTAGGCCGTTGTGCCAAACCTTATCAAAGGCTTTGGCTAGGTCAAAGAAGAGGGCAGCAGTGCCCTTTGGCTTCCTCCTAGCAAAGCCCTTGAGTACGTGCTCGGTGATTCGATGCACTTGGTGAGTGCAAGAATGACCGGCTCGAAAGCCAAACTGCTCAGCTGGAATGAGGCCTTTGGCGAAAACGAATTGTTTGAGCCTGGCTTGGATGAGTCTTTCGTAGACTTTGCCTAAAGATATCAGTAGGCTTATAGGACGGTAGCTGGTCGGATTTCTCCGATCTTTACCAGTCTTAGGGAAGCCTATGACGTCGGCAATTTTCCAAATGTCGGGAAAGATACAATTAGCCAGGCAAGCGTTGAAGATCGACACTAGCAATATGATGAGAGGGGGCGATAGATTTTTGAGAACTCTGTTGGAGATCCCGTCACATCCAGGAGCCCTCTTTGAGTGAAGGTCCTTGATAATTGTCTTGACTTCAGTGACTGTGACGGGATCCAGAGTATCGACCGGGGGGATAGAGGCCCTTCGCTGTATCTCGTCGTCGACCTTATCAATGTGATTTTGGTCTGGCGACTCGGTGGATGGCGAACATTGCGTTTCAAGACTATCGGCAAGGAGCTCGGCCTTGTCATCGTCATTGAAGGCTGGGGGCAGATTGCGATCAGTTCTGGTTAAAGGAGGCATCTCAGAGATGGTATCGGACTTTAGGGCGCGTGAAAGGCTCCAAAAAGCAGTATGTGAAGGACTGATGTCCGACAGCAGGTTGTCCCATCGTTCTGAGCGAAGCTCTTTGATCTTCTCTTTAACCAGACGCTGTAGCGACCGAAGTCTTGACCGATTGTCATGACTAGGGAAGTAATCATAGGCCCTGGTCGCGGCGTTCTTGGCCCTCAGCAGAGCCTTCATATCTTCGGGCAATTTCCAGCGGTGGTTATCCGTCGCCGGAACTTGTCTAGATGAGTCTTTTACGACTAATTGGAGGTGGTTGCTGAAGGCGTCGATTGCCACGTCTATGTCTGCTTTAGAGCGGATCACGGGTGGTATTCGCTCTAATTCAGGCGACTCAGTTGTACGCTGGAGTCTACTGTGAAGGTAGTCCCAGTCGGTGACAGTTTTAAGCAGTGAAGTATCCGAGTTTACACTGCCGAGCCGCAGTATGACCGGTCTATGATCGGAGTCCAGTTCATGTTTAACTGCTATTTCTCTGACTGGGAGGGAAACATTTCTGAGCAAGGCGAAATCCAAGACATCGGGCTGGTACACAAGAACATAATTTATAAAGCTTATATACAAACACATAGGTACAAAAAGGCGGTCCTATCACTAAGAGCGATTTTTTCAAGACAACTTTTGGGTGGATATTTATGTTCAAATATCGAAGTACTTACATAAAACATTATTATGCTTCTCGTTTTAAATCTCATACATCACACGCAAACACCCACAAGGATGTGTGAACATACCAACACACACTCACGCAAAGTTTCTCCCCATTAATGAAGTTCCAGGCCAACGACTTGATGAATCAGTTTCGTGTTTCATAATCATTTTGTTTAATAAATTTCATTAAAAGTTTCATATTTTATGAACACATCGGCTCTTCTTCGAATTAATTTAAAACTCTCTCGTGTGTGTCGTGAGGGCTTGGTAAGTTTATGTAAATAAAATGAAGACGAGACAGAAGAGTTTACGAATTGATTTAAAAAAATGCATTAGTTAGCAATTGCGTCATTTGTATAGTAAATTACGGTTTCTTGATATTATTTGCAATATAAACAAATAAACATTTAACATTTTTCTTTGAAATTTATTTACTGTTTCTTCTTTTTAGCATTTATGTATTGGTCGTCGTGGTGAAACGATAAGCCAACGGTCAGAATAGCATATGTCACTGACTGCCCAGGGTGCACAGGTAATGATCAATTATACATATGCCCATATGGATATGCCACTCAGGGAGGTTACTTTCGTGCACCATATAAGCCCAATTTACGAACCGAACGTTATACTATAATACTAGCTGTTCCCGCTAGCTTCGCTTCGCCTTAAAAAGTTTTCCCGTGGGAAATCCGGGATAAAAAGTAGCCTATGTTCTTTCTCAGGGTCTAGAACATATGTATCCCAAATTTCATTCAAATTTGTTCAGTAGTTTTGGCGTGAAAGAGTAACAGACAGACACAGTTACTTTCGCATTTATAATATTAGTTAGGACTAGCTGTACCCGCGAGCTTCGCTTCGCCTTAAAAAGTTTTCCCGTGGGAATTCCGGGATAAAAGTAGCCTTTGCTCTTTCTCAGGGTCTAGACCGTATGTGTTCCAAATTTCATTCAAATCTGTTCAGTATTTTTGGCGTGAAAGAGTAACAGACTGACACAGTTACTTTCGCATTTATAATATAAGTTAGGATTAGGATTTAGGATTTCGTGAAAGTTCACCAGTCACATCCTGGTAAATCAAACATAATTAAGTACTTGTAAATCTATTATGTAATGCCCGCCCTAGGAGTTTAGGCTGCCGCTTAAAACTGCTAAGCACTAATTATCTAACACAGTGAAAACATAATGCAGTCTCATTATAAGGTGGGAAATATTAAAACCATTTACGTTAGAATAATGCCGCTACTATTTAAGAACAAAAAGACAATTTGCGCCGGCTTTCCTGTTTGAGGCCCAGAAACAAAAGGCAGATCCCCGCCTTAGGTTTGTTACAAGTTTTGGGGAACAGTTGCACCACATAACTTTAGTTTACAACAAGTTAAAAGTAGAAAGCTTTATAGCGTTGGTAATTATGTGACTTTGTTTTCACCAAGAAAACATTAAATTAACTGTTTATTTTATAAATGTACCTACTTAATACAAAAAAATACCCTATTGCATAATGTAATTTAATTTAAGGTAAAATAGGCGGAAAAGATGTAGTGTGTATAATTTGAAATAAAAAATTACTAGGCTTTGCAGGTGTAGCGGGGTTGCATGAAAATAAATCTTATACTTATTGAAATTTATCAATTGAATCTTAAAGTTAAGTTACTTTATGTAAGAAGATACATGTAATAATAACTGTGAATGGTATTCTACATACTAAACATATAGTTACTTATATTATTATAATAATTCACAGAATAATCCTAAATTAATATTGCCCTGCATAGTTCATAATGCGTATTCATTCATTCATGCACTACATTTAATTTAGTGGCTACAAATCCTTTAATACTGTCGTTGCCAGAACAAATAACTAAACCGCAAAAGCAATTTTAAACTAATACCAATTCAAATTTCCAACCTAACATTATTATCTACATTCCCAAATGATCACTTACATTTCTATGCTTTTGAAAAAATATTTCTCCTATCTTATCCCTATAGTACGTATGTATAAAAATATATTTTTTGTACTTTAGTTCATAACAATGAAAATAGCGGAGCGTGGTCATAGGGCGCCAGATTTTTTTTTAAAATGATTAGGTATTTTTCTATTATTTTTTTTTAATTGCAGCATCTAATGCTGGCCAGAAGACTAAAAGTGAATGCAATAATTTATCTGTACCTACCCCTTTGGCAAGGGAACCTACAAGGGTGGTCGCGGAATCGGTTATTATAAACATGGCTCAGGGGGTTCACTCTATATGGCGAAAAACTAAGTACCGGTGTTCTGCTTCGCGAGCCACGACTCGGCACGATTAAATACAAGGAGATGGAGAAACTGTACGCGATTGCACGACAGCTCTCGTTCGTCCGTTAATCATCAGTATACAGGGTGTTGCAAAAATGTTATACTAAGCCCCTGGCTATAACCAATACCCACTATAGATTACCTGTAAAGCACAAGGTTACATGGATGCATCCGAGGTCGAAACATTGGCATTTGATAGATTATGCAATCGTAAGACAGGCTGACCTATCCCAAGTGCTCGTCACTAGAGTAATGCGAGGAGCCAACTGTTGGACGGACCACAAGCTTGTAGTCACGAAAACCAGATTGCAACTTCGCCCTCCCATCAGATCCAACAGACCTAAACCTACGCGTCTAGATATAGGAAAACTGGCTAGCTTGGAAACTCAAAGGGACTATCGTCAAGCTTTAAATAGCGCAACCTCGACACTGGACGCAAACGGTGATCTTCAGGCGATATGGGATCTCCTTTGTTCGCAAATAATCGACTCGGCCAAACACACGTTAGGGATACTAACCAGAGTTAACGAAGACTGGTTCGACGAGAACGATCAGATACTGACCGAAGCGATTGCAAAGCACCGTGCTCTCCTTCGGCGTCAAGGTCGAGGACGACAGTTTCTGGACGAGATAAAGAAGAGCAGTGTGGCCCTCCGAACTCTCACTCGGGAATTAAAAGATCAGTGGTGGAAAAATAAAGCCGAGTATATCAACTGGCTTTCAAAGTCAAACTGTCTAGGACTGTTTTACGCTGAAATAAGGAAGTTAATCGGCAGTGTGCCCCGTGTTAATGTGCCACTCGTATCCAAAGATGGCACCCAACGACTAACTTCTAAAGTAGACACCTTGAATCGTTGGGCTGAACACTTTAATCACCTTCTTAATGTAGACCGAGCAGCAGATCTACAACACATAAGGGCGCTACCAAAACTTACTGAAAAGACTGAAATGTGTGCTCCACTCACACTAGAAGAAGTAGTCACAGCGATAAGGCAGCAACCAAATGACAAGGCGACTGGAGTTGACAACATCTCAGGAGAACTCTTAAAGTATGGAGGAGAGCAGTTGTACAATACCATCTGGAAATTATTTCTGCGAATGTGGGAAGAAGAACGAGTTCCAAGCGACTTTAAAATCTCACGCATCTGCTCCTTGTATAAAAACAAGGGAGCCCGTTCTGATTGCAATTCCTACCGAGGCATATCTTTACTCTGCATCCCTGGGAAAATTTTCGCCAAAATACTTCTGAATAGACTCATTCCGGTGTCTGAAACACTACAACCAGAGAGTCAATTTGGCTTTAGACCTCAAAGAGGAACCTGCGAAGCGATCTTCAGTCTACGCCAACTACAAGAAAAGAGCAAAGAGCAAGGACAACCGCTTCATCTGTGTTTCGTAGACTTAGAGAAGGCATTCGATAGTGTCCCCCGAGAGGCTCTATGGATAATCCTGGAGAAATATGGCTGCCCGGATAAGTTTGTAAGGCTAATAAGACTTCTCCACGACAACATGACATGCTGTGTCTCAGCTAATGGCGAGCAGACAGAGTTTTTCTCAGTTACCTGTGGAGTCAAACAAGGATGTGTCCTAGCACCCACTCTGTTCGCCCTTTACTTTGCCGTGGTGGTTCGTGAAACGATTGAAGACAAATCGGAGGGCATCCACATTCGCTTTCGGACGGACGGAAAGCTATTCAATCTGGCTAGACTTAAGGCGAGCACCAAAGTCTCCTATGATGTCGTAACAGAGATCATGTATGCAGATGACCTGTGTTTTGTGGCGGATTCCCCAGGCGGTCTGCAAAAGCTGATGACAAAACTCCATGAGGCTTGCTGTAGATACGGGCTGAAAATCAGTGTCAAGAAAACCGAGGTTATGTCCTTGGATACACTACAAACGGATGGCTCTGCACTGAACATTCGCCTTGGTGAGGATACTCTAAAGCAGGTAGACAAGTTTAGATATCTGGGAAGTACCTTGACAGCTAAAGGAGATCTAGACGCTGAGCTAAACAGCAGGATCGGTGCGGCCTCTGCAGCCTTTGGAAAGCTACAGTTGAAGCTTTTTCGCTCTCACGATATCAAACGATCGACAAAAATTGCTGTTTATATGGCTATCGTGTTGCCTAACCTTTTATACTCAGCGGAAACCTGGTGCGTATATCGCAAGCACATCCGAATATTGGATAGGTTTCACCTCAAGTGCCTTCGAGACATTTTGAATATCAAATGGTCAGATCGCGTTCGCAATACAGAGGTACTGCGCAGGGCAAATGTTGGCGGCATTGAAGCCTATTTGATGAGACGACAGTTGCGTTGGTGCGGGCATGTCTCCCGTATGTCCGATGAGAGGCTGGCCAAGCGCGTGTTCTATTCGGAGCTCCGCATTGGCGGATCAACCTATAAGCACGACAAGCACGTGCTTGGGGCCCCGGGCCTCCAGGGGCCCCCATCCTCTGCTGCTGTTTCATTTTATACCTACATTTTATTCATCCACAATATGTCCGATGTAATGAGTTTTCTCTGATTAAAGGGCCTACCATTGCACACGCGTAAGTATCACCACAGTTTTGCCTGCGCAGGCCGGCTTCAACACGGAATACCGTGCGTGTGGTTGGTAAAGGGCCTACCACACGTGTAAGTATCACCACAGTTTTGCCTGCGCAGGCCGACTTAAACACGGAATACCGTGCGTGTGGTTGGTAAAGGGCCTATCACACGCGTAAGTATCACCACACGATACCCATTTTCGTACTACGTGATATATTTATAGTGACCTGTAATTCCCGACGACTCATAAACTACAGGCACTATACCTTCAGTCAGACGGCAGTCTGACATCAGGGATCCATGGAGCAGTTGATCTAGCCGCTGCAGCGTATAGCCACAGTACTCACATGGAGAGTTGCCTCGGGGTGGTGAGAGTACTCCATCCGGAGCTCTCGTGTTTGGATCATGTCTACCCATGGAGCCTACCAGCTGGGTCGGCCGGCGCATGCTATCTGTGAGTTCTGTGACGCACTTCTTGATATCCAGTCAAGCACCGGAGATGTCGGTCCAACTGACGTCGGACCAACTATAAGGGAAACTCACGTGCCCCGTGACTCTTTCGCATCAACGGCCCTCGTCCTAAACCGCTACTTGAGCTGCGCACGAGGGAGACGCCCGGTGACAAGCTTACCGGGCAGTCGAACGTTGTCCCCCCCTGTAGCTAACCACGCGCCACTACGAATCCATACCCAAGTCCGGATCCACTAGCATGCTAGTGTAGGGCTCGAGATCCGGACGCCCGTAGTACCATGGTCCAAACAGCCGAACTCGTAATTTCGGCTGCGCAAGCCCGCACACCTCTCGGGTCCTGGTGGTGGGTGATCACCATTATCACCAGTATCACCACACGATACCCGTTTTCTAAAACTACGTATTGTTTTATAGTGCCTGTCATTCCCGACGACTTGGTCATAAACAACAGGCACTATACCTTCAGTCAGACGGCAGTCTGACATCAGGGATCCATGGAGCAGTGGATCTAGCCGCTGCAGCGTATAGCCACAGTACTCACTAGGAGAGTCGCCTCGGGGTGGTGAGACCCCTCCCTGATGTCCTGACAGGTGCCGGAGCTGTTGATGGCACGCTCACTTCCCGTACTCCATCCGGAGCACTCGTGTTTGGGATCCACACTAGGGACAATGGAGAAGCCATTTGCCAGATCTCCACTCTGGTACCGGTATCACCACAGTTTTAACTGCACAGGCCGGCTTGTACTGTAGGTACATGGAATACTGTGCGAATGGGTGGTAAAACTGTATACCGCGCTAACCCCGCCGATTTTTGGGTATAGCAGGCAAACATTGAAAATATACCAGTAGAAGAAATAGTTCCTCATTGGGAAACATTGTTTCCAGTTTCCACGCCGACGAATTTGACAATAAAATAATAATTTAAAAAAAACGACTGATAGTGGTTTTGGTTTTAGGGTTTTATGAAGTCGGTTTTTATTATTATTATTATTTTATTTTATTGTTTTTAGTTTATTTATAATAATAATTGTAAGTCAAAACTAAGATGCAAATGATACCAAAAAGTCCTACTAGTCAATACGAATCATTCAAGCCTAAACACGAGGTAGTTGCTATATACCGTTGAGGAGTTCCCTTGACTGCCTTCCGTTTCCATCATCAGATCAGCTCAAGGTCACCATCATATTTTTTGTATTAAGAACTATATTTACGTTCTAAATTTGTTTAGAAACGGTTAATAGGTGCTCAAAATGGAAATTGATACCCTGTTTTTACCCCTTTACCCACCCTTGGGGGTAGAATAAAATTCTGAAAAAAGGGACCACCCCTGAGCTCAACCCAATAACTACATAAAAAAACAAATTCGGTCCATAAACGGCGGAGTAATCGGTGAACATACATAAAAAAACATACAGACGAATTGAGAAACTCCTCCTTTTTTCGAAGTCGGTTAAAAATGAGGCTTGCGCGTACTTAATAAAAATGTGCCGTATGATAGCTCGGCGTACCTGCGCAGTTGTAACTGTGGTGATACTTGCGCTTGTC
This sequence comes from Plutella xylostella, assembly GCF_932276165.1. Lineage (NCBI taxonomy): Eukaryota > Metazoa > Arthropoda > Insecta > Lepidoptera > Plutellidae > Plutella > Plutella xylostella. The sequence continues at coordinate 5,541,878 of NC_063987.1, read as the reverse complement.
GTAGGCCTTTAAGGCAAGCAATTTTTTTAAAATGTTTTCCATCCTTTTTAGGGTTCCGTAGCCAAAATGGCAAAAACGGAACCCTTATAGTTTCGTCATGTCCGTCTGTCCGTCTGTCAGTCTGTCCGTCTGTCACAGCCGATTTACTCGGAAACTATAAGTACTACAGTGATGAAATTTGATGGGAATATGTGTTGTATGAACCGCTACAAAAATATGACACTAAATAGTAAAAAAAAGAATTGGGGGTGGGGCCCCCCATACATGTAACTGAGGGATGAAATTTTTTTTTTCGATGTACATACCCGTGTGCGGTATCAATGGAAAGGTCTTTTAAAATGATATAAAGTTTTCTAAAAAACATTTTTCTTAAAGTGAACGGTTTTTGAGATATCAGCTCTCAAAGTCGTAAAAAGTATGTCCCCCCCCCTCTATTTTTATAACTACGGGGTATAAAATTCTAAAAAAAATAGAGGTGATGCATGCTAATTAACTCTTTCAACGATTTTTGGTTTGATCAAAGTATCTCTTATAGTTTTTGAGATAGGTGACATAATAAGTTTATTATATTTGCTGCTACGGAACCCTTTGTGCGCGAGCCCGACTCGCACTTGGCCGGTTTTTTTTTATCTATATTTTTTTTATAGAAAAGTTATAGGACGTTTTAGCTATTGAACTGTTTTGTCATTCTTTTTCAAGGAACAAATTGTTTAGAACAATTAGGGGCCTACACAGGCTTTGTGCTTAGGGCCTCCGATGCTCTTAATCCGCCACTGGAGCTCCGAGATGGCAAACGGAAACAAGGTGGCCAGTTTCTTCGATATAAAGACGTGTTGAAGAGGCACATGAAGAGCTGCAATATAGCTCCAGAGAACTGGGAGAAGTGCGCCGCTGAGAGGCCTGAATGGAGACGCCGGGTTCAGACAAATGTTTTCACGTTTGAAGAAAAAAGACGTAAAGATCTCGACACTAAGCGAGATCAGCTGAAGGCCCGACCACCTGCGGCTATAACATATAATTATGAGAATGGAGTTTTGAAGTGTGGTATATGCGAACGAACTTTTACCGCCAAGATTGGCTATGTTAGCCACACAAGGGCACACCAGCGAAGCCTAAATAACAAGTAGCAGTCGCCGTAGCCGCATCGGCATGGAAGACATCATCATCATCATACTAAGCCCGAAACTGAAATCAGAATTTCAAAATTCGTGTTTTTTTTTTTCATTTTCCATAGAAACTTAGTTGGTCACGTGACTTTTTACTATGGAGGAGTAAGGAATATTTTTTTCGCGATTTTTGAAATTCTGATTTCAGTTTCGGGCTTAGATATAACATGCTGCACATGCTGGTTTCAGCTTAGTATACCTTTTTTGCAACACCCTGTATAGAGTAACCCTACTGTTATGCACATAACAGTCGTAGCTGTATGTTTAATATTAATATTGTATAATATTCACGGCAAAAACCCAGCGAGAACGTACAACGTACAACCCACTCGACTCGTAATGTCATAAGAAAATGTTAGAGTGCAACCGCTTTCTACCCCTTGTTCACTTTACTGCACGTACTTACAATAAAAATAAATGTTTATGTGGCGTGGGTGAATTAATTTTACTATTTATTCTTAGCGTACTTAGGAAACTTGCCAACAAGGTGGTGTAAAAAATCTACGCTAGAGTCTATCGATGTGTTTCTGTATTTAAGTTAGAAATACAGTTATTTTAACGTAGTAGTTTGACATTTGCGTGATACTGGTAATCTTTATCAGTTTAATTAAACGTTAGGTACTTGAGTATGAATAGTAAAACAGTTTGTCTAGTTTTGTAAATTTTCCGTTATATGTAAGGCAGCCAATGCAGAATTTCATTTAAAAAGTGGGCTATATCTTTCAAGCATTTTACTTGTATTTTTAAGACTAAATATCGTAGCCCTTTACAATAATTACAATATTAGCGTACTTACACTAGTGATCTCTCGTTTTCATATTTCAGCGATACTACAGTAGTTGACACACACACCCACACACACACATGGTCAGCGTAGATTGATTCAAGCTTTTTGCCGCTGCCCGCCGCCGCACATTCGATGTTTTGCCGCCGCCGGCTGATATGCTAATTTGTACTGTAATACTGTATTCAATATGTTTATTCATTAACGGTTTTTATTCAGACAGCCTGCCCGACTACCACTTGACGATTGCTTGTAGCTTTAGTGATATTGCATGTTTAATCCTCCGCATAAAATGGATTAAGTTACAGAGCAACTTAAGGAACCAATATAAAAACCGGCCAAGTGCGAGTCGGGCTCGCGCACAAAGGGTTCCGTAGCAGCAAATATAATAAACTTATTATGTCACCTATCTCAAAAACTATAAGAGATACTTTGATCAAACCAAAAATCGTTGAAAGAGTTAATTAGCATGCATCACCTCTATTTTTTTTAGAATTTTATACCCCGTAGTTATAAAAATAGAGGGGGGGGACATACTTTTTACGACTTTGAGAGCTGATATCTCAAAAACCGTTCACTTTAAGAAAAATGTTTTTTAGAAAACTTTATATCATTTTAAAAGACCTTTCCATTGATACCCCACACGGGTATGTACATCGAAAAAAAAAATTTCATCCCTCAGTTACATGTATGGGGGGCCCCACCCCCAATTCTTTTTTTTACTATTTAGTGTCATATTTTTGTAGCGGTTCATACAACACATATTCCCATCAAATTTCATCACTGTAGTACTTATAGTTTCCGAGTAAATCGGCTGTGACAGACGGACAGACGGACAGACGGACAGACGGACAGACGGACATGACGAAACTATAAGGGTTCCGTTTTTGCCATTTTGGCTACGGAACCCTAAAAAATAGTAAGGACTACACATAGAGCTTCTTACCAAACTTAATAATGATAAGAAAAGCCTGCCAAATCAATATAGGCAGCAACATAATATTTACGAGATCTAACATAAACATAAAACGCCCAGTCATAACGTAAAAAAAAGTTTTTTTTCAATCTGCTTGCGAGAACGCTACGTCATCTAAACCCCTTTCAGACTTTATTATACGGTGGAGCAATTTCTTCGAAGCACCAACACTCGCCCACACGTCATACTCTTTTGCATTGTAAATGTCGATACCGACCTCGATGTGGCAAGGAATCGCCGCTAAGCCACTTGAGCTAAAATATGCAATAGAAATGACCGGCCGGGTGAAAAAATACACGTTTTTTTAAGCAACAGCAATGTTTTGAAAGGCTTTTATCGTTCAGTACGGGAGGGTCACCCTATATTACGATAAATACATTTTCGGTGCGCTGCTGCGCGAGCCGCGACTCTAACTCGTTTGTTTGTTTTTCGTGAGTATAGAGTAACCCACTAGCAGCGGTTAAGTAAATTCTCGGGAATTCACATTCATCAGCCCTTTTTAAAATTTAGAAGTATGCAAAGAGGTTTTTGCTTACAATATTGTATTAAGTATGTCTACGCCGAAACGGGGCCTCTCAGCTAAACGCATCGTTCAGAACAATAATTGTTCTTTAAAACTTATGGATGGATTTCGAATGTGAAAAAACCAATAACAAGACAAAGTAATCTGAAGAAATATGGCACCAACTTCAAAAAAGATCAGTTCCTGCTTATACCATTTTCCAGGGGCAAAGACATGGGTGACACTTTAAAATTTTCCATTTAACGCATGAATACTATTGCAAAATCTGTCATTTTATTGACAATTACCACAGATAATATATATTTCTAGAGTACGCACTTTGGTAAAATGGAACGTAGGGTAACGTAACGTACCTAGGGACATTTTCGACTACCCCAACCTTGAATGAAGCTAAAATACTATGCCTAGGGTAGAATTTTAATGTGTTTAATTAGCCGGTTTTTAAAATACAATCAATGTCCCGAGGTACAAGCGTCCCAAGGTACGTTACGTTACCCTACTAGAGATGCGACACATCAAAGTCGACATTCTGAAATCGATTAAAATTTATACAATATTAGAATTTTTACAACATTGTATTATACAGGTTGTCCGAAAAATCAACGGCACGCTAAAAACTGATGCAAGGTGGAATCGAATTTTCGATTTTTTCTAAGGTCATTATTACGATATTCTGGCCACTCCTGAGCTAGCCTCTAGCTCCTATAGGCCCTTTGAGGGACAACGTTGACTTTTGGGACAGCCTGTATAATATAAGTGACCAACAAATTTTATATGGAGAACCATTTTTTCTGGCGAATTGACAACATTTCAAATAAAATGCTCACCGATTTTATTTTATTTTCGACGAGATATCACAAATTTAGATGACCCGTATTTTTTTATTTCTTAATATTTCTATGTTTTAATATATTTTTTGAATTTCAAAGTTCAAAATATTTATAGTATGAGTGACGTCACGTCGAGGCTTAGGATAAAAAATTTTTCGTTGCCTGCCTAGCCTAAAAAAAAAAAGTTGGATGACATTAATTTGACGTGAACAAGGACCAATCAACTTCAACTTCAACTTTATTTTGTGGCAAGAACCAATCACGAACTTTCGTCATTGACAAGGACACATAAAAGTGACAGACATTTGAGTGATGTTTGTCATTGTCATTGTCAAAGTGACATAACATGTTTTTTTGTTGTTCATGTTTTAGAAGTAAAAGCGCGTTTAATTATTATGCCACATCGTGATGTCACGAATGATAATTTAGATTTTTATGTTTTTCTCTGAAATAAATCAATAGAAAAATCGGAAACATTTTTTTTTGTGAATATTAGAGCCATATCTCTAAATGGTTTTCGAATTTCAACTGTATAAAATTTTGAAATGTTGTCAATAGGGAATATGCATTAAATTTTTTTATACTTTTATTGGATAGTTTTACATCACTTTATTATAGTAAAAAAAAATTCAACGCCAAAATAAGTAATTTAAGGTATTTTAAAGAAAGTTAAAAAATTACAACCATCACAACCACTTTGAAATTCCCGTCAGGATGGCGGGCTGGTGTGACGTCATAATCTTTTAACTTCACGGCTCAGAATAATGAGTCCCGTCAGTCGGCATAGATTTTTTACTTAATCAAGTAATCACAGATTACTTTTGTATTTTCAACAAACCAATGTTGTCATGGTAACAAACAAAAAAGGAAGTGTATAAAGTGTGAGCTCGTAAATAGCTACTAGTAGCTCTTTTGAAATGGGAGCGCGCAAACCAGAGGACCTTTGTACACAATATTACGCTATTATGGCAATATGAATATAAAGTAATATTTGTATTGTATGTAAGTACTTACTGTAACTTTGGTTCTCAGTAAGAGAGGCTAGGGTTAGTGGGTCATTCTATTCTATTATCTGTGGGGGTGAAAGAACCTGCACCTGGCTCTCTTGAATGGAACCATTGTGCATATCTCAAAGGTCTAAACCCCCTTCCTAAGCTTGGACCATTTCCCACCACGCTGGTCCACTGCGGATTGGTGGGTTCACATATCTAAATGTGCTTAATCTAAATATTGAGGTTTCCTCACGATATTTTCTTTCACATGCTACATGATTATCCCCGAATTTAATTCTACAAAAATAATAACGTATAACATACGTATATTATCTTTTATTTATAATAAAAACTTTTCCGCAGCTGGCCACAGTTTACTCGTTCATACTGCGTAATAAATTTAATGTATCCAGTTCTTCTGATTACGAGAATTCTTCCATAACTTAATTTAGAAAAAAATGTCAACTTTTGAAATAAACTAACGACTGCCATTATAACCTAAAAGTAGAAAGAGCAACTTTTGTCATGTTCATGTCATAATACTTACAATACAAATTTAATTTTATTGTGTTGCAATATGGAGCATATTTGAGTGGCTCGTTGACTAGCGAATGGCTGTTTACGCCTCATTACAAAAGAACAACTAGTGGCAGACCATACACTACCAACAAAAAATATAAAAAGTCCTAAACTTTGCAAACAAACAAGCATATCAAACAAGAAGTGGAGAGGTTATAGGAGGCTAGGATCTATTGGAAGAATTTTTATGTGATCCATCGTATCTGATCACAACGAGCATCACAAACACTCGGTGACATTAACATTTCTTTGTTTACACTTGACATTTATTTAACTTCCGCCGTAAACGCAAAGAAGTTATTATTCTGAGATTGATATATAAAGAATTTTGACGTCACATCCGCCCTAAGAAAATGGGTGACGTTTCTCTGAAGTTATAATTTACCGAAGTTTTTTTATACTTTGCAACTTCATTTACTTGCTCAAAAATAAATTATAATCAAAAATATTGATGGAGTCATAGTTATGAAATAACAAAGTTTATTATAAATAATATTTGACCTTTATTTGAACGACTTGCATATTCCCTATTATCTGGTTAGAGTTGTAAAACAAAAGTTGTTTAGAAGTATCACCCCCTTTTAGCTTACCACTTTTGCAATACCTTGTATTTTCAAAGGGTACACTACAGAATTTCGAATTACTTTTTTACGAATATGAAAATAACGATTTTCATAATTACGAATTTCATAGTTCCGAATAATTCACTGAAACTGTTCACCTGTGCACTGGAAGATGTTTTTAAGCTTGTAGAGTGGAAAAGACTGGGCATTAACGTCAATGGCGAATATATCTCTCATCTACGATTTGCTGATGACATAGTTATTATGGCGGAAACGCTGGAGGAGTTGGGCGAAATGCTCACAGACCTCAATGATGCCTCTAAACAAGTTGGGCTGAAAATGAACATGGACAAGACAAAGGTCATGTCGAACGAACATGTTTCATCATCGCCCGTAACTGTAGGAGGTGTCACCATCGAAGTTGTTGATCAGTATCCCTACCTAGGACAAGTGATCCGATTAGGTAAATCCAACTTCGATAAAGAGGTAGCTCGTAGAATCCAACTCGGATGGGCAGCGTTCGGGAAATTACGACACATCTTCACTGAAAACATACCTCAGTGTCTGAAAACAAAAGTTTTCAATCAGTGCGTGTTGCCAGTGATGACTTACGGAGCCGAGACGTGGTGCTTCACCAAAGGGCTTATCCACAAGCTCAGAGTTGCTCAGCGTGCTATGGAAAGGGCTATGTTAGGCGTGTCCCTGCGAGATAGGATTCGTAATGAAGAAATCCGCAGGAGAACTAAAGTTACCGACATAGCCAAAAGGATTAGCACGCTGAAATGGCAATGGGCTGGCCACGTAGCCCGCAGAGCCGACGACCGCTGGAGTAGAAAGGTTCTGGAGTGGAGACCCCGTGTCGGCAAACGGCGTGTCGGTCGCCCCCCAACCCGTTGGTCTGATGATCTGCGGAAGGTAGCGGGAAGCCGCTGGATGCAGATGGCGGGTGACCGTTTGGGGTGGCGATCGTTAGGAGAGGCCTATGTCCAACAGTGGACTACGGAAGGCTGAGAGAGAGAGAGAGAGAGAGAGAATAATTCACAATCCCGAATTTTAAGTTTCCGAATAGCGAAAATCACGAATAGTATAATAAACGAAATTTCATACCACAGATTAATTAAAATGACGAAAGTCATATTTCCGAATATTATAATTTCGATGTTTCAAAAGTACGATTTTTTATTATATCAAATTGTTAAAATTACGAATTCCGAATTTTTAATATTCCGAAAATACAAATTCCCGAATGTTTTTAGTGAACAAGAAATAGTCATATATTAGGAATTGTACGAGTATGTTTATTAACAGCATAATCCGTATACAAACAATATTTTTTAAGCTGTATTATATGAAACGCTCCGCTCCGCTTCGCTGCGCTCCGCTTTGTTTTTCGATATCTATGTGCACCTAACACGCTCCTCCTCGCTTTGCTCGTCGTCGCACCTATCTTTAGGTTTGGGTCCTAAGCTTTTTAAGGTTAACCACCGTAAAAATCCGAGCAATTGTATTATATTATATTTATATTATATTGGCTTTGTTCTGTAACTTAACAACAAATACAACAAATATTTTACTGTATAACAAAAATTTTACTCTATATTTGAAACGCTCCGCTCCGCTTCGCTGCGCTCCGCTTTGTTTTTCGATATCTATGTGCACCTAACACGCTCCTCCTCGCTTTGCTCGTCGTCGCACCTATCTTTAGGTTTGGGTCCTAAGCTTTTTAAGGTTAACCACCGTAAAAATCCGAGCAATTGTATTATATTATATTTATATTATATTGGCTTTGTTCTGTAACTTAACAACAAATACAACAAATATTTTACTGTATAACAAAAATTTTACTCTATATTTGAAACGCTCCGCTCCGCTTCGCTGCGCTCCGCTTTGTTTTTCGATATCTATGTGCACCTAACACGCTCCTCCTCGCTTTGCTCGTCGTCGCACCTATCTTTAGGTTTGGGTCCTAAACTTTTTAAGGTTAACCACCGTAAAAATCCGACCAATTGTATTATATTATATTTATATTATATTGGCTTTGTTCTGTAACTTAACAACAAATACTACAAATATTTAACTGTATAACAAAAATTTTACTCTATATTTGAAACGCTCCGCTCCGCTTCGCTGCGCTCCGCTTTGTTTTTCGATATCTATGTGCACCTAACACGCTCCTCCTCGCTTTGCTCGTCGTCGCACCTATCTTTTGGTTTTGGTTCTGAAGTTTTAAAGACGTTTATGTATTTTTGTCAAATGTAATCAATTTAGTAAAATTAATAATGAAATTATCTTAATTTAAATTAATAATGTAATAAAAATGGAGTAAGTACTGATATTAATTGGTTAAATTAATAAATAATGTATACTTAGTTATAGAAATGTAATCAATTTAGTAAAGTTAATAATTAATAATGCATCATAGTGAATTTAAGATAATTAATAAAATTTTGATATAGAATGTTGAATTGTAAAATGTAAAACTATATAAAATTAATAATTAAGTCACTTTAGTTTGGAAATAAATGGCATATTATATGATGAATTTTTGTCAAAATCACGAATTATCATATTTCCGATCGGGATTTTAATTTTTCGTGATTTTAATAAATAGGTATTTTATTTTTCGTATATTAAAGTATTCGTATTTTGTAACGTTCGTATATTTAACAATCGTAATAACAATATTCGTGATTATAATATTCGAAATTATAATTATCGTAATTTTTATAATTCGATATTTTAAAAAATCGGTATTGCAATATTTCGTAAATTACATATTCGGTGTTATCAAATTCGGAAAAAAGTTTTTCGGAATATTTGGGTGTTCCCATTTTCAAAACTATTATTTTAGGGTATGCAGCCAGAAACAATAGGTACATCACCACCCTTCACTGCTAACAAAATGTTAAAATTGTTGGAGGACGCGTGTCAACATGTCACTGGCGAACACTGGGCAAAGGTGGTCGATAGAACAAAAAGAATGATACTACAGGACTGTGATCGTTTCGCTCGGATAGATTGTTTGCAAGATGAACTGATCATTAATGTCGACTGTTGACTCTGATACATCAGATTCTGAGAGCAATAGCAGTAGTAGCATATACTGAAAGCGTTATAGCAATTATAATGTGTTTTCCGAAAATACGAATAAGAATAAGAATAAGAGGTAAGAATAGGATGAATATTTAAATATGAATTTATATTAATCTATGGAGTATATACAAATCGATAGGTTCAAGTCGATAGGATTTCACTCTCGGACATCTCTAGAACTGTCAAACTCAAAACGTCCCACATATCAATAGCTCTGAAAAATGGTATAGGTATATTTGTAACGTCACATAAAATTGATGTAAATTATTTCTTACATTTTAGTGGTTTTTGAAGTAGGTTTTTTAAATTATTATTTTATTTCATTGTTTTTAGTTAATTTTCAATAATATTCAATCAAAAGTAAGATGCAAATGATACCAATAAGTCCTACTAGTCAATACGAATCATTCAAGCCTAAACACGAGGTAGTTGCTATATACCGTGGAGGAGTTCCTTTGACTGCCTTCCGTTTCCATCATCAGATCAGCTCTAGGTCACCATCATATTTTTTAATTATAATCAGAATCGGTTAATAGGTGCCCAAAATGGAAATTCATACCCTGTTTTTACCCCTTTACCCACCCTTGGGGGTGAGATAAAATTCTGAAAAAAAAGACCACCTGGAAGCTCAACAAAATACAACAAAAAAAGAATTTTCAAAATCGGTCTATAAACGGCGGAGTAATCGGTGAACATACATAAAAAAAAAGATCCCGACGAATTGAGAACCTCCTCTTTTTTTTGAAGTCGGTTAAAAAACCAATAACAAGATGGAAAGAGTATAGTTACTTACCTATTATTCTATGGTTCTGGGAGTTACACCCGGTTTCAGAATAGAGTATTCAAGAAAATCTCAGTAGAGATTTGCTCAATGGTTGAGTAGATACTTAGGTTTTCTACGTTGCACAAGTCGAACATAGTTTTTATCAAACCGTACTTAGCTAAGTATTTAATCAAGGTGCCTCTAAGCACGACTTTACGTTTCATTATATGTACAAAAAACCGGTTTTAATCGATAAAACTATTGTATAGGATTTTTGTTAAAAAATATTGACGAATTTAATTTCAAACACGTGAAATTATTAAAAGAATTATCTATTTATAATATATTAGGCCATAATGTTATAAATTCAGATATTTCTTTTAATTTCGAATCACCAGGATAGACAACGGAACGCATTTCAAAATCCAATCTGTGAAATTCAAAATGTCATTGTCATTTCATTGTCAATCAATCAAATCTATTGTCATTTCATAAATATTCATCTTCAAAACCAAATATAATCTTGTGTATTTTACCATAGTTATCCATTAAATTAAAGGATTCTAACCAAATATTAAAATGGAAAGGAAGATAATAATTAGTTAGTTCAGTGACTGGACCCAGTAAGCAACCAAGTAGAGCACTGACTTGGTAGCCCCGTGTGAATGCTGGAATAAATAACGAAAACTGCCTTCCCTCAACTCGGATCTGTGTGGGACTCAAACATGCTCAAGCGTTGCGTAAAAACCCCTCTTCAACTCCGTGGTCAAGTCGCTTCTGCTGTTCGATTGTGACTAAGGGATCGATGAACCAACTACATATCGAGTAAGAAGTCGCATGGCGAATTGGAGATTGATCGGCCACACTATCAGAAGGGACGCACCACCGCAGACGCGGTTGCCTCGTGCACACATGGCGGCGTACAGTCGACGGCGAGCTGCGAGCGCAAGGCCTGAGCTGGACGGAGGCCAGAGCGGTTGCTGAGGACCGGACGGCGTGGCGCACTCTCGTGAAGACCCTCTGTACCACCAGGGTACCTTAGAACAACAACAACAAATCAAACCCGGAGCATTATTTTGATTTCTAAGTAATTACTGTAATTTTTGTTGTTTCCTGATAAAAAATATTATTAATTAAAGAATATAAAAGTCTAAACAAATATTTTTATTTATAGCCATGAAATCTAATATAAGTCCTTACATTCATAAATATTTAATATGTCTCCACCAGTGCTGTTCTTACATTGTTCTTACAGCATATTCTTCTTGTTTTCAAAACTTTGCAGTTCTTGAGGCAAAGGCTGCACAGCATATGGTTCCTCTTCTATTTCATTGTCCAGAACCACAAGTATAATCGTCTAGTTCTAGAGCCATGTTGTGCAACATCTCATAATGACCTTGTAAACCTGCTGCAATTTGAGTTGCATTCCGTTCATGTAGATATGGGAATCTTCTCTTTAGCACCACAAAGCATCACTCAATGGTGTTTCTTGTTGGGTTCTGGGCTCTATTAAATGCTTCTTGTGACGGTATGGCTGCATTTATGAATGGTGTTATAAGATTAGATTAACGAAGTATCGTCACTGGACATTGTACAGCAAACAAAACTCTTGTATAATACTTGATTTTTCACAATAATCACGAGTAAAAATATTTGATTAAGGTTTAAGTAGCCGAAATTGGTTACTTAAATTTGACAGACTCAACTTTGAGCAAGTACGGTTTGAGCGCTGTCAAACGCGTTGTGAAACGCATTTTTGTCGCTAAGCATGAAGTTAAGCATGCCAACTGTCAAATTTGAGATTTCTCAAGCTCTGTTGCTCAAACCAAACTCAATCATAAGAAATCTCAATTCAGAAACAGAAATTTAATAAGTATGAACTTAAGTAGGCTTTGAGAACGACTCAACCTCAAATACTCAGTTGCGAAACCGAGGGTTAACCTTTTTATTATTAGTTGACAAAATCTTCGCTAGATATCGCTAGTGAGTTAGTTTCTACATCGCGGTATGGTTGTGTTTTAGCATAAACATCAAAAGTGAATTACGACTTTCCTCAATTTGCTTACTTACTTATCCCGCTTCTGAAATGTTAACAATTTTTTGTAAGAGATGCGGTCAGGAATCCTTTATCCTGAGCGTAGCCTCTTAGGGTGGGTTGCATCAACATCCCGGTTATCGTAATAGTTAAGGTTAAACTTAGCTATGACAGAGTCGTTACAGTTAATATTTTACTGTAACGTGTTGCACCATCAAATCGTCGGTCATTGTTAATGTTATTAGGGTTGCTATTCGTTTGAGACATAATTATCCCCAAAGTTATTGTGGGAAACGTTTTTATGTAAGGCAATACCAAATCTAGCTGTCGGACTGAAGCCGTCACAGTCACAGAGTACATTGTAGCCGTCATTCTCTGTCAAAGCACTCAAAGTCAACATGTCATAGGAACTAAGTCTGTTGTTCCTCCAAATATTGACCAAAAGATTATCATCAATAAAACCCGCGACAAAGTAGACTCTAATAAGCCTTTATTAAGAGCGGTGGTAGCTCAGTCGGGTAAGCGCCCGCTTCTCACGCCAGAGATGCGGGTCCGATCCCGGCGCTTACATGTACCAATGAGTTCTTTTAACATAAGTACAATGTATACCATCGCTCTTACGGTGAGGAAAACATCGTGAGGAAACCTGCATATCTAGATTTAGCACATCTAGATATGTGAACCCACCAACCCGCAGTGTACCAGCGTGGTGGGGAAATGGTCCAAGCTTTGGAAGGCAGTTTAGACCTTGGGGATATGCACAAAGGTTCCATTCGAGAGAGCCAGGTGCAGGTACTTACACCCCCAGAGAATAGAATAGAATAGAAGCCTTTATTATTAATTATCTTATTAATTAATTCTTAACAAGTTGAAATAAAAACTAACGATGTAATCTATTAAAATAATTATTTATTGACATCCTTCGATTATGCTCATCATTCCTGTTAACTGCATAGACAAGTTCCTCTTCATCAGATGATGAATCATCATAAAAAACCTAGCTGGTGGTACAGCACAGGGTCTCTATTTTGTTTACATAATATATTATGCAGCGATTACGTAGCCACAATAATGGGCTGCACTCTTCTTAGTTCTGTCCTTATTTTCATTGATATATTTCTGTATTTGAGTCATTGCAAAATTTCTGAAAACAAGGTTATTCAATTAAAGAGTTACGTAGGTTACTTTGATATTAGATTGCTGCGCTGGACCGGCAACCGGCAGGTAGCCGGTAGTGGCTGGATAAGGAAGGCCGAGGGCACAGTGTTGTTTCGCTCCTTGGAAGAGCCCATGGCTAGGAGTGGACGCTTATTTGGTGGTGAAGATGATCATTACACCTACAACATAATAATAGGTGCACTTACTTCGTCGTTGGAGGCAGTAAGAAAGGTTCTAGTTTTAAAGCCAACACACGAGCCACATTTTTGAGACCTGGAACCTGCGAATCTATCAGTTCTCTGAAAGTACACCTTTCTCTTCATATTTCGTAAGTTCCGTACTTACTCCACCTCAATCTCAATTTCTGAGGAACTTGTTTCAAGCACTATTTCACGTAGAAGCGACATGATAAGAATTATTGAATATTTATTGTAATACTGTTACTTTGAGGTTATACAACGGGTTTGACAGCTACCTGACTTTAACTTTAACAGTAACCGGCCAACATGGGGTGGTTATGGTTATCGTTAAAGTTATGACGTCATTTTAACCATAGTTGAATGGTGCAACCAATTTTTCGCTTAACCGATGCTTTGACAGACGATGTGAGGTTTGTAATAGTTAAAGTTAAATGGTGCAACGCACCCTTAGTATGAAACTAATGCAGGGCCATTGTATGGTTGATGAGCTAAAACAAAAATATAAATCAGTTTGCTTTAAAAGGAAGGAGCCTATGGGGAAGTTAAAACAAAGTAAAATTTGTCAGTAATTAATGTAAATATATACAATTAAAATCTTTAAATATTAGTAAAATAAGCATTATTCAATAATTCACTACCCTGAAATTAAGAAAAAAAAGTTTAAGTATGAATAATTCTGACACAACATAACTTACTCGGCAGAATTAAGTAAACGAGTAACAATTTAGGTAAAAAAAAATAAGTACTTAATATATTTAACTAGACTCATGTTTTTGGTTTCAAATTATATTCACACAGGACTTAAAGAGCAACTCTGTAGACATTAATGATCTTTAATTATGTGCATACGAATTGGGTGAATACGTCTTAAGTTTGATAATTAGGAATACTTATTAAATACTTTGTGTAAGTACGCAATGCTAAGTACTCTACTGCCGAAACTCGATCCCTAAAGTCAAAGTGTAAACAGAAATATTTTAATTAACTTATGCAGAAGTTTCTGAACAATCATTAGGCGCAGTTACGCGCATCATGTATATCGCATTATGTAAAATATAAGACAACTTTTAAACAAACTTATACGAGCTGCTACGTATATTTATCTATAGGAATGTATTGAGAACAGAATGAGTAACATTCATCGTTTTTAAATTGAACACGAACTGAAAAATATAACCTATTAAGTTTTCTATTTAAATTTTCTGAGCTTTTATACCTATTTAACTTAATTTATACGTATAGCCTTATTAACTGCTACTTTCAATAACTCTATCTATCGATAGCTGATACGCGCTCTACATTCAACGGTCTGTTATTTTGATATAACGAAAAAAAAAGATGCTATACAAAATACAAACCCCCCCCCCCCCCATACAAAAAAATATTGTTTACGTGACACTCTGTATGGGGAGTAGATATTTTTCTTTTGGAATATCCCAAGGTCATCATAACAAAAGTTGTTCAGAATGAAAAGCTCTGTGACATACTTCTGGATGTGCACCTATGAATGACTCACCCTGTATATATGTATATTTGTATACATAAATATCGTAGGTACGAAATACTTTCATAAAAGGGCTGGCAGCCTGGCACGCAGAGATATCGTAATGTACACAACATCACGTGGGCCATTTCCCCGCGAATATTATTATGTACAGGAGAATGTAACATAGGTAGCCTACTTAGTAGCATCATCCCTTATATTGTGTATATCCCTGGAATGTACCCCTATATTATTATTTTATTTTCAAAGAAATGCTAGGTACTGAGTTTACCTACAGGAGACAATTTCTCTTCAAATCTGATTCGTAGACACTATGATTTAAGGACGGTAACACTGCACAAAGTACAGAAAAAAAACTATAGAGTACCTACTTACATTACTATTGTAAGAGAGCACATCTCAGAACCAACGTCCAACCCCCATGCAGCTTATTACAGGCCTGAAAGAAAACCCGGTAGCCGTTAATTGACCGTGATTACAAAGTGCAAAAAT
This sequence comes from Plutella xylostella, assembly GCF_932276165.1. Lineage (NCBI taxonomy): Eukaryota > Metazoa > Arthropoda > Insecta > Lepidoptera > Plutellidae > Plutella > Plutella xylostella. The sequence goes on along the minus strand of NC_063987.1, from coordinate 5,526,220 downwards.
AGGTACTGTAAAAGCCACGTTCAATCTTACACTTCACAGATTTAACCCTTAAGAGAAGGCTTTAAGAGCGGTATTAAGGAGGCTGTGTGTAGTGTTCCCCAGTGTACCTGCCACGCGATGGTCCACTCCTGTGTCCGGGTAATTGTTACTAATTGACACCTCCCTAGGGGCACTCTTGAAATGCTTTGTCGGAAACAAACACCCAGGAAAAACGAGTGTTATGATAGAAAGGTTGTATTAAAAAGTAATAAATTATCATTATTATAAATAAATATGGATATGAATAGCAGCATTAACAGTCTTCAAAATATAAGTGTACTTTGCAGCAATAAGTTTTCTTATACATATAGATCATTTAAAATATAAGTAAATCTAACCCCCTTATTCTAGAGAAGTTACAGGCCGTTTTAACTAATAAACTGCTTTGACCCTCTCTGTCAATCAAGAACAATTTGTTCTTTGAAAGGAAATCAAAAGTATAAAGAAAGGGGTAATGTAAGACAAGAGATAATCCTAATCCTAACTAATATTATAAATGCGAAAGTAACTGTGTCTGTCTGTTACTCTTTCACGCCAAAACTACTGAACGGATTTGAATGAAATTTGGTATACATAGGGTCTAGCTAGACCCTGAGAAAGATAGGCTATTTATTATATTTTTATTCCGACAGGAAAACTTTTTAAGGCGAAGCGAAGCTCGCGGGAACAGCTTTTACAACATAATTACTTTATCAGTTAGTTGTGGATTCATAATTATTTATTCATGCAAGACCAAATTAAAATTAACAATTCCATATAAAAAAAATCCACCACAGGTTTCGTCATTAAAATATAAAATTACATGTTGTGGATTACACATTCAATTGATTAGTATGATCAGATTGAATAAAAAAACTTTATTCGACACAAAAACAACAACATGAACAGTAAAACAGGTTACATAAATAGTTAATTACTAGATTTTTTTAAATTAATAAATTAGTAGGTAAGATACACTTGATTGATACTATTAAAAGACTCTCTAAACTAACAGGAAATAGTCGTAGTAGTAGCATAGAATAACTAAGTACTACACTAGTATTAGTACTTAGTTATTCTATGGTAGTAGTCACTAATTATTTATGTGTGGTTCAATGTCTAATTTGGAGGTTAACCTTTTTATTATTAGTTGACAAAATCTTCGCTAGATGTCGCTAGTGCGGCAGTTTCTACATCGCGGTATGGTTGTGTTTTAGCAGTAACATAAGTTGTGAATTGCAACTTTGATTTAATATGTTACACGGGTGGGACCGTGTAACTTACCACTTCTGATTTGTTTATTTTTGAATGAGAGATACGTTCAGGCATCCTTTTCCTGAGTGTAGTCTCTTTGATTATAACGATAAAATTAACGTTACCGTTACCAACGGGCCTATCGCGAAGACGAAACGAAATAAAGTTTACCTAGTAATAATCGTTAGGAAATTTAGGCCCGGGTCTCCTATTTACGCCGTAGTGTAGTGAGCAGTGGCGTGACGCTGGACGCGATCTACGGCGCGTAATAGGAGACCCGGGCCTTACTCCTTTACAGTTACCACCATACGGCTGTGGAACTCATTGCCATTGGAAATCCGTAGTACAAAATGAGCTTTTGCTTTCAAAAGACGAGAAAAGGAATATTATCTGTCATCCTTTAATTTAAAAGTACCTACCTACCTAAGTATAAATCTCTACATAAGTATTTGGTATGTATATAAGTATCTGATATATATGGTTACCATACCACTTGGTTTGGGCATGTCATGTGAATTTTATTTATTTATTTTATTTTTTATTTATTTATTTCACAAAATCCACAGCACAAGACAAAATAATAGCTTAGGTATTATATAAGCCATACATAGGCCAATTACGGACTTACATTATACAAACGAATCACAAATTACATCAGACAGAAAATAAAGTATAAAAAAATACATGCAAAATTTAGGTTACATTACGATACAGTCACACAAAAAATTACAAAAGATTACAAGCAATTAAAAATTACAAGCAACAAAACATAAACAAAAATTCATTTAAAGTTGACTCATGTATATTAAACACAAAAGTTACCAGCATGTCATTAAAAAAAAAAAAATAATAATAAGAAAAAATAAGACGTAAAGTTACCAAAAATTTTAATTTGGAGGCTAATTCTAAATTTTTAAATTGTAAATCAATAACTGTCCTTGGCGAAAAACCATTCCCTTATTCTATTTACAAAGCTCAATTGCGTTAAATGAAAAATGTCAAGGTCTGAGAACTGTTTATTATAAGTTTTAGGTAGTCGGCAACTTATGGAGTTACTTGCGTAGTTTGTATGCACTAAGGGTATGTGGAAAAGGGCTTTGCGAGTATGACGTGTGCGGGTGGATGGTGTATTCAGGGATAACATTATGTTTACGAGTTCAGGGCAGTCCACAATGCCATGACATACATTGAAGATAAGATAACTATTTGACAAAGAAAGTGTTGGAAATGAGACCTGAAGGAAGGCGTAAGAGGGGAAGACCGAGAAAGACGTGGCTTGATTGTGTGAAAGAAAATATGAGAGAGTGTGGAGTGAATGAGGATATGACAGAGGATAGGGTAAAATGGCGTGACATGACGCACAAAGCCGACCCTAAATAAGGAAAAGGCTATGAAGAAGAAGAAGAAGAAGACCGCAGACGTACGTCAAAGTGAACTTGTTTTAAAACTTGATTTTTTCTTTACAAAATATAAGGACAACACCGTGAATTTATCTCTATATACTAAGCAAAACTTTCAAAAATCTACGGATTCGAAAATAGCCTTTTCTATTATGTCTTAGAATCTTTTTTTATTAAGCTTTTATCATAATTATACTAATGTAATGTAACGCTTATGTAACTTAAAATCTTTAGATGTAATATTTATAACTCTAGATGTTTCCATAATAAGAAAAACTGGAGCCCTTTGGAATTACACTCACGGGCAATGAAAAAGTTCAGTTGAGAAAATCACCAAATTAATCCTAAACGGGAAAAAGTAACTTTATGACACCTTCTGCAATATTTAAGTACGTTTAACGGTGCATCAGTCTATTTCCAACTAAAACCGTAATTATTTTGTTATTAAATTAAATTTTAAAAAAAATTGGGATCATTTGGTGTCGATTTTTTTTAAGTGGAACTTTTACATTGCTCGCGAGTCTAGTATGTACTATTTCAGCAGTAACCTCGCCTAGTCTATAGCTCTTTTGTATCTAGCTCAGGCGCTGCTTTTGTAATCAGAGTCTTAATGCAGTTTGTACAAAATGAATGAGAGTTTAAAGTTTGTAATTTGATGGAACACACGTGGCATGCCACAAAATTGCCGATGTGCCCGAACAAAGCCAATTCGCTTTTATTAGACCAAAGAATTATTAATAATAAGTTATAAATATCTACAGGTTTCACAACTCCATGTTAAAATATACTTTTTTAAAATAAAATTAATTTAAATATGAAATAATAGCGCTATTTTTTATTTATTATTTTATAAATCAAGTATAAATCAGGTAAGGACACACTGGTTCTTTATAGACGTCAGTATAATCGTTTATTGCGCGTTCTACCAATCACAACGTCGTATTTATGGCGAATCGCGATTTAGTGACGTTTATCTATATTGATATCGAACCCGTGTGGCCTGCACTGGGACCAATAAGTAAATATGAAGAACAAAGAAGCACTAAAACATTTCATGGTGACTTTCCTCGAGGCTAAAGTTCGCCTACATTCGGACGGCACACTACGAGTATGTAGTATATTGACATGCATGTGGGTAGATTGTATAGGTGGTGGAATCAGTTGAGAATAAACGGTCATCAAGCACACACACGTCTTTTCATTATTCACCGATACTATATTGGCGACGAGGATAAATTAAGTGTTTTAGTGTTATTATTAACGTTAAAATCAGTGCGTGTACACGTATCACTAAAATAAATCATGTCCGTGGGAAAAATCGGCGAGTTTAATGTATCAGTGGGAAATTGGACCTTATACGTAGAACGCCTAGAAATGTTTTACAAAGTAAATGAGGTCAAAGACGAAATGTGGTTACCTACATTAATTGCAGTCATCGGGGACGAAGCTTACGAATTACTCAGCAATTTGGTGAGCCCTAAGAAGCCGGCAACAATGAGCTATAATGAGGTAGTGAGCATCTTTCAAAACCACCTGCAACCGAAACCCTCAGAGATGGCCGAACGCTATCGGTTCCGACAGCGGAGACAGCAATTAGAAGAAACGGTAGCCCAGTATATGACGGAGTTGAAAAAACTGTCAAAATATTGTGAGTTTGGTGCGAATTTAGAAGATAACCTCCGTGACCAATTCGTGTGCGGTTTACGGAGTGACGTTATTAGGCAGAGACTGTTCGCGGAGGAAAAACTGACCTACACAACGGCTATCAAATTGTCAATCAGCCTGGAGGCGGCGGAACGGGATGCGGCAGCAGTGGAGCACGTGGAGCAGCGTAGCGACGGCGGCGGCGGCGGCAGGGCGGCGGCGGGGGCGCCCGTGCTGTCCCTAGCCCCCGCGGGGGCGCGCGCCTCACACGGTCGCGGGCGCACCGCGCCGACCTCGGGATCGGCTACTGGACAACGGCCGGGAACACAGGCGCCATGCACAGCATGCGGGGCGAATACACACAGCTGGGCTCGCTGCAGATTCAAGAATTTTATCTGCAGCAAATGTAAACAGCGGGGACATCTTCGCCGGCAGTGTCCCAACCCAGGGGCAGGCCCGTATCGCCGCGACGGCAGGGGCATCCACCACGTGGACACGCGCCTAGACCAGGCGGCGCCGCCGCGGGACGAGGAGGCGGAGGACAGCTTGTCCGAGCTGGAGGAGGACCTTCACCAACTTAGCTTGAACGGCTACAGACCGGTGAGCATTACTGTATCGGTAGGTAACGTGGACTTACTAATGGAGGTAGATACGGGATCGGCAGTGTCATGTATTAGTAAGGTCACATATGACCAGTATTTTAGTGCATATGAAATCGAAGAATTAGAACTTGTATTAAAATCATACGATGGCACAAAAATTAAACCACTAGGTATAATTAAACCTATAGTTGGTTATGGTCGATTAAATAGGAAATTAGAACTTTTTGTTATCGAGGGTGGTACGACTTCGTTACTCGGCCGACATTGGTTAACAGAATTAGGAATCCAAATACCTGTATTACGTAACAATAACTCATTACATAAAATGCAACCACTTCCTAAGAATAATGTCAACATAACGAATAATAAAGGTAACGAATTGACATGTTTACTCGACAGGTATAAAGGGCTATTCAGCGGTGGACTGGGAAGGTACAGCAGGGGTAAGGCGCGGCTCCGTGTCCGCGAGGGCAGCGTGCCCGTGTTCTGCCGCGCGCGCCCTCTGCCGTACGCCCTGCGCGAGCGCGTGGAGGCGGAGCTGGACGGCATGCTGCGGGAGGGGATCATTGAGCCTGTGGAGACGGCGGACTGGGCCACGCCGCTCGTGCCGGTACCTAAGGCCGATGGAGGAAAACGCATATGTGCGGACTATAAGGTAACCCTAAATCCTGTCTTGCTGATCGATAAATACCCATTACCTAAAGTTGAGGACTTATTCGTAGGATTAAGTGGGGCTAACTATTTTTCAAAAATCGATCTCTCACAAGCGTACAACCAGATTGAACTCGAGGACCCAGAAAATTTAACAGTCATTAATACGCACAAAGGTTTGTTTAAATATAAACGGCTAGTTTACGGGTTGTCGTCGAGTCCGGGCATTTTTCAACGGATAATGGCGTCATTGTTGAAGGACATCCCAAATGTACAAGTCTTTTTGGATGATATTATTCTAGCTAGTCAGGATATTAAAACACATTTGTTATTAATTGAGGAAGTATTTAAAAAACTACAAGACGCGGGCTTGAAATTAAAAGAAAATAAATGTTTCTTCATGCTAAACGAAGTTAAGTACTTAGGCTATATAATTTCTAAAGATGGTATTAAAGTAGACCCGGAAAAAGTAGACGCGGTGGTCAAAATCGCGAGTCCGACCAATAAGGTAACGGGTCCATATATCGCGGTATTCAAAATGGCGTCCTTATTTCGAGTTATATTTATTTTCATGATTATTACTTATTTTAATAGGTTTGGATACTCTAAAATTACATTTAATCGTTCATTATCTTTAACTGAAACTACTTGATGTAGTAAATATGTTTAAAATTGCCTAAAATTACTAAAAACTCATGTAATGTGCCGTGAGGGCGACGCCGCCATGTTTTTCATACAAACGCGACCCGGCTTACGTAAGGCCAGCCATATTTAATAATTGTGTTTTTTAATATTTATACGACGTTCAACTTTGTAAATAGTTTATATTTAGTTTATTATATTCTTATACTTACATTAAATTTAAATTTTAACTCTTTTTAAACTAATTTAACCCCTTTAAACTCAAAAACAAAATACCTCGGTATAAGGGCCTGATTTTTATACGTTGTTCCTTACTCCGAGGTACCCTCGGTATAAGGAAAAATACTATGTCATGATTTTTAGCTTATAACTTTACAAATAATAACATTTGAAGTATATGCTTGATTACATAATAATAATGATGAACGTGACAATCTTATAACCTAATTCGGCGGTACAAAATATCCTCTAGGAATCTTAATATGACACGATAATTGTTGACGCAAAAAACATGGTTACCTAGAAAACCTTAACTTAGTATGTATATTTGAAATGATAAAAAACAGTGTTATTTTATCCCTATTAACGTAAGTGATACATATTTTTACCAATATTTTATGTATGATTTGAGTAACATATCTATGTTATTTCTAAATCGATAATTTGATAACTCGAAATATGGATTATTAAAATACTTGCTGAACCCCTAATATGGAGTATGACATTTTACATAGGTAGGTACCTCGGAAATCGGAATATGACTACATCACACCTTCGCAGTGTCATCCGATGCCGTCATCAAACCATAAAATCAAGATGAATTAGCGACTTTCTTCCTAAATATAAAAGGGGTGTGGATAGATATGCCTGACTTTACGAAACTACTACTAGATACTACCTACCTACTTATTACTCTTTATAAAAGAAGAAAGAAAGAAATTTGTAGACGTAAAACTTTATTTGGGTGAATAAAATAACACACACGACGGTTGAGTTTTTATAACACTTATATACACAATTGCCTAATTTCATTTCTGTATTTTATTTCCATTATCCTTCTACTTCGAGGTCTGATGGCCATTGTAATATTGTTATCCCAGAATTCCCAGATAAATGAATATCCTGTATACTGCATTTCATGTTTGGTTTAGGGGTCTGGTTGATTTTTTCATTTTCTTGTTGTTGTCACTGAAAAATAAAGTAAGTAGGTAAATTGTATGGATAGTAATTGACAGAATTAAGCTTATCCTTATAAGTTGGTACCCATTTTCACAAAACTTAGTGAGTTTAGAAACGAAAACGCTAGAACAAAAACCTAGGTTAGTAACTAAACTGATGCCAAATTACTGATAAAAATATAAAAATATTTCCATTTTACGTAATTTCCTAAAATAATTCGCACACAAGCTTACCTTATCGATTTTCCAATTGCATATTGCAAATACAAACATAATAATCTAATAAAAGATGTTTGTTTTCTAATGTAAAGACTTAACAAAAATACTTTCAAAGAATAGCGGCAAACTTTTCGGCGGAAAATTGAACATGGCGCCGGCGCGCCTCCAGTCCAGCGCGCATGCGCCATAGAGATGTACCTAGTGCAATGTTCCTTGCTTCCGACCTATGCTTGAATGAAAAAATAATCGATGCTGGATCGATTCCTGGGTAGATACTTTTATTATAATCATATTCGTTTATGGTAAATACATTAGGTACTCATCGGAAATTAGTACTGATAAGGTATTTGGCTTTTGTAAGTATTCGATACTTTTCCTCATCCCTTACACATCTACTTTTATTACGTATCATCAACTTTTAAACATTTAAGTAAGAACATAAAATATCGTGGAAAATTTTTAGACCTTACTTAGATAAAAACTATAGTAAAAAATGTTTAAATCATTCGAGTTCAATAATCGATTATATTCGATTACTGTCACTATTTTATCAATTTACCCCATCTCTACTCTATTTTTTTTTAATCGCTTGGAAAAGTCCATAGAACATCATAGAAGCATTATGAATATTTTTTCTAGCCAATGTTACCAGTTGCAATAATTAATTATGAAAATGTTACATAAATAATAGAAATTATCACGAAAACCAATATAAATGGAGAGTATTTAATTCTTTTCATTATTTTCAACTACTATTTAGAATAATTAAATTTATTTGGAGTACTTTAAGGTTAAAAAAGTATATCGATATTTTCGATTGTAATTTCCTTATGTTCATGGCCACACTCATGGAGCCACTGACAGGACTAACTCGGAATATGGAACAGGCTACCTCGGTATATGGAAGAAACCATAATCCTACCTCGGCATTAGGGCAAATCGACATGTGTAATAAATTATATTTTTTTAAGTATAATTAATGTGTTATCAATGAATCTGTGTTAAGAAATATAAAATTTAACGTATATTCTTACAGAAGACAATATTTCACATCAATATTGATGGTTACAAATGCTTATTTTTCTTACTTACTTTCAAATGTTGTTATTTACCTCGGAATATGGACCCGTTACCTTATCTCTCAATTAAGGTCATTTATTGGATTGGTAAATTTCTATGCACGATTTGTGCCAAATATAAGCACGGTTTTGTCACCACTATATAAATTACTCAAAAAGGGAATTCGGTGGAACTGGAACACCGAATGTGAATTATCATTTAACAAGATTAAAGCCATTTTATGCAGTACGGAGGTTCTCGCTCATTACGATCCAACAAAAAAATTAATATTAACCTGTGACGCGAGTCCAGTAGGTATTGGCGGGGTATTGACCCAAGTAGGAGCGGACGGCTGTGAGCGACCGGTCTCATACATATCGCGCACCTTATCACCCGCGGAGCAAAACTATTCGCAAATAGACCGTGAGGCACTGGCAATAGTGTTCTCTTTGCAAAAATTCCACCAATATGTTTACGGCCGGAGATTTGTTTTACGCACGGATCATAAACCGCTCGTGAGTATTTTCGGGCCTAAGAAAGGCATTCCAATGATGGCCGCGAGTAGATTGCAGCGGTGGTCAGTTATAGTGGCGGCGTACAGTTACGATATTGAGTACATAAACACTACAAACAATGGGGCGGATAGTTTATCACGGTTACCGATAGCAGCAAAAGCTAAAGATATATTGAAATATCCGGAGCAGAGTTATTTACATTATGTAAACAATAGTATGCTACTCGACTATCAAGAGATAAAAAAACAAACGAGCCGTGACGCGTTACTTAGTAGAATATTGGGCTATATTCGAGACGGATGGCCCGAGCACAACGAAATTAGGTCATTACAACCTTATTTTAACAGAAAGACTGAGTTATACGAAGAATTAGGGTGTATAATGTGGGGTCACCGTATTGTTATACCTACTAATTGTACTGAAAAAGTGTTGAATGACTTACATGAATGTCATATGGGCATTGTAAAAACAAAGGCGATAGCCCGTAGCTACGTCTGGTGGGCGGGCATTGACGAGGCGGTGGAGGCAATGTGCCGTTGCTGTGCCGTGTGCGCCGCCGAGGCGGACGCGCCGCCGCGCCGGCCGCCGGCGCCCTGGCCGTATCCAAACCAGCCATGGGCCAGGATACATGCAGATTTCCTTGGTCCCATCGACGGGAAATTGTATTTAGTAGTAGTAGATGCTCGAACAAAATGGTTGGAGGTATTTAATATACCGAGTACTAGTGCCCATCACGTAATCAGTAAATTTAGCGAGTTATTTGGACGATGGGGCGTAGCAAAACAATTGGTGACAGACAATGGGCCACCCTTCACAAGCAAAGAAGTTTCAGATTATCTGAACAGAAATGGAGTACAACATTTGTTTTCAGCCCCTTACCATCCCGCCTCAAACGGAGCGGCAGAAAATGCAGTCCGAACCGTTAAAAGAGTAATAAAAAAAGCTAGGCGACAAAATCATAATTTAGAACTAGCTATTCAAACCTTTCTGCTATATTACCGTAATACGCCACACTGTACGACGGGGGAAAGCCCAGCCTCTCTAATGCTTGGTCGCCCTCTGCGAACCAAGTTTGATCTGCTGAGGCCTGACTGCACCGCGAGGGTACAGGCCGCGCAGCAACGTCAAGTCACCGCACGGGGCGCGGGCGGCGCAGCGCGCCAGCTGCCCGACGGAGCGCCCGTGTGGCTGCGCCAGTACCAGGGGACGGACCGCTGGGCACCAGGCTCCGTCACTGAACGAGTAGGCACAACAGACTATACAGTGGTAGATGTTTCGGGACGTAGGCATCATAGGCATATCGATCAGCTAAGACAGCGACATAGGAGTTCCTTAGTAAATCCTTCCACGCCGATTACGGGACAGCCAGGGGACGAGGACACTCAGGTGGAGGAGTGGGTGTCCCCTCCGACGTCTCCGCAGGTCGATGATCACCTTGTACGCAGGGACGCCGAGGCCTCAACAGCCGAGGCCGCGCCAGCCACAGTGTCAGCGGCGGATGAAAGAGACCGGGGTCCGCCATCTCCTGCTGTGCCTTGCCGAAAAAACCCAGTCAGACAATGCAGGTTACAAAACCCACCAGAATATAAAACATAATTTAGTTATTTTTGTTATTAATTAGTTGTAAAACTAGATTATTATGATTAAGTATTTTTACTTTTGTTCGAGTAAGCCATTAAAGGCTAAGTTCTTCTTTCTATTTCGATGTATAAGTTAAGTAATGTACCTACTTGCATATAAGCTTGTTGTTATGCTAGTACTTACCTTAAGTAATTCAAGTTGACAGTAGGTATTGATAACGACATTAAACACATAATACTGTAGTTGTTTAAGTTTAATTACAGTTGGCCATCATTCATGCTCAATAATTATATTAAATAATAAGTTATAACAACAATTACCGTACCAATTATGTAAACTTCAATAAAATTGAAAGCATAAATATACCTACTTGATGTAAGAATTGTAGATAAGTGATTTAAAAAAAAAAAAATGTATACCTAACTACTTTTTTTTTGTACATTGTTAAAGAATTACTAAATAAAAAGGGTGTTAAAGCACAGTTAATAAATAAGGGGGGAAAATGATTAAGGGGAAGATATTGTAGTATATTGACATGCATGTGGGTAGATTGTATAGGTGGTGGAATCAGTTGAGAATAAACGGTCATCAAGCACACACACGTCTTTTCATTATTCACCGATACTATAGAGTATAATGAGGATGTAGTTTAAAATATTTGTTGAGAATGCAACTTGCAACGGACCAACAAAAAGTTGTTAAAGAAAATAACGTAGAACCTTGCACTACTAGTTGTTCAAAGGAGCTATTTGGTATGAAAATTTGGTTCATAAATAAAGCAAACTTTCTCTTGTTTCTCTAAAATACCATACTGTTTTAATGACAGGGGCCCGAAGCAAAAACTAAATAAAATTCAATACATTTTGAATCCGTTTTTTTTTTTCAAAATGTGTTCGCGATAGGTACACTGAATAAGATCCGGCCACGGTCCGGCGCAGTCAGCGACTCACAGTGACCCAGACGGCATGGCAAGGGATTTGAATTTTTTACTAATGGACACTCAACCGTTATGTTACAGCAATACGACATAAATTGTTATGCTTTAAAGCTGAGGCTTTAAAGTGACGCCATGGCATTGAAAGGGATTTTTTTATGCCACGGCGACAATCCTTTCATCCCGGGCCGGGTGACAAACCACAGTCTAGCTCTAGTGTTTGTTCGCTAAGAATGACCTAGGGTTTCGTTCCCGTGTTCCCGGGAATTCCCGTTCCCGGGAATTCCCGGGAAATTTGTCCTTCCCGAAACCGGGAAAAATATCGTCATTCCCGGGAATTCCCGGGTTTTATTTTTAATCGATTCTATGCCATATTTTCATCTTTATTTATCTGTTTCCCCTACCTTAAACCAAAAAAATTGATCGGCAGGCTTGTCGTCTACGATCAGAAACTCGGTTTTGTTGTAAATTATTGGAAAAAATTCATACGTGTTATTGTTTTCGCGTAGCTGCATTGCAAAGATAAATGACTCATCTACATTACCTTGTTTCACCTCTTCCTGATTCAATATTTTCATCTTTATTTATCTGTTGGTCCTACCGCCTACCTAAAACCAAACTATTGATCGGCTTTTACCTATGTGACCAAAGAGTATGAAAAAGCTAACGCTAGTGTGACGCCTGTCATATTTTTTTATTAAGTACCTTACCTCAAGTGTAATTAATTTTATATTTTAATTATATGTCATAATAATATTATTTTCAAACTGTTAATTGTAAAACTTTTGTTATTGTTCAATTTACAATTAAGAAAAACAAATGATTTTGGCATGTTAAGAGAAGAGTATACCCTCGCGATTCTAGCGAAATAGGTATTTAGGAAAATATTTGTTATCACTTGCGCTCTCATGCCCCGGGAACGGGTGCGATAGAGATGCACTGCAGCACGCGACTGACAATAGGTACTTTTCATAATGAAATTCTAGTTTCGGGAGAAAACTAAATATCAACCAATCTATTAGATTTTGGGGTCATTCGCTTCAGCATAATATATTCTAGGTTTACAGGTTTGGCTTTAAAAAAAAATACATTGTTATTGATCAACCAACGGCTTGATTTAACACACAAAAATTACGTTATTTAAGGTGCCTATAACTTTGAACCTATAAAAAATTTCGAAAAAAGAAAAAGCTATAAAACTAGTTATTTCTTGTGTCAATAACATACTAAAAAATCATGGAAATTGGATAATATTTAGAGGTAGTAAAACGTTTTCTCTTTTTGTATGGACGAGCAAGTGCTATACTCTCCTCTTAAACAAATCATTATAATTTTGGTTGTTAATTTATCTGTGTGTTGCTTTTTTCTACCTATAGGAGTGATAAAAGTATATTTGATTTAATTGTAAGTGTTTTAAGACGTTTAATACCCGAAAATAGCAAAACCAAGCATTTAAAATAAATTCCCGTTTCCCGGGAATTCCCGGGAAATCTTGAAAAAAATTCCCGTTTCCCGGGAACAGAAAAAGGTCGGGAAAAACGAAACCCTAGAATGACCGAATGCAAGATTCAAGCTTTATTTAAAAACCTAATAAAAATAATTATGTATATTGATTATTATTAATCCAATATCTCCTTCCTCTTATATCAAGTCGTCATCATCATCAGTTAGCAATGACTTCGACAACACTCCTCGACATTCCTCTCTACCACCTATCTATTTATTGGGCTGTATGTAGTTTGTATTGTACCTAGCACGGGCCGAATAGTGTCGCGCGCTTCTTGCGGTCCGTGCTAAATACGCTTGAATAGCGCGCTAGTCCCACACTATGTGCACCTGTTCGTGGATCATGTATTCTTATAATCCGTTAACTATTAATCCTAGATCAGTGTTTATATTAACATAAATCACAGCGGTGGTGATTCTGCATCCACTCATCCCGAGATCGCTCGTCAAATAGAGCGAAGTGCGATGCGCATTAACATAATGATTCAATAATTGATCGCTTACGCGGCATTGCACCCGAATAACGTTAATTGAAGCTTATATACCTGTTGGCTTAATTATATACTTAGGTATATAAGTCTATTCTTATAGCCTAAACATCAATGGAGGTGAGTTTCATATTTCTAACATTATTGGTAGGATTTTGCACAATTTCAGTCATATTGGTTTTTTTTACTGGCTTATCCTTTCAAATGGTGAAAGGATTATCAAGTCAGAATGGCGCCCAGGGTCAAGAAAAAATGATACGTCACTCGGCAGGGTTCTTTCGTGAATCCCCGCTAAACTTCAATATGGTTATATTTGCCTTGTTCCTTAGGTAAATAAGATTTATTAAAAATTCTGTCTATTAAAAAAAGGCCTGGAAAGTATTTCATGAAAAATTAACGCCCTGAAATTTGGGCCGTGTTGTTTCATCGTATTTCAAACAATACTTCAAAGGGCAGCTCCTACGAAAGTTATAATTATTGTTAAAAGAAAGAAAAAAAGGTCGAAAAACGGTTTGTAATTAAATCTTCCGGTCTTCGATGTAAATTAGTTGTTTTTCCTTTCATCGAGCAGAAGGCAAGATGCCTGTAAATTAATAATTAATAGCGCTTTTAAATTAATAATTAAGTCACTTAAGAGGCTATTTTTTTCCCATAACGGTGTTAGAAAGAAGTTAAAGATTTTTAGTGTTACAAAAGCATTTACACCACAACATTTTTCAAGTCGGCCCCATGAAAATACGTCGGTCGGGACTCGGGACACATTGTAAGATGTGTTTATTGTATAATGTGTGTATTGTACAATGTATAAATTGTACATTGTATATAGAGGGTGCGTCTTACCCGGGATCACGGCACAATGGGTAATGCTGAGCAAACCGCCGCTAACATCGCGTCATATTGTTTGCTCGTCTATTGTATACTGTTTTAACGGATCATTGTTTCAACCTATCACGTAATGAGTGACTAACAAATAAGATTATCCGTATGTACCAACATGAATATAGGACGTGTATTAGCGCATCGGCTAATGTAGCTTTACAGTGTGCATCTACACTTATGAACACTAATGGTATAAAGAGGAAGGATTTTAGTTTGTATTGGATAAGTTTAAAAACGAGTAAGTAATCCGATTTCAAAAAATATTTCATTATTAAAATGCTACCAGTATCATTGATTATCTTTATCCCGGATTTCCCACTGCAAAAGATATCCCCTTTTTAAGGCTAAGCGAATAGCTCACGAGAACACGTAACTTTTTTGCTATAGTTGCAGTTTTTTTTGCTAAATGATCTGATCAGCTGGGATAAATCCATTGTATACATACTTCAATAAAGCTCCCTAGGAGACGCCGTCATAGAATATGCAATGAAATATCGACATTGTATTTTGCGCATACAATGTAATAATATTGAAACCTTCCGCGATAGGATGTGAGACTTTATATTCTGCTATAATAATTTGAAATAAATATATAGCTAAGTACTTAACAGATAAAAGTTGTGAGTTGTGAAAGTCTTTTTGTTTTTGTTTAACATAAGTAAATTTTCCATGTACCTATAATAGGTGAATAGCAAGCGAGTCACATCCTATTCGGTATAAAATTAATAATGTAAGCTAGTAATAAATAAAGACATTACATTTCACTAGGAATAAACTTTTTTCTTTCGTCATTGGAATCAACTTACTAATCTCCTTTACATAATAAAATTTAAAAAAAAAAATATTTGTCATTCATTTGTCAAGCCAAAACATTATGTCAATGTGTCAAGCTCTCGTTTTTTGACTTTTTTGTTTACAGTGGTTTACACAATCACAATACTTTTGGTAAAATCTAAATTCATGAATCCAAACGCCATCCTTTCCAAATTATTACCATTTGATTTCTATTTTGACTTGCTTAGCCTCGTACAAAATAGAACTTACGCAAAATTAGACGGAGAATTTGATGCTTTGTATAAGATAACTTCGAGAACAATTTCAAAAATGTTTACTGTGATATCTATGAGTCCTAATGGACAAAGTAACCCTGAGGAAATGAGGAGACGAAAGTATTTACTATACAGGGGTTCCGTTATCTGCTTAGGAATTTCCAAATTTGTAAGTTAACTATATAGTTATGTAGTTACATCATCCGTAATTGTCCACTGCAGGACATAGGCTAGATATAATATTTTACTATTACTTAAACCAAACAACTTAAAAAAGCAACTTAAAAATATGTATTACATAGTTGTGTATTGTTGGGACTCAACTAGACCTCGACCATCGCGATCGTCTCATACAATTACCTACTTAATGAAGTCGTATTTAATAAAAACATATTTTGGAGCGCGTTGGTGTTCCTCTTTCTTCAATTTAGGGTCAAATACACCATAATCCTCAAGGCCTAGCACGGGGCGCAAGACGCCCACTTCAAGACGTGACAAAAGTATTCCGTCGCAGTCGCTCTCTAAGTCAAGCTAATGCGGATGCGAAATATGCTAGCTTTTAAAAAAAAAAACTTGAGAATAATATTATTATTATGTAGTTTATAATAATATATAATATAATATGTGGGGACATCTCACACACGGCCATCCGACCCCAAGCTAGGCAGAACCTGTGTTATGGGTGTCGGACAGCTGATATATCTACACAAATACATAGATAGATAGATACTAAATATAAATATCAACACCCAAGACCCGAGTACAAATATCTGTCTTTAAACAAATATCTGCCCCAGCCGGGAATCGAACCCGGGACCTTCGGCTCAGTAGTCAGGGTCACTAACCACTACGCCATTCGGTCGCCAGTTTAAATCCTATAAATAAATATTTATTACAGATGGCAGCAATTCTCTATGTCATACTGTATTTACTGACACACAGCGTAAAACCAAAAGAGCATATTGAACACTTGTTGGGCCCTCTACAACTGTGCCTTCTAGTGGCCATCGGTCCATTCATTGTGTTTGGAACCCTTCTGGTCATTTCGTCACTAAAAGTGAGTATTTTGACCAAAAAAAAGTTCGCAGTTTGTCTACTGCAAACCCAGCAAGACGCAAAGTCTTGCAAGTAGTATAATATATCATCGTCATCATCATCATCACTGCTGGACGTAGGCCTCTCCCAAAGCACGCCACTGGATGCGATCTTAGGAGTAGTATATGGCACGAGATAAAATAAAATTACGATTACACCGGTTAAAACACTAAAAATTCTTAATTTATATTTTTTCAGGCTATGAAATTCCATCAACTAACTTTGCTCTTGGCGATAATATTTGCCATTGTTTTGGGAATATACGACCTGTTTCTGGGAGGCTTCGGGGCTTATATATACTTCAGTTCCATAGCGTTTACAAGACACTTCATCATGTTCGTTGTGTTCATTTGTCAAGCCACTAACATAATTTGTAAGTACCGAAGTACACTAGGATCCACGTAACTTGACCAAAATGACGGGCATCTCAGCATGTTGCGTTTAAGCGAATGATAAGATAGAATTCGGGGCGCGTAATTTCCCTAACAGACCAATAGTGAAGGGCGTTAATACATTACATCTTTACATTACATTTTTTTATATGTCTGATTTATGTGGTGTTCAATAAAGCAATATTCTATTCTATTCTATTCTACATCCGTGCCTGCAAGTGCACCCTACTACTACTACAACCTGTAGAAGGAACCCCTAGAAGGTTGTAGTACAACCTGGCAGAATACCCTGCGCTGTGATTGTTTAATAATAATCATAGCATTATTATATTGTTGACGGTCGAATGGCGTAGTGGTTAGTGGCCCTGGCTGCTATGCCGAAGGTCCCGGGTTCGATTCCCGGCTGGGGCAGATATTTGTTTAAAGACAGATATTTGTACTCGGGTCTTGGGTGTTGATATTTATATTTAGTATCTATCTATCTATGTATTTGTGTAGATATATCAGCTGTCCGACACCCATAACACAGGTTCTGCCTAGCTTGGGGTCGGATGGCCGTGTGTGAAATGTCCCCACATATTTATTTATTTATTTAATATTTTTATTATCCTGATCTGTTTTGTTAACATGATAAATACACCTATTGCTTGACTTTATCTTAACGACTTTCTGTCTGTCTGTTATTTAATCCTAATCCTAACTAATCCTAACTAATATTATAAATGCGAAAGTAACTGTGTCTGTCTGTCTGTCTGTCTGTTACTCTTTGACGCCAAAACTACTGAACGGATCTGAATGAAATTTGATATACATACGGTCTAGACCCTGGGAAAGAACATAGGCTACTTTTTATCCCGGAATTCCCACGGGAAAACTTTTTAAGGCGAAGCGAAGTGCGCGGGAACAGCTAGTATCGTATATTTATCATTACCTGATGTAATCTTTCCGTGTAACCAATGTGTTTATTGTGTTAAATAAATAAGAAATATATCTAACTATATATCATCTATTTACCTACCCAGGGGAACAAGTATGATTGGTCAAGTTACGTGGTTCACACTGTAATCTATCTGCATGTAATATGATGTAATGTACAATTTGTACATTAGGTACACTTATTTATCAACGCACCAGATAAACCGTTGTTAACAGACCCAAATACATTTTTGAACAATGCATTGTTCCAGCATCGAAACCGCATGCTAAATTGGAAATATTTTGAAATTCCATTGCTAAAAATAAAATTCCATATATTATTATGGCTGCCATGATTATATATTTATCCTGTTGATTTTGATAAAGATATTTATGTTGTTGTTGTAATAACTTAATACACTCATGAGCAATGTGTATTTATGATATTATATTATTATCATTGACTTTTCAGGTACAGCTATCTACGACGTTCCACTTATAAGAGCCTTTCGATCATTAAGAAAACAGGAGACACAACTCGTCTGAAACACTATATAATTTAGTCATATTGGAAGAAGACTCTTTATTGATAAATTAAATATACCTAGCTATTTAGCTAAGAATAAATTGTTATGTTTTTTATATTTCTGTTAACCGATTTCGTGTTTATAAAAACTTAAAAATGACATGGCTAAGAACATTCAGAATTGCCTATGACCCTAAAAAACAAAACGAAAATAGGTTCAGTTGTTTAGGTGCTACGCTACCGCAGTCAGATACACAGACACGTCGTTAAACTTATAACACTGCTCTATTTCCGTGGACGGTTAAAAATGAACCCGGATAACTTTTGTCTGGGGTCTACTACCACCACCTTTGAATCTTCTTCTCCTTAGCATTTCGGGGAAAAACACTGGAGCTGGTCTAGCGTTGGTAACCGTGCTGAGATGATTAGTCAGCCAGATAAGCGTCAGTCGCTGACTGCCCAGGATGGGTGAGCCTCCACATTTCATCGCATCGTTTTCAGTATTACCTATTTGTATCTCTGTGAAATGTACTTCAATGTTGCAGAAGCCGTCATTAAGCTAGCCTTTTTCGTTTAGAAGTAATTTGGTTTTTTCTCAGTGGAACCTTTTCATTGTCCGTGAGTGTATTATTTTCTGTCTACAGTGTTTCGCATCTACACTGGCTAATGCCTTCACAGGAAGTACCACTATAAATACTTAGTTACCTATTTGCTCAGGTTATTAGAAACACATAAAAACCCGGTAGGTACGTTTCTTTATATGTATGTAGTTTTATTTCCGTCTGCTGTTAAAAAATATATTACTTATAGGTAAGTACTTTCCAAAGTACGTAGAAGAGTATTAGAGTCAATTAACGGGTGATTGGTTGGTTAATTCTGTAAATTGGTGGGTGGTAAAAGATAGAAGCAATGATAATATATGTCATATATATGTCAATGGATAGAAGGCATGTGCAGTTGATTTAGCTAACCATATACAGGGTGTAGCGTTAATAGTGGTCCCAGTATAAGGGGGTGATCCGTCATAAAATAACCCATCAAATACCCAAATTTGAAATAATCTTACCCGTAGTGCGTACAAAAATGATTTTTTTTAATATTTACACATTGAATACTATAGGAGTTTCAAGGAATTTCAAATATTATAGGAGGAAAAATTTTACTACAGCTCTCTTTTGACTATAAAAGACAACATTTAACAAATATTTAATGTTCATTCATTACGATAAACAGCAGCTCTACATCTTATAATTTGCCTTGAAATCTAGGTGGACAAAGGCGTACGGTACTTCAAAAACTGTCGACGGTTCACTCAGGTGATCTCGAGAGTTGTATGGTGGGCAAAAAGAGATTTTGTCGACGTACGGTAGCTAATGTTTAGTAGAATTATCCATAAATTATTATAGGAGTATCCGCAAGTGCGGATTTGTCTCAGCCGGGATCGCAATTCGCGCGGCGAAATATTCGCTGTGCGGACATGGCCTAAGGCCCGGGTCTCCTATTTACGCCGTAGGTCGCGTCCAGTGTCACTCCGTAGGCCGCATCACAATGCTCATTATGTCTACGCGCCAACGTCGGCGTGTGAGGGAGACCGCATCAGTACATTTCTATAGTGAGCATCGTGACGAGGCCTACGGCGTGACGCTTGTCGCGACCCACGGCGTAAATAGGAGACCCAGGCCTAACACAAATTCTCGTTTTTGCGTTGCGAGTACTCTATACAAAGTCCTTATCTGAGACGAAGACATTTACTTAATGTCAAATGTCACTTTTCACTTGCTTTTCTCTTTTCTCCTCCTTTTCCTTTTCTGTCATATTTGTTTTCATAGATTTAACCCATAGACTTGCAATAATTAACCCAGAGTAGGTAATATTATCCTTACTTATACACGTATAATATTATAAATTTTTTACACAATAATCCTAACTAATATTATAAATGCGAAAGTAACTGTGTGTGCCTGTCTGTTACTTTTTTACGCCAAAACTACTGAACGGATTTAAATGAAATTTGGTATACAGATCGTCTAGACCCTGAGAAATAACATAGGCTACTTTTTATCGCGGAATTCCCACGGGAATTTTTTTTAAGGCGAAGCGAAGCTCGCGGGAACAGCTAGTAGTTTATAATGTCTGTATTTCACAATGTCTGGCATGGAAGTAATTAATTACTTTAAAACGACATGATTGCTGAAAATGTATTTATCAATATTAACATACCGACTTATACATAGAACATAATAAATATAATAGTTTACCTTTGATTCGAACACAGTTATTTTTCGGTTTTTAGGGTTCCGTAGCCAAAATGGCAAAAACGGAACCCTTATAGTTTCGTCATGTCCGTTTGTCCGTCTGTCCGTCTGTCCGTCTGTCACAGCCGATTTACTCGGAAACTATAAGTACTACAGTGATGAAATTTGATGGGAATATGTGTTGTATGAACCGCTACAAAAATATGACACTAAATAGTAAAAAAAAGAATTGGGGGTGGGGCCCCCCATACATGTAACTGAGGGATGAAATTTTTTTTTTCGATGTACATACCCGTGTGGGGTATCAATGGAAAGGTCTTTTAAAATGATATAAAGTTTTCTAAAAAACATTTCTCTTAAAGTGAACGGTTTTTGAGATATCAGCTCTCAAAGTCGTAAAAAGTATGTCCCCCCCCCTCTATTTTTATAACTACGGGGTATAAAATTCTAAAAAAAATAGAGGTGATGCATGCTAATTAACTCTTTCAACGATTTTTGGTTTGATCAAAGTATCTCTTATAGTTTTTGAGATAGGTTGATTTAAAGTTTATTATATTTGCTGCTACGGAACCCTTTGTGCGCGAGCCCGACTCGTACTTGGCCGGTTTTTTATAAATGAATAGCTGGTCCCGCGAGCTTCGCTTCGCCTTAAAAAGTTTTTCCGTGGGAATTCCGGGATAAAAAGAAGCCTATGTTCTTTCCCAGGGTCCAGACCATATGTATGTCGCAGGCATCTGGTTTAATCTCCTGTTTGATTGAACCACTAGCCCGTTCATTGGATGGCGCTATTCAGTTGTATGACTAAAGGACAACTCGTCAAGTCGTTGATTGTAACGTTCGACGTCTTGACTGAACGTCATTCAGCGGAGTCGTTGAATGGGATATAGTATAGCAACTTTATAATGTCTGGTTAGGGTGAACATGACCAGACAAGAGTCAACAAAAAGACTATGTTAAAAAGCTCTTACCTCACAAATTAACTAAACAATAACAATAAACGTACCTTCATATTGTTGTTTATAATTATCCAGTTACGCCACAATTTTTTCTTTGAAACTATCCGCCCACGGCGTAATAATAGGTAAATCCATGTTGTCACACTATTTTAACACAAATAACGCACTTTAAAGCTAATTTATTTGCAAAAACTAACAATATAGGTGCTTTTTGTATCAGCTGTTAGCTGTTAGACGCCATATTTGTTTTGTTCACCACCTGACTGATTTTAAGTCAGCTAACTAGTTGGACGTTTTGTGGCGCTTGTGCAATCAACGTTCGGCCTAGTCATACAACTAAGCAGCGTCATCCAATGAACGGGCTAGCGGTTCAATCAAACAGGAGATTAAACCAGATGCCTGCGACATGTATACCAAATTTCATTAAAATCTGTTCAGTAGTTTTGGCGTGAAAGAGTAACAGACAGACAGACAGATAGACAGACACAGTTACTTTCGCATTTATAATATTAAGTTAGGATAGTTAGGATGGTATTGAATTGAAGTGGACTGTATTGTTTGTACCAATACAGGAATACACACACATTTCATTACTATACAACATTAATCGTTTCTTTGATGCGTGATCTCCACTCTAATTAAAAAGTAAAAACCCAGTAGTTGTTTTAAGTTTAGTTAAGTAAAAGGGGCAGTCTGAAAACCAGCGTTGTGTTGTTATGCCTAGGAATATTATTAATTAGTTAAGTAACCTGATTTAATTTTGTATTATTGTATTTCGGTGTGCATTTAGTGGCAATAAATACCTTTTGAATTTGACTTACAACATTAAAATGTTAACGAAAACCCTCGTAACTACATTTTATTTTATGAGATACTGTAACAAACAATTTTAATGTTAAGTACTTTAATATATCAGTAGGTACTGAAACTGAATCATGGTTTTTTCTGGATTCATAAGACAAAAAAAGGTAAACCAAATAAGTTGCAACTTTTTGCATCAGAGGTCCGAAATTAAGCTGCAAAACGTTAATCACCGCACTTTTAAGGAAGAAATTGTTTTTTTCCGGCACGTCTCAAGCATTTTTTGATTCCGGGAACAAAACAAGTCCTAAGTAGAGCAGTGAAAAAAGCAATGCTGTCATATCTCAGACTTGAGATCCTCTTTCATTGTCTGACTTGTGGCCTTATGCTTTTCCAAGGACCCCGAAATGACTCGACTCGCCAAGCGTTAGACTTCGTTCTTTCTACTTAATTCGTACGCCATAAGAGTTGAATTAGGACTAAAACGGTGCATTTCGGGTGACTCCAACTGTACAAGCTCCGGGATATGAGTGTATAATCCGGCAAAGTGCAAGATGGTGTTCGTTTTAGTATCTACTGAGGGGTCACGTATATTAACTTTGTTATGTGGCCACGGCGGGTGCGACAAGAGGCATTAGTGGCTCTCTGTGTGACGTGTAGGTACAACTCGCAGTAGGTCTATAATAATAGATAGAAACTATTATAGTTCATGGTACTATTATTTTCTATCCTATTCACTGTGGTGGTGTAAGTACCTTCACCTGGCTCTCTTGAGTGGAACTTGTGTATATCCCCCAAGATCTAAACTGCCATACTAAGCTTGAACCATTTCCCACCACGCTGGTCCACTGCGGGTTGGTGGGTTCAGATCTAGATATGCTAAATCTAGATATTCAGGTTTCCTCACGATGTTTTCCTTCATCGTAAAAGAGATCGTATGTATACGATGTCCTTAAATTCAAAGAAATCATTGGTACATGTCAGCGCCAGGATTCAAACCCACATCTCTGGCGTGAGAAGCTGGCGCTTACCCGACTGAGCTACCACCGTTCGTTGGTACTCCCAAATTACTGTTGGCTGTGCTAGGTGCTCTGTAAAAAAATATGTATGTAGGCTCGTGTACAGATCGTTTATCATGTTGTATAGTATGTATCATAATGATAAATTATAATGAAATAGGTATATATTATCATTTAACAACTGCCGTCGCATCTCAACATCTGCTCTGTATACACGCGGGCATTCGCCATAAATATTTGCGCTTTCAGCTTTCGGGCTAGTATGGCCCTCTGTTTTCAGCAAACAGGATTTTCTATATCTATATTTACGAGTATTACCCCAAGAACGCGGTTCGGGACCCGGCTTGTTTACACCCAACTGCGAAACTAAAAGAGGTAACGTAACATGCAAATTTGCCCACGTAATATTTTACGTCGCGTAAATAAAAAATGAAATTGCTGCAAGTGCGGTGGCAGGGATTTAGGGTTCAGTAGGAAGGATGCATTTTATTTTATCCACTATCCGTATCAACCATAGGAAAAAAAAAATGTTAAAATGTTATCATATGCCTACATTGGATTGAACGGTAAGTTACAATAAAGTTAACAAATTACTCGTCTATAAGGGTACAAAAGGCGATCTTATCTCTTAAAGCGATCTTTTTCAGACAACCTTGCCTAGTTTTACCTAGATAAACAATTGAACACATCTATTAGATTAGATAAGCCTACGTATAAATACTTAGGTAAGTAGAATTTTAGTTTAAGTACTTAAATTATCCACCTCTGTCTATAATTTTTTGATTGAATAAAATTATTAAAGTAAAGAACACTAGACCATAAATCCACTTTTTTCATTCTATTTACGTGCATGACCTCTCTCTACATTTGTCAAAGCGCCTGATAAAAAAGAGGCAGCAATCAGTGGCATTGCGACCGAATATTGATGTTGATTCAGTAGGCGCATCGCACACACAAGTCACGTAGATATGCATCCGCTCTATTTTTGTTGTTTTTCTGCTCATGCTTGATACCAACAACTAAATACTATTTCAACGTGAACGTATGACGGAATAAACAATTTGTTTTAGGATTGTTTCATTCATACCGGCTCTAACCGACACTATGTGATTTTGTGTTTAATTTTGTGTTTTGAATTTGAAGTTTATTTTAGTAACAGTTCAACTGGACAGATACACGGGCTACCACGACTAAAATGTTACACTTATTGTAAGTATTTATAAGAAGTGTATTTTGATACGAAATAATCATAATAATATAAGTAGGTAAATGAGAAACAATCTATGGAACGTTTTCACCATTACTTTATTTACCTTAGGTACTTTTTTTAGTTTGCACTATTCTATTCTATTCTCTACTCTACTCTCTCAAGTGGAACCTTTGTGCATATCCCCAAGGTTTAAACTGCCTTTCTAAGCTTGGACCATTTCCCACCACGCTGGTCCACTGCGGGTTCTCTTCTCGGGGCATATATCTAGATGTGCTAAATCTAGATACGCAGGTTTCCTCACGAATCGTGGATCGAAGGAAAACATCGTGAGTCACGATGTTTTCCTTCACCGTAAGAGCAATGGTATACATTGTACTTAATTTAAACGCCATTGGTACATGTCAGCGCCGGGATTCGAACGCGCATCTCTTGCGTGAGAAGCGGTCGCTTACCCGACTGAGCTACCACCGCTCATATCAAGCACGCATTAAGTAAGTTAGTTTGCACAAACTCCTGTATTTACTAAATGCGTGCTTGATCATGTTCGCACCACATAAAAAAACCTTGGATATATTTTTTTCGTTGCTCGCCAATCGCATATAGTGTGTAGTATTTTTTTTTATACTCACGAATGCAAAGACACCATCAATCGCCATTATGATTGTATAAAATATTGTATTTTATATTTTATTCATGTCATAATATCGAATCAGGAGTAAAATAGTACTATGATCTTATTCATTATTTTGCAAGACTGCATTATAATTTATTTATAACTGGTGTGTTCCGGCTTCGTACGAAAGAAACTAATATCCTAATAAATAATTAAGTAAGTACATGTAAAGTAGTAGATCTATAAGTAGGCAAATAAAGACTAAATAAGTTCCATAATAAATATAAATGTTACTTACATGCCCATATCGAATCCTCCGCTATCAATAGAAACGAATATATTTTTATGACGAGCGCTGAGTCTGTTTTGTTCAGGCGTACTCCCCTGGTAAAGACGAGGGTAAGCCCAGTTTATGTGCGTACTTGACCCTAACCCACCCTGGGGATCAACTCTGATGTCAAAACAGGTACAAACCCTACCCAAGGGAGCCGACACATGAATTGTTAAGGTCTAATACTGAGGACATTATCGGTTAGCTATTAATATCAGAGTAACCTGCTTGGTACCTCCGT
Organism: Plutella xylostella; assembly: GCF_932276165.1. Classification (NCBI taxonomy): domain Eukaryota; kingdom Metazoa; phylum Arthropoda; class Insecta; order Lepidoptera; family Plutellidae; genus Plutella; species Plutella xylostella. The sequence continues at coordinate 5,500,247 of NC_063987.1, read as the reverse complement.
GATGTAATATTTATGACGCACAGATGCACATCTCTGGGTTTAAATTGGTAAGGGGAAGTTTTTATCGGGTAAGTTGCACCAAACATCCGTTAATTTATAATTATTATCACTAGGTTAAATTTTATTGAGCAGTAACAAACGTTTGCGCGCGAACATCGAATCGCCTCCAGACGGGTTTCCGCGGGAATTCCGGGATAAAAGTATCCTATAATAAGAAGAAATAATTTTACACTATAATATTGAAACAATTCTTGAAATCGGTTCGTAGTCTTGAGGTAAGTTGTTACAAGTGCTTATTAAGTACCTACATGCATCTTTCATCATTATAATATCATAATATTATTAGTAGTTAGGTACAAATTTGTATTATTAAAACGATGTTTAATTCATTAAACATGAATTAATCATTTAATTGAATAACAAATGAAATGAAAAATTTATCAACTTGACCACAAATTAAACGGTAATTAGTCCTAACCTACCATTCCAATACGAATTTACACATCTTTCTTTATTTGGTTGTATAATGTAAATTATTTGAAATCACCAACATTCACTGTTAATTTAAATCAAGTACCTAATTGTAGATATAAATACATGAGCTACATACAACACAGATCCTATGTACTGAAAAACTGGTCCTGAAACTAAAAAATAAAATCGATTCAGCCAAACGCCAAAGGATCTCGAACAAACATACATACAATTAAACTGAGAACCTCCTTCTTTGAAGGCGGTAAAAATCCATGAATTCATGCCTCCGCTGTTTAACCTATGTCTCTCGGGAAGGTGTAAGTGAATAATCTGTGGCCGATAGTCCCGCGACTGGGGGCTACTCTCTACACGAAGTTTCAAAGCGCTGCTGCGCGAGGCATGACTCTATCTCATTGTACTCAACGTGCTGGTTACACGAAAGCTCTCGTTCGTTACTTTTTCGTCGGTGTAAAGTAACCCCCTTGGCGCGACGCCAAGACGGTCCCACTACGTTTTATTTCCAGTCTATCGCCGAACGAGAAGTGTTGTTTTGATAACTCGGGATAACCTCAAAGATTTGTGTTTTACTTGCGTTTTCTCTTAAAACTACATACAAGTAACATTGTATTGTTTCTATAGTGTAAAGGTTCTAGATTTATACATATTCGGCATGAGGATTGTGTCAACAATTGGTTAGGAGAGCAAGAAGTGGTCAGTTGTTAAGTTTGTGAACTGACCCAAATTGAAAGCGTCTATCATGAAAATGTGAGTATATTGGAGTATATTTACCAATAGAATCATTTTAAATTAAAAAGACGAATATAAAATTAGTTTAAATGTCATTTTGATTAGGTACCAACTGACCTAATCCTACGCTATGACCTTTCGCGATTCATTTGTTTTGTTGATCAATTAATTTGGGTCTTTAGTCCTACGTTTGTTTTTCAGGATTGTGAGAGCATCAATGCTGTTGTTACTAGCAACAAGTATAGTGCACACGAAGCGTCTTGAGAAATGCGACCAGACTCCGAAGCTGGCGACTGTGAGGACGCCGACAGAGAACAACAACCTGTTCAAACTGACCCTGGTCACCAAGGAGTCTAGGACCCACTATCTGTCAGATCAAACGTATGTTTGTAAGTACAAGTACCTACCACCGATTTTGTAAGGCTATAATTAACCGACTTCTAAAGAAGGGTAAGGTCCGTGTAATGCAAACATACAGCGAAAAGCGCGTAGCTTGCTTGCGAGTCACCTCTGACAACCCCTTCAAGAATTACAATCATGATATATGTAGTATGTACTTATGTAAGTATGTTATTAACACAAACTTACAGTCAAATTATAAAGTCCTGACATCAAAGAGTGCGATTTTGCTAAGACTTTTCATGATCATCAGTTATTTACTTACTTTTACATACATTTTTAAAATAAAATACCGATTGATTATAGATTTTTAACGAATTTGTCCTTTAATAAATATATCAGATCGATTAAATACGATCTTAAACAATTAGTATCCACTTCCGTTTTCACGACTTTATAGTTGACCTGTAGAACTCTGCAGTTTGCACTATTTTCAAGTACTTACCTACCTATTTCGGAAGGCAAACTACAAGCAGCCGAATATGAACATAAAAGTGCTCTTTTGTTTCTTATCCACTTGACTTTAATAGAGTTTATTTATACAAGTTTCAAGTGCATGGCGTAACCGCAACATCATTTCCGGTCCTCAGCAAAACCACTGACGAGCTATTTTTGGGCAACTAACCATATGTGGCGGTCAGCAGTAGAAAATACATCCGTACTGAGCATGGGCTGATCGAATCTATAAAAAGAGAACTAATGTTAAAGTAAAATATTTTTAGGTAATGTATGTAACTGAACATACATTATAGTATAGAAATCTTATCACTATCCTAAAAGCTTTTCTTTTGATTATGTACAAAGTTTGATACCGGCTGATGTTTGTATTAGAAATCGAAAAAAGGATTAGGAACTCAAATCGGTTAATCTACTACAAAACAATTTTACGCTAATCATCTATCTGTTCATCATCACGTGTGTCTATTATTTGTAGTCGTAGGTTACAATCTAAGGTGAGCACTAACCATTCCATCGTAACCATAACAAAATGAATAATTTCATCAGATAAATAAAAACAACATTATTTTATTCACACATACACGTAAATTCATTACTCCAACGTGCCAAAACTCCACAGTGCTGCTAAAAGCGATGAACGAGACGCGCCCATTCCGCTGGTTCATGATCACAGTGGAAGACCCTGACGTGGACAACCCTTACGAGGTGGATGACGAGAAGCTGGCGGTGGACGTCGGCAGTCTGAAGACCCTCGACACCGGCACCCAGACCCGGCACAGCGAGAGCTGCCACAACACCGTGGAGAACGCAGACAACACTGACAAGCACCAGATTGAGGTACAGTAGATGAAGATAAGTAGTCAAAATGAGTAGAGGTAAGCAAAGAAAGAATGCTGACAAAACTGTAGACGGAGTAGAAAAGGAGACGACGAAGAAAAGTAGTCAAAATAGGAAAGTAGAGGTAAGTGTCCACCTTTCGAAATAGTAAGCAACGGACGCATCGCATTTAGTATTCTTTGTATATAAATACACTCAAGTGCTTCCAATTAGTATTGCCAACGACGTCTAGATACATTTATGAAATTCCGTTTGGTTCGTTACGACGATACCAATGGTTCATCATAACAGTGGAAGACCCTTACGAGGTGGATGATGAGAAGCTGGCGGTGGACGTCGGCAGTCTGAAGACCCTCGACACCGGCACCCAGACCCGGCACAGCGAGAGCTGCCACAACACCGTGGAGAACGCAGACAACACCGACAAGCATCAGATTGAGGTACAGTAGACGGTAGGGTAGATGACGAAGAAAAGTACTCCAAATAGGAAATTAGAAATAGATGAGGTCCTCATAAAGGAAATGACAACTTCAGTCTCATTCTCTGTTAGGTAGCTCTGGTGATAGGTCTCCTCGATGGAGAGCCACGAGTCCGTAACCCAATATTCTTTCTTCAGTCTTCCTCGCTAAACCATTGCTGAAGAATGTCTAATGTAAGTATAAGAATCATTCCAACATCAGAAAGTATGAAACTATTGGCATCACTAGTCTGTTATTTTCTATGCTATGTGTAATGATAAAACAATACCTACATAATCATGTTCGTTTATACTCACCGTATGAATTCAGGATTGATCAGCATCATTATCATCAAAAGACTACGATATCGTCCTGAATCGATACCTAGGGCAAATTAAGCCCTGATTTTATGTATTACTCCCAATTTGTCTTCCATCAGATGTTTTAACTGTCCCTCTCCAGGTCCACTGGGTATCCCCGAAGCACAGCGACAGTGACCAGCGCATCCGTCTCCGGGCTATGGTGGCGGAGAACGAAGAGGTCTGGTATGTGGGCACCAACCTCACGATCACTCTGCAGAAGGACATCAACAAACCCATCGATAGTCCACCGCTGCAGGCCTCCGATGAGTGCAAGCTTTGCAGCGAGGCGAGGTACGAGGTGAGATGAGTTTTTGTATCTTGATTTTGAAATAAATAACTTTTATAAGATGTACCTATTATGTATAGGTATACTACCAATGTTACTCGTACTAGATTACATACATCAATCCATTGTTTAATGACTTGCTATAAGTTTTGGAAACCATTAACTTCACCGATGTAAGCGTTATGAATTATGAATCATGTATTAAAATAAAAGACGTAGCTGTATTTATTTATTTAAACTGTTACATCAGCAGCTTAAACAACCAGCCTGTATCACGCTGTAATTATATTTTGAATAACACTAACTGATACATGGTAATGGTGAACCCTATAAAATATACATTCAGTGTAGGATGTACTTGTGTTTTTTTAAGTATATGTATTTACCTGTTCAGCTACTCAAAAGATACCACCTCCATATATACAGGTAATCTTCCAAGGAGTGTGGTCAAGAGCGACGCACCCACGTCACTACCCCAACAAGCCTGATGAGAATGGATACAGCTTCATGATTGGAGCATCCCACGCATATGACTACGTGCTCTGGGAACAAGGAATGAACGCCTCCAAGGGCCTCCAGAGATTGGCTGAAGAAGGGGACATAGATGAGCTGCAGAAAGAAATTATAAGTGCTGTAAGTATTATTTTATCAACTGCAGTTATTTCTGCTAATACACTCCCAAGCGATGAAAATGTTTGTGGATGATTATAACCATTTCATATTATAAATACTGATCAGATGTTCATGAAAGTTGATATGATAGAAGCTGACACACTAGATTAACACATATCGCGGAAATTCCATATTTTTTTTTAAAACTAAGCGAATCTCATAGGTAACTGCTACTAAGTTAACACCTATATCATACCTCCAACAGATATCTCCAACTGGAGGCACCAGAACTCTCATCAGGGGTAAACGCCGACACCATCCAGACATGTCCAAGCCATCCCATTCCCTCTTCAGAGTGGACCAGATTCACCACCTCTTCTCCATCGCAGTGGCCATGAGGCCTTCCCCTGATTGGTTCCTGGGCACTTCCAGATTTGAGCTTTGCAACAAGACTGACTGGCTGAAGTCTGCTGAAATTCCTTTGTATCCTTGGGATGCTGGGACAGTGGATGGCATTTCTTACGAGGCAAGTATCACATTTGCGTATGTTTTTACCACATAAGTAAGGTAACGGGTCCATATATCGCGGTATTCAAAATGGCGTCCTTATTTCGAGTTATATTTATTTTCATGATTATTACTCATTTTAATAGGTTTGGATACTCTAAAATTACATTTAATCGTTCATTATCTTTAACTGAAACTACTTGATGTAGTAAATATGTTTAAAATTGCCTAAAATTACTAAAAACTCATGTAATGTGCCGTGAGGGCGACGCCGCCATGTTTTTCATACAAACGCGACCCGGCTTACGTAAGGCCAGCCATATTTAATAATTGTGTTTTTTAATATTTATACGACGTTCAACTTTGTAAATAGTTTATATTTAGTTTATTATATTCTTATACTTACATTAAATTTAAATTTTAACTCTTTTTAAACTAATTTAACCCCTTTAAACTCAAAAACAAAATACCTCGGTATAAGGGCCTGATTTTTATACGTTGTTCCTAACTCCGAGTTACCCTCGGTATAAGGAAAAATACTATGTCATGATTTTTAGCTTATAACTTTACAAATAATAACATTTGAAGTATATGCTTGATTACATAATAATAATGATGAACGTGACAAGCTTATAACCTAATTCGGCGGTACAAAATATCCTCTAGGAATCTTAATATGACACGATAATTGTTGACCCAAAAATCATGGTTACATAGAAAACCTTAACTTAGTATGTATATTTGAAATGATAAAAAACAGTTGAAGTGTGTCGCAACACTACACAGTGTTATTTCATCGCTATTAACGTAAGTGATACATAATTTTACCAATATTTTATGTATGATTTGAGTAACAAATCTATGTTGTTTCTAAATCGATAATTTGATAACTCGGAATATGGATTATTAAAATACTTGCTGAACCCCTAATATGGAGTATGACATTTTACATAGGTAGGTACCTCGGAAATCGGAATATGACTACATCACACCTTCGCAGTGTCATCCGATGCCATCAAACCATAAAATCAAGATGAATCTGACTTTACGAAACTACTACTAGATACTACCTACTTATTACTCTTTATAAAAGAAGAAAGAAAGAAATTTGTAGACGTAAAACTTTATTTGGGTGAATAAAATAACACACACGACCGTGGAGTTTTTATAACACTTATATACACAATTGCCTAATTTCATTTCTGTATTTTATTTTCATTATCCTTCTACTTCGAGGTCTGATGGCCGTTGTAATATTGTTATCCCAGAATTCCCAGATAAATGAATGTCCTGTATACTGCATTTCATGTTTGGTTTAGGGGTCTGGTTGATTTTTTCATTTTCTTGTTGTTGTCACTGAAAAATAAAGTAAGTAGGTAAATTGTATGGATAGTTGACAGAATTAAGCCTATCTATCCTTATAAGTTGGTACCCATTTTCACAAAACTTAGTGAGTTTAGAAACGAAAACGCTAGATCAAAAACCTAGGTTAGTATCTAAACTGATGCCAAATTACTGATAAAAACATAAAAATATTTCCATTTTACGTAATTTCCTAAAATAATTCGCACACAAGCTTACCTTATCGATTTTCCAATTGCATATTGCAAATACAAACATAATAATTTAATAAAAGATGTTTGTTTTCTAATGTAAAGACTTAACAAAAATACTTTCAAAGAATAGCGGCAAACTTTTCGGCGGAAAATTGAACATGGCGCCGGCGCGCCTCCAGTCCAGCGCGCATGCGCCATAGAGATGTACCTAGTGCAATGTTCCTTGCTTCCGACCTATGCTTGAATGAAAAAATAATCGATGCTGGATCGATTCCTGGGTAGATACTTTTATTATAATCATATTCGTTTATGGTAAATACATTAGGTACTCATCGGAAATTAGTACTGATAAGGTATTTGGCTTTTGTAAGTATTCGATACTTTTCCTCATCCCTTACACATCTACTTTTATTACGTATCATCAACTTTTAAACATTTAAGTAAGAACATAAAATATCGTGGAAAAATTTTAGACCTTACTTAGATAAAAACTATAGTAAAAAATGTTTAAATCATTCGAGTTCAATAATCGATTATATTCGATTACTGTCACTATTTCATCAATTTACCCCATCTCTACTCTATTTTTTTTTTAATCGCTTGGAAATGTCCATAGAACATCATAGAAGCATTATGAATATTTTTTCTAGCCAATGTTACCAGTTGCAATAATGAATTATGAAAATGTTACATAAATAATAGAAATTATCACGAAAACCAATATAAATGGAGAGTATTTAATTCTTTTCATTATTTTCAACTACTATTTAGAATAATTAAATTTATTTGGAGTACTTTAGGGTTAAAAAAGTATATCGATATTTTAGATTGTAATTTCCTTATGTTTATGGCCACACTCATGGAGCCACTGACAGGACTAACTCGGAATATGGAACAGGCTACCTCGGTATATGGAAGAAACCATAATCCTACCTCGGTATAAGGGCAAATCGACATGTGTAATAAATTATATTTTTTTAAGTATAATTAATGTGTTATCAATGAATCTGTGTTAAGAAATATAAAATTTAACGTATATTCTTACAGAAGACAATATTTCACATCAATATTGATGGTTACAAATGCTTATTTTTCTTACTTACTTTCAAATGTTGTTATTTACCTCGGAATATGGACCCGTTACCTTACTTGGTTCATTATTCAATAACTTATTGATAAGAATAACACTACAGCTACGAACAGCATCGATCACTATGCAAGTTCAGAGTACAAAACAAAATTGCCAAAGCACATAGTATTTGAGTCATACGATAGTGCGTAGTTTCAATTCATTCACCACTTATCCATATTGCAGATAGGAGCTTTAACCTAACGTCGGCATTAAGTCTATTTCTGTCTCCCGTATACTATCATAGCAAGGCAAGGTACCCTTCCTTTCTGCAACTCAAAGGAAATACCTAAGATACCTTAGTAATTTAACTAATGAACCAACCCATTACTCCAGACGCCAATACCGAAAACAATGACGCAACCAGTTCGGAACGTGGAGCGAGTCTCAGTAGGGTCCTTCGACGCTCTCTCCCCGTTCTTCCAAATGAACCTTCGGGACCTGAAACCCTTCGCCATGCTGAAGGTGCGGAGGCTCGACGTGTTCCCGCACCTGGACGAGGATTGTGATGAGGAGCATCAGCAGCAGAATGCTGAGGAGGAAGCGGAAGAGGAGGGTGACAATCCGTGAGTGCAGGTTTATTATTTTATTTCCAGTAATTGCTATAAAAATGCTAACAAATGTTTTGGTGGGTTGGGTGGCTCTTACTGTAAGCAATATGGAGATTGCATATTGCTTACAATAAGAGCCAATCAACATTGCAGACACAGTGGGTTTATATAGTTCAGTGTAAATTACAACGTTTTTTATTACTTACTGGTAACTATTTAATCAATCAAAAATCTTCAAAGCGTATCATACAACGATATACGACAAATCTAACGAGACCTAAAGTGCGTCTAGAATTTCTCACCGTGGTGAAAGGGTTGCCCTGTGAAAATAGCAGGAAGCAGCAGCTTCATGGCTGCACCCTTAGTCAATATTATTTGCACACCTATTTACTAGTACCTACTCCTGTACCTCCTGTAGGTTGGCTGGTAGAAAATGTTTTTAGCATTAAGCCCACCTTTAGTACATTAATTATATTCTATATTTAATTTTGTGCAATAAACAGAAAATAAATTATGAACCAACTTCACCCCAATCTCCTCACAGAGAAGAGCTATCAGAACCGCAAGTCCTCGGCTGGAGCGAGGGTGCTTCGTGCGTTCAGTGGGGGGACTGGTCCCCGTGCCTGCTGAACCAGGGCGTCTGCGGTGTCTTTGGCTCACCTATTTACTAGTTTTAGTTTCCCTGTACCTCTTAAAAGATGGCTTGTAGAAAATTCTTTCAGCATTAAGCCCACCTTTTTGTTCATTTATATCCTATATTAAATTTGTCCAATAAAGATTTAAATAAGTAAATAAATAATTAATAAACTCTACCCCAATCTCCTCACAGAGAAGAGCTATCAGAGCCACAAGTCCTAGGCTGGAGTGAGGGTGCTTCAAGCGTCCAGTGGGGCGACTGGTCCCCGTGCCTGCTGAACCAGGGCGTCTGCGGTGTCTTTGGCTCACCTATTTACTAGTTTTAGTTTCCCTGTACCTCTTAAAAGATGGCTTGTATTAAATGATTTTAGTACTAGGGCCTTTTTGTACATTCCTATCCTATTTGTGTGCAATAAACAGTTAAATAAACAAATAAATATCATAAACTTCACCCCAATCTCCTCACAGAGAAGAGCTATCAGAGCCGCAAGTCCTAGGCTGGAGTGAGGGTGCTTCGTGCGTCCAGTGGGGGGACTGGTCCCCGTGCCTGCTGGACGGGGGCGTCTGCGGCGTCGGCAACCAGGTCCGCTTCCGGGAGAACAGGGGAGAGAGCTTGGGAGAGGGATACCAGGTATGGAGAAAAAAAGGTATTAATATGGTTAAAGATTTATTTTTAATTTATAAAAGGCCATAAATATGAAGCTATGATTGGTAGAACTCGCATTAAACGTCTATAACGAACCCATGTAGCGGCCGCAGGAATGACAAGAACAACAGGCATTCATAAAGTATTCTCAATTTGAAAAAAGTGTAGGAGTTTGTCTGTATCATATTAAAATTTTATCATATTTTTACTGATGCTTGTAAAGAGTATATTTGAGGCCAAGCGGACCGTCCACAAAATACAAACAAATCATCCCACCTGAATTATAGGCTGCCTAGACCCAGTGAATTACGATTACCTGCTGCCACTGTTGACATAGTCCTCCTCCAATATTGGACGTATAAAATAACCCTTTCGTGTTGTACGGGGCGGAGATAAGATAAGATAACAAATAAATATTATAATATTACCTGTGATATAACATAGACAATTCTGTAGATTATAGGATTAAATTTGTCTATTTTCCGTGTGAGTGAAGCAGGGTCAGAATTGTCAGAAGGTACCTACAATACTTACTATATGTGTGCTAAAAACTACAAACTAATCGATCGTTATCAAAACAAATAAGTAAATGGTTCCCTCAGATGGGAGCCTTGCTCCCACTTCATGACTTGTTATTTATTAAGTAAGTAGTTATATTATTTACACATTTGTTAGAGCTTAATCCCTCGTCATCATAATCATTATCATCCCGTAATTGTCTACTACGGCTTGACATAATATATTATATACCTCTCCCTAGGAGAATATGTAGGTAAATATCTGGCGTACCATGTTCTAACCTATTTCGCCCCACTATAGGCACTTGGTAAAGAACCCATCTAAAGTTCGTCTCCACTACCTCCAAGAGCAGAACATTCTGCCTAACTGATCCCTATCTGTGTGATGATGATGATGATAGTAATTTTATGTATGTATTTATGTATGTATGTAATGTATTCATTTAGGTATCATGTGTATATTTATATTGTATAGATAAGTATATATTAAGATATTAATATTTCGGTTAAGCACTCAATATAAACCATCTTCTTTCTTCAAAGCCTTAAGCACTACCAATCACTTTTTCAACATCACCAAAGGTTAACTGGTAGAAAATGCTGCTAGCATTAAGTTCGCCTTTGTACCAATTTACTTTGTGCAATAAAGAATTTAATAATAATAATAACCCTTACTTAACAATTATTTAATTTTTCAGGAGCTGACATCCGTCGACGATCATTGCCCAGGAGTAGAAGAGACCACGCAAACTAGGGAATGTTACGTGCCCTGTAGTTAGGTGATCATCAGGCTAATGATTATGATGATTGTATAAAAATTTTATACAGCATAGCATAATATGCTGACTCCATTTTGCTGGCACAATACACACCACAATTATTTGACCAATTCTTCTAATTGAATTGTATAAATATGTATGTATTCGTGATTTCGTGATGTGTATTTTATGAGCAAATTAATTGTGTGTATGATTGAGATGCAAATGATTGATAGCTTAATTTTATTATTTGTTATTCTTACTTAGGCAGCCTACTTAGTCAGGCTACTTAGTTAAATAGTGCTTGCTATTAAGTTATTAATATTGTGCCTACCTATCTAGGTCTGCTAACTAATAAAAATACTTTTCTGTTACCCACCCTATAGACGAAACTTTAACAATCCTTAGATTAGACAAAATTTATTTTACAAACAACCAGCAGCAAACACTTTACCACTTTAATAAACTAATTATAATTAAAATGACATTTTAATTATAATATCGTTCTATAACCGAACTCTAACCGAAAACCTGTTAAAGAGTTCAGCGAACTATTGAGCCGGCACTTAGATAAGATTAGGATACTGTATTTTATTTATCTTCCTTGTACAAATAGGCAGGTAAATAAGGGCGGTAGGTGAATTTCATTCAAGTTCACAAGCGACATCCAGTTCTAGTAGAGGAGAGCCATGGAAACAAGTAACCGCAGTAAAACAAGAAGAAGAGAAATCCTGTCTTGTCGTTTTTTGCGCGAAAATAAAACCAGTTTTAAAAGTTTCCCCTCCCCCGCGCGGGGGGCAGCCGGCCGCCGAACTATAGACGAGCATGAATGTAGACGCGAGACGCGCATGCTCCTGTGCAAATCGCGCGCCACGATTGGTCAACCGCGCTTCTCTCGCTGCCACTGCCGCGACCGCAACTTGTTGATTGCCCCCTCACTTCACGCCAGTTTGCTCCGAACGATGCGCCGGGCGGACGTGTCTCGCGCCGCAGCCGCCTTTTCTCCGAACTTCGAAATTATTTTACGAAATAATGTCAAGTTCTCAAACAACTATTCGCGTAGAAAGGCCGTATCAAACCTAGTGTACAGTGTTTAACCGACTTAGAACAAGTTAAATAAGTAGTTTTAAGTTATTGAAACTTAATAGGCTCGCTCGTTTACCTGCATGCCTCGACCCACGACGTCGTGCGAAGCGGTTACCTTATCGCAGGAACGGACATTTTTCAAATGGATGTGCGTTCGAATGCTGTGATAGTGTGCGTGATTTGTGTGATTACGAGACGTCTTGAGTGCGTGTTTGTCCGCTGTGACAAGTTTTTACTGTGACGTGTTTGTAATAGTAATAAAGTATTGAATTGAACATGTTTGGTGGGGGCGAGAGGGGGCTTCTGGCCGCCTTGCTGGTCGGCGTGCTGGCGGCTGCGTCGGCGGAACATTCTAAAGGTAAAAACGGTTGTTACCTGCGCGCGCGCATGGCGTGGTGGCCTTTGTTGCCACTTCCTTTTGTTCCTGCTCTGAATGCTCGACTCGTTGTGAAATTTTACTAACACACGTATTTAAGAAATACCACCATAGTTCATGGTATGAATCACACACAACATGCTCCATGATTCATGGTGAATTATCAGACCTACTATTAACTATTAACCACTTGGTAAAGCACCTCGTCGACCTCGATAGTGCAAATGTAGAAAATCAAAAAAATATACTTATACCTACCTACTTAAATGTTTCAATGTGTAAGTGGTGTTAAATATTGCAGCCCAGATAGGTATACACATAGGTGTGTATTTTAAGGTAAACTGCACATTAGTACCTACCTAGGTACGGAATAAGTAGGTAGGTAAGCCCACAAAACACTGACGTTGACGCCCACCTACCGATCTCACACTCAAGAATAGGTTTAGTCCATCCATATTGTTATACATATACTATAGACAGATAGCAGGTAGCTAACTACCGGTGAGTCCCATTAGCAAGGAGGCATAGGCCTATTCCTGATGAAATGCCAACCATGACTAACTTAACTACTAATTCTAGGTAGGTATTTAATCTAGGCTTACTCTTATTCTTAATTATTACATACCTCTATATCACGAGCAGCACCTACCAGCAAACCTAAGTGTAGGTAGGTAGGCACCTCTATCTATGAACTTCCTGTCCTACCATGTCAATTACCAAGAATGACTTGTCTACCTATTCGTTCCTACCTAGGTATCTTCTTGCTAAGTATTGATATTATTGATAGTTAGATACCGAGTATCTGTATGACGCTGCTCAATAGATAAACTAACTTATCAGTATCACTGAATAAACAATTTGTGACTCAAAACACATTTTATAAGTAGCCCTAGTAGGTCGGTGCTACAAATACAACATAGTTTGTATAAGTAATAGATAGGAAAACTAAAGAATAATAATAGATGCCTTAGCTATGGTTACCTGTATGTAAATATTAACATAATAACTGTACATACGAAACTAAGGTAGTTAAAACGATCTTCCTGCTAAGTTCATTACAAAATTATAGTTTTAATGCAATAATACAACCGACCGACTCTGTGAAAATTGTATGCTGTAATTGAACAAATTACCATATACGTACCCATGTTGGGCTTAACCCTTCATCGCTATGTGCAGAATTTAACATATCGTAGATATATAAAATAATTTCAGAACAATATTATAAAGACGAAACTTGTTAATTATGTGAGTATGTTGTTTGTTACACATTCAAGGCATAACAAATTGGTATAGTGGGGCACTGGATTAACTCATACGATATTTTTTATCCCCGGATTCCCATTGCAATATATTTGAAACAAAGCGAAGCTCGCGGGAAAAGCAAGAACCCACCGAATTTATAAAAATTACCACAATGAAGTAAGACATACCTTTAAAGTCTACGTTATTAGATAGAAAATTCCCTTCTCAGGTAGAAAATATAGGTGCTTAACTACTTACAAGTTAGCTAGGTAGCCTAGATACTATATAGGCTGTAGGTAGGTACCTAGATACCATAATAATCTTACTAAACAATAGGGGAACAAAGCCTTAACAATGGATGTTCGGTATGTCTGATGGGGCCCAAGGGTTCAGTCAAGGAATACCTAGATAAGTAGTTCCACTGCATTTACCTATACAATAGTTATTCACTCACGGGCAATGAAATAGTTGCACTCACAAAAAGCCGACACAAAACAACCCCAATTTTTTCTAACATTTAATTTAAAATTTGAACAAAATATGATTGTGTTTAGTTGCTAATATCCTAATGCTCCGTTAAATGTACTTTAACGATGAAGAAGGCACCATAAAGCTAGCTTTTTCCGCTTAGGAGTTGTTTTGCTCAGTGGAACCTTTTCATTGCCCGTGAGTGTAAAATAATTATCAATTTACAAGATAAAACTTAATATTTCATACCATAAATTTAAAAAACAAATTTGTAGTAAGCAGGGTAGGCAAAGTCAGCTAGTTAATAATAAATGAGAAGCTACAAAAAAAAACTATTTGAAATATCTTTAAAGCAGGACTAGGAAAACAAATAAGATACTACAGAGTGTTATATTTCTAATCCAAATAATATACGCCTAAGAACACTAACACACTCACCACACAAAAGTACCACAGTAAGTAAAGTTAACCCACATTATATTATATACCTTTAAACTTTTGAGACGATTTTCATTTTTACCAACCTAAATGCCACTCAACCAACCGCTGAAATCGACAGTCGCAATATCTGAGCTGACTCATACCTTAGCACATTTCTTTCTTTACCGTTATCGGCTTACCTTCATATGTGTTATACGTTTGATGATTCATTTCCATCTGCCCGAATATGCCACAGAACCATTGTTAGACATCAAAAAGTACCTCTGTCCTCAGCCACTTTCTAAGCTACACTGTTTCTTTTCAAAAGTAATTTTATACACAAAATATCTAGAACCACTTATCGAATCGAATCGAGCTCATCTTGAGTTTCCCTTCCATATAAAGACACCGTACACTTCAATAGCTGAGTTATTTCCTGTTCATCTGCTTATTAACTCATTCATTAATCAGGCCCAATTTTATCCTCCCTTTCTCCACTCCATTGACCCGATTATTCGTTCTAGCACACCACACATCACCGCTTCTGCCACATTATTAAATAAACCACCAAGTACAATGGCAGCAGTGTACATCGCAAGCCAACCACAGGTCGTGGACCTAACAATAAGATGAATTAACGTAGCGTAGTAACATGGTATTTGAATAAAGAACTAAGTTTATGCTGTAACATGGTTAATTTTTGAATGCGACTTCAACTCTCGCTTCAAGTTGGTGTTTAAATTGGTCTTTGTGTTTGTAGGCTTACGTTTTATATTAGTGTGTTCAAGTAGTACTTATGGATATGGCTTCTCTGGTCCGGCTGCCTTAGCAGTGACGTCATTTTGTAACCCGACCAGCGACGACGGTTGGTCATGCGGCCATGCGGTTTGTCTAGGGTTGCCGACTAACTGATTCATGGATTTAATTAAATTCTCTAACTATTGTAGATTCAGTTGTGAAGGCATTGTGACGACGCGTCTAATGGAACAATAGCTCCGTAGGCACGCTTTGTTTTCTCCTGTCTGTCTGTTCTTAGACACATATTAGTAAGCATGTTTCTAAGAAGTGTTGATAAATTGAACAAACGAAGACGTTCTCACGGCAAGGCGCCGTTAATACATCAGCGCTTTTATAGTGAACGAACTAAATTATTTGCAGTTTATGTTATAGAAAATTATAGCAGACCATTGAGGCTAATGACAACCCTATATAAAAGAAATAACAAGTCCATGCGCGGGCGCGGCTCGGCTGTTGAATTTTATCATCTTTTATTATTACACCACGTTTGAAATAAGAATTCACAGGTCGATAACGATAACTATGCAGTCGACGGTTGGTTCGATCGATATCTTCCGATATCAGTTGTGCCACAGTAAAGTCAGTATTTGAAAGTACCTAGTATCCATGTAGTGGTTCGTTTACTAAAAAAAATTAAGATGCAAATAAATTGAATTGTTTTTTGTCTAGCTAGGGATTTGCAATTAAGTTAATCCTAGATATATCCTGGAGTCTAAATCTACAGCAAGCTTCATCTGGCAATTGATTATTAATTATAATCTAATCAAATATTAATTCCGTATCTCGATATGAGTGACAGAATTGCTAAGCTATGAATGACAGAAATATGTCCTTACCCAACCTTTTAAAACTAATTTATTGATTCGTTACCTTTAACATGTTTCCCTGTATACTTCACACAGAAGAAAGTAATATGATCGCAGCTCTGCCTGCCAAAGGCTGTCAAGCCAAGTTGAACCTATTCAGTATAACCGGTCTCTTAAGATGGGTTACCTGCGAAAACATCAGCCTGTTACCGGCCTTATTCCGGTGTGGTAAGGACGTCGAAACGGTGGCTACCGCATTGTCTGCAGGCCAACCTAACGATGAACGCCCAGTAGGTGGGTAATGGAAATCCTGTGTTCGTCTAAGTAGCGTTCGTTTATATGTGGCGACTAATATTTTCAGAGGCGATTCGCGGTGTTGTTACTAATGTGATCAAATGTCTGGTGTCACGAGTTTATCGAGTCTTTGATCTGGTGATGAGATCCGATGGAATGGTGTATTTCCTATGTTTGCGATAGCTACGTAATTGGATTACGTGGAAAGTTCGGATTGGGAACTGTTGTGTTGGTATATAAAGTTTTATTTTGTACAAATATGAAATCCAATAATGTATCTACCTATTAGTGGCCACTGGCCAGTTATTAAATCAGAATTTAGTCGAGAGTTTCAACGTTACAAAAATCTATGCATTTCGGTTCGACAAACATGAATTTTCAGTATTTACATACCTACTCTAGAAATATTTATGTTATAAATATTGAAAAATCCTGTTTCGGAACCCAAAATGTATAGGTTTTTCTAAGAATTATCGTTCGATACGTGAAAATTGCAACGTGATATTACCAATTCATGTGAAGGTAAAACAAACATTCGAAGTGGAACCCAATACCATGCTTCTGAAAGCCATACGAATGCTTAGCATGCGCCTAAACTTACAAAGAAAGATGTTTAGTTGGATAGGTACCTACAATTACGAGAACACTCGTTATTGTTTCATTTTTACCCGACTGCCGAAGGAGGAGAGTAATGTTTTTAATTGTATGTATATATATATATATATATATATATATATATAATATGTTTGTCTGTTTCTTTGTGGCCTCCTGTAGCCTAAACGGCTGGATGTATATGAGGTATCGTTAGAAGCGTATTGATTGCGCGATGGATTATAGGCGTCACATTAAAAATTAATAAAAAGGGGATGCCTTGATTTTATAAAAATATCTATCTATCTAACTTCTAAAAAGATACAAAAAAAAACTCGATTCATTTATGTTGCATAAACCTAAATCTATTCTATCTATATAGCCTCAGAGAGTAGGTTCTTTGCAAAATGAGCTCCATAAATTGCATCTCTCTAATTCTTTGAACAGATCTTAATCGAATGTCGATCTCCAGGGTGCGTCTTGGCTTTGCAGAATATTTGCACTCGCCAGTTAATCCCTCCTTTGATAAAAGAACTGTCTTCGTGCACTGAATAAAGATGTTGCCATCTCTTGAACATAATGAAAGTACTTACTACTTAGTTTGCCTTCAAACTTGTTTGTTTCTGGTGGATGAAGATTTTAAGCTGACAATTTTGTTGTTTGTGTTTTTTACCACGGATATAATACCTGTAGATTTAAGTTTGTTGTTAGAATTTTTTGAGAGTTAGGTAGTCATAATCATAATATTTTCGTTCGTTATATTATAAATGTGTTTACTAAACGCGAGTATTATGTCGTGAAAAAAGAATTACCTACCTCCTGTTTGCAAACCAAATGTACAATTTTAACATTAAACAGCTGGTGTGACCATTGCTGTAACCGAACTCAGGTCTGTACAGTTATATTTATGGGAACATTTTAAATTCATCGGAGTATTTACGCGTTATTGCGATGTCACTGCACAGTACTGCCCAGAACAGTAATTCCACAAATACTTTACCCAATAAAATATTGCAACAATGGCCTTACGCTATTGGAAAATTAAATTGGCTACCCATTCTCTAGCTAGACAAATGCTAAGTGAAGAAACGAGAAAGCAAACAAAATAGAGTTAATTTCGAAAGCTACTGTACTGTGTAAAGTCTTTGTTCAGTGGTTCGACTTCCAATTTCAATTGAAACTAGCAAACACGAGAATTGTGATCTGCTTTGTATTTTATTGCATTCATTGTAAAAGACACTGTTGCAGCGAAGGGCACCAAATGCTTAAAACTTCATCATTCCAAAATAGGGTTCAGATTATACAACCAAATTAAATTGTACACCCAAAAAACAAAGCTGCAGTAGCCCCAAAAACTGCAATGCTATTAAATGTAATGTTGTTATTGTAAATCCAATCTATCCCTGATTCCATGTACACCGGAGTGGATTGAGCCGCAGAAATGCTCGCTCCATTTATCTGAGTATCTATTTCATCGGAGGCACGTCCTCCTATTGATTGTTTAGCACTCCCTGTAAGGACTTCCGTTATAGCCTCCTCTGAAACCAAAGTTTCTTCGCTAACACTAATGCACTCACGTATAAAATTAACTTCAAATTATATTGTAATGTTTTCCCATTCCCTCAATAGGCCATTACATTTTACTGCTCCCGGCTCCATTACGAAAGAGAAAAACTCGGGAAAAACACGAGGGAATTATTATCACATTCGATTATGGGATCTGCTTTTGTATTAAGTTTTTTAATCTGTACACTAGGAATTTGTAACTAAAGATTTCTATTTAATGCTATTTTAAGAGTGAAGTTCAATGCAGTACAGAGTACTTTAGTTAGTCTAAAGTAGTTTGTAAAAATTTTCGTTCATCAGAAAATACTAATAATACGATGAATTTGAAACATTTGAGAGACTTTGCATTTAAGTATCTAAGTTTCTATTAAAGCATCTATTCATCACGACCCATCACGTTCCCACTGCCGGGGGCACGGGTCTCCTTCCAATGAAGAAAGGGTTTTAGGCTTAGTCCACTACGCTTGCCTAGTTCGGGTTAGTGGTCAATTATTATTATTATTAAATTATTTATTGAACATTAGGTCGTATTTGTGTATATATATATATATTTTGTGTTACCCAATCATTTTAGATAAATCTGCTTACCATAAATTGAGAATTATATAGCTCATCAACAATTCCAATCTTACAATTACTTTACAGTGAATGAGTCATAAACTGACCTAGTTGTAATTAAGTTACAAACTCTAATTGAAACGGTCTCGACTGCTGTTCCGTGGCTGCTAAGTAAATAAACTTGCCAAGATTCTTGCATTTTTACACCGTGAAACGTTGCAAACACGCTGCGAAGGATACTTCCACATTCTTCAATTTAAATTGTAGATAAAGTTTGCAAAGTAGGGCAACTGATAAACTTCTGCAACCACTCGGTCGGTAGTTTTCTTCAAAAACTCTATCTTGTATGTTACTGTTTATACCCGGCGAGAACTCCGCACTTTGGGAAAGTATTCGTACTGCGTAGACGGCCGCGCCATCTTGGCTGCCATACTCCGGGCTGGCAGAGTTGCACGGATGCTATTAAATTTGTCTGTTTACGGTCCCATCGAATAACAATTTATATCGATATTAAGTCGCCATTGGTTGAAAAGTTCACCGATATCGGCAGCTTTACTACTTTCAGCGCTTCCGTGGACGTACAGCATTTTTGTATTGCACCCTAGTTTATGTACAATGTGGGTGATATAGGAGCTATTGACACTGCAATAAAGGAGCCGCCGGAGACAAACTGCGGCGCCGAGCTGCGGCAGAGGAAATTGGCGAAACGTCCGAAAGTAATTTAAAGGTCCGTTAATACCGCGTTAATAAACTCAACAAAACATACATTAAATGGACGGCCGGTAATTAAAGTGGATGGTGGCTACAATAGATGGCTATTAGAGCAACATTGGTAGAATGTGGCCCTTGGGTGCATTGAAGACCGCAATAATACGAGACCTCGACGAAAATTGTAGTAAGCTTGTAGAAGAGAACAGAGGCTATTGCGGAACATATCTCATTCGATCGACGAAGTAAAGGACACTTTATAGCCTGTGATATAGGCGGGACCTTTCTAAAAGGGTATTGTATTGCCACTTACATGCTCGCTGCTGGATTCCTCCTTCGATCTGGATAACTTGTTTTATGTCGTCAATTGTCATGTCAATTCTGCACCGCAACACGTGTTGTTTGTCGCATAAAAGTCGATATTTTTGTTGAAATATAAATAATATATTATGTTTAAGGTTAACGCATATATTTAGAAGTAAGAATAAGGGAAAAACTAAATCCATATGCTAATACTATCTGTGTCTATGCCAACAATTTTGATACAGTGTGAAACCCTAATTTCTACGACCAATTAGAGCCACGCCTGTTCAATCGAGGGTGACTATTCCGATATCAAACAGCCACAAAACATTAATCATAAAAGGCTAAGCAGCAATCCTCAAGCGTATTTGCCGGAAAATTCCTAATTAAAACCCGTAGATGGGAAACAATGGGTCCCTATTACGGCAACATTGGCGCGTCTCCCCCGGGGATCGTTCCGGGTAACCGAAGCGGTATTTAGTCGCGTTTAAAAATAAACCCCCGAGCGTCTCTATTGTTGGATTAGACTAAAATTTTAATTGACTTCGGTCTATACTTAGTTACTTAGTTTTGGGGAATTGGAAATTTCACTTGGGTAGGTACTCTGTTTAGCCGTTTGATGGATGTTTTTGTCATGGGGTTGTGATTTATTTTTGTGGGTAAGTTAATTTTGAAGGCAAATAGATGCCATAGTAAATTAAGTAACTCATTTCGTCTTAGTATATTTATGGAACCAGAGAAAGTAAGAAAAAGAGCACCCTGCAGATTGAATGATTTCCCTCTGGACATCCTCTGACACTATTCAGGTATATTGGTTAGTGGCACTAAGTAATTCCTTCCCAAGCCCGAGACATTAGTTTCGTTGGCGCCACTGAGCCACACTTGCCGGCGCATATTTACGCGTACGACACGCACAATCGAGCACTTCCTTCTTGAGAATAGTAGACCTCGCATACGCTTACAAATGTACCGCTCAATTCGAACATGCCTTGTAAATACTACCAAAAGTATTTAGTACTTCCTATTTTTTATTCAAATTATAAAAAGCGTGTACTGGCATGGAGTGGTATAATTATGGTGACAAGCAGCCAATTAGGTAGTAGATTTATTTATTGTAGATACTTATGACTAATACGAGAATTTGCATTTAAACCTACTCATGATCTAGTATTCTTAGTGTAGGGATTGAAAAGAACATAAATGTAGACACAGCTATAAGTTTCAAAGAAACTCCAATCTGAACCGCTATTATGACTGCAACTGCACGATCCAGCGCAAAGTGTGCTAGAAAACAAAACTGTAACATAAACGTTTTTCAACGTTCCCAACACAAACTAGATTAACGAGTTCCATCGAGCAAAGCGACTGGTCTTTATCTCCAGCAATACTTCGATGTAGAAGCGAAGGGTTCAGAGCACTTCTAGATTTTTCAAAGCAATTGGATTGGCGCTCGGCGTCTGAAAAATGCTACGGAGTTTCGAATGCTATTGGAGGTTGAATCGGGGAGGATTGCTTCCGATTGCTGCAGCGGTGACGGGTAAAGTAAAGAGAGGGTTAGAGGCCAAAAGAAAAGGAAGAACCATTTTCATCGGCAGTCAATAACCGTCTACTGATGGGCAGGCCTGTTGTAAGAGCCACAATACTGTCCTCGATCTGCTAATCCAGCTATTGCCGGCCACCTGTGCAAGATCGTCGGCAAAAAAACATACATTATTTTGATCTTAGCCTTCTTATATAGCGGTTTTCCCTTCGTCTTAAAGGGTTTTCCCGTGGGAATTTTGGATGGATGTGTAAAACAGCTTAATAAATAAGGAATACCCTTTAGTTATTGATATAGTACCTTAGTATTGATAATTATATCGAAAACCAATCGAGTGCGGAACAAATACCTTCCTAAATTCCACCTTGATTCAAAAAGGGCAATGAGGGAATGTTCTTTTAATCGTGTTCGTTCGCGCGCAAGTGTATCATTAGCTTGACAGCCATTGTTGAAATATGTCATAAGGCGCTCTTGTCAACTGCCATACAATAGCCAATCAACTGCTATTGACTCCCCTTCGACGATCTACGGCTTTGTGCGGCCATTATGTTCTAGCGTTAAATTTTTACGGTTTAAAACTTTTCTGTTCATAGTAAGTTACCTATGCGTACATTTTTAATCACTCAGTTATTTACATATTTATTTAAGTAGGTACTTACCAGACGATATAGAAATTGATAAATATATTTATATTAAATATGTAATATAACCTACCTAATATTTTATATGCTAAAGCCGCCTGGTTTGTATCACGTGCTCTAACGAGGCGGGAAAATGTAAAAAAAAACATGAAAAGATTCCCTTTTTTGAATTTCCGCAAGCGATCCTTCGTAACTTTTGCTAAATTTGAACCCAATTCTGCCCTAGTATTCTCGTGGGATATGATCGTACCTTTCAAACGTTCTATCTGCAGTAATTTAGCCCTTATTACCTAACGCGCCTGCGGTGTTGCCAAACCGCAAATCCAAAACCAGCCAATAACATGCCCATAATCTTTATTTATAGACCGACACCTCAGGGGGTGGGCCACGATTAAAGTCGCGCTAAAACTCGCCTTTGTCTAGACTAGATATTTGTGAATACTTCAGAGTTACATTAAATGCATTTATTGTAATTCTGAGCAAAGGTATTTACTGAGTAAATAAGTAGGTTTAACTATAAAGTAAAACATGTACTTAATATTAATAACAATAACTTGTTTACCTAACCTTATTAAATAATAAAATATTTTAAAGAGTATTGTTGTCTTACTTTAAGTTAAGCACCAAATATTAGGTATAAAAAAATCCCATTTCGAAATATCCTTTACTTATTACCAGGGCTTAGCGCAATCTCGTTACAAAGTTGGTGCAATACAATGCAAGGGTCATGCAATAACTTCGTGACTTGGCTAGTGGTTCGGTCTATTTCTGATATTATGATAAGCTGATAAAATTACCCCCAAAAAGCTAAATGTTCTTTATTAAGTTCCAAAATCCTTTGCTAAATAAATATGTTCGTATCTTGAGATAAGAGCATACTTAAGGATTAACGACGGCTCTCCATTTGTCAACAGGCATTTTTTGTTGTTAGATATCTTTAAAGGCGACGCTTGCCTTATGATTTCACCATTAATAATATCGTTTGATCCTGCGATCCCCTAATCTTCAGGGCTAACGGATTCAGAGCTGTGTAATTTATGAATTGTCATTTCGGTTTAAACGTTTCTTTTATGGTAAATTTAAAATTACATCTTGTTATGTTCGGTTATACCTCGTTTCACATTCATTATTTGGTTGAGGTTATTTTTCTCATATTTCTTGTTAATAATAACAGAATTAATAACAGATAATCGGTTATTACCAAAGTCTTCTCTATTTCTGGATTTGGGAATTTGACTTCTCTAGAATATTCAAGGAATTAATAATTTAAGTCAACTTTATCGTATCCGAAGAGGTTATACCGGATGTCAATAAATATTTCTTCCTAAAACAATATCTTCCTTTCAATGAAAGCTTGTGCATTTCTCGAGACGTATCGGCAGTGCGATTCGCTTCTCTCCAGGATATCTGAATCCGATTCTACTTCAAGATGTGTAGGAATTCGAAAGGTATTCTATTCGGATAGTGGGAGGAAAGTGGAGCGGAAAATGAACTTAAATATATCATATTTTAACAAAGCACTTTGAATACAAAAACGCCTCTTGCCAAATGATATACTTTATCTCATTTGAAATAGTAATTCCGAGTTCAGTGGTGAATAGAAAATGCACAGAATCACACTACAAAGTGATATTATTTCATTTCGCGTTGCGCTAGCTGATATAACCTGTTCTAATTTGTCTTTCTTTGTTGCAGGTTTGTATCCAGAAGACCGTCATTTTATTTTCTTTGCCTCCGGTGATAAAGTATCGGATTGTGGAGCTTTGATAAAAGTAAAAGGTATAAAGAGCTATTTTATTATTTTTAACCTAGATTTAAGTAGTTTACTCTGGGAATTTTCTGGTTCCGTGTGCACGTTGATTTTAGCCTCTCGCATTTAAATAATACGCGTAGCTTTTCTTGGTAGGAAGCTTTAAATTAAACGGAGCTCCGTACTTGTAATTATACATAAAGAACAGTTTCATAAAATAGCCTCTTTTTGTACTTAAAAACAAAAACAACCTAACAAGTTGCCGGCTAATTTAAAAACACGTGTTTGAACCCACACTTGACTCAATAAGCACGTCAGTTATAAATTATCGGCTTAATTAAGAATTAAATGTGGCAAGACGAAATGTCAGTTTTAGATTTTTTGTCATTGTTTTCTTTTAGAACCCTCATGTTATGCTCAATTTGAAGTATATGTTCCAGTAAGTTACGTCATATTTCTTGGTTGGATGGATTCAAAGCGAGACTGGTCGCACAGACAGAAATAACCTATAGAGCAGTTAGAAAAAAAATGGAATGCTGCTACAAAAAATGATTTCACTACCTAAACAGGTTGCAAACGATATTGAACTATATTACCGGTTGCGAAGTGCCACAGTGCCTGTTAGAGAGCTTATTCCAGTATCCCGCCGCGGCCTGTGTCTGACACCCCTATTTCTAAACCATATTGTCTCGGCTTTCGTCACAATAGTCGCGATTTCTGTTCCGTATTAAAATTTTAATCTCAGCGGGGTTTATAAACGCACTCTTTTAGAACGAAAATTGGCATGTCAAGAGCAAAAGTTTGTTTTTCGGGCACGCTATGGTTAAAGAAATAAGGGTAAAGCTATTTCGTTTAGTTTAGGCCGCCTACTGCCTACTAGCTCGGTTGAATGTAAGTGGTAGGCTGTTTTATAAACAAAGCTTTCAGCTTTTAATGACCGCAACACGTGCTGATTTTATTATACTTTTGACGATAGTATAAATAATTCGGTGTCACATTAAACACCGTAAAAGGTGGTAACATAAAGTAAGACCACGTAAGATGAAAGTTAAGCTAGTCCATGCCTGTATGAAGAGCACTTGAGCAACTTTCAAGGCGTCTCAGCTCTTAACAAGTTTGAGTGACTACTTATACTTACTAAGAGGCGTTTTATAATATCTCTACTTGGAGGTACCGTGGTCCGTATGCAAGGCGGATACTACGTCTGTTTGTCTTCAAAACTCCTTTCTTAGTTAAAGTCGTTTTGTTTCATGTTGTGGTCTAGGAACTTTAAAGTCTAGTTTGATTACAAAGTGCATAAGAATTTATACCTAATAAAATTATTACAATTAATAAGGTTTAATAACGGTTTAAATTTATAAAAAAATATGAGTTAAAATAATCCGATTGTCAAGCAAACAGCCGACAAAAGTCAGCATGATATACGAGGACCGTGTTACGGTGCAAGTTTGTTTTACTTTAAAACATACTTTGTCTGGTTTATGCGCGAAATTGTTTCAACTTTGAATGTGGATTTATTTGTAACAGTTGGTATTGTTTTCGTAAAGTTATTTGAGTGCCCAAGTTTCGCGGGAGGGAGTCGGTAATTGTTTAGGTTACAATGGAGTTATGTTGGTTAGAGTCGCGACGCCTAATTCCCGTTTAGAAGTTAGATGGCGTATTATATTGGGCTTAGCTCCGGTTGAAAGCCACGAATCACAGTGTCCGGTAGTCTGCCATTTATAATTGTTTTATTCAATACTTGCTGCTGTATTAACAAACACACATATTTACCCATGTTTATCAGTAGGTATTGTGCAATATTAATGGTGTCGTCATCAAAATTTAAACACAGGTTTTATCATCGTTATCTAAAATTACCTGTATGACAAATAGAAGAATCAAACTAAAGATTCGACATTTCCGGGCCAGTCAAGCATGAAAAAAATATATTAGTCATGATTTGACTACCTTATATTAAATCATGTTACAATAATTATCGTAGTTAGAGGTATTATAAATTTACCTACATATTTTTTCCCCAGTTGAGATCTGGGGTGTTAAGGTGCTTTTCGTACCTTTTGTTTGCAGGGTAGCGATAATCTTTTGTACAAATATTTATTTTACAAGTTGTAAAACCATTTTATGGCTTCTCGGGATAATTTGAGTGCCTGCCGGATAAAACCCTACTTACCTGAATTTGGAATTTTCCGTAGCATTGTTGTTTTAAAAATATTTTTTCTTACTTATTAGTATTGAAACTTTAACGAAACACAATAAGGTGTTAAAATCAGTTAAGTAAAGTAAATAAAAAACCTATTAAATGGTCTAGCCAACTGGTGTGGTGAACACTGAACAGGGCCTAAATGTCAGGCCAGCCAAACCGTCTATTCTTAGAATGAGTACAATAAAGGTGGCTACAGTGGAATTTCTCAATCGGCAAATTCACTTCGATACTTGGTGACTCATAGCGTTCGGAATTCAGCAAAAATACAGAGTGATTTTATTGAAGTATTTTGAGGTCAATGTATGGATCAAACGTTTTTACACTGTGCTACAACATTTAAATTTGCTTACCTTATCATTAGGTAAGCAAACCTACTTATAAGTCTTGTAACTTATAAGAATATATTTATTTTAATACTTTATTGTATACAAAATACATAGCTATTAAACTAAGATGGAGAGAATTAAACTTAACTAGTATACAAGGGCAGAATTATCGCCTAAACGAATATATACGTAGGTACTTAACTACTTAAATCATAAGTATAAATTAGTATAATACGAATAATAACCCAACCTCATTATTTTACGACCAAGCGAGTGACAATTACGGTCACTCATCAGAAATCAATGCTAAAGCTAAATGCCAGTTCTTAATAACAAAAACCAGAAATTCGTAACATTACATTCTCACAGTAACATGGCTTGTAACACTATTACCGACACGCAAAGGATGGGGTTCCAAGCACGCAATGTATAATATATCATATCACATTAATTTATAAGGCCCGGGTCTCCTATTTACTCCGTAGGTCGCGTCAAGTTTAGTGTCACCGCCGTAGGCCGCGTCACGATACTCACTACGTCTACGCGCCAACGTCGGCGTGTGAGGGAGACCGCATCAGTACATTTCTATAGTGAGCATCGTGACGCGGCCTACGGCGTAACGCTGGACGCGACCTACGGCGTAAATAGGAGACCCGGGCCTAAATAAGTATAATATCATGGCGTATAATACAATGTCACGCTCAATCACTCTTAAGCCACTGCGATATGGTTTATAGTTGAAGTTGATGTGATAGTGTTCATTGATGAGTTGATGAGACGGCTTGTTATTTATCGTGGGATTTTACAACTAAAGGTTAATAACATTTGACAGAAGCTGTCTCTTAATTATAAAAACGAGTACCTTTGTACTACAGTTACAGTTTACAAAACATAGGAAGTACCTACATTAGTTGAAGTGCCGGACATTAATATATATATGACGAGTAAGAACATCTGACACAAAAAGCCTATCATCCGCTACCAAGTTATGTGAACACTGACACAACATACATATCACACGTTAGAATTATAACACCCCAATTTTACGATTTGATGCTAAAAGTTACTATAAAAACTGGATGCACAAGATCATTAAAACGGACATAATGAATACGGATACTATCTATTGTATTACATGCTCCAATAGTCATTACAACATCGAGGTAACTAAACTAGAACATTAATATATATCTCTGAAGAGACATAATGTCTTACTGTCAGTTTCACAGTTGAAAATGTCAAGATAAGTAGAGTTTGAGTATGGAATGCGGCGCAGTGATTGGTTGAATTATCGTTGAGTCGGTCCTAAGTTCATGCTTAGGTAGTTTTACTCAAATGTGAAACTGAGCCTTAATGTACTCTTTCATTACCACTTTCTAATGTATTTTGGGTCACGAAAATGGATTCATTGAATACCTTTTATACGAAGTATTCGTTGATTACTTGAGATGTTCGCTGACCAATAACGGTAAATTCAAAGTGTGTGGTCATTACAATATTTCAAGCCCCAAGAATAATTCATCAATAAAATAGGTAGGTAGGTATACATGTACAGTTAAACTTTTTGCTTTTAGCATTAA
The DNA here is from genome assembly GCF_932276165.1 of Plutella xylostella. Classification (NCBI taxonomy): domain Eukaryota; kingdom Metazoa; phylum Arthropoda; class Insecta; order Lepidoptera; family Plutellidae; genus Plutella; species Plutella xylostella. Next base: position 5,472,050 of record NC_063987.1, on the reverse strand, counting down.
GTCCACCCTTTGTACACTTATTTATATATTTGTGCAATAAAGGATTAAATAAATAATAATTACTTCCATATTAAAAAAAAAAACACGCACTCACGCCTTGTACTAATGTACTCCCTTGCGGGGTAGGCAGAGGTGCATTGCTGCACCCACTTTTCGCCAGAGTGTTATGTTAGTCCCAATGTAATAGGGGGCGGGCCTATTGCCATTTTACGGGCACATCTAAGACCTGAGAACAAATATCTGTCAAGACGGTCGAATGGCGTAGTGGTTAGTGGCCCTGACTGCTATGCCGAAGGTCCCAGGGTTCGATTCCCGGCTGGGGCAGATATTTGCTTATAGACTGATATTTGTACTCGGGTGGTGATATTTATATTTAGTATCTATCTATGTATTTGTGTAGATATATCAGCTGTCCGACACCCATAACACAGGTTCTGCCTAGCTTGGGGTCGGATGGCCGTGTGTGAGATGTCCCCACATATTTATATATTAAAAAAAATATATCTGTGTTTAAACAAATATATCTGCCCCAGCCCATATTCATATAAAATGAATACTTAATATTAATACTTAGGTATCAGCCGTGTGTGAGATGTCCCCACATATTTATTTATTATTATTTATTTATTTATCAGTACTCTAACCTAAACACAAATAATAGACCAGTAATTTTCTGTATTGACTTACTCCGAAATGCAGTTGGTTTGAGTGGCCATTTAAAATAAGGCCAAATACTGATTCTTTGAAGACATAACAATCAATTCAGCACAATTATACGCAATACACAGTATAGCTTTGCAGAAAACCAACTCTACAGCAATTGTTAATTCGCGCTAAGAACAATGGTTTTCAAAGTTTGATCCTTCATAACCTGGGAACCTCGTGGGTAGGACTCAGCAGGATAGAAGCTCCAGCCTTACGAAAGCGTTGTTTCGATGTTTGTAAAACAAATATGAAGTTGATTTATCTTATATAAGTTGAATACTCCGACTAACTCTGGAAATAGCCTTATTCTTCAATAGTAAAATCGGGGCTGAGAAAAGTAGCCCACTACTCACCTAAAAATACAATTTGAATTCCTTTTTTTTGACACACTGCCGGTGTCCTTTTCAGTTCGTAAATGTTTTACTCACTTTATTAAGACTTCCTTCAAAATACATTGTTCTATCACAATTAAAACCCTTGTCTGCTACCTACTACACTACATTTGAGAACCACAGCTTTCAGTGCAACCGTCTCGCAGTCGCAATCAACATAATCGGCAGTTTGGGTAGTCGATAATTATATCAAGTCAGTAATAGGGCATTGTAATTCCAACGTTGATTGGTCCACAATGGGCTAACTGGAGTCCGGGCATCGCACCGGATCCGGCAACCGGATCGACCGGACCAGGCAGTGGTCAGCGACACGACTCTTTGAGGTTGGACCCGGTGCAAATCGCGAACAAGTCTCAATGTCTGGATTACTAGATATATAATGAAAATAATTAGTTCTTCTTTCACTGGAATAATGATACTAATTAGTTCTTCTTTCACATATACATGAATTGTATCTTGCGGAAACTACATCATCATAAGAAACCAGATCACACATTGCCGGGCAAGGTCTTGTCCGATACTTTACTTTTACTGTATATATATGGGTTTAAAATCGATCTAAGATTATAATAAATGTAATATATAATATAGGATACTTCTATAATTACTTCAATTTAATTTATAAGGTCTTTATCCTCTAGCTAACTGTCAAATCGTAAACTGGCACCGTTCAACAGGAACCAATAAAGGAAGTTTCCAGACGGACAAAATCCATTTCCCGCCGTATCAATGGATCTCAGATATAAATTGTGCGATCGCACACACCCAGCTAACACCGCGGCGAATCGTAAACATTGTTTCCTTCATGAGAACTCGGCTGCTATGTATTTCTTTGAACACAGAAGTTCACGTGCCCAATAGGTCACGAGTCGGTACAATCGTATCTAGTTCACAATATTGTTGTTAAAATGAGTCATTTGTAATACACGGTGAGTTATTTCGCTTTATGCTTGCTCGCCAATTTGAGTAGTTCTTGAATGGTTGTTTTTGTCGACTCAATAGGAGTACTGGGTCATGTTTCGCTGAATTCGGTGAAGGTCTTCTAACCTTTTTTGGCCTTAATGTCGTGTCAGACCGTGTGTGACGACCACATCTTCTCCATCCCATATCATCATCAACCAATAATCATCCACTGCTGGACATAGGCCTCTCCCAAGGAGCGCCACAACACTCGGTCCTCGGCCTTCCTCGTCCAACCACTACCGGCTACCCGCCTAAGGTCGTCAGTCAAGCGGGCAGGAGTGCGTCCCACGCTGCGTTTGCCTGATCGTGGTCTCCGCTCGAGAACTCAATGCCATCCCATATGCTTACCATTTTCACCTAAGGTCCATGTTATTTATAATCTATTGTTGTCCTAGACTGCATCTTTTACTACTTGAAATTGAAATCTATGCGTGACAAACGTCCGATTAACTCCAATGTCAACGAAAGTCCGACCCATGGGCATTCGCCAGTGACTCATTCAGTTCAAATTAAACCAGTTTAGAAGTCATTCTTTTGACTCAATTGAGAGTGAACCGAGTGCTGTGTCTTATGACCGCTAATAGGCAGTCAAGCGGGTCGAGGTTAATTTTGCAGAAAGTTTACTTCCTTTCCTTTTGTCAGTCTATATACCGCAAAGTGAGAATATTCGAATTGGTATTATCCAAATAGATTACAGAATTCGTATTTACAAAGCAATTAATCCATTTCAGCTAATTTGAACAGTGCACTAGTCACGTATACTTTTCAATACTGATTTACAGAATTATTTTGGAAATTGAGCTTGATTTTACTGTCATACTTACCTAGAAGAATAACCTATAGAATGTTAACCGCGTTGTAATTTGCTTTGCATAAAATTTAATGCACTAAAAGTAGGCATGAAAATTTAATAATTTAAGAATACAGATTTCGTAATTATAAAGCATTTAATTCATTTCAGCATATTTTGAAGCCTGGTGGTCTGATGTGTAGATGTAATTTCAGAAATGGTTGATTTATTTACTGCGCTATCCACAACCCCTGTTTTCAATGCAATTTCATGTATTAGACACTACACTGACCGGACCAACGCTGCACCATTCAAATAAAAAAAAAAACTTTATTGCAGAATCTCATTAAGTGGGTAATAAAGAAACAATTAGGTGGACTTAATACTATAAATATTAAGTAACTATCTAGACCACCCTCAACAATAAATTCGTTCATGTTTCAATTTATTTCGGTGGCGACCCGGTAACTCATTTAGGAATCCATTAATTACACTAGTTAATTGGACTGTATCCGTTGTGAAAAAAGTAAATAAAAAGCTCGACAATAGTGAAATGTCACAGCGGAATCATCCTACGTTCACACATTCACTTGTGTGAATTTCGGATGTGAACTAAACAGTCATACAGTCAGAAACAGTAACAATTGTATTTTCTCATAGCAATGTATGAAAACTGTGGTCTGTTATAGTTAAAGTCCTATTGTAGATATCGAATTGAGATCGTGGCAGAGCCTGGTAGTATCAACATCATCACGCGTTAATCGCGTCATTGGCGATTTCGCGCGCCATTTCTCTTTGATTAATTAACGGCTGCGTTCCATTTTTAAATTACGTTTTATGCCACAGCTACATATTCTTTTTTGTAGTATTTTCATCAAATCCCCATAACATTATCTGATTGTAATAATAGTATTTAGCTACAGCAGCCCGTCAAGAAAATGAGTAATGGTACATCTCTTCACGTTTTGACAACCACGTCGAGTGCACTCGTTCAGAAACCAGCTAAACCGGTTGCCGGCACAAAAGTGTTCGCGCTGCCCTCGATCTGAGGCTGCCTCTCTGCGGTTGTACTGAATTTAATGATTACTAGCTTTAGGTTACGTTTCTGAACGTAATTAGAATATCGTAGATGCACTCGGTTAAATATTATGTAATTCACACAGGTTTTCTAATAATAGTACTGCCTTACTTGTTTAAAGGCTCTTAGGTTAAAAATAAAAAGGCGAAGTTCACTTCAACAGCGTTTCCCATTAAAAAGTAAATGCAAAATTTCTAATTAATAAACATAAAACACCCGGGCGTGTCTAATTATCATGGAGATGAAAACAAACACTCGACCTCGTACGTAATTCCGCGAGCCACGGGAATAATTCCCGAACGCAACTTAAACCGTCAGTTGGGATTGGCGGGAAAACACCAACGAAAAAATGGCGGATAAGCTGAACAACCGTTGAATTTGAATAAATTTCGATAGAATCGCTTAATCGGCCATTTTGTGTTATCTCGAAATGTACCTAATGAATTTAAAGTGGTTGTAGGTTACTGAAATTTCTCAGGTGCTTTTTCGTCATTGCTAATGGAGACCTTTTTAAGAGTCTGTGAAAGGAAATTGTGAATGAGATAGAATATGTTTTATGGATAGGTTTTACCAGAGAAAAATACATGATATTGTTATTGTAGTACATAGCAGTTACATAATACATACTTTTTAACTTAGCTCAATAGACTAGATATTGTCTGTTATTGCTGCCTAGAACGATATTAGATTTTGTTATTGTTTAAACAGTACACACAACACGGTTTTAAATAGGTCACTTAGATATCGAGAAAAGACATTATATAATATGTAGATACAACGCGTTTTCAAGGGTCCACGAGTCTTCATATCTTACTCATATATACGCAATCATTTATTTTGGAGAAAGATGTTTATTTATATTATCGCATTGGACTATTATTTGGAGTTATAAAGCATCTGGTTATCTACTCCCATCCCAAAAGCGATGCTTTGAGTTTACACATACCTACACATATTGCATACAAAGGTTCTTTTAAGTGGCATGCAATATGGTTGCCAGGTATATAGTACCTACATAGGACATAACCTATAGATGCAGGTCGGTGAATTAAGCAGGAAGCAATACTTAAATACTCCTTATATATTAGAGAAGAAGGTCTATATTGGAGTAATAAACACGCTTGTGAGGCTTCCACAGAAGTGCTTATCTATCGAGCTTGAAATGGATTGTGTGCTATTAGGTTCATCGCGTTATTGTATTGACGGTATTAGATGACTATAAGGCCGACATCGTGTTATTTTATTTCAGAAGTTCCTAATAATTTTGTAACGATTGGTCTTCAATGGCTATTTCCAGTATTGTGTTATTGAATATTTTTTCTGAGTCATTTCATCAAATCGGGAAATTGTCAGAAACGTTACATGTATTATTGTATGGTCACTGTGACTCACCGTTCGTTGTCCAACTTTTTGTGTCTGTCGTAAAGTTGCAATCAACGGTCCTCACCGTAAAATCGGAATTTTAATGCCGCCATATTGGCTACCACAAAGCCGTCACTAAAAGTCCGTCCGCGGTGTAACTTACCATTATTGATGATGTTTACTGGCCCTAAACTATTTTACGAAGCTGGCTTATGACTGCGCTTTTCCATTGCACCGCACGGTCTGTAGTTCCACCCTCAGTAGCTTTTATACCAACGCGATAAGGATACGTTTTCTCTGAAGATACGGTAAGGTTGGAAAGCAGACGTGCACCAATTTTTCAAAGTCACAAATCCTTTAAGTAATTTTCTCTGCCGGTGGAGATTTGCAGCGCACAACATGTAGCTCGTTTACAATATTTTGTTTTTGCTTTTTCCGCGTCCACAGAATAGTGATGGATTTTGATCGATATGGTGCCTGGGAGGAGATATATTCTGCAAAAATGAATGCGTTGACGTCATAGATATATTAATTTAGTTGGTCATTTTTATGCAGTCGAGAATACCCAACAGAAAATCGTGGCGTACAAAAATAATCTACTTGTTCCAACAAAGTTTCTGGGTAACGAACCAAACACCTTTTGTCCTTTCAACTATCGTTGTCTCTTTCCCACTCTAATAAGTCTTGTTTACTTACAAAAGACACAGAACCTCATTACCGCGTTATCGCTGCCGTGTCGCCTAGGCCTATGCGACCGTGACGCTGGCGGAGTCATACGAAGCCTTTACGAAGCTTATCTGTGGTTTTTATGGTGCATTTCGTGGAGCTGACATGAACATGACCCCAATAACCTTGCGTGGTAGTAGCGTAGGGCTGGATGTGCCACGCCTGTGTTGTGGACACGTTTGTTGGCTATCCCCATAGATTATTAAGTGCTGTGGACAGAAAAAATATTTTGGCAACTTTAAAGTAGTACGACAGCATTCTGATGTGATCGTAGTCAGTAGCAATTCACCGCTAGCTGACCCTTCTGTGATGGTTTAATAATATTTAAGATACCGTTTTTAATTAGATTGGGAAAGTATAGAAAAAAAAAGAAAATTAAGCTTAGCAAGTAGTTAGGTACCCCATCGTCGGTAGGTAAAACAGACATAATGAAAATAATGAAGCCATGTTTTAAACCATGAACCTTTGTTTTACAGTATATGTCCTGAAGTTTCTAGTTCGAAGTTTGATGGAAGGTGGTTAACCCTACTAGGCATTCTACATATAGTATTGGTATCCTTCCTAGGTGTAGGTTAGTCTTCGTAGTTCAGGCTAGACTAGAATTAGTGTTAATGTTCAGCTCAAGGTCCATTTAATTAACCAATTAAGGACTGCTCTGCCATGTTATAGTGGAGGTATGTGCTAATCAACGGATTGTGTTGCGAACTATGATAGCTAATGAGGGGGGGGGGGGGGGGGGGGGGAAACATACCGACAACTCCAATAATCACAGAAGGTTAGCCTATAATATTTCTTCAGAGGTTATTCTTGTGAAAATCTACTCAAATTTGTATGGCGCGGAGCTATTCAAAATTTGAAGATTTTAAAAACAATATACACAAAGTTTTCAGAAATTGACATAATTGTGTGTAAATGTGCGAGAAAACTATTCATTGGAAAATTTATTACTTATTAATTAATTACTTATTAAATAAAAATTAAATAGATCTTAATTTTATATAATTTTTGTATAACTATAACTACATATTTGTACGACATTAGCAACAGGTTGCTTCCTAAATCATTGAATAATTCTCTTTTCTTCTTTTTTCTCGTAAAAATCACTTCACTTCCACCATTATAATCATCGCACTTCTAGATCTTGAATTGTAATAACAGTACTATATTAACATACTTGTAGACAATGTTGTGGGATGTATATTAACATAATTATATTTAATTTAAGTTTAGCTAGTAATTTTTAATGTACATCTGTTTATTGTCTCAAATAAAATAAAATAAAAATTGCAGCGGAGGTGGTGCAACTTTACAGCTTATGGAACCGAATAAAATTATATATTACTTTAGTAGGTTTTTCTCCAAAATACCTTTTTAACTCGAAATAGCTTTTAAGCGACGATCGCGCGAAAAGGGGTGACTTTTTGAATAACATAATCCTCTCCTTATCATAAATTGTCCCATTATAGATATCCAGGTGTACTATTAATATGTGTAACGCTAAAATCACAGAAGGCCAATTATGTTCACTACACTAACGTGTAGGACATATACATATCACATTTTGATTAAATATTTAATACTAGCTGTTCCCGCGCGCTTCGCTTCGCCTTAAAAAGTTTTCCCGTGGGAATTCCGGGATAAAAAGTAGCCTATGTTCTTTCCCAGGGTCTAAACTGTATGTATACCAAATTTCATGCAAATCCGTTCAGTAGTTTTGGCGTGAAAGAGTAACAGACAGACAGACAGACAGACACAGTTACTTTCGCATTTATAATATTAGTTAGGATGTAATATGTACTATGTATATTGTATGTGTATTGTGTATGCCATAAAAACAAAATGATAATAACAACAAGTTTTTAAGCGTAAATAATAATTCTAGTTCGTTGCTGATTGATTTCTAACCGCTTTATTTCGTTAAACACACAATTTTTACTATCGTCATATTTTGTAAAAAATTAAAAAAACAACAAGAAAAGAAAGTGTTTAAAATACGGTTATTCAGTGGGACTGACTCACCGCGCTGCATTCCTATTGTCAAGACTCCAGAAGTGTCCTTCGAAAGTGTTGAGTGTAAATCGGCTATTTAATTAAATACCGGCTGTTGCTTTCAGATTTCTGACCCCTTCATATTCATTAGTTTTTTCAATTTACCTTTATAATCATTTTACATAAATCTGTCCATTCCGTAACCGACATTATTATAAAACTTCAGCTCCACCGGTTACAACAACTCACGTTAAAAAAATCCGTAAGTGTATAAAACAAAGAACAAGTCACATTTTAAGCGAAGACAAGCGAAAGTACCACCTAAAACAATCAACCCGCAAACTTTTATCGACTAATATTGAATGAGCGGACGCCGCCGCGCATATTTCTATCGGAAGGGGCTCAAACTGCACCGTACAAGGAACCTTACTCAATGCGGAGTACAGTATCACCTTTGCTACCTGCTAATAAGCTTCATATTTCACCAACACGGGTGCATGTAAGACGGTTGTCTCCGAGCAGTTTTCGTGAAGTAAAATAAGGACGTGCAAAGCAGCCGTTTCGAGAGATTAAGTGCAGGCTGTTTGCATTCCAGTGCTGTGTTTGTATGGGCGATTACACATTTTATTGTGCCCCTGCAGCTATGTAATGTAAACTGCGGGAGGGATTTTTATGTGTCTATGGATTGTCTTGCGAAAGGTTTATGGTTATTCAGACGAATGTTGTTTTGTCTACAGTCTCGAAGCTTAAAAAGTAGTCTGAAAGTGAGACATAAATTACTTTTTTTCAGTAGTTTTCAGCGCGTGCCTGCGTCAATCAGATAAACCGTGCCACATGCCTGAAATAATTTCGGTCTATTTGCCGCCATGCATAAAGTAATTTCGTTAAATTAAGTATTATTTATCGCGTGCTCCAGTGTTTTCAGTTAATTTGTACTTTCTTGTTGACAAAACGCTAGTAAACGAGCCGTGAGGAGCCATAAACTATGTTTTAGTTTTGTTTCTTTAAACACCCGAAACGGGGACTCACCTACGCTATTATAATAATGATCAGTTTCCTGTTCTTAACACAGTTGTACCAATTTGATGCCTGTATTTGTAAGAAAACATTATTCATAGAAAGCTTGTATTTTAATTAAGTTACCTTGTAAAGCTTGTAAAACCCTGCCAAAGTGAACAAAGTAGAGGGAAACGCGTGTTTTATTCTCCAACCCTCGCGATCGAGAGAAGTGATCATATATAGTCTATAATATATGTTATTAATTCTGAAAAGAATAAAGATACAATTTAGGTATCATAACCCAGGCCTGCCACAAAACTCATAATCTATATCTAACTCCCTAGGTAAAGCGACATCGACACAATAAAATGGAAACATAGTCGTATTATGTACTTCCCAGCGAGGAGGTCCCGGGTTCGACGCCCGGCGCTGGCCGTAATGACGTATTGTTCTGGCCTCCATCGCCATCTGAACAATCAACAATGCCGCAACCTTGTCATTGAACTTCGGTGAAAAAAGTCGAAAGTCGTTTGTGAACAAAAAAGCAAATGGTGGGGGTTTTGTAACCCAGAGCTCTTTTGGTGCCTGGGATTAATTATTTATTTAACTCTTTATTTTACAAATATCACAAATTATGTAGGGAAAGAGACTCAGGAATGTATAAATAATGTATTTTTAAATGGTATCTACCGAAATAAGGTTATAGAGCTGTACCTAGTTTTTACCTAGTATGTAAACCTGTCTAAGATTCGAACCCGGGTCTATCAGGACAACCGATGGCTGACAGTTCCATTTTAATTGGGTATTCCCCCTCCGACCTCCGAGTACAATACTGGGCAGCAGATGCTACCTGTTGCCCGAGCACAGGATTCGAAACCTCCGTTTACGTTGCGTATTGGTTGCGTATCGTCAAATGTCACTGTCAAAATGTAAGGCAAATTTGTTAGTTCCAAAAGTGGCATTTGTTTTTTCCATGTTAGGTGGAATTTCACCAAACGCTAAACGTATTTAGTAGCCTGTCATACGTCTGTCAGTTAGTACAAAATGTATTTAAAATTTGATTTAAATACGTTTAGCGTTTGGTAAAAGCGACCCTTCGTGTAGATTCGAAAATAGTATCGAATCCTATGCTCGCGCCTCTGCTTGTACTTAATTGGTTTAAATCCGCGCTGAATATTTGGTATAGGACGGATTCGCGCTGAGGTAAATGATTTCGCATACATGGGCATGTTGTATTGTAATCTCGACGACTGAATGGTGTAGTGGTTAGTGACCCTGGTTGCTATGCCGAAGGTCCCAGGTTAGATCCCCGACCGGGGCAGATTATGATTGAGGCCCATGATTCATATGCTGATGTGGACTTTTACTGGCTGTTTGTTTTGTTTGTTCTAGTAACTGAAAGACAAATAAATTTTTAGTACATATACTTAAATTAAAAAGAAACTTTTATAGTAAGTTATACACAATACATCTATATTAAAGTACCTAATTATTATGTTTATAAAAGCAGTGTTTATACTCAAGCACATTTCAAGCGAACTTTTAACTTAAATCAAGTTGTCCTAAACAAGATTGATCGTACTCCTTAACGATAAATTGTAATTTATTCTTAATTGCACCCTTTTGTACCTACTGGTTTAACTTACGTATAATTTATTTCTTGTTGTTTGAAACCTCTAAGTATTTTCTTTTATACAATACGCAATTAAATGCTAACATTTATGTTTTCTTTTTGCAGGTAATATACCAGTTAATTCAGATGAGTGATGGCAGTTTTTTAAAATAAGTAGGTAAACTGGTAAGTATATTACTTAAGTTAAAGTAAAGTTTGAGGGGTAAAATGTGTATTATACTGTGTAGAAATGTGTATTTTAGGATAAACAAACATTTATTTAACACACTGGCAACAACAAGACGTACAAGAAACAAAACAATACAGTCACATAAAAAAAAAATCTTGTGCAGAAATGCAGCATCTCAGCGTGTGCTGTAGATAATTACCATACCATAGGCTAGGTTCAGTTTGATGATTGTACCTACTCAAATTAGTTAAGAGATCTAATGGCATTTATATTTCACCCAGACGAAGGTTGGCTGGAAGAAATTGCTTTTTGGCAATAAGCTTTTTTGTTTTTTAACTGTTCTCTTTTATGTTTGCTTGTGTATGTGTACAATAAAGTGTATAAATAAATACAAGAAATAAATAATTACGGCCGCAGCTCTTGAATGCACCATCCCACTGAGGCAAGAATTCACCCATTTTTTTTTCCACCGATTCTACTAAATTTCGTACTTGACAAATCACATCACTAATAGGCGACTCGCCGCCACCGCACACACAAAACACTCTTCACTTCATGCCCTTTTCATTTGCTCGGCTTGCGCTTTCCATTCACCGGAATTGTACCGTGAAAGGGTGAATTTCACTACCCTTCATTATATTCTAAGGTTCTACTTTACAGTCGGTTTTACATTCAGTGTATGCGCCAGTTGTATTTAAATGTCGATGTTATTATTTTTGTAATGACGGTAAATAAAGGATGTTGTTATATATATGTATACACGTGTGTATTTCATATCTGTCTCTATCCACGAAGCTTCGATGGGTCTTTTTAATTCCAATGAGTACGTTTTTAGCATTTAATAAAATGAGTAATTATGTGATTATTATCAATCTTTCAAATGTCAAACATTTATTATATCTACAGTAGTACAGTAGTAGTTAAGTAATAATATGTATATTAGTTATGTTTATTATCACCACCCGGTTACTAATAACGAATGGGAGTTATTGGGATTATTACTGAGGCAGCTAACAGTAGTTGATTAAAGACACAAAAGTTTGGCCATTGGTTCATTAGGGATACAATTCACCATGCAAACGGACATAAAGTCTGGCTGACCGTCCACAGACGAAACCGCAGCATAATGAAGGTACGAACTCTCATTACGAACGTTCGATTCGATTATACCATTCGTTCCCTCTGTTCAGTATCGAAACGTTTATTTAGCAATGTAAACACGTCCATATTCATTAAGCTATAAAAACCATTTTAACTGAACCGCGCTTAATTCTGCACTCGAGTTGTCTATGGTTCTCGTTTTCCCGCCATTACATGAACCTCTCACAACTTAATTCAACACCAGGCAATTTCCTAACCTAAAAATCTTACCGTGTCGGCAGCGTTCATTACTTCCCCCCAAAAGGAGCGTTCAACCGCACTAATGCTTTCCCTGTCAATTAGGAAAATTAAATAAAACCGAAACGGGCGCGTCGTTCGCGAAAATTAATATCTATTTACGTTAATTGCTTTTAAACGAACGGGGACTCACCTTGCTGGCGCGCGCAACGAGAAAAAATTGAGCGGGAAATGTGATTTGACAGCGTTCTGACGTTTACACAGTTTTGTAACCGTGAGGGTGTTAATAAAACCTGAGGTTTTACCACAAAAACTCCGACAGTGTGAAAGTTATGTACACCGCTGTAAATGCCTTACATTACATTATTATATCTGTCAAATATTATTCTGAAAACCCGTTTACATTGTTGAAACTTTTTTAGCCCCTGTCGGAAAAAAGGGGTTTTAAAGGTCTGTGTATGTATATCAATATCTGGCTTAACCCATTTATATGTTTTAATGGTACTTATGTAATACAGTTTAAGTCATAGTACTCGTACTTAAATCAAATTTTTTTGCTTTATGGTATAAAATCAAGCCTTTTGAAATGATTTTTACTAATTTAAGCAATCATAGCTATCACTTATAGCTCTAATTTACAGATTAAGGAAATATTTAACGATATTATTCGACAAAAAATGTAACTCGAAGATATACTCTTTCAGCCCTTTCACTGATTAATGACTTGTAAATTTTTAATTTGCACCAGAAATACTTAGCAAATGTTTATTCAATTAAAAGTAAAAAATGTTTGCAAGATTATGCTGGGAATTTAAATTGCTGCGTGCATTGAATAATGAACGAGTGCGACGATTCAGCTTAACTTGTCTACTCGAGAGTAAATACTGCCTTTTAGTTCATTCAAAAGGTATAAGTTATACATTTAATGAAGACGATACTTTCATGTTTTATCTTGCATTTATATTTAACTAGCTGTCCCCGCAAGCTACGCTTCGCCTTAAAAAGTTTACCCGTGGGAATTCTGGGATAAAAAGTAGCCTATGTTCTCTCTCAGGGTCTAGACCATATGTATACCAAATCTCATTCAAATCCGTTCAGTAGTTTTGGCGTGAAAGAGTAACAGACAGACAGACACAGTTACTTTCGCATTTATAATATTAGTTAGGATACATTGCTTCCGATGTAATTTTCTGGTAATTTAAAGTTATATCAAGATATTTCTGAATCATACTGAAATAGATGTGCCCAGTTTATTTTTATGTTTCTATTTGGTTTTCTTTCTATGTGGAGGCCCTATGCTTCTCGTGGAGTTAGAGGAATTAATCATCATCATACTATGTAAAAACAGTGAAAGCTCTGTTTTAGGTCACGAATATAATCTATCTAGGTCTACCGCCAGTCTAGATACCTGAATAAAACAAAGCAGCTTATACCCAAACTGAACAGCAAGCGCTCTTAACCGGCAGCAGTCAATCATTTCCACCCATCGATGGATAGACTTAGACAACTACCCGACTCTATTCTCTTCCACTGGGCAATCTGTATGCGATAGTTCATAACAAAATAACGATATAATATATAGTCTTCCAATTTGACTTTAGTCTATTAGGCGCGTCCCATATTGCATTGAGGCACTGCACCTGAAATACACCTACACAGGACATACTAACCATATGTACGTATTATTAGGTACACCTGACATGAATTCCAGATTTAAATAGTGCGGTGATTAATTTGTCGATGCTAGCGAAATGACAGTTGCTATAGCTAATGGTCGTTTAATAAATTGTTTGCAGCACAGAATAGCTCTCTCTTTGTTTATCCGTGATATCAGCAGTACGTACGGTAACCGGCACTACGCTACACTGCCCCCTAATGGGGCTGGCAATAGCCTAGTTTTTAGGTCGAATATCAGGCTAAAAAGCGCTAAATTCCAACGCTTACCTTTATTGATAGTCGACTCGTATCACGGCATTTGGCTCGCAAAGATTGAAATGAATACGTTGCTGCCATGTGAGAATTCTGACTGATTTTGATTGGATTGTTAGATTCAGTACTGCTAAAGGGATTGTACAGTCTTCAGAATGAGTTAAGTTCTGACATTGAAATGCATAGATGAGCCTATGATGACTCCATCACCGACTGGGAAGCCAAATCGCAGCCGCGATTATTGTGCTCTTGTTTTAATCAAAATAAATAGCCGAATGTTTCCTCAGTCTTAGCAAAAAGGAGAAACTCAAAACAAACAAAGCTGCGGTGCAATACAAGAAACAGATTTACTAGCCAATCCAATTTGCGACCCCTTGCGTGTCTTCCTGTACCGATTTGTTTTGATTATAGCCTGTTTCTTTGGCAGAAAACAGGCAGTAAATTAAAGGCAACGACTTAATTAGTCGTCTATTTCCAATACCATTAGTGGTGTGTGCTGACAGGGAAGGTAAAACGCGATTAATGTCATAATTTTATAGACATAGGCAAAATGATTTTGATTGAAATATACATTAGAATCATTAGATATAGTTACTTGCAGGTTAGAAGTAGTGGGTTTCAAAATTATACCGATAATCACTACAAAAACGTGTATGACATGAATTGCCGGCTGATGTGTAGGTATTCATCTAGCTAGCCCATAACTAAACCCCGCTGAACACAGCATAACCGCTTAAAATGTATGGATCCCAATAAACAACTAGTCTTAACTTCTAAAACCGTTAATAGCTTGAATGGGCCAACTTGGAGTGTTACTAAGTACAACATTCATCCGCCATGCATATAGAGTCAAAACTGCAAACGCCAAGATTTATTTAGAAGTGCAAGCAGTTTGAATGTACCGTCTACGGCTAACAAAAGTTTGTGAATTTGTATGCATAAGTGCAGTTTGTATTGCTTCCCAACAGATTTAAATCGTGTCCAACTCTGGGCCTACACTCCGCGTGGCAGGCGGGGCGAACCACGACTCTATTGTCATGCATTAGGGGTAGCGATGGCTTGCCACTACTTGGCAGCGCTACCATACAATACAATTTAACTTTATTGATAGTAAAAAGATGCAATGTTGAAATATAAAGAAGAGATATAAGCGGCATTATCGCTAAAAGCGTTTATCGTATTCGTGAAATTAACAACTATTCCTAGCTCTTTCGGTTTCAAGGTTTGAATTTGTTCTTAAATGGTAATTAGATTTTTCTGTATTCGCTATTCTATAAATACAATTATCAATGTATCACACACCAGTTTTGTCAGTTTTGTGCATAAACATTACCACGCACCCTTATACTTATACCGTCACTACACAAAAATTTTGGTAACTCTTTGTATAGTGACGGTTTGGTGGTGGTATTGGTAAGGGTGCGACCATCTAAAGGCCATTATTTCAAGTGTTGCCATTTTCATTATCTCGGATGGACAAACCGGCTAGGAGGTATTCTCGTTTCCTCGTAACAACTCACATAAATCTATACTCCTTTCATAAATAATTCAGCTATGTTGAACTAGGTAACCTTGTTACGACGTCCATAGATCTTACGCAGCGCAGAATTGCTCGCAACGAAATAAAAACACAGTATAATAAAAAAATAACAGTACAGTGGGTAAACAAAAGACCGCCTCGGTAAGCGTTCCGACGACGGCCAATGTAAAAGCTCGAGAATCTTTTCAACCAATAGCGGAGCACCGCTCAGTTTAAAAATAGAATGATAAGCCGTTATGAACTCTCTGTTATAGTTGATTACACTGTCGCCCGAGGCTCAGTAAATAACTTAATTGGAAAACTTTATAGGGAGTGCTCTTAAATAGATATTTGTTGCAGTTTATATAACTTAGTACCTTTGCACTTCACCAGCCAGCCGAGATATATAGAAGTAACTTCTTACCTGCTATAGACATTATTTTAAGGCTTGATATTCATTTAATACTTTGAAAACTTGGATATGTTTCAAGCTATTCTGGGAAAATCTGTGCAAAACTAACTTCGGTAGTGCTTTTAGTTGGTAATGCTAAGAATGTTGCCTGAAGTTGCACTGAACACAACTGCAACACAAGACTTAATATCCTGTTATTATCAATCTGCGATAAAACTGATCTAAGTCATCAACATTAATATCGTACCTATCATAATAAAATTGCTATTATCTGCGTTTAACGAGAAAACTCCTTAAAGTGACTATTGAATGTTTGTTTGGTTGTTTGTTACTCATTCACACAGGAACGGATGTTGTAGAAAATTAGTTTCAAAATTAAAAAAAAAAAAAAAAAAATATTTATTTAAAAAACTCATGCAACACATTTTACACATGAAAAGGCGATAATTCGGTTTAGGCTATTCTTATTTTTATAAAAACATCTTAAGGCGAAGCGAAGCTCGTGGGCAGCAGCTAGTATGCTAAAAAGGATGCAAAACATCCGTGATTCGATAACTGTTAAAATAAAATCGTACCCTGTATCGTCATTTAACTTGACCGTTGATGCGAATACAAACACATATACACCGGCATTTGAGCATTTGAACTTCTGTAATCGATACTGACTGGCTGGAAAACGAACCATACGATCTATTGCCGCGTGGAACTATTTTGGAGTGCTCAATCCATTTAGAAAGCGTTCGGTTTTCAAATAGTTCGTTTAATTTAAAAAGTTTTCAGCTTTTCTGAAGTGTTGCGGCTGTGTGAGCCCGTATTCTGAGCTTAGCTTAGGTTTGCAGGTTAAATGTTTGCTTTAGATTTGTGGAAAAGTTGATCCTCTATTCAGCTTTGAGGTAATAATATATGTTTACCGGCCACGAACAGTTTGCTAATAAAAATAAAACTATATCCTCAACTTATATTGATCCAGTCTGGCTTACATACAGCTCATCATAATGAGAAATATTCTTTATAGAAATAGGAAACATATTGTTAAAAACACGATTACCAAACATTATTTTTTTTCGTTTGTCAACCAGATATTATCCAAATTATCGCCTTTTCACTGTAAATTTCGATGCAAATTAACTCCCGGTCCGATTGCTTAAATTCCGTAAGACGCCTAAATACTGTATAATTCATGGTAAAAACATACACTTCACTTAAAATAAGCTTAACGTCGCGCTGTACCAATAGCACACAAATTGCAAATAAAAGCCGCTTACCGTTGCCATTTTAATAATTTAACTGCTGATATCGTACGTAAGTATAGCTTTTTAAAGGCACTGTGACTTATCACGCGAGCCCTTATATAAAGCTGTAAATACATTTTACACGTGGTACATTTTACTATTGCTATAGCCCTATGTCCTTGATGAGCTGATGAGGGATAACAGGATTTCATCATTATCTTCATCATAGGTATAGAAGATCGTATCGTATTCTAAAACCAATTTTAGCCTCCAATGACAATATATTCCGATTCGAACTCGTCAAATGCCCAATTCTCGGTATTGTGAACTATGGAGAATGAAGCGGTTGGTATAGCATATTACTTACTCTACCTTAGCAGGCTGCATTGCACGAACCGCATTTGTAAGTTATACATTATACGAACTACGGTATCTAAGCACCAGTTATAATCGGCTTACTTAAAAATATTTTCGTTGCAACATTATTTTAACATCATATTTATGACTTCTTTATTTGAATTTTGGCAGAGAAATTAAAAATAGCGGCGTAGTTACTTGTCAAATACCTGTGTGTGTTGATTATTAAGTTGGAATATGTACCTATCTGTGTAATGGTAATGTGTTCTTTTATTAAAAACACTATATCAAATGAATTACAATGAATTTACAGTATACATATCATATTTAAACCTATCGGATATCAAATTCGCCGCTACCCGCCAATAAACAAACGGCCCCCCGATATCCGGTATTTAATGTTTCCTAGACCGACATAAAGTGAGATCTTCATTAGAGTTATACGTAGAACTGATTACTCCGACCGGCTATGAAATTCCGAAGTAGCCAATAAAACGACCGTAAAATTTCGAGCGGGAATTCTATAACTTGTTGCTTAACATCTTCACCCGTTCGGTTCATAATTTTAAGTGTACAGTGTGTTGAAAAAGTGAAGACACAAGGTCAGCTCATCATTCTAAACATCTTTTGTTTACGACTTTAGGTTATTTGAGTTTTTACGAATGCTGGCCACTATCTGTTGGTTAGCCGAAGCCGAAACGTAGGTTTTCCTAAGCTAACGTGACCCTCTCGTGGTCAAAGTTCTCAAATCGATGGTAAACAGAATACATTAAACATCGCGACGAGAAGTCGAAAATAAATCCGAATGTCATAGTCGTGAATCGTGATTCAATCAGAGCTCGAATTTCAAAATTAATCAACGTTGGACTTAATAGCTTAATTGATAAAGATCACTCCTTCGCTTGATTGTTCGAATTCGGCCGTATAACATTTCCGATTGCGTTGATTTCAGGACGTGTCAGCAGCGGTGTTGTTGCACGCAAGGTTTTTTTTTTTTTCTTTTTTTTGTCAACGGCACTGTGTCTTTGCCTCATTAAGCCAATTTTGGGAGCGAAGTTTTACGAGCAGCCTTTTCTGAAGTTAATTCGATATCGCGTAAGGAATTAGGTTCGCAGCGGTGGGTAAATACGGTGTTTTGCCGGTTCGCGTGCGTAGACCCTTACACGCCATATTTTAAATATTTTACGAACTGTTTGCGTTAATTACAAATGAAACTGTGAAGGTCATAAAAGAAGTATACGACGGTCTAATAAAAAATAATGATAGAATAAGAAATTATTTGCCAACGAATTTTACGGCATTAATAGAAAGGGAAAAAAATATACTGTAGGAAAATAAAAAAATAAAAAAAATACTGTAAAAATTAATCTATGTCCATTATAGAATTATAGGTACATATGTATAATATACTTATGTATTAAATTTTTTCACCTTTTCATGTTAAGATTTTTTGCGTTATTTCTCCTATTTGTAAACAAATCTTTCCTAACAAGGTAGGTAGGTACATATATATGTACATAATACGAACAATATTAACTGACACCTGTCAAATATTAAATATTATAAAATAATGTATAATAATTGACACCTGTGAAATATTCACCGAAAATTAGCCCCAGTTTCCATGCAATAGAGTATATTTTGACGCTCAAAAGGGAAAAGGGGTGGGGAAAAATTTCTGCTGTGAACTTGAGATCAAGTTAGGTAACTTTATTGTTATACAAACTCTTACATTTCTGAAAGAAGTCAAAAGTGATCCCGGTTGAAGAATTCTTGTTTATGCTATGCTTATATCTTTTCCATGTTCCATAGGTACCCAAAAAAAAAAAAAAAAAAACACGCACTCACGCCTTGTACTAATGTACTCCCTTGCGGGGTAGGCAGAGGTGCATTGCTGCACCCACTTTTCGCCAGAGTGTTATGTTACTCCCAATGTAATAGGGGGCGGGCCTATTGCCATTTTACGGGCACATCCAAGACCTGAGAACAAATATCTGTGTTTAAACAAATATCTGCCCCAGCCGGGAATCGAACCCGGGACCATCGGCTCAGTAGTCAGGGTCACTAACCACTACGCCATTCGGTCGTCCATAGGTACCCATTTCATTAATTGACAAGAACTACCGTATACCTAAATCATTTCCTTGTCCAATTCAAGTATAGCTGTTCCCGCGAGCTTCGCTTCGCCTTAAAAAGTTTACCCGTGGGAATTCCGGGATAAAAAGTAGCCTATGTTCTTTCTCAGGGTCTAGACCATATGTATACCAAATTCCATTCGAATCTGTTCAGTAGTTTTGGTGTGGAAGAGTAACAGACAGACAGACTTTCGCATTTATAATATTAGTTAGGATTTCAGTGGAAGTTGTGATTTGCATTTAATTTAGAACCAATATGAGTTAACTTGAGGCTCCAGTAGACTGCATATTTGCAACACTCTGTATGTCTCACGTTACTCTTGCAAATAGTACACTCACGAGCAATGACAAAGTTCCAGTGACAATAGCACCAAATTACTGCTAAACGGAAAAGACTAACTACTAAAAGTACATTTAACAGCGAACCATCGATATTACCATCTAAAAACGTAAATATTTTGTTGGAATTCCATATAAAATCTAAACTTTTTTAATTTTTATACCTTTCTTCCATCCAAGGGTTGTCTGGTCTGTTATAGTGCAAATAAATATAATTGTATTGTATTGTAAAATGTTTTTAAATTATTTGGTGTCCATATTTTGTAAGTGGTCTGTTTTCATTGCTAATGTGGTTAGTACCTACTACTAACTAGTAACTACATGTAGTACTAGAAGCAGTGACATCGAAGCTCCCAACTTAGTTATTCAATGGCCCCGGTTGTGAGACTTGCACCTTTCGCCTTCAGTTTGTTATCGCGGCTAAATTATATCCGCTCTACGATCTGCCCTTCCGGACAGTGTTGCCAACGTAACTAAAAATGAAAACGGAGAGATGTTGGTAATATTGCCGCTTCGTTACTCGTTCATAGCGTAGGACATTCACTCCAATAACATAGGTAGAGTTCAGCCAGGAATCAAATCCGGGGCTTTCGAAGCTTTAGACAGTACGTTTAAAATTTATAATACTTTGATATACTTATAAGAAAGCAGTATTGAACAATTCAAATGTTTTCTTAAATCTAGGTATTACTTAGGTGTTCACAGGTACTATATAGATATTTTTTAGTACTTTAATTTGATTTGAAATCATTCACAACTTACCAGTTTTCTATAAAACAAATCAAACAGAACGAATAAACCTATACTCTGGCAACATAGTCTCCATTTCTTATCTTTGCCAAGTTGTCAGAAAAGCCAGCGGGGTTGATGTGAATAGCCCTTAGACTTGCCTGTTTTAGATCTTCGGCCCGATTGTGGAATAAATCGACGGGAAAACGGGGTTTCCTTGTAAACCCCGAACTGAGTCCGGGCGTTGAATCAACGGGTTTTCAATCGAATAACCATGACTTCTGGATGCGGGAGGATTTTTTTTTACTGACCTACATACATACATAATAGCTCACAACATTTGTAATCCCTGAATCATTGGTTACTCGCAAGACACTCAAGAAAGCCACTTACTATTCGCTATACATTTGTACTTACGTGATACATCGTGAGCCGTATCGCCGTTTTCTGATGATTACAATGAACAAACACAGGGTACACAACTACGCATCTAGAATTTAGGTGTGCAGATTTTCTCACAATGTTTTCCTTCACCGTAAAAGTCAAAAGCAGTGGAATAGAAACGTAGTGACTTGCCCGTAGGCCGTGAAGTTTAGCTTAAAAGGTGGGCAGCTTTTACTGTTATTTTACTGGCCATGAATTACATCCGCCTGTTATTATCTTCACGAGGGGCTGAAAGCTCTACATTTTTTTAACCTTATTTTTTATTACGCAAACGTACTTAAACTTTAATCGGGGTCAGAGGAAACAAAGCTTGCTTCGTAGAGATAATGACTAATTCAAAGAATTCCTTCATTTGAAATTTCAATTTTGGAACGTTCGAACGAACTCGTAACGGTTCGTTTCGACGGCTTTGTTTGAAACAAACAGTTCGCCAAAACGTAATGAAAATAAGAGGATAATGGTATCGATTCTGAAGGGCACATTCTAATTTTAACGCTGTCAAAAAACGCTTACATTCCCTCTAAATTTATTTGGCATTCTGAAGGCACCGTTTATCTCCAAAATTAGAGACGTCACTTTAAATTTTGAATCTGACAGCGTTAAAACTATTCAACTTAGGTTAGATGGTCGAATTGGTATTCTGAAGGTCGCATTTTTAGCGATGTCAACGTAAAATTAGCAACTTTCTTCCTAAATTTAAAAGGGGTCTGGAAAGGTGCCTCTTAAAATTATACTAAAATTTCTAAAAGTAAAACCGTGAAATATATGGGAAATCGTTGTTGTAGGTGCATAAATATGGATTTAATCTGGAGTTTAGGTCTTCCTTAAGTAAGTTAAGCAAATTTCAGTGATATAAGTGTACTGTTTTATGGAGAAATAAATATGTGAAATTACCCCTTATTTGTGTTATTTTTACCAACCCTGAGAGTACAAATTGTGACGAAAATCAACCAAAGTAGGGCTCTTGTTGATAGGATGCTTCCTTATGTAAGTACCTTATTAGGTAGGTACAATAAAACTTAATTATTCCTTGTGTACAGGTAGAATATATTTAATCTATTTACTAACCTAAAATATGGTTATAAACCAAAAATAAAGCTGAAAATGGATTAACCTATGTATCTAAGTATAGGTAAGAAGTTGCTTACAATCAACAGGCTACGTAGGTACTTTAAAAAGGTATGTAAGTAGGAGGAATCATTAAGTTTAGGTTACCTATCTTGATTACTGAAATAGAGGTGAGTACCTAGGTAAGTAGGTTGTTTTATTATTACTTATGTATCATAGGACTCTACATATCTTCTCAAAGAAAAGTACCTACTTACTTACCTACCTACTACAAAACTTCTTATCAAAATCCTGTTGCCAATGATAAGATGAACAGTAGGGCTAATTCTTAATAATTGTAATGATTATGATCAGTACATATCTTTCTAACTAGCTAATAATAAAGCAGGTAGATGTACATGGCTCAATTTGAGTATTCTTACCTAAGTATAATGATTATCGTAACATAGGAACTAAAGAGTAAAGTAATAGGAACCTATACTGATCAGGTCATCTCCCCTCTATCCAAACAAATTAATGGTTATGATGTTGGCAGCAATAAAACTTTTTGCATTGTTAAAGTAACCAAAAGTCAATCTTTGAAATAATTAATAGAGGGGGTTTGTTAGCTTTACTAACTAAGTTTATTCACTGCCAACTAAGTGTTATTACCACTAGAAAATGAAAGTAACACAATTTAGAGAAGCTTTATTTCATTTTATAACATAGCCACATGTATCTATCAAAGTTCTTTTGTATGAAATATAATAATCTTGTTTATTATATGCACTGACAAGTCTTGGAAGAGGTCACTTCGAGAAGACAAGATTTTATAATCCTTCCTGGGTTTCAATTTAGTTCTGTAACAATAATAATATGATAAGTATATGAATAACATTAACTAAATTGAATAATTTATAATATTTTTCACTACATCACATAGTGCACTGCATAAAACAAACTGTATGTATAGGTAGGTTGGTACCAAGATAGACTTTGATGCAATCAGCGGTAGACAATTAATGAGACTGGCTAATCGTCTCCTGCCCACTGGACCGACAACCTTAGGCGGGTAGCCGGTAGTGGCTGGATGAGGAAGGCCGAGGACAGAGTGTTGTGGCACTCCTTGGGAGAGGCCTATGTCCAGCAGTGGATGATTATGGGCTGATGATGAATCGTTTCACCGCTAAGAGAGATTGAAGTACTTAAGTATCTTTAACACTCAATCATTTAATTTTGTAAATTTTGTAAGTAAGTACTTACATGGGTTTTTCTTTTTTTTCACTCTATTACATAGTAAGTATAAATACTAACCTTCTGTTTAGGTAACTTAGATAGTCTGAACGGGAATGCGACTGGATCCTTTCATACTTGTTGATGCAGGTGTTGTGTTTCATATAACTTGCTGGCTGATGTTTTAAGGTTATGTTTGCATCTGAAATTATAAAATATTTCGTAAGCAAATATACACGAATAAGCAGAATATGAATAAGGTGCGAATTTCTCATTTTATATAATGGATTTGCACAAAATCTTCGTAACAATCAACACGAATTCCAAAGACGAATCCGTCAAGTTACATGTACTTAAACATTTCACTATGTTTATGGCTTACCTTATAGGAAAACTTGTGTAATGAAAACCTTTGTAAGCAAGTAGCTATCACGGATAATTTAAGATCTTTCGTATCGTATTTATCACCATCAAATTTTTTCCCGGCAATCGGATCGGAGAAAGAAAACAATGAAAAAGTCAATGTATTTTTTTGGGGTTGCCAGTAATTTATTTCTAAATTACCTATAATGAGTCACATTGGAAACACTAATAGTTATGCTTTTCACGATAATAATAGGCTGTAAATGCATTTAGTATATTTTTAAATATATTTTTAACATGTTTTTATGTATTTAAAGTAAATTAAGATTAAAAAAATAAAATAACGACTATATTTCCATGATATCTATATTTCGCTGCCATCATTTGGTATTTGTCCTAAGTATGGGAACACTCATTTTAAAGACGTCAAATCAGCCTATTAAATTTAGTTGGCCGTTAAAATCGTTGCCTTCAGAATAGCAAAAATTAGCGCTGTCAGTTAAATTTAGAAATTTTAG
Organism: Plutella xylostella; assembly: GCF_932276165.1. Taxonomy (NCBI): domain Eukaryota; kingdom Metazoa; phylum Arthropoda; class Insecta; order Lepidoptera; family Plutellidae; genus Plutella; species Plutella xylostella. Next base: position 5,447,649 of record NC_063987.1, on the reverse strand, counting down.
CTCATTTTAAAATTAGGAAGTGTGCCCTTCAGAATCGATACCAATGTTGGTTATGTATTCTTTATAAATACCTGAGTGAGTGCAGAGAAGAGAGAAAAAGAGTCATTAGCCAATAATATACGTAGGTAAATATACCGCACGGCCGTACGTAAATTATTCAGGGTGTAAAAGTGTAAACTAAGCTGAAAGGAGTGAAATTTTATGAATTGTGTCGGATCTGAGTTTAGTACTTAAGGTTTTACCTATTTTTTATATTGTGCTTAAGAGAAACCCCAAGCATAGGTCTTTCCATTGCCCGCTGGGTTAAAATATCACTTAATTTAATTAACCCTAATGAAATTAAAAACTACAACGATTTAACATGATCGCCGGTCATCAACACCGACAATCCTCAGATAATCTAATTTACTACTTATCATTTAAGCCAAAACCGCGGTAAATAGAAATAAAAGTAAATCACATTTGGTCTGCTATGAGCATTGCCTAATCCAGTAAAACACGCTAATGCCTGGCTAATGCTATTAGAAAATAATATTTTTCTTTAGGTAAATATAATGTTACAGTTAATGAGGGTTAAACAGTTAAACACGGGTTGAGCGGTGGTAGCTCAGTCGGGTAAGCGCCCGCTTCTCACGCCAGAGATGCGGGTTCGATCCCGGCGCTGACATGTACCAATGAGTTCTTTTAACTTAAGTACAATGTATACCATCGCTCTTACGGTGAAGGAAAACATCGTGAGGAAACCTGCATATCTAGATCTAGCAAATCTAGATATGTGAACCCACCAACCCGCAGTGGACCAGCGTGGTGGGGAAATGGTCCAAGCTTAGGAAGGCAGTTTATGGGGATATGCACAAAGGTTCCATTCGAGAGAGCCAGGTGCAGGTACTTACACCCCCACAGAGAATAGAATAGAATAGAGGGTTAAACAAGTTTAGTGATGTACATAATATACTTTGTAAAATGTAGGAAGAGTCCTATGACGTTTGATTGACAGTTGCTTATATACCTAGTGAATATAGATAATTTTGCCTTGAAAACCAACAAACAAAAAAAATGGATTGGGCAGACAGCTGATGACACACTATTTGAAGTATAGTTGAAGTACCAAATGAGATAGTGAATCGATTCATTAGACTCACTCATCTTGTGCCAATGATTCAATACGTCAAAGTGACTCAACTAAAGTAAATCTGGTCATGAGTCAACTCTACGGATGGACTACTTATGAGGAATATTGGTCTTCCATCTCTTTCTTCGTGAGGCATACACGGAATGTAGTGTAAAGTTAGAGCGGGATAGGCTACTTCTAAATCAGATTAGCGTTTGAAAGGTGAGTCTGTTTCTTGTAACTGGGTCATATGTAGGTATAGTCGAATGCAGTAGATACTTAATCTCGTTTAGTTGTAATATTATATAAGTTTACGTATGGTGATGTCTATGAGTAAACATAATCAATGTACAAACTACAGTCCATCTTCAAAGTCATGAAAATAAAGAGTACGATTTATATGATTAAAGACACGTTAAAAATTTAAATATCGATATTTTATAGTCGCGATAGCACTATGGGTATTAGTGTCATACTAATAAGTTCAGTTAACTTTATACTACCTACTAGCTGAACTGAGCTAATATTGTAAAGCTTTGCCTCACAAAACGTTTAGTTAGAACTTCATATCTAAGTTACCAACTTCTAATTTCAGTACTTGAAAGATCGGATATACTCGTACTCGTATAAGTCTTCTACTAGCTAGCTAGCTTTCTGAGAACGTTTTACTTCTTTAACACCTGATTGTATTTAACACTGCAATCAAACACCCACATAGTATAACGTACCTGTATATGAATTTTAATAAATCCTTTTTGTTTCAGGTATTTTTTTACATTTCTTCGTTTCGATGTATACTCTACAAGACATCACAACTTAACTAGTAAGTTTCTTTCCAATTATTTAATATTTTTAAAACATCTCATTCGTTAGCAAGTGTAGATAACGGACTATTAAAATAGTACCGAAGTGGCATGTCAGACAGACACATCTCCTAGCTTCGGTGTACAAAAACAAGGCCACAGTATTTGTATTCCCGAGTTATGTCTCATTTTCACCTACTTCATACATAATTAAGTTCCCACTTGCCGGACGGGCGGCGTTGATTACCACCTGACAGGTATACATATGTGTTTAATTTTAACCTCGGTTGGAGGAATAAGAAGCAGTGTGCATATTTTATGGAGGAAAACCGTCAGATTTCGGCTAAAACTGGCTACTTTGTTGTGCTAAATGCGAAAGTCACAGTTGCGGTTATGAAGCCGTATTTTCAAGTTAGTGGGCGAATAGTATTCTCTTAAACAGAGCGTTGTAACAATGCTCTAGTATGTCAAATGGGCCACTGTAAGTAGGTATATACATATATTATACACTTTTAACAAAACGAAAATAAAATAATTGCTTCCCTATTCCAAACTTTGCACACATAATATCTGTCTATCTTGGTAGTTTCAGTGGCTTATAGTTTTTTTTTATTGTTAAATAAATGAAAAGAGTTTAATTTATTTATTGCAATAACACTGTCCAGTAGGTATACAGCAGCCTTTGAACAACATACCTAGTATAGGGTATACCAAAAATGTATAAAAACAAAAAGCTTTAGCTCCTTTATTTGCGAAGGCATCTGTCAGGCAGGATCATCAAAGGAAAATTATGAAACGCTCACCAAAATACTTGTAATCTTCGTAGTTTGTGGAATTGAATTGTTGACTAATCATGAACCAAACAGGATGTGCTCTGAGACACACTCTAACCTTCCGTAATATCGAAGTTACGGTAACAATACGGTTTCGGCAGAAATACTAGTTTCTCTCTAACATTTGTCATGATGGTAGTTTTATGAAGTTTGGCAGTTGGCCTGTTTAGAATAGAAGGAAATGTTAGTATCGGTAACTGTCTCAGAGTAAGTTTTGCACTGGCGTGATATATATGACAGTGGTTTATATGGAGTTATGTGTTTTCTTTAGCGTGATTCTAAATTTAGACACATTGTTATGTAACATATTACTTTTACAGGTGTGCTCGTTATTTAGTAAAATCCAACGACGGAAAACCTACGTAAAGTTCGCGAAGGTGGCTGATCAGAGGCAGATCCGGTAACTTTTTAATTAAGGCGGGAAATTCGTTGTGTTACTAAACGTTACGCTAAAGTGACAAACTTTCTCTCGCGTAAGGATTAAAGTATATAACTGCAGATGACTCGTTTTTAATCTGAGAGCTGAAAAGTAGGTACTAAGCAATATGCTAGAATTCCGTGTATAGCTAAATTTGCTCTTCAGAAAAAGTACGAGGAGATACAAAAAGACCAAAAAAGTATACAATTGTTAATATAGGTACTAAAAATAATACCAATTATGGTTTAAGGTATACTTAGTTTGTGGTAGTAAGCTGATTAGCTAATTAATAATTAATCTTACCGAGCAATCGCCGAGGCCTTATTAATATTGAAGAATATTCCGGGTGATTGATGATGATGACAGCTTCCAGGATCATACATACATATAGTACATACCTGCCTGCATCTGCTTATAGGTACTCACGACTGTAATCCCCGGAGGGGATTCGCAAGGGACTCGCAAGCGAGCCACCCGCTTTTCGCTGTGCATTTGTACTCAAGTGATAGGTCGCGACCCGTATCGCCGTAGGTATATAGGTAATATACATATTATACTTAACATTAACAGCACGTATATTGCATTCTAAACTTTATTGAAGCCTAAAGAACCACCGTCAAATCAACCAGAACTAGGAACCTCTCAAAGATACCACTCTAGGGCCGTCTAACTGACAAAACTATTAAATTTACGGCATTTTCAGAGAAAGGCCTACTTTATCGAGAGCTGATTTATGAGTCAGTCTCAATGAATCACTATTAAACTAAGTCCGAGCTGGCTACAACTCAACTTATACTTATGGGCTAACAGAACTTGTGCAAATCCCAATGAGAATTGATTGCAAACATACTTACCTCCTTTAGTTATCCGATAGTTCCTTGTTGTTCACTTCCTTATTTCTAGAGGACGTGCTTAGTTATTTTTAGTTTCAATAGATTCCTCTGAACAGTACCCAGCCCTAAACAAATTCGGAGTACAGTATCTATATTTGATAAGTTCTAGAAATGATAGAAACTAAATGTAATACAACTTGACCGAAACTTATTGTGAATTCTAACTGTGTTTGTGTATGAAGTCAATTCTCGACGGACAAAGGAAACTCGTGCAAATCGGACCTCAGTCTGGGGAGTAGGGATGTGCCGCGAACGAGCGACGGGGCCGGGGGCAGGAGCTAGATAGATAGACTATTCTTTATTTGAGTGCCACAAACTTATCTGTTCTGGTAAGAGTTCACGTAAATTTCTAATATTTCTTCATTATCTAGGATGTTAAGTTCTCCCGTAATGGCAATTTACCCTTGCGGTTTAAATGAATCCATATAATCTATATCAATATATAATTTATTAGTGAGTAACGAGATATGGACCAATTTAATTCGTTCTCACCGGAACAGATAAGTTTGTGGCACTATACACATACAAGGTAATAAAAAAATATATATCTATAAAGGTGCTAATGAATTTTATAGATATGACCGCCATTTTTTACCTAGGTACAGTGCCTTAAGGTACAAACCTTATTATACAAACACATAGGTAAAAAATGGCGGTCATATCTGTAAAATTCATTAGCACCTTTATAGATATATATTTTTTTATCTGGTGTATTGTCTTTCTAGGATAACTCAACCATTCATAGACTTTTTGTAGATACTAATAACCATTACAAAATAATCACCATTCTAAATAACCATTGTCAGTCCCTTCAAAATGTGTTGCAGCAACATCAATCAACACCAACTCGAGTCCTCTTTGAGAGTGAGTGATCTATTCAGATCCGTCGAACGACACAGTAGTGTGTCCCAACACTAGTGGAGTCCACTCGGTCCGAGGTCTTTGAATAGATAAGGCGCACTTTCTACTGATATTATAAGCGCTGGCAGAGTTTAATTTAGAAATGGAGAATATTCGCAGTATCAGACCAATGCTAGTGCGTTTGTATGGTGACTGCAAGTCTGACGTTTTGGAACAGTAAGTAAAGTGATACTTGTTGTATATTGTTGAGAACCGACGATGTAGCGTGCAATGGACAACATTTCAAAAAACTAAAGCTGCTATAAATCGAAAACCATTTCGAGATTTAGCTCTAAAGGCCACAAAAAAAATGTTTTTGTATGTTTTGGATGTATCATTTTCGAGAAAATCATAAAATAGTAAAAAAGTGCTGATGACGTCATGCATCAGGTGCGATGCATTTTGATGATCAAAGCCCATACATTTAAAAACAAAGTAACTGTCACTTTCATTTTTGATTGACGTTGACGTTTTATCGTGACGTTGTTGTTTATTTGGGTCATTTTCATTAATACTGTTCTGACACTTTCTGACTATTTTTTTATTTATTAAGACTATATAATATATCCCAGAGCATGCCACCGCCTACACAGCTGAAAAAATGCTTCTGCTTATTTTTTTACATGATAAGTACCTAATTTCCATCATCAGAAATATCAATGTCATTTGAAAATGACCCATTTGTTGGTTGGCATGTAAACAAAGTTTAAATGTCACTTGTCAGTGTCATTTATGTTTTTTTTCGAGACTCAGGCAATAGACAAAAATAAAAATTGAGCCTAATATGTGACGTCACTTCCGGTTTTAAAATAATTAACTTTAAAGTTAAAAATAACATGCAAAAATTAATGTATATACAAAATAAAAAAATACGGGTCCACTAATTTTCTATAAACTTTCCGAATAGCTAATAAAAATATAGGGTAAAGAAAATGAAATGTTGTCCATTCCAATCGTGAGAGTGTTTTTGTGATTCAAACATAGAAAATTCTGATAAAGATTTTTTTACAACATTTTTTATTATTCACGTCACACAGTTCGTATCGACATATTCGTAGGCATACAGCCATACTTCAGAAAAGAAAAAGCTAACCATTCCTAAAATTTCCAGTAATTTGATAAAAGAAACACGACTCCTATGTCGGTATTGTAGCATAGGACTGCATTACCACGTTTCCTCGCCTGACCGACTAGAATAGGTCCCCAGTCACCAAACCAGATGCTCAGTTGTTTTCGTAGTGCACAGTGGCAGAGTGCCGGAATGCTTTTGTAGCAATTTCGCTGGTGCAAAGTGCGAAATGCAGATGGGGAATTGCATTTTAGTGGAACGGTCTCCCTCTGTTAATAATTGTAATGGGGTTTCGTGTTAATTCTTGCTTGACAGTGCGATGCGTGTTGACCGTGTTCTAGAAGTTTCTCTCTGTTCTGTGAAGATATTCAAGCCAAACTCGGAAATGTCATTCGTATAAGATAATATCTCACTGTTAAGAAGAACACAGGATAGTCTTATCCTCAAAATAAATGTTTCTACGCCGTCACCAAGCTTACCTTGACAAAATTCGTTTGTAGGTGCCAGTAATCGAACTCACAACATACCTAATGAGAGGACGAGATCTTCATAAAACCACAACCTTTGTGTGACATGTCAAGCCTCCTTCCGACGAACAAAACAATCTTCAGTATGTCTAATGTTGCTTTGGTTGAACAACGTAATGAAAATGTGGCGGTACACACGCGTAGCAATTAAATAGAATTTTGTGTAATTAACTTCTAAATTCACCTTTCAACCTTCACTTAAAAATTCATTCCAGTAATTATAACTCCACTCGTACATTCTTAGCGACTTGGAGTAGTTATCATCAGATTAAAAGTTAAGGGGCAGGCTAGTTTAAAATTTTAATGCTCAGCCGAGCTCACTCGGGTCAAGCTAAGTCTGAGTTGAATCACGTGTTTCTTTTAGCAGATTACAAATCTGAATAATATATTTCTTACGGCGAAATGGCAAAACACTTTCAATAGCTTTTCCTCGACTTATTTTAATTCGCAGAAATATTATAAACGCGAAGTCTGTTTGTTGCTTTTTCTTTATGCATTTTTACACGCGTTTATTCGTCTACCAGATATTTTTTGCTTATTATTTTATTTATTTATAGCTGAAAATATAATTGGATCTTGTATAGTGCACGTAGGCGAAGTTTACGGGAAAAGGCTTCTATATAAAATAACATGCAGCATTATAATCTCAACCCAAAGACCATCGGTTTTCTCGGAGTCGAATGAGTCATGGTCGGCCCCTTAAATGCTAAGCGTGAAGGAGCGTCGGTCAGAGGTCGATGACCTGGGTCAGCGAGGTCTGACCGCCGGCTAGTGTGATCAGACCTTTATAGAGGACCATAGACATGCCATGTGGAAGCTTTTCAGTCCCAGCGGAAAAGTAGAGGATATAAGTAAAACCATGCATGGGGTTTCTGACAGCTGAATTTAAGAAAAGTAAAATGCCTATGATAATAAGAAATAGGTTTATTTATTTTTTTGGATTTTGAAGCTATTGCCATATTGGCCATGTATTTTTATAGCATGGTTATGAATAGTCCTACAATAAACATAATTATAATTAGGTACCTAATTACCAAAAATCCAACCGCTCGAGACAGACAGAGCTTGTTGTGTGTCACAATCTCACAATCACTCAGTTCCTCAAACTAGGTACATCATAATAAATATATTTTTTTCATTGAGTTTTTCAGTCCATTGGAAAAATATAAATAAAATTTCTTCATTAAAACTTGCACTATGGCTCCCTGAGGGTATATGTACCTATACGTGTTTTACTCTGCCTCTGTATCATACACACCGTACCTACTGGGTAATACATTTACTGCAGAACTCTCACGGGATCTCGAAAACACAGTTACATACGATGGTAGTTTTTGTCTGCACTGCGAGCTCAACTGTTCGCATGACTACTGCAGAAGTCATTGGCTTCAGATGACTGTTTTACTAGGAAACATGGTCATTACCACGTCTATTGTGAAGCTAAGAATTAAAAGTCAATCAAGCTTCACATTTGCTATGATTTGAAAAAAGAACAATAAAAAGAACACGATGACGGATAGCTGTGAACTGGCTGGTTGACTTTAGCGCCGTGAAAAAACGAGCTAAAGAATTCAAATAAAGAACACGGTTTAAATTAAAACGGCTACAAATTGATCTGGATGTAATTCCGGGATCGGGGTGCGGTGTCGAGAAGGATCGCGGCCATATCTCAAGAGTTACTTTGTTAAAGCGAAATATGTACTTAGTTCCCTTTGAAATGTATATTAAACATTCCTGGGAAATCAACGCTCCCATCCGGTATAACGAAACGTTCTAGCAGGGCCTAGTCGGATAATCATTTTATGAAAAGTAGGCATTCAGGGTTGTGTTAATATCAGTGACCATAATTATAAATTTTACTAATTCTAGACACATTTTAAACTCAAGGGATATGATATGATATGTCAAACTACATGTAACAGTATACAATAAAAATAAAATACGTATGTTTAATAATACATTGGACAGCCCTATTCTGGAATATCTGTCGTTGCCGCCAGAACTTTCCGCACAATTTGTAGTTAAACTTGAAAGTGACATGTTCATCGGAGCGGAAGCAGCGAATACCGTGCTAATTTTCTCGAATTTTCCAAAAGACAGGCACAGGCAATGTTGGAACCGCTTTTATAATTAGTTGGATAAAGTCAGAAGAGAACTCATTATATTTTATTCAGACGCTGTGTGCCACCGTTAGACACACACACATACAAATTGATATTTTAGAATTTTAGCAAGAAATAATGAATATGAATATATTGTACATACAGGGTGTCCCAAAAGTCAACGTCATCCCTTAAAGGGCTGAAAGGTCAGCTCATGAGAGGCCAGAATATCACAATATGACCTTAGTAAAAACTCGATAATTTTCGAGATATTGACACTTTTATAAATTTGCTGAAAATCGACACCTTGGATCAGTTTTTTGCGTGCCGCCGGTACAAAAATCCATGTTGTTAGAATTTGTTTGGTGTTGCATCACTCTGTATAGCCCTGCTATTGATCGCAGTCAAAAAAAATATCGAGTAATGCTGTATGTTTAAAAAAAACACGGCTTTCAAAGTCATAAAAGGTAATCGTATTTTTTTATAAACAACTTTGACTGTTCATACTGTAAAAAAAATATACCACGCAAACCTGGCACCTTATTTGAAAAGATTGCTCATTTAATGCAGTTTCCAAAATGGTATGAAACGTTGCTATTGTTTTAATTAACAAAAAAGTTATTGCTATTTTAGTACAAAACGACCTCGATATAAAATTGTTTGAAGGAAATTTATCTGACTGAATTTATTAAGGGTAAGTCATATTGGAATGAGTAAAAGTAAAATAGGTGGTGTGGCCAGGAGTGGGAAAAGAGACAACGTTGTCACAGTTACTAAAAAAAACGCATTTTGAGTATCTTTCTCGAAAAAAGTGGACTATAGCAACTCCACATTCCCCTTAAATGTAGCGCATGGTAACCTACATTCCTGAGTAGTTCTAATGTGTGATATTGTACAAGTAAAACGCTTACACATGTACATTGTACACCCACAGTATCCAAAAAAGGGACAGATCAGTTTGTCAGTAACATTACTTGTTATTTATTTTAAAGTTATTGTTAAACAAAACCAAACTCTCAAAATTATGATTATGACCATTAATGAGTATTATTTTTTGCTGATTATGTACTTAATATAATAATGTGGTGTTATAATTTTGAGAAATAAAAATAAAAGTCAATAAATGTTTGTTTTTTTTAAATAATATGTTCTATAAGAGTTTGGTAAGTTTTTTCTTAGCTATTTTTGCGTCATCTATGTTGCCACGGCTGACCCAACCACCTATTTTACTTTTACTCATTCCAACATGACTTACCCTTAATAAATTCAGTCAGATAAATTTCCTTCAAACAATTTTACATCGCGGTCGTTTTGTACTAAAATAGCAATAACTTTTTTGTTAATTGAAACAATAGCAACGTTTCATACCATTTTGGAAACTGCATTAAATGAGCAATCTTTTCAAATAAGGTGCCAGGTTTGCGTCGTATATTTTTTTTACAGTATGTACAGTCAAAGTTGTTTATAAAAAAATACGATTACCTTTTATGGCTTTGAAAACCGTGTTTTTTTTAAACATACAGTATTACTCGATATTTTTTTTGACTGCCATCAATAGCAGGGCTATACAGGGTGATGCAACACCAAACAAATTCTAACAATATGGATTTTTGTACCGGTGGCACGCAAAAAACTGATCCAAGGTGTCGATTCTCAGCAAATTTATAAAAGTGTCAATATCTCGAAAATTATCGAGTTTTTACTAAGGTCATATTGTGATATTCTGGCCTCTCATGAGCTGACCTATCAGCCCTTTAAGGGATGACGTTGACTTTTGGGACACCCTGTATATATCAGTGTTTTAGTACAAAACTGCAAAAAAATAATTATTTTATCCCAAAGTTTTCAAAACGGTCTTGACATTATTTTTTTTTAAATATGCTTCCTTATATTTGGTCCATCGATCGCGATCCTCCGCCACTTTGGAAAACTAAAAAAAATATGATTTAAAATCATATTGATATTTTTGTATAAATTAACTAATTATTCTCGCCACATTATCCCGCAAAAGTAACATGAACCACCTAAAAGGCTTTCAAATCTGTGGAATGGCGTCCCAGACAACCACTAACACACTGATATTAAGCGGAAGGGTTGAGGACCAGCAAAAAAGCTCAACGAAACCCGACTAAGCACATTTATAAAGAGGTTTTTACTTTAATAAATAAGGCCCTTCCTACAGATCAGGCCACCCTTTGATTAAATGTTAATTGTAGTAATTAACTCGGAAAGGGAAATTCGCGACGAAAGCGAATTTTACCAAGTTATTTTCGACAGGATTTTTGTCAACGGTTCAAGGGGTTTGTGCAGTTTAATTGCTCTTAATTACCATATTTTATACACAGGATGATCCTTGCTGATAAAAAAATAAAAACAAGTTTGTTAATGCGTCTTTTATTAAAGTTGTATTCATTCATCATCAATTATTTATTTATAACCTACAAGAACCCGCTTTTTGCACTGATTATAAATAAAAAGCCCCTAATTCAACGGTGACGAAACTGCATATGTCTGAATGCGCGCCTCACGTTTCTACATACATAGATTTGACTGTCAAGTACGCCACAGCCCACAAGACATGTAGGTAATTTGAAAAAGGATAAGTCTGAGGCTCCAGCGCCATTCGCGTCGCAAGTTAATGCACAGGGTTGTGTAGTAGCTCGTAAAAAGATATTGGAACCTTATTGCACTAGACTCCCGTTTATACCGAAGTTGTAAAGTACGCATCTAAACGCGCAACCAGCGTGTGTTTCGAATAAATCTACCGGCTCTCTTGTTGTGAAATGTACTTTATGATGCTTAGTTTACGCCTCAAATTCGCCGTGACGTATTATGTCCGATCCCAGTGGATCCATAATAAATTTCGCTTGGCGAATGTCATTTTGGAGTTATTCCCGATTGTAAATCAAACTTTGTTACTGACACAGCGAAAGACTGCTTAGAACCGTCTGCTAATCATCAATTCCGTATAACAGTAGAATTCTTACAACCTCGACGTCAAACTTGTAGCCGTATCATTTCTGAATTAATACTTATTCTGAGAATTTTCATTGTGAAAGATCTATTTGCTGCCAGCCACGGCCTTAGTCGTAAGAACAAAAGCTCTCCTTTGTATTCGAAAGAAGTAGGTAATTATTTTGAAGGCTTAATTAATTAGTTTTAACATTAGTTCAAAGACAACTGCTTCTTTGTGAAATTGATTAGAGTTATTGTTATTTATTGCATGATTTACTTAAGTATCACACTTATGGCTGCATACAAAAGTAAGTGTAAAAAATCACACCACCGTTGTTTTTCTTCTGTGTTTCACTAAAACAGGTCGTAAAATTAATTCCTCATTTTACTCGCTCGTATTTCTTGAGGGGTTTTAAATTTATAATAGTACTTTGTCAGAGCTGTCGCAGTGTGCACTGAAATAAGCTGAAATATTACTAAATATACTGAGACAAAGGCGTATCTGAATGGATGAATCCAGTCCTACTTTATTACGTTTTATTGTAAGGACATTCCACATCAGAAGTTCTGAGTCATGGATACTGTGCGATAAATAAATGTGTTCTCCACTGACAGATTTATTTAATTAGGTACTACCTATAAGAAACTACAAAACTTAAAAATGAAATAATTTATAGAACTTAAATAAATTTTACAAAAAAAAAAACTAAACGAAAAAATAGGTTTATCCGTGCGGGAGCTACACACACGATACTTTACCGAAGACGAGAAAAAGATGTACAGATACGTTTCACTTGTTAATCCTTTATAGTCAAAGTAAAAAAAGTGGTACTACTGCAAATCGAGTTTCGACTCTCAGTGTCAGCCGTTCGTCGATCACCAAAGTACTTTGAATACGGAGGCTAGAATAAGAGCTTCTTCAGACAGCTTCTTATAAACAAATGGTCCTTTCTTCTTAGAATATCCTTAAGTATTGACTATAAATAAGCAGCAGTGCTTATTAAAATTACCAAACCCATTGTGTTAAGTCGACCCGCCCCATCATTTCAACGTCGAACTCAGAGCGTTTTTAAGGAAGGAATAAATTTTGATGAGGTATCTGAACTCACTTTGTTGTACACTGTTTATGATTCACGAATTCTGTTTTGAAGCGATAAGTGTTCTTGAGAGTTGCCTTAATTGTTTTCGTCCATCAGTCTAAGCCGTAAAAATTACGGTTCAAAGGAATCAGTCAAACTACGCAGCTTAAAATAATCTTCTCCAAGCGAGACTAAATTTAAAAAAAAAACTGTCGGGTTAAAATCCGGCGGATTTTATGATAAAGAAAAGGCTAGAGTACTACCATCGATCCGCACATAATCAACAATCCTTATGCAGCATCGCTTATCATTCAAACATCTGCCAGACCCAGATAATCAATGCAGATTGCAACTTACCCATTTACCACTTATACATGTTTTACTAAATTACAAATGAGTGATTTTAAACGAACAAGTCCTATTGATCTGTTAGGAACTTATAGAGCCGGCAATGACAAGTCAGTTGGCTTGCAGGTTTAATTTATGATGCCGCGACCGACCACTCTACGCTTATCTAATGATGGCCTTTTAGTGTCCTATTGTTGTATTAGTTTAATGGGCTCCGAAATGTATTGTTTGTTTGTTCATTTAATAGTGTATGTTGGAACATTGTTAAGGTATTTAATGTGTTGTGAACTTGTGAATCTGTGTAGTTGCAAAATTGCTAATTCATGTGTTTTGTTAGTAATAATACGTCCTATTGAATACATATAAATGTACTTTATAATACCTAGAGGCATGCAATATGTACAAAAATAGTTAGCGCTGAATAAAACATCTCGACCCTTTTAAACGGGTCACGTCAAATATTTTTTTAACCATCCCAACAACGACGCTGTCAAAATCTATATCCATATCCGGTTTAAATCCACTTGGAAACCTTTTGCGGCGAACACATTAGCCCGCGCAAAATATTCAAATACGCGGAATAAAAATCTGAAGGGACAAAGGAATCCAACTCAAACATAAGGCATGATTAAATTCATACCCCAAGTGTGTTGCGGGGTATTATTCAGCCACATACAGTATGTTACACAACCAAAGTACTTCTGCTCCTCCGCTGTTCTAATTTAGACCGTAATACGAAGGCTTAGAGTGGTGGTCCTGCATGTTTGTGGAGCGTTCGCGATTTGTTTAGGCATAATTCTTGCAATTCGTTGGGACTTACCGCCTTATTATGCTAACCTCTTACAAATTGGTCTAGAGCTGCAAGCAGTCGATAAAACTATGACGAGGTTTTTTGATTAATTGATCCCATATTCAATTTTTAATTAGCTAATTCGTTAAAGTAGGTACTAACATTTCGATTTGGAAGGCCTTACGTCATAACTTCCTGACAAGGTAAAGGCAATATTTAAGCAAGTTCATTATGGCATGTCCTGTCAGAGGGCACCCGGAACAACTATATCAGATAACTTGTGACAGGATCTGCGAAAGATCTACTTGAAATGGGAATGAATGTTCGAAAAAAAGGACCAAGCTGAATAATTATGATGAAAGTCACCGTATACTGATCTTGCATAATGTTCTCAGTAAATAAATCTGAAAGAAGCTTACTAGGGAGCTTATCACCCCTATCGTCAGAAAAGATATTCTGCCGTATTATTATTTTAAGGACACATACACACAGTCGCTTAAGTACAACTTTTGAAGTTTATCTATGCAAAATGTACTGATCTATTGCATATTTTTCTGTCCCTTATGAATTCTACCAAAATATATAATATTTTATTAGGGGTTTTGCAGTTTTTATGTCGATCAGTACAAATGAATATAATAATATGTACGTAGGTACCGAGTATGTGAGCTTAACGGGTACAACAGCTTATTAAAACTACCCTTATAAATTATAACGGGGGCCGACAAACACCACAGTTGTTTCAAAGCTCATATAATTTTACCACTAAAGTTTGTAATGCTAACGGTTTGTGCGTTGGGAAAAAATATTTATCGCCAACCCATTCCTCCTCCACCTTCGTTTTAGTTCAAAAAGGGGGGTAATTTAGATTATTTTTATCAATCCGTATGTACCTACTCCGCTTACCAGAAGAAAACACGCATGCAACATCATCTCATCAGGTATCTGGTAGGCATATTGTATTTTGTAGAACCTAGTTTTCAAATTTATTCTAATAAAAATACACCCTCAGATTCACGTTTTATGCCAAGTATAAAAAATGCATGTACCTAGGACTGTACTACCAACTTTGACCCTTACGACGCAAGATGACGCAACGCAAGAATCAACGTTAAACACTACGTCAAGCGTTTCGAGTCCTCACAATACTGACGAAGTTGCGTGGAACCCCACAACGTAGCCTCGGGCCGTCTTATCAACCCACAAATGAAACACTTGTAGTAATTTATGCTCAATCCGCGAACCGCAACCACTTGCCTTCTGCCTTTCAAACTCAAAAAACATTTTTTGTCCTTAAATTTGTTATCTCCCCCGCAAATGACGCTTTGCCGACTTATTTATGTTGTTTTTTTTTAAGTTGGTGTACTTTGTTTGTAGTATCGAAAGTTTCCCAACACTATTTCAGCTTGTAAGGTTCCGCTAGTGATGTTACGGTCGATAACAGTTATAATTTGCTAGTTCGCGGGCCAGAAATATGTGGCCGCCATTTTCGCATATTCCAAATTTTAAATTCAAGTGGTGTTATTTCGCATGGATACCTTTTGGTCAGTTTTTCGTTTTATTTATTCAAAAGTTGAGTTTTATTTTAACAGTTATTCGTGTATTTGGAACTTATTCAATAGTAACCTTATCAGAATCTCCACGCCGACGTATATAAGGTAACGGGTCCATATATCGCGGTATTCAAAATGGCGTCCTTATTTCGAGTTATATTTGTTTTCATGATTATTACTCATTTTAATAGGTTTGGATACTCTAAAATTACATTTAATCGTTCATTATCTTTAACTGAAACTACTTGATGTAGTAAATATGTTTAAAATTGCCTAAAATTACTAAAAACTCATGTAATGTGCCGTGAGGGCGACGCCGCCATGTTTTTCATACAAACGCGACCCGGCTTACGTAAGGCCAGCCATATTTAATAATTGTGTTTTTTAATATTTATACGACGTTCAACTTTGTAAATAGTTTATATTTAGTTTATTATATTCTTATACTTACATTAAATTTAAATTTTAACTCTTTTTAAACTAATTTAACCCCTTTAAACTCAAAAACAAAATACCTCGGTATAAGGGCCTGATTTTTATACGTTGTTCCTAACTCCGAGTTACCCTCGGTATAAGGAAAAATACTATGTCATGATTTTTAGCTTATAACTTTACAAATAATAACATTTGAAGTATATGCTTGATTACATAATAATAATGATGAACGTGACAAGCTTATAACCTAATTCGGCGGTACAAAATATCCTCTAGGAATCTTAATATGACACGATAATTGTTGACCCAAAAATCATGGTTACATAGAAAACCTTAACTTAGTATGTATATTTGAAATGATAAAAAACAGTGTTATTTCATCGCTATTAACGTAAGTGATACATAATTTTACCAATATTTTATGTATGATTTGAGTAACAAATCTATGTTGTTTCTAAATCAATAATTTGATAACTCGGAATATGGATTATTAAAATACTTGCTGAACCCCTAATATGGAGTATGACATTTTACATAGGTAGGTACCTCGGAAATCGGAATATGACTACATCACACCTTCGCAGTGTCATCCGATGCCGTCATCAAACCATAAAATCAAGATGAATCAGCGACTTTCTTCTTAAATATAAAAGGGGTGTGGATAGATATGCCTGACTTTACGAAACTACTACTAGATACTACCTACTTATTACTCTTTATAAAAGAAGAAAGAAAGAAATTTGTAGACGTAAAACTTTATTTGGGTGAATAAAATAACACACACGACCGTGGAGTTTTTATAACACTTATATACACAATTGCCTAATTTCATTTCTGTATTTTATTTCCATTATCCTTCTACTTCGAGGTCTGATGGCCGTTGTAATATTGTTATCCCAGAATTCCCAGATAAATGAATGTCCTGTATACTGCATTTCATGTTTGGTTTAGGGGTCTGGTTGATTTTTTCATTTTCTTGTTGTTGTCACTGAAAAATAAAGTAAGTAGGTAAATTGTATGGATAGTTGACAGAATTAAGCTTATCCTTATAAGTTGGTACCCATTTTCACAAAACTTAGTGAGTTTAGAAACGAAAACGCTAGAACAAAAACCTAGGTTAGTAACTAAACTGATGCCAAATTACTGATAAAAACATAAAAATATTTCCATTTTACGTAATTTCCTAAAATAATTCGCACACAAGCTTACCTTATCGATTTTCCAATTGCATATTGCAAATACAAACATAATAATTTAATAAAAGATGTTTGTTTTCTAATGTAAAGACTTAACAAAAATACTTTCAAAGAATAGCGGCAAACTTTTCGGCGGAAAATTGAACATGGCGCCGGCGCGCCTCCAGTCCAGCGCGCATGCGCCATAGAGATGTACCTAGTGCAATGTTCCTTGCTTCCGACCTATGCTTGAATGAAAAAATAATCGATGCTGGATCGATTCCTGGGTAGATACTTTTATTATAATCATATTCGTTTATGGTAAATACATTAGGTACTCATCGGAAATTAGTACTGATAAGGTATTTGGCTTTTGTAAGTATTCGATACTTTTCCTCATCCCTTACACATCTACTTTTATTACGTATCATCAACTTTTAAACATTTAAGTAAGAACATAAAATATCGTGGAAAAATTTTAGACCTTACTTAGATAAAAACTATAGTAAAAAATGTTTAAATCATTCGAGTTCAATAATCGATTATATTCGATTACTGTCACTATTTCATCAATTTACCCCATCTCTACTCTATTTATTTTTTAATCGCTTGGAAAAGTCCATAGAACATCATAGAAGCATTATGAATATTTTTTCTAGCCAATGTTACCAGTTGCAATAATGAATTATGAAAATGTTACATAAATAATAGAAATTATCACGAAAACCAATATAAATGGAGAGTATTTAATTCTTTTCATTATTTTCAACTACTATTTAGAATAATTAAATTTATTTGGAGTACTTTAGGGTTAAAAAAGTATATCGATATTTTAGATTGTAATTTCCTTATGTTCATGGCCACACTCATGGAGCCACTGACAGGACTAACTCGGAATATGGAACAGGCTACCTCGGTATATGGAAGAAACCATAATCCTACCTCGGTATAAGGGCAAATCGACATGTGTAATAAATTATATTTTTTTAAGTATAATTAATGTGTTATCAATGAATCTGTGTTAAGAAATATAAAATTTAACGTATATTCTTACAGAAGACAATATTTCACATCAATATTGATGGTTACAAATGCTTATTTTTCTTACTTACTTTCAAATGTTGTTATTTACCTCGGAATATGGACCCGTTACCTTAGTATGTACTAAAATTTCATTTAGTTTTGTTTTTCATATACTATTCCATAATAATTTTAACAAGTTATATCTAATTAAGAGTAACTTTAATCGCTCTAAAGAAATGTAGTTCACATATCAAACCTTTACACCATTACCTTCAATATCCTTACAATAAGTTCAGTAGAGATCGTTTAGCTGAATCTAGATTCTACTGTCATCCGTACAACCTTTTACAGGACGATATTTCAGCTGTAATAGTGCCACGTACACGATAAGTGACGTCATATACTTTCAAGTCAGATTTTGCTCTCCATCGCTTTAAATGTGGGTCCGCACCACGACATTTACGACTTCTAAGATGTACATAAATAAATAGTTATGTTTTGCTTTATAGATCAAATGAGTAATCCAAGTTTTATGATAACAGTTATGTTTAGGTAAATTAACCAAGTTAAAAGTTGTGGCAAAACGTTCCCAAGTCGAAAAATACATTGATTCATTCATTCATGGGTTTTTTTACTGGACCACTACATCCCCTTAAAGAAATCAAGATGTTAATTTTGGGCGCACCTGTGATTAGCTTTAATTTATTTATTGAGAAACTCAAAACAGAATTTGTGGAATACATATTTTGATCTCAAAAATTTGTTAGGAATAGTTTTCCGTTAAAATCTTATAAAGTTGCAAGAAGAAAAGTTGTCGGTTAAAGCCGCGATCGTTTTGAACGTAGTCGTGTGATATTTATTCCTTTGTTTAACATACACTTTGTCCGCTGCGTTCGGAATCCCAAATGGGATTTGCCGCGTTTCTAGACGATATTTTCATTTAGTTACTCAAATGTAGTTGGGAATTTTTATTTACTTTTGAAATTGATGGTGATTCTAGATATATACAATACATATAATATAATACATATAATTTTTGCAAGATTGGTAAATAATCGATATATTATATGCTTTGTGTTTACACAAAAACTAGCACCTACTTACGTATGTATTATATTATATCATGTATACTTTTAAATTATAATGATTTGTTTATTGTTTCAGGTACGGAGTTTGACAAGAATGGAGCCACGCATAATATTGTTATACAACGGTGAAAACTTGGCTAAAAACTAATATGTATATAGACATAATCGACTAGACCAGTACCTAATTTAAAATACATTGCAGACGTTCGTAATAATTCCGAACTTCTGTCGCGTATTTTCTGCCTAGTGTGTTTAGACACATACTCTAACGGGCAATGAAAAAGTTCCACTCACACAATTCAGCCACCAAAAAACCCAAATTTTTGGCGCCTTTTCCGATTAGGAGTTATTTGGTGCTTTTCTCAGTGGAACCATTTCATTGCCCGAGAGTGTATTTAAAGACGAACCCACTGTGAATACGTACACTAAATATACCTCGTTAACTTTAATATAACACAATAACATTAATAACTCAGTATATTTCATAGACGCAACAATATGTGTACTCAAATTATCTCGACAGAATCTGTTCAGCATTTTAATGTCTCCTTTGAAATGTATTTTTCATAACGCAATATCTGGAAAGTTATTTGGTATTCAGCTGATATTTTGGCGAATCTAAATACTAGCTCGACAGACTGCTGGCTTCCATTGCGAATTGCGATCCTTTGTGTGAGAATATACCAGTGGGGTCACTCTCTAAAACGAAAAACGAAGATTCGGAGCGCTGCTGAGCGAGCCACGACTCTATCTCGTTGCGTTAAACGTGCCGATTGCACGACAGCTCTCGTTCGTTCGTTTTTCGTCAGTATAGAGTGACCCTCCTGGTGCGTTGGTGACTGTTCTATTCATGGGGGTGTTGTTCCTGCACCTGGATCGCTCGTAGACCTTTGTGCATATACCCTTAAGTACTAAACTGTATGCCTAAATATCAGGAACATGAGGATTCAAAAATATACACTCACGAGCAATGAAAAAGTTCCGGTAACATATAATATGGATAGGAAATGGCAGGTGGAACTTTATCATTGATCTCGAGTGTACTTATTATCCAAAGATCATTTTGCTGTCCACATTGTTGATTGATTTTATTTGTTGGTCCAAGGACTTTTTGGCCTTAGGTATTAAAATGTCTTTCTATCTTTTTATCGGGGCACGGCGGACTTTACTATAACTGGAGGTACTTATGACGAATAATTAAATATTTTTTCTAAAGACTTAAATCACATACTGGTTCGTTAGCCTATAACTTCCAAATGCAATGAAGATACGCCTAATATCTTCATAGTAGATGGTTGGTGAATAAAAAAATGGCAGAAGGTCGTAAAAGATATATCACCGAGATTGCTATTTGATGAATGATCTAGTCGAGACTGGACGGATTCTATGAAAAAAATACATAAAACCGAAAGATTTCTTGAAGAAAAAGATACATTATGAAAATCAATATGATTTCGTGCATTACTGAGACTTGACAGTAAGTACGTATTACTTTGGAGTACTCAAATATGATTATTACGAGTACCTTAATTATAGGTTTATAATATTTAGGTCACAAGTAACATAAAATAAATAAATAAATAATAAATAAAAGTTTATTTCAATAATAAATAGCAACAACGTTACAGACTTAATCTAGACAAAATAGGTTGAACAAATGCGTTGTGAGTTGAACCATCATAACCCTAAGCTAGGAATGATCCTGTATTATAGGGTTATGATGTTTCTCCGATATAATGAAACAGTAGTAGGTACTTATACAAAATAAATTTAAGTAACGCCGTAACTTGATTTAGGATTAAAATAAGAGTGTGTGCCTAAGTTGTAAGTGTATGACTCTGAGTGTGTATGTGTGTGTGTGTGTGTGTGTGTGTGTGTGTGTGTGTGTGTGTGTGTGTGTATATGTGTGATGTGAGTATGGAGTAATGTTATAGAGTAGAGCGATGCAGTTGATACATAATTTATGGGAAAAGTATTTTGATTGCAAGGTATTTTTAGTTATGTTATCATGAAGTCATAGTCAGGAGCTTCTCAGTCTCTTGATATGATAAGTCTGATAGCCAGCTTTTTAATTTACATTTAATTTCAAATTTATTAAGGGGGTAAATGTGCAAACTTTTATTTATTTTATTATATACTCTCGAGCTAAGGTTATCCAATTGGCTATGGGCAAATACCGTACGACAACTTTTTAACTCGCAAACAGAAAAACCCTGTCGTCTGTTTAGCACTTTGGCATCCAAGGGAAGGTATGAGTGGCGGCGCAACACAGTCCTGAGAAGGTATATTTGTCTCACAGTAAGGACTTGCGCTTCAGAGTATACTTTCACGGTAGCGTAGTCTCTTGGTTTGGACAATAAAACCTTCAAAACCGCTCTTTGCGCCCGTTCCAGAGGTAACATATAGGTCTTGTAAGTGCCACCCCATATTGGAATACAGTATGACAGAATAGACTCACATAAACTTTTGTAGACTGTAATCCGAGTTTCTTTGTCAAGACAGTGACGAAGATTCTTGAACACATAGATCAGTCTTCTGACTCTCTTACAGAGGCTGTTTATATGCGAACCCCAATTCAGTTTGTCATCCAGTATGACCCCTAGGTATCGTATACTGTCAGTTTTACCAATAGTTGGGCATTGGCAATTAGTTGAGGTGGAGCAGTAGTGGGCCTTTATACGGAGATCACTATTTTGCTTTACACGGTTAGATATATTAAAACAGAGGTATTGTGTTTTACTAAGGTTGAGTGTTAGCAAATTTGATGATAACCATTCCATAACCACTCTTAGGGAAGATTCAGCTCTCAATTTGGCACTTTCCCAGTCCACATCATAGATAAGGAGCGCAGTGTCGTCTGCATATGTAAAATAAGTATATGACAATACACACTCAGCAATAGTCCACAATTGGACCCGAGACTGGAGGATTTGTGCCATGTTTGTGCCTTGGCAGGCGGGTGTGATACTATTTTGAGACTATAATAGATATTATTAAAATAAATTCAAATATTTTAACAATGCGAGAATTGTATATTATTCAAGAGGTAGCCTCAGCCTTTTATCTATTCGTCTGTGAAAATTCACATTTCTACGTTTCGCTACGTTTAAGCTGACGAACGTATTCGTTCTAATTTCGAAATTAAAATTTTTGCTCATCGCGAAAGGAATACCAACCTTCGTAGAGGAACCAATTATTTTTGTGCATGACCGCATTTCAATTATAGCCCGATTAATCGTTAGCTCTCTGTTTGTGTGCGGCCAGTTATAATTCTTTTTAAAATTTTAAAAGAAAGAAGTCCTATCGATTTTGTCTTCCTTTTGTTTTCTTGGTGTGCTTTATCCATATCTATAAAGTTATTGTAGAGGTAGAAATGTTTTAGGGATTTGACTGGACCATTCCACCTTAACAGAGAAAATACATAAGCACAGCTACCTAAATAATACTCTTTTTCGGCACTACCTATAATAAACATAGAATCACATATTTTTGTATCGAGTCAAAAAGGTACATCTTGTGTGTGTACCTTACAGAATCGTTATCGGAACCACATCGCGGCATCGCTTCAAACACATGTCCCTAGCTGCCACTAATCCAACCAAAAAACACGACCCTAAAATATTTAAACTCATAAATAGTAAATTCAAACGCCACTTGTGACGTTTCCAATTCACAACAATACAATGACACCGTCAAAAATCCGATTAAGAGGGTGAGCTTTAGCGGCCGAATCATGGTTCATTAAACCACTAACAAAAATCATACTTTCTAAAATGTGTGTCGAAAAACTGTTTTTTTCTTTATTTGAAAATTGAAAATTAGTTTGCTTTTCCCAATGTTTTATTTGATGTATTCCCAACACTAGTTTATAAAGTAATTGAAAATATATTTAACACGCCATCCCGCACGTAGTATTATCAATATATATTTTTGTTATTGAACAAAAAAGACAGTTATTTCTCGTGTCTGCTGTGACGCCATTTTTGTAACAGTCGGAGTGGAAACTCTGAAATTAAATCGTAAATTTCGCACAGCTTACATGTTGAGAGGCACTGGCGCCCGGCTATTAACCGGCATATTTCAGTCACCCTACCGAAAATATCAGTGCACTTTGTTATCGTCCCCTAATTTCGCTAGTTGTGATGCAGATCAGACAGCCCCCCTATGGTATGCTAATGAAGAATAATAAAAAATGTTAAAATGTGCGGAAGAGGAGCCATGAATTGGTTATGGCAGTAACAGGTGTATAAAGCCGGTTTTAGATCGGACAGATGTAAAGTGGGCACTATGGCTCAATTTAATTGTGCTATACAAAGTTGCGCTCCAAATATTGCCGGGTGAATATTAATTGGATTAAACGCTTTTTTATTTAGCCGTATAAAAATATGCAGAACGGGGAGTCCATTCGAATATTTTATATTGCAGAGTTATAACTCTTATTTATACTGTGATTGATTAATATGAATATCAAACTGCTTTGTATAATGTTTTAATTTTACATATCTACAATAATTGTAATGTCATAATTATGATATTGATCTCTTATTGATATCCACCATAATGATTTTATGTATATGTATATCCTACAATAGTATATAGACATGACCGGATCGTAAATTATAAATTCTCGTCAATCTGCTTAAAAAGGTACACGATCACTATGTGGGTGTTGATATTTATATTTAATATGTATCTATCTATGTATTTGTGTAGATATATCAGCTGTCCGATACCCATAACACAGGCTCTGCCTAGCTTGGGGTCGAATGGCCGTGTGTGAGATGTCCCCACATATTATTATTATATTACTATATTATTATTATAGCCACGGATGAGTAATGTTTTTGTAATAACAAAAGAACATCTGCTGTACTGAACTGAGACTGTCACGTACCTACCGTCTTATCATTCCATTCTTTGGCCTTCATATTAAATTCTTGAAATATAACAATGTACTATTTGTATTACAACTTAGGTGTACCACCGCTGTATGTGGGGCGTGGCTGTTATCGCAATGTTAAAGGTTAAACTGATACATTCATTGTTTATGTATACTTTCTTACGTTGTTTAAGGAAATGAAGATGTTTATGCGGTAACACGATTCACGATTCGTTTGTGCCTAGCACTCATAGACTAAAATGTACTTCAATGTTGCAGAATGCGTCATTAAGCTAGCCTTTTCAGTTAAGGAGTAATTTAGTACTTTTCTCTGTGGAACCTTTTCATTGCCCGTGAGTGTATAAAGTCACATTTATTATAGGTAGTGGTCTCACTCGTTATAGCTCAGGCTTAGGGCTCAGTAGAATAGAGGGCGAGCGTATTGCCACTCTTCGGGCATAACCAAAACCCGAAAACATATATTTATATTTTTTAAACTGAGTATCGTACTGACGATTGTCCAATGCAATGCGTTACGTTACGCTACGTATCATTATCATTGGTCAACACACACCTCTAGATCTCACCAAGAAAATATTGAGTGCACGCTCCGCTTCCTAAATCAACATTCGTTTACAGACTCGAAGCAACAGGTGAACGGAAACCTTTATTCCCAGTTGTACTGTTATCCATCTTTAGGGAGTTAGGGAAGTGCGATTATTTATACACTGTCTTTTACTCGTAAACATCAACGTTATTGTTTAAAATAACTATAGTAGAAAGAGATTAACCTGAGGTATAACTTATTTAGAACCAATACTAAACAATTTTCTATCGACTCTATTATTCGTCGTGTAAATAACCGGCAAGTAGACGGTTGCACCGGTCAAATGAATACTTAATTTCTTTGTTGCTTCCTTCATTTGTCACAGTCGCCGACGTCCAATCATGCACACTGCACACTAGACAAGGTTTGACGCTCAAACAAACCCAGCGACGTTGGTCGACCGCCTGACAGCTAATCATTACAACAGAAGGCCAATTCTGTGCCGGGCGACACGGCTGCAGTTCATATTTACACAGGCATCCCCAATTAGCGCTAACAAACGAGTGTTGTTTGACTTGTTGCGAGTAATGACTGGCACGTAATGTAGCGCAGAAAGGATTAAAGCGAGCCCAATACGATGCTGCGCTGACTGGCCCGCGGGTGTAGGCAGATTCACTTTTAGGTACAGAATACGGAGGTAGTGCAACTATATACAACAGTTGTCAAAATATATATGTATAAGTAAAGTTTTAAAATCATATGTTTTAAATCTGCCATGATGTCACTATCTAGTATAATACTTATAGCAGTGTGCTACTATACATACCTACCTACGCTTTTGGGGATAACTTTTGTTCAGTACCTAGTTAATACCTCAACATTTTATACCACACTGTGTCGTGAATCGTGATACTTGGAATGGTTTAATTGTCACAATAAATATTATCAAGTAACAGTAACATTCCTAGAAATACGAATATTATTAGCACTGTTGAGATAAAATATAAAAGCTTTATACTGTATAAGCTGTCAGAAATGAAAACCTGCCTGATATTCTACTGTTTATATGAATCACATTCTCCGTATATATCCGTTTATTTACACAGTAGGGTTATTATTATCTGCTTTGTCGCTAATAACATTATGTAGATTGAGATCTCTGTACGCTAACGGGCATTCCATATTATACTGGCAGTAGTATATTACAAACATAGGTAAATTATCTAAAGGTATAAACGGCTTTTGTTCCTAATACAGCAAAAGTATTACTAACTTAGTTCATGCATTAAGTTTACATGGTGCGTTTTATTTAACTGCAGTCAGAAGATTCAAGCAATGCATCGCACCCTCCATACTCTTAATACGACTTTGCCACTCGTAACACGACGATGCATATCGTACGAGGGAAGGTACGCGGTGCGCGCGCTATAAGATACGCGATGTGTTCGTTATCAAGATATACATAGAGGCGCAACTATGAATACCAACGTCGGAAGTATTATTGGGTTTATTACCGCGGTGCGGAAGGCGTGTTGCCGCCCTAATATATTCATTGGCGCCTAGCTAGGTGCTTTGACATCCTAGTTTCTACTGTTTACGAAGTCGTAAGTTTACCGCTACCCTAATTAGTTTAGTGCGACTACAGTTTAATTATTATGCAATATCATATGTAACTTAGTCGTTAGTTGGAGTGCAGTTCGGAGTTCGGGAGCGATAATTTCGTTGGTGTAATTATTATCAGTTTCGACACGAAGAAAACTAACGGGGCGTTATATTATAATTACTTCTACTGTTTGGTCGCGATATTCAATAGCTGGATTGAGGCTCATCTATAGACACATAACTAAATGCTATACAAAACTAATTTGATGTAACTTTGAAATTAATATGCTGCATATTGTAATCCTGCGCAGTTGACATATTGAACTGTCCAAGAAATGACATTTCGCGTTGAGACTTATACATAACATTATTACCCATTTATGAATAACTATTGCTGCTAGAGTTCGCAGAAAAATGTAGAAAGTAACCATAAGATTTATGTGGTGTAATAAATAAATAGGGATTGATTTATTACTGTTTATTGCTGTCTGTATTTTGAGCAAGCATGTTTGTTTTAATAGTTTTATTCACTATCCACATTTGTAAACAGTGAAAAACATACCTGAACCATATATAATAAAATAAAATATATGTCTTAAGCTGCTATTTGTACTGGTTTAAAGCATTCAGTTCATACTGTATAATTCCCTTTACCATGTTATCTAATCATCCAAACGATTCATAATTTTCTGCACCTACACCAAACAAAATTAATATACCAAACCGTTAAACGCACAAATAAACACTTGCATATACATATACAACACATACTAGATATCTCATCTCAGCCAGCTGATAATAACTTTCATCACATTATGCACACAAACTGAGTTTCAACAATAAATATAAAAGCTAACGGCATAAATTATAAACTAAAGGGAAGTGTAAAACAGCAATTTTTCAGTGGCAGTAGTAGGTTGTGCCGATCGCGTGATGAAATATGGCGGACTGGGAGTGACGCTGCGAAAATACTGTTTTAAAGCTTCCACCACGTTCAGCGGTCGGTACTGAAAACTGAAAAACCATGACCTGGTGCCCTGAAAGCTATCAATGTTGCATAAGACTAGTATAGGGACGATATAGGATGTAACTAGCCTACCTATACTTATTTTGAACCGCAGATACTATTTGCTAGTAACTATACCAGATTTATAAAAAGTATGAAGTTATGCCAATTTCTAATTGTACTTTAAAATGTCTAATATGAAAATTTATGCGGAACCAAAAAATACAGATTTTAATGTACACTCACGGGCGATGAAAAGGTTCCACTGAGAAAAGTACCAAATTACTTCTAAACGAAAAAGGCAAGCTTAATGCCGTCTTCGGCAACATTGAAGTACATTTAACAGAGCATCAGGATATTACCAATTAAAATCGTTAATATTAAGTTCCAATTTTAAATTCAATCTTTGAAAAAATTGGGGTCGTTTGTTGTCGAAATTTTGTGAGAGGAACTTTTTCATTGCTCGGCAGTGTAGATATACTAAAAAACAAAACGCAAAGCAGAAACAAAATTGAGCGTCATATTTCTAAAATGAACATTTCCGATGTCAAAATAAAACATCGCAGAATCAAAATCAATGTATCGTTTGACATTTTAATTCGGATTTTATTTCCGCAATGATAGCAGTAAATCAAAGGTACACTCGTGAATGTAAATAATGTGATTCATTCGCGATGCCTCACATGGAACCATTTTGTATTTTGTAAGTTTTATATAATATTTAAAAATACGACATTTCAGTATTAAGGATATTCAACAAAAATAAGTCTACAAATAAACTACATACATAGGTACTATTTCTATGCTATCGTTGTGTGACAGAACCTTGAATATACTTAATTCATACATATCCCGAAATATCAATGTAAGGCAAAACTAATTGTATTGTATTATTTATCTTACCATCCAATCAATACAGTCTATATGCAGATCTACCTAAACCGAGTCAAGTCCTAGACGTGACGAACATAAATAGATCACTAAACCAGAGATAAGCGAGACAGAGAATGCATGTAAATGTACGCAAATGAAAGAGAAGGAGATAATTAGTTTGATCAGTCCTGTAATCGATACTGTTTAAGTTGTGCAACTACAGTCTCGGCATATTAATTAAGCGCTGGGTCTTCCAGAGGAGTATCGTCAATTGAAACGAGTAAATCTACCGATGACTGCTGCAAATCTTGGTAGTGTGAGTTAAGATTATATTAGTCTTCTTTCCTAATCAATAACCAATTTACTTACTTACGTAATTAGATACTGCAACCCCTATTTTTGTATGAAATTTAAAATAGCAAATGCTTTTTCTATTTGTGTTTAAGATTTATTACGCATACCCAATTTTATATTTTTAAAGACATCTTATCTGCATGACATCTACTCTACGCCCACTTTCATTGAAACAAATCTAAACCAATCATTCATAATCAAGCCACGAAACAAGCGAAGAAAATAAAAACAAACCGTTCCATTTTCAAACGCCAAACCGTTTGTTCTTGTGTCCATCGAAAGCCATTCGATTTACAAATGACAGTCGCGTAATAGTGTTGTTCCCGTCGCGTCGGATATCGAGTGCGCGGCGAGTATCGAGTGATTGCTGCTCGATCAGCCCCGAGCGATGAATACTGAGTAGCCCTTGATTCGACACACAATCGACAAGAGTAAACTATTCGATTACCTTGAAAACAGTTGTGAAATCATTCGGGAAGAAAATATAGGAAATGAACAGGGTTGTACTCGTAATTAGATATCAATAAACACTTTATCAGCAATTCATTATGTGTATTTTTAAAGGTCGTTGAGACTTTTGATACCGACTTTTGATTATAAAAACGCATGTTTCGCATGATGTTTCAGAATTGAACAAAACTACACAAAAAATGTCGTTTGGAAACTTGAATCACGGTGTTATCTTTTCAGCGCTACTTGAGTCGTAAAATCTGTCCTAGTTTGCGACAGTACGCTGTGAAATTTAGTAGAAAATGTGTTTTAATGGTCAAAATTAAAACAAAAAGCATTATAGGAAAAAAAGAAGTAGTTTGATATATTGTGCCTTATACAAAGTTGATAATTAAGTGTTGAAAGTAAATAATTTTTTAAAAGATTAATTCATTGGAAATACCAAATACATTTACCTGACAAGACCTGCACGTTGCTCAAAATGTGCCTATAAACCTACATAAAAACAGTAGAGTGTGTTACCAATAATCCTTACACACACATGTTCACGTTCACGCACATAGCTTCAATATTCAGAGCCTTCAATTTGAATATTATTTACAGTCTTCAGTATGGGAATTTACCTTAAATTCCCCACACAGAATTAATGTAAAACGTTTGCAAATTGTATTACGGTCGCGCGGCGCGGCGTATCAAACGCTTATTCATGAGAAACGACCCAAACGATAAATAAACGAAAACACTGGTTTAGTTCATTCTACTATTGTAATTCCAATATAACTAACAACAGCAACAAACACTCACACCTTGTACTAATGTACTCCCTTGCGGGGTACGCAGAGGTGCATTGCTGCACCCACTTCGCCAGTGTTATGTTAGTCCCAATGTAATGGGGGGCGGGCCTATTGCCATTTTACGGGCACATCCAAGACCCGAGAACAAATATCTGTGTTTAAACAAATATCTGCCCCAGCCGGGAATCGAACCCGGGACCTTCGGCTCAGTAGTCATGGTCACTAACCACTACGCCATTTGGTCGTCTATCTATTGTAATTCCAACTAAGTATTTATGTGCCTAACAGACAAATTTGGGACGCACTCCAGTCAAGGATAGGTAGCCGGTAGTTTTTGAGTGATGAAGGGCGAGATTGAGGGTTATAGCGCTTCTGGGGAGAGGCCTATGTCGAGCACTAAACTATTCTTAGCCGACAAAACCTATGTGTCAACACTATTACCTATACATAGTATACATATAAAATGCCCCCGAGAAAGCTGTGAATCTGTCTGTCACTATGTTTTTATCGAAACATGCATCAAAATTTGTTCAAACATTAAAACTCAACGCTCTTTTGTAAAAAAAAATAGATGCGATTATTTTGTTTTGATTATTATTGCAGGGTTGTATGTTCCGAATTATTATGAAAAGAGCAATAAAGGTAAATATAAATTTAAAAACACGAAAGCTTTTACCGCTAATAACCTATATCGTAAAGTTTAAACGACAAAGTATAACTGGATAAGTATTTGAAATATGTTTCTGTACTTATCGTTATTGCCTCACAAAAGTGAGCTTAGCGATATCTACCATTAAACGTAAAACGTTCCACTTCAGATACGACTACTTAGCTAAAACGTACGAGTGAATAAATTGTCAAGATTTGTTATTCGACAGCGAAAATGTAACATTAAATAATTTTCCTTGTTTGCAAATGACCACATTGTAATATTTACCGGCAAAAATTGCTTTAATATCACGGTAGCACTTGAGGCAATTCCCTGTAGCTGTATATAAGTAAAGAATAAACAGTGTTTGCACTTCTATGACGAAGATGTCGAACATATTTAAGTAAACTAAGTAGGTTATTAAACTTTTTAATTATTCAATTCCGAACTATGTTATTTCTTTAATTTCTCAAATGGTAAATTAGCTTAAATTGAGAGTCGCCAAAACATAATGTCAATGACACCAACGAAATGAATCATGAGCCTAAAATTTGTATTGGAATACAAATTTTCGAACGACTATGGACTTTGATTTGACAGTCGATCTTCTAAACTATATTGATCAAGTCACACAAAAATGCGCCATACATACACACATGCCTGCATGCAAGTCACAATATTGTTTTAATTTAGCCACGTCGTATGGGGAGAAGAAGAAAAGTCGGTTTTTTTTTTGCCTCGTCTCCTCACTGTAAATCAAAGAAAGAAAGATAAAACTTTATTTGACAATGACAGCAATCATACTTAATTATACACCATAATATAGAACTCACGTATAAATTTGCTGTCCGCCAAAAAGGCGTCCACTCAGCTATTGCAGCGCCCTTGGCCACAGCCAAGGACACCGGGCTGGTGTTTCAGTGGAGACCTCTTTAGTAGTGACGCACAATAACATTAAATAAACAAAAAAATACGAAAGACTAACAAACACAAGGGAAACAAAGTGATGAGTGCGCGAGCGACGACATTGAGGCGGAGCGCGTTAGGCGAAGTTTAAGGCAAATTTGTTAGTTCCAAAAGCGACATTTGTTTTTTCCATGTTAGGTGAAATTTCACCAAACGCTAAACGTAAGTATTTAGTAGCCTGTCATACGTCTGTCAGTTAGTACAAAATGTATTTAAAATTTGATTAAAATACTATTTTATATACGTTTAGCGTTTGGTGAAAACGACCCTTAGTGCATGTGTAGTTTTGAAAATAGTATCTAATCCTGTGATCGCACCTCAGTGAAGTTAATTCCACAGCGTACACATTCATTGGTGTCATGTTTTCATGTGAACACAATTAAGTTATGGACATCTAGTATTGATTCATAGCTATAAAGATTATCTAGGATTATCCTTTTCCAATTATCCAGCAATTTTATTTCGGATCGGTACATCCGAACAAAAGACTTTCTGTATCAAATGCCCCGAATACGAATATTATTATTATTATATCTGTTTTAAATACCTGACCAAAAAAGTGGGGTATAATAAGTTTGATGTGTGTATTTGTATATCAGCCCGTGCGTAATCTGTAAAATGGATCGACCGAAAAAAGTTTTTTTTTTCTAATTTCATGATCATTTTAGAGTTCAAACTAGATGTAGACGTAGATGGCAAACTTCTGTAGAGCTCTTTTTAGATTCAAATAATTACATAAAAATATATTTCAAACTTTTTAAAATGTTATGAAACGGATACTACCAGACGTCTTTGTCAAATACTCAACTGCAGTCGGTCAAAGGACAGTTCAATTTCGTCGGAAAATCTAGTCCATTGTCTTGTTCATCAAATTAAGGAACAATCGAATGTGAGAGGGAGTAAATCTGATTTTAATTGGACGACGCCGTAAAACGATTCAATGGAGATGGACAGGCGATAAACGGAATTACGTGGCAATCTCGCACTTATTTCGAAGGCGTAAAGATCTACATTGATTTGTATTTAAGTATTTTATAGGCTGTTTACGTTTTGTAGCTGGTTTATCACATTATATCGCTCACTTTACCTAAACTTGGCTCAGTTTTGTGACGAATAACGGAATAACTTTAGTTTTATATTTCTATTAAAATATATAATTTTTATGTATTATTTTCACTATGTCTTTCTTAAAAGAACATTAAATTAAATCGCTATTGTTTTAACCAACTCGGAAATAGAAACAATGTAAATAACATAAAACCTACCCTACTATTGAAAACAATTAAATCCAATTTATACTAACGAGTGTTTCTTTACTTTTTCAGGTAAATACGTCCAGCCTGTTATTGTAAACAAAAAAAGGTTTGATGGGGTAATCTATTTACCTTCTCTCATAATAAGATACATGAGTAATGAATATGATTCGCGTTTGTCGGGTTGAAGGGAGTTCGTTACGGAAATAAAAGAAACACGTGTACCTATGTAGGTGTTCATACACATTTTTATTCATTAATTCCTCGAATTGTGGGGAAATAATATTAAGCTCTGCAATTAGGGTTTTTTTTTTTGTTATTTATCATTCGTACCGATATGTGTAAATTTTGTTTCTGAGTGTTTATTTCGTTCGTTATCTTAATTGTAATTTTATCTTCTTCCATTTTATATCTACAGCCTGACAAAACTTTTTTGCTATTACGAGTACATATCACTGTACGGGCACTGCCTAGCTTATGTCGGATAATCGGGAGTGAGAATCAGCCCCCACTGACATTCCATTTATATCATAACTAGCTGTTCCCGCGCGCTTCGCTTCGCTTTAAAAAGTTTTCCCGTGGGAATTCCGGGATAAAAAGTAGCCTATGTTCTTTCCCAGGGTCTAGACCGTATGTACTCGTATACCAAATTTCATTCAAATCAGTTCAGTAGTTTTGGCGTGAAAGAGTAACAGACAGACAGACAGACACAGTTACTTTCGCATTTATAATATTAGTTAGGATTAGGATTAGTTAGTATATAATGACGTATAAAAAATTAGGCGTCCAATAGTTGTATTTAGTTTGTATCGTATACACACACAGTGTGATATTTATTGCGGACGCATCGGCCGTTGTCACGAAAAACCTTTATATTTCAATTCGCCGGCACTGTAAGGAAAATCAAATAGAACAAATTGAAATCTATCGCTCGGGACAGGCACCAACACCGATCTGCCCCGCTTTGTACTAGTGCCGCCTGTATTTTTTTTGACTTTCGACTATCGATAGTTAGATAGATAGATAAAGCGTTTATTTGATCCACGTTCTTACATACACAACAAATCACAATGACAGATATACATAGTTGTACGTATAACCAAATAGTAGCTATGATAAAGACAGGTTTCTACTTAGCAGGTTGTGTGTTGAAGCGGACCAAAAGGGTGAAGTAACTCAGCGTGGATGTTTACTCCAGGGGCAAACCGCTGATTTTCAGTTACCTCCCATTTAGTTGACCATCTATCGATAGTCAAGTAATGGTTCTCGAACTATCATAGGTACACTTATATATGTTAAAAGCCAAAAAGGCGTCACTGAAGGGAAAATAAATTATATCTCAATACTACATTTTTGGGTTTTGGACAAAGGTTACACATGACCTCTATGACCGAAAAAATACTGTCGGTCCATGTGCCTAACACCCTGTATACAAAAAAAGTATCGGTATAAAGACGATTATCGATATGTTACTTTTAGTAAGCTATCAACTGGCAACACTTTCATACAGTGAAATTCAAAAGCAAAATATTTATTGTCGGGGCAGAATAAACACAGTGTTTTCCGCCCGCCAGCGCAGTGGGGCTAATATAGACTCGTCGTCGCTCACAGTAAGAGACAACCACTGATGTTTTTATTAATCTGTGCCCGACTATTTTTCTTGATGCTCCGTGAGAAGCATGTTTGCTTTCAAATATGGAATTTGATTTCTTGAGGAAGCTGTTTGTTTGTTTCTACCGATCTCCTCTGGTATTTACCGTCGTGTTTCATATGTAGGTTTATTACAAAAAGAAGGCATGTAACTTATTAAATTTTGGCAGGGAAAAACTTACAATATTTCCTTCCACATGTAACGGCCTTCAGCATGGGAAGTGTGAGTTTAGAACAGAAATGTATCGAAATGAAAATAAAAAACATAAACTGGACGTACATAATTTGCTATATTCGTGCTATTACGATTGTGCTAGCATAAGAGCTTAGTGCAATTAATGGTAGCACCGCTATGCTGATAGCTTCACACAGCTGAACCCTCCTAGGAATCCCGGGTGGACTAGATGAAATGGCATTCCTTGCGACACTCGGTTATTATGCATTTGTCTCTAGCCCATGTATGTTCAT
The DNA here is from genome assembly GCF_932276165.1 of Plutella xylostella. NCBI lineage: Eukaryota > Metazoa > Arthropoda > Insecta > Lepidoptera > Plutellidae > Plutella > Plutella xylostella. The sequence continues at coordinate 5,413,056 of NC_063987.1, read as the reverse complement.
TGCTTCAAAGCTTCAAACGGACAATAGGGCGGGACCGATTCTAGAGATCTAAGTGCTCAACTGAGAATGAGCACGGGTATATTTACTGCTTATGATGTAGCATTAATAAACGTATGTGTAATTCTATAAGTGGAATTGTTGTCTTAGGACCTTAAATGGATGTAGAACTATGATGTGACATAAAGATTAGAATCACTTGCTATGACGGCCCATAATGTTGTTTTTGTTGACATTCGACTAGATAAGTACATTTTTAAGTTTTTTAACCCATAGTGTCCTATAGCTTACTTTTTATTTTTCTAAATTTTGCAAAGCATGCTTGTGAGTACAGCTAAGTATATGTGTTTATTTATGATTTACACGAAATTCAACTGTACCTAGGCTCTCAAAATATGTCCAGGTATATTTATTTCTTCTTTTGATCATATTATATGAATAAACGCAAATTAAAGATGCCTACACTGCCATAGTATATAATTCAAACATATTATCTGATTATTCATTTCCATGAATGCTATACATACAATATCATCGTTATAAAGACTATCAATAGCAACTATCCTTTAGAAATATCGGATCTGTAATTTGTCGACTGCATTATATCGTGAAATCAGGGTCGCTGTTCAAAGCTGGATAATCTGATGATGATGAGTTCTCTTTGATGTGAACTGGGATGCTATCGAGGGCAATTTGATGTCATTATGTCGTATCGACTGGCACCTAATTGTAGGTAAAATGCATTGCTAGTTAGGTATGTAGGTTAGGAATTCAATATTAATTTATCTACTTTAAAAGCTGAAGAAAATAGTATAGAATTGAAGCCTTAAAAATAATGAGATAGTTTTCAGTTTACTCGTAAACAAACGTTACGGTATTCGTAAATTATCAAGTATAAGCAACGTTATTGTTGTAAATCTACCATCATTATTACCCTAAAAAGATTACCCTGATTTTGTCAGGATATTGTAAGCTTCAAAGCTAACTGATATAATCCGAACATCTGCAATTTTCATAGGATTAAAATAATATTGAAGCACAATTTCCTGGCAGATTTATATCCTATCGCAGATTCAGAATGGCTTTTGAAATTTTCATAAATTATTCAGTCAACATTCGTGTCGTGGCTTCAGCCATAGCATACCTTAATTATCACATTATAAATTATAATGGCTTTGTTCATTCCACTCCAGATATTATTTTATATTATTGTATTGTTCCACTTCGGACGAATTTTTGTGAAATGCTTATTACTTAGATCTCATTAATCTCCTAATTTTGAGATATTTTCTTTCGACTGATTTGGTCAGTGTCTGGAGAGATAGTAAATTTAATTGAGCGTAAATTTAAATAAAGGTTAGTTCAGACTGCTGTGTATAATTCAGGAAGCCGACGCATACTACACTCACGTGCAAAGAAACAGTTCCACTTACAAAATGCAGACACCAAATGGACCCAATTTTTAAAACATTCAATAAGAAATTAAAAAAAAATGTTTCCGTGTATTGTTGGTAATATTCTGATGCACCTTAAAAAGCACTTAAATATTGCAGAAGGCGTCATTAAGTTAGTTTTTTCCGTTTAAGAGTAATTTGGTGATTGTCTCAATGGAACTTTTTCATTGCCCGTGAGTGTATTTGACTATAACTCAAATAAATATAATTATAAAATACAGGGTACATGCGAAATTAAACGTTATGAAAGTCTACTACTGTAGAGGGATCCGGAAAAAACGCAGCACATTCTATTCGATAGTCTATTCGAAAGTGCTGTCAACCTGTCAACAACAAAATGGCGGTGTATAGATTTGCGAAAGTTTGACAGCTATCATTCCATAGGTCATTGTCAGAATAATATTATGTACTCTGTGGTCATTCTTTTCGAAACTCATTCGAAAGGTAAAAAGTGTTCGAAAGTGCTGTCAAGTTGACAATAGTCGCACTCGCATTCGATTCTATTCGTTAGCTCGAATTTTCGTGATACGGGTACTGACTGCTAGTGCCATATATGTAGTGCATAGACCTACTACCTCTAGACTGGCAATCGCCGTGTGCACTATTCTCTTTCTCACTCAAACCATAGATGTTGCCGACAAAAAAATTAAACCTAAATATGGGGAAATTTAACTTATCATAATAACAAAAACAAAACTTGAGTATATCGTCGGTTGATAGGAAAAAGACACTAAAGGCTAATTTTTCAATAGCCAGATAAAAGTTTTGCTGGGAAATAATTTTGATGCTGTTGCGTCTCAATGTTTCTCAATGTTTGTATTACCCAGATAACATTTATCTGAATATTGAAAAATCAGCCTTAGTGAGTTTTTCCTGTCAACCGACGATATAAGAAAAAAAACTTTACTCATACTTATTTGATTTCAATATAATTATTTAATATACACAAACTGAGTGGATTGTATGATTCATTGTCTTCGTCCAATCGAAACAATCCTCTTCAAAATGTGCCGAACACAATTTTTGTATGTTTCTTTGGTTCCCAATTTGTGCGACCGGTAATGTCTATCCATTTTCTTGATATTTTTTTTCTGTCGGAAACCTATGAAGCAGAGATAAATGGATGAGCATGAGCATTATAATCGTGGGCCAAATATGTGATTGGGTTTTTTTTAAAGGAAACACGCATTTCGTATCAATACAATAAACTTTATATTATACAGAAGAAATCACACATAGAAGAAAACAACGAAACGAACGTTTCCTCACAATGAGAGGCACCTCATTTGAAAGAGGAGAATGACTTCTACAAAATACAATCTTCACAAAAACCGAATTCGTGCGCCCCATTTGTAAACCCAACCCGAGTCCGTTACAATTTCTAGTATTTTCTTTGCATACTATAATATTTGTGGGTAAAATAAATTTTCAATAACTTGCAACACCATGTGATTTGTTATGATATGGTACCTCGTAATTTTTACTTAAAACTGATACTAAAAGACCTTACAGTATTAAAATTAGTATCGTTTTATATTAAAATCGAGCCAATAGATAGTACTATGATGAATGTAAGCTTGTTAAACTTGATAGTATCTACTTACATGTGAAAATATATCTCATCCATCATTCCATCGTGTTTTCGTTCAATTTGCTCTATACAACCGAACAAAATCCACCCACCCATGTCACACACTCGTTAAGTGATGATAATAGTCTAATAAACTTAATAAACACCCACAAATCACTAGCAAATCAAAAATAAATAGCATTTAGAAAATTTTGTTGTAACTGTCAGCCTTTGTTTGGCACAGATTTTTCATTTGTTTCATTGTTTGGCACAGAGAACTGACGTAAACAGGCGCCACAGCAAAAAGGACAAAAAACATTTACAGCTTAACGTTTCTTTCTTACGCTTAATGTAGCTAAGTGTCTCTTTTTCGCAATGTCAGAACTGTCACGATTATACCCCTGTGATGTAGTGAGTACGTGCCTGTGAGTGTCAGGCTGACACACCGCACCGACACGACCCACGGTATTGACCGACAATCGAAAATTGCTATTAGTTTTCCGAACGAAACTTCCTAAGGTAGTCTTTGTTATGTCACTCACTGCAGTGGGCTACATAGCTTTTAAATTATTTATTAAATTATTTTTTTTAACAGAAGCGGATAACTTTACAACCATTTCGGCTGCAAGTTTTCATTAAGAAATTCGCCTGACATATTTGTTATATTAACTTCGAGCCAAGAATGGCCAAGATATTAATGCGAGCTACAACCGTGTCAGCTTTCAGATGGCTGAGGAGATAGTGGAATTTATTATAGTCGTGAGATGAAGTCGCATTATAAAGTCTGTGACAGTGTTCCGTGCTGCTCTAATGACACGACGCGACGTGAATAGCCGCGCGTCGTGCATGACCAGTGTGCACTGTCCCTAAGAACACTTAATGCCCTGCGAAAATTAATTTTCTCAACTTAATCGCGGGGGCAAGAGTTAAATTAATAACCTACCGTGCTATTTGAACGAGGTATTTCATAATTTATGGTTTTGGGATTTTAGTGCCAGTAAAAAACGTAGTTGGGGGCATATTACGTAAGCAATTCGGTTTTACTGGCGTTAGCTTCAATTGGCGTTTTCAGTGCAATCTTTATTGTTCATTTATGGGGGTTTCTAAATAATTAATCTTTGTGGGCACTGTAAAACTAACCACTACACTCGTTACGTATTAATCTGCCTTTATTGGGTTAGCTTATGTTGTGTGGAGCTAGGCCTAGGTAAAATTTTGCAACTAAATTTTTGGTATGCTGCTGCTCTAAACACGACTCTATTTCGTTGCACTAAACGTGCCGATCGCAGGTCTACGAAATGCTATTATTAACGTTATATTCCGTCAAATAAGAGTATACCCTGCTAGTCCGATAAGCGTTAATTATGACAGGAAGTTTAATGGACACGTCTTTTAGCTGTTAAGTGTCGTCTGTCATTCGTCAGGAGTAAGCTTAATGAGGACATTGACTTGAGAGCTAATGGATGGATGCATCCCGTTTGAGTGGGTTAATAATTATCTAAAATATCCCTTTTAACCAACGCTATAGTGCTTGTTATTTATAATAATAAAAATTAATAATATAATTTAAATTATAAAGTTAGCTCGCATCGTAGCTGTGACAGCTACAGATAAGTAGTGTGTTCTATATTCGCATTGCTAATTTTTAATAAGGTTGAAAAATTTTGACAACTCACTCTCGTTTTCTATTTTTAAATGTATTATTTATAATTATCTACCTATCATATCAATTATTATGTACTGCTTATCACCCAAGGAAATGATTTCATAATCATTTAAACTTACACTACCCTGGAAGCCGTACAACTCTAGAAACGAAAACCAAGAATTTGAATGTCGAATACTTGGTGAGCGTAGCGTATTTAAACGAGTTCGAAAAAGGAGGAGGTTTTACACTGGCCGGAAAGACTCGATATGTCCACGCCAACCGGCTATGGATAGAATTATCGCGCGATCGCGTTTTGTTTTTGCCTGCATTCAGCCGATATCAATATCTGCCCGCGGATATTCACCCTTATGAGTATAGCTGGGGAAAGATGGCGAAATACAAGTAGTATATTGCTAAAAGAACTGCTGTAGTAAAATGATGTCTACATGATGCAGAGGCACGTAAAAGATGTATCCGTTTTTGTTTTTTATACTTACCTATAGTTTTGTATATTTTCGTGCCTCTTTCAGGATCATTGTGGAGTTTAATTTAGGTCTACCTATTTCAATTCGGAATATTTAATTCTGTTTTTAATTAGCTACTTAATGTATTCCTTATATCGAAACAAATAATACTCTTATTAGGGTCACTGATTAGGTAAAGTAGCTTTGACCACACACAAATATTGTCTCTGGGTTTACGTAGTCACAGTAACCAAACATTAACAGAACTGATAGTGACAAATTAGCCTACGGCTTTGTGGTCTTCCAACCACGGGCTAGGATCCAAGACATATACTAACTACCGTCATAAGTGCACGAATACAGTACCTACTGATGAACCAAGCATTTGATGTTGTAACTCTTTATGGAGATACCAAATCAACTTACCATGAGCCTAAAATCACAATCAAACATAGATCTATCTAAATAAGTATTTTTTTCGTAACCACTGTCTTATATTATGTAGTCAAAGAAAATCAATTATTGTTCAACAAAGAGTAGGTCTTAGTAAAGAACCAAAGAGGTCATCTAAAAAATAACGCCCTGTTTTGTAGATGCTACAGCTAGATCCTCGCTGTTGTACTGGTAAGCAAAGCAACACGAAAGACTAACAGAAATAGTTTAAAAAAAGAACAAGGGTTGCGTTCGCGCAAGATCCACGGATAAAGCCTATTCCTTCCACGCCCGAGCGGGTCCGAAGACGGCCGGAGAAACCCGATCATGGAACGAGGTCATTCGCTCCATTTAATTGCCATCCCTTTCCCTCCCACATCGTACTTCCCTGTCACTATAAGGTCTTAAAAGGAACGGTACAGAAATGCAGGCCGAGCATGATTTAGAAAAGCCCTGTCATTTTATGAAGAGGGAATAAATTGAATCAATTTGGTTGTAATTTCTTGTTAACATTGTCAATTTAGTTAGGACTTCGTTGGTTCTTAGCCATTATTTGTGATGAAATTACTATAGTGTGGCAATACTATGAGATGATTGCCTGAGCTTCCGTGACTCTTAACCGCTTACTGAAACAGATATAAGTGGTTAGAATTATCCACTACAATTACATAGAACTTCCGGCTTTCATCCGATCCACAACGTCCGTAAAGTTTCAGCAAATTGAAGCTATCGACCTCTGAGTTGTTTACATAAAATACTACGAATATGGGAAGTCTTATTTAGCTTATTACTATTAAGGATTAAAGTTTTTTAATTATTATATACCTACATATCGACCCTGAAAGACAAAATTAACAAAGTATTAGATTTTCAATAACTTTGAAAAAGAAATAGTCGTTTAGTTATTTTTGCGTCTAATTTCACGAGGAGCATATAGGGTCTCCACAGTTCATCTCCAGACGTTTCCACTGTGTTTCCTTTTCGTAGCTGTATACCTTACTAACTACTTATTTTAGTTCCAAATCTTATAGGTATAATCTTATAAATGGCCGCCATAACGAGTTGTAAAACGGTTGTTACATTACCATGGACGCGGAAATTGGCTGTTTCCCGTTTAGCCCTTGAACCTAATTTCCTTTATAAATATTCTAATGGCCGCCGTGGCAACTTGGCTCGGCCATAGCAAAAGCAACGATTTTGATGCTATAGTTGTCATCAAATAACTGACAAAAGTTCAATTAGTACCTACTATGTCGCAACACGATTGTTGAAATATTGTAATAATATGTTCATAGCAAATGGTTGCGGAAATTAGTTTAAAGCAACTTAAAAAATTTGAAAGTACCTAGTTGTTCAATATTTAGGATAACATTGTTATAAGCCTGTTTGTCTTGTGTGTCTATACCTGTAAAACTATCTAAGGTTTTATTTTTTGAAAAAACACAGTTCTTAGCTAACTTAAAATACTTATTTTGGTTTGTACTTTCAGATTTGCGTTTAAATGCCACCCCGAAATAAATTAAGAGCTTAGGTCTTATTTAGGGAAAAGTTGCTTGGTTATTAGTGAAAAAAAGTGCTGTTTGATTTCATAAAAAAAAAACCTTAAATTGACACGTCATAATTATGCGGTAGAGCGGTACCAGACTTGTGCGTCTTGTTAGTTAAAATAGCAATTTATTACAGCTATTATTAAGTTAGCTTATTTCGTGATGACGTTTAATAAATTGTTCCACTGCGTTGGACGGCTGAAGCCGTATTAATAGAACGAAAAGCGTTTTAAAATATGCTTTTATTGTTTGCTTCGAAACATTATAAATTAGGGTTAGCATTAGATTATAAATAAAATTGTAGAGAGTGAACGTTTTACAAGAAATAAATAAAAAGAGTGTAATTGTATATGTAATTTCAATAATAATAATATATATAATATCCATACAAATCTGTACAAATAAAGCACCAAAGAAAAAAGTTTTTTTTGAAGATCTCTTATAATACTCATTTTATAATTACCAATATTGTGATTGGCATCTGGACGCCTTCGTGCATCCAATATTCAAAACACAATAAACCGACAAAAAAAATCAAGCAATCGGAAACGTACAATCCGCCGATACAATTTAAATCGACACTCCAAAAAAAAAACGATTCTTTTGGCTCGATCCCAGCTGCATTCCATGTGACCTCATTGAATTTCATAGATTCTCTAAATAAAACGGGCGAAAATGAATTCAAAAATGGAATCCGGTCACGCCTTTCTGGACCATGACCCTCTCCATAACTCATGTGGAAGCTATACTTATGGACCGTTCCGTATCTTTAATCTGAAATACATTCGATACGGTATTCCTGTCTCGTACTAACCGAAGAAAGGGTCGAATGATGTAAGAGAATCTTTAGCGCGTATTTTGGATAGAGGTGTTCTTTATAGAAAGGCAAAAAACACATAATTTTATTTAATACCTATAACTGTAGTAAGTATAAATAATATGTGCGCGGAAGGAGCGACGTGACACCCTGGGCAATTAGCGACTAATGCTAAATCTGGCTGGCTAATCTTTTCTAATCACTGACCTAGGGCCACTTGCACCAACATATTAAATCTAGATTTTGTGTTAAATCTCGATTTAGTGTCAAATTTTATACGGATTGACGTTTCTTAAATCGAGATTTGACGCTAAATCTAGATTTAAATGTTTGTGCAAGTGGCCCCTAGTCAGTGTTATAAAAATAGAAGTTGAAATATCACACGGATCCAGATTCGAAACTCTGTAAGGAACAATCCTTAAGTCATCTTAAGGACTTTGACCCTTCCTGTGTCCATGTATTATACACGTAGGTACAGTGCGCCACGTGTGATTGTATCATCCATCAGTTACACCGTTCACTCCACGCGACTGTCCCTTGCCAATAAACCAAAGCTTCCTTATCACCGGGTCGTAAGAGTTACTCGTCATGTTTCCAATCAGCGTGGAAGGACACATGTTATTCTGTATGGATGGACTATGCATTCTGTCGTTGTAATAAATCATTTTGGACATTACCTATGAGGGGGTGTACGGATTGAGGTGCAATAGCTCATAGATTTCCATGGACGCAATTGTCTGTGCAATTTATGACGACAGCCAATTGTAAATAAAATTATATAGCCACAGTATTATTATTTAAAGCATCATTCTTAAAACAGCTAGGGCGACATGCATCAATGATTTAAATCTAGATTTAGTGTCAAATCTCAGTCCATATAAATTTATGGCATAAATCGAGATTTAACACTAAATCTATATTTAATTTGTTGGTGCAAGTGACTTGGTTTGAGGTAGAATACCATAATACCTATTCTATTCAAGTTCTTCTTTACTTTATTTGAGATTTGATTAGGAAGACGTATGTAACGATAATTATTTTCTCACTTTACTCCTTTGTGTTACCTATTCATACATTTCTATGTATAGGTATAATATTAATATCTTAATGCACGCCAGGCCATGTTGTTATAATGTCGTCGTTCAATTTGCTTGATGAAGCGCCATTATTGATGACAGCTAGGGTCCCTGTCCCCGGCAGAAACCTTGAGGATAAATCATATTTAGACAGTTCTCGACTTGCCGGTTATGTACCAGCTTACCCTAATTTGATGTCCAGTACCAGAAAAACCTGTGGGTTTAAGAAACTGGATTAGTTATATAACAGTGTCGTAAAATAGTCCTAACTACAGAAGTAAAAACGATTGGTATTTTTTTACGATTTTGAAAGTATCGAAGAGTCATTTGATAAATGATATTTTGTTTATATTTTATTGGGACATTCATTATTGTGATTTTTTAAAACACATAGTGGTAGGTTCTACATATTTTTTCTCTCAAAATATTTTGATAAATATGTTAGTATATTTATTAAATGGATGTTCCATTAATTATATCCATGTTATTCTTGTATCGAACAAAATACGTTGAGAGTTGAAGAGATTTTAAAGCTCCAGTGATTCTAAAGAATTTTGTTTTTCTTGCCATTAATTTCAAAAGGCAGTGTAGCCTGAAAAAATATTGGCCCGCTTATTGTATCTGTGCTAGGATGTTTCATAAAGTAGCTATTAGATTTGAATGGGCTTGTTATTTTGTATTAGACGAAGAGCCTACTTGTTCGTATTTTTATGCTGCTTTATCTTAATACTTATAAATATTGTATTTTATTTATAGTTATAAATGAAAACTTACATTTTACTTTTAAATATTACCTAATTTTTTTTCTAAATTGGCTTTGAAACTTCAAGAGACCGGTCGCAGCTAAATATTGTACATATCTCGAAAAATATCCAAAATATTATCCCTATCTTTAGTGAGCTTAATTACAAAGCTGGTAAGACCTTAACACTTAAACGAAAAAGGTGGATACGCACTCGGTAGGGATTTGTGTAAGGATTTCGTAGTTTCCCCAAACAGGATAAATACGGGACAAACAGAGTAGGATACGTGTCTGCAGGGATCCCCAAAACATTTAGCCGAGGCGATTCATTATGACAAATAAAATGATATCTTAGACCAAAATTTTCGAAAAAGATTCGATACAGGCCGATACGGCTCGCGACCTAGCATGTCAGTGTAAATTTATAACGAAAAGCGGTATGTACCTAGATGTTAATATGAGTGTACTACATACATGGTGCTAAAAAAGTTATTTAAATACCTCATTTATAAATTCCCACATAAAACACGACAGAGTTAAATCTCCTACTTGATTTTTAAAATTAGCTTAGCTTGAGTTAAGAGAGACTACGGCTGTAAGACGGGCGTGGGGAGCCCTTGCAGTACGTCTGCTACTCAGGGTTAAGGGCCCTAAGGGCTCTTCAATCTGGTCTTTAAGACCTTTAAGGCCGACGACTGTCTTTATCGTTATTGACCCGCGAATCCGCTTTTTTTTGCAAGAAAGTTTTCTTTGTTTTCTTATATTGAGTATGCTTAGCTTATTTTGTTTGTTATAATAAGCTTAGCTACCTATCTTGAAATCGTTTTTGTTTTCAGTGCTGTTAAAGCTACTGGCTATTTAAATTCACAATAGAGCTATTTTGTTTGTCGTTGGGGTGTTTTTGAGTTTGTCGTCGGGGCGTAGGCAGGGTTTGTTACGGTGACAATTTATTATTAATAACAAGTATGTTGTGTTGTTCTAAAATCCATTAAATTATAAGTAACATAAATTACCTTGAGTATTATATCTCGTATAATAATATTTTGTTAGACCCAGAAATATATGTAGGTATATTTCAATCATGTATTTATTCTGTAAGCATAATATTAAATTTAAATACAGTATAGTTTGTTTAACATACATTTTGTACCTACTTAATTCACACTAGTAACGTCGCTGTTTTGTCGTCTATTCGAGCATGCAAAAACAGATGAATAAACTCCATTTTTTTTATAGGAGGCCCTTTACCCTTGACCTTACTCTAAAACAAAAAGTTGCTAATACTGAATGCGTACGGTACAATCCAGAAGGTATTTTATTTTATGACCTATGTTTACGAGCTAGGACCGGCCGCTAATTCCTTGCTGATCATTGTGATATCAGTTAGGAATTATTTTCCAAGATAATCATCAGGTACTTAGCATCAACGGCTTCATAATTTGGCCTCAGTCTTCCTCATCAAGCCACTAATACATTCAAATAATTAATTAATAATCATACATAAGCCAGTAACTGAATGTTACGCCATCAATGAACTTTCTTCAAGATACCCTTATACTGTGTCGGTGACAACCACGAGCTAGAGTGGGTATTGGGTTTGTAAGGCCTGGGTCTCTTATTTACGCCGTAGTTCGCGTCCAGCGTCGCGCCGTAGGCCGCGTCACAATGCTCACTATAGAAATGTACTGATGCGGTCTCCCTCACACGCCGACGTTGGCGCGTAGACGTAGTGAGCATCGTGACGCGGCCTACGGCGTGACGCTGGACGCGATCTACGGCGCGTAATAGGAGACCCGGGCCTAAGTGAGCTGAAAGAATAGCGTCAGTCGCTGACTGCACAGGGTGTATGTCACATAAAATACGTCACTCGGGGAGGCTCCTTTCGTGATTTGATGGTATTTGATACATAAGACTGAGTAATTGAGTATTCGTCCGTCAGTGAAGATGACGATGATGACTTTGATCATGATATTAAGAACTTCAAAGCAGCTCTTTAATTTTTATGATCAGTCAGGAAGTCAAGAAGTACCATTCCGCAGGTAAAACTTGGTAAGTGGCGTGGAATGGCATTGGCCTCGACGTGCAAACTTCAGTTTCAGTAAGGAAACTTTCATTAATCTTGGACAACTCTTTCTACGGAGACAAGGTTTTTTTCCGCGTAGTTCGGTTTAAATCTTTTGGATTGTGATCAATATCTTAGAAAGTGGTTTAATTGAATCTGTTTCTCGTCTGATTTTTAAAATTTTGTTACTGGGTTTTTCAGCATTAGGATAGAATAGAAAAGTGAATTGAATAATTAATAATTGAATTGTTAAAAGTGGACAGACCATTGTTTTTGCAAACCAAGACTGCCATTTTTGTACTTATGTGTAATTTTTTAAGCGATGTTAGTGTTTTTGCTGTTTTTGCTTGTGTTCAAATAAATAATATCGTATACACCCCGTATAAAATTTGATTATTTTTTAATTAGAAAATCGCTTAATTAGACTTGTGCAGTACACCCATTCTATGATAAAACGTATTCATTTTAACACCCTGTATATCTATCTATGCAATTCTGTGCTGGGTGACTGCTGCCGACGCTTACCTAAACTTACATCGAGCAGTTAAAACCAATTACCGAGTTAGTTACTCTGTCGGGACGTGTTTACCAACTATTAGGAGTTTTCAACCTTGCACTCTCTGTGCATACATATTTGATGTTGCAGAATGTTCTAGAATAGCTACGTTCTACGTACGCTGGTCCGATTGCGTCGGCATGTCTGTTTTATATAGGTGTTGAGTTGATTAATTTTCTGACAGACAGTTTCTATTCGACGTAAAATTTTATTGTTTGTCGGTAGTGATATATTAGTCTACCACCATTTCACAAAGGCTCGGCTACTAAGGAAAAGAAATGGCGACAGAAACTCCTTGGTCATATTTTCGCATTGAAGCTTAAATCTTATACATAATTTTATAGTAATTGGTGGACAAGACCACACGTTTTTATCGTTCATTATAATCATTTACACTATGGTAGGCTTATCAGGAAATTATCATAATTATCAATATTGGCTTATAAACTTCTTAAACATCGGTAATACTTTAACTTCACCAAGAGTAGATGAGAAGATGAGGATACTGATTAATGCAAGCTCCATTTCAAGTTGTTGTCACAACATTACAAAAGGACAAAAAATAGGTCGTGTACCTACACGTGGTGGACTGTATGCCAGTTGGAACTAACAATTTGCTAATGAGAACTTTTTCGTTTCTCTTTGACTAGTATTCGCTGTTGCAACAGTACACTGCTGTTAACGAACAACTGTTCGACGAAATTCCAGGAGAAAATTCAAAAACTTCACTAACACCGGCGATGCCAAGCTAATTCGGAGACGTCGAATAATGAAAGAATGAAATCAAAGCAATGGATATAGTCTATGTTCAATTACAGGCTGGCAATAAGAGAAAAAATGTACCAATGAAGGAGAATTTCAAACTTGGAATACTTTATTTTTAACCGCGGACAAAGGCAGTCACGGTCCTGCTGGCCGCACGAAAACGCCATAAGTTAGAAAAGAAATTCTATTTTCAAATCCACGCCGCCGCCGGACAGGCTTCCTTTTCTTTTTCGTTCTGCGCTGATTGTTACCGGCCAGTATTCAGGATCCGCTGGTTAACGGTAAAAGTGAGACAATAAAAGACCTAGCAACTTGATATCCCCTGATTTGTACGACTTGTGTTTTGCTCCCCACTTCGCCGGCGAGCGCTGGCTACTTTATGGTGCTGTTTATTCGAGATCCGAGATTGTTCGGACGCACGAAGTTTTTATATCTGATGGCTCGGGATACGGGAGATAGACGGTTTTGCTGCACGAATGCAGATGTTTGTGTGCTCTTTCGGGGACAGTTTTATTCAACCATTTTACGACGAAAACACGAAGTGAAAATGGCGGGCACTACTCGTGATTGCATTTTTTTTCATAATATGAAAGTCAGAACGGGAATTCAAATAAATGTTTTTCCTTTCTTTAATTAGAAAAGATTTAGAATAATTGATGGTACAATAAAGTAGGAAAGTTTTCCGAACCAGGGATGTTATCGCTAAGTTATTTAGCAATGTATTTAATTTTACATCTAATTCTAAGTATGTATATTCCGTAGGTATATTTTATACTTTCTAAATGTTGCTTCGTAAATCAGTTAGCAATGGCACCCGACTTTAACGATTCGACACAATAATACGATCTAGTGTCACTCATATCGAAGTGCAAAAAGTAACAGTTTGACACAGTAAATAATATACTGAGTATTGCATACACTATGGCTTAGAAAACCTACAATTCAGTACACTTACCTGAATATTACTTATTTTATTAACTACAGCATACCTGCAGTCGCGATTCCTCTAGAAAAGTTCCTCTTTTTAGTTTTTTACATTGATGAGCCGACGGACGGGAATCATAATATAATATATTATAATATAACATAGAATAAGATCATTGTTACTAACACATTGGGCCTAAGTTGTCAATTTAAATAAATAAATTATTATAATGATAAATTTCCACCCTGTATAGAGTTTCCCCACTACATGCGACATCGCTGTACATTTAATATCTTGATGCGGTGTGACAGTTCTCATCGCTAACCGGTTTAAAGCGGTTTCCGGTATCTGAGTGTTGAATGTAATGTAATGATGATGGTATTTCGATAACTGGATATTATGTTTACTGCTATCATACTGTGTGTACAACTATGCTCTATTATTAAACATGTGTGAGTGAATAAAATATGAATGATTAAATTTTCTGAAAACTTCAACTGCAATAATAGCAATATAAAATATAGCTGTTCCAGTGAGCTACGCTTCGCCTTAAAAAGTTTTCCCGCGGGAATTCCGTGATAAAAAGTAGCCTATGTTATTTCTCAGGGTCTAGACTATCTGTATACCAAATTTCATTCAAATCCGTTTAGTAGTTTCGTCGTGAAAGAGAAACAGACAGACAGACACAGTTACTTTCGCATTTATAATATTAGTTAGGATTAGGATTAGTTAGGATATGATAGAACAGTAAATCACTAAATAACGGTACAGAATAAAGGAATATTATATAAGTACACTGCAAATATTTATGTTAATAAAACATGTTGGTACGAATTTCCATTTGCTTGCCTCCAGGCTACAAGCCACGAATCTATCTTCAAATCTGAATAAAGATTTGCAGAAATAAATTCGTTATTCGATTCCTTTAAGTGTGTTTACATTATGTTGTAGGTAGTTAATTTAGTATCACTTGAGGAATTCAACTTGAGTAGATAATAATATAAACCAAGCTTCGGACGCCTCCAGCCTTTTCTACTGGCGATTGGCGACTTTAGAATACCTATAATATACCTATAATAAGTAGATAAACTTCTACCCTCTCAGCCTATCGCACTACCAACCACTTTCTCGACATCACTAAAGGTTAACTGGTAGAGAATGCTACTAGCATTAAGTTCGCCTTTGTACAATGTTTTTTATGTGCAATAAAGAATTTATAATAATATAATAAAATCTGAATAAATATATGCATGTAAATGTTGGTAGATAATAAATAACTCATCACGACCCATCACGTCCCCACTGCTGGGGCACGGGTCTCCTTCCAATGAAGGAAGGGTTTTAGGCCTATAGTCCACCACGCTGGCCTAGTGCGGGTTGGTGGACAAATAACTATCGAAGATAATTATGATAAATGCTTGGTATAGTTGCGGGGAAACATACCTACATACATCTTCAAAAAAACAGATTAAAAAGCCTCGAACCTACATTGGGAAATTATTATCGAATCTACTTCTGGTAAATATGAAAGATCGGGATCCCCATTAGAGGCTTAGCCTTTCTTTACCGTTCCAATGAGCACAACAACACTAGGATTATACAGAGTGTTGCAAAAAGGGTATACTAAGCCGAAACCTACATGTGCAGCATGGTAGGTATATCTAAGACCGAAACTGAAATCAGAATTTCAAAATTCGCGCTTATTTATATTTATTCCATTGGGCCTAACATACCACTCTGGCGAAAAGTGGGTGCAGCAATGCACCTCTGCCTACCCCGCAAGGGAGTACATTAATACAAGATGTGTGTGTGTGTGTGTTATTTTTATTCGGGCTTAGATATAACATGCTGGTTTCGGCTTAGTATACCCTTTTTGCAACACCCTGTATAAACCTGTGTAAACACTCACTAATTCCTTAAATTAATGTATACGGAATCTCATTCCTAAATTAGCGAGGCAGTAAAACCTTTTTCTTCAAACAAAAAGTATCATTTGAAAAACTGGAGCTCAGTGCTTTTTGGCAAGAGTATTCCTTACGCTTTTTCTTAGAGCTGCAATTATGTAGTGGATATCTAATACTTGACATACACAGCGAACTTTATAAACAGGTTAAAGCAAAACTGCCTATCGTAACGTAATATAATATAACCTCTTCTACTAAACTTTTGGAATGTATTTCATAGAGCACAAAACACTGACAAATCTAAGAATTGTCTAACTAATGAATTTCCATATCACAAAATATTGTCGATTGCTAATAATGTACTACCATAGGACCACTAAGTCATTGAGCCCACTGTCCTAACGCTTTGCTCTATAAGCCTGAGCTTTTTTTACCATTTGGCCTCTGAAGCTCTCACTGGCTTGCCTCCAGAAGTTCGCAAGAGAATAACTATCTTATCTATGGTCTGGTTTTGCGAAGCTATTACATTATGTAAGCTGTTTAGATGTTTTATGTGATGTGTATTCGTGGCCTATATGTGTAGCTGGTGACTTTGTAGGTTATTACATGTGGTAACCGTTAGTTTAGCTAGATGAGTTTTCAAGCTTTAGTGTCGTCACCTTGTGAAAAGATAAGCCAGGCAAATTAGTTGTCGGTAGCAAAGCAAGTCGGCAAAATTTTAAAGATGTCCATTGGATGTAAACACGAGGAAATGTCATATTTGATAGTTTGGTAGAGTTCTGAAAACTTCTAAACCCTTTAATTATTCAATTAGGTAATTTAATTGTAATGTTCACTGGTAATCATTTATATTTTATGTCCTTCATATACAGATAATTCAGATGTAAGTCATTAACAAACCATTTTAAATCGGATCTAAACATTTGAGTCCGATAGCCATAAACAAGGTTTAATTTTCTTCCATTTGCTTTGAGCACCAACTTTGATCTCCAATGTGTAATGACTCGAGATCAAATCCCAAGTCAATCGCCGACCTTCATAACTCTTATCCCCAACCATTATGGCTGAAAATCGACTGACAAACCAGCATTCGAAATGTGGTCTAAATGTATCTGTTTTTCGTTTGCCACTGGCGGTCACTGACCATGAAAAGGAAGTTAAATAAACCAAGTTAGTAATCCTTATTTACATTGCGTCATTAGATTCGAATGCTAATGTAATGGTGATAAGGTAACAAATGGCTTGCCCGTGCGTTGAAGAGGAATTTGTTCAAATGTTTTTTTTCTAAACTTGTTTTTTTTATTTTTCAGGTACTTTTCTTTGCACTTGAGAACTGCCAAGAAGAATTTTAATGTGGTAATATATTTTCAAACAATTATTGAAGGCTTGATAAAGTCAAAGGAAGTATTTTACTATAATATCTGACTACCTCACTACTCACAGATCCAGGCTTTCGGATCGAATAATGGAAAAATATAAACCTATTATTTCAGATTTCAGCCCTTTGTGCCAGTAGAGTCGGCTATAGAAGTTGAAATAACATTTCCATTCACTCAATATTTTTTGACAAAAGCAAATATCCGAAACAGTATAAAGTCGGCATCGACTGCCCGGAGGCTTTCAAAAGAATAATTATGATAAAAGGATTTAATTCTTTATTGAATGAAACTCATAGAAAATCGCCGATTCGCCCTGCAGTCAGACTATTTGTAATAAAATGCAATTATGCTCGTACGCACCAATTTGGACATAAACTATTTATGAATACATCCCCGGGCTATTTCACGCCCCAAAATTTAAGACCATTTTTATCCGGGCTCTGCGCTTTGGTCCAAAAGTCTCATATTTTTTGCGCCTATATTTATTTTAAATTTCGATGCTATAAAATTGCAGAATTTGCTGGGTATTTAGTTGTTTACTAAGTTCATTTAGCTGAACTCAAATTTAATACGTCTAGTTACGTGCTCTTAAAAATAGTTCTAATTTATTTCTTTTTAAGTAGGAATGTTTTCACTTGCGTCACAAACCACATCTATTCCAGCCTGCAACAGATACGCTAATGACCTCCCCAAAAAGTGGCTACTTATTTCCAACCAACAAAAAGCAGTTGAAAACCATTTTCGGGTTCATTCTCAGCTAGAATTTAAACGGCATCATTATACAGGCGAGAACCCAACGCTACATCGTTACGGACCGCAACGTTGCCGTTGCAACGTTTGCAACGTTGCGCCATTGTTGGGGCGTAACCTGACGTCCTGACGAGTAGCGCTGCCCTTCACTAGGGATACAGAATTCGCATATGCCCTTTAATGACGTCACGCTTTTGATTTTCGGCTATTAGCCCCGGTTTAATGCCGCGTGAAAATTGAAGGGGACAAAATGTTGCACGAAAGTGAACAACAATTAGCCCCCATTATGACACTTTTCCTTTGTGAGTTGTTTCCTTACAAATGCCAGTCGAGATAAATGTTGTGATGTTTACTTCTGTTTCTGTTTGTTTATGGGCGAATAAAACTAAGCAAATAGATTATTTTGTAAGATTTGCTGACCTGTTCTGTGATGTAGAGACTGGGGATTTGAATAAAGCTAGCTGAGACAATCAGACAAATCGTTTATGGCAATTTGATATTCTAGGAGACCTAATAATGTCAACGAATACAGTAGTACCATATAAGTAAGTCCAATTTTTTATTTATAAAGTATAATTCTCTAATATATACGTATAATATATACTATACGTATGATAAACAATGGCCAAGAACCTAAATTCACGTTAAATGCACCTCATTGACATGACGTAAAACACCACAAAAGCGAATATCTAAAGTAACAGAATTAGCTCCGTAACACAGAATTGCGTCGGACAGTCGTACTGGCTGGACGTGACATGGCGAGCCATGCTCTTTGACCGGGCGGTTGACAACCCACCACGGGCAGGTGTGTTGGCGGCAAAGGAAATTCTAATCGGAACGTCCGAATTCGAAATGTGCCGCCGTTCGAATTTCAAAACTTTCTTTTTTAATACTTTCGTTTTGGGCTTCTTGCTTGCCAGTCTTGTTAGATTCGGTTGCGTATTCCATTCCTTGTTTTAAATTTATAGAATGTCATTAAATTTTTGGTATTATCTATTGGGTTTGATCCGAAAATATTAAATACTAGCTGTTCACGCGCGCTTTGCTTCGCCTTAAAAAGTTTTCCCGTGGGAATTCCGGGATAAAAAGTAGCCTATGTTCTTTCCCAGGGTCTAGACCGTATGTATACCAAATTTCATTCAAATCCGTTCAGTAGTTTTGGCGTGAAAGAGTAACAGACAGACAGACAGACAGACAGACAGACACAGTTACTTTCGCATTTATAATATTAGTAGGGGAGAGTACGCTAAATTGTACCGGCAACTAAATCGTACCGCTACCTTACTTTCTACCAGTTGGTTTATTTTAATAGTCTGGCAACACTAATTCATTGCTGGCAACACTAAAAAACCACTGACAATATGGCGCTTGCCTGTGTCAACTGTGTCGTACGTAAAAACCAAAAAATGATATTTCATTTCTAATAAGCTATTTTCTCGTGAAAAAACTTAAGGATTCTTGAGGAAACGGTAGTGAATAGTAAAATCTAAATTAATTACGTAAATCATAAGTTATTTAGCTTGATATTCGACCTTAACAATCGAGCCGGTGATTTGAGGTTATGAAAATATATTTTTTTTTCTCTGTTTGTTATGTGTTTCACAAATTGTACCAGTTGCTCGTTTTTAAATTGTACCGGTACGAATTATCGATCGGGACTTTAAATCGTACTGGTACGAATTGGAATACTTATTTGATGTCGATAACTAGGTATGTTAGATATAATTTTCATGGCTGTAATCAATATTTGTGTAGGTAAGTATAATTTATTTTTTATTTTTAGATGTATGCATGGACACAAGATGATTTAGAGGCAGCACTGAGGGCATTAAAAGTTAAAACTGTTGGACTGAATGAATGCGCACGCCGATATTGTTTGAATTCTTATGTCACAAATACTAAATAGTTAATTACCTAACTATATTAAGTTTTACTTATTCGTACAATTAGGTAAGTTAGTTACCATTCTTTAAAAGCATATATATTTTAATACTGTTTTTCTTTGCTATGTTTATTGCTGCCATTTGAATAAAAATGATGAAAAAAACATAGGATTTTATTTTATTAAATATTACATCGATCAATTCATTCAAAATTTTAGGTACAATTTAGGAATCACAGATTTTCTTACTTGCAATTCGTACTTCTAGGTTTTACAGAAATATATTTTTTATGTTGTTATATGGATTTACAGCTTAATTAATACCAGTAGTTTTAATCTTATTTCTTTTCTGATGAGACAAATAGGGAAAAGTTAAACAATGAAGTAAAATTTAGTTTTTTTATCTTTTTATTTTATATATAGAAAAAATCAAAGTACGATTTAAAGACCGAGTGGTACGATTTATCAAGCGATTACCTAAATCGTACCATTTGATGTTAAAATAAAAAATAAAAGTTTGGCCACAAATAAGCATTATACTGTACAATCCTGCTTGCTGTCATAGGTAATAAACCATTACGGTTCTTATAGTCAATGGTCCAAATTCCTAAATATTTCAAAATTATTTTAAATAAAAAATATAGTTAGGGGGTACAATATTGCGTACTCCCCCCTAAGGATTGCAAAATGCAAAGTCACATTATTTGTTCAACACAAAACAACAAAAGATAATATTTTACCGAAACGTGTACCAATACAGAATCCAATCAAGTGTAATCTGGAAACGCAAACAAAAAGGACAATCTCCTGACTTTATGTTTGCTCGGACAAAGGACATAAACATGACATAATAAAAATAGAAGCATTTCCCGCCAACTCATCAAATGAATAGCCGGACGGAAAGATATTCGGTTGTTACATGCGTTATACGTTAAAAAATTACGTCATACGTCAGGGCTGACGCATTGTGCCGCCCGGGCCCTCAGCCCTTGATTAATGTTGGGCCAGAAACCGCGGTAGCCCTGAAATATCGCCCATGTTACATTGCTTACCCATTTTATTACGATCGGCCTATTCCTTGTTTACTGTAAAGACCAACTATAGAGCTACAAACGTTTAGAATTGCATTGCTTTACTGACCTCTGAAAATCTTAAAATTAAATATGTAGTAAAAAAAATATTCAATTCGAATTTTAAATTTTCGAAAATGTCTTCCCATTTCCTTCTTCAAACCCAGTCCAGCCAACACTGCAAAATGGGGAGCACACTCGCTTACATCAATAAACTGGAGGAGTGCTCTATTAAAATTCGTCAATAGTGACCAGTGACGCCAACTCCCACTTACTGAAAGTGCTTGAGACATCACTATCGCATCGCTTTCGAATATTAAAACTCTACCAGCGCAAACCAACCCAGCCTTATTCCTGCTGCACAGCAAACCAGACCTTCATACCAGAGAATGGGGACTTTACAAGCGTCACATATAACTGGTTGGATTGTAGCAATCACTGCACTACTCGACGTGGTTTCATGGAGTTTGCTTCGCTCCTCAAGTGGTACGATTGCGACGTGACCACACTACCCTAGTCCCCCTACTATGTTAGACTTAAATTCTTTTAAAAGTGTTCCTAAATTTTCGAGTCAGCGAATCATGGCTTTATCTTGCAGGCCACGTTTTGGAATGGCCGTTTTACGTTTACTCTATTAAAAGACTGGAATTTAATGGTCTAAGTCGGTTTTAGGATCTTATGGGTCGTTTTATACTTTTAATACTTGAGTCTTAAGGTGCCCGGACTCTGGAGTTGAATTAGAAATGTAAAAGGTAAAGAGTTTTTAAATAATGCACATGTCTGAAGATTGTCAGCTCTACTGATTATCAAACTCTTATTAGTTCTATCATTCTTTGAGGGATTCGACCCTCCTTAGAAAGAGGGTGCCAAATGCGTCGCAATAAATATGTATAGTCTTTGTCCCTTTACATAACTAACTATATAAATGCCAACTATTTGATTAGCCATCAAGGATGGGGTCGAAAGCCCCTTTTTATTTTGGGGCAAATAAATGCGATTTGTTTTGGGGGACAAATGAAATATGTTCGAACACGCCGGTCATTTATTAAATATGGAATTTAATTTCAGATTCGTATTACGCCTTGTGTCGCTATAAATTCGTAACATTTGACAGTAGAAACGATTTTAAAATAATAAGTTCGGACGGTAAAGTGCTCGTGACGTAAGCCTTTACATATAAAAAAAGTATTAAATAAAAAAAAGCGAATCAAATGGATGCAAAGTAAAATACTTACTGGCTATCACATCGTATTATGAAATACTCGATATGATAATATACTCATACATAAGGTACCTCATACACGATAAATTGTCAATTTATTATGTTTCCATTCGATTTTAAAATAGTAGCGTATTTTTTGAATTTTTTGGTGATGTTATGTTCTCATGTCTCATCCAAATCAGTTTTCCCGCTCCAAAGTAATGCAGTTAAATTTTTTTTCTATGAAAGGAGAAAATCGGGGACAAGAATCTGATTAATATTTGCAAATTTAGAATGTAACAACAAATCTAGAATACAATAATGTGCTGTGCTGTTTTTTTATCACGTAGCCGTATTCTAAAAAAAATGTGCGTACATTTAATATAATTTTATTCACTCTATCGTTGTTTATTCAGGACAGCCAGATAAAAACCTCCCCTTTTCATTACAATCCTATGAATAAGTTTTACCGCGTGCCGCAAAATAAACACACTAAATTCATAAAAATCATTCAAACGCCTGACACTAATCGCCGTGTAAAAGTTACTGAGCGACGTCCAATGTTTGTTTTATAAATTGGATATATAAAAACCGCGTGTGTAATTTGTTAAATAAACATGTCCCCTCATTGTTTGCCTAATAAATGTGTTTTTATAGATGTTAGTGTGCCTGTCTTCAAAAATTGTTGGGATAGAATATTTGAATGTCGAGTGTCTTACTAAAATTTGACACACGTTTATCCTATCTATTATTGTCATAATTCGAATGCTTTTGAACTACCTACGAAGGTTTAAAAACTCTTTTCAAACGGTTTGTATCAAAGGCGCGAGCTCGATTGGCTGAAACTTAATCGGGATTGGTGAAAACCGTTCGCATTTTGTATTCAGTTAACTCCATATCTCGCAGCGGGCCAATTTTTATTTGAGCTAAATCGTTTTCAATCGTAACAGTCCATTGTTATTGCCAAAATAGCCGATTCACGTGAATCAAATACAACGACCATTCGCACGTGCTTGCAGAGCGAAAAAATCGATATATTTTTTCTTTTTGCCGCATCTCTACCGTGAGGCAAAGGTACTTTATTGAACAGCCACTTAGGCTTTTTGTGCCAGTATTCTTCATATATTTTTTCTATTTGTCCTTATTGGAATGACAATTTCATTTTATTGTGTTTACATTTGTGTCAAGTTGCTTGTATTGTATTGTGTAGTCGATGGGAAAGGAAAAATGTTTATTGGTCACGAGCTAAAATATGTTTTTGTTGAGAACTTTCAAAAAGGATTGTTAAAGTAGGAGTCACTATGATGATCAATATTATAAGTAGAATCATTCATTTATAAATGAATATTAAATAACAGCAACATTTTATAGAAAATTCATCATGAGGATCGGTGTAGGTAGGTATAAATGAATATTAAATAACAGCAACATTTTATAGAAAATTCATCATGAGGATCGGTGACGGTAGGTATATTCTATTCTATTCTATTCTGGTATATTCGTCATATAACGTTTTAAACCTATCTAAATGACATCAATCATGAGTGTGTGCAAATAAAGAATATTCTATCTATCTATCTAAATGACTTGATTACTTTCGTAAAAATATTGGAAAAATAACTTTATTTAACAATAATTATATTGAATAAGTACTGTAATTTCTTTGTTGAATATTCAAACGGAACCTGTCCACGCACAGGCGACCTGAACGCAATTTTCTACAACATAAAACCTACGAATATAAAAACATTACTTTCCGATCACTTCGTTTGAAGTGCCCATTTCCTTGTAACAATAAGGGGTTTTCTATCTGAAGGTCCTTAAAGTTTTACGTTCGATTACACTATGAAGGGTCAGCGGGGTCCGCGTCTGGACCCCGCGTTATTAGCTCCGCGGCAATAAATAAAAGGAAAGTGAGAGTAGCTTTTGGCAATCAATTTGGAGGGAGCAATCCTCGGGTGCTAATGGGGAAAGCTCCGTTTTCGCACGTTCCATTTTTGAATTATTTAAAGATTGTTTCTTTTTTAAATGGAGAAGGAGTTTTTATTTTATATCTCGTTGGCTGGCCTTCTTATCGAGGAAATCTTGTTTATTGATAGCTGAAATAGGACGATGAATTAGAAGATTAAAAAAAAATGTTATTGAAAATGATTATTCTACTTACTGTACTTTGCAAAGTATACCTATTTATCTTCGTAATTGTTTACACTACCTACTTAATTAAATAACCCATTAAACTGATACATCAAACCAGTAAACATGCAACATCCCAATTAGGAATACACCACAATAGGTAATTATAATTAAACTCGATTCATGGCGTTCAGACTCGAAGTTGGGAGAGATAAGAAGACTCGAATGTTCTCGGTTCGAGTTCTCGAATTCGCTCTCACTCGATTTATTAACCATAAACGTCGCGGAGTTTAGCAAACGCCCGATTCAGTCACCGAAATGAGTATGAGACCAATAAATATAGAACACTTAGTACGTAAATAGTCTCAGAATTGCCACGAAATTATTTCTCTCGTTTCCTTTGACATGATCGATAAACAGACACCATCTTAATTTGCCTACTGCGTACACACACCGCTGGTGCCGTAAACACCCATTAAATATGTTAAATCCGAAGAATCGATATACTTTTTTTAAGTTATTGAAGTAAATATGAAACATCATACATACATATGCTCACGTCTGTAATCCCCGAAGGCAACATTAATGCTATATATAATCATTTTAATAAATAGAGTTCAAGGTAGGCCTTTATTATTATTCGTAGAGAACCTTCTACACCTATTAGGCCCAGGCAAGGGAGATTCGAAACGAAATTTATTAGAAGCTTACGAAATTTATTACTAGGATATTTAATCATAAATGAAGACATTTTTTATTTCCTAATGTCTAATGAAAGTTACTCGTTATTTAGGGCGACGTTTTAATATTCATTTTGATCCATTGTTGTATTTGAGGTACCCGCATGGTTAGTTTTTTTAAATAATGTGCTGGAATTAATTTAAGCTCTCACAATCTACCATGTCGAATTGATTTTATAATCCAACGAATAGATAAAAAGCAATTAATAAAAAGTACTTACTATGAATTCCCAAAGCCTGTGGCACGTTCTAAAGCATTAACATAATAGTGACGACTTGCAATGAATTTTACTTACATATATATTTGGAGCGGTTGAGAAATGGAACCCTACACTTATTTTACTTCATTTTTTATTCCTCTATCATCTCCCTCTATATACAGGGTGTTCCCTCTGCACGCTGCATCTCGTGATATACACATTTATATACTCAAGGTGCTTTACCTAGACATATACTGGCACCTTCTAAGGAAACCACCTTAAACTTCTACTGGAGGAGATATAAAAGCTTCGTATTCCAAGAATTATTTTAACCAAGAAGATGGAAGACGATTGCTAGAGCTATTTATAGTATTTAAGAAAATACATCAGAAAAAAACATTTAGCTAAATTCCCATTTTGATCACATTTTTAATTATATTTTCCTAAAAACGAGTACTTCTTTATAACTACAATTCACAAAAGTGATAGGATGGTTATTTTCATAAGTACCCTTAACTATTAATACTTAACAAACCCTTAATGTTTGAATGAATAAATAGGCAGTTTGTAAGTTTGCCAAAGTACAAAATTGTATGAACTTATGAAGCAGATAAATCTGACCCCTATCAGAAGCATTGTTAGGTACAATGGAGGGGGGTTAGGTTTCTCTGCACATGACCGTACCTTCTGCACCTAAATATGTATGAACTTCACAATCAAACGTAATTCAAATGCACTGTTACCGCACAAGCTGTAAACAGCAGATCGTAAAAATAACTGTACAAATAGCTCCAAATGCATTTGTATAGAACGCGGGGGCTATTAAGGCCCGTTTACACTGCACCGTAATGTCGCCCTCGGCTCGTTGGGGTTACTCTATACGGACGAAAAACTAACGAACGGGAGCGGTCGTGCAATCAAATACAAATACAAAGTACAAAATATTTATTTTCAGTAACTTGGTCTAGGTATAACAAAACATTGTTGGGTCACTCCTATTAAGTAAAAAAATACCTGTATGTCAGTAACCCCCCTCAGAAGCATTGTTAGTATGAAAGGGGGGTTAGGTTTCTTTGCACCTGACCGTACTAAGTTACATTAAATAAACTTAAATTATGTAGGCAGGTACCTACTTAGTTACAGAAATTAAAAACTAAAAAGCTAAAAGATTTAAGAAAAAAACGGCATGTTTAATGCATTGAGATAGAGTCGGGGCTCGCGCAACAGTGCTCCAAAACTTAGTTGTTCGTAATCTAAAGTGACCCCCATGTTGCGGAGCCACTGAGCGGGCGAAGATGCAATTCCGATATGTTGTTACTTGCGAATGGGAGCGTAAAGCGGAGTGCAAAGGAAAATAAACTCTAAGAACAATGAGGAAACTTAATTGAATTTACGCCTGTAGGTTTCGGGCGCCGCCGCCGATATGTGTGCTCTAAAGGTGTATTAAATTTAATTAAAAGATGGTCACACTGAATTTCTTATTGAAAAATCTATAGATTATTTTTCTTAGCTAGTCGCTACGTGTCAAGGGTGCACATAAACATAATATAAGGATATATCGCAAACTTATTTTGGCAACGATTTTTGGATTTAAAATCTATTGAATTCGACACTTATTACTTCGTAAATGTTACTTTGTTTGCATACACGATAGGGATATGTCGTTCCACAGCTTCTTACGTGAACCCCATACCTGTTTTTATTTTTTTATTGAGTGAGTTTACTATCTTTACCTATATATTATTATTTAAGAAGAATTCTACTCACATTTCCGTTATATTTTGCCACGTCACGTCAGTGCAAACATGGCCTTAAGTGCAAAGCGCAGGATCCGGGATAAGACGGTGCTTATGCAGTTTTCCGCTTTCCATAGAAATGTATATTTACTCCCGTCAAAGGGGTTTCATTTTAAATTTTAGATTATATTTTATTATGTCGTGAATTGGCGCGCAGAGCCTGTGCTGCCTCAGAGTGACATATGACATTATCCCTTGTACTAAAACATAGATTAACCAATTTGTTCACGTTAACAACACACAACATATACTAGTAAAAAAGCTGCAGCGCTGTTATGTATATATACCTACCTATCAACGTCTCTCGCATCCTGGCCCTCTAGCAGAGGGCGCTATTAAGACGTGATAGAGTTCTCCGTCGCGCTCTCTCTTGAGGCTGCGCGATGTGAGTGAGCGCGATGCAAAACTCTTGTCACATCTTAAATGCGCCCCGTGCTAGCCCTTCTGGATAGTCAGCGATTGACGCTAAATAAAGTCAAAGTCAAAGTCAAAGTCAAAGTATTTATTTGTAAACATAGGTTAGTAATACAATGGTCTTAAATATAAATTGTTAGTTTCTCTATGTTTTGCCATACTTATGGCGTACAAATTTATTTACAAGGAATTTATAAATTGACAAATATTAGAAAAAAATATACAAAAAATCACAATAATTTTAAAAAAATAATAAAAGATAAAATATCACACAAGTCAAAGATTCATAAAATAGTATTCAATTAAAAAAAAAAAAAAAACAAAATAATAGGCTAGTCAAGATAAAAAGATGTCTGGTCATTGAGATATTGTTGAATTGAATAATAACATTTAATTTGAAGGATTGATGTCAGTGTAGTTTTAAATTTAGTTATTTCAAGTTTTCTTATAGACTCTGGCAACTTATTATATATCTTAGGTCCTAGACAGATGAAGCTCTTTCGTAGCAAGGTGGTGTTAGATGGCTCCGTGTATAACCTATCCCTATCGCGACCTTGCCTATTATTCACACATGTCATAGTTTTAAAAAGGTTTGGATTTGATTTAATAAACATTGTCATTTCAAGAATAAATAGACATGGTAGAGTTAAAAGTTTGTACTTAATAAAATATGGTTTACAAGAATCAGTTTGTTTGAGTCTAAACATCGATCTGAGGCATTTTTTTTGAGCTTTAAAACAAATGTCTTTGTTTGTAGAGTTTCCCCAGAATATAATGCCATAGCGAATTATGGAAGCTACATATCCGTGGTAGGCAATGATAACTGTACTTATATCAACTACTTGTGTTAGTTTCCGAAGAGCATAGGCAGACCGACTTAGTCTTTTACAGACATGCTCTATATGAGCCCTCCATGTTAAATTGCTATCAATCATCAAACCAAGGAAACGTGCAACATTTGTGGTTTCTATTGGTACTCCCAAGCAGGTAACATTTACTGGGGATGGTATTATTCTTTGATAAAAATGCATCAATTTAGTTTTTTCTACGCTTAAAATAAGGGATTTTTTTTCCAGCCATTCACTAATCTTTTGTAGAGATTCATTTATATCTCTCTCGTATTTTTTTGAATCGTTGCCTTCTACTATGAGAGTGCTATCGTCGGCAAAGAGGACCATTGGATATTTTACGCAGGAGGGAAAATCGTTGATATAGAGCAGAAACAGAAGTGGGCCCAATGTACTACCTTGAGGCACCCCGCGATTAATAGTTCTTAGTTTAGACTGGTACTTTATTTCATGCTTTGTTTGCAAATCAATTTGTGTTACTTCCACCAGTTGGTTTCTGCCGCTTAGATAAGATTCTAGCAGTTTCAAAGTATTACCTCGTATTCCGTAAGCCTCAAGTTTATTCAGAAGAATTCTATGATCAACCAAATCGAACGCCTTTTTCATGTCCATTAAAACGGCGCAAGTGGTCTTTTTCTTGTCCATGTTGTAGAGGGTTTTTTGTAAAAATTTATAGAAAGCCATATTTATAGACACGTTCTTACGGAAACCGGTTTGCTCTTTAACTAAGATATTGAACTTTTCTAGGTATTTATAAAGTGAGTTGTAGTAGGATTTTTCAAAAATCTTTGAGAATATACTTATTAGTGCTATTGGGCGATAATACTTCATCAACTCTTTATTTTCTTTTTTGTGTATAGGTTTTATAATCGTAGTTTTCAATTTAGTTGGGAAAGCTCCTTCTGTTATGCTTAAGTTGATAATATGACTCAGTGGAAATGATATGGCTTCGGCTACTACTTTAATTGCTGAGGTAGATATGTCATCATAACCTACGCTATTCGTGTTATTCAAGTTTTTTATTATTTTAAGTATGTCAGTGGGTAAGTTAGGTGCCATAAAGAAGGTATTTGGCCTACTGTCAAGTTTATAGTTTTCATGAATAGATTGAGATGTATTTAATTGCGGTTCATCAATGAAAAAATCATTGAAGGCATTGGCAATTCTATACGGATCTGTGATGATTTCCTGGTGGTGAAGAATATTTGTTATGTTTTCTTTTATATTGCTGGTTTTATACTTGTTTATGGTTTGCCATACTGCCCTTGATTTGCATTTAGCTGAGTTTATGTAATGGTTGTTTTGTGTCCTTTGAGTATATTGCACAACTTTCTTGAATCTTTTCGAATAGGATGTGAGGGTCATTTTGTTTTGTGTGGTGGGATGCGTTCGGTATGCCCATAAGTGTTTTCTTTTTATTTTACTACACTTTTTTATACCTTCAGAGATCCACTTCTGTTTTTTTCTAATAGAAATTTTTATTTTTCTCAACGGAAAACAACTAAATTCATGCGTCATTACCTATTAGACAAATTTCGTAATAGGTTTCAATTTATAATTTTGTTAAATAAATAATAATAATATAAAAAAGCTGAGGAAAATCATTACAATTCATTTTTTGTCTCACAAGTCATTAATCAATACTAATTAGTAATTATACCTACTACTATCGTAAAAACATTCGTATTGGACCGTTAAAATAAAGTATTATCAATCATCACACTCCAGCCTGTAAATCCTTTTTAATTGCGTACTTAAAAAAACAGAATTACTTTTGAATTAGGAATATTAATTCCGTCGAGTAATGAACTCGTAAACATTACCAGCTTGCAGAAAATACTTCAGAATTTTTGCGTAAAGTATTTTTGTGGTCGGCAATACACCCTTTGACCTCCATCATATCGTTATACCCGGTTATCACGGTATGACCCGGGTGTACACCCGGCTAGTGATAAACGGTACAAATATTTCGCCCGGACGACCCTACATACACCGTATATTCTGCTTTTTCTTACGGCCTCGTATAAACAGTTCATGATTTATATTGTATATGTTAACATTAATAAATAAAATCTCAAATTCAAATTCAAATTCAAAATCTTTATTGCATTCCATAATTAGTGTTACTTACATAAGGGTGTTAAAATAATAAACAAGCGATCATTATGGACCCGGGAGGGCACAGCAATTTCCTATTAGGAGAAGAAAGGAGGAGGACTTAGCATTTGCATAAATAAATTTAGTTAGATTAAATAATTTTATCTTATTAATATTATTATTATTTTAATTAATTTACTCTTATTAAATTCATTCTATTCGTAAATGTCACTCTAATTTGCATTGGTAATTTTACATACATAAAATTTACAGCAATCTTCACAATATCATAATTCCTCATCGTCCAAATACTCGTTAATAGAATAGTAAGATTTCTGTAGTAGTAATTTTTTTAGTTGGTAAATGAAATTTTTTGTATTATTATTGCTTTTTAATGTTTCGGGTAATTTATTATATATTTTTACTGAAGAAATGTATACACTTGAAGAGTAGAGTTTCATTCGGCTAAGCGGTAAAATTAAATTATTTTTGTTGCGGCGCTGTTCATATTTTCTATTAAGATTGTCTCTTTTAACATAGTATTCTGGGTAGTTCCGAACAAATTTGCATATTTCTAATATGTAAATACAAGGTAAGGTCAGTAATTCAAGTTTTTGGAAGTATGGTTTACAAGAGTCAGTTACTTTAATATTCATCATAATTCTTACGAGTTTTTTCTGGAGAGTAAAAAGGTCAGGTGCATCGGTGCTATTTCCCCATAGGATTATGCCATACATAAGCCACGCATATGCGTAAGCGTAGTAGGTTACTAGTGCAGTGTTTAAATCAGTTGTCTTTTTTATTTCTTGTAGGGCGTAGGAAAATCTGGAAAGTTTTTGTCTTATCTTTTGAATATGGGGTTTCCAATTTATGTTTGTATCTATGGTTATACCGAGAAGGGGGAATTCGTTTACTTCTTTTAATTTTACACCGTTGAACGTGAAGCAAATTTTTAGTGGATCTTTTTGGTAGGGATGAAAGGTTATTAGTTTAGATTTTTCATAATTTATTTGTAGGTTATGATCATCCATCCAATCTTTTACTTTATTTAATATATTAGTAAGTTTGAAATTTATTATTGTGTTGTCTTGGCATGAGGTAAGTAGAGATATATCGTCCGCAAACAAAACGCATGGTTCTTTCATGATTTTGGGAAGGTCGTTTATGTAAATCAGAAATAATAAGCATCCAATTACACTCCCTTGAGGTATAGATGCGTTGATATTAATGCCATCTGATCTAATACGTTTGATTAAACTAGTTGATGGGTCTGTATGGTTGATTTCAACGAATTGTTCTCTATTTTTAAGGTATGATGAAAGCCATTTATGCGCAAGTCCGCGTATTCCAATATCATATAGTTTATTCAATAAAATTGTATATTGAACCCTATCATATGCCTTGGTCATATCCAATAATAGCCCGACTGCGTATTGCCTCTCATTTAATACGTTAAAGACTTCGTGCATATATTTATATACCGCCAGAGTAGTTGATCGGTTTTTGCGGAACCCATTTTGGGATACATCGAAAATGTTATATTTTTCACAAAAGGCGTAGACTCGGTTGGACATAGCTTTTTCAAATATTTTGGAGGCTGTGGGTAGGACGGCAATTGGGCGGTAATAGTTAGGATCAGTCTTACATTTTTTCTTGTGTATAGGTAGTATTATACCTTTTTTTAGCAGGTCCGGAAATGCTCCTTCTTTGAATGATTGATTTATTAATAAGACAAATGGTAGAGTCAATTCATCAGCGCATTGCCTATATAAGGAGGGGGGAAACTCGTCTATGCCGTAACTATTTTTATTTTTTAAGTTTCTTATTATTTTATTTATTTCGTGGTGGTTGGCTGGATCAATAAAGATAGAGTTTTTTGTCGGGTTGAGCACCGGGCGCCCACTTGGGATATATGGGTCAGAGCTTCTGTCCCCTATGGATGCAAAAAATGTATTGAAAGTGTCGGCTACTTCTTTGGGGTCTGAAATTAAGGTATTTTTTAATTTTAGGTGTATATTATTTTTATCTTTTGCAATTTTTTTATTTGTACGCTCATTAATTATATTCCACATTGTTTTTACCTTATTATTTGAATTCATCATCCTTTTTTTGAAATGTATTTTTTTAGCTGTAGAGACTGCTTTTTTAAGTATTTTTTCGTACTTTTTGTAGTGATTTGTAAGTATATCGTTTTTAGATGTTATGGTAAGAATTTTCAATAGTCTTTTATTACGACAGGATAGCTTAATACCTGTTGTTAGCCAGTATTTTCTACAATTATTATTTTTTATTTTTATCATTTGCTTTGGTATGGTTTGATTTAGAATATTAGTTAATGTGTTATGAAATATTTCGTAATTTTCGTTTATATTTTTATCTTTTACAAATATATTTTGCCAGTCTATCATTTTTAGTTTATTTTTAAAGTATTCTATATTGTGTTTACTATATATTCTTTTTTCTGTATACAAAATTTTATTTTTTGTTGGTTTAGGTAGACTCAGATTTATTGTTATTCCCCTGTGATTAGTAAACCCCAAATCCTCAACCATTGTAGAGAATTGTTTGTCTTTAAAGTTTGTAAATATTAGATCTAAGCAAGTTGATGAGGTAGCCGTAAAATGTGTAGGTGTTTTAATATGTTGTATAAATTTATTTTCAGATAATAGGTCAATGAATTGGTTTGATTTTAAATTATTTTGTAAAACATTTATGTTGAAGTCGCCGCCTATTATTATATTAAAAGTAGAATATTTATTTTTTATAAAAGTTAAAATAGTTTTCATTTGTTTATAAAATAGTTCCTCCTTTTTCCTTTTCCCATTCCAGTACATCGTAATTAAAACTATATTTTCTTTAGACAATTCAATGGCACATGCTTCTAATACGTATTCAATAGACATATTACTGATTTCAGTTATTTCTTTATGTTCTATGTTTTCTTGCAATAGGATACAAACTCCGCCGCCTGTTCGAAAGGAACGGCAAAAGGATGCGGCAACTTTAAATCCGCCTAATTTTATCATTTCTAGTTTTGCTTCTGATAGCCAAGATTCACTAATACATATAGCCTGGTAATTTGGATTTTGTTGTATAAATGCTTCAAGTAAATGTTGTTTATTATAGAGACTCTGAAAGTTCTGGAATAGTATTTTATAATTTGTATCAGTATTTGCGAAAGTTGTGGTTTTGATTATTCTGACATTTCAATGCTGATTGGCTAGCATGGTTCAGTGTAGATTGGTTTAGAGTATCTGAAGGGCTCTGAGAGTTTTCTTGATGGTAGGTTGATCTAGTATTTTTTTGTCCTTCTATTATCAGTTGGTTGTTTCGTATAATGGCGTATAGGCCTTTTTTTCGGGCTGCCATCATTTCTTCACGCATTGTATTCCTTTCTTTCCGGGATTTTTCATCTAAATATTCAGAAATGGCCAGTCTAGTTCCCTGTAAATACTGTTTGTTATTTAATATAAATTTTGTCATTCTCTTGCTGAGCAACTCAATAACAAGTGGGCGATTAAATTTGCTTGTTTTTCCTATTCTGTATGTTTCTTCAATATATCCTGTGATGTCTATGTTCAATTGCTCGCGGAATATATCAGTTACTCTATAATGTAGGTCGTATTCGCTTTCCTCGTAGTATTCATCAAGTCCATATAGGACTAATTTATTTTCAGTATTTTCAGTTTTACAATTTAATGATGGTGCCGTAATTTTCAAACTCAATTCTTGCATTTCGTTTTTTAATTTAGCGTTTTCTAGGGTAAGTTCTTGTATTTTTGAGTTAATTCTTTGTATCTCTGTCTTTGTTTGATTGTTTAATTCGTAGAGTGTAGTTGTATCTTTTTTGACCTCTTCTTTTAATTTAGATATTGCCTTACAAATCTCAGATTGAATTGTTGTTTGTAGCTCGGATATAATATGTTTATTGTTTTCTTTGAGTTTTTGGCTAATTATTTCGCTTAAGTTTTGTAGAGTTAGTTCAGTTTGTCTGGTAAATTCTTGATTTTCTACATAACTGATTGTATCGCCTAATAGACTCATGTCTTCAGAACTTAATGTTTCGTTAATTTGACTTTGTTTTGCCGTTTTATTTCTCAATGTAACATTATTTATTTCTGTTGGTTTGGTCTCTTTGCTAGCGTTAGTTTGTAGCGTACATTGGCGTATTGGAGTACCCGTGTTACCTGTTTTAGGGATTTTACAGAAGCACTCCTGGCATTTCCACGCCTTTTTATGATCTGCTGACATTGTGTTATAAAAACGCTGTTCAGATACATTTCCACAGTCGAGATCATACGTATTTTTGCATAGTGTACAGGTCAGGTATTCCTTCCCTGGTAGCTTTTTAAAACATCCAGCACACTGCATGTTGTGATACTGGTAGCTCACTCTAGTGGCAAAATGGCTGAACTTATAATTATGTTGGTGAAGTAGAAGAATTTAATGCTCGATCGATTCACTTGATGATAGTTCAATACAGTAATCATAGATGGCGCTAACAAGTATTTTTTATTTTTTGTTTTTAGTGAGTCACAGATATTTCTTTTAGGTTATTATGGATTAGAAAAACATAATCCTACCTTTAAATATCCCTTTTTCTTGCAGTATTCGGAATTCTCTGTGTCACTCACTCTTCTTGACTTCTTTTTTCTTGAGAAATTGAAGTAATATGCAAATAACGGTCGTATATTTTTTCAAACTTAGATTGATGTTTTTCCCGTTAATTGAACCGCTCTTTGGTGCACTATACGTTTTTTCACTGCACTTTTATATAAATTAGGGTTTTACTTTGTTGTGGTTGTAATTAATACTTTAAATGAATTAATTTTATCAAAATATTACGCAGTCACTGTTATTGTGCGTACGGCTTTGTAGTCTTTGTAGCGTCAGGCTGAAAGTTATTATGAATCTTCGTGGAAATAAGAAAGTAATAGGTTTAAGGCGAAGGAATTATTCGTGAGCAAGTATGCAAGCGTTTTGAGAATACAGTTCTGAATTAGGTATGGAAACTAGAAAATCTTTAGCTGTTTAGTGTGTATTTCAAAACGAAAGTAGGTAGGTACCTATTTTATTTTTTACTAAATGCCTATTTATCATAATGATGTAAATAAGATTGAGGAAGTAGCGAAACTCATCGAAGCGTTGTTCTCACGAATACTCGAAATGAAAAAAAAAAACAGTAGGTACCATAAAAAACATTTTTTTCTCCTAAAATTTTCGATGTTGCCAGCTGAAGTAAGAATTTTATTGTTAACATAAATAAGGACTTTAGTCATACGTAGCTGACGCGCTTGGCAGTTGTAAATCTTATCTTTTTACGCTCATACAATATCTTGATGGCATGTTCCGTTTTCACTATAAACCTGTATTAGGGTGTCGGGAACCTGTATTGTCGGAAATTATGTGTCATTTAGAGAATGCTGCTTGAGTTCCATTTGTTTTTTTTTAAACATAGATTAATTTTCCCATTTATCATGAGGTCTCCATCACACAGTTGTAGGTATATGGCCGTATATTGTGTATACTGTCCGGTTGGAAATTAATTATAAAATGACTTAAGTTGCACTGCACTGTTCTCAATTTCAAATAATTTATTAAATGGCATGCTTTTATATTTAATTTATTTTTGTCTGTGCTGTTTTGATGAGCAATATATAGGACATTAATTTTATATACTATTATATCTTAAATGTGTTTGTGTTTAAATACGACTGGTAGACAACCATTTCAGTGATATTCAAAACCCTTTGCGAAAACCGTAGTCTGCAGTTTTTGGCTCGCACACCGCAAACCATCTCAATTTACATAATAGCGGGGCTGATCGTATGTGAAATTGTATAACGTGCCATAACTTGTCTACAAAATAAATGGCAATCCGCCATGGCTCCTGGTACCGTGAAAACGTAGCAAAATACACCCTTAATGATGAGAAATTAAATAAATCAGTCGGTAGAATAGAACTAAGTTACAAGGTCTTTTGTCGGTTAGACTTGACGTTGACAAAGTTACAAGTGTACTGAAAAAAGTATTTGGTAAGTATCGTCCTGAATGGAGGCATTGGTAAATAAAGATGATTTTTGTTATACATTTTACAGGGTATGTAAACAATTAAATATGTGTTTGCTAGTTTGGGTGTTGTGTTTACTCGTATGTAGGCATGGTACCTATATATGTAACAAAATTACATCCATAAAAAATACTAAGTGATACTATTTATTGGTATTTGAATTTAAAACTGTGCTACATTATCATAATACCTAATACATAATAGTTTTTTTCCAATGTAAGTGCATTAACTCAATGATAAATTATAGAATCACCTACGATAACCAAAATAACATCACGTACCTACTACTGACACAATATTTTAAATTTCGATGATATACCTATCTATACATATAAGGTATACAGCGGGATATGTACATATTTTTGACTATACATAATGTGATATAAGCCGTGTACGACTGTCACAGTCTGATTGATGACAACATGTCGTGTGTTGGTCTAAATTGATGCATAGACGCCGCCGCTACTCAAAAATATTGCTTTTTTATGTTGGCTTAGTCGGATGAAAGCCGAATTTACATATATTTCGGGAATTTAGTAATTAAAATTATATTGTGACGTAATGAGCCGGGTGTTCGCGTGTGACACGCACGCTCGTAATGAAAATCTATATTATATTACACCTACCTACAAATTGTGTAATTCTACGTCTGTCACGATGACATCTGTAAATTTTTATTACTTTTGTTTCTTGTTTCATATCTTGCTGAGCTTTTTATTTTAGATAAAATTGTGACTTTAATACTTGTGATGGTGGATCAATCTATAAAAATAATATACATAATCATATTAATTAGATACTAAAATTAAAATATATAAACTATTACAAAAGTACAATATAGTTGTCACTTGTCACCTCGTATATATTGTTTTCACAGTAACCAATACATCACACATTCATAATTCATAATAAATGTTTTCTTACAATATTAATGGTAGGAATCATTGATAAATAATGATAAATTACTGTGATACTATGTGTGACTTCTGAGTCATTCATTAGAGCCCCTCGACCATCATTTCACAATGTTAATGTATATCCATACCATATCCTTATAATTATAATTATACGAACTCTTCCACAAATCGGTTATTGTTCATACAGAAGAGTAGCCATATTTGATGATACGTCGCTAGTTTATTGAGATTTAATTATGTATTTTCTTTTTCAGGTAAATTTCAATTTATATCACGAAATGGGGTTGGTGGAACATCTTTTAAATGTAGGTAGGTATATCAGGTAAGTTGTGGCAATATATCCCAACAAAGCATTGCAAGATTTGGTAAGTATGTAGGTACACTAGGTACATATATTTTTTGGATCATACTGGTGACTGGTGACTATCGAGTGTGTTTCATAAAAGTTTAGTTTCCAAGTTTTGAACTTGCTATATTTTCATTAAATTATACCTAAGTTGTAACTCGTAGGACGTGACGTTATGATTTTGCGAAGTTAAAAACCTCGATTAGATGTAAAAGGGTTTCTTCCTGACACATAAAATTGACAATAATCAAAACAAAAATCAACCAGGGCAACCAGAGTAGAAAGCATAGTACCTACAATATCCTATAACAAACGACCTGACCCCATTCTCATTTGATCTATTGATACTTAATAGATCGGAGGACAGTTAGAGTATGTTTGTATTTATATACTAACCCCCTTATTCATAGAGAAGTTACAAGACGTTTTAACTAATAGACTGTTTTGTCCCTCTCTGTCAAAGAACAAATTGTTCCCTGTCGGAGAGGGACAAAACAGTTTATTAGTTAAAACGTTTTGTAACTTTTCTATGAATAAGGGGGTAAGTATTTGGACTAGATTTATCCCCAAATCACTCTAAGGCCGAGTTTTTTGATCCGTGGTCAACTTTAACCATTAGTCAAGTCACTTGTCAAACATGACAGCTCCATACGAATTTTCTTGGATTTTAACTAATGGTAGCCATTTTTGACCAATGGTTGAGTTAACTAGGGATCAAAAAACTGGCCCTAAGCGGCCAATTATTGTAAAATATTTAAAGTAGGTAGGTATGTATAAGTGTTTATCTTGGATATAAATTCTATTGGTTCCACTGTATCATATTTGTGAGGGTTAAAGTGCTACGCAATGCACTAGGTCAGCGTAGTGGACTATGCCTAATACCCTTCCTTGGAAGGAGACCCGTGCCCCAGCAGTGGGGACGTGATGGGTCGTGATGATGGTGATAATGAAAGGGCTACCTAGGTATATATACAGGAATATCCATGTGTGTTTCCACGTGAATATCCTGTGAAACAAAGCGAAGCTCACGTGCAAACGCTAGTAATAGAATAAACCGATACATTTTGCACAAACCGGAGCGAGCCCTACATCGCATTGAAACAATGCCAATTCCATCCTAATTTATCCATTCAAATATACTTCCGCAAATAGTTTCCAATAGCTCACGTGATGGATAGCGTGGCGCCACCTGCTTCGCGACAGCACTCCGGCTAATCGAAATTGAACTTTAAAACAGATTACCATAAGTGTCATAGCCAACTTAATAGCTTGCACTGGCGTGCAGGAAAATGATGCACTTAACAGTATTGCTTGGCGTCAAATTGTTGTTTTATTTTGCCGTCAGTGTGCATGCCTTAATTGATTCCGTGGTAATGTAATGGATGGCTGGTAAATTTGTTTTTAATGTGCAATGGAGGACACATTTTATGATATGACTCGGAAAGACAAATTGAATTTACTCTGCGGTATTACTGTGCCGGTTCGGGCACAGTGTGCAAGTTAACGGCGGAATTCACCTCTTTTTATGCACGAGTGAAGCGAAAGTAGCATTTTTTGTCGCCTTCACTGTATTTGGATATACTGTGGCTATGTCTATAAAAGGAAACGCTTAGCTGAAATGTGCCATTTCGCTCGTAATTGGTCGTTTATTTTAGGATGTTTTATTGGCACTTATTTAATTCTGATAGGTCTTATTTGAAAGAGAATAATAATTATCGTTTAAAGTTTGCTTCGTACGTGAAGATTTTTTAATTTTCTTTTCTTAAAATAAGTTTAAAGAAGCTTCTTATGCTTAATGCAACCCCTGGTTTAAGATTTACTTTAGTGAATTATAGGCATAGAGTAAAGGTACTTTGATATTAATTCGATACTTCTCTTATCTCTACCTATAGAATTATAGGTATACTAGGAGATTTGATCAGCATCAAAGGAGATAAGATATTCCTTTGGAGACGTGAAGTGGAAGCGATAGCTATAACATGATAACTGCTGCCGCATTCAGCGTTCCTCTACCTCTATGCAGAAATAGACAATACCTAATTTAGTAATATATTATATTATTTAAAGTATACAATAGAGCGGTGGTAGCTCAGTCGGGTGAGCGCCCACTTCTCACGCCAGAGAAGGCGGTTTCGAATCCTGGCGCTGACATGTACCAATGAGATCTTTGAATTTAAGTACAATGTATACCATCGCTCTTACGGTGAAGGAAAACCTCGTGAGGAAACCTGCATATCTAGATTAAGCACATCTAGATATGTGAACCCACCAACCCGCAGTGGACCAGCGTGGTGGGAAATGGTCCAAGCTTAGGAAGGCAGTTTAGACCTTGGGGATATGCACAAAGGTTCCATTCGAGAGAGCCAGGTGCAGGTACTGATACCCCCACAGAGAATAGAATAGAATAGAACCAGTTTTAGTCCACAGATTTCATACATAATCAGTAACCTAAAGTTTTATTTATTTATAAACGCTTTATTGTACACAAACAAACAATATACAAAACAGATTACAAATTTAAAACATATAGGACGTATACAAAGGCGGGCTTATTGCCAAAAATCAATTTGGTGTTGGTGCAAAAGTTGGTGCTGAAACATAACTATGTCTACGTTTTATGATAAAAAAGTTGGTAAAAGTGTAAGTTCTGTATGCGAGGTGAGAGTTTTTCACTGTTGAGAATCACCCCCTGAGTCTTACAATTTTCAAATCTTAATTACCACTTTTGAAAAGTTTTACAAAATTAAATATAGTTTACGATACGAGTATATATCAATTGTTCGTCTAATCCAGCGGTTTGACACGAAAACTTAACACTGCAGAAGCAATTTCCCTCACTTACTCGATCACACATCTCTAACGTAGCTAACAGTAGCAATTACTCGAACGTAATATGTGATACAGTATAATATTCCAGTACCGTTACTCGACTCCAATCCACATACCTAACTGCTATATCTTCTTAGAAACACTTCACTGTTGATGCGGTACAGGCAGCTGCAAAAGTTATTAACACAATTCGATGCAACGCCTCATAAAGTGATGTTGAAATGATCTGTTATTAACTAAACTATTACTAATCTAATGAATGTATAGTTATAGTTATATGAATAATCAGTAAGTTATAAATGGTAATAGTTCAAATGATGATGGTGTTTTACAAGTTGTTTATGGTAAATGGAAAAAATATTTTTATGAATTAAATGCATTTATTTCAGATAACTCGATCCATATTCAGTACATGTCATAAAATTCAATAAATGTAACGTATTTTGCTGCTTACTGTACACTTGGAGTGAAAAGTGATCTGTCGTCTCAGTGTACGCGTAGATAAAAAATATGAAACCCATGGATTAACAATCTCATACAAACCGAGATAATTTTATTATTATAATACCTATGAAAAAAGGAGTATGATATTTTTTTTGGTATGATACCTAATTATCGTTTGGTAAAATATCGGCAAATTCTAAACTTTGGTTTAAGTTGTCTACATTTAAGCTCTGTTTTACCTATAAAGTTTCGTGAGGAAAAAATATGCGTAAACCTAAATTCTCTGAAAATATGGTTTTGATTAATTGAACTAAACATCACCACATAATTAATAAATACTTAAGTTAAACGTCTCTTAGATCTAAGCCAATATAAACTAAATGGATAGCTAAAGGATTATTATTTACAAAGTGATTGATTAAATTTCAAATCAGATTACCTTTGTTAGCATTTCAAGATTAGACTTTTCCAAAATAAACTTAAGTATAAAGCTTTCCCAACTGATCAACGAATGTAATTTAGTTTATGTTTATTACTTACTAGCTGTTCCCGCGCGCTTCGCTTCGCCTTAAAAAGATTTCCCGTGGGAATTCCGGGATAAAAAGTAGCCTATGTTCTTTCCCAGGGTCTAGACCATATGTATACCAAATTTCATTCAAATCCGTTCAGTAGTTTTGGCGTGAAAGAGTAACAGACAGACAGACAGACAGACAGACAGACAGACAGACAGACACAGTTACTTTCGCATTTATAATATTAGTAAGGATGAAAAATGTAAGTATCACAAGTTTTAAGAGTAATTTTCATTAACAAGTTTATTTACAACAACCACAAGGTCAGAAACAAATTCGCCTCGGTCCCAAATCACAGGCCGTAAACTACTGCCGTGAAACTGAACACTGAAATCTCACTTAAAACGGATTTATCTGCGTAACCTTGCTCGAGAAAATGTTAACCTCTTTGTTCTCTAACTTTCTCTAAAAAGGATGTTTCAAATAGTGTTAAAGGAAGCTTCCTAGGCCATAGTATGATGTATGGTAATGATTTTTGTAATGTGACCTTCTTTAATCTGACTGCTGCTTAGAATAAATCCAATCACCAGCCTTGTGCCTGTGCTTTCTTTCTTATTTCACGCCTGTCCATCATAGTCAGTCCTTTTCCCCCTTCAAATATAACGAACCGATAAAGCAGCGGGCACATCTCAAACTAGTTTTCTTAACTGATCACGAGCTTCCATTTATGATCAGATAACACTAATCATTGTTGAGGACGCATTTAGTTTGATAAATGAGAGCAAACCAGGGTTGTCGAGTTGAGAATTCTGCTCGATAACTCAAAAACTCTTTTAGCTGGTGTTTGACGCGACGTGGCTTCTTTGTGATTTATTCAAGTTACGTCGAGAGCTGTTCGCGAACACAATTATTTATTCAGCGTCGTATGATTTTAGTATTCCGCCGCTTTGCGGGCATTTGACGGATTTTGAAGTTGAGTTCGCTTGATCGTACAAAGTAAATGATAAATGTGATTAAACATTTTTTAAGTCACAGGCAGAAGACAACTCGCCCAATATTATTTTAATTATTGTACAGGTATCCATATTCTTTTTAATCTGTCTGGATATATTCTCACGCCCGACTGCGTGTCTTGTAATTCGGGTGTATTCAACCGATTTCTCATTATAATATGTAATTTAAACATCGTATTGATCAGAGCCAACCCTCGCATTACGTGTCACATCAGCTCCACAAAGCAAACGCGCTCTAACGAACGACGAAATCAAAGGCGTACTTTTCAACGTGAAAATAAAATTATATCACGTAGACGTGTTTTAGCGTTGCCGAAATTTTCAATTCCTTTGCCTCGTATCATGTTTAAAGCGTTCCTTTATTAAATTCGCCGACGTATGCCTTTTTTCTTGATACGAAATTTCGGTTATAAAGCCTGTGAAAGAAACACGCTTCCACTGAATAAGGGTTGCGTTTATAGAGGTAGCTATTGAGATCGGGGCCGGTGATGGGACGACATTGTCAACTAAACGAAC
This sequence comes from Plutella xylostella, assembly GCF_932276165.1. Lineage (NCBI taxonomy): Eukaryota > Metazoa > Arthropoda > Insecta > Lepidoptera > Plutellidae > Plutella > Plutella xylostella. Next base: position 5,369,937 of record NC_063987.1, on the reverse strand, counting down.
AGTCGACGGCATTTGGGATACGACATTGGTTAACCCCACTTACTCAGCCGTATTGGACGACGGAATTGAATAAGGCTGGTGTTAATTATTTTAAATATTCCCCTTTGTTAACTTATTTAGTTGGGTTTTGTATCTGATTCAGATTAGGTATGTTAAGGAGATTCATAATGATGTGTCTGTTATGTGTAACCGTAACCTGTAACAAAAGGTTATTAAACATTGCAACTGCTCTTTCTAGAAGAAAGATGGCGGATTCCCCCTGATTGGCGAATGGCAAGGAGGTTATAAAACCAAAAGGTGTATTACATAATGTCTAACAGTGACGACTACTGCAGTAACACACTGCATACCAAGAACCAGGTACCCTCTAGAAACTAGGTTGCCCCATAAATTGCTTTACGACATATAAAAATACGCTGTCAAATATACGCGCATCGCGAGAGAGAATAAATCATCCGTCTCAAAGAATTTCATTTCTAAACTAGGTTTTGCATAGATTGATCTACGCCCCAGACTTGAATATGAATTAAATTCTTCGGGCGCTCGTGAAGTAATAAGCGATAGTTGTGTCCCACTTATTTGAAAAAGATAAATTATTTGCTACAAAAGTTACCTGAGGGAGAGCACAGATTTGAAAAGGAAATGAGAAGTCAACTTTAATGAAACGTTATAGTAGTTTATAGTGTAAACTTATATAAAAACAATAATCAAAGAATGAGAAACAGTTTTCTATTCTTCGAATATGATCAAAAATATACTAATGCCAAACTTTGATTGTTATTTAGGTCGCTCAGAAAGCAATTTTCCTCGGGCATGAAAAAAGGCATGAAAAGACCTATTTTGTCTTTTTAGACCATTTTCACCTACTTAAGAGAGTGATGGTTTTTTTACCATATCTGTGTTACTTCAAGTAGGTACGATTATACAAATAATTCATATTCATGTATATGAATGGCGAGAAGACAATGTTAACATCTGAATTATAGATTTAAAGGAAAAAGTTTGATTTACAGTCCTGTTGTAAGATTTATGCTTCGTGCGAGCCGTGAATCGAATTGTAATGAATTCTGACTGTCTACTCGCTGGCCATATATTTCGTTATATCTGCAGTGCTATTTCACTTCTAGTTAAATATCTGTAAAATATTAGCTGCAGTATACCTGATACTCGTTTGCTATAGTGGAGGCAAATTATTCTGCAGTATATGCCAATAATAAAAACTTAACTCGTACGTACCAAGTAACTCGATTTGAATTGTGAATAAATTCGATTCGATTATGGAAACATTTTTTTTTATTAAGTGGACTAATCAATACATTATCCTATATAAGCTATACAATTAGCTCTAAACCACCGATATGATATAAATTCTGATGAATATTTAAAAAAAATACCTAGGTATGGAGGTGAATGTATAATATTGTATAATGTGGTATCATTTCACTCATTTAATTGTTCATTAAAGGCGTCGTTATTGAAGTGAAGTTGAAGATAATTATAAAAGTCATAAACAGCTACGACTTAGGTATTCATACCCGTGGGTATGAAATGAGCGTTTTACGGACGCTTTCAGTAAAAAGTTATTTGTTATTGGGATAGACCACAACAAGTCTTAAGGCGTATACTCTTATAGACTCGGCAAAGAAATCAGTTCTTATATAGGTAGGTACACTTAGCCTTTAGTCAAAGAACAGCCTAAATAGTTGTTTTAAAAAAATGGAACAAAGATACCCTCTAGGTATGGCATATGTATGTATGACGGTGTGACTTACAAAATACATTTTAGAACTTCCTATATGTTTTTATGCAAGCGTATGTAGTATTATAACCGTTTCGGATTTCAAAGCCCGCAAAAGCTTTGATGTCGCTGGTAAAGCTTTCAGTAATTAGAAAAGTTTTGCCCGTAAACGAGGCCCCATATTTGATAATCATAACTCTGAAAATGACTGAATTGATAACAATAATAGCTTAACGTTTAAATACGTTAGGTCTATAGGTAATTGACATAAAAAACTACGTAATCTACCATACTGACATCATCACATTAGCAATTAACAATCCATAAGCCTGTCAAACTCTGTCAGATCCATACTAGTTACGTCTTGACAGGCGAGCGACGCAGCTTAAGAATTGTTAATAGCTAATGTTCGGTGGCAGTAACCCCACAGTGAATTTTCTAATATAAAAACGGGAGAAAGCCATACAAGAGTGATAGTGAAAACCAAGTTTTCCATTACCGGGTCCCGTGCGAACTGACTAGCGAAAACTATCGAATGAATATTAAGTTGCTATCAGAGAGATGAAATTTTCCACTTATAAAAATTTACTCAATTTTTACATTTGCCTTGCCAGTTTACTTAAAGTTATTTTCACTGGAAATTGGAAAAGGTTCGTTTAGTTTTATTAAGTAGGTACATAAGTTTTTCTGTGCTCTTTTAACGTTATGTACCTATGTTATGTATGCCTTAATGATAGGAATTATAATTACATATTTATTTGAAACAAATTCTTTAAATTAAAGCTCTAAAGCTTGGATGCTTGGCAATATTTGATTGGTTCCTATACCTACCTGTAAAATACACTATACCTAGTTGAATAACATTATTGTAATCAAATTCATAGCCTTTTGAATATGCATCAGCCAACTATTGCCGTTTTATACTTTTTGGCCATTTATTTGTTTATCTGGAAAAAACTGATTAGTTTTTTCAGGTACCTGAGTTATACATGGTGTTTTTATTTTAGATCGAGTAGTGTAGAAATCAACTCCTAATAGGTATACTATTGAGGGTCTTCATACGGTGCAAAGTATAATATCGATCTATGTATTATAGGTTGCTCATGCACAGTATGTCGGGTACATTGACCTACGAACAGGAAGTTCTCTTATTTAATTTTAAAATTTATATCCTTTATATTCTATATATAATAATACCTAAGTCAAATTTTTTTTTTATTTTTTATACCAAACTTTGTGTAACATAGTTATTTTATTGAAGTTTACGTGCCATTAAACCTGAAGGGTTTGTCTTGACACTAAATACAATCGTGGTCGACAAATCAGTAACATGAATATAACAATAGGTATTAATTATAGGTACATAGGTATTAACATTACTTATTTAGATACTCATACAATTAAATAGATTAATTAAATAGAATTCATCTGATGCACTTATCAAACTTACTAAGGAAATATCCAGTATAGCTATAAATGTTCCATTTGCTTAATCGTCCGAATAAATGTTAAATATTAGTTACACATCTGTATTTGCTATTGCTGCTGTCGTCCGGGCGTCCTGTGTGTTTACTTTATGTTGTGGACATATTTGTATCGCATCGATAAGTTATTGCCGGGACGCCGGCGGAAGAACAGTAAAATATATTATAGGTAGATTGGATATTGTTTAATTGTTCATATCATAACTACTTTTAAAAATGCTTGTATTTATTTATGATATTCTAATTCAGTAATAAACGTACAGATTTAGAAAACTTATAAATACTGCATTCTCCTCGTACAAAATTGATATGCCGAAAATTAACGAAAATAAGAGGGCTAAGAAAATTTACATACGCGAGTAGGATGCCCTCAACCTGTCTACTATTAATCGTTATTGCTGATATGAAGTTGATACTGTGGAGTGTGTAAAGCTTTTAAAATATTAGTATTGTACCTGTAATTCAACTGACTGTTCCGTTTAGTTTACCTTTATCAGAGGTTATTGAATTATTATCTGTGAGGTCAGTGAACTTTGGTTACGTGTCAAACAGTCGTCGCGACGAGACAGTATAATAAATATGTAGTTACCAAAACTTCAGCATAGCCACTTTTTAGTTCCGAAACGTGCCGCAAATGGCTCAGTGAAAGCCGATAAAAAGACACTTTGGTCTGTTTCTGACTAGACATCAAATAACTTAAGTAGGTAGTTTTCGTATTACCTACTACGGCTTTCCAAAATCATTGTGATGCTTAGGTACGTGTGATGTCTTCGGCTACAATCGAAAATTGTAAGTTTTAAGGCTTGAGATTAGGGTAGGTATAATTGACTATACTGTACATATAGTAGGGTTAGGAACCCTAGCTTTATTTTAAGATATTCCCTTGAATTACGATTAGAGAAGTAAGCTCCGAAATATTGTATCTGCAAAACCGGAATACGTCTGTATTTCAACTAAGTATAACATTTGTGAAGCCCCAGACCACGCTCGGGTGAACAGGTCTTCCGTCAAAGCCTTCGTACTGGGTGCGATAGTGAGATCGAAACACGCAAACACTCATAGACTTGCCCTTTGGCCTCTTGTCTGTAAACACAAGACTGCTGTGTAAATATAGGTAGGTTTTTTATAGCTAGAAGTTACCTAGGTCTTGAAAGCCAAGAAAGTTATAGCTAGTACCTAGGTCTGGAAAACCAGCGGCGTAAATACAACTATCCAAAGAGTGTAAAATGCAAAACAATAAGATACGTACATAGCTACACATTTTTGATGGTCATCGCTTCTGTTTACTCCATAAATGAGTCCCAAGCGAATACGTAAAAAGCATGAGCTGAAAAAAACAAGCTGTTATGGACTTAGGCTCGCCCACGGCTGCGGCTCGGCCGATATCAATTAAATTCCGCTGGTGTAAATGCGGAATGTAAATACACTAGGGATGTCCCTTCGCTTCTGTTTCATTCCTATTCAGAGCTCCGAATAGAGTTTCGGTTAATACTCGAATTGCGATAGAGGCAAAGCACCTATGACTAAGAAGTCTGAATTATCAAATAATTAACTAAAATGGCAAGTAGCATTAGTTTAAACCAGATGCTGCAATATGGATTGTTGATAATGTTCAGTGGTGGTACCCCACTGCAGATACTTTCATCTCGTTCTCCTGACTCCTTTGCACGCTATAACTTTCGTACAGTGCGCTTGGACATCACTAAACCAAGCCATCCGCGCTGAGTGTTAGCAGAGCGAAGTAGGTTAGCTTAGCGATCGTAAATTACATGCATAGAGGTTGGATATGCTGGAATTAACGAAACTTATTACGGGAATTTGCATAGAGGTTGAAAGCGGGACGTTTCCTTCCTGCTTTCAGGAGTTTCAGGGCTGCCGGCGTGTGTGCCTGTACAATTGTTTTCCGGTTTGAATTGGTGATTTTTTTCATGTATTTTCGGCGCGGATTTAATTTTCAAATCCTGTGTGGGTTGGGTCTTTGTTAGTATTATAGGGTTTTAATTGTGGATAAGTTTAACGATGTATTTGAGTTTTTTCTAAAGAAGTTTGGAGGTTGAGGAAACCTTATAAAATCGTCAGACATAGACCTTTTTTTTAATTTATCGGGCTGCTTTCCCTGTAAGCAGCAGCTCACTTGCCACTTGTCTAAAAGTAAATTTGGATAAATAAGTACTTTAATTTTAAAATAAATATGATTATGGAAGCACATTATCGAATTAAGATTTGCAGTCACATTAAATAAGCAGAGAATTATGAATATGCCAAGAACCAATCAAATAAATGAATATTAAATTGATAAACGTCATTATGTCATTTCCTCTTTCACTTATCCGCGTTAAATTTATTTTATTTGAAGGTACTCTTTTGAAATTCCAACTCTACCAGAATAACAATGAAATACTGAAGTAGTAGTGAATACTTTTTTTACCAGTCGTGTTATCTATAGGGTATGTATCGACCACCGCTTACTAAAAGTTACTGCTAAGCATAACCACAAAACTAGTTTGTATTACATGATATTTTACTCGGTTTTAATTGTTTTTGGTTATAATACTTTGAATAGATTCAAACGTCAAATGTGCTTGTCGCACTTGACTATTTTTTATTTTATTATTTAACGAAAGTGCAAAATAAACAAGACACCTAGCTAACACGCTTTCCACTTTAATAGCATTAGTCTTACAGGGCAGTGCAAGGAGCGGACGGTCACATTAATCTTTAAAAAAGTCTGGCAAGTATACTTTACACAATAATATAAGAAAAACGAACCGAAATTAAAGCTCCAGAATACTCCAGATAGGACAATAAGTGAGAAATAAGCCTACATTTTGGTCACGAAAGTAACACGACTCTAGAAAATACCTTAAAATTATATATAATCAATTTAATCAACCTATCCGATTCTACTTGTGCCGATGCTCCTGAAATTCAAACTACAAGAAAGTTGTTAAGTTTTACCAGTTATAATGAACAAATTGAACAACTTTCCTCAAGAAACATACCTTCGAGATTTAACTTATGAATGTTTCATACAAAGTGTAATAATTGGACAGTATAGCAGATCCAAAAACAATCTTTTACACCTAAGTACTCGAGTACATCGTATATATTATGTTACCACGGAAATATGTTTTTTCTAGATCTAGACTTAACGATCCCTGCACTATGCTATAAGCTGTAGCACTCAGCAGTATCCAGGTCAAGACATTGAATCAACGAATGGCCGTACGCTCAGTGTCGGTGCACTATCGATCAAATTACATCGAAAGTGGTTCACATACCTACCGGTCTACACAATACTATGTACCGAATAAGTTAGATAATCATCACTATCGCTACTGAGTTTGTTTTTGATACTCTTGTGTCTAATATTTTAGACACATCATAGACTTTCATCAAAAGCTGTCCAGGTCTAAAATATAATTACAAATAGTTATTTTATTTATTTAAATACTTTATTGTATACACATTACACAACATAAAAGTACAGTAAATAATATAGATATAAGTCGGATTTTGATGTAACATTGCTCGATAAACACAATACATAATTATAGGAGAGATACAATTTTTCTTATAACACTCCTCTTTTACGTTTAGGGTTAAAATAGCGGTAGTGGGCGAACAACGTATTTTTTTCAAACAATCCTTTTCGGCCTGTTGCATCCCGTACAAAAAGGTCCTTCACACTAGAAGTAAGTTTCTACCCATGCCATTTCCACCTCTGTTGCTACGCCTCAGAGGCTAGTTTACACATTTTTAGTCATTAACTTTGTAATGTAATGCCTGGCTAGTAGGCCAGATGGTTTAGTGCTGAGTCACTGGGCTTCACGACCGCCGTCCAACTGGCGGATGTTAAGTGACTTTAACTGACTGGTTTTTTATACTTACTTACCTTTTGAATATTAAAATGAATTAAGTCCGTATACCTACCTACCTACATAGTTAAGTCGAGTTATTATTTGATAATTAAGTAAATCTTTCAATTAAGACATTTACAGTTTTTTTCTCTGCATAACATAATGCCTTATCGCAGCAAGGGTCAACCGTTCAACGATAAAGTACGTAACTTGTTTAAAAATCACACTCTTGAGCCCAGAAAAGTCCCCAATGAACCTTTCTTACACTCTCAAGATCCCCCTGCCACCCCAATAGAGTCCTTACTCAGACGGAATTTAGGTCTACACTAACTGCAAAGTTAACGATGCAAGAATCAAGATAAAGCGAAGCGACTGTAACCATCTGCTTGTAGATAATCCGGCCAAATTTGAAAAAGGAATAAAAAATTGCGGACGGTTTAGAAACACCTGTCGTCTGTTAAACTGGTTCGTTCGATTTTTGAACGCTATTAGTGCAAGGTGGGCTTTTGGTGCAGAATACTAATAGCTTTTGTATATTTTTTTGCATAAAACAGGAAGAGGTTGCATTGCATATGTCATCAACTCATTATCTTATGATATGATGATATGAAATAAATTATTATTATTTTTTTTATTATTATTATTTTTTTTTGTCTTGAACGCATTGGTGCTTTTTTCTGTATTCTGATGAAGAAGATATTTTTCCGTCATTTATATTTAGAGGTACAATTTACTGTATCACAATTTTTGACCATCCATGATGAACCTGTAAAACTGAAGAATATTTGAAGATGCGTCCCATGCCATGGGAGCAAATTTTCAAACATACGTTTTGGTTATTGTCATAATTCAATGGTACAGGAGGATTACTCTATCTCTATACTGACGAAAAAGGAACGAACGAGAGCTGTCGTGCAATCGGCACGTTGATACAACGAGTCGTGGCTCGCGCAACAGCGCTCCCAAACTTACCCTCAAATTCATAGAACATATTGTAAATTTACAACAAGGTTAAAATTGACTTTGACACAAACGAGTTTCAACTCTTTACGTAAGTGAAAAAGTTGAAATTCGTATAACACGACGTAAGTTAAAACCTATTGTAAAGTGTCAAAAAGTTCTATGAATTCGGCGGTTAGTTTTTCGTCATATAGAAAGACACCTCAGTACCTTTCTACCTATGATAGTGACAATTTTGCCACGACTTGAAGAGCATGCAGTTTAGAATTAACGCCCTGTGCCTATTAATACGTTACTCAACCAATAAACCCTCCTGTAGTAGTTATACCTACTCAAGAATAAAATACAAAGTTTCTTGATACTAATATTGTATTTCTTTGTGCCACAGGTAAAGATCGTGAGTCACCGGTGATACAGGCGGATGGAATGCAGTTGGTGATTATGAATGAGCTTGCTTCAGGTATTTTATGTGGAGGAAGGAGATTCTTGGGTAGATCATGCTAATAAAATTTTTACTCTATTCTAAGCAAAAAAACATGATATAACTTTATCACAAAGTGTTAGGTAACAAAATTGCGATGCGACGTCGTCGAATCGTAAATATTTTTATTCGGACCTATGTACTTAGGTTTGTACATAAAATCTGCGATCTTAATCAGCTAAGTGCAGATTTTGTGTACGAGCCTAAGTAATCCAAATATTCACCACCTGCGCTCCCTTTAGTCTGTTTCATTAAACAATAACACGTATTGTTGACTAAAATCGTTTATTACTTACACAATAATTATCATCCTACCTATTTGGCTGGACGCCAAATTATCTCCGGTACAGCGTTCTATTACTTAATACAATTTATGAATGGAAACCTTATTTCTGAATACATAGGTACATACATACAATACCAAATTCATTTGCCAAATGAACTATGTATATCCAATATGTTTAGTAGGTATGGTATGGGCTAAAGTATATGTAAAACTAATAAAGTCACAAGCAGCACAGGGGCTGATTTATTACGACACTATAGCAAACTAATGTTAACGAACGAAGTAATTGTTGTAGATTTTAACAAGTTCACAAAGTAAACACTAATAACTTCGTTAGTTCGTCATAATTACTTACTTCACGATACACTTCAGGTTACATAAGCAAATCTCATGTACGATAAACTATATTTTTGTGCCTAGGTATATTTAGGATCTTCTTTCAAATGTATTCCGCTATATTATTATGTACCTACCTATGTGCCAACTCCAAAACTTCTTCCAGAAAAGTTGGAACAAAATTTAGATTTCAAATAATTATCGTGAGGATAAAGTTTGAAACTGAATTTCCGACCTTTTGGTTTCAAAGCTGAATTCGCGTTACGTCCTCTTATTATTCTCAACTCGACAAACCGCTCGGTTTGTTACTTACCCACGTGTGTAGGATGACAATGTGTATCTGTGTATGTGAGGAACAAAGGGCAGCGAAGACGCTTCATTGTGACTATTGTGAGTGACATACGTATACGGACCCAAGACGTGTAAGGAAGCTCCGTAAACTCCTTAATTTAAAGATCCCATGGATTGTTTTGTTTGCTCAAAGAGGCGTTGATGTATAATTTACATGTTCATGTAATTATGTTGCAGCCTTTTTGTCTTAAAAGGATTTTTGCGGGATATTTCTAGCAATAAAACTGCACTCTGCCTTAAAACACTTAAAAATACACATACAGTGCTAAAAGTAGACATAACCTCTGTAGTGGAATGGTGTGCTATGGAACTTGAGTATACTAGTCGGTGTACTTACATACTAGAAAGATATGTACTGTACATACTTGTAATCAATTCAACTAGATCACCCGACCCAATAGCGGAGGTAAGCAAACAAGATATTTACCAATTTCCCAAAGCGACGTGTGCTTTCAAAACAATACGGAGCCTTACTAAGGCACCGTCGTTTCCTTGCCATAAAAATCAGCAAATTTATTTTCGTCCTAGCCCACGCAAATAAGACCCTTAACCCGCCTCCTTAGAGGCCAAAGACCACCATAAATACGCTGTGTAAATACTTTTTAGAGCAAAACTTGGTTTCTGTCGTGGTCGTAAAGCAGGGCCGAACAAAGGAGGTCGGAATCGCCTTCTTTAAGAGTGGTCCTGGGATGGCGTATTGTGTCTGGCATTACCAGGTGGCCACAGAATAGAGGCTCGGAAGAGGTTTACAGCTGTCTTGGAAACGGAAAAGCTATTGAGACCCCTGCGCTCCTGGTACCTAAAATTACAAGTAAAGTTATTTCTAATAGCACGGCAGCAATATTAATTCAATTACCGCGAGAATCTTATTAAGTATTCTAAAAATAATATCAGTTATGAAAACAATTTCCTAAATGAAATATTCTATAGTTTGATTATTCAAGAATAAACAATTTGCGCTTTCAATAAAAATGCCATCGCCAGATGCCATTCCGCTCTTCGCTAAAACAAACGGTGGCCGTTTTTACAAACAAAACTCTGCTATCTCGCTCTTTTATTCGAAAAACAATGGCGTTAGACATATCGGGTCAATGAAATAAGAAATTCTGGCATAATTTACTTTTTTCTTTATGAAAACATCTGGCGTTGTGCTTCCAGCCAGGTAGACATGATTTAATCTTTTTTTAGTTCCTTTGTGAGGCCCTCACCTGTCTCGCAGCATATGGCTTTAATTCGGACGACAGTAAACCTGCGCAGCTCCCTTTGTGAATGAAAATTATTCAATAATAAGTTTTAGGATATGTGTAAAGAAAAACGTTCCTATGTGTTGATGGAGTACGAGTACTCTGATGTCAAAATCGGAATGTGAAGACGTTTTACATAGAAACAAAGGCAACTTGGTACGAGTACAATCAGAAATACTACTACATCAACAAGACATAGATCTCATATTAAATTTTAGTTACGTACAAAAAAGTTGGTAACCTATATTCCCCGGCAAATTACATGAACTCTGATTTGGATTTTTGCAAGTGTTCGAAAACCACAATACAAGCCATAGAGGAAACTAATACACAGTTTCTTCTATTATACAGCGCGGCAACCGCCACTGTGTTCTTGCACTGTGGTTTCTTAGAACATCTTTCATCGGGTACTCCAGTTCTCGCGTTAAGTCAACAAATGCTAAGTGTGATACAAGTGTGACGGAGACGATGGGGCTTTCAGCAGCTCGCCCACTCCATCTGTTATCAGGAAACGTCGATACCGACCAATATTTAGAAATGAGTTGACGATCGATCGACATGCTTTTAAAGCCAAGGAACATTAGTACTTCTCTAACGAGAATCTTAAAGCTATACATCGGTGACTGATTTATATCATAGCAATGTACAAATTGCTTTATTCTACAAAAAGGTAGAATCTTGAATTAAAGATTTAATCAAACCCTAATTCGCTTAATGGCTGTAATAACGTATTTATTTATATCAGAAGCAAAGATAACGCCCGATCTGCGTACCGTAGTTTAGTATCTTGTTGTGCGGATGCTAATAAAACAATGATCGACTCACAGAACAGGGATACACGAACGTGACTTGAATTTTACCCTCAATTTTATACCCGAGCATAAAAAAGGGGACCGGCACTCCATGTGAAAGATTCATGACTTTTCGCGAGAATGTTCGTGCTAGGACGAACGTTACACAGACTAGAAATTTTTCTAGACGAAATTTCGCGCGCTGTCACTCTGACGTTTGAGTTGCAGCGTTTTATTTTTCTTAATTCCGGAGTGGCTGTAAGAAGTTTGTCGATGTGGCCTGTCACGCTTGCAACGTTGGAATACACTGTATTTTATGCTTCATTATTTAGGTCGTAGGTTGCCCGCTTTGTTAGTTTATATGTGTAGGTCTGTCTATGTACAGAGGGATATGGCTTCGGTGCCGCACGACAGCTCGAGTCGTGTCACGACTGAATAAGTGGAAAAAATAGGTTGGGGTTTCTCTACAAAAAGGATGCAAACGCGTGAAACTTTTTGGAAATAGAATTGCTTTTTGCTAGCAACCTCTGACCGGTCAATCTAATAAGTGGATCTCACGAACTGTGGGACGTGTTGTTATGTTTCCATTTGCCCATTTCTTTATCCATTGCTCTTGACTCTTGAATCTTAACATTATACAGGGTGACCAACGCTAAAGTGAACATCTGAGGGATAGTGAAACAACTCGTCATTCTTAACAACTTTTTTAGAAAGTTTTTTTTAATAATTGCGATATTTTTTGTGCGAATGCGCTTCTATGCGATGTTGAATCGCGAATGTCCCGTGATTTTTTACAATGAGAGTAGATTTTTCTTTTCAAAAGCCGTAGGACAAAAGTAGTTTGGAATAAAGAGTTGGACACCCTGTAATTTCATACGTTCCAGCCCCGTCCAATCTTAACGTCGTAAACGATAAACCTTTGGCATTTTGGACCTTGTATGTCGTATTAAAAACCTTAATACAGGAACATTATAAATATGATTAACTGCGTAAAAGATTATTATACTAAACCTATTTAATGCTTAGAACACGGTCGGAGATTTAGCACGCCTCACGGGATCCCATTAAAGGGACCCAGATTATGGTCCCTTCGTAGTTTTATTAAAACCTGTCTTTAATATACATACCTACTTTAATAAAGCTCGTTTAATATGTGTAATTTGTATAAGATCTTAGTTGTGATCAATTCATTGTTAACAGTAAAGTTCTGTTAATATAATACAGTAATTAGTGTTTTAATGTGTCTCACTTTATACCTGTATATGCTCGTGAAAATTAAGGCATTTAGCCCGTAAATGAACCTTATTAGACTATTTTGTTCAATTATTTACTTTCATAATAGGTGCTAATAAATTCAAAATTAAACGTAATTTAAACAATACGATCTCGTATTAGAATTCATATTGTAAAGGTACTTGCCATTAGTTTAGAAAATATGAATTAGCACATTGAAATGAGCTTAATTTGCATTTTTATTGCTTTAAATTTTATGATTGATGTTTCAAACATTACGAATTACGAATAGGTATTATTGTTTCATACTCGTACCTACAATGACGATAACCATGTTTATAATTTAACAGCCAAAATGAAGTTAAATTCTTACGTATTATCTCAAGTCTCTATAAAAATTGTTCAAGCAAGTATCCCAGACTTTTTTGTATCTAACAAATAGTTCTACCTAATTAAATAAATAATAATTTATTTCATAGCCAAACTTAAACTTAATTACCAAAAAACAAAGTTAACAAGCATAGATTTAGGCTGTAAGCTGAATAATATGTCCCCTGATACTCAAACTAGGTAAAAACCTGTAAGATGAGGATCAGTGGTCACTCACCGATATAGTACACAAAAGTTTTTAGTAATTTATCAAAATAACATTGTTTAGGGTTTTTATCTTTGAAAATCAAATTAAGTAGATTTTATTCAATATTCTCTTGGACCACGCCCCATACTCCCCTACTTAATCCTTGTTTAAATTTCTAACAGGTAATTAACCTTCCAATAGTCATTATTACAGAATAATAGCTTTAATTCTTGTTTAGTTAACGCTCCGGGCTCAGATCCGATTGCCCAATAATCGCTTCTATACTTCACATTTTGATTGTTAATAACAAAATGGTTATTACTTACGCACCTAAATTATGTATCCACAATTTGTGAACAAAGTTATTGTTTTAATGCCTAATAGCTCAATTTCACCTTAATGAAAGTTTACATAGTTCATTCAACCGACTAACTATTAGATATAGGGAAGCCGATCCTTATCTCTGATAGTTTGTATCGTAGTTAGATCAGCCCCCGTATTTTGTAACTTTTTGAGAGTTAGCAACCGGTGATAATTGGTATCAACTTAGAGACTTATTAACCGAAAACACCAAAAATCTTAGTGAAAGAAATATGCAAGAAGCCTACCAATATATCCTTACATTCAAAATAAACGTTTGTGAAATCAGATAAGTCAGTAAAAAGTTATTAATTAATAATGCTCTAAGTTGTCAGCCATTTTATACCAACCAACCCCACTCGGAGTTACATAATACGGGGGCAGGACCTTCATTCTCGACCGCACTATCCTTTCGAGTGTTAGAATTCATTCCAAAATTGGCATTATTTTTGAAGATACGATTGTTAGGAGAAACTGCCAAATTAATAAACGATAAGCGTTAAGCTCATCTGTCCACCGCTGATGGACATAGGCCTATCTAGCGCTGATCTCGACATTGCTCATTCAGCCACTACCCACTACAGGAGGGTTACTCTATTCTTCTTCTTCTTCTTGGCGTCCTATGACCCCCCCGTGGGGCAAAGGGCAGACACAATGGTTCTCCATCTCTGTCTGTCGACGGCAGCGAGCTTCACCTCGGACCACTCTATACTGTAACGAAAATCGCCAAATCACCCCAGGAATCGTCGGTTCAGAGGGCGTCCCACGCTACGTTTGCCTTCCCACCCCAACGTATATCGATTCTTCGCCGATATAAGTCCTCTAAATTGAAGTTCTCATGCTTTTCAATTGGCCTCGATCCTCGGTTCCGCCGCTGTGTTTCATTTAGTAACCATTTCAAGTTGTAGATAAAGTCCAGGTCATCAATCACACTACGGCTACATTTATTTTTCTAATGGACCTAAAAGGAATGCCCGGGCGAGCCTATTAGAGATAAGTTATGGCTCTCACAGTATTAACTAATTGAAGAGAAAATGAGACGACTGTTTGGGACAGACAGATATAAGTCTGTACTTACGGTAAATGTTTAGATGTTGCATCCTTATACTTAAATATTCGAATACCTACATGCCCTGTGATCCATATCATCATCATCATGAACCAGTAACTACGGGTGCCTCTTTATTGTTGCACATATTCCTGATATACTTACCTAATTAATAACAGATTAAAACAATACAAGTATAAAGTTTCTTAACAAAGATTGTTATTTTAGTTCCAAAAGCAAGGTAATTTTTTACGAGTCCCTTTTGTCGAGTAAAGTGAAGTTACTAGACCATAAAGGACCTACGTCAAGGCGCCTAACGGCGGGTCTGGGACCGAAAAACCTCAATTTTAATTAAAACTATAGAATATACTTGGATTATAAAGTTTATTCAGGATATTATAGGTTATTATTTCGCAGCCAGTAAAAGTGTATTTAAAGATTCTCTTCTGTTTAAATTATCGATGCACGCTTTTAGAGTAGTGATATACATACTTGTTTCATGTATATAAGTATAATAAATAACTACATGTTTTAGGACATTTGGGAGAATTTAAAATATAACTGACTGACACAATTTACATTTGAAAATGTGCTACATAAAGCGACGTGTTGGACCAGAATCAAATGGTAATAATTAATGATACATTTACCTTTTGGATTTGTAAATTTAAATCATTTTATTTGATATTGATAACAATTTGCGGAAGGTGGCTGGTAGTGACTGGATGCGGAAAGCTATAGATCGCATCCAATTTCATGCTTTGGGAGAGATCTTCGTCCAGTAGTGGACTGCTATAGGCTGAAAAAGAAGAACAACAACAATTTGAGTTGACATTCTCACATTGCTCAACGTTTTCTACACAGAAGGCATCGAAAAAAAACCTTCATAATCATAACCAAGAATCCCCTTCTTTGATTCGGAAGCATCGCCGAGCTAAACCTTTCTCTCAACCAACTTGGGAGCTCGTAATAAAACAGCGAAGTTTGGAGCTAAGCACATCAAGATTAACCCTCACTTTCGCTGGGGTCAATTTGACCTTGCTCGGTGGAGGGCATCGAGGCACAGCCGTGGGAGTCGCCGCCAGTGACGGGTTACAATTTTACTGTAGAGAATAGACTGGTAGGCTCGTTGTTGTCAGAATGGCCGGAGCCGGCTAAATAATTATTATACTTACCGGGAGTTACGAGTACAAAAGTGTGATAGGAGTAAGCCGGAAAGGGGTTTACTGCTTGTTCTTAAGAAATCAAAATTAAGTTAATGGTACTGGTGATTTTTTCTTATCGGATATATTTAGTTTAAGTAGGTACATAGGTAGGTAAAGCCTAGATTTGCGCTACTGTATAATTTTATACCTATGCGTGTCTAGAGACAATAACAGAGCAAAAGGAAGTGTCAGTGAACCGAGAAAAGTGCACAATGGGCGAATAAAAACGACAAACACACCGTGTGACTACCTTCTCATAGGTGTTAATAAGAACATTTCATTCTCGCCTAAAAAGAACACTAGCATATCTGTCACTTTCTTCAGCAGAAATTGAGTAGGTAGTATTGTAGAATGCTGTAATAGGCTGAATTGTCGCTGAGTAGGACTTTAGACGCATGATTAGGTAATTTCCTCAAGTGAGAAACAGGGCCTATTATAATCATTATGTATGATATGACAACAGTAAAAGGTTTAAGTATTACACTTAAGTACAGCTCTTTGTTATGCTACTGAGACAGTAACAGATAAGCGCCTACAAGGTATTTAAGTGTGACTTATGTGTGTGAATATATCAAAGTTAAATTTATTTATTTCACAGAATTTTATTACTTAAATCAGTGTTTCATTATAATTTGTTGGAAATTGCATCAGCACTTGTACTGTTTGTAGATGTGTCGTGTAAAAACTCATTTTGAAATTTCACGAGAAGACGAATGGAAGCTTGCGAGCAACAACTAGTTACCTACCCAATAAAATTATAGTATGATCCGTGCACTTTAAAACTGCGGAACCCTAAAACGGAATGGCACCGTGAATGATCAATAGAAAACTCTATTCCCCTATCTAAAGTAACAATTTTGCGAATTTGTATATGGAAAGTAGGTATATTAAGATTATTTTGGCAACCCTTATTCGCCATGTTATTAAAAGTAACGTTTACGTTCATGACTAGCTAGGGTTGCCACAGGAGACATCTACCAGGGTGTATTTACTTATGGGGTGTAGTTCACAGCAATATGCGTATGGGTTATGTAATATAGTAGGTGTTATAAGTATAAACGTTTTGGCACAAAGCCATATTTAAATAGTTTCTTTTATAACCCGATCTATCGATATCTCTGTTAATCTTTTTCTATCGTGTAAATGCACTAAGCCAACTTCCTCCAGTGTTTTGCTACTCTTATTGCGAGATCATTGGCTTTCATCAGGTCTCCTTGACTGCACTCTGTTAATATTAATGTTGGAACTTATTAGAAAACAGTTTTTTACAAAAAATGTAAAAATTATATTTTAAAATGTGTAAGTACAATAATACAAGTCTGTCGAGGTATATTATGTATACTTCGGTAGTAGACGGGTTAAATCTTCCTCATCTGTTGAGCACGTAATGATGCCTTCAATGAGGCTTCAAAAGCTTAAATGAAAACGCAAAATGCTTTCAGCATTTCACGTTTCATCCTTTTCATAATGAAACTGTCACAACATCACCGAGATAGACAAGATAATTATTATGAATACAAAATAAATCCTAATAATAATTGAACGAGAGATCGAGTTTACTTGTAAAAATCGTTTTGGAAAAATACACGGCGGCGTATAAAATTAGAATTTTGTTGTTGTATGTTTGTCTCGACGATTTTATACAGTTGGTATATATTTTTTTATTCAAGTCTGTAATATGTAAGTAAGTTATAAAAAATAATCCCAAGTGCGAGTCGGACTCGAGAATAGACACAGGTTACGGAGAAAGCCCGCTTGCATAATCTTTATTCAAATAAAATTGTGCTCAGAATAGCGCCCCTGCGTCGACAGAAACCACTACGTTTAAAAAAGGAACTCTTTTATATTTATAATTTCTAAAGAACAGTGACCGGATGTGCTCCGATGACAGTTATTGTCTATGCCGCTTAATATTAAGTGCCTGTTTATTTTTCAAATCGTTGGGTTGTTGAGTGCTGGTTGAATAGGTTTAGGGCACACCTTTGTTTACTTTTGAATTATTTAATGAACTACGGTAGATAAACCATTCTTGATTAAGAACTATTATTCTCCATATCATAAGAGTTCAGTCAAACAAGACCGCAATCGGCCATTTTTTTTACTGACCCGTAAGGGTTAAGGATAAACTCTTAAACTTAAACTCTTTTCTCAGCGTGCTTTTTCCGAGCGGCTCCCAGTAGGGGTCAGTGGGGTGCCGAGGCGCGTACAAAGGCTCGTTCTGAAAAAACACCCCATCCGGTGTCAGATGCAGCGGCTGCACAGAATATACTGGGACGCTAGTCTGTGTCAGGTGCATTCTTACTGACGGTTCTAGTTCCCGCATTGTGGCAAAGAAATGTTTCTTGGAATCTGAGATGTCGGTGAAAAATATGTAGGTAATGTTTTTTACAGTTTTATTTGTTCGCATGACTGTATCATATCATTATGTGTGTTGATTGCGTGTACATACACGATATATACAGATTTCGTAGGATGATTTGATAAATCATTTTTTTCCGAAATAAATAGAGATATTTCAAATATACGGATAACTAGACAATGATAATAGAAAGTGTCAGAACCGTCTTCAATCTTTAATGAAATTTTCAGGCCGCCACAAAACCACTGCACAAAAAAACTTTTTTGGCGTCGGTTAAAAAATGCCAACAACGTAAAGGCGCCTATTACATTCACACATTCGATTTCTTTGCGAGGAATTGCACTAGCTGACAAGTTCCATGCGATTCCCACTCCAGGGGGTCACTCTCTAAATCCACTAAATCGCTAACCACGTCTCCATCTCGTTGTTCTAAACGTGGCCATTTTTTTTTCTCCAGTATAGAGTAACCCTCCTGTAACTGCGACCATAGCGCCGAGCGACACGTGTTGTATTGTAGTCGGACAATTGGCTGGACACTATACGCTCTGAATAACGTGACCTATAGTCTGACCCTCTACCTGGTTGCAAGCGAAATTCACTCTTACTGTACCCGGTCTAAAATCCATGGGAGATGTTTCGCGATCGTTCGTGGTATTCACTTGCGGGCTGGAGTGTTGGGAGTACTTGTGGCAGATTTTATGCGGAGTGAATTTTTTAAGTCAATATACTCGTATATACCTACTATGAAGGAATCGGCTGGAGCCTAAGATAAAACTGCTAGAATACAGCTAGTATGTCCGTGCTGGTACATTCTGCTAGTTAAAGTAAGTTTGTGCTGGTTCTGATTGAAATTAATTAGTGTATTTCTTAATATAACACACGACTCTACAATGTGTAAAATGAAATAGATACCTATTCGTAATAACAATAGGTAACAAATATCTGTCTTTAAACAAATATCTGCCCCAGCCGGGAATCGAATCAGGGACCTTCGGCTCAGTAGTCAGGGTCACTAACCACTACGCCATTCGAACATTTTTGATGTAGATACTTCAGTTGTTATTACTTCAGGCCACCCATCAATCATCTATAGCCATCCTAATATTAAATGATGTTGTCTTTTCCAACTAAACCGTAGCTCTTTAGGCCGTCAACCCACGAGAAGTCATGCTACGACAAATTGTAACCAGCTGTTTTATCGTAGTCGTATCGTATCGTAGCTGTAAGAATCCTAGATCAATTAACGAACCTTCAGCAGCGTCGCTCGCCTGTCAAACATCTGTCAGATCCGTACATGGTACGTCAGATTTGCTAAGGCCTGGGTCTCCTATTTACGCCGCAGGTCGCTTCCGGCGTCAAGCCGTAGGCCGCGTCACGATGATTACTATAGAAATGTACTGATGCGGTCTCCCTCACACGCCGACGTTGGCGCGTAGACGTAGTGAGCATCGTGACGCGGCCTACGGCGTGACGCTGGACGCGAACTACGGCGCGTAATAGGAGACCCGGGCCTAAGCGACCGACGCGACGCTGCTTATAGATTTTAAATTGATACAGTTCGTTGGTTGGCTTATGTAGTCCTCAGCCAATTTAATCACCTAATATTTCATATTAATAGTACAGTCGAGTCGATAGCAGTCTCTTCTAGTGTGCGGTCGCCCTTATCTGCAATTTCTTATCAATCATTTACGTAAAAATGTTGTAAAAACATATTTCATTGACGGTTTCATAAAAGTTATGAAGAACAAAGGGTTGTCTGTATTCGGATGGGTATTCGTGGTTATAATAATGTGCTTTAGAACTTTGGCTTAGTAAAAGTAGATTGAAACTTGGGATTTAAAATACTACCTACATTAGGATGGTACATAAGTTTGTTTTAATATGATGTAAGTAGTTAGTGTTACGAAATAATATTTAAGGCACAAGTAGTACGTCAGCATAAGTCAAGAGCTCACAAAACCAGTGTTAAACTATATTACATTATAATTAAACTATGTGTACAAATAAAGGGTGTTACAATGTTTTTACCCGGGACAGCCCGGGTGACAAAAGCTCTCGAACAACAACTGTGGCCCGGACAAAACTGTAATTGCTCTGTCGAAAGCCCGATCTATGCGGCTATTGGCTTTAAACTTACTCCGTGGAGCTTCCAATGAAAGTTCTATAAAAGCTGCGCCGGTGGATTACACTTTCCACTTTGAAAATCGAATGTTCCCACCTACTATCTACCTTAAATGATTGAATGTGTCGAGAAATATATTGTTTTAAACTATGGTATTAGGTAAGGTTGTACTCATGAACAATTATTCAATGAGCTAGCTAATGAATATACGAGATCGAACCAAAATACATCTACGAGGGTATATTTATTTAGGAAACATGTTCGGCTTTAAAATCAGTGAAAATATTTAAAGGAACCTACTGAAAAAACAATTGCCTTGTTCTTAGGAATCATATTACTTATAATCATGTTCTGGAACCCCGGCCTAGTGTAGAGTAGCCCTGGATAACCCTCCGGAATAGTGACCCGAGTAAAAGCACATGTAACCTTATGAATAAATATTAGACATTTCGGTAACCGGGTCGGCAGTCTCTAAGGTGCACATTTGTCACTTGGCTGCGCAAACATACAAATACCAATTTTCATCTTAACCACGACGTTGTTCGCATATATGGCGACAAAAGCTAGTCCAGCTCTAGGTTTGTCACCAACCCTATAAGAAAAAAGGAATAATATCAGATTTTCCTGCTATTGCGCTTTACTTATGACAAGAACTGCCATTTCTTGCGATTTGTGTAGTAGGTACATAATTTATTAGACAAGTCAGGCCCCAGTCTGGTTGAAAGTCATGTGACTAATTTCTAAAAGTCCTATTTCCAGGATGACTAACTATTCTGCTTACTAATTTCATTTGCAACGCCGAGATCCTTGGACCCTAGGTTATTTTGCCTCTACCACTTTCCTCTGCTGATAAGATTCCAACTGCCCCGATGCTTATTTGGTCTCCTGAGGGTATGGCTGAACCGCCAATCCGTTATTGGAAGTTTTCAGTCAATTTGGTTACAACCTATATCTATAGGTAATCTGCTTAAAGATGAGATTGAAGCCATCAATGTACGATTAGAAACGGTTACAAGATACCAGCTGAAAATCCAAATAAAAAAATGGGTATAAAAGTAACTTGGGAAACATTAGCAGAATCGCCGCCGCCTCGATACCGACTTACAAAAAACTGGAACAATATCAGTTACTTTCCCGGAGGCCGTTTCGATGGAACTTTTTGAAAGGAACTCGCAGGAAGTTTTTTAAACGTCTGCCAATTTTGATGACTTAGAAGTCTGTTGTTTCTTTATCAAGTTAGTTCGGAGTAGTTTTGCTACAGTTAATAAAGAATGATTGGCCTTTATTAAGTTGCTTTTTTCTCTTTTTTATTTGCACGTGTTTCTATGCCTTTTGTTCGTTTCCACACATAACTTACAGATACTTCATACTTTTTATTAATATTTTTATAACTGGTTCAAAATAATTTGATAAAGCTATAGACTACCACAGCTCTGATAGTGTTGAAGTAGTCATGGTCTTATTTTGAAACAAGTAGAGAATAGGTATCTTCCGTTTATAAATCGCCTGCTATTTACACTGCAAATATTAAATGGTAAGACAAAATACTACCAGTATTCTATCTTCATATGCAGTAAAGAAAACTCACTGACATTACGCGCCGCCGCAAAGTAATACTCTTTGTGACTGAGTTATGTCAATTCAAATGAAATACGTACTATATAATATTATGTAGTTATAAATATGTGATGGGCCTTTACGGTGTGAAGGTCTAATACTGTTGGCAATATTATCATCCCGAACCTACTGTAGTGAAGTACCTAATAGCGATAAATTGCTATGCAAACCGTACTTCCGGAGCTGTGTAATCTAAACCGAGTAATAATTGTTACTAAGCGTTACAGAGCTATAGATAAGGGAGTGTATAGGTGTAGGAGGTGAAATATAAACACGTCACTCATTAAGAAAGTTTGTTTTGCTCGAAATTTTCAAAGATTTCTTCCTATTTATGCAGAATCCCCTCATGATTTTGTTGCAAATATCTAGAAAGAAGAATCTCTCCAAACTATTTCGCAGCTATGTATTTTATATTTCGTAGAACAAAAGGCTCTGTGCTTCTTGGAGTTTCATCACAGAAAAGGGGCATTCCATCGCCTTACATTTCCCCAGAGCTTCCGAGATGCATATTCATCTCATCCCGTTGGCACTAGCCCTTAGTGACGTCACAGCCGGTGGTAAAACTGCATGGAGGTTTTTCCAAATTTGAAAAATAACGTTGTTTTTTTTTCTTTTCAGCGCGGGATCGCGAGCACAGTTCACATCACGTGACGAGGTTGCGGCACTCACGGCATTTAGACGGATATATGCCTATTCACACCGCTTCCGTGAGTATTAACCGACCAAACTAAAATACCCGATGACCCTTACCGAACACTTCTATCATCCTCCTTTTTAACATCATACCATCAACCACTCAAGCTTTCACCCCGATAGAGTTTCGATATTGTTTTTACGCTTAATTATTACGGTTGGATGTTGTTTATGCATGTCTATGTTATACCCAGTTAATTGATGTAGTGTAACTTTGTTACGAGAATGACAGTAAATGGTTTTTTAGCGCACAAAGGATATTGTGAGTATGTCACGTTAATTTAGGATTATTATAAAATTCCAATTCGGGTTTATGCAAGCGCATTCAATTTATATAGATAAATTTTATTTATGTATTTATTTCACATAGCTTTACCGCTCACGAAAGGTTCAAAAAGGTATGGCTAGTTATAAAATAATGTGCATGCAGAATAAGCTTTGAAAATGCAAAATTATTTAGTTTCATGAAAACTAATAACAACGGACAAACTCATTTGTCTGTTGTGCCTGAAACTGAGGCGTTCATTTGTTTTCAAACAACTGAATTATATACTCACTTACACACATATATACAAACAGGCTGTTTTAGTAGCAGGCAATACTAAAAATTATCACGAGTTGATGATATATACTACTAACCTTATTATTTCCACAAAATGCAATTTACTGACATGTTATTTTGCTCCGTTTATTCGGGATTTTACAGCTGGGAGTGTCAGCGCCCAAGTTTTCCGTAAAGGACAATCACAAGCCAGTGTTCACTGAGTGCAGCAACTACCGGCCCACGGTCAAGGAGGAGCAACCCGTCGGCACATATGTATTCACCGTAAGTACCTATATGCATAATTTTGTACTGTAACAAAATGTTAACAACAAGAAACTTTAACATGAAATTTGACGGATTTTGTCGGCATTATACAGCGCTAAATATCTGTTAAATACTGTCTAAGTTTTTGTGGTAAGGCCCTTATAGCCTTGTATCCACTTGAGCATGCTCAGGCGAATGAGAAGGATTAATGTTTTCTGAAGTAATATACTTGCGAGAAATGGAAAGTTCCACCTGTCATTGCCATGAGCGTCACTGGAACCTATGAAAAGGTTCCAGTGACGCTCATGGCAATGACAGTGCTTGCGAGTGAATTTTCATGTTTGTATGCGTCTATGCGATTATGGAGATAGTAGGTATAGTAAGAGTTTTCTTGGGTGTGTTGTAAGAAAATTGTTTTAAAGCTAAAGAAATGAGAGTTTCTTTTTCCCAAATATTATTTCTTGTAACAAATCAATTGATATGAATTGCAGTAAAAATCCTATCTACTTGTATTGTACCTCTATATGATTTACTTAACCTCACATAAGTATATTAACATATTATATGCCATAGTAGTTTCACAAAACACGAGCTGTATGTACATAACATACATTCCCCTCTTCCGGCAAGATCGAGTAACCACACGATGAATATGGAAAGACCCAGATAATTAGATTTCCTCACTAACTCTTCCCTCTTAAACTGAATTAAACATTTTGTTATTTCACTGCTCTTTCAAGTAGCCTTTTCTATTCAAATATCACAGTGTAAGAAGCTTTACTACAAAGATATTCCGCTTTGGAAGATGGAATATTTTAGATGAGAAGTGATCGCTCATTTATGTTGATATTGAGGAAGGTTTATGGAAGTAGTTATTAGCGACATTGCAGATTACAATGTATAATCAACTGGGGCACAACCCCACTTCAATCTGCTGATGAAGAAAAATAGGCTTAAAATATCAAATGTGGCACTTCTCTCTAATTATGTTCCTAAATATAATTTTATGCAAATCCGCCCTTCAACCGAGTATGAAATAAATTCCGAGTTTTAAATTTATACAAACTTTAAAAACCTTGGAGCAGTTTGTGCACCTTGTTTTTTAAAGATTGTGATCCTTGTTATTTTAATTCCGTCTCGTTCTAGAAGATTCTCTCTTTATATTCTTGTGCGCTTTCCGACTTCGGGGATCTGCATTTGAAATGCCTTTTGGACTTAATTATAAATGAAGATAACTGGATGGAAGGTTGTCCATTTGTTCTCGTGTTCCCGTCGCAGGTTCATGTTACGACCTATTAATTCTAATAAACTTCCAGGTCCATGCAGATGACAGAAATCCACCAGACATGGGTGGAACTGTCACGTACAAGTTCGTCTCCACCGCCGGCGAGAAAGAGAGGTTTCACGTCGACTCTGAAACTGGAAGAATAACCACAGCAGATGTCAGTATATCATCAATATAATATATATAATCTTACTTTTCTTCCACAAATATCGTACTAATAATTATTTCATTTCTTACTTTTAAATCTTATAATAAGTTGGTTTCCATCATTATTGTATTTGCACTTTTCCAAGGACTAAAGGTAGGCTGCACTTTGTGATATTAGGCAATGAAGAAATTGGATAAGATAATAAACTTTTTTCTAAAAACGTGCAGATATTTGATCGAGATGAACCATCCCGTGAGAAAGAGGCATACATCACAGTGCGAGCAAGTGACAATGGCCAGCCACAGCTGGACGACGCGTGTACCATCAAAATTGTCATCGAAGACGTCAACGACAACCAACCAGTCTTTGACAAAGTTGTAAGTATAGAACATGCTAGAAATAAGTTATAATCTTGTCTATTTCTATAGTGATAGTTTTCCAGAGGATACTGTTGAATGTTCTAAATACTTTTCATTATTATTATTACACGTTTAAACCTTTTAAGGCAAGATTTATCTCTTTTGTCTTATCGTATAGATTCTTGCACTTTCTGTCTTATCTGCTAATCCGTTTGAAATATTTTTCTATAGTTTGTAGGTCTTTCCGTTGTGGATTATGTAAAATACCTATTCTATTTATCCTTGCAATCTCATGTCTTACCTTGTTTCGTCTTGTATGTTTACTGTATTGTGACTAACGTTAAATAAATGTTTCCATGAAATAGAGGAAAATGTCAGTGGCGCAAATACTAACACTTGGTTGTTTCTCAAAGGTCTTCCGTGGAGACGTTTGGAAGGTTTGTCTAAAATCAACAAAAAGATATCACTGAGAGAGAGTTATGCACAAAAAATCTATCTATACATTGTCACATAAATATATTTTTTCAATTGTTACCGCGTTTATTTTTCACCAATCTATACATAATAATGTTAACATTATGAAATCAATTGTTTTAAAAACATGTCGTAGTAACAATTGAATTTGAAAAAGATCTATTTGAAAAATATGTTTCTCTACTTGCATGTTCCTGCATGTCTGATTTAGGACCGTAAGCCGCCACTCAAGGCGATTTTGGTAATACTTTTATGTGTTTTGTTTCAAATTCACTTACTTTGCACATTAGTAGTTCGTGAGTTTTGTAAGCTACCTAGGCCGCTATTTCCCCGAAACGCATTTTATCACAAAGCACGATTATTGTTTATTTCAAGGTCTCTACTATCTCTACGCTTAGGCATGCTTCGCGTAGAAGATGTCTATTGTCATCACCGTGTGATTTTGTGTTGATTTGTTCACAGAGTGTCGACTTGTCTACTTATCCGAAATTAGATTTATCTCATAATTTAAAGACTGGGTCAAATCTGGAAATTTGTTTTTCAAATTTACAACACATAAAGTCTCATTGTAAAATTTAAATTATTTGAGTGTAATTAAAATGTATTTCTCAATTCCACAGTCGTACTCGGAATCGGTCCCTCAAGACTTGCCAAGCGGCCGAGAAGTTATGAGGATATCTGCCACAGATATTGATGATGGGAACAATTCTATAGTCCACTATAGTCTCGACACAAATTCGCCTGATCAGGCTTATTTCTACATTGACCCAGATAACGGGGTCATATTTTTAAATAAAACTATTGATGTAAGTATAAGTGTCTTCTTTATTTATGAATTTGACTTTCTACGTTTCTTTTTATTTGTGAAATAATTTATTTTATGTTGTTTATTTACAGAAATATCCAGGATATAAGTTTAAGTTAAGTGCAATAGTTAAAGACATGGGGGATCCTCCCCAGCAAAGTTCAATAACTTTAGACATACAAGTTGTAGAATCTAATAAGAAGAGTCCCTCCTTCATCGAAGTTCCTGATGGTCCAATAAGATTAAAAGAAAACTTCGCAGATTTCAACGCACATATAGCAACAGTTAGAGCTGTGTAAGTAAACAATATCATAAAGCTTTTAAAATTACTTAAATAGGAATTATAAAATTATTATAAACAAATTTAATATAGATAAAATAAAAGTTTTAATATAATTTTGTTTTTGTCAGGTCCAACATTCCAGAAGAAAAGAAGCTTCTATTCGAGCTAGTGATGGGACAAACAGAGCAGACGAACAAATGGCATACGTTCGTACTGGAGTCAGAGAATGACTCCGCTTATATTAAGTTAGGAAACCATTTAGACTTCGAAAAAATTACAGACTACACACTCACTGTCAGAGTACAAGTAAGTCCACTAAAATTCGTAATAATCTATAACAATATGATTTAAAAATGCGAATGCCGTTACCTATAACTCTACCTTCTTTTACAGAATAATTATAATTTAGCAGCAGAAACTATAATTCAAATCGAAGTTGAAGATGTCAACGACAACATTCCCATATTTAGCGAAGTTCGATCGGGTCAGGTCCTAGAAAACGAACCTCCTGGCACTCAAGTCATGCAAGTGAGAGCTTTCGACGCCGACGGTACATCAGCTAACAACCAAGTTACATATGAGCTAGGTGATGCGTCAGACCCATTTGCAATCGACACTTTGACTGGAAACATCACAACGCTCAAAATGTTCGATAGAGAAGAGCGAAGTTTCTACAATATTAAGATAATAGCTACAGATAATTCCGAGTCGGCTCTTATTCCTGGAAAGCACAATTCTGGACAACAAGTGTTCAGAATAGAAATAGCTGATAAGAACGACAACCAGCCCCACTTCACTCAAGACACTTATGTAGCAGAATCCATTGCTGAGAATGCTAACATCAATGTGTTGGTGACTCAAGTTACAGCCTTAGATATTGATACTGGTAAGCATTGTAAATAATAACAAAGATTGGTTAATATGGTTAATATTATTAGTCGTGGCAATTAATTTTAAAATTATTATTTAAAGTCTAGATTTCTTCAATTATATTTGTGATTGACTTCCACAAACACTCCTCTTTTATCTGACAACGCTTAACTCAACCTTTTCTTACAGCATCCGTGGTCACCTACAGCATTGTAGCCGGGAATACATACGATGCCTTTACAATCAGAAACTTCACCGGTGAGATCAGAGTCAACAACGAGCTAGACTATGAAAACATCACGAGCTACTCTCTAGATGTTCGCGCCTTCGACGGACAACATGAGGACTACTGCAAAGTGATCATCAACATTGAGAACCTCAACGACAACCCTCCTGTATTCTTGGATAATTACACAAAGACCATTGAAGAGGAGAGGCTTTATGAAGGATGCATAGTTCAGGTAAGTTGTCATTGGTTTCTGTTTTCAAGTCACTTATTCATATTAAGTTGGAATTAGATTCAAACCTAAAAAAACAAAGTTTCGAGAAAGTCCCTTTGAACGACCGAGATATTGATACCTTATTCTTTCTTCAGGTGGGAGCCTACGACCCAGACATAAAAGACCGCAGTGCGCCTCAAAACATCGTCTACTCGCTAGTCAAACATGAACAAAAGGAGTTTCTTCAAATCGACAATGATGGCTGCCTTCGCTTGACTAAGCCCTTAGACAGGGACCCTCCAGCGGGCTTCACCACGTGGCAGATCCTGATAGTGGCAGCGGACCAAGGAGGCCGGCTGGGGTCTGATAGTCTGAGATCTACTACAGAAGTTATCCTTGAGCTAACTGACATCAACGACAATGCACCATTCCTGACTAATGTAAGTGAAACCATTTTTTCCTTTGCACTTTTTAGTCGTAGGAATCTCATTAAATTCAGATTGTCTCTTGCGGAATTACTGTGATAATTACGTTGCTAGTTGGGAGATTTTATTTTTAATTGGTAAAAGTTTCCCGGCTGCTTCCAACTGAGACACAATTGCAAAGAATTTATGAACTTTTTTTTTGTTAATAAACATTCTTGTTAAGAAAGAATATTTGATAAAATATTCACTCAAGACCAAATTTAGAAAACGCCCTAACAGAAAGATGTTCCAAAGTTATAAATTGTAATATTTCAGCGTACACCAAATTCCAACTACTCAGATTCTTTTGAATAATTTAAAACGAAATTTCAACTTTTTCTCGCCGTTGACATCCCGATGTCTGCGAAATGAAATACGGAATATTATTTTAGAGATGTACCTACATAACATTCCTAGCTTCACGCTTATATTTTGGTATCACAATAATAAATTATCAAAACTAAATTGTAAAACAAAAAAAACATACTAAATTCAGGCGTATACCGCTTTATTTTTTCAAAAACTATATTTTTAGAACTGGACAATAGGCAGCAGAACCACTTTAACTCAAACCTCAAGTGTCCATACCCAAGTAAGGAGGAACAAAAAATGCCAGGCCGAGCGTGGTTGGTCTACCTTCCCTGTTTACTAACTACCTGTCTAAAAACAAAGGACGACAGCCCCAAAAGTTGTAGGGTAGGTGTTTGGCTTAATAGTGGGTTGTATAAATTATTTCAGTATATGTAATTATGTGATCGGAATCTATTACGAGTTCTCGATTTTTATCATAATCATTATTTACTGTTGAAAGGCACTACGTTTTAAACTAATTATTTACCTACCTACTTATAATGCTTTCCAACAATCCCTCTCGAAGTCAAGTCTCATCTCAAGCTATATCACCATAACGAGGTGAATTCTTAGTTATCCTTTCTTAATTTTCACTTACAAATCAAAACAAGTAACGAACAATATGATTAGTCCACTATATTCACGCGTACACTACCGTGTGTCTAGTGATGTTTTGAGCGAACTGCCCTCCCGAATATAGAGTTTCACGTGACAAAGCGGAGATATTAATGTATTGTTCATTTATAGGGCACTAAAATAAGAATCGATTTTGGAAAAACTCGTTTTAAAATGTCGTCCACTCCCACATTCATTTGTACTTCAACTGCTGTCAAAAGAGGACATTTGCGAAAAAGTTTGAGCCATGACCCACATCACTCTAAAGAAGGTTGCGATCAGAAGGGTTACTCTATACTGACGAAAGACGAACGATCGAGAGCTACCGTGCAATCGGCACGTTTTGTACAACGAGATAGAGTCGTGGCTCGCGTAGCAGCGCCCCGAAATAATAAAAAAGTCATATAGAGTGACCCCCCTGTGACCTACAAGCTCTGTCGTGTGAGCCGGCGACCCGCACTGAGGACTCAGGACAATGCGTTCTCGACGACTTCCGCATGAGAGATTCCACGGATATGCTCCTGATGAGCTCCGATCTTGAGGATTTCTCTGAACACAGGACTTGTCGATACGAGTATTTGAAATAATGAGGACTCCGGATAATTTTATAAGACTTTTAGTATACATTTTAGGTAATTCATGTTTTGTTGCGTACCGTCTGGTACGTCTATTTTTACATTGTTACTTATTAATTATCAGCAGTTCTTGTTGAATTCGATATATCCCAGAGGAGTTTGGGAAGCTCTTAAAAATAATCCGATACCTTTTTATTGACACGCTTTCGCCATCAGGTTAGATCTCGCTCGGTAAACGGGGACGCCATTGCTGGTTCTTTTCCTGTTCCCGCTATTCCTTGCGTATAAGTATTTTTTGTAAATCGACGCGTATTTTATACCGATTTCTTCGGCTCGGGGAAACCCTTGAAGGAAGCAAATCTTCTGGGATTTCGTTCGTCACTTACATCAAAACCTTAAATCGGTCAAGAGGGAATTTGATGTTTGCGGAAGTCCGCAATATGTTTCGATAATTATTATAGTTTTATTTTGATGATTGACATTGAATAAAAAAAACGTTTTCTGGTTAAAATAAGTGAATATATACATAACGTATATGCACATATGGAGCCTGCCTGACTGAGTTGACCTTTATATCGCTTTCTTAGTAATATTATAGGTGTACAACAAAAAAATAGTAGGTAGGTTCAGAGATTTTATTGATAACGGACACAAAATCCATAAGAGACACAGTATATTGTTAATTTGTAAATACACAAACAAGAACAGAATTTCAAATAATACTACAACTTGGAGCATAAAAACTGCACACCTCCGATCCAGCTTTACAAATGCTCATTGTATTCTCTAAAGCAGCTGTGGATCTCCAAAAACGGCGGATTAAGTCAACGTTTTCTGGCTCCGTGGCTCACGTTATTTAGTCGGTGGAGTTTTAATACTCTTGTCGTGTCGTGAAGATTCGCTGTTCGAGTGTAGGGAAGATGCATGCGTTTTTGAATAGGGATTTTGGCTGTGGAAGGCTTATGCTCAGAAACTCATTATAATATGGTAACGCTACATTCTTACATCGTATTATAGAGATATACTTTCATACTTAAATATTTCCTTAAATTTTGTGGAGTACGCTACGTTTTACGGACTTTAGAGTCAATGTTATAAAATAGAATATACTTACTTAAAAGGATTTTGATTTAGGTTTCGAAAAAAAGTATTTCAGTTAACAAAGTTCACATTTCTCTTTTTTTACAGAATAGCGTTTGTTTTCTGGTAAGCTGGTTAGTTACCTATAGAGTGTATAGGTATGTGTTACTTCGGTGATTCGATATATTCGATCAAATAAACGCAAATATCCTTCATGCACGATTGGGTAACGCCTACTGACAGTTGACAATCCATAGAGTTGGGGAGGATTTATTTATGATTTCCATTTAATATATTGAATTTCGAAGCAATAAAGACGCCCTTCCATTCCATTTTTCTCTCTATTATTTTATTTTAATCTGAAATACCTATGTAGTTTTTCGTGGTAAGTTTTTATTTATTCCATAACTATTGTACATAGATGCCTATTGTAAAGTACTTATGCCTATATTTTCATCGTTCGTAGCGTAGGTCGTATACAGAAGGAAATCTGGAAGCTTATAAGCGCTTAGTTTACTATGAATATTGTTACTGCGTTTATCAGCGCTGCTTCGGCAAAGTATGTAAAAGTAAGCACTTATAAATTTTCCAGTTTTCTTTCGCTACACGGCCATAGTTCACAAATCAATTGTGTGAATTGGTTTATGTTCTAACATCAAGTGTAACCGACAATAATACTTACAACCAGTTTGTTTTCCATCACTACAATCCTTCTGATAAGGGTAAAAGAATCGAAAGCTTGCTTGTGACAGCGCTATTATTTCACATTCCTTTGTATGTATGACGATGTTGTTACAGTGTAAAGCCTTCACGACACTAAAATACACTTATTCGAGTGTCGGAGCCTTTCTTCCACTTTCTATAGGAAAAGTCAATATCTTGAAACTTAATACGAAGCCTCATAAGTTATTTAGTCCACGCTTTATAAAAGACTGCCCCCGGCGATATAAACGCGAAGTATTTTGTTGACTCTTGAAAAGATAAAATCTATATTATTAGAATAATTCCGTAATACGTCTAACCCAAATAAAAATAGAAGTATCTACTAATTCTAATTAAAACAAACTTCCTGTGATTATGTAGGCCGGAGTCGTTAGGTAATAAAACAAACGTACTGCGTAGAAACAAAAGTTTCTGGACAAATGCTGCCAAGTTAAAGTCAACACTTGTAGCCTGCGGCGGGGCCTAACCTTTGTGCTAGTCAGATCCATGTTTCAACATGTATAAATAGTATACCTTGTTATACATTGGAACAGAGAGCTGACAGGCAACACCCATCGATCCTGTAAGCTGTAATAATCGTGTTAGGCGTTTCGATTTAGTATAGTCATACTTATAGGTACAGTCAGCAAAAGAGATATGTATCATCCCAGCGCAGACGTTTCAATTATTAGCTGCACGGGCAAGTAGCTGATATTCGTCTATCTTACGTTTATGAGTTTTAGGATCAAACTGTTTACGTTAGCGGTTGATCTATCTTATTCTCTATCTTATCTATCTTATTTTGACTATACTTTAATTCATTCCGTAATTATGTCATTCAATTTGGTCTGCAGATAAGTAAAACTTACAACCACTAATAATATAATATATCATATCTAACCTATCTATTTATAAATATCATATTTTATGATCCGCAACCCTATTGTTTTCTATAGGGTTGTTTTTGCGTAGGTTGTAAAGAAAAACATGATTACGTTTTGATACTGTTATCCTGTGATGTTATTTTCAGACATTCTGTTTGTTGTCACGTCTACGAGAAAATCTTCATCTTTCGTTTTCTAAAGCCTATTAATAACCTATTCGTATTCGTATAAATCTATTTATGGTCGTATATGCTACAGGCATTGCATGCTTGAAAGGTGATTCCAACGACTTTGAATTTAAATTTAATATACCTAATTAAATTTGAATTTAATATAATGTAGGTAGATAGAGATATATTGGGTTTTTTTGGCCAAGTGACCCAAAAATCTGTTTTTTATCAAAGAAAGTCCACAGGAGAACCTGTAAACTTTAAGCGAAGCCCGCAAGGAAAAGTTAGCTGAATTTAATATAATGTAGTGAAGTGTAGGTCGCATAAATATTGTGTTAGCTATCCCTCTGTCCACTACCCTAGAGGTCAAGCGCCTAAAACATCAAACGGTGGAACGGAGGTCTCTCAACAAAATTACTTGCACACAAAAAGGTTTTTTTTTTACTAAAAAGGCCCACTTAAATCCAGTTGTCAATTTGTCATGCAAATCCACGGGGTCCTAACGACTTTCTTGTTTGATACCGTTGAGGTTCCCCTCACGCCCTCGCTCTAGTGTGGGGAACAGAGCAGTTTTGTCAAAATATACAATGTTGGAATTTGCCCAAAAGATGTATGGGTCCCATTTAAAATACAAAGCAAAACCTATAGAAAATTATAACTTAAAATATTTTTCGCTTTATTTATTCCCAAAAATTAAAATTGTTTCGAATTTACAAAAAATAATAATATTCTAAACTATGATTAATAAAAAGAACTTGAATATGTTTTAATCTGAATCCAATGGGTCATTTAAAGTCTTAGGTATCGTAGATTTAAAGATTAAACCTAACTCTGTATAAGTTACAAGTTATTCTGAGTGTTATTAATATCTATATCCTTACCTTACATAATCAAAGTATGTTTTCTGAATCTGGAGTAACTTATAAATAAATGTTTCCCAGAAAGATCATAAAGTACTATTTTCACTAGTTGGAAACTTACCCACGAAAAATAACTCATAGGTTTTATGTAAACATTCAAATGAAAGAAAAACTTATTTCAGCGCTTTGCCTTTTGATGTTCATAACATGTTTGATGTTTTATTTTAAATTACCAGCATGCATTTAATGCATTTAATATACTTTCTACGTCAGGATAGGACTGTGGGCAAATAAACAAAAAATCTTAAACTTGAAAGTGTTTAAATGCTATTTTTGTTACATTTGTGCATGTTGAATATATTTAATAACGACTAAATTATTCCCCAGTGAATTTTATTATAAGCTACTTTTCGAATTCTTTGCGAATCTCATAGCAAAAAGCAATGAGATTCGGTTCCTAGCGTGTCTAGGTTTGGTCGCCGTGATGAAAGAATGAATAAAAGTATAACCTATTTACAACCCCTAAGTAACCCTATATAATATTTCTTTCAGTCCCTTCCAGTCATATGGTCAGAGAACGTCCCCCAAGGCCAGGTCGTGACGCTGACTGCCAAAGACAACGACTCGCCTGAAAATGGACCTCCTTTCACGTTCGCACTGAATGAAACTGTCTCACCGGATATCCGGTCCAAGTTCTTCATTCAAGGTAAGATTCACTCTATGCTCTGTGGTTGAGGAACGAGACATGAGAGTCTATGGTTTCTACAGAGTTTTTACACCAAATTAAAAAGAATTTAAAAAAATAAATAAATTAGTACGTATATAGTTTTTAAAACACAATATTGATTTAAATAATTAAGTTTTTAGATTTAGATCGTAGAAAAACATATAAATTGAATCATTCCTCATAGCTCTCCCAACACAAAACGATATCCGCAGTGGCGCCCCATCCCAAGAACCTCAAATTAATCGTATGCTGATTCTCTTATCTCGCCCTCATTTCGGTCGTACAATTTGAAAGAGCTAGCCAAATTCGAATTTCGATCAATTAGACTAGTTAGAATGCAATAAATGGCGCGAAAAGCCTAGTTCCAAGTTTGAAACAGTTGCCGGCTCCTATTCACGAGGTTCGCGTGTTAATTAAAAGGGGCTTCATCGGATTTCATGCCCAAAATTGCTCGGCTTAAAGTTTGTTTTTGTTAAATGATGTTAGTTGAAGTTTACCCGATTAGTGTGTTTGAGAGTTTCGCATGCTGTGGGTATGTGTGTGTGTGCGATAACTCGCGTTTATTGGAGGTTGTAAAATATTGGCCACGAGGGGCAGTAGCCAGTTACAGTATTACTTTGTAAAACCAAATTTATCATTTAAATGTATCTAACAGTCATTATCTGTAACGTAACATACTGTACGTACTATCGATTAAAACATCCGTTTACGCCTCTTTGCATGACATTTTTTTGCTCTCCATGTTAACTACAGTTCCAATTTCAAAATGTTTGTTTTCTTACCAACCAGTGCTAAATCCTTTTTTCTCCCGCAGGCAACGTGCTGTCAACGCAAGTAGTATTCGACCGTGAAGAACGCAAGGAGTATTTCATCCCGGTGGCAATCACGGACTCGGGGTCGCCGCGGCTGACCGGCGTGTCCATACTGCATGTCGTCATCGGTGACAAGAATGATAACCCCATGGCGCCGGGACACAGCGACATTTTCGTCTATAACTACAAGGTAATTTTGCAGCTGGATTAACTGTTCTACAAGAATCTAATTTTGCGTGAGATTTTAATTTTGAGATCGTCAGTCATGCATTTTCCAAATTCAAAATTCAAATTTGTTCTATAAATAGAAGTGTCTATTGTAGGTGCTTACCTCCGTTCAGAAATGAAAGAGTGAAGGAAATAAAAATATCGTTTCTTTCGTTTTTTTCCTACGATCAGAGGAATATGTAGGCGCATTCGTATTCTCCCATATAATGCTCCTTTGGGAGGTTCATCATATTTTCCTTTGTGCCTCGAAAGCCTTATTCGATATCGACTAACATTCAATATTTTACCTTTTAGATGTCCGCTAGTATGTGTAGGCGTATTTATTTATGTTAGAGGTTTTTAAAAGCGGTACGAAAATTATGTTTCCATAACAATGACTGTTCAGAAATACATAATATTCTCAGTTATTCTTGTATGAATTTTTATATAAAAAAATATAAACGAGTACAAGGTAATTGGAATGGAAAGTTATATCATGTATCATTTAATTTTATTCATTTATCATTAATATCGCCAATTAGCAATCACGGGTAAATTAACATTGACATAAAACTCTACGGCCATCCAGTACAATTAATGTTATTAATATTAACTTTTAATTTAAATTGAATTTTCTGGTTGACTGTACTTCGTAATGCCTCGGGTCCAATGCCATTTAATTTCAAACAATTAAATGTAAGTGTTTTATATTTTATTTTGTGCAACTTTAGGGTTAAATACATATATTTTTGTTAAGGTTTTTTAGTTACATAGTTTAATAATGGCTAAACTCAGCTAGACATAAACTTACCCTAACCGTATCTTGGTTAAAATTGCTACAAAGTATTAATACTCGTTTATAAGTAGTTGACCTGTATTCTGCTTTCTTCCTTATGCTACCATGAAGGTGGAAAATCGCTACAATGAAATATACAGCTGGAGATATTATGTAAGTATTGCCATAAAACAATACAACTTGACCCCTGCGCTTAAAATAAGTCTAGTGTCTAGGCTACTGCCCCTTTTACATTTAGTCATGGTCCGATTTACCTCGGGGGTCACTCTCTAAGGGTGAGGCCACACGAGCGTATTTTTGTGAGTTGTGCGCGGCAGTAAAGTTGCGCGGGGACGAGGGGGGCGGGGAAGTTACTCGCTCCCCTCGTCCCCGTGTGTTATAATTACGCTCGTGTGGCCTCACCCTTAATTGACGAAGGAACAAAGAGATAGAGTTAGCGCTGTAGTTTTGTTTTTTCCGAAGCTTCGGAGCTCTGCGCTACACGGCTCTTATCTCTTGCGTGACAATTCTTGTTCGGTCGTTCGTCAATTTAGCGGGTCTACAAACATCAATTGTATGAGGCATCCCTAACAAATATTCAACGTTTGACTTTTCCGCACGTTAATTCATCGCATTCACGATGATAATTTCGGCTGAAGCCTCAGGAGTTGTGTCTACAAGTAAATTGCCCAAATACGGGAGTTTCCAAAAAAGAGAGTTATTGCAATCTACAAATTAACTTCTTCAGATCTCACTTCAATTCAAATTTATCGTGCTTCATATTATGTACCTACTTATTATAATTTTCCTTTTAGGCGCTAAAAACAAGTTGAAGATGGAGCTAGATTTTCATTTTTCTTTACAAAAAAAATACCTTGTAAGTCTGTAGAATAATTGTGCTGGATGGATGGTTCCGAAGTTATAATTTGTTTCATCTTGAAATATTTCTTTCGTGATTCGATAAAGTTTGGTCTTCTTTTGAAATATAAATTATCTACTCGCTTTTTACTAGGTATGATTTTTCTCAATGAGCACCAAAAAGAAATTTGCTTAAAACCTACTAACGGTGAAAAGAATTTAAAACACACAGCAAAATTAAACGAATTTCGCCATGTTTCTTGCCAATTATCTCTTCCAGAAAAACGCTGATAATGATTAGGTTACCTACTTTGTATCCCATTTGCAGACGTCAATCAAAAACGCTTATTAATTTTTTCAATTTCCATGTTCAAGTTTGATAATAAGGGGAAGTACGTGGCCGGCAAAAAATGCTAATTTGACATGAAAAAAATTACATGATGTGTTAAGTAGTCGTGCGGATGCGTCCGCAAAGTTTAATCTATTAACTAACATCTATAGTAGACACGTTATGTAGTGTTTACACGTCCTTATTATCAAAGGCTTAGTTCATGTCGCAGTTTGTATTATATTATTGAAGGGTTTATTTATGTTAGTAGTATTCTTGAAGCTTCATACAATACAGGATGTTGCAAAAAGGGTATACTAAGCTGAAAAGGGGTGAATCAAAGGGTCATTTTGAACCACTTTTCTTCTACAAGTTTTGGAAATTTGCGAAAAAATATTAGTTCTCTATTGTAAAAAAAGTAAATCATAGTTTCAGCTTTAAATTGTATTATGTAACTTCAAAAATATTTAGATGAAACTACGTTCAGAGACATAATAATGTCTATTAAATAAATTAACTTTATATTTGACGGCCGAATATAGTCGCTGTTACCGTTCGTTATAATACGGAGTTTTATAGTAATATGTGGCTATTAAAATGTTAATTTTGTGCCTTTAATGAAGGCCGGATTTAGTGCGGTGCGTACGCGGATATAAACAGGGATTATGGGGAAGAACTTTTTACTGCCCTGCCCTGATTCTCTAAGTAACAGTCTCTGTAAACATACCTACTTATATATACCTACATATAAGCGGTAAATTATGTGGGACAGGAAGTTAATAGACCGATGTTTGTTTTGGGTAAAATTTCCACCAAGAACAACATGACTTTTCGAAGTTTTCGATTAAATTTATTTCTGTATTTACGTGTGTTCATAAACACAAAAAGGGAATTTAAACAGGCATACTTGAGTTTTAGAATGGTTTGTACCAACCCTTAAATTGAGTTTAAATATATTGCTGTCTATGTCTGCATACTGTTTGACCGAAAAATACGGCTTTGAAAACACGTATTTTTACATTTGAAATTAAGTTATTGCTCTACAAGTATGTACTCCCCAAGGCAGAAAGCAAGTAGCAACAGATTTAAATTCTTTTAATTTTTTAGTACTAGCCACTTTTAGAACGCGTCTCAAAATATCACAACAACAAACCATTCTTTTTGACCTCAGAATAATAACGACCCCTTTCTAACCTTTTTTCTTTTTTCCCCGCCAGGGCGAAGCGCCGGACACGGAGATCGGGCGGGTGTTCGTGAAGGACCCCGACGACTGGGACCTCCCCGACAAGCGGTTCATGTGGCTGCCCTCCTACGAGCAGCGAAGCCCCTACTTCGACGTACACAGCAACACCGGCATGATCACCATGAAGGAGGGCACGCCAAATGGGACCTACTTGCTCAAGTTTAACGTGAGTACTGGCCGGTTAGAGTGGGTTAGAGGAAAAAATGCGTTAGGTTGTTTTCTTTTTTCGATGATGGGGATAATTGAACTGAAGCTCAGAATAAGGACCCGTTCAACGGGAGGACTGGCTGATTAGAGTAAGTTAACAGAAAAGTACGAATTTTTGTTTTCTTTTTTCTATTTTGCATAAGGAGGGAAGTGAGGAATATTCAGAGGGTCCGTAGCGAAATATAAGAAATTAGTCCTTACCATTCAAGAGCCTAAAAAAAGGCTAGCCATTTTTTAATCTCAAATATTTTGCAATCTCACATCTTCAAGAACTAAAATAAAAGCTCTGTTTGAAAAATGTGAAGAGCAAAATACTTCCTGCAATTTTAGTAGAGTACTGAGGAACAAAGGCTGCACGTGAACAAAGTCAAAAGATAATGCAGTGAATCGTTTGTAAAGAATTTCTATATAGGTAAGGTAGTGTCTTATAAGAGCTAAGCTAAGAAGACTACACGTAGGTAACTAAGTAAAGTTGGTAGCAGTTCCTACCCTTGTCCAACTCTCTAGGTCTTATTATTTAGTTTTGCAAGATAAATAATAATGAATAGGAAGAATAATATAATTCTACTAACTAAAGGAATGTTATATTATGTATTTTTTGTAATGTTAGCATTATACAGGGTTATTGGTAAGTAGACCGGATCCTTTCAGGAGATGATAGAGGAAAGCATTTCCAGTCGATTGAACCCAATAATGCATTATCTTAAACTTAACCATTTTTGAGATATTTAATATTTAAGGTTTCTTTAATTTTTTGCCAAAATTTTATGCTTAAAACCGAAAATAAAAAAAACTAGGCATATTTCAATATTTTTTTTGGTTGTTTTGCATAAGTAACACCTTAATAAACTAATTAAAATAATCAAATGTGCACTATTCGACTTAAATTAGACATAATACCTCAAAATAATTAAACATTTTGAAATAATATTCAAAACGCAAAAACAAATAAATTTAATTAAAAAAGATTTTCATATAACATTTTTTTGTGCACTTCAGCTTAAAAACATGGTCAACTAATAAGCTATCAAACAAGATAATTCAATACCAAATCGATTAAGGTATCACCAAGATATGGCCAAAACAACCAACAGACGGACAAAATTCAACAGGAAAACTAACAAAAATAGCCCAATTTAAAGGTAAAAAGTGTGATTGTTTTCAGTCCTGTTAACTTTAGTATGGAAACCCCTGCTCAGTTTTCTCCGCTTTCTCTGGTTGTTTTGGCCATATCTTGGTGATACCTTATTTGATTTGGTATTTAATCATCTTGTTTGAAAGCTTATTAGTTGTCCATGTTTTTAAGCTGAAGTGCACAAAAAAATGTCATTTGAAAATCTTTTTTAATTTAATTTATTGGTTTTTGCGTTTTGAATATTTTTTTCAAAATGTTTAACTATTTTGAGGTATTATGTCTAATTTAAGTCGAATAGTGCACATTTGATTATTTTAATTAGTTTATTAAGGTGTTACTTATGCAAAACAACCAAAAAAAATATTGAAATGTGGCTAGTTTTTTTTATTTTCGGTTTTAAGAATAAAATTTTGGCAAAAAATTAAAAAAACCTTAAATATTAAATATCTTAGAAATGATTAAGTTTAGGATAATGCATTATTGGGTTCAATCGACTGGAAATGCCTTCCGCTATCACCTCCTGAAAGGATCCGGTCTACTTACCAATAACCCTGTATAGAGGTAATTTTGTATGGCGTAATTGTTTAATGATTTCAAACGTCGTCGTCAGATAGCATTACAAATTCTAAATTATTGAATCTACACCCTCAGGTGACGGAAGAAAACGAACCAATAGTGCCGTTCCATTGGGTGGAGGCGACCGTCAACGTCACTATCAAAGAGATACCCGAAGAGGCAGTGGACAAGTCAGGATCCATCAGATTTGTTAACATCACTGCCGAAGAATTCATTGTGGATGAGGAAGACGTAAGTCCAAGTTAATTTAATATCAGGTTGAATTTCCTGTAAAGGTCACAGCACACATAAACGTAACTTAACCGGATCGTCACCGTATCGGCTTTCAATCGAGCTTGTCCCGAGGCGAAGCGATTGCGATACGATTCCCAATAGGGGGCGTTGCAGTAAAAGACTACTGAACGGCTCGAGTTAATATGTCACGATACCTTTCCGAGATGATATGTGTGCTGTGACCTTTAACCATAGATTTTTAGACAAATACGACGAAATTTTCAATTGCGCCTATTTTTTCAACCGCTCTCTTCCGCAGGGCACGAGTAAAAAGGACAAGCTACATCGCCGTCTCTCTCTCCTGTACAACACTTCCATAGACAACGTGGACGTGTTCACGGTGTCCAACAAGAGAACTGTGAAGGACCAGTTTTTGGACGTGCGATTTTCCGCGCACGGCTCTCCTTACTACCCTCCCGAGAAACTGGATAGCATGGTCACTGGGATTCAGGAAAAGGTAAGAATATGTTAATGGCTTTTTAGTTTTGTCTGTTCTATAAGTTTCCTGGAAGCTCACTTTTAGTGATAAGGCCGCCTTTTGCATTATATCACTGAACTTGTAAAATGTTGTGTATTTTATCAATACCACACTGTATTGTTTTGGGTATACTAAACAAGAACATTTTTTTCAGCTGGAAATGGAGTTAGGCGCACGCATCTACATGATCAACATTGACGAATGCCTCATAGAGAAGGAGCAGTGCGAGGACTCCTGTCGAAATGTCCTGCAGAAAAACAACGTGCCTCTCTCAGTGTACACGAATACAAGCAGTTTTGTTGGTGTCTCGGCTACTGTAGCCCCGGAGTGCACTTGTGAGGTGGATGAGCCGCTCGACTGCTTGAATGGGGGTAAGTTGTTGTTTAACTGTTAGGCTTTTGGGGCTTTAATGAGTGGTGAATGAAGAAACGTTAGAATATTCAGAAGGCTCTAACATGAAAATTATTTATGGCTGCCTTCAATTAGACAATATTTCCTAAATTTCTATCTAAAAATCAGTTTTATAACTTGTTTTTTTTTTGTTTATGCAAAATAGGGCTAGTAGAAAGGTTCTAACGAGAAAAGTCTCTATAGCTTTTATAAAGAAGACAAAATTTACTTATGTTCTACTTTTAATTCAACTCTCTAGGTTTCATTGGTGCAAAGATACAGGTTCTGAAATGTCTGATATTTTGTTCGAAAAAAGTGTTAGTAATAATGTATGCCATTTGTGACTTACTAAAATTAACGGACGAAAATTGTCCTTTGCTGACCATTTCAAAACCTAGTAAGCGCCATTGACCATTTTAAAACCTAGTAAGTCATTTTCACTTACTGTGTTTTAAAATGGTTGGT
Organism: Plutella xylostella; assembly: GCF_932276165.1. NCBI lineage: Eukaryota > Metazoa > Arthropoda > Insecta > Lepidoptera > Plutellidae > Plutella > Plutella xylostella. The sequence goes on along the minus strand of NC_063987.1, from coordinate 5,327,545 downwards.
GGCTCTTACTATGTTTTGAAATGGTTTTCGTGGCATTTTTGATTTCGCAGGGTGGAGTTACTAGGTTTTTAGAAATTTTATTTTCGTTTCTAAGCGGTTTTTTGATATTCTGACAATGCAGTTTTGTGCGGAATCGCCTAAAATAATGTATAAATCAAAGACCCGTTTTTTTTTAGGGTTCCGTAGCCAAAATGGCAAAAACGGAACCCTTATAGTTTCGTCATGTCCGTCTGTCCGTCTGTCCGTCTGTCCGTCTGTCACAGCCGATTTACTCGGAAACTATAAGTACTACAGTGATGAAATTTGATGGGAATATGTGTTGTATGAACCGCTACAAAAATATGACACTAAATAGTAAAAAAAAGAATTGGGGGTGGGGCCCCCCATACATGTAACTGAGGGATGAAATTTTTTTTTCGATGTACATACCCGTGTGGGGTATCAATGGAAAGGTCTTTTAAAATGATATAAAGTTTTCTAAAAAACATTTTTCTAAAGTGAACGGTTTTTGAGATATCAGCTCTCAAAGTCGTAAAAAGTATGTCCCCCCCCTCTATTTTTATAACTACGAGGTATAAAATTCTAAAAAAAATAGAGGTGATGCATGCTAATTAACTCTTTCAACGATTTTTGGTTTGATCAAAGTATCTCTTATAGTTTTTGAGATAGGTTGATTTAACTGTAATTTTGCTGCTACGGAACCCTTTGTGCGCGAGCCCAACTCGCACTTGGCCGGTTTTTTTAAAGTTGGCGGTTACTGTGTTTTGAAATGGGACAGCCGTACTATGTATTGTATCTCATCTTGTATGACTGACAATAACTACCGAGTCTCCGTTATAACTATATCTGAATATTATTATTTTGAAATACAAAGTATTACTTTTCGTACTACTATGAAATCATTATTAACAAACAAAAGTTAAAAAACAAAGCCGTCGGACGAAAAAAAACAACCTTTTTCTTCATTCATCACGACCCATTACGTCCCCACTGCTGGGGCACGGGTCTCCTTCCAGTGAAGGAAGGGTTTAGGCCTAGTCCACCACGCTGGCCAAGTGCGGGTTCGAACTTTTTTTCGTCCGACGGCTTTGTTTTTTAACTTTTGTTTGTTAATAATGATTTCATAGTAGTACGAAAAGTAATACTTTGTATTTCAAAATAATAATATTCAGATATAGTTATAACGGAGACTCGGTAGTTATTGTCAGTCATACAAGATGAGATACAATACATAGTACGGCTGTCCCATTTCAAAACACAGTAACCGCCAACTTTAAAAAAACCGGCCAAGTGCGAGTTGGGCTCGCGCACAAAGGGTTCCGTAGCAGCAAAATTACAGTTAAATCAACCTATCTCAAAAACTATAAGAGATACTTTGATCAAACCAAAAATCGTTGAAAGAGTTAATTAGCATGCATCACCTCTATTTTTTTTAGAATTTTATACCTCGTAGTTATAAAAATAGAGGGGGGGGGACATACTTTTTACGACTTTGAGAGCTGATATCTCAAAAACCGTTCACTTTAGAAAAATGTTTTTTAGAAAACTTTATATCATTTTAAAAGACCTTTCCATTGATACCCCACACGGGTATGTACATCGAAAAAAAAAATTTCATCCCTCAGTTACATGTATGGGGGGCCCCACCCCCAATTCTTTTTTTTACTATTTAGTGTCATATTTTTGTAGCGGTTCATACAACACATATTCCCATCAAATTTCATCACTGTAGTACTTATAGTTTCCGAGTAAATCGGCTGTGACAGACGGACAGACGGACAGACGGACAGACGGACATGACGAAACTATAAGGGTTCCGTTTTTGCCATTTTGGCTACGGAACCTTAAAAAAAAACGGGTCTTTGATTTATACATTATTTTAGGCGATTCCGCACAAAACTGCATTGTCAGAATATCAAAAAACCGCTTAGAAACGAAAATAAAATTTCTAAAAACCTAGTAACTCCACCCTGCGAAATCAAAAATGCCACGAAAACCATTTCAAAACATAGTAAGAGCCACCAACCATTTTAAAACACAGTAAGTGAAAATGACTTACTAGGTTTTAAAATGGTCAATGGCGCTTACTAGGTTTTGAAATGGTCAGCAAAGGACAATTTTCGTCCGTTAATTTTAGTAAGTCACAAATGGCATACATTATTACTAACACTTTTTTCGAACAAAATATCAGACATTTCAGAACCTGTATCTTTGCACCAATGAAACCTAGAGAGTTGAATTAAAAGTAGAACATAAGTAAATTTTGTCTTCTTTATAAAAGCTATAGAGACTTTTCTCGTTAGAACCTTTCTACTAGCCCTATTTTGCATAAACAAAAAAAAAAACAAGTTATAAAACTGATTTTTAGATAGAAATTTAGGAAATATTGTCTAATTGAAGGCAGCCATAAATAATTTTCATGTTAGAGCCTTCTGAATATGGCTATTTAATTCATTTACATAAAACAAAAAAACAAACATAAAAATATGCCCGTATTTCAGCTATTACTTATAGTGCCGTCGTGTAAAAGTGCTGCAAAATTGGATTTATAATATGTGAAGGATCCCAAACATATAAAAAATGAAATTATTACGCAATTATTGCAATTTCAATATACTTAACTTGTCTTAAATGACACAATAATGGCCCTTACTAGGTTATGAAATGGTCAGTGAGGGCGGTTTTAGGGTGAGAAAACCATATAAAACCTAGTAAGTGTTTTCTTTTGTGCATTACAGCAACAATTTTAGTCATATTTAAATGAAATAGTATTGTATATAAAGCCTAGGTTCTGCCGCTTCTTTTAAGCTTACATTTGTTCAGATATCTATCATAGTTTTACCAGGGCATTGAAATGAAGGTACAAAAACGTTTTTTGGCTCTCCTGAACATTTTGTCTCATGGCTGTTACTGTGTTTTAAAATGGGACAGCCGAGTAATTTCATTAACATAAATACTCCTTTGTTTGTCAAAATTGTGCTATACCTAGATGTGTTAAACTCGTGTGTTATAGATCTATGAAATCCACTCATCTCATACTCATTAGTCCTTGCAATCGTAACTACCATCCGACGATCGAACGTTGTAATACTTGTAATAGTTAGTGACTGACTGCTATGCCGAAGGTCCCGGGTTCGATTCCCGGCCGGAGCAGATAGGTATTTGTTCAAAGACAGATATTTGTACTCGGGTCTTGCACACATTATTAAATATCCTACCAACACACCCCTAACCAACCCTCCCATTCCAGGAACCCCATTCGCAGACAAATGCGAGTGCCCCGAAGGCCTCAACGGCCCGCGCTGCGAGCAGACCTCCATAGGGTTCCACGGGGCAGGCTACGCTCTGTACCCCGCGCCGCCCGCCTGCCACGAAGGTCACGTGACCTTGACCGTGACCTCACATGCTGCGAATAGCCTGGTGTTTTATTTGGGCCCACTGAATTTTAACCAGCTTTTGGATGTTCAAGGTATGATATTATGATGATAGAAAAGGTTTAGTGGCCGGCACAGAAACTTGTTCCCTGTTAGAGTGTCATTGCTACTGGGAGGGGGTCAGGTTTCTATGCAGTCCACTGTACATACAGAAGTGTGAAATTATATCAGTGACCAACTGATAACTTCATTAAAATAAATGATGAATATTTTTAAAACGCTCGTACATTTTGCTCACCTTTGGGTCGAGACGACTGATAAAGTTCTACCCTATATACCTACCTATACTAAGTTCGCCTACTCTTAACTTTAGTGGCGGGTTGAGAAAGGCATTAGTTAATGGGTTTGGTTAACTAAGTTATAGCAAAGGTCAAAATCTGGTTAGGGACTATGTTTACATTTAACATTAAAACTTGTTAATAATTTTACCCATATTAAGTACTACGGTGAAGTACAATACAAAATAATACAGAAAATTAAATTAAGTACCTATTTATGATTATAAGATAAAAATTTAGTTTTGTATTTTTACGTAATAATTTACCTTTTAATGATGACTTTTCATAGTCGCTTTTTACCTATCAAAATACGTGAAATTAACTGTAAGTTCTGTAAATGATAGATTGAGGGTAAATAACGATTATTATTCATTACAATATGGTTTCCGTTTGATAAATTATCGCCTTAATGCCACGAATCCATTTCATTTATCAATTGTATTATATGCCAATTTGTCATAGCAGTCGACGTCACTGATATCTATATTTTCAGTTGTTAATGTGCGATGGTTTGTTTACATTATACAGAAGCACTTTTCGTTAAGCAGGTAGGTATATCATTATTTTCAAATGTAAAATCAATACCTACCAATAGCTATTTTGTTTAACACATCAAAAAGTTCAGTAGACCGAAAGAAACCAAATCAAAATTAAAAACATTAAATCAAAGTCACTAATTCCCTATAGGTATCGTAGGGGATAGGGATGAATATTTTAGATCTTTTTAATTATAGCGTTGTAAGAGTAATTTTGAACAGCAAGTGTTGTAAATAATTATGTTACTTAAGAGAACAATGGTTATATTGTAAGGGTTAATCTATCGAAAAATTTAGTAATAATGTCTTAATTTTTCCTTTTCTTCACTTCACGTGCAGTATTTCCAGGCTCTTGCTATGAGCAAGTACCTGAAATGGTTAGAATGTAACAAAAGTGTAACGACACCGAGACAAGACATAAAATGAACACAAGTCATGAAAATAAAAACCTCATGCGTATTCATAAACCACCCATACTTTATGATAAATAAACTTTTATTAAAACCGAACTTCATTCGACGTATTTTTTACGTCGCGGCCATTACTTTTTGCGCGCAAATGCGCGTAAAACATAGATTATGGCCAATATAAAGTTACATTACCTTACAACTCTGCCGTTTGTCTAAACACCACAAAGGAAACAGGCCAATATAATCCTTACTGCCTGTCCATGAAACTCAATTTGCCATGCCGAGTGACTACACTCAAAAATTACCTCATAATTGTGAATAAACTACACTCCAAAATGCAGAGGTAGTTTTAACTTTTGTTTATACTAACGAGGTTTTGTGGAGTCGTAATAGCCGGTTCCACAATGAGCCGTGTCACCCCGGATTGGAGCAACAACTTGACTAATGATTTCCGAACACAATCATAGTCCTTTGCTGAAAAGTTTCTTGCTTATTTCTGAACGTTGTGTTGACTATTACTACATACTTGGTTTGCTTTTTGCGTTTGATGACCCACATTCATATTTTGAAGCTATTCCTTTTAATATTAAATTAGTTTGAGAATATTCATAGATGATATCAATTAATCTTTAAGATATTAAAAAAAACTATTAATTAATTAAGAATCAATCGGACGTGCCTTAGCAAACTCCCAATTGAAGTCTGGCAGAGAGTTGGCTAAAATGTGATTTTAGCCGTTTCTATTATGTCCCTAGATTATAATTATATACCTAGGTATTATCAGTTGCAACTCTGACATCGGCGCGGACGGTCGCTTTCTAGCGGCGCCGTCTGTAGCCAATACGTGTGACTCACTACTGAGTACGACCGCAACATGGCCACAGCCACCAAACGCTCGGACACCCTCATGGTGAGCGAGGTGCTCGCCTTCGTTCAGAACAAGCTGGACACAATGGACGTGATCAGCCTCGAGCAGATCTGTCTGACCAGCTTCAAGGAGGCTGAGCTTGCCGCCGCCAAGAAGCTGCTCGCCGACACCGCCACCACCGCCGTGCGCCTCGTGCCGCGCCGCGGTGATGGCTCCATGAAGAGAGACCTGCAGGACATCATCCGGGTGTTCCAGGAAACCGATCCGGATGATATCCCGACGTACGTAGCTCGGGACCTCTATAAGCTGCCGCCGGTTACATTTGACCATGTCGATGTGACCCGGCTGCTCAAGGACATCGTCCTGTTGAGGGCCGAGATAGATGAAATACGGGGTAAATTAGAAGCCTCGGAACGTGCCAGCGCATCGATGCAACGTGAGTTGTCGACGATGCGAAATGCTGACGCTGCGTTCGCCGCGTCGCCGCCGCCTGCGCGTGAAGTGCAAGCGCAGCGAGTTCCGGTGACTGCAAGCATTGCAACTGACACCGTTTTGCGGCGGGTAAATGACCCGCCGCCTGCGACCTACGCCGAGCGGACACGTGACGCCGCGTGCCCGCTGCGAGCCGCCGCCCCCGCGCCGCCGCGCCCCGCTGCTGCTGCACCCTCCACCACCAGGAGCCAGCAGGAGGCCGCGCCCGCGCCCCCCCGCCCTCGCCCCCGCCCCCGCCGCCGCCGTCGAGCCGCGCCGCAAGCTGCACCCCAGGTGACGCTAGCGGCCGCAGGAGCTCCGGCGGCGCCCCCCCGTGCCCCGCGCAACACGGCTGTCGACAAGGATGGCTTCATCTTGGTGGAGAAGAGGAGCCCCCGTCGCCGCAACCGCAACAAGCGCGGCACCGCCCCGGCCGCCTGCTCGCTGAAGGCCGCCACGCCCACGGTCGACATCTACGTCTCCCGCATCCATGCGAATATGGCGCATGATAACATCATGCGCTATGTTAAGGAGAGGAGTATTGGCCGCACCGAACAGCCAGTCCAGGTGCTGGCCATCGAGAGGCTGCAGTCCGCCAAGCAGACGGACTTCAAGTCCTTCCGTCTTCGGGTTCCCGCCGACCAGCAGAAGGTTCTACTGGACAAAGACTTCTGGCCTGCGGGAATCGTTTTCCGTCGCTACAGGGAGGCGAAACAGACTATTAAATCCCCTGTTACTAGTGCTAGAGTTTAAGTTACTTTTATTTTTGATATAATTAAGTATATAATGTTATCTATTATTTGTATTTTTAAAATGTATTGTGTTTAGTTTATAATATGGGCCACTGATGCCTGAAATAAAGGTTTATTATTATTATTATTATTATTATTATAATGCTTTTGTTATAGCTTGAAAACTATTCAACCACACATTCATATGCCATTCAAATTAATGTTCAAATTAACAATGGTACGATTCCAAACATGTTCAAAGCAAATATCAAAGTCTAACCGGGAACAGTCGTCCATTTTGTAATGATTTTTTAATGATGTTCACTACTCGGGGAAGCGTGCCAGAAATCAGAACATGATTTATGAAGGGCAATAGGTTCCGTATTGCGTGATATGTAACGAACCACATTGTATGGACCTTTGTGAGGCCCTTTCCATTAGTAGTTATTATATTTGGTCGAAAGGAAAGTAATAAATATTAATTTTGATGAGTGGATGAGGTGGTAATGTGTTGGATAACGTGTAAAGTTAATGTTGTTGAATTTTTGTTGTTGCTATTGTACCTGTGTGTCTAATGAATAGGCTACTAAAAGCGTCACTAATGTGACACTACGAGTATATTTTTATGTATAAATGTTCACAATTCATTGTATAGGTAAAATAAAAATATATATAGTACATTACAGACATTAGATTCCATATACTTTTCTATTTATATGTAAAGAAAGTAAGTCGTTGCTAAACCTTGAATACTTGTTAACAATTCTAACAATTACCTACATATTTCTGTACAATAAACGATATACCGATCACACTGACATAATAGGTACATATTTTAGGTTTCTTTGTGTAAAAGTGTAGTAGCATTCGCGAGGCAACGCTACGTTAGGTTTTATTACGCCGAACGCTGAAGTAAAAATGTTAGTGCGAATGAGCTCTAAAATGTAAATAACTAAGTACTTAGCAACTATTCTGCTGCAAAATATACAGAATAAAAAAAAGAAACATATTTCACCAAAATAACCAATTAATAAGCGTTACAGTATGGTATATTCAGTTCAGTTCTTCAGTTCTTTATTGCCTTAAATTACATGTATATTGTTAGTCTTAGGTACAATAATAAAAGTATCAATGTAATTTTACCGCTTTGGGTGTAGCACAAAATAACACAGCATGCATGAAAATATAAATAACAATTTAAGTATCCACAATTAACATTATAAATTAACATTGCCTTGCATTAACATTATAATTTAACATTACATTGCATGAGAATAGAAATAACAATTTAAATAACCACAATTAACATTTTAAGTTAACATTGCCTATGGTTTAATTACATATCATTCTTACAATTATTGTTTTAATATCAAGATAGGTATATGTTATCGATTTTTAATAAAAATAATTTCAATTCTTAGAGATATAATAGTAAATAAATAAAAAATAATTAAAATCAATCATTATAAATCATTAAGTATATTGAATTTGCATTACGTTTATAATTTTTAACCATTAATTTTATTCAACTCATAAAATTCATTGAGGCTATATGGGCAATGTTGAAGCAGGTAGGTTTTTAATTTCCAGAAAAATTTTGTTCCCGTCAATGATTTGATATCCTCTGGTAGGCTATTAAAAGTTTTTATTGCCGCTATTTTGACCGTTCGAGAGTATGTAGAGGTCCTGGTCTGTGGCACCTCCAAATCAAATTTAAGCCTCTCGTTAAGTCGGTTGCTCGGGCCCTGGGGTCTTGGGGGGAACTTTGATGGGTATCGCTTCACCAATTTACACAGCTCGATTACATATAGAGATGTGATGGTGTGGATATTTAATTTCTTAAATGATTCCCTACAAGACTCCCTATTTGATTTTAAACCATCCAGAATACCTATACAACGTTTTTGTAGAAGAAAAATAGTTCCAATGTGTACACTACCACCCCATACTGCCAGCCCATACAAAATCCTGGATTGGAAAAAAGCAAAGTAACTCTCGAGGCAAGCTTTGCTTGTGGAGATGTAGGACAGTGATCTAAGTGCGTAACAAAAGCTGCTTAATCGACTTTCAAGCATTTCGATGTGTTTCTTCCAGTTTAAGTATTCATCTACATAGATGCCTAGAAATTTTGCGTGAGGAACACTTTCAATAATTGAGTCATTATAATTTATCACAAGGTCATTTTTGGGTGTGTTATAGTTCCTGAAGTGGAGCATTTTAGTTTTATTAACATTTGTACCTAAATTTAATTGTTTAAACCAGGTTATTATATTTTGAATTGACTCTGAAGTGACAGTTGCCCTATTGATTACGGTGTCTTTATCAAATTTAAAAAATACTGAAACATCATCAGCGAACATAATAATTTTTTCATTGATAATATTGGGAAGGTGGTTTACATACAATAGGAAAAGTAACGGTCCCAGTATGCTTCCCTGAGGCACGCCTCTTCTGACAATCAATACTTCCGACTCCATGTTGACCATTGTATGTTTTTGATTTATGACAGGCAAAAGTACGCTTTGCTCTCTGTCTTGAAGGTATGACCTAAACCAATCATTTACAGTGCCCCGAATCCCATACCTATCCAAAATATCTAGAAGAGTTTCATGGTCAACATGATCAAAGGCCTTTGAGAGATCTAGCAGAACTGTAGAGATGATCTGTCGATGGTCCAGAGCTTCTGCGACAAAGTCGGCCATGTCGAAGATCGCATCATTTGTGGATACGCCCTTCTGGAAACCGAATTGTTCCCTCGCAAGTACGCTATTCGACACTAAAAAGGACCGTAACCTGCTTATCATGATCTTTTCAAAAATTTTTGAAAGCGTTACCAGCAATGATATTGGTCGGTAGTTGTTAACGTCTAATTTGTCATCTTTTTTATGTATAGGTTTAATGTGTGCTTTTTTAAGACGAGCTGGGAATTTTCCTTGAGATAGTGACAAGTTACTTGGAGTATACTTAAAGTTACTTAAAGTATAGGAGGTTACTTAAAGTATATCCTCTAGGTATACCCACCATGTTATAGCTGTTCAGAGCTGTGTTATTTCGGGACCTACTCGCCATAATTATAGCTAACCTACGATAGTAGACCACCTTTAGAAGGAAAACTAGAGGTCGCGTTGTGGCGCGGGCTGCAAGCAGCCGCGCGGTGCTTTGATGCTTTCGGTTTAGGTTGGTGTCTGTTTTCAGTATGAATTTCCATTTCAGCAGGGTATTGGCTTGAATATACCGTAGCAAATCTTTCTTGCGTTTTGTTACGCCTTAAAAACTGTGTTCACTATGATTTTTTTAAATTAAAGGGGTACTAACGATTTTGTTCGACGTTGGAAACAGTTTTCAGTATGAATTTCAGTTTCAGCAAGCTATTGACTTGAATATACTGTAGCAAATCTTTCTTGCGTTTTGTTATGCCTTAAAAACTATGTTCACTATGATTTTTTTTTAATTAAAGGGGTACTGACTATTTTGTTTGACGTGGGAAACAGTTTTCAGTATGAATTTCAGTTTCAGCAGGGTATTGACTTGAATATACCGTAGCAAATCATTCTTGCCTTATGTCATGCCTTAAAAACGGTTTTCACTATGGTTTTCATTATAACAGGGGTACTGATGATTTTTGTTTTATGTGGGATACGGTTTTCAGTTTGAATTTTGGTGAGATACGGTTATTCACTTGACTATAACGTATCGAATATTTTATGGGGTTTAGTTTTCCCTTGAAATTTAATTTCAGTATGAAATTGGTAACAGATGGGTATTGACTTTGCCATAATACACTCACGGGCAGTGAAAAGGTTCAACTGAGAAAAGCTAAACGGAAAATCTAGCTTAATGCCGTCTTCTGCAACAATCAACTAAAAACGGTAATATTTTGTTCCAATTTTTAATTAAAAAATCTTTGTAAAAATTGGGGTCGTATGGTGTCGGCATTTTGTGAGTGGAACTTTTTCATTGCCCGGGAGTGTACAACGGATATTTCTTGAATTTGGCTTTACATACCTAAGAAAAACTCCACAGGAATGTTAATATTTGCCTTGAAAACTATTTAAATTATGAATAACGGATTGTCTCACACAAAAACGGTAGAGAAACTGATCTATATGGTTATTTTTTTTTTCGTAAACTTTACCTAGTATGGAGATGACATCGTTTTGTGTACAAATATTGGGTTCTTTAATACCTCATAAATCTGAGTCACCTCCTATTCTATTCTATTGTGTGTAAGTACCTACACCTGGCTCTTTCGAGTGGAACCTTTGTGCATATTCCCAAGGTCTAAACTGCCTTCCTATGCTTGGACCATTTCCTACCACGCTGGTCCACTGCGGGTTGGTGGGTTCAGATATGCAGGTTTCCTCACGATGTCTTCCTTCACCGTAAGAGCGATGGTATACATTGTACTTAAGTTAAAAGAACTCATTGGTACATGTCAGCGCCGGGATTCGAACCCGCATCTCTTGCGTGAGAAGCGGGCGCTTACCCGACTGAGCTACCACCGCTCACCTCCATTCGCGCGTTTTTCTAGCGTCTCGATTATTACTTTACCTACTTTGTCCTGAAGAGAAACTTTTTCATAGCAACGAAATACACAGGCTTTTTTATTCATTAATTTCTTGCTCGGGTTTGCTGTTTGAGACTATTTTTTATTTTTTTAAATTCTCACTCGAACACACACACTTTGAACATTTCCTATGATTGTTTATTGACATGGTTGTTTACAGAAGTATGGTTTACTTCAATTTAATCCATAATTGGACTATAAACGCGTCCAAACCTTTGTCTATCTTTTCATTCAAGGTGTTTCTTTGCCACAATCGGCTCTCAGGTTATATTTAGTTGTGTTGACGAGGGTTTGAGTGGTGTTGTTTCGCTTCGCTCGGCGCTCCAGGGTTTGCGGTATAGTGGTTTGATTTGTTTTGCCTCGCTTCGCTCGGCTCTTCTTTTACGGTAAGGTTATACTTAAGTTGTATTGCCTCGCTGCGCTCGGCTATTCAGTGGTTGTGGTATAATGTTTTGAAATGTTTTGCCTCGCTACGCTCGGCTCTCCAAGGTTTGTGGTATGATGTTTTGGATTGTTTAGCCTCGCTGCGCTCGGCTCTCCAGTTAAACAGGCAGTTGGTGATCAAAGTAATTTAGCCTCGCTGCGCTCGGCTCCTCTCCTGGTCTCAGAATGGTAGTCTCGGTTGTTTTGCCTCGCTTCGCTCGGCTCTGCAGTTACATAAGCACTTGCTGTTTATTGAACTTTAGCCTCGCTTCGCTCGGCTCTTCGGGTTTTCGGATGTTGGTTTCAGTAGTTTTGTCTCGCTCCGCTCGGCTCTCTAGGTTTTGGATTGATGATTTAGGTTGTTTTGCCTCGCTTCGCTCGGCTTTCCACTTCTCAAACGCGACTTTTCCCGTAGTTTTTCTTTATTGATATTGATAATTATGATACGTAATGCCTCGCTTCGCTCGGATTTCTTTCCTTTATGGCAGGGTTACTTGACGGATGCCTCGCTGCGCTCGGCTGGTTTTATTTTGGTATAGCTTGTAGAAGAACTATGGCCTCGCTGCGCTCGGCACTTACACTGTGGTAAAGTTGATTTACATTTTGTATATTTTTAGGGAAATTTTGTATTTTTTTCCTATAAGTGGGGAGTTTTTATTTTAAAAAAAATTCTTTGTATTTATCTTCACAAATGCGCCATATACCACAAATCTCTCTGACCACTTCAAAGGGGTGAAATTGCTAATGTTGGTAATTTTTTCTACGTTTTTAGGGAAATTTTGATTTTTTCCCTACAAAAGGTGAGTTTTTATTAAAAATAATTATTGTTTGCATTTAACTACACAAACACGCTATACATTCGAAACCCCTCAGACCATCTCAAAGTGATAAAATTGCATATTTATGTAAATTTTCCCATTTTTTTAGGGAAATTTATTTTTTTTCCCTTTAAGTGGGGAGTTTTTTTTTTAAATTAAAAATTTACGCATTTAACTACACAAACGCGCTATACATTCGAATCTCCTCAGACCATCACAAAACGACAAAATTGCATATTTATGTAAATTTTCCCATGTTTTTAGAGACATTTTGTTTTTTTTCTATAAGTGGGGAGTTTTTTTTATTATTAATTAAAAATCTATGCATTTAACTACACAAACGCGCCATACATTCGAATCTCCTCAGACCATCACAAAACGATAAAATTGCATATTTATGTATAATTTCTCATGTTTTTAGGGAAATTTTGTTTTTTTCCCTAAAAATGGGGAGTTTTTATTTCATAAAAAAACTAAATGCATCCATTTACACAAACGCGCTCTACAAGTCAAAATTGTCAGACCACTCAATACAGGTGAAATAGCCTTAAAACATGTAAAATTTCTCTTTTACAAAATGGCTGCCACTTCATCCGCCATTTAGATTTTTGCAGTTTTCGGAATTTTCCTATTAATTCCACCATATATCCAACCATGTACAAAGAAAATCATCACCCCACCTCCTCCTCTTCTGGGAGATCAATTCACCTCAACTTGAATCGACGTCGAACTTTTTCAAAAATATAATCTCCCGTATTTCTCAGGGTTGCCAGCCGAAAGTAATAAAAATAGTCAAATGTCATTAGTATGAGCCTTTCTGACTAAACTGCATCATTTTTTAAAATCCAAAACGGTTATTTCTATTTTTCAGGTTTTTGGGGAAAATCTAAAAATTTTCCCTAAAAATGGGGAAATTTTATTTAACTGGTATAGTCTACCCAACAAACTACACAAATGCGCTTTACAAGACAAATCTCTCCAACCACTCTAAACATGTGAAACAACCAATCAAAAATCGTGAAAAAAAGTCACTTTTACAAAATGGCCGCCAAAGCAGTCCGCCATTTTGTTTTTTCAATTTTTCGGAATTTTCCCATAAACTGCACCATACAACAGACCGTGTCCAAAAAAAATCATCACCCCACCTGCCTCCCTTCTGAGAGATCAATTCACCTCAAGTTGGGTCGACGTAAAAAAATCCGAAAAAATATAATCTCGCCTATCGCGCAGGGTTGCCAGTCGAAAGTAATAAAAATGGTCAAATGTCATTAGTACAGGTCTTTCCGACAAAACTGCATCAAATTTTAAAATCAAAAGTGGCCATTTCTACTTTTCATGTTTTTGGGAAAAATCTCAAAATTTACCCAAAAAATGGGGAAAATTCTTTCACATGGCAACTCTACTCGTCAAACTACACAACCGCCCCATACAAGTCAAACCTGTCAAATGCCTCGAACACAATAAAAAAATGCTTTGAAAATCCCCGAAAAAACACGTTTTTATAAAAAAATCTCCCCTCCCCCCGCAATAAAAAAAAAAAACATTTTTTGGAATTTTCCCATAAATTTCATCATGTTCCCCACCGTTTAGAAAAAACAGCATCCCCCCACCTCCCCCCCTTCCGGGAGATCAATTCACCTCAAGTCGGGTCTGACACGCCCTAAACTTTACCTCACTACAACTCGGCCGCCATTTTGTTTTTTTATTTTTTTATATTTTTTTTATAATCTGTCAGACATTCTTAATACACCCTCGAAATATAAAAAAATGTATGGTCACCAAAATGGAGGGACAAAAAAAAATTTTTTTTTTTACAACTTTTTTTAAAAAGTCGAGGTTTTTCTCTACTCACCCGAGCACCCTGTACATTTCCTTAAAACATTTTTATATCAAAAAATGGCTCCTTCTGGGAGAACAATCATGTCAATGAGTCAGTCAGTGGTAATCCAGCTTTATATATTATAACTAGAGGTTGCGTTGTGGCGCGGGCTGCAAGCAGCCGCGCGAGGCTGTGATGCCTTTGGTTCGGTTTCAGCAGGGTATTGACTTCAACATATCGTAGCAAATCTCTCTTGCGTTTTGTTACGCCTTAAAAACTGTTTTCACTATGAATGTCTTTATTAAAGGGGTACGATGATTTTGTTTCAGGTGAGATACAGTTTTCAGTATGAATTTCGGTTTCAGCAGGGTATTGACTTGACCATACCGTAGCAAGTCTTTGTTGTGTTTTGTTTTGGACAAAAAAAACTGTTTTCAGTATGAATTTTCGTTATAAAAGGGGTACTAATGATTTTATTTCAGGGGGGTTACAGTTTTCAGTATGAATTTCGGTTTCAGCAGGGTATTGACTTGAATATACCGTAGCAAATCTTTCTTCCGTTTTGTTATGACTTAAAAACTGTTTTCACTATGATTTTCATTATAACAGGCGTACTGATGATTTTGTTTTAGGTGGGATACGGTTTTCAGTATGAATTTTGGTGAGATACGGCTATTCACTTGACTGTAACGTATCGAATATTTTATGGGGTTTAGTTTTCCCTTGAAATCTAATTTTTGTATGAAATTTGGTAACAGATGGGTATTGACTTTGCCATAACACACTGACGGGCAATGAAAAGGTTCCACTGAGAAAAGCGAAACGGAAAAATCTAGCTTAATGCCGACTTCTGCAACATGACGTACATTTAACAGAGCGTCAGGATATTACCAACGAAAAACGGTAATATTTTGTTCCAATTTTAAATTAAATCTTTGTGAAAATTGGGGTAGTAGTCGGCATTTTGTGAGTGGAACTTTTTCATTGCCCGGGAGTGTACAACAGATATTTCTAGAATTGGGCTTTACATAAAAAAATACTCCACAGGAATGTTCATATTTGCCGTGAAAACTATTTTCATTATGAATTACGGGTTGTCTCACACAAATACGGTAGAGAAACTGATCTATATGGTAATTTTTTGGTTTCGTAAACTTTACCTAGTAGCGAGCCGACATCGTTTTGTGTACAAATATTGGGTTCTTTAACACCTCATAAATCTGAGTCACCTCCATTCGCGCGTTTTTCTAGCGTCTCGATTATTAGTTTACTCTGTCCTGAAAAAAAACTTTTTCATAGAAATGAATTTTACAGGCTTTTTTTATTCATTAATTTCTTATGTGGGTTTGCTGTTTAAGACAAAGTAAGTAGGATAAAGTGCGTTTTTTAACATAATAGAACTATGCTTTTCTTAAATTTAATTCATAATTGGTTGCACACGTATGGAACTATAAACGCTGCCAAACTTACACTTTGTCTTTCTTTTTTATTCATTCAAGTTATTTCTTAGCCACAATCGGCTCTCAGGTTATATAGTTGTGTTGACGAGGGTTTGAGTAGTGAAGCCTCGCTTCGCTCGGCTCTCCAGGGTTTGCAGTATGGTGGTTCGCATTGATTTGCCTCGCTTCGCTCGGCTCCTCTTTTACGGTTAGGTTATACTTAAGCTGTATTGCCTCGCTTCGCTCGGCTCTTCAGTGGTTGTGGTATGATGTTTTGAAATGTTTTGCCTCGCTGCGCTCGGCTCTCCAGTTAAACAGGCAGTTGGTGATTAAAGTAGTATAGCCTCGCTTCGCAGGGCTCCTCTCCAGTCTCGGAATGATAGTTTCGGTTGATTTGCCTCGCTTCGCTCGGCTCTTCGGGTTTTCGGATGTTGGTTTCAGTAGTTTTGCCTCGCTCCGCTCGGCTCTCTAGGTTTTGGATTGATGGTTTTGGTTGCTTTGCCTCGCTTCGCTCGGCTTTCCACTTCTTAAAAGGGACTTTTCCCGTAGTTTTTCTTTATTGATATTGATAATTATGATACGTAATGCCTCGCTTCGCTCGGATTTCTTTCCTTAATGGCAGGGTTACTTGTCGGATGCCTCGCTGCGCTCGGCTGGTTTTATTTTGGTATAGCTTGTAGAAGGACTATGGCCTCGCTACGCTCGGCACTTACACTGTGGTAAAGTTGATTTACATTTTGTATATTTTTTAGGAAAATATTTTTTTTTTCTTCTAAAAGTGGGGAGTTTTTATTTTAAAAAATATTTTTTGTATTTATCTTCACAAACGCGCCATATACCACAAATCTGTCTGACCACTTCAAAGGGGTAAAATTGCTAATGTTGGTATTTTTTATACGTTTTTAGGGAAATTTAGATTTTTTTCCCCATAAGTGGGGAGTTTTTATTTTAAATTAAAATTGTATGCATTTAACTACACAAACACGCTATACATTTGAAACCCCTCAGACCATCTCAAAGTGATAAAATTGCATATTTATGTAAATTTTCGCATGTTTTTAGGGAAATTTTGATTATTTTCCCCATAAGTGGGGAGTTTTTATTTTAAATTAAAATTGTATGCATTTAACTACACAAACGCGCCATACATTCGAATCTCCTCAGACCATCACAAAACGACAAAATTGCATATTTATGTAAATTTTACTATGTTTTTAGAGAAATTTTGTTTTTTTTCATTTAAGTGGGGAGTTTTTATTATTAATTTAAAATCTATGCATTTAACTACACAAACCCGCCATACATTCGAATCCCCTCAGACCATCACAAAACGATAAAATTGCATATTTATGTCAAATTTCCCATGTTTTTAGGGAAATTTTGTTTTTTTCCCTAAAAATGGGGAGTTTTTATTTCATAAGAAAACTAAATGCATCCACCTACACAAACGCGCTCTACAAGTCATAACTGTCAGACCACTCAATACAGGTGAAATAGCCTTAAAACATGTAAAATTTCTCTTTTACAAAATGGCTGCCACTTCATCCGCCATTTTGATTTTTGCAGTTTTCGGAATTTTCCCATGAATTTCACCATATATCCAACCATGTACAAAGAAAAACATCACCCCACCTCCCCCCCTTCTGGGAGATCAATTCACCTCAACTTGAATCGACGTCGAACTTTTTCAAAAATATAATCTCCCGTATTTCTCAGGGTTGCCAGCCGAAAGTGATAAAAATAATCAAATGTCATTAGTGTGAGCCTTTCTGACTAAACTGCATCATTTTTTAAAATCCAAAATGCTTATTTCTATTTTTTATGTTTTTGGGGAAAATCTCTAAATTTTCCCTAAAAATGGGGAAATTTTATTTAACTGGTATAGTCTACCCTACAAACTGCACAAATGCGCTATACAAGACAAATCTCCCCAACCACTCTAAACATGTGAAACAACCAATCAAAAATCGCGAAAAAAAGTCACTTTTACAAGATGGCCGCCAAAGCAGTCCGCCATTTTGTTTTTTCAACTTTTCGGAATTTTCCCATAAACTGCACCATACCTCAGACCGTGTCCAAAAAAAATCATCACCCCACCTGCCTCCCTTCTGGGAGATCAATTCACCTCAAGTTGGGTCGACGTAAAAAAATCCGAAAAAATATAATCTCGCCTATCGCTCAGGGTTGCCAGTCGAAAGTAATAAAAATGGTCAAATGTCATTAGTACGGGTCTTTCCGACAAAACTGCATCAAATTTTAAAATCAAAAGTGGCCATTTCTACTTTTCATGTTTTTGGGGAAAATCTCGAAATTTACCCTAAAAATGGGGAAAATTCTTTCACATGGCAACTCTACTCGCCAAACTGCACAACCGCTCCATACAAGTCAAACGTGTCAAATGCCCCCAACACAATAAAAAAATGCTTTGAAAATCCCCGAAAAAACACGTTTTTATAAAAAAATCTCCTCTCCCCCCGCAATAAAAAAAAAATCATTTTTTGGAATTTTCCCCTAAATTTCATCATGTGCCCCACCGTTTACAAAAAACAGCATCCCCCCACCTCCCCCCCTTCCGGGAGATCAATTCACCTCAAGTCGGGTCTGACACGCCCTAAACTTTACCTCACTGCAACTCGGCCGCCATTTTGTTTTTTTATTTTTTTAATTTTTTTTTATAATCTGTCAGACACTCTTAATACACCCTCGAAATATGAAAAAATGTATGGTCACCAAAAAAGAGGAGCAAAAAAAATTTTTTTTTTTTACAACTTTTTTTAAAATTTCGGATTTTTTCTCTACTCACTTGAGCACCCTGTACATTTCCCTAAAACATTTTCATATCAAAAAATGGCTCCTTCTGGGAGAACAATCATGTCAATGAATCAGTCAGTGGTAATCCAGCTATATATATTATAATATCATCCAGTTACTACCACTACTTGTCTAAGGTAGTTAATGGATCGTCGTTCCACGCTAAGTTTACTCGACTCTAAACATACGAAAAAGATCGGTGCAAAAGAAACGTCTCGCCATATAAGATCCCTCTTCTGCCATTGAGCTCTTATTTTGCATTAGTTCGTTTAGAAGATGATGAGAGTGACCTTATA
The DNA here is from genome assembly GCF_932276165.1 of Plutella xylostella. NCBI lineage: Eukaryota > Metazoa > Arthropoda > Insecta > Lepidoptera > Plutellidae > Plutella > Plutella xylostella. The sequence goes on along the minus strand of NC_063987.1, from coordinate 5,308,644 downwards.
TACTTAAAACGGTTTGACACTAAACAAAATGCCTGTTTTTGTACTATATCCAGTACATAATTATATCGTTAAACTAAGACTCTAACCACCTCTTTTGCCCACAGACTTCATGTCCCTGGAGTTGGCAGACGGCTACCCAGTCCTGCTAGTGAACTACGGCTCAGGGACCACTCGGCTCAACAACAGCGTCGTCTATGTAGCTGACGGGAAGCCGCATCTCATAGAGATAGTGCTCATGAGGAGCTCCATCGAGATGTTTGTGGATCGCTGCAAGCTGTCTACGTGCATGAGTCTGGCCGCGCCCACTGGGACTACGCAGATTTTGAATGGTAAGTTTTAATACTTTTAAGTTTTTTTTGTCATATTGAATTTCGACAATTAATTATTTCGACACAGTCTTATCTTCGAATGACAGTACGACGACTCACTGCTTCTACAGAACCTATATTCGACATCCGTCTATTTTTGTCTAATTTTTGTAGTCATTTTGTTCTGATGAAAACATAGAACAATGCGGACTCATGTGACCAATAATACCCAATGGATAAAAATAACTAGGTATGTAAATAGATAGATTTCAATTTAACATTTCTTTTCAAGTTATATTAACCTGAATATTATTAAATGAAAAAACCTAGGTACTTGAAACGTTTACTATACATAACAATATGAAAAGAGAATTCGTAATAACAGGCAGCCGTCTATTTAATCACACTGGAGGTACCTATATCGGGAATGTTGAGGCTAATAGTTGGGCAGTGGCGGCTCGCCGTAACTTACTGAAAGTGGGCCACTGACGTATACTTTCAACATTCAACTATTGCGATACTTAGACCGAATAGTTTTCACTACAAGAGAACGGAGCTATGGGTTGTCGTGTCGAGCGTTCTAGAGTTTTGATTGCCTATAATTATAGGTATCGATGGTTAAGTAAATATCATAATTTAAGGTGGCATGTAACAGATCGATTAAAAGAAATAGCTGTTTTTTAAATATTGATCCTAAAATAGGATTCGGTACATATATATTTTTTTAATACCGCTATCGAATGACAAGGACTTTGGTTCAATAAGAAAAAGACTATTATTGTCCTTGTTATATAAAAAAACGACGAGACGACCGAATGGCGTAGTGTTTAGTGACCTGACTACTGAGCCGATGGTCCCGGGTTCGATTCCCGGCTGGGGCAGATATTTGTTTTCGGGTCTTGGATGTGCCCGTAAAATGGCAATAGGCCCGCCCCCTATTACATTGAGACTAACATAACACTCTGGCGAAAAGTGGGTGCAGCAATGCACCTCTGCCTACCCCGCAAGGGAGTACATTAGTACAAGGCGTGAGTGCGTGTTTTTTTTTTTTTTTTTTTTATAAAAAAAATGCGTATGGTAATGACGCACAATTTTGATAAAATCACCACCAGACATTTTAGTAAGAGTTATTTCGTTTTAACAAGAGTTTATGTGGCATAAAACAAAACTTATAAAAAAAGAATAATAAAACCAGCGACTAAACCTACTTCGTGTTAAATTAACCTAGCAGATAAGTTATACAGAAGTTTTCATAACTTGCCTGAAAATGGCTGAATATTTTTTGTTACATTATAATTTTAGATGTTTTCGTTTCGTGAGAAATTTCTTGCTTCTTCTGTGTTATTCTTTCGTTTGAGTTTTTTTCCCATTTATTGTGTTGGTTTAGTTGTAAATCTAGAGATAAATGGCTAATAAAACTTTTACACGGGTTTATTAAATTTATAACGAATTTATGATAGTTATTTCATATAAATTTTATACAAGACAAGAATCCTTTATAACCGTGATATTTTACTGTAGCTGAGGTCGTAAGTATAGTAGTATAAAACTTTAAATATACCGTGATTTTCACTTAATATATACTAGTATTTCTTTAAAACTTAATTTAAATTCCTAAGATATGTACGTGCTTCAGTACAGTACAATTATCACAAATTATTTATGAAAACTTTCATCGTTACTTATGCAGATTAGATTTTTCAACTCAAAGCGACGACGTGCCTAGAAAATGTAAAGTTTTTAATCACCCTGTGTGTTTTAATTGGGAAACAAAATAACTATTTCTGTCCTTAAGTAACTAAAAAAAAATGTATTTAAAGTTGTCGTTACTACTGTTCAAAATGATTTATTTTAAGTTGTATTGTGTATGTTAATACAAAACTTATGATATTTTGCGTGGTGCAGTATTCAGACACATAGTGTTATTATTATATTTTATCTACTTAAATAAAAACAGTCGTCATAATTTGACATAAACATAATAATAAAACATGAGTATGCCTGTATGTACCAAAAAGTTTTCTCGAAATTATGAACTTTGCCACTATCTCAACTTCCTCTTTCAGGTATTAACTTCGCTTTAGTCACAATAACATGTCTTTACAATAACCATACTCTATTACCAACAGTGAACGGACCACTCCAAGTGGGAGGCTCCAGCATAGACCTCCACCACTTGGCCAGGGCATACGGCTGGCGACACGCACCCACCACTCAAAACTTCGTCGGATGTATCAGCAACTTCACTTATAACTCTTATGTAAGTATCCTTGTATTTTGTTCTTAGCGTGTTAGTGACAAGTTGGTGGAGACTTGGAGAGTTACCGTGGTGAAAAGATTAGCCGGTCAGAATAGCATCAGTATCAGTCGCTGACTGCCTTTTGTGCGTCGGACGTATTTATGCTTTGTTGATACTACCCGAAGACATCCCCAAATTACTACCTCTAATCTTTCTAAGGGCCTCTACACACCAAAGCCGCTGACCCGGCGGCTCAGGCCGCCGGATCAACCCGCCGGCCTCATTTTGTACAATCATGCCTCATTTTGTACTATGTTAACCCGCCGGCACTAGGCCGCCGGGCTATGCCGCCGGGTCAGCGGCTTTGGTGTGTAGAGGCCCTTTGGTGTGTAGAGGCCTTAAGGCTTTCCTCATCTAACCACCTCTTTTCAATCATCGTGATTGTGACAGCTTTACTGACTTTTAAGGGCTTTATTTAAATCTGAACCTGCAACCTGCCCGCTCACTGAAAGCTTAGTCTAGACTACTCTATAGACACACCCTAAGTCGCCCGAAATAGAATCATGGCAGACTAAATCATATTTTATTAAAGTCACGAAATATGAAATCTTAGCTAGCCATTTCACAGACAGCATACTGGAGTTTCAGTCGAATTTCGTCGTCAAATATTTAATATATTTCTCAAACTCCGCATAATCCTCTTAAAAGCGGCCACAGCTAACTTTTTATGGTCCCTTTGCAACATCAATTTAGCAAGATTAGAGCACATGCATCGGCACCAACAATGTTGATACAATGCCTCTGTATTGTCATACGAAAATAGCTTTTAACGCTTTATGTTTAAGGCTTCGCTATACGTGTTTATGGTTGGAAAACTTTATACAAAGTAGAAGAATATCATACGTTAGTAATAGTGTGTTTATGTGTTTTATATGGTTTATTCATGGCTACGTGCGTTGGCCGCGGCATGTTATTAGAAGATTAGAAAAAGTTATGTGCTCCACTTCTATTAAACCACTCGACGATTAAATAACAAAGTTACTTACATTGAATAAAGTTCGCGTTTCAGTACTGAACTAACTGCAGGTTGCACAAGTGAAAACGTCAAGCTAAGAAATTTAGTATGACATGCAATGCTATGAAATGCTAAAGATGTATTGATAGATAGTACAATAATAATATGTCCGCAAACCTCCCCCAAACACATTACACTATAGTACCTATACTCGCGGGATGTCATGTGAGATTTCCATAAAAAAATCCAGGTTGTCAGATTACTCCACTCCATACCAAATTTAACAAAAAAATGGTCTATCCTTTTTCCTGTAACAAACATCCATCTATACTTACTTACAAACTTGCACGTTTTCATTGCTCGCTCGTATTACTGCCTAGCTCTACAGTAACATACCTTCCTCAGATGTACAACCTAGGCCAGCCGTCGGTAATGCGCGGGGCGGACCCCGGCTGCCAGCGCAGCATGTTCACGGCGGTCACCTTCGGCATCGACACCAACTTCCTCGTCGCCATCTTGGTGTGCATCGCTATATTAGTCAGTGAGTATCTGGGATTGTTCAGTTTTTTAATTTTTTTCATTGGAGACTGGTTTGTTAAATTTTCTTTTTTTATTGAGACCGATTTGTGGTTGAGGTTTGTGATGCCGGCTGGATACCGAAGATCCCACGTGTGTCGTCATCAGAATAATAGTGCATGCGATTAACGCGTTTAATGCGTATTCTACCGATCCCGACGCCGTGTTTAATGCAAGTCGGGAATACAATGACGTTTATCCACATCGATAACGGGCCCATGCAATGGGGACAGATGTCTGTTTGTAAGATATTCAATGTTCACATGTGAAGAGAAATTGAAAAACAATATTGGAGGCAGTGCACAAAATATACATTTATAGATACCCTACAGCCCTCAGAAAAGTCTCACAACCTTATCCACAGACACTATCAACTGCCTGTGCTGTGAATTTACAAGTTTCTAACCTAAATTTTCTCCCCACAGTCCTCCTCCTAGCCGTGGTAGTCCACCGACGTCGGGCAGACGCGTGGGCGGAAAAGGAACTAGACGACATCCGAGAGAACATCATCGCCTACGAAGACGAGGGCGGCGGCGAGGGCGACGCGGGCTACGACCTGCACGTGCTGCGCCAGATGTACGACGCGCCGCCCACGGACCCGCTGCTCCAGCATGGTGAGTGGCACAAGGAACATCAGTACGAAGTCTGACATCCTTCAGGCATGGCCAAGGAACATGAGTACTTCTCTAACGAGAAGGGCATCTCATCATTTACGGTTTTTTCAATAGGGTTTCAGGATTATAACGTAATTAACGTTAAAACCCCGATATTCAACGCTAAAAGTAGCATTTTTTTCACGGCTAGCTGGTATGATAAAATATGGAAGAACACTCGGATAACAATAGGTAGGTACCTATGACGCAAAAAAAGCAAATCGAAAATCGGTTCAGCCGTTTAGGAGCTACGCTACCACAGATACATACAAAGACACGTTAAACTTATAGCCAATTTAGCAATGAGCCTCCCTTTGTACCGAGTTTTTCTTTTAAATGTGTAACCTGTGCTCTATTATCTTTGCTTGTGTAAGTGTACAAAGAAGCGTTTACTAACCAACTTCCCTCCCCCAGGCCTCGGCGCCGCGCCCGCCCCGGACATATCCGGGTTCCTGGACGACAAGAAGTCCGTGCTGGACCGCGACCCGGACACCAACCCGTACGACGACGTGCGCCACTACGCGTATGAGGGAGACGGCAATACCAGCGGCTCGCTGTCTTCGCTGGCTAGCTGTGAGTACTTCTTTTAGTTACCTGCTTTTCCGACCAGCATTTATGGTAAATGTTTCTGGACGCTTCCGTGCTTCGGATGGCTCGCTAAGCCGTGGAACCTGGTTGCTGATTCGGCAGTAGTCGTAAAGCCTAGGCTAGCCTCCTGGCCTTCGGGCAAGTTAAAAACATCTGCCAGTCCGGTTGCCCACTTACCCGGCAACTCTCTCGGAACTAACTTGCTTGTGTTGGGGTCCACCATCCGCACTAGGCCAGCGTGGTGGACTAGCCCTAAAACCCTTCATTAATTGGAATCAGATCCGTGCCCCAGCAGTGGGAAAGTGATGGGTTATGATGATGAAATATCATTTTTGTACGAAATAAGAAACCTCACCCTTTTATATTCCTATTCATGTAAAACCCCCCAAGCAAGCGTATCCTCCAGACTTATACTAAGACCCTATTAAGAAAACTTGACCTACCGCAACTAAAACATCCCCCTTTTTAACCAGGTACGGATGACGGCGACCTAAAATTCAACTACCTATCGACCTTCGGGCCTCGGTTCCGCAAACTAGCGGACATGTACGGGGACTCCGAGGACGACAGGCAACCCCACGAGGAGTCCTGGTGCTAGCACCACGCGTGGCTAGTCTAGCCATCTAGACCTCCCAAGGTCTAGGTAGACAGGACTATGGGTATAGCCCCGCTATAGACCAAGCTTCACATGCCTTACAGCCCACAAGCGGCAAACCCCTGTGTTCCGATTTGTTACTAAGTGTTATAGTGACCCACCGCTGGACGCGACAGCTGGCTCAAGGAAGCCACGTGTCTTTAGAAAGCCTGTGATAAAATGTTAACGGTTCCCGTATGTAATCGTGTTTTGTCCAAGGTATTTCGTGATACCAAAACTATAGGTTTCCTGTTAACTATGTAACTGACGGTTGCTTAATGACGCTCCGAACGGCTCGTCAAATATTTAATTAAAGCTGAAAGTGGCCGGCGAAATGTCCTTTCATCTACTGAAATATGCTGTGAAGGGGCGTTATCCCGAACAGCCGATGAAGCGCGCGGCAGAGTCATTAAGAAATTGGACTTTCTTAAACAAACGCGTGTTTTTAAACATTTTAAGAAAATGACTGATTTGTAACTCGGTTTAGGCGTCGTTGTAGATAATGCCTAAATTATTTCTTGTAATTTTTTATATTATAAATATAAGCGTGTTTCACGACAACATTAAGATTAAGAATTAGTGATGATTTATCATAATTTTTGTTTGACTGTAAATTATTATGGCAATTGTGAAGTAAGTGAGAGCAAGTTCTTCATTGTATTAATTGGCATTTTTTACGACTTTCGTAGCAAAAACAAGTTTCTGAGGAGATAGTGCCATTTTCAGTTTTTTATACCTATTACCTATAATATGTTTAAGATTTAAGATATTTTTAAAAGTATTTTTTGATTATTATTTCCGCCCAATAAAAATGTGTAATTAAAATATTATGTCAATTAATAGCTTTTTACAATTTAGCATTAAGTTTTTATACTTTTTTATGTTACAACGTTTTTGAAAGTGAAAATGTGTTTTGTTTGTTTTTCTAATTGCGTCCAAGAACAAAATGGTGCATTTCAAATTTAAAAGATTAATATTAATTTGTCTGATTTTCTATTAGTTTAGTTAGGTAATATTGAAGTCGTATTTTATTTTTTGTATCCACTTCGGTTAAACTTTCGTTACGTTTAAAGAAATTATAAAATGATTTCAGAGCAACCATTTCTATTACTTTTTCGAAATACTTAACTAAGTAAATTATCTAAGATATAATTTCCAAATAAATATATAAGTATATAAAATGTAAATATTGTACATTTTCGATACGTAAAGCGTATAGTTTTAATGTTCTGCGGATAACATAATTAGGTAATTTTGTATGATTTAATTATAGGCAAGTTTACAAGGTGTCTTATAATTATGCATATCAACGAATGTATTATAACTTGATAAATAATCTATAACCAGTTAAGTACTCTATAAACTAAAGTATATATAAGCACTCACTACATATTACGCAAGTTTCAATCGCTAGCAGGTTAAGCAAAATAAGTAATTTTTAGTTTAAATTGGTCGAAGTGATGGTTATGATTTCATGTCTGGATTTAATGGTGCCATTAGGCTTGGTACAAACAATAATTCAGTTACCATTTCACATAGCTATACTGTCATATTATAATATCTTATTTTTAACAACTATGCATCAAGTAGGTCCCAAAATCTAATATAATGTTCTGACATTACTACTGCAGCTAAAAAAATTCAAACAGTTTCATTCAGGCTTCGTAGAGTTATTAAAGCTATGTGACATTTTAATATTTATGTTAATATCAGTGATGATTAATGTGATGACTGTAAAATTGTATTCTGCTGGCCTAAACGCAAATTAAACAACCATTTTATAATTAATTCTTAAAACATCTTGGTGTAACTACTCAAAAGTAATATGGAGTTGTCTAACATTAAGATATGTACCTATTTACATAATGTTTCTATTTCCTACATTCCAATATATAAAAAAACAAGTTTTAATAAAAATAAGGCACATAATTGTTGACGTATTTTATTGTTAGTGTTATCGAATCAATTATTCGTACTTAGGAGGGAGGTTCGTCTGACTGTGAATATTTTTACTTTATATATTAGTAAATATAAAAAGTATAGATATATATTAAAAAGTATTACTGTAAGCCACATTAAAAATATTCACTTTCAGAATGAAACTCGTCACTGCCATTACCTATATGAAAACGATTTTATAATATAATCTAATAGGACATTGGGACCGGTCGTATATGGAATACCTTGTTTAGTTTCATTATCAAAATTGTAATCGAGAAAATTATGTGTAAATAGATAGAGAATACAAAGCTTACTAATTTTAGCCATTGAACGGTGGAAGTTGTTAAATAATATTCAATCTTAAACAAAGGTGAATAAGGTATGTTATACGAACGCGTCTCAAATATCGATTATAATGGTTTTAAATGTGTGTTTGTGAGTATAATAAGGTATATAAATTGTGTGAGTCTGTTTGTTCATTTTAAACCGGTTGTCGTCCCTTTTTCAAACGGCAAACTTTACTAAGTACATACTTAGGTAGCTACCTGTATTTTATTTATACAAAATGGGTTTGTAATCGCAAATGATTTGTTGTGTATAAGAATGGAATGAATATTGACATATTATGTGAGTACCCACTTTTTAGGTTCATGGCTACGACCTCCTTAAATAGATTTGATGGAAGGTACCATTTCTCGTTCTTTATTAAAAACTTCATATCAATTTTTGTTTTCAAACAACTGCAGTAAAAAATACAGTAAGTAGGGTTTCATGCATTTTATAATGTATCTACTGACCTAAACTAGTTATGAGCGTTTTAGACTTTTAGTTTATAGATTTTCCGGAGGGTGTGTAATTCCATTAAAATTTCAAGTTGGTTATAGTAAGCGCTTGAACCTAAAGCGGGGTGGTAGACCAAATTACCCAGATTTAAGGGTAGGTTATGTATTTAAACAGACGCGGAGTCCGACTGAGTGATGTCATATTAACTCGATAAGTATAGTTTTAAGGACGCATTATTTTTAAATTGTTTATATAGAAATAAAAATATTCAATTCAGCATTGAAATAAAGTGATGAAATTGATTTGTGGTTTTTGATTTCTCATCTTGGAACCGGGGTTTTGGATTGTGTAAACAATAATATTTTTAGTTGACACAGTGGTATAACCTCTTACTTACAGGTTGACTTCCAGACCTATGTAAATCGCCTTACATGCATTATTGAGCTTACGCCCTATATATTAGTGAGTTTAAGTAACACAAGCTGTTGCAACAGTTGTAAATAAAATTAGCAACTGCTGGTAGAAGTTGGTTCAGAGTGTTGTTTTTGCTGTAATTTAACTATGAAATTCATAAGCTCTAGTTCTTGGGTTTTTTCTACACTACACAAAAAACAATGGAGAAGAAAATCGATCGACAGCGTTTTGTATTCAAGTACTTAGATATTTCAAACAGTAAGTACTTATGTTTAATATTATTATTTTTTACAGTTAAATAAGGCAGTTAGGTACTGTTGCTCTAAAATTAGGTGAGAATTCCAAATTAATGATCATAAATTTTGCTTTCAACTTAGGGCTGATTTTTCAATGGTCAGATAAACGTTATCTGAGGAATAAAATTGTTGCTGTCACTGTCTAATACAAATATTCAGATGTGACAGCATCAGAATTATTCCTCAGATAACGTTTATCTGCCCATTGAAAAATCAGCCCTTAGGGAAAATCATAGATGTCACGTGACATCTGTGTATTCGTCTGATGAACTGAGATCGCGTGAACGCAGATGCAGATGGCGTGATCATCTAGTCTCCAACAAGACAATAGTTTATTTGGACTGCTCTCGACTTTGTGGACACTGCGAAAGCTTCCAAAGGCTAGTTAGTCATGATGGCTTCACAATATGAGACGTGTAAGTGGGTACTCAGAAAATTCGCTGAACAGTTCTATCGAATGTGCATTATTTTCGGCCAAATAACCGGCGTCGAACAGTGCTTTCGGCTAACCGTGAAGAATAATCCGAGAAAACATTCGGAGCTCACTATTTTCCACAATTCGGTATCTTCAGCTTTGGACACAATACGCAGAGTTAAGTAAGTAAACATTTAGACCTCCCATCGCGATTGCCCCATGCCACATTGACCCCAAGCTCACATTTCTCACAAGCCATTACTCGCGACAAACAACACAGTTACTTTATCGTCAAACACCAATTGACAAAAGTTACCCATAAAAACCGAAGAAAGATGTTGGCGGGGCTCCAATTTGGGCTAAATCTCAGCTATCCGTATAGTGTGGCAATTTTCACAAGCCATTTAGCGATATAGCAGCTTTATTACATGGGCGAACTCGGGCCGGGACCTACAACGTGGTTACAGAGATCAGGGAATGCGCAATGCCTAACAACCACTCTGTCTGTAATTGTTTGAGGAATATTTAAGGCCCATCTGAAAAAATACTGATGTATATGTCGCAGGCAACTGGTTTAATCTGCTGTTTGATTGAACCACTAGCCCGTTCATTGGATGGCGCTATTCAGTTGTATGACTAAAGGACAACTCGTCAAGTCGTTGATTGTAACGTTCGACGTCTTGACTGAACGTCATTCAGCGAAGTCGTTGAATGGGATATAGTATAGCAACTTTGTAATGTCTGGTTAGGGTGAACATCACCAGACAAGAGTCAACAAAAAGACTATGTTAGAAAGCTCTTATCTCACAAATTAACTAAACAATAACAATAAACGTACCTTCATATTGTTGTTCATAATTATCCAGTTTCGCCACTTTTTTCTTTGAAACTATCCGCCCGCGGCTTAATAATAGGTAAATCCATGTTGTCACACTATTTTAACACAAATAACGCACTTTAAAGCTAATTTATTTGCAAAAAACTAACAATATAGGTGCTTTTTGTGTCAGCTGTTAGCTGTTAGACGCCATATTTGTTTTATTCACCACCTGACTGATTTTAAGTCAGCTAACTAGTTGGACGTTTTGTGACGCTTGTACAATCAACGTTCGGCCTAGTCATACAACTGAACAGTATGGTTCAATCAAACAGGAGATTAAACCAGTTGCCTGCGACATATATAATACATACCTAAAGGCCCATAGGGTTATGAGCGGATTTAATCCTTCCACCTAGGGACAGGAAATAGTATTTTTAACCGACTTCAAAAAAATAATGTGAATATCAATTTGTCTGTATGTTTTTTAACTAACGGACACTTTACATAAAACGACGAGAAACCCTGGTCGTTTTGACAAGTGGCTACGACTACCTGCAATGAGTATTAAACTGCTAAGTATAAAATGGTTAATAAATATGCTCGTGATATATTCGGACCTAACAAATTACATATGTATGTACGGAAGGTGTTTTGCATAAAACAAGGAACAGCACACCTAATTGCGCCCAACACTACTAAGTAGGTAAGCACACTTTTTTATGGCGAGGTCACATACATGATATGGTAATTGCTTAAGCTAATACCTAAGGGGTTTCTATACTCAAACCTTTTTCAATCTATTGTCCAAAATTAATAATGCACATGCAGATCTTCACACCCGAATCATTAAATCGTAAGAGCCTTAAAAAAAACACTTGCATTTTGCACCTTGTACGAAAGAAATAGGAGTCAATACGAGTATCATGTGTCACATAATCGAAAACAACCAATCTGTCAAAGATTTTATGCGCATTACCAATTTTGGAGCACTGTACCTACTATGCTCACGACTGTCAAGCCATCTTCATGTTCACAATAATACTTAGGTACATTTGAACTAACGTTAAGTAAACGTCCACCTTTTGGCATCGTACGCAACAGACGCATCGCATTCAGTATATTGTTGGTATAGAAAAATCATACAAGTGCGTCCACTTCATCGGCAATTCCGCGTTTTTCCAAAAAAAATATGAAAATTACTTTGGTTCGAAACGCATGAGACAGATAAGCGGACGCTTACCTCTATTCTTCTGAAAAAGTGCAACAACATTATGACTCGGCCTTATGTGGCTGAAACTTTAAAACGACCAGTTGCGTGTTGTGTGCGGGGCGCCATCTAGTTGAAATTGGAGGAAATTGCAATTAATTTGCCGCCACCCTTAATCGATTATTCGCGGAATTCGCGTGCAATCTGTAACAAAAACATAACACTCATTTTTTTTTCACCTCTGTAGGGTAATGAAGCCTAATAGCTATTTCAAGCACGCTGTGGGGTTAAAAGTTACTTAATAGTTTAATTAACTTTAAGATCACAAAAAATTGGCTTGTAATAAAAACGATTTTTTACAAACGTGGAGACTATCATAAAAACCCTGATAAATCATAGTGCCTACCTAAAACTTACATAGCTAAGTTTAAAATTGCATTGGTGCAGTTCAGAATGATATATGGGACCTCTAGACCTTGTATGTATAAAAAAGCGAGTACCCACGGCCTTTCCTACAAACACAACCATAACATCCGCAGTTAAACCTACACATCCACTTCATGCATATACGTGTCCAAATAATCACATACACAAAGAAAACCACATCAACGAGAACTATGGCCCGGCGGTCCGTGAAACAAGTGGGGATTGTTAATCCGGAATTCCCGGACTATACCCGGACTAGGGCATGCAATACCGCAATACCGGTATTAGGGACAAAATTCACGCTTTTTTCAATACCGGTATTGAAAGTTAACACCGGTATTGAAGTAATACCGGAATCGGACTTTTTTTTAGCTATAATAAAGCGATTAAGATTAGTATTCTTATGTACTGTGAAAGCGCACTTGTTTCCAACCGTTTGATGCCGTTTTCGGCCGTTTGATATCTACTGTTGTCCATCCGTAAACGGACACTGAATGTAAAAATAATAATTTATTGTAAAATTTAAACTCTAATACTCAATTGTCGTAAAAATCTATTACAAAAAACTGAATTTCATTGCTTCTTCTCGTTTTATTTTGACCTATACGACCTTTAATCACAATATATGCCATTTATTACAAGGAAATCTAATACCGGTATTAATACCGGGATCCCGGTATTGAGTTGTAATACCGGAACTCAATACCGGTATTGAAAATTGTTCCAGTATTGCATGCCCTAACCCGGACCATTCCGGTGCTCCGCTCGTGGAGCTAGTGTTTTTGTACTCGGCTCGTTAAAGTTTCGCGCTTGACCGCTTTCACTCTCACTCGGACCGTGTAGTGGATGGGCGGGATACCGGGGAGGTACGTACTTTTTTATTATCATTTTTTATCATATAATAATAATTAATAATATGTATGATATTGCGATGGGCCAGGCGGGGATGTCTTGGGCGGATGTCTCTGAGCTGGCCCAAGATCGTAAAGAATGGCGGCGCTTCACTTCGGCCCTTTGCTCCCCAGCGGAGATTGGGAATAAGTAAAGTAAAGTAAAGTATGATATTGTGACAGACGACATGATACCCTTTGTGTTCACACGTGGTTTGTGTATTTATAAAGTACAAAAATGTGGGTATGTTAGGACTTTTTTAATCTAGGTTTAGGTATGGGATGCACAAATGGAGGCACATCGAGTGACGTATCACAGACGATCTGACTGGCCAATTCTCTCACCACACGGTTAAAAACCCTAGTCTATAGTGTTTGTCACCAACACGATGTGACATAGAAGACCTACGGGACTAACTCTGAAATCAATTTATACCACCCTCTATATATCATTACATAGATGTAATACATACATACTAGTCCGCGTTGTTCTATTATGTAGACAGATAACCAATCACATAATACCTAAGTCAGGCAGTAAAACGAAAGTATATATTACGGCGTAGCTTTTAGGCATTATTCAGTCACCTTTTAGCGAAACTTAGGTATTCCCAGACGGTTCATAACAAGTTAGGTAACCCCGCTCAGACTTGCCCCCAGTTAATTACTTGCTAGTTTCGATCACCATCTGGGGAATAACTGTTTGTATCAGATCAAATCACTTTGGTGTTATTAGGTCATTGATTTGCTGTAGCACTGTAGTGGAGGACTCCCAAAGTTCCATAATTTGGAGCCTGTAATTGGCCAATAATAAGGGTGCCCGTACACGGCCGAAAATAGATGACCAACTTTTTGTTGGACGAAATTACCTAGAACGTAATGATTGCAATAGTGCAACGCAAAAAACCAAGAAGTAGTATGTTAATCAGAAGAAAGAAAAATAAAGGTACCTAAATAAGTACTAAAATTCTACGTGTAATACACAACTAGTCGGCCATAGCTGCGAACATAATGCGAGAACCTAATTGGCTCCCAAGTTGAATAAACTGATTGTGATAGCTGGTCCAAATGCATCAGGCGTCTATACAGTTATACCAAGGTACGTACGGGCATAAGACAGGTTACCTAGATACGGCTGGGGCCCTGAAAAGATCACCTGAATCGTGAAATCATTAATTATTTATAACTATGACAGTTACTTATAGCATAGGCGTAGTCTAAAATCCGGTTAATTTCTGTATTTTTTTCATAAGCAAAGTATATACACAAGTAAAGCCGTAAAAAGTACAGTTTGACATAACTATACTAGGTAAGTACTGTGCTTTCAGCTTTCTTGTATAACTAAAATAAAAGTTATAAGTAGGTATGTACCTACTTAAGTATTCATAATCAAACATGGTATTCAGCATGTAGAAAGACACAACGAAAAATAAGTACATGATATTGTACTTATGTTGTTAACAACTAAAAGTCAAATAACAAATCCTGCATACCTAGAACGGACTGCAAGACAGTCGTAACGACTTTTTCCACATGTTATAGTGCATGTCTTGCTTGTTGATAATTGATATCGTGTACAGATACTGTATTGGTCGCTCGTTCCATGGTCACAGCGTACTCTGTATCCATTAGCGCAAGATTGATAATTTGCATTCAGACTCTGCGCCCGCACTCACGGTGCCACTGAGTGTACTGCCACAGTACGAGCAGCTGAACTGCACACCCGCAGGCAGGGTTCACGGGAAATTAGACAGGAATTGACAGTCTTTACATCAGTGGTCTGGAAGAAACTATTCATAGTAATAAGGCGGCCAAGTGTACCGTCTATGTTGAGGATTTATTTTAGTAATTTCTGTGTTTGTGTGCAATAAAGAATTATCTATCTATCTAATTATCAGTTACAACCTGTAGTTGATGCAAAAATTGTAAGTCAAAAGGGGGTGACTCAAGGGGTCATTTTGACTCTCTACTATAAATCGACTGCCACTGCTAAAATCACGAACATCAAGTATGTAGAGAAGTATTATGTTCCTTGATGTTGTAATTTGACATAGTAACTGTCCAGAAAAGTAATTCGGAATACCTATCTATACCTACATACAATCTCTCTTTTTATATAAGTATACTTTTGTATATCTGATAATGATTTATATTGTGTTCAGTGGTCAATAAAGTAATATTCTATACGATTATAAAACAAGCGACACTCCCTACTATTCTAAATTCTAAACAGGCAGGTAACCGTTTGATTATGCATCGAATATCGGTGGGTAGGCACAGAATGTGTCCTTCTCGATACGCTTAAGAAAAAGGGTAATTTGAGGAACCCGAAAGCCGAATGAAATTTCCGAAACAATAAATGATAGTAGGCCAGGAGACGTCAGGCAGATACCTAAAAAGTGTAAACTGAAAACTTATGCGTTACTGCAAATATAAATATACTGTAAGAAACCAACGAGATAGATTATTTAATATACCTATCTCCTAATTTGCACTGATTTCAGTAGACATTGTTTACTATATTCTATATCATAGGTATTTATATGAAGAATAGTTACCTGCCTTTGCTGAATAAAAAAATTGAAGAAGAATTCACTATAATCTCTACTATAAAAGATACGATCTAAGGTAAGGTACTACTTTTTTTTGTTAATAAAATAACCATAGGTACAGCGAAAAAATCTCTTATAGTACTTATATGTACCTATTTGAAAAAGTATCGCAATTTCAGAATAAGTTCCCTTTCAGCTCCCGCACCATCACATAGGTATTCAGAATATCAGACAATACGGAAAATACGTCGACATACTGACAAAATTGATGCTTTATTCTCTCTATATAGAGATATTGAGATTACCGTGGGTGCCAGAATAAATATATTTCCTCCAAATATGATTCAATTTGTACGTATAGACCGACATCTTTTGTTGCTATCGCTCCTCAGTTTTATCAACTTATTTTGATAGATAACAAAAATTATAGAAATATACATAGATCTGTTTTATTTACCAAAAAAATGAGCGATGAGCTTATTAACCGGTGGCTGGTTGAGGAAACTTGAGGACAGTTGTGTCAATCGCTGGTGATGATGATGGTGATGACGTCCCATGTAGTACCAAAAATGTCACATCTGGGAATCAAACATAAATAAATACACGTTGAATCTAAGCTTCAACCACTAGACAACAGACAACAGAGTCAGGACAACCAGCATAAAATCTAGCCATATTTTTATGCATTGAAAAATCCTCACTATCGAACACAAAGAGAATAACAGACAAAAATGGATCTCAGAATGATAATACAATCATATTTAAAGCTACCCGCAACCTGGCCACTTCAATTATTTAAACCGAGACCCAGCCACAATGGGCATCTCACAAAGTAATTTCAAAGATAAGAAAAGATTTAAAGAAAAGGTAAGAGATGAACATTTCAATGAGAATATTTGCGTCGGGAAAACTATCTCGACCCCGAGACCCTCTTGCTGTCTTAATAAGGAATTGAAATTTGCTTGTGTTCTTGAACTATACATTTAATACTTTTATGTTTGTGTTTTTTAATCAATCATAACGCAACAACGGTGAAGTTAACCATCTTTAACAGTAAGATTTTTATAAATAAAAATGATCGCATCTACGTGAAAATCCTCGACAATAGTGAAATATTTGCGCTAATATTTGAAGAAATGAACATAGCAAGGAACTCTTTCAATAGACAGACACACCGATACATTATGCTTGTCTAACTTATTACTTCTTAGGTAGATCCTATACTTATGACCCTAACATATGCCTCCCTCCATCATTGTAGATCGAAGCTTAGCAAGCAAGATTAGTATTCTTTACAACCAGGCAAACATAGCTTTGTCTTAGTCAGTCCGCCGGCCAGGGTCCCGTAATAAGGCAGAATACGTTAAAAGTTTCAAATATTTCGGAGCCGTATTTATAGTCAAATTCTGTTTGATCTGTGCCGTGCTACTCCTAAGCTAGTATCCGACAACTGCCTGCAATAGAAACAAGAAAGTTTCCTATTATTTATATTTTTATAGAATAAGGTAAAAATACTATCACGGACAGTTACTGTTGCCATGTAGCATGAGAAATTTGAGAACTCCTTGATTAGTAATCCATTTTTATTATATAGGTAGATTATAAAAAATATTTTTCAACTCACACTCTAATCTATTGCCATAACACCTATAAATACGACAAAGACAAGAAAATCCGTTAAAAGAGTCAGTTTCCTATCGCAAGCCGGCGAGAGTGGCGAGTGGCCATTAATATCACGAGGCGTGTAACACGATGATATTAAACTTTGCAGAACAAAGACTGCACTCAAAAATGAATTGCCAGATTATGATCTAGACTAGACAAAAAGAAACTTGTTAGTTTTAGGGTTGCCTTACTGTATTCCTGTTATTTTACTTCAGATTTTAAAATAACTCTTCTAAGGGCTGATTTTTCAATGGTCAGATAAGTGTTATCTGAAGAATAAAATTGTTGCTGTCACTGTCTAATACTAACACCCATATTCTTAATAGTTTCCTCGAGATTTCCTCCACTCGACTCGAGCACTTGAGGTGAAATTTGTATGCTTAGTTCATTACTCTCTCCTCGACTCGAGCGAATTCTTACTCGAGTCGAGTATTCAACTGTCATATTTCAAGGTACCTGCCGACCAACCTTGAGGCTTCCTCGACTTGTAAAATCGGTGTTTCGGCCATCTTTTTACGTTATCTATAGCTTGTTATTGTCATTACATAAACCGCTGCGCTGCCTCATTTTGCCTTACCCAGAAAAAAGGAAAGTTATTTTAAAATAATGGAAGATTTTGAAGAATTTGTGGAGTTCATTAATTATGTATATAATGATCCTTACGACTACCCAGCGCTACGTTATTTGCGGGACGCTTCAAATCCGATGGAATGCTACGATGACGTGGAATTCCAACAACGATTCCGCTTCAGGAAAGACACAATGGTGAACACAATATTGCCGTTAACGGGCATATTAGCCAATGAAAATAGCAGAGGTCTTCCCATTTCACCCATAATTAACGTGACCATTTATTTTTTTTGTCAAAGCGGGACACCTGCCGAATTTCATATCCCTCAAAAATACATATAGGTATTATCTTTCTTATCTTCTTATTTTTTCGCTCAGTTTGCTCAGTGCATCAATTGAAAGTTCAATCCCTACGATGAAAGAGTGAAATGTGAAAGAGATGCATGAATGGGGAATGACCATTTTTTTATATTTATGTACCTATCTAATAATCTTGAAAGTTGGTATATTTAGAATTTTATAAATATACCAGACGGGTACCCTACATAAATCCGAATTACGAATATGAAAACAACGATTTTTTAAATTATGAATTTCATAGTTCTAGTTAAGTTTTAAGTTTCTGAACAACGAAAATTACGAAAAGTTGATAAACGAAACTTCAAACAACAGATGTATTAAAATTACCAAAGTAAATTTTTCGAATGTTATAATTTCGATGTTTTAAATGTACGATTTTTTATTATATCGAATTGTTTAAATATCGAATCCCGAAGTTTTAATATTCCGAAAACACAAATCCCCGAATGTAACTTAGTTAACATTTTAATATTTTTTTGCTTCGCTGCGCTCCGCTTTGTTTTTCAATATCTATGTGCACCTAACACCTTTAGGTTTTGGTTCTTAAGTTTTTGAAACGTTCATTTTATTTTTGATAAAATCATGAATTATTAAATTTTTGGTCCGGATTTGATATTTTCGTGATTATAATAATTCTGTATTTTATTTTTCGTATATTTAAGTAGGTAATCGTATTTTTTAACGTTTGTGTATTTAACAATCGTAATAACAAACCTTTGTGATTATTATTATATCTATTCGATTTTTATAAATTGATATTAAAAAATCGTTATTGCAATATTTTGTAAATTAGGTTCATACATATTCGGTGTTTCAAATTCGGAAAAAAGTTTTTCGAAATTTTTGGGTGGGTGTCTCATACCAGACACTACGAAATTCTTAAACATCATAAGGTGCAGGTTGGTAATGCCGAATTTCGGGTAATTCCGATTTTTGCCGATTTCTTCCAAACGCAGTCATACTTTGAACCGTAGAACCATTCACCTTGATGACAACTTAATCTTCTACCTCGCTTGGGTTGACTCAGGGCGCTAGGACCGAGCGTGCGTGTAAAAACGTAAAATTAGTAAAAAAGTGTAAATTTCCGGATTTTTGATTTTTCGGAATTACCCGCACATCTGTAATTAAGAAATCAGTAAAGTTACTTAACAATTTAATACAGATTACTTTGATGATTGTCACTAAACGAAGTTACTCGCGGAGTTTCGGTGGAACTCGGACTCATATTACTCCCTATAGTCTATGTGAGTAAGTGATAAGAAGATAAATAGTTGCCTCAAGTGATTAAAAGAAAGAAAGGAAATATGGAATGAAATTTCAAAATGTAGGTAATTTAAATGATCGTTTGGTCAGTTTATGAAAGCGGGACATTTTTGCCCTCGCGGGGGACAGCGGGACGCACAGCTTGAAAGCGGGACTGTCCCGCCCAAAGCGGGACGTATGGTCACGTTACCCATAATACAACTTCTTGTTGCTATGAGATTTTATGCAACAGGAAACTTCCAGGTGAGCTGACAAACTTATAAAGTTATTTATTATATGAGTTTTTATCATGTGCAGTTTGTCATTGCCAGTTTTTTATATTGTTTACCTACATGTATTAGTTATTACAATCATTGCAGGTCAGGGTGTAGATGGGGGCGCGACCCGCCACTTACCCTGCAGTATTTAGGTGATACCTATGCCCCTATATTAATCTTAACCTAACATTTCAGATTGATTGTGGAGACCGCCACAAGTTGAGCCAAGCAGTGGCCTGCAAAATCATAGCCCGGGTTTCAAGAGCATTGGCGCTGCATGTGGGACAATATGTGAAATTCCCACCAGTCAATGAATTGGCTGCGAATAAAAGGAAGATGTTCCAAATTGCAGGATTCCCAGGTGCAATTGGAGCCATAGACTGCACACATATAAGCATAAAAAACCCTGACAGAGAACGTGGAGAAGTGTTCCGAAACCGGAAAGGAAATTTTTCTATCAATGTGCAATTAGTCTGTGGTCCTCAAATGGAAATATATGATGTTGTGGCACGATGGCCTGGATCTGTGCATGATTCAAGAATATTTGCCAACAGTCGCTGCTACATGATGTTTGAAGAAGGCACCATTAGTGGTATATTACTGGGAGATAGTGGTTATGCCCAAACTTCTTATATGTATACCCCAGTTATCAACCCCCGAACACAACCTGAAGAAAGGTATAATCGTGCCCATATAAGCACCAGAAATATAATAGAAAGGGTGAATGGTGTCCTAAAACGCAGATTTGCGTGTCTCTCTAGGACATTACAAAATAGACTACATAATATACCTAATATTATAGTGGCTTGTGTAGTTTTGCATAATATAAGTATTACGACAAATCAAGAATTGCCAGCAGAGCTCATAATGGCAGAGGAGATTCCTGTGGCAGTAATTCCTGATAATGAGCGTGGAAGCCTGATAAGGGCTGCATTTATTGGTAGACATTTCACTTAAATTAGGTATTGAATGTTATGTTTTAAATGTTACTATCCAATAAAACAAAGATCATTCACTCATTGACTAAATTTATTTTTCCTTATACCTAACATTATTTCTGCTTCTTCACGCTTTGCACGGCTACAGCGAAGAACTTCCTCTGCATTTTCTCTTTCTAAAACAGCCTTTTTATATAGTTCCTGTGCGGTTTTGGCTAGCCACTCTCTCTCCTCCATTTTTAGTCTGTGGAGTTCCTCTTCTCTCTCTTGAGCTCTTTGGTAATTTTCTCGCCTCAGGCCAAACTCCTCCGTAATCACTCGAGCTCTTACATTTCTTCCTGTAACAATTTGAGAAAGTTTGTTTACAAATATTATTTGTTTTGCATTGACTTAGAATGAGAACTGGGAAACATATGGGATGCCCTCAGTCCTGAAATCATTAAGCAGGTAGTGGCTGGATAAGGTAGGCTGAGAACAGTGTTGTGGAGCTCCTTGGGAGAGACCTATGTCCAGCAGTGAACTTAGGACTTCCCTTGGCTGATGATGATGATCCAAGCTTGTCCTGTAATATAAACAGTTGATCTGTTGTTCTTGTATCATATCTCTGACTTGTTGTCCTGACACTACTTGCTTAAAACATCTATCACAACTTATAACCTGTGTACATAACGGTACCAAAGGTATTATGATTGATTCTGATAATTTACATATAGCCAAACCAGGAATATAAAAACCCTGTATTAAGGGCGCTACATTCGCTTTGAGGACTGCAACACTAAGTATAGTCATACCAATGTGAAATGGCCATGCTCAAATTTATAAGTGTCATTTTTTTATTATTTATTTTGAAAAGAGTGTCAGTAGTTCAGTGAGAGGATATAATACAATTACAAATATTATATCCTATGGGTTCTTTGGAACTTAAGTAACACGTGTACTAACAGTCTTACGGTGTGAAGGAAAACATCGTGAGAAAACCCACATTTAGAGTACAGTTGTGTAGGCATTTACCTTGTTGTGTAGGTACTCATTAACGGCAATTTGAAAATAGAGAAATGGTCCTGAAGGCATATTTCCTGAATGGTTTTAGGCATTCAAGAGACAAGAGTTAGTGGCTTAATATTTTCCATCCTCACAGGAATTCGAGATAAACTACACATATGTATAGCCTCGTAAAAGTTTGCATGCAGAACTATGTAATAAGAAAGTTAAACCCATTGCCTGGATAAAATATGTGTGGGTGTAATCAGTGAAAATCAGAACCTAAATATTCAACCGATTCATATATGTTATGGTCAGATGTGCCAATTTTTTTTATTTTAATTTGTGTTTCTTCGGCGTATGAAATACAGAGGACGTCTTTCCTATTCTGCATATTGTTTTTGGAAGAGCTAGATATACTTACCTTAAAACATTAAGTAGTTGATAAAAACTACAGTAATAGCTTACAAATTTGCCAAATTCATTTGCTCTGACTATACTATTTACCTACCAGTCATTTTGAAAATAGTATCAGTTATGTTATCAAGTGGAAATAAGTCCAATCCCTCGGAATTTTTCTCCGACAAATACTTGTGTATGTGGTAAATTAGTTTCCTTTCACGGCTATGGATAGCTTTCGGCATTTGGAAACACAAAAAGCTCACAAAAACTATAATAAACCCTACGCATTGACAGCACCACAGTTTGACAGCAATAGACAAATGACATTTAGAGTCAATGATACCAGTGCAAGAAAAAAGTTCTATTGATTTTCCGCAATATGGCGAGGGTTTTTATATTCCTGGTTTGGCTATATTTACCTTGATTTAGATTTCCATAATCTAATATTCGTGAACCGGGCCTGGCTGCCAGTCTGGCGAAAGACAGTCTGGAAAAAAATAAGTATGGAACGCGTACGAAAAATAATGGCGACCACCGCTCACAGAGTACTTTTTACGCTATCATAGACATCTTTGGCTTTTGTCATCTGTCAGTGGCAGTCAGTCAATCGTTTAGTTTGAAAAATAATTTTAAATCATAAATAAATTAAGATTTAACAGTTATTTATATATTATTATTACTGTGGATAAGTGCAGTGTTTGTGTGGAGGTACCTAACTATTAGTGTTGCTTGATATTATTGATAATAATTATGTTATATAAAACTTGTGAAATATGTGGTTTAAGAGCCGCTAGCCGGTCGTATAGATGGCCAAAAGAGAATTTTCATGGCCAAATTTCCACTGGATGAGGAAAGGTAAGCTACAATTAAAGGCTAAAGCATAGGATTTAGATTATTTATATGTATAAAAAAGTTAAAGTCTAATAAAATAACTGGAGGGTCAGCACAACCAACAATAGTGCATGAATGTTTTTTTTATCGATATCGATATTTTTATTTATCATTAGTACGCACAGCTCATCAATCAGAACAACTTTTGTCTACTAGTTTTGGAAATTAGCGAAAATCAAATTCGGATCTCCATACAAAAATTACCAGTGACTTTTATTATACCTACTGAAATAATATTTAATTGTTTAATAATAATTATAAAAAAGTTGTTTGCAGATGTAAACAGTGGGTTAAGATGACCGGTAAGGAGGATCTGGTTTATGTGCCTATTGAAAAGCTACATCAACTTAAACGAATTTGTGGCAATCATTTTCTACCACAACATTTTAAGAACACAATTGAAAAAAAAACAATTCCATGTGTGCCACTTACTGCAGACACTTTATTTTATAATAAATAAATATAATTTCATTTTTCCACTTTTATTTTATTTCAACATTATATCATAGCACTTACGTCAACGGAAAATCTCGAGTTTATTTTATGGATTATATTTTTGTGTTCAAATAGGAACATAACATAACGTTGAACCGAGACTTAACGTTGGTGTCATTGTGTAACACTGAAATCCTATTGTGTAAAACTGAAATTAAAGTAATACATACAATACACACGCACTTTTTTTTTTACTAGTTATCGATAAAAATATCCATAAGAAGCACATCACTATTTCAGCGGGGCTATGTTGGCAGTTTTGTACGTCATAATTTTTGTTTAGTTGGTACCCTCTGTTAGTACGCGTGAATAAAAAAATTTTTTCTTTTTTTTCCCTTGTACTCCCATCTCTTAAAACGTAGTGTTCTTTTCTCTATGCTGGCTGCTATACGGCTCGGACCTGGGGTGGTTTCCTCTCGAACTGAAAATAATTAAGGTTAAAATGAATGAATACATACAAAATAATATTTACTTACTTAAATTTTAATAATAAATAGGTTTTACAAATTTATTTCCTGTATGAATATAATTTAAATATTCTCTTAAAATAATTTTTTTAAATTAAAATTAGGTTAGTTACTTACTAAGCTATATCTTGTTATTTTTAACTTTTTATGTAATTTTATATACTGTAAATAGAGGTTGCTAGTCTAGGCAGGTACATGGAAAATTTTATTACCCATTTCAGGTTGCAGGCTGCTTGCACTCTCCCTTCTTTCACGCTGGGAATCGTGCGGTGGGGGTATAAGAAATTCTGTCTCTATCTCCTCCATAGCTTCATCAGGCATTGCTGTTAAATAAAAAATAGGTTTTTATTATATACTTAAAAGGAGCGGTGGTAGCTCTGTCGGGTAAGCGCCCGCTTCTCACCCCAGACATGCGGGCCAAATGTACCAATCAGTTCTTTGAATTTAAGTACAATGTATACCATCGCTCTTACGGTGAAGGAAAACATTGTGAGGAAACCTGCATATCTAGATTTAGCACATCTAGGTATGTGAACCCACCAACCCGCAGTGGACCAGCGTGGTGGGAAATGGTCCAAGCTTAGGAAGGCAGTTTAGACCTAGGGGATATGCACAAAGGTTCCACTAGAGAGCCAGGTGCAGGTACTTAACACCCCCACAGAGAATAGAACATAAAAAATATACTTAAAAAGCAACTGATTCGAGGCTAGGGACTATATTCGAGAAAATCCAATAAATCTAGGGTATTTTGTTAAAATAGGTGATTGCTTAAACTGTGTAGACAAATTCGTAATTTGGTAGTATAATTTTACAGAAAATTACCTTCATCAACATTTTGACTATTGAAGTCACTATCTATTACACCATGTAGCTCCACATCGGTACAATCTGCCAGAGCTTCCTCGATCACCTCATGCGATGTAGAGGTTGAGGCTGGCATATAAGGCCCACCCCCTGTCCTGATGCGCTCACGTTTTTGGAGAGCCAACTCATGTTTTTTGCGGGTTTTTAAATTATCCCAGCACTTTTTCAGTTGGGCTTCTGTCCTCTGAAATAAGTAAAGTGGTCCATTAAACGATTAAGCATTAGATAAGTACGTACGTAAGTACTTATTACTTCCATGGTGAAATCATAACTATAGAAAATCCACTTAAGACAACTGATTACAGTCGTTCCAATTAAATGTACTTACCCGACAGTTGGTTTCTATTGAGTTGTATTCCTCGGTGAGGCGAGCCCACGCAGTTTTCTTTATTGCAGGGTTTCCAGCCCCTATCAGTCTCAGTCCTAGTCAGCTGCGTCAGCAACAATTTTATTCCTCAGATAACACTTATCTGTCTATTGAAAAATCAGCCCTAAATTATGATTATGATTATGAGTGAGTACCTACGATTGATTTGCAAAATCTTTACGTAACCTATGATTAATTCGACCACTACTAGTACGGTATTTCATCATTATATTCTACCGGTAGGACTGAGATTAAATTGCCTTCCAAAAAGTATGACATAAGATTTAATCATATAATAAGAGGATAACAGCCAGATCACACGCGGTATAATTCGCTGAAAAAATATCGGTCAATGAATGGACTAATAAAAATTAAACACATACCTAAACATCGTCGAACAGTGCTTTCAACGAACCGTGCTATCGGAGAAGGATTTTTTCGATGAACAAACCGTCAACGAACAGTGATTTCGACGAACCGTGCTATAGGAGAAGAGTAATTCGGAAAACGATTCGGAGCTCAGCTAAACATGCAGTCATCGCCCCGTTATCTGCACAGCTGGAGCCTGGTGTAAATAATTATGAATACTTTTCTAAAATGATTGTTTTATATTTGTTTGCGATCAGCATTTCAGTGACAGGTGCAAATGAAAGCGCAATGGTTTGTGAGTACCGATTAGTTTATTATTATTTCTGTATGAAAGTAGTTTATACCTTTGTTGGAGCACTTTGTTTTGCTATACGTATCTGATATTAATGTGAGAGTAGTAGAAAATATATGGATAGGCATGCTGAAGAAGATATTAGGTACATACACTCGGGCGAAAACCCTGACCCCTCTCAGAGCGACCATGCTACCGTAGCTTAGGCTTCTTTGCCCCATACCTACTGTCATTGGTGTAGTGTCCTGTCCTATAACCAGCAAGTGGAAGTTACTTTATTTTATATTTTTGATATTACTTATAACACTTTTCATTTACAGCTACAATACAAGAAGACATGGTGCCCCCTGTAATAGTTGGACATCCCTCAGAAGTGACTCACCTGGTGACAAGGAGTTCGTTTCCAGAACGCGGTTCCATAGCACCGAACTATATGCGGATGGAATACATATCCACAGCTATTACGATGGTCTGCCGAGCTGAAGGTCCGGATATCCAGTGAGTGTTTTTTTTTTTGCAATCACCTTTATCGTCATCATCATTTCGTAATTTAGTCTACACACACACACGCACTCACGCCTTGTACTACTGTACTCCCTTGCGGGGTAGGCAGAGGTGCATTGCTGCACCCACTTTTCGCCAGAGTGTTATGTTAGTCCCAATGTAATAGGGGGCGGGCCTATTGCCATTTTACGGGCACATCCAAGACCCGAGAACAAATATATCTACTGAATATCTAAATAATTTAGTCTACTGTTGGACATAGGTCTCTCATGATGGCTCTTTACTGTATTTTTGATTATCAGATAGGGTATTTATAATCTGCAAGTATGCTCATCGCTGAATCTCATTATGAAAATGTAGTAAAATGACATTAAGGGCGTCTTGCACAACAAAGTTAAATAAAATTAAATAGTTTGTCATAGGTCTAATTTAATCATAGATTTAATTTGGATTAACTTTGTTGTGCAAGACACCCTATTCTATTCTATTCTATTCTCTGTGGGGGTGTAAGTACCTGCACCTGACTCTCTCGAGTGGAACCTTTGTGCATATCCCCAAGGTCTAAACTGCCTTCCTAAGCTTGGACCATTTCCCACCACGCTGGTCCACTGCGGGTTGGTGGTTTCACATATCTAGATGTGCTAAATCTAGATATGCAGGTTTCCTCACGATGTTTTCCTTCACCGTAAGAACGACGGTATACATTGTACTTAAATTCAGAAAAGAACTCATTGGTACATGTCAGCGCCGGGATTCGAACCCGCATCTCTGGCGTGAGAAGCGGGCGCTTACCCGACTGAGCTACCACCGCTCTTAAGAATATTCTATCTATCTATCTATCTAACATATACTTAAGTAATAAAAGAAAATCTCATCTTATTTTTTTAATTTGTTCGAAAATATTTTTAAGTCTAAATTCCGTCAAATTAATATTCGCATTCAAAAATTAAAATGTTAATCCATTTATTGCTTCACATAAAAAATATTATAACTACAAAGATTCGAAATAGTACTTAAATTAAATATTTTATTGAACTAAATTTACAATTATAAAATAATGAGAGAAGAAGTAAAATAAAAATTAAATAATCCAGTATAAGCCACATATTGCTCAAATGAAATGAATAGTACCTATTTACGGAAATATGCAATACAATAAATACAAATCTTAATATTTAATTCAAGTAATAGAGTTAATACCGCGTAAATATTTCATACCTACGAGTATGTTTAACCATAGTCAAAAACTATAGTAGGTAATTTCATTTAAAAAAAATAATAACATTACGTAATCGTAATATTTAACGATTTTTCTGGTATTAGATTATTTCGATTTTACCTCGTGCAGTCATAAAGAGATATATGCCATAGTTTCGTAACGCTAAAACCGATAATATATTTTTCCCATTTAGTCCATTATCTTATACTAATATCCCATAGAAAAGATAACAATAGGTGTATTTAACCTATTCTTATAAACTCGTATCAAAGTTCAATTACAGATTTGGAGCGATGCTTAGTTTATTCTTTGAATCCATACAACAAAAACATACTTCTCACTCACAAAAATGGTCACCCGCTCAACAGATCGTATTTCGATCCGCCGCGCATGCAGTGAAGAATTTGATGATCGTGCATATTGGGAAATCATGTCATGTCTCGATGCAACATTTAAGCTATAGTTATAACAGGTCTAAATTAAAGTTATTATTTTTGAATTTTATTATGTTTAGGAGATCATTCATTGGTAGTATAAAATAGAAACAGAAATATGCAGTAGTCAAAAATTCAACGCGTGAGATAATTAAATTTAATATATAAAAATTAAAACTGATGATAAAAATACACCTACTTAAGTACAGTTAGATTCAGAGAAACATGACCACCTGTAATTTTTTCACTAAATTAAAATAATGTAATGCCCGAACCATATTGATAAATCGAATATTAAAATATATCTCAACAGTATGATGAAGTTCCAGTATCAACATAAATTTCAACACGTATTATTAAAATGTACATTATCTCGAAAAGACACGTACGCCACTACAGAATATAGATAAATAAATAATAAATATATTGAGTAAACTAATAAAAATAAAACTACGTACCAGATTTAGATTACGAAAAATGATTTTGAAAAATAGTTACTGTTTTAAACCCAGGTACCCATAAATAAAAATTATGACGTTTGGAATGTAAAGAATAAAAATATAATAAATAAATATGTGAAAGTAACTGTGTCTGTCTGTCTGTCTGTCTGTCTGTCTGTCTGTCTGTCTGTTACTCTTTCACGCCAAAACTACTGAACGGATTTGAATGAAATTTGGTATACATACGGTCTGGACCCTGGGAAAGAACATAGGCTACTTTTTATCCCGGAATTCCCACGGGAAAACTTTTTAAGGCGAAGCGAAGCGCGCGGGAACAGCTAGTAATAAATAAATATTAGATATTGTTACGTAAACATAATGGTTTAAAAAGAAAAGAAAATCGTAATAGAAGAAAGATAAGTAAAATATAGAATATAAAGTTTATTTTGCGAGCAAAGACACGGCTAGATGTAGTATTAAAGATCTTTTTGTCGTTCCAAGAAATGATGAATTGGTACGAATCGTCTTGTCGTCGTCGTATGTAGATAAGCGAAGGGTTTAGGTATCGATGTTTAAGTATAAAGATTGTTTAGTACTCTATTGAGACTAGGAATTGACAAGTGTAGTTTAATTGAATGAAGATACATGAATTATGGTGAAAATGGTTATGAGTAAGCTATTATAGAATATTAGGTAACGTTTGATAAGTAAAGTAGCTCTGTACGCGTAAGAGCAATGTATGTTTGAGGATACTTTGGTCTCTAAGACGTTGATAAACAATTGGACTGATCACCCAAGCGATAACAATATTTTATTGGCCGAAGAATTCTAACGGACATGAGTATTATAAAGAGGTAAATATGAGTAAGGGACATACAGAGCGCAATTACCAAGATAATTAGCGATTACGTATGGTCAGAGGACTAAAATAGATAAAAAAGTAAATAGCAAAGTCATCGAAGGTACATATGGTAGGGTACAACAAGGTGTCACGTCCTTATTTCTGATCATAGTGTGGTCGAGAACCCTCCGTGAAGAATTTTGGAATTGCCTAAGAGTAGAGCTAGTTTAAATGTGCCCTTGTAATATTTATGGAATATGTGTTTTATATTATAATTATTATAGAGTCGACTCTCGTTGTTTTGCGTACCCTACAGATAAATATATAAATAAATAATGAAGACCAGCGCTGGCTCACCAAAGAGTGGAAATAATTATATGTACCTTTCGTAAATGTATTTGTGTGAAATGAAATAAAAGTATAAATAAATAATAAAAAGATGACTTTGAAAATAAAAGAATATGAATGATGAAATATATACGCAAAATAAATAAAATATAGTAAATGTCAAAAGAAGTATTTAAAAAAGGAAATATGTATAGGAAGAAACATTATAATGATTTGAATTAATAACATACGTCAGTTTAATATATAAAAAAGAAGATAAGATAAAGATTTAATCATAATGTAGTAAATAAATCATATAAACTAATAATTTACATTTAAATATATTTACAAGTACAATCAAGGACAAATCCTTCTATAATCCTTAGATAATTTTGAATTTTAGTTGGACACAACTTGTGTTAAATGAGTATATACGGAGTTTTAATAATATTGAAACTAAATAACTTGAAATAATTAATATAAATACTTATTGAAATTTTAATATTATATCTAAAAATATGTTTGGAGTATATATACTTAAAATGTTTTAGGGGTACCTATAAATGGATTTACTTATTATACCTATACAGCTATACAGAAGTAATAAAAATAAAAGTTTTTTTTAAAAATAATCAATACATTTATGTTTGGGTAATCAATTATCAACAAGCGAGTCGTCAACAATGCGTCAACAGTACGTTATAAGTAGTTTTAAGTTAAACAAAAGTATAATCATTCGTGTATTTTTAAGAATATGATATTTCAACTGATTTCATATGATTATTACTTAATTCATTCAACATGATGAATATCAAATAATAATAACAGTAATAACATACATAATGTTAAATATTCTTCATTTATTGGTTTTTCATTTAACATTACTTTATGTTAAAATAATATGTTTAGTTTTAACCAAAGTATAATTTACTGTATAATAATTTTGGCTATACCTAGGTAATTATTGCTATGTATCAAAGTGGAATTGCACTTATTTTTTAAATATGAATATTGTACTAAAGTGTGTACTACAAATATAACTTACTTGTGAAATTGTGTGTGTGTTCAAGACACCCTAACTGATGAACCTGCGGTATATGAATTTTATTATACCTCATAATACTTAGTTATGCACTGCCAGGCAAAGTCGGTTCTTATTTTTTTTTTGTATTCTGTTTTCATATTTTTGTAGATACAGCTGGAAGAAAGATGACAAGCCAGTAAATACGAGTGGATCTCGCATCACCCTGACTTCTACCGGAGACCTCGTCATCACGGCACCCAGCGAGCAGGACTCAGGAGCTTATCAGTGCTTCGCAACAAACGACCTAGGAACGGCGGCTTCAACTATGGGTCTTCTCAAACACGTCTGGATAGGACTACCCTTGCCGAACCCCCAATGGATAACACACGTTAACGTCACCCACGGTGATCCATTAAAGCTACAGTGTCCGCAAGTGAAAGGTTTCCCTGAACCAAGCTATGTTTGGGACAAGTCTGATGATGAAAGAGTGACACAAGGACCTACAGGGGAGTTGTGGCTTTCTTATGTGAATGATGAAGAGGTGAAAGGTAATCAGATAACTTGCTATGCCCGAACTACTTATATTCGGGAGAATGTGCAGACTTTTGCTGTCGCTGTCAAAGAAGATGAGTCAATTAACGTGTACGTATCCAGACCATACTACCTATTTGCCTATAATACGTGCCTGTTTCACAATGCTTGAATAAAGTCACATAATAATGTAAGAGTTGTTAAAAAATATATGTTTAAAAATGGAATGTTCCTTTCTAATAAGTCACCAAGTTTTTCGAAAATAATTTTCGTTTTTTTTTACAGGAGAATAACAAAACCTGTTAAATTATATGTCACAG
Organism: Plutella xylostella; assembly: GCF_932276165.1. Lineage (NCBI taxonomy): Eukaryota > Metazoa > Arthropoda > Insecta > Lepidoptera > Plutellidae > Plutella > Plutella xylostella. The sequence goes on along the minus strand of NC_063987.1, from coordinate 5,277,066 downwards.
AGAAACTTGAAGTCGTAAGCGGTGATACGGCTACAATTTATTGTATTTTCGGAGGACGGTAAGTACTTCACTAAGAGACTTCAGACACTTCCATTCTTCTCTGTCTATGGCCAGTAAGCAGTTTAGCTCTGGCCACGACTAAGCTTAACTCTTAATGAACAATAAATCAGCAAATCACAGGCATCACTACGCTGAATTCCATACGCAAGTTCTGATTGTGTGAAAACGACAGTAAAAGAACCCAATGAGAACAATAGAATATTATAAAATAATATAAAATTTGCATATACCTATGAATACTTTTGTACGGTCTATTATTGTTATAATTACGTATGCAACATTGCTTTCAGTTCAAAAGTATCCTGGTCAAGAAAAGGGCAACCTATATCACAAGACCCCGAAGTATCTATAAGTTACAATGGTCGTGTCCTGACGATAGCCCGAGTGTCAGCAGCTGACGCGGGGGTCCGCTCGTGCGGGGTGCGGAGAAAGAATAACAGAACTTCAGTCTTTGTCGATACGGAGATTATAGTAAATGGTAGATATGAAAATGATTCTGTAAGAACAGTTATTTCATGTATGTCAGTGACTATGTCTCAGAGCGATAAAGAATTAATAAAGCTATGGTGATATGAATCCCACGGACGAACATCAAGAAAAAAAAGTAGGATCACCAAAGCCGATATCTTCGTCTTATGTAACTGCAATGTATCGTGTGTTTGATTGGTGTTGTTTATGAAATTATCAAAATTGTGTGTTTAATTTCAGACAAACCAAGATTAAAATCCAAACCCAAAAGCATGACATTGCCAGTGGGAAAAACAATAAACATTACTTGCAATGCTACAGGAAAACCACAACCGAGAATTTCTTGGTTTTTCAATGGAAAGCTTCTGGGAAAGTTCGAGAAAGGCACCAGTGCTTATGAAATAGATAATGATTGGCTCATTATTTCTGCTGCTGGTTATAATAATACGGGGAACTATGCGTGCACGGCCGTCAACAAAGTTGGGACTGATTATCACAACTTCTACATACTAGTAAGTAAGTAATATTATAATTGGACTTATGGTCCATTTTGAATTGATTGTTCTGAAATTTCAATCTAGGTCTTGCGTTTAAAAATAATGGTATCATGTTATCAAAGAGAATATCCAAAGATTTTGTTATTACGTAAATACGTTCAAATTAATTCACTTATTTAAAAATAATACTTTAAATACTTAATAATGCATTTTTATTTATTTAAAGCTGTTTTTTTCAGCGCAAGCCACTGCAGCCTCTCTCGTGCTTACTATCGTGAGCGGCGTTGTCTGTGCGCTCATGATACTGATCATCGCCTATATTTCTTGTATTTGGCTAAAGAATAGAAGAGGAAAATCCTCGCCCACAGTAAGTAATTTGTAAACTTCTCACGGGCTCATTTACACAATAATCCTCACTGGTTTATTCTGCGTTTTTATTTTTCATCATGGATCTTTATCAAAGAACCCTACAGTACTCTTCCACAATGCCTTCCTCATCCATCATCCAGCTGGTTACATGTCTCAGATGCTTTCGTTTATTTACTGCTATGGGTGTGCCACACTCCACACTACACTGATCTCACCACATAATATCACAAAACAACAATTCCATAACATGACTTAATTTTTTATAACCACGTTAAAAACCACAAAAAGCTTTTCATTCTCCCCGCATTTCTTAATTAATTCATCTTTATCTTCGGGTACCATTTCTTATCAGAGATCGTCATTATTTATTTATAAAATACATATTATTATTATATAACAACATTCTATCAAATACGCCTTCTGACTATAACACATAATATTTTCTGACTACCAGGAAGACATAATGTTGAACCGCGTGTTGCCAATAACTCTGTACTTCGCGGACGCGTGGCAGTTCAACCGCGGGCGCGCGCTGCTGCTGGACCGCCTCGGACACGGACACTTCGGCCGAGTGTACTCCGCCGAGGCTGTATTTAAAGGGAAACGTTAGTAAATACAGTCATGTGCAATGAAAAAGTTCCACTTACAAAAGCCACCGCGAAATGGCATTTTAAAATTTCAAAGCTTTGTTTGCGTTTTTACTTTGTTTATATGCAGATGAACTGTTAAATGATCTTCAATATTGCAGACGGCGGCGTCATTAAGCTAGCTTTACATGCAAGTACACGGATCGCCTTTTTCTGTCAACCAGGTGTTCGCGAGCCCGCTACAAAACAAAAGAAAGGCGATCCATTTACGTTACGCTAATATGTGTAGTGACCTTTAGGAGCAATTTGGTGCTATCACAGTGACAACTGTAACTTTTTCATTGCCCGTGAGCATATTTTGTACTTTTTCAATAAAATTCTACCAGGAAGACATAATGTTGAACCGCGTGTTGCCAATAACTTGGTACTTCGCGGACGCGTGGCAGTTCAACCGCGGGCGCGCGCTGCTGCTGGACCGCCTCGGACACGGACACTTCGGCCGAGTGTACTCCGCCGAGGCTGTGTTTAAAGGAAAACGTTAGTAAATACACCCGTGTGCAATGAAAAAGTTTCACATACTTCAATATTGCAGACGGCGTCATTAAGCTAGCCTTTTCCGATTACAGTCACAGATGCACACACATACTTGCATACGTTACGGATACGGATCGCCTTTTTACCCGACTACGGCGAAGCAACAAGGAGGGTTACGATGTCAACCAGGCGTTAGCGAGCCCACGACAAAACAAAAGAAAGACGATCCGTTTACGTTACGCTTATTACTATCATAGCAGTGACAACTGCAACTTTTTCATTGCCCGTGAGCACCCGTGAGCTTAATATTTTGTACTTTTTCAATAAAAATCAAAGTACTTACCTACTTTTATATTGTGGGAGGCGTCATTAAGCTTGCATTCGGTGCTATTGTCACTGGAACTTTTTCTTTGGCATTTTTCACTGCTCTATTCTACCAGGAAGACATAATGTTGAACCGCGTGTTGCCAATAACTTGGTACTTCGCGGACGCGTGGCAGTTCAACCGCGGGCGCGCGCTGCTGCTGGACCGCCTCGGACACGGACACTTCGGCCGAGTGTACTCCGCTGAGGCTGTGTTTAAAGGGAAACGTTAGTTAATATAATATATACTTTTAATAGGATGTAGAGGAAGGAATTTGCAGACTATTGAACCCTTGAATTATATATACATATAATCCCTGCGAGATAGGATTCGTAATGAAGAAATCCGCAGGAGAACTAAAGTTACCGACATAGCCAAAAGGATTAGCACGCTGAAATGGCAATGGGCTGGCCACGTAGCCCGCAGAGCCGACGACCGCTGGAGTAGAAAGGTTCTGGAGTGGAGACCCCGTGTCGGCAAACGGCGTGTCGGTCGCCCCCCAACCCGTTGGTCTGATGATCTGCGGAAGGTAGCGGGAAGCCGCTGGATGCAGATGGCGGGTGACCGTTTGGGGTGGCGATCGTTAGGAGAGGCCTATGTCCAACAGTGGACTACGGAAGGCTGAGAGAGAGAGAGAGAGAGATAATCAAAGCTAGAACCATGTAATGCCTTATAAGTTAAAGTCCCATTTCTTTACATCCGTGTCGATTAGGATCCGGGGGCAAGAAAAGAGCGCCCCCATGTGACTTATCAAGTTACTTTATACGTCTGGTGCACAGGTTCTATTCTGACTAATTATTATTATTGGACAAACGTTATCGGACAATCGTTATTGGACAAACATAATTGGACAAACGCGTCAAACTGATGATGATGATGATGATGTCTTCCAAGCCGATACGGCTACAGCGACTGCTAGTGGAGATTTAGGCTTCGTTGTGTGTCCGGATGTGGCTTATGTAGCCAATCTTGGCGGTAAATGTAATAACACGCTAAATTTGCGATGTACAAAATTCTTCCAGACGGCAAAACGCGGCACCAAGTGGCAGTGAAGACGGTGATGGCGGACGCCCCGGCGAGCGCGGTCACCGACCTCGTGCATGAGATGGAGATCATGAAGAGGCTCGGGCAGCACCCGCATGTCGTGCAGCTGATAGGATGCTGTACTGATACGGTACGAATGGACAGGCTGATTCTTACGTACTTACCTGCAGGTTCAGCGACCCGACGTGAATCTTGGCCTCAGACACAAGAAGTCGCCACTGATAGATGTTAGCCAATCCTTGGAATTTATTAACATGTAGTTATCAGTCTGCCCCCGGATTTTAAGCTATGAGTGGGTGTTAGTGACTGCACCTAGCTCACTCGAATATTTACCTTTCTGTGTTTCCCCGTAAGTTCTTAATTTATTTATTTATTTATTTATTGCTTTCATATTCTTGAACCATTTCCCACCGCACTATGGACCACTGTGAATTGTCTGTTATGGTTATGTAGGTTTCCTCATTTCCGCATTTTACCGAGTTACAGAAATGATCTTTTAGCTTATGTCGGCATTAAATATATGTCTGCCTCTTTCTCTCCGTATACTTTCAAATGATAAGGCAGCATACATTACACAATACATTTAAGGTTAACAATAGCTTAAAGTTAATTTGTGCAACTGGATAATACTGGAAAACAATGACTTTTAAAATCATCTAATGAAGACACCAATATTCCAGTCACCAATCTTCTTGATAATGGAGTTGCTGAAAGAGACACTACATGAGTACCTGCGCCGGGTGCATTCTCTGAAGTACTACGAGCTGCCGGCTGACCACGAGCAGAGAGCCTCGTCGCAGCAGCTGCTGAGCTACGGCCGCCAGGTGGCCTTGGGGATGAAGTATGTTAGCGGGCAGGGGGTGAGGTTCTAGAATATTCCATATAGGCTTGTCTATTCTTTGATAGGGTCCCGGTAGGGAAGAAAAACACGCATGGCGTCATGCTCTCTCCCATGAATACACATGAAGAAGTTTTTGCGCTGAAGTCCTCCTTAGTATGTGAATAGCTATATTATTGGGGTCAGTTTTTATTTGGACTCTTATGCTTCTCTTTTAAACCACTGCTTCCTACTCATTACAGTTACACAATAATGTACCTAGAGATAGGCAGAAACGCCATGGCAGCGACGCCAAAAAAGTTTTACCTATCTCTACATTACATAGGTAAACAACTATATTGGTTCTGTTTCAGATTATCCACAGAGACCTGGCTTGTAGAAATGTGCTGTTGTCCGAAGATGGTGTCTGCAAGATCGGGGACTTCGGTCTGTCCCGTGACGTGAATAAAGAAGACATTTACGTGCGACAGACTAACATGGCGTTACCAATTAGGTTGGTTGAACTGATATGCGATTCTTTTGAAGTAGATATTAAATGATCATTTATAATAAGAATTGGCTCTATTTATGCTCAGCATGTTAGCAATAAAACAACTCAAACTCTGCCCTACAAATATATTTTTTTCTTAAAAAATCCGACGGCTTTTTTCAGGTGGATGGCTCCAGAGTCGCTGACTGTTGGAGAGACGAGTGTCAAGTCAGATGTTTGGAGCTTCGGAGTGCTGCTGTGGGAACTATCCACTCTGGGCGCCACCCCCTACCCTGGCAAGAGTGTTGATAAGGCACGACAAATGGTAATTTTGGAATTGAACTATATGTAGGTGGTGTTGAATATATGATTAAATTGAATTCGAGGATTTCCCTGAAGGACCACATGAGAAATCAGGAAATTCGTATTTTACAACCCTAAATAGGTAGTCAGTAGTCGCCGGATGAGGAAGTGCCAAGGACTATGTCCAGTATACCAACAACCTACCTAAATAATTATGGGCTGAAAATTATTATTGGAACTAACTGCAACAAGCTTGGGCTTAAAAGGTGTACGTCCTGCTCAACTAGTGCACACATAAGAAAAAGTCCTGAAAGTACAACTTATAAATCTTTAATATTTTTACGGTGCCATATATGGCTGTACATAACTTACTTTTCACTTTCATCATCATCACAACTATTCACAACCCATCACATCCCCGCTGCTGCGGCACGGGTCTCCCTTCCAATAAAGGAAGAGTTTTAGGCCTAGTCCACCACGCTGGCATAGTGCAGGTTGGTGGACCTTTCACATTTTTTTTATAGTGACTAGCTATACAGGACATTCTTAAAAGATTTCCACTTCCAGATCAGTTCCGGCCAGCACATGGAACGTCCGACCAGCTGTCTCCCAGACCTGTACTCTGTGATGCAGCAGTGCTGGAGGCTGGCCCCGGAGGAGAGAGCAGACTTCTGCGCATGCGCCGCCCGCCTGGATCAACTGCTGGAGAATAATACGGATTATTTGCTTCTGGAAGATGTGCCGGCCGAGTATTTTGCTGATTTGAAATAGACTGTGGGTAGAGTTTGTGCAAGTTGGGAATTGCGTAATGGTTGGGTTTCCTGATATTACTTTATGTACACTCACGAGCAATGAGAAAGTTCCATGGACATATGGATCGTCAATGGCAGGTGGAACTTTTTCATTGCTCGTGAATTTTTATATGGGTATACAATAAATACACTTTAACTGTCAGTTTCACAGTTGAGAACGTCAAGATAAGTAGAGTTTGAGTATGGAATGCAGCTCTGTGATTGGCTGAATTATCGTTGAGTCGGTCCTAAGTTCATGCTTAGGTAGATTTACTCAAATGTGAAACTGAGCCTAAGACTAGCTAGTCGTCTACAAATAAATGTGTAAATGTGTAAAACCCAGTTTTACAATATTCATCATCATAATCATCATCGTCAACATCATCGTCATCATCAGCCTATTAATTGCAGTCCACGGCTGGACGTAGGCCTCTCCCAAAGCAAGCCATTGGATGATAGCTTTAATATAAAATGTTTGAGGTATAATCTCATGTAGTCAAAACTTTAAACTGAAACACAAAATAAAGTGTGATATCAAATAAAACTGAGCTAAGTTCTGTGCACACAGCGCTGTCAGGCCCTGTCAGCTAGCTTACGTCAGGAGCTTAGAATCACAACCACTATTCTGAATGATGAAGTGATCCTATTTCGATTTAAACGGGTACACATAGAGTGTGTTCTGAGTTAGGCTCGGGTCTCCTATTACGCGCCGTAGATCGCGTCCAGCGTCCCGCCATAGGCCGCGTCACAATCACAATCCTCATTACGTCTACGCGCCAACGTCGGCGTGTGAGGGAGACCGCATCAGTACATTTCTATAGTGAGCATCGTGACGCGGCCCACGGCGCGACGCTGGACGCGACCTACAGCGAAAATAGGAGACCCAGGCCTTATGACGCTGCCGCTGCTTGGGAAATAGAAATATTGTATTTTCTGGAATAGGACATGTCCATGTCTGGAATATGTCATCCAAGGTAATTTAAAGTTTTCAATGACAACTGTCACAATTATTTTGCTAATATTCTTCTTCTTTTTACACATACAAGAGTTGGTCTAGAGTCGGTCGGATTAGCCACTCAGAGAAGCAGCAGTCGCCGACTGCTCAGTGGCCGGTACACGGGTTCGTTATCGACGTCGATAAACTCGTTGAATATTCGTTCCACAAATCACAGCGCTGTATTTATAGTGAAACGCGATATGACGTTTATCTACGTCGATAACGTACCCGTGTAGAAGCCGCAGGGTGTGCCCAGCGTATAGGTATGTAAAGTACAGTTGATACATCACTCGGGGAAGGCCCTTTCGTACGCACTATAATTATTTTAAAAGACAATAACTGTGCTACCACAAAAAAATTTAAACACCGTTTTACAAGTGTGTAAAACGAAATTCGACAGATTTCGTAGGCGTTTGACAGCGCTAAACATCTGTTAAATACTGTCTAAGTTTTTGTGGTAAGGCCCTAATCGTTTTGCAATAGCTTTGTATCCCTGAATACGGAACCAGCTTCTTGTCTCATAATGAGATTTTCAGCGGAATCTCCTAAAGCATTATACTCAGCGCGGCTATCATCACGAGAGTTTTAATTTAAAAGGATGTTAGTGTGTATTGTGTTATCTTATCTGTAGACATGTGGATTTGTCAGTGAGTTTTAGAAATCTTAGTAAGATATTTTATTAAGTTCACTCGTTATTAATAGCTTGTGTATGTGACAGGGTGAGCAGTTGAGTATACCAAGAGTACATTTTAAATTACTAGGTATTAGGTATCCAATCTTCTTCTTCTTCTTCATCCAATTATGTTCCAAAAGTGGTATGAACAAATTTCTTGCACACCCCAAAATCATCGCCACATGGTATTAGAGTGCGTGATATCACCAACTATATTTTAATACGAAAGTAGGTTCATATATTTTTACTCAAAGGATGTCACGGAACGTAAAGTTTGCAGACGAAATAAGGACTAAAACCATAGTCAAAATATTGTGTCTAAGTATGCTGTGAACATATTAATTTCAGTTCAATGAATTAATAATCCTGCAAACTATAACTAGGCATATGAGCAGGCGATGAGTACGAAACACAAGAGACAGTACCCAGAAGTAGCCTGCAAAGACAAAGGCATTACCAAGTACATAGGTAGCGTCCTCGTATACCTACAAGTCTAATTTGCATATTGACAAAGATTAAGTAAGCGGCTAGATGGAACGCTTAATAAAATTTTGTGAAAATTATTTAAATGGTCCGAATGGATTTTCGGAATCTTTTCGGGTTTCCATTAAGAATAATATTATGGTCATGAATGTAGTCTATTACATTTATTTATATTCCAAAGTGTATCTAATTCCAGACATTTTAGTATGTACCAGAAAGGCTCCAAAGAAACGTACTACTTCCACCAAGAGGGAAATTTTGTATTTTGATTTTTGGTTGTTTTTTTCTTTAATCGTCGTTAGAAAACTTATTTATCAAAACAACAGTGTATTGTCTTGTATCATTAGTGGTATTAGGTATAATATCTTTACCTACATCTACTCTCTGCTTCACGTCTCATCGTACTTAATTAAATGCTACGTACGTCGTGTATAAGAGCCTATTTGATTCTATTAAATCGTGCGATTCTTATCTGAAGTGCATGGAGGCTGAAATTGCCTGAAACACACATAAATGTGAAGAGGTTAACTGCGAAAACGTTGATAAGGTTTTTAACCGTTAGTAAAATTCATTAAATAAATGTTGTAAAATAAATATTAGTTTATTGAATGCATGCTGGGTCATTTCTACCGGTCGTGGATGAGGATAGCAGAGGACATTTGTATAATTAAATTTTATTTGCATTTTTATAATATATATATCTTTGTAAGTTGAATTTTGTCCCAATTCCTCTAATTAAGCGGCAGCATTTTGCAACCAGCTGAGTAGAGATTAACGACCAACGCCGAAACAAAGCCACGCCTTGTGCTATGAACTAGATTCTAGTGCATGTAAGACTTATTGAACCAGTAGCTTTTTCAGCGTGCTTTGACGCGCCTTTAAAATTTTACCGTAGAAATGCCGGGATAAAAAGTAGGCTATCTGTTAAACACCCTGTTGTCAGCTTACTAAATGCTGAATTTCATATAAATTGGTATAGCCGTACATCACAAACATGTAAGAATCATGTATGCATCTATACTTACATTTACGTGTATGATATAAGTTGGATTGACAACACTAAGAAGTGTTATACGATTAAGTTTTAACACGCATATAGTATTTCTGATGATCCTTTAAGTTTGAATATCGCTTACAGCCTTGGTTTGTTGCAGCCGATGTTAGGACGCTAATTCGTCTAGCTTTACTGCATGTTTTTACATGTTACTTACTTACTATTTGTTATTAATTGAGCAGAAAAGCGTTTACAAGATCTCAAAGACGGACCCTAGACCTACAATAATATTGTGCAATTTTTTTTTAATCCAAATGACGTTAGCGCAATCTTCAATATTAACCCTAGACGATCAATTATATTGCGCAATATTGACAATTGTGCAATATAATTAATCGTCTAGGGGCCGCCTAATCCATGATATTTTGATATTTTGATTTAATTTCCGGGCTTGGATATAAATAAAACATGCTACACTCGTAGGTTTCGGCTTAGTATACCCTTTTTGCAACCCCTTGTGTGTTATAGTTAATTTTTCACCTTCCTAACTTGTCCAGACAGTAAGCTCGCTAAACTTGCTTCTAACCAGTTCAAAATATAAGTATCATACTTTCTAACATTTTAACCCCTACACGGATACACTTGAATTCAATTATGAATTTAACGAGTTTTTTTAATGCTCTCATTTTTATTTTAACTAGTGCATACTTTGTATTTTTTATTTATTCTGCGACAAGATTTCAATATATTTTACACAGGGTGTTGACAAAAGGGGATTATAAGCCGAAACCTACACGTGCAGCATGGTATATCTAAGCCCGAAACTGAAATTACAATTTCAAAATTAGCAAAAAAAAAAACCTTTTCCATAGAAACTTTGTTGGTCTCGTGACTTTTACTACTATGGAGAATGATATATTTTTTTCGCGAATTTTGAAATTCTGATTTCAGTTTCGGGCTTAGATATACCATGCTGCACATGTAGGTTTCGGCTTAGTATACCCTTTTTGCAACATCCTGTATAGCTGCGAACATTTTTTAAAAACTTGTTATACCTACGATGGATTTCAAAATATCCCAAAATACATTTAGGCATGATATATACTTATAAAAAAATCTTTATTCGGTGTCCAGCATCACACCAAAAATAAACACACACAAAGAAATAAAATGCTCACGGCAGTCACGACCGTAATCCCCGTAGTCACCTCTTACTAACTCAGTCAACGGCGATACGGTGACCTATCACGTGAGTACAACTGTGTGAAAAGTGAGTGACTCGCCTGCGTTACCTCCCAAAATGCAACCGAAAAATATAATAGTATCGAGCTACACAGATTTTGTTTATAAATTAAAGTTTGAAGAGTAAGCCTAGCTGGTGTAATTAAACCAGAAGTAATATACGAGTATGAGAGCCCGTTTTACAAAAAAGAGACTTGGCTGTAGTGACACAATATAAAGTTGGCAGAAGAAATAAATGACCACCGGATATCCTTTGGGACTCCATTTTAGAAAGTTATTAAAGTTTGTTTGCTAACGTTTTTAAACGAACCTAACAGGGTTAGTGCAGTGTATGTTGTTTTAAGAAGGTTTACATAAAAGGTTTTGAAAGCGTGTTTTTAAAGATAGAAATAAAGTTGATCAGAGTGACAAACTGTAATGTCTGTGTAATACAGCATTAACAATTTCTGACATACAGAAGGGGCCTACAACATAGCCAGGGTAGGTTCCGATATGGCTACCTAAATAACTAGAAAACGACTCTTCTCTCACAGCTGGCATTTTAGCCATTTAAATGGCATGCTGACATACTTTTTAGGACATATTATCTAAAAATCTTTCATTTATATGCCAGTCTTGCACTACCTTAAATGAGGGTCAAATACTGACTCGAAAAAATAAATTAATGCATCTTCAGCTGCCGCCTGCCTGAAAGTGAGAAACAAATTTAGCTGCAGATTTATCCTAACTAATTTTTTAAATGCGAATGTAACTGTGTCTGTCTGTTACTCTTTCACGCCAAAATTACTGAACGGATTTGAATGAACATAGGCTACTTTTTATCCCGGAATTCCCACGGGAAAACTTTTAAAGGCGAAGCGAAGCTCGCGGGAACAGCTAGTTATTCTATAATTACGAAAAGCGAACGAGAGTTTTCGCTCGATCGGCAGGATACAGCGCTCCGAAACTTCTTTAATGGTTATATAGAGTGACCCCGCAGTAACTTATTGGCGATAGATAGACTCTGCCGATGCATGGACCTACCCAGAGGCTACATCGTACGGGTAATCAGGAGGGTCACTGTCTAAATCTAAATAAATATTAAGTGATAATTTACTAGCTTAATACAACGAAATAGAGCCGTGTTTAGTGCAGCGATAGCAAAAAACAAAACTGCAGCGCTTTCACGGCTCTAGTTTGACGGCACCGTAGCTAAGGCGGTAATGAAGCTGCTTCCGAAGCTGAGGGCCTCGGGTTCGAATCCCGCCCAAGGCAAACATTTGTGTGATGAGCATTTTTTTTTTTTTTTTTTATTATCTTTATTATCAAAAATGCATGCTGAGTATTACAATTATTAAATGTCTGCCAAACTGTGAAAACAGTTTGTTGGCAGGTTACTCTCATTTCTAATTAAGCATAATAACTAATGACACTTATATTTATGTAGCACGGTACAACACAGTTGAAATAGGTATAGACAGGTAATTAAATAAATTAAATGACAATGGGCAGATTGGGACCACCCTCCAATAGCATTAAGACTAACATCGTTGGATAGGTCTTGTCAATAGGAATAACTTTTGCTATGACAGCTTTGTTGTCACAGTTGTCCGTTCAGAGATATTTGACTTATAAGTTCCGATACTCGTCAGTTCATCTTACTGCTATTGGAGGCTGGACCACCCTCCAATAGCAATAAGACTAATGTCGTTGGATAGGTCTTGTCAATAGAAATAACTTTTGCTTTGACAGCTTTGTTGTCACAGTTGTCCGTTCAGAGATATTTGACTTATAAGTTCCGATACTCGTCAGTTCATCTTACTGCTATTGGAGGCTGGACCACCCTCCAATAGCATTAAGACTAACATTGTTAGATAGGTCTTGTCAATAGGAATAACTTTTGCTTTGATAGCTTTGTTGTCACAGTTGTCCGTTCAGAGATATTTGACTTATAAGTTCCGATACTCGTCTGTTCATGTTACTGCTATTGGAGGCTGGACCACCCTTCAATAGCATTAAGACTAACATTGTTAGATAGGTCTTGTCAATAGGAATAACTTTTGCTTTGATAGCTTTGTTGTCACAGTTGTCCGTTCAGAGATATTTGACTTATAAGTTCCGATACTCGTCAGTTCATCTTACTGCTATAGGAGGCTGGACCACCCTCCAATAGCAGTAAAACTAATGTCGTTGGATAGGTCTTGTCAATAGGAATAACTTTTGCTTTGACAGCTTTGTTGTCACAGTTGTCCGTTCAGAGATATTTGACTTATAAGTTCCGATACTCGTCTGTTCATGTTACTGCTATTGGAGGCTGGACCACCCTCCAATAGCATTAAGACTAACATTGTTAGATAGGTCTTGTCAATAGGAATAACTTTTGCTTTGATAGCTTTGTTGTCACAGTTGTCCGTTCAGAGATATTTGACTTATAAGTTCCGATACTCGTCTGTTCATGTTACTGCTATTGGAGGCTGGACCACCCTCCAATAGCATTAAGACTAACATTGTTAGATAGGTCATGTCAATAGGAATAACGTTTGCTTTGACAGCTTTGTTGTCACAGTTGTCCGTTCAGAGATATTTGACTTATAAGTTCCGATAGTCGTCAGTTCATCTTACTGCAAAAATACATTGCGGGTTGGCGGTAATTAATAATACAATTGCTTGTTAGCTGCCATTTTCTTAATAAGCGTGACAGGTGAACTGTCACTTCACAAAGAGGTCATCATATACGATGACCACAAACACAACACTCCTCCACCATTAATTTTAAAACTACATTTTATCCTATCGGAACTTATATGTCATAAATCTCTGAACGGACAACTGTGACAACAAAGCTGTCAAAGCAAAAGTTATTCCTATTGACTAGACCTATCCAACGACGTTAGTCTTACTGCTATTAGAGGGTGGTCCATCCTCCAATAGCAGTAAGATGAACTGACGACTATCGGAACTTATAAGTCAAATATCTCTGAACGGACAACTGTGACAACAAAGCTGTCAAAGCAAAAGTTATTCCTATTGACTAGACCTATCCAACGACGTTAGTCTTACTGCTATTAGAGGGTGGTCCATCCTCCAATAGCAGTAAGATGAACTGACGACTATCGGAACTTATAAGTCAAATATCTCTGAACGGACAACTGTGACAACAAAGCTGTCAAAGCAAAAGTTATTCCTATTAACAAGACCTATCCAACGACATTAGTCTTACTGCTATTCGAGGGTGGTCCAGCCTCCAATAGCAGTAAGATGAACTGACGAGTATCGGTACTTATAAGTCAAATATCTCTGAACGGACAACTGTGACAACAAATCTGTCAAAGCAAAAGTTATTCCTATTGACAAGACCTATCCAACGACGTTAATCTTACTGCTATTGGAGGGTGGTCCATCCTCCAATAGCAGTAAGATGAACTGGCGAGTATCGGAACTTATAAGTCATATATCTCAGAACGGACAACTGTGACAACAAAGCTGTCCAAGCAAAAGTTATTCCTATTGACAAGACCTATCCAACGATGTTAGTCTTATTGCTATTGGAGGGTGGTCCCAGCTCCCATATATTTTTGCCCATCCTCTTTTGTGTTTGCCTTGTGTCTGGCTGTTGTTTATATATTAAATATGTATATATCTATCTATTTGTGTAGATATATCAGCTGCCCGACACCCATAACACAGGTTCTACCTAGCTTGGGGTCGGATGGCCGTGTGTGAGATGTCCCCACAGTAAAAAATGTCCCCACAATAAAGTTTGCCGATACAATTCTCGTTCGTTCGTTTTGTCGATTTCAAGAGTGACCCCCTGGTCCAGGCCGTATCGGTCTCTCTATGCAAACCACGTAGTGCACTGGTGAACACTGGTACAATGTGCCATGTTCCACACACTTGATAGATGCCTACAATTGCCTAGAGGGACTTAATTCGTAATTAAACCAACATAGAACATTTTTATTCAACACTCAGTCAAGACTAGGTCTTCGGTGCAATTCAGCATGTTTTAAATGAGCTTCGCCATTTTAGCATTTGAGCGGGCTCCCTCCCCTCCCCCCCTTAAAAAGCTAGAAGTGAGTCGCGAACGCTGCGTCACAAATAAATTAATTCTACCGTCAGCCATTACAGTTGGCTAAAAGCCGTTATCCCGTTATATATACGTTATACGTTACGTTTCGTACGTTAAAGTGTACGTCTGTTTACTTTTCGTTTCACGAAACTGCTAAAAGCACTAACGCGAATGGGCTGTGTTATAACTATAAGAGGGGATTTCTTCGGGTATAATTTAATTGTGTGGATAAACAGGAGTTATTCTACTCTAACACATTGCAGTAGGACCTAAGTTTATGATTAAGTATGTTTTTAATTTTATGTCAGGAAATGTATACAATATACAGTGCTCCAAAATTGATAATGCGCATAGAAATCTTTGACAGATTAGTTGTATTCGATTATGTGACACATGATATTGACTCCTATTTCTTTCGAACAAGGTGCAAAATGCCAGTGTTTTTTTAAGGCTCTTACGATTTAATGATTCGGGTGTGAAGATCTGCATGTGCATTATTAATTTTGGACAAGTGTACCTTCGATACATTTTCACAAAATATCCTTCACACCTTTTATGGTTAGCTATAAATGTAACCATTTCCAAATCCGCTTACTAAGGGCTGATGATTTTTATATAGTCAGATTAAAGTTATTTGAGGAATAATTCTGATGCTGTCGCGTCTGAATGTTTAATTAGACAGTTAGCATATTAGATTAGCAGCAGACAGTTAGTAACATTATCTAACCATTGAAAAATCAGCCCTAAATCATTTAATATTTAG
The DNA here is from genome assembly GCF_932276165.1 of Plutella xylostella. NCBI lineage: Eukaryota > Metazoa > Arthropoda > Insecta > Lepidoptera > Plutellidae > Plutella > Plutella xylostella. The sequence continues at coordinate 5,261,542 of NC_063987.1, read as the reverse complement.
TAGTAGTAGCGTATTCCAAATATTCCTTTTCTGACTTATTTATAACATGAAAAGCATATTATTGATATACAAGAATGTTATCTCGCAGGCTTGCCAGCTCGCAGCCGGGACTCTAAGTCAGGCCGACTGTATTTGGAGCCTCTCCAAAATCGTGCCGCAAAATAGCAAATTGTATAGACGAGTGAAATAAGCTGGTGCGGCAACACCCGTGCTAGGGACGGTGAGGGTACAAAAGGGTAACTAGCACTTTTTTCGATGAGTTATATGACTACGAGTACCGAAGGCCTAAAACATCGAATAAAATTTAGTACTTATTGGTAAAATTTTGTGGAAATCTCTTGTTACTAAAATCACGTTTTAAGAGATCGGTTATCAGTTTTTTATCCTCTTAAAAATTTGTAACGTGACTTTTTTGATTTGGCATAATAATTATACCACTTTTTCTATGACAATGATATTTAACTACTAAGTAGGTACTACCTAACATTCAAATTCATTGTAAACAGAGTCCTATAAGTCTGATTTTTATATTGAACTAAGCTTAACTTCTCTACCCTGCGTGTGTAGCCGTGGTGTTACCAGCATCACAAACTACAGTGAAGTTCACCGCGTCATGTCGAGATACAGATGTGAGCTGATACAGACACGGGGGGAAAAGTTGCAGAGATGTTACATACCCAGTAATATGTGAGGAGGTAGGACCGAGTGCAGTGTGCCAATGTAGTAAAGGGATGGCTTTGTTTTTAATCCTCGACGAAAAATTGTGGTGTTATTAGTTTGACGTATCGGTGTCTGTGTATCTGTCGGTGGAAGCGTAGCTCCAAAATAGCTGAAACGATTTTCGCTATAATTTTTTAGCGACACAGGTAATGTTGTGTGTTACCGAGTGTTCTTAGCCATATTTTATCAAAATCGGCTGAGCTGTTCAATAGTTATGCGCCTTTTGGTGGTGGCTTTTTAAAGTGAGACATACCTACGTATACTTTCGTACGTGTCAACGGATCCGAGCGCATGTTTTATATATTTTGTCATCCACCACGGTACATAGATGCCGAGTTAGGTACCTACATACTTCTCGGTGATCACTGCAAATATGTGGTAGGTATAGTTCAATTGTTGTCTACTATTTAATAGATACATTTTACGATCATTGGCGGAAAGCCAACGGTGATCCAGCAAAACTAGATGCATTTTGCTGACGAAATTGAAATCGTAAATTCACAATTATTATGTTCGAGTATAGGTACAGCGTCGTAAAATATAGAAATTAATAACCAAGTTGGAACAAACAATGTCATGGTAAATATTCATTCCACAAAAGAAGTCTATTTTACGATATGGAACAATGTTTGTTTAAGTATTTCCGAACTTCGCCAAGAAAAATACGGTTTCTTGTTGTTGAGTAGATGATGTGGTTCAATATAAAATGTTGTTTATTTATTTATTTATACAAAACATTGTGTAACATAGTTAGGGTTTTAAATTAACATGCCATTAAACCTAAAGGGTTTGTCTTGACACTAGATACAATCGTGGTCTACGAAGCAGTAACATGATGCGTTAAATTAAAATAGGTATCACATACAAATAAAGTTCCCATGGAAACGTGTCTATTAAAATTTCTAGTCATTCCTTTTCGGCTTTTTGCAACACGCTGTATAACTGTCTGAACATTTTCTGATTGATTATTATTTTATTTTTCTTTGAACTCTCTTCAGTTTGAATACCTACATACATACAATCTGTTTGTTGTGTATGACAATGGATTGTTTGTACTAGTTTAAATTATTACGACGGACTCATAGACTCATAAATCGTCGGTCATTCAGTAGCGGCTCGCGTTCTGCCCGCGGCCGGTGTTGCCAGTTCTCACTTATTAGCCGGATTATTTTAAATTGATTCATAGCACAAAATCATAAGTACTTCACCTAAAAGACTGTAAGTAACAGATTTTTTATTTGTTATAAAATTAAGTTTCGAAGATTTTGTAACCACGATATACCTTACCATGAAAACTTTAAAACATAATAGCTGTTAAGCACTTTATAGGTACAGTAATGTATCTAATTCCGTTCTAAACACGTTATGATGTGGTAAAATATAATTCATATGAATTTAATAAAGTCATTGACTTAAATACAGGGTGTTGTGAAAAGGGTATACTAAGCCAAAACCAGCATGTGCAGCATGGTATATCTAAGGCCGAAACTGAAATCAGAATTTCAAAATTCGCGAAAAAAAATATTCATTCTCCATAGTAAAAAGTCACGTGACCTACTAAGTTTCTATGGAAAATTAATATTTCTTTCGCGAATTTAGGAATTCTGAATTCAGTTTCAGGCTTAGATATACCATGCTGCACATGCTGGTTTCGGCTTAGTATACCCTTTTCCCAACACCCTGTATAGTATAAATCTTGCAACGTTACTTTATTTATTTATTTATTCACGAAACCAACAGCGTAACTTAAATAACATACATTTTAATATAAGCATACAGTAAGGCCAATGATAGGATTCACAGGTAATATAAAATAATAAACATTATCACGGTCGGGTACCTGCACACTTACTACTTAATCTAATTTGATATTATAGGCTACATAGTTGAGTGACATTAGTGTGTTTGTGCCAAGGGCTGCGCTCAGTTAAATTAGTTGATAGACAATAATTGCAAAGAAAAGTATATATCTAAATTATGATATGCAAGGGCAATCTACAAAAGGTGTCATAGTTAGTGCTCATAAGAAAGGATGGTATTATGCAAAACTGTGGGAGGAAATCGTAGAACTGCAACATACTTGCAGAAAGGCACAAAAATATTAAACTTCGTAAGTAATATTAATAATATACTTAGCAATAGGTATATACTTTATAAAAATAGTTAATACCTATATAATAATAAAAATAATTAAAGGTAGGATGTCTCGGCTCAGAGATAGAAGTGGGGTGTTATGTTTCTTTTGCACTGACACTCCATCTTCTAGTTCGTAATAAAATGTCGTTGGTTATGCATATCGATATTGTACTAGGTAGCGGTAATTCGGGAGACGAGGGCTCCAATCTGGCAACCCCGCATGTTACAATGTTGCATGTTCCGTTGCGAACGGATAAATTATTCACAGAATATAGACGTTATAGCCGGTTACCGCACCCAGGTTGTATGAAATTTAGCGGCCTATACCGGGTGCTGAGGATTTACGTTCATCGCATGTGATGCTCTAAAACAAAATAGGGTTAAAAGCGGAAACTTTTTTTAGATGTAAATTTCATACTCAACATAACAAATACCATTGACAGTATAGGTATGAACGCCCTCCGGATAGATAGGGTGACAACGTGCGAAAGGTTGGATGCGGAAATCTATAGATCGCATCCAGTGGCGTGCTTTGGGAGAGGCCTACGTCCAGCAGTGGACTGCTTTACTTTACTTTAGTTCTCTTCGGATAACTTCGTTCCGGATGCGATCTTTCAGAGAGACTCCAAGCATAGCTCTTTCCATACCAAACCCGCTGAGTGATTTTCAGTTTGTGAACCAGTCCCACTGTAAGTGTCCACGTTTCAGCAGTCATGACCGGTAGGACACACTGATCGAAGTATTTTGTAGATATACCGAGACAGATATTATACCTATATCTATCGCGGTAAGCGCACAAAAATCCTATTTTACTTCCCTATCTGGTACTTAGAGTTATGACGACACTAAACCTAGCTTAACTACGTAAACCGTAAAAGTATTGATCCATTACGCAGAAATATCGTTTAGCTTGCTCCTGACGTTTGGAGCGGAAAAACCTTGAATGTATGGGGTCGTAAACTTAGCTTGGGTCTCCTTACTCGTATTTCGTTTTCCAACACCCTGTATTTATACTGGGCCGATCAGTTGTAGCAGAGATAGTTCTGCTATAGTTTCGCAATAACTTCTTTGGTTTTTAATTCATCACATCTGTAATAACTTAGCTTGCCTCTAATTTCTTATTATAATTTTTTTTTGCACCGAATTTAATCACTTGTGTTTTGAATAAATGATTTGTATTGTATTGTATTGTAATCAGTTAACCTGGTTTTTATTAATTTACTTATTTATTATTAGGTTAAACCAAAATTAGGTTAAATGCGCGATTACACCACCGCTCTAGTACCACCATGGCCGTAGGGCTGGATGAGGGTAGCGTGGGACGTCCCAGGCTACGTTTTTAGCCCAATAGGTAGGCCTTAGGGCAACAATAAGCACTGTAATATAGCGCTATGTAACTCAATGACTCAAACAAGTGACAAAAGAGGGAAATTCCCGCATAATAAATTCATTCCTGTTCATTGAAAATCGGTGCTCAGTATTCTGAATTGTAATTTGTCATTTTTATTTCGCCGGTGCCTGTACGTATATGAAATGGAGTTCTGAAGTTGGGACTTCAAAGAATAATAGAATGTTTAAGTACCTAAATCACTCGTACAATTCACTCTTCCATCGTGTATCAAAAATACCTACGTATCAAAAGTAAGTATTAATAACAAATTAAATACAATCAAAACTTAATCTTAAATCAGAATGGGACAGAGTGTAACTCACAAACTTTGCAATAACCTGTTTACAAAGATTGTTTAACTACAGCTGCGCAAACATTGTTTTATATTTTTTCTTGCACATTATCGTTTCGTGGAAAAACTGTAATTTATAACGCACTCAGTACACTGAAGAGGAGATATAAGGCTAGCTATATTCACGAATCTGTTGGCGTTGTGGAGCCATATTTCACCGCCATACTGTTTATTAGTCCGGCAGGCACTGACCAGAATTGTGGGGCTAGGAAATGGAATAACAATTATACATTGATGTAAAAGAAGGAGTTAGTTTTCTTTCAGACGACCTACACATAAATGTATAATGATTAATAAAAATTCAGCCAAAAGCCAGTGGGTGATTAGGATTATTAAGACACAATGTCGATAGGTAATTCGATAAGCGGTTCACCGCCTTGTTGTAAATCTTGATGATCGGCGCTACTGTCTACTAATATGTAGCCTCCTACATTTACGTAAGCCATAACAATTATGTATAACTTCTAAACTATAAACGACTCATAAAAACTGGTCTAAGAATGATTTGCGATACTTGTAACCTAGAGTTTACCAATTTAGTTTTAACGAAATATCATGCTCACAAAGTACAAATGATAGTCCGGATCGATGTAATATATTACATAAACTTTTTTTTAACTTTAAGCTATAGATATTTATACAGATATACATAGAAAACTCTAAGAACCAACTAACTGATCGATCAAGTTCAATTACCTACATCTACCTTATTACGTATTTTGTACACTTACAGCCATATCATCGTTTTCCGCGTATTCCCTGGCCACAACAGAAGGGTGAAACGATAAACCAGTTGTTATTATGAGGTAGCAGCCCCAGAAAGCTAGACTTAGTATAAACTTAAAGGAATGTCCGCAGAATTAAATTATCATAAACGGAAAATATGAGCGGAAAAGAGAGGAGTTTGTACTTTTGAATAAATCTGCCGCTCGCCGAATTGAATGAGGAATATTTTTTAAAAGCGATTCTCGGAAACTAGCAGGTTTCCTTTAGTGTTCACGAGGTGTATCACTGTGTACCGTTTCTTTGCACTTGTTTGCCGGTTAAAAAGGAAATTGTGACAAATATGAGAGAATTAACATTTTTATTTTATGGAGACATGAAATAAAACAATGTACCTACACTAATTTAATAGAAAAAAATATAGTTATTTAGGACATAAGACATACAAAAAATATGTAGGTAAGCAGTATAGTTTTTCTTAGTTTACCAAGCTCTATGAAAATGCTTATATTGACAAAGCTTACTGAAAGAAGTAATAATTTCAGTGTGGATACAACAGCCAGTTTCAACCCATAGCTCAAATTTTGTCTGAAAAGACATCAAGATTCCATTTACCTATCTTTAAAACGAATGGCCAGAGGGCCACCACTAAACAACCCCCTGTCGGCTTATAAATACACAACAAGCATAAATTGAGTCGGAACTCTTTCCAAGATTTTAATTTAAGTTCCGCCATTCTTCTTAATTTGTTAGCTAAGTTCTGGAGTTCGCTATCAGGGCAGTTCGTTCCCAACCAATGTCAAAGTGTCACGGGAGGACGTTAAATAAATTAAAAGCCTTTAATTTTCTCGACTTGCTGCCAATAAGACGACTTGGGAAAGTATGCATCTTTAGTTTGTTGCAGCTGCAGCGACGGTGGTTCGTTGTTTAAAAAGTTTCGTTGGCAGAAAATGGCTAAGATTTGAACTTGTTTAGCGACTTAAATATTACAGATTGGTAATTGCTGCTGAAAAAACACTTTTCAAAGGTAACTGAGGGACTTGAATACTCTTTCGATATCGAACGAAAGGGCAAAAAATGAAAACAACTTTCTACGAAGTAGCAGTCCATTTTAAGTAAGTAAGTATAATATAATTGGAGATTAACATTGCACACCGGAACATGTTAAATACAAAATGTTCAGACTATTCAATGTAGTAAAAGCCATTTTGGCTCTAAAGGAAAGATCGATAAATAACAAAGATCTATTTTCATGAACGAAATAAATTGTTGAAGTAAATTATAAAAATCATAACCAAACAGATTGCTGAGCCGCCCGCGTCCCACGCGCAAAATAATTTAAATTCCGACTACCGGATCGGGGCGGCTACTCCGAATTCATGACCATCCATGATGGGTCTTTATGTAAAACTGAGAGAGAGGGCGCGTACAACGGAAGTCTTTCAGGCTCTGCTATTTGTATTGAACTGATATTTATTCAGGATGTGCAGTACCGAAACGTTGTACTAGCATGGTGAGGTATACCTACAAAAATACAGATCAACATTTTGTGTGTTCAATCATTCTTAGCATAACGCAATAGAGTCACAACTCACGTCACGTAAATGAATGCCAATGGGGGTGCATTCTTTGAATGCCGTACATATCTTCAGCCAGTCTGCCAATATGTAATAGTGAAAAGTGAGATAAACTCGTCAATCTAGTGAGTGTGCATGCGTTCGAAAATCATTTGTCTAAGTGTCAAATAAAAGCTTCTTTATCTTTATCTGTAAATTCGAAGTAGTCCCCCAATACATCCTACTTCGACACCATATTTTCAAATAAAACTTCGTTGTGATGCATTCAAATGTTCCGCACATTGTTCGTTGCCGTGCCGGCGGGTGTGGCGGGTGTGGGCGCTGAATACAAACATTCTTCACACTGTGACGAAACCGAACCAAATCATGAGAATACGTACGGAAAACACCCGGGTTATAATTGAATAAGCTTTCGTAATATTCAAAAATGAGTATGAAAACGAGGGGTGTTACAAGTTTAACGTGTCTGTGTATCTGTCTGTGGTAGCGTAGCTCCCTAACGATTTTAGTTTCTTTTAGGGTATAGGTAGTGGTTACCTCAAGTGGTCTTACACTTCTTACCCATGTTTCATGAAAATTTGTACAAAAGTTATGCTACTTTTAGTGTTGAATCTTTAGGGTTTTTAACTTTGCTTATGTTATATTATTAAACTACCCTTTGTGTATAACACAAAGTACACTTTACATACACGAACCGAACAACAGTGGTTATTAGTCGCCCCCGCAGTGATCATGCAAAATTAACCCGCAACGCTCAAGATTGTGCCGAGCGAAGTTCGGAAGTCAGAATTGAAACATGCATAGAATGTAGTGGCGAGAGTCGAAAAGTGCTGTCGGGTCAGTTTTACCGCGGACCCCGCACTGAGGGGGTTAAGTCATAAACTGTAAGCGAAAGTAAGGTGTATTTATCTCAATTTTCAGAATGATATGATTATCACGACACAGGCTTGCCTAATGTGAGGATCTCTGCATCGCGATACTTTGTAAAACTTCTTTGGGCAATAAAATAATTGTATTTGTATGTATGAGTATAGTAGAGTGGTATATGGTGTTATGTTATGTAAACTGAATATGATTTATTTTTCTACGTCCGGAGTCACCACGGTGACAAACCCTAGACTCAGTCGAGTGTCTTTTTTTTGTCACTGACACAATATTTTTGGGAACCTCATACTCTAGCTCTGACTAATCGATCACTGGTCCTTGCAATGACTGTGGTTTGCTAAACTATGACGTTGCAACACGTCGTGTGCTGCATTCTTACGCCATCCGCCGCCAATTAGCACCCTAAAATCGCTTCCGCTGAACCCTTGCGCCGTGCGCTAGAATGTTTTGCTACGAAAGCGCCGCTTACTTTGTGCGGAGAGCTTTCGCCAGTCGTTATGAGAATGGCCGGCGCACTCTGTACTGAGAACATTGGGTAGCACATTGTATTATATTATGCTGTTCTCCTCGGGAATATATTATAAATATAATTTATACAGAACGAGCTGTTCCCGCGCACTTCGCTTCGCCTTAAAAAGTTTTCCCGTGGGAATTCCGGGATAAAAAGTAGCCTATGTTCTTTCCCAGGGTCTAGACCGTATGTATACCAAATTTCATTCAAATCCGTTCAGTAGTTTTGGCGTGAAAGAGTAACAGACAGACAGACAGACAGACAGACACAGTTACTTTCGCATTTATAATATTAGTTAGGATTAGGATATAGGTATGTACTTGATGAACAGGGTGTTGCAAAAGTGACATGTAACTTTTTTTTTCTTTTACACAAAACTCAGTCTAACCTAAAATTTTGTCATTAACATAAAATTACACTTTAAATTTCAAATTTTAAATACATATGTATCTACCATCAAAGCCTCTTTTTGTAACTGGCTTTTTAGTTATTCATTTCAATTTATTTTAAAAGCAGCAATCCGTAAGTCAATATTTCTTAATATTAAATTCGTACAAAATTAACGACGAGCAATTAAAAGTCAATTAATAAAGTACTGAAAGCGATTACCTTTTGACGAAATTCATTAGAAAATTCCTATTTAATATTTTGAAAATTCGCGTAATGGTAATGATAATTACTTATAGCAGAGTTATGAAATGATTTTTTTAAACATTTATTTATTATACAGGGTTATTGGTAAGTAGACCGGATCCTTTCAGGAGGTTATAGAGGAAGGCATTTCCAGTCGATTGAACCCAATAATGCATTATCCTAAACTTAACCATTTCTAAGATATTTAATATTTAAGGTTTTTTAAATTTTTTGCCAAAATTTTATGCTTAAAACCGAAAATAAAAAAAACTAGCCACATTTCAATAATGTTTTTGGTTTTTTTGCATAAGTAACACCTTAATAAACAGACGGACAAAATTCAACAGAAAACTATCAAAATTAGCCCAATTTAAAGGTAAAAAGTCTGATTGTTTTCAGTCCTGTTAACTTTAGTATGGAAACCCCTGCTCGGTTTTCTCCGCTTTCTCTGGTTGTTTTGGCCATATCTTGGTGATACCTTAATCGATTTGGTATTGAATTATCTTGTTTGAAAGCTTATTAGTTGACCATGTTTTTAAGCTGAAGTGCACAAAAAAATGTCATATGAAAATCTTTTTTAATTTATTTTATTTGTTTTTGCGTTTTGAATATTTTTTCAAAATGTATAACTATTTTGAGATATTATGTCTAATTCAAGTCGAATAGTGCACATTTGATTATTTTAATTAGTTTATTAAGGTGTTACTTATGCAAAACAACCAAAAAAAATATTGAAATGTGGCTAGTTTTTTTATTTTCAGTTTTAAGCATAAAATTTTGGCAAAAAAATAAAAAAACCTTTAATATTAAATATTTTAAAAATGGTTAAGTTTAGGATAATGCATTATTGGGTTCAATCGACTGGAAATGCCTTCCTCTATCACCTCCTGAAAGGATCCGGTCTGCTTACCAATAACCCTGTATATAAATGTATATCATTCTACATCATTACCTTGGCACATACAGGATGTTGCAAAAGTGTTATAGTAATCTGAAAGTGATCACCTCTCGGACGGTCATTTTGAAGAGCTTTTCTTGTACGACTTTTGAAAATTCGTTAATATCTTAACCCCTTAGTGGTATACCACTTTTGCTTTTAATATTTAAATTTTCCAATAAATCCCCCATTAAGCATAAAATCCAATCAGTAAATTTAGGGCTTATTCCGTAAAAATATATTTAGCCGAAACCTAAATCTAGCTTTAGCAGATCCGGTGATGGAACTCCACACAGTCGCAATTTATATGCAGCCATAAACTCTATTTTATGACTGGGGAAGGAAAAATTCGCGCAGTTTACATTTAAATCTGGTTTACAATTTAACTTTGAAAGATTTCTAGAATGCGCTTTAGCCGTTTTAATGTTAAAAGTGTTACTTACCGATTGATATATTATGTGATATTCAAATATTGTGTTCATATTGTCAGGATTTCGGATGCAGAGTGCCAAGCCGCAGTTCTACCTATGAATAAAGTTACATCTGTTAACCAAAATATGCGGTAGAAGTGTGGTGTTATTTGTTAGACACTCCATCTAGTTAGTATTAAAAAAAACGTTGATTTTTACCACCAAATAATGTTAGTCTGTCCCCAGCATTACTATCACACTGACCATACCTTATCTTGTTTTTCACCCGGAAGTAAATACGGAGGGAATTCCCCAAGGTAAATTCTGAGAATAAGCACATCAAAATATCGCAAGTCATAAAATGTGCAAGTTACTTCTGCCAAGCATAGTTCACTCCCATCGTAAACGAGGGGTTGTTCTGCTTTTTGGTATTTACGTGTAAAATTAATGAATTCTTTTTAATAACTTTGGTTAGATAAACATAATATTTTCAACCCTTTCAAGTAGGTATGTATATTTATTAGATAACTATAAGTACCACTAATACTGAAGGTATTCACTTTACTGAAATTAGACTTTATTCAAACTTTCATCCTATAACTAACGGCTATCAATGCTTTGATTTTTATAATCATATCCTTTTGGCTTTCATAATATGTAGGTCTATGTAACATAACTTTTTTTTCGACTGGTGGACGACATATTACTATTATTAATAAGAACTCAATTGCTAACATAACATAACTTAATTGCTGAAATCAGCCAAGCTTTCTGCAGCTATCTATAACACTATCAAAAAAAATTAGTTTAAGTTAATCTTTCTTGCACCGTTGCTAATACTACGAATATACCAGAACAACCCCCCGCAATGTATACAGGGTGGTTATAAAACAATGCGGCGGTGTGACGTCAGAGCACCGACCACTGGTTTTAATTGAAAAACTTGCACCAACAACAGTAGTAAGAAAATATTATCAAATTACATAAATAACTCAGTTTGTGTAAAGAAACACGGGGGAAATAAATGCTTTGTGAATATATTTGCTTTCTAATGTGACCGCTGTGTAGGTAAGTTATTTCCGCTGTTTTCTGTATTCAATGTAGCTGAGCAGTAACAATATCGTGCCTATTGAAAATATAAGAGCAGTATGGTTAACTTTTAATTCATACAAGGGGTGCATGGATTTTGAAAATAAAATTATTGCCTGCATTAACATATTAGTTATCTCCTTATACTAAGTACGTACGTATTTGTAAGATCTTGATATAATTATTAAGTTACTTAACAATAACCAATATTAGTAAAATCCATTATAATTATTTTAGGTAAGTGAGTAAGTAATAAAATAAGAATCAGCCTGTAGGCAGGTCAATCAATAAGTAAAACATTTTTGTAGAATATGGAAACGATAAATTTTTTAACTGCTGATAGGCTCAGACAGGAATAGTGAAAGGTATCCTACCTAATGACCCTCTATTTAAGTTGTTCACTAGACCTGCGCGATCGCCATTATAGGGATACCTATTACCTATATTTTATATACATGCGAGAATACTTTTTCCCTATATACTTTTCCACTACATTAAGCTTATGATGAACTACCTGATGTACGCGAGACTGGCTTCGCCTTCAAGGTTGGCTCATGTTTTTTATGTATAACCCTGATGTCCTCTTCGTCGTATCCGACAACAGCGACTCTTGCTACACTCTGTTATGTGCTCTTATGTGCTCTTATGTGGCTGGCAAGTCCGAACTTCGTCTTGAACACCCTGTCACACTGAGCACAGTAGAGCTGTCCCCTCCTGTTGTATGTATAACCCTATGTACTTAGGTAATGTGTATTTTTTTGTGTATCAGCAGGTACTTGAGTGCCGGTGACACTGGAGTTAAACCCCGTCTAAGTTTAACCTTACGGATGTTCAATCTTTGAATAACAATGTAAGTACTACTTAGTCCCAACGCTACAAAATAATTTTAAAAATAAACTTTAAAATAATTCTCTGCCTCATTAATAATTCTCTTAATAAATATTAAAATTTAAACATTCAGGTCAACATAGCTGCTTTAACGATGCATCACTCATTTATTTAATTTACGAAGCAAATTATAGTATCAAATGATGAATTTCAGCGAAGCGATCATTACAACATTACCCTTTTAGCTTATGGCCTGTAGTAATTTCATTTTGTGTATTATTTGTGTTTGCATTCGATATCCGTGCAGGATTTACTAATGACCACCTTTCGCAGCCAGAGGGGTGATCCAGGAATATGTAAATCTACTATCTGTTGCACTCACGAGCAATGAAAAAGTTCCACTTCGAAAATGACGACACTAAATGGCAATTTTTATTTCAATAATGTAATTCAACATTTGAACAAAATATGTGTGTTAGGTGGTAACAAGATATTCTGATGCGCTGTTAAATTTACAATTGCGAAAAGTGAATGCAACAATATAAAGTGGTTTATTGCCTACCCTACTACATTAGTTCAAATAAAAGACGTGAGTGTGTGAGTTTTGAAAATAAATACAAAACAGAGTCCTGCTAGGAGCTATACATATAATTTAGTCACCTTAATACACGAGAAAGTTGGAATAGCTGGCTGGGCGTTTCACAACTCATTAACATAGAGGTACTGACGGTCACATTGAAATCTGGAATATAACGGATATACAGAGTGTTGAAAAAGGTATACCGAAAATTGGTGACTCAGGGGGTCCGTCTGAAAAACTTTTAAACAACCACACTTTAAAAACAATACTCCTCCCAATGATTTGAAAAGGAATATAAGTCAATCAGTGGCTTTTCCATATAAACTTTGTTGGTCATATGACTTTTTGTTTACTATGAAAATAGGTCAAATGTGACCTTATAGAGTTACATTTGACCTATGCTAATAAAAAAGTAAAAAAAAAGCTATAATTATGTAGAGGTTATTATTATTTAGGTATTATTTAAAGTCATAAACTCAACAACATAAGTACGTACTTGAAATATTTAAAAAAATCTTTTGAAGGTTTTAAGATTTTTTTCTACCTTTACAATAAGTTTTAATATTTTTTTTTGCCAATGCTACATAGACACGTCCTTATACGTGTGACCCAAAAGTTTTGGAATATTTGTGAAATACTGGCACCTAATACAGTAGAAAACTTTTGTGGGTATTTTATATTTAATCCACCGTGTGCATAAATAATATTATATTTTATTATTATTAAATTGTAAAAAATAATTATAACACTGCATTACATACCAAAATGTATGTGATACTTATGTGTAAAAACTTATACAATATTGATTCTGAAATCAACATCATTATACAAAATGTAAGTTATATTTTTACACAGTTGTTAAAATATGAAAAAATCTTAAAGTGACTGTCTAATAGTTTTTTTTTTAAACTTTAAGTAATTTAAGAGTCAGTAGTTCCAACGGAGCATATAAAATATTTTATGTCGATTGAATGAGCGCACTCCCGACTTACAATAAACAGTAAAAACAGGGTCGGGAAATGAATACCACTGTAACAATCGGAATGGAAGGCAAGGGTCCTTTGTTCAGCCAGCGATTTTATGTTTACACTTTTTACATTCATCATTCACCGTAGAACTTACTTGTAGTGCTAGAACCTGGGCTCATATTCTGGAACGAGTAGCTATCGTATTTAGGTATGAAAGAGAAAGTCATGCTGCTGCCTTATAGTGTCTTATGAATGTAGCGTCATTCAAATAGGCGTTGTTGACCTAAGTACAAGTGAAAACTTGTAGCCTCTATTCTATTCTCTGTGGGGGTGTCAGTACCTGCACCTGGCTCTCTCGAGTGGAACCTTTGTGCATATCCCCTAGGTCTAAACTGCCTTCCTAAGCTTGGACCATTTCCCACCACGCTGGTCCACTGCGGGTTGGTGGGTTCACATATTTAGATGTGCTAAGTCTAGATATGCAGGTTTCCTCACGATGTTTTCCTTCACCGTTAGAGCGATGGTATACATTGTACTTAAATTCAGAAAAGAACTCATTGGTACATGTCAGCGCCGGGATTCGAACCCGCATCTCTGGCGAGAGAAGCGGGCGCTTACCCGACTGAGCTACCACCGCTCTACTTGTAGCCTCTTTAACGATTGTTTATTGTGTATCTGTTAAAAACAAAGTAGGTAAATGTACTTTTAAAATATTATAATACGATTTTAACGTTTTAAAATATTCAAATATATTTTTACGAGTGTCAATAGTGATTCGGAGTAAAATAGTAACAGATTCCATGAATAAGGCTAAAGTTGCTATTCAATATAGAAAGGAAAAAGTTTTTATGATGAAAGGATGATGCTATTAAGGTAAAAGCTTACAAGACAGGATAAGAGTTAAACATATCGAACAGATGGAGACAGCTGGATAACAGATCGGGCGGCAACTCTCCCGTTGAAGATGGATTGGGGACATCGCCACGGGAACGAATAACCCCTAATTGGCCATAATGATTATTGATTCCACATCGTTTTGAACTTTATAATATATTATTGAGTTAAGGACGAAAACCAATGAAAAAATTGAGGTAGTCCCAATGAAGGGATAACCTTGACACTTCAAGCCGGTAAACCACTTTTCAATAACTACTCCCCACAGTAAAAAGGAGCTTTAAGCTTAACAGACAAATAGAGATAGAAACTTTTTCTTTTCAAAATTCATGCAACAAAAGTTTTATAGAATGATCCCCTGAGACACCCTCTTACGGCTTACAATACCCGATTTTAACATCCTGTATACTATTATACACCAGACCAGCAATCTATATTACTGGTGCATCGATACATTTTTAAATTCTTTGTCTTTCCATAGTACGTAGGTAGGTACATTCCTACAATAACATCTTGTTTGCTGCAGAGGATAATTTATCTTGGAGCGAGGAGAACCAAGGAAAACATCTCTTCTTGTGAGTTATATCTTCCTCTTGCAGGAAAACATTTTATACTTATATTTTTTATAACTTTAATTTATTTTCAGAATTAATTTGGCAATGCAATCTCAACATTATACGAGTATGATTTTTTATGTTATTTATACTCAAGGCTATTGTATTAAAGTGCTATAATTATAGCGCTTCCGTGCTTCGGACGGCACGTCAAGCCATAGGTCCCGGTTGCTGCTTTGGCAGCAGCTGTTAAGCTAGCCAGAGGCCTTCGGGCAGCTTGAAAACATCTGACAGTCGTGTTACCCACACTTACACTAGCTTGCTTGCGTTGGGGTCCACCAACCCGCCCTTCGTGGTGGCCTAAAACTCTTCCTTCATTGGAAGGAGACCCGTGCCCCTGCAGTTAGGACGTTGGGGTGTGATGATAATTACAGCAGAAGGCTGGGGAAGTATCGGGGCACAAACAGGAAGGTGCAGGGAGGACGCGTCACAACTTCGCAACGCTCTCGAGTTTCGTATTAAACTTGTCCGATGTCGGCGGGTGCAGCTCAATTCGACACTTTTCAGAATGTGAATGATTAGGTACTTTATTTAACAATGATTAATCGCGGTGTGTTAATTTAAATTTCTGTATGTGTCTGTGGTAGCGTAGCTTTTTTCCATAGGGCGATTGTTGGTTAAAGACATTACTTTATTAGTTACATAAACCATTATGCCTGTCGATCGTCGATGAGTAATATTGTGCTAAGAGATTTGTATAAAATATGTACCTTTTGTTAATAATTATAGTAAAATCGTAAATCTATCGTGTACGGCACAGGTCTCAACGGTAGAAACCTTTGAACCCTACAATATCGGATGCGCCGCCATCATTCTATGTCCACCAAAGTTTCTATCATAACAAAGTTTTCTATTTTACGTTGCTAAGGTTACATCTACATTAGAAACTCCTACTAAATACCTTTCATGCATATTTTGTTTTCCTGTACCTCCTGTAAGTCGGCTGGTAGAAAATGCTTTTAGAATTAAGCCCACCTTTTGAACGACACCTAGGGTCACTTGCGCCAACATATTAAATCTAGATTTAGTTTTAAATCTCGATTTATGCCATAAATTTATAATATACGGACTGACGTTTCTTAAATCAAGATTAGACACTAATTCTAGGTTTAATACTTTGGTGCATGTCACCCCTAGTTATATCCAATACAAATGTGTGCAATAAAGAGAAATGAATAAATGAAGTGGATTTGCAAACATCCGAAATTCGTCCTTTATTCTTTTTACTATTATTTGCCAGGCTACACGGCCCATTTACTCATTCGGTGTTCGAAGTCCCTCGGTATTCGGGCTTCACCGAGGAGTGACAGTGACGGATGGATGTCTCTGGAGGCGTCTTGGAGTAATCCTCACTGATGTGCTGGCTGCCTGTGACTAGTTCTCGAGTGCACTCAAACAATTCTGTGAAAGGGAAACCTTACTTCAGTTTCTTTCATGTTTCTTCTCTTTGCGGCTGGGTTGTCATGTTAATAATTAATATTAAAAATGGCTACAGTGCAAAAGCTACAAAAAAAAACTGAAGATTTTGGCTCTCAACTGTTTTACTTACTATGGCAGAGAATTTCATCATAATCTATTATTATTACTACAAATAGACTGGACATAAATAGCTTTGAACACTCAACATTGGTCATACGAGTACTTAATAAGTGTATAATATATATAATTGAGTATTTTAATTATGATCTGTATTTCTCATATTAATTATATGTACCTGAGTATATCAGTCACCAAGGAACATAAGTTCTTCCAGTCACAGTCTGTATTTAGTATACAAAGCAACAATTCCAAACTAAATGCACTATTAAATCGACGTTTATTAGTTCAAAACTAGCACTGTTTCTCAAAGTTTGGCTTGAAAAGTTGCAGCTCAGCGCATAATGGCCGATGAAGTTCGATTATGAGTTTGAAGTAGCCATTAATAAATCTATTCCGCGTCAGTAGGTGGCCAGCTGATGGCCGAAGTTTGAGAGCCGCTGGAACCACGGCAAAGCATCCGTGTTTAAACAATTTGTGAAATTTGCTCCCGCCATCGGACCAGACGTTTAGCAGAGTGACTTTGAGAACTTGTGGACTGCTGAGAATTTCCTTGCATTCTCATTTTGAGTTCTAGCTTCGGGAGAATACTATTTGAGGTGTTAACATGTATGTGTTGGCATGGCTAAAGACATTCAATTAACATTAATTCATTAACAGGGCAGATTAGAAGTACTGTAATATAACGGGTATAAGAGAGGTGGTAGCTCTACGGAAAATATAGGACTAAGGGCCTGTTTCACAATGTCTGGTTAGTGACTACCTGTCGGATAAAATACATGCTGTCACTGTCAAAAAAGTAATAACAGACAGTGATAGCATGTATTTTATCTCACAGGTAGCCACTAACCAGACATTGTGAAACAGGGCCTAAGACAAATCATCCTGTCATATTTTTTATGGGATTTCTATTAATGCTTATAATTAGGTATACTTGTAGTTTTTTATACATTTTAAGTGTTAACTATACTATAGTTTTAATTTTTTGTTTTATTTCTCGGACGCTAGGACAGCAGCAAGCAGCTAGAACAGCCGCAGTGTAATACCTACCTGCCACCTCGCATGCAGCCATGCATGCAATGCATAAACAAACTGTAATTCCCAAAGGGGTAGTCAGACGACTTCGCAGTACATTTGTCATCATGTCCCACAGTCTAAGCATATTAATATTTTGTTTTATGAGATACTTATCATAACGCACCCTCAGGATAATAGAGGCGTAATTCAAAAAACTAAATTGTCGAAAAATCGCAAAAAACGATCAGGAAATTTTCATTTTCAACTTTGACAGTCTTCATTTAACTAATATGGGTGAAAATGGGACTATGTTATATTTTATTCATGAAGCCTGGGATGTCTTGTTTTTGTTAATATAATAGACGTAAAGCTCTTATACTATAAATATTATTTTATGATTTTTTAAGAAAACCTAGTATTACTTAAGCCTTTATTGTTATAAATCTCAAAAGGTCTATTTAACACTAAAATAATTTAATGATTGAAGGATATTTTACGATATGAGCCTATTTCCTTCTAAAGGGTGAATTACAATACAATAGGAATACAGAACTAAAGAGGCACAATCGGTTTTAAACCTGTATAAAACTAAACCTGCGACGAGGTGTCCATATCACCGTTGGCACATCACTGGTTACGTCACTCTTACACGAAGCGGGAGGTGCGGTAGGTCCCCGTATAATAGAGACGGAAGTATCAGATTTCTCATTCCATCATAAAAATGCCTCTGTTTTCTTGGTCATCGGATAGAGCATTCATTTTTTGGTCTTTTTATGACTGTAACTCAGTATCGTGTAATTTTGAGTTAAGCCCCTTTTATACTGAGAGTGCTAAGTTGTTTTTCTTGAATAAAGATTTATTCTATTGTATTCTATGTCATAGGTCGCGAGCCGTATCGCCGTTTTGAAGTGAGAACAATTCACAACACTGCTGTTATTCAGCCGTTGTTTATCAGAAACCACTTTTGTTTTCATTCGCAGAGGTTCGGACCTCGCTTACGTATGCACCTCAAAAGTTTTTCCTTTGAAAGCGAACTGCTTTGAACCGCATTGAACCGGTTCTAGCCGGAATAAACTAGATCCAGATTTTGCTGTTGGTACATTATCAACGAAATATGGATCTAATACGTAGATAACGTTTCCTGGATACGATATCCAGTCTTTTTGTATTTATAAGTTTACCTAGGTATATTAGGACGGTATTTTGACATAATCCTTATTAACTACTTAAAGCTTTTCTAATTAAGTACTCATAAATGTGCAATTTCGTTTCACTTTCGGTCACCAATAAAAATGTATACCGATCAACGGGTCATTTACGCGTATTTCTACAACATTGGTACCGTCGTAGCACTGTTTCTTTAACTTTTCTTCCTAAGGCCTATGCTACTTACTCAACTTAGGATTTAAATTAAAACAAGTGTGACTGAGTGTGATACTTAAGTCTAACAATGGCTTTCTCTATAAAGAGTAAACAATTTAATGGTATTATTGGAATTGTGAGACGAACGATGTTGACAGCAGTTGCATCCAATACCTGCAGGCGGAACAATAGTGATGTAGTCGCTTTAGAAGCGAAAACTATTATTAGTGTCGATAAAGCTTTATGAACTAAAAAGTAGTAGTAGTAGTAGTATAACTTTGTTGTACATAAAACACTTAAAAAGTCTACGCCATCAGATATTAGCGCTCAGTCAACTGAGCAGTAAAGCTCCGTTGTTTTTAGGGTTCCGTAGCCAAAATGGCAAAAACGGAACCCTTATAGTTTCGTCATGTCCGTCTGTCCGTCTGTCCGTCTGTCCGTCTGTCACAGCCGATTTACTATAAGTACTACAGTGATGAAATTTGATGGGAATATGTGTTGTATGAACCGCTACAAAAATATGACACTAAATAGTAAAAAAAAGAATTGGGGGTGGGGCCCCCCATACATGTAACTGAGGGATGAAATTTTTTTTTTCGATGTACATACCCGTGTGGGGTATCAATGGAAAGGTCTTTTAAAATGATATAAAGTTTTCTAAAAAACATTTTTCTTAAAGTGAACGGTTTTTGAGATATCAGCTCTCAAAGTCGTAAAAAGTATGTCCCCCCCCCTCTATTTTTATAACTACGGGGTATAAAATTCTAAAAAAAATAGAGGTGATGCATGCTAATTAACTCTTTCAACGATTTTTGGTTTGATCAAAGTATCTCTTATAGTTTTTGAGATAGGTGACATAATAAGTTTATTATATTTGCTGCTACGGAACCCTTTGTGCGCGAGCCCGACTCGCACTTGGCCGGTTTTTATTTACATATAAGGACGAAGCTGCATAGCTAGACGCGCTGCGTTATTTTCTACATCTTTTTTAGGCCTTAGCCTGTAAAAAATACATATGGAACAACGCAGTGTGGCGACGCACCGCTGCAATCGGCCTCGCCCTAATACACATGATGCGTTTAAGTGACGGTTGGCGAAGCAGACGAGTAGAGGAGACGGGGAAGGCATCTGCGATGGATATGATCTGTGATTGAACCAAGTTAAGCGATAGGCAACTTGGCATTGCAATTAGCAGAATATTGATTGTCATAAAAAGCAGAAGTTTTAAAAAATCCTAGTCTCGCAGCTTAACCGTAAATAGTTGTGAGATCCATACGTAATACCAAGGGGTCAGTCTCCTCAAAGGAATCAAGTGTGTACCGAGCTGATCAAAGTCGGTTACCCCATTCAGATGAGCTCGTATGAGTTGTTGAAGCACAATAACACATACGTAATACTAAGTTGGTTTATTTATTAAGTCTCTATAGTTAAGAGTTCTCCTATCCTTAATATCTTACGACCTCCTATAAATTATTATCGATGAAACATGACACTTCCTAACCCAGCACCAACGGCGTTGCAATGTATTAATATTCGAATAATAATTTCCTTGAAAATGCAATAAAGCGGAACGGTCGACGCTACTAATTATGTTCTGTACTTCGAACCGAACTACAATGAGACACTGAGAGTGCCTTTTAGCTTTATTGTAGAAGGTAGGTACCTATTTTATTTTATAATACACCCTCGAGCAATGAAAAAGTTCCAGATACAAAAGCTCAAAACTCCTAAACGGAATATTAGCAAATTTTGACATTCTGGTTTCATTTCCGTACATAGATATAATATACTGGACACGTATTTTTCGGCTTAGTATACCCTTTACCCTTTATGCAACACCCTGTATAGCAAGAAATGTTGTGACGTCATATTTGTTGAGTAATGCAAATCTGTATGCCATGGAAGCCATTTTCAATAAAAGAAGTAGCAATTTCTACATATTCGACATTCGGATTCGATTAGCATATTAAAGAACTTTTTGCTGAAAAAATATTCAAATAGCAAGCCGTGACGGTTTGTTTTGTTTTTTTTTTATACAAAAACTCCGCCGCGTCCATTTGGGATATTATACGGCCACAATTTGATGATTTTCGATGCAAAATGCACTCTACGCTGGATTGAATTACGGGTTTTTAGCGCTCCGCAATTGAAAGCAGACGACTGCGATGTGTTTTATTTGGAAACGTTTGAAATATGACACAGCAACACCACCATGGCCTCAATTATGCAATTAAAATAAATACCTACAAGCCGCATTTTTTATTATTATTACATAGGTACATACTAGCCTGGCCACGCGAGCTTTCGATTCGACTTCGACTGGTTGCCCGTGAAGGATGTGGTGGCCGTTTCCAAAAGTGGTTCACGTTTACCGTCATAATATAATATTACTCTACCACCAAAATTCATAAGTTGACGTATCTAAATACTATAAAATCTCAGAAACTCATACAAATTGCTCTCGCAAATAAATACGGTTTTAAAACTGATATTGAATAATTCATACGCCAGAAAACAGAATGTTTCATACCATGAATATCATATAATTGAACCCGCGCAACTCTACATAACTTATAAAACAAACCACATACATCCTGATATACATATTGGGTATGTACGAGCAAAGTAAAACAGTGTTACTAATCCTAAAACTATTTTTTAGATTGGCAGAGTAGGTACCTACTTAATAATTAAAATCGGTGCATTCACAAAAAATCTACATAATATATTCAGATTAACCAAAACAAAAATACGGTTTGTTCTTCTTCCTCCGCATAGTTTCAATATTATCTATTATTTTAATAATTAAAACATTACATTTTTTTATCTATGATGTAGGTAGGTAGATATCAAGGCTATCATAACTAATTTACAACAATTGTTATCAATACAGTATGTGTATTCTATTCACTACATGTGTTGATGCCATGATTTTGGGTTTTTAATATTTAGCTCAAAAGTAAGAGTTACCTACCTATTCTATTTCTAGTCAATTTCGGCTCTAGAAGAGTTCTTATATTTTTTTCAGTCAGAAAAACTCGTATAATAAAGCTTGAAAATAATAGCAATCAAGATAACAAAGCCAAACGAAAAAGACACCTTTGCATAGGAGGAAATCAAATTGCGGATGCCCGTACACTTGAGTGCAGCGAAATGTGGACAGCTCCCATCGCCTGATATACAGGGTGAGTCTTTCATAGGTGCACATCGGGAAGTATGTCACAGAGCTTTTCATTCTGAACAACTTTTGTTATAATGACCTTGGCATATTCCCGAAAAAAAATCTACTTCGCATACACAGTGTCACTTAAACAACCAATTTTCGTATGGGGAACCATCTTTTTTCTTCGTTATATCCCAAGGTCTAACGAAAGTTGTCCAGAACGAAGAGTTTTAAAACATACTTCCAGATATGCACCTATGAAAGACTCACCCTGTATAAACAACACGTCAACATTGTAGATTGCTCTCTTATATTTTATTCATGTGTGCTATCTGCGTACTCCGACGCTCAAATTAAATTCGACAAATTGCAACTGATACTGCAACGTTATAAATTTCACAGTTTTTTTGTGGGCACGCTAAATTCATTTGGTGTTAAATTAATTAAAATATACCTGGGTTTTTGATCCATATTACTTATGCGAATTAGACAAAAAAGCTTCATTTTGCAAACATTTTCTGATCAAGTAACTTTTTATTACTTAGAATATTTTGTTACTAATTACCTATTACTGTCATTAAAAGTTTAGAATACCCCGTCGACATCACCTGTATCTAAATAATAATATATTTACCATCTTGAACGAAGCTTCGATTCCAACTATCACCGTAATTATTCGACGAATATCACTCATATGAGCGATCCAATTAATACAATATTATCATGTAGAGCGTAGACGTTAGCAACACTTGCAACACAATCTGAGGGCTAATTGGCCAGGCCTCGCTCATGTAAATTATTCAACAGACGTACGCTGGGACGGAATATAATGCTACCTGACTGTGTTAGCCTTTGAGCATATTGTGCCCGCGCCTGTGTTTGATCTAACGCTATTTAGCAGCTAACGGCAAAGGACAATGGTTTTGCACGCGCAGCAGCGGCTTATCGCCGGTTTGTGGAGATTTAGGAAAGCACCGAATATGCTGCCATGCACTGTATGTAAGACTCTTTTTGGGATTAAACTTTCCGTTTAAATTATGGTAAATTTCGTCGGATCCATAACATTCAAAACTTATAAATATTTTCACCAAAGTAAAACAATACAGAGTGTTGCAAAAAGGGTAAGTATACTAAGCCGAAACCTACATGTGCAGCATGGTATATCTAAGCCTGAAACTGAAATCAGAATTTGAAAATTCTGATTTCAGATTCGGGCTTAGATATACCATGCTGCACATGTAGGTTTCGGCTTAGTATACCAATTTTGCAACACCCTGTATAATACTAATCCTTTGAAAATTAGAACTTAAACCAAATAAGGTCGAATAACACAGAATTCTCTCGTTACAGAATCCGATTCGCGGCTGAAATCGAACGTCAAATCCGTCAACCGAATGCACTCCCGGACGAAGATAGCCAGCGTGTTTGCCAATATATAGACAAACAACTCCAATCACACATGATAAATCACTTGTGTCCACTGATTCAGTCACATCATTGTCTTATCAACAGTCAGACAGATAAACAATAGAGTACGATGGAGTTGCATTGTGCGATGTGGCCGCCATTGGTTCAGAGACTGAATTCACGTTGGAGATACAACAAAGCCTCAAAGCTATCTTATAGCGTGACCAGCCTATCAAGTAGGCCGGTGCAGCAAGAAGTTTGATCTCGGAACTGGATTGTGGCTACGATAAGAGAGGGGATTGGTATCGTTCAATGCATTATTTAGAGGAATGCCTTAATACTTTATGCATATAAGTATTTTCACAGTTGCTTCTACTTCATCTTAGCGTGTCAGTGACAAACACTAAAGGGTCTAGGTTTTTTTACCGTGGTGAAATGTTTTATTTAGTAATATTCTGATGCGTCGATAAATGGACTTAAATATGGTAGAAGGCGTCTTTAAGTTAGTTTTTATGGAACTTTTTCATTTCATGTGAGTTTATGTATATTTATGTATATCCGTATTTTCTTTCTACATACTTTATATGAATCTGATCAGCTGTTTTCCTAGCCACAAAAATACGCCCACAACTGGCCACGACCAAACGAGCCCAAACCTACAGAAGCCTGCACCGGTGTTGTCATAGCAAATGTGCCCGAAATAGTGCACAGGGTGTAACGAAACCAGTATCGTAAGCTCATTCTGAATATTGTTTGTTCTTTGACTAAAATAAGAAAAAAAACAATCCTAGTAGTTTAGTAGTAAGTAGGTAGTAGGTATGACTTTATAAGTATTTATAGGTCTCAATGACATTAGGCTAGTTTACTAGCTGCTAGTCGGTGAGTTCGCAAGTACAGCTTGTAAACTTCAGTCGCTCCGTGTCATTAAGCTTATTTGCCATCTTCTTCAATTGCCTCTAGCCATCTGATTGAATATCACTTATCCCTAAACTCGCCGACTATAGCAGCAATAAACTAGCCCAGTGTTAAAGGTTTTAAGTAGATATATAATGTTTAGTTTTCAAAATTTAAATATAATAAGTGAAGTTTAAATAATGTTGTCTTGTGAATACCGCCAGTATTTGCCGTCTGTGTGCGGCGCGCGGGGGGTTAAACTTCGGTGCAAGCAGGCGGTAGGGTGACCACAATATTATTATGGTCATATAAATATAACCCTCTTTTCGGGCCGGCACCTTGGTGACAAACTCTAAACTAAACTAATAGCCAGTGTTTGTCGCCGAAACGCTAAGGAGATTAGGCTTGGTGAGATTAATTGATCTCACATTATTATTAACGTTAATTTATTGATTAGCTAATAGTCATTCTCGGTTCTATCGATTTAATTATTTTAAAAGCTGTTAGCTATACTGCATTTGATTCTCGATAGACCATTTTAAGGTCCAATCTTCGATCATAATTCCGTTCAAATGGAATAGATTTATTATCTTAGACAACTGATGGGCCATATCATAACGATCTCTCTCTTGAACTCTTGTCTCAAAACAAACATTCCAAGCCATGGCCACCCTACCCTGCACGTAGTGACGGCAAACCCCCGACACTGTGACGTAAACTTTGCTCCACAAAATTGCACCTCGCACTCGTCAGCTAAAACGTTAATTACACGCTTATTTCGGAGACACTCCAGGAATTTTATAAAGGAGCTGCTGCCGCGGTTCAGAAGTTTCCATTTTAACATAGTTCCGGGGGCGCCAAGTGGGGGCGTCAAGCTGGTGCACCGCTTGGTGGGAGGTTGGCGCACCCGCAGTATGTTGTATGTTTTATTTAGGCGATTTTTAATACAGTTACGATCAATGAAAAATTTTCACCTGCCATAGACGATCCATAATACTACAACTTTTTCATTATTCGTGAGTGTAGCTGCATATTATAGAGAAAATTTTAAAAACTGTGTCTTTTACGTTTGTTATCTGACAAATGACCAACCCCTCTAACTTTTTGGGCTTCATAAACTGGTCATAATTGCAATCAAGTTAGTGACAAATAACCAAAAACTTACTAAATCTATCCTTACATTCAACACAAACGTTTTTGAAATTAGAATAAGTACGAAGCGATTAAATAATAATGCTCTAAGTTGACAGCCATTTTATAATAACCAATCCCACTCGGAGATAGAGAATATGATCTATAATGCGATTTACCAGAGAAAACAAAACGCTATTTAAAAAACAGCATTTTCCATGCAACTCGCTAAACCATCGAAACACGCAATGTGTCAGGGTGAAAAGTGCGTTTGATAGGAACTAACCGCTCGGTTGACCCCCGGAAATGGTTTGCCATTTCCGCCGGATGCTGCCCTGCACATGGCGCCATCGTTGCGCTCTTGTGGTGTCATGTCACTTCCGGTTACCAACCAGACGATTGTTTGGGAAGGAAATTAACTGTTGCTGCTTACTTGTTAATAACGAAAGTGACTTTATTACTGAAAGTTTTAGTCGTTGATTTTCCTGTACAGTGTTTGTGTTGGTATTTTTATTCTTTAGCTGTGAGTAGGTAAAAATAGGTATTATTCATCGGTAAACCAAGTGCTATACTTATTCATAACTTATTTTCCTTATAAGAATATCTAGTAAGAAATAACTGTTACCGGACTTTTACACGATTTCAATAATTTATTTAGGGCTTGCTGTATGAGCTTCACTTCGCCTTAAAAAGTTTTCCTGTGGGAATTACGGTTAAACAAATAACCTATATTAATCCAGGATAACAGCTACATACTTTAAAAAATCAAGATAGTTGGTTTAGCCGTTTTCCCGTTAAAATGTATGGATATACTTACGTACAGTGTCGTGTACGTCGTACACTTCTTGTATCGCGATTTGAGGATAGTAGGATTAAAAGTTTTTATTTTATTATTCATTTGTTACTGAAAAGAAACATTATGATATATCCAGAAGAATATAATTAAAATAAAATCCGTGGATCTCCCACGATGGAGTTATATTAAAATTCACCTGATTCACAGACTAAAAGTTAAAAGTTCGGGTGATGTAAAAATTTGATATTAAAAATTCCAACACAATACCTCACTACGGTAACTTCGGCTTCACATTCAAGGATTTTGTTGGTGAAAAATTTACCTCTGGAAAGGTAGGTACACTGTTTTTCATTAATATTATTATGTAGGTATGTAATACTTCGATTATTAAATGATCAAAGATCTACTCATTAAGTATACCTACTTACAGACGAGAAAAGTCTAATCGTATATCGTTGAACCTATTCTAGTATCAGTGGGGGTGTACGTACCTGTCCCCCAAGTTTCGATCTCTCGACGTTGTGTAATACTTTAAATATTCCATTACATGTCAGGGTTGTGATTAGAACCCGCAACTCTGGCGAGAGAAGCGGGCCTTTACCCGACAAAGCCACCCGCGCTCTAACTATTTTTACGATAGTTGGTACTACTTGTTTGTTTGAGTTGTAATATGTAGGTATAATGAACTGACTCTAAACTGCACTGAATTCTAAATAATACTTTATGTAAACACATTCAGTGACCCGTTCAAACCTTGTCTAAGCACTCACGAAAAACATAAAAGAAAACAACAAAACGTGATCCACATATTTCACTGTCACTTATCCACCGCCTTGTCGTGCGGCAGAGTAACGGCTTTTAAATCCATAAAAACACGGACGAAATATGTTTGGCATTTGCTATAAAATATTTACGGCATTATGATACTCAAAACTGCGGAGAAAGCAATACCGAGGACCATTCGCGCTGTTTGCCATCCCTTATGCGAATAACTCCTGGTTTTATTATATAGGAAACGCGCTGGTCGAATGCTAAACGGTGGTGTTGTTGGTGGCTGGGCTAGTGTGGAGAGCCTCTATTGAATGCCCTTGACTTACTTACATACATCCCGCAAATTTGGTCATTCCAGACGGATTCATGGATTTTCAGGTGCATTCTGTACATTTACACATTGTACAATACAGATCAGGAAAAAGAAAAAAAAAACTGTTTTTTTAAGTCTGAATTTGATAACCAACTTGTAGGTAAATTAACCAGTTAAGTATAGTAATGTCGTATGATGTATGATGAACTAGCTATGTTTTTGAAAATGCTTTGTTTTCAGGAATACAGTAGGGGGAAGTGTGACTTGGCCACTTTGTATCATTAAAGTCTTTGTAATGTCTATTTAGTTCGATCGCTAGCTATGGCGGCGATAACATTTCACTCCATCGCGTAATCTGCCATTTATTTTATAGAGATATACGTACGTACCTATTAATAAAATATAAAAATACTTAATAATAATTTCCAGTTTAGAATACAATTCTTCTTCAAGTTTGGGCATCTTTTCGTCAATGTTAAAGCATTTGAGTATTCAATCCTGTGTACACGGAAGTACCTACGTTGCGGGACCTAAGACCTAATGCATAAACCCGAGTCACTCGCAAATTTCCATCTACAGTTTCCACTTGGCAGTGACGTACGTTGAATTCGTGATAATTTGAGAGCTTCTGTGACCCCTGCAGTGCTCTGTCGTAGATACTAGTCGTATTGTCCCCGAGTGAATGATTGAGATGAAAGGGCTCAAACTGGAATGGTCTTTAATGCAATGTAGATAAAGTGCCGAGGATGGGTTTTGCGGATGGATACAAGGGACACAACAGGTTGAACGGTACATTAACATACAGTATGGAGTACAATGCTAGCCCCTGGCAATATTCGTCGCCACAGTAAGTAAGGCGCTTAACTTAGATAGGTTAGTAGAGGTATAATATGCGATTGTTTGAGAGGAAATAAGGTGATGAAAATATGAAAATCCATGCTACAAATTGTAAAATGTGGTCACATATCCAGATAGATTTGAAGAACTAGCTGTGGTCGAAAGGTCGTTTTATTTAGAAAAAAATTAAATAAATTCACTTACACTGTAAATTTAGAAGAAGTATGATAGTGTGTAATGTAATCTAATTAGGTATGGTATAATTTTTAGCCCATATAGTCAGGCTGAAGCCTGCGAGGTTCGTTGTAATAACCGAGCCGTTTTCAGCGGAAATCCTTGTGGGTAACAGGTAGTAGTTGATAAGAATTGTGCGTAACAGCCGTGAAATTATGTGAGGACAGAGTAAGCTTTAGCTGACATATCCCCTCCCCCGCTCCCTTGTGTCTATGGAAGGTGCAATTTTATCAGTGAGAGTGTGCGAGCACGCCTACACACGGAATTGTATGTAAACGTAACCTACCCTTCGTAGGACTTACTGATAATTAGGAAACTTTCTTTTTCCTAATAAATGTAATGGCAGCAACTGAACAAAACATAATTATACTTACTAGTTCTGTTATAGATATACCCAGGTATAAATGTTATTGTTTTCGCTGTTCCGGAGCTGTCCCATATAGTTCCGTATTTCATTCATAGATAGATTAATATGTCTCTAGGAAGTTCACTGATAATTTTCCACCCTGTATGAACAGAGGCGTGCCTCTGATAGTTTAGGCCTCCTTGAATATGATGGAGCTTGTGTGCTAACAAAATTTTCCATGAATAGGATTTTCGGCAGAGACGATGTATGGATCGGGCGTTCCGATTAGAAATGTTATAATAAATAATAAATTCTGGGTGAAAAAGTAATGCTTCCTTAAACTTAAACCACATAATAAGTATTCAACTCATCAAATTTCCCCAAAGAACCCAACAAATGTACTGTTTTCCGATATCCCATACAAGTTACATTACGTTACGTATACATGCATACTTTGGAATTTTGTATAGGGAATGTTCCTTGGATTATGTCGTGGACTATAATTTCCCTTTACGTAGGCCGTAGGGAACTTCTCAAAGGCTGAACCAATTAACCTGAAAAATTACTAAGATGAAGAATGAAGACATCGAATTAGAATGGGCGGAAACAGAACTAGGTAACATATTACGTACTCATCGATATGGTACGGCTAAAGTTAGGTGTGAATGTAAACCTATTTAGCCGGCTAGCTAATGTTTATCTTTGAGGGACGGTTATATATGCCGGTTAAGTTACAGTTGTAGTTTAACTGGCATTATCACTTTGTTGCCCGTCTATCTGACTGTTAAGGCTATTTATCTGGGGAATTCGTGGACATATCGAGTTGTAATTTAAAATAACCAACATCAAGTTCGGTCCCGACAACTTGGTAGTTATGAAGTTGGCTGCGATTATACTTTTGTGCTTTGTAAAACTAACCAACTGTCAATCTTTGTTCGAAACGGTACAAAATTGCATTCGCTACAAACTAGACTTCAAGTTGTTTGAACGGAACTGTAAGTATGTACCTACTTTCAAATTACGAAATTTCATTTCTCAGCTTTCCTTGCTCAGTGTGTACGGAGCTCAGGGCGGCTCTGAATTAGTGCTAAACGAATTTTGGACGGTTGCATCTCGTGCTAACTAGCGTTTAAACTGAGCTTACTCCGCTGTATATTGGCCGTATAAGAGGTAAATAAGGACCGAAACTTGCATCTCCAGAATGTGAACATTTAGGTTACTGTAGGCTGAAATTCGCGGCAAACATTAATTGAATAGATCGGCGCGAGTCTGAGTGGTTTCTAAGTTTTGCCTTAATACTTACCTACTTATTTGTAATTGTATAATATTATTGTTTTGGTTTCACGTGTTACATTGTTACACTAGGGATGAAAGTCTCTGAAGCGGGGTCCGATGGAATAAATATGCATGCACGACTGTATCCCCTAAGGTGTAAACTGTACTCAAAGTGAAAGATGACTTACAAGCGACTTACCTGTTTATTCCTAAAAAATAAAAGTCCTAAATAATTTAAAATCCTCGAGGAGCCATGACTGATCATCGATATGGTCAATGAATGTTTGTTTTATTTAGCCTCTTGTGCCCGAACATTTTTGAGGCTATAATCCAAACGTGTTTTCAAAACTGGATGGCGAAAAAAACCTATCCGTACCTGGCATAATATAGAGGTCACTAAGATTTATATTTTTTGACCACATTTGCATAAAGGCGATAGTTTAAGTCCTTTTTCACAGAAACATAAAATGTTTAGTAATGAGTCAAAACTTCGATAAACTCAAACTAAAAAACTCAAACTCAAACTCAATTTTTTTTATTCATCGTAAAAATATAAAATTTTCTGATGAACGTCAATTCTTACAAACTACTCTCCAGATAAAGTATCTACTGAGCAGAAAAATCAATTACGTCGAGTAAAAAACAGCTCTACAGCCTAAAGTTATTGCAGAAACTGATATAATAACTGGCGCGCGACCTATCACATGAGTACAAATGTACAGCGAAAAGCGGGTGACTCGCTTGCGAGTCACCTCTGACTACCCCTTCGGGGATTACAGTCGTGAGCATATGTATGTATATGTGATATATTTTTTGGGCGGCAGCTCTTGTGCCGCGCCTCTGGGAAAGCTGCTTGCGTAGCCATGTATTACGAAAAGTGGTAAGTACCCCTATTTATTTCTACTCTTTCTTGCCAGGCTGTAGTTAACTTGGGCCCTATTTCCGATCTAGCAGCTAGGCACTACTGCTGCAAAACAAACTGTACGTGTCCCAACTGGCTTCCCGTCGGATCTAACTTGCCACTATATTGAGTAGAAACTATCCAATAGTGGATCTCTAAATAGAATTGACATTTATATCGTTATGCTGTGATCAAGATATTATTCTCTCATGATTCTCTCGCATTTAACCCCGTAAAATGCTATAGCGCAGGGCCATTATTTTGTTCGACAGCTGGCGCGTCGTATTACGTCAAAGAACAGATGTTACCAGTGAGAATTTTTTAAAATTTCAGGTGACAAGGTATCTGCGCAATAGCAATTTATGTGGCGTATATCTTGGTAATGTCCAAGAAAGATAAAGTTTTGCAAGTGTATTATTAACATGAAAACCTACAATGTAAGTATATTCTATTCGCAGAAACGATAATTATAATTATATCAATAGGAAATCATAATCATATAGATGCAAATTTAGGTCGTCGGTTTTTTTTCCCACATTTTCTTTTACACAGGACACTTTTCACAGTTAATCTGGAGTTCCCATACTGCTGGGGTGTTGGTGAATGGGATCAAGCACAGTAATCCACCGTATTACAAGCAAGCGAGGTATTGCAGTTATCGTGTTTGCAGTTTAAACTTACCAAGAAATTTTATTATCCTTCACACACGGCGTCGCTTGTATAAGGCAGTAGGTAGGTACTTAGTAGTTAACGAACTTTTCCTCCCTTATTATAAAACGAAGACAAAATATAGTTCTATATTTTTTAAAGCCGGATTTAGAAAATTTATTTGTATGGAAGTTCTGGACTATAATCGGGTCTAAACAAATACTATCCGAGTTTTAAACGAATAACTCGTATTGTTAGTAAGTACCTACCAAATTGTTAGAGGCTCTAACTTAAATTAGAGCAAGAAATAACTGACGAATCCTATCACCACGAATGCCTTAGGCCAAATTTAAGAACTGGTTGCTGTCGATACGAGTAGAGTCGGTAGATTTTTTTACACAAATCATCATCATCATCATCAGCCAATAATCATCTACTGCTGGAAACACAATATACCTACAAATAAATTGACTTATATAAACCTTATTAATAATACACTTGCGGGCAATGGAAAAATTCCGACGACCGAATGGCGTAGTGGTTAGTGACCCTGACTACTGAGTAGGGCATGCAATACCGGAACTATTTTCAATACCGGTATTGAGTTCCGGTATTGCAACTCAATACCGGGATCCCGGTATTAATACCGGTATTAGATTTCCTTGTAATAAATGGCATATATTGTGATTAAAGGTCGTATACGTCAAAATAAAACGAGAAAAAGCAATGAAATTCAGTTTTTTGTAATAGATTTTTACGAGAATTGAGTATTAGAGTTTAAATTTTACAAAAAAAAAAAATTTTACCTCCAGTGGCCGTTTACGCATGGTCAACAGTAGATATCAAACGACCGAAAACTGCATCAAACGGTTGGAAACAAGTGCGCTTTCACAGTACATAGGAATACTATATCTTAATCGCTTTATTATAGCCTAAAAAAGTCCGATTCCGGTATTACTTCAAAACCGGTATTAACTTTCAATACCGGTATTGAAAAAAGCGTGAATTTTGTCCCTAATACCGGTATTACGAATACCGGTATTGCGGTATTGCATGCCCTACTACTGAGCCGATGGTCCCGGGTTCGATTCCCGGCTGGGGCAAATATTTGTTTAAACACAGATATTTGTTCTCAGGTCTTGGATATGCCCGTAAAATGGCAATAGGCCCGCCCCCTACTACATTGGGACTAACATAACACTCTGGCGAAAAGTGGGTGCAGCAATGCACCTCTACCTACCCCGCAAGGGAGTACATTAGTACAAGGCGTGAGTGCGTGTGTGTGTGTGTAATGTAGCGATTACGAACAATATTCAAAGTAGTACAAAGCTCATACTCATCTCATTGTTACCACAATGGCAGAGCTCATTAAACATAATATTGTAGGAAAGCAAACTTTACACGCAGTACGTACAGGAGGTTTTACGTATTGAGACGGCCTAATACGTAGCGTTATCAGTATTATTTAGTTATGCAAATTGTAAGACAAATTATGTATGTGGTTACTAAGTTAGTAACTAGTAACTCCTGAAAACTGTGACTAAGTAATTCAAAGAAAAACCAATACATTACACATAAACTCTAATTATTATTTAAGACAGCTCAAAATGTGTCTCATTGCCCTTGAGAAGAGGTTATTACTATATTTCAAAATCAATTTATACACGAACCACGGTTAACTTATAACACAATTTTTTCGTTCGGCGGTTGAAAGTTCAGATTCAAAGGCAGCTCATTCAGGCAGGACCAAACTACTTAGTTTTCTTTCAGTATCCGCACAGCTGTCTACATCGTTAAAACCAGCAAAGACAGTATTTAGACTAACTTTGTTTGAACATAAAAATCTAGAAGCAAGCTGCTCAGGGCATGTCTAGTGGTAAAATATTATTTAGTATTACATTTTAATATTGTTTTGTATAACGTGCGTAATTCGTAAGTAATGTAGCAACTAAAACAACAAATTCGACTTTCAATACTTACCTACTTCCTACATTATCATCCGTAGCGTCACATCCTCAAGTGGTGACCCCGACGTGATATCAACACGCGACGATTTGTTCTTCAATTTCTAAATTACTTAGTAACTTAAATGAAATCGATTTTAATGACAACTGCTATGAAGATTTTAAATTAAATTTTAATGAGATTTTAATGATTGTATTGGTACTTAATTACTTATATTATGTTGAATACACGAGTGATGTATATTTATAAATATCGCTTATTCTTTTTGAAATTCATCTGATTGCGGTTGAGATGGTGACTTCTTCTTGTGTCCGCCTGTCATTTTCCAGTACCGTCCTTGCAACTGCATCAGTTCAGCGTGTGATCCTTTTTCCACTATTTTATCTGTAAATATTATAAATTAGGTATGTGTTTTAGGAGATGTAGCAAAAATAGTATAAAACGCCAAAATGGGCCGCGATCAATGATGTAATATGCCAATGGCCGCGATTTTTACATGATATTGGAATGATGACAATCTATACCTAGGTAACCACAAAAGCGCACTCACGTTCATCAACAACGCAAATGACGTCGGCATTCTGTACGGTCGTCAGTCGATGCGCTATGGTGACGCACGTCCTGCCCACTGCTGCCGCATCGAGGGCATCCGATACTGCTTGCTCGCTGCTGGCGTCCAGCGCTGACGTGGCCTCATCCAGGAGCAGAAGGCGAGGGGAGCGGATCAGGGCTCGTGCGATGCAGACTCTTTGCTTCTGCCCTCCTGACAGCTGAGCTCCTGAAGAGCCAAGTGGCGTGTCGTAACCCTGGAATATGGAAGGTGTCTTGAAGTTTAGACACTATAGATAAAAGGTTTTTATTCACAACATTAATACTTTTTTATGTGCCTTAATACCACGGTAGATAGAAACACGGTAAAATAAAGTAATTTTCCTAATTTTCATTATTGTCGTGACTTAAGAGACAAAAAAAAGTAAATTCGATTAGCCACTATACGTACTTACAACTGTATACTCATGATTACCAATCTAGATCAATCGGATAGACGCAACACCTAACAAACCAATTCAATCCCAGATCCAACGTGATATCTTCACGTATCTTACCTTTGGCAAAGAAGTGATGAAGCTATGAATATTGGCAGCCTTCGCCGCCTCGACCACATCTTGCATGGAGACTGCTCGGGCGTGGTCTCCGTAGCTGATGTTCTCTGCCAGGGTCCGGTCGAACAGCACCGGCTCCTGTTGCACCACGCCCAGCTGTCTGCGCAGGCGCGGGAGCGACAGCTGGGAGCGGGTGTTCAGGGAGTCTAGTTCCTGTTGAATATTAAAAGTCTCATATCAAGGTCCTAACTAAGTAGTTCCTAACGTTTGGTTTCTGGGATGCAATGCCTGCCTGGTTGAGTGACGTATCATCTGTACTTTATCATACGTAGACATAGTCCGAATATAACGCTGATCTGAATAAAGCTTACAAAACGAGGACAGGTAATCAAATCATCCAGCAAGATCCAAAAGAAACTTACAATAACTCCGGAGTCAGGATCGTAGAACCGTTGCAACAGCTGCAGCACCGTGGACTTGCCGCAGCCCGAGGGTCCGACTAGGGCCACCGTCTTGCCAGCTTCCACCTTCAGATTGAACCCTGACAGCACGGGCTCGTGGGGCCGGCTGGGGTAGCTGAACCCTACGTTTGACAGCTTGAATTCACCGGTGGCATTCTGAAAGGGTGTTCCAGCTAATTGTTACAAAACAAGTCCCTTATCCAACATGATTGGTTATGATGGTTATCAGCGACGACGTGTTTTTGGGGAAAATCGGAACCAATATCCAACTTTGAGAGTTTACCAGCAATCACATAGATATCGCCAATTGCTTGTCAATTTATAATGCCTCTTTCACACGAGGGCACAGCAATGAGACGGAATAGTTGGCAGGATGATATAAAATACATCTACTTTATCCGGATAAAATCGTCATCATCTTCAGTCTATGTTACAAAATATGTATATACCCAATCATCTGGATCCACCACTCCGTCTTCAGTCCGCACTTTAGGCTCTTGACGGATGAGAGACAATACCCTCGCGCACGAGCCCTTGGCGGAGTTGAACTGAGGCAGGAACACCATGGCGTGCGACAGAATCGCTGTGCTGCCGATTATTGATCGTACTGCTCTGGAAACAGACAAGAGAAGCTATTTTTGTACAAGGCAGTGAGAGAAAAGCAAAATCATGTCATGTCACGGTCACATAGATCTAGACTTTGGTTTGTCACCGTGGTGACAAGATTGATCAGTTAGATTATAATTATAGCACAATCGAGAAGGCTTTTTTCTTGCATACCAGAAAGGCAACGTAGGTGCGCAAGTGGTTTTCTAATAATCTTCTGACCAGGAAAATGAAGAGGTACTTACATCAAAACATTAATGAAATATTCGCCGTCATTTTTGATCAGGAAAATGCCCACCATGACACAGAGCATGTAGCACACGTAGGGAGCGTATTGTCCAATGCCGAAGACCAAGCCCCTCCATCGAGTACCAGCCAGCGAGGCCCTGATGGACTCATCGGAACATTTCTCTACTTTGTCAAGAAATACTTTTTCTATCGCTGAAAAATACAAAGTTTATATCAAATGCTTTTGCAAACTTTACTTACATGATCTTGCTTACCAACATCTACACACAAGCAATCAACAAACTTAAGCAGTATTGTTTATCAGCCAAACATCTGTTAGATTCACACAATAAATGTTAATTTTGCCAGATAAGCAAGTAGATTTTTGATTCCAAATATACAACGGTGCCGTTCGTTTGTATCTGGAAAACTTCCCCAAGAAACGCTACTGAAACTGAAAAAACTGAAAAGGGTATTACCTAAACTCTGTACAGTTCTGATGCTGCCGACAGCCTCAGAGGCTATGGCATTAGCAGTTTCCATGGAAGACCTTTCCAAAGCTGCTGAATTTTTCCGTGCCATAGTTTCCAGTTTTATGCAGAAAATCACCTGTAAACAGAATAATAATCATGGTTTTTCTGTATAACTATATGAAGTTACTTACCAAATATCTTGGAAAAGTATAAGGAAATGTTTCTGTTTCTTTCAATATACACTCACGAATCACGAGCAATGTAAAGTTCCAGTGACATAATATGGATCGTCAACGGCAGGTGGAACTTGTTAATGATCGTAAGTGTATGTACTTACAATGGGTACAAATGTAGCACCAATCAACGCCACCTTCCATGAGAAGATCAGACCAATCAGGAGGCCGAATGCGGTGGCACTGAGGCCATCCGCGATGGAGCCCAGCATGAGGCCAGTGACATTGGAGACTTCTCCCATATCGCGGCTCAACTTCGTCGTGAGAGATCCAATAGAATTTGATTTTTGATCGTAAAAACTCATATCCTGAAAAGGATAAAGGAGCAAAACTAAAAAAATAGGTATAATACAATATAACAAGTGGGGATATCTCAAACCCTAACTGTACAGTGCTTAGCTTGGAGTAGTTAAGGCTGTGGTAGCTTTATATCCAACAGTGGACGATATACATACAGCTGACAATCAAAATAAGTCCAATATCGTATAGAAAGGAACAATTTGAAAGTATGGTTACCTGTTTTAGGAAGCTCCCAAATAATTGCAATCTCAGTCTTGTGCACATTCTGCTGCTAGATCTCGGCAAGGAAAACGTTTGAATGACGTTTGTGAGTAAAGCCATTACACCGATCGCTACGAACATGATAGCGTAAAATGTACAATTTGAGATTATCTCGTCGCGATCGTTTTTGGTAAAAGACTGAAATGTTAATAAAATACATGATTAGGTATAACTAAAATGGTTCTACCTTTTTTGGCAAAAGATTTTTTTGCCTAATCTCGTATTGCATAGTAACGTTTGGTCAAAGTCTCGTTACGCCGAAAATCGTATGGCATAAATCTCGTTTAGTAAAAAGTTATTTCGCATAACATTGTTTAGCCTAATAATGGTATGGCCAAATCTTGAATAGCCTAATAATGCTATGGCATAGGTTTATTAGGTTTATACAAAGTAATAATATTCGTTTGGCTTTAACTTTGACGGAGCGTCTCCCTACATAGCGCAAACTGGTGCCTTGTATTGTTTCCGCTGTTTGGAAAACGCTCCGCTCCGCTTCGCTGCGCTCCGCTTTGGTTTTGATGAACATGTGCACCTAACACGCTCCTCCTCGCTTTGCTCGTCGTCGCACCTATTTTTAGGTTTCGATCTCATGGGGTTTGTAATTATTATATTGGTCGTTAACTTTTGATTTTTTGATCATACAATATCGTGATTTTCGGGATGTAGGAGAAAAATACCACAATTTGTACATTTACTACATACTTAATATATTATTTATTAAGATAACATTGGAGAAACAAGATTATACATAGGCATAGACGAACATAAATTTGAGCAAACGAAACTTAGGTGTTTAAAGATTGTGCCTAAAGAGTTTTAGACGAAACGAGCCTTATGCCACATAAGTCTTGGCAATGTGATGGTTCGGCCAAAAAAATTTAGACCATACGAGTTATGCGAAATGAGTTTTGGTCAATAAAGATTATGCCAGATGAGCGGAACCCAACTAAAATCTTAAAACCTTACGGATTAACTTTATGGTTTTTGGTTTTTCATCGATAAATATTCCATTAAATTTATACTGACCAATAGGTACCTTGTTCATGAAAATAATGTGAGAGTCGCTTGAACCAACTATCCGAGTTAAAAGTGATATAGTTTAGATATAGTTAACAGCCTATGCTCGTGTTTGCATGGTCAGATCGAGTGAATATTCTGATCGATAAAGAAAAAATATTTACTATATTTTACGATAACTTACCTCTACTGCATAGGATAATACAATCGCAGTCAAGGAATGCACCCATCCCTGGATGACAGCAGAACCGATACCGATGACCAGTAGGTACCACTCTTTTCTGTTCAGTTTCAACAATTCGATGGTACTCAATGATTTCACTTCCTGTTTTGAAAATTTATGACTATAAAATTACAAATGAAGCTGTTTTACTACAAACTACAAACACGTAACTAACAGGTAATGCATGATACCCTAAACCGTATCTCCTTTATATAGATAAGTAATATGTTTGAATCGCTTCTGGTGAAATTTTAAAGTTCAGGTACTAAACTTTTTTGGAATTTACACATGGAGAACTAAAAATGGATTCACAAATTATACATAATCGATTTATATTGGAATGATTATATAATATGTTTCAAGCATTTAGCTAATAAATATAGACGACCGAATGGCGTAGTGGTTAGTGACCTGACTACTGAGCCGATGGTCCCGGGTTCGATTCCCGGCTGGGGCAGATATTTATTTAAACACAGATATTTGTTCTCGGGTCTTGGATGTGCCCGTAAAATGGCAATAGGCCCGCCCCCTATTACATTGGGACTAACATAACACTCTGGCGAAAAGTGGGTGCAGCAATGCACCTCTGCCTACCCCGCAAGGGAGTACTGTAGTACAAGGCGTGAGTGCGTGTTTTTTTTTAATAATAAATATTGGTAAACTTGCCTCTTTTTGGTCATTTCTTTCATTGTCTTCATTTAAAACCTTCATATGCAATAAATCCATTGATTTACTGTCTTCTGAGCCACATTTTTTATGTAATCTTCTAACAACGTTTGTGTTTTGTTCTTCCGATGAGAGTGTCAAATCAAATTCACTTTTTTCGGCATCACCTACATGTCCTATTATATCAGGCTCGGTTTTACTTTTTTCTGTCATAACTAGTTTCCAATAGTGACCTGTTGGGATTTACAGTGTTTTGGATTATTCAGTCTTCTACCTGTGGTTACTATGAAAAGGTGTTGTATGAATTAGCTTTAAAAAACTTACCTTTCAGAGAAATAAGTTCATCGTGAGTGCCCATTTCAACAATTGCCCCTTTATCCATACAAACAATGCGGTCAGCATTTACTATTGTTGATAATCTGCAATTCAAGTGAGCTTAAATAGCAAGATTTATTTTGTGATTAATTTTAATGCGCAAGCTTCACATTCATCACGCTTTTAATTTTTCCTGGAAACTAAATGCACAATAATTTGACCAACCTGTGCGAAACGATAACCGTGGTCCGGTTCTCACTGGCTCGATCCAGAGCCTCTTGGACCTTGACCTCTGACCTCGGGTCCAGGGCCGAGGTGGCCTCATCCAGCAGCAGGATGGCTGGGTCTCGGAGCAGGGCGCGGGCGATGGCGATCCTCTGCTTCTGACCCCCCGAGAGGGATAGACCACGCTCGCCGATCAACGTGTCGTATCCCTAAAGGGGGATATAAAGAGGGGACTTTGTTGTTAGGTTGATGAAGATGGTATACTTAGACAGTTAACTTCACCGTGTAATAATGACTTATCCAGAAGTCAATCATTTCTAACAAAGACCAAATATAGGTTCAGTGAATTAAAAAGTGGTACCTGGTTTTATGTTCAGTTGCATGCCATGTTTTAAATATGTTTATCTCACAAACAAGGTATCCATGAGGCTAGTGAAGTTTAATACTACAAACTCATATCACTTACATTACATACATTAATTATATTATTAGAGATATTACACTTACATTTGGCAGGTTGATGATAAACTCATGGGCGAAGGCGATTTTGGCGACTCTCTCAACTTGTTCCCGCGAGGCCTCCGGAGACACGATCATGATGTTGTCGAAAATCGAACCGCGGAACAGTACTGGTTCTTGTCCCACTATACCTGATTAAATTATGGAACTTTTAAAAAATGATTTTACGGGATTAGCAAGTCATACCTACTGCACCCACAAAAAAAAATGTATAGCGTACCTAAAGAAGACCGTAACCATCCCAGATTCAGCGTCTTGACACAGTTGCCGTCGACTTTCACAGCTCCTGACTGAGCATCGTAGAGCCTCTGTATCAGCTGCAGGATGGTGGACTTGCCGCAACCGGAGGCACCCACCAGGGCTACGGTTTCACCAGCTCTCACAGTCAAAGAGAAATCCTTCAACACCTGGAAATTACATAGTTTTTGGAAAGGTATAGTTTAGGCCATGGACAATTGGACACACATAGTATAGTAATCCATGGATATTGGATTGTCTTTTGTTATTATTTTGGTGGCGTCTTGAAAAGAAACAGGCATTTTGGATTCTAAAGGTTTCTTGATTCTGGAGAAATATGTCTAAAAAGCTTTCTGGATAAAATTAATTAAATGCCGTTACTGGCTATTTTTATGCAGTAAAATTCAAAATTTTCATTGTAAAATCTATAACCTATTTAGGTTTCTTAAAATATAATTGTTATTTCAACGCACCTACCTTCATCTCGGGCCGTGAAGGGTAGCTGAAAGTCACATTTTCCAAGGAAATTTCACCTTTAACATGTCTAGGTGCTAGTCCACTTTTACTCAAACCATCAATTTGTGGATTTAGATCTAGTATTTTAAATATATTGGCTGCGGCCCCCTTCGCCGTAGCGAACGTCTCTGCATGTGGTATATAATAGGCGACACTTTTCAATCCTAAATTAAAACATTGCATTATCTGAAAAGTGTAAAATTTTAAGAAAGTACGGTACATGTACGTACGGTCAGCTACATAAGTATAGCTACTTAAGTAGCCTTCTGTACCTTGTGAAACTGATGAACCGTCAATGTTTCAATGAATGGATAGGCGATTTCAGATTGACAAGGCACCAAAGTGTATAGCTACTTATGCAGCTGACTGTGCATACTGTAGCGGCCGCTACACGGGTTCGTTATCGACGTCGATAAACTCGTTTAATGCGGGTTCTACCAATCAAAGCACCGTATTTTTGGTCAATCATGATATAGGTACTTACCTACTTAGTGACGTTTATCTACGTCGATGACGACCCGTGTAGTTGCAGCAGAGCAATCATTGTGATCTTCAGAGTCACTAGTAAAAGATATCTCAGTTGAAAAATAGTTAATAAGTAGATATGGATTGTTATGGTTTTTCATCGAACCACTCATGTGCGTTTTGAAAGTCACTCACACTGTAAAGGCGTCCTAAAGTATATTTCCGTTGATCCAATGGTAAATAAAATTCTTCCATCAGCAGATGTACTCCATATGCTAGGACTATGGCAACTGCTATGTATATGAGCAGGAAGTTGAAGCCGGCCCCTAAACCCCTGTAAAGAGCGCGCCGGTAGCCATATTTCTTTGCCACTTCTAGGAGATTTTTATATCTGCAATAAACAGCATGAATTAAATATACATGAAATAAAGTACTTAACTTAAAACCTATTAATGTAAATTGTAAGTTCAAGTTCAAATATGTAATTTTCAATTTTCTAAAATATTCTATAAGTATAAGTACTTAATGGTATATTTATAACTGCCCTATAGTCAGCGACTGAAAGTAAATCTGACTAGCCATGCTATTAAAAAACATACCTATTAATTTCGTCGGTTTCTCCCTCAAATGCCACGACAGTTCTCACAGACCTCAGCACCTCTTCCACGTGTTTACCAGCTTTACTCATAGCGTCCATTTGTAGCATGGAAAACTTCGTTTGATACTGAAATAACATTTTTATTTTTAGGATATGTAAAAACCTTATTATACTGTCTGTAACTTGCATAAATAAAGAAACATCTTGAAATTGGCATCCGATAATTACGATTGCATGAAATATTGTTTCTTTACTCACTGACTTTTTATAATACTTAACGCGGTAAATTAAATCTGATATAAGTACTAACGAGAACTATTTTTTTTTATTTGAATCCATTAGCAGCAATTCTGAAGGCAGGCATTTATTTAAATTGGCAATGTCAAAACGTAAAATTATTTGTTCGAAATTCGACTTTTAAAGATACAAACATTAAAATAATAAAGCCATCAGAATCGGTTCAATGTTCTTCGCCAAAAGAAACAAATTTAGATTTACCCAAGTATATAAATTTATTTTTGGCATGTATTTTACTCGCACAACAATTATGTTTATAAATATAGGTTTTTAACCTGTTTATTTATGGTCTTTTTAGTCCCATGCTAGCATTTTTATATGTATATACCTCAGCTTAAGCAATAATGGCCATTAAAGACTTACAATAGTAGTCAATAATGCTTGCTGTGCGTGCTTGTCAAATTATAAGCAAATTACATCATAACATCTTCGATACAATACAATACATTTCCATAGCATTTTACTGGCTTATACCAGTATTGCTTTTTTATTTTTAAGACAATTCTGAACGCTTAAATTCTAATTTTATTGCGGTCCATACCTTAAATAATTCTTTAGTTTTGGTAAATCTTAATTTGGCAATTTTGGCATATTTTTTTTTACTTTGACAGCTTAAAAAATTTATGCCTTCAGAAGCGGCATGATGACACAATAGCATACATTACATTTTTACCATGTGAAACTAACAAACCGCCTAATAACTCAATCACACCTGGGTGATTTCTGAGTTTGACACGGTACAAAACTGTATAGCTACCAATGAAAAATACCGTACTATATGTATATGTACCGTACTATATGTGTATCCTCAGCCTTTCTCATCAAGCCATTGCTGGCTACTTTCTATGGTTATGGATACAGAGGGCTGGAGAGAGTTTCACGCTACGTTTTTAGTGTGAAATCTTAGCATGTTAAATCGGATCATTTAACTCATTACACCTTTACTTTATATCTAATGTACACTTGGAAGAACACAGATCAATGATGCTAGTCTAGTCTTTTGTTGTTCACAGGTCAAAAGGATCAGGTTATTACTTACTAGAGGTAAGTATCTGAGTTTAACTAGGTACAAAATGGTATAGCTAGGCACTTTTATGCATCTTATCATACAGGGAGTTGCGAAATGGGTATATGGTCCAAGACGAACAACTTTTGTTCGGCTAAATATGTATACCTTTTTTGCAACACCCGGTATACATCAAATACTCACGCTCAAGAACATAACGACAGCAGCACAAGTCAGCGGCGCGACACACAGCCCCGCCAGCGCAGCCCGCCAGTTCAGCACTATGGACATGATGATGCAAGCGAACGCACTGCCGAGCAGGTTGGAGGCTATGGCCAGCTTCTCGCCCATTCCGCTGCTGAGGTTCACTAGGTCTCTGGAAGTAATATGTGGTGTGGGGTGTTCAAAGAGGATGTAGTGAGTCGAAAAAGGGGTGAAGGGTCTTCCTGAAGTTTTTGTGAATGACGATCTCAGTGTTTTGGTATACTATACCACTTTTGCACCCAATTTTTAAAATACGTCGATACACTCGTTTAATCTGCGTCAATCAGCGCCATAATTATGGCGAATCGAGATATCATGTCGTTTATCTACGCCGACCAGGAACCCATGTAGCGGCAGCTGAAGTCTTAGATGTCATTTTTATTTGTAGTGGACTATGACAGCCAGGCGCAATTGAATTTCACGGGACTTATACTCCATATCTATGTAGGTATATTATGGGGGTAAAAAATAAACTCACTCAGACATCCTAGAAGCAAAGTTGAAGCTCACATCCGTATCATACCACGCCATGTCTTGTCGAAGAACAGCTTTCAGGAATAATAACCTGATCCTTTTGACCTGTGAACAACAAAAGACTAGACTAGCATCATTGATCTGTGTTCTTCCAAGTGTACATTAGATATAAAGTAAAGG
This sequence comes from Plutella xylostella, assembly GCF_932276165.1. Taxonomy (NCBI): domain Eukaryota; kingdom Metazoa; phylum Arthropoda; class Insecta; order Lepidoptera; family Plutellidae; genus Plutella; species Plutella xylostella. The sequence continues at coordinate 5,217,032 of NC_063987.1, read as the reverse complement.
TGTAATGAGTTAAATGATCCGATTTAACATGCTAAGATTTCACACTAAAAACGTAGCGTGAAACTCTCTCCAGCCCTCTGTATCCATAACCATAGAAAGTAGCCAGCAATGGCTTGATGAGAAAGGCTGAGGATAGGAAGAAGCAGTATATTATTACTGGCTGATGACAATAATAAATAATCAATTTACCTGTTGAGCTGCACTCCAATTGACCAGAAAAACCGAGGCGAAACAGAATATAATTGATAATACTGTAAATGTGGTGGCGGCGGCGAGCCAAGCCAGCCCGTCCTCTACTAAAGCATTCATATTCTCTTCATTTGAAGCATTTGTACTGAAAATTATACATGATTAGGTACAAAATATTTTTTAATTTCAAGAGCAGCTATATATCGTGGATCTATAAGTGTGAAGTAACTTAATCAGTTGTTAGTAGTTGCTATACAGTCTAAAGCCTGGTCCAGAAGCTAAGACAATGGTCAATAAATACATCAAAGCCTAGTACCGAGCAGTCGTCTCCAGAGCTATGATTGTCGACCTCCGATAGGAGATATACTATACTCAAAAGCATGGTTTGAAACTAATTTGGTTGTACAAAATAGCTAAGTTTTAAAATCAAGGTGCAACGAAAGGAAATCTTAGGTAAGCGTCCACCTATATCGGTATCGTATATGTCGCACCAAACGGATTGTCATCAATGCATGGAGAAACGCCGTCGATAATGCCGATAAAGTGGACGCACTTGTGTGAATTTCTATACAAAGAATACGGGATGCGATGCATCCATTGTGTATGATGCCGATAAGTGCATGGACGTTTACCTTTAACTTCGCTAATGTCATAAACACCCACTCACAAACAACAACAACAAAAAACTCACAGCACCCTCCCCCCGCCGAACAGCTGCAGAAACGCCATCGGGCTGGACGTGGTATTCTGTCTGGAAGTCCTCTGCACCATGGCCGTGATGACGTCACCGGTGAGCAGCTGGTGGACGCAGAGACCGCTGGCGCTGAGGAACCCGAGTAGCACGCCCAGCGCCGTGCAGCACCACTCCAGCCAGGTCGCGTAGCGGAACTAAATAATAATAAACATACTATGTGCTCACTACTGTAATCCCCGAAGGGGTAGTCAGAGGTGACTTGCGAGCGAGTCACCCTCTTTTCGCTGTACATTTGTACTCACGTGATAGGTCGCGAGCCGTATCGCCGTTTTTGAATGAGTACAATAATATAATAATAATAAAATGTGGGGACATCTCACACAGTACATACATATGTAATATGGGCATCGGACTATCGGACCATACCATTCGGTCGTCAAATGGCAATATGAATTATGTGTATAAAGGGCGTAGTAGAAATATATAACACTGTGTTTATTATTACAGGGATTCTAATATTTAAGTTTGCTTAAGTAGCTCATTTTCATTTTCCAAAAGATGAGGTGAGATTGTGAAACCGAAAAACTGCGACCACCTAAAGCTTTTTATAAACAGAGGTGTAGAATGACTACGTGAGTCACCCTTTTCCAACTAGCAATAACCATTTTGTATATAGGAATCAGTAATATGTGTTGAAATGTCGTACTTACTATTTGATAATATGATAATGTGCAGTGTGTCTTGCCATTTGTTTTACTGAAAAGGAAATAAATACATTCTAATTACACTGAGGAACCGACTCAAATCTTAATCAGTGAGCTAGGGGTGACCTGTTCGTCAAGGTTTAAACAAAACACCAGTATTATGCATTAATGGTTAATGAAGTAACATGTATCTTATCATTAATTTCCATAAAGATATACAAAACTTAATTAAAGTCGTGGTTAGTAAAAAAAAGTCGTGTATCCGGCACAGTATACTATTACTATCACATAATACCCGACAACCTCATAAAATAATAATATGTTCTACAAATATCTCGGACGACCGAATGGCGTAGTGGTTAGTGACCGATGTGAGCCGATGGTCCCGGGTTCGATTCCCGGCTGGGGCAGATATTTGTTTAAACACAGATATTTGTTCTCAGGTCTTGGATGTGCCCGTAAAATGGCAATAGGCCCGCCCCCTATTACATTGGGACTAACATAACACTCTGGCGAAAAGTGGGTGCAGCGATGCACCTCTGCCTACCCCGCAAGGGAGTACATTAGTACAAGGCGTGAGTGCGTGTTTTTTTTTATGTTCTACAAACTTAACAAAACACAAATGAATACTTTTATGTTATGACATTTCATCTGAATTTTTGTATAATGTTTTGCTACGTTACGTCAAAGAAAACTGACAAGCATATTTTTAACCAGCATATTATTATAATCTACCTACCTAAATATGATTTAAGCACATTTAAGGACATTATAATGTTATTTTAAACAGTTGGTCTATTTTCGTCCTTAAAAGACGTCGCAAACAAATCCTAGACTATCATTTTCCATTTGTAGACCTCAAACATACGCAAAGTTTTTATATGTTTAGTGTTTACATGCAAAAGTCTTGGAGTGGAAATAAACGCTAAGCTTAAAACCGGTTGTGATGGAGAATAATTTTTGGATGCCTTATCCAGGGGACATACGAAAGTCTCTCTCTCACTTGCAGAATATAGAACAATACATTAGATACTTTTTGTGTAACAGCTATTATGACAATACCTATGTACTTATGTTCACATTAAATTATGTAAACGATTTGATTTGATTTGAAAGTGTCCATTAAATATCTCTTATGATATTCAATAACGACATCTAACATTAAAAATATGTTTTTGTGTGATGAAATGTCTAAAATCATACTTACTTACTTACTATCCATCCACACACCACACTAATAAATTCACATCGATTACCAGTTATCAACTAGGTATTAGAGAGGTATTATTATTGTATAAGTGTGTGTTATTTGTCCTTCTTTCATGTCACTTCAAAGTGTTTTTAGAACCTATTTTGCATTCTAAAAAGGCCTATAAATGCCGGAAAATTTTAGTTTTTAATGTATTCAGTAGTAGTCACAGTACATTTTGTTTCTTATTCATAAAGGTAACTTGTTCGCCGCCGTGGACGATAATATTGGTAGGCACTCATAATAAAGAAGCAAAAGTAATTTTAACTTGTATGCACAGTTGAAATTAAGTAAATAGATAGTACTAGTTGACAAACAGAGTTACTCACAAGAGTCAGAAGCGAACCACACTTTCGTTTATCGTATACTCGTTTTTTTCTTAATAACAAATATAACTATTCGCAAAATACAGTTATAAGTGCAAGTGAAAGTGAAACAGGATTCTTTGTAAAAATTACATAACTATTCGGAAATAATTTAAGTATTATTATGTACATGTTTTTCTTGTGTCAGATGCTCATCTGTATTTCTACTAATTAATTATTATAATTACTTATGTGTCTCTATTTAAGGTAATAATGTGTAAAGATACCCGTCTAATATAAAAAAATACGGTAAGTAAAAATAAAGTACAACTTACCATACTGAATTTCCGTAAAAATAATTCCATGCCCACTTCACCATTATTCCTTATTTAAATTTAAAACTCAACCGTTTCTGGCGGTTCTTGTTTGGTGACTAAATATCACAGTCGTGCCGTATATAGGCTAATAATTTATGTTAATATATTGACGATTTTAGTAATAACGTGTATATTCATACTTACATATTCCCAACTGTTTCGCTAAGTATTTATTTTATCGACTTCATACCCACTCTGCCTGTTATCGACCATAAGTAAAGTACCTTAGTGTCAAGATATTATTTGTTTATTCAATCCTTTATTGCACAAATATAAAAATAAGTGTACAAAGGGTGGACTTAATGCTATAAGCATTTTCTACCCGTCAACCCAAAGGAGGTGCAAGAAAAATTATTTAAACCTTATTCATTTTAGTAAGTATCACTGTACCTTTTAGTCCATCCATCCAAAGGTTGTCTGGAAGAAATTTGTACCCTAATTTAGTTGTAATGTAAAGATGTTATTTATTTCTAGGTGTACAAATAAAGAGTAGGTACTTTATCTATCTACAATTGTAACTAGTTTATGAAATGACAATCGTAGACAGATAGAGTACATCCTACAAACGAGATAATACAGTGTTGTTATAGCGTAGTCAATACGAAGATGGTAACACTTACGAAGTATTTATTGTCAAATTAAAGGGGGGTACGAGTATTCTATATTTTATTTGCAGAAGATTGTAATACAACAGGAGTCATGTAGATCTGGTCCAGAAGTATGTAGGTCACACCTACTCTGTTGTGGTCTCAAGTCCCCACAATTAGTCTTCATTGGGGCGGTCCCGGGATGCAGCGCGCTTTGCATTCTTAATGGACGTCTACATTTTCTCGAAACCAACCTTTCTCGGACTAAAATATTAGCTAAATACATCTTGCACAGTCACGGATACGTAAAATAATGTCGTGATGCTTGTTTGTTAGATTAGATAGCCACTTCAGTTCTGCCATCCAGTATTTTTATTATGACACTTTTCGATAGGATATTCGTAAGGCGGTCTCCACAAATTTATGGTCCCACCCGGGGCTCAAACCCAGGCCCTCTGGGCTGTGAAGCAAAGCTTTTACCACTACAGAGGCTTATGTTTACTACTATTCTATTGACATCAAGCTGTGCGATTTGCACTTGGCCACATCCACTCGGCCCAGCGAAGAATTTGCTCATACAAAGAGAATTATCATACCTTTCTGAGCCACTGGCTGAGCGCCGCCCGCCTTTGTTAATTCGTATACCCAATTCATTCGTCCGTACGGGAACGGGACTAGCATTTCAGATTTTAATAATGCTTTTAAGAAGTTTATAATGAATGAAAATAGGTTAAATTAAACAGTAGTATTATCTATGATGTCAGAGACAGATACGCACAGACCGATCATCATCATCAGCAAATAATCATCCACTGCTGGACATAGGCCTCTCCCAAGGAGCGCGCTATTGTTTATGGCAGTCAGAAACTCATTAACCTTATGTGTTATATAATATATAATATAATATAGCACTAAAGAGGATAGGTACCTAACATATCCAAATACCTCTAGCATATCATTTTTATTGGCAATATTGGCATGTATGTACCTATAACATGTCGATCAAATTAAAACATTGCATAGTCTATGACTTTCGAATGTACTTTCTGAAACCGGCACTCTTCACTAACAACGTCATTAAACATGCATTCCTCAAAGAGTCAACAACAAAAAAGAATCATCAAAATCTGTCCTAAAATGGCGGAGTAAACAGCGAAGATACATAAAAAACATACATACAGACTAATTGAGAACCTCCTTCTTTTTTCGAAGTCGGAAAAAACCGGAAACCTCCCTCGCTACGGGTGCTAACTCTCATAAGCAGCTAATTTCATTTACCAAACAACGCCTCGGGCGTGCGTGAGCCTGAATATTAATAACACACATAAACTAATTATCAAAGCCTACTCTAGACCTACGAGAGGTTTTCGGGCTTATTAACAATTAAGGGACTTACCGCTCGGGCCCGGTAAAGCCGATATAAACTGTGTTTTGATTTAAGATTTTGTTACCTCAAAGTATCATGTCAGATATAACTATGTAACACGTTACATTAAATATTATTTATATGCTCAGTAAGATAGGAGAGAAGCCCCGAAGTTTGAAACAAAGTATTTTTTATTTATTTCACAGGCCAGACTATTAGCTAATTATAGAAGTAATATAAGAAATATCGTTTATTTTAATGTTATTATTGCTCACTCACACTCGGTGCATTTTTATTAGCTTAGTTTTACACACTTACGCCAGAACGCTAACATTACTCGTAAAATAATGTATAGGTACATGTAAAATGGAGAAGTTCCAACCTGAGTGGTCCGAAGTGGCGGAGGATCGCGATCGTTGGGCCAAATATAAGGAGGCCTTTGCCCAGCAGTAGGACACAAAGCAGGCTATTTAAAAAAAAAAAAAAAACATGTAAACCACAGCCAGGAAACGAACTCGGGACCATACATAGCTACAACACCCATCTTTGCAACTATACCAACTGGCCATCATGAGCATATCACATAATATCTTTATACATGACACACACAATACAAAGCGATTAGCTTAATCTGTGCTTTAAATAGACCCGAGCTAAACCAAAAACAATAAGGTAGCGCTAAGATTCCAACGAGTAGAACATGGGAGATTATTTATTCACTTAACTGGAAGTTCGCACTTGTTTTTTAGCATTGTCCAACTGTAACCGTTCAAATGGCGGTCTTATCACAGCACGATCTCGTACAGATAACCTTTATACCAATATACGGAACACCCGCTAAGGCTGCTTTCCACCAGAGGTATGCTATGCTACTTAGATATGGAAGCATTCGATGTCCACCAATAAATGAAAATAAAATTTTATTCTATTCTATTCTATTCTATTCTATTCTAATAATAGTCATTGGTTCACATACAGTCGCAGCATAGCATAGTATAGCACTGTGTACCTATCGCAATCTTGTTCTGTTAACCATTTTCGGATTCAAAATGTATTGAATTTGACACTTATACTTCGTAAGTGTTCCCCTAAAGTCCCCCTGCGTGGTGGCAACGGATTTCTTTTACATCACTATAGCTGCATATCACATCTCTGGTGGAAGACGACCTCATATACTCGTAGCTGCCTGTTTCCAGTAGGTGTCTCACCGCACTCTATGTAATTGGTTTTTGTCACGGAATCTCCTAATTTGATTCCGGTGCCTCTTGCCCGGTTCTCTGTATCCGGTGGCCGGATGCCGGACGACCGATACCTATTTCGGAATGTATTTTTAACTAAATGGTTTCGGTTTATGTTCACTAGGTAAGAGTGGAGGGAGTCAAAGTGAAACAAATAATATAAAAGGGTGTTTTTTTTTGTTATTCAGTAGGCACCAGTTACCTACCTTTTACTAGCCGTTCTGAATACATAAATCATATAACAGTATTGAGGAGTACTGCAGTAGAAACTTATATTACTAAAATTGTTTCAAATTTAAAATCCCTAGAATAAGTTACGAATTCCATTGTAATCAATTCCATTTACTTCCTCTTTATATTAGAAGAGATGCGTCGGACATCGCATTTCTCCTGAAGTTATGTCAGAATCTCATTGATTGTCCTGAATTATTAAATAAAATTAACATTTTAGTTCCCCAACGTCAAATCCGCCGTAAGTTAATTTTGCATGTGCCGGTGGTTCATACGAATTACCGTCGTAACTCATTTCTTTTAAGAGCATCCCACTTGTTTAACTCACTGGCAATTGAATGCAGTGATATTGATTTATTTAATAGTGATGTCAAGAGCATTTATTATTTCTTAACTGATAAGTTTAGTTCTAAGTTTGTCTAGCTTTTTTTTGTGTTGCAATTATCTTACCTTTAAGAATGTAGGTTTTAGTTTTATTAAAATTTTATTCGCAATTGGTTGTACTAACAGCGGCTTCCCTGGCTTTTTTTAATTTGTAAGTTATTAGTGAAAACTTTAAATTGGCTTTTTGTTTTTTACTTTTTACTATATATAATAAATGTGTTAGCTGTAAGTTTTCTTAAATAAATAAATAAATAAATAAATAAACTAAACATTCCTAAAGTTTTTCATATTGGTTGAAAAGTATAAATAAAAAGGTACCTAAGTAAGAAAAAATACTGAAGGTAAAGCAGGTATCAATCACATTAATTACTACTACACACAGCTACAATCATGTGCTGAACGAAGTTGTAGAATCCAATTGGCGTGGATTAACAATATACCTATGAACTAGTAGGTGTGTACCGTACATAAATATTTAAATGTTTACTGTCAAACCGTTTTAAGTTCAACCTAATGAAAACCATTGTACCAATGAATTAAGTCACGAATCTTCTAGCCGCACTAATTCAAAATAAGAGCTCAGAGGTTTACAACGTATCGACACGTTTCTTTTGCCACTGACACTCCATCTGTTTCATATTAAAATGTCGTTGACTGAGACACAACGTTGTAGTCTTAGACCAATCGGCCTCGTAATCCATCTTACGGCTTTGGCATAATTGTCTTCTAAGCTGGCCATCCAGCCAGAAAATACGACTGCGATTTCAGAAGTGGGACAGGGTCTAAGGCATAATGGCAATAGCACAGCAATGAATTCTGATAAAGCTTGCCTCTTGCTACGTGGCTCGCATAGAACTCAGATAGTAAACAAACCTAATCAAATCAAATCAGTATACATCGCCGGTACACTGCAGGACAGCTCATTTGGGACACTTAAAAGTATTTGTAGACTTTTACAAAAAATATCTAAGTAAGTACTTTTTATTCATTAAAACATATTTTGTTACATTTTACCTTAAAACGTAAGCGAAGAATCTTAAATATTACTTTTATTTAGTTAATTTACCTACTAAATAAATATTGAATTGTTTATTAAATCAGACACTTTGCCTTCAGAACTTGACGACAAATATAATGTGTGTGCATTTTTTGTTATAGTTATTGTATCGGTTTCTAATTTCATAAAATTTAAATATTGCATCTACAAACTAACAATCACAACAACTCGATAATAAAATCAAATATTAAGCGCTGTGATTTCAAATACCTTTTTAAACACTGTTCTGCCGGCCACTACAATTAGTTACTGGACAGTACTCTTTCTGGGCAGTAATTACTTGTAAGAAGCGATTCGTACACAGCGCCACGTGATTATCTGTGGGTGCCCCATTAATCTGGCCGCAACTATAATAGGGTCCCCACTGTCCTACATTTTAAAAACACCAAAGTTACTTTTTCTTCTCTGAGTGTTTTTATAAGGAAACGATAATAAAATGTTCTGTATTTTTTAGGATTTCCCAATAATTATAAATATTCGTTAACTTTCAATAGTTAAATAAATACTTTCTAACTACCTACGATCATGTTTTTGCTACGCGGAAGCTTCCTAGCAGCCGTAGCTCGTAACGCTAAGTGGCTACAATTATTTGTCGAAATAGTTATTATTTTATTACGAATAAAATAGTGTTTGCAACTTTGCACTAAAAAAAAAACATTTTAAAATAAAATAGTATAAAAAACATTGTACGTCAAAGCCAGTGATCAAACCATAGAAAAAATACAAAACAGTCAGTTTACAAGAGTTTACGTGATACTCGAAGTTTAACACTTTGTATTAGAGTACAGAAAAAGTAAAAATTAGGGCAGATTTTTCAAGAGTCAGATAAATTTTATCTGAGGAATAAAATTGTTGTCACTTCTGAATGTTTGTATTAGATTAGACAATGACAGAAACAATTTTATTCTTCAGATAACACTTATTTGACCATTGAGAAATCAGCCATCAAGTAAAGTATTACGATGACGCTTGTAAGCTTCTTGTATACTGTCAGTTCTTATTATGAATTTGGGGGTACCGAAATATTTTCCAAGTTTTTCCACAAAACATTCAGGTAGAAAGTATAACACCGCGCCGTATTAATGTAACAAATTTAATGTAAAGCTTTCTGAATGGATAATATCTGAGAATTAAAGCTCCAATTAAAAGTTCATGGCTCTGTTTGAATGGAGATGGAGGCGATTGCTGCTCTTTTGTTTACAAACTTCATGAACGAACATCTTTAGAATTTAGTATTATGTAAACTTCGGAGGAAAAGTTACTCTAGATAATGTAATACCACCATAAAGTAGAGAGTTGTTAAATATCAACGGGTTAGTTGAAAGATTTCTTTAGTATTTGTATTTAAAAAGATAAAACGTTGTTCAGAATGTCAAGTTATGTGGGTAACAACTTTTAAGGGGTGCATAAAAGGAGCCTCCTCGAATAATGAATCAACCTGTATGTTCATTGTACAGAGTGTTAAAAAAGGCATAGCATTAATCCTTTCATCACTTTTAAAAACGCATAAGAAGGGAAATACACCACATGGTGGAACCATAACTTTTTGTGCTAAATGGTGGGTCTAACACCGTTTAGCACAAAAAATTATGGTCCACCCAAAAATGCAACCGCGAATCCTTGGGTGTGGAAACGAAAGTCTCTGGCGAAAAGTGGGTGCAGCAATGCACCTCTGCCTACCCCGCAAGGGAGTAAATTAGTACAAGGCGTGAGTGCGTGTGTGTGTGGAAACGAAAGTTTAACCACCAAACCAAGGACAGAGTTAAATTAATAGTTAACTTAATAAGTTAAATTAATAGTTAACTTAATAAGTTAATTATTTAGCTGGCCGTCCACCGACGTAAACAAAGGCTTGGAACTAATTTCTAGTAATTAAACACGTAAATACTGCCGGTCCAATTTGCTAAATTACTAAAGCAAAATCCTGAGTAGTCCTTAATTATTTTTCGGGATGGGTAAAGAATTACTAGTATTTATTTCCCCCATTACCTACAAGTAATGTAGCCTTTCTTAGAAGTAAATCATTATTGAAAATATATTTCGCTTGTAAAGTACTTTTAATGATTCTAGCTGGGAAATAATTTTAACACAAATTTGCATGGAGCTAGCTTGTGGTGTTAGATTATGTTCAGCACTAGACTAGAACCAATATTTTTTCGGTGTTAGTGGAGATCATGAGTTTTTTTTCTTTGGAACCTATATCCTATCCATCATCATCAGCCAATAATCATCCACTGCTGGACAAAGGCCTCTCCTATCCATACTTATCCAAAACTTATGTTTACGGCTAACAAAAAAAAACATATTTATTGCTTGCATCGTAATTTTTTATATTTTTTTGCCGTAAAATATTTTATTTAAAACATTCAAATTATAATTTATAGTTTTTCATAATTTTATTGTTTTTTTTTTCATCGAAAAAAATAAATCTGAACTGTACAGGATTACTGCTAAGTCGATGTATTTTTAAAAATCTGTTAAGTATAGAGGAAGGTATTTGCAGCCGATTGAACCATTAATGCCTCTCGAAACTCTTCCAATTATCTTATGCGAATTATTCTGTATATATTTAATTTTAGAAATACAAAATATCAACACCGGATTCAATTTGCCACCCGATCGATCCGGGGTCGAGTCGCTGCAGCGCCGCCGCCGCCGCCGCCGCCGCCGCGCCCGCAAGCACCAAGTTAACAGTTTATTGTGCACGTGTTTGCGGACAAATACGATTTGCCGTCGACGTGACTTCGAATGCGAATCGAATTGATTCAATCGCTAAGTATATTACTTTTTTTGAGTTTTACGTTATCGCGTCGAAGTCGGTGTTAGAAAATTTACGATCCACATTTTATTAAAACGACACTATCAATCATCGAAAAACACATAATAAATGCTTATAAAGTCCGGATCTCATATTCGTAGATGAGATCCGGAGAATTATCTAAGTAGTATCTAAATATTCTCAGCGTTCGTACGCTGAGAGGTATACTACTTAAATAATTTAGATTTTCTTGTACATTTGTGTAGGTAACGAGTGCAAAATACGTGTAAAGAATACCCGAAAGTGGGAGCCTATTATAGAAATTAGGTCATTTCCGTTTTCCGATATAGCAGTCTCGATCCACTCACTACATTTTGGAAGCTATAACTCTGCTAATGCATGTTACAATAACCATTTTGTGGTGCCCCATTCACAGGTTCTGTCTTTAGTTTCATGCTATATACTTCCGCAGACCAAACAAAATTGGTTTAAGTGTAGGCTTCCTATTGGTTTATGGGTTTTGAGAAATTGCAAAGCGGAAAGTATCCGATTTTATGATATATATGTTATAAAATAAGTCCCACTTATTGTTTGGTCAAGTTGACATTTTTATTGAAAATATTTGTAATATTCATTTATATAAACCTGCATCAGTGAAGTGTAGCTGTTTGCAGTCTATATATATATGGCCGTATAACTCCCCAAAAGCAATATAAACTATTTGGGGCCATCAATATTCAATAGTACAAAAAATTATGAATGTTAACAAATCAACGCTTTTAATAAAAAAATGCAACTTGCTTTTACTAAAATCTAGTATCTACCCGAATAAAACGAAACCCTCGCTTCTAAACAAGGAACATCAGTACTTCCCTAACGAGAAGTTTCTAAAAGTATCATCAACAAAAAGTCTCAACTCCCCACTAGTTGCATAACACCTGGAACTGAGTACACTCAGCCACAAAAGTGCGGAGAAAAAGGCCAGTGATTACCTACGGGGAGCACATAATCTAGGCTTTCAGTTAAGCTGTAATAACGCATGTTTACCGGATGACTGGAGTGCTGCGGTGCGTTGCGCTAGGGCAGTTCCGCTCTGGTCCTTCAGTCTTATATCTACCTTCTATTTAACTAATTATACATACATATTATGCGCTCACGACTGTAACCCCCGAAGGGGTAGTCAGAGGTGGCTCACAAGCGTTCACCCACTTTTCGCAGCACATTTGTACTCACTCGAACCATATCGCCGTTTTAGGATAAGTACAATGCACTTAGGATACACATTCAGAATCTAGATGTGCACGTGGACGTGGTAGCACGTGGTATTATTGTACATGTAATATATACCTACCTTGTTATAGAATTTTTAGTCAGTATTCAAACTTTGTAAGAGATTGGTTGTTTGAGAATATCTTAAAATGTACACCAATTATCAAATCATAAATTTTGTGAACTCTAAACTATTAGGTAAATATTTTATCTATACCTATAATTTAAATAAAACCTAAAGCTTTGTACTTGGATTTTCCCGTGAAGATTATGGCAAAAGCCCTCCAACCTTAGAGGACAGGCCCAAATCGTGGACTCTTTCGGATTTTATGTTTAATATTTTGTATTCACACGGGAAGAGCCTGCACTAAGAAGCTTTTAGCGAATGCGTCCACAAATACACATTACCCACTTATTGCATAAAGTCGGAGAAACACCGGTAGAGAAGTTTTCTTTGTGTGGTAAATTATCTCTTTTTTAACGTAAACTTTTAGACGCACTCAGCTGTAATTCAATTAAGCAATGCTCACACACAGTCACATTTAGTACCTATTGGTAACTTTATACTGTTTAAAGTGAGAAGTTAAGTATATGTTGGGAGTATAGTTTGTAAAGGGCTAGTAAGGGGTGCATTTAAAGCTGCGTACAAACCGGCCCAACGACCCCTCAACGAACGCCTAACGATGGATATTTATCATACATAATACAGGGCAGATTGCAGCAATGAAGATCAACGAAACCCGTTCGTTGGCGTTCGTTTGGCTAAGCTTAAGACGTGACAAAAGATCTCCGTCACGCTCGCTCTTGAGGCTGCGCGATGTGAGTGAGCGCGATGCAACACTTATATGTCACGTCTTAAATGCGCCCCGTGCTACTAGCCTGCTTTATGTAATGAGGATGGCATGATATTTTCCTGCGACTCGCGTGCATATTCCACGCGTTACAATGAATACTTGTAGGTTGGCTGGTAGAAAATGCTTTTAGCATTAAATCTACCTTTTGCACACTTATATTTTATATTTGTGCAATAAAGTATCAAATAAATAAATAAAACTTGTATAAACGCGTGCGGGACAATACCGCGTGCGTGATGAAATCCGCATGCTGTTAAAAACAGCATATGGTCCCTCTCCCACCCTCTCATTCTCTAAATATCAAAAAAATCACATCATACAAAAATATCATCGAAATTAAGAATAAAAATCCCAATAAAAATTTAAGCTCTATAACAGTAACGATATAAATCTTCAATCCTAATCTTAATTGAGTAATTTTATTCCAAAAAAATACTCTTAGCCCTAGGGATAAAATAATAGACAATTCTTTATACTGGAATAACTGGTGGTTGGCCAATAATATAACGTTACACGGGTCAGCGGGTCAACGACGATTGAGAGATGCCAGAATTGGAATGACCCACATTTTTATGGCTCTTTATAATAAACTAGTAATACAGTGTTATGCGTCCTGCCAGTGATGACGTATGGTGCAGAGACGTGGACACTGACGGTAGGACTGGTCCACCGATTTAAAGTCGCTCAGCGTGCTATGGAGAGAGCTATGCTTGGGGTTTCTCTGATGGATCGTATCAGAAATGAGGTTATCCGTCAGAGGACTAAGGTTACCGACATAGCTGTCAAAATATGCAAGCTGAAGTGGCAGTGGGCTGGTCATATCTGCCGAAGAACCGATAACCGTTGGGGTAGACGAGTTCTCGAGTGGAGACCACGAACAGGCAAACGCAGCGTGGGACGCCCTCCTGCCCGCTGGACTGACGACCTTAGGCGGGTGGCGGGTAGTGGTTGGATGAGAAAGGCCGAGGACCGAGTGTTGTGGCGCTCCTTGGGAGAGGCCTATGTCCAGCAGTGGATGAATATTGGCTGATGATGATGACAGTGTTATAAGTATACAGTATAAGTGCACTCGCGAGTCTCACGAACAATGAAAAAGTTCCACTCCCGAAATAGCCGCAAATTTTACAAACGTTTAAATATTTTCTTTTTTTAATTTGTTATATTGGGTTGCACAAATGTACTTCAATATTCCAGACGGCATCATTAAGCTAGTCATTTCCGTTTTGGAGAAATTTGGCGCTTTTGTCACTGGATTTTTTTCATTGCTCTTGAGTGTAGTTAGTTAGTTTTGAGTTGCACTTTAAAAAGTTTGTATTCTTCGCCATAAATACCCATATTCAGCAACACCATTCGAGTCCATTCACATAGCCCTTATTTTCAATTACTCCTTGTCTACCCTACCACAGTTACATTTGATGGTGACCATACACATACTCTTATCACTTAACTTTTGGCATTCCTGAACTCTGAACTACACAGTAAAGAGCGCATTAGTATAAGTTTAGCAACTTTTGTTTTTGTAGTTCGAAAGATTACTGCTCTACAACCAAAATAACATGACCTCTCTTCCTACTTAGTGAGTATAGAATAGAAGTTCCATAGGAGGAAAACTTCAAATTTCGGCAGCTCAAATTAAATTGGTGGCTGTAGTTGAAAGTTCATACACTGGTAGTATTTCCATTAAATGCTGTATAAGTTTTGGTATAAAAATTTTGATTCCATAAGACCTTTCCGAATGTCTGTACTCGTCTTAACGATACTAAGTTTTATTATACACTTGCAGGCCATCAAGGTGGTACAAGAAAATACTTAACTTACGTAGGTACAATTTAAGACATCACGAGTCACGACACGACACAACTACACGGGTAGCACGGGTCTCCTTCCAATGATGTAATGGTTTTGATTTTTGAGAGTGATGATAAATTATCAGTCCACCAACCCGCACTTGGCGTGGTGGACTAGGCCTAAACCCTTCCTTCATTGGAAGGAGACCCGTGCCCCAGCAGTGAGGACGTAATGGGTCGTGATGATGAAGAATAAATTATACTAAAAAACGTTTAGGGAATTAGGGTTTTATCCTTAGTGTTAGGATCAATGAAAAATACATTTACCTATACGGTGCATAGTTATTTTATTAAGTACCTACTATATTTAATTTGGAACAAGTAGGTTATTTAAAATATATTTATTAATTTGGGTTGGTTACAACTAAGTACTTATCTTGATTAGTATTACATAATGAATTAAAGTTATAAAGTATAAATTCGGCTAAATTAATTTGACTTTCTAATCATTTAAGAGGTTTTTCTGTTTGTTTAATCCTCTTAAAGAATTGTTAAATTAGAATAAAGGAGGATTTACTTTAAGGTTTCGTATTTATAAAGAAGGAAAAGGTTTATTAAACTTTCTGAATTTTATGAAGCAAGAAACAAATTTTAATATTATACTTACCTGAAGTTGCACAAATTAGGTATATCCTGCAAGTATTATGTATTTATCGAGATACATAAAAACGAGTTTGTAAGTTCGGTTGCTTGTTACTCTGTCACGGGAAAACGGCTGGATCAATTTAGATTAAATTTGTTACCCTGGATTAAAATAAAAGCATAGTATACCCAAGGTGAAATTAATATAAGACTTCATGACAAACCAAGTTTACGAGTTTTCACCCTATTCTTTAGCACCTCCTGAAAATTCAGAGTCCACTAACTCAATGACAAGGACAAATGACAACTGCCACAAGTATAAAAATACATAAAAGTGTTTAAAATGTAGTATAACCTTGCAGACCACATTTATGTCAAAAAAGCTATTTGAGTACCAATGGTACTACATGTACCCTTTTTGCAATTAGTAATTCATATATTATATTTATATTTGCTGGCGCCGCACCGAAGAGTCTTCCCTGAATACCAGAATGGTGATGACACTAAGAGAAGGTCCACCGTTGGAACTCGTTCGTGGGTTTATCTGCGGAAGTCAAGAGCTCAGTGCCGTTACATCTGCGAGGAAACCCGAGGCCAAGGCGCTCTATGTTACAGGCAAAGAGCGGGACAGGGTTTTTTGTTAATAATGCCTACAACACAATGCTTTCTTACGTAAAAATAGAGACAAATTTTAGATTTTCACCTTGGTCGTGCGTAAAAAGTTATTGTTATGTTTACGGACAGATCGATAAAGTCATACTGTATGTAAAAGTTCTAACTTATTGCAATTATATTGTGCTTCACTTACCTCAAGTACAACATTAATACATATTAGTAAAAAATACTTATTATTTTATCATAAAGGTGAAAACTTGTTAAACGTATTTTATATTTAGTCTTAATTAATGTATTCTTGTCATATAGTTAAGTTTTCCTATAAAAATAAAATAAAATACGGAGTTGGAGTTGTTATGTAACTGACTGTACTCTCCTGTCTTGCACTGAAGACGGTTAGATGCACCGACTATCTGCTTATGGCGGTGTTTTATACTCGACCGCGGCAAAGAAACGGATGCTCAAAACAATGTTGCAAAAACTTATCCTGTAAGGAAAAAAACACCTACAAGACGCTACTTAAGTAGTACCTACACTGTAATTAGTATTCTTACGGAATTCTGACAGTTATCAATTTTAGACAAATCAGAGATCACAAACCTTTTTGGGCTGGGCACTTTTTCAATACGAGTCTGGACATCTGAGACTATAATATATTATATTTTTTAGTCCCTGTATCCATTTTATTAAGTGCGGCGCTCCAAATTAAAAGGGGATTTACCTACGGTGAGAAACAATTACCGTACCTAAATATATCACAACATTGAAAAATATCTTATATAATTATCGCTGTCGTAGAAAATATATCTAAAAACAACTAGTACCTAATTCTTTTTGAAACGGTAGCCGTAGTATGCCGAGTCTGAATCACGCGTGAACCTTTCGTCGAATTGTCGTAAAAGTAAAGTCATCAAAATGTATGAAAGATAGTTGCGGACCACTCTTTTTCGGTTTCTGAAACTCTTTTGTGTCTTTATATTCTTTGATAATTTTATAGACACTTGACAGACTCACGCCAATCATCTCGGAAGTCTTTTTAACCGACTTCAAAAAAAGGAGGAGGTTCTCAATTCGTCGGGATCTTTTTTTTTTTTTTTTTATGTATGTTCACCGATTACTCCGCCGTTTATGAACCGATTTTGAAAATTCTTTTTTTGTTGTATTGGGTTGAGCTCCCAGGTGGTCCCATTTTTTTTTCAGAATTTTATCTCACCCCCAAGGGTGGGTAAAGGGGTAAAAACAGGGTATGAATTTCCATTTTGGGCACATATTAACCGATTCTAATGAAATTAAGAACGTAAATATAGATCTTATAACAAAAAAATATGATGGTGACCTTGAGCTGATCTGATGATGGAAACGGAAGGCAGTCAGGGGAACTCCTCAACGGTATATAGCAACTACTTCGTGTTTAGGCTTGAATGATTCGTATTGATTAGTAGGACTTTTTGGTATCATTTGCACCTTACTTTTGATTGAAAATTATTACAAATAAACTCAAAAACTATTAAATAAAATAATAATTAAAAAAATTAAAAAACCGACTTCAAAAAACCACTAAAATGTAAGAAATAATTTAAGGTTTACACAAATTCTACTCGTATGAGACAGTACAAATATACCTAAGCAGGAACTGTTCTTTTTTGAAGTTGGTGCCATATTTCTTCAGATTACTTTGTCACCGCACCAACATCAAAAAAGAACAGTTCCTGCTTAGGTATATTTGTACTGTCTCATACGAGTAGAATTTGTGTAAACCTTAAATTATTTCTTACATTTTAGTGGTTTTTTTTAGCACATTCCTTTGCACTCCAATCAGTTGTTTCCGGCCAATTTTCTATATTATATTTGTAAATATTTAGAATGATGGTCTTTTCGTTTGGCGAAAAAGAACCACGAGGACGCTTTTTTCTGGGAGAGAGAAAGTCTGACTCTTGTGCTCTGTCAGTTGGGGCTGTTTTCCGGGAAGTCACATTTAGTACCTATTGGTAACTTTATACTGTTTAAAGTGAGAAGTTAAGTATATGTTGGGAGTATAGTTTGTAAAGGGCTAGTAAGGGGTGCATTTAAAGCTGCGTACAAACCGGCCCAACGACCCCTCAACGAACGCCTAACGATGGATATTTATCATACATAATACAGGGCAGATTGCAGCAATGAAGATCAACGAAACCCGTTCGTTGGCGTTCGTTTGGCTAAGCTTAAGACGTGACAAAAGATCTCCGTCACGCTCGCTCTTGAGGCTGCGCGATGTGAGTGAGCGCGATGCAACACTTATATGTCACGTCTTAAATGCGCCCCGTGCTACTAGCCTGCTTTATGTAATGAGGATGGCATGATATTTTCCTGCGACTCGCGTGCATATTCCACGCGTTACAATGAATACTTGTAGGTTGGCTGGTAGAAAATGCTTTTAGCATTAAATCTACCTTTTGCACACTTATATTTTATATTTGTGCAATAAAGTATCAAATAAATAAATAAAACTTGTATAAACGCGTGCGGGACAATACCGCGTGCGTGATGAAATCCGCATGCTGTTAAAAACAGCATATGGTCCCTCTCCCACCCTCTCATTCTCTAAATATCAAAAAAATCACATCATACAAAAATATCATCGAAATTAAGAATAAAAATCCCAATAAAAATTTAAGCTCTATAACAGTAACGATATAAATCTTCAATCCTAATCTTAATTGAGTAATTTTATTCCAAAAAAATACTCTTAGCCCTAGGGATAAAATAATAGACAATTCTTTATACTGGAATAACTGGTGGTTGGCCAATAATATAACGTTACACGGGTCAGCGGGTCAACGACGATTGAGAGATGCCAGAATTGGAATGACCCACATTTTTATGGCTCTTTATAATAAACTAGTAATACAGTGTTATGCGTCCTGCCAGTGATGACGTATGGTGCAGAGACGTGGACACTGACGGTAGGACTGGTCCACCGATTTAAAGTCGCTCAGCGTGCTATGGAGAGAGCTATGCTTGGGGTTTCTCTGATGGATCGTATCAGAAATGAGGTTATCCGTCAGAGGACTAAGGTTACCGACATAGCTGTCAAAATATGCAAGCTGAAGTGGCAGTGGGCTGGTCATATCTGCCGAAGAACCGATAACCGTTGGGGTAGACGAGTTCTCGAGTGGAGACCACGAACAGGCAAACGCAGCGTGGGACGCCCTCCTGCCCGCTGGACTGACGACCTTAGGCGGGTGGCGGGTAGTGGTTGGATGAGAAAGGCCGAGGACCGAGTGTTGTGGCGCTCCTTGGGAGAGGCCTATGTCCAGCAGTGGATGAATATTGGCTGATGATGATGACAGTGTTATAAGTATACAGTATAAGTGCACTCGCGAGTCTCACGAACAATGAAAAAGTTCCACTCCCGAAATAGCCGCAAATTTTACAAACGTTTAAATATTTTCTTTTTTTAATTTGTTATATTGGGTTGCACAAATGTACTTCAATATTCCAGACGGCATCATTAAGCTAGTCATTTCCGTTTTGGAGAAATTTGGCGCTTTTGTCACTGGATTTTTTTCATTGCTCTTGAGTGTAGTTAGTTAGTTTTGAGTTGCACTTTAAAAAGTTTGTATTCTTCGCCATAAATACCCATATTCAGCAACACCATTCGAGTCCATTCACATAGCCCTTATTTTCAATTACTCCTTGTCTACCCTACCACAGTTACATTTGATGGTGACCATACACATACTCTTATCACTTAACTTTTGGCATTCCTGAACTCTGAACTACACAGTAAAGAGCGCATTAGTATAAGTTTAGCAACTTTTGTTTTTGTAGTTCGAAAGATTACTGCTCTACAACCAAAATAACATGACCTCTCTTCCTACTTAGTGAGTATAGAATAGAAGTTCCATAGGAGGAAAACTTCAAATTTCGGCAGCTCAAATTAAATTGGTGGCTGTAGTTGAAAGTTCATACACTGGTAGTATTTCCATTAAATGCTGTATAAGTTTTGGTATAAAAATTTTGATTCCATAAGACCTTTCCGAATGTCTGTACTCGTCTTAACGATACTAAGTTTTATTATACACTTGCAGGCCATCAAGGTGGTACAAGAAAATACTTAACTTACGTAGGTACAATTTAAGACATCACGAGTCACGACACGACACAACTACACGGGTAGCACGGGTCTCCTTCCAATGATGTAATGGTTTTGATTTTTGAGAGTGATGATAAATTATCAGTCCACCAACCCGCACTTGGCGTGGTGGACTAGGCCTAAACCCTTCCTTCATTGGAAGGAGACCCGTGCCCCAGCAGTGAGGACGTAATGGGTCGTGATGATGAAGAATAAATTATACTAAAAAACGTTTAGGGAATTAGGGTTTTATCCTTAGTGTTAGGATCAATGAAAAATACATTTACCTATACGGTGCATAGTTATTTTATTAAGTACCTACTATATTTAATTTGGAACAAGTAGGTTATTTAAAATATATTTATTAATTTGGGTTGGTTACAACTAAGTACTTATCTTGATTAGTATTACATAATGAATTAAAGTTATAAAGTATAAATTCGGCTAAATTAATTTGACTTTCTAATCATTTAAGAGGTTTTTCTGTTTGTTTAATCCTCTTAAAGAATTGTTAAATTAGAATAAAGGAGGATTTACTTTAAGGTTTCGTATTTATAAAGAAGGAAAAGGTTTATTAAACTTTCTGAATTTTATGAAGCAAGAAACAAATTTTAATATTATACTTACCTGAAGTTGCACAAATTAGGTATATCCTGCAAGTATTATGTATTTATCGAGATACATAAAAACGAGTTTGTAAGTTCGGTTGCTTGTTACTCTGTCACGGGAAAACGGCTGGATCAATTTAGATTAAATTTGTTACCCTGGATTAAAATAAAAGCATAGTATACCCAAGGTGAAATTAATATAAGACTTCATGACAAACCAAGTTTACGAGTTTTCACCCTATTCTTTAGCACCTCCTGAAAATTCAGAGTCCACTAACTCAATGACAAGGACAAATGACAACTGCCACAAGTATAAAAATACATAAAAGTGTTTAAAATGTAGTATAACCTTGCAGACCACATTTATGTCAAAAAAGCTATTTGAGTACCAATGGTACTACATGTACCCTTTTTGCAATTAGTAATTCATATATTATATTTATATTTGCTGGCGCCGCACCGAAGAGTCTTCCCTGAATACCAGAATGGTGATGACACTAAGAGAAGGTCCACCGTTGGAACTCGTTCGTGGGTTTATCTGCGGAAGTCAAGAGCTCAGTGCCGTTACATCTGCGAGGAAACCCGAGGCCAAGGCGCTCTATGTTACAGGCAAAGAGCGGGACAGGGTTTTTTGTTAATAATGCCTACAACACAATGCTTTCTTACGTAAAAATAGAGACAAATTTTAGATTTTCACCTTGGTCGTGCGTAAAAAGTTATTGTTATGTTTACGGACAGATCGATAAAGTCATACTGTATGTAAAAGTTCTAACTTATTGCAATTATATTGTGCTTCACTTACCTCAAGTACAACATTAATACATATTAGTAAAAAATACTTATTATTTTATCATAAAGGTGAAAACTTGTTAAACGTATTTTATATTTAGTCTTAATTAATGTATTCTTGTCATATAGTTAAGTTTTCCTATAAAAATAAAATAAAATACGGAGTTGGAGTTGTTATGTAACTGACTGTACTCTCCTGTCTTGCACTGAAGACGGTTAGATGCACCGACTATCTGCTTATGGCGGTGTTTTATACTCGACCGCGGCAAAGAAACGGATGCTCAAAACAATGTTGCAAAAACTTATCCTGTAAGGAAAAAAACACCTACAAGACGCTACTTAAGTAGTACCTACACTGTAATTAGTATTCTTACGGAATTCTGACAGTTATCAATTTTAGACAAATCAGAGATCACAAACCTTTTTGGGCTGGGCACTTTTTCAATACGAGTCTGGACATCTGAGACTATAATATATTATATTTTTTAGTCCCTGTATCCATTTTATTAAGTGCGGCGCTCCAAATTAAAAGGGGATTTACCTACGGTGAGAAACAATTACCGTACCTAAATATATCACAACATTGAAAAATATCTTATATAATTATCGCTGTCGTAGAAAATATATCTAAAAACAACTAGTACCTAATTCTTTTTGAAACGGTAGCCGTAGTATGCCGAGTCTGAATCACGCGTGAACCTTTCGTCGAATTGTCGTAAAAGTAAAGTCATCAAAATGTATGAAAGATAGTTGCGGACCACTCTTTTTCGGTTTCTGAAACTCTTTTGTGTCTTTATATTCTTTGATAATTTTATAGACACTTGACAGACTCACGCCAATCATCTCGGAAGTCTTTTTAACCGACTTCAAAAAAAGGAGGAGGTTCTCAATTCGTCGGGATCTTTTTTTTTTTTTTTTTATGTATGTTCACCGATTACTCCGCCGTTTATGAACCGATTTTGAAAATTCTTTTTTTGTTGTATTGGGTTGAGCTCCCAGGTGGTCCCATTTTTTTTTCAGAATTTTATCTCACCCCCAAGGGTGGGTAAAGGGGTAAAAACAGGGTATGAATTTCCATTTTGGGCACATATTAACCGATTCTAATGAAATTAAGAACGTAAATATAGATCTTATAACAAAAAAATATGATGGTGACCTTGAGCTGATCTGATGATGGAAACGGAAGGCAGTCAGGGGAACTCCTCAACGGTATATAGCAACTACTTCGTGTTTAGGCTTGAATGATTCGTATTGATTAGTAGGACTTTTTGGTATCATTTGCACCTTACTTTTGATTGAAAATTATTACAAATAAACTCAAAAACTATTAAATAAAATAATAATTAAAAAAATTAAAAAACCGACTTCAAAAAACCACTAAAATGTAAGAAATAATTTAAGGTTTACACAAATTCTACTCGTATGAGACAGTACAAATATACCTAAGCAGGAACTGTTCTTTTTTGAAGTTGGTGCCATATTTCTTCAGATTACTTTGTCACCGCACCAACATCAAAAAAGAACAGTTCCTGCTTAGGTATATTTGTACTGTCTCATACGAGTAGAATTTGTGTAAACCTTAAATTATTTCTTACATTTTAGTGGTTTTTTTTAGCACATTCCTTTGCACTCCAATCAGTTGTTTCCGGCCAATTTTCTATATTATATTTGTAAATATTTAGAATGATGGTCTTTTCGTTTGGCGAAAAAGAACCACGAGGACGCTTTTTTCTGGGAGAGAGAAAGTCTGACTCTTGTGCTCTGTCAGTTGGGGCTGTTTTCCGGGAAGGGCCAGGTTGTGGCTCCATAACGTTTATAAAAATGAACAAACGATCACAACGCGAAAAGTCAACAAGGAAAAACCTAACAGAAACTTAACAAATATAACAAGATGTAGACAAGAAATAGAAGCAAATTACACTGAGACTGAGAACATATGAGCGCATTCGAGCATTCAAAGAAGTCGAATGAAAATCTTTCTTGAAAACTCACTAACCGATTTTGATGAAACCTACACTTGGTTCCTACGGTCGGAGGATCCTCCCTTTGCCATGGGGAAGCGCCTCCAGCATCTCCATACTGCCTTCCTAAGCTTGGACCATTTCTGACCACGCTGGTCCACTGCGGTGTTGGTGGGTTCACATATCTAGATGTTTTCCTTCTCCGTAAGAGCGATGGTATACATTGTACTTAAATTCAAAGAACTCATTGTTACCTACA
Organism: Plutella xylostella; assembly: GCF_932276165.1. Taxonomy (NCBI): domain Eukaryota; kingdom Metazoa; phylum Arthropoda; class Insecta; order Lepidoptera; family Plutellidae; genus Plutella; species Plutella xylostella. The sequence goes on along the minus strand of NC_063987.1, from coordinate 5,192,995 downwards.
TGTCAGCGCCGAGATTCGAACCCGCATCTCTTGCTTGAGAAGCGGGCGCTTACCCGACTGAGCCAGTTGGACTCGCGCACTGAGTGTTCCGTACAAGTCTACTTAATTACCTGAGGTAGTTTTCCTTTTAATTTCATCATAATTATGTACATCTATACGAAATATCAGCTTGATATCTTTACCCGTTTTCGAGAAAAAAGGTGGTGACAACAAAGTGTGATCCTATAAGGGTTCCTTTTTTTCCTTTTGAGGTACGGAACCCTCAAAAAGAATAGTGACAATCGGATCAATCGTTTCGGAGATATGCGTGGACAAACATACATACCAACAAGCATATAAACATACATAGGTACATAAAAATTTATAAAATTTTGAATATTTGTTTATTAGCCCTAATATATTGTCATATATGTCAATATGGTGCAGTTCCAATAATCTTACATACATACCGAACATATATGTACTTACCAAATAGACAATCTGTTTTTTGAAATTGATTAAAAAGGTTTATTATCCCTGAATTTAGTAGGAAGTGATGCCATGCTAAAGAATAAAATAAAGCAATTAAAATTATTTCGATACATTGGTCGTGAGTCGTGATCCTACTTCATATTATAAATGCGTAAGTTTGTAAGTGTATGTGTGTATGTATGTATGTATGTACGTGTGTATGTTTGTTATTTCTTCACGTCAAAATGGGTGAACCGATTTTAATGAAATTTGGAATGGAGTTAGCTGACACCCTGGATTAACTCATATGTTACTTTTTATCGCGGAATTCCCACGGGAAAACTTATTAAGGCGAAGCGAAGCTCGCGGGAACAGCTATTATATTGAAATATTTGTTATTTTTGTAATAGTTTACTTGAGCAAGTAAATATTTAGATTTATCTTTTTGTATAAAAATATTAAGAAAAAATTATTGCCCAGAAATGGATCGCAATTTTTCCTTTTTTCGGTAAAGAACTTTTTTAGTAGGATCACTTATAAAATGTCAGAATTCTTTCCAATTAAAAATTAGAGAGTAGTAGGTATATTTTTTCTGGCATTTAGTATACAGATAGGCAACATAAATGTTTTGTAATACAAAGCAGAATAGAGTCAGAGAGACTAAGAACACGTATGTTAGCTTGAGCCACGTAAGTATGGCTGCATTAGATGAGGAAGGTTGAGGAAAGAAAAATGTACAAGATGCGCAATTTTCAGGAATTTTCAAGATATCAAACAAAAGTTAATCAGTATGGACACCTGAGTCACCACGCCACTATCGGCTTACTGTACTACTTTTGCAACACCATGTATAGTCGTGTCCTTTGGGAAAACCTATTCTCCGCAGGACGGTTGCTAGCTAATAATGATAGTGTCATTAACAGCCGGAAACCGTCCACTACTGGGTCTCAATTCTCAACCACACACGCCTCACGAGACGTATGCCTCATTTCTATGATTCCATGTTTCAGTGCTTGAAAGCAGTCCTCTCTCGAGTGAAGAATTACCTGTAGGGTCACTCTCTAAGACGAAAAACAAAGTTTCGGAACGCAGCTGCGCGAGCCACGGCTCCTTATCGTTGCATTAAACGAGCCGATTGCACGATAGCTTTAGTTCGTACGTTTTTCGTCAGTATAGTGTAACCCTCATATTCCTTATTTACGTAAGGCGCATCCTGGGTAGACAGCGACTGATGCTTATCTGACTGGCCAAACATCTCACCACGGTGACTAACCCTAGTCTAGACCTATTTTTTGTCACGGACCCGCAAAAAATTAGATGGCGTGCGAAAGACAAGCGGCTTTAAAGACGTGTGGTGGAGAATTGCCTCCCTACTGAATAGCTTCGTTTTACAAACTTGGTTCGAACTCCAAAGTGAGATGCTTTCGATGCATCTGACATTGTCTTTGAGAACTCTGTACAGTCCGGAGTCCGGATGGACCGGATGCGCCAGTTCACGAATTCCATGTCTTGTTCTCGTATCATGCCGCCAATATTTTAATTAGGTAACTGATGTTTTCTTCCCATTTGTATCGGATGATAAAAACCTTACTACACTCACGAGCAATGAAAAAGTTCCTGCCATTAATGATGATTATGAGATAAAACCAAAACTTTTGATTTCTAAACTTAACTATGTACCGTATTGCGCTTACTCTTAATCTGTAAGGTAATCATATATAATTTGTGCGTTTTTCAATAAAGTCATACATTAAAATAAAGTCATTATATTATTATATTCTATAGGTATAGACAAGTTACAATTTTACATTTTCATTTCAAAAGTACTCGTAAAGCGTAGCAACCTTAAATATTCTAACGGCTGAAATTTGCAACGGACTCTAATCAAAGCGGTCTTTTGAAGTCTTTAATCTAGGCTACCTAATAGTTTTCTAGGTCCGTTTACTGCATCGATCGAGGCTGCCAGCTGCCACCGACTGGTTCCTGAATAAATGATGAACAGACGTCCACCTGGCACTAAGTCCTTAGCCTAGGCATTTGATTATGGGCCTGAGTCTAGATTATTTATGGGTGACACATTTATGAGTAGGTAATACGTCTTTGTTGTTGTGGAGCATATTTTGAGGTAAAAATATGTATTTTGTATTTCAGTACAATTTGTACTGAAAAAAACTTTATAACAATTACTACTCACACAATACCTCTCCATAAAATCTTTTTTGGTCACATGATTTTTTTAAATAGTACTTTGTTCCCTTAATCTCCAACTTTTGACTTGGCTACCACGTTCACAACACCATGTATACATAAAACATTGTATTAGCTACCCCCTCTGCGATACATACCTAATTAGCCACGTAAACGCAAACTTGCTACAGATAAAGTTAGTCGCCATATCGACTATAAATTTCTAACTCCGCACTCCACGCTAACTCTAATAACTAAAATATAAGGTAAACATACCAAAATTGCAAGTTAAAATCCCCACGGGAAGTAACTGTTAGTTTTAGTGTGTGCCTTATTTATTTAGAACCATATTAAGCAGATGTAGTGGCAGTGGGCCGGCCATGTATTCCGAAGAACCGATGACCGGTGGGATAAACGGGATCTTGAGGGGAGACGACGAAATCGTTAGAGTATCCTGTATCGCTATAAAATATTTAAAAAAATCACTTATCACTTATATTTTTTTTATCATTTATTGTTAATACACTCACATACAATGAAAAGGTTCCACTGAGAAAATCACAAAATTAATCCTAAACGGAAAAGGCTATCTTAATGAAGCCTTCTACAACATTGCAGTACATTTGATTGAGCATCAGGATACTACCAACTAAAAACGGTAATATTTTGTCCAAATTTTAAATTCAATATATTTTTAAAAAATTGGGGTCGTTTTTTGGTAGTATTTTGTAAGTGGAACGTTTTTATTCGTTGCCCGAATCCGTCCGTGCCCGTGAGTGTATAATATAGTGATATACACATTATTAAAAATCGAATTATCCTTAAAATGAAGAAGATACTATGTTACAAACTAAACTACCTATTTATTAGTTAAAGGATAAAAATAAATATCACATTCTTTATCCATTCCATATTCACCTACAGCCGTTTAACCATACAATACGGTACACTTTACGCACCATTTCGGCCTCACGTGCCTCACAAAGATAAACTATCCATTGATAGTGGCGAGTGCACACCAATGACAAGTATTCGCTTCAGGCGTATTTACCTGACGCCTCGCGTTTCACCGGCCGTGACGTCACACGGTATGATTAATGGGCAGGCCGCGCGGCCGGCTGGAAATGTGGCTAAACTTGCGAGCTAAACTTACGCTCATATTTGAGCCGTTAATACGGGGGAAACTTCAATTTACTTTATGTGTAGGTCGAGGACCGAGTGTTGTGGCGCTCCTTGGGAGAGGCCTATGTCCAGCAGTGGATGATTATTGGCTGATGATGATGATGATGTGTAAGTTAAACATACGTTACCTTGTTGGTGGGTAGGCAGAGGTGAAGTGCTATTAGTTTTTTGCCTACATTAGGTACTTAAATCAGTCCCGAGAGTGCGATTTTGCAATGATTTTTTATAATTTTCAGTTATTTACTTACATTTACATATAATTACATTTAAATAAAAAATAACGATTAATAAAGGATTTGTGCTTAAATAAATAAAATGGATCGATTAAATACGGTTTTTAACAATTAGTTAGGATCTATTTCCGTTTTTAGGACTTTATATTTGCACTGTATGTAGACGCACGTTAATGTAGCGAAATGAGCCTCAATTTTCTTTATAGAGTTAAAATTACCTTTGAAATCGCACGGCGTTGCTCGTGATAATCGATGACCTTTGTTCGCTATTCATTAATTCCGTAGAATATACATGGTGTTGCAAAAAGGGTATACTAAGCCGAAACCAGCATGTGCAGCATGTTATATCTAAGCCCGAAACACACTACAGATTCGGGCTTAGATATAACATGCTGCACAATATGCTGGTTTCGGCTTAGTATACCCTTTTTGCAACACTCTGTATAGTAAGTACTGGAGGATGCAGAGGTAAAAACAGTGATGTCCTCGGTTCGATTCCTGCTATCTTTTTTAAGCAAACGAAGTCTACAACTATTGTGTTTTTTTTTGGCGGTCGTTCTCAGTGTTGCCCCTACTACTCGAATTATGACTCTAGGCCACCCTAATATTATTTCAATTTTATTAAAATCTGATTGCGTTTAAAACAAAAATAATCAATATTCATAATTATTTCTCTAGTTAACTGTGTAGGTAGTCTTGATAGTTAAGTAAATGCATAAAGCGGGTATGACACATACGAATGGACGGCCAAACGTATAACACAATGTTGAATTAAATAGTTTTTCTGCTTTTGCCGTTCTACTACAGAACCCTTAAAATTAAATTACGCTTGGCGGTTTTTAAGTTATATTTTTTTCTTGATCCAATACCTTTTCCAATTTCCGTTAAAAAAAACAAAAATAGAATATGATGGAGTGTAAAGAACTCGATAAAGAGTTGTTATTGAATGTATGTAGTGTAGTCGTTAGTGACTGACTGTTATACCGAAGGTTCGATCCCTTTTTATCCCATGTACCTCTGTACAAGCTTAATTCATAATATATTATTATTTAAGTATTTTTATAAGTAAGTACAAATATTTCGAGGCCACACTTTGTTAAATATCTTTGTATGAGTAGGTACTTAGTTCCCAAAGCAGTCATTTTCAGACAGAATTTACCTTTCACCACTGTGAGAAACTTAATCCCAACTCATTTTTTTATCACTGAAAAATTAGTGCACCGGGAAAAGCTGATAAATTCAAACAAATATTATATCAAACGGATTCTTTCCAGCATAAATAAAATAAAACTGCAGAATATAAATATTTATACACAAACTTTATAAAACATAAGGAAGTATAGTCACGTTTTCATTTTACAACTTTCCTATAAAATATTTATAGTGCTTCAGGACACGGATCGCTTCTAAAGGACGGAGAGTTCACTCGAAAATCATAGGAATTTTACCGTCCACCGGCGACGTTGGGAAATAAGGACACACCGTATTTTATACCTATTCGGTAAACTCTCAGATTAAGAAATTTTTCAGAGAATTGGTAAAGACTTTAAACTAAAGTAAAATTATTTTATCTCAGTATAACATCGTTGTCGCAGATACAAAATTGACAAGTGCAAATGTGTTGTTTTTCGAATTTTGCCATGATTTTTTCAGGCTCGTTCAAACCCTGAAAGAATTGTTAATTTTCCGCAAATAACTTATCACATACAGCTTGCCACGCTCTTCACGCTATGGCAACCCAATTTGAAAAAGTTAAATTTTGTTAGTATTGGTGTAAGCCGTACTAACTACGTAATACTAACGGGCGACACTGGTTGCAACGTCCAAGTTGCCTCCACATTCCGTTTTATGGCAGTAATCCTTACGCTAGCCGCTCTCAGATCCTGATTTGTGCATCAAAGTACACGCGCGGAGGTAAATTGCTAACATTCAAGAATATCTGATAAAATTCTGTGCATTATTATTATTAAATTATTTATTGCACAAATATAGGACAAAAGTGTAAAAAGGGGGGCTAAGGGCTAAAAGCACTTTCTACCAGTCAACCTCTGTGTATTATACCTACATATATGTATAACAATAATATGGAGTTTGAAGGGCTTTGTCGCCATTCGAAAGGCTATTCCTAAAGGGACGATGTTTGATAGTTTAGCTCCAATTTCACAATTGTCGGTTAAATCGTAACCAGGGAAAGGTTGATCAATTATACGTCATCTCCATATTAAATTTTTGACAGATGTGTCAGAAGTCAAAGCAATAATTCCTAGTTATGCTCTAACCCACTATGGAGAAATTGGCACTTAATATCACATCGGTAAACCATGTTTAACGGGTGTTTAGTTATATACCGACGGAGGGTGGACCACATTATTTCATGTTATGCGATTCCCACTGTACATGTGACAACTGCAATGTTCTAATTATTTTGCCAACCACTGTATTAGCAGATCTAAAAGCATAACAAAAGCGACGCTCGACTAGCAAAGCATTTATGTGCTACATTATAAATATTGGCCCCAGAACACCTGGCCGTTTACTGAACTACGTTATCGATTTCCTTCTACACACACATAGGTAGGTAAAAAATTATTAGGATTCTACTTCCGATCGAAAAAGAAAGATGACAATTTAATTATAGCTTTATGATTGGATCGTATTTGTTTTATTAAATTTCATGTAATTTTATAAAAGTTGCATGACTAATTAATACCAGAAAATCAATATTTCCTCTTAAATTTCTCTTTAAAATTTGTTGAACTTGTTCAAAATCTTTGAAAATGTCCCGAATTTTCATTGGTTTGCGAATTAATGACTGATGCTTGAGACGGTGAAACAAAAAAAAACATTAAAACCGTAAAAAAATAATTATTTAATCCCAAGAATTTGTATACTAGTCTCATAACAGATATGCGTACTGGCAGTATCATTAAATTTAAGCACAGAGATATACACACCTTTTTTCAAAAACGGGGCCTGTTGGAAAGAGGCGAAACGATTTGTGTAAAAGTCTTCGTAAGAATAAGTCCCAGGGGCGACTCTGCAGGTATCCGGATTGTATTTAACTTTAAACTTTGCATATAGGAATTGTACGAAATAATGTTTACAGTCCATGTTCCTTAAGGTAAATAATAGTTTTGGTCGTTTACCATCTCGTGTCAAGGACGATTGCCATCTGCAACCGTTGCATGGGTGCTTCGTGAAAGTCCAGTTGCCTCGCGTTAAGGAATCGTTGCGATCGTTGTAGTAAAGTTCTTCGTAGGAATACATAGCCCTTTCAGATTTTTCAGGAATATAAGCCGGGTCGGGGTGCAGGCATTGCCGTATATAAGACATGTGGGTCATGTATCTAGAAACTACTACTTTGACAATAAACAAAAGAATGAGAGACCGTATCATGTTCACGTTAAAACCGACGGAATATTCGTATGAGTATGTGCAGGTAGTACTCGTACCGACATACCATTTTATTATAATAATTGAAATATGAAATCATTATGTTTATAGCGTTTTAATGGCGTAAGTAAATAGCGTATATCATTACAGTAGAAAATTAGGTAATTGCAGGGTATATCCTGGCTGCAGTGCAAACAATCCAAAAAAAAACCTAATCAGCTAATATTTAATTTGTGCCTCTCGTACTTATTTTCCTTGATCTGTACCGAAACTTTGTATTTGTGTTTTCACTTATTTCTGATGCAAAGTTAGCGCTGTCATAGGTACTATAGGTTTTGTCTTTTAAATATCACACTTCTTTTACAATACTCGTAGGTGAAAAATGTACCATTTGTGAGAGGAAGGAAAGATTTTTATACATTAGGAGCGTAACATGTACAGGTAATGTTATTCCCGTGTTATTGCTGCGTAAATCTCTATTAAACGTGTGTGACGCTAATGCTGTTTGTCCGTCCTTCTGTCACCGTTCATTACGATACTTACCCGAAGTCTTACCAGAAGAAATAAGTGTATGTTTACCTATAGCTACGTTTAGCATGACTACCTTATGTTTCTTTTAGCTGTCAATGTCAGCCACGTGATCGCACCGTAAATATTTATATATTGTTTTCATTTTAATAGAGTATCTACCTAGAATTATAACATTATCTGCAAAAGTCATTATAAAGCAATAAGCAATATAATACAATAATGAATAAATATTTAAGTGTTATAGTTAAAACTAGATTTAACTCTATAGCTAGACAGATATTCACAAGATTCCGATACGCAAAAATGTCACAATCCATCCTCATTGCTTTATTGATTGCCGCGCATCTTGTTCTACAAACTAAGAGTTTTACTTTTGTTTATATTCGGAGTTGCGACCACCCACACCCCCCTTACGCAGAAAAGAGTGCATTTATAGGCAAACATGACTTGTTTTATAATAAAAACAACGAATCAGTCTTCAGGGGCAACGTGACAGTATCGAAGCAGTTTTGCGACGACTGCAAATGGCAATCGCTAATAACAATGGAAGGTAAACATCGAAAACTGATGAATGCATTCAGAAACATCGATTGCAAACACATGTTGATCCAGATATTATACGCGAGTTTGAAAGTGAAATATAATCCGGATAATTGCCATTGTGAACCGGGCGTTTATAGATTCGCTAATTTGAATCCGAAAAGGATGGATGCGTTGTCGCTTGTGCATTTTTTTAAGAGAGGGGTTTATGAAAGTTGGGTTCAATTTAATGATTCTTCCTATACGCATATGTGTTGGGATACTAAATTCGAAATTTAAAAAAGTTTTATATCTTTTAGGGGATTTATTGATTATCGTCACGTAACTTTAAATTGTAAGTGTAACTTTCCTATATTGCACTGTATTGTACATACATGCATATATGTTATAATATAATAAAAAGTTATACCTAATGCAAACAGATATTACCTACTTAAGTATTTTCTACCTGAAACCCCGTCAGGATCATATATTAAACCCCCCCCCCTTCTTTAAATCGATTTAATACTATGTTTTTTGCCATTTAAATTACCTTGTATTTCAACAGTATCTACAACGGCCCGAGTCATTAGTGATTATAAAGCAATAAGCGATCTGATACTGTAATAATAATTATATTTATACTTATTTAAAATTTGATTTAACTCTATAGCTATACAGATATTCACAATTTTGTACGGGCAAAAATGACTCAACCTGTGCTCATATTGCTGGCTATACAATTCGTTCTAGCAACTGCGACTTTTAGGTTTGTTCACATTCGCGCCTGTGTCAGTCCGGTCCCTCCCTACGCAAAAGAAAGAGCAATGGTCGCCCAACACGTCATGTTTTATGATAAAAACCACGAAGAAGTATTCAAGGGCAACGTGACAATCTCGAAGCATTTCTGTGACGACTGCAAATGGCAATCGCTAATAACAAAGGAAGGCAAGCAAAGAAAGCTGATGAGTGTATTCCGTAATATTGATTGCAAACATGTTCTTATACAGATGTTATACGCGAGTTTGAAAGTTAAATATAATCCGGATAATTGTCGATGTGAACCAGGCGTTTATAAGTACGCAAAGTTGAATCCAAAAAGAATGGAGGCTATGTCACTCATACATTTTTTTAAGAGAGGTGTCTACAGTAGCTGGGTTCAATTTAATGATTCTTCATATACACACATATGTTGGGATTCTAAATTTGAAATTTAATAAAGCATTGAATTGTACACGGTCTTTATTATTTATCGTTGTTACATTATAAATTCAATAAATAAATAAATCTCATCTACTTACTTAATAAATATATCTTAGTTTAGCTGTTGTAAACATAAAAAAAACAGTGGACTTATTGCACTGTGATTTGCGCATGTTATATTTCATTCTGTTTTGTACAAAAATAATTAGTTCTAAATACTTACTATTTGTGTACAAACATACAGGCATAATGCTAAGAGTTTTCTATCAAACAACCTGCAGAAGGTTTGTTATACACAATTTTTACATTGATAATACTTAAAATTACATATTTATATTTAAGATAAAATAAACTGGTATATATTTAACTAGACAATATACATGTATATTTACAAACTGTTTTATACTAAGTAACTAATATAAATAAATCTGGGATAAGGTAAAGTTTTAAATTACCTTCGTCCACACTATAGGTAAAGATAAAAATATCTAATCATGAAAGCCACATTTATGTCTGTATTTAGGTTTTTACTTTAGTATTAATATTTTAATGCCGTTTAGATGCGCGCATCACACCTTTTATTTCTCCTTTCACCTCCCAGCACGCGTGCGTACAACACGACTCGTTGTATCTAAGCGTATAGTAATACATTCCATTCTTCAAAAACGGCAAATGAACCGATTTCTCGAACTTTTCAGGACTGAAATCGGTATTCACGTAACTGGCCGGAAGGTATCGACAAGTCTTTCGATCCACTTTCACTTTAATAGTTGACATTATTGTGTCGATTAATAAGTTCTTGCAATCCATATTCTTGAATGAAACAAGCACCTTTAGTTCCCCATCTTCCTCTCTGGCTAGTTCGGCTTGCCATTTACATTTCTCGCATGGATATTTCGTAAATGTCAAGTTACCGCTAAGTAACTGTTTGTTGTTTTTTACGTAGAGTTCATTGTAAGCAATCACTGCTCGTTTGGTTTGGGCGAAGGGCGGAAAGGGCTTACTGCACTCACGAAGGTAAGCAAAGTCTATAATATATCTACCCAACACACTTTTTGATACGATATTATAATATAATACAAGTATTATTGATAACATTTCTATGTGCTGTGCTGTGTTCAGCTTGAGTTATTATCGTAAATGGTTTGTTTATGGCTACCTGGTTTTTCGTTTCGTATGAATGTTGATTGTGTTTTAATTATTATGATGTAGATGCATCTGGTAATGCTCACGAGTCGATTACGGTGACAGTCCAAGGCTGACAACTCGCTTAATAACACCCATATTTTTACATCGGGGGTAAAAAGGATGACTGCTATTCTTCAACATGATAAAACTTACTGAAAGTTACACGATGAAATAAAACTAATAGAGAAACATTTATTAATAAGAATTAAACTGTACTAACTACAAGTTGATGTAACATAATTCACGTTTTGATAGACATATTTTACGCCTATGCAGGAAAGTATTTGACTACGTATTGACTCAGTTTTAAATGCCAAATTATGTGATATTATAAAATGCAAACGATCGCAGTATATCATTTAAACAATATTTATTTAAATGCTTTCTATGCCTTTGTATAAACGGAAACTATTTGCCCTAAACGGTCAGTTAAACTGATACCATCAGTAACAGAACAAATTTTGATGGTTCGATCATTTTTTGTGCACGCGTTCACCCAAACGCATAGATAGCTACTCTACCTAAATAATTGGTCAAAAATGAAAAAAATACAAGAAATCTCCATAGTATTACTGTGCTCGTCAACTGTCCTATCCGGATTAGAATACAATCTGAAATACTTGAAGGACTGTCAAAAGCCCCCGCTGCCGTATCACGAGAAGCCGTGTGCTACCCTCTTAGTGGATCTCTACCTGAACCAAAACAAACGACAACTACTCAAAGGGAATGTATCCGTGCAGGATTACTGTCCAGATTGCAGATTTTGCATCGAAGCTAAAAAAGATCGGAACCCCAAAGCGATGACTTTCAAAGACTTGGAATGCCAAAATCCTTTGATTCGTGTCATGTTTCAAGCGATCAATATGCCTGCCGTGTCTGGGACCAGCGATTGCCGAATAACATTAGGCAATTATACTTTTAAAGATGTAGATATAAGTACGTTTGATCGAGCTTTTCAGTTTCCTTACAGACTGAAAGGCACATTTTACAGTATGTTTTATATGTATGACGGAAAAAAGTTAATACATTTTTGTAAGGAACTAAAACTCATTATTTCTTCAAAGGTATAATAAATGTTTAAAATGAATAATTTATTTTTTTATTGTCTGTTCAAGTGCCGTAGCCGTGTACGTATCCAATAAAATATATTGGTAATAAAGCTGTTTTAAAAAAAATTACCAATTTCTTAGTTTATTTTACTTACTGAAAATAGCTTTCATTTATTTCAAACTTCATAGTTTCCCTATACTCACATCCCAATTTTTTCTCTGACTCAATTTTACACAAATCGCAAAAATTGCAGCATGCTAATAGAACCTTTCAATTCACATCCTGTCGTAAACCTTACACAATACATAATACACTACAGTAGTATACCTAGACTCACAGAGTATAGTATTGAGGCATATCTCCACCGACCAGTCGTCACGGCTTCAGATGGAAACAGATTTTTCAAATTAGAAACGAAACTAAATCTTGTATTTGTATGCAGTGTTTAACATATATGTTAAAATAATACCTATAATATAGGAAATTATAGGGTAGGTACAATTATTTTCGCCTCATACAACCTACACACAAAGAAGCTTAACCATCAAAAATATTATTGCCTAACCCTACCATAAACTGAAGTAATTAGTTCTAAACGGCAAACGAGACGGAAATATCATCATATATACAAATGTAGAGTGACTACTTAGGGTAAGGCACATTAAACAACATAAGATCAATATCAGTTTAAGCGCTAATGATACCTACCAAGCCTGCTAACGATTCGTTTTGCAAGACCATTTGCTGTGCACACGTTGATCCAACCACATAATTGGTCCAAAATGTCAAATGTACGAACTGCAGTGTTTATCTTTACCTGCCTGCAGATAGTATTCGCATACCATTCGAGTCTGAAATACGTGAAGGAGTGTTCAAAGGCCCCACTACCGTACCACGACAAGCCGTGTGCGTCGCTAAATGTGGAGAGATACGCGGGAGACAATAAAAGACAACTCCTGAAAGGAAACGTGACGTTGCGAGACCACTGCCCGGACTGCAGATTCTGCGTAGATATAAAGAAAAACCCTCGCAGTGCCAAGTCTGTTGTCGCCTTTAGAGCCTTGGAGTGTAGAAGCCCCCTTATACGGATCATGTTCCAAGCGATCAACATGACCGTGGTCACCGATACTAGTGACTGCGTCATCACATTGGGAACTTACCCTTTCAGAGGTATCGACATTAACATGTTTGACAAAGGGTTCTCAAACTTTCCATACAGAATCACAGGTACATACTATTATTTGTTTTATTTGTATGATGGGAAGAAATTGATACATTTCTGTAAGGAAGTGAAAGCTGTGGTTTCGTTTTAATGACTGTAGGTAATTAATTATTAAGAAAATTCACACACTATACCTACTTCTTACTGAGTTATTTTTGTTATTTAAAATAAATATAGTACATAGATCTGTTTGTATTATTTTTATTACGAACCTGTTAGATCCTTAGGGTGTTTACATACAGAATCGGATTCCCTGTATCTACCTGTACCGGTAAACTGATTATGCGAAAGCGCTCACGCACGGAGCATTTCCCGGATTTTTTAATGTCATGGGATTTTTCACGGGAATCAAAACCGCAAGTAGCTCAATGAGGTAGGTCGAGAACAATATGGTACTGATATTGAGAAAGGCTATGTCTGACAGCGAAGGATTGTCGGCAAATTATAATGATAATTTCGTACCATTACGTAAGATGGATGTTTAAATATAATTTAATAAGGCATGAAGATAAAGCTAAAGTTGAAAGTATACAGAATTCTGTAAAAAAAAATATATTTTTAGCCTTTATTTACTTTGGATTACTTTGGAACTTTAACTTAAAATAAACTCATTTGATAAAGTACTTACAAAATATTAAAGCAGCTGCAATGCTGCATCACAACTCTCACGGAAGCAAAACTTCACACAACACACTGGTCTAATGAAGATTAAAGTGAAAGAGGAAAATTAGGGCGGAATGTGGCCCAAGCAGTAACTTGTGAAAATTTCATTTCACTCTTGGACACAAAAATAGTTAACAAAATTAAGCTGCGGGAGCGTGAGGCTACTGCCAACGAGTTTCTAATGAAGCGACGCCACGTCAGCGTCCTCGCAATACAGTGGGTGCAGAAGGTCTAGCACGGGGTGCAAGACGCTCACGCCAACAAGTGATAAATATTTTGTCACTCAGGTCGCGCGGCTTCAAGAGCGAGTGCAACGGAAAAAATGGTAACTACTGGCTTGACGTGCACGACTTGCGCCCCGTGCCAGGCCTTCTGGTGAACCAACTGTCCTAGAGTCGCTACCAACCTACGAACCAACGCTAACTTTGAAACAGAATCAAGCCAAAAAATTATTAACTACCACTTAAAATAATTAAACGATGATTGGTTAAACGAAACGTTTTTGTCGATATTTCAATAAGTACTTCGATAGTCTATCGGTGAGAAGTTGCTATACATAATACCATACGAACATTTGATGGATATATTTAAGTACTATCTAACATTACTATCTATAGATACTTGGTAGGTACTTATTTTTAGGGCGAGAACTCTCTGTAATGTGTGAGTACACTGTGTTGTAGTTGGACACTTTTCGAAATACGAGGTCCTGGCGGGTAGTGGCGAAAGAAAAAAAAACTAAACCCAAAATCCGAGTAAGGAAGTTGGTTTTAATCATTCAGCCCAGATAAAATATCACGGGATACTTTAATATTAAAATATTATATATTTAAGTATTATCTTAATAGGTTTAAAAAAATTAATTTTTCATGCAAAGTAAACTCATTTTTCTTTCAACCATTAAATAATTTATTGAATGCTAATGAAGCTTTTTAATGTGTACTTATCAACATATTAAACATGGTTTTCACATTGTTTCATGCAATAACCAGCCACTGGAAACTGTTTCCATCGAACAAATTTCAACAAAAAAACTCTAAATCACTAATGGCACAAAACAATATTTCCATTTGAATAATCTAATTAAATTTTACAAAGAACATTTCGCTCGCGACCAACGTGCCAATCAAAAATGTACAAACTGCGTTCAAAAATCGTAAAAACGTCAACAAAGCACACCCAAAATTGGTGCAGAGATGTAAAAAATCATTCGTAATTGTCCGTGTTTTACATTTTTAGCTGAGCGCATTCTGTTTGTACAATTTCCCCGTTTTTAAAATTCGAACACGCCACCCGGCCGGAAGTGACACGTCAAAGTGACGGCAATAAAACGTTTGCATTCTGTCCAAAATGTAAAAACTAAAATTTCACGCCTCGACTAGTGATGTGTTAATTTATACATACGCATCACTAGTCTTCGGTGACATAGGCAGGTTCGTGACGATTTCGCAAAAAATATGCAGTATGAACTTGGGCATTTTTGGCCCGGTAGGTACCTTGATTTTCTGATTATTGAAATCTAAGGTTTTCAGATGGTAAGAAGTTAAGTTTATAGAGATCCTGTTACTTTGGCGCTATAAATATTGTCGGAATGTGAACAAATCATTATATGAATCAATATCAGAAATCAAGAATTATATACTCATAATAATCCAACATTTCGAGCCCTATGTGCCTGATTAGGGATCCCAGGACCTGATGATGATGATGATGGATAATCCAACAGTTACTAGAAACTCATATGATGTAGTGTAGAGTTATCATAGAACACATAATTTATAGTGCGAGAATACTTAAAAGAATACCATTAGATAACTAAGTTTACGCCTTTATTTATGTTATTTTGAGACATTAAATACCTTTTGATGTGATAAAAAAGAAGTAGACAACTCAAAATCAATAAGAGAACAGGGACACACGGGGGCGAATCATTAAATACAACCCGAACAACTTTCTTTCCCGTAAACGAACTAAACAGGTCCGAACAAGGTAAACACACCAATCGGATCGCACAAGCTAAAGTAAACAATATAACAACTAATCGTAAGTTTGAATTTGTTTGGTGAACAGCACAAATAAGTCGCGGGCGTCACCGGACAGGCCTACTCCTGTTTGATGACCAGTATGACCACGGCTATATACTCTGCCCGTCTAGTACAGTTTGTGGAAAACTATAAAAGTTTACGTTTTATCGCATACTATAAGTAGCGCCTCTAGCGGAAACTATCGTGAAACTTTTTACTGATAATGTATGCAGATGACAGGAGAAAACGTAAACTTTTTTCGTTTTCGTAAATTAAAATAATAACTATGGTCTGATCATGGATATCACGAGGATATTTTCTTGTTTTAAGTAACTTTAAGATCTATATATTTTAAGATTTAGTCGGGTCTGAGTTTTTTTAAATAAACTTACAGTGTAGATCATATTTCACTACCATACTTACGGTACGTTTTTGAGAAAATGATGATAAAGTTAGTATGTTTGCAACACCTGTTTTTGTAAGCAACAGGCATGATACGCACTACTACGCACAGCCTGTGGGAGATGTGCATACTGCAGGAGTACACATTTAATAACTAAAGGCTGTTATACAAAATATACAAATGCATACGAGTAGTGTTGCTCAGTCTCTTACTGAGTATACCTATACTGTGTTATGCCGCGATTGCATTACTTATACAGACACCAACCAAGATTTTATAATACTTACAAGAGCTAGAACCCGTTTAAGCACCGGGAAGCAACACTCATGCGGTTTTTTTATTAAGTTTTTGTTTTTTATACTTATTTTTGTATTTGTGGGAAATAAACTTATTTTTTCTCTTTTTATTAATTAAATTAAAAAGAAAAATGTTGCTAGTACTTACAGGAAGGCACCAGCACCCCACCTAGCTATACGCCGCCGCGCGGGAGCAAAAGTTTTGATTAGCTACGAGTCAATCGACGATGCTCAGCCGATCTTTAGACGGCTGCTTCATTGTTACCCCCATTAGTGTGCACCCAGTGTGAAATTACCCCGACATTAAGATGCCAATGTAAGAGAGTGCGTGAACAGGGCGTTTGTTGATAAATATCATTGTTATTTGCTTAATTATTATGTACTCAAAGTATTTGGGCAAAGTTCTCGAGTAGAGGCAAGCGCAGTGTGGGGTGCCCTTTGGGGGTCATATTAATGACGAAAAACAAAGTTTCGTAGCGCTGCTGCGCAAGCCACGACTCTATCTGGTTGTATTATACGTGCTGATAGCAGCTCTTGTTCGTTCGTTTTTCGTCAGTATAGAGTAACCCGCCAGGCCCGCTGGTGGACCGACGACCTTAAGCAAATAGCCGGTGCCTGGATGCGAAAGGTAAAGTGTCTGGGCTCTCCTTGTGAGGAGCTGTGGATGTGGCTGATGATTATTATAATGTTTTATGAACCACAACAGTATAAGACCTTAAACATATAGGACACTCGCCCGAAACAGAAAAAAAACTTCTGCAATATTATTAATAGTCCATATTAGCTTAATAAGTGCCAAAATATTGTATACTTTCATGTAGGTACACATTACTTATGTATTACCTATATTTTCCCTCGGAACACCTTCAAAATGTAGGTAGGTAAGTAGGTATACTACATAAATTTACGGAACCGTAATTTTTCGTTCATTGTGAAGATAAACGCAATAATTCAGGAGGTCAGGCTTCGTGAAATAAGCTATTAATTTATGACCGTGGTATGTGTCGTTATAACTTATAAGTTACGGGTAAAGGTGATATTGTATTTTAGTTGATAAATTTACGCGTACAAAATGCTTCTTAGGACCGTAATTAGCAGGTCTTTAAATTTTAGCACGCATTCTTATTGAACCTATTCAAATATTTGTTTAAATCACTATAAGTATATAATTATATCGATAACTTTACTGGTGGCGACCATTACTTTCAGCATAGACTATGCTTGGAGTTAACCATAGATTACTACATGCATAGTTAATGACATTATAATATGTTACACCGAAAAGAAAACATGGATCGGAAAAACCTAACAATGAGAAAACATCCATCAAAGACATAATATAGGTATAATGAGTGCATAGCATTTTGAAGACACACGGAAAAAAACATCATATTAAAATAAACTTAAGAATCCTTTTGATCATGTCACGGATATTAAAGGGGGTGTCCAGAAATTGTCGGTCCTCATAATTATTGCCATCAATGTTATCTTATTACATCAAATATAATCGTTCTATTTAAGTAAATAAAAAATCGTATCCGAATTCCCAGCCTGTCTGTATATTTGTGCTGAACGAATTATAATAATATATTTGACCTGAATTTCAGCAATCCTATTCTCAACGGGATCAGACCTGGATTAGTCTAACAAATGAACTCGTACATTGGTTATTCAAATTTAGGGATGTACCTCAGCAGTACCCCGGTTTAATAAAACTACGTATAACACTTCATTGCATTAAAATATTTGATTTTATTTCATTACTAACTGTGCCCGCGAGCTTCGCTTCGCCTTAAAAAGTTTTCCCGTGGGAATAAGGTTTTAACAATAAAGTCCTCCTAGTCGAATTTCAACCACAGTCCGATTTCTTGAGATCAGCCATCTACGCAATAGTAGATTTGTAGTCACTTTTGGGTGGTTACGCGCTTTTACCACTAGACCAAAGAAGCATGTATCATACCTGCTCAAAATGAAGTCATATTGATGACCGCGGTAAGTTAAAAATATACAGTTGAATTTACTTTTGTTTCAGTCTATTAAATATATTGGCGCAATAAGTAGGTTATGTTTGTTGTTTGGCGCCTATGTTTTTCAGTATAATGTCGATACCAAAACAAGTAAAATGTATAGACATCCCTACATGTATACAAATCCACTGCTTTGAAATGCAATAATTAACATGAACATGTTTGAATTTAAATACAAAAAGATAATTAGAAATGAGCATTTGTGACGGAAAATCAGTTTAACTGTTAAATAGCGCTTAATCCACACACTGCAGGCTTGATTAAATTACTATTTATAAATATGTCGGTTTTATAGTGATTGGAAATTTATGATTTACCATTAATCAATTGGACATTGGATTGTAATAATGATTAGGAATAATTAATACACTTATTTTTAATTACTCTTCGCAACTGTTCACATTCAAATAGATTAACTGTACGATGACATTCATTTAAATCAGTTTTGTTTTGTATGTATTTATTTTTTATACTACAGACGAAAGTGTAAGGGAGTCATCATTAGCCTATAGACGTCCACTGCTGGACGTAGGCCTCTTCCAAAGCACGCCACTGGGTGCGATCTTTAGCTTTCCGCATCCAATTAAGGGAGTAGATAATATTATATAAAATTAATTTTATAAAAAATGACAAATTACGATTGCATATATTCTGTATTTTACACAATTAGAAAAAAACTCAATTTTTTTATACTCAAAAACTATACACTATTATGTTTTCTTTTTTTCTGTGTGTGTGCGATGGCACGGAATAAACGTTTTTTATTATTATTATTATTACATCACTTAGAGCACTGACAACATTCCACCCTATACTTGCATGGCTAGGCCGTGGTGTGGTGATATGGTCAAAGCTTGCTGGTACAAAGCATAGTGAGGTTGGTTCCTGGAATCAAGAACTGGACCTCAATTCTCGACCACTAGTCTTTAATGTCTACTGTCAGTGGCGCGACGTAACGCCTCGTAAATAGTACCTAACCATTTTGCAATGAATTCTAACATTAGACATTATAGACTAGTGGTCGAGAATTGGGGTCCTGGTTCGCAGTCGCCACTCGTTGAGGCTCCCAGATCGAGTGACAGGTCATCCTAGTGTCGTTTACCTAGTTCGCATACTCGTACAAGTGGAATTTATCAGCAGTAGTACTTTCAGTCGGCAGTGGTAGGTCCATATATATTATGTACCCGACATACGGAGCTACTTTAATTAAATCCTGAAATCGCGAAAAATAGAACTTTGGATGCGTATGGATAATTGCATATTAAATTTTACTATAAAATTATAAAATACCTACAGGTAGTTAAGTGGAAAGACAAGCGAATTTATTTTGATTACTATTTATTAGACTGCCCAACAGAGATACATATACACAATGAGAGCAATTTCTAACAGATGTTCATTTGTTAATTGAACCATAGACAAAACTAAAGTTTACAATTCATGCAAAAATGAAAGTTTCTCAGTAAGTTCGGTTTATTGACTTACCGACGGGGATTAGGCTGGACGGGAATAAAATTTGTATTGAAAATCATAATGTAACAAAAATAATACTACACGTTAGTTAAAAATAAAGGTTGAAATTTGGGTCATCTTTGTCACAAAGATATGAACGATTAAATATAGGTACATTGACTTCTACACTATACATGGTATTAGAAGCCTAAATAGAAGCCAAAATAAACCAGCAGCAGCTACAGTAGAATTCGATCAAGCGCCTTATTCCGTTGAAGAAGTACGCAGAAAATTAAGCAGAAGCTAATCCAGGGTTGTTAGAGTTTGGTCTTACATCTGATTGGGCTGTCCTACGATCAATATTTTTTTTTATTCTGATATAACGTTATTTACAGAGGAAATTGAATATAATACAAATGCGTATCGTGACGAGTTCAGATCAAGAACATAGAGAAAAGAACACTACGTTTTATCAAGAATGTGAAAATTCAGGCTTAAATACAGGCTTCTTTCACAGG
Source organism: Plutella xylostella (assembly GCF_932276165.1). NCBI lineage: Eukaryota > Metazoa > Arthropoda > Insecta > Lepidoptera > Plutellidae > Plutella > Plutella xylostella. The sequence goes on along the minus strand of NC_063987.1, from coordinate 5,172,454 downwards.
ATTCTTTCATTCATTTGTTTTCAGTTTCCGCCGAATGCCACCAGGCGGCGCGGCGCTCGCGGCGCTGCAGTCGCGAACACCCCTGATGAGTCCTTTTGACGCTTTGGACCAATAATCAAATCTCTGGACAACAATGTTGTTGTCCAGACTCATGACGTTATAACATAATCTTAATTGTGATTGGATACATTACACCAATCAGTATACAACTGGACAACCAGACATTGATAACCAGATTATTGATAAGCTGATAAAAGTGCCAAAAGCCCGCATTCAACTGTTGTTTTTCCCTCGCTATAATAATACTTACACTCGCGAGCAATGAAAAAGTTCCACTTACAAATAACTCCAATTAATTATTGCTTAGTGCGGGTTGGTTAATTTACTAAATTGACAGATACTGAATGGTTCATCAGCAGTCGATTGTCCCGCGATTAAGAGACACCTACCATTATATCGACTGTTGATGAACCGAAATGAATTATCTGATATTAAAAAACAGTCTTTGGATCAGTTTGAAATCGTTCTGCATCACAGAATAGTAGGCGCATAGCACATGGCGTCTCAAAGTGATAGTTTGACGGCGCGCCTTAGGGAGCACTTGCGAGCGGGAATCCAATTAACTCTTGGAAAATCAAGCATTGTTGTTGGCTGGAATTACTGCGCTTTCAAATATCTTCATTTGTTTGTCTTTGTTTATTAAGTCCGTTTTTTAGGGTTCCGTAGCCAAAATGGCAAAAACGGAACCCTTATAGTTTCGTCATGTCCGTCTGTCCGTCTGTCCGTCTGTCCGTCTGTCACAGCCGATTTACTCGGAAACTATAAGTACTACAGTGATGAAATTTGATGGGAATATGTGTTGTATGAACCGCTACAAAAATATGACACTAAATAGTAAAAAAAAGAATTGGGGGTGGGGCCCCCCATACATGTAACTGAGGGATGAAATTTTTTTTTTCGATGTACATACCCGTGTGGGGTATCAATGGAAAGGTCTTTTAAAATGATATAAAGTTTTCTAAAAAACATTTTTCTTAAAGTGAACGGTTTTTGAGATATCAGCTCTCAAAGTCGTAAAAAGTATGTCCCCCCCCCTCTATTTTTATAACTACGGGGTATAAAATTCTAAAAAAAATAGAGGTGATGCATGCTAATTAACTCTTTCAACAATTTTTGGTTTGATCAAAGTATCTCTTATAGTTTTTGAGATAGGTTGATTTAACTGTAATTTTGCTGCTACGGAACCCTTTGTGCGCGAGCCCGACTCGCACTTGGCCGGTTTTTTATTTGAATTTTTCGTATTTCTACCGCCGAAGACTAAATAGATTTTAATGGAAGCATGTACGGTCAGCTGCATAAATCGTTATACACTTTTGTACCTTGTCAAACTGACTACATAACAAACCGTCAATGTTTTGAATAGGCAGTTTGTGCGTTTGACAAGGTACAAAAGTGTACAGCTACTTTTGCAGCTGACTGTACCTACTTAATCAGTCATAAACGAGCCTATGTACTGTCACAGAATAATAACTACCTAGTACCGTACTATTTATGCTGGTATCTAATATCGACTAGGTCTTTTTCCGCAATAGTGAACACTGCATCTGGATCTAGTGTCTGCCGTCAGCCAACCAAAATGACCTAGAGTGACATAGACTACAGATTCGGTAAGGTATCGCCTTTGCATAGGTTTCCTAGGGGCCTATCAAGTCTGTTCATTCAGTCATTCCCAAATTCAGATAGTATTCAAACCGTACTTAGGATTTATCATAATCTTCTTCTTAGCGTGTCAGTGAATCACGAATCAACCCAAAGGTTGACTGGAAGAGATCGCTATTGGCGATAAGGCCGCTACTGTCTTGTTAGTATAATAATAATAAAGTACCTAAAACATAAAGTACCTAATTCTATTCTATTATAATCGTCATCATAATCATTAACGGTCTTATTCATAAAAAAACCTTAAAGTAGGTTTACTGAGCTCAATAGCTACGGAACACTTTAAGCCTATTTGAGGTTTCATAAAAATCTCTATTCATAATCGTTCCGTAAACCTTCAATAACTATAGTGATGCTAATAGATTTCACAGACCAAACACTTTGACATTTACCCTATTAAGTTGCCGGTCTGACGAAACCATAAACAAAAATAGCGAAAACTTTCATTCATTTATCAATCTCTATTATCTATGTTAGCCACGGCGCGGCACTTAAAAAAGTTTACGTTGGCTTAAAGGCGCAGTGGCCAAGCCAAAACCCACAAAAAAAATTTAAAAAAAATTACGTTACCATGGCAACTTATTTTCAGCAAATATTAACTCACAACAAATGTCAAATCGTCAATAAAGCAGAACAGCTGTTGACCGGCCGCCATGTTTTTGTACAATAGGAGGTTTACGGAAGGTGTATAGTAGGGTCCAGCCAACTTTAGCATATCAAGGTTTTACGAATCAGTTGGAGAGTTCTTTAGCGCTATTGAACGTTTATGAATAAAGTTTTTTTGACATTTGCTTATAGCAGGCCTATTGGTCTCCCGTAACTTTTTATGAATAAGACCGTTAGAATATAATTATACTTACGTAAGTACAAAAGCCACAAATGAAGCGGAGAAACACTTTTACGCACTCGTTATATACAGACTACGAATATTTTTCGCACTCCTTAGTGATTACGGATATTTTTTATTTGGAATTCCTTCCACCGCTGCATTTACCAGAGGTTTAATACTTCACTATCGTTGATGAAGCTATTTGTAAATATTATGATTGTATTCGAATGTTTTATAGTTATTAAAGAGTTCATATTATTATGTAGTGCTTAGGTATATGTAGTCGTAGACATAAAAATCTTATTCAATATAATATTTTAGCAATAGACTGCTTTTTAAAATAAACCCCTCGTTCAGTGCAATAAAGTATTTAAAAAAACACAGGTACACTATGTCCTATCCTGTCCGGAACCTCACGAAAACTTCACCATTCAAACGTTACTCGTATTGAAATCAAGACTTGGCAATGTCAAAATTATGAAATTCTGATATATTTTTACTTGTGATTTGTTCTCGGCTTTGTCTGTTCTGTAATCCTTTTCAGTCAAAATTTAATTTCCTTCAATATCCGATTCGTCGATTCTTTATTAAGTAACACAATACAAAACAAACATAAAGCAAATGCTCGCGAAATATCCCATTTCCGACTCATCTCGTATTCACATCGATACATATCAGTGTTCCGGACAATTTAGGTCGAGACTCCCGTGGCGCTTCGTTATCTCTCTCTAAGGGAAGCCTATTATCTTCGAGTGAAAAGAAATACCAAAAATCGCTCTAATCTACACCTCTGCGCCCAGGGAGTTATTTCACGCGTGAATTTGATAGAATAGGCTGGATACACATACAATAAATTACATACTTGTAACATGTTATAAATACACTCACGGGCAATGAAAAAGTTCCACTCACAAAATGCCGACAACAAACAACCCCAATTTTTTCAAACATATGATAAAAAAAATTAAAAAATATTACCGTTTTTTAGTTGGTAATATCCTGACGCTCTGTTAAATGTACTTCAAAGTTGCACTTTTCATTTTAGGAGCAATTTGGTGATTTTCTCAGTGGAAACTTTTCATTGCCCGTGAGTGTAAATTAACTGAAAGATAATTTTATGGACATAAGTAAGTATATCGTATAGTGTTTTATTATAATACACCATGCATTACGTAGATGATGAATTGATGAAATAACTATCGTTATCCACCGTTGGAAAACATGTATGTATTTGGATAAGTAGATGTTGTTCAGCAGTGGATAAAACTGGCTAAATATGACGAGCTGGCTATACAGGGTATGCTAAGGCGAAAGGATGTGACTCAGGGGGTCATCTTGAACAACTTTTGTTCTACGAGTTTTGAAAATTCACGACAAAAAATCCCTTTCCATATAAACTTTGTTGGTAACGTGACTTTTACCTATCATCAAAAATATGTAGTATACGAAGAAGTCAAACATAATTTTGTCCATTATTTTCCTCGTCCTTGTAAATTATTATTATTATTATTTAACTCTTTATTGTACAAATATTACAAATAAAAGTACAAAGGGTGGACTTAATGCTAAATGGGTGTCTGTCAAAGGCCAAAGCTAATTTTTCAATCGAACAAGGTGCAAAACTTTAAGTTCGACCTATGGTGGCTATCGGTGAATATGGGAAGTCACACAGAATATTTTGTAGCATCCTAAATTACCCGATGGATTTATTTTCTTTCGAAATAGAGAAGAATAAAAAAAATTAAAAAATATTGAGACATTCACAAGATCCCTTTTGCTACACTGCAGTGTACCTATAGCTCACACTGTGTAAACATAAAGTTAACAAGTTCTTTAAAAACTCTAAGCCCTTAAAGTTTTACAAGCAATTCACGTTGGTCCTTACAGCGATGCCAGATTGAGACGACAAACACAACGTTTAGGTAGTAGAATAATCTAGATCCCAGAATAATCTAGGTACAATCACGTCGAGCCAGAAGATTGCTTTAGCGTAGTAATTTACTTAACCGAATGCAGACGTATTCCGAATTCAGTTTATTTGCAATTCAACGAAAGATCGTTGTCTATTATTATCGAATACTACTTGAATGTATATCTATACAGGTAATTATTATTGTATAGCTACTTGACGTAAAAGCGTTTAATAAATAACTATTTAAACTATCGCTTACATGGTTTAGAAAAATATGGGGTTTTTGTGGTTTAGGTTTTTTTTAATAATAGAATCGCATATATAGTAAATATGTTCAAATTTTGTAAGTAATTAAATTAGAGGAAATATTACAATATATTATTATGAGATAGTAACTTAAGCCTAATAATAAAGAATGTTACAAACTAAACTACCTATATATTATACAAACTAATAATTACAAAAAATTAGATCTTTACATGACATGCGTAAGTTTAAGTTTCAGTATTTAATATGGTTAAAAATATTAATAGGCAGATGGTTTTCCTTGATGTTTTTTTTTAAAGTTCCAATATAAAAATAATATATACAGTAAAAACAACAGTTCAATATGGTTATACACACTTTCAACAGCTGAACATTTTAAAAGTAAAACGAAAAGTCATTAGATAAATTTGGAAAAGGGTTAGAGCAGCGTTACTTTTGAATTTAACTAGCGTGAATGTTTATTTTTAACAGACTTCGAAAAAAGGAGAAGGTTCACAATTTGTCTTTTGTATGCTTTTTTTGTATGTCCACCTATCTTAGCCAGTTATGGAACGATTTTGATATCATTTTGTTTTATGTAGGTATTGGGGTTACTTTAGGGGTGGTCACATTTTTATTTCAAAAATAATTGCATTTTCTTTTATATTATTATTACCTATTAACTTATCAGGTATTTGTAGGTCCAACTATTTTTAACAACAAAATGAGTGAAAGTATGAAACAGTGTACGTCGCCGCCGGTATTTCACATTTCGATATGATTTATTTTTATAAATTGTTTTTTAAATCGATTAATTACAGTGGAGAACATAAACGAAACGGAAACGTCTCGACTCGAGAGTACCCCGACAATCTCGACGGCTGATCTGACGGATGATAATGAAACGGCTGAACTCGTTTTAAGTTTTCGTATAAAAAGTTATTTAAATAAGGTTTAATTAGTTATCGGATTGCCCTTTCAGAATCTCACTGAACGTGTCGGTGGCGATTCTGCTAACTAATGACTGTTCTAAGACTTTTTCTGGTTCTGAATTTGACTTTATCGTAGTCAAAATATCTATTCTATATACTTATACTTATATGTATTTGGTAATCCCACAGCTCCAACTACATGGTGAATCTTTCAAAGGTGCAAATCCGAAATTCATAGAGACCTACTTTCAGATGTGCATCTACGAAAGACTCACCCTGTATATTAGCTGTCGCTGAACCTATCAACCCTGTAGACAACAACCTATAAAAGGTGGAAACAAGAACTAGCACTGCCCCTGCATCAGGTTCTTACCATGTCTAGTTAGCACGGGAGCAGGGTTTGCTCACAACGCACACACTGCATCTAGAAAGCGTTTCGTTGTACTGTTGCGCGTAAAAACCTATTTTTACGGTTCTAAGGTGCTACCCGACTGGGGAGTCTGACTACGTAAGCTGTTGGTTAATAATAATATATACCTACCTAATAATTAAATGACTGACTGTAGTTTTGACAGCTCTTATCGTTCGTTCTGCACATCAAGCTGGGATTTTGGTTGAATTCCATACCTTCCTTACCTTACCGGTGATAACACCCTTGCTGAATTTAGCAGCGAACCCTTTCATCGGCTTTTTCCAGTTTGTATCAACGAAGAGTCGTGGCGGTGTAACAGATAAGGTATCGGCTCTCATTTGTGAGGCGATGGGTTCGAATCCTGCCATGTACAATTAATTAGACCACGTAGAAGTTAGTTTGAAGAAAAACATTGTGAGGAAATCTATTGAAAGATTGTAAATGTAGATGTGTATCCTGAGTGCACTGTACTCATTCAAAAACGGCTCGCGACCTGTCACGTGACTACAAAAGTGAAAACCTTCACCTCTAACTTCCTCCTTCGGGGATTACAGTCATGAGCATATGTATCCACGAGTTTTCATGCTAGATTACGTAGTCGCCCCGCCGAGGGGGGTGTGGGAGGACCTGTATATCCTTATTTGTGCCGCACGTGACCGCCACTTTGCATCTGATTCAGCTAAAAGGATTGTGTGGTGAAATTACTTGAATTAACACTTTAGGAGGGGAGAGTAGAATATGGGATGGACTTTTTTGTCAGCAGCCGCGGTTTTGTGCAAGTGGGTATATATAAATTATTGTGGTTGTTTCTGAAGCTACATATCTACTTATGTAGTCAGAAATACATACAGTGATAATGAGATGGAAACTATCAATAGGAAGTAGAAGTTAAAGTTCTGTGGCTTAATTTCCTATCTCATAAAATTTCATACAGCTAAAAATACCTAAATAAATATTTTGGGATTGGCGCAAGATCTGTGTATGTTCTTTTCTTATCAGCCCTTAATTAGGGTGCAATTTAACTATGCATAAATAGGTAAATAAGGACTTAGGTAAAAATATTTTTCAATTTTATTAGGTTAAACTCAACAATAATGTCACAATTCACATCATACAAAAGATAAATTAAACAATGTACATCTTAGTGTAAACATTAATATTAACAAAAACGAGAAAATTGTTACGATTGTGGCGTTGATATGATTATAAGGCGCTCCGCTCACTGCACGAGAGTCGAGGCGTCGTCGTCGCGGCGGCGGTGTAGGTGAAACTAGACATTGTAAATGAGGCATTATTCCCTGCGCTCTAAAGACTCCGCGACGCCACCTCGGCATCAGTGAGCTGAGCGCCTAACACGCGGTACGAATGGACATTCGTCGATTTTTGGAAGGAGCCAAAAACGGAATGAAACAATGTACACACACACAGGGTTGCGCAAGACTAATTAAGTATACAGTAGGGCATGCAATACCGCAATACCGGTATTCGTAATACCGGTATCAGGGACAAAATTCACGCTTTTTTCAATACCGGTATTGAAAGTTAATACCGGTATTGAAGTAATACCGGAATCGGACTTTTTTAGGCTATAATAAAGCGATTAAGATATAGTATTCCTATGTACTGTGAAAGCGCACTTGTTTCCAACCGTTTGATGCAGTTTTCGGCCGTTTGATATCTACTTTTGTCCATGCGTAACGGACACTGGATGTAAAAAAAAAAATTATTGTAAAATTTAAACTCTAATACTCAATTCTCGTAAAAATCTATAACAAAAAACTGAATTAGATTGCTTTTTCTCGTTTTATTTTGACCTATACGACCTTTAATCACAATATATGCCATTTATTACAAGGAAATCTAATACCGGTATTAATACCGGAATCCCGGTATTGAGTTGCAATACCGGAACTCAATACCGGTATTGAAAATAGTTCCGGTATTGCATGCCCTAGTATACAGCTTAAAATAGGATAGATAAAGTATTGCAAGAAAAAATGCATTGATATGCTAGAAATAATTATTGTAAGTAAACTAAGACTAGCGACAGTAGGATGCCAGGTGACTAGGTTAAAGATATTAAAAATATCACAACAAATATAGGGCACGTGTTATCATACAGTTCCAAAAAGCATAAGAAACAACTCCAAATCGAGCTTTTCAAGCTTACAGAGAAATGGATAAGTTGCAGTTATTTATGGGACGGTTAAACAATGAATGAATACTAAGTAACTAACAGATAATGTACATACATTACTCGTACATTCTAAAAATAAATACCTTAACGTTATTAAAATTACATATTTTTTCGATTTAATTTCCCAATTCGTTTTTACCATGGCAAGACACAGCAATTTCAATATCTTTTTCAATTCACCATGAGAACTGAAAGGATATTACCAATTTGCCCTGCCATGGTCCTAAATTAGACTTATGAATCTATGAGAGGTGGTGGTAGCTCAGTGCTCCGTGCCGGTGATCCACTGCAGGTACTTGAAGGAGCGAGACTGCACGGGGCTGGCTCGAGACTCGTGGTACCCGTATGTCGGCTGCAGCGTGGGTTGCTCTCTGAAAGGATAGAAGATGCATTGTAAGGTTTTACATAATTTGTTATGATTTTTCGGTGCTTGTAGTCAGCTTTTTAATAGGTAGGTAATAATAATTTAGATTAAGACAAAGCCCCAGTTGCACCACTTTCACCATACTCTGTTAGATCATAACAAAGCATAAGTTCTTGACTTTTGACACATCTATCATGAATTTAATATGGAGATGTCGTATAACTGCCAGGTTCAATAACTGTATCTATCGATAGCGGACAGTTATTTTTATACGATTTTGACAGAATGCAACCTTTTATGTGTCAAAATCGTATGATAGTAACTGTCAGCTATCGATAGATGATAGAGTATTGAAACTGGCAGTAATTTATGACATTACAATGTAACAGGGGTGTTAATGATCTAACAGACTATGGTGAAACTAGGAATAAAAAGTATAAAGTTTTCAAAAAGCTACCGCTGCCGCTGTTTTAAAATAATCTATTTATTGCGGTAATTTTGTGTCTGTAACCTATGTATCAAAGAGGGACAGCAATAGATAGAGTCGACTTTATTTTAAAGTACAGTGGTCAGCAAAGAAACTTGACCCCTCTTGGAGCCCACTGTGTATCGGAAAGTAGTTCTGTATAAGAAAGCCTGAAAATCGGTTGATCCGAATCAAGTTATCTAATTGAATCTTTAGTAGAACCGTAGGTACTTAGTATAAACGCAATTCTTACCTAGGTTCAGCAGAAGCACGGCTGTGGTACGCGGGCACGTTGGGGTTGTGGTAGTTCTTGACCGGCGCAGTCGCGGGGGTCAGCGTCTTGACCGGCACCGGAGAGTGCTCCGAGGGGATCGGGGAGTGGTAGCTGTTGGCGTTGTACCGGTCCACCGAGACACCCCTAGCTCTGTCGTGGACGGGAGACTCGGTGCTGCTCTGGATGTAGCTCACTGGCCTGTTCCTGCCTATTGTGTTGGTCTTCGACCAGTCTTGAGACACGTAGTCGGATTCAAAAGACCTCTCTCTGCCAGATTCCGGCCTCAAGGTCTGACTCCATGAAGGAGTCGGCGTGTAAGTGACGGTCGGAGTCTTGGCGTAAGTCGGGGTCTCCTCCCACGGAGGGTTGACCGTCTGCTGAGTCTGGTAGTCACTCTGAGTGGTCTTCTCAGTGAACTCCCTAAGCTCCTTGCGCCAGGTGTGCTCAGACTTTTCAGCCGTTTCCTCGTTGTCGTAGTAACATTTAGGGGACGGGTCAGGCTGGGGCTGGTACTTCGTTTCGGATGGGATGTAAGTGGAGTCGGGGACAGAAATGTATCGCCGCTCATACTCGCTGTAGTATGTCTTGCGTCCCGCGACCTTCGGGGCTTCAGGGATGACGGGTTTCACGAAGGACTGGTTTGGTGCAGGCGGGACGTATGCCTTGGGAGGTGGCTTGGAGAATTTACCAGCGGCTGGAGTCAGTTTCCACGCTGGTTTAGTAGATTGAGTGTCAGAAGATGGTTGAGTGGCGGGTTGGTAGAAGGTAGTGCTTATGTTCTGAGGAGGGGCAGCATAGTTCGCATCCTGTTCCCAAGGAGGAGGTACGTATGAGGAGGATTGCTGCTGAGAACTGTTTTGGCTCTGGTAGTCAGTGTTTTGATACGAGTACTGGTTTGCAGGAGTATTAATAGCTGGGACTGAGTCAAGTTGCTGCTGGTTGTTGGATCCCCAAGACGTTGGTTTAGGAGTGTAGCTTGGGTAGCTGTTCTGTTGGTATGTGGTGCTAGATGTGTTTTTAGAATAGTTTTGGCTGTAGCTGTCAGTGTATGAATTAGTCTGAGTTTGCGGCTTCGGTTGATGCTGAGCCTGGTATTGGGGTGCAACTGGAGGTTGGTACTGGGGCTGCGCCGGGGGCTGGTACTGTTGGGGTTTGGGTTGGAACTGCGGCTGCGGCGTGTACTGGGGTTGAGCCTGCGGTTGGGGCGCGTACTGGGGTTGTGCTGGGGGTGGGGGCGCATACTGCTGTGGTGGGGGCTGGTATTGAGGCTGTGCCTGGTATGGGGCTTGTGCTGGCGGAGCTGGGTTCTGCCACTGCGGCTGAGCTGGCACTTGATATTGGGGCTGCGCTGGAGCCTGGTATTGAGGCTGCGCAGTAGCTTGAGGCCGGTACTGAGCTTGAGGGGGTTGACTCCAAGACTGTGAAGAATTTGTAGTGTTATTATAAATCTCGTTCTCCTTCCTCGATTGCTGATACCACTGTTGGTTAGTTATTTGACTCGGCTTCACATTAGCAATGTTAACTACCTCAACTCGGGGTTCTTGTGAAACTTCCCTTTGTGTTTCATAATTTTGTTGGTTAAATGTCTGGTAAGTGTTTTGGTATGCCCCTGAAGGAGGTAATTGTCTTTCCATGCTAAGTCTTTCTAAGAGGAGACTATGACGCCTTTCAGTGGTTGGCTCCGGGTTATAAGAAGGTGTGTAAGGCTTTGCTGGTTGCGGAGTCGGCGAAAGCCTTTCTCTTGATGGCGCAAAGTAAGTTTTGGCGGTTGGCAGACCCTGTTGAATTAATTGATCATAAGAATTGTCCAAAGTTTTAGTAATACGATTTGTAACAACTATGTTTTCTACTCTATGTAGTTCTGTCTGTGTGCTTAGTGGCATTCCAGATGCATCTTTGTTAGTGATAATTTCAGTGCTCTCTGTGTGTGTTTTAGACAAGGATTCGCTAATAGGGCCTATAGGTTTTATTTCAATATCTTCAACAATGTCTAGATGAATAGGAATTTCCCTAGCATTGTCTTTAGGAGTTTCGCTGACCGGTTTAAGTTCTGGTGCCGGTGCAGGCTCTGACACAGGGTCTTGTTTAATTTCAACAGGTTCCGGTTCAAGTTCTGGTGCCGGTGTAGAATCAGTTTCAGGTTCTGTTTTAATTTCAATAGGTACCTCTTTTGGAGCCTCTTGAGGTGTGACTGACTCTTCTGTTGTCTCTTCTTTTACATCCTCCTTTGCTTCTTCAGAAATATTAGCTTCCGGTGTACTTTCCTCAGGCTTGGCAGTTTCAGGTTTAGGTTCTTCAGGCTTCGCTGCTTCCTCTGTTTCTGATTCAACTTCTTCTTCGGTGTACTCAGATTCCTCATCATCTTGGATTTCAAGGACTTCAGTTTCTGGTTTAGTCTCAACTTCTTTGATGATTTCGGATTTTTCATTATCTGTGTTATTATTGTTAAGTTGAACATCTTTTTGTACCACAGACACTTCTTCCACAACTTCTTCTTGCTCATCATCTTCAACGGTTTCCTTGTCATCAACTTTTTCGGTTAATTCTTCCTCTTGCTTTATTTCTTCATCTTGCTTTGATTCTATTTCCTGTTGTTGAACTATTTCGTCTTTTGTAGTTACATCATTTTCAGCTTCTACGGATTGCTGTACAACAACAACTTTTTTTGTAGTAGTAGACTCGGAAGACTCATGTTGTTTTATTAATGTTTCCCCATTTTCTACAGCATCCAATGCTTGTTTAACAACTACTGTAGTAGACGGCTCTTCAACGATTTCCTCCCCATTTTCATGAACTTCTTCAACATCGACTCCACTTTCCTCCTCATACTCTTCTTCTTCCTCTTCCTCTTCCTCATCTTGTTCCTCTTTGGGAATAGTCCTCGTTTCAATTCTAGTTTTTATTTCAGTTTTGCCATCTATAGTGGTTTTGGTAATTGTTTTTTTAGTTTCTTCTATAGACCCATCGGGTAATGTTTTTGTTACGACTTCTACTTTGGTTTCAGTCTTTGCTGCTGATTTTTTAGTTGGTAGTTTAACAGTAAGAGCAGTTTCTGATCCATCTTCTCCATTTTCAGATGTATTATTTGTTTCTTCGGTTTTGTTTTCTTTCTTGGTTTTCTTCACTACTTTTGATTCTGTCTGAAAAGTAGAACAAAAACAAAGTTAGTTTAAACATATTATTATTTAATTTGTGATTATGCTGAAAATGGGAATAAAAGTAAACAACTGCCAAAAATGAGCTAAATACAAGAACACTGGTATTTTCCTTCGCGTGGTAGTTAATGTTTGAACTAGTTATCATAATAATTAAAGTATATAAAAATCAACCTGTTCATTCTCTTCACATTGTTCTGTTGGTGTAGATTGAGAACTTAAAGATAGAGGCTTTATTTCAACATCCGGTACGGCTGCCACTATTTCTTCAGAAAAATTGTACTTGTCAATATCTTCCTTAGTTGGTACATATTTATTTTCATATTCCATTGATTGTGAATTCAGTATCGGATTAAATTCATTATTTTGTTTTTCAGACGTTTTGATTTCAGAGCTTTCGGTCCTCTCAAATAAATTATTAGTTGGTGCTGGTTTTTCATAAGTTTCAGCTGTTGTACCTGTAGAAACAATATTTTGATTTGCTATATTGTTATCAAAACCATGATTTGTAAAACCATATAAGCCACCTTCTATTGGTTTATCAATCTCAGTAGCGGTTTTATCATTATTATTATTATTATTAAATGCAAGTTCTGGTTTAATTTCATATTTTTGATCGTTACTAATTTGATTTTGTGTGTTATTATTAATTAGTGGTGGATTTTGTACTTCATATGGATTATCTGTATTGTATGGATAACTGTACTCAGATTTATGTGTATTTTCCATCGCACTCGGCAATAAATTTGATGCTGTAATTTGATTCTGTATGTTATTATTAATTAGTGGTGGATTTTGTACTTCATACGGATTATCTGTATTGTACGGATAACTGTACTCAGATTTTTGTGCACTTTCCATCGCACTAGGCAACACATTTGACGCCGTTTGAAAATAATTAACGTCGTAACAGGGCGTCAGAACTGGAGAGTCTCTAAATACTTCTTTACTTGTGTCTGGAGGTTTACTATAAGTCGGCATTGTGCTATACATAGACGCTGGTCGGTTCTCAACATTGTTATTGTTTACGCGTGCGCCGAATGGGACGGATTCACTATTTCCACGTGCTTGTGTGGATTCGAACGGTGAGTTGTTGAACTGTTTCTGCGGAGCCCTTTCTGGTTGAGGTTCCCTGTACTGGCCAGGTATACTCCTCGTCCTCAAGAGAGACTTCGGGTTGGCTGGCAGTGAGAAGGCCGGGAAGACTTGCACCGGTAGAGATGAGTAGTTGGGGACGGCGATGGGAGTGGAGGGGTTGGACGGGGGCTGCGCGGGGCCGGGGGGCTTCTCCGGGACGCCCTGGTTCATGGCATTGCGCATGAGCCGCGCCGCCATGCGCTCCGACTTGATCTCCGAGAGGTCCAGCCCCCCCGGCGTGTAGGTGAAGGGCTTGCGCTCCCTCCCCATCGCGTTCTGTATCGCCGACGGCGGATTCATTGCCTGAAACCGTTCGAAAACGCATTTAGCTCGCCCGTAAATCCGATCGGAAAAAATGTAATGAAACGTTTTGTACAACCGCCAAAAGCATTGACCGTCCGATGCACGTATACAATGCCGGCGATTTGGCAATTTGACAACGGACGTGGATAATAGATATGATATACTCACGGAGGCTCCAGTTCGGATTTATTTACTTCCTGTAACACGACGTCGGTCGCGGGCACACGTGGCGGTCACTCGGCACTGTCACTGGAGAGAATCACATCACTGGAGTCCTGGAGCGTGGCTCGTATTTTTGTTGTTGGACATGCAGATATTAATGTCACTGTTTAAATATAGCTTTGGATGGTAAATGAGCCAGTGGTTTGAATCCGGGGCGAGGCGCGGTGGGCGCGCGGGCGCTATCCGCCTACTGGCGTCTGGGCGGTGCGCCGTGTATTTTGGTCGTGGCCCCAATATTGCCGGCTCTACGATTTGTCTTCAGCGAATCGTCAAAACAGCGGCGGGATACTTCCGACATTTTTGCGATCGCCGTCTACTTCAATTTACAGTTCAATCGTTTGTTTTATCGCTGCAGCTGTCCGTTTGCATGTCTGTCTGTCTAGTTTTGCTTTGATGTTAGAACGGGATGTGTCGTATTAATTTTATAATTTTCTCTTTAACTTCGTAAGAATAAACTATAACGAAAGATATTGATTTTATGCATATGTGGCGAATTCTTAAAAATCTATTTTATTATTAATTAAAGACTAGTTCCTAAATATTATCTTTAAAAAAACCGAGCATATTTGGTACAGTTCTGTTATTGTCAGTAAGTTCCAAAATGGAACTTCCTTGAACTTTTAAAGTTTACAAATTTTTTTAATGTCACCTCTACATATCATTAGCTCTATGTACCGTTAGATTCCTCATTTATGCCGTATTTAAATCCAAGATTTGCAGCTGTCCGAAAACGCAGAAGCTCATATAAACATCGTTCTGCTATTAAAGTTGGCTTCATACCAAAACATTATTGAGATATAAACTATGCACACAATTGAAATTGGGATCGTACTTATACAGAGTGTTTCAAAATTGGTATAGTAATCCGTAAGGGGATGACGTTGGTTGCGTATTACCACAAGTGGTAGCACAAACGTTGTTCAGAATGACCCGGGGCCCCTGAGTCACGTCATTTCGGCTTACTATACCCTTTTTTACAACACTCTGTATAAAGATAACCTAAATTTGATAAAACAGTATGCGCAGTGCTCAAGTACTTACGTTCGTAATCTTTTGCTTATACTTCAATTCATTGTCCTAATTTTAATTGATATATGATTCTGACTGAAGATTTCGATTTATGATAAATAATAATGTAATATTGAATGATTTGTAAAATTATTAATGTAGGTATATTTACTTATATCTGCATTTATGAAAAAAAGTTCAATCTAATTATAGAAAGATCATATACCAAGTACTTAATTAATCAAACTTTAAATTTATTGATAAGAAAACATGAATGAATTATTTTCATATTAATACAGATATAATTTTTTATTTCCATATTTTCAGAATTAATTACCACCATTTTTTTCTGCGCGGGTTAGTTAAATATGTGTCCCTGTTGGATAAATATATTTAATAAAATAAATATTATATAGGTTTTTGCTCACGTGATGGTTCAAGGTCCAAAGCTCGGCGTGGAGGGCCCTCCCGATGCTTGAGTAATCCGTTTTAATCTTGAGGTTCTCACACACAAAATCACATGTCCACTTATAATCGTATACACAAATATAATGCCTAATAGCAGCTGGTAATATTTAACCGAAAATACAAATATTGCGAATATCGAGACCGCGCCGAAATACAAGAGCAGATAACCCGACTAGAGGCTGCCAACGACTGGGTAGACTGTCAAAAATAAAAGAACCTACCCACATACAAATATTAGAAACTACCCACATACAATTATTAAAGTGTTCGTCGGTACCGAACAGTCCCTAAACTTTAAAAACTACGTATAAAAATAACCACTTCACTATAAACATCTATTGACACATACTTAAATGATTAATTAAAGCATAGCTTGCTATGAATATCTTTTCGACTTACTTTTACCGTAGTAGTACTAGTAGTCGACTCGGCTGCGCTCGACATTCTGAAAACAAAGAAAAATACTTGTAGTTTTACAAACTTTAGATTTCCACCCAGTTTGGTTGGAAGTAGGGTTGCCAACCGTACTATATTATATAGTATTGTACTATATTTTGGCTCTTCGTACTATATACTGTTGAACTAAAATATAGTACGCAAAAATACTATATTTCAGTAGGTACACTTTTCACAGTAATAAAACGATGCGTGAGGTCATTTTCCAAACAATTCAACTATTATTAATTCAAAATTCGCGCTCAAAACCTGCGAGACGCGGCGCAAGATGCAGGCGGGCGGGCTGTACATGTATCCGAACGTGAAGCGTCAAACGTCAAAGTCAAACTGACAATATGACAATGTCAAAGTTTTTCCTTTTTTCTGTGAAAAAGTTTTCACGTTGCGCGCCGTTGTTTTGTTTTGAGTTTCAAGTTTTTTATTAAGTGTTTTGGTAATGCTGAGATTTAAAAAAACCTAAAATGGAAAATAATAACAGTAGTGACAGTGAAAGTGCAGTAACGCCTACTAAAAAGCGGAAAACTGAAAAACGGTTACAAAAATACAAACCCGAATGGGAAAAATCTTACGCTTGGATTAGAAAAGACTCTGAAAATATTTTTTACGCAAAATGCACATTATGTAACATTACAATTTCTATTGGAAAAAGTGGTATTGGACAGGTGAGTAAATTTTTCTTCTTTCTTTTATGTTTGTTGTTTGATAGTTCAATTGCATGAATATTGGTGTGCTTGCTTTGTTTCTTTACTCATTGCAGATAAAACAACACAGTGAGACAAAGCAACATAAACTTAAAACTGAGCTTTGCAAGAAATCCGCAACCTTAAGTAACAATTTAGTGTTTTATTCGATTTTCAAAAAATGTACTATATTTTTCTTTAGTGTCCTATATTTTTTTATAACTTATTTTGAAATATACTATAATTTGGTGAAAAAATGTTGGCAACCCTAGTTGGAAGAAATTTCTTCTTGGCAATAAGACCGCCTTTGTATGTATACACTACTTTTATGTCCATTTTTTGTAACTGTTTATTTTAGTAAACAATAAAGAGTTTTTATAAATAAATAGAATAGAAGTAAATAAACTCCCTTTTTATTATATAAATTAATTAATAAACAGACTAAAAGTGGTAAACTGATTTAGATCCGGTTATAGTCCAGAGCTTTCATACAAATCAGTAGTGAAAATCCGGCTTAAACCAGAACTATCTTTAGTCTTCATTTTCTTTAAGCCTACGGCCTATCTCATAAACATAATTAATTTATAATTTGTTTTTAAAATAAAAGCATTTAATTTCATCAAAATAGAAGTCATTACTTAAACCACACATTATAACTAGGTATAGTTTTACAATAGCCATTACATTACGGTGTGGTCATATTGTCCTGGCTGACACGTTATGCTGATCTTAATTAAAGCCGATCATAATACGTCCCTGTGACATATTGATTGCATATAAACAGTGGACTGCTTTAGTGCCACGCGCCCGTATAACCGATTTACGACCAGTGTTGCCAGTGCATTACGATTTTTTCCGAATTTCAGGGAGTATTTGGCGCCTTCCTGTAATATTTTCCCAGGGTATTTACGATGAATAGAATAAACCATTAAACAAGTAAATAAGGAACATGGACATTGGTCCAGAAATAATTGAAGCTGTCGCAATGTACATAGTGATTGAAAATTACTGAATTTCAAGATATCTAGCTACAGTTTAGTGAACCAGCAACGTCTGACCATATTCTAGAAAGTAAATAAAATACCTTTATTGATACAATTTAATGCCACGAAACTCGCCCTTGCCGTGAACTGAGACTATGATGGATGAAAAAAAGATCCCGACGAATTGAAAACCTCCTCATTTTTTTGAGTCAGGAGGACTCAACAGGAGTCTCCTGGCACAGGTGTTTGTAATACTTAAAAGGAGGCTTCAGCAACTAGCATTTAAGCATATTTTTGGTTAACGTAAATAAACAATTTTTGAATTTTTGAAGTCGGTTAAAAAAGATTTCAATACGTAATGAGTTGGGGCATTATTTGCTATACTAGAGAGGGTATTCAATTAATTATATTTATTAAAATAAAAAATAAACGGCAGAAATCTTTTTCACATCAGCTGGCAACATTACACACGTGATATAATCCCGTAACACTGGAGGTTAATCCCAATACTACTCATTTGACGTGATGTGTGTGTGTGTGTGTGTGTGTGTGTGTGTTGTTTCACATTGGACCCACCATTAATGTAGCCTATTTATATTTAAGTAGGCTCATGATTAGCCCCTATTTGAGCTTCAGAGTCCACACAGGTGTATGCGGTAGAGTATTGAACAGGTTTAATTTATCGTTCCAT
Organism: Plutella xylostella; assembly: GCF_932276165.1. Taxonomy (NCBI): domain Eukaryota; kingdom Metazoa; phylum Arthropoda; class Insecta; order Lepidoptera; family Plutellidae; genus Plutella; species Plutella xylostella. The sequence continues at coordinate 5,154,000 of NC_063987.1, read as the reverse complement.
GTTTGTGCACTTGACACACGCATTTTATCTGAAAAGTGAATTGTTATTGAATTATCCATTGCTCAAAGCAATACGTACGGTATGGCAACTATTGTATTTAATTTTAGGGCAATTCTGTTTCATGAAAATTTATTGGCAGCAAGTTGCAAAGTGTTAACTACTTTTAAAACTGAATGTTCACCATTATAAGACACTATAATTTCGTACTACACAAAGTACTGTCGGTAGAATAAGTAGTAATGCCGAGTACCGAGTAATTACGAGTCTAAACATGGTTTGTACTATTACCTCTAGTTATTTCCCTGAGGTACTATGAGGAAAAAACAACATTAGAGTTCATTAGTTCCTTCTTACCCGACTACGGCAACTCTTAGGAGTGCTGTATTTTTTGCTCTTGAAGTCTATGAAAAATGCTACATAATTATTATATTAATCAAACTACACATAATTTTATCTTTAAGTTTGTACCCGACGTTTTTTTGACGAACGAATGGCGTAGTGGTTAGTGACCCTGACTACTGAGCCGATGGTCCGGGTTCGATTCCCGGCTGGGGCAGATATTTGTTTAAACACAGATATTTGTTCTCGGGTCTTGCCCGTAAAATGGCAATAGGCCCGCCCCCTATTACATTGGGACTAGCATAACACTCTGGCGAAAAGTGGGTGCAGCAATGCACCTCTGCCTACCCCGCAAGGGAGTACATTAGTACAAGGCGTGAGTGCGTGTTTTTTTTTGTACCCCTGGCAACCCAAACTATGCAAATGCCACCTCTTTTTTCCCAGCCTTTCATCTTGGGCAACTATACAAATACATCCTCCTTCAAAATATTTTCGGAGAATAATTGTATGACCAACTTGTGAGAACGTAAAAATATCAAAAATATTAATGGACATAATTGTATTAATGAAACCTACTAACGGTGTTTGCAATAAATATTTTAATTATGAACAGATAAAGTGAATTTTACTAGTTAATATTTAGTATTAGGGTTACTTTCACCAAAAATTTAAAAGAATTCAAATTAATTGCTCTCTTGGTTTGATAGTATATACTGACTGAGCAGGACATCCAAAGGTTTAATTGCGTTTAAATGTTGGTGCAAGTCACCCTGGAGTATCTCGGCCACAAACTAGTTTCTCAGCGAGATTGCTCCTCGTCCTCTTATTACATTGAACGTTATTGTCGACATGACACTTGGCTTCGACCATAAAACTTAATATCGCTGGTTTTACGGAATGTAACTGTCTTTATGGCGGACTGCCGACGATAATATTCTATCCAACGCAGTCGTTTTTCTTCTTTATTCCCAATATAATGTGTGTTTTCACACTGTTATATTTAAGTTGGGATTGCTCGTTTTGGTTTTTTCGCCATAATAAATTGCCTTGGTAATGCATTCAGAGACACTTTAGTAATAACGAGCGATTAAAATAGATACATTTTCACTCCAATTGACTTTGTGTAATCGCATGAATTTTGCACCCACTTATTATGAGAAAAAAAAACCAGATATTTGTCTCCTGCTCAAAGTCAACTCATTTTTATTCGACATATTTGGGTTTTGGACTTTTCAATGGATCTTAAGGACCCATAGTAAGAAGAGGGATAAAGTTAATACGTAAAGTAACCAGTAAATTCATATACCTACTGCAGACAAAGACCCACTCTGAACCACGAGCGAATGGGATGACCCGGTACAAGTTAGTCAATCAATCAATTAGTTCATTCTAACAGTCTCTCTCGTTGTTGACTCAACACTTCGTAGTACGTACAGCAATTAGATGATTCCGGTGAGTTACCTGTGCTTACATGATTGACGTGAGAGCCAATATGGACTGTATGCAGGTAACTAACCTATAGTATATCTACTATGGTACTGAGTTGATTTATCTAAAACAGAAATTTAAACCTGTACAGTCTTTACCTTGTACAGTCTCAAACTCTTATTTTGATTCCAGATATTTCACCGAAAAACGATCCAAAAACTTTGTTTAACGCTTAGTTGTTAACCCCCTACGGAATCTCCCTGCTGTTATAAGTTTAACGTGTCTGTGTATGTATGTGTGTATCTGTCTGAGGTAGCGCAAGCATCGTTGGTCTCAAACGGCGAAACCGATTTTCGTTTTGTTTTTATAATACTCTTCCTTAATTAAACAATAAATTCTAGCTTGATTACCCAACCAACTAACCAAGAAGATAATCCAACATAACAATAAATAAATAAATATGTGGAAACATTTCACACACTGCCATCTGACCCCAAAGTAGGCAGAGCCTGTGATATGGGTATCCGACAGCTGATATATCTACACAAACACATAGATAGATAAATCATATAAATGTCAACACCCAAGACCCGAGTACAAATATCTAGCGTATGTAAGTAGGTATATAAAGTAAATCCCTAGTTTTTTTGATGGTACACACGACTCTAGATCGCAGTCCTGCACGGGCAGTCGGCCAACTAGCCCCACATTAACCCCGTTTATCCCATCAACGTGGATTCTCATGCGAAATAATCTCCAATGTACATACATTACATACCTAATAAAATATATTTGAAAGAACGATTTTATTTTATATTAAGCTACATATAAAATCGGCTAGATGGGGTGACGACTTGCGAAAGGAGACTGGTAATGATTGGATGCGGAAAGCTATATTAGTGGTCTGCTTTGGGAGAGGCCTATATACGTCCAGCAGTGGACTGTTATAGGCTGATGATGATGATTATGACATATACAAAAGAATATTTTTGGGCTTCTATTATTTATTCCTCATATTGACTCCATAATATAATAATTATTAACTGTTGATTCTATATTCTCGTATACTTACGTTTTAACAAGAATCACCACGTTTACCATGATTTCGCCATGGATTTGTTAATCTGAAGGCCGATTAAATAAACAGATATCCTTTTTTTTATTGGCCGCATTTTTACCTGTTCTATGCAGCGATGGCGTGAAAGAAATCTGTTTCCACCAGTGCTATGCTATGTGGACCAATGAATATGATTGGTGGATATTAAACTAATCTATAGCAACGTAGCATACCATAAGGACATGTCTGGTACAATTTATAGCTTTAATTTTGTCTTCACGCAATGAAAGGCCACCTTGACCTATAATTTCTACTCACAATTAAAGTACTTAGTACTAAATTCATGATTTATTTATACACGGGATTTGAGTAACATTATTGACCTTGCGAACATTTTCTGACTTTCAGAAAAAACGACCAAGGTTAGTAATATCTCGTACAAACTTTTAATGGTGTTAGAAAACATTCTGCTTGTATTTGAAGAGAGTGTCGGCGTTAACTTTGCTTGTAAATCTTTTTGATAACTTTGCATATTATATTTTGCTTTTTCATAATTTTCATATTTTGCATAAAATATATAAGTAAATAGAAAAGGTAAAGACGAATAATTAAGATGATATAAAATTCAATAAAATGAATTATGATTTAAATAGTATAATACTCTAATACTGGTTCTGCAATCGTTACAATTGCGCACAGTAGGTAAAGGTTGATATAACTAAGCCTAAAGAGTAACAACCAGAACAACTCCACCCTTTTTGTAGATAAAAGTACAATTTTAGTGTTGACCAGTTATTAGTTTTCATTAAAGTATATATTTATTTATCGTATGACTTTATTCACTGGTAAGACATAAAATTAATATTAATATACCCAAAAATTATGTATAAGAATTATTTAAGTGGTAAGATATGCACTATATATACACGTATATATGTCGCAGCCGGATCGTATAATCCGCCGCATTACAATACGGCTGGCCGCATTACATGACAGGGCCGCTTTGTAATGCGCCGGATCAACGTTTAGCCGGATTGAATACGGCTGGATGAAATTTCGGCGGATTGTATTCGACGTCGTGCGTCCTTCAATATGGCTAGCCGTAATGTAATACGGCGAGGAATCAGCCGCCGCTTTGAAAGTTTTTATTTTCCATTTTTAACACTCGTGGCGCTGCCTGACATAACAACAACAATGGCGTCGGATACAGTTCATGCGTTACAAAATTGCGAAGATATGAGTGTTTTAAATGAAGAAATCGTGATAAATACGTTAGTGGACAGTGACTTTAAGAACAATTTTAACGTGCCGTTAAATATTTTCTATTCCGCTCAATGTGGGACAGTGAAGAAACCAGGACCGAGTTTCGGAGGTTATAATGCACGTCAAAACGGGTAAAGTGCACATGGATTCTGGTGGTCGGCGGAATTACACCCAATATAACTGGGGCTAAAAATATAATATCATGAATGTGGTCGGCCAACTGTCTTAGATCTCTACGTATAAATGATAATTTCATTATATTGTAATAAAGTATTTTAGCCAAATAGCATAGTATTTTATAAATACGGTACTTAATTCTAAAGCTAATTATTTTATTTACTATATTAGTGTCTTTGATAAGACTAGTAAAAAATGTCGTCTGAAGAAACGTACTTATGAGTGATTAATAAAGAAGATTTTTAATTCAAACGTTGCTTTATTTTATAAGTATGGTCATGGTCACCCTACAATTTCAGTAGATGTACGATGTGGCTAAACGTGGGCCGCCGTATTGAAGAACGTATGGAAATGACAATCCGGCTAAACGTTGAACCGGCGCATTACAAAGCGGCCCTGTCATGTAATGCGGCCAGCCGTAATGTAATGCGGCGGATTATACGATCCGGCTGCGACATATATACTATATAGTATACACAAAGTATAAAAGTTCTGACCCTTTATTCATTTAATAGAGAACTAACTACCTTTATAGAATAGGTCCTAGTTTTACGGTAAATGTCAGACCCAAAGCACTATTTTTGCTCATGGGATAGGGAATTTGTTTTTAACAAATCTACATATTAACAGTAATATTTATTAACCATCAAGTTTATGGCCTAAAGAATTACAGTAACAGTTCCACACAGGCCGCCCGCGCGGTGGCTCGCGTAAATCTTTTCAGCAATTTCGCAAATGCACTCTCGTAATAAACATGCGCATTTAAATTTAGGTAAATGTTACTATTTCACTAAATTATACGAACATACGTGAGCTCATTGTTTTGCTAACTAAAGAAATTGGTCAGGTTGAACTGCACAAATACTTACGTTTTGTTTCGTATCGCATGCGCACTACGGAAAATTTTGATTGATTACTTAAAGATTTTATAATAAAGATCGATATATATCGATTCTAAGATTTATGATTTATGCTAACACAGTCTTTTCAAGAAATAATTTTAGTTTTTTTAATAAAATAATTTTAGAAACCTTTGATAATTTAAGAATCTCTACCAATATTCTAATTTAATATCGCTCAAAATAAGATAGTTAGTAACACTAATGCAGTAAATCCGTAATATTAAAATTCCTCACGATACAATTTCATAAGAAAACTTGGCAGCTAAGTGGATTCCCGTATGGAACTAATCATATTCATTCGAAGAAAAACACTCTTGTTATCAATATTTTTAACATGCGGCTGTCAATATGGAAAAAGAATGAGTTCTGGGTACCAGAAATAGATGTTTCAGACTGAAATACTGAAAGCGAATGAACTATTGTATATTTTTGTACGCATTTTCCGCTTGTGAAAACTAATTCTTCACTCGCGTTTGTAGAAAAAATATGCTGTTTTACCAAATACATGTTATTTAGAGTGTTCCGCTTTGCCTTAAAAAATACTTAGGGATGGAAGCATTCAGGCTGGTCTTCATTCGATTTTAGACAGGGAGATCTTTCCAGGTAATTATTTGGTTTCTATTTTAGATTCTCATCTATTTTGTGAATTTTAAGAAGGTACGTATATACTTATAGTATATACGTATAGTTGTTCAGAATAACCCCATGAAAACCACCTTTCAGCTAACTCTTTAAATGATAAATAAAGTTTTTTCACTATGAATTTTTTGTATTTGTCACAAGCTACCTATTTCCTAAAAGTACCATCGTCTTATGTATTTTATTGCCAATAGGCTTTTAGCCGCTTCTTTATATGTACACCAATCCTTAAATATTAAAAAAGGCCACGAATATTAAAAAGACGCTAGCTAGCAAGCTTCAAAATAAATACTTAACTAATTCTTATTTAAAAAAACATACAATATTCACCACACTGCATAATAAGATGAAATAACCCTTTCCAAACATGAATGAAGACCTACTCACACTCACAATACAACTTCATTCATAAAATGCATCATCGGACTGAAGCGATGAAAAAATTCAAAAATTATAAAATGAATGCACCCACAACCACGCCCACTATACACGCAACGTGTGAGAGTAAAATTCCAGAGAAAATTGCACCTAATGTCTACCACTAGACTCGCCATGTTGTTTCTCTAAACGCAGACAGGTAAAGGTGAACAATTTTCATGGCTATAAGATCTATTTTCGCTCGAGATGTTTGGGATTTCCCAGGTGCGTTGACCTGCGGCTGCGCAGACACCTGTGCTGAACGTCACAGTGCGGGGTTATTGAATTATGAACTATATTTACAGTTGTTTAAGTATGCTTATTGTGGTGTACCTATAAAACTCTAGTGTCTGAAACGCCTCTACGTCATCGGACGTAGAAGAAGTAGAGATCATTGTCCATCGAGATTTTAAATGAGATTTTTGACTCGCGAAATCTGGAACGGCTAGATTCAAACTTACTACTACTCAGTAACTAGAAGATATATAATAGGTACCTTGACAATTCAAAATTACATGAAGAGTGTATTGTTAATCACACACATCCTATACAAAAGTTTCATCACAAACTATGCGAAAACAAAACGTAGTTGTTAAATGAATTAACCATAGCTTTGGTTTAGACCCTTATTGTAGGCAAAATCCAAGACAGGATTGATCTTATTTTTTATCCGTTTCTTTTTTGAAACATTGGTATTTCATACCACATCGCTACCACTGAAGTACGTCAGCCGCGGCGCTGCACTTATAGAACTAAACAGGTAGTATGATAGACAGGTTAGTTCTCGATTTTGTCGTAGGACTTCAGTGGTGGAAAGGACTCTATCATGATTCATGATATTTTACTAAATAGAAAAAAAACACTTCATTTTTATCTACTCTACCAAAGACACGCATAATTACATTCAGACAGGGCAGTCGTCCAAAGGAAAAATGAAGTTGTAAAAACGCCGATAGCAAAGTAGGTACCTACCTAATATTTGTTTAGTTCAAAAATACTGGCCATATTACGACCACAACTGGTAAAATGATTCATCATCACGACCCATCACGTTCCCTCTGCTGGGGCACGGGTCTCCTTCCAATGAAGGAAGGGTTTAGCCCTAGTCCTAGTGCTAAGCTTGTGCTGCTCTCAGTTCAACTCTCTGGTTTGTGACTTCTCCTCGTGACTCGTTACATCATTTTTTACTCAATTCAGCAATACATAGATACTATTATAAGTAAGTATATATCCTAAAGATTAACAATATATGTATGTAGATATTAAGGGTCTGCAATAGGGAATCGAGGGTTGGCATTGTCATAGAATTATGTAGTAAATGATGCTCTACAGCCTTGAAAAAAATCACACAGGTAGTTGAAGAGTCTAGCTAGGTGCTGAATCATTCGAATTTAAGTAAATGATTATGGATAACTATAAATTAATTTCAGAATATCAAGAAAAACCAGTCAATCACACTCCCGTATTGTAACAACTGTGTCGTAATTATAAAGAATTTTCATATGATTTTTATCATATTATAAAGTTAAAGGCTTGGACTAGGCGCTAAATACCTTGTTTTTTAATAAACACACACTTATTTTGTGTAAATTAATCCCAAACTTGAGCAATTTTTTTCCCTCAAATCTTCATACAAATATCTATGGCGGCTTTCTGTGTTATAAAATCATAAACACAAGTGACGTTTGACTCAGTTGGCCGCTGGCCTCCAAAGAAGGGTCACGTCGGTTTAGGCAGCACTGACAGCTCGCGATCTTATCGTGTACAGATACAAAATCACTGCACATTGGTTGTCATTGCACTTTTTCAACTTTTATGACACCAACATAATTTGATTTGAAATGAGGCGTTTGTTAAAAAAAAAAAAGTTCCTTTTTTGAGAAATAGATGGCGTTGTCTGGGGTTGTACCAACTTTCAAACCCTCAGAACACACTCAGATCACAATATGTTATTCTGTGAGGCTAACGAAATGTGAAAGTGACGTAGGTAGGTAGAATTGTAGTATTATTTTCTCTATGATGTCGATGTCACTGTTGCTTCAGCGTTCAGTGCGATTGTGCGTACAGCCGTTCTTTTCAAGTTTTCTCAGTTTCCTTGTGTTTCTCCTGTATTAATTGAGTTGTAGTTGAGCTATCTGCTCCTCCTCCCTTGATACTTAGCACTATCCCAAGCCACATGCAGTCTGAGCCTCGGAAGGATGGCTCGCGCTACCACCCGACATTTAATCACAACTAGTGAGTTCTTATTCTGAGTTTAGTACTCTTTGCTCTCTATGTAATTTTTGACAGTTGGTACACTGCGTTTTCACGCCATCTATCGGCTTACCCAAAAGCTCAACTGACAGCTGTCAAGGAAAACGGCTCATTGGGTTCAATCGACTGGAAATGCCTTCCTCTATCACCTCCTGAAAGGATCCGGTCTACTTACCAATAACCCTGTATAATTAATAATATTTGATGATCTTAATTTTATACTGATTGTGACATAATTGTAATTAGATAATAATATTTGCATGCCTGCATGGTAGAATATAGTGATTTTTTTTTAATTTATTGACATTTTAATGTAACATCTTATGTAACACCTATATTCATGCAAATAAACAATACTTTACTTTACTTTAAAAAGATAAGGTATTCAAAGCTCAAAAACAGTGCATTCGAGCAATGTTTAATTTAAGAAGCACTGATTCATGTCGACCATACTTTATCAAAAACAGTCTATTAACATTTCCTTGCTTGTACATTTATGAGATACTACTAATTGTAAAAACAAATCCAAATTTATTTAAAACAATGACCGATGTCACTTTAAGACTAGGTCGCAACAGAGACAGGCTGTTCACTGAGCGCTACAACACTACGCTCTTAACTAAGAGTATTGTGTGTATGGGCCCTAAGCTGTACAACAAACTGCCTTACAATATAAGATGTCTTGACATTATTAAATTTAAAAATGAACTGAAATGTATTCTCCAAAAAAAATGTTATTATACAATTAATGACTACCTAAATGACATTTTATAATTTATTATATAACTAAATGAATGACTATTATTGTATGACTATTTAATTATTATATTGCTATTATTGTGTTATCTCAGTTTGAACTTAATTTATATAAATTTGCATGAATTCTATAGTGTAGGTAATCCAAAAAGTTGTACGTACTGTATAGAGCAAAGCATGGAGAACTAATAATTTTGTAACACCATTTTATTTACCCATGTTTACAATAAATGAATTTTTATCTTTATCTTTATCTTTATCTTTATCTTTATCTTTATCTTTATCTTTATCTTTATCTTTATCTTTATCTTTATCTTTATCTTTATCTTTATCTTTATCTTTATCTTTATCTTTATCTTTATCTTTATCTTTATCTTTATCTTTATCTTTATCTTTATCTTTATCTTTATCTTTATCTTTATCTTTATCTTTATCTTTATCTTTATCTTTATCTTTATCTTTATCTTTATCTTTATCTTTATCTTTATCTTTATCTTTATCTTTATCTTTATCTTTATCTTTATCTTTATCTTTATCTTTATCTTTATCTTTATCTTTATCTTTATCTTTATCTTTATCTTTATCTTTATCTTTATCTTTATCTTTATCTTTATCTTTATCTTTATCTTTATCTTTATCTTTATCTTTATCTTTATCTTTATCTTTATCTTTATCTTTATCTTTATCTTTATCTTTATCTTTATCTTTATCTTTATCTTTATCTTTATCTCTATCTCTATCTCTATCTCTATCTCTATCTCTATCTCTATCTCTATCTCTATCTCTATCTCTATCTCTATCTCTATCTCTATCTCTATCTCTATCTCTATCTCTATCTTTATCTTTATCTTTATCTTTATCTTTATCTTTATCTTTATCTTTATCTTTATCTTTATCTTTATCTTTATCTTTATCTTTATCTTTATCTTTATCTTTATCTTTATCTTTATCTTTATCTTTATCTTTATCTTTATCTTTATCTTTATCTTTATCTTTATCTTTATCTTTATCTTTATCTTTATCTTTATCTTTATCTTTATCTTTATCTTTATCTTTATCTTTATCTTTATCTTTATCTTTATCTTTATCTTTATCTTTATCTTTATCTTTATCTTTATCTTTATCTTTATCTTTATCTTTATCTTTATCTTTATCTTTATCTTTATCTTTATCTTTATCTTTATCTTTATCTTTATCTTTATCTTTATCTTTATCTTTATCTTTATCTTTATCTTTATCTTTATCTTTATCTTTATCTTTATCTTTATCTTTATCTTTATCTTTATCTTTATCTTTATCTTTATCTTTATCTTTATCTTTATCTTTATCTTTATCTTTATCTTTATCTTTATCTTTATCTTTATCTTTATCTTTATCTTTATCTTTATCTTTATCTTTATCTTTATCTTTATCTTTATCTTTATCTTTATCTTTATCTTTATCTTTATCTTTATCTTTATCTTTATCTTTATCTTTATCTTTATCTTTATCTTTATCTTTATCTTTATCTTTATCTTTATCTTTATCTTTATCTTTATCTTTATCTTTATCTTTATCTTTATCTTTATCTTTATCTTTATCTTTATCTTTATCTTTATCTTTATCTTTATCTTTATCTTTATCTTTATCTTTATCTTTATCTTTATCTTTATCTTTATCTTTATCTTTATCTTTATCTTTATCTTTATCTTTATCTTTATCTTTATCTTTATCTTTATCTTTATCTTTATCTTTATCTTTATCTTTATCTTTATCTTTATCTTTATCTTTATCTTTATCTTTATCTTTATCTTTATCTTTATCTTTATCTTTATCTTTATCTTTATCTTTATCTTTATCTTTATCTTTATCTTTATCTTTATCTTTATCTTTATCTTATCTTATTCTGAGTTTAATACTTCAACCTCTTTGCTGTCTGTGTGCAATATTTGACGTTCGGTACAGTATGTTGTCACGACATCTATCGGCTTGAACCAAAACTTAACTGACAGCTGTCAAGGAAAACGGCTCATTGAGGAAGCATAATTCTTCCAGTATATTCAATACATTAAATTAAATTAGATAGTGTGCAATATTCTCGTGATATTACAGTCTCGTAAACAGTGGCGGATTTACCTATAGGCCAAAAAGGCCAGTGCCTAGGGCGGCAGATTGAGAGGGGCGGCAAATTTGGCAAATAAGTAGTTTTTTTTTATATAATTAATTATACGTGTATCATCTGTACCATCCATGTATAAATTACTATTATAAAATACGAAAACGATTAATAAACGCTTTGTAATATTTCGATAAAACCGGATCCTGGATCATTACATACATATATATCTTTGCTCCTGCGAAAACAGAATTTGGAGCATATTATTATTTATCCAAACTTGGATAGCACTTCGCATTGCACACCGCTGCCCCCCTACTCTTGAAAGGCAATGTATTGCGTCTGTCTTGCGTTGGCACCATTTAGATTTTGGCCAAAAAAGCCTTTTGGCGTTTTTGTAAAATAACTTCTAAATTGTATGCGTTATATTCTTGTTTCTAGGTTCTTAAAATAGGCATTACCTAGCTAATTACATAAGTATTTTTGGTCTTTGGCGCCGTCCATTAATCACGTGAGGCTCAAAGGCCCCCCCTCTTGGAGGGGGTACGGAAAAATCACGAGGGGGGAGGGGGGGTCTCGTTAGACATCACGTTTATTAATTTTTTGACAAAAAGCGCTAGGTATTTCTGAACCGAAATTTTGAACGGCGCAAAATTTTCTACAATAATAAATTTTATTGCAAATACACATTATAAATATTTTCCAATTCAAAACGCAATTTTCGATACATTTGTATCAATGTATTTGTGTAGATATATCAGCTGTCCGATACCTATAATACAGGCTCAGCCTAGCTTGGGGTTGGATGGCCGTGTGTGAGATGTCCCCACATATTTATTATTATTATTTATTATTTTTTCTAGTCAAAAATAGCCTTTACATACATTTCCAAAAAAATACACGTTATCCAGGGGGGAGGGGGGGGTCCCAAACCTCACCGAATATAACCAGGGGGGAGGGTGGGTCAAAAAATGAGAAAAATGACCTCACGTGATTAATGGACGGCCCCTTTGTAAAAACGCTTTTGAAGAGAAGTTATGATTTTTAAAATGTTGACAACGAAAGACAGACGCAATACATTGCCTTTCAAGAATAGGGGACTGAACGAATGAACCGATTTAGTTTTTTTTGTATCACATGTGTTCTACGGGAGAGTGTTTTTAGACAATAAGTTTGCTGAAATCGATTTTTAAAAGTTACAAAAAAGACTTTATAGCGTAAAACGCTTTAAAGTCTTTTGCCTTTCAAATTAAACATTTTAGGTTAACATTACAATACAATACAATACTCTTTATTTGCACCAAAATAGAACAACATACAAAATAAAGACTTAAAAATAAAAACAGTACAAAAAGGCGGCCTTATTGCTTATAGCAATCTCTACCAGACAACCTTTGGATGGAAGAGAGTTATAAAAAAATAGAAATAGAATGAGAAATAAGTACTGAAATAAGTAAGCTGAGGTGCAAGTGTATAATACACTACTTAAACATTAAACTCTTCAGTACATAGCGGGTTGCAAAAATAATCTAATTAAATGACAGAAATATGATTAAGTTCACAATCGTACTAATAACGGAATTAAACTAACGTATTGAATTTCAAAACCCTTCTGAAGAACTATAGACCGATCTCGCTTTCAAGCCATGTATACAAGCTGTTCTCAAGGGTTATCACGAACCGTCTTGCCCAAAAGTTAGACGAGTTTCAGCCCCCAGAGCAGGCTGGGTTGGGTTTCGAAAAGGCTTTAGTACAATAGACCACATCCACACAGTAAGGCAGATTATACAGAAGACCGAAGAGTATAATCAGCCTCTGTGTCTAGCCTTTGTGGACTATGAAAAAGCCTTCGACTCCATCGAGACCTGGGCAGTTTTGGAATCCTTGCAGTGATGCCAAATCGATTGGCGTTATATCGAGGTGTTGAGATGTCTGTACACCTTCCTTTGGCGTTTCAGCAGATCAAAGCTTCATTCTCCTTCACTTGCATTTTCATATGCCTTCTCTTCTTATTCTTTACTCTAACGATCTACAAAGATAACGCAGGCACAGAATATATAGGTATAATATGAACTAGGCAAGCATACATTACCTCTTGCTGATTCCGCCCGGTGTATATTACCGTTATCAATACGGGAATTTATAGTTTTTATACTGCAGTCGGCAGCCCGCTCTATTCTTGCTTCTCCTATCGCGATTTTATCTCCGAAACGTAACCATAAAGTTTCCTCTAGCATAAATTTAAGATGCCAGTTCTTCTTTTCAATGGACGAAAATAAAATATTAATTCGGTTTTACGGACTTGTCTTCATTTGAAGAAAATTAAACTTCATTAAAGTGCACATATATGTACTATTTAGTATATGTGCACTTTAATTTATGTTTAAACGAATGTACTAATATATTAATAATATATAGTTATTTATAGTTTTTGTTATAATCAAGTTGATGTATTGATGAGTTCAATAAGACAAATCAAAAGAAAAAAGTATAATTATCATAACTGACCAACTTCTACAATTAACTAGTAATTTGAGCCGGCCGCGTATTCATAATAAATATATTTTGATCCATGCGAAGGAAAAGTTTCCAGTAAAATTAACTATTATACATTCAGTTTTTTTGAAACATCGAAGAATTTTCTGTGGCGAGTGCGGTGTTGTTGCGACATGTTGCTACCCTCCCACGCTCTTTATAAAAATATCGTATAAATCTCTTCCAATGCCAGCTACGTCACTGATGCCTACACGAATTCGCGTCAAATATTTACGGACCACCCACACAAGTCCGAGCATAAATTTGAGCGAACTGCCTAAAGATTTTATTCATGGATCATGCATTTATAACTGATTAAGTAGGTCACTGTTGCATTGGGAGTAACCTGGTGCATGGCTGACTACATCGATAGGTATAAACAATTAACACACTCACATCTCAATAAAGTTGGTACCTAGTAATAATTGTACCTTCTAGGTACATAAATGTTGTGTATTTCTTTTTGTAATTTTTGTTTTTGTTTGCAATAAGAATGATCTATCTTGCATAATGTAAACATACGTGACGCTGGTGAGTCACAGACATGGCTTGTTTATGTTATGTTTTATATTTATTATTCTTTTTTTGTATATTGGTGCTTATGTGTTATTATTTTCATTAAAATACATTTCCGCGTTTTTTATAACATTAACCTAAATAAGGACTTCCCTTATTCGCATTGTTTTTTTCGTATGAGTGTGGGAGTCCCGTAAAAGCTGTTGATATCGAATTTTATTACATTGTTCCTTCTGTTTATTGGCAAGTAAAAGTTTATTACTTTGTGCTAAGATGCATAAATATTTGAAAATTGTTAACGAGTGATCTCTTTTAAACATTATAGATAGGTACAGTATCATATTTGTGATTAAATTAGATTTAAGTTTGGGCCCTTGGTTATTGACTATTGGCTTTAAATGATTAAAGTTAGGTATATAATGTAGTAACTAAATTAAAAAATAAATTGGCCTTAACAATACTTAATGAATCATATACATAACAGTTATGAAACATTTAATACGCACCAATTCCATGTTTATAAACCATATAAATAATATACCTATCTATATCAAAGGTATAACTAAAATACTTTTTACAAATGAGCTTTCACGCAATTTCATAAGTATATTTCGACTTTTTTCATTTTGTTTTTATTTATTTTGGTATTTCAAATAATTCAAGGTCACCCCCGCAAATATATTTCAACAGCTCGATTCCTAAAAGTTTCAGTTCTACTAGTCTACCAATCGCTATTTCAGAGATTCGCGCCAGAAAATTTTGCTCGCGAAAAAAAAAACAAAGAGGCAACAGAAATAGTCCAACAGCCACCGGTAATCCATCAGATGGTCATGACATTGGTTCACAGGTGGGGTTACTAACCTGCTCGCTTGTTCTGCGTGTCACTTCTCCAGAGCTCTCCAGGCCACACTACTACCCACTCCGCAGTTGAAACTTCTCTGAGGTTATTTTAAAATGCGTTTATAATTTTATTGTTTGTTCGAAATTCAAGAGATGCGACAACCGTGCGCGCGCGCTGGCTCTCGCTCGATCTATCCAGCCAGCCACTCCGCGCGACCTTACTCGCCTCCCTATTTGTTTTCAAATCGTAAACATTTTTTTTTCAATGAGGACGCGAAGTGTATTGTGGGAATTGTTTCGTATGATTGTCATGTTTTGAAAGAATTGTTAAAGGTTACTTATTTATTTATTTTAGCTAGATGTGTAGGCGGTATGTTTAAATACTGAAAGAAATACAAACACGGATTGATATGTTAAGTATTTTATACAGAGCTCTGTGTAGAGCACTGTTTAAGAAGATTTTAATGCAAATGCTCTTTCAAATTCAAAGTCAAATGATTTTATTCATCGAATTAATATAAAAGTTTCTGATGAACGTCAATTTTTACAATCTACTCTCCGTTCGGATAAGGGGGGCTCTTTCTGTCTTAGGAGAAGAACGGAGGCAAGAAACTCCTGAGCCCTTTTATAGTATTACTAACCAGGAGACTCAGACATAATATATGGTGCACTCGAGTTCACATACCTATGTTCTATATTTCTTCCACCAAGTATGACAAACCCTAGTCCAGCTTTAGTGTTTTTTATCGACTCGACATCCGCACAAGAAATTTCAAATTCAAACCGATTGCTTACTTTAGTGAATAATATATTATACTTATCATAATTCTACTTAAGCCTAAACCTAAAAGTAGGTACCTAAGTATATTATTCTACATTTTTATTTCTCTATATATAAGTAGTACGAGTATAAACCACAAATCACAACGACAGTAAGCTGTAAAATTGATAAATATTAACAAATGTTTCGTCTCACTCTTGCTCATTCCATAGTAACGTGCTAAATGTTCACCCACTGACATGCATATAAATATTATTATTACGACAGCTTTACAGTTTCCACCAAATTGATATGTTACAAGTATCTAAATATATATGTATTTTGCATTCTGAAATAAAACACGTATTGTTTAATATTATTATTATCCTTATGCTCACACATTAATTAACGAAATGGTAAGTAGATATTACTTACACCATGTAACCATAATATAATAATAATATTATGTGGATACGACATGAGGTTCCTTTAATAAACAATATGTTAAGTCTAGTCAACCTTACAGAATAGTTTACACAGTTTCACACTGCCACTGGATTAAAATCTTATAATAACTTCTACGTAATGATGACGAAACATACTCGTATTATAAATGAAACTTATTTTAAAACTGCTACAGTCGATTTGTGTTCTCACTTTGTGACAATGTTGTGAGATATTTGTGGAAACTACTATAACTGTCTTATGATAATTTCATTACATAAACACTCACACGAAGTAAGTCCTATTAAAACATTTATGTACATGTGAATTTAAACGTAACATACCTATCACGGTTTTTTTATGCACACTGTGTTTTTTACAAATGCGAGGAAATTAAAAAGGATGATTGGCAAAACAATTTGCTTATTTCTTCTACTAATACATATACTGCATACTATTACATTATAAGGTACCTAAATATCATCAGATTCATCAGGTGCTTGGTTTAAGAAGGCTTTTACTGGAAATTCATTATCATTCATCGCATTTCCAAGAAAGTATTTTTCCCTTTACAGTAATATCACATCTAGTTTCAGCGCATGAGTAAAGAAAACATATCAATGTGCCCCGGCCGGATTCAAATAGGACCATCGGCACAAGAGTCAGTTTCACTTACTGTTGTGCCATCCGGTAGTCCATTTCCGACATAAACAGTATTAACTACACACAGTTTAATAACATTTGCATGTATGTTGCTGTATTATGGTCATATTGTTCATGTCATGTTTATGCTAAACTGTAGTAGTTCGTAGCTTTACGCGAGTGGTTTATTGACTAATTAATGTTTCATGTGAATATAGATGGACCAAAATTAGCAATAGGTCCAGCAAATTGTCGCTAATTCATTGTCATGTCGAAAAAAATACATAAAAGCTTAAAACCGGTTTCGCATACGGAAAAAGGCAATATGAAAGGTACTTTTTAATCTTTTTTTTTAATTTATTACAGTCCTGTGTCGTTACTGATATTATTACATTAAATATGTACTTACTACTTTCCGCATAAGTGACTACTACGAAAATTCATTTAATTAAATTCATAGTACCAACTATACTTATTAATTTATTTTATATTTTATCATTTTATGGAATGGAGTTGGTCGCGTCTTCACGATATTTTGTGAAATACTATGATTCTATTAGGTCTAAATGTTTATTGTTAGGCAGTAACAAGAAACAATGTATTTCTCACAATCATTTTTTTAATTTAACTATTGAAAAATAGCTAGGTATAGGAAGAAGCAATTTTCCCAATCGTAGCTCGCTCGTAGCATGGTCCGCGTAGGCCTACTACGGCGTAGCTGCGTAGGCTTCTTGCAAGCTGCTACGACAGCCTGCGTAGCGAATGGAAGCAGTAATATTTTATTGTAATAATTTCATGATTTGATGTTAAAACAAGAACATAATACTTTATTCAAGGAAATACACTCACGGGCAATGAACAAGTTCCAGTGAGAAAAACACCTAAAAACTAACTTAATGGCGCCTTTTGTAATATTTTTGTACATTTAACGGTGCATCAGAATATAACCAACTGAAGACAAAAATATTTTGTTCAAAAGTGGAACTTTTTCTTTGCACGTGAGTGTAGTTTTCAAATAACCGGCATTACATTTTTGAAATGTTATCCACTATGTTATTTTTATACTCCTATCATTGAGAAATATTAAATTATAACCTACATCAGCTACTCCCTGTCAGGGATCCGTGGAACAGCTACAAATCTTGTCAACAAACTATTCAGTAAGTTACCCAGCGCGATGCTGCAGTGATACACTGAAACTTTCAGTATAAACATTGTTCAGATCAGCACAGTTTGCCAACATATTCCAGCGTGACGTCAGCTATCACTATGGGACTATAGTATTCAGTGATGTACTCTTTATAAGTTGTTGGCATCGATTAATGAAAACTTCAGTAGAGGAAACAAAATATTGAAGGATTTGATTGTAAGGACATTTGCCGTTGATTATGTAGGTCCCTTGTGAAGATACTGTAAAACATAAATTAAATAAGAGTTTTAAGATATACATATATATCGTAATTTAAAATGTATATTGATGTTGATTCTGAAGGCAGAAATTCTAAATTTAGTGCTGTCAAAACCTTAATTTCTTTGTTTAAAATTCGACTCTATGATTGTTTCCGTAAATGTAATTTTATGCTAGCAATTTTTTTAGTTTGACAGCGTTAAAATTAGAATTTCTGCCTTCAGAATCGATATCATTATCATCAATTTTCTAACTAGGTACAAACTAGTATAAACCACGTAGTGTTTTTTTTTCCTCAGTGGTATAAACTAGTATGCACTACACACACAATATTAGTCTCTCAATGCAAGTATAGAAAGGTAGGTTTTGATAGCATAACTAACGATAGCATAGATAACGTCAGTGAAAATATGTTCTATATTCAAACCTACTTTGTTTCTTAAATACTTCACCGGCCAGTCCAAGTCGATTCTCAGAACAAGGGATCCAGATAGAACGGTCATTCCAATCCCGACCCAAATAAAACAATCAAACTGCATGGGGGCAGCAGGCGCCTGCATCATACCACATTATCGGGAACAGTCATTTCGCTGTCAACCAATCAACAAAGACCTTCGATGCCTGGAGGGTTACTCTATACTGACGAAAAACGAACGAACGAGAGCTGTCGTGCAATCGGCACGTTGAATACAATTAGATAGAGTCGTGGCTCGCGCAGCAGCACTTCGATTTTCGTCACATAGAGTGACCCTTTGAGCTTTTCACCTCTCCCGTGCTTTTCCACGCAGGTTTTAGGCCAGTTTCGGGGTTCCAAGCTACACTAGCCAGGGTGGCAGTTAATTAACAATTCCGGGTGTTAATGGAACGAGGATTATGACGTGGGGCCTTCAAATTGGATCGGGAGATGACAATGATAGTGATCGGATTGAGAACTCTGTTAAGCAATTAACTGGGTTCGGGGTTTATTGTCGTTGCGAATCGAAGGGTTAACGGACGGGGTTTAGTGTCGGGTTTTATTGGTTATGGTGTTTCGAGATTATTGTAGGTAACTTTGTATCATGGATAGACGTAGGTATACCTACTTATAAATTTAGTTTTTTGATTCCTATTTCTAAACTTGTAAACACTTAACCCTGTATTAAACATTACAACGATTTTTACTGTAATTACAAATTTTGCGTAAATTGACGAAATACGCACGAGTTTTCAATATTTTTTTATGCTCATAGAGTCAAGATCCACTTTGATAAATATAACTATATATTCATACGTTAGCGTGATATTAATGTGTTACTATTCTAGTTTTATTTTTATATGTCCAGACATATTTTACATCATGTTTGTTTTGCCTTCACGTTCCGTACATAATAATAAATAATTTGTGTAATATTCGTCACTTGGTTTATTCCGGTGCATTGCGCGTTGCGAAATTGAATTTTTAAGCCAATTGCTATAATTGATTTCGGTTATTTTTATTTGATTTTGTAAAAATGTAGACTTCGAAGCGGCATCGGCAGCGCGAAAATTTTAATTACTTCATAAATGAAAATTACTTGCCTCAGTAGTTTAATTAATAATAAGAATAAAAGTGTGTTTATAGTGTGTAACCTATATTTTGTTCCCTTATTCCTACTGTCTTAACTATACCTCATCACCATCAGCCAATAATCATCCACTGCTGGACATAGGCCTCTCCTAAGGAGCGCCACAACACTCGGTCCTCGGCCTTCCTCATCCAACCACTACCCGCCACCCGCCTGTATAAGGTCGTCAGTCCAGTGGGCAGGAGGGCGTCCCACGCTGCGCTTGCCTGGTCGTGGTCTCCACTCGAGAACTATACCTACTTATTGTCAATCTCCGGTGAGGATAATGGGCCGAAATGAAGTGCAGTGTATATGAAACTCATATCTTCATACATAATGTTAAGAATCTTATAGATGAATAGAGTATTTTGGAACGAACGGTTAACACAAGCTATAAAACTGAACTGACCTTGTTCTATCGTCTATATCTAAGTTATATAAATAAACATTAATGTTTAAATGTTATTTCTTATGTTTATGTGTGCAAATATATAGCTTGATTATTTTTAAAATTTCATGTTTAGCTAGCCGAAACCCTATCCCGAGATTTAGGAAGTGAATTGTGCACCATACCTCGATTTAACGTATGTAGATGTAGTATACACAACAATCTACATTCTACGATTTACATATTACCTATATTATTTAACCTTAACGTCTTATTGGAGATAATACACAATGTTGAATACATTCCTAAGGCAATCACGATATAAATAGTAACATGCATGTGCGGCATCAAATCTTTCGCTGTTTAAACAAAGCCATTACTATTTCAATCCGACCAATAGGAAGATTTCTTTTAGCCCATCAAAGTGCCGCATAAAAACTTTTTACGACCGCCTCTTTTTAAAAAGCGTTGACACAAAAACGGAAACTAGCTCTATCATTAGCTAGAAAAAAAGATAACGTTCGAAATCCGAAATGTTCGTTTTGTATGTGGCCGGTTGCGCAAGATGCGACGGAAATACTCTCGCGCCCGCAACCGACCTTGATGATGACTGGTATATTGTATCCTCGGTTTAAGGATGACAGAACTCTTAGGGCATATATATTCACAAGTACCTATACGTACTCGATTTTTTCAATGATAGAGTTGATCATCTGGACACGAATCAAGTGTTGAATGAACAACGGAATCGCTACAGCTAATCTAGGATGGAACATTATAAAAAAATCGTAAGTATACAGATAATTAATATAGTAATATTAAGGTAGGTATAGGTCTAGGTATATAATTATTAATAGCTATGTAGGTTTAAAGTATTTATATGTGTTCATAATATATTTAAGTATTATTGTATGTAGGTATTTACACATTGTTCATAGTAATTATGTTGTATTTTCTCTTGTCTTGTCACACGTTACCCCTTTCTTTATACTTTATATTTCCTTTCAATGTGATTGTCTGGAAGAGATTACTTTTAGTAATAAGGCCGCCAATTGTACCATTTTTCTTTTCTATGTTTGTGAAACTGTTTCTGTTTGTGTGCAATAAAGTGTATTTTATCTTTTATCTTTATTATAATAATAATAATAATGTTTTAGGCAAATCGTCTTATTCCTCAAAAAAGTTAAATGTATAAATCCGTCAGTGAAAGAGACAGACGCTGCGCTTCCTATACGGAACAAGACGGAGGTCTCACGTTCAATGCCGAGTTGGACATCATTTTCTGTTAATTTCCAAATTGATGATAGTTGGTGCTAGAGCTATGGTGTTGTTTATTATTTTTTTATTTAAGAAGTGTAAGTCTGTATTACATATATTTCACAGATACTTGACCCTTTCATAGCAACTCCACAGCTCTGCGGCTACTTGCTCTAAAGTATGCTCCAGGTTAGAAGGGACGAGGAGGAGAGGGGACGGAAAAGGAGCGGTGGTAGCTCAGTCGGGTAAGCGCCCAGCTTCTCACGCAAGAGATGCGGGTTCGAATCCCGGCCCTGACATGTACCAATGGCTTCTTTTAACTTAAGTACAATGTACATCATCGCTCTTACGGTGAAGGAAATCATCGTGAGGAAACCTGCATATCTACCCGCAGTGGACCAGCGTGGTGGGAAATGGTCCAAGCTTATGGCTATTAGAAAAAAACTATTACTCAATAAATGAATACTTAAACGAAAGGAGTTTTTAGATTGTTATTTTATTCTGTGCGCTGATAAATATGTATTGTACAGATATATATATATATATCTTTTTTAAATATTGTAGGCCTTTTGTATTATTATTCTTTGTATGTTTGCATGTCAAAAACTTGACAGGAAGTGCTGGACGAATTATGAAACTTAAGATCTTATTGTATTATTACCACTTTTACGCAAATAAATGATTTTTACTTTACTTTACTTTTACTTTAGGAAGGCAGTTTAGACCTTGGGGATATGAACAAAGGTTCCACTCGAGAGTGTAGGTACTTACACCCCCTCAGAGAATAGAATAGAATAGAACAGGGGACGGAAAAGATAGAGAAAGGAGGAGTGTATTTTACGGAAAAACGTGAAGCAAAGCTTGCCGGCAGCAGCTAGTGATTACATAAAAAAAGCTTTCCAAGTAAAAAAGACTCAAACTCAAAAAACTATTTTGTAATAGTACAGGGCTAGTGGTGGCATGGTGGCACCACCAGACTGGTGCCAACATGGTGTCGCGGTCAAATATAGGCAAAGGTCAGTTGGTTCATTCACGGATTTCAAAGTATCATAGAAGTTCTTTAGCATGACCAGTTCAGTCACACTTTCTACTTACTTTTAATTGTAACAACCATTACAGTTTTGAAGAGAATTTTAAAATTAAGGATTTTTAGTAAGCAATCCAGGGTTTCAAAATATAAGAAATGTATATTAAAACCATATTTTGTTTTTTCTTCGATTTTATTATAAAAATTAAATTGTTCATACGATACGAGTAATACTTAATACTTTTAAATATGTTACAATAAAGTAGAACAAAAAATATTTGCTATCTATTTTTAACAATTGTTCGTAATAAGAGCTTTAAAAATAAATCATTTAATTATAATATATTATCATCTGTATCTCATAAGAAAGTACATATAACGTAACATATAACGTAAAAGTACATATACATATTAGTATAAGATCACACTGACTAGAATGCCACACCCCTTGTCCGTTTTTATATTATTTCATCATTTGTTTTATGGACAGATATATAAATAAAAAGGCCTTTACTTTTAACTAACGTTACATGACGTACCTAATAATTCCAAAAAAAAATATTATTTCTTCAATTAGCAATTTGGAGATTTTGTGATGCATAGAAGTATAGAAATCTGTCATATAAAACAAATAATAATCAATATATTATGTATTAGTCAAACATCTTGTTAATCACAAAAATATATGGGAATTTAGGAAATGCGTTTGTATATACTTAGTCAAATCAATTCGTTAAGGACATTATATTAGTCACCTACATACCAGGTAACACTCGAAAAAACAGGAAGATTTTTGTATCTAGAATAATATAAATAAAATATATACATAAATAGACAGGGAATACTCAGACATAAATATTTGTTTATAACAAATACCAATAAATATATTACATTCTATTATGACCGCTGTATATAATATACTTACCTACTTATAATGTTATATATACCTACTAATAACAAGCATTTAAAACAGTAACAATTGCATAGCTAAAACCTAGTAACTATTTAAAGTGACAGAATATTTTTAACATTCAATACCAACCTATATTTTTCTAACTTCGGCAAGCATAAAAAATCTACAATAATCACAATGCAATGACATTGGCATTTAAGCCTTTTATTAATAATAATCTGAACATGCGTGGTAATATTTAAAAAAAAGTTCAGTAAGGTGATGGCTAGAAATTAGGTCATTTTTATAGATTGTAATTCAGTCAGGAATAGATGAAAAAATAATGAACTATGTTAAATTAAATATGAACATAAAAAACCATTTTCGAGGAAGTCCTAATATTTATTTCTAAAAAATACGCAAACTGAGTTCTAAGAAATATCCTCCTATTTTTAGTAAGTACCTAATTATATTTAATCTTTGGCAACTTAGCCGTTTATGTTATTTACACATATAAATTAAAATTAGCATTATAGTGATCACATGATATGATAAATTAAATAGGATGCCTATTTTGCCTACGAAGATTATTATTATTGGTGACGATTTGTGACATAAACGAAACATATTTATAAAATACATAATATTAAATTAATCTACCATTATGTAATATATAATATATTTGTACATTAGCTGGATAGATGCAGTGCAGTTGAATAATTCATCATCATCATCATCATCAGCCTTCTATCGCCCACTGTTGGGTATAGGCCTCCTTATTTGTACGCCAATTCTTCCGGTCCTGTGCCGCTCTGATCCACTGCTTCCCTGCAACCTTGCAGATGTCATCGGACCATCTAGCAGGTGGTCTGCCAACCGCTCTTCGTCCGTCTCTAGGCCACCATTCTGTGACCGCCTTTGTCCACCTTCCGTCCTCCCGACGAGCCAAGTGTCCCGCCCACTCCCATTTCAGTTCGGCGACCCGCATACCGACGTCGAACACTTTGGTCCTTTTGCGGATCACCACGTTGGGAATACGGTCTCTAAGCGAAATGCCTAACATGGCTCGCTCCATAGCTCTCTGTGCAACTCTGATTCGGTGCACAGTTTCCTTGGTCAGCGTCCATGTTTCGGCACCGTATGTTAGTGTGGGCAAGACACATTGGTTAAACACCTTGGTCTTCAGGCATTGTGGGATCTTAGACTTCAGGACATCATCTAGTTTTGAAAAGGCGGCCCATCCCAGTTAGTTTTGAAAAGTTGAATAATTACCTAACCTAAATTTGATTTAACTGTAAAATATTAACTTCAGAAATATTTAGTTTAGTTTTAGTTATTATTTTGATACCTAGCTACTTATTATATAACATAACTTAAGTGTACAGTTAATAAAGCATAAAAAATATAATATTCCCCAACAAACACAACATCATATCGAATGTAAGTCACTCTCGTATAACACGAATATAATTTGAAAGTTAAGATTTTGCAAAGCATATTATAATTATTTAATATCGAGTTTTCGTAAGCATTAAACTTATATATAAACACTAGCTGTTCCCGCGCGCTTCGCTTCGCCTTAAAAAGTTTTCCCGTGGGAATTCCGGGATAAAAAGTAGCCTATGTTCTTTCCCAGGGTCTAGACCGTATGTATACCAAATTTCATTGAAATCCGTTCGGTAGTTTTGGCGTGAAAGAGTAACAGACAGACAGACAGACAGACAGACAGACAGACAGACACAGTTACTTTCACATTTATAATATTAGTAAGGATATGAGCACTATCATCACAAATTTAAACCAAGCAGTCCGTTTATTCACATAGCATGGTAACCATTCAACCAGCTGTTTAATACCTTAGACCTTCCTAGATTTATTCAATATAATCTGGTCCTTTTGTAAACTTTTACCACCGTTCACATGTTAATTTACCGGCATTTAAGTCTCTAATGATGAACCAATAAGTGCTATGAGTCATCGTCTTGGGTTCCCGTGATGACCTGCAGCACCCTGAAGGCTCTGGACTGCCGCGGGGGACCGTCTGATGCAAACTTGTGATGAAATACCCTGGAATCAGAAAGGATAATTCAGTTAGACAATTTCAAAACTAACATGAAATGAAGTGTTTGATTTATTGGTTAGAATATTATGAGTATGTTTAGGTGTAAACAAGTGCCACTTATGTTAAATTGGGTACCTAACTGAATCAATTAATATCGTTAGCTACAACATCACTGTGTAATAGTATTTTAACTGTGGTGTTAAGTTGAAGAAACTCAAACTTCGTCAGTCAAGGATTCAAAAACTACAAAACAACTTTTTAGCGTAAGCACAAGTTATTGGCGTTAGAGTAGCGAATAATATTCCTCAAAGTATAGCATGAAGCGTAACGCTGACAAACACACGGAAAACAACTTTTCAGTAAAAATATTCTGTTTACTTTGGATGAGTGCAAACATGTCCGCCTCATCGGCGCCCGCCGGAGCTGAAACCATCACATGTGATATGTTAGGAAGTGTTGAGAATCGGGCCCACCCGTCACGCCAATTTTGATGTATCTGTGTATATGAAAATTGAAAAAAAACTGCAAAATTACACTATGTTCGCCTGAATGTTTGTATAGGTCTTTTGTTGTGTTTGTGTGTCGGAGAACGGTTTCAGGAACTTGCAGCTGTATGGTATAAATAGCAAACAGTAAACCTATTTCCATGAATAAATTTAGTTTAGCGGGGACAGATTCTTGGAAAGAATATAATGAAGTATGTTGTAAAACTTACCTTCTGTTAGCTCCGTCGTTCCCTGACTCTATATGTATAGGAATAATCCTCTCTTTAACTTGATTGTTCTGGAAGTTTCGATTCAATGATGGAAGGTCGTGCTGGGCCGACGATCCATCGTCCATTCTTACTAGCTGTGGGGACAAAACTCTCATGATTCGCTGAGTGGGCTGGGAGAATGGGCCTTGAGGAGACGCTTGTCCCTGGTAGTTAGCATTTGGCTGCATTCCGATAGTGATCCTCAAGTGAGGCTGAGGTTGGCCTTGACGCCCGTGATCCTTGACCTCTGTATTCGTCACCTCCATCTGTATGGGAATAACTCGTGCCCCAGTTTGCCCACTCGGAGGATTCTCTTTCGGTATACTCTTCCTATTTTCTGAGGGCAGGGTGGACCAAGTAGGTTGCGGTTGCTGATATTTCGGTGGACTGACAACTTCACGGATGTTTCGCTGCTTTTCATTGCTAAGCCTAACCCATTCTGGTTCTTGGTTTGCTTCCCTTGGGGGAGTCGTAAGTTCCCGGCTCAAGCTCTTTCTGACGCCATCTAACGGCCTCTGGCACCAAATTGGTGGAGGCGTTTTTGTTCTTTCCTTCTGTGTTTTAACAAATCCGGGCATCGCTTTAGGGCTGTCGGGGCAAAAGTATACTGGTTCTTGGTTTACATAGACAACTTCTTTTTGCGGGGGCGTGTTGTTGTATTCCGGCTCAGGTTTATTTTTCCTTCCAGTAACTGGAATTGAAATGCTAGATTGGTATCGTGGCTGCTCCTGTGATTGATATTGATTTGATGGTGGTGTCATTGGCTTCTTATTTTCTTGTACAGTACGCCACGGTGGACTGTAATTATCTTGGACTGTACTGTTGTTTGTGTCTTGGTGTTCTTTAGGAATATATTGTTCAGGTTCATTCCTTGTCTGATTCATAGATGGGTTCCTAGCATTCCTTATTTCTTGAGCCCAGGGAGGCGTTTGTGGTGCTTGATTATTGTTGTTTGAATCTTGGAGTTCTTTAGGAATATATTGCTCAGGTTCGTTCCTTGTCTGATTCACAGATGGGTTCCTAGCATTCCTGATTTCTTGAGCCCAGGGAGGCGTTTGTGGTGCTTGATTATTGTTCACTTCTGGTGTTGTCTTCCATGGTGGCGTGTACGTTGCCTGTTGGTTCATAGGTTGGCTGTTGTGGTAAATCGAAGGTGGGTTTTCCGGCTCCCTAGATTGGCGGTTGAGAGTGTTTGTTCGCCAAGGAGCTGCATTTTCTGATTTTGGACTAGGCGGTCTTTGCTGGTTAACATTGTTATAAATAACATTGTTATTAGTTTGAGTGTTATTGTTATAGTTGTCCCTAGGTCTTGATCCAGCTCGTGGTAAAGTATTATAAACTGGTCCTGAGCTGGCCGGTGATGGCGACGCTTTGCTTTGATTTGGTGAATACTGTTGGGTATTCGGTGAATACTGCTGGGTATTCAGTGAATACTGCTGGGTATTCGGTGAAAACTGTTCGCGATTGTATGGAGACTGTGGGGTAGCAGGAGAGTCACGTTTTTCAGGTTGCCTCCAACTACTGTTTGGAGATGGCGAAAATGAAGAACCATTGCTGATAGGAGACTGGCCAGCATAAGGTAACGGACTCTTGTTGAATTGGGAGTCCTGCCTCTGGAGAATGTCCCTGGTCGGTGTCACCCCTACTGGTGAATAGTTCTGTCCCGGATACTGCGGCTCTGGCTTGTGAAGAGGACTGTCGGGACTCTGGTTCAAGTATACATTATTCTGACGCTGGACGTTATTGTACTGAGGCGAATAGTTCCGGGGTGGCTGTTGCGGGAACGATGATGGCGGCATTTTCACTGTCAACGGGCTCGGCACCTTCTCAGTGAACTTTGGCACTGGCCCCATGCGTTGTTGATCAGCCTTCTCAGCCTCCCAATGATAGGGGCTGTTGGTTTTTCTCAGCATGCCAATTGGATTTTCTGGGATAACGATTTCGGGGCGCTCTCCGGGAGCCAAAGTATTTGGTTTTGGTGATTTGGATGGCGGCGCTGAGATGACCAGCGGTGGTGGGGGAGGAGGGGCGGGAATATTCATGGGCGGGGGTGGAGGGGGGGGTATGGAGCTGCCTTGTGGTTGGTAGTTGGCTGGTGGGTAGTTTCTGTTTCCATTAGCTTGTTGCTGGGCGTAGGCTTGTTCGTGTTCTTCCTGGGACCGTTGCCTGGCGAGCCGGCGCGCCATGCTCGGTGTCTTGATCTGGGACAGGTCGAGGCCGCCCGGGGTGTAGGTGAATGGCTTCTTGTCCTTCGTCATCATGGCATTTTGGATGCATGCCGGAGGCTCCGGGTTGTTGTTCATAGGCTGAAATTATGAAAAAAAGGTTTTGTTAATTTATTGATAATATCGACTTTAAATGTATAGTCAGAGCTTTAGATACTTTTGGTGTGTTGAGTTACTAAAAGTTTTATAATTAACCACGAAACGAGGTCAGGTTTGCATTTGTGCGCTCTGCACGCTTTGCGTTTCGTATGCTGCCGACTTGCCGACAAAGTTTAGAATGGGGCTATACCGAAAATACTCCTGCAATATTTAGCATATAGCCATTTTATATACTAGGTATGCTGTATTTCTGTTTATTATGTGGACATCCTTATATTTTATAACTTTCTGTAATTATTTGAAAAACTACGTTGTTTGCAGTTGTACCTTATGCGTATATATTTTATACTAGCTATTCCCACGCGCTTCGCTTCGCCTTAAAAAGTTATCCCGTGGGAATTCCGGGATAAAAAGTAGTCTATGTTCCTTCCCAGGGTCTAGACCATATGTATACCAAATTTCATTCAAATCCGTTCAGTAGTTTTGGCGTGAAAGAGTAACAGACAGACAGACAGACACAGTTACTTTCGCATTTATAATATTAGTTAGGATAAGGTACCTAACCTACAGGACTCTTGCATGGTGGCTTGCAGGATAGGTGTCAGAAATGGTGATAGTAAGCTGTTTGAAGGTGCAGAGAGCCGATTCTGCAGATGATATAACAACTAACCTGCGCCTTGCCGTAGTTCGGGATTCTGCCGAGATGTCCGCCGGGGATGTACCTGGAATGTGGCCAAGAATACGTTATTTTTATACACTGTCCCGTATCTTCTTCGTGTTATTGGAATATTTTATAATGGCACTTGTGTACGACTTGATACATAGTAACGAAGCGATGTTTTAAAGTGGTTGGATTAAATGAACTCCTACGGATTGAACGTTACCGAAATTGAAAATCTTATACAACCGTTTATCATCGAATCACTTAGAAACGGCACTACAAATTTTGTGTTTCATAAAATAGTTATAAGGATAATACATGTAGCTACAGAAGATAATTAATCTGATAAGTATATAATTAGACTGCCTGATATAATTTTTACCAAATGCCAAAAAGAGGGACTTTGTAGTTTCGATGTTCATGTCTGTTTTTCCTTTGACTCTAAGGGATGCATATTTGCGACTTTCCACCACCTCTGACCTAAGTATATTTTCCATATTCAATGCTATTAAATATTAAAGAAAAATATATACGTCAACATACCCATTTTGCGCCATTTTCAGTCGGTAAGTGCTCAATCTGCGGTCTTCAATACATCAACACGAGTCGTCCTCGGATCGCTGCAAGCAATGAGATCATGTTGAGAGTTGGAGTAAACAAGATGGAAACAGGGAACCTTGCAAGCAAATGTTTCTTTAATTAATACAGTGTTGAATTTTGTAATGACACTTTCTTTTACATCATAGAAGCATAGAGTTGCATATAACATCTATAGTGGAAAGGCACCCTTATACTTTTGGTCGTGATCGTGAGTTAACATAACATAAAAAATTAAATAAAATAACGAAAACATTCAATGCCTGGTAGTTACTCTCTCTAGCAGGGAAGGGAAAGGCACATTGATAAAGTAGTTGCACTTTTCACGAATATTACGTTAATCGATGTATTTGTCTTGTAATTTTTCGAGCAAAACCTACCCTAAACCTCATCAACCTTTTGTACTCTAATTATGTTACAAATTGTTAATTTTGGTGTACTTACACATAAAGAATACTCTACATATCTAACTAAATAATCCGTCTAGTAGTACATGAATGTGGTCTACTACAAACTTGTACTTAATTAGTAGTATGTAAACATCCATATTAGTCATTCGTTTGCATCAAGGCGTCTCCTACTAAGCTTGATGGCATCGGATAAGGAATTTTGGCACACTTCAGGTAATAATTACATACAATGGCTGGACGCCAGACGGTGATAATTTTAGATTATGCGATCCTAAATTAAGTTTGTGCATCATGAGATTGTGTTTACGTTGGATAATCTATCTATACCTACACAGATAATTATTTTTAATTAATAACTTGTGCATCTGCTATCGGTATACGTACGGGGCCGTGGTGAACTTTTATAAGTGCCATTCATTAGCAGGAATTTTGGTGGTCATCAGGGAACTAGAACTAGAGAGAATGATGGATCGTACGCAACGGACGCATCGCATTCAGTATTCACACTATTGCGTCCATGCGGCGGCATTGCCGTTATTAATAACGGCAATTTTAATTGCCATTATTAACGGTGAAAAATTCTCAGTACCGGATGGTTTTTCGTCTTCGAGGCGAACTATGTACCACTGCTACACACATCACACACACACAACACGTCCCCGGATTTATAACAGATGTAGCTGGTCCCTTCATCATCAGGGATCGCTATTTTAAAAACTCCGCCTGTATACTTTTAGGCGCAGGCCACCGTACCTATAATATTTGAACCCTGCATCGATGTTTGGTAGGGGGCAGTCGAACTTTGCATCAGTTTATGGTACAGGGGGTCACTCTATATGACGAAAAACTAACTTTCGGAGCGCTGCTGCGCGAGCCACGACTCTATCTCGTTGTATTAAACGTGCTGATTGCACGACAGCTCTCGTTCGTTAGTTTTTCGTCAGTATAGAGTAACCCTACAGGGCAGGCATGCGACACACATTCAGTCCGCGTCTATTTCAGTCGCGAGGACGCCGAATTAGGGCGACCGCACACGTGCACCGTTGGACAGGTGATGATTCGTTGCGGCTACTTTGTAACACCTCATGTAAGAGCCTGTTAGCAGTTGTTTAGTCTGTTAAGAAGCTTATGAGATATTAGATATTACCTAGTTATTATTTATGAGCACAGCTCGTGAGCTTTCATCGATTTAAAAGTGTTTCAAGTATAGCGCGATTATATTTTCATGTTTCCAGCTAACTTCTCAAACTACGGACCTATGTGATGTCATTATTTTTATAATAATTGTGTTGCAAAATTAAGTTTTCCATCAGTAGTAAAAAGTAACGTGACCAACAAAGTTTCTATTAGAGAAATATTTTTATTTTTCGTGAATTTCTTAAACTTTTAGAACAATAGTTTTAGAATGTGCCCTGAGTCATCCCCTTTTGTCTTAGATGATAAGTTCATACTAAGAGAACACACTATATACAGGGTGTCCCAAAAGTCAACGTCATCCCTTAAAGGGCTGATAGGTCAGCTCATGAGAGGCCAGAATATCACAATATAACCTTAGTAAAAACTCGATCATTTTCGAGATATTGACACTTTTATAAATTTGCTGAAAATCGACACCTTGGATCAGTTTTTTGCGTGCCGCCGGTACAAAAATCCATATTGTTAGAATTTGTTTGGTGTTGCATCACCCTGTATAGCCCTGCTATTGATCGCAGTCAAAAAAATATCGAGTAATGCTGTATGTTTAAAAAAAACACAGTTTTCAAAGTCATAAAAAGTAATTGTATTTTTTTATAAACAACTTTGACACGACATACTGTAAAAAAAATATACCACGGAAACCTGGTACCTTATTTGAAAAGATTGCTCATTTAATGCAGTTTCCAAAATGGTATGAAACGTTGCTATTGTTACAATTAACAAAAAAGTTATTGCTATTTTAGTACAAAACGACCTCGATGTAAAATTGTTTGAAGGAAATTTATCTGACTGAATTTATTAAGGGTAAGTCATGTTGGAATGAGTAAAAGTAAAATAGGTGGTGTGGCCGGGAGTGGGAAAAGAGACAAAGTTGTCACAGTTAATAAAAAAAAAACGCATTTTGAGTATCTTTCTCGAAAAAAGTGGACTATAGCAACTCCACATTCCCCATAAATGTAGCGCATGGTAACGTACATTCCTGAGTAGTGCTAATGTGTGATATAATGAAGTAAAACGCTTACACATGTACATTGTACACCCACAGTATCCAAAAAAGGGACAGATCAGTTTGTCATTAACATTACCTCTAATTACTTGTTATTTATTTTAAAGTAATTGTTAAACAAAACCAAACTCTCAAAATTATGATTATGACCATTAATGAGTATTATTTTTTGCTGATTATGTACTTAATATAATAATGTGGTGTTATAATTTTGAGAAATAAAAATAAAAGTCAATAAATGTTTGTTTTTTTTTTAAATTAGGTGTAAAAAACGCAAAATACGTTTTATAAGAGTTTGGTAAGTTTTTTCTTAGCTATTTTTGCGTCATCTATGTTGCCACGGCTGACCCCATCACCTATTTTACTTTTACTCATTCCAACATGACTTACCCTTAATAAATTCAGTCAGATAAATTTCCTTCAAACAATTTTACATCGAGGTCGTTTTGTACTAAAATAGCAATAACTTTTTTGTTAATTGAAACAATAGCAACGTTTCATACCATTTTGGAAACTGCATTAAATGAGCAATCTTTTCAAATAAGATGCCAGGTTTGCGTGGTATATTTTTTTTACAGTATGTAGAGTCAAAGTTGTTTATAAAAAAATACGATTACCTTTTACGACTTTGAAAACCGTATTTTTTTTAAACATACAGCATTATTCGATATTTTTTTTGACTGCGATTAATAGCAGGCCTATACAGGGTGATGCAACACCAAACAAATTTTAACAATATGGATTTTTGTACCGGCGGCACGCAAAAAACTGATCCAAGGTGTCGATTTTCAGCAAATTTATAAAAGTGTCAATATCTCGAAAATTATCGAGTTTTTACTAAGGTCATATTGTGATATTCTGGCCTCTCATGAGCTGACCTATCAGCCCTTTAAGGGATGACGTTGACTTTTGGGACACCCTGTATACAACACGCTGTATTATTCAATTCATCGGGGAAAGGATCGTATATATGTAGTAGCAGGGTGAAATCGCCAAAATTTGTACATTTTTTGTCCATTTCTCTTGGTTGCACTAAAACCTACTACATGTGAAAAATATAACAACTTCACATAGAAAATTTTGGTAAATCATATTAGTAGAATAAGTAACGTATTAAATTATTTGTATTTTATCATATTTTGTACAGTGATTATTGAAATTTACATAAATTTAAATCTTAATAAAAATATCATATTTCTTTGTTATGCTCTTTGTAACAGTATTTTTTTGTATAAAATAGTATTAAATATAAATTATTTTACTTGCATCACCACGAGCAAAAGTTTTTTTAGAAGTGGCGTTAGTGTCGCGTCTCTGCCATTTTGTTTGTAGTCGTTATCGAAGTTATAGTAAACTCGGAAGAAAAAAGACTTTTCAGTGTTCCCCTTTGTAACAACCGACAAATTAAGTTAAAGGAAAGTATTTACAAAGTAATTCCTGCACGTAAAATCATGATTTCAGTCTGTTTACTATGCAGTTAGTCAAATTTTCGGAAAACTAAATCCACGTGTGTTAAAATATTTTTAGCTTATGAACGTAAGAATTTTTGTTCCATTTTGTTACAATTTTCTTTGTAACGTTACAAAAAGGAAAGCTAAGGGCACATTCAGACTGACAAGAATGTGATGACATTTTTTAAACTAATAAATTACAAAAACATATTAGTTGTACAGAAGTTTAATTTCAACTATCCTAACTAGTGATACCTAATACCAAAATAATTAATAATTCAATTAATAAAAAAAACCTCATAGATATATATTTTTTTTAAATATTTTTGTTTAAAAAATTACGAAAGTAGTTCGTGTTTTAATTATTGAATAGGTACCGGTCAAAATCATAACCATCCTTTTCGCTTCGCCGTAGTACTGATTAAATAAAAATTGTTTTATTTATTCATAGTAGTGTGATCGAGTCCGTATAGTTCCTTTTTGTAACGTTTCCCTTTTGTTACGTTTTTGTTACGTACAAATTTTGGCGATTTCACCCAGCAGGTACTGACCGATTTTCTGTGAAACAAAAGTAAATCGACACACAATACACTTGCCAAAAAGCGATGATATTAATGTGATGTTCGTGCATTATCATAAATAACACTGGAGTTTATGATGAACGAGCTCACCTGGCCAGTGCCAAGTTTCAGTTTCATAAATACCAGTGTTGTGCATTCGGGAAGTTTCCCTACACCTGCCGTTTTATATGTGTCACGGGATAATTCGGTACTGTGCCGAATCGGTATTTATGCGAAGCCAAACTACGGTAGATATCCGTGGTGAAAGAAGGTAGGTACTTATTACAATCCTAATCCTAACTATCCTAACTAATATTATAAATGCGAAAGTAACTGTGTCTGTATGTCTGTCTGTCTGTCTGTCTGTCTGTCTGTCTGTCTGTTACTCTTTCACGCCAAAACTACTGAACGGATTTGAATGAAATTTGGTATAGGTACATACGGTCTAGACCCTGGGAAAGAACATAGGCTACTTTTTATCCCGGAATTCCCACGGGAAAACTTTTTAAGGCGAAGCGAAGCGCGCGGGAACAGCTAGTCACTGATAAGTTGTAAGAAGATCACTCATCAAGTCATCACCGTCATTCGGGGGCACTGGACGTTTCATGCAACCTAACGTGAAAAATTGAAAATCTGATTGAACAACAAAAGTAAAAAATCATATTTGACCTACTTGCTAAGTATGTACAAAACTTTCTACATATTTGTAAGTATTTAATTTGATTTCTAATTGCTGATTAAATGTCATACACTGAGTTGCAGAAAGGATCTTTAAGTTAATGTCAGCTTTAAATGTATTGTTGCCTTGCTTTGACAGTATACGGACAGAAAGAGACAGACATAGATTTAATGTCGACATTAGCTTAAAGTCCCTTTCTGCAACTCGGCAATAGCTCATTAGAGCCACCCAGCACACA
The DNA here is from genome assembly GCF_932276165.1 of Plutella xylostella. NCBI lineage: Eukaryota > Metazoa > Arthropoda > Insecta > Lepidoptera > Plutellidae > Plutella > Plutella xylostella. The sequence goes on along the minus strand of NC_063987.1, from coordinate 5,118,443 downwards.
CCCCGTACCGTCTCTAATCTCGAGCCGTTCTTAGTTTTAAGTGCCTTTACTTCAATTTAATAACAGTTTAATGATCATGATTTTAATAAGTTTACGCTGAAGCAAAAGTAAGAGTCTCGTCTGATACTAACTATAAGATGAATGTATGTTATTTGTAATCTTATTCCAAGTCTGTAGTGTTTATTTTGGGATGCTGGCAGACAGCGTCCACTCATTCACGTAATTTACGCCCGAAGGAGGTTTGATTACTCATTCCTCGTTCGTGATCATGATCAAATGATCATATGCAAGAGTGCGTCACTATCTTATATGTGCAAAGTCCTTGATAGTTAGGTAAGTGATATGAATTTCCGTGACCTCTTCAGCCAATCATGCAATGAAGTTTTTTTACGAGCGAGTGTAAAAATAACAATGATAAAGTTCCAGTGACAATAGCATCAAATTAATTACCCCAAAACGAAATGCTTATGTAATATTGAAGTACATTTATCACAGCATCAGAATATTACTAACTAAAGACGAAAAAAAATAGGTTTAAATTTTTGCAAAGTTGTGACCAATTGGTGTCATTTTGAGAGTGGAAGTTTATCATTGCTCGTGAGTGTAGGTAGGTAAGTAAGTAATATGAATTTCCATGGCCTCTTCGTTCGTGGAATGAAGTTATTTTTATTATGGTATAGATACCTACCTAAGTACGTATAAGTATTATTATAATCACTCACAAAACAAAAACTCAAAAACACAAAGCCCTTAATTATAGTCTATTGCAGGACATCGAAGACTGGGAGGAAATTGCCATAATCTCCACGCTTGACAGGCAGGTTGGAGATTTAAAACATTTAACACTAAAGTCCCTAAAGCAAAATATCTGATTTTAATCAAATATTTGACCAGGTCGGGAAAGTACCCAGGACCCTCCGTACAGCAGCCACTAACCACAGCACCATCCGGTAGTCTGGGTAAACACTCAAATATTGTACTTATGATTGTATGTACCTACTTCCTTACGGGATAGGCAGAGATGCAGTGTTATACCTGGCCCGATGTAACTAGGGGTGGGCTTAATCAAATGCCTGTTTCCCGGCACGAAACCTCCAAAACCCACCGTGAACATCGGTTTTAGCCTTTTAATATTGCCGTATAACTAAGTTAGTGGATGTTAAATGCAAGAATATTTTTAAATAGTTAGCAGAACGTCTAAATAAACGTAAGTAGGACAAATTCTTTCAAAAATAAACAAACATTTGTTGATCGCTATATTGTTACACAGACGTTTTCTTTTTCAGGTTACCGGATGCTGACAGGCCACGGGATACTTTACCTCCGGTTTCCAAAACGATATTCCGATATATTCAAATTAATGGAGGTAGGTACCTTTGCTACGCCTATAGAGCTTCCACTATGTTATTGTATTTTAGACGTTTCCTTATGTCTGGTAATGTAAAGTTGGTTTTCCTTTGCAGTCATCAAATATGTATGGGATTTCGACTGTCAAAAAACCAATAATATAATGGACAGAGTATAGTTTCTCATTTGAGTTTCTCATTTGATCTATATGGGCCTTACCACAAAAACTTAGACAGTATTTAACAGATGTTAAGTGCTGTCAAACGACTACAAAATCTGTCAAATTTCGTTTTAAACACTTGTTGAACCGTGTTTATACATATGTGTTTTAAGGATGCACTTAACGTAAATCATGCGCAATGACAATAGGGTAGTTTTGCAAGGTAACTAGGTATATGAAAATCTATCTAAATTTTATTTACTTAATCCGTATTTTGAGCAACGTAAAAATAGCAGACCCCTATTTTTTTCCTTTTAAAGTTAAACCATCATTTAGATTTACGTACTTATACATATTAGTTAACATAAAACTAGACTTTGTGCTTGTAATCTATACCAGTGTGTTAGCAATATCAATAATAATTTGTTATTTATCTTAATTTCAGGAGGATATTTTATGCTGTTTTATTACTTTATTAGTATTTTATAAATTATTATTTATTTAATGTTATCTGAATCATTTTAATATCGGCAATTGTAAAAGTTAGGTGTAGCAACACTAATTTTGAATTGGCGGCCATTCGTGGTACTGTGTCGGCACGACAAGGTGATACTTACAAAAATTGTATGTGTTTTGAAGAAATAAAACGTAATCAGTGTGAAGAGTGTTTATTATTCGTATAAAGTTAATATTTCAGAAGTTTCGGATAGAATCTGCCCACCGGTGAGTGATTTTAAACATGTTATTGAAAATTTTCTACCGTTATTTACCTATATTATTATGATCATATTCTTACAATCAATGCTTTATCAACCCGGCGAATACCTGGACGTGTGATCTATGGTACTAAATTACAAGTAGCAGTATTTACTACAACAAAATCCTTTATATTTACCGTAGTAAGTACAGTACAACTACCCACTTTACATAGACGGGTACATCGCTTGTAGGTAAATAGCTACCAATGTTGGTTGGTACATTCCACAACTTATTCGCCGAGAATGATATCAAGCCCGATTTGTTGACTTCTTATCGAATGCTTGAACACAAAGTGAACTATGGTAGTAATAATTACCTACCGCACTTGCGTTCTCATGAAGTAAGTAAATAATAATAAGTGATTTGATTTTGAACCATTTGTACGTACCTACAATAACTTGATAAAAGACATTACGATGTTAATGCCAATTTTAAGGCAAATTAAAATTAAGCGGACGAGTACCTTCACGAACAAAAGTGTTATTTGATTTTACTTATATTATTTATTGGTTGGCTGTGATAATTTTAATACACGTATGATTATTTAATCACTGTTACTTTAATTAATTTATATTTTCTACTCCTTCTCTTCCTTAACCTTATCCAACTAAACTTATAATATTTCGCGTACCTGTTTAATATACTCATTTAGTAAAACAAAATGTCTGATGATCGTGATGCAAGTACCCCTGAGATAGTAAATCAAACCACGAAGAGGAAGAGAGCGGGCTCAAGCTCAACCTCACCTCTCAGGAAGAGGCGTCAGAAGCGTCATCATAGTCAGTCTATAGGTCCGGGGAGACGATCAAGATCTAGATCTAACATATCACGAGATCGTAAAGGGACACGAAAACACCGACGTCATCGTTCGCGGACTGAACACCATCGCGGGACTAGACGTGTAGGTAGAAGCCGCTCCCGTTCCGGACACAGAAGGCGATCTCGAAGGACGCGAGTGCGAACACGGAGGACATCTACTTCGACTAGCTGCTCTACGCGTTGCTCCGAGAGAGACTCGACTTCTTCGTCGACTGCCAGCAGTTCAACTTCAAGCGATGGCACTCATAGTTCTCGCTCTAGTACCAAACACACAAAAACTAAGCGAAATCGTAAGAGAAGTCCACGTTCTGGCTCGAACCGAGATAAAGATCATACAGTAATGGATAAACTTATAGATGCTCTAGGTAAACATGGTCGCAATACTTACGTAGGCGCTCATGATGTTATAAGTACTTTTGATCCAAGCCAGAAGATGCAGTCCACAAAAGCTTGGCTCAGAAAAGTTAACGAGACCGCGGAAATCTATAAATGGAGTGATAAACAAACAGTTTTCCATGCGTTACCGAAGCTTGCCGGTTTAGCCCGTACATGGTACGAAAGCTTGCCTTCAGTCAATTTAAAATGGAAAGAATGGCAACGCAAACTGCTACAAACCTTTCCAGATAACTGTAACTACGCAGACAAACTATCAGAGATGCTGGCGCGACGCAGTCGTAGAGAGGAAACGTTAGAAGAATACTTCTACGACAAGGCAAAGTTAGTCAGTCGCTGCAATATCAAGGGAAAAGACGCGGTTGACTGCATAATACACGGAATTTTTGACACAAACATCAAGCTTAATGCTCAGGGAGCAAACTTCAAAAGTCCTAACAAGCTGCTAAGATACTTGCGTAATATTACGATGAAGTACCAGAAGGAGGTCAAAAGGACGCCGGCACCATCCAAAATACCCGCTGTTACAAGAAATAATGACATGTCGAAGAATAATAACATTAATAACGCCACTCGAATTTGTTACAATTGTTCGGAACCAGGTCACACTGCTCCTAGGTGCCGCAAAGAGCCACAGAAGTGCACTAAGTGTAATCGCATCGGGCATGTTGCCGATCACTGCAAGCGTGAACTTAATACGGACATCAATAAGACGGTTAGTACAGACGAAGTTTCTAGTCAGTCTACAAAAGTTCTACTTATTACTGCTAAGCGTGATAGTGAATATATTTACAATAAAGAAATAAAAGTTAACGGAAAATCAAAAACTGGATTTGTAGATTTTGGAAGTCAATGTACTTTAATAAAACATAGCATAGTTAAAGAACTAAACTTACAAATACAAGACGACAATTTACCACTTATTAAAGGTTTTGCTGACGGAACAATGCGACCTCTTGGAAGAGTATCGGTTTACATAAATCTTGATTTTATCGAGGCCCGCATAGAAGCCTATGTGGTCCCGGACCAATATTTGAGCACGGATCTGCTTATTGGACAGAATGTCACTGAAATGTCTGAAGTTGTTGTGTATAAAACTAGTTCCAGTCTAACACTATATTCTAGTAATCCTAAAAATAATAGAACACCAATCTACAATTCAAACAACGTTGTCGTTAAGGACATTCTTTCAGTAGCAATGACTTGTGAAGATGGTTACACTGGCTGGATATGTACCCATGGTAATACTTCTTTCAAACCAAATGAAGAGTTAGTGATATTACCCGGGGTTTATTTCTTTAAAGATGGACTAGGATGTATACCAATAATAAGCTTTTCGGGTAAAGAAATCGTGCTTAAAAAGAATAGGCTATTAGCAAGGGGCTGTCGTTTGCCCACTCAAACATCGGCTCCAATGGAACTTCCAAACGAATTTGAAGTCAGAAGAATGACATTATCAGATCCTTCGACGGCTAAAGTTACAAAAACGCCCATATCTTTGGAAATGCTTAATATAGGTGATGATGTTACGCAAGAGCAGAAACAAGCACTTTTAGATTTATTGAATGAATTCAGAGATTGTTTCTCTTTTGACATGAGCGAGTTAGGAACGACCAATATTAGCGAAATGCACATTCAGCTACAGGATAACTCCCCAGTAGCTTATAAACCTTACCGACTTTCTTATAGTGAAAGAGAGGTCGTTCGCGATATGGTTAATGAGCTCCTGGAAAACAAAATAATTCAAGAATCGGATTCGTCGTACGCCAGTCCAATAGTATTGGTCAAAAAGAAAAACAATGAATACCGTTTGTGCGTGGACTACCGAGCTTTAAATAAGAAAACGGTAAAGGACTCTTACCCTATGCCGGTAATAGACGACCAACTGGACCGACTGAGCGGTAAAGTTTATTTTACCAGCCTGGACCTTAAATCTGGATACTACCAGATACCGATGGCAGAGGATTCCAGGCACCTTACTGCGTTCGTAACGCCAGACGGACACTACGAATATGCAAGGATGCCGTTCGGTCTGGTTAATGCACCGGCCATATTTCAGCACATGATAAATAAGGCACTCGGAAAAGACCGATACGACCTAGCCATTCCTTACATGGACGACTTGTTATCACCGGCATCATCTGTTGATGAAGGCATGCTAAAGCTACGGAAGATTTTATCATCACTACTTAGTGCAGGTTTAACCCTCAACATAACTAAATGCTACTTCTTTAAGAAAAACTTAGATTATCTGGGGTATGAGGTATCTGCAAATGGACTCCGCCCTGGAAGTAAGAAAATAGAAGCTGTTGCATCGTTTCCGAAGCCTACTAATGTTCACCAGGTTAGACAGTTTGTTGGCCTAGCCAGTTTCTTTCGTAGGTTCATTCCTGGCTTTGCTACTATAGCCAAGCCTCTCACGGTCTTAACTAGATCTGACGTGACGTGGCGATGGGACAAGGAACAAGACTCAGCTTTCCAAACATTGAAAGAGAAGTTGATTGAAAGACCTGTCTTGGCACTATATAACCCCAAGTACTTGACGGAGGTTCACTGTGACGCTTCCAAGCTAGGAGTAGGCGGGATACTGTTACAACGACCGGATGAAAAATCACCATTAAAAGCAGTTGCATATTACAGCAAGCAAACTGCCAAAGAAGAAGAGTATCTACACTCTTATGAGTTAGAGACTCTTGCTGTAGTTTTGTCATTACGGAAGTTCCGGACCTACCTAATAGGGATACCTTTTAAAGTCTACACTGACTGCAACGCCCTGAGGACAACCCTTACTAAAAGAGATTTAGTGCCTCGTATTGCGAGATGGTGGCTCCATTTACAAGAATACGATTTTAGCGTGGAATACAGGCCTGGAGACAACATGCGTCACGTCGATGCCTTAAGCAGAAATCCCGTCCCTAATACTAGTAATGAAGATCAAATAGACACACGGGAATTCGAAGTCATGAGCATATCCACAACGGAATGGTTACAGACCGTTCAAATGACAGATATGAGATTGAAATTTATTAAATCTATTCTAGATAGTGGCAGAAAAGATATACAAGATATCATAGATAATTATGTTATTAAAGACAACAAAATTTATAGAAAGATAGGTGATAATCTAAAATGGGTAGTCCCTGATGGCGCCAGGTGGCGGGTATGCCAAATTTGTCACGATGAAGCAGGCCATTTCTCAATAGATAAGACATTGGATAAAATGAAGCAGGATTACTGGTTTCCTAGGATGAATAGGTTTGTGCGCAAGTATGTGGCAGCCTGTCTCAACTGTGCTTTCAACAAAACCTCAACCAGTAAAGCCAGTGGTTACCTACACCCTATCCCAAAAGGAGATGTTCCATTCCACACGCTCCATATGGACCATTTGGGACCCTTTGTCCGAAGTAAAAATGGTAATACATACATACTTGGCATCATAGACGGTTTTAGCAAATTCATATTTATAAAACCAGTGAAAAATGTCAAAAGCAAAACCACCATCAAAATTCTTGAGGATCTCTTTAGTGTCATAGGAAGTCCAAAAGTAATAATCTCAGACAGAGGAACTAGTTTCACTTCTACAACGTTTAAGAAATATATACAGACAATCGGAACAAAACATGTATTGAATGCAGTGGCCACGCCACGCGCAAATGGTCAAATCGAGAGATATAACAGGACCATATTGGAATCTCTAGCGGCATCAAACCATGGCATGGACGAGCGTGAATGGGACAGTCACGTTCAAAAAGTACAGTGGAGCCTTAATAATACTCTTAACAAGAGCACAGGTATGTCGCCATCAGATGTTGTCTTTGGAAGGAGAACCACCAATCCGAGCGAAGGCCCTATTTTGAATGCTATTCAAGATATTACCGATTCGACATGCAACGTCGACATATCTACACAAGGTCTAGAAACAGCAAGGGATGAAATCCGTGACAAGGCTGTAGATAGTATAACTAATAATCAGATGGCTATGAAAACATATTACGACAACCACAGGGCTCCGACAAAGATATTTCAATTAGGTGATCTGGTTATGATCCCCAATAACCACCTTCCAGCAACCGGCAAAAGTAAAAAGTTACTTCCGAAGTTTAGAGGACCTTTTAAAATAAGTGCTGTTCTCAAAAATGACCGCTACGAGATCTCTAGCATCGAAGGTCACACTAAACGGAAATATAAAAGTATTTACTCTGCAGACGCTTTAAAAAAGTGGATTACTTTTAACACCCCTGATGACAATGTACTCGAAAATGATCCCAGCAGCTCGGACAGCTCGAGCTAAAATTTAATAATAATAGATGTGATATACCAACTAACATCCTAAACATTATATTCCTTGCATCCTTTACATGCGCCTTTATTGTAAATCGTATTTTATGTATTATTATAATTATGTCCCCACCACCTTCCTATAACTAGATGACCCAGGCGAGCAAACACAATGGATCCGCTGATGGAGTACCTACTACTGTTTGATGGCCTATGAAAGGAATAAAAAGGTGTGTGGCTTCTTGTTATTCAATATTTTAGTACTTTATTGATAATGAAATATGCTGCATTTACCTGCGGTGCTCATTCATCAAATCTTTATGAAAGAAATATGCTGCTTATATGCGGTGATCAAATTAAACTGTATCTAAATAATAATAAAAGTGAAAAATGCCGTTCATCTGCGGTGATCACTGTATATAACTTGTAAGATATGCCGATATATTGCATTCATGCAATATATTGTTCATTATCTAATGTTTAAAAGAGATATGCTGCTTACATGCAGTGATCAAATTATTTTGTACCTGAATAAAAGTGAAATATGCCGTTAGCTGCGGTGATCACTGAGGACCTTACAACTTGTGAGACATACCGATAATTATGTTGCGGTGATCACAGAATGATAACTATGTAATATTCACTTTATACATACTTGGTAAATTGATAAATCGTAAAAAATATATATATAATTAAAAAAAAACTTAAAAAAAAATAAGAACTAAAATTATATTAAATATGCATCTACTCCTATCAAACACCTAATACCTAGTCATACTTAAATAATAAATAAAAAAATACTCTTTGCTTACAGGAATCCCACAACCAGCAGCAGACAGTGGCAGTACACTCCAGAAGAACGTGATATATGTACAAGTGTCGGTGGAAATCTAGCCTGTAGTGTCACTGATATTATTTACCTACTAAAAAAAAAAATCACAATGATATTAATTTTGTATAAGTAGTTGATTAGTGCCTATGAGTAGATCAAATTATCAAATCAAATGTAAATATTCAAATTTGTAAGGGATAGGTATTTAATTTATGCACTCTGTTATGTAATTATTTGATTTAAACAATAACTTGCATTATAATGATGATTATGATTTAAATTTAGTTTGTATGGGGTCATACAGTTGCACATTCGAATGGCCGGACCGGAATAGGGTCATTCCGAATACAGGACGGCCGTCTGTTAGCAATATCAATAATAATTTGTTATTTATCTTAATTTCAGGAGGATATTTTATGCTGTTTTATTACTTTATTAGTATTTTATAAATTATTATTTATTTAATGTTATCTGAATCATTTTAATATCGGCAATTGTAAAAGTTAGGTGTAGCAACACTAATTTTGAATTGGCGGCCATTCGTGGTACTGTGTCGGCACGACAAGGTGATACTTACAAAAATTGTATGTGTTTTGAAGAAATAAAACGTAATCAGTGTGAAGAGTGTTTATTATTCGTATAAAGTTAATAAGTGTTTTTCAACCTGTGGGTCGCGACCCCCTGGGGGGTCGCGAAGCTTCTGTAGGGGGGTCGCCAAAGGGCGAAAAAACTAGGAACTTTAGTAAAAAAACAATAAAGACAATTACATAGTATTAATTTATTAAGAAAGACTCTTACTTTAAAAATACTTTTACTTAAAATTTTCTTAAATGCGAAGGCATTTTTATTAATTAAATTATCTCATCGTGGATCTGTTTTAGTACAATAGACCACATCCCCACCGTAAGGCAGATTACACAGAAGACCGAAGAGTATAATCAACCTCTGCATCTAGCCTTTGTGGACTATGAAAACGCCTTCAACTCCATCGAGACATGGGCAATTTTGGAAGCGTTGCAGAGATTTCAAATCGACTGGCGCTATATCGAGGAGTTGAGGAGTCCCGATGCCGCTGGACATGGCATATGTATAAATGGCGAGTACATGTCACACCTCTCTGTTTCGCGGCGAAATCATTATTATGGCAGAATATCTGCAGGAACTCAGCTGGATGATGGAAGTGGCCTAAATGCTGCTTCCCAACGTGTAGGCTTCGGGGTATAAACTTGGACAAGACGAAAGTCATGTACAATGCTCACATCGAACCGGAGCCGGTGATCGTTGGTGAGACAACAATCGAAGTTGTGCAAAGATATGTCTACCTCGGGCAGACTATTCGGCTAGGCAGAAGCAACTTCGACAAGGAGGCTGCAACGCACATCCAACTGGGTTGGGTTTCATTCGGAAAACTTTGTCAGCACATATTATATAATATAAGACTAAAGATCTCAACCAGTGCGTCCTGCCAGTGATGACGTATGGTGCAGAGACGTGGACACTGACGGTAGGACTGGTCCACCGATTTAAAGTCGCTCAGCGTGATATGGAGAGAGCTATGCTTGGGGTTTCTCTGATGGATCGTATCAAAAATGAAGTTATCCGTCAGAGGACTAAGGTTACCGACATCACTGACAAAATATGCAAGCTGAAGTGGTAATGTGTTGGTCATATCTGCCGAAGAACCGATAACCATTGGGTAAACGAGTTCTTGAGTATAGACCACGAATAGGCAAACGCAGCGTGGGAGGCCTTCCTGCCTGGATCAAAGACCACGGCCACAAGTACTTATATTTTTTTTGTAAAGCCAGGTATTTTGCCTTTTTATTTTCATTTCACCCTTGAAAACTTTTATTCAAGATATTTAAATGCTCAAAAAAGTTGGAAAGTAAAAGCTAATTTCATAAAAGAAATTCCGGGTCGCAATGGCATTAGTCGTACGTACCTATGTACAATTGTACATGGCCACACGTATCCGATGTGTGTAATTGTAAAATAATGTGTTTTTAAATCCGATAAGTATGCGTACTACTTCGAATCCTAATCATGGAGACCATAAATACGTCGTATGGAATGAATATTGTGAATACTGTAACAGTGTAACATACACATATATACATGGTATAAAACCGAAAGGGTCAAGGGGGTCGCGAAATATTTTTTTATTCCAGGGGGGTCGCGTCATGAAAAAGGTTGAAAAACACTGATCTATACCTATAAGATCACTGTATTAAATCACGTTTCCGTAATGCCCAATTTTGTTAATGTTTTAATAGGCGTTTTACTACCTATCTAATAAACTTATCTTAGGTATATCTGCTTAGGTAAGCAGATATTAAGCAGACCTAAGCAGGAACAGGCACAGTTAGATAGATAACCTCTGGATAATGTGTTATTAAGAGATTGTTGTACAGGCACAGGTTAGTAGGTATATTTAACGTTATAAGCGCTCCTAAAAATCCTACGCACACGGTGTTTTTGTAACCCGCCCAAAGGGTTAAGTTTCAGTGTATTTCAGTCGGAACTACTTAATTGTTATAAACGCGAAAGTTTGTGAGTAAGTATGTTTGTTACTCCTTCACCAGAAAACGGTTGAATAAATGTTTAAGAAATTAAGTACTTATATAGAAAGCTGACACTCTGGATTAATACGCTTTTTATTCCGGAATTCCCACGTAAAAATAGTGTTGTTTTCTTTTTGCACACCTTATAATAAAATTTTCTTGCACCTCCTGTGGGTTGACTGGTAGAAAATGCTTGTAGCATTAAGTCCACCCTTTGAACACTTATTTTTATATTTGTGCAATAAAGGATTGAATAATAATAATAATAATAACGTTTTAAGGCGAAGCGGCGCTATTGCAGGCAACAGCAATTCAACAAAATAAAGACTAATATACTTAAATCATAATAATTTATAATAATTACAGAATATTTACAGTATGCCCTTCAATTCACTCTCTATATTCGCGATTTATCAATGATAAACCAAATAAAAAATAAAACTCACCAAAAACAAAAGAAGAAAACAATCCAAAACTAAAGCGCGCTCACTTCACAGAGTTCGATATTCGAAAATTTGCTTAGCGTTCGAAAACAGAGTAGTGTGGGGAAATACAATAGATATGGTTGCGTAAATTCGTTCGTTCGGATGCGCTGCCGGGCGCCCGGGCAGTCGGCGCAGCGCTAGGGAACGGGAATTGGCGGGAGACGCGCGGGAACGGAGTAGGGATGGCGGGAAATATTGTCGATAGTTCCAGTATCATGAGCATAAATAATTATAATGGTCTTGGTGTGACGCTCGTGGTTGAAAATGCGTTTAGATGTGCAATGACTTGCGCAGCGGCAGCGATTATGCTCAGATTAGCCCGTCAGGGTGATAGTTTATAACAAAAGATTAAATTTAAAAATACCGATTCACACTGAAATAAATATTTAAGTAGGTATTATATAAAATATTATAGGTACCTACTTAAGTTTTGCAGGTGAATTTATGTGATGGTAAATGCTACTAAATGATTGTGAAACACAAAATGCATGTTTGTATTGGCTACTTAAATCTTAGATAACACTTTTAATACTCGAGACGGGCCCAAAGAGCATTTTAGCATCATCAGCGATTAATTTTACGTGTTTTCTATTAAATTTATATCTACTGTTTAATAGTAAATTCAAATTTTAAATGTTTAACTTGAAAACAAAAACCATCAATAATACAACAAAAACCATTAATAACAGTTAATAAAAGTATCGATATCGATAACTACACTGTCACGTCTCTAGCCGTTGAGTAATAGTTTTATTTCAGCGTGAAGGAGATCGCCAAGCCGTGAATCGCACACTCATTGTTGTAAAGATACCGTTTATTTATTAGCTTTGCACCCGTACAGTGGCAGACCCCCTGAATATATATAACGGTTGCCTGAAAATTAACCCTTATTCTGTGAAAGTTCTCTTACAGTGCGTGGGGTAGAATCTGCCGCTTTAGAATAGGACAGCCAACTTTTTCAGTTACAAATGATGAATACCTAAATTGTCTGTAATAGACGTAGAGACCATGAAGAGATTGAAGAGGCAAGAGATGATGATGATGATGAGGCGTGAGATATTCTAAAACTTTAAAGTTTAATGTATCGTTATATTTTATTATTATTTTACTAAAACACTAACTAATTCGTCTAACATTATATTTTATTAAAATATAAAGCCCCAAAGCCGGCAAAAAGCTTATCGATCATAATCACCTACGCCTCCAAGATCAACCATGTAAAAAAACGGATGCAGCCTCGCATACCAGACGGATCCACCTGGCAGGTAGACTATGAATCATACGCGGCGTGAGAAGCAAATTAGATTTAAAGTTCTCGGTCGAACCATGGAGTACAGGTACATAGCTACTACCTGCAGTATACAATATAGGTACCTCCTCCCTTTACCTATGAGTACCAAGGATGATCATTTCCAAGGAAGGATAGGGAATTCCCCGGGTCAACTGAATTTTTTCTACCAATACCACACAAGAAGATATCTTAGGAAATATGAAATGAATGTTCGCCACATGAAATATATACCTACATAACTATTAAGTATTATAAATTATCTACAGGTACCTATATAACTACCACTAATAAAGATCAGTTGTAACATAATACCTATTTGGTCTTATATTCTTATTATATTGTAAACCACATAAGACATCTCTGAAAGTTCATCTTAGGTAGGGACTGGGAGCAAGGAACATAAATATACTTCTCTAACAAGAAGGTAGGAAGGTACTAAATGCCACAGGGCCCAAGTCGATACCCTGCATAGAACGTGGATACGGGTATGATACTTTCAGCTTACCAACATTACGACGATTTACACGAGCAGTCCAAAAATTCACCAATAATTTTACTAGAAGTCGGGAAATAGCCAGTCGTAAAGAGCGCCATGTAAACAGCCGCGACCTCGCCCGGCTAAAAATACAATATATTTGGGAATATTTGCTCGACACTCGGTGGTTAGGTAGCTATATTTATATAGAAGTGATTCAACCTGAAGAAAGAAACATGTAGAGCGCTTTAAACAACCTCTTTAACTCCTCTATCAATTTCTCTGTTCCGTAGTGAGTAAAAAGTAAATCACAATGAAAAAGTAAGATACCGACTTATAGATACTTAAATAAATAATTAATCAATTAAATAGGAGCTAAAATAATTAGTTTAGTAGTAGTAGTTCAGTTTTCTACGTTTTTGCGAAGTTGCAACCGGCTACCTCATCAGTATCAATAAGATCATGACCAATGATTACCCTAGTAATAATATATTATGTCAATGATCAAGGATACTAAGTAGGTTTAAAAAACTGAGAACACTCGGCAAGTCTAGATTGTTTCCTTTGTAAAACGTATTTTAGCGATAGGGCCATGCGTATGCGCCGAATCTCGGGTCACGCACCAAAATAGAACCTAGCTCGGTATTCAGAACAATAACGCCATTCCAAAGCAATCGTGAATAGGTTATTACGTGTATCTGATACTTTAAAATACAGAACTGTAAATCTTAACGGTATAATTAAGCCCGAACTAATCTCTAAACTGGCCAAGTTTTTCCATAGAGAACGGTAAATACTTAGTCGGCATTTCGAGCTTTCACACCTAGGTTCTAGGTAATTACTTTATATCCCTGCGAGATAGGATTCGCAATGAAGAAATCCGCAGGAGAACTAAAGTTACCGACATAGCCAAAAGGATTAGCACGCTGAAGTGGCAATGGGCTGGCCACGTAGCCCGCAGAGCCGACGACCGCTGGAGTACAAGGGTTCTTGAGTGGAGACCCCGTGTCGGCAAACGGCGTGTCGGTCGCCCCCAACCCGTTGGGCTGATGATCTGCGGAAAGTAGCGGGAAGCCGCTGGATGCAGATGGCGGGTGACCGTTTGGGGTGGCGATCGTTACGAGAGGCCTATGTCCAACAGTGGACTACAGAAGGCTGAGAGAGAGAGAGAGAGACTTTATAAACCTGGAGTTCGACACCCTAAAGCCAAAACTAAAACTTTTCCCAAAAAGGAATATATCTGATACTTAAGTGTCTATCATTTTCTTTATGCCACCAATACCTACCTGCCAACAGACGTCTTTTTACTGATTATTTCCAAGATCTAAGCCTCCTCGCCTCTTTATCCTGTTTCCATTGTCATTGCCATTTTATTTAGAAGCTATTGTTAATTATCACTACAGCTTGCCTTCACTTCGTATCTGCCGAGTTGTCCTGAATATCGCACATTTCAGTTGGAATGGTGCCGTAGAAGTGAGTCGCGCACTATTAATAGCGACCAACTCGCCAAAGTTTGGTGCAAAGTACAAGATTTAAGCGATTTACTAAAAATTATTTAGAATATACCAAGTTTAATAATTATTTTTATTGTCTACTGGAATCTACTCAGACTATGGAATCTTCTACGTACTGGGCTTCTCGTTAGAGAAGTATGTACCTACTTACTTATGTTCCTTGGTATTGGTTTTGGAAGGTAGGTTCTACGTACAAATTGGAATTACATAGTATGAAGAGGGTGCAAATCTGGCAGTTTTGGGAAAGTTTTGGGGTTGGCCTTTCACCTCACCTTGAGTCTATCAATCTGTCTACAGCTGGCGAAACGCTATTGATCTAAGTTGTGATGTCGTATGAATAAATTTACAACTGCACATATTACATTTACGGTGCATTTCGCTGTACTTATCTACTATAATAGGGCTAACGAGGGATGATTACTAGTAGTAAATAAAACATATTTCACATGTTTGTCAAGTATAAGAGGAATAACCTTTATATTCTTTGCATCATAGTTTTTCACCTTAAAGCTATACTTAGACCTATTTCTGCACTCATTGGAGCCGATTCTGAAGGCACATATTTTAATTTTAGCGATGACAAAATTGCCAAACCTTGAATGTAAAGTATGTGAAATGTGATTTACACTGGCAATCCTAAAGCCTTAAATTTAAAATTGGTGCCTTCAGAATTACTACCATTATTTAACTTTATAGAAACGAACATAATGACATTGTCTGTATGTCTGTTACAAATTACAATACAAAATTAGAACTTCTAATAGGAAACACCTTGGCAGTACCTGTTGCTATTATTATTATAGGTTATAAAATAAAATGCATGTGATGGCACGATGGTACGATACAAACAATGACAGTGTGTCCATATTTTTGTTTTGGTCATGTTGCAATAAAATATAGTTTTTGCATTGAATACTGGTGTACATTGTAGCGACACACGCAGGTCGTCCTCGTACCTGATTGAAGTTTGGTTGCTTTAGCATCTCACCCAATATTATACTTGATTTTATGTAAAATACAATGTACACCAACATCAATTTCTACAAAGGTAATTATTACATTCAAACAAAAACTTAGATAATATAATGCACAAAAGATTAATATAACATTACGTGCACGTAATTTGAACTTTTCAATTATTGCTTAGAATATCTTAGAAGAATAATAAATAGCCCGACACGCTAAAACGGACATATTATACGCAAAACAAAATTTCCGCGCTGTACTATGGAAACTACACGATTTTTAGACAATATTTTCTAAAAGGGAGCAGATTGTTTTAAAACAATACTAATGAACCAATGTATTATTTTATCAAAATAAGTGCAAAAGCTTTTTTAATATAACTTTTTGATTATTTACTGAAATTGCGTCTGTTATTGCAGGAAACAAAAATTCAATGGCCCTCAGGATTGGTCTTTATAAAATAAATTTCCTGCTCCGAAAACGATAAGGGCGAATGTTACAAAGTTAAATAACTTTATCTTATGAAAGCACTATTTTATCATCGGAATTTTATTAATTACTAAATTTGTTGAATTATCTCACATTCATAACGTTAATAATAATCGTGCATTCCTTCAAACACCAATAAGCATCTATAATTTACACAATACGACTGTAGACTTTGAATAATATTATTTTCTCAAAACTTTAACATTATTAAAAAAAACTTACCACTTACTAATATCATTTAAAACCCTTAGATTCCTTTCATCACTATATTAAAGAGGTATTTTCGACGCACAACTTTTGTGTAAGCTTCTAATTTTAATATTTGTAAGTATCAAGTGACAATATATTATAATATGTAAAATATATATCAATGAATATAAAAGAATTTAGATCTCGAATTACAAGACTTAAGGCCGAAATTAAATCGGCTTCAAAAGTGTTCAAAATATCAGATAACTCTTGACAAAAATTTGATTGTACTTTTATGTAAGTATACAATTTTAGATAGTGTGGTAACAATAATTTTAGTTTCTAAGATTTTAGATAAATTATACACATTTATAAATAAATTCAAATACAATAAATTACATATTACTTAATTAATAATTCCTCAAGGCGGAACCGAGGCCGACATCGACGCCCGCATCAACAAGGCCCGGTCAGCCTTTGCGCAGCTCAAGCCCGTCTGGGACTCCTCCGTCATCGCTCGCCGCACTAAAGTTCGGATTTTCGAGTCAAACGTCAAGTCAGTACTCTTATATGGTTGCGAAACGTGGTTCGTAAGAGATGACCTAACAAGAAGGCTACAAGTATTTGTCAACAAATGCCTTAGACAGATACTAAAGGTATTCTGGCCGCGAACCATCTCGAATACGGAGTTATGGAGACTGACCAACCAGAGGAGAATTGACTCGGAAATCCGGCTTAAGAAGTGGAGCTGGATTGGCCATACGCTGCGGAGATCCGAAGACCATCCACCCAAAATCGCCCTGACAAAGTGGGCTGCATCTGGCAAGCGAAAGAGGGGACGGCCAAAAACCACGTGGCGTCGCACTGTCGTGCAGGAGGCAGCCGCCCTCGGCATGAGCTGGCACGAAGTCGAAGGCATGGCACAGGACCGGTCAGAGTGGAAATCTACACTTCGAGCCCTATGTCCCTGATTAGGGATCCCAGGACCTGATGATGATGACAATAAATTACATAATAAGTAATCATTACGAAGCTGCGATTATAGCAGGTGTATAACTTCAAGTCCAATTTTGATAAATTACGTGAATTTATAATCATACAACATTTTATTGAAAATATTTACAATACGTTGTATTATTTATAACGCCTTTTGTGTATAACAAAATGTATAATATCAGTTGTATTGAACACAAAATACCTAAACGATAGTAAAGAATATTCTTCATACGAAACAAATCTCAAAAATGATATAAAACGCTTATCGTTTCTTAAAATCTATAAAAAATAACGTTCCTACGATTTCGTACACAAAATATGTCATTTTACTCTTAAATCTAGGCACAAATACGAAAATTAATGACGTAGACAGATATTCGTTTAAAATTATCTTTTTGATTCTAAACGGCTAGTACGTGTTTACCTAAACTTTACCAAACAATTTCATTAGCACATCACAGATCAAACAACATTCCTAGTCGAATTGCACGGAGGTAACCCTATTTACAATAACAATCGACTTCTACATTTTTGATTGCCAGGTGCAAACACCGCTTTTGTTTTTGTTAGATGTCTAAAGTGTTTTTATAGTGTTGCCTAACTGACAGTGTTTTGTGCGTGCGTTATTCCTTGTTTTCTAACTATGACTTTTTCACATACATATTTTTGATGAATCCTCCAATGCAATCCAAGGCAGGCACATAAAGCTAACGAAACAACAGCCTTACATTCCAACACGTACTAACCAAACCAATTATATATTTACATTTGAAAAACATTAAAAATAAAACATAAGTTATCGGCTATCTTAAAATAAACTACCTTACAAATTATATCTTAAAGTCTAATTTCCCATTTGGCTTCTTTCAAGTTGAACTATAATTACATCTTGTCATAGTCGTTATCTATAAAATGCTTATTTTGGTATAGCTGTTACAAAAATCAATATCTCATATTACTATTCAAGTTTGGTTAACCAACTGTAAATATGTATCTACTAGCACTATCACTCTTAACGTTATATATTGTATTCATTTAAATATATAACTACAATCTTTAGGATTTGTGAAATATATATTTACTTACTGAGATCCTTTATAATGTTCTTTAGTTTGTCTCCTTCACAATACTGCAATATAATCTATTTATATCTATCATTTACCTAACTGTTAGGGGTTAACGCTAAATGAACTAAAAGTCTCCTTGAAAGATAAGAGACAAAACATATACTCTAGAGTCCAATATAAAATGACAAGATTTAATATAGTTCACCTGTTTTAAAAAAAACTCGAACGACGCACTTTAAAACAAATGTGCAATTTGTTACTTTACAAACATAGCCCTTCATAAAAAAAACAACGCCAATTTGATTGCCAATAAAAATAGAAAATAATTTTGATAATGGAAGACGGCCAAAAAATATAAAATACTAATGATTAAACAGAGTATTATTTCAAGTCTCACTTTCTAAATAAACAAAGTAAATGCTCTACATTCAACATATTATATGGCAAAACCGACTAACAAAAAACAATATCTTTCTTTAGTAAAACAACAAACTAATCTAATTGAAACTTTTATAGCAACCGTAGTATACAAAAATACACAGTAGGTAACAAAAATAACAAAGATTAGTTTGCAATTTAAACACAATTCAATTCCGTATTTATCACTTTCCTTTTAGTTCACAGTCACCCATCACAATCCTTGAACAAACTTGCACATTTTAATATACGCGTACTGAGCACGCATTATCACGTACTGGGCACGCACTAGCACGTACTGGGCACGCACTAGCACGTACTGGGCACGCACTAGCGCGTACTGAGCACGATTTAAGTGTCTGTCGAACGCTGCGATCGCGAAGGCCTCAAAAGAAGCCGAATAACTCCTACTCGATGTTGCTCCGAGGGCCGTCGATGGGCATCGTGTGCAGCACCTCGTCCAACAGTTGCAGTGCCCTGCGGATAGGTTAGATTATACAACGATCTATTATATAATTATTGGAAAACTATTTATATCTTAAACACTACTATAAATATCTTGTAACATTTTCTGATATCCTTTGTAGCGTGCATTATAATAAAGGAGAACGGCAGTGGGCGTACCGCCTTTTTTTTGGAGCGTTTCAGAACCATGTTTTCACCATTTATTAATACAGTGTAGATAAGGTATTTTCAGTAATTACAATATTTTTAGAAGTCGGGGGAAAAGAAAAAATTATAAATGAAGAATATTTAAATCTAAGGATAATGGAACGTAAAAAAAACATATAGAGAACGGAACGTAACAACAGTGGTGCCAGACCTCGGAATATTACCAACAATCAAAAAAGTAATCGAATAGAAATATCGATACATTCTTAAATACAAAAGATATTTTATTTATCAATAAATTACATGTTCTGGTACTATTTGTGCCAAAACTAGTACATTTGGTTTATAAAATATCATTATATTTAAGTCTTGAAGACTTTTATCCATAGTAAACCATTTTCTTTTTCTCTTTATTCGATTCACTATAATCGATATTTTTTGAATATTTAAATCTAATAACACTGAATCTTGCTTGTCAATCTTGTCATAGTAGTTGTTATTTCATTTTCCATTACCTAACCTAATTATTTAATATTTTGAATACCGCTGAAACTGCTGAAGATATAGAACAAATGTGACAAAGGGGAGAACCAGACCCGGTTCCTGTTCCACTTCCCCGGCAGGCTCCCGTCCCACTTCTTCATCAGGAACCTGCAGAAGCAGCAGAACAAGAACACGCAAAATCCTGACAATATTTTCTATGAACCATAGGATGATAAATACCTAAATCAAATATGAGAAGAGCAACTGCGTTCTGCAGTTCGAATCCCGGCGCTGATATGTACCAATGTGTTCTTTGAATTTAATTAAAATGTATACCATCACACTTACAGTGAAGGAAACCTGCATACCTATCTCGATTTAGCATATCTAGAGAGCCAGGTGCATGTACTTACACCCCAACAGAGAATATAATAGAGTAGGTAATAGGAACATAAAATTCCTAAAGTTGATTCCAGGCAAATTATGTTATGTAAATAAAACAATGATCTTTTAAACAGTATATTTATTTCATTACATTACTCGCCAAATGCATACCCATATAGTAGAACCTTTACATATAGCATTTCGAAATGGCATAGCAGTTCCCTGTTGCGGAATGGCAATTTAAAACTTCAGAAGTTGGATAAGTATAACATTATTCCATGATGAAAGTAGTAGCCTGATCTAGTCGATAATATTAATAAAATCATTATATTTATTATGTACGTTGCACGTCCCGTATTTATTTAAACGTAAACATATAACTTGATATACCTAACATATTATTATCAAATTATTATTCACGGTGTTCGTCTTGTGTTGTTCAAGTGTTGACATGGTGTTGACGTTTAGTTGTTGACATGACACATTTTTTTATCATTTCAATTTTTCTGCTCTGGTTTGTCAATTTTTATCATTATACTGAGATCCAACCTAGACATTTATGACGTAAATCACAGAGTACTTGGCATTAACCTTACTTCACTTGACGTTCCATTCTTCCTGTATGAATGTTTACGTTCCATTGCGACTACATTTTAAAGATTCTTTTTTTCCGTTTTTCTCTTTTCTCCCAGCTTCTAAAAATCTAGTAATTAATTGACTTGTGTACCTGTACAGTGTCTCTCTAATCATGGTACTTTCATTACGGAACCCGTCATTTCCATAGTGGTACAAAACGTCCTTAGAACCCTGCCTTTGTCCTTTCAATACTAGGGTTAAAATCACGATTCATCCACATTACATAACTCTTTGCGGTATCGACACTGGCCTAAAATCACAATCGCTCCATCGTGCATTACATCAATCTTTGCCTTCCTTCTTCTTGCCTATCAGTGTCATAAGTGCTAACTAAAATCAACACCACACAAACAACTTTCATCTCATTCTAGATTCTAATTACCCTCGTCCACTCACCTATGTAGATGCACCTCGACCCAGCAAGGCGTCTCCTTGATACTGGAGCGCGGGTAGTCCGGCCCCCAGCCCTTGACGAACGACAGTCGGACTATGCACAGACGTCGCAAGTCGTCCACGCCTATGCCCGCCGCCGCTGTTAGATCTGTGGGCGGTTGAATATAAGTAAATGTTAAGTATTTCGTTATTTATAGGTTTTAAAGCTATGTGCCAAATGACGATGCGTAAAATTCAGGTGTGAAATGTGGCGTTATTAAAACGGTCTCACTACACACACTATGTACACTAAAATAATATTAATCCAATAAAGTTATTTATAACACGTATATTACGCCGCAAATGGTACAAATATAGCATCACTGCAGTAAAACTAGCTATCTATCTCTAGTAACAAAGCGTAAAGCCGAGTAAAATGTAAATGGCAAGTGTAATTTTTTTCTGACATAATGTTAAATGTGACGTAACAAAACGGATTTCACTGCCGTAAAATCATCTCCCTAGTAACATATCGTATATTACTGGCATGCACCGGCCGCTTGACTACAGTAAAACCATCTCTATCTCTCTAATAACAAAGTCATATATTACTCGGATGCGCCGGCTGTATGTGCCCGGCCACCGCGGCCGCGCGCGCCGCCACCGCCGCCTGCGCCGTCGCCGCCTGCGACTGCATCTGCCGGTGGCACTGGCGGAGGTCGAATACCTGGGGACAATGCAGACATTGTAAGTGATGATGGTAAAGGTAGATTCATTCGTTGATGTACACTTTTGTATCTTGTCAAACTCGTACATAATGTTCATCCTTGAAGACAGCTAGTAGTTAATAGACACTATATTGTCAATAGCAGCTAGGGAGGAAGCGTCCACGACGCCAGCGGGCGACGTGGAGGCACGCACTAGTATGATTTACTCTATGGAGGAGAATTACGTAAAAATCTCCGCCTCCACAGACTAAATACTAGTATCCGCCTTCGTCAGTCCCAGTGCACGTCTAGCCCTACGGTCTTATTCATAAAAAAACCTTAAAGTAGGTTTACTGAGCTCAATAGTTACGGAACACATTAAGCCTATTTGAGGTTTCGTAAAAATCTCTATTCATAATAGTTCCGTAAAGCTTCAATAACTATAGTGATGCTAATAGATTTCACAGACCAAACATTTTGACATTTACCCTATTAAGTTGCCGGTCCGACGAAACCATAAACAAAAATAGCGAAAACTTTCATTCATTTATCAATCTATATTATCTATGTTAGCCACGGCGCGGCACTTAAAAAAGTTTACGTTGGCTTAAAGGCGCAGTGGCCAAGCCAAAACCCACAAAAAAAATATTGGAGTTTTACCTACCATTAAAACTCTTATTATGTTTCCAGCGACATCTGAAATCCATGTTATTAGGAGATAGCATCTCCCTTATCGTCACGCCAACTTGCAGTTTTCAAATATTCGCGCCTAAATTCCACGCTTCTCATTGGTCAAGCACTCGGGCGGCGTCCTTTCTAGCCGTCAAGTTGGTGAATTTTCCGCCATTATATTCCCGAATAATCATAATAATGCAGCGCCAGGTAGCGCTTGCTGGATTTCAGATGTCGCTGGAAACATAATAAGAGTTTTAATGGTAGGTAAAACTCCAATATTATGTGTTCCGTAGCGACATCTGAAATCCATGTTATGAGAAATGTCTGTTATCACCTGGCGGCTAGAGATGACGCAATAATGTGAAGTAGGTAGGTACTTTGATCATCATCAGATATAAAGCTGTGATGAGAATCTAGGTACTAACTATGGAAATACCAATGAAATGGAGGAAACCATATTATATAATAATACTAATTTATTGGAAATAAATTGGCCATGAACCTATAGGACCTAATCACAACAAACTTAGAATAATTATGTTACTATCTAGGCATGTAATATCACATAATAATTCTGTCAGAAATCAATTTTCTAAAAATATAATTATTATCACACAAAATATTCTTATCTCAATCACAATGTAACAAGAACAAGAATATAATACTAACAATAGAGTATTACACAGATTCAAAATATAATGACAAGGAATGTTTGCCCTCATTAGGTTTAACAACTGGTAGCAATTCTCTTTGATAAAACTTACGAAAAGTTATCACAGATTGCCAATTGGCTCTAGAAATAATGTCATTTACAGGTTACAGGTTCTATCCAGTTTAAGGAAGAAACAGCTGACCGTGTACTTCCTGGTGAAGCACTTATACCGGAATCCTTAAGGCAACGTCTAATCCATCCACCAATAATAGTAGCCGAAGCTGGTTTAACTTCTCCTCTACATGTTAAAAACAATTCAGTGAGCTGTTTCCCCTCTCTCTTAATACTAGACAATTCTAATAAACGTCTTAACCAGAAAATTACATCAATATTATGATCTGCCCCCCGATAACAGCTTCCAACCTGACTGTTGAAATGAGTTGGTATCTGTTTTTTAAACCAAATACAGGAATTCGGACTATACTATTACCATTGTCAATTAAATGTTCATTGTCACAACGCAGCAAAGTTAAATCATGTACCCTGAGCCTCGAGTATAATAGGAGTAAAACAGCTATTCTCTTAGTTACTTCAAACCAGTTATCTACCTGTGGAGAAGAATGTTGTAGATATTCTATGAGCACCCGTGCATCCCAGATGGGTGCTTTCATGGGCACAGGTTTTGCTACTGAAATAGTTTTTAAATCGTGTTTTTCTACCGGATTCTGCGGTGTTTTTTCCTGAGAACTGATTTCACACATACTATAAATAACAGATTTATGAACAAGAACCGATTTGAGGTATGCCCCAAAGGCTGAAGATCCTTTCTACTGCTGGGCTGAGTAAATGCCACTCTGGAGTTGGTCGACCACGTGACAAGCAGTTTGCGTTGTAAGGGCCTGGAAGGTACTGTGGTATCAGCATAATGTCGAGCTCGTCAATGAGGTCCATTAGTGTCTTGGCTAGACAATGTAGGGTCAACGACCTGGTCCCTCCTTCTTTCTTGATGTAGGCCATAACTGTCCAGTTGTCGCTCTAGTCTGCAGTAATACTGTTGTATGTCTGAGTGTCTTGTATTTCATTCTTATGGCACCTATAACAGTGAACATTTCCTTTCAATTGCAATGCCATGACATCTGAAAACTCTCCGACTGGCCGATGACTTTGGAATCGTTTATTTGGGTTCCCTGTGCCTGGTCTGAGGCATCTGTGGCCAGGTAATATATCACTTGATGTGGTTCGTGGATCAAGGACGGGATGTGCAGATTCTGTAGCCACCACTTTAGTTCTGTTGAAACCTCTTCTGGAATCAATAACTCTGTCTGGGGGCATAATTAGAGTTTTTGACAGTGTCTTTGCATAAAACGGCAATGCAGCCTTCCCCGGTGGGTGATGAAGGCTGCAAAGTTGAGTTTCCCTAAGAGGCGTTGTGCCTGCTTTAGGATCCAACTGCCACATGCCAACAGACGAGTAATTGACTGTTGAATACTGTCTGTCTTTGATGGTGGGTGGGACTTGCAGTTTGCGTGTATGTCCCAACCCACATCCAAGAAATCCAGACTTTTTGATGGAGTCATTATGGACTTTTGAAAGTTGATGATCCATCCTAAGCTTTGTAGAAGATCTATGGTTGCTCTTGTGTGTTCTAAAAGGATCTCTCTCTTTGCACTGACTGACAAGGCATTAATCGGCGAGATACACAATTATGTGAAATCCTCGAGTCCTGAGGGTTTTCGCTATCCAATTGGTGATTGTTGCAACCATTTGGTTTATCTGAGCAGTCATTCTTTGCGACATCTGTATATGGAAACTTATTATGTTTTCTGCTGACGGTATAATCAGTGGTGGTTTCGTATAAACTGGGATTCGAGCTGATTTTATTAGTTTTAGTACTACAGGTGGCGCCATGAGTGATTCCCAAACGTGAAGGTAGTATTGAAGGCAGCCACATACAAACGGCTATAAGTCATTTATCATAAGATTTTTTGAATTTATTGTAATTGGACTTGTTTTTGTTATCGAACTTTTTGTCTCCCCCTCCTGCTTGAAAACCACGAAAGGGCCTTGGCTTATAAGACGGATGAGCAGAGTGTGAGTGTGCCGGGGGCACGGGATGTACCGACTGTAACGGCCTAGCACTGCGCGCGGGTTGTCTTGTCGGCGATGTAAAGACCGATAACCCTGACCTTGAAGTCGAAGGTTGTGGTTCACTGTTATATTTCACAGCAGCACGCTTTAACTTGTCAATACCGCCTATTTTATTGATGTACTCTGCCAGCATTACTGGATTAAATAAATATTCAGATGACGGTGGAATATTGTCTACGCCCTGACTGATATATTTATCGCCAATAAGTTTCAAAAGTGCCCCCCTACGTGCCGCAATACATTCGTTCCGCTTTCCGCAAATAATCTGTAATATATCCTGAGACACTAGTTTATACTTAGAATCCTTATCAAAAATTTCTTTCATTTTCGTATACAAGGTAGAAGCTGTTATCGGTTCATTGACCTTTGACGCCCAGTCAATAACATTTTGCAGTGAAGAATTAACTATTTCATTTTGAGTTAAAAATGCATTCGATAATGCTGCAAAACTACGCTCCATACGAGGCCAGTTAATAAAGGAACTCGACTCGTCGGCCAGGCTAGCCAATTCTTCGTTAACTTTTAAGTCTACGAACGCGGGACACGCTAAATATTTCTTTTGGGTGTCAGCATATCGCACAGACTTCCAGTCACTTTTGTTAAAGTGTTGATGTTCCACAAGTTTAGCCACTCTATGAGATGGCGCCGCCGGAACTAACGGTTCTTTTATGGAAATTGATAAATTACACACCTCGTCATTTGATTGTGGTGGAAGTAAAAATTCTTGTGGCTTTAGTTGGTTTTCCTTATTTGCACTCACTAAGTCAGATAATTGACTTACCAGCTGCTGCGACAGAACTTCAAACCTTGTATCGAGCCCAGAAGAACTCGATGAGCAGACACGGGGGCGGGTTGCGCCCCGGCGGCGGCGGTGGCGCGGGCGCGAATGCGAGCGCGCGCGACGGCGGGACGCGCGGCGCGTGCCGCGGCGATCCCTGCGGCTGCGGCGCGCGCACTCTGATGAGCTGCTGGCCCGGCTCCTGCTGCTGCCACTCCGAGAACCATGGCTTCGGGAACTCGACGTATCTCGACGTCTCTTACGAGAGCGAGAGGGCGGCGGCAGCAGACGCGTGGGCGTGGCGGGGGCGGCGGCCGCGCCGGCCGGGCGCGGCGCCGGGCCGCCCGCCTCCTGCACTTGCGTGTTGTGTTTCTCTGGCGCGCCTGCTACGGGGGACCGCAGCATGTACACCACACACTCATTTTCTTCGGAAAGGCACGCGCCATTTTGACTTGCGGAAAACACTTCCGCGGTCGAATTGCACTCATCTGACACTGCATCCATCTTAATTTTGGTATTTTCACACAACACGCGAGACGCGAACAAAATCTTGTTGGAAATTTGCTAATATTTCAGTTAAAACAAGATTTTGAAAAAACTGCAATGCGTACGACTTTAAGTTGGACGCAATAATGGCGGAAAATTCACCAACTTGACGGCTAGAAAGGACGCCGCCCGAGTGCTTGACCAATGAGAAGCGTGGAATTTAGGCGCGAATATTTGAAAACTGCAAGTTGGCGTGACGATAAGGGAGATGCTATCTCCTAATAACATGGATTTCAGATGTCGCTACGGAACACATAATAATTAAATTTTTACGTTACCATGGCAACTTATTTTCAGCAAATATTAACCATGGAAGTAATAATACAACAGGAATGCGCACTCACCAAAATGATGCAAACTAAAATAGACCTAAAGAATTCACCTTAAGATTTATATTTGAAGTGAAAGAGGCCGCGAGCCGATAGAGAGGGTTATCACAGAGCCCTTCCTCTCTTTCTAACAATTGCCAGGATTTAGTTGTGTAAACTTTAGTAGATTATGTACGAAGAGAGCTATGCAAAAAAAATATTAAATTAACTCATAGACTACTGTATATCATATCATTTTCAAAAACAAATTTATAATAAATCATTATAAACATGTAATTTTAATGAAATTATTGGTATTTGAATGAATAATAATTTCATAAAAAATATTGGTAGTTTTTCTAAATACTTTACGACAAGACCGAAGTTGTCAAGATGACGGATGACGTTTATACTGTTGTGAGAGACGTTATGGTTAGGGTGACCATTCCTTCGTACTTTTGAATCACTTTCCATTAATTAGGACCTGTTTCATTCAACTTTTTGTTTTATTTTATACCTAAGTATCATTAGGTATTTTTGTGGCTGTTATGTTATAAGGCTGGTAAAGAGTTATGAGCTGTTGATTTTTTTGGTGATAGATATGAGTATTATAAGATAATTTATCAAGCTTAAAACCGGCGGAAGCACTTAGGTTGAGATATTTTTTTGAAATCTTATGATTTTCATCAACTAGACTATATAAACGGAACACCCACAGAGAAAACACGTTTTATGTACATAGTTGCGTTTAATGTTAACCTGTTTTGACACTTTCTTGTCAACACTACACCCAAATTATATTTTCCCAAATTTCAGCTTTCCTTCCAATGAAGAAACATAGCAAAGGTGGTTCCAAGTAATTCCCACCAATTTTCATCATTTTAAACACGATGATAAATCTCGATTCATCGCAAGTGTTTATTATCGTTACAGTCGAACTATAAAGTCCTGACAATAAAGAGTGCGATTTTGCTAAGACTTTTTATCATTGTCAGTTATTTACTTACCTGTACATCAATTTTTAAAATTAAATACCGATTGATAATGGCTTTTTAACGGATTTATCTTTTAATAAATATAATAGATCGATTAAATACGGTCTTCAGCAATTAGTAAGGATCCACTTCCGTTTTCAGGACTTTATAGTTTTACTGTACACACCAATTACAGTTATTTATGCACAGGCAGTTATGAAAATGTTTATAAAAATCTAATTGATATGGAAAAAAAAACATCACCCACCCCATTTGTTTACTCAGTTGTCATATCACCAAAATACATTCGTACCTACATTGCAATCGAATTATTCGAATAATAGGTGACTTTGAGACCATCGACACCTATTCGCGACATGATAGATTAGAAGTGATGTCTCATGAATTACCTAAAACTATGGTCACCAAAAATAGAAAGAGATGGAGGGCTCCGTGCTGACTATCTTTGTCGGCTCGTTTTTTTGGTGCAGTGCGCATTCCTGTTGTATTATTACTTCCATGATATTAACTCACAACAAATGTCAAATCGTCAATAAAGCAGAACAGCTGTTGACCGGCCGCCATGTTTTTGTACAAGAGGAGGTTTACGGAAGGTGTATAGTAGGGTCCAGCCAACTTTAGCATATCAAGGTTTTACGAATCAGTTGGAGAGTTCTTTAGCGCTATGGATCGTTTATGGATAAAGTTTTTTTGACATTTGCTTATAGCAGGCCTATAGGTCTCCCGTAACTTTTTATGAATAAGACCGCTAGTGTCTAGCACCGAGCCTATAATCGTTTGCAATAGAATCCAACAATTATTACCGAGCCTAGGTATCGCCGACGCACTAAGTATTTTAGCAGAGATTTGTATGTAATTCTCCGTCAGAGTAGATAATAATAATAAATTCTAAAAACTAAAACTCTACATTTTGGGTCCTCCGAGCCGGATCAGTACTTGATGTTACTTTGGACACTGTCACTTGTGACAGTAATTTCTTAAATATTCTACGCTACTAGACAATATTATGTCGCCGTTTTCGGTTCTTAGATCGCAGTATACGTGAACTAAAACACAAAGACTCACTTTAATGCAGGCGGAGGGGTATATCTTGTGCACGGCGTCGCCGGGCGCGCGGCCCGCCTCGCGGTCCAGGTAGTAGGACTGCACGAACACGGAGTGGTCCGACAGGCAGCGCAGCCACACGTCGCCCTCGCCGCGGAGGTCTAGTTGCACGCCTTTGCCTATGTGGAGTCTGGAAGGAGGTGTTGGGTTAGAGGTTATTCTATAAATAGCGGTTCGTACTAATGACAGTTAGGATGGTCAGTAAATAAGCGGTAATGTACGGTCAGGGGCAGACAAACCTGACCTCTCATAGTAACATGTTTCTAAGAGGGGTCAAGTTTCTCTGCCTACAAGGCGTGTGCCAGACGGGCAGCATTCACCGCGCAGGTCTAGTTGTACGCCCTTGCCTATGTGGAGTCTGGAAGTGAGATAGATGTTGGTAAAGGTTATTCTATAAATGGCGGTTCGTAGTTATAATTACAGTTAGCCCCTGTTTCACAATGACCAGACATGCATGTCTTTTATCTTACAGGTAGACAGTAGTGGCTACCTGTAAGATAAAAGACATGCTGTCACTCTCTGTTATTAGTGTTTTGACAGTGACAGACCAACCAGACATTGTGAAACAGGGCTTTAGGATAGTAGTAAATAAGGGGGGTTTGTAATTAACATTTGTAATTAACGTAGGTCTAGTTGGACGCCCTTGCCTATGTGGAATCTGGAAGTGGGAGGTTTTGGGTAAGAGGTTATTCTATAAATGGTGGTTCGTACTAATAATTACAGGTAAGATGGTCTGTAAATATGTGGGTTTGTAAATAAACGATATTGTTCAGGTGTCAGATAGGTCTAGTTGCACGCCTTTGCCTATGTGGAGTCTGGAATGAGGTGTTGGGTTAGATTTATAAAGAGCTGTAGTTTAGAAGTAGTGTTTATTTTTTATCTGTGGTTTAGAAAGGGTGGAGGTAGCTCAGAGAGTGTGGTAGTAGGTCAGCCGATAGGAATGCACGCTCAATGTATAGGTATTTACTTAAATCCTACGGACCTCTTTTTTCATTGTACAATGTATACCATATCTCTTACGATGAAGGAAAATATCGTGATGAAACCTTCTTATTTATACATAAATATATATAATGATTATGTGAAGACACCAAGCCACACTGAAACAACGTGGGCGGAAATAATCTAGAGTGAGTCCGATGTAGACACTCACAGAATCTCACAGGGAATAGAATCGATTATTTATAATTATTTACGATCATTACCTCGCTCTTTCACTCTGTTCTGTTCTGTGCACATTGCTGAGGGCGCCCAAACAGAATCTGTTTCCTCCTGAAGGGTCTACGTAGCCGTCCACCTGAAACAAATAAATACGGTATTGTACATAAAATTTCCATATTTCAACTAAACAGGAAGCGGCAGTTGACACGACTGCAATAGGACTGCAAACCAAACGCGAAGTCCGATTGCAGTTCAATTCGGCGTGATGTCGTGATCGATCGGACTTCGCGTTTGGTTATCATTCTAAGGGTCTGTCTAGACCCTTAGAATAATAATATGACGAAGACTTTTCCGAAGATACCACAAAATAGTGTCATAAATTAGTTCAATTTCCCTCCATTGAAAATTAGCATGACTAGACCCTAACGAAATCTCTCTAGCCGAATAAAATTTAACCTTTACTTACCGTAACATTAGGTCTGCTCGAAGGTACTTTGAAGGTCTCCCCCACTTGAGTGTCTAGCTCGAAGTACGCGACTGAACACCAGTACTCGGGCGCTGGTTGACTTGACAGCAGGCCACCCGGGTTGCCGTTATCTGTAAAAAAATTTAGTGAATTACCACCTACACGTAATCATTATTATCAAATAATATTAGCTATTTATGGGTGGGGAAAAAAGAGATTACCAAGGGATCTGTGTGATAAAGTCAAAGTCACATGTTTTTAGTCATCGTATAAATACAAAAAAAAATGATGAACGTTAATTTTTACAAACTACTACTAATAGGGAGGTGAAGGACTTTATTGGGACTCGTGATGTAACCGCATGGCATGGTGCATAATGCTACGTGTGTAATTGTGTGAGCAAGAATAGCATATCCTAACGCTCTCACTCTTGTGGATTTCAAACATTTTATCGCAACTGATCCACAGTACATTGCGTAACAAAACTTTGAAACCATAATTTAGAACTACACATTATTATAGTTAGACCACACAAGCCATCGAAGTTTTAGTAATAAAGAGTACTTACAATAGTGATGATGGTGGGTGGGCGTGTCGACGGCGGGCGCGGCGGCGGGCGGCGGCGCCAGGCTCTGCGTGTATGTCAGTGTGTTGTTGCCCGTCCATGTGCCTGCGACAAAAAACACGTCTAAAATATATAATTTAAGCTAAGAGTAAGTCAAACAAAAGTATGTAAACAGTTATATTTTAATTGCATGACCACAAATATCTTCTTGATTGTTCTTGAGTGCGGTGAAAAAACTAAGTAGAACGCGTCTAGGTTTGTAGGTAGGTAGAATGTCAGAATAGCGTCATTCGCTGACTGTCCAGGGTGGGCCAGTGGTAGGTATACCTATAAAGTGATACGTCACTCGGGGAGGCTCCTTGCCAACACCCATAAAAATACATCATACGTAGATACAATTAAGTTAGTATATCGGTTTTCGGCCTTTAGAGCACAAAGTCCAGTTAGATGTGGTTATTTTAACTGAGATTTATCACACTGGTGACCCCGACGTGATAACTATCAGTTTCTACCCAGCTGGCGGCGGGCGGGCTGGCGACGGGCGCGGGGCTGGCCAGCGGCGTGGCGGGGCCCAGCCCGTTCTGTTGCGGCTCCTATACTGACTGTGGGGAGCTTAAACCAACGCATTTTCAGGTCTCATTGGAGATGCGGACGGAATGCGTAAAAACAAACGACGCCTTTGACACGCAAAAACTGCTATCCTACCATTACTTCATGAGTATGTTAGCCGCCATTTTGCTCTTACTTCATCCCTCTAAAATTACCTTGTTGATGTTCGTTGTGCGCGGCGGCGGGCGGGCTGGCGACGGGCGCGGGGCTGGCCAGCGGCGTGGCGGGGCCCAGCCCGTTCTGTTGCGGCTCCGGAGGCACTGACGACACCGCCACCGCTGATACTGTGGGGGGAAAGTTGAAGTATAAGAATGGGAGAGATTTTAAGGATCAGGAGGCTAGAGAGTTGTGGCGCCTTGGGAGAGGCCTAGGCCTATTGGATTATTGGCTCTTATTTCAAGATGCTGTGTAATCTTTAACATGGTAGAGATGCCTAGGCCTATTGGATTATTGGCTCTTATTTCAAGATGCTGTGTAATCTTTAACATAGTCAAAGATTAGCGTCAGCCACTCCCTCACTGCTCAGACGTACAGATACAACTTAAACATACTTATTTTGTGCAAGATTAATAATAAACTTACTGGGTAGAGTCTGCGTCATTTGCGTGTCGGCGGCGGTGGGTTCGGCAGCGAAGAATGTCGTGTTAGCGTTGTCTATGAGCGGCGTGGTGGCTCCCGGTGACATACCCACGGGAATCGACGCTGGAAATTAAAATTAAAAAGACTTTTAATTTTGCTGTTAAATATTTGGCTATACCAACATAGTATAGTGCCTGTACCAACTGGTTGTGACTCAATTTTGCCTGTAAGTTGCCGTAGGAGACCAATAATCATCATTGAAAATAATACTTTTTAAGTATAACAGTAAAAAGAACAGCTTCCCAAATATAATTTAAAAACAAAAGCACAATAAAAATGCAAAATAAATAAAAGAAACAAAGCTTACAGTGATTCATTCTTTTCGGCAGCCACATGGCTCTCGCGTCCATCGTGTCGGGGGGCTCTAGCTTGGGCACTAGCGCCCTCTGCTGGCCCATCATCTGCTGAGGGCTCGGCATGGGCATGCTCTGCGATATGCTGGGCATCTGCGGAGTGCCCGGGGACATCTGGGTGGGCGCCTGGGCCATGCGGGGCGATGCCAGCGGGCCCCCTGGGCTCATACCCCCCGGTCCCATATGCGGAGTGCCCGGACCCATATGTGGAGTCCCAGGCCCCATGTGAGGGGTGCCAGGCCCCATGTGTGGGGTTCCAGGGCCCATGTGAGGGGTGCCAGAGTTTCTTTGGGGACCCATTTGAGGTGGGCCTTGGTTGACGTTGGGGTTCGACATTTGCGCGCCTGTGGGGTGGTTGGATATCATTTGTGCGCCGGGCGAGTGGCCCATGGGTGGCGGCGGCGCGTGCTGGGGCGCCCCCGGCGGCCGCAGCGGCGCGCGCGGCGCGTGCGACGACGAAAACATGCTTTGTAGACTTTCCGCTGCTAGATAAGAGACAGAAGCAGAAACGAAAATTAAAATTGGCTGCGATTTTGCAAATTATAATAAAAACATTGCTGATACGACTAAACATTTATGGCTATGATGAAGGACAGTTTCACATACACGATAACTTCAAGACTGTTTTTAATCGTTCATTACTGGAGGCTTAGAAAAGCCTCATTTAATGCTAGAGAAGATTACCAAAACACAGACATGTATATCAATTAGATTTCCTCCTATGCCATGCCGTCAATAGCCGCCTGCAGCACAGCAGATTGGTGGCATAATGACAATCGACAGTCAGCATAGGAAGAAACCCCAACCAAAAACACAGGTTACACACACACACTACTCACCTGGCCCCTGATTAATGATGATGTTGGCCGGCTGAAACTGCGCATGGTGGTGCGGCATGCTGCCGTGGTGGTGCCGGGGGCTCGTGGCGTGATGTTGGATGGTGACCAGCTCGCCCGTGTCCATGTCCATGCCATTGCCACTGAGCCCCGCCGTGTATTCGTCTTTGACTAGCCGGCTCGGACCAGACTGTAGGGTTAAGCCTGACAAGTCTGCAAAGATTAATTTGGGGATTGTGATTATAAATTGTTGGTTGGTGTTTTGTTAGCAATCACGTCAAGGTCAATCAGACAGTCAAAGTGCCCAAAAATTTAAATTGAAATACCTACTAATCTACATAGAAATAAACTGGGCAATTATGATGGATTTTTTTTTCAATATTATTTGACTTCTGCTTCTGATTCTGATCATAACATAATATATGTGTCCATTAACCCTCACAGATTTAGATCAGGCCCATAGATCACTATCTAAACAATAATTTGAATGACTTCTTGTAAGATTTATCAAGATCAATATAACTTACCAATGCCAGGTGAAACCACCCTCTCATAATGATAAGGGTTCACGCACACTGAGTCACATTTTAGGTCAAAGGCAAACTGACAGAATTTAACATGCTTGAGCTCATTCTTGTGGAGGTCTGGCCATCGCCATATTCGCGCGTATATCACGTGTGGGAACCCCTTGCGGCCTGCAACCTGAAAACAGAATATAATTTGTTTAATTTTATGAGTACCTGTAGAGAATCCAACTTTCTTAGGAATAGCTGAAAAAAACTCTATTTTTGCATTGCACAAATGCTCATGAATCCCCAAAGTGATCATCACAGCTGGCTCGCAAACAAGCTCACTTTTTGCTGTGTATTGAGCTTTGGAATGAGCTCAGTGCATTTAGGGTACACATCTAGAATCTAGTTCCTAATGATTTCCTCACATACCTAATACCATTTAGCATTGCTATTATTCAGACGGTCGAATGGCGTAGTGGTTAGTGGCCCTGACTGCTATGCCGAAGGTCCCGGGTTCGATTCCCGGCAGGGGCAGATATTTGTTTAAAGACAGATATTTGTACTCGGGTCTTGGGTGTTGATATTTATAATTAATATGTATCTATCTATGTATTTGTGTAGATATATCAGCTGTCCGATACCCATAATACAGGCTCTGCCTAGCTTGGGGTCGGATTGCCGTGTGTGAGATGTCCCCACATATTATTATTATTATTATTATGTCGTTACCGTCTCGGGACCATGGGGTCCCGGGCATTTGGAAGGCGTGCATGGGGCCGAAGCCAACATGTAGAGGCCCGTTTGACAACATTAATCTATATGAAATGTGACACCAACCGACGATTTTCCCTGTGCAGACTATAGAAGTAAACCCAAGGAAAATCCCTTATAATCTTATTATTATTATTATTATTTACTTGAATGAAGCCATAATTACAACTTGATATGTGCTATAAATAAGTTAATGTGAATTAAGAAATGACTCAACACCAGTGACTCGGATCAAAATAAGGAAGTAGAGAAACATTCTCAGAATATTTGGGCACTGAGTATTACAAATTGTACTCATGATGTATGTATGGGAACAGTTGGATTATCATTGAATTTCTGCCTTTCTTGTTAATCATGGCATATTGGCTCTTACCTGTAACCGTCCATCAAGTGTCCTCTGTATAGTGACACATTTGCTTGGATGTGCTCCATTTGTTGTGATAGCTGTGATTAAAGAGTCCAATTCCTCTCTTTTCTCCTTCAGTTTCTTAACAAGCGACTCTATAGCTCTCTTCGAGAAGCCTTCACTTTCTCCGCCCTGCCTGTGACACATTAGGGAGTGCACAATGCTGAGGCAGGCATCAGCAGAGGTTGGTGCTGCCGTATTCATGGCTAAAAACATAACAAACTGATTAAATGTGACTTATTACTCAGTGATTTAGCAGACATGATATATTTAACTGCCCCTAGACTACCTATTCAATAAAGGTATTCTGTTCCTCTGAAAACAAGTATTTGACAATACAAGAAGTGCTTAGGGGTACTATATATTTAATGAAAGCGACAATGGGCATGCTATGAAGTGTATCAATACAACCGGTTCAGTTACCAAGCTCTCCTACATTGGGCTGAAGTAAATAAATGGTTTTCTTTTCAAATGTAGAGATCCTGTTGGTTACATTTTGAAAGCATCGGTACCGTTATTAAAAGTTGCACCACGATTCAGTACAGCTACCAGGCACACAGGAATCATGTATATTTAACGTGATGGTTAAGTTTAACTACAAATTATTATTACTTTCGTATAAATCATTGGTAAAACAAAAATGATTTCGTGTGAGATGAAAATAGCAATATCTGAAGGAAAAGTAACGGAATACCTGCATTAATTACTTGCCTGTGTGTTTATTATATAAACTTTGGGGTTAATTTGTGTGATAAATACTTCAAAATTAGGGAAATTGATTTTCTTTATTGAAAGACAACACCAAAACAGAATGCGACATTTTGTCCATAGACAGTAAAATTACTTTTTTTATTTTCATTTTTTTTAATGATGTGTGCCAATATGCAAAATAACATGACATTCTTGTTCTGAAATATAATAAAAAATTAAAATAAGATTGAAAACTCTAACGTTTAAAATACAAATCGAATATAGTTGAAACTAGAACTTGTGAAGTACTTCTTCTTGCAATATTATGTTTCAATCAGGTGAATTATCGCGCTTTGAGTTTTGGCCATTTTGGTCCTTCATCGTGGTCCATCACTAACCCAGTAACCCATCACTAGTTCGATACAATTATGTCACGTTTCGTTCTACACAGTTTCACCTTCTCTATATTTTTGATTTCACGTTGTTGTTCAATGCCATATAACTCTGAGTAGTCTGTGTCAATGCTGAGTGAAACGGAACAGATGTTGTGAGTTGGGTGGTTTTGATGGAATTTGTCAATTTCGTTTTTGATTTCAGTGTAAAAAATCGAAATTGAAGTCAAAACAATAAAACAGTTTTTTTATCTTAACAGCATTTTATATGCTTATCTAACATATACAAGAAACCCGTGTTGTTGGATAGTGTACGTGTTAAAATTCAAAGTGGGTGGATTTCGAATTCGACTAATTATTTGGGCGAAATATTACCCGCATAAATTGTGTCATGAAAAAGTTGGTGGATTCTCATCGATAATGAAAAATGAAGAGCCTTGACTATTCCTCGATTAACTGCGAAGGCATGACCAATAAACCGATTATAACATGTACGTACACAACCTGTTTTGTGACCTGTTAGTAAGTGTAGTAAACAAGTACCTTGTGATTAAATCTGATTTCTATACCTCAGGTGCAGGCGATTGGAATTTGTTTTGTACCCTGGAAGCGCCACTGGTGGCCGCCATCCCGCAGGATACTTGCGAATGGCGCCGGTCCTATGGCCGAGTCACAAAGTCTGTCTCCCTCGACTCATCTTTTGTCAAGTTTAACAAGGAGGGTTTGCAAGCTGACAACAACTGGAACCTCCTCAAGAAACC
The DNA here is from genome assembly GCF_932276165.1 of Plutella xylostella. NCBI lineage: Eukaryota > Metazoa > Arthropoda > Insecta > Lepidoptera > Plutellidae > Plutella > Plutella xylostella. Next base: position 5,080,844 of record NC_063987.1, on the reverse strand, counting down.
CATATTTCATATTTACTGGACAGATTGTGCTGTAAGTTATTACCATGACTATTTTAATTTTTACAGAAATTAGACACAACCAATCTTAATTGAGGATTATCTTTTTCAGGATGTAGAATATTATAAAACAACTTTACGAGAGGAAGTTGAAGCATGGATGAAGCAACTAGAAGCCAAGGCCATAACAGACTTCATGGTGGTCCATGTAGAGACTTACGATGTCCGTAAAACAAATAAACTATTGCCACGGACCACGGTGCTGGATAAAATTAAGGGAGACTTTGCTGCTAAACAAACGGAAGAAAGATTTATTTCTGTGATTAATCCTATAAAATCAGAAGCAAGGTCTGCGGAGTCATGGCGAGGTTTGGTGGCAAAACTGAGGCATTTTGTCCTGGTAGCATATAATAAGTCACTCATAAAGTTTGAAGAGTACATGAGAGAGCAGAGGGAAAAGCGCAATGATCCTGAATGGGACTTTTGTAAATATTTCATTTTACAGGTATGAATTATGTTAATGTATCATGTCCCTATAAATTATAGCTATTTAAACTTAAAACATAATTTATGAAAAATTGGCTATTTCCTGATTTCACTAAAAATAATTTTAAAACCTTTTTATTTCAGGAACAATTAGCCTTTGTCTTAGAAATGTTAAGTTTATATGAAGAAGCTCTAGTCCAATATGATGAATTAGATGCTTTATTTTCTCAATTTGTGCTCAATTCTAATATAACTAAAAGCCCTAAATGGCTTGATAGCTTCAAGCAACCAATTACATCTTGGCAAGCCCCGAGACTGACTACTCTGGTTCCTCATCAACTGAGGGATCAAATAATTAAGAAGAAAGCCACTTTACTGGAGTTCCGAAGTTATTTATTTCAAAGACAATGTGCCATGCTACTGCTTACCTGCAAGCCTTGGGAGGTAAGGCATCTATATTTTTATTTGTACACTAATATAGTTCTATACTATACTATACTCTCAAATTAAATATTTTTGTAAATCCTGAAGAAGATTTACAAAAATATTTAATTTGAGAGTTATATTAGTAATAGTAAGTAAGTCCTTCGTAATATCTAGTTGGTATTTAATTAATTTTAAGTTATTATTTGTACCCATGTAGTGTAAAATAAACCTAACCATATGATGATAGGATGATTTACCTTAAATAAGTAATCACAATATTGATTACCAACAGTACAATCAAGTTATCATAATACATATCTCTACATCAACAAGTTAATGTAGCCAACCATACAACGATTTATTCCAAGCAACATGTAATGATATACTTCCTGTAACAGTTTAGCAGGTAATTAAAACCGTAAATCAAAGACTTCCATGATTAAATGCCTAATACAGTCCAATGCATCCTAAACACAATAATTGGTCTCACAGTAAACTAGCCCTTATAGTTAGTGTATAATAAGAGCTTTCTATCCTTTGTTTTATTCTTCAATTTCAAAGAAAGTACAGTATTAGGAGTTATTAAACTAAGACATAGAGTTTATTTTAGCTAAACAGTAGTTTTGGTGGGTAATTTTGATCGGCAAAGTGCAATTTTTCTGTATGCCCAGCCATCTGTGAATTCTGCCAATTAAGTGCAGTTAAATTGACATGCCTAGTCTGATACGACTCACTGATTTAGTTTGAGTCTTTGCAAAATGAATTTTATTTGTCTTTTTAGATTAACTGTGATTTTACTTATATGCTAATTAATTTAAAAACGAGTACAGCTGTATGGCTTTAACAAGGTCATGTGTCAAAACCTCAATCGAATCTCGATCTGTACCCGTATCATGAAAATTCGAACTAACGAATAGAATCGAATGCGAGTGCGACTATTGTCAACTTGACAGCACTTTCGAACACTTTTTACCTTTCGAATGAGTTTCGAAAAGAATGACCACAGAGTACATGATATTATTCTGACAATGACCTATGGAATGATAGCTGTCAAACTTTCGCAAATCTGTACACCGCAATACACCGCCATTTTGTTGTTGACAGGTTGACAGCACTTTCGAATAGACTATCGAATAGAATATGCTGCGGTTTTTCATGATACGGGTACTGTTTTCATAATGTTGCGACGATGAAGGAGTTGTAACACTTGACCGCCTTTTTTACAAACACTCTGTTTACTATTTCCATTTCAGATATCTTCCCGCTGCCTATCAACTGTCCACAACACCATGAAGGAGCTGTCTCTACTAAATGTATCCGTCGCTGAAGGTAAACATCAAAACAATACTATTTTTTTTAAATGGCTGAAGTAGAAGCTCTTTTTGAAAATCTAAATTCCTTATACAGTAGGTATATCGTCATGACCATTGCGATCCTTCGATTAGGTATCTATCCATTAGCGACATTCCTTTTTTAAGGCTGTGTTGATTAATATTATATTAAACCGAATTTTCGCAGTTAATTTTGATATCGAAATAAAATTATTGGTCAAAAAGAACGAAACCATAATTAGCTCAACCAAGTGTGAGCTAAAATCCCAGACAGATACACTCTATTGTGTCAGCACGGGTCTGTTATCGACTTTCACTGTCACTATATTGCGATTCGCGATAAATGCGCCGCTGCAATTGGTAAAATGCGCTAACTAGTTTAATTAAGTCGATAACCCGTGCCGCGAAGCCAGATATCAAAACCCGTACTAAAGCCTATCTTATCCTCAGGTGCCGCAAGCTGTTGGTCACTCCTAGCCTGTACAGAGACGCTAGAAGCGTGCGAGAACCTCACCATCACCGACAGCAGTGCCATGGAGCTATGTACCGCCCACCAGGCGCCGCTACTGCACTATGCCAAGGACAAGGTAACGTGGGACGCCCCCCGGCTCACTGACAGCAGTGCCATGGAGCTGTGTACCGCTACTGCACTACGCCAAGGACAAGGTAACGTGGGACGCCCCCCGGCTCACTGACAGCAGTGCCATGGAGCTGTGTACCAGGCGCCGCTACTGCACTACGCCAAGGACAAGGTAACGTGGGACGCCCCCCGGCCCACTGACAGCAGTGCCATGGAGCTGTGTACCAGGCGCCGCTACTGCACTACGCCAAGGACAAGGTAACGTGGGACGCCCCCCGGCCCACTGACAGCAGTGCCATGGAGCTGTGTACCAGGCGCCCCTACTACACTACGCCAAGGACAAGGTAACGTGGGACGCCCCCCGGCTCACTGACAGCAGTGCCATGGAGCTGTGTACCAGGCGCCCCTACTACACTACGCCAAGGACAAGGTAACGTGGGACGCCCCCCGGCTCACTGACAGCAGTGCCATGGAGCTATGTACCGCTACTGCACTACGCCAAGGACAAGGTAACGTGGGACGCCCCCCGGCCCACTGACAGCAGTGCCATGGAGCTGTGTACCAGGCGCCCCTACTACACTACGCCAAGGACAAGGTAACGTGGGACGCCCCCCGGCTCACTGACAGCAGTGCCATGGAGCTATGTACCGCTACTGCACTACGCCAAGGACAAGGTAACGTGGGACACCCCCCGGCTCACTGGCAGCAGTCTCAAATAAGGATAGCATGTGGACCAATCACCATCCTAATAAAAAAACAGCTAGACCATTTTTTATGAAATTTGGCATGTAGTAGGTACACACATATAAATGCAACTTTTTATCCCGGGATTCCCGGGGGAAAACCTTTTTTGGGTTAAGAAAGCTAGTGGAAACCTAACCCACAATTTATGTGATCAATAATGTCTAATCTAATGTATTCTATTCCATTTATCTGAAAAGTGCCTAAAAATCTAAAACTACATTTTAGACTCGCACCTTTTGCCACATATTTATCTAATCCACTCTACATGCAAAATCTATAAATAAATGTTAAATAATAATTTAATAATACGAAAACTTTTCTCCCCCCAGCTCCACGAGCTAGGCAAGCTCTGTGGCCTACTCCCCGGCTCTCCCGACCCCACCTCGGCACAGCTACACCTAGTGGTGATGCTCTCAGCAGGCATGGGCGACAGTAACGGGGCCCACCCCACGGACCGACTGAAGGAAGCGCTGTGCTCCACTGCGAGCTTCCAGCTGTATTATTTGGAGCTGGCGGAACGGGCTATGGCGACTTATAAGCATATTGGGAGGTTGAGGTTAGTTTGTTGTGTGGTTATTTCGCTGTAAGTATTGTGCATTACCTTATGATTCTGCGTTTCCTGCCTCTAAAGCAGGCGCGGCAGCTCTTAACACAATTTTTTCACAAAATTACCCGAAACCCTACATGGTAGTAGATACAGTGTAAGGGCTTATTCTGATATATCAATCGAGCATAAATGTATCTAATGCGGAAATATAAAGAGGTGCGATGAAGAAACAATATTGTAATAGTGCTTGTCGATGCAGGAAAAAGTAGAGACAGAACGATTAGAAAGAGATAGCATGACTTTGTCCGGCATTCTGCTATGGTTATAACTAGGGTTGTCCAATGGCATATCGATTTGTATTATTGGTCTTAGACTAGGCTCTACACAAATCTGCCGCTCAATTATTTATTTATTACAGAATTAAGAATACATTAGGTATCCATACTTCATAAACACCACATTCGAAACAATAATCCTTTATCCCTTTTACAGATTCGCCCGTCTAATCGGCCGGGACCTAGCATCCTTCTACTCAGAACAAGGGGAGACGAGCAAAGCTTTGGTCTTCCTAATGGATGCCCTGAGATCCTATGAGGAGCAGGGTTGGAAGCAGCTGGCAGCGCAGACTAGACTGGAGCTGGTTAATATTGCTAGAAGCAATGATGTGCAAAGGTATGTGTCTTATGTGTAGAGATCAAAATGCAGCAAGACACTTTTAGGTCCCCATTGGACGTCGGGGTGAACTGTGTCAAAATCGCGCGATGCTATTGGTGCGCGCTATGCCGCTCGGTCGCTATTGGTCTAATCCGGCAAGTCGGCTTCGAATCCTCTGCTATCATTCGTTCATAAATGAGAAATGCGCAAAAGATCGCTATTTTAAAACCTATCAAATATTTTGATTTTCCTTTCTCTATAATTGATGTTCTTCCCTCCTAAAAGATACCTAAAATGTGTAAATTTTCCAGGTTCACAAAGCTATCGGCAACAATCGCTAGCACAGCCGAACTAGAAATCCTAGTCAGACAATTCTACTTCGACGAAATGATGAAATCCATCCAAAAGAACCTTCGAGACCAACCAGAAAGCGTTCTAACAGAATTGAGCGATTGTTTCAAACTTATATCGGTCACACTATTGCCATCGGAAAGAGGAGCCTACATCACTGACAATACGATCGAATGTCGTTTGGTGCTAGAAAGCTTTCTACCCAAAGATGTGGTTTGTACGAAAGCGGCTATAAGTGTAGAGACATGTAAAGAAAAGTCAGTGGAGAAAAAGACGCCAGTAAAAGGAGCCAAGACTGATTTAACAGTTAGTAGTAGTGTTAGTCAAACTAGTTCGCCTAGGAAACAAGTGCAAGAGACTGCTACGGATAATGATGCGCAGGAGTTTATTACTAGGTAAGTTATTGTTTATTAAATTGAGCTTTTTATGGCATTATCATAATGTGCGTCAGAATAGGTACCCATTTTGACAACACCGTTAATTTCCCCAAATTAATAAATGAAACGTTTATTTTCCAGCATAAAACTAGATGACCTTAAACCTAAGAATCCTCTATTAAACCCTTTGAAAATCGTCTCGCAACTCCATTACAAAGAAGACAACACATTAGAGAAAGCCACGATCGAATGTATCAATCCAAAGATGACGTTAAAGCGGTCCGATAGCAGCAAATACAGAAAACCATCTAACACTTTAAGAGCGGACTACACCACCGCTTTAGTCTGCGAAAATGCTTGCTTAAAGCCTGGGGTTAATGAAATAACTTTATACTTAACACCAAAAGTGCCCGGTCTGTTCAAACTAGGGCAAGTTTCGTTGCTGATCGAAGAGAAATTAGAGTTTTTGTCCAATGGGCTGGCAAATGCCAAATTGGGCTACAATGTGGTCACTCAAGGAGTGAATGTTTACTTGAATAAGGTTGATCCGAAAAAGGATTTGATCGCTGGACTTGAACATGAAATGGAGTTGGTGGTTACTAGTGGCAGCTCGTGTATTGAAGAGGTAAGCCAATGATTTTATACTTATAACTTATAGTTTTTCCGTGAGTCCTTTTCCGTGCCTTGAAAGGATTGCTAGTGTATTCACAATCTACTACTACTGCTGGGTATAGTATAGGTCTCTTTTAAAACTGAATGCACACACAGTTTCCTGTAATGGTAGAGTAGAGATTACATCAAACATTGACTATTACATTTATGTACGGTTTTATTTTAGGTTTTAATATTTTATTTTTGTTCTTAGTGCCATTAAAGTGCTTTGAATTCATACCAGTCACTATATTCGTACTTCGTCACTACATTGCTAATATGATTTACAACCAAACAACTCACATCACCCTCCATTTCAACCCCTATCCCCTTCCAGAAAACGGAGATAATCCTCAAAGCGTCCCCCGGCGTGACCCTCCACCACGGGGGTGATTCCGGCGCACGGCTCGCCCTGCCCGTGCCCGCGTGTACACGCTTCCACTGCACGCGCCTGCCGCTGCGTCTCGCCGCACACATAGTCCTACACGGCACTGTGAGTTGGGTATTGCTACTGAGATGGGGGTCAGGTTTCTTTGCAGTGAACTGTACATATCGCAAGGTGAGAGTATGGTCGTTTGCCGCTTCCGCTATGCATCGCGGTGCGTTTATTTCTACACGGCACTGTGAGTTTAACTCTATTTCTCTCTTGTTTTGACAGCATAGTTACAGAGCAAGACAGAAGCAGATTTTAATACCCTTAAATGTTTGGTGCAAGTCACCCTAAATGTGTAACTTGTGTTCTTTTTTGTGCATTCAGATAAAGAATATTTTTCTATCTATGTGTTGATGGCCCTGACACTTCTAATAGCACCTCTCGCCTCAAAAATTTCTACCAGCGCAAATCCATAACCACAAACATTACACTCCAGGTCTGGATCAAGTGCCCATGGTGGGAGACAGCTACCGAAGTGCCCCTCCAATTCTCCCCGCCCATGGTGGCCTCCCACCGGCTGCTCACGTGTCAGACGCGCAAGTTTGTGTTAACGACACTGAAGTGCGGGGCGCGGGATGTGCGGTTTGAGCTGAGCAATGCAGAGCTTAGTGATGCGGATGTCAGGCCGTGTGGGCCGGGCGATTTGGTGAGTTGGGTTTATAATACCTATGAAGTATAAGGGCCTGTTTCACAATATCTGGATAATGGCTACCTGTTGGGTAAAATACATGCTGTCACACTCTGTCATTATTTTTTAGACAGTGACAGCATGTATTTTATCTAGCAGGTAGCCACTAACCAGACATTGTGAAACAGGGCCTAAGTATTTGTTGATTGTGAATTCAGTACCATGACGGTCTTGTTATGTGAAAAAACAAATAACACAATTGTCTGCCTCACATTGTAGCTCTGGATCTCTGAAACTGATTAATCATTTTCAATATGGTTATTTTGTTGATTGGATATTGCTAGCTATGGTTCAACAAAGTCGCTTGTAATGTTTAATTATTATATTAATCAGCGGAAACATTTTGCTCTCTAGAATAACTTATAGATAGCACCGTAACCTTCCCATAACTAATACATCCCCAAAAACCTTCACAGATAGTCGGGTCAGACGGCACAACAGCCTCCTACATGTGGGAGCTACTCCACGACCCACTAGACGCCACCGCCAAGCCCGGCCCACTAAAAGTGACCTTCTCAGTGCAATACCGTCTAGAACATTCCACGGGCCCGCACCAACTGTTCACGTACCCGTTCGAGATACAGGACTATACGACTCTGTTTGTGATTAGGACCAAGTTGGAGCCGTGTAAAGGGTCTGACTTTTGTCGGGCATCGCAAATGTGCTGTTTGCAGCTTACTGTGCAGAGGGTAAGGTTTAAAGTTGATTGTTTTTTGTCGATGACCTTGAATTGTATTGGTAATATTAAATTTATATAACAAAGCTATCAGCTGTGGCGCCCGTCTTAAGCGTGTATTAAACACTACAATAATAAAAGAATAGAATATGTGTCACGAATTAACACGTTTAAATTAATTTAATTTACAGATAAAAGAAACGGAATACACGTCTCTTATGTACGAGGTGCTAGCCGACCAAGCCATGTGGGCCGTGCTAGGAAGGACTGCCGGTTCGTTATTGTTTTATTATCGCAACTGACCACTTCATTACGTTTATGCACCTAAAATATAAGAAAATTACCCCATATTCGGCCTCCTACAACAAACATAAATAATTTTCAAAAAAAGGACTATTTCTAAAAAGCTACCTTGTTAGCCCACCACCAGTCCACATGTACCACTACATGGGTATGGGTATGTAATGCCGAAAACCAATGATAATTTTGAAGTACGGTGGTCTGCGCCTAAAAGTATACAGGCGGAGTTTTTAAAATAGCGATCTCAAGCTCAGATGCTGCTCAAGCACATCCACATAAACACCACTGCTACACACATCACACACAACACGTCCCCGGATTTATAACAGATGTAGCTGGTCCCTTCCTCATCAGGGATCGCTATTTTAAAAACTCCGCCTGTATACTTTTGGCGCAGGCCACCGTACTTCAAAATTATCATTGGTTTTTTAGCTTCCACTATATTATTGTATTTTAGACGGTTCCTTATTTCTAGTAAGTAAAGTTGGTTTTCCTTTGCAGTCATCAAATATGTATGGGATTTGGAATAACAAAAAACCAATAATATAATGGACAGAGTATAGTGATGCCCAATTAAAGGTTAACCCTCTACATTTGCTACTATTTCCAGGCGTAATAACGCTATCCCCTACGGCTCTCAGCGGCGAGAGCGTATCTCTGGACGTGATGCCGCTGGCGGCGGGCCACCTGCCGCTGCCGCCCGTGCGCCTCTCCAAGTACATCGCTGCCAACACCAAAGGTAACATCTACGGAGATAAATAGATATATAATAAGTTAAAATATCCTAGCCAACGTTAAAAACCCCGAAAGTCAACACTAAAAGACGCATAACCTTTGAAAAGTTAAGCCGATTTTGATAAAATATGGCTCAGAACAGTCGGGGTAATAAAATAAAATAATAAATAAATAAATAGTCATTTATTTCAGGCAGGCACCATACCCACCAGGTAATATTTCCTATGATTCTAAAAAACAAAAATTAAAAATCAGTTTAGCTGTTTAGAACCTACGCTACCAGAGACAGATACACAGACCCGGCAAGTCGTTTTCCGTCGGGGGTTAATAAACTGGTTTGGTTGGGTTGGTTTAGTATTTTAGTCTGAACTTTTAGTAAATTATAGCACGAGCCGTATGACAGCTGTCAATTCCATACATTTCATCTGTCATTTGTTAGTATCTGGCATAAGCATCTGTCAATGAAACGTCATAGTCCTCTCGCTATAGTGTACAAAGGTGTAAGATCAGGGGGGGGTCACTGCCTTAATGGCTGAACTTTTAGTAGAAAGTAGCGGCATCTCTTTATATTACTCTTATTACCAAAAAAGATGTAAGATGGCGTTATGAACAAGACCATAGAACAATAACAAGACACATAGATAAGTAGTATTTCAATGTCAACATTGTCATGATCTATGGCTATTATGAAGAAATTGCGTGTCAGTGTCAGTTCAGTTGTCTTACAATGTCTCGCAAATAACATTTTTGTAATAAAAGCCTATACTCTCGGTATACTTATCGTTATTTATAAATTTTATATACCTACAAATAAAAATAAACATGGTGTGTTAAGAAAAAGCATCTTTATCCGCAAAAAGTGTTTTAATGAAATTCTTGTGACCTCACAGATTCTATATGGATCCAGGTTCCATGTGGTTCCACGGCATTGGCAAAGAGCGATCGACATCTTCATATCCGCTGAAGATTAAAATACTATGTGTACCAAACTGATAAATGTCGTCAAAGATTTGCCTCGCGAGGATAAATGATGCACTATTGGACGAAATGACTTTATCACCACAAGTGACAAGATTTGCTTCTCTTGGGAAACATAAACTAGCAAAACATGAAGTGGTTTTCATGGTGAAAGGAATAAAAAAGGAATACACACACCCACTCGCATATTATTTTACAAGTGACATGAACAAAACTGAACTGAAACATTGTTATATGCGAGGTAATAAAGAATTATATAATAATTTGTTTTTTATTTATTGTTGCATGTAGGTAGGTACATAAATAGATTGAACTTACATTTAGCTAATAAATGTAATAACTGTTGTGTGGTGTAACTACGTTAAGGCAAATATGTCTTATATCTTTATAGATTGAAGTTAATAGCCGGATCCCCACCAGACGATCCAACGCGATCCGATCGCGCGGTCCAAGAATTCTTACATACTAAACTTCTTGGATCGGGCGATCGGATGGCATTGGATCGTTTGGTGGAGATCCGGCTATTAACTTGTGATAACAATATCTATATATATACAGGGTGTCCCACCCAACAGGGCACCCTGTATGTATGTACAATGAGGCTGAGAAATATAAAGAGATGGCGTGGCGCTGTTCAGTATGACGTATAGAGTATGACAAAAAACTCCTCGAGATGCCACTCTTTTCAGAATTGTTTATTTTTTCTCTATGTGTAAGATTACGCACGAGAGTCGAGGCGGCGTCGCGTCGTGGCGACGGTGACAAAGAGGCGCGCCTTCCTTATCCTACTGATATAATATTATAAAGGCGAAAGTAACTGTGTCTGTCTGTTACTCTTTCACGCCAAAACTACTGAACGGATTTGAATGAAATTTGGTATACATATATGGTCTAGACCTTGAGAAAGAACATAGGCAACTTTTTATCCCGGAATTCCACGGGATTTTTTTAAGGCGAAGCGAAGCGCGCGGGAACAGCTAGTACAAAATAAAAAGTCCTTTGTCACATTTCACAGATAAAAAAATCTCACTTTTGTTCACAGACCCAAAGAAGGACATCTCTCAACACCCTCGCCTGGAGCCGTTCAGCCCCGGGCAGGTCTACCACGCGGGCAAGGCGAAACAAGTTCATGTGCTGCCGCCCTTACCCAAAGAGCACTTGGACGTGTGAGTGTAAAATGTGTAAGAGAAGATTTAGAAACGCATACTAAGATTTGTAAAGCCGAACAGCGCACTCGTTCAATATTTTGAAATTTTAGGTTTTAAATGTCGATTAAATTACAACCAGCATTCAAGGCTACAATATCTGCGTATCTGACTTAAATTCCCACAAAATTTGTATTTGTTGTTAGAATATAATTCATTTTCGTGATTTTACCTGCGAAGCGTTTATAGTTGCTGGTGCATGGTGCTGTCTGTGTGTATTTAGCCTAATCCATTTTAATACCGCGATTCAATGACATGATAACTAGACAAAACTAAATTATAAATACCTCCTACAATCGCCCTCTTTACTGAAACTGGTTTGTATTCGTGTTTACTACATCGGTACAAATGCTTTTATCCATTCGTGTTTAAATTATTGTATAAACAAAATATGAAAGTAGGCTGCTATTAGAATATAGAGATGTGGAAAATATTTTAACTAAATGTTATTGTATGTAATGTATATTATTATGCTGTATGTTTCTTTTTGGATTTTAGTTGTCATCCCCATTATGGTTCGGAAGGACTAGGTACAGTCTCAGTTAGAGAAACCAGCCACCTCTGTAGGGTGGACACTTTGAGAGAGGTCAGGTTTCTTACCCCCAGACTGTATGTAATACCATGTACGGTTTAGGGTAATTTAGTCAAAAATTGGTGTTAGAGCTTTTAAAAAGTGTACGATAAATGCAATATATATTAGCGTCTTCTTTTGGTATTGTTATTATAAATGTTTGGTTACATCGCTTATATTATATGCCGGAAAATACTCATATTTTGATAGATATTTAATTTGTATGCACCTAAAATTTGTATAAAAGGGTCATTTTGTGAAAAGGGTATTTACGCCGCTTCTAACATAAGCGAAAACTGAATCTAAGGACTTTATTTGACATGGCTTCAGGGTGCATTTATTATTCACGTTTCAATATTTTAACTCACTGGTACCAATGGTTTACAAGGTCAAATACTTATCTACATAATATGTAATATCGTACATTACAATTGCCGACTCATCTTTTTAAAGCAAGTTTTTTTTTATGTTCCTGATATATCAGCTTTTTTGTATGCTAGTGGACACTGAGTTACTTGGTTCAGAATGACTCCCTAAGTCACCCACATTCCTCTTCCTATACCACTTTTGCAACACCCATTTTCATAAAAAGCTAAGGGGGCTGCGGGTGAGGTGACTAGACTATCATAGTTTCTATTATATCACGGATAAGCAACGAATGTCTTATAATACTACCTTACCTAGTCTCTTATCTTCTATTTTGTGTTTTGTTTGGTGCTCGTCTTAAAATACGGATTTGGATAAACGTATACTATAAAAACATGGGATTTTTAATGTATTTTATTGGGTTGCCATGTGGTTGCCATCCTGAATAATCTTAGTTTCTGAATATGTTAGAATTTATTTCATTTAAGTTTAGCTTATATATTTTTCCATCATGTCATTGTATATAAATAAAATAGCAGGTAACATTACAGATATATTTCGTTGTTAATGTGTATGTAGGTACGGGGCTACTGATATTACTTCATATTTATGTTTGTATACCTACCATGTTTTATAATAAGTCAATTTGGTGCTTCTGTTTACTAAGGGTGGGTTGCACCATTAAACTTTAACTATTACAAACGTCAAATCCCTTGACGAGAGAGATCAATCTTCAAGAGATTTGACGTTTGTAATAGTTAAAGTTAAATGGTGCAACCCACCCTAAATTCAACTAATGAAAAAAACCTGAGACACCATGAGTTACATTTTAATATTATCATGAGGCAAAAAAATATGTTATGTATTTATATAAAATATATTATGTAACCCATTTAATTTATACCATTCCACTTGGTGCATCATAAGAGTAAATTTAAATCAATTCCTGTAGCATCGAGTGTATGTCCTAATAAGTTCAGACTTCCCTTCCGTGGATTATACATTAGTCTTGAGCTTTTCTATTTGGTGCATTCTAGAACCTTTTAAACTATCCAAAGAGCCATGAGCTATCACGATTCCACTCTAGCTGTCGTAAAAAAAGCAGTGCTATGACATTGTCACCTCTGAAAGTGAGCAGTGCTCTCTGATAATTATGACATCGATAGTGAAGTCAGAGTAGTTACCCCACCCTGGTAATCCAGCGAAAATATATAGGTAAGTTATTACAACTACAGTTAGGTATCATAAATTCATAATACTTATACTCATTTATTATTATATACAAAATGTAAGGCAATGCAAAAGCAAATGATATATGATTGTAAATAGATGAAGATGCAAAAGTTTTACTGTATAACTGGAGATTGTATTTATATGTTTCATACTATACCTATGTATATTAGATTAAAATAAAGTGTTTATTGTTATAAATATTGGCTTTTTAATTTCCGTAAAATATAAGAAAGTTCATAATAAGTAAAAGTTTCTACAGTAAGAATTTTATCTAAAACAATTTTCTACTATCAACTTGCAGGGTTCAGAGGTACAAAGTACTAGAACTATCTTTCTGTGTGTTCCCTTGTAAAATTCTCGGAAGTACCTAGTTAAGTAGTAGTGGTTCATATTGTATTCTTGCAACGAAGGCAAACAAAATGGTCGCACCACCAGCACCACTCCATCATCATTAACCGACCAGCCCGGCAAGCGCAGACCAAGACCTAGCCATAGACAGGGTGAAAGTTGAGTCATCATCATCATAGAGTTGTTAAAGACTGCTTAGGTGAAGTTCCTTGCTTCTGTGCTGTGCTAAGTTGATGACCAAAATAAATTACAAACAACTTATTCTGAGGAACTGATGGATTGATGCAGATGAACTTATTCTGAGCATTAATTAACACTCTGTGTGCCGTCTGTCAGTGTCACTTGTCGCTATATGTCAAAAATCGTAAACAAAAACACCGCCGTAAAGCGTAAAATTCCTCCAAATTAAATTGAATTTATTTGCTACCAATATAAGCGTTAAACGAAACAATGTCTGACTCCGAGGAAGATACGGTCAATGTAAACGATTTCGAAGATATTCATGCGGAAATAGAGCGCCGCAAGAAGAACCCCGAGACGTCGGGAATGTTTGTGTCTGGCTGGGACGATGAGGATGAAGATATTGAAGAAGTTAAAAATCCTCAAGGTACGTTACTCAGTATATTGTAGCAGGGCTTGTATTTTGCTGATAAATTGGTAATAAAAATAACCTAATCCTCAAGTAGATATAAACATTACATATTATTATTTACTAATTTTGTAGTGCATTACATACTTTGTACCTAGGGTTGCCAACCGTACTATATTATATAGTATTGTACTATATTTTGGCTCTTCGTACTATATACTGTTGAACTAAAATATAGTACGCAAAAATACTATATTTCAGTAGGTACACTTTTCACAATAATAAAACGATGCGTGAGGTCATTTTCCAAACAATTCAACTATTATGAATTCAAAATTCGCGCTCAAAACCTACGAGACGGGGCGCGTGGCGCGGCGCAAGATGCATACGGGCGGGCTGTACAGTGCCACAAACTTATCTGTTCCGGTGACAGCTCACATAAATATCTAATATTTCTTAATTCTATAAGATTTTAAGTTTGCTCGTATTGCTAATTCGCCCTTGCGGTGCCGGTGTTAATAAACCCATCTAATCTTTTACAATATACATTTCATTAGTAAGTAATGAGATATGGATCAATTTAGTTCGCTCTCACTGGAACAGATAAGTTTGTGGCACTGTACATGTATCCGAACCATTGACAAAGGAATAAAGAGAAGACGTGGCATATCCACGAAAAAAATGCGCCTACCTAAACTTTAGTTTCAATTAAAATGGCGGCTTTTTTCTTTAAAAATGTAAACAAACAAATTGTTTGACAGCTGAAGTACCTTGTGTTTGGATGTCAATCAAAATGGCGACCGGTCGCAATGTTGTAATTTTAGGCAAAGATAAAACTACTGTTGTACTTTTTTACGTAGGATAACACCAATAAGTTAAAAAGAGACGACGATATATTTTAAACTACCGATTTTTATGCCAGGTCCTCTCTTTATTCCTTTGTCAATGATCCGAACGTGAAGCGTCAAACGTCAAAGTCAAACTGACAATGTCAAAGTTCTTCCTTTTTTCTGTGAAAAAGTTTTCACGTTGCGCGCCGTTGTTTTGTTTTGAGTTTCTCAACTTAAAATTGAAGTTGGCCATCGACATGGATGAACTTTACTCTGATATTTTAATTGTTAATGAAATATTGCAAAAATCAAAAGATTGTCCTGAATTTCAAAATTTTAGTACTGGCCAAAAATGGCAACATATTTTTAAACATCTGAGAATAATTTAAAAAATATTTATTAATTAATAGCCTTCTTACTTTCTATTCCCGCCACTTCGGCGTTTACAGAAAGAATTTTTTCTATTAAGTATGAACACCAAGTAACGGGAAGAAAGGAATCGAGCAAAGCTCGAACTAATAAAAAATGAGCTCTTTATTTTTATAAACTTAAACATAGAGTGCGAAAAGGCATTTAATACGTTTATTAGATAAAAAACTTTTAAAAGATGCAAAAAGTGCGAAAAAGTTCAATTTTTACAAAAATAAAAATAACTGAGTAACAAATTAGTGATTTATTCGATTTTCAAAAAATGTACTATATTTTTCTTTAGTGTCCTATATTTTTTTATAACTTATTTTGAAATATACTATAATTTGGTGAAAAAATGTTGGCAACCCTATTTGTACCAGAATTTACTACAAACAGGAAAAGTTATTATTATAAGTATAAAAAGAAGTCTATCACTACCAATACCAACTTATCTTACTTATCTAAGGTTATGCTGGTCATTTCTGTTCCCACAGACAATCCAGTCACTCATGTGTTATGGGCAGCAGAGCATGGTAAAGTAGACACATTGAAGGAAATCCTAACATCCTCACCAGGATTGGTCCACGCTAGAGACTCTGATGGCTACAGCCCTCTCCACAGAGCTGCATATGGAAACCATTTAGAAGCTCTATCATATCTTCTTAGCGTTGGAGCTAAAGTTAACTTGACAACAGAAGTTGGATGGACACCGCTGCACTCTGCGTGCAACTGGAACAATTATCAGATTGCTGCACGGTTATTGGCTGCCGGAGCGGATCCTGCGGCACTCTCAGAAGGAGGTATTACTTAAAAAACATTTGCTTCCTGTCTTTTTGTAAGAATTGTTGCCTATATTATATGAAAAGCTATGTAAAAATGTTACAATTCTACAGTTGTTCATGTTGAAATCTCTGATAACCTTGAAACTTTATTCAGATTGACATTACTAACTTTACTGAGCAATTTATGAAAAGGCAATGTTTCTTTTTTCAGCCCAGTCCCCACTGCACTTGGCTGCCGGCATGTCTCACTGCAAGTCCACACTGCTGGTTCTGCTGATGCGAGAGGACATCTCAGACCTGGCCGCTCGGCAGAACAATGCTCATGAAACAGCTGAACAACTTGCCCGCGGTAAAAGCATATACTCCTCTTTGTTTGAAATGGCCATACCAGCTGCCTCGTACATCCGGAACCTAAGCTTCACTTGCAACCCACATTACAGGCTTAGTATTAAACAATAGGATTAAGGATTGTAAGATAATATTATGTATATGGAAATAAAAATCAATTTATGGATATAATTTTAATGAGTTCTTAATTAATAACTTAGTTTAGATACTTACAACAGATAGGTACATAAAATCAATACTATAAACTATAGGGTATTCAGATTAGCACCTTTTGCTTATATTACAACAGAACTTAATGATTATAAAAAACATGAATCTCTCCTTACAAGTACAACTACTTATTATTATGTTAATGGGGGTATACATAACAGACTTTAAATTAAGGTGAATTGATACTGATATTACTGATGCTTCAAAATCTTCAATTTACGATACTGCGATTTGACTAACGATAACCACCCTTGGAGATCATATTCTCGACTACAAACATTGCACCTGACACAAGATATGTGTCTGTGTGCAAATTCTTTAAACTTGCAATCAAATTGCGTCTATCAATCCTTCGAAGTTCAGGCAAGCTCTGCCGTGATTCCATAGTCATGTAGGGCAGTACTAGGCATCCAATACCAAATGCTTTACATCTGACACAGTTTTTCCATATCTCTTTGAGATCTTCGTCTCTTATGACTGGACAAAGCGGCAGTAAGTTTATAGTTTTCAGGCAATTAGCCTTCTGACGTTCAGTGATGGGATAGTCGGCAGAAAGGAACGGCGATAGCAGGACGGCCCGCCACGCCTTGCGGATTATTTCTCCCGGTGTCGTGTGTATTTTCGACAGCAAGGGAATCATCTCGTCATAGAGCGAGGCGCGCAGCAAGTAAGGTATCACTTTGATAATAGTGGGACCATCACCGTATAAGCGCGTCAGCTCTGCTACCAACTTCAGTCCTTCAATGTTACTTTCATTTGCTTCAAGAATTTGTCGAAGTGCCCGCGTTTTATCTTGAATAAAAGGGCCTACCGCCCATGGCATATCAATGTATTCCAAATTGATTGTATAGAACAGCTCCAATAGTGAACTCCATAGCTCTTCTCGTTTTCTATTTGTTACTTTTGGAGCTGTGTCTGGCTCGACGATGCTCATCAAGCATTGCAACGCCCTTAACTTCTTATGCTTGTTAAAGTCTGTCTCTTCATCAAATGCAATACGAGATAGATATATTGCTCCCATTTTTGAACAAGTGGCTTTCAGAATGTACTTAGCAGTCATCAAGTCTCTGTTATCCAATCCGAAAGAATTCCTGCTTTTGGTGTCGCTGCCTTTTTCCAGTAAATTTTCTAATATCTGTATTCTGATGGAACTGATGTTAATACCATTTTTGTCCGCAATCTCATTAGCAGCGTTGTTGACGTCAAATCTCGTCATTTTCTCGACGAATTTCGGATGGAGATACAACGCTCTGATAAGTTGAGTGGGTTCTGTAACTAGTTGCACCAATTCCTCAGTAGCCCATTCTATTTTATGTAAAGCATGTCGAGTTGATAGGGTTGAATGAAGGCGTTCCATTTTTCTTACTGCTCGATTACCGGGTTGTAATGCGTCCCAGCGCTGTGCGAAGTGGTAGCACAGCTGGGCGGCCGCCACTTGGTCTGCTCCTCGCCCGCAGCCTTGCAGGACATAGAATAGGCAAGCTCCGGCCCACTCCATATTCGCAATATGTCGGACGCAGCGATGAGCTGACTTCAGAAGTGGCTCCTCCCGAGTAGACAGGCGCCACGGCTCTGTGTCCTTCGCCTCGGGATCCGTACTTTCCACTTTCCTAGTCTTCATTGTTTGCTTCAAGGCATTGCTGCAGATCATGTCTTTGGCCGTCTGGACATCTTTGTCCAACGCTAGTAAAGCAACGGCGGGTAACCATTGCTCATACGTTTCCAAAGTGATTTCGGATTTCAAGTTCAACCACATGTCGTCACGCAGGAAGAGGTGGAATGGAAGTCTGTGGTGACCAATTTCGGGGAACATTCCTTTGACTGAAAACAGTTCAAATTCATATTGTTGAGGAGAGCTCTTCCTCTTGTAACCTTTCAAAAAGTTGAGTAAGAAGTATTCTTTACTCTTCCCAGTTCCAAACAACATATAATAGATGCAAAGGTAAACTTCATAGAAATACGGATTAATAGATATCAAACGGCCGTGCAAGGAGACTTCGCCATTCTTCCAAAAATCATTCAATATATCTCTCAGAAAAGCTTTATCTTTTATACTTTCCCACAAAATCGTACATTCATCCACCAAAGGTTTTTCGTCTTTTTCGACCTTGACTTGCTGGCGTCCTAATTCATCATTGGATATTTCATAGTTCAGATTCCAGGTAGTGAGAACAGCTATCAACTGAAGAGAAAGTCCATCGTCTATTGCAACATTCAGCGTTTTACACAGATCGATCAGTCTTTCGAGGGATAAATGAGGCTGTTGTTTCAAAACTAAGAACAGTACTAGTTTCACATCCCAAGTTTCTTCAGTGATATCGGGTAATGCTATGTCTGCTAGAGTCATATTGTATTTAGATTTGAGGATGTATTGAGGCGGATAAGATGCGACATTTCCTGCTATGCCATCAACGCCAAACACGCGTCTAACTACTGGTGATGCGAGGTAAGTCAGGGCGCCTTGAGGCATGGATTCATTGGGTCCTTTGAGAATATCTAGCATATAATTGCCAAATTCTTCAACATTATCTGTGTTGAGCATGAGCAACATACTAGTAAGGAACAATTCGTCCGTTTCTTGCAGAACGCAAACCTTGGATATTATTCTCTTCAGAGTTTTATCTTTGAAGTGTCTAAACACATCATCCACAGAAGCAGATGAGCCTGCCATGTTTGCAAATAATCTGAAAGGTATAAAGTCGTTTCTGTTGCACAAGCTTGCCAAGTAATCATTATCGTATTCGTACCCTTGTTTACTGTCAACCCTGGAGTAGAACTGTAACAAACAGTCTTCAGCTGAAAATGATGACATTGGCATGTAGATGTAATGGAAGATCCAAGCAGTTGAGAGATTCTTCATCACGATGCTAGTGTTGATCATGGCATTGAGAATGGACAAAACTTTAGTCAGATGGTACATGTGTTCTTCAGCACAATTAGAGATAAGCTGGACAAATACCCTGGACAATTCCAATAAAAATGCAGAATTGTCGGTTCCATCTAGAAATTTCGATAATAAGGAGGAAATTTCATGGCTTGAAATGTTCTCCAACTTACTCAAGATATTCTCTGTAAACATTCGGACTTTGCTGGTGGTGCATATCCGTTGTAACTGACTGAAAAGTGCAGAGTTGCGCCAATGATGCGTTCTAGAAAGCCGTGCCAAATGTTTACTACGGTCGGTAGTTTTCGGATCAGCCACATCTATGCTTCGCTGGGAGTCTTCGTTTTGAGAATCCTCACAATACATTTCATTCATGCTAAATTTAGTGTCATAAGAATTTTTCAAATGATACATATTTTCGACTGTCGTAATTTCAACGTCATCCAACAATTGAGTTCCTTTGAAGAAATCAATATAGCATCTTTCGATTGTTTTGCCGTCTTGATTATTGTTCATGATTAAAAACTCATATTTGGCCATAGCTGATTTCAATGTCACCCTGCCCTCTTTTTCAGTTAAACCATCAAAATATTCCAAGGCGAGTTTAGTATTACAATCAGTTAAGCATCTATGAATGTATAATAGGCTTCCATAGCTTTTCAAAGAGGCTGATATATTCATTATAGTTTTTAGGTCTTTCAGGTCCACTTTAGGGGCGGAAATAATTTTATGAATCACCAGTAGGTAGTCAGTGTGAGACATAGGGTAGTTATATTTTTTTAACACTACTTTGATAGTAGCGTAATTCAGTTCTTCTTCTATTTCTCGGGCCAGTGCTCTATCGGTGTCAGTGGAAGTGAAGTCGTTGGTAGCGACTGCAGACATAGTGACTGCAAGATCGTGAATATTTGCGTCCCATGGAACATCAAGGTATCTGAGTACATTAAGAAGGCAGTCAAGCTTGTTACTCGGCACACGAAACGCGTTCAATAAGATTCGTAAGCGAGTGCCATCGACGCCGCCGCCGCCGCTCGCAGCCACACTCTCCACGTAAGATCTTAAGGTGTCATCTAATTCAAAATTATGCCTGGTAGCATAAGTTGGTAAGTAGCCCTGCAAAAATGATTCTAGATCTTCCGTATAGCAACGGTGTAACATGATGAGCGAAACTTCAGTTGGATTTTGTGAGCTTAATTCAGCTAGCAACATGTTGATTTTATACTTCTCTTTCAACTCCATAATGTAGACAATTCGTACTTTTAATACATCAAGATCATCTAGTGAAACAGGCCTGATAGTAATAGTTTTCATGGAATTTTCTAGTACCATTGTTATTTCATCTATAAATTTTAAGCCAATTTTGGGCCAGTATGATGAACTTTCTAATTTAAAAACCCTCTCAGTGGTCCATCTCACTATTATATCAATATGAAATGGATTTTCCTTCAATAATGATGGCACAAAATTCTTTAACCAAATAATTAATGCACCTATTTTTGTGTTGTATGGAATGGCATTTAAAATTAACAAAATATCATCAGGAGCTAGAACAATTTTCATATCAGAGTACTTCCTCCAACACATACAAGCCAAATCAAAATCAGAGTTTGTTATAAATAGAGTACAGAGCTGTATGAAATTATATTCAAATAAATTAATTTCTTTATAACTGTTATTACCTTTGAAAATTATGTACTCAGTAAGGTCTGCTTTATACATGATATCACACAATTCTTGAATCAATTTTACATCATCATTATCTTTAATTTTTGCTTGAACAATGTAGAGCAGACACTTGTAAATGGTGTTGTATTCACAAAGTCTTAAAGCAGATGTTAAAAGGAAATTTACATCTTGTATTTGTTCAAAAAGGGGTTTCATTTGCTTTATTACCTCTACGTCTTCATTATCAGGTAAGACTGCAGTGTCCACCATAGATCTGAGTTGAGTTTTCAGCATTTCTTGAGAGTCCATTGTCTTGAGACCTTTTTTCAGGCTACCCATGTTAGGCCCAACTTCATTCAATGAATGCAAGTCTTTTTGAATGGAGTGCACCTTAGCCTAGAAAACACAATTGATACATTAGGTATGTGTTACAAGCATTGTCTTCTCAATATTCATATATAGAGTAAACTTTTACTAATTATAAATTAATAATATGATTATGATCATCATAACTTTCCACTGTTGCATAATATAGGCCTCAAGGAGCACCACAACACCCTTTCCCCAGCCTTCCTCATCCAACCATTATTGGCTACCTTTCTAAGTATACACAATAAGTAATGATAAGAAAATTAAAAGATGTATTTTTAAAATGTTAATATTTCAACGACTCATACCTCCTTTCCATCAGCATAGATATAGTAAAATGCATCTGAGTAGGTCCCCACTGGATAGTATTTAACTCCTTCAGTTCTATACTCAAGTGTTATGCGAGCGTCAGCCAAGTCCAGGAGCCACATGCTGCTGCCATCCATCAGCACCAGCAGCTCACCCCAACACTGGACCTGCTTGATATCTGATCCAGCAGATAAAATAGTTTCCTTCAACCCAGTGATTGGACATTCCACGACAATTGAACCCTGGTCCACAGACACGTCCACGCCCCCGAGATGGACAGTAGAAATATGGTGCATGATCGCTCGGCGTTCCCGCACCTTTTCTACAGTTATCTGTAGCTCAGACGCAGCTGTATCAATGAGCTTTACTATTTCTTTCGAGGGATAATGAGATACCAAACATTCTTCACTCTCACTGATAAAATACACAGCGCCATTGATTGTGCGTACATCCCGGATTTTGTAATTTGGGAAGTTAGTTAGCTCAACATTTCTTTTGTTCTCTAAAGTTACGTCTAATACGCAGAGGCGTCCAGAAGCTAGAACAATCCATAGAATATTATCTTGTAGCACTGTGTCTATTATTTCTTCTTCCATGTTGAAGCATTGCTCGTTTTCTGGAGATTCTTCATTTGGTTTTATGTTTATGATATTCACAATTCCAGATTTACTTGTGAGCACCAACTTAGGATAAAGAAGGTGAGTTTTTAAATGTTTTGCGCTGCCAAAGGAATTTAAAGGCCTCCTTACAACATCGCAATATTCTTCAGACATTGTTACACAGAAATTCAGCTTTATAGATATTTTTCTTTCGAAAAGTAGGTACACAATAGAAATAAAAACACTTCAAATTTTAACGGGCCAACGGGCGAACAAAGTTGAACAGACGGACGACGGCTAGGAAACAAGAATTTGACGTGTGACGTTTATTGTCAATGTCATAGACCAATCCAACAAGTTGGAAAATGAGAACTAAAATCACCATTAAACTTGCATTTGATACTCAACGTTGTATTGGGAGAAGCATAGATACTTCAGAACTCAGAATAACAACGGTCTCTCATTATAGTACGTGCGCCATCCAAACGAATCGAATGAAATGAGAATAGGATTTGTTGGTTTGGTACAAAAACGTACTTATAGTTACCTACACACCATGTCAACAACGTTAGTGTAAGGAACATAATACTTCTATACGAGAAGCGTTGTTCCAACGATTCCTTGGTCTCCGACTTCTTATTCTGATCATGAAACATAGACATCAATCACAGAGTATGTTTTACTGTCATTAACGTCGTCGTGACATGTGATGTGACGTGACGTCTCATTGTTTTTATTTGCTTGGTTTCGTGTTGTGAGGAAGTGAGGAAATATTGATCGATTCATTTGGCCTAAATTACTAAATAACTTCAAGATACCTGACAATTGTTTGATTTTACGATGTCTTCTATAATACAGAAATGCAATGATGACAA
The DNA here is from genome assembly GCF_932276165.1 of Plutella xylostella. Classification (NCBI taxonomy): domain Eukaryota; kingdom Metazoa; phylum Arthropoda; class Insecta; order Lepidoptera; family Plutellidae; genus Plutella; species Plutella xylostella. The sequence goes on along the minus strand of NC_063987.1, from coordinate 5,057,296 downwards.
CATCCCCTTGGCTGACGATGATCCCCAGGTGATAATAAATGATGATGTGGATAATAGTCACTTGGATCATGGTCGTTCGATGGATTCGCTTCCAAGTTCTTATACTGGAGGGTCATCAAGCCCTGGTCTCAACGGACCGCAAAGCTTTGAGCCAGACACAGGCTTAGACGAGCAGGAAGAAAAGGCAAGATTGATCTCACAAGTACTAGAGCTACAGAACACTTTAGATGGTAAAGTACCTTTTCAACTTTAGTAGATAAACAAAGAATTTTATGTACGTATTGCTGAAATTTTGTTCTTTAGAAGTTAGTTCACTTAAACATAACTATAATCTTACTTCACAGATTTATCCCAAAGGGTTGACTCGGTGAAGGAAGAAAACCTGAAGCTACGCTCAGAGAACCAGGTCCTCGGCCACTACATAGAGAACTTGATGTCTGCATCGTCTGTGTTCCAGTCAACCTCACCCAGTGCACCCAAGAAGTAAACTGTTCTATAACAAACTAAATAGTATGGCTAAATGCTGTACCTGTAGCTGCCTAGATTTTTCACACAAAGAGTTTTCTAACTAATAACTTTTTGCTATAGATGGAACTTGGCTATCAATGTGCAAGTGATAAACATATTGTGGCTTGATTATAGCTTTGCAAAGAGCACAACTAATTCAGTATTGGAGTTGCATATTGTCTGTTGTTGCCTGCAATAGACTTGACAACCAAGACTATTTTGTCACATTATATTATTTACCTTATCATTTTAGAAATAATTTTATTTATTAGAGGATTGTTTAGATCTGATATTAATGGAGTATATTGTTATGATTTCAATTTTGTGCATTATTTTAGTGACCATGCATTGTAAGGATGTTAAGGGAATTGTACCTTCTAAAAGCTTTTATGTAATACAATAACTGCAAATATTGATATATTTACTGTAATTTATCAGTATATTTATATTAATTATGAAATGTATAGAAGTGGTGGTGCCTTGTTGCATGAAAACATATTTAAACAATGCCTACATTCCAATATTTACAGCAAGCACTTTTAATTTTAATTTAACTACTGACACTATAAATATTATTCGTTATTTAATAAACACAACCTCTAAGTATTCTATTGTAAATTAAATATGCATAATGCTCTCGTTTTACTTACACTTACACTAATTTAAATAAAAATGAGAGAAAACCAAACTGACCAATGATTTCAAAAGGAAGGATAGGCCCTTCAGAACATTTTACTCAAACCTTCTTCATACAAGCAAAATAACTGTCATCTGTCATAATTTGTTTGAACTATGTCAGTGCCTAGCAACTATCTTGACGACGTAACCTTGTACGTGCGTTAATAATTTACCGTCCCGGACATTGTTTTATTATTTGCAGGCGCCATATTAACAATTTAACACAAATCTGTTTTGGGCTGTAGACCTGTAGAGCGTCCCGAACAAATGGACTAAAAATCACGCTCCAAAACGTAAGTATGTGCAACAAGAAAATGTTCTCGGAGGATAGTCAACAAAAAATTACGTCCGTACAAGGTTACAGCGCGCGGCCATTGTAGAGTTTGGTATTAAAATAATTATCAATTTATAATGTGTTTATTACTTAATTCAATGGTAATCACCGATGATACGATATTCGATGTTTCTTTTTGACCTTCGTATAATGGTTTTTGCAGCCTTTCACAACACAACTACATATTTTTCACAAGATTCACAAGACCATCTCTCGGCCACAGACAACTGTCGACTGAGGAGCGTTGGCCCTAAAATGACGATTTTAGGGCCAACGCGCGGGTGCCATTTTTTGAGTGGGAGGCCCTGTCCTTACGCTAGTAATATATATGTCAATGAAACTGACTTTTAATTTTAAAACCTTATCCTAAATATGTAAGTACTTCTACAGTTATGTTTTTTTGTAATGTAGGTAGGCACTTTAGATCTGCCCAGCCCGTCCTGAGTTTTGTACCTATTGTTGTTAGGACAGTATAGGTACTTGTAAAACCAACCTAGATATTTTATGTGCCAGACCAGAACCACTGAACGACGTAGACCAAATCTCCCTTTACGTTGGCCGATGACCTCGCTATTGCGTTGCGTTGCGTCACGTAATCCCGAGAAGCTCAATAAGTGAGAAGGTGGTGATGGTGAGACACGCTTGACTCACGCGCGCACGCGACAGGAGTCGAATTCATGGATGCCGCTGCGTGGAAATAACGTGATCAAGGCGTGAATGTTATGATCAGTTGATACTTTAGTTTAGAAAGTACAATGTTACTCACTTTGGATGGAAAGCTCCTAAGCGTATAGCTACAAATAAGTATCTATTTATAAATACGACCAGATAGGCGTAAAAGCATAGGTACCTATATACATATATGTTCATAAAACCTATCCCAGAATCGGACCATGATCGAACCTAAGTCCGGTTAGTGCACTGACTAGGTTCTAGGGTAGGCGAAATCGAGAGAGAACTGACCAGCTAATCCTTTCACCACGGTAACAAACCCAAGTTCAGCAGGTGTTTGCCACCAAAACCCAAGGACTTAGTATAAGTCCTTGCCAAAACCCTAGAAAAAGAAAAAATAATCCATTGCTTTGAACGTAGCAATAGTTATCAGATAGGAAAAACTGATCATGTTGACACGTTTTTAATCTGTGCAATTTCCGATCCGATCATCATTCCAGTTCTGTCACTTGTGAAGTGTGCACGCGAAATTTTCAAGAAAAGTGATTTTCTGATTCAATATGCCGAAAAAACTAAAAGTTGTTGTGAAATCGTTGTTTGGTCACGAAATCCGGAAGGATGTTAGCTTGGACAGTTTAAAGTCTTTGAAACTGGAGGATGCCTGGCCTTTTATCAGGGAGGAGATCGAAATTGAGATTGGAAGCAGCCAGCTCGTTTGTATTCCACACATAACGGAAGCAGATTTGTACAAAGTTACGTCGCTGTTCGTCCCAAATGAGAAGGAAACGAATGGCAAAATGTTTACGCCACTCGGCGAGCTCCGAAACAACATCAACACTGAGAAGTCCAATCCCGAATACGTGAAACTATTGACCGAAGGCGACCTACAAGAACCTGACTTCAAATTTCCTCATGATAGTGTGAAGGTATGTGAAATCATTTAATTTAAATGGTTAATATTATAAAATTTCACTCATTTATGGCGTTTTTCGCGTCAGGAACTATTCAGGTCATAGATACCTACCTATAGGTAAGTAGTTTGACCTTGGCATGTCCTGATGCCCCATGGGTCACATAGACACAACAATAAAAGGTACCTAGGATATTGCTCAAGTTATAAATGCCTATTGATTATAATATAATGTTGTTTTAATTTATAGTTTAGTGGAAGAAGCCACCTTGCAGCACTTAGCTTTCTTAATAAAATTATAAATGGTGAAATTTTGAAGAAAGAGTGAAGTTTGCACCATAGTATTAAATACCAGCTTCTTTTCATCAGCTTTTGGGTTTCCATCTAAATTTTGGGATAAAAAATTTGGGTATTTAATGATAAAGAATATTTGAAAATTATTTGAGTATTGTTTTTATGGTCATTTCTAACTAATTCTAACAAATTTAGACAAAAATATTTTCTCTGCAAAATATTTGTGAGTATCTATGATAGTAGTAGTTACCTAGTTAACTATGATAAAATGATGTTTTTGTCTAAGTACTTACTTAAATCTGCTATAGTTAATACATGCCATGTTCAGGGCATGAGATATTAAAAACAGCAAGTTATTAAATTAATTAAATTGTTTTTTTTTGTCTTAAATCTCTGCTATTATAATGAATAAATAATGTTCAGAACATAATATAATTGCGCAAGTAATTAAATTAATAAAATCAAAATTGTTTCAGATAACTCTACAAGATGAGGCAATAAAGAACAAAGTCAGAGTCATCATGGTGAATTTCTCAAAGTCATCCATACCAAAGGGCAAAGATCTAGTTAACAATGTTTACTTAGATGTCAAAAATAATAAGGGTGAGTAATGCTTGAAAAGATTTTTCCTTGTGGTTGAAAAGATTTATATTTCTGATAAGTTTATTTATCATATCATATTTTGATCCTGAATATTTGAGTAGGTACTTCAAATATTGATTTCCTATAACTTTACTTATCATTTAAATGTGCTAACAAATACTCTTAACTTTTACTTTTCAGTAAAAGTTAAGAGTATTTGTTAGCACAGTTTTACTACAGTAGAAATAATTTATTTTAAAAATGAATTCTATGTTAAGTACCAAGAAATCTTAAAATGCACATTTCACACTTATGAACAAACAACATTCTTTACAGCTCTCCAAGGCAAGAAGTCAGTGTACATGATCACAAATGTGCTCTATGCCAAGACAATAGAGTTCAGAGTGACTCGCGGCACCTCCTCAAGAATCTTCCATCTTGGCAATGGATCTCCACTGGTGTTTGGGCTTGAAGAGTTCCTTATTGGGGAAGACGGCAAATTGACTGCAAAGGTAAGTTGGCTTTTACTCCCTGTCCTGGCTTTCCTTCTCTTATTTGTATGTGCTTCTCAGTTTTGTGTTATTAGGTTGGTACTCTGGATTGCTTAAGTGGGCTACTCACACACATTCCATACGAGCAAACTTAAAAAATAAATCAAAGAAAATACACTCGCGAGCAACCAAATCGACTCAAGCCTTGACGGCGCAAACATACATTAATACAAGTAAAATTATGAATAGAAATAATAAAAATGATATGTCATTTAAAAGCTTAAGATGTCAGCTTTAATTTGATATCATTATTATTGAAATCCATTCATCATTTTTGAAATAAATGATGTCTGAACGCAATTGTAGGAAAAACGGGAATTTAGGAAAAAAGGGTATGGGTATCGTATTATACAAATTAAACAAAAAATGTTAAGATAAAAATTTATTTATTTAAATCAATACTTTGTATTGCCCCCTCTTGCCCTAATTACAGCCTGCAGCCTGTTTCTCATAGACCTTATCAACTTTTTGACAGTTTCCTGAGGAATGCCGTCCCACTCCTCTAATAAAGCTGTCTTCAGCTCGTCCACGCTTGCAGGGACTGGATTCCTGGCCCGAACTCTTCTTTTGAGCTCGTCCCATAAGTGTTCGATGGGATTCAGGTCAGGACTGAGCGCAGGCCAGTCCATCGTGCGCAATTCCTTCTCTCTCAGAAACTGCCGACTGACTCGTGCCGTGTGGCAGCGGGCATTGTCGTGCATTAGCACGAAGTCTTCACCGACAAATTCTGCATAGGGCACAACATGACCGAGTAGAATGTCGGTGATGTACCGATCAGCTGTTAACCCGCCTCCTCGGCCGCCTCCAGGCACGAAAACAAGTGCGGTTTTTCCCTCTAGAGAAATACCAGCCCACATCATGCAGGAACCGCCGCCATATGCTACTGTTTCAGCGAAACAACATTGGGCAAATCGTTCCCCCGGACGCCGGTAGACCCGGCCTCTCCTGTCACTGCCATGCAGACACACTCTGCACTCATCAGTAAACAGGACCGACCGCCATTGCGCAATGCTCCAATCGAGATGCTCTCGAGCAAACTGAAGACGCGCTTGTCGGTGGCCTGCAGTCAATTTGGGGCCTGATGCAGGTCTTTTTGGTGTCAAGTTGGCTTCCTTCAAGCGTCTTCTCACTGTCCACTCGCTGACAGCCACTTGTCGTACACGTCTCAGTTCTTGCTGCACATCAACGCCCGTAAGGTGTCGATTGCGCAGCGAGGTTGAGACAATGAAGCGGTCGTCTCTCTCTGAAGTGCAGCGGTGGCGGCCCGTTCTTGGTCTTCGATTGAAGGCACCAGTCTCTTGGAACCGTCTGTATACTCGGGATACAGCAGACTGGCTCAAGTGGAGCTGGGCAGCGACTGCTCGCTGACTTAACCCTTGTTGCAGCAAGGCAACAACTTGAGCAGCTTCTTCTGGTGTGGTATCCATGGGTTTGCGAAAACAAGGAATACAATGCAACGAGATGTGTACCGGTCAACTTGCAACAAGCGACTGATAAGGTACACCGGATGTGGAAAGGTTTTATAGCGGGATCAGGTAGCGCAAGGCGTGGATTCCTAATGAGGTAATTAACACTGACGGGCAATTAAAATGCGTCATTAAATCTGCGCTTAGTTTTTTTTATGGTATTGATCTTAATTGAAAGCCTAATTCTTCAGCTTTCGAATGACATATCACTTTTATATTTACCATTTATCGTTTTAGGAAAATCAATGTATATGTGCGCCGTGAAGGCTTGAGTCGATTTGGTTGCTCGCGAGTGTAGTAGATTTTCAACGAAACTAGGGTAGGTATTTTCAATGTCCCCGATATTTTTACGACGATCATAACTTCAGAATGAACATCAAGGCCTCAATATACTATAATGTGCTTGTTTTTGACTAACCTACTTTAATCTATCTGACTTTTATCTTATCTGGATTTTTATGATAAATCACAATTCAAACAGATAAGTCGTTCATACTTCAATGAAACAGCTCTCATATAATGATGTATACTTATATGCACTTTTGGTACCTACCTAATTATAAATATCAATTGTTTCTTTATTCTAAAATGCATTACCAACAACTTTTAAGCTAGGCGAGCGTGTCTGTCTGTTTTTTTAAAGAAGCAGTACTGAAAATTTCCGATCCAATTTATAAAAAAAAGTTTGAGGATTTCAGTCCTTAAGGCTGTCACTAAAGCTGGAAGAAAATCAGAATCTGTCAAATCTAGTGAGGGGGGGTTGAGGTATGCGGGGCGTTCTACGGACAATGACATGAAATTTTAACATAGTACTCGAAAACATAAAAGTGAAGACATGCCACTTTGTTAAAAATATACTAAGTAAGTAATATTGTTTTGTGATACGAAAATATTTATTTTTATTTGAAAGTATTTTTAATATTTAATAATTAATTATATATAAAGTCGTACCCGTGCCGATATTTATACAGGTTGTTGCAAAAAGGGTTTAATACTATGCCGAAACCTACGTGTGCAGCATGTTATTGATGTTATTTCTAAGCCAGGAAATGAAATCAGAATGTAAAAAAATCGCGAAAATATTATCAGAGTTTAATAGTTCAGGGTGTTGTATTAAACTCTGCCCCCGTGTGAGGTATAAGAATAGTAAATAAAAAAAGTATAGTTAGCCGAAAGGGCGTTACTCAGGCGTCACTCTGAAAAACTTTTATCCTACGTAATTTTTTATATTCGTGAAAAAACGCTTCTTCATATAATTTTTTTTTGGTCACGTGACCTTTTAGTTAGACGACCTGTTTTTTTTTGGTGTTTCAAAAGCAGAACAGTAGTTTGCAGAACTCTGCATATACAGGGTGTCACAAAAGGTTACGTAGCTGGCAAAGGGATATGGGGAGGTCACCAGAAAAATAATAACATGTAAGTACCCCCGCAAGGGAGTACATTAGTACAAGGCGTGAGTGTGTGTGTTTTTTTTTTAAGTACTTATGTGTATTTGGGATATGATAGAAATAATATTTTTGTTTCTTAAAAACCAAAAAATTTACACCTTGCTGCGCTCTTTTGCTCACTGTAAGTACACCTACAAATATTGTTGTATTAAAAAAAACGGTTTTGTAATAACGATTATAAAAAAAATGTTATTTTCATGTCAAGGAGTCATTTACCTAATTACGATTTCACTCAACAGCAGGTGAACTGAAAAAATAAGTTCTAGTTCTATCATCACTTTAGATCGCAAACATTGTAACTCCACTTTTCTCGGCGAAAAGTACTCTTTGGTATCAATAGAAACGTTTTTTGAATTCACATGTTTTCCTCTTTATTCGAAAAAAAAAACTGTATTCCGCATTTTACCATTTGTTTTCCTCTAAACCCCAAACCGTGATTTTTAAACAAGAAAACTTAGTAATTACCCTTTATTCTCATATACAACGTGCGATGTAGGCGAACGTGAACGAAAACTATGCAATAAGCCTTTGTTTTTATTACTACTTTAGTAAATTACAATAACATACTCAACAATGTTAATTTTTTTTGCAATGTTATGTTGTTAAATTAAGATCTAATATTAATTTTATTAACATGAAGTTACTTTCAACTTTTTTTTGCATCTATGCGTCGAATCACACCATGACGGCTGCTGCAGCTTCCTGCTGTCCTGCCCTCCAACCAATCCCACCAGTACTGCAGGTTGCGTCGAATACGAGCCATTCTCTTCGACTTGACAAGACAGGTGCTCCCGGAAGGATCATAGATCGCACGGAACCCGTACCGTATAGAGGCAACGGACTCCTTTGCAACAGCCCCCCAGATTCGGAAGTAGCCCATGCACTGCATGGCGAGCACAGCTGCAGCAATTTTTTCGTAATGAATCATTGGGATGTCATCCCCGAAGGAGGCTCTCAGCCTACCTCACGACCTGTGTGACATTAGAAAAATGCACTGTGCTAACGCCGTTTGCGAGCTTGATTTGCAGGACCGCGTTGTATGCCAAGTTCCACAGCAGAGGGGTCCAAGACCTACCGCTGTGGAACTCCGCAACTGAACTTCTTCAGTGAAAACAAACCCTCTCTTTTCGCATCCTTAATGTACTTGTTAGACACGTATGACCTCTGTCAATTTTCTGCAGATAAGAAGACAAGTGATGGTATACAAGAGCCGCCCTAAAGGTTCGCCCTCTAGGGGATAGAGTTGAACGCGGTTACTATTTTTAAGCAAACAGCCAGCGCAACAACTCGCCCGTGGTTCTTATCCTGCTCCGACAGTGAACGAACGCAAAGTATTGTACCCACTATTCGAATCCGCATTTCGGATGCCAAACTGACTGTCCGAAAGGTCGAAACCGTACCACCACAGAGGTATGACTCGTTCGAAGAGCTTATCAGGCTCTTACAGCAATCAGATGTGTCGGTACACTGAAAGATAATCTACAGGCCTGCTTTATTTATTTAGGAGCACTAATGGCCTCCTTTCAGTCATTGAGTCACTGGCACTCAGGCTGCGGTTGAACAGGAAGATAGACTGTCTAAACAAATCATTTTTAGGCTAGTTAAAAAAAACTTTAGGTGGGTAGTATGCCAACTAGAACTACAAATAAAACAGTATTTTTGTCTCCTCTAAAATTTGGTCACGAGGAGTTACGATGATTACGATCTAAGGTGACGCTGACGATATTTTATACAAGGTATTGAAAAAAGGGTATAAAGCTTAGCCAAAAGTGGATTTAGGTGCCATTCTGATCCACTTTTCTTCTGCAATTTTAAAAATTCACGTAACAAAACCTTTTACATAGAAACTTATTCGATCACGTGACTTTTTACTATAGAGACCGAATTTATTTTTCGAGAATTTCTAAAACTTGGAGAACAAAAGTTGTTCAGAATAACCCCTGAGTCAAACCCTTTCGGCACAGTATACCCTTTTTGCAACATCCTGTATAGGTAATATCAGGTCAGGTTTATAAAAGACCTGGGCCTGTAGAGTGAGACTCGGCATGGGGAGTCATAATTTATAGATCTTTTAGGTTGCATTGGCGAATGGGCACTGGTAGCCCTGCCCTTTTCTATAACTATAACTATAGGTAATTTTATGGCAATTTAAAAATGGTATAACATTTATCTATTTGAAAAAATCATTAAAAATATAGGTACATTACCTATCACCCTAATTTAAAAAAAAAATTCAGCCCTTACTTTAAACTTATAACACCCCTCTATTTCCTTCAGGGGTTATAAAACCTGTGTATTTAATATTTTCTTATGAGTTTTTTTTTTAAATACTAGGATCTTACATAGTTGTACATAATATTATGCGGTATTTTATTCCACTTGTAACGCATAAAATTCATAGCTACAGTAAACATTTCATTTTTTTCATGGCGAGATACAGTCGCACTTAACCGCTTTTTTGCAAAGCTTGTTAAATAGATTTAAAAAATTATGTAAATTTTAGATCTTCAATTTTTAAAAATACTTACTTATTTTTAACAACCTGTAGTGTACAGACTACCACATCTTAAAATATATATATTTTTAATTAACTACGGTTTTTGGTTTCAAATAAAACAAATTATGAACTTACTTTTCAACACCCTGTATATTGTGTAGCTTACCTACCATACACAACCGTTAAAATAAAATAAATTACCCCTCAGAATATAAACAGGCTCGCGCTTTGGCATACTGCATTGACCGTATAGTTCTTATTCGGAGAATCTAATAAGTGTCATTATGTGCAATGTTTACCTTTATCTATGCATCTGTAACTCTATAGTAAAAAATGTAAACAAATCGAAAAGGCGAAATGTTTTCTAAGAATTTTCGGCTTTTCTGCATCTAAAATGATTAGAAAATTAACTTTCCATAGCAAATGCATATGTATTATAATACTTGTAGTCATAATTTGTTGATTTAATCAGTTTTTGTGAAATATTTGATAAAAAATAAAATGGCGTGGGTATCGCTCCTAACAGGCCGCCACCAGGGCGACGACTGAAGAAATCTGAAATCTGTCACGGTGTCATCATTTTTAAACCGGAATTTATTAGTTTTTTGCAAAAAAAGTTGACTTCTGGTCCATTAAATCCAACTCTTTAAGGTAACTTTGTTAAGAATTTAATTACCTACACATACATATAAGATTCCATGAAAATGGGCCCTCTGATTTCGAGGGTTTTTTCATAATAAGTCAAAAAATGGCAAAAGACATGGTGTGTTTGCAATTTTTTTTAACATACTTATTATAATCCTGCACCAATTTATAAGCAACTAACATGTTCAGTATACCCTCTGCTACAAAATATATTTTTATCAATGTGATAGAAGCCACCGTTTTTCCAATCTAATCAAGTATATCAAGCCGACTTTAGCATTTTAGCTTTAGGGATCCCCTTAATCCGATTGTCAACTTCGTTATTTTCTAGAAATGTTTTACGTCTTTGCCATTTATATTAGTGCCGCTTTGAAGTCAGAAATATGTTGGCAAATGACCAAACGGCAATTCGGTTAATGTCTCAGATATCTTAATAAATTTCACTAGTGGCAGGTAGGTACTATTGATGCAAATTTAGCATTAGGTTGGCTGGTTGGAAAGATACATTATCTATAGGTATGGATAATAAATATTTATCTATTTCTTGCATTATACTTCTAATCACTTCCAACATAATCGGATAAGTTCGTACTTCCACCATATCTGAAAAGGTATACATAAGTATCTCCAGTTCTCCATGCCATACCAGAAAAGATTAAAGGTTCTCACATAACTATGATGCATGTTTGGTTGATGATAAAAGTATGCGAAAAAAAACCGACTTCATAAAACCACTAAAATGTAAGAAATAATTTACATCAATTTTATGTGACATTACAAATATACCTACAGTGCGACAAACTTATCTGTTCCGGTGAGAGCGAACTAAATTGATCCATATCTCATTATTTACTAATGAATTATATATTGATATACATAGATTAGATGTGTTTACTGAAACCACAAGAGTGAATTACCACTACTGGCAAACTTAAAATCTTATAGAATGACGAAATATTACACATTTACGTGAGCTGTCTCCGGAACAGATAAGTTTGTGGCACTATAAGCAGGAACTGTTCTTTTTTTATGTTGGTGCGGTGACAAAGTAATCTGAAGAAATATGGCACCAACTTCAAAAAAGATCAGCAGGGCGATCACGAAAAATATAGAATCGAATGCGAGTGCGACTAGTGTCAACTTGACAGCACTTTCGAACACTTTTTACCTATCGAATTGACAGTTGTCGCACTCGCTTTCGATTCTATACGTTAGCTCAGAACCCGTATCACGAAAATTCGAGCTAACGTATAGAATCGAATGCGAGTGCGACAACTGTCAATTTTATAGGTAAAAAGTGTTCAAAAGTGCTGTCAAGTTGCCACTAGTCGCACTCGAATTTGATTCTATATTGTTCGTGATCGCCCTGCTGTTTTTCGTGATCGCCCTGCAGTTCCTGCTTAGGTATATTTGTAATGTCACTAAAAATTGATGTAAATTATTTCTTACATTTTAGTGGTTTTTTGAAGTCGGTTTTTTTATTTTTGAAATTCGTATTTTATTTTATTGTTTTTAGTTAATTTTCAATAATATTCAATCAAAAGTAAGATGCAAATGATACCAATAAGTCCTACTAGTCAATACGAATCATTCAATCCTAAACACGAGGTAGTTGCTATATACCGTTGAGGAGTTCCTTTGACTGCCTTCTGTTTCCATCATCAGATCAGCTCAAGGTCACCATCATATTTTTTTGTTATAAGAACTATATTTACGTTCTAAATTTCATTAGAATCGGTTAATAGGTGGCCAAAATGGAAATTAATACCCTGTTTTTACCCCTTTACCCACCCTTGGGGGTGAGATAAAATTCTGAAAATGATGCGCTTCTACACATAGGATAATATGGATTAACACGAGCTAGACTTCAAATTATTAATCATTATAAAGGAGCAGGGTATAAGTATATAATGCGCTACATATCACCACCACCTATTTAAGTATTTATTAAATAAAACAGAATAAAATGTGATCTACGACTAATAAACCTAAACTAAAATAGTACCTATAAATATTAAGATATTATATTGATTATGCGTAATTAATTACAATACAATCGATACGTTTGTCTATTATAAAATTTATAAATTTGAAGGTCGAAATCAATTGAATATACCTATATTTATCGTGAATTGTTTTGACTGTGATGTCGCGAGAGGTGTGTCCCTGATAAGAAGAAGGCAGATTGTTATGACTTGTTGATCTTTAGCGCAGTATTCCTATCAGCATTATGAAGATCCATGTGACGTATATTTTTTGATTCTGAAACCGTTCTCCCACAAACTGATCACTGCCGAATGTTTAGCCGAGAGAATGTTTCTTTAGGGTTTCTTTTACGAGTTTACACCGACTAAAACTTTTTACCGTGTAAAACTCATAAATAAAACATTCTGTAGGCTACACATTCGGCAGTGATCAGTTTGTAGGAGAACGTTTTCGGAATCATATTTTGTACTCAACAACCAACCACGAAAAAAAACCGACCCGTTTTTAAGTAGGGAGGTAGTTAGGTACTTCAACCTAAGTTAGAAAAGTTAGATGATGATCATAATAATATCGGGGTGATGCCAATCGTGTCTGAGTTTATCACAGTTTATTGCATTGCCTCATCATCATCATTTTACATAGATAGATAAAGTTGGAACAAAATTACCATAAAGGATATAATTATTCATGATAATTACTAGAGAGCAAAGTGTCCACAGCTAATTACAGGCTACAATATGTAGGTATAGGAAAATTTTAAATGCGAGTTCTCTGCAATAATAGACTAGTAACAATAACAATGAGGAACTGCGTAACTAGCTACCAACATTTTATGTATTTAGCTTGTAAGTTGTGAGTTAACTCCATTGTATTGCCACGCAGTTATGATTCAGTGGGCCGTGAGTTATAATTCTCTGAATTAAAATATCTACCTCTAAATAGATATAGTCTATCTAGATCTAGTTGGTACTCCAAATAATATCTGTTTGTAGGGAATCCCCTAGCCCTAGACTCACAAATCAATACCACTCGAATTAGGTTTCTGACTTTGTATCTAAACATAAGTAGGTAGGGGATTATTGATAAATGGCATCGATAGTACGTTAAAAAAGTAAACTAAGATGTCCGTGATCAATATCACGTCAACATTTATGTGCATTTGAATGAGACTCGAAGGTTACCGTGATTAGTTACTGTTTGTAATATCGTGATACCTACTAGGTAGGTACTAGTGCCTACAGTTTATTTGCTTGTTGAGATGTTTTGCGACGAACATAATTGATGTTTTAATTAGACAACAAATACCTACCATTGAGCAGTCATTGAAAACAATTAATGAACAGTAGTAGTTTACAGCCTAGTATGTATTATATTATGTAGATACTCATGGCTATACATATGATGATGTTTTTATAAACTTTTTAAAAAACATGTATTTTTGGATTTTGTGGCCGAAATATTTTAAACTTACTTTTTTATTTCCAGAATCCAGTGACGATTAAGTCCAAGTCCCTTCACTGGCAGAAAGTAGATCCATTGGACCAGTTGTACCAGCCTGAGCGAGCCACCGCAAACGCCTAATCTTCAGAAGAAACAAAAAGGATAGTTACTCCGCTTGAAACCACATTGTTCGGGCAAATATTTCTTGAATGGTAGATACATGTGGTACCCGAAGGTATGGGCGTTTATACATAGAAAATCTCTATGGTATTGATATGATAACTGCAAAGCATCACTTACTGACTATAAATTTATCAATTTCTGCATTGACATATTTTACATTTGTAATATTCGTCTGTTTACTTTTTATCAAAATGATATGTGTTAATTTGTAATTTAACCTTAAGATATTTTATAATATGAAAAAAAAACATCACTTGAAGGGTTTTTTGGAGTCTTTTTATAGTTAAATAGAAATACCTAGTTTTTTGCAGTTTTAGTTTAAAAATGGCACAGCCATGACTATTTGTACGGGAGGTTTCTGTAGTTAATTAATGACGATTCTGTGTAGGTAGGGAATGTATAATCATGCTGCTATATAATTTCTGGAAAATATTATTAAGTTCTTAGGCAGCCTTTTTCTCCCCATTATCTATTGTATATGAATATACATTTATGTATTGTAAATATTGTAACAGAAGCTTATTATGTCTGTAGCTATAGATATTTCGGAAAAACTAACAACTATTCTGTGTTAAGTGTTTCCGTAAATTGGTGTACCTATGTATGTTTTTTACATTCCACTTTCGCTTGAGTGACTTAATATTCAATGAACTTCATAATAGTGTTAGTTCAGTTACTGTGGCTGACCCATAGCATTAGAATAAACGTGTTTAACATCAATTTCCTGTGATTAAAATAGGATTTTCATTCCATCAGTATTCTATATGTGTAGGTATTTATTTTCATTTACATAATAGGAACCAAAAACTGTACTTACAAAATATCATACCAAAACCTACTTTATTTGTGAATCATGTTATCATGAGTGTTAAGTGTGTGATTTAAATGTTGTCACTGACATTATGTGATTTTAATTAAGTATTATTTTATCAATTATGTTTGACCCATCATCCGAATGTACTGTGATTACATCGCAATCAGTTTTACACTTTAAATTATTGTGAAATAAACACTACTTGTGTAGAGAAATAATGATGTTGATTCTGAAGGCAGAAATTCTAATTTTAACGCTGTCAAACTAAAAAAATTGCTAGCATAAAATGACATTTACGGAAACAATCATAGAGTCGAATTTTAAACAGGTTTTGACATCGCTAACTTTAAAATTTCTGCCTTCAGAATCGATATCAATATCGTTTCATTTATACTTCCTTCCGTTCTTTTTGATAATTAATGCAGTTAAGCAGAGCATAAAACCCTTACCAACTTACTACAATCACACTGGCCAACTCTTTCGATCATAATTAAAAAAATAAAGATTTAAAAAAAGTTTTCTTAACCGAAAATTATTTTAATTACATCATACCTTAAAGATTACAGTCCAATAACTTATAAAGTACAGTCTTACAAATCCTAAATAATTATATACTAGTATTTCTTGATAGTTTTCCTGATAAGTGCCATGCGTTGCCGGTGTGCCTCGGTGACTGTTGATCTCTTGTAGGGGCGGAGCTCATCATTGCCAAATCCAGGGATCCACATGTTCCATTGCCTCTCTATGGATAAAAGAAACTAGTGTATTAGGGAGTTAATTGAGGGTTTCATAGTTGATAGTACACCATGTGAGGTTTTTTAGACCAATTACTGGAATGATAATTGTTTTTTTCCCAAATCATTTTATTAAATATCCAATAGAAACTTAAGACATAAGTAGTTAGCTTTAGCAATACAATACATTATTTATGTAAAGCATTTCGTAAACTGCATATCTGTACATAGATGAATAGACTATGCATTCTGTTATTGGCAAAAATATTATAAACATCTGTCTTCACTTGTAATGAGAGCCATTATTACAATCAAGTTCCCTTGGCACAATAATGCTAGTTGACATCCAACTGCATTTGTCAGACTTATTTTAAATTATTCTAGTCATTTGCTAAGTGTTTTATAGGTCATTATCATCTAAACAATGATTAGAAAACTGTCCTTTCTGATATATTACTATTATTATTATTTTTCAAACAAATAAATATAATATAAATAAATAAAAAAGCTTGGGAATTTAATGAATAGAAATGGACAATCAGGGAGATATTGTTTTGTTTTAATTTACTTCCTTCATTACCTTAACTATAACACCATAGTGCAAAATATTAAAGAAAGAGGACCCACCTAAGTGCAGTTGCACATCTCTGAGCTCCACGGTGGGTGCATGCCGATGCTTGGCGAGGGCACAGGCGGCGTTCAGTGTGGTGTCAATGAAGTCGTCCGCGAGCTGCAGCAGCATCTCCTCCACTTCCTCGTCGAGCTGCACCGTCGGGTCCACCTCCCGGACCAGCTCTTGTAGCCGGGGTCGGCTTAGTAGCTGTCAGAAATAATAAATGTTGACAAAAGATATTAGTAAGTTTGTGATGTAGTATTTTTTGTTACTAACGAACTTGCAAGGGTACTATTCTGCATAAAAATAGCATAAAGTGGCTAGTTTGGTTTGCATTACGCAGGCAGCTTGCTTCCAGATCACAAATATAGCTATTTCCGTAAACACTTCATCCATATAACAAAAAAAATATAACCTCAAATTACCTGGGTAGCCTGATCCCCTCCTCCACTAGAGATGCCCTTAGAGCCCATCTGAGATTGCGTCCCCATGGGGCTGTGCGACGAGGGGGACCCCTGGAGCGACGTGGACTGCAGTTGAGGACTCTGAAGAGGGTTGTTTACGTATTGGATCGCTCCCTGGTTTAGGCCTAGATTTGGCATGTTGCTCCCTTGCCCCATATTACTGTTTGCCATTGCTTATAGGGTTTCTGATGTGAATAGTGCAATAAGTTTAATTTAATTCAATAAGAAATAAATTCAGTAAATTCACAGCACAATCAATTCAATTTTGTTTTTATGTTTTGTGGCTCAATCACAAAAAAACCAAACATCACATCACCATAGACTTTTTGACAATGACACTAAGCTTTTTTAATTTCATGTTTTACAGTGTTGCCAGAAATAAAATTTGAAAAAATAGTGGTTATTATTATTCTGAGTCTACGGTACATATTGAGTTATATTCATTCAGGGTAGGTCATGGAAACAATAAATACTCGTAAGTACTTACCACCACCAAGGTGAAGCAAAGCATGTATACATTTAGTTTCTACCTTTTTTGGCCTAAGATTTATTTGCCTAATCTCATATTGCATAGTAACGTTTGGTCAAAGTCTCGTTTCGCCGAAAACCGTATGGCATAAATCTCTTTTCGTAAAAAGTTATTTCGCATAATCTTGTTTAGCATAATAATGGTATGGCCAAATCTTGAATAGCCTAATAATGCTATGGCATAGGTTTTACAAAGTAATAATATTCGTTTGGCTTTGACTTCGATAGAGCGTCTCTCTTCATAGCGCAAACTGGTGCCTTGTATTGTGGCCGCTATGTGTATGTGGGAAACGCTCCGCTCCGCTTCGCTGCGCTCCGCTTTGCTTTTGACGATAATGTGCACCTAACACGCTCCTCCTCGCTTTGCTCGTCGTCGCACCTATCTTTAGGTTTCGATCCCATGGGGTTTAATGGCGTTTGTAATCATTATAATGTTCATTCACTTTCGATATTTTGATCATTCAATATCGTGAGCAAACGAGACTTAGGTGTTTCAAGATTGTGCCAAAAGAGTTTTAGACGAAACGAGTCTTATGCCGCATAAGTCTTGGCGATGTGATGATTCTACCAAAAAAGTTTAGACCTTACGAGTTATGCGAAACGAGTTTAGGGCAATAAAGATTAGGCGAGATGAGCGGAACCCATACATTTAGCTTAAGCCGCGTACAGACCGGCCCAACGAACGCCAACGAACGTTTTTCGTTGACCTTCGTTGCTGCAATCTGCCCTGTATTATGTATGATAAATATCCATCGTTGGGATAACCGTTTGCGTTCGTTGGGCGTTCGTTGGCCCGGTCTGTATGCAGCTTTAAAACAACGCGAACTGGGTGTAGGATGATGGGATCAAAGTTCAGTTATCAATTACATAATTAAATTTATTAAATTATATTTATATTCAGTCAATATCATCATCATCGATGGATGATAAGTCAGATATATCGCTGCCGGCGAACCTGTCCGCCGATATGGAATTATTCCGCAGCTCGTCATTGAAAGACAACAGGGTCTTCCTCAGGTCCCAGTTGTGTATTCTCAGGCGTCTGAAACAATAATTGTAGATACTTTGATATAATTGACATACTCAAGCAAATAAAGAAAAAATGGTGACCAGACTCTTGCCATCTTATCCTATCGTGCATATCATCCTACTCCTAAACGTAAATATATTTCATTCAATAAAGCCACGTACACACCGGGCCAACGAACGCCAACGAACGTTTTTCGTTGGCCTTCGTTTCTGCAATCTGCCCTGTATTATGTATGTTAATATCCATCGTTGGGATAACCGTTGGCGTTCGTTGGGCGTTCGTTGGCCCGGTGTGTACGCAGCTTAACTGGATGAAATAATACTTTTAGTACTTCATTCATTACACCCCAACCCTATAAATGCCAAAAAAAACGAACCTCCATTTTTGCTTACCACATTCGCCTCGTAAGGATACACAAGGTACTTTCACCTATGGAATGGCCTCCATTTTTATAGTGTTTCTTTATGTAAGCGTCAATTCACACGTACCACAACCACACCACGTCGCAGCGACAAAATGTGGTCAAGCTGTGGTTACGTGTGAATTGATGGTGAATTGTGTGACAGCGGCTTTTTGCAGTTGCGTTGTGGCAGCGACAAAATGTCGATGTGGTTGCGTTGTCGCTGTCATTGTGATGTGGTAACCACGTCGTCGTGTGCAGTTAATACGGAAAACAGGTTGCCGCGGTGCCGCCGCCGCGTGGCGGCGTTGCCGTTGCGAAGTGGTTGCGTTGTGGTTGCGATGTGGTCATATTACACAGGTGGTCGATAACAACGGCAAAATGTGGCACGTGTGAATTGGATTATTCATTGTCAATACAAAATATACGCCCGACCACATCGCGTGGTTGTGCTGTGGTTGTGGCTGTGGTGCGGTTGTGGTACGTCTGAATTGACCCTAAGAAGTCACGAGAGACGGTGGCGCCATCAACAGTAGAGCGTCTAGTACAGGTTTTGTTATTTATGAAAACGAAAAAAGTAAAAGTTTTCTCCTGTCATCTGCATACATTATCAGTCAAAAGTTTCATGATAGTTATTCCATTAGAGGCGCCACTTAGTATGCGAGAAAACGTAAACTTTTATAGTTTTCGACAAACTATCAAACCTACTACTGTACTATAGTACATTTGATAGTTTGCCCTCAGTTTGCGAAGAGTCACTATGAATTTCACCTTTACATCTACCCCCGAATTAATAGACCCAAAGAGGCTTGCAAGCCTGGTGTAAACAGATATTTCGTTCCATGAATTCGGGGCAGCCAGCCACAGATTTCAGTCATAAAGCTAAGCTACAAAATATCGTTGTCCACTTACATTTCCGCCTCCTCTCTCTTGAGGTGTGTGATGTGTGTGAACGTGGTCACCACGGCTTCTATCTCTTCTTTGTCAGGGTTCACCAGAGCCAGGGCATTCAGATTTATTACTGGCGTCTGTAACAAGATACACGGTTATTATAGGTATTGACACACTTACAGCGCAAATAAAAAACACTCATAAATATACGCGGCACATGGACTGACAAACTTATAATTTTATTATATTATTACACACATCCGATAAGGAAGGTAAAATTAACTTTCATAGCCACTTATATTTTTAGTAAAAGAAAAATATTCCTTTGCAAAATTTGTTTAAAGTGACTTTATCAATCACCTAAGCCTACCTCTTGGAGGGACATTGCGACTGAGAGGGGGCCAGGTTTCTCTACAGGCCACTGTGCCTAAATGCATATCCTTACTAATATTATAAATGCGAAAGTAACTGTGTGTGTCTGTCTGTTACTCTTTCACGCCAAAACTACTGAACAGATTTGAATGAAATTTGGTATACATACGGTATAGACCCTGGGAAAGAACATAGGCTACTTTTTATCCTGGAATTCCCACGGGAAAACTTTTTAAGGCGAAGCGAAGCGCGCGGGAACAGCTAGTAAAAAAAATAAAACCTAACCTTAAAACACTGCTCAGCGACCTCCTCCGAAGCCAGCGTGACCGTTGCGATCTCGTGCACGATGTGATACTGCGTGGCGCGCTCCTGAGGCGATGACGTCAGCACAAACGAGCGCCGGAAGTGGAACAGACGCTCGGGGCGGTCTAAATGGAAGGTCTTCTCTTTGAAGACTCCGTCTACGACTATGTGGACCATGGATTTCTGGAATTGTTGATGGTTGATGTTAGCATGAGTAAAAAAATGTAGATGAATAATTGGGTACATCTCCCACACGTCCGTGTGACCCTAAAGTAGGCAGGGCCTGTACTATATGGTCCAGACACTTGAAATAGATAAGTACATATAATGTTATTGTATAGCAGGGATGGATAAACCTTTGAAATCTCTACTTCGTGAAGATGAACTTGAATTGGTACGTAGAATAGAATAAAGTAGAATAATGACGCGACGTTCTTCCGAGGATTGCCCCTAAATGTCCGGGTCGTAGGATGAAAAAGGGTTTATGGCTCAGTTTGACCCATATACTTGCCACCTTTACTGTCATTTGAAGTTGCGCCGGACATAAATAAAGGCTCCATTCGTGTACGTTCCAATCGTTACATTAGCACTAAGACTCACGTTATAAACAACGACGTCAACGTTAAAGCTAGTCGGGTCGTGTTGACAATGGAAGACGGTTTGCCACGCGACGGCCACGTCGGCGGCGCCGCGGTGCGTCTTGCTCTCCGCCACCAGCCAGCGCTGCAGCTCCGAGGTGGCGTAGTGGTGCGTGGCGGGACGATCTTCTGAGGATTGGGGGGTTTGGAGTCATTATTATGGTGTGGTGACGATTTTTTATAAGAAGTTATTTGATATTGAATAGAATAATACAGTTTGTTGCGTAAAAAGTCATGTGATCAACAAAGTTTCTATGGAAGGAATTTGGTTTATTTTTTAAGCGAATTTTGAAATTCTGATTTCATATTCGGGCTTAGATATAAAATGCGGCACATGTAGGTTTCGGCTTAGTATACCCTTTTTGCAACACCCTGTAGAGATAACAGAGGAAAGATTTGTTTGTATTGAATATAGTCCAAAACAACTGAATTGATTAAAAAATATGTCTCTAAGGGCTGAGGAATAGGATGAAACCCTATGCTAGGTAAAGATCCCGCATACGGCTGGTTAAGTTAGAAAAATATGTACTTAATGATTTATGATTGCTTATATTTGTTTATACCGAATCACTAACCTGTGTAATTTTTTGAAATAGTCAATACTGCATTGTTATGGTAAAAATTCACAATCTTGTTCCTGTGAGAGTCGAATGTCGTGAAATACAGGGTGATGAATTTCTCAGCCAGCATTTTTACTTTCCTGTCACTGTTTACAAGGTAGTTCTTCAGGAAAGGAAATACTACCCCATATTTGTTTACTGCAATACCATCCTGAAAAACAATCAATACACCTTAATAAAATATTTTTAATAACTACAGCAGTCAATATAATGTAATGGAGAAAAGAGACATGTACCTACATGTCATACATATAACGTACAACATTTGTGACATGTCCAATTTTATTGTAGATTTATCTTATCTCCATTAAATTATATTGACTGCTATAGTTATGTATCACGAATATAAAGGCCAAAAGGCCAGGCAGAGTCAAAAACTTTAAAAATTTATGTTACATATTTCACATTTGTCAAAACATGAATTAAAATTACTATATTTAACCTCTGATTTACTCTCACGGGCAATAAAAAAGGTTCCACTGAGGAAAACACCGAATTATTCGTCGTCGGTATATTGTGAGTGGAACTTTGTGGTTGAGCATTAGCAATAAGCATATTTCACATATTTTTTTATGGTAGGTACAATATAGAAATCAGTAATCAGACCACAAATACAACAATATCAGCTATGAGAAAAAACCAACAGAAAAATAAACATATTTCACAGATGCTCACCAACTCCTTGAGCCGCGGGCACTTGACAGTGATCTGCTTCACATAGTCCAGCATGGTCATGTCCGCGCACAGCGGGTTGCCCTCCAGCCACAGCCGCTCGATACGGCTCAGCACGCGCAGGTCCGTCAGAGATGCTATCTACAATAATTGTATTTTTTAATCCTAACTAATATTATAAATGCGAAAGTGTCTGTTACTCTTTCACGCCAAAACTACTGAATGGATTTGAATAAAATTTGGTATACATATGGTCTAGACCCTGAGTAACAACATAGGCTACTTTTTATCCCGGAATTCCCACGGAAAAACTTTTTAAGGCGAAGCGAAGCTCGCGGGAACAGCTAGTATTTAATAAAAAATAGTTGTGATGGCTCAGGCTCATGATTAGGTAATTCGTGAGCTATATTAATATTATAACAGCTCTTGTTCAGACTCACATTTACGTTATGTCTTTGCTTACTTGCGGCTGGCTCTGCTTCAAGTATAGCAGAAAGTGTCTGTGAGTGTGGACCCAAGTTGAAGCAGATTCTTTTAGAAACTAAGTTTTTTTTATATATAAATTCTTGATGAATGTATTGTTTAATTACTTACAACATTATTACTCAAGTTGACACCAATTAGTGGTCCTTTTATGAAGAAGTTCATTATTTCTTGTGGTATACATCTGGAAATAAATAATTACTTAGATAAAATATGTAAAAAAAATGTACTGAAAGATAATTTAAAACATTATTAGACTACCATCACACCTTAAATTATTATTACTCAAGTTCAAAATCTCTGTGTCTCTTCCCATCCTAAGCATTAGTATTTTGAATGAAGCCAGCAATCCCATTGTGTAGAAGTTTATCTGCTTATCTTTGAACTCTGAAAAAAATAAGAAAAACAATAAGACTTAAATAAATAAATAAATGGGAAAAAAAAATAAATTAAAAAATATAAAAAAAAAAAAAAAACAATTATAATACTGAAATTAAATAAGTACTCTTCAGTATACATAGATAGAAAGATAGATAGAATATTCTTTATTTTTACATAAGCACAGAATTTATAAAGCTTATTTACAAACATATAGGTACAAAAAAGGCAGTCTTATCACTAAAGCGATTTTTTCAAGACAACCTTTGGGTGGAAGAATATTTATGTTCAAATAGGGTCAAGTGTTCTAAAGAATTTAACAATAATATTATATAAGAATTATTAATAAATATACCTACAAAATAATAAGAATATACTTACTCTCTGATTTTTAATTGGAAAGAATTCTGACATTTTAAAAGTGATGCTACTAAAAAAGTTCTTTACCGAAAAAATGAAAAATTGCGATCCATTTCTGGGCAATAATTTTTTCTTAATATTTTTATACAAAAAGATAAATCTAAATATTTACTTGCTCAACTAAATACAAAAATAACAAATTTTTCAATATAATAGCTGTTCCCGCGAGCTTCGCTTCGTCTTAATAAGTTTTCCCGTGGGAATTCCGCGATAAAAAGTAACATATGTGTTAATCCAGGGTGTCAGCTAACTTCATTCCAAATTTCATTAAAATCGGTTCAGCCGTTTTGACGTGAAGAAATAACAAACATACACACATACATACATACATACATACAAATATACACTTACAAACTTTCGCATTTATAATATGAAGTAGGATCACGACTCACGACCCATGTATCGAATTAATTTTAATTGCTTTATTTTATTCTTTAGCATGGCATCACTTCCTACTAAATTCAGGGATAATAAACCTTTTTAATCAATTTCAAAAATTGGTGTGGGCTCAAGTGAAGGGGCATGTCGCAAGACACAACACAACCTACAAAATGGCGGAAGTTAAAAAACTACTACTAGAAGGTATAAAAAATGTTACTCCTGAGAAATGGCAAGCATGCATCAGCCACACAATAAAAGAGGAAGATAAGATGTGCACTCTCGACGATTTCATGGACAGAGTTACAGAATCTCTAATAATTAAAGTCAGCGATGCTGATGATGAAGATACTGATGATGATGATGATGATAATAGTGATGATTAGGTAGAGATTTTAATAAACAAATCCATCATCATCCATCCATCGTCATACCTATAGCAGTTCACTGCTGGACGTATTCCCTCCCAAAGCACGCCACTGGATTGGACAGACTCTGCAGCTGGGTAGAAACAACTTCCAATCAGAGGTCAATAGAAGAATACAATTGGGCTGGGCAGCATTTGGCAAACTTCGTCAAGTCTTCTCGTCGCCCATACCACAAAGTCTCAAGACGAAAGTCTTTGATCAGTGTGTCCTACCGGTTATGACCTATGGGGCTAAAACGTGGACACTTACTGTGGGACTGGTTCACAAACTGAAGGTCACTCAGCGAGCTATGGAAAGAGCTATGCTTGGAGCTATGCTTGAAAGATCGCATCCGGAACGAAGTAATCTGACTGAGAACTAAAGTCACCGACATAGCTCACCGAGTTAGTAAGCTTAAGTGGCAGTGGGCTGGTCACATCTATCGAAGAACCGATAACCGATGGGGTAAACGTGTTCTGCTGTCTTACTCCCAGCGATGAGTCGCTGACACAATTTCACCTGTATCGCTAATTTGGTACCACCACCGCACATTTTAGACTCACAGTTTGCTGTGCCGACACGACACGCAAGCCAGTCAGTGCACACAATACAATTTTATAGAGCGACATCTCTTTTTTTTACCTCTATTCAAATACGAACGCAACATCGCCCTGACATCGGCGCGGCTACCGTTTCAAAAATAATTACTAGTTGTTTTTAGATATATTTTCTACGACAGCGATAATTATATAAGATAATTGAGATTATCTTTAATTGTATTTTTCACTGTTTGTAATATATTTAGGTAGGTACGGTAATTATTTCTCACCGTAGGTAAATCCCCTTTTAATTTGGAGCGCCGCACTTAATAAAATGGATACAGGGACTAAAAAAAATATATTATAGTCTCAGATGTCCAGACTCGTATTGAAAAAGTGCCCAGCCCAAAAAGGTTTGTGATCTCTGATTTGTCTAAAATTGATAACTGTCAGAATTCCGTAAGATTACTAATAACAGTGTAGGTGAAATTATACTTATATACCCATAACAATGATAGATATCATATAATAAACTACAGTATAATGTGACATACATTATACTGTAGTTTATTCTGGATCTCTCAAGTGGAATTTTTATTTATGAGTATGTACCTGTCTATGGACTTGTATATTTACAGATGTAATATTTTTTAGATTGGTTAGTCAAGCTCCCTAAATAAATTATATTACTCAGACATCCACTTAGACTGAAGGCACTGAGTACATTTGAAATATTTTCAATAAACATGCCAATATTGAGAATTTTTGCAACATGTATCAACATGCACAACTTTTAACAGTTGTTATTATAACTTTTAGTAGTTCTGCAGTGATACAAAAGCAATTTGGATAAATCTTTATATTTTTTTACCCATATCATTGCAGAAGTTAGACAAGTCCAGTTCCATCTTCTCATTCAGCCTCAGGCTGACCACACATGCCACTATCTCCTCCAACGTCTGATGATACCCGAAAAGGTCAGTTGAAGTCTGGTCATTGAACAGCACATCAATATTATGCATAGTGGAGCAAAAAGGAAACATAAAGTCAAGTTTTATAAGTTTCAGAATCACATTCAAATTATTTGTATAGAATGATGCTATGCCATTAGCAAAATTGTAATTAATGGGTATAAATGTCGTCTTCAAGTAGTCGCCCAGATTTTCAAATAACTCTTCAGGGGTACCGGTCCAGTAATGAACCTGAAACATAACCAAACTATGAACTAAAGAACAACTGTGTTATCTTTAACCAATTACTATAAGTAGCTAAAGAGTAAGGTAGATAAAATTGTGCGAATATCAAAACGTACCATGATTTTGTGGAAACAATGTTTTGCACCTTCATCTTCGCTGATCAAGCAGTGGTCCACAAATGAAGTAAATTTACTGTTAGCTGTTAGTCTACTAAGAAGAAATTTTCTGTACTCTTCAAACTGATGTTTTTTGGAATTCATTCCAACTTTTGTTTATTGAACTTAAGAGTATTAAATATATATTTTCGTAGTTTGATTTGTTTGTTTTCAAATTTCAATGCAAAAATCAACAACACAACAAAACGCCATAATAAAATAAATGACAAGATCCGTCATAAAAAGTATTCTGTGGTAATAATACAGTTCGGAATCTGCAATCGTGACGTGCAACCGGTAGGGGTACGAACATAAATATACTCTAAGGGTGCGAAATAAAAAGAATGGGTTTTGCCTTGGTTTTGCAACGATAGTGGGTTCCGACAATATCCGCTATGTCCACAGAGTAGCCTCTGACAACCAATGGCGTTATACTCTGTGATTTTAGTTATTATTTTAATGTTTTCCAATAATCAAGAAATCTCGTTCTCGAACAACGAACATATTTGAAAAAAATCCATTTGTTTTCACAAATTGGTCGTGATTGTATCCTTATTTGAATCGTTTTAATTTGAAAATGAAATTAATTCATTACATTCCAATAACAGCGCTTTTTTGTACCTTAGTGCTCGCTAATTCATCAGGTAAAAAGCTTCAAATCGGCATCAAAAAAAGGCCCGCAGAATGTTCTATGAAAACCCGGAAAGGAGATTTATTACACATACATTACACGGTAATCCTTGTTTTATAGAGTTATTTACAAACGTTTAAACATTATATCTGTGCATGAACTAATGTAGTTTAGGGAGATCACAAACCCAAGTTTGAAGCCAACTCACTGTGTTTTTTTCCTGTTTGTTGCCACAGAAAAGATTGAGACCATTTCTTGCCTATAAATTAAAAATATAATAATATTCAACTACATATTAATTTCCATTTCAAAGGTATGTTACGCCCCCAGTAGCTACTTAGCAGTATGTAGATGCATAAATTTTATTCAAAATCATATCATAGTTCAAATATAGTTTATAATACATTATGTTAATCTATTGCAGGGAACCCTTGTAGATGGCACTGAATTCGACTCATCTTACTCAAGGAAAATGCCCATCACCTTCACTTTAGGTTCCGGACAAGTAATTAAAGGTTGGGAACAAGGGTTGATGGGCATGTGCATGGGAGAACAGAGGAAGCTGGTCATCCCTCCGGAACTGGGCTATGGTCAGGAGGGATCCCCGCCAAAGATACCAAAATCTGCTATTCTTATATTCCATGTTGAGCTTGTGAAAATTGAGAGAAATGAAGACTTGTAAATAAATTAATGTGTCACAATTTATTTATAATGTTTTTTATTATATAATATTTTGAAAAACATTCATAACTACATCACATTTATTTCAGTGTTTTCATACATTTCGCGGGCTTCATGCCAGAGGGGCGTATCTGCATCGACCCTACTTTTCAGGAGAGCAAAAAAACATCATAACTTTGTTAATAAGTAATCTAGCTTGCTATAATTTTGCATATACCTTAGTTAATTATTCTTTGTTTTAATTAAAACTCAATTTTTTATTATATCTATGCTTTAAGTACATTTTATGGCGTATACGTCTATATGCCTTGACGGAAATTATTGTATTGCTATCCCTTTTTTATCTTATTTATACTTTTTTATTTGTTGTCCAATTATGTTATATATATTTTATTTGGTTTACACTTAAATCATTTAATATACTGATAGCAAAATATAACTAAAAATATAACTGCTCCTATTTTTTTCGAATTTTATACGCCCTTTTGCCATGGCGTTATTTAACGGATGTTCTCAATTTAAGAGAGATGATACGCCGTTAAAGAAAATAAAAATCTATTTAAGGAACTATTAAACACTGTACGCTATTCGAAGCCTATACATATAATGAGAGCGGCACTTCCGTTTTCCCTAAATCGTGTTTTTGTTACCTGTTTGCACACGTTTTACTCCTTCCTCCACCGCATGGCAGGCCGGCGCTCGGCTATATAAGGGCCGACGCGCGGCGCTTGCCTCATTGGCGTCCGAGTTCCCGGCGCGTGCGGTCGACTTTGAGCAGCGCTACGCTTAAAAATATTTTTTCATATCGACCGTAAGACATCGTGTTTATGTAAGAATTTTATTTTCTTTATTTTAAATTTTTTAACGGTTTTTCCGTTCGAAATTTTTACCTGTTATTATTTCTAAAAAAGTGTTTATTAGTCAGTTTTTCATGTGTATTTCAGCACACTGTTACTATGCCCATTTTTTCTTTTATTTTCTGGCATGTATTTTTCAGCATATTTACTCATTAAGTTGCCCGATTTCGGTCGTGCAACTTAGCACACTGTTACTATGCTCATTTTTTCTTTTATTTTCTGGTATGTGTGTTTCAGCATATTACTCATTAAGTTGCCCGATTTCGGTCGTGCAACTTAGCACACTGTTACTATGCCCATTTTTCTTTTATTTTTCTGGTATGTATTTTTCAGCATATTACTCAATAAGTTGCCCGATTTCGGTCGTGCAACTTAGCACACTGTTACTATGCCCATTTTTTCTTAAGATGTGCATCTAATAATTAATGTTAATGTACACAGATATGTAGGATTTTGTTTTTAGGCAAAGATGTGTGACAATAATGAGATACAATCTGGGGATGGTGACCAAGCCCCAAAACAATACAACGATGATAAAATGAGTAGCTCTGACGACTCTAGTTCGACCACTTCATCTGATGAATCCTCTCCCAAAAAGAAAAAACGAAGATGGCGAAAGGAACAACGTCGGTCGAACAAGGCTATTAAAAGACTTTCGAGGCAAGTACACGATCTCCGCAGCCTTTTTTACAGACCAAATTCACAGCCTTCTGAGATTCAGGAATTTCATGATGAGAATATCACTAACTCTCCTGTAAATGAAAGTTTCAACGGACATCCACCTGATGTGCCGTTAACTAATAAACCTGACTTTAATATCAGCCTAGAAACAACATTAAAGGCACCTACAGTACCTAAAACACCAGTGGGTTATGTTGAATCGCTTAAAAGCCTGCAGAGATTTGAAGATCAGACTTGGAGTGATGTACGGTTCTCTGAGGTGGAAAAAACGTACCTTCACTCCCCAGGCTTTGTCGAATTAGAAACTAACGACGAAGTCAAGGCATATGAGTCCTCTAAGAATGCTGCTTACATGGAAAAGAGTTTCGCAGCCTTAACCTTCGCATTATTGAAGCAGAGAGAGTCTTTAGAGAATGGATTGCGTGAATTTATTAAATGGAACCAAGATTCCGACCTGGTCAGTTCCACTGACGTTAAGGACAAGCTCGAGTCAATATTCCTGAAAGGAGACTTTTTTAAGGTAACTACTGACGCATTGCAAATGGTCTGCGGACATAGGGCGGACATAGTACAGCAGAGGCGAGATGCCATCTTAAAACATGTCAAAGACCCCCTGGTAAGGTCAACCTTAAAGAAAGTTCCTCCGTCGTGTACGAACCTGTTTGAACCTCAGGCTTTCACTACGGCTCTGGAAAAGGCCGGGGGAGTCAGAAAGACTTTTTGGACCCATAAATCAAATCCCACTGCCTCAGCTGCGCAAGCAGGCTCAAGTGGCAATAATCGGCGCCCCGCGCAGGGGTCAGCTTATTCATATGCGATGCCTGCGCAAGGCTATAACGCAAAAAATAGTATGCCTGCGCAAGGCAATACATACTACCCACCTACGCAAGGTGTACAACGTTACCGTCCTGCGCAAGGACCAAACAGCAGTGGTAATCAAAGGGGCGCAAACCATGGCAACTTGCCCTTTCGGGGAAGAGGTGGTCACCAAAACAGAAGAACAGATACCCGAGCAGCAACCAAGCGGTCGGCGTCCCCTTCCTATAGAGAGAGAACTAAAAATGATAAGAGGAGAAGATTCTGACTGGACAGAATTTCGGGCAGGGCAATTGGAGAATTTTATCCATCAGTGGAAAAGCCTCAATGCCCCAAACTACATTTTAAAAATGATACAGGGTTACCAAATACCATTTGTAAGGAAGCCACCTTTATTGATGCCGAACCTGGCCTTGCAGGAGCCATCCAAATATTACATTCCTCAATCACCAGAGATGAACAAGGTAATACGGAAGTTAAAAGATCAAGCAGTTTTAGAAAAGGTGCAGATAAGTCCAAGTTTTTTGTCAACCCTATTTCTAGTCCCAAAAAACGATGGCACCACCAGGCCTATATTCAACCTCAAGGCTCTCAATCAATATGTGATAATAGAAAAATTTCGGTTGATAAACATGCACAGCATTCCAAACTTTTTACAACAGAACGACTGGCTTGTGAAGGTCGACATATCACAGGCATATTTCCATCTACCTATACGAACGAGACACAGATGCTTTCTTCGACTGGTGCACGAAGGCGAATTACTACAGATGACGTGTCTTCCACTTGGCTTAAGTTCGGCACCCAAAGCTTTTGCCAGTTTGACAAATTGGATAGCACAAGTCCTTCGCAGCAAGGGCGTGAGACTGATTGTTTACCTGGACGACTTCTTAGTGGCGCACCAAAACAAGCAAACCCTCGTAAGTCACGTGAACATAGTGTTACAGTTGCTCGAAAAACTCGGCTGGCAGATCAATTACCAGAAGTCAATTATAACGCCACAGAGACGCCTCGAGTATCTAGGGATTTTATGGGACACCTGGCAAAACGAAAAGTCCCTACCCACAAAGAAGGTTACAAAAATTCTGGGGATGGTCAACACAATGTTGCACCAAGGTCAATCAAACCTAAAGAACCTAGAAGTGTTGGTAGGCATGCTAAATTTCGCCAGCTTCGTGATCCCAAGAGGCCGTCTAAACTTTCGTTCACTCCAAAGGATGCTGAACTGGGTACGAGCAAAGAATCCAACTTTCCGCTTTTGCCTTCCAAGCGAGGTCATTCAGGAGCTACGATAAGATAAGATAAGATAAGATAAATCTTTATTTGCGAAAAAACATGGTATAAAGATGTTACACAAGCTTGGTTTCACATGTTTTGCAAAGTAACTTTTGCATGCAAATTTTACATTACACTAATATAATACAATTTACTCAAATATTTACAATTAAAACCAATTAGACATAAGTTATTATTTACATACAAAAAAATTATAAATTGTGTCATTAAATTTACATAAATATGTCAATATAAGTGTCAAATGGTAAATAAATAAATTGAAATATGATATTAAAATTATAAATTACTGGTCCCTACTGAAAAAATCACTTATGTCATAGAAATTTTTCTCACACAACCAATAGTACAATTTTTTCTTAAATAATGACTTATTCAATGGCTTAAGTTCACTCGGGATGTTGTTGAATATTTGTACACACATTGATAAGCAACTTTTCCGGTACTTAGTTTTCGGTATTAAGCTATGAACTAACTTGTTAGGATACCTTTGTGGCCTAGAATTCAATTCTGACGAATTTTTAAATAGTTCTTTATGTTCATTGACAAAATTACAAATCTCGAATATGTACAATGAGGGTAGTGTCAGTAAGCCTAGTTTTTTAAACAGTGTCCTACATGATTCGTCGGAAGGGACCCCACAAATAGCCCTTATGGCCTTTTTCTGGGCTATAAATGCTTTTTTTCTATTTGTGCTGTTTCCCCAAATTATGATTCCGTACCTTAATATGGATTCTATGTATGCACGATATGAAGTAACTGCCGTGCGTTTATCAGTAACTTTACGAATCTGATTTAGAGCATATATGAATTTATTAACTCTGCTACATAAATGATCAATTTGTATTTTCCAGTTAAGATCTTGATCTATAATAAGACCTAGGAATTTAGTTTGCGTGACACGTTTTATTTTATCTACATTAAGATTAAATTTATATATTAATTGGACTGGATTATTAAATTGAATATAAACAGATTTATTAAGATTAATTTTTAACTTATTACATTGTAGCCATTCTATAATTTTGTCAACAGTTGTATTAATGTCGTTTTCGTGATCCCGAACTGAATGGTTTTTTTTATTAGTGCTTACTACTATTGAAATATCATCCGCATATATGATAGCCTTGTGATTGGTCACATGTGGTATATCATTTATATATAAAATAAATAGCAAGGGACCAAGTACGCTACCCTGGGGGACACCACATTTAGTCTCTCTATAGCAAGACGAGTATGACATTAGTTCGTTTTCTTGTAATCTATTGACTACAACACATTGCTGACGACCAGTTAGATATGTTGATATCCATTGAAGGGCAACTCCTCTAATACCCATTCTTTCTAGCTTGTGCAATAAAGCTTTGTGAGCAACAAAATCGAAAGCTTTCGATAAGTCAAAAAACAAACCAGTTGTGAAATAATTTTGATTAATACTCGTAAAAACTGTACTTAAAAGAGTAAATATTGCTAGAGTAGTTGATTTGCGCTTTTGAAAACCAAACTGTTCTTTGGAGATAATATTATATTTCACGCAGAAGCTGAGCAGTCTATTGAGCATGCATTTCTCAAAAAGTTTTGACAAAATTGGTATAAGAGTTATTTGCCGATAGTTATCTGGATTATCTTCACTGCCTGCTTTGAACAGGGGCTTTACCAGTGATAATTTTAACTTTTCTGGAAAGATCCCTGTAGAAAAAGATATATTTATTAGATGTGTCAGTATCTCTAGCAATTCGTCACAGCCCATTTTTATAACTTTAGTACTGATTCCATCGTATCCCTCTGAATTTGTATTATTCAAACTCATCAATTCCTTTTTCACCTCTTCTGTTGTCATTGGCGTAAGAAATATAGAGTTAGAAGTACATTTTCCGAGTTGATCAGTAGTATTAGGACCTGAATGCGTATTCGTGGACTCTATAAAGTGATTGTTAAAGGCTGTCGCTATCTGAACCGGGTCGGAGATATTATTACTATTTATAGTTAAGCCTGAAACGTTATGAGGATCATTTTTTATATTACCCATGGTGGTTGAGCAATGCCCATCAATCTTCATCAATACAAATGCCAACACCGACTCACTTCCTTACGACCGATGCTTCGGATATAGCGTGGGGCGCGAAACTGAACAACACCAACCTGTCGGGTCCGTGGGCAAAATCCGAAAGGTCACTACACGGAAATCAGAAAGAGCTCCTGACAGTTCTGAAAGTATTGGAACAGAGTCCTCAGCTAGGGCTTCTACATTCGTTGTTGCTGTTGCAAAGCGACAGCCGGACCGTTGTAGCTTACTTGAGAAACGAAGGAGGTACTCGCTCAGTGACTCTTATGGACTTAACATTCCAAATCTATCAATTACTCGACCAATTTCAGATCCATCTCAGGATTTACTACCTGCCAGGAACATACAATTGCGAAGCAGATCACTTATCAAGACTAAAAAAGATGCCTCAGTGGCATCTTCTACCGCAGGCAACAGGGGTAATATTCTCCAAATGGGGGAAACCTCAGATCGACCTATTTGCATCTCGCGAAGCCCATGTAGTTCCCACCTACGCATCGCTGGATCAGACGGACAAAGGAGCGCAATTTCACGATGCTCTCAGCCAAGTTTGGAATTATCAACTCGCTTGGGTGTTTCCTCCTCCATGTCTGGTTCCGAAGGTATTGCAACACATGAATATGGCGAAAGGAACTTATCTCCTCGTTGTGCCTCGTTGGGAGCGCGTATTTTGGCGAGCAGATCTGAAGAGGAGAGCTCTGTCACCTCCCCACACGATTTGGAACCTTCAAGAAGTCCTCAAAGACATAGCAACTTCGCTGCCGCCTCCGAACGTACAAGATATGACTCTAGAGGTATGGAAATGTGGGGGTGGTCTCGGAATCTAACAGAGTGGTCAGATGAACAGAAGAACCTTCTCAAGTCTGGGTGGCGGGACTCTACCTTAAAAACGTATAAGAGCGCTTGGGGGCGCTGGTGTAATTGGATAAAAGATAATAGAGTCGACATGAACTGCCCCACGGGTTCAGATTTAGCAAGATATCTATCCGATCTATACCAAAAGGAAGGACTAGCATATAAAACTATATTGTTGCATAAGTCGGTGGTATCCACTATGTGTAATACCGAAAGCTCTGGATCTTTAAGTAATCACAGTTTAGTGAAGCAGGTCCTGAAAGCAATATCCCTTAAAAAGCCTAAGTTGACAAAACCTCCAATTTGGGATTTGAAGCAACTAACTACATACCTATCTACCGTACAGGTGAACAAGGACAGTTTGTATGAAGTTTCTCGCCACACGGCTGCCCTCTTATTACTTTGCTCTGGTCGAAGGGTTCATGATCTAACCTTATTAAATATCGACTCTAACCACATGTTCTCCACGGATGACTCCATAGTGTTATGGCCAATGTTTGGGTCCAAAACGGACACAACAGATTACAGACAGTGTGGGTGGAAGCTGCTTAATAATGATACTTGTGAGGCATTGAACCCCATCTACTGGATTAAACTTCTTATAAGACTTTCACAAGAAAGAAGGGGAAATGTAAATAACCTATTTGTTACATTAAGAGGTATACCAAAGGCTGCATCCCGTACCATAATTGGTACCTGGGTCAAGTCATTGCTGAATGACGCAGGGATAAAAGCCACGCCTGGAAGCGTTAGAGCTGCAGTGGCTTCAAAAAACTGGGTAGACAATTTCCCCCTCGATAGTATCTTAGCTCAGGGTAATTGGCGCTCTGGAGATACTTTCAGACAATTTTACCGTAGAGAAATAAGGTCCAATCATTCTAATACAAGTATGAGCAATCTGTTTCGTTGTGCATAGGCGATTTATTATATACTTTTGATGATTTGTTGATTGAAATTATTATTGTAATCAAGATGGATCATTATAAAATAGTGTAACTGATATTAATATTACTAATGTGTTACTGTAACTCTTAGTTTATTTTTATTGTTATGTATCTATCAATGCAGAAACAGTTAATTGTTAATGATTTTCTTATGTATAGGTACCTAGGTTGGATCCAATAAAGTTTATAGACTGTTAATCATTTTGTTTCAACTGCTTATTAATTAACTCCTCACACAGCTCAAAATTTTTACTCTCCTGACTCATGCATCACTACCTGACTAGCCTCTTGCTATCAGTTAGAACCTAGAGATCACATTGGCGTCCTCCACCGCCAGGCGATAACAAACACTTCTCATTATATGTATAGGCTTCGAATAGCGTACAGTGTTTAATATTGGCGTTTTAACTTACAATAAAACGCTTATTAAATACTTACCTATTCGAAGCCTATACAATAAGTTCTGCCTGGCAAACTTATTTAATGACGCAATGAGGCAAGCGCCGCGCGTCGGCCCTTATATAGCCGAGCGCCGGCCTGCCATGCGGTGGAGGAAGGAGTAAAACGTGTGCAAACAGGTAACAAAAACACGATTTAGGGAAAACGGAAGTGCCGCTCTCATTATATGTATAGGCTTCGAATAGGTAAGTATTTAATAAGCGTTTTATTGTAAGTTAAAACGCCAATATTAAATACATGGTAAAGCTGTAAAAAACACAGAATAATTTATTAGAAACAATAAGAGTACAAAATAAAACAAGAATGACTGTTAAAACAAAATTTACTCTAAATTAAGTGAACATAAACACAAAAAACTCCTCATAGAAATGACAAAGGGCTGAGGTTGGAACCTCGCAGAATGCAGGGGCTTTTCTTGATGAACTCTATCTTCAAAAAGAAGCCCCAAAGAAGGTGGACCTGGTGCAAGCCGGACTCTGTCACGAAAAATGAAATCGATTTCATCATCATGACTGATAAAGAGGCATATATTCAGAGATATCTCAGAGATCAATCGCTTTAATCACCGTATACTCAGAGGAACTCTGAATATCGATCTAAAGCTTTAAGAACGGCGACTGATGAAGCCCACCCTTTGACCAAGTCTCCGCCAGACCACTGCCGGGTCCGAATGGTTTCAGTTGGAGCTTAAACATTTATTTGACGTATTGGAAACTACTACAGACATTGAAGAATCCTGCAACGACGTGATCAATGCAATACAGAAAGATGGCACTAGGTTCTGTTCAATGTAACACACGGGAAGGAAGTTTAAGCTTTCAGGCGAGACTCTTTGACTTAGGGAGACCAAACGGCTTGTGCTGGACCATTCCGTCAGAACTAGAGGCTCTCAAAAAATAATAATTAAAAAAATTAAAAAACCGACTTCAAAAAACCACTAAAATGTAAGAAATAATTTAAGGTTTACACAAATTCTACTCGTATGAGACAGTACAAATATACCTAAGCAGGAACTGTTCTTTTTTGATGTTGGTGCGGTGACAAAGTAATCTGAAGAAATATGGCACCAACTTCAAAAAAGAACAGTTCCTGCTTAGGTATATTTGTACTGTCTCATACGAGTAGAATTTGTGTAAACCTTAAATTATTTCTTACATTTTAGTGGTTTTTTGAAGTCGGTTTTTTAATTTTTTTAATTATTATTTTATTTAATAGTTTTTAGTTTATTTGTAATAATTTTCAATCAAAAGTAAGGTGCAAATGATACCAAAATGTCCTACTAATCAATACGAATCATTCAAGCCTAAACACGAAGTAGTTGCTATATACCGTTGAGGAGTTCCCCTGACTGCCTTCCGTTTCCATCATCAGATCAGCTCAAGGTCACCATCATATTTTTTTGTTATAAGAACTATATTTACGTTCTTAATTTCATTAGAATCGGTTAATATGTGCCCAAAATTGAAATTCATACCCTGTTTTTACCCCTTTACCCACCCTTGGGGGTGAGATAAAATTCTGAAAAAAAAATGGGACCACCTGGAAGCTCAACCCAATACAACAAAAAAAGAATTTTCAAAATCGGTTCATAAACGGCGGAGGAGTAATCGGTGAACATACATAAAAAAATATATATAAAAAAAAAAAAGATCCCGACGAATTGAGAACCTCCTCCTTTTTTTGAAGTCGGTTAACAAAATGATGGTGATTTAACACACTGCGGATTGAAGAAGCTATTAAACAAAACCGGGGATCGAATGTCTTTGCTAAGCAACTTGAAGGGACCCTAATGACAAAATTGTCAACCAGCCGTAGCAAAATCGACTATTCTAAGCTGGAGATACTCGCAGCGATCAAGGACTTCCATACCCGATTGTACGCTTC
The DNA here is from genome assembly GCF_932276165.1 of Plutella xylostella. Lineage (NCBI taxonomy): Eukaryota > Metazoa > Arthropoda > Insecta > Lepidoptera > Plutellidae > Plutella > Plutella xylostella. The sequence goes on along the minus strand of NC_063987.1, from coordinate 5,019,902 downwards.
TCACGCGCAACAGCCAGAACCCCAGATGTGTAGGTCTATTGTTTTTCAAGAAAGGAGACAAATTGCTCTTAAAAACCTATAGACTGATCACACTCTTGACCCAGTGAATAAGATGTTTATGTACATTTATAACAGTCATCACGAGACTTGATTTGATGAATTTCAGCCGCTGGAGCATGCCGGATTTTGTGGGGGCTATAGCACCGTCGACAACATACACAAAGTTCGGCAGATTATACAGAAGAAGGAAGAATATAATCGGCCTTTGTGCCTAGCTTTCGTAGACTACAAACATTTGTACTCCGCCGAGATCTGGGCTGTTCTGGCATCCTAGCAGATATTATTAAGTATGTCAAATAGATTGACGATACATCGAGGCGCTGAAGTGCCTAAGGACACTGAAACGATTACTGTCCAAGTATAGAACCAGCCACAAGATTTATCCATAGGCAAAGGGGCGTGAGGGAGGAGGACGTAATTTCTCCGATACTGTTCCGTGATGCATTGGAAGATGTATTTAAAACTCTGGACTGGAAAGGACTAGGCATCAATATCAACAGTGAAAACATATTGTCATTATATTTTGTTAGCAATATGCACATACGTCTTTGTGACATGGCGATAATTATTTGAATGCGCCCCACTGATGTTTATACGCCGTTTATACGCCTCTCTGACATGGCGAAATTATTTAAATGCGTCCTACTGATGTTTATACGCCGTCTATACGCCTTTTTGACACGACACAAAATTATTGTTACATCGTATACGCCTTTATGTTATTTATTAATATCTCAAAATCTAGTTTACTGAAAATTTCAAAAAAATTACAGAACGTGTATTATAGTATAGGAATCGATTGGAATGAAAAACGCAAAATCGATTTTTTGCGCATACGCCCCTCTGGCATGAAGGCCGCGATTTATTTAAATTGTTGTACTATGGATGTGTCAATGATTTCAAAAGGAAGGATAGGCCCTTCAGAACATTTTACTCAAACCTTCTTCATACAAGCAAAATAACTGTTATCTGTCATAATTTGTTTGAACTATGTCAGTGCCTAGCAACTATCTTGACGACGTAACCTTGTACGTGCGTTAATAATTTACCATCCCGGACATTGTTTTATTATTTGCAGGCGCCATATCAATAATTTAAGACAAATCCAACTACTAAAATTAAAACTGTTTTGGGCTGTAGACCTGTAGAGCGTCCCGTACAAATGGACTAAAAATCACGCTCCAAAACGTAAGTGTGTGCAACAAGAAAATGTTCTCGGAGGATAGTCAACAAAAAATGACGTCCGCACAAGGTTACAGCGCGCGGCCATTGTAGACTTTGGTAGTAAAATAATTATCACTTTATAATGTGTTTATTACTTAATTTAATGGTAATTACCGATGATACGATATTCGATGTTTCTTTTTGACCTTCGTATACTTAATGGTTTTTGCAGCCTTTCACAACACAACTACATATTTATCACAAGATTCACAAGACCATCTCTCGGCCACAGACAACTGTCGACTGAGGAGCGTTGGCCCTAAAATTACGATTTTAGGGCCAACGCGCGGGTGCCATTTTTTTGAGTGGGAGGCCCTGTCCTTACGCTAGTAATATATATGTCAATGGGATGTGTCTACAAATCTGGTACATCCATAAGTACCAAATTTTTGGAGACATCCAAATTCAAACAAAACCTGGATAGCTGTGTCTAGAGTCGAGATCCTAAATGCAGAAAGGGAAAATCTACCAATGGGGAGGAATAGCAGGTAACTAGATCGTCTCTCGTCGAATCTGCCACAAGGAATTGGAGTATTTTTTTTTACTGCATATCTAACTACTGGTAGGTAGTAGCGCAGCTTCTGGCATAGGTTCAGTTTCTGGCCTCCTGCAGTCTGGTACTCTGGTGGTAGAGATACTAGAGATGTAGAGATGGCGAATGCAATGCTCAGAAAAAGGAATCTTATATTTCGATCTGTGGCAAAATTACCAGATTATTTTGACACATGAACACAGAGTACTAGAAATAAAAACTTTCCTTCCTTGCTAATCTCTTTCTTGCATTTAGATTTATTTTTACCGTTCATGAGTGATTTGTGGTTTAAAGTTAAGTGTAATCCTTAGCATTAGTTCACCAACAATGGTGAAAATCATTTTCCTCCACCCAGACTTGGGTATCGGGGGCGCAGAGCGGCTTGTTTTGGACGCCGCATTGGCCTTCAAATCTAGGGGACACGAAGTGGCGTTCTACACCAATCACCACGACCCAACTCACTGCTTCGCCGAGACTAGAGATGGCACGTTCCCGGTGACCGTGGTCGGGGACTGGATCCCGCGGTCCATCTTCGGTCGCTTCCGGGCGGCGTGCGCGTACGCCCGCATGGTGTACGCAGCCGCATACCTCGCCTGGTCCGTCATCCCCGTCGAGGAGCCCATGCTCATATTCTGCGACCTCATCTCTCTCTGCATCCCCTTCCTAAAACTAGCCAGAGGACATTTCCGAGTGGTATTCTACTGCCACCATCCAGACAAACTGCTGTCACCTGACGGTGGAACACTGAAGAAACTTTACAGAGCACCCTTGAACTGGCTGGAAGAACTAACAACAGCGCAGGCTGACAAAGTTCTAGTCAACAGCAAGTATACAGCACGGGTGTATCAGGATGCATTCCAAAGGATTAAAGACATTCCAGATATTTGCTATCCGTCAATAAATACAGAGTTCTTTAATTCTACAACTCCTCCTCCTTTGAAGGAGATAGTGCCTGTTGGTACGGACAAGTTCATATTCCTGTCAATAAACAGGTATGAGAGGAAGAAGAATTTGCAGCTGGCTTTAAGAGCTCTGGAGCATTTGAAGCATTTGTTGAGTGAGTCGGACTGGCACCGTGTGCACCTCATCATGGCCGGCGGGTTCGACCCTATCAACTTGGAGAACATGGAGCATTACATGGAACTGACTGACCTCGCTGCAGAACTGGATATTGAAGATAAAGTTACTTTTATGAAGTCACCAAAAGATGTAGAGAAAGTTTCTCTGTTGTATAACTGCAAGGCCCTGGTGTATACTCCTTCTAATGAGCATTTTGGCATTGTGCCACTGGAAGCTATGTATTACAGCAAGCCTGTGATAGCCGTCAACAGCGGTGGTCCTACTGAGACAATAGTTAATGAAGTGACAGGCTTCCTCTGTGATCCTAGCAGTGAAGCTTTTGCTAATGCCATGAAGAAGTTAGTTTTAAGCAAAGAATTAGGAGAAAGATTAGGTGAAGCCGGCAGGAAGAGGTTTGAGACTAAATTCTCCTTTGATGCTTTCACAGAGCAGCTAGATGGGATCCTCACTCGTGAACGCCAGTTTATATCTGAGGCCCGGGCAATAGGCTATGAGAACAAGAAAGCTAAATAACATGAAGCCAGCACTCCAACAATATTTGATATTGTTTGAGTGTTCCTAATACTTACCAAAGTTCTTGACTTAAATATTTTTTTATTGAATTGTTGCTTTGAAATCACAAAGTATCTCACTTGAAACATAAGCAAGTAGCTTAGTACTTACATATAACTACATTTAAACTTTTGCATTTTTGTTTGTTGTTTAGTCTATTAGTGCACATTGATTGATAATACTTCTTCCTAGTTGTATTAGAGAAATAGCTTATTTATTAGCTCTATGTATTTTGGATAACTAATGCCATGTTGTAGCTTTTTGACTGTAAAAGAGATTACATTATTGTTATCAATCGTGTAAATATGTAAAAAATGCTAATAGGTACCTACTACCTAACATAAATGTATGTATAATTATAACTAATGTAAAAAGGGGTTAATTAATAAAGCTGTTGTAACAGAAAATAAATATTTTTTATTGTTTAGGCTACTATTTAAAATAGATACACAAGCGTACAAAACATTCCTTATCATTATCACCATCATAAGGCATATAAAACAAAACTTGATTTACAATACCTTAGTAATGTAATATGTAAAAACATCAGTATCACTTGGCTAATAATAAAAGACATCACAGTCAAAAATAAGTTCCGATTTTAGGACAAGGCAAACAATCTTCCTAGTTATATTACGTAGTTACATGAAACTCTATACATAGTTGCTAGTTTTATAACCAGTCTAATCCAGAATTCAGTCACAATCAAGTCAGATTTAGAAATATTATTAAAATGGCGGATTTCATACGATGGAGTACAGTCATACGAGGCCTACATAATACAGTGTAGTATGATGCAACATCACGTGATATCAACAGTCCGTCCGCCATTTTCACATTGTTTCTTTATGTAGGCGCCTTATAATAAAATATTGCTTGGTTCAGTTAAAATCCTTTAAGTATTTTTTATCACTCAATGAGAGTTTTATCCATAGTGAAGACGCGTTCCTCATTGTCGGCGGGCATGGGGTCGATGACCTCTACTTGCACGTCGTACTGCTGGTCGAGGCCGAGGTAGCTGTCGCTAGTTATGTACACCGTGTAGATCACTCGACCTGCAATATATAACATGGCTTTGTTACTTGTGTGCTCCAATAACAAGATAGAAAACATCTAGGTAAGTAGCGAAACCCTAGTATATCGCTAATCTATCTAACAGGATTAATTCGCTAATAAACCACTAACTAAATAATAATGTCACAGGCCTGACTGTACACTCCGGGGAAATAAAAAAACCCCTTTTATTTCCCGTGTGATATAAGATATAGAGTGACAATAATACCTGACAGCGGTAAGGTTTCTTTGCACACTGTGCGATGAAAGGCAAAAGGCGATTTTACAAAATCTTTGCGGTCCAACGCCACAATGCACCGTGTACCTTCTTACCTTTTGTTACGACACATGCTTCAAACAGCGAACAAAAATAAACGTCACGAGTTCAAAATAAAGTGGCAGCTCAGGGTGGCAGTATTTCAGCCACTGCCTGTAAATACTCACCAGTTTCCGGTGGCGTGTGGAAAGTCAGCTGCTGGCTAGAACCACCCCTCAGCGTGACTCGCTTCAGTGCGACCAGCTCCGCGCGGTCAACGACCCCGAGCGACACGAACCAGCCTTCGTTCTTGCCGCGGGGGAAGCGCGGACACAGCACGGAGCTAGGGTTGCCGCCGCGACGGTGCGTGTCGAGGACTAGGGTGTATTCCTGTGGAGTTGGATTTAGATTAATAACTAGGCGCTAGGGTTACCAAAGTGGCCCTAACGGTGGGTGTCCCAAGACAAGATGGTATGCAAAATTTAAATGTTTACTAGCTGTTCCCGCTAGCTTCACTTCGCCTTCAAAAGTTTTCCCGTGGGAATTCCGCGATAAAAAGTATTGTGTTTATCCAGGGTGACAGCTACCTCCATACCATTTCATTACAATCGATTCAGCCGTTTTGATGTGAAGAAGTAGCAAACATACACACACATAGTCACAAACTTTCGCCTTTATAATATTAGTAACTAAGTAGGATTAATGACAAACCTGGTCAGCATGCAGCGGCACCCAGTGGTCGCGCGCGGGCGGCTGCCGCACCGGCCGGGTCTCCTCCCCGTCCACGTCGAACCACGCGCCGCGGACTGACACCTTGATGTCGACTGTCGGGAGGTCGCATATTGCCTGGAATTTATATGGATTGGTTTGCAAAACTTTTTTTAATGCTCTTTGTGGGTTTGAAGCTAATAATTAAATAGCATGATATCATTAAATTTAATATCGCAACAATGGGGAGCATTTTAGCTTATAAGGTATACTCTTAGCACCATCTCATCTTGTATCAATCCGTCCCAATATCGTCACCACATTTGGAACTTTAAGCAATGGTCTAAAATAGTCTAAATTGGAATAACAAATATGAACCTCACCTTATAAACCTGTTCAATCTGGTGCTCATCGAACTCCTTTCTCAAATACTTGGCTAACAACTCATAATTCTTCGCACACGCCACTTTCAGTCCATTCAGCATCATACACGGCTTCCTAGTATCCTTGCTCATTTGCGTGAAGAGGTACAGATGGTGGGACTCTATGTGTGGGAGGGTGGTTAGGGGGGAGTCCATGGGCCAGCGCGCCTGGACGATGGCCTGCATGAGGATCTGGCAGGAGAGCGAGACGGGCAGCCAGCCGTATTCGGATGAGGTGTCTATCATCGCCTGTAAGAGAATTTTAGATTAGTTTTTTATATTGTTTTGGTGTAAGAGAGCTTATTTGCATTTATAAATAAAATGAAAGAAGTTTTTTTTATTTTCTGACTTGGTTAATAGGTACTCTAACTTCAGACAGCTTGAGAGAATCGAAGGCATCGATCGGCATCATAAAATGCTTTTGTAAGAATTACCTATCTCACTGACGGTAGGTACAGTCAGCTGTATAAGTAGTTATTATAAACTTTGTACCTTGTCAAACTCACAAACTGCCTATTCAAACATTAACGTTTTGTTATATAGTCAGTTTCACAAGATACAAAACTGTATAGCTACTTATGCAGCTGACCGTACATAAATGAAAAATGCAATATTTCTAGTTACATACGACGGATTTCCTCTAGCTGCTATTTTACAGTCCCATTCACATTTGAAGAGTCTTTGCACAGTTATACCTGGATGACCCTAATACTCTGGTCGAGCACAGACTTGGTGTCGGTGAGATAGTCCGTGTTGGGCAGCTGCAGGCGCGTCATGTGAGCTTGCAGCAGGAGGAACGCCTTCACGTGGGACGAGTCCAGTGACAGCGGGTCCACTGGGAGACGGCACTCTTTTGATATATATAGATAAAAATGTTCTAGTATGTACTCTTAACCTCAGTCGGTCCCTTAGAAGCAAGATCGATTGCACATAAAAAAATGCATTTTCTCTCCTCTTCTTGGTCTAGCTCCAACAATTTCACTGTCCCATATATTTTTTACGAGTCTAGTGACAGCGAGTCTAGTGGTAGTCAATATGTTGTTATTTATGTCATGTTTAGTGCCAATTTCTCCATTGTCGGTTAGAGCATAACCAGGGAGTAGTGATTAACTTTTGACACATCTGTCATGATTTTTATATGGAGATGACGTTTAATTTATAAATCAATCCCTGTCGGTTAGATAATCGACTATGGAGAAATTGGCACTTAGTCAATAAAGTAGCATTCTATTCTATTCTATTCTAATACTCGTATGCACAGTTATACCTGGATGACCCTAATACTCTGGTCGAGCACAGACTTGGTGTCGGTGAGATAGTCCGTGTTGGGCAGCTGCAGGCGCGTCATGTGAGCTTGCAGCAGGAGGAACGCCTTCACGTGGGACGAGTCTAGAGACAGCGGGTCCACTGGTAGACGGCATTCTTGGGATAGGTCCCTGGAATGGATTATAACATTATTTGGTAGGTACTCGCAGTGAGTGATTGGTTTCTAACTTAGGCACAATACCTACTACATAAATAGTCTACAATAGTCGTCTTGAAAATATACAGCTGACCTAGTTTGAACAGAAAAACAGCAACTATTGCCATTTTCCAAATATTTACATTAAAAAAGTTATCCTTTTCTCAATTTTATCACTTACAAAATAAAGAGAATCAAAACTACACCTTATAATCTTACCCGTTAAGCACATCTTCGTTATGCCGCACCGGAAGCGTAGCGTATTCCTCACAATCAGCCAACACTCGCAGCAGTTCGTCAAATGTTTGCGTGTGTGACAAATGTTCGCTGAAGTGGCGCATGGTCTTGTGTGACAAGTAGTAGTATGAGGCGATGCGACCCATCCAAGTTGAGGTTATTGTGCGTTGGTCCTGAAAAAAGATATTCGTTTATCTATAATTGCAAAAGTATGTTACTTTCCTTTGTTGATATTAACTAGAGCAAATAGGCTTATCTACTCTTTTTTTGAGGTGAAGCATTCGGCCTACACCTATTTTAGAACTGCCCAAGTTTTTAAAGTTCTGAAGGGCTCTACACGACAATACCACACATATATGTATACATTTGGCTAGCATGTGTGTACGGTGTCGTACATATTAATTCAATTGCAATAATAACTAACTACTGAGCAGTTCATATTACTTAACTTATCGAGAGAAACTTACCGAATCTTTCTATACTTATAACTTACGTGTATTGTGTTGTGGTGATTATAATAAACCTGGATAATATCACGGATCTTTCATCTTCTACCAACCTACAAACTTAAGTGTGCGGTAACACCGTACATTAATGGTCCTTCGACAGTGTGAAACTTGGTGATCTTTTCTACGAAGCGCATCGGTTTAGTCTGGCTTCTCACCAGCGAGATCCCCCAGATTAGATTGAGACGGGCGTACGTAGCTAGATCGTGTACCAAGTGTTCTTCGAGATCCTGAGGGCCAGTCGGTGAACTACAGCCGGCGGACGAAACAAGGATATCGGAGGACGAACCAGCAAACTTCAACCACTGCTCGTTCCTGTAACTGCGGGGCGGGTCTACTACTTCAACTACTGCTCGTTCCTGTAACTGCGGGGCGGGTCCACTACTTCAACTACTGCTCGTTCCTGTAACTGCGGGGCGGGTCCACTACTTCAACTACTGCTCGTTCCTGTAACTGCGGGGCGGGTCCACTACTTCAACTACTGCTCGTTCCTGTAACTGCGGGGCGGGTCCACTACTTCAACTACTGCTCGTTCCTGTAACTGCGGGGCGGGTCCACTACTTCAACTACTGCTCGTTCCTGTAACTGCGGGGCGGGCCCACTACTTCAACTACTGCTCGTTCCTGTAACTGCGGGGCGGGTCCACTACTTCAACTACTGCTCGTTCCTGTAACTGCGGGGCGGGCCCACTACTTCAACTACTGCTCGTTCCTGTAACTGCGGGGCGGGCCCACTACTTCAACTACTGCTCGTTCCTGTAACTGCGGGGCGGGCCCACTACTTCAACCACCAACATCAACAACATCGTATTATCATCAACATGGAAGATCTAACCAGTCAGCAAACATGTTTTAAAGAGATCCAAACGTTATGTACTAACTACAACAAGGACAGCTCTAGGAGGAAAACTGAAGCTTATCTAGAAGAACGACTTGCGAAACTAGATGAACTATGGAAAAAATTCAACGAGAAACACAAGAAAATCTTGGAGGAAGTGAAGGAAAGAAATATAACTTATTTTACGGATGACGTTCATGGAAAACTAAAGGTGTTCTACGAAACCACGAGGAAGGACATTACAACCAGGCTAAAACTGATGCAAGAGCAAAAGGCTACAACTTCATTGGACTTCGACTGTTCGTGGATATCAGAGATCAGCGGCAGCATACTCTCGAAACAAGAAAACAACTTCAAAGCGATTGAAAAACTGATGTCAAAAATAAACTTGGATAACACCGAAGAAAAATGGGAACTTGAAGAGCAGCTGTCCAACTTGAAGGCCAAATGGCAGGCCATCGACAAGCTGCACTGGGGAATAGAATCTGAGCTGGATGAAATGACTAACAAAACTTACTACGCCAGATTTGATAACATTGAAGCCAAGTACGACGAAATGAGAAAGAAACTCAATAACAAGATCCATTCAACCATTCATTACCAGCAGTCGGCACCGAGAGTTGAAATTCCCGAGTTTTATGGAGACTATAAACAGTGGATATCATTTAAAGACCTATTTTTGGAAACTATTCACAACAACCCGACCATCAACAAGGCGCAAAAGATGCAGCATCTCAAGACCAAACTACGCGGAGAAGCCGAGAAAATCGTGCAGCATCTCAACATCAGCGCGGATAACTACGAGTCCTGCTGGAATTTACTAACTCAACGATACGACAATCGTCACTTACAGTTTGTGACTTTCATGAACAACTTAATGAGAACACCCTCTATACAACAACGTGACGCATTTAACATAAAGAAAATGCATGACGTCATCAACGAGACAATGAATGGATTGACTAACATCGGCATAGATACTAGAACATGGGATCCGATTATCGTATACTTAATGTCGCAGAAACTTGACGCCAACACGTATGACGAATACATAAAGTTAGTGCAGGATCAACGATCACTACCGAAGTTATCTGACTTCATGAGCTACTTAGAAGGAGCATTTCTGGCATACGAAGCAAAGAAAAGTACGAGGAAAGATTTCACCCCCCCAACTCCCCAGAAAACTTCACCGGGGATAACATTTAAACAATATTCACCAATCAAGAAATCCAACTATGACGTCAAACCAACATACTCAAAAACATTTCATACTACGTTTGGTCAGTGTCCCTTATGCGACGGAAGACATGTGCTGATGCAATGCCCAAAGTTCGTCGACATGAACACGAGGCAGAAAAATGACACAGTTATGAAACTTCGAGTCTGCAAAAACTGCCTGTACAGCCACGAAGAAAATGAATGCAAATCAGCAAAGACTTGTAAGGAATGCAATTTGAAACACCATACATTGCTGCACTACAACCGCAAGTCAGAAAACCATCACTCATCAAATCATTTATCATCGGATGTTCATGAAATATTACTAACTACGGTTCAACTACAAGTACAGTCGGCTGACGGAAACTATATCACTCTGCGGGCCCTGCTGGATCAAGGGTCCCAAGTAAACTTAATAACAGAAAACGCAGCTCAACTACTTAGGCTGCCTAGAATGAAGATGAACGCTACAGTAAGCGGAATCGGAGCATTAAGTGGGGACTGCAAAGGAAAAATAAAACTTAACTGCAAATCATTATACTCGGACTATCGATTTGAAACTCAAGCGATGGTTATGAAGAAAATAACTAACAATTTACCAACTACAACTTTCGAAAAGGGCGAATGGCGTTACTTACAAAACTTGAAACTCGCCGACCCTGACTTCAACATCTCGCGTTCAGTGGATCTGTTACTTGGAGCGGATGTATACTCTAACATAATTCTGGAAGGACTCCTGAAAGGCGACCAACAATCCCCTACTGCACAACACACGCAGCTAGGGTGGATTCTATGTGGAAAGTCGAAAACTTTGAACTGTCACGTGACTCTAATTGAACTATCAGAACTAACTAAATTCTGGGAAGGTGAAGAAATTATTCCTAGTCATCAAGACACACCTGCAGATGAACTATGTGAGGAATTCTATAAGAAGACAGTACGTCGAAGCCCAGATGGAAAATACATAGTTAAGATGCCCTTGCAGCCAGACTATCAAGAAAAGCTGGGAAATTCACGAAGCATCGCCATCAGCCAATTTATACAGCTGGAAAAACGATTTGAGAGACAAAAGAAACTGGCTATAATGTACAAGGACTTCATGAAGGAATATCAAGACCTGGGCCACATGGAACTGTCTAGAAACTCACCATCAACACCTCAATGCTACTTACCACACCATGGGGTGCTCCGAGAAAGCTCCACGACAACTAAACTGAGAACTGTATTCAACGCTACGCAAAAGACCTCAACTGGCTACAGCCTCAACTCACTTCTGGAAAAAGGTCCCAACCTGCAAAAGGATATACAATCACTGATACTGAAATGGAGAACTTATAAATACGCCTACACTGCCGACATCGAGAAGATGTACCGCTGCATCTGGATTGATGAAGAGCAACAGCCGCTTCAAAAGATAATCTGGCGTTCAACGGCAACAGAACAGCTGCAAGAATACCAGCTCCGGACTTTAACGTATGGAATGAGACCAGCACCATGGCTTGCTATGAGAACGTTGAAACAGATAGCCTTAGATGAAGGACACCAGTATTCAGCTGCTGCCCAGGTGCTACAGAACGAATTCTATGTCGATGACCTGGTCAGTGGGCACCACTCCCTTGAGGAAGCCGTACAACTTCAACATGACCTCATCAACTTACTACAAAGAGGAGGCATGAACTTAAGAAAATGGTCGGGGAACCATCCGTCGCTACTTGAAAACTTAAACAAAGAGCAGATCGCACCAAAAAACAACTTCAACTTTAAAAATGACGAGACGCAAAAAACCCTTGGTATTGAATGGAATCCAGAAAATGATTCATTCCACTTCAGATGGACACTAGAAGAAGGTCCCATAACTAAGCTGACTAAGCGAAAACTACTATCAGAAATATCTAAACTGTATGACCCACTTGGCTGGCTCTCCCCAGTGACTGTATCGGCAAAATTACTTTTTCAATCACTATGGATCAGTAAGATTGGGTGGGACGAGCAAGTTCCAGAAGATGCTTATCAAGAATGGGCAAAATTAAGAAGCGAGATTCACGTGATAAAACAATTTAAACTAATGAGATGGATGGGTAACTGCCAACAAAGAATAGAGCTCCTGGGATTCTGTGATGCGAGCGAGAAAGCTTTCGCTTGCGTATTATACAGTCGAGTACAAGATGAAGATGGGCGGTACGAAATATCTCTACTCGCCGCTCGAACAAGAGTAGCTCCGAAGGCTCAGAAGACAACACTACCTAGACTGGAACTGAGTGGAGCCTTACTGCTGACTAAACTGATAGAAAAGGCTCAGGAAGCACTAACTAACTACACATTATCCGTGACAGCATGGTGCGACTCCCAAGTGGTCCTAGCATGGATAAAGGGTGATACGTCAAAGTGGGAAACATTCGTAGCCAACCGCGTACGAAAGATAAGACAAACACTGACACCCGATAAATGGCACTATGTGAAATCTGAGATGAACCCGGCGGACTGCGCGTCGAGAGGTTTATACCCGAGCAAACTACAAAACTTTACTATGTGGTGGCAGGGCCCAGAATTTCTGCAAACCTGGGAACAGCAAGAAACTTTAAAAGAAGCTGCATGTCTCTACACTGAGAGTACAAATAACCACGAGAACTACGAGGAAGATCAAAATACTTCAAAACCAGACCACTTCATCCATGACCTACTCAAGAATAACAGTTCGTTAACCCGAGTAACTAGAACTGTGGCCTACGTTCAACGCTTCATCAACAACATGCGAAACAATGCGATGAAATGCGACACTCCTTACTTAACATCATGTGAGTTGATAAGCGCAAATAAAGATATAATAAAATATGTACAGCAAACTGAAATGAAACAAGACTATCAACTTCTGGCGAAAAAACAGTCAGTACGGACAACAAGTAGTAACTACAAACTCCAGCCTTTCCTGGATGAGGAAGGAATAATGAGAGTCGGGGGACGATTAAGAAACTCACTTCTACCGGCCGAGATGAAAAACCCTATCATCATTCCGAAGAAATCGAGATTCACCTGGCTACTTATAAACCAAGCGCACCAAGCAGTACTTCATGGCGGGGCGCGCCTAACATTAACTTACATCAGACAACGTTACTGGATCATCAGCGGAAATAGAGTTGTCAAACAACAACTTCGTCAGTGCATCCGTTGTCATCGCTACAACCCAACTAAAAACTACCAGATGATGGCGGACCTACCAGAACAAAGAGTGACCCCCTCGAGGCCCTTCACCCACACTGGAGTTGACTTCACAGGCCACGTCGACATAAAACTGAATAAAGGAAGGGGAGTCAAGACTTCCAAGGGGTACATTGCCATCTTTATATGTATGGCCACGAAAGCGGTTCATATTGAACTTGTATCCGATCTAAGCACAGAAGCGTTCCTAGCGGCTCTCCAGAGGCTCTGCTGCAAACGAGGGACGCCAGCTCACCTGTATTCGGATAACGGAACAAACTTTGTTGGAGCTGCAAGAGTTCTACGGCAAGAGTTCAAAGAATTCAAAGAAATACTATCCCCACTATTCTTTGCGGAGATTGGAAAACTAGAGATAAACTGGCACTTCAATGCACCGGCCTGGCCGAGCGCTGGTGGCATCTGGGAATCAGCGGTGAAGTCTATGAAGCATCACCTGCGACGAGTAACAGGAGACACGAAACTCACATACGAAGAGTACATCACTCTACTGGCAAAAATAGAAGCATGCATGAACTCCAGGCCTCTATGTCCACTAACTGAAGACCCAGAAGAACTTGAAAACTACTTAACACCTGGGCACTTCCTAACTGGCGGTCCGACGATGACGCTTCCACAAGCAGATTACAGCGATATTACTACTATCGACATTCGGCGTCGCTGGCAATTAACTGAGCACATGCTTCACCACTTCTGGAAGAGCTGGTCTCATGACTACTTGATTAAACTTCAGACGAGAGCTAAATGGAACCAGCCTACAAATAATATCAAAATCGGAGATTTAGTACTGGTGAAAGAGGATAACATTCCACCTGGTAAATGGGCCATGGGTCGCGTTCAAAACGTACACCCCGGACGAGACGGGTTGGTTCGAGTAGTCACATTGAAAACTCAAAATGGATCTCTTCAACGACCAATCGTCAAGGTGGCTCCATTACCCATACAAACAAGTCCCGAAACAACAACTACAGAACAAAAAACGAGCACAGAAGTACAGAAGCCAACAACTCCAAACTCAAGACCGAGAACACAAACAAAAAGATGCCTATCAAGTTTACTAACTGTATTATTAACACTATTTACGCGCATAACTGAGTCACGTGCGAACAGAGCTCAAATTACATACATCGAATCAGACCGACCTATCTACTATGACTCAATCGGCAAACTACAAATGATACACAACGAATGGCGGCTTGTCATGTATTATAACTTAACTAACTACTGGGACAGCATACGACGCGTCGAAAACTATGTTAATGAAACCGAGAAGTGGTGCCAGAAAACAGATCCTCGATACTGCAAAACGACCTTCAATCAACTACGTCACGAGATGCAGGACCTCGAGCACTATAACAACATACTGCTGTCCCCACACGTACACCTGAGTTCCAGCAGGAAGAAGCGAGGGTTGATCAACGCAGGAGGATACATTGCCAACAGTCTCTTTGGCATATTAGATCAGCACTTCGCCGACAAGTACCAGAACGACATCGAAGCGGTTCAGAACAACGAAGACTACTTGTTAGATCTAATCAAAAACCAAACGTCCATTGTAAAGCTACAAAACTCAGTCTTAAAGAGAAATGAAGTGCACATACAGCAACAATTTGAAATCATAGACGAATTCATCAATCAGACTAACTCAAACTTGATAACTGTCAAAGAAGATATAGAGATAGCAATGGCGACCAGCTACTTCAACTCTGCTGCAATGTCTGCCTACATGCTCATACAAAACTTAAAGAAGATACAAGAGATGCTCTACAACACTCTCACCGACGTATACAAAGGTCACATCGACGTACACCTCATCACTCCTACCAACTTGATACAGCAGTTAACATACATATCAGGACAACTTCCAAAGACGCTATCACTGCCTATCAACGACATTGAAAAGGATATTCGAGACCTCTACAAACTTCTCTACGTGAAAGCCAGAGTAACTGAAAGCTACTTCATCTTTGAGATGCATCTGCCACTTATATCAGATGAGGAGTTCAACATCATGCATATTATTCCTCTACCTATGAAAATGTCTCAAGAAACAGTTGTTGTCAAGACGAGTACCGAATATCTAGGTGTAAACTTCAAGAAAAATACCTACATATCACTTACGGGTGACAACTTGAGAAGGTGTACGAAACAAAAAGACGATAGCTACTTATGTCACAACAACATTCCTGTCTACAACTTACACAACGACAAAACGCCATGCGAAGCAACTTTACTCGGACATCCGTCAACATTGCCATGTGACGTCACACGCACGACATGTAAGGAAGAATGGAAGGAACTTCATGCACCGAACACCTGGCTGGCGATCTGCTGCGGCTCGTGCAGCTTACGAACCATCTGCAACACTAAAATATCGTCTTACATGTTAACGGCGTCGGCCATCGTTACCATAAATCAAGGATGCATTCTACAGTCGAACGAGCTAACAATTTACGCTAACAACAAATACACAAGCAAAGCAAAGATAAGCTATGACATAATGCTACCCGAGACAATGAACTCAAATGTAAACAACATCGTGAACTTGACCTATACTAAGGTTCCCTACAAGCTGACATCGCAAAACGCTGACATATTGAAATTGGAACAGCAATTAGCGCATCAAACAGAAAGCGAACGCACACTACCAACGCGGATTACGAGTCATGACATTCACCAATATGTCATTGGATACTCTGCCCTATTCCTGGTGCTACTTGCTGGTGGTATTTGGATGGGGAAGAAGCTCCGCTGCAAACCAAGAGAGACCAAAGGAACAAGACCAGACAAAGATGAAATTGAACTGAGACAAATCAGGACGACATCCCAACTGGAGGCTGCGAGACGACCGGACAACCGCGCCACGGGACCAAGAAGACCTGATGACGCCGACCAGACGCAGCGAGACTTCATTATTGGAGCAAACAATTTAGCATTTAACTTTGACTAGCATTTGATTCTATTACCTAATGAAATATTTAATTTAGCATAACTTCTTACTTACTTTATTACTTAAGTACTTGGTACTTTTCTCTCGATATCTTATCTTTTACTTATTTTGTTTTTTGTTTTCTCCCTTCGGGTGCCCAAGATGTACGGTGTCGTACATATTAATTCAATTGCAATAATAACTAACTACTGAGCAGTTCATATTACTTAACTTATCGAGAGAAACTTACCGAATCTTTCTATACTTATAACTTACGTGTATTGTGTTGTGGTGATTATAATAAACCTGGATAATATCACGGATCTTTCATCTTCTACCAACCTACAAACTTAAGTGTGCGGTAACACCGTACAATGTGCCACCTATAATTAAGTATTTAAGAAACGCAAGCTGTGTCGGCGACTAGTAGAGTATAATCTTAAGTTCTTTTAATTGTCTAAAGATACATTTATCGTAGATTATGTAGACCAAATATATATATATATAAAACTTTTTGAAAATGTAAAATATGTATACAATTGACGTTGTGATATACGAATTTCAACTTTTCAATTGACGTAAAGACTCGGAACTCGTGAGTTTCAAAGTCAATTTTATCCTTGTAGTACCTAAATTTACAATACGGTCTATGAATTTAAAGGTTTGTCCCTACCTCCTCAATCTCCACACAGTTGGCGCTGGCGAGCTCATCAATAGACGTCTGCACGAGGTTGCTCAGGTAGCGGTTCACATCCTGGGGCTCCACGCTCTCCAAGTGGTAGTAGGAAGGGTTCTTGAGCAGCCGTCTGAAGAAGTACGTCCAGGTCAGGTAGTCTAGGATGTCTTGTTTTGTCTGGACCGTGCCTGGAAATAGAAAGCGGAAGAATACACATTTTGGATAGGAATAATTGAAGTAAATATAATTATATTTATTAACACATTAAAAATACATATTTCGTTCATTTAAATTCTACTAATCAAAATCAATTCAAAATCTACGATCCACAAAAAGCTTCGTCATTAACCTATATAACAAATGTTATCAGCAATATGCCTCGTCAAAAATCACTCAAAAAGGCCACCCCGAATCGTACCTGGCCCAAAGGTACCCATTATACTCGCAGCATTACCGCGTTGTATAGCGAGTGATATCCTTTGAGCGAGGTACGAACCGGAGCGGCGGTCATAACCTCTGATAACTATACGTCGTCCAAGGCCTTTTAAAAAAGACCTTGCCTCAGACCCCCATACTCCACTTGTCTCAAATGCTACAGGACTGAAGTGTTGTTTGTGTTCTATAAATCTACTTTCATTATACGACATTTTCACCGTCAGAAATATCAAAAACATCTCATGATAAAGCTTGTACATCTATAAACTTCTTCTTCTTACATGTATGAAGCCACTCGTACAACACAAACTGAACAACACTCGTAGACTAGCATGGCGGGAACGGGCCCAAGAAGAAAGTTAGGACGTTTTAAAAGAAGCTTGCACAATGGTTGCATTCGTGTATTAACTAGCATCGTTATATAAAAATCAATAAACTTTACCAGATAGATAACTGCAAATAAATTAAATAAAAATGATAACTCACCAGCAACAATCTCCGCGTTGAGATGGTCGGGCAGCACGCCTAGAAGGCTGGACTCAACCGGGAATGGCTCGTAGAGGAACTTCTTGTAGAAATTCTTCTTCTGGTCGTGAACTAGTACCACTGCCACGCCTTCGTTGTCGTACTGAGGAATGAAAGCGTAAGTATTAGGGATACAGCTGGTGTTGCGTTGTAATGAGGGTATTGTAAGTAAATAAGTTTAGGAAATTGAATCTACATGCTACAGGCTCTGCCTAGTTTGAGCCCGAATGGCCGCGTGTGAGATGTTTCTTTATTTATAATTATACACGCTTTAATGTACACATCACAGACGTCTATTGTCTGTGGTACACATATATTAGAAAAGTTACAAATAAAAAAATATGTGTACAAAGGCGGGCTTATTGCCAAAAAGCCAATTCTTTCAGACAACCTGATGGCCACACTCCACAAATTAATATTAAATTATAATAACAAAATTCAAAGGTGCACAAACCTGCGGCCTTCCCGCGCGGCCCATCATCTGCAGCACATCCGTAATAGGCATGTCCACGTATCTCTTCTGTTTGCCGTCGAAGTACTCCGTGCCCTTGATCACCACCAGGTGCGCTGGGAAGTTGACGCCCCACGCTAGCGTTGCTGTGCAGATTAGGACCTTGCGGTAGAGGAGATAGGGTTGAAAGTTAACTTAAAAAAAATCGACCCTACATATTACGGGTACTTGACACCATAGGATAGCATTGCCGTGGAGATTAGGACCTTAAAGGAGTCTACACATCAAACCCGCCGACCCGCCGACACAGCCCGGCGGCTTGGTGTCGGCGACCCAAACCCGCCAACCCGCCAACATGTGTCATGGGGCTGTGTCGGTGAGTTAGTCGGCGGCAAGAAATCAGTACAACTTTTTTACCAGCCGGCCATGCCGCCGACTTGCACGTGCGGGTACGAGTCGCCGACATGATTCTTGAAACAAAGTCGCCGACACCAAGCCGCCGGGCTGTGTCGGCGGGTCGGCGGGTTTAGTGTGTAGACTCCTTAAGAGTACGTTTAATAGGGCTAAAAGTTGTCAAATATCTTATCACAAGAATAATTCGAAGTACTCGTTGCTCTTGATCACCACCAGGGGGGTCATTCTCCAAATCGACGGCCGGCACGCTTAAATAACAATAATGAAGCACTAAAGGGTTGATAAAGTGTACCGAAAGGGGGTGATTCAGAACAGAATTCGCCTTGCTACACCCTCTTTTTTAACAACCTATAAAGTTGAGTAAAAGTCCACCAACACCAACCCGCACTGGGCCCGCGTGGTGGACTAGGCCTAAAGCCTTCCTTGGCCCCAGCAGTACGGACGTGATGGGTTGTGATAATGACGATGATGATACATATAGTAAAGTGATCACACCTGTATCTTCTGGTTGATGAAGAGCTCCTCGACGGTGCTGCGGTCACGCTCGTGCAGCCCCGCGTGGTGGATGCCGATGCCGAACGCGAGGGTCAGCTTCAGGTTCGACTCCCGGATGGACGACAGCACCTGTGTGAATGAAAATAATACGTTTTATGCGACCGAATGGTGTAATGGTAAATTTTATAATAATTAGAAGGGTGCATGAAATGAGCCTGTCAATTTACACGGACGTAGACGTAAATTTTAATTTATTGGTAGTTTGTTTGGTGTGTGGAAAGGAACCAAGGTGAACGCATCTGATTGTATATTTCATCTATACTTTTCACTGTTATGTTCTGTACCTAGTTCTCAAAGTAATTATTAAAAGGAGGAGATCTTTCGGAACAAATAGGTTCCTACAATATTCCCACAGCGGATTTCAAGCCCGGGACATACTACACAAATGTAGTAACCTCTAAGAAATTCGTTCGTCACAATATAAGAGGGCCTATCACAGACTAGCGTGACAATTCGATACTATTTTGATACACACACTTTTGGAACCTAAAAATTTGCTTTACATTTTGTAAGCTAGACATTTGACGATATGCAAAGTAAACGGAGGTTCGAAAATT